>NC_136061.1:1304987536-1309987536 GCF_964261635.1 Lissotriton helveticus
GAGGCAGAGGGAGCTAGAGGGAGCAAGAGAGAGGGAGCTAGAAGGAGCCAGACAGAGAGAGGGAGCTAGAGGGAGGAAGACAGAGAGAGAGGGAGCTAGAGGGAGTAAGATAGAGAGAGAGGGAGCTAGAGAGAGTAAGACAGAGAGAGAGGGAGTCAGAGGGAGCTAGAGGGAGTAAGACAGAGAGAGAGGGAGCTAGAAGGAGTAAGAGAGGGAGAGAGGGAGCTAGAGGGAGAAAGACAGAGAGAGGGAGCTAGAGGGAGTAAGACAGAGGGAGAGGGAGCTAGAGGGAGTAAGACAGAGAGAGGGAGCTAGAGGGAGTAAGACAGAGAGAGAGGGAGACAGAGGGAGCTAGAGGGAGTAAGACAGAGAGAGGGAACTAGAGGGAGCTAGACAGAGAGAGGGAGCTAGAGGGAGTAAGACAGTACCTAGCGCCGTACATTTCCGACAGAGGAGGTCCATGTGGTAAGTCGTGAGGGGGTGACACCATGAGTTACCCGCATCGGGTGACACCAACCTCAGTGATGCCACTGGCACCCAGGGCTGGCCTTTGCTCTTCTGGCGCCCCGGGTGAAACTCCAACCCCCCTTTACTACCTCACCCACCTTTCACTAAAACATATTTCTCTTGCGCTCTTCTTGTTTCGAGAGAGAGACAGTCCGACAGCTTCCTTACTCCCTGAGTCTTTACAGCAGAGCAGCGGGACACACAGGTGCAAGCAGTCTACCGCGTTTAAATGCACGATTCTCTGGATCCAGGTAGGCGGGTGTCTGCTGTAAGCCATGCATGCAGACAGCTCCGTGCGCCCCTCCGTGTATCAGCGCCGTGGGCCTAGCCCGGGCTCGCCATATTTAGGCCGCCCTGAAGGAAGCGCTGGGGTGTAGGGCATGCATGACTTGGCTTTATCATGCATGGAACACCCACCTGAAAGAGCTTCCCATTAAAAGTGGCACACTAGTGCAAAAGCGCCCCACTAAACTTCTTTAATGAACTTTTTTTTAATTCATATCATTTATTTATTTTACAGCCCTGATTCGCAAAGATGACACAGTGACTTAGATTGGAGAGCAAGCGAATTGCTGTTAGCAAGCCCCCCTACAGGGCACCACTTGTGTTAACGTCCCAATATCTAATGATTTCAGTTCAAATTTGCACATGTTTTTAACAATATATTTACTTCTTTTTTTCATAAACTCAATTTCCTTACTTTTCATCTTCATGTGTATTGTATCATTTCATGGCAAATGATCACTCACTTCTTTTCCAAAAGCTCCGGTTACTATGAATAAACAAATATAATTTACATTGACTATATACTGGTGTCAACTGAAATAATTAAACAAGCATTTGCAATGCAAGAGGTCTTGCATTTACGCGATTGTGAGCTATTCGCATTGTAAATTACAATGTCTTATTTATGTTTTGGTTTTTAAAACAAATAAAAGGCATTGCATTTGCAATGCTAGTAGCTTAAACTCACACATGCGAGACCTATTGCATTGCAAATGCTTGTTTATTAAAGTCTCTCCCTGCAATTTTACATTTTGTCAGGTCCAACCTGCAGAAATTCAGTGGGGAAACTGGTAAATTCTATTACATGTGGAATTTGGTGTGAAGACATCAATCCCCACATGCAATTTCTCATTTTCCAGAGTAAAACCTGGAATAAGGGAGTGTACGGCAGCCAGTAAATACCATACCCCGTAGTATTGGTATTTACCGGGTGTGATAAACACCCCACCCTTTTTCAAACTTCTTATAATGAGGGCTTCACATTCAAAATGTAAACTGTACCTGTAACCAAAGCTGTAGTTTGACTCTCACATGGCTGTCTTACCTTTTTTAGCAAGAAGGAAGAACCCTTAAGCACTGATGTGGCAGCATTACGCTTGCAGACTGACACTCAGATCATGTCTACAGGGCTGATACTTTTATTTACAATAGGTTTTAAGTGGAAAAGCATCTACATGATGTACGAAGATATGTTTTTCCCTTCAATAGCTGAACCAAAACATGGAGGTGGTGTTTTGTTCGTCTTTGAATAGTTGGGCCATATCCAATTATACCAGCAGATGCCTTCTAAGAGGAGTGGGTCACATACGCTGCTCCACAGGAAGAATGTGCAATGGCTACTGCAAGGAAAGGAGATTGATTCACATGCCAATTTGAATAACGCTCAGGAAAAGAGATGAAAGAGGTCCACAAAGTAATTTATTCATATAAAAAATAAATTCCTCTTGCTTGAAAGAAGGCGGTTGAGTTTCACTAATTCTTCTTACTGATGTAACGCACCAATAATAGCTTCTTTCCATGTTGGAAATTTGATATTGGATTCAGTCATTTTCTTGAAGTGAGCTCCCAAGAGTCCAGACTGAGCAACATTAAGTCATCAAGAAAGATCTGGATTCCTTACTAATGGAATCTTTCTCCCAAAACGTTGAAGGAAATCGAGAATCACTGCCTGATTATAAAAATAACGCTGATTAGACCTTTTACAGAAGAATGCGACAGCAAACCTCAGACTTGTGCAATAAGAGTATAACAGGCTGAATCTGGTAGATGGAAGGGTTAGGTTAAATGACAAAGCTACTTTAGACAGTCATGCCTACAGACGTTTATGTTTTTTTCTGCTGTATATGTAGAGTTTGCAACTTTTTACTGTTCAGCCTTCGTTCCTGTAAAGGAAGCTTAAACATTTCATGTCTGTTAAGATTATTCAACCATCCTTCCTTAGGATCTACTCAGTGCTTCCTCTTCTTGCTCTTTCTTTACTTTTGTACCTTACGTCCTTTCATTGTTCCCTTTTACACATTTCTTTCTCTTCCATTCAGGCCTTCTTGTCTTCTTCCTCTTTGCCTCTCTCTCTCTCTCTCTCTCTCTCTCTCTCTCTCTCTCTCTCTCTCATTCCTTTCTCTTTCAACCTTCCTCATCCGCTCCTTGTTCCCAGTTTTTACACATTTCCTTTATTCGCTTCTACTACTTTCTTCTTTCTTGTCTTCTTCACAGTCCCTCTCTTCCTTTCCCACGATCCTGCTTTTTTCATACTACCTCATTTCCATCTTTTTTCAGTTTCTACAATATTTAATGCTTCCTTAATATTTCCCTCTTTTAATTTTGTCTCCATTCTCTCTTCTTTCCGAGCTCGTTTTTTATTTCTCCTCACTTGTTTTTATTATTCTCCTCCTTTGTAATCTTTTTGATTTCTCTATTTCACATGTATACTCTGTCACCTTTTTTCAGTCAGTTGTTTCTCCTTCAAATCTTTTATCACTACTCCCTACCTTTCTCTTGTTCCTCCCATTCCTGCTACTTTCTTTCCGATATTCTCATTCTACTATTCTCCCAGTTGATTTTCCCTTTTCATAATTTCTACCATTTTCTCTACCCTCTTCTCATAACCCTTCTTGTCTCTTTTTGCTCAATTGTCCTTCCTCGTTTACCTTAATGCTTTCTAAACACCCCTCTTTCGGTCTTCTATGCTTTCTCCTTTTCGTCTAGGAATTAAGTAAATTCTAATAAGAGAAATGTGTATTTTCCTTGTGTCCCTAGCATTTTCTCTATATTTTCATTTGTTTGTGCTCTGGCTTCTGAATAAAAAAAGAATGAGCAAAATACATTTTTTTAATTGTGGAACTTTCAGCAAAACTGTATGAGAGAAGTGCCTCATTTCTCTAGTCGAGATTTTTAAAATGGAAACAAATATTCTCTTCAAAATGAAAATAACCTACCGTTAAAGGTCAAATCACCCCTTCAACAAAGTAAATTGGGCTTCTGTAAAATAATGAAATGTTTATAATATCACTAACAATCGTACACAAGAAATTGAAGAAACAGACAGTGATTATACAATTTTGGGCAATCAAAATCATATATTATATTTTAAAGTAGATTCTAGAACAAAATATTGGAAAAGTAAATATCGTATATGCTCAAGGTATTGCAAATGTTGGATATGTTTTTTAAAACTGATTTATCAGCCTTTAGTTCCCCATTTTATATTCCTTCTTCAGCAGCATCACAGTCTAACTGAAGTGAGATATGGCTGTTTTTCACTGCCTGGAGTTTCCTGATCTAGCAATACATATGTAGAAATTAGCCTTTGAGAATACAGAAACTCTAAGAACTCAGGAACAATTCTGTGCATGTCATTAATGACGGATCAAGATTCCGAACTACCGTCTCCAGTCTGACAGCATAACACGTCGAGCTGGGAATCTGAAATGAAAGTGCTGGGGTCTAGAGCCCACTTTGCCCAAGCCTTAAAACATTTCTGCTGTGAACCAGAACAGGTTGGTATATGCCCTTAGGTTGAAATACTGCAGCGTAAAAGTTCCTGTGCCAGAGAAGACGACGAGGCCCAAGTTTGGGCATAACGATTCCACTTAGTGTAGCTCACTTAGACAGCAAAAAGATAATTCACAGAAATGCTGTATCTGCACTTTTAAAAATAAATTTGGACAAAGACAATTCGGTTGCTTTTAGCTAGTTTCTACAGTTACAAACAGGGATCAGCCATATGCAAATACCTTGCCCCATCCCAAAAGTTGCAGTCCAGTCTAGAGGACCTTCCCCATGAACAGGAACGCATATCACCTAATTTTACCTTTAAAAGGGGAGGTGGTAGTTGGAAAAATCTGAATTCGTGAAATTTACAAAGATGTTTTTGAATCGCATGAGGAGTGTGAAAGAAACGGTGGGCCATAGTGTAATCATTGCTCATGTGACTGTTCCTGTGCACATAACAGCACAATGTTACTTGATATACAGGTTCAGATTTTGGATGGTCCAGTTATCACTTAGGTTACAGGTACTGCTATAATGCCGGTGTGCAGCATCCTGGCAGGAAATGCCAATGTTTAACGGATCACTTCCATGACAGAACACTTATTGTGTTGGTAAGTAGAGCACGATTTTAATTTTTAAAAAAAACCAAATAGGCCATGTGTTTACAGTGACAATTTAATGACAGAAACCAAAGTAACAGGTATGTACAGAACTGACTGACTGCAACATCAACATTTCCCTCGAGGTGTGCAGCACCACTGGCAATCATGCCAGCATCAACATTGAGCAGGTAATTACAGCATGAATATCATACCAGAATCCACATCACATAAGTATGAAGACCAGCATTATCATGCCAGAAACAAACCTGTCCCGTTATGAAATGGCTTACTTGAGTGACAGTACCATCACCAACATCCTATCCACTTCCAAGAGTCCGATCGAACTAGACTAGAACGGGAGAAAAGTTGTTCTCCTTCTCACAGCCAAAGCCTGGAACACCCTCCCCCTCCACCTCCAGCAATCTCTTACATTGCCCCAGTTCAGGAAGGACCTCAAGACCTGGCTTTTCAAATGACCCCAGCACTCAACGGAGCTGCCACTCCCCCCAGCGCCTTGAGACCCTCACGGGTGAGTACTTGCACTTTACCAACTGATGGAGCAGGGTTTTTGAGAAATAAAACCTGCTCGGATTGAACCTTTCATTTAGTGAATAATGATCTAAAATCGTTAATTGTATGATACTAATAGTGTTTAAAAAAATGCGCATGCGTACGCGAGATGGGGAGGACGTGTTAGGAGTAGGCCGCAAGCCTGTGCATAAATAATGCAGAAACTATTGACTAAAAGGCTGCAAATTATTATTACATCATGCTTTGATTGTATGCATAACCCAAATAATGCTTTGCAAAAACCTATTTATCAATGAAGGCTTGTGGAAACATGAGCATGCTATGGAAGAAGGAGATACTGAGGCCTGAGAATGACGTAGCTTTATGAACAATGGTGTTCTTCAAAAGTTTTGTTTTTGCCTGAGGGGTGTGACCAAGACACCCCTTGCTTTAGCCAATTAAAATCGTTAGTTGGGGGGGATGAATAGAGTATTGGGTTGGATGTGTGAGAAAATAGAGTACAACTAAACCTAGAAAGTAGGAGGAGTGAATCAGCATTTTCCTAACTTTGTGAGAGGAGAGAGCTATTTCCTAATCTTGAGGGCTGGCTGATGAACTGTTGATCCTGACCTTTATATCTTTGCACTTGAAATCTTCTTGAAGTGCCTTGTTTACTCTCATGGCCAGAGGGTAGCACTTTCCTTTCCTAGAATCTTGGGTGATAGGTAATATTCATGGTTTCCGATTTGCATAACCATTTGCAAATGTTTTCTCTTCTTTTGTCTCTTTACCTATCCACTCCTTCAATGTACTGATCTTGAGATGCATTTGTATTATGTATGTTTACTCCTGTGAATGACATGCATTCGGGCTGTATTGTATTTCTGTGAGTATTTACATTATTAGATAAAATTTATTAACTTTACCAAAGGTGTTGGTTGTTATTATGGTATTGTAATAATTCATGGAATAAATTAATAACCAATCCCTGCCCTCTATTAAAAAAGAGCCACAGACAGTAGAGATGATCCAAACTATTGGTAAGTGGTATTAACTCAGACAGTGTGGAGGGAACTTAATATGAATTGGGCCCAGTTTATAAAAGGATATATTTAGGTTCCGAAACGCTGCATCACAACCCTGAATGATTGACTGATTGATTGATTGATTGATTGATTGAGCCTCTCATTTCCTTACTCTTCCACTCACACGGGACTGGACTGCAGCAGACATCCAGCTGTGCTGGGCTGGAGCATCAGTGATTAGTTCAAATGCAGGTTGCTCACGGAAATGGCCTGGAAATGGCATTTCCATTTTCATGTTCTCTCCTTTGGGGAGGCAGGGCAGGTCTCCCGCTCCAGTTTCAGGTTGATGCACAGGACCATATCAAGAGAAAGGGTATGCAGTTCCTAGTAGGTCCTGAAGAATTGCCACCAGATCGCCCTGACTTGTATTTCCATTTTCATTTTCACTCCTTTGGGGAGCCAGAGCTGGTCTTCCACTCCAATTTCAGGTTTATGCACAGGACAATATCAAGAGAAAGGGTATGTAGTTCCTAGTAGGTCCTGAAGAATTGCCACTAGATCGCCCTGACTTAACTGGCAAGAAACATGTTAACCATACGAGACTGAGCGCAATACCCTGCAGCATTATTGCAGTGAGTCGCCAACTCCCTTGTTTAACCAAGGGGAAGGCAGGACTATTAAAGTCTAATTTCCCTGACTCTTCCATACCCTGTTTTAATTGACACTTTTCCACTCATACACTACTAGGGTCGCTCACACCCACTGCATCATACGGCTAGGAATAAAGAGATCTCCGCCATAGAGTCCCTGCATAGGGTGCCCGTTGGGTATTGCAGCGCCGACCCGACGAGGAGCATGCTCAATGATGAAGCATGACACACAGCAGGGTGGGTGTGTGAGGGCACTTATTCTGAAAGGAAGGACTTCCCTGTCCCCCCTTTCTCATCAACTCAACCAGTGTGTAGTTAGGGTCTTCTTGAGTCGTCTCTCTCTCCCTTCCAACCCTCCTTTACTAGGAACTAGATACCCTTTCTGTTGATATTCAGCCTAGGTATGTATGCTGGACCTCCCTAATAGCCCACAGCCCCCCCTCTTTGTTTGATTGTATGCACAGGACAACCAATAGTTAAAACCTTGCACACACACCTGCGTGCACATGCACTGTAGCAGCATTTTATATAATTCTTGTTTTTCTAGCTTAGAATGTACTGTATATCTTTCTACCTTGCTCTTGAGCAACGTGCCTGATCAAGCAGTTCTGGCACTGGCAGGGGAGTGTGGACAGGGCCACGAGAACTTTCTGGAATGGATCGTGGTACCTCACTTGTGTTACCCGAATATTTTTTAATTGTTCTTTAGATTTCCTGAACCTGAAAGGAAATTGACACCTTAGTGGGAGACCCATCTCCCACTAAGTTATGCTCTTGTGCAGTAGGAATGTTAGAAATAAGACAAAGCTGCTACGTGGGGTAGCACAATAACTACACAAGCACACATATTTGCATTTTATAAAGTAATATAATTGAATATGTGCTACTCCACATGAATGAGGTGAATACTTATTATGGTTCACCAAAACAACAAAATAAAGTTGAAAGATATAATCCCTTCTCACATAGTTCATCGCACATCCCTGACCTATTAGTAAGATCCCTTGTGATACTGTACCTACCTTGTTGAAAGCTTGATACACTAATATAAAATATGTATAATTTACTGAGTCAGACAAAACCCCTTTTGCATGCCTGTATACCAGCAGTCCCCAAACTGGAGCTCCGGCTTTCAGCATCTCCACCAAGCAAGAGATCATTCTGCTTTCCCTGCCACAATTACGAGTCTAAAACACAGGGAAGGTCGAAGCTCTGCTCTCAACCATACAGCTGCAGCCAAACATCTTCATAAAGAATCATACGACAAACAATGTCAGTCAGGCTAATAGTAACGTTTATTGTTTAAAGTCAATGAAGCTGGGCTCGGGGAGGGAGGGCTCTCCGAAAAATGTGTGAGTTGCTTGGCCCTTAGTAGTTGACAACAATTTTCACTGATCAGAGGTGGCTCTCGCTACAGAAATGGTTGGAGAACCCTGCATTAGAAAGCGATGTTGAGGAACTTTAGCTGCCATGCCTCGAGTCAGCCACACTGCTCCGCTGTTTAGAACTATGGGCCAGATGTACAAGCCCCAATCGCCAACACAACGTCACTTTTACCGACATTGTGGTGGCGATAGGGGCTGCGCCTTATGTACAAGGCAGCGTTAAGCTCTAGGCTGGGGAACAGTCAGTCATTCCCGGCTCTTTTAGGGTAGTAATGAAATTATAAGAATTCTTGCCTGCCCGAGACCTCTGAAAGGCCAACAGGATGGGGGTACAGTCCGTCACATGTCTAAAGACAACTGTTTGACTTGTCCCTTTTTGGCTAAAGTTCCCTAAACATTTTGCTTTCCCCCTAGACCTTTTTTCGGACATGGTGTTGCCAACCTAGATGCTTTGGGCACTTTTCTACTGCCGATCAGTGTCAAAGTGCAAGTGTTTCCTGTGTAAAGTGTAATGGTAATTGGTGGTCTACGATTGGTGTATTTGACTTACTGGTAAAGTCACTCGTAAGGTGCACTATGTGTGCCAGGGCTAGTAATGCACATGCTACTAGTGGGCACGCAGCACTAATTGTGCCACCCACACAAGTCGCCTTAAAGAAAGAACTTAAGCCTGCCACTGCAGTGCCTGACCGCTATTTGTTAAACTGCCATGTTGTCCTGATAAATGCACCCACTTGCCAGGCCTTACCCTTCCCTTTCTATGCACATCAGACACCCCTATGGCAGGTCCAATATACCCCCTGGGCAGGGTGCAGTGTATGTGAAAGGTAGGACATGTACTGAGGTGTGTATCATGTCCTGACAGTGAAATACTCTCCATTTCATTTTCACTGTTGGAAGGCCATCTTGCCCATAGGACAGAATGGGGAGGCTGTGTAATATGTTTCCAGCCTATCTTCCCAAAGGCTTAAGATGGAGGGGTAAGGTTTAGTATGCCTGAACTCACAATTCAAGAATACATCTGTTTCTGAAGGTGGTTTTTGCATTGTGTGTTTACACAATGCAAAAACCTGGCTGGGTTTTTGTGCTCTAACATTTTGGTGTGTCTCTGCCTAGTTGTGGATTGACTGTCTGAATCTGAAAGTGATAGGATCTGGGGAATGTCTTGACCCAGGGGAGGAGGTGAGACAGCAACAGGCTGACCTGCATATGGAGTGTAGGAGGGAGGAGTAACTCTGGAGGTGAAGAGGCCTGGGTTGCTGCCATAAAACAATGGCTCCATCTCCTCCTGAATGATTAAGGATCCAGACCCCCACTATCAAAGGAAGAAGGTGTCACTGGTAGAGAGACACCCAGAACTGGTTTGGACAGAGGTCAGTGCCCCCCTGAACACAAACACTTCAAAGACTTTGAGGGGTATAACTATGAGAGCTGAAACCCCTGAACGTTGGATTGATCAAGGCTGAAATCTACTTTGTGGTCAAGAGGAACCTCTGCCAAGGAAGAAACATCTGAAGAGACTGAAGGAAAGGACTGACCCTTGCTGTGTGTTCTGGGGCTGGCCTGCAGTTTGCTGATGTAACCAAGGAGAGGCTAAGGGAGTGCTATGTCCTGAAGTAACTTGTCCGCAGGGCCCGAGGTGAGCTGGCTCCCTGTTGTGGAAACTCAGGAACTCAAACGTTTCCAGGTGTGTCTCAGCAACGCTGTGTGCATGGGTTTTTTGTGGCCTAAGACCCTCGTACAAATTGCCCTGAGTGTGCTTCGTGCAGCCTGAGCCCTTTGTGAAGATTGTCCTATGATCGTGTGCACCTGGAGTCCAAGGGAGTCTCAGCGTCACTGTGTTTGTGCGCTTCTTGCAGCCTGAGACCTTCGTGAGGATTGCCCTGTGATTGTGTGCACCCGGAACTCAAGTGAGTCTCAGCGACGCTGTGTGTGTGTGTGCTTCTCACAGTCAGAGACCTTTGTGAGGATTGTCCTGTGATGCACACCCGAAGCTTAAGGGAGTCTCAGCGACGCTGTGTACGTGTGCTTCTTGAAGCCTGAGAGCTTCGTTATCGCCACCTCCCAGAATCCTCAAAGTCACATCGGAGGCCCAAGTCGCAAGAACAGGAGAGGAGAGCAAGGTCGCATCCCCCAGGTAACATATTTCGCCACCTGGGGCTGGGTGCAGGCTCGGAGAGAGATGATCTTGGTCTCTCCCATTCTGTAAGCGCGAGCCTCTACTTCAGCTTGTATTGCGGCCCGTACTTGCCCAGGAGTGGCATTACCAGACCGGAGTGCGGAGCTGCACTTTGGTTTACATCATACCCGTGTTGGGGGCATATGTTGGTGGAAGCTGACCGCCCAAAGCACCGTGAACTGTGCTGGAGTGTATTACGCATTGCATTATTTCTGCATTACGAACTGCCTGATTGTTGTGTTACGCATTACATTATTTTGGCATTACGAACTGCTTGATTGTTGTATAACGAACTGCATTATTTTTACATTGCAAAGTGCCTGATTCTTGCATTACGAACTACATAGCATTGCATTAGGTCTGCATTGGATCATCTAGAATTGCTCATTAATATCGCTAGAACCTACAAGGGCTGGCTGGCCTAATACGCGGCCAAGAAAAATATTACAAATATGCGTATGTTGGATTTATATCGTGTGGTCTCATCGCATATCTTTTTACATAACCATATACTTGTTTTTATGAAACTCATGTGAAGTTCATTTGTGGTGTCATCATTGAGTTACTGAGAGAGTGACTGCAAATACTTTACACACTTGCCTCGAAGAAAAGCCTGGCTGCTTGTGCCAAGCTACCGAGGGGGTGAGCAGGGGCTATCTGAGCAGGTATCCTTCCTTCCCCCGATGTGGAAGCAAGGGACCCTATTTGGCCTAAGGTACTTACCTCAGCCAACTAGAGACCCCCAGTTCAAACAACAACCTACCGCATGACTGACTCTTCCCCAATCACAGCAGATTTTTAGTGGCAAAGACCACTCGGAAATACTACAGATTTTTCTGAAAGCCACAGGACTCTTCAATCATTGACGTGTTCTCATATTATGACGTTAAGAAGCTTTGACCATATATTTTGAGGTTTATAAAAATAGAAATTCTTTATTCAGGGTGTTCATGTTCACACAGCCCTGGTTCGGCTACTTGCTTGTTTTCCTTAAATTATCAAGGACTTCAGAAGTGCACAAAAGAAAAGTATATCTGAAGTTCATTTGACCTAAGACAAGCAGAGCTTTCTTTGTTTTCTTGTGTGCCAGACAAGAGAGTAGACTTGTGTGAAGGGAGTATTTGACTGAATAGATTTCTCACTTATTTCCAGCTACTTATTTAAATCTTGAAGAACGACATCTGAGCAGACAATATCATTATTTTTCAATGAAACATTATTTTGTTTGCTCCCACGATTAACGGGTAACAAAACCAACCACTACATCCCTTTTGAGGGGTGGAAGCAGAGGCACATATTGAAACAAGCATTTGCAATGCAGTATGTCTCGCATTTGTAAATGACAATGCCTTTTATATATCTGTTTTGATAACACAAAAAATAAAAGGCATTGTCATTTATCAATGCCAATAGCAGACACTCTTGTAAATGTGAGACCTATTTCATTTCAAACAGGCAGCCGCCACTGCCCCAGGCTGCATGTAAAGTGAAAGCGTGCACGGTGCATTGAATGTTGCAGGAAAGCATGGAGTGCCTGCAATAGGAGAAACTCATTAAAGAAAATAGTGCTTACAGACTAAATAAGAAATGCCATGTAACAACAGAGGTAAAAGGACCAGTCCTCATATAAAGTTACAAATGAAGACTAGGCGGTACTAAGGAGAGACTAACAAGCCTAATAACGAATCAGAAGCCAGCATTTACAAAGGACAATGACACAAGCCAATTTAAAATATGGGCGACGAGAGGGCGGAGCTTCAACTCCGTACTTGAATACAGCATGGCTAGCAGAGCAGTGCATGCGCTGCCTAGGATCAACCTAAAAAAGCATCGCACTTTGAATTATGTTTGATAGTTTTGGGGCTGGTAGAAAAAACCTGTTCATTTGCAAATGAAGAAGTGCGCGATTTAATGGTATTGAAGTAAAATTAGTTACATTTGGAATTTGCAGCGAGGTTCTTACCTGGCTCATAAGTGTCCTCTAGAATCATGTGAGAAAATGAAATGAAGAGGTAGGCGGGACTCGACGTACCTGTGCTTCCAAACATTCTCAGTGTCCAGGCTTGGCAGCCTGTCTTTTCGTAGTTGGATTTCCAAGGCATGAATTAGTTAGTTGTGTGTGTTTTTTTGGACACATAATATTTGTTTGATAAGAGTTGTATGAAAAGACCAGCATTTTTGGTGGAAATGCAAACGTGTGTATACCCCAACTTTGTTTTAATATCCTTGCATTAATGTACTTGCTGGTTACATTATTAACGTTTTATAGAATCTGTTTTATAGACACAAATGCACAGCTGCACCTGGCACTAGTAAACGCCTTGGGGCAGCTGTGGGAGGGGGCAAGTCGACTTACGACGGAATAGGTATAATGAAATAAATATTATCTATTCAGTCGTCGGTTGGCTGTCACCCCTGTTGAGCCCTGTCATGCCCCACCACGTTTACCTGTGCCGGCTGCTGCTGCAAATGCAATTACTAAATTGAATCTATTCGTTATTCCCTGTATTGGGAAGGGAGTTGGAAAAAACGCTGTGCTATTTTCTAGGTCTCCTAATGAATAGGCTGGCTCTGGCTCAGCTTGAGGTCTTGTTGGAACTTCAAGCCCATAATGAGCTGAGCTTTCAAGTGGCTTCTGACTGCGACGCTCACTCTACCCAAAATGCAACATTGTGGCCAGTGCTGCAGAGTTTGGAACTAGGGAGCCAGGTTTGAGTCTGGGCTTTGGATAAACATCCTTTGATTCTGGACACTTAATCTCCCCATGCCTTTTAAAATAGGAATGTAACTTAATGTAATAGGTGCCCACCCCGCATAAAGCGCTCCATCCAATACTTTTGCTTTGAGCGCACGCAATATAAAACCTGCAGAAAATGTACAAAGAGGTGAAATAAAGCATTTAATTAAAAATACAAAATGATGCCCATTTAGTGGCTGATGTATACAATGTAAAATGAGAAAACTAGGATAAATCGCAGCTTAAAAAGTGTGATTTTAGGCAAATGTTTTATTTCAGCAACATTCCTTTATCTTCATTATCGCTTGGTGAAGTAGTTTCAAATGTTAGCTCTGCATACCAGTTATACAAAACCTATTGTGTTTGATTTAGTAGACTGTAATTTTGATCTATTATAATCTGGGATATGTACTGGGTTTACATGTATTGCCTCTCAGTTCACTAAAGTTTATGTTTAAAGGCGTGTCATATTTTAAATGATTTGTTAAATGGTTTAGATAGCAAACGTTTTCAGGACTTGGCTGGTGAACAGGCTCTAAGATCCCCACCAGACCCTTAGCACAGCTCTCCTTGTTAATTTGTAAGCTCGCCCACATCTAGCTCAACGCCCTTTATTGTGAACAATAGTATCATACGCGAGAGCACACGAAGGGCATGCACTGTTGCAAGCTCGACCTAAAAAAAACCTTTAAATGTCCCTATTAAATGAAAGCTTGAGTATGAGGCCTGAGACTTCTGTCATACACTCGAAATCAATTCAGGACTACTTCCACGCAAGTAATATTATCAAGCATATTGTCTTTGGATAGCCAGTCGGTTCTGTAAGCATCTCCTGGTAACAAAAATTAGTAACTGCTGTTGTTCACTCTCCATGCAGTGAATCTGCTCTGTTGAGGCAGTGCTTAATATGAAAACAGATGGTGGGTCTGCACACCTATGTTAACAAATGTATGAAATATAAGAATATTTATTCAACAATTTTGAATGTGTATGCGTGCAGTGCAATGGGAGGGGTACCAGATCCCTTTGTTATAATGTGTGAATTGAGTCCTTGGAAACCAAGAACTATGTACTGCACAGCTATAGGGCGCTAACGCCTCTAGGAATGTTTACCAAAACTTTGTGCATGTTGCAAAAACATTTATTCATATATTATGCATATGTTTACATTCTGAAATCAGTCGTCATTGATTTAAAGAAAACATATAAAAGTACGAAGAATACAAATTAAATTAAATACATGTATGTCAAGTACATATATTAATCAGAGAATTATACTTCAATTCAAGGTTATCAAAACTCAAAACAAGCCAAACTTAAAGCAACCCAATGCATTTCGGGTTCATCATGAACCCTTCTTCAGGGGTTTGTTACACTTCAAGTAGAATATAGATATACGCAAATATTAGAGTTCAAGTCTTTCGGGAAGTTACAGATAGGGAATCTACAACAAAAATGTACAAATAATCACAATTAGATGAATGTACAATTTATATGGTAAACCATCACCTATATCCTCAGGGTTTGCATTCTCCAGAATTACAAGATGTGAAAGTGAAGTTAATAATGAAAAGAAATAAACAGTATGAGGAAATAAACAGTTGGATAGTCCCTCTAACAACTGAACCTAGCATGATACATCTTCACCAAAAGAGTGTAAAATTATTCAAAAATCACCCTAGGGCGACATTATGTGTGATGAGTAAAAATAACATACCCCAAATGTCCGAAAGCAAAGTCAATTGCTCCAAATAATTCCAGTATAAATTAATGCCAACGTATTCAATATGATACCTATGTTGGGGATAATTGAAACACTGTTATAACCACCGTGTAGGTTGCATAAAACCTCGCAGGTATACTGGGACCAAAGTCTCCCTCTTACCCAAAAACAGGGAAAGACGTCTACATCCTGAAATGCTTGAATGATCTTGCCGTCAAAACTATTCCAAAGTAACTAAAAGATAAAAGTGAGAAAGCAGACTATCACTAATCCAGTAAACATGGACTACTCCATAGTGCCAGAAAGTTATCCTGTGTCGTGTCGCATACCTTCAATGCTGGTTATCGCTGTCTTGCTGGCGAATGTTTCCCGATGTAAAGTTTCAACAAAGCTCGAAACTCGGCACCCTCATGTAGTAGGTGCGTCGCATTCCCGTGTGATAGCCATAGAAAGAGGACTATGGAACAGACTAGCCTGTCTCAAGATGGCGCTACTCCTAAAATACGAAATCTCTGCTAAATGGGTTAGAGACTCCCCAAAGTCATGATGAAAATAAAAATAAGAATAAAATCAGAAAATGAATAATGAATAACATACACAAAATAAAAAGGGAATCATATTGAAAGTCCCAAAGGGTGTGATTGTCTAAAATAGAAAACTCGTGAGGAATGCAAAAGACCCCTTACAATCTTAATGGTGATGAATCCTGAATTATAACTCGGCGCACCTACTACATGAGGGCGCCGAGTTTCGAGCTTTGTTGAAACTTACATTCGCCAGCAAGACAGCGATAACCAGCATTGAAGGTATGCGACACGACACAGGATAACTTTCTGGCACTATGGAGTATTCCATGTTTATTGGATTAGTGATAGTCTGCTTTCTCACTTTTATCTTTTAGTTACTTTGGAATAGTTTTGATGGCAAGATCATGCAAGCATTTCAGCATGTAGACGTCCTTCCCTGTTTTTGGGTAAGAAAGAAACTTAGGTCTCAGTATACCTGCGAGGTTTTATGCAACCTACACGGTGGTTATAACAGTGTTTCAATTATCCCCAACATAGGTATCATATTGAATACGTTGGCATTCATTTATACTGGAATTATTTGGAGCAATTGACTTTGCTTTCGGACATTTGGTGTATGTTATTTTTACTTCCTTTGACTACAGGTAATGAGGCTAGTGTTTATCATTAGACATTTGTGTGAT
The DNA here is from genome assembly GCF_964261635.1 of Lissotriton helveticus. Lineage (NCBI taxonomy): Eukaryota > Metazoa > Chordata > Amphibia > Caudata > Salamandridae > Lissotriton > Lissotriton helveticus. The sequence continues at coordinate 1,305,003,842 of NC_136061.1, forward strand.
ACAATTGTTGTCTCGTTCATAGGTAATCTGTTGAATTTTCATTGAACGTCACTACACGGCTCAGGTTATTTTAGCTTTGGCTGACAGCTAGGTATTTATACACTTACTTATCGTTTTGGTCAACTCATCACACATAATGTCACCCTAGGGTGATTTTTGAATAATTTTACACTCTTTTGGTGAAGATGTATCATGCTCGGTTCAGTTGGTAGAGGGACTATCCAATGATTACTCATTCACTGTTTCACAGCGTGGACGTTCTCTTTTCCTTATACTGTTTATTTCCTCATACTGTTTATTTCTTTTCATTATTAACTTCACTTTCACATCTTGTAATTCTGGAGAATGCAAACCCTGAGGATATAGGTGATGGTTTACCATATAAATTGTACATTCATCTAATTGTGATTATTTGTACATTTTTGTTGTAGATTCCCTATCTGTACCTGCCCGAAGGACTTGAACTCTAATATTTGCGTATATCTATATTCTACTTGAAGTGTAAAAAACCCCTGAAGAATGGTTCATGATGAACCCAAAATGCATTGGGTTGCTTTAAGTTTGGCTTGTTTTGAGTTTTGATAACCTTGAATTGAAGTATAATTCTCTGATTAATATATGTACTTGACATACATGTATTTAATTTAATTTGTATTCTTCGTACTTTTATATGTTTTCTTTAAATCAATGACGACTCTGATTTCAGAATGTAAACATATGAATAATATATGAATAAATGTTTTTGCAACATGCACAAAGTTTTGGTAAACATTCCTAGAGGCGTTAGCGCCCTATAGCTGTGCAGTACATAGTTCTTGGTTTCCAAGGACTCAATTCACACAGTGCTTAATATGAGCCAGTGGTTACTGATGCTCGGTACTGCCACTTAATTGTCAACAAAGGCACTTATGACAGTCTGGCACAAGGTGGTGCTTCTGGCTAATTTAGCGATTACCTCAACAATAGGCAATTATTAATTTAATGTATATTAAAACTGACTATTACCTGCCGCCCAAATCATTCTTATAGCTGTGGGGGCCTGGAATAGCCTTAATTGTCACACTTGTAGGAGAGTGGTGGTTAGCAGTTGTGAGGTTACAATCATTGGTAGATTGACAGGGGCAATGTGTGGTGCAAGCTGCAGTGGCCTTCTGTCGTTTGCCCTGGCACTTAGGGGCATATTCACAAGGAGCTATCACCGAATTAACAGCACTTTATCGCATCCAAAGTATTGATACATTTACCTTCTCATTCACAAGCTGTAGGTCCCATATGTGAAACTGTGTCAGGGCTCCTGAATGGCAATGACCCCAATTTTGGGCTAGCGACCACAGCACCAGACCCCCCGATCCATGAGGCATAGTTCCATATGGGCATCTTGCGACACGTGTGCCACAAACCCTGTTCAATGCCAGATGGCGACACATGCTGCCACAAACTCCGTTCAACGCCAGCCTGCGAAACTTGGTGCCACAAACCCTGTTCAACACTAGCCGGTGACACATGCTGTCACAAACCCTGTTCAACGCCAGCCGGTGACACATGCTGCCACAAATCCTGTTCAATGCCAGCCGGAGACATGTGGATGAGGGACCAGCACTCCCCTGCAAACCAGTATTTCTCACATCCAGCACCTAGTCACGAATCACGAATGGCGGAGTCCACACTAGTGGTCGCACTGAGAGGAGTAAGAGGAAGATGAGGCTCAGTCCAGACGAAAGCCGGGTCACAGTCACGGAGGTGACCGAACACGTGGTGCCACTGAACCTGAACTAGGCAGGCCGGTGGGGCCACCAACCTATACCCACGACACTCGGTGAATGGCCTGTGCTGACCGCTGCCTCCGGCCTATAAGGCCTAGGCTGCGCTCGAGTAGCCCACAGATTTGGAACTGAACATCGATTATGCAAAGGCAGTTTACACATCATTGCACTCAAAGAGAGGCGTACGAGGATGATGCGTTGCATCTTAGCGGAAAAAAAGCATCATCGTTACAGAGGTGATCGAACACTACCGACAACTGCCCTGGTGTCACTAACTCTGTGCATCACGAGCTAACGACACATGGCTGTGGGCCACTGCTGACTGCTGCCTCTGGCCTACACTGTGGTCCTGTATGTCACAGAGTCTTGATTCTGTAATGGCAGAGTTCATATCAGTGTACCGGCATCATCGCAGACTGCATCCCCTTCCAGCCCCGGTGCCACTAAGTATGTATCCCGGCATTCATGGACACTCTCTGGTCAAACTTTGGTGGCATCTGAGTATATGGACTAGGGGATAGTTTTCATCCTCATGTAGCTGATATCGAATTGGTGGTGGCAACGAGGCTGTAGCTTTCCACTACTCCATTTGCTGCTTCCGGATAAAATCACACCTTCCGCATCATGCCTTGGGGGACACCTTCCACTGTCCCCCGCAACCCTCTGCAATATACACATCGGACATTGATTAGGACCCGCTCAGGTCGCATGGCCCATCTGACTGCATCGCAAGTTACCGTCCCGTGACTGGGTGCCTGTGCCGGCCGCAGTGCATCCTGGGCCACTAATTCTGTGCTGGTCCGGGCAGGGACCCCTTCTCCTGAGATACTGGATGGACCCTGAAGCATTGGCCTTGGGATAATCAGCATCATTTCTCTGTGGCCTTGCGCTGTACGCAGCCTCCGGACCCAAATGCGTCCCACCAGGGCTCACACACCAAAGCGAGTCCCGACCGGCCCGGTCTTCACATCACTGCAGTGGGCACACGCCACCACCGCAAGGACCACCTCCAACCGCCATCTGCCAGAGTCAAAATGCTGGCCCTGACCTGTCGCGGATGCCATCATCGACCTGATACCCTGCTCAGCACTCCAGGTACCAGTGACTCAGTGCACTGCAGGCCATTGTCCGTTGCTGATTGTGTTTTGTGCTGTGGAGTGGTTGCGCAGCTATGTCACCTCAAACAGTGTGGGGACCCTGAGACGTTGATGGGGAAGATGATGCAGGTCTAACACACCCACTGCATCTGCATCAGGAACGTATCGAAGGGACACAATCCGAGTCAATTTCTTCACACGAGCGTGCACATCTCAAGTGTCTCAACCCCAGTGCACTGCAACTCATGCACACTTCTGTTTGCATGTTGGCTGTCCTCTGGACTTTCTCCGGCTCACTCCATGTTGCTCAGCAGTTGACTCGGTGATGCATGTGTTTTCTGTTTCTGTTGCACTAGTGTCCAATGTTCAAGTGGTTGCCAGTACCAGACATTCCGTGCGGAATGGCTTAAACTCACCCCACACACATCCAGTACAGGCGTCACTGTATATGTGCCCTGCCAATAAAAGGGCCGGGCGCATGTGCCCGTAGCCAGTTCAACATGATATGTGCTTGCTTCCCTGTGGTCTTGTTGTATTCATGAGGGCCCTGGGCCTTATGACATTACATTGTGCTGTGTACATTGGATGCGGACATGTAACCGCAGGCAGCGGGTTGGAGCTTGGATATGTAGCTTTGTCATCACCCACTCAATTCGTAAGGGGAGTGGCCAGGGCCATCGTACGCAGGGCCAACATGGGTGTGTGTGACTGCTCTTTGAGCACCCCTGGGTGTGGTTCTGTACTGTGAATGTGCATCTGCATGTGTCTCTATGGCAGTGTGGGTCTCCTCAGTAGGGTGTGGGTAGGGCCTGAAGGGTGATAGACACCTACGTATGTGTCTTGGTTCGCATTCTAAGGGTTCACCCCCGCCAACATTTGTTGGGCCACCTCCTTTTGACGTGCTGACACATGGCATTGAGGTGCCATGTGTGGGTGGGTGAAGTGTCGTGAGCCAGCTGTGCTTGCGGGTGCTTCCTGCTGTGCGTTCTGTTGCAGGCTCGGTATTCTTCTCTGAGTAGCTTGGCTGGCCAGGTCCTGGTGGGGAGTTGCATGGGCTGTTGTAGGGTGTCGATGTCGACGGTATGGTGGTCCTCTCCGGCATCACAGATGTGTTGTGTGATCCGCTGAAGGTGTTGTGTGCCCCTCTGCAACGTGAAGAGGAGATGCATCTTGACTTTGTGTTGCCATGTATGTTGGCGCATTGTGCTGATTTGCAAGCAGACTGTATGGCAATGTACATTGTGACTGCTTGGGGGGTGCTGGATTCTTCTGCGGGACAATGTACATTTGGACTACATGACAGATGTGAGGTCGTACGCGTCCATTTCCATTTCACATTTCAGTCAGTTGTAGTGTGCATGTTTCTGTGCATTGTCATCAATGTGGGTGTGCTGTTCTTGCTATGTGTGTGTGCTGCAGTGTGCCAAGGGGGTCTGGGACATGATCCTGGGTGATTGTGGGTGTGCAGTATGCTACACCTCGTTGTGCATGTATGCCATTGTGCCCATCTCCCATCATCCCCCAGTCCCTGTTCGTTGCACTCCCTGTTGATGTGTCAGGTCCTCTCGAGCTGTGTCCGTACTCCCTACTCCTTGCACCGTCCCCACACTGATGACTGTGGCCTGGGTTTCCTCCAGCTCCTCCGGTGGCTCTGGACTGCCACCTCCTGTCGCCGTTGCTGCCGGGTGTGTTTTTTCTGTGGTTTTTATGGTGCATTGTCCCACCAGGCACGTGGGATTTGCAGGCCTGTGGCTGGTTTTCGCTACTTTTCGTACTGCGGTTGGCCTCATCGCATTTTTTTTTTGTATCGCATTTTTGCAGCATGGCGTTCATTTTCACGCGGGCATTTGACGCATTACCTGGTATCTATCGCATGCTACTGCCGAGTTGGGAATTCCACGTTGCCATGGGGTTATTTTTTCGCCATAGGCTGCGATTTTGAAAGTTGTGTTACGCTACTCTTGCGGTAGTTATCACACGTTCTTGTGAATATACCCCTTAGTTTTTTACAAATTAAGCACTGGTTTGCACGGTATCGAATTGGTTTACACAAGCGTGCATGTTGTATAAGTTGCAGTCAAGGGGCTTTGTCTAACTCTCTACTTGTACAATAGTGACACACAAAAATTGCCTCTATGATCTTTAAATGAACCCACCCAACTTGAAAAAAGTGACACGCTTCTTTTTCTGTTAGTCTGTAGAGCACTTGTGGTAGAAATGTATATGCTTGTTTCAATAAACAATAGGGCCCTGGTCCTGGTTCCGAGAGCCATGCCAGTCCTTGTCAGGTGCAATTTCCTGATGAGAAAACCAGGCACAAGTTGAGGATTTGCAGGTGTTAGCCTGCATGATTTTTTGTCATGTAAAACCCGACACAAATCATATGTCCAAATTGCACAAATATCAAGTTTGAGTGCCTCTGGCAGAGAAAAATACGCTATTCCCCATTCTGACATCCGACTTTCAGAATGGTGCCCTCTAAATGCACCATTTTGTTTTATCCCATTTTCTTTGCAATTATCACACCTGTTTCTGAGCAGGCAGGACTCATTGTGAGGATCAAAGTGCTCAGAGTGTTCTGGGACACTTACATAAATGTAATAGATTTCAGGTCTGTTTGTTGTTCCGATGTTTCAGACGTGAGAATATTAATGTTATGTACATTTTACCTAAACTTCTGGTAAGGAATACTTGCAGGTATGGAAGTAGCAGATAAAATATACACATGTATGAAGAAGAGAGAAGTATGGAGATCATTTATGGGACGCCAGGGGTTGCAGCAGGCGGTCCCTGGCACTGCCTTTATGACCCCTGGATCTGAGATGGCAAATGCTGTGCCAGGAGCAAAAGGGAAGCCCGTCCCAGTCGGGGCTCAATTTTCCTTGTTTTCTGTCAATTTTTATTACGCTAATAGTGGATAATATTTTATTATTTACTATTAGTGTAAGAAAGAATGGGTTACTACTAGCTGGAATATGACCCTTCCTGGCACCTGAGGTCAGTAAAAAATGCTCTTAAATACATGTGGTGTGTGTGCACTTGCAAATGAGAGTGTTTATGTGAGAACGAGTGTGTGAATGGTTGTGTATGTGAAGCATGCATGTGTCAGAGAAAAAAAGGCTAAATGAACATGTGATGTCACTTCCGCTACCCTTGACATTTTGGTGAATTGACATTCATGGGGGGGTTTATATTAGCTCCACATGCAACTATGTGATCCTATCTTATATTCATAAAAGGTTTGTCTGGAGCAGGGGCGAGTGTGACTATATTTCGGTATTACTTGCAATGCCTTATTGTTTTAAGCTTAACTGATCCCTTTGGTTGTTACCAGAGGGATAAAATGTGGTTTGTTATGAAGTATGTGTGGAGGGTGTTTTACTCCCACCCCCATCCAGCAATTTACTTTTGAGTCCCTCCAAAACGCCTCCTCAAAGGAAGTTCCTAGAACAATCTGTCTCGGTGTATGTTTTTTTAGGCGTGCCCTGTGGTCATTTTCAACACACGCTTCCAATGATGACTCCGTCAATTATACGACAGCCCGAGGGGTCTCCGGACCGTCTGGTGAAGTGGTCTTGTGTCAGACAAAGATCAGTATTCCAGTATGAATGGGTTAAAAAAAGTGAGAACTGCTCATCCAAAGCATTAGGGTATATAACCTTGATGTTCTTACACACGGTTGACTCTGACGGTTATTTAGCAATCTTGTCCTCCTCACCCCGTTTTCATCTCTGAAGCCACCAGCGTATTTAAGTGGATATATGCATCAGTTGTGGAAATATGGTAACCGCATATAAGTCGCAGGCATTAATCTTGATAATACACATTGAACCTTTCATCTCTTGGTGGCCAATAAACCAAGTGTCACTGAATTCGGAAGCTGAAATGAAAGTGCCAGAAATATTGCTTCTCTGCAAAGGTTTACAATGGTGAGAACGTGTTCATCTGCACAAAATTGAAGTTATTCGCCCTAGCAAAAACAGAAATCAACTAAGAATCAGAGAGTTTCTCCCACAAAATGTTTTTTCCTGCAGAGTTTTTTAAAAGAAAACATTTTGCAGCTAAATTCACTCACAAAAAATAGGTTTAGCTGTTTTTCTCTTGCAAAACATACTTTAAGAGGTATTTTATGCCCATAAAAAAATCTTTATGAACTTTGTCAAGTTAGCTAAGCATGCACACTTTTTAAACAAACTTCTCTAAATTGACAGAAGCCAACTTTGTACTCATATTAAAAAAGTTTTTTTTAAGTGCTATGAAGGTGCAAGACTAAGCTAAAAACATGTTAAGATATGAGTTTGTGGTTCTGGGTCTAATAGTTACTAGATGAAGCACTGAGACACCTTGGGGCAGATTTATGATAACTGGCGCATCCCCAGGGATGCGTCTGTTATTTTGCGCCGCTGCTCTGCCACCCATGGTGAGCCGCATTTACAATGCGGCGCACCATGGGGTAAAAACGGCACAGATGCATGACGCATCTGTGCCGTAAAGGTGGCGCATTGCTGGAGGTGCGTCACAAGCGCGACGCAGGTCCAGCAAGGCTGGGGGGTGCCCCATCTATACAATGCTGCGTCAAGACCTACACCTGCTTCAAGCAGGCGCAGGGTTTTGACGCAGCATTGGCCTGAAAGTGACTGAGTAAAATCTTATAGATTTCACTCAGCCACTTTTGCGAGGCGCACCTGCCCCGGAACGCCCACCCTGCACCGGAAAGCCCACAAGTGGCGCAGGGCTTTACAACGTGACGCATCTGCCTAGAAGCATCACGCAGTAAATGGGTCGTAGGGATGTGCCACATTTACGCCGCAGTTGCGTGACGCAAACGTGGCGCATTCCCATCATAAATCTACCCCCTAGTTTCTAGACGTTGGGTTTCATTTGACAAATCACTGTGCGCTGGCAGTTGTAGTATTGAGTGGATCAATCAATCAATCAGGAGGCTTGAAAAAGTGCGACTACTCACCTGTAAGTGACTCAAGGCGCCACGGGGGAGGGGGGACTGCTGGTCCATTGAAGGCACTGTGATTCAGTCATAGAGCCAGGTCTTGAGGTCCTTCCTGAATTGAGGCAGTGACAGTGATTGCCTGAGGTGGGGAGGCAGGGAGTTCCAGGTCTTTGCTGCGAGATGGGAGAACGATCTTTCTCTGGCTGTGGTCAGGCGGATATGTGGGACGGTAGCCAGGGCCAATTGGGTGGAGCAGAGGTCTCTGGTGGGTGTATGGAATGAGAGGCAGTGGTTGAGGTGTAGTGAAAATGCTAGGGTGCTTAAAGATGAGGTGGACTAAGTGTTTATTACATGACAAAAGTTTTGCGTATTCCGTAATTATTGGCCCTCACAGTTTCATGATTGGCTGTAGTCTACGCCTTGGTGTAGTTTTATTCTTACAAGTGTTAGTTGGCACCAGTGACACATGAGCATTTTGTGCTAAAAGGCATTACTTGCTTAGCTTTTTCACATGAGTACACTGGAACAGATTAGTGTAAGAAACTTACAGGTATTTTGTATGAGAATCCATGCTATGCATTTCTTTTCATCACATCTGACTCATGTCTCACATGAGAAAGGTGTGTCACTTTATGCTTACTATAATTGCTGATTTACATGCAAAACGTCCAAGTACCTTACAGCCATGGGAACTTCATGTACTTTCCATAGCTTATTTGCAAGTAATATCCAACGGACAGGAAGAAAACCCTGTTGTAATTTTATCCACTAATAGCTATAAGAGCCCTGTGTGAAATGAATGCCCGGGAACAACTGATCTAATTGAATATCCTGAGTGCTGATACTGAAAATGTAAGGTTGTACAACATTCAGGTTTATCAAGTAAGGTTTCAGGGAGAACCTGGTCTGCTAGTTGGGTTGGACTTTTCCCATGAGGAGCACGGTCAAGACTGATTTGCATATGGCTCGGTCCAAACTGAGGTGGTATGATGGGCAAAAAATGATGGATTGGAATGTGGATCCGAGAGATTGCCAGTGCCTGAGATTAATTCAAGCATTCCATCCATTACCTTTTGTTTTTGTATTTTTAGGCTTGAATATAAGGGAGACTTAATCAGGCCAGTCTTCCTTCATCTCCTGCCTTCACAGGAATGCAAGGGCAGCATTTGTGGCATGGAGGGAGGGGCAAGCTGCTGCACTCACTCATCCTGCATTTGAGGCCAAAAGTTTACTTAGAGTGAATCGATTGTTAGGAGAGGCCATTACAAGAGGCTTATACATCTGCTTACATGTCTGCTGCTAAGTACCAAATGGCCAGGATATTTGTTCCAGTTTTGAGTACAAATGGCAGGAGTTTTCCTTTTGCTTATAACACTTCCTCAGACCAGACGGTTACTATATTCTATTAAGATCCAGCACCCAGTTATTTTTGTTATTTATAAGCTGCATAATAAACAATTGGATTTTTACATTTTGTTCAGAGTTTCCTATGCGAAATTTGAACAATAACTCATCTGGCACATGCATTAATGTAGGCTTTTGTGATTCCTTAATTGCGATTATTAAGGAATCGCAATTAAGGAATCGTAAAAGCCTATGCATGTAAGAATCGCTATAAAAATAGCGATTTCTAAAAATTCCTTAATTGCAACTTGCAAATTGCTAGTCGCAATTAAGGAATGCTGTCCCATTCATTCCTATGGGCCTTCAGGCCCATAGGAATGAATTGGAGATTGCATGAGCAATTTGCGAGTACCAGTAGGTACTCGCAAATTGTTCATGCAATTTCAAGGGTGCAAGGGTCTCAAAATGACACCCTGTTGCACCCCTGAAATTGATTGCAAACACACATGCCCTAAGGGCATGTGTGTGCACAACATGACACTGAAAAATGCACAAAAGTGCATTTTTTAAAGTTTTTGCAAATGACCATGAAGTTCAACTTCATGGTAATTTGCTACTCCTATTAGCGAAATCGCTAATTTTTTTACTTTAATGCATTGCATTAAGGGAATCTCAATTTGGGATTCCTTAAATGCAATGGCAATTTAAGTAATCGCAATTTAGAGATTCCTTAAATTGCGATTTTTGCATTTGGGATGATGCATCTCAAATGCAAAAATACCGGTCGCAAAGGGGAGGATTCTGAGAATCTGCCCGTTTGCAACCTGATGTTGCTTTGATGCATGTGCCTGCATGTTGCTTATTAAGATTGACAAATTTAATTCAATGTGCAGCTTCACAATATCCTAAGATATGTGCTTCTTTTTCCACCAGTATTAACAAATATTTTTTAAATGAAGCACTGGTTCTCGGAGTGTGGTAAAATAGGTATTTATTAAATAAATTAAAGGATAGATAAAAGATAACGTCCTACCCACAGTGAGCAGGAAACAGCAACTGACCTTTCCAGAACTTAGAATCTCTCGGGCAGAATGACACGCAGGTCATTCTGACATGCTCATGAGATTCTATTAAGAACATTATACATCTTCCCCCTCCTAAAAGAAAACATAGAAGAAAAAGAAATTCAAAGAAAGGAACAAAATTCAATGTAAGATAAAATCATTGAGTCTCATGGGAAGTTTACCAACACGCAAACTCTTCCTTAAATTGGGCACAACATCAAGAGCATTACCATTCTTTGACTCATGTGAAACAAAAGGAAAGTTAACACCTGTATTAGATAATTTAGGAGCAGTCACAGAACTACCAGGTTTACTTACAATCGCAATTCTGTTAAGGTTCCAAATGCGCCCATCACTTAACTTGACAGCATTTAGGAAAAGTTTCTTTACAACGTAGGGTAAGGAATATTTTTAAAGACCAGAGGAACGTTGTGGAAGACGAACACGTACCCAATCACCCACACGCACACAAGTGTGAGTGACAGCGTGTCTAGAGTCAAAGTAAGCTTTTCTCTTAGCAATTTTTCCTTCTTGACTAGCCTGCCACGAAGTTGACTCAACAGTGTTGCCCATGTTTTGTGAATTTTTGATCTTGCACCTCATCCATGATTCAAACATACGGGTATTAGGTTTTCTACCTCGACAAAGTTCAAAAGGAACTAAAGATGTAGTGGAATGAGGAGTAAGTCTATATAACATAACTCTTTCTTGGATAGCAGCTTTCCAGTCTTTGTTCAAAGACTTGGCAAGTTGAATGGACTCCTTCAACACGCGATCGAACCTTTCTACCATTCCGTTGGTTTCGGGATGTTAGAGAGAACAACGCTTGTGTCTAATTCCTTTCTCAGCAAGATATGTCTCCATCTCTTTGGAAATCAATTGGACTCCATTGTCCGTCAGGAGACAATCTGGAAGACCTTCACGAGAAAAGACTTCATCAAGAAACGTAATGATGACCTTGGATTCAGTACTATAGCAAATTTTTATTTCTGGCCACCTCGAAAATAAATCAATTAAAACTATAACAAAAGACTGACCAGAGTTACAGTAAACAGGACCCAGAATATCAAGAGCAAGCTCTTGCCAGCAACGAGACGGAGCTTCACGGACAACCATAGGTTGAACTCTGGTTTTAAGAATTTTGTCAGAGGTGTTACATTCTTGGCAATCCCTAATCATATGTTCTACCATTAAATCTATTCCAGGCCACCAGAAATGTAGACGGATTCTTTCTTTTGTCTTTGAAATACCTTGGTGACCTTGGTGAGCTTGTTCAATTATAGTTTCTCTAAGAGACTGTGGTGGTACTAATCTGGTTCCCCTACGAAGTAAACCCAAGGAAACAGATAATTCATGCCTTACACTCCAGAACTTTTTAGTTTCGTCATCAAGGCTCCTAATACCTTTCCAACACTCGCGAACTAGTTTGCAAACCTTGACAATGGTTGAATATTTTCCATAGAGGACTTCCACTCATCTTCACTCAAGACACCACATGTGACCTCACAAACTTTATAATCATCCTCATCACAAAGAAGATCACTTGACTCATTATTCATTTCAGTATAATCATGTGTAACGAGGCTTGATAGACAATCAGACACTTTGTTTTGAGTGCCAGGTATGTGATGAACCACAAAGTCAAAGTCTTGCAGGACAACAATCCATTTGGTAATGCTGGAGGAGACAGCGTCCAAACTCTTCTTGGTGAACAAATCTTTTAAAGGTTTGTGGTCAGACTGTACGGTGAAAGAGCTTCCCCAAAGAGACCTTTTAAGTTTTTTATTGCCCAAAAGATGCAAAGTGTTTCTTTTTCTATTACTGAGTACTGCAACTCAGCACCCACTAGAGCTCTTGACAAAAACATTATAGTTGTTTCATGTCCATCTTTAGTTTGTTTGAGTACCGCACCAAGCCCTTTTGAGCTGGCATCAGTAACGAGAACAGAAGGTACAGAGGTATCAAAACTATGTAAAGCAGGAGCTTGACTCAAAGCTTTTTTAATGTCATCAAATTCTCCTTGACAAGCATCCGACCAAACAAACTTTACACCCTTCTTGAGAAGAGATCTGAGAGAGTGAGTGCGGGAGGCAAACTGAGGAACAAACTTGTTATAATATTCTGCCATTCCTAGAAAAGTGATCAATTCATCTCTGGATTCAGGTACAGGAAGGAGATTGATAGTATTTATTAACTTATCTTTAGGCTTGACACCATCCTTTGACAATTTATGACCCAAGTAGTCAATTTCATGAAGATTGAATTTACATTTATTCTCACGTAAAGTCAAACCATGTGACTTGAAGCGATTTAAAACAGCTCTGAGTCTCTCATCATGAACAACTTTAGACGGGCCATAAACAAGAACATCGTCTTGATAGATCATTATGCCAGGAAGACCCTGTAAGACGTCTTCCATAGCTCTTTGGAAAACTGAAGCAGCCGAGTTGAGACCAAATGGAAGTCTGGTGAACTTAAAGGTGCAGAAGGGCGTTATAAAGGCCGTGAGATTTTATGATTCAGAGTTAATGTTAATGTTAATGTTATGGGTGTCTTATATAGCGCTCGGCTACTCCAGGGAGTGTCCCGGCGCTTCCTGACCCATAGCTGAAAACAGAAGAGAGATGAAAAAGGAAGCAGACCTATCATTGACTATAAAGCCAAGTTTTCAGACCTTTTCTAAAGGACAACAGGTTTGGAGTACAACGGAGTGCCAAGGGGAGGGTGTTCCACAGCTTGGGAGCGATATGTTTAAAAGAACGTCCCCCTATCCTAGCTTTCCTGATAATGGGGACAGTTGCCAGACCAAGGGATTCTGATCTGAGGGATCTTGTGGGCTTATAAAAGGTAAGACGTTTCTGAATGTAATTAGCCCCAACAGCATGAAGTGCCTTGTGGGCCAATGTAAGTGCCTTAAAATGAATCCGCTTTCTGACAGGAAGCCAGTGAAGGGAGAGTAACAGATCCGATGCTCTGGCATGGCGGGGAAGGCCAAAAATGGCCCTCGCAGCCGAGTTTTGGACTACTTGAAGTTTTTGCAATAGGTAGTCCGGAAGACCCAAATATAGAACGTTAGAGTAATCGAGCCTGGAACAAATTAAGGCCTGAACCGTCATCTTCCTATGGACCAGAGGGAGGAACTTACGTAACATTTTCAGAAGAGCGAAACATGTGCCAGTAAGGCCTATGATCTGGGACTTCAGTGATAAATTATTATCAATTTTAACCCCAAGGTTTTTAGCCACCGAGGAGGAAGATGAAGGAGGAAACATATTCACCGGCCACCAATCCTGCCATGGCGGGTCTGCCTGACACCCAAAGAAAAGCACCACTGATTTGTCAGGGTTGCACTTGAGGCTGTTTCGCTGAAACCAGTCGAAAACAGCCCCAAGGCAGCCACGGATGCTCTCTCCGTCGAACTCAGCACCCTTTTTACAGGTGAAGAGAAGCTGGGTGTCATCAGCGTATGATATGATCTGGGCTCCAAAAGACTCTGCCAGCACCGCCAAGGGAGTCATAAAGATGTTAAAAAGGGTCAGGCTAAGCACCGACCCTTGAGGAACTCCAACCTCCAAAGGCGGTACTTCGGCAGAGTACGGGGGGGCCCAGACCACCTGTCGACGACCCGCCAGATAGGATCTGAGCCAGCTCAACACCGTCCCTCTCAGACCGATCTCATAGAGTCTGCTGAGGAGACCCGCATGAGGGACGGTGTCGAAGGCCGCCGACAGATCTAACATCACCAGCATAGCTCTTCCACCTGAGTCAAGTACTTCCTTAATGGCTTCATTTACCTCCAGGAGAGCGGTCTCAGTGCTCAGATTGGAGCGAAAGCCTGACTGGGTGGAGTGAAGCAGACCATGACTTTCCAAGAAAGTGGAGAGCACAGAGTGGACATGCTTTTCCACAATCTTTGCCAAACCCGGCAGAAGAGATATTGGCCTATAATTTGCATGATTCTCAGGATCAAGGCCAGGCTTTTTAAGAAGTGGAACAACCATTGCCTGTTTCTAGGCCAGAGGGACAATGCCACTTGCCAACGATAGATTAAGAACAGGATTTATTAGAGGGTTCAAAATCTTGGCGGTACTGGCCAAAATGGTAGCAGGACAAGGGTCCAGAGGGGAGCCTGACTTGATCTTGAGAAGGAGATCCAGAGAGATGGAAGCAGACATAGCTGGAAACTCCGAGAGAACAGGACTGGACTCAATGGATAAAGTTGATGGGTTACTAAAATTAGAAACTGTACTGAGGCCAGAGGGGGGAAAGGAGTCTTGGATCTGTTTAATTTTTGTTGCGAAGAAGTTTGCCAACGAAGTGACCCAAGGCTCAGAAAACGCGTGCTGAACTGCACTAGCCTTGGGAGAGACAAACTCCTTGACAATAGTAAAAATCTCTCTACAGGAGTTGGACGCTGACTCAATTCTGGTGGAAAAATAACTCCTTTTTAATCTGGTGAAATGCAGCCCTGAGATCAAGAGTGGAAAAAACTTCAGCACCGTCCAACTGTGTCAGCATCTCAGCAATATTAGGGCAGGGATATTTGTCAGATATGACTGCACGATTGACAGAGCACAAGTCAACGCAAAGCCTGACCTCATCAGAGGCTTTGCGAGCAAGAACCACAGGGACTAACCAATCAGATGCTTCAGACTTAACAATGATTCCATCTTCGAGCAATTTCTTTAGTTCCTTTTCCATCGAATCTCTCAAAGCCATGGGAACATTGCATACCTTACAAGTCACAGGAGTGGAGTCAGGCCTCAAGATAATCTTGTGAGTATAATCAGATAGACAGCCTAAACGTTCACTAAAAACATCTTTGATTTCTGAATGTCAATCGTCTATTTTCACAATTTTGTTAGCATCAAGATTGATAACAGAAGTGTGTGATAATGTAGGAGCTTCTTTTGAAGAGTTAAAATAGTCTTCTCTCAGCATAATGCAAGGATTACAGCCAGGGACCAACATGACGCCAGGGTCAGCTTGGTGGATCCAACTGATTATACTATTGCCCTTGGACGAAATGTAAATCTTCCCAGCCGTAAACCTCTTTCTAAATTCAATTTCTCCCTTAAAGTAACCAAACAACTTAACAGGCTGTCCACCATAAGCAAGTGGTTTAATGTCTGGTTTGAAGACTCTTACTTTCCCAGACAAGAAGGTATCATAGAAGGTTTTAGGGATTAAGGTGATTTTTGCCCGAGTCGAATAGCATATCAACTGGTCTGTCATTTATTAGAACACAATCGACTGGACTAGAAGACTTAACTTGAGAAGATTTGACTTGAGAAACTTCTGTTTGAATTTGTCCCAATGTAGATCATCAGAGCTAGAATCAGTATCATTTTTTATCCACACTTCCTTCACACGTTTTTTGTTTTTACGCCTTTGAAATCTGCATGCTTTAGTAAAATGACCCACTTTCTTGCAGTGCTGACACTTTGAATTTAAAGCGGGGCAAGCCTTGTAATTGGCTAAATGGTTGGAACTGTCACAGTGAAAACATTTTCCATGAAACGGTTTCTTTTGCCAAGATAAATTAGAATTCAAACATTTTGGATTTGATCTCATTGTATTAAAGTCAGAAGTTTTTGAAGATTTAGAGAGAGATATCACTTGTACTTTTTCGCTTTGAGACGTTGTTGCCTCACTTTCCTTGTTTTTTATCACCTCAACACAGGCTAAAGAGTGTTCGATTCTTTTAGCAATAGTAATGACTTCATCAAGCGTCGGATCGTCTTTTTGCCACAACTCATCATTAACTTTCTCACCCAAGCATAAATTGATCACCCACACGTTCTTCAAGTGCGCCTTCGAATTTGCAAGTAGAAGCAAGTTTACGTAAATGAGAGACGTACATCTCTACAGTCTCTTTAGGTTGCTGAATTCTTTTGCCAAAGTGAAAACGTTCAAGAACAGTACTAACTTTAGGTAAAAAATGTTCATCTAATTTCTTTAAAGAAACGTCAAATTCGTTAAGACTGTCAGATTCAGAGTTAGTGAGCTCAGGGAGATGTTCAAAAATGTCTTGTCCTTCAGAGCCTAAGCAGTGAAGTAATAGGGCAGATTTCCTCTCAGCGCTCAGTGATACACCACAGACTCTAGCGTAATTGATAAAAACTTTTTTCCACTGAGACCAGCGTAATGGTGGTTCGCCTGGGTTAGAAAGAAAAAATTATGGTGGCGTGACGTTTTGCATTTCCACAACAAATTTGAATAAAATTTAGGATTCTAACTTAATAAGTACATTCATAGAGTTGGAGAGTAATGGAGTTGTTAAAGCTGCAAGTGTCAGGGTGAGGAAACAACAACAAGAATATAATTTATTACAAAAGCTGTGCTTGTCAGCGAAATTAAGTTGAGTTGAAGAAGCTGTGCTTGTCAGCGAGGTATAGTTGGACAAGCAGTATAATAAGATGCAAGTGAGGCTTGTAATTTCATATGTTGTATTACTGAAGCTGTGCTTGTCAGCGAAATTAAATGGACAAGCAAGAGTAAATGGTTGTAGATGCAGGAATCTTGTAGTTACAAGTAGATAGGCAAGAGAGAGTGAAATTCTACTTCTTTTCCCTTTAAGTTGAGTCTTTAGTGGCCGATGATTTAAACTTGTTTTCTAGGATTAAAAGGGATGAGAAAAATGAACCAAATGGAGAATTGATTGACACTCTGTAGTTGCGTGTTTCATTAGTCTGCGTAGATCGTCATTGATCTCGATAGCATAAATAAATAGGCTGTCCTGTGTGAGCAATTATATTAATTTATTTCGCGTTGAATTATTCGCCACAGTGCCTATCGCTCGGTTACTAGGTAACAGTGCGTCCAGCGTGAACTGAATCTTTCGCCGCAGCGCCGGTCGCTTTGTAACTAGGCAACAGGGCGTCCAGAGTGCACACTTGCGTAGTAGCTTTATTACGTGCAGGAGGTTACGTAGTAGCATCGCGCTCTAAATATTTGTAGTTAGGCCTCGCGCTCCAACGTTACACTGCCTCACGAGGATCACAGCTCTGCATCATGCATAAGCTTGTGCTGACGACAATGTTCGTGCACAGGTAAATGAAGCAAAGTGAAATTGTTTAAATGAGCGCTAAGTAATTCTTTTAGAAAAAAGAAGCGCTTAATAGTACCTTAGACGTGTGAGGCGAAAGTTCTTGCCTGTTCAAGGAATTCACATTTTATTTTTAACAATGATTACATGCAAGAATTGGCACTCACAATATAAAGGTGAAGCTTATTAGCTTTGCCAGTGCTGGTTTTTATTCATGCCACTGTCACTCAAAGGGACAGGGGCTGCTTTCACAACATAAAATGGACATCCTAATAAAAACGTGTGAGTGGAGCATGCACCAGCTCGCTTGAAAGCTGACTAGGCCAGTATGCCAGTACCTCAACTTACCTATGTTGCAGTATTGGAGAGTACCCTCTTCAACCAGATTTCTGCCTTTTCAGCCATTGTTGCGGAGCAAAAATAAATTCATCCTACCCAGGCAGGTCTCAGAGCAGGCAGTGGAACTGAATCTATGACTACTGAAATGATTGATGATATTCAACATTCTGTAGAATACAATACACCTTATGAGTTAATCTAACTTGACCAGTTGGCTGCCTTTATATGCAGTAAATCACCAGATGCTGTCAAGGTAGTCGGTTGAATGTGGCATCTCGGGAGTGGCATTTAATGGTTTTGCAGCTTTCTAACTCACAGAAGGTTTTAGCTGAACCTTGGTATTCATTTGTCGAGATTGAAGCCCTTAAAATACGAAGTACCTCAAGGGTCAGTGTTATCTCATTTGTTATTTATCTGCTACATAGTGCCCTTAGTCCAGCTGATTCAATCTAGTGGACGCATGGTGCTCATTCAGGCAGATAACACCCAGATCAATGGATGGGACAAAAACCTTTATAGCTGATTAGCGGAAAAGCTGAGACTTTAGCATCCTCTGGCCATTCTGTTTGGACCCAGACTTTCTTACCTTCTTCTTAGGGCCAATAACAGATCCTTGTTGATTGTGCAAAAAACATTAGATCAAAAAGTGATGCTGTGTTAGCATTAACTGAACAGAAAGATCCAGTAACTAAAATATGTTTTTTATCCAACTGAGGCTTTTGAAGCAATTCAATCTTACGTGTTCAACAAAGAGTTAAAATTATCACTGCATATATTCTGTCTAGATTGGACTATTGTTACTCGGTGTATTTTAAACTTTCAACAAAATCCATTATAATATTACAAATAGCAAAAATGCAGCAGCCAGATTGATGTTAAATATTGACAAATTTAGGGGCATATTAACAAGGAGTTCCCACCACCGTAGCATACATTTTTTGATGTTACAGTGGCTATTTTATTTTGCCAAATGTATAAGTTGTTGCAAACTCCAGCTAGCTACATTTTTCCAGCATTAACATGAATTTTTCACAGCATCACTTCATTCAGCATGACTTACCAAAAATGAGATGCAAGGTAGGAGTTCCCTCATAAAAACTCCTGAAAAACATATAAAGTGATATTTGCAAGGATTTCCATGTACGTTGCTTAAAAAGAAAAACTCCCACTAAGTCACATTAGCGGCAGTTTCTTACTGCTAGGAATTACCTGGTCTTAAAAATTACGCTAACACACTTGTATAATAGGGACCTAATTTCTGACGTTTTTGTGCAGGGCAGTGCCCCAAGGATACCTGCTGCTCTGCCCTGCATCAAAATAAAAGGGCAGAAATCTATGAGATTTCTTTTGAAACAGGCAGAGCGAGTGGAAGCAGGGTGGGGATACTGCGTTGATTTGGAGGTTCATTGTGAGCGTGGAATCCAGTATGATCTTGAGGTTACGTGCGTGGTCCGTAGGGGTGGGAGGGCTTCCCAGTGCAGCCGGCCACCAGGATTCATCCCAGGATGAGGGGGTGGATCCCAGGATGAGTACTTCAGTCTTGTCCGAGTTGAACTTGAGGCAGCTGTCTTTCATCCAGGAAGCAACAGTCTCTATTCCATTGCGAAAGTTGATCCTGGCAGCTGTGAGTTCTTTGGTAAGAGAGATGATCAGCTAGATGTCATCTGCGTAGGAGTCGATGTTGAGTTGGTTGCTTCTGATGATGGCTGTGAGAGGGGCCATGTAGATGTTGAAGAGGGTTGGGCTCAGGGAGGAGCCCTGGGGCACTCCACAGCTGATCTCTGTAGGCTCTAAGAGGAACAGGGGCAGTCTGACTCACTGTGTTAGGCTGCTTAGGAAGGAGTGGAGATGCAGGCATCATGGAGTCATTTGATTAGGGTGCAGTGGGAGACAGTGTCGAAGGTGGTTGAGAGGTCCAGTAGGATAAGGGCTGCGGTTTCGCCCCTGTTGGGGAGGGAGCAGATGTCATTGGTGGTTGCGAGGACTGTTGTCTCAGTCTTGTTGTTGCTTCAGATGCCAGATTAGGAGGTGTCCAGGACATTGTTATTTTCTATGAACTTGGAGAGTAAGGCGCTAATGGGCTTCTCGATGACCTTGGATAGGAAGGGAAGGAGGGAGAGGAATCTGGAATTCTTGAGGTTTGTCGAGTCGGTGGACAATTTTTCAGCAGGTGATTGATCTCGATGTGTTTCCAGTCGTCGAGGAAGGTGTCAGTTTCCATGGAGCAGTTGATGGTATGGTAATGTTGTGGGTCAACGGAGGCAGCTGCTCTATGGAAGATGTGGTACGGGCAGGGATCCGATGGGGCTCATGAGTAGATGCTCTTCATAGTCTTGAGTGTGTCGTATGCGGTGAGCGGAGTCCAGTTGAGCACGATTTGTGGTGATGCGGCGTGGTTGTGTGCAGTGGTGGTGGTGTAGTGGCCGGGTCTTCGGTGTCAAAGCTGTCATAGATCAGCCTGATCTTGTGGTGGAAGAAGGTTCCGGGTTTGTTGCAGAGGTCTTGAGAAGGTGGGGTTTCTGTGGTCTCGCTGTTGGGTCTGGCAAACTCCTTGATGATGGCAAAGAGTTCTTTGCTGTTGTGTGCTTGAGCATTGATTCTGTCTTGGAAGGTGTTTTTTTTGTGGTTTTGAGGAGCAGGAGGTGTGTGTTGATGGTGGGTTTGAAGGTTTTGTGGGTTTACGGAGTTTTGTTCTCGAGTCATCTGCAATTGTGTCTAGACTCGTGGAGGGCGGCAGTGAACTGCTGGCTTTCTTAGAGTGTTGCTTGCCTTTTGTCTTCTCGAGGGGTGCCGGAGTGTCGTGCAGGTGGAGATCCATTGGTGAAGGTTGTGCGCTGCGCTGTTGGCGTCTGTTGGTGTTGGTGGTGGTGCTCAGGAAGTCGACGAGATGTTCTTCGGTGGCCTTATTCCAGCTCCAACGGGGGGTGCGAGGACGTCAGTGGTGTGTGGTGGGTGTGGTGAAGGCAAGATGTATGCTGTGATGGTCGGTCCAGAGGAGTTTGGGGTGTGGCTTTTAGGTGAAGTTCCCGCTGATGAAGAAAATGGGGTCGAGCGTGTGTCCGGCTGTGTGGGTCAGTGTGGTGATTAGGTGCTTGAATCCAATGTTGTTGAGGTTTGCCAGTAGGGATGCAGTGTTCTGGTCACTGGGGTTGTCCAGGTGGAAATTGAGGTCTCCGAGTAGGATGTAATCAGTGGATGCGGGAGCCTGAGGTGCGATGAGGTCTAGGATGGCATCCGTGAAGGGTAGGAGGTAGCCGGGGGGCCTGTAGACGAGAAAGGGACACTGTCCTGCACATAAACAATCATTCCCCACAATGCAGGCACCCTTGCACTATGTGCACAGGTGCCTGCATTGGTGCTAGGCAGCTAAAATTAGCACCAGTGCAGGGAGAAACACAGGGCTGCACTGTGTTGTTGTAAATAAAGTGCATCCATGGTGATGCAAGGAATGGCGCAATGAAAAGTGAAGCATCACTGTTTTTCCCTAGCATGCACTGCTTTTCGTAAATGAGGCCCTGAATCTGCAGTTTTCTTCCTCTGGTACTCTGGCTGGTCATCCTAGCTGTTGGGTGTGTGGGAGGGTTGTTGGCCTGTGCTGGACTTGGTCCTGGCTGCTCCATTCTGCTCTCTGTTTTTTTTTTTTTTTTTTTTTTTTTAGTAAGCTCTCTTTGACGCTATAATCTGAAAAGTGATATTGGGCTGACTAGCATGGATTTTCCTGCTGCTGATTGGCCGGCCATCACTTTTTTCACGTTAGCATGTATTTTTTCATTGCCTTGATACTAGTGTTAGTGAAATGTTTCCCGGCTGCTAGCTGATCCTAACACCATGTAGTCGACATATTGTAAATACATCACAAACATAGCGTTAGGATTTGGCGATCAGCAGCAGTAAAAAAGATGCTGCTAAACAGTGTGAAAATTGCTGAGTGGAAATTCTTGTTAATATACTCCTCAGTTCCATCTCGGAAGCACTAGCTAAACTCCATTAGCTGCCAGTTCGACAAAAGATCAATTTCACAGCATTATGACAAGTTCATAAAGGCCTGGTATGGGAAAATACATATGCATCTAACACAGCGCATTTTTCTCTTCTCTTTCGTTTCTCTGAAACACAATCTGAGATTGAACCAGGCACTGGTGAATGTATCTAGATTTCTCAGATCAATGCTTTGAGGCAGATCTTCCTCAGCTGTTGATACAAAACTGTGGAATGCCCTTCCATCCAAATTTGGGAAGCTGATCGGCCTGGCTTTTTGGTGAAAAGGATCAGGCTTATTTGTGTATTTTGAGCTGTTAAACTAAGATGTATGTGTGTTTTTTCTAGCACTGAAATACGTTTGGGTGTTTGTTCACACTATAAATACCACACATAACTACATTCAGAGTTAGAAGGATATTTAATACTTGCAATGTGCTAAAAGTATTTTGTGATAACAAAGCTCGCAATTTTAGGATTTTCTGGCCTAGTGAGGGCAAAAAGATTTGGTGCATCTGAGCAGGGCAGGCGGTAGGCTTGGGCAGTGTAGGCAGCTGCCCAGGGCCTCGCACTCAGCCCACCAGCATAGGGCCCCACCCCAGTGCAACACCCCATAGATCCTCTTGTGCCTCTGCATATCCAACTGAAAGGAGAGTGTCACTTTGAAATTATAATTACAGGAGCCCCCCTCACCTCCTGCTCCCTTGGTCCCCCAGGGATGGTATGGGGAGGCCTAGGGGAGGGGGACACTTCCTCTTGTCCTAGTTGCAAGGATACACATTTTGCCGGTTTGTCCTGCAATCAGTCCCACTGCCCGGCTGCCCATTCAGGGACACAGCGGGAGGCCCTTTGGCCAGCCCTTTAGCGCCACCACAGTTTTAACTCTCAGCTCCCAAGCTATTGTCACACCACCTTCAGCCTGATACGAGCTGTAAAAGAGGTGCTTGTAGGTGGCTGAGAGGAGGAGCTACAGCCCAGGAGGAGTCTGCAGAAAGCAGTTTCTAGCCCTGAATGTATCACTTTGCAAATTAGAGAGACCAAAAATCGTTCCCTCTTGGCCCTGGACCCCTAAAACCCTAGAACCGTCCCTGCATCAGATGAAATGTTTTATAATATTGTAGTAAAGAAACATTCCATAAAGCACACTGCATCTCACCAACCAATCTGCAGTCACGCATATTTGGATTTGGCTCCAGAATAAATGTACAGCGTTAAGCTGTGAATGAGTGCAACTGAAAATAAACGAAGGTGAGACGTTCTTTACTCAGAGATTTGGTCAGTACAAAGCACCTTATGGTAGTGTAATATAAAACTATGAGACTCCAACATCTCCTGAACAGTGCAGTATATAAAAGATCCTTCCCTATATATATATATATATATATATATATATATACACATATATATATATATATATATATATATATATATATATATATATATATATATATGTTTTCCCCACAGCCTCCAGGTAGTCCTTTAGTGAGGAATGTTGCCTACAGTCCAAGCAGAAAGCAAAAGAAGCTCACTTCAATTTTCAACAATGAACACCAGTTTAGCTTCAAGCATTCTTCGCAGGCTAATATGCCTGATTAGAACTAGTCCAAAGGAGGAATTGACGTGCACTACATTGTTAGTTAAATATGAAAGCTCCCATACGAGGTTACAGATTAGATGGGCATGAAGATTGAAGGTTTTCAATACCCAGTGGAAGTGATTTCTCTATGAAGAGGCCAATAATTATATGAGAATTGTTACTCCACTATTTTCTCCTGTTTGAATGTGATTGCATCTCCATATGGCATTAATATTTCAGTGGACATAAAGCATGCACCCATCTGCCTGTGTACACAGGCATTTGTGGACACACACACATGGGTAACGTTATGCCTATTGGCTTCACTGTACAAGTGACTACATGTCTGATGGTGTGAACTTTTGTGAATGTAAGTATGTGTATATATATATTTGGATACCTGACTGTTTGTAACTTGTGTATGTGGGAGCAGGAGAGGCCGGCACGGATCGGTGGTCCGGGGCAGGGGGTGCGGGGTGGGGGTGAGGGGACAAGAGGTGTAAAAAAAGAAAAAAACGTACCCCCTTGCCGCGCTGTGCCTTTCCTCTGTTGTACCGCCATCGTCTCTCCCAGGTGATGTTTTAGGGACAGGAAGCACCCAGGCTGAGGCTACTCTGCGCCAATCACAAGGAGGTAATGCAGAGTTATGATTGGTCTGAGCACTGTGGTTCGGTGCTAACCAGGAAATGGGAGCCTGGGCATGTTCTCTACCCAGGCTGTAATGCAGCCTGGGTGGAGAACATGCACAGTGTGCATGACTGTTTGGCAGGCCCGAGACGGCTGGCCCCACATTCATATGCACTTAGGAAGTGCACACCACTCTCCCCCTGCTCTGTCTGCAGAGCAGCGATGCACCGCCCACAAAGCTGCCGCGCCAGGGAAAAATAAAATGATAATATCATTGAGTTATCATTTTCTTGTTCCTTTATGTCACTGCTGCAAAGCAGTGGGGTGACGCTACTCCGCCCTAGCGGAGAAGCCGCCATTATGTAGGTGTATTAAAGTGTGTTTGTCCTTTGTGCATGGATGTCTTCACTAGGTGTGTTGCTCTGTCTGCAAGCATCGGTGCTCTATTTCAATGTGTGTACATGCATTATACAAATCTCAAACCTAATTGTTTAGTCAGTTACACAGACTTGAACTGCTGTAGAAGCAAGCTATCTGCTGCAGAGTGCAGGGGCGGCTCTAGGCTCATGGCGGCCCTGGGCAGGGAGCGTAGGTAGGGGGCCCCGGAAGAGGGGGTCCGAGCGGGGCGGAGGCCAGCAAAGAGGGGGGGGAGGGTAAGGGTGTTTGGAAGTGGAACAGAGCCGGAGGCCGCCAAATCCCTGCCAGGGGCCGCCACGCAAATTTGTATCCATCCTCAGAGGATTATTTTATTAAGGATACATATTGGCGTGGTAGCCCCTGGGGTTTGGTGGCCCTGTGCAGGTGCACAGCTTGCACATGCCTAAGGCCGACCCTGCAGAGTGTGTTGTTGAATCAGAGTAATCTGTCAGGGTAGACGTGTCAGAGCTTTCTGTCCAGTGAACACCTCTTGCTCCTGTGACAGACAGCTGGGAGGAGCCCCTCTGAGGAAAACGAGACGCTCCTCAGATCACAGTGTCAGCCCGAGTCTCTTACATCATCCATAGGAAGGAAGAGCAGCTCCCCTCCCACAAAAGAGAGTATTCAACTCTCCCCAAAGACCCCTCACTCAACCCCCACTCACTACCTGCTCGTCACAGCTGTCCAACGTGAATTAAAAACAGACACAGCCAGAGAAAGCTTGAAAGACATCCAACGATCGGAGCGCGGTCTCCCTCTGGAAAACGATGAATAGTTCTTACAGTCTGATGCCTCCCTCCTTTCCTCCGCCAAAAAGGGAAGGCATTAGATTGATGGAATCCCACCCTCGACCTGCCAAGACAGCACATTGAAGGAATCCCACCCAGGACCTGCCAAGTGGAAAAGTCACAGTGGTCACGAAGGACCAGCTGTAAATGGCAACATCTCTAACTGATTCATTTGTTTTTAAGAAATACATGGATCTCTTTGGGACAGTCAATAGACAGATGTAATGCTTTAACTTTTGGACTGTGTTTAAGTCCAGAAAAGTTTTAAAATCTCAACAAAAAAAATTTGGCACAGTATGTCAACAACTGTCCTAAATTACCTTGCTTAAAAAATGACTTCCAGCTTTCATATCTTGAAATTATTCCTAAATTAGTTGCGATCCAAGTCCCTCAACGCGTGCTTGAGTCTGCCCTTTCAGTCCCTGTACCCAGTTTTGCTTTCAGAATTGAAAACCGCGAGGGAGGACGATTCCACCTGGAAAACTATCTGTTCTATTGGCTTCCAATTTTTTGATCTTTAACACGTTTACTCCTAGAATTTAGACATGAGCTACGAAGGTTAAGGCTTCGTAATTTGACATTTTTTAACCGCTAGTTTTGCTACCTGTGAAGCTTGCCAGATTAACAATTAAATGATGATGATATACAGCCCTGCACAATGATGGGGAAACATTACCAGTGCAGTTCAGGGTCTTGAGCCTCCATTCTGTTGGGATGCTCACCACCATGAGCTGCACATTAACTCGTTGAGTGCCTGAAATCACACTCCTGGGGGTGGGATGTCCAGCAGATGAAAATGGATGTTGGGTGACAGGATTGACTGTTCATGCAGGGACTTGTGGTAGGTGGGGGAATAAAAGTGGCGTCGGCATTGTAGGATTTCTTCTTGACAGTCTGGGTTGAGTGCTACTGGGTACAACTCATTCCGCTGGGCAGCTACGTAGCAGCAGCCTGGGGTCCTACCTTTCTTAGCCGAAATATATGGGTGAAGGTTGCTACTTTCACCATGTTCAGGATGTATTCTACACTTCACACATGTCTAATTTAGATTTTCTAAAAAATGAAATGACTGCAGCATTTTAGGTGTGGAATTTGAGAACTTCCACTGCTAAAAAAAAAATACATTGTTTTGACATTTTGCAAATGAAACTGGCACATATGGCCGGAGAGAAGCTATAATTTATTTTTATGCATTTAAATGCAAGGTTCATGCTACTAACATAACTATTTTGTTAAGCTATGTCAAAAGAAGCAAAATTCGACTTAGTATCCAGATCCTGTTCCCTGCATGGCCCAACTATTGATGTTAAATGGTAAACTACACGTTCTCTCCATTGATCCATGAATCCCAAAACGAGGGGGCTCAATCCTGTTCCTGTGCAATCTTGTTTGCAAAAGTGCATCCATTAAGAACCAGTGCTGCCGGCTGCAGCATTTACTGGGTGTGCAGTGACAGCATCGGTCCAAGTTTTGGATCAGAGTAGGGTCTAAGGTGTCAATAGTGCATTTTTTCCGAAGTGCGCAAACTCTAAATGTTTTGTGGATATTTGTAGGTGTGCCATAACTGTCTAAATTCAATTTCGGGCTCAAACAAAAGTTTGTCTAATTTGGGATTTGCACGGGAAGGAGAATCAGGCCGTAAGTCTGTTAAGCTGGACACAACTTTGTATTTTCCTGGGCTAGTCATTGGTGGATGTGAGTGAAAAGACGAGGCCTAGCTCCTGGGAGAAGGTTTGAAACCTGATGCTAAAATCCAGATTAGCACAAAATATCACATTCTGAATAGATCAATGTCTAATAGAGGGGATTGTTTTAGAAAAAAGATGTTTTTATTATACAAGATTAGACCTGTTAAAATGATGATTTCTTGCAGTTCTCGTGATATGCCTTAAACAATTTTCCATTGCCTTAAATATTGTAGCAAAGATGGCGGTTAGTGAGAGTCAAGTGAGTAGTGCTGTTGTATATTCTGATTGGCCACTCTTTGAAAAGTTTTTGATGCCCTTGTGAACGCAAAGCAATTCAATTCAACTCTGAGAAAGTTCACAGCCCTGTACCACAATGGTGGAATGCAAAGCAGTGTGAAGCGATTCAGTATCAGTGAACTCAGGCCCAAGTGACAATGACTCCACCAATGTAACAATAGGTGACAGTCAGTCTTTGCAAAATGTGACCGTAGTTGAGACACAATTCTTAAGATGTCTACAGGGGATAATGTGACTGCTAATGTGGTTGCTATTTGGTAAAGAAATCACAGTTCAGAAATAGAAAGAGCTTCTTGTTATCTCCTTAGGTTGCGAACAATGTTGTCTAATGCCGAAACATTGCCTTGAAGCTACAGTTGCAGTGGCTTGGTTGGGACCACAGGGAACATTAACACACCAATATCTTAGGATCTACTAGCTGCAATTGAGTACTTTTTGTCAGAGGTCACCTCTAACCCATTGGCCTTTATAGCCCTGGGGAAGCCGTGGATCGTTAAATCAGAACAGAATGGTTGGCGGGGTCAAATGGTGTAAGACGTTCTAGAGGTGCTTCTACAAACACTTGTAAAGTAAAGGCTGGTTGTCAGGCCCCTGCATGACGACAGGTGGGATCCATGGGAACTTTTTCCGAACTACCAACCCCCTACCCCTCCCCGCTCTACTCTTCTCTACTTTCCTGCTACTGACCTCTGCCCTCACCTGTCCTGGCCCTTAGTCCCCACCCTCATTATCTGTAAATTTTCCCTCGTCAAGTGAGATCCAGCTATTTTGTCTGATGCCCGATGGAGTTACCTGGTTTAGCTATAGGGGAGACAGGCCGGGGATTCCCTCCTTGGACGTCACCTACCTAGTCGGTCTTTAGACAGACTTCCCTTCGTCTCTCCTGTCGTCTCTTCCCGCATCCTCCCTCTATTTATGTCTCTCCTTCTCTCCTCTCTCAATGTATTGAGCCTGAACCATTTTGTCTGATGCCCGATGGAGCTACCTGGTTTAGCTATAGGGGAGATGGGATGTGGATTCCCTCCTTGGTCATCACCTACCCAGTCGGTCTTTAGACAGACTTCCTTTAGTCTCTCCTGTCGTCTCTTCTCGCATCCTCCCTCTATTTATGTCTCTCCTTCTCTCCTCTCTCAATATATTGAGACAGAACTATTTTGTCTGATGCCCGATGGAGCTACCTGGTTTAGCTATAGGGGAGATGGGCCGTGGATTCCCTCCTTGGTCATCACCTACCCAGTCGGTCTTTAGACAGACTTCCTTTCGTCTCTCCTTGTTGTCTCTTCCCTTATCCTCCATTTGTCACCTCCCATGCCCCCTCCACTACTTTTCTCTCCCCTTTCTCTCCTCTCCTAATTGTATTGCCTATTTATTGATGTATGGTGTAATTGTTAATCTTTTTCTGTTACATTGCTGATTCTCATGTAAAGCGCTCTGATACCCTCGGGTCTAGCCAGCGCTATATAAAACTCTTTAAATGAAATAAATAAATAAATAAGCACTCAGAGCTGCTCATTTGTA
The DNA here is from genome assembly GCF_964261635.1 of Lissotriton helveticus. Lineage (NCBI taxonomy): Eukaryota > Metazoa > Chordata > Amphibia > Caudata > Salamandridae > Lissotriton > Lissotriton helveticus. The sequence goes on from NC_136061.1 coordinate 1,305,032,334, forward strand.
CTGCTTGCTATTGAGGTCTATTGGGTAAGTCCTCAACAAGGTTGGTCCTGGTTTGCTTCACAGCTGTCTAGTTTCAGGAGGGCGGCAGGTGGCCTAATGAAGAATTATGATGCCTCCTATTCCTTGAGGAGATTTCCAATCCTGAGGTGAGTATTTTAAGGAGACGCTTCAGATCAGGGTCCAGCAAAAGAGAGTCTGCCAAGATTTGTTGAGGGGAATGAACGGCACATGGTTTCAATTTCCAGGAAGCACTCTTCAGGCAAAGACAGGTCTTCAAGGTATTATTCTTTAAAGTGCTGCCCACTACCTATTCAGATTCAGGTCAAATCAATGGAATGAGATCCTGCTCTCAGTCAGGGAGGAGTTATTTTTTAAAAAGAAGATCCCTAGGCACTCTGAAGCAAAGGACCTGCTGTAGGGCACTGATTTTCAATTTGACATAGGAGAGGTTTGTAGGCAACTCTCTGTGCAGGCAGCAAGTACAATGGCTATTCTGCGTGTATAATCAGTTGCTGCCATCACTTTCATTCCTCCATAGCCTGTAGTGTGGTAGTTACACTCAGAAAAGTATGGGTGCACATGACAAGCCTTCCAGACCACAGTGTCCTGCTCCGGGTGTCAAACCTTTCCATGGAGATCCTCAGCATAAAGGGTTGATCATCCTTTGTGTACAGACCAAAATAAAATCACAAATAATAAGAGACTCAGTATGGGGGACTGAGAGCAGGAATGTATGCTCTTTCGCACCACGGGGGTGAAATTGTGCACTCTAAGCTAGCTGTTAACCAGATGTGCAAGTCTACAATTCGAGACAAGAAGACACACAAGGCAACATATTTTGCTTGTTTTGATGAAACTGAGTACTAATGTTGATACTTTCTGAAGGTCGTCTGCATCCACGCAGGAAAATGCTTTTCTTTTCAAAAAAATGCAGTCAACAAAAGGTTTGCTCTGCTAAAATCATCACCTTCCAAGCGCCAAAGAACAAGCAGAGTTGTAAAAATCCACATTTTTGCCACTGTGTTTGTAATTTCCTAAAAGATATTGATTTTCCCCATGTTTTGTGATTTTTCTTACCTGCGGTTTAATGTGGAAATTTGTATAAAACTTATGAATGAGACCAGAAATCTATACATTGTGAAAAAGTATACAAAATTCAAAAGTCAACAAGAGCTTATTTCTGTGGAGAACTGATAGCTTTACCAAAGAAACGAATTTTTGAACCCCAAAATAATGTTAAAAAATAGAAAGTGGCGACAGCGTCTTCATCTTTTATTTTTCCCCCTGATAGGCTATTTGCAAAACTAATATACCATTGTGTCTGTCAGACCCTTCTGGTCCCAGGGAGATTTAGTGCTTGGTGGCTATCCAAAAACTCGTAATACCCAGATCCAACTACCGAGCAGCAGCATATAATTATATTTCGTTGTGTACCAACCATAGAGCAGCTCTAACGAATTTAAAATGGGTATGAAGGAAACCAACAATTTTTTTTAAATGTGCTCTAGATACTACATTTAGAAATAGTGGTTATTTGTACAACTCTGAACATGGGATTACACACACTATCGTCTATCGTGAACTAGAGGGCATTTTGCTAAATGTGTTTGTTCTTCAACACTGAATTTCGAAGATAAAAATGTAGAAAATGTAATTGATTATAACAAATGTTCTATTAGTCGGCATGTCCACACATCTACAAATAAAAACGGTTCCCCACTTTTGTGGAAAAGCCTAGTACCTACGACACCACGGGCCTCAAAAGCACAATGTGGGTGATAGGGATTTTATGGATCCCCAGAGATTCTGGCACTTTCCATCACAGAAATGTGAGTAAAATGCATGATTGATTTTAGCCTGATGTAAGTAAGTAAGTACGTTTATTATGTATGATTCATAAAAAGCATTGCAAATATATGGGAAATACAATTAACATGATTTATACAAAATTCTAAATAAAGTTAAAATCCTTATTTTGGTCCATTTTGGCAAAAAATAAAGCTTTGTACATCAAACCAAAGGAGAGCATCTCTGAGTTCTAATTTTCTTAATTTCGACCAGTGGTGTTGTTTTGGTGGCAAGTAAAAGCCTTTAGGATTGCAATATAGACTTAAGTATAACAGCAATGTTTCGAGTAAATATATATCTTGTGCAGGTTACCACTGTGCAAAGTAAACTTTTAAAAGCGTATTTCCGAGTTTTCACTGAGAGCAGTCTTGCTCCCCCAGTCCTTGTCCATTTGACAAGAGATTGGCAGTATGTATAATCCTTTCTACTGTGGCAGTGGATAATGTTGTTATATTTTGTGCAAATTTCCGATGTGCAAAGCTGTCAAAATTGTACAATAAAAAGTCGTTGGGTTGGCATACATGTCAAGTTCATTAAAATCTGTTATTCGTTGTTCGTGTTGGTTGTCACTCGCTGTATTTATCTTTTATGTTGTCTGATTTGGCTGGTACATGTGTATTGTTTCTGTATTCTTTAATCCTTCCGGATGATCTTCCGTTTGCTTTAATATATTGAGAATTTATGTTTTGTCCTTTATTGAGCTACTCAGCTGTTTTAACTCTATTGAGTAAATATGCAAGACGGGCCACCCCCCCATGTCATTTTTAGGTGGAGCCTACTGGACAGTGCATGTACTGTCTGTTACGAGGCATATTGTGGATTACCAAGAGCATAGAGGGGCCTGAAGCCAGTCTATTGCTTATCATTGGTTGGCTTTCCTCCCACTCTCATTGTCCAGCTTCTTATTCATATGCCAGCATGTCAATCTTGTGTTTGTTCCTCCCATGAAGCTTTCCCTCTTTACTATCTCCTTGATTGACTAGTATCTAAGCTTCCACTGCTTGCTTTTCAAGCACTACTTTTTTCTTTATTTTAACCACTCTGAGTGTTCATGTTTGTCGAGCTGTGCTCTTTGTCTTCTTCTCTGCCCTGCACTCTGTGTTCCTCTGTGTCTCTTATGTGCTTCTCCCGACCCATTCCTCACTGTTTCACTCGCCCATATGAGGAGAGGCACACAGTATTCTTGATTGCAATGAATTTGCTCTTCACCATGCACACAGCGTAATGGAACAAGAGTGCTTATGCAGAAATTACACCCATCCTGGTAGGGCACGCACAGGAAGAAACACGGGTTCTGATCACACTAAAAGTGCTCTGCATTGTGCACATAGGGTACTGAAATAGGTGGACTCATGTCGAACCTGGACGCATAATGACAGGGCACGTGCAGAGAGGCACACGCTGTGTCTTATCCAGGGCCGGACTGGCCGTTGCGGGCACCGGGCGATCCCCCGGTGCGCCGCAAGGGTGGGTGCTGGTTTCGAGCCCCTGCTGGCCGATTTTGTTACAGGGCCGTTTTTGCAGCATAGCTGCAAAATCGGCCCAGTAACAAAATCGTCCGAAAACCGGCCCCGGCAAAGAGCTCGGTCGCACCCCCAACCTCCCCCCTCTGGGGGAGGGGGGGCGGCTGGCCGAGCACTTTGCCAGGGCCGGTTTTGGTTCCCAGCCCGGCCCTGGTCTTATCACATTAAATATACTGTTCATCATGCACAAAGCTCACTGGAACAAGGGGTCAGGGCATGTGCACAAAGTAGCAGGGTCTGACAGGTACAGAAAGCAGTCCCAGGCACCAAAATAGAAGTGGCAGCATTAATGAATTAGATAGCTAAAAATGTGGCCTATGTTTGTAAGTTAGGCCAGTTTTGTACTCTAAAGATGTTATGCCAGATATGAAAGACTGCAAGGATTTGAACATGCTGCTAATAATAATGTTTGTGGCAATATCAAGGAAATCAATAGTAATAATTGGCCAAGCAGACTGTGAAACAGACATAGATACAGCCAAAAAAGTGCCCCACACATTGACCTGACAGTCCAGTCCTTTTTAGGCACTGCTTGATTGCTATACAGGCTAGTCTGACCCTGCATTGTAAGCACACATAAAGCCAGAGCGCTATTCATCATGTGCGGAGAACACCACAACAAGGAGCCAGGAACCTCAGGAAGTAGGCATGCAACATATTCTCAGGGTCTGACAACAGAGGTTTAAAGACACAAACTTAGGATCTGGACCCTAGAAGTGCAGGCTCCAAAGTTCCAGACACATCACAGGGTGACCGATTGGCTGTACCACTGCTGCAGATAATATTTACGAACTACATGACCCTGTGGTTTAACAGCATGACCTGCCCCCCTTGCAAGTGGCACTATCCAGATCACAACAAACACCAATGATCATAAGCGTAGATTCAACAAAATGACCGGGGTAGTGGAAGTGATATCACATACCCTTTGGCCTTAATCACATTACAGGAAGTGACACCATATGAACCTTGACCCTGCTTACTTCCAGTAAGGCATGTCATATGACCCCAACATCAAAACAGTTGAAACGGTTGAAGTTCTAGAATAACTTCATGATTAGAATATTTGGGATAAAGTAGCCCATGTTGTACATTATAACACTTATTGCAAGTCACAGAGAAGTCCTATGAAAATATAGAGGTATGAGGCATACTGTTATGGAAAGTCTATTTTAGACACCACAATTGTTATGGTGCGGACTTGGTTTTTGAAAGTTCTGGGGCATAATATTTGCACTGAACTGTATTGAGTGAGCAATGCTAGTAAGCCAGATCTCTTTTAAGGAGTTTATCCTCCTGAGAAAAATTGAAAAGAATGGGGTGAAGTAGTGCATTTTTTTTTAACAACAGATTTTATTGATTTTCCATAGTACCAGATGGGCGAAGCCCAGCGAGCAAAGTGCATTTGAAATACATACTGCAAGGTCTCCAGATACTGTACATTACCCACCCCTAAGGTCTGCAGAACACCAGACCAAAGAACACGCCCCACCCACCGCCCCCTAAGCGCACACCACACATACTTAAGAAACATGATATGCACATATCGTAGAGATTCCTGTCTACGTCTTTGTAGCAACAACACTTTAAACAGGTACATTGCTCACCACCAGCCCTTCTATAGGGCCCCGGGTGGCTGGCTGCGCCATCAATGACAAATCAACACCCCTCTAATTGGCTCACCTAGCCCAGATCTTCCTATGCTTCTGCTGGCAACCCCTCACTTGGAACACAGCAACCTCCACCGACATGCACATATCCATGGCCGTTTTCCAAGTAGTTATACTGGGCAGGGACGTATCTTTCCAGTGTTGAGCTATGTCCCTCTTAGCTAATGTGAGACTGAGAAACTATAAGTGTCTTTTATACCTGTTGCCCCCAATGTTTTCCGTGCTGTGTAAAAGTGTCAGTCTGCGGTCCGTCAGAATGTCCCATGCAAGAACGCGCCCAATGCAAGACAGCACACCAGACCAGAAGAGCTGCAACGCCTAGCAACTCCACACAGAGTGAAGGGACGACCCTTCGTCCGTGCCACAATGGAGACAGATGGTGGGCTGAATGATCCACATCTTCTAGAGGCGAAGGCGCATGTAATATATCCTATGGAGATATTTAAATTGGATTAATCTGTATCTTTTAGAGACTGCAGCACCCCTGGGGCTAGCCAGCGCCTCGGCCCAGTCATCGTCTGTCAGGGCAGGCAGGTCCGCCTCCCAAACCGCCCGAGTGCGGTGAATAATTGTCTTGGAGTGTGTAGTGAGAGTTTGATAAATTTGCCGGATTTTGTGGGCCCCCAGATCCCCCATCAACAGATGACCTTCCAGCCGGTGGAACTCAGGTAATTACTCAAGATGCCGTATCAGTGGGGTCAATGCGTGACAGAGCTGCAGATAGCGATGAAACTCGATGAAACTGTGATTTGTGAAGGTCAAGGTCCCCCTGCAGCCTTTGAAAGGATTTAAGAGTGGTCCCCTGCATAATGTCTCTGAGAGTGTAGACCCTGATATCATCCCATCTGTGAAACCCCACCTATTGCCACGGTGGGCTGGAGGAGTGTTCCCTGCCAGAGAGGAGTGGCGCCAGTCATCATACTCCACCAACCCATGGACCGAACCACCTGCCTCCAGGTCTGAATGATTGTCCGGCAGACTGGGGGAAGCGCCTCCAGGGAATAGCAACTATATAGAAGATGAAGCGGCGGGGTACCCGCCATGGAGAGCCACACCACGGCGTAGGCCGGGTCTGTCTGGGAACCATACCACCATTTATTGATCACCAAAAAGGTGTGAAGCCCAGTAGTACGCATGGACGTCGGCTGCCGTCATACCACCGCAATACGTGGATTGAATGCATGTTGTGAGCGCCACACAGATCGCACCACCTTGCCAGATGAACCTATTAAGTAGTGCATTTATTTGGAGAAACCACAACGGGGGGATAGGGTAAGGATAGTCTGGAGCCTGTAGAGCAGGCGCGGCAGAGACACCATTTTGAAAATTGCGGAGCTGTTGTGGAGCGATAGCGGTAATTGGGACCGGATCAGCGTTTCATCCCGGATCGCGGGAAGCAGTGGAGCTATATTGCGTGTCCAAGCGGCGATGGGACACTGTGTTATATACAACCCCAAGTACCTAAGGCCCGTGTCTGTAATGATCAGTTGCGAGGCCCAAGCCTGACTCCTTTGCTCACTGTGGATGGGGAACAGGATAGATTTGGATGGGTTGGCGCATAGTCCAGAAGTCTTCCCGAATATTTGAAGAATTTGGAGGACACAGGGCCTAGAGGCCCAGAGGTCGGACATAAGAAACAGAGCATCGTCGGCATAGAGCGGGATCCTGTACCAGTGCCCCGGCGACCAGTCCAGCCCCCGGAGAACCGGGTCCTGGTGCACCCATGCAGCCAAAGGCTCGATCGCAAGGTTGAATAGAGGAGGGGATAGGGGGTAACCCTGCCTCGTACCTCTGCGGATCGGGAAGGGAAATAAGCAACAACCGGCACAAACCAAGGCTGTGAGATCCGTATATAAGAGTGTCACATACGCCCGAAACCTCGGTCCCAAGTTAGCAGCCTCAAGGAGTTTAAAAAGGTAGGTCCAGCTCAGCTAATCAAATGCCTTGTCAAAGTCCGCCAGCATGACCGCCGCGGGGCAGCCCAGGCGACAGTGTTGTGGACCCGCCTGATATTGTGTCTGGTGGATCGCTGTGGCAAGAAGCCCGACTGATCCGGACGTACCAAATCTTGAATGCAGGCGAGAACCTTCGCCAGGAGTTTAGGCTCAAAATTCAACAAGGAAATGGGGCGATATGAGCACGGATCTTCTGGAGGGCGACCAGGTTTGAAGAACACCACGTTTTCAGTGTGCCGCCAATCTGGGGGCGAAATTCACTGCTCCAAGGCTTCGTGAAGTGCCCCAAGCAGATGAGACCCCAAGGTCCCCATATGGGGCCACAGAAAGTCACAGGGGAACCCAATCGGACCCGGTGCGCGGCCCGGACAAGTACCGGACAGCGACGCCCGAAGTTCGTCTAAGGAGATGGGTTAATCAAGTTCCTCACGTAGCTCATCCGATAACCGACGAGGAGGGATATCAGATAAGAAGTCATAAATAAGGGACCCGGCGATTACCTCGGGCTCCTCCTACAGGGCAGCGTATTAACTGGTAAAGGCCTGAATTACAGCTTCGGTGGAGTTGCACACAATGTCGTCTGGGGACCTCAGAAGGGGAACCTGCATCGGAGGTACATGGGCCTGGCAAAGCCGATGGAGTATCTGACTGGACTTGTCGATCCATTGATAAATCATGTATTGGGTTGCCAGCCACGCCTCCTTAGCGTTGTCCGTGTGTAACTGATGGAGCTGCTGCTGGACATGCAGCAGATTCCGGTGGGTGCTGGAGTCGGAGCCCGCCATCAATTGGGACTGCAAACTGGACCTGGTGATCCTCTAGATGAAATAGTGCATTTTAAACCACAATTTTCACATTAATTTGCATGCAATAGGAGCTGAACAGGGACTCATTAAAGATTCAAATCTTTTTTATGGTGTTTCTCAGAAATTCACACAATTTGTTTTAAGATGTGGTAAGGGCGCTCCCCACTATGTTGCTTCCTCTACTCCCCAAAAAACCTTTTTCATGTTTTATTTTCCATTGCAGTTATTGATCGAACTCTGATCAGTAACTAACAAAAAAACAAAAGCTTCTGCATCACATGCTTAGTGTGCACTCTTACAAAATAATGCAAGCGGCTGCGTCAACAGCCTTCTTTAAAAAAAGAAAAAAAAGTTTAGCCATGCTACACAGCATCTGGTGTGCAGTGCTGTATGTCTAAAACCTATTGGCAAAGCAAATAGGACACAAAGGTGAGATTTATTAGCTTTGCCAGTGTTTGTTTAAAATATCCCAACCTCCAGTGGTATTTCTCCCATCCTAGGTATAAATTCCCTTATCCCCCTTTTTCCCGGGACTTTATAGGTGGGGTGTGATCAAATGTGGGAAAGCCCAAAACCCTTATTTTTCTTTTTAAATGGTATCCAGGTATTCTAGTGGGCTCAGTGCCCCACTGGAGGAGCAGATTGGGATAAACCCTCCCCAGTCTGCATCCCTGGGGGCAAAAGACAGATTGGGCTGTTTTGTGGTGAAGGCATGGTCAAATGTCTGAATAGACTGACCCCACCCCTTCTTTTCTACCATTTTGCCCCTAGTATCTAGTTGACTTTCTTCTACCCCCACCATCTACGCCCCTGGGGCGCAGCATGGCTGTTGCTCCCAATATGGAAGGAAGCTGTCGGATGCCTGGCCGAAGCTCCCTTCCCTTTATTTACATTTTTTTAAAGACATATTTCTGGTATCTAGAGGTCTTTTTTCCCTCCCAGTCTGGCAGATTCAGGGTTAAACTCAGTGCATACACCCCATTTCGTTATATACTTACACATGCCTTTACCAAGGTGGGTATAAACAAAGTGGCTATGAGTCTCCCTGGGTGGCTCCTTAATATTTATAGATTCGCCAGCTACCTTTTCCGGAAGTGGATGCCTGCACATCTGAGCTGGCAGTTTAAACATAGAATGCAGGAGGGAAGGGAAGGTATGCACACATGCCTGTTGAACCATCAAGTCACCTAATCCCCTAAAAACAGAACATCTTCTATCCCAAAGCGTTGGGGTTCACATACTTTCCAGGAAGCTGAACCTGAGTACCACGATCAACAGCATTAACCTACTAGGGTATATTCTGAGGGAGCTAGACAACCAAGGAATCTTGTCTGAGTTTCCTACTTCTGCATTTCCTTACATCCTTATCTGCCCAGATATCTTTATTGCCACATCAATGTAAACTAAAAATAGCCTTATGTTAAACCAGTTAATACAAAAACAGATTCTTATAGAAAGGCAGAATCTTGAAAATATGTCTGATCAGGTTGATGGGTTTAGCAATTTGGCCATCCTTCACACAAATCCCCTCTAGTAATCCAGTCTTACTTTTGGTGCCTTGGGTCGTAGACTGGGGATTAGGGGCCACATGTGTGCAGCTTTTTTGTTGTCGCAAACAGCCCGATTTGCAGAATCAGGCCATCTACGTTCAAGAGCCTTTTTGTATGTACAGAACCCTACTTTGTAATTTGGTAAACTATTACCGGATCGCGAAATGGGTTCGTGATTCGGTATTAGGAAGGGGCATGTTAAGGCTGTCCCTCCTAACAGCGACTCGCCGTGCTATGTACAAATGGTTTGTGACTGAAATGCAGTCACAAAACATTTGCATTTTACTGCTTACTTCAAGTAGGTGGTCATCCAGTTGCAAACGGGAAGGGGTGCCTAGGGGACCCATTTCCCTTCATGAATGATTGCAAAAACGTTTTTTAAGAGCAGGCAGTGGTCCCAGGGACCACTGTCTACTCTTTAAAAATAAAACTGAAATGTTTCATTTTTGTTTTTGAAACACATTTTGATTTTCTTTAAGGGAAATGAGCTGCGTTAAAAAAAACATAAAACGTTGCTTCGTTTAAAAGCAAACACAGACATGGTCAGCTGTCCTCAGCAGGTCACCTTCCCTGTGTTTTCAGACATTTCCAATGGGACACAAATGGTGACCTTACTCGTGAATAGTAATTAGATAGGTCAATTGCGACCCCATTAGGAATTGCTAAATGTGTAAAGGACACATTTGTATACAGATGTTTGTGATTTCCCAATAGTGAATCAAAAAAATTGGACATTAGGAACGCGCAACATGAAACCAACGTACATGTGGCTCATGCTCCAGCTGCAGCCACTGCTCTTCTCTGCAGGTGCCTTAAGGAAAAGAGCACAACAGTTATAAGTTACATAAATTAATTAGTCACATAGGATAACACATTTAATTTCACATTAAAAAACCAATGCAAAACTCCTTCTGCAGGACTTGTGTTGTAACCCTGTCAAGTACTCCATTATGAAGTCCAATCCCTGCAAAGAGATTATTCATAAGAGCAACTTGGGGTTTTCCCTGTTCAAAGCCATCAGGTAATCAAGGGATTTCTGATCTGTTTCATCCACAAAGTTGACACTGAACAAGTTTGGAGGGTCCTGACTATGTGGCAAACCACTGCTTCTCAATGATTGTAGTTCTAATCTCTATGCAACAACCTGTGGCTGATGGAGGTATCTAGATGCTCCCAGAGTACTTAAGCACATGGCCAAGCTTCAGTGACAGAAGCATTTATTTACACAATGAAAGTTTGACTATAGTCAGGAGGGACCTTTAGGACAGACGCTTTGCACAGTGCAGCCCTCAGGTGATTTAAGGCCTTCTGACACTCTCTAATCAAGATTCCATTGTGGGGCTGCTTCCTTGAGGACTGATAGATAGGAAGTTCCCAAACCAGTACTGTCTGTATTTTTGTTTCCAGTGCTTGAATCTTCTCATTTCCTCTTGATAGCCAAGGCTGATTACAGAGGACTGACCCAACTTGCACTTGCTTTCCTGGTGGACAATTTAGTCCCCAGTATTTTCACGAGCCCAAGGTTCTGCGGATAGTGTTTTGATGAGCTGCTGAAGACAACAATGTTGTTAAATAGGTAACGCAGAACTCTTCCAGAAAAATATCTTTGAATGTGGTGGGAGCATTCTCTAGTCTCTACCATGACCTTGACTTCCAGGGTAGAGATTGCAGTCTCCTCCTTGGCACCAGATGCCAGGCTGATCTCCTAGATTTAATATACTCAGGAGGAATCCACATTAAACGCGTCTGCTGCGTGTCTGCAGCATCTAGCTCTGCCAGCATCTCAGCGCCCTGCACCCGAGCTCCCTTGTGATATTTGACTGTCTTGTGGGGCATCTACATTAAACGCGACTGCCGCGTGTCTGCAGCATCCAGCTCTGCCAGCACTTCAGAGCCCTGCACTCCGAGCTCCCTGGATATCCATCAGCGGACCCGTCCGCCTGTCTCCCGCCGCCCGACTGCTCTCCTGTCACCGGAGCAGGGGCTGCCGAGAGGAGACGGGCGAGGGGCGGACTTCAAGGTCCAGAGGCCCTTGCGGTGTTCCGCCTCCCGGCGAAGCGCCGGGCGGCGCTTAAATCTGAGAACCGCCCCGTTGAGAGGGGGAATCCACATTAAACGCGTCTGCTGCGTGTCTGTAGCATCTAGCTCTGCCAGCATCTCAGCGCCCTGCACCCGAGCTCCCTTGTGATATTTGACTGTCTTGTGGGGCATCTACATTACACGCGACTGCCGCGTGTCTGCAGCATCCAGCTCTGCCAGCACTTCAGAGCCCTGCACTCCGAGCTCCCTGGAAATCCATCAGCGGACCCGTCCGCCTGTCTCCCGCCGCCCGACTGCTCTCCTGTCACCGGAGCAGGGGCCGCCGAGAGGAGACGGGCGAGGGGCGGACTTCAAGGTCCAGAGGCCCTTGCGGTGTTCCGCCTCCCGGCGAAGCGCCAGGCGGCGCTTAAATCTGAGAACAGCCTCGTCTCGCGGGACGCCGGGCGAAGCCCGGGCCAAGGGCGTGCCCGTTGTTGCCCGGTAGAGACCGGACAAGGCCACCTCCCTTGGCTTTGGCTTTTGCTATCAATATTGTCATCACTCAGTGCATAGGACCCTATACATGTCCACCATGCCTGGTAGAACCAGAAGTAAAACTAAAACAGCATTGGCCGTAGCCCAAATCACCGGGCCTATAGATCAATTTATTTCCCGGGTTAACGAGACAATTGACCATAGTATTTCTCTATTGGAACGAAGAGTATCTTTGGACCTTATGAACGCTAAACGCTAGTCTCTGGGCCCTCTAGCAACTGCAAGCTCACCCGCCCAGCAAATTTTAACTAATTGCTCCCTCCCTTTACCTCCGACTGTTGCTGATATACACACAGTACCAAGCTCAGTCGATTTATCAGTAACCCAATCAGAATCGGACTCATTATTAGCTGATCTAGAGGCCACTCCAGACCTAGAAGCCTGTCAAACACTCGAAAGGTCAGAGTTAACCATAGATAAACACCTTCGAGGACTAAGGGAAGGAGCCATTCCTAAACAAGGTCTCACAAATGCATCTGACAACGTACTAATTTCTGTTACTCCTTCAGGACTTGAAAGGGAACCTGGGAGGGGTAGATTCAAACACCCAACACAACCAACGCAATCTATGATAACTTCCTCAACAGAAAGCAATTTCTTACTACCTTCCACTCTTATTGAGGACACGGATAATCTCTGCAAAGTATGTAAAACTACAACACAAATACTAACCTCAATCAAAGATCTTCTCTCCCAACAGTTAAAATCTATACAAATTAGTATAAGGAATTTGGAAGCCCAATTAGCAATTTTATCACGAACTTACCCTACCACAAAAAATTTACACTTAGCTACGCAAGGGTTAGGAAACAACACCCACCCCCCAAAACCTTCCAACCAACCTCAATTGGCAGTAGCTATCAAACAACACGTCCCGACTATTCTGCCTTGCCAAAAATCAACTCATAATGGTCCCGTACAAAAACAGCGTGAAACAACCCCTAGTGTACAAAAGACTAAAATTACCACGGATTTGTCCCAACAGACATCCAACATTGGCCCAGTAAAAACAGGGCAAACTGGGAAAATAGTAGCCAATGCAACTATAAAACATACTGTAAATAAGCAGGCACCACCACCCTCTAAATTAACGGCCATACAACCACAGCCGATATCTAAAAAGACACCAAGATATAGGCGTCCAGTGCACCTCCCACCAGAAGCAACCCCCTTTACAATCATCCTCACAGGCGTACCTGAACTAAATGAAGGTATGACCGAAACCGCCTGGTCACTTAAAAACAAAGTCACGCAGTGGCTAAGTATAAATAGACCACTAGAACCATACCACTCTGGAGGGATCTCCACAGTACGTAGAGTGACATGGATAGGCGAAGAAACTAAGTCGATCCCTGGAGATTGCATTATAGTAACATGCAGGGATCCATCCGCTGTGGATCATATTTGTTCATGGCCCCTATTGGATAAAAAGGGTGGAATAGACGTCCAACACCTTTCTTTTTTCTATCCTCCTCTGGATCCGCATCAATATATTTCTATCCCTAACTGGCAGCACCCACAAGAAGACCATTGGAACCAGGTAAAATATAGCCGTGGGCCCGGAAATAGAAATAGAAACAGAAATAGAATCATAGATTGGCATAAACAGCCCTGGCAAGCCAGACCATATCATCCATTGGAGGGCTGGCAGGGTCCTCCGGTAAGAAACCGCTACGACTGCTTAGAGATGGTCGATTGACCGGCAAGGTACTTAAAAGCCAAGAGCAAGAACATCTATACCACGACCTCTCCACCCAATCATAGTTCACAGCCACGCCCATGCCCGTTTAATTCTGGAGGTCTAGTAAAGCAAACTTCGTTGACCAGCATTAATCTAGTAAACATTGACAACGCTACCTCCAAAGAAGCGGTGCCCCTAGCCCCGGTCTCCCCCATGGACAGTATAGATCGAAACCTTAACAAATTCAATGATTCGAGATATACTACGACCCCTCTTCTGATTCCCACAATGAATTTTTCCTGTGAATCCCCTGCTCCACACCCATCCAGTGAACCCAGCAAACTGAACTTTTCCATAATGTATTGGAATGTTGCAGGTTTGCTTTCCAAATTACCACTCGAACCATGGTCTGACATAGTAAGAGCCCATCAGGTTCTTTGTTTCCAGGAAACATGGTCCACCACTCCCAATCATTTGGTAGGATACAAAACCTTTTTTTCCCCAGCAGTGCAGGGAGTTATGGGTAGGCCTAAGGGGGGTCTTGTGATCTACGTAGATAGTACTCTCCCTTTTCTATCAATTAAATTGTTAAAAGAATCTTTGTCATATCAAATTCTGCAAATAAACTTTACAAATGACTCTACCTACATTTTTATTAATTATTATAATAATTCAACTACATTGGACTGTCTGTCAATCCTAGTAGAAATTGCCACATTCTTAATATCCCTTCAAAATGAACTTAACCAAAGCACATTATATCTAATGTGGGGTGGTGACTTCAACCTCCCGTTATGCCCTAATCATAAAAATGGAAACTGTGGACTGCTAAATGAAAACGACAGTCCCATGCCCCATTACGTCCACTCAACCTGTGGAAATAAGTTAAATGAGATCCTATTTTCATTAGACCTGGACTTTGCAAACAAATTAGCAGACCCCCAGAAGGACTTTTCTCCAACCTTTCATGGAAGAGGTTTTCTAACCACTATAGACTATATACTGTCCTCTCAAACACTCAAGGGGCAACTAACTAATTTTGCAACCGGGACAAACGTTATGAGTGACCATTACCCAATCAGTGTAAAACTCACACCAAAAATGGCTAACGCTTATTTTATGAAAACGAGTCTCTTGAAGCAAAATTTGCTTACCATGAATAGACCGAATGGATACACAGTTAAATGGGCCAAGATTGACCCGGTGGAAACAACTGCGAAAATCCTTGAAAAAACTAAGCCCTGGATACTTGACTGTTTATCATCTGAAACTACGCCCAGGTCAATCGTTAACAGTTTCCAGAACATCTTGAAAACAATTGGGAATGAACTCTTTGTCAAGCTAAAAAACACTAAGCCTTCTACAGCAAGATGGTTTGACACAGCTTGTCGGAAAGCCCTCTCAAGGCTAAAAGAGGCCTTACATAGACCCCTAAAAAACCAACTGGAAATTTCCAACTTAAGGAAAATCTATAACCAAGCTAGACGAGATCGCAAAAAAGAAATCAAGAAAGATCTATGGGCGCAACTTCATGATAGTTGCCTAAGAAAAGATAGCGCCCAATTTTGGCAAGTCATAAGATCCCCTTTCTTGGCTGAGAATGCTCAAGGCCAGCACTTAGACGTAGCAGTCACTGAGGATGACTGGGTCACGCACTTTTTCAAAATCTTTGGCCCTCCCTCACATACAGCTGCATCTACAGGAGTAGAACCAAGTGAAGACCATACACCAAAGAATAACATCTATCCAATAAACATCCAATTCCATCATAGCGAAATCATTAAAGCGATCAAGGCATCAAAATCAGCCAAGGCTCCGGGCCCTGATGGAGTGCCAATGGACATTTTCCTCCAAAATGTAGAAATTTGGTCATCGATAATCACCCAGGTCCTGATAGCAGTAACATCGGCAGGGCTCTTTCAATCATGGTCAACGTCAATCCTTCTTCCCATCTTTAAAAAAGGCGATCGCAATGACCCAGCCTGCTACAGGCCAATCTCCCTTCTGGACTCCCTGGGTAAAATTGCAGGTCGAGTGCTCCTGGACCGTCTCCAATCTTGGGCCCAGGAAAACAACACCATGACCGACCTGCAATACGGTTTCCAGAAGGGGCTTGGGACCGTGGAGCAGGCCTTGAACCTTGCCCTCTTGACTGGGAAATACGTTGGCGCCAAAGGAGGTAACATCTTCCTCGTCTATGTCGACCTTAGTGCGGCATTTGACTGCGTCCAACATGAAAAACTCTGGAGAATACTCGCCGACCTTGGAGTGGACCCTCCATTAATTGTCTTCCTCCGCAAACTTTATTCTAATCCCTCAGGGCGAGTCAGATTCGGCACTAGCGGCGAGTTGTCTCGCCCCTTTTCAATAACAAAAGGAGTAAGACAGGGCTGCGTACTGGCTCCTTTCCTGTTCAATCTCTATACCAACGGACTAGAGCAGGCTATGTTGGAAGGGAGCCAGGATCTACCCCACATAAACCACCGTCCAATACCGACACTGCTATATGCAGATGATTCAGTCATCCTGGCCCGCACATTAAATCAACTTCAAAAATAAACCAATAAGTATAGCAACTTTATGGACTCACTTGGCCTGAAAATTAACATAAAAAAAACTTTCATCATGCATATTGGCCCTAGGGTAAAAAAACAAAACCAATAATGGTGGACAATATAAAGTTGGAAAAAACTCCTGTCTATCCATATTTGGGGATCCTTGTGGACAACGAACTGAATTGGCGTCAAGCCACGGCCACTAGAAACCTTCTTTTTCGACGTGCAACATCGGCCTTGACTTCTTTCTCAAGAAAACTGGGCAAACCAGCGGCACCTGAACTCCTGAAAGTGTACTATGCTAAATGCCATAGTGTGGCAACCTATGGAGCGGGTGTTTGGGGGCATGGCCACATAGATCATCTACAAATAACAGAGAACAGCTTCATTAAATATGTGCTGGCCCTCCCACAGAGCGCCCCAACCTTTTCTTCCCACAGTGAGCTTGGCATGGAATATATTACAGACACTATTCGTTCACAACCAATCTTACTGTGGCAACGTATATGGTCTAAACCCGAGTGCCATCTAACTCGATCTTTGATCTCGGACTGTTTAACCTTGACCCACTGGCACAAGATTCCATGGTTGGTTTACGTACGTAACTTTTTTAACGACATAGGACACAAGTCATATTTTGATGACCCACCCAGTATCGAGGATATATCTAGAAAGCAGCTAAAGATGATGTGCTTGGCCCACTTGAGAGAGCTGCGAAATCAGACAGAAATCATAAAGTCTTCGAACAGCCAAATTTGTGCAATACAACCTCTCAAAAGCATCCAATCGTACCTGTCCTACTTTTTATCAAATCAGGAGAAATACTTATTAACAAGATTTCGTTTTAATATCTTTTTTCGTTTAATTTCATTCCCTGAAATCCATAACTGGTCCCGCACCCTCATGAACTGTCCGTGCGATGGAATATCCTTACAAACAACGAGTCACATTATTTTCTTTTGCAAATACTACAAAACTCCGCGTAAATCCTGGATTATCCCACTTATTCGATCTAGTGGTCATAGACAGTGTCATTCTGCATTGTTCTTTTTACAATCCTTGGATTCGCCGTATGTAGCAAAATCTGTGGCGACCTTCTTAAAAGCCACCATCAAAATCCGTCAAAAATTACAAATTGAATAGAATCATTTTAATAATGACTCTTTCTTTATTATGAATTTTCACATGAGTTATTTTATGTATTTCTCTTTTTTTAATCTTTTTTGTGTTTCATTTTAAATCATGTACTTTTTATGATTATACAAGTGGCAATCGAATAAAAGTATTGAACTGAACTATACTCAGGTACTTGGCTACACCCAATCTGTTCACTATATTGTTGGCAAAATGGATAGAATGAGCATCCATCTTCGTGAATTAACTGAGAGCTTTACAAATCATGAATCGATTCCTTCCATCGGCCCTTACTTAGGCACCATAACCACAGGACTGACTGAGTGTTCAATGAGTCTCAGGCCCAGCGTCTTGGCACCTCAAATTTAATGCATTCTTGGACCTGTTCTTAAAGCTTGCTTTTTAATGGCAAACTGTTCACAGTGTCTATGTCTTAGACAAAAACGGGGGTTAACTTTGAGTGGGCGACAGGAGTTGAAACAGAGGTAAGCTTCATCTCATCAACTGATCCATCTTCTTCATTGCTATGCAACAGGTTTGTGATGAGCTTGAGGTCCTCCTCAACCCCTTTGGTGATTGCTACAATGCTAACTGTATAGTCGATTAAGAGGTAGGGCTCATGCCACTTCATATGGAACACACAATAGAGTTCCCCATAGGTGCCTCTATAAACTAAGTCGTTGGCACCAGAGACCTTCTGAATCATTTTCCTAGTGCCACTCCACTTTGTCCTATAATGACAATGTAAATTGGCTTTAGGATTAAATAACTCTTAAATCTCCTGGCACCCAGTTAGCATTGCCTTCTGGCTGCACCACTAATTCATCAGGTCTACCCTGTAGAATTTTTACCGTGTTCTGTCATTAGGCGGGGCACAGGTATGAGTCATTGCCTTTAAACCATACTCCTATAGGCACCAATATGTCTAAGGGAAGATTTGTTCCTCTCTTTCATACTCACCCCTCTGACAAATCCCTTAGTTTTTGAGTGAATGTGTTCGAGAGCAGTTTGGCCTCTCTCCTAGACATCGACCGAGTCTAGGTTGAAAGCAGCTGGGCTCTCAGGGATACCCATAACTTTAGAATGCATTCTACCTACCAAGGATGTGACTGGTGTTGGGTTCTTAACTGTACTATCCTTCATGTAATGCCCTTCCCAGTGGCACTTGAAGCAGAAAAACATGTTATCCTGGAGGGGTCGCTTTCAGTTCCGTCTCCTTGAGCTATTTTTTTATTAGATTTTTTCTTCCATAACAGAACCAAAATCACAACATCCAATCACATCACGTGCAATAGGGTGTGGATAAAAGAGCAATAAAGAGCAGGTTGACATAGCACATGAGCAGTGGTGGCTCCTCCGCTAAGGTGAGCGGGGCTGTTTTGATGACAGGGTAGGGCAGGGGACGAGTGGTTTTCCTACTACTAAGTGCACAAGAGCGGCGGGCAAACAGTCATACACACTTTCCCTGTTCTCAACACAGGCTGCATTTCACGCCTGTGTGGAGAACGTGCCCAGGCTCCCTGTTCCTGGCTAAGCGTTGAACCACAATGATCAGACCAGTCACAACGCTGTATTGCAGCGTTGTGATTGGTCAGGAGAGCCTGAGTGCTTACCAATCACAGCACTGCATTGCAACATTGCAATTAGTCAGGAGAGCCTGGGTGATTCCTGGTTCCCGAGTCCTGACAGAGGAGAGATGCAGCAGGGATAAAGTACATTGTTTTTTATTTTGTTTATTTCCCCATCCCCCTGCCTCGCCACCCCCAATCTGTGCCTGCCGCCACTGTACATGAGTAAAGGTCTAAAGTGCAGAAATGTAACAAAAACTAGTACATCAAGATGTCAACTCTTGCGAGCCCGTGCCCTGGTGGGGGGTGTAGGAGAGGCGGTGTCTGTTGAACGTAGTAGGCGTAATGGGGCCCAGATGTCCTTTGGGCAGGCAGTAGTATGTATTCCACCACCTATTTTATGTCATATCATGGCAATATAATCTATCCTGAAGCCAGGTTTTATTGTGGTTGACCCCTTCTGCATCCAGACCATCTCCCCACGTCTCTTGGCCAGGACCAGTACCATGGATGCTAGGTGCAGGGTAAAGGTAGGTAAGGCAGATCAGTCAACCAGGAAGGCAACCTGAGGACAAGGTTTGAGGCAGGCCTGCAGAATTTCATCTATGATCCCAAACACTCGATGCCAGTACAGTAAATTAGATGGGCAATTCTAAGACATGTGTAATAAATTTGTGTTTGCCAAACCTCATCTCCTACATAAACTCTTCTCTCCAACACCAAATTTAGACATGCTTTCAGGAATGTAATCCCATTGGTGCAGGTATTAAAATTGTATCAATTTATGCTTGTAGTGAGTTGTGTATCTTTTACCTATGTACAGCAATAGGCCCAAATCTTATCAGGGAGTTTGTGGTCCAAGGAGTCCTACTATCTGACTTTGGGTTCATGGAGTGTATCAACAGTACAGGGCATCAGTGTGGAATACAAAAATATATAGGGCCTAATGCCCAAAGGAAAACTGAGACAAAAGTCTAACTACTTGAAAATGCCCTTTGTGAATACTGAAAGTCTAACTAAGGTAATCTTGTCAAAAGTACATGTGAAATCTCTGAATGAGGTTGCTAGCCTTCTTAGCACTAAGCTGTTTAAGGCTTGGAGCTTAGCTGGCACAGTCCAGTATGACATCTGTGATATGTACCCCGATAAGACAGCACTGTTCACTGCAAAATTGAGGGACCATCATTCCTTACAATAACAATTCTTAGTAATTTGTTTGGCCTCTGGGATTGTCAGATCCAGACTGATGTGAATTGAAAGACACACACCAACTAGAGAGATACTTGTGAGGGCTTTACTGGCAATACAAACTCATGAGTGGGCATTCTTGAGGCTGATTAGGCACTAACATCATTTTATGACTATATGCCATTATAGTTGTGCCAGTCATGGTTCTGCACAAACAAATGATGGACGGAATGCTGCATAAATCATGCATTCACCCCAGTCAAGCGATCTGGGTTAAATCCATTGTTCTTTTGCTCACCATGCCACCCAGTTTAGTAGCCATATCCAAATCAGTCTTGACCCTGTGCCTCATGGGAACAGTCCAGACCGAACTGACAGGCCAGATTCTCCCTGGATCGGAAACAAGCATCCTGGGACCGGTTTCTGGGTATTACCCTTCATCAGCCAGGCTAGCTTGAATCCAGTGGCACAGTGAGCAAGGGACCCACATCTGGGCATACCCAACCCACTTAGGGTGAAACGTGCTACGCAAACAAATGATGGACGGAATGCCGAATAAATCACACATTCAACCCCAGTCAAGAGATCTGGGTTAAATCCATTGTTCTTTTGCTCACCATGCCACCCCAGTTTAGACCAGGCCATATGCAAATCAGTCTTGACCCTGGGCCTTATGGGAACAGTCCAGAACAGTGGACCTGAACACTTGAAGATAGCTAAAAAAAAAGGTATGGACCACAGAGTTACAGGACACCTAAAGATTGCATTGTGTCCGAAGGCTGCATTGAAGGCTTCCAAACTTCAGTCAACCCCTGACATTAGGAAATCCCCATCAAAAGCAATTCAAAATGCAGGTGAATGAATAGTTGTTGATATTACATAACTCAGTCACATCTTACCTGCACCAATGCAGCATACATGGTTCTCTTTGGAGGCACAATGCTTTTTCAGATCAGCCTATGTGATGTTAAAAAACTATAAGGCTAACACACACCCTAATACCTACTATGAAACCTATGCTAAAAGGGAGGAATACACCTTTTCACTGAGCAACAATGTCCTGCTTATGAGCACAACACTACAAAGAGAACCTCAACACTATCACCTTCTTTCTCAGGTTTTGCTAAAAACTCTTCCAGACCTCCCTACAAATGTATCTACTTCTAAAACATCTTGACTAACCCTTGGTGAAGCCCTATGCTACGCTCGCGTAGTTTGCGAAGTTTGCTCAACTTCGCACTACGCGAGCTGCACGTAGCACAGTGCGAACACGCGTAGCACAGCGTAGCGTAGTGCAGCGGTAATTTTTTGCTTGTTTGCGGTCCTCAACGTCATGTTCGCGACCGCAAGCAAGCAAAATGACATCCTGGCGAGACTCTCAACGCGGGGAGGTCAGGTTTCTCATTGCGAGTGGTCGTGCATGCTCGCGACCGCTCGCGATGACAAACTACAATTTCGCGTTGAGAAAGCTGCAGCTTGAGTAAAAATCTACTCGAGCGGCAGAAAACTACAGATCGCACTGTGCAAGATGCCGTTTTCAATGATTGCACAGTGCCGGATGCTTGTTCGCACTGTGCAATCATTGAAAATGCATCTTGCACAGTGCGAACTAACCCTGGGCATAGTAGGCGTAGTGGGGCTACGCGAATCTACACGAAGTAGACCAGAAACTACGTCCACCTACGCACTTCGCGTAGCCCCACTACGCGCCACCCGCCTCCCTCCCGCCCTCGCTAAATATTACCCGCCTCCATCCCGCCCTCCCTAAATACTTAAATAATGGTTTTAAAAAGAATAAACAGCACTTACCTTGTCGGCTGCGTCTCCGGGGCTCCCTCTGGTAACCGCGCCGCCATGTTGGATACTAATGCGCATGCGCGGCCGCCCGCGCATGCGCATTTCTCACGAGAAATGCGCATGCGCGGGCGGCAGCGCATGCGCATTAGTATCCAACATGGCGGCGCGGTTACCAGAGGGAGCCCCGGAGACTCAGCCGACAAGGTAAGTGCTGTTTATTCTTTTTAAAACCATTATTTAAGTACTTAGGGAGGGCGGGTGGGAGGCGGGTGGCGGGCAACTTCGCTACGACCACGGAGTGGGCGTAGTGTTGCCTGCTACGCCTACTTCGCAAATGGCAAAGTAGGCAACACTACGCCCACCCCGTGGGCGTAGCGAAGTACTACCCCCAGTGTTAGTGCGAACATGCTACTACGCAGCTCGCGTAGTGCTACGTGAAGTTTGCGTAGTGCGAAGTGCACTTCGCATAGCGCCACTTCGCGAACTACGCCCACCCTTAATCTTGACATAAACTGAGACTTTCCAGCATTCCCCTTATCAACATTACACAAACTAACTTTCAAACTTACTAACTCATTTTTGTAATGCCTTTTGGCTTACAAATTTCAGTACAGCAAATATGTGTCCATAGTAAGAGGCAAGTTTCATATTGCTATATAAGTACATGTAAATTCCGTTCCTAAAGGTAATCATTGTTGAAAATGGGGGTCTCTAGTTTGCAGGGGTATATACCCTGTCCCAATGGCGACGCTACCTTCTAGTCAGGGTAAAGGGATTACACAGCTAAGATAACCTCTGCTCACCCCCTTGGTAGCTTGACATGAACAGCCAGGCTTATGTCAGAGTGTAAAGCATTTGCAAAAAACACACACAGTAACACTACAAAATGGACACCACACAAGTTTAGAAAAATATCCAATATTTATCCTATTAATACAAGTCCAAAATGACAAAAACCAACATACACAAGCAAAGATTTGAATTTCTTAAGAATAAAGAAGAAATACTGTTCCTTGAAGTCAATAGTGCCAACCAGGGCTATCCCAGCGTCATGACCAACAAATCCCACAGTTCAAACCGACCTCGATAGTGTCAAGGCCCTTGTGGTGAGGTGTAGCGATGAGGCATTGCTGCATTCTTGAGGCGTTGATGCAGAATTCAGTGTGCCCTTCAAGCCACACACATTGCAAGTCGAACTCTGTGGGATTGAAGTCAGGAGTGCTGATGGCAGCAGTGCCAGGGCTTCGGTGTTGTCGGGGGCAGTGCATTGAGCACTTCATGATGCGGTGTCCGTGGCTTTGGTGTGGGCACTGGCATGGCATTAGTGCAGCCGACCCAGGGCTGTGGTATTGTTGCGGTTTGTGTCTCATGCTCCTCAGTGTTAACCATGGCTTCAATGCAGGCAACGGCGTCGGGTGATGATGTTGGGTGTCGATGGTGTTGCCGGCAGACCGGGGACTGCGCTGATATCGAGGGCGGTGACCAAGGCTACAGTGCAGGCAGTGCAGTCAGTGACAGCACAAAGCATTGTCATTGGTGAGACCAGGGCTGCAGTGTTGTCGAAGTCATTGGCCACGATACAGGAAGCGGTGATGGTGACTGTGTAAGGGAATCCTTTTTTTCAAGTTACAGCCCAGCAAACACCTCAAGTGGCCCAGAACTGGAAATGGCAACACTTGGCGGCTTCAGAACTCCCAGCAATGAAGTCAAGATGCTCTAGGTGAAGTCTTTAATGACGCTGAGACGTCCAACAGGCGGGAAGCACACAGTGGAGAAACTTTACAAGCAGAAAACAAAGCAAAGTTCAGTCTTTTTCCCCTCCAAAGATGAAGCAGCAGCTGCAGGTCAACCCAGCAAAGCAACACACAGCTCATGGGCAGTACTCTTCCTTACAGCTCTTCAGCTCTTCTCCTTGGAAGTGTCTCCCTGTGTTCCAGAAGTGTTCTTGAAGTGTTCTAAAAATAATTGTTCCTGAAGTGTTCTTAAAATACGGAGTTACAGGTCCAATACTTATACCCCTTTTGGGCATCGAAGTAGGCATTCTTCAAATGATTGTCTTTGTAGTGCACAAGTTATTGTCCTGCCTGGTTTGGCTCCAGACACCCTCCTGGGGGGGGGGGAGGGTTTGTGGAGGGGGACAGCATTGGGATGCTCAGCCCAATTATGGTGTCAGTGCCACCTCCTCCCACCACTCTAGCTCAAGAAGGCTCATCTGCCTGGTGATGGGCCATTAGGATATGCAGGCAGTCCTCAAATCCCTTTGTGTGACTGTCTAGAGTGAATGCACAAAGAGGCCCCTGTCAGTCTAAATCAGGCATTGATTCCACATGCAGGCAGAGGCAGAGGTTAAGCAAGGAAATGCCCACTTTCTAAAAGTGAGCAGCAAAAAAGTTTGGCAGGGCGATTGAGAGAGAAGATTACGGGAGAGTTAGAGAGGAGAGTGTTTGTTTCCAGGTAAATAATGGGCACTGATGTAGGAATCTGTTTGATGCACGAGTACGGAGTTTTGATAAACAGTGGGCACAGATTAGGGAGTTTTTTCAGAGTAAAGTTTTGGAGTATTTTTTTGCGGGGGGTACTGGATGAGAGGTTTTAGCAGTGGGTTGCAACATAACAATTATGGGAATTTATTTGTGTATGATTTTTGGGATGGGTGAAGGGTAGGGCTTGATGTATTTTACTGTTGTTCATTCTTGTCTTTGCGAAATTTTGACATCTGATTTCATTGTATTTTACAGAAACCCCTGACGAAGAGCCTTCGGCTCGAAATGCATTGGGTTGTACAAACTGCGTTTACCGTGAAGTTTATTCAATTGCACGTGCTGTTGTTCAAAAGCCTGGATTGGCAAGCAGCAGCATTTGAAAATGTTTAATAAACATCTAAATGGAATTTCGTTGTCTCCATGGTTTTTAAGAAGAGAAGCTGGAAGAAATTTGTGATTATACTGCCAAAGTCTTGATTAAATACTGAGGAAATGACATATTGGAAAGGGAAAAGGTCCCAACCAAAAGCTGTGCATCAGTTTGGCGCATCTGCCACGCGCCTTCACTTTCTTACTTTCTAAAAGTGGCATTTTCAAACACACAATTTAAAAACCACCTTTACGGAAAGATGTGTTTTTAAATTCTGAGCTCAGAGAGCCCAAACACCAAATATTTAGATGTTCCTAATTGAAAGTTACACTTGTAAAATGTTAAAAGGCAGCTCCAATGATAACCTATTGGATAGGGCACACGCTGGATGGGATTTATTTTAGTAACCCAAATTTGGCTTGTACCGCGGCACTCCTATTGGTGTGGTCCGATCATAGTGCCATTCTGTTTGAACTGAAAGAGTCGAAGGGCTATAAACCTAGATCAGAACCCACGAGGAAGATTGTAAAAAGAGTCTGGAAAAATGTAGACTGTGAAGAATTAGAAGAAGCATTGAAAATAACCATGCGACCTCTCCCTTTAGGGGTGGATGGAGCTACCTCTGCATGCACAAAATGTATAGATGCAGCATGTAATAAATTAGCCCCAGAAAAAAAGTGGACCCCTAAACGGGCCCAACCAACAGTCCCCGGGTATACGGATGAACTAAGGAATCATAACCAGACATGTAAGTGATTCGAACGGCCTTGGAGGAGAGGTTATAAAAGCATGAGTAAAGAAAGGTATAAGCATAGTCTCTGACTGTATAAGGATTCACTGCTGGTAACCAAAAAAAAGTTCTTTGCAGAACAAATTTCTCAAGCTAAATCTAATTCCAAAGAACTTTTTAAAACTATTATTAAACTTTGAGCCCCAACAGCCCCCAAGAGCCAAAGTAGTCCAGAATTTTGTGAGAAACTCGCCGAATTCTTCCAATTTAAGGTGGAATCCATCTTTTCTTCCTTTACATTAGTTCAAAAAGGGGAAAGGATGTTGCCACCAAAAATGGAACCAAACAGATCTCACCCCAAAGACAATTTCTCTTTACTAGACTCAATCAAACTTTTGCGCTCTATTCGTTCAGGGTCTCCTTTGGATCCCTGTCCAGCATTTGTACTGAAACAAAACCCAGAAGTTATAGGGTTAGCAATCACACCCATGTTTAACGCTATGTTTACAGCTGGCATATTTCCCAGAATGCCTCTATTCTCCCCTTATTAAACAAACCAACCCTTGAACTCAAGGACCCAAACAATTATAGGCCAATTTCACGACTTCCGCTTCCTGCAACATTTATTGAAAAAGCGATGCATACCCAGCTTAGTGCATTTCTTCAAATTAAAAATATACACGACCCGTCTCAATACGAGTTCAGAGCAAAACACAGCACTGAGCTGGCCCTATTTAAATCAACTGAGGAAGTGAGGGAGGCCTTGGATAGTGGAGTTAGGGCAATACTGATCATGTTAGACTTGTCAGCAGCCTTCGATACGGTCCATCATGAAGTTTTGATGAACCGGCTATCAGAAGCAGGAGTTCAAGGTGCTGCATGGAATCTCCTGAAGTCCTTCCTTTTTGAAAGAACGCAAACTGTTGACTTGGATAACCACCGGTCTAAGCCATTTTCTCTTCTGTGTGGGGTGCCACAGGGCTCATCCTTGAGCCTGACACTCTTCAACATGTATATGATATCCTTGGCAGGCTTGATAAGATCCTTTGGCTTCCAACTTACCTCCCGTGCGGACGACACTCAAATAGTGTTGTCACTCAGGGATAGGGAAGAGAAGGAAACAGGGGCTCACTTTCACAATTGCATGACAAACATCTCAGGGTGGATGTCATTCAACTGCCTCAAACAAAATTCAGCAAAACAGAGTCATCATGTTTGGGAACATCCCCCACATATGGACACCAGACTGGTGGCCTGAAGATCTAGTTATCTGTCCTAATCCAACCAGGAAAGCAAAAAACCTGGGGGTGATAGTGGACAATAAGCTCACGATTGGTGATCACATAAATATAGTGGTCTCAGCATGTTGCCTAATACTCAGAATTATAAGGAAAATAAAGGTTTTCCTCTGGAAGGGAGCCTCAGGGCAGTGATCACGGCACTCATTATGGCATGGCTAGACTACTGTAATAGTCCATCAGGTACATGCATCATTGTAGGAATTTGCGATTCCTAAATTGCGAAAATTCAGGAATTGCAATTTAGGAATAGCAAATTCCTATGCATCAAGAAATTGCAAAAGTTTTTGCGATTTCTTAAATTTCCTTATTTGCGATTCCTTAATTGCGAATCGCAATTAAGGAATCGCTTTACATTGATTCCTATGGGCCTAGAGGCCCATAGGAATCAATGGGAAGGTATTCTCATTTTGCGAATTCGCAATTAAGGAATCACAAAATGAGAATGCAATTTCAAGGGTGCAGGGGGGGGTCCAAAGGACCCCCCCTGCACCCCTGAAATGTCATGTAAGTACATTTTACTCACACACATGTCCCAAGGGCATGTGTGTGTGTAAAATATAAGTTTCAAAAATGCACTTTTGTGCATTTTTGAAACTTTTCGCAAATTACTATGAAGGTTTACTTCATGGTAATTTTCCACTTCCTAATTGCGAATTCGCAATTTAAAAAATAATCATGCATAGCATTTAAGAAATCGCAAAATTTGCGATTTCTTAAATGCTATCGCAATTTCAGAAATCACAAAAAATTGCGATTTCTTAAATTGCGAAAAATGAAAAAAATATGATGCATCCCAAAAAAGGTTTTTGCATTCGCAAACGGCCGAATTTTGCGATTCGCACCGTTTGCGAATGCAAAAACGCTTGATGCATGTGGCCCTATATCTGAATGCCCGAAAATAGCATATTAATAGGCTTCAGATCGCGCAGAATGCGGCAGCCAGACTGCTGAAAGGGACGCCAACATTTGTCTCTGTAAAGAATGAGTTAAAGCAACTACACTGGCTCCCTGTGAAACAAAGGGTACCTTTTAAGGCCCTCTGCATGGCTTTTAAAGCCCTCAACGGAATAGGCCCCAACCACTTAAGGCAAAACTTTAAGTGGTATGTTCCCGGTAGGACTCTTCGGTCCACAGGAGCAAAACAGTGGTGCCCCCGATTAAAAATGCTTGCTTGGGGGGGCAGGAGCTTCATCACCTGCACCTCTAAAGCCTAGAATGATCTCCCATTTTATCTGAGGAACTCAGCAGATCTCCTCTCCTTCAGAAAGGGGCTGAAAACATGGCTGTTTACCCAGTAATATCTTCCAATCCTGATAACTTGCAGGTAGTGCTTAGTGCCAGGTCACCCCAGGGTAACCGTGCGCTTTAAAAGTTCAAATAACATAACATAACAGATAAGGACGAGCCTAGGTATAATGACAATTAAGATTAATTTCTACTTTTAGTATACAGTTGTTGATCTCTAAATGTTGCAATGCATGCTGTAGCTATTTATACTTTATATTGTTATGTTTATACTGCTTCATTTACATGATGCTTCCATCTTGTCCAGAAGACGATGGATCGACTATACAACTGTTTCTCAGAAAGTTTATTCAACATGTAAGGTAACGGAATCCTTCCATACTTTGCTGAAGAGCGGTTCTTGGCTTATACTTTGCTCTCTGATTATTAGCTATATTTTACATTTAGGAAATGCAGTCTACTTTTTTTAAACATGTTTTAATACTTTTTTCAGTGCATTTTTAGATGAAATGTTGATGCGCATTAGGACTATATATATTTGCCGAGAAATGCACAGGAATTGGACATGAATAAAATCGGACTCTAAAGGATTGCCAACTTTCCAAATGATATAGGATGTAGGGATGATACAGATGTGCCTATATGCCTGCCATCTGACACTGATTATTTATTCAGGAATCAGAAAAATACCCATTAATTGAACATTCAAGTGTTGTTTGATGCAAAAATCGTCACGACAGATAGTGTTGCCTGGTTTCCAGGGAGTACCCACAACTCTTTCATATTACAAGATGAATGAATGAATGAAACCATTTATAGAGTGTGGCTTTCACTCCGAGGAGCATCTTGTCGCTAAAGCGGGGCGGCCGAAATATGAAGGTAGATAGACACAGTCGAGAAATGATCAGATGAGTGCTAACACTAGATAGTCTGGGGCAGCAAAGTTCCCGGTTTTCAAAAATGTCTTGAAAATGGTTTCTGACTGCACTAGTGGAATTTACCAAAGACTTCAAAGAGCAGATTTTGATGCTAATATTTTTGGGGTAAATACACATAGATTTATATAACATATAGCTTAAATGCAATTTTTATTCCAAAGAAAGGTATGGTCTGTTTGTTTGTAGGTGATAGTGCATATGTCTTAGGGCCATGGCTAATGCCATCATATCTGCCCCCCCACTACTCCCAATAAACGTCATTACAATGTGGCACACCGTCGAACCAGGGGCATCATAGAACCCATATTTGGACTACTGAAAAATCATTTCAGATTTCTGCACAAGAATGGTGGTGCACTGCAATACTTTCCAGAGATCAATAGTAAAATTGTAACAGCATGTTCCATTATGCACAATATTGCGACAAATACATGACTAACTGTTACAGTGTTAGAATCTGACACAGATGAGGAAGGAGATTCAATCCCACAATCTCCCACACATGAAGGAACCCAGGCTGCACAAGGGCTTTGTGACATGCCAATTCAACCAATCATTATTTTTCACAATAAGTATGCACCTGCATTCAATCTTACATAAGAAATAAGAAACAGCTAGTGTAGATTGTATAACTAAATATACCATAATTTTCACATTAGAGCATTTATATCTGAAAAGATGCTTTTTGTGACAGACTTTTTTTGAGAAATAGAATAATACGAAATGTAAATGCAATGTTATAATGTAACAGTTCACTTTTCCTAATGCTGCATTTGTTGCAAGCTGATGTTTTAGGTCCAACAATTTCAGCAGCACCTCTGTGACTCCTGCTTCACCACTGATCTCAACAGTCTGTAACTGAAATGCTACTGACACTTGATTGGTCCTCACTTTCTTCCACTCCAACCTGTGTACCACTTGCATTGCTAGCTGTTTCCACTTTCTCCACTGCATTAGTTATGTGGATTAGGCCCAGTGCTTGATTTGTAAATGAAAGAGTGCCATGCCCAAAGATCCTACTCAGAAGTCCAGGGTCTGTGTAATTAAATATCGGCCTCTTTAGTTCACTACCAGACACTCCCTGTGACTTTATCTGACTCTTGCATGTTCCTGCTTTTCGCCTTGTGATGTTTTTTTCCTTCTTTGTCTTCCTATGTGTTTCCGATTTGTATGGTTTTGCCCACTTTTGCTCTAGGGGAATATCTGATGCGGATAAATAAGTACTGGTCTCCAAAAATAAGTGCCTGGAGTCCCTACCTGCAACCATCGGCTCAAATTAAGCACTGACTAGGTGCTCCTTCCAGATCTACGCTGTAGTGCCCCATTGCCACCGAAAAACTAAGGTGGGTGTAGCTTGTGCCAAGCAATTCATGACCATCAATGTGGGGTGATGTATGGGCTCCTTACACCTTTTCTGGATGCTTTCATGGTGACGATTTGAGAAATTGTGATTCACTGCCCTCTCTTTGGCAGCTAAGGTACTTGTCATACTTTCAAACCTTGTTGTTATGATTTTATCAAGGGTATCCGTCTTTGGTTCATCATTTTGATCTGCTTCTCTTGCAGGCACTAATCCTTAAGAATAGAGGTTTCTAAACCACCAAAGAGTTGTTGGGTTTTAGGTCTTTTCAAATACGAAACAGGGGACTGTGATTGAGCTTGTGTGGAGGACACAAGTGCCAAATCGATATCTTCCCCACAGTTTGCATGGCCTCACTAAAGCTTCCTGTGCAACAGTTGAAGTGATGTCCTTCATCTGCTGGATCTCTATGCTCCGTAACTGCAGCACTTGTTGGAGTGGCCTTCCTCCCACTATTTTTGGAGTCATCTACAAGCTTGTGTTTGTCTTCTGGACATTCCCCTTCTGTGTGTACACTTTCTGGAGTAGGATTTTCTGTGTGAAAATGTTTTGCAATGACCTTAGTGAGTTGTACTTGGTTGTACGTTGACTACATTTATGACATTAACCATTAATTTGTTTTTGCGCTTCTATTTGCTATTTGCTCACCGCATGTCCCTTAATGCACTTTGAAAGTGCGAGGACTACTACTATTTTTATCTAAGGTTTGGACTTCATGTTTTCATTTCACTATGTTGCTATGGGTTAGTTATGTGTTTATTGGTCTTAATGACACCCTTCAAATAGACCGTTTAGTATTAAAAGTCTATATTTGTCTCACTTAGTGAAGTTTCTGTAAATTTCTCCAAAAACATGGATGGCATCTGGCTCCAGGGTGATTTGCAGAAGCTTCTTAATGGTAATTGGTGGTGGGACAATTGCGGGGGGGGGGCTCTTCCTGTTCCTCGTGACTTACACGGATGGCTAGCCAACTTCTCCTTAGTATGAGATCTGAGATCATACCATCTCTTTCTTATCTCCTCAATTGGCCTCAGGGTGCTTCTCCTGCTTCTCCTTCCATATTTTTATCTTTGGCCCTAAAGCACTGTCAGGGATGATTTGCCAAAAAGTTGGTTGTGGTGCCCAACAGATTAATCTGTAAGGATTTCAAGTTCCTTTTTTGAAAAGTCAAGTTTTCTTTTCCTGCTATTGCATCCTTCCCACTGTCCTTATGTGATATATTGTGTTTGTAAAAGGCTGCATATCAAACAAACACTAAGATACAAAAAGTATTCTCGAAGGAAACTGCTGCACCAATGCTCTCTAGCTTCGAAGGGAGTCCTACTTCCTGGTTCTGATGTCATCACCGTATGCCAAAAGCAACTGTCACTATTTATGACTACATTTGCTATTTAGAAAATTGCTCAATGCAATTTCCTAAACACTGAGGGCCTCATTTATGAGGTTTTGTCATAGGGCAGCCTCGCAGGCCTTGCTACAGCGCTGCCCTATAGCAAAAGAAAAGGACAAGGATTGTGCTGTATCTATTAGATACGGCGCACTCCTGTCCATTTCACCTGCACCGTTGCACAATGGAATGCCATGTGCCAATGCAGGCACCTTTGTAGCATGGTGCAAGGGTGCCTGCGGTGTGGGGATGATTATTTTTGTGCAGGAAGGAAAAGCTTCCTGCACAAAAACAATCAAGAGGCTTTTTCATATTTCTATGCCTCAGAATGCAATATTTTTCCTCATTGTGCCACCCTTACACCTCCTCTGGGGAGGTATACGTTTTTGGGGCTGCCTCAGATTACGATTTCACGTCAATCTGGGGCAGTAGCAAAAAGCCATGAAGGTTCCTGGGAATGCCCCAAGCAACACCCATTGCACGCTCCTTTAATGTAGACAACTGTGTTAAAGGGAACCATATTTACGGGGCAGCATTAAGCCCAAAAAAATGGCTTAGTGCTGCTTTGTATAGATGGAGCAGGCTCCTGCACCACAGAATGTCGCAAAAAGTGAAGTTTCGACAGCACAAGGGCCTGAACCTACTACATAATTAATTGCTATTTATTTTGTGGTTCATTTAGTTTAGCTATTACCAAATGGAGATTAACATGGATTTGTTTTAAGGTAAGCACTAATCTGTATTTTTGCACATATGGCCCATTGTTTTTAAGTGTGGCAGTCCAAGATGTAGAATTTAACTGAATCAAAACTAGTTGTCCCAAAATGCAGTCTTAAACAGAAACTTGAGTATGGTTACTGTGACTTAGAGTCATTGGGCAATCCTATCCATGTGACTACATCTCATCTTTTATATTGATTTCGCCCATAAAACAACAAGAACATACAACCACAACACAAAGAATGTGACACCTAGACCTAATTAGGGAACAGACCTGAACACACTATTAGAAATAATCATAAACTGTATCAGATTCCAGCAGTTTTGAAATCCCCAAAAAAGCTTTACGAGAGAGAACACAGACTTCAGGTAGCACATTGAAGCCATTGACAGTATGAGTACTACACACAGTTAACATAAACTAACATAACTTTATGACATTATAGCCCAGCCCCAATTTTCTTATTAAATGAGACTTGTGACATCAAAATGACGAGCTGCTCAACTGTAATTATATAATACTGTTGACGTCATAACACCTGCTGCCAGAGACAGTGGCCAAGGTGAAAGACTCGAGCATCATTAATTACAGCTGCAGTTTAAAAAAAAGCACCAAAAACCGGCTTTTCATTCTTCTGGTCTGTTTTTCTAACACGAACAGCATGGAGCAGAAACTATATATTTATGGCAATCTGTTTTTTTTACATTTATTTTTTATATTCTAAAGTTCATTTCAGGAGAAAATAGAAACCCTTTTTTTTCTTTTTTACACATTGTGAGCCTTACCTTTTGCTTACTATGACTTATGTTAACATGGTTCTTATATATTTTTGCAATAAATACCTAATTGCATTTTGCTGAGTTTAATTTAATGGTGTGTCCATATTTTCTAAGGAATAAAATACCCCCTGCTTTACAGTTTAAGGATATTGCAAGTTGCCTCTGAATTCCATGTCCATGTAAAGACACCCTTCCTTTATACTCACTGGACTCCTCAACGATTTGGAATGTTCTTGTGCTTTTTGGCAGGGTGTACTTTATCCCATGCAAAATGCAATATATTTATTTTTTCCACACCATGTGTCAATACAGGAAAGATAGAATCTCTGCACATTTGTAAACAATCTGAGCCACAACTTGGCATACATTAAATCAAATCAAATACCTTTGTGTAAAAATTACTAAACTGATTTATGGTGTGTTTAATTTCACAGTACAGATTCTGCTTTTATTCTTCTGATCTGCAATGAGCATCAAAGAGCAAGATAGCAAGTTTTTTTTTTAGGAAGGATGGCGTGACCATGTTTTAAAATGAATACAATACCATCTGACCAACATGAAAAGGAATATTGCAAGTCACCTCAAAATTTGCTGACCATACAAAGGAGCTCTGTCTCCAGCCTTGTTCAGCTATTATGTCGCGGTACTCCTTGGTGCCTTTAAATATCCTTAAATTGTATGGCAGGTAGTATTTTAGTATTTTTTCCCAATATCATGACTAATGTATTATGAGTCATACACCTGTAATATTGAGTGCAATCTGCAGGAAGTGCCTGCTGATAGTTCGCGCTATATAAAACTTTATAAATAAATCTATGAAACCTGGGAATAGGTCTAAATTTAAGGTCATTTCAAAAGTCCACTCAAATTACTTCGAATGTATTTAAAACCAATGACGTTTTGACCAATTCATTTCTTGATTACTCTAAAATGTTCCCTATTTTTCAAATTTGTATGAAGAGTGGAAGGCCCAATCAGGTCCATCTTGGGGGGTACTTGATTGCTTTCTTTCTTCACTCAGCGCAATTGCACCCAAGTATTTCTGTCATACCTCTTTAAAAATATACCAGTCGCAGCTGATGACTCTGTGGCTTTGCTCGATAGCATGACACTATGGAAGGATATAGGATAACGCCACACGATTCAACTGTCATGCCCTTAGGGAGATATATGTAAAGCTGTACGTGTGCACTAGCCAAGTTAGGTCATTTGTGTGTCTAACAGCAAAGTCAAAATAAGCTTGTAAGGGGGATTGGCAAAGTCCCAAAGAACACAAATTCGACTTTGGAGGCCAATATTCTGCATCGAGGCAGAGCCTGGCACAGCGAATTCCTGCGTGAGAGCATTACATAAACGACCCTTCCAGCATTAATGAATTTCCAAAGTATGTCGGGCAGATCCGTGACTTTGAGGAGCAGCTAATTTGATGCAAACCTGTTCTCCTATAAGGGAGGGACCCCGAGGGATTTGCCTTGCACTTTATCAGGCTCAGTCTTACTGATTAGAGCCAACCCTAGTTGTTTCTAGTTGCACTCTTCAGTTCAGGGTAAGAAAGGTGATGCCATTCTCGGCAGAAGAAGAACTGGGTGTAAAGGTCATGTACGCTATTAAATCTTTTGGAAGCTGGCTTGTTCTAGTGAGCTCATGGACCCACTAGTCCCCTTTTATGCCACTGGATGACTTCTCATTTTGCCAACGAATCCAAGAGTCTGCCAGCACTTGTTCTGCCCAAAGCAACATTCCACACAAAAACACCCTCTCCTTGACCGACTACGAAAACCTAGTTAGTACTGTCAGCAGAAAGTCCTAGGACTGAATGAGCATTCAATATGAGTTACCCCGTAACCCACCTGAGCCGGCTTGATGAAGTGCTCTGCCGTTCACTGCGAGGGAAGGTAAAGCAAAGTGAGGAAATATAGGTTTCATCTGTCTTGCTTCATGGAATCTAATTTCAGTAAGTGTGGGCAAAGTGGATTATTCAACTGTTGGAACCGAGTGGGGCTCAGTATGTTGTTACTTCACAAGGTTGGATTGTTTTGAATGTATTTTCTAATCATGCCTCTGGCGAAGTAATTCCCTTAATAATCTTCACAAAAATTAATTCCCTAAATTGTTCATGATTTTAACTTTTATTTATGGTCTGCTAAAGGACTTCGCAGGCAAGACGATTACTTTTAATTTACAGGCCGCTTTTAATTACCAAGAGCCTAATTTATTTGTTATCATTGTTTATGGAGTAGTTTTAAACCAACGTGCAACTCCTTTCTTTCACACAACTGAGGTTTAAACACAAGTCCAACATTTGAATGGGGAGGGACATGTGAGTTCAGTTAATACATGGAAGGTCCAGGTCCCAGCCTGTTATTTTTTCTATTACAGCATATTTGTTGATGGATTCAGTTATAAGCAAACCGTTCTGTTTTTAGATTTTTTCCAAATCACGTATCGTTTAGTTCTGCCCTCATTCTTGGGCTGAGAATGTGTTGACTTTGTGTGATCACATACACGAGCTAAAAGTATTTGGCTCATGATGGAGGGCTCGTTTCTGCAGGTATCCTGGTCTGTTGCCGAAGTAAGGAAAAAAGAAAGCCATTTATGCGGACAGGCTTTGAAAGGTTATATGAGGCTTTGCTTCTTTGAGCTTGGCCTGCAGGGATCCTAGAGCGCCGTGGACTGCCCCCGCCCTCGAGTACCTGGAGAGAATGTGTAGCCTCCTGGCTCAGAGTCGCTGCTTCCGCGACCCCGTCCTCGCGCTCCTTGACTGACAGCCTTTCTGTCGATACAGGTGCGCGGCCGCCTCATGATGGCTCCGGCCTCGCCATGTTTGCGTAGCCGCTCGGGCCTCGACATCTGCCTGATATATTATACTCATTACCACATATGTAATCCTATCCCAGCTCGAGAGCCAAGCCAAAAAAAGAGAATTTACTTAACTTAATCTTGAGATAATGGAAATATTATACACATGAACTTGGCTCTATGCCAGATGCTCTCTGGCACAGAGGATCGCCCTCGCTCTTCCATTCGTTCTCTGTACCTCTGTCTACTCTCTATATGTACCTCTTACTCTCTCTCAACATCCTTTTTCTGGTTCACCCTCTTTCACTACCGCAACTCCATTTTTTTCCTTTTTCTCTCCTTCGTTTTGCCTATTTCTCACACTGTTCCACCTCTCTTTCTATCTCCCCCAGTTTAGCTCACCGCCGCTTTGTTTTCTGTCTCAAGATACCTCTACATTTCCGAATCTAATTCTAATATCTCTGTTTACCCCTCTTTGCGCTTTTCCCATCTTCGCTCTCGTTTTCTTTCTTGCTCTCTCATTCACTGTATGGCAGCACTTTACTTTCAGTCACTCTTCCCCCTAACTCAGTGTGGGCCTCTGTCACCTACAAAAGGCTCATCTCCACTCCCTCTTGAACCCCCTCACAATGAACCTCTCTCCTATCTCTTTGTTTTTCTTTCCGTGTCTCACACCTCAATCTCCTCCTCATCGTTTATGTGTTTCCTTGTTATACAGATCTCTCATCACTCCTATCCTGTCTTCTCTCCGATGGCTTCCCATCGAGGCTAGAGCTATCTACAAAACAGCAGGCTAGAGCTATCTACAAAACAGCGTGCATCACCCACAAAGCTTTGCACTCTCCCGCCCCTCGCTATCTGGCGAATAAACTCAAACTGTCTGGAGGCTCAAGACCTTCTCGGAATGCGGAAAACTTCCTTCTTTAACCCTCCTCCTTCAAAAGGGAAAAATTGTTGGCACAATCGTTCTCAGGTAATGGGGTAAGAATCTGGAACTCGCTTCCTCCTTCGCTCTGTGCCATCACCTCCATCCAGATCTTCAAAGCGGACGTCAAATCTCTTTTATTCCAAAGACACTTTCAGAACTAATTCCCTCCTTCTCAGACCCCACCAGGTAGTTCTTTAGTCATTGTAAATTTGTCACAAATATTTTTATTTTGTTTGTACATCCAGTGCTTGCTGCGTTTGATATTGTGTTCCTTTTGCCTGCGTTGTTTTGATTCTATGGCCTGCTATTGTTCGCCAGGAAGTTCTTTAGTCATTGAATAATTTGTTATATTTATTCTTATTTTTGCTTGTACAGTCGGTTCATGCTGTGCTTGAGATTGTGTGCCTTTCGCCTGCGTCGCTTTGATTCTATGGCATGCTATTTTTATTTGTTCCATTCCTGTAACAGTTCTCTCATGTAACGTAACTGGTTCTATTGTACAGTGCTCTGACACCTTCGGGTAAAGTCCACGCTTTATAAAAATGCATTAGCAAGTGGAAGCCCCCGCACCAAACCTCTCCTGACTGCCCTTTCTGTGAAGGTGTCATTGAAAATATCCCTCATGTCTTTTTTGCATGCCCAGCCTACGCTAAACCTAGACAAAAATGGCTAAAACCTGTGTGCCTGTTGCTTGGAACCAGGGACCACTCCGCTGCACTCAGAATACTTAAGGCTGATGCTAGCACAACCTTAGTGTGTGGGGTGGCCACATTTCTTAGTTGGGCCTGGTTGTTTAGGCTGAAGGCTATTAGATGATCTAAGTTTTAGCTGAATCTTTTATATTTACAAATCTACACAAAGCTGCTAAAGTTTAATATATTTTTTAATTATTTATTGTATCATAAATGATTTTTATTATAATCTTTTTTAAATGTATTGTTAATGAATTGTGATTTTATATTTTTATGTGCTTTTATGATATTCTGTATATCGAAATAAAGGTTTGATGATGATGAAAAATGCATTAAATAAATAAATAAATAAATCATCTTACTCCCTCCCATGCATCTTCCCTGTTTCTCTTTGATTGTCTCTCCTTTCTATATTGCAGTCTTTCTCTCAGACTCTTCAATTCAAATTCTATAAAAGGCAGCTTCAAGGCTCATCCTGGCTTAGCCGCAGCCAGCGAGCTTTTTATTTTCCTGCACTTTATTGACTTTTGATTGGCCAGAACTAGATTATTTGCATTCTTAATCGTATCCTCCAGCTACCTCAAAGAATACACCTACCAACCTTGATACCATGATATTCCAATCACCCAAGGGAAGGAGCATTACCAAGCATATGGATGTAAAGCTATTCATAATTATCTGCAATAAAGATGGCTTGCCAGCCCAAATAAACATGTTTGTGTACTTGTCGATTTTCGTTAGGTTTCTTGCAAACTTTTTCTGCTTTCAGTTTATTTAATATTAATTTCCACTCCGAACGGCAAGGCATTTTCCTTTGGTTTTTACCTTTTGTTTCAATATGACAAACAGGATTGGGAGTTATTCTCAAGTCTCTCTCAAATGCACTACATTCCCGGGGGCATATCAACTAGACCCGGCGTTAAAATTATCACCGCTTTAGCGTCCATTTTTGGGCGGAAAGCGGCAATAATTTTATTGCCCTATCAGCATGGACACGCTAACGCGTGAATCCATGCTTTTGAGCCCATTTTCTTAGCGCCTCGCATAGCTAATGAGATGCGAGGTAGGCGTTCCCAACTGAAATTCAGCAAAAGTAATCGCTAACACAGCTTCTCCCTATCAACAAGGAAATCGCTAACCCGTCTAGCTACATAAAAAGTAGCGCTAACCGGGTATAACGCCGGTTTCTTACGCCTGCTAATTTCCCGACTTAGCCATATGTATCATGGAGGTGGATCATAATGCTAAGTTCACATCTCCCTATTTACAATGTTTTCCCTAACACTTATTTTTATTGCTGGTAATCCTGCGATATTGCCGCTTATCGCCGCTATTGCCGGGATTTCTATCGCCTCGGTGATGCACGTTGTTAATAGTGCGCTGACTGGGCGATAGAATCCGGCGATAGACGGCGTTAGAATTGTGCACGCTAAATGCAGCCAGCGATAATTATTGCTACCGCTTGATGATATGCCCCTAGATCGCTTCAAGCTAAACAGATCGAAAGCTTTTTGGAAGCATATCATTTTTTCCAGATTGTCGTGTACCTGAATTCAGTTTTGCAAGTGCCTTTATCCATCCGACATATTTCTACCTCATAGCTAGAGTATTTCAGTTTTCTTTCCTAACAAAACATTCTTGAGGAGAGAGCCTGGATGCTGATTCACAAAAATTCCAGGGCTAACGGAAATTACATCACACGTCCTTTGTCCTTAATGACATCACAGGAAGTGATGTTATACGACTTTTGAAAGAGAATCTTCCCTTGAACTCATATCAAAGGACCTTAACCTAGATGACCGCACAATAACTGACATCAATGACTTTCCACAATAACTGCATGATTAATACGAGCACATCATAGGCAAATATCCATTTTAGATATCACCCCACCTCTGGAAAACCATCAACATCTCCTTCGAGACAGCGACCTTCCCAGAGAGCTGGAAGCACGCAGAGATCAACGCCTTAATAAAGAAACCCAAGGTGGACCCCAAGGACCTCAAGAACTTCCGCCCCATCTCCCTGCTCCCGTTCCCGGCGAAGGTCATCAGAAAGGCTGTCAACAAACAACTGACCAGCTTTCTCGAAGAGAACAACATCCTGGACCCATCCCAGTCAGGGGTCCGCAGCAACCACAGCACTGAAACTGCCCTCATCACCGCCACCGACGACATCAGGAACATGCTCGACAACGGAGAAACCTCGGCCCTCATCCTCCTGGACCTGTCAGCTGTTTTCGACACAGACTGGCACCGCACACTAAGAGCACGCCTCCATGATCCAGGAAACCAAGAAAAGGCCCTGGACTGGACCACCTCCTTCCTCTCCGGGAGAACCCAGTGCGTCCGCCTCCCCCCTTCCGCTCTGAAGCCACCAAGATCATCTGCGGCGTACCCAAAGCCTCATCTCTCAGCCCAACGGTGTTCAATGTCTACATGGCAGCACTCACCCACGTCACCCGACAGCACGACCTAAACATCATCTCCTACGCCGACACGTAGCTGATCCTCTCGCTCACCAAGGACCCCCACACCGCCAAAACCAACTTCCACGAAGGAATGAAGGCCATTGCCGACTGGATGAGGAACAGCCGACTGTAGCTGAGCTCGGACAAGACGGAGGTCCTTATCCTCGGCTCCGACCCCTCGGCCTGGGACGACTCCTGGTGGCCAACGGCACTAGGAGCACCCCCTATACCCACCAACCACGCACAAAAGCTAGGGGTTATCCTCGACTCCACACTCTCCATGACAAAGCAACTCAACGCCGTATCCTCCTCCTGCTTCAACACACTTCGCATGCTTTGCAGGATCTTCAAGTGGATCCCCACCAAAACTAGAAGGATGGTCACCCAGACTCTTGTCAGCAGCAGACTGGACTACGGCAACGCACTCTACGCAGGAGCCCCGGCCAAACTCCTGAAACGACTCCAACGCATCCAGAACGCCTCGTATGCCTGATCCTCGACATCCCCCACCGCAGCCACATCACACCCCACCTGAAAGACCTGCACTGGCTCCCCATCAACAAGAGGATAACCTTCAAGCTCCTAACCCATGCACACAAGGCACTCCACGACACCTGACCAGCGTACCTCAACAGACGACTCAGCCTCTACACCCCCGCCCACCAGCTCCGCTCTGCAGACCACGCCCTCGCCACCGTCCCCCGCATCAGAAGAGTGACCGCTGGCGGCAGATCATTCTCCCACCTCGCCGCCAAGACGTGGAACACCCCCCATCCGCCTACAGCAGACCGAAGACCTTCTAACCTTCAGGAGACTCCTCAAGACCTGGCTCTTCGAACAGTAGCAGCACCCCCCTCCCAGCACCATGAGACCCTCACGGGTATGTAGTGCGCTTTACAAATGCTATGATTGATTGATTGATTGATACATTAGGGTGCTGACATAATCTTAGAAAGTGTTGCACCATAATACTTTCCCTAAAACGGCCACATCTCTTATAGGAGAGTTTGGTGGGTTCTTCTTCAAGAAAAATGTTTGAAAAAATAGGGTGAAATAGTGCAGTGAAAGCACAATTTTCATATAAATTTGTTATAAAAGTCATAGGCTCTGAAACAGCACTCATAACATTTTCAAGCCATAAAATTGTATGCCAAACCAAAGAAACATGATGCTTCCCAGGGGACGACAGCAACATATTCCAAAAGTTCTTTAGGTGCCACCATATGTGCCAGGGTCAGCATTTTGTTATTGCTGCCCCATATTTCATGAGTGCCATCTTACGGCAACAATTATTTACAATATATTGGTGCAATAATTTTGTCATTCTTGTTGTCAATAAGCTATGGGAGACCCTTATCTAAAAAAAAAACACCTAAGTATGCCAGAGCGAGCATTTTGATAGGGGTGTCACCCTCCATATGCCACTATTGTTCTCCTGTATGCTAATAATTACTTCCAGTGTGCTAGCACCTACATTTTTCCATGGGCGCCCATGCCAAGAACTTTCTCAAGTATACTAGCATGTTTCTACAGGTGTCGTATTTACCAAGAATTATCTCTAGTATGAGACTACCAATATTTTACCCTGGATGCCTATTATGCCAAGAAAAAGTGCAGCATACAAGTGCAAGTATTTTGCCACAGGTGTCTGTCATGCTAAGAATTGTCAGCAATTTCAAGGTTTTTAGAGGCCCTGGGCAAAACATATTTGGGGGCTCCTGCAGGGGAAAAATGTGAATTTTATTAACCATTTGCTGCTAATTCAAGCGTGTACGATGTCAAACAATACCACATGATAGGTTTAAAGAGGGTCACACAAAAACACTTAAAATATATCATTCTTGGGTCCCCAAAAATCCTTACAAGGACACAGGGATGAGAGACAAAATAAGAGGTAAGCTCAGAGGGATATAGAAAGAGGATACACAGAGGTCACAGAGAGAAAATTCACTTCCCCTGGTGGCCCCTTGAAAGGTGGGGTCCATAGGCAATTGCCCACTTTGACCATGCCTTAAAACGACTCCACTATGGTTGCCTCTATATGACAGGAACTGACTTCAACATGCCCAGGCCAATGGCAGACTTACAAGCATAACAACACGTTCTCGCTCATGCTCACTTACATTCACTTACACACTCATTCTGGCTCACTTGCATTCATACTTACTCCCTCATGCTCACTCATTGTCCCTGAGACTCTGATCAGGATGCCAGCCAACAAACTCTTGAAGTCACTCTGGTCGTTCTCATGCTGATGCAGTTCCATTACTTTTCACAGGGGCAGCAGGGTGTCAGGCAGGAGGGCAGCAGGGCAACAGAGTAGCAGCTCATCTTGCAGAGCAGCACAGCAGTTTTTTTTTGATAATCAAGTTTTATTAAAGTTTCAAACACAAAGAAATTCATTCACAGTAAGTCACATAGTCCCCGGAAACACCCCTGATTCACCCACACGACATCGTAAAGCAGATTAACATGGATAGAACGAGTCCTTGGTTCCCAGTGATCACAACATAATATCAGAGTCCTCACGGCGGTAGTACATAAAACCAATTGCCCCATATCTTGTTAAAAAGTTCTGGGCAACCCCTCGCCGCAAAGACGGACTCCTCTTGAGTCCCACACCAGTCCACCCCTCTCCTCCATTTTGACAGGGTTGGTGCCTCCCTCTGGGACCACTTAGCTGCGATGTCTCATTTCACCACCGCCAGCGCCGTACCTAGAAGACACTTATCGACCCGAGAGCCGTCTAGACCATCGAACACTCCAAGAAGCAAGTATCTCGGGTCATGCGGGACCACACACCCCAGCACACCCGTGAGCTCTCTCTCCAACCCCCTCCAGAATGACTCCAGGGCCGGGCAAAGCCACACCACGTGGAAGAAATGAGCCGGGGAGCACAGCAGTTTTTATGAGTCTTTCACAGGTTCAGATGCATTCTGAAGAGTAGGGCCCGAGGGTCCAATATTTATATCTGGTGCCCACATTGAAGTAGTAGAAGATTTTGGAGGTTTCCACCCCCAGAGGTGTCTAGAATTTCATGCCTCTCTGACCTGACCCTAGCTTTTCTGGGGTCACAAAAGACTAGTGTCAAACCCTTTGTGGGTGTCCTAAGGCAGATACTTTGTGATTGCAAGTGTGGTAGGTGACAGCTCCGCCCCCACATCAAGTCAGAGATGACCCATCCTGTCAACAGCTATTTTCCCTTTGTGTCACTGCATGGAAGCAATGCACAAAGACGAAAAGCCTCTTACACCTAGTCATGCAACCTAGGATGCAGGCACTAAATGGCTAGGATGAGAAAATACCTGCTTTCTAAAACGTGTTTTAACTTGAGGGGTTGGGCCTATACTATTGCCTAAAGTTAGACCACTCTGAAAGGTAACAAATTGCCGAACAGAAGTGAAAGTGAACACACTCCCATCTAAAGCGTGACAGCAGTCAAAACTAATGGGAGTATCTCAGTGATCCAAACAAATTCAAAGTCATGGAAGGCTCAGTTATGGACCCAACCCATTTGAAATACGGACAAGCCAAAAATTGCAAAATAGCGATGCAAACATTTACAACCTGCCTTGGTCCTGGGGAGACCTCGAACTGAAGAGGTCGAAATGCTTTGACTTTTAACCCAACAAAGCATAATTGAAACCTGCAATTTGAGGGCAACCAAGAACTTTGTTTGGTGCCTTTTTTAACAAATTAAGCAGGGAATATAACCCTTTTTGTATTGTGGGCATTCATGACAGACTCCTGCTTGTAAAGTTAAAGACTGGTTTACTTTAAATCCTTTTGTTTATTTAAAATTGTTTTTGAATATGCATTGTGTGTGACAGTAAGAATATGTCAAGTTAATGTTTTTTGTAACAAGTGAAACTATTGTGAATGTATTATTGTCATTATGTTTCGAACAAAGTCCAAGTGGGCATTTATACCCTGAGATGGATGTGATCCAATGTGTTTGCCAATTGGAAAATGGTAAAAATGAACTACAAATTAGTGTTTTAAATAAAAACCAAGGTATCAGGAAATCATAAACCTGAACCTGAAAAGACAAGAGTTTCTTGAACCATTCCATCCTAGGCAAATTCATGTTTGTGTAACTTTCTAAAAGGGACATTTTCAGACTGGTGACTTAAAAGCCCAGCTTTTCCATTAAAGAGAGTTTTAAATTACAATTACTTAGACACCAAACTTGACATTATTCCTGCTCCCAATTGAAAATGATCACTTATTAAATGTAATAAGTTATCCCAATGTTATCCTATGGGAGAGGTAGGCCTCACAGCAAAGAAAAACAAATTTAGTAATTTTTCACTACTAGGATATGTAAAACTTAAAAGTACATGTCCAACTTTTTAACTGCACTGCACCCTGCCCTCTGAGCCGTTTAGGGCCTACCCTTGGGTTGACTTATATGAATTAAAAAGGGAGGTTTAGCCCTG
The DNA here is from genome assembly GCF_964261635.1 of Lissotriton helveticus. Taxonomy (NCBI): domain Eukaryota; kingdom Metazoa; phylum Chordata; class Amphibia; order Caudata; family Salamandridae; genus Lissotriton; species Lissotriton helveticus. Next base: position 1,305,076,825 of record NC_136061.1, read on the forward strand.
GCAAGAGTTTTAGTGTGCCTGGTCTAAATGGCAGTTTAAAGTGCACACACAGGCTACAATGGCAGGCCAGAGACAAATTTAAAAGGCTACTTAAGTGGGTGGCACAATTAGTGTTGCAAGCTTACTAGTAGCATTTAATTCACAGGTCCTGGGTACATGTACTACCACATTAGTAGTAATCTATAAGTAAATTCTCAAAAGACTGAATCAAGTGGGAGTGCAGGGAACAGCATTTTTCTGGCTGCAGTCATTCCTGGAGAATCATTTGCAGCAGGTGTTTCTGTATCTTTTTCTCTCTTCACAGAAACATCTAGTGTGCTTGGTGTCTCAGGGTTCTGCGGTGAGCCCGCTGCTGTTCAACATCTACCTCGCCCCACAGGCTACTCTTGTTAATTCATGGGATGGGAAGGTGGTTTCCTATGCTGATGACACTCAACTTGTGTACTCCTTTATAAAACATTTGTTGGTGGCTTTTCATAATTTCAAGGAATGCCTGAAAAACATCTCAGTATGAATGAATGAGAATTGTCTGAAACTAAATGTCGAGAAGAGGGAAGTCTTATTTTTCCGTCAGGCATCACCCCCTCCATCTAACCTTTGGTGGCCTACAGAGGTAAATCCACCTCCAATTCTTGTGGATTCAGCCAGAGACCTCGGAACTAGACTGTACAAAAAACTCTCTTTTAAGTGGCAGGTGTGTCACGTTTCTTCCATGTGCTTTTGGAAATTAAGAGCCATTAGGAAATTCAAACGCTTTCTGCCGGAGGAATGCCAAAAGATTACGGTCCATGCACTGGTGACCTCACAGCTGGACTACGCCAATAGCCTTTATCTGGGGTTACCTGCATACCTAGCCCGCAAGCTACAGATAATTCAGAATTCTACCGCTAGACTGATTTGGCGGGTACCCCTCCAACATCATATCTCCCCTCATCTGAGACAGCTCTATTGGCTTCCTGTTACCAGGAGGCTAGAGTTCAAGTCTTTGAGCCTGGCTTTTAGAGCTACTAGTGACTTGGGCCCTGGCTGTCTCAGGCAGAGGCTGCAGTTACATCATCAGCAACGGGCCCTGAGATCTAACCACCTGGGATTTCTTCGGGTTCCATGCTTTTTCAAAGCCCCGCAAGGTGGCAGATCCTTCTCGGTAAAAACAGCAAAACTGTGGAAAGCTTTGCCAGACCACCTCCAGCCTGATTGAAACAGAACCTGAATTCAGGAAAGCGTTAAAAACCTGGCTCTTTATCCAGTCATACGGGCCGGCTTGAACCTCTCGCTAGTCTGCTATTAGCACCGGGACACCTCTTCTGAGGTAGCCGTCTGCTCTAGAAATGGCTATTATTATTATTAGTATCATTATTATTATTATTATAAATATGCCAATTGGATGCAAGTCCATTATTTCATGTTTAAAGGAGAGAGCACAAGCACGTTAGCACTGATTAGCAGTGGTAAAGAAGTGTGCAGAGTCCTATTGCCAGCAGAAATGAAGTCAGCAATTACACGAGGAAGGAATGCAAAAAGTTGGGGGAAACCACGCCAAGGATGTTAGATCCAACAAAAACTAATATTAATCAATTCTCTCTCTCTCTCTCTCTCTCTCTCACACTTTCTCTCCCTGTAACTGTCCACTTCACTCTATCTTTCACTCCTTTATATGCCACTCTCTAATACACATTGCAGAATTATACCTCACCATTCTCTCTCCATTTTTCTATCCATGCATTCTTTGCATTTTAATCTCTATTTGTTTGGTTTTGGTTCTCTCGCTCTCTGTAACTTTTGTGACAATCTTTCTGTTTTTTCTCAGGTCATTTTATGTCTTTAGATTTTCTTGTGAGACTTTTTCCACATGCTGTCTTTTGCTATGGTACTACATCTAATGGCATTTTTCTTGGGTTTTGTTCATTATCACTCTTTCTTCTTTTATCTTCCCATTAATTTGACTGTTTCCAATTTCTTATTCATTTTTCTGTTTTTGTTTAACTTTACTGTCATTTATCCCTTTCTACTGACAAGATAATAAAATTGATTTATATATTAACCTATCAATGGCATGCACTTATGAATTTGTTGTTTGTCAGTCAGTCAGTCAAAATACACTTTATTCGATTCGTTAAAATCATAAAAGCAATAAAAACATTTATATACAATTAAAACAGCACTTATTTGATACAAATATGCAATCATTGGAAATCGTTATGGGTCATATTAAAGACAAGTACAAATCTGAACATATTATAGATATTACAGTATAAATGCAAGCTTTGTTGTACAGGATACCTTAGTGGGCATTTTTTGTTTTGATTCTATGAGCCGCCACTAGGAAACTAGCTACACAAAAGATAACACGAATGCTACATAAAGACTGTAAATAAACAAAGGCATGTCTAACCTGAATAAAACCTGCCTCTCTTAGTAAAGGTGCTAGATACTTCTTCCTGGGTACCATGTACAGGCTACAAAACATGACAAAATGCATAGGGTCCTGTCGGGAGAATTCGTCACAACCACATGGGGGACCATTTTCCGGTTTGCACCATGAGTGATAAGTACCTAAGGTGTAATGTATCAAATTAAATCTAAATTTAATTAATAAAAGTCTGTGGAATGGCTTGGTCACAATTCTTAGGTAGGGTTCGAGGGAAGGCAAACTTAATAACAAATAATGTTGTCTGACCGTTGGCTTCGCCAGTTCCAGCTCTTCCCGAGCTACTCTTGCCATGGCCAAAAAGTTAGTTTTAGTTCAGGTCACATCTTCCCGCCTAATGCTGGAAGGGGCATTGAATAAATCCGGGGGCCCTAGCCATGCAAAAGTGTATCTTATATATTCTAGCCAGGGTATTTTCGTTGCATGGTCTAATGACATAACATCAAACAAGATGGAATGATTAAGTGTTAGCTCCTCATTTAGCCATGTCTTTAGCCAGAATAGAAGGGGGGCCATTTTAATCCTGTCAGTAACATAGTCAAGTCCCACCTCCCCATGGATTGAGAATGTTGGGGTGGACTGAGGGGTGGATAACAAGCGTCTCAAGAATTTATTTTCCGCTTTTTGTATCAGATCTTGTGATACATAACCCCATAATGGGGAACCATACATAACTATGGAGATACATTTAGAATCATACATTTTTAATAGGGCGTCCATGGGTCTGGCATCCAACCTTTTTGAGAAGCTCAGCAAGGCCGAGGTAGCTCTCACCATGGCTAGGCTTTTGACCTTCATTTGTGGACCCCATGTGCCCCTCTCATCAAACATAACTCCTAGGTATGGAAAAACATCCACCCTTGACACAGCTTCTCCCTTACAAAACAGATATGATTTTCCTCTTCTTTCCGTGTTGTCCCACCACCATAGTGTGAGACTTATTTGCATTAATCTTGAGGTCCAGCTGGTCCATAAAGGTACCAAAAGAATCAAACAAACGCTGAAGGCCTACCCCTGTGCGCGCTATTAGGACAGCATCATCCGCGTATAGGAGAGCTGGAATCTTCGCTTCTCCTATACACGGAACATCCCCCTCCACTGCCTCGAGATGTTTGCCCAGGCCGTTTATGTAAAGGCTAAAAAGGAGGGGGGCCAGGATGCATCCCTGACGTACTCCTCTTAATGATTTGAAGTGACTTGTACATCTCCCTTCCTTCGTAACCCTAACTTGGGCAAATAGATCCTGGTGTAAAGAAGCCAAAAAATAAATAAGTGGCTTGTCCACCCCCATCTGCACTAGAACTCTCCACAGTTTCGATCTGTTGACCAAATCGAAAGCCGAGGAGAGGTACATGAATGCTAGAAACAAGGACCCCTCCTTGGCGACTGTATACTTGGATAGTATCAAGTGCAGATTAGAACACTCGTCCACAGTGCCCCTTTTTGCTCTGAAGCCATATTGGATATTCGTTAGACCCCCACCCCTTTTGATATTATCTCTTAATTGATATAATAGGACTCTGCCTAGGATCTTAATCGCAGAGTCCAAAAGGGAAATTGGCCTATAACAGCCTGGGTCGTCCCGCTGGCCTTTTTTAGGAATTGGGACGATGATGGAGGTGGTCCAAGTGCTGGGGAAGATTTTACAGTTTGCAGCTGCAAACACATTTGTTAGGACCCTCGCCCAGAGTTTGGGGGAATATCTGTAAAAATCTGCAGGGACACCATCTGGCCCGGGGCCTTCTTTTTAGAGGTCTCCTCAATCGCTTTCTCCACATTCTCGGGTGAAAAGGACAAAGGAGCACACTCGCCCATCTCCCAAGGGGTGTCCGTGGCTACAGTCGAGCTACCCCCATATACCTTACTAAAATGGTTCACCCACTTATCATCTGGGATAACACATTCAGTAACTGAGTTGTCCCCTTCAGAGAAAAATGGGTGGTTAACTATGGACCAAAATTGTGAACTATCATGTAAAACCTCACAGGAAAGTAGGTCTTCCCAGGCCCTCTTTTTAATCTCATTTTTTCTCCTATTTACGGTGGCCTTGTACTCCTTTCTTAAACTGGCCACCACTAACCTATCTCTAGGGGCAGATTTTAAAGCTAACACCAAAGCCTTGTGGGCTTTAGAGCACTTGGCATCAAACCAACGATGCTGTTTAATCCCACCCTGTAGCGGTTTAGCTGTCAAAGCTTCGGCAACATGGGAGCATATGGTTTAAAGGCCTTCATTACCTCAGTGGGAGTCGCCATTTGGTCCTGGCAGATACCCATGTATTCTTCAATTGTGGGTAATAACCTATCCATAAAATCTTCAGGAACCACTTTAGTCCAGTTTATCCTTCTCCCTTGGTCCACAAGGCATAGGGTGTGGCCGCTGGCCGAAGGACAGGGCTTATCCTCCCGGTGGACTCCCCATTGCATAATTATTTGGACCGGGTTATGGTCGCTGTAAGATTAATCTAGGGCTTTATAGGAAAGCACGCTGTGGAGTAAGCCTGAGGTCATAAAGATGTAATCTAGTATGGAGCCAGGACCAGTGCCTTTAAATGTAATGGTTCTGGTCCCTTCCTCACTAATGCCTGGTTCATATAGATTCCAACTAGCAAGAAGTTCCTCAAGAGCCTCCCCTACCTTAGTGTGCTTGAAATTAGGTGTCCCTATGCCCATTTGACCCTCCTGATCACCTAGGAAGCATGAATCACTACAAGGGTGAGCATTAAAATCACCTAGCAAAATTATCTCGAAATGAGTGTAATTCATTTGACTGTACATAGTTATACATTGATGCAGGTCTGCTACATGATCATTTCCCCTACCCCTGTCCCAAGAATTATAAGAATTTTAAAAAAGGATTTTACTACTAAATGGGACAGTCCATTCAACAATTAGGATATTTGGAGAAATGCTCGGTATCTTCTTAAAAGTGTCTTTAAGATTTAGAGAAAACAAAAAGGCAAGGCCACCCTTTGCCCTACCAGCGGTACTAGGATTTGCCAGAATAGAATAAGATGAGTATCCATCAAGCCAAGAATTAGGCGATGTTTCCCATGTTTCTTGACATGCTATGATGTCATAACTACTTACAAAATCAATCCATGATGGATCAACCCTCTTTGTTCTAATCCCGGCTACATTCCATGTTATCACTTTAAAACCTGTTGCTTTGCGTGGATTGTAGATCTCTGTGGTAACTGACTGAGATGGGTATAATTGTCAGTCGATTTCTTCGATGTCAGCAAGAGGCGAAAAATGATTGCTCACTACCACCCCTCTTCCCTCCTTGCGAATATGTGTCTGCAACAAGTTTGGGACAATCTGTGTTCCTAGATTAACTCTAGTTTGGTGCTCTGTAGGTCTTACTGGTTTAACCCCAACTACTGCTATGGACTGGCTTCTGCTATGTGGTCCTAGACGTTCAGTGCAACGGTGTGTGGTCTGAGGAGGGTAGAAGAACCCCAGAGGGACTGGTCTCATATGAACTGCCCCCTCTAAGTCTGATTCGTCCCAAAAAAGTTTGTTGGCCTGGTCTGGGCGATCAAAGTTGAGAACAACACAGTCCCTCTGCACTGACTTGGGACATTTCCCAATCCAACCCACCCTGTTGGCAAATATGACCCTATCTACTATAAGGGTCCCACCACTGCTGCCAGCTGCACACCATGACCTAGCCTTTCTTAATAGGTCATTAGCAGTTTCCACCGTGCCCTCTGCTAGAGTGGGTACGCCAATAAAAATAGCTACAAGAGGGGCTGCTTCCGGGGGTAAATTTAATTGAAGCTTACTTCCCCTAGACTGTCTAGTGAGATCCTGTTTACTTGGGCCAACATTAGTATTTGAATTTGGCTTTGCCCCAGTATCCCCCAGTAAGGAACCCCCCATGCGAGGGCAAGTGTTCGACTTATTCGTCTCCATGGTGTCCATAGTGCAGGAAGAGGGTGGTTAGGAGTCGAATCAAACATATCATTAGCCCTATCCATATCCATATTAAGGGCAACAGTGTCACCTTTGAGTAAAATAGGTACAGATGAAAGGTCCTTGACAATTTTATCAATCAATAAGCATTTTTTTAAAAGACCGGAAAGGCAAGTATTCAATGTTTTCACTATAGCTTTAGCAATATCTGCAATCAAAGGCTCAATCCTCTCACAAAAAAGTGCCTCCAAGTGTTCATCCATGCTTGGAACGTTCCCAACGTAAGACTTAGTAGTGGGCGCCACTTTCTTCCTCTTACCAGTGACCCTTTTGGAGCCTCTGCGCGGTGTCGAATCCCTCTGGGTTAGTGGCGGTAATGTGGGAATAGTCGATGCAGGGCAGTCCAAAGGTGCAGTCACTGGTTTATTGTTTTTAACAACCACCTCGGGTTCTAGGGGGATAATAGACCCTCTATCATGATCTGTGGGTTGTGCTGCCAGAGGTAGTGGGCTGGATGAAAGACCCAGTTCATGTTCAGCGCTTGCTATTTCCTTGGTTAGCGCCCCCACAGCCGAAGAGAGGTATGAGATAATTGACTCAGAATGTCTCGGCACCTTAGCCCTTTTACCCCCCTCCTCCGCAACAATGTTTTTGTGCTTACCCATGGGTGGATGTCAGGGGGCTGGCCCTGCCCTGCCTCTTTCAGCCTCTGATGGCCGCATATTGCCCCGCCCTTGTCCCGGGCTCCTCCCGCGCGCGACTCGCGCTGCGAGAGGGGTTCCTGCCTCTTCAAGCGCCTCTGGGCGCGCTGGTTGCGTGTAGAGTGCGCTCCGCCCCCGGGGCTGCTGGGATGTGTAGTTCCCTGGTCGGAACTACGGCCGTTCCCCTCACGGCGCTGCAGTATTGGAACAAGCCTAGCCGTTCCCCTCACGGCGTTTGAGTGGACCACGGAGCCGATCTCCCCACAGTCCGCAGTTCAGGTTTGTTTGAGCCCCCACTGAGCTCGTGGAGCTCCTGCCTCTTCAAGCACCTCCGGGCGCGCTGGTTGCGTGTAGAGTGCGCGCCGCCCCCGGGGCTGCTGGCATGTGTAGTTCCCTGGTCGGAACTACGGCAGTTCAGGTTTGTTTGAGCCCCCCTGTTGTGTGACCTGAAGAGATACACCAGGTCTGCCATTATGACTGAGATGGAAGTATTGTCTATGTCCTGGGATGATCACATAATGTGGTGGTGGCATAGCACCAAGTTTTGTGAGTTAGTTATTGCGCCCAACCAGACATTTTTCCTGTGTCAAAGAGGAGTATAATGTACTGACCTCCACTTGTGCATAGTTCTGCATGTGTCATCTAGAACCTTGTGCTGGCATTGTGGTTGTGTGCCGAGTGTTTGTATGTATGGTCACTGTATAACACATTCAATTAACTGAGCACAGGTATGTTGAGGTATTAAGTAGTTTTGGTCTTAGTAATTCTCAATTAGGGCATCAGCAACTGATGGAACGTTTGTTTTTTATTATCTCCAATCGCAGTGTCTTTTTTGGTACCAGCGAACATAGAATATTTTCCACAGTACCTTTCCTAATCCATTTAATCTTTAACTGGAAGGACATAAAGAAAAGTCCCTCAAGTAGGTATATAATCGCATGAGAAGTAGTTTGCAATTTATAATGAGTGAAAGGTAGTTGATAGTATTGGCATTCTCTACCCCTCTATTCACCAGAAATCTCCATCACGCACTCGTCCTTTGGGAGCTCCATAAATAAGAGACTGCGAGAACCATAAATTCGACAATATCCATATAGCAAAGTCAGTCTATCCGAACTCCATTACAGGTACTATCATAGTCCAATAATAAGTACTTGGTTGTTCTTACTTACCAAGCATTAACACTTTGTACATTTGGAATAGGCAGTACGATTCGGGCCCAATACAATCGGTTCACTTCAAAGGCCTACATGTTGACATTCTTTTGATTAGTCATTTATTAGCATCTAAATACAGAGAATAAGCCCTCAGGACATTGATTTCTCCTAATAATGCATAATAGACTCAGCACATTCCACTGGCAAACATGTATAGTAGCGATCTTATCTGTAAGCATGGATTGGTTGTTCTAGTGATCTCTACCTCTATAAGTCCATGAGTTATAGTCATATGTAAATAATGTATATATTGTATATATGAATATAGTATTTTAGTGAGATATAAATATGTACTGTAAATATGTATAGCAATGTATGAATATGTATAGTATCGCGATGTAAACTAAGTGAAAATGAAAAGTTGGCTTAGCTAGACTATAATCATACGGTGTAAGAGAAGTCCCTTTAGTAAATAAGGAATATACAGAGATGTATGTTATGTAAATAATGTAAATGGCTAGACGTTGATATTAATATTTGAAGTACATAAATAACTGATTGCATTATTTTCTGTTTCATAGTAACTGCTATTGCAAAAGAAATACAGAATTCCTGAGGAAGGCATACGCCGAAACGCGTTGAATGGGATTTTGGTTCTGTATTCGATGAATTGTTGTATATAATTTTTGTATTTTGTTTGTACTATTGGTTTATATAATCATACCTGTACGAACAGTCACTTATTCTATGTGTAAAAAAAGAGAAAAAGACAAAAAGATGAAATAATATTTGAATACAACATTGTCACAATAATAAAACAGAGGAATATATCAGGAATATATATGGTGGCAATTAGTTTATTTGTACAACGTCTAAGTCCTTACTTGTGAAATATGCACAAAACCCGGTGCTACATGTACGCTTTTCCTAAAGTATAGTTTCCTTGCTAGGGTTTAGCCTTTTACGCAGGGGCCCCTTCTCTTCCATATACCCTGTATAACACATGCAAGTTAACAGATCCTCTGTATGTTGAGAACCTAGGTACTGTTACCAACGGGATTTATTTTAGATGGCATCTGGTTTAGAATGGTGCAAGATGGAATGAGTAATCAAATGACCTAGAATGCAATCCTGGCCCTGGAGAGTGGAGACCCCGTTACTGAGGGAGGACCAACATAGTATTACCCTGAGAAGTTGACTGAGAACCTTTTGTTGTTGATTCGTTCTTCCTCAGCACTACCTTGTGGTGGATAATATTGGGGAGTAGCGGCTCACCATTTTTCTGATATTCAAGGTGAGGAAGTTTCTTTGTGGGGCCAGTTCTTTTCCCTTTCCTGTGATTGCTGCTTCAGGAAGGCTGATGAGTGAATTACTTAAAGTGATCTTAACCACGAATAATTACTCCAAACTGCAAACCAGTCCTTTATTTTTTTGACCCCTTGCCACCCCAGACAAGAACCAGCCATAGAAAAATCATTCTTGATTCTGTTCCAGTAGGACCAATTTAGCCTAAAATGTCAGGCCAAGCCCCTCTAAACAAGAAGCAACCCCAGACCAGTTTCAGGCTGTAAGAGCACAGGACATTGCCATGGCACTTAGGGAGTCACCCTGAACAAAAATAAAAACAAATGGGTAGTTTGCTTTAATCAATCTCATCCACCCGTAATTACTCTTTACCCTAACCCAGTATTTCATTTTTTTGCTAAACAAGTCACCTCAGACAGTAATCAGCTATAGAAAAAACCAAAAGGGGGAGATACAGGGATAAAGAACTAGGATCGCTCTCCAGAGCTTATACATGTACTAAAAAGATCTGATGTATCGGATGAAGAACCTAGCTATGTTTTTGAAAACAGTATCATAGATGGATGTGAATTCCAGAATAAAGGGGGGGGGGGAATAACCCTTTATTCTGAGTCCCCTCACTCACCGAAGTTGCCTCACGGTGACATGCTTCATCATAGGGGCCCTCCCAACCCGCTGCGGGTTGAGGCGTGCTACGACTTGCGAGATACGTAGGAGCACTGTTAGTGAAGACTATGTGTGGTGTGAAGTGATAGGAGGGTGGAGTGGTGTGAATTAAAAATATCTTACTAGTGGGCAAAAAACGAAACTTTATTAGTGCTCCTAGCAGATATATTAAAAGGTGTGGTGGGTCTCTAGGTAAAACCGGTTGACTAATGGGACCGGAACCTAGTAGATAGCCAACTAGTTTCGAGCTGTACCCCTCAGCTCTTCCTCAGGACATCACAAGGACAGCCCTGTGATTGCCACTCCAGAACGTGAAATATGCCTAACAATGAGCATGAAATGCTATATAAACATATGACTCTTCAGTAATACTGCGGTCAATCTGTTGAAAAAGAAAGGGGAGAAACAAAGATTATGATACAATGACTCGCCGTGTTACTCCTCATTGTGAATACTGAATGCGTAAATGACTAATTAAAGAAGGTCGAAAAAGGTCGTGCTTCACTCGTTCAGACCTGTGGATATAACAATATCGTGTGACTTGAATAAAAACACCTCATATACATAGTTTTTCTAGGCATGCCGTGTTGCCTCTATTCTGAAGTACGTGTGCAAAAGTAACCTTGTGAAGGACCCTAAACGAGTAAGTGTTGACACACGAACATGAAATCACATGCAAATCACAAACGACAAAAACATTACACACACGTTTATGTGGGCTTTAATAAGCCTCAAGGTCACTTTTAAGGGAAAGAGAGCTCCGCGTGGTCCATCTATGGTGGAAAAAAGTTTGTGTTACTTGACGACGCTGTTCTTACCGGGGTCAAACAGGGATGCTGTGTATTTCAAACGCAGTCACTCCTATTTGGTTCATTGTGCCTGGCGGGGATAAAAAAGTTCTTACTTGGTGCGGACGTGCTCCCTGCCGATAAACCTACTCGGCGTCCCTCGCGACCGGAGAGTTCCGTGTCGGGCGGGGGCGCTGGGTAATATGCGGGAGGAGCCTGGCCGCTCTGCTTCGGTTTAGAAGCATAGAGCGGGAACTCTGCACAAGATGGTCGACCCACATTGGAACAGTGTGGGGGCCATCTTGGAAAAGCGGGTAGGGTTGGTTTTAGGTACTTAACACACAAAACACAAGGACACAGGGCATGATGAGACAATGAAATCCTGATGGTCAATCTGGATAATTAACCAAGTCAAAAAGAATATTAAATGGCATTTAATAAAATGAGGACGAAAATTGTCCATATGTGAGAGAGAAATTAAAAATAAAAATGGAATGACAAAAAAGGGCGTCTAAAGTTGACCCAAATGAGGAATTAGAAATTAAAGTCAACCATGAAGTTGCGAAATTATTATAATTTTTTTTTGTGAAAAATAGTTAACAAAAAATAGTTAATAAAAAACAAAAATAATAAATCAATGAAGAACGAAAGATGGAAGGGTTCACCAGTAGGTGAGAGTGTTAAAAACCTTCTTCTTTAGCGGTATAGAAATGTGCTAAAGGAACTCGAATTGAGAGCACAATGATTCCAAAAGAAATTGACAGAAGTAAAAAAGCAGGATTATGGTCTGTATACTGGACAGGCAAAGGTTCATGTTTGTTTTGACAGTAGGCCCCAGGGAATAGCATCATTTAATCCATTGTGGTCAGTTTTCAATTTGTACACCCAGCGTTGTTCTTTTTGTAACAGACGTTGTTCCAAGTTATCGTGGCCGCTGATGTGTTCAACTATCACCCATTTCATGTCATTGGGTGTGTGATGTTTTTCAATGAAGTGAGAAGTCATCTTAGTTGTATTTTTCTTACATCTAATGTTACTTCTGTGTTCCACTATCCGGGTGCTTGCCTTTCTAGTGGTCATGCTGATGTAATGAAGATTACAGATGCAAGTAATCATGTACACAACTCCTGAGGTATTGCAGTTCGTGAAATTTCAAATTTCCCACGTCATCTTGTTATTGAATTCAATCTTTTTTGTGACTGAGGTCAAATGGCAGATGCTACAGTCACTGCAAGGGTAATGTCCTGTGGGCACCGTAGTGATGGTTCTCTGTTTGTTGGTCTTGTTTTCCTGTTTAGGACGGGTGTGGACTAGGTAGTCTTTTAAATTTTTCCCCCTCTGATGACTGAACATTGGTGTAGGGATGTTTAGATTTCCGCAGTTCAAGGTACGCCAATGCCTTCTAAACAAGAAGCAACCCCAGACCAGTTTCAGGCTGTAAGAGCACAGGACATTGCCATGGCACTTAAGGAGTCACCCTGAACAAAAATAAAAACAAATGGGTACTTTGCTTTAATTAATCTCATCCACCCGTAATTACTCTTTACCCTAACCCAGTATTTCATTTTTTTGCTAAACAAGTCACCTCAGACAGTAATCAGCTATAGAAAAAACCAAAAGGGGGAGATAGAGGGATAAAGAACTAGGTTCGCCCTCCAGAGCTTATACATGTACTAAAAAGTTCCGAAGTATCGGATGAAGAACCTAGCTATGTTTTTGAAAACACTATCATAGATGGATGTGAATTCCAGAATAAAGGGGTGGAATAACCCTTTGTCTGAGTCCCCTCACTCACCGGAGTTGCCTCACGGTGACATGCTTCATCATAGGGGCCCTCCCAACCCGCTGCGGGTTGAGGCATGCTACGACTTGCGAGATACGTAGGAACACTGTTAGTGAAGACTATGTGTGGTGTGAAGTGATAGGAGGGTGGAGTGGTGTGAATTAAAAATATCTTACTAGTGGGCAAAAAACGAAACTTTATTAGTGCTCCTAGCAGATATATTAAAAGGTGGGGTGGGTCTCTAGGTAAAACCGGTTGACTAATGGGACCGGAACCTAGTAGATAGCCAACTAGTTTCGAGCTGTACCCCTCAGCTCTTCCTCAGGACATCACAAGGACCAGCCCTGTGATTGCCACTCCAGAACGTGAAATATGCCTAACAATGAGCATGAAATGCTATATATACATACGACTCTTCAGTAATACTGCGGTCAATCTTTTGAAAAAGAAAGGGAAGAAACAAAGATTATGATACAATGACTCGCCGTGTAATTCCTCATTGTGAATACTGAATGCATAAATGACTAATTAAAGAAGGTGGAAAGATATTTGTTTTTCTTAGTTTTAGTAATTCACTTCAGCACGTTAGGAGTGGCGAACAAAGGGCTTGTCCCTGCGTAGTCCTGAAGAAGAGCTTGGGGAAGCTCGAAACATGTTGACAGAAACTGCTAGGTACACCTGACTCATTGGTAGTAGGATCCCTAGAACCCCGGTTTTAATGTGCCACCTAGGAGCAAGAATAAATCATTTATAGTTCGCTAGGCAGGTTGTTTTAATATCCACTGTACACATACCACTCCACTTTCATAAATACACCAAGCACCACACATTGTCCAAAAATTAAAGTGCTCCTACGTCTTTCGCAAGTCGCAGCATGCCCCAGTCCGTAGAGGGCTGGGATGGCCCCAATGATGAAGCATGTCACCGTGGGGAAACCCTGGTGAGTGAGGGGACACTAGAAAAAAAAATTCTTTCTCCAGCTTATTAAAAGCTTCTCTAACCCCATTGAGTGTTGTGAGTTTTAATCACTGACAAACCAGGCTCTTGAATCCTTGTTCCCAAGGGTTTTTTGTTCATATAAAAATACATGTCATACATAAATACACATACATATTAATATGGCATAAATAATCACCTAGCTAAAATGAATAAATACATACATAATTAAAAGACCTTAACATTTGTATATATATTTTGTTTATCTGTGAGCACTGGAATATATATATATGGAAATAAATCTTCTTTGTAGCACCTAAATTAGATGTTTAGTGTGGTATTGTGAAGATAGCCAAATAAAATCCTAAACGGTAGTGTTCAGGCCCCCTGGTTGTTTAGAATCGAATTCAAGGATTTATTTGGTCTCTAGACATATTAACATGTCTTCCCGATCACCCCTCTCTTTTGTGGCAGTATTGTTTCAATAACATAATATTTAAATTGTCTCAGGTAACTATTATGATGTTCTTTAAAGTGCCTGGCCACTGGGTAGGTGGGGTCGTTATTCGTTATGGCCCTTGTGTGTTGCAATATTCTTTTATGTAGCTTTAACTTAGTGCTGCCAATGTATTTCAAATTGCAGCTGCATTCTAAAACATATATGGCTTATTCTGATTAGCGTGTTAAGTACTGTTTTATGTTTTGCAATGTGGTATTAAATGCAGTTTGAAATGAAGTTGTGTTCATACCATACTGGCAAGCTTTGCACGTGGAACATTTAAAACATCCCTTTCTGCTTGTCAGCCATTTCACTTTACTTACCTCCTCCATGTTGCTTTTACCCAGCTCATTTCCCATGCTGGCTGTTTTCTTAAAAGCTACGGCTGGATTAGGGGGTAAAAGTTTGCCTGTGATAGGGTCATTGTGAACTATGAGCAAATTGCGTATAAATATTGCCCTCAATTGTTTCTCCTGTTTAGAAAAGGCCAAAATAAGTCTAGTTGGTTCCTGGATCTTATTTTTTAGATCTGTTTTGCATCTGTTTTTGGTAACATACTGCAGTAAATTTCTCCCTTGGTCAATTTTTGGATTTAATTATTGCTGCATGTACTGCATCAGTTGTTTAGCCTCTAGTTAAAAAGGGTAGGTGGGGTCGTTATTCGTTATGGCCCTTGTGTGTTCCAATATTCTTTTATGTACCGCTAACTTAGTGATGCCAATATATTTCAAATTGCAGCTGCATTCTAAAACATTAACAGCATATTCTGATTTGCGTGTTAAGTGCTGTTTTATGTTTTGCAATGTGGTATTGAATGCAGCTTGAAATGAATTTGTGTTAATACCATACTGGCAAGCTTTGCACGTGGGACATTTAAAACATCCCTTTCTGCTTGTCAGCCGCCGCCAGTAGGACCTAGTTACCATAATCGCAACATTATATGTCCAATAACTTTGGCACCAATTGACGAATGTTCGTGAAATTTTCAAAACAGTCCAAAGCAGGAACTGTTGGCAGCATCTTGTGCCTCGGTAGAAGCGAGGTGCAGGAGAACAGTAAAATGAAGGTACAAAACAAGAATAGGGGGCAGGGTTGAAAGCCCCTAACCCCCTAGGCCTACTTAGGGGGTCCCACAAGGACCTCCAGGGTAAAGAAAAAAGCATTTGTTTTATAAAATGCCGTGATGCACTCAGGGTGCGCGGATCCAGCTGTGAAAATGAAAAAAATGAAGCGTAGGCTCCCTCGCTTCATTTAAAAAAAAAAACCCAGGTGGGCCAGGTCCCGGGGGCAGAAAAACAAAAGTGTGGGGGGCCCCAATCCCCCACACACTGCCCCGGGGACCGCCACCCCCCGGGGCATTGATTTTTAAGATGGGGGCATCCAAGCCCCCCCTCAAGCCCCGGGGACTGCCACCCCCAGGGCTTTTATTTATATATTTTTGGGGGGCACATGGCCTCCCACTGCTCCTGGGACCGCCATCCCCCGGGGTTTTTATTTAAAAAAATAATTCTTGTGTGGGGGCCTGGAGCCCCCCCACATGCCTAGGGGACTGCCACCTCCCCGGGGCTCTAATTATTAAAAAATGGGGGGTCCGTGATGGACCCCCAAGCCCCGGGGACCACCACCCGAGGCTTTGTAATGGTTGGGAGGGGATTGTGTGCCTCCCTCCTGGAGCCCTCGATGGCCCTGGGGGCCGCCACCCCCCACGGCCGGCTCCTGCAGTGTCCTGGGGTGCCTACCCCCGGAACATTGCTGTTTGCTATGGGAGGGTGGAAGCCTTGCGGCTCCCGCTCTCCCATAGCAAACTCTGCTTTGGTATTCGGAAGAGAGCAGGAAACCTGCTCTCTCTTCCAAATACCAAAGCAGAATTGCTTTTCCACACGGGGAGCTGCATGTCAGCAGCTCCCCATGTGGAAAAGCAATGCCAGCTCCCGAAGTACGCGGGGAGCTGGTGGGACCGTGGGGACATTGGGGCTCCCCCCACGGTCCCCATCATTGTGTATAGGTCCCGGGGGATGGGGTCCCGGGGGCGAATGGAAATTAGAGGTAGGCGCCAGTTTTTTTAATAACAAATTTTAAGTTGTGACTCCAGCGCAGCACCCAACGCGGCCCCCTGATGTGAACGCGTTGGGTGTACGACTCCAAAACCAAAACCAAATACCAGGAGCGGGAACAATATCTCTGGGGAGACCTCCTTGATGCCAGGTCTCAAGCAACTTTAGGGATCACTCCCTGAAAGCTTTTCGCATCATGGCCTGGCAGTCAGAGCACGACTTCTGGTCATGGTCATGCTCCGGGCACCACAGACATTCCAGGTTGGGGTCTGTGACCAACACGGCTTGGTGACAGGCACTGCACGGCTTGAAATCCAGGGTCATCTTGCTGTACATCCTTCACACCAAAGGAATTTAGAATTTTGTTTCTAAAAAGTCTGTAAAAAAATGACAGGGGGTAGCTCTCTTTGACGGATCTGCGCTGGTTGGTGCAGAAAGAAAAGAACTGACATCAGCGCATCAGGGTGGTGCCTATATAGACAATGAGGACGTCACAACGACGATGAACCCAATGCCTACGATATCACTTGAAGTCGACTGACGCCTCCTGTCAGCATACAGGGGTATAGCTGTCAAAAATCTTCTGTATCCATCCTGACGCCTGGAAGTTCACAGGTAAGGAATCTGTAGCTAGATGTATCTATCTGATGTAAATGTCAATGTTTGCTTTGGTGTATGCATGGGTGTGTCAGTGTATGCGTTAATGCATGCCTGGGTGTGTTATTGGATGCATTAGTGTGTGGCTTGGTGTGACAGTGCCTACTTTATGTGTTTTTGATGCTTTACAATTTGCTTAGGTGTGTCAGTGTCTGCATTGCTGTATGCCTGATATGTCATTGTCTGCTTTGGTGTATGCCTAGGTGTGTCACTGTGTGCATCAGTGTATGCCTGGTTATGTACGTGTATGCCTTGGTATGTTATTGGATGCATTTGTGTTTGATTGGGTGTGTTGGTGCCTGTTTTAGTGTATGCCTGGGTGTGTCAGTGTGTGCATTAGTGTATGCATGGGTGCCTTATTGGATGCATTCATGTGTGGCTGAGTGTATTAGTGTATGTATTAGTGTGTGGTTTGGTGTGTCACTGGCTGTATCAGTATGTATATGGGTGTTGAGAGGCTGTCTCAGTGTTTAGCTGAACGGCTAAGTGGCTGTATCGCTATGTGACTGGGTTTGTCTTTGGCTGCATAGGTATCAGGAGCGGCCCGTGCATATAAGAGTGGTGTGGCAGGGGGGCGGGCTGGGAGAGAGTCTACAGACAAAGAAGAGGGAAAATTACATTTAAAAAATGAAAAACAATTACCTTGCTCTCGCTTCTTCGCAGAGGTGGCGTTGTGGTGAGTGCAAGGCTAGTGTTTTTTTATTTTTTTAAATTAAATCTTCCCTTGTCGTCGTCTGTCGACTCTAAACATTTCCCTGCCCCCCCCATCATTCTTACCTGCACAGGCCCTCTGTATAGGTTTGTGCCTGGGTGTGTAAGCTTCTGTAAGAGAGTGTGGCTAGGTATCCCAGTAGTTGTATTAGTGTGTGTCTGGGTATGTCAGTGGTTGTATCGGTGTGTGTCTGGGTGTGTCAGAGGTTGTATCAATGTGAGCCTGGGTCCCTCAGTAGCTGTATTGGTGGGTGCCTGGGTGTGTCAGTTGCTGCACTGGTCTGGGCACGGATGTGTCAGTCTGTGTGTGGTGTTATCAGTGTATGCCAGGGTATGTGAGTAGCTGTATTGGTGTATGTGTTTGGATGTGTGAGTGGGTGTATCAGTATATATCTGATTATATGAGGCACAGTATTGATGTATGGCTTGTGTGTGAGTGAGTGTGTGATTTGGTGTGTGAATGGCTGTATAGGTATGAGGGTCTATCTAAGTAACAGTTTGCATGTGTAAATGGGTGTGTGACTGACTGTATGGGAATATGAATGGCTGTATGAGTGTATGTGTGGGTATGTCAGTACCTTATGAATAAGTCCATAGGTATGTGTGTTGATGGATAAGTACCTGTATGGGTGTGTTTGTGTCCCATCAGTTAAATTACTAATATACATGTTTATAACTTTACAAATATATTTTCTTAACATATTAAAAACAATGTAAACCAAACAATTAACAAATAAACATAACTTATTGAACTATTTACAAATACACTTTCTGCAGAAGTACTTCAGGAAGCAAAGTGATGTTTTGAAGCATCTTAATGGAAAATCAATGGAATCAATGGTCAATGGAAAAAAAGGTTACAGATAAGTATCTGTAATGCAATACTTGCAGCAAGCATCTATTCAGGGGCACTACATGGGACAACTTCCATGTGAAAGCACTTAAAAAGAGTTCCAGAAAGGGGCCACAACTAAATGATGTGGGACAAACTAGGTGCAGCAGGATAATCCAACTGTACAGCAACCTTGGGAGAACCACCATCAGCTGCAATCATTGTAATCCCATCTACTTTCAAAAATGTAAGTGAGATGCTTAGTCACTTCAAGGAATGCCACATGCTTGTTGCCCTGAAAATAACCTCTGTGAGTGGATTTTCCCTTTTTTTTTTACTATTCTATACTCATAAACCGAAAGTGATGTGCTGGTGAAAGAATCATCAATGAACGGGACAGGGGGGACCAATCATAAAGATTGTTCCAAAAAACTCAAAGCTTGGTTTCTAACTCTGAGCTGTGCGGAATATATATGGGATAACTTACATGACTTTTGTCACACAAACAAACTGTAATATTAAAAACATCAAATTCAAGAAACCAGGAGAACTTTTCCAAAGGCATCAGTCACATTTTTGCAGGTACTTTAAGCACAGATTTAAAATTATACTGTCCTTTGTCTGCAACAACAAAATCTACTTCTTTGAAAAATTACTGATTTCTTTTCTCAAAAAGAGTACCAAGCAAGAGATGCTTGTCATGTTCATATGCTGTTCTGGGTAAAAGATATACCTAAACTAGGAACAAACACAGATGAGTCTTTACTTTCTTTCAAGGGACAGTATATTGCACGCACATTTCAAAAGACACTGTGAAAAAAAGGATAAAACAGAAAGTACTGCGTTTACAATCACAAAGATGTAAAAATACTGTTGGTAGAAATATTTAATTATTTTCCTGGCTCCCCACTGAACCTTCATGTTTTCACAGTCTGAAGCCAGTTCTTTCCTCCAAGTTCTCTGTGAAAAAAAAAAGTATACATCTGTTAGAAAAATATTCTTAAAAAGCACCAGTACTTTTCACAAACATTTCAAAAGTACCCAACAAAATCCTCCCAGGACTGGTGACAACATTGCTGCTTGCCCCTGTATTTCAACCTGTACTCTTCTGGCGTGAATTAATGCCTCACCATATTTCCCTTCTCTAGGGCCACGAGGGCATCCCTTCCATCGCCAGGAATATGACTCCAAAGGCCAGCTACCCAATCCTCCTCAGAGATCCTTTGTACCTTCAAAGCCTCTTCATATGCCTGAAACAACCTTCCTAAATTACTCCCTCCTTACAGTCAGGCACCAAGTCTCTGAGTATATGGACTCTTACTTCTGCACTGGACACAGTAGTTTTGCTCCCACCATGTTGCCTTGATTCTAACAGCTATTTGGACTTCAAGCCTACCTTCTTGCCAGTCACTTCATGAGCCAACAAGACCCTTCTCTCCTCCAAGGCTTTCTCAGCCTCAGCTTTTCTCTCCTCAGAAGCCAGCTAGAAAGATGGAACAGGTAGACTAGTTTAATAAAAGTATGTGTTTTTTCAGCACAGAAGGAGATCTGAATGTAGATCTTATTGCAGAGTCCCCTGATAAAAAAAATGTTGTATTGTATTTAATAGGTCCTCTGGCATGTAAAGAAACAAATAGGCATATAAGTATATGCCATCTGTTTCAGTGAGTTCCCCAGGGAGCAGGGTGATGGGAGGTGCTAGGAGATGGGAACTGGGTGGGGAGCAGACTGGGATTTTTTTGTCCTCTTTACTTACTGTTTTAATAATAGGAATACTGTGTAGTGCCCTAAGCAATGTCCAGTATCACATACCCAGTCCCTGTTACTTTCTTTTTCTTTTTAAATTGATGTGTTGTTATTAAGTCAAAGAAAGAGAACAATGCAACACAGGTTTTCATATTGCAAGGGAGAAAGGGCTTCTTTCCGCTAGCAGAAATACCATTTTAACGCAATTTGTTGCACATTAGCACCTTAGTCTGGGTATTTAAGGTTGAACTGTAAGGCAGCTGCCTTCAGTGGTCTTAATGCACCTGTAGCCCTGACTTTGATTATAATTTGCTTTTCTATGCTCTCCTCCTGCTCAATCATTTTTCACAATATTATAAGTAGTAGTGGATGAGATTAGAATTTTGTCCATAAATCTTTGCATAGTTGACAAACTGCATTTCAAAACATTTTTAGGCTTATCAGATTTCAATACTCTGCTTGCTAGGGAAAGTTCCCACACAATATGTTTTTTGCAGGAGAGAACTGTCTAACCAAAAAGTAGTTTTGACATTTGTTTTCCCTCAAAACCTATTTTATAGGTGTTTCCAGCTATTAATTAAAAAAAAATTTGCAACTTCCCTCAACTTAAAAAGCAAGAGGTGAGGAAATTTGCAAAATTCCCACCCACGGGTACAGGTACCCTTTCTAATTGTCCAAAACAACACTATGAATGATTTAAACTACTGAGGGTTGGACCACAAATGATTCAAGTAGGAGGGCTATGTGGGCAAGATGCAGGGAGATTGAATGAGCTGAAAGTTATGTTGTGCTACAGATTGACCTATAATATTTGTATAGTGGGCTCAAAACATGGGGTGGGGTGGGCAAATGCAGAGTGGCACCATTGCACAAGTGGCCCCGAGCAACAGTGGGCACAGTTTCCTACTTTACAAGGGGCTGCTGATGCCTCCACTTTTTCGAAACAAGGGTTACTTACAGACTTTGTGTACTTCCTCATAGCTAATAAAGAAACTCAGAGTTGCAAACCACCAGGCTACCAAATTAGCACATACTTGTGACTGATGAATCTATAAAGTTAAGTTACAAAATGAAGATTTGTTTAACTTTCCGAACTGATGCTGTGTTGCCAGATGTGGCATATGTCCCTGTATAGACAGACACGTAGACTGACATTCAACACCCGGAGCACATAGAATTAAGCTCACCATTACTTATGGAGTCGATTCAGTATATCGAGTGTGCCCCTATTCCATCTATTAGATGTCTACAGTGTCACATACCAAATGTATATTGATGATACACTGATTGACTTCACATTGGAAGATAAAACTCTACAAAAGTAGTAAACATATCTATTCCTTGATGCAACAAAACTCCCTCTGCCATGGCTGTCAAAAAACATAAACCATTTTCCTGGGCTTTGTAACCTTCTTATCTCTCACTTGTCTGGCATGAACTACAGTGGTGCCTCGCCCACACCTTTCACCAAGGTCTGTGAATTTACCAGTCTTGTTTAATACGGACTTTACCTTCTCCCACCGTGAGAAAAGAGTCACAAAAACTATTTCTTCACCTTAATCAACTGCACACGGTATTCCTATTCTATTGGTTCCTCAAAACAATTGTACACATTTTTAGGTCGAGTCTGAGCAGCGCATCTGCGAGTCATGCTGTATTCAAGTATGGACTTGAAGCTCCGCCCACTCTCCGCCCATAATTTTCATTGGTTTGTGTCATTGTCCTTTGTAAAGGCTGGCTTCTGATTCATTAATATAGGCTTGTTAGTCCCTCCTTAGTACCACATTGTCTTCATGTGTAATTTCTCATGAGGAGTGGCCCTTTTATTCTGTTGTTACACGGTATGTCTTATTTAGTCTGCAACCACTATTTTCTTTAATGAGTTTATCTTACTGCAGACATGACATGCTTTCCTGCAACATTCAGCGCACCATGCACGCTTTCACTTTTCAAGCAGACCGGGACAATGGCGGCCGCTTCTTTGAAATTAAATATGTCTCGCATTTACAAGAGTTTTAATTATTAGGATTGTATATGACAATGCTTTTTATTTATATGTTAATTATCAAAACAGATAAATAAAAGGGTTTGTCATTTAAAATTCCAATAGCTTTAACAAATGCAAGACCTATTGAAGTGCAAATGCGTGTTTAGTAATAGTCCCCCAGCTGGAATGCTTCAATAGCTTGTACACTGACTCCCTTGGAAGTTGCTTCGAAAACTCAAAATCAGAACTATATCACGTGACTCCACTGAGGATGAAATGTGATGTCCGACTCATACTTGCCCACTTTGTACTTCTCTAAATCCCCAGTCCCAGAGAGATGGGGGATCGCAGTTCAAAATACTTGGCCTATTCAACAAACCTCTCCACAGCCACGCTGCACTATGCCTCAAAACCCTTCCTCTTCTGCCACGCAGGACCCAGGCTCTTCTTTGAAAACTCAAGTGATTTGGGTGGAGAACATTGAGTGTACACTGGTCAACCAGCTCCTTTCCATTCTCCAGACACACGCCAGCCACGAAGAGAATTTCGTTAAATTTAGAAAAAAATCCTAAAAATGCATCTCGTCCACACTGCCTTTGCCCTGTCAAACGTTCATTAGTCTATCACAATCTCACATCCTGCTTCCTGTGTTTTTTTTTACCGTCCGCTGGTTTTTGTCAAAACTCCGCGTAATGAACTATTGCAACAAGATAGCTTTGTATCGCTAGGTCTCTGAAAGTATTTGGCTTGCATTCACTTGGACTATTTCTAGATTAGCTTCAGGCATTCGGAACGCAGAACAAGTTTCATGTTTGTCTTCTCTTGTGATTTCCTACCCCCTGCCGCTCTGAGGTGGTGTTTCCTGAGTGCAGCACCAAACAAAACAATTAAATAAATTACGAAAACGAATTTACAGGGATTTGCGGGGGAACACTGACCACACAATCAAAGTGGCAGAGGTCTTAGTAAGAATGTGCATTTAACTTCTCAAAGTGTGAGTGGGCAACAGGAACACATTCTTCTGGGTTGCCACGAGCCCTAGTGCCAGGATGGCATTAGAGGGTCTCTCATGGAGCACACTAAGAATCTACCACTTATGTTCACAAGGATATAGATTCCCTTATTTTCATGCAAATGCAGTACTAGGCAAATGGGTAAACTACTCCTTTGAATGTGCATCTGCTGCTACAGTGGGCGTGTATTTGGTTTTGCAGAAAGACTTCTAGACCCACCTTTGCAAAACCAAATTCTGACCTCTATAGGCAAAACATTACAAGGTTAGTTAGTACAAGAACCAGAGCTCCTGTAACGTGGCCTACAGAGGGTAATCAGGTTAGATGTCTAAGGTCTCCCAGAATTGTCAATCAGCCTTCAGATATATGCAGTTGTGTACTGCAGTTTTATACTGGTGTTTTGGGCAGCCTAGCCCGATGGGCCACCATGAAGGGGCCAGTGCATTGGCTGTTAGTTTAAGTACAATGTGACATGACAGGGCCAAAGTAAAAACAACCAACACGCTAGCCTTTTCAAGGAGGCCTATCTGCCACTGCCAGACTGCTCGAAAGACCCATCCAATACTGTGTGCTGCTTAAACATTATGCATACCGGAGCCCATATATTGTGCAGTCCTTTTGCTACGCTGCTGTCATCAACTCTGTAGAAAGGCAGGGTGTAAGAAATTAGGGGGCATATTATCAAGCCTGTGCGATAAAATTATCGCCGCTTTAGCGGCCGAAAACGGCCGATAAATCGGCGATAATGGGCTTGATAATATGCTCTTGGAATTCCAATCGAAGCCCATGTTAGATGTCTTCACATCTAACATGGGCTTCGATTGGAATTCATAGAGCATATTATCAAGCCCATTATCGCCGCTTTATCGGCCGTTTTCGGCCGATAAAACTGCGATAGTTTTATCGCACAGGCTTGATAATATGCCCCTAGATTATTAATTGGGGTGGGTGACTACCCACCTCAAGGAAACACAACACTTGTTAGGGTGAACCCTAAAAGCCATTGAATTAACTAGACAGGCTTAAATTAGGGCAATGTCTAAATTATTTATGCAGTATCAAAACATAAATGAAGTCAAAATACAAGGCAATATTAATCTCAAACCAAATTAGAAAAACAGAGTTAAATGTAATAAACAAAATGACAAAAATCCAATAAGGGGAACCAGAAATACGAATCTAACTCTGTTTAAATTGAAATAATGCCAAGTAGCACAAAGTGCTAATGATACTCAATGGTCACGGTAAAGTAGGATCTAGGCGGAACTTGGGGCTCACTACATAGGAGCATAGGTCAGATACACCAACCAGGTTTATTTCAAGCAAGGATTTTACCTCATAATTTAAGTCCCAATCCACCACAGGAGTACACTTCCAAAACCTAGAACCCCAGGGTCCCCAGGGGAAGCACTTAGAGAATCAGAGGGTGTCAGGCAGAGGTGAACAGCAGAGTCCAGTCCCAGGTCCTTTTGCTACTGGCCATCAGGGCAGTTGCAGGAAAGGTAACTTGTAGCTTGTTGTATTTTGTGTAGCTTGAATAGTAGGTCAACCTTAAGACTCTTGGAGTTCACTACTTGGTCCTGGGTACAAGAGAGAGCAGGCTCAGTCCTTTAGTACTTTTCATGTCACAGACATCAGGTTCAGTTCTATTCTGTTTTTCCTCAGGTCTAGGAGTATTCTGAAGTGGGTGTCTGGAGATGCCACCTTTCTTCCTGGTACAAGCTAGTGGCACAAATTGCAGTGGCGCAGAGTAGAGTGACATACAGAGCAGTGACGTGGAAAGTGGTGCACAGTACAGTTATGTTATACTTTGCTATGTTATGTTATATTTTGCTATGTTATGTTATGTCATGTTATATTGATCTGTATAGCACACTAGTCACCCGAGAGGGTATCTAAGTGCTTGGGAAGGTGTGTAGCTTTGTTGCCCCCAAAGTGCTTATAGGTAGAGCCAGGTTGTAGAACTCAAGCAGTGAGAAGGAAGCTCTGATGTGGCGAGGGAGGTAATTCCATGTCTTGTGTGCAGTGCAGTGGCATACAGTGAACTGCCGAACTGCAGTCCATGGTAGAGTGCAGTGGCGTAGACTGTGGAGGTGTACAGTTCAGTGACGTAGAGTAGAGTGGCTCAGAGTAGAGTGGCGTAGATGGCAGTGCCGTAGGTAGAGTGTTGCAGAGTAGATTATAGTGTGTCAAGTGCAGTGATGCAGAATAGAGTTCGGTGGCATAGAGTGGAGTGGAATAGAGTGGCTCAGGGTAGCATAGAGTAGATTGGTGTAGAGTAAAGAGGAGATCAGAGAAATGGCATAGAGGAGTAGAGTGGTCCAAAGTGTAGTGGCGTAGAGTAGTGTTGAGTACAGCGAAGTGGGGTAAAGTAGAGTAGCGTAGAGCAGAGTACCATACAGTAAAGTGGCGAATAGTATAGTGGCATTGTGTGGAGTGGGGTAGAGTGGTGTAGAGTTGCACTGTGTGGAGAGGAGTAGGGTGGTGTAGATTAGAGTAGAGTACAGTCCAGTGGCATAAAGTGTACTGGCATAGTGTGCCATCGAGTGGCATAAGGTAGAATGGAATAGCTTACAGTAGACTGCAGTCGCATAGCATGCAGTAGCATAGAATAGATTGGTGCAGAGTAGAGTGGCATAGAATATAGTGTTGTACCGCAAACATGGGTAGAATGCAGTGCCGTAGAGTAGAATAGCAGTGTCATAGGGTGGAGTTGAGTGTCATAGAGTTATTCTTCATAGAGTAGAGAGGAGTGGCATAAAGTGGAGTAGAGTGTTGTAAAATGGAGTCAAGTGTTGTAGAGTGGAATGGATTAGAGTGTCATAGAGTGTTGAAGTGTGGAGTAGCATAGACTCATTGGCACATGCTTTCGAGGAGAAGACTGCTAAGATCCTGGAGGGCTTAATACACCCCTTACCTGCGGCTCCCGGCCTGGGAGCTCCGGTTGATATGCCCAGTCGACCCCGGACAGGTGCTGCTGACCTTGGTCTGGGAGCTCCGGGCAGTTCACCCAGTCGACCCCAGCCGATCGGTGTGGGAGCTCCGGTGGAGCGGCCCAGTCGACCCCAGATGGGCATTGTTGCCCTTGGTCTGGGAGCTCCGGGCAGCTCACCCAGTCGACCCCAGCCGATCGGTGTGGGAGCTCCGGTGGAGCGGCCCAGTCGACCCCAGATGGGCATTGTTGCCCTTGGTCTGG
Source organism: Lissotriton helveticus (assembly GCF_964261635.1). Taxonomy (NCBI): domain Eukaryota; kingdom Metazoa; phylum Chordata; class Amphibia; order Caudata; family Salamandridae; genus Lissotriton; species Lissotriton helveticus. The sequence continues at coordinate 1,305,103,201 of NC_136061.1, forward strand.
GAGCTCCGGGCAGCTCACCCAGTCGACCCCAACCGATTGGTGTGGGAGCTCTGGTGGAACTGCCCAGTCGACCCCAGACGGGCACTGTCGCCCTTGGTCTGGGAGCTCCGGGCAGTTCATCCAGTCGATCCCGGCTGAGGTTTTTCCCTTCTCCTTCCTTTGAGGAATTCTGTAAGGTGGCTCATTCGGTGTCCTCAGGGTCTCCGCTTGATCCGCTGCCCCCCAAATTCTGGAAGGTTTTCCACGCAGAACTTTTCTTGCCTTTGTTCTCGATCTGTCTCCAATCCTTGGAGTCGGCATCGGTGCCAGAGTGCTGGAAGTTAGCAGTAGTGTCACCTCTGCTAAAAAAGCCAACTCTGGATCTGGCCTGTCTTTCCAATTACAGGCCGATCTCCTTGCTCCCTTTTCCGATTAAGATCTTGGAAAAGTGGGTGACCCACTCACTCTCAGGCTTCCTGGAGAACATCGGGTGGTTCGATGAGGCCCAGTTTGGCTTCCGCCCCGGACACGGGACGGAGTCCGCGCTGGTGACCGTGTTGGACAACCTTCGTTTGCGTGTCGACAGTGGTCGGGCAGCCTTTTTAGTGCTGCTCGACATGTCGGCCACGTTCGACACGGTCTGCCATCGGACGCTGGTCAGGAGGCTGGAGGAGTGTGGGGTCACTGAGGGGGCTAGAGATTGGCTGATATCCTATCTTGGTGGCAGGCAACAGTTGGTTTCACTTCCGCCATTTAGCTCTGAGCCAAGGAGTATAGGACAGGGGGTTCCACAGGGCTCGGCCATCAGCCCTATATTGTTCAACCTGTACCTTCGCCCTTTAGTCCAGCTAATTAAATCTTTCGGTGTCTCGGCATTTAATTATGTCGATGACACCCAGCTGGTCTTTTCTCTGGAAGGGAACAATGCGGTCTCGCTGGACACTTTCCATCGCTGCATGGCAGCTACAGCGGACTGGTTGCGAGCTAACTCCCTGCAATTTAATAGCTCGAAGACGGAGGTGCTCCATTGTTCCACTGACCGGATTCCACGGGCACTCCCTGAGAACCTTTGGCCCAGTACCTTCCTCGAACCAGTGCTGGCAGCGGAATCAGCTCGTAACCTGGGGGTAATGTTTGGCCCTAACTTACAACTTGACATACACGTCAATAAAACCACTGCAACGTGTATGATGCTGCTACGCATGTTACGCAAAGTCCTGCCCCTTCTCCCCGCTCAAGCCAGGCCAGAAGTAGTCCGTGGGACCATACTAAGTCGTCTTGACTACTGCAACGGGCTTCTTCTGGAGGCTCCTAAAAATCTGATGGGGAAGCTACAGCGGGTGCAGAACATGGCCGCCAAGCTGGCTCTTTCCCGCCCTAGGTCCAGCTCTTCCACTCTTGCTCTACGAGACCTACACTGGCTCCCGGTAGGTTTGCGGGTACAGTTCAAAGCTGCATGCTTGGTGTTTAAAGCTGTACACCTTTTGGGCCCTATTCCTTTGCAAAACATGTTCGCGTGGTATTCTGCTCCACGGCCCCTTCGTTCTTCATCGGCTCACCTCCTGGTGGTTCCAAGGTTTCAAAGAGTGAGGATGGGTGGTCGCTCCTTTAGCGTGGCAGCGGCCAAATTTTGGAACTCCCTCCCACTTTCTTTGAGGAGTTACAAGGACTATTTTCCGTTTAGGAAAGCATTAAAAACTTACTTATTTCCAAAAATGGCTTGAGCGGTTAAAGTGCATGGTTCCTTGATCAAAGCGCCAGGATGCCCTTTGGGTGACAGGTTTTGCGCTCTATAAATATATTAAATAAATAAATAAATAGAGTGCGGAAGAGTGTAGTGGCATAAAGTGGCTTAGAGTGGAGTGGCACCGAGTGGAGTAGAGCAGTAGAGTGGACTAGTGTGGTGTCGTTTAGAATGGAATACAGTGGCATTGAGTGGCATAGAGTGGAGTAAAGTTTCAGAGAGTGGCACACAGAGTGGTGTAGAGTGGAGTACAACATCAAAGAGTAGAGGAGAGTGTTGTGGCATAGAGTGGAGTGACGTAGAGTGAAGTGGCATAAATTGGAGTTGCATAGAGTGGAGTGTATTAAAGTGGAGTGTCATAGTGTGGACTAGAGGGGAGGGGCACAGAGTGGAGTAGTGTGGCGTATTATGGAATAGGGTGGAGTGGAATACAGTGGAGTGGTGTATCATAGAGTAGAGTTGAGTAGTGTTGAGTGGAGTGGCATGTTGTAGAGTAGAGTGGAGTGGCATTTCATACAATGCATTAGAGTGGAAAGGCTTGGAGCGGAGTGGTGCAGAGTAGAGTGTTGTAGAGTAGAGCATCGTAGAGTGGAGTGTCATAGAGTAGATTTTCGTAGAGTGTTGTAAAGAGGAGTGTCAGAGTGGCATAGTGTGGAGTAGAGAGGTATGGCAAAAAGTGGAATAGAATGTTGTAGAGAGATTGTTGAGTGGCCTAGAAAAGCATAGAGTGGAGAGGTGTAGACTGATCTAGTGGGGTAGAGTAGAGTGGAGTAGTGTGTCACAGAGTAGAGTGGAGTAAAGAGGGGTGGAGTGGCATAGAAAGAGTTGCGTAGAGTGTGGCAGAGTGGCATAGAGTGGAGTAGAGTTTTTTAGAAGGGAGTGGCTAAGATTAGATTAGAGCGTGGTTGCGTGGTGTGGCAAAGTGTTGTAGAGTGGAGTAGAGTGTTGCAAAGTGGAGTAAAGTGGAGTGGTATAGAGTGGAGTGGCACATAGTCTTGTGTCATGTTGTAGAGTGTCATGGAGTAGAGTGGAATGGCATGGAGTGGTGTAGAGTGTCATGGCATAGAGTGGAGTGGCATTGATGTGTTATGGAGTAGAGTGGAGTGGTGTGTCATAAAGTATCTTAGAGCGGAGAGGTGTGGAGTGCCATAGAGTGGAGTGGCATCTTGTAGAGTGGAGAGGACTATTGAAGAGTGGAGTAGAGGTGCGTAGAATGGAGGGCCATATAGCAGAGTAGAGAGTACTGGCATAGAGTGGAGTGGCGTGTCCCAGAGTATAGAGCAGTGACATGTCAGAGTGGCATGTCGTAGGGTGGAGTGGTGTGTCAAAGAATGGATTGGCATGTCACAGATTGAAGTGAAGTGGGATGTTGTAGAGTGTCTTTTGTCATATTAAGTTTTTTTTGTAAATGTCCGTATGTACAGCTTTACTTTCTAAATACGTTCCTGAAAGTAACAAGGTACTCAGTAAACTTAATTTTTTTTATAAATCAATAAAAATACTTACCACTAAAGACTCTTCTAAAGTGCTTAATTGCTTCCTAAGCATTACACAACAGTTAAGCTATATTCTACATAAAATCAATAAAAAATCTAAAGTGGAGTCTACGCATACGTAAATACGCAGTATGGCTGCCTTTTTATTTTGCAGGGGCTTTGATTAACCAATCATATTGTGTTTTGTCATTGGCAGGAAATGCGGTATACCGCAAATGTACAGAGTTATATCTCAGCCCAATGTATCCCTAGGGTTTTGTTCTTTATAATTAAAAAAAATACAAAACCAATTCCAATCAAATAACAAAAATGACCCTTTTCACTTAATAGTCTAAACTCCTGCCAAATTTTACGTAAATCCATTTAGTGATTTTGGCACTACATCTGTCTAAAAAGTCTATGGAAAATGCATTGGTAGAATAGATTGTCTTGGGACCCCCTTCTTTCTTTGCACCCCTTTAACTAATCTCAATGATACTTTGCATCATCAACCAACATAAAAAAGGGTATTGGTCTGCAGAGTGTTGTAGGGATTCATCAAGGAGTGACAAAGTTATTAGCAAGTAAAAATCGGAGAAATTCCTATCTCTGGGAATCCTAACTATAACTACAGAGTAGCATATATAGTTGCAAGAAGTTGCATGAGCAGAACAGGCAGATACAATGCAAACAGCTTATGCAAAAAATACACCAAAGAAAAGATATTGTGGTGAGACAAGCAAATAAGGGCAGCAACATTGTGCTCTGGCCTCTTGCCATGTACATGGAGGAGGCCAGGGCACAATTGGATGCCATTGACTTCTATTAGAAGATAGCCAAAAGTGAAGCTATAAGGATTAACACTGAATATCACATTGAACGGTCTAGATGGCAATCAATAGGTCTTTTAACACAGAACAAATTCCACTTTCTTAAAATAAATGACCATGTGCTATCTATCTTGTATTTATTATTCAAGGTGCATAAAAATGAAACAAAACCTAAAGGCCGAACAATAATTTCAGCAATCTGCAGCCTTTTTGATAATACTTCCAAATGTGTTGATTTTCTTCTTCAAGAGTCCGTAAAGAACTTGTCATCATATATTAAGGACACTAGGGATTTTTTACGTAAAATCTATGACATAAATCGGGAGGATGATTACATTTTAATGACTTTAGATATAACATCAATGTACATGAGTATCTCCAATGAGGGTGGCATGAGTGCAGTGAAGCATTTGTTAAGCTCCAGGCCCCTTACCCTTTACAGTCATAAAGAAATTATTTTAGAAATCCTAATTGGTGCCTCAATAATATTTATTTTTTATTCGGCACAGATCTTTTCCGCCAACTGAGAGTTACCACAAAGGGCACCTGCTTCGCCCCCAGATATGCAAATTTGCATATGGGCTGGTGGGAGGAGAAGGTGCTATTGACTATATGTTCAGAAGAACTACTAGAGAATGTTGTGCTATGGTCACAATTTATTGATGACGTGTTTCTTATCTGGCAGGGACCATTGAGCTTGGGTGAGGAATTTTTAAAGAAAATTGACAACAATGCACTTAATTTGCTCTTTACCTCACACATAAGTCAGGAGTCAGTAGAATTTTTTAATCTTACTGTTTACACTGACTGAACAAGGGAGACTATATGCATAAGTATTTAGAAAGAGCACAGCAGAACATGCAATTTTACATGCCCGGTGTTTTCTCCCTAACAATCTGAAATACTGTATCCCCTATGCTGAAACTTTACGCGTGGAAAGAAATTGCAGTAAAATAACACAATTAGAGAATGCACATCAAAACTTAGAACAAAGATTATCAACACGTGGGTACAATATGAAGATGCTAAGGGAAGCCAGAATTGAAGCAAACTCGAAGGAGAGGGACAAGCTGCTCTTTACAGATACTGTACGGGGTAACACTGAACAAGAACTATGATTTATCACTAGATTTAATACCTGACATCTAATGATAAATATAAGTAAGGCAAATATTTAAAATAAATAAGCAACTGCTTTGCAGTGATCAAGTCACTGGCCAGAAGATGAGTAAAAAAGCCTTAATAACTTTTTGAAGGGCGAGGTTGATGAGGGATGACCTTGTAGTAAGCAATCCAGAAATGAGAGTGGCCACAACTTGGCTAACAGTCAGAGGAAGTTTCACTAAATGCCACAGGTGTAAGGCTTGTACACATTGGGTTAATATAAAGCAATTGCCTATACCATCAACGTACCAGACATGGATAATCCAACATTCCTTGCACTGCAAGAATGATTATTTTTTATATGTTTTAGATTCAGCTGTTAGAAACTGTATTTAGGGAGTACAATTCTGAGTGTCCACCTAAGAATATTACAACACATAGGAGCAATTGTGAATAAGGACTCCAGTTATCCGGTGGCTAGGCACTTTGAGGTAGCATCTTAGATAATTTGCAATATTTTGCCATAGATCAGGTACCTAGACACAGCAGAGGAGGAAACAGGGAGCCCGGTTTGAGACAGTTGGAGTCAAAGGATATTCTAAGGTTCAATATGAAGGTTCCGGCGGGTCTCTACATTGAAGAGGACCTTCATGTTCGCTCATAATTCAGGTTTTCCTTGTAATGTACTCACTCCAATAACTAATCCATGAAATAATTTGAAGAAAAACATAAAGGAAATGGTTTTGACTTTGAGCACAAGGCACAAGGCACTTTAGCTATGTAATTGTGGAGTAAGGGAGCAGTTTAAGGGGACCGATAGAATGCATGTTGCACTTTAGGGCACTTGTCCAACATTCCAACTATTATATGAATTTTGCACTTGGCACCTTTTTGATGATAGGACATTGACATATTTATTTCAGCTAAGATATATTTATTTACAGTAGATAATTGCTGTATATAATAATGTTTTTCTGCACATTGCACTTTATTGTGCAATAATCTGCTATTTGCACTTCATTCATGTGTATATGTTTACATTTCGATACAGACACTGTATTTGTGTGTATGTATAAGCATTCAAAGTCAGGCAGAGAGACGGCAGGTCTGTGAAGAGAAGGTGTAATAATTGTTTGTGCAATCAAATTTCATAAGAGGTGCTGTCTTTTATCTATTTGTTTAAACAAGCTAATGGGTTTAAACACTTTGCACTTTATGAAGAAAGAGTACTGGCCCGTATTTACTCCCTACTGTATGGGTTCAATAGTTGATGTGTTTTTACTGGCACAGTGCACTTTCAAAATATTGCCTCAACGAAAGGCACCACCACATTGACCAACCTTGGGATTACATGTTTACATTCTGACCCTTGTAGAACAATAAGTTATTGCAAAGGGCATCTACCCGAGTATATGTGTGTAAAATTCGATGATCAGTGGTGTTTAATTTCAATCTTCTATTGCTGCTCATAATGTAAATTTTTCACATTCGTATGTTTGGTTTAAGCACATATTTGGTAGTTACAAATGTTATATTGAAACAGAGTCAGTGAACATGACATCGTTGTCCTTATAAGTTTCATTTTGTAAGGTCAATTAGGCTCTTGGTTTTGATAAAACAGTGCAACTTCAGGTTGTGTATTCTAGAATAAACAGCATGCCTTCATCAGTGTGTGATATATATATATATATATATATATATATATATATATATATATATATATATATATATATAACACGAATGCACATAATACTTAAATTGATTTGTAAGGCAATCACTTTTGTTTTCCCTCGGATTTAATATTGGAGTAGAATCAATATGCAGAATGAATGAAAAATAGAGGCACACTCTGACTATTTAGTGCGATGGTAGTGCTAAAAGGAGTCTGTTGTTTTTGTTTATGTTGCACTAAAATCACATGTCACGTTATTTAAACCAATCAAATGCTCACATCTTGGCTCGTGATTAAGGGGTTTCTTCCCGAAACGCGTCGAGTTTTCACTTTGTTGCTATCAGTCAAATGAAACTTATTTGATGCACTTTGGAGTCCGTGCTTGCATACTTCCCTTACGACATAAGGAATCGGAGTGCGAGTGATTTGATATCAAATCACTCACACCGCCGTAGGCATTATAAGGCCAGTTTCCACCGCCCATTTCATGGCAGGAGAAGGCTATCAGAAAGTGACTTTGGGGACCCCTAGCTGGCCCTCCTTCCACCCTGGGATCTCAGTATTCACCCTGTATGGTACCTGCCACATAGTGCAGGGATGTGCAGAATGTGTATTTTTTGTACTGCAGCGTGTGCTGCAGCCCACAGCAGACACCTCAATACAAAGGATACATATCATGACTGCCTTGAAGGCGGGTGCATCGTGATTCCAATGGTGAGACTGCTGACATATAGTCTGGCTGTCCCGTTTCCGAAGGGATGGTGGTTGGACGAAAGTCAGATCACCATCCTAATAAGGCCCATTGTTTTTATCCACCTGCATAAGCCTCCAAAAGCTCAACCCCAGTGGAATGTTTTTTGCAGGATTTGGAAGATTATGTAGCCTGGTCTGAATGTGCAGCTTGAAGTGATCTAGGAAGTGATCTAGTATATTTTGTTGCAGTGGCTTAAAACAGCCCCCCATGGTGTGGGGAACCCCCAAGCCCCAGAGGGCCCCCTCAGCACCGTACTCTGGCCAGAGAGCTCCTTATTGAGTCTGGAGGGGGCCCCTCAACGTATACTTTACAGTGGGGGGCCCTCAAGTTTCCTTATGCCAGTGTCTTGTTCATCTGAGCCCCGGGATGTAGCAGGATACATTTGTTTCTTTCCACAGGCATTCTGTTTCCTTGAATTGCCAACAAACAACAATGTATTCAATTCTTTCTTCATTCTTTTCCAGGGTATATAGGTGGTTCACTCTTAATGTGTAAGAATTTTGGAGGATGAACCACCTGCATGTAGGATAGGAGAGTTTGGATATAACGAAATCCTCTAAATAATATTTAATGTATATGGATGTGGCAGATAAGGTTTGCAAATCTGATAATATTATCTCTCATGTCAAAGTGTTAATATATTATACCACACAGGGAACTCTCCTTTGTCTGTATCAAACAACTAGTGGTACCAGAAAAGCATTCTAAAGGAGACTTTTTTTTTTTAAATGACCTCTTAACTCTCAGGAACGCATGTTTAGCACCGTTTTTAATGGATAAACAAAATGGCGGTGGTTTCCAGAGTGAGGCTTTGAACGCCGTAGGAGTCACTGGTGAGGAGAAGAGGAAACAGACTTCAACCCAGGAGTCTGTGAAGGTCGTACCTTGCCTCCACTGATCACTGGCACTTCACTACTAGTACACATTCAACCATCCAAGGTAGATGTTGTAGGTCTAGTTGTTTCCAGCTAGAGCTCTTGTTATTGGCCACACTGCTCGCACAGCTGAGCGGTGTTATTGTGTATAAATGTGACGTCAGCAGGAGAACGGGCACTGACAGTTTCACCTTCTTCCCTGTCGGTCACCTGTTCCTCCCCGCAAGTTCTTGTATTAAATAAATACATATTTTAATGGCAGTTTGTTTGTTCTGAATCATTATACCACTGTCACTACAATTTTGGCGACGAGGACGGGACGAATAAAGAGAACTTGCGGAGGAGAAGTTGCGGAGGACGTTCTGTCACTTAAGGCAAGTCTTCGATACTCTTTATTTCACGAGATTTAGCATGATAGTAATACAATTTTATTATTTTGCCTGAAAATATTTCAAGTTTCCAGTGAAGCCTCGCGGCAGCTGAGTGGAAGATACTGGCCAGAAGTGAAGCTGACCGGAGCTGAGCATTTCTGGAGCAGCCGACCGGAACAAGTTTCCAGGCAAGTTCGGATGTTTGTTCAATGCGGTGAAAACGTATGGAATGTAACACAGTTTTCCCTGCTTTTCAGTTCAATATGAAGTAATGTTGAGCCTGTGAGGAAACGGTCGACAGGACCAACGGTCTTCTGTCAACCGTCTTCAGCAAGTTGACGTCAGAGCGTCACCATCGGCGGTATTGAGATTCGGCACCAGCTGATAGTGACGAATCAATGTATGCACGTCATCACGCTCAATTGCGTGCGTGCCGCCATTTTGAGCAATTATTTTCCTCACATTATCGTCGGCATTTACTCATCGCGTTCAAGTTCCATTGAAAACAGAGAAGTAAAGATTTGCAGGTACTTCAAAATTAAAGCGTTTTGTATCGAATTTTAATAAGTTTCTCATTCAATTTCGATTTCAAAATTGCGTGGTTCATTAAAAAGGAGACTGTTGAGGAAGATAGAACACAAATGGCTAATGAAAGCAATTTCTGTGCTCCAGCACATTTTCTTGAAACACCAGGCAAGCCAGTCATGTCGTGGAAAAATTGGTACAGGGCATTTGACAATTATTTGGTGGCAATAAACGGTAAAAGATTCGAACCAGAACGCAAAAAAGCTATTCTCTATGGGTTATTAGGTGTTGCTGGGCAAGAAATGTTTTATAGTTTGCCTGAATATGAACCTGAACCAGGAAAATGTATTCCCTTAGACGAGTTCCAAGAAGCCATCAAGAGACTGGAAAGACAGTTTGATGAGGAAAACATAATGGTTGGCAGACATAGATTTGTCATGAGGAAACAGAGTGAGTCTGAGAACGTGGAGGAATATGTAGGCAGTTTGAGAGTGTTAGCTGCTAAATGTGGATTTGGGGAAAGAGTTGATGAATATTTACGCGATCAGTTCGTGTTCCATTGTCATGAAATCAAAATTCAGGAAAGATTACTGGCTTGCAAAAATCCCTCGTTGTCTGAAGTCATAGACATCGCTAAGGGAATAGAACGTTCATTAGAGGGTAGAAGAGAGTTGGCCAGGTCGAATGTTCCAAGTAATACTGGTATTTCATATGTCAATGATAGAAGAAGAAAGGAGTATAATGGTAATCGTTATGTCAAATCAAATTCTGTTGTTAATCCTGCGAATTTTGTATGTTATAGATGTGGTTCACACAACCACAAGGCAGATTCTGCGAGCTGTCCAGCTACAGGAAAAAGATGTACGAGATGCCAGAAGGTAGGGCACTTCGCCAGCGTGTGCGGCAATTTTGGCCATAAAAAAGTAGAAAGAGCAAAAGTAAATGTAATAGAGGATTTTGAAGAAGATATGTGCTCTAATATTATATTAGCACTAGGTGACAATGACCATGATATAAAAGGTCCCATAGGTACAGCGCATGTAGGCGAGGTGGAACTCAGTATCATGGCAGATTCTGGGTCACCTATTACCATCGTATCAGATATAAAATATCTGAAGTACTGGCCCAATACAGATTTATTAGCACCAGATGTCAATCCTAAGGCGTTTGGTGAACATGACATAAACATGTTTGGGTATTTTTTGGATGTCTTAAACATCAAGGGAAGATGCATTGAAACAAAGATTTATGTAGCAGAGAGGGGCAGAGATATAGTGGGTTGGAGAGATCTGGCAAAGTTAAAAATAATCCTCAAACCAGGTGCAGAGGATCCCATCGTGTTAGATGATGGTTTTGTATCTCTCATTACCTTACCTACTGAGTCCAAGAGTTTGAGTTATTCGGAATCAGACGGAGTATTATCCACTATTTTGAGTAAGTATAAAAGGTTGTTTGAAGAACGCATAGGGTGCGTGAAAGGATTCATGCATAGTATTGTATTAAAAAAAGATGCTTCCCCCGTAAAACACAAGGTAAGACTGTTACCCTTATCAGTTAAGGAAGAGTTACGCTTGCTATTGGATAAACTTGTGAAAGAAAAAGTTATTGAACCTGCTGATTCTGCAGAGTGGGTTTCAAGCATAGTTTTAATTAAGAAGAAAAATGGAGAGTACCGTCTGTGTGCCGATTTGAGATCATTAAATAAAAACATATTGGTAGATTGTTTCCCGTTACCTAGGATTCAAGAGATTTTAGCCAGCACAGCAGGATCCAAGTACTTTTCTTTAATAGATCTCAAATCGGCATATCACCAGGTGAAGTTAGATGAAGAATCCAAAATCTTGACTACCTTCATCACTCCTCTGGGAGCGTTCAGATATGTTCGTCTACCTTTCGGTTTGGCTTCTTCTGCAAGTGTTTTTCAGAAGTTAATGGAGAACATGTTCGGCGGGATCAAGGGTGTGCAGAAGTTCCAGGATGACATTCTGGTTCATGCTGATTCTGAAAGCAGACACAACGAGATCTTGGATACGGTATTGCACAGATTACAGGAAAGAGGTATGACAGTTTCGAGGGATAAATGTAAATTTTTGAAAACTGAGATTGAGTATCTAGGTCATGTGCTCAGTGCCGAAGGCATCAAACCTAAACTTAATTTAGTACAGGCTATAACTGATGCTCCCAACCCTGACAATAAGGACGCACTCAGGTCTTTCTTGGGCCTGAGTGAGTATTATTCTAGGTTCATCGAAGGTTACGCCAGAATGGTAGAGCCTTTAAGGTCTTTGTTACGCAAAGGACAGAGTTTTAATTGGGAAAAGCAACATGATATGGCTTTCAAGGAGGTTAAAGAAGCTATTGTTAAGGCTCCCACATTGAAACCTTTTGATGCTCAAGGTTGTAATGTCATCACTGTCGACGCTAGTTCGGTAGGAATTGGTGCAGTATTTACCCAGAAAATAGGTAAGCATACTCATACAGTGGCATTCATTTCGCGAAGACTTAATGATACTGAGAAAAATTACAGTACCATAGAAAGAGAGGCACTAGCCTGTGTTTGGGCGGTTGAGAAACTAAAAATGTACATATGGGGCAAAGAATTTGAGTTAATCACCGATCACAAACCCCTCATATTTTTGTTCGACGGATATGGTAGGGGCAACGGGAGAGCTTCATCCAGATTGGTGAGATTGTTGGCAAGGCTCCAGGAGTATAATTTCAATATTAAACATATTTCAGGCAGGTGTAACATCAGAGCCGATTTTCTTTCCAGGTTGCCTACAGAATGTCATGATAAACAAATAGTTGAAGAAACAGAATGTGTAGTGTCTACTGTAGATATAATTCAACAGAGTAATATGACCATTTCTAATGAAGAATGGATAGAAGCTATGCGTAAGGATGTTACTTTGTCTAAAGTTAAGAATTATATGTCTACTTCATGGCCCCCTGTACGTAATTTGTCTTCAGACCTCAGAACATTTGTACAAGTGGCAAATGAATTGAGCATAGTTAAGGGATGCATTAGAAGAGGGGATTTACTAATTCCCCCCACCAGTGTTAGAAACAGAATAATAGACATTGCACACAAAAACTCATTTGGGAGCCACCATGACCAAAAGACGCATCAAGGAACATTACTGGTGGCCTGGCATGGACATGGACGTGAACTTATTCGTAGAGAAATGTGAGGCCTGCACAAAGTCTGATAAACATTGGAAATTGAGAACTCATGAGATGCAACTTGTGTCTATTCCTAGTTCAGCGTGGTGTAAGATTGCCATCGACATGGCAGGACCATTCCAACTGTTGGGACATAATGAGAAATTTATAATCGCAGCCAGTGATTACTACTCAAAGTGGATATACCACAAATTTGTAAGCACCATAGACTCTGACACTGTCATTGAATTCCTACGCATGTGTTTTGACATTGAAGGCAATCCACGGATCATTGTTTCTGACAATGGTAAACAACTGACATCGACCAAAATGACAGATTTTTTCAAATCGCATGGAATCACCCAGGAGAAAACTGCTTTGTATTCGCCTAAATCTAATGGACAAATTGAACGTGTCAACAGGTTCCTCAAGGAGGGTATCCAACTTGCTCTGTCTTCTAACTTACCTGTGAAAGACTTCATTAGAGAAAGGGTATTTACTTACAACATAACTCAAAACTCAGTCACAGGTTTTTCTCCGTTCTTTCTGTTGAGAGGAAGGAGATGTGACCACGACGCCACTCCCAAATTTACGTCATCAGGGAACGATTTCCCTCCCTCTATCGTTATTGATGATGATAGGTTGCATGTTAAGAAAAGAATAACCGAGTGTCAAATGAAAAATAAATTATATCATGACAAGGTGCATAGGGCAATATACAAAGAATTCTTTAAAGGAGATTGGGCGTTGGCCACTAAGCCAGGTCATCAGGTCAAGGGAGAGTCCAAGTATTTTGCCCCTGAAGAAGTAGTGGAAGTTTCAGAAAGTGCTGTTCGACTTAAATATGCAGGGTGGCGTAATAAAAGTGATGTAATCCGAGTAAGCAAACAGCAGGCTGATGTGTGGTTAAGTGATCAAATTGAGGGAAGAGGCTACAACGAAGGTTACTCTTGGTTGAACACTTTAAATGGCAATGAGGAAGAAATTCCCAATACCAATGTAGTCAGATCTAGTTTTGAAAACGAGGATTTAAATAGTTGTATAAGTAGAATGGGACACAGTTTTTGTGATACTAGTAATGTTGTTGATGAACCAGTATATGATGAAGAAAACATTGACCATGGAAATGCTTGTGACAAGGAGAACAGTAATGTTCCTAGTTCAGAGATAGCAAGTTCTTCCACTGAAGACCGTATTCATGGAGGGTGGCAAGGTACATGTACCAGATCTGGCAGGATTGCTAAGTTACCCAGTATGTACAATGATTTTGATGTGAGTTAGTATTTTCTTCAGAAAAGGGAGATGTTGTAGGTCTAGTTGTTTCCAGCTAGAGCTCTTGTTATTGGCCACACTGCTCGCGCAGCTGAGCGGTGTTATTGTGTATAAATGTGACGTCAGCAGGAGAACGGGCACTGACAGTTTCACCTTCTTCCCTGTCGGTCACCTGTTCCTCCCCGCAACTTCTTGTATTAAATAAATACATATTTTAATGGCAGTTTGTTTGTTCTGAATCATTAAACCACTGTCACTACAGTAGAGGCAGGGAGATGGCTGGAGAAGGACAACGCTTAGTAAACCCGCCCACCAAAAGGCAGGGCAAATGCTGTCAGCACCGTGTGATGCAGAGCTGGAGACAATGGGCCTGAGGGTCATCTCCACAATGTGTGTCTGCAGCCCAACATCGGTAATGGCAGTCGTCAGCGATGATCCGCATCCTCTGCACCAAATTTGAATGTAAAAGTTGCGAAGAAAACCACCAGAACAGCAGAAAGTAAGTGCAAGAGAAGCTCTTTATTGCAGGTTGGCAATACAGTCAATGACTGTTATGGTCAACATCAAATGTCAGAATCTTCTCCGTTCCATACGTTGGTGAGAGAAACACTTGGTGAAAAGGGATGCGAAAAAGACATTCCCAATAAACAAGGACAATCACATGAAGTGAACCTTACCTTTCTGGCTGTGGTTTCCAAATTGGGTCAGTACACTAATAATGAAGCAGTTTCTAATCCACGTGTGCCACTTATATATCTGCTGCACTCACACACAGACTACCACTACTTGAAAAGATCAGACCTTTAAGGTCGAAGTTGGACTTTATAAATATATGTTCAGTCATTATTTAATTGATTGATTCATTCATTCTTTCATACCCATCATCATGTTGTCACCTGAAGAAGAGAAAATGTACTGAGGCAAATACCTTCAGAGCTTTTGAATGGTACTTAGGTCTCCTCAGCCACTAGCTTTGTGGATTTACTTTCCTTGCGTGCCCCATTGTTAAAAGGTTGTTGGACAACAATAATCTAGAAAAACAAGAACACTTCGGAGGTGTCGTGGGATTGAAGTATTTAACATATTTGTGAGTGCATGGATATTATAGATGGCTGCTTATGCACTATGGTGGCCCCAAGACAAGAGATATAGGGGCATATTATCATATATATATAAAGCAGTGATAATGGGCTTGATAATATGCTCTATGAATTCCTATCGAAGCCCATGTTAGATGTGAAGACATCTAACATGGGCTTCGATGGGAATTCATAGAGCATATTATCAAGCCCATTATCGCCGCTTTATCGGCAGTTTCCTGCCGATAAAAGCGGCGATAATGTATCGCCCGTCCTTGATAATATGCCCCATAATTTTTTCAATTTTGAGAATGAGGACAGAAACATGAAGTCAAAAAAAAGTTTGATAGATTCCCTTCTACCAAAGAAACAATGGATTTGAAAGTTACATGGTGAAATCATTAACGCTTTCGCCACTCGCCTGCAGAAGCCGGTTCCTCTTTATGATTTTGACAACTACAGCCGACGCTCTGCACCCTCAGATTTTTGCTGGGTGTGAATCTGCCTCCTTTTGCCAGAAACTGCTGCAAAAACCTTGAATATTCGATAGCATAACAAGGATAGAAGGAGTATCACACATAGTTGAATATCAAGTCGAAGTCATAAGACAACACAAACTTCACCAGACAGTTGATTAATCCGGTGCAACAAGTGAAAGATCTTTGCCCTGCCAGTGACAAATCCCAGTGCACATACTACTGCTGTGGTCTAGGGCGTCCTTAGGCACAAGTCCAGTCACACATAGCACAGTTCTTGGCCATGGGAAAGCTGGCCAATTTCAGAACATTTGCTGAAACCTGAACAAAAGTAATTCCCCCTGTAAAGTTCTTCCAGACCCTCCAAACAAATCATCAGCAAACTTCACAGAATGTCTTAAACACGATACAGAACAAAAAAAAACAGCCATGTCAAAATCTACGTCTTCTGACAGAAGCTCGTCCTGAACTGCAAAGGTATTCTCTCTTAGGGCTAGCCTCCTCAAGGATGGTAAAGATAAGTTGTTTAAACTGGTCCTGAAAATTGGAATACATGGAAAATCCCATTCCTTGTGGACACTGGTGCTGCCATAAATGTCATAAAAGACACAGCATTTGCAACATTGCTGGAAAAGCTGTTATAGATTCCTGCTGATATGTGCATATAACGATTCAAAAGGGGGTGGTGATGGACAGAGTATCTGAATTAAGCAGAACACTCCTACCCAGTCAAAAGATCAGGGCTTGATCCATCACCGTTTTTTAGCTCACTGCACCATCCCAGTTCAGAACCTGGCTACTTGCAAATTAGTCTGACCCTGGCCCAGTGCATCATAGGAACAGGGCAGACCAAACTACCAAGCCAATTCTTTACTGGAAAGGAAACAAGCTTCTGGGGACCGGTTTCTGGCATTACAGCCGTCTTCGGCCCGGCTTGCTTGAATCCTGATGGTGCAGTGAGCAAGGGACTCACATCTGAGCATACCCTTCCACACTTGTGGTGGCCAAAACGATTCAAAAGGGGGTAGTGATGGACAGAGTATCTGAATTAAGCAGAACACTCCTACCCAGTCAAAAGATCAGGGCTTGATCCATCACCGTTTTTTAGCTCACTGCACCATCCCAGTTCAGAACCTGGCTACATGCAAATTAGTCTAACCCTGGCCCAGTGCATCATGGGAACAGGGCAGACCAAACTACCAAGCCAATTCTTTACTGGAAAGGAAACAAGCTTCCGGGGACCGGTTTCTGGCATTACAGCCGTCTTCGGCCCGGCTTGCTTGAATCCTGATGGTGCAGTGAGCAAGGGACTCACATCTGAGCATACCCTTCCACACTTGTGGTGGCCAAAACGATTCAAAAGGGGGTGGTGATGGACAGAGTATCTGAATTAAGCAGAACACTCCTACCCAGTCAAAAGATCAGGGCTTGATCCATCACCGTTTTTTAGCTCACTGCACCATCCCAGTTCAGAACCTGGCTACATGCAAATTAGTCTGACCCTGGCCCAGTGCATCATGGGAACAGGGCAGACCAAACTACCAAGCCAATTCTTTACTGGAAAGGAAACAAGCTTCCGGGGACCGGTTTATGGCATTACAGCCGTCTTCGGCCCGGCTTGCTTGAATCCTGATGGTGCAGTGAGCAAGGGACTCACATCTGAGCATACCCTTCCACACTTGTGGTGGCCAAAACGATTCAAAAGGGGGTGGTGATGGACAGAGTATCTGAATTAAGCAGAACACTCCTACCCAGTCAAAAGATCAGTGCTTGATCCATCACCGTTTTTTAGCTCACTGCACCATCCCAGTTCAGAACCTGGCTACATGCAAATTAGTCTGACCCTGGCCCAGTGCATCATGGGAACAGGGCAGACCAAACTACCAAGCCAATTCTTTACTGGAAAGGAAACAAGCTTCCGGGGACCGGTTTCTGGCATTACAGCCGTCTTCGGCCCGGCTTGCTTGAATCCTGATGGTGCAGTGAGCAAGGGACTCACATCTGAGCATACCCTTCCACACTTGTGGTGGCCAAAACGATTCAAAAGGGGGTGGTGATGGACAGAGTATCTGAATTAAGCAGAACACTCCTACCCAGTCAAAAGATCAGGGCTTGATCCATCACCGTTTTTTAGCTCACTGCACCATCCTAGTTCAGAACCTGGCTACATGCAAATTAGTCTGACCCTGGCCCAGTGCATCATGAGAACAGGGCAGACCAAACTACCAAGCCAATTCTTTACTGGAAAGGAAACAAGCTTCCGGGGACCGGTTTCTGGCATTACAGCCGTCTTCGGCCCGGCTTGCTTGAATCCTGATGGTGCAGTGAGCAAGGGACTCACATCTGAGCATACACTTCCACACTTGTGGTGGCCAAAACGATTCAAAAGGGGGTGGTGATGGACAGAGTATCTGAATTAAGCAGAACACTCCTACCCAGTCAAAAGATCAGGGCTTGATCCATCACCGTTTTTTAGCTCACTGCACCATCCCAGTTCAGAACCTGGCTACATGCAAATTAGCCTGACCCTGGTTCAGTGCATCATGGGAACAGGGCAGACCAAACTACCAAGCCAATTCTTTACTGGAAAGGAAACAAGCTTCCGGGGACCGGTTTCTGGCATTACAGCCGTCTTCGGCCCGGCTTGCTTGAATCCTGATGGTGCAGTGAGCAAGGGACTCACATCTGAGCATACCCTTCCACACTTGTGGTGGCCAAAACGATTCAAAAGGGGGTGGTGATGGACAGAGTATCTGAATTAAGCAGAACACTCCTACCCAGTCAAAAGATCAGGGCTTGATCCATCACCGTTTTCTAGCTCACTGCACCATCCCAGTTCAGAACCTGGCTACATGCAAATTAGTCTGACCCTGGCCCAGTGCATCATGGGAACAGGGCAGACCAAACTACCAAGCCAATTCTTTACTGGAAAGGAAACAAGCTTCCGGGGACCGGTTTCTGGCATTACAGCCGTCTTCGGCCCGGCTTGCTTGAATCCTGATGGTGCAGTGAGCAAGGGACTCACATCTGAGCATACCCTTCCACACTTGTGGTGGCCAAAACGATTCAAAAGGGGGTGGTGATGGACAGAGTATCTGAATTAAGCAGAACACTCCTACCCAGTCAAAAGATCAGGGCTTGATCCATCACCGTTTTTTAGCTCACTGCACCATCCCAGTTCAGAACCTGGCTACATGCAAATTAGTCTGACCCTGGCCCAGTGCATCATGGGAACAGGGCAGACCAAACTACCAAGCCAATTCTTTACTGGAAAGGAAACAAGCTTCCGGGGACCGGTTTCTGGCATTACAGCCGTCTCCGGCCCGGCTTGCTTGAATCCTGATGGTGCAGTGAGCAAGGGACTCACATCTGAGCATACCCTTCCACACTTGTGGTGGCCAAAACGATTCAAAAGGGGGTGGTGATGGACAGAGTATCTGAATTAAGCAGAACACTCCTACCCAGTCAAAAGATCAGGGCTTGCTCCATCACCGTTTTTTAGCTCACTGCACCATCCTAGTTCAGAACCTGGCTACATGCAAATTAGTCTGACCCTGGCCCAGTGCATCATGGGAACAGGGCAGACCAAACTACCAAGCCAATTCTTTACTGGAAAGGAAACAAGCTTCCGGGGACCGGTTTCTGGCATTACAGCCGTCTTCGGCCGGGCTTGCTTGAATCCTGATGGTGCAGTGAGCAAGGGACTCACATCTGAGCATACCCTTCCACACTTGTGGTGGACAAAACGATTCAAAAGGGGGTGGTGATGGACAGAGTATCTGAATTAAGCAGAACACTCCTACCCAGTCAAAAGATCAGGGCTTGATCCATCACCGTTTTTTAGCTCACTGCACCATCCTAGTTCAGAACCTGGCTACATGCAAATTAGTCTGACCCTGGCCCAGTGCATCATGAGAACAGGGCAGACCAAACTACCAAGCCAATTCTTTACTGGAAAGGAAACAAGCTTCCGGGGACCGGTTTCTGGCATTACAGCCGTCTTCGGCCCGGCTTGCTTGAATCCTGATGGTGCAGTGAGCAAGGGACTCACATCTGAGCATACCCTTCCACACTTGTGGTGGCCAAAACGATTCAAAAGGGGGTGGTGATGGACAGAGTATCTGAATTAAGCAGAACACTCCTACCCAGTCAAAAGATCAGGGCTTGATCCATCACCGTTTTTTAGCTCACTGCACCATCCCAGTTCAGAACCTGGCTACATGCAAATTAGTCTGACCCTGGCCCAGTGCATCATAGGAACAGGGCAGACCAAACTACCAAGCCAATTCTTTACTGGAAAGGAAACAAGCTTCCGGGGACCGGTTTCTGGCACCCCCTTTTTGTAAATTATTTTGGCCACCATGAGTGTGGAAGGGTATGCTCAGACATGAGTCCCTTGCTCATTGCACCATCAGTGAAGAATTGGCTTGGTAGTTTGGTCTGCCCTGTTCCCATGATGCACTGGGCCAGGGACAGACTAATTTGCATATAGCCAGGTTCTGAACTGGGATGGTGCAGTGAGCTAAAAAACAGTGATGGATCAAGCCCTGATCTGTTGACTGGGTAGGAGTGTTCTGATTAACTCAGATACTCTGTCCATCACCACCCCCTTTTTGTAAATTATTTTGGCCACCATGAGTGTGGAAGGGTATGCTCAGACATGAGTCCCTTGCTCATTGCACCATCAGGATTCAAGCAAGCCGGGCCGAAGACGGCTGTAATGCCAGAAACCGGTCCCCGGAAGCTTGTTTCCTTTCCAGTGAAGAATTGGCTTGGTAGTTTGGTCTGCCCTGTTCCCATGATGCACTGGGCCAGGGACAGACTAATTTTCATATAGCCAGGTTCTGAACTGGGATGGTGCAGTGAGCTAAAAAACGGTGATGGATCAAGCCCTGATCTGTTGACTGGGTAGGAGTGTTCTGATTAACTCAGATACTCTGTCCATCACCACCCCCTTTTTGTAAATTATTTTGGCCACCATGAGTGTGGAAGGGTATGCTCAGACATGAGTCCCTTGCTCATTGCACCATCAGGATTCAAGCAAGCCGGGCCGAAGACGGCTGTAATGCCAGAAACCGGTCCCCGGAAGCTTGTTTCCTTTCCAGTGAAGAATTGGCTTGGTAGTTTGGTCTGCCCTGTTCCCATGATGCACTGGGCCAGGGACAGACTAATTTGCATATAGCCAGGTTCTGAACTGGGATGGTGCAGTGAGCTAAAAAGCGGTGATGGATCAAGCCCTGATCTGTTGACTGGGTAGGAGTGTTCTGATTAACTCAGATACTCTGTCCATCACCACTCCCTTTTTGTAAATGATATGTGCATATATGCCTATGACTCAAAAAGACTTCTGAAATGGCTCGGAATGTTTCAGTCGTGACTGACTCATTAGCCTCATTCTATTGACTGTGACGTCTACGTTGTGGAAATTGACATGGTGTGCTCTTAAGCTTTAGATCGGCTATCAAGATGAGCCTCCATTTAGCTCTTTGCTCATTGGTTGATAGAGTTAAAAATGACATAGATAGTGCAAAGATGTTTCCCCTTCTCTTCCAAAGTACTGGCAAAATTGAGTATTGTGAAGATCGAAAGAGCAGTGTGATGCAATGCTTGACCACGTTTTCTGGGGACCATGTGAAGAAAAATCTAACACTGGACAAGTGCTGGAATGGAAAATTCATTAAAGTTTTAGAGACAACTCAACTATACCCTGATGCAAAGAAGACTATCGCACTCACATCAACAAAAACAACAAAGTGATGGATGGAATTCACCTCAGCCACTGGCAATCGTCCAGGGACGCATTCCAGACCATCATTTTTTAGTCACTGTGCCATCCTAGACAGAAATCCATCTCATGCAAATCAGTCTAGGTCCTGCTCCAAAAGGAACAGCACAGACCAAAATGCCATGCAGAGCCACTTAAGTCTCACATCAGCACCTGGACTGGACAGTATGGGGCAGATTTACAATGAAAGTGACAGTGAGGAATGCAAGCCATTTAGCTGCACCGCTCTGAGTCACTTTGAAAGCACAGGAATACGATATATTAACAACAATATGTTGCATCTCTGTACTTCCCCCTGCGCTGGTGCACAAACTGCTGCCATGCGCGGTTGCAGGCACCCTTGCACCATGCAAGGATGCCTGCGTTGTGGGTGTAGGAAAGTAGGATCTGCTTCTTATGGTTACCCCCACTTTTTGCTTGATGTATCACTGTTTTTGACCAGTCTGACTGGGATCCTGCTAATCAGGACTCTAGTCTATCTGCTTTCTCCCTTTAATTGACATATATGTACTTTGGTACACTCCAGATTGGATACTGGGGTACCCTTATAAGTCCCTAGTACATGGTACACATGTACCCAGGGCATAGGTACCCCAGAGGCCTCCCATGGGCTGAAACATCTATTATGCCACCCATGAGAGGCCATGCAAAATGGAACTCTAGGTCTGCTACTGCAGCCTGTGTACGATGGTACTTGCACCACTTACTTTAGATATAGGTTCATTATATCTATTAGTCACTACACTTAAAACTTATGAGTCCCCCCCATAGCAGGCCTTAACAATCCTGAAGGCAGGGTGCTGGGTTTTTTATGAGAGGTTGCCCCCGCATGAGCAGAACTTCTCTGCAGCCTTTGCAGACCATTGTCCCGGGTTGTCTGTGACTCAGCCGGACATATAGGTAGAGGTGCATTATAACCGCGCGGTAAATGCTATCTCGAAAATGGCCTCATAGAAACATATCGTGTTTGGTATCAAAACCTTGGAATCATACCTCCACACTAGTAACTGGTGTGGAAGGTAAGATTCCACCTTTCAGAAGCGAGCTTCGCGGGGTCACTGATCTAACCGATGCCACCCTTCTTGACCAGGACAGCACAAAATGGATGCTGACGTTCAGAGACACATTTCTGCCCTCCTGCTGCTGAGCCAAGCTCGAGCAGAGGAAGGCAGCGCAAAAGGCATCCTGTCACAGGGAGGTGTGACCACCTCCCAGAATGGATTTAGTATATTGGGGCTGGGTGGGTGCATTCTGAGAGTGCCTGAAAGTCTGCACTGGGGGCACATTTGGTGTTCTTGTGTATAGTCCAGCTCAAACCAGTTTAAGGAGCCATTGGCTCCTGCTCTGGCATGAAACGGGACAAAGGACATGGGTGTAACTACACCATTGTCCTGACCCTCCCCTAGGAGGGTCCCCTGAATCTGTCCAACCCTCTCACGTGGGTACAAAAGGGCTTACCTGGCTGTAAGACTTTAGATTTTACGTGTACAAGATTCTACAATAAGAAACCACAGACCATTGACCGTCTGGACACCTTGATCTTCCTGGACCTTGACTGGGTCCAACTTCATTCCCCTTTCTGTCCGAAGCTTAGTTTCTGCCTTTGCTCCATACAGGCTCAGTACAGGACATGTGATGCACTTAAGACAACAGGAAAACCTCCCTTGGAGTGAAGGAGTCACTCCCCTGCTTTGCAGGCACCTAACCACCACTGAGCGATCTGCTGCTCCTGAGCTCCAGTGGACTTTGAAGAGTTCAGCAACACATGAGGTGAGTTTCTGAAGGTCCCTGAGGTTGATCTGCCTTTTCACTGAATTAGAGGCCAGTATCCCTTGTGGGGACTGCATAACCCGAACCCCTGTGCACCGCATCCATTTGCAGTTGCATATGATTGTTGGCGATTCCTGAGCTTGTGCATTGGACTCTGTGTAGTTCTGACCCTGACCAGTATTTGCACCAAAGAACTCCAGCCTCCTCGCACCCAGTGCTCCGTGGGCTGGTACTTTGTAATCTTGCTTTAGGTCCCCTCGCGACTCCGGGTCATTCGGTCTCTGGGTCCCCCTGAGAGTCATCTTCATTTCTCATGGGCTTTCCTGGTTGCTCCAGATGTGCCCTGACTCCCCATTGCTTGGTGAGTCTCTGGGACCTTGCTGGTCTACACCATAACCTGTTGACCTTCCTGCATGGGTTGCTTTTGCCAAGGTTTGTTGGTGCTCCAAGAGGAAACCGAACCCTGAGTACTCAACATCCTTCAAGGGACAACTCGCTTCTGGCTCCTGGTCATCCTCAACATATCCTGGTCCTCGTGGCATCAGAGTCAAGTATCCCTTCTTCGTACCTGAAGCACCCAACAGTGGTGGGCATTCGCTCCCGAGCCCCTGGTCACTCTGATGTGACCCAGACTCTGTCCCCTCTGCTTTCAGGTTCCTTCCATCTAGAATCCAGGCTTGAATTCCACTGGCCCCTTTTCACCTTCACGGCAGCAGTACTTGTTCACAGCCCTACATTGAGAACAACAGGAGTTTCCAACGCCACTTCATACCTATGCACCCGGCTCCTCTGGGATAGGTAACTCGGGTACTACAGTATCCACGGGTGAGGTGGCTCCTCACAATCTTAAGTTCCAAGGGGTTTCATCGAAGTCCTCCTAGTAGGGTCCTTAAACTTTAAAAGTGTAACCGCGACTTCCCCATAGAATTGTACAGAGCCCGCAGTCGCATTACCACACTGCATTCGGCCTCCATGGGGTCCATGTATACTCACCTTGGGTGGTTCCTTGGGGTCCCAGCGATTCTACATGCTCCAGACCTTGTCTTGATCTTAGTCGTGCACTATTTTAGTATATGGTTTGTTCTTCCCCTGGAGTCCACTGTGTATTGTGCTACTTACAACTGTTCTATTGATCTCGTATTGTGTGCTTTGTGTTCTATCCTTATTTAGAGGATAGTATAGAGTGCTATATTAATAAATACATATTTTTATATAACAACTGTGTAATTCTCCTTTATTTACTCATACAGGAGGTGATATTCTGGTAAAACAATCTGCTTTACATTCCTTCAAGATTAAGCCTAAAGGCTGCTCTCCACAGCTGCCACTAGGATAGCTTTCTAAAGGTTATCTTTGACCTCATACATCATAAGGGTTGTGTGGACTTGTACAGGGTGGCCACTTTAAGTAGTGGACAGCCTACACCAGGCCACCTTCTCACAGTGGGGAGATTGTTTTTGTTAAGGAAGGGTTCCCTTCCTGAACAAAAACAATAATTAGAGGTGATTTCCTCTTTCTATGTGTGCTGCAGCACACACAGAAACAGGAAAAAAACGAGGAGAAATGTATATATTTCTCCTCATTGTGCCTCCCTACGCCTCCCCGGAGGCGTAGCATTCACTCACATTTCCAGATTTATGATTCCTCGTAAATCTGGGAATGTGTCTAGTTCCATGGGTGTTGAGTGGGAACACACACAGCAACACCCATAGAACGTCCCTTTACGCAAAGTGCTGCGTGCAAAGGGCCATATTTACAAGGAAAGGAAAAGCCACACAGGGTGGCTTTTCCTCCCCTTGTAAATATGGAGCTGTAAAATGCGCCACCAGTACGTCACAAAAAGTGACTCACCAGTGGTGTAGGGGCTTGTAAATCTGCCCCTATATCTACACTTTGTTCCTTCTTGATCTTGCCTTCTACTGCACCTGCTTCTTACCCAAGTTTACCACTGTCCACACACCATTGAGAAGCCTCACACGAAAAGAAATGCATAATGAAAAAAAATGCCCCTCTCAGTGTTCTCTAGAATCTTTCCTGTGCAATGCACAACTTAACAATGCTGGATTTTTTCATTGGATTGGGAGATGTCCATGCCACTGTCAGGTATTTCTTTGTCTCCAAAATGTCTCATAAGCAAGTGCGGCAGTGCATATCTCTCTTAACCTGATATGTTACTCGTCCATTGGCTGGTGGTTGGAGACAAGGCTCAAACACAGCGTTTCAAATCAGAAAAATGAACAACATGTAATAAATTATGTAGCATGTACTCTCGCCTATGAAATGAACATATAAAATAACACAGAAAAATTATTGTGAAGTTCTACATGGTACAATAGATTCATGTATATCATACATTACCAATTCCAGAAACACAGCGGGAGCGGCATCATTTTGCTCATACATTGTCTACATGGCCCAGCCTCTCATCCACCTTAACATGGCCCCAAACCTATTATTTATAGGAGCACACAAGACGGAGGCATATGAAGAAGTACGTGAAAATAATTCCGATGGCTGAGATTCTTGTTTACTTTGATCCTTCTCTATAAAAGCAAATTGGTGTGGATACGAGTTCTGCTCGTCTGCACACAGATACTGGTCCAGAGACTTGAAGGCAGATTTTAGCCTACGCCAGTCACAGTCAGACCAGCCCAGAGCAGGCGTATTCGCAAGAAGAAAAGGAGATTCTGACATTAGTGTGGGCCTGTGAACACCTTTTGTCTGTAGTAAGCAACTTACCATTGTAATCAAGCTCTGCTCATCATTTCTGGAAACCCAAAGGTCAAGAGGCCTTCCAGCATCAAGTGGTGGGCCCTCTACCAACAATATTAAAAATGTACAAATATATAATTAGACTCTGGGGTGGCAAAGACAAGAACACTGCGAATCTGGGGGCTTATTTATTGTACGGTTGTGCCCCGGGGGCATCATTTCTTTTTATGCTCCAGTGGGAAAAGCCTCTCAATCACATCTATGAGGTGACACTGCGTCACCTCTTAGATATGGAGTAGAACAAAGCAGCGCAAGCCACTGCCTTGCCTTACTCTGGATCAATTTGGCATTCCATGGGCTTTGCAGTAGTTTTCCCATGTAACACCTAGGAATTTTGATGCTGCCCGAGATTTCATTAATTACATAAACCTGGGGCAGCGCCAAAACCTTAGACCTCCCCACAGCAGTCTTAACGAGGAGAAACGTTTGTATTTTGCCTAGTTTTTTCCTCTTTCCATGTGTGCTGCATTCTGCAAATGAAAATAGTGCACCATTGCAGGGGGAAGAACAGAAATGTACCATATTTCATAAATGCGGTGCATTCCTGCCCTTTCACATTGGAATAGGGCAGTGCAGCAAGAGGACTTGCGGAGCTGCCCTATGTCAATTCCTCATAAATGAAATCCCTGGTGTCTACACTTTCTATAGCCCTTTATGAGACACAGCCATTGACCGCTGAAGAGTATACCTAAGGTACATCCGCAGACAAACATGTTGGTGTGCGCTTAACATAAAGACAAATACCACAGAAACACACAATGCAAGCTATATCGAACTTATTGCACCCTAGAGGTGGAGAACTCTACAACGCCTACACTTGCACATACCTTAAACGCTTTGCCAAGTACAAACGAAATAGGAAAACTTTTAAAGTACACATAAAGTTCTCAATTTCGGAGGAACATGACAGATCTTTTCTCATGTCCTACAAAGTCAAGTAGAAGACTTGCTGATGAGGGACACAGAGGTGTAGTAGTCCCCAAGTGCGTGCTTTGCCAAAAGATCCCTGGAGACCCCTCCCCCCAGACAATCATGCTGCCACACAAGATGTATTTGATATTCCTTTGGTTATGGGGTTAGTTTGTCAGCCCCCTCTCACACTCTAGTGAACTGACTCTAGATCTCATTCATATACAAATTCTGAACTCTTCCCCTTCTGTCTCTCTCACCTCCTCCATCTCCCTCCTCTTCCTCGTTCTCACCTAACCCACCAGCACCCTGTGTTCTTGTTAATGCTTTCACTTCTCGGTGCCGATACATCAAGCCTCCTGGACGACTGATCACCCTCATGGACTGGTCGATTATGTGTATATTTTGTGTTTTTGAAAACAGGTGCGTCAGTGACAGCGCAGGGGCAAGTTCCTTCCCGTGTCTGGGACGTGGTGCGCCCGCCGTGGAAAGAGCAGGACTGGGCAAAGAGTGATCACAGCAGCTCCTGACTGCTCAGTCATCAGATGTTGTGAAAGGCGCATGAAAAAAGCAAGGCACTTACTGATGATTCTTGTTTGAAAATGTTTTCACAAATGACTTGCTAAAATAAACAAGGCATTTCTGTGACGTGAGCCCACCCTTTCTCGTCATGTTTTCCAAGTGGAGTAATTTAAGAAACATTCTGAAGTTGTCTCTGTCTGTGAGTGATGCACAAGTGGTTTAGGAGAACAGTTTTATTTTGTTTTTCAGGGGCTTGCCTCTTTATTGCAAAAGCTTAAATATATAGCTTTTATGTTTTCCTTTAACTAAAAAAGGGCGTTTTTCTTTATCTAATGATGGAAGCTTTACCAAAGGTGGGTGGAGGGACGGCGGTGCTCAAACACGATGGTAAACCGGAATCAATCTCCCGGCCCCCACCAGAGGAGCTCCATTTATTGGGACAAATCAACAATCAACCAGGGTCCAATAATACCATCAGGGCCAGACTTGGAACCAAAAGCGGCCCTGGCAAAGTGCTCGGCCGCCCCCCGCTCGCAGGGTTTTGGGGGTGCCGCCGAGCTCTTTGCCAGGGTCGGTTTTCTACAGATTTTGTTACAGGGACGATTTTGCAGCTATGCTGCAAAACCGGCCCTGTAACCAAAACGGCCCCCAGGAGCCCAAAACCGGCTCCCACCCATGCGGCGCACCGGGGGATTGCCCGGTGCCCGGTGCCCGCTGCGGCCAGTCCGGCCCTGAATACCATATTCGAGTCGAATGTCAGCCACACTTCAACATACCATGTGATTCTCGCAATTTCTGCATACACTGAAACATGCCACATCCTAAATCCTGAGCCCTCTCCCATCTAATTCTACTGCCCTCCACCCATTTCATTCTTACACACAGAAACATTCCTCTACTCACAGAAAACACCTTCACAAAAATAAACATACCCCACTGTAGCGTCCTCCTAATCCTGCCAATGACTATGCCACACACAGCTTAGTATTACATATCTTTATTCAACTGCAAACTCAACATTCTAAACCAGCCTTCATTGAATTTCACTAACACTTACATCATAGCTCTATGGAGTTCATCAGTAGACAGAAGAGTTCTGTCATTGCTAACTCGCAAGACACTACAACTCCCCCTCTGTTTAATAAAAAATGATATTCATTTACAAATTATATATATATATATATATATATATATATATATATATAAAAATTAAACCTCTTCAATCAATGTTTTTGGCACCTTAATTGTTCGACCTGATCTTCTCACTGGTAATTTGGAACTGGTATCATCAGTGTCCAGGATCTATGTCAACGGCGTAGAGGCAACAGCAGTCACTAAGACCCATTGGGGCGGGACTGTTATCAGCAAATAAAAGTTCCTATGTTTAATGGATGCCTTTTTGTGTCAATTGCAGGCCGGTGATCAAGGGCTACGGATTGAAACGTTTGGCATTCTGCAATACGAACGCTGCGCTGGCTGTGGTGGTGGCAACTGCCGGTGATGGTGTGTGGAAACCCTTCCCGTGTGACCTTTCCTTTGGGTACTCTCTGTGTTTTGATGTTGAGCGGCTCGTCCGGCTGCGGAAAGGTCCCGCTGCTGTATCACAGCGGATCCTGGTGCTCGTGATTACGGGCACATTCGGGAGCGGAAGGGGCCTCATCTCTGGATTCAATTGGTGTGCCACTCTGCAGTTTTCACGCAAGCGCTCACCCACTTGGGCTAACATTGTGACACTATGAGGCACCCAAGCCACCGGGTTATATTTGGAACGTCAGGTCCTTAGCAGATGGACTACATTTACCATGATGCCATGCCTGCTCTACGCCCATTGGGGCGGGACTGTTATCAGCAAATAAAAGTTCCTATGTTTAATGGATGCCTTTTTGTGTCAATTGCAGGCCGGTGATCAAGGGCTACGGCTTGAAACGTTTGGCATTCTGCAATACGAACGTTGCGCTGGCTGTGGTGGTGGCAACTGCCGGTGATGGTGTGTGGAAACCCTTCCCGTGTGACCTTTCCTTTGGGGACTCTCTGTGTTTTGATATATATATATATATATATATATATATATATATATATATTCACTGAAAAAACCATAGGTTATAGACCATATATAGTTAGGAATTAGCATTTAAAAAACCTTATTTTACTCACACAAAACCATTGAAATTCCATATATAGTTAGTTGCACTAACTATATATCGTGCACCCGCAATCCACTGCTGATCATGTCACATATTACATCATTCATGACATGGTCAGTGACATCACTGATGACATCACTGATGACATCTCAAATGACATCACTGATGACAACATCCAGTGACTGTATTTTTCTGTAAAGTTAAAATATGTCTTGAGTGGATGTATAAGTGTCTGGATGAAGGATTTAGTAGGTGCATGACTGACTGTATGAGTGAGTGATTAAATGTGTCTCACTGAATGCATGGGTTAGTGACTAAACTGTCTTAATTTGTGCATCATTATGTCTGTTGTTCTGTAAACTGCTGCATGTGTTGATCATTAGCTATACGAGAGGCTATATGTGTTATTAATTGGTTGCCCAAGTATTTCTATGGGAGATTGAGTTTGTGTGGGGGTGGCTGGAAGGTGTGAGACTCTATGCATAGATGTGTGAGCAGTTTATTCACTAGGTGTATGAGTTCAAGAGTGCATGTGGAAACAGCTACATGGGCAGTTGACTGTGTGCATGAGTGTATTGATGAGTGAATGGATATCTCAATGCTACATGTCATAGTAAGTACATATGTAAAACACAGTACATGTGAGAGTTGGCATATATAAATAACTGTGCATGAGAGCCACTGAATGAGTGAGTGGTTGTATCGATCATTGTGAACTTGTATCAGGGATTGTATAAGAGAGTAAATATGTGTTAGTATATGTTTCAATAAGTAAGGTGTGTTTAACTGTATAGTTGAAGAAATGGAGGTGAGATTGTTTCTTTGCATGACTGACTGGGTGTGTGAGTAACTCCATGGATGAGTGGCAGTGTGTGAGTGTCTGTATACACTGAGTGTATCTAAGGTTATATTAGAGTCTGAAGAGGTTTATCGTATTAGCACAAGAATGATGTCAAATGAGATGTCATCAGTGATGTCATCAGTGATGTCATTTGAGATGTCATCAGTGATGTCATCAGTGATGTCACTGACCATGTCATGAATGATGTAATATGTGACATGATCAGCAGTGGATTGCGGGTGCACGATATATAGTTAGTGCAACTAACTATATATGGAATTTCAATGGTTTTGTGTGAGTAAAATAAGGTTTTTTAAATGCTAATTCCTAACTATATATGGTCTATAACCTATGGTTTTTTCAGTGAATTTTCAAGGTTTTGTAAATGCTAATTCCTAACTATATATGGTCTATAACCTATGGTTTTTTCAGTGAATTTTCAAGGTTTTGTAAATGCTAATTCCTAACTATATATGGTCCATAACCTATGGTTTTTTCTGTGAATTTCATTGGTTTTTTAACAGCTAATATCTGTAGCTGTAAAATGTATTCTTCTTTAAATCCAAAAATATATTTTATATGTTTATGAATAATTTTTTTTTTAAATATTTTTTTTTCTTCGTTCCCGCTTCGCAAATCGGGAAGCTTCCCGTTAGCTGACCTTGATGCCGCGAAATAGACCGCGAGCCGGTAAACGTTTCTTTACCGCAAGTGCCGCGTTACAAAACAACATCGTGACGCCTCCCGTCCGCATGACGTTTCACGTTGTCGCGTGATACGTCATATGACGTACTACGTTAGCGAACTGGTACGCGAAGCGAGTCGCAAAGCGCAGGTTTCTGGAAGCAAACCGGGAGGCCCTGCAAAGCGCTTAACGTAAACACAGCAAGTCATGTGACTTGGTAATAACACTTTTCATTGGTTCATTTCACTTTTGGTTTCCTAATGATGTAAGACTAGGTCATATAATCTAAAATGAACACTTTTGATTGGTTGAGAACTCTTGTTTTTCCCAAATGATGAAAATCCCTCCTTCTTTCCTCACTCTGACTTTCATCATTGTGAGAGAAAGACCCTTTGTGATCACTGAGCAATGGCTTCTTTAGTAGCTTCAGCTGGTGCTTCCCCACCACCTCCACCACATCCAAGGAAGAGTGGACCACCTGCTCAAGTTATAATTCAACAAGAAGAAGAAGAAGAGGAACAGGAGGACGAGCACGAAGAGAGGCAGTTTTTGCCTGAGCAGCCCAGGACGTCTCACCGGAAAGAAAACTTCATTTGGCAATTTTTTAAAATTCCCAAAGGTCAGAAAAAAGTAAATGCAAGATACGTAACTTGCCTTATATGTCAAGATAGACTGTCCAGAGGGACCGACAAAAAATACAGTTTCGGAAACTACACAATGCATCGCCATATGACTAGGTGGCATCCTAACAACTACAGTGCTGCACAGTTTCGGAACGACCTAGATAATCTCCCTATTATGGCCAGAAGATCTGTTGTACCGGAAGTAACGGGACCAGAGGGCAGGGAGATGGTGCCAAATATACAAATGAGATTTGGTGAAGTAAAACACACCTGCGTATTTTGCGATGGATTCATTTCCTACGGAGAAAGAAGCATCACTCTGATCAACAGAGCTATTGACTATCATATGCAAGTTTGTCCGAAACGCCCAAAATAATAAATACTTCTTTTTTTTGTTTTGTTGCTCCTGTTGAGCCCTTTACAATGAATCGTTTTCATTGCCCCCTCCAAGAAAAACCCAAAAAAATATAAAACTGTTCCGAAAAATTCAAAAACAGTAAAAAAATGTTCAGAAAAATAAAAAAAAAAGTTCTTTTCAGAACTACCTCCCCGTTATTAAAAAATTGGTACAATATTTGGAACTGTGCCAACCTCTATTTCTCTTAGTTCGCTTCCTAGTTCGCTCGCCGGTACGCGAACTGGAAGCGAACCAAAAACAGTAAGTATAAGGGAGGGAAACACACACTTATGTTAAAATAAAGACAGCTATAGGGGAGTAAACTAGAGATACTATTACCCGTAATCCACTGCTGATGATGTCACATATTACATCATTCATGACATGCTCAGTGACATCATCAGCAGAGGATTGCGGGTTTTTTGACAACATGCCTTATCCACGGTTTAATAACGCTGCCTTTTGCTTTATATAAGTTTTCAAATTGTATGAAATATATACCAATAGGTCGTTATGAACCTTTAGGTAGTGCTTTTCTTCATGAGGTCTGGTCGCTTCCATACACATACAGATGTTTCAAAGATGATCAAGAAGTTTATCTGAATGGAGAGGAATGCACTGAGACGCCAGATCATTCACTAATGTGTAGGCACATACAGTTACACGGTTCATGCAACAAACACCGACCAAATATGGCTTGCGTGTTGCAAGGCACGCCAGTTCCTGCTATCATCCCCACGTTCAAGTTGTTGGAAAATGGTAGTTATTTGATGCTCAATAATGAAGATTGTTCTGAGTTAATTAAAAGTATTCCTTTTATCGTAACAGTAAGTGAACGGGTTATTTGCTGCAGAAATGTTCTATTTCCTCCCACACATGAACATAGGGAGTTTTCAATCTGGCCACAAATACCAACCTTGGGACACGTTTCAACGGCATGGCAAGAATAAGAGCTCTTTTGTCTCAGAGAGAGGTGGCCTTGAGTTCGGCCCGTGAAACTTTCGTACTTCACATAGCGAACACCCGTACAGAGGTGCACACCCTTTTCAATTAAGATTTGCCTTTCAATTTCAGCAACATGTTTCCGACTATCTTTAACGCATCCTCCACAAAGTCCCTGACACACTTTTTTAAAGTTGTTACCAGTGGCCTCGTGACTTCATTTGAGAAAATCTTTGGAGTCATCCCTGCTTCCTTTCATTGTATTTTCTGCACTCTGGTTCGTGGATTGGCATTTTTACTTGCATTACCAGCGGACGCTCTTGTGCTTTTTTACATTTTTAAATATGGATGTCCCTCCTATGCAACCTCCGACCCTGCAGCTGCTGACACTGTTCCGCAATCGCATGCTAGAATATTATGGCACAATGCCGTTGGCGATATTAAGCACGGCATATGGATTATCTTTTCGGTTCTCCTACTTCACCTGTATCCAGCCTGTATTTCACTGCCTGACCTGTGATTTCGATTGGGCCATTGATTTGTGTCTCTGCGGACCGGTTTCTCCTGACGTCGACTTTAATCAGCTGATGACTCCTATCATTACTCACGAGTTGGTTTGTCCTGGCGAAAGGATTATGGCTGTGGCATTGATGCATGGACTACTTGGTCCCTGGAATTTACTGGCGGCAGCACAGTCTTTCTTGGAACAGAGCTTTCTTGAAAACCCACCGAGCTGTCCTCTGATGGTGATAGAGGATCCGGTGCTGGGAGAGCACGTATGTTCTTTTCCGCATTTAAATTGGATGGCTGAACTGTTTTCGGATGAAGACGGTGACTTCCTATTGGAGGCTGTTGCAGCTTATTTTGCATACACAGTTATGTCATAGACCTTTTTCATGTTTGATATGCTGAGTACTAGCATTTCATTGACAATTCATTAACTTATTTGTCAAGTTTTTATTATTTACCTTGCCTATTGGCTTAAGACTCGATAAAGTACTTGGCTGTTTTATTTTTCTTTAGCATTAAATTTTCCTAGTTTTTAATGCTTTACCTTGCGGACCGTCCACATATAAACTTGCAATCTGCTCTCATGAGATGGCACTTCTATTATCTTATTCAGTTCGTTTCCGGATCATGAGGAGGTGTCATCTAGGTCCTGGATATCTTTACACCGTGTTAAGTTAGCATGGGCTCATTACCGGTTTAAACGCCATTTTTCCTTTTTTGCAACTTCTGCACACGACACTTAGTTGTTGCTTTAGCTTTCCACCTAGTAGTTCATCGTGGTTTACATGAGAATAATATGTTATTGGTCTACTATCTGCTTTACTTGTTAAACTATATCTGTACAGCGAGTGCTAAAGTTTCAAGAACAACACGATACAGAATTGTTATGAGGTCTGATCTCCACGACTTCATACTCATAACATAAGTGCAACTTCTGCCAATTCTGGGCATGAGGCGGGTTTTATATTGCTTTGCCGAACACACATACACAACAGTTGATGCGGTTCACATGAAGAGAGAGCTGGTGTATGCTGATGTGATTCCTTCAAATCTAAGACACTAAAGTATGGGCACGCCCTAAACCAACACAAAGAGACCTTCTTAGCAAATAATATAATATGTGTATTAGGGAGGGTGAGATATAAGCAGCCGCGGGCCGTGGAGGGAGTTACGGTGAGGCAGGGAGGCGGGGAGGGGGAGAAGCAGGGTGGAGCCCTCTCTACCTTGCCCCTCCCCCTCCCCGCCTCCCTGCCCCACCGTAACTCCCTCCACGGCCCGCGGCTGCTTATAAGTGTTGCTAACTCTTATTCATTTACAGCATGTTAACATACTGTCACCATTCGCTTTTTATGTACTAGTAACTATGCTGGTAATTTTGCTACTGATAATATGTGTACTTGTATTCTCCACCCTGCTTCTCCCCCTCCCCGCCTCCCTGCCTCACCGTAACTCCCTCCACGGCCCGCGGCTGCTTATAAGTGTTGCTAACTCTTATTCATTTACAGCATGTTAACATACTATCACCATTCACTTTTTATGTACTAGTAACTATGCTGGTAATTTTGCTACTGATAATATGTGTACTTTTATTATCTAAGGTACTACGCCTGAGAAGACGGCATTAGTAAATAAACATTTCAAATACACATCTGTTCTTCTTAACTCCATGTTCTGGTTTCTAAGAAATCTATAACGACCGACTGTTCATGAGTTCCACGTATCCTGAGGTACTATAAGTTCATATTCTGGATTGTCTAAACATTGAGAGTTTGTATATCCAATGTGACACTGTACCTAGCTTGCTAAGGAGTTTTTGATTACTAACGTGAGTTTTGGGACACCCTAATTCGCCGAGGTTCCAATCCTCTGTCCACAGTTCTGTGTGAGAACAGAAACCCTGCGACAGGGGCACCCCCGACCCTTGCTGGAGCTTCATCACACTTGCGATACAACTCCAGCAATGCATTCGCCGAGGTTCCAATCCTCTGTCCACAGTTCTGTGTGAGAACAGAAACCCTGCGACAGGGGCACCCCCGACCCTTGCTGGAGCTTCATCACACTTGCGATACAACTCCAGCAATGCGCCACCTTTACGGCACAGATACATCACGCATCTGTGCTGTTTTTGCCCCATGATGCGCCGCATTGTAAATGCAGCACACCATAGGTGACGGAACAGCGGCACAGAATGACTAACACATCCCTGGTGATGCGCCAGTCATCATAAATGTATCCCTATGCTTCTTATCTTGTTAGAGATGAACCGCCATATATATCATCAAAGTTTTTTGCATTTCCTAAATAGCGAACTTTAAGGAATAAATAGCGATTCTTTACCATTCCTAGTTTGCGATGAGCTATTTGCTAATTAGCCGAATGTAGCCCAATGAAGCCCAATGTAGCCCAATGTAGCCCAAAGATGGCCGCCAGACACACAAAAAAACAAATGTAGCCCAAATATCAGCCAGATGTAGCCCAACTATAGCCCAGTGACAGAATGACCAATCAGCTTCGCAAACCTCCGTTACGCGAAGCGGAGCGCTGTTACAGATATATATCTTTTTTTGAACGTTAATTTCTCAAAATCCACTGGAGCACATATATTGAGACCTAGCAAAGGCACATCGGGCTACCAGTCCCTACAATTTTGCCAAGTTTCGTGCAAATCCATTCAGCCGTTCGATTATTATTATTATTTTTTTTTTTTGCCCCGCGGGGCCCTTTTAAAACCTCCACATCAAACCTAGGGGGTCAGCGAGGATCTACTATTCCCCCTTATGGTCATTTGCCCCTTCGCTTTGGCCTCCTCTTGTCTCTCGATCCTACCGAGAGACAAGATGGCGGCCGCTACGGACTGTTTGGAATGTTGACAGACGCCAGAGAACCAATCAGCTTCGCTTCACAAAGCTCCGTTGCGCGAAAAGTACGCGTCCTGGGCCGCTGCCCGGTCCGCTGTTACAGATATATATCTTTTTTTAAACGTTAATTTCTCAAAATCCACTGGAGCACATATATTGAGACCTACAAAAGGCACATCGGGCTACCAGTCCCTACAATTTTGCCAAGTTTCGTGCAAATCCATTCAGCCGTTCGGGCTAAAAGTGAGGCCAACCGCCCTATGGAAAACTCAATGTTAAAAACACGTTTTGGGACCCCCCTTTTTTCTCGGCCCCCACTGGACGAACCCCCCCCAAATTTTCAAGGGCTGCTCAGAAACAAAATGTGCCATTTTCCTGAAAATTTCAGCCAATTCCGTCCACAAACGCCAAAGTTATTAGACATAGAATTTTCAAAAAACCCATAGAGAAAAAATCCTAACTATATATACCTACTGGCGACCGCCAGTAGGTAATATATATATATATATATATATATATATATATATAAAAATTAAACCTCTTCAATCAATGTTTTTGGCACCTTAATTGTTCGACCTGATCTTCTCACTGGTAATTTGGAACTGGTATCATCAGTGTCCAGGATCTATGTCAACGGCGTAGAGGCAACAGCAGTCACTAAGACTTCACAAGCAGTTTCTCCTTCAACATGTATATGTGAGGAATGATAAGTTAAATGCAGAAATTGAGATGAGTCTCTGGTAATTGACCTCCCATAGTGTTGGCCAGTCACCATGTCTCCATTGGTAGACACCACTTAAAAATGTTCTGCATCAAACTAACCATCAGGTCTTCTTTTCCGTATTTGGCGTGCGAGCACTCGATCCAATCATCTACAGACGATGTTCTACGCAAGTCATCTTTTGTCAGCAAATGCATTCATCTTTCATGTATGAACAAAGTCGTTCTTGCAAGTTGAGTTCTCGTTTTTCTCTATCTGATTGGGCAGTTGAGCTAACTTGGTTGTCATTCCTTTCCTGAACATCAATGTTGCAGGACTTTCACAGGTGGTCACATGAGGTGTTGAACGATAAGCTTTTAGGGTAGAGTTTAACACAGTTTTTGAATCAAGCCTCTAAAGAGTAGGATGCTGCATTGCTTTCTATAGGGTACTCATAAAGTGCTCAAGAAGTATGTTGGCCTGCAGTTTCAGGGGTCTGCTCTTCTGATGCTTTATAAGCAGATGCTCTAATAAATCTTTGAGCTCTCAACTGTTGAAAAGTGGCTCATAGTCAGATTTTAATATGACTGTAGCGCCCCATGTACCACAGATGCCATCTAGTCTCTCAATTACTCTATCTTGAGTGGTAGATGAGAGATCTTCAATTAATGGAAATTGTGAGCATTCGTCTACAATCACCATCAGGTCTATTGACTGAAAAAGTAAATGCCTACTCTCTCCCATCCATACTTTGGGAGTTCTGCGTGTTTAAGGTGTGTTGAATAGATTTTGCAGAAAGGCAGTTGCATAGATGACAGGTCTTTAATTCTTTTTCAATCTTCTCACTGAGATAAGGAAAGCAAACTGGGCTTCAGAGAGCTCGTTTTGAGGCAACAATTCCACAATGTTCTTTGTGGGCCTCGTCAATTATTTTCTGTCGCAGACTCTGTGGAATCAGGATTCTCAACTCTCACAGTATAACTCCTTCCTGAGTTATGGACAGCTCATCTTTGACATTTTTGTATTTTTGATATTCACCATCACTGGTCAGAGATCCAGTTGTTGGTTCAATGAATGTTGTGTAATTATATCTTTCAACTTTAACATGTCACTGCTCTGGCTCGTGGCAGTGATAATCTGGTCTAACAAAATGGCAGCTGGTGTGTTTGATATTACAATGAAATTGATATAGCCTTCAGCCATCTTGGATGGAGTACAGTGACCTTGTATAGGCACTCTGGAAAAGTAGTCAGCAGGGTTCTGATACTTCCCTGGACTATTCAAAATGGTATAATTGTACTCTTGTAGTTGTAGTCGCCATCTTTGAATGTGAGGAGGCATCTTGGCCTTTTGATTGCCAAATATACTCAGTAAGGCTTGATAATCAGTTACCTGTGAAAATGGGTTTCCATGCAGGAATACATGAAAATGTTCACAAGCCCATACCACAGCTAAACCTTCTTTGTCAGGTTGTGAATAAGCACGTTCTGTTTGAGACAAACTCCTACTTGCATATGTAACAATCTGCCTTCGAGCATTTGGGTGCCCGTTGTGCTGTGCAAGGATAGCGCCTAACCCGACTGGACATTCATCAACAATAACCTCTGTATGAAGCTGCAGATTAAAGTATGCCATTTCAGTAGCATTCTTAATGGCTTGTTTGATTTTCTTAAAGCGTTTCTCATGTGACCAATTTAATGAAACATTCTTTTACGTCAAATCTCTCAATGGAGCACTTACAGTGGCAAAGTCTTCTATATATCTTGAACAGTAACTCTCCTTACCAAGAAATGAACGCACCATAGAAACATCTTGAGGGGATCAGCTTTTGACAGCACTTAAACTTTAGCAGGATCAGGTGTCATACCCCATCAGAAAAATATGTCCAAAGGATTTTAGCTTTGTCCAATGGTGCTCATACTTATCTGCATGCACTGTCAAACATGCATCACCAATTAAATGACATACTTACGTGAGAGCTTTATCGCATTCCTTTTGTGTAGCTAGGAAAACCAATATGTCAGCACTATAATTGAACGCATTTATGACAGGCTGTGTGACACGCCAAAGACATCTTGAAAAAGTTCTGCAGCTAATGACACACAAAAACTTAGGGGCTGATTAAGATGTCGGTCGGAAAGGCTCCAAACGACAGTCGGATTCTCCTAGACCATATCGGAAACCTTCTGACCGACTTTATCGGTTTACATTCCGACCAACCGATTATGATGTTCGCGGTCGAAAGGTAAACAGTCCGTCATTCCGAAGCAATTCCGACTGGCTCTTGGAGTATCTGTGTTGGTTGGAGCCACATCGTACAGCCCTATTGAGAGTGGTTCCGAACTCGGGATTATGATGTTGATTTCCAACAGCCTTTCCGAGTTAGCGTGTCCGACATGAAAAGGCTGTTGGAAAGTGACTTTGGGGGCCCCTGGCAGGACCTCCCGTTGGTGGCTGGGGGGGTACCCAAAGGACCCCGCTGTAAAACCATGCACTGTTTGACAGGCACCATGGGGGGCCTGCGAAAGAGTTCAGAGTTTATATCACATACTTTATTTCTCCATAGGAGCCTGTGTTACAGTCAGTTGTTGGGCAGAACACGAGCTCCCATACAATGGGAATCCGATCGAAACAGTGTTCAGTCGCATCGTAATCGGTCGGGCGGAACAGCTGACTGCAAGTCAGTTGGTCATGATTCCAAGATGGTGTCGGGCGGAAAGTTTCTGACCGACATCATAATCGACCCCCAAGTCTTTTGTATCATAACAGACCAACATGTGTAGAAAAGGTTGTAATGTACCTGCAATTTTCTTTGATTTCCTACTGATGTTAGCCTTTAATCACATCAAGGAAAGAGACGACATTTGCACCATTTAATTGTGTTATCATGTCAGCAACCTGTGGACCTGGAAGCTGTTCTCATTCAATTGCCTTGTTTGCCTGTCACATGTCAATGCGTATGCATACAGCTCCTCACTTTCCTTTTTGGGCACTACCACTATGGGACAAACCCATGGCATTGTATCAGTAGACTGCTCAATGATATCACGCTAAGTAACATTCCAAGTTCTTTTGCAACATCTTCTTGTCAATGAAAAGCAAATTGTCTATGTCTTTGAGCAACAGGACAGATGTCCTCATTAATATAATGTCGTGTAGTTCCTAGGACCCCCCACGACCTGCGCGTTTTCGATGACCTAAACTGAGGGCGTGGTGTGCAGACAGACTCTGGACACCCCCACAGGATGAGTCAGCCATTATACCTGTTAGCTCTTCAGTGCCACTATCACCCGTCCGTACTATACAATGTGGTAGGTAGTTTCTTGCAACCACTGAACATGACAACCCCGATTCCTCAGGTATCGTGGAAACAATACGGTATCTTTTGCTCAGTCACTTGTGCTTGCTTTTCTCAGAATACATAGAATGACAGTTGGAATGGTTTCAATATTTATTGGTTAATAAGCAGTCTAGTATGAAACATGTTAGCTGCGACAATCAAAAGACAGGAGCAGACCAATGTAATAATTAGTACCAATATCGTGAAAAGCCAATACATTTCTACCATAACGCGAATAAGATGAATAAAAGCATATTATATCAAATATTAGCATTGGAGTACTCCTACAATGTGTATCCTACCTAACGTGCCTATCCTAGAGGTGTAGGTGAAGCATGTATGTGTAAGTGCTAGGATATGTCCTAATGGAACCAAATGGAACCTAATGGAGCCAAGAATTCCCTGGGTAAGCGCAAACCTTCATTCAGAACCTGATGGTTCTGAATGAAGGACCCCGTCTCTGCGTCGAGGATGGAAACCACAAGGGATGTCAGGTCTCTGCCTGTCAAAGGATCAGCCTGCAGAGTCTCGGTCCAGCCTAGAAAAAATTCTTCCTCTGTTTTGGTAAGGGGGAGTGAGAGTCTTTTATACTAAAGTGGTCACTCCAGGGTTTTTCCAAAATCAATATGTTTTGGAAACATTCGCTAATCCTTATCTAAACAAACATGAGCATATGCAGCTGGCTGTTGCCCATGGATTAAAAAAGAGGTTAACCTTGTACTGAATAAATCTACCATGCCATGGGACATGTTTTGTGTTCGTCAAGTACAGGGATTAAGATATGGTACGAAGAGCCTGATGTCGATGAGACAGAAGTCAGCTACTGGGTAAAATGTCACCTGTGTAAAACTGTTAAATCGTGTGGATTGGACGTAATGTATGTAATTGGTATAGACATGATGGGACTAACCTAGGGGACATGACATCCACAAAAAGGTCAACAAGGTCTGCTAGGTACTGATAGTAGACATATAAAAAGGCATGAAAAAATCATTCATCTTAAAAGCATAATTAAAAAGGTGTTTAAACCCGTTCATAAAAAGCAAAGTCCATACTGAAAATATTCTTCCCTACAAAGCGTTCAAAATGGTCCATTGTATATTTTGATATATTGTCATTTGTTTTTTCTGAGCACCTTGAAAGCCACCATGTTCAGTTAGAGCGAGAAGAAAAAAAACAAAGTCTGTTCGACCTTCAATTTGGTACATGTTAAGAAAATTGCCCAAACGGTTACCAGCACAGGTAAGGCCAGATTGTTTAAGAATCCTGTGCTGAAGGTTAAACATCACTGTACAAAGCATCCACAGGAGGCAGTTCCTCCAGTATCTCTAGTATGATATAAAGTGAGCAGAGGTGGTCATCGCTGTTTCCCACGACAGCCATCGGTGAAGAAGTAAATGCCTGGGTGCATGAGGCTGATGCTTGCATATCCGTTGTAGAGCCTTTCTCTGGTTCAACAGGAGCTGAAGTGTCTTGTGGAGGATCTAAGAACGCCATCATCAACATGGGAATACTCTATGGACAACTGTGCACATGGGCCCGTAACGGTGCCAGGGGCATGTCTATGTCCAGCAGCTCAATCGATAAAAGTGTCAGACAGCGGTCCAACACGAGTCCGAGTCGGAAGGGCCCCAAAAATCCTCTTCCGAGGATGGGTCCCAAACTCCTTCCTCCTCGAAAAGAAACATTATTGCTTTGTCTGTAAGACGCCAGGCCACAGGAAAAATATTGCCATTTGCCCCAATGTCAGTAGTAAGGAAAATATTCCTCCAAACACTACTTCTACACCTCCTGGTACTATAGGTAATTATCCCCCAGGTGGTGGTAGTGAACCCAAACATTTAGTTGGATTTTCCTGTGGAACTGAGGTGGACCCTGGCCTAGCCAGGTCCCCCACATAGGCCACTTTAATCTGTAATGGTGGCATGGGATTTGCCACTTTTACTGTAAGTCCAAATTCCTTTGGCAAGTACGGACAGGAGCCTCTGATCAATGGTCAGAAAGCTGTAACCTATAGAGACATAGGGGCTAGTGTCACCATGGTGACGGGAACCCTAGTTCCCCCAGCTCAGCTTTTACCTGAGTTCAAGTAAGAGGTAACCAATACTGATGGTGTGAGGACAGATCATCCCATGGCTACAGTCAATCTCAGCTGGGGAGGGGTCACTGTTCCAGAGAGAGTGGCAGTGTCCCCAAACTTGCCTGTAGATTGCCTCTTGGGTAATGGTTTAGAATCTTCAGCCTGGGCTGAAGTAG
The DNA here is from genome assembly GCF_964261635.1 of Lissotriton helveticus. Taxonomy (NCBI): domain Eukaryota; kingdom Metazoa; phylum Chordata; class Amphibia; order Caudata; family Salamandridae; genus Lissotriton; species Lissotriton helveticus. Next base: position 1,305,145,573 of record NC_136061.1, read on the forward strand.
AACTGAAGGCCCATTTCCAGATGTTAGGCTTCCCTGAGAGAGTTGGTGGGAACCCTAGGGCCTCAGTCCAACCCCAGGAAACATTTGGAGTAGTGGAGCCTGAAACATTGGTCCACTCTGCTCCACCAGCGAGCACGGGGTATGAAGAAAAGTCTTCTTCCCTCAGACTATAGGTAAGGGTCAGCTTCCTCAGGGAACTGGTCCTACCCCTTGTGAAGGAACAGCCCAAGGGGTGGTCTGGCCTGTTCTGGCAGAACCACTGAGGGAAGGGGACCCTTCCAAGTAGGTGCCCAGTCTGGAGCAGGTAACCTTCGCATCTCTACACAGCCTCAGTCAGCCCAGGGCTAAATAGGGCAGGGATGTCAGTGAACCCCTAGGAGTCCACTGTCCAAAGGGACCCCCTCATCATCAGATTAGGGACACCCAGTCTAGTAGCACTAGTCAGGTGAATATTCCTCAAAATTCTGAGGGGTCCTTCTTACCCTTAGGTAGTGACATCCCCCAGATGGACAAGGGAAAACCTGGGACAAAGCTGTCCTAAACCTTCCCTCCATTGTTCCAACCAGAGGGACTCAACCCCCAGCTGTAGGCAGCCAGAGGTTGACCCCTAGTGCCAGATATAACTCAAGCATGGAAAGAAAGGCCTCCATGATGACCAGTGCTTAGAGAAAGCTGCGACCAATCCTATTATGGCCTCACTTCCCTACTCCACCAGCCTATTTCTTTACCCAAGCAAACCACAGGCAGTTATCCCAAATTTTGGAGAGCATCTAAAATCCTTCAGGGTAGGGATTCCTTAGCGGTCCATAAGAAAGGGAGTACCCATGCTAGTGCAGGACCTTCCTTATATGGCCACTTAGGAAATAAAGTATCAACTGGGCAAGGTTAGCCTTATCCTCTTTCGTTGGGGGTTGGGGATTATGTAGGAAGGTAGGATCTGACTGCATAGTTCTTTCCTGGTGTTTTGCTGGTTTGTGACTAGTCTGACTGGGATCCTGATAATCAGGATCCCAGTCTATCTGCTTTCTCCTTAAAATGTTATGCATGTACTTAGGTACACTCCAGATTGGATACTGGGGTACCCATATAGTATATGGTACACATGTACCCAGGGCATAGGTACCCCAGAGGCCTCCCATGGGCTAAAGCATGTATTATGCCACCCACGAGTGGCCATGTAAAATGGAACTACAGATCTGCCATTGCAGTCTTTGTAAGCTGGTGCTTGTACCACTTACTTTAGATACAGGTTCACTATATCTATACATAGACACTTAAAATGTATAAGTCACCACTATAGCAGGCCTTAACAATCCTGATGGCAGGGTGCTGGGTTTTATGGGAGAGGGTGCCCCTGCATGAGCAGAGCCACTCTGAAATCTTCAGAGACAATTCTCCTGGGTTGTCTGTGATTCTGCCAGACATAGAGGTGCATTATAACCTCACAGTAAATGCTATCTCAAAAACAGCTTCATAGAAACATGTTGTGTTTGGTATCAAACACCTTGGGATCATACCTCCACACCGATAACCGGTATGGGAGGTATGATTCCACCCTTCCAAAGCGAGCTTCGGGTGGATCACTGGTCTATCCGGTGCCAGCCTCCTCGACCCGGTCAGCACAAAATGGATGCTGGCGACCAGAGACACATTTCTGACCTCCTGCTGCTGAGCAAAGCTCAAGCAGAGGAAGGCAGAAGAATAGGAATCCTGTCACAGGGGTGTGTCCTCCTCCCAGACAGGATTTAGAGTATTGGGGCTGGGTGGCTGCACTCTGAGAGTGCTTGAAAGTCTGCACATGGGGCACATTTGGTGTCCCTGTTCATTGTCAGGCTCAAACCAGTTCTGGGAGTCCTTGGCTTCTGCCCTGGCACGAAACTGGACAAAGGACATCGGAGTAACCTCCCCTTTGTCCTGATCCTCCCCTAGGACGGTCCCCTGAATCTGTTCAACCCTCTCCCATAGGTGCAAAAGGGCTTACCTGACTGTAGCTCTTTAGATTTTACATGGACAAGATTTTACAAGAAGAAACTACTGACCTTCGACCATCTGGACACCCTGGACTTCTCTTGACTTCGACCGGGCCTAACTTCATCTCCCTCCCCAACCAAAGCTTTGTCTGTGCCCTTACTCCATTCAGGCTCCATGCAGGAACTGTGGTGCACTAAGGACAACTGAAGAATCTCCTTTGAGGTGAAAGAGTCCCTTTCCTGCATTCGCAGGCACCGTAATGGAGTGGACCAGTCTGCTGATCCTGAGCTCCCGCAGACCCTGAAGGCTCCAGCAACACAGGAGGTGGGTTCCGAAGGTCCCTGAGGTTGATCTGCCCATTCAGGAAGTTTGAGGCCAGTATCCCTTGTAGGGACTGCATAACCCGAAACCCTGTGCACTGTGTCTGTTTGTAAGTGCATGTGCTTGTTGGCAATTCTGAGCTTGTGCATTGGACTGCGTGTAGTCCTGACCCCAACCAGTATCTTCACCAAAGAACTCTGGCCTCCTTAAGCAGAGTGCTCCATGGGCTGGTACTTTGTGATCTTGCATTAGGTCCCCTGGCAACTCCTGGTCAATCGGCCTGAGGGTCCTCCTGAGGGCCGTCTTAAATTCTGTTGGGCTTTCCTGGTTGCTCCAGATGTGCCCTGACTCCCCATTGCTTGGTGAGTCACCTGGGCCTAGCTGGTCCACACCGTAACCTTCTTGACCTGCCTGCGTGGGTTTCTTTTGCCTAGGCTTGGTAGTGCTCCAGCCTGACCGACCCCTTAGCACTCGACATCCTTCGTGAGACAGCTTGCATCTGGCTCCTGGTTGTCGTCGACTTCTCCTGGTCCTCGTGGCTGCAGAGTCAAGCATCCCTTCTTTGCACCTGAAGCACCCGACATCAGTGGACATTCGTCTCCTGAGCTCCTAGTCACTCTGAAGTGACCCAGACTCTGACACTCTGATTTCAGGTTCCTTTCTTTGAGAATCCATTCAAGGATTCCACCTGAGCCTTTTCACCTTCCCTGTATCAGCACTTCTTCGAAGCCTTCCATAGAGAACAACAGTGGTTTCTGACGCTACTTCAACCCTATGGACCAGGCACTTCTGGGATAGGTAACTCTGGAACCTCGGTATCCATGTGTGGGGTGGCTCTCTGACCTCTTATGTTCTGAAGGGTTTCCTCCAAGTCCACCTTGAAGGGTCCTTAAATTGTAAAATTTCAACCATGACTTCCCCATAGAATTGTAGAAACTAAAGCCCACGATCGTGTTAGCACACTGAACCCGTCCTCCGTGGGGTCCCTATCTACTCACCTTGGGGTCTCAACATTTCTACGTACTACAGACCCAAGTTGTGGTTTTTATACCACTATTTTAGTATATGGTTTGGTCTCCCCCTGGAGCCCACCGTGTATTGTGCTACTTACAACTATTCTATTAATGTGGTAATGTGTGCTTTGTGTTCTATCATCAGGTAGAGGATATTAGAGAGTGTTATTTTAATAAATGAATATTTTTCTATAACTACTGCGTGGTTATCCTTTAATCTAATTAATGCAAGAGGTGATATTCTGGTTAAATAAGCTGATTTACATTCCTTCAAGATTAAGCCTAAAGGCTGCTCTCCACAGCTACCACTCGGATAACTTTCTAAATGTTAACTTTGACCTCATACATCATAACGGTCATTTGGACTGGAGCAAGGTGCCCACTTTAATTAGTGGACAGCATATACCACACCAAATTCTCACTCCTTAAAGTTGTTCCACTAAAGCCCAGAGGTGGCAATGCCAATTTGCGAATGATCATCTATACAACAAAATAACGGAAAGTAGTATGTGTCTCTATATAGTATAATGTGGTGCTCTCAAAGCAATAGTTCTCCTTTCATCCTCAAAGAGACAAAAAAACTCTAAAGAAAGGCGTCTACAATTACATTCACATTCGATGAGGCACACAGAGATATTAGTCAATATTGTAAAATAGGCAGTGACCAATACAGTATTTAAAGGGAGTCCGTTGAGGTATTTCTTTCTCATTATTCTATTAATCTTTTCTTCTCAGGAATTAATATACAAAAACACACACTGGCTGCCAACACATGTTTCATCCAACAGACTTTTTGAAGGCTATAAGGCATAGGCAAAGAAACCCGGCACCCCAAATCACAGCATACCGGTAGTAGGTTCGAAGACAAAGATTCTGAATGTCTGTAACTAGACGTCGTAATTAGACTCAATCATCTGTTCCTTCACTATCTTATGCCAGATCCCACAAATTGCGTTTGGTGAAAATCTCCAACCACAGTTCCCACTCGCAATTGCACTTATTCATGTTTCACTGTTGTAAATATTGCAATGATGCTGTACTCCTATTTTCAACTTCTTCACCACCACGAACTTTTGACGTTTGAACATTAAGTTTGAAAATATCATTCACTTCCTTTCTTACAATCTGGTCACTTATCGTTGTGCTTACCGTGATTTAAAATTCTTGTATTGTACAGGAGGCTTCAAGCCCTTGATTCTCAGATCCATTTTTTTCAGAGATTAATTCCCCTGAAGAAGGGTATCCACCCGAAATGCATTGGGATTATGGAAGTACTATGTATAACGTTTTCGTCATGAAATTTTAATATCAAACAATAATTTGATATTCACATGTGATTAACAACATCGTGATTCAAAAAGAAGAAAATAAAGAAAGAAAAAAACGCATTCCAACATTGTGGAAAAAACTGTGTGGAATTTGTTTGAATTTTAAAGCAAGGGTCGTTGAACCCTCAGGAGTGCAATGTGGGGACACTAGGTGAGGTTCACCTAGTGCTTTTCAATGATTATTCAGTCCAACACCCCCAGGTCAGAGGTAATTACCCACCTGCACCCAAGTTGATCAACTTTATAATTTTATTTAGAAGTTTTTTCAAGAACAAGGTGTGCCTCACCATTCCCAAATCATTCCAAACTTCTCACACTTGCCACATGGAGATCAAAAGTCTCTACAGCTGAAGTTAAGGCCACATTATGCTGAAACAGCATGGCTTTCAGTCTGCTCAGAGAATCAAACCCTATGTTGGATACATTCAATGAAGGCCACAGTGGTGCCTCCCTAATTGTGCGAGCTGGGGGAAACAATACTTGCTTACAATAAACAAACCTTGGAGTTGACGGTCACTAGATAAGCAATGCCGGGCGTCATTCCACAGCAGCCTTGGTCACTCAGCATCAAGTAACTCCCAATTGAAAGTAACTCAAAGACGGGATGAATTACAGCTGCTGGGGAACCTTTAAGGTAGCAGGATAAGTTCGCTATTGATGCATTGCCTGCTCCATGCAGCGATAAATTCTTACTCACTAAAGACCAACTCAAGGCCTTTTCGAGGTTTGAATCACTCAGAAAAACTTCCTTGTCTTTGTACCCTTCACCCAATGCTTCATATATGGGAAACACCAATGACATCGATGGAAATACATCGCGGTGCTATTGCACCGCGACGTTTACATCGCATTGTCGTTGGCATCGCAGTATTTTACTGCGCATGCTACAATGGACCGATGACATTAACATCGCATGCAATTACAACGCATGCGATGTTAAAATGCCATTACTACGCATAAAAAAAGGAACGGAATAATAATTGGGAATGGAAAATGTACTTTAAAATGGGAATGTACTTCAAAATGGGAAATGAACTTTATAATGGATTTTCGTCGGATTTAAATATAACGGAAAACGTTAGAATGTACTTATAAATCGGAAGATGATATTTTAAATGGGAAATTAACTTTATAATGGATTTTAGTCAAAAACGGAATTAGTCAGAAAGCTAAAGTTGGACGTTGAAATTGACTACGGAAACAGTTACACTGCTACAATGGACGTAAAAATGGACAGTTAGAACGCTTTTGCAAAAATGCGGACAGAATAAAAGATAATTTTGCGAAAAACGGACTAACAAATATAGCTTAGAATGGCCGCATCAATGACAGTGAGAGGATGTGGCCTAGCGGGTAGGTGTGCCGACTTAGGTGTGGTCAACAAGGGTTCGAGCCTCCTATCAACTCGGAGACATTAAATGGGCAGCGTTACATTACATTTTTATTAATGTATTACGGATGGATGCAGGAATTAACAGTACAGCGCGACATTACTTTTTTATTACTGTATTACTGGATGGATGCATGGATGGGTGTATGGAAGGATGCATGGATAGGTGGATGAATACATGGTGGATGGATGGATGCATGGATGGATGCATGGATGCCTGTAAGGATGGATGCATGGATGGGTGGATGGGTGGGTGGATGGATGGATGGGTGGATGCATGGATGGGTGTATGGAAGGATGCATGGATAGGTGGATGAATACATGGCGGATGGATGGATGCATGGATGCCTGTAAGGATGGATGCATGGATGGGTGGATGGATGGATGGATTGGTGGATGGATGGATCGGTGGATGCATGGATGGGTGTATGGAAGGATGCATGGATAGGTGGATGAATACATGGCGAATGGATGGATGCATGGATGCCTGTAAGGATGGATGCATGGATGGGTGGATGGGTGGATGAATGGATGGATGGGTGGATGCATGGATGCATGGATGCCTGTAAGGATGGATGCATGGATGGGTGGATGGGTGGATGGATGGATGGATGGGTGGATGCATGGATGGGTATATTGAAGGATGCATGGATAGGTGGATGAATACATGGCAGATGGATGGATGCATGGATGCCTGTAAGGATGGATGCATGGATGGGTGAATGGGTGGATGGATGGATGGATGGGTGGATGGGTGATGGTGGATGAATGCATTAATATGTGCAGAAATTGTGTTGAAAAACATGACACATTGGGAAATGTGTACAAAAAAGTTTCATAAATGAGGCACATTAGTATGGGCCGAAATAGTTAACTAAACATTATTATGGGTGGAATTGAGTCACATTAATATGTGCGGAAATTATGGGCGCAAATGTTGAAAAACATGACAAATTGGGAAATGACTGGATGGATGCGTGCATGAAGGATGGATGAATGGATAGATATGGCATACTGCAAGCATGGATGGGTGAACGGATGGGTGATGGTGGATGTTGCTGAATGTGCTAACAAGGTATTGCAAGATGACACATATATTGGCTGCAACACATGGTAAGGCCTGGGAGAATGTCTTGCTGAAATATTTGTACACCAATTTGTGGAGATTAGAGGATCTTTGCATACCAAACTGGTTTCTGAAACCTCCATGCATGATCCATGGGGAGAGATTTTTATTTCTGTCAAGAAATCAGATCCACAGTTGCGAGCTGCCGCTATTACATGAGGAATATTTTCAGTCACTCTTTTTTATTCAACTGCATGTGAATGCTGGGAATTGAAGGGCCTTATTGTTAGAAACAAAACTATAGGTCTCATAATACAGGATAGTTTGCTTAGAAAAAAACCCAGAAGTGAATAATACATTTTGCGATGAAGACATTGTACCAATTGCCATCCTTGATTTAGGTGTCTCCACTTGGCACTGAAGTAATTTTCCACCTTGCCCTAAGTATGGAGTACCGATTTAGAGTCCCAAGAGTCTGTGATTGAGGATTTTGGTGTAAATAGAATAGAAAGTATGGCACTATAGTATAGCATGTTTGTGCGGTAAACTATGGATAAATATTCGTGTTTTTTTTATCGTGGGCTGGAATTTAGTTTGATGTTAGGATATGTCGAAGAGCAGAATAATGTAGTACAGTAAAGTGTGGTACAATGTTTAGGTGTATGGTCGAAACTTCTGGAGCCATGTTTAGAGTGAAAGGGTTTCAGTGTAGAGATGAACTGTGGTGCAAGGTGGAATTGGACAGAGAAAAAACGATGCATTAAAAAAAAAATTACACTTGTCCTTTGTTTAAACAAAATCAGAGACTTGGGGGTCTGCTGATCCACTCCAATTTGGAAGTTTGGGAACCATCCTATTCAGATCAGTTCACACAAATACCGGTTGCAAATTGCAAAATTTTTTTGCAACCAATGTTATAGTACATCTGGCCATGTTTCCTTATGGATTTCAGGGTGAAAATTGATTGGCCTGGTCTAAGTAATACCAACTCAATCTGCATTTGATAGCAATCACCACATTGCTTTTTCAAAGCGTCGTTCACTCACTCCGCTGTACGACTATATCTGCTCATACAAGATGTCCAGGGCTGGGACTGATGGGCGAGAGTTCTGCCAAGCAGAACATTGGCTGAAATACGAATGTGAATGGGGTGGGGCGGTTGTAAAATGGAATTGATGTTGCTTCTGTGTGCTTGCACGGACTGATTTGCATTACAAAATACTCGTGTGGCAGTCGCCTGCTTTAGTGTTCCGGTATCACTGAGGTGATTACGAGGTAGGCTTCCTTTGAGTGGACATATTCTTACTGCTCAGCAAGTGTGCTGTCAGGACTCGAGGCTCAATGCAAATCACAGAAAGGTCTAACATCAAAGCTGCTTTCAGACTCAGGGTTTGACATAACTGAACAGGAACCGAAAGGAGACAAACCGAGCCGCTCTCAGGCATGTCTACCGAGGGAGGCGTTATCTGAAGGAATAAGAGGCTCAGGCTGATTTTACAGACTTCGAGATTAAACTGTAGAGTGGGATAGACTCGTAAATCTGCTTTACGTTTGTTGTAAGTCTCTGCTTGCACCAAGATACATATTTAGCCTATTTTCTTCTCGTTCTTTAAAAGGGCTCATGCAGTGCATATCATTACATCAACATGTAGCAATTATTTAGCAAACTCTGTAAATGAAACATACTACACAGAACATAGACAAATGGTTCTTAGACTACCCCGACCAAGTATGCACTCTTTCTAGAAGTGGTCCCAGCCCACAACATCTCAACGGTTAAAAGAGAAACACATTTCGTTGTTTTATTGTTTTGTGTGTGTATATTCGTGCTGGGCTGTGGTGTGTGGGCTCAAACATCGCGTTGTCATGTCGCGCGATGTAAAGTCGCCGATGTGACACGCTAACCAATTAAATGCCCGCATTTGCGTCGCAACAATGTGCAATGAGAAAATTGCCGATGTGACTGCCGTTGCGATGTGATGACCGCGATGAAAACTCCTGCGCGGTCTTTGTTTCCGATGGATCGTCATACAACCTTCATATATGCCTACTGGGAAATATTTTAGGCAGTACTGGAATTGAAATGTTGTGATTGGCAGTGTGATATAGCCATGGATTAACCATTCTGTAGATGGTGACTCTGCTACAGTAAAAGGTAACTTCTCTAGTTTTTTAATGAGCAGCATGGTGTACTTCGCATGTCTGCGTTTCATGGTCAATTGTCTGTCGGTCAGGTTGTAAGCCGAAAACAGATTGGTGTCTTTAATGTATCGCTATGGAATGTGGCCAGAATGCAATGATTGAAGCGTCCAGCTTAGAAGCATAATAGCACGTAGCTCTGATTGCCCATGTTGTAAGATAGTCAAATCTTGTTCCATTATGTCGATGGCTGAGGACACAATGTTGCCCAGTGAATATATACAAGATGACAGTATGGTCATGCCATTGTCTACCACAGCTAAGGCCTTTTCTATGTTAATTCTATCTATTTCACAAAGTCGCTGAGCACCTTCCTGTTGGGAGATTTTCCACAGTTCATTGTAGATGGTATTCACAGAGCGTTTCCTATATGGTTTCCTGGGACCTAACAAGAAATCCCTACGATCCTTGTTGTCTGACAAAAGGGTCAAGTGTTGTTTCACCTGCAATAGTGTCGAGGTCTTTAGCCAATCTAGGCACAACTTCCCGACTCTATGGGAAGTCCCCACCCCTGGGTCGTCTGTGTGTACATAGCGTGGGTCGGGTCTATGGATACTAAACCCTTTGGTTGTACCTCCGAATCTTGAGTGACACCTATTCGTGTCTACTGGCCAAACCAGCCAACCCTTCCAACCGGAAGATGGTGAATTGTATGTACTTGCACCATGTTTCTCTTCAATTGTAAGTGTGTTATTTGCAATACCCTCGATCGGGGTGTGTGAGGGGATGCTCAGTGTTTTTTGGTCTTTGATTTTTGCAAACCCATAACAGGTAGTTTGCTGCACTGTTCTGTTCAGGAAAATATTTTGTAATGGTATCTGGCACGCTCTAAATAATGCTACAGCTCCCTGAACCTGCCACTGTCTTTTCCCCCGAGTGGATTTTTTGTCCATCGTGTCTTTCCAGTAGTCAAAACCTTGTATAGACAGTTGGGAGATAAAAGGTGCTGAGTATATCAGCTTAGTATTTGTCAAGATAATTTTCTTCGCAGTTGTATTAGTCATTACAGCTTTGTAATAGAATGATTCTGGGTCTGTTGTGTTGTACCCTGAAAAGTATGCGATCTTCTGTGTGAATGTGACAGAACTACCCTTTGGTGGTGTTGGGCAATGTTCCCATTGATGGTACATATTAGCAGTGCGTGGTACACTTGCTCTATGCAAAAATTGATGACCATATGCTGGTAACAAAACATGGTATCATCGTCAGTTGTATCTTCATACAATCCCCTGTAAGAAAATGCAGCAGATTGTTCTTAATCTGAGAGCATATTATTTACAGTTTCAATGTCCTAATCACCAGAGAGTGTACTGGGGGTAATGAAATCAGTTAAAGAGATTTTAAACAAATGAGAGATTTTCAAATGTTCAGTGGGGCCCTATACATCATATGATACTTTGTCCCAAACAATGCCATCAGGTATTGCAATTACTGTAATTTTCACCAGGGACAAATCTCATTGTCCATGATGTGATGAGTTATGTGGTTTCAGGATCAAGTTCACAGATTGTACTGCAGAGCGTTCTGGGAGATAATGTGCATTCAGAAGCAGAAAAAAGACAGTCACTGTGCCAATCCAAATTAACAGATATACTACCCCTATTGTGAACCAACTATGCAACCAAGGTGGCACTAAGTAAGTCTTTTTAAGCAGAGGGTAGAATTAGAGAAATTATTATTTCTTTGAAGTGGGTGGTGTTTGATCAGTTTCACTTGGATTTGAAAAGAAATCATCGAAGTTGATGAAGTATCCAGATGCAGTTCGGTCTTTCTTTGGTAGCTCTGCGGGTTTTGTAGAACTGGCAGATGGGTCGGTTGAAGGCACATTTATGTAGATTAAACAAAAAAGAGGGGGGGACCAAGGAGCTAATAAAGGTCCAGTGTCCATGCTCCTAATATAAGTCTGGTAACAAAAAGGAGGACAAAGTTCCTATACAAGGGTGCAAAAGTCACTGGTGTATCAGGGTGCAAACAGTCACCCATGCATTAAAAACAGGGAAGGATAAGGGAAAGGTAATCCTAGGTATAAAGTACCCTAATATGAGAGGGAAAGGCATTCAACATCCTCTGCTGCCCTCACACACCCCGAGGGATGTCACGCTCATCATCGGGCATTTTGCTCCTCGTAGGGCCTGCGCTGCAATTCCCTACGGGTCCCCCGAAGGGTCACTTTATCGGAGATCTTTTTGAGGAAATGCCGGATGTTGCATGAGGGTGTGTGGGGAAGGGTAAAGGAGGGTAATTCATGTACGTGCAAACGTGATAGTGTGATAAAATTGCAAGGGTATGAAAGCAGCGTTAAGTTTTACTTGATAAACCCTTGGCAGTTAAGAATACTGCTTAAAAATGACTGACCCCAAAAGGCCCACTATGCCTGAGTGTCTATAGTCGCGGTCGACATGTTTCGCGCCTCTGTCGCCCGTAGGTCATTGGCGCTTCTTCAGGACCAAACAAAAAACAGTGAAGTGCACGTGAACATAATACATAAAAGTTAAAATGAGAACCCTCTTATCTCAGCCAGGGCGGGTAAGGAAGCCTGTATACCCTCTATGTAAATTCAGCTGCTACACAGAAGCTGCTCCTGGTTGATGCCTAGGAAACAAGAAAACAATATAAACCACATGTGAGCGTCAGTAACTACTTGATGCATCACGAGGTGCCACTTTTTTGAACACCTAGTTTCACAGAAAAATTGCGCAGGCACACGGGAAAGGTCCACCATGAGGCGGGGGCCGTTAGTACAAAGAGCAATTAGCTCAGTTAACGCTTATATTATTAAAATTATTAAAATAAGGCACCCAGACTCGGCTACATGGAAGTGGTTAAACGTGTAACAACTATGAGGCAGGAGCCTACTAATGTTGAAATATGGTAGAATTACCAAAACGTGAAAATAGGTGGAACACAATCACCATGCTTACCAAGCACTAGTAAAAGCACTCCTCCAATGGTCAAGAGAATGGACGCCCACGTATAGTCGGGCTGTGGAAACAATAGACACAGGCCAGACACACAAATAAATGTGGAGGCACCAAAGGAGTTAGGTGAAAATGATGACAACCATTAAGTGACTAGAACAAAATGGTACTTATAAAGATATACGGGTGCTGCCTCTAGCGCACCTACCCCTGTTCAAACGCTCGCCGTAAGTCAATTAAGGACGGCGAAACATGGGGTTTTAAATCAACAAGTCAGGCAAGGGGAGAGGCGGAAACTCTTTCCGGTGATGTCAGAATAGGAAGTATCTCAATGCGCATGTGCAGCGTGGCGGCGAAGAGGCGCATGCGCATCAATCGCACACACTCTTCCCTCGCTCATGCGCACTCGCTTGAATGAAGAGGAAGGTGTCAGAACCGGTAATGTCTCAAAACAGCTATCAGGGATCAATCAGTTCTGCCGGTATTTTGGCACCCTTCAATTTCTTGGTCATCACCGTGTAAACCAGGTCCTAATATCATTACCGGACCACACCTCGTATATGTATGGCCTGTGTAGATGTTCCCTAGCAAAAAAACATCCCGACGTGGATGCATGGGCCATATTGAGGGGCTAAAAGGATACGCCCAGGTTGCCTAAAAGGGGGAGGACTGTGATATGCGTCCTAATGTTTATTTAATTGCAAAGAATTAATTGACCAGGAATAGACTAGGCCCAAAATTTCTGAGCATTGCTACAAGGCAGCTCCCACTGACCCCAAAGACCAATCTCGTGTGCCCGCTGGAAAAGGGGGGGGGGGGAAGGAATAGAGTAGGTCCCACGGCCAAACTGCCGTGCATAATCAATTAAACAAAAAAGAGGGGGGACCAAGGAGCTAATAAAGGTCCAGTGTCCATGCTCCTAATATAAGTCTGGTAACAAAAAGGAGGACAAAGTTCCTATACAAGGGTGCAAAAGTCACCGGTGTATCAGGGTGCAAACAGTCACCCATGCATTAAAAACAGGGAAGGATAAGGGAAAGGTAATCCTAGGTATAAAGTACCCTAATATGAGAGGGAAAGGCATTCAACATCCTCTGCTGCCCTCACACACCCCGAGGGATGTCATGCTCATCATCGGGCATTTTGCTCCTCGTAGGGCCTGCGCTGCAATTCCCTACGGGTCTCCCGAAGGGTCACTTTATCTGAGATCTTTTTGAGGAAATGCCGGATGTTGCATGAGGGTGTGTGGGGAAGGGTAAAGGAGGGTAATTCATGTACGTGCAAACGTGATAGTGTGATAAAATTGCAAGGGTATGAAAGCAGCGTTAAGTTTTACTTGATAAACCCTTGGCAGTTAAGAATACTGCTTAAAAATGACTGACCCCAAAAGGCCCACTATGCCTGAGTGTCTATAGTCGCGGTCGACATGTTTCGCGCCTCTGTCGCCCGTAGGTCATTGGCGCTTCTTCAGGACCAAACAAAAAACAGTGAAGTGCACGTGAACATAATACATAAAAGTTAAAATGAGAACCCTCTTATCTCAGCCAGGGCGGGTAAGGAAGCCTGTATACCCTCTATGTAAATTCAGCTGCTACACAGAAGCTGCTCCTGGTTGATGCCTAGGAAACAAGAAAACAAGATAAACCACATGTGAGCGTCAGTAACTACTTGATGCATCACGAGGTGCCACTTTTTTGAACACCTAGTTTCACAGAAAAATTGCGCAGGCACACGGGAAAGGTCCACCATGAGGCGGGGGCCGTTAGAACAAAGAGCAATTTGCTCAGTTAACGCTTATATTATTAAAATTATTAAAATAAGGCACCCAGACTCGGCTACATGGAAGTGGTTAAACGTGTACCAACTATGAGGCAGGAGCCTACTAATGTTGAAATATGGTAGAATTACCAAAACGTGAAAATAGGTGGAACACCATCACCATGCTTACCAAGCACTAGTAAAAGCACTCCTCCAATGGTAAGAGAATGGACGCCCGCGTATAGTCGGGCTGTGGAAACAATAGACACAGGCCAGACACACAAATAAATGTGGAGGCATCAAAGGAGTTAGGTGAAAATGATGACAACCATTAAGTGACTAGAACGAAATGGTACTTACAAAGATATACGGGTGCTGCCTCTAGCGCACCTACCCCTGTCCAAACGCTCGCCGTAAGTCAATTAAGGACAGCGAAACACGGGGTTTTAAATCAACAAGTCAGGCAAGGGGAGAGGCGGAAACTCTTTCCGGTGATGTCAGAATAGGAAGTATCTCAATGCGCATGTGCAGCGTGGCGGCGAAGAGGCGCATGCGCATCAATCGCACACACTCTTCCCTCGTTCATGCGCACTCGCTTGAATGAAGAGGAAGGTGTCAGTACCGGTAATGTCTCAAAACAGCTATCAAGTAAAACTTAACGCTGCTTTCATACCCTTGCAATTATATCACACTATCACGTTTGCACGTACATGAATTACCCTCCTTTACCCTTCCCCACACACCCTCATGCAACATCCGGCATTTCCTCAAAAAGATCTCCGATAAAGTGACCCCCCGGGGGACCCGTAGGGAATTGCAGCGCCGGCCCTACGAGGAGCAAAATGCCCGATGATGAAGCATGACATCCCTCGGGGTGTGTGAGGGCAGCAGAGGATGTTGAATGCCTTTCCCTCTCATATTAGGGTACTTTATACCTAGGATTACCTTTCCCTTATACTTCCCTGTATTTAATGCATGGGTGACTGTTTGCACCCTGATACACCGGTGACTTTTGCACCCTTGTATAGGAACTTTGTCCTCCTTTTTGTTACCAGACTTATATTAGGAGCATGGACACTGGACCTTTATTAGCTCCTTGGTCCCCCCTCTTTTTTGTTTAATTGATTATGCACGGCAGTTTGGCCGTGGGACCTACTCTATTCCTTCCCCCCCCCCTTTTCCAGCGGGCACACGAGATTGGTCTTTGGGGTCAGTGGGAGCTGCCTTGTAGCAATGCTCAGAAATTTTGGGCCTAGTCTATTCCTGGTCAATTAATTCTTTGCAATTAAATAAACATTAGGACGCATATCACAGTCCTCCCCCCTTTTAGGCAACCTGGGCGTATCCTTTTAGCCCCTCAATATGGCCCATGCATCCACGTCGGGATGTTTTTTTGCTAGGGAACATCTACACAGGCCATACATATACGAGGTGTGGTCCGGTAATGATATTAGGACCTGGTTTACACGGTGATGACCAAGAAATTGAAGGGTGCCAAAATACCGGCAGAACTGATTGATCCCTGATAGCTGTTTTGAGACATTACCGGTTCTGACACCTTCCTCTTCATTCAAGCGAGTGCGCATGAGCGAGGGAAGAGTGTGTGCGATTGATGCGCATGCGCCTCTTCGCCGCCACGCTGCACATGCGCATTGAGATACTTCCTATTCTGACATCACCGGAAAGAGTTTCCGCCTTTCCCCTTGCCTGACTTGTTGATTTAAAACCCCATGTTTCGCCGTCCTTAATTGACTTACGGCGAGCGTTTGAACAGGGGTAGGTGCGCTAGAGGCAGCACCCGTATATCTTTATAAGTACCATTTTGTTCTAGTCACTTAATGGTTGTCATCATTTTCACCTAACTCCTTTGGTGCCTCCACATTTATTTGTGTGTCTGGCCTGTGTCTATTGTTTCCACAGCCCGACTATACGTGGGCGTCCATTCTCTTGACCATTGGAGGAGTGCTTTTACTAGTGCTTGGTAAGCATGGTGATTGTGTTCCACCTATTTTCACGTTTTGGTAATTCTACCATATTTCAACATTAGTAGGCTCCTGCCTCATAGTTGTTACACGTTTAACCACTTCCATGTAGCCGAGTCTGGGTGCCTTATTTTAATAATTTTAATAATATAAGCGTTAACTGAGCTAATTGCTCTTTGTACTAACGGCCCCCGCCTCATGGTGGACCTTTCCCGTGTGCCTGCGCAATTTTTCTGTGAAACTAGGTGTTCAAAAAAGTGGCACCTCGTGATGCATCAAGTAGTTACTGACGCTCACATGTGGTTTATCTTGTTTTCTTGTTTCCTAGGCATCAACCAGGAGCAGCTTCTGTGTAGCAGCTGAATTTACATAGAGGGTATACAGGCTTCCTTACCCGCCCTGGCTGAGATAAGAGGGTTCTCATTTTAACTTTTATGTATTATGTTCACGTGCCCTTCACTGTTTTTTGTTTGGTCCTGAAGAAGCGCCAATGACCTACGGGCGACAGAGGCGCGAAACATGTCGACTGCGACTATAGACACCCAGGCATAGTGGGCCTTTTGGGGTCAGTCATTTTTAAGCAGTATTCTTAACTGCCAAGGGTTTATCAAGTAAAACTTAACGCTGCTTTCATACCCTTGCAATTTTATCACACTATCACGTTTGCACGTACATGAATTACCCTCCTTTACCCTTCCCCACACACCCTCATGCAACATCCGGCATTTCCTCAAAAAGATCTCTGATAAAGTGACCCTTCGGGGGACCCATAGGGAATTGCAGCGCCGGCCCTACGAGGAGCAAAATGCCCGATGATGAAGCATGACATCCCTCGGGGTGTGTGAGGGCAGCAGAGGATGATGAATGCCTTTCCCTCTCATATTAGGGTACTTTATACCTAGGATTACCTTTCCCTTATCCTTCCCTGTTTTTAATGCATGGGTGACTGTTTGCACCCTGATACACCGGTGTCTTTTGCACCCTTGTATAGGAACTTTGTCCTCCTTTTTGTTACCACATTTATGTAGATACCATTGTTGGGCCGAATTGCAACTTGCATCGTTGTTTCTTCTTGATGTTGTACCATTTCAACTGGTGTGATTTGTACTCCATTATTCTTTGCTCCATCACTCTGTGTTGCAGAGTCTTGAAAAGTTATGAGTCTTTCCATCTGAACTTCCTATATAGTAGCAAGAGGAGATCTGCGGCTGCTCCGGACCCCACGCAGCCTACTGTTGGGAATCGGCCACATGATGTGGTTTGTTCAGATAAATGGAGACAAATATTTTTTCTTTTTTGCTGGCAAGAGGATGAAGAAGTACTGCTCTTGAACCCACTAACACTAGGACAGGTACAGTTGTTCTGTGAGAATCCCAAAGTCTCCTCTGTCCACGATCTTTTCCCTGACCAGGTCTCCAATCTGCTGGACCCAGGCAGGTCTTGCGAGGACTGGTTTCACCTCATCAGTGGTGGTGCGCTTGACCTGCACGCTGCTTTGTAGTGCTCAGAATTCATTGAGTTCCTGTAAATCAGCTAAACGGTCATTCAGTTCAAATGGTTTTGCATCCACCACTGTGCTGGCACAATCAAGATCAAGTTTCCACATTCTGGTCCCAAACGGGATTTCATAAGGGGTACGGCCTCCCAAGCACTTTCTTGGCATGTTGTTAAGTGCCCTCTGGACCCCATATAGGTGATAGACCCATATACCGCCCACGCCTAATACCCTTGCTGCTAAGGATTGCTTTAGGTCCCGGTTTTTCTTCTCCACCACTGAATTTCCCTTGGGATGGTAGGGGGACGAGTACTGCAAGGCCACGCCCATGGCTTCCTTGTAAGTCCTTGAGCTAAACGCTGGACCACGGTTGGAATGTAACGTGCCAATTGTGTATGTCCCGATGAAGATTCGCAAATCCTTTATAACTGTTCAACAGTCAGCTGAGTGCTGGGGCCAAACCCATGGGAATGTAGAGCATGAATCCACTGCCATGGAGATGTACTTGTAAGTTCTGTCAAAATTTAAGGGGCCACAGTGGTCCAAATAGACACATGCGTGTGGTCTGTCTGAAATCAGCAATGGTGTTTGTGACGGCCTGTGAATGGTGGACCCCTTCATCTGCGGGCAAATGTCGTATGTCGGGACCTAGTCCTTTGTTTGTTTTATCAGCCCTGACCGCCAGTAATGCTGCTTCAATAATGAAATTGTTGCAGTGACTCCTGCGTGTGATGAGTCCAGACCCTCGTGTACAGCTAGTATTAAACCTAATCTGGGATCTTTATTTGGTATTACCCTATCCCCCATCCTGGAATTTGATCATACAGAGTGTTATGTGCATCTAACTTGTATGAATAATTGAGTGGAAAGCCATTTGGCAGGACGGGTGAGACGTTCTTGAGGCATTGATACCTACTATTATATCTCTGTTTATTCCTGTGTGTGAACGAGTGATTGCGGCAATGGCAGCAGTTTGCACTGTCGCCTTGGCAGCTTCATCAGCCAGTGAATTCCCTTCAACGTGTATGCCAACACGCTGATGACTCATGGTGTGAAGATCTTGAGGTGAGGCAGACCTGCTTTCAGATTTGCCACTTGTTCCCATAACAGTTTGTGTTTTATCGTGCCATCCTTGGCTTCTCTAAATCTATTCTGGCCCCAGAAGTGAAGATATTCAATGTATGATTTGTACACAGTAGAATGAATCGCACACAATCAGTGTGGGGAATTCCCGATCCGTATACTATAGGTCTAGTATCAGGGCTTTTAGTTCTGCTAGCTTTGCGGTATCGCCTAGGGATTGCGTAGTCATATTGCTCGGGAGGAACTTACCATCCCGCTTCCGACCTTTCACTAAAGCGCATGCAGCGCAATGCTGCTGTTTACTTCCTATGGCAGGTTGCGCAGAACTGTCAGTATAAATTATGTATTCGTACTGATCTAGAGGCAAGATTTAATTCGGGAGAGGATATTCTTGTTCGCACTGCAGACATGCTTGTGTTCTAATTCTTGGATTGCATCTGTATTCTATGTCTGTTGTAGTGAGAGAATTCGCCCATTGTATCCAGCCTGGATGTAATGCCTTTGCATTTCGAATGCTGGCTTTAGTTACCGCTTCTAAATTCAGTATCAGGGTTACCACAATAATGTGTTTCACCTGTGCTAGTGCTCTTTCTCGCATTACAGCAGTCTGTAGAGATGCCAGAATTTTTTCTGTTGCTGCAAATCTATTTTCAGCATTTGTGTACAGATGAGATTTGTATGCGATAGGGACTATCCCACCTTCATTGAACATGATAGTTTTGTCCTCCAGGTAAGGTAAATTAAGCCCAATTCCTGATGACAAACAAAATGTAGAGTGCTTTAAGGTAAAAACAAAAAATGTCTACAAAATATGTTTTCTTCTAATAGTAATCTTGAAATACCTGTGAAACCTCAAATTCCTATGTCACAGGTGGCAGTGGAAACAAAATTACATGTATTAATGTCATTCCTGATAGCGTGTCAAAATTAAAAACTGCCCTCAGACAATTGAATACAATGAAGTGTTCTGAAGTGTAATCAGTAGGTCCATCTACTAGAACTATCCAATTGAAAACAAAAACATAATATATAAACAAAAACATAATATGAGAAATCTGAAAAATACTCCATATATGAACAAATTACAAAAATCTGGTAGATTTAGGTCCCATTGTGTACCCTGATAACCCGGGGATGACCTGTATTACCAGGTTGCAGGCGTTTACTAGTGACTGCAGGTGTTTTGAAGCTATCATGTCAGCTTGAACTGGCTGTAGAGTGTCAGTATGTGTTTGAGTCCACTTGTTTCCTGTGAAATTTGGTCCTAGTAAGTCACAGAAAGGTTCAACTATTTCTACGTTGTCTTGAATATATGTTCTGCCAAAATTTAGGAATCCTAATATGGATTGTAAACTTTTCACAGATTTAGGAGGCTGTATTAGGAGGCATTTTTTTAGAAAATCTGCGGCCAGGCTTTTTCCTTCACTTGACAGCTCATATCCCAAAAATAGGATGCTGAATGGGCAATCTTTGTTTGTTTTAAGTTAAATTTGTAGCCAAAATTGGCAAAACCGACAATTATTTTGTTCACCCTGCCCAAGTGATCCGGTACTGCATTGTCCATATAAATATCAAAGTCAAAGTCAAAGTCAAAAGGCTTTATTTCGATGAAAAACATATCATAAAAGCTTCACATTAAAAAACACAGTTTTAGGATAAAAACATGAGATAATCTATTTACACCAATTTTAAATTCATTATTTACAAAAAAAAACATTTCAAACAATTGGTTAACATTTAATTAAACATTTCATTTAAGTCTTTTGCTTCTAATTTGCCATCCCATGCTAAAAATTTGGACATGCCACAGGCATACAGTGCCTGCGGGTCTGATCTTAAGATACACAACGCCTCATTATGAGACCTGGTGCCTAACGACCGACATAATGGTTTAAGCCACCTATCTATTGGGTGCGTGTACTCCGGACACTCAAACATGAAATGCGCTATCGTTTCTGGCCTAGTTGGGCAGATGGGGCAAAATGCTGTTGTCTGAGCCGGGGGTTTCCAGCGAGCTGTGAAGGCTCGCACAGGGAGAGCCCTGGTCCTGAATCTAAAGTAGAGGGCCCTATCGAATGGTTTGGAGATGATATCCAGATAAAGTTCGCGGATCGGTAGGTCCTTGAACTTCAGAAAATCATCCGCAAGCCTACCCAGATCATGGTTAGTGCTGGTTCGAAACGCAACCCAATTCCAGTACAAGCTCTTTAGAGTTGTTTTCGGGGGAGAAAACCTACCATCCCATGCCTCACTTAGCCCCAGATTGCCGAGCAAGGCTTTTAGGTCTTTTAACCACTTTATTTTGTGGCATCCAGGCAATGACATGACTTCGGCTAGCCCTTTAGCGTATTTGGCCAGTTCCGGTACTCGCCACAGCCGGGCCCATAAGAGCAGCGGCCGCAGTTTTGCCAGATCGCTAATAGGGCGACATCCTAGGTCAAGGATGAGTGGTATCATCGGGGTGCTCTGGGGGAGTGACATAAGGGACCTATAAAATGTATTTTCAGACCTCGTTAATTCATATAAATATCATCTACATAGGACACTGCCTCTTCATTGTAAGTTTGTAATAGCTTTGACACCCTTGCGGAAAATAGCCCTGGGCTATTCTTATAGCCTTGGGGCAGGCAACAAAACTGACCCTGAGTGCAAAGGGCAGAAAATCCTGTCAAATATCTGCTTTCAGGAGCTTTATTTTGGCAGAAGAAACATTAGAGATATCTAGTGTTGTTTTGTATTTCTTCCGCACTATGTTATTCGTCAATGCAGCGCTGTGTGCGTTCTGAACTGCAAATGCTTTTTGCATGTGTTCAATTGTCTGTAATATAAAACCAAACAATATGTGTTGTTAGGTTTCATTACGGGAAATAAAGGGTTGTTCATTGACGAGGTGCATGTCTCAATCATACCTTAGTATAAAAGTTGGCCTAAGATTGCTTTGACCTGTTTGTTTACTTCCATTTTTAATAGGGTACTGTCTCTGTGGTGTGGGGGTAGTTTTTAATTGGATTTTGTGGTGTTTGGACTCCACGTCCCACCCTACATGGATGCAGTACAATGCCGAAGCTAGCACTTGTGCCCCCTCCTGCACATATGAATGTTTTAAAGAAACAGGAACGAGTTCAGAAAAAGCAGGCAAAATTGGACTTTACTCCTCTGGGCAATCCATTACAAATTCAGGCGGCCAATCTTTTTCTGCTAACAGAACGTTGTATCCAAAAGTCACATTTTCCCAAAAGACCTTTAATTTTTCTTGAGACGTCCCCCTCAATTTGGATATTAATTTTGTCTAGATAATGTGGGACACTTACTCGTGTATCTGGTGTTTCCACCCTGATATATTAATTAAATACTGTTGTCACCAGAGATTCCTTCAGGTTCTGGCGAGCTATTGTCACTTCTGCTGCGCTGTCTAGCATCATCAGAGCCCATTCCCCGTTCAGAAGCTGAGTCCTCAGTAACCTGGGCATTTTTAACTTTTAAGCCAGCTACTTTCTTCTTTTTTAACTGAGTCTTTGTTTTAGGTTGCTCTTCCTGTTTGATAATGAAATCTAAAGTGTGATGTGTCTCCCTTTTTCCCTTTGGTTGATCTTCAATTTTTTGTTCTGACCATCTTTGCCTCTCCAAACTTTTTGATGAACCCTGAAAGGAACGAAAGGAACGTGTATCAGTATCCTGATACCTGTTGGGTTTCTTAATGTTATCACAATTCCTAAAGTTGTACCTCTTTTCAGAAGACACCCATTGGGGAGACCCACCCCTTAGTCGTGAAGTGTTTCTGTTAATATTATTTTTAGTTTGACTATTATCCCAATTCTTTTTAGAAGAAGTGGGTGCTTGCTTTGAGTTTTCTTTTTCAGAACTACTCACCACTAGTGGTTTCCCGAGTTTGGCTCCCAAACTATCTCTGCCTAATGAAGCATAGATGTGGTCAATAATTTTTGATAATGCCTGCTTCTGATTTGCAGGAGTTGTTTCCCTTAGGTGTTGGCATATGGCCAGCACTGCTGCTGCCCCCTTGATGTTGCTCAGCATAATTGCCATGGCTTAGTCAAAATTACCTAACAATTTCAAATCCAGGGCAGGTCCTGCCCCATACTCATTCTGTATTTGATTTAATACTTCAGGAATAACTGATATGGTTGGGGTACTATGTATTCTAATGTGTCCTGCAGCAAAGATTGTTCCCCAGGTGGTACAATCCTCAATTGAGGGAACCATTCCCATTGGCAAGCAAATTGTTAAAATTCTGTGTTTTTCCTGCGGACCCGTACAGGGAACTACTGCTTCCAGTTATACTATTTTTTGAGCAATCCAGAATGGTACTTGATCCCTTCTTGATGGGAACACACCCATTATTTATTTCAGTGTTTGTGGACTAATCACTGGTGTGGGCTGGGTCTGGACTATTCCAGGTGGAGCAGCTCTTACAGGTTGTAATGTGAGTGTTCGCATTTCGAACTGGACAATATGTCTGTTTAGCATGACTATTTCTTTGTAAGGTGTACGCACTTTCCCTACTGGGAGTATGTCTATCTCAGGATGTAGATTGTAAGCCGCTAAGACCAACCACGTCACTCCTCCTATGTTAGTCTTACAATTGAAGTTGTGTGTTTTAGGGCTCCTTTGAACCAGTTTTCATGTTTAGGGCTCCTTTGAACCAGTTTTCATGTTGTTGGTATGTATTCATGAAATATGTGTGTCTGTGGATCTGCGGGTGGGAATTTGTACCCAGGAATAGAATACCTCTGATCTGAACACCTTGTTTGCCTCAATCACAAAGGTAACATGGCCACTTGTTGCAGGGAACCCATGTTCTAATAATTTCAGAGTTACTGCCTGTCTGCAGTTTTCTGAAATGTTAAGGGCATTTTCAAATTCTTCTCCTTCCTCACCCCCACCTCCATTTGTAGTTTCAATCATAGTGGAATGAGAAGAAAGTAAAAAAGTTTTAAGAAATAGGGTTTAGCACGATAGGGAACTTTTAATCCATACACGCTTGTCTAAAACGTCCAGTCAATACACAGGGTGTGCTTGCTCAGCTAAGGCAGCTAAACCGTTCCACTTCAGACGTCTCTGAAAAAAGTGAGTAGGAATGTCTGAGAAAGCACCACTGAACTACTCAGATTTTACTGTTAATATAAGAACCAAACCAACGTTGGCGGCGCAATGTTGTGGAGTTCCTAGGACCCCCCCCAGGACTCTGCACAATCTGGTTGACCTAAACTTAGGGTTTGGTGTGCAGACAGACTTTGGCCATCCCCACAGGATGAGTCAGCCATTCAACCTGCTAGCTCTTCAGTGCCACTATCACCCCTCTGTACTATACAGTGTTGTAGGTAGTTTTGGCAACCACTGAACATGACAACCCTGATTCCTCAGGTATAGTGGAAACAATACGGTATCTTTCGCTCAGTCACTCATGTTTTATTTTCTCAGAATACATAGAATGACAGTTGGAACGGTTTCAATAAGTATTTATTGGTCAAGTGTCAGGCTAGTATGAAACATGTTCGCTGTGACAATCAAAAGACAGGAGCAGACGAATGTAATCGCTAGTACCAATATCGTGAAAGTAGATACATTTCTACCATAATGCAAATAAAGTGAATAAAAGCATATTACATAAAACAATATCATTGGCATACCCCTATGATGTGTCTCCTACTTAACAGCGCCTAGCCAAGAGGTGTAGGTGAAGCGTGTATCTGTAAGTGCTAGGATATGTCCTAATGGAACCATTTGGAGCCAAGAATTCCCCGGGAAGTGCTAACCCCTCACCTGATGGTTTTTAATGTAGGCCCGTCTCTGTGTCAAGGATGGCACCTGCAAGGGATGTCAGGTCTCCGCCTGTCAAAGGATCAGCCTCTGTCTTGGTAAGGGGGAGTGAAAGTCTTTTATACTAGAGTGGTCACTCCGCGGATTTTCTAGAACCGATATGTTTTGAAAAAAATTACCTAATCCTGTTCTTTTTTTTTAAACTCTTTTTATTAGTGCAGGTGATCTCTGTGGTCGGTACATATATACAAGCAATATTATTACAGTGTGACATCGTCAGGAGCACAAACAAAATACCATTTTCAAGGCATAAGGGCACAAGATGGAAACATTATACACCATGTTGGGGGTAAGCGGTTCATCAAGGGAAGGGATCAGGGAGGTTCACATAGATTCCCACAGAATTCATTCCACTCTGACCAGATCGCTATCTATTTCCGGGGGCATCCCCGAGCTACATAGACTGTCTTTTACTGCAGCATACACCAGTCCATGTCCCTTTTCCATGCACCAAGCTTTGGAGGTGCTGCCCCCCCCCCACATTTGAGCTATGTTGTGCTTAGCTATCATCAGGCCAAGCGTCACCCAGGTTCTGCCTTTCGCTATCAGGTCTGTGGGCTCCAAGATGTTTAAGAGGC
Organism: Lissotriton helveticus; assembly: GCF_964261635.1. NCBI lineage: Eukaryota > Metazoa > Chordata > Amphibia > Caudata > Salamandridae > Lissotriton > Lissotriton helveticus. Next base: position 1,305,170,513 of record NC_136061.1, read on the forward strand.
ATCTTTTTATTTCAAGCCGGAGGTCCACCCCCCACACAGCCCTCATACAGTGATGGACTCGCTTCCAGTAGGCTTGGATCAGAGGACACTTCCATATACTATGCGTGAATGAACCCACCACTCCACACTGCCTTCTACATAGCCCTTCCGTGCTTCTGTCCATTAATACCAGGTGCGTGCAAGAGTTGTAGCTGCAATGTAGAATTTTCAATTGTATCAGCTGTAATTTGGCCGATATTGCCACCTCCTTAGGGGAGGAGAGCGATTCCCTCCATTCCTCGTCGTCGATTTCTAGACCGTCATTTTCCCATTTCTGCCTGAGTTTGAGTAGGGGGGTCAGGTGTGTGATGTATGAGTTTCTTGTATGTGAGGGAGATGGCCTTGTCCTGTAAGAGACCATCCAGCAGTCTGTCCTCCAGGAGAGAGGATTCGGGAAGTGACGTTCCGGGTGGAATGTTTGCAAGGAGCGAGTGGTGTACTTGCGCATATCGGAAAAACTATGTTTGTGCTAGTTCATACGTCTGCTGCAGTGAGGCAAATTATACCATTCCCTTTGGTCCCCATAATTCCTTGATTCAGGAGATCACAATCAGGTCCCAGTTTCTGAACCCTTTGGTGCGACCCAATGTGCCTAGCTTCTCCGAAACCCAGAGCGGAGTACCCAGCGTCAATCTGTTTGCCCATCCCAGACTACGGCTTACAATATGCCAGAGTTGGACCGAGTGTTTTGTGGGCCCAGTGAGGGGGTATTTATTAGGTGTGGAGTAAAGAACTGTCTCGAAATTCCCAACCGGGAGGAGCCATCTATCCATCCCGTAGCCAGGGTCGTCCCCAACGCAGTAAGTGCCCTGGTTGATAGACGAGAGGTGGGCCACTCAATAATATTTCCTGATATCAGGAAGTGCTGTACTCCCCTCATACCACCCCAGTGTAAGCTTATGGAGTGAGATACGCGGCGTTCCCGCCCACAATAGATCCCTCTGGGTGGTCTCGATTTCCTTGAAGTACTGTACGGGACTGGAGGGTGTATAAGAAACATGGCAAGGTCATCATTTTAAAAAGAGCTGCCTGGCCCAGTAGGGACAGCGGGAGCTTCTTCCAGGTGGCAGTGTCCCTTTTGAACCTCTGTAGAGGGGGTAGGAGATGTCTCTTGTATTGAGCCGTCAAGTAGGTGGTGATAAGGACCCCAAGATATTTAAACCCCTCTGTGACTATTTTGATCAGACAGTCTCGCGGTACTGTAGGGGGAGTGCCATGTAAGATGTAGAGCAAAGATTTCCCCCCGGTTTATACTGAATTCGGATTTTCTCCCGAAACTAGTCAAGATGTCTAAGACCACCCTGAGTGATTTGTACGGGGAGGCAAGGTCAAGGAGGATGTCATCCGCGTATAGCGAAATCCGGTCCTCCCACCCATCAGCCCACTCAAACCTCGTATTGAGCGATCCTGTCGAATCCAACCCGCGAGCGGCTCCAGGGAGAGGGCGAATAGCAGAGGAGAGAGGGGGCAACCCTGTTGCATCCCTCTCTCCAACGTGAAGACATCGGAGATCTTATTGTTGACTACCACCTGGGCTAATGGCTCAGCATAGAGGAGTTCCACCCATCCAATGAAATTTGGGCCAAATCTCAGCTTTTTAAGGAACACCATCATATATGGCCATTCAAATGTGTCAAATGCCATTGTGGCATCTAGTGAGACCACCACCGCATCTTCCTGGATTGTGTGGGAGCGTCCCAGTACCCCATGGAGACGTCGTAGGTTAAGAGCGGTATTGCGGTGTGGCATAAAGCCTGACTGGTCCGAGTGAATCAATTTGGTAAGAACGGGTTGGACCTTATTTGCGAGCAGTTTCGAGAGGATCTTGGGTTCGGCCTTGAGCAGTGAGATCGGCCTGTAAGAGGCACACAGCACTTTGGGTTTCCCCTCCTTTGGGAATGCCACTATTGTGGGTATACGCTGGTCTCTCTGCAGTTTCCCTAGTGCTTTGCTGTCCTCAAACATACGCTTGAGGTGAGGACCCAGACTGTCGGGTTTGAGCTTGTACAGCTCAATTGGAAGACAGTTAGGCCCCGGGGCCTTTCCAGACCTGAGGTCAGTGATCGCCTTGGCCAGCTCTTCCGCAAAGAGCACACTCTCCAAGGCCTTTTGATCCGCATCAGAGAGGATAGGCATCTTAATGTCGGCAAGGAGAGCGGAGGAGTCCTCCTCTGGGAGCACTGACCCTCTCTGATACACCTTCTTGAAGTGTGATGCAAATTCTCACACTACCTCCTGAGGCTCCGTCAGGAGGGCTCTCAGCTCGTCCCTGAGCTCCGACACTACCCTCTGCACTTTCTGTTTTTAGTCCAGCTATGCTATTAATTTACCAGCTTAATCACCCTGATCATACAGACGGCTATCTCTGTCTCCCGCTAGGCTCTCAGCAGTGTCTGTGGCGAGTGTCCTGTACTCAGCCGCCTTGAGCTACATCTGGTGCAGAGCCGCCGGTTCATCTGCTACCTGTGCTATCTCCTCCAGTGCGAGAAGGTCACGCTCGAGAGTGAGCATTTGCTTTTCTTTTTCCCTGCACTGCCTCGCAATTGCAGTGAGGGCTTCTCCCCTGAGTACAGTTTTAAATGCTTCCCACAGGGGTGTAGGGGAATCCACCGTCCCTTCATTATCTTGGAAATATTGGTCAATCGAACGAGTCATCTTCTTTTTGGTCTCCGGGTTGTGAAGGAACCAAGGATTTATGGGCGCCACACAGCCGACCTTTCGTTCCTCAATAGTGAGATGAGCCCATATGGGGGAGTGGGCCGATATACCCCGTGGCAGGTGTTCAATCTCTTGGATGTTAGTGTTGTGCTGTAGAGGCATGAGGATGTAATCTAATCTGGAGAAGGTGCGGTGTGGGCCTGAAAAGAAGGTGTACTGTTGTAAATTTGGGTGGTGCACGCACCAAAGATCTGCCAAACCAAATGCTTCCAGAAGGTTGGACAGCCACATGTGCCCTGTGCTGATGTCTCGAGGTGGGTGTCTATCTAGTTCCCCCGATACTACAGTGTTAAAGTCTCCCCCCAGAAGAAGCTGCCTCTCGGGGAGGGAAAGGAGAAGTTTGCCCAGATCGAGGTATGATTGAAATTGAAAACCGGGTGGGATGTATACAACGTCACTAAGTTTAGCATTCGTCCCTCCCATTTCCTGGATAGTACTGCAGGGCATCCTAGAGGGTCTGTCTCTGTGTGTTCAATGGCGAGTGGAAAGTTCTCGCGCACCAGAAAGCCCACCCCTCGGGATCCTGAAGTGAAACCGGCACGTGCAACCATATTGTATCCCCACCTGTTGAGAGCGTGACAATTATTACCAATAAGGTGCGTTTCCTGTAATAGGACGACATCTGGGAGGTGGCGTTTAACAAATTGTAGCACTATACTCCTTTTAAGCTTGTCCCCCAACCCGTTGACGTTCTAGCTGAGAACCTTTAAACTCTTATACCACCTTGTAGCCATCTTCGGAAGAAATTTTCTGCCCAACCTACTCACCTCCCCGCACCCCTACCCCCCACACATTGCCAAACACAAGTGAACAACAACGGAACTGTTGACCACCCCACTTCCCCCCACCCTGCCACCCTGCCACCCTGCCACGTAGGTTTAGTACGACCCACACCCCCAACCAGCAGAGCGCCTTTCGCCCCAAGAAAAAGTGAAAGAGGAAGAGAGCTCCCTCCTCCCCCGGTTAACTATAAGTTGCAGAAGTGCACAGGCGCCACCTCCGGCCGTTGGAGGCCCGTCCCCATAAAGAAAGTGTCATGTCAGGCATGTGCATTATCTCTGCGGGAAGGGCAGTGCAGCGCCCCTACCCCCGTCCCAACCACCACAAAACAATGTTACTGGCCCCCAGGGACTGCAGTGCCACCCCACAGGTGCAGTTCAGGCCGTGGAAGTAGGAAGGCATCCGCGGCCCCTGATATCTAAGTCTGAGGTGTCCCAGTGTCCCAGTGGTGCCAAGCACCCACGCCGCCCATAGATCCCGGATCCCCGGAACCATAGGAAATCATTTTAAGTTACTTCAAAGTTAGTAGAGGTCCGTAGGAGCAGTCGTCTCCGTCCGTGTGGGCTCCTTAAAGACTCTGCCCTGTCCTTGCGCCGGGCTGCTGGATCTGGAACGCCAGGAACGCTGACTCCGCCTGTCGGTGTCCGATCTTTCGTCCGCCGATCCCGGTGACTTAGCATTAGGTACTCTCCACCCGTCTACTTTTGCCATCGCCTATGTCTGTGCCGGAGAGTTGCCTCTCTCCAGGCACTCCTGTGCCTCCGATGGAGTAGTGAAGAAGAGAGATTTTCCTCCGGTCAGAATCTTAAGCTTCGCAGGAAAAAACATCATGTATTTGATTCCCTTTTGTAGGAGTGCCGCTTTCACCCAGTCGAATGAATGCCTCTCACGCTGTACTTTGAGCGTAAAGTCCGGGAAGAACCTAATCGTCGCATTTTCATATTGGAGGTCCACCAGCACCCTGGCGGCCTGCAGGATGGCGTCACAATCCCTATAGTTAAGGATTTTAGCGATGATGGTCCTACTTGGGCTTGGGTATTGGTGCGCGGTGCGCCCTCTCAACAGAAAACATGGTTGAGAGCCGTTTTGGATTCAGGTGGGTAAAGATCAAGTCCTCAAGGCCCTTCTGACCCCTCCGGAACGCCCACCACCCGAATGTTGTTCCTGCGGGCCCTCCCCTCCTGGTCCTCGAGCTGCAGGGCTACTTGGCAGTGTTGGTCCACCAGGTCATTGACCCTCTGTTCCAGCTTTTTAGAGGAGGCCTGAAGTTCCCGGATGTCAGACTCATTGGTTCTGGTCTTGTCTGAAGTTTTGGTGAGGTCGGCCAATATAAAGTTAATTTCAATGGACATTTTATCAATTTTGGTCTCGAGGGTGGTCCCCAAGGTTGGTATGTCCGCCAAAATTGAGGTCAATGAGGGCTCGTTTTGCGCCACTTCGTCTCCAGACGTCCCTACTGCTTGTGGGCCCGCCATTTTGACCGCATATTTGTCCAGCTTGTTAGTTTGGGTGGTCGCTACGCCTTTGGGCTTCATGGTGGCCTGTTTCGTCTGGTTCTTCGCCCACTAGACTCTCTGCCCACTGGTGTTGAGGGCCACGGGCTGTGTCTGTTTCCAGCGCATTCTGCTGCCCGCGTCAATCTTCTCACCGTTTAGCCCCCACCAGTCTCTGGTTGCGCCAGGCCTTTCCTTACTGCGCAGTGTATCTCACTCCCGGGGCTCTTTGCAACACTCAATCATGTAGGCCACCCCATGCTCACTCGGGCTCAAGGGCCACCACTACCGCCGAGCCCGGCCCTGTCGCTCAGCGCGCCCTGCCTGGTCTGCAGGTCTTTTCTCGGTCCTCCGGTATTCAGAAGGGTGACCCCCCCGAAGTCCACTGGGCATATGTCCGCAATACCTCCACCCACCAGGAGCCATCGATCGTGTAAGTCCTGGCTGAGTAGAGGAGCCCACCGCTAGGGGTGGGTGCCGGTCTCATGTGTCACCGCCTAAGGCCCATCAAGCCCGCCAGCCTCCGTTCCCGCTGGAGCAGGCCACCTCACTCCTCTACTCTTCAGGTCGCACCTCTGTCCCATCTGGGTCGGGTCCCTCTCCTCCCCAGCTCTCCGTGGGGTCAATCCGTCCTGCAGCCATAGGGGGTCTCACCGCCACTTCTCAGTGCTTCCCAGGGCCAGCAGGCTCAATTGTTAGCTGCACAGTGTGCTGCGGCCTATTTGGCAAGGGCCCTCCGCTACCGGCCCTCGCCCAGCAGTTCATAGGCCACACAGGCCCCATCAGTCCTCCCGTGCCAATAGCACCAGTGCTTGGGCCCGAGGCGGCAGCGGGAGCACCGCTAGAGGCAGGGGGTAGAGCGACGAGCATGCCGGAGCGGGGGTCCTTCACTCACGGCAGGCTCCCCGCGGGCCGCAAATCCGGTCCGTCGTGTAGATGAGGAGGGGGAGTGGCAACTCTCTGATGCTCGGACTGCACCAGCCGCTGCCTGGGGCTCCGACATTCTGCTGCCACGGAGGTTACACGGAGCCACCCGCGCACCATGTTGGGCGCTGCTCACTTTCTCCCGACATTCACCAACACTCGTGAACACTGCCTGTCAGATGATGGACGGATTTAAGGGGATTTTTGGGCTCGGCTCCGGCGGAGCTCTGTTCTCTGGCAGCCATTGTTGTTGGCGCCAATACCACGCCCCCACTCGCTAATCCTTTTCTAAACAAACATGAGCATATGCAGCTGGCTGTTGGCCATGAATGAAAAAGTGGTACAGAATAAATCTACCATGCCTGGGGACATGTTTTGTGTACATCAGGTACAGGAACTAAGATATGGTACTAAGAGCCTGATGTCGGAGAGACAGAAGTCAGCTACTGGGTAAAAGGTCACCTGTGTAAAACTGTTATGTCGTGTGGATGGGACGTAATGCATGTAATCGGTATATACATGATGGAACTAACCTAAGGAACATGACAATAAAACTTTACTTTCATAACCTTAAGGTTTCCGAAACCATGAAACAATGACTATTTTGTGTTGAGCATTCATGTTGTAGTTTGTAGGAATCAGACCCATATCAGCAGCTGTGCTGAAACTGAGTAGAAAGGCACTTGACGTTATACCTTGAAGCACATGGATGGATGCTTGCACCTTCATGTTCTTGTGTTTTATTGTTGCTACAAATGAACCTTGACTTTTTAAGGGCGTTGATGCAGCCCATGTATACTCTTTGGTTTTTAACTGTGTAAGAGAGGTTAGCTTTTGGATATCCTGATTTATAACATCCTCTGCTTCAATTAAGATTTGATACCACAAGGCTACCTCTTTATTAATTTTCCACGTTTTAATAGCTTGAAATAACCAGGCATCATCCTCCTGCTCCTCCCACTGTTGTCTGGCCCACCAAGCGGAAAGTAGGTGATATTTAAATCGAGTTAATTGGCCATGAGTACATAGAATCAAAGATTCTCATGTGATCAAATCTGCACCTATCTTTAGATCTCCCCACCGAGAGATACCTGCTTGCTTTAATGGTAGACTAAGCAAGTCATCCAAACATTCTGGGGTGCCCGGGGAACCCCAAATCGGCGAGTAGTCAGAATAATAAGGCACTCCCAATTTATTTTGTATATAAACCCAATTCTTCACTGCCTGTAGCAAAATCTTAAGTCTGACCTTTTAAAAAAAATGTGGGTCCCCAAACTTAAAACGGAACTGCCCCTGCTCATCCCGTAGATCACTCAACATTGCTCCATAGATACGGCCCAATGCAGAATCATCTGGATTGTTTAATAACATCCTAAAGCTTTTGAAATGGAACACTTGCGCATAAAACCATAGATCTGGTAGCGCAAGCCCCCCCTTCTCCAACCTTCTCCTCAGCCTTTTCTATGAAATACGAGCACCTTTTGACGCCCACACAAAACTTTCAATCTTGCCTGTAACTTTGCGACCTCAGTCTTATCAAATGGGAGGGTTATATTATTAAAAAGAAGTTATTTTTGGAAGTATGATCATTTTGATCAAATTAACCCTACCATATAAGGTAGATTTGCCCATCTAATCAGTAATTTCCCCACCTCCTGACTGATCATTCTCCAATTGACAGTAGGGACATCCGCTAACTTCTGAGTAATTGTAATACCAAGATATTGCATCTGAAACCTAACCCCGGAGGTCTGAGATCATTGATTCCACTCCATCACTTCTGTTTTATCCCTATTTACACTATACCCTGAAACATTCCCAAAAGTCTCTGCTTTAGGCAACAAACTAGGAATAGAGGCTCCAGGATTCTGTGCATATAAAAGTAAATCATCTGCATATAATGCTAGCTTAGCCTCGAAGTTGTTCTATCTAAACGGAAGAATAGTAGGATCTTGTCTGATTGAAGCCGCCAGGGGTTTAATATAAATATTAAATAACAAGGGGGACAACGGGCATCCCTGCCTTGTACCCTGCATAATATCGAACCACTCAGTTGGTTCCCCATTAACTAGTACTCTGGCTCTGGGTACTCTATAAAGTGCCTAAACTGCTTTTATTGGAATCTTAGGAAATCCAACATTTCTCAAGGACTCCCAAAGATACGGCCAGTGGACTTGATCGAACGCTTTAGCAGCGTCAACTGCCACCAGAGTTACTGGTAGATTATAACATTTTGCCAAATCCACTATCCCTGGCAATATGCCTGTGCGCTCATTACCTGCCTTCCGGGAATTAACCCCCTCTGATCAGTATGGATAACACTTTTTATAATTTTAGCTACCCTTGCTACCAATACCCTCGTAAACACCTTGTAATCCATGTTCAGAAGGGATATGGGCCTATAAGACTCAGCTGTTAGCGGGTCCTTGTTTGGTTTTAGAATTAAAACTATTGTCGCCTCAGCCCAAGATGCCTGAGATTCCTTCCCACCCCTCAGTATATTATCAAAAAGCTCTTTGAACACTGGTATTATATTATCCTCTACCGATAGATATAACTCTATCGGGAGGCCATCTGGGCCCGCCGCCTTTCCTCTTGCCATCCTTCTCATCTGTGCACGGGTTTCTTCCTCAGTTATTCCGGAAGCTAGATATTCACTCTGATGATCATTTAGGGATGGGAGCTCCACACATTTCAAATAATCCTTGATCTTTTCCACCCCGGGAGCAAACTCCTCACTGTATAATTTGGCCATATATCCCCGCACTTCAGCTCCAATTTTTACATTAGTATACAAAATCTGACCAGTAGAGCTCTCTTTTAAACTACTGATCTGGTTTCGGACTCTATCAGTTTTAGCCTTCCAAGCCAAAAGCCTACCACTCTTCTTCCCATATGAAAAATTCTGAAGTTTACTAACCTTCCATCTGCTTATTGAGATATTATCCAAGACACTCTTGTATTCTAATCGGAGACTCTCCAGTTCCTTAGTAAGTTGTGGCACACTACAAAAAGACTCTAAGGAAGCTCTTTGTAATTTTTGCTCCTTAGTTGGAATCTTTTTCAGAAGTACTTTCTCTTTCTTCCTAGAGCTACAGTTCTTTCCGATCATAATAGATGTAGCCTCAGCCATTAGAAATGCCTTAAAAGCATCCCAGATAACCTGAATCTTTGCTGATCCCATATTATCTTTGAAAAAGATCATTACCTCTTCTTGCAACTTTGATTGAACAACCTCATCCAACAGAATTGTCCGGTCCAAAGTTCATCTTGTAACGCCTCTCTTTTCTTGTAATCTCAGAGAAAGGGGTACCACAAAGTGGTCGGAAAGGATAGCAGGCAGATTTTCAACCCTTTCAACTTCCTCATATAAACATTGATCAATTAAAAAGTAGTCAATGTGGGAGTGATAGCCATATTTTTTGCTGTAAAAAGTGTATCCCTTATCATTCCCCATTTTGGCCCTCCAAACATCAACTAAGTTTAATTCTTGCATCAATGTTTTAAGTGCAGCCCTTGAATGTAAGGGGGTATTATATTTTCTTTTTGAGGTTCTATCTAACTTAAGTCTTTGAACTAAATTAAAATCGCCCCCGATAACAAATGGGGCATTAGCTAACAGAAGGGTAGCCTCCAACTTAATCAGGGGTCTGGATTAAATACCAAAAGTTCAACGACGGACCCTTCCTAATGTCAGCACCTGGCTATTGTTCGCCCCCAATTGATAAATAACCCCAGGATAACTAGAGGGAAGTGTGTGCACACTGATTAGCACCCATCGTTACTGTGCTGATTCCTAACGGAATTGTATACAAGTTAAACCACTGCAAAGGTGCACCACAACAAGACTTTGAGCGAATTACAATGCTATTAATAAACATGAAATAAGAACGTTTTGCATTGACAGGATGTTGTTAATCTTCAAATGATCTTTATTTTCAGTGCATTCAAAACAACAATGTACAGCCGACGCGTTTCGTCCCAAGCTGGGACTTCTTCAGGGCTTTTGTAAATGTGTGCTGTCCCATAAGGAGTGAGAATATGACGAGGTTGAAATGCCTTGGCCACGTATTCACGGTTTCAGTCATCCATTATGTATAAGTTGATGTATGGAAAATCTGATGTTTCCTTTTCTCATTCGGTATGGAACAAACCAGGTTGTACCTCTATGTATCTATTTATTAGGTCGGGACTAGGTCAAGTAGGAGTCCTGAGTTTAAGGAGTAAGAACACCTCAGGAATTCATGTGTTTGAACATCTTATGCATGTTCTGTAATGATTATCAAGGAACACAACAATCTCACGGGTGTTTCGGCGGGACGGAGGACTGGTGGATGGGCGCCGGCTGCTTCTAATACAAACGGCCTACTGGAATACAGTGCCCACCTCCTTCTCCTGGGGACTCATAGGATTTGCTTGTCCTTGGTTTCCTTGATAATCATTACAGAACATGCATAAGATGTTCAAACACATGAATTCCTGAGGTGTTCTTACTCCTTAAACTCAGGACTCCTACTTGACCTAGTCCCGACCTAATAAATAGATACATAGAGGTACAACCTCGTTTGTTCCATACCGAATGAGAAAAGGAAACATCAGATTTTCCATACATCAACTTATACATAGACTGAAACCGTGAATACGTGGCCAAGGCATTTCAACCTCGTCATATTCTCACTCCTTATGGGACAGCACACATTTACAAAAGCCCTGAAGAAGTCCCAGCTTGGGACGAAACGCGTCGGCTGTACATTGTTGTTTTGAATGCACTGAAAATAAAGATCATTTGAAGATTAACAACATCCTGTCAATGCAAAACGTTCTTATTTCATGTTTATTAATAGCATTGTAATTCGCTCAAAGTCTTGTTGTGGTGCACCTTTGCAGTGGTTTAACTTGTATACAGGGGTCTGGATTATCCTGATTTGGGCCATAGTAGCTAACACATACCATTGCCCTATTCTGAAGTTTGATATTAGCTATTATCCACCTCGCCAAGAAAGCTGTAGAATAACTTTCCAAACTAATGCCACTGTGTGATCTTATGATTATAGCGACTCCTCTTGTACTATCCCTCTGATTTGAGCTAACAATATCCTGAACCCAAGACCATTTTTTAACGTATTCAAACATTCACTCTCTTCTAGATGTGTCTCCTGTAAAAGGATAACATTAGCCTTGGATTTTTTAAGATACTCCATATTGCGGGGCAATTTTTTCATAGACCTCACCCCATTCACATTCCTTGAGGTGAGATATACTGAGTTCTTACTCATTTATTAATTGAAGAAACTCCTGCCCTCCCAATCTATAATGTAAAACAAACAACAGCTCATAATATAGAAAAAAGGTCAAGACATATGACATGAAAATAAATACACTAAATGGCAGATTGAGGACATTACTCTTTTTTCTATTTTCCCAAATGCTCCCAACACCCTGTGCCCTACCCCCCTCCCGCCCCAGAGAACCCCCCCTACTATCTCTTAGGGCGCAAGCGCCTTCGAGATACCCCCATGCTAACAAGGCGAGCCCAGATATCCACATATTTACATATTTACACACTTAAACACTGTTACTATACTACCATATTGTTGTGAAATACAACATTCCACTACAGATTACCTATTTCGTTAACACCTTAACTCCTTATCCCGACTTTATCCGTGCCTGCTAGCCTCAGCTCCAACCTATCTGCAAATTCTTTACAAGAGTTATCTTCTTTCAGGGCGAACTAAGACAGATCTACACTTTATTCTGCTCCTCCCATCTGTTTTAACAGGGCATCTACTTCCTCCGGCTCACAAAAGTTATACATTTTATTGTTTCACATGATCTTCAACATAGCAGGGAACTTCATATGCACTTGCGCACCCTTGAGCCTAAGTTCGTTCATTTTAGAGCCTAAAAGCCACTGCTGCTCCGCTGTTCTTTTACCCATATCAGAATGTATTGAGTACGTAAAATCCCCAAATGTCGATGACCGTTCTTTTAATGCCCTTGTCAAAACAAGCTCCTTGATTGAATAGGTGAGAAAATAAACAAGTATCTTCCTCTGAGCTTTCCTCCCTGGCTGCAACCTATACGGGTCTCTATGTACTCTCTGGAGCTCTTTCCCCAAGTCAATATCCGCCATATCTGGGAGTAGCTCACCCAACAATCGACAAACAAAACCTTTTAAATATGCCCCTTCTGCATTCTCATTAATTCCCAGGATACGTATGTAGTTTCTCCTAGCCTGAAGCTCAAGTCTTTCCATATCCTGCTGTAGTTCCTTATTCCCTTGTTTAAGCTTCTCGATCTGGCGAAGATTAGAAGCAATAGTCTCAGCCAGAACTTTCACCTCCACTTCCAAGTTCTCAGTTTGTTTAGCTAAACTATCAATCTTCTGCTCAAGGATCTCCCCCCTATCCTGAATCTCTTTCTGATTACTTTCAGAGGTCTCAAATTTGGCCAGAATTTCTTGTCTAAAACTAGTCAGAAAGCCCACTAGCTGACCGCCAGCAGCCCCTGAGACGTCTTCCTCATGTATGTCATGCGACACAGCAGTGCTCATAGCGCTCATAGTGCCATTCGAAACAGCTCCAGTAATCTCATTTACCTCCATTTCAGTACCGCCCTGAGGTGACTCCATTAAATTCTCCTGTGCCTCCATAAGGGGAGAAAAACAATTCTCAAGCCTCAGTGGAATACCCTGAAGCTCAGAGGAGGCTGTTTTTTCTACAGGGTTTGATAAAGATTTATTAACTCCAGTTGCTCCTTCTGCAGGTTGAGAGCCTACAACCTGCTCCATTATTTTAAAATACGACCTAATAAAAGGTAGTGGTTTAGATGTTGTCTGCGACTTTTTTGACCCACACTTTTTAATTGGTACTTCTTTAGTGTTCTTTTTAAGCGGGGTCTTTGGAGGCACCACCCGTAACACTACCTTTATCTTTAGTAATCACTTTCTTAGTTTTGTCCAGGTCTGATCGAAGTTGATACCTGCTCCTTATTAACGAGGATCTTCCGCCTTTCGTATTAGCACTCGTATTCTCTCTACTGAGTTTTAAATCGTCTGCGGGAATGTACTCAGGTGTAGCTGCCTTAGCCTCCTTCTCGGACGAACTTGCACGATGGTATGTACTAGATGCTACGACCTGGGAATGGGGTTCCCTCTCCATCCAGCCCTCCTCACCTAGAAGGTGAATTTTAACTCCTTCTCTCTTCTGAATTGGCCCTACTGAAAAGACGTTTAACTTTCGCAATTTCTACACAACATGCTCAAGTTGTCCAGGTACTCCCAACTCTTCAAAGAATCTAAAGTTACATGCTTTCGGTTTGAAAGATTTAAAACTCTCTGAGTCCTTCCCACACAGCCGGTTGACCAAACCACCTCGCTTACCAACATAAAACAGCTTGGTTGTACGGAGTTTCTTCCAGCTCTCCGCCACCCGGCTCCAACTCATTAATGGGGCAGAGCAACGTCTCATGGCGACTGGGGTAAAAGAAATAATATTCGGACCCATACAACCTTACCTTAAGGTGGCAAAGCTATAATGGTCCAGGAATCAGGTTACCGCACTGTTTAGAAGCTGCAGGAGCTGTAATCCGTGCAGGGATTATTCTCGTCTCTTTAATCTGCTCAGCTCCGCGGCTGCACTGTATCGCTCGAACTCACGACGGCCTCACAGACCCACAAACACCGCAAGCCCCGCCATCCTCCTTTCCGAGCATGATTCTAAGCCCCGAGCTCGCCTCTCTCACACAGGGTGTCTCCCGACTGGCGTCAGCCAGCCGCCATGTTCCCTGACCACGTGATCTGTTTGCATATGTCCTGCATTAAAGCAAGCACCAGACACATGGGTTCTTCATCATTAAATTAATTTAACTTAAAGTGTTTGTTGAGTGTGTTGAGTCTCACCACAAATTAATCGATGGTTTCATCTACTTTCTGTCCTTCTTACTTGGAAATGTATCTTTTGTAATCAACATTGGGCATTGGAAAGCTTCTTTTATCTGATGGTATGTGTCTTCTTCATCAGTTCACTGCATTTTTTTATGACCTCTTTTACGCCATCACCAGCTAGATTTTTGAGGTACTTTTCATGTGCATCAGTGAAATCATCAAATTAACCTATCCAAACAGTCCTTCTATCACCAGTAGTTTGCTTTTTGGGGTATCTAAGCTTTGTGGTGGTTTCTGGAACGCAGCAGAATTGTAGATCAGTGTGGAACTTAATGACACTGGTAGTGGATCATTGTGGATTGGTTTATGCAAACTGTCAGTGAGGCCTTGCTACAAGCTGGCCTCTGGATCATCTTTAATAATAACTAGAAACGTGACTTTCTTCTTGGTCTCCATTGGAAAAACAACTTTTCACTGTTCTGAACACCTTGCTCGGCTCTCATTCTTCTATGCCTTACAACATCATTTTGAACCCCACTCAACAGCTTTGGTGGCATGCTGTGACTTGCTGTTTCGGGTACTTTTTGGCTCTGTAAGCACAACCCTGGACGCATCTCCTTAGCCACTTCACTAAGTCTAGTGTTATTAGGACTATCTTTAATGGGTTGGGTGAGTCAATTATTCTTTCTAAACGTCTATTTGCACTTTCTCACACCGGGTTGATCTTCGCCTTGCAGCGCTTTTGTTCAAAGGGTTATATGGCAATTTTCGATTATCCATGGCTTTTCTTGTAAAACCTGGCTGTATCCGGCTTCAGCATTAATGCTCCATATAACATATAACTTTATCTTACATGGCAGCGAGGTGCCTTTCTGTATGGCTTGACAAGCAGGTTCTCGGCCAAAGAAATATAGATTCTCTCCAATCTCTTCATTATCTTCTGTATCTGGAGCTGCGCTTTGACTCCTCGTATATTTAGCTTCAATTCTGTACTTCGACAACTGCACATGTGGCACGCACAAGCAGTTTGCTTGGACCACTGCAAACTCCCTGGAAGAGCGCTGTCAATCCTTGGCTTACTTATCCCCTATCTCGTTGCTAATCATAGCGTCCTCCCCAGCATGAATACCCACCAATTTATACACCACACACAGAGCTCAGTATTACACATCATTATTCATCTGCGTGTAACTGCAAACAACGTTCTAAACCAGTCTTCATTGCATTCCAATCTAACACTTACATCACAGCTCCACAGAGTGCAACAGAAGCCAAAAGGGTTTCGTCATTACTAACTCACAAGAGACTACACTACACCTACCAATGTCAGCACCTACCTATACAACTAAACTCCACGCTGCCAACTACAACCCTGCACTATCACAAACACATAAACACCTTGCAACTCAAGCAGCTTTCAAACACAACAAAAAGTCCAAAGCATGTCAAAGCAAGCAATAGGCCAGGCCTTGGAAAGATACATTTTTAACATTATTGCAAGCATTGGCCGCAAAGTTAAAAATAAGGGGGGGGAACCTTGCAGCATCCTAACGTGACCCTATACTCTTGCAATAAATCATTTACTTTTAGAGATAAAAAATGAACCAAAGCACATCGTTTAAAAAAAACATTACACATGCTTCTCATCAGGCAAAGATACAACAGGCACAGATCTATTTTTTATGTTTAAAGTATATCGCAGTAAAACATGAGTCTTATTACTGTAAATAAATTATACTGTTGACTTCGAATTACTACCATCTAAAGACAAAGCTTAAACATACAATGGTTAAACTTTTTTTGTAAAGAATCGAAAAAAAACATAGCCAAAGGAAAATGATTGTGCCACGAGCAATGGCGCACGAAGTGCATTTCCTTTCAGGTGAGCATGCATGTGGTTAGACAAAATGATTCATTATGCATGAGTTAACTTGGGCTGACCCGTTTACTGTGCTGTGGTGGGTGGAAGCAAAAAGCGAATGACAATTGAACATAATTTATTTGACTAGATAATGCTGGCGACACCACTAAAGCGGCCTCTGGGCTTGGCATTAACGAGGGCGTGTTTGTGTGTGTTCGGAACATAGAGCTGTGACGACTGGTTAATGGCATTTGACATTAGAAGTTGGTTAGCTTTTGGTCCCCGATGAAAAGGAATTAGGTGAGTGAAGCGTCATAAAGGTTATAGTGAACGGTGGAGTGACTGTGAACGTGTGGAAGTGAAAGACAAACCACTGAGTTGGAGAGTGGAGAGTGTGAGTCTATTGAGTAATATTCGTAAACTATTTCAGGAGTATGAAGTGATTTACTATAGCTCTTCAGTTATTATTTTATTTGCATACACGTATTTTTCCCAGGGGAGAAAACGTGCTGTATCTGTCTGCATGTGGATCCACAGAATGTTTATTTTCGAACATCTGCGAAGTTCCAACGATGGTAAGCTTCCTTGAGCAGCTGTTGGAGCAAGATGTTATAAACTACAGATGTTGTCCTACTCTGGGGAGTTGGCTCCATTAAAAAGCATTGCGAGCAACTTCTGCCCTGCTAACTTTCTGTATACAACATTGACATAACAAAGAGACTAATTCTTGATTAATTAAAGCTTTTGGCTGAGTGACTCTCATACTGTGGCATAAGCATGTCAAGACGAGGGCCACAGTTTATTGCTAAATAGGAACTCCCCTGTGATGGACCCAACACGTTTAAAATGCAACTGGTGTTGCTTATGTTCTATTTCAAATGAGATATGGCCTACCATTTCAGTGTAGTCTGTCGGTTTTAGGAAGGGCAAAACATATTTGCATTGCTTAGACACTGCCTGTAATGACACGCATACGTGATATATGATTAAACTGAATGTTCCATAGGAAGTCCCAGTGATTCCGATGGAGTGAAACATTTCCATACCTCATGTTGTTCTGTATATGCAAGTGCCTCTCAGAGGAATTTTAATTCCTATACATGGGTCCCAAGCACAGTGCACTCAGGCTGCACCTCACCCATGAGGTCAACGCACATTTTGGGGTAGCTTATGTTCCCTTTCAGTAGAATTATGGCTGTACAATTTGGGCTGAAGGATTCCTTTTAGTGAAGGCCCAAGAGTAATTTGCATATGGTTGGTCCCTATTTGCAATAGAATAACTTAAAAATACATTGGAGTGCAATGTGTCCATTGCAATTGCCTAAATGACTCCAGGGAACTCCGTCTAAACATTTTCTGGATCTATCCTTCAAAAGTTATCTTTCATCACGTAGGGTAATACTCTGGACACAAATGAACTCACTGATGTTCAATAGGTCTACAGGTAGCTTTACGAAACTTTGGCGTGATGAAAGCATATGCCGTATCTTGTGTTCCTACATGTCTTTGTGCTTCTTTGCTCAGCTGTGGAAAGTGATAAAATTTGGAATCAGAGGTAGGATACGTAGGGTTGAAGCTTAATGGGGTTTTTGAGTGGAAAGTGGGACAGGAGGATGTGCATCACATGAGGTATGTTTCCAATCACCTTTCCTCAACCGAAATCAAGACGCTATCGTTTTGGATTCGACATGTAATGATTATTCCTGCATGGAAATGTTGTATTTGCCATCCTACAATAAGACATAGTGGATCACAGTCCGTAAAAAGTCATATTGGTACTCCTCCTTGGTCATTATATTGAAACTTCTTACCATCATGTGAATGCATGTATTCCATCCCTACAGCCCTTCTGATACTCTAAGGCCACTACACATGCCTAATATGTAGAAATGCTGATGAGTAGGTGTTAGACTTTGCATCTTTTGGCGTGTTTCCCCTGAGTTTTTGCTTTCTGACCTCCTGGTTTTGACTCTGTTTGTGCTGGCTTAGTGTTTCTGCTCACTTTTCTCACTGCTGATCAGTGGTAAAGTGGAAGTGCTCCTGTTGGAAAATGTGTTATGGATTGATGTTTTCATGATTGGGGTATTTGATTTAAGTGTCAGTCCCTAGTAAAGTGCACTGAGTGTGCCAGGGCCTGTAAATCAAATGCTGTTAGGGGACTGCAGCAATGGATTGTGCCACCCACACAAACAGTCTGTTAATGTAACTCTGGCCTGCCATTGAAGCACCTGTGTGCAGTCTGGGACTGCCATGTCGACTTGTCAAGTGTACCCACTTGCCAGGCCCTAACCTTCCCTTTTCTTAAATGTCAGTCACCCTTAAGGTGGGCTCAAGGTAACCCTGTGGGCAGGGTGCCAAGTACGTGAACGGTAGAACATGCCCTGGTGTGTGTGGCATATCCTGAAAGTAAATTACTGCCAATTTCGTTTTTCCCTATTGCAAGACTACCTGTTCCCATAGGACAGAATCAGGAGTGTGTTTATAACATCTTATAAACATAACTGGCCCTGGGACCTAGGTAGAAAAATAAAGTATAGTATGCCTGAACTTAGAATCTAAAGATGCATCTGTTAGTTAGGGTGATTTTTACATTCTGTGTTTGAAAATACCACCTTTAGAAAGTAAGTATTTTCTTGCTCAGCCATCCAGTAGGCCTCTGCTGGGTTTGTGGATTGACTGTCTGGGGTTCGGATGGCAGAGGTTGGGGAGCAGCAGTGACTCCAGAAACTCCAGGTGGGTTATGAAAGGGTTGAATAAACCTGGGCTGCATTTAGAGTAGGGGGAGGAGATTTCCCTTCACCTGAATGGGCCTGGTCTGCCTCTGACAGTGCCATATCCACCTCCTGCCAAAAAGCCACACCAGAGAGGGCAGAACCAGTTTTGACTGGGCACAGACACCCTCTGCCTGAGAGGACAAAGGATTTTGGGCTATACAAAGTGGAGCCCAAACCCCTGAATTTTAGAACTCTTTTGGACCAGGAAGACTGCCAAGAAGAAGAGCTGGAGAAGCTGTGAGGAGGAACTACCACTTTGCTGTGTGCTTTGCTGTGTTGGCCTGCAGTGGCTGCTTCTTTCTTGGGCAGCGAAAGGACTGAACTGAACTTTCTGCAATCTACTTTTGTGAGTTTCTCCAAGGGCTTGATGTAGAGCTTGCCCTCTGCCCAAGAAGTATCAGGAACAGCAAAGACTTCAAGTTCTTCTGACCTCAGCACTGGGGACTGTGTGTTTGTGCTACAACAGAAGAAAAAGCAACCTGACGAAGCCTACGACACAGCTGCCGACTCCATGTCCTGAAGGCACAACAGAGGACACCGCTGCAATGCCGCACTGCGACCCTGTTTTCACTGATGACGTCTGCTGATGCCGACACCGAGCCGCTGCTCCACCACGACCTGTGGGCACCACACTCTGCATTGCGTCCCTTCACATCGACGCCTTGGTATCCCCGCCGATGCCGCTCCTCACCAAAATTGACACCGCTGCTTGCACCGTGGTTCGAGGGCACCGCTCATTAAGTTACATGAGGCACCGCCCTCACTCCGCACCACAGCCTTGGCCTACCGGCGCCATCCACTCCAGCTCATCAGCCGATGACAGCGCTTCGGTGCCATCCACTCCAGTTCATCAGCCGATGACAGCGCTTCAGCAACAACGATGCATCTGCTTGCACATGACCTGCCAGCACCTCTACGAGGACCGCATCACCTCGCACCACAACCCTGGTCCCACCGACAACGACATATGATGCCGCCATGAGCAGCTCCTCACACCAAGACCTGGGAACATCGCACGCCGCACCACTGCACTTCGCACCGCAGCAGCCGATGCGTGCCGATGTCAGCGCTCTTTACTTCACCCGCGAGGAGTTTGATCTCGAATGCGGGTGCCTTCAAGGGCCCGACAACTCAGGCACCGACCTCATGAACCGATGCCTGCAGACACCGTGCTCTGGAAGCTCAACAAGAGGTTGTTGACGCCCTGCATTTCTAAAGGTACTATTTTGTGGGTCTGCCCGACAGCGTCGCTGGCCCGCAACTCCACAGTCAGAAACAACTGTTCAGATTTGTGTGTTCACGACGGCGTGATAGCCACAGAGGGAGCTATCGACTTCAGAGGACCGTTTTTCAAGGTTATATTGTTAACTGAACATTTCTAAGTACAGTATTGTGGATTTTTTTAATCGTTTTTGGTCTTTTCTTAAGTATATAAAAATATTGGATATTTTTCTAAACTGGTGTGCAGGGCCGGACTGGCTACCGGGCAGTTGTGTGTGCTGCCGAGCAGGGGGATGATTTCTCCGTGGTATGGGCGTATTTCGTTGATGGGGACCTGCGTGCGCTTTGAAAAAAAAAAAGCTAAACGAATTTCGTTTTGCACACACAGGTCCCCATCAACGAAAACATCCCCCTGCTCGGCAGCACACACAACTGCCCGGTAGCCAGTCCGGCCCTGCTGGTGTGGTGGCCTTTTGCAGTGCTTACACTGTGTTACTGTTGGTTATATGCAAATGCTTTACACACTGCCTCTAAGATAAGCCTGACTGCTCATGCCAAGCTACCAAGGGGGTGAGCAAGGGTTATTTTAGGATTGTAACTCCCTTATCCTGACTAAGAAGAAGGGTCCCTATTTGGACAATGGTACCTATCTCTGGCAACTAGAGACCCCCATTTCTAACATTGGTTGTCAGCAGTGAGGATAGGACTTGTGTTTGTAATTGACTTACAATAATTGGTGTGCACTACTACCATATCGCAGACATACTATTTTTTTGGTCTATTTTTGCCTTTCCATTGGTCTACAACATGCCTGAATCAATTGCATCATCTGTTGCATCCTTGGAAGTGGCATTTGAGGAGGAGAGGTTAGAAGCCTACAATGTGAAGGAATTGAAGGCAATCTGCAAAAACCCCTAAGTCCAACTCAGGGGCCTCACCAGAAAAGAGGATCTACAAAAGGCGCTGAGGGCCTGGGTAGCAGCCAGACATGCTAGTAAGCTGTCTGGAAGTCTTGGCATGGAGGCAGAGGAGCCTATTCCAAGGGTGGATGTGCTTATGGGAGGGGGGCACCCTCTAGAACAGGCAGCAGCAGTTTGTCCCCAGAGAAGCTGGAGGACAGGCAGAAAGCAAGGAACGTTGAAGCAGAACTAGAGAAGCTTAAGTTAGTAATGGAGGATAAAAGGATGATTTTAGACCATGAGATCAGGATAAAGGAGCTGGATCAGAGAAATAGATCCAGCTCAGATGGTGGCAGCAACCCGTCAGGACAGGCAGCCAGGATTGTACACATCCCTTAGAATGTAGGCAAGGAATTCAAGAAGGGGGATGACATACAAAGGTGGTTTCAGGATTACGAGTCAGCGATACACATAAATGGGGTCACTGAGAAGAATTGGGGAGAAGGATAGTAGCCTCTCTTTCCAGAAGAAGTAAGGGATACTTTGATAGCTTTGGGTAAGGGGTGTAACCTCCCCTATGCTGACATGAAGGAGGCCCTTCTCACTAAGAATGGTCTCACTCCTGAAAAGTACAGGTATCAGTTCAGGTCCAGTAAGAAGTCTCATGCCAACACTTGGCTGAAATATTATAATATTCATTTTGCAGGTCCCTGGCTGGGTGAAGGGCAGTAATGTGACAGATTTTCAGGGGCTCTACAATTTGATTGCATGGGAGCAGTTGTGTAGCCTATGTTTTGCAGATCTGCGCCAGCACCTAGTTGATAGTAAACTGACTGACCCCCGGAAGCTTGCTATGGAGGTAGACCACTGAGTGAGTACCAGGGTCCTCAAAAAGCAGTTGGGGGAGACTCAGCCAAAGGTGGGCAGGGTCCCCAGCAGAAGAGTGGGGGGACAGGGGTAAAGCGCTGGAGTTTTCTAAAGGGCCCCAAACCAAAGATAAAGTTCCCATCCCCCAGGAGACAAGAAAGCAGTGGTCTCTTCAGGAAAGCCTGCTGAGACTGGCCCCCGCAAGTGCTTTGCCTGTGAGCAGGTGGGTCACATGAAGGGGGGTCCCAAGTGTCCCAAGAGGACACAGCCACCTGATGATGGGCAGACCAAGGTGTTAACTAGCGTAGCGCTTGGGGAGGAGGGGTGCCCACAGGAGGGTAGAGAAATAAACCTTGTCTCACTAGGGGACAGTGAGATGGTCCCACAGAACCAGGTGCCCCCAGCACAAAGAAATACAGCACCTGGGTGACCATCAGTGGGAAAAGGGTAGAAGCTCTCAGGGATACGGGAGCCTGTGTGAACTCTGTCCAGTGTCAGCAGGTCTCTGAAGAGCAGGTAGTCCCCGGAGTATTCCACCAAGTAGTTGCTGCAGACAACTTGGAGCGCCAGTCGATGGTAGCACAGATTCCCTTTGAATGGGGTGGGATCCCAGGTCCCTTGAGGGTGGTTGTAAGCCATACCATGCCTGTAGATTATCTGCTAGGTAACGACCTTGAGCAGTCCTCATGGAAGGATGTTGAGCTCAGGTCTCACTTGGAGATGCCTGGGTTGCCAGAGTGGGCATGTGTGCCTACTCGGTCAATAGCGGCCAGAATAGGTGATCAGAAGAACTTGGAGCCTGAAACAAAGGCCCAAGTCCCTGCCAAGAGAAAGGGCAAGGGGCACAGGAAACTGGCCCCTGAAGTTCCCACGGACTGGGAGGAGGTGGACCTTGAGGGGGACGGTTCTGTGCCTACAGGGGAGAAGGCAGCTAAACTGGAGGGCATCTCTGAGCTGACCCATTGACAGTAAGAAGGGGGTCCCACCAGGGGGGAATTCCTCTCCGGACAACAACGGCGCCAGTGGTTTGCCGGGCGTTAATGGGGATTTTTCCCGCGTGAGCTTCCCCAGAGAGGTGGTTTCTGACATGGGGCTAATTTTATATCCAAGCATATGACATCCCTGTGGAAGGAGTGTGGTGTAACCTACAAGTTCACTACTCCTTACCACCCATAAGGTAAGGCTCTGGTGGAGAGATTCAACCAGACCTTGAAAGGCATGATTAAGTGTCTAACAGAACCCATGAGGCATAAGTGGGACGTACTCTTGCCATGCCTTCTCTTTGCATACAGGGAGGTGCCACAGAAGTCTCTTGGGTTCATTCCCTTTGAGTTTAGTCCCTCTACCCAGGGAAAATTCTCGGTTCCCAGAGTGAAGCTTAGGAGGACTGGAGGTCGCTTGTTTCCCTGTGAAACTCTCACCCCATAGCACTTCTCAGTGAAAAAATATATGCGAACTTTAGTAAACTTTTAAAGAGTTTGTTGTTTAATCAGTAATCTTTACTTTCTCTGCTTCTTCCGTTCCTTCAGGCGGCACTGGGAAACCCTTGTTGGGTAGCTGTGCGCCTTATAAAACCAGCCTAACATAACCTAACATACCTTCTGTATGGTCATCCTGTTAGAGGACCTCTGAGTTTGGTGAAGGAAGGCTGGGAAGCAGCTCCCAGGAAAACTCCCCAGGATGTGTTTAGTTACACGCTGGCCTTCAGAAACCAAACTGCCCGCTTCAGGAAACTAGCTCAGGCGAACCTAGAAGCAAGCCAGGATGAAATGAAGAAGTGGTATGACCAGAATGCCACTCTGGTCGAATTTCAACCTGGGCAAAAAGTGTGGGTCATGGCCCCAGTAGAACCTTGTGCATTGCAGGACAAGTGGACTGGGCCGTTTGAGGTGGTGGAGCGCAAAAGTGATGTTGCCTACTTGGTGGATTTGCGAACTCAAAGGAACCCGTTGAGGGTCCTGCACGCGAACTACCTCATGCCCCACTTTGAGAGGTCCGAAGTGAGCATGCTCTTGGCGACAGATGATGGGGTGGAAGAGGAGATTGAACCTCTCACTGACCTCCTGTCTACCAAGGATCACGATGGGTCAGTGGAAGGTGTGATCCTCTCCCCTACACTGACCCCAGAGCAGCAGAGTGACTGTCACCAGTTGTTGGGACAGTTTGCCCCACTGTTCTCTCTGACCCCATGTATTACTCACTGGTGTACCCACGACGTGGACACCGGTGACAGCCCTCCTCTGAAGCACAAGATTTGCAGGTTTACTGACCAGGTTAGGGCCAGCATCAAAGAGGAGGTCTCTAAGTTGTTGGCATTAGGGTGATCAAGCCCTCCAACAGTCCTTGGGTCAGCCCAGTGGTCTTGGACCCAAAGGCTGCTGCACCTAGTGCCAATCCAGAACTGAGGTTTTGTGTGAACTACCGTGGGCTCAATGCCGTCACCAGGACTGACGCGCACCCCATCACCAGAGCTGATGAGCTCATTGATCGGTTGGGAACTGCCAAGTTCCTAAGCACGTTTGAATTAACGTCTGGGTACTGGCAGATTGCCTTAACCGTTGGGACCAAGGAGAGGTCAGCATTTTCAACCTCAGAATGACACTACCAGTTCCCGGTGATGCCCTTTGGGTTGAAGAATACCCCTGCCACCTTTCAGAGGTTCGTCAACCAGGTGTTGGCTTGGCAAGAGGATTTCAGCACCGCCTACCTGGGTGACATTGCAGTGTTCAGTTCCAGCTTGGAAGAACACTTGCAGCGACTCGGTGAAGTGTTGAGGGTTCTGCAGAGTGCAGTCCTCACTATCAAGGCCAGTAAGTGCCAGATCGGGCAGGTTTCTGTGGTGTACTTGGGACACTAGATAGGTGGAGCCCCCTTAAGACCCAGACAGAGGTGAGAGCCTTTTTAGGTCTCACCAGGTACTACAGGAGGTTTGTTAGGGGGTATGGCAATATTGTTACCCCTTTAACAGAGCTGACTTCCAGGAAGAAGCCCAAGAAGGCGATCTGGACTGTATCCTGCCAGAAGGCTTTTGATGCCCTGAAGGCCACCATGTGCACGGCACCCACACTCAAGGCACCCAACTTCTCCAAGGAATTAATCATGCAGACAGATGCTTCAGAGCATGGTGTTGGAGCGGTGCTCTCACAACTGAACAGAGAGGGCCTAGACCCACCTGTAGTCTACCTTAGCAGCAGAATACTCCCCAGGGAACAGAGGTGGAGTACCATAGAAAGGAAAGCTTTCGCTGTGGTCTTGGCACTGAAGAAGCAGAGACCCTACCTCTTTGGGACTCACTTCGGGGTTCAGACAGACCACAGGTCCCTCAGATGGTTGATTCAAATGAGGGGTGAGCATTCAAAATTGCGGAGGTGGTCCATCTCCCTACAGGGAATGGACTTAACGTGGAACACTGTCCTGGAACAGAACACGCCAATGCAGATGGTCTGTCCAGGTTCTTCCGCCTTAGTGAAGAGAACTCCCAGGAGGTTGGGTAGTTCTCCCTACTTTCAGCTTGAGTGGACATGTGTTGGACTTGGCATCTTTTGGCGTGTTTCCCCTGAGTTTTTGCTTTCTGACCTCCCGGTTTTTACTCTGTTTTTGCTGGCTTAGTGTTTCTGCGCACTTTTCTTACTGCTGATCAGTGGTAACGTGCAAGTGTTCCTGTTGTAAATTGTGTTATGGATTGGTGTTTACATGATTGGCGTATTTGATTTATGTGTCAGTCCCTAGTAAAGTGCACTGAGTGTGCCAAGGCCTGTAAATCTAATGCTGTTAGTGGGCTGTAGCACTAGATTGTGCCGCCCACACAAACAGCCTGTAAATGTTACTCTGGCCTGCCATTACAGAGCCTGTGTGCAGTCTTGGACTGCCATATCGACTTGGCAAGTGTACCCACTTGCCAGGCCCTAACCTTCCCTTTTCTTAAATGTCAGTCACCCCCAAGGTAGGCCCAAGGTACCCCTGTGGGCAGGGTGCAGTGTATGTGAAAGGTAGTACATGCCCTGGTGTTCGTGGCATGTCCTGATAGTGAATTACTGCCAGTTTTGTTTTTCACTATTGCAAGGCTACCTGTTACCATAGGACAGAATGGGGAGTTTGTTTACAAAATCTGATAAACATAACTGGCCCCTGGGACCTAGGTAGAAAAATAAAGTTTAGTATGCCTGAACTAATCTTTTAGTGAAGGTGATTTTTAGGTCTCGCCTACTCAGCGCTCATGTGCTGCGTAAGCAAAAGACCTTTAGCAATTGCTTCGGCTTTTCAGCCAAAAACGGGCACGCGTTCCATTGCCTTCAATAGCAACGCGTGCATGTTTGGCGATTCACTTGCGGGAGCGCGCAGTGCCATATGGTAGCAATTATCGCTCCTGGAGCTGCTCGCTCTCGCTAGTGAAACACTTTCACTTTTGCCAACACTTTGTTTTATCCAGCACTCCCCCCACTTGTTTTTTTTGTAGTGGAGACTCCTGCCGCCATTTGTTCTTAAGATGCTAATGGTATTTAGCATGCCACGTCTGGTCAATAAGATGCTAAAGCAGTGTTCGAAAAGGATTGGCGAAATGCTTCATCGCTGCATTTTTTTTCACTTAGCCAATTCCAAGGTATCAAAATGGTGTGCCTGGAAGCGACAGGAGCCCTGTTACAGGGCCTTCTCTCCATGACTCCATGTGTTGCCGGTGGCTGTGCGAATAGCCACATTTCTGTTCTGTGTCATTTTCTCACCCTGGGGGCACGGCTGCTTCGTCTGGGCCATTGTCCTGCTAATGAATGTAGGCTAGGCTCTCCTCTCCCCTACTGCTGCGCTGCCACTGCTGGACTCCAAAGGAGGCCTTTTGTCATGCAACTGGAATCTCAAGACCCCCTCCCCCTGTGAGGGCCATTCTCATGCAGGTGTATGACAATGCAGTGTGATTCTTACACCGCAGACCCCGTTATTTGTTCCTCAACCCCACTCTCCTTACCACCTGTCCCCCATATGCACCACTTTATTCTCCAGGACCCCGCAACCGCAGGGGAATGTGTAGGTGCACTGGCGGAGTTCACAGCCCTGCTTCCTGGGAGCCCAGCCACATGAAGCCGTGAGTCACCCTTTTACACACAGCTTAATGCATAAATACCAACATACCGTTTTTATTTTGAAGACTTCCTTTTCCTAGATCAAAATGTTGGCATGTCTGCTAACGCGCAGGGCGTGAGACTGTGAAGCACATCTTTTGGAGCGCAGTCACACACAATTATATTACCGTGTTTAGCAAACACGCATCTTCAAAACCTGTCACTAAAAAGCGTTGTGAGCCCCGTGGGAGCGCTGTGCAATGCTTGTTGGTTGTGCATTTTGCTGCGTAGTCTGCTGAAGCCAGAGCGCGAGAGCCCAGTTCCCTGTCATGCTGTCTGTCTCTCAGTGGGTGAGGTGCATGTGCACATGTCTGGGTTTGCAGGTGCCAACACATGCTCCGCTTGCTGGTGTCAGGACCACTGCGTGTAGGCGCAGCATACGTGTAATAGCCCACCATGTATATAGTAGATGAACTCCAGAGTGGGATTAAATCTCTTTATTGGTCTCAGGCAGCGAAACCGCTTGTAGCCTTCACAACTAAACTGCCTAGATGCTAAAGCCCCCTTCCATTCCAACACAGAGCACTTTCCTTGCATTCCATTACATCACATTACTACATTATTTCCCCTCCACTTTTTTTTTTAAAGAAAAGATGCTAGAATAGGGTGCCCAGAATTTTAAAGCCAAAATCCGGGACAATTCACAAAAATAGAAGAAGGACTACAATTTTACTTCAAGCGAGTGCAAAGAATCACATTGCTCCTCAGCAGAGAAATACAGAACAGGCAGTTAGAACATACATAAAATGCAATTTTAAAACTTAGAAGCTTGCCTGTTAATTAAATGACTTTCTTGAAACAAATGCTAACTATCCCTTCTTTGTAAAACATAAAAAGCCCCTCCCACAGTTTTCAGTCGACCCTCTATAACAAGCATTGGCATAGCCAATAGTTCTCGCTTTTGAGGCCTTATAAGTATTTAGTTATGCAGCATAATATCCTTGGTGCAACAACATAAACTGTTGCATGGTTAAACACTTATAAGGTCCCAAAGGCAAGACCTATTGACTATGCCAATGCTTATTACATTCTGTATTTTCTTGCTCAGCCATCCAGTAGGTCTCTGCTGGGTTTGTGAATTTACTGTCTAGATTCTGGATGACAAGGGCTGGGGAGCAGCAGTGGCTCCAGACAGTCTAGGTGGGCCAGGAAAGGGCTTAATAGACCTGGGCTGCATTTAAAGTAGGGGGAGGAGATTTCCCTTCACTTGAATGGACCTGGTCTGCCTCTGACAATGCCGTCTCCACCTCCTGCCAGGAAGCCACACCAGAGACTGTAGAACCGGTTCTGGCTGGGCACAGACACTCTCTGCCTGAGATGGCAAAGGATTTTGGGCTATAAAAAGTGGAGCCCAAACCCCTGAATTTTAGAACTCTTTTGGACCAAGAAGACTGACAAGAAGAAGAGCTGGAGAAATGTGAGGAGGAACTACCACTTTGCTGTGTGCTTTGCTGTGTTGGCCTGCAGTGGCTGCTTCTTTCTTGGGCAATGAAAGGACTGGACTGAACTTTCTGCAATCTACTTTTGTGAGTTTCTCCAAGGGCTTGAGGTAGAGCTTGCCCCCTTTTCAAGAAGTCTCAAGTACAACAAAGACTTCAAGTTCTTCTGCCCTCAGCACTGTTTTGTGCTGCAACAGAAGAAAAAGCAACCGTTAGTCATCTACGATGCAGCTGTCGACACCGTGTCCTGAAGGCACCATAGAGGGCAACGCCATAATGCCGCACCGCAATTCTGGTCTCACCAACGATGCCTGCTGATGCCGCCGCTGATCGCACTGCAAACTGTTGGCACAGCACACAGCATCGACTCGCTTCACTTTCCTCCTTGGTATCCCCGACGACGACGCTCCATGCCGAGATCGATGCCGCTGCTTGCACCGTGGTTCGAGGGCACCGCTAGTAAAGTTACATGACACACTCCCCTCATCCTGCACCGCAGCCTTGGCCTACCAGCGCCATCGACTCCAGCTTATCAGCCGACGACAGCGATTCAGCAACAACAATACCGCTGCTTGCACCATGACCTGCCAGTGCCGCGATGAGCACTGTATCACTTCGCACCGCGACCCTGTTCTCCCTGACGACGCCATCTGATGCCGCCACGAGCCACTGCTCACACTGCAACTTGAGGGCATCGCACGCCACACCACTGCACTTTGCACCACAGCACCCAACGCCTGCCGATGCCAACGCTCCTGACTTCAACTGTGAGGAGTTTGATCTGCAACACGTGTGGTTTCAAGGGCCCGACGACTCCTGCACCGACCTCCGGAACCGACGCCTGCAGATGCTGTGATTTCGGAAGCTCAACGAGAGGTTGCTGAAGCCCTGCATTTCTAAAGGTACTGTTTTAAAAGTCTTCCCAACACCGTAGCTGGCCCGCGACGCCGCGGTCAGTCAGAACTGTTTGGATTTGTGTGTTCACGACGCCGTGATGTTTGCTGCATGTTTTCACTTACCTGTGGGAGACAGGGAATGTGGCAGGGGGTGGCATCAGAGCGTAACCCCACATTTCCTTTGTCTCCATTGGGTCTGCCAGATATAAGAGAGGAGACTAGAGCCGACTCCTTCTACTGCTTTGCCATATTCTCTGGAAACCCAGGTGAAGTGGGAGAAACTTCTCTGTGTACCATCATTGCAATTAAAAGTGAGTTTTACTTGACAATTTGTTGTCCCTGCCGCAGGGAATAAGTGGGGTTTGAATATAGCATTCTTGGTGATGGCTTCTTGCACTCAACTGTAACATTGCTTTTCACACTTTTGTCAAAACATTGCTTGGCCTTGAACTCTGTTAATAGGCCAGGCCATTCCCGCACTTCCTCGGTCTCTTGTCAGGCTTCCCAGTGGTGAGATGAATCACTGAACCGGATTCTTCTTGATGATCACTTTTGTGCAGCATGCCATGCATAACTTTAAGATAATGCAGATATTTGATAAGTGACCTCTAATTTGTAACTTATTTACATTGAAGTGATGAATGTCACTCAGAGTTAAGTGGTGCAATAATGAGTGATGGCCTGGTCTACTCACATCTGCTCCTTCCTCCCTATTGTCGACAAGCCCATGAAGAGTTCAGTTGCTCAAGTCCTAAGGGATGTGGTGAGTCCTAACTTTCGAACATGAATGACAGGTCCTGAAACGCACTTGGACATTAAGTTGAAGCAAGCCACTCTGAGGAAATTCTGACCTGCAGCTTCTGCACAGGCATGAACACATGTACTTGCAGAAATGATATCCCTATTGGGCTGGGTTCAAGTTGACCTCTAAATGCACCAGCATGCAACAAGAAACTAGTGTCTCTCTAACGCGGGGACATCTTCAATGCTCACGAGAAAGTGCTTTGTAAGCCCTTCTAACCAGGACCCCTAAAAAGTCAATAATGGAGCCACAAGGGAACAACTCTCATTTCCACCAGGCAGTAGGAATACACATTTTAAAACAAATTTTACCAGCTAGATTAGTTCCAGTCACAGCATTTAATCCAACTTGGAGATTTCTTGAAAGTATCAACAGTTGCAGACTATGTAACCATAGAACAGAATCCTTAGCATATATACTACTTGGCACATGCCCATCGAATTCTCCTGAGGTCTTTCTATTTACAACATGGCATTCGGTGGCCCAAAGAGGCCGTACATCTTCTATACACTCTGGAATTAGTGGCCGACATGCCCAAGTTCGGGGAATTCATAATGCCAGCCTGCAATTTGTCAAAGAACTCTTAACACCCAGCAGCCTCAATAGTATAACTGTTAACACCCCACCATGAGCAGTGTCAAAAGACTCTCCATTGACGCAACACATTCTGTATAACACGGTCCTCACGACTTCATAAACCATAGAATTTTCTCTTTGAAAGTCATAGATCATAATTAAGCACCTATAACTTGCACTGATTCTTCTGTGGTTCCCCAGTTGCCAACATGGCTTAGCCTCGCCTGGAGTCGCCCCTCTTTACGAAATAGTACACACTTTCAGCACTTTACAAGCCATACTTTTTAGGCACGTTTGTACCCAAACCGCATGGCTTTTATATTCGCAACAGATTTTGATGACATCTGCCGTCTGTGCCCCATAAAATGCAGACCCCGTGATGCTTCTGTATATGAATTCTTATTATATTATCTGCACATTACAAGACGCACAACTTCAGGCACTATACGTTGAACTTTACTTTTATGGATTGTGCCAACTCGCCTAGTATGATCCTGGATTGCTTTTGTACAAGCATTGCTCATTTCTACACACCGTCTGTATATGTCAATTCGTACTCCCTCCTTCACCGCACTTTGCACTTTCATGTCATAGTCCAGTGGCATTTCAGACGTTACTATCCCGTGCATGGCCGTGAGACGACACAGACACGTTATTGGCATGCATTACTTCCTTTTAATGATTTTTAGAAAACAAGGCATTTTGATTAGAATAGCAAGATTCCTCGCACGTTTATATGTTTTGTATTAATTTTACTGTGCTTGCAAAATACGTTCCCATACATGAAATGTTATTTTTCAAGTATTTTTTTTAACTGTCTTCTTCCTCACTGTTATATTTCAGTTTTACGTAACCTGTAATGAATTTAAGCAATCATACAATACACCTGACTTTACTTGATCTCCGTTGACCCACATGAGGACCACATCCGGTCTTCCTCGTCACAATTCCAACTGCTTTAGGGAGACGAGACGAGCAATACTATTGACCAACACCTACCCTCTGTGTTTCATAGCACAACTGCAAAAGGTAGAGCTTGTTCCGGGATAGAACACATGGTTTGTAGCAATCCAGGAGCCAGAACAAGTCTTTTTCCAAAAGTCTTAGATCATACATAGAACCGTAAGTGCAAAGTCTTTCTAACAGTGGAAAAGGTTGTGATTCCTAAAAAAACACTTGACTAGTGATCACAAAAAGACAAATCACAATGTACAAAAGCGAGCCATAAGTACATTACTGATTTGGTTTCTGCCTTCTGATTTTGTTATATAGTTATTTTGAGGGAATGTTTTGGTTCAGTAGTTACTATTTGATTGACACTACTTCTATAAATTGAAGCACAGAGGGGAATTTTGTTGTGTATAACGTTCTTAACCAGTCCCTGCTGGCCTAACTGGGATAACTAACTCTCTTACTTTGTAATGTACTCTGACGCTAAAGCACGTGTGTGCAGTCTGTATCCCATGTAGCGCACGTTGTCTGAGCTCAGAACATTATATCTACTTACTGGGAACGTATGTGAAGCGAAGACCAAAACAGAACCTAACATTACGCAGTGTAACATACTTAACAGTTCTGAAGTTCATGATCTGTTGACACCTACCCCTTAAACTCTTGCTCACTTTCTTCTCTCTGACCTCAGCAAAGAGTTCCCCGGGACGCAGAGCTGCAGGCCCAGGGATTAACCACGAAACAATACTGGGCTTTGTTCCATGCAGCCGTGAACAAGAAAAACGCTCTGCTTTTTTACATTATAATGAGTTGTGGAGTTGTTTCTCACCAACAGGGCTCTTAGATTTTCTCATTAACTTCTCCTTTAACTGACCTGCAGTTCCCTTCATAGAAGCAATAAGGGTGCAGGCGGCCTGTTATCTAGAAATGAGTCGTAGCAGGAATCCATTACTCGGGTTCAGACCAGTGCTAGAATTAGGCATTTTTAGGTCTCGCCTGGATATCGCATCCGAAGGATGCGTCCAGGCTGGAGACTTATAGCGAGCTGACACGGGGGAATGACGGACAAAAAACTGTCACGCGCTTCTCCCCGGCTGGATTCAGCTGCTTGCACGCGCACTTCGGCTCCGTCCACATTCACAAGAATTCCCGCGCCGTGCACATCCCCACACATACACACATGCATGCGCATACACACACAGAGACACTCGCTCGCACACACTCTCTCCCTCCCCCCGCAGTCATCACACACGCATACACACACGCACGCATACACACAGACTCCAAGACACATACACACACGCACGCTCACACACATACAGAGCCCCCCGCCGCCCCACGCACACACACATGCCCCCCGCCCTCGCAGCTCAGTAAAGGCCCCCACTCACCGGTACTTGTCTTCAGGCGAGGGCTCGTTGCAGGCGGCGGCGGTCTCTTCCTTCTGTGCGTGCGAGGCTCTCTCACCTCACGGGAGCCCGCCCGGGCTTCCGGTGTGTCTTCACGTCCCGCCCCCGGCCTGCCTGACTTCCGCCCGGGATTGAAAACCTTGTTCTCATATTAATAATCACTCGCGCTTCATTCGCGGGTGAGTCTTAATGTGTGTTGTTGAAGTGTGTAACCTCATTCTCTTGTATGTACAGCGCACAGACACCCTCTCGTAGTGCATAAATAAATAAAGCAAGTAATGTGAGCAGAGTACAGCCGTGGCAGCCTGGATAGTTGTGTAAACACACTGCACACTTGATGAACAGGCCTGACGGACTCCAACTCTTTCATCACCTTTGTCTTGAGTGACGTAACAGGTCACACGCAGACTCCAGATAAAGGAGCAAATGCCTCAGTGTTATGGAGCCATAGGTGAAAATGGCTGTCTGAACATTGGGCGTGGCCAGAGCAAAGGACTGCAGGAAGGTGCAGTGGGGTTTCAGCTCGCGTCCAGTTTCGGGGTCCTAGGGTGGAACGGACTCCAGAGTTTGATGAAAGGCTGCAGACTGCCGGTGCACCCTGGATCCCCTCCAAGGCACCCCACGAGCTCTCCCCTCTTCCTCACGTGCATCTCTAGCCCGGACCTCTGGTGGACGAAGCCAGCTCTCCCACGCTAAACTCGTCCCCTCATCCCTGCCCGCCCCTCACTGGGTCCTAACACCGCTGCTCAGGTTGGTGGATCTGTCCGACGTCCTTCGGAGGTGTGCGCTGGAGGTAGAGCCCGGTGATCTGCTGACACTTCCTCTTCTCTTGTGCAGTCTGCGCACCACAGCAGGGTGTGTGGCTTGAACGACCCCCGTATAACGTGGCTTGTTATCAGTTTTGTCGATAAGTGTCCATTCCTCAGTGAAAAAGAACAGCCCCCGCACCTCCAAGTTTTCCTCAGTAAGTTTATTTGGGGATGACACAACTTGGTGAATGGTGCCTCAAGGCGCCAATGAGCCATGGGGAATGTTTTAAAAACAGCACTTGTTGCTTAGCTCAAGCAAGTGCTATGAGGCTTCCAGACGCTTCCCGGACTGGAAATGTGGCCAGCGATTGATTTTAAGGCTCATATTTGCAAGCATTTTTGAAGCTGCAGGGAAGGAGGTGTGGACGAACAGCTCCTGTCTTCTAATCCTAACCAGGCAAACTCGACCACGGCCCCCAGACTGGCGCTCTCCCTGGCCATATTTAGGAGAAAGGTCGATCACTGGCCTTTTCATCACTTAAGGAGATGCTGCTCAGTGGCGTGTCCCGCCGCCACACTACTGTACTGGGTGGATGCAGGTCCACCCCTAAGCAGATGTGCTACTTGCGTCAGAGCCTCAGCTGTGCTGCGTCCCGTTAAGCCCCTGGCCGAGTTCCCTCTGGCGTGCACCCCTCCCTCCCTCCTGTCTATGCTGCGGGGTCCGCCCACTTCTCATCAGGGTGCCCCGCTTGCCTCCGGGGGTCTCTCCACCGCCCGCCAGCTGTGTGTCGAGCTCCGGTGAGTGGGGCTTTGTGGGGGGCGCAGTGCTGGTTCATTGCATGAGAGGAGAGGAGGGACGGGGCCTGGGGGAAGTGGGGTTTTCTGCTAAGCTGCTCTTGGGATACCTTTACCTGTTGCAGTTTCTTTTTTTTGCCTTGGTGACTGCTTCCTGTAGGCTCTCACAATATTGGGCCATGTTTATTCAAAGTTTATTTATACCCCAATGAAGACTACCACTCCCAGAATGCACTCTGTTCATTAAACATCATGTATTTCAGTGAAATTGAGTTACCTACAAGCAACGTCTATCGTCTTCATAGATGTAGGTCATGACCAATCTATGGTCAAAGGTTCTTCATTCCCTTTTAAGCCGAGCACTCATTTACCCAAAAAAGTGTCCCGTCCCCCCGCACCCCTCTTTGTGACATAATCTGCTATGTGTGTGTGGCTCTGTGTGTGTGTGGCTTTGTGTGTGGCTCTGTGTGTGTGTGTGTGTGTGTCACACTATCTATCTATCGCCCGCACTCTATCTATCTATCGCCCTCACTCTATCTATCTATCGCCCTCACTCTATCTATCTATCGCCCTCACTCTATCTATCTATCGCCCTCACTCTATCTATTTTTCGCCCTCACTCTATCTATCAAATGGTTCAAATAAGTTCTTCAATGTTTCAAGCTTTATTACAAATGTCACAAAAAGATGTTAATATTTCACTTCTGTTCTTGGATTTTCGTCACAATAAAATACACTGAACATAATCACAAAAGTTGTTTACAAAAGTTTAAGCTATTGCCATTACAAATTACAATAACTTTTATTTAAGTATTAATTATTAAAAAAAATAAAAGCCATTGTTATTTGTAATATCAATACATCCAAGTCACGTAAATACAACACATATTGCATTACAAATGCTATAGGTGTCACATTTGCAAAAGTTAACACTATTGCCATTGTAAATGACAAAGCTATTAATTTCGCTATTTTCAAAACCAACACATAAATAAAAAAAATTGTCATTTACAATACCAATAGCTCAAACTTTCCTAATGCGAGACCTATTGCATTGCAAATGCTTGTTTACTCTTGCAAGCCATACATTTGGGGTCAAGATGTGAAAGAGGAAAGGGGGTAGAGTCAGGAGGGGTGAAGCTTGAAATGCTGAGTCTGACAGTGAATATCGACATTTATTTGTAAACATGAAAATGTGCTGCAAGGAGATTGGCAAAAAGGACAAATGTGACAGTAAATTTGTTCTACCTTACTTAGTTCGTCACAAAGAGGGTGGGCAGGGACAGTGTTACAACACCGACTGAGAGATCTCTGTGTGCCCAGCAATTCTGAGGTGATTTTAAAAGCGGTAAGATAACTTTGGTGGTTAATGCAACTCCAGAAGAGTTCTGTGCTTTACCTTGTCACAGTTTTGGCTCAAAGTACCATAGGAGGTCAATGTGCCTGCTGCAAAGCACATCTTGTAACATGCAGATTACAGATTTGTATTTTATGTAGATAGGTAAGCGTGCTACAGCTTTGGACCCTGAGATCATTTTGTATCTTTCTATTCATAAATCACAATCCCACTAATATAGCACAGTCATCTATTTACCAGCATCAAGGAGCTGCATGAAAATATAAATCATGGGTTTAAATCCTTATTGTTTTTGCTCAATCTGTTGTTGTTCTAAGATTGTAAAGAAGGGCTCCTTTGAGAAGCAATAAAGTCTTGTTAGTGCAGACAACCTTAATCACTGCCTTAAGTTTTATATCCTGACTTTGAGTTCCTCCCAACCATTCTCTCAACATATAATGTCTATGATATGGACAATATGTGATTCATATACCTTATTACCGTCATGATCTTTTGTAACATTTCCTGTACATTGGTTTACACATTTGTATGATTGATTTTGTCTGTGTGTGATGTAAAGTGCTCTGGCAGCCTACACTGGGAAGAGAAGCACTATAAAATAATTACATAAAAAAAATGAATAGGCGCCTTTTCAATCAATATTTGTATAATTACTCATACATACAGATACATCTGCCATTCTTGTAGTATGTCAACACCTCTGATATAGGGGGTTGAACAAAGTGAAAAACCTGCCTCCAAGTCATAGTTTCTCTAATGTACTTGTGAAGTGATGAGCCGTGTACGTGTATTTCCTTTCATTGAACTGGCGTCTCGATATTAGGTTTGAGATGGCTCTCAGCCAGGGGGACACTTAACAAAATAGGGCTGATGGCCCGTTAAATTAGGCCTATATTTTAGGCCCAGCTTGAAATGAAACAACACTCTCTTGCCACCTGCTGGTTGCTGCTTTGAACAAACTGAGAGCAGACAATGTGCAGGCACTGCTGAATTAAGTACCAGTGTCAGAAAATTACACCAGGAACAAATTCAGTATATTTCCTTGAGTTGGCCGGATCCCAGGTCTGGCCTAGACATAGCGGCAGAAACTGGGATCTGGTGAGATCCCCCCTACTTTCCAGTACTGGTTCAGATCGTCTTCACAAGAAGTAACATACCTAAATTCAACAGACCTCACTGCACAAGACACAGGAACAAGCTGGTCTACAAACATCAAGTGACATTAAGTCCCTAAGGTCCGACTCCTTCTCATGTAGTGTTATATTTCATATCGGTACCCTGATATAGGTCTAGGGAACATTGTACACTTTCCCTCCATCATCTCCCCTTCATTTCATATGAACGAGCATTATAAGGACATAACTCTAAATAAGGACAGACTGCCTTGTATGGATATAACGCCTTATAAGGGCTGTAGCCTTTTATGGACTTAACCTTTTATCTAGTTCCATGCCGAGGGTGGGTTTTTCCCAATAGATATTGCTAAGACATCATCCTTAGCACAAATAAATAATTTATGAGTACAATCTACAGGAGGTCCACTTTCCCTCTCCCATTGATGCACAAGGTTTAATCCCCAATGTCATCCTCACACTAAACAATGGGGAACAAACATACATAGACTGTATAAATACATCACCTCCTGCTATCAGTAGACAGGAAGGAACCGAGTCTTCAAGGCCGATACACTGACCAGAGACTATGCGGTTCCGACATGCCATCACTCCAGCTAACAGTGGTCTGACGATCACTTGCGGGTTGTCCAGCTCAAGTCCAGGACGAAGTCCCACACTATCACTATTCAGGTATGGGGGTTCGACTAAATCCCAGTGGGATTCTTGGCGCTTAGACTTAGGCTCTTAGACTTAGGCTCTTTCGCACCTACTCACATGCTAGGTACACTTAGATACATCTAGACAGGCATCTTAGGAGTACGCACATTATTTTATAAATGCATTTCATATTCATGTATGTGTTCATGACTATTGCAAAATGGTAGAACAATACTATTTCTTCTTATTCACTGTACTGTTAGTTCTATATCTCTGCTACTGTATTACAGTTGAAGCAGCGCACTTATTTTATATGAGAAGAACTATGGTACAATACATTCTTTTTGTAAACACGTTAAACTGTTTCTTCTGTGTATCTCTCTGAGAGCAAAACAAGCAAGCACGAGTGACTGGGTGAAAAGTAGTATATTGTTACCACAAGTCTAAGGATATTATGTTCTGAAGTTACAAAAACTAATCTCTCTGATAACAGGAGATTCTAGTAGCACTGCGAGCTAGTTAATGCGAAAACATTGGCTGACATATTCAGTGGGGGTGTACAGACTCAGTTTGTCACCAAGCCCACAGTATATGTTATCCTTAAACAACGTAGGTCCTGCATGAAAGGGTACTATCGGAACTATACTACATGGCGCCCAACATGGTTTAACGGCACACAACGTGTCAAACATGGTTTGGCAAATGTGGTAAATACATGGCGCACATACTCAATAGTAGAATCTGAGTAGCTCAGTCGTGCTTATTCTCAGAGACCCTACTTTTAAAAACCCAGCGACGTCTGGACTAGGTGGGAAAAAAACTCTGCCACAGCTGAGTAGGCGAGATATCCTATGTATCGGCTGTTGGCTAATAAAGCTTGAATGGAATATTCCCAAAATTGTGCATAAAACCTTTGCGCAAAACCTTTTCAAAATTTCCTTAGACAATGATTCTGTGTCTTAAACAAGATATCTGTAGAGAACGGAGAGTTGAACCCAATAAACCAGGTACTTAATCAGTCTGGTGAGGAAGATGCAGATGCAATACATATTTCACCCAAAATAAGACAAACTCTTACAGTTAAACTACTCAAACATGGTTTATCTACGAGGGGAGGTGTAATAATATTCGTGATGGAGGCACAGGAAGATTTCAAAACAGAGGTATTCTACTCATGGGTTCTATTCCCACAAGCAGATGTTGCAACAAATACTTTACATTTTTACACACATGAAGAAGTTCCAGAGGCCTACACTCCGTTTGAGGAGACTGAAATTACGCTTACTTTCCAGGAACATAATTTCTGGTTCAATGGTGCCCTACCCCACACAAGAACAAGAGCAAGGCTTGGTCCATTAGGAAGACATGAGGCAACGTGGTCGATATTAGAGACCTATGCACCACATCCAGACATTGACACAATGCCACTTGGTGAACTACTTGTTCAAATGCAAGTGTTGATAAAACTCTACAGAAACATGACGCACTTCGTCTTAAAGACACTAGCGGTCCAACGTACAGTAATTACACCTCCTACAGCTCTTACACAGAGCACTAGTGCTAAAAGTACTCCACAAACATTACACGCGGTAATGGGCAAAGTGTCCACAAAACGTGAACAAATTCCTTTCTGGGTAGCTCAGAAAATAACCTCGTTAGAAGCAGCATTCCCAAATACAACACCGTTTGAAAAACACAGAATGTTAACAATCTGTTTGCCCATGGGGATTACACCATAGTTAGAGGATTTCACCTCTTGGGGTACAGTCTTTGCTGCCATATATACCAGAACCCATGGTATTCCTTCATTAGCAGTAGTACCAGATGTATTAAGACAAATACAAATTAACTATGGACAGAACCTGCCCTAAACTTAGGGATGAAGTTATTGAATAACTACAACCAGGTATCAGCCATAATACTGGCTAAAATTAAAGGGGAAGCAGCATCAGTGGCAATCTGCCAACACCTAAGGGAGTTCTCTATATTAGATCAGGAGGCTGAACTAGCTAAAATAATTGAAACTGCATATGCAGAATTAGCCAGAGATATTTTGGGGGGAGAGCTTTACAACCTCAACTACAGGGCAGTCCTGAAAATTACACTTCTAAGCAGACATCTACTTCTTCTAAAAAGAAGTGGGATAATAAAAAAGAAAACTCTATAGTCAAGAGATCTCATTCCCGAGGTAGGTCTCCTCAACAGGAGCCCCCTGAAAGGAGGTATAGCCTTAGGAATAGGGATAATATTAGGAAACCTGACAGGTATCAGGATACTGATACACATTCCTCTTGTTCCTTTCAGGGCTTGAAGAAAAGCTCCGAAAGGGAAGGAAGGTCAGAAAATAGAGAGGAGCGCACACAGTCCAGAGACAAGCAGCGCGCTCAAGACTTTACTTCTAAAAAAGAAGATAAGCAAAATCCAAAATCTCAATTTAAGAAAAAGAAAGTTGCTGGTCTGAAAATCACACATGCCCAGAATTCCAAGGACACAACTTCTGAACGAGGAATGGGCTCTGACGATGCTAGACAGTGTGGCAGAAGTAACAATAGCTCGCCTGAACCTGAAGGAATTTCTGGTGACAGCGGAGTTGAATGATTACATCACGGTGGAAACACCAGACACCAGGGTGAGCGTCCCATATATGTTATATGAAATAACACTCCAGTTGGAGGGGGACAAGCCCAGGAAAATAAAAGCTCTTTTTGGAAGAACTTATCATCTGTTTATGACATCCTGTTAGCAGAACAAGACTGGCCGCCTGCATTCCTAATGGAGTGCCCCAGGGGAGAAAGCATAATTTTTCCTCCATTTTCCAACATATGCGAGGGAGTGGGCAGTAGCCCAAGCTCCAGCATTATACAAAAATCATGTAGGGTGGGATGAGAACTCAACCTACCACGTGATCCCATTAAAAGTTTCACCTAATGCTCAGAAGCAAAATCCAATTAAGCAAGAAGCTAAAACACAGATAGGGAGATCTTAGATCAATTTGAATACCAGGGGGTAATTGAAAAACGTACCTCTCCAATGAACAATCCTTTGTTTCCTGTTGCTAAACCCAACAATACATATCATCTAGTTTTAATTACAGACATTCAAACTCATGCACTAAGACATTTGCTGTCCAAAATACACATAGTGCCACATTAATGAATAGCATTGTGCGCAAAAAAAATACAAAACCACACTTGATATCTCAAATGGATTTTTCTGCCAAAATATAGCTCCTGAAAGCAGGTATCTAACCGCATTCAGTGCGTTAGGGTCCCAACGACAATTTTGTCATCGAGCAAAAGGGTATAAAAACAGAACGGGTGTATTTTCAGCAAGAGTAACAGAGTTACTTCACAAATTTGATGTAGAAGCGTTGTCCTATGTGGATGATATTTATTTGACAGACGACGATTTAGAGAGGCACTTGACCAGGGTAAGCACCATTATTATGGGATTTGCCGCAGAGGCTACGAATTCAACTTTAAAAAATCGAAAACCGCCTACCTCAATGTCCAATTTTTGGGAAATGAGCTGTCAAGTGAAGGCAAAAGTCTGGCAGATAACTTTTTAGGAAAATATGTGCTGCTCCAGCATCCAAAATCTTTAAAAAATGTACATTCAATACTAGGATTCCTAAATTTTGACAGGACATACATTTTAGATTACACACAAAGGGCAAAACCTTTCTATGACTTAATAAAACCTGACTTTTCAGCCAGAGATTGGACACAAGAATATACTAATATTCTTCGTTTACTCCAGGAAAACACGATTGCTTCCAAACACTTACAAACATGAGTAAACGTTCGCTACTTAGTGATCAGAATAATTGCGGGTCAATGCGGGTAAACTTATTTAACCTTTAATGAAGCAGAAACTGTACCAACCACTAACAAATCACACCTGTACACAAATGCAGAAATGCGTTTCACTTCAACCGAAAAAATTCTGACAGCAGTTCAGACTGCTGTAGCAAGAGAAAGAGAACTGGCTCAGGAGAAACGCATTTTGTCGTAACTCCAGTACCGGCTTTAAAAGCTGTTACAAAGGCCGGAATCTCAAATGCAAAAGCATTACATCCAAGATGGATACAATGGGCTAACTCTCTTACTGCAACAGGCGTTGAATACAGATTTGATCCAAGTTTAAAAACACAGGCATTCCTGCAATATGAACAAGAATATCCTCTACCACAATGAAATCGTGCCTCTAGATCAGTATGAATATAATATTTATACTGACGGATCTGCGGAACCGGCTAAGCAGCAATATTTTTCGGCGTGCGCTATCGTTAAAGGACACATGCATGATGGCAAGTTCCGTCCTAGTTGCACAAAAATGCAATCTCTAGGAGATTTCACAGCTCAGTTGGCAGAATTAAAAGCACTTATACTGGCACTTGAAAAAACAGATCGAGAATTCCCCACATTAATTGTGTGCGATTCTTTTTACTGTGTACATTTGTACAATGAGTACTTAGAGCATTGGGAACAAAATGGGTTTAAAGATGCAAAAGGTGGCACAATTATACACAAAATGTTATGGGAATAGGTAGCGGAATTGAAATCCGAGCTACTGAGGAC
Source organism: Lissotriton helveticus (assembly GCF_964261635.1). NCBI lineage: Eukaryota > Metazoa > Chordata > Amphibia > Caudata > Salamandridae > Lissotriton > Lissotriton helveticus. Next base: position 1,305,212,417 of record NC_136061.1, read on the forward strand.
TCACGTGATCCATACACTGAGTCATCAACTTGATGGCGTTCACGTTGAAGGGAATTCATTGGCTGATGAAGCCGCAAAAGGGTTGTTTGCACGGCTTCCATAGCAGCGCTGATGCGTTCAAAAACGAGGATAGACGGAGAAATAAAGGTAGCTGTCATCGCATCACGCAAAGGAAGGCAGCACAACAGTACCTAAAACATTTCCAATCAAATACTCCTACAAGTTAGATGCACAAAACATTCCATATGCTCAGATTCCTGGAGTGGGGTATAGAGTAATACCAAAATGGATCGTCGGCAAGGTCTAATATTAGCTGCACACGAAGGTTTAGGGTCTGAGCACCCAAGGGTTACGGCGACTATTTATTTACTGAAACAGCGCTATTGGTGGCCAGGGTTAACTAAGCAAACTAAAGACTATGTCGTCAAATGCGAAATCTGTTGCACGCCCGGCACAGACGCCATTACTGAAGTCAGACAAACCTCTCGCATGTGTGTATTTGGACCACTGCGACCCTACTGAAGTCAGACAAACCTCTCGCATGTGTGTACTTGGACCACTGCGGGCCCTTACAAATGGACGGGATTACAGGTATATCATGGTAGCAGTGGATTCATGCTCGATTCCTATGTGTATGGCCTCATTTTTCTGCTGATGCTCGAACTGTTATAAAACATTTGCGAGTCTTTATCGGTACATAGGCAGTCAGCACGTTACACTCTGACCGCGGCCCTTCATTTAGCTCTCGGGCTTACATCAAGGCCATGGTAGGAATGGGCATAGCATTGCGGTTTTCATCTCCGTACCATCCCAAGGGAAATTTGGTTGTGGAGAGAAAAAACAGGGACTTAAAGCAATCTTTAACTGCTAGGGTATCAGGCAAGGGAGGTAGTTGGGTCACACACCTTTATGGGGTATAGCGGGAATTAACCCCTTTGGTGCTCAGGACGGCCCCCGGTAGTCTGATGTCATGGTGGGAGTATGCTAAGGACAGCCGGGGGCCATCTGAATCCCGTCCACAGCACGCAAGGGGTCAAACAAACAGCCCAGAAGCTCTCTAGGGGGTGTAACTCCATATGCGGTCCTCTTTGGGACATGAATGTGGGTAGCTGATCTTGACTGTGAAGGCACAGTGACAGATGAAAATCCATTTGATATCCATGATCATTTGGCTGTTTTACAGGATCTAAATGAATCCAAGACAAAACAAAGCAATGTCCATCTAAATCAGACCTCCACCGAAGAAGTCAAGGTAGTCCTGGCAAGACTTGCCTGGATCCCAGAAGTCGGGGATCTGGTCAGAGAGAAAATAGCGGACAAAAAGGAATTTGAATCCTCTTACAGAAAACCTGTACCAGTTCTTGCAGTACACGGAACAAGAAGTACGCTGCTCCTGCCTCTTGCCGGAAAAAAGGAGAAAAGATTTGTCTCAATTGACTTAATCAAACCACACTATGTGGCCAATACTAAACAGTAGTCCTAGTGGACTCTACTCTAGCGACGTCCTCTTCTAGCTGCAATCCAAGCAGTGCAAACAGAAAGACTCATCATGTTTGAGGAGCCATCTGTAAAGAATGAAGGACTAAGCAACAATGCTATGGAACTTGTTCCACTTGAGCCAGACATTCAAAATCAAAATGAAAATCAGAATAATTCACAAGTTGATATTAGACCGAATACAGACGTCTACATCAATATGCCTTGTCGAAAGGAAAATAACATTGCAACCAATCCCAATGCAATTCCAACAATTGATCGAACAGCTTCTGGCTATTTCATTAACTTTGATACTGAAATATAAGTTGATATTCCAATAACATTATGACGGAATAATGTACAGATCAAAGAATCATCAAAAAGAAAAACTATAAGAGTATCAAATAAACTTTGAATCAAACCGACTGGAATTTTTGTATTTGAAATTATTCAGTGAAAACAAACCTAGGAGTGCATTGAAGGGACGTCACTCTCATTGACAGTGACACTAAACACAAGGTTGACTTCAACATATTCGGACCGACCGGTCTTTTAAAAATGAATCCTCATTAAGTGATTTAATTACCTCCAGTACATTTTCTGATGATTGGGACACTGAAACAGTAAATAACATGTTGTTTGATTTAGAGAAAACTGCTGCATTTTCTAATAATGAAATGTTAGAGGGTTCTTCAGACAATGACAAATTGTACTGTTACTAACATTTTGGTCATCATTTCCTGCACAAATCCATTTCACCTAGGAATGTATTTGAGTACCATCAGTGGGAACATTAACCAACACCACCAAAAAGTAGTTCACAAATGTTGGCGCAGAAATTTGCATACTTTTTAGGGTTCAACACCACAGACCCAGCCTCATTTTTTATAAGGTTTTACCAAAATCAGCACTGAACATTATGTTGACAAACACCAAACAGATTTACTCTGCTTCCTTTTTAGTCTAATTGTCTGTACAGGGTTTCAATCTATGGAAAGACAAAATTGACTCAAAATCGATTTGGGGTTCAAGGAACTGACACGTCCAGGGTACAGAAGCACTATTTAGAGCATACCTCATTCCACAGCAGGTGATCTTTTTAAAAGATTCTGTGCAAGAGACATCCTGTCTTGGAATAGGCAAGATAAAGGACCTGAACACTCCAAAATCTCCTTCAACATCACAGGGGTGGCAGAATTCTTCTTCAAGGGAAGGGGAAACAATTGATGACGTCCTAAAGTACAATAGATCAGACCCAAATTGGAAGGAGTGGGTGGTTTGGACTTTAGACACTAACATATGTCATAAACGGTTCCTGCACACCACCGAGGGACTCAGCATGCACAGGCCAGATTCACGTTATGGACAGAGAGAACATCTAGGGGTGGTGACATCATATAGTGTTGGGAAGTTGTACCTAGAATGGCTAGAAACCTTGACACTTGTAGAAGTGAAACAACACTTATCTTTACTCTCACAAGACATAGATCTTAGGAAATTTTTACTAGGACCTAGGAAACAACGTCAAAAACGTTTCACATATGCAGGCATTTATGCTGCCTATAATGATTTCTGGAAGATTTCCCAACAAGAAGTCGCAGAGAGAATACGGGGAAAAAACTGTATACATTTAGAAAAAGCTTTAGCTGTAGTGGATAATGGGTTAACAACTTTTACCTCCAGAGTATATTCATTGGGCAACATTGTATCTTCTACTATAGATATACGGGAACAGGATTTGGCAATAATACAACATGGCCAATCACAGTTACGTTCTATTATGTTATTGAGCTGGACACTACAATCTTTGCGTGCAGGCCTTGTGCCTTGGCTTTTTATAAACAGTATGTCTCTGTTTTCAGAATACAATCTAACTGATATACAGATAGAAATGGAACAAAGGGGAGCTAAATATACTATGCTGCAAATTAAAAAACTGGACAGGCTTCCATTCACAATGGCTGAATTACCATTTACAGACTGGCTAATCCACGGCCAAATCAGTGTCCCGGTCACGACCTTTCAGTTTCACTATTGCCTTGAACAATTGTTCCTAACTTTATACACTCCTTATTTGGAAGCATTTTGGGGGGTCTACCCCTGATCCTGCTTGCTATTGCTGGAATCCTGATTGTCGTTTACCTGCTTCGCAATGGACGGACCATCCGCCAGCGAGATCGCACAAGCTCTCCTGGAAAGATATTACAGTGAGCGCATGGTACAACATCTGGGTGTGCCTCACATTCGAGAACTAAGTGCTTCTTGGTTCCTGTCATTCAGACCAGTCTATGACGACTGCATCATACCTGTGTTCCGATGCCTGTCCTGCGGAGGAGAATGCGAGTTAGACATCTGTCAGACACCTCTAACGGAGACGCCAGCGGACTTAGACTTCAGGCTGGAACCACTGCGGTCCCATGCTCGACTCTGTCCCCAGCTTATTCCCATCTTAACGCATGTATTCTTCAAGGATTCGCAGGTGCCCTTCACTGAGTTGGATTTCAGCTCCACCCTTGGCACTGAGGTATCAAATACAGCACTGACTGCGTCACCAACAACTGTTTCATTTATGCACACTTGACGTGCTATGCGATGTACTACAATGTTTGTTCCCTATGACAGCAGGCAACGAGAATTTTATGTCTCCCAGCCAGGACATATAATCTGAATCTGGCTCAATGTGTGCTGGAAAAAAATCTGTTTTTTCTTTCCCCTTCTTTTGACTCAAAAGGACTTTCTCAAATTGACACTTTCTATACCAAGGCATGGCCTTAAAAGTACACTTGCAGTAGTTCAACTTGTGTGATCAAACTCATTTTGAACTGTGATTTACGGAACTTTACTACAAATGTCATACTCTCACAAAGAACATTCAGTTCCTCGTTTTTTAAACTATTTTTAAATGAAGTTTTAATGTTTTTAGAAACATTTTAAATGACTGCTTGATAATTGTATGTACTGACACTGTTATAAATGTGTATCTCAAATGGGTATTATGATTGTTAAGTATAAGGTAGAGTGAGTGTTATATTTCATTTCGGTACCCTGATATAGGTCTAGGAAACATCGTAAACTTTCACTACATCATCTTCCCGTCATTTCATATGAATGAGCCTTATAACGACATAACTCCAAATAAGGACAGACTGCCTTGTATGGACATAATGCCTTATAAAGGCTGTAGCCTTTTATGGACTAAACCTTTCACCTAGTTCCATGCCGAGGGTGGGTTTTCCCCAATCGATATTGCTACGACCTCATCCTTAGCACACATGAATAATTTATGAGTACACTCTACAGGAGGTCCACTTCACCTCTCCCATTGGTGCACAGGGTTTAATCCCCAACGTCATCCTCATACTGAACAATGGGGAACATACTCACATAGACTGTATAAATACAGCACCTCTTGCTATCAGAGACAGGAGGGAACCAAGAATTCAAGACCGACACACTGACCAGAGACGATGCGGCTCCGACATGCCATCACTCCAGCTGACAGTGGTCTGACGATCCCTTGCGGGGTGGACATCTCAAGTCCAGGACGAAGTCCCACACTCTCACTATTCAGGTATGGGGGTTCGACTAAATCCCAGTGGGATTCTTGGCTCTTAGACTTAGGCTCTTAGATTTAGGCTCTTTCGCACCTACTCACATGCTAGGTACACTTAGGTACATCTAGACAGGCATTTTAGGAGTACGCACTTTATTTTATAAATGCATTTCATATTCATGTATGTGTTCATGACTATTGCAAAATGGTAGAACAATACTATTTATTCGTATTCACTGTACTGTTGGTTCCATATCTCTGCTACTGTATTACAGTTGTAGCAGCGCACTTATTTTACATGAGAAGAACTATGGTACAATAAATTCCTATTGTAAACACGCTTGACTGTTTCTTCTGTGTATCTCTTTGAGACCAAATGAAGCAAGCACAAGTGACTGGGTGAAAAGTAGTATATTGTTTCCACAAGTCTGAGGTTATTATGTCTGAAGTTGCAAAAACAAATCTCTCTGATACAGGAGATTCTAGAAGCACTGCGAGCTAGCTAATGAGAAAACATAGGCTGACATATTCGGTGGGGGTGTACAGACTCAGTTTGTCACCAAGCCCACAGTATATGTTATCCCTAAACAGCATAGGTCCTGCGTGAAAGGGTACTATTGGAACTACACTACAGTAGGCCCTGGCTCCATCTTACTTTACTGAACCCACCATCTTCCTTAGCTTAGACAATTAAAACTAGAATATTCCCTGATATATGCTGAGTCATTGTCTTGTCTATCTTTAACCGCAGATGTTGCCAAACCTTATTTTTCTAGGAACTGTGATAATATCAAGTTCTTCAATTAATGACACAGAAACAACATCTAATGTGACATTCATCTGGGTTAAATGTCTACTCCTCATGATGTCAAGCTGAAAGAAGAACATATACAGCCATATAACAAAATAATGTAGTCTGAATTGAATTCCTTTAGCCTTATATGTGTATTAGGAAACATCTGGGATGCCAGATGTTTCCTAATACACATATAAGGCAAAAGGAAACACAACTTCAGGCTGGACTCGGCTGGGAGAGGCAAGATGGCGGTCGAGTGAGACCGCTGTGCGCACGGACCAGTGCTTAAGATGCAGAAATACGGATTATGCAGCCTACATGGATAGCACAGATGTGGAAACTATCGCAATCTGGACAGAAAAAGCATCCTATTAGGCTTTAAGATCGCTTCTACATTTTTTTACAGTTTGCACTGTGGCAGTATAAAACAAACAGAGAAGCGGCGATGGTGGAGGAAAAGACCAGCTTCGATGTGAAGGTGCCGATCAGAAATCAACTGGTGACATTAGGCTCTCTGATTTGCTTTGTAGTAATCCGCTATTTATGCCGCGATAGTGCCAAGGATCCTAAAGGGGCCATACAAGCCAAAACCATAAAGAAAGCATGCCTCCTTGGGGGTCCTGAGCAGGGATCCGACGGAGACGCTGACACAGGCATTGACGGAACAGTTATGGCCCCCAAGAATGCGGCGGCGGCAGCCGCTGCCAAAGCAAGGGCGGCGAGATTGGCCCAACGTGAAGGAGGGTAACCGGACAAGCAAGCCAGCGGAACCGCGGCAAATGCCGTCTCTGGATCTAGGACCCCGAAGCAGGGAGCGGCTGCGGCAAGGAAGGGGAGTGCCACTGGCCCTTCGGTGACTGACCTCCTCCGTAGAACACCGGCAAAACTCCTTCCGGGTCAAAGCGGGAAGAGTAAGCCGGCAGAGTTACTCGTGCAAGCTCCAGCCGCGACGGCTGCTGGGGAGCATTCTGGCACTGCCGCTGCCGAAGTCAGTCACCTGGATGCTCCTAAACCCGCCAACTCTGATACAGTAAGTTCCGATCCCGCTAACGTGGAAATTGGTGGGGAACCAAGTACTAGTATAATGGCTCCGAACGACACGGTGGAGAATATATCCCCCCCACTCTCTCCCCTGCTGGTAGTCACCAACAGCAGTACTGTCCCAGCATCCCTGCTGGATATGGAGGTCAATGTGATGCTTGAAGGGGGGACTGCAACTCTGAATAACATATCTAGTTTGTGCAATCAGGCAGAAGATGATGGTGGAACAAATGCGCCAAATGAACACCAGATAGTAACGGGTGCTGCAAAATGTAAGACAACAGAGTTTGTTAAAGCAGGAATTGCTGATGCGGATCAAGACAAAGATAAAGACCCGAGTGATTTTTATTCATTTTCGGACGACCTCGAGTGGTCTGATGAGACCGGCTCTATTTCAACCGATGGAAGCGAATATGGCGTAAAACTGGGGGGCCAAAAATCAGTCTTAAAGAGAAAAAAAGGCCATCACAGCGCACCTGATTTAGCATGGGACTATACTCCATCATCCCAGCTCACTGCTCCACCCGCCCTGATGAGCGCTTCACAACAGTCGGATTGCCCAGTATATTCAAATCCAACTACTCCTACACTTGATACTGTGCTTCAGGCCATAGCGGCGAATCGGGAAGAGACATGTCAAGATGGGCATAAGGCCCAAGCAGCTCTTCGCAAGGTGCAAGGGGTGGTACGCAAGTTGACGAGAACAGTTGGCACTTTTGGTGATCGAATGGTGGAACTGGAGTCTCGAATTGTCTCCAACGAGTCTGAGATTGCTGCAAATCACGAGCAGGTTGAATTACACGAGGCAGAATTGTTGGACGTTAGGTGGAAGTTGGAGGACTGCGAAAACCACCTACGAGGAAACAACCTTCGTGTACTGGGCGTACCATAGGCAACGGAGGGAGAAGATGCTCGCTCCTTTGTGGTACAACTATTTCGTGTCTTTCTTCGTGAACTATCCAGCTGGAATTGGGATATAGAAATCCAACGTGCCCATCGCGTCCCTCTCACCCTAAGGCATTCAGCGAAACCTGGGGGGTATCCACGTGCTATTCTTCTCTATTTTGGAAATTTCCTTCTTGGACAAGCAATTTCTGAGAAAGCTAGACCTGAAGCAAAGCGTGTTAGAGGCGCAATCTCTTATTTCGTGCGCCCTGATTTCTGCCACGCAACTGTGGAAAGGAGGTGGCGGCTCCGCCAGCTGATCAAACCTTTCCAAGAAAAGAAGGTGCAGGCATACCTAAACAAACCTGCTCGTCTAAAAGTAATAGGTGGGGGACTAACAAAATTTTTTACTTCAGAATTCAAAGCAAAAGAGTATCTAGATGGCCTTAACTAAGCTACGAGCAGGGACAGGATGTTATTTAATTAAACGGGGCTAATAATTATAGTTACACCATGCAGCATGAATTTATCATGTGGAACATAGATAGTAATGCTGAAAGTAATTAATTTGGGGAACTAGGTTTAATCTGTTCAATCTGTATGTATGTATAATTGGAAAGGGGGAGAAAAAAAGGGGTGAAAAGGTAAAAGGGTTAAAAAACATTTTTTATTTAAGGTTGCTCAATCTGTAAGATTATTATCATAGGTATATTTAATTTAGCACCGGCCAGGAGACGCACTTTCATCAAATAGACTCTTATAGAGTCTACACGACTCACTTTGGGTTTTGGGGTGGGGGAGGAAGGGGCAGGGTGGAAGGGTGGGGGTTTGGGTCTGGGGAAACAGGTGGAAAAAGCAGTAAAAAAAGCTACTCCATATGTACAGTGAATATGCAAATGATAGGAATGTTTTTGCTAATGGCTAAGACAAGAAGAACATATATCATACATCTGTCATCTAATCAAAAAATACCATGGGGAGGTTGAAAGGATGCTCCTCGAATGTGGCAGGACTCAATGATAGGGGTAAGAGGGCTCGCTTACACAAAATAATTAGACAAAGCTCTTACGATATACTTTGTTTCCAAGAGACCCATATACCTTGGGATGAAAGAGATCTATTAAGGGTTCCCTGGTATAATCTACTTGCAGCTACAACACAGACATCTAGAACCTGTGGGGTAGCTATTTTAGCCAGAGCCTTTCTGGGTCAGGCCATACGTAAGACAGTCGATACCCTTGGAAGGTGGGCTATTATAGAACTAAAATTCGACATTACAATTTGCACAGTGTATGCTTCTAATCAGGATGACCCACATATACTCGAAGAACTAGAATTAGAATTAGAATTAGCATCCTGGCCCAAAACATTAATATTCTGCGGGGATTTTAATATCTCCCTGGGGTCTATGGGGATAAGACAAAAACAAGACACCTATATATATACTGGACGAAAACCGAAAGTGTTCAGAGCTATTTCTCAACTTAGAGAGAGCTTGGATCTAATAGATATCTGGGACTCTAAACACCAATCGGATCCCGGTTACACTTATTTTTCATTTCCCCACAATAAATATGTACGGATTGATTATATATGGACAACAAGAGATTACTCTGCTGAAGCAAAAATTCATAAATGTCCAAACACAATTTCAGATCATAACTTGTTAGTCCTTATAATCAATATAGCCAATCTCAACAGGCCTTGCTCTACTTGGTCGTTTGATAGAAAACTTCTGGTAAATAAAGATTATATAAAATATATTAAGACCTGGACTCAAGGATTTTTTTTATTGTAATCGTTATAGCTTGTCCAGGGGTATAGTATGGGGCTCCTTTAAAGCTGCCCTTAGGGGGGAGACTATCAGTTTTATGGCCAAATATAAGAAAGACCTGGATAAACCATCAACAGATGCAAGAACTGGATAGAGCTGAATAAGAGCATACTACTCTAATAATGCAGGGTGAAGATGAGGGAATCACTTTACGTAAAATGCTAATTCTTACAACTGAACTTAGTAACAGGCTTACTCAGAAAGCAGCAGAGACCTTTCAATCAAATCGAAATAAAATCTATGAAGACGGGGAAAGAGCGGGGAAACAGCTAGCCTTACGCACTCGCCAGAAACAGTCTCTTAATACGATTGCTACTATTAAAGTGGAGGGTCGGGTGCACTCAACACCGGGAGATATTTTGGAAGTTTTTAGACAATACTACCAAAAACTATATCAAAATGAAGATATGACTGATCAGGCAGGATGAAACCAAAGAGGCCCTGAGGTCATGGTTAAATGAGACTGGATCAAACAGGACCATTGATGATGTTACCAGAGAAGATTTAGAAAAAGATATTACGCTTGTTGAACTACAATTGGCTCTGTCTGACTTGGCCTCAGGGAAAGCCGCGGGCCCGGATAAACTCCCACTTGAACTGTATACAATCCTTGGAGAGCATATAACACCCTACTTCCTAGATCTATTTGTAGGGATTCAAGGGAGCGGTACCCCACCGGAATACTGGAAGGATACAAATATAATCATATTCCCTAAAAAGGGAAAGCCCCCAGAACAACCATCTTCCTTCCGCCCAATTTTTTTAATAAACTCGTTTTCAAAGCTACACGCAAAGATCTTGGCCAATCGGCTCGGGAGGGTCATCGAACATATGGTTTCCCCTTGGCAGCACAGATTTATTCCTGGCAAGGGCACCATGGATCACACCCGCAGGGTCATATCGCTTTTTGATATCATGAGTGTGCCTGGGGGCCAGATGTCGATGATCCTCCTCGATGCGGAGAAGGCTTTTGATCGAGTTTCTTGGAAATTTTTATGGGCGGTCTCGATCAAAATAATTTTGGGACCTGCTTTGCTAAATCTATTCAGGCAATGTATCAGGAGCCAAAGGCCAAAGTACAAGTGATGGGTCTTGAATCTAGATCGTTTCATATTTTAAGAGGTACAAGGCAGGGATGTCCATGCTCTCCGATATTGTTTGCTATGTATATAAATCCCCTGATCCTGAAATTAATATCAAGTGACATAATAAAACCCATCACTGTTGGTATCCATGAAACTAAGATACTCGCATATGCCGATGACGTGGCGGTAGTAACACCTAACCCCTCCGAGGCAATCGCAAAAATAGAATGCATTCCTCAGGCCTTTGGTCAATTGTCTGGGTATTCACTTAACCGAGATAAAACAGTGGTTATCTGTACCGATAATATTCAGTTTGATGATCCAAGGAAGGCAGAAAATGCAGTATATCTTGTAATATGCATATCCCCTAGGGTAGAAAATATTAATAAATTGAATTATGAACCCCTAATAAAGGTTATAAAGAAAGATTTAACGAGGGTTAATAGTCTTCACCTCTCAATTATTGGTAGAGGGAATTTTTTAAAAATGAATATCCTTCCGAGGCTTTTATACCTATTCCGTGCAATTCCCCTAATAGTGGAGGATAACGTTATTAAGGCTATAGAATCGTAAATGTCTAAGTTTATCTGGAATTATGGGAAAGTAAGGAGGGCCATGAATTATCTTTCTCTACCGCAGCACAGAGGACGGTTGGCGAATCCCAATATAATGCTTTACCTGTGGGCCGCTCTCCTCCAGAAAATGTCACCCTTATTTAATGTAAATCCATCAAGTGCAAATACTGAGGACAACGAGATTCCATCGATATATGAACTAGCAGTAGGGAACAACGCAAAAGGTCTTCTGTTAAGACAGGTAGAACCGTCTTATTATAAGAAGGTCAAGTTCAAGATCATAAATAGTGCTTGGAGAGTATGGAAGAAAGCCTCCAGACACCTTGCGATTCCAAAGACTAATAAATATACACCACTATGGCATTCCTCTGTATTATCTAGACAAGTTAACGATGACATCGCCAAGAGATGGGAAAACCTGGGGGTTTTAACTGTGGGGGATTTTCTCAATGGAGATCCGGATACTAGGGGGCCTATTAGGATGATAGTCCGCCCGTCATCCTACCGGGGTTTGGGACCTCCCGCCATAAGGGCGGGGATCCCGTGGGGGGTATTAGGATGTGCCCACCACAATGGCGGGCACATCCTGCATTTTTAGCATTGTGGCGGGCGGTGCTCTCTGCACCGCCCGCCACAATGCTAAAAATGCATTAATGCATTTGCATAGACAAACGCGGCAGGCACCGCGCGGTGCCTGCCGCTTTGTTTATGCAAATGAAGGGGGGTACCCCCCGTGTGCACCCCCACCTCTCCTTCACTCTGGGGGCCCGCAGGGGGCCCCCAGAGTGCAGACCGCATGCCTTTGGAAAGGAATCTACACAAGCCCCAAAAAAAAAAACACAAATATCAAAGGGTCTGGACTAGAAGCCTAAAAGTGATAAGGATGCTTAACAAAAACACTATGAATCCTCAAATCAAAGGTAAGTTGTCAAACCTTGACATTGGGTCAACAGAAGGTACCCATCAGTCACCATACGGAACCGCCCGTCATCATTTGGGATCCTTCTTTAACCAAAGGATGGCACACCTATCTTTGAAAAATGAGGATAGGATGGAAATAAACCTCATCTATCAAGCTAGGTGTCAACAAAGTCCTGTTACTCTTTATCAGAGTTGAGGAATAAAGCGAGGTGACTAATGTTGCAGTGCAAAAGAAATGTGAAAAAAGGGGTATGTTAAAATTGGGTGAGGGAGTAATGAAAGAATTTATTCTTGTGCTACCAACTCCTCCAATGTTAAAAAATGACTGCAGTGTGTTGATATACCTGCCTCCAAATCAAGAGAGGTCAACATGTTTCAGCAACTTTCGGACAACTGTGTCCTTGCTTTCTTCTGGACCTATGTGATTATCTCTACTGCGAGTGTGAAAAACAATAATAAAGAAATATTAATACAACAATAACGTGTGATTCCATTGTTATTTAGGGAATCTTTATAAGACAAAATGCGAGATCACCTGATGTATTAGGTGTCCCTTCTTCGTCCTATTCCTATGAACTGTGTGTTTCACTATAAATAAGAAAGAGAAAGACAAAAGTGATAAATGTGGGCATCACATCACAAAGACAAAAGTTAGTGTGAAACAGAAGTTTTAAGTACACTTGGTATTCGGAAGATATACCAATGAACTCACTGTTTGAGTATCTTTTATCATTATAAAGGATATACATTTTATAATCCAAATGATCAAGCTCCATCTTACCAGTGTCATAAGAAAGAGAGACCTCACCCCTCCTGGCTGCGGCTCAGGAAATGAATGAAGCACCGCTCTGATAAAAAAAGGGGGTAAATATGCAGTGAACTGAACATTTCCTCCTAAGGTATTAAACTAAAGATAACTAGTGCATAGACAAAACAATAGTAAAAGGACATCAAGTTACCGTCCCGGCTATATACAAATGGGTTTAGTTGTAAAATGGCGTAACAAGATTGAAACTCGGCTGCCTCCGTGACCCTTCCATAGTCCCTGCAAATGCGAAGCGTGCAAGGAAAAAGCAGACGTGACCCAGTCGTACAATGGAGGTCTAAGAGTGCAGCACAACGTTGTAAAGTAAGCTCCAAATAACCATAAGGGAGTAGTACTGTTCTTGGTGAGAAAGCGGGGCACTTACCTGTCCGTCTGTACTTCTCCGCCGGCATCCAAGCCGACTGGGGAGGTACCGGGTCAGGATGCGCACAGGCTATACAAGCCGTCAGGCTATTGGCCAGTATAGTCACATGGGTAGGTAGAGGCAATCCCGCATTGGAAGATGGTGTTCCAAAAGCCATCTCTTAATTTCCTGAACTGGCTAAACAACAGAAATGCTTTTCTCCGCTTCACAGTAGAGATAGACTGACACAAACTTGCCTTTCTGGACTTGATGATAGTGGTGACTCCAGATGGCCTCCAGTCAGAACTCTACAGGAAACCTATGGCGAGGAATTCTTTACTCTGCTTTAATAGTTACCATCCCAAATACCTCAAGGACAACCTGCCATTTGGGCAGTTCCTGAGAGTACAGAGGAACTGCTCTATGGAAACAACATTCAAGGTACACTCTGCTGCGTTACTTGACCAACTATGCTCACGCAAATAACCTCCCAGACTGGTTCGTCGGTCTTTGAAGAGAGCCAAAAACAACAATCGTTCTGCCCTTTTGGAACCCTCTACACCCAAACCCAAGCTAGAGAGACTTACGTTTGTCAACACGTTTGGTACACTCTCAAACAAAATACTAAAAGTGGTAAAAAAACACTGGTCTATTTTGAACTCTGGACATGTATCTATTCAGACCCCCTTGTTCTCTTTCAAGAGAGGGCCCAACCTTAGGGATCAGATAGTCCATACTAGGCCACGTAATAAGACAGCTAGAGCAATAGGTACTTTAGGGGACTTACCACCTGTGACGGGCCACCATCCCTGTGGTTCCTGTCAAGCTTGCCCATAAACTAAAAAGTCTGTCGATATCGATATAGGAACCAATAGACCCTGGATCCAGACCAAATCCACTACTTGTAACAGCGACAAGTTAATCTATCTTATCACTTGTCCCTGTGGTCTAAAATATGTTGGGATGACAACCCGTAAAATCAAAGTCAGGATATCTGAACATAAAAGCACGATAAGATGCAAAAGACAAGCAACTAAATTGATCAATCATTTTTTAGAGGCAGGACATCCCTCGACAGCCTTCCAGTGGACTGTCCTTGAACAACCCTCCATCCCAGTCCACATTTCAGACATAACCAAGTACCTATTACTGAGGGAACAAAATTGGGTCTTCAAGTTGGGCACAAATCGTGGAGGGTTAAACGATGAAATACCATGGTCTATTTTGTAGTTCTTACAAAGATCATATTACTCTCTAAGGGCCATATACTTAGATATACATCTCTCTTCAAAAGAAGAAAAAATGAAATTTTCCTTTTTTTGACCCGTCGAGTCTGCTATGTAGAGCCCTGGAAACTGGTCTATACTTGTTTACTAGCCCTTTGACATCTGTAATTACGAACATCTGGCTTGCCCTACGATTACACACAATGGGTAACACCTGCACTTCTCCTGGTCCGTCGAGTCTGTTGTGTCTTGCATTGTAAATGGGCCTATACTTTTACACAAGTACCCAGACATCTATGATTACGTATATCAGGCATGCCACCCGATGTCATATATAAGGGGTAACACCTGTACCCTCACGTTCCCACTTTTGTGTGTTGTTGTACTAAGGGGGCACATATTGTTCAGTGCGGTTGGTTTTTCCAGGCGCTCCTGATCAGAGGTCCTTTATAGAGCCAATACAATTGCACTTTCGACAATTATTACGGTGATCGATCGCGCCGTTGTTTACATCGGACGGCTTTACCAGCATTATAAGATACCATGACAACAACATTGGCGAAGCCCCGCCTGTTATAATCCTTACTACCATCCAATGAAGAGATGGCTTTTGGAACACCATCTTCCAATGCGGGATTTGCCTCTACCTACCCATGTGACTATACTGGCCAATAGCCTGACGGCTTTTATAGCCTGTGCGCATGCTGACCCGGTACCTCGCCAGTCGGCTTGGATGCCGGCAGAGAAGTACCGACGGACAGGTAAGCGCCCCGCTTTCTCACCAAGAACAGTACTACTCCCTTATGGTTTTTTGGAGCTTACTTTACAACGTTGTGCTGCACTCTTAGACCTCCATTGTACGACTGAGTCACGTCTGCTTTTTCCTTGCACGCTTCGCATTTGCGGGGACTATGGAAGGGTCACGGAGGCAGCCGAGTTTCAATCTCGTTACGCCATTTTACAACTAAACCCATTTGTATATAGCCGGGACGGTAACTTGATGTCCTTTTACTATTGTTTTGTCTATGCACTAGTTATCTTTAGTTTTATACCTTAGGAGGAAATGTTCAGTTCACTGCATATTTACCCCCTTTTTTTATCAGAGCGGTGCTTCACTCATTTCCTGACCCGCAGCCAGGAGGGGTGAGGTCTCTATTTCTTATGACACTGGTAAGATGGAGCTTGATGATTTGGATTATAAAATATATATCCTTAATAATGATAAAAGATACTCAAACAGTGAGTTCATTGGTATATCTTTTGAATACCAAGTGTACTTAAAACTTCTGTTTCACACTAACTTTTGTCTTTGTGATGTGATGCCCACATTTTTCACTTTTGTCTTTCTCTTTCTTATTTATAGTGAAACACACAGTTCATAGGAATAGGACGAAGAAGGGACACCTAATACATCAGGTGATCTCTCATTTTATCTTATAAAGATTCCCTAAATAACAATGGAATCACACGTTATTATTGTATTAATATTTCTTTATTATTGTTTTTCACACTTGCAGTAGCGATAATCACATAGGTCCTGAAAAAAGCAAGGACACAGTTGTCCAAAAGTTGCTGAAACATGTTGACCTCTCTTTATTTGTAGGCAGGTATATCAACACACTGCCTGTAATTTTTTAACATTGGAGGAGTGGGTAGCACCAGAATAAAATATTTCAGTACTCCCTCACCCAATTTTAACATACCCCTTTTTTCACTTTTCTTTTGCACCGCAAGATTAGTCACCTCGCGTTATTCCTCAACTCTGATAAAGAGTAACAGGACTTTGTTGACACCTAGCTTGATAGATGAGGTTTATTTCCATCCTATCCTCATTTTTCAAAGATAGGTGTGCCATCCTTTGGTTAAAGAAGGATCCCAAATGATGAAGGGTGGTTCTGTATGGTGACTGATGGGTACCTTCTGTTGACCCTATGTCAAGGTTTGACAACTTACCTTTGATTTGAGGATTCATAGTGTTTTTTGTTAAGCATCCTTATCACTTTTAGGCTTCTAGTCCGGACCCTTTGATACTTGTGTGTTTTTAGTTACGTAAGGGAACGTGTCAAAGCTAGGTCTCTAAAACTCCCTCGGGCCCCAATCCCACCGTAGTGGTTTTATTATCTACACAAGCACATCATAGTATGGCTTCCGGTGTCTATTAGACACAGCCACCATATTAAACCTTTTCCGCCCCGGTCGCAAGGCGATTGGTGCGGAAAAGCGGCGGACGGACTTTACGTCCGCCGCGGTCTCCCCGCCATCCTAATATGACGGGGGGAATTCAGGTACGGATGGCGGGCGGATTGCCGTCGCCAGGCTGGCGGTGGCTACCGTCAGCCTGGCGGGGGCAATCTGCCCGCCATCCTAATGGGCCCCTAGGTTTCTAAATCTTCAAAATAATATTTCTATTCCAAATAGCGATCTTTTTAAGTTTATCCAAGTTAATACCATCCTTAGTCTAAAAAACGCAAGTATTTCATTGACAAATATTCCCTTAATAGATCATATAGGGAAACGATCAACCAGGATAGGTATGTTATATGATATACTAATGGAAAAACAGAAGGACAATTTAGAACATACGGAGACTGCATGGGCGAGTAAACTTAATAATCCCAATGTTGACATTGATATGGCTCTGCTGCTTACATCTAAGTTATTTGTTTCAACTAATCTAAAGGCTCAATTATATAAAATCATATATAACCTATATTATACACCCGCCAAGTTATATACTTGGGGATAAAGAGTCAACGATGAATGTCCTAGATGTGGAACAGGCCCCGCGCATTTGGTTCAAATGTTTTACGAATGCGCCAAGCTAACATCCTTCAGACAAATGATATCTGAATTTTGGGAGGAAGTATTTTGGTCACAAAGTAGCGGAATCACCCACCCTTTATCTATTAGGATATGATAACACTCTTAGGCATAGTAAGGAAAAGGAAACATGTCTGTTCTTGGGCACGGCAGTTTATAGAATAATTCTGGCAGCTCGCTGGAAGGAGGCTGATCCCCCGAATTTTCAAATAAGGTTAACCCGCTTCTTGGGGATCCATAATCACGAAAAAGCAATTTATGCAGATAGAGGGAAAAAGGCCAGAATACATGGTAGCCAAATTTGGCTGCCAATTACTGCTTGGAACACGTTGTTCCGCTCTTTCCTTATCCAGGAATGATCGTACGGCAGGTATTCCAAGATCCTTCTGAATGCATGTATATAAACTCTCCACGTCGAATGTTACGAAAGAGAGTTCCTCTGACCATTGTAGACCATTAAATTTAACCAAAATGTCTTTGCTGTCTCGAATATAAGACGGAAGATTGGTAACATATTTTTGCAAATTAAGGTCCACATACTCCAAGAGTTTTTTGGTAGGGGAACCAATACCAGAAATTATGGGACGTCCCGGCGGGAAGTCACCTCCTTTGTGAATTTTTGGTAAGGTGTATATACACGGGTGTTTTGGTTTATCAACCTTCAGATATTTAAATTCATCATCACTAAGGAGACCAATTTCACGCCATTCGGTAAGTTTAGATGTTATCATACAACTGATTTTGTTTGTGGGATTGGCATGTATGCGTTGATAGCAATTGATGTCATCTAATTGTCTTTGGATTTCTGACATGTAGTCATGATGGTTCATTATGACCACATTGCCGCCCTTGTCAGCTTCTTTGATGACTATAGTGTGGTCTGTTCTCAGTCTCTCCAAGGCAAGTCTTTCCCTAGCGGTGATGTTATGATTGACAGCTGTGTTGCGTCTATCAAGTGTATCTAACTTGTAAAGATCATTAGTTACTTGTTCGTAAAACGTGTCAATACTTGGATGGTAATTATAAGATGGAATAAATTTGGACTTTGGTCTGAGGTTACTGTCAATGTCAAGATCCTGTTGAATGCCCAATTCGTTCAGAATAGATGCCATATCATGTGTCTCTTCTTCGTCAAGATTAAGCAATAGTTGTATATTTCTTATGTCAGACACAGTGTGTGACCCTGTCTTATCCTCTGTAGTATTATCATCTCTTTTTGGTATCTGGTGTGAGAAAAAGTCCCTCAATTTTAGTACTCTTACAAATTTGTACAGATCTATATGAACATCAGTGAGGTCCCCACCCTGAGTAGGACAAAAATTGAAGCCTTTACTCAACACAGATATCTCATCTTTATCCAAGATTTTATTTGATAAATTGATAACCTTCAGATCAGAATTACAGTTATTGACACAATTGGCAGTCTCGATACAAACAGCATTCATTGTTTTGATCTTGTCCCAGTATTTGGTTTGCTCACAGAGTTGTTCACCTGGTTCTTTCCTGTACCTGCCCTTTGTCCTCCTACCGCCCCTCCTTGTTTTATTGGGTCTCTTTGAGGTTTTACTAGTTCCCTTTTCTGTTGCAGCCTGTTGCTGATTCTTAATTTGGCCAACTCCTTTTGAAAAGAAGTGGCCCCCTCGGCTAAAGGGGTCTCGCTTAGTGCATTAGATGTTGTGCTGCATGAGGATGCGGAGGTTATGATGCACCCTGATCTGGCATCATCGTTGTCATCCCTTTCCTCTCGTTGTCTCTTTTTATCATCATTGCCCTGCACATTATCAAACTTTTTGGCGAACGTATAGATACGTCCGTCTTGGTAATCCTTGTCATCCCTTCTTATTTTTCTCAGTTTCTTCTCTTTAAGATAAACTTGATGTTCATTGATCACTTTTTTAAGAATTTCAAAGTTTTTTTCAATTAAGTCTTTCTGCTCCATTCCATTAATTTCTAGTATAAGGGCCTCAATATCACCCCGTAGTTTCTCTCCTTTCTCTTGCGCGTGTCTAATAAGTATCTGCATCATGATCTTAGATGCATGCTCCAAATTACCCTCCCATTCAGTAAGAAGGGTGTCACTTAAGTCCTCGAATGTGGGAAAGATTAGGATTCTCAGTCCTCTCGGGATCTCTTTGTTATTAAGATACTGTTCTAGTGTGACCCCGTCCCACCATCGGGACAGCTCTAATTTCTTTAGGTGTTCTAATTTCAGAAAAAGGGCTTTAAAGCCCAGTTTACTAGGGTCCCCTTTTGTGGTTGTTTCTTTGGGTTTTTCCATGCCAAACAAGTTGAGGGCTAATTCTTCCCTCCCATCATCAAATCTAGCCATATTACTTATGTAAGTTCAAGTAAAAGAAAGAACCGGTGCAAGACAGTCAAATTTAAACAATATAACCAAAAGACCAAAGGCAGCAAATAAGGTCAAGCACAACGGATCTTGAAGTTCTCAGAGGTTAGAGTGGTGCAATCTCTCCCAACATCCGCTGCTATAGGATGTATTATCTACCACAATGCAAAGAAACAGAATGGAAGGTGCACTCAAATGAAGTCAGTAACAAAAGTAATTTATAAATATCTTCTTCTTTATTCAAAGGTTATTCATGTAGCAAAGGCACAGCCAACGCGTTTCGTTCCCATTTGCCTTAAGGAACTTCGTCAGGGCTGTAAAAACATATATATACACATAAAACTACAGAAAGTAAATTACATATAAACAAAAGTGCTCACAATACTAAACTGAATTAGACTAACCCAACAAACAACACATCACAAAAAATATAATACAACAGTCAGTATGGCCCATTTAAAAAAAACGTCCAATTACATGTCTTCACTGATGCTATAGTAATGATACTAATGGTTTAGGAAGATAGATTTAAATAATTGTATTTACAAATGCTTATAGCCTGGGGAGGACTATTCCAGGCTGTTCTATTTACAACATAAAAAGAGGACTGACCCATGTCCGTATCCAAGTATATTTAACACTAATCACAAAGCAATAGGTAAAGGATAAATTAAGACAAGAGACATATAGCTAGAACCGGACTTCTTAAGAAAAATATTTTAAAAAACACACCAAATAAGAGGAAAAAGAGGAAAAAGGAAATGAGTTATTTAAGATCACAGGAAACTTTGTAAGTGCCATTAAGAAAAGATAATCCAGACCTAAGAGTACAAAAAAAGGAGAGAAAAAAGAGGAAAAAAACCAAAAATCCAGAAAGAAAAACCATAAGGAAGAAGCAGATAGAATACACCAGTGTGTAGTAAGTCCTTACCGAGATAGGTTTCCTAAAGGGCAGAATTCGTGGGTCAACCAAATTAGATGACCAGGAAGTAATCTCTTGCTTGCTAAGTCGAGGCTTGTGACCTAAGAAAAAACGTGATTTAGTGTAGGGTGACAAGCGAGGAAGGTCTTCATAGCATACCATTCCGGAGATGCAGATAACATCAATATACAAGGAGTATTTGTTGTTTGGGACGTGCTAGACAGCGTTGGTGATATACCAAGTAACAGGGCAATAAAAGCCCTGTATGGGTAAGGGGTATAAACAGCGCGGAGATCATATAGCTCGGGATTGGGGCACAATGGGTTTATTAAAAATCTAACGTAACTACGATAATTACTATCGCGTCAATCATAGGTTGGCAACATCCTAGCTGTTAGAAAGAAATTATACTTATACCATTTAAATAGAATTATACCTTGATAGGGAAATTTCAACCTAATTCCAGAAGGCCATGAGTAGATCCAGTTGATGCGGCGAATTCTAAGTTGAAATTGCTAAAAAGGGGTTTAAACACAGACCAATAGTAAATAGTTAAATAAACTGACCCTGCAATGTCAGATCCTACAGTCATATAGCTAGAAGAGAATTGCAAGGCCAATGATGTCAACCCCTAAAGTTCGGGTAGAAAAATGTGTATATATATTAAATGTTAAAACCGGGGCCACCGTACTAGCTAGTACCACCATAATAGGGTGTTCTAGGTCTATAAATATGGGGTGCTAGAGGCATAATGCAAATACGGGCCATAAGGGGTAACCAGAGGCTCAACATCTTACCTATTGCAAACCCCAAGTAGGAAACAGTTAAAAAAAGAACGGAAAGTGTTGTCTTAGATCTAGAATCACAATATGGGAAACACGCATTAGCCCAATAAAGTGGTAGTCTAAAAAACATGAGTACAAGGTTTGTGGCATGTTAAATTAAATAACGGTACGTCAGAAACACAAGAACACAAAATTTGTAACATATCAAAAAATAAATAGAAATGCATCACTTTCAGATCCAGAGACAACAAGGAAAAATGCTCGCAATGACGCTATATAGTCTAGCTGTCAAAAACTCCCAGGAAGCGACAAACATAGTAAAGTTAATATATCCCATACCAATGGGTAATGCATCAATGGTATAAGAAATGTGTAATAATGAATTGTTTTTCCCTCTGTTCCAAGCCTTATTATTCTACATTGATTTTAAAATCATTTGATGTATGACATTTTATCTGATAGTATGATCTTTTAGCTTTTTAAACCATTACTATGCCTATTTCTATTACTACTGTTATATGTGATATATGCAAATACTTTTTTATCTGTTGTACAATTTTTGGAGCTGCTTAATAAAAAGGGCGAACCTGAAACTATCACAATCTTTGGGTGGCATTTCAAAAGTTTTCAACAAAACATCCCAGATACTAGTGGGTCCGCCGGTTGAAATATATAAAGTGCAGGCACACGGGGGCGCGATCTATGGGGCGGACCTCTGGGGCATGCCGGAACTCCCTCACTTTCCCTTACGGAGAATAGCTTCATCAGACGGATCCTGCGACTCCCCAGTAGTACCCCCCTAACTCCCTTAAGGTTCGACCTGGGATTAGTCCCTATACAGGATATCATTTTGAACCGTCCACTGCTATACTGAAGACGGCTTTGGTCCACTCCAGAACTAGAGAGTTTCAGAGAGGATCTGCGCGATCTCCTGTCTGTAAGTGGAGCGGGAAAGATCCCATGGCTGAGTTATATTAAACTTCTCACTCTAGCACTTGGAATGGGGGATCTGTGGATGTCTCCTGAGGCGGCATGCACCCAGATTTCTAAAAAATCTTTGAGCCTAGCCCTAAACCAACATCGTCTCGCCAGTGTTGTTACAAATCTTTTCATGGGTAGGCTGACTGAGCACTTTCTTGATTTCAAGGCACTCCCAGGATTTGAGAAATTCTTGGACGATATCCAGATCCGCTGGCCAAGAAGCTATACATCCAATTTAGGCATGGCTCACTGCCGCTTAGGGGTCTCACCCATAAGTGGATTAGGAGCACACAATCAGTGAGCACTTGCCCAGGGTGCGGGGTTGCAGAGGAGACAGATCAGCACGTTCTGCTCTTCTGCCCCTCGTACCACGGTGCGAGGGCCAAATGAATAGTTCAGTATTGCAGGTCCAGGGGTCTCAGAGACTTTAGAGTAGTGCTGAGGATTCTAAGAACGAACACCACGGCCATGGCTGTGTTTGCAACATCAAGGTTCCTTATATCCATGTGGCATACTAGATGTGCAATTTTAAAAGGAAGTCCAAAACACTCCCCAACAGCTAAGGGCTTTTCCCTTGATCATGGTAAAGGTACTCATTGTGTGGGGCCCTATCTACTATTCTATGTCTGTTATCATGAGATGGGTATACTGTTCTGTATTGCTTTTATTATCCTTTTGTACATTTTATGATATAGTTTTTATTGTGATCTTTTAAATAGTTTTTAACTTCTCTTTTTTAAATTAGACTATGAAATCTGTAAATTATCTTTTTATGGTTTTTAACAGAAAATAAAAGCTTTGACTGGCTGACTGAATAAAAAATAAAAAATAAAAAAAGGAAACATCTGGGATGCATACCTTGATTCACATTATCTATCCCAGACATTCCTAAACCTATGTCAGAAATTCCAATTTCTGTTAAGATTTGGACTATAAGGACTGCCACTTGGCCCTTAATAAGGAGAGGATCTCATCCAGATTATTGCCTGTGATTCTGCCAGAGACAATCACACCTGCTGCCACCAAGCTTCACGATTCGCAAATGACACATCTCGAGTGTAAAGCTGATAAAGCCAGGTCCCAGAGGAAAGCTGACTAACTGCTAACGTAGTGAGAGTTTGCCCTTCACAGGGAACACTGCCTTCACACCTCCAATAATAAAGACATACTTTGCGGTTAACCAGGTCTGCAATGCATTGCTTCTCCCTAAGAAACTCTAGATAGCAGGTTGCTTTGCCTTTAATGGTCTCATAGTATAGCACAAGGAAGTAGACTATAGGATGCAAGGTTTTACTAATTTTTAAATTACATTTTAACAATGCTAGAAATTTTCTTTTTATTCTAATTATCTATAACATATTTTGTTGCTGTTTTTATAATATTCTGTGTAGTTGTTTTCGATGTCCTGAGAAATAGATAGTCCCTGTAGTATTAGATACGTAAAAGTGTTAATTCTTCTTAGTACAGTGTGTGTGATAATGTGACTTACAAAATAAGGTCTGTTGCTGTTTCCACGGTGCGCCTGATCCCTTTATGGGATTGTTAATAACCCTAAAGCAATACTTTTATGCAAACTACACATTGAATAGCGTCTTGTAGGTCTTCAATAATTTTTCTTTCACATTCATTACTGGTGAACTGAGCTAAGTTCCTCTGTAACACCTGTGGGTGGGAAGGTACCCTTTGTAGAGTTAAGGCAAAGTTTTAAATCATGCAAAGGTTTGTGCCTGACATTGAACTCATATCTTATGCTTACACCTTGAATAGTCTACACTAATCACACCCTTTTGAACCATTATTACAGAGACGTCCATTGTAATCATGGTTACTTCCTATTAGATAAGTAAGCACCCATTTCCGTAGGCTTCTCAAGCTTGAATCACAAAATGGTATTCCCCATTCCGTGGGTTTTCTAATTCCTTGATTTCAATTTCGAATTAAATTCCATTCAATCAATTCATCAAGGAAGCACCTATCGTTATTGGGACCAATTCCAGGGAAGCTGTTACTCAACAGGTCGAAGCTCGAGGTGTCCCTAAAGAGGGGCGGGGGATTGTTACTTTTGTAATAGCTGCAGATCCAGAATATGCCTTTGAGACTTTTTACTCCTGGTTGTAGTTCAAGCCTATTGATGCTGCCTCAGGGCAGTTTCACGAATATATGGTGGTAGTTTTATCTGCGCATTATAAGGCTGACCAATATTCGAAATTCTTTTAACTTTTCAAAAAAACAAAAACTGGTTTGGTGGTCAATTGCCACACAATCACAGACCTGTTCATTAGGGGTTTCTAAGCAATGACAGGGCTTTGTGGCCAGTCTTTGCTGATCACACTCCTATTCCTCGTCCTCCGTTCAATAGACTGCCCAGGACACAGGAACAAGCTGGTCTACAGCACTTGAGTGACATTTAAGTCCCTAAGGTCTGAATCCATCTCATGTAGACCCTGGCTCCCTCTTACTTTACGAACCCACCTTCTTCCTTAGCTTAGACAATTAAAGCTGGAATATTCCCTTATATATGGTGAGTTATTGTCTTGTCTACCTTTAATCGCAGATGTTGCAAAGCCTTATCTTAGTAGGAACGGTGATATCATCAAGTTCTTCAATGAATGACACAGAAACAACATCTAATCTGACATTCATCTGAGTTAAATGTCTACTCCTCATGATGTCAAGCTGAAATAAGAACACATACAGCCATATAACCAAAATAATGTAGTCTGAATGGCTCCTTTTTGCCTTAAATGTCTATAAGGAAACATATGGGATGCATACCTTGATTCACATTATCTATCGCAGACATTCCTAAACTTATGTCAGAAATTCCAATTTCTATTAAGATTTGGAATATAAGGACTGCCACTTGGCCAGTTGTGAGGAGAGGAACTTCGTCCAGATTATTGCCTGTGATTCTGCTAGAGACAATCACACCTGCTGCCACCACACTTCGCAATTCGCTGATGACACATCTCGGCTATAAAGCTGATAAAGCCAGGCCCCGGAGGAAAGCTGACTAACTGCTAACGTAGTGAGAGTTTTCCCTTCACAGGGAACACTGCCTTCACACCTCCAATAATAAAGACATACTTTGCTCTCAACAAGGTCTGCAAGGTTTCGCTTTTCCCTAAGAAACTCTAGATTGCAAGTTGCTCTGCCTTTCATGTGCTCTCATAGTATAGCATATAGAAGGAGGTTTCAGGGAGTAAGGTTTTACTTAATTTTAAATGTCATTTTAATAATGGTGGAAATGTTCTTTTTATTCTCATTATTTGTAACATGTTTTGTTGCTGTTTTTTGGTCTCGGCTACGCAGCGCACATGCG
This sequence comes from Lissotriton helveticus, assembly GCF_964261635.1. Taxonomy (NCBI): domain Eukaryota; kingdom Metazoa; phylum Chordata; class Amphibia; order Caudata; family Salamandridae; genus Lissotriton; species Lissotriton helveticus. The sequence continues at coordinate 1,305,238,155 of NC_136061.1, forward strand.
TTGTTAGGAGAAAGACCTTAAGCCATCGATGCGCCTTTTCAGGCCAAACCATGCACACGTTCCATTGCCTTCAATGGCAACGCGTGCACGTGTGGCTATTCCCTGGCGGGATCGAGCTTTGGCACCGTATGTTTGTAATTACCTTGCAAGCATATGGTGCCCCTGCTCGTTCCCACTAGGGAAACATGTGCAGGCCCCCTCCTGTCTCCCCTCCCCTTGCTGCCTCCTTCTTTAGCGTGACTCGCGCACAGCACGCATGTTTGAAGTGCTCTTTTTACTTTGATATATCCACTGAAAGCAGTTGAAATCAACTAATTAGTTCTTGCTGGCATATGGACGAACTTGGCAAGCTTTTGAATTCTCAGGAACAGCCGAGTCCGTTTTTGTTAATTATTGTACTTTGGGGCTCTGACTCTGGCTGGACCTTCCATTCCTCCTTCCTGGAGTGGTAATCTGAGCCTTAGGATCAACACTTGATCCGTATTCACCCCTCCTTTGCTATATAAGCTTTTGAATTCGTCAGGATTCCTAATGCGATTGTGCAATAGTTTACATTCCAAAGTATGTATTCCTTATGACCAGTCAAAAACTGAACACTCGTCTTTGTTCGTCCAAGGACACACATACACACACAGCATGCCGATGGTACCTTAAAGATGTGCCTCATATTATAACGCATCAAAAAGGGACACATGGCCGCTGGTAATGGTCTTCTCTGGTGACCCATTGGCTAACATGGGATCACTGAAATAATATCGGGGGACAGAATATCGACCAACAAAAATATCGTTGACAAAATATCGAGAGACAAAATATCGAGTTTCTATCTACAAACAGGTAAGTACAAAAATATCGAGTTAAAAATATCGTTTACAAAAATATAGTTGTAAAAAATATCGACTTTAATAAAAACAATATTTAATTACATTAATATAAAAAATTAATTACTAAAATATACTTAACAATACTTAAAATAACTTTTAATAATTAAATAATTAAAGTAAAAAAAAAATATTTTTTAATCATATTTCTTAAAACATATATATATATAGTAACACAATTTAATTAAATAATAGCCAATATTATTAACGTACAAATACAAAAGAGTAAAAATTACTATTCCCACTCCAGTGGGTGCAACAGTAGGGAAAGCGTTGGATAGCGTAGGGGTTAAAATTACTATTCCCACTCCAAAGAGTGCAACAGTGGATATATGACGTTACAACGCAACTCTTACAACGCACTACCATTACAACAAAATTTTTACAACGCAAAAACTATTACAACGCATGTTTTTACAACGCATGTTTTTACAACGCAGATACCTTTACAACACATACCATTACAACGTAAGTATTGGTAAGTATATAATAATTTTTTTAATTTAAATTATTTAAAATTAATTTAATATAATTTAATTTAATTTAATTTCATTAAATTAATTTAATGTAAATTTAATTTTACTTTATTTTTACACTGTACCCCTGTACCCCAAAAACCCAAAACTGACCCTGAACCCTAAAAAAAAAACCTTTACCCAAAAACCCAAAACTGACCCTGAACCCGAAAAATACCCCTTTACCCAAAAACTAAAAACTGACCCTGAACCCTAAAAATACCCCTTTACCCAAAAAACAAAAACTGACCCTGAACCCTAAAAATACCCCTTTACCAAAAAACTAAAAACTGACCCTGAACCCTAAAAATACCCCTTTACCCAAAAACTAAAAACTGACCCTGAACCCTAAAAATACCTTTACCAAAAAACTAAAAACTGACCCTGAACCCTAAAAATACCCCTTTACCCAAAAACTAAAAACTGACCCTGAACCCTAAAAATACCCCTTTACCCAAAAACTAAAAACTGACCCTGAACCCTAAAATATTTCAATTAGTTACCTATTAATACTTATTTATAACTAATTACCAATTATTTATTTGATAATTAAAAATTAATTTACAATTATTTTATATTAAATACAATTAAATAAATGTTATTATTTCATTAATTATTATTAAATTACTTCCCACTCTATTCCCCTATAAACCCACAACCCGCTACAGGAAATAAATAATTTAATTTAACATAATTAGCAATTAATCAATTAAATTAAATTAATTACCAATTACATTTTAATTAAATAACAAATATTTTTAATTGACAATTAATTAAATATTACTACCAATTATTAAATTTACATATTTAATTAATTATAATTAAATTACTTCCCACCCTATTCCCCTATAAACCCACAACCCGCTACAGGAAATAAATTATTTAAATTTACATAATTAGCAATTAATTAATTAAATTAAATTAATTACCAATTAAATTTTAAATAATTTACAAATATTATTTAATTACCAATTAATTAAATATTACTACCAATTAATAAATTTACATATTTAATTAATTATAATTAAATTACTTCCCACCCTATTCCCCTATAAACCCACAACCCGCTACAGAATAAAATTACACAATAATTTAAAAAAATCATGAATTAAAAATAATTATAACATAAAATGACACTTTTCACACATATTATAACATAAAAAACACTATAAATAATTAAATACTATTTAAAAAACGATATTTTTTACTATCTAGATTATATACTTGGATATTTTCACTTTCTATATTATTTACAGTCGATATTACTTCACTTACCTTAAAAACGATATTTTGGCTGTCTATATTCTGTCCTGTCGATATTTTGTCCAAACGATATTTCAAACTCGATATTCTGTCTAAACGATATTTTGGAATCGATATTATGTCTGTGCACCGCTAACATGGTAGCGCGTGACCCGAGTTTTGCTTGGCAGACACACACATCTTTTTTTTGCTAAATTCATTGTCAAAAGTTTCCAGTTAGTGTTTCGAGTGAGATTGGTGTGGTTATTTTATTGAACAAATATATATAATAATGTCTTAGAAGAACTGCAGTGTGGGACCCCAGCTCCGTATGTGTGTCTGAGGTCTGCGTTTACAAGGCACAAACAATGATTTTTAATAGCGTCTGGTCAAGGCTGCCCTGCTTATGTTACTGAATATTTAAACTGTGATAATATTACAGCCCCTGAGCGCTATACCCTTCGCCCCATGTATATGTCCGATGATTGTGTTTACAAGAACCCGAAATATTTTTATAGCGCCTCACAAACGTCGCTGTGTTTATATTATTTAATATTTAAACCATCGTTGGACCCCAGAATCCGAGTGTGTATGTCCGTCCGAGGCTTGTGTTTAAAAGAGCCCTGAATATTTTGTATTGTGCCTTACAGACACTGGTGTGCTATATTATTGAATATTTAAGTTATAGTTGAACCCCAGAACCGGAGTGCCGGCCCCAGCCGTGGTTTACCTATATAAGTGCGTAAGAAACATTTTCTCACAGTGCCCGAAGGAGGTTGGTTTTCAGATGTTATTCAATATATACCATGTCATTTCAAACCAGAACAGCACCTTCGGACCTCTGCCCCGTGTGCTTTTTCAGCACAGGAGATGGGTCTTTACTTACCAGCAACTCACTCTGGGGGCCCACGAGGGGTAAATGATATGCTGTAATTTTAGGAATATGACGGAACTCACTAAAAGAAAACAATTGTGCTTGAATGGACGACAAGTCCCGACATGCAACACAGTGACTAATGAACTGAGCATCGCCCACTGAGGGTTAAAAGCATGCAAACAATTAAAGAATCAAGAGTCCTTCCGTGCATATTCTGAGCTACCTATGACTAAGATGCTGAAACCTCGAAACGCGTTAGGAAAAAGGAAATGCATCCAAATACCGGACTGAAGCTGCTGGTGTTCTTTCAATAAATCGTAAGATTTCAACAACTGTGAGTGCATCCTTAATGGTTTTGGCCCATTGTTTCACATATATATATATATATATATTCTTTGAAAAAAACATAGGTTTCAGGCCTTATATAGTTAGGGATTAGCATTTAAAAAACCTTTGAAATTCACTCAATAAACTATAAGTTTTAGGGGTGTTATAGTTAGCTGGACATTTCACTCATACAAAACCATTGAAATTGCTCCTATATAGTTAGTTGTACTAACTATATTTCGCGCACCCGCAATCCACTGCTGATGATGTCACATATTGCATCATTCATGACATGGTCAGTGACATCACTGATGACATCTCAAATGACATCACTGATGACATCACTGATGACATCATCCAATGAATGTGGTTTGCTTCGTTATTTAAATATGCATTATATATATATAGCAATTTGCATTTAAGAATGAGTGGATATATAAAAATAAATATTTGGATGGAGGATTTAGTAGCAATGTAATTGACTGTTTACTTTAACAATGTACAGTGTCTCACTAAATATAGTGGATAGTGAGTAAACTGTGTGAATATCTGTATCACTTTGTCAGTTGTTGTGTAAACTGGTTCTCCAGTTGGGTACTAGCTATGTGAAAGTCTATATTAGTTATTAATTAGTTAACTAAGTATTTGTACGGGAGAGTGAATGTGTGTGTGGTTCGGTGGGGGGTGTGACTACCCAAAGATGTGTGAATAGTTGATTCAGTAGATATATGAAGTTAAAACTACATGTTATAACAGTTGTTTGGGTGAGTGAATATCTTTATGGGTGTGGTGATGAGCAAATATATTTCTCAATGGTACATGTCCAACAAAGTAGAAAAATAAAAGGCAGTGTATGTGTCAGTTGTTGTATATAAATAAGTATTCATAAGACTCAATGATTGTGTAAGTGACTATATGGATGACTGTATACTTGTAATAATTATTTTATAATACACTAAGTATGACTTACTATATAAATGAATAGATGAAGTGGTGTTTGTATAAGTGTCTAGCTAAGTAAGTATGTAGGTATGATCCATTGTTTGCATAAATGAGTAGGATAACTTCATATGTGAATAGGTTGTGTGCTGGTGTGTAATGTCGATATAGGTGTATAAGTATTTTTGATAGTGTTCTATTGTTCATTGACAGCATGTATGATTGAATCTACAGGTAAGTGATTAGATGTGTGTATACATCTAGGAATCACTGAGTGGGTTTTAGATACTTGTATTGCTGTGTCAATGGATTCAAATATGATACTCTATTTTACAAAGAGTGATGAAAGATTTTACTAATGTATGAAAAGGTGTATGTGATTGTCACATGGATGATGTCATCAGTGATGTCATTTGAGATGTCATCAGTGATGTCACTGACCATGACATGAATGATGTAATATGTGACATCATCAACAGTGGATTGCGGGTGCGCGAAATATAGTTCGTACAACTAACTATGTAGTAGCAATTTCAATGGTTTTGTATGAGTGAAATGTCCAGCTAACTATAACACCCCTAAAACTTATAGTTTATTGAGTGAATTTCAAAGGTTTTTTAAATGCTAATTCCTAACTATATAAAACCTGAAACCTATGGTTTTCTCAGTGAATTTCAAACGTTTTTTATATGCTAATTCCTAACTATATAAGGCCTGAAACCTATGGTTTTTTCTGTGAATTTGCAAGTTTTTTTAATGCTAATTCCTAACTATATAAGGCCTGAAACCTATGTTTTTTTCAGTGAATTCGCAAGGTTTTTAAAATGCTAATTCTATTAGCGGATAACATTTAAATATGTTAATATCCTTGTGGGACCACCTGAGCAGCCCTAGTGGGTCAGGTTGTTTCTACCCTGCCCCCTTTTTGCATTCTACACGTTTGTTTTTCTGCTTCTTTTGTGCCTCGGTCTACCTAGCACAAGATAAATGCCAACACTTCCTGGTTGGAAGTGTTGACAGCCAATGAGCATGCTGCTTTCCTGTGAAAGACATGCTGATTGGCTGCCACTGTCTGTCAACACTACAAACCAGGAAGTGTTGGCAGCCATCTTGTGCCTCGGTAGAACCAAGGCACAAGAAAGCAGTGAAACAAAGGTGCAAAACACACAAAGGGGGCAGGGTAGAAGCACCCTGACCCCCTAGGCCTGCTCAGGGGGTCCCACAAGGACCCCCCAGGCCCAGAAATATATATATTTTTTGGTTTTCCCCATGGTACGCTCAGGGTACGCGTACCTGTAAGCGTACATGGCATCGCACCCAGCGCGTACTCCGCTAAATTAAAAAAAAATATTTTAGTTTTTTTGCCCTTCGGGGTACTTCTAGGCCCCCCTGAGAAAACCTAGGGGGTAAGGGGGTCTCTACCCTGCCCCCTTTTATAGTTTTCCCCTTTTGTTTTTCACCTCTTGTGTCTCGGTTCTACCGAGACACAAGATGGCGGACTCTCCGGACTGTTTAGAATGCTGACAGACACCCAAGAGCCAATCAGCTTTCCGCTCGTGCACTCCCGTGGCGCGCCGGGTGCGCTCCCAGGTACGCGTACCTGTAAGCGCTTGAAGCGCGCATATAGATATATATATTTTTTTAAGTTAATTTTCGTAAAAACCACTGTCGCAATTTTCACCAAATATAGAAAAGGCACTTCTGCGTACCAGTCCCTACAATTTTGCAAAGTTTGGTGTAATTCCATTCAGCGGTTCGGGCTGTAGCCTTGTCTATTCGTCCTATGGAAATTAACATGGGGAAACACGTTTTGGGACCCCCCTTTTTTCTCGGCCCCCGCATGTTATTTTTTAAATATGTTGATATTTTTTATATATGTACATATATATGTTTGTGTATTTTTTTAATAAACCCAAAACTCAAAAATTACTTTTAGTACCCCAATAACCATGCCCCACTAAAATCATAGAGTTACCCTTTCCACCCCAATACCCATACCCCCTAAACCCTAGAATTACCCTTCCCACCCCAAACCCATACACACCCTAAACCCTAAAATTACCTGTTGCACCCCAAAACCCATAACCCCCCTGAACCCTAAAATTACCCTTGGCACTCCAAAAACCCAAATCCACCCTGAACTCTAAAATTACCCTTTGCACCCCAAAACCTATACCCGCCATAAAACTTAAAATTATCAATGGCACCCTAAAACCTATACCCACCCTAAAACCTAAATTTACCCTTGGCACCCCAAACCCCATACCCTCCTTAAAACTTAAAATTACCCTCAGCACCCAAAAACCCATACACAACCTGAACACTAAAATTACCCTTGGCACCCTAAAACCCATACCCAGCCTGAACCCTAAAATTAGCCTTTGCACCCCAAAACCCAAACCCACCCTGAACCCTAAAATGACCCTTGATACCCAAAACCCACCCTGAAGGCTAAAATTACCCTTGCACCCCAAAACCCATACTCACCCTGAATCCTAAAATTATCCTTGGCACCCCAAAACCCATACCCACCCTTAACCCTACAATTACCCTTGGTACCCCAAAACCCATACCCACTGTTAACCCCAAAATTCCTATTGCACCTAAAAACCCAGACCTACCCTGAACCCTAAAATTACCCTTAGCGCCCCAAAACCCATACCCACCATAAACCCTAAAATTACCCCTACATCCCAAAATCCAAACCCACCCTAAACTCTATACTTACCTTATACTTACATGTAAAACTCATGCCTTTACCATTCATGCCTTTAACAATTAAATTTGTTGTAAAGGAATTCATGGTAAAGGCATATGCGTTGTAATGCCATGCGTTGTAATGGCATTGCGAAGTGATGCTACTTGCATTATGATGGCAGGCGTTCAAATGGCATGCGCTGTAATATTTTCGTTGTTAGAGTTGTTTCCTGTCAAAGACCGCTGGCAGTTGAGGTTCAAGACCTTGAACGAGAACTACCAAAAATAATTGCGAGAGTTTATACCTATGTAGATAGAGATCCCATTAAGCCACATTTAAACATAAAAATGACGCTGTGGGTTCCGTTAATGAAAAATCTGCAATGGAACAGAAGAAAAAGCAAAAAGACAAAGATATAAGATGGACTGGATCCCCTGCTTCTCACGAATCCTGCAGTGGTGGTTGTAACTTGAGGTCACAAAAAAGTTAAACAGCCTGAACGGTATCACTATTCTGATAGCCACTCTTCACATTCTTTGCAGGACACTAAAGGTAACAGAGCCGAAAGGGGGAAGGGATTCAAGTACCGAAGAAAAGAGGAGAACAGTAGGAAAGTAAAGAAAGGAAAGTAGGTGCAAGACTGACGTCAGCGTAACTAGGGAATAGAAAGGATTTCACTCTAAAACATCAGTAGAGAAGAAAAAAGAAGCAGGACTTTCTAAAAAACATATAGATTCAGCTGCGAGTCCTCCCAGGGGAGAGCACTTCTAGACAGCACCGCAGAAGTCATGATAGTACATCAGACACTTCAGTCGTTTCTGGATGTGATTGCAACTGATGACTTCATGCAGATCAACATTTAAATCCTCCTGATAGGGTTTATACCCTAAAAATGCAAATTTAAGGAGACCTGCCATGTATTATCAAAGCAGTCTTTAGGACCCAATTATCTGATCATTATGATATCATCCTAGCAGAAGCAGACTGGCCTCCAGCCTTCGTTAGGAAAGCCCCCCAGGTGGAGGAAATCATAATGGTTGCCTTCTCTCCCATAGTACCTGAAGAAGTCAGCGAAATGTATGCTAGTGAAAGGGCCGTATGGCAAGCACCAGCCTTTAATAGAATTCAAGTAGGGTGGGCTGAACACTCTAGTTCACGTGATTCCCCTAAGCAATGAACCACAACCACATGCTCACTCCTCTTTAAAACTAGAAGCAAAATGCATTATTAAAGCAATATTGGACCGATTGTAGTATCAAGGCATATTAGCGCCTTGCATCTCATCCATGGTTACACCCCTTTTTTCCATCCCTAAACCAGATAGCTCTTATAGAATAGTCTTAAACTATAGAAATTTTAACTTGAACACACAAACATATACAGTACAAAACACTCATAGTACAGGTTTAAGATGATCCTGGTGCGGAAAAAACACAAAATGACCCTGGATATTTCCACTTGGTTTTTCAGTCAAAATATAATGCCTGGAAGTGAATAGCTAACCACTTTTAGTTTTGAAGAAATGCAGTTTTCATTGTGACATTTGCCTATGGGCAGTCAAAATAATCCTGGCTTGTTTTCAGCGTGAAACATGGAGATCTTGTAACCAGATCCTGAGACATTGTCATATATTGATGACATCTACTTAAGAGATGATGACTTAAATCTACACCTTACTAGGGTAGATAGAGTAGCAACTTTGTTAAAGCCACATGGTTATAAAATTAAATTAGAAAAATGTAAGATAGCCCCATATTTACAAGGACGGAAAAACTCACCCTGCATGGCTTTTCCTGTCCTTGTAAATACGATCCCTCTACACACAGCACTTTGCGTGAAAGGGGCATCCGTGGGTGTTGCCGAGGGTGTTCCCACGCAACACCAATGGAACCTGACACATTTCCAGATTTACAAGAAATCATAAACTTGGAAGTGTGTCAGATTGCTACATCTCCTCAGGGGAGGCATAGGGTGGTGCAACAAGGAGAAATGTATTCATTTCCCCTAGTTTCTTTTCCTCTTTCTGTGTGTGCTGCATTATGCAGCACGCATAGAATGAGGAAATCACCTCTTACGATTTTTTATGTGCAGGAAGGTGTCCCTTCCTGCACATAAACAATAATCCCCATGACACAGGCATCCTTGTACCATAGTGCAAGGGTGCCTGCAGCTATTTGTTTTACCCAGTCACTATGGTTAAATCCACATGACCGAAAATGAAGGACAGACTGTCCCTATTGCCTACATGCCTCATTTATATATTCCCTGTCTGAATCATAATTTGCTTCCTTTGAAAAAATCCTAAAAGCTGTTCAAACAGCTATTCTAAAGAAGCACCCATTAGAGCAGGGACAACATATACTTTTTGCTTCTTGCGTACTAGCACTAAAGGCGGTCACAAAGGCAAGGATTCCTAATGCTCGTGCCCTACACCCAAGATAAGTACAGTGGGACTCTTATTTAAGTGCAGTGTATGTAAAGTTTCATTATGATCCCTCTCTTCATACACAAGCTTTTCTCCAATAAGAACAGGAAACTATACCGACTCTAAATATTTTGCCTGTCAAGTCTTATCAGAGCATCTTTTACACAGATGGCTCTGCCAAACCTGCAGTAGGAACCAAATGTAAGTACTCCATAGCCTTTACTAGGTGCTAGGTGTTGTGAAGGAAGGTGGGTTCATCCCACAAATCGCCCACACCAAACTCTGACAGTGTTGTGCAACATGCAGAATCACTTTTCCTGATACTTGTATTATAGAACACTGACTCATAAATTCCCACGCTCATTGTGTCTGACTCAGCCTTCTGCGTGCAAATTTACAATGTTAATTTGCAACACTGGGAATTAAATGCATTCAAGGATTCAAAGAGAAAGCTTTAAAAAAACAGCTTTGGGGAAAGGAAGCTATCTTACAAACAAGCTTCCATTGCTCCATGTGAAGCACACTTTGGGCCATCAGCATAGTGGGAATCACGCTAAAGGGAATTGAGCAGCTTATGACCAAGTGGAAAAAGCTCAATTCAGACTGTCCGGGTAGCAGTCTTAATTAGATTTCAAATAAAGATCGACACAAATCTTTTTATAGCCATAAATGCAGCCAAACAAGCTAGGAACTTCCTGTAGGTTTTCCTCCCAGATACGCCTACACACTTAATGTAGATAAAATTCCACTAGTTACAATACCAGGAGTAGGATAGCTAATAATCTGTCTAGATTAGAACTAATCAAAGAGGCACATGAGGGGTTGACTTCCTCACGTTTAGGAATAAATGCAACTGTAGCGATGCTACAGCAACACTATTGTGGCCTAGTTTATATAAACAGACTAGGGACTATGTTAGACAGCATGATATTTGTCAGCAGATTATACCCTCCACTGGCAAAAGACCCTCGCCAGCTCCCCTTATGATCTCAAATATCCCTTTCAGGGTGATTTTATTTGGACCATATTGTTCAACTAAATATAGCAAACCGATATAAGTACATATTTGTAGCTACCTATTCATGTTCTCGATGCCTATTGGTTTGGCCACAGAAAAATGTAAATGCTTCAGCAGTCATAAAAGATTTGCAGTGCGTAATGTCAATGGGGGAAGTTCATTCATTTTATTCAGATAACCGTCCTGTGTGTGCCTCCATTGCTTACAGGGACTCAATGTCTGCTCTGGGCGTTGGTCTGCAATTCAGCTGAATGGAACTGTGCTGTAGGGTGGGCCGATGGCATGATTAAACAAGCATTGACTGATATGGTGTTAAGCTCAGGTCTTAGTTGGTATCAAAATCTGTATGAAGTTCAGAGAACATTGAATAATTTTCCTAGACGAGTATGGGGAGGATGCCCTCCATACAAGGTTTTCTTAAGATTTCCTAAGTATGTGCCTGGCTTCAAGAATTCTGGGAAGGTGGTGAATGAAGATAAATTTGACTTGGAGAAACATTTGAATGTGTTATTGAGTATCCAAGAAGTCAGTGGCAAGCTGTCTAACACAAATCAGTCTGATGCCACTACCTGTGAAAAGAAGGTAGTTACTGCACCCAACGGGTGTGTGCAAAAGTTTGGGTCCTAGTTTGGTAGAAAATCCATGACAAGCAAGCTTTTGAAACATCCTACAGACCAACTGTCATTGTTCTTTGGGTAAAAGACAACAAAACGTTTGTCCTGCCTCCTCTGCTTGGATCAAGAAGAAACAGACAGGTGTCTGTTGACCAGATTAAAAAGCATTATGTGGTTAATCCTCTACAAACGGCCTATGAAGACACCAAGAAGCATTCAGAGTAGTCCTTACAGTCTCTGCCTATGCTTGATACCATACCCCCTGAACAAAGCAGTACATTTCTAGCTTTACTTCCCAGCTGGGATTGGTTGAGCTCAACACTGTACACTGAACACTGAATGCAACAAACACAACTGTTGTTGCTGACATGACAGTGGCTACCGCCCAATGCAGTTCCATGATCTATTATGAAATTCAATCCCTTTCGCAGTCATTTATCACCAAAGACTGCTTAGCGCTGGTCGGTGGTTTTGTGACACGTATATGATTCCTCCATGGCCCTTTTCCTGGATCGATTTGGAAACATTTCTTTTCATTGTGTGGTTGGCAACAATATTTGTCATTCTACTGCTACTCAATGGATATTTTGTACCTGTAAAAACAATTTGCATTACCAGTGGTTTGTGAACTACAGCCCACTTTCATCCCACAGAAGCCAAGAGATTTCGATGTTGCAAACAATACAGCCCATTCTGTGCCCGAGGGCATAGCCTGGGAGAAAATTCCATATCGAATTATGACCCACTGAGATATTGCATTTTGCCTTGTGTGATAAATGTTTCAATGAATGATGTTATAATTCCTGGTTCTCTTTCAAATGATTGGAACATTGACAACAATGATGTCGGATTTCCAGACATTTGCTACTTTGAATAATGAAGATCCTCATTTGAATTCAACAACATACAAAGAAATGTATTGCTATCATCAGTAGGCATACTATTTCATATATAGGACTAGTTATCCTAGAGAAAAACGCAATTACACACAATGGAAACATTGTGAGGCTTCGCCTCCTGAGAGCCATTCTAATTCCTTGAAGAAATTCCTCCACTTTCAAAATGCTGATAGAACACACCAGATGCCTTCTATTTCACACAGAAGCCCAAACACCTTCTGAACAACCTACTCACTACCAACAAGTTGATTTACTCTATTTAGTTTAGTCAAAACCCAACTATTTAAGGATACAAGTATCGGAAAGCAAATGTTGACGAGAAAAGCATTTAGGGAACCAAGTTCATGGTAAAGAAGCTTCATTCCGAGCCTGTAAAATACCAAAAGAAATGATAATTCTGGGGTGCTGCTCCTAGCCGTTTGTGTTGGGAGCTCGGACTGTTTGGCCGTTACCTTTGCTCCTGGGACCGGGTGCGGAATACGGACACCTGCCGACTTGGGCTGACATTTGGAGCTAACTTCAGGGGTGCGGGACTGCGAGGACCAGCAGGCCTAGCGGACTGTCATCTGCCGCAGCTGGGGCATCTTCCCGCCCCACCTCCCTGCAGTTTTTCACGGCTCGCGGCCCCTGCTTCGCGGGAGCCGCTCTTAGCCGTTTGTGTTGGGAGCTCGGACTGTTTGGCCATTACCTTTGCTCCTGGGACCGAGTGCGGAATACGGACACCTGCCGACTTGGGCTGACATTTGGGGCTAACTTCACGGGTGCGGGACTGCGAGGACCAGCAGGCCTAGCGGACTGTTATCTGCCGCAGCTGGGGCCTCTTCCCGCCCCCGCCTCTTTCTATTTAACTCCACCTACCCCCGCGACCCGCAGGACGCGCGCGGGCGTGCGCCGGGCAAAGCCCGGGCCAAGGGCGCGCCCGTTTCAGACCGTTACAGACCGTGTAAGACCGGACCGGGCCATCCCTCTTGGTTCTTGATCGACTGAGGTATTCTTTCCAAGGCTTCTAACAAACGCTGGACGCAGCACTACCCCAGACCCAGGACTATGACGGCCTGTGAGACTGGAAGTAAAGCCCTAGCATCGAGCACAATGGTGGCAGGTACTCTGGACAATTTCCTGATCAGAGCAAATTCTCTTTTATCAAATGAAATAACTATTTTAGAATGACGACTCTCACAGGGAATTGATAATGCTAAAAGATCTTTATTGGGTCAAATAGCTAATGCTAAAACTCCCGAAAGATGCCTGGGTCCACCCGCCGCTCCTTCAGACAGCAATGACCAACCAAGATTAATTGTCTTGCTGCTGCCCAGGAGTAGCCCTGGAATGTATAGAGATTCTCTTCCGGGTATCCCTGAAGCTACTCGAGTGCCTTTTGCCAGCAACACTGTGATATCTGATAGTAGGCCTGAGTCTAACATCTCCCAGCTTAGGGGAATCGGGAGGGGGCTGTTCCGAAAAGGAAACGTGCAGCACAGATGGGGGGGTGGGAAAAAGGTGAAGTTAGACAAAGGCCCCTCTCATAATAATCCCAAGGGTGCTACAAAAAGTAGGGAAGCTGTGCCAGTAGTCAGTGGTACTTTTAACCCACATTCCCCAATTCATCCGGTAGTGCAGCCTACTACATTTAACTTTGGGGACATAACACAGACCCGGGGTGATCACCTGACCTCAAGCTTAGGTAGTATTTTGAAATCTTTGCTTGACCCCCTGATTGTCAGACTTGATCAAATTGATCTCAGGCTGAAAAAAATAGAAAAAGTGACGGGAGATATGGTGGACCGTCTGAAACCACCCGGAACTAGGCTGGGGAAGCCTCACGCGAATGGGGGAGGTGGATCTCCAGTCAATATCCCTCTTACAGCAAATCCCCCTGCCCCCGCAATTGCACCCCCAGTAGCATCAAGTTCCCATACAACCCTCCCTGTTAGCCCTCACAGGACGGCTATTAAGCCTAACGATAATGCTGAGCGAAAAATCCAGGAGGATAATAGATCAAGAATGAGAAAGGCAGTTAATCTACCCCCAGAGGCAGCCCCACTTGTAGTGGTCCTAACTGGTGTTCCTGAGATTAGCAATCCAGAAGCAGAATAGTTTGCCTCTCTTAAAAATAAAGTGGCAAACTGGTTGAACAAATATAGACCCGTTCCCTGTCATATTTCTAGTGACATTTTAATGGTCAGAAGGGTTTCTTGGGTGGGATACACCAGAAAAGACATCAGCGGTGATTGTATCCTGGTCAATTTCAGGAACCCCGGGACAGTCTCGCGCATCTGTAACTGGCCGGGTAGTGAGGCAGATACTGTAATACAGACCTTCCCATTCTTCTTCTACCCACCTGATACTATTCAATCTGAACTAGGGCCAGAAGACAAGGGTGGGTTCTAGGAGGCAGACTAGAGGGTTTAACCCAATCCCTATGACACGCAGTTCCCCATCCATTATTCTTATATTAGGTTCAGCTGTCTGGATCAGGTTGACTGACTACACTACAAACACAGAGCTGCAGGTTGCTCTGGGGGGACTGACACCATATTATATAACCCAACCCCTCTGGTAGGGATTGATGGACATATTAATAAGGGCAAAACGCAGGAAGTTGATAGTGGGAAGAACAACTACCCAGGGATACTGGCGGGCGTTCCATCTGGCCAAAAAATCTCTGACAACGAGGCTAATGACCCAGGTAATTCCCATACCTTGGGAACTCCAACTACTGGCATTGAATTCAGCTCGCCAATTCCAAGAAATTCAACTGATGTTAGCTCATTGAAAATACTATCCTGGAACCTGGCAGTTCTATGCAACAAAATGGCCTGTCCTGAGTGGGGCTCTTATATAGACAAGAACGATATATGCCTCTTCCAGGAAACATGGGCACGGGAGGAACAATTGCGGAGCGGTTTTGCTTCATTTTCAGTCCCAGCAAGGTGGGGGGGCAAGGGTAGACCATTGGGGGGTCTAACAATTTGGGTGGGAACCCATCTGGGCTGTAGTGCAAGGGTCATGAATACTGCATCGGAGGACGTCCAATGTGTGGTCCTAGAGTGGCCGAATGCATCCAGGCTCGCTTTGGTTAACATCTATTCTAGACCTGTGAGTATCACATGTGAGTCTGGAACAATTGAGGAGCTCTCCTCTTTTTTAAATCTGATTCCCCAGGGCACCACGTTTCTGGTAGGGGGAGATTTCAATTCTCATTTTGAGCCACTCCTGGGTCTGATGGATGGCGTAAACCTGGAGGAGGATGACCACTGGAAAATACCTCCAGTGGTGGGCCCCCCGCCCATGTCATGGTCGCCATTGGCTGTCCAAATCATGGCTTTGACGCTCAACCACTCAATTAGGGTCTGCAATGGTCGTGCAAAATCGGACATTCCCTCAAAATGCACCTTTAATAAGCCTGGCCAGGAATCACGGCTAGACTATATATTTGTCAAAAGTTGTGCTTGGCATGAGGTCCTTGATTTTAGGGTGGAAACGAGGGTCAAAAGTGACCATAACGCGCTGTTCCTAGACTTACTATCTCCCGGTGTCCCACAAGACGCCTACAAGTAAGATAGTGGTCTAGATGACGGGGCGCTCTTATCTAATAATAGACGTAGGATTAGATGGGACAAACTTGTTACACACCCAGAGCTAGTGGCGGAGATATACGCGCGGGCACTTCCGATACTGGATACGGTAGGCGTTTTAATCCTGCAGCATCCCTCACCTGAAGTCTATTCTAAACTTGGGGATCTTAATAAGGAATTATCTACTACTCTAGCAGAGGTCCTTAATCCCCCAGCGAGAAGAGAGAGAAGGGCGGGCAATAGACCCACGAGGTACAACAATGCCTGCAGAAAGGCGAAAGCAGAACTCCTCCAGGCCCTGAAGCAAAATAACAATAGGGCATTGATAAAACAAAGGTGGCTAGAATACAGGCAGCTAATACATCATGCCAAGGCCGAGTGGGATAATGACAACTGGGCCAATTTAATGTCTGCTCTTAAAACAAGTGACCCACGGAAGTTCTGGCGTATTGTCAACACGGGGTCGCATGACCCGGTAGCGGCAGTAGCACCTAATATTGCGGCGGATGTGTGGGAAGATCACTTTCGCACCTTCTATGGAGGGGAGAACCTTACTAATGAAATGGAATTAGGGGGGCTAGTGCCCAGCTCTATTGCCCAAATTAATGAGGACAAGTTTACTGAGGGAGAGGTCCGTGCTGCCATTTCCAAACTTGCAGCTGGCAAAGCGCCAGGGTTGGATAAACTCCCAGGTGACCTTTTCAAACATGAACCCATGGTCTGGGCCCCTTACCTAACGGATTTATTTAATGCAATCCAAAGGGGCATGGCCGTTCCTAGTACTTGGCTGGGAGCTGAGATAGTCCCTATCTTCAAGAAGGGTTCTTCTCTATTCCCAGCCAACTACAGGCCTATCAGCCTCATCGATGTGCAACAAAAAATCTTTGCAAGGCTGATTCTAGATCGCCTCCTAGTATGGACAGGGGAATTTTCCATCTTAAGCCCTTACCAGGCAGGGTACAGGAAAAATGTATCCACTACGGATCAGATTTTCCGCCTGACCCTGCTTTTCTGGAAAACCGTTAAGATTGAGGGCGGTTCACTATATACTGTCTTTGTGGACCTCCGTGCGGCCTTCGATTTGGTGCTGCGCGGAAAATTATGGACTGTGCTTTTAGAACTGGGCATTCCATTCCCCCTCTTGAACATGATAATTCGACTCCATAGGGAGAACTTCGCGCAGGTCAGGTGTGGAGAAAATGGTGCTTTGTCAGCTAGATTCCCCGTTGGCAGAGGGGTGAGGCAGGGGTGTGTCTTGGCGCCCACCCTGTTTTGCCTCTACGTCAACGGGGTAATCACACACCTGAATGCGGTACCCAACAGCGATGCTCCAAAACTCGCTGGCTGTCAGGTTTCTGCTATCATGTTCGCAGACAATACCTTATTGCTCTCAAAGTCCCCCATGGGCATCCAACGAGTCCTGGACGGCTTTGAGTCATTTTGTCTGGAACGGGGTTTGGAAATAAACACCCTCAAAACAAAATTCATGATTTTTAACCCTCCTGCTACAACACGCCCAAATCCGAAGATAGGTGGAGTCCGGTTAGAAAGGGCCCAGACATTTGAGTATCTGGGGCTCACTTTAAATGAAACCATGACCTGGGTCCCACACCAAATAAAATCCCAACTGAAGTTGGCCCAATTAGCGGGGGGTATTACTAAGCTTTTAAATAAATCCTCTGTTAAACCGATTGGCCCGCCTCTTGAAATACACAAATTACAGGCACGGGGCAGTAATCTACGGCGGAGAACTCTGGGGCCACCAGTGTGGATCCGCGATTGCCGCCGTGGAAAATAATTTTTTTAAGACAGCTGGTGGCTTTGCCCCCCAGTACACCCCTATTGCTGCTGAGGCTTGATCTGGGCCTCAGATCTATTGATGAGGAAACGGGGCTCAACCGCTTACTTTCTGGCGGAGACTTTGGACCACCCCTGAGCTCAAGAACTACAGGAATGAGCTCTCGGATGTTTTAAGGCTCCCGAATGCGGGGAAACTTCCCTGGTTGAAGTACGTGAGAGAGGAATTTGGGAGAATAGGTCTCCCGCAAATGTGGTCTGACCCAGAGTCTGTCTGTACTAAGGTCCCTCGCAAGTATTTGGCCAAATTGTACTAAGCTAATAAATTAACCGCTCTTACATCAAATGCTCAAATTGGTACCTTAACCGGTCCTTTTTTAATGATTAAAGACTTTTATCAATTTGAGCCTGTCTTAGACGATGTTAGTCCTGCTGCTTTGAGAAAGTTGTACCTCCAGTGGAGACATGGCACCCTGCCTATTAGAGCACTTACGAGTAAGTGGTGTCCGTCCTCCCCAAAAAATTGCCCTGGTTGTATTTCGGAGCAGGAAAATGAAATGCATGTTTTGTTCTTTTGCCCCGCCTATAAAAAATCCAGGAGGGGTTGGATCGTCCCTCTATGTAGAAATTTGGGAATAACTCACTGCATGCAAGCTTTTAGAATACTTAAAACGGATCTCTCACCGATGATTGTATTTGCTGTAACAAAATTCTTGGAAGCTATGTGGAACAAAAGAATGTTGTATGTAAATACTGTTTGAATTTGAACCTAGCTTCCACACTTGTACAAATCTTGTGGCGCTTGCATTTATATTGTAGACTGCAATGATTCCAAAGTGATGGCGCTGCCTGTCCTCAACACCACTCTTGCACTTGAGCACGTAAATCATCTGGAGTTGTTCCTTTTCAGCGGTGGAACCGCCATCTACGCCTGTCGACGAGCCTCGTCACGCCATGGTCCCGAAGGCATGTCCTACATACGGTCAGTCCTCAGGATCTCCAGCCAATCCCATGTTTCCTCCGGTGTCACAAAGAAATAAGTTCAGCCATCTAGGATCACTTTCAGCTTGGCAGGATAGAACGACATATGCTGTAATCCCATTGCAGAAAGTTTTTGCTTGACACCTCAAAACTATTGTCTCTGTAGCTGGACAGCTCTGGTGTAATCTGGAAAAATGTGTATGGTATTGCTCTCAAACCTTGTGTTACCACTGTTTTTTTACCACTTGTAGGATTTGATCTTGATCTCTGTAGTTCAGAAACTTGGCTATGACTGTCCTAGGGGAAGCTCCAGGTTGTGGTGGCAGGCCAGTGATCTTTGTACCCTCTCTACTGCACATAATTTGAATTGTTGTGTGGTTGGGAGCATCAAGTTAATCCAGTTCTTGAGGAAGGCCTCTGGTTTACCTCTCTCCATGCCCTCTGGGAACAGCACGAACTGGTGATTGTACTTACAGGAGCATCCTTCAGTTAGTTTAGTTTAAATAATGTTTGTTTCATTAAATAGACCTTAGTGCAATATTGACAGGCATATAATACAGATCATATGGTTTTAGAAGGGGTATTGGGACGGTGGAACAATGTGTAAATCTGGAAATATTTATAGGGAAGTACACATTAGCCAAGGAAGGGGTTTTACATCTTTATTTTGTTGACCTCACTAGCGCCTTCAATCTCGTGAATCATGACAAATTATGGCAGACATTGAAAGGGCTAGGTGCTCCAATTGATATAATTATATATTTAACCCAGATTTATAATTTTTTAACTTCTAGATTCCGGTTTGGTGCATCAGGGAAATGCACCCCGATCTTCAGAGTAATGTGTGGAATTTGACAATGCTGCATTTTAGCCCCTCTTTCATTTTCCCTATATATTAATAATGTAGATACTTTTTTACAAAACCAAGCCGCTGATGCCCCAAAAGTTGGGGCAAGCCCCACCCTGTACTTTTATTAGCAGACAACGCTGTCCTGTTATCAAGGACAGCGAACGATCTGCAATGCCTAATAGATAACTTCGCCCTGTATATGTCCAGAAAAGATCTTCAATTAAATCTTTAAAAAAACGTTTCTTATGACATGCGGGAGCAACAGGCTGACGAATAGACAACACTACGTGGGAGGAGTAGTCATACATAGAGTTTGAACTTTTTCATACTTGGGTCTGATTTTTATTAGGAGCGGTGCTTGGAACACACACTTAGAATCTTGTAACTTAAATTTTGTAAGGTTCATTGAAGTTATTTATAGATTTTCAGCAAAATTAGGTAATAAACCCATACAGGAAATTCTCGCCCTGAATCGAAGCAAGTGTATTACAGGTGTTTGTTATGGGGCTGCCCTATGGGGGAGAGCCAATACTGTTTCCCTACAAATCAAAAGAAAATAAATTCCTCTAAAGACTGTTGGCAGTCCCTAGTACTGCCAACAGTCGTCCCTACCGAAACATTTGGTGGAAATATCTCTGCTCCTTATGGAGGAATGTCCGAATGCTCTGTTTCTAACAGAAACGTGGCTCAATATAGCCCTGATATAGTACAAGCCCTCCCTCCTGGTTACACAATACACAGACTTGATCTAACCCATGATAAAGGGCGGAATTGCTATTATTTTAAAGAATCACTTCACTTGCAGAGTCCTGAGAAGTCCTCTTTCGAACTGCGAAAATTTTCATTTTTCAAATTGGATTTACTCCCACGCTAACCTTTTCAGGGATTCTGGTTTATCGCCCTCCAGGACCCGCAGGCCAATTCTGTGACTCACTTATAGACACGGCCTCAAAATTAGCAATTTCCACTGCTAATTTTACCATTCTTGGAGATTTTAACATCCATTTTGATGATATGAATTCTAAGCTTGCAACTGAATTGATCTCTGACCTAGTGGCTATACAGCTATCTCAAATAGTTCAACTAGCAACGCATTTAAAAGGACATCTCTTAGACCCTATTTTCTCTAGTCTGAAGGAACTATCCTGCCAATTACCATTATCTGTTCCTTGGTCGGATCATCTTCTTTTATGGTCCCCTGCTTATGTCACTCCCCCAACTCAACTAGTTCAAACTAAGTCCCGATGCTGGTCAAAACTCCCACTGGACTCTTGGATAGCAACTTTGGAGAAATCCAAACCTGCTTTTACATTGCGTATGGAAATTCTTCAAAGGTTAGCAAAAGAATGGTAACTTCCGCAGATCAAATTCCCTGAATATGGACAGTAATAGTTTAGAAACCGATAATGAAAGCAGTTTAATTATATTTCAATTGGAAAAAACCACAATGAAATGAGCCTTTAATGATGTTTGTAGCATTAAGTTCAAAGTTATGTTTTTTTCGAAATTGAAATATGATTAAACTGCTTTCATTTTCGGTGCACGGCTAGAGTCAGGCTCGGACTTTAGGGCTCTCCCACCGACTGTTTTCTCACCTTTCTCCAGCCCCACCGTCCTTTGATACCTGCATTGCCTTTCTCCAACCAGGCGGTGCTTTGATGCCTGCATTGACTTCCTCCTTTTCCTGCCTCCACAGCGCTGTGCTGCCTGTGTGTAGTTGTGCATCACTGAAGGGTGCGACATCTCAAAATCCAGTAGCGGGTCCATTACACATATTTAAGGCACTTCTATTTTCCTGCTATTTTTTAATCGGGTAGTACTGCTTTATTGGAACATAATTGCTTCTGTTCTGTCTACTGCAGACAATGATTTACTGCGATAGTAGACCACTGAGTCCGAACAAATAAATTGAGTAATATATCACAGCCTTGGTATTAAAAAAAAAAATCGGAGTTCCACCAAGGTGCATATTTCTATTGTAAACACACAGTATATCTCGGCAAACCAGCCTCTGAAGACTGACGTTTCTGGTGGTGTGTAGTGTGCAAGATCGAATTCCAGCAAGATCACCTCAGCCCGGGTCGAGAAATTGACTACTATTGAATTGGGTAATAATAATTTGTATTTACTAACTCTTGGAAATTCTTAATTCCGCGATGGGTGTAAAACAGCCGGCTTGGTTGTCCAATATGTTGAATGAAGTGGCTTCAGGAGTCACTCAAACCGAAGGGTGGTGTATGCGAGTCGCGGCTCGCAATACGAAAGAGGAGGTCACGCGGGGTGGGGTGAGGGTTTAAAATAACAAACAAGCATTTACAATGCAATGGTCTCGGCATTATTAAAGGTAGAGCTATTGGCATAGCTCATTATTTTTTTAAAATCTTAAATAAATGGCATTGTCATTTACATTGCCAATAGCTTAATCGTTAAATAAATGGCATTGTCATTTACAATGCCAATATGTTAATCGCTCGCAAATGCATGACCTATTGCATTTACACCCAACAAGATCCACACACAAAGCCACCCACACACACAGAGCCCCACACACACACACACACCAGAGCGCCACATACACACACACCACAGAGCGCCACACGCACACACACAACAGAGTGCCACACACACACACACAACAGAGCGCCACACACACACACACACACAACAGAGTGCCACACACACACAACAGAGCGCCACACACACACAACAGAGCGCCACACACACATACAACAGAGCGCCACACACACACACACACAACAGAGCGCCACACACACACAACAGAGCGCCACACACACACACAACAGAGCGCCACACACACACACACACAACAGAGTGCCACACACACACACACACACAACAGAGCACCACACACACACACACAACAGAGCGCCACACACACACACACACAACAGAGCGCCACACACACACACCAGAGCGCCACACACACACACACACCCAGAGCCACACGCACATACACACACCCAGAGCCACACGCGCACACACACACCCAGAGCCAGACACACACCCACCCACCCAGAGCCAGACAAACACCCACCCACCCAAGAGCCAGACACACACCCACCCAGAGCCAGACACACACACCCACCCAGAGCCAAACACACACACACACACACACACCCAGAGGCAGACACACACACACACACACCCAGAGCCAGACACACACAAACACACAACCAGAGCCAGACACACACACACACACCCACCCAGGACAAGATTATTAGTTACAGTACTTGAGCTCACACTCCCCCCCTTATCTACCAAGACAAACACAAACCTGTGTCCCTCCGCGCACACCCTCATCCAGCCAAGTGTCACCTATTTAACTTGTCCCAAAAGATTTCCACCCACACCTAAAAAAAAAAAGTAAGCATGCTAATTAGCATATAGGTGTGACATAGCTTCTTTCCAGTCATCACTGCCTGGTGTGCAGTGTATTCACCTAGGAACCTTTAGGACTGGGCTGCTAGAATTGAACAGGTGTATTAATCCTGTGCTGGTTGCCACGTGCACATATGATCTTGCCACGGAAGACAGCATGCTTATTTCGAACCAACTAGGAGGGTTCATGGCCTACCACTAAGATGTGACCTGCAGGTCAGCAGAGTTTCAGATCCCGGCCAGGTCAAGTCAGCCTTTCTTACTAACTCGATGAATACCAAACATTAAACAGTACTATTTTTATACAAATAAAGTTCCAAATAAAAGGCTACAAATAAATCGCCACAGAACGAATTTGAAAATGCCCTGCCTCAACCATTAGCTGAGAAAGCAGAATGCTTTTATTTGACAGTTTTTTTCTCAAAGCACAAAGGCCAACCATTCACGTCATTATTTCCTCTGAACCCCGACCGCAACAAAAGGTGAAATTGTGAGCAGTTTCTTGTTCAGCGAAAAAGTGACACCCAGGACCCCTCAGGCTCGACCTGTGGGCAGGTAGCAGAGGTAATAAAAAGCACCGTGTGAATGCCCTTTGGGAGGACTCGACAGCAAACACTGCAGATATGATAACTGGTGGTGAAGTAAAATGTGACTGCGTCTGACGCCTGGTAAGGGCGCATCCCCTCAGCCTGAGTCAGTGTGGGGAAAGCAGCGCCCTCCTGCGTCTCTTCCGAATTCTGCACCATTGTTGGAGATGAACATACACACACACACAAACATATCCTGTTCCCACTCACCAAACAGCCATATCCCCCGACTCTCTATGAGAGCGCAACTACCCAGAGACACCCACAGAGACAGGTCTTTTCCAGTCCCCTAGACATACTTTACTCCCACACTCACACCCACCACCATTACTGGAACCCCCACGCCCCCAACACAGCCACTTCCTCCAGGCTACCCACACTAGCTCACTTGGACCAAGGTAGGCAGAGCCATACCGAGGTAAGTCAACACGTGTGCTAGGCACAGATGTCACTCATTTGGTTCCATGTCTCAGACGGCAATGGCAGGCACAAAACGATGGAATGTAATGCAGCCCCGACTAATTACTAGCGGCTGAGATTATTTCAGGCAGTCGTGGCGCTAATATACATGGAAGCCCAGAACCGCTGTCGGAACGGCCATAAATCAGATGCCACTTTCGGTGTCATTTCTGGTTTAGACCCCCCCCCATTGTTCCATCTCTTTAATTCATGTCACCGCCGTCTGTTCGTCTGGAGCACTTCTATGGAATGTTCCACCGAGGCTACCTGACTACCTTTATCAAATTAACAGGGCAAATTAGCAATGCAGGCTGGCCGTGGGGCTCTGGGACCCGAAGGAGCATCGGGGGGCTTGTTTAGGCTGCATACTGCCCCACCCCCCCACCCCCCCATACACACCCACACTGCTTGACAACGAGCTTGTGTTTCTTTTACAAACAAGAAAAGATCCTGACAGCGTCAGCAGCGTATATTTCATGACTCAAACGAGGGGACCGACACAGTCTCATAGAGAGGGGCGTCAAACGGAGTGGACTCTGCGGCCGCCTTAGATGGACGTTCATACTGACCACTAGCAAAAGCGAATTCCCGAAACTTTAAGACTCCAGAACCATGCACGCTTTGGACTGCTTTAGGGCGCATTAAAGGTCATCTCAAAAGCTCAATAACCCTTAGAAAGGTGAAATGTAAGAGCTTATATAAAACCCCAGGCTGCACCAGCCCACGCCTTAGCCTTCTTACTTCAATTATTACCAGATGTCAGAAACAGCTGGTATTATAGTGTCATGGGGCTTCAGTTAACGTTTTTGGGGGTGAAAGTCATAACATTTCAGAAATATGGAAGTCACTAAAATGTTGAAAGTATAAACCCTTTTTCATTAACGGGTTAGAACCACACAACTTCGAAAAAATAAACGGGGGCAGAGGCAGAGGCTCGATGCTGACCTTCACTGTGGGCAGAAATATGGAAGTCACTAAAATGTTGAAAGTATAAACCCTTTTTCATTAACGGGTTAGAACCACACAACTTCGAAAAAACAAACGGGGGCAGAGGCAGAGGCTCGATGCTCACCTTCACTGCGGTGAAAAAAAATGGACGCAAGCTTCCGGAATTTTTCGAATTCGGGGGCGTGTTTTGCTGTCCTGTGTGACGGACGACGTCACGAGCTAAAGAACAGCAAAACTTACGCCCCCGAATCCGAAAAAGACGGGGCTAAATTGGAGTGATGCATCTCTCCTCCAATGGCTGGCCTCCGTTTAGGAAGCCAGCCAATGGAGGAGAGACAGGGCAGGGAGGTGGGATCCAAAGCGCTACTAAAGAACATTAATTCTCCGACCCCAGACTGCGTAAGCGCAGCCTTTAGGTCCGAGACCTTAAAAGGAAAGAAAACTTACCTGACCGGGTCCGCGCCGCCTCCGCTCCTGGGCCCTGTGTTCTGCACAGGAACAGACATGTGCATCTCCCTCCCCTCCTGTAAGCCAATCGCAATGCTGCAATGGAAGCTTTGTGATTGGTTCGGAGTCCTGGACCGCGCCCAGCCAGGCACCAGTAGGGCGGCCATTTTCTCCAAGTAAGCTGCATGCAGCCTACATAGAGAAAATGTAGAGTGCGCTTGACTGCTTTGGTCGGCCCAAGGGCCAACCAAGCAGTCAAGGCACTCAGAGTGGTGCAAGCCACTCCTTCCGACCCGCACCAACCAGGCATACCCCTGCAGTCTGCTTTCTCGCGCACAAGAAGCAGAAAATAAAATGGCATTTAAAATACCATTTTATTTTCTGCTTCTCGCACTGCAAGAAAGCAGTAGGGTGGTGCTCCAACACCCTAATGAAGCGGCCGCCACTGATTTCTACACAAACAAACTTTCTAGCACCATTAGGATAATAAAAAAAACTGGAGGAAAAACCTTTTAATCTATACAATGCAATTTGCATGCCGCATGAGTAAACAACTGAGCTACCCACATAAAATACAGTTCTGTGATCTGCATAATGCACCTCCTTTGCAGCAGGCATATTAACACTCTGTGCTACTTCATGAGTCAAAACTGCCCCTAGACAAAACTCCGATCTCCCTTCAGCAGGATCACTAATCACCATCTCTTTTCTGCCATTTGTATTGTTGGCTAAACTCTGCTATGCACACAAGGAACTGTTCAGTAAGTGCTTCCAAACGCTATTAGTTATTCCTAAACACAGCGCACCCCTCCCCCCACCCACCAGGTCAGTTCCAGGTGTGGTTGCATTGGTCACACAACCCTAAAACCGGCTCTGCCTCAAACAATAATCAGAGAGCTAGAAGTACTATGACACTATTTGTGTGTAAAGGCTTCTACATTGTAAACGTTAATCGGAGAATCGTCATAGCTTAATAACAGGAATGCAAGAAATCTGTCATCCTGTCATACCGTGGGCACTACGTGTGGTTGGGTGTGGCAATTCCAAAATCAAGATTTGTATTGTTATGCAACGTCAGCTGAGAGCTGCTATACAAAACCAATGCTCCGAAACAAAGATACAAAGTCACAAGATAAAAACCTACTTCTTTTCGAGGTTCTATAAGACCACCATATTTTTCCAGGCAGCTGTGCACCCTAGTCACCTGTCTGAAAATATAGTACTAAAGCAGGAGAAACTACCAGCTTTCATCCGTCGAAAACAAAGCAACTGATGAAGCTGGAATTTTTGATGAAGGAGCTTATATCAATCAAATCTTTTCATAGGAAGTATAGATAGGATGACATCTCTGAAATGGCCAGATAGATCAAATTGATACCGTCTGTTTTCGCCTCATTCACATTAGATTAGATAGATAACTTAAATGTTGTAAGAGTTCAACTTCAGCACACACCGGCTTAGATATGGAATTAATGCTGTTTAAGGCCACAGACCCAGATGACAGAAGTTTAGCAACAAAGGTTGCCCTTTTTTATATTCCAAAGAAATTGGAAGGTCATTAGATCAAGGGCTTCGTAGCCAACGTTCTGCTACATCATCAATCAATCAATAATACTTTTATTTGATTCAGTCCTCTACTGAGGTCGACGAATACAAAATGCATAAATAAAGCGATAATTTCATACACTTTAAAACAATTTTCAAAAACTTACCAAACACTTGAACAAATTAATACAGATACATTAATTTGGCGGAGACATACACAGGTTGATAAAATCTTGGGTTGAAATGCGGCGAAACTGAAACGAATGTGTTTTATAAATCGACAGCGGGACTCTACCAAAGTCGGATTTGGACACATTAGCAAAATTACATAAATAAGATCTTCTGTTCCCCCATTACATAAATCACATATACCAGAACAATTTTCTAAAGTATTCCACTTAGAGGTAAACGTTTTTAATGGAAGGATTCCCAGAAGCAGGAGGAGAATACAACGTCTCATTCTATGTTCTAATTGGAAATGATGGTGGCGCTCAGGGGACTTATAGGCTATATTTTTCACAAATGGATTATAATGCTTTAGTGACTACAATGTTCGATATGTAGTTTTAAACTCATTCTTGGTCTCGGGAGTTTCAAATGCGCTGGATTCCAGGCCTGCAAAAGTGCTACATTGCATTGGAACTTCTTTAAGAACTATATTAAGGTTCTTAATAAAAGTATGCTGCACCGATTCATTTCCAAAAGTCTCCAACTTTAATAAATTTCTCAAAGTTCCAGTGGATGCGTGTAAGAGAGAATAGGAAACGTTACAACGTAAACATTTACAATGCATTCTTTTACAACACAGTTTTTACATCGCAACATCCTTTACAACGCATGATTTTATATCATATGCCATCACAATGCATTTTTAGAAACATTTACAACGCATTCCATTACAATGCATACCATTACAAGGCATATCCTTACAACGCATAATACTTTTAGGGCAACAGTAGGGTAGGGGTTGGATAGTGTAGGGGTAAAAATTACTATTCCCACTCCAGTGAGTGCAACAGTTGGGTAAGTGCTGGAAAGTGTAGGGGTAAAAATTACTATTACCACTCCAGTGAGTGCAACAGTAGGGTAAATGTTCGATAGTGTAGAGGTACAAATTACTATTCTCATTCCAGTGAGTGCAACAGTAGGGTAAGTGGTGGATAGTGTAAGGGTAAATAATTACTATCCCACATTAATTACCTTATAATACATAGTAAAGGCATGCATTGTAGTGATGTGTTTTAATTGGATGCATTGTAATGGAATGCGATGTAAAGGCAGTTGCATTGAAACATCTGCGTTGTAAAGGTAGTGCGTTGTAATGACTGCGTTGTATTGTATGTTTCCCATAAGGGATTGTATGCCTACCTTATTATGTTAGAGAAAGACTAGCGTATATGCTCACCAAAGATAACTCAAGTCGTACTGCTGATAGCGCGCGCAGGTCACCCGGCTATAATTTTTTTACCATACACGTATTGGGCCCATATATAAATTTCAATTCACCATATTCATTAATCGGGTAACCTTACACTCTACTACCAGTAGCCCTGTTCCTTCCTATTTTATTTCCAGTGTACCCGACTTACCACTCCACTGCTATGGGTACCTAATGACGACAATAGATCAGGGAGCTAGCTGTAAAAGAAAGGCAGAAACCAAAATACATATACTATATATTCAATTTGCACTCATATAATAACCACAAACTCGGGAAGTTTGGAAAACCTTTATCTAAAATTCATCAGTTTCATTAAGCATTAGGTTTACAACCAATAAACTGTCAATAACTAAGATTATAAAGCGCACGTATCCATATAGAAAATAAATCAGGCCAACCATTTAGAATTCTAAAGGAAGGTAAAAACAGGGAACATGCTAGTAAGGATTTTCAAGAATTTTAGACTAGTCATGGAGTGACTAAAGGACGGGGAAAGATAAGGAATATACTAGAATCTGTACCCTTCAAAAGTGTGCACAGTACGAGAATTTTATCAGTCTATGGAGACTCGAAAAGTAACATGTGACTAAAGGGAAGGTAAAAGTGGAACACACTAATATTTCGGAGCAGATTACTTTATTTTGCTAAAGGAGGGTAAAGAAAAAGGAACATCTAAATATCATGAACTGTATAGAGGAATATACTTAAAGGAAGGGAAAAATAGGAACATGCTAGAATAACAACGATAATGTATGACCTTTTCATTTAGTAGTGCGAAAAGCATGGAAAATCAAATATGCAAGAGTGTGTCTTTATTAAAGCAAAAGAATAATGAAAGATGCAGAATAGATTTCCCAGCTCTATATTTACCTAGAACGGTGTGAAGACCAACCCTGGCCACGGGTCAGTTAAGGACAGGAGAAACCCCAAGGAAGGACAGTCGCTAGTAGGCCAGCTATTCGGACAAGTTGGACAATTTCTCTGGCTAAACCTAGGCTAGTTATACTGTTTTCGGGTCAGTGTACCACTGCCCAAATGTTGCACGTGTAAGAATCCCCAATTTCGATTGGTCCTCAGGTAGGATAGGTCAACACACCAACCAAAATTCATTTTCACAAGTCCTAATTTACATCTTTTGGGACCGCCTATTGAATTTGGGGTTCCCATGACATAGGTCTCAATATTACAATAGCGCATCTACGAATTATGATACATTTAGTACATGTCAGCTTCTTCTGCTAGGCGAAGGTGCATCTTCCCAGGCACATCTTGGCTGGGACCTCGGGTTGGCAAGTGTTCAATGCCATAGAGTTCATCCACTGGCAGAAGAAAGGCTGTTCAATATGGAGTATTCCCATCCCTCATGCTCACGGATTTCAATACATGAAAAGTAAGCGAAAACAAATTACAACGCAGAAAATAAATGAATACACTGTATACCAGGAATCCCTATATGACTCCCCTTACTTTATACTAACTTATAGCATTAATATTAGTGCAAACGAACAGAATTGCAGAAAGCGGCAGGGCAAGCTTCGGCATGTGAGAACACAAAGTGGCCATCTTAAGTCAAGTGCGCAAGCGCAAAGATTCCCACCAGAACTGCGAGTACGTCACGTCACGTGATTGTGACCAACGCATGGCAGAAGAAAATCCCGCCAAGCACGGCCATTTTAGAGGCAAGCGTATTACAGTTAATAAACACATAGGCAAGCATCACTAGGATACCCAAGATGTCAGAATAAGTGGGAAATTAGTAAGACAAACATGTTGGTTATATTTTATTATTGTTATTCGAGGTTCTTGAATACAATCAAGACGCTTTATGTGCGAATTCTTGCTCCATCACTGCTTGGACTGGAACTGATTGGGAGACATTTAGCAGTTTCGGTATGATTAGGCCTTCTTTCACTTCTATTGGTTGGTAGGTTTTAATCAGTGTGTATTCCAGAGCGAAATGTAAGATAGGTGCAATTTTCATGCGGTAAACCTCAAACAGAGATTGGAAGTGTCTCTTCCCAGCAGAAAGACATAATCTCTGCATTGCCCCCATGTGGGCATCTGCCTTTTGCCCTAAATGTTGAAAGTGGGAAGTATTTTTCAAATTTTTAGACAATATTCGGCCCAGATAAGTATATTCGTTCACCGTCTCAATCTGAGTGCCTCCAAGTGACCAAGTGAAAGGGTGAAACTTCCTTTTCCTGCTAAAAGGTAGGATTTTGGTTTTTGAGATGTTGCGGACCAAAAAGTTATCTTTTGCGAATCGGATCAATACATTTAAGTTCCTTTGAAGGTCAATTGGAGTGCGATCTAGTATGGTGATAATGTCAGCATACAGTAAGCAATGGATATGCCTTTGCGTTAATTTCGGTGGAAAAATGTTAGTTTGTAGAAAGGACCCTGCGAGGTCGCTTATATATATGGAGAAAAGCATTGGGGCTAGGAGGCAACCTTGTTTCAGGCCGTTCATCTTGAGAATTAAACTGGATAGGCCTTTTCTCCCCCCATTTGATCTAAACACCATGTTTCTGTATGCAATGAGATGATTTTTGTAAAAAGGTCATGGGGAATCCCAAGACTCTCCGCCTTCTTCCATAATGTTGGACTATACAAGCTGTCAAAAGCGGTTGAGAAATCAATAAAAGCACAATAAACAACTTGTGATTTGCCCAATACACACTTATCTAGGACTGTTTGAAGGACAGCAATGGTATGTTACCGAATGAATTGTACGGAAACCTGCCTGCGTCATTGGAATTACTCTGTTAGATGATCTAAGATGCAAGCTGCAATTTTTTTTTCCATGGTGCCTAAGAGGGTGATTTGTCGGTAGTTATTTGGGTTCGATCTAGAAACTTTTTTTAAAAGAGGAAGCACAATACTCCCCCACAAAGATTTGGGGATTTTTCCACTAGAAAAGCAGTGTTGGTAAAGGGGAGTTAAGAATTTGCTCCGTTCATCAGGATTTGATTGTAAAACGTTGATGGGAATGTCGATTCTCCAATTAGCATGCAGAGAGAATCTTGATTTCATTAAAGACAACGGAGGCTGACATTATGCAATAACTTTTATTGCTGCTCAAGATATGCAGCCCTTTAAAGTGTAACCATTACATCATAAATAAAACATTCCACAGAACATAGACAAGTGTCCTAGCAACCAGCAAACATCCTCTTTAGAGCTGCGAAGGAAAGGACTTGAGTCTCAAAATCTTCCAACGTCAAATTAAAAGGTTTATAAAGAAGCCGAATCTGAAAAAGAAAAGACACAAGGAGTAACACTTGTTCCTGAAGGAATAAAAGATCAGATGCAAAGACATATTAAGCAAATTTTAAGGATACAATAAGTAAAACATCCACCAGGGAGTGGTGGGAGGGATATTGTCAGCCTCCGTTGTCTTTAATGAAATCAAGATTCTCTCTGCATGGTAATTGGAGAATCGACATTTCATTACAAGACCGGAGGCCACATTATGCAAGTTCAAAGCTTCTCAACGCAACATTGCTCACATGTTCGACAGGTTTAAGGTAAAATTTAACAAAAGTTGACGCATTAGACCAATCTGCTGCTTTCAGGATATCAGAAAGGGATCCCCCACCCCAGAATACCTTGCTCGCCATAGCGCCACGAGAGGAGTGTGCGCCGAATTTAGATAAATCTATTCCAGCTTCAAACATGACAGTTCTTACCCACCTGGCAATTGTCGCGGAAGAGACCGCCTTATAAGGTTTGATAAAAGAAATCAATAATTGACTTTCATTACAAGGTCTAAAAATATTCATTTTTTGATCATACGCTTTCATGCAACTTACAACACACAGTTTTGGAGAATCTAAAAAATACGGGTAAAATATGTTTTCAGACATGGTCATGGTTCTTTTCCAAATCTCGAATAATACTCCATCAGGAGAGTAAAACCTGTTACAAATTTCTAAAGCCTTAACATCAGATACTCTCCTGAAGGAGATTAGACAAAGTAAAGTAGCTAGTTTAATCGACAATTGTTTTCTTGTAAGGAAACAATTGTCCGGCCAGGATGAAGAAAGTTCAAAAATAACATTAACGTTCCACAAGGAACTATATTTGGGCTTAGGGGGACGTTTAAGTCTTATACCTTTCATTACTCTACGAATCAAAGGATCGGTACCAATAGAAAAGTCGTTCAATAAGGAGTGACCTGCAGAAATTGCCGACCTATAGCAGTTAACAGTTCTATAACAAAGGTTTGAGTTAAAAAGGTCCGCTAAAAAATTAGCAACATCTACTACAGGTGCTTCCACGGGATCCAAATTCCGTTCCATGCACCAACCACACCATCTTTTCCAAGCACTGGTATATCTTCTCCTTGTTCCGGGAGACCATGATTCATCCAAAAGGTTCTTAGCTTGCCCTGAAAGGCCTGAGTATCTTGTAGAACCCCTGAAATCTTCCAAACAAGACGGTTCATGTTTCCTTCTAAGAGAAGAGGATGAAAGTCTCCTTCTAGACCCAGAAGGAGATCCAAGCTCCCTGGGATAAAACGGGGAATTTCCATGGTCAATTCCATCACACTCGGAAACCAGACCTGGGAGTTCCAAAAGGGAGTAACTAGGACAATTTGGGACTGTTCTGAACGAACCTTTAGTAGGACTCTCTGGATTAGAGCGAAAGGAGGGAAGGCATAACAACTGAGATTGTTCCACGGTTGGAGAAGAGCGTCCACAGCCAAGGCAAATGGGTCTGGTCTCCAGCTGAAGTAGCGATCTATTTGGAAGGAGAGTCTGCTGGCAAATAGGTCTACTTCGAAAGGACCCCAAAGGTCTTGAATTTTCTCGAAAATCAGAGGATTCAACTTCCAATCGCTTGCGTCTCTGAGGAACCTTGAGTTCCAATCCGCCCTGGTGTTTAGGTGGCCCGGAAGGAATTCTGCTCTCAGCGTAATTTTCTGATCCCAGCAGAAATACCAAATTTTCTTGGCCAGATCTGCTAAAAGAACAGACTTCGCTCCTCCTAAACGATTGATGTAGGAGACGGCAGTGAAGTTGTCTAATTTGATCAAGACTACGCTGTTCATCAAAATTGATTTGAAACTCATAAGAGCATTCAGACTCGCCATCATCTCTAAACAGTTTACGTGTAGAAGTAGTTCCTCTTGGGACCACTTCCCACCAGTTTCCAAATCTCCCAATCTGGCACCCCAGCCGAAATTGCTCGCATCGGATTCCAAAATATGGTCCGGCATATTCCCAAATATGGCTTTCCCGTTCCAACTGTCTAGGTTGTTCCGCCACCAAAGGAGGTCGGCCCGAGCTTCTGGAGATAAGGGGATGTGGTCTGAATACCATAGGCCTTTCTTCAGGCCCGCGGATTTCAACCTCTGAAGGGCTCTGTAGTGAAGAGGTCCTGGAGAGATTGCTTGGATAGATGATAAGAGACCCACTACTCTTGCTAGTTCCCTCAAGCTGACCAAATCTTTTGATAAAACATAAGAGACTTCCTTCTTTATTTTTGTCAATTTCTTCGAGGGAAGTTGGAGTTGGGCTAAGGACGTGTTCACTTGAAAACCTAGAAATTCTAGATTTTGCGAAGGAGTCATGATGGATTTTTCTACATTGATAATGAAGCCTAAAGACTCCAGGAGGTCTACAGTCCACCTCATGTGGAGAAGAAGTTCTTCTTGACTCTTGGACATCAATAGAATATCGTCCAGATATATAATCAAACGAACTCCTCTTCTCCTTAGAGATGCAACGACCGGTCTTAGAATCTTGGTGAAACACCAAGGAGCCGAAGAAAGGCCGAAAGGAAGGCATCGAAACTGGTAGGTTACGCCTTTCCATAAAAACCTCAGATATTTTTGGGAGTCGGTATCCATAGGGACAGTAAAGTAAGCGTCTTTCAGGTCTAGCTTTATGAGCCAATCTTTCTTTTGAAGAATATCTCTCAAAAGATGGATACCTTCCATCTTGAAGTGCCTGTATC
Organism: Lissotriton helveticus; assembly: GCF_964261635.1. Lineage (NCBI taxonomy): Eukaryota > Metazoa > Chordata > Amphibia > Caudata > Salamandridae > Lissotriton > Lissotriton helveticus. Next base: position 1,305,272,583 of record NC_136061.1, read on the forward strand.
TGAGGAAGGAATTCAAGTGTCTGAGATTTATTACGGGGCGCCAACCTTTGTCTTTTTTCTTCACAAGGAAAATTGTGCTTACAAAGCCGGAGCCGGGCTTGGATACGATGAAAATTGCCCCTTTTTCCAACATCTGACGAATCTCCTCGTCCACTAGGGATGACTGATCTTGGCCTAGAATTAGCTCCCTGGGGGGTGAGGTCTGGAGAGGGAAGGAAACGAAGTCTATTTTGAAACCTTTCACTGTTTCTAGAACCCATGCATCGTTTGTTATTGATAGCCAGTTCTGGCTGAAAGTAGCAAGTCTCCCCCCTACCTTTGGAAGGGACGAACCAGAAGTAGGGGTTCTTACCTTGATTTCCTTGACCTTGGAACTTTGCCCGGTTGTTTCCACCTCCACGATTGCGGTAGTTGCGTCCTCTCTGAGGGAAGAAGGAATTGTTCCCTCTGAAGTATCTTCCACGCTGGTTCTGGTTGTAGAAGGACCTGTTGAAGACTCGGCTGACAGCTGGCCCTCCTCTGTCAGCCCTTCCAAAAATTTGCCTGCCCCCAAACATCCTTCTCATGTTACTCTGAGCTCTGCTAAAAGCAGAGAAGGTAGATACGTATTTACCAAGAACTTTGATAAAGGACTCTCTGAAGAGGAGTCCATTAGGATCTCCCTCTACGTCCTTATTGGCTAGGTCCCCCAATTTGGGGTTCATCTTAATAAGGATTCCTCTGCGTCTTTCGGATGTGAGGCTAGCGTTGGCATTTCCAAGGAGGCATAAGGCACGTTGACTCCAACCCCTCAAGAGTTCGGTGTCAACCGGAGTGCCATTAATAGAGGATTCCTCTGCAAGGTCTAGGATTCTCGCCAGAGGGCCTAAGGTGTCCAGCAATTTATCCTGACACTGTTTAAGACAACGTTCGACACCCTTACGAGGGTCTCTTCCGGTTTTAAAAAGAAAGGTAAGTAACTCAGGATCTAGCATAGGAGTCAAGCCCGCTTTGTTGTCGAGGAATGGTCTAGGACATTCCGATTTCATTAGGTTTCGTGAGTCCCTTTCAAGGGGTTTCCTGATCCAAAGTTTAATAAATTTAGCTACGTGGTCAAGGGGCCACCAGTCGGAACCCCTAGGGTGAGTAATATTTGAAGGGTTGAACATCTCCGCCCCAGAGGGGTCTTTAATAGAGCCTGAGGTGGAGGGTTGAGTCAAATCATCACCCAATAGATCGTCAAGTTTTTCTGACGGGTCAAAAATGTATTCATCAGCATCAAAGTCATCGTCAGGGGACATATATTCATCATCGTCATCATCACAAAGGATGACGTCTCTTGTGCCGCAAGGGACACCATGTCTTTTCGTGCCGCGAAGGACACCTGTATTTTTTGCGCCATTGAGGACGCCAGATCTATTTGTGCCGCTTGGGACACCCTGCTCATTTGTGCCACGTGGGTTACCATTACTCTCAAGATGTTTAGACTTCTTTATAGCCTTTCCGCCCCTGGCGGGGAGAGGGTCTTCCTCATCTGAGGAAATCGAGTCCTCACGGGGAGTATCCCTCTTTCTTTTAGATAGTGCTGCCTCAACTGCCTCCTTTAGGGAGGATTTCAGCTGGGTCTTGAAAAGACTCATAAGGGAATTTTCAGTAAGAGGGGCCTCACAGGCTTCATTGGACCTTTCAGCCATCTCACAGCGTTTTTTTTTTTTTTTTTTTGGAAGGTATAATAAAGTGTACCTCAAATGGCGCTCTTTTCAGTAGTTAGGCTAGTGAAGTATCGCCGTATAAAAGAGTTAATTCCCCAGTCTACGCGAAGGCAGGAAGGACGACCGTTGTAAACCGCAAAGCCGCCCTGCGCTGTTCGTTGGCATGGAAACGCACAGCGCGAGCCGCGGAAGCCCCTAGGAACGAGCCTTTCACTTCGGCTCAAATTTCCGCATTGCCTGTCCCTGAGCCGCTCATTTTCGTGAGCGGGTCACAAGGAGGGAGCGCAAGCGGAAGCGGAAGAGGCGTCGGGGTTGTTCGATCTTCTACCGAGCTCCGGAGGATGGCCTCTGACTCCCCAGGTAAGCGCTTTGTTTTAAATGCGCTGTTAACGCCTCCCCGGAACTCGCGAGGCGGGAGGCGCTCTCAGGTTCAGAAGGAGTAACCAAATCGAGCTCCGATCGAGAAACCGATCGGGCTCGAGTTACCTGATAACAAACAAGCCAGCTTTTTAGAAGGCAGAGACGAGGGCAATTATAGCAAGACATGAAACGATAGGGAAGAGACCCGACCATAAATTGGAAGGGTAGGCGGTAAAACACATATTGCAAATCGATAATTACGTGTACACAAATGAAGACTGTTACCTACCTAGTAAAGGTCAGTCTGTAAAGCAAGTTGATTAAAACAATATTCATGAATAAGTTAATCAAAATAATGTCAAATTCCATATAAAGTACCCCCAGAGGGGGAGAAAGGAAGAAGCAGTACTTATCTTTCTGTGAGCAGCGAATAAAAGAGGATGTTTGCTGGTTGCTAGGACACTTGTCTATGTTCTGTGGAATGTTTTATTTATGATGTAATGGTTACACTTTAAAGGGCTGCATATCTTGAGCAGCAATAAAAGTTATTGCATAATGTGGCCTCCGGTCTTGTAATGAAATATTGTCTGTTCCCATTGCTGCAGGTGATCTAGAGGTTTTGATATGGAAAGCGATCGGTATAGAGGGTGTAGCCAACAGGTCCCTGTCGTATTGGTCCTTTCTGTCCGACTGCTACATCTGCTTGAGGTCTTCCTCTCCCCTTCCCTAGAGTGTCAAATGATGCAAAGAATTTGTTCCTGCTACCCAGACAAAAAACACACTTCACACTTGGTAATAACCTGTTTAATGCAACACCAACAGGCTAGACAAGCAATCACTTTTGGCAGGAAACAAAGTCCCCTACACGCACAATGATACCATAATTACTATTTTAGCTTACGTTTTCACAGAAGCTCAACCTAAGAAGAAGAATAAATTCCTGGTTGTCAGAAAGCTGCTACTCAAATGGGACATTTCCTTCGGGGCGAAGTGTGTCTAAGAGTATAATGTGCTTAAGTTATCTGAGTTTCTCCATTACTGTCTGAGTTTCTTTCAGAGCCTTCTAACGCACCCCAAGACTCTCATGAAAACACCTCTGAGCACAATTTTCCTTCGTGGTAGTGCCTTTCTGCCAGTTGTGGCTCAAAGGAGATCCTGGATTCTATTTCAGCAGAGACACGGCTTTCAATCACTGCATCAGCAGCTGAGACACTCGTTTCGTAACCCTACTGCAAAGTGCTGGGTGACACAGAATACTTTTTCTGGTATAGTCGTATGCAGCTTACATGGAAACTGTGCAGAGTGACTGGGGAGCCGTTCCGTGACACAGGTCACTTCTGGCTTCACTCTCAAGGCTTTATCTTGGTGACCCTCACACATGGAACAAGCTAGGGTTCTCCTCCTGGATAGTCTCTCCTGCAGGGCCAGGCACATTCCTTCTCTCTCTCAACTGGCAGGCGAGCTACTAGGTATTCTGAGGCCAACCTGTTGCTCCTCTATCAGAAAGTGCAACTTTAAGGAGTTTCCTCTCATTTCTCTGAGACTGACCGTGAGAAACACACCAGCCCTTGCTACACAGCAACTCTTAGAGTCCTCTCTAGAGCACTCCCTTCCTTGGTCAAGAAGATCTTTGAACTAGAACAAACTAAGGTAGTTTGACTGCTATGTTTGCATGCATTTTCCAGGTGGAGAATGCAGAGACACTGTCTGAGGTTTCAGAGCTGGTTTGGTTGGCTCTCTTTCAGATGTCATTATCAGGCTGCTCTGCAGAAACAGACTTTTTGGAGAGTGATAGTTCTGACAGCAGGCAGCCAGGAGGTTGGCTCCTAGCAGGAATATCCAAAACATAGCCCCAATGAAGTGTAAGATCTTTGCACCTGGTTGTCACAAGCCTTCCTAAAGCAGTAACGAAAAACAATCAAAAAGGGTAGGCTCTGTCTAAAAGCGTCCTCACTTTCATTTATTTATTTACATATTTGTAAGTGCAACTGTTGGGTTCAAAGCAGGTGTCCTGGCACTGTAAGAAGGATATATGAACCTGCTTTTTAAAGTGTATTAAAAAGCAAAGCTTTAAACTTTTTTCTGAATAAAGATTACAATCATTGTCGATGTCCAGAGGAAAAGAGTTCCAAGTTTTACTTGCAAGATAGTAGAGAATGTGACCACCTGTGTTGCTGTGATGCATGCGTGAAATCAGGAGTTTGTGAGAAGATGACTGCAAAGTTTGCAGGTGTCATAGAAAAAGAGCCTGTTTGTTAGATGGGAAGAAACAGTCTTGTGAAGAGCTTTGTAAATTAAAATCTTTGATTTAAAAAATAGGGAGTGAGAGAAAACCGATGCACTGGGGTGGGGATGAAGAATGGCATGGCAATTCAAGTTTTGGAGAGTTTGTGTGCACTGAGTTAGATAATAGAGGCTAGCTAGGTATAGAGAATTACCTTAATATAGTCTGGAGTCCATAGGCCTGGATAGCTCTCCTATGAATTTCCTATAGAAGACATTTGAAGATCTTACCCAACATCTTGATGAGAGAGAAGCAGATTATAACTACTAGATTAGTGTGTTAGGGGAAAAGGGGAAGGACAGATTTGCTAAAAAGGACTCTAAGGTTTCAGGGCAGTAGAATAGTGGAGGGTGGATTGGTTAATTCAGAGGACCTCTTGTTTAAAGACCAGGGAGAAGACATATTGTCAAATTGAATGGTCTCAGTTTTTCACTATTTAATCTGAGGCCGTTAGATGTCATCCAGTCAACAGCTGAGATTGTGCAAGGTCTGAAGGCAGCTACTTGAGACATTCAAGACAAACTGTGTATTACACACAAATGAGCCCATTTCAATGCTACAAGAACAAATTAAAGAGGCCTATAGAGAAACAGACATTGACCAAAATTGGGCTCAATGAAGCGCCCTGGGGTACTCCACGGGTTATAGCAGCGGTTGCATACTGAAAGGTGGCGAATGAGACTCTGTGATCTGTTCCTAAGAAAAGATATTAGCACGTTTGTGCTCTTTGACAGATTCCTAACTCATGGAGCCTAGTAATAAGGGTTGTTTGAAATCCATGTCAAAAACCTCAGATGGGTTCAAAAGGACCAGAGCTGAACAGTCGCCTTGATCCAGAATTTCTTTTATGTTATCAGTCGCTGATTGAAAGGCGGCATTGGTGCTATGACTTGGAAGGAAACCTGACAGAGTAGTGCAGGAGATCATGAGATGCTATGTAATATGAAAGAATTTTGTTGATATGCTTTTCCAGAATGTTTGAGGGATAAAGAATTAGGGAGATAAGGTGGTAATTTGCATTGAGCAGATGGATTGGCAGAAGGTATCTTTAATTAGGGGATAAACATGGCATAGTTCCTGATAGGGAGAATAATAGAAGCCTCAAGCGATGAGTGTCAGAGCCTGATAAGAGAACGGCCAATACCTTTGACAAATGTATTGATAATATATGGGGACAGGGGTCTTGAGGGAATACCGACTTGACAGAGGAGATAATGGAATGATAGGAACTAGTGTCAATACTGGAGAATTAAATTAAATAGGAACCATGGGTAGAAAGTGATGGGATATTGAGAAAGGCAAATGAGCGTACTGGAGGCTGAGTGGGGAACCCCGCTTCAATTGCAGCAATTTGTCATGAATGATGAAGGAGTGGTCTGGCAGAGCTCCTGAGAAGGTGTAATGGAGTTACTAAGCCCTGTAGGTTGGAGAAAATCTTTAGCTATGGAAAAGAACTATAGAGAAGATTTTGCTAGAAGAATTCTCTGATGCTGAGATTTTAGATCAACAGTAAAGCTTGCAGGCTGCTAGCATGTCTTTATTATGGGTTTTGAAGGTACCACAGTAAGTAGCTTTAGCCTCCATATTAGTTTCTACCTGAGAGATTCATGTTTTTGACAGATCTATTTGGCAATACCCAAATCCTTGAAATTCCAGGGAGCAGTGATTACCAGAGATCAATGCAATGAGAACAAATGGGTTTGCAGGGTGCAATTATGTGGAAAGGATTGGGTAGCCAGATGTTATAGGAGTTGGCAAGAGTGATTTATTTTTTGAGTGTTCCTAAGGACCTCAGAAAAATGGTCTTAGTTAATTTTGGACCAGCAAATGCAGGAGGTTGCTTTGCATTGGGTAGGCTTAGAAATGTTAATTCTAGGACATTTGAAGGAGACTGCTCAATGATCAGTCCAAGTGAGAGAAAAAATGGTCTGTGTAAGGAGATTAGGGATGGTGGAAAACATTATGTATAGAGCGTATCCAGCCTCCGAGCAAGGTGATGAAATCAGCTGATTCATGTTAAGTGAGCACAGAGCATCAAATAGTGCAGAAGAGCAAAACCTACAGTCACATCCTTGTGGTAAATATTTTAGTAATTTACCTTGATCGGAATTTCTAGACAATATCAATAAGTTCAAAGTATGAAGAGCAGAGTCCGTGGTGGTTCGAATTCAGGGTCTTTATTCAGTAACTCGAGTTAAGGGAGAGCTCCGTCACCTGAGGAGGATCGGAAGAATCTCTAACTTTATTATCTGAACACACAGTATTTATAGCAGGAAAAGAGGAAGGAGCTTCCCTTCAATGAATGCCCGGATCATACGTTAATATAAAACAGAAGTCATGTAGGCCCGGATCATATGTTGCAATAAAACAGAAGTCATGACCATAAAAGGAGGCAGCGTCATGAAAGAGTGAAGACATGGTAGAGGAGATAAGGCTGAGTCATGATTTAGAATGAGGAAGCACAAGAGAGGCGAAGGTGTGGAGAAATAACACTAGGCTGGTTCCTTAGATAAGGGAGAGATGGTCGTGACAGGATGTCTGTTTGTCGTGTTTCAGCATTCGGGGGCTCTTCTTCTCGGAATTGGTTATCGTGGTTTAACAGAATGGGGCCTATTTCTCGGAATTGGCCCGATTATAGGAAATGGTTACAGATGGGGGGGGGTCTTGTTCTCGGCATCGGCTTAACCACAGTAATGCACGGTTTGAGTGAGGCAGTTGGTTCTCGGAGTCGCTTTGCCCATAAGGATGAGCGTTTGACTTTTTTGGGGAAGGAGAGCGCGTGTGTGACTACATGAGGCGCATGATCAGCGCGTGATCGGTTCGTGCTCGTTTTTCTCGGGTGCTCGTGTTTTCGTGTGCTCGTGTTTTGGCATGCTGGGCTCGGGGACGTGACGGAAGAGGGTGTATGATGGGACATAACTGTACGATAAATAATCATTTTCCACATTCCCTCCTTGTCCCATAATATACCCTTCGAAAATTCTTTGCTTTTTCTAGTCCACCTCTATACTCATTAGGTCGTTTACTTGTTCCTGTAACATGATTCTTTCTCTTTCTTTCTTTCTGGTCTGGGTTTTAGGAATGCAGGTAGTGATACAGAAACTACAGAGTGCTGGACCGCACTGAATACAGAGGCAGCAGGTGAAGAGAATAGCTAGAGCAAGACCTAGGACTGTAAGCACCTTCCATCCCCATGAGGACAGGAGGCTCCAGAGCCAACCCGTCAGGGACCAGGCACCAGTGTCTGCATCTAGTTTTCTGGAAAGTATATGAAGGCGGGAAATAGCGGCATACACCGAGGGTGCATTATCTGGGATAAATATACAGCAGCTGGACCCGATCAGTTCACATACACCACCACGGTCAGCCAATATGATGTCTAGGACCATACGGTTTTGTAACGTCATGAGTCTGTCGGCAGCCATCTCAGCGGTGATGTTACTTAATGCACCGGCTGTTTCGTTTATGGCTCCCTGGACTACACAAGCCAGTTGTCTTATGTGGCGGCTGTTGATCATAGGCCCCCATAATGGGATGACTCCTTTAAAGAAATCGCCAGCCTCTTGGCCCGCTGTATCTTCAGCATCTATGGCCCCCCTTCGCCGTCTATTAATTACGGTCGGGGGGTCACTGAGATGATAATCTGCTGGGGCGGTGTAGGTTGGGGGAAGGAGAAATGCAATGTAGCATTTTCCAGACCAGCCTTGAGGTAACCAAGTGCGCGCGTGAGGTCCACAGATAAAGTAGGTGTTGGGGGCAGTGGCCATCGTTGGGAAATTTGGATCAGGTAGGGTGTAGGTCTTGTTACATTCACTATCTCCCATTTTCTGACCCTTGCCCTTTCCTCTTACGCAGAATAGGCCCTGGTGGGGCACGGCCCATCCTCCCTGGTCTGTCTGTCTTTTCTGGACTGAAAATGTCTCCCTAAAGGAGGTGGTGTCATTAAAGAGGGAGTAACTGGTGTTTTCACTAATGTCTGCTCGTCCCCATGTTGCTGTGAAAGTTACCATCCTTGCGACGGCTCTTACTGTTTTTGTTTTTATCTCATTCCAGGTACTAGCGTTTTTGATCGGGGTCTCAGGAATGTTCCTAACAGAGGCGGAAAATATCATAGAGAGTGCATAGGTAGATCCAGCATAGCCAAAAGGGAGAGGAATAAAAGGCATTCCTCCGTGCACAGAATGTGGCATTAAACCACAGACCCAACAATTTGTTTTGTTAATCACTAATTGATGTTGGTGGAGTGTGGAGATGAATGTGTTATTGAAGAACTCTTTTCTTCTGTTCATGAGATGTGGAGGAAGATCTACGTGTGAATGCATACCAGTATTGTTCAAGGGCGCGGGGGAAGACGGTGGGAAAGCTAGATGAAGGAACCAACCTAGACAAGCCATGATGCAGAAAATAAGAATCATGATGGAAAGGAAAAGGGGAACTTTGTCATGTAACAGTTTCGCACAATGAGTCTTTATCTTCATAATTTCGGCTGCTTAATCTTTGAGAGGAAAAATGCACCAGTAACCGGACTCTTCCCAGCAACCGCTTCACCAAGCGTCCGTCTTGGGCTTAAATAGCCACTGGTAGGCCGGATTCAGATGCAAATGTCTCAAGTCTGTTTGGGGTAGGATCGCAGCCGCGATTTGTACTCTTCTTGGGGTAAAAGTTCTGGGAGGGGTGAAATAAAGTCTGTCGTTTCAGTGTCTTTAAAGTCTGTTTTTTCAGTGTCTCTGGTCTCAGGATCAGCAACAGTGTCCGGAGTTGGTCCATAGAAGGGTTTGCAGTGCGACACGTGCAACCACCCTTTCCGTCCCTCGACCTTGATGGCGGTCCTCGTCGTCAGCAGCACCAGTTTGGGGGACATCCACCTTTTCTCCAGAGGGCTGGTTCGATCAAAATTTCTGACGAGCACCCATTGACCAGGCTGAAGGGGGTGCTCATCGGGCGTGGTCTTGTCTGGGAAGGCTGCAGCCACCTGTGAAAGGCAAGAGCGTAGTGCAGACATCAAAGAAGCCAAGTAATCTGTCAGTACATTTGCATCAATGTCAATTAGCTTTTTAGGAGATGGGACACCCCAGATATTCGGAGGCCTCCCAAATGTAATTTCATAGGGGGACAGACCCGTCCGGGAATGTGCCACCATTCTCATATAGAAGAGGGCAACCGGAAGAGCTGTAACCCAATCTATTTGTTTGTCAGCGCATATTTTTGTTTTTAATGTCTGGTTATGTCGTTCGACTAGGCCTGCTGCTTGGGGATGCCTAACACAGTGAAACTTCCAGGTGTATCCTAGCAGTAAGGAGACAGCTTCCATCAATTTAGAGGAGAATGGTTGTCCGTTGTCAGAGTAAATGACTCTTGGCAACCCGTAGCGAGGGAAGAATTCCCTCACCAATTGCTTGGCAGTCATCTGGGCACCATAGTCTGGGACGGGGTATGCTTCAGTCCATCGAGTTAAGGTACAGACTACTACGAGGACATACTTATATCCCCGACATCTCTCCATCTGTATGTAGTCCATTTGTAGGACTTCGAAGGGGTGATCTGGAGGATGGAACCCTCCTTGTTCAACGGATACACTTTTCCCTGGATTGAACTGACAGCAAATCATACAGGTTCGTACTTTTTGTTTGGCTGCTGCACGCAGATGCTTGTTGTGCCATATCAGATTCAGACTGTCTAACATTCCTTTCTCTCCTAGATGTGCGGGACCATGAGCAGTTTCTATCATTATGGGAACCATTAGGTCAGGGAGAAACCATTTGGATTTGTCCTGTGTTACCCAACCTTGATCTGTGTGTGAACCTCCCTCCTCTTCCCATTTTCTCTTTTCGGTTTCTGTGGCTTGATTTTGGATGTCTACTACATCCTTGGTCGGATCGATAACTGGACAGATAGTACTAATGGTGGTTTCGGTGTTTAGTGTTTCTGTCTGAGCAGTATGTTTAGCTGTGGCGTCGGCCAGAGCATTACCTCTGGTGATAGAGTCTACAACTTTGGTGTGTGCTTTACATTTTAGTATGGCTATTTCTGTGGGTTTGTGTATTGACTCTAGTAGCTGGAGGACAAGGTCTCCATGTTGGATCTTGGTTCCATGAGAGGTCAGGAAACCTCTCTCTTTCCAAAGGATGCCGAAATTATGAACTACCCCGAATGCATATTGTGAGTTGGTGTAGATGTTGACTTGCTTTCCTTTGGACCATCCACATGCTTGGGTGAGAGCTATTAGTTCTGCTGCTTGTGCAGAATGTACGGGTATTCTGGCTGCTAGAAGGACGGTGTTCTCTGTAGTGACAGCATAGGCTGCTGAGAGTTTGCCTGATTGGAGACGCATACAGGAACCGTCTACAAACAGTGTGTGTTCTGGTGTACTTAGAGGGACATCTGTAAGATCAGACGGGGGTTTTGTGACTAGTTCGACCACCTCTAAGCAGTCATGAACCTGGTTGTCAACTGGAACAGTAGGCAGTAGCGTAGCTGGGTTGAGGATATTGCACCTTTTGATGATAATATGGGGTTGGAACAGAGTGACTTCGTAACCTGTGAGGCGAGCTATGGTTAGGTGTTGTGTCTGTGTCCTATTCAAAAGCAATTCTACTGCATGTGGAACTTGTACTTCAAGGGAGTGTCCTAGTACTATGGAATCACTTTGTCGTATCGCTAGAGCTGTAGCTGCAACAGATTTTAGGCAGGCCGGCAAACCTTGTGCAACAGGGTCAAGAGTGCTAGAAAAATAAGCACAGGGACGGTGTTTGTTAGCTTGTGTTTGTGTGAGTACTGACAAGGCTGTACCTTCCCGTTCTGTGACAAAGAGGACAAAAGGTTTGGCATAATCAGGTGTAGCTAGGACAGGTGTAGAGCATAATGCCTGTTTGAGGGTGTCAAAAGCAAAAGTGTGCTCAGGTGGCCATGGCAATGGGGAAGAGGTTGTGCTTGTTAGCTGTATCAGGGGTTTGGCCAAGTATGCAAACTGGGGAATCCACTGTCTACAGTAAGACGTGAGACCAATAAAAGCACGGACTTCTTTCTGTGTCTTGGGGACAGGAATGTTAAAAATGAGTTGAATTCTTTCAGGTGTGAGTGCCCTACCCTCCTTTGACAGCAGGTGTCCTAGGTAGGCCACCTGCTGTAAACACAATTGTAATTTCGAGGGTGACACTTTGTGGCCATGTTGTGCAAGGAACATTAGGACAATTCCTGAAGCTTGTTCACATTCTGGTTCGGAGCGTGCGGTGACCAGCAAGTCATCAACATATTGTAACAATGTCGTGTTGGCGGGCAGAACAATGTCATCTAGATGTCTTTTAAGTGCCTGACTGTAGATACTGGGACTTTCTGTATATCCTTGGGGAGCTCTTGTGAAACAGAAGCTACGACCTCGTAGGGAGAATCCGAACAGGTACTGACTGTCTTGGTGGATGGGTACACTGAAGAAAGCATTCTTCAGGTCGATTACAGTAAAATGTGTAGCCTCAGGATCTATGGCTGTTAACAGAGTACTGATATCTGAGACCACAGGGTATTGTGGTACTACACATTTATTGAGTTCACGTAAGTCACCCACGAGTCTGTAGACTGGTGGCGTACCATCATCAGTTTTCTTTCTGACAGGCAGGACTGGCGAGTTACATGTGTTGGAAGGTACTTCTCTGACTACTCCTTTTGTTATCAAATCATCGATAATCTGAATAAGGGCTTGTTCTGCATCTGGAGGTAATTTGTATTGACGGATACGAGGTAGGACAACGCCTTCTTTCAGTGTCACTAAGTGTGGTGTAATATCCATGAATCCTACATCTGTTGGATCAGTAGCCCATAGTGTAACAGGAATGTCTCTTAGTCTGACATCTAGTTCTCGTGTGGTGAAATGACCTTTAAAATCTCGGAGGAATAGTCGGACTCCTTCTGGGGAACAACATATTATAGCACCTAGTTCTTTTAGTGTCTGGATGCCAAGGAGATTTTCGGGACAGGACTTTGTAAGTACTAAATCGGTGGAAGTTGTAAGAGGACCAACTTTAAGTGAAATTGGTTCAGAAACTTTGTTGATGACAGATGTACCAGAAAAACCCAAGGAAATACTATTTGAGCCAGAGAGGGGTACCTTGGGAACTTCGTTGTGCTGCACTGTCGTCCTACTAGCCCCGGTGTCAATCAGAAATTTTGCTTCCTTACTTAGGAGTTTAGCATGTACATAGGGACCCTCTTGGTCAACCGGGACCGGTATTAGTGGACGATTATCGAGTTCCTCCCAGCTGTTTCATGAGATCGTGGGGAATTCAGGATAGGATGACACTGGGTACTGATAGAGTTGGGTGGTAAGTTTAGCATCAGTTGGAGGAGCAGAAGGACGAGGGGGATAGTTACGAGGTTGTGTTTTCCCAGTGGCAATATTATGTTGTAATACTGGACAGTCACGCACGAAATGTCCTGGCTTTTTACAGTAATTACAAGTAACTTTTTCTTGTGATACTTGGGGTTGTTTAGGGGTCTGTTGGATCGTATTAGTTTGTGCTACTAATACCTTCATTTTAGTATCTTTTGTTCTCTTCTTTTCTTGTTCTTGTTCGTCCCTAATTCTATTTTGGTGATATTGGAGCATCTGAAGTGCTTGTGAGGGGGAGTTTGCTTGCCAAGTACTTTCTACCTTCAGTACTCTATTTTTGATCGTGGGCAAGGCATTTTCTACGAGTTTGGAAACAAATAATCGACTATAGGCATCTCTACCGGAGGAGAGGCCGCTGTTGATGAGGGAGCATTTCTCTAACCTGGAATAATAGTCCCCTATATCCTCATCTGGTTTCTGTTTACATGCAGAGATAGCATCCCAATCTTCTTTCTTAGTGGTCAGCAACTGGGACAGTATTTTAGGGAGACAGCGAGGGAGTTCCTGAACTAGAGGTCCCAAACCTTGTCCGGGATTACGAGTGGTATCTTCTTTTTCTAAGTCTGCCCATGTTACCTTTTTCCCTTCAATCTCCCAATCTTTTCCTTTAAGCTTGTCATACGTTCCTTGAGGTAACAGGACTTTAAGGAGAATATTGAGGTCTTTATAAGTAAAGGAACCCATTTGAAGAATGTCCTTGAGTTCCCTATGGAAACCCGAAGGGTCTTTTTCGTGGGAAGGGACCATTTTCTTCATCTCGAGTATTTCTAGTTTTGTCAAAGGAGTGTACACGAATGTTTGTTGCAACTTTCCATCGGAATCTGCAACGGGGTGTACTTCTCGGAGGGGGAACTGTCCTTGGTCATAGGGATGGGGATTTGGATCATAACTGTCTGTAAAACATTGGATATATCGCTGTCGTAGTTCAAGGAAGATATTAAGGAATTCTTGTCCCCTAGCCACCCACCTCCCTTCTAAGCAGTCTCGTAAGAGAGGATGTAATCTTTTTGGTGGGCAACCAATATCTTCGTACATTGTAATGAGGTGTTGAACCATATAGATGCTAGCTAGCCTTTGAGAGGTTAGAGGGATTGATGAAAACATTTGAGCAACTATATCAGAGCCATATATGGAGTATTGAGATACCCAATGGGTGCTTGATCTAGCGAGTTCTTTTTCTTGTGTGGTGAGTGGAGGCTCGTCTTCCATCCAATCATCTAGAGCTTCTTGCGTTCGTTGGAACAACCTATCTGTGGGGGCTGACAATTTCTTAGTTCTAAGTTTGAATTGTCCGTTATTCTGAGAACGAGGGATACGGGAACGTACTGCACCCTGAAAAGCAGTTCCTTCGTCTCTATCCTCGCTCGTACTCTCATTCTCAGTTCCCTGGGTAGGGGCATCTTTTCGATGGGAATCGGAAACCTTGCTTAGGAAGAGTGGAATAAAAAGATCTATTTCTTTTATTTTATTGTAATTTCCTGCGACTACTGCTTGGTCTAGTTGTAGTAAATCATCAGGAACTCTTTTTCCTGCACTAGCTATCATTCTAATAAAACAAGTGATCATGAATCGTGAGAGGCATTTTCTATGTGCTATGGGTCTATTTTTTATAGCCTCCTGTAGTGTTTCTAAAGTTTCTCCTGTTCGAAGCGCTTCATAAATTTTGTTTAGGCAATTTGTGATATTCGGTACCTCTCGTATACCTTCTAGAGCTTCTCGTAAGCGAAGGGAAATATCTGCTTGTGAACCTTCCCCTGGGGTTGGATCATAATCACATTCTAACAGAGGTAGAACACCACCTGAAGTGTCAGGGATGGGTTCCGTCTGAGTAACTACTCGTCTGGCTGCTACCTGATTCGTATAAGCAGGAGGAGGCTCCATCAAGTAAGTAGTAATAAAATCGTCGGGTACAGAAGGAACCTTAGGGCGTGGAGGTGCCGTAGGGGTACTAGAATCTGAGTTAATCTCGGACCCTGTTTTTGGTGAGAGGACAGGATATATACCCGTTACTGAGGCTGAGACCTCCCTTTTCTTTTGTTCAGAACAAATATCATCATCCTGATCCTGTAACTTTTTCATCTTACTTTCTTCCGACATTCTTTTTGCTTTCTCAACTTTCCCTTGTTCTTTCTGTTCCCTTCGATGTGCTTCTTTTCGCCATATATCAACACTCTCTAACATCGAGGGTCTCGCTTTCTTTTCCCAACATCTTTTCTCAACTGCCATGATACAATTCAAATCCCATGTGCCACTCTTTGGCCATCGGATCGCGATGTCTACATTTTTAGTGTAACCTTCCCAAAGATCCAAATACAAGATGGCACCAATCCCATACTTTGTGTACATAAAATAACCAGGAGTATCCTTCGGGGGGACTGGTACAGACTGTTCCAGTAACCCCTTCCGGGTACCCAGTTTACACAGCTTAGAGAACAAAGGCATTGTATCAGATACAGATAAAACTTTACACTTGAAAAAACTCTATATATTCTGAGTATCAGAATACAAACATACCGTTTTCTAGAAACCTAGAACCCGTCTTTACCGTGCTCTGAATAATTCGGAACCCGTCTTTACCGTGCTCTGAAAATTCAAAACCCGTCTTTATACACCCCCAGCAGTACTCACCGAGGTGCAGAGAACTTGAAGACCTTGAAGATCTGGACACTTGATTACGCAGCGCTTGTGGACAGGGACTGGTCGGGTTTCAGACGACCTCGGACTCTGCAATCTTCACAGGTTTCGGGTTCTGGGTCGGAACTTCCGCTGTCGTCCTCACCGCCTCGTATGGATGGCTAGGCCGTGGCTCGGCCCCTCTTCGACACGAAGGAGTTCATGCAGGAACACCCTGCAGTGTGCACGTAGAAGTCCGTCGATGTCTTGAAGAGACCGGTCTAGGTCCGCATCACCGGCGTGTGGGGAGAAAGGGAAGTACCTGTTCGGGCGCCAATTTGATGTGGTAAATATTTTAGTAATTTACCTTGATCGGAATTTCTAGACAATATCAATAAGTTCAAAGTATGAAGAGCAGAGTCCGTGGTGGTTCGAATTCAGGGTCTTTATTCAGTAACTCGAGTTAAGGGAGAGCTCCGTCACCTGAGGAGGATCGGAAGAATCTCTAACTTTATTATCTGAACACACAGTATTTATAGCAGGAAAAGAGGAAGGAGCTTCCCTTCAATGAATGCCCGGATCATACGTTAATATAAAACAGAAGTCATGTAGGCCCGGATCATATGTTGCAATAAAACAGAAGTCATGACCATAAAAGGAGGCAGCGTCATGAAAGAGAGAAGACATGGTAGAGGAGATAAGGCTGAGTCATGATTTAGAATGAGGAAGCACAAGAGAGGCGAAGGTGTGGAGAAATAACACTAGGCTGGTTCCTTAGATAAGGGAGAGATGGTCGTGACAGGATGTCTGTTTGTCGTGTTTCAGCATTCGGGGGCTCTTCTTCTCGGAATTGGTTATCGTGGTTTAACAGAATGGGGCCTATTTCTCGGAATTGGCCAGATTATAGGGAAATGGTTACAGATGGGGGGGGTCTTGTTCTCGGCATCGGCTTAACCACAGTAATGCACGGTTTGAGTGAGGCAGTTGGTTCTCGGAGTCGCTTTGCCCATAAGGATGAGCGTTTGACTTTTTTGGGGAAGGAGAGCGCGTGTGTGACTACATGAGGCGCATGATCAGCGCGTGATCGGTTCGTGCTCGTTTTTCTCGGGTGCTCGTGTTCTCGTGTGCTCGTGTTTTGGCATGCTGGGCTCGGGGACGTGACGGAAGAGGGTGTATGATGGGACATAACTGTACGATAAATAATCATTTTCCACATCCTTCATCCCTATCATTCACCAAAAGACAGCAAGCAGGAAGAACTAATCAGCCGCCTTGGCTAATAAAGTCTTCATTGAACATCAATGGGAAGCCCTATCTCCCTCAATTTGGTGTCTAGTGTACCACCCTGTAGCGCCAGGAATGCCATTAAACACTTTCGCTGTCTGAGGGAAGGTGTCCTCACCAAACATCATGTTCTATGCTAAAACCAGGGTCATCAAAAATACATCCCACTGGCCCAAAACACAGACTCTCACTATACAAAGAGTCCCACTACCATACATGTACACACTCATTGCACATACACACTCAAGATGCATACAGAACATCAGCACAAGGTTCTGGGTTGCACATAATAGCGGAGAGTTACACAGGATGAGCTTTAGGCTCATCTCTTCTCTAACCTGAATAACAGGCCTGACACAATAGTTTCAATGAACACAGTACGCTACCACCACACCTGATGTGATGCACCCAAAGCCTGGACACGAATCCAATGACCTACAAGTCACTGAACAAGTTCCTGAGCTCTTTTTACCACAGACATACGTCTGTCAACACCCCAAGTTAATGTGACACCTGCCCAAAATAAAAGTCAGGATACCAGATTCACAGAAGGTCGGGCACTTAAGAATCTGTATAAACCCCTTCTCCGTGCAGGCAACATTCTCATCTCTACAATGGTCTATAAAGAAAGTAATCAGCTAACAAGTTTGAATTTATGGGAGTTTCGTTTTCTGTACAATGGCTTGCACCAGGCAGTGGTCAGAGAAAGCTCTGAAACCACTTACAGGTTTGTTAAAACCTTGCATCCTGCTCATTTTAATTTAGCCACTCTTCCTACCAGAGGTGATGACCTTGTCCCATCTGAGTGGATTACAGAGCCATCTTATGTACGAGATGTCTGGTTTCCTGGATTCTTTCCATCGAGCCCATGATCCTTGTAGGCCACACTCACTGGCCTGGGGCTCTTGATTGTTCGCGGAGCCCGGGCCTGGATACATTCTTAAACTTGAATCTCTGTGAGAGTGCGCAGTTCTTATACGCCTCTGTTTTTCATCTTGACCACCGACCTCCAATCTTACTTGAGTCCGATCCTTTAATTTGTCATTGTGGCCTGCAGATGTTGTCCTGAGTTGGGAGAAGCCCCCATATCGCTCACCATCATCTGTCTCCATTCTTCGGGAAGCCATATCCCTCAACTTCTCCACTAAGACTACAGTTGGGTCCATCCAATATTCTCCTACTCATCAGGAGCACAGACCCGCATCCTTGTGCTCATCTATTCACTCTTGCCTGATTAGGACTTTACTTTAATCCAACATCAAAATGCCATTGTTGCACTTGGCACTTTTTTGCAGGGTCCTCCTGACAAATATGTTTTTCCTTCTCCAGCCCTTTTTCTGAACCAGTTTTTTTTTGTCTTTTAGGACTCTGCACATTTTACCACTGCAGCAGTTAACTTGATAGTTGCAGTTACAGTTTTGTTTTTCGATATCTTTTCAAGTGCTTTATTAAGTTTGATTAATGAAACTGCCGTGGTGGACTTGATAGTCGTAGATCCTGATTTGTTTTTCATTAGTTTTTCAATTGCTTTGTTAGGCTTTCCAAATATCGGTCAGGATGACCTATCAGTGTGGTGAAGCAAACCGGAGCTATTACAGAAAACGTTTTGACCGATTTTCAGAAAAGCCTAACAAAGCATTTGAAAAGACCACACTAAACAATGCTGGATCAAGTCGATCGATGCTGTCCCATTATTCAAACCGAACAAAGCATTTGAAAAGATCATGAAAAACAAAGCTGGATCAACAACTATAAAGTCAACAACCGCTGTTCCATTAATCAACTCAATCCATTGCACAGCTATTGATGTGAGACGGACCAATTTAGACCAATTTAAATCCACATGAAAAAGTGACTTGTCCAGTAGTGTTGCTTCCTGAGGAGAACCCTTTAACTCTGTTGGGTTAGAAACGCGTTAACAGTGTTAAGAACCAGGGTGTAAATTGGAAAAGAGAACACTGGCACACAGGTAATGTTTGATTTGAATATTGCACAGTACAAATGCCAGTGAATTGCCTTTTGAATATGTATTAAGCTTGCACCATTTGGACACAGCCCATCAGGCAGGGGCTTTCAATAATATTGAATTGGTATTGGTCCACTTTGGGCATACTATTGCAGGACTGGGACACAACGTTTTGGTTATGTATATTTCCAATGTTTTGTTCTCATCTTTGAATTCACTGTGATAATGTGATGTTATATTGTTTGGTTATATGGGTTCACCTCATCCCCAAAACGTTTGATTTCTTGAAAGTTCTGTTTGTTGTTTGTTCCACTGCTGATGACTACTTAAAAAAATTCTAATAATGTTTTGTACAAACAATGCTGAAAAATAAATGTCGATCACAGTACTTAATTTGTATGATCACAATTTGAGAATTATTATTTTGCTATAATAAGGTCAGTACTGGCACCTGTTTGATACTTTTAGAAAACTGAAATTTTCTAATCCTAACCATTTGGTGCCTACATCCAGGACTGCTCCTCAGCTGCCCTGTTGCCCAGCTGTCTTGCTGCTTGGGTGAAAATGACTAAACCTGTATCTTGAACCCAGGACCATCAGAGTGACTCCAAAAGTTTGTTGGCTGGCCTTCTGAACAAACAGTAAAAAGCGCAAGATGTATAGAAAAGTGGCAAGTTCATATTAACAAACGAGAATCCATATAACTCTTAACTCAGGGAGTTTACAGAAGTAGATGCTATATGGCATCTGAATTGATAGTTGTTAGAAATTGTGGTATTGGTTGGAGGGGGGTGAAACTCTACTCAAGCACCAACCACAGTCTCTGTCAGGGCAAAGCACTTGAATACACCCAAATTAACTGGTGCCTAACCCTCTGGTAGCTTGGCACAGAAATATTCAGGCTTAACTTAGAGGCAATGTGTAACATATTTATGCAGCACTTCAAACAGTATTAAAGTAAAAACGGAAAACAAGAAACATACCACACTGATTCAGAAGAATAGAGAAGAATTTATTACATGTTTTGAGAGTAAAGAAACACAAATCTGATCAGTAGAACAGGAGATATGCAATTGTTAAAGGTTTAAGTAAAATAGCATTAAGAAACACAGAGTGTCATTTGTGGTTATCTGGCCAGACTGAGACACAATCACTAGTTCAGGCCGACTGAGATGGCGCATGGGCCAGATGCAAGCATCAAAATAGGCCCGTGAAACAAAGTATTTAAAATCCGGGTTGTGGAGCATTGCGAGATACCACGTCAAAGATGCGTTACGCAGTGGCAGTTCAGAGGAGGCTGGGGTCTTTAACCCCTTGCGTGCGTCGGACGGCCGCCTGCCGCCCGACGTCACGGTGGGCGTGTGCGGAGAACGGCCGGGGGCCGTCCGAACCACACCTATGCTATAAATCACCCGCACCGCGGCGGAATTGCCGCCGCGGTTAAAGTGTTAATGCATATTCCTGCATCATCTTCAAGGGTGCCATCAATCAGGGGCTGGCAGTGCAAAGACATGCGTCGTACCACGGCGGTTCAGAAGAAACTGTGGCCCGCGATGCAAAGTCCTGTGTCATCGCAGAGGATGCCATCAAGTTACGTAATTATCTATCTAAAATTCAATTTTTATTTTTGTCAGTAATTATAGTAAGTACATTTTGTCTTGTTAGCTTTCAATATTTATTGCTAATGTTTATATGTCTATATTTTGGTTAATGTTTGCATTGTGTGTAACAAGCCTACAGTGAACCACTGTTGTTTGTTATGTACTATTGCCCAGGCTCCTGCTACAGAAGACTGGGATTGCCCTTATTTTATTAAAAGCTTCAATATCTGAGAGTCAATCACCTCTGATTAAGCAGATTTGGTCTCTGGAAACACCTTCCCAAAGTCAAGGTATGCCCATATATTGTGAAGTATGGCATCTGGACAGTACTGCACCTTTGCTGTTTTGTCTTAAAGGACAGTGGGCTATTCTCTCAATCTCGACGAGGCAATACATGTTCGGTTTCCCTGTATATAATGCATCGTAAGTTGGGTTCAGCACCTGGGAAATTTGTAGAACTTTACACTACTGGGAATGTGACAAATCTGCTCCTTCTTCTGCAATATTCGCCAGTCCATTTGTGTTTCTAGCACGTTCCAAGTATATATCTCTATACTGCCACTGATGATTGTCAGAAACCCTACTCACATCAGGTGCTCATAGTTGTAGCAGACGTTTCGATGTTCCCTGGTCACTGCCCACACTCCCTTTCTCAGCACGCCATCACATAGTACAATTAGGGTCGAGTTTGAAAGTGACAAGTTGAGGTGGCAGCAGACATTTTGTTATTCATGTTATCTGTACTGTATCAGCTGTTACTTTAGTGATACGATTGACATTAAATAGAACAAAAAAACAATACTCCTAGTTACCCAGCCAAGGACGAAAACACTCATCTGCTCACATAAGCACAGCTAAACAACGTGGAACATCACTTTCGGAACAACATTTTAACATATGTTGTAGTCTCAAAATATTATACTTCAAAGGGTTGTGGATACACCTTAATTTATGTAAATCTAGGAAGCCGAGATTACGCCCCCTATTTTGTCTCAAGCAGGTCGCCTTGTCACAGAAGTAGACTCTTTTCTGGGTCATATACCGGAGCTAAAGGCTTCCGGTGTACGAGAAATCTGGGGACAACCTTTAATGAGTATTTACAACACCTTACACGAAGCAGCATTGCTGCCTTACTTGCTATGATTTGTGAGCCATGTCTCGCCTTCCTCGCCCCAGCTATTTTGAGTTGTTTTATTAACATCATTTGGAAATGAGATTCTAAAGGAGAATGCCTGGGGGCAGCAGACAGCGGAAGGCACAGATTCCAAACTGGCAGAGATCGCAGGGCTGTTCAACATTCCCATCCACTATGTCCTCCGGGGAAATGTTTTAGGGATTATGTGTGTCGCATTGTTGGCCTGGCTCCGGGCATCAGACGGGTGATATATGATTCAGCTCTATGTGCAGTGGTTTACTGATGCTCACGTAACAGGCGGTTCAAGACAGGAATGTTCGTGGTGGCTTACCCATGCTATATTTCCATAATGTATACTTAAGTTAAATGTAGGTGCAATCATTATAAAATAATTTGTTTACACAGTCGTTGTTTATCCTAAAACTCTGCCATGGAGATAGCAATCTTGATCCTGAACCAAGCTCCGTTGAGTTTCATGGTGTAAATAGGAGATACCTTACTGGAGTTAAAGTGCCAACAAATAACTGAAGTACGCGCTTTCTCTAGAGTCGGATTACATTAATTTCAGTGTGTGCTTTTGGGTCAGCAGGTTCCTTGGCTAGCTATTTACTGCCAAGCTCCACTCACCAGTCCCAAGGACTCATGAGAATGACCAGCCTCATGTAAACCCTATGGTATGGGAGGATATGCCATGTAATATGGCCACTATGTTTATCTCCCCACCCTGGCCTGACTATAGGTCCACTCTGTGCATATTTCACAATATTTACATGGTTTGTCACTTTATACCTAGAGTGCTAGCGCATGGAAACTCTATTGGGAGATTATCCGTGCTTTATAAATCCTGATTGATTTATTGAGTGTGCTATATATGAGCAAACATTACATATTAATGTAAAATATTCATAGAACTCTTCACGACTCAAAATTCTGGAAAGACAACATATAATAAATATGCACGTATGTGAGAAAAGATTTTAAGGGCTTATTTACAATCCCCTTGCGTCGCTGGTGCGTCATTTTTAACATGGGAAAAAGGGATGCACGACAGCGCAAGGGGCTTGTAAATAAGCCCCTAAGTGCCTCAACTGGTCGACACCTCAAGGTAGCAGGGCCTTTATCAGGTCTCACGAAGCTCGAATGAATGTCACATGCATATAATGTAAAACATATATATATATATATATTCTGCATGATCTATCGGCACCGTGAATTTCAAGAGGAGGTCTGAACTGACTCAGAGTCTGAGGTGGTACCTCCTCAATGCCTCAACCAACTGACAGTAGGTGAGAGATAGTACTCTGATGATGTCCGGGGATTAGATGGCGAGAATGATATACAGTACTAAGTATATGTATAATCATATTCCTAGAACCCTCATTACAAGTTGTCTGCTATTCTTTGACTCTACTGCAATGGAAAGATCCTGTGTTTGCTTCTAGACAGAGTGGCATCACTGTGTTGAATCTTCCATAAACGTAGGCCTTTAACACATACACTCATGCTTCAGCATCTGCTTTGTTACATTGTATTGGAGCGTTTCTATAGCGTGTCATACCCCTGATAGGGCCACAAAGCACTCGGATTTTCATTGCTCATGTGTGCTCTTTGGAAGGGTGAAGCTGGAAGTATCTTGAGTGTCCAATGTGGGTAGAAATTTGTAAAGGTGTCGGAGTATGTCGTCCACCATGGTACAATGCATATGCTTGAAGTGTTGCAGAGAGTTTGAGAAGAAGAGTAGACATATATACCTGAGTACCAGTTTGTAGTGCTCAGAGTCTGGATCTTACCTTTATGGTAGACGGGAAGACCCATTTCTTTAACATCTTCTGGAACAGAAGGCGATTTTCCATACTTCTCATTCAAGTAGGCATTGAAGTTCCCAGCATTCAATTCCAAAGTGAGGCTGTCTGCCTGAAAAGGAAGTTGTTTTTCTGTTTAAGTCTTTTTGATTGGAGATGCAGTCAATAATGTGGGTAGTCTTGAGTATAGAGATCTGGTTTGAAGATCCATGCAGAATTTTTGTTGAAGAAGCAGATGCTCAGTCCCAAGACTGACCAGGTGTGGTGTCAGCGAGGCAAGATGCAACCCATTTCAGTAAAGCTCTTTAACTAGTACATTATGGAGTTGCTGTAGGAGTGGGAGACAGTGAACCAAGGAGAGACCGAATAAGAGTACATCCTCCATTACACATGTAGGGGCATATTACCAACAACTAGCGATAATTATCGCTATGTTGGTTTAGCGGCGATATTTTTATCGCCGAGCTGCGGCGATTTTTATCGCTTAGGAGCCTTGATATTATCAAGGTTTATCTCCTAAGCGATAAAAATCGGCCGAAATGCATGAATATCGCTGTAAAGTCAGCGATATTCATGCATTACCGAGCTAATGCTCTTAGCCATGTTATCCACCTACCATTGGATAACATGGCTAAGAACTGCTCAGGGGCAGGTGTTAGCTTTTGGAGATATTCACGCTTAGCGCGAATATCTCCAAAAGTTGGTAATAGGAGATAGCGATGTTAGCGACTGTTTCCAGTCGCTAACATCTTGGCACACCCACTTTGCATGTCATTAGTGATAAATATCACTGACATGCAAAGCAGGGCCCAAGATGGTCGCTATCTCCTAC
Organism: Lissotriton helveticus; assembly: GCF_964261635.1. Classification (NCBI taxonomy): domain Eukaryota; kingdom Metazoa; phylum Chordata; class Amphibia; order Caudata; family Salamandridae; genus Lissotriton; species Lissotriton helveticus. The sequence continues at coordinate 1,305,296,534 of NC_136061.1, forward strand.
TAGCTGTCGCTAACTGGTGTTAGCGACAGCTAGGTAATAGGGAGATAATTTTATCTCCGCTTTCTTGGCTTTTAAAGCCAAAAAAGCGGAGATAAACCCCCTTGATAATATGCCCCGTAATCCCTCATACTGAGTAAACAGCACTGCAAAGTGTACATATCTTTACCCTTGTTGAGTCTGCCCTGGGTCTTGCATCCAAATCTACGATGTGCTTAGACTCAGGTTTTCACAACTCTTTCTATATATCCTCCCTCTGCCTCTCTGCAAGTGGGTCTTCTGCTGCAGTTTAATTCTTTTTTTCCTTCATGCGGCCAGAATGTTTCTGTTATTTCCGCTTCTCACTCGTGAAAAAAACACTTCTGGTGTCGAAATGCGTAGAGCATGCAGCTCATTAAAACACTATCTGCAACTTACCTGCTGGGAGTGCTCATGCTGTCTTTCTCCTTGGATACTGGGAAAACATTTGCTTTTGATGTTAACGTGGATCCACACCCGGGCATGCGCTACACTTGGGAGCTGGGAGCTTTGTGTATAAATGTATATGTAGACATAAACGAGTGCTTATTACTTTATTTTTTTAAATAATGTACCTGCATGGTAAAGCCCATTATAGTAAATTGCCTGCAAACGGCCTGCGTGATAATTCCGTGAGTTGTAAAGCCTGTATGGTAAAGGTACCACGTGCTAAAGGCTGCTAGTAAAGGTATCATAGAGTTGTTATAGCTCATTGCAGGTGATAAGAACTCCATGCATTGTATGTCAATGGTATTTAAAACCCATGAACAAAATTATGTCTCCGCCCATTAGCTTTGGAAGGGATTACATCAAAGGGTGGATAACTTCTCCAACCTGTGCTTTTGAAGGGTATTATTTTGCTTAGAGGAGACTACTGTAGCTCATGACTGATGAGGATGGCATATTAATCTGATGAGCTCATCACTTCCATGAAAGCACACCAGTAGCATGAGAAATTCCACCATGAACCCCTCCCGCCAAGGCATAGAAATTAGCAATCAGATAAAATTATTTGCATTTAGGTATCAGATGTTCAGTATAATGCCAGAAATTAAATGCATTTCATGTAACAGTAAGTATAATCCTATTTCTTCTACAAAATTCCCAAGAAATCACAGGTCAATACTTTAAACAATTCCAGTACTATTTAGGATGATGTTCAATAAATGAAATATAAAGTTCACATTACCAATATTATTTCCAGTGCTGATAGATGATTCTTAAGAGTGCAGATGAACTCCTGGAAAATGAGCATGTAGGATGGTTCAGATTGCAGGTGAGGCATGAACTCTCAGTTTCCACAGCTCACCCAAACATACATACTGGAAACCGAAGAAAAGAAAAGCATTTGGGGCCAGATGTAGGTGGCCATTTACCGGCCGGTAACGGCCGGTAACGGCCGATTTCGGACGTTACCGACCGGTAAATGGGTTTTTGGGATGTAGGGGCATCATTTTACAGATTCGGTAAATTTACCGAATCGGTAAATTTACCGAATCTGTAAAATACCGAATCGGTAATTTTACCGATTCGGTAAATCCAAGATGTAGGTAGCACTGTTTACAGTGCTACAGGCCTTCAGAATTCGGTATTTTACCACACAATCCTATTGTGTGGTAAAATACAGAATTCAGGTGTGCATGCACATCTGTGCATGCACACCTATGCCATGTGACAGACAGACATGCCCTTAGGGCATGCCTGTGTGCCACATGGCGCACATGCCTGTATTTGGGGTGCTAGAGGGTGTCAAAGTGACATCCCCTGCACCCTTGCTGGAATCGGTATTTACCGAATCGGTAAATACCGATTCGGTATTGCCCATTGATTCCTATGGGCTTCAATGCCCATAGGAATCAATGGGCATTACCGAATCGGTATTTACAGATTCGGTAAATACCGAATCTTAACGATTAGGTATTTACCGATTCTGAAATACCTACATCCCCCCCCCTCTATTTTACCACTTCTTAAATACCGAATCGGTAAAATTCGGTATTTAAGAAGTGGTAAAATAGAATTACCTACATCTAGCCCTTGGTAGGGTATATTTCAATGGGCCCTTGACTTTTAACAGTGTAGTACATTGCCAGAACCAAGGAAGTCATACTAGGAATATCTTGTGAGCTGGGAACTGAGTTAGGCTAGGATTTGGGTTTGAGTTGGGAAATTCCCTTCTTTCTCTCTGCCCATGCCGTAGACATTATATTCACAGGATCCTTGTACAGCAGCACTTAAGCAGTAAATGAAACCCTGGTTCAAGTACCCTTTCACTTGCCTTGTTTGCCAGCATTTATCTTGTGACTCCCAAATCCTGGAGTGCTGTAAAAAAAAGATGTCAACCTCACAAGTAGAAAAAATACTGATTTAATGAGACTTCAAAAGGGTAAACTTCGGCATTGCATTTAATACAAATCCCTTATCTGTAGCTGGTGGATGTGGAGTGGCATTGTTCAGGCATGGAAATCTGGAATTTGTTTTCTGGAGTTTATCACATGACTTTCCAACATTTTGGAGTGTTTATGTTTGCTCTGCCTTTGCTGCTGGAGTTGGCAGTGAAAAGGGTTAGTTCAAAGTTGACTCTCAGGTCTTGTAATACGATTGTAATCAACCACTATCATCTGTAAAATGGAAGAAACCCTACTGCAAACAAGAAAGGATAGCTCCCCAGTGCCATCCAAGAGTCTACAAAGCAACTGGAAAAAAGTTATAACAAACCACTACTCACCAAACATCTCAGGTGCCTCACTTTTAACACAGAAACTTCATAAAATCACTAGTGTTTTCCTAACTCAGAATGCACAGATAGGAAATTGACTCACTCCCAGTATCTATATGATTCTCTTGTAAATTATTTCAAGAAGGACAATGACAAAAAAAGTTGCAGTCAAAAGAAAACAGAGATCTTAGGTCCTAAACTGAACCCTCAACTATTTCACAAAACAAGCCTTGGACTAAAACTACTACTCTTTAAGTATTGTATGACAGACAACATCTCTAACAGAGCAATAGTCTGTACCTCCTTAATTGATCCAAGCTTTACTCACATTTTCCAGAACATTCTCATCACATTTCTCCATCTTTCTGGTGGGAAACATAATCAATAATTATGTAGTCACTGTTACCTAAATTAAATTTGGTCTATCTAATATTTCATGAAGAAAACAAAGTGATGAATAATTTTTACTGTGACATAATTCGGGATAGTGCATGGTGGTGCTCAATGAAATAGTAGTGTATACATTTGTAACATGATGAATATTAGTAATGACAAGAAAACTAATGAAATAATTTTAAGTTTTTATATTGAGTTTTCTTTTGCGCTTGGCACTTTCCTGCAGATATGATTGGGAAAGACATACATTTTTATTATTTGGTAATCAGGTGTGCACGTATTAACAATGCAACTATTTCATACTGTGGCCGTTTATGCGGCAGAAATGACAGCCTGTGATAAAAATAACAACTGATACAGGTGCTGTGTGTCGGCTCCTGTCTGTAGCAGTGACAGGAGGTAGAGTAATTAGTAGGCAGGGAATTGTCTCTGTTGTGACCAATGCCCCCCTCGATTTGGTGCAGGCAGAATTATGGCTGGAACTGAAGGAGAAATGATGTGTCAATCTATATATACTTACAAGTGTATGTTATATATATATATATATATATTCACTGAAAAAACAAAGGTTACAGGGACGTTATTGTTAGGCTGACATTTCACTCATACAAAACCAGAGAAATCCAGCAGTTATATTTACCTGAGCTAACTATAACTCATGCCCCTGCAACGCACTGCTTATTACCTCACATATTGCATCACTCATGGCAATGTCATTTGCATCACTGATGACATCTGAAATGACATCAATGATTACATTGTCCAGTGATTGTGAATGTTTTCTAAAAGTTACTGAGTGTTATACATATACACGAAGGTAACTCACTGTTGGAAGTGCCTGTATGGGTAAGTGAATGGGTATGTAAGTGGTGTATGGAAGAGTGGCTCGTTGCGTGAGTTTTTGCATAGTATGAGTGAGTGAGTGGCTATGTGAGTATCTCTATAGTTGACTGAGTTGATGTATCATTTGTTGTAAATGGTGAATGAAAGAGTTTATACATAAATGTCTGTATGGACAAGTGACAGGTACCCGAGAGGCTGTCTAGGTGCATCAATGAGTGTGTAAGTGGGTGTATGTGTGAGCAAATGATGTTTGAGTGGTTGTATGGGTAGGTGAGTGTGAGAGAGGTTGTATGGGAAAGTATGTGGGTCTCAGTCACTGTATAGGTGAGTGAGTATATGTATTAGTAATGTACGTTTAAATAACTGATTAACTGTGTGAGTCATTGTATGGCTGAGTTAGTGGCTGTTTGAGTGATGGAAAAGGTGACTGAGTAGGTATGTCAGGTGGTATACAGTTAACTGATTTTACTTTGTCAGTAGCTGTATGGGTGTATGAGTGGGTGTGCACTTGTGTCTATGTCTCTATGACTGAATCTGAGACTGGCTGTATTGATAAGTGAGTAGGTGCATGAGTGGCTGTATATTTGAGTTATTGTTTCTGTTAGTGGCACTACAGGTGAGCTGATGTGTTACTGTCGGTATGGATAAGTGATTGATGTGATGTGTGAGTGTTTGTATGGCTCTGTGAATAGGTTTGCTAGTGATTGTGTGGGAGTGGGTGTATGATATGTTTTATGGGGGTGTAAGAGGGTGTGTCAGTGTTTCTTTGGATGATGTCATCAGTAATGTCCTTTGAGTTGTCATCAGTGATATCACTGACCATGTCATGAGTGAAGTAATTTGTAAGGTCATAAGCAGAGCATTGCTGGGGCGTGAGTTATAGTTAGCTCAGGTAACTATAACTGCTAAATGTCTCCTCTTTTGTACAACTGAAATGTCAGCTTAATTATAACATCCCTGTAACCTTTGTTTTTTTCAGGGAATTTCAAAGGTTTTTTAAATGTTAATTCCTATCTATAACGTCCCTGTAACTTTTTTTTTCAGTGAATTTCTAAGGTTTTTAAACAATTTATTTCATAACTATAACGTCCTTGCATTTTTTTCTGTATTAAGATATTGAACATTACATATGCATGGTGCACCACTTATTGTTATATTTGTCATTTTTTTTAAAGTACATTACTCGTCTTATTTCAAGATATTTTTGGGATTTTGGAATAACGTCACAATTGCTGAGGACACACAGCGAATTCCGCGTGTTTTTGACAAAGTGTAAAACACAGATGCAGACATATTTTACATAATGTTTGAGTCTAGCTGTTTAGTAAGATGTTAATTTAACTTTCCCCTTTGTATTCATTTGTTGAAAAAACGACATAGGAAATACTTTTCCCTTGTTCGTGGCAACCCGAGAATTCCCTATGGTATCGGTATTCTCAAGTACTGTGTGTATTTTGACAAAGGGTTAAATACATATATAGACATGTTTTACATAAAGTTTGAGTCTAGTTTTTCAGTAAGATATTTCTTTAACATTCTCCTGTGTATTCATTTGTTGAAAAACTACATCTAAAATGCATTTACCTTGTTCGCTGCGACACCTGAGGTCACTATGAAGTCAATAATCGTGAATACAAATCACAAAGTGGAAAACACATATATAGACATATTTTACATGAAGTTTGAGTCTATATGTTTAGTAACATATTGGTTTAACTTCATGTTAACAATGCATTTGTAAAAAATAACAGTTTCAAAAAATTACTTTCTGCAATGGTACTCACAAATAGAACATCGCTATCAAATAAGCCATCTTTAAAACCAATTTTCTATTTTTGCGATGATGCCGGTAGCTGCGATGATATTGGTATTGGTATCAACGTGAAGTGACAAAACAAAAGCACAAATTCAATAGCCCCCACCACATAAAAACATATAACTGCAAAATAGATTATAACCAACACACTAAACACATTAGTGTCTGAAAGGCTCTATATTAGCATGTATAACTTGTTTAATATCTCTATAATAAAGTGTATAGCTCTTTCAGTGGAATAAGTGACTGCATGCATCACTGTGTCAGTAAGTCTCTCTTTCACTGTATAAGTATTTCAGTGGATCTGTGAGATGGTGCATCAGTCTATCAATGGTTCTGTAACGAACTGCATGGCTGTCTCAGTGCATCTATGAGTGGGCGCATCACTGTCTCAATGGGTCTGTGATTGGTTGCATGAGTCTCTCAGTCAATCTGGGAGTAGCTGCATTCATGCATTCATGCATTTGTAAGTAAGTATATGACTGTCTGACTGGATCTGTGAATGGATACATGATCGGTAAGTTGGTGTGTGAGTGGGTGAGTGAGTTGGTGCATACGATTCTGGGGGGTCTTTGAGTGAGTGCATGAGTCTCTCAGTGGGTCAATGACTGGGAGCATGACTGTCTGAGCAGTTCTCTCAGTGGGTGCATGGGTCTCTGAGTGGGACTTAGAGTGGGTGAGTGAGTCTCTGACTATATGAGTAATGGGGAGCATAAGTCTCTGAGTGGGTCTGTGAGTGGGTGTGTGAGTGACTGTATGGGTGTGAGGGTGTCTGAGATGGTCTGTGAGTGAGTGTGTGAGTGACTGTATGGGTGTGAGGGTGTCTGAGTGGGTCTGTGAGTGAGTGCACGAGTCTCTCAGTGGGTCAATGACTGGGAGTATGTGTATCTGAGAGATTCTGTGAGTGGGGCATGGGTCTCTGAGTGGGACTGTGAGTGGGTGTGTGAGTGTAAGTGTCTGAGTGGGTTTGTGAGTGGGTGTAGGAAGGTGTGAGTAGATCTGTTGGTGGGTGTATGAGTGTATCAATGGGTCTGTGAGTGAGAGCATACGTTTCTGAGTGGATGAGTGAAAGGGCGCATGCACGAGTGTCTGAGTGGGTCTGTGACTGGGAGGGTGAGTGTCTAGGTGGGTCTGTGAGTGGATGCATGAGTCTTTGAGTGGATGAGGGAGTGGGTGCTTGTATATATGAGTGAGTCTGTGAGTGGGTGTATATATCTTTGTGTGTATGAGTGAATGACTGAGTGCATAAGTCTTTTTGAGGGTCAATGACTGAGTGTCTGCATGACTATATGGGTGTGTGAGTGGGTGTATGAGTGTCTAAGTGGATCTGTGACTGGGTGTATGAGTGTCTCAGTGGGTCTGTGAGTATATATGTGAGTGTGTGAGTGGGTGTGTGAGTCTCTAAGTGGGTCTGTACATGGGTGTGTGACTCTCTGAGCGGGTCTGTGAGTAGGTGCATGAGTACCCAGGTGGGACTGGGTATAAGAGTCTCTAAGTGGGTATTAGACTGTGTGCATAAGTCCCTGAGTGGGTCTCTACATAGGTGTTTCACTCTCCAAGTGAGTCTGTAAGTGGGTGCATGAGTACTTGAATGGGTATGTGAGTTGATGCATAACTACCTGACTGGGTACATGACTGGATGTATAAGAGTGTGAGTGGGTATGTGAATGGGTGTATAAGTGTCTGAGTGTGTTTTTGAGTGTGTAAGTGAGTCTGTGACAGTGACCAGAGATTGTATACAAATAAAAGATCGTTTTTTTATATTTCCACCAATATTCGTGATGATGTCACAATAGTCACGATGTCCCCTCGACCGTACTTTCGGGGGCTGCGCTGGTGGTGGTGCCGTCGTCGTCAAGAAAATCGCACGTGATTAAAAAAAAAATCTTTTGGACACATAACTTGTGTCACTAACACCCCCATGTTTCAAACATGGGGTCAAAATACCTCCACCCTGACCCTTTATGTTAGCTTTCACAGAATCTTTCAGCCACAAGAACCGTTCCTGATCGATAAAATGACGTCCTCAACTTTCTGTTCAGGTTGCGTTGGCCAATCACAGCATTCCTGCTGATGAACACATACATGAATTACCGCAAAATCATGGTGACATATCCGTGAGCATCACGAAATGGCCATGAAATATCGGCGGCCAGAGATATCACTATATTGCTCAGCTTTAGTTTCTCAAAAACTACTGGTCAGATTTGCGCCAAAATAACAAAAAGCACAATCTGAGTAGCAACATCTACGGGTCTGCCAAATTTAGTGTTATTCCATCCCGCGGTTCAGGCTGAAGTTTTGACAACACGTTCCTGTGGGAATTAACTTTATAAATGCATTCTTATTTCATGCCCTATTTCTTGGTCCCCCCACTTTCCATGACACCCAGAACCTACGTTGACACTTTTTGGGGAGAAAATGCATGAAGTTTGGTTAAACAACGCCAAAGTTAAAAGCAAGTAAAAAAATATTTTTCCTATGGACACTAGGTCCTAACTATAACGACTTATTAGCTGCTGCCAGTAGGTGATATATTTTAAATATATATGTTTTAACTGAAAAAAATAATGTTTAGAGGGACGTTTTAGTTAGATGAGAATGTCAGTTACACCCCATTGTAAATGTATAAAACTACAGAAATTCACCAGTCATAGTTATCTTTTAAGTAACTATGACCGGTACTATAACTTGCGCTCCTGCTGCCATGCACGGTGTTGTCAACCATGTAATTTCAGACGTTGCAGTGATGTTAGCAATCGTGTCATAAAATATGTCATGAGTGATGTGATATGTGAGGTAATTAGCAGAGCATCGTGAGGGCATGAGTTTCAGGGAATGTCTCTGGGTTTTTTTAACACAAAGTAAGATGTTGATCATCATGTGTGATGCTGCTAAGCCCCAATACCCAACGCCCACCTCCGACTGGCACCCAAGTCATGTCTGCACGTGGCCTTTGGCTGTGCGCAGTTTGGGGTTGGAAGCAGATTCTTGCCTTGCCAGTCTCCTGCGATGGCCTACCCCTGCAGCGCAGGGCCTTTGGCTGCGTGTAGCGTGAGCTTGGATTCACACATTGCAATGTTTAATATCGTATTATTTAGAAAGAAAACAGCATGCCTTTTGAGTCTTTCTTTGAACATTTTTCACCCCACAAAATGCAACTATAAAAAAAAAAAAAAAGATGGCCCAGCATCGAGCTGAAGAGCATAGAGCTCAATTTTGGAGTGCTTTAAAAACAAATATGATACGCTCTCCTGGAGCTGGTTTAATGACCTGGGAGACATCAGTTTTTATGTTGCTAGGGAGCTTCACACTGCCTGCAACATTAGACAAATGCTTGGGCGTACCCCCGCCTCTTCCAGGGCACCATCGGAATTTAAAAAAGTAACAACAATTCTGTTGCAGGACATTATGGGGTGCTCTAAGCCAGATCTGTGAATGGTGTGTTAAGTGGTTTGTAGAGCACAGCTTATCACCCTTGAGGGTAACTAGGCACTGGAGCAGGAGTGTAGGCAGAGCAGAGCTCCTAGCTGAACAAGCAGGTCTTCAGTTTCTTGCAGAAATAAAGTAGAGAGGGGGTTCCTTCTGTGTTGTGGAAGGTCATTCTAGGTCTTGGTGGCTATGCAGGAGAAGAATCAGCCTCCTATTTGGCTTCTGTAAATGAGAGGGATACTTACATTGGAGAGAGAGGCTGGGCGTAGTTGTCTGGTTAGATGGTAGGAACTGAAGACGGTGATTGAGGTAGGCTGGTCTGGTATTGTGGTAGGCTCTTTAGGCATGGAAGAGAACTTGAATTGGCAGTGTTCCTGGGTAGGTAGCCTGTGCCTTTCTCTGACGAAGGGAGTGAGGTGTGTGCTATAGGTGAAGTCTAGGATGAGGCTGATGGCGGAGTTCTGGGTGGTCTGGAGTCTTTGGGTGAGTTGGTTGGAGTTGACAGTGTTGAGTGCATTATCATAGTCCAGTCTGCATAGCATTCTTAGTATGAGGAAGCAGGAAAAGATTACGGCATTCACCTGTTTATTGATCGTGAGTCTGTCACCCAGGCTGATTCCTATGTTTTTGACGTGGTCTCTGGGAGGTGAGGATGGGTCCCAATTTGGCTGCCCATCAGGAAGTGTCCCATGGAGAGCTCTCATTCTCAAATATCAGGACTTCCATTTTGTCTGTATTGAGTTTTAGGCAGTTCTCTTTCATCTAGTTTGCGACATTAGTCATGCAGGGTGTGAATCTGGTACTAGTGGTGTTGTTATTGTCTGCGAGGGAGGGGATGAGCTAAGTGTCATCAACATGGAAGATAATGTTGATTCCGTGAGCTCTTATGATACTGGTGAGAGTTGTCATGTATACGTTGAAAAGGGTCGGGCTGAGGGAAAGTCCTTGAGGGACTGCACATATGAGGTTCTTGGGTTCAGAAGTGTACATTGGGAGTCTGACTAGCTGGGCTCTAATGGAACAGAAGGAAGGGATCCTTCTCTGAGCTTCTCCTTGCATTGTGAAGTTTTTGGGTTTTGAGATGAGGATGCTGTGGAATGCGGTATTGAAGGCTGCGTTGATGAGAGCAGCAGTTTCCCCTCTGTCCATGATGATCTGGATGTGGTCAGTTGCTGTGATGAGGGTAGTTCCTTTGCTGTGGTTGCTGCAGAATCCTGACTTGGTGATGTCCAGGAGGTGATGCTGTTCTAGATGGCTGGAGAGCTGCCTGTTGGTCACTTTCTTCATGACATTGGAAGGGAAGGGTTGGAGCAACATTGACAAGCTTTGACCTCTGCATATTTCCATTTGGGAAGGTTGTATTATAGCTGAAGGTGTTGATTGTGGTGAAGTAGGCGAGGACCAAGATTCCCCCAAACTGTAGGTTTAGCAGGGGTCAGTAGGGACCCCCAAATAGATAGTTTTCATAAATGTGGTGGTGACCTCTGTGGTAAGGAAGCTTTAGTCTGTTAGTTGATGATTCGTTCTTGGTGTTGATGGGCAGTAGTCCCATGGGGTATTCTAAAGTGTGTTGGGGTTTGAAGGTACTGTATATCTGGAGTATTTTGTTGTGGAAAAAGAGGTTGTTTGAGAGGTCCTGTGATGGGGAGAGGGTGGAGGTGACTGCGAATGGGTTGGAGAATTCTCAGACAATGTTGAAGAGGTCTTTGCAGTTGTAAGAGCTGGCTTCCAGTCTCAGTGTAAGGGCTGTGTTGTAATCTTCCACTCTTTCCTATTCTCCGTTTCCCCCCTCCCTCCTCTGCCCACTTGGTATAATCTGCGCTCCATCAGGGAGTGCAGATTAGAATGTTCAGTGAGAGACTTAGCCGCCAAGCTGGGGGCACCTGTTGCATCAATCTCAATAAAACTTAACTTGGAACCAACAACTAGTAGTGAATTATTACTACATTTATGGCGACGAGGACGGGATGCTGAGCCAGGGTCAGTTTGGTGTTTCCCCCCTGGATGAATTTGATGCTTGTGCGGAGTTTTGGAGTGAAAAGAAGGACTCGCCAGTTAAAGTTTGATGATCACTGGACAACAGACATACCGGTATCCAGGCTGTTCTCATCGAGGTATTCCCCTGGACAGGGTGTGAGATTCTCGATTCCGGAACGGAAAAGGAGGGCGGGTGAGAAGCCTCGGTGAAGGTGAACTGGAGCCGTGTGGAGAAGAGGAGCGTTCCCTTCTTGTTGAGGTCTGATTGGCGTATGTGTATCTGGCAACCTGTGTCCTGTGACAAGGTAAAAGAAGATATAATGAAATGAGGCGAAGACCTACTTCGGGCGTCTTTATGAAATTGAGAGTGTGAAGAGGAGTAAGACCCGAGTTTGAAGAGTTTTGAAATAGGTGAAAGCTCGACTGGTGAGCAGTTAAAATAATGAAAAGAGCTGAGTGGAGCTCTGGAAAAGGTGAAAGTCCGTGTGAAAGGGGAATGAGTGAGACCCAAGTACATGGCGAAAGTTCGTGAGGTGATCAGCTGAAGTGTATGAGAAGAGCTGGGCGAAGCGGAGGATTACGTGGGGGTCAACTGTTCTCACTGCGTCTTGAAGTTGAAAATAGGAGCCGTGGTTACGAAGTTTATAAAGGAGCAAAAGTCCGTGTGAAAAGGGGACGAGTGAGAAAGTGATCGAGGCAGGAGTGTCCTGCGCACTCTGTTTCCTTAAGTGATATTGAGGGGAATCAGCAAATAGTAGCGCTTGGAGATAAACCCTCATCAGCCTTTCTGTGTGCAGCCAAGTTAATTCACGTTTATTAATATTCTCCTCAAATTCCGTTGATAATAACCATATCAGGGAAAACCTGCCACCGTGTGGATATTCAAAGTAGTAAAGTTTGAGGAAAATTCATTTTCAGTGCATGACAGTTGAATCGATGAAGTAGAAGTGACATCGTGTAAACATCCCTGAGGGTGCCGCAGGCGGAGCATAGCCTGGTGTAGGTGCGGATTATCCTGTGGTGTGAACCGAACAAAAGGAAAAGGAGGCTCGTCTTCGTGGAGAAAGCATTAGAGGAGGTGAGAGGCGAACTGCGGAGAGGCGCTAAAGGCAAGTCGTCACACGGCCCCAGCAAAAGCGGAATTGAAGCATTAAGGGTCGGTGTGTCATTCGCTCACACTGGTGTGCTGAGTTGGGCACAAGCTGCGAACTGAGGGGAAGAGTGCGCTGCAATCCAGTCATTTATCTGTGTGACTGCAATCAATTAACTGTCGTATAGTATGAAGGGTGGTCAGCGGAACTAATTATCCCGTTTCCTGCTGTTAGGCGCCCTGAGTTTACCACCCTGCATGAGGCCCCGGCGCGTGTAAGCTAATAACGCGCTGAATGAACGTTAAGGCTGATCAGCTTTGTCCTAAGCTTTCTGCGCGCACCAACCAACGGCACTGACTGTATTCTAACGAAAAGCAGAACGCTTACTGGTAATCTTGCTGAAAGAATATGTGGTGACTCTGTGGCTTATATTCGATCCTTGCTCCTGTGTGGGCACCAGGCAGAGCAAGGCTGAGGTGTTGAAATAGGCAGCAGTCCGGTGGAGTTCACGCCTGGATATCACACCTCCATTCGAGAGTTGGCTTCTTCCTGTCAGGAACTATATTTTGAAGGGAAGTTTCTCCACAGGAAGTTCCCGCCAGTGGGAGGGAGAGCAGGCAGTTCCTTGAACATAATTTTTCAACCGTGGAAGTAGAAAGAGGACTGCACAAACTCGAATTAGAGGAAAGGTTTAGGAGAGAGGTAGCCTTTGAGGAAAATTGTCGTGACAGAAAGGGGCAATTTGCCGACTGGAGTAGAATTTGTTTTTCCTTTTTCGAAGTCATTTGGAACATTCAAGTAAGAGGAACCTGTGGCATACACATGCTTGAAGGGGCAAAATTACCGAGTGTAAAGCAGCGCAGGAGGCATTGAGTCTGTAAAGGAGTAGGATGGGGCATTTTTAACTGTGGGATTCATTAATGTGCAGCTGGGAGGGTACTGACACTCCTTAGCTTTGAATCAGTCCCAGCAGTCTTTCTAGAAACTCCTGTTGGAATCCTCTTACCTATCAAACGTGGTGCGTATTTCCCTTAGTGGCAACAGTGGTGTTGTAATTTCTGCAAGGGTGGTAGTTTCCAGTGTATTCAGGTGTAGTGCAGCACACTAAACATGGAGTGGGGCCGAATGTATAATCTCCATCCACCTGTGCCGTTCATGGAGGAGTCTAATAATAACAGTGCCGATTGGAGGGAGTGGAAAGTGTATTTTGAAAACTATTTGTCCGTCCTGGAAGAAGAGGTAGTATCTCTTTCACCGGAAGTAAAGGCGGACATCTTACTTCACAGCTTAGGTACGGGAGGAAGGAAAATGTATCAAAATATGGAGAAAGTATTTATGAAAGGAACTGATAGAAATATCTATGAGAACATTGTGAATTTGTGGGATGAATATTATAAACAAGCCACATGTGGAAAGGCACAAAGAAATGAAGGGTTCAAGGAAAGAAGGGATATCAAAGAGGAAATTATTGCCAGTAAGAGATTTCAGAGATGTACCGTTAGTATATGTGAAATTGAGACTGAAATGATCACAGACTCTGGTTCAAGACATAGTGTGGTAAGCAAGAGTGATTGGGACCACAAATTTAAAAAAAAATATGGTAATGAATTGAAGGAAGCCAACATAGTCCTTAAAACGTATGCAGGGAAGGATATACAGGCTATTGGCTTCAAAGTCATGGATGTAGTTTATAAAGAAAACAAGTCGAGGAGTACTATATACATAATGGATGGTGGTGTCAACATGCTAGGGTGGAGAGACCAACAGAAGTTGAGGATTTCATTAGAGGAAAATATAAAAGGACACAGGAATAAGCAGGCACGGATTCAAAGCATACAAGAGACAAGAGGAGAAACTGTTAATGTTCGTAGGCAGCCGTCTAAGAGTTATACAGTATTTGAAAGAGCTGCAAGTGAAAAAGAGTGGGGAAAAGAAGCTATCAGGGACGAACATAACAAGAAACAAAACACTTATCAAAGTCAGGTGGAGGAAAGAGAAATACGTAAGAAACTAGAGAGAAAGGACTGTAGAAAACAAAAAGTTGAGACAGATGTAAAATTTGAAAGGGAGGAAGAGTGTTTAAATACCACAGCCAAAGAACGTGGATGGCAGATGTATAAGAGTGACCAGTCTAATTGCAATGAAATGTGGCAAAGAAATAAGTTGGCAGGGTTTAGGACCAAGATGTCAGAGGAGTATGTGGACAATATTGATCAGGAGAGAGAGAGGGGTGCAAGCTACATTAAGTCTGAAGGAGAAAACAAAGACGTATACATACAAGGGCTTGATTATGGTATGATGGAGAGTGATAGCAAGAAAACGCAGAGAAACCTAAAAGGATCTCCATTAAAAGTCATGGAAGGGAAGAGGGGTCCATCCTATGATCATTTGAGGAAGCCAAAGTGTTATGGTCCAGAAAACACAGACAAGTTCTTTTATGGAAAGCCCAAGAGGGAACAGGAGGACATACTTATGGCTGAGGAGACTCATGCAAATGATCGGAGGCTGTGGGAATCTAAATGCAATAAAAGTTGTAATACTGGTTACGGACAAGAAAATGAGGACTGTCCAGGCAGGGATAAGGTCATGGAAAGAGGGGCTTATTTTGTCAAAGGTAATATTCGGGGTGTGTCCTGGCCCAAACTACTGCCTAGGGAAAAGAACAGCACAGCCATTCTCAATCTTCCAGAAGGGGATGGTAATTCCAGCATGAAGAGTTCAGAACCAAAGGGAGAAAAAGACTGTGTGGCAAGCTCAGGCATAGGGGAGCCAAGGGTGAATAAAATGTGATATATATACCGGCTCTCCACTCATGTTAGGATGCCGTAAGCACAACCCCGGGTATCCATTGAATTGTATTGCCCACACCATTACGGTGCACATTCTCGTTGCACCAGACAGTTACAGTTGTTTAACTTTGGTTGATTTTATCAGATAATTTTACCTACTGCATTTTGTGTTTGAAAGAGCATTATCCTGTTTCCTGCAGATAAATATGTGGTCAGGGGTCACTGATGAAATCCTAACAGGGCATGCCAAGGGATCATATAATCAATCACCTAGACACGTTAATTAAAAAAAAACAAAAAAAAACTAAATGTTCTTAGCATATGTACTTCAGTTAATAGTGAAGTCCTTACAAGTCTTCTATTCTGACCTTAGCATGGGGTCCCTTGCTTTCGACCCCATGTTGCCGGGCGCTATCTATCCTGCACCCCTCCTTCCCATTCTCCCGCTCCTCTTGCTTGGAGTTTCCCCCCCCCGCTTCCCCTTCATTCCGTTTTCCTTAGGGAGGGAGGTGTGTTGTAATCTTCCACTCTTTCCTATTCTCCGTTTCCCCCCTCCCTCCTCTGCCCACTTGGTATAATCTGCGCTCCATCAGGGAGTGCAGATTAGAATGTTCAGTGAGAGACTTAGCCGCCAAGCTGGGGGCACCTGTTGCATCAATCTCAATAAAACTTAACTTGGAACCAACAACTAGTAGTGAATTATTACTACAGGCTGCTTTCCTGGCTTCTTTGATCTGGGTGTGAATAATAAAAAAGCTGCTCCTGCCACTAATTTATTATTCTTTCTAAGTCTTTTTTGTTATTTTTTTGGGTGTCCCATTGCCCACCTTGGACACCCACATCTTTACTCTTTGTTGATGTGATGGCCACCAATCAGATCTTATCTTAAGATCTTCTGGTCTGCAGATCCTCTGCACCTTGAAATATATAAACGTTTTATCCCGAATATCTCCAGAATTACTGAACGGAATTACACTGAATCATAAAAAGCATGCTTTCCGGACCAAGATCTAATTTTCTACCAAAATTCATGCAATCCATCCAGCCCTTTTAGCTGTAGCTACATCAAATAGATGGGCAAAGCGCATTTTGGCACTTCGTACTCGGGACGTGCGTGTGTGTGTATGTGTGCATGAATGCAAGGTGCACAGCAATGTCTCTTGGCAGTGTAGTTCAAAAGGGAATCAGTTCTGTAGTCTGTGCAGCAGAGCGAGGAAAACATTGCAAGTCGGATTGCATACCTAGTAGGAAAGATGGATGAGTTCAAAGGTAATTCCAGTGTGGTTTGTCAAGCATTCCCAAAAGCTTAAAGGATTCAGTCCTTAAGAATAAAGGCTTTATCTGTTAATAGCTTGCAATAACATAAGTCAGGGGCTGTGCTTGCCAACTTTCGAGGACTCCAATCTGGGGCATTTGGAAGAAGAAACATTAAAGTTTCTAAATGTGCCTTTCGCATGCATCAGAGGAACAGAGTAGACATTTAGAAGTACTCTTCGGGGCATGACTGAACCAAGAATAGGCACGGATGAAACTTAAATTACACCCGTGTAATTTTGGTGAATTTTGCTTTACACTTCTTATGCGATACTCCCGAAATGATGACATTAGGCCAACATTCATCACAAAATTAGATGGCATGATGCAAAATTAGAAAGCATGAGAGCAAGAACAATGCAAACTATCACACATGAGCCGCTGTTGTCGCTCTCTTTCTTTTAGTGCATATGTATTTCATGTTAAAATGGAGTTCTAAATGTCAGACTTGCATTTCGCAAATTATGCATATTTGTACATAATTCCCCGACATTTTGTACATTTACTCAAAAGTCAACAACAAGAATTTTGCAAACTCTAAGCAAGCATCTTGCAGGTGAACCACTAGAAAATAAAAACGTGAAAAATTCAGATCCATCTAAGACAACCTAGATGCATGGAAACAAAGTAGGTACATGGGGTCACCCTCTCTATGAATTGACAGCACTAAACCTATCTAATATAATGTATATATAGTGCAGCAGCTTGTGAAGTAAGGCAAACACGAGGGAGGACATAGACCAGGTCTTGAAGAGTGGGTGAAATGTGGTTGATATTCTTCACTATAATAAATGATGATGACCAATCTGCCACATCAGTGAATATACATTACCCATGAGATAGTCTACATCCTATGCCGCCTACTCACACCCTATTCAAAGGGACTCGTTCTTTAGGTCCTGGGAACTCGGAAGCAAATGGTCAATCTTTGTAGTAAGTTTTGCTTATTGTATCCGGAATATTAGGAAAATATCAAGAGCATATATTGGGAGAAACATTCTGTGTTTCCTGCCGAATGCAGCCAAAATGACAGCGGTTCAGGCCTTGATAGTGTCAAGACTGGACTACCTTAATGTCTTATATCTTGGGGTGTCGCAGGGCAGGATTAACTGACTAAAAAGAGTGCAGAACGCTTCAGCCCCACATACTGATTAGCCTAAGCGTGTGACAATGGAAGCTGCGCTGAAGCAGCTCCATTGGCTCCCTGTGAGACAGGGGTCCTCTTTCAAAACCTTGTGTTACTGTTATAAGGCAACGGTTTATCAGACCTTATGTACCACTGAGGAACCTTAGATCTGCATGGGAGATGCTGCAATGGTTGCCAGATTTTTAAAAAAATTTGAAAAACTGAACTGTTCCGCAACTGATAGACTGGACCAATGCTACATAGCATGGAGATACCCCTCGCGGGGGTGATTCAGGTGATTTACAAACTTTTTCATTCATTCAAGAAAGTATGTATGGACTGAAGCTCGGTTGGCTACCTGGCACCTAAATGGTGGCATGTTCTGCCTTTAGCAGTTCTGCAGGCCCAGACAGAAGACCTGTTCAGAAAAAATCTCAAAACCTGGGGGTATATTTGCAACAAAATGATGCAGCGTTGCGCTCCAAGCAATCTGCAGCGACAAGCCGCTTCATTTAAAAAAAATGCAGCGATGCGCCATGTTTGCAAGAATACGGAACACCCCTGTGTTTTCCCTTGCGCTGGCACTAAAAAAAGCTGCCTGGCGCCAACACAGACACCCCTGCAACACAGGGCAAGGGTGCCTGCATTGCAGGGGATCATCCCTGCAGCACAGACACCTTTGCACCGTACTGCAAGGGTGCCTTTGTGGCAGGGATGATTGTTTATGTGCAGGAAAGGACACCTACCTGTCCATAAACAATCTTTAAAGGCAATTTGCTCTTTCTATGTGTGCTGCAGAATGTAGCACATATAGAAAGAGCAAACATGAAGCAAAATTAAATGTATTTCAGAATGTGCCAATCAAAAACCTGCTATTCAGTGGCATTAGTTTTTGGTGCAGCCTCAGATTTACACATCCTTGTAAATCTGGAGCAGCGTCAAAAAGCAATAGGTTTTGTGGTGGAATGCCCACAGCAACACCCATTGCACGCCCCTTTCACGCAGATATCAGCGTGAAAGGGTACCATATTTACAAAGCAGCGTTAAGCCACGCAAAGTGGCTTAATACCACTTTGCAAATATGGAGCAGGTCATTGCGGCACCGGAACACCAGAAAAAATGATGTTCCGGTGCCCCGTGTTATTTACCTCAGGATGCAGGGGTGCTGGGTTACGGTTTGATAGTGGCATTGAAGCGGGGGTTTGACCGTACCTAGCCCTGGGATACCTTAAGAGGTAGGTATGCTCTTTAGAAATCACATTAGTTTCATTATTATTATTATTTTAGACATTGGCTCACTGGATATTGATGATAAAGGGTCAAGTGCGATTGAAAGAAACATTAAATTATCACTAAAATGATGAACAATAAATACAATATTCAGGCAATGTTATAGCTTTGAACTAAACGATTTTACTTCACAATGAAGGCTTCAGTGCCATTGTAAGGGTGACAGTCTGGCTCCTGCAGGTATAAGGGAAACTCTATGCACACAAGCACTCTATAGATGGAGAGCTGGGTGTTATAACGGAGTCACACAGGAACAGTGTCAGGCCTTTCAAGCCGAATCTGAAAGTTCTGAGACGCATTTTGTGACAGTCTCAGCGTCACAAAAAGTCAAATTTCAGGTTTCAAGACACAGTTATTTTGAGGACCACCAGCTTTGTTCTTGCTATGATACCTGACTTGCTGCTCTCTCGAACATTAATAATCCGTTTTCTGTACTGCCGTCTTAAACATTACACTGAATTCCTTTAATTCAGTTCCTTCATTGCCCGGGTGTGCACTCTGCAGAGGGCGCCCTCTTCTGGCTTCTGTTCCCAGCGGATGTGAAGACGATGGGCAGAGGCTGGAGACTCCTGCAAATGAATGATTACTGACCGCACTGGATGGGGATGCCTGAAGCTTGCTGGTGAGGGACTTGAAGCCTAAGACGCCCCTAAAGAATGAGCATTGCTCAACTGATCGTGTAGGGATAATGAACGATGCTGAAAACACGAGGGAAGGACCATTGATGATCGACACTCACACAAAGTCGAGATCACCAAGGACATGGTGGTGCGTCAAGGGAAACCAAGGTAATTGCCTCTAGAGCAGATGGCCAGTTTCATCTCATGCTAGGAGACATCTGGATCCGCAGACATGTTTAAATGAATACAGGCCTAGGATAGACTGGCCAGTAGTCTTGAAAGCTTCTGCTGTTTTAACAGTGATGCTCAAAGTACGCCCTGTGCCGAATGCGGCCGCCTCACCTTGACATGAGGTCCCCTGAAGAAGGACTAGCCTGGGCTGCTGTTTACTTGATCGATCAGTAACATTCAGAAAGATATTGAATAAACGGCAAACATATATGTACACTCACTGAACTAAAAGAGAAGAAGCAAATAAGGTGTCCTGTACCACTTAGCTTTAGGAGAGCATTATGTTATTGTTAAAGACATTTTGCAACAAAAGTGTACAAATATGATAAAGTCTCTTCAAAATTCAAAAAAGTGTATTTCGTTAAAATGTAGATGCAATTCACCTTAGTACATCAGATTATATCAGTGCATTCGGAAGTATTTAAAAGACCTGATAGTTTTAAAAAAAGAACGTAGAAACATTCATGCCTCCAACCACAGTGACAACAATGTTATGTTATGTTATGTTATATAGTCTTATATAGCGCACAGCTGCCCCAGCAAAGGGGCGTCCCGGCGCTAGCAGCTAAGAGGTACCGAAACACAACAACCTAAAGCCATGCTAGTCATCTTACAACCGGAAATTACACTGCAGGAAAGAGAAAAGTTTTAATAGCTTTCCTAAAGGCAGTCAAACAGTCTATGCCGCAGATCTGTACAGGCAGTGAGTTCCACAGCCTGGCTGCAAAGCAGCAGAAAGACCGTCCGCCCACACGGCTGCGCTTGAACTGTGGGATGACAGCCAAATGTTGTCCTGCCGAGCGCAACCGACGGGAGGGAACATAAGGGATAAGCAGGTCACTCAACAGATTGGGACTGGCAGATTTCATTATCTTGAAAGATAGACACAGTGTCTTAAATTGAACCCGCTTCTCCACAGGAAGCCAATGCAACCTGCGGATACGCCAATAGCAGAGCAGAAGCGCGGGAGACCAACCAGAACTCTAGCTGCAATATTTTGAACATGTTGTATCCGGAGTAATTCAGCTTTATTTGCTCCCAAAAGAAGAGAGCTGGCATAATCTAGGCAAGATAGAATGGTCGCCTTTACAATTAGGTGACGTATGGAAGGATAAAAAAACTACAGAAGGGGCGTAAGACCCCGCAGAAGGCCAAAGCACGTGCCTGCAACTTTCTTAGTATGTGCCTGAAAACTAAGAGATGGGTCCATCCATACCCCGAGATTTTTAACCACTGCCTTAGGTGTGGGAATGTCACCCAGAGCGGTCGGCCACCAACTCTCGTTCCACAAACGTGCGTTCTTCCTGACCAACATAACCTCAGTTTTGCTGGCATTTAGTTGCAAGCAATTAGTGGCAATCCTTTCGGCTACAGCCGTCATCCCATCTCTAAATCTAGAGGCTTTCGGAGAGGACACTTCCGCCAAGGTGACAACAAGCTGCGTGTTGTCCGCATATGAGACCAAGGTGAGGTCCCACTGCCTGGCGACAGCAGCAAGAGGCTGATCGCAGAGATTGAACAATGAAGGGTTCAGCACCGAGCCCTGGGGTACCACCTGATCGATGGAGTGGGCCTGGGAGAGAAATGGGGGAGCGGAAACTCGGAAAGATCTTTTGGTCAGAAAGGATCTGAACCATTCCAGAGCCGACCTTATCACCCCAGCTTCCTCTAGCCATTGAAGAAGGATGGCATGCGATACAGTGTCAAAGGCGGCACTGAGATCTAATAAAACCAGTGCCGCACTCTGACCAGTATCAAGGATGGATCGCAGATGCTCAGTGGTAGCCAGGAGAGCAGTCTCCGTACTGTGGCCCGGGCGAAACCCATTCTGAGATGGATCCAAGATGTTATTAGAGTTCAGGAATTGAGTAAACACGTTGCTGACATGTGACTCTGCGATCTTAGCCACCCACGGTAAAAGGCAAATGGGCCTAAAATTTTCAGGTTTAGTTGAGTCCAGCGTAGGTTTTTTAAGAATGGGGGATACTCATGCCTGTTTCCATAATACCGGAACAGTTGCAGTGGAAAAGGAGGAGTTAATTATTTGACAGAGCGGAGCCTGAAAAATAGGGAGTGACTCTCTAAACTGCGTTGGTCTCAGGGGGTCAGAAGGAGAGCCAGTTTTAATTTTGCCACTCAGCCGGGTGAACTCCTCGTGAGATATACATGGAATGGCTGGCAGGGTCAACCGAGACCCAGTTTCAACAGGCAAAGAAATAGAAGGAATGGGGACTTGAGGAAAAGATTGATAAATAGTACGAACTTTTTCCACGAAAAAAATAGCCAAATCCTCGCACTGCTGTGCGGATGATATAACCGGCGCCGTGGCTTTCTTAGTTCTAAGATCCTTGAGAATCTTACAAGTACATTTAGTAGGATTTGGGCTCACCTTAATTTCACTTGCATAATAGGCAGCACAAACTTTGCAGATGGATCTATGATAATGCTTAATTTTAGCAAGATAACATAATTTTTTCTCAGCATCATAGTCCCTTCTCCACTCCCGTTCTGCTTTTTTGCATGTTTTCCTTAGAACGGTCAAAGAGTCATTGTTTCAAGGGCTAATGGTAGAGGTTCAGCCCTTAAACCATTTAGCAGGGCTAAAGGAGTCTAAGCCATAGTTAATCCAATCACAGAATGAACCATAATCCGACTCATAGTCATGTGGAGGTCCCAAAGGGTTCGCAGCGAGGAAGTCATGAAAATCCTCTAGCTTCAACTTACGCCAAGGGCGTTTAAAAACTGGCTTTAATATGTCAGGATGACGAGGCTCAGTGAGCAGAACAGACATTTCTACCAAAGAGTGATCGGTCCACCCCATGGGCATAGGCATCTCCTCCCTAGAGAACTGTATATTGGAGAATATAGGATCTAACAGGTGCCCAGCTGAATGTGTGGAACCAGGTACCAATTGGTCCAGCTAAAATGCAGCCCAGTCTGCAAGTACACTGCAGATTGCACTATCCTGGGTTAAATCAAAACGGAGATTAAAATTTCCAAAAATGCTGAAATTGGCTGTGCCCACAGCGAGCGAACTAATAGCATCCAGAAAGGCCTCTATAAATATGGCAGCTGGCCCCTGGGGGCGGTATACCAGGAGTCCTGATAAAGTCAGATGAGGACTCACAGAAATCCTAAAACACGCACATTCACAGCCTTCAATTACTTCCTTAAAAAACAAACATGAATAGCAGGATTTAAAAATTACAGCAATGCCATCCCCTCTGGACTCCCTGTTGATCATACATATGGAATATCCTGAGAGAAGTGCTAAATTGGGTTCTGCTACCATGTCGTTACGTCTAATACAGAAAAAACAAATCTGGAGCTTTTTCTGTGACCAATTCATATATTTCCAGATAGTGCTTTACCAGCGACCTCACATTAAGTTGGAGTATTTTCAACCGGGCCTGAGATTGACTACCAGGTGCGCATGATAGAGGTACAGCAGGTATAGTGTAGTTACAAGCCAGGCAGCCCCAAGATTCATCCCCCAGGTTGGATGGAGATATTCTACAGAGAGTAGTGCCTGAATTAATAGCTAAAAGTTCTTCCCTGCCATACGAGTATAGTCCCGGCTGCTTCCAACCAGGGGTCCTGGCGAGGGGCGACGTACGGGCGCAGATGGGCTTGCCTTTGGGGCGCCTTCGGCGTGCCAAAGGCGCTCCCGCACCATAGCCATCTTAAGTATAGGAGCACACACAAGCTAGAGCGCAAAAAAAAATGGTGTCCACCCATGGAAACCGGAAGTGAGGGTTTCCAGCAATGAAGTTCAAGACACCCTCCACAGCGAACAGCCAGAAGGCTGCGGTTGACCGGGGCGCTTGAACGAATTAAAAAATTTGCAGGTAACAGAAAAATTACATGAACTGAGAATACATTGCACCAGACATAAAAAACATGTAGTAAAAGAGCGCGCCTGCCCAAGCCGCGAAGGGAGGCTAGCCGGGGAAATTATTAGCGTTGCTGGCAGAATTCAAACACATGCACCTCAAGCAAGAAGAAAATGCGCACCCAACTCCAGTTTAAGTACCGGAGGTCCGGGAGCACACACAAGCTAGAGCGCCAACATAAATGGCGTCTACCCGTGCCAATAGTGTAGTATGAGGCAAGGCAGTTGTCACATAAAACCTTCTGGATGGTCTGGGTTCTTATTATACATGGACAACATTATAGTTTATTAAATGAAACTCAAGGGAAAAGGTTTTGTACAGTGCATATCCTGAACTAATTTATTTCAAGGAGCTCCTATATGTCATAATGAAGATAAAGGAGACAAAGTAAATTCGACAATTGTCTAGGATCACACAATTTGGTGAAGTAGGGAAGCCAGGATTGTTCCCAGGTTTTCTGGTTTCACACTGTACAATTCTATTTCATTCCAATTCAATAATCAAGTGTTTTCTTTTTTACGCTTGAATCTCTCAAGCTAACGATAGCACCCACCTAAACCCCTCGCCTCACAAATCCCCACTCCTACCATGAGGTCCAGTAA
Organism: Lissotriton helveticus; assembly: GCF_964261635.1. Lineage (NCBI taxonomy): Eukaryota > Metazoa > Chordata > Amphibia > Caudata > Salamandridae > Lissotriton > Lissotriton helveticus. Next base: position 1,305,320,688 of record NC_136061.1, read on the forward strand.
AAGGAGAAATACTCAAATAAAAATAATGGGGAGGGGGACACTCCGTGCCCACAGGCTGCTGGACGTAGGATAACATCTAGAACCAGCGGCGCACAGCTGAAGGCTATGCCAAGATGGCTTTGGTGCAGGGAGATTATATACAGAGCAGGGCCTGTGCCCAGAGTGTACAGCAAATGATCTGCATCCCTGGTGTAATGTGCTCGACGTTTAACAATGCCCATTTGTCACCGGGAGCAGTGGAATGGAATGTAAAGCATTGATGAACTTCCTGTACCAAAATCCTTTTAGTCATAGTGTTTCCCATCCTTTCTAAGTCCACCTGACTCTGCTGGTGGGAGAGAGGATGGAGCCATGGTCAAAGGTCATATATCCTCTACCTTAAGCACATAGGGACATGGCTAAGGGCTAGCCACTGCAAGAAAAGAGAGCATTCGGGCTGGGTAGAGCTTATTACCAATGGGCATGCCCAGCAGTCTCTAACGGTACCAAAAGAGGGCTCATGTGTATGAGAGAGCGTAAACTGATAAATGTATGAGTACATCACACTTACCTGTAGTAAGCACAAGTCATGAAGAGAAATGCCATGAGTGCTAATAGTATTTGCAAATATATCCTAAAATGTATAGCTAATGTAGAGATTTAAGTAGAAGTGGAACTAATACAGAAATGTGTGACATTATATGACTTTATTAGACGTGATTATTTTGAATCCATGTCGTGAAGCTGCTAAAACATGAGATGGTATGCGGTTAAACGCAGAACGTGGTAGGCCTCAGGGCCAGAGCTGGAGGGAAAGGGAAGGTGGTTCTTTTCACGACACAGATTGTTTTAAGGTTTTTGGCCATTGCATTAAATAGGCCATGATTTATAGAAATGTTTACTTAATAATAGAATAAGAGTATTAACATGTTTTAATTAAATGAAGAAGTTGAATGCTATAATCATAATGAGAAATATTGTAGGCCTGAAATGTTTTAGCATTGATTTACACGTACATGTCTGGGCTGAGAAATGTTGCAAGCCTTTTTCTTTTAGAAGTATATGAGAGTTGGGTTCTTGGCTACTGATATCTGTCTGCAACAGGAAAGGGGGGATCCAATTATAAATGAATGAATAGAGGTCTGTTCAGTAGACGGCCCAGACATGGAGGAGGGTTTTGGAATGTTTAAGGGGTATCAGCGGGCCGGAGAAGAATCTGAGAAGCAAGGTCAACTCTAACGTCTGAGGCCCAAGACAAAGCATCATGGAAAAAGCCAGAAGTTGCACCACGTGAGGGGCGTTCCACAAGGGGCGTCTCAAATGTTGTTGACTGTTTTGTATTAGGGACAGCACCCCTGGGTGGAGTTAGAGCAGAGACCTGAGGACCCCTAAGAGAGTGGATGGGTAGGCAGAGAGGGGTCATGACTGGAGAACTATAGGTTTTCACCAAGAGACTTAGAGTGAGTGACTTCCCTTGGGGGTCATTCACTGCTGACACCTTTGTTAGGTTGGGATTTGGTTAAGTAGGGATACCATCTAGAACAGGGTAGGGACGCCTAACCTGTGTGTTTTTTCCTCCAACCTAAATGAAGGAGAGATATGCGTCTATGCTGATAGCTTTGCTATTTCTAGAACTTGTGTTAGTGATTTCTGTTGCTCGTTTGAGGGCTTTCCGAGAGCACATGTATGTAATTGGACCTGTGTATCTCGTGAATCTCATTCTGAGATGCCTGTATTTGCAGCTCATTATATCTTTACAATAAACTTTTGAAAACTAGAAGTTGTCCGTGATCTTTGAGAGTAGAGTCCTTTCTTGGGTGAACTAACTTGGAAATGGGTGCACTTCCTTTCCTTACAGACAGGCAATAAAGGTTCAGTCGACCAGATCGAGGTTTGGATCAATAGATATAAGGTATCGATCGAAATCTCGCCCTTTCAGTTGGTAGCAGAGGATGGTTGCCTTCTTGAGGACGGTGACCTAGGCCAGGTTAGCTTACCCCAAGGCCCCTAGAGATCGATGATTGGAAGAACAGCCCGCTGGAGAAGATCCGGATGACGTGAGACAGGAAAAAGCAGCAGTATCGGTCGAGAGTGAGTATAAAGGGTTATGCGTGTTAGATTGCGGTGTTTTGTATTGTATCTATGTTGTAATGTCTGGCGGAGCTGAATGTCTGTAGAGTGACTGTGGAACAGGTTGTGAGCGCGCGCAACCGGTGGAAATCTTAAGTTCAAGGAGAGCTTAAGTGGTTCGGGTGTATCGGACACCCAGAGTAATTGTCAACTAGTGTGAAGGGGGTCATGAGGTACCATTGATCACCCAAGAGACCGAGATAGGGGGAACGTAAGAGTGAGTGCGTGAGTAACGGACGCTGGTCGGAAGTTACTGTGTGTGTAAGCAACCTATCAGAGAGACGATAAGACATCTCGTCAGTTGTGTTGACAATTACAGATAGACTGTGGACGTACAGTCGAGAGAAGTGACCGCTTGGTCGGAAGTAGTCATTTTTCGGTGTATGAATGGGACGCATGCATAACCGGGAGACGAGTTGAGAAAGGAGGGGTGCTGCTGCGAAGCGGAGAAAAGAGACGTCAGGTGGTGTCGCGCAGTGATTGGCTGACCGGAGAAAGACCGCGCTGTGATAGGCCAGCTAGCGAACACGTCACACAGGGTCGCGACGTGATTGGCCGACAGGAGAAAGACCGCGCTGTGATAGGCCAAGCTAGCAAAGCCGCGATAGGATTGGTGGATTGTCATCAGGAAGTAAACAGAGTAGCGAGGCTGGATTTTGTGCGCATAATTATGAAGTGTTTTAAATGGTTGAAAGCGTTGTTTAAGAAAGAGAAGCGGGGATCGTATGAAGGGGAAGAAGCCCCGCCGGAGGGTACGCCAGCTCGTTACATGGCAGTAAATGTTGGGTTGCATACGATCCTTTGGATATCAGAGTGGAGTAAGATTACTGAAGGAAACGAGGAACTGACGTTCCCGAAGTACGGGACGTTCAGATTAGAGGTGTTACATCGATTAAAATCAGTCATGACCTCAATTAGACCCTTGCCTAGACCAACCCAGTTTGAAGCTCTTGAAGCATGGATTAGGGCAGCGCATGAAAAGAATATGAACAGACGACAAGAAAGGGTGAAACGATCGGTAAGGGCAGTACAGGATGCCAGGTGGGATGCAGATGCTAAAAGATGGAGAGTGCATAATTTGGAAATAAATAAACTGTACCCAGTGTTAGAGGCGCCAGTAAATAAAAGCCCCCTAGAAGAAGATGATGAGAGCGAAACAGAGGATAGCCTGATAAACAGATTATTGACAGACAGGCCACCCCCATATAATAAAGCAGGGGGAGAGGTCGAGAATACGGAAGGAGAAAAGGGGGGCATTGCAGGAGAGCATAGACCGCTTCCCAGTTCACAGTGGGATCCTGAGCCAAAGAAAGAGCTGTTCCAGCCTAGTCAGGTGCAGCAGGTGGTCGGTAGGTTTGTGGTACAAAGAGCGCCGGAAACGGAAAGTGCCACATCCTACCCATTACCAGATGCACTACAAGTACCTGTTACCATAGGTCCTATAATATCGATATATGACCAAGAAAGAGCAAGAGGGGAAGAACGGGTACGGAAAGACAGAGAAAGAGCAGAGAAGGCTAGGAGGAACGATACCACTAATTCCCCAAGTCAGATGCCGATACCCAGAGAATGGAGTACACCGATGCACACAGCAGGGGACCCGGGAGGAGATCCTGGGGGCCCTAGATGGCCAATGGATCTGAGGGGATCGGGACGAAAATCCTTTCAAGAGCTAAATGAGGACATGAAGCAGTGGGACGAGGCAGTGAAGGCTCAAAAGTGCATCAATGCTGCAGAAGCAGAAAGGGAAAGTCAGGACAGCAGAGCACGGACTCACTGCGGGGCTGGGGAGAGTAGCCCGGAGTGGGACTGTAGAGGGAGTAGGGGAGTCACCCATTGGGCCCGGAGTGGAGGTAGAACAGACCTGGAAAACGGGGGCCCCGGGAGTGAAGGGGTGGCGCGCCCAATACTCAGTGAAGGGGAGAGGAGAGCACAAGAGTACAGAAACAGCTTTAAATGTCCACACTGTGTGCCCGGCACCAGAGAACTGAATGGGAGTTGTGAGAGGTCGCACCATAGTCCCTGTGATGACGGCAATGAGCGCAGCCCAGGGAATATGGGGAACCAGGAAGGATCGTATCGGATACTGAGCGATACGAGGCAAAGGGAGTGTAGCGACCAGAGGGAAAATAACAGAGAGATGTGCGGTGAGAGGAGAGAAGAAGAAGAGAGTGGGCAGAGAGAGAGTGGGGGTAACAGGCCCGTGTTCCATCACCTTCCTAGATCGGATGGCCGAGCATGGGACCTGGAGAGATGGGAGCGAGGGAGACCACCCATTAACTCTCCCGAGCCCAAACGCAGAGCTCGAAGTTGGGATGGTAGGGAGACCAGTGAGCCCCCTTCGAAAGACATATTGCGAGCTGAGATAAAAGCCAAAAGACTCGATGTCTCCAGTTTAAGGTCAGATCTGGATGACATGGTAGATGGTACCCTGCCTTTAGAAAGAATGGAAATGTATGAACAGGATGAAATACTGTATATGGCAAAGGACATTACTCGAAAAGCGAGAGCAGTCCATGAGAAGTTAGTCGAACTAGCAGGCAAATATATGGTGGACTTGTCAAGAACCAAGGCATTACAGGGTAACCACAGGCTACATTACTCAGATCGAGACCTAGATGAGAGGAGAACGATTGGGCTGAAAACACACATAAGGGAACTGATTACTGGAATAAGGACATGGAGGGCACTAGATAAGTGGGAAGAGAGGTGGTCCAAGAAAGGGACCGGCAGGAGAAGCATGATTAGTATGACACCAGGACAGCAGGGAATAGAAGCTTACCCTTTGCGTGAAGTTGCAAATGGGAATTATGTACATGTCCCTTGGAGTAGGGGAGATTTAGCTGCTTTTACCACCTCTTTCCCCAAGTTACGAGAGAGCCCAGTGGAGTGGTACAAGCAAGTGGAGAGATTTGTAAAAATCTCAAAGGTCCTTTGGATAGATCTGAACACGCTGTTTGACATTGTAGTACCAGGCGACCTGTGGACAGCATGCAAGGTTAGCGCTGAGTGGCCCATAACGGAGCCAGAAAGAGATGCCAAGACTAATGGGCCGTCCGAGATTGTGATGGCAAAATACGAGAGAGTGATGACTTGGCTGAAAGAGAAGGTGCCAATGCAAGACATAGATTGGGTCAGAATAGACCGAACAAGACAGGAACCCAAAGAGACAGTTCATGAATATTACGAGAGATTGCTGAAGGCGTTTAAACAGTATAGCGGCTTGGATGTAATGGATCCAAAAGACATAGGGCAATTTGTGTCCAAGTTCGTCCTGGGACTGAGACCGGATATTAGTTTAATGATTCAGCAACACTCGATTTGTTGGCAAACTAAACCCCTAGATGAAATACTGAGATATGCCAGGTACTGCTGTGATGAGATAGACTCCAAGGCTAAGAAACTAAAAGAAAAGTTGATGGTGGTACAGATGCAGGCAGCAGGGAAGGGGGGACAACAGCAACAGCAGCAAGGGACAGGTACCGGAGGAAAGAAGCAGTACAGTCAGAACAAGGGTAATGAGGAGAGTTCCACCTTTAGACCTAGAATAGACATAGCTACCTTGAAGAAAACGACTAGGTGCCACCAGTGCAACGAGTTGGGGCATTGGAAACGCGAGTGCCCTTACAATGTAGAGATAGGAGAGCAAGAGATAGAGGAGGAAGAGGTCCAGAGCGCACCTATGAGAGGGGCGACGCCATACCAAGGAAAGGTGCTCAAAGGGGGGGGGGCTCCTCCCCGAGCCCAGTTCCCGCAACCTCCTCGAGTAGGGAGTATGGGTAAGACCTATAGACAAATGCCCCTGTTTGTGGAAGGTGAAGAGTGCTATTATGTGGACCCATTAACCGGACAGAGAGTGGAAAGAGAAGACTGCACCCTCGGGGCAGCCTTAGAGGTAGATCAGAGGGGACCCTATGTGGAAGCAGAAGTAGCAGGGTGCCCTACGACATTTCTGGTGGACACAGGAGCCACTAGATCCACGATCAGATCAGCTGCAGTTCCAGACCTGCCCATGTCTGGAGAGACCATACAGGTGGTAGGGGTCGCAAACAGGAGAATAACCAGCCAATTGACAGAACCGGTGCAGGTGAAAATAGGGAAGTACAGCGATGAGCACCAGTTTGTGGTTTGCGATTCAAGTCCTGTGTGTCTGCTAGGAAGAGACCTGTTGTGTAAATTGAATTGTACTATATATTGTACACCTCAGGGAGTGGAGGTATTGACCAATGATGATGATGCAGATTTCAAAGTTGCAAACTCTAGAATATGCGTGGAACTGTACCCTACTTTAACAGTAGAGGAGCTCCCCTGGGACTTGAGAGAGACAGTGGCACCAGAAGTATGGGATTTCACTGGGGAAGAGATTGGTTTGGTCAAAGGGGTGGACCCAGTGAAAATTGTAGTGAAACCGCATGCTGAGTTCCCAAGAACACCCCAATATAAATTGACTCCAGAAACGATTGCAGGCATAAAGCCCGTGATCGAGTCCATGATTAAACAGGGAATACTGAAAGAAATCGTGGGTAGTCCATGCAACTCCCCGATTATGGGTCTACAGAAACCAAATGGGAAATTTCGGATAGTGCAGGACCTTCGAAAGATTAATAACATAGTCGTTTCATGTTGTCCAGTGGTACCGAATCCATCAGTGATACTGTTTCAGATTCCATTCCAAGCAGAGTGGTTCACTGTGATCGATCTTTGCCAGGCTTTCTTTTCGATCCCTCTGGACGAAGATAGCCATTTTCTTTTCGCATTTAAGCTGGAAAATCGCGTCCTAACATGGTGTCGTATCCCTCAGGGGTATACAGAGAGCCCATCGATCTTTAACCAGCTTTTGAAGAAAAATCTTGAAAGTCTAGTGCTGCCCCAGAAGTCAGTTCTGGTCCAGTACATAGACGACCTCCTTGTGGCGTCAGAAACAGAAGAAGCTTGCAGGGAAGACTCCATTGCTTTGTTAAATCACCTAGCTGCCAATGGGCATAAGGTATCCCCGGGAAAATTGCAGTACTGCCTGACAGAAGTGCAGTACTTGGGACACAGAATTGAGAAAGGCAAACGAAAAGTGTCACCAGACAGGATAGAGGCGATCATGAAAATGAATGCGCCTCAGACCCAGAGAGAGGTCAGGATGTTCCTAGGGATGGTGGGTTATTGCCGACAGTGGATCGTGAACTTTTCACTGAAAGCAAAGCCCTTGCAAAAACTGACGCACAAGGAGGTGAGTGATCCGGTACCATGGGACAAAGACTGTTTGATGGCGTTCCTACAGTTGCGAGAGGACCTGTGTCGTGCTCCGGCATTGGGAATGCCTGATTACAATAAACAATTTTTTCTTTACTGTTGTGAGAGAGAAGGTTGTGCGTTGTCTGTGTTGGTCCAAATCCATGGGAATGCCCGTAGACCAGTTGCTTATTTCTCGGCTACTTTAGACCCAGTAGCCGCAGCGTTGCCCGGATGTCTCAAATCCGTTGCTGCAACGGGTGTCAGCATTGAGAGATGTGAAAATATTGTCATGGGGCACCCGTTAGAGGTGTGCGTGCCACATTCTGTTGAACTGTTGATGACCAGGACCAAAACACAGCATCTGACCAATAGCAGGCTCACGCGCTATGAGCAAGTTATTCTTGCTGCAGAGAACGTGACCCTCAAGAGATGCTCTGTTTTGAACCCTGCTACCTTGATGCCACTTCCAAATGATATTGAGGATGATGATGAATATACAGACCATGACTGTCTCGATGTGACTGAACTATGCACCAAACCCAGACCCGACATTGTGGATGAGCCACTGACTGACCCAGATGAAATTTTCTTTGTCGATGGCTCATGTGTAAGAGACGAAGTTGGGCAATTGAGAGCAGCGTATGCTGTTTGTACAATTGAAGGAGTTGTGGAAGCAGGGTGCCTGGAAGGAGTAAACTCCGCTCAGGTAGCCGAGATTATTGCCCTGACACGTGCTTGCTTAGCAGGCAATCAAATTCGAGTCACCATCTACACCGACAGCCAATACGGGTTTGGGGTAGTTCATGATTACGGGCAGTTATGGTCTCAAAGAGGGTTCATGACTTCTTCAGGCTCTCCCATTCGCAATGGAGAGTTTGTGCGCCTGTTGTTAGAAGCATTGCAATGTCCAGCAAGTATCGCAGTTGTAAAGTGCATCGCACATACCAAAAATGAGGACTTTGTTTCGAAAGGCAATAGATATGCTGATGAAGTTGCACGGTATTGCGCGGAACAGGGTTACTCTTTCACAGAGGTGGATGTGGGTGGAATAAATGTAAGAACTGAATTAGCCATGATTCTGGAAACTGTTGATACTTGGGATGAACTGTCAACCATGCAAGAAAATGCTCCTGATTCTGAGAAAGAAACATGGGAAAAGGCAGGATGTGTAATGGGTGAGACCCATTTTTGGGTCTCAGCAGACGGCAGGGCAGTGTTGCCCAATGAGATGGTGAGTCCAATGGCTAGACTCATACATGGTCCAGTACACCTAGGGAGAGATGCTATGCTGAGAGTGTTTAGACAGACTTGGTACAACCCTAAGTTTAGAATAGCAGCAGAAGCAGTGTGTCAGCGTTGTGTGACCTGCCAGCAGCTGAACGTAGGAAAAAGAACACCAGTTGCACTAAGTCACATAGGAAGGTCTGGAGGTCCATTCAATAGAATGCAGATAGATTTCATTGAAATGCCAAGATGCAACCGCCTTCGCTATGTCCTGGTGGTTGTTTGTGTGTTCTCCAGGTGGGTTGAGGCATATCCTACACGTAGGTGCGACACCCTCACAGTGGCTAAGTTACTGCTTAGAGAACTTATCCCTCGTTTCGGGGTGCCGGCCTTTTTGGAATCAGATAGGGGAACACATTTTAACAGCGAGCTTGTGAAGATGATTTGTGTTGCGCTAAATATTGACCAAAAGCTCCATTGCAGTTACCGACCAGAAGCCTCAGGAATTGTGGAACAGATCAATGGAACGATCAAGTCCAGAATAGCTAAAGTCTGTTCCTCAACGACCCTGAGTTGGCCTGATGCCCTGCCATTAGTCCTCATGAGCCTTCGTAGTACCCCAGACAGAAGAACAGGGTTGTCACCACATGAGGTGTTAATGGGGAGAGCAATGAGGCTGCCATCTATTCCAGCTACTGCACTGTTAAATATCACAGATGATATGATCCTGGACTATTGTAAGGGGCTGTCTGACGCAATGCGTTCTGTGTCTCTTCAGGTACAGGCTGCCGAGGTTCCAGCGTGCCAGGGCCCTTGCCATGACCTGTATCCTGGGGACTGGGTCCTGGTGAAGAAACATGTGAGAAGAAGCTGCTTGGATATTCGTTGGCGTGGGCCCTACCAGGTCATCCTGATCACCAACACAGCTGTAAAGGTGGGAGGCCTGCCCAATTGGATCCACGCGTCACATACGAAAAGGGTTCCAGCACCTCTGGAAACAGCTCCTCTCTCGGATGGACGTCCAGCTGGGGACCAAGAAGCCATAGAGGGGGCTAGCCAAGCTGTAGAGGTGCCAGCGGAAGCAGGGAACGAGTCTGACCAAGCTGAGGACGGTCAGTACAACAGTGAAACAGACGACGCTACAGAAGGAGAAAATAGCTGGGAGTACGAGTCTGACCCTGACAGGTCTGAAAGAGAGCGAGAACAGACCAGAAGGAGAAGGAGTAGAAGGGCACGTGGAGAAGCTAATTGGCCGCAAAGAAGGAGCTCTAGCCTGAGGTCAACTCCAGAGTTAACCCTTCCTCCGATATCAGAAGACTCAGACCCAGAAGAAGGTGCTCAGGGCGCTGAAGCACCGGACCGAAGAAGGACAAGAAGAGTGCGTGTGCCTAACAGAAGATACTCCACACCTGAGTGGACATATCTGGCGACAAATGTCTGTGAAACCGGAGACAGGGAGGATCCGAGCGGTGGTGGTGTCCAGTTCTGAGCCCATTATCACCGTGGAAATACGGCTGTTGGTACCCGGTGTCGAACAAGAAGGGTCACTAACATTCGTGCTCCCCAGACCTCCCCGCCTCAGTAAGTTAAAACACATGTTTCTTACAGAATTGCAATTCCCCGACTTTGGTACAACGATAACAGCACATGAAGAGCACACTCTTCGCTTGGAAATATTGAACTATGCTATTGAAGCTGCAACCACAAATCTGATAGTCGATTGTTAAAGGACTTTGTAAATAAAGCAAGCAGAAAAAGAAGATTACCTAGCGCCCAGGAAGCAGTGAATTGTAGGGAACTTCCCTTGAGTTGATGGAGAAGGGCTAGGGTTGTCTTTTCGAACTGTTAAAGGACTTTTGCGAAGAAGGTTGTCAGCCTCCAGCTGTGTGGATTCTAAAGACAAAAAGGATTGAAAAGAGACTGTAAAGGAACGAGAGGAAAAGAACTTTTTGCGGAGATAAAGAGAGAACTATATAGTCTGACGAAATGGAGGCCGGCACCCCGAACCGCAGAGCTAAATGTATAATAGGTACACTAATAGTAGGAGTGATAATATTAATAGCTTTAGTGGTAACAATTTCTTATGTAAAGGGACATGCAGAAGAGGTAGAGGTAACTGATGCGAGTTCTGCAGTAACACTTACACCCACTGTTGCAGGTGAGAAAAGGGAAAACACTCAAGAGAAAGCGTTATTGGCTGCAGAAGCCCGCAGGTTACATGTAGACGAGTCCCAAGGAGACTTTAGGTCAAATGCTTATGCTAAACTCTTGTATGAATACGTGGATGCCATGGAGGTTAAGGATTGCTATGTCTGCATGCAGTTGCCGGCATCTGTAGACGAGGGTATTAGATACCATCACCTCCCGCTGACATATGGCATTACATGTAGCTTATTGCTTAGTATATTTTATGAGAGAGATAGTTTTGAATACTATTTCTCTAATTATGATTCAGTGTTGCCAGAAGTCCCAAATTATAAGCAGATGAACAAATGGGATTACTGGAAGAGTGAAGACAGATTGGCCAAGTTCTTCATTCCTTGGATTACCTTAGATACTTCACATGCCCGTAGAAATAACCTGACATGTAAGGTGTCAGAAGTCGAGAAAAAGTTCATAGGGCAGGTGGATGATCGTTACAGGAGACAAAAGATTTTGAAAAAATCAGGACAAGGGAAAATAGATTGGACCGAGGAAGAGAAGTCACACAAGAGAAAGGGTAGTAGTGGTCCAATAGCTTTAGATAAAGCGCAGAGAGGAAAGTTATGTCTTCACCGAGCCAAAACGTATTATGAAAATGTATACGTGGGTGAAGTTGACTGTGAACATGCTTTTAATTTAGAGTACTACACTAAGGATTTCCTGAAGGGAATGCAAGTGATTCCAAATGTGTATTTTGTATGTGGAAGAAATGCTTACGTGAGACTACCTGACAACTGGTATGGATCATGTTATTTGGCAATTGTCTTCCCCAAAATATATCATGCACAAGACTTATTGATCATTGAGGGCCAGACATCATCGAGGGGAAGGAGAGATTTAGGCGATGCAGAAATGGTTGGAGATGTCTTTGGAGCTATGTTTCCTCTTTTGGGAATAATCCTTAATGATGTTAAAATTAGACGACTGGCAACAGTTGTCGACAGGTTGTCTGCCAGCACTGCTCAGTCCTTAATGCTGGTAGAAGGAGAGATGCAATCGATAAGGGCTATGGTTCTTCAAAATCGTCTTGCATTAGATGTCCTATTAGCAAAAGAGGGCGGAGTCTGTAAGGCTTTGAAGGTTCAGGAATGTTGCACTTATATTCCAGACCTTTCAAAACCCCTTGAGAAAGTTATTAAGAACATAACTAATATTCACAAGGAGATCGAAGACTTGAGTAGAGAAAATGTCTGGGAAAAGGTGGGCCACGGAATGAGTGCAGTTGGAGGGTGGTTTTCCACCTTAGGAAAAAGCTTTATATGGTATATCCTAAAGCCTATCATCATAATATTGATCTGTGGGATAATATTGTGGGGATTGGTGAGGGTATTCAAATGGTACAGAGCAAGAAAGGCAGAAAGGGCCCAAAGAGAGCAGCTGCAGAGATTGGCTGCCATACAAGATAATCAGTACAGGAGCCTGAGAGCTCTGGAAGCGCAGAGAATGCCAGCAATAACTGCAGTTTAAATGTTAGTGATGACCCCGAGAGGTCATCAAAGGGGGGAACTGAGAGAGCGTAAACTGATAAATGTATGAGTACATCACACTTACCTGTAGTAAGCACAAGTCATGAAGAGAAATGCCATGAGTGCTAATAGTATTTGCAAATATATCCTAAAATGTATAGCTAATGTAGAGATTTAAGTAGAAGTGGAACTAATACAGAAATGTGTGACATTATATGACTTTATTAGACGTGATTATTTTGAATCCATGTCGTGAAGCTGCTAAAACATGAGATGGTATGCGGTTAAACGCAGAACGTGGTAGGCCTCAGGGCCAGAGCTGGAGGGAAAGGGAAGGTGGTTCTTTTCACGACACAGATTGTTTTAAGGTTTTTGGCCATTGCATTAAATAGGCCATGATTTATAGAAATGTTTACTTAATAATAGAATAAGAGTATTAACATGTTTTAATTAAATGAAGAAGTTGAATGCTATAATCATAATGAGAAATATTGTAGGCCTGAAATGTTTTAGCATTGATTTACACGTACATGTCTGGGCTGAGAAATGTTGCAAGCCTTTTTCTTTTAGAAGTATATGAGAGTTGGGTTCTTGGCTACTGATATCTGTCTGCAACAGGAAAGGGGGGATCCAATTATAAATGAATGAATAGAGGTCTGTTCAGTAGACGGCCCAGACATGGAGGAGGGTTTTGGAATGTTTAAGGGGTATCAGCGGGCCGGAGAAGAATCTGAGAAGCAAGGTCAACTCTAACGTCTGAGGCCCAAGACAAAGCATCATGGAAAAAGCCAGAAGTTGCACCACGTGAGGGGCGTTCCACAAGGGGCGTCTCAAATGTTGTTGACTGTTTTGTATTAGGGACAGCACCCCTGGGTGGAGTTAGAGCAGAGACCTGAGGACCCCTAAGAGAGTGGATGGGTAGGCAGAGAGGGGTCATGACTGGAGAACTATAGGTTTTCACCAAGAGACTTAGAGTGAGTGACTTCCCTTGGGGGTCATTCACTGCTGACACCTTTGTTAGGTTGGGATTTGGTTAAGTAGGGATACCATCTAGAACAGGGTAGGGACGCCTAACCTGTGTGTTTTTTCCTCCAACCTAAATGAAGGAGAGATATGCGTCTATGCTGATAGCTTTGCTATTTCTAGAACTTGTGTTAGTGATTTCTGTTGCTCGTTTGAGGGCTTTCCGAGAGCACATGTATGTAATTGGACCTGTGTATCTCGTGAATCTCATTCTGAGATGCCTGTATTTGCAGCTCATTATATCTTTACAATAAACTTTTGAAAACTAGAAGTTGTCCGTGATCTTTGAGAGTAGAGTCCTTTCTTGGGTGAACTAACTTGGAAATGGGTGCACTTCCTTTCCTTACAGACAGGCAATAAAGGTTCAGTCGACCAGATCGAGGTTTGGATCAATAGATATAAGGTATCGATCGAAATCTCGCCCTTTCATGTACCACGTGAATTGCTTGGGCAGTGGTGTAGAGAGCAGAACGTGGCATAAGGCCACACGGTGGTCAAGTAGAAACTACTCACATCTCAGGCCATTTCCTTTTAGCACTGTGTATTGGGTACTTAACAAAGGGCAATGCAGACGGCACCTACTCTGCACATTGTCTACTGGGTATTCCACAGACTGTGCCCGGTGGATTTCAAGAGCAGATTACTCGGTGCCCCCCAAGGGAAGTTACATCCTGGCCCCAGTATCCTTTGAGCATAGCACCGGACATATTTTGTAGACACTGATGGCAGGGTGCCAGCAAAATTCAAATCGTCTTGAAAGTGATTAATTGCAAAGATAAAATGAGCTGAAAAAATGGAGAACAGATCTCTTAGTTTTCCATTAAAAGTAGCACGTGGCGAATAATATTAAACACCCCATGAATATTGCCTTGAAAAGCAACGATTAAAGGCACGTTATGGTTTTGTCCCAAATCTGAAGAAAATGAATGACAGTATGGCTAGCTGCACCATCATAATACCCTAAGTGTAGTTCTCATAAATACACACCTGACATCAACATCACTAGTGTTTTCACCTAGGATTTCACTTACAAATGAGAGGTTTTAACACACTTCACCATTCAACCATATTCTCCAAACCTCCTCTTGCTCTTCCGTTGCTCCCTTACTCTTGGCTGCTGGCTCTCTTGTGCTTTGGCTTTCTTTTCTAACATTATTCACTAATCACAAATTCATTTTTAGGTTGCAGCCTACCAGACAGCGTATCTGTCTGCGTTTGCTAAAGACATCTTGTGGACTTTCAGAAAGATGACCTAGCAATGCATTCCACCCGTTGCTTGCTATTGGCTTTGTGATTTGTAACTCATGTTTTCTTGCTTTCCAGTTGCTGGCTTTCTTTGCTTTAGGTTGTCCAGGTTCAGTTCGCCCCTCCCATTGCCTAAATGGTACTTACGGGATTTTTCCACAGACTTGTTTTCTTTAACCGCATGCGTGCGGCATGATTCCCCCCCGTACGCTGGATTTTGCGAAAGCGCATGTTACATGACGAGCTGGGCTCGTCATGAGCGTGCGAGGAGGCTACCTCATGACGAGCCCAGCTCGTCATGAGCGTCGAAGGGGATAAACAGGCCTTTAAATCTTGTTCCTATTTGATCACCTTTGCTGGACATTCAAAAATCAAGGTCAAATGTCAGGTTCTGACTTATCCTTCTGAGTGCTCCACCTCTGCATATTGGCTTATGCATTTTGTTCTTATCTTAGCACATTTACTGGGCTTTCAAAGACCAAGGTCAAATGTCAGGCACTGTCCTCTGAGGGCACTTGTTTACTTTTTTTCTCTGAATTCAAAGTGCGAGGATTTATGTGACAATCTTGCTGGATACTGGGGGTAGGTAGAAAATAGTTTTTTTCTAGCACACAACTGTCATGCATTCACCTGGTTCCAACTGCAGAGACCACACTGGAGCAAATGTTAAACCTCCTATCCTCCAGACGACAACACATAGGAGAAGTGTGGCTCACTGGTTAGAGGAGGCAGACCTGGAAGCAGAGGTCAGCCCAGGACCAGGGTTCAATTCCCGGCTCGGCGGGGTCTTGAGTCCTAAAATGTCCATGGACTCGACAATTCTCGCTCCGGTGCCTACTCGATTCACGGGTTCACACTCTGCGACTCTGGGCAATAGCTTGCTTAATCTCCACAACGGCCCCTCGCGGCGGGATGCCTGGCTTTCACCTTGCGGATACCCTGCCGGGGTTATCTCACAGGGGAATAACAGGACGGGTTCCCTAAGCAAGCGCTTAGAAACCGCTTGGTGATTTGCGCTATATAAATTCCTGTACATATCAAGAAACTGAAACCTTCGATACACACTGTCCCCAAGGGGGAAGGAAGGATGCAATACAATAAGAAAAAAATAGATTTGCAGTACTGGATCTGCTTAGCCTCTGTGTGACACTGAGTAACAGGATTTGCCACTTCTAAATCCTTCAGTGCTTGCAAGGGATATATTGTGAGGATTTTATGAGGATGCAATGCACTGGAAATAACAAGAGGAGGCAGTTCCATCAGTGAACTAACAAACCTCATTAAACAATGACCATACTTTGACTTCAGTTACATACACGTACAGTTTCCATTCATAAACATGGCATGAGAGCAGAATAATCAAATTCACAGATTGGATTTTCTGCCACTCCCTAGAAATCACTCAAAATACATATTGGAGTTGCTGGCACTCCCAAGGGTCAAAACGAAACACAGACTGGAGTAACTGGCACTCCCAAGGATCAACTCAATATACAGATATCAAGCGATCTTATGTGCTTTCTCTTGTTTATCAAAGAAACACAGGCGTAGGGTCTTGAGTTCTTGTGCTATTACAGTTCAAGAGCCAAGTTCACAAGAAGTGTCCAGAATGTGGAAACACCTTAAGCACTGTAAGAAATCATGGGTATGACCTTATCCGCGGTCCGTGCAGGTAAAAGCAGTGGGGCGGTGGGGCCAGGTAAGGGGGATTTTGAGGGATGATGCAGAGGGAAAATTGAATTAATAATTAATTTTCCCTCGGCTGACCCACCGCTGTTACCTGCACAAACCGTGGCTGGATGACCTGCAGACAATATCTAAAGTCTTGAAAGTGCAGCTCACTAAGTCATGCCTACACTATTAGAAGGATTTGTGAGCAGTAACCTGATATCAATTACATAGCCTTGACTTTCAATTTGTAAGAAGTTCGAAGAAGATCTTGAGTCCTTGACACAGGTAGGCCTGGGGAGAACTCGGATTCCACGGAGTTACTAAAAAACTCTGCAAGATTCCGCAGAGTTCCGCTGGTGACCGAAGTTCTGACCCTGGATTAAACAAAGCCTATATCTTTGCATAAGTTTTACTAATAAAGAGGACATCACTTTTGCTCTTATCTTTACCACCTCCCAGTGCTTGCACATCACAGGGTTCTTCTGATGCTACTTATGAACCATTAAACACCCACGGGCATGCCGCACGTACAGATGCTGGTGCGCATTCATGTATCGATAAACAGCTTGTGCCGCATAAAGGCACTCATTTAGTCACCGCTTCCTCACACACCAGGACATACAATTCGCACTAGTCTGCATGCACAAAAGTCATACAAGAGCATGCAGCATATAAATGATACAGAGTCGGTCAATAATTGTATAGATTGTTTGTGTGCTTTACCTGCCCAACTACATATAGTGCTTGTGCACCCTGAACTTATGGCTATCAATGAGAATGCACAGACATTGCAGCACAACTGTGCACTCCAAGCATGCCAGGGTGTGAGCACACTCTGCAAGAAGCAGGTGCGAGAGATGGTGTGTGTGCCTGCTCAATGAGACCACAGACGGCGCACAGGGAAGACAGGTCTAGTCATGGAGTCCAGTGAGCACAACATACAAATACCAAGTACAGTAGACACACAAATTACAAATCTAAGCTTCTGTCAACAGGTGCTGCTGTCTAGTATGTAGTGATTGTCAGTGACTAATTGGCTTGATTTGGTTAAACCTTTAAATGGCCCTGCTTCAGTCAATAAATATACCGCAATGACCACAGAATATGTGACTTAGCTGTCTGCACCCACACCCACGTATTAAAGTGCAAGTCATATTACATGTTACATCTTTCAAGTGCGTGCTCGAACATCTGAAATCTCACCAATGGCTGATGCATGCACAGAACCCGTGCCTAAAAATATGCTTAATGAGCAAGCTCTCAACCCTAGAAATAACTTTGCCTTAATTCTCGGTGAGAGGCTTGTCAAGCAGAAGTCATTTACCTACTAATGCCATTTTGCCAGGCTTCTTGAGTATCCAAAAGTCTTGATGCCCTGAAAATTGTGCCTGTCACTCATCATTATGCTAAAAAGGCAGCACAACTTTGTTTTCTGGAGTGGAAGAGCTCTTTCAGCAATATCACTTTAAGGTCAACGAATCAGGAGGAGGTTTGCTGGAGCTTGCGGGAGGAGTCGGCTGATGACATGTACATGACGTCAGTACAAGCTGTGTGGTTCTCATGCTGCGCGTCACGTCAAGTTAGGAGTTCTTGATTTCATTACAGTACTTGTATGGGTAGGTCACTGGTAAACTCTGCCACCTCGGAGCATGGAGCAGTAAAACTCTGTGAACTCTGCCGGTGGAGTGTAGTTCATCACCCACACCTAGAAATACATTATTATTAGTAAAGGTAACCCAACCATTGTGGTACGTTTTAAAGACTAAGTTTATGCTTCTCCAGCCAAACACTCTTTTAAAATATAATGCCTAATAGTGTGGGTTATATGTGATTCCTACACCTTCTGAGCCTCATCGTGAGACAGCCGGCCAAACCCTTGTGCGCAGAGAAGGGATTGCACTACCACTCCTCCACCGCAATGTCATCCCCCTGGACCTGCCCCCAAAACTCATCAGAGTCCTTGGGGCGCTCCTCTGCCCTAATGGAGTGGCCTTCCACAGCTGCAGAATTCTTCACTATTTAGCAAACAGACTTTACCAGACTTATTGATTGGAACCCGGGCCTCACATTCAAATAGCCCACTCGAAAGGGGGCAACCAGGATTGGCCGCCCCAGGGCAAACACGAACCCCCCAATCCGGGGGCAAACTGAGTAGGCAAGGGGGGGATAAATAGAGGCAACAGGTCCAGGGAAGCACAACCACCCCCCCATTGCCGATAGAAGAACAAAGAAGGAAGCTAGAAGATCGTGTCGGTGGAAGCCGACGACCTACCAGGAGCCGGAGGACTGCTTCCCGAAAAGGCTGCATCGAGGATTGCTGCCTGGAGCTGAAAAATGCACACCCGACAGCGGGGTCCAAGAGCTGCTGCCTGGAGCTGGGCCCGCTCTTCCACCGTTTTCTTCGTCGCTGCTCTCTGGGTGTGGCGGTTTGTTGGACTGCTGCTTCCATTGTGGGAGCCTGTGTCCGACCTCATAATCACGGGTTTGGATCTCTTCGCCCTTTCTCCTGAGGAGTGTCGGCGGCGTGTTTTCCTGAGGAGTGTCAGCAGCATGTTTCCCGTGCGGAGTAAAATCAAGGAGACAAGCGGTGGTCGGCGGGGGCTATAGCCATTATTTGTGCCCCCTTTTCACCAAGGAGCTTCAGCAGCGACAGCAAAACATCCCACAGCTGATCCGGGGAAGGAGAGACTGCAGCGGCATGAGGGGCAGTCCCAGTGAGGGCAAAGACCAGCAGAGGAGCAACACAATCCTGAAAGGCACACAACCGCAAAACGGAGAACAGCTGAGTGGAGCAACGGAGGCGAGTGGAAACTATTTTGAGCTCCCCCAGCAGCGAAAATGAGATGGGAGATCCGAGGCCAGTGGAAGGCCTCAGATTGTGAAAACGAGCGGCGGCAAGAGCACACAGCAATTGGGGAAAACTCTGGAAGCATTAGGTTAGTTTGTTTGCTCTCGGCGGGGACGGGCATCCTGAGGCCAGCAGGAGGTCTCCGGTGGCTGCCCGGCAGCTTAAAAAAGGCAGGATCAGCGCTGAGGGCACTATCTCCTTTAAAAGTTACAGGAGGAATAGACACAAAGGCGGGAACAGCACGAGTGGCATTTGGAGTCCCTGGCATTGTGTAAAGGGGCTGTTGGTCACACAGGAAGAAGGATTGGTTTTAACGGCAGAGCATTTGGGGCATACACTGTGGCAAAAGGAAGCACTCTGTCTTTCGTCCTTCTGAGGTTGATAAATTGTGTATTGTTGAGTTGGATAACTATTCGCAGCTTTCCAGTAGCAGCAGAGACAAGTATCTAGGCATCTCAGCACCACGCCACCACAAGAACAGGGGGAAGCACAAGATTTGTGCAGGAATGGCCAGCAAGCCGGGGCTACAGGGAGGAAAACGCAGTCCCCGGCTCGTTTCAGAGAAGACCAGGCACTTCCGGATGCCACGAAAAAAAGGACAGAAGGGACGCGGAAGAGACACGGGCCCGTGCTGGACGACGAACTGCAAGAAATGTTGGAGCAAGCCAGGGCATTGGTTGCCATGAAGGGACAGAGCTGGGTGGACCAGGAGATCAAGAAAGGGGCTCAAGGGAAGGAGAAGAGGCCGTGGTCAACATCCTCAGCACGGCCGCCTGCCAAGAAGGCGGGGAGTAAGGGGCCTGCAGCCAAAACAGCGCCCCCTGCAAAGGACAACAAAGGAGCAAAGCAAAGGGGAAGGTCCTCCTCGACAACGAGGAGCAAGAGGACGGTGTCTCCAGAGCAGCTCCCTTACTCCTCTGAGCTAGACACCTGCTCTGGAGACACAGTCCTCCTGTTCCTTTTGTCGGGGGGGGGGACAAAAATAATTGCAAAGACAAGAAAGTAGATTGACAGGAAGATTAAGAGAGCAATAGGATAACTATGATTAATGTTGCAAATTTATAAACGTGTTATGTTGAATAAACTGCAACCTTTTTTGGCACCTAAACAAGATGTCAGTGGTTTGATTTGAGGGGCAGAATGGACGCAGTTGTTCAAAACAAGGGATGGGGGAACAACTCGCCTCCTGGAAGGGTGAAGTATATCGGCTGTTCGACCTACAGATGAACTGCTGTCTTATCAGGATCTGAAAGAGAGAGACTCTTGCCAAAGCAGCCTATTATGATAAACTTCTCTATTGTGAAATGCAGAGCGAAAAGACGTTGCCTAACATAGGGTAGTCTCGTAGATACACTGTATTCAATTGCATGCATATATATATAGCAGCCTCGTAGCCAGTGATTGAAGAGCAACACAAGGTGATTGTAGTAGTCAGAGCTCCGGGGGCTGCAGGGCTCCGGGGCTCCAGGGCCCCCGGGCTCCAGGGCTGCAGGGCTCCCGGGCTGCAGGGCTCCGGGGCTGCAGGGCTCCCGGGCTCCAGGGCTGCAGGGCTACCAAGCTCCAACCAGGCCGGGGAGATCAGGGAGTCTGCCCAGGCACGAGGGACCCCTGTCCCGGGCACACGGACCCTCAGGACGCGCTCCCGTTTTCCACAATTTTGTTTACCAAAATTCTGCGTAGTGGCGCTACACAAACTACGCCCAGCCCTAGTAATAAGCTACTGGATGAAGAACCCCTGTACTAGGATACGTGTGAGAAAGTACCCCCCTAACTGCCACTTGTGAAGCATCAGCCTCAACCAAAAAGGGAAGTGAAAGATCTGGATGCTTTAGTATGGGTGCTTGTGTGAAGGCTTCTTTTAGTTTGCAAAAGGCTACCTCTGCCTTGGGTGTCCATTGAAATGTCATTCCTTTTTTCAACAGTCTAGTTATCGGGGAGGCTAAGTCAGAAAAACCACTAATGAAGCGTCTGTAAAAATTGGCGAAGCCAAGAAAACTCTGAGTCTCTTTCACAGTTTGCAATGCTTGCCAACTGTGGATGGCCTCTACCTTCTGCGGATCCATACTAAGTCCCTGTGGGAAATTATGAATCCCAGGAAGCTTACTTGCTGAGTATGGAAATGGCATTTCTCTGACTTACATTACAAAAGGTTGCCTCGCAGATGTTCTAGTACTCTTTTGACATGGATTACATGTTCCTGCATGGAGGGAGAATAAATTAAGAGGTCATCGATATAAGCAATGACAAATACATCCAGCATGCCCTTTAGTACCTCATTGATAAAAAACTGAAAAGCTGACAGGGCATTACATAGCTTAAAGGGCATCACTAGATATTCATACAACCCATACTTCGTACAAAAAGCAGTTTTCCACTCATCTTCCTCCTTGATTTTCAAAAGATGGTATGCCCCTCGCAGATCTAACTTGGTGAACACTTGAGTGTCTTTTAGCTGATCAAGGAGGGAGGATATCAGTGGTAAGGGATACCTTTTCTTGACGGTAATGGTATTCAGTGCCCTCTAGTCTATGCAGCACCTAAGACCCCCTTCTCTCTTCTGTATAAAAAATAGAGAGATGAAGCAGGTGATCTAGAAGGACGGATAAACTCTATTCTCAACATTTCGTCCAGGTATTCTCGCAAACATACATTCTCTTTTTCTGTTAAGTAGTACACTCTACTGTAAGGTATGCACGCTCCAGGCTGCAGATCAATTCTGCAGTCATAGACCTTATGTGGTGGGAGACTAGAGGCTTGTTCTACATCAAAAATTTCCCTGAGATCCTGATAAGAGGAAAGTAAGATGCATTCATCTGTACTAATGAATGAAACACTTTTCTCAGCATCACCTGGATCAAGGAGTATATGCTCTCTACAAAGGTCGTGATTAAAGGTTAATGTCATCGTCTTCCAATCAATAACCGGACTGTGTTGACATAACCAGGATAGCCCTACAATACCTGTAAACTGAGGAGATTGTATCAGATCACATGTAATTTGTTCTTGGTGTTTCTTCTCGATAACTAGCGTCAAACCAATTGTAGCGTGCTTAATGGAACCAGATTGCTACCATCAATTGATTTAAACACCCAAGGGATTTTCTTACTCTGAGCCCACTGTACATTCATAAAATTACCCGAAGCACCAGAATCAAACATTAATTGCACATCTACCACCTGATGCTCCCATTTTAGACGTGAGGAGAGAAGGAAGTGACATGGCTGAGATGCCGTTACCTCTTAGATGAGACAATCAAGCCTGAATGACCCAAAGTCCTTGTCTCCTGAGACTTCGGGCTCACTAGTTTTTTGAACACCTTGTCTATTTTGGTTTGACAGGACATTCCGTAACAAAATGGCCCTGCTTTCCACGGTGCAGGCATAATTTCTTATCCCGCCTTCTCTACTTTTCTTCTTCACTGAGGGGCCCTCTTATGCTCCCTATTTGCTTAGGTTCTGGTTCCTCTACTGTCCTCTCAGAATCAGGCTTTCTTTCTCGATAAGTAAAAACTCATCCCTCTGACCTGCCTCTTTCTCTCGTACGCTCACTGAATCTATGATCCAACTTGACCACCAAGTCAACAAGGGCAGTGCACGACTCAGGAGGGTCTACCACTTGTGCCAATACATCCTTTAAATCATCTCTCAACCCCTTGTAAAACAAAGCGCTACGCTTTTCCTCAGGCCACCCGGATTCAGCTAATAAGCTATAGAATGTGTAAATGTAAGAGGTTAAATCTTTGGTTCCCTGTCTTAATGTTAAAAGTTCAGTGTCAGTATGTCTATCAAACGGTTTTCTGAGTTCTCTTTTGAAAGCACTATAGTCCTGTAACAATGGATCGCTTCTTTCTATCAGAGGTATGGTCCAGTTAGCAGCAGACCCCCCAAGATAAGAAATAACAAACGCCACCTTAGCCTAGTCTGTAGTAAAACAAAAGGATTTGCACATGAAATGAGGCCGACACTGACTAATAAAGGCAGCAAACTTAGTAGTAGCTACATAAAAACGATCAGGAGGCGCCAAAGGGATAGATGGAGGTGCAGTTATTTGTATTACTGGAACGTTAGCACCGGGATTCTGGGACCCTACACCTGGATTAGTTCTCATTTCATGTTGTATAGAATCCACCCTGGTTGATAGGGATTGAGTTTCGACCTGTAGATTACCCAACATGTGGGCTAGAGTCACCTAACTAACATCCATGACGTCCGGGTGGAAAAAAAATCTATTCCTTTTGGGCTTCGCGATCTGTAAGAATTTTACCAATGTTTCCGCAGGAACGTCATGGATTTGGAGTAAGATCCACAACTTCTCCAAAACACCTATTGCACCTGACACTATCAAGGGGACAATGGTAATCTGGGGAAGATGGCAAACAAAAGAAGGAAAAAAGGGGAGGAAACTCCACTTCGTCACCCAGGTAACCACAGAATCTGTCTGGATAGGCAAGAGGCTGTAGAGAGCCAGTATATGTTAGAAAACAAAAACATATATTAGCTCTTCTGTTATTCTTGTTATTTGTCTTTTTGCCTACCTTTAATATCCCTTCTTCAGTAAAACTGGGTAGTGAGATAATAACGGAGTTTTTAGAGCTTGTGTCTGGTGCTAGAAAAAACAATGATGTGTTGTAAATGATAAGACCCTTCGGGAATGAAATGACACAATAAGTAAGAGGCTGGGTGTGTGCCTACCTAGTCACCAAGGATAGCTCGTGGAAATAATCCCCAAGTAACTATCTTCAACAGCTTCTCAATCACAAAGTAAATAAACCTTCTACTCAGGTAAATAAGTGTTCTCACTTTTCTTTTTAGATCCTAAAAAGACGGAGCGGATCTCCACAACACCAAGAGCACAGGATCAGGTATGTGATACAAACAATAAATCTTGAAATAACATGCTGGAACACTAAAAACGATAATGCAGCTTTGTCTTGTCTTTTTTTTTTATTCTTATCTTTTCAGGAACATGGAATGAAGATCGAAGGTACGCCAAGAAAAGACGACCCGACAGCAGAAACGCTGCCCCCACGCTGAGTCCAACGCGAGGAGCGCAGCAACCCAGAAGCCAAACAGGTAAGAGGAAACTAGACTTCAAACTACTAGAACGCGAAGCACTGTTGCTTGCGGGAGGCCGGGCTTTAACTTGCCTGACCTGTCCCTGCGCATGCGCGTTCTAGGTCGGTGGCCATGATTGTAGTTTGATGCTCCCGGTCTGTTCTAGCACAATCGTGACACACAGGTACTTAAGAGAGGCATGCTTTTGACTTTGTACAGTTCCTGTATATAGGAGACATGTAGAAACTGCAAGAATGATGGATGTGTTGATCTCTCCCAGTATTTACACAAATAACAATTCAAATATCACTATTTTGTTTTATTTCTTTTATAGCGATACTCATCCCAATACAAAGGTGGATCACTTTACATGGCACGAACACATTATACATTGACAATAAATTATATGTGTGTAAATCCATGTACAGAATGTGTTACATAAAACAGTGAGGGTTACAAGGTGTAGGAGCCACATGTCCTTTATAGCTCACTGGGAATATTAGTGGGATTGCAATTTTTAAACTGCTAGTAACAAAAATATCTCGGTGTTAAAAGCAGCAACCCGCTCACCCATCTACATAAAATAAAAGTCTGTCATCTGCGTGTTACATGATGTGCTTCGCGGAGACATATCAACCCTCTATGCTACTTTAATGCAAAACTGGGACTAGACAAAACACAGCTCTATCCAGCAAGTATGTTAACCTCCAGAGTTATTTTACCACTGTTATTATTCCCTGAGATTTACTGGGCACACAAAGATGTATGCAGCAGGTGCCTTAACCCCATTAGATATTTTAAATACAGATCTTACTACCAATTAATCAGAACACATTTACTGCCAAGTCTCTCCTTGTTGCCAATTTCTTTGTGGCAGAGTTCTAAAACTTACATGTATAAACGAGGCCCAGATTTTGTGTCGGGATTGTGATACTATTTAAGGCTAAACTCGGTCTCAAAATCTCATTTGTTTATTATTGTAACATGCTCACAATTTACTCATGAAGGACCTGCTAAACATACGTTTGAGGTATTAAGATCTGATGTCACTTCCTGTGATGTCTCTTCTTGTGAGTTAATGAGTTGTGATGCTACCTCCTGTGAAGCCATGTGCGATGTCATGCTCTGTGATGTCACATGCTGTTGATGTCATGCGCCATGATGCCACTTGCATATTGCCTAATTTGGCTAGGCCACCCCACCCCCACTTCTGTTTTTTAGGACTTATGCCCTCACTGTCACATGTTGTTCTCTTCTACTGAAATATGAAACCTATTCATGAACAATCATTCTCTATTCAAGCAGACAAACTATGCAACTCTTTACCCCAACATAAGATCCACCGACAACCACCTTATCTTCAGAAAACTACTCAAGAATTGGCTCTTCCCCACGTAAGAAACAGAAATTTACAGTATGTCCCTCTATATATGTGCATTTGTTTTCACTATAGATATGTACCTATCTTTGTGTATTGCTTTGTATAAACATGTAGAATAATTATTTATTTATTTTACTGAAAATCCACAGCATTAAGCATTATATACATAATCAATAAATCATAATTCCAAGCCAATAATACATACATACAGATAAGTTCAAGCCATACCATACATGTCACATCAGAAAATCAAAGAGTCAAATGAGCACAAATAGGACCCCATATTTGCATACCCAACGCATGCTTCTGTGCGCCTTTAAGTGAATACAAACTGAATTCTAAATTAAAGATATATTAAAACATAGCGCCCCACATTTCAAAAGTAGGTGCCTCTAGGTGAAGATATGTAGATGCTATCCATAACCTTGCTACCCCCATAGCTACAAAAACAAGATACCTATATTTAAACATCAATGTCCCTCGAAGCAAATCCTCCTCAGTACCCAAAAACATGATTGAAGTGGAAATATTAATGACCACACCCGTAACCTGTGACAGAAACCTCTCAATATTCTGTATATATAAGACTAATTTAGTGCAAGAAAAAAAATATGTAAAATATCAGCATCATCGACGCCACAGCGAAAGCATTTCCCATCATACTGGCTCCCCCATTTCTTCATCTTTGTGGTGGTATAATCAAGATTAAATATTGTTTTATAATGCTGTGTTTTCAGATTTGCTGCCATAAAAATGTTACCTGCTAGGTCAATCGAGTCCGCTAAAACACATCTTGTAACCTGAGGACACTCCCCCACTTAACATTGTGTTTCTCAAGATCATCAGTTTTGGCAGCTTGTAATATGTTATAAAGAACCCCGATACTTCCAGAGTCCTAATAGCTTCAACTATCTAATATGGTTTTAAATAGTGACATGCTTGTTTAGAAAATCACGTATCTGAAGGTATTTTCAAAAAAATGACATTTAGGGAGCTTATATTTAAGCGACAAGTCAGAAAAGGAAATAAGCTGCCCTTCTGCCTCCATGAAATGTCCCAATTGTGTAATTCCAGAGAGTCTCAATTTCCCTGCCACACTATCTTGAAATATTTATGGGAGAATCCCTGCAGCTGACAGGGGTGTATAAAATGAGAGTTTGTTAATCTGCAGATTTTTTTGGACTATCTTCCAAACTTTATAAACAGCCCTCAAAATCTTAAAGCGTGTTCTCTTGAAGTAACTACTATCGACTCTTAAAAAGAGATAATTTTTTGGCTGAGACCCAACCACCATCTAATAATTTGATGGAGCTTCAGAAGAATTATCAACTACCTCCCCCGTTAACAAAAGTCGAATATTGGCTAAAATACAGGCATAATAATATAGTGCAAAATCAGGAACAGACCATTCCCCTCTCTCTCGGGGTAAAGTCATAAATCGTGCTGCCCTACGTTGTTTCCCTGGGGCCCACAAGAATCTAGAATAGAGAGATTGCAATTGTTGTAGTTGCAAGTGAGAGATTTCCAAAGGTACTGATCTAAAAAAATTTAACACTTTCTGCAAAACATTCATTTTAAGCAAATTGGCTCTCCCCACCAGAGATACATGAAGGCATTGCCACCGGTCAAGAGCTTGTTTAATGCTTCCCATCAAGGTCCCCCAATTAGTTTCAACCAGTTCTTTTAAACACACCCGTATTTTGATACCAAGATATGTAACCTCCTTAACAACTCTTGGATCATTGTTAATATTTTGGTTAGTACACAGAACCTGGGGTTTAGATGTGTTTAGCTTATAACCGGCCATGCGACCAAATTTATTCGCAAGGTGTTCAATTTCGGGTAGCGCCATCATTGGGTCAGATGTTACAATGTCGATATCATCCGCATGTGCACAGATTCGATGCTGATCTTGCCCCACCATAAAGGGTCTTATCCTAGTGCTTCGCTCAAGCATGTCTAAAAAAGGATTGATATAAAGCACAAACAAGACCGGAGAGCAAGGACAGCCTGACGTGTACCTCTTGTGATCCGATTTGCCTTAGATGTTAGATCCATAGAACAAATCAGAGCCACGGAGGAGTGATACAGGACCTGTAAAGCCTGAATATAACCCAGAGGAAAACCCAACACAGATAAAACTTTCCACAGAAAAGACCACGAGACCCGGTCAAATGCCTTTTCGGCATCAAGCAGCACTATTCCAACGTCTCTGGCCTCCACTTGGGCAATGTCCAGTAAGGTGATAACTCTCGCTATATGATTCCCAGTCCTCCTGCCAGGAATAAACCCATGATGTCTAAGGGAAACTAAGGGGGATATAACCTTAGCCAGTCTATTCGCCAGGATTTTCGCATAGATCTTCTCATCACAGATTGGAAGCGAAATTGGGCGATACGACCACGGGATATCCGAAGGCTTGTCATTATTTTTAAACACAATATTAATCGCATCGCTCCATGATTTAGGTGCCACACCAGTTTGAGCGGCCTGACACACTGCCAAAAAGTAAATTTTGAGGTCTTGAAAAAAAATCTGATATAGCTCCGATGGAAGTTTATCTGGGCCTGCAGCCTTGCCCCGAGTCAAAGAGTTAATGGCCTGCTCTAATTCATCCACTGTAATAAGACTGTCTAACGCTACAGCCTCCTCCTGAGCTAACCGCTGGAGTTGGAAATCCAAAAGTCCAGGGCCCAAGTCATCAATTTCTCCATTTTGTTCAGTGTAGAGTTTTTGATAGAAACTGTGAAAAATCTCTAAGATCTCCTGGGGATCATGTGCGAGTCTGCCCGAAGCATCCTTCATACCGTCTACTCTTTGTGATGCTTCTTTAGAGTGTAGCCTTTGAGCTAAGCAACGCCCTGTAGCCTCCCCGTACTCATAGCGCTCTTTCTTAAAGAGCTGGTATTTTGCGGCAATCTCCTTGCTCCATGTCAAATTAATATTGACTTTACATCTGGCCACTTCAACTTGCACTTCAATAAGATTAGTTCCGGACTGAATCCCGTATACTAGATTTCCCTCTGCTAGTTTCGATCTATCATATAGCTCCTGAATCATACGTTTGGCCTGTTTCTGTCTGTACAATCCAAAGCTCAAACCCTCTCCTCTAAAACAAGGTTTAAAAGCATCCAAAACGTTCCCACAGTTTGTAGAATAATGGTTATTCAGAAAGAAATCTCTAATCCATTTACTCATATGCTCAATAAAACCATTGTCCAAAAAAAGTTTTCTATCAAACATAATATCCTCGGTACCACGTTGCCACCCAAGGCTGGGATATCCACAGCAATTGGAGCATGATCAGAAGTAATTCGGGGAAAGACTTGGATTTGAGCTTCAGGTAATAATAAAGGAGAGATAAAAAAATAATCCAGATGGACTAATTTATCGTGCGGCTCAGAATAAAACGTATAGCCAGGATCAAATGTTTTAAGCGCACCCCACACATCAACTAGCCCATGATCTGAAATTAGATGAAACAGAGCCCTAAACATCTTGGGTTTCCGACCCTTATACTGCTGAGTGCCAGCCAATAGTACGCCGTGTGCCAGATTAATATTAAAGTCCCCAAAAAACACAAGAGGGGTGGGCCACGATGCAAGTTCAATATTTAGGTGTTCAAGAACGGGGGCTTCATCCAGATTAGATCAATATATTGTACATAACAGAAATTTGGAGCCCCCGTTATACATTCATCAATTGCTCACCACCCATGACTATCTACAGCTATACGTCCAGACGTTTGTATAGCAGGTTTAGCCAATACGGCCACCCCTGATTCATAGTTGTCTGTTTTGAGGTAGCTAAAAGTGTATACCCCAAGTCTAATAACACTTTGCATTTCCCCAGGGTATGTGCGAATCCTGAAAGCAAACAATTATTAATAGGGACTTATAAAGCGCAACTTAACCCGTAGGCATCAAGGCGCTAGGAGATGGTAAAAGAAAAGCTCAAGAACTCAAGAGTCGCAAGGGGAAAAGTTACAGATAAGCTTCTTGAAATAGCCAGGTTTTAAGGGCTTTTCAAAACAGGGTGTGGGAAGAGATCCCCTTGAGCTCACTAGGGAGCGTGTTTCAGAGTTTGGTGCGAGAAAACAAAAGCCCCCCCCATCTAGCTTTAGATATTCGGGGAACAGCCAGCAGATTTTTACTGGAAGAGCGAAGTGCTCTACCGGGGGTGTAATAGGCCACAAGAGCACGAATGGCTTCAGGCCCAGACTCATTAAGGGCACGATGTGTAAGGCAGAGAGCCTTAAAATTAATCCTCGACTGCATGGGAAGCCAATGCAGGTTCATTCTAATAGCCGTGCCAGAGGAGCGTTTAGGGGCCCCCACAACAAACCGGGCAGCCGCATTCTGTACCGTCTGAAGGCACTGGACCAGACCATTGCTAATGCCCAAGTACAGCGCATGGCAATAGTCTAGCCTAGATCCAATAAGCGCAACTGCAACTTGTTTGCGTGCATCAGGGGAGAGGTAATGAATAATTTTCCTGAGGATCCTCAGAGCATTACAAGATCTGGTTGTATCCCCCTGAGCTCTGCAGCCACTCTTTGCCTTTTATTAAAGTTATTGAGCCCACAAACATTAAACGAGCATATCCGAAGCCCTATTTTAGCCATATGATTGGTATGGATATCATCCCTGTATTAATTCTTTTACAGCAATTTTAATGTTCCTCATTTTCACCAAGTCAAAGATACTGTGGATTAATTGTCTTTTTCCCCCTCTCCCACCAGCCCCCCTCCCCCCTCACCCACCCAAACCCCCGCCCCACTCCATGAACCCCCCCTCCTCCCCATCCCCATCCCAACAACAAGGCAGTTGGACTCAAGGTTCCTATGATGACAAGCTCACGCTACACTGGAGCCTCCATCCCACACTCAAAAAGACACCATGTGTGTATATAAATCCAACAATGTGTCAACCAATCGGTCTATCGAAAAAAACAGACCCCAGTTAGTTAACGGCACATACCTTGCTGAAATCCTGAGTACGTTTTAACCCAAAAACAAGAATAAAAATACTACAAGCAAGATGTACCCATAATACTAGCCTCCCCTCAATATTAAAGAGCAAACCATCATACATATACATGGATCATTCTATATTAAATAGAATTCAGATACTCCTTGGCCTGAACTTCAGAGGTGAAGAATCTAGTATGGTCTTTAAACAACACCTTTAGCTTTTCTGGGTTGAGCAAAAAAGCTTGTGCCCCCTTGGCCTGAAATAATGATATAAGCTGACGAAGCTGCCAGCGTTTTTCGACTGTATAATGACAGCAATCAGGTTGAACAAAGAATTCCGCACCCTTTCCTAACCTCTTACTATAAGAGCGGGCAAGCTCATACAATGCCTCACGAGCAAGAAAATTATCAAGCGAAATTAGGATTGCACGAGACTTCGAATTTTGATTTGCACGAATAGAAAACGGAAATCGTTGTGCCCTCTGCACCTCTCTCTGCCAGTCCCAGTTATTGAGTTCCGGAAAAGCTTCAGAAAATAGTTCAATTACGTACTTGCGAGTGTCATCCCCCTCCACCCCCTTTGGAATCTGCAAAATTCTAAGGTTATTATGACGCCTGCAGTTTTCTAAATCTACCAGTTTCCACTGGATATCGTCTTTTGTGGAACGCAAGGTCTCTGTTAACGTTTTCTGTACAACCAGTTCATCCTCTAGGGTGGAAATTCTAGCCTCTGCTTCATTGAGCCTCATGTTAAATTCTGTACAGGTCTTTGCTAACCGCCGAACAGTGTTCTGTAATTTACGACAAGAGCTTTCTACCTTCTGGCTTTCTATCCGCGTTTCCTCCCTGTGCGTCATTCTAGTCTGATAAATCAGGGTTAGTGAAATCTCTTCAGATGAATCTATGGGTTTACATTTACCTTTACCCACTTCTGCACTGGTGCAAGAGCCATTTTCATTCATGAGAGAATAGTCCCATTGTGATCGTTATCAATATCGGTACTATCCACTAGAGCAGGGCCTTGTTTACTCTCATATTTTTTACGCACTGTACCAGGACTATCATCAGCCATATCCCACTCTATAAATCTGGCTTCGTATTGCTGAAATCACTACCACCAGCTCCCTGTGGTTCATCACACATCTTGGAGCCCAGCTCAAGATCATCACTAGAGTTCGAGTGTTCTGACAGTGAGTAAAAATTATCACCAGAGTCTACTTACTTCACAGGTAAATTTTTAGTTTGATAATCTATATCTAACTCTGCGTGTAGCACCATTGCAGAAGTGGTTATTAAATGCGCCGATTTTACCATGCCATCAGAGGCGCTACCCCCTTCACCCGTGGTTGTTAGCGGTAAAGGATTGTGACAACATCCCACATATTCTGAGCAGTTATCACATCTAGGGATGTGTGTGGTAGTCGTTTCCTAGCTCCCTCTACAACTTCAACTTGAGGAGAGTTAGCAGTTTTTTCCCTTTTCTTTAGCACCTGAAAAAAGCTGGGGAATCGTGCGTCTACCAGTAGTATCCTTGTATCTATCTTTGCTGATGTTTTCATCTGTATTATCCCCCTTGTAGCCTTTACTGCCTTGATGCACAGAATTCCTGGGATGAATGGCTGCAACCCCCGCTCCACCGCCAATGGAGTCATCGTTTTTCCCCCACACGCACCGAGGACTCCTATGCACTTCAATGCACAAGAGGTGCTTAGCTCAATATTTCAATCCATGGAATGGCTCCGCATAGCACCCTACTCCTCCAAAGAACCAGTAAGTGTGGTGTAGAAGTATAGATAATTGTCGGATTCAACACGCCATTCTGTGTGGAGACGGGCGAGCCCAGGAGCGGTCAGCTCCCACGTCCGAGCTCTCGGACGCCATCTTGCCTCTATCAACATGTAGAATAATTATGTTGTTAAAATATAAAATAAAAAATAAACATCTTTGATCTACATGTACTTGCTTCCATTGTGCATCTATGTACCTCCATGTACTTGGATCTGTGTGTCTGTTACTTTTCTCCTGAAAAAGCATATCCAAAGCACTACCCGATTTCTCATCCTGTAACTCTATCAATATCTTTAATCTACATATACTTACCTCCTTTATGCATCTATATACTTTCAATGTACTTATGCATCTATATATTTATCACTTTTTCTAATTTAGCATTGCCAATACACTACCCTATTTCTCAGCCTATACTTCTCCCAAGATATCTTCTAGCCCACCTTTCTGAATCATCTCTAACTTCTTTCTACTACTCTTTCCAATGCTCTACCCTATCTCTCACCCTATACATCTATCAATATATCCTCTACATCCACTCTCTCATTTATTCCAAACCCCATACCACTACTATGATCCCCAAAATAACCTGTTCTAGACTTTCTCCTACTCTACCCCTCCTTGCGTCATCTGACACCTCTTTTACTATACTGATCTCCCAAAACAAACCTTTCTAAACTCTTCCCTCGGACTCTTCCCCTCCAAAAAACCTTTTTACTCATCCAAAAGCCTCCTTCTACTGCTATGACCTAAAAAAAAAAGAAATAATAATAAATTAAAAAAACATCATTCACTATTCTATTCCTACACTATCCTTTTCAATCAAAATAACAGATTAACATGTTCACTTCTCAAATTCCACCTTCTACTATACTAATTCACCACTAATCTTTTATTGGTTCCAGAGTAGCGTGCTACTCGCCAATAAAGCATTTCAACACCCCATCAGTGTTACAAGCGCTAATGAATACAAACAGTTTTCCCTTTTCTACCCCTCCGAAACCCTTCTCAATCCAAATAAATGGCTAAATTTATCTACCAATCAAATTAATTTCATGTTTCACCATACTAATTTAACATTAATCCTTATGGGTTCCAGAGTAGCGTGCTACTCGCCAAAAAAGCACTTCAAAACCCCATCAGGTGTAGCAAGAGCTATATAAATACAAAGCTCTTTCCCTCTTCTATCCCACCACCTACCCTTCTCTATCCAAATAACTGAATATCATATCCACCACTCAAATTACTTCATATTTCACTATACTACTTTTCAACACTAATCCTTTATGGGTTCCGGAGTAGCGTGCTACTCACCAGAAAAGCACTTTAACACCCATCAGGGGTAACAAGCACTATATAAATATAAACCTCTTACTCTTCTATCCTTCTGCTATCTTTCCGAATCCAAATAACGGACTAACCTATTCACTACTTAAAATGCACTTGCATGTTTCACTATACTAATTCAAAACTAATCCTTTATGAGTCCCGGAGTAGCGTACTACTCGCCGAAAAAGCACGTCGACGCCCCGTCAGGGATAGAAAGCGCTATACAAATGCAATTACAATATAACACAACCTTCTTAATTCAGTGCAATTAAACTAAAAATAACAACATTTAACTGCAATTATCCAAGACAGCTCATTCAAAACTCAAGTGCAAAAAAAAAACCCTGCATACAGATTCACAGGTGGATATTTCCAGGAGAATCAAGTGCTTGTCGGGCTCCTCGCATACCCTGCCAGTAATGTTTCATCACCTTTGCAGGGAGGAAAAGGAGGGAACGCGTGGCGAAATTACCAGGACTTTGTTCCAACGCTGCGGAGCAAAACTATAAAATCAAATAAATTCAATGCAGATGAACAAGGGCATTAGTAAATCCAAAAGCAACAATGTTTCCAAAAACAGGCCAACACGTGCATGTCATCACCAACGCAACGAAAACAGAAACAAACAATCGCCATGCAAGTGAAGAGAACAGGCTCAGTCAGGCGTTAACGGAACATGGGCTGTGGGCGGGGAAAACGTGTTGCCCAGGCCCCTTTGATTATGTCAAACGTTTACAAACCCCTTGGCTGCGTCTTGGTAGCCGTTTGCCATCGTTCCACAACAACCTGGCTGTAAATAAACATTTGAGCAGCTCAGCTGTTCCAGCGAGGCTTCCTCACAGAAAACGGAGCAGAGCTGCCAAAAGGTTGAACAATGCGCGTGCGCAACCTGGTTTGACCCCCGTTGCCCTCAACACTCAGGACAAGTAATGGAGAACATCTGAGTGCTAGGACTTCTCAAGGGGGCGCATCGGTCAGGAACAATTCAGTAACTTTTTTTACAAGTAAAGGGCTGGGACTGCTTACTAAGTGCTTAGTAATCACGTTGATTATTTTAGCAGACATCTTACAATTGTACAACTGATGTCAAAAAATGAGAACGGAGCCAACATGAACAATTTATCATGTGAATGCATCTGTCAAAGGCTGTCATTCCAAGTTACTTTCTTCCACCGTTATATTTTCCTTTTCAGGTAAAGTTCATTTCAAACAATATGCATCAAGGGCAGTGTTAAAAACTTAAGCAGGGAGGTTTTCCACTTTGCTCCTTTGTGTGTATATATATATATATATATATATATATATATATATATATATATATATATATATATAAAATCAAATTTTAAAGCTTTATTCGACATTTGTCATAAAAGCATTTTCACCCTAACACTATACAAATAAATACTACATCTAAAAAGATCACATTAAAATACATATTAAACAGATGACAGTCGAATATACTACAATTATAAAATACACGAGTAGTTTAAAAATTGTTAAAAAGACAAAGTAGCCATGGTGACAGTATTTCCTTATGTTACATTAACCAATAAAGTGCGAGTGCGGATCACCCATGCCCATCCAAGAAATTTCGCTACAGCAATCGCAAAGAGTGGAGAGCAATCTGATTCTAATATTCTAAGGGCAGTCGATTGACTACGAGTACCAATGTTTAGACAAACTGGACGTAGCCATTTCCGCCGTGGGCTGGCATATAAAGGGCAACAAAACAACAAATGTGAGATATGCTCTGTTTGTTCTTTACAATAATAACAGTGCTCATCCCACTGCGGGGACCAATGTCTCTGAAAAGGGGGGGCTCTTGGGCCCCCGCCCGCATGGCGGCGCGGCGGCCGCCTCCTCCCCCGGCCTCTCGGTGGTGGGGCGTGCCCTCCCGGGCGCACCCCGCCACCGATTGGTTGACGCCCTCCCTGACCCGGATGTCATCTAGGGCTTCCGGGTCGGGGGAGGTGGGCCGCAGGAGGGGCTGGGTGGGGGGCGTAGCCCCCCCCACATGGCCCCTTTGGGGATAAGGAAGCGGGGAGCGCCCAGGAGACCCTCTTGTTCCCTGGACGCTCCCCCCCAGCGTGTCGTTCCCCGCGCTCGGGGCTTCTTAATTTTACTCCTTTTTTCTTTCAGGCTTCGAAACCGCGGGAGCTGGTTCCAGTGCTGCCGGGCTATTGTCGGAGTTTTTCTGTGGCATCACGAGAGGAGTCCCGTGCTGGAGCCCAGGTCACCGGTGTCGGAGTACGGAGCGGCGGGGGAGCTGGTCACAGGTCACTCGAGGCGGTGTGCGGAGATTGAGGTATTTCTCGGGGGCGGGCTCCACATCGAGTGTCTTTGTGTCAGCCGACCGGTTTGTTGAAAGGAGACCGATCTATAGAGACACGGTAACAGTCTCTTAGGAGTGCACAAAGAGTATTTCCTGCCACCCAGGGTTAGCGCGGTTTTTTTTTTCATCATGTGTGTTAGAAGAGCCTCACATTGTGGTTCCTTGCTCGGCGAGTTTTTGCATCGGGTAATTAACTCCTTGTTCGTGCGCGTCCAGCGCCACAGCCTGCAGAGGCAATCGGGCTGAAATTTTAGTTCAGCATTGCACAGGGTGGGAAGGGAAGCGAAGCAGGGTCGACCAGGGCAGGACCTGGATGGGAGACCCTTAGAGGATATTGTGCAATTTTGATTTTCTTAATTGGAAAGCAGGGGTTGTTTTGATTGAAGCTTCAAATGTGTTTAGTTTAAACAGCCAAAGGCAGCTTTGGGGGTGATTAACTGGGGGTCTCAAGCTTCCAGTAAGTTCAAGCCTGTTTACAATTTGGTTTCATCAACTGCTCCTGCCTCATACTCCCAGGTATTGATACATTTTCTATTTCAGGCACTTTAAGTCAATATTGCTGCACTTCACGTGGTGAGCTCAAGGAGGTGGACGTAAGACGTGGTTGCAGATCCGATACCGGCTGGGAGTATGCAGGATTGGATCGGTAAGAGGAGAGCGGGGGGCTTGTATTTCATTGCTTCGGGTAGCCGCCGGGTGGGTCTACGTTAGAGTTTACTCACCCCTGACAAACCGGATAAGCCGGGGCGTTGCGGTTGCCGTTGCATGATGCTTACAGCCCCCTGTACATCCTCCAGCTGGTGAAGGTACAAAGCGCACGGTCAGCTGAGTCATAACACTAGGAGTGTAGGGCAGTGGCGTGCTAACCATGCCGGGGACAAGGGGTGGAAAAAGGGGGTCTAGCATGGAGGCGATGATGCAGGCCATGATGCGTGAAATGGCTCAAATTAACAAGAAGTTGGGGAAGGTTGATGATTTAGAGGCTCGCTTAAATGAGAGGTTTCCTGATCCCCCGGGCCCATCAGGCATGCCAGTGCGAGAGAGAACGGCACCCTTGCCGAGGGGGGATTTCGTTACCCCACCTAAGAAATCCAAGGCCAAGAAGCCGAGGTACAGTGGCCCAGCCCCCGTACCCCTAGTCCCGGTCCCTGATATGCCCGCACCTGCGATACCGGTTCCTCTTGCGCCTTCACCGATAAGTCTGGCGCCCGTGGCCCCGGTTCCAGCCATGCCACCGGCCCCCCCTCCTGCAGCGCCTGCCCCCCCCGCGCCCGTGGGGCCGATACCAGTCCCGAGTGGGCCACCAACACCTGCCCCCTTGCCTACTATGCCAGTGCCATCGGATAGTCCCCCTGGGGTCCCAGATGTGTCAGCTGGTAATCCCGACCCAGTCCCGGTTGAGTTGGTATCTCAGATAGCGGCCTTATTGCCTTGGCTGCAGAAGAGGGGGGGGTGTGTCTGGCCTCATCTGATCATGCGGCGAAAGCCATCAAATTGGTAGAGAAGATTAAGGCTGCAACGGCGGCTGACAGTACTGCGGTGCCCGTATCTTCTTCACTTACAGGTTCCAGTCCCGCCCAGCCGAATGGTGATAGTGTTCTACCCGCCCAGGTGCCCGTAAATGGTAAGGAGGTGGCGCTGCCTCTCTTGGGAGACGGCTTAGTGCCATCCAGGAGTGAAAACTTGGGGCAGAATGTGTCCCAGGCAGTAAAAGAGTTGATTTGGGCGGGAAAGTATGTATACATTTTTTCATTGTTGCTAGACAATAGGGAAATGGAGCAGGCTAAGTTACTGAAGGAATGGATGCATCCAAGTGAATGGAGGGCACAGTGCTCCAAGTTCAGGGTAGAGGAGACTTTGAAGAACTGTATCAGGGCCTTTTCCGTTCTTTCAGCTATCACGGCCGAACGGCCCCCAAATGTCCAGGCAGCAATGGCTTGCTACCAGAGCAGGATTGTGGGGTGGAGCGACCAATACACTGGGGATGCGTGGAAGGAGTATGATGTTAATTTCAGAAAGGCAAAAGAATTTGATGCATCACTGGCGTGGGACAAGGTGGATTCTATGTCCTGGCACAAGCAGTTCTCAGGGGACACAGCCCCTACCCAAGCTACCAGTGCAGTCAGGGTGTTCTCTGCCAGACCCCAGCAGCCCTTTCGGTCAAACCAGGGGAGTGAGGTCCCGGGTAAGAATAGGGGGGGGGGATCAGAGAGGAAAGGGGTATGCTGGGACTTTAATAAGCGCTCCTGCACGAGGGCCCAGGGCACCTGTAGATTTAGACATGCGTGTGCAATCTGTGGTCACTCATCACACCCCGAGACAACGTGTAGGAACAAACAGGGCAACCACGGTCACAGGGGAAGGGGGAAGCCAGAGTAGTTCAGACAAACCGGGTCCCCCCACACCAATAGACGTGTTAGCAATGATCCCATGGTTGAATAGATATCCTGATCACACAGCGGCCACTCTACTTCAGGAAGGTTTTTCACAAGGTTTTAGGATCCCGGCCATGGGTTACACAGGTAGCCCACACTGCAGGAACCAACTGTCAGTAAAACAGAACCCAGAGGTAGTGGCCGCTAATATTTCCAAGGAACTGTCTCTAGGTAGGATAGCTGGCCCCTTTCAGGAGGTGCCTGTCCCCAATTTTGTGTGTTCACCGCTCGGGGTAGTACCCAAGAAAGAGAAAGGCGAATTTAGACTGATCCACAACTTATCGGCGCAGAGAGGGGCATCCTTGAATGATGCGATTGATGAAGGGATTTGTAGTGTGAAGTATGCCTCGTTTGACCAGGCGGTTGAATTATTGCGTGCCCTGGGAACTGGAGCATTGATGGCAAAATCTGACATTGAATCTGCTTTCTGTCTCCTCCCAGTACATCCGGTGGATCACCATCTCTTAGGTTTCACGTTCGAAGGCAAGTTTTACATGGACAAATGCATGCCCATGGGCTGTTCCATATCATGTGCATACTTTGAGACATTTAGCTCATTCTTAGAATGGGCCATGAGACAGGCGACACGCCACCAGCAGGTTATGCATTACTCGGATGATTTCCTTTTCTTAGGTGCGACAAACTCTCAGGAGTGCGCTTGGACATTGCAGGAATTTTGCGTGCTCATGCGGGCTTTTGTGGTCCCGCTGGCACCAGGGAAGACGGTTGGCCCAGCCACCTGCCTGGAATTCCTTGGTATTGAAATTGACTCAGTAGAGGGATGCTTCAGGTTGCCCAAAGACAAAGTGTCTAGGTTTAGGGCAGCTCTGCGTCAATGCCTAAGTAAAAGCAAGGTTTCCTTGCAGCAGCTGCAGGAAGTGGTGGGGCAATTGAACTTTGCACTGCGGGTCATCCCAATGGCGCGCCCATTCTCACGCTCTATTGCCCAGGCTATGAAAGGACTGCGGGAGAAGCATCACCGCACTAGGCTGTCATCTGAGGTTCGCAAGGATATGCATATATGGATGGCATTTCTGGAGGACTTTAATGGCAGGGTAGTGTGGTCAGGTCCTCCCGCTATATCAGCAGAGTTGGGTCTGTGGACAGACGCTGCTGGTAGTGTGGGCTTTGGTGCCATCCTAGGGACCAAGTGGGTCGCCCAGCGGTGGCCGGAGGAATGGAGATCGAGGGGTTTGACCACCAACATTGGTTTCCTGGAACTCTTCCCAGTGTGGGTGGCATTGAAGGTCTGGCCAGAACACCTATGTAACCAATCAGTGGTGTTCTGGTCAGATAACATGACAGTGGTGGAATGTATAAACCAACAGGGGGCACGCTGTCCATTTATATTGTGCCTGATAAAAGAAATTGTGCTGCAGTGCTTAAAATGGAATGTAATTTTCAGAGCCAAGCATGTCCCAGGCATCCTCAACAATGCAGCTGACTCCCTTTCTCGCTTTAAAATGCAGGTCTTCAGGGAACATCTTCCTGCAGCAGACCCCTCGCCAGCACACTTCCCGGCAATTCTTTGGCAGATTGGTGCCCCAGATTACAGGACCTCGTGGTTGCGACTGCTTACGAAGGGGCGTTTTTGTCTTACCGCACTTTCTTGGGACAGGAATGGGAGGTTAGGTGGGCACAGGACAGCTTCGCGGCCTATTTGGAATGGATGCACAGGGAAGGGCGCACAGTGGCAGCAGCAAGCAGACATAGGGCAGCGGTCTCCTTCTTTGCGCAGGCTAAGGGTATGCGAGACCCCAATAATACTTTTATGGTGCGCAAGGCTCTGAGGGGATGGCGCCGGTTACAGGGTCACTCTGTGGATGCGAGAAGGCCCATAGGATTGGCGCGGCTGGCAGCATTACTGTGGGCATTGCACGAAGTCTGTAGCTCAGAGTGGGAGTTACTTCTGTTCAAAGCTGCATTTTCCTTGGCTTTCTATGGGGCCCTGAGAATTGGTGAGTTGGTGGCAGGATCAAAAGAGGATAAGTTGGGCGGCCTACAGTGGGCTAGTGTTAAGATCAGAGAGGATACTATGTGGGTGACAATTCAGAGATCGAAAACTGACCAGGAAGCTCGGGGTCACACCATAGTGCTCCATCGGGCCCGAGTCAACCCTTGCTGCCCTGTGTCCCACGTGGAGGTTTTCCACAGGCAGCGGGAGGGCACGGCGGGGGGTGCACTGTTGTGTCACGCCGATGGGACACCACTGACTAGGTACCAGTTTAGGAGAGTCCTGGAGCTGACAGTCAGACAGGCAGGTTTGGATCCCAAAGAATTTGGCACTCACTCTTTTAGGAT
The DNA here is from genome assembly GCF_964261635.1 of Lissotriton helveticus. Taxonomy (NCBI): domain Eukaryota; kingdom Metazoa; phylum Chordata; class Amphibia; order Caudata; family Salamandridae; genus Lissotriton; species Lissotriton helveticus. The sequence continues at coordinate 1,305,361,294 of NC_136061.1, forward strand.
AGGCGCAGCAACCGAAGCAGCGTTGAGGGGTCTCTCAGCAGAGAATGTGAAGAGAATTGGGAGATGGACATCGGGTTGTTATAAACGATATGTGCGAATTGACATGTTGTGATAAGATGGTGCTCACGTTTACTATGTTTCTGGTTCTTGCAGTTTCTCAAACCTGTGACGCGGGGGAGGAACTCGCCGCCGGGCGTCAACGATCTGCACCATCGCAACACAAGCAACAGGAAGAACGCAAGACAAAGGTTATTTGGATTGTGGGCCATTCTTATGTGCGGCGTGCTGAACATGTTTTTCTTTCAGGAGACCGTAAGAGAAAGGCCGCGCGCAAGGGGTTTAATATCTCATTCTTTGGGAGAGGGGGTCTGTGCCTCAGCCAGTTTAGGAGCTTCTTTCAGGGACTCTTAGCTCAGGAGCCCGCCTCCCCGTCAGTGGTGATACTTCACCTAGGGGAGAATGACCTGGCCAAACTGGGGAGGCGCATCCTTATTGAGGAGCTCATCTCCACTGCGGGGTGGGTGGCCAGGACTTGCCCGGGCTGCACGGTAGTATGGTCGCAACTTATCCCTCGGTGGCAGTGGCGAGGGGGGGACTCGGTCAGGGCATTGAATCACTCAGTAAAGAGGATCAATACACAGTTGGAGAAACTATTTCGGGCCCCCCGGTTGCAGACTATTCCCCATGGGTGTATCTGGGGCGAGCAGTTCTACCTGAGGGATGGGGTGCATTTGACGGAGGCAGGGAACGTCCTGTGGTCTGATAATCTCTGGGCCTGGTTGGAGGGATGTGCTAAGTGAACACGCTCTCAGTTTAGGTCTAGAATAGGGGAGGCCAGATCGTCGGTTAACAATGCTGGCCTGTGGCGGTAAGGTCATGACCGGTGAGCAGCTATTTTAAGGTCTGAGGGGGCGGGCATCATCCTATGGAGGTTCCCGCTCAGGGGGAGGGGCCATTGGCCCCTCCTAGAACTTCAGGGGCAAGGTAACTGGTGCTTAAAAGGGGCGCGGGTTGGAGTAGTCACGCTTTCCTTAGGCTGGTAGCCACACCCCGCGCGCATACTTATGACGTCACCGGATGGCGCAGAGTAAGGGCCCTCCTTTAGTGGGTAAATGGAGTTCACGGCGTGGACCTGGTAATTACCGGGCTCGGCTGCGCATGCGCACATCTCTAGGTAAGGCGCAGCTAGTAGGACCTGACACCGGTTAGCGACCTTGCCATATGGCCAGAAATGTAGTATACAAAAATCTAGATGAGGATGTTAGATTCGGTTAGGAAACAATCTGTATTAGAGTTTTGTTAAGGTTAGTCTCTCAAACTTGTTGACAATCTTGTATCTAATGTCCTGCTGATTTTTGTATAAATTGTTACCATGCAATTACAAATTTATTATTTTTAGATCTTAATAAATACGGCCGGGGGGTCTTGCGACCCCCCGCCTTCCAAAGATAACCATGTTTCATGTCCTTGTGTCCGGGGGTTGGTGTGGTCAGTTGGGGGGGGGGGCGGTAGCCAGTCGCTGACCATGTGAAAAGGGGGGGCTCTTGGGGCCCCCGCCCGCATGGCGGCGCGGCGGCCGCCTCCTCCCCCGGCCTCTCGGTGGTGGGGCGTGCCCTCCCGGGCGCACCCCGCCTCCGATTGGTTGACGCCCTCCCTGACCCGGATTTCATCTAGGGCTTCCGGGCCGGGGAGGCGGGCCGCAGGAGGGGCTGGGTGGGGGGCGTAGCCCCCCCACATGGCCCCTTTGAGGATAAAGAAGCGGGGAGCGCCCAGGAGACCCTCTTGTTCCGTGGACGCTCCCCCACAGCGTGTCGTGCCCCGCGCTCGGGGCTTCTTAATTACCCACCCACCATCCCTGGAACTAAATGGTTGATGCTGTCTAGTCTCGTTTAGGCGTAATTTGCTAGGATATTTTTTCCCCTTTTTTAGTGGACTGTGCCGAAATATGTTTTAATATTCCAGCTGTTTAGGCCTTTTTTCCCTTTGTAGCTATATGTGGATGCGTGTTGTGATTTAGCCAGTGTAGTTGTCCTTTAGTGTTTTTTCCCATAGGTCGTCGTATTTATTAGGTATGGGGCATGCGGTAAGGTCATGACCGGTGAGCAGCTATTTTAAGGTCTGAGGGGGCGAGCATCATCCTATGGAGGTTCCCGCTCAGGGGGAGGGGCCATTGGCCCCTCCTAGAACTTCAGGGGCAAGGTAACTGGTGCTTAAAAGGGGCACGGGTTGGAGTAGTCACGCTTTCCTTAGGCTGGTAGCCACACCCCGTGCGCATACTTATGACGTCACCGGATGGCGCAGAGTAAGGGCCCTCCTTTAGTGGGTAAATGGAGTTCACGGCGTGGACCGGGTAATTACCGGGCTCGGCTGCGCATGCGCACATCTCTAGGTAAGGCGCAGCTAGTAGGACCTGACACCGGTTAGCGACCTTGCCATATGGCCAGAAATGTAGTATACAAAAATCTAGATGAGGATGTTAGATTCGGTTAGGAAACAATCTGTATTAGAGTTTTGTTAAGGTTAGTCTCTCAAACTTGTTGACAATCTTGTATCTAATGTCCTGCTGATTTTTGTATAAATTGTTACCATGCAATTAAAAATTTATTATTTTTAGATCTTAATAAATACGGCCGGTGGGTCTTGCGACCCCCCGCCTTCCAAAGATAACCATGTTTCATGTCCTTGTGTCCGGGGGTTGGTGTGGTCAGTTGGGGGGGGGCGGTAGCCAGTCGCTGACCATGTTAAAAGCATTTACTGGGAGTGTTCCAGCTCTAAATTGGAAATATAGCTTCCTGTCTTGCGGATTTTCAATTATGTCCCAATAGGCTTCGCAAGATGGAACCATTTTAATTTCCAGAAAGCGGGCTGACAAATTGCCTATCGGCCCAGTGCAGTAGGTTGTGGAATACACCATCTCCCAGTATATTTCTTTCAATTTTGCTTTCGTCGGAAAGCAAGACACACCCATATTGCCCCAGAGGTGATCCAGTTTTAGCTTTAGCAATAGGCCCTTCAGATCTTTCAGCCATACAATGCAATGAAAACAATCAAACTTGACAACATCTGACAAAGCTGCAGCGTAATGGGCTAGCTCAGGGGTCACCATCAGGCGCCTCCAGTACAACAATGGCCGCAATCGAGCTATGTCCTCGATACTTTTCCTACCAAGATCCAATTTCAATGGGATCATAGGAGTACTTTGTGGAACCTTTACCAGCCCTCGCAAAAATCTATTTTCCGCTAGACCCAGATCTGATAGGTTTGAAAAGCCCCACAGTTCTGAGCCATACAAGCAGGCGCTCAGGACTTTCATATTGTAAATTTCAAGGGCACAGTTTATTGGTTTTGTCAGCGAGGCTCTATGTTTGAGTGCAACTGCGCCTGCAAGCTGATTAAACTTTAATACTGCTGTGTTAATATGTGATTTCCATTTCATATTGCCCTGTAAAATTATTCCTAAATAGGAAAAAGCCTCTACTTTCTCAAGCGGTGTACCCTTATATGTGATTACGCCTTTGAATGTGGATTGTCGGTTTAAACACATACATTTTGTCTTAGTTGTGTTCAATTCAAGGCCCCGAATGTCACAAAATTCGCCAAATGCATTGACAGCCTTTTGGAGACCGCTCGGTGTGCGTGAAAGTATGAGTGTGTCATCCGCAAACATAAGGACGGGGACATGTGAGCCTGCTATGATTGGAGCATCGCTTGGAGATTTTTTCAAGTGTTCCACAATACCATTAATGTAGATGGAGAATAGTGTTGGGGCCAGGACACACCCCTGCCGCACCCCCCGCTCCACAGGAAATGGATCAGTCACTTCTCCCTGCGCCCCCCACCTAATTTTGGCGTAATTATTTTCATGTAGGCGCACAAGGAGAGTGAGAAGATCTGGACTTATACCTGCTTCAGCCAAAGTCCTCCACAACTTTTCTCTCGGCACTAGATCGAAAGCTGCTTTTAAGTCCACAAAGACAGCATATAAAGTGCCATTTTTCAATATTACGTTTCTCCAATAGATGGTAATAAAGTAGAAAACCTGGTCTATGGAACTAGTCAAGGGACGAAACCCTGCTTGGTATGGCGACAAGATGTTATTTTCATCAATCCACATTTGCAGCTTATTCTGTACTAGTCGGCCCATCAGTTTCTGTGCTGTATCTATGAGACTGATGGGTCTGCAATTATTGGGAAGGGATTTGTCACCTTTTTTTAAATATAGGGATAATTTTGGCTCCCTTCCAGGAGGGAGGGACTTCCCCTCCCATGGCACTGCATTAGCCAGCCATGAAAAATACGTGCACCATGAATTCCGGTCGCTTAGGAACAGATCTGCCGGAATGCCATCCATACCCGGAGCTCTTCCCCCCGTTACACAGTCCAGGGCAATGCTTACATCGTGCACGTTAAATACTAAGTTATTAAAGTGAACGATTGGTGGGGGAATATCAGTGCCTTGCGTTATGCTACGGGCATATTGTGGCTTGAAAAACTCAACCCATTTGTTTTTCGCAACATGATTTTGTGGTTTGGCAGCTATTCCTCCCCTATCCCATTTTACCGTGGACCAGAATAACTTGGAATCTTTAGCTGCGCAAGCATGTTTCAGCTCACGCCAGCATTCCTCGTCCCACCTTCTCTTTGCTTGTTTTTGGGTTAGTCTGTATGTATCCCTTGCCTTCCTAACTGCGACAGGATCGCCCCTTCTTAGCTCACTACTCAAATTTCGTCGTGCCAATCTGCAGCTTTTGTCATACCATCCCTGTTTTGGTAGGTATTTATTGCCCTTGCTTTGGTCTACCGTTTTTAGCAAGAACCCTTGCAGTCTATTAAAGAATTTTGTATGGGCCTCTATCATGTGGTCTTGGAAATTTGGCTTCCCTATATGATCTTTGATGATATTTATTTCCTCAACCACTGCTCTCTTAAGGACATCTAACTTCCCTGTATCTTCTATCAGCCTTCTCCATTTCAGGTGACGCTGGTTGTTTGAGCAGACTACATCCTGGGTCACTCGCTCAACCTTAGTGCTATGCCTCACTTCCCCCTGATATGGATGGAAAGTCATACACAAAGGATTGTGATCACTTTCCATTCTTATTTCCACGGCCATGTCTATCAGTTTACTCCAGTCCCTCACATAGACTAAAAAATAGTCTATTCTACTGGACGCCCGACCGTTGTCAAAAATGCTGTTCCCATTGCGGTCAGAGAGCACTTGGATCGCCACTGCACTCCATTTTTTAATGGCAGGCACCTCAAGCTGGGGTATTCCCCACTTGCTATCCTCCTCCTCCGACAGACTCCTATCCTCCTCGCCCAAGGGTTCAAAGGTAGAATTAATGTCCCCCCTACAATAATATGCAATTCCAGGGGTAACAGCTCTAGCTCCTGTTCCAGGGTCGATAATACTTCTGAGGATTTCCCACCCCCAACCCCTCTGGCATATATATTAAAAAGAGCAAACTCTTGGCCATTATCCCATCTAATGTTCAATGCTAAGATGTCATTGGATGGTATTGATCTTTGCCGTATTGTACAGTTCAATGAGTGGCGTAACCAGATCAGCAGGCCTCCTGAAGGACGACCTGTTGAATTTTTTGTTGCTGGAATTTAAAAGTTTAAGTACCCCTCCCGAAAAACTGGACTTAGAGACCAAGTTTCTTGTAGTAGAATGATATCATAGAGGTCAATAAAAGCGCACCATTCTGGGGTTGCGATTTTATTTGCTACACCCGCGATGTTCCATGACATAAAGGTCAGATTGGGTTTGCCCAAATTTGACCCTACCTGGCCCTGCCCTGTATCATTTTCTGCAGGCTCGGCTATTGAGGTTAAGCCAGCCTCCAGAATTGCCACGGAAGTATCTATTAGGTCAGATTGAACCTGTTCTAACAACCTGCCGTCGCTCCTTGTATGTTCATGATTTCTATGTCTATCATGTAGAGCATTTTCCTCCGCCCTTGGGTTGAGATCTTGGGGTTCCCTAGTTCTTACTATCTGTGTGTTACTTTGTGTGCACACCATGATAACTGTAGTTAAGTTTGTTCTCGTCCTCTGTATGTTGCTTATCATGTTTTTTTGACCCTTCGAGTCAATCGCACTCATTTAAGTTAGACAAAGCAGAATATCTGTTTTCCAAACTTAATCACAAGTTGGGCCGTTCCTCGCCCTTCTACTACCCACAGCTGACCACTTGGTCCTTAATACACTTGGTTTGGCTACAAGACCTCTTCTACTATAGAAGAAGTCCAGTGTGAGTGGAATAATTTCTGCTGTTCTACGTTGGGGGTAAGTTACATAGAATTTCAGGCAGCACTTCAGGGTCTTTAAGATTCAGTACCACACAGTCGCCCACAAATTTCTTAGGGCTACTCCCTATCCACTTCACTCTTCTTGCTGATGACAAATCCTCTGATAGCTTTTGTTTGCCCCTTGGAGAAATATGCATGTTGTTGCTTAGCCATAACAGTGCTTTATTTAATAAAGATTGGGGAGATTCAGTCTGGTCTGCTTTCAAGGGTGGAACATTGGCGAGAACCAAGATCAGAGGGGAGGCTTCTACAATTAGTTCAACCGGGCCTACTTCCAATCCTAAACCAGATTCTTCAATCCTCACTGGTCTAGCTGTGGGACCATCAACTAAAGGGATGTTTGTACATAGTCCTGGTTTTAATATGGGGGAGTGAATTGAAGCTATTGGAGCTATTGACTCAACTCCCTCTCCTGGTGGATTTTCCCTAGATTGTGTTCGCTCAATCTTGCCTGCGACCAGATTTGGTATGTCCCCCACATTATCGTTAGTGCTTTTCAGGAGGCTCTCTAATTTATTTACTTTGTCAGTGAGGTGGTCAATCTTAGATAACAGTGGTTTAATAACCCGGCTTCATTTAGAGTCCAACATACCCATGAGTTTTTTGGTGTGACCAGCATCCCACCCCATGCTACCATTGTCTTCTCTCCCTGCATCTTCTGTGACATTTTTGATCGGAGGGGATGCTGGTCTTTTTCTGCTAGAGCGCAGCCCTCCCCTTTTTGGTTGGGACTTAGTGGTTCCTCTAGCTTTTCTCGGCGCTGGGACAGGCGCTGGAGGGGAAAAAACGTCCTCAACTAAGTCTGGATCTAGGTGCAGGTCATCTAGGTCATCCTCCACTATTATGTCTAAGTTAGAGTTAGTAGAAGCATTTAACAGAGGTCTATCAGTATCAGTTTGAAAAAGTACTACATCTTCATTTATTGGAACGTTTGTTGGATCCAAATCCAATAAATTCACAGGTGGCATCTCCATTTGGGTGACTATTGGAGTAGTGCTGAGTCCCAAAGAAGACCTTCGCTCGTTGTTTATTTTAGCCACCACCTGGACTAAGTAATTGTCCATGGTGTTAGAGGGAATGATAAGTGTTTTTTGTTTTGACATGACCAAGAACTAGATACAAATGAATTATATATGGTGCTAATGCCCCACTTTCAATTACAAAAACAATCTCACTTTCACAGTAAGGAAACAATGACGAAGTCTAAAAGGTTTCAGTATGTAAGAATACCTTGAAGATGAAATTGGCAAGAGTCCTAGTCCAGTTCAGTCGTGGCCAGTCTTGGACTGTCTTAGACTGTCTACCCTTAGTCCGGGCTTCGTCCGGCGCGCCCCGCGCGCGTCCTCGCGGGACGAGGGACCTGCCGGAGCTTTATGCACCGCCTGGCGCGCTGTTTGGTGTCGTCGGCGCCTCCCCCTGGAGGCTGCTGGGAGGTAGAGTTCGACCGGCGGAGCCAAGCCCGGCCGGTCGATGACGGAGACGAAATGGCGGAGCCAAGCCCGGCCGCTGCACAAACAGGTAAGGTTCCTCGATATTCAGGCTGCAGAATTGGTGAAAGACAAGGGACTCGGCCCCTGCCGGAGCTTTATGCACCGCCTGGCGCGCTGTTTGGTGTCGTCGGCGCCTCCCCCTGGAGGCTGCTGGGAGGTAGAGTTCGACCGGCGGAGCCAAGACCGGCCGGTCGATGACGGAGACGAAATGGCGGAGCCAAGCCCGGCCGCTGCACAAACAGGTAAGGTTCCTCGATATTCAGGCTGCAGAATTGGTGAAAGACAAGGGACTTGGCCCCTGCCGGAGCTTTATGCACCGCCTGGCGCGCTGTTTGGTGTCGTCGGTGCCTCCCCCTGGAGGCTGCTGGGAGGTAGAGTTCGACAGGCGGAGCCTAGCCCGGCTGGTCGATGACGGAGACGAAATGGCGGAGCCAAGCCCGGCCGCTGCACAAACAGGTAAGGTTCCTCGATATTCAGGCTGCAGAATTGGTGAAAGACAAGGGACTCGGCCCCTGCCGGAGCTTTATGCACCGCCTGGCGTGCTGTTTGGTGTCGTCGGCGCCTCCCCCTGGAGGCTGCTGGGAGGTAGAGTTCGACCGGCGGAGCCAAGCCCAGCCGGTCGTTGACGGAGACGAAATGGCGGAGCCAAGCCCGGCCGCTGCACAAACAGGTAAGGTTCCTCGATATTCAGGCTGCAGAATTGGTGAAAGACAAGGGACTCGGCCCCTGCCGGAGCTTTATGCACCACCTGGCGCGCTGTTTGGTGTCGTCGGCGCCTCCCCCTGGAGCCTGCTGGGAGGTAGAGTTCAACCGGCGGAGCCAAGCCCGGCCGGTCGATGATGGAGACGAAATGGCGGAGCCAAGCCCGGCCGCTGCACAAACAGGTAAGGTTCCTCGATATTCAGGCTGCAGAATTGGTGAATATCTATATCTATATATATATATATATATATATATATATATATATATATATATATATATATATATATAGATAGATATATAGTAGAAGGCGTAAGCCGAAAGTCGTTGGCCTGAGAGGATAACAGTGTTATATAGATTTTTGTAAATGGAATATGAAATGAAGAAAAATTACTCACTTTACAGGACTTCAATTCCCATAGGTCCTGGTTTCGTAACTCCTCCCACTTAGGGCGGACAACGCCCTCTGATCAAATAAAACGTGTTTGAACAGTGTAAGGTGAGCTTGGAATTTTTCTTACTCCAGTCCATGAATAGGGGGCGTGTTCTGGCCCCGAAACGCGTCGGACTTATCGTTTTAATCAAGAGGGGATCTTGCAACTTTGTAGCGGGTGCCACGAAGAAGCCGGAGGCTCGGGCCGCTGTGGTTGAGCCCTCACCGAAGCGCTTGCGCACTTTGCTATCACATGTTTTGGCGGTCAGCCATGGCCGTGGTGAGGGGCTCCGCTCCAGAGACGGATCAGCGATCTTTTGCCATTGGAGACTGAGGCGAGGGAATTGTAATCGTCTAACAGCACAACGACCCTTTATTATGAAGCAAAGTTGAAGATCACCCTCCCTTCCTACTTAAGTAAATAACGGACAAGAATGACATTAAGAGATGCCAACCTACTTAAGGGACTGACAAATTACTCACTTTACAGGACTTCAATTCCCATAGGTCCTGGTTTCGTAACTCCTCCCACTTAGGGCGGACGACACCCTCTGATCAAATAAAACGTGTTTGAACAGTGTAAGGTGAGCTTGGCATTTTTCTTACTCCAGTCCATGAATAGGGGGCGTGTTCTGGCCCCGAAACGCGTCGGACTTATCGCTTTAATCAAGAGGGGATCTTGCAACTTTGTAGCGGGTGCCGCGAAGAAGCCGGAGGCTCGGGCCGCTGTGGTTGAGCCCTCACCGAAGCGCTTGCGCACTTTGCTATCACATATATATATATAGATATATAGTAGAAGGCGTAAGCCGAAAGTCGTTGGCCTGAGAGGATAACAGTGTTATGTAGATTTTTGTAAATGGAATATGAAATGAAGAAAAAGAGATTACCCACGAAGATTGATGTCTGTGTTGTCAAGATCCCCCGTATGTGAAGTCACGGAAGGACCCTTCTTGTAAAAATATATATATATATATATATATATATATATATATATATATATATATATATATATATATATATATATATATATATATATATATATATATATATATATATACGAATACTTATATATATATACTCTGGTCCTTGTAGAAAATCTACAAGAACCAGAATGCGAACTAGAATGGGTTATCTAATCCCCGCTCACCAGTGGCAAGTAGACTTAAACTGGACTTTGCTGTTGCCCACTTACTGACACCCTGGGAGTCTCCACATGCTCCTTTTCGAACTTCCTACTTCGAGTCTCCAGGAATGCTAATGTACTTGGTGTGTCCAGCCAACGTATCAGTTTCCAAATCACTCCTTGACTACCCAGACAATTGACCACAATTGGCCCATTGTGCTTCTTGGTGCTATTTTCACTTAAATATTAAAAACATCATAAATCTGGTTCCCCTTATTGTCTATTTGTCTTTTTGGTGTAATTTTGCTTATTAAGTTTTAAAGCATATTTATACATTGGAATGGGATTTTTATAGCTTTGTGTTTTTTTACTTTTTAACTGTTTTGAAACTCCTAAATGCTTAAAGCCTGCTGCCACAGCTACCAGGGGATGAGCTGAAGCTAAAACCTTTGAGTGACCAGGGCCGGACTGTGAACAGAAACCGGCCCTGGCAAACTGCTCAGCTGGCCCCCCTGGGGTGCAGCTGATCAGTTTGCAGCTGATTTTGTTACTGGGGGCTGAAATTGCCGATCCCCGGTAATAAAATCGGCCCCCCAAAACCGGCCCCCACCCTAGCGGCCTACCGGGTAAACGCTGGGTGCCCGCTATGGCCAGTCCGGCCCTGTGAGTGACCCTACCAACATAGAGGCTTTACTACTTGGGGGTGGACACCAATCCAATCCAACTAATAAAGCACTTTCTCACAACTGTGTTAAAACCTTGGTGGCGCAACTCAAATTCTAAAGTTAGGGGGATTTGGATAAGTGATGTGGCTAAACAAAAGGCACAAATTCAGTCACGATGTGTAAGGTCTTTAACATTTGGATGAGTATTGGGATCAAGAAGAATTAAAGGCCTTTTTGGAGGAGATGTTAGCAATTTTAGGTATGTGGGTGCTCTGTCGTCATCAGGCGAGTTGTGATGTGATGCTATGTTATATATGATTCGGTATGATTACAATAGGAAGGTGCATGAAAGGACTACTGCGTGGCGAGGCAGTGCTCCCTGAGGGGATGTTTCTTCACCTTCTGTGTGAATTTCAAGAGGGTCTGAGTTGCTCTGGTAATAATTGGGCAAATCGATTGAGAAGTTCTACCAATGTGTCTTCTCACACCTCTTCTTCTCCAGTCTGATTTTGTTGTGACGAATAAAAGCCAAAGGTGATGATGGACGGAGCGTTGACAATACAAACACTCACCCCCAGTCAACTGATCTGGGTTTAATCCATCACCGTTCTTTAGCTCACTCCGTCACCCCAGTTCAGACATGGCCATATGCAAATCAGTCTGACCCTGTGCCTCATGGGAACAGTCCAGCCCGAACTGCCAAGCCATGTCTTCCCTGGACCGGAATCAAGCTTCCCAGGACCGGTTTCTGGCATTACAGCCGTCTTCAGCCGGGCTTGCTTGACTCCAGTGGCAAAGTGAGCAAGGGACTCACGTCTGAGCATACCCTGCCAACTTAGGGCGAACAAAGAAAAACCAAAGATGATGATGGACGGAGCGTTGACAATACAAACACTCACCCCCAGTCAACTGATCTGGGTTTAATCCATCACCGTTCTTTAGCTCACTCCGCCACCCCAGTTCAGACATTGCCATATGCAAATCTGGGAGCACTATACCAAGGAAGTGGTTAGTTTCTTGCCTAAATATTTTGTGGCATTGTTTCTAGTGGTCTTAGTCATTGAGCTGGCCTTGATGATCGTGTGGGAGGTTTTGTGAGCACAATAGATACATCAGAATTAGGGTGATGTGGTTGAAGGTCTTCAAGCCTTAGGTGAGGTTAGAAGGTTAGAAGGTAAGAGTTAGGAGCTTCAGGAAGCAAAATCCACCCAGAACGCCAGACCAAACGGGCCGAACGGACCTCTGTTACCGCCGCCGCTGCTGCCACTGCTGTGAGGGGGTCCCTGCCTGCCTGCCTGCCCCCGCCCCGCCCTGCCCCCGCCCGGTTTTTGCCTTACCTGCTCGCCTGCCTGCCTGACGGTTCGTGCTTGCCGGTTCTTGCAGCGTCGCTGTGGTTCCGTGACACGGTCGGGCTGAGCCCGTTGCTTACAGGTGAGGCGAGGCAGGACCCTGGTCCGGGGCTCTGGTCCGTGTGCGGGCTGGATGGTCGGAGCGAGGGGCTGAGGGTGTGAGCGCAGTGTAGAACTGCACCACCACTAGCAGCGCAACGGAAGCAAAACCGGAAGAGGCAGCGAGGGAGGAGGTGAAGGAGGTGAAGGAGCGGAATAATCCGCGGAATCTCGAATCCTGACCTCTGAAAACACTTGCGCCTTGGCCTTTAGGCAGCCTCCCTCACAGTGCGAGCTGCTAAATTCCACAGAAAATAATGCGAACATAGCTCACACAGCATGATAGTGACTTTGAAGGACTGCAGCTACAGGCTGAGGCCTTGACTGCATTACTGAACATTGCTACCAAGCACGGGCAGAGGCGTAGGATCATACAAGCTGATCATTGCACGCTGATCATTGCGCGCTGAGTTTTTCTGGTACAGAATCTCTATCTACCTGCCTCCTGTGTGTTGTTTGTGTTGCTACTGCATCATTGCTCTATCCCCCCTGCAAGAGTAGAGGCACAAGGAGGCTAACTACTAAGCTAACTACTAAGCAACAAACCAACTTCGCACCATTGGGCCCTGATTTGTGTGTTGTTTGTGCTGCTGTTGCATCATTGCTCTATCCCCCCTGCAAGAGTAGAGGCACAAGGAGGCTAACTACTAAGCAACAAACCAACTTCGCACCATTGGGCCCTGATTTGGAAGCATAAGCCCAATCAAACTCAATGTAATAATTATAATCAATAAATCAATAAAATATAAATTGGCCCTGGCACGATCTGGATCACTTTTGAAAAGTTACCTATAGTAATTTGCACTCATTGCCACCCATCATCACGCAATCACCGCAACGTTCCTTCCTGACGGCAGCTGCACCAGTCTCGATGTGTGTGGTATCCCTGTAGGGGGTGCTACCCCACGGTACAGAAGGAGGAAGCAGACGGGCTTGGTAGGGCGTGCGGATTGTGAGGATCCGTGCCACAGACCGAGGAGGGGAATCTCAATTAAAAAAATAAAATAAAAAAAAATTTAAATTGTCTCAGTTTGACTTTGACAGTCACAAGGAAACTATAAATTATAAAATCAAGTGATATAACAGCAAATAATATGAGATCAGGAAGGGAAAGGACTGTAGGTACTTCAACAAAACGTACTAAAAGAATGCAGCAATCATCGGCATCAAAAAAGTTAAAAACTAATGCACCGGGGACAACCCAGTCCCTTATATCCCCAATTGCGAGGATGTTTGAGAAAGCCGGTAAAATACCAGACAAATTCCAATTTGCGAAGGATCCAACAGGAGCTTTCATGTCAATGAAACTGGAAGCAATTAAAGATAACTTACAGACACCCATGAAACCAATGTGCAGTGAAATACATAATACGCTACAAACTTGTAACCATCTGGAGCAATCAGAGCAAAACTCCGAAAAAAACCACCTTGCAAACTTAGACACACCAATTGGAGACCGTTCCCAAAAGACAACACAGCAAGAACCCGTAATAAGGTTACAAAATTGTAATATAAAGACAGAATCTGAAACTATGGGAAATATAACTTTAAACAAATCACAACCACAAGTGCTGGATACTAATCAACATAGTTATGATGATGGAACGGAACTGAAGGCACTAAGTTGCCCAATTGAAGTTAATGCTAAAATTAACAAACGTTCGTGTGTGCCCGCCGAGCAAGGGGAACCACACTTAAGTCAACATGGGGAAGACCAAGAGTGTAATAACAGATCTGATATGCTCAGTGAAATATCAGTAAAAGAAATCAAACTGTTGGGGGAATACTTTGAAGCACCGCAGGAAAACATTGACTTGGCTTCTCTTACTACTTTATTTCCTACTGATAACAAAATGGCAGAACAAAAAAAATCCGGGGGTAATAAACAAACTAAGTCGGAAATGGCTCACACTCCAGAACCTGGAAAAAAGCATCAAGAAGCAGCAATAACTTGGGATATATTCTATCAAACATCAACCCTTACGCTTGAGGCACTCCAGTACCAATCAAACAAAATGGACATACAAATCGATCTTCTAAAAATTATGGCAAATAATGTAGCTGGAATTAACAACAAACTTGCCCAATTAAATGACCTGGTAATTAGAGCTCAAAAAGAAAACGAAAAAACGTCCGTCTATGTACCAATTATGGATAAACTAGCAGTACTACCGGCAGTTTTAACTAGTATAATAGAAGATACCAAAAGAAACATCAGAACCAACCAGGAGAAAGCTATGACGGATAATAACCTTATGAAAAAAGAGGAAATAACCAAAACTGAGAATGCTACTGATAACCTTAATGGAACAGAGTTACAAGAACCAATAAAATTTCCAGATAAAACAGGTAATCCATCGGCCAATCGAACCGGGGAGCTATTGGGAAATGAAGGTAGAACTATAATTAATCATGAGGATCAAAGTGACAATCATACTGATTCAGACGGATTCACGACAATGACAAAACGACAAAACGACAAAAGAAAAAACTTCGTAAAGCAAGGAAAAAAGATAAATCAAAATTAAATCATACAATAAAGACAGACAACAATCCGATATCAGTAACTATTGAAGATACAGCAAAAGGTACAAATAATTACTTTCCAATCTTTGAGAAAAAATCAACAAGTGACCCAATACAACCAATATGCCACCTAGTAAAGGAAACACAAATTCCAAGGAGAAATGACAATGGACTGGTAAAAGGACAAATAGGTAACGATTCCCTAGATAAACCGCAACAGATAACAACTCTGGACACAATTCTAAAAGAAGAAGAAAGAGTGCCCAGTAACTGTAATCCAGATAAAACAAACAGAAGCAGTCCAACTAAAACACCTAAAACAACTTTAAAAACGACTCCTCACCAAATTTGTGATATTGATGAAAAAATAAAGAAAGACTGGGCCACTACAGTGTCGAAGGTAGTGAATGGTCCCACAAATACAACAGAATGGGACCACTTACAGATCAAAAGCAGGGAAGGAAAAAAGTCTATTACCTTCATACCCAAGCAGCCCGAGAAAAAAAGTGTCCTTACTGAACAATGCCCTATAAACCCTGAAAAAATTATATTCACACCACAATTTCAATCTAGAGGTAGGCAAGATATACTTAATAGGGGGAATATACTTTAAATCAATTCCGGCACTGACCAATATCGTCAGTGAGGATATTATCTCTGCCGAGTTTATGGAGGTGAATCATAATATTCAAACCTCTACTCTAATAACATTAATGTCGCAAATAATAGCTGACCAGATAATGAATGAGCAAATGACATTCAAATCCTGGGGCATATTAGTTACCAAAAAATTACCAGAGGTTTACCCCACCCCCTTCATTGTGGAGGAAATAACACCAAAATATAAAAAGGTAGACACACAGATCATTTCAGTCCTAAAAAATGCACTTGGCAGGTCCCCGATAAAAAACATATGTAGAATGTCACACAACACCATAAATAGAAACTCCAACATTAATGAAAAATGGGTAAATATGGCACTCCACAGTAACCGGAAACAATGATATCCTACCATACTACAAATAAGAGACAAAAGTAATGAAAGTGAAATGGTAAAAGTATGCTCATGGAATATAAACGGCCTGAGAGCTAAGATCTTAAACGCTCAGATAGACTCCATTGAGGGAAACCCCCACATTATAGCACTACAAGAAACTTGGGAAAGTAATCCATTTATGCTACATGGATATGCCGGTTACTATGAACACGCAAAAAAAGAGAAAAGGTTCGGCCAAGCCAGTGGAGGACAGGCAATATTTATTTCTAATTCATTACAAGTACAGCACGAACAAATAATAGTTGAGAGCACTAATATCCTGATAGTCAAACTAACCTATAATATAACTACCCGAGAATCTAAAACACTATATCTGATTACAGTATATATTTTGCCTACCAATCGGAGCAGGGAAGAAACTGCTAGAACCCTGGTCAATGCTCTTATTAATATAATGATAGAGGATCCCCTAGCAGATTTCCTTATTACAGGGGATTTTAATTTAAATCTCATGTCATCTCACATAAGAGACGACACCATAATATCCCAAAACCACCAATGGTTAATTCCTGAGCAAGATTTAGGGATAGACAATAATGCCGATGAGAATAGAAAGGGAAAGAAACTTGTGATGGATATTGAAGCAATGGGACTCAGAGTACTTAACGGTAGAATAAAAACAGACGTTCCACCATTAAACAGTTATTTCGGGTCTAACAGATTCTCCAGGATCGATTATACCATGACTTCGCTATATATGTTCCACAATATCACCTCGTACCAACTAAAGAAAGTAAACGAAAGTGATCATGCCCAACAGATAATTACAATGAACATCGGAGTAAATAGAAATAAGGAATACCTTTCCGCTCAAGGACATATTGCTACAACAAACTATAAAAAAAAAATTGGAATGTGGAAAACAAAGAAATAATGAATGAAGAAGTGGAAAAGATCATGGAAGTATGCTTTGAAGACACAGTAGCAAAAACAGTGATAGAGCAATGGGAATATTTCACTGGGAAACTGACCACAACGCAAACTAAAATAAATAGCAAGAAGAAGCAAAAACATAAAGTACCAGTCAGGGACAAGGAACATCACCTAAACCTGCCGTATACAATAAGGACATTGAAGAAAGAACGAAACAGGATTGTCAGGTTAATAAAGAAACCAGGGAAAAAAGTGTAAAATCTGGGAAATCTAAAGTTATTAAATCAAAATCTTAAGAAACTAATATGGGGTGAAATGAATCAGGCAAAACAAGCGACCTGGGCAAAAGTATTCCACGCCAGCAAGCAAAAGAATTCAAGAAACTTCTGGAAGATAATCAATAGTCTTGCCAGGCCTAACAAGCAGGTAATATCATCACCATTAACTGAGCAGGAATGGGATACTTTTCTGAGGAGACACTTAAATCAGGATATATCACAGTCAAAATCCCTCGAAAAGACACACGGGTGTAACAAAGACAAATCTCCCTTAAAGAATAAGGAACTGGATACGCCAATAGCTATAGAAAAGGAAGAGCTAATCAAACTTATTAAAAAACTGAAAAACGGCGCACCCGGACCTAACGGGATACCTTTTGCTCTCTACAAAGAAAATCCAGAACTATGGGCGACCGTCTTAGAAAAACTATATACAGAATTCATTACAACCGGAACTGTTCCTAAGTCATGGCGAGGATCATTAATAATTCCAATTTTTAAAAAAGGAGACTGGGCTCTTGCCGAAAACTACAGATTGATTACTCTGCAAGACACGGACGCCAAGCTATTTGCAAGAATCTTGTTAACAAAACTATCTGAATGGGTAAGGGAAACAAAGAAATTGCCCTTAAACCAAACGGGCTTTATCCAAGGCCTAGGAACAACAACAAACATAATGGTTCTTGCACTATTAATGGATAAATCAATTAGACTTAAACAACCCCTGTACCTATGCTTCATAGATTTTAAATCAGCATTTGACTGTGTTAAAAGAAATCTTCTTTGGAATAAACTTGAAAAAATGAATATTCCACTCCCCCTCCTAAAGTTGATTCGCCTTCTATATTCAGAGACATGGGTAAGTGTGAGGATGGGGGACGGTCAAACGCTATCAAAGCAGATTCCAGCAAAGGATGGCCTGAAACAAGGCTGTGTTCTTGCCCCTCTACTTTCTAATTTGTTTCTCGCAGACCTAACGGAAATACTGGACGAAGAGAATGCGCACCCCCCGAAACTAGCTGATAAACGCCTCACAAATCTGATGTATGCGGATGATGTCATACTACTGAGCCATACCAAAGTGGGATTACAGCGTCTTATTAGGCGGACACACATATACTCGAAGGAGAATGCGATGGTCATAAATGAGTCTAAAACTAAGATTATAGACTTTGCTGCCTTCGCTGTTTTGTACCCCTGATTTGCCGCCTGTGTTACAGGACTAGAAGAGCCATCTTGACCCTGTGTTGCTGGAGCGGCTAGGACGCCGGAAAACACCGCGTGGCCGCAGAGGAGGGTGAGGCGCTGGCCCCGGGACTGCGAGGACCAGCATACAACAGCTTCAGCTGGTCCTCTTCCCGCGAGAGCCGCGCCCCCTCACAGTGCCGCGCCCCTACAATCCATCACATATGAAAAGCGACTCCTGAAACGCGCATCGCGGGACGCGCGCGGGTCGGAGCCCGGGGCGAAGACCGGGCAAAGAGCGGGCCGTTTGAGGCCGTTCGAGAACGGGAGAGTCCGGTCCGACCCATCCACCTAAGCTCTATTTTTCTCTGGACATCAAAACACAGGTATTTACCATTTCTCCGACCTCTCCCGAAAGCCAACAGTCGCCATATAAAGTTCTCCCCATAATTTCTCTTTGGAAAATGAATACGAGAGCTAGCAAGCAAAAGAAACTTAAAAAAAATGGGATAGGTGAAACACTGCTAGGCCCAATGGACGATTTTCTTGCCAAAGCAAACACGTTCATCGATCAAAGTATAAGTCTAATTGAGGGGAGAGTTTCAACTGATCTTGCAATCGCACGTCGATCCTCATTGGGACTATTAGCAACCGCAAGAACCCCAGATATACAGTCAGCACCAACCCAAACCTCGGTAGCTGCAAATAGACTTAGCCTCCCAAACAATGTAGACCTTTCAGCCTCCCAAATCTCTGTCACTTTCACTGGAAGTGACCTAGAAAAAACCCCAGATATCTTCCCTGATCCAACCCCCGAAGAAGTAAGGCAAATAAGAGGGAGGCGGGAGGGAGCCATAAAGAAAAGGAATGCTAGGAAAAATCCAAATTCCATCGAAAACACTAAAACGACCGACCACATAGTTTTGGTTGGTGACACAAACCCAGCAGTATTAGCCCACCATTCTGCCCCCCCAACTAACAACGTAGTAATAATACACCAGCTACCTCACGATCTTCAAGATACCTCTATTCCAAATTCCCCAAGCTCACAACAATTAGGTAAAGAAAGAGAATCAGCGAGACTAATTAAGGAGATTGCTTCCCTCCTAAACTCCTATATCCGTCCTTTAGAAACTAGACTTAGTAACATTGAGACTCAATTAACAAAAATTTCCGGTTCTTTCAAACCCACACCCCCACAACCCATCCCAAAACCAGCCTCAAATTCTACGAGTACACTTCCTATACCCAAGAAACCCGCAACCCCACTTCCTTTGCAGACCATAAAACAACCCACAGTAAAACCCTCTACAGCACCAAACCCTCCCACTGCACAAAAACCGATCCCCAAGCCCCTGACTATTCCCTCACAAATTAATCACCAATTAACACCAACAGTCAATACACCAACTGTAAACATACCTGCCCCCAAAACCCCCGCTACAACAAACACAAATCCACCAAAAACAAAAGGAGCCCCGAAAGGGACCACTGATCAAAGACCTACCTTAAACATGCCACCTGAGGCATGTCCATACGTGGTCGTTATGACGGGGGTCCCCGAACTTACAGGGGAGGGGACGGAACCCAATTGGTCATTGAAGAGCAAAGTTCAGTATTGGCTGAACGCAAACCGCCCCGTCCCGCCATCCTGGAAAAGCAGAATAGCTTCAGTCTGCAGGACCTCGTGGGTGGGCCATAGGAAAAAAAGTATCCGGGGAGATTGTGTCGTAATCACTTTCGAGGACCCCAGCATAGCTGAGTACATCTGCTCCTGGGAATATAATAGCACCACAGGTGGGATCACCACAAGATCTTTGTCATACTTTTACCCAAAAAGATATAATAACAACAATTATATATGTGACACTGATAACATTTGGCGGAAACCAATCCCACAGCCGTGGGAGTTAGATGTCGCCGGTCCAAGACCATTTCCGCAACATAGTGACCCTGATAATTCCTGGAGGACAGTAAACCAGAATTACCAGCAAAGAGAAGCCCCGTGGCAGATCATGGGCCCACAAAATAGACCTAGAAAATGGGAGCAGTGGGAGAGACCATCCCACCAACCATACGGACCCAATTATAGAGATTCCATCAACTGGCAAAACTGGTTAGGCATACCGACCATGAACCGGTTTAGCGGCCTGGAAATGGTCGATTGACCAATAACCAAATCCCCGGAGTCACAACAAACAACCTCGGCCCCACCCATTTCCATTCCAGCCTCTTCACAAACGAAAAACCCAGCAATAGATAATACATTCTCACAGCTTTCTGTGATCTTTTGGAATGTGGCGGGCCTCCAAAATAAAATAGAGGACGGCTCGGCCGCTGGTTTCCTGAGGGACACCCAAATCATTTGCCTACAGGAAACCTGGGCAACGACGCCCCTACATCTTGAGGGTTACAGGACATTTACATCTCCCGCCCTTCCTAGCATTTCAGGTAGACCTAAAGGAGGACTGGTAACCTACCTAGCAAACACAATTTCCAACATAAAGATCATCAAGGTAGATTTATTACCAAATTTCCAGATCCTCACCTTTATAATTGGGAAAAAACTTTTCATTACAATAATCAACCTATATAACAATCTAGAGGATGATAATTTCTTGAATGTCCTTTCCCTAATTCAAGAAAAAATAACCGAAGACTGGCACCCCAAACAGAAAACGGAAAATGCCCATATAATTTGGGGAGGAGACTTCAATCTACATCCCTGCCCCAACATTGACACCTGCGGAATGGTGGACGAATACGAGAACTCTTTAGTCCACCTGATCCATTCAGGAGTGGGGTTAGCCATGAACAAAATTCTTTCTGATCTGGATCTGCAAATTATAAACCCTATCCAACTGTCAAACAACAAACTAGCTCCCACCTACAGAGGAAGGGGCCACGAGACCACCGTTGACTACGTTATAGTCTCAGAAGGCATCAAAGACCAAATCAAAAATTTTAATATTTTAGAAAACATTCTCAGTGATCATTCTGCTCTAAGCCTAATCTTTCAAACAAACCAACCAAAAACACTAATGGCAACTATAGCAAATTCGTTAACACAGAATAGGCTAGAATTGGGCAAAAATAATGGTTACACCAGAAAATGGGAAAAAGTGGATCCCAATATTCTTACCAAACGGCTAGTAGAATCTGCCTATAATAACATTTTGATCTGTCTTGATCCTCACGCGGAGCCGAATCAAATTCTGGAAAACTTTAATATAATAACAGAGCAAATCAAAAAATTACTAATCAAAACACCCAAGCAAAATAAAACAAGCCCCATAGGTTGGTTCAATCAAGACTGTACCAAGGCACTGACTAATCTGAGGAAAGCTCTTGGCAATACGAATAGAGACAAAACAAACATCCAAGCTCTTCGACGGGAGTATAATACTGCTAGAAAAGCAAGAAAAAAAGAACTGAAACAATCTCTGTGGAACGCTCTGCACAAGAGTGCGCTTTTGAAAGATAGCCAGGCATTCTGGAAAATAGTTAAATCCCCTTTGTTAACGGACTCCAACGGCCCAAAAATAGATGTGGCCATCGACGAGGACTCGTGGGTGAACCACTTCTCAAAAATCTTTAAATTGACACCCACTAGTGAAGAACATCATCCCAACATCTACCCAGTAGTATATCCAATATCAATGGATGTTGATCTACAGGATGTCGAAATGGCGCTATCGCTAAGCAAGAGTGGGAAAGCTCCTGGCCCTGACGGGGTCCCAGTCGACTTATTTAAACATCTTCCTGACCTCTGGGTACCAATACTAACGAGAGTCTGTATAGCAACAACGAAACTCGGCCTGGTAGAGTCATGGTCATCCTCCATCATGGTCCCTATATTCAAGAAGGGGGACCGTCAAGACACCAAGTGTTACCGACCAATATCACTCCTCGACTCCTTGGGCAAGGTAGTCGGCAGAGTCCTTCTTGATAAGTTACAGCAATGGGCAGAAGACAAAAACATCCTCTCGGACTTACAGCTTGGGTTTAGGGAGGGCTTCGGAACCGTTGAACAGGCCCTAAATCTAAGCTTGCTAACATCAAAATATACTCATGCCAAACCCGGTTCCATCTATATGGTATACGTGGATTTGTCCTCCGCGTTTGACTGTGTGTCGCACGCAAAGCTTTGGTCACTGCTGAGTACAATGGGGGTAGACCCTCCTCTTTTAGACTATCTGAGGGAACTATACAGTGAAGCCACGGCGAGAGTGAGGTACGGGTTAAAAGGAGAACTGACAGCACCATTTAGGGTAGAGCGGGGAGTGAGGCAAGGCTGTGTCTTGGCCCCCTTCCTCTTCTCTTTGTACACCAACGGCCTAGAAGAGACCATGTTGAGAGGGGGAAGGGACCTCCCTAGAGCAAAAGACCGCCCGATCCCCGCTCTGCTCTATGCGGACGACGCAGTCATTTTGGCACGCACCCCCATCGAACTACAGAAATCTCTATCTAAATATGCAGACTTCATGGGTGCTCTGGACTTGCACATCAACGTCAAAAAAACGTTTGCCATGGTAGTCGGTGGATCAAGAAAAGCAATTAAGTCCATCTTTCTGAAAGATCAAAAGATTGAAAAGACCTCACAATATCCCTACTTAGGCATTATGATCGATGACGCCCTAAATTGGAAAGCGGCGGTCGAGGCCAGGAGACATCTCTTCAAACGAGCGATCATGGCGTTGATGAAATTCTCTAACAAGCTCGGACAAAAACCCCAATCAGAACTGCTACAGATTTATGCTGCGAAATGCCAAGCCATCGCACTATATGGTGCAGGGATTTGGGGACATACACACACCGGCTCCATACAAAAAGAGGAGAATATCTTCATCAGATTACTTTTATCAACTCCAAGAGGCACCTCCACCTATGCCTCACACATGGAACTGGGAATCCCATACATCGAAGACTTACTC
The DNA here is from genome assembly GCF_964261635.1 of Lissotriton helveticus. Lineage (NCBI taxonomy): Eukaryota > Metazoa > Chordata > Amphibia > Caudata > Salamandridae > Lissotriton > Lissotriton helveticus. Next base: position 1,305,384,319 of record NC_136061.1, read on the forward strand.
AAAATTCAACCTCTTTTACTCTGGAGGAGAGCCTGGTTGTCGGAAAAAAATAGCCTGACTAAAAGTATTCTACAGGACACTATGGCTTTGGACCATGCTTACAAAATAGCCTGGCTGTCCTATGTAAGACATTTCTTTTCCGATCTGGGCCTACAAAAATATTACCATACGCCAGAAAATTTGAAAGAAATTTCCAAAAAAGAGCTGAAACTAGTTGCACTGAGTCATCTGGAATCCTTGAGACTGACCTCGATGATTACAAAAAAATCTGTTACCCACGCAATTATGACGCAGCAGTCCCTGAAAATTCAGTCATACTTGACCCTGGAGATTACACCATATGAAAAGATGCTCCTAACAAGGTTCAGAATGAATCTTTTCTTCAGGCTAGTGACATTTCCCGAAAAAAACAACTGGAATACTAAGATGGATCCGTGCCCATGCGATGACCTCTCCCAACAATCCACCATCCACACAATACTGTTCTGCAAGTTTTTCTACTCCCACCGAAAACTTTGGCTAATTCCTTTACTAAAAAAATGGGGCCATAGACAATGTCGTCCAGCTATGCTGGCTCTTCAAACTTTGGACTCCGAATGTACTGTCTACCACGTACTGAATTTCCTAAAGTGTATTATGAGGCATCGAAATAACCTGTAAAACAGAGGACTAATTCGTATATCACCCAACTGTTTGCATTCTCACTTTTTTACCCGTACATTCAACTGTATTTTTTAAACAAATCTTATTGTGCATATTTTTACATCATGCTATGTTATCTTTTATGGTTTTGCAATGCTAAAAAACCGAGTAAAGATTATTATTATTATTATTATTATTATTATTAGTGACCAAAAAAAACAAGAGAAAATATAAAAGTAAATGGTTTATGGATGCTAACGAGTTGGAGCAAGTAGAAGTATACAAATACTTGGGTGTTCTTTTTGATGCGAATGGAAGCTATCAACTCCAAAAAAGTGAGATACAAAGAAAAGCAAACTCATTAACTGCAGCATTCAGGATTGTGCAAAAGTCACTTCCTAGCCTAACTTATGGTCCACTTCTGAATGTAATCGGTGCAAAACTCCTACCGACTATTACGTATGGTAGTGAAGTGGTAATGGGCAAGGATAGTGAGACTCTGAAAAAGAGCATAACAAGAGTCTATCGAGCTATATTGCGTCTACCGGTAAACGCATCCCCAGCCCAAGTAAGGTTGGAGTTTGGACTGACCAATCAGCGGTATGCAAGGCAAGGCCACTTTATTAAAGTTTGGAATCAAATAAAAAATGACCACCAAAACGAAATATCCCAACTGTTATGGAGAGAAATAAATAAGGACACAAACTCTACTGCGGGGACCTACCTTAGGGAAGCAATAAAGGATTTTGCGATCACGTCAATATGGGAAATCAATATAATCAAGTCTTCCTTCAAGAAAATAATCAATAAAACTGTAATCCATTTATCCATTTTAAACGATAAAGCAATCCTCACCAAAAGAAAACACGCATGGACGGTAATTAACGGATACACAAAGAAGGAAATCCAACAATACTTGGTAACACCATGGACAGAAAGAAAAAAACAGGCCCTCCTTAAAGCCAGATTTGGAACTATGCCAGGCCTGTGCCACCTTCCCCCATGGGAAAGACCGGAATCCCAAATGAAATGCAGACTGTGCAATAATGGTGAGGAGGATATGCTTCACCTTCTCTGCACCTGCCCAACGCTTCTACAGGAGAGAAAATCTCTACTAAAACTTCCCTTCAAAGTACGAGACATAAGGACACGTAGGCAGGCCTTGATTAATTGTATGAACTCCAATGACATTATTCTAAATGCTATCTTTGTAAAGTTTTTAATGATAGTCAAAAGGAAATTAGACCTTATACCTATTTTAAATATTTAATCATCTATAATTTCGATGCAATGACATTTTAAGAGTTTTAATGTAGAAAGTAGTTTTTTTAGTCTTTGACTGAGATGTGTAATATTGTAAGATTTTAAATAATCATCACAATAAACTATTTACCTTACCTTACCTTAGGTGAGAAATTCCTCAGTGTCTATGATACCTTTTTTTGGTGCCAAAGTGATGTCAGGGTGGCTATTGAGTATAGTGTTACCTCTATCGAGGGGAGAGAGGAACAGAACTTGCACATTTGTTCTGAAATCGACTTTTAGAAGAAATGGTCTAATTTTCTTCAGGAGGGAATACTACTACACTGCTGTCTTGATGTTCCTGACCATGTGTGCCATGAATTTCAAGCCTGCATTTGGGTTAAATCGTGCATATAAATGCCCTGTATGTTGGAGATTAAACCATCTAGATTCATGTCATAGAGCCAGGTTTTAATCTGTGCATATTGGGCACTGTGGCAAAAAACAGATATTCAGCCATAAACTGAAATGCAATTCTTGATTATACTGAGGCAGGTTTTAAGTAGCTGAATGTCTTTGTGCGACATTTTGAAGTAGAGTTGAGTACTGTCACCCTTTTGATGAACCTTGATGTCTTCATAAGTGTGGATCCATGAGCATTTTTTTTTAATGTTGGGAGTGAAGATGACACCCCACCATACCCCAAAGAGGTGAGGGGTTTCTTGGATCTTGCAGTTCCTATATGTACAAATTGATGTTTGGCATTTAAGGAGCTAATCCATTGCATGGCTGTACAAGAGAAGCCCATGCATATTTCCAGGGTGAGCCTTACCCCAGCACTGCAGTCCCTGCCGGGAACGTGGTCATCCCAACACTTATCGCTTCCTTTTATTGAATATATATGTGCCATTACCCTCTTGTGACACCTCTCGGTTCTGGCTACGGGCAACTGTGATATATCCCACTCCCTGACTTACCATTAATTGCCGGACTACTCGCCTTGTGCCATTCCGCATGGCAAAATTTCCCTCAGGCATGTAAACTTTACGTTCTGATGATGATCCCAGTATTGGTTTTGTGGGATCGAAACGTCGTAGACCTTATACCGTAAATGCAATTGAAATAATTATTGATATGTAACGGTGTTGCTACTTATCGTTTGCTTGTTTCATTTCCTATATAATGTACATGTTTTTTGTCCTGCCTGAGCTTTCTGTTAATGGTGTTAATTTTTGTTTTGGGTTACATGTGTTGTGTTGGACGCTGGATTGTGTTCCACTTTATTCTTGCTTTTGTGATCTGAAACATTATTAAAATCACTCTGTCTGGCAGGACAGCCTTAATATAGCACTGATTTCAGGCTTATATTTATTGTTTTTTCCATGTATCTTCCCTGTCAGGGACATTTGTAATTCTAATGAGGAGGATGACATCATTGATGACCTGAAGATTACATTTCTCTATGTTAGAGATTGTCTGAAGTCAGATTGGTCATCCTGTAGAAGATTGTACTTGCTCATCTACCACTGCAGGAGAATGAAGGCTACTTTTTCTATGAACGAAAGGTGAGTGATGGTATAGAAGATGGCAAAGGCCCAGGGACATAATGATTTTTGGGGTCCACACCAAATATATTCTGGGGGGCCTGTTCAGACCAACTTTGATATTTTGACAATTTTGAGCTGATTCAGAGTAATTAGGAAACATTCTTAGGAACTATTAAAGCTCTGACCAAAATATATATGCTTGGGATCTCTATTTTAACAATTAGGTCGTGATAAGAGGTACAAATTACACATTCCCAAGATGCATTTCCCCATATTGATTCTTGGGTAAAGAAGAAGGACTAAAATGTCAAGAGCCCACCACCCTACATGATTGATAACCGTAAATCTTCAAACAAAGGAACATTAAAGAAATCTTATGGTCTCAGTCCTAAGACACATAACCTATATCTTAGTTTAAGCAAGTCTCACCAGCTATGGTTTTAGTCAGAAGGACATTATGTTATACAGATCTCACAGCCTGAGACTTCGTATAACAAAGATTTTCCAAAAGGTACTTATGTCTTACAGGGTACAATCTCAAAGTGAGACAGAGACCCAGTCCCAAACAGCTATGACCTGCTCAGGTATCACACAAGACATCAATGCATTTGGTTTTATGTGTTTTAGAGGAGTGACGTCTGTAAGGAAAGCTGTTCCTTTCGTTACGCAGATACTATTGTCTCTGGTTTCTGTCAGAAAGGCTATCCTTTAAGTACTAATATGGAAAATTGCCAAGCTTGCTGGGAGATTAAATATTCTCCCTATATGCAACTCACTGAAGGCTGCATTAAGGTACACTGTTGTGGATGTCACACGTTTAAAGCCCAAAAAATATTTCACAGTGCGTCTGACCCATTTCCATAACACCCAGAATTAAATTAAATGAAAACACAATCGGTGTCCACTATGTTTCAAGTAGCAGATTATATAACAGGTGTATGTCTCTGGTATTGAGATGTTTTACCATTGCTGGAATTTCCCCTTTCATGAAGGAGACACTTCAGCAGCAGTGTGAACTCTGCTCATAAGCAGAACAGGCACAGTGAATAAAATGAAATTAGGATATGTAACGCGCACTAATACCTGGAGGTGTCTAGACGCGGCGGCTCAGACCTGAGAAAAGAGCCTGCACAGGAGAAACAAAAGATATAGCCACTACATGTTAAACAGCAAGGTTTTTAGGGATTTGCGGAAAATCATGAGGTTATTTTCTGTCTTCAGGCGTATTGGGAGTGAGTTCCACAGCTGTACTGTCCCGGCTTCAAAGCTTCTCCCTCCCCAAGTTGCCAGTTTGACTTTGTGGACTACAAGATTGGCGGAGGTAGCAGAGCGGAGCTCCCTGCCAGGGAGATAGCACTAAAATTTGTTTGTCAGGAAAGCCGCTACGAGTCCATGGAGTGCCTTGAAGGCAGTGCAGAGGGCCTTGAATTTGATCCTTCTTGTTCCTGGAAGCCAGTGCAAGGAAGGTAGAGCATGTGCTACCGATTGATGTTTGGGGATATCGAGCAGCAAACAGGCTGCTGCATTTTGTAGGACTTTCATTTTATTTAGGAGAGGCGTAGTATGTTCAGGAATAATCTGTTGCAATAATCCAGTCTGGACAGTATGAGTGCTGGCACCACCACTTTCTGTAGCTCTAGTGGAATGAAGGGAAGGATCTTTCAGATAGGTTTAATCAAAAAGAAGCATGAGGAGGTGATGGCGTTAATTTGCCCCTCAAAGGATAGTTTGGACTCAAAAAAGACTTTTTCACTTTATTGGTCGGAGTGGGAATTTCGCCCATTTCCTGTTGCCACCATTTAGGACCCCAGAAAGAGGTATCATTTCCAAAAAGGAACACCTCGGTTATTGTAGTGCAGACTACAGTCGATGCAAACATCTCTTGGACAGCCCAAGCAGCAATAGGGTGAACATCGTTTACAAAAAGAATAATCATCATATGTACAAGCAACTCGAAAATAAAATCACAGAACTGGCCTGGGATAAGGAGACTCGAGATGCAAGGTCCCTTCACAAGCACCACAGACCATCATGGGCAGCAGCACTGCAAGTGTTCATGTCACATTGCTCTAAATAAGCAGTAGATGAAATCCTCACTCACACCTGGGAAGCATCACTGCAGGCCACTTTAACATACACAGCTGTTTCTACATGTGAACAGACAAGAAACCCTCCCCCACATGAAGTAAAAGAGTCTGAGCAGTTAGAGCAGAGCCGCTGTGCACCACGCTTGCAAGTGGAAGGACTCTCCAGCGGACTGAATGTGTTTGTCTTTCCTTGGAGGAATAAAGTATTGACAAATTGAACTTTTATGAACGGCAGTCGCAGCAAGGATCTTTGGCCAGGAATCTCTTGAAATTTGAGAGACCATATGCTTTTTTGTTAATGTTACAATATAATAAATATGAATTGGGTGAGTTAGCATGAAAAAAACAAAATAAAATACGTGCGACAGACACACTGTCCATTTTCTAAATATGTTTATATTGCATATTGTGAATGCGTGTAACCAGAAGGCAGTAGTATAGTGTGTTTTAATATTGTGATAACTAGCGTTATCACAAATAATGTTTGTTTCACCCTCCCATTATTTATTGGTGAGTAAAGTGTTCATCTAAAATAAACATTTTTATGGATGTTGTATGAGATTATTAACTAAAAGTACAACATTTCTCTGCAAACGTCTGTAACGACTCACACACACCACCCCAGCCTCCCCCTGTTCAAAAAGAAATTAAAAGGAATGGTATTTAAAAGACGGTATTTTTTAGCAGCATTGAGGTCATCACAACATTAGTTTCCGCAAAAGGCTGCAATCTCAGGCAGAGAGTGTAGAAGGGACCTTATCATTTTAGCATTCCCCAGGTCAGAGCGCACTTCCCATGCCTTAAAATGTCTCTAAATATGAGCAATTGCTTTGCTATCTGACACGTTAGCTAGTAAGATCTGGGTAGCTTGAAGATAGATTTGCTTTCAGATGCGTGAGCATGTAAGGTTGATGGAACCTGAGTGTAGGCTAGATGTTACAGAACTGAGACTATACAATATGTGAAATTTGAGGGATGGCATTGCGCTCAGATGTCTAAGTGGTACAATTGTTGTATTGGTGTCTGAGGCTTTAGTGTGTAAGATCCATGTAGTATATGGAACAGGATTGCTAGCTGAGGTCTCTATTTGTACCATCCATGTAACCTGAGGGATAAATTCGGGATTGTGTTTACATGAGCTAGTAATTGCTAACTGTGTACCTTTGGAGAGTTTTCATCCAGAAGATGTATTTTTTTCTTTTAAAGAAATGCTGCATGGAGTTATGCCTACCATGCCCTGGTCTCATTCCTCCTGTTCCACTATCAGCTGCACCCATTGTTGCCCCAGTCATTCCCTCATTTCACTATCTGTTGCACTCATTGTTTCCTAAGTCATTCCTACTATTCCCCTTGTTCTTAATTCCATGTCAGTGTCTACATCTGTCTGTCCTTGCCATTGTGCCACCTCCCTGTATAGTGATGTACTCAAGTGTGCCCTTAAACCCGACAGATCTTGTGTTTAGATTAAGACCTCCAATGCACTATTATGATCAGGTTAATTTCTATAGGTGCCTCTCCTTACACCCGGAAAGAAGAAGAAAGGCTGGGTCCTGTCTCTGACCGGCCGGACCACTCTTATAGAATAAACAAACCAAATTGCCGGGCAGTAATAGTTGATTGACACAAGTACGCACCTAGTATAATAAATTGCTAGGCTGGCAAACCATCTGTGTTTTAGACACTTGTATTTTTATAAAGAAAGATTATGAAAAGGTGTCATGGCAACAGAAAGGATTCACATCACATTTACAAAGGTTCACAAATACATTGAAAAAAACCATAAAGAATACATTAAATCAAAACATACACATATAACAATTGCGATAACATTAAATAAAGACAACTGTAAAATGCCTCAAAAAAATTCCTTTGTAGAGGCACCAATCCTGAATGAAATAAAACAAGTGGACAACTAAGATGACAAACTAGCCTACTTGTTATGACCACCACTAGATACACATAAAGCAATTCAGCATATGATGCACAACATAGGAAGACACAAAACTATGCAACAATGTAGAGTTGTGTATAAGTTATACTCCTATTGTGCCCTAACAGTTCAGTATCTGGGTGGAGCAGGACGCCGACGCGTTTCGAACCCGTTGAGTAATTCCAAGGGTTCTCCTCAGGACAAGGATTGGGGAGGTCGTTGTCGCTTATTCTGGGAATATCAATGTACTACCTTGATGTTTAAGGTGCAAACGCACGAATGAGGGATGCTGGTGTAACTAAGGTCGGGAGGGGCGCCTTTGTGTGCAGATAGTTCATTCACGGCACGAACACAAGCGGCAGCCGCCGCGGGTTCGGCAAATTTTAGGACGAGTAAATCGGCGATGTGTTTCGGGCTCCAGACGGCAAAGGACTGACAGTCGGCGCCCCTCCACCCAGATACTGAACTGTTAGGGCACAATAGGAGTATAACTTATACACAACTCTACATTGTTGCATAGTTTTGTGTCTTCCTATGTTGTGCATCATATGCTGAATTGCTTTATGTGTATCTAGTGGTGGTCATAACAAGTAGGCTAGTTTGTCATCTTAGTTGTCCACTTGTTTTATTTCATTCAGGATTGGTGCCTCTACAAAGGAATTTTTTTGAGGCATTTTACAGTTGTCTTTATTTAATGTTATCGCAATTGTTATATGTGTATGTTTTGATTTAATGTATTCTTTATGGTTTTTTTCAATGTATTTGTGAACCTTTGTAAATGTGATGTGAATCCTTTCTGTTGCCATGACACCTTTTCATAATCTTTCTTTATAAAAATACAAGTGTCTAAAACACAGATGGTTTGCCAGCCTAGCAATTTATTATACTAGGTGCGTACTTGTGTCAATCTCCTTACACCCAGCATCCTTCCAAGATCATGACCCTACCAACAATAAGACACTGAACTCAAAATCTTGTGATATTTCCAACGATATCTTATATGTCCCAGAAGCCATCTTGGACATGTTTCAATAAATATGACACCCAAACCACCCGCAAGCTGCTTGGCGTCACATTTACTGAAGAAAAAAGATGCTTTGGTGAATTCTTCTTACCTTCTGGATCCTTCCTGATCACAGCATCTTCTCTGGACTCTGACTCCTGCACACCTTCAGACACAGTCTTCATCCTGGCAACATGAAAAGAAACAGAATTATAGTTTACTGCAAAACGTTTAACACAAGGTTAGTACAACAATTCTTGTGAGAGTCTTAACTCTCCGAACTAGTAACAATAAATCGATACAACAGTAGCTTAACAACTTTCTCAAGACACTTGCAATTGAACTGGTTGTCTTTAAACCGCTACAAAACTATGGTGAAACGGAAAAAAGGTTTCTATTTTTTTTATTCGATTTTTAATGCTTTATGAAGAAAATAAAGCGCACACCAGAAGAACAAAAATACTATCATTAGAGAGAGCAATTTGAGAGTTGAAGCTGATTCTACCCCCACGTCCCATGAACGCCTCCTCGCATTCTCTCCGTACCACCAGCAAAAGTACCCCTCATCTCTCCTATCATAATATATTGCTAAACACAGCGCCTGCCCTTAGATCACGGTACAAAAGGGGGGTGGTAATGGACTGAGCATCTGAACCAATCAAACACTCACACCCAGTCGAAAGATCTGGGTTTAATCCATCACCGTTCTTTAGCCCACTCTGCCACCCCAGTTCAGACATGGCTATATGCAAATCAGTCTGACCCTGTGCCTCATGGGAACAGTGCAGCCCGAACATGGGAACAGTGCAGTCCCTGGACCGGAAACAAGCTTCCGAGGACCAGTTTCTGGCATTACAGCCGCCTTCAGCCCGGCTTGCTTGAATCCAGTGGCAAAGTGAGCAAGGGACTTAGATCACAGCGCCCCCTCCACAGATCAGCGCCCAGTGCGGCCGCACCAGTCGCACTGCCCTAAAGCCGGCCCTGGTTATCGAAGACAAACTGAGTGAAAATACAGAAAAAGAGGAGTTCTAAAATCCGTTGTTGTTGCATAAGTCAGTAATTACTGTTAATCTTGTTATTCCTTGATTTAAGAGGGTGGGACAACCTTCAAGAATACTGAAGATCAGAACTGAAGGCCACGGCCCAAAAGCAATTAGAAGACTGACCTGTGTCCCTCTTTTTTCCAAAGCCCTCCTTGCCTTTGGCAGGCTCCTGGTAACATGAAGCTTGAAAGGCAGTCCCTGGTTTCTCCTGTTAAAGTCCTGTCTTCAGGTGAGTTGACCTGACGGATGGGAATAATAAGCATAAGTACTCTATTTCTGTGCAAAGGTTCTGTAACGGCTCACATTCATCACGCACATCTCCCCTTACTATATATACATTAAGAGATAATTGTATGTAATACACGCTATGTTTAACCGCATGCGCGCTAGCGGGTTTTCCCGCTGTGCGCTGAAATTTAAAAATCGCGCAGTTTGTGACAAAGCCAGCTCGTCATCCGCGTAGCGCAGGTAACGCCCATGACGAGCTGGCTTTGTCATCAGCGCGGAAGGGGTTAAGGTGCATTGAGATTATCTGGGCAGGATTGTCAGAAAACGCAGCTAGCTGAAACAGACAGGTTAGAAGTGACCACCGCCTTTCAGGGGTCTTCAAAATGTCTTCGGCTCTGTGCCAAAGCTTGGAAACTCTGATGCCAAGTGATAGTGGGTGGCATAAGGAAAAGGAAGAACCAGGAGAGAGTCAAAGAAGGTAACATGGGAGTGAGAATGAAGGATCACTGTTACTTCTCTAAGAGATTTTCGATGTACTGTGATGTTGCACAGCAGCCAATACTAAGGTCCTTATCTATGAGGAAGTAAGGCAGTGCAGTACGTCACCTTGTTGTGTTGCACTGAGTACATTCACAAGCAATTCATAGGAGGGTCCAAGGGTAAGTTTAACGACCCATGCTAGATACAAACCCCTAAGTACAATGCACATACAAACAGTATCTAGGAGTCAAAAGGCCATGTAACTCAACTGTGGACACGGACACTAACACGACACAAACAGAAAGGTGAATACCCAAATGTGCAATATATGTGACATATGATTACCATGTGGCAACTCAAACCAATGGGCAAATATTCCCATCAGTAATCGTCCTGTACCGCCCTTTTTAACATCATTTGGGTTCTCCTTGCCCAGGAGACAAAACAACACCACACAGCCTAATGATAATATCAAGGCTATGTGTAGTAATTATGAATGGGTGTTGATAGTAAGGGTGGTTGGATATAAGAGTCTATTTGAGGTTACTGAATAAGCAGTGTGTATATAAGTGAAAAAAGTGAGTATAACTAAAATTGGATAAATTGAGTAAATGACAATTTTAATATTATTTCTCAATCGTCCAAGTCTAAAAGCAAAGTGAGAAATACAGATTTAACAAAATATCTGTCAGCAATATTGGTCAACATGTTTCGGCATTTTAGAATGAAATAGTTCATGTGCCTTCTTCAGGACCTGTTGTAACTACTGCTTATAACGTGAGAGTTAAAATCAATATCACCTGCAATGTTCAGGTTTCGTAAATCCACCACGTACTACTTCGTATCATGTTGTAGACCAGACAACCACAGGAGAAACATGGAAAAAATAAAAATAAAAACAACAATGCATGAATTGTGTCACATTCTAGACACAACCATATAATCAGTGCATCTTAATGAACATCACTGGGTATCACAATCATGACACTTCATTTGGTATACCATACATCTAAGCCACTCACCCATTAGTAGTGGTAATGGCACTTCACCCCTCCTGGCTGCAGCTCAGGATTAGAGGAGCACCGCTCTGAATTGAACACAAATTAAAACACTGAGAAACAATTCATTGGTCACATCAACGACTAGGTTAGCGTCTTTTAACTCCACAGGTGCCCGAACAGTGAGGACTGCTCGTCATCTGTGCATTTTATGGATTTATGGCATTAAATTCACTCAACACACCAATACCATTATATTGTCGAGTATGTTATCTTGTATCATTGATAACCTATTTCAAACTTCACCTTGGATACTGTTGTCTTATCGTACAACAGAGAGAGCGTGTTATTCACCACTACAGATTGGTCAAATAATCACCTGTTCATCAAAATGATTTCTAAGCGGTTTTCATCAGCATATTGGTTAGCTATTCACAGGCTATCAAGGGCTCTATTTAGAAGACTCTGTCCCCTCTTGAATGCGAAAAGGGGCAAGGGTATCTTGTCTCCACTCGCGTTCAGTATTGACCAACGTTTACTAACAATCTTTTGGACCTGATTAGATCTGGTGTTAAATGTGTTCACAAACCTGATCCGATCCGATTTCTCTTTAGGTTCTCTCTTTTCCAGAAGGGCATCTCGATGATTGTTAGACGCTCTCTTCTTCGATTGGCGGACGATTTTTTTAGGATAACCCTTTTCGCTCTGTTGTGCTTCTAGTTTCTTCGCGTGGAAATTGAATGCCTCCTTGCTTGAACAGTTTCTTTGGACCCTTAGAAATTGTCCAAACGGTAAATTATTCCGTAGGGCCCTGGGGTGACAACTCTGATAATTCAGGAGGGCATTCTTAGCCATTGGTTTGCGATAAAGCCCTGATTGCAAACCATCTGGCATTGCTCGAGTCTTCAGGTCAACCACACACAGGTATCTGGTCAAGGAACGCCAGTTCAGTCCTACTGTATTCGACAGTAAATTTCAAATATGGATTACATGTGTTCAACCATTTGTGGAATGACAGCAGATGTTTTTCATCCCACGCCATACTACCAGGACATCATCTATATATCGCTTCCACAATTGGAGCGATGATAGATAAGGGTTAGTAAAGGTCAATACCTGAGTCTCTTCAAAATTGTGTACGTACAGGTTTTGAAACTAGGAGCGAAGACACCACCCATGCTAGTCCCAGATGTTTGTAGGTAGGTAGTGTCTTCGAACCTGAAATAGTTGTCAGTCATCGCTATTCCTGCCAGGTCCATAATGAATGATACAGGCATGATGGACTGGAGGTCCCGTTGTTCTAATAGGTGACTTCGAGTGTTTCTCTTTGGGGTATCGAGGTGTAGAGCGACTCCACATCAAAGGAAACCAGAATGTCTGTGTCGATGTTAAATTGTATTTCAGGGAGTAGCCTAAGTACGTCCTTCGTGTCCTGAAGGAACGTCAGCATCTCTTTTACCATCGGGTTTAAAAAATAATCCACGAAGGTTGATAACGGTTCCAAAACGGAACCGATTCCAGAAATAATAGGTCGTCCCACATGTGGTCTTTGAGGTTTATGGACCTTTGGTAGGCAGTAAAAGTATGGAATGGTAGGGTTGGTGGTTCGAAGGTACTGGCCTTCTTGTGGTGTTATCCACCCCTCAGAAGTAGCTTCTTCTACCATGTGGCCAATGGTGGTCATCAGTCGTTCCGTAGGATCTTCCATTAGGGGGCAATAAGCCTTTCTGTCACCTAATTGTCTCAGACATTCGGTTCTGTAAGTGTCAGTGTCCATTACAACAATAGCCCCGCCTTTGTCGGCCGGCTTGATTACGATGTAATCATTAGATGTTAATGAACGTAAGGCAGAGTGTTCCTTGTTCGACAAATTTCGAAAGTGTTTGTTCTCAGTTTGATAGAGATGATGGATGTCATTTTCTACCGCTTCTTCAAATGCCAAAACCTTAGCAGGAATACCAACACTAGGTGGGTTGAATGTTGATGGTTTCTTGAGGCATGTGTTTTTTTCAACAACTTCTGTTCTTGTATCAGGTTGTTTGGCAAAAAAATAGTGTAGCCTAATTTTTCAAAAAAAAATTGCCAGTTCAATCTGGGCTAAGAAAGGGTCTCCTTCCTGGGTAGACACAAAACCCAAACCTTTGTCTAGCAGATTTTCTTCGTCCTCTGACAATGTATAAGAACTGAGGTTCATCACGATACTGTCGTGTTGCTTGTTCCCGCTACCTCTAGGGGGATCTTCTTCCCGTTGCGTAGGTCCATGGTCGGTTGTGTCGCAGGAGCCCAATGGACCTGTTGTGTTTGTCCTTGTCTCCTTCTGCCTCTGGACTGAAGAAGGCACATGAACTATTTCATTCTAAAATGCCGAAACATGTTGACCAATATTGCTGACAGATATTTTGTTAAATCTGTATTTCTCACTTTGCTTTTAGACTTGGACAATTGAGAAATAATATTAAAATTGTCATTTACTCAATTTATCCAATTTTAGTTATACTCACTCTTTTCACTTATATACACACTGCTTATTCAGTAACCTCACATAGACTCTTATATCCAACCACCCTTACTATCAACACCCATTCATAATTACTACACATAGCCTTGATCCATGGGAGTTGCATTAGAACACCCACCCAACACCCAAGGAATGCCTACCCAGGGCAGAGTAACGCAACCCACCAGTTTGCACTACATTGCGCTACTCCAGATTTTTATCGCAACGCAAAAATCTGACTTTCGGTTTGCGACTCTCTTGCATCATGTTGCGTGGTGCAAGAGCAACGCAATAAGCCTCATAAATAAGCCCCTGTAGGTTTTCAAAAAACTCTATCTTATGAAGAACCATTTTTGTAATGTTATTTAATGATATTTGTAATATAAATCAGGCCAAATATTATGATTATCACACAGAAGTGGCAAAGCAAAAAACATTGTGCACTTTGTTAATTTGCATACTTGACCACATACATTTATGAAGAACGCACAATACATTTTGGAACTTTGCATTCTTAAGTTTGCAGTGCCTTGATTGAAGACTACAATGTAGTGGATGCACATACCGCCCCGGAGGAGGACTCACCATCGCACACCAGAGCTCCCTCCCATTCTCCAAACCCAGCACAAGTGACTCCCACTCCAACACCGAACACCTTCACTTCCAGATCAAGACCAGTCCCAAAACAATGCTTCATGGCACCTTCGCCTACAGACCCCCCCGGCATTGCACTTCGTTCACCACTACCATCACCGACCTCATCGCACCCCACTCCATCGCCTCCATGGACTACATACTCATCGGAGACCCGAACTTCCACCTCGACCATCTCAGTGACCCTGACTCCACTGCCCTCCTGGACAGCTTCGCCAACATCGGATTGAAGCAGCTCGTCACCATCCCCACCCACAAGGCAGGACACACCCTCAACCCCTTCTTCACAGGTGGGAACAACATCTGCTTCAGCCACACCAGGCAGCCAATCTGGATGGACCACCAATGCGTACAATTCTCTTTCAATGTAATGTAATGTAATGTAAAGATAAACTTGTAGAGCGCAGCTATCACTCCAAGGAGCATCTTGGCGCTGATACGGAAACCGGACAAAAGAAGGAAAAAGCCGGTATGCTGCTCATAGGGCAGGGAACAACGGGAATCAAAAAAGGGTTTTACACAGTGTGTCTGGGGCAGTATAAATCCAGGTTTTAAGAGCTTTTCTGAAGACCAACTCAGGGGCAGTCTGGCGAAGCTGAAAAGGCAATTGATTCCATGCCTTTGATCCCAAGACTGCCAATGATTTACCTCCCTTAGATACCAATCTAAAGGTTGGCATAACCAACAGATTGGCTTTGGAAGATCTAAGACTACGAGAGGGAACATAGCGCTTGAAACGGTTCTGAAGGTATTGTGGTCCCCGTGCATGAAAGGCACTAAAAGTAATAATAAGGACCTTAAACAACACCCGTTTATGAACTGGCAACCAGTGTAAGGTGTCTAATGTAGCGGAGGCAGAAGTTTTCCTAGACCACTTTAGTAGCAGCCGAGCAGCCGCATGCTGGACCATCTGAAGCTTATGCAGGACTGATTTATTAACTCCTGCATACAGGCTATTACAGTAGTCCAGTCTTGATGTAATAAGAGCAACAGGAACAGTGTGCCTGGCTGAAAAGGGGAGTAGGTAAAAAATGTCTTCAGGCTTTTTATGATATGGAAGCAGGTGCCTGAAACTGCCAGGGATTGCTGTTTGAAAGAAAGAGTAGTGTCAAACTTTATTCCCAAATTTCTAGTTGCATTAATGGTATTGATGGGTGGGATAGCATTTTCTGGCCACGAGAGTTTAGACACGAAAGGATTTAGTTTGCCAAATGGTAAAATCTCAGTTTTTTCTGAATTACACCTCAGGTGGTTGTTAGTCATCCATTCAAAAGTAGTAGAGAGGCATTTTCTGAGATTTACTTCCGCCTCAGTAGTGTTATTATCAAGGACCAGAATAATCTGCGTATCATCCGCATATGAAATCGTATTGATCTTAAAGGACGGGACATATAAACATTAAAGAGGGTCGGGCTCAGGTTCGATCCCTGAGGGACCCCTGATATGAGTTCTTTTTCCACTGAGTTATATTGTCCCAATGCGATCACTTGTCGCCAATCCTGTAAAAAGTTCTTGATCCATTCTAAAACATTTCCTGATAGGCCAAATGATGCAAGACGATCTAAAAGAATGATGTGTGAGACCGTATCAAAAGCCGCAGACAGGTCCAACAGGACCAGTACGGCATTCTTACCCTGATCGAGGGCAGCACGCAGGGTTTCAGCAGTATACAGGAGTGCAGATTCTGTCGTATGTTGGGCTCTGAAGCCTGACTGATTAGGATGCCATGCATTTGTTTCTTCTATAATGTGGTAAGTTGTTTATTGAGAAACTTTTCAGTCAACTTACACAAGGTAGGGAGAAGCGAGATCGGTCGCAGGTTAGAGAGGGTCGTAGGATCAGCTACTTGCTTTTTCTGAAGGGGTTTTACCACTGCAAGTTTCCATTCTGATGGAATTTTGGCTGGAGCAGCCGGAATTTATAATGTTGTTGATGGTGGGGTTTACAACATCAATCAGAGCATGTAGTAGCTTAGGAGGGCAAGGATCCAGGGGGGACCCTGGTTTAATGGACAGGGTAGCCTCACGGGATTCCTCCAGTGTGATAGGTTGAAAGATATTCATGTAGATGATATCTGTTTCGGGAAAGGTACACTTATTCATGGTGGGAGTAGGGAAGTCTTTTAAGAGAGTCAGGATTTTTCCTTCAAAGTAGTCTGCTATGCTATCACAAAGGCTTTGGGAGGGCGGGATCCCTTGAGGTTAACTATTGGGATTAGAAAACAGATTGACTATTTTAAAAATTTCTTTCTGTTTGTTTTTGGAATTCTTAACAGCCTCGGTGTAGAATGTTTTTTTGGAGGCTTTAATCAGGGCATGATATTTTCTATGTTCGGTTTTATAGATGTTGAGCTCTTTATTATCTTAGTTCCGGCACCATCTACGTTCCAAAACTCTAACTTGAGCTTGCGCTTCTTTTAGAGCTGAGGAGAACCATGGTCCCGAAAATTTGTTTTTTAGAGGTGTTTGTGGTATAGGTTCAGATGCCAACTGACCTCTTAGCTCATGAATCCAATTCCCAAAGAGCGTATTATCCATCATAGGATTACCGGTCATGTTAGGTCTACCTGTCAGGGCTCTCGGGACAAGATCTGGGAGTTCCAACAGTGCTTTCCAATTGACTTTGTCCTGTATTGGGGATTTAGTTTTTTCCATGGCAAAAAGCTTATCTTTTAAAGGAAGTTCAAAGGGAATCAGTTTATTGTCGGTCCAGGTTTGCGAAATGGGGGGCTCCACTTTAAAATCAGCTAGATTAAGGCAAATGCAATCCAAAATATGGCCTGCATTATGCGTAGCAGAGAGTGAGAGAGGTTGTAGGCCGAGAACCTCCATTACCTCCTTGAAGCAAACTGCTCCAGGATCCTTCGGAGAGTCAAGATGAAGATTGATGTCTCCTAGCAAAGTAAAGTTAGAGAACCTGAGAGTGAGAGTGCTAATCACTTCTTCAATGCTTTCTAAAAACTCATTATAGCTTCCCGGGGGGCGATATACTAATGCCCCTGCAAAGGAGACGGAGTCATGTACCTGGATACAGAAACAAATACTTTCTGCCCCTTTCAGTTCTGGAAGCAGCTCTATTTTACAACTGAGATTGTCGCGATATATAATTGCTAGCCCACCCCCGTGTTGTTCTGGCCTGTCTACCCTTTGAATGAGATAGCACGGAGGGAGGGCGTTCACAATGTCGGGATTACACCAGGCTTTCAGCCGAGTCTCAGTCACAAAGAGGCAGTCCAGGTCCTCTTCCACTATGATGTCAAATATATGAATAGAGTGCTTACACATGGATCTTGCTTTTATAAGACCCCCGCGTAGACTTCTCCGTGGGTCCTTCTCCATAGGTATAGATACCTGTGTGTGGTTGAAAGCTGTATTACAATTAATACAACTGATGGGTCCCTCCCACTTAATAACATCCAAAGACTGATTACATTTTGATAGGGCAGAATTCAGGGATAATATGTGTTCCCTTGAGAGAGGACATTTTTGATCTACGGGGGCAGCATCTCCGGCCCTGGGCCTGATCCCGGCGCAGACGGGCTTGCCTTTGGCGCGCCTTCGGCGCACCAGCGGTGCGCCCGCTGCACGCGTCGGCGCCATTTGTACTTTAAATAGGTGCAGGGAACTGAGCATAGTCCAAAGACTAGACCGTCACCCAATCCTAAATGGCCCCCTCAAGTGTGCCACAGGAAGTGAGGAAATTATGCAATGGGTCGCGTTTGTAAAGCTCCCTCCACACAAACAGCACCAGCTGTGATGGACCGGGGAGTGAAAAACGGCACCCAACAAGGTATGATTAAAAAAATTCAAACAAACAAAAACTGTGTTTTTTAAAAACGAAATGCTGTGCAGAATCGTAGTCATTCACACACAACCTCAGATAATAGTGCAGTCGGGCGAAATTCTACAACATCAATATTCTATTTGCCCCCAATAGCGTGAGCTA
Source organism: Lissotriton helveticus (assembly GCF_964261635.1). NCBI lineage: Eukaryota > Metazoa > Chordata > Amphibia > Caudata > Salamandridae > Lissotriton > Lissotriton helveticus. The sequence continues at coordinate 1,305,402,615 of NC_136061.1, forward strand.
TGCCCTATAAACAGCTGATCTGCTGTGCGTCGGCGCTCACAGCTCTGAAATAGATGCAGGGAACTGAGCACAGTCCAAAGACTAGACCGTCATCCAATCCAAAATGGCCCCCTCAAGTGTGCCACAGGAAGTGAGGAAATGATGCAATGGGTCGCATTTGTAAAGCTCCCTCCACACAAACAGGACCAGCTGTGATGGACCGAGGAGTGAAAAGCGGGACCCAACAAGGTATGATTAAAAAAATTTAAACAAACAAAAACTGTGTTTTAAGAACGAAATGCTGTGCAGAATTGTAGTCATTCACACACAACCTCAGATAATAGTGCAGTCGGGCGAAATTCTGCAACATCAATATTCTATTTTCCCCCAAGAGCGTGAGCTATGCCCTATAAACAGCTGATCTACTACTACACTACTACCACTGACAAACCCACTCTGTGCCCACCGCAAAGGAACTAGAGCAAGGTCACAGAGGAACACCTCAACTCCACACTCATCCACGACCCTCAGCCGCGACCAATGCCAACTCTGCAGCCAAAGAACTACACCGATGGATCACCAACTGCGCAGACAAGCTCGCACCCCTCTGCAACCCTGACAGACAACGCCCCTTGAAGGCCACCTGGTTCACCACCGACCTCCAAGAGGCCAGACGGTCCTGCAGAAGTCTAGAAAAATGATGGAGGAACAGCAAAACCGCTGAAGACCAGAATACCTCCAAGAACGCCATGACAGAAAACCACCAACTCATCAGATTCACCAAAAGGACCTTCATCCGGAACAAAATCCTCACCAACTCCAGCAATTCAAAGGAACTCTTCAGCATCATCCAGCAATTCACCAAACCCCCAGCAAAGCCACAGACATCACTCCCTCCCAGGACCTCTGCAACAAGCTTGACTCCTACTTCCACTTGAAAATCAAGGCCCTCTATGACAACTCCGGCAAACAGCCTCCAGAAACCACCCTTCCTTTCAGCGATGACAATCAGCCCACCATCACCACCTGGACCCTAGAAATCACCGAAGATACCACCACAACCATGAAGAGCACTCACTCAGGATCCCCCACTGACCCTTGCCCGACGCACATCTTCCATAGGGGCGGTCGCATAGCATCCGAGCTACAAGGTGTCATGCCTCGAGTTCCGCAAACGGGCGGTCCCTTTAAGAAACCCCTACATAAGCAATTAGAGCCCTTGGAGCGACGCTTTACGTCCTTGCGTCAAGCTCCCGTTGCTGCATTCCTGTCCTGTTTCCTGTTGCCTGATTTCCGGTTGTTCCTTGTGTTTGAACAGGCTCGCTGCCGTTCTACTGCTCTGTGGCTTTCTCCTTGCTCCCGCTGTGGTTCCGAGTACTGGAACTTGCCAAGAGCCTAGTATTGTCCTTGACTGCTCCGCCCGACGGCCGGGTTCTCTCTCCGCCGTCCGGCCGGGCAGTGAGTCAGTGTTTCCCCGGGTCTTGCTAGCTCCGCCCGACGGCCGGGTCTTGCTCCGTCGTCCGGCCGGGCAGTACACTGACCTCTCCTCTTTCCCCTTGGCTCTGCCCGACGGCCGGGTCTTGCTCCGTCGTCCGGCCGGGCAGTACACTGACCTCTCCTCTTTCCCCTTGGCTCCGCCCGACGGCCGGGTCTGTACTCCGCCGTCTGGCCGGGCTGCTATTTTTCCCTGCCCGCCATTCCTCTTAACTGCTTCGCATACCAGCCGGGCTTGTTCCCCGCCGCCTAGCAGGTGATTCTTTAGGTATTTAGCCTTGGTTATCCTAACCTCCACCCGGCGGCCGGGCTTAGTCTCCGCCATCCGGTGGTTCCCTTTCCTGCCATTTGTTTCCTTCTTGGTCGTCATCATCTTCCCTCACTTCCTGTGTTCCGGGCCATCCTTACAGTGTGTGTGTGGTGTACTTGCGTGGACTCGTGAAGGGTACAGACATCTTCCACATCACCCAGAATCACGGTAACAGGGCTGTGCGCTACTCTTATGTTATCACTATACAGCCATACTTGAACTAATAGATGTTTGTTTTGTATCTCAGACATTTAGTTCTACGTGAATGTTTCCTTCTGATTCTGGTGTAATCTACTGCGATACAGATGTTTATTTAAGAGTCTTCTACATGTTATCAAGTAAGAATTCTACAATCCTGAACAGTGTTATACGAGTTCACAGTCTACCTAGAGTAATCACTATTGTGATTCTTGTTTGTTCCTCCACCTTAGCCCAACCAGACCCCTGTCACCACTACACAGCTATACGCCAGCAAAGTTTAACTTCCATTGGTATGTAGTACACATTTACTGAAGAGGTGGTTGTTTTTTGTGTATGTTACTGAGGGTTAGTAATTTATATTTTGGTTTTAGCTCCTACACCCACCAGAGGTCCAGACCAAGTGCATGTCCACACACACAGAAGTCTACGACCAAGAAGAATATTTTTTCCCCGCCTTTCCTTGTTTTGTCTCCCTGTTTTCCCCTGGCGAGCCTCTCGGTACTCTAGTGTTTGATAGAGTCGGAAGGCCGTAGGGGAAGGCTGTGGAATATTCATCGGATCCTTGGCGCTCCTGCGGAACCTGCCTGAGAACCATTACACAAGGCACCATCAACTCCACCTTTGAATCCGGCACTTTCCCCATCTCTCTCCTTCCCTTCGCAGCCAAGGTCACAGAGAAGATCGTCAATACCCAGCTGACAAACTTCATCGAAGAGAACGCCATGCTCGACTCTTCCCAATCCGTATTCCGTAGTAACCACAGCACCGAGACCGCCCTCTTCGCTGCCACAGATGGCATCAGCACGCTCCTCGACCAATGCCACACCGCTGCCCTCATCCCGCAAGACCTCTCAGCAGCCTTTGACACCGTCTGCCACTGCACTCTCGCAGCCAGACGCCACAACGCCAGTATAAAGGGAACTGCCTTTCCTCTCTGAACCCACAGAGATCAGGTGAGGACTACCCCAAGGAACATCGCTCAGCCCCACGCTCTTCAACATCTACATGGCTACCCTCGCCGCCATCGTCAGACAGTATGGACTCAGCATCGTATCCTATGCGGATTACACCCAGCTCATCCTCTCGCGCACTAAGGACCCCAAAACCACCAGGCCCGGCTTCCTGGAGGGATTTAAAGAATTTGCAGCTTGGATGAGCAGCAGCTGCCTGAAGCTCAACTCGGAGAATACAGAAGTCCTCGTTCTTGGACCCAGCCCCTCAGCTTGGGACAGCATCTGGTGGGCCACTGCCCTAGACAACCTAGCCACCCCCACTGACAACACCCTGAACCTCTGCATCATAATCAACTCCTTCCTCCGATGACTCACCAGGTCAACGCCGTTGCCCCCACCTGCTTCAACACCCTCCACATCCTCTGCAAGTCCTTCAAGTGGATCCCCACCCCGAAGCCATAAAGACCGTCACCCACTCACTCATAACAAACAGACTGGACTACAGACACGCCCTCTGTGCTGGAATCAACAAATCCCTGCTATGCAAACTCCGGCCTACCCAGAACACCACGGCCAGACTCATCCACGGCCTCCCACGACATGAGCACATCACCCATCACCTGCAAGACATCCACTGGCCCCGTTAAGAAGAGAGTAACCTTCAAGCTACTCACCCACGCCTACAAATCCCTCCACAGAAACGGACCCAAATAGCTCAACGAAAGATGTCTTTCCACGTACCCAAAAGAAACCCCTGATCTGCCTACCTCACCCTAGCAGAAACCCTACGCATCGGCAGAACCAGAGCGGGAGGAAGAGCCTTCTCCTACATCACGGCTAAGGCCTGGAACGAGCTCCCAGTCAACATCAGATGCTCCCCTACTCTGCACACCTTCAGGAAGAGCCTCCAGACTTTGCTTTTCGGCTGACCAGGAGCTGCACCCTAACCCCCAGCACCTTGAGACCCTTTGGGGTGAGTAGCGCGCTTAAAATTCCCTGATTGATTGATAAACATTGTTTATCAGAAATATGCCCTCTCTGGCTCTTGGCCTCCTACTGCTGGAGAAGGAATGCCTTGCATCATGATGTCTTTGTGCTACTGCGGTAAGTACAACTTTTGTCTGTACAAATATTCAATTTTCCCGCCACTATAGGACATGGTGTCCAGCGCGCTCGTGGGAGGTTGTAAGTCTGCATGGTCTTGCTGCCTCCTTCTTATGACTATTAAAACATGACAAATTCAACTTTAGAATGTTGTCAGCTATGGTAATGCTGACCTATTGAGTGGCGAACTGAGAAATGATTCCTGCAAAATACTCAGAATTTGGATAGTTCACAGTGGTGTGCCCAGTGCTAACTTTGCATAATGTTATTTCCCAATTTAGACTTCCCTATTGCTCAGACTGATGAAGGAGAGAGCTGCAACAGCACCAACACAGGAATGTCAATGTATTCACTATAGACCAGGGTCAGAATGACACAGAGTAGCAGAGTAGCATTAGGGCGGTCCCTCTTGGCAATTTTATCAAGTCTACCAATGCTGCACACCCCAGATCCACTGCAGCTTTAGTACCAATGTGCAGGCCATATACTATCCACAATCGTTTTACACCACTAGAACAGGTTGATTGACTCTAAAGCAACATGAGGCTGGTAGGAACGGGTTTTTGGCGAGACAACCAAAGGGTCACAAGCATATGGCAGTAACTAAGGGATGCCGCCATTGGGAGTTGGGGTTCCACAGGGTTCTGTGTTGAGCCCCACACTATTCAACATCTTTATGTCCCCTTTGGCGGACTTGGTGGAGGCGCATGGGGCCCAGATCGTCTCCTATGCCGACGACACGCAACTCCTCTTCACCTGCAGAAAAGATCATGAGTTTGATGGAGAGAGAATCCGGGACTGCCTGGCGCGGGTCTTCGACTGGTTCCAACGGAACAGTCTGAGGGCCAACTCGGGCAAGTCTGAGATTTTATTTTTTGGTTGCGTCGTCGAGCCGGATTGGCAGCTTTGGTGGCCGTCCGACATGAATCCTCCCGCTCAGTCCTCCCAGGTTGCTAAAAATTTGGGCGTCAAGTTAGACAACCAGTTGGCATTACGAACCCACATTATTGGCCTGGCCGGTACCTGTTTCGGAATCCTAAAGATGCTCCGCAAATTTTTGCCTTTACTATCGGAAGAGCACAGGAGGATTACCGTTCAGGCTTTGATCGGTTCGAGGCTGGACTATGTCAACGCTCTCTTTCTTGGCCTTCCCGATTACCTGGTCCAGCGCCTCCAGGTGGTGCAGAACTCTGCTGCCCGGGCAATCTTCGGTCTTGGTAGGCGAGCCCGTGCCTCGGGGCTGCTGCAGAAGCTTCATTGGCTCCCTATTAGGAAGCGGATTCTGTTTAAGTCCCTGACCCTGATGCATAAAGCTCTGCATGGATCAGGGGTGGGATACCTGCAGCGGAGGTTGAACTTTTATCACCCAGTTCGCTCTCTCCGCTCGGAATCCCTTTTTAAAGCTGTGGTGCCACGGGTAAGGAAGGCTCGTGCTGGAGGGAGATCCTTCAGCTGTCGAGCTCCCCAGGCGTGGAATTCGCTTCCGCTTTCTTTACGTAGCGTTCCCAATCTGCTTCAGTTCAGGAGGAGCCTGAAGACGTGGCTTTTTAACTCTTAGTCTGTTTCTTTATTAAATGGTTCTTTTATTTTTTGTGTGGTTTACTGTTTTTATTGTGTTGTGTTACCTTTTTATCAGCCGTTGGTGGAAAAAAAGCGTCGGGACACTCCAGTTCGAGTAGCCGTACGCTATATAAAAACAACGTAACATAACATAACATAACATAAGGGGCAGGTGTCCTCTGAAAGGACTAACTTTAACTTCAGTTCTATGAATGCATTGGATCTGGCTGAAAGGGATCTAGTTCTCCCTTCATCTTTTCATTACGAAATAACTTCAGTTATAGCCCTTTCAATAGAAGATGTGTAGGGTATAACTCCTAAGCCCCGGTTGCTGTGGACCTGTCATCGCAAACTGAAAATGTGACAACCACCCTAAGTAACTGCGTCAGATTTTGATTGTTGTTTTTGGAGGTTGCCGCCTTTTGAGTAAATTGACTGATTGGATGGAAGGAATTGATATAGAAATATCACTTTGTGTGTTTACAAGAGACCTGGGCTTGCAATACAGTATACATCGATGGGTTCGCCTCTTTGTCACCCCAGGTCGTCTTTTCCAGATTAGGCATTACAAGAGTAGGATATTATGTTTGGGCCTGTTTCATTAGAAAGCAGGATTAATAAAACCTATTGTGATTCACCCCACTTTCAAACTTAATGCTTGCCCTGTGCATCTAAACAGACAATCATTATTATGAATTTTTACTATAATAATTTCAATTATCCTAACACAGATTTGGTAAATTAACTTGATCAGACTCTGAGCAAGTCACTTGGAGAGATAGAGGAGATTATGCTGTAATCTGAGGGGGGTCAATTGTAGGCTCTGTTTAATACAGAGAAATTCTGTTTGCAGCAGGATGAAGTGTGATAATACAGTCCTGGCTCATGGTTATATTACATCTTACACCAGCTCCAACCCAGAAATATATTACTTTTACTGAGAAGGGCTTTGGTTGCATGATCGATTTTATAGCCATCTCAGAGAGGTGGAGTAACAAGGTTGCCCACTTTTTCATCCTCCATAATTGTGTTGGATGTGCTGTTTTGAAAACACGCAATAAAAGAAAGTATTACACCAATAACCAAGCCCTATGAGCATTTGTCTTGTATTGAGTGTGATTATTAGATGGGATTTGGGAGGGGGCTTGAATAGGCACATGATTATGGCTAGACGTACATCCTGGATTGGCAACTCGATGAAAGTTGGTGGTAGTGATTGTGATTGTGTAATTGTAAATTTCAACAATGTATATATGCCTAGGTTTCTACTTGATAAATTGGGAGGGGTGGACGGCAGACATAGGGACAAGGTATTTGTTGTACCTCTAGGGTTTTTCTATAAAACTGGCCCTTACCAACTAATTGGTAGGAATTTCCACGGAGAGGGTTGGTACCCACAGCCCCCCCAAAGTCACATGCATAAACACTGTGAGGTCCCCCTGTCCAATAGATATACTCCTCTCTCTGGCCTAGACCAGTGTGATTGACTGCTCCAGTTACCTGTAGAATCAGATGAATTACATGGAAGGCCTTTTACCTCTTCATTAAGTTTGGACAAGGGTTCCCAGCAACATACATGCGTGATCTCAGAGGGCTTGGAACTTACTCCTCTGGAGGCTCCACCATTGGGCGTTACGCCCCCTCAACTTTCCTTTATTTCTTGGAATATAGCTGGCCTCTTGACCAAGATCCAGTCTCCTGACTGGCTAGGCTTCATTGAAGGCCAGGATTTTATAATATTACAAGAGACATGATCTGTAGAGTCGATTCATCGTCCAGGTTACTTGACCTTTGCCAAATCGGCAATTAACAGTAGGAGGGGGAGAGCCCGTGGAGGCCTGTCTATCTGGGTAAAGCAATATACAATGTTTCAAGTAAAGGAATTACACTTGGATAGCCCAGATATTCTTGCTGTTAAAGTGATAGTTGAGGGAGTGATTGATTTTACTTTGTTTAATGTCTATGCGAGAGGAATCCCGGGTGGGAAAGCATCACCAACCATCACCCATCTGGAGACTATCCTCAATGACTCAAGCTCACCTAAATCCCTGGTCATTGCTGGTGATTTTAATTGTACCTTCGAGCCCTTAGGCCCTGAGGATCACAGTCTTTCTGAGGAGGAAGATCAGATTTGGGGGGTACCGTCCCTAATGTTGCCACCGGTCATCAAATGGACCGAAGCGGCACTACAACTAAAAAAGCATGACTCTTGGGAGGGGGTTAAGGGCAGTAAACGGTAGATCAACGTCTGACATGGAAGGCACTAATACTTTTTCCAATGGCCGCAGAGGTAGTAGAATCGATTATGTTCTAATTTGTCTTGAGTTATGGTCCAGATTGGGTGACATGCGGATTCATCAAAGACCAGAGAGTGACCATGACCCCCTGTTGTTAACTATTGCTGGGAAGGACATAGCGGTCCCAGGGCCAGGTGAGGAATTAGTACAAGGCGAGGTACATCTATCCCAAGACTGCCGTCGCTTGAAATGGGCAAAAGTTTCTCAAGATGAGGCCTCTGTTGCCCAGATCAAGGCTATGGTAGAGGAAGCCATAACACTAATTGGCCCACTTGATCCATCAGACTCTGGCTCCTCCGCCCATAAACAAGTGCATGAAGAACTATTTGGAAAACTAAAAACTTTATTTACAAAAAAGTTTAAGTCCCATGGTCAAAACTTAAAAAAATCAGTAAATTGGTACAATGATTCTTGTAAAGCAGCCTTTGAGGAACTGAAGAAGGCCATTAGAGATGGGACACCCCAAGAAGTCAAGGTAGCGAGGTTTGCCTATCAAAAAGTACAACTAGAGGCTAAGAAGATCTTTGATGAGGAGAGGTGGGAAGCTCTGCTTAATGCCAGCAATAGGAAAAACTGGACCACATTTTGGTACTTGGTAAAGTGAGGCAGTGGGGCACAGAGTCCTGTCCCAGCGAATAATGTAGCTCCCGAACTGTGGGTAGAATATTATGAGTCCCAATTTGCCTCCTCTTGGCCAGGTCAAGCTCCCTATTCTGAGGTTATTAATGACAGGGATTTAATGTTTAATAAACGGGAGATTGAACGAGTTCTGGAAAGGATTCCTTCGGGGCTGGCCCCGGGCCCGGATTGCATCCCGGTGGATATTTTTAAACACGACAAGGGGATTTGGATAGACTATGCCTATCTTTTTATAAATGCCTTAGCTAGGGGTGCCCAGCTTCCTGATATTTGGCGTGGGGCGGAAATAATCCCCATTCACAAAAAGGGTGATCGTGCTAATCCTTGCAACTATAGACCTATAAGTCTAATCGACACGTTGCAAAAAATAGTTGCCAGATTGGTTCTAGGTAGAATTAATGATTGGATTTTGGATTTTGATGTCCTGTCAATCTACCAAGTGGGTTTTCGCCCCCATGTTAAGTACAATCGATCAAGTCTTTAGATTTATGCTGCTATATTGGAGTACAGTTGTTATTGCGGGAGGTACTCTTTATGCAGCTTTTGTTGATTTGAAATCAGCATTCAACTTGGTCCCTCGCCAAAAGCTGTGGGATGTTTTAAAAGAGGCTGGGATCCCCCCAAAAATTTTTTAGCTTTGTTATTAAGCTGCATGAAGCAAATTACGCCCAAGTTAGCTGGGGACAAGAGGGCCAATTCACAGATCGTTTCCCTGTAAACAAGGGGGTGCAGCAAGGGTGCGTCCTTGCACCCACATTATTCTCCCTGTTCATTGATAAGGTCATTTCATATTACCACGATTTTGCAACAGATGCGCCAACTCTTGCTGGCTCAAGGGTGCCTCTGCTAATGTTTGCAGATGACACGTTAATTTTATCTAAAACGCAATCTGGTCTGCAACGTGCCCTTGATAGATTCACAGAGTTTTACAACGACTATAACCTTTTAGTAAATGTTGATAAAACCAAGTACATGGTGTTGCACAAACATAAACATATCAAAAGCAAAGTTTTAATGAATAGCGTGCTTTTGGAGCGGGAAGCACCGCTTACAACGGATATATCGCATCGCGCTGACATTGCATCGCGGCTGTTACATCGTAGACGACATCACATCGCATGTCATCAGGACGCATGCAAGTGCATCGCATTTCCTTATACATCGTTAACGATTACATCGTGAATCGGGCAGAATTTGTTTATTTAAGAGTAAATTGAAGCTAAATTGCATTATTAAACACGAGAGTTCATTTAATCAGCGCATATGTGAGCGGTAAAATGGAAATTGTAAAATGCAATTAAGTTTATTTCAGTTAATTGAAGCTAAGCTAAATTGCATTATTAAACACGAGAGTTATCATCTTGCACAGATGTGCATATATTACCACGGCAGTGGTAGAACTAGCGCTTCGAAGCAGGGCAGGTGCAGTCAGGCGCTGCCCCTGCAGACCCGTCTCTTGATGGGACAGAGCTGCCAGGCTAGGTCGTCTCTTGATGGGACAGAGCTGCCAGCCTATGTGAGACAGATGTGCATATTACCACAGCAGTGGTAGGTCGCAGCAGGAACAGAACTAGCGCTTCGAAGCAGGGCAGGTGCAGTCAGGCGCGGACAGAGCTGCCAGCCTAGGTGAGACAGATCACAGATGTGCATATTAGAACTAGCGCTTCGAAGCAGGGCAGGTGCAGTCAGGCGCTGCCCCTGCAGACCCGTCTCTTGATGGGACAGAGCTGCCAGGCTAGGTCGTCTCTTGATGGGACAGAGCTGCAGGCCTAGGTGAGACAGATGTGCATATATTACCACAGCAGTGGTAGGTCGCAGCAGGAACAGAACTAGCGCTTCGAAGCAGGGCAGGTGCAGTCAGACGCGGACAGAGCTGCCAGCCTAGGTGAGACAGATCACAGATGTGCATATATTACCACAGCAGTGGTAGGTCGCAGCAGGAACAGAACTAGCGCTTCGAAGCAGGGCAGGTGCAGTCTGGCGCTGTCCCTGCAGATCCGTCTCTTGATGGGACAGAGCTGCCAGGTCGCAGCAGGAACAGAACTAGCGCTTCAAAGCAGGGCAGGTGCAGTCTGACGCTGTCCCTGCAGATCCGTCTCTTGATGGGACAGAGCTGCGAGCCTAGGTTAGACAGATGTGCATATATTACCACAGCAGTGGTAGGTCGCAGCAGGAACAGAACTAGCCCTTCTAAGCAGGACAGGAGTCCTTTATAGGAGTCATTAACAGCACATTTCAGAAGGTCTTCTTTACATTTGTGGGGTCAATGTCTGTACCTCTCCGAAGGGCCGCTGTGCCCCTCTGCGCGAGTGCTATACATCTAACGGGACAGCAGAAACACATTACTCATCCTTCCTGTCTGTTTAATTTGTCAGTAGCCCTCCCCACCCCCTTTCCAGCAGACCTGCTATTTTTTCATTGGGACAGTACTAAGCCCTCCCCCACCCCCTTTCCAGCAGACCTGCTATTTTTTAATTGGGACAGTACTAAGCCCTCCCCCACCCCCCTTCCAGCAGACCTGCTATTTTTTCATTGGGACAGTACTAGTGATCTCAGCAGGGATGGTTCATATGCCTTTCACAGGCGAGCACCACGTGATCCCATCAGGACTGCTATGCTGTGTTTGGGGCAGTGTCACTGCTTCGCAGGAAGTCCTCTGCACTGGTAATGTGACCGCACCCACACTTTGCTGGAACACAACACACCAATGCCAGCATTTTACTTGGGAAATGTCGATTTTAATCACCAAGACTCTGTCCTTTGATCCAGACCGTTCCTGCACTGTCGTGTCGTATGTTTAATGGGGCAGTGTGGGCAGCACAGCACTTGACTCTCTATACGGGCACATTTCTCACCAGTGACACTCCTATACATGGAAGGGATCCATAACACCATGTGATGTCTTTGCAGAGCAGCCATGCTTTCAGTGGGGCAGTGCTGGCACTTCTCGGGGAGACTGCGATCATAGTAATGGGACAGTCTCTTAGCAGCAGGGCTTCCATGCTTTCAGTGGGACAGTGCCAGTACTTCTCAGTAGGACTGCTGCTATCATTGTGATAGGACAGTATTATCTCTTAGCAGCAGGATTGTCACACTTTCAGTGGGACAGTCCTAGCACTTTGTATCCGCTCTTAGCAGCACGATTTTCACACTTTCAGCGGGGCAGTGTTATCACTTCTCAGTAGGACTGCTATCATTGTAATAGGGCAGTATTAGCTCTTAGTATTAGCTCTTAGCAGCAGGGCTCACCCCCCACCCCCCGAACAACCCATTGGCTATAACGAATTTGAACGTGCGGGCTAAACCATCGCGTTGTCATGTCGCGCGATGTAAGGTCGCCGATGTGACACGCGATCCTATTGCATGGCCGCATTTGCGTTGCAACATCGTGCGATGCTAAAATCGCCGATGTGACTGCAATTGCGATGTAGTGACGGCGATGTAAATTACCGCGATGCGATTAAGTACGATGGATCGTCATACAACCTTTTGGAGCAGACGGATGCATTCACATACTTGGTGTGACCATGGGTAGGAGGATGAATTGGTCAGTTACATGTCTTAGTACTCAGGCATAATCAGCTAACAGGTGCCCTACTTAATGAATATAGACTTTCTAGTACCAAACCTGTTGGCCCTTTTATGGCGATTTATAATGGGAAAGTTAGAGCTTCCATTACATACGGCGCAGAACTTTGGGGGAATGAAAACTTAACCCCCCTTGTGACTGCGCTAAATAAATTCCTGAGACTATTGACTTCCTTGCCACAATCCACCCCCATCAAGCCCCTACTGCTAGATCTAGGATGTGCATCTATTGATGAAGTGGCAGGGACTAGAGGTTTATTGGAATCTAATTACCATCCCTGGTGATAGAAAACTCTATCACCAATTTAGAGTAGGGAGTCTCCCCATAAAATCTTTTACTGCTAAATGGAACAAAACCTCAGATACTGTTTGCCAATCATGTAATTTACGGGAAGAAACAATAACACATGTATTTTTTGTATGTCCTGCATACAAGGATCCACGTCATAGGTGGCATAGGCTCTTGTGCTCTAATATAAACACTAGATCCGGCACAACGGCCTTCCATATCTTGGTTTCGAACACTCGCCCAGATATAGTTATTGCAGTGGTGAAATTTATAAGTTGGTTTTGGGCCTTGAGACGGCAAGCTATGAAGGCCAATTAGACTGTACTATGTGGTTAATGTTTATTTCCCATTAGGTTGGCTTCTGGGATGTACTTTTGTATACTAACTTGCCTCTTGTCTTATTGATTTATCTTTTTTCTTATGTTTAAAATTTTAGGAATATTCGATAATGATGATATTAAATTTTGTGAGTAGGTGTGCTCTTAAGATGTATTTATTGTTTTAGCTGACACTTGTCGCTGTGTCTTTTATGATTGTAAAAATATCGAATAAAGACTAACTTGACTGTGACTCTGAGTGTGATTATCGACAAATGTTTCTGTTGCCTCTCTATTTTGTGTGGAAAATATATTCAATATGTCGTTAATGTGCAGCTGGCCATTGAGTTGAGCAACGGCATCTATTTGATATAGTGACATTGAGCTCCCTGGCTGCCTTCCTTTCTTGTTCAATAATTGCTTGAGTGACCGCAACCCTTTGGCACTATGTATGCTCATGGGTTATGCATAGTCATAGTATACTAAATCCGCTCCATCATTAGAGGTGAGTAATACCAATGTCTGTATGCGAAAACAAGCCACTGTGCATTTTAGATGTCTGTTAACTGAGCTTGTGGTTAAGAAAAGGGAGCAGTTGTTGATCTGTCTGGAGCTTGGGGCAGCTTCTTCCTGTTTGCTTATGGTGTACAAGGAGATTAGTAAAACTGTGAGTGAACTTTTAACTATCACAATGTCCTTTACGGAGGCTGGAGGCCAGAAACGGTTTGATGGGGCTTGAACCTACGTTTATAGCAGTGGTGTAACACAGGCCATCACATCCCCAACGGAGCGGTGCAGGGGGCCCCCGAACTGCAGGGGCGCCCTTAGCACAGCACTCAGGCCTGAGAGCTCCAGATAAAATCCAGAGCAGGGACCCCTCCATGTAACTTGCAGGGAGGCCCCCTCAACTTTTGTTATGCCACTGGTTCATAGAGGTCTACTATATGCTTTTAAGAGGTCACCAAGGGCAGATGAGGAAGTGAGGTTATGTAGATTCAAATATAAGCAGGAAATCAAGAAGAGAAATACATCTATAAAGCAGAAAAACTGGGAGAAGTTATGTGACATTAGTAGTAGAGAGGATACTTTCCTCTTTTAGAAAACAGTAAATGCCCCATTTTTCTGAGATAGTCACAGCACTACTATGGATATGATAATTACCCTACATATGTGGGTTGAGGTTTTCAATGGTGTATGAGAGTAGCATCGAATCAGACAGTCCATGCAGGCCAGTACTGGGCGACTCTCTGTTTGGTAGCAGAGATTTCCCACATATTGCTTTTGAGGAGGTAATATCTGGGATTGAACACAGTCCCAGAAGGAAGGCGCCAGGTCCAGATAGGGTTCCAATTGATCGGTTTAAGGATAATATAGAACTTGGGACTCCTTAACAGTCAACATACTGAGGAGTGTGGTAGTGCAGGCCCCCAAGGCTTGGTTGAATTCCCTTATTGTTCCCAAGAACGGTGACAGAGCTGATCCGCTCTGCTGTTGACCCATTTCTCTTATTGACTCTATAGTGAAGGTACTTGGAGGAATTTTATTATAATGACTAGAGGCCTGGGTCACAGAAAAGGGCATACTCTCCACCATTCCGTATGGGTTTAGAAAGGTTCGATTGACTGTAGATTAATGCATAAACTTTATTATAATATATGGTAACTATCACTATGGCGTAGAGTTCCTGCATCTATTGGACTTTAATGGATCTCAGCTCTGCGTTTGACTGTGTTAATCAAGGAAAGCTATGGAGAAGAATGCTAGTAATAGGAGTGGATGCTTCAAATGTGCATTTTTTTGGCCAACTTCATGCAGATGTTATGGGATGTATTAGGTAATGTCCTAATGACAAATGTACAACCCTGATCAAGATCAAACATGCTGTGAGGCAAGGGTGTGTTTTGGTACTCTTTCTTTTTTGTTTATATATCAATGATCTTGATTTATTTCTGTCACAAGTAGAGGCTGATACTCTCAGAGTGGGAACAAGAAACCTCCCTTAATTGTTATACGCAGACAATTGCGTTCTAATGTCAAGAAATAGAGACGGTCTTCAGAGGTTACTGAACAGATTTGTTTTGTTTATGAGGGACTTGGGTTTGTCAACAAATATTGCAGAGACACACACCATGGTATGCTGGCTTGTGTCTAGCAATACAACAATACACTATATTAATTGGGGCAAACGTTTTCATGTACAAAATTTGAAATACCTGGTGGTGCATTTTGACAGTAAATGGTAATGGGGCGTACTTGATGAAATTCAGGAAAACTTAATTTGACCAAACAATAAATGCATTCTTAAAGCTTTCTACAAAGTTAGGTTCCAAACCTGTAGATGTGATGATTAATATCTATGAAATACAGTGCACCTCTGTGCTGATGTTTGACGCAGGCATGTGGGGGAATTACAACACAACACACGTGCAGGTTGGTGAGAATGTGTTTTTGAGAAGATTGTTATCTGTCATCAATAGTGTGCCCACTTATGTCTGCCACACTGAATTTGGATTACTGTGGTAAAAAGATGATACAGAGTCCAGCTGTGTAGTTGAGTAATCCTTTATTGTAACTTGGTTCCAGGGTAAGAGAAGATAGATGATACAAGTGCAGCCCCACCAGGAGCAGGCTTCTATCTGCTCAGCCTGGGTTGACCAACTGACACTCTAGACACAGAGAGGCACTCAGGCATTCTATGATGTCATGGTACATTCCAACATAGCAGTACAGTGGGGAATAGTAGAGAAGTCGTTTACTACACATCCTCCTTCCTTGGGGAACGACAGCAGGAATAAAGAGGAATACAAGTAAGATACCTCAGAAATAACATGAACATGAATGGAAAAACATTGAGATGCAAATATCTAACGGTGTAGTACATGAGGAATCAGGAATAGCACTGGCATAAAAAGAAATGCATTAAAAAATCATTTAATACATTAAAATTGCAAATATCATTAATACATGCCCCATCCCCTCCTTAGGGAAAAAGAGAGAACAATGAAAGGCTTAGGTGAAAAATCCAATGTAACAGAAAAAGGTGGTCACCCCCACAACCTCCCCGTAAGCAGGTACACAGCAGGGTGGTCACCCTGGCAAACAAAGTGGGGATTAACCGCCCTTACAACTTCCCCATGAAGGGTACACCAGAGGGTAAGAGTCACCCTAGGTAACAGGAAGGGTGCACAAGGGTACACACCCTGGAAGTTACACAACCTCATCTAAGTAGGGTACACCATAGGGTTCAAACTCTGGAAAACTGGTTTGGGGCACTGACTACCCACTAACAATACAACCTCGACTACATAGGGGAAGCCTAGAAGGGTACACCGCAGGGTACTCACCCTGGGAAATGATATGGGGCCTTGACTACCCACAAACAATAACAACCTCCCCTAAGTATGGTACACCTAGAATGGTACACCGCAGGGTACTCACCCTGGGAAGTGAAATGGGAATTGACTACCCGCCAACAACACAACCTCCCCTAAGTAGGGTAAACCTAGAAGGGTACACCACAGGGTACTCACCCTGGTAAACTAAAAACTACAACCTCCCATAAAGAAAAAAAAAAGTACACCGAAGGGTATTCATCACCCTAGGCAACAAACTGGAATGGGGCACTGAACGCCCGCACAACCTCACCATAAAAGGGTACACAAGGGGAGTACTCACCATTGAAACTAGTTGAGGGACTAATAGCCCACACAACCTCCCCAAAATAGGGTACACCACAGGGTACTCACTTTGGAAAACTGAAAACTAAATTAGAGGCATTGACTGCCCCCACAACCTCCCCAAAGAAATGGGTACACTCTACGTACGAAGACTAAATCGGGACACACACCGTCCAATGGTACACTACATTTGTGAGCTGGACGGAACGCTCACTGTCTCACAAGACACTTGAATTACAAACTGAATTGAAGGAGTCTACGCACCTACAACTTCCCCAAAGAAAAGGGTACACACTGCGCTAACAACAGAAAAGGGGAACTGAATGCCACTAAAACCTCCCCACATCAATGCATATTTCATATTGTTGTCTGCACTGTGACCACATCTCCAGGAGCGTAATACTTTCCCCTGCCAGGATAGACCATATACCAAACAGGACATGCGTTATGTCAACTTGCTCTGTGTCTCGGTAGAAGAGCTGCGGGTCCATGTATTGTCCGTTCTGCTGTCCGCGCAGTTACCACAGCTCCATGAACATTGTTCTTGCCCCAGCTTGGATAGGCAACTCCTCGTGGAATTCGTCAGGAGCTTAGTGAACAGCAGCATGCAAGACCAGGAAGGCCAGTCCAAGCACGTCAGCAGATATGAAATTATCACCAGGGGTATCTATTTCATCCTTATACTCCTGGTGCTGGTCAAGCAATGCTCTTGCCCATACCATATCGTTGGTCAGCTCGATAAGTGCGGGCATCTCTACCGGCACTCTGCTGGTAAAATCTCGGAAGTTTGCGCGACGTGCGTTCACAGCAGCAAGAGTCTCCGTGAACACAAAACAAAAACGTGGCTGGCAGACAGGAACTGTAAGCAATTCTTCAAAATTATGTGCTAAAGCCAAGCACAAGATGGCGGCACGCTTCTTGACGCCGACCCGGATGGCTAGCGGCAAGGGCGTGCACCAAAGCGTAGACCACAGTGAGCAGCTTGAAGAAGATACGAACGTCATAGGAGTTGGAGGCATGACACGAAGTTACGTCTGCGCGCGTTGATGTATGCGCGTGGTGGCAGGTATTTGAACGGTAGTGGTTCAACTGTCACCGTGTAATACCACCCTTTCTAAGCAACCAAATGAGCAAAAATAAAGTGTGTGCACTCTCCGCACAACTCACCGCACAACACACAGTTTTTGCCCCCGCAAACATGGGCATATGCCATGCTTCTCACAAAGCAAGACGCTTTCCTCCGAGGTGCAGCGGCAGTGCGTTGAGAGTTCACACAGGCAAAATTGACCCACACTTCTGGTTCCTATCTGAGGCTCTAGGTTTCTCTCGAGTTGGCGCCAATTTGCACATGCAGAACGACCACATGTAGGTTGACACGACATGTCTGGGGCAGTTGGAGGAACTCCCTCAACATGATACACTGTCAAGACAGTGGGAAACTCACACATCGTTCAGGGTAGATGTAGGCAAAACCCGATGTCAGGCCACGACGCTTCCCTTTTTTAAAAAAAACTTTGTCATTATTAACATGAGGTCAGGCTAACAAAACAGATAGACAAAGAAACAATTTCATGGCATTGCAATATCCAAAAGAAAATCAAGAATAAATTAATTTAAAATAAAGAAAGGAAGAATAGGATTTATCTTTCCATAAATGTTCCCCAGATTTTTCTATTTAAAACAATGATCGAACCCCCCTAGTTTTAGCAAGTGCAAGCTCCATATTATGTATTTCTTTAACAAGGCCCCACCACTTCAGCACCGCCGGTGGGCTCCGTGAGATCCAAACCCGGGCTATAGCTAATCTAGCACAGGCAAGTAAAATAGTTATAAGATCTCTCTGGCTGGAGTCTCTTTTCTGTCCACCTACATCACATCCAATGCTGTAAGTGATATAGATCTACCAAGTTTTTGAGACAGAATATTTGCGACCCCTCGCCAGAACTCTGCTGGTGCCGGACATTGGAAAAACATATGTTGCAAATCAGCTGCGAATAAGTCACATTTTGGACATCTAGGGCCAGATGTAGGTGGCCAATTACCGGTCGGTAACGGCCGAATTCGGCCGTTACCGACCGGTAATTGGATTTTGAGATGTAGGAGCATGCTTTACAGAATCAGTATTTTACCGATTCTGTATTTACAGAATCGGTAAAATTACCGAATCGGTAAATACAGACTCGGTAAAAATACAGAGTCTGTAAAAGCATATGTAGGTAGCACATCTTTGAGTGCCGCAGGCCTTTCAGATTCGGTATTTTACCACCCAATCCAAATGGGTGGTAAAATACCGAATCCAGGTGTGCATGCACATGTGTGCATGCACACCTGTGCCATGTGACACACAGACATGCCCTTAGGGCATGTCTGTGTGCCACATGGCGCACATGCCTATTTTTAGGGTGCCAGAGGGTGTCAAAGTGACACCCCCTTGCAAAAATCGGTATTTACCGATTCTGTAATTACAGAATCGGTATTGCCCATTGATTCCTATGGGCTGCAAGGCCCATAGGAATCAATGGGGAATACCGATTCGGTATTTACAGAATCGGTAAATACCGAATCTTAACGATTCGGTATTTACCGACCCTGAAATACCTACATCTCCCCCCCTCTATTTTACCACCTCTTAAATACCGATTCGGTATGAATCGGTATTTAAGAGGTGGTAAATTAAAATTACCTACATCTGTCCCCTAGTCCGATCACTAGTAGAGCTATTTGATGACCATTTTGCTATCCTTTCAGGAGTAAGATATAATGAGCCGATGGTTATATACTGCTGTAATCTCAGATTAGAGGAATACATTGATTTACAGATACCACTGAGTGCAGACGAAATAGTATTAGCAGCAATATTGGTCCCCATTTTCGTACAGCTAGTCTCCCACAATCATCTTCTTTATGAGAGTTAAAGCTTTTATATCCAACACTAATCAGTGATTTATCTTTAGCTTGATAGAAACAATCCCATATATCAGAGTCTAATAATACTGTAAACTTCATGCTTCAAATGAAATAGTCACGAATTTGGTAGTACTTTAGCCGCATATTCTCTGTGAGATTGTATAAAAGCTTCAGTCTGTCAAATGTAGAGAACACATTAACCATTTGTTTTTCTGCTGAGAGTATTCTAGCAATGGTTTCATCTGTCTCCTTCTTACGCTCATGATTCTGTCTTAATATGTACTGTTGAGCAAAGCCCCTAATACTAACTTTACAAGAATCCAATACCACAGTATGTGAGGCTGAATCATTATTAATTTCCAGAAATTCTTTCAAGTGTGCCTTAAGTGTTATTATGAAAACCTCATTTGAGAAAAGATGCCTAGGAAATGAAAAAAGCTGAAGTCTCTGCTTTCCTGTCTTAGTTTTAAAAGAGAGAAGGATTGGGTTGTGGTCAGAGGTGACCCTTGGGCAAATCTCCATATAACTTGTCTCCAAGATTCTATCTGATACCCAGGCCATGTCTATACGGGCACAAAGTTTATGCGCAGCTGAGTAATAAGTATAACCAGCCACATCAGGATGTAATGTCCGCCATGCGTCTTTTATGGCATGTATTCGTCCTACTTTTCTAATTGCAGCCCGTGTTTTACGCATCCTCTGAAATGACCCTCGTCTGGTGGTATGGATATCATAATTCATGATACAATTAAAATCACCCATTACCACCTGCTCACCCTCCCATCCGAACAGTTCCATATTAACCCTATCAAAAACAGTAGGGTCATCTATGTTTGATCCATACAGAACACAAACGTATATTTACTACCCTCAGCTATAATCTGAGCTATAGGCCATCTACCATTCTTATCTGAGGATATTTTGTTAATCTCAACTTTGAATTGTTTATGCTTCAAAATTGCAACCCCTCGAATTGAAGCGTTTAACTCTAAGCTGACAACTACATCATAACCTAGCTGTCTTAGTAAATTCCGGTCCTTATAAGAGATGTGAATCTCCGAAAGTAGGGCTATATGCGGATTACACATCCTTAATTCTTCAAATACCAGCCTTCGTTTATTTCTGCTGTTCAATTCTGCCACATTCCAGGCTAGGCACCTCATTCTATCCATTCTAAAAAATTCTTTTTACCTCCTCCTTCCTTATTCATTAACAAAAAAATAGCCTTGCCATTGATATTCTCGGTGTGCATTTCCTCATGTTACTTTTACTAGTTCCCCCCCATGAACCCACCCTACCCCAACCTTCACCTCCAACCCCTTCCCACCCTACTCCCCGTTCTCCATAGAGGAGGATTCCTCTGTCTACCCAGCTGCCGTTGGTCTAGGCAGCCATAAAGAGGCACAACCGTGGTGATCACCCCCCACTCCCAAAGCTTTATTGCATTAGATAGCGCTACATACTAATAATCCTTAATCATATTCAAGAGAAAAATAAATAAATAAATAAAGTCTAAAGGTGAAGAGAAAAAGTAAAAATGAGAACTGAACAAGATGATAAGAAGAAAAAAGAAAACATGAGAAAAACAAACTCAGAGCTCCCACTATGTAAATTTACCTCAATTTTCCTGCAAATCCCTCAGAAATCTTATATTATTATACAATCTTATACTATTTGACCATTAACCGAAATTATTAGTGAGAGTCATTGATGAGAGCCATTTATTCTGCTATTTCTCTTTAGCTTCTCCTTGCCATTTAGCCAGCATCTTTTCAGCTTCCCTCTCATCCGTAAAAAAGTATGTATGGTCACTCTTAAGTACTTTTAGCCGCGCTGGTTCTTGTAGTAAAGCTTGTCCACCAAGAGCCTTAATTGGGTCGATATATTGACGCAATTTCAAGCGTTTCTCCATAGTACTTTTACTTATATTCAACCTGACAAAAAAAGCTACAGATTCTATTGTAACTGGAGTATTAGGGTGGGCCTTCAGTGACACCGCCTGTCTCAGCAAAAAAATTCCCATGTATATCAAGAAGGGGCGAGTTTATTGACTTCCCTTGTTCCTCTGTACTAACGGTAGTCTATGGACCCTTTGCAATTGCGAGTCCCAGTCCCAGTCAGAGAGATCGGGGAATGCTTTTTGAAATAGTTGAGCCATATACGCTCTTGGATCTCCTCCCTCAGCCCCTTCTGGAATATCAAAAAATCTGAGATTTTGTCGCCGCTGTTGGTTTTCCATGTCTTCTACCTTGGCCTGCAAATTTATAATTTGAGCCACATGTTTATTTAAAAGATCTTCTGTGCGAGTAGACAGTTCTGCAGTACCCGCAACCCTTTGTTGCAGTTCTGACATCTTCTGCGTCAGCCCCCCCAGTTTATTTGCCATCTCGTGCAAAGAGCGTTGCATTTTGTCATTATCTTCTCGCACCTGTACATATTGTTGTTGTGCTTCATGCCTTTGCTCATTAAGCATCTGAAGTATCAAATCAAGTGACGCATCATCCTTTCTGGTCCCAGTCTCAATTCTCTGCTGAGTAGCCGGCAGATTCAGAGTCAGACCTTCCGTAATGTGAGCCAGGTGGTGAGCAGGAGATACAGCTGCAAGTATAGATTGATCAGGCGGATCCAACTCGGAACTATTGAACGTTGTTGATGCAGATGTACGAGCTTTCATAAGGTTCCCCTTCGTGGGGCTGGTGCCTGAAAACCGAAGTGCCATCATCTTGACGCCTCCCTTTGCCTGCCCCCACTTCCGCAAAGGACTGTTATCAGCGATAGCTTTCACTCTTAGAGTTGCAGTGGTTTGCCCACCAGACGGTTTTTTATTTTTATTATTAGACCTCCCTCTTTCTTTCCTGTCCACAGAGCCTTTACCTGCTCCCGTAGGGGTTCTAGTTGCATTCTCCTCTAGCTCCTCAACCTCCTCAAATTCTTCATTAGAGTCAGAGTCCTCACACACAGCCGTATCATCAATCATGTTGTCTATGGCGATACAGGTCTTTTGCCCCAATTCTGCCACTGAGTCCGCACAGACATTAGTAGAATGTATCCCAGGGTCTAATATGCCCAACGTGTCCGGCAGACCCAGGTAATTCAATGCTTCAGCCATATCCGAGGAACCAGAAGGGCTGACCAGCTCTTTATCCAACACTCCTGCTGCGGGTGCTGCAACTGGTGCTAATACTTCATTGCCTTTCGCTGCCCCGACCCCCAAACGGAGTCTCAGCTATCTCTTCTGTTCCAGTACTCAGGACCTCACTATGGCCGGGGCTGCTGAAAGTCCCACTGTCTTGAAGAACTATGTTGCATAGCTTAATTACTACAGGCGGGATCGTAGTAACAATGCTGCGGTTGGTTTCCCTCTTCTCCTTCTCCAATTTTCTGCCAATCGTCTCAACCACTTTTAGAACTTGTGGCATTCGAAAAAGTGGTTCAAGATCGTTGCCAAAATGTGGTAATAAGATGATACAGAGTCCAGCTGTATAGTTGAGTAATCATTTATTGTAACTTGGTTCCAGGAGAAGAGAGTAGGAGAAGATAGATGATACAAGTGCAGCCCCACCAGGAGCAGGCTCCTAGATGCTCAGCCTGGGTTGACCAACTGACACTATTGACACAGAGAGGCACTCAGGCATTCTATGATGTCATGGTGCATTCCAACATAGCAGTACAGTGGGGAATAGTAGAGAAGTAGTTTATTACAATTACCTTACCTAGAAGATCATGTTAAAAAACACCTTATGCTATGGCTTTCCATCTGGTAAAAATCTGAGCATTCTTAACCAGGACATAATCACTGTTTATCTTTGGCATGACAATGTTTGCAATATTACATGGTTGGCATATATAAAAGACCAATTGAATACATTAGGGAGGCCTGAACTTTTTAATAACCCACAGGGCATCAAACCTCATATTAAAATAGAATTTCTTATTCTTTTGGAAAGGAAATGAGAAATCGCAGAGTGCAGCAAGAGGAGAGTGACTGCTCAACAAACTATAAATAGTACCAATTGCATGTAGCCCTATCTATATCTTTTATCACTTCATTCCAGACATTACCTGGTTAAGTTTAGATTTTATGCAGCCTATTTCCTGGTTTATTACCTAAAAGACGTTTAAGGAGAAGCAGGCCTTGTGCATTGCCCTTGCGATTAAGCGTTGAGTGCAATCTATGCTACATCACCCGTGAAAGAGGATTCACATAGTTTACTTGGACCATGGGTGTGAAGCGTTCACTAATGCCGAATTTGGGGAAAGCGTGAAAAAGGTAGAACCAGTCCACCCGGTCAAAGGCTTTTTCTGTGCCGAGCACCAGGTAGACCTCCCTCCTTAGGTTAACACGTGTTTGTCTCCCCTGAATAAAGCCCGACTGTTCCTGATGGACAAAGTCAATAAGAATGCACTCTAGTCTACTGGCCAGGATCTTTGTGTAGATTTTTATATTCAGATTAAGCAGGGTTATGGACCTATAAGAAGCACAGTAATGAGGGTCTTTCCCTGGTTTAAGGATAACCGAGATTCGTACCTCGCTCATTGAGGGAATAACCATTCTGATGAATGCCGTGTGGTTAAATAGGAATGTGAGGTGGGGCAATAGTTCTGCGTGGAAGGTTTTATAAATATGGCTGTAAAGCCATTGGGTCCTGGAGATTTATGCACTTTGAGAGCAGTGATAGCCATTCAAACTTCGTCCTCTACAATCAGGTTTCCCAGCTCCTCATTTTGGTCTGCCAACACTTGGGGGAGGTCTTCCCTTTCTAAATACTGAAGCTGTGTCTCCTCGCTGGGTGCTTCAGATGTGCATAGGCTTTTCTAAAAATCACAGAATGCTCCGATGTGGCCATCTCCCCTGTTTCTTTATGGATATGGCTAATGTAGTCTTTTTCGTGTTTTTGACCCATTTCCCCTTAATGTGTTATGTGTTTAAGGTGTAGGAAGGTAAATTCTGCTCCATTTGTATATATTACATTTAGTATTCCTCCCAGAGCTGAAAACTTTCTCTGCAGTGTTAGGGTGGGAGTATCTTTACGGGCATGTTCTGCTAATTGAAGCTCCGCTTCAAGAGCAAGTATATCTTGGACCTCCTGTTTGGTTAACGCTGACAAGAGGGATATGCATTTGCCTCTAATCACCACCTTGAAGGCATCCAAGTTGTAGATAGGTCAGTGTCCTGGGGGTTATTGAATTGAAAAAAATCCGGAATGTTTTTGCGTTTGTCGTCTCAGAAGAGATGATCCCTGGTAAGAGACCCTGGGAAGAACCAGTGATGGAGTGTAAATGTGGGTGTTACCCAGTCCAATGTCAGTTCAACAGGGGTGTGGTTAGATAGTGAATAGGATGAAAATTGTTTGTCAAAATGGTTTGTTCTAAATATTAGCTGATAAGCATGCAGTCCAGCCATGAATAGGAGCAATGGGAATGTGAAAAGAAAGTATAATCCCTAGTGACAGGGTGTGGCATCTGCCGAGCATCTAATAAGCTTACAGATTGATTGGATTGTTTGAGAGCTTTCCTGAAATTTCCTGTGCCTTCGTATTGTGTGTGGGTGCTATCTAAGTCCAGATTACAAGTAAGGTTCAGGTCTTCCACAAGTATAATTTTGAACTCTGAATAGCCCCCCAAAAAGAGTGAGGAATGAGTGGAGAAAAGTATCCTACACACAATTCGGTGTGAAGAGCAATACTATGTGCACATCCTGCCCAGTATTTTCCCCTTCACCATTATTATTCTGCCCTCTTTGTCAGATTTACTGACCAGGGGGTGAAATTTGTGAGAAGAGTGGAAGAGGAGGGCAACCCTATTAAGTTTGGTGGGTGAAGAGGACCGATATTTCATTGGATAGGCAGTTTGGCATACCCTTTGTTCGTTGCTGCATTGAAAGGGTGTCTCTTGCAGCACCACTATATTGTGTTGCCTATCGAGAACATATTTCCACAATTTGTGCCTTTTGGCTAATCAGTTAAGCCCAGTGATGTTCCATGTCAGTATCTTCGAAGCACACTGATCACGCTGCACTGTACACAGGAGAAGAGGGCGAGATTGGCTGTAACTCTGCAGGCCTGGTGTTAATTTTCAGAACTCCCAGGAGCCTTAGCAAGGGGACTGCTCATGTATGCCCTATGTCTCATGGGGTATCTTCCAACGCACCTATGTAGCTGGGAACGGGAAGTTACAGAGCAGCTAGTTATGGGAGAATCATCCGTCAATTGATGTGGAGAGCCCCCGATGGTGGTATCCGGGCTTACCTCACCCCTCTCACGCTTGTAAATAGGTAATCTTTAGTTGACAGCGGGTGCAACTCCAGCATGCTTCCGGGCCTCTGGGCCTTCAGTGTGGCAGTAGTGGAGTTAAACACCGCCTCGGCAAAGCACTTCATGGCGTATCTGCTATTTTGTGAGTTGATAGCAGGTCATTCCCCAGAATAACAAGGCCTCTGCGGGGCACGACGCATCACCCTCAGGGGCCCAACAGTCCTCGCATTTGTATCTTCAGCCAGCAGGGTAAAAGTGGGTGGGAGCAGGTGAAAACACGCTGCCCCCCAGGGCACAAGTCCTAAAAAAAGAAGTGGGAGGACGCTGTCACCGGAAGTGACATCACAACAGGAAGTGACGCCACGAAAGGTGGCTTGCCCCATCGGGCTCATTGCCTCCCCTCGCTCAACCCATAGATGCGATTGCATCTGAGAAGCCAGGGCATGTGCAGCGTGCTGTGAGCTCTGATCTCGTTCCAAAGAGGCCAAAGAGTGAAGTCAAGCTGTTTGGCAGGGGGAACGGCATCCACCTGGTAAAATAAGTGGGGGGACGCCGTCCACCCGCGTGGTACCCGGACTCTAGCCCTGCTGCCCCCCTGAGTCTCCTGGCCCCATAGGGAACGCATTGCAATCTTCATGCGCTGCAGGCACCCGGCACTGCAGCACTGTGTTGCAGTTAAGTTGGAGGTCCCCCGGAGAGTGTGCAGCACCTACATTAATTTGCTCTGGCCCCCCTCATTCCGTACCTTGAGAGGAATATTGTCCAATGTTGCTCTTTGACTCGGCAGGCCGTCGTGCTCCAGCTGGGTCTAACGACAATCAGCCGCCCTGATGTAGTCAGGGCCTGTGGGGTCCCTGCCGATGCTTCTGGGGTTAATCTGAAGCCCCCTAGTTGCCCCCATTCTTGACGTCCTCCCTAACAAGTTACGGCTGGAGAGGTCATTAGTAGGCGCACGTTGCCTCTATTTTCCGAGCAAATACAGTGGAGCTCATACGGATAATGTCAGTGCAGCCTTGATGGTTGGCCACGCCCCTCCCATATTTATAGAATCTTTAATTCACCTATCGAGTTTTAATTACAAGTACTGGATACGTGTATTTTTTTTATGTCTTTGAGTTTCGGCTAATATTTTAAAAATGAGGGATAGTAATCTATAATAGAGTAGAGCACAAAATGAACACTACCAGTCTACAGAACTGATTAATTCGAACACAGTGTCTATGCACTTTTGAAATATAAGTATTTTAATTAAATAATAGAGCTGTGCATTACTGATTATACATTTGTAAAGTTAGTTGCTGCTTAAATGATTCTTAATTCGAATCAATATGTGGAATTGAGATTGTTTGCTGTTTTGGAAGATCTCTTTTCTTTTTGTTTTTATCTCTTTGTAAAGGTTTTAATTAAGCGGGCGTGGCCGATACAGGTAAAAGTGGTGAGGTGGGGTGGGGAGTTAACAGATGATGGAATGGTATTCCGTCACCTGTCGACTTACCCCTGCCCCCCCCCCCCCCACACACACACACACACCCCATCGCCTCACCACTCTTTCTTCTATTGGCCACACCTGTAATTAACTGATAAAAATAAAGATTACTTACTTAGAAGGAAGAATGATTTATTGTATTTGAGGGGCTTCTTATTTAGGACTGTCGATAGTCTGGAACACACAAAAAGAAGAAAGAACAAGTATTTTATCTGCACAGACTCTTTCTCAGGCCTACACCGTAGGAGTGAGCACAAGTTCCTGTTTCTATAACACAGACTCAAAAGCAGGGTAATGCTGTATGGAACTTCAGCTCCCAGGCAAAGGGAAAGGACCTAACAGACCCCATGTTGTCTCTGTTAATACAGAAAATACTGTGCTGTGTGAACTCTGAGCGATGCAAGACTGCATACAAATGGGTGATTTTATATTTTGTAAAAGGACAGCTCACCAAAGCTCTTAGAACCAATTTACTCTGATGGTGCAATATTTTTGTAAACAATATTTAGGTCCCAAAATGTTGGATGTTTTAGCCCAGGATATCAGATACCAATTGATAAGTGCTTAGTATTTGTCTATAGCAGTGGTATTTTTTGATGGGTATGCTCAGTTGTTGGAGTGATGTGGAATATAAAATATGTCCCCCAAAGGTACATCTTCTATACTAAGTATTTCAATTTGGGGTTCTATGAAATGGAGGGGGGCCTGAAAGTTCACAAAGAATCAGAGACTGTAGATCATATGTAGAGAGTCTTCCTCGTTGTAGACATTTATGAACGCCTACTGAACATTTTGAAGAGGATCTGTCTTTTGGCAACAATCTGTCAGTGCACCCCCAGATGGCAGCCCTCTGGAGGGGGAAAAGGATCCCATGGGCCCCTCAGACTTCGCCTTGCAGGCAGGTGCAGTCACTGACTGCACCCCCTGAAATGGGATCTCTCATCCCCTTCACAAGTGCAGGAGGGTTGCCACCTGCACTGTGAAAACATGGAGCGGTTGTATAGCAGCTGCTCTTTTTTTCATAGGAAAGTGCTGCCCCCAGGGCAGCACGAGTTCGCAGCTGCCCTAGCGGCAGTGCATTCAGGGTAATAGAGCACATTTTCACTGTTTGGGCCCGGCATACCTTTTTAAAGGTGCAGACGGGGCAAACAACGAAAATGTCCATCTACCGTAATACAGCCCCTGTTATAAGTTTGACAAACATCCATCAGCTAGATGGCACCATCTGTCAGGCTTTTAATGTATTGTCAGGAATCTCTGAAACGGGGGTTCCTACCAATGGCTAAAGATGTCCACAGGGATGGTGAACATCTCTAAATGTGCAATGGATGCCACCATATGTCAACAATTAGCTTCATTGTTCATCACAACGAAGCATTTCATTTTGTAATGAGTGCACCATATGCTATGAGTGATCCCAATTTGCCAGTGCATAATGCTTCCATTTATGCCATCCATATATCATGGGTGACCCTTATTATGACAGGGCCAACATTTTGTCATGGTTGCCCCGTTCCTATATGTTAGGTTGGTTTTCCAGTGACGAACGGCCCATTGCCCCGCGGTATGGCGGGGCAAGGCGTGGCGGGGGGGTATGGGGGGGGACAGCTGACGGAATGGGTATTCTTTATTTATTTATTTACACCTATTCCCTTGTCTATTGACTTTCCCTATCCCACCCAGCCCTGACCTACTAGGTTTACCTGTGCCTGCCGCCGCTGTGTTTTTCTTTGTGCCAATGAATACCTCCACTGTGCAAGTACCAATATTTTTTCAAAGGTGTCTCAAGGATGGCACGACCAGTATTTCCCATGGGTGCCTATTATGCCAAGAATTACCTCCAGTGTTCCATTGCCTAAATTTTGTCAAAGGCGTCTATCGTGCTAAGACTTGCCTCAAGTATGGCAGCATCAATATTTTACCGCAGTTTATTCTATAATGCAAGGATTACATTCAGTATGCCAGAGCCAAAAACAGATTTGCAAGCATAACAAAACACTCTAATACACACTCACTTGTATTCACTCTCTCTCACTCACTGCCTCACATAAATACACTCACGCCCACATGTACATGCACAACATACATTTAAATGCATTTTTTACTTACCTTAGCTGCTATTACAGGTCCCTTCCAGTAAATTGTGCTCCATTTTTTTTATTACATAAACAGTGAATAATAGAATATTTGTATAGCAAATAAGGGACAAATAACAAGGAGTTTGGAGTTATTCTTGTGTACTTGGCCCTGTTGTTGCCACGTCTAAGGCCAGGAATCACATAATCAGTGCCAGGAGTCGCAAGGGGCGTGTCATTGATGCGTCAAGACAAATACAGCAATGAATAAGTGGAATAATTGTGGCTCACTGTCAACAAAATATGTCTTTATCCTACAGCAGCCACTACAGCTACAGACTTATATTCAGGCATACTCTAACAGAGGCAAAGGGTGAGTATGCACTTGGGTGTAGTGTCTTTGGCCCAGGATATTGTGATGCTCTCCACTCCTGTAAAATCTTGCAGTGTTTAAAACTGAAGTTGTTCAGGCGAAGTTCACAACTTTTGAAGTCTGTGAGACGAGTGCAGGTTGCAGGCGAAACAGTTGATGTTCATATTTTTGGTTGTGACAAAACCTAGCGTTTGCAATATTTGCTCCCCATTTTTCGTTTAAAGATTGTCAGCTATGTTCAAATCACGAAATTGGGAACGTTTTAGTAACAAAAAAAAGAGATAGAGGAGGTTTGTTGGTTCGCCATTTGTATAAAAATCATGACGTTTCTCAGTGGATGAAGAGAAGTCCTTGTTATCTACATACTAGGCCGTACTATGGAAGCGTTTCCTCTTTTTGCATTTCTCAGGTTACTAAGGGGCCGATTTACTAACATTTTTATAGTAAGTACACTAAATCTTCTTAGAATTGAAGCGAGAAGTTTATTCATAACATACAGGTACTGCACAGCAGTGTGTCAGCTCGAAAGCGCCCAGCAACTGACAATCAAGCTCAAGGTTCTAATCGAATACATCATACAAACAGAGACAAGGTACCACAGCTATAACTGGGCGTCAGAGACATAAACCCAGAACAAATACTACATTATCTTCTCCCTCCAGAGGTTTTCTTTTAACAAAAACTTACAGTTAGTCAATGAACCATAGGAAAAACAGAACAAGGCAAAAAACAACAAAATGAATTCTGTGAAAAATAATTGGAACATGGCAATGCCACTTGCACCTACATGGGTGGACAGATCAGCGAGATCTCATCGGACCATTGCAGTGCTGCTTGCTCCTACATGCAAGATCAGGACAACTTTCCCTCAATCTGTCAGATACTGAACCAAAAGATCTATTATTAATACATCTCTCCCCATGCTCTTTAACGCTAGTACTAGTATCACATTCTTGCTGATTCTTTAACTTGACCACCTTGGCGAAATTCCACAAATCCTCTGATAGCATTTCCACACACCTTGTCTACAATAAGGGATTCAGAAAACTTCATACATCCTTTTGTTGTATGGACAGGAGCCATTCCTTGGCCTTGCCCACATTCATCCTGACAAAATCATCCACATCATCCATAACATTCATTTTAACCCATTTCAACATCCACCCAGGATGCATTTTGGATGACGGCTTCCTGTCTCTCAGTAGCTCAAAAGGTGAAATTCTGGTGGAAGAATGGGGAGTAGTACAGTAAAACCAAAACATGGACCGCACAACCTTCTGCACAACACAATTGCTGTCAATAGCCCACCGGACACAGTTATTCAAAACTCTGTTCATACGTTCAACTACCCCATTGGTTTGGGTATGATATAGAGAACTCTGGTGGTGAACAATTCCCCCTGTTTAAGAAAGTTTTGAAACTCAAAACTGACAAGTTGTACACTGTTATCAGAAATAATGGAAGACGGAAATCCTTCCCTGTGGGAAATATCCTTGAGGACATCTATGGTGTTCTTGGAAGTTGGCTCACCCAAGAACCAAATTTCAGGCCACTTACAATAATAGTCAATAACTACAACAGCAAATCTAGAAGAATCAGAAAGTAAATTGAAAGGACCGATGAGATTGATGTCAATTTTCTTCCAAGGTCTACCTGGACAATCAACGGGCTGCATGGGAGGGACTATCCCTTTGAAACTTTTCTTGCCACTCCCACAAACCACACATTTATCAATAAGATCATCAACTCCATCGTCCATCTGTGGCCACTAGAACACCTCTCTCAGTCTGCATTTAGTTAGTGTCTTACCCAAATGTCCCTTATGTGCACCAGACAATAATCTCTTCCAAAAACTTACATAGGGTAACAACCTCTCTCCCTGCATCAGGATTCCATCTTCAACAGTAAGTTCCTCTGAAACTTTAACAAACGTCTGAAAATGAAAGGGGACATTTTTCTCTTTAGGCCACCCTTCTTTGATATACTTGATGACCTAAACACGCATTCATCTTTAGATAACTCACTCCTCCACTCTGACTTACTTATAGCACATACATCCTCTACATGAATGGAGGCAACAAAGCAATCATCCTGATCGTCATCTTTTGCCAAGTCAGTGTCAGATTCTGCCACAGGAAATCTAGACAGAAAATCTGCTTTCACGTTCTTAATTCCAGGTAGGTATACACCATCGAATTTGTATTGTAACAGTTTCAATGGAAGACTCGCAATTCTAGGTGTATACTCCTTGACCTTTTCACCTGAAAGAAGAGAAACCAGTGGAATGTGATCAGTTCGCAAAACAAAATGGTTGCCCCAAATACAGGGATAAAACTTCCTGATTGCCCACCAACAGGCTAACAATTCCTTCCTTCTCTATGATGGAAAAATGTGTTTCTGACTGTCTCAGAACCCTGGAGGCAAAACCCAAAGTGTTTTCTGTGTCTCAGTTGACTTGAGTGAGAATAGCTCCCAACCCAAAACCGTCAGCATCAACAGTGATGATACATATTCTGTTTGGATCAAACAGTTTGGGAATTCTATCTCCAACTAACTGGGGTTTGATCTAATCAAACACCTTCTGACAGCCCGTGTCACAATTGAAAGGTGCATTTTTTAGTATGTTAGTAAGGGGTTTGACATTTGAGGCATAATCTTGAATGAACCTCACCCACCTTATCAACTGGTGCACTGGCATCAATGATAACTTTGACTAAACATAGTCTTGGCTCCACACCATGTTTAGACACAACATGTCCCAGATACTCAACTTTTTCCTTGAGGAACAAACATTTTTCAATCTTAAGAACCACCCCTTTGTCCTGCATGATACCCAAAACCTGTTTGAGGGACTCATCATGACTCTCTCTAGTCTCACCGAAAATCAATACATAGTCTTGAAAGACCACGACTCCAGTAACACCCCTCAGCATCTGACTCATAATTCTTTGAAAAACAGCTGCCACTGACGCTAAGCCAAAAGGCATCCTACAGTAATGATACGAACCAATGGGTGACACGAATGCTGTTAAATGCCCTGAGGATGGATCCAACATCACCTGGTGGTAGGCGGATGCAAGATCTAACTTTCTGAACCATTCCAACCCAGTCAGTCAAATGTCTTTATACAGTTTATGTGCAAACCATAAAAGCATTCTACAAAAAACAGATTATATCAACAGATGTGAATCCCTAATATATAAAACACAATCAAAGCTCATAAATACCTATAAAATCAATAAATGAAATTAGTGCAAGCAATTTCATTTTAACACAATGATAAAAATATACATGATAAAATATTAGGTTATTTTCCTCAGGGTTCTTACAGCTGCAGATACAAAATTAGCAATGTTAAAAGTTTCCCAAACATCTGTCAACATTTGCAAATAGAGAAGGGCTGGTCTCACTTGCATGAAGCCTTTGTTAATTAAAATTGGAAAAATAAAACGTTTCCTAATGACAGTAAGGTGTTCACAGAAAAAAAAAGAAGTGTATGATATCTTGTCCCGAAAAGTTATCGCAAGTGCAGGGGCCAAGATCATCTACCTTCTTCCAACCTTTCTGTTCACCAAGAAGGAAATTAAATTGATTAAGTCTAAATCTAGTCAATAAGAAACAGTGATTGTTATTTGTGACATAGCCTAGATATGGTTCCATGGATAGTGTTGTTTTACATAGATGGTGGGCCCTTACTATCACCTTTACTAGCTCTCTCTCTTCTCTATCCATGGTGGCTATGCGCAGGTATGTTTCCTTGGACCATTTTATATCTCCCTTCTCTAATGTTTCTGGGGAATTAAATAATTCTGGTCGACCCAGCTTAACTGATAGCTTCTGAATGTAATTGAGCCAGGGTATGCACAGCCCACGATCGAGTGACATGCAGTCTTTCAAGATATTATGGTTAAGCACTAAATCAGGATTTAACCAGGTAGCTATCCATTTCTGTAGGGGTGCCACGGCGATTGCATCTTCAACAAAGCCAATTCCACATTCCTGATGGACAATGTAATTGGCTGTTGTTTTAGGAACAGTTAAAAGATGCTTTAAAAACCTATCTTCAACAATCTGTATGGCCTTCGTGTTTTTTATGCCCCACAAGTCGGCCCCATACATGGCTAGTGATATACACTTGGCTCTGTATATTTTAATTAGGGCCTTCATTGGCCTGGCTCCTAGCTTCCTGGCGAAACCCAACACAGCCGATGTTGCTCTTGTCAGAATAGTTTTTTTCGCTGTAATTTGGGTTCCCCGGGATCCTTGGTCGTCGAATAATACTCCCAAATATGGGAACGACGAAACCCTGGTTAGTATGTGTCCCTCGCAATAAAGGGTTTTGACCTTTAGGGATTTCTGTCCAATGGCCATTATATGTGATTTTGAATAGTTTACACTTAGGTCTAATGACTTCATAAAGGCAGAGAAAGAGTCTAACAAAGACTGGAGTCCCACTGCCGTTCTCGCTAAGAGGGTGGCATCATCCGCATATAAGAGTGCGGGAATCAAGCGTTTCCCTGCACAGGGAATATCTTTACAGGAGGCAGTTAGGGTGGTATCTAGGTTGTTAATATATAATGTAAAAAGCAGGGGCGCCAAAATGCACCCCTGCCTGACTCCATTTGAAATGGGTATACCTTCCGTGCAATTACCCTGCTGATCATACCTCACCGTTGCAGATAAGTCCCTGTGCAAGTCCGCTAAAAAATAGACGATGTTTTTGTCTATGCCAAGAGTTAGGAGAATGGACCACAACTTTGACCTGTTTACTCGGTCAAAGGCCGAGGACAGGTCCATGAAGGCCAAGAATAATGCTCCCTTCTTTGCCACTGTATATTTACCTATCAATAATTGCAGGTTTAGGCATTGATCTATTGTGCCCATCCCTTTTTTGAAGCCATACTGGGCCACAGAAAGCGTTCCTGTTTCCTCATGCCATCCGGTCAGTTGGCTTAGGACCACCCTGCCAAGTACTTTTACAGAGGAGTCAATTAGAGATATCGGGCGATAACAGCTCGGGTCACCTCTATTCCCTTTCTTATATATTGGTATAATGACCGATCTTGCCCATGTAGGAGGCAGGCCCAAATGACAAGCATTGACAAAGACATTATACAATATCTTTGTCCAGGTCTTTACATCTGCTTTAAAAAGGTCTGCCGGGACTCCATCCGGTTCCGGAGCCTTATTACTCGTCATTTGCATTATGGCTTGCGTTACCTCTAGCTCTGTAAATGACGATGAATATTTTTCCATATTTAAGACTGGACCTCCCGGCATCCCTTCCCCATCATAGACATGTTTAAAATGACTGTACCAGTCTTGTTCCTGGATACCACAATCAAGCTCACTGTTGCTTTTGTCCTGGAAAAAAGGCTTATTAACCACAGTCCAAAATTTGGCACTATTTTTAATTACATCGATGGATAAAATCTCATTCCAGGCCTCCTCCCTGATTTCATTTTTTCGCTTTTTTTGTGCCTTTTTATATGTGTTCCTGAGGGAAGCTACTTCCACTTTATCAGGAGGTTTGGATTTCAACGCTACCATCAGCTTCCGATGGGCTATTGAACAATTATGGTCAAACCATTTCTCCCCATTCCTAGGTTGCCCCTTGACTACTTTTTTGAGATCACTATCGATCTGGGTGCAAATTCTACTGTAGGCCACAAGGACCTCTTCACCGACAATACCATCTGTTAGACAGGTAGACATATCTTGCCCAACCTTTGCCAGCAAGTTGTCCTTAAAGTCCTTAGGCACCACCCGGCACCATTTCAAGCGTCAAGCTTGGTCGGTGGGTCTTATATCAAGGATTCCAGCTGTCAAGTTAGTTGTGACTTTTTTCTTTAGGTCATCTGACAAGGTCAGCCTTACAGGGTTGTGATCGCCATAGGAAGACCAAGAAACATTATACTCGCTAACCCCGTTTGCCACATTTAGGCTGACAAAAATATAATCAATAGTTGACCCAGAGCCTTTTCCTTTAAAGGTTGGAACATCCTCTGTGAATTGGGTAGGGTAGATCAAATTGTTTCCTGCCACCAAATCTTCTAAGTACGATCCCTGAGGGGAGTGCTCAAAATGAATATTGTCTTGGTTAGCTGGACCTAGACTATCCCAGACAAAACAATTACCATTGCAACAGTGAACATTAAAATCTCCAAGCACTGTAACCAAATAACAATTTGTACTATTGACATAATACATTTCTAAGAAATCATATAAACTGACAAGATGTTCATTAAAAATGGTCTTATCAAAGGAGTTGTAAAAGTTAACAATAAGCCAGTTACCAGTGCTTTTAGTTAAAATGTCCACGGCTAGGCAGTATGGTGTACCTGTCTCCACTTTAGTGTAGGTCCCCTCGAGTTTTAATGAGATAAGGGTTAGGAGTCCACCCTTCGCCCTCCCCATAGGGGAAGCAACTGCTGATGACCAAAATGCCGCATAACCGTCCAAGAGAAAGGTGTTTTTGTGTCCCAAGTTTCTTGGAGCCCAATGATGTCCCAATCAGTAAGACACTCCCTTCACATTGCATTGTTTGCCTTACTGTTTGACCCGGCAATGTTCCAGCTAAGGAACCTGGTTCCTAGACAAGGGGCCTTAGCTACCACCATACCATCATTGCAGCCACCTTGTACATCCCCCAAAATGCCCATGATGTTAAGATTGGCACCCCCACATGTACTCACTGAGTTTCCAGCTATTCCACACTCCTCCCCCACGACCGGTGGATAAGCTTCTACATCAGGTAAAGAGTGGGCCCGGCCAAGTTCGAGTCAATCATTGGAGTCTAGATCACTCAGGGGTTGGTAACGATTGAATGTGGCAACCCCACGGCCAGTAGACCCATCAATACTGTTACCTCTGCCCCTAAATGAATCATTAAGGGGCTGCTGAGTTAAATGTCTGTAAAAATATCCCAGTGGTCGAAGTGTGATACCCTGGTTGTTATGGGGTAGAGAGGTAGCTCTTAACAATGCAGTATTGGCAAGATGTGAATTTGTAAATTTAATAATGACACAATCGCCACTAATATTCTTGTGAGATCTCCCTATCCATGTGACTCTTCTGGTGGTTAAGATCTGGTGTGATAGTGCCACTGGAAACCCACACTCTCTATTAAGCCATGACACAGTTTTGTTCTTTAGGGATTCGTGGGATTCTAGCTTATTTGGGTGGTCGGTCTCTATTACAGGTGGAAAATTGGTCAGGACTGCCACAAGCGGTGCACATTCTGGAGGTAAATCTTGTTGTGAGCTAACCAGGCATCTATTCTTCAATTCTGCTCGCCCTGTCTCTCTCCCTAGGCCTGTTACTGGCGATGGAATTTTACGCAGTTTCCAGGGCTACAGAGACTGCTGGTTCTACTGTACAAGATCCCCCATTAGGAAGCTTTAAGTTCTCATTATTAACCCTAGGACCTTTGTCAGCAGTTTTATCACTTTCAGTTGTGTCAATGCGGGGTCCCAGAAGGCTGCCTAGTCTCACAACTTCCGCTTTCATCAAGTCAAGTTTGGCCATTAGAGGTTTAACTAGCTTAGCGATTTTTGCATCTGTAATGCCAATCAGGAGATCTAATTGCTCAGTATCTATTTTAACTGTAGCATTATTAACTACTGACTTGATAGCACTTTCAGCACTAGTGAGTGGCGAGTCTGCTCTTTTGTTGTTTCGGCCCCCCCGTTTGATTTGTGTGTTCTTACGAGATCTCAGTACTCTCTGTGTTCTCGGGGCCGATTTGTCCTGATTATGCATTGGTTCTATAACTGGAAGAGCTGGATCTTCCATGATTACTAAATCGGGTTGATCAGCATCACAACTATCACCCTGTGGGGATGCAGACAATACAATGGGCGATGTAGGTGGTGAGAGAGAGGAGGTCCCCCGACCTAACGATTAACGTCGTTCGCTATTGATTTTGTTCACAACTTTCACCAGATAGTTGTCTAGCGTCGCTGATACAGGGGGTGTTTTAACTGCTTTGGCTTTCGACATTGTTAGTGTTTACAATTTAATCTAAAAAGTTCGGTTATGAAAACTAAATTGTCACAAAGACCACACTACAATAATGAAAGGCTTATTTCAACTCCTTATCCTGGGACCCTATGATTCAAACAATTCAAGCAAGCATACGCTAAATGATTAAAAGTCTCACTTTATCTGGGGTACCGAGGCTCAGCTACAATGTCCAAGAACTAAGGTCCATGGCCCAGCCCAGCCTCGTCCTGCCTCAGATGGCCATAGACGGCCCGCCCTTTGTCCGGGCTTCGTCCGGCTCGTCCCGCGCGCGTCCTGCGCAGCGTGACCAGGATGTTGTTTTGAAGTACCAGTGGGCGGGTGGGCGTGCCTCCGCACAGGTGCAGTCATGCACGGACTCCTGGTCACTGGAGTCCCGTGCGGTGGGCCGATTTTGCCCCCAATGCAGGTGTTGGTTTCCTGGCCCCTTGATACGCAGCCCCTCCGGGGGCGAGAGCAGCTCTGGTGCCGGTGAGCTGGAAAGAACAATGTGGGACCCGCGCCAGTGGGTCCGGCGAGGAGTTTTCAATTGCCGTGGGCGGGTGGGCGTGCCTCCGCACAGGTGCAGTCACGCACGGACTCCTGGTAACTGGAGTCTCGCGCGGCGTGCCGATTTTGCCCCCAATGCAGGTTTTGGTTTGCTGGCCCCTTGATACGCAGCCCCTCCAGGGGTGAGAGCAGCTCTGGTGCCGGTGAGCTGGAAAGAACGATGCGGGACCCGCGCCAGCGGGTCTGGCGAGGAGTTTCAATTGCCGTGGGTTGGTGGGCGTGCCTCCGCACAGGTGCAGTCACGCACGGACTCTGTTCTTTTTCCAAGCTGTCTCAAACTCAAAAAGGCACACTCCTTAATTTATGTTTCACAGGGATGGCACCATCCTCTACTCTAATTTCATGTGTGAACCCTTTGATTTTGCCTAGACCCCCACCAAAAACTGTGGGGTACTCTTTAATAATGGTTTCAGTGTAGTCCATAGAATTAAGCAGATTAACGTGTTCCTTAGTACCAAGTCTGAAGACCATTTGAAACAATCCTTGGTGGAACCATTCTAAGATAGACTGCCCTTTGATAGCCACATACACTTTACCCAGAATTTCCTTCCTTTGAATTCTAAAATATCTTCAAATAAACCAGCCAACTAGATTTTGCACCTTTCATAGGAAACCGGTGCTCTTTCGGGAGGTTCGAAGTGACGATCAAACAAGTTTCTAAAAATAACTCTTGAGTAATCAAAGTGATTCTTGCACCAGAATCCACTAAAAGTTCAGTTTTTTATCTCCCACACCAATTTCAACAAAAGGATTGACACATGTAGAAGTATCCCCAACGATAACTTGCCCATTGTTCACAACCATTCCTCTCAAATCGGCCTGAATATTCTGTATTTTTTCAGAATCATTATGTATAGATTATGTTACATTCGCATCACCAACCATACTCCTCAGATCTCTGTTCACTTGCAAACCACATTTCCAAATTTGCCACAAATTCTGCACACTGCATTTTTAGCTGGGCAAAACTTGTTTCCTTTTGAGTGGGAACTGTTCCCACACCTAAAACACAAATCAGATTGTTTATTAAAGAATTTCTTTTCTGTACGTGGTATTTGCATTGCCTTAAAATCTATGACCCTGACAGCCCCAATAGTCTCCTCCAACTTCTTTTCCAACTCCTTTACTGACACTTTAGCCAATTCAATGCTCTTTGCTGTGCCATCAGTTTCTTCTAGCAAAGGAATCCCCGTAGATTATAATTTATTTTGTATAGTCTTGTTGGAGCATTTGCAGATGTACTGATCCCTAATTAACTGATCAGTAAAACCCTCAAACTGACAGTCTGCACTTAATTGCCTGAGCGCAGAAACAAAAGTGTCCATATATTTTCCTGACATTGGTTCCCTTTAAAAAACAATTATGTCGAATAACAATTAGACTGGGATGTACATCAAAATGTAGTTCAAGTTTCCTTACAGTTTCAACATATTCATCGATTTCTTCTTTGCCTTGAACTCTCACTAGAGGTGGTAAATGTTTAAAGATTGTCCTGCCCTCAAAACCTAGACAATGTAACAACAGACATTTTTTCCTTTTTGGCCGATATCTCGATTTCTCTATTGCCCCTAAATAAGTCACAATAGCCTCATGCCATTTTTTCCACACAATGGGTGGATTACCTGGTGCCTCCAGGAAGGATGGTGGAGCAGCGACAGATTGCATGATGTGATGCTGAGTGTAAACTTCTTATATTCAAATTCTCTTAACAATGAATAAGATGATGATAAAAATAATAAAGTAAATTAATAAAGTACCCTTCGCAGCATAAACCAACAAGCTGAAAGTTAAAGAAAATGTCTTACAAGGTGTGCGCATCACCTTGTATAAGACTCACCACACACTACTGCAAATTATAGCTTTCCTAGAGGTGTGCATATTACCGTGAAATAATTACTCTCGGATGCAGAATATGTTAGTCACATCAAAGGTGTGCACGTCACAGCGCTGGCAACTTCCGTGAGTCCTTTAGCAATGATGCACAACATGACTCATTGACAAATGCAAAACACGAGCAATGATATCCTTCACTATACACTGCTTTGCCATCCAAGCTCTAAAATGGCCGACACGTAGATCACATAAACTGCGTTCAAATGCTGAGACGTTATAAGATCTGTCAACCACTATTTTTGATGCCAACCACCATCCAAATGTCACGTATGCTGCATTCCTTAAATGCCCGCCGAAGGTGATGTACAACTACCAGAACGTTGAACACAGTTAGTGTTTCTTCTGTTGCGCATGCATCATAATCTTAAAAAAAGATATCTTTACCTCCGAATGAGTACTCAGTCGAAAGCAGCAACTTCACTGGAGCCAAACCTCGCGTTGAACTTTCCCTCAAAAATTTGTGCGGATGATAGCATGGCAAGGCTATGAAAAGTATAATCTTCTCCGCTCATCTGACCTCAGTCTCCGATACTCTTGAATAACGAGGATGCCCTGTGGGTTTTGCAGTACCTGACGATCGTCGCCAACAAATTTGAAGTAAGTAGAC
Organism: Lissotriton helveticus; assembly: GCF_964261635.1. NCBI lineage: Eukaryota > Metazoa > Chordata > Amphibia > Caudata > Salamandridae > Lissotriton > Lissotriton helveticus. The sequence continues at coordinate 1,305,443,189 of NC_136061.1, forward strand.
TAAATCTTAGAATTGAAGAGAGAAGTTTATTCATAACATGCAGGTACTGTGCAGCAGCGTGTCAGCTCGAAAGCTCCCAGCAACTGACAACCAAGCTCAAGGTTCTAATCAAATACAGAAAACAAACAGAGACAAGGTTTCACATCTGTAACTGGACATCAGAGACATAAAACCCATAACAAATACTACAATTTTGCTCTGTGTTAGCATCAAAAAGTTGATGCTAACAAACACAAAATAATTTTTCCCTAATTTACTTTTCAGTGCAAAGATTGTTTTGCGATGGAAAGTACCCTTAAAGTAATGCAAAGCAGCGCGAAGCACTGCTTTGCATTACTTGCGCCAAGGCGACGTTACATAGATGATACATGGGCATTCCCATGCTGCCACCCATCCTTTTGAAACAAAACCCTATCTACATACAATAATATAATTTCCCAAGCACCAACGTGTGAAGAAAATATGTATCCAATCTCTCTTATATCCAAATTGATGTATTTCTTCAAGATTCTTCAGTTTTCATATTCTCTTATCTTCAAATATAGCCTTCAGATTGATGAGCAGTGTAATGTTCCAAATTCGTCCCACGTGTGGAGCTCTACAGAATCTTGCGGAGTTAATATGTAACTCAGCGGAATTCAGTAGAGTAAAAAACTCCATGATTTCCACCCAACCCTACCCTTGAGATGACTTCAAGAGCATGGCACGCCGAAGGTGCCTAGAGGTTATTCTTACTTGATGTTCCAAGCCTTCAAATAACTGGGCAATGCTACAGTAGGTTATTGTTCAAGATAAACATGCTATTGTAAGGGTGGATATGTGTGAAAGAAAAAAAAGGTTACTCCATCAACATAGAATATATTATGTACATGGCCAAAAATAGTTTACACATTTGGCATTTGGGGTGATGTGGAAGAACAAAGGCTCTTATAATGTGCCTTCCAAAATATACATTCTTTTATGTTTTGATGTCATTGTGGAAACAGTTTGTAAAATCCTAGGTGTCCACAATTTTAATTTCATCAGTGATGTCATGTATGATCTCAATACAGATTTCATCAAGAATGTGATATGAGATGTCATTAGGGATCAAATGAGCAGGACATTGCAGTTGAAGGAGTTATCGTTTGCTTAGCTAACCCTCACATATCTCTATGAGCATGCTGATTAACTTCAAGAAAGGTGGGGAAGTGTTTATTGCTAACTAATGTCAGCTGTGATTGAGACCACTTATATGTTAAGAAAACAAGCGGGGGAATCCACATTATGAACACATTAGCATTACAATTTATTCTGATAGTAAGAAAAAGGACTTTCTCAAATGATTTGGTCAGGGGCAATCCAGAACATCGATCAGTGTTACCCGGCATTAGCAGCTGACACCCTTGGCTAGGGATGCCATTTTGTATCCCTAAAACTCCCTGGCTGCCGGTGGCTTGAGGAGTCATGAAGGTGTGCAGAAATCCATCTAGTGTTTTTTTTTTAAATCTCCAATGAATTGATCTTCCCTCTCTAGCTATAAGTTGGAGTCTGGTTGAGTCTGACTCTAAGCAAGCAGAGTCAGTGTACACCGCGAACTGTACGGTGCAGCAGCAGTGCGGCAGCGCGGAGTCGGTTCTTTGCTCGTTCCCCCTGCCTTGCTGCGTTGCCTTGAGAAGCAGGGCAGTGGGCAAGAGGACCCCCCGGGGCGCAAATGGTGTCATGTTTACTTTGCCTGCTACTGCCCAGGTTTTCGGTGTTCTGTTATAAACAACAAAGTGTACATTGAAAGCACCACGATTACTGCACTGGGATTTTCGTGAAGTGTGGGCTCCTCTGCTTCCACCTGTTCCGCCCGAGGACTGCTCCCTAAGATCTGGTGCAGATTTGCTGCACAGCCTTCTTCTCTCTGGGGGAGGTTGAGCTAGGGTCAGAGAGGCGGAGGTGCAGGTGAAGATTACCTGAATGAGCTTGGCTCAGTCAGTTGGCCTGGCAATGGAGGACACTGGTGGAGGGGCCTTGAGGAGCTTTGAGTGCCCAGTGGGACAACTCTGGGCAAACCACGGTATTGAGCAGCCGAGCAGGATCACCAGATGCGGAGGTGCCAGACTGAAGCAGAGACCGCTGTGTTTGCTGCACTGGAACAGCGGTGGCATTCGGCTGCTAAATTTCAAGTGTATACCAATCAGCCATCAGTTATTAGTTATGAGTTATTTGCTTCAGGCGTGTTCCTCTGCTGTAAGGAGGGAGGTTGTGTATTACATTCAAACTCTACCTTCAACCCGTACTGCCCTCTCCAAGTAATCAATACTATCAATAATTTATTTATTTAATTACACAAGATGAGATCGGGCCGGGTTAGGCAATCACACCTCCTTCAAAAACGACGCAAACAAAAAAAGTCTAAAAAAATTCATCACAAAGGGGGTGGCTGCACTAAACGGCTCGCAGGGGCAACTGATCATTCCAGACCAATAATTTCATCACTTTTAGCTTATTTTGGAAATTCAGCTAAATTGGAAATAAAGGATAAATATTCCTTCTTGAAGGACCCAACGGCAGCAATTCTTTCCCAAATTGGAAATATAAAGGGTTTGCTTACCCTCCTTGTGCCGCAGAAAACAACCTTATTAAAAACGCAAGAGGATCAGCAACCAAAACCTTGTACAACAGAGCCAGCAGACAATGAAAAACAAGCAAAAACCCACGTGCTAACAACAGAGCCAACAGACAGTGAAAATCAAGTACAACCCCATTTGCTAAGAAGTAATAAAATTACGGTTCAGGCGGGGATGCACTCCACGAACAACTGTAAAAACGAGTTGATACTTGCCTAGCAAACAATCACAGAATCCATTGAAAAAAATCCACTTCATTGTGAGTGTGAGCTGCCAGCAAAGATCAAAACATCGGATCTTATATACTCAACTCCAAATAAAGAGAAACAAGCAGCTCTAAATCAATTGCACGATCACACCATAGCACCTTCTAATAACAAGGGTTCGGAGAAAGACAATTTGCAAGCTTCTTGGTTACATTCTATATTAATATTGTACAACGCAGAACTTGTAAAAGCCTTGGAGACAAAAACAATCAATCACTCAAACTTTGAAATCCCTCCCACTACATCACAAGCAGAAATTACAAACCAATCTTACCAATTGAATCAAGTCTTCGCAGCAAATTCGATTCATACATCAAAAAACAGGATATTATTTTGATCATAGAAATTCCAAGTCCAAGTCAACCTGCCATTCATACAGGAAAGATTCCTAGCAGCCTGCCAGTACAGCAAAACAATATTAATGTAGGAGGATATGAAACCTATAAACCAAAGAAACACTGTAATAAAATCAACACAGATAACATATACTTTTTACATTCCTCATTACTAAGTATTTTACAAAGGTCGATCTCTGTATTAAATATGCAATCTGATAAACTTGACCTTCAGCTCGATCTCATGAATATCATGGCAACTCATATCTCCAGTATTAACATAAAAATAGACATAGTAACTCAATAGCTCACAAAGGCACAGGCACTCAGGAGCACAGATCTACAAGGCAATTGCAAATGTGATCAAATAATAGACACATTAAATACCTTGCGGCTCAAATTAACTGACATATTGCAAGAAATGAGAAATCAGGAGAACCAACATTTTTCTAAAACATATTCCAGAGGTATAGACACAACAATTTAAGAGTAAATACAATGGAAACTGAAATACAGAAGCAACCAGGAGAATGGCAAAACATGACAAAAAAAGTAAATGTGACCATACAAATGGAAATCAAAAGGGGGCATCCCTGATACATCCAATATTCCAGGAACCCCCAAACATCGCTGGCAGACACAGATGGCTTTAATATTCAACCACTAACAAAACAATAGAAAAACGTGCCGGGAAGGCCAGAAGAAACATCAACTGTGCTGTGCAAAAGGAAGAATAAAGCAATACATTTTACTAAGTGTTGAATGTCACAGAAAAAAAACAACTTCTTCCAGAAAGATGGCTATCCGAGGTAAACACCACAGACTCTGTGCATGTGGATGGAGGATTGCAGGTTCTACCTAACACAGCCGAAAATGTAGATAGCTCAAAAAAGGTGAAGAGAAGCCAGAAAGGTGAAAGGAAACTAATTACATACAAACAAGCTGCATTTTCAAAAAGAGCAGACCCAAAAATATGGAATCGGACAGATAACCTACAATTGGAGGCATCAATATCTGATTATCAGGAATCAGGAAAAGAAACTTCACCAAAGAATACAAAAGACCAAGAACGACTTAACCTACTCAATAACCCAAATACATAATCTAGTAACTGTCCAGAATTGAACTATTTGGAAAGTGTAATACCCATCAGTAACAATTCAGCAGCTGTTTTAACTGCACCAAAGGTTTACACAAATCATAAAAACACAAACATACATAAACGTATAATAATATCGAGGGCAGACAGGTCCATTGTGATTAAATGCCCCTTATCACAAAACAATATTGTGGACAAGCAGCACCACGAAAGTGACATTGTTACTGCTCCCACTGATGACAAGGAATTAAGAAGCGATAGTGTAAATAATGCAGGTGGAATAAAAAAATAAAAGGAAAATGTAGGACTATCTAAATGTAACATCACACAAACTGTCTGAACACTCCTCATCGTCTTCAGTTATGGATAATCTTAATCTAACTAATACCTCAATGCAACTCAAGAGGCAATCAGAATATTCTAAATAGATGACACATTTTGAGGCTGTTAGCTGAAATACGACCATTGTGTTATATCAAATCGACAGATATATTATCAGTGAGGTTTCTGCCTAATGAATACAACAACCATTCGGAGTTGACCTTAACATCATGGAAGTCGGAGGAAATAATCAATAAAACATTTAGTGTTAAAGAGCAATTTGAATTATGGGATATATCGATCATAAAAACCACAACACAGCGTTATCCATCTCCACTGGCCCACTGGGAACACAGGAAGAGCACTCTCACTCCTGTATACTCAATTTTGCATAGGAGCCAAGGACCAATGGGCACAGATACTAAGTATACAGCACCACTAATGGAAAGAAGCCAAAGGCGCTGGGCAGCATCAGCATTAAAAAATCTCAAAAACCCAATGACCAATCGTTGAACAAACATGGGCCTCGAAAGCCGCTATGCTAAACATATATTCCTGGAATGTCACAGGCACAAAATCCAAACTCACAGGAAGTACACTACTAGAAACCTGGGCTACATATATTATAATAGTACTGCAAGAGACGTGGCTGTCAGGTCCATACCAACTGCCGGTTTATTCATTACATCAGGTGGATGCCGAAAAAATGAGTTAATTTGGAAGGCCTAAAGGTGGGCTATCAGTCTACATAGCAAACATGCTCAAAGTAGATTCAGAACAGCTGTCAGCAACCACTACAAACATACAGATAATTAGAACACATTTTAGCAGGGATCATTGGATAAGGTCAGTAATCCTTTCAATAGCTATGCCCATCCTAATGCACAATACAAATCCATAACATTCAAAAAGTTAATACATGAGATAGCCGAAGTACGATACAACACCCCAACCTGGGAAATATTGATACCTGGCGCCTTTAACACACCTTATATACACACCAGACGACGATGACCATCTAGCGGTAAGAAAATGAAATTTAGTCAGTAAATCACCAAGCAAGCCATCCTTGGAAGTAAGCCAAGAAAGTGGGTAAAGAACTGGTTACCAACCTCAAATATTTTGGTTTGAGAGTACTTAATGGAAGAACACAGGATGATAATCCTCCAAATTTCACATATTACGGATCAATGTCAGGGTCAATAATTGACTGCAGCTCCTTTGGAAACCCGTGACTTTGGCTTTTGTCTACTTGCCTGCTGCTCCCTGAAGTGAGGGCGGAAGATTGAATTTTTACCGTGAGTGAGGCTGTTCTTGCAGGGGCCGGGACTGCGAGACCCAGGGTCCAGCGCAGGAGCACCGGAGCGCACCTGGAGTCTCTTCCCGCCCCTGCACCTCCCTGATTGGCTGCCTGCCCGTTTAACAGCTCGCGGCCCCCGCTTCGCGGGAGCCGCTCGCAGCTCCTTTGGAAACCCGTGACTTTGGCTTTTGTCTACTTGCCTGCTGCTCCCTGAAGTGAGGGCGGAAGATTGAATTTTTACCGTGAGTGAGGCTGTTCTTGCAGGGGCCGGGACTGCGAGACCCAGGGTCCAGCGCAGGAGCACCGGAGCGCACCTGGAGTCTCTTCCCGCCCCTGCTCCTCCCTGATTGGCTGCCTGCCCGTTTAACAGCTCGCGGCCCCCGCTTCGCGGGAGCCGCTCGCAGCTCCTTTGGAAACCCGTGACTTTGGCTTTTGTCTACTTGCCTGCTGCTCCCTGAAGTGAGGGCGGAAGATTGAATTTTTACCGTGAGTGAGGCTGTTCATGCAGGGGCCGGGACTGCGAGACCCAGGGTCCAGCGCAGGAGCACCGGAGCGCACCTGGAGTCTCTTCCCGCCCCTGCTCCTCCCTGATTGGCTGCCTGCCCGTTTAACAGCTCGCGGCCCCCGCTTCGCGGGAGCCGCTCGCAGCTCCTTTGGAAACCCGTGACTTTGGCTTTTGTCTACTTGCCTGCTGCTCCCTGAAGTGAGGGCAGAAGATTGAATTTTTACCGTGAGTGAGGCTGTTCTTGCAGGGGCCGGGACTGCGAGACCCAGGGTCAAGCGCAGGAGCACCAGAGCACACCTGGAGTCTCTTCCCGCCCCTGCTCCTCCCTGATTGGCTGCCTGCCCGTTTAACAGCTCGCGGCCCCCGCTTCGCGGGAGCCGCTCGCAGCTCCTTTGGAAACCCGTGACTTTGGCTTTTGTCTACTTGCCTGCTGCTCCCTGAAGTGAGGGCGGAAGATTGAATTTTTACCGTGAGTGAGGCTGTTCTTGCAGGGGCCGGGACTGCGAGACCCAGGGTCCAGCGCAGGAGCACCGGAGCGCACCTGGAGTCTCTTCCCGCCCCTGCTCCTCCCTGATTGGCTGCCTGCCCGTTTAACAGCTCGCGGCCCCCGCTTCGCGGGAGCCGCTCGCAGCTCCTTTGGAAACCCGTGACTTTGGCTTTTGTCTACTTGCCTGCTGCTCCCTGAAGTGAGGGCGGAAGATTGAATTTTTACCGTGAGTGAGGCTGTTCTTGCAGGGGCCGGGACTGCGAGACCCAGGGTCCAGCGCAGGAGCACCGGAGCGCACCTGGAGTCTCTTCCCGCCCCTGCTCCTCCCTGATTGGCTGCCTGCCCGTTTAACAGCTCGCGGCCCCCGCTTCGCGGGAGCCGCTCGCAGCTCCTTTGGAAACCCGTGACTTTGGCTTTTGTCTACTTGCCTGCTGCTCCCTGAAGTGAGGGCGGAAGATTGAATTTTTACCGTGAGTGAGGATGTTCTTGCAGGGGCCGGGACTGCGAGACCCAGGGTCCAGCGCAGGAGCACCGGAGCGCACCTGGAGTCTCTTCCCGCCCCTGCTCCTCCCTGATTGGCTGCCTGCCCGTTTAACAGCTCGCGGCCCCCGCTTCGCGGGAGCCGCTCGCAGCTCCTTTGGAAACCCGTGACTTTGGCTTTTGTCTACTTGCCTGCTGCTCCCTGAAGTGAGGGCGGAAGATTGAATTTTTACCGTGATTGAGGCTGTTCTTGCAGGGGCCGGGACTGCGAGACCCAGGGTCCAGCGCAGGAGCACCGGAGCGCACCTGGAGTCTCTTCCCGCCCCTGCTCCTCCCTGATTGGCTGCCTGCCCGTTTAACAGCTCGCGGCCCCCGCTTCGCGGGAGCCGCTCGCAGCTCCTTTGGAAACCCGTGACTTTGGCTTTTGTCTACTTGCCTGCTGCTCCCTGAAGTGAGGGCGGAAGATTGAATTTTTACCGTGAGTGAGGCTGTTCTTGCAGGGGCCGGGACTGCGAGACCCAGGGTCCAGCGCAGGAGCACCGGAGCGCACCTGGAGTCTCTTCCCGCCCCCTGCTCCTCCTATAAAGCCACACCCCTGACGCTAAGCGGGACGCGTGCGGGACGCCGGGCTAAGCCCGGGCAAAGGGCGGGCCCTCTGTGGCCCTCAGAGGCACGATAAGGCCAGGCTAGGCCACCCCTCTGTTACCCACTGCTTGGCGTTGATAAGGTACTGTGCATAGCCTGACATTCCAGAATTTAATATCACGCCGACGTGAATAACCTGTTAAATTTGTTGCCCCTGAGCTAAATTCTGTTAGCCCACATAGTCTCAGACAGCCTTTAACAGACGGCAGCAAATATGGGGAAGAAACTGGCACCCGTCCCTACCGAGCCACTTAACACCCTAGACTCATATCTGGTACAAAAGGTCAGCAAAATTATCACCGAGAGAAGGCAATCTCTAGGCTTGAGCCAGTCGCCTATTTTGCCCCCAGAAAGCCCTTCCACAAGCGTTTTAAGTATAGCAACAGAGGATATCCCGCCTGAAATTTCCCCTATAAATCTTGCAGTTTCTACCCATCAAGTTAATGTCAACGAGGCTGACGACTCAGACTCACAAATTGATCTAATTGATCTCTCTGACAATACCGTTGTTGATCAAGATCACCAGGCAGCTATAGCGGATGAAGTTCTATCACCCCCGCAGCCCGCTAAACGGGCGGTTAGAGCCTGTAGAAAATACCCAGCAAAGCGGGGAGGGAAACAACAAGGTAGGAAAAAGCCCGCCACCCCCCCGCCACGCCGTGATGGGAAAAACAACGACGAGCCCGACATTGACGTAGAGTCAAGACGCATGGTTGATGACGACTTATTCATCAGGATCCAAGATATGATATTCATTAAAATCAGGACTATAATAAAACCCCTGATCGGGAAACTGGACAAACTAACTTCTGAGGTTAAAAAGTTGGGAGGTGTACATAGCAAGTTGGTTGAAGAGGTGGGGAACCTATCTTCTTGTGTTACAAACATGGTGGCTTCAGATGTGGCGGTTACTCCAATTGAATGTAACCCACTGCCCGCCTTACAAGAGCCATTGCCACTATCTCCATCTCTACCAGGACCCAGACAGGAGGCAGAAGCAGCGGATCTACCTATTAGCATAACTGCTGATAAAGTGGATCCGCAACCAGAGGATGTCTCAGCCCAATTTATTTTGGAAGCTTCACCAGTGGTACTGGTACTAGCAAATGTTCCTGTCTTAACACAAGATAAACTAGAGTCCAACCAGGGCCTGAAAGACAAAGCGTTACACTGGCTTACTAATAATATGTACATGGCACAGCAAGGGATAGAAAAACTGGCTGGGGATATCATTATGACTAGGAGGGTACCCTGGATTGGGAGTAACCCAAAGAAGTTTAAGGGGGATTGTGTAATTTTAAATTTTGCCAACACTGAGGTCCTTCCAGAGATTCTGACTAATATCTTTCCACCCCAACGTCGCAGTGGCTCCATAATCCCGCTCACCCTTAAATTTTTCTATAGCAAATCGCAGTCCGCAACTATTCACAATATCCCCATCTTGAAGAGACCCTATAACATCACTAGCTGGGGAGGGGATATTAGACCTCGACATTCTATCGACTATTTCCAGTCCACAACTAACCCAGATTTAGTTAGATATAATTACCCGAATGAGCCATACACCAGGCCCGGTACACTACACGAACCTAGTGTAATCGGTTGGGGCACTAGTCTCCCGGGCTATGATCATCGTGAACAGGGCAATAGGTTTATATATCCGATGAGAAACGATCAGCTTAGGATACGCCCAATTACACCTCAACCCATGTGGAACATGCCAGCTTTTTGCCAGGGTCAGGTAGCTACCCCCCTTGGATGGGGATTTGGCACGAGAAATAGGTATGGCCCTCTATCCGACCTAAACACCTGTGATTGACTCAATGCAGGAGCCGATCTAGCAAATGAGGCATTGATTACGCCATTAACAAAAAGTGGCCGAAATAACATCATCAAAACCCATAGCAACCCTAACCACAAGAAAGCTTCGGGGCCTCAAGAGCCCCCAAAATTCAACCAGCCCCCGACTCTATTTCAGAGGGAGGTTTGTGCCGCGACAACCCCAATCAGCGAGAACGTGCAGAGTTTCTCTCAAGGGGAACTTAATGAGGGACCACCAACGCTACGTATTGCAGTAGGGGATTTAGAGGGGATCAAAGTACCTAGGTTATCCACTGATTCCTGTAAGATCATAAGCTGGAACATAGCAGGTTTAAATGCGAAACGTCAGGATAACGCCTGGTTGAGTTTTGTCTCAAACCATCATATCATTGCCCTGCAAGAAACTTGGGACACATCCGCCAGCCTTTGGTGGGATGGGTTCACTAGTTTCACTAAACCTGCAGTTCCCAGCAGAGCGGGTAGAGCCAAGGGCGGCTTGGTTATCTTGTTTTCCTTAGACATAAAAGGTAGTTATAGGCAGATCAGCACCGACTCTGATAACATTTTAATGGTCGAAAGGGTGATCAACAATAGTAGCAGGACTTTATATGTTAATTTTTATAACTCTGGGAATAGTGACTATAGAGGTCACAACATCGTTAACCTAGATAGCATTTTATACTTAGTATCTCAGAATATCCAGTTTGCTTATGAGTTTTTTTTATTAGGCGATTTTAATATTCACTTATGTAACCTAGCATGTAAGGGAAGTAGCGTTAATGAGGAAGACGACGCAGCCTTAAAGGGTCCTCACTTTGAACATTCTGTAGAGGGGCAGGAGCTTGAAGAACTACTCGCTAATTATGATTTGTACGAACCCGATTGGGGCCTAAGAATGCCAACTTTCTCTGGTATCCAACATGGAACAGTGATAGACTATATCTTCGTTTCACAAGGGATTTTGGGCCGGACCACGGATTATCGCACTGTCTTAAGCCATCATAGCGACCATAACCCCGTATTACTTGAAGTGACCTGGGGAGCTCAGATGGGGGCACCCCCAATCTTAGCAAAACCTGCACAACCCCTGAGGACCACCGATAAGGACAGACGAGTGAAATGGGCCAAAGTTATTCCGGAAAACTTTTATGCATTAAACTTCCCAAAAATTAAAGATTATGTAGAACTCTGTAAAAAACCTGGTGTGCAAGGGAAAGAAATAGTATTAGCATACGAGGCAATATGTGCCCAGGTGGCAAAGGACCTTCTAGCAAAACCTATAAAGGGGAGTCCAGGAATTAAGCGCTGGTATGACTACGCATGCTCGAACGCCCATAGAGAATTGTTGGTAGCCTTAAAAAACGTTCCAAGGGTTAAAGACGATATCTCCAGATTAAGGAGAAATTATAAGGCAGCCATAAAGATTCGCAAGGATACCATCAAACGCGAGGCCTGGGACAACCTTCTTTCAGCGGCAGTGTTGAAGGATAGTAGGAGATTTTGGGATATCATCAAACAGCCCTTTTTCTCTGACGACAACAACGCACCCATGGACTGCATGATCACTGATGAAAAATGGCTGTCTCACTTTAAAGCCGTCTATGGGGGCGCGGAAAAAGAAATTAAAGAGTACTCACTGCCTACCGTGGAGGTACAACCCATCATCTTTAACCCCGAAGAAGTGAAAAAAGCTCTTTTGGCAACCACAAAACACAAGGCACCTGGCCCCGACGGAGTCCCCGCTGACTTTTTTATGTACTCTCCAAATTTGTGGGCGGAGGTGATGTCAAATGTGTTCAACGCAGTTAATGCCAACCATGCCCCCGTCTCGTGGGCCATATCTACCATCGTCCCTATTTTTTAAAAAAAAAACAGCAAGATGACCCCGCGTGTTATAGGCCCATATCTCTTCTGGACTCAACCATTAAAATCTTGGGCAGAGTACTTTTATCCAGATTGAGGGAGAATGTTGAGGGCTGTGGCGGGCTGTCTGAACTACAATATGGTTTTAGAGAGAGAAAAGGGACCATTGAACAATGTATTAATCTGCACTTACTTATCTCTAAATATACTGTGGCCAAGGAGGGTTCCGTGTTTCTTGCTTTCATGGACCTCTCCTCGGCCTTCGACCTGGTCAATAGAACGAAATTATGGTCGATCTTGCTGGAGATGGGTATTGATGAAGCCCTTGTTATGTTCATGGCGACTATGCACCAGGAGCTCTTCTCAGCTGTTAGAGTGACAAACTATGGCAGATGCACCCCATTGTTTAAATCTTTAAAGGGGGTACGGCAAGGCTGTATACTAGCCCCCTTGCTTTTTACCATCTACATTAATGGCTTGGGAGAACATCTGCGGTCCCAGGTAGCGGATGTTCCGCGTGCAGGAGGTGCCCAAATACCGGCACTCCTGTATGCGGACGATGCCGTGTTGATCGCTCGAACTGGCGTTGGCCTTCAGCTCCTTTTGGATGCTTTTGATTCTTATATGGACAATCTGGACCTCAAGGTTAACGTCTCTAAGTCACATACGATGGTAATGGGGCGCGAGTGCACAAAAAAAAGACACAAAACATTTTTCTGCAGAGGGGTCCCTGTCTCTAAGGTAACCACATTCCCCTATTTGGGCGTTTTGTTCGATCAGAAAGGATCATGGGGCCCACAGATAAGAGCAAAAAGGTTGGCGGTAACTAGATCTTCCTCAGCGCTCTTGGGCTTCGCTGGCAAGCTAGGAGCTAGGCCCATGGAAGCTCTTTTAAAAATCTATAGGAGTAAGCCTGTGGCTATTGCACTATATGGGTCCCCCTTGTGGGGGTATGTAAATCTTGACCCTATCCAGAGAGCAGAAAACAGATTTATTAGATCCTTGCTCTCTGTACCGCAGTCAACCCCAACGTACTCTATCCACAAAGAGGTGGGCTTACCCTATCTGTCAGACACACTGAGTCTAGCCCCTTTGACCCTGTGGTTGAAAATGTGGTTGAACGAAGACCTCCCCTTAAACCATAGAATTTTACATGATGTCCTAGCGCTCGATAAATACAGCAGCATTCCTTGGCTGTCGTATTTGGCCAAATCGTTCTTAGATCTGGGTCGCCCTGAACTTTTTTCATCCCCTGAGAAAATTAGGGCCCAGGATATAGACTACATAAAAAAGTCCTTTATGGACAGGAAGGAAGTGCGCCGTGAGGCTCATGAATTGATGAAACCAACAGTGAGGGCTCATAGCCTCCTGGTTAGCACATCTTCGCTCGCACCTTACCTTAGCTTCGTTACTTTCCCTTACCACAGGTTTTTATTAACAAAGTTTAGATTTAACCTGTTACACCTTTGTCTAGGTTCTTTTAAGAGCTGGCAGAAACCAGACTTAGCCCCCCCTTGTAGCTGCGACCATTTCTCAGCGCAGGACACAATGCATTTCGTAATGTTTTGCAGTTTGTATCATGAGCAGAGGAAAAAATATTTGTTGCCAATCCTGAAAGAAGCCGGCTTCACACAGGTGCGCCCGGCGCTGCTCTTTTTACAACTTCTGTCAAACCCTCGCATTTCCTTCTGCACTGCTAATTTTTTGGTGGCCGCAGCAAGGGCGAAAGCTGCCGGCCATATTTCGCCTTAAAAGTAATGGTTCTACAATGTTCCCTTTGACATGAAATGTATTTATATTTTAACTATGCATATGGTTTTTCTAATTGTACAGTATGCCTGCTGCTTTTAAGGTATTCATGGAACATGTATTTTATGTGATGTTTTTGTGCGTTCGTTTCATTGTATGACTTGAAAAAAAGTCGAATAAAGATATTCTGACTGACTGACTACACTATTCTTTCTTTGCAACAACTAAGCATTTTGAAAATCAAATGCTCCCCAGACACCACCACGCAATCCTGCAAATAGCTATAAACACACACTGAGACAGACATCAGTTAACACCAATAATCAGTGAGGGAAGTGAAGAAATAACTCAAAAATGGCTAAACTTGGCATCTCGCCTACTTCCAAAACTTGCAGATGAAGCAAAAAAGATCACAGAGGCCAGTATAGCGTCATTACCAATGGCATTAAAAGTCTGGGCTTAATTTGTGACTCAATTGGAAAAACAAAATCTCCTAATTTAACAACAAAAGGGTTCAAAAACAATGTTCATCCATTATCTCAGAAAACCATAGAATTAAAGAAAGGATTGAAACGAGAGATGAGGAAGGATAAAAAACCAGAATACAAACGATTTCATGGAAAAAAACTAAAACAACTGAAGAAGGAATATAAGAAACATGTTTGGCAGGAAAAGTAAAAAATTACAGAAGAGTTCTGGATTAAGCTACTCTTCAACTGTAAACGATCAAATACCACAGCCTTTTGGAAAATTATAAATGGCATAGGCAAGGAAGTTAAGGTAAGAACATCATCAAATGTCACGGAAAAAGACTGGGCAGCTTATCTGACGAATGTCTTTTATAATGAAGAGCAGCTATATGCCGACAAAACCAGCAAATTCAACGAGACACATATAACAAATAATATCGAAACAAGTCTTGCTTTGAGTACATAACTTTCTCAGACCATGCAGCTTGTACTCAATCAAGAGTGGAAAAAGGGATTAAAGCTGGCAGAAGTGACAGTGTCCAGGCCCAAATGGTATTCTGCAAGTTATATACAAATGGGATCCAAAATACTAGGCTAATCGGATATCGGCTCTGTTTAAAGAGGTGGAAACCACAGGCATGGTCCCAGACAGTTGGAGGGGATGAATAATAAACCCAATCTTTAAGGTAAGGGCGACAGAACAAAGCCTGCGAATTACAGATTGATAGCGGTGATCGACTCAGAAGCTAAATACTATGCTACATTAATACTGGAAGATTTAATCTAATGGTCAAATACCAAGAATCTTTTTCCAGCTCAACAGACAGGCTTTCGGAAAGGGTACGGAACCACAATTAACATGTTAACAGTTGCAACAATTGCGAGGAATTGCAATGCAAAAGTCTAAAGAAAAAACTGCAACTCTGCTTTGTTGATCTGAAAGCAGCTTTTGATCGGGTGGTCCGACCCCTCTTATGGGCAAAATTGAGATAGTGGGGCATCCAAGAAAAAACCTTGTGAGCGATTGTGATTTTATATACTGATACATGGATTCAAATCAAGGTGGCAGAGGGTATAAGAATATCAAGAAAAATACCAACTACAAAGGGTCTTAAGCACCACACCTGTTTATTCTCTTTATGGCTGATTTATCCACGCATCTGGATCTAGTAAACTTACATGCTACGAGGCTAGGTACACTAATGACATCTCATCTGTCATACGCTGATAATATTGTGTTGATGAGTCACACAGTGGTGGGATTACAAAGTTAATTAAGGAAACTGCAGCTTTCACAAAACTCATTAAATTGGAAATTAATATCACAAAAACAAAAACCATGTCAATAAGAAATAATCCCAATGCTCCACTAAAAATCAAACTGGGTAACGCAACCATAGAAGAAGTCAACACTTACAAATATCTAGGCTTCTATTGTGACAAGAACTTTAACTTTCAGACACACCAGCAGTATATGGTTAGAAAAAATACCACCTTAATACATGCCTTCTGCTTACTTGTAAAGAAAACTGGACGGACCTTCTTTTCAACCATTGCTCGCTGTTATCAAAGCAAAATTGCTCCCCACGTTAACTTACACAAGTATGGTGATCCATGGTAAAGATTCTAAAACACATGATAGATTACAAATCAAAACGTATAAACTTGTTTTTGGTCTTCCTAATAATGCTTCACCTGCTCAACTCCTCATAGAATTTGGATTAATCCAGCAAAACACAGCAAGAAGATACCCCTCAATCAAATCCTGGCACAAAACACAAAATAACCAGTCTAGCCCTTTAGTCAACGCTTTATGGCAGTCACTGATTAACAATCCAAACTCGAGCTACAACAAATACGTGTTATCTTAATTAGAAATAACTAATACAGTTGACTTATGGGATCCAAATTTGACGCGTTCTAGTTTCTGTCATGAACTCAACAAAGCAAGAAAAATACATTTGCTAGTCAAGGATAAAAACATATTTTCTCGGCGATCACATGCCTGGATGACAATTCAAACATATGTCACTTTGAAACCGGAAGTATAACTTCTTTTAACTTATCAGGCACATCTCAAGAAATAGTTATTGGCTATACGC
This sequence comes from Lissotriton helveticus, assembly GCF_964261635.1. Taxonomy (NCBI): domain Eukaryota; kingdom Metazoa; phylum Chordata; class Amphibia; order Caudata; family Salamandridae; genus Lissotriton; species Lissotriton helveticus. Next base: position 1,305,459,229 of record NC_136061.1, read on the forward strand.
TTAGGAGAACTGCCATCCTTAGCAAACAAACCCTCATGAAGATGCAAAGGCCCAAAAACGTGTAAGTTATGTGGTGCCTCTTAAGAGGATTTTGTGCATTTGGTCTGTATATGTTCCATGCTAACTAAAGCACACCTCATATATTACTAAAACACTTATTTAATGAGAGGAGGATTCGTACCTGCAGAACAGCAATCATGAGGAGCCTGGACTCTACAGACCCTCAGCTAAATTGTAAATGTTTTATTTTTTTACAATCATACGATAAATTAATCAAGCAGAATTCCAAGGGAGTAGCTTCAGTGCCAGAAATTCTGTCTAAACAAATAGTTGAAAGCATTTAATGTTTTACTCTGATAAATATGCCACTTACCTTACAACAGTTAGCTGAATGTGATTGGTCACAATTGAAGGAAATGCAACAACAATATGTTGAAATGCAAAATGTTTTATTATTTTGTATTACTGTAATGTCAACTTGCGCATTTTAGAAACTGACTAGTTTTAAAAGCAAAATATTTTATTTTAAACAGGTTCCATTATTCAGTATTAATTGTAAAATAATGTCTGGGGATCAATTAGAAACGCAATGTATTTTACTGTAAAAATATTGTGACCGTTTTTATTAACTTATATCAATAAACAATAAACTAAACTATAAGTGGAAAAGCGATATGACAATTGCCAGCAAATCTGAGCTGGCTACCCACAAACCTCAACCTACTTTCGCTCTACGTTCCATCCACAAGGCCCATCCTAGTGACTTTCACTGGTATCACACCCAGACTCACTTCTGCTCTGCCTCCCCACTTCCTAGTGCCTTTTCTGCTATCATAAAGGCGAAGGGTGTTTGAAGGAGTTGAATGGGGGCTCCCTCGAATATCCTGGGATGAAACATTTCGGAGTAAAGAGTCCCACCAGGCATATTGAGGCAAACCTCTTCAAGCAGGCTTCCAAAAGGAGGTGGAATCCTATTGAAACTTCTATCTGGCTCTGACGAGTCCCAGAGGGACCCAGGACTCAAATCCCTAGTATTTATATATGTAGCTTGTGTATTGGATTCTCACTGACAATACACCATGGATTAGTGAAATATGGTGCTACCGTAGAGCTCCTCTACATGACAGCAGAGGTCTCATGCATCTAGGCAAGCTAGTCCTCCACACTAGGTTTCGATACCTTCTCCATAATTGAAAGCACCTTTAAAATGTAAATTATTTGCTATTTATACTGTTTATCATTGATTGTTACGACAATCAGTTATCTTTCCATGCAGCATAGGTTAGTTCAATACTACACTCAGAACAGGAGGAAGTACATGCATCCAACACAACTCAGATGGGTCTTAAATTGGTGTTATGGGGCTCCACCAGCACCCAACACAGATGGAACCTCCTAGAGAACATATTTGACAGAGCCCTATGGAAACAAGCTGCGCAGACATGACACTGCCAATGGCTTGCATCTCCTTTTAACACTAAACTACACACAAATTTCCAAAAACAAATATTAGCTAGAACACCTCACACACATCTAAGAGCATTTAGATATGCCACTTAAGTTTATATCAGTATACCCCCAACAACAATCTCCCACTTCATCACACATCATCATGCAACAGCAAATATCTACACAGAGCTCATAACTACCCAGCATAGTCCAGATAACACTGCGGATGAATATCGGAACTCTGCAGCGCCATTTAATATCTCATTTAATTCATACACATGCACACATGTAGGGCAAGACACAAGCCAATGTAAGCACCTTGGCTAAATCTGCCCACACATGAAAAAATATGTAAATACTCCAATTATCAACATTGAAGACACCAACATCCTAACACTGCCTACTATTTTCGGCAGCTTACAATCATACTCTGGTCGTGATGGAACCTATCGAAACCAAGATGATAACATACAGAATCCAATTGGTAGTGCAAGATAATTCTGGCTGCAGAACTTGTGTCAAACAATTGCATATCATAACATGAGAAAGATCAATCCAGAACTGGTTGAACATATTACATCTAACAGAAGGCATTCTGATATCTCTGGCATCCCAAAGGTCAGCTTTCATCAAAGGTAATAAAAACCCAGTTACAGGAAACAGGACTCAGAAAGTTATAAACTGTCTAGAGCTGCCACATGGACCCATGCAATGTGTGAGATCTTGAGCCATGCCCAGTTTATTTAGGTCACTCATTTCTGGAATTTGCACTTAAATTTTTAACACTAATGGCAGATGGGTTACTCTTTCACACAAGGTGATTGATATCCTGTCTGCCTTGCTACAAATTCATTATGTCCTGTGGCACAGAGAAAACCATGTGTGGTAAAACCAGGTCTGCAAAGTAATCCCCATTTCCAATGTATTGAACTTGTAATTGCACAGTACTGGTGATGTGTTACTGCATCGTAGTGATAATTTCGTTTTCAGAGAGTATTGGACCCAAACCTTTACAGGAGAAATGTGCCTGGTATATTCCGACGAGGTGTCCTCGCTCTTCCTCTGCCTACTTGGTGAGAGTTCCTAGAATTTGAAGAGCTAAATCAGGAGGCAGGGCATTTAGCACAGCCGCCCCAAAGCTTTGGAATAAACTTCCACTTGAAATCAGACAGTCCCATGACCTTTTGCAGTTTAGGAAAAGGGTCAAAACATGGCTGTTCCCTAGAACTTGATCCCTCTTAATGTCTTAGGATGTTCACTGTCAAACCACACCCTCTACCATCTGTGAGTGTTGACGTCACGTACTATAGCGCCAAGATACCCATTGGGTGATAGCTGCGCTTTATAAATATTGCATACAATACAATACCTCACATATAGTTCAGCTCCTAATCAGGGCCCATGTGTATTCGTCATCCCGTTTTAGGAGCAGCCGTCCCAAGTCACAGCAGGCTTGGACAAGTGTGGCACAGAATGACGTTTATGTAATATGCACAATTAAGCTCAATGTGCAAATGAAGTATTTTCAAAGATTTGTGAACTACTTGCTGCCTAGGTGTTAATGAGGTTGAAATCCATTTAGCGCTGTAAAACTGTTCTCTGGCCAGCGTTATGTTTGTTTTCCACCCGTTCAGCAGAAATGCAAATCTATACTCCTGTGAACACGTGAAAACCAGGACGCTTTCTAGTTTGCTCAGTCAGTCAATAACACTTTATTCTGCCAGTTTGGTCCTAAAAGCATGTAATAAAACCACATTTACAAGAAAAGATAAATATAGGAACATCAACATAAAACCAGGATGCAGGAAAGTAGGATCTGACTGCATGGTTACCCCCACTTTTTGCCTGGTGTTTTGCTGTTTTTTGACTAGTCTGCCTGGGAGCCTGCTAATCAGGACCCCAGTCTATCTGCTTTCTCCATAAATTGGTTGTGTTATGTACTTTGGTACACTCCAGATTGGATACTAGGGTACCCTTGTCAGTCCCTAGTATATGGCACCCATGTACCCAGGGCATAGGTACCTCAGCGGCCTCCCATGGGCTGAAACATGTATTATGATACCCATGAGAGGCCATGCAAAATGGAACTACAGGCCTGCCATTGCTGCCTGTGTAAGTTGGTGCATGCACCACTTACTTAAGATATAGGTTTACTATATCTAAGGGTCACTACACTTAAAACCTATTAGTCGCCCCTATAGCAGGCCTTAACAATCCTGGAGACAGGGTGTTTAGTTCTAAGTGAGAGGGTGCCACTGCATACACAGGACACCCCTGCAGCCTACGGAGTTCATTCTCCTGGGTTGTTAGTGCTGCAGCCATTCACGACATATAGAGTGGCATTACGCGACTGCGTGATGACCAACTGTAAAACGTCTGAAAGTAACCCTATTGTGTTTTTGTTTGGTATAAATCATTGTGGAATCATACCCCTACACTGGTAACCGGTGTGGGAGGTGTGATTCCACCCCTCAGAAACTAGCTTTGCGCGGTCCCTGGTGTTCCCGGTACCAGCCTCCTAGTCCCGGACAGCCCAAAATGGTTGCAGCTGACTAGAGACACATTTCTGCCCTCCTGCTGCTGAGGCAAACTCAAGCAGGGAAAGGCAAAACAATAGGCATCCTGTCACAGGGAGGTGTGACCACCTTCCAGACAGGATTTAGTGTATTAGGCTTGGGTGGGTGCGCCAGTCAATTTTGGTGTCCCTGTGCATAGTCCAGGTCAAACCAGTCCTGGAAGCCGTTGACTTCTGCTCTGGCGTGAAATTGGACAAAGGACATGGGAGTAACCTCCCCACTGTCCTGACCCTCCCCTGTGTAGGGTCCCCTGAATCTGTCCAACCCTCTCCCACGGGTACAAAAGGGCTTACCTGGCTGTAGGGAATGTATGACGTTACAACGCGTGCTGTTACCACGCGGTAGGTAACAATACGGTGGTTACAATGACCGCGTTGTTACCATGCGTGGCATTACAGAAGACATCTCCCTTGGAGTGAAGGAGTCACTCCCCTGCAACCGCAGTCACCATATCATGATTGACCGGTCTGCTGCTCCTGAGCTCATACGGACTCTGAAAGCTCCAGCAACACAGGTGGTGGGTTTCTTAGTCCCCCGAGGTCCAAGCTGCACTGTCTGCAAGTTTGAGGTTAGAATACCTTGAGGGGTCTGCATCACCCGTACCCCTGTGCACCGCGTACTTTTGCAAGTACAGATGCTTGTTGGCGTTCCCAAAACAAGTGCACTGGGATCTGAGTAACCCCACCCTCTGGCACCATTCCCCCAAAGAACTTCGGCCTCCTCACTACGAGTGCTCCGTGGGCCGCTGCTTTGTAAATCTCCTCGAGGTCCCCTTGCAACTCCTATGCCTCTGGCTTGTGGGTCCTCTGGAGGGTCATCTTTGCTTTTCATAGGCTCCGCTGGTTGCTCCAGGCTTGCCCTGCCTCCCCTGTGTTTGGTGAGTCTCCTGGACCTTGCTTATCCAAACCCTAACCTTTCTTGACCATCCTCGTGGGTTGCCTCTGCCAAGGGTTCTTGGTGCTCCAGCCGGACACCAGCCCCATCAGCACGCTACATCCTTCATGGGACAGCTCATAGCTGGCTCTTGGTCATCCTTGACATCTCCTGGTCGGTGGCTGCAGAGTCAAGAACCCCCAAAACGCACCTGAAGCACCCTTTATCGATGGGGATTCGTCTACTGAGACCCTGGTCACTCCTGAGTGACCCAGACTCTGTCTCCTCTGCTTTCAGGTACTCTTCTCTAGAATCCACCCTTGGATTCCATTGGACACTCTTCTTCCTTCCTGCAGCGGCATTTCCTTGAAGTCCTCCATTGAGATCGACAACTGTTTCTGACACCACTTCAGCCCTATGCACCCGAATTCCTTGGAATAGATAACTCTGGTACTACGGTATCCACGGGTGGAGTGGCTCTTCTACCTCCTCTGATCCAAAGGGCTTCCTCGTAATTCACTGGGAAGGGTCCTAAAACTTTAAAACTGCAACCGCGACTCTCCCTTAGAATTGTATTATTCATGCGTTCCTGTCCTCACACTGCACCCGTGTTCCGTGAGGTCCCTACTTACTCACCTTGGGTGGTTCCTTGGGGTCCCAACGATTCTACATCCTCTAGACAATGTCTTGACTCGAGTGGCGGTTCTTTTACCACTATTTTAGTATATGAGTTGGTCTCCCCCTGGAGCCCACTGTGTATTAGTGCTACTTACGACTGTTTCTGTGCTACAGTATTGTGTACTTTGTGTTTATCTGCGTGTGGCAGAAACTGTGAGGTATTTAGAGTGTGTTATAACAATGAATACATTTTTTTATAACTACTGTGTGGTTCTTCTTTCAATACAATAAGGTCGCATTCTGGGAAAGCAAGCTGCTTATCATTCCTTCAAGACCAAGCCTGAAGGTTGCTCTCCACAGCTACCACTTGGATAGCCTTTTAAGGTTATCTTTGACCTCTTAAATCATCATAAGGTTTGTTTGGACTGGTACAGGGTGCTCACTTTAATTAGTGGACAGCATATACCAGGCCAACTTCTCACACAAGATAACAGGTATCACCTCAAAATAATCATTATGTAAAAAGATGCATTACACAAGAGAATATACAGAGAACCACAACTCGAACACCACGTAGCCCCAGCAGTACAGCAATGTAGAACCACCTGAAATACAATAATGCTACAAATAAATTTCTCAGGACCTAATTAGGTTGAGGCCCTACATCTTCCTGATTGTTATGGCCAAACAAATATAACTGATCACTGAGTGACAAGTAGATTCAGATGCTAGACTCTATAAAAATTGAAACCTGTCTTTGTTCTAGCAAAAATGGACGCATAAAACGAATTGTCACACAATTTACAAAAAAGCATAAAATGGAGAATTGATAGTCATGAATTCAAACCACATGGGCAACAGGGAGGAAAACCAGCAAACTGTAATTCAGAAGGTGAATAAAAAATGCAAAGTGCACAGCCTCAAGCGTGTAAGGTAAAATCTAAAATCGAGATGTGTAATCCATGATAATTAGGTTTCTACCAAATCAGTGGTCAATATCGGTAAATATAGAAGAACAGAATTCTAGTTGGCTCAAAATAGTTTGATAGTTATGTAAACATCATGCCACCCTCCCTTAGCCCTGTCATCCGTGCTTCAGACTATTTGTTTCACACTGGAAGAAGAAGAATCAGTTCCCTGTGTCCACATCAAGGCAACATTTTTCATGAACAGATATTTAATTTAGGAAAACAATAGATCTTACAAATGTATTCTTTCAATACATTGATGGATTTTTTCCAGGCCTAGGTGTTAAGATAAGAGCTCTTAGGGCCAGATGTAGGTGGCCGTTTCAGGCCATTTACCGACCGGTAACGGCCGATTTTGGCCGTTACCGATCGGTAAATGGGTGACAGGTATGTAGGGGGCATTTTTTTACAGATTCGGTAAAATTACCGATTCGGTAATTTTACCGATTCGGTAAAATAAAAAATCGGTAAATTTACCGAATCTGAGGCACCCAGATGTAGGTGGGACTCTTCTGAGTCCCAGAGGCCTTATCGAATCGGTATTTTACCATCAAATCCAATTTGATGGTAAAATACCGATTCCGGTGTGCATGCACATGTGTGCATGCACACCTATGCCATGTGACAGGCAGACCTGCCCTTAGGGCATGTATGCCTGCCACATGGCACCCAAGCCTGTTTTGGGGGGGCCAGAGGGTGTCAAAGTGACACCCCCTGCACCCTTGTGAAAATCAGTATTTACCGATTCGGTAAATACCGAGTCGGTAATGCCCATTCATTCCTATGGGCTTCAAAGCCCATAGGAATGAATGGGCATTACCGATTCGGTATTTACCGAATCGGTAAATACCGAATTTTTCCGATTCGTTATTCCAGCACATCTGGAATACCTACATATCCACCCCTCAGATTTACCGATTCTTAATTACCGAATTGGTAAAATTCGGTAATTTTCGGTAATTAAGAATCGGTAAATCTATTTTACCTACATCTGGCCCTTAGTTTCCTAGGAGTTGTATAATTGCTTTCATCAATATAAGTATTGGCTAAAAATGTAGGTTGACTATGAAAAAAAAGTAGACCTAACTGACTGATCCATTTGAGAGATGTCTCTGGGGAGTTTTACCTTTGGTTCACTATAGATCCCACGCACAAAACATGCAAACTTAAATGGATTGTACAACTAAAATCCACAGTTAGAAAGCTGGTGCTCAGGTGACATTTCCTCTCCTCAAACATCTGCAAATCCAGTACTACTTTGATTAAAATCCAAAAGACTAATACATTATCCTTTATTTCAAACACTGGCCTTTTTTAGGTTGAGCATTCGAGGCCTCTTGTATATACTTTGGTATATACGTATATGTGTATGTACTTTGTGGGCTCTGGAGATCAGTCTTAGGACGTGTTTGCTTCCGCTTAGGGACTTTTTTTCTGTTCAACTGCCTCTATTTAACTGTCTTGATAGAAAACCACCAGTAGAGGTCAGTAAAATACCAAAATTGCTTTCTGCTTAGGGACTTTCTTTTTTTATTTTTCTGGCAACAGCCTCTATTTAAATGTCTTGATAGAAAACGACCAGCAGAGGTCAGTAAAATCCCAGAATCACTTCAGCATTCTCTAGATTCCAGTCCATAGAAATTGTCTACCACGAGCTACCATAGACAATATTTTTTTCAAATGTGGTATTTTCAGTGATATGACCACCGAAGGCCATAATTTTTTATTAAAACCACAGCTTTGGACTATACCATTTCCCGCTGAAAGGCAATATTTCTCTCCATGTGTTCTCATACCTGGCGTGTCACACAGTTTGGTGCTTACTTTCCCTTCATGTTAAAGAACGGTAGCTGTTTCAGCACCCAGGCTAATGTGCAGCATAGCTAAATACATATAAGGTCCTAAAGGCGAGATCGATTGCATTGCAAATGTTTGTTAAGTATAGGCATTTATACTCATGCCTGTGTGAACCTGAATTTTTCTTTATAAAAATCCTGCTTAAGGAGCTGGTAGTTTCACTTTCCCATCATAAGCGTAGGCCACCATGTCCTAACGGCGCAGTTGGTTCAAAAATGCCCAGAACTGGCTAATGGTGCCACAGAAGACATGTGGCCTCGCCCTTACCTGCTATGTCTGCATTATTTCCCCCTAATAAAGAATTCACAGCAAACACGCTTTTTATTGCTTTGGCATCTTTTTTTTCAAGTAGGCGCCCCTCTTTCTACATGAAGAGCGCCCACCCATAGGTAACAGATGTACACGTTTTCAATATACTTTACAATATTATTTCCAGATTGCATGAAATAACATGAAAAAATAGCTAGTACTGTGCGTCGGCTAACCAGATTTTTAATACATTCATAATTGTGGCGAAGTCAGCCCCACTCTATCGCCTTTTCAAAGAACCGGTCCGTTCCGAAACCCCATTCACAGTCAGTTAGTTGCACGTTAGAAGGGAAAAGTGTAAAAGTATTAACATATGTGAAGTTCATGTCTGGAACTTAGACCACCATCTCATTTGCATAGAGTTCTCAGAACACACTTCCGCGGGGCTTTTTCTTCTACATTATTTTCCTACATTATTCATTTAAAAAAAACATTATTCTTCAGATCAAGTTAGGAGGGCTGAAAACCTCTAATGATATTTGATATGTTTCATAAAATTATATGTCCCAGTAAAGAAATGTCACCTGTAAATCCAAGGCTGACTATAAATGAACGACTATAGCAATGACAGAGGTATGACAGGAAATAGCCAGTAGGGTACTTAAGGTACATATTAACAGTTGTGAGGTACAATCACAGGGATTGCAAAATAAGAGTATTATAATGAACCACTGTGGAAAGTCCGAAAGAAAAATAGAAACAAATACATCTGCACTCAATGGAGAGTTCACTGAGAGGAGCCTGGAAAATGGGATTTGTAATGTTTTATCAATGTCTTGAATTTAAAAATGCCTGGATGTAATTGTATTTATTATAGCTAATATTAACGTTGTTCTTCCTTCAGAAGTTCTCCAGATCAAATATCCGTAATACACTTTATATTATGTATAGTTTATGTAAAAGTCGTGGAGGGCATTATAAAGCTGCTCTTTTTTTGTGGAGTTTGTGTTGCATGTGAAGGAAATATACCATATTTAACTAGATGACCGCCTGCCACTAAAACACTAGAACCCAAAGGTGGCATTAATTTAACAAATTAGTGCGTTCTGAGAGTTTTAGACTTTTTTTGTATAGTAGACCAAATGGGCATAAATAACCAATTGCAGTGCTTCACAAAAGGTAATCACGAACCGGAAGTATGGATTCCACTAACAAGCAGTCATTTTCTGTGTTCCTGGGGAATAACACTCATATTTAACACTGCCTCTGAGCAGCTGGTAAATCAATTAGTTACTTACCAGTGATCTTCATTACCCTTAGGAAGTTCTCCTTGTCACAGTCACATGTGAGGCCGTTCTGCCTCCCGACAGAGCTGCCTAGCTATGCCCTTTTAAAAAAATTCTAAACCCACTCTTCCTCTCCACTTCCTGTATTTTCCACGCACAATGAATTATCAATTAATCAATCAACGATTTGTAGATTGCTGCTTATCACCCGGGGCTGGGGTGCAGCTGCTGGGAGTTTTCAGATTAACATCCAGGTTTTTAGCCCATCTCTGAACTTCTGTATGGTGAATGCAGTCCGGAGGTGGAGTGGGAGGCCATTCCAGGTCTTGGCGGCCTGGTAGGAGAAGGAGCTGCTGCGACTTCTGTTTTTTTGGAAGCAGGGCATGTGGGTGAGGGAGGTAGAACGTAGTTGTCTGCCGGGTTGATGGAAGTTCAGTCTGAGCTTAAGGTAGGCTGGTCCTTTGTTGTGCAGGGCCTTGTAGGCGTAGTTCAGCAGTTTGAAGTGGCACCTTTTTTGGACGGGGAGTCAGTGGAGCACTCTGAGTTGAGGAGTGATGTGGGCTCTTCTTGGGAGATCGAGGATGAGCCTGACTGCAGCATTTTGGATGGTTTGCAGTCTGCTCAGTAGTTGTGAGGTGATGCCCACGTAGTGGGAGTTTCGGTAGTCCAGGCTGCTGGTGATGAGGGCTTGGATGATGGTGCATCTGGTGTTGATGGGGTACCATTTCAATATTTTCTGGAGCACGCAGAGGGTGAGGAAGTGGGCTGAGGAGACGGTATTTAGCTACTTCTTCACTGTGAGCATTTTGTTGAGTATGATGCCGAGGTTTCTGTTAGAGTGGGCGAGGGGCCTAGTTCATCTGGCAACCAGGAGTCGTTCTATGGAGAGGTGTTTATCTCAAAGAAGAGTATCTCTGTTTTATCGGTGTTGAGTTGAAGTCATTTGTTTTGCAAACATTATTAGAGCCCTGCTGACAACTTCTACCTCCCTCCAATTGGTGGAATTGTGTGCTTTCCAAGTCGACCAACTGTCCTGAGCCTTTCTCTCGCCTAAGGTTGCACTCCAACCCCATTTGCTCGCATCCGTGATTAGGATTACCGATAATGGCTCCACAAATGGAACTCATTTCAAGAGATTTTTTAGGAGATAGCCGTCTGAGTGACACTGGAACGAGGAAATTGCAATTGAGAGAGTCTGAAGCCCAATGAGTCAGAACATGCTGTACTAGCAACTTCAAATGGAGACAAGCCCAGGACACTGCTGTACAAGCTGACACAAGACCCTGAACCCTTCACTAAAGATGCACAGAAGGTGTCTGACTGAAGAAGGGCCTGAGATGATACTGGAGCAATAATGTCCGATCCTCTGGCAGAAAAACTTGTACCACCTCAGTATCGAATAGTGAGCTCCAATTATTTATTTCTTGCAGGTAAGGCACAGTTGTGACTTGATGTAATTCAGTGGAAAACCCAGTGAATGAAGAACGTCACACACCGGGATCACATGTCAGCTGCATTGGAAAGATAGGAAGCCACAATAGACCAATCATCCAGGTACGGAAAAACCTGTACCCCAAATAAATGCAAATATGCTACCACAGGTGCTAGTACTTTTGTGATAATCCATGGAGATGGGTACAGTCAAAAAGGCAGGACCCTGAACTAAAAATTATACGCACCCACAGCTAACCGGAGAAACAACTGTGATTGTTCGTGAACCTGCACATGGAAGTAGGCATCTTGTAAGTCTAAAGTCCTAAGAAAATCCCCCTGGGATACCTGAGAAATGATTCTCATCAGTCACCATCTTGAACGTACACTTCCTCAAATATCAGCTGAGAGACTTCAGATCCAGAACTGGAACTTGAATGTACACTTACTCAAATATCAGCTGAGAGGGGGGCGCTAGAGGGCGCGCTGCGAAATGGCCGCTTTTTGAAGCAGCTGCGCCAGCCGGGGACAGTATTGGCCTATAAAACAACTTAGCGGGTAATATGCCGGAACGAAAATAGTGACACAGGCGGCAGAATGTGACCGCTACAGCCCAGAGGGAGGGAGAGCAATGACTGGGGTCCTGGAACCATGAAAACTACAGGTGAAGGGGAGAATTGGTGAGTCAGATTGACGATTATAAGATGGCGGGAGCCCTGTGTGCATAGTGGATGGTGCAGATGAAGACACCTGCGCGACTAAGCTGAAGAGCGCACGGCCAGAGATGGCCCACGCAACAATTGTGACATTCCGGTTTGCATGCCTGGCCATGGGATGCGAGCGGAGACCCCTAGCAATCTCCACATACCTCATAGATAACGGGCGCACATTTCTTACAAAATGGCAGGCTTGGGTCATGGAGGGATTGCCCGCAAGCTGCAGCGGTAAACCGCGGGTGCAGACGTGCTAATCTGAAGCTCGACTTCAATATTGTTCAGGCAAGGGCCAACATACATCGCTGGTAAAGAGAAGCGCCGCAATAAATACAGCGGAAGCACACGGGGGACACTATCCTGAATACAACATAGTGGTCGGTGGCGGATGCTGGAGCAGGAGCCACCTAAGCTGAATCGATCCTGCTGCATTTGACTGCCCCGAGCTCTACCATTGACTGGGGTCTGGACAGCGCCAGTGCAACCTGATATTCAGAAATCGTTTGCTGAAAGGGATGTACGAGAGAGCGCCCACCACTGAGGAGCTAACAGCAGGGGCTGCCTGTGTTTGATGACTGAGGACTGATTGCTGCTGGTACACCACTATAAGCTTGTGCAGAGGGCTACGTGGAAGGGCCCGGCTGACATCTTCACAAGGGAGGCCAACCACTGCACGGTATAGTAAAGCCGAGAAGCGCATCGGTGGGACGCTCACCCCGCCGGACTAACTGACTCCGACAATTATGGTGCACTCATCAGCGCCATAGAGACCTGTGGAAGGCACAGCTATTCTGTGGCTCTACTGTCGAGCACTACCCCTAAAGCTGCAGACGAGCTGTAAGTGGACTGCAGTGGGACCGGGGGGTGGATCACTGATTACCTACTGGGATAAGACGCCGCAGTGAAGTTCATACTTGGCACGCCACTGCCTCCAATTCGTGTAGTATTAGATACACAGACAGCTTGATGCTGTATATTCCACACCATTTGCCGCCAGTATGGGAAAGCCGGACAGACAGCAGCCAAAACTGAATTTCAACGCCAAACGCAGTACTAAAGGTGCGACTACACATTTGGACACGGAGTTGGAAACAGAGCAACCAGTGAACAAAATTATGGAGACCCGCTCTCCAAGCTATACAGCAAAGTCCCCAGACAATTAATGGAAAGTTGGACTCACTCACTCAATGAGTGGATAGTATATATGCCAAATTAGATAAGCAGGGTGAACGCCTGGACGCAGCGGAGGACCTCATAACTGCGGTAGAAGTTGAGTCCCGTGACACAACACGAAAATGCACGGGCATGGAAAAGGTCCTGGAGGTCATCAAGAACAAGGCTGAGGATTTGGAGGCAAGATCGCGCCAAAATAACGTCCGAATTGCGCGAGTCCCTGAATGCACAAACACGGGAAGGATGGAAACATATGTGGAAGACATGCTGCGAGACGTGTTTGGTGCCGATAGTTTCTCCACGGTACTCATAATAGAGCGGGCTCACAGGGCGCTGGCACCCAAACCACCGCCAGGTGCCCCACCGAGACCCATAGTGGCCCAGGTACTCAATTATAGAGACCACAAGGTAATTTTGCGGATGGCTAGGGAGAAACAACAAATCAACTATCAGGGAAATAACCTAGCCTTCCACCCGGACTTCACCATGGCGCTACAGATGACACGCAAAGAATTCAAGCCAGCGAAAAAGAAACTCGGAGAAATGGGTATTGAATATGTGATGTTGTACCCTGCCAAACTGAAGATACCATATGATGGGCGAGTGAGCATTTGTCAGACACCAAAGACAGCGCAGGACTTCATAAAAAAGATAGTTGTTAAGCAGAAAGCGCACAGTCGTAAAGAACCAGATCAAGACTCCGACTGAAACATCGTGTGACATCCCTGACCGGGCCTTCCTAACTGGATTGCGAGAACGAAAAGTGACAGAAAGACCACCTGCGATATCGCCGCAAGCTAACAGTTTTCCTACCCAACCCAGAGGGGCCTTGCAGTTAACTTTTAGACCATGACTTCCAAATCCAGATCCGGAAATGAGACCACGTTTTTTCCTTTTTGTGGACATCACACCGAGTTGGCGGTGACATACACATGTGACTAAGGTGGATGAGATGGAAGACATGGGGGACTCCCCTTTTCACCCAAATCTAGGGTGTAACACCGCAGCTACAATTACAATGAACCTATGGGCATAGCTATGACAGTAACACTCAGTCCTGAAGTGGTTGAGGTATTGCTGTACTGCCCTGTTGTGCCCTTTTGCAGGCTGCTAGCTGTACGGTATAAGAAAGAGTTGCAGAAACAAAGTCACGTATCTCAGTAAAAACTGACACGGATGGACAGATATACTAAGTGATATTGTTACTGTTTACTACGAAGGACGTACCAGAAAAACCAATATAATGGCATGTGATATAAGTAGACTAGTAACGATGCGTTATATTACGAACCTACGAGTTGCTAATTGTATGATGAGTATTACCACATGAGTGTTTCCCTCTGTCAGAATATGTACCTGAATTCCTCACGTATTATCCGGCCCCATCCGCACAGCTGGATGGTGACGCGTGCACTCGGCGGAACACCTCATGAGGATGCTCCCCAACACAGGTTTAGTTATGTTGACTTTGTTGTATGGGGTATGTCTTTGGCGTGATTGTGATGCCAAAGTGGGTGGGATTGGGGATTGTTTTACAGATTACCGTCTTTAAAATGCATTGCCACTGTACAGATTGCATCCACTACTGACTTCATCACCATATATGTTGTAAACGTTTTAAGAACCACCATTCAGTGTAATGTACTTGATCACACCACAATATATAATTTGCACCAGAGACCATAGATAGATTACAGAAAGCACATCTTAATCTACTGATGTGGAATGTCAGGGGGCTCAATAACCTGAAAAAGATACGACAGATATTTGCATATCTAGATAGACTCCAAATAGATATTGCTCTCTTGCAGGAGTCTCACCTAGCCCCCACGCATAAGTGCACTGTAGGGAACAGATGGGCGGAAACAGTACTACGCTCTGCATACTCTACATACTCTAGAGGTGTGCTAATATTGGTGAAGAAAGGGACGAGCTTTCACATAGATAACACAATAACAAATAACTTGGGTCGCTACATTATTGCGACTGGACATATTAGAGGGCAACGCATAGATATAATAAATACTTATGGTCCAAATGTGGATGACCCAGAATTCTATAAATCGATTTGGCGTATACTGAATAATCTACCTGAAATGATTTTACTGTGGAGTGGAGACCTCAACCTTTCCTTAAATGAACAACTAGATAGATGGGGAACCTCCAGAGTACAGCATAAAAAGGCAGTGAATACGCTGTGAGATATTAGGACTGAAACTAAGCTAGTCGATATCTGGCGGCTATGACACCCACAGCACAGTGAGGCCACGCATACTTCTATGATCCATAATAGCTGGTCCTGAATTGATTATTGGCTGGGAACAGAGGAGGTTACATCCTGGACACGAGACATACAACACCTGCCCAAAACCCTGTCCGACCACAGCCCAGTGCTCTTGACCATCACAGTCCCTCGGTACACGCCTTCACCATACGTGTGGCGTTTCAATGCCAAAGCACTACTGGACTCTACATACACGGACACCATTAGCCAGGCCATCACTGACTATTTCGCTTTCAATCAACCCTCCACTGATGATCCCAGTTTATTATGGGAAGCCTTTAAGGCTACAATACGTGGGGTATGTATTAGCACTAATGCAGGAATTTTAAAAGACATCCATGCACAGCTGACCAGGCGAGAGCACAAATTAAAGGAATTAAAGCGTGAATACGAGCGAACATGCAACACAGCTCTTCTGAGTGAAATTAGGAAGGTTATGTCGGAGTATCAAGAATTTGCAGAAGTTGAACTAAATTACATATCAAAACGTCAAAAGGCTCGCACATATGGCGAGGGGGCAAGGCCAGGTTGTGTTCTAGCGAACAAAATATGCTCAGGCTATGCACCACAAATAGTTATGGTGATAAAAGATGACAGTGGCTCACTTTGTTATGACACACAGAGTATATTACGGGCATTCATGAGTACATACGTGGACCTTTATGCATCACGATACATAGCCACACAACCTGAGGTTCTGACATACCTAGAAGATGTAGCAATTGCCTGGTTATCAGATGCACGAAGGAACTATCTCTCTCAACCAGTCACAGTGGAGGAAGCTACAGAGGTGGTCCACACACTCCCAAATGGTAAAGCACCAGTCCCGGACGGCTTCACCAGCGAATTTTATAAGGCATATATTGACCAGCTTGCACCCCTCCTCGTAGAAATGTACAACGATGCCCATGACAAACAGATGGATCCGATGGCCATGACAGAAGCTCTAACTGTACCCGTGTACCACTGTTGACAACACCCATCTGTTGGACACCATTCTTTGCCAGTGATTTAAAAAGAGGCTTATTCTTCCTCCCACGGTAGGCAAGTGATTGTCATTGCTTTGCCTGGGATTTTTGAAGACCCTGGGTTTGTTGTGGTTGGGACTTTCCAGCAGGGGCAGGTACCTGACCTCGAGCCGGCCCAAAAGGGTTGTTTATTTTGAAGAGCCTGAGTAAAGCAGTTATTTATAAAGGAACCTTTACATCAAAATGGCCTGAAAGGTGTAGCAGATTTTCCTCCTCCGCTGCTCGATTCACTAGGTCAAAAATCTGAGGTGAAAAAAAGTTTGTCCCCTGAAAAAGGAAGTTTTAAAAGAATTGACTTTTGTTCTTGCTCCAGCTTCCCCATCTTAATCCAGAAAAGATGACGAACTACAATGGATGCACCTGCCGATGTCAAAGAAGACCAGAGGAAATCAAAGGAGTCATCAGACATAAACTGTGCCAAAAGTGCCCAGTTCATCAAAATCTCCACATGACCTTTCTGTTCTTGGAGACAATCAAAGAGGAGCTGAAAGTCCTTTAAACGAGAGTGCGAAGTATAGGCTGTATAGCTTGCCTCTCTTAAGGCAAAATTCGATGCCTCATAGGCCCTTTTTAAAGAACCCTTAACCTTTGTATCTGCTGAATCCGTCAGAGACGCCTCTTCAGGGGGCAGTGAAGTGGCAGGAGTCATGCTGGCTAAGATCGTATTTAGTTAGGGACATGAGGGTACCTCTTCTCATATCCTTCCAGAGGATAGCGTTTAAAGAGAAAACGCGGAAAAGCAAATGTCCTTCCTTTTTTTGGTGACCAGAGTCTCTATCATGTCATGCATAGGAAGGTCATCAGAAGGAGTGGCAGTATACTGGGCAAATAACCCTTCCTGAGAAAATCTTTGGGCTGAAACCCCAACATATCTCTGATGTGTTTAAACAGCCCAAATAATTGTGCCCCTTGATTATATCTTCCCTTAGAGGCTGAATCTGCATCCTCCTCATCCTCCATCGATGTCTGCTTTTCAGCAGCCTGCTGAGATATCACATATGCTACTGCCTGATCAATCATCTACTGGAGATCTGACCTTGACACAGTTAAAACCTCCTCATCCTCCAGCAGAGCTTTGGGAGCTGTACCAGGAAGGGCCCCATCATTCAACTGGGGTTGCTTTACTGGCTGCAACCCAGGCACGCAACACCAATTGGGCTGAAAGGGCTTGTCCATTAACACTGGTATGTGAGATTGCCTATGCACTTTAAAGACAATATCTGCCATCTCCCTGTGCTTCCAAGTAAACAAGGCAGAAATCCCAAATTGTGTTTGCTACTCATGTGAGGGGTAATTAGTGCTGAATAAATGCTAAAAAGGAAAAAAAGAGTTTCTTTTGTTTTTTAATGCAATGGCCAACCAGCAGTCCAGACTTTTCTGTGAATAGCTAGGGCGTGTGGGGGGAGTTTGTGGTTTTGGTTCTAACGGTGTTGACTAAAACATAGAAACATGTAAAATCATGTTGGAAAAATTGGGGTGGGGTGGATGGCTAGCAAACGGGGCCCATGGGTAGGAATCCCAATCCTCTGGGTAAAATGTACCTGGCTGCCTGTCGTTTTTCATTTGTGCAGTTTTATATAAAGCAAACGCAAACCCGGACCAAAGGCATCAGTGTGCTTTACATGAGCACCAGATTACATTACACAAAATAATATTTTTACTTTTCTTTTTATTTATTTTTAGCTAGGGAAGAGTAATTGATTTCCCCCGGATCACAGGCTGTTGAGCTGATGCTGGGATTCAAACATTGTGCCCCAGTTCCAAAGTGGGAAGCTCAGGCTGTTAGGCCACATATTGTCAATTAGAAATGGCGTCAGTGAAGGCTGGTGATCGTTGAAAGTGGTGCGGCGTAATACCACCGGGAGTTTACCCCTTTTTTTTCAAAGTTTGCCTCACTCATAATCATTACCGCTCACATTTAGACCCAGATTAACAACCATTTTGCGCTGGGTTTGCGTCATAAAGATGATACAAACCAGCGTAAAACAAATGTTTTTGTCATTTACTTTCCAGGGCAACTTCCTATTTGCGCTAGAAGGTTGACTGAAAGTAACGCAAAGCAGTTCAAATCATTGCTTTGTATTACTCTGTATCAAAGGGACATTCAATGGGTGTTCCAATGCACTCACCCCTGGTTTTGAATGTAAAACTTATCTCCATACAATAGTAAACAGTGTTTTGCGTCAAAAAACAGATGGCACTTGAAAGGAGGCATTGAAAAGGAGTAGTGATTTTATTTCTCCTTACTTTTCGCACTTTGCATGTGTACTGGACTGTACAGCACAAACCCAAAGTAGGAAAAGTTTTAAATTAGTCAAAATATAGTATTTTGTACTGGAAGGGAACACTATGCTAGACTAATCCAGACTGACTTGGACACCTATGCACTATGGTACAAAGGTGTGTGTGTGGCGCTCCTTAGCAAAATTGTCTGCCAGCACTTCGGAGAGAGCAGGATGGTGCCATATCTTTGTAGATATGGTAATTTCCTGTTCTCTCACTCTCATGGAACGCAGCAACTTTGGGTGTGGTGCTATGATGTGTGCAACTTTTGATAATCTGGGCCGTAGTCTGTTTTCCCTCATGCACTATAACTTACATTTCCTCACTTGCTCATTCTCACTCATACTCACGTTCACTCACTATTACTCACACACAAATGTACCCATACTCACTGATTCTCATTCTCACTTACTAACACACACTCACTAACTCTGGGCCATGGTGCAACTGTACCTGCTGCACCATTGATAGCTACACCCACGATTAACTTCCATTCCCTCGCACTCATACTCCTACACTCACTCCCTCATACTCACTTTCACTTATTTCTGCACACTCTTAAACTCTGATTCTCACGTACACTCTCATTGAAACTCTCAAACACACACTTTCACTTAATCCCATTCTCTCTAAATCACTCACAAACACTTAAGCAAACGCTTGAGATATACTTTTTTTGTTTTACTTACTTGGTTTTCTAGGCTGGCTATTTAAAGGCTCCATGGCAGCAGTAATCTAGTCCTGGGCATAGGAACCAGCAAGTCATGATTCCCAACAAGGAGCCAGATAGAGCAGCAAAGGCAGGAATAAAATGGGGGAAGGACCACCTCAATATCCCTGTCACTTTATTGATAGGCAGGGCCACTGGTATAATGCATCAGGGAAGTATCAAAATATGTGACCGTGTGGACTCAATTATGCAGGAAGAAAGGGCAAATTATGCAGCGTAATTCACATTTTTGACAGTATAATTTCATTCTTTTTTCATTTTTACACTTGTTAATACTGTTTGGGAATAGGTTGCACCTCATTAGTTCCAATTGAACACCTACATATAGCAATGAGCAGCAGACAAGTGACCAGTCAACCTTTGCAATGGGACTTCGGCTACGCAGCAACAAATATCAATGTGTTTTTAGTAAATTTTGAATCGTTTGAGCTGGAAACAATACATTTTATTTTTTAAATCTGGAGAAGATGCAGAAGATTATGGATTATGTGGAAAATGCTGCAAAGCCATAATTATGCAAAGAATGCCACAGCTGCACAATCACATATTTCCATTGGCCCTGCTGATTTGACTGGAAGCACAGGCCTATACGAAGCTGGGATAGTACTGGGGATCCTGCTCTGCCTCTGCTGCACTTTGTGGCTTTTCACTGGCTTTAAGGATGCACCGATGTACACCCTGACAGCCCCATTTCAGTAGATATACTAAATATATGCTAAATAAAATGGATTGTGCTTGTATTAGGGGATCATAGTTAAACTTCACCCCTCAGACATCCAACTATCCACCTCCCAGAAGGTCCTTGTGTGCCTCTTGCCCTTTTTTGTTTGATGGGCAGACATAATAGACTTAAGCGGGAGATCAGAATGATACTGTGGATACACAGCACCTGGCACTTTGACTGAAGCTTTCTGCCACAGCAGCATCGTTTTTGCCAGATTTCTCTGCCCTCATGTGTTCTACCTCTTGATCATCCTTACCATCTCTGCAAGTGTGCAGTTCGTGGTTGAGAAATCCTGAGCCAAAGGGAGAACAGTGCCTGCTCCAAATCCAAGACACATTCACATTTCAAAGGATCGAAACCGGTAAGTGTAGTCCAGTGGGTTAACACACTTACTTCATATAAATTGTCCACCTGTTTTAAAGCTTAAACTTGATGCTCAGATACAAGAGTTAAAATTTGTTTTTTTTTTCTTTAACTTTGCTTTTCTGCCCTGGCCCACTCTTTCCTTCCCTTGCGCTACAGTGCAGTTTAACTTCTATTGTATTGCCCATATTTAGTCACCTGCACCTCAGCACTGTTCATCCTGACCTATGCTCTTCTTGTCACTCTCTTCACATGTGGCTGCCTTCTCTCCTTTTACCCTGTCATCCGCCCTTTCCATTTTTCTCAAACTGCCCATTTCCACCCTATACATTTCACCTTTGTCTTGTTTCATATTTAACATTGTCTCCTTCTCTCCGCCTGATTATCCCTGTTCTTTTTAAATTTCCTCATTACAAATGAAGATGAAAAGCCCATACCAAAATGAAGCAAAAAAGCAATCAAAATCAAGAAGGCGTTCACAATAAATAGCACTCTTGCACGGAAGAGGGTGTTACATAAACAAAAGGAATCCTACTCACAGTGAGAAGGGAAGGGTGTCTACCACAAGTGTGGGGACACACAGTGTTTTGTAAAATACCCCTCACACACCAACAGGCCCCTTGGTGTCATGCTTCATCATCGGGGTCTTCGCACCCCTCTAACGGGATGCAGTGTGCTGCGACCTACGACTACGCGGGAGCACTAAAGGTTGGACTATGTGTGGTGTGTGTTATGCAAGTGGTAGGGGTATTTAAATGTGAGTGGTGGGGTATGGTGAAGGTTTAAAAAGTACCTGGCTCGTGGGTGTATAGGAAAAAACTTTATTCACAACCCCGGTCTGGTACTATTAAAAGAAGTGCAGAGTGAGGTAGCTAACTGTCGTGACTATGGACAGTACCTCTGGTGTGTGTCAACATGTTTCGGAGCATGTGCTCCTTCTTCAGGACGGGGGTACAACTTCCCCACCTTACTCACGTATTTCTATAAATTGTGTAAATAACCAAAAAGTGCGAGACTATATACAGTGACTTAATGCTAAAATAAAGGCTTTAATGTGCCTACAGCGGTTTGTGACCATGCATTTGCATGACCTACAAAGAGGAAAAAGAAAATGAAAATTAATATGGTTGCCCTTAATAGGGTGGCTCATACAGGTGCAGTCACCTGGAGCACCACATGGCATATTGGCCCTGTAAAGGAAAAAGACAGACAAAACACAACATAGATGAACACACAAAAAGTTTGTTTGAAGACTGTTGGTCATACTCATTGTGAATAGATGTCTTGCTTCATGAGCATTCTGGGACGTCTGGGGTTGATTGCTATTTTTGCAATCTAAAGGGACAAAGGATCGTTTTCAGTTTTTTACTCACTTTTTGGATGGGAAATGGTGTTTCTGTTAACCAATACTCACAGACTCGGGACAAATTCGCCTCCGTGCTACCCCATACGCTGCTCCGCTGGTATTAACTAGGGATGGCTGCCGCGCGCTATTTATGCTACTATTCCTCGAGTGGTTCTGTAGTCATAGGCTAATTGTCGGACATGCCTAATGCCCATACATGGGTAATCCGTTCAATTAGTGGACACACCATATATGGTATTTCCGGTGATGCGGATAGCGTAGGAGAGATGCCAGGTGTGGCTGTCAAGGATTAGAGGACGCATGCGCGAAAGATCTGTGGCTTGCGTATGCGTGTGGTAGCTGGGGTTGACAGTGTTCTTGTTGTTGGCAGACGCATGCGTGAAAGATCCGTGGCTTGCGCATGCGTGCGGTAGCTGGAGTTTACAGTGTTCTTGTCGTTTTGAAAGCGCATGCGCGTTTGTAAGGTGTCCCTATTCTGGAGCTGCATGCCGCACTGTGTATTTCAAAAGGCATGCGTATTGGAATAATTCTACCAAGTGTGGTTTGGCAGTGGTGTATTTCAAAACGATCGTTATAAGAACTTGAGTAGCGATGTGAGGGCCTATAACGCGCTCTTATTTGGCAATACTATTTGCAATTGGTTAAGGTTTAAAACAGCTGGACGAGAACCAAGGAGTTAAGGTGGCATGTCAGTCGGCCGCTTGGTTATTGCTAGGGGCCTATTAATTATATAGATCGATGAATTATTGTAGGGGCTTTGTAATTAGCTGGTCAGTTGGCCCCAGGGGACATCATCATTCAGACCATCTGTATGAGTGCCCAGACGGAACACCCACCGTTGTTCTTTCTGGATAAGACCCCTTTCGGATGGCAAGTGTTCGATCACAGTCCATTTTAGATCGTTCACACAGTGCTGTTTCTCCAGATAGTGTGTTGCCATTTTTGTTGTGGACTTCTTGCAGCGGACATTGCTTTTGTGTTCACCCATTCTTGTTTTCACAGGCCTCGTGGTCATGCCCACGTACTCCAAACCACATGGACATGTGATCATGTACACCACATTTTTGGTATTGCAATTTGTGAATTGTCATTGTTCCCAAGTCGTACCATTTCTGAATGTTATGGTGTTGCTTTTCTGTGTGAGGTGACAGCTACTGCAATTTCCACAAGGGAATTGTCCCTGTATCCCAATTGTGGTCTGTCTGGATGTGGTACAAGGTTTGGGTCTGGTGTGCACCAATAGGTCTTTGAGGTTCCTACCTCGGCGGTGTGCATGCATTGGTTTGTCCAGATTAAGACTGCCACAATTCAATACCCTCCAATGTTTGTTTATAATTTTGGAAACCTCATTTGATATTGTGGAGTAAGTGGTGACACATATAGGTCTTTTTTTGTCATCAGGGGTTGGTAGTTCGTCCTCCAGGAGTGCTCCCCTATGATTGTTCTTGGCCCTTTTCATAGCTTTTTCAATGATTTTTGGGGGATATTGTCTCTGTAACAGTTTTGTTTTTAGATCACCGGCTTGTGATTTAAATTCGGTCAGTTCAGTACAGTTGCGTCTCAACCTTAAGAATTGTCCGTATGGCAAATTCTCCCTCAGATGCCTAGGATGAAAACTATCATACCTCAATAAGCAATTCCTCGCTGTAGGTTTGAAATGTGTGGTGCTCTTGAGTCTATCCCCTTCTGCATAGATATTGAGGTCGAGAAACACCATGGCCTGGTTAGAGATCGTACTTGTAAATTTCAGATACGCATTTTGATTGTTTAGCCAATTTACAAAGTCAATGGCCGTGTCTTTTTCCCCGTCCCAGATGATGAAGACGTCGTCAATATACCTTTTCCAGGTATTAATGTTGGTTCTGTATGGGTTATCTGTATGTAGTATCCTGTTTTGCTCTAGATGGTGGACATATAATCCAGCCAGACTAGGAGCAAAAGTACTGCCCATACTTGTGCCGTAGGTCTGTAAGTATATTGTCTTGTCATATTGGAAAAAATTGTGTTGTACTGCCAGGGAGATGCATTCGAGAACTAAGCCTCGCGGTGTTTGGTATTTCCATTGATTGGTGAACAGTACTTCCTCAATTATTTGGAGTGTCTCATCATGTGGTAGGCTAGTATATAAACTTTCCACGTCTAGGCCCAACATGAGTTGCTTCGTGGGATCAAAACTTTTATCCTCCAATAATTGTAGGACTGATTTCGTATCCTTTAAGTAGGTGTCCGTGGATTGTACCAGTGGGCGTAGGAAGGCATCCGCAAATTTAGAAAGTGGCTCAAGGATGGAGCCGATCCCTGATACTATGGGTCTCCCAGGTGGGTTGTTGATGTTTTTATGGATCTTTGGAATGCAGTAAAAGTATGGGATTCGTGGTGAGGGTTGTTGTAAAAATTCTGCTTCTTTTTTGCTTAGCCAATTGTGGGTTAGACCCTCCTCTACCATACTTCCCATCTTAATGCGTAACTTTTCTGTAGGATCCTCCAAAAGGACCCTGTAATTCCGTGTATCTGACAGTAGCCGTGTGCATTCTGTATTGTATGCTTCTAAGGTTTGTAGGACAATGGCTCCGCCTTTATCTGCCGGTTTTATGATTAACTCCTTGTTGTTAGACAGCTCTCTGATTGCTCTTTGTTCCTCGCCACTGGTGTTGTGATAGATGTTGTCGTCCCTCAGGTTCAATTTGTTAACGTCAGTGATGACAGCTTTCTC
Organism: Lissotriton helveticus; assembly: GCF_964261635.1. Lineage (NCBI taxonomy): Eukaryota > Metazoa > Chordata > Amphibia > Caudata > Salamandridae > Lissotriton > Lissotriton helveticus. The sequence continues at coordinate 1,305,483,913 of NC_136061.1, forward strand.
AAAGTTTAACAATTCAATTGGCACAGAAGAGTCTGGCGGGGTAAAGGTTGACTTCAGTTTCAGGCCGGTGTCAGTATTCTCCGTGGTTGGTGGTTTATCTTGGAAAAAGGCTTGTAATTTCAGCTTGCGTGTGAATTCCTGGAGTTCTATATTCAGTTTGAAGACATCTGGTTTCTGAGTAGGCACGAAACCTAGTCCTTTGTTTAACACATTCCGTTGTGTGTCTGTCAGAGGCCAAGGTGTGAGGTTGACTACAAGGTCCCTCTCTTGCTTGTCGACGGCTGGTTTGAGAGGGATCCGGTCATGCTCCTGGTGGTTCGTGAGTTCGTTTGGTCTTGATCCTCCCATACAACGTTGTTGCCTTTCCGGTTCCTTCCTCGTGTTGTGGGGCGCGTGCCTAAAAAAGATTGTTGTTGGCCATAATACCCCTCATTATATTCAGGGTTCCATTGTTGGTAGTTCTGTCCACCAGATGGGGGTCCATATTGGAAAGGGTTGAATTGAGGTGGGCCCATGTATTGTTGTGGGTATTGTTGGGGTTGGGGTTGATAACCTCTCCATCCTCGTTGTCTGGGGAACTGCTGTCTCCTCTGTCTTCATCCTCCTCTCCATGGTCTGGATCCTTTATTGCCACTGGAATTGGAAGCTGTGGATCCATTGTCCGAAATATCGCTATCAGCATCACTGTTGGAATATTTTGGGACGTAGTCAGGTTTGGTGTAGGGGTATGCACTCTCTGGTGTGAATTTAGCTTTGTCTTTAGTTAGTTTATTAGACTTGCTTTGTTTCAGGGTGAATTCAAAGTCCGTCATTTGTTGATTCAATTCGTCCAGTCTTATTTTTAAATCCGCGGGGGATATGTATGTGTTTAACTGTACTTCTATTTTGTTAATCTCAATTTTCAGCTCCTGGGTGATCCTTGCTGCTGTTTTAATTATTAAGACTAGCCAGGCTCTTGAGCAGTGCCAGGATATAAGCGACCACTCTTTTTTGAAAATCAAATCATTTTGGAAAATAAGCGGTTCGTTCTTAACTATTAGTCCTGGTGGCGCCATTTTATTCCGTAAATATTCCTTCATGAATAGACCGTGAAGGGCTGCCTTTATTTGGTTTCGTCTGTGATTCATTAGTTCATTCCAGTCATTGATGTTTGGACCGGTTTCCGGATTGCTCAGGCGTTCAAATGGGTTGAGGTCTCTGAGGATTCTATCGATTTCATCGTCCCCAAACGTGAGGCCGTGTTCGTCCTCCATCGTGTGTTGACCACTGGCTTCTTATCTATAGTGTGTGTCACTATGTGTGTGTATGTTGTGTGGGGAACTCCCGCAGCTCTGCGCTGCCTAGATACGAAAAAACAATTGGAGGGAGGTAGAGTACAGGGGTAGGATTCTTACTCCACGGGCACTGTTACATAAACAAAAGGAATCCTACTCACAGTGAGAAGGGAAGGGTGTCTACCACAAGTGTGGGGACACACAGTGTTTTGTAAAATACCCCTCACACACCAACAGGCCCCTTGGTGTCAGGCTTCATCATCGGGGTCTTCGCACCCCTCTAACGGGATGCGGCGTGCTGCGACCTACGACTACGCGGGAGCACTAAAGGTTGGACTATGGGTGGTGTGTGTGATGCAAGTGGTAGGGGTATTTAAATGTGAGTGGTGGGGTATGGTGAAGGTTTAAAAAGTACCTGGCTCGTGGGTGTATAGGAAAAAACTTTATTCACAACCCCGGTCTGGTACTATTAAAAGAAGTGCAGAGTGAGGTAGCTAACTGCCGTGACTATGGACAGTACCTCTGGTGTGCGTCAACATGTTTCGGAGCGTGTGCTCCTTCTTCAGGACGGGGGCACAAGTTCCCCACCTTACTCACGTATTTCTATAAATTGTGTAAATTACCAAAAAGTGCGAGACTATATACAGTGACTTAATACTAAAATAAAGGCTATAATGTGCCTACAGCGGTTTGTGACCATGCATTTGCATGACCTACAAAGAGGAAAAAGAAAATGAAAATTAATATGGTTACCCTTAATAGGGTGGCTCATACAGGTGCAGTCACCTGGAGCACCACATGGCATATTGGCCCTGTAAAGGAAAAAGACAGACAAAACACCACATAGATGAACACACAAAAAGTTTGTTTGAAGACTGTTGGTCATACTCATTGTGAATAGATGTCTTGCTTCATGAGCATTCTGGGACGTCTGGGGTTGATTGCTATTTTTGCAATCTAAAGGGACAAAGGATCGTTTTCAGTTTTTTACTCACTTTTTGGATGGGAAATGGTGTTTCTGTTAACCAATACTTACAGACTCGGGACAAATTCGCCTCCGTGCTACCCCATACGCTGCTCCGCTGGTATTAACTAGGGATGGCTGCCGCGCGCTATTTATGCTACTATTCCTCGAGTGGTTCTGTAGTCATAGGCTAATTGTCGGACATGCCTAATGCCCATACATGGGTAATCCGTTCAATTAGTGGACACACCATATATGGTATTTCCGGTGATGCGGATAGCGTAGGAGAGATGCCAGGTGTGGCTGTCAAGGATTAGAGGACGCATGCGCGAAAGATCTGTGGCTTGCGTATGCGTGTGGTAGCTGGGGTTGACAGTGTTCTTGTCGTTGGCAGACGCATGCGTGAAAGATCCGTGGCTTGCGAATGCGTGCGGTAGCTGGAGTTTACAGTGTTCTTGTCGTTTTGAAAGCGCATGCGCGTTTGTAAGGTGTCCCTATTATGGAGCTGCATGCCGCACTGTGTATTTCAAAAGGCATGCGTATTGGAATAATTCTACCAAGTGTGGTTTGGCAGTGGTGTATTTCAAAACGATCGTTATAAGAACTTGAGTAGCGATGTGAGGGCCTATAACGCGCTCTTATTTGGCAATACTATTTGCAATTGGTTAAGGTTTAAAACAGCTGGACGAGAACCAAGGAGTTAAGGTGGCATGTCAGTCGGCCGCTTGGTTATTGCTAGGGGCCTATTAATTATATGGATCGATGAATTATTGTAGGGGCTTTGTAATTAGCTGGTCAGTTGGCCCCAGGGGACATCATCATTCAGACCATCTGTATGAGTGCCCAGACGGAACACCCACCGTTGTTCTTTCTGGATAAGACCCCTTTCGGATGGCAAGTGTTCGATCACAGTCCATTTTAGATCGTTCACACAGTGCTGTTTCTCCAGATAGTGTGTTGCCATTTTTGTTGTGGACTTCTTGCAGCGGACATTGCTTTTGTGTTCACCCATTCTTGTTTTCACAGGCCTCGTGGTCATGCCCACGTACTCCAAACCACATGGACATGTGATCATGTACACCACATTTTTGGTATTGCAATTTGTGAATTGTCGTTGTTCCCAAGTCGTACCATTTCTGAATGTTATGGTGTTGCTTTTCTGTGTGAGGTGACAGCTACTGCAATTTCCACAAGGGAATTGTCCCTGTATCCCAATTGTGGTCTGTCTGGATGTGGTACAAGGTTTGGGTCTGGTGTGCACCAATAGGTCTTTGAGGATCCTACCTCGGCGGTGTGCATGCATTGGTTTGTCCAAATTAAGACTGCCACAATTCAATACCCTCCAATGTTTGTTTATAATTTTGGAAACCTCATTTGATATTGTGGAGTAAGTGGTGACACATATAGGTCTTTTTTTGTCATCAGGGGTTGGTAGTTCGTCCTCCAGGAGTGCTCCCCTATGATTGTTCTTGCCCCTTTTCATAGCTTTTTCAATGATTTTTGGGGGATATTGTCTATGTAACAGTTTTGTTTTTAGATCACCGGCTTGTGATTTAAATTCGGTCAGTTCAGTACAGTTGCGTCTCAACCTTAAGAATTGTCCGTATGCCAAATTCTCCCTCAGATGCCTCGGATGAAAACTATCATACCTCAATAAGCAATTCCTCGCTGTAGGTTTGAAATGTGTGGTGCTCTTGAGTCTATCCCCTTCTGCATAGATATTGAGGTCGAGAAACACCATGGCCTGGTTGGAGATCGTACTTGTAAATTTCAGATACGCATTTTGATTGTTTAGCCAATTTACAAAGTCAATGGCCGTGTCTTTTTCCCCGTCCCAGATGATGAAGACGTCGTCAATATACCTTTTCCAGGTATTAATGTTGGTTCTGTATGGGTTATCTGTATGTAGTATCCTGTTTTGTTCTAGATGGTGGACATATAATCCAGCCAGACTAGGAGCAAAAGTACTGCCCATACTTGTGCCGTAGGTCTGTAAGTATATTGTCTTGTCATATTGGAAAAAATTGTGTTGTAGTGCCAGGGAGATGCATTCGAGAACTAAGCCTCGCGGTGTTTGGTATTTCCATTGATTGGTGAACAGTACTTCCTCAATTATTTGTAGTGTCTCATCATGTGGTAGGCTAGTATATAAACTTTCCACGTCTAGGCCCAACATGAGTTGCTTCGTGGGATCAAAACTTTTATCCTCCAATAATTGTAGGACTGATTTCGTATCCTTTAAGCAGGTGTCCGTGGATTGTACCAGTGGGCGTAGGAAGGCATCAGCAAATTTAGAAAGTGGCTCAAGGATGGAGCCGATCCCTGATACTATGGGTCTCCCAGGTGGGTTGTTGATGTTTTTATGGATCTTTGGAATGCAGTAAAAGTATGGGATTCGTGGTGAGGGTTGTTGTAAAAATTCTGCTTCTTTTTTGCTTAGCCAATTGTGGGCTAGACCCTCCTCTACCATACCTCCAATCCTGATGCGTAACTTTTCTGTAGGATCCTCCAAAAGGACCCTGTAATTCCGTGTATCTGACAGTAGCCGTGTGCATTCTGTATTGTGTGCTTCTAAGGTTTGTAGGACAATGGCTCCGCCTTTATCTGCCGGTTTTATGATTAACTCCTTGTTGTTAGACAGCTCTCTGATTGCTCTTTGTTCCTCGCCACTGGTGTTGTGATAGATGTTGTCGTCCCTCAGGTTCAATTTGTTAACGTCAGTGATGACAGCTTTCTCAAAGGTTAACAATTCAATTGGCATAGAAGAGTCTGGCGGGGTAAAGGTTGACTTCAGTTTCAGGCCGGTGTGAGTATTCTCCCTGGTTGGTGGTTTATCTTGGAAAAAGGCTTGTAATTTCAGCTTGCGTGTGAATTCCTGGAGTTCTATATTCAGTTTGAAGACATCTGGTTTCTGAGTAGGCACGAAACCTAGTCCTTTGTTTAACACATTCCGTTGTGTGTCTGTCAGAGGCCAAGGTGTGAGGTTGACTACAAGGTCCCTCTCTTGCTTGTCGACGGCTGGTTTGGGAGGGATCCGGTCATGCTCCTGGTGGTTCGTGAGTTCGTTTGGTCTTGATCCTCCCATACAACGTTGTTGCCTTTCCGGTTCCTTCCTCGTGTTGTGGGGCGCGTGCCTAAAAAAGATTGTTGTTGGCCATAATACCCCTCATTATATTCAGGGTTCCATTGTTGGTAGTTCTGTCCACCAGATGGGGGTCCATATTGGAAAGGGTTGAATTGAGGTGGGCCCATGTATTGTTGTGGGTATTGTTGGGGTTGGGGTTGATAACCTCTCCATCCTCGTTGTCTGGGGAACTGCTGTCTCCTCTGTCTTCATCCTCCTCTCCATGGTCTGGATCCTTTATTGCCACTGGAATTGGAAGCTGTGGATCCATTGTCCGAAATATCGCTATCAGCATCACTGTTGGAATATTTTGGGACGTAGTCAGGTTTGGTGTAGGGGTATGCACTCTCTGGTGTGAATTTAGCTTTGTCTTTAGTTAGTTTATTAGACTTGCTTTGTTTCAGGGTGAATTCAAAGTTCGTCATTTGTTGATTCAATTCGTCCAGTCTTATTTTTAAATCCGCGGGGGATATGTATGTGTTTAACTGTACTTCTATTTTGTTAATCTCAATTTTCAGCTCCTGGGTGATCCTTGCTGCTGTTTTAATTATTAAGACTAGCCAGTCTCTTGAGCAGTGCCAGGATATAAGCGACCACTCTTTTTTGAAAATCAAATCATTTTGGAAAATAAGCGGTTCGTTCTTAACTATTAGTCCTGGTGGCGCCATTTTATTCCGTAAATATTCCTTCATGAATAGACCGTGAAGGGCTGCCTTTATTTGGTTTCGTCTGTGATTCATTAGTTCATTCCAGTCATTGATGTTTGGACCGGTTTCCGGATTGCTCAGGCGTTCAAATGGGTTGAGGTCTCTGAGGATTCTATCGATTTCATCGTCCCCAAACGTGAGGCCGTGTTCGTCCTCCATCGTGTGTTGACCACTGGCTTCTTATCTATAGTGTGTGTCACTATGTGTGTGTATGTTGTGTGGGGAACTCCCGCAGCTCTGCGCTGCCTAGATACGAAAAAACAATTGGAGGGAGGTAGAGTACAGGGGTAGGATTCTTACTCCACGGGCACTGTTACATAAACAAAAGGAATCCTACTCACAGTGAGAAGGGAAGGGTGTCTACCACAAGTGTGGGGACACACAGTGTTTTGTAAAATACCCCTCACACACCAACAGGCCCCTTGGTGTCATGCTTCATCATCGGGGTCTTCGCACCCCTCTAACGGGATGCGGCGTGCTGCGACCTACGACTACGCGGGAGCACTAAAGGTTGGACTATGGGTGGTGTGTGTGATGCAAGTGGTAGGGGTATTTAAATGTGAGTGGTGGGGTATGGGGAAGGTTTAAAAATTACCTGGCTCGTGGGTGTATAGGAAAAAACTTTATTCACAACCCCGGTCTGGTACTATTAAAAGAAGTGCAGAGTGAGGTAGCTAACTGTCGTGACTATGGACAGTACCTCTGGTGTGCGTCAACATGTTTCAGAGCGTGTGCTCCTTCTTCAGGACGGGGGCACAACTTCCCCACCTTACTCACGTATTTCTATAAATTGTGTAAATAACCAAAAAGTGCGAGACTATATACAGTGACTTAATACTAAAATAAAGGCTATAATGTGCCTACAGCGGTTTGTGACCATGCATTTGCATGACCTACAAAGAGAAAAAAGAAAATGAAAATTAATATGGTTACCCTTAATAGGGTGGCTCATACAGGTGCAGTCACCTGGAGCACCACATGGCATATTAGCCCTGTAAAGGAAAAAGACAGACAAAACACAACATAGATGAACACACAAAAAGTTTGTTTGAAGACTGTTGGTCATACTCATTGTGAAAAGATGTCTTGCTTCATGAGCATTCTGGGACATCTGGGGTTGATTGCTATTTTTGCAATCTAAAGGGACAAAGGATCGTTTTCAGTTTTTTACTCACTTTTTGGATGGGAAATGGTGTTTCTGTTAACCAATACTCACAGACTCGGGACAAATTCGCCTCCGTGCTACCCCATACGCTGCTCCGCTGGTATTAACTAGGGATGGCTGCCGTGCGCTATTTATGCTACTATTCCTCGAGTGGTTCTGTAGTCATAGGCTAATTGTCGGACATGCCTAATGCCCATACATGGGTAATCCGATCAATTAGTGGACACACCATATATGGTATTTCCGGTGATGCGGATAGCGTAGGAGAGATGCCAGGTGTGGCTGTCAAGGATTAGAGGACGCATGCGCGAAAGATCTGTGGCTTGAGTATGCGTGCGGTAGCTGGGGTTGACAGTGTTCTTGTCGTTGGCAGACGCATGCGCGAAAGATCCGTGGCTTGCGCATGCGTGCGGTAGCTGGAGTTTACAGTGTTCTTGTCGTTTTGAAAGCGCATGCGCGTTTGTAAGGTGTCCCTATTCTGGAGCTGCATGCCGCGCTGTGTATTTCAAAAGGCATGCGTATTGGAATAATTCTACCAAGTGTGGTTTGGCAGTGGTGTATTTAAAAACGATCGTTATAAGAACATGAGTAGCGATGTGAGGGCCTATAACGCCCTCTTATTTGGTAATACTATTTGCAATTGGTTAAGGTTTAAAACAGCTGGACGAGAACCAAGGAGTTAAGGTGGCATGTCAGTCGGCCGCTTGGTTATTGCTAGGGGCCTATTAATTATATGGGTCGATGAATTACTGTAGGGGCTTTGTAATTAGCTGGTCAGTTGGCCCCAGGGGACATCATCATTCAGACCATCGGTATGAGTGCCCAGACGGAACACTCACCGTTGTTCTTTCTGGAAAAGACCCCTTTCGGATGGCAAGTGTTCGATCACAGTCCATTTTAGATCGTTCACACAGTGCTGTTTCTCCAGATAGTGTGTTGCCATTTTAGTTGTGGACTTCTTGCAGCAGACATTGCTTTTGTGTTCACCCATTCTTGTTTTCACAGGCCTCGTGGTCATGCCCACGTACTCCAAACCACATGGACATGTGATCATGTACACCACATTTTTGGTATTGCAATTTGTGAATTGTCGTTGTTCCCAAGTCGTACCATTTCTGAATGTTATGGTGTTGCTTTTCTGTGTGAGATGACAGCTACTGCAATTTCCACAAGGGAAATGTCCCTGTATCCCAATTGTGGTCTGTCTGGATGTGGTACAAGGTTTGGGTCTGGTGTGCACCAATAGGTCTTTGAGGTTCCTACCTCGGCGGTGTGCATGCATTGGTTTGTCCAGATTAAGACTGCCACAATTCAATATCTTCCAATGATTGTTTATAATTTTGGAAACCTCATTTGATATTGTGGAGTAAGTGGTGACACATATAGGTCTTTTTTTGTCATCAGGGGTTGGTAGTTTGTCCTCCAGGAGTGCTCCCCTATGATTGTTCTTGGCCCTTTTCATAGCTTTTTCAATGATTTTTGGGGGATATTGTCTCTGTAACAGTTTTGTTTTTATATCACCGGCTTGTGATTTAAATTCGGTCAGTTCAGTACAGTTGCGTCTCAACCTTAAGAATTGTCTGTATGGCAAATTCTCCCTCAGATGCCTAGGATGAAAACTATCATACCTCAATAAGCAATTCCTCGCTGTAGGTTTGAAATGTGTGGTGCTCTTGAGTCTATCCCCTTCTGCATAGATATTGAGGTCGAGAAACACCATGGCCTGGTTAGAGATCGTACTTGTAAATTTCAGATACGCATTTTGATTGTTTAGCTAATTTACAAAGTCAATGGCAGTGTCTGTTTCCCCGTCCCAGATGATGAAAACGTCGTCAATATACCTTTTCCAGGTATTAATGTGGGTTCTGTATGGGTTATCTGTATGTAGTATCCTGTTTTGCTCTAGATGGTGGACATATAATCCAGCCAGACTAGGAGCAAAAGTACTGCCCATACTTGTGCCGTGGGTCTGTAAGTATATTGTCTTGTCATATTGGAAAAAATTGTGTTGTAGTGCCAGGGAGATGCATTCGAGAACTAAGCCTCGCGGTGTTTGGTATTTCCATTGATTGGTGAACAGTACTTCCTCAATTATTTGGAGTGTCTCATCATGTGGTAGGCTAGTATATAAACTTTCCACGTCTAGGCCCAACATGAGTTGCTTCGTGGGATCAAAACTTTTATCCTCCAATAATTGTAGGACTGATTTCGTATCCTTTAAGTAGGTGTCCGTGGATTGTACCAGTGGGCGTAGGAAGGCATCCGCAAATTTAGAAAGTGGCTCAAGGATGGAGCCGATCCCTGATACTATGGGTCTCCCAGGTGGGTTGTTGATGTTTTTATGGATCTTTGGAATGCAGTAAAAGTATGGGATTCGTGATGAGGGTTGTTGTAAAAATTCTGCTTCTTTTTTGCTTAGCCAATTGTGGGCTAGACCCTCCTCTACCATTCCTCCAATCCTGATGCGTAACTTTTCTGTAGGATCCTCAAAAAGGACTCTGTAATTCCGTGTATCTGACAGTAGCCGTGTGCATTCTGTATTGTATGCTTCAAAGGTTTGTAGGGCAATGGCTCCGCCTTTATCTGCCGGTTTTATGATTAACTCCTTGTTGTTAGACAGCTCTCTGATTGCTCTTTGTTCCTCGCCACTGGTGTTGTGATAGATGTTGTCGTGCCTCAGGTTCAATTTGTTAACTTCAGTGATGACAGCTTTCTCAAAGGTTAACAATTCAATTGGCATAGAAGAGTCTGGCGGGGTAAAGGTTGACTTCAGTTTCAGGCGGGTGTCCGTGTTCTCCGTGGTTGGTGGTTTATCTTGGAAAAAGGATTGTAATTTCAGCTTGCGTGTGAATTCCTGGAGTTCTATATTCAGTTTGAAGACATCTGGTTTCTGAGTAGGCACGAAACCTAGTCCTTTGTTTAACACATTCCGTTGTGTGTCTGTCAGAGGCCAAGGTGTGAGGTTGACTACAAGGTCCCTCTCTTGCTTGTCGACGGCTGGTTTGGGAGGGATCCGGTCATGCTCCTGGTGGTTCGTGAGTTTGCTTGGTCTTGATACTCCGATACAACGTTGTTGCCTTTCCGGTTCCTTCCACGTGTTGTGGGGCGCGTGCCTAAAAAAGATTGTTGTTGGCCATAATACCCCTCATTATAGTCAGGGTTCAATTGTTGGTAGTTCTGTCCACCAGATGGGGGTCCATATTGGAAAGGGTTGAATTGAGGTGGGCCCATGTATTGTTGTGGGTATTGTTGGGGTTGGGGTTGATAACCTCTCCATCCTCGTTGTCTGGGGAACTGCTGTCTCATCTGTCTCCATCCTCCTCTCCATGGTCTGGATCCTTTATTGCCACTGGAATTGGAAGCTGTGGATCCATTGTCCGAAATATCGCTATCAGCATCACTGTTGGAATATTATGGGACGTAGTCAGGTTTGGTGTAGGGGTATGCACTCTCTGGTGTGAATTTAGCTTTGTCTATAGTTAGTTTATTAGACTTGCTTTGTTTTAGGGTGAATTCAATGTCCGTCATTTGTTGATTCAATTCGTCCAGTCTTATTTTTAAATCCACGGGGGATATGTATGTGTTTAACTGTACTTCTATTTTGTTAATCTCAATTTTTAGCTCCTGGGTGATCCTTGCTGCTGTTTTAATTATTAGGACTAGCCAGTCTCTTGAGCAGTGCCAGGATATAAGCGACCACTCTTCGGATTTAAAAATAAGACTGGACGAATTGAATCAACAAATGACGGACTTTGAATTCACCCTGAAACAAAGCAAGTCTAATAAACTAACTAAAGACAAAGCTAAATTCACACCAGAGAGTGCATACCCCTACACCAAACCTGACTACGTCCCAAAATATTCCAACAGTGATGCTGATAGCGATATTTCGGACAATGGATCCACAGCTTCCAATTCCAGTGGCAATAAAGGATCCAGACCATGGAGAGGAGGATGGAGACAGAGGAGACAGCAGTTCCCCAGACAACGAGGATGGAGAGGTTATCAACCTCAACCCCAACAATACCCACAACAATACATGGGCCCACCTCAATTCAACCCTTTCCAATATGGACCCCCATCTGGTGGACAGAACTACCAACAATGGAACCCTGACTATAATGAGGGGTATTATGGCCAACAACAATCTTTTTTAGGCACGCGCCCCACAACACGTGGAAGGAACCGGAAAGGCAACAACGTTGTATGGGAGGATCAAGACCAAGCGAACTCACGAACCACCAGGAGCATGACCGGATCCCTCCCAAACCAGCCGTCGACAAGCAAGAGAGGGACCTTGTAGTCAACCTCACACCTTGGCCTCTGACAGACACACAACGGAATGTGTTAAACAAAGGACTAGGGTTCGTGCCTACTCAGAAACCATATGTCTTCAAACTGAATATAGATTTCCAGGAATTCACACGCAAGCTGAAATTACAAGCCTTTTTCCAAGATAAACCACCAACCACGGAGAACACTGACACCGGCCTGAAACTGAAGTCAACCTTTACCCCGCCAGACTCTTCTATGCCAATTGAATTGTTAACCTTTGAGAAAGCTGTCATCACTGAAGTTAACAAATTGAACCTGAGGGACGACAACATCTATCACAACACCAGTGGCGAGGAACAAAGAGCAATCAGAGAGCTGTCTAACAACAAGGAGTTAATCATAAAACCGGCAGATAAAGGCGGAGCCGTTGTCCTACAAACCTTAGAAGCATACAATACAGAATGCACACGGCTACTGTCAGATACACGGAATTACAGTGTCCTTTTGGAGGATCCTACAGAAAAGTTACGCATCAGGATTGGAGGTATGGTAGAGGAGGATCTAGCCCACAATTGGCTAAGCAAAAAAGAAGCAGAATTTTTACAACAACCCTCATCACGAATCCCATACTTTTACTGCATCCCAAAGATCCATAAAAACATCAACAACCCACCTGGGAGACCCATAGTATAAGGGATCGGCTCCATCCTTGAGCCACTTTCTAAATTTGCGGATGCTTTCCTACGCCCACTGGTACAATCCACGGACACCTACTTAAAGGATTCGAAATTAGTCCTACAATTATTGGAGGATAAAAGTTTTGATCCCACGAAGCAACTCATGTTGGGCCTAGACGTGGAAAGTTTATATACTAGCCTACCACATGATGAGACACTCCAAATAATTGAGGAAGTACTGTTCACCAATTAATGGAAATACCAAACACCGCGAGGCTTAGTTCTCGAATGCATCTCCCTGGCACTACAACACAATTTTTTCCAATATGACAAGACAATATACTTACAGACCCACGGCACAAGTATGGGCAGTACTTTTGCTCCTAGTTTGGCTGGATTATATGTCCACCATCTAGAGCAAAACAGGATACTACATACAGATAACCCATACAGAACCCACATTAATACCTGGAAAAGGTATATTGACGACGTCTTCATCATCTGGGACGGGGAAACAGACACGGCCATTGACTTTGTAAATTGGCTAAACAATCAAAATGCGTATCTGAAATTTACAAGTACGATCTCTAACCAGGCCATGGTGTTTCTCGACCTCAATATCTATGCAGAAGGGGATAGACTCAAGAGCACCACACATTTCAAACCTACAGCGAGGAATTGCTTATTGAGGTATGATAGTTTTCATCCTAGGCATCTGAGGGAGAATTTGCCATATGGACAATTCTTAAGGTTGAGACGCAACTGTACTGAACTGACCGAATTTAAATCACAAGCCGGTGATCTAAAAACAAAACTGTTACAGAGACAATATCCCCCAAAAATCATTGAAAAAGCTATGAAAAGGGCCAAGAACAATCATAGGGGAGCACTCCTGGAGGACAAACTACCAACCCCTGATGACAAAAAAAGACCTATATGTGTCACCACTTATTCCACAATATCAAATGAGGTTTGCAAAATTATAAACAAACATTGGAGGATATTGAATTGTGGCAGTCTTAATCTGGCCAAACCAATGCATGCACACCGCCGAGGTAGGAACCTCAAAGACCTATTGGTGCACACCAGACCCAAACCTTGTACCACATCCAGACAGACCACAATTGGGATACAGGAACATTTCCCTTGTGGAAATTGCAGTAGCTGTCATCTCACACAGAAAAGCAACACCTTAACATTCAGAAATGGTACGACTTGGGAACAACGACAATTCACAAATTGCAATACCAAAAATGTGGTGTACATGATCACATGTCCATGTGGTTTGGAGTACGTGGGCATGACCACGAGGCTTGTGAAAACAAGAATGGGTGAACACAAAAGCAATGTCCGCTGCAAGAAGTCCACAACAAAAATGGCAACACACTATCTGGAGAAACAGCACTGTGTGAACGATCTAAAATGGACTGTGATCGAACACTTGCCATCCGAAAGGGGTCTTTTCTAGATAGAACAACGGTGGGTCTTCCGTCTGGGCACTCATACCGATGGTCTGAATGATGATGTCCCCTGGGGCCAACTGACCAGCTAATTACAAAGCCCATACAGTAATTCATCGACCCATATAATTAATAGGCCCCTAGCAATACCTAAGCGGCCGACTGACATGCCACCTTAACTCCTTGGTTCTCGTCCAGCTGTTTTAAACCTTAACCAATTGCAAATAGTATTACCAAATAAGAGCGCGTTATAGGCCCTCACATCGCTACTCAAGTTCTTATAACGATCGTTTTGAAATACACCACTGCCAAACCACACTTGGTAGAATTATTCCAATACGCATGCCTTTCGAAATACACAGCGCGGCATGCAGCTCCAGAATAGGGACACCTTACAAACGCGCATGCGCTTTCAAAACGACAAGAACACTGTAAACTCCAGCTACCGCACGCATGCGCAAGCCACGGATCTTTCGCGCATGCGTCTGCCAACGACAAGAACACTGTCAACCCCAGCTACCGCACGCATACGCAAGCCACAGATCTTTCGCGCATGCGTCCTCTAATCCTAGACAGTCACATCTGGCATCTCTCCTACGCTATCCGCATCACCGGAAATACCATATATGGTGTGTCCACTAATTGAACGGATTACCCATGTATGGGCATTAGGCATGTCCGACAATTAGCCTATGACTACAGAACCACTCGAGGAATAGTAGCATAAATAGCGCACGGCAGCCATCCCTAGTTAATACCAGCGGAGCAGCGTATGGGGTAACACGGAGGCGAATTTGTCCCGAGCCTGTGAGCATTGGTTAACAGAAACACCATTTCCCATCCAAAAAGTGAGTAAAAAACTGAAAACGATCCTTTGTCCCTTTAGATTGCAAAAATAGCACTCAACCCCAGACGTCCCAGAATGCTCATGAAGCAAGACATCTTTTCACAATGAGTATGACCAACAGTCTTCAAACAAACTTTTTGTGTGTTCATCTATGTTGGGTTTTGTCTGTCTTTTTCCTTTACAGGGCCAATATGCCATGTGGTGCTCCAGGTGACTGCACCTGTATGAGCCACCCTATTAAGGGTAACCATATTAATTTTCATTTTCTTTTTCCTCTTTGTAGGTCATGCAAATGCATGGTCACAAACCGCTGTAGGCACATTATAGCCTTTATTTTAGTATTAAGTCATTGTATATAGTCTCGCACTTTTTGCTTATTTACACAATTTATAGAAATACGTGAGTAAGGTGGGGAAGTTGTGCCCCCGTCCTGAAGAAGGAGCACACGCTCCGAATCATGTTGACGCACACCAGAGGTACTGTCCATAGTCACGACAGTTAGCTACCTCACGCTGCACTTCTTTTAATAGTACCAGCCCGGGGTTGTGAATAACGTATTTTCCTATACACCCACGAGCCAGGTACTTTTTAAACCTTCACCATACCCCACCACTCACATTTAAATACCCCTACCACTTGCATCACACACACCACACATAGTCCAACCTTTAGTGCTCCCGCGTAGTCGTAGGTTGCAGCACGCCGCATCCCGTTAGAGGGGTGCGAAGACCCCGATGATGAAGCATGACACCAAGGGGCCTGTTGGTGTGTGAGGGGTATTTTACAAAACACTGTGTGTCCACACACTTGTGGTAGACACCCTTCCCTTCTCACTGTGAGTAGGATTCCTTTTGTTTATGTAACGGTGCCCGTGGAGTAAGAATCCTACCCCTGTACTCTACCTCCCTCCAATTGTTTTTTCGTATCTAGGCAGCGCAGAGCTGCGGGAGTTCCCCACACAACATACACACACATAGTGACACACACTATAGATAAGAAGCCAGTGGTCAACACACGATGGAGGACGAACACGGCCTCACTTTTGGGGACGATGAAATCGATAGAATCCTCAGAGACCACAACCCATTTGAAGGCCTGAGCAATCCGGAAACCGGTCCAAACATCAATGACTGGAATGAACTAATGAATCACAGACAAAACCAAATACAGGCAGCCCTTCTCGGTCTATTCATGAAGGAATATTTACGGAATAAAATGGCACCACCAGGACTAATAGTTAAGAACGAACCGCTTATTTTCCAAAATGATTTGATTTTCAAAAAAGAGTGGTCGCTTATATCCTGGCACTGCTCAAGAGACTGGCTAGTCCTAATAATTAAAACAGCAGCAAGGATCACCCAGGAGCTGAAAATTGAGATTAACAAAATAGAAGTACAGTTAAACACATACATATCCCCCGCGGATTTAAAAATAAGACTGGACGAATTGAATCAACAAATGACGGACTTTGAATTCACCCTGAAACAAAGCAAGTCTAATAAACTAACTAAAGACAAAGCTAAATTCACACCAGAGAGTGCATACCCCTACACCAAACCTGACTACGTCCCAAAATATTCCAACAGTGATGCTGATAGCGATATTTTGGACAATGGATCCACAGCTTCCAATTCCAGTGGCAATAAAGGATCCAGACCATGGAGAGGAGGATGGAGACAGAGGAGACAGCAGTTCCCCAGACAACGAGGATGGAGAGGTTATCAACCCCAACCCCAACAATACCCACAACAATACATGGGCCCACCTCAATTCAACCCTTTCCAATATGGACCCCCATCTGGTGGACAGAATTACCAACAATGGAACCCTGACTATAATGAGGGTTATTATGGCCAACAACAATCTTTTTTAGGCACGCGCCCCACAACACGTGGAAGGAACCGGAAAGGCAACAACGTTGTATGGGAGGATCAAGACCAAGCGAACTCACGAACCACCAGGAGCATGACCGGATCCCTCCCAAACCAGCAGTCGACAAGCAAAAGAGGGACCTTGTAGTCAATCTCACACCTTGGCCTCTGACAGACACCCAACGAATGTGTTAAACAAAGGACTAGGTTTCGTGCCTACTCAGAAACCAGATGTCTTCCAACTTAATATAGAACTCCAGGAATTCACACGCAAGCTGAAATTACAAGCCTTTTTCCAAGATAAACCACCAACCACGGAGAACACTGACACCGGCCTGAAACTGAAGTCAACCTTTACCCCGCCAGACTCTTCTATGCCAATTGAATTGTTAACCTTTAAGAAAGCTGTCATCACTGAAGTTAACAAATTGAACCTAAGGGATGACAACATCTATCCTAACACCAGTGGCGAGGAACAAAGAGCAATCAGAGAGCTGTCTAACAACAAGGAGTTAATCATAAAACCGGCAGATAAAGGCGGAGCCATTGTCCTACACACCTTAGAAGCATACAATACAGAATGCACACGGCTACTGTCAGATACACGGAATTACAGGGTCCTTTTGGAGTATCCTACAGAAAAGTTACGCATCAGGATTGTAGGTATGGTAGAGGAGGGTCTAGCCCACAATTGGCTAAGCAAAAAAGAAGCAGAATTTTTACCACAACCCTCACCACGAATCCCATACTTTTACTGCATTCCAAAGATCCATAAAAACATCAACAACCCACCTGGGAGACCCATAGTATCAGGGATCGGCTCCATCCTTGAGCCACTTTCTAAATTTGCGGATGCCTTCCTACGCCCACTGGTACAATCCACGGACACCTACTTAAAGGATACGAAATCAGTCCTACAATTATTGGAGGATAAAAGTTTTGATCCCACGAAGCAACTCATGTCGGGCCCAGACGTGGAAAGTTTATATACTAGCCTACCACATGATGAGACACTCCAAATAATTGAGGAAGTACTGTTCACCAATCAATGGAAATACCAAACACCGCGAGGCTTAGTTCTCGAATGCATCTCCCTGGCACTACAACACAATTTTTTCCAATATGACAAGACAATATACTTACAGACCCACGGCACAAGTATGGGCAGTACTTTTGCTCCTAGTCTGGCTGGATTATATGTCCACCATCTAGAGCAAAACAGGATACTACATACAGATAACCCATACAGAACCCACATTAATACCTGGAAAAGGTATATTGACGACGTCTTCATCATCTGGGACGGGGAAACAGACACGGCCATTGACTTTGTAAATTGGCTAAACAATCAAAATGCGTATCTGAAATTTACAAGTACGATCTCTAACCAGGCCATGGTGTTTCTCGACCTCAATATCTATGCAGAAGGGGATAGACTCAAGAGCACCACACATTTCAAACCTACAGCGAGGAATTGCTTATTGAGGTATGATAGTTTTCATCCTAGGCATCTGAGGGAGAATTTGCCATACGGACAATTCTTAAGGTTGAGACGCAACTGTACTGAACTGACCGAATTTAAATCACAAGCCGGTGATCTACAAAACAAAACTGTTACAGAGACAATATCCCCCAAAAATCATTGAAAAAGCTATGAACAGGGCCAAGAACAATCATAGGGGAGCACTCCTGGAGGACAAACTACCAACCCCTGATGACAAAAAAAGACCTATATGTGTCACCACTTACTCCACAATATCAAATGAGGTTTCCAAAATTATAAACAAACATTGGCGGATATTGAATTGTGGCAGTCTTAATCTGGACAAACCAATGCATGCACACCGCCGAGGTAGGAACCTCAAAGACCTATTGGTGCACACCAGACCCAAAACTTGTACCACATCCAGACAGACCACAATTGGGATACAGGGACATTTCCCTTGTGGAAATTGCAGTAGCTGTCATCTCACACAGAAAAGCAACACCTTAACATTCAGAAATGGTACGACTTGGGAACAACGACAATTCACAAATTGCAATACCAAAAATGTGGTGTACATGATCACATGTCCATGTGGTTTAAAGTACGTGGGCATGACCACGAGGCCTGTGAAAACAAGAATGGGTGAACACAAAAGCAATGTCCGCTGCAAGAAGTCCACAACAAAAATGGCAACACACTATCTGGAGAAACAGCACTGAGTGAACGATCTAAAATGGACTGTGATCGAACACCTGCCATCCGAAAGGGGTCTTTTCCAGAAAGAACAGCGGTGGGTGTTCCGTCTGGGCACTCATACCGATGGTCTGAATGATGATGTCTCCTGGGGCCAACTGACTAGCTAATTACAAAGCCCCTAAAGTAATTCATCGACCCATATAATTAATAGGCCCCTAGCAATAACCGAGCGGCCGACTGACATGCCACCTTAACTCCTTGGTTCTCGTCCAGCTGTTTTAAACCTTAACCAATTGCAAATAGTATTACCAAATAAGAGCGCCTTATAGGCCCTCACATCGCTACTCAAGTTCTTATAACGATCGTTTTGACATACATCACTGCCAAACCACACTTGGTAGAATTATTCCAATACGCATGCCTTTCGAAATACACAGCTCCAGAATAGGGACACCTTACAAACGCGCATGCGCTTTCAAAACGACAAGAACACTGTAAACTCCAGCTACCGCACGCATGCGCAAGCCACGGATCTTTCGCGCATGGGTCTACCAACGACAAGAACACTGTCAACCCCAGCTACCGCACGCATACGCAAGCCACAGATCTTTCGCGCATGCGTCCTCTAATCCTTGACAGCCACACCTGGCATCTCTCCCACGCTATCCGCATCACCGGAAATACCATATATGATATGTCCACTAATTGAACGGATTACCCATGTATGGGCATTAGGCATGTCCGACAATTAGCCTATGACTACAGAACCACTCGAGGAATAGTAGCATAAATAGCGCGCGGCAGCCATCCCTAGTTAATACCAGCGGAGCAGCGTATGGGGTAGCACGGAGGCGAATTTGTCCCGAGTCTGTGAGTATTGGTTAACAGAAACACCATTTCCCATCCAAAAAGTGAGTAAAAAACTGAAAACGATCCTTTGTCCCTTTAGATTGAAAAAATAGCAATCAACCCCAGACGTCCCAGAATGCTCATGAAGCAAGACATCTTTTCACAATGAGTATGACCAACAGTCTTCAAACAAACTTTTTGTGTGTTCATCTATGTTGTGTTTTGTCTGTCTTTTTCCTTTACAGGGCCAATATGCCATGTGGTGCTCCAGGTGACTGCACCTGTATGAGCCACCCTATTAAGGGTAACCATATTAATTTTCATTTTCTTTTTCCTCTTTGTAGGTCATGCAAATGCATGGTCACAAACCGCTGTAGGCACATTATAGCCTTTATTTTAGTATTAAGTCACTGTATATAGTCTCGCACTTTTTGGTAATTTACACAATTTATAGAAATACGTGAGTAAGGTGGGGAAGTTGTGCCCCCGTCCTGAAGAAGGAGCACACGCTCCGAAACATGTTGACGCACACCAGAGGTACTGTCCATAGTCACGACAGTTAGCTACCTCACTCTGCACTTCTTTTAATAGCACCAGCCCGGGGTTGTGAATAAAGTTTTTTTCCTATACACCCACGAGCCAGGTACTTTTTAAACCTTCAACATACCCTACCACTCACATTTAAATACCCCTACCACTTGCATCACACACACCACACATAGTCCAACCTTTAGTGCTCCCGCGTAGTCGTAGGTCGCAGCACGCCGCATCCCGTTAGAGGGGTGCGAAGACCCCGATGATGAAGCATGACACCAAGGGGCGTGTTGGTGTGTGAGGGGTATTTTACAAAACACTGTGTGTCCCCACACTTGTGGTAGACACCCTTCCCTTCTCACTGTGAGTAGGATTCCTTTTGTTTATGTAACAGTGCCCGTGGAGTAAGAATCCTACCCCTGTACTCTACCTCCCTCCAATTGTTTTTTCGCACGGAAGAGGGTGTGCCATTGAGAGGGAATAGGAAGACAGGGTAAATAGAGAACAGCACATTATGTCTACACACTTGCAGCACAAAGTCAATTTTAAAAATCACCATTTAAAACAGTAAAGTGTGCTCCATATCAAGAAGCTCATTTTGGTGCCTACTTTATTCTGGAGATAGGATGAACACTCAGAAGTTTTAGATTCCACATAGAAAAGTGGGTTCTTGTGCGTACAGTGAGAGCGGATCTCTGTCACAAACAGACCTCAGTAGAGCTAAATGCACTCCTCTGCAGATAGAGCTTGAGCACAGATGCAGCCAAGTCCCTGCATGCATAGTGTTGAACTCATGCACAGATAGAGCAAAGTCCATATACCCATAGGTAATTTCTTTCATTGAGCTAGAGCTGAGTTCCTGAACGCACAGTACTGTGAACCTGGACAGACAGAGCTGAGTATGCAGCTGAGCTTCACTACAGACAGTGATGAGCCCCTGCGCAGACATAGATCGAGGTGAGCCAGTTCACAGCCAGAGTTGAGCTCTCAGTATTTATTTCAATAATGTAAAATCCTAGGTTCTGTGGGAACTGAGAAACAAGGCCCAGCTGATATTCTGTGGGAGTATCACATATCTTTCACCCAGGTTACTCTTCCTGAGAGGAGGAGAAGGTGGGAGGGAGGATGGCAGTAAGAGAGAAGGGATTGAGAGAAGTAATTGAAGAGAGAGAATGACAAGGTAGATAGTAGTGAAAGAGAATTTAGAATGTGTGTGAATATGGACAAAAAAGTGAGATAGAAATGAGGAGAGTGTGACTGAGATCGAAAAGAATAGAGACGGAGTGTGACACAGGAGACACCAGAGTGAGAGATGTATGGACAACACCACTGCAATAAAGCTAAGGCAAATTTTATGTTATGTTATGTTAAGGGTATTTGTGATGTAATTAACTCACTCTGGAGAGTATCCTGTTTCACTGATAGAATGTTGACCCCCCAAAATATCCCCATACATAAAGATAGAGTTATAAATATTGATGTCAAAAATATTGACATCCTATATTTATAATGGTAAGTACAACAATATTGGGGGGGAAATATTGATGTAAAAAATACAGTTGTACAAAATATCGATTTTAATATATGTATAAAAACATATTTTTAAATATATTAAACAATAAAATTAACTTAAAAAAATTATTTAGATTTAATATACATTTTAACAAATATAACACATAACTCTTATTTAAAAAATGTAAACATACGTATGCAAAATGTAATATATATATATATATATAGTTACTTTAAACAATGAATAAACTATTCATTTTAATTTATTTTATAATTGTATATATGAAATTTACAAATATATATATATATATATATATATATATATAGACCAATAACATCAAATCTGATAAAAAACATTATATTATTAATTAAGACATTAAACTATTTAAAAGTCTTTAAACTTACATTTTCCACTTCAGTGAGTGCAACAGTAGGGAAAGTGGTGGATAGCGGAGGGGTAACAATTACTATTCCCACTCCAGTGAGTGCAACTGTAGGGAATGTGTTGGATAGCGGAGGGGTAAAAATTACTATTCCCACTCCAGTGAGTGCAACAGTAGGGAAAGTGGTGGATAGAGGAGGGGTAAAATAAATTACTATTCCCACTCCAGTGAGTGCAACAGTAGGGAAATGTTGAATAGTGGAGGGGTAAAAATTACCATTCCCACTTCAGTGAGTGCAACAGTAGGGGAAGTGTTGGATAGCGGACGGGTACAAATTAATATTCCCACTCCAGTCACTTCAAATTTAATAACAAACAAAATATCTCCAGCACAACATATAAAAACAAAAAAATTAAAAATATATAAAAATAGTTTAAAAAAACTAATAAATAGAAACATATTATAAAGGAAAACTGCTGGGAAAATCTGCAAAAGGCTGAATCATTAAAGATTTTGCATGCTTTTTGGTCTGTGATCAATCAATTCTTAAAAGATGAACGGTGTATGTCTATAGATAACCATGTGAAGCAGGAGAAATAGGTTACACATTTCGAAGGGCGATCTGGGACTGCTGAAAAGGCAATTACTCAATCAAGCTCCACAAGCTTAGCTGGCTTAGGAGGTGGTGCCCAGTTTACGCTGGAAGAAATAAAACATGCTCTAAATCAGTGCAAAAGTGCAAAGGCACCAGGACCAAATGACGTTCCAATCGATCTTTTTCTATATAATCAGGACCTTTGGGCCATGCTCTTAACTAATTATTTTAATAAAATTGCCCAAATTGGTGTTCCTCCCTCATAGAGAACTGCTGTAATTGTCCATATCTACTAAAAGGGAGATAGGTCAAATCCGAAAAACTACAGGCCTATATCTTTGATAGATTCAACTGCAAAACTAATGGGCTCACTGCTTTTAAATGAGTTTGAGGAATGGGCT
Organism: Lissotriton helveticus; assembly: GCF_964261635.1. Taxonomy (NCBI): domain Eukaryota; kingdom Metazoa; phylum Chordata; class Amphibia; order Caudata; family Salamandridae; genus Lissotriton; species Lissotriton helveticus. The sequence continues at coordinate 1,305,506,733 of NC_136061.1, forward strand.
CTGGAGATTAATATTATAATCCCATGTCAGTTTGGGTTCAGAAAAGGAAAAGGCACTGTGGATCGGTGTCTGAACCTAATATTTGCAAAGTACACAGCAGCAAAAAAAGGCCATTTATACCTTGCCTTTATGGATCTGTCCACAGCCTTTGACTGTGTGGCACAGCCTAGGTTGTGGCAGATCATGGAGGCAATGGGGGTGGAGGTACAGACCATTAATATTATTTGTGATTTGTATTCAGGTGACTCAGCTCGTGTTCGTTATGGAAAAGGAGGAGCTTGTACTAGGCACTTCAAAATTGCTAGAGCTGTGAGACAGGGGTGAGTCCTAGCACCCTTTTTATTTTCTCTTTAAACTAATGATGTCGAATCAGCTTTGCAGGGATCTACTCCAAATGTTCCTTACATTAATTCACTACAAATACCGATACTTTTATATGCAGACGAAGCAGGGATTTTAGCTCGTACTAGTAATGCGCTCCGCATATTAGTAATGGATTATACTAATTTTATGAACCAGCTGGACAATAAAATTAATTATTCAGAGTCCTTTGTCTTAGTGGCAGGGCCAAAGTACTGAATCAACCACAAATCTGTATTAAAGGGGCAAGTTGGGAGTTTTGGATTCTTTTAATTATTTAGGGATTATGTTTGACCGCCAAAATCACAGGAAAGGTATTGTCATAAATAGGGGATTACAGATGGAGAAAAATATTGGGGCACTTTTTAAATTTATTTGAAAAAAGTAGGTTCTAAACCTATTGAAGCAGTTAAAAAAGCTTATGAAGCCAAAACAGTATCTGCTGCTACTTACGGAGCAGCTGTCTGGGGCATTAGAGACTGCCCCAAATTACAACTTATAGAAGATACCTTTTTGAAAATATTGGTTTCACTGCCAAAATCATGCTCTAATTTTAATTGTCATACGGAGTTACGAGTCTCTTATATAACTGATAAAATTTGTGTGGCGCTCATCTTAATGTAAAAAACACAGTTGATGGACAGAATGTAGAACAATGTCATACATTCACCCCAGTACAAGGATCTGGGCCTAAATCCATCATTTTTTTGCACTCCACACCTCCCTGGGTTAGACACTGGCTATATGCAAATCAGCTCTGACCCTGTGCCTCATGGGAACAGTCCAGTCCGAACTACCAAGCCATGTCTTTCCCAGACCGGAATCAAGCATCCAAGGACCGGTTTCTGGCTATCAGCCTTCATTCAGCCTGGATAGCTTGACTCCAGTGGTGTGGAGAGCCTGGGACTCACGTCTGAGCATACCCAGCCCACTTGGGGTGAAAATTGCAAAAAACACAGTTGATGGACAGAATGTAGAACAATGTCATACATTCACCCCAGTACAAGGATCTGGGCCTAAATCTATCATTTTTTTGCACTCCACACCACCCTGGGTTAGACACTGGCTATATGCAAATCAGCTCTGACCCTGTGCCTCATGGGAACAGTCCATTCCGAACTACCAAGCCATGTCTTTCCAGACCAGAATCAAGCATCCAAGGACCGGTTTCTGGCTATCAGCCTTCATTCAGCCTGGATAGCTTGACTCCAGTGGTGTGGAGAGCCTGGGACTCACGTCTGAGCATACCCAGCCCACTCGGGGTGAAAATTGCAAAAAACACAGTTGATGGACAGAATGTAGAACAATGTCATACATTCACCCCAGTACAAGGATCTGGGCCTAAATCCATCATTTTTTTGCACTCCACACCACCCTGGGTTAGACACTGGCTATATGCAAATCAGCTCTGACCCTGTGCCTCATGGTAACAGTCCAGTCCGAACTACCAAGCCATGTCTTTCCCAGACTAGTATCAAGCATCCAAGGACCGGTTTCTGGCTATCAGCCTTCATTCAGCCTGGATAGCTTGACTCCAGTGGTGTGAAGAGCCTGGGACTCACGTCTGAGCATACCCAGCCCACTCGGGGTGAAAATTGCAAAAAACACAGTTGATGGACAGAATGTAGAACAATGTCATACATTCACCCCAGTACAAGGATCTGGGCCTAAATCCATCATTTTTTTGCACTCCACACCACCCTAGGTTAGACACTGGCTATATGCAAATCAGCTCTGACCCTGTGCCTCATGGGAACAGTCCAGTCCGAACTACCAAGCCATGTCTTTCCCAGACCGGAATCAAGCATCCAAGGACCGGTTTCTGGCTATCAGCCTTCATTCAGCCTGGATAGCTTGACTCCAGTGGTGTGGAGAGCCTGGGACTCACGTCTGAGCATACCCAGCCCACTCGGGGTGAAAATTGCAAAAAACACAGTTGATGGACAGAATGTAGAACAATGTCATACATTCACCCCAGTACAAGGATCTGGGCCTAAATCCATCATTTTTTTGCACTCCACACCACCCTGGGTTAGACACTGGCTATATGCAAATCAGCTCTGACCCTGTGCCTCATGGGAACAGTCCAGTCCGAACTACCAAGCCATGTCTTTCCCAGACCGGAATCAAGCATCCAAGGACCGGTTTCTGGCTATCAGCCTTAATTCAGCCTGGATAGCTTGACTCCAGTGGTGTGGAGAGCCTGGGACTCACGTCTGAGCATACCCAGCCCACTCGGGGGGAAAATTGCAAAAAACACAGTTGATGGACAGAATGTAGAACAATGTCATACATTCACCCCAGTACAAGGATCTGGGCCTAAATCCATCATTTTTTTGCACTCCACACCACCCTGGGTTAGACACTGGCTATATGCAAATCAGCTCTGACCCTGTGCCTCATGGGAACAGTCCAGTCCGAACTACCAAGCCATGTCTTTCCCAGTCCGGAAGCAAGCATCCAAGGACCGGTTTCTGGCTATCAGCCTTCATTCAGCCTGGATAGCTTGACTCCAGTGGTGTGGAGAGCCTGGGACTCACGTCTGAGCATACCCAGCCCACTCGGGGTGAAAATTGCAAAAAACACAGTTGATGGACAGAATGTAGAACAATGTCATACATTCACCCCATCTTAATGTGGCACTCGGTCTGGCGGAAGGAGTCTCGTTAACGAGGGATATTATAAATGACGTCTTGAAGCATTATGGTGCAAATAATATCAGTTAGTTATGTTATGTTGAATCTACTTTTCAAGCAACTGGACTACATCATCTGTTCACAGATCCCACAACTTGCTGGTCTATTTCTAAAAAAGATTTTAAAAATCATTTGTTATCTAGATTACAGGCAAGGAGGGAGGTCTACAGTCTTAAGATGACAACTGTTAGAGCATTCTAGGAGGTTCCAAGCATAAAACAAATGGATATGAATGCAACCTATCTATCGTTCGTCACTAATTTACAACATACATATATTTTGGTTAGATTTCGACTGAATTATATCCCTTGATGTTAGGTCTACCTCGTAATATCTATGTAACATCTGAATTGCCATTTTGCACATGTGATGATCAAACTATTCAGAATGATTTGCATTTCTTGTTTTTTTGCAAATTTTATTGTGAGGAAAGGAAAAAGTTTATTGTCCCACTTATCCATAAAATGAATTTCAGGCAGTGATGTGTTGCCCTTTATTATCTGCAGTTATTACCTGATGCTTTTACATGTTTTTCATTGGCGTTCTTCTTTTTATCCGCTTTAAAAAGAGACGATTAATTCATCAATCTGATAATTAACTGAAGCATTACCTGCTTGAATTGTGTTACTCACTGTATGTATATATATTTTTTATTCTTTCCCTTTAATCTTTGTAATTTGTAATAAGAATAATGCTATTTTTAATGTGTCTTTTTTTTGTAAGATTGGAAATTGTTTATCTGTAAAATACTTTTTAAGCCATTATTTTGTTGGCGAAATAAAGTTATTTATGAATGACTGACTATTTTTATTTTTTTTTTTTTAAATCTTTTTTTAGTCCTCATCTTGCGATTATCGTTATGCATGTGGAGTATCAGGTTTCTGCCTCGTTGCCTTTTACCGACACTGCCCCTTGTTCTCTCTTGATTGGGGAGTTTTGACCATTCGTTATTTGAGGAGTTTCCTTTGCTCGTCACATATCGATGCCTCTGGCTTAGGTTAGATCGGGGGGAGCTAGCCAGCTTGGCTACTCGACAAGTACCTTACTTGTTCACCAGAAGATAAATCGCTTTAATCATAAGACTTAAGTTTGTTATTATTTGGGGTTTAAGAATGATTCAAAGATATCCCAAAACTTAAATCTTTTGCTTATATTTCCTAGCTTATCAAGCTTGTTGATTCTTATTACTGAGTTTAGCCATTCTGCATGGGTTGGGCAAGAGGGTCTTATCCAGTTAATACATATTTCTCTCCTTGCTAGAGCTATTAATACAAAAAGGAGATTTTCCTGCTCTTTAGTTAGATTCCCTTCGTTACCTGGGCCCAAAATCCCAAAAAGAATAAGAGTCGTACTTACAGTAAGTTGCTTGGCCAGGATAGAGCTCAGGGTCTTACCGACTTGATCCCAAAAGTCCTCCAAATGTGGACAGCTTTTAAACATATGGATGTCATCTGACTTTTCTTCTCCACATTTAGGGCATTTCCTTATTCCAGCGTTTTTGAATTTGGACAGTTTTTTAGGGGTCCAATATGCCCGATGGATTGTATACAGATGATTCCTCTTCAGAGCCGCGGATTTCAAGGTTGACCAGCATTTAGCTACAGATTTTTCCCATATTAGATCTAAATCTGTTATTACAGCGTCTTTCCATATTTGGGCTTCCATGTTAACAGTGTCGTCGTTGGCCGTTATCAAAGCCCAATACCACTTAGCCACTTCTTTTAGTAATCGCGTTGTTGTGATCATGTCATCCTCCAGATTTTCATTACCATGTATACTGGGTAGAGTTCTGGACCAACTTGACATTTGATAATACTTAAATTTAGATAATGTATTGTTCGACAGTTCTTGAAGTTCTACCCAGGTTTTTATATTTGGACCATCTAGTATTTGCCCCCAGTATTTGATGTCGGCTCTTTTTAATGCTAGTGCAAGAGTATCTTTTAAGCATTCTGGGGTTCCGGGGGATTCCCAAATAGGAGCCCACTTACTGTAGTATGATATATGTAATATGCCTCTAATTTGTGTCCACATCTTTGCTGCATCTCTCAGTATCTTAAGCTTTATTTTTTTGAAGTATTTAGGATGTCCATACTTAAACAGCGCATGATCCTCTGAATTTGTGATTACTTGTAGATAAGTTGAGTAGTGTTCATGATTTTTCAGTAAAGGTTTGATGTTTTTAAACTGAAAGGCTCTGCAATATTCCACCAGGTCTGGACTGGCCAGCCCGCCCTCCTTCTTGCTCCTCCTGATCTTTTTCCATGCTATCCTCGTGCCCTTTGCTGCCCAAATGAAGCTTGTTATATCTCTTTGTGCCCGAGCTAGTTCCGCTTTCCCGAACTCCATTGGAATCGTATTAAATAAAAAGGTAAATTTTGGCAAAATGGTCATCTTTATTATATTCGATCTCCCAATCAAACTCAATGGTAGAGAGGTCCATGTCTCAAGTAGTTTTCTTACATCCCCGGCAACTTTATTCAAATTCCTGTTTGCAATCTTCTCTATGTCATGATTTATTAAGATTCCTAAATACCTGATTTCATTTTTTATGAAGTTGTTTTGAAAAGCCGTATTCCATGTCATAATTTCTGTCTTTGTTTGATTCACCAAATACCCTGAGATTTTACCGAATGTAGTTAGAGTTTTCTCAATATTTGCTTTAGCTTTTGGGTAATCGTCAGTAAAGATCATTAAGTCGTCCGCATGGAGAGCAATTTTCTTCTCCCAACTGCCATACTTGAAAGGTGTTATTTCGTTGTTATTTCTTAGCTTGTTTGCCAGAGGCTCAATATATAAATTGAAAAGTAAGGGGGAGAGTGGACAACCCTGTCTCGTTCCTCTGGTTATTTTTATGTTTTCTGTCAAACTGCCATTTATTAGGACCTTTGATTTTGGATCTTTATAAATCTGGTTTACCATACATGTAAAGTGTGGTCCAAAGTTGTTCTTGATCATAACTTTCTCAAGAAAGGTCCAGTTGACCCGGTCAAACGCCTTTGCGGCATCAACAGCGAGTATAGTAAGCGGAGTTTTCTCACTTATGGCAATGTCTACTGCAGTTAAGAGCTCTTGCGTTACTTCATGTAAGTATCTTCCTTTAATAAAACCTTTTTGATCTTGATGTAGTAAGTTTGATAGTACTTTCCCTAGTCTAGCTGCCATTATTTTAGTGAATATTTTGTAATCAGCGTTCAATAAAGATATTGGACGGTATGATTCACATTTGAGTGGATTCTTTCCGGGTTTCAGAATGATTGAGATTATGGCATCATTCCATGAATCAGGTATAGGTTTCTGTTGTATTAAAATTAAATTAACTAGTTTAGTTATGTGAGGAAGTATGGAGTTTTTTAGTTTCATGTATAATTCATTTGGAATAGCATCCGGTCCTGCTGCTTTTCCCTTTTTCAGACCTTTCATTGCATCTGCCACTTCTTCTTCGAGGACTTCTTTATCTAATGTTTCTCTGTCGTTTTCTGTCAGTTTTAGGAGCTCTGCATCCTCTAGGTAGGAGTTAATCCTTTGCTCTGAGGGATTTAAGTCTTCCGTATACAGAACCTTAAAGAATTTCCAGAATTCGTGCTTGATGGTGATTTCATCGGAGGTAGAATTATTTTGACCATCCGGAATGATGCTTTTTACCTTGTTTTTAGCTAGATCCGTTTTGAGTTTCCATGCTAGCCATTTTCCGCAGCCCTCACCATATTCATGTTTCGCCAGTTTGCTGGAATCCCATTTTTTCTGTAGTCTCTCCTCCAGAATCTGATTAATTTTATCTTTATGCGTTTGTTTTTTGTTGAGAAGATCTTGCTTCTTAGCCTCTTCATGTTCTGCGGATATAGCGATATCTAGAATGACTGACTATTACCACTCCATTGAGTGCAACAGTAGGAAAAGTATTGGATAGCAGAGGGGTACAAATTAATATTCCCACTTCAGTGAGTGCAACAGTAGGGAAAGTGTTTGATAACGGAGGAATACAAATGACTATACCTACTCCAGGGAGTGCACCAATAGGGAAAGTATTGGATAGTGGAGGGGTAAAAATTACTATCCCCACTCCAGTGAGTGCAACAGTAGGCAAAGTGTTGGATAGAGGAGGGGTAAAAATGACTATTCCCACTCCAGTGAGTGCAACAGTAGGGAAATGTTGGATAGTGAAGGGGTAAAAATTAATATTGCCACTCCACAAAAACTAATAAATAGAAACATATTATAATGTTAAATAGATATGACAGATACCTAGAAATATTATATTAAAGACATTTAAAATAATCTACAAATACCTGTTTTAATTAGGAATTATTTATAAACAAAAACATTAATTATTACATATATGTAACCTTTTTCATTCCCTACCCTATAACACCGCACAATTCACAACACACATCTAAATTAGAAACAAAATGTACCTCCACAATTACCATAATTAATTAGCAAATAAAGAAATATTATTAATTAAAAAACAAATTAAAACAAATAAAAATATATTTACTCCCCAAATGTTACCCCATAAAACCAAAACTCAACACACACAAAATAAAAGCAATTAACCTAATTAATTATCAATTGATGAATTCATATTAATGATCAACTAATTATTAATGAATTAAACATAAATTACTTTGCACCCTCTACCCCTATAAAACCCACAACCCACACCTAAAAATAATTACAAAATCCCCATGAATAATAAAAAAACAAATTATTATCAATTAACAACTACTTAATAAATAATTAAAAATAAATTAGTTCCTACCCTTTACCCCTATAAACCCCACAACTCACATCTAAAATGAATTACACAAATGAAATATTTAAATGTGAATTAATGAATTAGCATTAACACATAATTAATAGTTAATTAAAAAAATTAAAACTCCCACTTTTTACCCCTATAAACCCCACAACCCACAAGAAGTACACAAATAACAAAATGAATTACCAGTTAATTAATTAATATTAATTAACCAATAAATAATTACTTAATAAATTAATTTCTACATTTAGCACTATAAATTCTAAATTAAATAAATAATACATTTGAAAATATCATAAATGTATGATTACTAAGGGTTCTATTACGATGGCGGGCAAGCAAAGTCTGCCCACCACTGCAACGGCAAAAGGGACCGCCCGCCATAGGTGCGGCGGTACCGCCATTCAAATTAGGATTTGCCCGCCACACTGGCGGGCACATCCTGCATTTTTTACATTGTGGCAGGCGGTGCTGTAAGCAGCACTGGCCGCAATGTAAAAAATGCATGTAGTGCATTTGCATGCACATTGTGACAGGCATCGCGCGGTGCCTGTCACCTTGTGCATGCAAATGCAGGGGGGTACCATACATACCCCCCATGTGCACCCACAACCCCAAAACATCCTGGGGCCCACTACGGGCCCCCAACAGCGAAAACCGCATGCCTTTCCATGGCGGCAACGCCATGGAAAGGCATCCTGATTTCGTTGGCAATGTCTTACAGACACCGCTCCCATATTGTGGCAGTTTTCGGCCAGCTTGATGTGTCGACCGGCGGACGGTCTTCCGGTCCACCGCGGACCCCCCAGCCATCCTAATGTGGCGGGGGGTCAATCACGGACAGATGGTGGGCGGATCACCCCTGCCAGGCTGGCTGTAGCTACCGCCAGCCTGGCGGGGGCGATCCGCCCGCCATCCTAATAGGCCCCTAAATTACTTCCCACCCTTTTCCCCTATAAACCCCACAACCCACTCTTAAAAAATTAATATGATTACCATAATTAATTACCAATTCTTTAATTAATATTTATTACCAACCAATTGGTAATTAATTAATAATAAATTACTTCCCACAGTTAACACTATAAAATCTAACTTAAATAAATATTACTGAATACAAAATAATCATACATTTTTTATAATTAAATTACTTTCCACCCTATTCCCCTATAAGACCACAACCCGCTACAGAACTATAAAATGCAAAATTTAATTAAAATAAAACTGATAACTACTAAAACTTTAACACATGTATTAAAAAACAAAAACAATACTTATACAAAAAATAGATCACAACATTTAAAGTACATACTAAAATACATCACACTAATTAAAACATCGATAATTTAAACAACTATATTTTTGCAGACAATATGAATGACTCAATAATTTTTTTACGTGATATTTCTTACCTTAAAGTCAATTTTCTTGACCACAATATTCTTGGTGTCGATATTTCTGTGTCACAATATTTCCAACTCGATCTTTGTGTAAGTCGACATTTCCAACTCGATATTCTGTCTGCATACCAAGTATCCTGTTGCTGAGAAAGCAGGGGTTATGTTAGCTGTGACTGGGACTCGTCCAGGTGAAGAACCATTGTAGGAAGCTGGCTCTCTATATAGTTTACCAAAACAAAATACACTGTGTAGAGCAATTGATTAACAGAGGCAAAAGTAGATATTAATAATGTTCTATTTGCTGTAGTGTGGCCGAGCAGATAGGCTTATCAGAGGGTAGTGCTAAATATTTGTTGTATTCAAGAGGCAATAAATGAGACACACACTCAAAGAATAAATCCGAGACAAATGTAAAAAAAATAACACTTATTTTTATATATTTTCCAACCAAGAACTTTGTTCAATATTAAGACCTGTTTTTCTTATAAATTATCAGAGTTTGGAAAATAGTTCACAGTTGTGTGCAATTATTCACAATGTATTCCTATGGCAGGAAAATGTAGAAATGCATAGAAAATCAGGCAGATGGTTGTAGGGATCCATTTTCTGGGTTTGGAATGGTAGAAAGCCTAGGTCCATTGTTCTACCAGCGGTTTGTCTAGAAAGTCCCGGATTCGGCCGGGAGCAGAGTACTGAAGGCGTTTAGTAGCAGGTGCACTATGAAGAAGGGAGGCAACCTAGGGGCAGGCTGCTGAAGGGGACTTGTAGGCAAATCGGAGCGCTCCCAATTGGAGGCTCAGGCTGCAAGGGCCTTAGCAGCACGGGAGCAAGGCTGGTTTGTTGTTACCCAGGCTGAGCGAATAACAGGTAGGTTGAACGGACTCTGTGCACAGAGGTGATCTTCGTGGTCAAGAGCATACAGTTGACTGGGACAACTTCAGGACTGCTAGGCCACTCCCTGAGTGGGTCTCAGGGGTGCTGATGCCCCTTGATGGGTGCTTGCTTCCTGGGCAGTTGGAGTCCTGAATGAACTCTCTGTGGTCTGTCTTGGTGCAGGGCATCTGGTACCCTATGGATTGGTATTGCACAGCTCCAGTTGGTCCTGGTGCCTCCACACTTAAGGAGGAAACAGATTTGACCTTCCAGAGCACAAGAACCTCTTCCTGGTCAGTTGCTTTGTTGGTTGGGTCAGTGAGCTAAAAGTCAGTGAACTGAACTCCATTTTTTCAGTGCTTGTGGACTGTTCTGGAGTAGTTCCAATACTCTAAAGGAGTTCTTGGCAATTGGCGAAGGGTAGTGGTTCTCTGGGGTGCTTAGAGGCTGCACAGCAACAGGACGTTCACCTCGATTTTTGAGTTTTGAAGTGGCAGGCAGGGGTTTGCACCAAAACTCAGCGGAAGCTATTATTTATCGGGTTCAGTATCTCCTCTTTGTCCTTTTCTTCTTTAGGTCAGTTGAATCTGAAGTTCTGGGTTGGGAGGTGCCACCTATATACTTAATTTATGGGTGTTAAGGGGAGTACCAGGTAGTTGCCAATTGGCTACCTACCTTAGGGACACAACACCCTCTATCTAACACCTTCCTGTGGGAAGTAGGCATAACCCTAACCCTAATTGTCTACATTTATCCAACACAAAAAGGAGGATTCTAAAAAGTGGGGTCCACATCTGGTGCTGGTTGTGTGTGGGCCCACCTCCTAATCTAACTAATTTTACCCCCTATCCTCCCTCCAAAAAGTGGAGTCAGGATGGGGAGGTTGCATATTCCTCTTTCTGGAGAGGCCTGGCTCACATGTCGGAGGCAGCATAGCCCTCGAAGCTTCCCACCCTAGAATGAGGTATGAATTCCTCTCCCCAGAGCTGGCTTTGTTCCTGGCCTCTGAGAGCGAAGGCTCCCATCCCAGAAGGCCAGAAACATGTCTAGTGAGGGCAGGTTAGCTGAGACCAGTCTGCAACCACACTAGTAGTCAGTAGTTTTTCAGGGGGCAGCTATAAGTTGCTCTCTTGGTGCATGTTTTATTAAACCCGACACTGGCACCAGTGCAGGTTCATTAGGTGAGATGGAGTACAGTGAAGCCATCATGGAGCTGGGGACGTCGTAATGATGAGTGTCCAGCCCATGTGCTGGTTATCGCTTTCCTGTTCCCTTCCAAGAATTGACTTTGACATTGTAGGGTCACATCTGCTCAGACAGATATGTCCACTCATGGATTACAGTGCATCCTGCCTTTGGGCTGTAAGGCCTGACATTGGGGTGTCTTAACTATATCTCATGCAGTGACTGCAGGCATGGCACACAGGGCAGTGTGCCATGTTGAGTCTTCGGTTTTATCTGCACCAAGGCACGCAGGCTGCAATGGCAGCTTGCATGATCTTGGTGAGGGGTCTCTAGGGTGGCACAATTCATGCTGCAGCCCTAGTGGACGCTCTTTAGTCCCAATGCCCTAGTACCAGGGGCACCATCCACTAAGGGCTTACCAGGGGGAGCTGAAGTTGTGCCAATTGTGGAATAGTTTAGGGAAAGGACACTGGTGCTGGGGATCTGATTAGCAAGAATCTAGCACACTCTGAGTCAAAGTTTCACCACATACCAGTCAAAAAGTTGAGAGTTCTCCAACAAATACCCAGTTTCCTACAGCCAAGTTGTAAGTTTCTTGTGGAGTTCAAGTACTGAGGAGGCAGCTCTAATGTTTAGGGGCAGGTCATACCATGCTTTGGGCATGAGGTAGGGGAAAGAACGACAGCTGACTCTGGTTTTATGTATGTGGGGGATGAGTGTGAGCAGGTTTCTGGCTGAGCAGAAGTGTCTGGTGGGTGTGCTGCATGTGGATTAGAAGATTAAATAAATAGTGACTGAGTTCAAGTTTGACTTAGGGGTGTGTGTGTTTCTAGAAGAAAATTAATTTAAAGCTAACAAAACAGAAACTGTTGGTTTAGTTGCAATTTTCAGTAGTCTCATTTCTCTCACAGCAGTGTTTAGCCATTTTAACCGCATGCGTGCGGCGGCTATTTTTGCGCTACGCGGCTTTTTTCCAAAAGCCGCGTTACATGACGAGCTGAGCTCGTCATCAGCGTGCGAGCGGTCATGCGCGCCGAAGGGGTTAAAGATGTATTGCAGGGCCAAAAACTGTGAAAAAAGATTACTAAACCCTATCTTAGATGACAGAAAGTACCAAATTAAAAAAGATACTCATACCAACCAAGATCTCTGCTCCACGCTAATGAGTACAATGAAGATTAATGAGATGTCATTACATCTTCCAAAAAAATGCTTGTATTACATGTTTTGGTGCTTTTATTGCACAAAACCAATGGTATTAAACCCACATATTTCTAAGGAACCTTGAAATATGAAAAATATTTCACGGTTATGTGTGAAATTCTGATTCTGCAGCGACTGCAAAGGATTTTCATTGGCCAGGCTACTAGGATTATACAGCTTGGAGGAAAAAGTGTATCGAAATTATACGACAAAAAATGCTAAATATGTGGCACTTTGTCTAGTGGTATTATTTTCATCCATTTGAGTTGTATGCTACAATTTTGGTGAAATCTGCATATTTTGGAAATTATGTGGGAATATCCGAAGCTAACAGGTCTGGTGGTCACTCTTTGAGCTCCAGCAGTGCTTGGTGTCTCAGAGGAATATATTGGTGAAAATAAAAGATCTGACTTTAATGTGCTGACTGCAGGAAAGAACAGACATAAACATATGCCTTTTTCAGTGCATTTTAAACCCACACCTATGGGCCAGACTTCTATTCTAATACTGTCTCGGTCCCCAATGAACAAAATGGTTGTTCCATCAACACTGTTTAGTACTAGTCACCCTCAAACTTCGGTTCTAGTTACGCCCATGCTGCAACCTGAAAAAAAAAAAAATATATATATATATATTACCTACTGGCGGTCGCCAGTAGGTATATATAGTTAGGATTTTTTCTCTATGGGATTTTTGAAAATTCTATGTCTAATAACTTTGGCGTTTGTGGACGGAATTGGCTGAAATTTTCAGGAAAATGGAACATTTTGTTTCTGAGCAGCCCCTGAAAATTTGGGGGGGGTTCGTCAAGGGGGGGCCGAGAAAAAAGGGGGGTCCCAAAACATGTTTTTAACATTGAGTTTTCCATAGGGCAGTTGGCCTCACTTTTAGCCCGAACGGCTGAATGGATTTGCACGAAACTTGGCAAAATTGTAGGGACTGGTAGCCCGATGTGCCTTTGCTAGGTCTCAATATATGTGCTCCAGTGGATTTTGAGAAATTAACATTCAAAAAAAGATATATATCTGTAACAGCGGACCGGGCAGCGCTCCAGTTCGCGTACTTTTCGCGTTACGGAGCTTTGTGAAGCGAAGCTGATTGGTTCTCCGGCGTCTGTAAACATTCCAAACAGTCCGTAGCGGCCGCCATCTTGTCTCTCGGTAGGATCGAGAGACAAGAGGAGGCCAAAGCGAAGGGGCAAATGACCATAAGGGGGCATAGTAGATCCTCCCTGACCCCCTAGGTTTGATGTGGAGGTTTTAAAAGGGCCCCGCGGGGCAAAAAAAATAAAAATAATAATAATCGAACGGCTGAATGGATTTGCACGAAACTTGGCAAAATTGTAGGTACTGGTAGCCCGATGTGCCTTTGCTATGTCTCAATATATGTGCTCCAGTGGATTTTGAGAAATTAACGTTCAAAAAAAGATATATATCTGTGACAGCGGACCGGGCAGCGCTCCGCTTCGCGTACTTTTCGCGTTACGGAGCTTTGTGAAGCGAAGCTGATTGGTTCTCAGGCGTCTGTAAACATTCCAAACAGTCCGTAGCGGCCGCCATCTTGTCTCTCGGTAGGATCGAGAGACAAGAGGAGGCCAAAGCGAAGGGGCAAATGACCATAAGGGGGCATAGTAGATCCTCCCTGACCCCCTAGGTTTGATGTGGAGGCTTTAAAAGGGCCCCGCAGGGCAAAAAAAATAATAATTTTTTTTTAGTTTTTTTGCGTGGGGAGCGTCCGGTTCGCGAACCGGGAAGCGTTCTGGGGAGCGTACTTTGTTGAAAATTAGTGAAAAAAGTTAGAGTAAAATAATAATTGTGAGTGATCAGATGTAGGGTAGCTCTGAGAAGAGCTTTTGGGTTTATGGTACATTTAGGTACTTATAAGTAGGTACCAATGCACAGTCTTAAATTCAGAATGAAAATTCTGTTGCCCTCATCTGAGAAGTGAACTCCATCTCCTCTGTAGATATCTTGCATGTAGTAACGCAAGTTATTGTTGTACAAGGAGCCCATTCCATGGTCTCTCATGTAAGCTGAAACAGATTTGTTTACATGCTTCCTCGACTTCTCAATTTGTGGACAAAATTGGTTCGACCACCTCCATTTCTGTCTTTGGCATATATTTGAATATAACAAGGCAGTCTGAGGAAAAAGTGCCATTAATTGCTCAAAGGTGTCCTTTAAAAGCATTTCCAGACCTACCCCAGTCAAAGTGCCCAAGTCATTACCTCCACAGTGCACAATTAACAGGTCAGGTTTTGGCAAATGCATAAAGGTTTTCACCAATGGTATCAATTGGTGACATTTTAATCCTCTGTGGCCAAACCACTTAATTTCCACATCTTGTAAATTGAGGATAGGTAAATTTCTGTTATAAGCATACCTCTGAGCCCAGTAGATGTAACTATGTCCAACAATCCAGACAGAAAACATGGTGAGAGAAGGTTCTGCTGCAGTCAGATGAAATGTGGCAATGAAATGGCAGTTGAAAAAATAAGAGTTTAAAATGAAAAAAACTGTGGAGTTTCTGTGTTAATGAAGCAGTAAGAGTGATTGGTGGATTTTGATTGCTGAAAACAGAAAGTTAGGGTGCATGGATGAGTTCTTTGAAAGATGTATTTTGAGTGGTCAAGAAAAAATCATTAAATGAAAGAATGCACTGGATATGCAGGTGCACTGAGAGTTCAGAGTTCAATTGCAACATTGTTGTGTGAACTTGCAAACACCAGAGGTCTTCCAAGAGGTGGTTGCTATGCAAAAAAAGCAGAGAGGGCAGAGGGGGGAAGGGTTTTGATTTGAAAAAAAGTGAGGGAAGAGTTTTGATTGGGTGACATGAGAGATATGTGTGAAGAATTACAGCATTTCTGTGCTTTTGATAGCTGCAGACTCTGGAGTGCATACCTTTTGCTCTGCTGAAGACAAATTGGTGTGTTTCTGAGACTGTTTTGAAACTCAAAGTATTTGCTAAGGTGAGAAAAGATTTCTTTAATTTAGATAGAGAATAGTGTGCTTTAAGGAGAAAATTATGAAGAAAGTTGTGTTTTTCAAATGTTGCTTTGTCTCAAGTGTTTTACAAATAGATTTTGTTTCTTTGAGAAACTGTAATTGGAGAAAATGTGAAGTATTAGTACTGACAGGGTTTTTATGTGCATAGGAGCTGTGGAGTGTTTTCAAATTATGACTTGTAAATCGTTTTTGAGGAAAAGGAATGGTTTTAATATTTATGACAAGGATATAATGGTGTATGCTTCTTTATAAGGCAATTGAGTGTCTCTGATGTTATTTTTCCCATTTTAATGTAAGACCTTTCCCTGTGGAGCAAATTGCTTGTAAATATGCTCTCACCTGTGCATGGCAAATTTAGATTTTGAATGTTTGCGTTACATAGCCATGTTAAAAGTGACCCAAACATGCTGCAAAGGCAATCAAAAAACGCTTTCATGTGTCTTAAGGACATTTTAAGTCATTTCCCCATGTGGAGTGTTTTTAAATTATGACTTGAAAATCGTTTTTGGGGAAAAGGAATGATTTTAAAATTTATGACAAGGACATAATGGTGTATGCTTCTTTATAAGGCATTTCAGTGTCTCTGATGTTATTTTTCCAATATTTAATTAAAAGACCTTTCCCCGTGGAGCAAATTCCTTGTAAATATGCTCCCACCTGTGCATGGTAAATTTAGATTTTGACTGTTTGAGTTACATAGCCATGTTAAAAGTGACCCAAAAAAGTTGCAAAGGCTTTAAAAAAACACTTTCATGTGTCTTGAGGACATTTTAAGTCATTTCCCCGTGGGCAGTGTTTTCAAATTATGAGTTGAAAATCGTTTTTGAGGTAAAGGAATGTTTTTAAAATTTATGTGCGCCATATGCCCCCAAATTTGTTTTTCAGGGGTGCAGCAGGGTGTTCTTGAGACACCCCTGCACCCTCGGAAAAATTCCTAATTTGCGATGAGCTAATTGCTAATCACAAATTGCACTTTCATTCCTATGGGCCTCCTGCTCCATGGAAATGAATGGGTAATTTGCAATTAGCAATTTGCTCATTGCAAATTAGGAATGGTAAAGAATCGCTATTTATTCCTTAAAGTTCGCTATTTAGGAAATGCAAAAAACTTTGATGATACATATGTCGGTTCATCTCTAACAAGATAAGAAGCTTAGGGATAGATTTATGATGACTGGCGCATCACCAGGGATGTGCCAGTCATCCTGCGCCGCTGTTCCGCCACCCATGGTGTGCTGCATTTACAATGCGGCGCACCATGGGGCAAAAACAGCACAGATGCGTGACGCATCTGTGCCGTAAAGGTGGCGCATTGCTGGAGTTGTATCGCAAGTGTGATGAAGCTCCAGCAAGGCTCAGGGGTGCCCCTGTCGCAGGGTTTCTGTTCTCACACAGAACTGTGCACAGAGGATTGGAACCTCGGCGAATTAGGGTGCCCCAAAACTCACCTTAGTACCCAAAAACCCCTTACCAAGCTAGCTACAGTGTCACATTGGATATAACAAACTCCCAATGGTTAGACAATCCAGAACATGAACTTACAGTACCTCAGGATACGTGGAACTCATGAACACTCGGTCGTTGTATATTCATTACAAACCAGAACATGGAGTTAAGAAGAACACATGTGCATTTGAAATGTTTATTTACTAATGCCGTCTTCTCAGGCGTAGTATCTTAGATAATACAAGTACACATATTATCAGTAGCAAAATTACCAGCATAGTTACTAGTACATAAAAAGCGAATGGTGACAGCATGTTAACATGCTATAAATGAATAAGAGTTAGCAACACTTATATCTCACCCTCCCTAATACACATATTATATTATTTGCTAAGAAGGTCTCTTTGGGTTGGTTTAGGGCGGGCCCATACCTTAGTGTCCTAGATTTGAAGGAATCACATCAGCATACACCAGCTCTCTCTTCATGTGAACCGCATCAAGTGTTGTGTATGTGTGTTCGGCAAAGCAATATAAAAACCACCTCATGCCCAGAATTGGCAGAAGCTGCACTTATGTTATGACTATGAAGTCGTGGAGATCAGACCTCATAACAATTCTGTATCGTGTTGTTCTTGAAACTTCAGCACTCCCTGTACAGACATAGTTTAACAAGCAAAGCAGATAGTAGAGCAATAACATATTATTCTCATGTAAACCACGATGAACTACTAGGTTGAAAGCTAAAGCAACAACTAAGTGTCGTGTGCAGAAGTTGCAAAAAAGGAAAAATGGCGTTTAAACCGGTAATGAGCCCATGCTAACTTAACACGGTGTAAAGATATCCAGGATCTACATGACACCCCCCCATGATCCGGAAACGAACTGAATAAGATAATAGAAGTGCCATCTCATGAGAGCAGATTGCAACTTTATATGTGCACGGTCCGCAAGGTAAAACATTAAAAACTAGCAAAATTTAATGCTAAAAAAAAATAAAACAGCCAACTACTTTATCGAGGCTTAAGCCAATAGGCAAGCTAAATAATAAAAACTTGACAAATAAGTCAATGAATTGTCAATGAAATGCTAGTACTCAGCATGTCAAACATGAAAAAGGTCTATGACATAACTGTGTATGCAAAATAAGCTGCAACAGCCTCCAATAGGAAGTCACCGTCTTCATCCGAAAACAGTTCAGCCATCCAACTTAAAAGCGGAAAAGAACATACGTGCTCTCCCAGCACCGGATCCTCTATCACCATCAGAGGACAGCTCGGTGGGTTTTCAAGAAAGCTCTGTTCCAAGAAAGACTGTGCTGCCGCCAGTAAATTCCAGGGACCAATTAGTCCATGCATCAATGCCACAGCCATAATCCTTTCGCTAGGACAAACCAACTCGTGAGTAATGATAGGACTCATCAGCTGATTAAAGTCGACGTCAGGAGAAACCGGTCCGCAGAGACACAAATCAATGGCCCAATCGAAATCACAGGTCAGGCAGTGAAATACAGGCTGGACACAGGTGAAGTAGGAGAATCGAAAAGATAATCCATATGCCGTGCTTAATATCGCCAACGGCATTGTGCCATAATATTCAAGCATGCGATTGCGGAACAGCGTCAGCAGCTGCAGGGCGGGACCTTGCACAGGAAGGACATCCATATTTAAAAATGTAAAAAACCACAAGAGCGCCCGCTGCTAATGCAAGTAAAACTGGGAGTCCACGAAACAAAGTGGAAAAAATAGAATGAAAGAAAGCAGGGATGACTCCAAAGATTTTCTCAAATGAAGTCACGAGACCACTGCTAACAACTTTAAAAAAATGCGCCAGGCCCTTTGTGGAGGACGCGTTAAAGATAGTCCGAACCATGTCGCTGAAATGCAAAGGCGAATCAGTATTTAAAAGGGCTTGCACCTCTGTACGGGTGTTCGCTATGTGAAGCACGAAAGTTTCACGGGCCGAACTCAAGGCCACCTCTCTCTGAGACAAAAGAGCCCTTATTCTTGCCATGCCGTTGAAATCTGCTCCCAAGGTTGGTATTTGTGGCCAGATTGAAAACTCCCTATGTTCATGTGTGGGAGGAAATAGAACATTTCTGCAGCAAATAACCCGTTCACTTACTGTTACGATAAAAGGAATACTTCTAATTAACCCACAACAATCTTCATTATTGAGCATCAAATAACTACCATTTTCCAACAACTTGAACGTGGGGATGATAGGAGGAACTGGTGTGCCTTGCAACACGCAAGCCATATTTGGTCGGTCTTTGTTGCATGAACCGTGTAACTGTATGTGCCTACACATTAGTGAATGATCTGGCGTCTCAGTGCATTCCTCTCCATTCAGATAAACTTCTTGATCATCTTTGAAACATCTGTATGTGTATGGAAGCGACCAGACCTCATGAAGAAAACCACTACCTAAAGGTTCATAACGACCTATTGGTACATATTTCATACAATTTGAAAACTTATATAAAGCAAAAGGCAGCGTTATTAAACCGTGGATAAGCCACGTTGCAGCAGTGGCCTCTGCCACGGAAAAAGGCAAAGATTCTAACCTTTCAATATGTAACATAGAAAAGGAAGCATCACGCATTGACAGCAAGCGTTGTTTGTCAGTCAAATTTAATGGGGCAAATAAAGAAGAAACGTTCATGTATCCCCAGGGAACTTTACCATTTTTCAGAGTTTGAAGGGTCCAAGCAAATTGCATGATTGATCTTAATTGATTCTGACTATGGTATAACACTGACACTTCATCATGCACAATATCGACAACTGACGACACAATGTCATCTAGTGTGTAAATTCTAGATGAAAGAACGCTAATACTACTGTCAACAACTGCAAGCACTTTTTCAAGATTCGCTTGATCAATAGCCCTAAGGCGTGTAGCAGCCTCAATCTGAGTCAGTTTCCAAATTTCATTGTAAGCTGCATATATCCACCTTTTCGACCTGCCACTAGCCGGGCCTTTAATGAAATCATTCAAATCCACGTCTGCATTCAGTTTAGAAAGGTGACTTTTAACTGCAAGTAAAGTTGAATGCTTCAGCCAATTCTGACACAATTTTCCTACAGAGTAAGTCGTGACAGTGTGGACCAAGTCAAACCGGGGATCAGATCTAACATTTTTAAAACCTTCTGTTAAACCCAAAAATCGATTCTGGCAAGAATCTGACCTACGTTGCCAAAGCAGCCAACCTTTTGGATTTATACTGGAAATGTTAAAGGAAGAATTACGGAGTAGGGCCTGTAAATCACTAATGGACAACCGAGTAAAATTACTCCAACCATCATATTCCTCTAACTCCGGGATAGTAGGGGTGTTTAATTTTTTAGAAGTAGCCAATCCAAAGCATGTGGTCTGGGAAATTGTTTCATTCAGAAACAACATATGATTCGGGATGAGACATGCACGGTGCAAAGCCTCAGTGCCTTGTACCTGCCAGGTTTGTGAACCCCAAACTGATGTAGATCCTGGATATCTTTACACCGTGTTAAATTAGCATGGGCTCATTACCGGTTTAAACGCCATTTTTCCTTTTTTGCAACTTCTGCACACGACACTTAGTTGTTGCTTTAGCTTTCAGCCTACCTGCGTCAAGACCTATGCCTGCTTCAAGCAGGCGCAGGGTTTTGACGCAGCTTTGTCCTATCTGATTGTAAATGCGGCACACCATGGGTGGCAGAGCAGCGGTGCACGTTAACTGGTGCATCCCTGGGGATGTGATAGTTAACATCAATCTGCCCCTTTACATTTAAGTATGTGCAGGGGACACAGAGTCGGTGAGGCTTATCCAAGGTTAAGAAGAGATGAGTCCTGTTCACTGAAAAATTTGACATAGGCTTCACCTCCTCAGCATCGCTTGATATGGCTAAATAATAGCTGCAAAATGTTACTCTTGTTAAACAATTTTACTATTATAATCTCTGAGATTTGTCTCTTACTCTGGAATATCTCATTGTTGTTATCTTTCTTTAAAGATAAAGACAACATCAACATGAGCGACAATCAGCAATCAGTTGATTTCGACCTCATCATTGAACTCGTAATTGAAACATCAGTGGATGTTGATCCCTTGGATGATTTAAATCCTGAGGATGAAGAAGAACGTGATGAGGATGCAGATTTGTCAGAATTGTATGACATAGGATGGGAAGCTGACGTGCTTGAGCCTATGGAACTATAAACATTTTTTTTAAAAATTTATATTAAATAAAAAGTAAAAATGTAAACCGTTTAATTTAAAAATAAAGACACCTTCAAAAACAGGTTATGTGTAGTGTATTCAATAAAATATTAAAATATGCTCATAAAATTAGATCAGATTCACATATAAAACAGCACAGGTAAAATGAATATAAATTCCATTTCTTTTCTGCTATTTCTGTATTCTAAATTTGCCAAGCACTAAAAAAACTTCTATGTAAAAATGTTAAGTAGTGTGTTAAGTTTTTGATGACT
This sequence comes from Lissotriton helveticus, assembly GCF_964261635.1. Lineage (NCBI taxonomy): Eukaryota > Metazoa > Chordata > Amphibia > Caudata > Salamandridae > Lissotriton > Lissotriton helveticus. Next base: position 1,305,528,136 of record NC_136061.1, read on the forward strand.
GTTATTGATTTACTGTTGGGTAATAGTGGTTAATAACATTTTTTATTATATTTTACCACAGATTCAACTGCAGATCATTTCAAGATTTCAGCATGCCAACCAAAGAAAGACTGAGAAAGGCTGCAAAACGTCAAAGACAGCAGGTCAATGAAAAAAAGCAGCAGTCCTCTAACAAAAATATTTGTCAAGTCACCAAGAAAGCACCGGGTAAGAGTACAAAAACATTCATAAGAAATATCTGTAGTAAAAAAAATATTACTACAGAAAATGTTTCAGTCCAGAAAAGGAGAAGCAATTCAAACGGAAAGGAAAGGCCAATGAAAAATGTTACTGCTAGAGCAAGAGATAACTCTGTGCATGATAGTAGAAGGAAACAACAGTTTAGGGACATTCGTAAATGAATGTTCCGTAACAGGATAATTGGCAATTTGTTAAAAAATATTAAGAAAGGTCAACAGAAAGTGGTTTTTTATAAGAGAAAAAAAATAGTTGAGAAAGTTATTGATCAGGCATTTGAAATTAAACGTAAGTTATTTATTTTGATAATCAATAGAATTAGGAAGCTAAACAAGGCAATTTATGATTTCAAAAGAAATAGTAGATGGAAGAGAATAGTTAATCGTAGTAATTTTTGTGAAGTTTTTTCTGGAGAATGGATGCATACTTCAAGCACTGAGGCATTTTTTAATGAGGAGAGTTATTTCCAGGATAATGATTTGGTGCATGCAGTTGACACCAGTGGTCGAGCTTATGAAGTGAAAGATGGTTGTCCAGTTGAAAAAGAAAAACTTGTGACAACAGAGATAGAAGAGGTGTTAGGTAATGAGGTTTTAGGAAGACGTCCTAAGGGTCCTGTGTACACCTGGAAGTGTAGTAGTATTTGCAGTGTACGACAGGATTCCATCAATTTGCTTTGTGATTTTATACGGTCATTTAATAAGAAAAGTTTGAAGCAGAAAATGAAGTTGTTGCAAGAATTAGATCCTTGCAGAGTGAGAGAAGTGACAGGTTTGCATGGTCATTCACTGGCTTGTCTTTCCAGGAGAGTATGCCAGAGTGTTTTTCATCATTTCAGGATGCTAGCAGTGCATCATAATAAAGTGAGGAAATTAGTTAGAATGTTGTATTATGCTAAGAGTCCAGCAATTATGCTTAAACAATTATGCGCTGCTCTTTTGCATGGTTCTGAAATTGATGTGAAGAATATATGTGAAGAAATTGAGTTTTGTTACTTTGGAAGTAAAGAGGAGAATGTTGAAATTGACCAAGAAGAAGAGAGTAATGTGGAAGATAGTGTACAGGTTTCCAGTACAGATAATTTCCAGAGGGAAATTGCGACGTTTGAGGTGAAATCAAGTGAGAGGCCAAATTTCACTTGTGTGTGTTGTCGACGCACTTATTATAAGAATCAGACTAAGTTAGTGGATTTATATGCAAAAAGTGAAAGGGAAAATAATAGTGAATGGAAGGATTTTACAACATACTTGATGGTAGAAAATAGTTTTGATTTGGGATTGGATCAACGTGTGTGTACTTATTGTTGTAACAAATTAAATCAAAACCAGATGCCTGCTAGAGCAGTTCATAATAATCTGGAATTGGTTGAGATTCCTTCTGAATTGAAGGATTTAAATACTTATGAATCTATTTTGATTCAAAGTATCCATCCCTTTCAGGCTATTGTAAGAATGGAGCCAAAGACAGGGAAATTGCCTCCATCAGATTTACAGAGAGGATTAAAGGGAAGAGTTGTTTATTTGCCTCTAGATTTGAAGAAAAACATTAACACAATTGGAGTAGAAAAAGTGGAAGAGGAACCTCTGGTTATCTTAGTTAATGGGGTTCCGACAAAGAATAAGAAAATATGGCAAGATTTAGTGGATGTTAGGAAAGTCAAAAAGGCAACATTGTATTTGAAAAAAAATAATAAATACTATAAAAATGTATATGTTGCAGAAGAGGAAGTAAGTGAGGAAGAGGATAGCGATTTGTGTGCTGGTCAAATTGAGAAAGTAGAACCCTGTACTAGTGAAGAAATATATGAACATTATAGTGTTCATCCTTTGCATTCCAAGGAAGTCATGGGGAATGCTATTGAGTTGTTTCAAATGAAACAAGCCAAAGGGAGTCCCATTAGTGTTTGGGAGGAAAGTTTGGAAGCTCGGTGTTTCCCACAGCTTTTTCCAACAGGTCAGGGAGGAAGATATGATGAGCGACCTCATCAAATTCCTGCTTCTGAATACCGGACTTTGCGATTGTATGCAGGAGATGCTAGGTTTCGACAATGCATTCCCTATTTGTTTCATCTCCTGTTTGAAAGCGATCTGTCTGGACTGTCATATGCAGTGAACCACATCTTGAAAAGTGGTATACACATGCAAAACATCTCGGCAAGTGACTTTATGGATAAAGTCAATGTCCAAGACAGTATTTTGGATTCTCACCTGATTAATCTCATGGCGTGTCAGCGTGGTACTAATGAGTACTGGTACCGTCGTCATGGTGATTTAAAATGTATGCTGAGGAACTTAGGAACTCCCACATGGTTCCTCACTCTGAGCTGTGCCGAGTATGGCTGGGAAGACTTACTTGAATTTCTACGAGAGGCAAATGCAAACATCGAAAACATCGAATTCAAGACACCCGGAGAACTGTGCTCTTTGGATCCAGTCAATGTATGCAGGTACTTCAATCATAGATTTGAAGCTATGATGTCTTTCATCATGAATAAGAAGAATCCACTTCTTGGAGAGGTGTTGGATTTCTTCTGGAGAAAGGAGTACCAAGCAAGAGGTGCTCCTCATATACATATGCTGCTGTGGATCAAGGATGCACCTAAATTTGGAACGGATCCAGAAGACTCAGTGATGAGTTTCATACAACAGTATTCTACGTATGCTGTTCCAAACGCAAAGGAGAAGAAAAGCCTAAGAGAAAAAGTTCTACGTTTCCAAAGCCATCGATGTGGAAAGTACTGTCGTCGTAAATTCCGAAACAAGGACAAGTTCTACACCAAATGTCGTTTCGGCTTTCCACGACCGGTGATTTCTAAAGGAAGAGTAAACAGTTTGATGTCTTCGCTGCGACATAATGTGATGAAGAAATCACCTAAAAACACATACAGTTTGAAGAGGAACGAAGAGTCCAAGTACATCAACGACTACAACCCGGTGATTTTGTCCATGTGGAATGCTAACATGGATATACAGTTTGTGGCTGATAACTGTATGGCTGTGGCTCGGTATGTGACAGAATTGAAGGATATGTGGGAGGACATTTCCCATGAAAAGAGCCTCAGCAAGAAGTTGTACAGTTTCAGTCTGAAGATGTTGTCGCATCGAGAAATCGGAGCTTACGAATGCTCTGACCGGTTGTCTTCAGCAAGTCTCTATGCCAAGTCCAGGAGTATCGTTTGGGCGAGTCTTGGTCTTGCTCTTGCTGCAACGCGTAATCGAGTTCTGAAACCTGTGCGGGAAATTGAGTATTTGGCGGAAAAGGAGCCAAACAGTACCGACATTTTGAAGACCAACATGTTGGATACATATTATCCAAATCGAAGCTAACACCTCGACAATGTTTGTCTGTATGAGGTTCTTCAAAATTACATATTCAAGAGGAACATCAAAGAAGATACTAAGAAAGGAGTGTATGCTGTAATAGGAAGTGAGGGATGTCTGGTCAAGCAAAGAAAATGGCACTTGGTAAACCATCGAAAATTGAGTGGCGAATCTCCTGAAAAAAAGGAGTTTTTCTATTTAGCACTTTTGCAACTTTTCAAGCCTTGGCGTGCAGAAGAGGAACTGCTTGGAGATTTCCTCTGTTACAAAGACTCTTTCAATGCTGCCAAGGAGACCATAGAATGTCCTGCTTTTCCCAAATATGTAGAAATGTTGAATGCGGAAATTGAGCAGGAAGCAACGATTGCAGCCGAGATTGCCAGAGACAGTTCTCAGGACAGTCAGAGTTCTGCTTCATTGAGTCAGGATCCACTAGGAGGACCTGTTATCGAAAAGAAAGCTGTCACTGCTATGAATGAAGTGGAAAGAGCCATGGCACATGCTCAGGAGGATGCGGTTAACTTAGAAGAGTTGGAAAGACAACTCAACGTTGAGCAGAGGAAAATATATGATGAAGTTACCATGCAAATTGATCATGGATTAAGTCATGACAAGAAAGAGTGTTCATGTACGTCATTGAAGTCTGTCCGACTGTACGTGAGTGGAGAAGCGGGAAATGGAAAAAGTTTCCTTATTAAAGCAATTTCATGCTATTTGCAGGAAAGGACAGAGTCATCGCTGTCTTGTGTTGTCACCGCTCCAACTGGACTGGCAGCACATAACATTAAAGGGATTACTTTACATCGTTTACTGATGCTGCCAGTGGAGCATGACAACAAATTACAATATCACAAGCTATCTGGAGATGCTTGTTTTGAAGTTTCAAGAATCTTGAGGAAAATGAAACTTCTTATCATTGACGAAGTAAGCATGGTTTCCAATGTCATGCTTGCGTTTGTGCATTTGAGAATGCAAGAAGTTCTCAAAACAGAGTATGATGTGTTATTTGGTGGCAAACACATCATTGTTTTCGGAGATCTTCTGCAGCTGACACCAGTGAAAGGGCAACCTGTGTTCAAAATGCTCACGCATGAAGATACCAGGAAGTGCCTAGGGAGCATTGGCAACGTCAATATATGGTTAAACTTCAATTATGCTGAACTGCATGAAAATATGCATCAGGCTAAGGATGAAGTTTACAAGAGTATTCTACAAGATGTTAGAATTGGAAAAGTGACCGAGCATGGGAAAGAAGCTTTACATGCACGATTACTGTCAAATTTATATCCAGAACAAGATGTTGTGCCTGAGAATATTTTTCAGAAAATTACTGAGAAGAAATCTGGAATATGTTTGATGCCAACTCTTGCAGAATGTGCCAAATTCAACAACAAAATGTTGCATTTGGAAAAGCAGGAGATTGTGAAACTAGAAGCTATTGACAGAGTAGAGCATATGGGATCAACAATTATTTTGTCTGAGAATTTGAAATCAAAATTGGATTCATTAGAGAAGACTATATCTAAAACTGCAGGTTTTGAAAAGACTCTGAATGTGTGCTTGAACTGCCGTATAATTTTAAGAAGGAATTTACATGTTGAAAGAGGTCTGGTAAATGGATCAATGGGTAATGTTGTTGATTTTGTGAAATACAGAAATAGAGATGGAATTGAATTTTTAAAAATTAAATTTGATGGCATTGAGGAAGTGCAGGTAATTGGTCGTTGCTCTGCTAGATTTTTGCTTGTAAAAGACTTATATGTTCGCCGTAAGCAGTTTCCTGTTTGCTTGGCATATGCGGTGACAATCCATAAATCGCAAGGTTTAAGTGTAGACAGTGCATTGGTGAATATTGGCAGTTCTGTGTTCAAGGAGGGTATGGCATATGTGGCATTGTCACGAGTTAGAACTTTATCAGGATTGTACTTGATTGAGTGTGATGTCACAAACATTTGTGCGGATCTATATTGTGTTAAGGAATACAATAGGTTGAGAAGAGAGTATGCGCCACATTTGCCTCAATATCCTTTGTTTGAGAAACGTGTGGTAGGCCGGAAACGAAGAAATGTGACAAATACTAGGGAGGTTGCAGCAAAAAGACGAAAAGTCGATGAACCTGAAATTATAAGCAGAAACAAAAAGGATTCTCTTGAAGATGTTGTTGGTTTTCAATTTGAAAACAGTTCTGGTGTCAACTGCTATGCTAATGTAGTGGTTAATGTTTTGTTTTCTCTAGAAAATGTAAAAGAAGAGATTGTGGTCAATTCTGATCAAAGATTTTGCAGTTTGTTAAATTCTGTGTTAGAGAAATGTAGCACAGATAGAACAAAAATAGAAAGTGTGTCTGAAATTCGAAATCTGTTAGACAGATGTTCAGGCCAAACACAATTCTCTCAAAATATTCAGCAAGATTGTCAGGAGTTTTTAATGTATATACTTGATGTATTGCATGCTGAAGGTGTAGATGTAGATCACCTGTTTGGGCTTTCTTATCAATGGCAGCATGACTGCGAGAACTGTAGGGTATCAAGTAGTACTAGTGTAGACTCAGAAAGATTTATACATTTAACTTTGCCAGACAGTAAATCAGTCTCTTTTAATAAACTAGTAAAAGCAGCTGATCACAACATGGAGTGTAGCCAATGTAAATCTGAAATGATGTCCACATTATTTATACGAACATATGGCCAGTATGTTATTTTAATGTTCCAACGATGTAGGCCTGATGGAACAAAATTGACAACTTTAATTAAAAATGTTGTGGCTTCACAGTTGTCAATATCAGGAAGGACTTTTGTAACTGCAGCAATTATATATCATGACGGTCCTTCAATAACATCAGGACATTACACAGCTTATTTAAAGTCTAGAAACGGCTGGTCATTCTGCAATGATTCTGTTTTAATTTTCAAAAACAAATTGCCGTATGACCTTAAAAACTCTTACCTGGTGTTTTTAAAACCAAAATTTTAGGGAAAGAATCTCGGGATGTGCTCTGAGGAATTTCAAGAAGTTCTAATGGCTCCTACACGGTTTGGCCTTGAGGATAAGTGTAGTACAGAGACATAACTTCTTACCATAACACTGGACGTTATGTTGAAATAACTGCACTTTGAATGAATTCAGAAAAACTGTTTCTTTTTATAAGCAAATTCAAGCAGCCAATCAAAACATGGAGTAGAGGGAATGTAAGTCTGCAATGCTGTCTACTGTTTTATATTGCTTTGTGATTAAAAGTGATGTAGAGAATTTAATAATTGTAGTAGTCATAGAGATAGTGTAAGTCTGCTTCATAGTAAGCAGTATCAGTGTCATAGGAAATGTAGAACATGAGTGAGCAAGAAAGGTAAGATATTAGTAATCCAGGATTGTGAAAATGATCTTCAACATTTTAATTCTGAAAGTTGCGGAAATACAACATGACGGGATTGGCTTACAAGAATTCCAAGAGTTATAAATGGCTCTGACACGATTTGGCCTTGTGGAAACGTGTGGTAGAGAGCGAGAAGTCATTTATTGTATGTAACATGTTTTTGAAAACGATGGAGGTTTTCTTTCAGAAAGTGGCGGGTTGAAAGTAATAACAGCACAACAGAGTGTAAGCTGTTCATAGGACATCCTTCACCGTCATGGAAAGTAAGTTAACTTTAAGGAGTTCTGAATTCTGATTTGTTATGTTGTATGGGTTTTTTAAACACAATCATTTTGATTGTGTTTTTTTTTTCCCCGCTGTTATATGATGAATACCTTCAAGTCACTGTTTTTAGTGAAATTTGATACATTCTGAGAACAGCAAAAATAAACCATTTAACATGTATAATTAATTCTGTTCTGTTTGCATTTATGATGTACATGTAGAACTGTGTAGGAGGCATGGAGAAGGTGAGGCTTCTGTAAGTGTCAAAGTTGTTGCATACAGTGCTCATATTCTACGTAGTCTTTCATATGATAGACTACATTTCCACAATGAGATACCTAAGCAAAGGAAACACAGGTGATATGATTGTGGAATGAGCAAATAAAATTGCACGTTTTTCAATTATATTACCTGTGTTTCCTAACATTACACATCACATTGTGTAGATGAGGTTTAGGCCTGTTCCTGGAGACAGAGGAGGTCTGACATTTGTTCAAGAGTGCAGTGGACATGACACACTTGGTTGGTAGGCCTGCACATGTATTTTCTTCTCTGTATTCTTCAACAAACCTAAATTTCATCTGCAACTCTGAGTAGGACTTACCTGAAACAAATCTGTGAATAGGTTACACCTTATCGGCATCTTGAAACAATGATTTAAAATGTTAGGGTCAGATTTATGATGACCGTGCGTCTCATTTGCTCCGCTGTGGGTCACTTTTGTGTAAAAGATGCACCATGTTGCAAGATAGGTTTCAGTTCATCTCCAGCAAGATACCATCACTTTGAAATGTATATAATTAGCACTGTGTAGGGGACATGCAGAAGCTGAAGCTTTTCTAAGTGTCAAAATTGTTGTATACACTGCTCAACTTCTGTGTACTGTTTGATATGCTAGACTCCATCTGCACTATGAGATACCTAAGCAAAGGCAACACAGGTGATGTGATTGTGAAATGAGGAAAATAAACTCCACATTTTTCAATTACATCACCTGTGTTTCCTAAGTTTACGAATGACATTGTGCAGATGAAGTTTAGGTCTGTCCACGGACACAGAAGAGGTCTGGCCTTTGTTCAAGAGTGAAGTGGACATGACTTACTTCATTAGTAGGCCTTCACATGTATTATCTCCTCTGTATTCTTCAACAGGTGTAAATTTGATCTGCAACCCTGAGTAGGCCTCACCTTAAACAAACCTCTGGATACGCCACACCTTATTGTCATCCTGAATCAATTATTTAACATGTTAGGGACAGATTTATGATAGGTGTATGCCTCTTTTGCGCCACTGTGCGTCACTTTTGTGACGCAGTCGCGGTTGAAAAGATTTGCTATGAGGCGACAAAATTATAAAATGATGCATCTAGGCAGATGTGTCATACTGTAAAAAAACAATGCCACATGAAACCGATGCAGCAGTCATGCAAAAGATGCACAATGTTGCAAGATAGGACTCACTTCATCTGCATCAAGACACTGTTAGTTTAAAATGTATATTTTTAGGACTGTGTAGGGGCATGGAGAAGCAGAGGCTTCTGTAAGTGTCAAAGTTCTTGAAAAACTATTTGTCCTTCAATCTTTTCCCTTGTCTTTTCTAATTTTTTAAAAACATGTTTTAATATTTTTCAAATGTTTGTTCTCTCTTTCACAGATTGAAAGTATAAAAAGAACAAATGACTAACTTAACGACAATTATAAGGTAAATGTTTTGTACTCTTTTCGTTATATTTCTATCACATTTAACTTCTATTAGTTCCACTGCTTCATTTCTTTAAGCATCACTTTCCTGCCTTTGCTACTTCCCTCATTCCTTTCTCTATTACTTAATTACTCTACTCCTTCACTATTTTTCTTAGTCCCTCTCTTCTCATACTTCTTCACTCTTGGTCACTCACTCTGTCTCTATTACTTTCACTGTTTCTGACTGATCTAAAAATTTTTTTTTTAAAAGAACAGTAAGTATAAGGGAAGGAAACAGACAGTTATGTTAAAAGAAAGACAGCTATAGGGAGTAAACTAGGGATACTGTTACCCGCAATCCTCTGCTGATGATGTCACTGACCATGTCATGAATGATGTAATATGTGACATCATCAGCAGTGGATTACGGGTAACAGTATCTCTAGTTTACTTCCCTATAGCTGTCTTTCTTTTAACATAACTGTCTGTTTCCTTCCCTTATACTTACTGTTCTTTTTTTTTTTTAAATTTTTTGGGTTCGCTCCCGGTTCGCGTACCGGCGAGCGAACTGGGAAGCGAACCAAGAGAAATAGAGATTGGCAGAGTTCCAAATATTCTACCAATTTTTTTATAACGGGGAGGTAGTTCTGAAAAGAACTTTTTTTTTAATTGTTTTTGTTGTTTTATATTTTTTTTATTATTTTTCTGAACATTTTTTTACTTTTTTTGAATTTTTCTCAACGGTTTTATATATTTTTTTGTTTTTTTTGTGGGGGGAAACGAAAACGATTCATTGTAAAGGGCTCAACAGGAGCAACAAAAAAAAAAGAATTTATTGTTTGGGGCGTTTCGGACAAACATGAGCATGATTGTCAATAGCTCTGTTGATCAGAGTGATGCTACTTTCTCTGTAGCAAATGAATCCATTGCAAAGTACGCAGACTTGTTTTACTTTTCCGAATCTCATTTGTATATTTGGCACCATCTCCCTGCCCTCTGGTCCCGTCACTTCCGGTACAACAGATCTTCTGGCCATAATAGGGGGATTATCTAGTTCGTTACGTAACTGTGCAGCACTGTAGTTGTTAGGATGCCACCTAGTCATGTGGCGATGCATTGTGTAGTTTCCGTAACTGTATTTCTTCTCGGTCCCTCTGGACAGTCTATCTTGACATATAAGGCAAGTTACGTATCTTGCATTTACTTTTTTCTGGCCTTTGGGAAATTTAAAAAATTGCCAAATAAAATTTTCTTTCAGGTGAAACCTCCTGGGCTCCTCAGGCAAATACTTTCTCTTTTCCTGCTCTTCCTCCTCTTCCTCTTCTTCCTCTTTTTGCTGAATTATAACTTCAGCAGGTGGTCCTCTCTTCCTTGGATGTGGTGGAGGTGGTGGGGAAGCACCAGCTGAAGCTACTAAAGAAGCCATTGCTCACTGGTAACAAAGGGTCTTTCTCTCACAAAGATGAAAGTCAGAGTGAGGAAAGAAGGAGGGGTTTTCATCATTTGGGAAAAACAATAGTTCTCAACCAATGAAAAGTGTTAATTTTAGATTACATGACCTAGTCTTACATCATTAGGAAACCAAAAGTGAAATGAACCAATGAAAAGTGTTATTACCAAGTCACATGACCTGCTGTGTTTACGTTACGCGCTTTGCGCCGCCTCCCGGTTTGCTTCCGGGAACCTGCGCTTCGCGCCTCGCTTCGCGTACCAGTTCGCTTCCGGGTACGCTAACGTAGCACGTCATATGACGTATCACGCGACAACGCGAAACGTCATGCGGACGCGACGCGTCACGATGTTGTTTTCTAACGCGGCAGTTGCGCTAAAGGAACGTTTACCGGTTCGCGGACTATTTCGCGGCATCAAGGTGAGCTAACGGGAAGCTTCCCGATTCGCGAAGCGGGAGCGAAGAAAAAAAAATATAAAAAAAAAATTTATTAATAAACATATAAAATATATTTTTGGATTTAAAGAAGAATACATTTTACAGCTACAGATATTAGCTTTTAAAAAAACAATGAAATTCACTGAAAAAACCATAGGTTATAGACCATATATAGTTAGGAATTAGCATTTACAAAACCTTGAAAATTCACTGAAAAAACCATAGGTTATAGACCATATATAGTTAGGAATTAGCATTTACAAAACCTTATTTTACTCACACAAAACCATTGAAATTCCATATATAGTTAGTTGCACTAACTATATATCGCGCACCCGCAATCCACTGCTGATGTCACATATTACATCATTCATGACATGGTCAGTGACATCACTGATGACATCACTGATGACATCTCAAATGACATCACTGATGACATCACTGATGACATCTCAAATGACATCACTGATGACATCACTGATGACATCTCATTTGACATCAATGGTCACATCACTGATGATATCAATACAATGCATCTCCTCACACTTTAATATAACCTCTGTTACACCCAGTGTTAAATACAGAATATAATTTTTTAAACCATTGACACACCAATACTAGTTACTACATATGCCCTCACTGATTCTTATGTCTACACACACATTCACTCATTCACCCATACAATCATTCATACATACAATCACTCATCTTTACAACACTATCATATGCACTCATACACCTATACAGACACTCACACTCTGCCACTCATCCATGGAGTTACTCACACACCTAGTCAGTCCTGTAAAGAATCAATCACACTTCCATTTTCTAATCTATACAGTTAAACATAGAGTACCTTACATTTTCAAACATATACTAACACATACTTACTCTCTTATACAATCATTGATACAAGAACACATTGATCTGCACAGAGTCACACATCTCCCAGCCAGCCACACACACACTCAGTCTCCCATACAAATACTTGGACAATCAATCAATAACCCATATAGTTACGCATATAGCTACTGATCAACACATGCAGCAGTTTACAGAACAACAGACAGAATGATGCACAAATTAAGACAGTTTAGTCACTAACCCATGCACTCAGTGAGACACATTTAATCACTCACTCATACAGTCAGTCACGCACCTACTAAATCCTTCATCCAGACACTTCTACATCTACTCATTCTTCAATATGTAAAACATATTTAAACTTTACAGAAACACACAGTCACTGGATGATGTCATCAGTGATGTCATCTGTGATGTCATTTGAGATGTCATCAGTGATGTCATCAGTGATGTCACTGACCATGTCATGAATGATGTAATATGTGACATCATCAGCAGTGGATTGCGGGTGCGCGATATATAGTTAGTGCAACTAACTATATATGGAATTTCAATGGTTTTGTGTGAGTAAAATAAGGTTTTGTAAATGCTAATTCCTAACTATATATGGTCTATAACCTATGGTTTTTTCAGTGAATTTTCAAGGTTTTGTAAATGCTAATTCCTAACTATATATGGTCTATAACCTATGGTTTTTTCAGTGAATATATATATATATATATATTACCTACTGGCGGTCGCCAGTAGGTATATATAGTTAGGATTTTTTCTCTATGGGATTTTTGAAAATTCTATGTCTAATAACTTTGGCGTTTGTGGACGGAATTGGCTGAAATTTTCAGGAAAATGGAACATTTTGTTTCTGAGCAGCCCCTGAAAATTTGGGGGGGTTTCATCAAGGGGGGGCCGAGAAAAAAGGGGGGTCCCAAAACGTGTTTTTAACATTGAGTTTTCCATAGGGCGGTTGGCCTCACTTTTAGCCCGAACGGCTGAATGGATTTGCACGAAACTTGGCAAAATTGTAGGGACTGGTAGCCCGATGTGCCTTTGCTAGGTCTCAATATATGTGCTCCAGTGGATTTTGAGAAATTAACGTTCAAAAAAAGATATATATCTGTAACAGCGGACCGGGCAGCGCTCCAGTTCGCGTACTTTTCGCGTTACGGAGCTTTGTGAAGCAAAGCTGATTGGTTCTCCGGCATCTGTAAACATTCCAAACAGTCCGTAGCGGCCGCCATATTGTCTCTCGGTAGGATCGAGAGACAAGAGGAGGCCAAAGCGAAGGGGCAAATGACCATAAGGGGGCATAGTAGATCCTCGCTGACCCCCTAGGTTTGATGTGGAGGTTTTAAAAGGGCCCCGCGGGGCAAAAAAAAAAAATAATAATAATAATCGAACGGCTGAATGGATTTGTACGAAACTTGGCAAACTATTAGGGACTGGTAGCCCGATGTGCCTTTGCTAGGTTTCAATATATGTGCTCCAGTGGATTTTGAGAAATTAACGTTCAAAAAAAGATATATATCTGTAACAGCGCTCCGCTTCGCGTACTTTTCGCGTTACGGAGCTTTGCAAAGGTGATTGGTTCTCCGGCGTCTGTAAACATTCCAAACAGTCCGTAGCAGCCGCCATCTTGTCTCTCGGTAGGATCGAGAGACAAGAGGAGGCCAAAGCGAAGGGGCAAATGACCATAAGGGGGCATAGTAGATCCTCCCTGACCTCTTAGGTTTGATGTACCATTTTGCCAAGTTTGGTGTAATTCCGTTCAGCCATTCAGGCTGTAGACGTATCTAAATGTCCTATGGAAAATTGCATGTGGAAAACACATTTGAAAGTGTTGAAATTTAGAACCAATTAAAATGTTACTTTGGTTTTGTATTTGTGTGTGATGAAAGTTAATTGGTTATGTATATATCTAAAATGAGAGGAAACCACAGCCATTTTGTGATACTACTGTCTGAGGTACATTTGTGAGGAATTTTTGGTGCTCAATTTCTGGTGTTTGGTTTACACAGTACTAACACTTCTCCTACTTTTAAAAAGGTGAGTTGTTAATTTGTAAGGGGAACTATGTTGTACACTTTAAGATAATTTGAAAAATGTTTTCTGTTATTTATTTACAGTCCTTCTGTTATACTAAATACTTGATAAAGTTAGTTTTATATTATGTATTACTAAAAACGATAAATGAAAGTGATTATTTTTTTCTGCAATTTACAGCAAGCAATTTCAAAATAAAATGGCTCACAATGAAGAGACCGTGGCAATTTCTTTTGAATTATCCACTACATTTATTACCCCAGGTATCATTACATCGAATGAAGGGGAAGTTACAACAGAGTTAGGTAATAGAAAAATTAAGATCCTGTCTTGGAATATTGCGGGTCTACGTGCCAAACAAAATGACCCAATCTGGCTGGGTATGCTAAAAGAATATGATATAGTTGCCATGCAGGAAACATGGGCACGGGAAAATACTTTCTGGCTGGATGGTTATTCGTCTTTTTTTGTCAAAGCTCAGTGTACCACAGTGGGAAGGGACAAAGGCGGCCTGATATTACTGGTTTCACTTAATATGGCTGGAAGTGTGAGGGAACTGACTAGTTCGTCACATTATTTCCAGTTTCTAGAAATCCGTCAGCCAGACAAAAGTAAGCTTGTTTTAATTAATTGTTATAACTCCTTGCTGGGTGGACCCCCAAATTTTGTTTTAGAAAGTTTAAATACGTTTCTAGCTGATTACATGTCAAAACAAACCACTTTTGTTCAAATCATTTTAATGGGCGATTTTAACGTTCATTTATGTAGTTTGCATTGTCAGATTAAAGACTTTAATGGGCCTGATCTTACGAGTCCCCCTCATTTTGAGCATAACCTGAAGGGATCAGCTTTGGAATATCTTTTATCTGTAAATGATTTATATGAACCGGGTTTTTCAGATTTGAAAGATCGTGTGGCCACATATAATGCGAGGGGTAGTGAATCCATTATTGATTATATTTTTCTATCCCCAGGTCTCCTCCATTATGTTCATTTTTATAATGCGATTGAAAGTGGTTTTAGTGACCACAACCCGGTGTGTTTAATTCTGGATGGGTCGCTTGGACTGCTCAAAAGGGCTGTGTTGGTTACTTCTGTGAAGAATGTTAAGAGCAAAGATCAAGGGAGGCGACTAAAATGGTGTAAAGTCTGCCCAAATGATTTCTTAAATCTTATCGAACAAGACATGATGGTGGAACTACAGACCTGTAGAGACCCGGAAAGGGGGGGTAAAGAGATAGTCGCCGCCTTTGAGGCTATCTGTTCTAAGGTGGAAGAAGAACTCACACTTAGCCCAAAGAGGGGACCTGCCCCAGTCTCTGGTTGGTTCGACCATGCTTGTTCGAAAGCCCATTCTGCATTGTTGGCAGCGCTCAAACATTCTCCTAGAAATAAGCTAGAGGTAGCACAGTTAAGGAAAAAATATTCCGAGGCGGTAAAAACACGTAAAAAAGCCGTAAAAGAAGAAGCCTGGGAAGCTTTAATGGACTCAACTACCCTTAAAAATAGCTCTAAATTCTGGTCTATAATAAATAATCCCTTATTTGCTCAATCATGCAATTTAGATCTTGAGGTAAATATACCAGAATTAGAGTGGCTTAAACATTTCTCAGCCATTTATGGGAGTAACCAAGCTTATGAAACATTCCATATACCCTGTTATTCTGACATGCAACTAAATCTAGATTTTAATGATACTGAAGTCAAGACTGCGATAATTGGCTCTGCCAAGAGTAAAGCCCCGGGACCCGATGGCGTTCCTCTAGATTTTTATAAATCAAACCCGGATATGTGGGCCACGATATTGAGGAATGTGTTTAATCATGTACTTGTAGGGGGTTTCCCTAATACCTGGACATGCTCAATCATTGTCCCAATTTTCAAAAAAGGTTCAAGAAGTGACCCCAAATGTTACCGCCCTATTTCCTTGTTGGATTCTTCTATGAAAATCCTGGGTAAAGTATTGTTGGCTAAAATTGATAAATGGACATTAGAAAATGACATTTTGTCCAACGCCCAGTATGGTTTCCGGAAAGGAAGAGGGACAGAGGACCAATGCCTAAATTTGCACATGTTAATTTCCAAATATACAAAGGCAAAAAAGGGGACAATCTTTGTTGCTTACATGGATTTATCCACAGCTTTTGACTTAGTAAACAGAGCGAAGCTGTGGGCCATGTTATTAAAAATGGGTTTGGATCCCCCTCTGGTCTATTTTTTAGCTGAATTGCACAAGGACTTAAAGGCCTCCATTAGAATGGACCAAGAGGGACATCGTACAGCTTGGTTTAAATCAGGAAGGGGTGTGCGGCAAGGCTGCATCCTCGCCCCTATGCTGTTCACCTTGTATATAAATTCTCTGGAAAAGAATCTTTTGGCTGCTTGTGTGGATACACCACGTGCAGGAGACATTAACATCCCAGTGCTCCTGTACGCAGATGATGCCGCCTTAATAGCCAGAACACATCTCGGCCTCCAGAGACTCTTAGATGCATTTAGTGACTTCATGTCTTCTCTTGAACTTGTGGTCAATAATTCTAAATCCCATGTCATGGTTTTTGGGGCTGCTAAAAATAATACTAAACCTTTTTATTGTAAGGAGGAAGTGATCACTAATGTTAAAGTTTTCACCTACCTCGGCATAATTTTCGACAATAAGGGCTGTTGGTCTCCTCAGATAATATCAAAAACTAAAGCAGTGAGGAGCTCTGTTAATGCCATCTTGAGCTTCTCAAGGAGACTTGGAGGGAAGCCAAGTGGTGCATTATTAGCTTTGTACAGGGCGAAATCATTGGCAATAGCTAGGTACGGAGCAGGTGTTTGGGGCTATGTAAAAACTGATACCATCCAAACAGAGGTTAATAAGTTTTTTTGTTCTGTGTTAGGACTTCCTCTGTCAACAGCCACTTTTTCTGTCCATCAGGAGCTTGGAGTAAGGTACATTACTGATATCCTTTCCATGGCACCCATTCTTTTGTGGATTAGGGTCTGGATTAATAACAACCTAGGTCTTAACCACAAAATTCTGATGGATTGTTTAAAACTTGACAAACACAAAGATATTGCCTGGCTGTCATATATCAAAAAGTGCTCAACAGAACTTGGACGCCCGGAGATTTTCTCCTCCCCGTTGGATCTAAAAAAAGCTGACTTAGCCTGGGTTAAGGAAAACTTTTACAAGCTTAAGATCCTGGAGCGAGAGCAACTCCAGTTAATAAAACCTATGGTTAGAGCACATTATATGACAATTATTTGTCCGGCAATTCAACCATATCTTACCCTAGTTAACATTCCGTTTCACAGGTGGCTCCTAGTCAAGTTTCGTTTTAACCAGATTTACTTGGTACTCTGTGACAGACAACGCTGGTTTAAGCCGGAGGATGCACCTGTATGTAAATGTGACAATTTTTCTATTCAAGATAATATGCACCATATGCTGTTCTGCTCCCTCTATAATGTCCCAAGGCAGAAGTACTTGATACCTCTGTTGAAAGAGAAAGCTTTTATGCAAGCGAAACCAGCTTTACTGTACTTCCAAATGCTAGATACGCCCATGGTGATGTTCAGCGTAGCAAATTACCTTGTTGCTGCTGTACGAATCAGGAAGAGGAAATTGTGATTTATCCTTTGGTAACTTTGACGAACGTGGTATATTTCGCTTTTTTGCACATGATGACCTTCTTTACAACTTGACCCCTTTTAGATGAAATTATGAGTCATATTATGGGGACTATGAGGAATGGGGTACTTTTCGCTTTTTTGCACATGTTGACTTCTTTTAACCTGAACCTTTTTATTGTTTTTATATATTGTACTGTATGTAAATTTTAACATGTATTCGATCTGTTTATTTGCTGTAGTATGCTTTTATGATTTTTAACTAAATCGAATAAAGTGTTTTTTGACTTGACTTGACTTGACTACATTTATTGAAATTGACAGCACCAATAATGAAATATTCTCACAAGGAGGAGATGACTTGAATGATTTTTTTGATCAATCTCTTGATGGCGAATTTATCGAATGTTTGGAGACCATAGAGTTACAAGAATCATCATTGCAGACTTTTCATGAGGAGATTCCAGATGAGATGATTGAAGAGGAAATTCCTGATGAGGACATGTTACTAGTTCTTTCAAATTTTGAAAATTCAGAAGAATAAATTTATATTTAGAAATACAAAAATTGTTTGAGACATTATTCATTTTTATTTTTAATTTATGAGGTTGTAGCGAAGTGATTGTAGTATAAAATGAGACTTATAGTATAGAGTGGAACATTTTTACATGGTAAGTTTACTCATATTTACTTCCCTTCTCCCACTATATTATCTCCAATGTGTATTTGACATCTCTTCTTCATCTCCGGCCTCCTTTCTCTCACTGTCTGTCTCTGATGCATCTTATCGCTGCCATTTTGTGTAATTACAGAAGAGAGTAAAATAAAATAGTTTGGAACGTGAAAAGGGGGCAAAGTAGAGTACCCCTCACCCCCTAGGCCTTCTCAGGCGGTCCCAAAAGGATCAGTTTCTGCTTTCCTGAGAGATTATGGTATGAGTTCCATATACCACAATAACTTGCATTACAACATGCAAGATATCTATCTCCTATTACCTACTTTTGGAAATAATCGCGCCAAGCGCGAATATCTCCAAAAATTAACACCTGCCCTGAGCAGTTCTTAGCCATGTTATCCAATGGGAGGTGGATAACATGGCTAAGAGCATTAGCTCGGTAATGCATGAATATCGCTGACTTTTTAGCGATATTCATGCATTGCGGCCGTTTTTTATCGCATTTGCGATAAACCTTGATAATAGCAAGGTTTATCTTCGATAATTTCTGACGATGCTTAGCGGTAAAAAATTCGTTGCTAAGCATCGTTAGCGATAAATATCGCTTAACTTTGGCAATATGCACCAACGTCTGTTAACGTTCGATTCGAAGGAAATGAGGAAGTGTTGAAAAACATTGTCTGCGCCATCTTGCCTTTTTTGAAATGCCACACTTTTGTTGTGCACGGCAGCCATTTTAGATGCCTTGACCAGACCCACTCTCTGCACGCTGTCGATTCGTAGCATGGCTCCCCACCCTCGCAAGCATCTTCCCCAGGCACTGCTCACCCCCACTCTCTGTCTTATGCATGGGCAATAAACCTCCCCCCATCTGCGCTGCTCTTCCCTGAGAATCACACTCTGTGCCCGCCCGACACCTCCCTTTCGCCCTATTCACTACCGCACCCTCTGACACTCCTCTTCCTCTGTGTCCGATTGTCCAGGCCGGTCCTAGGCTATCAGCTAGCCCTGCAGATGTAGTTTATGGCCCCAGCTGTAAAGAATCACCCCTCTTCAAAGGAGTTATAGTAGATCAAGGCCCACACCCGATGAGATCCGTCACACCACACGTGTTCATACTACCTGAAAACCATCCTGTATTGTGATTGGGGAGGGGACCGAGCCTGAAGCGGAAGATTCCAGGGATGACTCTTTGTACATCAAAGTTTTTACAATTATGTGTCACATTAAAAATATATAGCACTCCAACAAAGTAGTAGGAATATAAAACTTTAATAACTTATAAATATATACAACAAAACAAAAACAGTAAAAACATTTAAACAACGAAGAGACCGTGGCAATTTCTTTTGAATTATCCACTACATTTATTGAAATTGACAGCACCAATAATGAAATATTCTCACAAGGAGGAGATGACTTGAATGATTTTTTTGATCAATGTCTTGATGGCGAATTTATCGAATGTTTGGAGACCATAGAGTTACAAGAATCATCATTGCAGACTTTTCATGAGGAAATTCCTGATGAGATGATTGAAGAGGAAATTCCTGATGAGGACATGTTACTAGTTCTTTCAAATTATGAAAATTCAGAAGATGTTGCCTGGGTGCCGCACTGATTTGGGTATCCGGCGTGGGGCGTCCCGGGGGGTGGGTTGTCAGTAGCGGTCTGTTGTGCGAATAGTTCCAAGGCAGCAGAATGCGCTGAAATCTGGATGTCACGAAGGTGATGTCTAGTAAGTTGCTGCCCAGCAAATAACGGCGTGGGGCGCCGCGGGGGGGGGGGAGGCAGTCCAAAGTTCCGTTAAAAGGGCAAAGGAAAGGATCGGTGGTTTGAACCATCAGTCAAAAAGGGGAGGGGGTGCAACAATTTTTCCTACCGGGTCACACTGTGCTTTCACCGGAACTGAGGTCTGCAGGATTCTAGTCATTCAAAGTGAGGCTGGCGCCAGCATGGG
Organism: Lissotriton helveticus; assembly: GCF_964261635.1. Taxonomy (NCBI): domain Eukaryota; kingdom Metazoa; phylum Chordata; class Amphibia; order Caudata; family Salamandridae; genus Lissotriton; species Lissotriton helveticus. The sequence continues at coordinate 1,305,548,058 of NC_136061.1, forward strand.
AGCGCCGACGTCCCGCGGCTACAGTTTCGTCACTCCACGGTCGATCATGGCAGTCATTCCCCATCGGGGGTGTCTGCGGGGGTCGGGGACTCCCGCGGCTCCTCTAGAATCTTCAAGGTCGTGGAGGACTACGGTGGTGGAGTCAACCAGTGACCGGGCCATTTCTTTATGCTGGGCCCGCTCTTGCCAGGTCGACCGCCATTTTGAGAGTTCGGTAGCTACTGGCGATCGCGGGGTCAAATGAGCGGACGGGCTCCACCCTGCCGGGCGAGACGTTGCAGCATCGCCACAGTGGAAGAACCCTTTTCTGGGCGCCTGGAGCGCTGAGGGTGCAGCTGGGAAGCCTCCACCTGGGGAGGCGGGAGAGGCCTGTTCGCACCGTCTCTCCCTCCCAGTGCACCCCACGGCGTCTCGCTTGAGATTTGTTATGGCCGGACCAGGCGATGAGGACGAGAGGGGGGGGGGGTCGGAGGCATGTGCAAGACATCCCCCCCCCAGGGTTGTTGCAGCAATTATTCAAGAAAGAAGAAATGTCCCGTCCGTCTTTGGGCCGGACCTCCGGTGGATGGCGGCCGGACGCCCTTTGCTCTGGCCCCATGAACGGGTTCCTTGGCTCATCGGCTGCAGCCGGATCCCGTCGGCCCCAGCCCCCGGCCGTTGGTGGCCGGACCGGGAGAGAGTGTGGAGGGACAACCTGCAACTCTCAAGGGCCACCGCGGCCGGACTGGGAGAGAGAGGGGAGGGTCGAGGACACGGACATTCCCCCCCCTGAAACTCTCCAGTGTTGTCAATCCCCCTGGCCGGGTCCCGCTGGCCTCGGCCTCTCCTCCGGCTACACCCTACGTGATGATCTCCTGGCCGAGGCGTGGCAGCAGGACCCGCCTTATATGTGTTGCTTCCGGCTGGGCGTAGCCGAAAACCTGTTGCCCTTTGGAAGTTTCTAGAATGGGGCGGATGTCTGCTGACTTCTATCTTTCCCAGTTTGCCGTTATTTGGCCGTGGCAGGCGGTGGGACAGACACGTTTTGGGGCAGTGAGGGGCGATGTTTTCAGGTTTCTTATTACGGGCTTACTTCTAACGTTTCTTGTTTCTAGGACAATAATAGGTTTTATCATTACGTATTGTTATCGTTTCTTTGTTTGTTATTTAATAAAAAGTTCATCAGTGGCCTACTGATTTTCGTTTTCCTATTCTTTTCTTTCCAGGTTGTTTCATGCTAAAATTTCTGTTAACAGGATACAGTGATCACTTCGTTATTATTGCATATGTCCTTTTCACTAGGGGTGCTCTCTGGTCGGGCCAGATGACCTATCTCTAGTAAATGGTCCGGGTGAAACAGGTGCATCAATCAGTGGGGAGTAGATAGGCATGACAGATTACAACGGGGGAGAAAGGTCCGCATTACGTACCCTTTCACTACTTGCAAAGATTTTCCTACGTTTATTTGCAAACAGGGAATACCTCCAAAAAGAACTAATTCCCAAACAGTCAATGTTCGGACAATCAATCAATCAATGAGGAATGAAATAGGTACGACGTGTTAAAGGCTTGCGTTACCTACCCTTCACTATCTGCAAAGGGAGAGAGAATATTCCTATTCTTCCTCGTTTGCAGGCAGAGAAGATCCTTAAGAGAACCAACTTCGAACAATTCAATGCTCGATTCAAACAATCAACAAGGGGTACTGTGAACACAAATGAACGCCGCTTATGTACATACACATTGCTATTTTCAACAGGTTGTTCCTAATGTTTCTATTTTAGCGAGGTCAAAAAGAGATTCCATTAGTGGCCTACTGATTTTGCTCGATTCCTTTTGTTTTTTTACACGATTTTTCGCTATCTGCAAAGACTAAACAGAGTATTGCGACTCTGTGCTTGTTTGTAAATATAGAATGAACCAAAGAGAACAATCAATCAAATGGAGAGAGAAGCAGGCACAACGGATTACAACGGGGGCAAAGGCCTGCGTTAACTACCCTTCACTATCTGCAAAGAGAGAGTACTCCTAATAGAAATGAGGGGTGGGGGGCAGCATTCAAAGCAGATCAGTGTGCATAAACACGAAAATGTTTTTACTTACCACGTACTTGACATTCGACAGCTTATGATATTTGCTATTAAAAAACCATTGAAATTCACTGAAAAAACCATAGGTTATAGACCATATATAGTTAGGAATTAGCATTTACAAAACCTTGAAAATTCACTGAAAAAACCATAGGTTATAGACCATATATAGTTAGGAATTAGCATTTACAAAACCTTGAAAATTCACTGAAAAACCCATAGGTTATAGACCATATATCGTTAGGAATTAGCATTTAAAAAACCTTATTTTACTCACACAAAACCATTGAAATTCCATATATAGTTAGTTGCACTAACTATATATCGCGCACCCGCAATCCACTGCTGATGATGTCACATATTACATCATTCATGACATGGTCAGTGACATCACTGATGACATCACTGATGACATCTCAAATGACATCACTGATGACATCACTGATGACAACATCCAGTGACTGTATGTTTCTGTAAAGTTAAAATGTGTCTTGCATATTGAAGAATGAGTGGAAGTATAAGTGTCTGGACAAAGGATTTAGTAGGTGCATGACTGAATGTATGAGTGAGTGATTAAATGTGTCTCACTGAGTGCATGGGTTAGTGACTAAAGTGTCTTAATTTGTGCATCATTATGTCTGTTGTTCTGTAAACTGCTGCATGTGTTGATCAGTAGCTATATGATTAACTATATGGGTTACTGATTGATTGTCCAAGTATTTGTATGGGAGACTGAGTGTGTGTGTGGCTGGCTGGGAGGTGTGTGACTCTGTGCAGATCAATGTGTACTTGTATCAATGATTGTATAACAAGGTAAGTATGTGTTAGTATATGTTTGAAAATGTAAGGTGCTCTATGTTTAACTGTATAGACAAGAAAATGGAAGTGTCATTGATTCTTTACAGGACTGACTAGGTGTGTGAGTAACTCCATGGATGAGTGGCAGAGTGTGAGTGTCTGTATAGGTGTATGAGTGCATATGATAGTGTTGTAAAGATGAGTGATTGTATGTATGAATGATTGTATGGGTGAATGAGTGAGTATGTAGTAACTAGTATTGGTGTGTCAATGGTTTCAAAAAATTATACTCTGTATTTAACACTGGTGTAACAGAGGTTATATTACAGTGTGAGGAGATGCATTGTATTATCACATGAATGATATCATCAGTGATGTTATCATTGATGTCAAATGAGATGTCATCAGTGATGTCATTTGAGATGTCATCAGTGATGTCATCAGTGATGTCACTGACCATGTCATGAATGATGTAATATGTGACATCATCAGCAGTGGATTGCGGGTGCGCGATATATAGTTAGTGCAACTAACTATATATGGAATTTCAATGGTTTTGTGTGAGTAAAATAAGGTTTTTTAAATGCTAATTCCTAACGATATATGGTCTATAACCTATGGTTTTTTCAGTGAATTTTTAAGGTTTTGTAAATGCTAATTCCTAACTATATATGGTCTATAACCTATGGTTTTTCAGTGAATTTTCAAGGTTTTGTAAATGCTAATTCCTAACTATATATGGTCTATAACCTATGGTTTTTTCAGTGAATATATATATATATATATATATATATATATATATTACCTACTGGCGATAGCCAGTAGGTATATATAGTTAGGATTTTTTTCCTATGGGATTTTTGAAAATTCTATGTCGAATAACTTTGGCGTTTGAGGACAGAATTGGCTGAAATTTTCAGGAAAATGGAACATTTCGTTTCTGAGCAGCCCCTGGAAATTTGGGGGGGTTTCGTCAAGGGGGGGCCGAGAAAAAAGGGGGGTCCCAAAACATGTTTTTCCAATGCAATTTTCCATAGGGCGGTTGGCCTCACTTTTAGCCCGAACGGCTGAATGGATTTACACCAAACTTGGCAAAATTGTAGGGACTGGTAGCCCGATGTGCCTTTGCTATGTCTCAAGATATAGGCTCCAGTGGTTTTTACGAAAATTAACTTTGAAAATATATATTGGGCTACATTGGGCTATATATATGTTGGAGCCCAAATGTAGCCCAATGTAGCCCAATGTAGCCCAAAGATGGCCACCAGAGACAAAAAAAAACAAATGTAGCCCAAATATCAGCCAGATGTAGCCCAACTATAGCCCAATGATAGAATGTCCCAGAGTGTTCTAAAGAACAACTAGAGTGCTAACAGTCCTACTTATTACAAAGGTATGGCACACCTGAAGCCATCTTGATTGGAATAAAGTGGTAACTCTTAAAACATTTAATTTAAAAAGGAACAAAATGAGGGGGTTCATTTTGCCATAGAAAGTATGATTAGCGAATATATGACGAAATCCCGCATACCATCAGTCCGCAAAAAAAATCCTGCATGTACTATTAGGCCACAAATTAAAATAACGAAAACTTTTAGAACGAATATGCCTTTAGCATACACTAAACAACTAAACTACCCTAAACCCTAAAACACTACCCCCAGCATGACCCTACACTACACAAACAGTACAACACTACCCTAAACCCTAAAACACTACCCCCAGCATGACCCTACACTACACAAACACTACAACACTACCCTAAACCCTAAAACACTACCCCCAGCATGACCCTACACTACGCAAACACTACAACACTACCCAAAACCCTAAAACACTACACCCCAGCATGACCCTACACTACGCAAACACTACAACACTACCCTAAACCCTAAAACACTACCCCCAGCATGACCCTACACTACACAAACACTACAACACAACCCTAAACCCTAAAACACTACCCCCAGCATGACCCTACACTACAAAAACACTACAACACTACCCTAAACCCTAAAACACTACCCCCAGCATGACCCTACACTACACAAACACTACAACACAACCCTAAACCCTAAAACACTACACCCCAGCATGACCCTACACTACGCAAACACTACAACACTACCCTAAACCCAAAAACACTACCCCCAGCATGACCCTACACTACGCAAACACTACAACACTATGCAAAACCCTAAAACACTACACCCCAGCATGACCCTACACTATGCAAACACTACAACACTACCCTAAACCCTAAAACACTACCCCCAGCATGACCCTACACTACACAAACACTACAACACTACCCTAAACCCTAAAACACTAACCCCAGCATGACCCTACACTACGCAAACACTACAACACTACCCTAAACCCTGAAACACTACCCCCAGCATGACCCTACACTACGCAAACACTACAACACTACCCAAAACCCTAAAACACTACACCCCAGCATGACCCTACACTACGCAAACACTACAACACTACCCTAAACCCTAAAACACTACCCCCAGCATGACCCTACACTACGCAAACATTACAACACTACCCTAAACCCTAAAACACTACCCCCAGCATGACCCTACACTACGCAAACACTACAACACTACCCAAAACCCTAAAACACTACACCCCAGCATGACCCTACACTACGCAAACACTACAACACTACCCTAAACCCTAAAACACTACCCCCAGCATGACCCTACACTACGCAAACACTTCAACACTACCCTAAACCCTAAAACACTACCCCCAGCATGACCCTACACTACGCAAACACTACAACACTACCCTAAACCCTAAAACACTACCCCCAGCATGACCCTACACTACGCAAACACTACAACACTACCCAAAACCCTAAAACACTACACCCCAGCATGACCCTACACTACGCAAACACTACAACATTACCCTAAACCCTAAAACACTACCCCCAGCATGACCCTACACTACGCAAACACTACAACACTACCCTAAACCCTAAAACACTACCCCCAGCATGACCCTACACTACGCAAACACTACAACACTACCCTAAACCCTAAAACACAACCCCCAGCATGACCCTACACTACGCAAACACTACAACACTACCCTAAACCCTAAAACACTACCCCCAGCATGACCCTACACTACGCAAACACTACAACACTACCCTAAACCCTAAAACACTACACCCCAGCATGACCCTACACTACGCAAACACTACAACACTACCCTAAACCCTAAAACACTACCCCCAGCATGACCCTACACTACGCAAACACTACAACACTACCCTAAACCCTAAAACACTACACCCAGCATGACCCTACACTACGCAAACACTACAACACTACCCTAAACCCTAAAACACTACCCCCCAGCATGACCCTACACTACGCAAACACTACAACACTACCCTAAACCCTAAAACACTACCCCAGCATGACCCTACACTACGCAAACACTACAACACTACCCAAAACCCTAAAACACTACCCCCAGCATGACCCTACACTACGCAAACACTACAACACTACCCTACACCCTAAAACACTACCCCCAGCATGACCCTACACTATGCAAACACTACAACACTACCCTAAACCCTAAAACACTAGCCCCAGCATGACCATACACTGCGCAAACACAACACAACCCTAAACCCTAAAACACTACCCCCAGCATGACCCTACACTAAACAACCACCACAACTCTACACTACACTAACACAACACTACACTACACAACACTACACTACACAATCACTAACCCACGAAAAAATTAACACAAACCCACTTACCTCTCTCGTCATCGTGGTTTTCACAACGCAAATGCATTTACCATACATGCCTTTAAAACGTAATTCTTTGTAAAGGCATGCGCGATAAATGCACATGCGTTTTGAAAAAATGCGGGATAATGGTATGCGAGGTTAATGACCTTGCGGGATAATGGTATGCGGACTGAAAGTCTGCGGGATAAAAAATGCGGGAAAATGGCTGCAAACCATAATTAGCAGCAGACTTCCCTGGTGAGCACTAGCTTTACTACAGTGATCTAATGAGCAACTAGAGTGCTAACATTCAGAATTTATGGCAAATGTGTGACACATCTGAATGCCTTCTTGATAGAACCAAAGTAAACAAGCATTGAAAATGCAATAGATCTCGCCCTCGTTTAAGTTAAAGCCATTCTGTTTGTAATGAGGTGGCTTTTTAGCTTTGCTTTTATTAGTGTTTTTAAAACTTTCATGTAAATAACATGCATATGTATGCATATATGTATATGTATGCATGCATTTATATTTATATAGATATGCAGATTATATATGTTTATATATGTATATTACCTACTGGCGATAGCCAGTGGGTATATATAGTTAGGATTTTTTCTCTATGGGATTTCTGAAAATTCTATGTCTAATAACTTTGGCGTTTGTGGACGGAATTGGCTGAAATTGTCAGGAGAATGGCACATTTTGTTTCTGAGCAGTCCCTGAAAATTTGGGGGGGTTTCGTCAAGGGGGGGCCGAGAAAAAAGGGGGGTCCCAAAACATGTTTTTCCAATGCAATTTTCCATAGGGCGGTTGGCCTCACTTTTAGCCCGAACGGCTGAATGGATTTACACCAAACTTGGCAAAATTGTAGGGACTGGTAGCCCGATGTGCCTTTGCTATGTCTCAAGATATAGGCTCCAGTGGTTTTTACAAAAATTAACTTTGAAAAATATATATTGGGCTACATTGGGCTATATATATGTTGGAGCCCAAATGTAGCCCAATGTAGCCCAATGTAGCCCAATGTAGCCCAAAGATGGCCACCAGAGACAAAAAAAAACAAATGTAGCCCAAATATCAGCCAGATGTAGCCCAACTATAGCCCAATGATAGAATGTCCCAGAGTGTTCTAAAGAACAACTAGAGTGCTAACAGTCCTACTTATTACAAAGGTATGGCACACCTGAAGCCATCTTGATTGGAATAAAGTGGTAACTCTTAAAACATTTAATTTAAAAAGGAACAAAATGAGGGGGTTCATTTTGCCATAGAAAGTATGATTAGCGAATATATGACGAAATCCCGCATACCATCAGTCCGCAAAAAAAATCCTGCATGTACTATTAGGCCACAAATTAAAATAACGAAAACTTTTAGAACGAATATGCCTTTAGCATACACTAAACAACTAAACTACCCTAAACCCTAAAACACTACCCCCAGCATGACCCTACACTACACAAACAGTACAACACTACCCTAAACCCTAAAACACTACCCCCAGCATGACCCTACACTACACAAACACTACAACACTACCCTAAACCCTAAAACACTACCCCCAGCATGACCCTACACTACGCAAACACTACAACACTACCCAAAACCCTAAAACACTACACCCCAGCATGACCCTACACTACGCAAACACTACAACACTACCCTAAACCCTAAAACACTACCCCCAGCATGACCCTACACTACACAAACACTACAACACAACCCTAAACCCTAAAACACTACCCCCAGCATGACCCTACACTACAAAAACACTACAACACTACCCTAAACCCTAAAACACTACCCCCAGCATGACCCTACACTACACAAACACTACAACACAACCCTAAACCCTAAAACACTACACCCCAGCATGACCCTACACTACGCAAACACTACAACACTACCCTAAACCCAAAAACACTACCCCCAGCATGACCCTACACTACGCAAACACTACAACACTATGCAAAACCCTAAAACACTACACCCCAGCATGACCCTACACTATGCAAACACTACAACACTACCCTAAACCCTAAAACACTACCCCCAGCATGACCCTACACTACACAAACACTACAACACTACCCTAAACCCTAAAACACTAACCCCAGCATGACCCTACACTACGCAAACACTACAACACTACCCTAAACCCTGAAACACTACCCCCAGCATGACCCTACACTACGCAAACACTACAACACTACCCAAAACCCTAAAACACTACACCCCAGCATGACCCTACACTACGCAAACACTACAACACTACCCTAAACCCTAAAACACTACCCCCAGCATGACCCTACACTACGCAAACATTACAACACTACCCTAAACCCTAAAACACTACCCCCAGCATGACCCTACACTACGCAAACACTACAACACTACCCAAAACCCTAAAACACTACACCCCAGCATGACCCTACACTACGCAAACACTACAACACTACCCTAAACCCTAAAACACTACCCCCAGCATGACCCTACACTACGCAAACACTTCAACACTACCCTAAACCCTAAAACACTACCCCCAGCATGACCCTACACTACGCAAACACTACAACACTACCCTAAACCCTAAAACACTACCCCCAGCATGACCCTACACTACGCAAACACTACAACACTACCCAAAACCCTAAAACACTACACCCCAGCATGACCCTACACTACGCAAACACTACAACATTACCCTAAACCCTAAAACACTACCCCCAGCATGACCCTACACTACGCAAACACTACAACACTACCCTAAACCCTAAAACACTACCCCCAGCATGACCCTACACTACGCAAACACTACAACACTACCCTAAACCCTAAAACACAACCCCCAGCATGACCCTACACTACGCAAACACTACAACACTACCCTAAACCCTAAAACACTACCCCCAGCATGACCCTACACTACGCAAACACTACAACACTACCCTAAACCCTAAAACACTACCCCCAGCATGACCCTACACTAGGCAAACACTACAACACTACCCTAAACCCTAAAACACTACACCCCAGCATGACCCTACACTACGCAAACACTACAACACTACCCTAAACCCTAAAACACTACCCCAGCATGACCCTACACTACGCAAACACTACAACACTACCCTAAACCCTAAAACACTACACCCAGCATGACCCTACACTACGCAAACACTACAACACTACCCTAAACCCTAAAACACTACCCCCCAGCATGACCCTACACTACGCAAACACTACAACACTACCCTAAACCCTAAAACACTACCCCAGCATGACCCTACACTACGCAAACACTACAACACTACCCAAAACCCTAAAACACTACCCCCAGCATGACCCTACACTACGCAAACACTACAACACTACCCTACACCCTCAAACACTACCCCCAGCATGACCCTACACTATGCAAACACTACAACACTACCCTAAACCCTAAAACACTAGCCCCAGCATGACCATACACTGCGCAAACACAACACAACCCTAAACCCTAAAACACTACCCCCAGCATGACCCTACACTAAACAACCACCACAACTCTACACTACACTAACACAACACTACACTACACAACACTACACTACACAATCACTAACCCACGAAAAAATTAACACAAACCCACTTACCTCTCTCGTCATCGTGGTTTTCACAACGCAAATGCATTTACCATACATGCCTTTAAAACGTAATTCTTTGTAAAGGCATGCGCGATAAATGCACATGCGTTTTGAAAAAATGCGGGATAATGGTATGCGAGGTTAATGACCTTGCGGGATAATGGTATGCGGACTGAAAGTCTGCGGGATAAAAAATGCGGGAAAATGGCTGCAAACCATAATTAGCAGCAGACTTCCCTGGTGAGCACTAGCTTTACTACAGTGATCTAATGAGCAACTAGAGTGCTAACATTCAGAATTTATGGCAAATGTGTGACACATCTGAATGCCTTCTTGATAGAACCAAAGTAAACAAGCATTGAAAATGCAATAGATCTCGCCCTCGTTTAAGTTAAAGCCATTCTGTTTGTAATGAGGTGGCTTTTTAGCTTTGCTTTTATTAGTGTTTTTAAAACTTTCATGTAAATAACATGCATATGTATGCATATATGTATATGTATGCATGCATTTATATTTATATAGATATGCAGATTATATATGTTTATATATGTATATTACCTACTGGCGATAGCCAGTGGGTATATATAGTTAGGATTTTTTCTCTATGGGATTTCTGAAAATTCTATGTCTAATAACTTTGGCGTTTGTGGACGGAATTGGCTGCAATTGTCAGGAGAATGGCACATTTTGTTTCTGAGCAGTCCCTGAAAATTTGGGGGGGTTTCATCAAGGGGGGGCCGAGAAAAAAGGGGGGTCCCAAAACGCGTTTTTCACATTCATTTTTCCATAGGGCGGTTGGACTCACTTTTAGCTCGAACGGCTGAATATATTTACATAAAACTTGGCAAAATTGTAGATATGGTTTGCCCGACGTGCCTTTGCTATGTCTCAATATATGTGCTCCAGTGGATTTTGAGAAATTAACGTTTAAAAAAAATATATATATCTGTGACAGCGCTCCGGTTAGCGCCCCGGTTCGCGTACCTGACGCGTAACGGAACTTCGCGAAGCGAAGCTGATTGGCTCTCCGGTGTCTGTCAACATTCTAAACAGTCCGGAGAGGCCGCCATCTTGTCTCTCGGTAGGATCGAGAGACAAGATGTGGTGAAAAACGAAGGGGGAAATGAAGGAAAGGGGGCAAGGTAGACCCCTCCTGACCCCCTAGGATTGATGAGGGGGATATTAAAGTGCCCCGCGGGGCAAAAAATAAAAATAAAACTTTTTTTGCGATTTTACGCCGTAGAGGCGCGTCCCGGTACGCGAACCGGGCAGCTCACCGGGCAGCTAACCGGGCAGCTAACCGGCAGCGTAGCTGTCAACATTGTAAACAGTCCGGAGCGGCCGCCATCTTGTCTCTCGGTAGGTTCGAGAGACAAGATGTGGTGAAAAAAGAAGGGGGAAATGAAGGAAAGGGGGCAAGGTAAACCCCTCCTGACCCCCTAGGATTGATATGGGGGATATTAAAGTCCCCCGCGATTTTCCGCGGTAGAGGCGCTTCCCGGTACGTTTGAGATGTCATCAGTGATGTCATCAGTGATGTCATTTGAGATGTCATCAGTGATGTCATCAGTGATGTCACTGACCATGTCATGAATGATGTAATATGTGACATCATCAGCAGTGGATTGCGGGTGCGCGATATATAGTTAGTGCAACTAACTATATATGGAATTTCATTGGTTTTATGTCAATAAAATGTCCACCTAACTATATATGGTCTCTAACCTATGGTTTTTTCAGTGAATTTTCAAGGTTTTGTAAATGCAAATTCCTAACTATATATGGTCTATAACCTATGGTTTTTTCAGTGAATATATATATAGTGCCTAGCTGAAAACATGCACGCTCATACGAGAGCCGGGGAATGGGGTTTTTGGGGAGTGGACGGGAGGCTCTACGCCCCTCCCCCGGAATCTTCGGGCAGGTGTTAGGGTCCGAAGGGCAATTGATAGTCAGGATTGGCCAAAGGGCGCTGGGGTTAAGCAGGAATTTAGGGTAGGGACAGTTTAGAGAAGGTACACCCCGGCTGACAGTGATATTCTCTGGTTTTCACACTCTGGCTGTCAGGAGTTTAGTCAAGCCTATAAAAAGTGATATGGATAACAGTGTGGCCCAGGCACTGCAGGTTTTGCTCAAAGTGGACAGACTGGATTTGTTATCTGTGGTGAGGTTGCAAGGGGCGACATCGCCCAGGACGGAGTACCCAAAGCAGCTTCCAGCAGGTGGCATGGCAGCAGCAGTTATGGCCTGTGCTTTGCCATAGGGGGAATGTTCAAAGGACTGCGTAAGTCTGGGGAGGGGCATGCTCACTACAAGGGGCCAGTAATTCATGGCCATGGTGCCCTGTCCAGGTGGACCGTAGGGGAAGGCTGGACAAATAGTGTTGGTTGCGCATTTGACTAGAAGCATCAGCGGTGCAACATTCTGCGCTGCTCACCAGAAGGGGTATATGGAAAATCTGGGACAGGGCAACTGTACAAGTAGCACGGCCCCAGCTGTGGTGGTCGGCACTTAAGCATAGGCCGGAAAATAGCACGCATCACAGGGCTGCACACGTCCTAATAATGTTGCCTCATTTGATTCTGCAGGTCCGCTGGGGAGGGTGTTAGTGGCGTCATGGGCATGCAGCTAATCTGTGAGGGGGGAGGAAGAACCCCTTGGTGTGATCACCTCAGTGTTGGATTCCTGTGTTTTGGGTAGTCCAGGTTTTGAGGCACCAGGGGGCATAAAGGGTCTGCAGGGCCAGCAGGGGGTGGCTGGCATGTCAAATGGGCAGGGGTTGCCATGGGATGCTCAACCCAGCGTGGGGGTACAGGGTGGGTGCTCGCTGGGTCTGCTGCTCGCTTGGCTGAGTGGCTGTGTCCAGAGGCTTTCCAGGATGGGTGTCTGGTAGGTGGGTTAGGTGCTATGATATGCCCTCTAGTGTCTTGGAGCAGACACGACAGGGACAGTTTACTGTCAGTCATGGGTTACAGGTAGGGACTGTAACACCGAGGACAATTGGGCAGCCACGAGGAACTGGTAAGGTCTACCAACATCGGTCCAAAGACAGAGTGCACGTCAGTGCAGCCAGCTCTTGGACGGCGATGGACTACACACAGGAGAGGCAGAAATTGTGCAGTGCGCCCACCTTGCAGGATTTCGACCTGTCACAAGACCTGTTTGATGCCCAGTTTAGTGATGGGGCATTGGGGACGGGGAAGAGCCGGGTACAAGTTCTAAGTACGAGAGAGGGTATGTGGAGCTGGAATGGGACTTGGGTTATGAGAAGGATGACCTGAGAGGGGGAAATTGTGAAGGAGGATGGCAGAGAGTCTGAATGGTGGGCAATTGTGCAGCGGGGAGTGGTGGATTCTAAGAAGGGACGGGAGTTGGTGTTTTGCAGCCTTTAACTGCGGTATCAATACTGGTGGTATCCAAGCAGTGTTGGGTCAAATGGCTTCATTGGGGTCCGTATTTTGAGTAAAGCTAAGATGCAGTGCGAGACATGTCAGATGGATGGGGAGAAGGTGGGTATATAAACAGTGGGGGCTATGACAACGGTGGATGGGGGCCTTCGTTTGTTAAAAGATAATATGTCCAAGGTCAGGGGAAGGATGCAGGGGTGCTTGAAAAGTCTCAGGATTCTGGGGTGGCGCCGTTGGGAGGGGTGGCGGAGGAAGCGGTGAGAAAAAAAGAAAGCAAAGAGGTGAAGCGCAAGAAACTGCAATTCATGGGCATCACAAAGCCCTTAGGGTCACATCTGATGTTGGCTACCAAGGAGTGTTTTTTGGAAGGGGGAGTATGTTGAAATATAAAGATACTACAAAGGGAGATGCAGGGGAAAGAAGGTACGAAGGATGAGGAATACAAGATGTCCCGCATACCTAAGGTGCCAGTGAACATAGAGCAATAGACTGCAGGATTTTAGATTTAAGCAATGTGTATTACAGAAGGTTTCCTGAATGGTGTGTAGAGCTCTATAAATATTTGGATGTGGTGTGAAAGTCGCAGGTGACCTTTGGGGATGGGCATGGGTGCGTTACAATTTACAGCTGTAAAGAAGGTTCCTAAGCGAACCCAATGGGATCCTTATTACAGTCCTGAGGGAACAGATGGAATTGCCTGTCGAGCTGTTTTCTGAAGTATCAGGCAACCTAAATTTGGCATATTTTGGCAAGGCGGGTAGTGTGCAGAGGAATGGCCAGAGGGGTAGAAGAGAGGGGATGCAGTATTGCTTTTTGGGATTATTTCCCTTGGTGGTCGCAGTCTGCTTGTGGGGTCAGCAGTTTGCAAACAAGATGGTGTTGTTCAATGGGGACAATATGTCCTTGGTGATCATGATCAACCGGCAATCAGCGCAAGATGCTAAAGTATGGCAGTTACTTAGAGTTTTTGTTCTAGAATGTGTATGTGCAAATGTGATTTACAAGGCACAACAAATTGCTGGAGTCCATAAAGAGGTTGCTGATGCTCTTTCTCATTTTCAGTGGACAGGATTCCGTGAGCTTTCACCTTGGGCCGACGAGCAGAGGATTGCGATTTCAGCCCACTGGTGGGTGGTAGGAGAGAGCACATGATTCAACTTGTCCTGGACTCATTATCGTAGTCAACCGATAAGGCATGTGCTTTGGGGTGGGAAGAATCCATGCAGTCGGGGGCAGAGCAGCACATCAGTATTGCGATGGAGGCAAAGCACAGGGGTTAGACTGCAACAGAGATCAAGCGTATGGAGCGTTGGCGTTCTAACTGCAATCAGCACTATTTGCGTGAGGGTTAGGTTTGTCAGGATGTGCACTAACTTGAGTTATTGTTTATTTAGAAAGAGTTATTGTTAAATTGTCTGGCCATTCCTTAACATTATGGATGTGGAAAAACAATTTATCGAAACCTCGTTTGAGGTATCAAAATGTGGCACACCTCCCAACTGGAAATGCAACACCCTAAAGTATGCTACATGTCCTCCGTGAATAGGACTCCAAACAAAATCTTAGCTCTGAGCATCCCACAAGAGCCTGGGCTTCATCCACTACCCGAAGATGCCACTAGTCATTAAAGGTAACTTGGGGGCCCATTGCACCACTCTGCAAATGTCGAGTACAGGTTCTGTTCCATACCTGAAGCTGCGAGATCCGGAACGCGAGAGCAGAAACGTGTCAAACTCGGTTGTCTGAAGGCAAATAGATCCAGTGTTTAAATGGTTACCTACCGCGAGACAGTTTCACTGAACTCCTCCCCCGCTCATATGGCAAACTCCGTGATGAAGGAAGAACCCAGCTCCACCTATCTACTGGCTGTTTGTCCACACCTTTGACATGACACCAGGTAAGCCTTGCTTTGTGTACTCTGCTGTGCAACAATGCTAATACTGGATCCTCTTAGCAATCGGTGTAAGCCTTTGCGACCATATTGTCTGTAGATGCCACCAGGGCTAGACTGGCTACCGGGCAGTTGTGTGTGCTGCCGAGCTGGGGGATAATTTCTCTGTGGTGGGGGCTTATTTTGTTGATGGGGACCTGCGTGCGCATTGAAATAAAAAAAGCAAAACGAATTTCGTTTTTCACACGCAGGTCCCTAGATGCCACCAGAAATATTTACAATCAGGTAAATCATGTGCAATTAATGCATGCAGATCGAATGCAGGGTCAGATTGTCCAATAGGGCAATCTGGCAGAGTCCGAAAGGGTCGGTCTAACAGGTCAGTGTGTGGGCCTGAGTCATGTCAGGTGAACCAGATTTTACTGTTGACTTCCCTGAAATGAGCATAAACATTGCCAGCAGTAGCACAAATCCAAACCGTACTTAGACAGCTTGTAAATGCAAGTTTAAAACTGCCCTTATTTGCTAATGATGCCATTTTCGATCGAGCCTGGGCAGTGCATGTGCTGCTCTGCGCAGAATGTTGTATCCAGGTATGGCCTTGGAGATCCGTCCACTCTCTGCCCATCTTTTCAATTGGCTCCTGCTACTGTCATTTCAAAATGGTTGCTTCTGATTCATTAATAAGCTTGTTAGTGTCTCCTTAGTAACGCCTTATCTGCATTTGTAACCTCCCATAAGGACTGGGCTATTTGGGTGGTTACACAGTTTGTTTTTTTAGTCTGTGAGAACTATTTTCTTTCATTATTTTGTCTTACTTCAGCCACGACCCGCTTTCCCTCAATGGCTGCGTGCCTTTCTTTCTTTATTTTTCCAGCACGGTGCACTTTCAATAGAGCGGCCCTGCACCTTCCTTTATTTATTAAATGCTTAATTTTTTTTAATGCACCCCATATGGTGCTTTCACTTTAATATCAACCAGGCACCTTTCTTTACACCAGCCGCGTCTAACGAAAAGGGCTTGGCCGACAGTAAAATGGAAGTATAGCGTGGGGCGCTTTTACCACAAAAAAAAAAATTCTCAGCTTGACAAATGCTTTTTTTTTGTAAAAGCGTCAGATGCCGCACTTTCACTTTAATGTTGGCCACGCCAATTTCTTTAGACAAGGCTCGTCGAAGGAAACGGGTGCGGCCGACATTAAAGTGAAAGCGAGGCATCGGCGCTTTGACAAACAAGCATTTACAATGCAAAAGTTCTCGCATTTACGAGAGTTTCATAAAAGCGAGACCTATTGCATTGCAAATGCTTATTGTTTTGGTATTTGGGCCTATTTTCCGTCCCAGTCCGACCCTGATGGAATAGAATAGACTAGAATAGATTGTGTCTCATTGTGTGCTAGTTGCATATCCAGTTATTGGTAAAAACCAGTTATGAAGCTTTCTTGTAATGGGCCATTAAAATAGGAAAGTGTATTGTGTATATAGACTAATGAGAACAATAACATTTTGTATTTTACCTTTTGCAACATAAGAAGCAATCGATGTCTGATTTCTATGAAAATGAAACACGATTTTTGCTATAGTGAGACTCTAATTTGACTTACTATTGATGTGAAAAAAGCAATTTGAGAATAAATAGCATGAGGAGATATTGAGGGTGACGTCTGAGATTACAAAGCCGGTGCCCCACAGACTAGAAGCCAGTGACCTCCTCCTCTTCCCCTGAGATGCAATGTCATCGAATGCAACTCTGGGTAGCATCAGGTTTGGAGGAACTCCGCGATTTAATCCCTGGACAACAACATTTCTAGACGTGCCTGCTAGAAAAAAGAATTCCCAGGGGGGTCCAAGTATTTGGGGGTGTACTGTTTCGCGTGTATCTGGATATCCTCTGCCTGACAGTTCTGTGAAGAAGAAAATGACAAGGAGAGGCATGCCATGCCCTGTTAGAGTCAGTGTACATTGTGATGTCTCTGTAATCCACCCTCCAGGGCTAGCCTTTTACACTTTGCATTTTTCTTTGACAAAAATGTTGTTTTTGGACTGCACTTTACTTCGTCAAATGTAATAGCCTGTAACTGCTCTGTGGCACTGAGAGCTAGTGTTCTCTCTGTCGGGCACTTTCATTGTCTGGAGGAGGGCTGCAGGCTCCGCCTGTACGAGCCACAATCCTCTCTCAAGTGGCCCAGTGATACAGAGACAAACTGAGTGCGAACTGGCTAAAGGGTCGGGGTGTAAAGTGGTCCTGCAGCATGAGTGTGTGGGTACATGTCAGTGGGTGGACCTCACGTCTGGGCTTGGAGCTGAAGGAAGGCACCACCCATGTCTGTGGTAGGGACCAGGAACGACACCTGCACATCAAAAATAAATAACACTATTTCCACTTATATAAAAAATGTTGCGAGTGTAAGAGGCCGCCATGGGTTTTGTGAGAGAGGAAGTTCAGGGGAGTATAAAAAATCACAGACCATGACCCTACTGAGTTTCTGCCAGGTAGATGCGTCTAGTTTGAGACCCTGCGGCAATAGAGCACTTCGGCTAGGTAAAAAACACAACTGTATGTACAGTGTCACTGTGAGACCCTAGCAGAGAACAAACTATGATGACCACCACTACCCCAGCAGAAACACCAGCTTTGAATTCCCAGGCAGCATAGCGAGCTAAGAATGGGCACGATAAAACAGCATGGCATCCTATGCATCTCCTTGGTATCAAATAAGAAACTTATACAGGGCTTTGAAGCATTGTACCCTATGGTGAGCCGTAAAAGAGGAAATGTTCAGCTGAAATTTATTTATGCATTTTTATATAGCGCAAACTTTACCCGAAGGTGTCAGATTTACAAAAGAACCAGTTACATCACATAAGGACTTCAGAGTACATGGATAACTGTAAAAACAGTTTCAATCGGGTCGGGGACAATCGATATTTGCCCGGCGGTATTGCCTCTGTGACCCTCTAGTTATTTAAATCAATGAAGAGGCAGGCGCTGGAGACTAGAAAGCAGGAAACAAGGTTTTTTTATTCTCTCCGGAGGAGAACACAACGAAACGGACAGAAGGTATCGTTCTGAGGTGCTCTAGCTTACGTTTGAGGCCTGGCCCCTTATATACAGTGTTTTATGGTTTTTATTGCAGTTTACATATATGTGACAAAGCTTTGATATACGGAAAGACATACCCGGAATCCCCCCTTTGGGGCCCGTTCCCACACACATTTACAGTTGAAATCCCCACCCTAATCACAACAGGTGATGAGCATCGCGCAGCTGGATAATCCGCCGAGTCACAGAATGTGGGGAGTTTGATTGGATCTCATGGGGTGGGGGCTTTGATCAACCCGGGGATTTCTTTGATGGGGGAAGCTTTCTATTGTACGGGGAGGGGCGAGGGTGGTATCGGCAGAGCTGGGTGTCGGCTTGGGAACGGGGAGGACAAAACGGGCACACGGGGAAAAAGGGGGGTTTGCATCTAAGGTCCGGAGATCATGAAAGGAAAGCAGGGAGGTGTCGCGCTGGGAACAGGATGAGGGCCGGGGGCAGAGCAGCGCCGAAGAGGGGTTTATGATTCAAGGCAGGTGCAAGCAGGGGGTGGTCAGCGGGCAGGCTTAGCGAAGGCAAAGGGCTATGTCAGGGGCCAGCGGCATGCAAAAGGGTTGGTTCTGATCGGGGCATCTTAAAATGGCGGGCGCGCACGACAAAAGTGTGGCATCAGGGGAAGAGGCAAGATGGCGCAGATAATGTTCACCAAAACGCACTAATTTTCCACAGTCCCTCCTTTAACATATTCAAGACATCTTGTTGGTTCATTTTCTACTCGGGTCTATTGTGGTGAGCATGAGAGAGAGAGAACGGTAGGAAACCCAAGATAAAGAGTTGTAAACAATACATTTTGAGGTTTCTAGTTTTTTTTTTTGGAGGTGCATCTATTTGATGAACTTTGATAAATTTGTTCAGCAGGAAAGTCATAGGAATGAAATACAAAAAACGGCGAGCAACAAGTACATATCATAACATAAACTGGCAGGTTAATACATATTTCGGATTCGGATTGGAGCAGGATCAATACAATGGTGGCTGGGAGAGAAATGAGGCGTAGAAAAAAACGGTGGTTTGAGGATGTCAAATGTTCGAAGTTTACGAGTTCTCATTGTTCTTTGTGGTCTTTCGTTGGCGCTGTTGAGCACCGGCGGTGGAGCTACAAGTCCGGCTCTGTTCTTAGTTCTGCGTTGCAGGGCACGACCCTTTCCTCGCGTTTCTGGTCGGAAAGGTCCTTTTCGCCCCGTGTCCTTTGAGGTGATTGTCAGAAAGTTCCGATGAAAGAAGAGCGTTCAAGACAGTCCATAGGGTAGGTCAGAGGAAAAAGGGGGATGGAGCAAGGCCAAATTAGGAACAATCTAGGGGAACGAGAGACTTCAAATAGGCGGGCGTGTGACGGAATTCAGAGAGCGGGGACTTGTCGACAGGCACTGGACGTCGAGCAGGGGCATCAGGTCGACCCTTTCTTTTCATGCTGTCAAAAACAGTGCCTCGTCCTGCAGCTCTTTTCAGTCGTGGTCTCGCCTTGGCCAATGTCGTAGGTGTCCCTTAGTCTGCAGTCGGGCCTCGTGCTCCCACATCCGGTCCTTCTCTCCTCCAACAGCAGCACCCTTAAACAAGTTTGAAAAGACAGTTTTTTAGAAAATTTTCGGATGAAGATAATCAAAAAGTCTATTTCTCTCCCAGCTCCAGGCAAAGAATGAAAATGTCCGTCATTTTTAACGTTCACAACTGGCATATGAATGACCGGTGGCGGACCTGCTGGATTTACTATGACCTTCCTTCATAATCATTTATTACAGGCATGACGGTTCATCTGATGGTAACCCACCTTCGGGAGACAAATCTGGCAAAGATATGCCGTTCTCTAGAGTTTCACATTTACAAAAGGGTACAGTGAGTCGTCAACATGGTACTACACAGGTATTTTGCTGAGAGACGAACATGGCTAAACATTTCCTTTCTATCGGCGCATCCTGTTTTTCAGCTACTGCGAGGTTCATTTTGACGATTTCTTTACCTTGCTCTAGTCTGTTAACCTTGTAAAACATCATTCTGGGTCCTACGTAACCTTTTACAGCCCGGTCACTTAACTAGGAAGGACAGGGGATTTATGGGAAACGACCAGGGACATAGACAGGGGAGGCAACGGGGGTGATCGTTTTTCTGGTTTCGGTATTGCGACGATTCGGGGAGGGGAGGGTCGCGTATTCTGAGGTCCTTGTTTTATACTATAGGAGCCGTTGACATGTAGTTCCCTTATTTCGGGCCAGATTAGGGAACCTCTGTTGTCTTACCTGTCCTTTCCCTTACGGCCCAACCTGGGTTTATTGACTTCTAGCGGAAAAGGAGGGGTAATGACGCGGCCTCAGGGTGATTGCATTAAAGACAAATGTTTGTGCAAATACTGACGGTATTTGAAGCCAATTAGGTGGTGTGCTAGGGGTGGCGATCTGCCAATTTCGGGGCTAACCACTCGGGAGAGTGGTAGTGCAAAAAGAGAGAGAGAGAGAGAGAGAGAGAGAGAGAGAGAGAGAGAGAGAGAGAGAGAGAGAGAGAGAGAGAGAGAGAGTGTGCAACGGCAGGCTAAATAGTGCACGTGCAACGGAGAGGGCGGCAGTGCATTCAAGAAAGGCTATTTAGTGCATTACACAGTAAAGGGTATTCACGAGTCCACGTTAGAATCTTGTAATCATGCAGTTTGAGCATTAGACAGGGTAGAGGGGACGTGCTTTGGGAAAAGGAAAGAAGAAAAAAAGGAGGTACCATTTTGTCGCACTTTCTCGCATTCTCGGTCCTTTGACCAGTTGGGTCAATGCTTCAGTCACACACACACACACATTCCCTCACAGTTTCGCATCATACGTGACATGGGTTCATTCTTCCGGTCTGGTTTAAGGGTGGTCACTTTTTATCAGGTTGTGCTAATTTTTCGGGCTTGTTCGATACGTGAGTAGTTTGCAGGCGTGCTTGGGCACTACCCTGCGGTGCTAGTCCGTTTCGTGTATTTGGACATGGCAAGGTCTCAGATCTTCGCCACACCTCGGCTGTAAGTTATGACGTAACCTGCAGAGGGAGGAAAAGAGGGGGGGTGGGGGAGACAGCATTCGCGCGCATTCAAATACATGGATTCATAAGTCCTTTACTTACCTCTTACTCGTCTTTTCCTCCTTGGGGCAGGGTCCCCGGGGATATGGTTTTCGGAGTCGAGGGGGGGTAGTGTGTTCATGTAGGGCGTGTGCGGGGAAACATAAAAAGGAAACCAGAGGTGCCTAGTGCGAGGTATCTAGTCAAAGGATATATCTCACTATCGGGATCCTTAAACCTCTTTCGACGCCGTGGCGTTCTAAAGTTCTTCGGTTCTTGGGTCCCTGCTACTTCGGAACGTTGTACTTTACAATATTTACATTATTTCATTTCACCCTCCTTTTACATTCCCTCATTTACACCATTCGTTTTACCCATCCTTGGAAGTCACGGTCTTCCTCTACGCGAGAGTTCATGAGTCAGTCGCGTACTTTTAATGCGGAGCGTCGGGTTGTCGATCCGATCCGTCCTCCAAGGCCGGGCAACCATCTTCCTTTAACCTTAAAGAGAGAGCAGAGTAGGGTGCACAGAAAAAGAACTTTCCTACCCATCCCATATTGTTTTAAAATAAAACATGCAATACCCGTCCATAGTTTCAAAGACTTTAATTTGCAAATTCATTTCAGCATATGGATTAGGAGGGTGCGGTCGTATTTGGTCGGTCGTGGCAATGGCTAAAGTGCGTAGAGTGGGGGGCGTCGTTTGCGACAGTAAAAAACATCGGAAAGTTTTACTCATTCATTTGTAAGAGACTAAAATGTCTATTAATTGGCCGGGGGTTCGGGGGCATATATTTTCATAATTTAGAAACATAATCATAACAGTTGTAATCAGATTTCCTATATACATACCGTACGCATGTATCGTAAATGAGGTTTACATCAGTTATAAAAATATAATACATTGTATATTCGTAATCAACGTTTGTAACGGGGATCTTTTCATACTGTTCGTCGAGTGAGCTCTCCTTGTCTTTTCTAGCCAAGTGTACAAAGGATCACAAAAATCTCAGAACATCAAGTTTATATTAGTGCGAGGGAACACCACGAGGTGTTCGTAAGTTCCGATTGATACCAGCGCCATTTTGGGCGGGGCCGGCACAGTCCGGAAGCAGCATCAGGGGGAAATGTTTCCATTACTGGCAGTTTGGACCAGAGTCCTTTTCGGCGGTTCTGGACCAGAGTCCTTTTCGGCAGTTCTAGAATTCACGCTAACAGAAGGTGTGGCAATGTCATGTTTGTTTCGTTGGCGATCGAAGCAGCCGTCCCTTACCGGAAACCTGCTAAGGCCGAAGGCTCCGCCGGGGACCTTTGCATGATCTTCAAGGCTGCGGAGATGCTGTCGGAGATGGGGGCTCGTGCTCCATGGGACAAATGTTCGAGTTGTATGGCTGGCCAAAGTTACTCTAGTGGCCGGGGCCCGCCTTCCAGCGGATCCAGACGCCATTTTGAGGCCCTGCAGGGGCCACTCTCGTCGAGTTTGCAAGAATGGAAGAGACCCTTTGGAGTGAAGGGAAGAGGTCCCTGTTTTGTGAGAGCGGGACGTTCAGCTGGGGTGCAGCTGTGATGCCCCCACCTGGGGGGGCGAGGGAGACTCGTTCACATCGTCTCCTTCTCCCGGTGCACTCCATGCCGCTCCTTTTCATCGCCCTGCATGAAGGCCTCTCCACATCCGGTGTTCCCCAAGCGTCACCATTGTACGTTCGGTGCTGCGCAAATACTGGGGTGCCACCATTGTGTGTTCGGTGCTGCGCAAGTACTGGGGTGCCACCATGGTGTGTCCGGTGCTGTGGAAGTATGGGCACCATCGCCTGACTGGAGGTGTTCGGCGCCGGGCTGGGGGCTGGGAAACCTCCTACCGGTGGAGGTGGGAGAGGCTCGTCCGCGTCGCCTCTCCCTCCCAGCCCAACTTGGACAAATTGTTGTGGAGGTACGTGCAGGACATCCCGCCGTCCAGGACTGCTGCGGCCGTGACGGAAGAGAAAAGGAAGAGGTGCCTCGCTCTCCTCTTGACATGTGGCGGGACTACCTTAGTCTTTCCAGGCCCGTTGCGGCCGGCCAAAGAGACATGTGGCGGGACTACCTGCAAATGCCCAGGCTGCGGGCTCCCGCCTCTCCTCCGGCTCCCCCATACGTTAAGATTTCCTGACCAAGAGTTGGCGGCGGGGCTCGCCTTATATGGGTTGCCGTTGGTTGGGCGTAGCCGTAACCCTGCCCTACTTTGGAAGGTTCCAGAATGGGGGGGGGGCGAATGTTCTGTTTGACTTCCATTTTCTACAGTTTATCGTTATTATTCCTTGTTTGTTGTGTTAAATTAAAAGTTCAAGTTTATTAATGTTCTACGGATTTTGTTTTATCATTTCTTTCTTTCCAGGTTGCTTTTATGTTAAGTTTCTGCTAACAGGGGTCGAGTAACACGGAAACACGTGTAAAAGGGATGACGCAGATTTGTACATTACATACACACGAACTCAGACGGGGGACAGTACAAGTACGACATACAAAGACCCAAGACAAATATAAAAACAGTTATCGGTCATAATTATCTCTTTCCGTCTGTAAGTTTTTAAACGAGGCTGGGTTCCCGTCTTGACATTGCCCGACCTAGGAGAACTTGATCATGCCGCTGAGATTTTCCTGGCGAAATCTGTGCCATCGGGCATAATCAAACGTGGTGGTTCTGTCTGGCCTGTCTATGTAAGTCGGGTTCTTCTCTGTCTCGCGCCTTTTCTCGTACTGTCGGTCTGTCGTTCCTGTCGGTCCTCTGCTCCTACTCACGCTCAGTAGAGTCGGGCATTGGGCTTTCCAGTGTCCGACATATCTACAAAAAGCGCATTGGTCTGACCCTAAGTCTGGTCGTCCTTGGTATAGTGTCGGGGGGTAAGTTGTGGGTAGCGGTGTCCTGGGGTTGTCCTGTCGGTATATTTCCCTACTTGGTTTATCCTCGTCTTTTCTCTGTCGTTTCGTAGCCTCTCTGCGCCACATACCGAGACTGTCGAGCATAATTGGCGTCGTCTTATTATTTCGAAGGGCTATTTCTAACGTTTCTATTTTATCAAGGTCGAAGGATCCTGCCAGTGGCCACTGTTTGTCTTGGCTATCTTCGGTATACCTGTGCCATAATTTATTATAAGCTATGGTAACTAACCCATAGTTTATGAACATGTCCTTATTAGGGGTGCCTTCTAGTGGAGCCATATGGTCCACCTCTAACACCCGGTCCGGGCTAAACAGGCTATTTATCAATGGGGAGAAGACAGACATGACGGCTCGTAACGAGGGACTAAAAAGTCAGCACTGCCTATCTTATCACTAGGTGCAAAGACTAGACAGAATATTTCTATTCTACGTTGTTTGCAGGCAGTGAATACCTCATGGATCCCAAAAAAAACCAATAGACCAACAAAATAACAATGGGGAGAATGAGTAGGACCGCAAAGATCTGCGTCACCTACCCTTTTCACTATTCTGCAAAAAGGATGGTCTCTTCCCTGCTTGCAGACAGAGAATCTCCAGGAAACAATAGTTTGTGAACAACAGTTCAGTTTCAAGCAATTATTGAGTGGGGGAGAAAAAGAACAAGCACGGCTGCTACCCTACTTATCCTCCACTGCTTGCAAAGGGAGAGAGAGCCTGTTGCTTCTCCGTTTGCAGACAGTGAATCTCTAAATAAAAATAAACAAGGCAATACTAGTATTTTGAACAATCAAGCAATCAAGACAAATTTCGCAACTAGTCGTGGCAACACGACCTTACCCGGACCATGTGGACAGTTTCTTGTCTTCCGAATCCAGCGCCCGATCGTCCTCTTTTTCTCGTATTTCTCACGGCACTCCTGATGGTTCCCAGTCAGGACCGTAGATCACTCGAGAGAGGTCTGTTCGGAACTAGTGAAGTTCGGATGATCGGCTGCCAGACGAGGGTCTATTGGGCAAGAGCTCTCCCGATCGTTGCAGTCGTTCACTCTGTCGTCGGGACCTCTCCCACTGGATCCACGAGTCGCTGATGGGCCCCACGCTTGGGACGCCAATTGTAAAAACAGTTTCAATCGGGTCGGGGACAATCGATATTTGCCCGGCGGTATTGCCTCTGTGACCCTCTAGTTATTTAAATCAATGAAGAGGCAGGCGCTGGAGACTAGAAAGCAGGAAACAAGGTTTTTTTATTCTCTCCGGAGGAGAACACAACGAAACGGACAGAAGGTATCGTTCTGAGGTGCTCTAGCTTACGTTTGAGGCCTGGCCCCTTATATACAGTGTTTTATGGTTTTTATTGCAGTTTACATATATGTGACAAAGCTTTGATATACAGAAAGACATACCCGGAATCCCCCCTTTGGGGCCCGTTCCCACACACATTTACAGTTGAAATCCCCACCCTAATCACAACAGGTGATGAGCATCGCGCAGCTGGATAATCCGCCGAGTCACAGAATGTGGGGAGTTTGATTGGATCTCATGGGGTGGGGGCTTTGATCAACCCGGGGATTTCTTTGATGGGGGAAGCTTTCTATTGTACGGGGAGGGGCGAGGGTGGTATCGGCAGAGCTGGGTGTCGGCTTGGGAACGGGGAGGACAAAACGGGCACACGGGGAAAAAGGGGGGTTTGCATCTAAGGGCCGGAGATCATGAAAGGAAAGCAGGGAGGTGTCGCGCTGGGAACAGGATGAGGGCCGGGGGCAGAGCAGCGCCGAAGAGGGGTTTATGATTCAAGGCAGGTGCAAGCAGGGGGTGGTCAGCGGGCAGGCTTAGCGAAGGCAAAGGGCTATGTCAGGGGCCAGCGGCATGCAAAAGGGTTGGTTCTGATCGGGGCATCTTAAAATGGCGGGCGCGCACGACAAAAGTGTGGCATCAGGGGAAGAGGCAAGATGGCGCAGATAATGTTCACCAAAACGCACTAATTTTCCACATAGCATAAAAAATATGAAAAACCCAAAATAATCCACCCTAGTGAGCAGAATAGTAGTATCTTTCCTAGTCAGTTCAACACTCTCAAGAATTGTGTGTCTCCTATAGATGTGTAGTGAAGCACAATGTTTTGTCAAAATAACCCTCACCCACCAAAAGGTCCCTTGGTGGCATGATTCATCATTGGGTTCTTCCCGACCCACTGCGGCACGGGGCGTGCTACAACCGGCGGAGACGTGGGCGCACTTAGAAGTGAAATGATACTATGTGTTATGCAAGAATAGAGGGGTCAGAGTGAATAACGTGAGATTAAAAAATATCTGGCTGTGTGGAAACTAGAATTTAATACTCCCTCTAGCTGGTATTGTTAAAAATGGGGAGTGTATGCTGTAATGGGCTGCTACCTCATTAGTCTACATGTTTTGAAGCCATCACCATGGCTTCTCATCAGGACCAAGAGTATGATCCCTACACCACTCTAAACAGAAAACAACAATGTGGTATGTCTAATCAATCTTGCTGAATGCAGTGCACATTCATAACATGCACTTAATACTGTATCCAGTTGGTATAGTCTCTTAAATTAATCTGGAAGGATAAACACACAACATGGTTAAATGCAGCAATATAATAATTGCAGGACCACATCACCAGACTTGTCGAAGGTCTCAGTAGTGATATATTTTTCACTAAGTGCACGACCGCTTATAAATTAAGTGGGTGCCGTGCTGCCCTTGAGAGTGACATAAAATACAATACTAGACACAACAACATAAAACACACACTCTATATTCATTTGTTTAGCTGGTTGTTAGATCCATATCCTAGAATCTTGTGAACGCTTCGATGTTTTTAATATATGTGGGTGAAATGCTTTGCGATGTCTCTACAAAATAAGGTGTTTGAAAGAGTAATATGGAAAAGCATTGTTCACATACATTATTATTACCACACTGTATCCCCATGAGCTATTACGGGAGGGGCGGAGCGCTTGTAGTCCCACACGGGAAACATCCTTTACAACGCAACTTTTACCACGCATTGCCTTTACGACGCAACTTTTACAACGCAAACCATTACAACGTAATGCGCTGGGGGGCGCTCTAGGATAGGGAATAGGTTTAATTTACTTTCCAACACCTTCCCTACTATTCACGGGGGCTGGAGTTGGAATAGTAAATTAAACTATTCACTATCCAGTGCCCCAAAGCACTATGCGTTGTAAAGGCATGTGTTGTAAAAACAGCGTTGTAAAGGCATGCGTGGTAAAAGCATGCGTTGTAATGTCATACATCCTCACACACTGTAGGAGATAAAGTGCATCGGAAATCCGGATAGTTGTTAAAAAAACAATGCAAAGTCGTTAAAACCGCTTGTTTTCTAGGGGGATCGGCTATACCGTAATCACTTTGTCAAAGCTGCTCTCTCACCCTAGTCAATATCTCTCCGTGGCTCCGATGAACAGGGATTGAGTGTCCGGAGCCGGTTTAAGTATTGCCTTCTTTCCATGTTTCGCTCATGTTTAGTGTAAGAAGGCTGAACCATTAAATCACCCTAAAATGGCTGGCCATTGTGGAACCTACCCCACGTAGGCCTGGTCGCTTCCAATGTTAATGTGGGATCGCTAAGGATTATACCCTGCATGAAGTTGCTAGAAACTCTACCGCACACCGAGAGTGCCGGCGTTTTATATCTTGCCATGATCCATAAACCACAGCAGCCACCACCAGGTCGACCAATTGTGTCAGGGATCCAATCTGTATTGGAGCAATTGTCACAGTTTGCTGACTTTTTTCTAAGAGAAGCAGTTATCACACAGCCTTCTTTTGTGCAGGACACCACTGATATACTGAATATTTGAGATACAGTTGAGCTTGACCCTCAGAGGCAATTCCTGGTAACTATAGATATCGAGTCTCTATACACACCAGCATACCCCAAGACGCCATGCTGGTGGCAGCAGCGCATGCGCTTGGGGCACGGGAGTGGTTCTATGACACTCCGCAATCTTTTGTTCTGCTGTGTATAGAACTGACCTTGACAAGTAATTTAAAAAAATATAGGAATCAGTTATACCTCCAAGTGTCGGGAAGATCGATGGGGGCTACATTTGCGCTGAGTCTGGCCTGCATTTATGTGGGTCAGTTCGAGCAAAATGTGATTTATCATGCCTCCTACCCCTTCAAAGAGAATATTTCTCTTTGGAGGAGGTTCATTGATGATGTCCTGTGTATCTGGACTGGATCTGAGGACCAGCTATTAACATTCTTGGCATGGTTGAATGAAGTAGACAGTTGTTTGCGGTTCACGTGGACTATTAGCAGGAACTCTGCGTTGTACTTAGATGTGGATATAACAGCAATGGCCAACAGACTATCCACAACTGTCAACCAAAAACCCACGACAGGAATTCCCTATTGTATTACCCCTCATTCCATCCTAGAGTGTTGCGTGACAACCTTCCTGTAGGACCGTTCTTGAGGTATTGCAGGAATAGTTCCTCTACGGAGAAATTTGTGGAGCAATCTGAAGAGTTGGTCACAAAATTAAGAAATAGGGAGTGTCCTGCCACAGTGATCAAGAGAGCACATAAACGTGCCTTGAATACACCGCGGGAGGCCCTTCTAGAGAGCAATATTAAACACAAGGATGAGTGTTTACCTGTGGTCTCGACGTTTGATCCACTGTCTACAAAAGTTAGACAGATAATAAGGAAGCACTGGTCACTATTAGACATGGGGGAGAAGGTGCTGCCCCCCAGATTGGCGCCGAATATCAAAGAAAAACTGGTCCATACCGTCCTAGTCTAAAGCAACAGGAATCGAGTTTGCCAACTGGCCATTACCCGTGTTGTGGTCAGTATGTGATCTTACGCAAGCCACTAAAAGTGTTCTACTCATGAGTGGGAAAGTGTGGTATTTAAACAAATTCAGCAATTGCAATACCACCCATGTAATTTATAGGCTCAAGTGCACATCTGGTTTGGACTATATTGGACTCACATCACGTAAAGTGAAGGTGCGTTTACAAGAACACTTGAGTACCCTTAAAGCAGGGAAATTGACAACTCGCCTTGTCCAACATTTTCAGGAAAAGAAACATAACTTCAGGGATCTGAAGTGGACTGTGCTCGAGAGGGTGATGGGCAAAACACATAATATTGACAGTATTTTAGCCAGAAAGGAGGCAAGGTGGATTTTTTCAGAGAAAGTGGACCACGTAGGCCTGAATGATTCCATTGAATGGAATAAAGTTGGCAGACAATAAAGCCCTTGTACAGTCATGGGCATGTCCTGGATCATTTGGAGGTCCATATACCCCGGTGATATTAGCCAATGTAGATATCCATCATTGTCTGTAACCTTGATTTTTGAAAATAACAATAACCATCTAGGAGATTCTTTACTGACATGATCAGGCGTTTGCGGTAAAGTTTCTAGCACCTTCATGCAGGGGATAATTTACATCTGTTCCTTTTTTTATTAAGCCCCCACGAGTATACGACTAAGCAAAGATTGAAATATTGAAAAGGATTACACATTTGAAAAATAATCAGTATTTGTAAAAATAGAATATATTAGTACTTCAATGACTTCTTGAAATAACCTTTCTTGATTAAATACCAAGAAGAACTATATAGGTTCAAAATAAGTGGATCTGTTTGAATTGTTTGGAATATAGCAGGCATCCCTATGGTGAGCGTGTAACTTAATTCCATTCCAATATGGCCGCCGTGTAACAAGGCATCCTGATGGGGGCATTGAGTCAACCGGTGAGGTGATTTTCTCTACACGTGGGTCCCAAGTCGAGGGTGGTGTTTAAATTGTAGACGCCCGCATCCCCAGAAGATCTTCGGGACGGAGCACGAAGCTGCTAGCTATACGAGGTAGCAGTAAGGGGCTGAGTGCGGGTGTGGGACTTGAGTGCAGCGGTGAGGACGGGGACGCCTCATTTGTTCATGCCCCCGTAGTTCCATGTGGTTGTAAAATTGGGCTCGCCATTTATTGTCGGAAGTTGGGGGTGAGGCACACAGGCCCACGATGGGGCATGGTAGTCGTGTCAAAGTGGGTGTTTTTAACTTTGCAAGAGCAGAAAAATGGTGAATGAAAAAATGTTGGCCATAGACTTGAGAGAGTCTTAAACAGGCTCACATAATGAGTGCATCTAATATTTGTAACATGAGTTATATTTAATGCATGTATATTTTTAGGTGATATTGACGAACGCATTCATCACTGGGATACGCGATCTTGTGGCGTGTGATCCCCTGACACCACTCGGTAACTAAGCACTTTGAAGAGCAGTTTCAAGAAAACCCTTAAGTGCATTTGGAAGTATGGTGGTTTTTACATTTGGCACGTTCCTCTTTTTAATGTCATACAACCACAGGTCCGGTGTGAGTCACATGTGAGGTGAACACTGGTTACCCTGGCAGCCCTGATGAAGTTGCATAAATAGGCGACAACGAAACATGTCAGCTTTTGGCTTGTGAAAATGGCTTAAAGTAAACCATTTTTTAAATTGAAGACGCTCACGGCACCAAATAAAATTACATTTAGCAAGTGAGTTGTTCCTCATTTTAAATTTGAGAATTGCATTTCTTTTCTCACAGGGACCAGCGGGCACTTTGTGACACAAGCACTGACAGTGCATTTACACACGTTTTTTCACTGTTTCCTTCCCTTTTCTCACCTCTGAGAATTCTAAGAAGAAGCATACACTTTTCTTTTTGGGGAAGAAATTTACCGATGATGATAAGTGGGTGAGCTAGTGAGTAGCAACCAGCAAGGCCCCCTTGGTGTTACTACCGTCAGGTACTTTCTTACTTTTCTCACACTTTTTCACAAACTCTGGGGCAGATTTATGGCAATTGGCGCATCCTTGCAAATAGTCTGGGATGCGCCAGGTAAGATGTGTCACGCAAGTTTACCCTTGTGCCACCACAGATGCGCTGCATTTACTATGCGGTGCATCGTGGCACAAGGATAAACAGATGTGTGACGCATCTCCCGTCGGAAGGGTGGCGTATTGCTGGAGTTGTGTCGCAAGCGTGACGCAACTCCAGCAATGCTCGTGACCTGCCCATAAATAACGTAGTACGTCACTCCTTATGCCTGCTTCAAGCAGGCGCAAGGTTTTGACGCAGCGGCGTCGGAAAAGTCACTGAGTGGAATCTTGTAGATTTCACTCAGGCACTTTACCAAGGCTTTACTGCGCCGGAACGCCCTCCCCCCTGGGCAGGAAAACCCACATCAAACCTGACGCAGGTTTAAATGTGGCACACGGCTTTACAACGTGACGCATCTCCCT
Organism: Lissotriton helveticus; assembly: GCF_964261635.1. Lineage (NCBI taxonomy): Eukaryota > Metazoa > Chordata > Amphibia > Caudata > Salamandridae > Lissotriton > Lissotriton helveticus. The sequence continues at coordinate 1,305,579,967 of NC_136061.1, forward strand.
AGATGCATCACGTTGTAAATAGGGTGGACATGGCGCATGGTTTACGCCGCCGCTGTGTCACAGAAATGATGCAACGGCAGCTCAAAAGTGGTGCAAGGGGCTCGTAAATCTACCCCTACATGTGGACACAAAAATCTCTCTTTCATATGAGATGCGGTGTATTGACGTTTTCTTTTGAAATTGAACAATTAGACACTAGGCTAGTGGTAGGGTGCCTTGCCTTGGAGGACATTTTGAAAAAATGTTTTATAAACTCCTCAGGTGTCTTTAGAATTTAGAATATATTTAGTTGTTCAGAATCGGTCAGGTCTACTTGTGTTTGCATACTCAGCTAAACTGTCTGACTTTGAGGCATTGGACAACCTTGTAATGTCTAAACTGAGCGATTTCCGAACTGGAGGCGATAGGAGGTCCATCGACGACATGAGGAATAGTTAGTCCTTCATAATTCGTAGTTCTGAAGATTCTTGCAGGTCCAGAGTGCACCAGAGACCTACCAGAGGGAGCAAACAGCTGTCCTGGATGTATGCCCCTGTAGGTCGAGCTGACAACTGAATTACTGGGCAAAGAGAGGTGTAACTTTAGTTCACCCAACATTGGTGGTGATCCCAGGAAGGCGCCCGAGAATGCTGGGAGCAAGATCAAGGCACCCTGAAGAAGGATCATTGGAGAGAGGTAAAGATGGCTCCCTTGGAGCTGGCTACGCCTGACTAGCTATGCCTCGTACAATCCAAATGCTTACATACAGTTTATCTTATGCCTGATAGTCTGTGTAGAATGGGCAGGACCAAGAATGCTTACAATCTGTGATGCAAAGATCTAATCAGGACTTTCTTGCAGGTCATTTGGGGATGACCAATAATTCAGCTGTACTATCTGGCTTAGCAGAAAAGAGTTCTGGGAAGGCTAATTGATCTTAGCCCACATATTGTAACAGTGTGGATTGTGAAGTGCAGGGGTGGTTGCCGCCAGGTGATGCGATGGATGTTCTCCTAGATAAACATGACATTGCTAGATGATGCTATTCCAAGGCGCCCTAAGTGAAGGACTGGGTTAGAGGTATGGATCACGACTGGAAGATGATGTCGAAACATGTGCAGTATGCCAGAAGAAGCATCAAAGGACATGGGTCAATGGTGAGACCACTCTTAAGAGACAGAGCCCTCGAAGGCTCTTTCTTTAACACCAGAAGTGATGCTGTATCAGATAGAATATTAAATCAGTTACTTTAGGTGTAACAAGGCCAACGAGTGCCTTGCGTACCATTCTGTCTGTCTTTTTTCTATTTTATACAGAAATCGAAAAGATTGATTATCAAAAAAATAAAGTGTGTGTGTAAGAGAGAGGGAGGAATGAGTGAGAGGGGAGGAAGAGAGAATTATCGAAGGTCGTTTGATAATGCCTGTGTCTGACTAAATGGAAGGCTTGGTTAGTAAGCACTGCTCCTGTACGCCATTGAAGTCACCTTTATTTGTTTTCAAACATTATTTCATGACGTAGGTTTTTCCCATTCTTCCTACATATTATGCTTCTCTTGTTGCAGGTTATTGTCCTCCTCTCATTCCTACCAGGACAGATGTCTGCTTACCTGTTTTAAGTGTACATCAATTAAGGACCTAAGACCTAAAGCACTGGCTGGGCATCGAACAGGGGTGAGGGGATTGAAGGTCTACCGCCCCCCTGGAGCCCTATTCTAAGGGGTTTTCTGTAGACAAGCGTCTGAATCCACTGAATCAGGCTCGCAAAGCTGTCAAGATTCTGGACGAGAACCTGGAGTGGCTGACAAATAAAACTATTCAGAACTAGAGACGAGAAACATATATTTTACAACTTTTGTAGGGTTCTGTGGAAAACGTTGCGTCTCTTTTGCATCAATGTACGTTGCACACATCTTTACTCGTTACCAACAAAATGGTGTGCACAAGCTATAGTACCCAGAAAATTTAATGCTTTTTTCCTGCTCAGTGGCACTGTACAGTATAGCTCTTCAAAAAGTTTTGGTGCGAAAATTTTTACGGCAAACAAGTCATATGCTGAAAAAAGCAGCTCAAACAAACATCAAGAGAAAAAGTATTTGCATATTATCGCATCTTGAAAGGAGTTTGATAATTGTGAAAATTAATGTGTTATGTGGTGAAAATAATATATAACTTGGGGAAAAACTGGTAGGGCAAAGTCTTTGTTAAACCAGGCAAAGGCAATTATAAACTGGAAAACTTTTCAAACTTCACTAAGGGAAAAATATAAAATTCTCAAAACCGCAAATCCTAATCCAAACATCCCTTCTTCCTTCATTCCACAAATATTTTAACTCATAAGATTCTAATGGCCATACGTACAATGAAGTGGCGGAGAGAGGCATTAGCCTTCATGGCTTAACACCTCTCTCCGCCACTTCTGTAACGCAAGGCAGCACCATATTTACAAGAATCTGGAGCCGCCTTGAGTTTCCCCCTGCGAAGGCGCTAAGTTTAGCAACTTAGCGCCAATGCAGGCATCCTTGCACTATAGTGCAAGGGTGCCTGCGTGCAGGGGAGGATTGTTTATGTGCAAGAAGGTGTCCCTTCCTGCACATAAACAATCCTAAAATGCCATTCTGTCACTTTCATGTGTGCCGCTTCATGCAGCACACACAAAAGTGACAAAAGGGCATTTAAAAAAAATGTTTGTTTATGATGAGGAAGGGACACCTTCCTGTACATAAACAAACCATGGCATTTTGCTTTTTCCATGTGTGCTGCACAAGGCAGCACACATGGAAAAAGCAAACACGAGGAGAAATAATGCATTTCTCCTCGTTTCGCCATCTTAAGACCAGTTGTTTCCTGGTTTTAATTTTGACATTGCCTCCTATGTACCCCACCCTTTTACATAAGGGGCAGCGTCAAAATGAATGGGTGTTGCAGTGCAATGCCCACGGCAACTCTCACTGCCCACCCCTTTCATGCTAACCATAGCGTGAAAGGGGGCCTTATGTACAAGGCAGCGTTAAGCCATGTTAAATGACTTAATGCTTCTTTGCACATAAGGTGCAGCCCCCATCGCCACCACAACGTCATTATAGGTGACGCTGTGGAGGCGATAGGGGCTTGTACATATGCCCCTAGGTTACTAGCAACAATGCTGTCTATAAACTGTCTACATCATGATATGCTATCTCATGTTATTGGCCTTTGAGAAGTATTACCACTCATACAGCTTTACAGCTTTTTTGTATTCTGGAGATGACTTTTCAAGGTTTCAATTGCAGACCACAGGAGGAAATCGTGCGCTCCATAGGGTGCACACTTCAGAAAACCCCAAGGACCTGCACTTATGAGCTCTAAAAGCTGCTTATTTAATGTTTGTTCAGCAGCTCTTAGCATTTTTTCCAGTACAGTACTTGTCAAGCCATATCCCTTCTGTTTATCTGTAACCAAGGTAATAAAGCATCCTCTTGTCTGTGTGTGTCCCACTAAAATATATATTATTCTCTGCTTTTCATTTATGTCACTCACTCTAAGACCTCTGTTAGTAAATCTGTCACTGACACATTTTAAAGATCTGTAGGCATTGTCTACTACTGAGTAATGCTCTGCCCAGCAGATCTTTTTAAACCCTTATGAATGAAGCAAACATCAGTATAATTGTACAGAACTTTCACAATATCACAGCACTTCTGCATTTCAAAAGTGGGCTTAGCGGTGGCTGTTAAGCACACCATTCACCATGATATACACAACTTTGCAGTGAAATGTTTTAGTCCTTTAGAGGATCTGATAATGTGCCAACTGAAGAAAGTGGTTCCTCCTGCAAATACTTTGAGAGAGCGCCATGTTATTTTGAAAAATTTGTAGGGGTGCATCATAATCCCGAGTAGTCAGCACCCACATATTTAGAAGATCTTACTAATGTAGTTTAGAAATGTAACATTAGGCTGAGAATCAGTGCAATATGTAGTGATGTGCTTATTAATCAGAGACTAATGTCGTGCCTTAATCAAAATGTGATGTTGCGTAACGTAGAAATGTAATCATATGTGAAATGTTGCATTAACAATGATGTTCCTTAATGAAATAATACATGTGCCTATTAATGAGTGGATTAACATAGGGTTTAATGCGAAAGATATATCGCTTACCGAATAACGTTTAAAATGATTAAATGTAATGTCATGTCATGTTAGAAATGCGTTTAAAAGTGCAAAGGCCTGGGACATGCTGAAGCCAGTAGAGGCCTAACTGTATTTTTGTTTGGTTATCCTTAGTTGGAAAGGAATGATTTCTCTTGCCTGGGAAAGGCTGTCCTCAGCGAATATTAAATTGTAACTTCGAATGTTTCCAAGGATGGTCTCATGTATTCTGGTTTGCAGGTGCAAGGCCACAAGGCTCGTTAGGTAGAAAGGTCCATTGTTTAGAAGTTAGGATAGTAGGCGCGAGTGCAGAGATGCTGCCAAGGAATTTGGGAGTGCAACATTCAGCGAAGAAGGTGCCTGGGACCCAAGGACACACCAACGGACGCTCGATGGAGAGGTGCCATAGTGGAAAAATCCGGAGATCTGTACCTGCCAGAGGGGCGTACCTCTGGGCGTGTCAACTGTTTTTGGGATTTTGTATTAGGGACAGCCCCCGAGGGCGGAGAGTCAGTCCGGAGCAGAGAGCAGATTAAGGGTTAGAAAGTGGGCTTGGGAAAGGCAAGATGTAGGCAGTTTGTGAACTTTAGGCAGAGTAAGGTGTAAGAAGGAGCATCGCCGCGGCCAGGGCGACTGACGCTGGAATCTGGGGATCAGGGTTCGATCCCCGGCTCCGGCGGCAGGTTAGCCCAGCACCATGTGACTCTGGGCAATAGCTCGCTTAATCTTCCCGACGGCCCCCAGCGCCTAGAGACCCTTACGGGTGATTGTGCGCTTAACAAATGTGGATTATTATTAGAACCAGCTCAGAAACTGAAGCAACTTATTGGAAGGTGAATGTACTTCTTAGGAAGTCATCACGGCTGACACCTTCATTCTTGCTGGGTAAACTGCAAAGTAGGGATGTCACCTTAGAGTTAGTATAGGGACAGTCTAACCAATTTCTTTTCCTTTTTGTAAATGCAGTCTCGACTTTCTACATTGTCGGTAATGGTATGTCTAATGCTTCTCGAGCTAACCCTGATTTTTATTCTAAGTCGTCTGAGACTCTTACGTTGGATTACCTTTGTATTAGTGCCAGTCTATTTCCTGAATCTTTTCCTGCGATGTTTGTATGTTCAGTTATTTTTGGCTTTGTAATAAATCTTAAAATTTCAGTTTGTAGCCAGTGGTCCTTTGAGTCTAATTTGGATTTGGATTGTAAAGTTGTTTAAAGATATGATTGAAAGAAATCTACCCTCTACGCTTCTAAGACAGGGAAAAAGATCCAGTCGACCTGATCTGAGATTCTAGAAAATGGTAAGAAAATCTAGAAAAGAATCCCTGCTTCCCCAGTTGGTAGCAGAGTTGATGGTTCCCTTCTAGAGCGAGGGAAGATCTAGATTAGGATTAGAGGTTCTCAAGGCCCATAGATCTTAGGTGATGATTGCCCAGTGGATTGTCGTTGGAAGACGGAGTTTCATGGAAACCGACGGAGAGTGGCGGTGCGGCGAAAGCAGCAGTTTGTGGGAGAGTGAGTATGAATAGGGTTATATGTTGTTAGATTGCGGTGTTTATATGTTGTGTTGTGTTGTAATGTCTTTCGGAGTTGGAGTGCCTGTTGTTTGAAAGGAGATCAGGCAGTGAGCACGCACAGCCCGAGAAAATCTTAGGCTTAAGGAGTAGCTTAAGTGGTTCGGGTGTATCGAACACCCATAGTAATTGTCGACCATTGTTAAGGGGATCGTGAGGTACCATCAATCGCCCGCTGGACCGAGATAGGGGGAACAAATGTGTTAGTGCATGAATAACTGATGCTGGTCGTGATTTGCTGTGTGGTTGTAACCTTTCAGTGAGGTGATTGTCCGGTTGTTACCTGGACAGACAGTTATCAGTTCAGTGACAATTACGCAACTGTGGATGTACAGTCACACTGTGGACATACAGTCTGCGAGGTGATTGCTTGGGCGAAAGTGATCATTTCAGTGTATGATTGGGACGCGTGTGTGAGCGAGAGACAAATAGTAAAGGTGGGGAACTGCTGCGAGAGTGGAGGCGAGTGACGTCAGAGGTGCCGCGCTGGGATAGGATGGTTAGTGTGGAGCTGCGCTGAGATTGGTGGATTGTCATCAGGAAGTAGAAGAGCGCTGCGGGAGAAGAAACGCCGGTTTTTCATCATGAAATGTTTTAAAGTTTTACGAGATTTGTTCCGAAAGGAGAAAAAGTTAGAACCCGGGGGGGGGGGGAAGCGGCCCTGCCTGAGGATACTCCAGCTCATTATATGGCTACAAATGTTGGGTTGCACATTATATTGTCGCTCAAGAATTGGGCTAAGATGACAGATGGAAATGAAGAGTTGACTTTCCCTAGATACGGAACTTTAAGATTGGAAGTGTTGTACCAGTTGAAATCGATTATGGCTTCTTTACGACCCCTGCCTAGACCGACCCAGTTTGAGGCATTAAAAGCATGGATCAGAGAGGCGCACAAAAGAAACAGGGACAGGCGACAGGAAAGAGTGAAGAGGTCAGTTAGGGCAGTTCAGGATGCAAGGTGGGATGCGCTAGAAAAGAGATGGAGAGTACAGACAATTGAGGGAGATAGATTGTACCCGTTGTTCGTTAAAACAGGGGATGCGCAGAAAAAGAATGCAGAGGAAGACGACAGTGATACGGATGATAGCTTGATACAAAGACTGTTATCTGCGAGACCACCTCCATACAACCCAGAGTCAGGGGAGGAGAAATCAGCCCTGGTAGTGGAAGTTAGGATACCGCAAGTCCCTCCTAGAACTGAAATAGTGGGAAAACTCTCGACAGGAGAAGGACAGAATGGAGAAGGTGTCAGTTCTCAGAGGTTGCCGGATGCTCCCACAGTACCAGTTACTATTGGTCCCATAAAGTCAGTATACCATCCTGAGCAGATGCGTAGTGGAGGCCAACCGCAGATGGGTATGGAAGGGAGTACAAGCTATGGAAGGAATAGTGTAGTGGAAGGATTGAGCCCAATGCCAAAGCCTGTAGAATCGAGTACCCCGTTACCAGCGACAGCAGACTCGTCGAGAGGACAGATGGATTTAAGGGGCCCAAGACCAAAATCTTTTGGGGAACTGAGGCCAGATTTGAGAACATGGGAGACAGTTGAGGGGGCTCAGAGCGACAGGCCAAGGGAGGATTGGGACCAAGGGAGTGTCGAGAACAGGGTGGCTTTCAGGGATGTATCTGAAGCGAACAGATGCAGAGAACAGGACAGTACTTGTGGGGAGAGGAGTAGAAGTAGTGCATCTAGTCGAGTTACCTTGAGCACAGCAATAAAGGCAAAAAGAATTGATGTGATGCGGTTATAAGCAGAAGTGGATGAAATTGTTGAAGAAAACTTGCCTTTAGAGAGGATTAAACTTTACGAACCAGATGAGTTGCTGTTTGTAGCAAAGGATGTGACTCGGAAAGCTAGGTCGGCGCATGAGAAACTGACTGAATTAGCGAATAAATATAATGTGGATCTGTCTAGGACAAAAATGCTGCAGGGTATCACCGACTGCAGTATACTGATCAGGACTTGGAAGGGAAAAGGGTGATTGGATTGAAGACTCATATTCGAGAACTGATTATAGGGATATGAGCTTGGAGCAGACTTGACAAATGGGAAGAAAGGTGGTCAAAGAAAAAGAGTGTTAGAAGGAGTGTGGCAGAGACACCTCCGCCAGGAGGAGGAATGGCAGGAATTGGAGCATAAACTTTATGGGAGGTGGCCAATGAAGGATATGTACATGTGCCCTGGAGTCAAGGAGATTTGGCTGCCTTTACGAAAGATTTCCCAAAGCTGAGAGAGAGCCCAGTTGAATGGTACAAGCAGGTAGAGAGGTTTGTTAAGATCTCGAAGGTGTTGTGGATTGACTTGAACACCTTTTTTGATATTGTGGTTCCGGGAGATTTGTGGGTAGCATGCAAGATTGCTATTGAATGGTCCACTATGGAGCCAGAAAGGGATGTTGCCACACATGGTGATGAAAAAATACGAGCAAGTGATTACCTGGTTGAAATCTAAGGTACCACCACAGGATATTGACTGGGTGAAAATAGATCGGACGGTTCAGGAACCTAAAGAGACGGTGCATGAGTATTACGAACGACTGTTTCAAGTCTTTAAACAGTACAGTGGCTTAGATGTAATGGACCCTAAGGACATTGGACAGTTTGTTTCAAAGTTCGTTGACCTGATATTTGCCTTATGATCCAGCAACACTTGATCTGTTGGCAGAACAAGCTTCTGGACGAGATCTTGAGGTATGCCAGGTACTGTAGTGATGAAATTGACTCGAAGCACAAAAAGCTTAGGGACAAGCTGATGCTGGTCCAGATGCAATCGGCTGACAAGGGAGGTGGAACTTTAGGAAGGAGAAAGAATAGTCAGAAGCAGGGAAATGGCGATGACTCCAAGCCAAGGGTTGATGTGGCAACTTTGAAAAAGGCCACAGAGTGCCACCAGTGTCATCAGATTGGACACTGGAGACGCGAGTGTTCATATAATCCTGAAAATCAGGAGCAGCAGGAGGAAGTAACTCAGGTGCAAACACCCCGGGTGATGATGACAGCAGTAGCAAAGACTAAGTCGATAAAAGGGGGGACTATGGCTCCTCGAGTCCAGGTTCCCCAGCCACCGAAAATATCGACATGGACTCGGACTTGCCAGCAGATGCCTCTCTTTGAAGAAAGCGAGGATCGTTACTTAGACCTGTTGGCATGACGGTGCCTGAGGGGGGAGGAAGACTGCACTCTTGGGGAAGTCTTGGAGGCAGACCAGAGGGGACCATTTGTAAAAACTGACATTGATGGCCATCCTACCACCTTTTTGGTTGATACTGGTGCTACCCGTTTTACTGTGAGATCTACAGTATTCCCCAACCTACCCCTCTAGGGACAGACAATCCAAGTTGTAGGCGTTGCAAATAGGAAAATGACAAATCCTCTGACAGAACCGAATCCTGTGAAGATTTGAACGTTCAGAAATAGACATCAGTTTGTGGTGTGCGATTCACGTCCTGTTTGTTTGCTAGGGAGGGATCTCCTGTGCAAGCTTAATTGTACCATCTATTGCACCCCTAAGGTCGCGAATCAGCATGTGTGCATAGAGATGTACCCAGCTCTGACAGTGGAGGAGCTTCCCCTTGATTTGAGAGATTCTGTTTCACAGGAAGTGTGGGACTTTACCGGAGAAGACATAGGATTGATTAAAGGAGTTGAGCCAGTTAAAATCCAGGTTAAGCAGAATGCTGATTTCCCCCGAACGCCTCAGTATAATTTGACCCCAGAGACGATTGCAGGGATAAAGCCTGTGATTGAGTCTATGATTAAACGGGGAATTCTGAAGGAGATATTGGGCAGTCCATGTAATTCGCCAATCATGAGATTGCAGAAACCGAGCGGGAAGTACAGAATTATGCAGGATTTGTGCAGGGTGAACAACATAGTTGTTCCCTGTTGTCCAGTGGTACCGAATCCATCTGTAATCCTATTTCAGATCCCGTGCCAGGCTGAGTGGTTTACGGTGATTGACCTTTGTCAGGCTTTCTTCTCGATACCTTTGCATGAAGAGAGCCAATTTATTTTCGCGTTCCGACTGGAAAACCATGTCTTAACGTGGTGTCGTATCCCTCAGGGGTACACAGATAGGCCATCGATCTTTAATCAGATTAAAAAAAATAATCTGGAGAGCCTAGAACTGCCGCAGAACTCGGTTCTCCTTCAGTACATAGACGACCTCCTTGTGGCGTCAGAGACAGAAGATGCATACAGGATTGATACCATTGCTTTGTTGAATCATTTGGCCAAGAATGGACACAAGGTATCGCCAAATAAGTTGCAGTACTGCCTGAATGAAGTGCAGTATTTGGGTCACAGAATAGAGAAGGGCAAAAGGAAAGTGTCACCTGACAGGATTGAGGCAATAATGAACATGTTGGTGCCTTCAACTCAGAGAGAGGTCAGGATGTTCCTAGGGATGGTTGGCTACTGTCGCCAGTGGATTGCCAACTTCTCATTAAAGGCAAAGCCTTTACAAAGACTGACACACAAGGACGTGAGTGATCCGGTACCATGAGACAACGACTGTATGAAGGCTTTCCTGGAGTTGCGACAGGACCTTTGTAGTGCTCCGGCACTGGGAATGCCTGACTACAAATAAGTCTTTTTCACTATTCTGCTGTGAACAAGAAGGTTGTGTATTAGCAGTCCTAGTTCAGGTTCATGGAGGTGTCAATAGACCAGTTGCCTATTTCTCAGCTACTTTAGATCCAGTAGCTTCAGCGTTGCTCGAATGTCTCAAATCCGTTACTGCAACGGGTATCAGCATTGAAAGGTGTGAGAGCATTGTCATGGGCCATCCATTGACCGTATTTGCACCGCACTCTGTTGAGCTATTGATGACCAGGACCAAGACACAGCACCTGACGAATAATAGGCTCACACGCTACGAGCAGGTCATACTTGCTGCGGAGAATGTGACCTTTAAGAGGTGTTCTGTTTTGAATCCTGCTACCTTGATGCCATTGCCAAATACGCTTGATGAAGATCATGATTGTCTGGATGTGACTGAACTTTGCACCAAACCGAGACCTGACATTGTTGATGAACCATTGACTGACCCTGATGACATTTTCTTTGTTGATGGTTCATGTATAAGAGACAGTGTTGGTCAGTTGAGAGCAGCATTTGCTGTGTGCACCATTATAGGAGTTGTTGAAGCTGCTTGCCTGGAAGGAGTATACTCCGCTCAGGTGGCTGAGATCATTGCCCTAATTCATGCTTGCTTCGCAGCAGACCAGATTCGGATCACCATTTACACTGACAGCCAGAATGGGTTTGGTGTGGTTCATGACTTCGGATAGTTATGGTCTCAGAGAGGTTATATGACCTTATCTGGATCCTCTATCAGGAACGGGGAATTTGTAAGATTGCTCTTGGAAGTTTTGCAATGTCCCAAAGAAATCGCTGTCGTGAAATGCACGGCTCATGGGAAAGGGACAGATTTCGTGTCACTCGGAAACAGATACGCAGATGAGGTTGCACGTTTCTGTGCCGAGCAAGGCTATTCCTTCACTGAGCAAGACATAGAGGGATGTCAGGAGAGAACTGAGTTAAACATGATGATGGAGATGGCAGATACTTGGGATGAGCTCAAATGCATGCAGGAACAAGTGTCAGACCACGAGAAAAATGGGTGGATCAATTCAGGCTGTGTGAAAGGAGATGTGAACATTTGGGTCTCAACGGATGAGAGAACGGTGTTGCCGGATGAGTTGTTGAGTCCAATGGCGAGACAAATTCATCGTGCAGTTCATTTGGGAAGAGATGCGATGGTGCGAGTGTTCAGACAAACATGGTACAATCCGAAATGTCGTGCAGTGGCAGAAGCTGTGTGTCAAAGGTGTGTTACGTGTCAGCAAATGAATGTTGGGAAAAGAACTGCAGTTACCATGAGTCACGTTAGGAGGTCTGGTGGGCCTTTCAACAGAATGCAATTAGATTTCATTGAGATTCAAAATGCAATGATTTGAGGTACATCTTTGTGGTGGTGTGGGTGTTCTCACCGTCGGTGGAGGCATACCCGACATGCAGGTGCGACACACTTACAGTAGCTAAGCTATTGTTGAGGGAACTTGTGCCTAGATTCGGGGTTCTGACCTCTTTGGAATCAGACAGAGGAACTCTCTTCCATAGTGAGATCATGAAGATGCTTTGCACAGCACTGAACATTGATCAGAGACTCCATTTTAGTTATCGACCAGAGGCTTCTGGGATAGTGGAGCAGATCAACGGAACTTTGAAAGCTCGGATGGCAACAGTGTGTTCATCCACGTCTCTGAAATGGCCAGACGCTCTGCCTTTAGTGCTGATGAGTATGCGCAGTACCCCAGACAGGAGAACAGGTCTCTCGCCTCATGAAGTGCTGATGGGGAGGGCAATGAGGTTACCAGCGGTGCCATTGACAGCCTTGCTGAGCATCACAGATGATCTGAACTTGATTATTGCAAGGGACTCGCTGATGTCATCCATTCTGTGTCCCATCAGGTGCAGGCTGCTGTAGTCCCGGCTTCCAGTGATCTCTGCCACAACCTGAGTCCGGGGGACTGGGGAGTGAGTACTGGTTTGGAAGCACGTGCGAAAGAGTTGCCTGGATGTTCGTTGGAAAGGACCCTACCAAGACATCCTTATCACAAACACTGCTGTGAAGTGTGGAGGGCTGCCGAATTGGGTGCATGCTTCACACACTCGACGAGTTCCAGCACCCTTGCAAGAAACAGCTCCTCTCCCAAATGAAAATCCAGCTTAAGTGGCAGGGCCACAAGAGGGGTCAAGCTAAGCTGTGAGGGTGTCTGATGAAGCTGGTTGCTCACTAGATCAAACTGAAGAGGGTCGCGACGGAAGTGATGCTGAGACTGTCTCAGAAAGGGGAGGTGACTGTGAAAGTGACCCGAAGCCAAATTTAGCTGAAGAAAACTGTGAGCCAAGTGAGCAAGAAGAAGTTCGGAGAACCAGTGGAACAGGGGAGCAGTGGCCAGAAAGACAGAGGCGACTGAACCTGAGGTTGGTTTCCGAGAGGGATATTGCTCCTGTGTCTGAAGAGTCTGAATCAGACGGAGACGAAGAGGGGCAGGCTCGCGAAAGATTGAGAAGATCAAGGCGAAAGAGGGTGCCTTGCCGAAGGTACACAACTCCAGAGTGGACCTACCCTGTGACTGATGCCAGGCATATTGAGATCGGGGAGGGTGAGGGCAGTGACAGTGATCAGTAACAGTCCTAACATCAAATTGGACGTGCTGTTGTTGGTGCCGGGACTTGAGATCGAAGGTGTACTGACCATCACTGTTCCGAATCCCCCAGTCTTGAGTGGAATTCGTCATTTGATTCTGAGCAGATTGATCTTTCCTACATTTGGTCCTGAAATACCATCTAATGAGTCTATTGTTCTACATCTTGAACTTTTGGAATATATGTTAGAAGCAGTTGGAACAAGTTTGATCATGGACTAAAAAGACTTTTGCTGTAAATACTTTGTTGTAAATAACTTAGGTCCAAGTGGAAGAAGAAGAAATTTAGGGACTTCCCATCGAGGATGGAGAAGGGTTAGGGTTGTCTGTTGTTCGCTGTAAATAGGGAACTGAAATTAAAAAGGGGACTTTCAGCCTCTGAAGTGTTTTGAGTGCTTCAACCAGAAAGAAGAAAGAGACTTTTGAACACTGTTGCTGAACAACTATATTGCAAAGACAAGTCTTGAGACCATGGAGGCTGGAAACCCGAATCGTAGACTAGGTGAATTGTAGGCACACTTGTGGGGGATGTGATACTCTTCATTATCCTAGTAGTTGTAGTTTCGTATTTGGCACCACATGAGCAGGCAGTGGAGGTTGAGGGAACACCTACACCTACTACTCCTAGCAAAGAAGAGGTCAAGGTAGGAAACGACAGAGCTTTGCTGCTAGAGGAGAGCCGTCGATTACATGCAGATCTGTCTAGAGGTCATTTCAAGCTTAACGCGTATGCGAAGTTGTTGTATGAGTACATTGATGCAATGAATGCGAAAGATTGTTATGTGTGTATGCAATTGCCGGCTTCTGTAGATGAGGGTATTAGATACCATCACCTTCCATTGACATATGGAATTTCATGTAGTTTGCTGCTTAGCATATTTTATGGCTGCAACCATTTTGAATATTTCTTTTCGAATTATGATGAGGTGCTTCCTGAAGTACCTGCATACAAGCATTTGAACAAGTATGATTATTACAAGTCAGAGGATAGACTTGGAACGTATTTTATTCTGACCCAGGAGTTGGATAAAGCTTATGCACATCGCTGTAATCTGACATGTTTGTTGTCAGATACAGAAAAGAAATTCATTGATCAGGTAGAAGATAGATATCGAAAACAAAAACAGTTACGAGATTCGAGACAGGGTAGAGTGGATTGGACAGATGAAGAGAGGTTGCACAAGTCTAAAGGGAGTTTTGGTCCAATAGCTTTGGATGAAGTACAGAAGGGGAAGTTGTGCATTCACCGACCACAGACATATTATGAGATTGTCAACGTAGGTCACACCACATGTGAGCATACATTTACTTTGGAGTATTATGCAAAAGACTTCTTGCAAAGTGTGGTACAAGTGATTCCGACTGTGTATTTTGTCTGTGGGAGGAATGCTTATGTGCGATTGCCTGAGAAATGGTATGGAATGTGTTATTTAGCGATCTTTTTCCCCAAGATTTACCATACAGATGATTTTGAACTGATAGAAGGAGGACAACATGTGAGAGTGAAGTGAGGTGAAAGTGCAGGAGCCATAGTTGGAGATGTTTTTGGAGCAATGATACCAACTCTGGGAGTGATTCTGAATGGCGTGAAAATCAGAAGGTTGGCGACTGTTGTAGACGAATTATCTATGAATACAGCTAAGTCCTTAGTGTTGGTTGAGGGTGAGATGTTATCGATGAGGACTATGGTTTTACAAAAGCGTCTTGCTTTAGAGGTCCTTCTAGCCAAAGAGGGAGGAGTCTGTAAACTTTTAAAGGTCCAAGAATGTTGTACTTATATACCAGATAATAGCAAGGATCTGGAGAAATATAAAGCAACATTACTGCAATTCATTATGAGATTGTAGACTTGACTAGAGAAACAGTGTGGGAAAAGATTGCAAAGGGGTTTGGTAATGTTGGGAGTTGGTTTGCGAATTTTGGAAAAGGGATTTTGGGTTACATATTGAAGCCCATAATAATAGTGGTGTGTTGTATGATTGGGTTGTGGGGATTGGTTAGAGCATACAAGTGGTACCAGTCAAGTAGATTGGAGAGGTCGATGAGAATGCAGGAGAGACGCATGGAGAGACTGCGGGACTGTCAATATCGAAGTTTGAAAAACATGGAGTTTCTCAAGAGAGGGAAGGTGGTGACGAGCTCTGTTTAAGTCGGTTCTTCCCTAAGGATGGTGTAGTATGTGATGACACAGGTCATCAAAGGGGGGACTGAGAGAGCGGCATGTTATTTTGAAAAATTGTAGGGGTGCATCATAATCCCGAGTAGTCAGCACCCACATATTTAGAGAATCTTACTAATGTAGTTTAGAAATGTAACATTAGGCTGAGAATCAGTGCAATATGTAGTGATGTGCTTATTAATCAGAGACTAATGTCGCGACTTAATCAAAATGTGATGTTGCATAACGTAGACATGTAATCATATGTGAAATGTTGCATTAACAATGATGTGCCTTAATGAAATAATACATGTGCCTATTAATGAGAGGATTAACATAGGGTTTAATGCGAAAGATATATCGCTTACCGAATTAACGTTTAAAATGATGAAATGTAATGTCATGTCATGTTAGAAATGCATTTAAAAGTGCAATGGCCTGGGACATGCTGAAGCCAGTAGAGGCCTAACTGTATTTTTGTTTGGTTAGCCTTAGTCGGAAAGGAATGATTTCTCTTGCCTGGGAAAGGCTGTCCTCAGCGAATATTAAATTGTAACTTCGAATGTTTCCAAGGATGGTCTCATGTATTCTGGTTTGCAAGTGCAAGGCCACAAGGCTCGTTAGGCAGAAAGGTCCATTGTTTATAAGTTAGGAAAGTAGGCGCGAGTGCAGAGACGCTGCCGAAGAATTTGGGAGTGCAACATTCAGCGAAGATGGTGCCTGGGACCCAAGGACACACCAACGGACGCTCGATGGAGAGGTGCCATAGTGGAAAAGTCTGGAGATCTGTACCTGCCAGAGGGGCGCACCTCTGAGCGTGTCAACTGTTTTTGGGATTTTTTATTAGGGACAGCTCCCGAGGGTGGAGAGTCAGTCCGGAGCAGAGAGCAGATTAGGGGTTAGAAAGTGGGCTTGAGAAAGGCAAGATGGTGGCAGTTTGTGAACTTAATGCAGAGTAAGGTGTAAGAAGGAGCATCTTAGAACGAGCTCAGAAATTGAAGCAACTTATTGGAAGGTGAATGTACTTCTTAGGAAGTCATCACGGCTGACACCTTTATTCTTGCTGGGTAAACTGCAAAGTAGGGATATCACCTTAGAATTAGTGTAGGGACAGTCTAACCAATTTCTTTGCTGTAAATGCAGTCTCGACTTTCTACATAGTCGGTAATGGTATGTCTAATGCTTCTCAAGCTAACCCTGATTTTTACTCTGAGTCGTCTGAGACTCTTACGTAGGATTACCTTTGTATTAGTGCCAGTCTATTTCCTGAATCTTTTGCTGCGATGTTTGTATGTTCGGTTATTTTTGGCTTTGTAAGAAATCTTAAAAATTTCAGTTTGTAGTCAGTGGTCCTTTGAGACCAATTTGGATTTGGATTGTAAAGTTGTTTAAAGATATGATTGAAAGAAATCTACTGTAGGAGAGTTGGGTCTGCTATCCTATGGTCACCCCAATTTTTGCTTTTTGCTTCACTGGTTTTAGACTTAATGTGGCAGTGGGCCTGCTAATCAGACCCCCAGCCTGCTGTTCTCTCTCTAAATTCACAGACATGTACTATAGGTACATAACCAATTTGGTACTGGACACCTTGTCAGCCCCTATCCAGTGCACCCTAGGTGCCAAGGGCATAGGTGCATCCAAGGCCTACCAGGGGCTGCAGCATATCTTTTGCCACCACTGGCTGGTACTTAAATCGACACAACTGGCTGTTCCCACAGCTGGGGCAAGGTGGTGTACTCACCCCTTGCTTAGATGTAATATACCTATGTCTAAACCTCTATGTGGACACATCTATACCTATCAGTCACTCCTATGGCAGGCCTTTACAGTCCTGGAGGCAGAGTGCTTGGTTTTATGTGAGATGGTGCTCTAGCATGAGCTGAGCCTGACTGCAGTGTTGGGACCAATTCCTTAATGCTGTTCCAGTGATACTGCCATACCATATACTCTTAAGTGCATTATACTCCTTACGGTTATTGCAACTCTGGTTTGGCTTTATCAAAACATGTTGTGTTTGGTGTCATACACATTGGAATACTATCCCCTTGCCAGTCCTGGTAATGGGGATAGCATCCCACCCTTCTAGAGGGTGCAGGCATGTTACTTTACTAAAAACGCGGTTAATCCTAACCAGAGCCCCAGCATCACAAAATGGATGCTGCTGCCACAGACACATGTCTGGCCTCCTGCTGCTGACCGAAACTCGGCAGAGGACGCCTGGACAAAGGGTTTCCTGTCACAGGGAGATGTCACACCACCCCAGACAGGAGATAGTGGATTGTAGCAGGAAGGGTGGAAAGAAACTAGACACTGCCTGAGGCGCACAAGGTGTCCCTGGGCAGATTCCAGTCAAACCGGTTCTGGGGCCATCCTGCCCCAGTCCTGGTGCGAAACTGGACAAAGGGAAAGGGGTGTAACCACCCCCTTCCCAGGTCCCACCCATAGGAGGGACCTAGCAGGTAATCCAGCCCCTTGATTCGACTTAAAAGTAGGAGCTGTGCCAATGCACATCAGATTATCCTGACTGAAACTTATGAATCAAAACTCTGGACCCTTCGACATCCCACTCCTCGTAGAAGACTGAAGAATCTCCCTTGTGGTCGAGGAGTGACCACCCTGTGCAAACAGGCACCATCCAGCACCTCGACGTGTGCTTTGTTGCAGTTCCTGCCGGAACTCGAGCGACAGAGATCAACAAGACCCAGCGTGCCTGCCTTCTAACAGCCCTATCCACAGTCCCTGCAGAGCTGAGACCCGTGGAGGCGACCTGAAGCGTGGGAGCGGCCATCTTGGAGAAACAACGAAGCACTGACCGTGCAGCATCCGAGGCCCCCTCGAAGCTGTGCACTGGAGTCTGAGAATCTCCAGCCCCAAGCAGCTTGTGCACTGAAGCTCACCCCTCCACACTTGACGAGTGCTGCGTGGGGCCCTTTTGCATCTTTCTGCTCGACGCGTTGGTCCGGTCGCTTGCCTGTTGGCTAGTGGCCCCAGTACCGACAAAACCTTAAATTTACACAGCTAGTCTAGTTGCTCCAGACTGGCACTCGCTCCCCTGAAAAGGAGCACCCGCTCAGACCTTGGTGGTCCGAGTGTTAAGCCATCTTCGATTCCTGCGTGGGTTGCATTTGCCTAGGCATGTTGACTCCGATCTTGAAGCCGACACCGACACCAGCGAGAACCTTTGTGGGACAGCTCGTGATTCACTCCAGGACATCCTCAGTGCCACAGAGACTACGTGGCAGTGGAGAGAATCTACACGACATCGACCTGATTGTGCCCGACATTGCCTGGTTCCTTCCTGGTTCCTTCCTGGTCACTGGCTAGTGACCCAGACTCTGTCCCCTCTGCTTTCAGGTACTCTACAACTTCGATCCACCCTTGGATCGCACCGGACACTTCTCTTCTGGACGCCTGCAGCATCTTCATCTCCAGGCACCCTAGATCTTCGTGACGAAACCCGACACACCTTTGCACCTAGGCACCCGCTTCCTGTGGGTGAGGTAACTCTTGAACGCCGGTGCTCCTGTAGTGTTTTACACCTCTAGTATCTAAGTCTAAAGTTTTGTCCTTCTAGGCCAGTCGGAGGACTCGTAAAACTGTAACTCGATAACTTTTACACACCATTGACTTTGCATTGGTGCATGCTTGTGCTTTAGGCACTGCACCCGAATCCCGCGTGCTACTCCCGTACTAACTGCTGTTAGTGCATCGTAGTCCAAGCGATTCCCAAGGCCCTAGGCCTTACCCCAGATCGATTAGTGATTGTTATACCACTTTATTGATATATGGTTTGAGTGGCCACAGGCCTCATCCAAAACATGCAAGTTGTCTATGTTTAACTGTGCTTTTATTTAAACGCTTGTGCTTCATTGCTCATAAAGAGTAGTGGGGATTATTCTAAGAATAAATACATATATTTTGATAATATATAACTTGTGTGGTGTCCTTTCAATTGATATTACAGGATTGTATATGGTAAAACGGCTCGCTTTACTCGCCCTTTGAAGTTAAGCCTTTAAGGCTGCTTAGTCCATGCTACCCCTAGGATAGCTTATTTATAAGGTTGACTTACAACCACCACCATAAGGGATTGTTTGGGCTGATATAAGGTGCCCCCAGAACTGGAGACATCATACATCAGGCCAACTTCTCACATTGGTGAGCAGCGGTACGGATTCGAGCTTTGCTGTTGTTTTACCTTTACAATCTTATATCAAATTGAAAGATCACATTAAGTACCATAGGTACATATAAATAAAAGCTTAGCATATTTAAGTTCTACTGAACTTAGTAGTTGTAGGTAGAAGGGCTTAGCACACCCTGACTACAACTCACTAGCAAGGTACAGTAGGAAAACACTTAGTGTAGGTAGGTGCATCACTTACACCACACTAGAGTCATGTCTGGCACAGGTGAAGCTACAGGCTCTCTACCTGTGACGGTTGACCCTCCGCAGGCAACCTCCAACTATGACAAATTCAGCCACAGAGACTTGAGTGCCTTGTGCACTGCAAGGAAGCTGAGAAAGGGTCACAACCCTACCATTCCTATCATGATAGCCATCCTTGAAAAGGATGACCTTGAAAAAGCTAGAGTAGCTCCCTCAGGATCAGGAGATGGAGTGAATCCCCTAGATACTGCGAACACCTCCCCAGAAGTAGAAAATGAGGAGGTAGACCCTGAATCAGAAGGTGAAGAGTCAGATCATGGTCAAGGGGATACCCAGGTACCAGTGGTAAGGCTTAGCCAAGCCAACTTGGACCTACATGGAAATAAAGAGGGCCAGCACCTCCCCAGAGTACATAACCGGATTCTCCCAGCCAATAGGAGAGAGAGAGAAGCCCTTCCAGGGATTCTCACATTTCTAGTGCCTCAAGAGAATCACAGAGAGGAATGACTTCCCCTCAAAGAAGAGAGCATTAGGCCAGGATGAGAGCAGTGAATCTCCAAATAGAAAGAGAGGAATTAGCCCTGGTCCAAGCTAGACTAGCTTTTGCAAGAGAGCAGAAGTTAAGTGGGGAGATCCCCACTGGTGGCAGCATTATCCCAAGAGATAAAGACAGGTTCTATGATCATAGAAACCTGAGTAAGATTGTGCCCCCATATAGAGATGGGGATGATATCCACAAATGGATAACTGCTCTGGAGAGGGCTTGCATGGTACAGCAGGTCCCTCAAGAACAGTGGGCAGCAATCTTGTGGCTCTCCTTTTCTGAGAAAGGGAGAGATAAGCTCCTCACGGTTAGACCTGAGGATGCTAAAAACTACTCTGTCTTGAAGAGTGCTCTTATTGAAGGGTTTGGCCTAACCACTGAGCAATACAGGTTGTTGTTCAGAGACACCCAAAAAGCACAGACTCAAGACTGGACTGATTTTGTTGGTTGTGCCACTAAGGCTCTGGAGGGTTGGTTGCAGGGAAGTAAAGTTTCAGACTATACAGGATTGTACAATCTTATAATGAGAGAACAGATCCTTAATAACTGTACAAACCAGCTGTTGCATCCACACCTTGTAGACTCTGATCTGACCTCTCCCCAAGAATTGGGAAAGAAGGGAGACAATTGGGTCAGAACAAGGTTTAAGCAGAAACCCCAGAACCAAGGAGGTGATCAGAAGAAAGCAGACCAGAAGGGTGGAGATAAGAAAGAAAAAGACCAGAAGTCTTCTACAGGCCCCCAAAATAGTAATAAGGAGGGTGGTTCCCAGAATGGTAACAAGAAAAAAAAGAATGATGGCCCAAAGAAACCTTGGTGCAACTTTTGCAAGTCCACTTCTCATTGGGGAAGTGAATGCACTAGGAGAAATCCAGCCCCTACCACTGCAGTCCCTAAGACACCTGCACCCCCTAGTACAGTTAGCAGTGGTAGTGCACAACCCAAGGCTATAGTAGGGTTAACCCTGGGTACTGAGATGGAAACTGGCTTAGTCAGAGTCCCTACTCAGGCAGTTCTGATCTGTGAGGGGGACATAGCCATGTCCTGTGCTATAAGTTCTAATTGTTTGGGCAAGTACAGGCAGACGCCTTTAATTAATGAGAAGCTGGCTCAGGCCTACAGGGACACTTGTGCCAGTGTCACTATGGTGACACCTAACTTTGTGGACCCTGAACAGATGATACTAGGTGAGAATTACCTAGTGACCAACGCAAGCAATGCCACTACTACACATAGTGTGGCTGTTGTTATCTTCTCCTGGGGAGGGGTAACTGGCCTCAAGAAAGTTGTTGTTAGTGCAGACCTCCCAGTTGACTGTCTGTTGGGCAATGATCTTGAGGAATCCTTATGGTCAGAAGTGGAGTACAGGACTCATGCAGAAATGCTAGGGATTTCAGCCCATGTCCTTGCTGTAACCAGGTCCTAGGCCAAGAAGTGCCTACCTGAACCTGTGGTGGATCTTGAAACAATAGACCAACCACAACCCAAGAGAAGGAGCAAGAGGGTCAAGGCAGTGCCTTCCCACTTGCCCCAGGTTGAGGATCAGACCTCACAAGAGGGTGATTCTGTGATCCAAGAGGAGACTGTCTCTGAAGAGCTTGAACCTGATCAGGTTGAGTTTCAGGGGACAGGGGGACCCTCAAGGGCAGCACTGGGGCAGGCTCAGTTGACTTGCCCTTCACTTGAACCCCTTAGACAGCAAGCTGCTGCTGAGGCTGCTGGGAATGCTCAAGGTACCCATAGAGTGTATTGGGATGATGGGCTCCTTTATTCAGAGGCTAGAGACCCCAAGCCTGGTGCAACCAGGAGGTTGGTTATACCTCTGCAATTTAGGGGCTTCCTTCTAACCTTGGCCCATGATATTCCCCTTGCAGGACACTTAGACCAGAACAAGACTTGGGACAGGCTTGTCCCTCACTTTCACTGGCCTCACATGTCAGAAGATACCAAGGAGTTTTGTCGCTCCTGTGTCACCTGCCAAGTCAGTGGCAAATAAGGTGGCACCACAAAGGCCCCCCTTATACCTCTATCTGTGGTGGGGGTACCCTTTGAGAGAGTTGGGATTGACATTGTTGGACCAATGGATCCCCAAACAGCATCTGGGCACAGATTTATACTGGTGGTAGTGGATCATGCCACCAGGTACCCAGAGGCAATTCCCATGAGGACCACAACAGCTCCCGTTGTGGCAAGGACCTTACTTGGAGTTTTCTCCAGAGTGGGCTTTCCAAAGGAGGTACTTTCAGATAGAGGTACTAACTTCATGTCTGGATACTTAAAAGCAATGTGGAAAGAGTGTGGTGTGAACTATAAGTTCACCACGCCGTATCATCCTCAGTGCAATGGGCTTGTGGAGCGATTCAACAAGACCCTAAAGGGAATGATAAAAGGATTACCTGAAAAGCTCAGGCGTAGAGGGGATATCCTTTTACCCTGCTTACTCTTTGCTTACAGAGAGGTCCCACAGAAGGGGGTTGGCTACAGCCTTTTTGAACTTTTGTTTGGCCACCCTGTAAGGGGTCCATTGTGTCTTGTGAAGGAAGGATGGGAGTCACCTCTCAAAAAGCCTAAACTTGATATTGTGGACTATGTACTTGGTCTCTGCTCCAGGATGGCTGAGTACATGGAGAAAGCATCCAAAAACCTGGAGGCCAGCCAAGAATTACAGAAAGCTTGGCATGACCAAAAGGCTGTTCTGACTGAGTACCAGCCAGGGCAGAAGGTTTGGGTGTTGGAGCCAGTGGGCCCAACAGCTCTCCAGGACAAATGGTCTGGACCCTACACCATACTTGAAAAGAAGGGAGAGGTCACCTACTTGGTGGACCTTGAAACCCCTAGGACCCCCCACAGGGTGCTCCATGTAAACAGGTTGAAAGCATTTGTTGACAGGGAAAGCATGGGTTTACCCATGGCTACAGATGGGGATCAGGAGGAAGAGAGTGACCCTCTCCCAGACCTGCTTTCCCAAAACCCTGACGATGGCTCAGTGGAAGGAGTAGACTTGGCAGGCAGCCTCACTGACCAGCAACAGATGGACTGCAGACAGGTTCTGCAAGCCCATAGACACATGTTTTCACTTACACCCAGTCAAACCAACTGGTGCACCCATGTGATGGATACTAGTGACAGTCTGCCTGTGAAGAATAAAATCTACAGCAACCTGACCATGTCAGGGATCGTATAAAGGCTGAGGTGCAGAAAATGTTAGACCTTGGAGTGATTGAGCCATCAGAGAGCCCCTGGGCCAGCCCAGTAGTCCTTGTGCCAAAACCTCATACCAAAGATGGAAAGAGAGAAATGAGATTTTGTGTGGACTATAGAGGTCTCAGTGCTGTCACTAGGACAGATGCTCATCCCTTTCCAAGGGCAGATGAGCTCATTGATAAGCTGGCTTCTGCCACATATCTGAGCACATTTGATTTGACAGCTGGCTATTGGCAAATCAGGTTAGCTGAGGAGTCTAAAGCCAAAACAGCATTCTCTACCCCCAGTGGACATTATCAGTTTGTGGTGATGCCCTTTGGTTTGAAGAATGCACCTGCCACCTTCCAAAGGTTGGTGAATCAAGTCCTTTCTGGGTTGGATGACTTTTGTGCAGCATATCTAGATGATATTGCTGTCTTTAGCTCTACCTGGGAGGATCACCTGATCCACCTGAAGAAGGTTCTGGAGGCCCTGCAAAAGGCAGGCCTGACTATCAAGGCTACCAAGTGCCAGATAGGGCAGAGCAAGGTTGTGTACTTGGGCCACCTAGTAGGTGGAGGCCAAGTTCAACCATTGGAGAGCAAGATCCAGGCCATACAGGACTGGGCTCCTCCAACTACCCAGACACAAGTCAGAGCCTTCTTGGGCCTGACTGGGTATTACAGGAAATTTGTAAAGAACTATGGGTCCATTGTGACACCATTGAATGATCTGACATCCAAGAAGATGCCCAAAAAGGTTCAGTGGACAGTTAGCTGTCAAAGGGCATTTGATGACCTGAAGAAGGCCATGTGCTCTGCACCAATCCTTAAGAGTCCTGACTACTCCAAACAGCTCATTGTTCAAACAGATGCCTCTGAGTTGGGGGTGGGAGCTGTGCTTTCACAACTTAATGTAGATGGTCAAGACCAGCCCATTGCTTTCATTAGCAGAAGGCTGACCCCCAGAGAGAAACATTGGTCAGCCATTGAGAGGGAGGCCTTTGCTGTGGTTTGGACCCTGAAGAAGCTGATGCCATACTTGTTTGGTACTCACTTCCTAATTCAGACAGACCATAAGCCCCTCTTGTGGCTTAATCAGATGAAGGGTGAAAACCCCAAATTCTCAGGTGGTCCATTTCCCTACAGGGGATGGACTTTACAGTGGAGCACCGCCCAGGGACTGACCATCGTAATGCAGATGGTCTCTCCAGGTACTTCCACTTAGAACATGAACACTTATCTGGTCAAGGTTAAGTTTAATGTCCCTGCGTTTGGGGGGGGGGGGGGGTTGTGTATGAGAGTAGGGTCTGCTATCCTATGGTCACCCCAATTTTTGCTTTTTGCTTCACTGGTTTTCGACTTAATGTGGCTGTGGGCCTGCTAATCAGACCCCCAGCCTGCTGTTCTCTCTCTAAATTCACAGACATGTACTATAGGTACATAACCAATTTGGTACTGGACACCTTGTCAGCCCCTATCCAGTGCACCCTAGGTGCCAAGGGCATAGGTGCATCCAAGGCCTACCAGGGGCTGCAGCATATCTTTTGCCACCCCTGGCTGGTACTTAAATCGACACAACTGGCTGTTCCCACAGCTGGGGCAAGGTGGTATACTCACCCCTTGCTTAGATGTAGTATACCTATGTCTAAACCTATATCTGGACACATCTATACATATCAGTCACTCCTATGGTAGGCCTTTACAGTCCTGGAGGCAGAGTGCGTGGTTTTATGTGAGATGGTGCTCTAGCATGAGCTGAGCCTGACTGCAGTGTTGGGACCAATTCCTTAATGCTGTTCCAGTGATACTGCCATACCATATACTCTTAAGTGCATTATACTCCTTACGGTTATTGCAACTCTGGTTTGGCTTTATCACAACATGTCGTGTTTGGTGTCATATACATTGGAATACTATCCCCTTGCCAGTCCTGGTAATGGGGATAGCATCCCACCCTTCTAGAGGGTGCAGGCATGTTACTTTACTAAAACGCGGTGAATCCTAACCAGAGCCCCAGCATCACAAAATGAATGCTGCTGCCACAGACACATGTCTGGCCTCCTGCTGCTGACCGAAACTCGGCAGAGGACGCCTGGACAAAGGGTTTCCTGTCACAGGGAGGTGTCACACCACCCCAGACAGGAGATAGTGGATTGTAGCAGGGAGGGTTGAGAGAAACTAGACACTGCCTGGGGCGCACAAGGTGTCCCTGGGCAGATTCCAGTCAAACCGGTTCTGGGGCATTCCTGCCCCAGTCCTGGCGTGAAACTGGACAAAGGGAAAGGGGTGTAACCACCCCCTTCCCAGGTCCCACCCATAGGAGGGACCTAGCAGGTAATCCAGCCCCTTGATTCGACTTAAAAGTAGGAGGTGTGCCAATGCACATCAGATTATCCTAACTGAAACTTATGAAACAAAACTCTGGACCCTTCGACATCCCACTCCTCGTGGAAGACTGAAGAATCTCCCTTGTGGTCAAGGAGTGACCACCCTGTGCAAACAGGCACCATCCAGCACCTTGACGTGTGCTTTGTTGCAGTTCCCGCCGGAACTCGAGCAACAGAGATCAACAAGACCCAGCGTGCCTGCCTTTTAACAGCCCGATCCACAGTCCCTGCAGAGCTGAGACCCGTGGAGGCGACCTGAAGCGTGGGAGCGGCCATCTTGGAGAAACAACAAAGCGCTGACCATGCAGCATCCGAGGCCCCCCTCGAAGCTGTGCATTGGAGTCTGAGAAGCTCTAGCCCCGAGCAGCTTGTGCACCGAAGCTCACCCCTCCACACTTGATGAGTGCTGCGTGGGGCCCTTTTGCATCTTTCTGCTCGATGCATTGGTCTGGTTGCTTGCCTGTTGGCTAGTGGCCCCAG
The DNA here is from genome assembly GCF_964261635.1 of Lissotriton helveticus. Classification (NCBI taxonomy): domain Eukaryota; kingdom Metazoa; phylum Chordata; class Amphibia; order Caudata; family Salamandridae; genus Lissotriton; species Lissotriton helveticus. The sequence goes on from NC_136061.1 coordinate 1,305,606,010, forward strand.
TACCAACGAAACCTTAAATTTACACAGGTAGTCTGGTTGCTCCAGACTGGCACTCGCTCCCCTGAAAAGGAGCACCCGCTCAGACCTTGCTGGTCCGAGTGTTAAGCCGTCTTTGATTCCTGCGTGGGTTGCATTTGCCAAGGCCTGTTGACTCCGATCTGGAAGCCAACACCGCCGACAGCAAGAGCCTTTGTGGGTCAGTTCGTGATTTACTCCAGGACATCCTCGATGCCCCAGAGACCACGTGGCAGCGGAGAGAAGCTACACAACATCGACCTGATTGCGCCCGACATTGCCTGGTTCCATCCTGGTTCCTTCCTGGTCACTGGCTAGTGACCCAGACTCTGTCCCCTCTGCTTTCAGGTACTCTACAACTTCGATCCACCCTTGGATCGCACCGGACACTTCTCTTCTGGACGCCTGCAGCATCTTCATCTCCAGGCACCCTAGATCTTCGTGACAAAACCCGACACACCTTTGCACCTGTGCACCCGCTTCCTGTGGGTGAGGTAACTCTTGAACGCCGGTGCTCCTGTAGTGTTTTACACCTCTAGTGTCTAAGTCTAAAGTTTTGTCCTTCTATGCAAGTCGGAAGACTCCTAAAACTGTAACTCGATAACTTTTACGCACCATTGACTTTGCATTGGTGCATGCTTGTGCTATAGGCACTGCACCCGAATCCCGCGGGCTACTCCCGTCCTAACTGCTGTTAGTGCATCGTAGTCCAAGCGATTCCCAAGGCCCTAGGCCTTACCCCAGATCGATTAGTGCTTGTTATACCACTTTATTGATATATGGTTTGAGTGGCCACCAGCCTCATCCAAAACGTGCAACTTGTCTATGTTTAACTGTGCTTTTATTTAAACGCTTGTGCTTCATTGCTCATAAAGAGTAGTGGGGATTATTCTAAGAATAAATACATATATTTTGATAATATATAACTTGTGTGGTGTCCTTTCATTTGATATTACAGGATTGTATATGGTAAAACAGCTCGCTTTACTCGCCCTTTGAAGTTAAGCCTTTAAGGCTGCTTAGTCCATGCTACCCCTAGGATAGCTTGTCTATAAGGTTGACTTACAACCACCACCATAAGGGATTGTTTGGACTGATATAAGGTGCCCCCAGAACTGGAGACATCATACATCAGGCGAACTTCTCACATCTACCCTCTACGCTTCTAAGACAGGGAAAAAGATCCAGTCGACCTGAACTGTGATTCTAGAAAATGGTAAGAAAATCTAGATAAGAATTCCAGCTTCTCCAACTTCTAGTTGCACTTTTTTTTGGGAGTCCTCTATAAATCTACGGCAGCCATTAGTACATGATCTTTAGCAACCACTGGGTACAAGGTGCATCTGTATTAAACAACATATTCACGGATGGTATGTGTCATAAAGGACCAGGGCATCTACTGATCATATTTAATTATAGCCTGTAAGTGCGATACCAGTCCTAATTTAACTAAGTCAATTTAAATAACTTGGGCTAAATGTATTGGATAATGGTCAAATCCCATCTATTGTTTATATTTAATTTTATTGGTGATGATGACACCACCCTCTCATATTAGCATAATGAAGATTCTCTACAACTCCCAAACCTTATGTTGTCATCCCCTAAACCTTGGGACTGAATGATTCGCGAGCCAAAACCTTATGTCATCATCTGCATTCATTCAGATACTGAAGTGTATCTAAAAGACATATTTGTTTTTGAAGCAGACCCATGGTTAACACAATCCCTTGTGCAATCTCCTTAGTGATCTGCCTTGATCCTGGCCTCCTCAATTAGATACCCCAAACCAGCTATTACCCCTCGGACCTAGGTCACCTCCGACTCTGGCCTTGTTTATCCTTGGCCAAGGAATACCATCTTTGTATCTGTTTGCATGGATGATGTGCTCTTTAGCAGGCTATATAGTACTACTGGATGACTGTAGGTATTTGAGCCAGCACTCCAAACTAGTCTGCTACATCCATAAATCGCATACAAAAATTAGGCTTCTGCATAACGGTTTTCAGCGCTTTACAAAACTCTCCCTGGTGCTTACCTGCTCTCTCTCGTCTTCTTTCTTGTGTCCTCATTCCCACATCCTCTGCCAGGCCCTTTCTAACTCTGCCCACAACCTGCGCTCCTCCCCTCCACCCATGACCTACTTAATGGCAGCCACTGCATGTTCTGATTGAGCAGATGCCTAGGCCCAGAGACCCTTCCCACTTCCCTGAATTGGTCCTCCAACCAATCTAAGGCCCTCTCGGACCCGGCCTTGTGCCTCAAGGCCCTGCATTGCTCTCCCGCTCAATCTCCTCCTTCCTGGGCCTTTTCTGCACACACTTCTCCTCCCCTTTTAGCTTTTTGCCCGGTTTTTGCTCTCCAGGAGCCTCTTTTTACCACCCACTCCCAACTTTTTCTCCTCACTCATGGTTCCACATTTCTGTGTCTTTCCCTCATTCATTTTCCAATTTTTTGTACCTTTTCTCACATGTTTTTCCACTTTTCTTTTGTCTTTTTCTCACTCATTTTTGCTGTGCATTTCTCTCTCTCGTTTTCCCACTTGTTGTGCCTTCATTCACTCTATGCATCATTCTCTCTGGTACTCCCCCTTCCCTGCCCTAGTCCCTTCTATGCCTTTTCTCCCACACCTCCCCAACTCTTTTCTCCCCCACCTCCCCTCCCCTACTCCTTTCATGCCCTCGTTTGTCTTCTTTCCCACATTTTCGTCACACCTCACTCTAGCTCAGCTGACGGCCCCATGTGCTCCTCCCTGACATGTCCTATGCCTGCCCCGGACACAGGTAGGGATCGTCGTCCTTTATTTGCTTTCCTCTTTGCTGTGCTCACATTCACATCCTGCTCCTTGCGTTATCTCTTCGTAATGCCTATCCCCTTTCCTGACTAGAAGTGGTGTCCGGTGGCTGACTCCTCCCTTCGCCTTTGTGAAGGTCCTAGTGCCCTCTCCGACATCTCCCTCTTTTATGAAAATGAAAGGAGAAAAGAAAAGAGAAAGAAAGAAAAAGAAAAACAAGGGCAGGACACAGGACAGAAAGAAAACACTGCCATTACTGACATATCCTCATCATCCTTGTTTGCTTTGTTGCTAGTGGTGGTGGTTTGCTGCCCCCATTGCTATAGTGCCTCAATAAGTTTCTTTGGCTTTCTGCTCACTCTCTTTGGGCAGGACATTTCTGTTCCCTCTTTCGGTATGTCTTCAACCCAGTCTCATTTCTAACTGCTTTGTGGTATCCCTTCTATGCCATTCACAGCTTCCTCTTTGTTGGATGTTGCATTGCTCTTTGGTGTTGCCTCTCCGTAATCTTCTTCTGATGTCCTGAATCCCTTGAAGTGTGAGCTGTTTCTGGTGATACGGTAGGGCCCTGCTTCCGCCATTATCATAGGCCCCTTGACGTTATTGTTAGCCGTTCACTCGAGAAGGAGATTTCCAACTTCCTGGCTTGCCGTTGATGCACCAGCACTAAATCTCTTTGCTTTAGCTTAGATGCTGTGGCATGTCGCTGTGCGCCTGCGTACTGTTTCATCATCCCCATTGCCTCATGATCTCGTTCAGTGATGTTGCTGTGTTCAAGTGGTGCTTTTGACTACAGGTGGGTCAATCTCGTCCTGCTTGTTCTCCCCAACACCAGTTCTGCTGGGCTTTGTGTCGTGGAATTGTGTGGGGTGTTTCGGTAGTCTCGCAATATTTTGGCACAGTGCTTGGCCCACTGAAATCTGCGCCAGTTTGGCACATTGGACAGCCTTCTTGATGTTTCCCATGAATCTTTCAACCATGCCGTTTGATTGTGGCCACATAGCAGTTATTTTCCTGTGATGTATTACTAGGTATGCCATGAATCTTCAAAACTCTTCTTCCGGGAATGGTGGCCCATTGTCTGCCTTTATTGTCTGTGGGGAGCCCCACCCTGCAAATATGTAATCTAGTCAATCAATCAATCAATCAGAGTACTTGTAAAGCGTGCTACTTACCCATGAGGGTCTCAAGGCGCTGAGGGGAGGGTGGTGCCGCTACTGCTCGAAGAGCCAGGTCTTGAGGAGTCTTCTGAAGGTGAGTAGGTCTTGGGTCTGCCGTAGGTGGGTAGGGAGGGTGTTCCAGGTCTTGGCGGCGAGGTAGGAGAAGGATCCGCTGCCGGAGGTCGTTGGCGGGTGGGGGTGTAGAAGCTGAGTCTGCTGTTCAGGTAGGCTGGTCCGGCGTTGTGGAGTGCTTTGTGTGAATGGGTGAGGAGCTTGAAGGGGATCCTCTTGTCGACGGGGAGCCAGTGTAGGTCTCTCAGGTGGGGGGTGATGTGGCTGTGGCGGGGGACGTTGACGATCAGTTGGGCGGAGGCGTTTTGGATGCGTTGTAGTCGTCCTAGGTGTTTGGCTGGGATTCCTGTGTAGAGTGCGTTGCCGTAGTCCAGTCTGCTGCTGACGAGTGCCTGTGTCACCGTTCTTCTTGTTTTGGTCAGGATCCACTTCTAGATCCTGCGGAGCGTGCAGAGGGTGTTGTAGCAGGAGGAGGAGCCGGCGTTGACCTGCTTAGACATGGAGAGGGAAGAGTCGAGGATAAATCTTAGGTTGCATGCATGGTCGGTGGGTGTCGGTGCTGTTCCCAGTGTGGTCGGCCACCAGGAGTCGTCCCAGGCTGAGGGGGTGGGTCCGAGGATGAGGACCTCCGTCTTGTCCGAGTTCAGTTTCAGACGGCTGCTCCTCATCCAGTCGGCGACAGCCTTCATTCCCTCGTGGAGGTTTGTTTTGGCAGTGTGTGGGTCCTTGGTGAGGGAGTGGATGAGCTGGGTGTCGTTGGCGTAGGAGATGATGCTGAGGTCGTGATGGCGGGCCACTTGTGCGAGGGGGGCCATGTAGACGTTGAACAGCGTCGGGCTGAGGGATGAGCCCTGGGGGACGCCGCAGATGATGTCGGTGGCTTCGGATCGGAAGGGTGGGAGGCGGACGCTCTGGGTTCTGCCGGAGAGGAAGGACGTGGTCCAGTCAAGGGCCTTCTATTGTATTCCGGCTTCTTGGAGGCGTGTCTTTAGAGTGCGATGGCAGACCGTGTCAAAGGTGGCTGACAGGTCCAGGAGGATGAGGGCTGATGTTTCGCTGTTGTCTAGTTGGTGCCTGATGTCGTCTGTGGCAGCGATGAGGGCTGTCTCGGTGTTGTGGTTTCGTCTGAATCCGGACTGGGACGAGTCCAAGATGTTGTTGTCTTCGAGGTGGCGGGCCAATTGCATGTTGACGATTTTCTCAATGACCTTCGCCGGGAACGGGAGCAGGGAGATGGGCCGAAAGTTCTTGAGGTCCTTGGGGTCCGCCTTGGGCTTCTTGAGGAGGGCGTTGATTTCGGCATGCTTCCAGCTTTCCGGGAATGTCGCTGTTTCGAAGGAGATGTTGATGACCTTCCGTAGTTGGGGTGCGATGCCTGCGTCTGCGTTGTTGAATACGTGGTGTGGGCACGGGTCTGACGGAGATCCTGAGTGGATGGAGTTCATGACCTTGCGTGTCTCATCGTCGTTGACGTTGGACCAGGAGGTCAGGCGATTGGCGCTGGTGGTGTTCGCAGGGGAGGTGGAGTCTAGCGTAGTCGGGGCGGTCGTAGTATTGAAGCTGTTGTGGATGTCAGGGATCTTGCAGTGGAAGAAGATGGCCAGTGAATCGCACAGTTCTTGTGAGGGCGGGATGTCGTTGGCATTGGCGCTGGGTTTGGAGAGTTCTTTTACGATGCTGAAGAGCTCTTCGCTGTTGTGTGCGTTGTTATCCAGGCGTTCTTTGAAGGAGGATCTCTTGGCTGATCTGATGAGGTGGTGATGTCTGTGGGTGGCATCCTTGTGGACTGCGTGGTTGTCCGGTGTGCGTTCGTGGAGCCATTTCTTCTCCAGTTTCCGGCATGCACGTTTGGAGGTCTGGAGCTCGTCGGTGAACCAGGTGGCTCTCTTGCTGGTGTGGCTGTGGAGGGTTTCTTGAGTGGGGCGAGGGTGTTGGCGCAGTCGTCGGTCCATTGTCTGAGGTTGTGGGCTGCGGCGTCTGGGTTCAGTGGGTGGGTTCTGGGCGAGGGTGGTGATCAGTAAGCATGGGCGTAAAATCCGTTCCGCTCGCGGAATTTGCGGATTTTCGGCAAATTCGCAATCCGCAAACTCTCGCGAATTTGCCGAAAATCCGTAAATTCCCACGCTGCGGATTTTTTTTGCTTGGTGATACAATTTTGCGGCGAGCGGCGTTCAATTACCGTCATTCAGCGTTTGCAGAGTTGTTTTTCTCCATATTTTGCGTGTGCTGCGCCATTTTGGATCTTGCTGCGGGATCCCGCGGGAGTTTGGCGACCGCGATTACGTCATCGCAGCTTGCCACCTTGCACAGCACACATCGCGAGAGTTTGCAATTGCGAACACGTAGATGTGGCGGGCAGCAACAATCTCGCACTCGCGAAATTGCAAAATTTGCAATTCTGCACAAGAAATCCACCAGCAAGCAGCATAAACCGTCTGGAAATGATGATTTGTATCAGAATAACTCTTCAGGTTGACATTTGCCTGCACTTTTTTTGCAAGGAATCCATTTTGGGGGGGGGGGGAAGGAAGTGCCCCACAGTCTCCAACTTCCTGTTCCTGTCCAGCAGGCTCCTCCCAGTGCTTTCTTCATGTGCTGGACACTTTCATTTGGACCTTGACCTGGAAGGATTACTTTTTGTGGGTGCTGCTGGATATTTGGATTTGAGGCCTTTTTTACTTTCTTTGGATCACTTTTGGATTAGAAATCAACTTTCACAAGTAAGTTTGTTTGGGGCATTACAGTTGCTGCAACTACAATGTTGGAACTTTTTCAGAACATTAAATAAAATATATTGTGGGTAGCCACAGTATCCAGTAGGACCAGGGTTGGTTATGGGTGCATGATACAACTGTTTTGTTGAATTTAAACATCATTGAGGCCATGGATGGGCTGGGATTGTGCTTAATTTTGTGTTTTTTGTCGATTTTTTGGGGCTGCTGTTGGGGCCTTTTGCCCAGGGGTAGTGAGTGGTGCATGGACTGAGTCTGCCTGTGGGGTCTTTTTAATGTAAACATCCTGGATGGCATTGGATTGTGGTGATTTTTGTGTGTTTTTCATTTTTGTTTGGGGTGTACTGTTGATTTGGACTGGCCATGTGGGTGGTGGTGGTGGCCATCTTGAGTGCTGGTACAGGCAACATGTGCTTGGGGTTCAAGGGGCCATTTTGAAGAGAGGCAGTGTCTGAGGCCTGCACTTATTTTGCCTAGCTTTCATCCATTATGCCCAGGGGTAGTGAGTGGTGCATGGGCCTAGTCTTTCTGTGGGGTGTCTTCTTGAATTTAAACACCATTGAGGCCATGGATGGGCTGGGCTTGTGCTGAATTTTGTGTTTTTTGTCGTTTTTTTGGGGCTGCTGGTGGGGCCTTTTGCCCAGGGGTAGTGAGTGGTGCATGGGCCTAGTCTTTCTGTGGGGTGTCTTCTTGAATTTAAACATCATTGAGGCCATGGATGGGCTGGGATTGTGCTGAATTTTGTTGTTTTTGTCGATTTTTTTGGGGCTGCTGGTGGGGCCTTTTGCCCAGGGGTAGTGGTGCATGGACTGAGTCTGCCTGTGGGGTCTCACTCTCTTTAATGTAAACATCCTGGATGGCATTGGATTGTGGTGATTTTTGTGTGTTTTTCGTTTCTTTTTGGGGTGTACTGTTGATGTGGACTGGCCATGTGGGTGGTGGTGGTGGCCATCTTGAGTGCTGGTACAGGCAACATGTGCTTGGGGTTCAAGGGGCCATTTTGAAAAGAGGCAGTGTCTGAGGCCTGCACCCATTTTGCTGAGCTTTCATCCATTATGCCCAGGGGTAGTGAGTGGTGCATGGGCCTAGTCTTTCTGTGGGGTGTCTTCTTGAATTTAAACACCATTGAGGGTGAGGCCATGGATGGGCTGGGATTGTGCTGAATTTTGGGTTTTTTGTCGTTTTTTTGGGGCTGCTGGTGGGGCCTTTTGCCCAGGGGTAGTGAGTGGTGCATGGGCCTAGTCTTTCTGTGGGGTGTCTTCTTGAATTTAAACATCATTGAGGCCATGGATGGGCTGGGATTGTGCTGAATTTTGTTTTTGTCGATTTTTGGGGGCTGCTGGTGGGGCCTTTTGCCCAGGGGTAGTGGTGCATGGACTGAGTCTGCCTGTGGGGTCTTTTTAATGTAAACATCCTGGATGGCATTGGATTATGGTGATTTTTGTGTGTTTTTTTTTTTTTTTTGGGGTGTACTGTTGATGTGGACTGGCCATGTGGATGGTGGTGGTGGCCATCTTGAGTGCTGGTACAGGCAACATGTGCTTGGGGTTCAAGGGGCCATTTTGAAGAGAGGCAGTGTCTGAGGCCTGCACCCATTTTGCCGAGCTTTCATCCATTATGCCCAGGGGTAGTGAGTGGTGCATGGGCCTAGTCTTTCTGTGGGGTGTCTTCTTGAATTTAAACACCATTGAGTCCATGGATGGGCTAGGACTGTGCTGAATTTTGTGTTTTTGTCGTTTTTTTGGGGCTGCTGGTGGGGCCTTTTGCCCAGGGGTAGTGAGTGAGTGGTGCATGGGCCTAGTCTTTCTGTGGGGTGTCTTCTTGAATTTAAACATCATTGAGGCCATGGATGGGCTGGGATTGTGCTGAATTTTGTGTTTTTTGTCGTTTTTTGGGGGCTGCTGGTGGGGCCTTTTGCCCAGGGGTAGGGGTGCATGGACTGAGTCTACCTGTGGGGTCTTTTTAATGTAAACATCCTGGATGGCATTGGATTGTGGTGATTTTTGTGTGTTTTTCATTTATTTTTGAGGTGTACTGTTGATGTGGACTGGCCATGTGGATGGTGGTGGTGGCCATCTTGAGTGCTGGTACAGGCAACATGTGCTTGGGGTTCAAAGGGCCATTTTGAAGAGAGGCAGTGTCTGAGGCCTGCACTTATTTTGCCTAGCTTTCATCCATTATGCCCAGGGGTAGTGAGTGGTGCATGGGCCTGGTCTTTCTGTGGGGTGTCTTCTTGAATTTAAACACCATTGAGGCCATGGATGGGCTGGGCTTGTGCTGAATTTTATGTTTTTTGTCGTTTTTTTGGGGCTGCTGGTGGGGCCTTTTGCCCAGGGGTAGTGAGTGGTGCATGGGCGTAGTCTTTCTGTGGGGTGTCTTCTTGAATTTAAACATCATTGAGGCCATGGATGGGTTGGGCTTGTGCTGATTTTTGTGTGTTTGTTCAACTTTTTGGGGTGTATAACTGATGTTCCTCTGTCTTCCATTGCTTGTAGGTGCACAAGAGAACCACCAGTGCCAGGAAGAAGTCCTGCTGCGGTGTGTGCAGCACAACGTCACGTGTGGCCACAGACAACTCTGCAACTTGTGCAACTGCGGCCTGCTGTTCAGAGTGACATCTGAAGAAGATGGCCCCAAAAAAAGTTGCCCGTAGCTCCTCTAGCAAGAAAGTTACCAGTAAGGAGCAGAAGAAGCAAGTGGCGCCACTTACCAAGGAGACTGGTGTGATGACGACCGCCACATTTTTTGGAATAAAAAAAAGTACGCCTGCAGCAGCAGCGGGGTCTGCTGGGGACCAAGCTGGGAGCAGCACCTCCGCTCCATTGGGCTCAGTGCCACCACCACCACGCCAACTTAGGTCCAAGCCCTTGAGTGCTGCAGAGCCAGCCAGTATAGTTGTTCAATCACCATCGACCAGAGATGTTGGCTCATCGCAAGAAAGTAGCAGCAATGTCCCTCAATCAACACAGGTTGTTGTAACTCATCTGACGAGTGTTGAACAACCACAGCCGCAACAACAATCACATGTGCAAGTACAAGCCCAAGTACATGTGGAAGGAGAGGTGGCGCAAGGAGAGGAGCAAGCAGAGGTGCATGGAGGGGCACAACAAGTGGCCACAATAGTTGTTCCTCCAGAAGTAGGGGCATATCTGGAAATCGACAATCAAGCCGAGGTATCATTCGAGGAAGCCACTACTCCTGATGATCACTCATTGTCTTCCACATTCCGAGCAAGGAAAAGATCAAGGGTGTTGGTGTCTACATCTTCTTCAAGCCCACCTCCTTCTGATGATATGGATCTTACTTGGGAACCAGCACCACTGCCGTCTGAGAGTGAGTTTGAGGAGGCACACCATGATCTGACAAAGGTAGCTAAGCATAAAAGGAAGGTCGTCGAAACTCTCATAGTTATAGAGTGTGATGACGCTTGATCCAGCGCTCTCACCAAAATATTGCACAAATGACACTATCTACTACCAACAAAACTTACACTACAACACTAGGCCCATAACAACAATAGAGCGCTTGAATCATGAGGCGATAAGATCTAAATATAGTTGTTTAAACCATCTGCAATAATCAAGACCAGCTTGTCATTTTTAGAAAGTTTATTTTAACACATCTAGAAAAACTTAGGTTTTGGTATTTTATTAAACAAGCATTAGAAAATGTCATAAAGAAAGATTTATTCAGTATTAATAAAAAGAGCATAAATCAAGAATTATTATTCATTAGCAGGAATAAGTAAAATTAAGCATTTTCCAAAATCCTAACTATATCTCTGTCTCTACCCTCATCACCTAGTAATAAAGTAATTAATAAAAACTCCTGTCCTCACGTGTAAAGTCCATCAGCATAACATCGTCCTCCAGAATTCTCGAGCGTAAGCCAACTATGTGTTCTCTGAACCTATTCTTATACCCTAATTTTAGCTGAGCTAACTATTTTTCACATTCCAGCAGACGAATTCTAGTTCTCCATTGGCTGAGCCACCTCGTACCACAGTAAACTGTGACACCTCCTTCTTACATGCCCGGGCAAATTCACTAGTCCATTGTTCATTTAGAAGTCTTGGCAGTTCTTCCTTAGGCTGCTACATTTTGTAGCAACAGCTTTCTTTTAACCTTGAGCTTAGTCAGCTCTGAACTCCCGTGGCACGTTAGCAAACGTTAGCAAATTTCTCCAAAAAGTCATCTTTTTAGCAGTTCATTCCAAAACCTTTCAAAATAAAAGCTCAGAGGCCTTTTCCATCCTTCTTGGAATTATTTTCACTTGAGCCATTTTCATCATTAGGCCTCTTTCAGAAAGCGTCAATTTTCTGCGCCACTGTCCCTGCGCCACTTTTAAAAGGGTACTATTTTTCCTGCAGCCATCTCTAAGCTTCACTTGTAAAACTATTATATAAACAAACACAAAGAATAATTAATGCAAGAAATACAGTTTGTTCTGTTGCCTCCCATCATTGCTAATAATTAACCCATTAGTCTAAATTACCTAGCAGTAAAGCACAAATAAAGCAGCATTTTATATCTACCAGTCTTCATAATCCATAAAGCCTTATGTGCACCTAGAATAGTAGAAATGACATCACATAGACAAGGGAAGCAAAATAAGCACATGCCATTATTTCAAAAACAGCTGCTATTAGTTATTACATGACAATAGACAAGATTAATTTATTATTTTCCACATACATAAGAATGCAACATAATGCACATTTATGAGCACATATGTTAGTTTCCCGCGTGTTCTGTGAAAATGCAACTTTAAACTAGGTTGAATTATTATACACACAGCACAAATTGTTAGCATTATTAATTTATTTATGGAAGTGTGACTTCACGGGTTTAAACAGAATTCTGTTTTCTATCCCGCTCCATCAACTCCCTCATCTGGTGATTAACAAATCACCACACCACCACCCAATATTTTAGCAAAGATTTTATCTAAGATGAACATGATTCAATTTCACCTGTGTTAGTATTTCTAAAGACTTATCTCATCAGTTTATCTACAATTCTCATACTGAGTTTTAAGAAACCCCTCTAGTTCTATTTCTTTCTCTTGTGTAACATACAACTAAGCTTCACTAAATGTGTTGCAAAAACTATAACTAATAAAATGTCAGTATCTTGCTTGTCATATTAACCTAAAACTTCTCCTTGTTAAATTCAAAAAGAACAATAACCTAAATTAACCAAAGCAGAATTATATTTTCATTAAGCTTGCAAAGAAAAATAAAACAAAATTTTTAAAATTTTTACCTAAATTTTCTAAAAATTTCTAACACCCCCCTTTTTCAAATTTTTTTTTTTTTTTTATTTTTTTTTTTTTTTTATACTCTTTAAACCTTCTAACAGTTTTTCTTCGACCTAATGTCACAAATTAATTTTTCAGCTAACAGAATTTCTTCGACCTTGTGTCACCTAACAAGATTTCTTCAGCCTTATGCCAAAACAGAAAACCTAAAATTTAACAGGTATGTACTTCAATCATTGTCACTTTTGTTTTCAATCTTTTCCTGACTGCAATCCATTACAGATATCACTTCCATTCTCTTTCCTGTCTCACTTTTCTTTACAGAATCTTTTTGACTTGATATCTCATCAATCTGTTTCTTTAATCTGTATTTCAATCTGAATTTTAGGCCTTCATTTTCTCCTTGCCAGTTATCACTTTTTCTTAGTAATTTCTTCTTTTGCTTGGTCACTTTACATTCTGTTCTCCAAGCTCCTTTTCTGAATTTTCTTATTTCACAATCTTCGTCATTCTCATCAGTTTCAGTGTCAGAAATTTTCATTCTGGACTCAGGTACTTCTTTACTCGGCAGCTTCACTCCGTTAGGAACGTTATCTTTGTAGCTGGTACTTGGCAATTCATTTTCTTCTTCAATTACCTTCAACTTCAAGTGCTTGCTCTTTTTCTCTTGTTTGCACTTCAGTTTCATCTTCATCAAACACAGAAATCACTTCATCTGATAAATTCCTGCAATTCTCCAAATTGATGCTATCATTGATAGTCATCATTCTTTTCTCTGGTATAAATGTCTGTCTCATGACCTTGTCCATCATAATATCACGTAGACTTAAATCTGTCTTTTTATCAGTAGTATTTCTCAGAAACATCAAAACAAGTGGAAGAACATCTGTCCACTTTGTACCTGCAGCTAGGCACATTTTTGCATCTCTGTCTTTTATAGTAACATTCTCATGCTCCTCAACATCTGAAATTTCTAGTTTATCTGCACAATGAAACAGTCTGTTTTCAATATGTCTTTTGCCTTCTGATAACTTTGCAACAGTAATTTCATCACTATGTCGCATCTGAAATGTTTCAATCCATTTTGTAATAAAACAGAAAATCACAAAAATGTAGCACAGTTTATCATACAGTGACATCTCACAGAAATCCATTTGTAATCTGGTCAATGAACCACTCTCCTGTAATTCTGTTCCCAATCTCACAATTGATCTCTTAATTGTGTTCACTTGCTGATAAGTCAGACACCTCTGGTAAAGAAATTCTGCAATTTTATGGTATATTCTGTTCATGTCAGTAATCATGCTATTTAGCAAAACTACTCTGTCATCTTTGTATATCCAAATCTCATCCTCATCTCGCTGTCTAAAATCTGTACTCAACCATGTGTTTTTCTCCTCATGAGTTGCATCATCTTGTAAGTCTTTGACTACCTGCCATGTTTCAACTACAGATGTTAGTATTAGTGAACTCAAAGCATGTTCATCATTCATTTTGTATGCTGCACATATCACGACAGCAAACCTTTCTGCCAATTGAATATCATCAATCAACTTTTTAATTAAATTTGCATTTCTGAAAAGTGAACCTGCAGAAGTCAATGTTTTAATCTGTTGATCAATTGCGTCCTTCACTTTGATGTCTTCACTTAAAAGAACATCATTTTTATTCCAACATTCTGGAAGTGCATTTAATCTTTTCGGACTGTTTTCCTGTTCTTTATTTAATCCTGTATCTGTTTTGTCTGACTGTTCATTAACAAAAATTTGTAATGGCAATGAAGCCATGTCATTCTGTTGAGTCATTACCTGTCGCTGTATTTGTAACTGTTCATTCAGCTCTTTTATCTCAATCTCCTTTTCCTTCGAACATAATTTTGACTCATCAGACTGTATCAATTTAATCAGATCAGTATCAGACTTCTCACTTACCAGAACTGAAGTCATTTCTGTTTCTTGCTGAGTTGCAATCCCTACTAATTCAATTTCAAGTACAATAGAATAAACCTTTTCAGTTAATGGGACCTTTAAAACTGTGGGACTATTTTCATCTTTTCTAAGTACAGGGACTATCTCTGTTTCCATAATTTTCATGGAATCCTTTAAATCATTTGATGAATTTACATAATCAGGAATATTAATTCCAGATGTACCAAGCATCTCATCATGTTTTTCGGTTGTATTATTTTTAAAAGAAGTTTGAGCTGGCACTTTATCAATCTGATCTGACACTTTTGGCGTTGCATTAATCTGCTCTGGGGGTCTTCTTGAATTTCTGTTCTGATCCATATTTACAACATTAATTTTACACTGATCTCTATTTTCTACTCTGACACCTTTATTATTTATTTTCGTTAATTTTGGAATCTTTAATTTACTTTCGCATTTGGCTACAACCTTTTTCATTTTCTTGTATAAGGAAGACATTTTATTTAATTAATTTGTTAAAAGTATTCTCTAAGTTTGTCTTGTAGCGTTTACTGATCAATTAATTAATTAATTTAACACTATCAGGTGTAGAAAACTTTATAATTTGGTCAATTTAATATTTCTCCTAATTTACCTGTATCACTAAATTTAATTTAACCTGTAAAGAAAAATATCAATTTGCAAAAACAGTAGCAACGCAAAATATTTATTTATAATAATACCAACATATAATCACATGTGTTTTAAATGTACTTATTTTTCACTTACACACCTTCTGCAACGTATACCTGTGGAAAAAGAAAACCTAATCTAATTGTCTTTAATTTAAATATAATTTCTTGCTTCTAAATAACCTTTACCCCTTCTTATTAATTTATTTAAACTAATAATTAAAAAAAAAATTTATTTGGAAATTTACATATCATCAAATTGTGACACAATGCTATTAATGTTTACACCCTTGTTCCTTCCTAGGTGTGTTCTATAATCAGTGTTGGGCACTCATCTCATATAAACAATAAAACTAAAAACACATTAAATCTTAGCTTAATTATAGCACCTGACATTAGCCAGTTGTTTCAAATCCTAATTACACATTAGTTGCTAAAAACTCTTCAGAGCCTTCTTTAACCAAGCCTAAACAACACTGTGTTTCAATCTGTTTCTTAATTTTCAAAATCCCCAAATAGCTGGCACAAGTGTAACATAATTCATTTGCACAAAAATAAACAACCTCGAGGCTCACGAAGCCCCAACCAATGAGGTCGCGGCCTCTGTGTGATGTCACGCGTCAACAACCAATCGGTGTACAACCTCCTTAAGTTTCACCGGGAACCAGGGGTGTGCGCGTCACCAACCAATGGGTGCGCGACCTGTCGGGACTCCAACCTATCACAGCGCTACTTCGCTGTCACTCGCCAGACCTCTCAGCAAATCAGATCCTGTCCCTGCTCAACTGCCCCAAACCCCTAGCAAACCTCAGCGCGGCTCTACAATGACACCTCGGAAGCTCTGCCCAATGGGAGCGCGGCTCCTCCCATGCCACCATGCGTCACCAGCTAATCCATGCGCAACTCCTCCCTGAAGTCACGGAGCTTCGCTCGCTGCAGCCGGCCGCTCTCCCCTTGTTCCCCACACGGCGAACCGCCCCTCCCTCGCAAATTTTTTATGGAATTATAATGGTACTAATTTAGGAATGGAAATTTATATCGGGGACAATTTTAAAATAATTTCTAAACCTCGCCCAACACACGGAGCTTCGCCCAATCAGAGCGCGGCTCCGTGTATGACACGTCGATCTTTCGTCCAATTACAGCACGGCACTCTCTCGCTCGCTCCAGTCCCCCTCCCTCACAAAATACTCGCGCAACCCAGTTAACTTTAATTCAAAGCATTAACTATTTCAAAATTTTATTTAGACTGTACTTGCATCATCTACTACAGTCTTGTTTTTTATTACATTAACGCATTTAGGGAAAAGAAGTATAAAACGGAGAATGGTGTTTTTAGAGCCTCACTCAATCAGAGCGCAGCTCACGGAGCCTCGCCCAATCACAACGCGACTCTGCCCATGACGCGTCGGCCTCTAGACTAATAGGAGCGCGGTTTTGGCTATGACGCGACGGTGTCTCAGCGAATGGCAGCGCGGCGGCTGACGCAAGCAGCCGCTGCAGCTAGCAGCTCTCCCACTCGGCTCTTCGATATCCCCCCTCCTTCACAAAATGTATTTAATATACAATAGCGCTGCCAAAATGAAGAGAAAGACTACACTGGGGACATTTAAAGTAAATAACTAGTTTTAAAGTCGACGCGTTTTATCCAGATTCAGTACTATTGACGATTCTTCAGCCAATTAGAGCGTTCCCTTTCTTTGACGCTCCGGATGGTTTAATCAATTAGAACACAATGTTCGAAATGTTCAGCCAATTACAACGCTAAACTTGAACTATAATGTTATTGTTATTACTGTTGCTGGTGCTTCTCTCCTCTCACACCCTCATGCTTATTAACGCTAATTGACAGATATTAATTATTCTTCATACAGTGTGCTTGCCACACGCATCAGTGTTTAATTTAACTGTATTATTGAAATAAAGGGAACAAAAGTAGACGTTTAGCTTGTTACAGCATAACGACACCTCAGCCAATCAGGGGGCAGTTTTTCATTTACATTGCTGACGCTCTAGCCAATCCGAGCGCGGCAATTCTGACGTAGGCAGCTGCTGCAGCTTCAGTCTCTCTCCCCACACGTTCTCACTCACAAAACCAGCCCCTCCCTTACAATTTTCGATCGGGGCACTTTTTAATGGATTTAAACTACGGAGAACAATATAATACTATTTTTAAAGCGTGGAATGTTTATAAAATTAATTCTAATCACTTTTTACTTGGTTAAAAAATGTTTATCAACGTGAAATACCTTAATTATAGCCTAATTAACACAGAACATTCTAAAATGCTCCTGAATGTTTTAAAATAGCACTGTTCACCTTTTTATACTTTTCAACTATGCTGAACACTTTTGAATTGAATTTTATTAGCGTGCAGAGCTTTTAAATGTATTTAAACACTGCACAATACTTTTAGAAAGTCTTAGAATGGTACAGACTTTAACTAAACTTTCCTAAGTACCTAAAAATTACTTTTGGTACATTTTAGTGAATATATAAAACGAAACACATCTGTCTGCTTCTCTAATTAGGATAGTTTACATACATTCAAGTATCCACACTTCGGAATAGACGTCGCTATTCACACTAAGGATAATTTCCATTTGCCAGTAGAGCAACTCTTACCCTACCCTTCTAACACGTAAGAATATGAACTCATTTTCCTCTGAACCCACCGCGAAGTGAAAGTTCTAAGAGTTCCACTTGAACATACCTTACAAAACAATCACGCACTTTCACACTGAAAATTCCCTAACTTCAGACACACATGAAATCCGTACAGGACTCTCACCTGTTTATAGAAATCATGCACCGTTAGCAAAATAACACCGTTATCCGTACAGGACTCTCACCTGTTTATAGATATAAAACATGTACCCGTACAGGACTCTCACCTGTTTATAGATAATCATGCACCGACATTACCCTACCCTTCACTCAAGCTCGAATATAACTAATACTCTTATCACAGTGAGTTTTATGGAAGGCGCTTTGTCCCTATTCTCATGCTGCTCTAATTTCTTAGAAAACCCTCACTATTACAAGATTCACACCTAGCCCTAAAACTGTGTTGCACGGCGACAACACTGTATTGCACGGCGACAATACTTCTGGTACACGGCGATACCAACAGTGATACTCGGCGATATCACAGAAACAGATCAGATATTCTGCATGACTACCTTCTCATCACACAGTTTTTGTACCGGTACACACATAGCACAAAATAAACAAACTCAACATGTGTTAAAATTTAATCCTATGAATTTACCAACATATATGTATCATGCATGTAACATGTATGTCAAAAACAACATATATAAACCGTCCGATGGCTACCAGAAATTGATCCAGCGCTCTCACCAAAATATTGCACAAATGACACTATCTACTACCAACAAAACTTACACTACAACACTAGGCCCATAACAACAATAGAGCGCTTGAATCATGAGGCGATAAGATCTAAATATAGTTGTTTAAACCATCTGTAATAATCAAGACCAGCTTGTCATTTTTAGAAAGTTTATTTTAACACATCTAGAAAAACTTAGGTTTTGGTATTTTATTAAACAAGCATTAGAAAATGTCATAAAGAAAGATTTATTCAGTATTAATAAAAAGAGCATAAATCAAGAATTATTATTCATTAGCAGGAATAAGTAAAATTAAGCATTTTCCAAAATCCTAACTATATCTCTGTCTCTACCCTCATCACCTAGTAATAAAGTAATTAATAAAAACTCCTGTCCTCACGTGTAAAGTCCATCAGCATAACATCGTCCTCCAGAATTCTCGAGCGTAAGCCAACTATGTGTTCTCTGAACCTATTCTTATACCCTAATTTTAGCTGAGCTAACTATTTTTCACATTCCAGCAGACGAATTCTAGTTCTCCATTGGCTGAGCCACCTCGTACCACAGTAAACTGTGACACCTCCTTCTTACATGCCCGGGCAAATTCACTAGTCCATTGTTCATTTAGAAGTCTTGGCAGTTCTTCCTTAGGCTGCTACATTTTGTAGCAACAGCTTTCTTTTAACCTTGAGCTTAGTCAGCTCTGAACTCCCGTGGCACGTTAGCAAACGTTAGCAAATTTCTCCAAAAAGTCATCTTTTTAGCAGTTCATTCCAAAACCTTTCAAAATAAAAGCTCAGAGGCCTTTTCCATCCTTCTTGGAATTATTTTCACTTGAGCCATTTTCATCATTAGGCCTCTTTCAGAAAGCGTCAATTTTCTGCGCCACTGTCCCTGCGCCACTTTTAAAAGGGTACTATTTTTCCTGCAGCCATCTCTAAGCTTCACTTGTAAAACTATTATATAAACAAACACAAAGAATAATTAATGCAAGAAATACAGTTTGTTCTGTTGCCTCCCATCATTGCTAATAATTAACCCATTAGTCTAAATTACCTAGCAGTAAAGCACAAATAAAGCAGCATTTTATATCTACCAGTCTTCATAATCCATAAAGCCTTATGTGCACCTAGAATAGTAGAAATGACATCACATAGACAAGGGAAGCAAAATAAGCACATGCCATTATTTCAAAAACAGCTGCTATTAGTTATTACATGACAATAGACAAGATTAATTTATTATTTTCCACATACATAAGAATGCAACATAATGCACATTTATGAGCACATATGTTAGTTTCCCGCGTGTTCTGTGAAAATGCAACTTTAAACTAGGTTGAATTATTATACACACAGCACAAATTGTTAGCATTATTAATTTATTTATGGAAGTGTGACTTCACGGGTTTAAACAGAATTCTGTTTTCTATCCCGCTCCATCACGCTCAACAAGAAGTGGCGTATACTCCTGCTGCTGAAGACTCTCACGATGACGACGCAGTCATCATCACTAACGTCACTGAAGCCCCAGCGGGCATGCAGCAAACAGACATTTTGACCCTAGCCCGACAAGCTGCTGAGCATGATGATGAAGCCGACGAGGAGGCAATGGGAACACCACAATCATTGATGTACACTAGTACACCACAACCTACCGCTTCCATATTTCTTACTCGCCAGAAGGGACCTCCATCCACCTCGACCTCAATTAGTGGTGGTGAAAGTGCACAACGTAGTAAAGTTCAGCAATACATATCCTCCACTTCATCTGGCATTAGCAGCACGACCACCACCAGTATCGCCTCCTCCGGCCCCCACAGACATTTCAAGTCCGCAGTTTGGGACTTCTTTAGTGTTTGCCCAAAAAGGGAAAACATAGCCATTTGTAGCATTTGTAAGCTTGCAGTTAGTCATGGTAAGCTTGGTACCAACTATGGGACTGGAGGCCAGAGAGGTCATCTTAAGAGACAGCACACTGTCCAATGGTTGGCCCACCTAAAGGAGATCAAGGAAGCCCGAATTGCAAGTCGAGAAAACGTTGATGTAACATCTGATGATGACGAGGTGGAAGAAGTGTCACACACTTCACTTACACCCAGTACCCCTGTCAGCACACCCCCTGTGAGCCACACTAAGAGTGTGGGACAGAGTGAGACACCAATGCGAAAAAATTCATCAGCGAGCGTAACTGGGTCGAAGAAGTCATCATCATCATCCCGTAAAATGATCCAGGGCAACATTAAAACAATGTTGTTTTCAGACGCGCCATATGACCGCAACCACCCAATGGTGCGTCTGTATAACACTAAGCTGGCTAAAATGCTAGCGCTGGATCTTCTCCCTTTTTCTTTTGTAGAAGGGGTTGGTTTTCTAGAATTAGTGGCAGCGCTCTGCCCTAAATGGAAGGTTCCTAGCCGGTACTATTTTGCCCGAGTTGCGGTTCCAGCACTACATGAAGATGTGCTGGAGGTGATTGGGGCAGCTTTGCAGAAGAGTGCTGTTCACACTATACATCTGACAACAGACATGTGGACCAGTGGCGCAGGCACTGATTACATGTGCATCACTGCACACTGGGTCTCTTTTTCAGGGGTTAAAGCAAAGCTAAACGCAGGTGCTGACCTGGACCAAGTTTTTAAAGCTGCTCGGAAACATGCAACACTAGCCATGTTTGGCTTGGAGAAACGTCATACAGCACAAAACATTTTGAATGAGTTCAACACAAAGGTCTTTCACTGGCTGTCTCCAAAAAAACGCGGCATTGGTTATGTTTCCACGGATAATGGCGCCAATGTAGTTAAGGCCATGGAACTGGGTGACTATTTCAGAGTGCCGTGTTTGGCGCACTGTATAAACCTGGTTGTTAAAAAATTCTTGGATAAAGACAGTCCAGCATGCCAGTTAGTGGTCACCTGCCGAAAAATTTGCAACCATTTCAGCCATTCTTTTAAGGCCTGGAAGCATCTGAGGAGCCTGCTACATGAACGTCGAATGCCAGTGAAAGCACTCATCCAGGAGGTGCCAACACGTTGGAACTCAACCTTCTACATGCTTGAGCGTCTGTATGAGCAGTTTACGGTACTCGATCAGTATTTCTTAACAATGGGTACAGCTGTGAAGGAGGACCTGAGGTTAAATGCGGCGCAATGGGAGCTAGTTAAAAGCCTGACAGACATGCTTCGTCCTTTTGAGGTCTTCACGCGTGCAGTCAGCAGGGAGGACTGTAATTTGGGAAAAGCTATCCCATTGTTGTGCATGCTGGAGCACAAACTGAAGGCGGTGTCTTCAAAGTTTCAAAAAGATGAAGAAAAGCAAGAAGCTTTTGTTTTGGCGGAGAAATTATTAGAGCGCCTACTTGGCGATGAACGTCTTCAAAAGATCCACTCAGAACAGCATTACACTTGTGCTACTATTCTGCATCCACGCTACAAAAAGGCGCTGGCAGGCTCTGCATTATTTCCTTTTAGTGATGAAGATGTTACAAAGTACAAACGTTGGCTAGCCTGGTCAGCCATCAGGTTTGAAAGAGAACGGAAGCAAATTGAAGGAAAAGGCAGTACATCAGCATCAGCAGGCCATCCCCAGTCAAAAGACTCCACTTCTGCACCTGTGGCTGTGGCAGAAGTGACCTCTCAGCCGTTAAAGACACCGGCAACCGCATCATCTGCACCAGACACAACAGAAATATCGGGTGATGATGATGAAGAGGATTGGCTAGCTGAGATTGGTTATGGTTCTGAAAAGGTCCGAGCGAAAATTCAGCAAAGTGGAGGAACCGTGGAGAACTTTGAGTCGATGGTGCAGGACTATCTGAATGACTCAACAGAGGTCTATGTTAATGCTGACCCATTGGCGTATTGGCATGGGAAAAAAGAATTGTGGCCAGAGATCACCCGCCTGGCTATACATTACTTGTCTTGCCCACTCGCAAGTGTGTCTTCTGATCGTGTTTTCAGTGCTGCTGGTGGCATTGTAACTTGCAAACGGACCCGCCTCTCGCCCAAAAATGTGGAGATATTGACAATGATCAAGATGAATGAGCACCTCATACCACCAGATTTCAAAGTACCAGATCGCACGACGGAAGAAGACGAGGAGGACAGCAACTTAGATGAGGGAATTTCTTCTGTGTTAGGTGACACTGACCTACTCCTGCCTGAATTCGCAGAGTATGAGGACGAACTCTTCTTCCCTGACACCGAGGCCGGAAAATGAGCCAATGAATTCAGAACTTTTCTTTTTTGTACTTATTCACTTTTATTCCTGTGTTTCTGTCTTTCTTTATTTTGCACAAGTTAATATAATTAAAACTTTAATCACCTGTACTTTTGCTTTTTGGCTGTTGGGGGTCTTCTACTTGTTTTCGCCTGGGTTGACGGCTCTGGGGCCATTGCTGGGAAGGTCTAATACCGGATAAAACTGGTTTAAACAACATCCATGAGGAAAAAGGTTTTGCATTTTCTGACTTTTCGCTCAATGTAGCATTTTCGGGGGCCTGTTTGGGGGGCTTCCTGGTGTTTGTGGGTGGGTTTCGGGGTCTGGGAGCACTACTGGGTATGGATAGTTTAGATAGCAAGAGGTTTGAAGGAAATCCATGGAGGCAGAGGGGAGTTAGGGCCTAGCTGCAGAGCGCGCGCTGAGTGATTTTGGCAATTTTCAGAAAAGTGACTAAGTCCACATTTTTGTACTTTTGCTTTTTGGCTGTTTGGGGGTCTTCTACTTGTTTTCGCCTGGGTTGACGGCTCTGGGGCCATTGCTGGGAAGGTCTAATACCGGATAAAACTGATTTAAACAACATCCATGAGGAAAAAGGTTTTGGCACTTTTTGTAACTTAGGGTTCGTTAGGGTTAGCCCTAGCAGCAGGATTGCATGTGTTTCGGGGTGTTCTTGATTTTTGCAACTGAGTTCTGGGGTTTTAGAGCACTCGTGGGAATGTGTAATTTTTGTTGCAAGTGATTTGAAGAAAATCCATGGTGGGAAAGGGGGGATCACTTACTCTGTGAGAGGCACTTAGTGTTGAAAACATTTAGCCATTTACACTTAACGGAAGAATATGACACTGACTTAAGTTTCAGGAAAACAAACTTACTGTTAAAGCACCACCCACCAGACTCAAAAGCAGTAGTATGGTGGGAAAGGGGGGATTTGGCATAGTTAAAGAAAGCCTTTGCCACTATTCTTAACTTAGGGCTCGTTAGGGTTAGCAGTATTTCTATTGCATGTGTTTGGGTGGGGGCGTTTTCGAGTCTTGGAGCGATGCTGGCTATGGATACTTTTGCTTGCTTGCAAGTGGTTTGAATACAATCCACGGTGGGTAAGGGGGTATTTGGGCCTACTTTTACTTTCAAAGTACGTTTTGTCACCAGTTTTCTGCTAGGCCTCGTTTTTTGAGATCTGATTGGGGGTCTTCTACATTTTTGCGACTGGCTTTAGTAAGGGTCTGGGTGGGAGCACTGCTGGGAAGGTCTAATTTTGTTCGAAAACACAGTTTACAGTACACCTAGCTTGAGGGGAAAGATCCGCTAAATTAATTTGCCCATACTTATTTATCCTTCAAAAGGTGACTCAGACAGAGTACGCACTTTCAAAAATATTGTACTGTCTATTAGGAAAATCAAAGTGTGACTTTTTGCACTACACAGCGTACATACCTTATATTTATTTATCAGTGGTGTTGTAATAGCACTTCCTGTTTTTCGTTCAATAATTACAGGCCGGGTTTCAGTCTGTGCAATGGGGAAAAAAGGATGGAGTCAGGCTTCACATTAGCGAGCCGCAATTCAGCATCCACCAGGCAGGCAGTGGACAGGGTATCTTCTGGTCACCAACATTGATGGACGAAGCGTCAGCTGGAATGGAGGAGTGCCGCTAATAAGAGGAATTGTTTGCTGCATGCAACTTACTTACCAAATTCAACAGGACAACTACAACAACATACGGATACAGTATCCATTGTTTTCTTCTATGAGTGTGACTGCATTTCTTGGATCTCTCTCTGCTTCTAAATTGATCCCTACAGCCATTCCATATGTTTTACTTTGGCTAATATTTAAACCTAATTTAATGTAAGAAGTGTTTCTCTGAGTGCAGAGATAGGCAAGTGAAAACGCTGCAGCCCTGTACTGTCACATTCTAGTACTACTTACTTTTCAGTAACAATGCATGCAGTAGGGCATGCACTTCCTTTATGTCACTTAAAAGATTTATGGTTAGCTTTGTACCCAAAGATTTCTTTATCTTCAATTATTGTTTGTCCATGCTGTGCTTTTTTTTTTCTCTCAACAAAACCTACCCAAAAAGAAACCCCCATTCCCATCCATTTTCCAAACCCTAACCCTCTTCCCCCGGGCTGTGTGGTTTTGCTTGATGTGTGACTAAATGACATCAATAATTCCACACACTTGCTGGGGAGGATAAGGTCATAGCAACAGGCTGGTGAAGGAATCCGAGGATATATTCTAGACTTACTCAGCTTCAGTACTATTTCTTGTAGTAGTAGCCAATGTCAAAGAAATTCAACGCAAGTACTAGTTATACTTTCAATACTTTACCATTTGTTAGGCTCTGTGTGGCACTGTTCTAGTGTACTGTCACCTGCTATATTCTCTATCGTACCGTTGTAATGCTACAGTAAGGACAAACCAGGTTTCATTTTCTTTTTTTCCATAGGCATGCAACTGCCACTGTGTCACACCACTAGTACCACCGCAATGAGGACATTTCATCCTCCCAGGATTGCCAACCTTAATCGCCATTTCCCGTGGAGCCAGTCCTGGGCCTAGCCCTACTTTCAAACACAAATTACAGGTAAGATAAGCGTTTGGTGGGAGGTAGTATAATGGAGTATTAGGAATAGACGAGAGATTGACGGTAGTACTACTAAAGTCCTAGGACTCTTCAGGAAAACAAACTTACTGTTAAACCCCCACCCACCAGACTCAAAAGCAGTAAAAACAGGTATGGTCAGATAAAGTTTCAAAAAGTATATTTTTGTAGCCCTAACAAAATAATCTCCCGCAAGACCCTCCCTAACCCCAATGATTGTCCTTCAAAAGTCCCAAAAACAACCCAACTCCCAATTCCCACCCCCCAAAAGTCTCTAAAAAAGGGGCAAGGGACACTACACTATGGGAGGGTGCTGTAGACTTTAGCGGCTAGGGCATCATACTCCTTGCGGAGGGTGGCATGGTCGAAGCGGAGGCCCTCCACCAAGTTCTTATAGGTATGCACCTCCTGCTCCAGGTAGGACACTCTGAGGCATAAGCGGCGCTGGCGTGCCTTGCAGCTCCTGTGGTGGGCAGCTGCTGTCTTTGCTGCTCGGCGGTGGCGGTTGGCTTTGGTAGCCCGGCTCCGTACCGCTGGAGCACTGCGCTGGCTGGCAGCCTGTGGGGGCACGGAGGAGGATGCACCTGTCCCAGTGGATGTTGTTGTTGTACCAGTAGACTGCGTCTCCTCCTCCTCCAGGGCCACCAGCCGCCGATATTCGGCGACAGTGGCATCCAGCCTCCGTTGCCGGGCCATTTGAGCCAGCTCCCTCCTTGATGTTCTGTTTGATTTGGAAGGAGCAACTATATGAAGAAAGAAAGACATAGTCTGTAACCAATGCTCCTTAAGATTAACACAAAATGATTGAGCAGAAAGTTGTGTCACAGTACAAGTAGCAAATTGAAAGCACAGTACATAACTATTGAGGACAGTATCTATCTAACCTCCCACTTCTTCATCCTTGCTCTAACATTAGTGGGAGTTTAAGGAACAAATTCTACGAGCACTATGGACTTCCATTACAGTCGACTATGACAGTACACCAGTCTTATTCTTCTTCTTCTCTCTTGTTTAGGAAAATTGGTACGTTATCTTATGCAAGCCAGCATAATGCCAGCGTAGTGAACTTGCACCCGAGAAAAACATACGCACACCATGATGAGTGAGACAGACTTGCGTTACTGTACCGGTCCAGTACATGCAGGTGGTGAAGCTCTTACTTTTCTATTACGGGTGGCACTGAGAAAACTCTGTTAAAAGGGCTACTGCTTAATTAATTTAGCTTTCACCCTACAGTGCAAATGAGTACTAGAAAAGGAAAATGAAGAAGCTAAATAATCTGATTATCTATCACTTCACATGGGATGTATTTAATGACATATGGGATGACTTTAGGTGCCATGCTTATTATTGAGTGAACAGTGATACACCCACACATGAATGATGTACTACTACTAAACTAAAGTTATTAAGAGAGGTAGGGAGTGTCCACCGTAATAACCGGATATATGCTGTGCTTGCAGTTGCAATACAAACTACTGCTACTATTCATGGTAGTATTTGGACAAAATTACAACTTCTTTTCCTTGCCTTTCCTACACTGGAACGGACGTGCGGGTGCGGTGTTACATGCTCATCATAGTAACACTTAGTTCATCCAGTGACCGTCTACTCTCTCTAGATACACATATGCTATCTAAGAGTCAGATAATACCATGATCCAGGCATCCATCCATTCAAAGTATATGCACACATACAGTTTCTGTTTCACCCACCCAGGCTGTTCTCCTTCCACCCATCCTTGCTTCATCATTCACCCAGCCATGCACCATACCATATTCTTTCCTTCCCAGCCACCTCGGGGACCAAGCAAACACATATCTTTCTTATTTGCCAGTCATCATTAAATTTCTCGTCCTTCCACACTTACTTACACCCTTCTTTCGCTTTTCGTTCATCCCATCCATCAAGTTCATCTCAGATCTTATTGGGATTCTTCTCGCCAAAAACTTCACAGCTAAGTCGAAGTTCATTTAGAGGAGGCTACTACCTGGTTGATTTATAATACACCCGTGCAGAAAGCACACTATGGAGTCTTCAATCTCAATAAGTAAGGAATATATAGCTTACCTCTGCCCGCCACCACCGTGTGAACCCTCACAGGCACGTCCGGCACTTGCACCGCCTCCTCCCCAGAGTTGTTCCCCTCGTCCAATACCACCACCTCCGCGCTGGCCCCGCCACCAGATGTTCCACCTACAAAGTACATTTAAGAATGTTAGAATACACCACTCACTACTATATAATATTTGGTCTAGGAGGAATAAAGAAATGTGAAAAAAACAGAATACAATGTAATAATTTGTGACTGTCTACTCTAAAGTACAAATGTCCCTTTTTCCAGGGAAGACTGTTGTCTTGCTGCACTTTTTATGAATAAGAATAATCATAATCTTCAATCAAGTTAATTGACTCCAAATCCAGACTAAATCTGTGGACTTGATAATATAGAGGATAATAGCCCACTGCCTCAAAGAAATATCAATACGATACGTGTCAAATAACCAATGAAACAAAAGAAAGTCCAATTGGGACGATTAATTTAATATACCATACAGTAATGTTTGAATGTCAATATATCTATGTACATGTATTTACACAAATCATAAAGCAAAAATACATTTTTTTAAAAAGGAGAGAACGTGCACAGAGAAAGATAAAGTAAGTGCTCAAGTGGATGATCAAGAGGATCAGAAAAAAGTGTAGTTGATTTATGTACAAAAGAAAAATGAGCTGGGGGGAGCTGATGTACAACATGAAAGAGAGAAAGAAAGAAAGAAAGAAAGAAAGAAAGAAAGAAAGAAAGACGAGAAAACATGGATGATATTTGTCAACCAAATCAAACATTTCAAAAGAACAATAACAAAATATTTTGGCGAAATAGCAAATAGACAACTATTCCACGGGATATATTGACCGATCTCATGTGGTCTACTACGTTATTAGTATTGCTTGATTTGCGGACCGTTGACTTGGAAAGTTCCTATGTAACTCACTAAACAAACTACTAAAAAACTACTACTAAAAAACTACTAAAAAGGTTTGCCTAGGCCTGGCAGGCAGCAGTCCGCAGCACGCGAAGTGACAGACAAAGTCCATCGTGCTTGCAGATCAGTGAATACTCAAACTATCAATCCACCGACCACCACCACCACTATTTCTTCTTATAGCCATGTGTCTAAAGGAAGGACTGGACTTGAGTCTGTAGGGGCTGATTTAGAAGCCCCTTGCGGCTCTTTTGCTCCATTGTTGCGTGACTTTTGTGACGCAGCGGCAGAACAAATGAGGCGCCATGGTGCGGCGTATATTAACAAAGTGACGCATATGGGAGATGCATCACGTTGTAAAGCCCTGCGCCATCAGGGGGCGTTCCGGCGCAAGGGAGGGCGTTCCTGCGCAGGAATGAATCCTAAAAGTGGCTGAGGGAAATCTACAAGATGTCAATCAGTCACTTTTAGGACAATGATGCATGACTCAAACCCTGCACCTGCTTGAAGCCGACGTACGGCTTGATGCAGCATTGGGGAGATAGGGCACCCCAGAGCATTGCTGGAGCTGCGCCATCATTGGCACGCAACTCCAGCAATGCGCCGCCTTTACGGCACAGATGCGTAAGGCTTGTGTGACGTTTTGGGCCCATGGTGCACCACATTGTAAATACGGCGCACCATGGGTGGTGGTGGCATGGCGCAATATTACTGGCGCATCCCTGCTACTTTGCAGGGATGTGCCGGTAATTGAAAATCTGACCCTTAGTGTCTAGCATTACGCAGTTCTTTACACTACACTCATACATAATTTCTCAGGCCAATGAAATGAACACAAAATAGAAAACAAATAAGCATAGTAGCAAGGTTACTGAGAAGGAGAGCAGTGCACCTGAAATGCATAGAAGATTTTGAAATATAATTTACCTACAATGTAATCGGCAGCATTATTGCTCTTGGTAAAAAACAAAAATGTGCAATATAATAACACACAGAGCGGGATAAAACAGAGTAGTGATGAAATAGATAGAAATAGCTACTACTACTCACCAAGCCCGGGGATCTCTACGCCGAGCACGTCCAGCAAGTCGCGTTCCCGGTCCATGAGATCCGTCCAGCGGTGGGTGGCCTGGTTATAGGTGCGCCGGACCCCAGAGTGTTCAAACATGGCCCGGCACACCTTCTCCCACCGCTTCCGGCGCTCCCGGATCCTGTAGCCGGTAGCGATCCTGCCGCCTTCCATGATGGTCTTGGGGAGGCGGCGCTGGACGTGAAAGACTAGTGCGGCCCCCTCCTCCGCACTAAAAATCTCCCGAGCTATAACTGTCTCCCCCCTCAAACGCCCGCACGGGAGCCGGGCACGTGGTGCGGGACCCTTCCCCTTTGCGGGCTTCTTCCCGGCTCCCTTTGCCATGGTCTGGGCAGAAAGGAAGCAAAATAAGAAAGAAGAAATAGAACAGGGAAGAAGAAAATAAAAGCGTTTAAAAAAGTAGTTTAAAATTAACAAAAAGTAGCAGAAAACACAAAAATATAGAGCTAGAAAAATAGAGGGATAGATAATAAGTAAAATAGATTAAAAAAAACTTCAAACAAGCAAAGGATGGCAGAGATTAAGAAAGGATACAGAGAGCATGCCCAGAACCATAGCAATGAATGAGAAACAAGATGGTCGCGCCAGTTCACGACCGTGTGGGTAAGTTTGCGCGAGATTTTCCTCGCGATCACACGCGAACATGTACTAGCGAGCCGCACACTTTGCGAGATTACACATAGCGCCCGGAAACGGAATTACGTCACGCAAACAAGATGGGCGCGCTCATGTACGACCGCTAGGGTAACTTTGCAAACGTTGCGCTACAAGCGGCTTGCGAACATGCAAAAAATCACGCGAACAAACACGCAGCAAAAAACCAAATCGTGTATTCGCACGAATTTGCGGCTTCCGAAATCGATCTCGCACGGATTCGCGCCCCGCAAATCGCGCGAAATTGTAGAAAAACGATTTTTGCAAAACTGAAAGCAATCAGCAGGTGCAAAAGTTCAATCTTAACATTAGTAACCATTCACTCTAGTGCTTCCTGAGGGGCCCCTCCAGAGTTCAGTTGCCTATTTGCAACTATTCTATGACCCTGCTCTGACCCTCACAGCAGGCTCATAGAATAGCTACAAGTAGGCCATAAAGGTCCTGTGAAAAAAAAATGCACTGCAACAGAAAGCAAATTACAGATAAGGAAGGAAGCAGGTGCCAGCCAGACTGGAAGTTTAAAAATCAGTGACACATTAATCAATCCCAAATTAATTCATGGCAGTTGAAGCAGGGCAGGTGTGCTTGCTTTTTTTCACCCCCATAATCTACAGTGAATAACCAACCAGAGGGTGGCAGTGAGGATGTACCAGAGGGTGGCATGGGTGTACCAGAGGGTGGCAGTGGTGAAACAGAGGGTGCTGTGAGCCTGTGATGATGAACCAGACGTAGAAACAACATAGTCGCGGCCGTTGCGAGCCGAAAAGTAAGTTTGCAATTGCGAACTGGTACACAAACCTCCCGAACTGGCAGAAACCCTTGCGAACACAAAAAAACACAAAAATCCGCAAATTCGCGAGAGTTCGCGGATTTTGCGGATTGCGAATCCATAAATACGCAAGTTCGCGTACGCCAGATTCGCAAAATCCGCCCATCTTCGGTGACTTTGCTCCAGCAGCGGCGAGGCAGCTGTTGGGTGTGGTGGTGCGTGGTTGGTTTCTTGAAGGTGTGCAGAGGTGGTCGGTCCAGTGGAGTTTGGTGGTGTGGTCGAAGGCGACGTGGGTGCTTGTGGAGAAGGTGGGGTCCAGCATGTGGCCGGCGGCCTGGGTGGGTGCGGTGACGAGTTGTCTGAGGCCGAGGTTGACGAGGTTGTCGATCAGCGTGGTGGAGTTGGCGTCGTCGTTGTTCTCGAGGTGGAAGTTCAGGTCCCCGAGGAGGATGTAGTCCGTGGAGGCGAGTGCGTAGGTGCTGGCGAGGTCGGCGATGGAGTCGCTGAACTGAGCCCGGGGTCCGGGGGGTCTGTAGACGAGTGTTCCTCTGAGGGTGGTGTTAGGGTCGGTGTGGATCCGGAAGTGCAGGTGTTCGGCGGTGTTGAGGGTGTCGTCTGCGTGGGTGGCGACCTTGAGGGTGGACTTGTGGACGATGGCTATTCCTCCTCCGATTCCGTTGGAGTGATCCCTGCGGGTGATCTTGTAGCCGTCTGGGATGGCTATGGCGATGTCGGGCGCCGAGGAGTCGTT
Organism: Lissotriton helveticus; assembly: GCF_964261635.1. Lineage (NCBI taxonomy): Eukaryota > Metazoa > Chordata > Amphibia > Caudata > Salamandridae > Lissotriton > Lissotriton helveticus. The sequence continues at coordinate 1,305,637,076 of NC_136061.1, forward strand.
CCACCAGGTCTCGGTTAGGAAGGCCACGTCTGGGGCGGAGGTGTCGAGCAGATCCCAGAGCTCGATGGCGTGTTTGCGTGCGGAGCGGGTGTTGAGGAGTATGCAGCGGAGGTGGTTGTGTCCAGTCCTTGGAGGTTTGGTGCCTCTGTTGCGGGTGAAGCTGCAGGTGCGGCAGGAGAAGGGTCCGTGGGTCCGTTTCGGGGCGGCCTGGAAGCAGGTGTGGTTTCGGCCAGCGTTGAGTGCTTGGAGGGTGCTGGCGTCGTAGCGGAGTCTGGTGTTGTGGCGTTCACGAGGCCCATGGTTCTGTGGCTGGGCGCGGTCCAGGCGCGGATGGACGCAGACGGGCTTGCCTTAGGCGCACCTTCGGCGCACCAGCGGCGCGACCGCACAGCGTCCGGCATATATGGGGAGGTGGGAGGGAGGAGCAGCTGGGAGGCGGGAGGCGGGAGCAGTGAGTGGGCAGGGGCAGTGAAAGAGTGGGACAGAAAACAGAATGGGGCGCACAGAGGGGGAAAACAGTGGCACAGAGGGCAAAACGGGGCACAACAGAGGGGAAAACGAGTGGCACAGAAGCAAAAACGGGGCACAGAGAGGGGAAAAATGAGTGGCACAGAGAGCAAAATCAGAGCACAAAGGAGGGGGAAGACAGTGGCACAGAGGGCAAAATGGGGCACAACAGAGGGGAAAAACAAGTGGCACAGAAGCAAAAACGGGGCACACAGAGGGGGAAAAACAGTGGTACAGAGGGCAAAACGGGGCACAACAGAGGGGAAAAACGAGTGGCACAGAAGCAAAAACGGAGCACAGAGAGGGGGAAAAACAGTGGCACAGTGGGCACAAGCGGGGCACAGAAACAGGGGTAGAGCACACTTACAAGCGGGTACTCGGCAGCGGCAGCAGGAGCACTCAGGTGGAGCTGCGTGGAGGGGGAGCAACCTACCAGGAGTCATCTAGTATCAGCAAATTGGATGTGGCTGATGTTGATGACACTCGTCGCACTATGAAGAACCTGGAGTATTTGTCAATAACTACTAGCAAGTAGTTTCCAGTGGCGCATTGAAGTCAGGTGCCAATGTTGTCACCGCCACAACGGTGAGGTCGGACATGTATAGTTGTTCTGGCTTTGCTGGCCTTCCCGTTATTTGACATAGGTGACAGTTCATTATTGTGTCTTATTGTGTCTTCCACCAGGCCATCCACACCCAGGAACCATACTTTTTCCCTTAGCATCTTTTTCGTTGCCACTATGCCCCCCTGTTGATTCATGGGCTAGATTCACCGTCTGCCGCCGTAGCATTTTTGGTATTACTATCCTTGTTCTTTGAAGTAGAGCCCCTCTTTCTGTTTTTGACCGTTCCTTTTGTATTTGTTTGAACGCTAGCATTTCCTGCCTTCTTACTCCTTCACCCATAGGGCTGCTGTTGTTTACATGTCTCCACCTCTGTTGTCGTATTGTTCTTTTGACTGCTTTTAATGTGACATCACCTGTTGTCTCTTGCTCCAGTTCCTCAATTGTTAATGAGCGGGGGTGTTTTGTTGCAACATGAAGTTTAGGTACTGCTCCGCCATGGACGTGATCTCTGGTGTCCATGGTAGGGGTTGCCGTGACATGTAGTCAGAGGGGTTGTGCTCCTTTTCTGGTGTATGAACTATCTTAGTCCAAGAGGCGTATCCCCCACCTTTCGATGCGAGGCAAATGTTTGCGTTGGGGTTTCCTTATGTCGTTACCAGTGCCTGGTGGTCAGTCACATTGGTGAATGGTTTCCCACATATGAACATGTGCTCACATGCCCATACTGCTGCTAAACCTTCCTTCTCTGGTTTTGAGTATGCCCTTTCTATGTATGATAGTCTCTTGCTTGCATATGCAACAATTTGCCTGGGCTGGTCTCTTTCTGGATTGTGTTGTGCAAAAATAGCCCCTAGCCCCACTGGGCTGGCGTCAACAGTGAGGTCCGTGCATTGCAAAGGGTTGAAGTAGGCGAGGTGGTCCATAGCTGTGACTGCATACCGGATGGCTTCAAACACCCTGTCACATTCAGTGGTCCAGAGAAATTGCTGACCCTGCTTTGTTAGTTCCCGAAGTGGGGTGCTCACTGTGGCAAAGTTATTGATGTAGCGAGGGCAGTAGCTTGCCAGCCAAAGAAATGACTTCACTTCTGCTACATCTGCTGGAGGTCTTGCTCTCTACAGCATTTCTACTTTGCTATGATCTGGACTCATTTCTTTCTTTGAAAATATGTGCCCAAAGAACACTAGTTCTACCTTCCCCAGTTCACATTTGTCCTCGTTCAAGGTCGGGCCGGCGTGTTCCAGCTGGCTGCAGACTTCTCGTTTGTCGTGCTCCACATCTGAGAGTCCGAATACCAGGATAGCTGTAGTTTAGGATGTTCTTTACGGGCCTTATGACTGTCTCTTGAATGATTTCTGCTGTGCATGATATTCCAAAGTTTAGTCGCTTGTAGAAAAAAAGACCCATGTGAGTGAAGAATGTTGTCATGTATCATGATGGCAGTCCAAGCTTCAGTTGATGGTACCCTTTGCATAGCTCTAGCATTGAGAATCTGTATGCTCCAGTGAGACAGCTGATGATGTCATTTAAGTGGGGCCCTGGGTGTCTTTTCCTCTCAGTTGCCATGTTTAGGATGCACATGTTGGTGCAGATGCAAACTTTTGATGTGATCTCTTTAGGTACTGCTACTATCGGAGATTCCCATGGAGTTGGTCCATCTGCCGGCTCTATGATGCCTTGCACTAGTAGGCTCTTTATCTCTTCTTCTGCTTGTGGTTACAGATGTATGGGAATCTCTGCTGTGATGCTGAGCCACTGGCTTGACTGCTTCGTTGATGTACAGTGTTCTTTGTGTGTCTTTCAGTTTCCCTAGTCCTTGCAGTATCGCCGAGTGTTCTCTCAGAATGTTGTGATGCACTGACATGTGCTATGTCATGGCTAGGAAACCCATCACCTGCGCGGTGACTATGCTGGGACATGCACTTCTGTTTTTTATCGACCTTTCTTTGTATGTTAGTTTTGCTACGTACCTCCTCGTGTTTACCACTGGTTTCCTTGAGCCCCATGTGAAGACATCAATGGTGAATGCTGATAGCGGTGGCTTGAGTCTCATCTTTTCATATTCTGACATGCACATGATGTTGCACGTGGCACAACTGTCTAGCACGAAGCTTGTGGTGTGGTTGCCTGTCTCAAATGTCCACCGTCAATGTTTTCTTTATCTGTTGTTTGTCCATTAGTTGGATGTACTCGGGCGTGTGACCCTGTGTTGGTGAGTCTGACATTGGATACAGTCGTTCTGTGGCCTCATGTGCATTTGCTCCATTTGAGTCAGCTGACAGATTGCAGTTTTTTGTGTCCATGTGCCGTGCATATCTGCTTGTCATTGTTAGTTGTTTTACTGGTCTCCCTCACTCCGTTTTGAATTGCCTGCTCATGCAGGCACTCGCAAAGTAATTTTCCCTGTTGCTTTTCCAGCACTTGTGACCCATGGCAGGGCCGGCACCAACATGTGGGAATTCAAATTCACACCGATTGCATGTTGAAAATTCTTTCAGGACTGCAGTATTTTGTCTTCTGGAAATCCCAGCCATGCCATTAGCTTGTTCCACCATCCACGCTCTCCTGTTTTTCATTTGTCTGGCATGTGCTGTTGCTCTGGCCTCTGCACGGGCCAGTGTCAGTATTTTCTCCAGTGTGTTAGGTTCATTTAGTATTCGGGCACAAAAGTCGACTGACTGACAGCCTTCATGGATGCGCAGTCATATTGCTTGCTCGTTGTCGAGTTTGTTGAAATCGCAGTATGCGACCAGTTTGCGCAGTTTGGTTGCAAAGTCATCAAGGGACTCCTCTGACAGTTGCTATGTTGTGTTGAATGTATATCTCTCAAAGTCTACATTACTCTGAGGGTCAAATTTGTCAGTGAGACACTTTAACAGGCATTTATATGTTGACATTTCTTCCGGAGGGATTGTTAAAAGCAGTTCTTCAGCCTCCTCGCTCATGAAGTTTAAAAACAGGTACATGTTTTATTGGTCTATCTTGTCCTTTTATGTGTCATGCATGTAGCATTGAAATTGTCTGATGCATCTCCTCCAGTGAGTGCTTTTGTCTGGGAGTCCGAGAGGCTAAATGGCAGTGGCCTGTGGAAGATTGCACTTGCGGTGGTGCTTTCACTTACCTCCTCCGTCATGGTGGTGGTTGTGCAGGTCTGCTCCTCCTTAATAGACTTGCCATTATTTATTTGTTCAATTTGTTGTTGTATATATATCTCTTGTTTTTTTATTTCTTTATTTTATTTTGCCCTTTTTGTGCTTCCCACTCTATTGCCGGACTTCAAAATGGACACCAAGGCCTTCCTTGGTGCTGATTAGTACCTCTGCCTGACTTTAAGATGGCTGCCAAGGTCTCATGAGAGTGAGATTCACTGTTTCCTATGTTGCCTTACTCTAAGATGGCTGCCGGTTCTCTGCCCTTGCTATTGGCTGACACGTTCTTCTGGACTTGCAATTGGCTGGCACGCCTGACTAAGATGGCCGCCAAGGTATCGCAAGATTTCAGCTTGAAGTCTTCACGGGAGGGTTGGGGCTTTTTGCTTACTCGCCGGGGGGCTGCGGTCACCACGGTGTGCACCGCTTGCCGGGGGAGGTTGTGGGGAGTTTTTCTTACCACCTTCTTCATGTGGTGTGAACGGGGTGGGCTCCCGATGTTGTATCCTTTCTGTTCCTCTTTCCTTGCAGGCAAGCATGGGTGGGCTCCTAGCTCCGTAATTCTTCCTGCAACGGGGTAGGCTCCTGACGTCACAGTTTTTCTTGGCAAGTGTACCAGGGTGGGCTCCTTGCTCTGTTGATTTCTCCTGTTGCTGGGAACACAAGCACACACGCCTGATGATGATTTTCTAATCCAACGTTCGTGTCATAAGATGTGTCCCGCGCCTGCCCAGACCCCAAGGAGTACACCAGGAACCAGGTATGGATCATCATGCTTCATTTGCTTACCTCTCTGCTGTCCTCTCAGGCATGTCCTGTTCCTTCTATTATCTCCTCGTAATGCCCCGTCCCCCTTCCCTGACTGGAAGTGGTGTCCGGTGACTGGCCCCTTCTTTCGCCTTTGTGCAGGGTCCTAGTTCCCTACGCACCTCATTCCGACAACTCCCTTCACCCAGAACCTACTTAATGGCAGCCGCAACCCATCTGCACAGTGGGAATATGACTGGCGCACTGAAAATGTACTAAAGGCTAGCATGTCTGCACCTGTCCATGCCTGGACTACGCCAGGCACCAACACTAACCCTGGTACAACCGAATACCACTGCTACACCTTCACCGACCTGTCTACACTCAATAACGGACACCAGCAAGGCTGCTGTTTACATGTCTCACACAATGGTAGGACTGTTCTCATGCCCACATTGCCATTTAACCTCCACAATCACCCCTTCTCCACCAACCACATGCACCTCACCCTGTCTAACATGTATGGTCCTCAACACCAGATCTCTCTGCAAACACACTACCAGGGTTTGGGACATCATTGAAACACACTTGGCTGACATTCAATCTCTCACTAATAGCTAGCTTAACCCAGCATCTGCACACAGCATCGCCATGGCCATCCCATCAGGCTACAGGATTGCACTAGGACAGGTCCCACAAACCAGGAGGAGGCCTGGTCATCATCCACAAGGTCACCATCACCTGCACCACCTGCTCAGGCAGAGAGATGCCATTAATGGAGCACATGCACTTCAGGCTACAGTCAAGCAGCAAAACCATCATTAAAGAACCCTCGCAAACTGAGCCCCAGGACCATGCAGTACCTTTAGAAACCTTCTCAACAACTTCTTCGCTCCCATTGCCATCACTTCAAACAATTTAATTCAAGTCAATGATCTTAACTTTCACCTTGACAACCCTATGAACTTCAAATCCACTGTCCTACTTGATAGCCTCAATGACATCAGGCTCACCCAGCTTGTCCAAGGCCCTACTCACACTTCAGTACACCCATCGACCACATCTTTACAGCCGGCAACAAGATCAAATTCAGCCACCTCAACCTGCTCACATGGACAGACCATTTCATCATACATTTCCACATCAACTCATCCCAACCCACAATATCAAAGCCGGCCTGAAACTCCAGACACAGCTGTAACAAGATCTCTGAGGCAGACTGGAATAACACCCTTGAATCCAGCCAAGCAGACCTCTCTGAAGACCTATAGAATTACATAAGGGCCATCAACGATTGGCTCATAGGCTGCCCTAAAACCTTAGCCCTCTTAAAGGAGGTCAGAAAAAGAAGAACCAACACACAAGCCAGCTAGTACATAGATGATCTAAGAGACTCCAAATGCTATTGCAAACAGCTGGAAAGAAAATAGAGATCTAGCTGGAACACCAATGCAAGAAACACCCACAAAGCCCTGCTCAGAAGATACCACACCCAAGTCAAAGAAGCCAGGAAAACAGCCCTAGCACTGAAATTAGAATCCATCTCCAGCAACTGTAAAAAAAAAAAACGATTCACTATTGTCAAAGAATTCTCCAACCCTGTAGCCACCACCAACACCATCACATGAACTCTGCAGAAACCTCACTGACTTTTTTCACTACAAAATCTTGAAGCTATACAACAACTTCGACCCCCCAGCACACTTCCGGAGATATCATTGGCCAACTACCTACCACCACTAACGAAAATCACCACTTGATGGATTAAAACCCCCTAACCATGGAAGACACCACCAAAATTATGATTTCAACCCAATCAGGAGCCCCCAACAACCCCTACTTCCACCAAATCTGCAACTCAATAGGAACCCTGATAAGCACTAAGCTCACCACCATCAAAACCCCCATCCAAAATGCGACCTTCTCACACAACTGAAAACATGTAAATGTCAAAGCTCTCCTGAAAAACCTCTGGCAGACCCTGAAAAATTCAGCAACTAGCGACCCATCTCACTTCTACTCTTCCCAGCCAAAGTCATGGAGAAAGTAATCAATAGACAATTTTCCAACCACACATAGCATCACAATCTTCAGAACAGCGCTCAGTCAGGATTCTGGGGGAACCACAGCACTGAAACAGCCCCCATTGTGACCACATATGCTATACGGACCATCACAAAGAGTGTGGAGACCATGGCACTCATCCTACTCAACTTTTCCACAACTTTCGACACCCCCTCCCATGGCTCATTCCTCTCTGACAAAACTCAATAAGTCAGACTCCTGCCGTCCTCTTCCGAACCCAAGAACCAATCTGCATAGTCCCCCAAGGATGATCGCTCAGTCCTACCTTCTCATACATATACATGGCATAGTTCCCCCACATCATAAGACCCCACGGAATCAACATTGTTTCATATGCAGATTACACTCAGCTCATCCTTTCCCTCATTGACAGCGCCAGCACCAATTTCACCACCTGCATCCCCAGCGTGGCAAACTAGATGAAACAGAACTTCCTAAAACTCAATACCGACTAAACAGAAGTCCTGATCTTTGGGAACAATAGATCTCTGTGGGACTCCTCCGGGTGGCTTGATGAAATGGGACCCATGCCCACCCCTGTAGACCAAGCCAGAAACTTCAGACTCATACCTAGGCTTTTTAGGTTTAAACCTATAATAACTGATAAAACCCCACCAAAAGGGAAATAGCCCTCACCAGTGGAAACATATAAAAACTGAATAAAACGCTTGTACAACCACAAACTAAATGCCATTCAAATAAAGGAAAAGGAGAGTGAAAGGGTAATTTTTATTTCTTCGTGAAAGAGCCAGTACAATGTAACTTTGTTATACATGGTAGCAGCAAGAAACTGGGCTAAAATTATTCTGCTTGAGTTTCGTTTGTTAGGGCTGTCACCAAATTGTTTCTTATTCCTTTGGTTTTTTCAGTTGAGTGGTTTTTCTTCTAAAGATGCAGGGATTAGAAGCATGTTTTAGGTCTTGTTTAATTATTTTATAAACTGTAGAGAATTGGTAAATATCCAAATAATATTTGATATTTTTGCTGCATTTGATTCTTTCACTGATAGTTAAAATGGCTGTTTTCATAAGAATCTTTCTCATTATGTACCATCACATTTACCCACAGAGAATGGGTAAAACCCCTTGATACATCAGCCTCCTTTTCTAGCGAGTCAGTATTCTTAGTAGGTGAATTGCCAAACACCACAGGCTTTAAACATTCAATGCAAGGTGTATTGACAGGTATATGTGAAAAGAGTGCTGTTACCAAGCATCTGGGATAGTGGTGAAAACATGACACCAGACATTTGGAAAACATGGAATGCTATGTCACTTGGAATGCTGATTGAAAATGTTCTTACCAAGTTCAACAAAGATTGGAGTTAAAATATTTATATTTGCAGTGATTTAGTTACGTATATGAACAAGTTGTGTGATGACCTGTCAAAATCGGTACCTGAGCTGAAGAGCTTCTCTGTAAGAGATCCTTGCCACTTGCTAGCTAGTATGCTGAAATCATCTTTATAATCATCAAAGTTAATGAAGGATGCTATTGACTTATTAGTCAACTCTGGTGCACTGTTTTGTTATGAGCAAGAATTAAAACGCAAATAATTCTCATTTTGTGCTTTGTGTGGCATCAAAGAGAGTCATCCTAACTCTGTCATTTAGCAGGTGGTTCTTAGACCTAGAGGCCGTGAATGTGATATTATCCATGTGGCAACCATTTACAGAATTTCTGCTGAGTTATGATGCCAAAGCCAAGAAATATGAGGATCTTCGGTCGCATATTAATAGTGCTGTGAAAAAAGTACACTCTTGCATTCTTAGATTTTTGCAGGAAAATATGACTGATGAAGTGGACATAATAAAAAATGCTAGAGTCTGAAAACACCCATGTCTACCAAGTGTTCAATATAATTGGTGTACATGTGAAACATCTCCTTGAGAGCAGGCTGGGTAACACTCTGAGAGACTTTGTCACTGCAACATATTCCTTATTAGAGTGCTTGCCACTTGGTAAGCAAAGAATTGTTGAGGAGCAATTCAGGAATTTTTATTTTACAATGTATGAGAAATGGCTGGCAATGATGCACAGAAAAATGTCCCTTCACCAACCATGGCATTTGAAGTCAATGAAGCCTCACTGTGGTACTCTGTACAAGTTCTAGATCTCTTCCTTAAAGGGCATTTTTCTCCAGTCTTTCAAAAGTGCTGCTTAATTTTTGACCACTTCAATAACTCTGAGGCATATGCTCCCAGTCCAATGCATTTGTTGCAGAACTTGTGCCAGAGAATGACAATATTCAGGTGTACCAGTATTGGCATAGAAAGCTAAGCCAGTGGCCAAAGTTAGCAAATTGTAAACTGGTTCTTTTGGTGTTGCCTGTCTCAAGTGCCAATGTTGAGAGGGCCTTTTTACAGATGAAAGTTTACATGGGAAGGAAAAAGCGAGCGTGCATGACCAAAGAATAATTGAGGAAGTATTGTATGGTGTATTATAATAAGTTTGATTTGTAAAAATGTATTTGGACCTCATATACACTGTACGTACACTGTCTATATACCACGGATTATCAGTGCAGAAAGCAGTAATAAAAGCAAAATGTTCCATACTGTTTACCCTTTATGCTGCATCATATGTCTTTGTAGATCCACACCATCCTTCCAGTGGGTGTCACTCATGTGGTTCCAGCAGGCATGCAAAGGTATGATTCTTGTTTTCCTCGATGGAACAAAATGCATAACTTTTCATAGAATAACACAACCCTTAACATTCATCTCACCAGGCAACGTATGTTTTGCGCTACCCAATTGACCATTATTGCATATTGTTTCTAATTTTGAACCTATGATAAATGCCCCACAAGTATCATTCTTTAAATGGCTTCCCCAAAACACCAGATGCACTATCACCCAAGCCCTCATCACCAGCAGACTGGACTACGGCAATGCACTCTATGCCAGTACTCTTCTGACTCACCTCATACTGAGACTCCAGACCACCCACAACACCTGCAAAACATAGCCTAAACATCCCTCGCAGAGCCTACATCACATCTCACCTCAGAGATATACACTTTCTCACCATCCAGAAATGCTGTCAATTAAAGCTGCTCATTCCTGCTTACAAAGCTCTCCATAAAGCTAGACCTGCCTACCTCAATCACTGCCTACACTGGTACATCCAGCAAAATAATGGGGCTCAGCCACACTCTCTATCACACAGATCCCACACATCCATAATAGCAGGGCAGGAGGCTGCTCTTTCTCCTACATCGCCACCAAAACCTTGAACAACCTTCTAGAGCACATCAGGACCTCTCCTTCCTTACTCAACTTCAACAAGGAACTGAACACATGGCTCAACTAGTTCCCCTTCTTCCCATGCAGTACCTTGCTGAGCTTCCGATTGGCCTACACATCTACTCTAGCGCCTGAAAACCCTAATAGGTGATTTGTTCACTGTACAAAGGTACATAACAAAATACAACAAAATTAAATAAATAATATATTTATATATTACACTGCATCCTTTATTTTGAGGTCACTGTTACTAGGTTCCCAACACCACACAGATTTTGCATGTTATTTTTATGACACCAATAAAAACTGTAAGATAATTTTTAAAAAGTCTTAGACAACTTCATCAAAAATCTCAAAAATACAGCTCAGAAGTGTTTGCCCTTGTGAGCCATGCTGTTCAGCTAGGATATTCATCATGAGGCTGGAGATATAGGTTTAGATTCTGCTCATTTATGTTTATTCTCCATTTGAATGGAGATACATGAAATTTTACTATTCCAATGCCTCATTTATAGTTCAGGAAATCTTTATTTAGAATTTGTGATACAAAAGTAACTTTTGCATCATGCACTTTAGCACAGAAATTAAAGAGTAGACTACAACTGTAGTAAATCACAAGCAATATCAAAGAGAGGCAGCTTAGTACAGTAGCAGTAGTATAGGTCCATACAGTATTATAAACCTCTGAAACAACTAGACAGAATGAATAACAGCAAAACCAGTCACAGTCAGTAAACAAAATGCTTGTCTATTATTGTCAAATGAAAGCATACCAAATATCTAGAAAAACAGGGAAGGAGTGGAGCACGTGTGTCCAGAACAGAAAAGGAAGAAGAGTGAGGAAGAGGGGATGAGGTGGGAATATGTGTATCATAACAATAGAATACATAGCAAAACAGCCCTGTGATATGATGTGGTCATGGGTTACGACTAAAGCTATCCAGTTATCCCCATATAGCCTGGGAGAAACTAAGGTGGCCAGGTATTTTGTTCAAGGTTTTGTGTGTACTTCTCTGACCCAAGTATGTGACCCCCAAGTTCACTCTGTGTGGTAGGATACGTGTTTAGCGGTCTTCCAATCTAGAATTATAACTTTGTTTGAGATCGTGAATAAAAGGTCTAATAAAGCAAGATCCATGTCCAGGAGATGAATACTGTGGGGGACAGCACAGGGCCCCACAAGTATAGTGGGGAATTTAAGAACTATGTTTACATTGAAGATGTTGTTGACTTGGGTTGTGATCTTATATCCTACAATGGGATTAGATGTTTGCATCTAAAGGACAGGTGTTCTAAACCCCCCTGGAGATCCTGAAAGGTACAGCATAGATTAGATTCAGTGAGTTTTATTTTATTCAATTTGGCCAGTGTCCAATGTAGTGGATGCAGAGCAAACATTTTGATTTGTGTGAGGGTGGGGGAATCTTATGTCCCAAGAAATGTGTGCAGATTCTTCTCCAGGTGTCTGGTTTTGGGGAGGAGGGTGTTTGGAGGGACAAGTCTTTTGAAAGTAAGGTGCCCATTTAGCTTGGATGGGGGTCGGATTTACTAGTCTGTATTGGAAGACATTTGTATCTTTTTTTATTGATTATGCTCAAGATCTCATTCATTGTACATCAGTAATCAGAAGAAATATTGAAGAAACAGCAATACTTATCACATTCACAGTGTCCCCCATAGTAGAATGGACAATGAATAGAAGCGGCTTCATCCCATCCCCGCCCGCCCGCTCAGCCCGGTATCTGCGCCAGGGGCCCCACACCTTTTTCCATTTCTTGACACAACCTCTGGATTTATAGACAGTATCCTCTGCTCTTTGACACCAGTCTAGGTCCCTGATCCATTGTTCCCATTGGGGGGTGCCCGCGCCCCCCAGTGGCTGGCTATATTATGTTTTGCCACTACGGCAGCTGTAGCTAGCCAGATCTCATTATATCTAGACCAGTCGGTAGCTCCACTTATCATTAGCAGCAACCACCTCGGGTCCAACGGCACCGACGACCCCACCACCAACTCCATCGTTAGCGCAACTTTAGTCCAAAAAGGCACTATGTGTGGGCAGTCCCACAATATATGATAAAAAGTCCCCTCCCCCTGACAGCCCCTCACACACAAAGGAGACAAGCACCTCCCCCAGGAGTACAGATGAGTTTGCGCGTAATACACTCGGTGCAGTATTTTCAATTGCACCAGACGGAACCTAATCCTTATTGCTATTTCCCGGGGACTCTGTAAGGCATCCTGCCAGTCTTCATCTTCTAGACTTTTGAATGAGGTCGCACACTGCTCGTCCCATCAGCGTGTGACCCCGGAGCATGATGGTCGATGTAGTAGGTATCAGCGGGTGCGCTTCTACCCAAGTCTTGAGTCTTGAAGGTATTCACTTGGTGTGCTTGCCATCCCTGGACACGTGTTTCGCGGTTATTACCGCTCGTCAGCAGGGATTAGGCGTGTGCACGGGGTTGCTGCGTGGGCTGCCGAAAATATTCATAGGTCCAGATACCTTTTTGTGCCGCGCAGGTGCGTAATCTCGAGGTCGTCACCCCCACCGGCTCAAGGGAGCCTGTATAAATAGTAATTCCGAATGAGGTCGCACACTGCTCGTCCCATCAGCGTGTGACCCCGGAGCATGATGGTCGATGTAGTAGGTATCAGCAGGTGCGTTTCTACCCGAGTCTTGAAGGTATGCACTTGGTGTGCTTGCCATCCCTGGACACGTGTTTCGCGGTTATTACCGCTCGTCAGCAGGGATTAGGCGTGTGCACGGGGTTGCTGCGTGGGCTGCCGAAAATATTCATAGGTCCAGATACCTTTTTGTGGCGCGCAGGTGCGTAATCTCGAGGATGTCACCCCCACCGGCTCAAGGGAGCCTGTATAAATTGTAATTCCGAATGAGGTCGCACACTGCTCGTCCCATCAGCGTGTGACCCCGGAGCATGATGGTCGATGTAGTAGGTATCAGCGGGTGCGCTTCTACCCGAGTCTTGAGTCTTGAAGGTATTCACTTGGTGTGCTTGCCATCCCTGGACACGTGTTTCGCGGTTATTACCGCTCGTCAGCAGGGATTAGGCGTGTGCATGAAGTTGCTGCGTGGGCTGCCGAAAATATTCATAGGTCCAGATACCTTTTTGTGGCACGCAGGTGCGTAATCTCGAGGTCGTCACCCCCACCGGCTCAAGGGAGCCTGTATAAATAGTAATTCCGAATGAGGTCGCACACTGCTCGTCCCATCAGCGTGTGACCCCGGAGCATGATGGTCGATGTAGTAGGTATCAGCGGGTGCGCTTCTACCCGAGTCTTGAGACTTGAAGGTATTCACTTGGTGTGCTTGCCATCCCTGGACACGTGTTTCGCGGTTATTACCGCTCGTCAGCAGGGATTAGGCGTGTGCACGGGGTTGCTGCGTGGGCTGCCGAAAATATTCATATGTCCAGATACCTTTTTGTGGCGCGCAGGTGCGTAATCTCGAGGTCGTCACCCTCACCGTCTCAAGGGAGCCTGTATAAATAGTAATTCCGAATGAGGTTGCATACTGCTCGTCCCATCAGCGTGTGACCCTGGAGCATGATGGTCGATGTAGTAGGTATCAGCGGGTGCGTTTCTACCCGAGTCTTGAGTCTTGAAGGTATTCACTTGGTGTGCTTGCCATCTCTGGACACGTGTTTCCGACCTCGAGATTACGCACCTGCGTGCCACAAAAAGGTATCTGGACCTATGAATATTTTCGGCAGCCCACGCAGCAACCCCGTGCACACGCCTAATCCCTGCTGACGAGCGGTAATAACCGCGAAACACGTGTCCAGGGATGGCAAGCACACCAAGTGAATACCTTCAAGACTCAAGACTCGGGTAGAAGCGCACCCGCTGATACCTACTACATCGACCATCATGCTCCGGGGTCACACGCTGATGGGACGAGCAGTGTGCGACCTCATTTGGAATTCATCTTCTAGACTGCCTATGTCGCCCTCCCACCTCTCCCGCAGGTTCGCGAGGGAGTCAGGCATGTTGTTAATGAGCTTGCGGTAAATGGTAGAGGTAGGCTTTTCCGGGATAGGGTCAAGAAGGAGTCTGTTCTCAAGTGGAGAATATTCTGGGAGTGTTACGTCCGTGTGTATGCATGTTCGTAGGGCATGGGTGAGGTGCAGATAGTGGTAGTGTTGGGAGTCGTGCAATCTGTACTCTTTTTGGAGATAGACAAAAGATCTAGGAGCATTCCCCTTCCACACATCACCCAAATAGTCAATCCCAATAAGCCCAGAAGCCCGTCAGTCTGGAAACCTCGACCAGCTGGTTGCCAGACCAGAGCGGCATTCTGCCCGTAAGGGTGCCTGCCCAACCCAAGAATTTTGTAGCATCCCTCCAACACTGAATTACCACCCCTGTATGTGACTGAAGATCCTTACAGCGCTTACTCGTATATAATGTATGTATGTATGTATGTATTGTATGTATTGCGACTTATATAGCGCACGTATCACCCGAAGGTATCAAGGCGCTTGCTTAGGGAACCCGTCCTGGTATTCCCCTGTGAGATACCCCGGCAGGGTATCCACAAGGTGAAAGCCAGGCATCCAGCCGCGAGGGGCCGTAGTGGAGATTAAGCAAGCTATTGCCCAGAGTCGCAGAGTGTGACCCCCTGAGTCGAGTAGGCACCGGAGCGAGAATTGTCGAGTCCGTGGAATTTTGAGCCCAAGACCCGCCGAGGCGGGGAATCGAACCCTGGTCCACGGCCGATCTCAGCTTCCGGGTCTGCCGCCTCTAACCACTGAGCCACGCTTCTCCACCATATAATATAATATATATATATTATATAATATATATTATATAATATAATAGAGGCTCATAACTGCCCCCCGGCATGACATGCCTATCCACTCTGTAGGCCGGCTCCGACCTTTCTGCATAAACCCAATCGTTAACCACCTGCAACTGCGAGGCCCAGTAGTACAGTTGAACGTCCGGGAGGGCCAGCCCCCCGTCGTACACCTCCCTAGTGAGCTTTCGCATCGCTGTCCTCGGGTTCCCCCCATCCCAGAGCAGCGTCCGCACTGACAAAGAGATTCGTTTAAACACCCCACCGGGGATCGGATAGGGTGAATTCTGAAGTATATAGAGCAGTCGCGGCAGTGCCAGCATTTTGAAGAGCGCTGCACCCATTAGCGAAAGAGGCAAGGAGCGCCAATGAGCGACGTCTGAAGCCAACCGCGTCAGGTGAGGCTCAAGATTCCTGCTAAAGAACTCCTCTCTGTCCCTGGTCACATAAACCCCAAGGTATTTAAACCCTTCCGCAACGATCGAGGCCAGGCATCATGACGGAATCCTCGGGGTGGGCCAGAGAGGGGATAGATCAGCGATTTGGTCCAGTTGATCGTATACCCGGCGTAACTACCAAAGAGCTCAAAAAGGTGAGCGCCTGTGCCATCAAGTGGTAGAGCCTGGCCATGTAGAGGACAATATCATCTGCGTATAATGAAATACGCTCCTCCCACTCGTCCGTAAGCAACAGCCTCAAAATGACCTCTCCCGTCTAATCCAATGAGCCAATGGCTCCAAGGCCAAGGCAAAAAGGAGAGGGGACAGCGGGCACCCTTGCCTAGTGCCTCTGCGCAGGGGGGACCGCCCGTGACATTGCTCCTTTCACCCTCACTCTTGCCACTGGTTGTTTGTACAGTAGGCGAACCCAGCCGCAAAACATCGTCCCGAAGCCAAAACACTCCAAGACTTTAAACAGATAGGGCCACTCAATGCTGTCAAAGGCCATTGAGGCATCCAGCGCCATCAACGCTGTTTGAGTCTTGCCCACCCCCTCAGTCATGTATAAAACCCCATATAACCGATGCAAGTTTAGTCTTGTGCTCCTGTGTGGCATGAACCCTGATTGGTTTACATGCACCAAATCAGGCAATACCGCCAGTAGTCTCGCCGCCAGGTCTTTGGTCAGAACCTTGGCCTCAACATTGAGGTGTGATATAGGCCGGTATGACGAACATTGATCGGGCGGCTTCCCGGCTTTGTGGATGACCACAATGGTGGCATTCCGCTGGTTAGGCGGAAGCCTACCCAAACTCCTTGCTACGAGGAACATCTGTCGCATAGGGTCAATGACAATATTGGATTTCAACCGGTATGCCGTTGGGTCCCTGGGCTTTACCGGCCTGCAGGGAATTGAGGGCTTTCCCCAGCTCCAACCCCGTGAGCTTAGCCTCCAAACTGTCTGCCTGCTCACTAGACAGGGTGAGCAGAGCAAAATCAGGCAGAAACTCCTCGCAGTCCGTCTCCGTCCTCGTGCATATCGGGGTGTAAACCCCTTTATAGTATGACGCAAACGCCTCTGCTATTGCAACACTAGTGGTTGCCAGGGTTCCGGACCCATCTCTCACTTCAGCCACCCAGGACCGCTCCCGGTCCCGACGTTCAAGCCATGCCAGTAGCTTCATGCTCTTGTCCCCTGCATCGTAAATCCTATGCTGCGTGGCGAGGGAGTAGGCGCACACCTCACCTTCCGCCAACACACGGAGCTCCTTTTGCTTAAGGGCTAATTCATGGCCTCTTTCCAAAGACGGGGACTCACTGATGCCTTTCTCCAGTGATTCGATCTCACTCTCGAAATTGCCTGATTTGGAGCGCTTCCTCTATTTTTCGGGCGCCAATCAATGCCTGAGTCTGGCCCCGTAGTACGGTTTTATAAGCTTCCCACAGGGTCAGGTGGGAAACGACCTAGCCCATGTTCTCTGCGAAATATTAATTGGGAACTCTCTCTCAGTTTGTCTGAGATGGAGTTGTCTTTAAAGCGCCAGGGGTCGATCCTAGGAAAGGCCGCCTTGTCTGTCATCGGTCTCTTGAGAGTGACCCCCACCGTTGAGTGGTCCAAGATAACTCTGCCCATGATGCAGGAGACCGTGAAGCCACCTAGCTGATCCTCTAATACAAAGAGGTGGTCTATTCTGGAAAAGGTCCCATGCCTAGCCGAGTAGAAGGTATACTGTCTGTTGGAGGGATTATGTGTACGCCATTCGTCCCTGAGTCCCAGCGCTGTCACAAACCCCAGCAGGCCCAGTTCCCCTATGTTACCCAGCATCTCCACCGTGTGGTCTGAGTAGGCCTCCGTGACTGCATTTGTGTCACCCCCGAGCACCAAGGTGCCCTGAGGGAGGTCTGTCAAGTGTGCCCCCAATTTCACATATGCGTGGGCGTGGAGGCCTGGTGGAATGTAGCAGGAGCTGAATACTATTGTGCGTGCTTCTCACCTAATCGCCACCGCTGCAGGGCACCCCGAGTCTTCTGTCCAAATACCCGTGACAATAAGAGGTAGAGTGCTACGGAGTAGTATACCCACCCCTCTAGATCCAGACGTAAACCCAGAGTGGGCCACCATCCTATACCCAAATCGATCCAAGGCCTTACATTTATTACCGCGTAGGTGGGTCTCCTGCAGGAGTACTACGTCCAGGGAATGGCGTTTCAAGTATTGTAGTACCAACGTGCGCTTTATTTTATTGCCCAAACCATTAACATTCCACGCCCATATTCTTAAGCGCGTTTGATCTCCCATTCCAGTATAGAGGCCTGAATAGTCTCGGAATTTTTAGTGACCACTATTTCAGTCCACTGTGTGTATATTGTGTCTCTTGAGCTCAAGCCTAGAAAACTGTATAGGCAAAACATCAAACTTCCACAGAACTCCCAGCTACCCCCTACCCGACACCCCCCTCCCTGCACCCCTGCTTAGTGGGCCCCCAACCACCCACCAATGTAACATGCAGAGTGCCTGTTGCCCTGTAAACCCCACCATCAACAAAAGTAGAAAACGTAAGTCTGCAGCCGCAAAAGAAGTCATACTGACAGATCGGAGTGCACAAACCCTGAAGGGATCCTAACAAACAGTCCCCTTCACACCCCCACCCCCATCCCTCTTTCCTCAGAATAGTGGCGAAGTCTCTGAATGTCCATCATAAGGCCTACCAACTGACCGGCAATCTCCAATTCGCAGTAGTCCACAGTTCGTCAGCCCCACCCCCTCCAAGTATTGCGAGGCCAGGACCCTGGTGGCAGGCCGCCCCCCTCACCTCCAATGTCCAGATCCCTCTCTGCCAACACAACTCACGGTGTCACTTAATCGAAGGCCGCTCAGTCTGAGGAGGTTCTTGTGACGAGGCATTACTGGTCTGGGTACCCAGGCCCATGCGGCTCGGAGTTGGGGTTTGTGAAGCACCCCGTCGGCCCACGGTCCGCCATCCCTCCATCCAGTCTCCAGCTTCCTCCTGTGAATTGTAGAAATACACCTTTTCTCCATCCAGGACCTTCAGACGTGCGGGGTACAACATCATGTATTTTACTCCTTGGTCCCTCAGGGCTCGCTTTACACCTTCAAACGACCTGCGTTGACGCTGTACCTGTAGCGTGAAATCCCGGAAAAAACGAACTATGGCGTTTTCTAACTGTAGGTCTCCAGACACCCTTGATGCCTGCAAGATGGAATCGCGGTCCTGATAATTCAGGATCTGCGCGATTATGGTGCGTGGGGGGGGAGGCTCCCGGTTTGGGCCTCCCCCCTAGTGCGCGGTGGGCCCTTTCGACTGAGAAGAAGTTGGAGAAACGCTTCGGCTTAAGATACTTGAGTATGAGATCCTCCACAAAGCAGTCCGTCGAAGGGCCATCCATTCCCTCCGGCACCCCCACGATAAGGATATTGTTGCGCCTCGCCCAGCCCTCCTGATCCTCCAGGTGGGCGGCGATGTCGGCTTGTTTTTTCGTGAGTGCTGCCACTTGCTCCTCGAGCCTCTTTGTCTTTGATTGCAGACTGCCGATTCCGCTCTCAGCCTCCGAGACCTTGTCGGGCATTTTACTGAAGTACGCGTGCAGCATATTGACTTCCTCAGTAACTGAGTCGAGCTTGGGTTCCAAGGTCCCCCGAATGTCTTTTAGGGCACCGCGCATCTCTTTAATAGCCAACATTATGTCTCTAAGCGAAGGATCCGGCCCATCCCTGGACGCCTCATCCTGCTGATGTCTGCTTTGCGAGTCCTCCTCCCTGTCCAGGATGACTGTGTACTTGTCAATAGAATTTGCTTGGCTCTGTGTCAATGGTCGATTGTGGCCCATGATCCTAGTGTTCGCCTCGTCCCTTACTGCTGGCAGCTGGGTCCCACTCACCGGTCCGTCCAAGACCCACTCCGCAAGGCCCCCGGAGGTCTGCTCCACGACACTGGCCGGTGACACTTCACTTGGGAGCCCACAAACCGGGCTGGATCCACTACACCCCGAGGGAGAGCTCCCCCCACTCAAGCCAATGGCCATGGAGGAGCACACAGTCCAGGCTAAGCAGCCCCCTGCACCCAGCGATTCGCACTGCAAAGTCCCGGGCCCCCTTTCAGGATCGCCACTTATTCCTGCGGATTATGACGGATTAGGGGTGATTAAACAGGATCAGTCGCGCTGCCCCCTAGTGTGCGGCCATCTTCTTTGGCTACAGGCCACGCCCCCAGATTTGTAAATTTTTTATGTTTTGTGGCTTGTAGCTAGTCATTGTGTAAGGAATGGCACTAAGGTGGTGTAGGTATTTCACAATTAACCACAAATTCAAGCCTGTTGAGTGACACAGAATAGATTTTCTAGACATACCTTAGAAGAACCTTAAAAGCTATAGTATGCCACTATGCATAATTTTAAGTGTGTTCTGCCTCTCGGCTCATATGATAACATTCTCTCTGGAATTCACAAGCACAGATGTGCAGGATGAATGCAACAATTAGGATTCGCCTTTGAAATCTCCCACTTTGAAATTTCATCCCCACAACTTATCGACTACTAACTGTTACCTTCTTGTATGGGCAATCAGATTCATGGCCCAAATTGCAGTGAAATACTTTTACCACATGTGTCGTAGGGCTTTACCTTACTGTTGAACCCAAAACTGAACACCAAGTCCATCGTTGTAGCACTTGACCAATAAGGGTAGGAAAGGTGAGCAGTCCAAGGCTTACTCAGGAAAAGTGGTGTGAGATAGACGCTCAGAACTCGGTTACACCTATAGATACATTCAAGAAATAATTGATTAGACAGTGCTAAATTTTACTTCAAAAGAAAAAGTGCTTTAATCATGACACACAGCTACATTCTGTTGATAAAAAGTAAAGCCCACGATAATGCTCAAATTGCTTGGGCCATAATTGTGCATTGGGGGAGTCAGCCAAAACAGGTTTAGGCAATATAGTCAATACAGAAAAGGACAAACATTCAGCAGGGAGGTTTCTAAGGTGTAATCCTTTGATACACATCTAGCACTGCTGTTAGTTCTGCTTCCAAGATAGGCATGAAATGGGCATCTATAAACGTGTTATTTGCCTGTGTCCTTGTGAGCAGCCCCAAGTAGTGGTCCTACTGGACACTGTCAGCTGAGGCATCTCACCTGCTTGTATGCACACTCACATTCGGTACACAGGGAGCAGCAATGTTGACTATGCTCTGAACCTGATGCCTCAAGCACAGTCCTCGGATAGTGCAGCTATGTGCAGTTGCATGCCTCCAGTCCTAAAGAGGAGCAGGCACAGATTGGCAGAGGCTCCGCCTTTTCGTGTTTGTCACCCAAAACGTAATCTTCATTGGTTGATTTTCCTCTGGCCAAAAATCATGTCCACCACTCAGACAAACTGGGTCACAGCAATGGTCCTTACTGAGTTTCTCCAAAGAGAAATCACCAAATTTGGAAGTGTTTTCTTCTAATATAAATCAATTACAGGAGCATCTGCTTCTGATGAAACCCTATGGTGTTTGTGTTTTTCCTAGTGTCAAATAGTCACAGGCACTTCCTTTGAGATTTAGATTCTGCAGACATTTTGGGCATCTCCTGCCTGCTTCCAATGGAGTGGGTCAGGGTCAAAGATCACAGTGCACACAAGAAGGCACAGAATTTGAGAGAAAATTATTTGGTTCACTCCTAGGAAGGCTGCAGTGGGACCAAGAAACACACACAAGGTGATGGTCAGAATGCTTGCAATAAGTCTAATCACTAGGAATTGCTCAGGGTAGCATTCCAACCCATGCATCGTTTGCCTACCATACCACCTCAGTTTGAACCCAGACACATACAAATCAGTATTGACCCTGCTCCAATGGGAACAGTGTAGCGCAAACTGCCAGGCCTGGTCCTTCCTGAACTGGAACACAAGGAACCCAAAACCAGTTTCACCCTGACACGCTTAGTAACAGGGTGCATTTTGGTTCCAGTGGCAGAGTGAGCATGGGACCTACACTTGGGCTGGGTCCAAACTGAGGTGGCATGGTGAGCAAAGCAACAATGGATTGTGTTGCGGCCCAAACAATTAAGACTGGCTGAGATCAATTGAACCATTTAATCCTTTACTTTTTTATAATGCAGGGGAACCAAGGTCTGATCACATGACCTGTCAAGGCAAATCTTCCAGGAGTTACTGCAGACCAATGCACAGTTTCTCCTGCATAGCAGCCCAAGGCCCTCTTCCTCTAGGTAGCTTTTACTTTGTGCAAGGATATCTTTAGTACCCCTCAGTAGCAGTAGTCATCAGGCCCCTTCCTTCAAGGTGCATGCGAGGCAGGTCTTCCTACCAAGATGCAGAACTTACAGGTTCCTATCCCTGAACCTGGCATGGGGAAGAGGCATTGAGCGACCTCAACAACGGAGCTCAAAGGTCCTGCTGAGTGTCCAGTGGTAAGGGATCTCAGACCCTGGTCGATGAGAAGTCCCTGCACAATGACTGATGGTTTCTGGCAAATTTCTAACCAAGTTTGCAAACAGCAATAGTGTAATCAACAAGTTCAGCTCTGGAGCTGTTTTCAGGACGGTCTGACTTTTGAATATTCCTTCTAGATTGGTCAAGGTATACATCCTTTGTCCTTTATAGGTCGCAGGAAGAAAGGGTGGTGCTCACAGTTCCCATAATTAATAACAAAGGCACAAAAGCCAGCATTGGCAAAATGCTGTGCAGAATGCCCAAAAATGTTTTAAAAAACCAATGTCAAATTGTGGCCACATAGATGTGTCAATAAGCAAGCGTGCTGGCAAAATGGCACAGGCTCTATTTTTTTGTACCAATCAGTAAATTAAAAACCGATCGGTAAATTTAAAAAAAGCAAAATAGCATGAAAGCACTTTTGTTTAAGACGAGGGTCCGGCAGCAATTTCCTACCTGCCCCTCCCCCCAAAAAAGCATGCGAAACAACAGATGAGCAGGTGAGGGAGAAAAAACGGGGGTG
The DNA here is from genome assembly GCF_964261635.1 of Lissotriton helveticus. Taxonomy (NCBI): domain Eukaryota; kingdom Metazoa; phylum Chordata; class Amphibia; order Caudata; family Salamandridae; genus Lissotriton; species Lissotriton helveticus. The sequence goes on from NC_136061.1 coordinate 1,305,659,611, forward strand.
GATGAGGGAGGGGAAAAGCAGCACATGAGTGAGAGCGACACGGAGGGCAGGAAGAGAAACAGACAAGTGAGAAAGCAGCACATAGAGTGAATATTGGGGATGGGCAAAGTATATGATGTAGAGAGCAGGAAAACACATGTTCTCTCATGGAGCACTTAAGCCAAAAGAAAAAAGCAGTTCCCTATAAGTGAGCAGTGGAAGGATAGGGACTAGACAATCAGACATATTGAAAAAAGAAACGTAAACAAGATGGACAAGCTGTTTGCGCGCCATTGTTGCCACGACTGAGCTTTAGCCAGGCTCTGCCAATGTTCCACTGCTGGGCCATGCTTTGCTATACCAAGGCTGTGACCTGTCCACTTCTCCCGGCATCTCGGCTTTTTCTTACTTAAAGCAAGACTTTTGTATCAGTGCTTTTATATTATCCAACTAAGGGACCATTTCCATAGGCCCATGGAACACTGGCTAGGCTGCTGGACCAGACACTCTAAGGCAGGCAAACGGGGGATTTGTCTAAGGAGGTTCTCCGCCTGCACCCATCATATACACGCCATGCTTTACCTTTTCCCGCCAGTTTATTCATTCCACAGAGAGCTGTTTTTAAAGTCTGAAAATCAGTTAATATAAATGCAAATTGACTGCAAATGTTTATGGCCTCATTTTATTGACTGCCTAAATCTTGGTTTAACTGGTTCAGACACGGTCAAAATAGGAAGAGTAAGCAACTGCACTTTTTCCTCCAATTTCCCAGAGTTTATATGAAGTTGCTGTCACTTTCATGCCATGTTTAAGTATGTATGTTGTTGTAAATATTTATCTTCCCTTTTATGTAATCCTTCCTTTGTGTCTTGTCCCTACATTGTTCTAGAGTCTCCTGTGGTTCCAAGCTCTTCCCTGACCTAGCTAGATTCCACTCTTGTCATTTGCGAGTTGGGTCAGCTCAGAGGTGGTTTGCTCTTACCTTACTTCTTCATTCAACTACTTTAAAAAACAACAAGACATTGCTGGTTTCCTGCAGCATTTCTTTTCATCATTTTGGCGACGATTGCTGTAGTTGACCTGATTCCTGATTCTGGCGTGTTTTGTTCTGAAGTTTCATCGTTTTGTAAGAAGAGCTACTCCCTCTCCAACGGTGGATCCAGTGTGCAGCTGCTTCTGCCTCATCCTGCTACACCCAGAATGGAAATTTGGAGAATTTCGGCGGTATCGGCTGTTCCAAATCGTATTTCCAGAGGAGCACCGACGTCATCTTCAATGGCAGATGAACATCACTGCCGTCTCCAGCCAGGTCACATGAGTGTTCTTGGGGCAGCTTCATGGAGCAGCGTCTCCTAGCAACGTTTTCTGTATACCTGACCTGCGTGACCTTACGTAGTGACGTCATTGCGTCCTACGAGCGGCCATTTTGGGTGACAGAGAGTGCTTATTGTTTACCGCTTCATTTATATTCGGAACGGAACATTTAAAGGATCATCTCTTTGTATTTTGACTGCAATCTTTCAACGGAACATTTACAATTCCGACTGGTGATTTCTTAACGCTTTTATTCCTGCAAGCTTGCTTAAATTGTTCTGTTTTATTTTATTTTTTTTCAGTTGACTGCTGTGCTTTATAAAGTTGTTGTGCATCTCTTGTACTTTTGTGAGGAGGGTGCGTGTGGGGGACAATCAAAGTCTTTTCAGCAACAGTTTTTAACACTTATCTACATTTATTTGGTGACTTATTTTACTTGTGCAATTTTCAAGGAAACTTAGGTTTAACACTATGGCACAACAAATAAATGTTGCTCTTCCCCCACCGTTTTTGTCAGAACCAGGCACTCCGCAAATTCCATGAGGGGATTGGATAGTTATGTTTGATAACTATCTTGATGCTTTGGATGGACAACAATTTGCTGCCAAGCGTAAAAAAGCTTTGTTGTTAAGTGCCCTCGGTAAAGAAGCACAACGTATTTTCAAATATCTTCCTCAACAATTACAAGCTAGCGCCCAGTCAGCACCTGATGAATATACTGATGCCATTTCGCGCTTGGAAATCAGATTTGCCAAGGAAGAGAACTTAGTCATGAACAGTTATAGATTTTACACACACAAGCAACGTGGGGAGGAGTCGATTGATGATTTTGTGGCGCGGTTGAGGGAACTATCTGTTAAATGCAATTTTGGGGCAATGGCCGACGAAATGGTAAGGGACCAGCTGATTGTACAGTGCAACAACAAGAAGATCCCAGAGATATTATGGGCAGCCAAGAACTCGTCCTTAAAAGTAGCCATAGATCTGGCTAAGGTTGTAGAACAATCAGAGATATGCATGAAGGACCTACATAAGTCGACACCTGTTTCAGTAGTTTCTGATAAAAATGTACAAGAATGTGAATGTTTAGATGAAGAATCCGTTGCCGTTTTAAAGTCCAAAGGCAGATTTGTTAACAAACAGAAACAATATTTTAAACCTAATGCTAAATTTTGTTCTAGGTGTGGTAGCAATACCCATTCATCTGATGCTAGGTTTTGCTTTGCTAACACTAAAGAGTGCTTGAAGTGCGGGAAAATGGGTCACTTTTCAAAAATGTGTCGATACAAGGGTAAACAAAAAATAGCGGTCGTAGAGGAAGACTGCATTGAAATTCGCAGATTGAAAGACAAAATGTTAATTGTTGATGAACCTGTTACTGACATAAATATTGTAAATGAAAAGAGAGAAATACGTCCTAAGGCAGATTTCAACATTAATGGGCGTATAATAACTTTAATGGTAGATACAGGTTCAAGGTATACCATTATCCCTGAACCTTTGTTTAAAAGGGAGTGGTCTGATATTTCACTCACACAATGTGATATTTGTCCTACTGGATTTCAGGGTGAACGCATAGATATGTTAGGTGATTTTGATGCTAACATTTCTTTTTCAGTTAGGTCTACTTACTGATGACAAAGTGTATGTAGCAGTAGATGGCCCTCCAATCCTTGGCTGGATTAATCAGTACGATCTCCACATCAGAGTTAATCCTAGAGCTGCATGTCAAGTTATGGTTGTGGATGAAGTCTCATTGGATGACATTTTGCGTGATTCTGAGGGTGTCTTTAGAAATTAATTGGGGGAATTAAAGGGGTATGTTCATAAAATTTTGTTAAAGAAAAATGCTATTCCCATCCAACATAAACTTCTTAGAGTTCCTTTGAGTGTGAGGGACGAGGTCAGGTCTTTGATTAATGAGATGCAACAAGGAGGCATCATAGAACCTGTGGAAGCTTCAACATGGATATCTCCGGTTGTGATTTCTTGCAAATAGGATGGTAAAATTAGGTTCTGTGTGGATCTCAGATCTCTTAACAAGAGTGTTATTGCCGATACCTTTCCTCTTCCCAACATTGGGGAATTAGTATCTACTTTAAATGGCGCAAAATTCTTTACCAAACTTGATCTAAAGAGTGCGTACCACCAGATTCGTCTCCATGATGAATCTAAAAGTCTCACTGCATTCATTACCTCTGAAGGTACTTTTCAGTTCACACGGCTTCCATTTGGTCTAACATCGGCTGCCAGCGTTTTCCAACGTATGGTTACGGAATTGTTCAAGGGTGTGGAAAGTGCAATCTTTTTCCAAGATGATATTTTGATTTTTGGGAATACTGTTGAGGATCATAATTCTGCTCTTAAAGAGGGTTTGCTTAGAATTGGAAAAGCTGGTTTGACTTTGCGTAAAGAAAAGTGTTCTTTCTTAGTACAACATATCGAATATTTGGGGTATGAGATTTCTGCGCAGGGGATCAAACCTAAGAAGAATTTATTGGAAGCTATACGGTTGGCACCTTGTCCTGTATATAAGGATCAACTTAGATCATTCAAGGGGCTCATTGAATTTTATTCCAAGTTCGTGCAATTTTTTTTTTATAAGACACTCACTTTGAGGCTTCTTTTAAAGAAAGGTGTAAAATTCACATGGGGTGAATCTCATACTGAGTGTTTCAATTCAATCAAACAAGAGTTGTGTGATGCCAAAGTGTTGGCACCTTTTGATGTCAGACGTCTTTCCACACTTATGGTCGATGCCAGTGCAACGGGTTTGGGTGCTGTACTTTTGCAGAAGTGTGAGGATGGTGAAAGAACTATTACGTTTGCTTCACGCACACTGTCTATTTAAGAGAAAAATTATTCGGTCATTGAGAAGGAGGCCCTAGCGGCTGCTTGGGCTGTGCAGTATTTCAGGACGTATTTGTGGGGTACTCGTTTTAAACTCTTGACAGATCATAAACCTCTTATAAGTGTTCTTTCTCCTGGCAGTTCTGGTAAGGGTTCTCCGAGACTGGCTAGGCCTGCCTCTAGACTCGAAGAATATCAGTATTATATTTCCTTTATTCAGGGCTGGCGTAATATACAAGCGGATTGTTTATCTATGCTATCCATTCAGGGTGGAACTGACAGCGAGACTTCACTCCAAGAACAAGATGATGTTGCTATTACTTTTGTGCAAGATATTTTGGCTTTAGGCGTTGGTATTTTTGATCAAACTGAATGGTCTTCTGCTATGTCTCAAGATAGTGTTTTGAAAAGTGTGGTAGATATGGTGAGGTTGGGTGTTCGACGTGAAAGTTGTGTTCAACCGTCTGTTCGTCCATATATTAAAGTCCTTGATGAGTTATCTGTTTCAGGTGATGACATCCTTATGCGAGGGGATACATTTATTCCTCCTTTTTCTTTGAGATCTAAGTTGATCGGTTTGGCTCACGAGGGACATCTTGGGCAGACTTTCAAACAACATAGGGTCAAAACATATTTTTGGTGGCCAGCTTTAGATGCTCAAGTTTCCTCTTGGGTTCAGAATTGTTCTTTGTGTAAAAATAGTGAAAAGAGGCTCAAATTAGCATCTCATCACACCAGTATTGATATTTTTGTTCCACAGCAACCGTGGCATAGTGTATGTCTTGATTTTATTGGCCCTATGTCTGAATTACCTTCTGATCAACATTTCGCCATAGTTGTAATAGATTTATTCTCTAGGACGGGAGGTCCTAGTATTCAAAACGAAGAGATGTGAAAAAAAGAAAAAAACATTTTTTCTTTTTAAGAAACCCCTCACTCACCGACCTGGTCGGTGACATGCTTCATCATCGGGGTCCACCCAAGTGACCGAGTGCCTCTTGGGTGTGCTGCGACGCCTGCAACTGCAGCAGAGCTGGTACTTTTTGTGAGTGAATGTGTAAGGGAAAATCGTGAAGTTTAAAAAGTGTACAACATGTGCTCCCTCAAGAATTTTTATTCTGGAGTCAGTGTAACACAGTTAAAAACAGGTCAGATACTTCTGATGGTTATATTGACCAAATAGTATCAGGATGTGAATAAAAGTGTGGTCGACATGTTTCAACCCTGTTCAATTATAGGTTTTCTTCAGGACCAAGTGAGGTGAGCCGGGAGGTCTGCATGCGCTAAGTTGCACCCTTCCCAGACCCACCTGTGCGGTACACCGCGTACTCACGGTTTCGCTTGCTTACAGCGTTCTGTGTTAGAAAATCTTAAACAAAATAACACAGCATGATATTGATGCAATAGTTACTCAGTGTCTCCGTTTGTGCATGCAATCACCATACTTAGCATGCATTGATTCTGACCTCGAGTGGAGGTGTGACCCAGACTATATGTTTTAGCTGGGTATCATACGGATCCACATTCAGTTCTAACAATCGTGGGTGTCAAGCGTACCTTGAATAGTTTCTCAGGGCGCTATGTGACTAAAACTAGTCGGGGTATATATGTAGTCACTTAGTATGTTTGGACTCATATATACTATTGTTATGTTAAATAGGGCGAGAAATCAAAATGTCCCTCAGTAGTGGATATATCGACTGCGATGCGGCTGATTGCGTCCGAGAAAGGACCCGCAGTTGGGACTTACTTGTGTTAAGTGCTAATCGAGCCCTATGGATACCGTGGGGGGGGACCACCTATGAGCGTTCTGTCCCAACAGCAAGAGTCGACAAGTTCGCTCTACACTGCGAACTGGCAGAGTTCTTCAGAAAACTTAAGCCAAAAGCTTTTTTTGAGAAGAACACGGAGACTCTAGATACACAGTCTAACCTGGATACCACATTGCGGAAGAAATCCACTTTTCTGCCACCCCCGCACATGACTCCGGTCGAAATATCCACTTTCGAACAGGCAGTATTCAATGATATGGAGCAAATGCAAGAAGAAAGACCCTTCTGCAACACTAGCAATAATGAAAGGCTAGCTCTGGAGAATCTTAAGAACTGTGAGGAGATCATAATAAAACCTGCCGATAAAGGGGGAGGCATAGTGGTATTGGATAAATTAACTTACCAAACTGAATGCCTATGTCTTTTATCAGACCGTAACAACTACCTACCACTGTCCACTGATCCTACACAGGCCTGGAAGCAAGAAATCGAATCTCTAGTCAATCTGGCCGAATCATGCGATTACATAACAAAACATGAAGCCGACTTTTTAAAGACCAGCGAAGAAAAAGTTCCCTATTTTTATGTCTTGCCAAAGATGCATAAGAATAAATTGCCACCACCAGGAAGACCGATCGCATCCGGCATAGGATCCCTCCTCGAACCACTATCAAGATACTGTGACTGCTGCTTCAAAAAGATGGTGCAGGGAACTGAGACTTACCTGCAGGACACAAAGAGCCTACTGCAGCTTCTCAAAGATATCAGAGTGGATGACACAACCATACTAGTGAGTTTCAACATCGAGAGCCTTTACACCAGCCTCCCCCAAAATAAAACCTTGGAAGTTCTGGGTAGAGGGCTGGAAGAAACAACATGGCCCTATCACGTCCCCAAACACTTTGTTCTCGAATGTGCCACCCTTGCACTGAAAAGGAATTTCTTCGAATTTGAGGGTGCATTCTTCCTACAGACTGGGGGGACCTCGATGGGAAGCACGTTTGCACCTAGTGTGGCGGGCCTCTACGTTTTTGATTTTGAGAAAAAATTCATACTGGGAGAAGCCAATCCTTACGGAGAACATATTATGTTCTGGAAGAGATACATTGACGACGTCTTTGCCATTTGGCAAGGACCAGAACAAACACTGAGTGAATTTATAACATGGATAAACACCTGTGACAATAATTTAAGATTTACACACTCAGTAGACAGAAAAACAATGGTCTTTCTGGATTTGGTAATGACCAAGGAGGATGGAGTGCCACATACAAAAACTCATCATAAACCCACAGCAAAGAACAACGCCCTAAGATATGAAAGTTTCCATCCGCGGGCCCTAAAGGAAAACCTCCCCTACGGCCAATACCTCCGCCTGAGACGGAATTGCAGCAAACCCGAATATTACAAAAGTCAGGCGAAGGAACTAACGGATAAACTGTCCGACCGGGGCTATCCTAAGCAAATCCTGAATAAAGGACAGAAGAGAGCCCGGAACCAGCCGAGGGAGGCCACTCTTGAAGACAAAGTGAAAGAGGACAAACCACCACCACTGACATTCGTCACTACATTTAACAGCCTATCTAACAAAACGACAAAATCAATCAATAAACATTGGAAAATTCTAAATACTGGTAATCTCCATTGGGAGAAACCTCTCTTTTCATTCAAAAGAGCCCGCAGCATCAGGGATACTCTTATACACACACGACCAAAGAAAAATAACACAGCTGAACAATCTACGGTACTCAGTGCTTGGGGCCTACCTAAAGTGACTGGACATCATCCATGCGGCAACTGCAGCGTATGCCACCTGACCACCGCAACAAAAACTCTTAATTTGGAAAGCGGGAAAATCTGGACACAACGCACACATACAAATTGCAACAGCTCTAATGTGATGTACCTGGCGACATGCCCATGCGGCGTACAATACGTGGGCATGACCGGAAGAAAGGTGAAGCAACGCATTTGCGAACATAGGAGTTTGATAAGGTGCAAAAAAATAACTACAAAACTGACGGAACACTTCTTGAGAATGAATCATACTACAAACGATCTAAGGTGGACTGTGATTGAGTTATTACAACCTGGTGGCAACACAACCCAAAGCCTCTTTGAAAAGGAGCAACGTTGGATATACAGGTTATCCACCCACATATCAGGACTGAACGACAATATACCGTGGTCTACTATGAGACATCGGTGATTATCACCACCTACTGTGTACAGCAGACTCCACCGTAGTCTTTACCAACTAGATAGAAAGTGCACCTCCATTCTCCCCACGACTTTATAATATATCAGGGGGCTATCATCTATTCATGCTAGTGCATCTGAAATGGGCTCCCCCCCATCCTTCTTTTAACACACAACTGACATTAGGACCTCCCCTCACTGGAAACAACAACATCTTGCCGACTGAATTTGCTTGTCCAAACACTGACTGCAGGCATAGAATCGCCAGGAGACTACCAATGTCCCCGCTCATGGTGCCAATAAAGATTTTCGCACTTTTTCAATCAGGCATCCCTAACCACGTTCCCTTAACAGCGGTCACATGTCAAAGCGGCACGTGTCCCCACTGCCCAATCACGGAGCTCCTGCTTAAAATACACGGAAGCTTCCCCGGCAGTATCCTTGGGACGCCGTGCAGTAAGGATAAGTTTCCAGCGGGCTTTTGCCATATGACAAGTAAGTGACACAGAACTGATCGCACTTGGACAACTTGCGAGCTAAATAATAAAAAACCGGGCGCCTATAACCATAACGTCCCGGCAGTAACCAAAATTAATTCTGGCGTTTTATTCTTACAGAACGCTCATAGGCGCCCCCCTCCACGGTATCCATGGGGCTCGATTAGCACTTAACACAAGTAAGTCCCAACTGCGGGTCCTTTCTCGGACGCAATCAGCCGCATCGCAGTCGATATATCCACTACTGAGGGACATTTTGATTTCTCGCCCTATTTAACATAACAATAGTATATATGAGTCCAAACATATTAAGTGACTACATATATACCCCGACTAGTTTTAGTCACATAGCGCCCTGAGAAACTATTCAAGGTACGCTTGACACCCACGATTGAGAGAACTGAATGTGGGTCTGTATGATACCCAGCTAAAACATATAGTCTGGGTCACACCTCCACTCGAGGTCAGAATCAATGCATGCTAAGTATGGTGATTGCATGCACAAACGGAGACACTGAGTAACTATTGCATCAATATCATGCTGTGTTATTTTGTTTAAGATTTTCTTACACAGAACGCTGTAAGCAAGCGAAACCGTGAGTACGCGGTGTACCGCACAGGTGGGTCTGGGAAGGGTGCACCTTAGCGCGTGCAGACCTCCCGGCTCGCCTCACTTGGTCCTGAAGAAAACCTATAATTGAACAGGGTTGAAACATGTCGACCACACTTTTCTTCACATCCTGATAATATTTGGTCAATATAACCATCAGAAGTATCTGACCTGTTTTTAACTGTGTGACACTGACTCCAGAATAAACATTTTTGAGGGAGCACATGTTGTACACTTTTTAAACTTCACGATTTTCTTTAACACATTCACTCACAAAAAGTACCTGCTCTGCTGCAGTTGCAGGCGTCGCAGCACACCCAAGTGGCACTCGGTCACTTGGGTGGACCCCGATGATGAAGCATGTCACCGACCAGGTCGGTGAGTGAGGGGTTTCTTAAAAAGAAAAAAATATTTTTTTCTTTTTTTCACATCTTTTCGTTTTGAATACTAGGACCTCCCGTCCTAGGGCTACTCCTTCCTTTGTTTGGTTATGATTGTATTTCTAGGGGTCTAAGGAGTAAGAACCCGCATAAACCCTTACTCTCCTTTTGTTATCTACATAGATTTATTCTCTAAATGGCTTACAGTAAAATTTGTTAAAGACATCACAACTGAATCTACGATTAGGTTTCTTACTGACTTATTTCATGTGGAGGGATGACCATTCGTTTTGATTGCAGATAATGGAACTCAACTCACTTCACATGACATGCGTAACTTTTTGGTGAGTTGTGGGGTTACACACCACCGCACTTCTTTGTACAATCCCCAGGCTAAAGGTGTTTGTGAGAGGGCCAACAGAGTTGTTAAGGGCATCATACAGATGTCTTTGGCTTCTGGTGGTTTTGCTCATGACATGGTCCGAGACATGGTTTGGGCTTATCGAACCACTCCACATTATTCCAATGGCAAATCTCCTTTTGAATTGATGAGGGGTAGGCGTCCTGGTACCAAATTGAATCCTTCTCGGTTAAAAAATAAAATTGTTGGAGTTCCAGGTATTAATCAGCCTGCCTTTCCTGAGAATAAGATTTCTTCTGGTGATCTGGTAAAAGTTAAACCTGGAAGAGTTACCAAGGGGTTAAATTAGTTTAGACGTCCTTATAAGGTAAAACAATCTTTTCCCAATTATGTTGTTTTGGAAAATGGGGAAAAGTGGAATCTTCGCAGTGTAGCTTTGTTTCAGAGATCTAGGGCCCGATGTAGGTAGCCCTTTACCGATCGGAATCGGCCGAAAATACCGATTTTCGGCCGTTTCCGATCGGTAAAGGGCTATGGAGATGTAGGGGCACATTTTCGGTAATTTTACCGATTCGTTATCATTACCGAATCGGTAAATTTACCGAGTCAGTAATATTTACCGAATCGGTAATGATAACGATTCGGTAAAATTACCGAAAATGCAATGTAGGTAGCCTATGTACCGGCAGCACATGGCTTACAGAATCGGTATTTTACCATGGAATACAAATCCATGGTAAAAAAAACGATTCCTGTGTACATGCACATCTGTGCATGTACACATGTGCCATGTGACAGACAGACGTGCCCTTAGGGCATGTCTGTGTGCCACATTGCACACATGGCCGTTTTGGGGGTGCTAGAGGGTGTCAAAGTGACATCCCCTGCACCCTTGTGAATTCTTTAAATACCGATTCGGTAAATACCGAATCGGTAATGCCTAATCATTCCTATGGGCTTCAAAGCCCATAGGAAAGAATGGGCATTACCGATTCGGTATTTACCGAATCTGTAATTTAAGAATTGTTAAGGATTCGGTAACGAATCCAGATGTTGGGACCTACATCCCATTTACCGATTTTGGAATACCGAATCGGTAGGATTCGGTATTTCAAAATCGGTAAATGGGATTTACCTACATCGGGCCCCTAGTTCTTCTTCTTTCTCTAATCACACTGAATCTGATTCTTCTTTACCTAGTCTGACTGAACCTGAATTAGGTTCCACCACTGGTTACATGTTGTCTACTTCTGTGGAGACATTTCCTCCTTCTTCCATGAATGCTCGCAGGGAGGAAGGTGGTGGTGATGCTTTCCTGAATTAGTTTTCTCAAACTTATTCTTCACCTGTTCAGACATCTCCTGTGTTTAGAACTGTTAGAACTCGTAGACCTCCAATTTGTTTTAATGATTATTTGTGTTAGCAATTTAAAATGTATTTTCTTTCTTGTTCAATTTTGTGCTATTATTACTTTGGTTTTTTTGCATTGTTGAAGGGGCAAGATGTGTTGTAAATATTTATCTTCCCATTTATGTAATCCTTCCTTTGTGTCTTGTCCCTACATTGTTCTAGAGTCTCATGTGGGTCCAAGCTCTTCCCTGACCTAGCTAGATTCCACTCTTGTCAGTTGCGAGTTGGGTCAGCTGAGAGGTGGTTGCTCTTACCTTACTTCTTCATTAAACTACTGTAATGAACATCAAGACATTGCTGGTTTCCTGCAGTATTTCTTTAAATCATATGTCTTACTGGATTCACACTTCAGCTATATCAATGGGGTGTTTGTGGCAGCCTAGGGAGGAACTCACTGAATTGCAGTAGATTGAAAATGCAGCAGCATGTACAACGTTGAAGCTCCAGTAATTTGAATACATCTCAACCAGGAGCCATTCCTACATTAAGTCCACTGTAAGTATCCACCTTACAGCACAACCACTGGCAGCAAGTGGGTGCCAGCCGTATTGCAAGGAGGACGGTATAGCACAAACTGAAAAATACCTTTTTGCTTGGCTTTTTGTCGACTCAAGCAGTGGAACATTCTTTGCAGCAGTGCCCGCTTTAGAGTGGTGCTTCTGAACTGGGCGCCAAGCTTGAGAGGAACTGCATTATAAAAGCTCTTACAAGGTCAAAGAGGGTTTACAAAGCTTAACATGTATCATGCATGGCACAGATTTGTATTTTATGTAGATATCCCAGTGAGTTACTGCTTTTGTCACAAAGATTCAGGGGAAGATTTTCAAGAACATTGTGACACTTTTGCGCTGCTGTTGCGTCACTTTTGTGACGCAGCAGTGGCGTAAAAAATGTGGTCAATTTACAACGTGACGCATCTAGGGAGATGAGTCATGTTGGAAAGCCCTGTGTCACATTATACCTGCATCAGGTATAATATATGCACGGTGGGCGTTCCCACACAGGAAAGCCTCGTAAAAGTGACGCAGTGAAACCTACAAGATTTCACTGCCTCACTTCTAGGATGCCACAGCGTCAAAACCTTATGCCTACTTGAGGCAGGCATAAGGAGTGAAGCAGTGTAGTGGGAATAGGCCTCAAAATGCATTGCTGGAGTTGCGTCATGCTTGCGACATATCTCCAGCAATGCTTGACTTTTGCCCCAACAGATGAGTCAGAATTTCTAACGCATCAGTCAATCCTTGTGCCATGGTGCGCCGTATTGTAAATACGGCGCATCCATGGTGGCGCAAGAATTTCTCAGGGTGGCGCAGGGAAAGTGATGCATCTCTACTGACGCGTCACTTTCTTGTAAATCTGCCCCTGAGTTTGTTAGTTGCAGTTCATAAGATACAATTCTTCCAGTATAGCACAGTCATTTATGGACTGGCATCAATGAGCTGCTTGCAAACTGCTAAGCCTAGGGTTAAAATATTAGTTTTGTTTTTTCCTCAATCATTTCTTATTGAAAGGCTGATAAAAAAAGTTTCCTTTGGATAGCAACTGTTGGACTTCGCCCTTTTTGCAGGGTCATCCCAGAACTTTTTGCCTTCCTCCTTTATTTTTTCTGACCTGTTCTTTTTGTTTTTATGAATCTGGGCACTTTACCACTGCAGATCAGTGCTGAAGTGCATATGCTCTGAGTGTAAATTGTTGTTATGAATTAGTGATTCCATTATTGGCATATTTGATTTACTCCGGACCTTAGTAGCGCTTTTGATCTCGTGGACCATTCCATATTGTTGCAAATATTACTGGATACTGGTGCCACGAAAGAAATTGTATACTTTTGGGCAAGAGTCTATGAGAGATTATCCAGTAAAGTGCGCTATGGTCCGGCAGGTGAATGTACCCCCCTGTTTAAGGTTAAAAGGGGCATCCGGCAGGGTTGCGTACTAGCCCCACTTTTGTTTTCATTCTTTTTTAATCAAGTTGATGCAACATTAAAACAGATATCTGCGGATGCCCCCCTGATTAATGGCCAGGCTGTCCCAATTTTACTTTATGCAGATGATGCAGTTTTATCATCACATACCACTATTGGCCTCTAGCGTCTTATCAACAATTTTACACTTTTTATTAATGGTAGGAAACTTCTAATCAATATATCCAAGACATTTGTTATGACATGCGGAAATATAGAACCTAAACCCAGAAAGGCTTTTTTTCTGGAAGGAACAAAAATGCAATCAGTTAAATCATTTTGTTATCTGGGTGTAACATTTGCAGGAAATGGGAAATGGTTATGCGAATATGATAATATTCGTCACAAAATGAGCAGGATTACTAATAGTGTTTTTAGATTTTCTGCAAAAGTGGGAGCACGAAGAGTCAAAGATATGGTGACCATATATAATGCTAGATGTGTATCTTCTGCACTTTACGGTGCAGGAGTCTGGGGCCACCACTTTGAAAAGTCATTACAACAAGATGAAATCAATTTTCTTAAACGTTTGTTGAGTGTTCCATCATTGGTTTCTACAGACTTAATACACCAGGAAGTGGGACTTAATTATATCACAGATTTAGCCGCATTGCGACCTCTTTTATTATGGCGCTCTATCTGGGCAAAATAGAAAACTGTATTCACACAATGTATTATTTAAGACTATCTGAAGCTCGACCACTGTTTACGTATTCCCTGGCTGAGTTTCATTCATCACTGGTTTAGCCTCTTATTTAATTGTAACATTTTTGAACCAGAATCGTACCCTCAATTGCAAAAAGAGAGCTTAAAGAAATATTCTTAGCCTATAAAAGGGAGACTCGAGGGAGATTAATTAGGCAACAACCTACCCTTGTATTTTACCAGCAATTAAACCTTAAAACTGGTTTTCAGGCATACCTGGATGATGTAACAAAAACCTCCCACCGTTTTGTCTTGACACGCCTAAGGCTAGGGATTGTTCATCACCTTGTGGCATTTCCGATTATGAAAAGAAGTACGAGTTCTGCATGCCCATGTAACAATATGTCTAAGCAAAGTTACTGCCATTTTTTAATGTTTTGCAAATTCTATCACTTTTTAAGAAAATTCTATCTGAAACCTTTGTTTTTAAAATACCATGTTCGATCCACCAAAAATGCTATGAGGCTAGTATCTACACTGGAAAGTTCGGATGTTTGCTTTTATGTGGCATCTTACATTTTAAAATGCATTGCTGCTAGGAAATCTATTATTTTTTAAAGTTTGTATGATTTTGTATAATGAATTTCCTACCTAAAGGTATCTTGCACTTTATGCATAATTTGCACAAAAAGGAAATTTAGCTGGCATGCAACACTTTATAGCGCAATTTGTACATAATATACAACGTCAAAAACTGTAACCCAGTATGTTGTAAGCACTAGTCACTTTATACATGACACTTTATAGCGTAATTTGCACATGATATACTATGTTAGTATTTGTCATCTATGATTATATTTGTATGAATTGTACACAACCATAAAAGGTTTTTATTGTGTAACTTACATACTAGGCAAGGCTTAAACATTCTAGGGTGATCCTTGTTGGCTTTGTATACTGTAAGCACCAGCCACTTTATTATGAAATTTGCACATTCTGAATTTTGAGAGTTTTGTACATATTTTTAAACAATTTCCCATGCTAAGTATTATTGATGCCAAGAATGATACGAAGGCTGTAATCATGTATTTTTTATATTTTACTTATATGGTTGTCATCACAAACCGAATAAAGCTTTTGAATTGATTTACTAGTCAAACCCTAGTACAGTGCACAGTGTGTGCCCAGGGCCTGTAAATCAAATGCTGCTAGTGGGCTGCAGCACTAATTGTGCAACCCACAGAAGCAGCCTGTAAAATGTAACTCTGGCCTGCCATTGCAGAGCCTGTGTGCAGTCTGGTACTGCCATGTCGACTTGGTAAGTGCTCACACTTGTTAGTCCCTAACCTTCTCTTTTCTTACATGTTAGTCATCCCTAAAGTAGGCCCAAGGTACCCCTGTGGGCAGGGTACATTGTATGTGAAAGGTAGGACATGCTCTGATGTGTGTGGCATGTCCTGATAGTGAAATACTGCCAATTTAGTTTTTCACTATTGAAAGGCTACCTGTTCCCATAGTATAGAATGGGGTGTTTGTTATAACATCTCACAAACATATCTGCCCCTGAGAAGAAGGTGGAAATATAAAGTTTGATATGCCTCAATCAGAATGTTAAAATGCATCTTTTAGGTGGGTGTTTTTTACAATCTGTGTTTGAAAACACCACTTTTAGAAAGTAGATATTTTCTTGCTTAGGCATCCAGTGTGCCTCTGCTAGGATGTGTATTGACTGTCTGGCTTTGGATTGACAGGGGCTGGGGATGTGCTGTGTCTCCAGAGAGTCTGCATGAGTCAGCGCTATGCTGAGTAGGCCTGATCTGCATTTGGAGTGGTGGGAGGAGTAGCACCTGCACCTGAATAGGGCTGTGCCTGCCTTCTACAATGATGGCTCTGCCCCTTTGTGGTGCATCTGGAGCCCGGGCTCACACTGACAATCGAGGGTGCTGTGTACTTGCAAAGTGCCCACAGAACTGGTTTTGGCTGGGTACAGACACTCTCTGCCTTTAGAGGATAAAGGATTTTAAGGTATAAAAAGAGGGGCCCAGACCCCAGACTTTTAGATCCCTTCTGTGAAATCATGAGAAACCTTTGCCAAGGTGAAGGGCCGGACAAACTGAGGAGGAATACTGCCCCTGTGCTGTTTGCTGTCTGGGGTTGGCCTGCAGTGGCTACTTGCTGCCTAGGAAAGGAGAAAAGGACTTTGCTGTTTGCTATACCCCCTGCTTGAGGAAGATCTCCAAGGGCTTGAAATTGAGCTTGCCTCATGTTCTGAAGTCTCAGGGACACAAAGACTTCACCACAAGCGCCCCTGAACTTCCTTGCTGGGAGTTCTGACCTGCAAAGAGGTGCTCGCTGTTGTTTTGGACCTCTAGAGACTGTTTTTCGCTGGAAACTGGAAGAATCCACTCATTGTCCTGGGTCATTGCATCGCATTGAGGTGCCCAGTTTGTCGCATCGTTGGGGGATGCAGTAAGAAGCCGACGCATCACCTCCCCACGCAGTAGGAAACTGACGCATCACCTCCTCTCCGGTAAAAACTGACGCATCACCTCCTCTCCGGTAAGGAACTGACGCATCACCTCCCCTGCGCAGCAGTAAGGAACCAAGGCACCACCTCCCCCAGAGCAAGGAACGGATGCAGCACCTTCCCTGAGTGTAAGAAAC
Source organism: Lissotriton helveticus (assembly GCF_964261635.1). Classification (NCBI taxonomy): domain Eukaryota; kingdom Metazoa; phylum Chordata; class Amphibia; order Caudata; family Salamandridae; genus Lissotriton; species Lissotriton helveticus. Next base: position 1,305,676,255 of record NC_136061.1, read on the forward strand.
GGACGCATCATCTTCCCTGCTGCCATTTTGTTTGCTTTGTGTAACGCATCTAAAGTACTTTGTGAGAAAAGTGTTGCATTTACAACTTGCTTTAAACTGAACTATTGCTTCCATTTGAAAGCCTTATTTTTAATACTGTATTGTGGATTTTTGCCGTTTGGTCTTGTTTTGGTTTAGATAAAAATTACTTCTTTTTCTCAACTGATGAGGTGTCCATTTGTAGTGTTTTCACTGTGTTACTGTATGTGTCCACAAATGCTGTACACACTCCCTCTGAGAGAAGCCTGTCTGCTCGTGCCAGGCGACCAAGGGGCTGAGCAGGGGTTATTTTAGGAGCATATCCCCCTTACCCTAACTAGAAGCAAAGGCCCCTATTTGGGCAACGGTACTTACCTCTGCCAACTAGAGACCCCCATTTCTAACAGCAACACATTCAAATTAGTGCAGAAAAGACCTGCCACTACAAAACAGCATGACTAGGTCTGTTTCTGGATGCCCAGCAAACTTATCACATAATGCCTCCTAGTATGAATAATATGTAACTTCTGCTCCTTGAAGCCCTCATTATCTTACTAAACTTTTCCTGTGCATTGATTTACACATTTGTATGATTCATTGCCTAATATGTTTGTGTGATGTAAGCACACACTCCATTGGGATAAGAAGCACTATAAAAGTAATTAAATAAATGTGAGGGGTCTATGAAGAGAGAAGGGCTGCCATTGGAGGATGGCATTTTGGGATGCATCGAGAAGATGGTCATGGAGGGTATCAACAAAGATTGTTGCACCGGGCACCACCTGTGCTAAAGCGAGCCCCGCTCCGCAGCCTTGTTTTCAATTTTCTGGTTGCAGGTAGAGGGACTCATAGATTACAACACTGTATGTTTTAATCAAGGGCATTTTTACAAGGTAGGGGCAGTGCTTCTCAGAAGCAGGCAGACTCCTTGCCTTCTTTCTAGAGCCCGTAGTGATGCCGTGCAATGCCAGCTGGTAATGCACCACTTTACTATGCTGCACAAAATGCACTCCTATTGATGATTTGTAAGCTGGACAGTTGCTTGCAATTTTAAACGTGTGTTAAAAATGTTCTATCTAATGTACTGATTTTACTTACTTGGTTTTAACTGTACATCCTAATAGCGTATATATTATGCCTTTTTGAACCTTTAGTAACAATAGAAATAACTATTTTGCAATTTAATGACAGTCAGTGCTTCAGACTTATAAAGATAAAAGCCATAGATGGTGGTGCTGTGTGAGTGGAAGATCACGCCATAAGTCCTTAGAGTGCTTACCCACCTTCTTGACTGGTTCCTATGCTTATGGATTTGTGCTTAAGTACAAGGGCTGCCCAATAAAAGGTTTAGTTTAAAACTTAGACACAAACTATTGACAGAGTTAGGGATCTGCTATCTTCTTGGTCCTTGAAGTTCATCTCTTAGTGGAGGAGGTTCCAGACCCAGAGAGGAACCTCGGGGGACCACTCCAATAGTGAACTTTGTATCTTCCATGCTCCCACTAAAACTTTCAACGTCTTTCTTCAAAACAATTGATTAAATTACTTTGAAGTTCCATTGGAGTTATAAGAGAGTGAGGATCTCTCAAAAATCACTTAGGAAAATTCCTTCTCCATGAGGGTGTAGTTTCTATAATTGGAATCTTTATTAATCTGCCTTTCTGGCATTCCATGGAGCTTTGTAGTTACTTCTAGAAACACCCGGGTCCCCAAGATGGCTGGAGATAGAACTAAGTATTTTCTCTCCCTTCAGTACATGCTATACTGTTACAATGTCGAAATTCACTATGCCTCATCCCCAACAAATCTTTATGGATTCAGCCAATGCTTTGAAATTACTGAACAAAAGGCTGTTTGAACATATTCATAATTCTAGATTGGCCTCCTTGTCATAGCCCTAAAATTAAAATTGAACTTGAGTGGCAGGTCATAAAATCATGAGCCACCAAGGTCATTACACTGATCAGACACCAATGATGACACCAATGATGATCCTCTTCCCTTCTCGACCTTAGCGGACAGGTTCAGCCTTTCCAATATTGGCTTTTATAGTTGCCTTAAAATAAAGGTGAAACTTTCAAAATGTACTCCCACCAAACACTCATCCCTACCATTAAGTTTGGCAAGTTGGCAACATGCAGGCACACTGTTTCTATAATTTATAAATTATTTCTAAACCGTACAGAGCACAACCATCAATAATATACACCTAATGGACTAAACATTTCAATACTGATGACTGATGAACAATTTCAACATATTGGAAATCTTGCATTATGCAACAAAATCACCCTCCCTCTTATACAATCCTAATTTTTTTTACAATGAACCTACTTTATTGGACCCTTTATTTAATTATAAAGTTTTGTATAGCGCGAACTTGATCCCGAAGGATATCAGAGCGATTTACAATTTGAGGCAAAGGTAACATATCAGAACATTAGTCCAACATGGGGAATCTAACATACACCTGGGTGAACGAAGAATGTGCTAGACGATGGAGCACAATGACTCAAAGGGAGCAAAACTCAACAATCATGTACAGGAACAACAACCAAACCAAAAACAATGATCATTTACAAGAACAACAATTGAAACCATAGTATGTCCGAGGTGCCCAGAACTAAGTTCTGGCACTCAAAACTCACGCCCTTTATCTCTCAGCACTCCCAACCCATTTTCTGCCTCCTTCCATCTTCTCCCCTGCAAGACTTCTTCAACTACGTTTAAGGAGACTGACAAATGCTGGAACTTCAATCAATATTCTGGCTCACACGAACACATATTCTTTGAATGTCAACTTCTGGATACATATTGGCACTCAATACAGGCTAGACCATCAGATATAGTCCACATTCCCACAACCCTGCGGTTTCCTATGAAAAGCTTTAGGTCCCTGGGCCTCAGAAAAAACACTCTGAATCTCCACACCATTGATATGGCCCTCTTAGATTTGCTGCTTACTATTGCTGTGCAAATTATTCTTTCAGAATGGAAATCATTCAATCATCTCCCCTATCACACTTGGTAGGCATGGGTTTCTTACCTTAGATGGGCACACTTTATGCCACCTCAATCGTAGTGTAGTGCTGTGTGGCACTCTTTACGTCTGGTTACTAATTCCCTTCAAAGTGTTTCATTATAATGTAAGTGATACTTTATGACGAGACTCAGACTCCCTAACTTACATCCTATAGTGTGGGATCCTTTGGTATGAATAACCCTCTTATTTTCTGATCCCACCTACTCCTCTATGATGGTAGACCTCATTCGTAAAATCCTTCTATACTCATTTATTTCGATGTACCATTACAGTCATGTGAGAAGGATCTTTTGTAAAACCCATATGGAATTGTATACCATCTACTTAAAATGATTGCATTACAGCATCACTTATACTTTTATTGCATGTCTTCTAATTATATGTTTACACACTTAATAAGAAGAGATATCAATATAGGACTAGCTATGTTGTGTTAGAGGAAACTCAGAAGGTATATCTGTAGGCAAACCCTCATTCGGGACACTGGAGCAGGACGATAGGTCGCAGGAACCGCTGATCGGAAATACCGATCTTCTTTCCCTCCCTGCCAAGTGACCCATGAGGCTTTAACAGCAAGTAGCAAGTTAAAGCAGAGGGAATCCCCCTCTTACACGTACGGCACCTTAGCGAGTGCAACACTTTTTTACCACACACTTTCACTTAATATAGTTTATTTTCACCCACACATACTCATTTGGTCCTGAGGAAAGCCAGTTTTAATCAAAAGGCCTGGCTGAAACATGTAGACCACAAGGACGTAGGAGCCCCTAATATACTCCACATCGTCCACAGCCTTTTTATCTTGCTAACAGGGGCCCAGGTATTAAATTTACCTCTTACCCTCGGGAACTGGGACCACCTGTATAGCTTTTAAAACCTTTCATCTTCATTCTCACCAACACTGCACACTCAGTAAGAATACCAGCTCCTCAGTAATCTGGAGTCGCAGCACACCCGGGACACATTCGGTGTCACTGTGGTGGGCCCGATGATGAAGCATGACACCAACTAGGTTGGTGTGTGAGGGCTTCATGACCAAACCTAAGGGTTTGCCTACAGATATACCTTCTGAGTTTCCTCTAACACAACATAGCTAGTCCTATATTGATATCTCTACATATAACCAGGGGACCCGGACTGGCTTACCTAGTCCTCTCTCTCCCTTTTGATTTGCTGCTACACACTTAATAAAACACTTCGAACAGTAAAACTTCAGTTCTCACGCAGAGGCCCCTACAGGACTTAGCTTCAAAATACCTTTCCACATTATTTACACCATGCCGCCTGACAAGACATTTAAGGTTGATTTCCAAATAGCATCTTGGGGTGTTCCTGTCGTCATCTTGGGATGTTTGTGCCATGGTAAAATGAATATTTAGATAGGTCTCCGAGCTGCTAAGAAGCCTCTGTCTCAAACTCCTTTCCAATGCTGTTTCACTTTGAGGCAAATATAAGATCATTACACAAACATCTAAAGACCCTCCTGTTCTACTAAGATTGTGGAAATAAATATCTTGTCATGTCTATAGCTTATTTCCCATAGTCGTAAATGTTCTACTGTGAGGGTGTCCAATGAAGGTCCAGAAATGCATACTTCGTGCTAAACTTTTAGAGTATCCACGACGATTCTACAGTTCTAAATGTACCTAATTAATGCATTTAGTTGTTATCCTAAACAAGCATTGGCAAAGCCAATATGTCTCATTATTATGCTATGTTATGTAGATTTGTAGAGCGCGCATATCCCCAGTGGGGTATCCAGTCACTGGGTAGGTGAGTAGGCCGATCACGCTCCTAGTTTAATAATCTGGTCTTCAGTTTATTGTGGAATTTGAGAAGGAATGGGGAGGTCCTGATGTGGTGTTGAAGGGTGTTTCAGGACTTGGCAGTATTGTAGTAAAAGTAGAGTACTCTTGACTTGCTCCTGCAGATGCAGTGAATTTGCATGAGGTGGAGTGATCCTGAGCGTAGTTTTCTGGTATGTTGGTGGAAGTTGAGGTGGTGGTTAAGTTAGGAAGGTTGAACATTGTGGAGGGCTTTGTAAGTGCGAGTGAGTAGTTTGAATTGGCATCGTTTCTGGATTGGCAGCCAGTGTAGCTCTCCGAGGTGGGCTGTGATGTGACTATTGGGGGTATGTTGAGACCGAGTCTGGCAGCAGCATTCTGGGTAATCTGAAGTCTTTGTATGAGTTGATTTGTGATGCCGGTGGTCCGATTTGTTGGTAGTAGGCAGCTGGTTGGTGAGTTCTTCTGTCTTGCGTTGGGGATCAAAGTTGCTGTAGATGTTGAGGATTTTGTTGTGGAAGAAATTGGAGAGGTTGCGCAGAAGTCTTCCAAAGGGGAGATGGAGTTGTGGTGGCTGTTGGGTTGGGAAAAATCTTTGACATTGTTAACGAGCTCTTTGCAGTATTTGGAGATCTTTTACAGCCAGAGAGCTAAGGCTGTTTTTCTTGCCTCATTTAGTTGGGTGTTATTTCCCGAGTATAGACTTGCAGTGTTTCTTGTGATGGTGTCCCGACTGGTTCTCCATTTTTTCTCCAGCTGTTTGAAGATATTTGGAGTTTCTGAGGTCTTTGGTGTACCAATTGGCTCGGGTGTTGTTTCTGGAGTATCTGACATTTTTCAGGGGGTTAGGATGTCTGCACTGGTAGTGATTCAATTGTTGAAGGCCTACAATGTCAACATACAGGTGACGGTTGGTTAGTGGCATTGAGGGTGTTGATCTAGTCTGTGTCCTTTATTTTCTTCCAGCTACATCTGAGGTTGTAGGTAGTCTTGGCAGAGGGTAATTGGGGTGTGTTAATAAAGAAATGGAAGATGGAGTGGTCTGTCCAGGTGAGTGGATTGAGGTGGCTAAACCTGGCCTTGTCACTGGCTGTAAAGATTGGGTTGAGGGTGTGACCTGCATTGTGGATGGGGCTCTGGATCATCTATATGAGTCCTACGATCTCAAGGCTGGGATCACTTGTGGCATAAGAGGTTGCTTGGTCTCCCCTAGTGGTGAACTACGTGGTGCTGCTGCTCTGCCTATCTCCTGGGTGCCTGCGGTTGCCACCAGCAACTGAGGGACACTGACCTACAGACTGTACATATGCTGCAGCGTGGACTAGGAGCTGTGCCTGGACACCCATTAGGGAAGGCTGCGGTGCTAGCTCACAGAAAGGGCCAAGCGCAGGCTTGGTGGGGCTTGTGGGTACAGTCGCCCCGCCTGGTGTGGCCCTCCCTTCCTCCTGTCGTGGATGATATACCTGGCTCACAGCACCCACGACCCTTGGCGCATGTGATGGGAGTGTGCAGCGCACAGACAGCTGGACCGCCATCTCTGGCCCCGTAAGGCTCCATATTAGTTACGGTTAAGCCGCCTGGTGCGTCCTCCAAGCAATGTACCATGGACAAGTATGCTGGAGCTGCAGACCATCGTGGGGAGGCCCGGAATCCAGATGCCGGATAATGCAGCGCTGCTGGCGGTGATCACACAGTCACAAGAAACATTGGAATCCAAGAAAGGTGCGGTGGGCGCGGACGTCGTGTTGCTTCGGCAGGATCTCCGCAATGCCATGCAGCATATTACGGAGGCGGAATTCCGCATATCAGATGTAGAAGACACAGTGGGCACGCTGACGAAGATGGTGTCAACCCTTGAATCCCTTACACAGAGCCTGGCAATGCGGGTCGAGGATGCAGAGGAACGTGCTTGCCACAATAATCTTTGCTTTATTGGATTTCCGGAGGAGTGTGAAGGAAATTATGCAGAGGGGTTCCTCGCCACGTGGCTCAGGGGTTGGCTCGCACCCGACTCACTCTCCACATGCTTTGTCCTGGAGCCCGTTCACCGTGCGCTGCTGCATAAACTGCCCCGAGCACCGCCCCATCATTGCCCGTTTCCTTATTTACAGGGACAGAGATGTAATCCTTCAACAGGAGAGAGCAAGGGACTCTCTTCTCTACAACTCGCAACGTATTCTCATATTTCCTGATGATACCAGGCTCGTACAGCAGCAAAGACAGTTCTTCCTGGAGCCTAAGGCTCGCCTTCAGGGTCTCAAACATCCGTACTCCCTACTATACCCGGCCCGCCTGCAGGTGGTATACAAATCACGCACCCACTTCTTTGAGTCCCCAGATGAGGTATTCCAGTGGCTTGAGGAGATGGTCTAACTAAAGCCCCACATTCCACCCAGGATTGACTCTGACTCCTCATCTAGCGGACCCGGGTGTGGTCCCCTGGGAGAGGGTGGCGGACAGCGGCATCAATCGCGTTCTAAGAAGAGGCCCAAGACTCGTAGCAAATCCAATATGAGACTCCCTGAAGATCAACCAGAACATTTAGAGAACTGAAGGATGTAGCTCTGAGAACTGTAACTATTCATGCCATATGCCACCTTCTGTATTTTCCTTTGAAGGCTTGCATTGTCTTAAGAGTCCTTGACCCACCTTTGTTTGTTTCTCTATGGGCAGGAGACTCGTACAGGGGATCCATTGGCTGCTCCTTGCCGCTACCCCCTGTTGGGGTTCTGGCCTGGACCACGCCGCGACAGATACTTCAATGTACATGAGGTATTGAGGTGGGGGTGGTTCTGGATTTCACAGCGGCATTGTTTGTTGCTTTCTGTTAATGTCACTGCATTCTCTGCCATGTAATTCTGGAGTTGTCAATGCCACTCAACTCGCTATTTCCGTATTCATACGCCACTGCCAGTCATGCCATAGGAGGTAGATGGGGTCGGGAGGAGGGAGCTCCGAATCCTTAGCTGGAACACGAACGGCCTACTCAATAAGATCAAGTGGGGAGCCGTGCTGCGCCAAGCTAAGTGCCACAGGGCAGGCATTCTCTTCCTGCAGGAGACCCACTTAGCGGGTACCAAGACACCTTGTTTGGGGAGTTTTGGATTTGCACATACTTATCACGCTGGATTCACTAGAGGCTCCTGTGGGATTGCAATCCTTCTACACCGTGGTGTCCCCTTTGTTCACAGTAGGACATGGTTGGACCCACAGGGTAGATTTGTTGTGATATATGGGACACTGTATGGAGAACCCATTATTCTGGGTAGTGTCTATGCTCCACCCCCTCACATGGTCCATTGTTGAGAAATTGACGACACTCTGGGCTGAACTTCCGTCGGGGTTAACCCTGGTTGGTGGAGATTTGAACAATGTTATGTCCCCGTCACAAGATAGGTGGAGTGTCATGGCTCGATTGACAGGGATCCAGGATTCTAAACTGTTACCCCTATTTCAGGGATTGGGATGTGTTGACTTGCGGAGGACCGTAAACCCCACTACATGTGGGCAAACATATTTCTCCGTAGCCCATGAGTCCTTCTCACAGCTAGACTACCTTTTTCTCTCAGGGGCACACACCCATAGACTGCTTGGGGCCGACATTGTCCCTCAGGGCTTATCGGATTATTCGCCGGTTTTCCTTCTCTTGTCTCTAGATCCCAGGCACTTCCAGTTTCGGTGGCGCTTGTCACTGTGGCTGCTACGAGATGATACATTTAGAGCACATATCCATAAATCCATTGTAGAGTATCTTTCATTAAGCAAAGGCTCAGTAGATTCTCTAGTTATTTTACGAGAAGCATTGAAACCCTCTCTCAGGGGGGCGTATATTACCTTTTGTAGGGCGAAGCGCCGACAGCGCCGTGACAATTTAATACAAATTGAGGCCCAGCTACTTGACCTGGAACGCGCGGTTAGGGGCTTAGAGGGAAGTGTTGTGCGCAGACCGCTGTTGAATTTACAGCAGACATATGCCAGTGAACTTCTGGATGAAGCCCGGCTATACTGGCTCACCACTCGCAGCCGGATACACCAGTGGAGGGACAAATCTAGTGTCTTATTGCACCGTCTCTGTCAACAGATGCTGCGCCCTCAGACTCTCCCATGCATACGTGGCCCGACGAGATCGCTATTACAGACCCGTCTGCCATTGCTAACAACAAAAATCGCAGCACACCACTTATCACAACAACAGTATTGCTTATATAGAAAACATAAGACAATCAATTGGGCTCCTGAAGATTTATTTCTTCTTTTTAATTATTTCTCAACTCCATCCGCAACTTCCTATCCAGTTCCCACTTCTCTCTGAAGGTTCTCTCAATACTCTCGGTATCCCGCGGCCGCCTGCTACTTCAAAACTTCTCCCCCTTCAGCATTCTGTTCCACCTGAGTGCAGGTCGCCTGCACTCGGGTGGAACAGAATGCTGAAGGGGGAGACGTTTTGAAGTAGCAGGCGGCGGCGGGATACCGAGAGTTTGGATTTGAATTGGCGATAGTGAGACCGGCTAGCAACACGTGTAGCTTTGAATTGGAATCTGCGGCGCCAGGCTGAAAAATTACATACCGTACACCCTGCTTAAATTTCGCAGAATGAACACGGGTACAATGTATTTATTGAGAGAACCTTCAGAGAGAAGTGGGAACTGGATAGGAAGTTGCGGATGCCAAGGAGGTACAAAGGAGTAAAATACAGTTGAGCCCTGAGCAAGCCGGTGGGTTATCATTAACCACGGCGAAACGCGTTGGCATGACATAAGGGATTGGAGTTGAGAAATAATTAAAAAGAAGAAAGAAATCTTCAGGAGCCCAATTGATTGTCTTATGTTTTCTATATAAGCAATACTGTTGTTGTGATAAGTGGTTTGCTGCGATTTTTGTTGTTATAAATTGTGCTCAATCCCAGGATTGCGCAGTGAGAAGTAGGGTGTTCTCTTCTCCCATTGATATTGCAAGCACCAAATTGAATTGTGATGGAATAGACTAAAAAGTGAATTTCTACATGAGCGCTATAATCTCCCATACACCCAACGTTTAAGACCATCTGCCATTGCTGACTACTTTGACTCATATTTTGCAGACTTGTACGCTCCTCATGAGGCTTTGCCCGTGACACTCAATCAGAAAATTGTAGATGACTCCCCCCCCCCCCGGGCGTTATCCAATGAGGTGCGGGACACGTTGGATGCTCCCTTGTCAATAGAAGACCTGCTGACTGCACTGATTGGTATGCAAACAGGTAAGGCGCCAGGCCCAAATGGCTTCCCCTGTGAGTTCTTCCAGAAGTATCACCCACAACTGTTAAAACCGTACTTAGCGGCTCTTGAGGCTTCCACGGAGAGTGGTGGTCTACCACAGGATTGGCGGCATGCCAAAATTGTTATGTTCTTGAAGTCAGGTCGCCCCCCGGAACAATTTTCGTCCTACCGCCCGATCTCTTTACTCAATGTGGAAGCCAAACTCTTGGTCAAGGTGATTGCCAATCGCTTGGTCCCGCATATTACAGCATTGGTCCACCCAGACCAGGCAGGATTTATGCCTGGCCGTGCTATGTGGCATAATATCAGACGTGCACATAATGCTATAGCCGCGGTCAAAAGACCCGGGAGCCCCACTGCGCTCCTCCTGGTGGACATGAATAAGGCCTTTGACTCCCTTAGCTGGACCTATCACTTTGCCTTTCTTGGCCGTCTAAATATTGGCCCCCGGTTACTGAATCTTATTTGCCTACTGTATACAGGTACAACCGCTTTGGTCCGGGTGGCCGACTCGGTTTCCAGACATTTTCCTACTTGACGGGGGACACGCCAGGGCTGTCCACTCTCCCCTTATTTCTTCGTGCTCGCCATTGAGACATTGGCGGCCTGGATTCGAACAGACACCCAGATGCGTGGTTTTGAATGGGCACCCGGAATTTCCGAACGCATAGCGCTCTATGCGGACGACGTTTTGTTTTTTTCTCACGAATCTTGACCGGACTGGTCCATGCCTTTTTCGCATTATGCTAATCAATGGCGAGACCTCTGGTCTATGCATGAATCGGGGAAAATCATTTCTGTGGCTGCTGCGGGGCGGGGATCGGCTGGGTGACTGGTCGCGGGAAGTAATGGTGGTTCCAGACGGTTTCAAGTATTTGGGTGTCTTTCTCTCAGCGTTCCAGTCAGTGGCGAGGAACAAGAACCTCGCCCTCCTTTGGATACAGGTGAGCCACCAGAAACGTGTGTGGTCTCATATACCCTTGTCTCTTTTTGGCAAATCTGCCATCTTTAAAATGGTTTTCCTACCCCGCCTTGTTTATCAATTACAAAATCACCCCTATCCAATCAAGCAGCCATGGTTTTGACAATTGAACGCTATTCTTTCCTGGTTTCTCTAGCGGGGTGGTGCATCGCAAGTTGCGCTGAGGGCCTGTTTCCAGTCTACTTACACTGGTGTTGTGGCTACCCTGGATGTTCACGTGTACTACATGGCCACACACCTCTTCGACCTCAACGACTGGTGGTACAGCGATCATGGAGACCCAGCTTATGCCGTAGAACGCTGGCTGCTGGGAGACAATGCTCTTCACATGGTTCTCTATTCAACGGAACTGCTTAAGGAGCCACCGCCACGATCTTTAGGATCTGGAAGTCGGCGCTCCGCCAGATGGGTTGGTGGGGGAGACTCACCAGGGAAACTCCTCTATGGAATAACGGGAAGTTGCCACAGCTGGTGCGACTGCCTGGCTTTCGGGGCTAGGGAGCCATTGAGATAGACACAGTGGGGGCAGTTGTATGTGGCCGCACCCTTTAGTGCTTTCTTGGCATACGAGGGGAATATGATCTGCCCGCACACAATTCTACCATTACCTACAATTCAGACATGCTTTTACCCCCTACATATCCCGCCTAACGGAGATACCTGAATTTAACCCCGTTGAGGCTAAAGTCTTTATGGGTGAGTTGGGGGACCACAAGATAACCAAAATATACTGTACAATTATCAATAAAACACTTACCACCCGACATAAAACTAGGGAGGCGTGGCAGCAGGATCTAGGTCCCTTAGAAGAAGACGACTGGGTGGAGGCCCTGGAGTCCCCGCGCAGTGCTGGGATTGCAGCCCTCCTGCGTCTTATCTAGTTTAAGTATCTACTAGGAGTTTATTAAACCAGGTATAGATTGTGACGTGCTGGGCTAATTGCATCTCTGCATTGTTTACGCTGTGGGTCAATGGAGGGTGCTTTCCTGCATACTGTGTGGTCCTGCCCTGCACTGTCGAGGTTCTAGAGGGGAGTGTTTACATGTCTATCTGAAGTATTGGGGTGGGATGTTCCCTCCTCCCCGAGGCAGGCCATGCTACATATTGCAGAGGACCTGGGTGGCAACAGGTACAAGCGTCACCTTTTATTTTTAGGCATTACATTGACAAAGAGAGACATCGCCCGAGCCTGGAAGGAGGAATCCCTGCCGATGATTGGAATATGGAAAAAGAGCTTGGACTTCTCTGTGGGCCTGGAAATCTCGGTCTTTGAAGCGAGGGGGTGCCCTTCGGAAACATTATAAGATCTGGAAAAGGTGAGATGACTATAGGGGTCTGTATCTGGATTCTCCTCTCCCCCATCTGAGGTTGCAGACTCATTGTTGTGAATCCAGTGAACTGGTCTGTGCGTAATATACATGCAGGATGTAACTACAAGTGGCAAGGACTCTCCTTAAATATGTGACATTTCTCCCTGTCTCGCAGAGGCAACATGGCGCAGTTATTTGTTTTTCTGTTATTATCTCTTTTTGTAACTCCTTATTTGGATGACCAATATCATGTCCTTATTGAAAATGTTGATATCCATATTTGTCATCTTCTATGCACACGCTGGGTGCCCTGTGAGGCATTCTCTTTGTCTTGGCTGTCAACAATAAAATTATGTTGTCAAAAAAAAAACGTTTAGTAGAAAAAGATTGTTGACTTGAGGAATTCTGTAAAATCCACTTTACTGTGCGTGGGCGACTGGGTAAGAGTGAAGAAAGTGCACATAAGTGGTAAATTAAAATGTTCTGAACCTATTAAGGTCATTCAAATTTTCAAGAAATTGGTGAAGCTGGAGGACAATAGTATATGGAATTTGAGTAGGGTCTGTGTGTGTCCTGGTGCTGTGAGTTCCCATGAGAATAAGAAAATACCTGATGTAGTGTGACGAGAAAAATTGTGCGATGTATGGACATCATGAAAATCATGTTGGAAGTACAGCGTTAGTTCACTGAGATCTCATTTAATTAAGTTCGAAGATGACAAAGCTTTATTGAGACATTCTTCCTTCAGAAAAAAAACATCCTTCACAAAATCTCATTTTGCTTTGCAAATTCACTACTGGGAGCAGGCGCGGTGCGGTGCGTCCATTGGGGCGTAGGGGCGAAGCCCCACTAAGCCCCATGGACCCACCACGTCGTCACTAGAAGCCAAACACAATTATTTTAAAAAATCGCGCTATCTGCCGGCCAGGAAACCGGGAGACACCCGACCTTCCCGGAGTGCGCAAGGGGGGGGGAAGGATCGGGCTGCTGCAGCTGCGCAAGTGTATTTTTGGGCACAAAAATGCCCGCGCATGCGCAGATAGTTTTCTTGTGAATTCCCCCTTAGAGAGAGGACCAGGGGGCGGCCGCAGCCCCCGGGGTTACACAGGGCGACTGGGCGAGGAGTCATGGTGCCCCCCCAGCCAATCCTGGCGCAGGATTGGCTGGTCAATACATAGCCCGGTTACATAACCCCTGACGGATAGCACGGCCGACTTTGGTGCTGGGAAACCAGGTTCGAGCCTCTTATCGAACCATAAAAATGTATACATGACTTACTTTGGTGTTAAATAAATAGATATTTTAAAAAACAAATAAAAATGATGTTCCGACTAAGGTGTGAAATTGGTGTTGAATCAATACATGCTTTTAAAAACAATTAATATTCATCATGTATCATTGGTGCTGGAGTACAAGGTTCGAGACTGGTATTGAACACTGACAAGCTGTGTGCAAGTTATATGGTCATAAAAATACATGAATGATGGATGGGTGGATGAATGATGGGTGAATGGATGGGTGGATGCATGAATGAATGATGGATGCAGGATGGATGCAGGATGGGTGGATGGGTAGATGAATGAATGATGGATGCAGGATGGATGCAGGGTGGATGGATGGGTGCATGAATGAATGATGGATGCAGGATGGATGGATGAGTGGATGGATGGATGGGTGCATGAATGAATGATGGATGCAGGATGGATGGGTGGATGGATGGATGGGTGCATGAATGAATGATGGATGCAGGATGGATGGGTGGATGGATGGGTGCATGAATGAATGATGGATGCAGGATGGGTGGATGGATGGGTGGATGGGTGGACACATGAATGGATGCAGGATGAATGATGGGTGGATGAATGGATGGGTGGATGCATGAATGAATGATGGATGCAGGATGGGTGGATGGATGGATGATGGATGCAGGATGGATGCAGGGTGGATGGATGGGTGCATGAATGATGGATGCAGCATGAATGATGGGTGAATGGATGGGTGGATGCATGAATGAATGATGGATGCAGGGTGGATGGATGGGTGCATGAATGAATGATGGATGCAGGATGGGTGGATGGATGGATGATGGATGCAGGATGAATGCAGGGTGGATGGATGGGTGCATGAATGATGGATGCAGGATGAATGATGGGTGAATGGATGGGTGGATGCATGAATGAATGATGGATGCAGGATGGATGCAGGATGGGTGGATGGGTGGATGAATGAATGATGGATGCAGGATGGATGCAGGGTGGATGGATGGGTGCATGAATGAATGATGGATGCAGGATGGGTGGATGGATGGATGATGGATGCAGGATGGATGCAGGGTGGATGGATGGGTGCATGAATGAATGATGGATGGATGGATGGGTGGATGCAGGAATGGATGCAGGATGGATGATGGATGGGTGGATGGATGGGTGGATGGATGGATGCATGAATGAATGAATGATGGATGCTGGATGGGTGGATTGATGGGTGGATGAATGAATGATGGATGCAGGATGGATGGGTGGATGGATGGGTGCATGCATGAATGATGGATGCAGGATGGATGGGTGGATGGATGGGTGCATGAATGAATGATGGATGCAGGATGGGTGGATGGATGGGTGGATGGGTGGACACATGAATGGATGCAGGATGAATGATGGGTGGATGAATGGATGGGTGGATGCATGAATGAATGATGGATGCAGGATGGGTGGCTGAATGAATGATGGATGCAGGATGGATGCAGGGTGGATGGATGGGTGCATGAATGAATGATGGATGCAGGATGGGTGGATGGATGGATGATGGATGCAGGATGGATGCAGGGTGGATGGATGGGTGCATGAATGAATGATGGATGCAGGATGGGTGGATGGATGGATGATGGATGCAGGATGGATGCAGGGTGGATGGATGGGTGCATGAATGAATGATGGATGGATGGATGGGTGGATGCAGGAATGGATGCAGGATGGATGATGGATGGGTGGATGGATGGGTGGATGGATGGATGCATGAATGAATGAATGATGGATGCTGGATGGGTGGATTGATGGGTGGATGAATGAATGATGGATGCAGGATGGATGGGTGGATGGATGGGTGCATGAATGAATGATGGATGCAGGATGGATGGGTGGATGGATGGGTGCATGAATGAATGATGGATGCAGGATGGGTGGATGGATGGGTGGATGGGTGGACACATGAATGGATGCAGGATGAATGATGGGTGGATGAATGGATGGGTGGATGCATGAATGATGTATGGATGGATGCAAGGTGGTTCGGGCTCGCTCGCTGCGCTCGCTCGCTACGCTCGCTGCAATATGCAAATTAGTTTACGCCACACCACTTTCAAATGTCACCAGCCGCCCCTGACTGGGAGCAACATCCCACGGAGGGCTCAGCATGAACCCTCCGCTGAACTACCAGCTGTTGATCGGAGTGAACCACAGAGACTGATCTTTTAGAACCGGGGGCCAAAGACGACATGTGCTGGAGCTCTCGACTCTTGAAGCCCCCGCCCGCGCGCAGGGCAAGCAGAAAGTCAAGTTTAATAACCACTGCGTGAGATGATTGGCCAGAACTGAGGCACGTCCCAAGGGGTGATTGGAATACAGCGAGATGATTGCATGTAGTGGCCCCTTCCTTCTTTGGCCTCGCGCTCATATTTGAAAGGTTAATGTCAGGCTGAATGTACGTATCCTGCCTTTCGCACTGGATGAACTCTCCGGGCCTGCCTCCTCTTTCCTCCTTGTGCATCTCAAGCAGTTGCTCTAGGAGACGGATATCAGTTTTTATTTGGCCTCCGAGGGAAGACAAGGACTGCGGCAGCTTGCACGATCCCCCTAGGTTTCGGAGATATCGGCTGCCAGACAGGCTGATTATGTTAACGAAGACATACAGCTGGCCGCGGCCTTACAAAATGTACATTACTGATGAATTATCCCTGTGTGTGGAGCACACTGTAAGCTCCTCCCCGACTCTATGCTGAGCCAAGAGTGTGCAGACTGCAAAATGAATACCATACAATCTTTCAAAATAAATTACAAGCTATTTGTACAATACGTAGGTTACTAGACTTGCAACAATTTTAAACATGTAAATCATAAAGCAGCTATTATATAGCATTATGATGTAGCTAATGTCCCCAAACGACTGCCATGGAAAATGTGGTCCATTCCATCACTTTCATTTAGCAATACAACTCATTATGAAATGTATAGCCCAGAATCACCTTATTTAGACTAATTTTATAGACTGTAATTTGCGGGAGACTGGGACTATGGATTTTTAAAATTCATAAAAGAAAAAGAAAAAAAAAGAACTTCGCAAATCGCTAAGCATGCAAACTATAGTAACCAACAGCAGCTATTCCTGGCAGTAGGAAACCACACCTGCTTTTGCAAAACACCACTCTGTGCAGCAATGGGTCTGCGGCCACTAGGGGCAGCCGCTGCTTGCAGGTCATGTGGGCAGAGTCCCCTTAATCCCTAAACCCTGCCTAGTCTATTCACCACTGCTTCCATGCTGTCACCATCCGTGTGTTGCCTTGCCTGTCAGCACTCCTCTACATACCGCTCTAACCATCCCAAGTCCACACACTCCTCACTTCATTATTTTATTTATTTATTTATTTATTTTATTTGTGCGATTTTATATAGCGCGAACTTTACCCGAAGGTGTCAGAGCGCTTTACATAGGACCCAGTTTCAAACATAAGGACTGAAGGTTACAAGCGGCAAATTTTTGACTTACATTAGAACCAGTTGAAAACATACGGACTTAGGTTTACATGCGTTATAAAAAGGTACAAACAGAAAAAAATTGCAAATGTACAAGAGATAAAGTCACACACAAGGAGGAGATAAACTCTAGGCATATACTAGTGATATCTCTATCTACTTAGGGAGGGGATACACATGGATATACTCTAAGAGTCACATAGGAATGGTAGAGAGCACAGCGGACTCCTGCATAAACTAGTGATTAGAGTTATCACTATATACATAGGGAAGGGGTAAGACTGGATATACTCTAAAAGTCACATAGGAATGGTAGAGAGCAAAGCGGACTACTGCATTTTCTAGTGATTAGAGTTATCTCTATGTACATAGGGAAGGGATACACATGGATATACTCTAACAGTCACATAGGCGACTAGTCGTTAGAGTTATCTCTATATACATAGGGAAGGGATACAGATTTGTGCAATTTTATTTAGCGCGAACTTTACCCGAGGGTGTCAGAGCGCTTTACATAGGATCCAGTTGAAAACATAAGGACTGACGGTTACATGCGTAAAAAGATTGCACATTTTTGCATTACATAAGAACCAGTTGAAAGCATACGGACTTAGGATTACATGTGTTACAAAAAAGGTACAAACAGAAGAAATTGCAAATGTACAAGAGATAAAATCACACATGGAGGAGGTACAAATGGATATACTCTAGGCCTATACTAGTAATATCTCTATCAACATAGGGACGGGATACACATGGATATACTCTAAAAGTCACATAGGAGACTAGTCGTTCGAGTTATCTCTATATACATAGGGAAGGGATACACATGGATATATTCTAACAGTCACATAGGAGACTAGTCGTTAGAGTTATCTCTATATACATAGGGAAGGGATATGACTGGATATACTCTAAGAGTCACATAGGAATGGTGGAGAGCACAACGGTCTACAGCATATACTAGTGATTAGTTATCTCTATATACATAGGGAAGGGAAAGGACTGGATATACTCTAAGAGTCACAGAGAAGGGCAGGCACGTGAGATAAACGAGAGAGGGAAGCAGATAGTGGTGAATAAGACAGTGAGGAGTGTGTCAGAGGCAACAGGAGAGACAATAGGAAAGTCGAAAGGACAGAGGGGGAGGTCAGAGATCGCTAAAATGACGGAGGAGAAAGTTAGAAGAAGAGGCAAGTCATACAGAGAAAATGTCAGGGAGCACGAAGGTCCAAGTCTGAAAGTCCAGGAAGAGGGCTGACATAGCCAGCAGGTCCAGGGGGAGAAGGGCAGTCCGCAGCAAAGTCGCAGCCTCATCGTTCAAGAGGAGCTTGTATATAAACATATATATACACACATAGTAGATTTTCTCAGGCAGTGTTCCATTAAGTGTGGTCAGAGGGAGGGTGGGAGGGATATAGGGGTATGGAGAAAAGGCAGAGCAGAAAAGGGAAGAAACATTTGAGGATCTTCAAGGGGGAAACGAGGGAAAAGGAATGGGCAAGATGGCGGGTCGGGGTCCAGAGAAAAACGGACTGAGAGCAGTAGTAAAATGGCGGCCAGGACAAAAGAAAAAGTAAAAAGGTTTATGAGAGTCTGTGGTCCATGATTGCAGATGTGAGCCAGGGAACCAAACATAGACAGAAACAAGTTCCAGTAAAAACCAAAACAATCCAGAGGCACTGTCTTTGCAGTGTATCGGTGACCGGACCCAACCACAGGCAGCAGCCGCCCGACAGGGGTAGTGGATCTGAACAGGAGTCCTGTGCCAAACAATAGTAATTGTGCCAAACAATAGTAATTACCTGTGCGTGACAAGTTGTGGAGGCTGTCACAGTCACACCACTTCCGTGTGCAGAATTTCCTCTCACTACACATCCTGCCTTAGGAAATCCAACAGGGCACAAGTCCTAAAAAACATAAGTAGGGGGACTAACCTAGTTAGATATCACGGCGCACGACATCACAGCACGCAACATCACGGCGCACGACATCACAGCGCATGACATCACAGCGCATGACATCACGCATGGCATCACAGGAATTGGCATCATAGAGAGTGGCATCACAAGCCACGACTTTAAAAGAACTGGCATAACAAAGAGTGACATCACATCTAAAGCCTTCACATATATCTTTAGCAGGTCTAGCATGTGCACTTTTGAGCGCATTGCGAGGATAATAGCACAGTGAGCTATGGAAGATGATATGTGGCTTCTACACCTTGCAATTTCCAGTTTAATGTAACACATCTTGTACATTAATTTACAAACTTATATTATGTATTGTACATGTAATATGCACATGTTGATATAAAGCGCACTGACACCCTGAATTGGTATGAGTAGGGCTATACAAGAAAAAATAATGGTACTTAAATTATTTCAACGCCTCCTCAGGTGTAGTAATCTCTACATAAATGCAATTTGCTGTGTGTAAATACTTGGAAAGACCGACACATCTGACATTTTTACAGTGCATGCATACCTCCTAAACAGGGAGTGAACAAAGTGAAAAGCTGCCTTTCTTAAGTATGTGCGAAGTTCTAACATGTTTCCTACCTGCTTCATTTGCATCTAGGTGTGAGGCTCTTGACTGCTCCCAGCCAAGAGACCTCTCTCTACACCAGTGGTTCCCAAACTTATTCAACATGTGGCTCCCTTGACCTAATTGGCAGGTGGTCGTGGCTCCCCATCATGTCACTTTTTTCTTACCGGTGGGAGGATGTAAACCAGACCTCAGGAGTACTTCCAATTTTCACCCTGAGGTTAATTGGGATGAAGCCATTGAATAAACTGTCTTGTTGTCACTTTTAGGTGGCCCAGTCTGGGGTGATTGAATAGCGTGCAATCCTTGAATTCCAGGTACATCTCGGTTTATATTTCCCACTTGCTTTCAGCAAGTGAAAATGTGAGCAGAAGCACTACATTTTCTCTAGGTGAAATACAACTTCAGCTTTAAGAAATAGCTTCAGAGCAGTGGAAGTGCCAGTTCCAGATAAATAAGTGGTGCATGTCTTATCTCACATTTCAACAGCCAGGCCAACAATCTATTCCACATATATTCTTTTTTCCTGTAATTAGGGCCCATCTAGATATTTGTTGTAGCAAAATAATACTCGTCCTGACATCGCCTCAGTGTGTGATTGTAGATAAGGTTTGAAAATACTCATTTTATTTGGGAGGCCTTACTCTTGTTACTAACTATGACACAAAAAGCTGCACCGAAGATCAAGAAAACGTTTTTTAAAAAAAAACATCTGAGAATTTTTTTAGAGCATGCTTGCATTGCAAAGCAAGGGATGAGCGGTGGTCACCTGATGACCCCTTTTATATACGCAGCTGAAAACTTTAACAATGCCACTTGACGATCAACCTCCATTACCTGTCCGCCCTCTTTGTCATAACACCATATAGGCCGCCTGGTGTGTACCTGTTCATGTGCAACGGCTAACTTTTGGTAAGTATGCCTGCATAGCGGCTGCTTTCTTTTATATACCCGTTTATATATCGAGTTTGTTTACATTTGCAATACCCAGCCTATGAGTTTTACGTCCTCTCTGAGTCCTCGCCATAGCTCAGCCTCAGCTCATAATGTTGAGACACAAGAGAGACAAAAGAACACAGTCTTACCCTGCATGTGGGAGACTTTTTGGCTGTCTTGTAATGCGATGGTCCAGGCAGGGACAGAATAAACTTAAACATAGGAGGGTGTGGATTTGAGCTCTCCTATCACGGCTGACATGCTGCTCTCCGTGCACATTACCACCCAACAACAAATTTCCCTTGAGGAGAATCACACTGAGATGTCCACGTATCACGAGAAACAAACACTTTGAAATAATAAGTAAAGTAAACAGCTGTAATTTTGTACTCGCGCTGTTTTGCCTGTTAGCGCCTGTGTCTCTTCCTGGGGCAGTGGGGAGTGAATCCAGCAAAAGGGAAAATGTTGGAATTTACTAACAGCAAAGCAGAATAGACGGGCACTCACTGTTGTGACAATATATATTTCATATATACACCTCTCCTGAGCATATGTGATGCTGGAGATAATGCTCACTGGTTGCACACCTATAGAATCGTAGGTGCATCTCCCATGGCACCAGTGTATTTGCTGAATCAGCTAACGGTTACTCTTCAAATAATTCAAATCAGTCCTTTACTTGTGAGTTGATAAAATTATATTTCACATTGTTTTAGATTGACACAATGTATTTCCATATCATCATTTGTAGCAATAATAATCCAATGCATTTCGGTGAAACCCTTCACCTTCGTCAGGGATTTTCTACAAACAAAATAAACAGTGTACATTGTAACTCGCTTTAAATCAACAATGGTTACATTTCATTCAAGTTATCACATTAGTTACATACGCTCTTCTGATAATATGTACTTCCTTTCACATTTAATCTCCCTTCTTAGTTCATACTCAAATACATTCTGGTTTCTGTGAAACTAAGACGCTAAACCGCTGCTGCTTAACTATCCGTTAACGCGGTGGTTAGGGACAGCCTCGGTATTCAAGCTACGCTGCTGCGCGATTAAAAAATCACTACCGATCTCCTCGTGCTTCCTGGCGTTCTAAGCTCACCTGGTGCTACTGCGATAGCTTCTTTCCGCTCCTGTCTGCGGGTGGGTCTATAGCGAAATGAGCTCTCAAACTCTGTGTAATAACGCTGACGCTGCGTGAATGACGCATGCGCAGTAAGGGAGTAGATCGATTTTTTTTTCTGTGTTTCTTTATCTGTATCTTTATCAACTGCAGGTAGACATAAAGTCAAAAACTCATATATCTGGATTTATACGGTATCAATCCTGTTACGTTTGCAATTCTTGGATCGAAAATAATAAACGCGCTCCATGGATCTAACAAGTAGTGCTAATTTATATGATCAGTTATATACATGCTAAATTATAAATAACATACAAACTCTGTGCGATCATTTAAACCATTCGGCTTGAGACTGTTCAGATAATAAATCCAGTGATTTTCACGTTTCAACAGGTTCTTTTTGTTCAAAGTTCCTTCTTTTCTTGGTACAATTTCCAAAACGCACGCTCTTAGTTGGTTCAAGTTGTGTCGTTTTTCTTCAAAATGGGTGGCTATTGTGGATTTCGTGGAGTGAGTTCTTATATTGCTCTTGTGTTCTGTCAGTCTTACTTTTAGTTTTCTTTCTGTATGGCCCACGTACACACTTCCACATGGACATTTTAAGAGATAAACCACATTCGTGGTGTCGCAAGTTGCATTAACCCTTAGAGGTATTTTGTTTCCTTTCATAGGGTGACTAATGTTTGACCCCTTGATGATGTTGTGGCAGTTGGTGCAATTTAAGCACGGTACTGTTCCTCTGTATATCTGATGAGGTGTAGTTTGTTTGGGTTGTTTTAACAGATCACTTAAATTTTTACCTCTAGAGTGAGCAAACAATGGTTCCTGGTCAAATATTCCATTGAACTCGCTTTCCATCTTGACTATTTGCCAATTCCTGTAAATAATTCTTTTGAATTGGGAACTCACATTAGAATATTTACTGACACAAGTTATCCTTTGCGATTTGGTGCTAGGCTTGTACGTGAGTAATTCTGATCTGGTTTTCGATTGGGCTCTGGCCTGTGATTTGCGAACCATGTCTTCTGGATAACCTCTGTTGATAAATCTATGTGCCATGGTTTGTAGTTGATCCTGGCATACGTGATCCTCAGAGACCACTCGTTTAACCCTAAGAAATTGGCTATATGGGAGGTGTGCCTTCAAGGTTGGAGGGTGGTGGCTGGAGAAATGTAATAAGTTATTCTTGTCAGTGGGTTTCCGATACAAGTTCGTCATGATTCTGCCATCTTTTAGTGTGATCTCCACATCGAGGTATTGAATAGTGGTGCTGTGAATATTCCATGTGAATTTAATTCTGTCGTTTTTTTCATCCAATCTTTTAAGTTGCTGTTCCAAAGATTCTTGGGTCCCTTTCCATATGATAAATATGTCATCTATAAATCGCATGTAAGCTAACAGATGAGTTGCCCATTCCTGGTCGTTGTAAATGTGTTCCTCCTCAAACGCTCCCATAAACAAATTTGCATACGCCGGAGCGGCGCAATTTCCCATAGCGGTTCCATTCAGCTGGATGTACCAGCGCTTCTCGTAGGTGAAATAACTGTTCATGAGAGTAAATTCCAAGAGTTTCAACACAAAAAGTTGTAAGTCTTGTGTGTATGTGCTTTGTAGTAGTGCTTTCTCTATGGCGTCAAGGCCTTCTCTGTGTGGTATTGCCGTATACAATGTTTTTACATCAATTGTCGCCATGATACAATCTTGTTCAATTTTGACTGCTTGTAGTTTTATCAAAAAGTCTGTAGTGTCTTTTATATACGAGAGGTTTTTGATGACTAAAGGTTGCAAGTATTTGTCGATGAACTTCCCCACTGGCTCGTGGATGCTCATTTTGGTGGAAACAATGGGTCTGCACGGAGGTTTCTGCGGATCTTTATGTATCTTGGGGACCAAGTATATGGTGGGACTTTTAGGGTTGGATTGCATCAAATATTGTTTGGATTTCTCATTGATTGTTCCTTCTTCAGTGGCTTGTTCCAATATAGCCTGTAGTGTTTTTCGTATTTCCATAGTAGGATCATAACTTATTTCTAAGTAGGTATTAGTATCTCCTAGATGGGTCTGCATGGCCGCCTCATAGAACTCTTTCTCCATAATTACTGTCGCTCCTCCCTTGTCTGCTTTTTGACAAATTATCTGTGGGTTGTTGGCTATACTTTCAATGGCTCCAAATTCTTTTTTGGACATGTTTGGGTTTTTTGTCCTCTTGTGCGTGTTAATTTGGTTGATTTCCTGTTTGCATAGGTTTTCAAAGAGATCAATCATCTTGTGCGATATGGGAGGCATATAGGTACTTGGAGTTTTCAATCCTTTTAATTCATCATCTTTAGGTATGGTAGGTTCTGTGATGACGTTTTCAAAGAAATGTCTCAATCTCATCTTACGAGTAAGTTTGAAAAGACTGACTTCCAACTCTAATTGATTGGTGTGACTGGTTGGAACGAACGATAATCCTCGTTGTAAGGTATTGATTTGTGTTTCTGTGAGATTCTGGTTAGAAATGTTTAGAACTAAGTTATCCTGGGTAGTCAATGGTGTTTCTTCCTGTCCTTCCTGGTGGTTGTATTCCTGGTTTGAGGCGGACTCTTTTCTTTTGTTCTTGTTGCGTCCCCTCCTGGGTCTTCTGGTGCTGTTGGACCTACGTCTAAAAAAGGCTCCGATGTTGTTGGTTTGTCTGTTGGTTTATTTTTGGAAGGTGCTCTTGTTTGTTCCTGTCTCTCACTGTCCGTGGACGATGTGTCTGTTTGAGAGGTGTATTGTTTCGTTTGTCTCCTTTTAGCGTAAACTTCAGCCCAAGTATAGACTTCCTGTAATTTATAGTCTAAGGTGTCTCTCCTATATTTTCTTAGTTTGCGTTCATTGACTTCCTGTACATGGTTTGCCAATTGCGTGTTAATATCATCAATGATCTTTTGTAGTTCTTCCTCAGTGGCTCCCTTTTTAAGTTCTTCCGTTACTGTTTCAATCTCTATTTTTAACTCTTCTAAGATTTTTGCCAATTCCTCTATTGGCAAACCATGTACAGGAAGTCAATGAACGCAAACTAAGAAAATATAGGAGAGACACCTTAGACTATAAATTACAGGAAGTCTATACTTGGGCTGAAGTTTACGCTAAAAGGAGACAAACGAAACAATACACCTCTCAAACAGACACATCATCCACGGACAGTGAGAGACAGGAACAAACAAGAGCACCTTCCAAAAATAAACCAACAGACAAACCAACCACATCGGAGCCTTTTTTAGACGTAGGTCCAACAGCACCAGAAGACCCAGGAGGGGACGCAACAAGAACAAAAGAAAAGAGTCCGCCTCAAACCAGGAATACAACCACCAGGAAGGACAGGAAGAAACACCATTGACTACCCAGGATAACTTAGTTCTAAACATTTCTAACCAGAATCTCACAGAAACACAAATCAATACCTTACAACGAGGATTATCGTTCGTTCCAACCAGTCACACCAATCAATTAGAGTTGGAAGTCAGTCTTTTCAAACTTACTCGTAAGATGAGATTGAGACATTTCTTTGAAAACGTCATCACAGAACCTACCATACCTAAAGATGATGAATTAAAAGGATTGAAAACTCCAAGTACCTATATGCCTCCCATATCGCACAAGATGATTGATCTCTTTGAAAACCTATGCAAACAGGAAATCAACCAAATTAACACGCACAAGAGGACAAAAAACCCAAACATGTCCAAAAAAGAATTTGGAGCCATTGAAAGTATAGCCAACAACCCACAGATAATTTGTCAAAAAGCAGACAAGGGAGGAGCGACAGTAATTATGGAGAAAGAGTTCTATGAGGCGGCCATGCAGACCCATCTAGGAGATACTAATACCTACTTAGAAATAAGTTATGATCCTACTATGGAAATACGAAAAACACTACAGGCTATATTGGAACAAGCCACTGAAGAGGGAACAATCAATGAGAAATCCAAACAATATTTGATGCAATCCAACCCTAAAAGTCCCACCATATACTTGGTCCCCAAGATACATAAAGATCCGCAGAAACCTCCGTGCAGACCCATTGTTTCCACCAAAATGAGCATCCACGAGCCAGTGGGGAAGTTCATCGACAAATACTTGCAACCTTTAGTCATCAAAAACCTCTCGTATATAAAAGACACTACAGACTTTTTGATAAAACTACAAGCAGTCAAAATTGAACAAGATTGTATCATGGCGACAATTGATGTAAAAACATTGTATACGGCAATACCACACAGAGAAGGCCTTGACGCCATAGAGAAAGCACTACTACAAAGCACATACACACAAGACTTACAACTTTTTGTGTTGAAACTCTTGGAATTTACTCTCATGAACAGTTATTTCACCTACGAGAAGCGCTGGTACATCCAGCTGAATGGAACCGCTATGGGAAATTGCGCCGCTCCGGCGTATGCAAATTTGTTTATGGGAGCGTTTGAGGAGGAACACATTTACAACGACCAGGAATGGGCAACTCATCTGTTAGCTTACATGCGATTTATAGATGACATATTTATCATATGGAAAGGGACCCAAGAATCTTTGGAACAGCAACTTAAAAGATTGGATGAAAAAAACGACAGAATTAAATTCACATGGAATATTCACAGCACCACTATTCAATACCTCGATGTGGAGATCACACTAAAAGATGGCAGAATCATGACGAACTTGTATCGGAAACCCACTGACAAGAATAACTTATTACATTTCTCCAGCCACCACCCTCCAACCTTGAAGGCACACCTCCCATATAGCCAATTTCTTAGGGTTAAACGAGTGGTCTCTGAGGATCACGTATGCCAGGATCAACTACAAACCATGGCACATAGATTTATCAACAGAGGTTATCCAGAAGACATGGTTCGCAAATCACAGGCCAGAGCCCAATCGAAAACCAGATCAGAATTACTCACGTACAAGCCTAGCACCAAATCGCAAAGGATAACTTGTGTCAGTAAATATTCTAATGTGAGTTCCCAATTCAAAAGAATTATTTACAGGAATTGGCAAATAGTCAAGATGGAAAGCGAGTTCAATGGAATATTTGACCAGGAACCATTGTTTGCTCACTCTAGAGGTAAAAATTTAAGTGATCTGTTAAAACAACCCAAACAAACTACACCTCATCAGATATACAGAGGAACAGTACCGTGCTTAAATTGCACCAACTGCCACAACATCATCAAGGGGTCAAACATTAGTCACCCTATGAAAGGAAACAAAATACCTCTAAGGGTTAATGCAACTTGCGACACCACAAATGTGGTTTATCTCTTAAAATGTCCATGTGGAAGTGTGTACGTGGGCCATACAGAAAGAAAACTAAAAGTAAGACTGACAGAACACAAGAGCAATATAAGAACTCACTCCACGAAATCCACAATAGCCACCCATTTTGAAGAAAAACGACACAACTTGAACCAACTAAGAGCGTGCGTTTTGGAAATTGTACCAAGAAAAGAAGGAACTTTGAACAAAAAGAACCTGTTGAAACGTGAAAATCACTGGATTTATTATCTGAACAGTCTCAAGCCGAATGGTTTAAATGATCGCACAGAGTTTGTATGTTATTTATAATTTAGCATGTATATAACTGATCATATAAATTAGCACTACTTGTTAGATCCATGGAGCGCGTTTATTATTTTCGATCCAAGAATTGCAAACGTAACAGGATTGATACCGTATAAATCCAGATATATGAGTTTTTGACTTTATGTCTACCTGCAGTTGATAAAGATACAGATAAAGAAACACAGAAAAAAAATCGATCTACTCCCTTACTGCGCATGCGTCATTCACGCAGCGTCAGCGTTATTACACAGAGTTCGAGAGCTCATTTCGCTATAGACCCACCCGCAGACAGGAGCGGAAAGAAGCTATCGCAGTAGCACCAGGTGAGCTTAGAACGCCAGGAAGCACGAGGAGATCGGTAGTGATTTTTTAATCGCGCAGCAGCGTAGCTTGAATACCGAGGCTGTCCCTAACCACCGCGTTAACGGATAGTTAAGCAGCAGCGGTTTAGCGTCTTAGTTTCACAGAAACCAGAATGTATTTGAGTATGAACTAAGAAGGGAGATTAAATGTGAAAGGAAGTACATATTATCAGAAGAGCGTATGTAACTAATGTGATAACTTGAATGAAATGTAACCATTGTTGATTTAAAGCGAGTTACAATGTACACTGTTTATTTTGTTTGTAGAAAATCCCTGACGAAGGTGAAGGGTTTCACCGAAATGCATTGGATTATTATTGCTACAAATGATGATATGGAAATACATTGTGTCAATTTAAAACAATGTGAAATATAATTTTATCAACTCACAAGTAAAGGACTGATTTGAATTATTTGAAGAGTAACCGTTAGCTGATTCAGCAAATACACTGGTGCCATGGGAGATGCACCTACGATTCTATAGGTGTGCAACCAGTGAGCATTTATCCATACACTCCAGGAGGGGAGTGGTTCCTATGAGCACAGTATAAACATTTTTTGTACAAACAAGGCGGTGCACATACCCTATATCTATTATGCTGGAGATAATGGCATTTTAAAAAATAATACTCTCCGTAAATGCTTATTTAGCAAGAAGTAGCACAAGTAAGGTATCCTTCACAGTGAGGGTGAACCTTGCCCAGGCCAAGGCCTCTATAGCCTCCCATCAGCTGCCACGGGCAAGCAATGGACACTACTAGAAATGAAATGTGCAAATGTCCTCCCCTGACGCTGCTATCTTGATCCCTGACATCAGTGATAGAGGGGTTGTCCAATACGAGCCAAATCATTCGGAAAACGCAAATTTTCCCCGATCTGGATTGGGAGACGTCAGAGGCAGAACAAGTCTTCCCTTCGGGAAAGGAATGAGGGTCACACGAGGCAGCTGGGAGGAGGTGCTGTTTCTTAGAAAGGGAACGTGTGTTTAGTTCTAGCAAGTCCGACCATAAAATTACTTCAGTGGCAAACTCCTGAAATATATGGAGGGAAGAAGGGGGGACTGCTTTTACAGAGACTGGAAGGAAAAGGGTCTCACAATTACAATACTACATGCTTAGAAGCTTCCTCAGCGCAGGCTATCTTCCCACATCGTGCGCGGCGCCCCTGGCGACTCCTAACGGCGCACCGGCGTGCCGCGGCGCACAATTTGGGAACCACTGCTCTACACTGTAATCCTGACTGAGAAACCGGGGCACCAGGACTGGAACCCCCTGTGAGCCTCCGCATTGGCCCTGACATCACTCCTTGCGCCCAGAGGTGCTTATCAGCAGCCAAGAGGCCCCGCTGTATGGGACCTCTCTCCACTCTACTCCTGACAGCGAGACCGGGGTACCAGGACTGCAACCCCCGTGAGCCCCCGCATTGGCCCTGATGTAATTCCTTGCTCCTGAGGTGCTTATCAGCAGCCGAGAGGTCCCGCTGCACTGTACCTCTCTCTGGACTCTACTCCTGACCGCGAGACCGGGGCACCAGGACTGCAAACCCCATAAGCATCTGCAATGGCCCTGGCGTCATTCGTTGCTCCTGAGGTGCTTATCAGCAGTCGAGAGGACCCACTGCACTGTACCTCTCTCTGGACTCTACTCCTGACCACGAGACCAGGGCACCAGGACTGCAACCCCCATAAGCATCTGCATTGGCCCTGGCGTCATTCCTTGCTCCTGAGGTGCTTATCAGCAGCCGAGAGACCCCGCTGCGCGGGACGTGCCTGGGCCGCACCCGGGCGAAACCTGGGCCAAGGCCTGGCCCGTCTTTGCCCGCCATTGCCAGGAAGAGGCAGGGCAGGGCCACCTCTTTTGGTCTTTCGATTCTGCAACCTTCAGTTGGGACTCTCTGGGACTCGTGGTCCGTTACCACCTAAAACTGTGAGTTATAGAAGCAGAGACGTTTTAAGGCATGGGCAAAGTGGGCTCGGGCCCAGGGCCCCAGCCTTTCATGGGGCCCGCTGATACAGCCAGCTCTGTTCTGCAAAAAGGATTGCCCTGATGACCTTGAATAATTCTTAAAAGGATTGTTTTAAACATCTTTTCCTATAATGTATTGTTAATTTGAGCGATGTGCGAGAGTTTATTACAGACATTTATCAGATATATGTTGTGTCTGTTTCATGCAACACCAAAAAAACAAAGTTACTTATCACCTTGCATGCTGATGACGAGCTCAGCTCTTCATCAGTGTTACCTGCCGTGTGCTGATGACGAGCTGAGCTCGCCCTGTAACGCGGTAATTTTTAAAATGCCGCATACCGCGGGAAAAGCCGCCGCACGCATGCGGTTAAAGATCAAAACCTCACATATGAGAAATGTGAGGGTGTCATAGAGAATATTTGTATCAATATTAGTGAGTTGCCTTTGTATTACAATATTGAAAACAAATGTCACTATCCATGAACATTAGATGTAAGCACATTTTGAATTTGGACCACTGCACATGTGCACTGTCAGTGACCTGGCCAAAGAGGGCATGAAAGAGCTGAAAATGGATCATGAATAAAAAGATGTTCCACAGAGGGGCCCCAAAATACATTTGGCCCAGGGCCCCCAAAATCCTTAAGATGTCCCTGTATAGAAGTACATTTACTGATTCCCTATTTACCATCTCCCCCTAGCTCTAGGGATTGTTTTGGGTGCCCTCACTCTATTGCTTAAGCTAGTACCTTTGACAAGGATCCATAACCACTGCTACCAAGTCTATTTCTTTGGCATTTTAAGATCTACCTCTGTACCATAGCCACTAATTGATTTATTGTCATGCGAAAAAAGGAAATCCACCGACAATGATCGGGGTGGGAAGACTGTGGAGCCACCCAGGAAAGCCTGTAAAACTAAGATGGTTCACAAATCCACAGTTAACAACTGTGTTCTCAATCGCATTGATGATCTATTGGTAGAATGCCACAACATCTTAGCTCCTGTTTCAAACCCAGTCACCCAAGGCACCCTGTGATCCTCTGTTGAACCAGTTCTTTCCCCTAGTCTAAATCCCAATCATATTAAACAAATTCTGTCTATATTCACCAAGCGCACCACACGGAGCGCTAAGAATAAGACCCCATGACCCAACATCACTTCACAATATTCACCAATAGAGGTTTATAGGGAGGTAGGGACTTTTCCCTTTCCCACTGTGGAGGCAGATACAAGTTTAATAGAAGACACTACTGACATCAATACCATCATTAATATCTCTTTAGCCAACCGATAGTCACCATTTCACAATTTGCCTGAAAACAAGATGGGAAGGCAGGAAGAAGTAGAAAGGGCCCTTCCGTCACCAAGTCCAGCTGCTACACATACGGACACCGAGAAAGAGTTTACAGAGAGGAGGGTCACTGAGCCGAGCATCTACCAGTAGGAATGGACACTTTCAGGGTAATCTTCGAACGTAGGCATGAAGTTACCTCACTAAAATCGCTAATTTTAGCGCTTACAAAACAGGTCAAGCTTCTTGTGGCTAAAGATCAATCTAGAGCAGACACATCCAATCACACCTCGAGTTTGCTACTGAATCAGACCATCCCACTAGGAAGCAGAGTCACCCCTAAGCCTACGAATAACTTAGTGCCTCTCATGTCTATCCAACCTTGTCACGCAATACAACTAAACAACACAAAGGCTTTGAAATCAGTGGGTAACAATTACACTAACCTAGTTGATACCAAACATCACTATAGCCTAACGCCTGAACAAGACCAATGCTCCTCTATGGTATGGAGCATTGGTCTTGGTATGGTATTTATGATTAATGTGCCTAAAGTTCAGTCCTATGCCATATATGAAGGTAACAACTCTTTGAATAATAATTCAATCCAGTGGATCCAGAAAAAAAGGGGGTGCAGGTCTGTCATCAGGGATGATATCCTCTAGACAAAACATTTAACCTACCGAGCCTCACTAACGGATTCCATTGAACTGCACTTAAGAGACGAGAACTAAGCACACAATCTTATAGCCCTGGAGGCAAGATCCTGTTCACCTTCAACCACCAACATCCAGATGAAGTATAATCCCCCTGTCATACCCCAGTCCCAAGCTCACAAAAGGCATGGCATCCAGATGGGGTCTGTTTCATCCTTGGCCTTGAACGATTTACTGGTGTGCCAAGCCTACACAACACGCATGATTCCATGCCATCCAGATAAGGCCGAACCGCCATCCCTTGAGGCTCACAAGGCCAGGGATCCTCTGTATCTTTTGCCACTCAAGCTACACCCCCCTAGTCTTGAGACTCTTGACCCAATGCAGCCCACCATCAGTACTCCATCAAGGTCAAACCTAAATCTGCAAGCAAGCTCCTTAAACCCACAGATGAGCTGCGTAACAGAGGATCGTTATCCAGTCTGTACTGGCTTAGAAGAACCAATAGCCAAACTTCGTATATTGACGTGGAACGTGGCAGGGCTAAGGCCCAAGGTGGCACTCCCGTATTAGATTACGTTTATAGAACAATTTGATATCTGTATCCTAGAGGAAACGTGGACCACTGCCCCTGTTTTTATTCCTGTACATGTCACGCTAAGCTGCCTGGCAGTCACCACTAGACCAGACAGACCAGCAGGGGGGCTGAGTACCTGGATTAATATCGACTTGCGATGTACCATCAGAGAAATTAAGACCAATAGCCCCAACATTCTTGTGACCAACCTTAGGGGTAGGAACGGTAGGGAGGTGGACATATATAATATCTGTGCTCGTGGTGTTAAGGCGGGCTCCAGCTCACCAACTCTTCAAGCATTGGAAGACTGTCTTGAGGAAAGAGAGTCCTCATCTCCTCTAATAAAAGCAGGAGATTTTAATACTGAAGTGCCGAAAAATAATCACAACCCAAATAGAGCCATACTTACAAATAGCCCATATATCAATTACCAATAATCAGTCAGTTGGCAGTGTAGAAGGTCCAGTCGTTTATTACAACAAACAAACTCTGCCAGAGGAGCTCCTTGCGACCTAACCCCAGAAGGTCCGCCAAGAAGACTGCCGGCACATTGTCAGCACATCACATATATACTGTTGCATTTTGAAGCCGTTACCTAAGATGGAAAAATACAGGCTGGTACAGGTTGGTGCAAGGAAGGCCCATATATGGAACACAAACCCCTTCTCAGTATAGTTCAGCTCATTATAGCATGGTCGAGAGGGTGACTCCCTTCTGCTAACTCCGAGAAAGAGTCCGAACAGCGCTTCCCTGGAATGTGCTTGCCCAATCTACCCCCACCTATAACCTTGACAGGCCTAACGTGCAGAAACAGCAGGTTTCTACAGTTGTACTATTTCACGGGGGAACGGATCTCGGCTATGGAGAGGGAAAGGTTTCGTTAAGGCTGAAAGCGGACTAGGCCACAAAATGGCGTTTGTCGGGTCAAGCTGTGATTGCGTATAACATAAAATATCGCGCAATAAGGTGTACATGGGTCCCTAAGCGGGTAGGTGTGCAGACTTATTAGTGTTCAAAACTCTATATCTGATCAATAGCTACACCATGCTAATTACTAGCTATAACTATATGTTTTACTAGGCCCAGATCGAGTTCTGGTTCCTCAAACCCTCCTTTCAGCGTGATGTAGTTAACTAATAGGAAGTACTAATCCTGGAAGACTTCCTCATCAATGGCCATCAACTCACACATCTCCTGTTGGAGCATCTGAGCCTTAGTGGGGACAGAAGAGGGGGTGAACATGGCTGTCACTCGTGTAGCACAGTAAGAGCAGCAAGCCGGTCCACACTGCATACAGAGGCAGCAGGTGAAGATTATACCGGCAGCTCCAGCTACTATCATTAACAATTTCCAACCCCAAGGCGACAAGAGCCCCCAGAACCAACTAGAGAGTGACCAGGACCCATTCTCAGTGTGCATTTCGGCCGCTATGCGATGTAATTTTTGGATAGCCAAATGAACAGTGGGGGCGGAGTCAGGAATCTAAACACAGCAGGAGCTGCCGATCACTCGACAAGCCCCTCCCCAATCAGCCAAGATAACGTCAAGAACCATCCGGTTCTGGAGCGAAACAAGTCTTGTGGCCTGAAGCTCTACAGTGATATTGGTCATGATATCAGTGGTAATATTAATTACGTTTTCCACTATTCTAGACAATCGTCTTATTTCCCTACTGTAGAAGATTGGCCCCCAGAAAGGGACCAATCCTTTCGAGAAGTCTGTAAACTGTTGCAAGGACGTGTCGGTCTGATCAACCTCAGTCATGTCAAGCTGCCTTTGCTGTCTATTGGAAACTGGTTTTGTACTATGATGCTGGTGCGTTTTATGATAATTTGATGGCGCTATGTAGACAGGGGGGTACAAGAAGGACAGGTAACACTGCCCCGCCCATCCTTGTGATAGCCAAGTATAAGCATTTTCTCCACAAACGAAATAAACATTTGGTGGTGTCAACAGTGGGGGGCTGCTGAAGATCTTTATTCTATAACTATACTTGCAGATGCTATTTCCAACCTGCACATGTCCCATACCCTGTACACAGAAATCGGAGGAGGTATTCAAAATAGGAACTGGCAGAATGCGTTCACTATTGACATGTCTGGCAACAAAATGCTGAAAGTACTGAGAATGATAAAAATTAGCAAAATGATACAGTTCGTCCTGTAACCAAGTACTTTTTTCATTAGCAGTATACAAATTCATACAAGCATCTGGGTCCAGTGATCCCTCCCCTCCATTTCCATTTGGGTCAAATCCCTGGTGTGTTTCAATGTATGCTAGGATCATATTATAGTCCTTCTCCGTGTATTGTTTGGGGTTTTCCACATAATGGTTATACATAGCAGAGAACATTTGAAACCAGGCTTCACAGCTACCTAAGTAGGACAATGGCAGAGAAAGAAATAAGTCGTGTTTATGCATAACTGATGGTAAGAGCCCACAGACCCAACAATCGGTTATGTTGGTAGTACTGTGGGTTTGGTGGAGCATTTCTACAAATACATTCTTGGCATTAGTCTGGCGGTGTCTCTCTTTATGCGGTGCTAAGGTGAGCAAGAAGTGCTCAGGCGGGGCAATGGTAGAGGGCATCATAGCTTGCATGGGGTACTTATACTCAAAATATATAAAAACACCCATAAAGATTGCTAATATAACAGTTTTTACTAACACAAAGGCTACTTTCACACGCATGGTCCAAGTAGTAAACATTGGCTCATAAAACGGCAAATATCGTGGTGCAATGGGACGTTCTTCTTAAAGTACAATGCGACCAAAAGAGTACATTCCTAACTAAAATTCCAAAACTAAACTCGGGTACAGCAGTCCCTCCTGCCAGGGGGTTTTTCTCCCTGTGTCCGTCAGAGTCTCACAGGCAGACTCCTATCGTTCATCTCAAGAAAACAAAGAAATCGTTTCCGATGGAATCTGATGCACAACCTGGCCCTTTTTCAAGTGTAAGTCTTTCTTTCTGAACAGAGCACAGTAACAAAGTTCCAGCTCTCAACGTGTTCAGTCCAGTGTCTCGCTCAGTACCTCAGACTTGGAATCTAGCAAACCCTTTCTACTCAAGTCTTTCCTTATCTCCTGGCAGTCTGGTCTGAGGCACCGTGATGTTTGCTTGGGCGCAGGTTGTATCACACATGACCCGGAATTTCCTGATCAGAAAATAGCAAAGAAGGCACTTGTCCTTCATTGGAGCCTCCGCTCGCTGGGATGTCAACAACAGGACGAAGGGCACTTGCGGATTCAGCTGAGACCGGCTCGCCCGATCCCGTAACTCCTTCTTCTTGCCTTCCCTCTGTTTCGCAGGCGTCGGAAAAAGGGACAAATGCAGTGGCTCTCTCTGTTTCCTGGGTCAAGATGTCACCAAATTGCAGCTGATCAAAGGGAAGCGGGAGCGGCAGTCTCTTCAGATGGGAGGCATGTATCCAATGCTTCCTCCCATCCACCTTTGCCGCCGTTCGCGTTGCAAGCAGGATTTGGTGTGGCTCGGACCACCTTGGGGCCAAGCTGGTATCCCGCTCGTACTTCTTAATCAGCACCCACTGGCCGGGCTCCAATCGGTGTCCGGGGCCCTCTGGTGGAGGCCGCAGTACAGATGCTACCTGCTGATGAATAGAACGGAGGTCTTTAGTTAAGGTGTACAGGTAATCGATCAACATAGGGTATTCAACATCAGCAAAAGATCGTGGATATGTTAGCCGGCCGTCCAAAGATAATCTCATAGGGAGAGAGACCAGAACGGGAATTAGGGGTAACTCTCAAGGACATGAGAGCTAAGGGTAGGGTGTCAGGCCACTTTAAACCAGTACTTTCTTGGATCTTAGCCATCTTAAGCTTCAAAATCCCATTATATTTTTCCACCAACCCTGCTGACTGGGGGTGTCGGGCTGCATGGACTTTCTGTCGTATTTGTAAGCCATTGCAGATGTGTTTAACAAGGGCCCCATGGAAGTGCCCCCCATTGTCCGACCAAATCAAACGGGGCAAACCAAATCTTGGTATAAACTCTTTGATGAGAGCCTTTACTGTAGCCAGAGCCGTGTTCTCCTTAGTTGGGTAGGCCTCAACCCATTTACTGAAGGCACACTCCACTACTAAAACGTATTTTAAGTTGTTGACGCGCTCCATGTGGATATAATCCATCTGGAGTACTTCAAACGGTAAAGTTGGGGGTGCAAAACTTCCGCTCAAAACATTTTCTGCTTTTCCCGGGTTGTGTTGCAAACAAACCATGCAGTATTGGACCAAACGGACAGCCGTCCTTTGTATGTTAGGATTATTCCATACTGGGTCTAACAAGGCACAAATTCCCTTAGCTCCTACATGGGCTGGGCCGTGAGCCATGGTTACAACAGCATGCACCAGGGCATTGGGCAACAGCCATTTTTGCTCCTCCGTTAGATCAACCCAACAGTTATTTTCATCTAGTCTGCCCACTTCCTGTTCCCACCGTTCCAACTCAGCTGGGGTAGCTTCCTTCTGTAATTCTTATGGTATTATCGAACAAGTTTGTCTCTTCCACCCATCTTGCAGAATATGTTACAAACATAGTAGACATTTTGGACTGAGCCGTTTGCTTAGCAATCTGATCGGCAAAAGTGTTCCCTTCGCCCACCTCATCTACCACTGCCTTGTGGGCACTACATTTTATTATGGCTAGCTTTTTAGGCAAAGTTAGGGCATCTAACAATCGTAACACCAGTGGGCCATTCTGTAGTTTCTGACCATGAGAGGTGAGGAAACCCCGTTCCCTCCACAGCCGCCCAAAGCTATGGGCCACGCCGAAGGCGTATTGGCTGTCTGTGTAGATGTTGACCTCTAGTCCTTCGCTCAATTCACAGGCTCGTAATAATGCCACCAGTTCAGCAGCCTGAGCTGCTTGATAGGGAATTCGAGAAATCTCAACTATCGTTTTCAGCGTGGTGATTGCATATGCAGCTGTTGTTGTGCCATCTGCTAACTTGAAACAAGACCCATCCACATACAATTCCCCTTGGGGGTCAGATAGAGGAATGTCTGTGAGGTCAATCCTACCCTTCGTTTCTTCTTCAGTTCGAAATAGGCAATCATGTACATCGTTTACATTTTCATTCGAAGGGAGTGGTAGCAATGTGGCAGGATTTAAGGTGGCACATGGCGTGATCGTAATATGTGGAGCAAATAGTGTCAATTCATATCCAGCGAGGCGTGCACTCGTAAGATGCTGTGTCTTAGTCTTATTCAGCAATACATCCACAGCATGTGGCACCATCACCGTTAGGCTAGAATTTAGAACGAGTCCTTCCGACTGTCAGATGGCCACCGCGACAGTTGCTGTGGCCCTCAGACAGCTAGAAAGTGCTCTGGCCACATTATCCAAGGTGGCCGACAAATAAGCGCAAGGTCTTTGCTTACCACCAAATTCCTGTGTCAACACTGAAAGCGAGCAACCGTCGACCTCATGTACGTATAGTACAAAAGGTTTACGGTAGTCAGGAGTACCCAAGACGGGTGCAGAACAAAGGGCAGATTTTAAAGAGTCAAAAGAGTGCTGGCATTCATCAGTCCAAGGGAGGGGTTCATGCGCATCTTTAGTGGTTAAATGCAACAAAGGTTTAGCAAGAAGAGAAAAATTAGGTATCCATTGGCGACAGTAAGAGGTGATGCCAAGAAAAGCATGAACTTCACGCTGGGTGCAAGGGACAGACATGTTAGAGATAGTAGTAATACGTTCAGGAGTCAAACACCTACCCTCCTTCGACAGTAGATGACCTAGGTAGGTCACCTCCTGTCGACAGTATTGAAACTTGGACAAGGACACCTTATTACCCTTCACCGCTAAATGGTGTAACAATTTAACAGTGGCAACTTTACAGCCTTCCTCAGTGTCGGACGCTATCAACAAGTTGTCCACCTACTGCAAGAGCACGTTACCTTCTGGCAAGACTAGATCATCCAACAGAGACTTAAGGGCTTGACTATAGATACTCGGACTATCAGTATAGCCTTGAGGAGCATGACAGAATCTAAAGCTTCGGCCAGATAATGAGAATCCGAAGATCTGCCTGCTGTCAGGATGGATAGGGATGCTGAAGAAGGCATTCTTCAGATCGATGACTGAAAAATATTGTGCAGTTGGTGGGATCATAGTAAGTATAGTGGTGATGTCGGTTACCACGGGATACTTTGGTACTACGATCTTATTGACTTCCCGCAAATCGATCACAAAGCGATATGCATCGCCATTCCCCTTGGGGCCGGACTCGGGCGATTTTTTCAAAATCTGGAGAATCGGGCTGTTGCAAACATTTGCAGCTGTTTCCTCAACCACCCCTTTATCAATTAAGTCCTGGATGATCGAGAGCAAGGCTCGCTCACCCGTTGGTGAAATTTTATACTGAGGTATGTGTGGTAATTTCGTACCCTTTTTTAACGTAATATGGACAGGAGGGATGTCTAGTTTACCGACATCCGAATCCCCTGTGGCCCATAATGTGGCAGGAACGGTATCGAACTCAGGCGGGAGAGGTTCAATTTAGCAAAACATTGCTTCATAGTGTCGGCGTAGGGTTGTATAGTCAAATAAACCCCGCCTGGGGAGCAATATATTTTTGCATTTAGTCGTTTCAACATATCCAAACCCAATAAATTCTCTCCACAATGCGAAGTCAACAGAAAAGGTGTTTCAATAGTGGCAGGACCAATCGTGAAGGGGAGAGGTTTAGAGATGGGGCTTACCACTGGGACTCCTGAAAATCCCACCGATACATTATTTTGCCCGGACAGAGCTGGCCCTGGAACCAATGATCGAGCAACTGAACTGTTCATTGCTCCTGTGTCAATTAGAAAATTCTCAGAAGTCCCCATCAATTCCCCCTTCACATAGGGTCCTTGCTGATTGACTGGGATCGACACCTGGCCCCTACTATGTCCCTGGCTGTCCTATGGGTGGTCGTACCTATCCTGCTCACAAAATGCGTAATCCTCATTATAATATTGTCTGCTCTGGGGGTGGTCAAAATGGTTCCGCTCAGACTTGCCTTGAGCCGCCTCTTCCCTATGCATATCACTCCGGTCTGGGCCACCCCGTCCACGTCCTTGTCCCCGAACTGCTCCATTCTGGGCAAGTAGTAACGGACACTGAGCTTTCCAGTGTCCTTCCTGTTTACAATAAGCACACTGATTTAACCCTAACGGCTGGCTCGCGCCTGCACCTGCGCCTCTGCCGGTGCCTCGGCCTGGCCCCTCCCCTCTGGATAGGGGCCCTCGAACTCCTCTCCCTCCTCCTTGTCCTCGAACGACTTGCTGTAACAATACTCGAGTTTTAAGATCCTTGGCATTCTTCACTACTTTATCCTTGCTCTCATTTTCCATATACTCGTAATATTGGGCCATGCTTAGTATCACAGAAGGGGTAGAGGTAGTCCAGGTACTCTTGGCAGCTTGTAACCGCGCAGAAATTTCGGGTGTCAGATTGGTTACAAACCTATTCACAAACAACCGGACCCCACCTTCTGTCGCCAGATCTTGTCCGCTAAAATCAATGAAAACTCCCTCGAATCGAGTGAAGAAGTCGGAAACATTCTCATCTTTCTTCTGTCTACAGGCTGTCAATTTATCCCAGTCAACCTTACGGGGGGGAATCAGTGAATGCATGTAAGCTATTATTTTTGCTGGCAAAGTGATGATTTTGTTTCTAAGCTTATCACCGGGTTTGCGGTCTCGGTCCCAGTCTTTCAACTCTATCCAGGTCCCCCCAAGCTCTGCAGCGTGATCAGTGTCATGCACTTGTCGCCATATGTCGACCGGTACCAGCAGTCCGAAAAATAGTTCTATATCTGCTAACGTCATTACAGCCGAGGCTGCAGCCTCGGTCAGTTCTTTGTAGTAGGCAGTGGGGTTCTTGCGGGGGTCAGGCAATTGTGATTTTAGGGCAAGAACCTCACTCCTTTTCCACGGAGTGTATACCCATTGCTCCTGAAAACGGGTTTCCACCCGAGCTCTTATAACCTGGTCAGTATTATCACGTGTTTCAGGGATTTCGGGATGAAAAATAGGGTGTACTTCTCTCATGGGATGCTGAGAAGTCCAATTGGGACTTTTTACAAACATTCTGACTCAATATTTTACTAATGTGTCTACGTTCTTATACACCTCCACTGGGTCAATGTTGAACTTATGGGTTCAGTCTCGGATGTTATACAGTATTTGGGGTGCCATCCCATCCTGGAAGCATAGTTCCCAAGCCTCGATAAGATAACAAGACATTTGGTATAACGCATGTTGCTGCATAACTGGTTTGAGATCCTTTATGGTACTCCACAAATCAGCTACCGTGTATACATTGTTCCGCATCCATTTAGCTGCCTGATCCGCCACAGCTTCTTTCTCACCATATTCCATGGAGCCTCTTGTGAATAATCGTCTATCTTTCATACCACCATACTCTTCTAATGGTGTGTGCTCCCTCTCTCCTGGGGTCGTACTGGCTGATTGAGAGGTCCAAATGGGACCCGGGGTTCCTAGGACCACTCGAGAAGTTGCTGGGGGCTGCCGTTCATCAGGGAGCAGGGTAGCCGTGTCTCTCATTGAGGTAGAAGGGGCGCGATTAGTACCTGGAGAAATGAGAGACACGTCTGCCTCCGGGGCGGAGGCCAGAGGAGCCGTTACCGGCTGGAGAGGCAAAGCGGGATATATACGCTGAGGCGCATACGGGGGTGGGGGCCATACATTTAATAAATCCTCTATTTCATCTTCCGCTTCATTTCGAGTCACATAACTTTTATCAACTTGTAGCCTAAACTGTCTGTCTGCATACTCGATATTTTGCTCGGTCTTATGTTTATCATGAGCAACGGCTTTCTGAGTTACAGTCTGCCCTTGCTGTATCTTCATTAATTTTTCAGATCGTATGCGTCTCCGTTTCGCCTCTTTCTGCCATTTGTTAAGAGTATCAAACATGGATTTCCTGCTCCGTTTAGCAAACAGGCATTCCTGCAGATACTGGATCTTTTTCTCATCAAAATATCCCGTCTTTGGCCACTGAAGTTCTACATTGTCTTTAGTGTATTTATTCCACAATGTGTTAAATAAGAGGGGTCCAATACCATGCTTACAATACATATCATGGCTAGGAGTTCCCTCCGGAGGGGCTGGTTGGCTTTCCTCCAGCCTTGTACCTCCTCAGCCAACAAAGCCAAAACATAGCTTACTAAAGCACGGCATTGCTCTTTTTCTAGACTGGTAGCTGAAAAGAAAAGGGTATTATTTACAACACTCTCATACACATGGCCATGTTCTGCATTCAAATCCACTCTTACAAACTTGCACTAATAAAATGACTACAATTTCACATTGACATAAAACAATACAACAAACGCTGTTTTCAAACAAGAGGTGGAGCCCATCGACTCCCACCTATGGAGAACTCTTTCCAAATCTCAAGAAGACCCAAAAGAAAGCAAACAGTCTTGTCCTTAGACTGCCTAGAGATAGCCACACAGGTTCCTCGAAACCACCGACCGACCTACGGACCATCCGACGGCATTCATGGTTCACCTCCCGAACTATTCCGGCTAAGCCCGCTTTTTCAAGCGCCGCTCCAGATATGTCCGAGTGCTACCCAATCTCAGCCGCCGGGGTTTCCGAGAGCAGTCCGGCCGGGTGTGAATTTTCCCACAAGTTACACCAAGGCGTCCGATCTTAATCTCTAGTTATTTCCAAAATCCAAAACAGGAGCGTCTGCCCGTGCAGCCTCAATGCTGCCCCGTCAGACCCCCTTTTCTAGTTCTCCGTGACCAAAAGTCACCAAATTCCAAATTCCAAATTCAAATCCAAAGGATATCCAACATGAAACAAGAAGAATCACTCACCTGGTGCACTCAGGTCCGATTGGGCTTTCTCCACTGCCAATTCCTGTGGACCGACGTGGTCCGTTCTCGGGTTACACCCGAAGGACTCCGGCGTGGGGCCACTAGCAGCTGGGGCTCTCTCGATCGGGAGAGCGGAGCGGACCCCAATTCTTCGGTCGATCCTTCTCCCCGATCAAGATCACCCTTTTCAATGTTCCTTTGTTTCTGATTACAGAGGGACGACCCCAACGCGGAGTCCCGGCGGAGTCGCCAACTGAAGTACCGAAAAATAATCACAACCCAAATAGAGCCATACTTACAAATAGCCCATATACCAATTACCAATAATCAGTCAGTTGGCAGTGTAGAAGGTCCAATCGTTTATTACAACAAACAAACTCTGCCAGAGGAGCTCCTTGCGACCTAACCCCACAAGGTCCGCCAAGAAGACTGCCGGCACATTATCAGCACATCACATATATACTGTTGCATTTTGAAGCCGCTACCTAAGATGGAAAAATACAGGCTGGTACAGGTTGGTGCAAAGGAAGGCCCATATATGGAACACAAACCCCTTCTCAGTATAGTTCAGCTCATTATAGCAAGGTCGAGAGGGTGACTCCCTTCTGCTAATTCCGAGAAAGAGTCCGAACAGCGCTTCCCTGGAATGTGCTTGCCCAATCTACCCCGACCTATAACCTTGACAGGCCTAACATGCAGAAACAGCAGGTTGCTACAGTTGTACTATTTCACAGGGGAACGGATCTCGGCTATGGAGAGGGAAAGGTTTCGTTAAGGCTGAAAGCGGACTAGGCCACAAAATGGCGCTTGTCGGGTCAAGCTGTGATTGCGTATAACATAAAATATCGCGCAATAAGGTGTACATGGGTCCCTAAGCGGTTAGGTGTGCAGGCTTATTAGTGTTCAAAACTCTATATCTGATCAATAGCTACACCACGCTAATTACTAGCTATAACTATATGTTTTACTAGGCCCCGATCAAGTTCTGGTTCCTCAATACCACCTTTGAACCATTGGACTCTGAAGATGTAACTGACAGTGACCAGGTAGATGAGCTGTGGCATGTCCCTCCCCTTGATTTACCACCAATCAAAAAATGGACACAAACTGCCTTGCAGTTCCAAGCCGTAATCCTTGAGCATGGGCTTAGGGCAGCCAATGGTCGCACTAAATCCGACAAGAAGGGGGCCAACAGCTTCAACAGGACTGCTTACATGAGCCGAATCCACTACGTATTGATAGATGTGAGACTGTGGCCTGAAGTGCTGGATATGGTAGTCGGGTCGACTATAGACAGTGACCATGATCCCCTTGAGCGCGCCATGACCACTGTTTGAACTAAGAACAGCAGCAGCTCTGGCGCAAAGCTCTCGTCTAAGGAGATATGCTCTACAAATGACAACAGGCTCCTTAAATGAGTGTGTGTAGCTTTTGATACCAACAAGCTCAAACTCATAAAGCAAACACCTCTAGATAGCATTAGCAAACTCCATAATAGACTAGAGCAGCGGGATGAGCCTGCATCGGTTACAGCCATTGACACATCTTTTTTACTCAGCTAGCATCCCACTTCAGCCTGCCAAGATCTCACCGCAAGAAGCAAACTGTCAATTCCCAATCTTCTTGGTTCAACCGAAAATGTAAGAAACTACGGTCAGATTTGGCAGCTGCAATCAAAGCAAACACATTAGCAGACAGAAGACTGACTAGGAGATCCTATACGATACCACAGGCAGAAGTAAAAAAGGAATGGCCTAAGAATCGTTGGCTACAGATTAATGATGCCCGCCAAAGGAAAGATTCTCAGAAGTCCCTGTTGCTAGTCCCTAGGGGTGATGCTGAAAGACCTAGACCACCAACTAACAATATTGCAGAGGCTGCCTGGTTTGATCACTTTTTTGCAGTATATTCGGGATCAGGAGTGATGGACACTGAAGGCTCCTTCAAGGAACATACCAGCACACAGTCCTATAGCGATTTATTCTCCTCAGCTGGTATGAAACAAAGCATTAATTCTATAGTTAAAAACAAAGCCTCAGGGCCTGATTGTGTACCTGGAGATGTCTTTCTCATCGACATTCCCAATTGGTCCAATTACATCCGGACACTAGTTAACGGAGTAGCTGCTGGGGCCCCGATACCTCCGTCGTGGAAGTGAGCTGAGGTTATTCCAGTTTTCAAGAATCGCTCACTGACCTCCAATTATAGGACAATTAGCCTAATTTATGGTGCACTCAAGGTCTTCTCAAATGCTCTTCTTACTAAATCACTGACTAGATGGAGGAGAACAACATACTATCCCGCTTCCAAGCGGGGTTCAGGAAACAATCAGCACCATTGATTAGGTCTTTCATTTCACCTTGTTGGCCTGGAAGACAGTGACATTAGAACAGGGTAGTCTCTACACCGCCTTTATTGACCTAAAGTCAGCCTTCGCCCTTATCCTCAACCCCAAACTTTGGCATGTCCTATACGCTCTGGGGCTTCCAACTGACATCTTGGTACTTTTAGTCTGCTTGCTTGAGGATAAGTATGCAAGGGTTCGCTGGGGGGACCAAAGGCAGCTGTCCGGCTCAATCAAAGTCATTAGAGGGGTACGGCAGGGCTGCGTCCTAGCCCCCACCTTATTCTCTCTCTTCATAAATGGAGTGGTGAAACACCTACCAGAAGTCCACGCAGACTCAATGGGG
Source organism: Lissotriton helveticus (assembly GCF_964261635.1). Classification (NCBI taxonomy): domain Eukaryota; kingdom Metazoa; phylum Chordata; class Amphibia; order Caudata; family Salamandridae; genus Lissotriton; species Lissotriton helveticus. Next base: position 1,305,721,001 of record NC_136061.1, read on the forward strand.
AGTGTAAAGATAACAACCTTACTGTTCGCGGACGATGTGCTACTGGTTTCCAAGACCCCTAGTAGTCTTCAATTGCTACTTGATCTCTTCGTGGCCTTCTGTGGAATGAGAGGATTGGAATTTAACACCCCGAAAACAAAGCTCATGCTGATGAACCCTCACTAATCGTTTAGAGGCAAACTGCTGTTGGGGGGACTGCTCTGGAGAGAATGGACACTTTTGATTATTTGGGTATAACCCTCACAGAGAAAATGTCAAACCCTCACGGAGAAAATGTCCTGGACACATCATATCTCAAAGCAAATCCTTCAGCAGAGGAAAACCACTGGGGCGCTGATCGAGGAACACAGGGCTTCCAAAACTAGACCGATTGCAGCCCCATTCCAGATATATGCTCAGAAGGTGGTAGGTTCAGCTCTGTATAGGTCTGAAATCTGGGGTTTGACAATCTAGAGGGCCCTCTCCATACAGAAAACAAATTTCTACGATCGCTCTGCTCTCTCCCCCAGAGTACCCTGCTTCTCTCGCTAAGGTTTGATACGGGCAGAACTACTATAGTGGACAAAGCGGGGTAACGCCCCTTTCTTTTCTGGTTGCGTTTAAAAAAAACACCGGAGCTTATCCACTACGCAGTCAGCCTTGAAGAAGTTCTCAAGCTTCATCGTTTTAAAAAAATTGGGTGGTTTAGCAACATCCAGTTACTGCTTTCCACCATATGCCTGGGAATCTGTGGGATGAATATGACACTAGTTTACAGCCTAGCAGACAATACGGTAAGACACACTCTTGGAATTGGGTGGCACAGAGAACTGTCACTCATACAATAGGAGGTCATCTTACATCAGAATTTCTGGAGTTTAAATTGCTAGGTGTGTATGAGCAGTAAATGGAGGCCATCACCATCGCACATGACAAAAAGTTATATATTCAATTTAGATTTGTCTTTCTCCCTCTGAAATCGTTCACAGCGGCATGGCAGCGGGGATCCTCTGCTGCATCACGCTGCTGTACATATTGCCCAGAGATTGAATATACGATTACGCACACTTTTTTTGCATGTCCACTATAGAAATCCCCGAGACTTAGATGGGTGCCCAATGCCATCAAGAAGCAATACATATCTGAAAAACGGATGTATGTCGTTACAACGCATGCTTTTTCCACGCATGCCTTTACAACGCAGGTATTACAACGCAAGTCATTACAGCGACTTGCGTTGGGGGGCGCTGGATAGTGAATAGTTTAATTTACTATTCCAACTCCAGTCCCCGTGTATAGTAGGGAAGGTTTTGGATAGTAAATTAAACTATTCCCTATCCTACAGCGCCCTCCAGCGCAAGTCGTTGTAACGACTTGCGTTGTAATACCTGCGTTGTAAAGGTACTGCATGGTAAAAGTTTTGTTGTAAAGGATGTTCCCCTGAAAAACAGACTCAAGGGCACTAGTAGTTTGTGCAGTGGCGAAATTATTGGGAAAAAATGTGGTATATCAGAAAGCATGCACTACAGAATGGTTAAAGCACCTCTTCAGACTTCATATTGACTTTGTTTATAGCCTTAATTTACGTCCTTTGTAGCAATAGCATCCAGAATTGTGTTCATGCCACTGTGAACAAGTGTATGGGTCATTTGCACAAGATCTTTTGGCTCCCCTCTGTAACATGGTATCAGTAATCCACTGTTCTTTTTATTAATTGTTGTTTTTAATCCCTGGTGTAGCCGCTCAATTCTGATGGAGCTATTTGATCAATAATGGAAGCTGTGCCCACAATGTATCTTTTAATATGTATGCAATATTATATTTTTGAACCAAAGCCACTTGCGCTTTCATGCATTTCTCCAAGGGTTTCAACCTGTGGGAGCTTCCTCTTCAGTCTATTCTCTGTCTAAGTTTCGTCCCACCTGAACCGTGGTTTTTAGGTCTCACACTTGCGACACATGGCGAAGCCATGTCGCAGAGCGAGCCTATTGTCGGCGGTTCTGCTTCCAAGGAGAGAAAGAGGAGACAGGAGATGGGAATCGGATCAGGTCGCGCGCGCGTTCACCATCTCCTGTCTCCTCTTTCTCTCCTTGTAAGCCTCATGCACTTCTCGCATACACACACACAGCCACAGCTTTTCGCACAAGCACGCACGCACACACATGAGCGCGCACCCACAGAGAGACACACGCACGCACACACACGAGCACACACACAGAGAGACACACGAGCGCACATACACGCACACACACACACACACGCACACATACAGAGACACACCCCCCCGACCGCCGCCGCCGCCACCCCCCTGCCCAGGGGTGAGATGTCCCCCCCTCTTTCCTCCCACTCACCGGAGAGGTCGGCGCGGGCCCCGCCGAGCAGCAGGAGGCAGGCGGTGAGCAGCAGCGGCGGCTCCATGGCGCTCGGTCCGTCCGTCTGTCTGACTGCCGGCGCGTGCCCCCTCTCGGCCTCCTATACAGCTGCGAAAGAGAACAAGGACCAGTGCGTCCCTCCTACGCACTGAGCGCGCGCGCGCGTGCCTGCCCGCCACGGAAAGAGAGTACGGACAAGGACCCGGGTCTAATATCAGCTGCGCACAACCCAAGCCCAACAGCGGGCAGACCAGGGCCATGGAAGTAAAAGAAGGACAAGGGCCGCGGGCCCGCCTGCGCTCGTTTGAATCTGGGGTTGGTTGCCTGGTTAGTTGTGCGACTAGTACTTCCCTTCGGGAGATGGGATGGGCTCTGTAGATGTTATTGTATTGTTTACATACACCTGAGAGCAGCTCACCGGGTACCCCGGTTTGAAAGTCTTGAACGTGGCTGTGCAGTGTTAACATGTTCACAGGGCCCGTCAAGGGCTTGGGTGCTGCAGGACGAAGAGTGACGGGATGTTCACGTTTGCTTTGTGTGAGCACAGAGGCAGTCTACGCTGCCAGGTAACAGTAAGTATTCCCAATATTCGGCGCTGCTTTCAGAGTCAAGCCAGGCTGAGAACCAGTGAACGGAGCAGGCGTCCAAGCCAAACATGGCGAGTCTGAGCAGAGCCGGCACCGAGGCTTGGATGATGAAAGGTGGAGCGGTTCCAGGGTACCGCGGCGCTGCCAGGAGTGGGGTGTGTGTGGGAGTGATCAGTGTGTGCTGCAACATTCACCGAGGAGCCCGGCACCGGAGGGGAGGTAGCACACCGGCAGGGGGTGTCCAGACACTCGTCTCCCGAGCTCGGGTGTCTTTTTGCAGCACCTCAGGGCACTGCTTACACTTTACTTAATCTCCCCGAGTCGTCCCAAGGACATTTCCCCTTCCCTGTAATCTGCATTTAAATAGCTGCAGGCGTTTCCAAGCAGGCGAGCAGCTCTCACTGCTATTGACAGAGCGCGCAAACCGGTTCTCATCCGCCTTTGCCAGTTAGAGCAAAACTGAATCAATAGATTTATAACAAGCTGTGCATGAGATTCGTGCCTCTTCATGTTTATTTGTGCAATGCGCAACACTACGCTTCACATTTAACATTGCGGCCCTACCTTTGTTTTGTGCTGCCCGGTTTGCCTAAATTAACTTTTAAATCATTCTTTTTATTTTCACCACAGCGCAATGTCCTACTTTAACAATGGCAGCGGGCGCTTGCTCCCCCGTTCCACGCCTTGACTACAACTACTTAGGTCACGATTTCTATTTACAAAAAAAGGGCTCGAGAAACCTGATTTCACTGGGCTGTCCTTAATTATCCTTACAGCAGCCAATCTATTTTTACCTTAACCAAGGCCCGCTTCCCCAGCCGATATCCTGCTCTCCATACAAGGCGCCTTCAGAGCAACATGGCGGTAGCTTAAGTCTAGAGCTCCCACAGGGGGCCACCACCAAGACTACAGAGGCTCCTCTCACCTAGAGGTTGTGCCGCCAGAGACCATGCAAACTTCTCCTAACTCCAAGGAAGCTCCAGGGCCACTGAGAAACCCGCAACTACACTCCACAAGCCTCCGGTGGTTCAGTTGGTCTGACTGTTAGTTTGTATAAGCAAAGCTTTAACTTTCTTGTACATAGTCTGGGAGAGAATGATTTTTAGTGTTACAAAAGTTTCTTTTCCACCAAGCATCAAATTAATGTTACAGCAAAAGTGATAGGAAGTGGGTTATTTTTTATTGCTTTGGATTCCAAACTTTTATGGAGCATGATTTTCCATGTCTCAGAGATAGTGCAGACTTCCGTTGTGCACAATACATTATTCTGCAGTTTATGCCTATCGTGTGCAGTCCAGATGGGAAAGCAACATGTCAGATTCGTTGTGTTAGTGAGTGGAGTACTCTCTGAGTATTGGGTGTCTTTTCGCAGCAGCTCAGGGCACTGCTTACACTTTACTTTATCTCCCAGAGTCGCCCCAAAGACATTTCCCCTTCCCCGGAATCTGCATTTAAATAGCTGCAGGCGTTTCCAGGCAGGGGAGGACCTCTCAATGCTATTGTGCTTTGCACCCCACAAACTGGGTAAAAGTGTACTTTAATGCAGTTTTAGCTGCACAACACCGTCTTCAACTCTCCCTGCAGCTTGTTTGAAGTGCCGCAGAACCGGTTTCTAAACCCAAACAATCCTTGATAACAACTGACGGAGCAACCAGCAGCTCTGTTGTGTAAACACAACTATTGTTGTATGAAGGGGCCAGTCCCCTCTGAACATTAGGCACCACCACACCCACCACCACCACCACCACATCCACCACCACCATGTCCACCACCACCAAGTCCACCACCTCCACCACCACCACATCCACCACCACACCCACCACCACCACCTTCCACCACCACCACGTGCACCATCACCACATCCACCACCACCATGCCCACCACCATGTTCACCACCATGTCCACCACCACCACCACGGCCACCACCACGTGGCCACCTCACTCTATCTATCGCCCTCGATCTATCTATCACCCTCACTCTATCTGTGGCCCTCACTCAATCTATCTGTTGCCCTCACTCTATCTATCTATCGCCCTCATTCTATCTATCTATCTATCGCCCTCCCTCTATCTACCGCCCTCCTTCCCTCTATCTATCTATTGCCCCCACTCTATCTATCTATTGCACTCACTCTATTGCATCACCACAGCATCACTCAGCACCACCACAGCATCACTCAGGGGTACCACAACATCGCTATGCGCTACCACAGCAGCACTGAACGCCACAGCATCACTCGTCGCCACCACAACATCACTCAGCGCCACCACAGTATCAATCTGTGCAAACATTCAACAACAACTGGTTCAAATATGTTCTCTCAATGTTTCAAGCTTTATTACAAATGTCACAAAAACATGTTAATATTTCACTTCTGTTCTTGGATTTTCGTCACAATAAAATACACTGAACATAATCTTCACGAAAGTTATTTACAAAAGTTTAAGCTATTGCTATTATAAATTACAATAACTTTTATTTAGGTATTAATTATTGTACATTTTTTTTAAAGCCATTGCTATTTGTAATATCAATATATTTACGTCACGTAAATACAACACATATTGCATTACAAATGCTATAGGTGTCACATTTGCGAAAGTTAAAACTATTGGCATTGTCAATGACAAAGCTATTAATTTCGCTATTCTCAAAACCAACACATAAATAAAACAAATTGTCATTTACAATCCCAATAGCTCACATTTTCCTGATGCGAGACCTATTGCATTACAAATGCTTGTTATCAATGCATTGTTTTTACAAACTGCTGTTTTTACGCGCCAGGTTTTTTGTTTTATTTGGTGGAGCTATTTGACTGGAAAATGGACGCTGTGCTCATATTGTAACAACACCACGTATGCAATATTATACCTTTGCACTATAGGCACTTGCACTTTTATGTAATCTTTTATGGGTTTCAAAGTGCGAGAGTTCTTTCTCCAGGTACTCTCCGGTTTTTGAAACCCAATTTTAACTGCTTACATGGAGTTAATATTTCAGGATTTGGCAGCTAACTTTGTTTGTATAATGAATTATGGCAACGTATGTATTAATGAACTTATTGTACTGTACACTTTTGCACTTTAATGGTCGTAATGACCGAATAAAGTTTCTGACTGACTGACTAAGAAAGGGAGGCCTGATGACCCCTCACATTCAGCCTTTGTTATGGGCCCAGCAGGAGTCTTAAATAAGAAAGCCTGGTCCCTGCCTGCATGTTGTTGCTTGTTGCAGATGGAAAGCAGACAACGTGCAGGTGCTACTGAAAGTGTCCCGGTGTTTGGGAATTACACCAGGACTAGTTCAGCACATTATTCAGTAGGGCCCAAATTCTTGGCTGGGTGGACGGCGTTCACCCTGTGAAAATAGTGGATGTACACAGTCCACCCGCATGTACCCCCGACTTGTGCCTTGCCTACGTGTATGGGTTTAACTATGCCTCCAGCAATGATATGAGATTTCGGTCACTTTACCAAAACTAAACTGCCAAAGGGCATAGTTAACTCTTCACCCACATCTAACTGGTATTTGTCCACAATGTCATGGGATTGTCTCGAACCTAAGTAATTTGCTTAAGTGTGCTTAATGTATGACAATACCAGAAGAGGCATTTATGACACAGCTCAGCAGAACTAATAAACATGCTAGAAATAAAGACTTCTGAGCACAACATGTGGGCAGTTTAACACCAAAGGATGCCCCACCAAGCATGTTCCTCTCCACCACCACATTGAGGTGAAGAGGAGGCGAGTCTTATGTGTAAAATTTGAGTCCATTGGAACAGTTTAGAAGTCCAAAAGAAGAGAAAGGGGACTCATGCTAAGGAGCCTAGAATGGGAAGCAAAAAGTTATAAAGAAGGTGCAGTTAGCAAATATGTGTTTTCTAGATAGACTTTGGTTAGCTTTTAAATATTAAAGAAATATGGTCATATGGAGGGCTGCATGAAGTTGCAAAGCCTCTGAGACTCTAAATCACAGGTCTTGAAATGTAAAACATTTACTCTGTGATCCCTTAAATTTAGTTCAGTAGAATGGGAACAGAACCATGAGGGACAGCTGTTCCTTGGGTTGACCTAACGGTCCACAGACCCGGCTCATAGGGCGTTCGGAATTTTCCTCCGCTCCATCGATTCCGCAGTATCACCTTACAACCAGGGGTTATCACCTGGACTCTCGCCCTCCGGCGGCGACTGACTTTTTCGTTAGTTTGCTGCCGCTTTGCTTGGGCGTGTGCTGGGTCATAGGGTTCCGGCATCCAGTTCGTTCTTGTCGGTAAGATATCCCGTCGAATGCCATTAAACATAAGTAACCACAGGGACCGCTGTGACGTGCAATGAGGTGTACTGTGGTATTCCCTCAGGAATTGTTGTAGCACCGTTTCTGGATTGGTGCCTTCTGCCACCGCTATGCTCAGTATTTTGTTGATGGTGCGCATGAACCGTTCAACTTCCTCATTTGCTTGTGGCCACTGAGGTGTTATCCGGTGATGCTTGATTCCTAGACGTGTCATGAAGTCCTTGAATTCGCTGCCTTGAAAAGGTGGCCCATTATCAGTCTTGATGATTTGGGGCAATCCAAACATAGCGAAAGACTTCTCCAGAATTGGCTGTAGGTTGGCGAATGAGGTGGACGGCATGATTTCGACAATCGGGTACTTGGTGTAGCTGTAATGAGGACAGCGGTGATTCTCCCAACCGAGAAACTCCTGAAGTCGAGGCTCACCCATGACCACCACGGTGACGGTGCAGGGTCTTCGGTGATTATCGGTGCCGAGACTTCCGCACTGCTGGTAATCTGACAGGCATTGCAGTTACGCACGACCGCTTCCACGCTACTCTCAAGGTCGGGGAACAACACCTTCTCTCTCATTCTCGACTTCATCTTCCCAATGCCTTAGTGTCCTTCGTGGGCAAGTGTTGTTCCTCACTCCTGCAAGTTGTGTGGTATGACGATACGTCTGCTCCTCAACACTACGCCGTCCTCCGCTGAGCTGAGTTCGTTTCGAACTCTCCATAGTTTTCCTAGGCGGTTTCTGTCGGGTTCGCTCCACTCAGATGTGTTTTTGAGGAATCCTTCCCACGATCCACTTGTGAGAGCGTTGATCACCCGCTGAAGCACGGCATCTTGTTCCGTTTGTTCTTTTATTTCTCCCAACGAGAGGGCCCACGAGCATGACCACTAAGTGACCATGTGGACGAATTCTTCTGTCCTCGCTTCCTGCTCATCCGCCTCGCTGACTGATGGTGCTGGGTGTCTGGACAGAAAATCGGCCGGATTCTTGGCACCTGGCCGGTATGATAGCTCCTTTTGATAATGTGTTAGCTGTATCGCCCATTGTTCAATCCTGGGCGGCGGGTTTGGTGCTGTACCTCTGAACAATGGGACTAAAGGCTGATGATCTGTTATGACTCGGAACGGGTGTCCGCTAACATATAAATGAAAGTGCTTGCACGCCCATTTGATGGCAAGTGCTTCGCGTTCGATTTGCGGATATCATATCTAAATTTCTCGAGGGGTTCACTACGAGTCTTGGAGACAAGCGGACTGAAGGGAGTTGGTTTGACAGTTCTTTGTCAACACTTCAAAGGAATGAGAATCGTCTTTTTTCTGTTTCCAGTTTTGGAGCTTAAAGATACTGCACCCTCTACAGAGCAATACAGGACCTGTGGAAGACAGAAGAAGGACTGTACTCTCTGTATAGAGAGGAGACCTGAATTGCTGGACCTGCTCCCACTTGTGCCCAGGACAAAGAAGTGGTCTATAAGGGTGAATTGGATGACTGCCTTTTAAGTTACAGGGACACAACAAGCTGCTAGAAACTTTTTTTCCGGAAAATGCCAACAGACCAGCTCCAACTCCTTCTGCTAGAGTGAGCCTTCACATTCAACTGCTGTATGATCGGCAATAACTGCAATGAATTTGTTGATCTCTTTGGACAACCCAGGATTATGTTTTCATGTAGCAGCCTATTTATTACATTCTATTGCCATTAGGAAATCTATTGTAGTTGACAACTAAGAGGGTATAGCTAACTGCTCCTAAATTACTTATTGTTAATGAGGACAATGCTATGGTACCACTAAAGTAAATGGCACGATGCACTTTATTCTTTTAATACTTAGTATGTATAGTATTGTTTAAACAAAGGAAATCTAAAAACATGAACTGCACTATGCACCTTCCCCACTGTTTTTTAACAAAATTATGAATACATGATCTTTCTTGACGACTTATGTATTTTTATTGTCTTTTAACTGTAGATGTATGTTGTCCGATTTGTATTTTATTATGTCTTATTGTTCTTTTGAAGATTATATGTACTGCTAATATGGTTGTATAACACACCCGAATAAAAGCATATGAACTGATAGCTCCATTTGATAATGTTGTAGCTGTATCGCCCATTGTTCAATCCTGGGCGGCGGGTTTGGTGCTGTACCTCTGAACAATGGGACTAAAGGCTGATGATCTGTTATGACTCGGAACGGGTGTCCGCTAACATATGAAAGTGCTTGCACGCCCATTTGATGGCAAGTGCTTCGCGTTCGATTTGCGGATATCTGGCTTCTGTGGCTGTGAGTGATTTGCTGGCGAAGGCTAACGGGACCCAGGTCCCGGGCTCTGTATCTTGGGTTAATAGCGCCCCAAGGCCTACTGGGCTGGCGTCCACTAGTAACTCTGTGGTGCATGATGTGTCAAAATTGGCCATGGTTGTGCTGTCTAGCTGGGCCGACTTCACCTGCTTGAAGGCCTTGTCTTCTTCGGCGGACCAGGTCCAAGGAGCGTCTTTCTTCGTCAGGTTTCTGAGTGGCTCTGCGATGGTCGCCAGATTTGGAATGAACCTCCCACAGTATGCTGCCATTCCTAAGAAGCTTCGTACCTCCGACGCGTTGGTTGGGGGTGGAGCTAGTTGTATTGCCTGGGATTTTCGGGGATCTACCTTGACGCCGACTGAGCTGAACACATAGCCAAAGAAGTCAATTGTTTTACAGAAGAACTTGCACTTTTCTTTGTGTAGTGTCACCCCGTGTGTGGCCAATCGCTGCAACGTGGCTTGAAGTCGCCTATGATGTTCCTCAAGGGTTTTACAGTGAATGAGGATATCATCACTCACGTTTAACACGCCTTGGAGACCTGACAGGAGCTCTCACACCGTATTTTGAAAGATATCTGCGGCGGAGGATATCCCGAAGTTTAGCCTCTTGTATCTGCACAGCCCCAGGTGAGTCGAAAATGTTGTGATGTACCTGCTCTCTTCAGCCAGCATGAGTTGATGATAACCGGCATTAAGATCAAGTTTCGAAAACCACTGCAATCCATTTAAGTCAGCTAGAATATCGTCGACTGTCGGTGTCAGGTGTCTCTCCCGTTTTATCGCCCTGTTGGGCATTCTCATGTCAATGCAGATCCGGATCTTCCCTGGCTGCTTCGGTTTTTCGGCAATTACCATGGGAGATACCCACTGGGCGGGCCCATGCACTTTTTCGATAACTCCCTGCTGCTCCAGTTTTACGAGTTCTTGTTCCACCAATGACCGAAGGTGGAATGGGATCCGACGGTGTCTCAATGCTACGGGTTGCACTGCCCGATCTATGTGTAGCTTCACTGGAGGTCTCTTAATCTGTCCTAGCCCTTTAAATAGCTGAGGGAACATGTCCAGAATGTCGTCAACCTGGAGGAGCTTGACTGCGTTGGCAAACGCAATTAGATTGAGGTCTTCGGCAGTGTGGCTGCCAACAAGTATATCTGCATCCCTATCCACGACGTGAAATATAGTCATCACCTCTTGCGCTTCAGACTTCACTCGAACGGACATTTTTCCCTTCAGCGGAAGCGGCGTTTGGCTTTCATACATGAATATGCGGACCTTGGATGGCGTCAGTACGGGTTTTGGTTTCAGCTGCTGTAATGCTGTGCCCCCATGACGTTGACGGTTGCCCCGGTGTCAATCAGGCCAGTGACAGGGGATCCATCTATTTCAATATTACATTTGGGTTGTGGCCATCGTCTATTCTTCAGATCTTCTGCGAATGACACAAAATAACATTCCTCGTCATCTTCTGTGGATGAGTCTTCTAGGCATTGGGCGTGGCGAGCTGATGTTTTGACTGGCCGCGACGTCGTTGGTTCTTCTAGTGCTAGATGTCTCACAGCTCCTGTTGGTGGTTTCTTTCCTGAGCTGTATCTACCACGTGAGCCTCCGCGACATATACTCGTGAAGTGGTTGGGGGTTCCACACTTGGAGCATGTTTTTCCTTTCGCCGGACAACTTTCCGGCGGGTGCTCTTCTCTCCTGCAGTATCCACACTGCGATCGCTGCGGTGTTCGAGTGGGCCACCTCCCTCGCCCGCCTCGGGATGATGTGCGTATAGCCTCTCCCTGCTCCGTCTTGACTGTCACTGCTTGATCCGGCTGCTGGTTGAGGGCCGCTTCCATCGCCGTTGCTCTTATGTCTGACAGCTCAGGGACCTAGCCAAAATCAGAATCTCCTCCAGGGTTATTCGGGGTTGCTGAAGAATAAGTGTTCGCAAAGTTTTGTTGCGGCAGCCCTGGATGAGTTGTGCTGTGACCTCCTTTGTCTGATCATCTTCGGTGCATGTACTCACTAGTTCCCTGAGGCGCGCATGAAAGGCATCCATTGTCTCACCCTCACATTGTCTGGCTTGGCGAAACTTGAACCTTTCATAATGGGGATTGAGCTGAGGGTCGAAGTGGGCATTCAGTGCTCGGACTGCGGCATTATAGTCATTGGCAGCACCTGTGTTTGGAAGGTGTGTGAACAGTTTGTATATTTCTTCGCCTGTGAAATGTAATAGTAGTGACCTTTTGACAGCACCGTCGGTCTCCCTCGTCGCGATGAAGTAGTTGTTGAGGCGACTCACCCATACTTTCCACCTTGGTGATGCAGTTGCTGGGTCCATTAATTCACTAAATGGCGGGAGCGCCGTGATTTGCGTGTGGACTGGAGGCGGAAATGCCATGGGGATCACCTGCTGTAGCCCTGCTTGCGCCGCTGGAGCTGCAGGTTGAGCTGCTTGTTGCTGGGCGGCTTGCGCAGGCGGGTTTGACATAATGCAACCTCACTTGGTTGTGCTTTAGCTGCTGTTGTCTTGCAATCACCCTTGATTGTATTTGCCAGTGTTTGTTTGTTCCCCTATTATGGTGTTGGGGTTGTGGGTAATTGTGTAGGGCTGCAGCCTCCAGGCCTGATTGTCTCTGTGTCTTTGATTTTTTTTCTTCCCGTTTATTGTTATTGGTTCATTGTTGGCTTTGCCAATGTTTATTTGTGATGCTGGTCGTTCTTGTACTTAAGCAGGCTTTGCTCTGTGGCAGGTTTATGCTTGAGGGGCTTTGCTGGGCTCTCGCGCGTTGCTCGCTGTTAGGGACAGCTCATCTGTGCTTTATTGCCGGTTTCTCTTGGGAAGGGCTTCACTGGGCCTTCGTTGGCTCTGGGCGTTGGCTCTCACCCGTTGTCTTCCGCGCATGTGCGCGGGTATTTCCTCACTCAAGGGCCTCCGATTAGGCTGCCTGTGTTGCTTCTGGTGTGTACAGCCCTCCCCTCACCATGCTGGACTTCAGGGCACCTCACCGAGTCATACGCGGCTCAGCATGACGGACATTGATTGCGTGGCACCTCCTACCCCTCCAAAGGTCGTGATGCTCATTTCGGTCGGCGCCGGTCCACAGCTGCGACGGGCGTTTCCTCTCAGGTGAGGCGTGTGTTTCGACATCCCATCCTCGTCGCCAGTGTGACGGCTGTCGTTAGCGCTCATGAAACCATAGGCTGCTCACTGAGAATGCAGGCCCGACATGCAACACATAATTAAGGGACACCACACATGCCTATTGTGTCGGCCGGAAGTCACGAGCGACCCCGGCCTGTTTATTTATGCTCTCTGGCCACGCCTGGACAGAGAGTGATACATTGTGTGATATGTCTTCCGGGGTGTGCTGGTATCCATTGCACAAGTAGACCGCTACATTAGTCGCGCGGGAAGACCTCACACTGACGAGCCGAGAAACGGTGAGCCGAGGTTGATAGATTATGGCTGCAGCACCCCCGGCGGCCACTACGAGAGCCTTTATTTTCCACATGTGTTGGCCTCCCCGCCAGAGGCCGCTGATCGTTAGAGATAGGTGGGGCTGCTCTGCTGCTGGGGCTGGATAAATGGAGTTGCAGGAAGATGGAAAGCAGTAAGAGGCACCGGGAGTGTGAAGAAAACAAAAAACAAATAGTAACAAATAATGAAGCAGAGAAGCAAGCAATAAGCTGCAAGTCAGGAAGTGAAGTGAAGGAGGAAGCAATTATATAACGCAGCACGGAGCGGCTTCTGAGCATATTTCAGTCGCCTGATTGACTGCTGCTTTGGACATCCTAGCGAACAGGAATTGTGTTGACTGGCCCCGACTTTTGTTGGAATGGAGCCTCCCCGGGGCTCCTAGAGATGTCTGAGGGGGGTGAGCCTAAGAGAATCCTGTGCATAAAGAGCTGGGCTTGTGCTGCAAGAGTGCAGGAGTGCCATGGTCCGGAGGTGCTGTGAACACCCCCTGACTGGTCAAATAAAAAAATCATACATTGCATTCAGTCGGAGTGGCAGTGGCAGTGACAAGGTGTGACCTCTGATGTGGTCCAGACCTAGAAGTGGGATCCTGATGGCCTGATCTTGATAAAAATTTCATGTGAGACCTTTTACCCCCCTTATTACTGCTTGTGGCTCGATTGCCAGTGTATTAATCATCGCAGCTTGGCTTTCAGGGCCTTCTGTTAGGATGGGGAAACATTAAAATATTGCCAATGTGATGGCCCACGTCGACTCAAATGTGGCTCTGAAGTCCAAAACTCAAACAACCCAGATGAAGATCGGCCCTGCAAATGCAAGAGCAGAACGCTCCCAGAAAGCTTGTCGTGGGTCAGATCCAATTGCAAGCCTGTTGAGCTCTTAAGATGATGTTCTGGATCATGGGATAGGGGGTCAAGGTGATCAAAGTCAGGAGATGGAGAGCTGACTATGGATCGAGATACTGTAGGTATGGCCGCATCCCCAGCCAGCTCAGTCATGCCAGGGATGAGCCCAGGTGCAGGGAGCGGGGCATCAGGGAATGTAAAAGAAATGACAAATCAAGAGAACATAAGGGAAAACTCCTTCAGCGCATTTCAAAGCCAAACCAAGGAATACTCACTATTTCTGAAAAATAAAGTGCCTTCATTGCCTCCACTAAATCTAGCTCCAGTACAAGAGCTTCGTGATACAACTCAAGTGGGTGCTTCATCAGATGTCCAGGCTTCTAATTCACCTCCTAGGCCATTGGATAGTCAACCCTTAATCACGAGACAGATAAAAATTGCAGCAGTGGGACAGCAAGCCCAGCTACTGTCGGAAGTTCCCCTAGAAGAGCAGCGATTGGAGGCCGGTCTAGCTTCCAATATGACATTAAAACCATGCTAAATCTCATACATTATGAGCTACGTAAGCTGAAAGTGTCACAAGCAAACGAAATAGCAGTACTACATTTGCGTCTATCAAAAAATCGAAGAGGCAGTCAGTTCCTATCCGGCAAGACTACAAGAAGGGAATACTCCTTAAGCTGCCATTGCTACTAGCATCGTGGGACACTCTCTCAAGCCACCATTGCCTCCCGCACCGGACACCGTTCCAAGCCATAAGGAGACCACCAGGCCCAGGGGCAGGAGCCGCGCCGCATTTGTTTCACCTGCGCGCCAGTCAGCGCTCAAAAGCCGCCACTGCCTCCCACACTGCGGCATACTCCTTAAGCTGCCACTGCTTTTAGCATCGCAGGACAATCTCTCTAGCCACCATTGCCTCCTAGACACCGTTCCAAGCCATAAGGGGACCACCAGGCCCAGGGGGCCTCGCGAGAGGAGCCGCGCCGCATTTTCTTCACCTGCACGCCAGCCGGCGCTCAAAAGCCTCCGCACCGCGAGACGCGCTCGGGTGAAGCCCGGGCAAAGGGCGAGCCCGTTAGAGACCGGGTGAGGCCGGGCCCTCCCTCTGAGCGCCTCATCACCCCAAGGTCTTCGATATAATACTCTGCTACTTTTAATTGCTAACAGTCAAGTCACACAATCTGGCATTTATTTGTGTTTATGATGGAGCGAGATAGAAAACAAAATTTTGTTTAAACTCGTGAAGTCACATTTCCATAACATGAATAATAATATTAATGATTTGTGATATGTCGTGCTAATACAACTTAGATTAAACTTTACACATGGGGGGACTAACATGTGTGCTCATAAACGTGCATAATTGTTGCATCTTTTTGTTCGTGCAAAATAATAAAATAATTTATTGTTTTCGTTTTTGTCATTACTAACTGCTGCAAACTTAAAAGAAGCATGTGCTTGTTTTGCTTTTCCTTGTCTGTGTGATGTCATTTCTACTATTCTAGGTGCATATAAGTCTCATGGAATAACGGAGACTGGTAGATATAAAAGCTGCTTTATTTGTTTGCAATGGCTAGATAACATTTTGATTAATCGGGTGGGTTAATTAATTAGTAAATCTTGGGGTGGATACAGAATCTACATTATTTCTTACATTAATACTTTTCTTGTGTTTGTTTTATACTAGAAAGCTTAAGTTGTCTGCTTTTGGGCCTAGTCACTTGAGTCGCAGAAAAGAGCTGACTTGTAATTCTGCAAAAGTCACGAGACGCCCATTCTGAATTAAAGCGTTTATCAAAGCTGCATTCACAAAGCAAAAACTGATGTGCTGTCATCATTCTGTCGGACATGGCCAAGGTCGAAAGTGAACATTTTGTCAGCCTTAACTTGGCATCCGCGGAAGTTGCTTGGACGTAGTGAGAACAAATTTGAACATTTGTTGCAAACTCAGGAAGCTCCTGGTTTCACGTAGAAGAGACAATGGTCTTTATGAAACATGATCTAATGGAACTTTTGAAAAGTGGGTGACATGTCACTTGTCACTCTCAGCCAATGGGACGTCGAAGACTTCTGAAAACTTTCCTTTGCGTAGTTTAGTTAGCGTAGAAAGGTATAAAAAGTCATGCCCCTAGGGATGGGCTGGCTGCTGCTTTCTGACTTTCCGATGAGGGTGATGTGCTGTTGGACTTTGCGTGGAGCACGTAAGAATCCTCAAAGAACTTTACTTTAATTTCTATCTATTTAGCTCAGTTAAGGAATTAGGTTTTAGAAATGCTAAACTTTATATATTTACTTTAAATTTGATTCACTTACTTAAATTGTATTTTCTCACATTTCTTTACAATCATGCTTGTTTTATTGCTAATAAAATTCATTTATAAAACTATCAACTTATATACCATAATTTAGTAAATAAAATCTTACTTTTGACAAACAAGCTGGTCTTGGTTATTCAGAAGTGTAGGTTACTATTAGCTAGATCACGTCGCCAATGGTGGTCATTTAAATGGTTAAGTTTTATTCTAATGACAATATTCTTTTCGCAGATGTATAAAAATGTATATAGTTTGTAGATAATGTGTATATAGATTTAATCTGACCATCTGATTCAGTAGGCCCAAAATATGTCAGGTTTATAAATGGGTCCATATTTAGTATAAAATTTTGTTTATAGGTTATGAAGTTGGGTAGCGTTGTTTATGATATATTTTCTATAGGCCGCTGGATCAATTCTCTGGTAGCAGAAATTGATGGTTGCTAAGAGTAACCAAGGTAATATGGTGGTTGCTAAGGGTTACTAAAGTATTATGGTATGGAAATAGGATCGATGTTTTAACACATGTTGAGTTCGTTTTTCGTGCTATCTGTAAGCTATACCGGTATAGATTGTGTGGCGAGAAATTAGTCACGCAAGCCATCTGTTCTGTTTGTAGTGATATCGCCGAGTATCACAAGAGGTATCGCCGTGTACCATAGTGTTGTCGCCGAGCAGCACAGTTTTAGGGCTAGGTCTGAATCTTGTAAAGTGAGGGTTTTCTAAGAAATTAAAGCAGCATGAGAATAGGGACAAAGCGCCTTCCATAAAACTCACTGTGATGAGAGTATTAGTTATATCCGAGCTTGAGTGAAGGGTAAATTAGCGTCGGTGCATGATTATCTATAAACAGGTTAGAGTCCTGTACGGGTACATGTTTCATATCTATAAACAGGTGAGAGCCCTGTACGGATAACGTCGTTATTTTGCTAACGGTGCATGATTTCTATAAACAGGTGAGAGTCCTGTACGGATTTCATGTGTGTTTGAAATTAGGGAAATTTCAGTGTGAAAGTGCGAATTTGAATTGTATTTTATGTTCAAGTGGAACTCTTAGAACTTTCACTTCGCGGTGGGTTCAGAGCAAAGCGAGTTCATAATTATACGTGTTAGAAGGGTGGGGTAAGGTTACTCTACTAACAATTGAATATTATCCTTAGTGTGAATAGCGCCGTCTATTCCGAAGTGTGGATACTTGAATGTATGTAAACTATCCTAAATAGTGAAACGAACAGATGTTGTCTTTATAGTCATTGTTAAGAATTAATTTACACTGAAAAGTGTTCTTAAAATGGCGCTGTGAAAAGATTTTGTGAAGGAGGGGTAAGCGCCAGTAGTGAGAAACGAGAAACCGCAGCTGCTGTGTACGTCACAGAGCCGCGCTGGGATTGGGTGACCTACGTCACAAGCTATATTCTGATTGGCTCTTGAGTCTCTGACGGCCTGTGAGCTGATTGGTCCTTCGAAAAAACTCCAAATTTATTGGTTGAGCAGAAAAGTGACGTAGCTCAACTGTCATTGGCTTGTTGGTGTGTTTCGCGCACGGATTGGTTGTTTTACGGAACATCCCGGAAATATTTTACGAACGATTTTGTGAATTAGATTTAACTCTTAAAAATGAGTTATCATTTTAAACATGTTGAGAAAAAGCCAACATTATTTCAGAAGTTCAAGAATTTATTTTCACCTGACAAGAAAATCGAAACGCGAGGTGGTAAACTACTTCATAAGTATAAAACACCTGCAGCGTATATGGAAGGTGAATATGGATATCATACTGTCTTATGGTTCGATAGTTGGAAACGCTATACTAAGAACGACGGTGTTTTAACTTGGCCTGATGATGGTTCATTTAATGTAAAAGTCTTAAGAAATTTACGAGAGAAAATGAATGCTCTTGTTCCGAAACCGAGACCAACTCAATTTGAAGCTTTAGTTGAGTGGGAAGACGAGATGTATCAGTTACAAAGAGAAGCTAGTGGAATTAAAAGACCTTCTAAAAATCCACCTTGGAGAAGAGAAACTCATGAAGATAGATTGCGAATGTGGAGACAGGGAAACATGAGTGAAGGATTGTATTTAATTCATGAAATGGTAATGGGTACTCCTACAGGGAAATCTATGGAAAGTGAATCTGAGGATGCAGTTATGGAAGAAATATATACAACTGCTAGAAAGAATCAGCCTTTGAGACCTCCTAGATCATGGTCTACTCCGGTGGTTTCTACTGAAACTTCACCGAGTGCACCTCCAATTAATGAAGCTCCTAAACTTTATCCAAATAATTGTGAAATCATTGAAACTCCTAGAAGACCAGAATTCGAGAATGCTCGAAATGAAGGTAGACATTTTACAATGGCTCCAAGAGCAAGAGAACCTCCAAAAGATTATACAAGAGAGGCAAGAAATGTTGAAGATGTTGATTATAATGAATATTTAAGATCAAAAGAAGAATTAATAAAAAGAATGACAAAAGGCATGGAAGCTGTGACAGTTCCAGTAACAATTGGTCCTGTTCAGCCCGTATTTGATCAAAAGGAAACAAACAAAAATGGATTAACTATTCCTTTAAATACAGAAATTCAAAAAGCTGCTGAAAAATTTTATTCAGACTTATCTGAAATAAACTCTTCTAAATCGAGAATGCCTGATTTAACCTTTAATGAGGATTTATCTCCAAAAACACCAATGGGTGCTATATCAGATATAGGGAGTCCTGAAGTCAGGGTAACTACACCAAAACTTGATGTGGCCAAATTAAAAGCGAATATCGAAGAATTAATAATTGGAACAATTGGTCCAGATAGTTTAAATTACTATCGAGATGATGAACTACTGTTCATTTGCAAAAGCATTCAGTGGAAAACGAAAAACAAATATGATCAACTAGAGGATCTAGCAGCAGAACTTGAAATCGATGTGAGTAAACAAAAGAATTTTGCGAAACATTACAGATTAGACTTTTCAGAAAGTGACATCGAGAGTTTAAACTCAATGGGAAGAATAGTTCATATTAAAGATTTGATTGTCTATATCAAAAAGCTAGGAGAACTGAACAAATGGAGAGTAAAATGGACGAAAAAGAAGGAAGATGAAAGATTGGAAAAATTGTCAAAACAATTTCCAATGAGAGAAATTGCAGGTGGAGGATATGTTCATGTCCCTTGGTCGAGACAGGACATTCTGTTATTTACAAATGACTTTCCGAAATTGAGGGAGAAACCAGTTGAGTGGTACAGGCAAGTCGATAGATTTATCAAAGTGTCAAAAGTTCTGTGGATTGATTTAGATGGATTTTTTGACATTGTCGTTCCATCAGATCTTTGGACAGAATGCAAGATATCGATTAGTTGGCCAAAAACAGAACCTGAGCGAATCAAAGAAACAGGTGCTCCAAATCCACTTGTAATGGATTTTTATGAAAAAGTAATTGTTTGGATGAAAAACAAAATTCCACCCAAAGAAGTCGATTGGGTTAAAATAGAAAGAACAGAACAGGAAACAAAAGAATCAGTTCATTCTTTTTATGAAAGACTACTGTTAATCTTTAAACAATACAGTGGTTATGAAAAATTAGATGAAAAAGACATGAGCCATTTTGTCTATAGATTTGTTTATGGACTAAAACCTGAAATTGGAGAAATGATCAGAAATAGTATTGTCGGATGGCAATCACTATCTGTAGATGATATTCTAAGAAAAGCTAAGTATTGCAGTGATGAAATAGAAGTAAAACAGAAGAAGCTGAAGGAGAAAGCCATGTGGGCTCAAGTAAAAGTGGCTGAGCAACAAATTGCCAGTATGGGTAATAAGAACACTAATTTTGTTCAAACTGGGAATACAAACCAGATACAAGGAAAGTTTAAAGGTAATAATTTCCCAAAGAAATTTAGCCCAAAGATTGAGGAGTTGAAACAAAGATTACCTTGTTTTAATTGTGGCGAAATTGGACATTGGAGAGACGAATGTCCTCATCCTCCTAAAAACTTAAAGAATCCCTTATTGAATCCACAGATGCAGAATGGTGTTGACCTGCAGCGACAGCTACAGATACAACAGGGGTTAAACGAATTAAATATTCAACGACAGTTACAGCAACAGCAACAACAACAGGTGAATAATCGTCAAGACCAATTGCCACAACCACCTTTTCCGAATTGTGGGGGAGTTCAAAAATATAATCCAAACGTGGGATTTCAGGGAAGTGAACAGGTAATAAAACCACAAAAACAGCAAAAGCAGCAAAGGATTCAAATGCAAAATGCTTCACAACAATTTTTATTAGCAGAAAGTCAAGACAGCGATTCTGATGATTATTGTTGACGGTGCCCGAGAGAGGAGGAAGAGTGTGTTGTTGGAGCCACTCTTGAGGTTGACCAGTCTGGTCCTTTTGTAAACGGGAAAGTTAATGATGTAGACATCACTTTTCTAGTGGACACTGGTGCTACCCGTTCTACTGTTAGATCAGTGGAAATTGAAAACCTACCTCTCTCTGGGGATACCATCCAAGTTGTCGGAGTAAGTAATCAACAAATTAAAACTGACTTAACTGATCCAGTACCAGTTGAAATTGGAAACTACAGAGATAAACACAGATTTGTGGTTTGTAATAGTAGTCCAGTAAATCTATTGGGCAGAGACATCCTTTGTAAAATGAATTGTAGAATATATTGTTCTCCTGATGGAGTTGAGTTACAAACAATGGAGGAAGATGGTTTATACAGAATGACAATGATGATGATGGAAGCAGAAGAAACAAAATTGTTTCCTGCATTTGAAGAGAAAGATTTACCTGAAGAACTCAAAGAAACAGTGAAATCTGAAATATGGGATTTTACTGGAAATGAGATGGGTCTGATGAAAAACGTAGATCCAGTAAAAATTACATTGAAACAGGGAATAGAATTTCCAAACACTCCACAATATAAAATGAAAACAGAAACAATTGAAGGTATTACACCTATAATTGAAAAATTAATCAAGCAAGGTGTATTAAAAGAAATGGAGAGTAGTTCTTGTAATTCACCAATTATGGGAGTTAAAAAGTCTAACGGAACATTTAGAATCGTACAAGATTTGAGAAAGGTTAATCAAATTGTCGTTCCATGTTGTCCTGTGGTTCCAAATCCAGCAGTAATTCTATTTCAGATTCCACATGATGCTGAATGGTATACAGTCATTGACCTTTGCAATGCATTCTTTACTGTTCCCTTACATCCAGACAGTTATGAAATCTTTGCTTTCAGATTCCAAGGTAAGACCCTCGGATGGTCAAGAATCCCTCAGGGCTATACAGAAAGTCCTTCAATTTTTAACGAATTGTTAAAAAGATCATTAGAAGACCTAGACTTACCTGGTAGGTCTACGCTAGTGCAGTATATTGATGATTTGTTAATAGCTGCAAAGACAAGAGAAAATTGTGTAACAGACACAATAATTCTGTTAAATCGCCTTGCAGAAGAAGGACATAAAGTGTCCCCAGCAAAACTACAGTTTTGCAAACAAGAAGTAAAATATCTTGGTCACAGAATTGCAAAGGGAAAAAGACAAGTAACAATAGAGAGAATAAAAATGATTCAAGCAATGTTACCACCAAGAACACAAAGACAGGTCAGAATGTTCTTGGGAATGGTTGGTTACTGTCGACAATGGATAAGTGGATTTTCAGTAATTGCAAAACCACTACAAAGACTGACAAAGTCAGATGTAAAAGATCCAATTATTCTCAATGATGCTGAGATGGACTCTTTTGAGAACCTGAAAAAGAGCTTATGCCAAGCTCCTGCTTTAGGTATGCCAAATTATGAGAAAGATTTCGAACTGTATTGCAGTGAGAGAGAAGGATGTGCATTATCTGTGTTAATTCAGAGACACGGAAATTTAAAGAAACCTATTGCATACTTCTCTGCAGTTCTTGATCCAATTGCTAAAGCATTACCAGGTTGTTTGAAAGCAGTTGCAGCTACAAGTATCAGCCTCGAACAAAGTGAGGGGATCATTATGGGATTTCCTGTGAAAGTTTTTGTGCCTCATTCAGTTGAAATATTACTGACAAGAGGTAAGACTCAACATCTAACAAGTAGTAGATTGACAAAGTATGAGAAAATCATACTAGGAGCAGATAATGTTTCGATTTCAAGATGTTTAAATCTGAATCCTTCTACATTACTGCCTGATTCTGAAATTGTTGATGACATTGAAACAGAACATGAATGTTTAGATGTCATGGAATTCTGCACTAAACCAAGAAAAGACATCAAAGACAGACCTTTGTCTGAATCGGATTTTGTCTACTTTGTAGATGGGTCATGCTTAAGATCCGAAGGAGGTGTCTTAAAAGCTTCATATTCAGTTTGTACAGTCGTAGATGTTGAAGAAGCATC
The DNA here is from genome assembly GCF_964261635.1 of Lissotriton helveticus. NCBI lineage: Eukaryota > Metazoa > Chordata > Amphibia > Caudata > Salamandridae > Lissotriton > Lissotriton helveticus. The sequence continues at coordinate 1,305,743,546 of NC_136061.1, forward strand.
ATGTCTTGAAGGAGTTCGTTCAGCACAGGTGGCTGAATTAATTGCTTTAATTCGTGCATGTGAAATATCAAAGGATATAAGAGTTACCATCATTACTGATAGTCAGTATGGGTACGGAGTTGTGCATGATTATGGACAACTCTGGTCACAGAGAGGATACATGACATCAGCAGGATCACCAATTAAAAATGCAGTTTTCATTAGGAGATTAATTGAAGCAATACAATTGCCAAAAGAAATCGCCATTGTTAAGTGTGCAGCGCACACTAGGGGAACTGATTATATTTCAAAGGGAAATGCCTTCGCAGATGAAACAGCTAAATACTGCGCAAGGAAAAATTATTCATACAATCGGGAGAGGAGTAAAGAAACTGATTCAAATTCATTAATGCTAACAACTGTTGTAGAAACATGGCATGAGATTAGAGATTTACAAAATGAAGCAGAAGATGAAGAAAAAGACTTATGGTTAAGATCAGATTGTAGACCACGTGAAGAAGATGGAGTGTGGGTTTACAAAGATGGCAGAGTAGTCTTACCAAATTGTTTGATTGCTGACATGGCCAGATTATATCATGGTCCAGCACATCTAGGAAGAGATTCTATGGTTAGACTTTTCAGAGAAACATGGTTCAATACCAAGTTTAGAACTATTGCAGAATCCTTTTGTCAAAGGTGTTTGTCATGCCAACAAATGAATCCAAACAGAAAATCAGTGGTGGGGACAGGAATAATTGGTCGAGAAGGTGGTCCCTTTACCAGGTTACAAATGGATTTCATTGAAATGCCCTTACACAATTGTTTGAAATATGTGCTTGTAATTGTGTGTTTATTTTCAAAATGGGTAGAGGCTTTCCCTACACGACATTGTGATTCAATTACAGTGGCAAAACTAATGCTCAGAGAAATCATCCCAAGATACGGTTTTCCAGTCACTATTGAGAGTGATGGAGGAAGCCATTTTGATAATAAACTGATGAAGTTAATTTGCGAAGCTTTGAGCATTGAGCAGAAAATACACTGTGCATACAGACCAGAGGCATCAGGAGTAGTTGAACAAATAAATGGAACAATTAAAAACAGAATTGGAAAAATGTGTCTTGAAACAGGTGTAAAGTGGACTGATGCTCTTCCACTTGTTTTGATGTCATTAAGAAGTACACCAGATAAAAAGACAGGTTTGAGTCCTCATGAAATTTTAATGGGAAGAGTTATGAGGCAAGCTTTTGTACCTGTAGGTAAACTGTTGAGCATAAATGACAGTGCTATTTTGGATTACTGTAAAAGGTTATCTGATATGGTAACTTCTGTGTCTAATCAGGTGGGAACTGAAGCTCAATCAGATGAAAAGGTTTTGACACATGATCTGAGACCTGGCGATTGGGTCAGAACGAAAGTACATCGGAGAAGGAATTGTCTAGCTCCTAGATGGCAGAAACCTAGGCAGATAATTTTGATCACTACTAATGCTGTAAAGTGCAGAGGATTGAAACGTTGGATTCATCCTAGTCATACTATTCCAGTACCAACTCCTGAGAGTTCTGATGTTGAAAGTGATACCACAGACGATTCTGATTCTGAAGCAGAAGGCGAAACAGAAGGTGAAATAATTCCAGATTCTGAAGATCGACAAGAAAGTCGACATCTGGAAACTGTGCCAGTGAATGGAAATTTGACAAGAAAAGACTTGGAAATAATTGAAATAGATTCTGAAGGTGAAGAGAATCTGTTAAAAGGAAAGATAACTGAGGATTCGGTTGTCTCCATTGAAGACAAAGAAGCAAAACAAAAAGAAGTTTCAGACCAGGAGAGTATCGAAAAGCAGAGAACAAACTCTGAAGTAAGGAACAGAAATCCGAAATCTGGGAAGTTGGGGGTAATTGAGGAAGAGGAGGAAGACGAATTACCGAGTACCAGTGATGGAAGACAAAGTGTTCCTGAAGGAGTGAAATTGCCGAATAGAGAAGTTCCTGAGTCAATTGAAATTTCAGACTACGAAACTGAAGAAAGTGACGTGGAAGGTGAAAGTGAAAACAGAAAGAAAAGGACTTGGAAGTCAGAATCAAATAATTCTGAACCAAAGAAGAAGTATGTGAGAAAAGCAGACTACTGGCCAGGTGGAAGATTGAGAGTCAGATTGATCAAAAAGCCAAAAGAACAAGTTGAAGAAATTAGTAGTCAAAAGAGTCCTGGAAAAGAAGTTGGAGTTGGAAGAAAAATTGAAGTGATATCGAGAAAAGGGAAGAGAATAATAAGACCAAACCAAAAATACAAATCTCCTGAGTGGACTTACTTAGTAATTCCACCTGTTATTGACATATATGATAGTAGTGAAGAAGAAAACGAAATCCAAGAAATTAGTGACAATGATTGAAGTACAGAAATATTAAATTGGCAAAAGGCTGAAGAAAATTTGTTAGTTGACACAAGGTTGAAGAAAAACTGTTTAGTTGAAGAAAACTTATGTATGACATAAGGTCGAAGAAATCTTGTTTAGGGTTTAAAAAAAAAAAAAAAAAAAAAATATATTTTAAAAGGGGGGTGTAAATATAAATTTAGAATTTAAAAAAAAAAAATTTTTTTTTTTTTTTTTTTTGAGGCTAAAATTAACCAAAAATGCCTTATGTTAAGGAGAGCACTTCAAAGTGTTCTGTTTTTAAAAGATGCTGTAAGATGACTCTGGTGTGTCTGCTCATTTTAATTCTGCTCTGGTTGGTTCTAGCTGTGATTATCCCTTTGGAAATGAATAGAGAATTACACAAAGTTAACATAACAAGCAAAGCTCTGGTTAGCCAAACTAAACATAGTGCGTCTGCAAAAGTTATTGATCATCAGCCTAACATTCATCAAGATAAATCAATTGGTGATTTCTCAAGTAATACATTCACAAAGCTATTGAGTGAATATGTTAAAGTAATGGATGCAAAAGACTGCTACGTCTGCGTTAAGTTACCTGCTTCTGTTTCTGAGGGAGTAACATATAATATGCTTCCTCTCACTTATGCTGTAACATGTAGTGTATTAACTAGTTTATTTTATCAAACTGGACGTTTAGAATATTACTATTCAAATTATGATTAAATTTTTGCAAATATTAAGATTGATAATGCTTTAAATAAGCATAAGAAAGCAAAACAAATGAGAGAATTTTTCCTTGTTACTAACGAACTCACTTACGAGTATGCTTACAAGAATAATCTAACATGTAAATTAAGTGCTGAAGGAAAGAAATTTTTGAACATGGTTGAGGAGAGAAGAGCAATTTATAAGAGGAATGAATTAGACAAGCAGACTAAGTCAAGTTTTTGGCAGAAAGAGGATGAGAAATTAAATGGCAAAATGCTTGAAAATATTGCAATTCACATAGACAAACCAGTTAGTGGAAAACTTTGCATTAGAAGAGATAATACACTCTTTGATAATTACTTTGTAGGTGCAAGTAACTGTGAAGATACTTATCAGATTTTGGGAGGTTGGGGATTTAAAGGTGGAAAAGATCCTATCTTTCCTGGGATTTATTTTGTTTGTGGTGACAAAGCCTACTACAACCTTCCAGACCACTGGTATGGAACTTGTTATGTGGGAATTGTTTTTCCTAAAGTGTTTCATGTTGACAGAGATTCAGAAGGATTGTTTAAAATTCATAATTATGTAAATAGAGTTAAAAGAGAAACTTTTACTGAAGTTCTGGGAGATATTTTTCAAGCTGTAATACCTTTTGTTGGTATAACCCTAAATGCAGGGAGAATCAGAAAATTGTCCACTATAGTTGATAGATTATCAACTGACACAGCTGATGGATTTCAATTAGTGAATGTTGAAGTTATTGCAATTAGATCTATGGTAATTCAAGACCGCCTTGCTTTAGACATACTCCTAGCAAAAGAGGGAGGAGTCTGTGGCATTTTACATGTACAACATTGTTGTACATATATACCTGATGAAAGTAAGAATATTGAAATGTATATTAAGAATATTACACAAATGCATTCAGAGATAATTCCTTTAGAAGAAGATGATTTTACAGGGAAACTTTCAAAAAGGTTTCAAGCAATTAAAAACTGGTTTCATGATATTGGAAGTTCAATTCTTGGCAAGATTCTGGCACCTTTGATTATAATAGTATTCATTTTTATTTTGACCAAAATAGGTTGTTTGTTACATAAAAGAAAGAAACAGTTGAAAGAAAAGAAAATAATCTATAAACTCAGAAAAGAAGAAGAAAGAGAGATCGAATTACAGGAGTTACATAGAGAGCGTTATGCTAATTCCAAAGATTATGCAGAAACAGACTTTTAGGTTTACTGATACAAATGAATTTGAATCGATTTCTTAAAAATATAAATTATCAAAATTTTGAGTGCTGGTGTGGTGATTTGTTAATCACCAGATGAGGGAGTTGATGGAGCGAGATAGAAAACAAAATTTTGTTTAAACTCGTGAAGTCACATTTCCATAACATGAATAATAATATTAATGATTTGTGATATGTCGTGCTAATACAACTTAGATTAAACTTTACACATGGGGGGACTAACATGTGTGCTCATAAACGTGCATAATTGTTGCATCTTTTTGTTCGTGCAAAATAATAAAATAATTTATTGTTTTCGTTTTTGTCATTACTAACTGCTGCAAACTTAAAAGAAGCATGTGCTTGTTTTGCTTTTCCTTGTCTGTGTGATGTCATTTCTACTATTCTAGGTGCATATAAGTCTCATGGAATAACGGAGACTGGTAGATATAAAAGCTGCTTTATTTGTTTGCAATGGCTAGATAACATTTTGATTAATCGGGTGGGTTAATTAATTAGTAAATCTTGGGGTGGATACAGAATCTACATTATTTCTTACATTAATACTTTTCTTGTGTTTTTTTATACTAGAAAGCTTAAGTTGTCTGCTTTTGGGCCTAGTCACTTGAGTCGCAGAAAAGAGCTGACTTGTAATTCTGCAAAAGTCACGAGACGCCCATTCTGAATTAAAGCGTTTATCAAAGCTGCATTCACAAAGCAAAAACTGATGTGCTGTCATCATTCTGTCGGACATGGCCAAGGTCGAAAGTGAACATTTTGTCAGCCTTAACTTGGCATCCGCGGAAGTTGCTTGGACGTAGTGAGAACAAATTTGAACATTTGTTGCAAACTCAGGAAGCTCCTGGTTTCACGTGGAAGAGACAATGGTCTTTATGAAACATGATCTAATGGAACTTTTGAAAAGTGGGTGACATGTCACTTGTCACTCTCAGCCAATGGGACGTCGAAGACTTCTGAAAACTTTCCTTTGCGTAGTTTAGTTAGCGTAGAAAGGTATAAAAAGTCATGCCCCTAGGGATGGGCTGGCTGCTGCTTTCTGACTTTCCGATGAGGGTGATGTGCTGTTGGACTTTGCGTGGAGCACGTAAGAATCCTCAAAGAACTTTACTTTAATTTCTATCTATTTAGCTCAGTTAAGGAATTAGGTTTTAGAAATGCTAAACTTTATATATTTACTTTAAATTTGATTCACTTACTTAAATTGTATTTTCTCACATTTCTTTACAATCATGCTTGTTTTATTGCTAATAAAATTCATTTATAAAACTATCAACTTATATACCATAATTTAGTAAATAAAATCTTACTTTTGACAAACAAGCTGGTCTTGGTTATTCAGAAGTGTAGGTTACTATTAGCTAGATCACGTCGCCAATGGTGGTCATTTAAATGGTTAAGTTTTATTCTAATGACAATATTCTTTTCGCAGATGTATAAAAATGTATATAGTTTGTAGATAATGTGTATATAGATTTAATCTGACCATCTGATTCAGTAGGCCCAAAATATGTCAGGTTTATAAATGGGTCCATATTTAGTATAAAATTTTGTTTATAGGTTATGAAGTTGGGTAGCGTTGTTTATGATATATTTTCTATAGGCCGCTGGATCAATTCAAAGATGAGCAAACGAGAAGGAAAGGGGAGAGGCGCGCATCATAGCGGAAGTGTGGCTGGGGACATTGGATCAATTCATATTAAGAAAATGAGATAGCAATTACAGAGCGCCGTCTATCTCTCGAACCTCTATTGTCCAAAAGATCTTCCCTGGGTGGTTTAGCCTCAGTTTGCTCTCCTGATAGGTGGCCTAACACCAATACTATTGTCACAGATAAGGCGAGCACTTCTTCACAGATCCTGAATGGCTCAGTGGAGGCACGTATTATTTCGCAATCTGCTGAGACTGCCCAAGAGTGCGCATCTAGCCCACCCCAACAAATCTCCACGAGGTCTGTGCCCCTATCTAAAATAATGGACATCAAAGAAATCCCAGATCCTGCAGTAAAGAGGAAGAGGGGAGGGGGCCCTCAGGGACTGAATATTGCCAAAGTACCTAGAACAAACAAAAGCGGAGTGGGTGCTATAATGGTCTCTTCTAACGCAGTAGACAGTGCTCCTCCCATCTGTGAAGTCTTGAACCTTGGTCCAACAGGAGCCTCAGGTCCTGAAGCTAATGAGCCTATATGGAAGAAACTAGAAAATTCATTTTAACGTCACTAAATCCTATTAACTACAGGCTAAGCCAGATCGAGGAATGATTAAATAACTTTGAATCACAGGCCAAGTCTAATTTTTCCATCCTCGAGGGCCCAGTTGCTCAAACCAAGCTGCCTTCAGTGCCAATACCATGTAAGACGAGCAACACCATCACAGTCAAACCTAAACCCACTAATCTACACCCTATGAAATCATTGCCTACTAGGAAGTCTACTACTACAGCCACTAATCTAGCCTCCGTAACGGCTCCAATGACTGAAAGTTCCATTGCTCTAGGGAAAATGTCAAGCGAATTTGCTCAATCCATTGTGAGTCCTCCGGGCGATGAATGTTCTTTTGCACTGACACAAAAGGGGGTGGTGATGGACGGACGCAAGTCCCTTGCTCACTTTGCCACTGGATTCAAGCAAGCCGGGCTGAAGACGGCTGAAATGCCAGAAACCGGTCCTCGGAAGCTTGTTTCCGGTCCAGGGAAGGTATGGCTTGGCAGTTCGGGCTGGACTGTTCCCATGAGGCACAGGGTCAGACTGATTTGCATATGGCCATGTCTGAACTGGGGTGGCAGAGTGGGCTAAAGAACGGTGATGGATGCAACCCAGATCTGTTGACTGGGTGTGAGTGTTTGATTGGTTCAGATGATCTGTCCATCACCTCCCCCTTTTGTACCGCTTTGTTTGCCATACGTTTGGCAGGGTATGCTCAGACGTGAGTCCCTTGCTCACTTTGCCACTGGATTCAAGCAAGCCTGGCTGAAGACGGCTGTAATGCCAGAAACCGGTCCTAGGAAGCTTGAGTCCGGTCCAGGGAAGGCATGGCTTGGCAGTTCGGGCTGGACTGTTCCCATGAGGCACAGGGTCAGACTGATTTGCATATGGCCATGTCTGAACTGGGGTGGCAGAGTGGGCTAAAGAACGGTGAGGGATCAAACCCAGATCTGTTGACTGGGTGTGAGTGTTCGATTGGTTCAGATGCTCCGTCCATCACCACCCCCTTTCGTACCGCTTTGTTCGCCATAAGTTTGGCAGGGTATGCTCAGACGTGAGTCCCTTACTCACTTTGCCACTGGATTCAAGCAAGCCTGGCTGAATACGGCTGTAATTGCAGAAACCGGTCCTAGGAAGCTTGGGTCCGGTCTAGGGAAGGCATGGCTTGGCAATTCGGGCTGGACTGTTCCCATGAGGCACAGGGTCAGACTGATTTGCATATGGCCATGTCTGAACTGGGGTGGCAGAGTGGGCTAAAGAACAGTGATGGATCAAACCCAGATCTGTTGACTGGGTGTGAATGTTTGATTGGTTCAGATGCTCCGTCCATCACCACCCCCTTTTGTACCGCTTTGTTCGCCATAAGTTTGGCAGGGTATGCTCAGATGTGAGTCCCTTGCTCACTTTGCCACTGGATTCAAGCAAGCCTGGCTGAATACGGCTGTAATGCCAGAAACCGGTCCTAGGAAGCTTGGGTCCGGTCTAGGGAAGGCATGGCTTGGCAATTCGGGCTGGACTGTTCCCATGAGGCACAGGGTCAGACTGATTTGCATATGGCCATGTCTGAACTGGGGTGGCAGAGTGGGCTAAAGAACAGTGATGGATCAAACCCAGATCTGTTGACTGGGTGTGAATGTTTGATTGGTTCAGATGCTCCGTCCATCACCACCCCCTTTTGTACCGCTTTGTTCGCCATAAGTTTGGCAGGGTATGCTCAGACGTGAGTCCCTTGCTCACTTTGCCACTGGATTCAAGCAAGCCTGGCTGAAGACGGCTGTAATCCCAGAAACCAGTCCTAGGAAGCTTGAGTCCGGTCCAGGGAAGGGTATACAACGGTAACCACGCATTTTTTACAACGCGGTACCGTTACCACGCTACTTTTACCACGCAAGTCGATACAACAACTTGCACTGGGGGGCGCTCCAGGATAGTAAATAGATTAATTTACTATCCAACTCCTTTCCCTAGAGTCCACGGGGACTGGAGTTGGAATAGTAAATAAAAAAATTCACTATCCAGCGCCCCCCACGCAAGTCGTTGTAACGACTTGCGTGGTAAAAGTAGCGTTGTAACGGTACGCGTTGTAAAAGTACGCGTGGTACCGTCATATATCCCCAGGGAAGGCATGGCTTGGCAGTTCGGGCTGGACTGTTCCCATGAGGCACAGGGTCAGACTGATTTGCATATAGCCATGTCTGAACTGGGATGGCAGAGTGGGCTAAAGAACGGTGATGGATCAAACCCAGATCTGTTGACTGGGTGTGAGTGTTTGATTGGTTCAGCTGCTCCGTCCATCACCACCCCCTTTTGTACCGCCTTTTTCGCCATAAGTTTGACAGGGTATGCTCAGACGTGAGTCCCTTGCTCACTTTGCCACTGGATTCAAACAAGCCTGGCTGAAGACGGCTGTAATGCCAGAAACCGGTCCTAGGAAGCTTGAGTCCGGTCCAGGGAAGGCATGGCTTGGCAGTTCGGGCTGGACTGTTCCCATGAGGCATAGGGTCAGACTGATTTGCATATGGCTATGTCTGAACTGGGGTGGAAGAGTGGGCTAAAGAACGGTGATGGATCAAACCCAGATCTGTTGACTGGGTGTGAGTGTTTGATTGGTTCAGATGCTCCGTCCATCACCACCCCCTTTTGTACCGCTTTTTTCGCCATAAGTTCGGCAGGGTATGCTCAGACGTGAGTCCCTTGCTCACTTTGCCACTGGATTCAAGCAAGCATGGCTGTTCAAATATGTTCTATCAATGTTTCAAGCTTTATTACCAATGTAGCAAAAAGATGTTAATATGTCACTTCTGTTCTTGGATTTTCGTTACAATAAAATACACTGAACATAATCTTCACAAAAGTTATTTACAAACGTTTAAGCTATTGCCATTATAAATTACAATAACTTTTATTTAAGTATTAATTATTTAAAAAAATGAAAAGCCATTGTTATTTGTAATATCAATACATGTAAGTCACGTAAATACAACACATATTGCATTACAAATGCTATAGGTGTGACATTTGCGAAAGTTATAACTATTGGTATTGTAAATGGCAAAGCTATTAAATTAGCTATTTTCAAAAACAAAACATAAATAAAAAATGTGTAATTTACAATATTAAAAGCTCAAACTTTCCTAATGGGAGACCTATTGCATTGCAAATGCTTGTTTATTTTACATGCACCTGCCTCACTTATGTTGTTGCTTGCTTCATCCTTCCTGCCCCGTCCCCCGCAGTGTTGTTGTATTCCGCCTCCCTGCTACCCAAGTCCCGCTCAGTTGCTTGTCCTGTCCCTTCCGCATTGCTGCTTGTCCCTGTCACTCCTGCTCTTTCCCGTATTGTTGCTGGTGAAGTAATACAGTTCTGACTTTGGTACACTTCAACATTTTTATTGTGATACCAGTGGCATACATGAAACTCCCTTGACTGCTCCCCTCTAACTGCCATGCCCACCTTCTCAAATCCCCTAATGCACTTTATAACATTAAACCTTGGAGCAACCTAATGACATACGATGGTGTATGCCTAGCCAGTTACCAAGGTGCATTAGCACAGCTGTCTCATCACCACATAGCTCCTTTCTTCACACAAGAAACTTATGAAGTAAAAAAAAAACTTACATGCTTATAAATAACAACCCTCAAACTTATTAATGACATCACCTAGTATACATCATAAATTAAAATGTCCTAAATTTCTACTAATATAACACTCTATCAATCATGAAATTTGTATAGCGTGCTACTCACTCAGAGGGTCTCAAGGCGCTTGGGGGGAGGGGGGTCCATTACTGCTCGAACAGCCAGGTCTTGAGTTGCTTTCTGAAGGAGAGGTGGTCTTGGGTAAGACGGAGGTGGATGGGGAGGGAGTTCTACGTTTTGGCTGCCAGGAAGGAGAAGGATCTTCCCCCCATGGTGGCTCTTCGAATGCGTGGGACGGCGGCGAGGGCGTGGCTGGTCGATCATAGCTGGCGGGTGGGAGTGTAGAAGGTCAGGCGGTTGTTGAGGTACCTGGGGCCCAGGTCGTGGAGGGCCTTGTGTGCGTGGGTGAGGAGACAGAACATGATTCTCTTGCTGACGGGGAGCCAGTGCAGGTCTCTCAGGTGTCCGGAGATGTGGCTGTGTCGGGGGATGTCCAGGATGAGTCGTGCGGAGGCGTTCTGGATGCGTTGGAGTCTTTTCTGCAGTTTGGCTGTGGTACCGATGTAGAGGGTGTTTCCGTAGTCCAGTCGGCTGGTGACGAGTGCCTGGGTGACCGTCTTTCTGGTTTCGGTGGGGATCCATCGGAAGATCTTTCGGAGCGTGAAACACGATGATGAGACGGCGTTGACTTGTCTGGTCATCGAGAGGGAGAGTCCATAATGAAGCCCAGGTTGCGTGCATGGTCCGTTGGTTTGGGTGCGCTGCCCAGGGCGGGGGGCCACCAGGAGTCGTCCCAGGCATATGTAGGTAATCTCTATTTACCGATTCTTAAATACCAAATTTTACCGATTCGGTATTTAAGAATCGGTAAATAGTATGTAGGTAAAAATTTGGTAAATTTTACAGATTCGGTAATATTCGATATTTCCGATTCCGTATTTACTGATTCGCTAATTCCCATTCCAGGCCCATAGGAATGAATGGGAAGCCATTCACTATTACCGATTTGGTAAATACCGAATCGGTAATAGGGGGAACATATTCAAGGGTGGCAGGGTGTCACAATGACACCCTGTTGCACCCCTGAATCGTGCATGTGTGCACATGTGGCACACATACTGCCACATGGCACTTTTAAAAAAGCACAACATTGCTTTTTTAAAGGTTTTCGATATTTACCACCAACTTGTAGTTTGTGGTAAATAACGAATCCTTAAATCAAAAATGCACTCACTTGAGTGCTCCCTACATAGGATTGAAGGATTCAGTATTTACCAATTCAGTATTTTAAGGATTCGGTAATTTACCGATGCCTTAAATTACCGAATCGGTAAATTATTGAATCCTTCAATCCAGCCACCTACATTAGAAAAAGCTAAATACCGGTCGATAACGGCAAATTTACCGATTTTCGGCTGTTACCGACCAGTATTAAGCTACCTACATATGGCCCTATATAACATGAATTGATATCTCTCTCTTTTACAAGAAAATGTATAGGCAAATGTAATGCTAACATGTATCACTTCTCATACTATTAACTAATTGCAAAATCTAATGGTAATGACATATTCTTCATCGTTTAACACTGTCACTGTTAACTCCACTTTCCACAGAATCACTTTTCTCTCCCGATCCCAGCTCATTCAGCTCATTCATTTCCCTGAATGTTGCTTCCCCTCTAGGAGCATTGTTTCCAGCATTTGTCATTTCAACATCATTTATCAACTTAAGCGCACTGTAACTCTTCTTGCTGATACATCTTCATTCTGGATCGTTTTTAATAACTTCATCTTTTTCACAATACAAAGCAAGTCTTCCCTTATTCCATCTTTACCCATTTTTCAGAACAGCGTGCCAATTATGTACAGAATTCATTACCGTTGGTTCAGAAAATGTATTCATACCATCCTTTTTCCTTCTCAATTAGATTTTCATATAATCTCCTGTCCCAATTCTACCACCTCTCTCAACATCGTTCCAATCTTTCGGAATTCTGCTCTCTCTCATCCACTGCGGAGAAAGTTTAAATTTCAGGTCTCTTCTCATATTTACAAAAGGTAATTTGGCTGAAAATCCATTTAAGGTGGTATTGTATGCCCACACCATTGCCTCAACAGACTCTTACTCATACTTCCTGCCATTAATTGCCATTTGTATTGTCCCTTTGGTACAATTACGCAACAAGCCCTTTCCGTGATACCATTTTCTTGGGGATTCCGTAAGGATGTGTGAATATGCTTAATACCATAACCTCTTAAAATTTCTTGCATCTTTGTGGCTGTAAGTTATTCCCTGTTGTCAGTTATGATCATTTCGGGATACCCCTCTCTTCTGAATATATTTTTAAATACCTTGATTGCACTTTCCGAAGTGATGTTTATCATTTTTTCCACAATCATCCTTCTTGAAAATACATCCATCACCACTACTGCATAACTTTCAGATTCACATACGTATTCCATGGGACCTATGAAATCCATGCAAACCTTCACCCAAGCACCACCAGCATCATTTAAAGGACCCATTTCTTCCCCACCAACTATCAAACTTTTTTCACTCTCCCTACATTACGTACATTCATCCACTCACTCTTTCATAACATTATCCATACACGGCCACCAAAATGTACCTTTCAAATGTCTTTTTGTGAGTGTCTGCCTTAGATGTCCTTCATGTGCAAGTTCAATGAATTACTTCTTCACTCGTTCTGGGGGTATAACCTTCTCACCCGTCATGACTAATTGATCCGATGCACCCAAATTCAATTCTTCTTGCAGTTTCACGTAACGGCGTAATGGAGATGTTGCACTAACTCCTCTCCTCCATCCCTGATGCACATTTCTTACTAAGTTCTGAAACACTACATTAGTTTGTCCAGCCCTTTCCCATTCTCCAGTGTAATGGCACCACTCTGTCCTTCCAAAGCATCTTTAATGCTTGCCACTGCACCCTCCATCTCACCGGCTCTGCCATATCCACCAACAACATTCTCAATACCTAAGGGTAATCTAGACCATTGGCTTGTACATTTCCCCAACCGTCCACATATTCCATTTCATAGAGAAAGTCCTGTAGATGAGAAGCAAATTTGGGCAACTTTGCTAAAACCTTGTCACCGAGGTTGCATTACTTTGAGCAAGGGTTTGTGGTATGTGCATAACATAAAGCCCACACCCCCTAAATAAAGTAGGAAACTATTCGGCTGCCCATGCAGCTACTATAGCCTCTCGCTTAATCACAGCATAATTGTGGCCTGTCTTGTTCAAGGTTTTTGAAGCAAACACCACCGTTTTTTCTCTACCCCCTATCACTGGTGATAAAATATCACCTAGACCAGGAACACTCACATTAACAGTTAAAATGCTGGAGCACTTTGGATCAAAAGGAGTTAATATTCTTGAAATTCACTTTCTGATTTGGTTTTGACAAAAGGTTCCTGTTGCTTTTCACCCCAAACAAATTCCTTCCAGTTTCTTAGTAACTCTCTCATAGATTGATTTTTTTTTAGAATTGGTCAAAACCTTGACTTAATATTCAATCAAGCCCATTAAATACTGTAACTGATCTTTCCCTTGAGGAGAAGGAGCTTCCCTAATAGTTTTACAAAGTCTGTTCTTTGGCTTAATTCCATACTCAAAATTATATATCCTAAATATTCAATTTCTCTTGGCAACACTATATCAGCTTGCACTGCCTTTTTTCATTCCTCCAGTGTAATGGCACCACTCTGTCCTTCCAAACATCTTTAATGCTTGCCACTACTCCCTCCATCTCATTGGCTCTACCAGATCCACCAACAACACTCTAAATACCTATGGGTAATCTAGACAAACAATCGACTTGTACATTTGTGCACCCAGTTACATATTCCACTTCATAGAGAAATCCCTGTAGACGAGCAGCAGTTCTGGCCAGCCTTGCTGAAATCTTGTCAGCTCCACCAGGCTGCAATACTTTGAGCAAAGGTTTGTGGTACCCACATAACATGAAGCACACACCCCCTTATAAATTTAGGAAAATATTCAGCTGCTCATTCAGCTGCTAGAGCCTCTTGCTCAATCACAGCTCAATTGTGTTCTGCCATTGTTCAAAGTTTTTAAAGCAAACACCGCCGTTTTCTCTCCACCTCTGTTCACTTGTGATAAAATATCACCTAGACCATGAGCACTGGCACCAACAGTTAAAATGCTTGAGCACTTTGGATCAAAAGGAGCTAATATCCTTTAATCTATCAATTTCTGATTTGGCTTTGACAAAAAATTCCTGTGGCTTTTCACCCTGAACATTTTCCTTCCCATTACTTATAGAGTCTGTTTTTTCAGAAGTGCTCACAAACACGACTTAATATTCATGAAAGACTGTATCAGATATTTCCCTTGGGGAGCAGGAGCTTCACAAATAGATTTTACAAGATCTTCTTGTGGATTATTGCCATACAATATCCTAAATATTCAATCTCTTTTAGCAAACATTAAAAAAATGTCTTTGCAAAGCATTAGCACAGCCTCTCTTAACACATTCAACACTTTAACAAGAGCACTAGAGCACTATTATGTTCTTCCTCTGTTGATCCATAGATTAAAATATCATCCTGAAAGATACAAACATTTGGCAAGTCCTTAAATAAAGTATTCATCATACGTTGGAAGAACATTAGAAGCTGATGGCAAGCCCAAAAAAGTATTGTACAGTGAAAAACGTCTTCCATTGTGATAAATGCAGTTGCATATTTAGACTTGGGGTGTAATTTAATCTGGTGGTACGCAGACTTTAAGTCCAACCTAGTAAAATCTTTTGCATTTTGCATTGTTTAGTAGTAGTAACATTTCTAATATAATTGAAAGTGGGAAACTGTCCAACACTGTACACCGACTTCAGCTCTTCAAGTCAACACAAAACATCAAAAGGCCATCTCTTATTTTAGTGATTATAACAGTGGAGAGCCATTTGGAAGCCTATACAGCTTCAATTATCGTCTCTTTTACAGCTCTCCAACATTGTCTTTACTTTTTCTTGGACAACAATAGGAGCGTTGTTCAACTCATGTTTTATTGGAAAAGCATTTTCCCCTAACCTTATTTCATGTAGATTTCCTTTCAAAGATCCAAGTTTTTCACTTAAAACATCTGCAAACTTATCTTATATGGCTTCCATTTTCCCACCATCTTGTATTGCTCAGAGAGGTTCCTCAGACCTGGGATCAAGCACTATGTGGAAATCATATTGCTGTACCCAACCTAAAATGGCCATACCCATGTGTGCCACATGCATTTTTCCTTGTAGCCATCCGTCTGTTAAATGAAAAGGTAGCATTCACAGAACATACACTAAATATTTCACCACCCTCGTAACTCTTTCTGTGAATATCACTTGATTGAAGCGAAATACCTGGCCACCTTTTACCCCAAAAAAACTTTGGTACAATGGTGTACATTGACCTCGGATTAACCATTAAATCTACTAGTGCCCAATCACTACAAGTACAGCTTTAGGTCTGTTTCTCACACAATCATAACTCTTAACACACAATACTCCTTCAGAAATGTCATCACAATCAGCTACATCAGTGGTTCCCAAACTTTTGACTCCTGAGGACCCCCACTGAGTCACCACTGGAAGCCGGGGACCCCCAAGCAATTTGTATGATTTAAATTTCAAACATTAAAACAGTAATTCAGAAAAAATAAACACGCGTGCACACAAAACAAATACTCGAATTACTAAGGATTTTAGGGGCATTTTTAGAAGCCCCTATCTCCATGGGAACATCACTTTTTGCAACGTTCCCGTGGCGATAGAGGCTTTGCCTTATTTACAAGGCAGCGCTAAACCATTTAACATGGCTTAACGCTGCCTTGTAAATAAGGTCTCCTGTCACACAATGCCTAGCGTGAAAGGGGTGGGCAGTGTGTGTTGCGGTTGGCGTTCCACCGCAACACCCATTGATTTTGACGCTGCCCCCTATTTACAAGGGCAGCATAAATAGGAGGTATTGCCAAAATTAAGCCAGGGAAAACCAGGTCTTAACTTGGCAAAACAAGGAGAAATCCTTTATTTCTCCCCATTTTTGCTTTTTCAATGTGTGCTGCTTTGTGCAGCACACATGGAAAAAGCAAAACGCCTTGGATTGTTTATGTTCAGGAAGGTGACCCTTCCTGCACAAAACAATCTTTAAAAAAAAATGCCATTTTGTAACTTGCATGTGGGCTGCATTAAGCAGCACACATAGAAGTGACAAAACGGAATTTCAAGATTGAAGCAGGACCTTCCTGCACATAAACAATCTTCCACTGCATACACACACCCTTGCACTATGGTGCATGGGTTTCCCGTTGGCGCTACACTGCTAAGTGTAGCGCCAGCACAGGGGGAAACGCAGGGCTGCACCATATTCTTGTAAATATGGTGCAGCCCGGTGTTTCCGAAGTGGCGGAGCGTTTCGTTAAGCCAAGGCGGCTAACGGCACGCTCTGCCACTTCTGTTGTAAATATCCCCCTTAGTATTTTATATTCAAAGAATTTGCAACAAAAAAAAACATTTTAATGGGAAAGTTGGTGCTGCATCTCCATGAATAACTTTTAATTGGTTGGTTTTATTTAGCAGTAAAAGGCTCCTGCTCCCGCCAGGGCCAGACTGGAAACCCAAAGCAGCCCTGGTAAATGTTTTCGGATCAGTCGCCATAAGGTGCACACCAAGTGCAGTGACTGAGCCTGACCACTACAAAGGGGGCTTTGGGAGGCTCTCCCTCCAAGAAATTTAGGAAACATTGGCGCAGTCTAAAACACATATATCATTATATATTAAATTGTATTGGCTTTTGACGAATAGTATATGAAGACCCTACTATACACCAGGATACGACATTCTTTGTTGGGGTTCTTCAATGCTTCCCTTATTATCATCCTTCAGCAGTGCCTCTCATCTCTCCATAGCCTCTCTGTCACATGTATTTCATTTGTTTTATAGTATCTCTCATACCATCGTAGGATGTTGGAGCACTTTACATTACAAACACATAGAAACAATGAATCATACGTGTAAATCAGTGTATAGAAAATGTTACATAAGGCAAAGGGTACTACAATGTGTAGGATTCACGTCATTCATACTAGTAGGCATTTTTAAAGAGTGCTTGATCCGGAGAAGCGCAAACTTGGGATTCAGAACATCAGCCAGTGGTTAGCATTGACTTTAAAAAATAAAAATGTATTTCCACCCATATAAACCTTTTTAGCAGCATCAGGGTAATGAAAGACTGGGAAAAACATAAGGTAGTAACTTGTACCATGCAGTTTGCAAGCAGCTCTTTGATGACAGTTTATAGGTCACTGTGCTAGATTACAATTGTCACTTATGAACTGCAGAGTAACAAAAAAATCTGTGACAAAAGCAGCAACCCACTGACCAATGCACATCAAAACACTGTTTTTTTTAAATGCATAATACATGTTCTTTGTGGGCTCTGTTCTGTGCTACGTTAGATAACTCAAAGCTGCAACTGCACAAAACTCTCATCTCTCCAGCAAGTGCATTAATCACTGGCTTTATTTTGACACTTTTATTGTTGCTCTAAAACTGCTAATTAGCCAAGGAACTTTGGAGTGCTTTTAAAACTGCCTCTTGCGGACCCCCTGGGAATGGGTCACGGACCCCTGGGGGTCCGCGGACCACAGTTTGGGAAACACTGAGCTACATGATTTCTATACATAGCTTCACAAACGTTGACCAAATGCCTCTTCTTTCCACACTTGTGTCAATCCTTGTCACTTGCAAAACTCCCCTTGACATCAGCAGCACGTGTTATACTGCCACATCTGCAGCATTCTTTAAACACTTTATTATTAGGATTTGTAGATGTTTGAGTCCTACTTGCTCTATCTGTCACTTTCTCTGTACAAACTTTCTCTTTGACATCAGAAGATTTTGTATGTTTAACACCATTTCCTTTTTTCTAACATAATTTACATCTTCAGCTCTCCTTGCAACAATTTGCTGCATTCCTTTCTTGCGAGAGTCTGACTCTTCAACAATCATTGCAATATCAATAGCTTCTTTCACGGTTGGTTGATCGCAGCCCACAACCTTTCCTGAGTTCTTTTGTTTTTACACTGCACAATGAGTTGGTCTCTAATCGTTTATTCAGTCATGTTGCCGAAAACACATTTAATAGCTAAATCCCATAGTCCGCTTATGAATTGATCCAACGTTTCATCACATTTTTGAGGTTGAGTGTATAATTTATATCTTTGTATAACAATGTTGACCTGTTTTCCGAAATGAATCTCTAGCCTTGTCTTAGCTTCCATGTAAGTATGATCCAATGTCCACACCGTATGAGTCAGACACAGTGGTTGAAAACTTGAAAACATGCTGCCCTTCTTTTGCCAATACATTGAGTAACAATAAGGGGAGCTCATTGTTGTGCCAGAACCCTGTGAGGAGTAACGAAGGAGACGCCTGCAGAAACGGGGACAAGGGGTGAGGAAACTACATCCCCAGGGAGTCCTAGCGGTGCGCTCGCTGCTGACGGATTTTGAACATGCCAGGAGGTGCTTAAGAGCCGATGGGAGCTCCTGCAGGGGGTGCGCACGAGTCCAAACGAGGCAGGGCATGGCCATCCGCCCTTGGCCGTGTGGAAAACGACGCATCTGGTAAGAGTTACTAACGTTGCTGTGATTTGCGGTACAGATAAAACTATGGGTAAAATGGAAATTACCATTGCAAGAGGGGAAATTGCTTATAAAGAACGCTACCATTACAAAGTACCTAAAAAACGCTGTGGGCCTTATTAACAATGAAATTGTGCACGAGGAGGAGCAACTAGCAGCAACAAAAACAACACTTGATGCTGCTTTAAGAGAGAGTGTGCCAGTAGGTGGGGCCAAACCTTAAATTGTGGAGAGTAACACGTGTGGAATGAGCAAGGAGTCAGAGATCATGGTAATTGTCGTAACGTGACTGCCTGATCTCTGTCTGTGACAGGACAGGCAGGAGAGGAAGGGGCGTGGGGAAGGAAGTGGAAGAAAGGGCAGTTAGTTAAGAGGTGGACACGGAGCAATAAAGACATGTTGACACCATCTCCCTGGCTCCTGTGTTTTCCTTGGGGGAGCGCAAACACTGGCGACGAGGGTGGGATGCAAACCGATTCCCACGCCGCTCGAAACCCCTGCCGCTCGTGAGCGGCCGAAAACAAAAAGCCCGCAGCCCGCGTCGGAGAGGCGCGTGTTTGAGCCAGAAACAAAGTGGAGTGCTCACACGCCGCCCGATTGCTGCCAGGAACAGATTTCAGCGCGACGAAGCTGCCCGCCAGAAAGAGGAAGACCCCTGGGGCGAGACGCCATGCGCAGCTAGAACAGTGGCTGCAAAGAGAAAACGGCGTGAAAGAAAAGAACAAACCTGAAGGACGCCCACCGAGTGAACACTGCGACCGGAAGTGGAGGGGTGAGTCCCAGAGACAAAGAATCAACCCCTCTAGCATAGCGGACCCATAAATATACCGGCAGACAGCCGGCAGAAAGCCCTGCAACTGTAATGTGCACAGCCTAGCTGGAGCCACGTGTCCCGAACGGCGGCCATCTTGAAGTCAGGCACCGCCCCATAGACTTCCATGCAGAAGATTTCGTGTCGGCCATTTTGAAGTCAGGCATCTGGGAGATAAGTGACAATTCAACACTGCAGAGCCAAAATAAGCGAGAATGTCACTACCTAGCTCGTCTAGCGATACAGGAGGAGCACCAGCGACACAAGCAACATCAGGAAACCCCACAGTGACAACCCCGATGCCCCCTGCAGGCATGGGAGTATCATACCTAAGACCACCAGAGCCCTTAGAACTAACGTCAGGTAGCAGCATGGGACCCAAGTGGAAAAGCTGGTCCGAAGACTTTGAAGACTACATGACTGGGTCACAAGTACAACACCCCAAACAGACGCTAATTGCCTTACGAAATCTGGTGGGGAAAGACATTGCACAGATCATCAAGGAGCTGCCCAACGCAGCCACCGCCTCTTATGATGATGTCAAGGGAGCCCTTGACCGACAATTCCTACACAAGTACAACTTAGACTACGAGCGCTACACGTTCAACCTGGCCACGCAGGAGAAAGAAGAGCGAATGTGTGATTTTATCAGCCGCATCAGACGGCTAGCCCGCCACTGGGACTTTGACGACTTCAACACCGAGGATGCACTACGACTCCGCATAATTGAAGGATGTCACTCCGAATCTCTGCGTCGGCGGCTGCTGAAGAAACACTACACCCTGGAAGAAATCGAAGAAATGACACGTATAAACGACCAGGCGGAAGATCACGCAAAGAAAATGGAGGTCAACAAGTCGGACAGGAAAGAACAAGCCTTCAGATTGCAAGCCCACAGGGACCAGAAACATCAGACTGATCGCCGCAGATCAAGCAAGCCGACGTATCCCACGTCATCTCGGAGACCAGGTGCACGCCACAGATCACGTGAATCACGACACGCCAAATCCAGCAATGCAGCATCGGCATGCTACAGGTGTGGACAAGACTATCCTCACTCAGGACAATGCCCGGCCATTGGACAGCGGTGTCACCGCTGTGGTAGAGAAAACCACTTCGAGACCGTCTGTCAGACCCGGCCTTCAAGGCGAAAATCATCACGCTCTGGACGAAGATCATCACAATCTCGATCCTCCACACAGCATCACGCACGTGCAGTCACAGGGCGGGAAAGACGCTCGACCAGCTCTTCCCGATCAAGTGATCACTCCCTCAGGTCACACCGATCACGCAGATCAACATCCAGCGAATCCCTATCACGCACACCGGTGTCACAAGATAGTGATGAATATATCTGCATGGTCTCGGATCCAGACCGTCTACGGAAATACCCGAAACTGGACATCCGGATAGGAAACCACCCAGCGAAGTTTGTTCTGGACTCAGGCGCTTCACTGAACTATATCTGTGCGCTAGAATACCAAAGCATGAAACCACGTCCCACGCTGGAACCTGCAGCGGTGAGAATATTCACGTGGATGTCCCGGAAGCCACTACAGTGCCTCGGCCGCTTTAGCACGACCTGTGGTTCCTTGAATTCTGAACCTGTGTTTTAAATATCATGATTCTGTTATGGATTTGGTAATAGCAGACCGTAAACAGTGAGTTCAGCAAGTGCAAGTGTTTTCGTCATGTTACACCGATGGATTCACTGTGTATTTGAAGGTTTTGTTCTGAACCCTCGGGTTCCATCTTGTGCATAGCAGCCATTTTGTGGATTGCCCTTACAGTAGGCCCTTACTGTGGCAGAACAAGTATTTAAGGACATAACCTTAGCATGGGTTTGTGCTGACTCCTGCATGACCTGGCGAAAGCTGACCCTGTTGCTTGAGGCTAACCTTGCCAAGCCAGTTCCTGCCCTTTAGCTGATCAAGATTATAGATCAGAGCACAGGACATTGTAAAGATTTACTACACACAAACGTACCTATCTTACTTCCATCTGTTCCTGTTCCTGCCTCCACGAGCTATTTATGACATGGGCTGTGATCTTACTGTTTTGGGTTTATCCGGCCTTGTCAGCTAGAGGATGTACGCATTATGTGGACATTGTTTATGGCCTGGACTTATCTTGAAAGTGGGTTTGTCATCATACAGTGCTTTGTGTGCACGTCCTGGGAGTGACCAACAATAATGTACTTCAAAGAGAAAATGTGTGCCTAGGGCATAATAAATGGTATAAAAGGTCTGTGCTGAGACCATTCAGGAGGCTGCCTCATTCAGTTGCTTTAGGGGTGACTGGGCGACGTAGCCTCACAATTAATTGTAATAAAGATGTCTTTTCATATTTCAGATTCTCTGTTGATTTCTTTGCTGCTTTTGAATGGACTACTTATTGGTAAGACCCCTGAGAAGGAGTTTGAGGAATTTCTAGTATTACAGACCTTGTCATACAGAGACCGACAAATTCCAGCATACATTCACGTTGTGGAGGGCCCGGATGTGGCTGATTGCCTACTCAGCCTGCCAACGGCTGAAAGACTAAAACTTGTAGAACTTCTCTATATGACTGAGGATGCCCCGGACATTGTCGCGAAGTTCCCAAATCTTTTCAAAGGACTAGGAAAATTAAATCACTTCAAAGTCAAGCTACACATTGATGAGCGAGTAACACCAGTTGCGCAACACCACAGAAAAGTACAGTTTTATCTACAACAGGCAGTAGATGATGAACTACAGGAACTACTCAAAACCGACATCATTGAGCGCACGTCCGGCCCCACTCCATGGATATCACCTGTGGTAGTCGTGCCAAAGAAGGGACAGAATAACAAAGTGCGCCTGTGTGTGGACATGCGCGCAGCCAAAGTAGCAATCGAACGAGAACGCCATCCTGGGCCGCACATTAGCGACATGATTGCCCGTCTCAATGGAGCCACAATGTTTTCAAAACTTGACCTTAACAAAGGTTATCATCAGCTTGAACTTCACGACAAATCTCGCTATATCACCACATTCACAACCCACCAAGGACTCTTCCGCTACAAACGTCTAAACTTCGGCATATCATCTGCAGCTGAAATTTTCCAGGAGGCTATCAGGCGTGTAATTCAAGGGATCCCAAACGCCTTCAACTACAGTGATGACTTGCTAGTGTTTGGGAAAGACCAAACCGAACATGACACGGCCCTTGACAGAGTGTGTCATGCCTTGCTAAATGCGAATCTGACTCTGAACGCAGCCAAATGTGAATTTCACAAATCAACCTTGAAATTCTATGGCCACATATTCTCAAAGGACGGCATGACTCCAGACCCTGAAAAGGTCTCAGCCCTTGCTGACATGCCAACACCACAAGATGTGAGCGACCTCTGTTCCTTCCTCGGCATGGCGAGCTACTGCGCTCGATATATCCAGGACTTCGCCACAATCAGCCACCCCTTACGAGAACTCACCCGCCAAGGTCAGCCGTTCGAGTGGACGGAAGCGTGCCACCGTTCCTTTCACAAGATCAAGACTGCTGTCAGCTCCGCCATCAACCTGGCCTACTTTGATGCCAAGAAACGTACTGAGCTTACTGTTGACGCCAGCCCGGTGGGCCTTGGTGCCATTCTCGCACAATACCAAGACGACTCCGACCAGCGCCACATCATCGCTTACGCCAGTCGCAGCCTCACCGATACCGAGACTCGGTACTCGCAACCTGAGAAGGAGAGCCTCGCAGTGGTTTGGGCGTGCGAACACTTCCACCTTTCCGTCTATGGTAAACATTTTACCATCGTCACTGACCACCAAGCCCTCATCACCATCTTCGGCAACCCCAAGGCCAAGATGCCTCCGCGTATTGAGTGCTGGGGTCATCCGTCTTCAGGACTACATCTACACCATTGTCCACAAGCCCGGGAAGTCAGAAAACCCTGCAGACTATATGTCTCGACACCCCAAAACCACCACCAAAGAGACACACTCCGTTGCCGAAGAGTACATACATTTTGTCATTGACACAGCATGTCCTCCCACCGTTCCTCTTGCAGCCATCCAAGAGGCGTCCGTCCAGGATCCCATTATTCAGGATGTCACAGAACGTATCCGCAACAACTCCTGGCGCCATGTGAAAGACGTTCAGGGCCTGCAGTCGCAGGAGCTCATGGCTTTCAAACACATCCACGACAAACTTTCCATCAGCAGCGAAGGCCTCATTCTGAGAGGGGGGAGGATTGTCATTACTCAAAGACTGAGACAAGGGGTGATCAACCTCGCCCATGAAGGCCACCGAGGGATAAGCGCCACCAAGAAGGCGTTACGGGAGCGTGTCTGGTTCCCAACATTAGACCAGATGGTAGAAGCCACCCTCAAGGACTGCATCCCATGTCAGCTGGTAAGCCGTGACGAACCCCCAGCTCCATTACAGATGTCGGAACTACCTGAAGGCGTGTGGCAACAAGTTGCCGTGGACTTCTTTGGACCTCTGAAGTCAAGCCAATATATCATCGTCATTATGGACGAATACTCCCGATTCCCATTTGCACACCTCATATCATCCACCAAAGCCACCGCAGTAATTCCAGTACTTGATGAAATATTCGCAGCATGGGGCATCCCGCTACGTGTCAAGTCAGACAATGGGCCCCCATTCAATGGCCACGAATTTGCAGATTTCGCAAAACACCTTGATTTCAAGCATCAAAAGATCACACCACTATGGCCTCAAGCCAACGGCATGGTGGAAAGATTCATGGGAACTCTAAAGAAAGCAGTGCAGCAAGCAGAATTGACCCACAGAGACATTCAGCAAGCACTGAATGAAGTGCTGAGAGCATACCGCACCACGCCTCATAGTACTACAGACCAATGTCCAGCTACCTTAATGCTAGGAAGAGTCCCGCGCACCCGATTACCCGCTCCGGGCAATGCGAGCCAGTACCGAGCTCCAAACTTTGATCATGAGACACTGGTTGACATTGATCAGGAGAAGAAACTGAAAATAAAGACATACGCTGATCAACGCAGGCACGCGAAGCCCACGGATATCCAAGAAGGAGATTGGGTGATAGTCCGACGTGATCTAAGGACAAAAGCAGACAGTCGTTACCTCGCCCATCCTTTAAAGGTCAGTCGCCGGAAAGGAACCATGATCACCACGCGGGGTGACCACAAGCGAATTACCCGGAACGTTTCACACTTCAAGAAGTGTAACCCTCAAGAGATACATGATCATCACCACTGGGAGTCCTCCACTGACTCCGGTAGCCAAAGCAGAAGCAGTGATCGCAGCCAGTCCAGCCCAGCAAGACAGGACCATCCCACACATTACCGAACCAGGACACCAGAACCATCTGAAAGACTCCGACGACAAACCCGACGGCCAGAACGCCTCATTGAAGTTATCTGAGTCACAGCAAGACTTTATACAAAAGGGGGAGATGTCGTAACGTGACTGCCTGATTTCTGTCTGTGACAGGACAGGCAGGAGAGGAAGGGGCGTGGGGAAGGAAGGAAGTGGAAGAAAGGGCAGTTAGTTAAGAGGTTGACACGGAGCAATAAAGACGTGTTGACACCACCTCCCTGGCTCCTGTGTTTTCCTTGGGGGAGCGCGACAGTAATAAATGACATTAATACCACGAACATAGCAAACGCCCATAGAGTTTCTAACCCATACGTTCTAAATTCACCCCTAGAGATTTCGGTATTAACAAATGACACATCTTCGACAACCCCTCCGAAAAAAAAAAAAAAACAACCAATTCCAAATGTTATCAGCCCAGTGGAGAGGCATTCATCTAAGGCCACACCAAAGACCAAATCAAAACCCAAACAAAACAAGCATTTGCAATGCAACAGGTCTCGCATTTGTGAAAGCTAGAGCTCTTGGTGTTGAAAATGACAATTTCTTTTTACTTTCGTTTTTTCTGTGCAGTGGAGTGATGATATTTGCATGGCGCTATTGCCATTTGTATGACCTCGCAGCACTGGAGAACCACAAAATGGGAAATAGGTTATGAGGGAGGAGAGACAAGAGTAATATGCTGACTCTAAAGATTTTTAAAGTAACAACATCCCGGAAATAGGAAACGCTCATGGGGAATGGAGGATTATGTAAAGCATGTGAAATGTAAGCAGGAACAACACAGTTATATCAATGCTTTTACACTTATTATTGAGAAATCATTGAGTGTTTTTGCCTGAAAAGTTAAGAATATAACTTCAGGGCTGTAAGCACCTGTTTCAAGTCCATTCCTTATATCCTTACAAAACACAAGAAATATCACCAATGCACTCTACGAAAATATTCACTGTGCATTCCAGAGCGCAGTGCTTCTATACAGGCACACCAATATTCTCCACTCTGCTCACAAATACAAGGCAGTAAAAGCAAAACTGCTCGAATAACAAAAATCTGATTTCAAGCTTATAGCAGTACCATTGTTGCATCCTCAATTCGGTATATTAAAAACAACATACACTTTGCAGGATTGAAGATATCTAATGCATCCTGTGTTTCGTGGCCGGCTGTACCTAAACTTAGTAGGCTTAGGCAAGATTGGTGAAAATAAACATGTTTCAATGATATTGGTTATTTGGAACATGTGTGCACATGCTGTGGTACCGGGTGGACCCTGGTTTCCGCTTACTGTCCTTTATGAGGCTGTCGTATTGCAAGCTGAAGAACGATGTGCGACAGCAGGGGAAAGTGAAAGGCCCCACTTGTGGCATGCCTGCTGAGCCCTGAAGCCGCGTTGTGCTAAACGTTCCCGAATTGGCAGAGGCACCATATGCTGCCATAGGAAAGAAAACACAGGCAATGTAAGATCGGACCTGGTAAAAACCAAAAGGGAGACCAAAACAGGTGGAGACCTGCACAGCCTAATCGATATCCGGAGGTAACGAGCACCACGGAGAGGTGCACCAGCTGGGCAGATGCAAGTATGCCAAAATCCCCCACCCTTGGGATGGCAAAATTAAGTGGCAGATGTTCCGACCCGCCTCCAGGTATAGAGTGGGCGCAGTAATAACATAAGACATCAGTGTGAGGAGGCGGAGGGTCTGGCAGTACAACTGGAGGTCAGGAGAGCAGGATCGGTGTGCAGGTAGCTGCTGAGGGTCGCCGAGAGAATCAAGGCCCTTCACTGCAGGGGAGACTGAGCAAATCGCAGAGACAGACGCATAGGGAGAAGTGCGAGACCCCGATCGCTCCTGTGACCCGCAGCGAAGACAAAGGGCTGGGGCACAAGTGTCGATTTGGGCCCAGAACCGCACGTGGTTAGAAGCAAGAAGAGCAGGGTTGTTGGGAGTGCTAGTGACTAGGGGGTGGGATTGTTGCCATGTGGGGGGAAAGCACCCCAAATAGCCAGAGTGACCAGAGGGGAGCCAGGAACGCCACGACCTGCTCCGTAGGTGCAGGCGGTTCCTTGGGCAATAGGACAGTGCCCTGAATGAGGTGACGCCGGATCCGGGAGCCAGTATGGGCCTAGATCCTCACGCTAGCGGAGGAGGAGGACACCCGAGGTCCTCGTGACAGCCGCAGCAGGAGAACTCCCCGCAGAAGCGCCTGAAGCAACGTATTAGCTGAGCAAGGCAGAGCTCATTGAATCTGATGCTCCGGCTCACAGCACAGGCTACCAGAGGTAGTAATTGTGATCCTGACATCCACACACTCAAAGAGGCAGCACTCCCGAGTAGCGGAGAAAACCAGAGGCAATGTCTTCACCACAGCACAACAGTTGAGCGGATCACCTGACTCAGATGAGGAAAACAAAGCCCTGTAATCACGCCACGCTCACAGAGGCTCGTTGCGAGAAAATAATTAAATAAATAAACAAGCGCGGCTGAAGAGGACCCCGCTGAAAATAAAAAAAAGGGTGAAATACAGCCTACCTGACGTCGCGCTGGAGCCTGCAGTGGAGCCCGTTGGCCTGCAGCGCGCCTCGGAAGAGACGCCGGAGGGCAGGAGCGTGACGCCGTGAGCGTGCACGTTGCCGCTCACAGACCTGAGTCGGCTCGTGCACTGGGCTGGATCGGCTCGTCCACAGCTCTGTCTCCCTTGGGAGACAACAAGGCGGCTATAAGTCTCGTTGGCGGCAGCGCTTCGCGCTGCAACGCCAGCGAGACCTAAAAAGGGAGGAGCTAGCACTGGCTCGAACAAAGGGGAATGTAACCCCGTCAATCAGAAGCCAAACAACTTTGAGATCTATGGACAGTATTGAAAGACGTCTTATGTCCGAAATGAAGCTATTACAGAAAGATATGGCTTTTTTAAAAGACTTGGTTATTAACACATCACAGCATAACCCTACAAGCAAGACACCCAGCCCCCTATGCCAGCTCAAAACCGAACAGAGAGTGTAAGAGGAAAAACAGCTCAGGTTACCAATGCCGGGGCAGATACGCAGAGGAAGTCATTAAATACTGGAGCATCACTGAAGTACGCCTTGACCTCACGACAAACACTGGGGCCAAGGTTTGATAGACAATATCTCCAACCCTACAAGAGCCCCCACAACTCTACGAACCCTGAGAAGAAATAGACCAGCTGAAGAAGAAAATAATAACAAAGGGACTCTGACTCTTCCGCCCCAGGCAACCCCTATGTTATTATTATAAATAATATTCCGAAATCAGCTGTAAATCATAGGGAATCGTATGAGTCATTGAAAAATCAGGTGGTTCTTTGGCTTTCTGTCAAGTCTAATGTTGGGGTGCATATTTTACATCAAGACATTATTATGTTGCGGAGAGTCAATTGGGTGGGTCAATCTAGAAAGTCATGCCCTGGAGATTGTGTAGTGATACATTTTCGAAACTCCAAACTGGTGGGCGACTTGCTGAAAATTTTCACTAATGACGAAAAAGGTTACTACTCTGATAACTTTGATAATATAATGGCCGTCCCATTGGGTTTTTTCTATAGGCCAAATTATGTCAAGAGCAACACACATACGTTTTATAACTCTATGTTAAAGGTGCCCTTGTACAACAGGTACTTCCCATTGAGAAGACATAGCGAGATAGACTGACACATGGGTGACAGGGCTGCAAACGTGTCCTTGAATTTAAGGCACATTGCAAATAGTGGGCTCCTAGATGTTCACTTGATAACACAGGTTGAGGATGGTGCTATGAAGGAGAATTTATGTGGTGTGGGGGACGCTACCTTAGAGATTAGGTTGACTACTGGTATTGAGGGTGTTGATCCGATTGCACCACCCAGATCACAGGCCTTGGATGAGCCTTCTGCCGGGGGTGATGAAAATCCACCTACCAGTGGCCCGATGATAGACGGTCCCTCCACATACCCAAGTGAGTTTTTAAATATCATGACATGGAACGTGGCTGGGATCAAAAACAAGATTAAGGACGAGGATTGGTTGAAAACAGTTGAGGGGTGTTCAGTTGTACTAATTCAAGAAACCTGGTGCCCTGAGCCTTTTTTTGTCAACAGCTACCAAACTATATGCACGAATGCCAGCCCTTCTGGGATGGGCAGAGCAAAAGGTGGCCTAGCTACACTAATCGCAGTCACCTCACCCCTGACCCTAAAGGATATATACTTCTCATCATGTCATTATCAGTTTTTGTACTTTTATTCAAAAGGTAAACAGGCCATAGTCATAATTAATTTTTATAACAATATTTTTGATAAAACAAGGAGAATGGTTATCAAAGCACTTGAATATGATTTGGACAACTTCTTGAAGGGAGTTGATGGGGATTTTATCCTAGTTTGGGTGGGTGATTTTAATTGTATTAAATGTGCTTATGAAGTTGGAGATCCTTGTGGGTAATGTGATGATTACGGAGACAGGATCCCCCACTTCACACATGATATGTATGGGGAGGCAATCAATAATGCTGTACATAAGTATGATTTAGCTGTTTTATAAATCACCAGCTTAGACAGAGAAATAACCACCCAAACCTTTCTAGGGAGAAGGTCCTCTTCAAACATAGACCATTTCATAGTCTCATCTAAATGTTGTGACTTGGTAGAAAAAATGCAAATCAATATAAGCCTCCTTCAATACACAAGGTAATAATGGTATTTCAATAAAGTGGACGGGAGTGAATCCAGCAACATTTATGGAAACCTTCTAGGGAAAATTAAAATGATATAGACATCTGTATGGATGGTTTCTCCCCTGACCCAGCTATTATAAGTGCTTTTTGTAATATCACCATCATTATTGCTGGTGAATTTACAACCAAAAATAGAAAAAAAACTTGTGACCTAAACCCTAGATGGTTTAACCACAAATGTTCCAGGCTGAATGGGGAACTTAAAACTACACTAAAACAAAAACCTAGGGATAGTGACAAGATTAGCATTGTGAGGAAAGACTATAAAAAAGCTGTGAAAGAAAGGATAAGGGAGATACGTGAGGGGGCATGGGAGAAATGAATCCAAGCAGCAGAGCTGAAGGATCAGGCCCTCTTTTGGAAACTATCAATCATCCTTATTTTAGTGAGAAGAATGCAGTAAAAATTGAAACTGTGGTGACCCCAGAAGACTGAGTAATCCACTACGAGAGTATCTTCAATCCAGACGCCCGGAAAATAGACGAAGGCAATAGGGGCAACTTTATCATAGTAGAACCAGTTGGAACCCCACTAATAACGCCAGACGAAATTCGATTGGCACTACTAAACCTAGAATTATTAATAGGAAAGTACACATTAGCAAAGGACGGGGCACTCCACTTATGTTTCGTTGATCTCACAAGTGCCTTCAACCTAGTCAATCACCAAAAATGATGGCAAACCCTTAAAGGATTAGGGGCGCCCACTGCCATAATTACATACTTGTCCCAGATTTATAATGTTTTAACCTCCAGGGTACGGTTCAGTAATATGGGGGAATGCACCTTGGGTTTTTGAGTCATGCGTGGTATCAGACAAGGGTGCGTGTCAGCACCCCTTTTATTTTCTCTTTATAGTAACAATATAGATTACCTTTTACAAAACCTAGCTGCAGATGCCTCAAAAGTCGGAATACGCCCTACGCCAGTATTATTATATGCAGACAACGCTGTCCTAATTTCTAGGACAGCTAATGGGATGCAGCTCCTAATGGATAATTTTGCATTGCACTTGACCGAAAAAGATCTACAATTAAACCTAAAGAAAACATTTGTCATGACATGCGGGAGTAATAGATTCAACACTAGACAACATCATGTGGATGGGACTGTTATTAATAGAGTTTCATCTTTTTCATATTTGGGGATGCTTTTTAATAGAAATGTCTTATGGAACACTCATATTGAATCTTCCAACATGAAATTCCTAAGAATTACGGAGTCCATTTTTAGATTTTCCACAAAATTAGGTAATGAATCCATCCGTGAAATTTTAACCGGAGTAAATGTATTCCAGGGGTCTGCTATGGGGCTGCTATCTGGGGAGAGCTAATATGGCCTCCCTACAAACCCAAGAAAATAACTTCTTTAAAAGATTGTTGGCAGTCCCCAAGGCTACAGCTAACTATATAGTCCATAAAGAATTGTCGGTCTCATATCTTAGTGACACAATAAACATGGCTGGACTGACATTCTGGAGGGGGATATGGGCAAAAGAGGAAACAAAATGTACTCAAGATATAATAATGGATTGCCTAACCCTAGATTGTAGCCGGAAAATACCATGGTTGGAGCACATCTCCAATCTGCTAACACGCTGTAAAGTAGAATTTGATAAAAGGAACCCTACATCCATTGTAGAGCTCGGTAAAAGCGATCTGAAGCTTAAATATCTAAATGTTATGGTATTTGAAAGGAAAAGGGTTGCCATTAAAAAATCTAGTGTTGCCTCCTTTTGCGAAGGTCCACTTATGATGACTTTACAGCCTTATCTGATGCTGGTTAGTAACATAAAACATAGATTTTATCTAACCAGACTAAGGCTGGGGACCTTACACTACTTATTTGCATTCCCAAAAAAGGAAAAGTGGGGTCTTAAACTTTCAAACTGCCCGTGTGACGCAAAATTAACACAATCCACGATGCCCTTTATCTTGTTTTGTAGCTTTTATAGGGATATCCGCACATCAATTTTAAAGCCCCTATTTTTATCGAGCAGTCTTTTTAATTATAAAGAGTCTTTTAATTTTATCTGTAGTCTGGGAACTTTGAAAATTTCAAATTCAGTGATCCGATATGTGCAACTTGCTACTAGAAAAAGAAAGGAGTATACATATTTGGATCCACTACTATACGAAATAGTGGATGAAAACTGTTAGATCCTCCCATTTTAGTATCTACATAGAAATGATAATGCACCTGCACCTTATATATCCTCATGTCCCTATGTTCCCCTATACTATTTGGAAGACGTATTAAGATAAGACGTGGCACCATGCACTTTATACATTTTTTTCACTAAATATGTACTAGTACTTGTAACTAGATGAATTACCTTGTTCTAACTGTCTGTGTAATAACTTGAATTGATTATAACTCCTTATGGCTGGCTCATAACAAGTCTATGCCCTTCTTCACATTGTGTATTAATATTAGTATCAAGTTTTATCAATTTTTGTCATATTTTAACTTGTACAAATATAATCTGTCATTTTTAATGATTTTTATTATGATGTAGTGTTGAAATAATTTTTCTTTATTTATATGCTTTCATGGTGGTTTACCTGCACCGAATAAAGCTTAATTTGAATTGAATTGAATTGAGTAACAAAGCCATTTTCCTTGCTGGTCTGAAATTAAGTCCATCTATGGCCTCCATGTAATTCTCAGCAGTTTCAATTTATTCATTTCTGTCAATTAGTGGTACTCCACCTTGCATCAGGAACATAGGAAAAGCAGCTACAGAATGATTCTCGATACTGAGGCACAATGGAAGGAAACCAAGTATTAGAATATAAAAGAGTGTGTTTTATCTTCATGTTATTATATGCTATTCTTTTAAAGTTGGTGCTTAAATATGTCAAGTGCAATTGAAAATAAATCTTCTCATGAAATAGTTATCTTTTTATATCGATTTCCTGTGACCGAATGTCCCTCAATATTGTCCTCTTTTTATGTCGATGTCACAAGACAGGTAAAGTGGAACCTACAACAACACCCTTTAGAGCAGAGGACAGCTGATAGAGGAAGGGAAATCATTCTTAATGTAAGCAAATTTACTGTATGTAAATAAATTTGACACTTGTGCTGTGCACTTCACAGATACTCTCACCACTGTATGGCAGAACAAGGCACTCAGTGTTCCTCCTCGTGTTGCTCTCATGCACCCACATTGAACAATGACTGACAAAGTACCCAACCGCCATCACACCGAATTGCTTGTTTACACTGTAGGAAGGTGGATACCTGACTATGGTTACCCCAGATTTTTTGCCTTGTGTTTAGCTGGTTTTCGACTTAGTTGGCCTGGGATCCTGCTATTCAGGGCCCCAGGCTATCTGCTCTCTCTGTAAAATGGACTCCATATACTTTAGGTACATACCTAATTGGATGTTGGGTCACCTTGTGAGCCCCAGTATAGTGTACCATAGGTACCCAGGGCATAGGTGCATCCAAGGCCTACCAGGGGCTGCAGCATACATTATGCCACCCCTGGCTGGCCATCCAAATTGACACAACTGGTTGATCACTCAACTGGGGCAAGGTCGTGTAATCACCCCTTGCTTAGGTATAGTATTCCTATACCTACCCTTATATATAGACACTTGTATACCTATAAGTCACTCCTATGGCAGGCCTTAACAATCCTGAAGGCAGAGTGCTTGGTTTTATGTGAGATGGGGCTCTAGCATGAGCTGAACCTGTCTGCAGCTTTCCGGAACCATGTCCTTATAGCTGTTCTATGATATAGCCATACCATATACTCTTAAGTGCATTATAATCCTCGCGGTTGAATGCTAACTTTGGTTTGGCTTTATCAAAACATGTCGTGTAAGGTGTCATACTCTTTGGAATACTACCCCCTCACCAGTTCTGGCGACGGGGGTAGCATTCCACCCTTCTAGAGGAAGAAGACATGTTGTTCCTGTTAATCCCGGTTAAAGTTAACCAGAGCCTCAGCATCACAACATGGATGCTGCTGCCACAGACACAAGTCTGACCTCCTGCTGCTGTGAGTCCTTCCAGAGAGGGAGGCTTGGACAATAGGTTTCCTGTCTTGGGAGGTGCTAGCACCACTCCAGACAGGCCATAGTGTATTGGGGCAGGGAGGGCTGAATGAAATGAGACACTGCCTGGGGCACACAAGGTGTCCCATGCATAGCCCGGTTCAAACCAGTTGCTGGGGTGCTCAAACCCCATCTCTGGCGTGAAACTGGACAAAGGGAAACAGGTGTAACCACCCCCTTCCCTGGTCCCACCCATAGGAGGGACCTAGCAGGTAATCCAGCCCCTCAGATTAGTATATAGGTAGGAGCTTAGTCAAAAAACTTTAGATTTATCCTGAACTGAAACTTGTAACGAAACTCTGGACCTTCGACATTCTACTGCAACTAGAATACTGAAGAATCTCCCTTGTGGTCAAGGAGTGACCACCCTGTACCTACAGGCACCATCCAGCAATCTGCGGTTTACTTTGTCGACAATCCCGCCGAGCACAGAGTCTGACAAGAGCCAGACTTCCAGACTTCTTCGACCCCGATCCATAGTCCCTGCAAAGCTGAGACCCGTGGACGCGACGAGAGATGTGGGACCGGCCATCTTGAAAAACCTGCTCCTTGCTACTTGTGCAGCTTCTGAGGCACCCTTGAAATTGTGCATTGGGTATTGAGAAGCCCCAGCCCCGAGCATCATTTGCACCGAAGATCAGCCCTACACACTCCACGAGTTCTGCGTGGGGCCCTTCGGCATTTTCCTGCTTGACGCGTCTGTCTGGTTACTTGCCCGTTGGCTAGTGGCCTCTGTGACAACAAACCTTTGAATCTACACCACCTGCCTAGTTGCTCCAGGTGGGCCCCTGCTTCCCTGCAAAGGAGAAGCCCCATAGACCTTGCTGGTCTTGTAGTGTGTTTATCTAGGTACCTGAATCGTTATTCCTATTCTTTGCCCTTGTCCGGTTATAAATCAATAATATCCCTACAACGGCATAGAAACCCTTTTCATAAATCAGTCATAGCACATGCTGTCACATTAAGAAAGCCTATTCCTCCAGCCCCCTAGAAAGCACACCGAGTTCTTAAACAAATCCAAGCCTCCAGCAACCTGGGAAATCCGCTCTGCTTTGTTTTGGTCCGAGAACTCCTGTAAAGCACTGTAAGAACGACCAGTTCTTAGTGACATCTTTATTGACGTCTTATGTCCGGCCTTACGTCAAACCCGGCACCTTTCAGGTATAAATATACCAACGTTGCTTAAGCAAACACACGGTGGTAATCCTGGAGCAGTGCAGCTATCTACTTCCGAAGAGCCCAGCTGATGCGAGAGCCCACGGACGCTGCCCCTCCCTTTTGACGCGTTGAGAAAGACGCTGTCTTTTCTCTTGCTGAGAAATCCAGCCTCCGGCGTTTCCAGCCTACCCTTGCGGGTGACTGGGATACCGAGTCCTGAGAGAGAGATACCAGCCCTCCTGCCTTCTAATACCCAGGTACTGAACTGACTAAACCCTTACAGAGAATTCTTGAGTCAGATTCTTGGCAAAACAAACTTAAATTAAACTGCTACTTACTTACTCCCTCCCATGTATTAGGCTTAGGTCAGGTACACCAGGGTAGGCGTAGTTAGAAGCACCAGTTGAGTATGATTAGTCAATGTATATATGTATGTATCTATTTTAATCTTTTTAAAGTATCATATGGCTAAGAAACCATATCAATGCTTTTACAGTATTATTTTATAATCCTGCTTTTACTGTATGCACTTTACTTAACTATAAGTATTGCAATTGTAGCAATTCATTTCTCTTTTATGAGGAAAGAGACTGCTCAATAAATAACACCTTTTATTGAAAACGCCTGTCTCTCTTTTTCTCTGCAATCTGGTGAAACTAAGTACGCACCTTTGACTGAGTGAAATAGCTGTCTTTTGTTTTCACACGACTCTAGAGATATACTCTTATTCAGGGAGAGCAAAGTTGTCATGTTTTATGGTTGTCAGAAACTAAAACCCTTCTTGTCTATCCAGGGAGGTTAAACTCCTCCTCGCTTATTCGAGAAAGTTTCTAGTGAACTCTGAGCTAGCTGGCAAAAACTTCAGTCTAATATAGTCAGTAAAGACCTAGTTAACCTCAGTCCTACGTCTACACTACTGAAGATATTATTCCAATGCGCAGAGCCTATTGGGACTATAGGAAATACACTACATGGCGCCCAACGTTTGGTAAGGCGATAAATCTAACGCAAGACGTTAGAGTAACTCAGTCGTGCTTTTTCACACAGACCCTTTCTCCCGTAAATACTCCAAAGACGTCTGGAGTGGGTCAAAGGTTAAAATCCGCCGGAACTTAGTAGGAAGAGATTTCTATGTATAGTTTTTGGTTTATTCAACGTTGAAGGATACAGTGTTCCAAAATATTGTGCACCTAATCTTTGTTTCCTTGAAAACTTAATCTGCAACAAAAAACCTTCCTGTCAGTAAAATGTCAGACAATGAAGGAGATAGGGAGACAGCTAGAATAGCAGCTCAACTCCTAGCGGAAGACACAAGTCTCCTACAGCAAGACCCGGATGCAATACTCATCCCGGTCAGCATAAGAAAAACTATAACTCTTAAACTAATAGAAAATGGACTAACATCGAGAGGTGGTACAGTCATATTCGTAATCGAGGCACATGAATATCGGCAGACAGAGGTATTCTATTCATGGATAAACTTTCCAGCAGCAAACGCTGTCACACATGAGTTCCACTATTACAAAATAGAGGAACCACCGGATGAGTACACCCCTTTCGAGGAGATGGAAATCCCATTAAAATACCAAGAGCACCTGCTCTGGTTTAAAGGCGCCCTAAAACATAATAATCACATCACCAGGCTCGGTCCACTAGGTAGACCAGGAGCAACGTGGCCGGTTCTACACACCATAACCTGACATTAATAAAATGTCAAGTGAAGAACTCTTAGTTAAAATAAAAGAATTAACACAGGCATATAGAGAGTTGATTCAATTGGCAACTGAGAATATAACTTTCCGCCAGAAATTGAAAGAAACAGATATAGCAGAACAACCATTTGAACTTGCCAGAATCATAGAAAAATCCTATGAAGAGCTAGGAAGAGATAGTTTGGGTGGGAAACCAGTAAAACCCCAACTAACTGAAAATCCTGAAAAGATATTTATTAAAAATAATCTCAACACTCCAAAAAAGAGCTGGGATGGAAAAAACAATCCACTCCCAAAGAAAAAAGATTCCAGTCCAGAGGAAAGTCTCTTCGGCGGAGAGAAAGATCTCCGGACCAAGGACACAAGTCTCCCCAGTGGGAGCCCTCTGAGAAAAGATACAACCTTAGAAATAGGGATAAGTTGAAAAAACCTGATAGATATCAAGATATTGATACACGTCCCTCTCGATCTTTTCAGACTTCCTCGCAGAAATCGGAAAGAAGAGGACGGTCAGAACACAGGGAAGAACACGTCAAGTCCAAAGACAAAGAACCTGCTCATCAAAATAAAAAACTACAATTTCCAAAAAAGAAGGTAGCCAGCATTAAAATAATCAAACATGCCGAGGATCCTGAGGACACAGCTGAAAAACGGAGAGTGGGCTCAGACAATGCTAGACAGCGCAGCAGAAGTGAGCATAGCTCGCAAGATCCTGATGAATCATCTGGAGACAGTGGACACGAATGAATACATTCAGGTGGAAACTGCAGACACCAGAGTTAGCAAACCTCATAAAATATCCGAAATACCATTACGTATAGAGGGAGATAAGACTAGGAAAATAAGGGGTCTATTTTGGGATAACCTCTCCAAAGGCTATGACATCCTTTTAGCTGAAAAAGACTGGCCACCGGAGTTTGTCAGGGAGTGCCCTCATGGCGAAGAAATGATTATGCCTGCCTTCTCAAATCACATTCGAATACATAAAAAATATACACTTGCAAGAAAGTGGGCAGTAGCCCAAGCTCCTGCATTATATAAAAACCATGTTGGATGGGATGAGGACTCTCCTCCTCACAAAATCCAGTTAAAATGTCAACCAACTGCACAGAGGCAGTACCCAATTAGGCAAGAAGCCTAAAAACAGGTTAGGGAAATCTTAGATCAACTTGAATACCAGGGGGTGATTGAAACATACACCTCTCAAATGAACAATCCTTTGTTTCCTGTCTCCAAGCCAGACGATTCATATCGTCTAGTTTTGGACTACAGACATCTTAACTCATGTTGCAAAACTTTTGCAGTGCAAAACTCACATAGTACAGCACTAATGAATAACATTGTGCGCAAAAAAAAAAACAACATTAGACATCTCTAATGGATTCTTTTGTCAAAACATAGCACCTGAAAGCAGGTATTTGACCGCTTTCTCAATAATGGGCTCGCAGCAAAAAATTCTGTCGACTCCCACAGGGGTTCAAGAACAGCCCAGGATTATTCTCAACAAGAGTAACAGAGTTACTACAACTGTATGATGATGAGGCATTATCTTATGTCGATGACATCTATCTAACAGATGATGACTTGGATACTCACTTGAAAAGAGTGAACACCATAATACTTGGGTTCGCAGCAGAGGGTTACAAATTCAACTTTAAAAAGTCACGAATTGCCCATCTAACTGTCCTGTTTTTAGGATATGAATTATCAAGTGAAGGCAAAAGCCTGGCAGACAATTTCTTAGAGAAATGTGCTGTAATCCAAGCACCAAGAACGCTGAAGAACTTACAATCAATTCTAGGTTTCCTGAATTTCGGAAGAACTTACATTCTAAATTATGCAGAGAGGGTTAAACCTCTCTATGAACTAATAAAACCAGATTTTAAAACAATCAATTGGACTCAAAAACACACAGAAATTTTGAGATCATTGCAAACAGGCATGTTAGCTAAAACAAAATTGCAAACACGCGATAACACACGCAACCTTGTAATCCGAGTCATCCCAGGAAGATGCGGATTCACATACCTGACCTCTAATGAGGGAGAAACGGTACCAATAGCATACAAATCACATTTGTACACAGAAGCTGAAAAAACATTCAGTATTAAGGAAAATATTGTTCATGCGGTTCAAACAGCTGTAGCAAAAGAAAGAGACCAAGCTGACGGCAGACAGATTACTGTTAGAACAGCAGAATCAGCCTTTGAGGCATTAACAAGCCCATGTAATTTACCTACTGTGGCATTAAATCCAAAATGGATACAATGGGAAAATTCTCTTGCTACAGACAAAGTGAAATACTATTTTGACCCGGAAATGAAAAAATTAAAAAATCTAGAATATGAAAGAGAATATCCTCTGCCAATCGACATTCTGCCCATACAACAGTACGCCTGTGTAATATATACAGACGGACATGCACAACCCTCAGTTTGGGGAATACAAGCCTATAACGCCACATGTGAGATTGTTAAATACGTGTGGCGCGGAGGTAAATTGAGACCTCTGGTAACAAAATCACACTCTGTAGAAAATAATTCAGATAAGCAAACTGAAATAATAGCGTTAAAAATGGCGCTAGATAATGCCGATCGCGAATTCCCGACACTAATAGTGTGCGAGTCATATTACTGCGTCAAATCATACAATAACGTCTTGCAGAAATGGGTTCAAAACGGTTACAAAGATGACACAGGTGCCACAATAAGGCAAAAATCGCTTTGGGAACAAGTAGTTCTTTTACAGAAAGAACTACCAAAGACTCACGTGATACATTCATTGAGTCATGAACGTGATGGCGTTCACGTTTCAGGGAATTCATTGGCTAAAACAGCCACAGCGGAAGCAACTAAACCGGCTTCCGTAGCTACAAAAAGGCGTTCAGGAAAATACGTCGACCGGGAAATAATGCTGGCGGTAAAAACGTCATCAAAAGGCGACTGTTCAGCGCTACCTGTCAACTATCCACTCAATTATACATACGTAATCGATGCAAACTCCGTTCCTTTTGCTCAAATCCCTGGAGTGGGGGATAGAGTAATTCCAAACACGAACAGGAGAGGCTTCTTAATACAAGAAGCATATATGGGATTAGGTCTAAGGCATCAGAAGATCAAGGAATCTCTGACAGAATTAAAATCAGAATACTGGTGGCCGGAAATGAGCGTGGATAATCACAAATTTGCAAAAAATTGTGAAAACTGCAACAGAGATCGCAGTGGCGAACCGGCCTACATAGTGCCAGAACACCTAATAGAAAGCATAAGGCGATCTATACGCATGATCAAACAGGAAACATGCGTCCCAATGTATATTATTTAAGACTAGTTTCTCTTAAAATGTAGACCTCAGCACTCGGCTGACGTCTGAACTGTTATAAAAAGATTTGCGAGTCTATAGCGGTATAGACGCAATTGGCATGCTACATTCTGACCAGGATCCTGTTTTTAGCTCTCGAGCTTATGAGGAGGACATGACCAGCATGGGCATTGCATTGCGGGAATCTTATCACTTCCTTCCTGAGGGAAATGGGATGGTGGAAAGAAAAAACCGAGACATAAAGCAATCTATAACGGCAAAGGTATTAGGTTCGGGTGTTGGGTGGGTCAAACATTTAATAAGTGTCCAACGTAGTCTTAACAATCTGCCAAGAAATTCTCTAAAAGGTTTCAGTCCGTACGAACTATTGTTCGGGACTAGAATGCATATCCAGGACCTCGATAGTCAAACTTCACTGGTAGAAAGAAAATGCTTTGATATCAAAGATCGTTTGGCTATTTTACATGACTTAAATGAAACAAGAAAAGACCTGAGCAACATAAAGTTGAAACAACAGCCAACAACCACTGAAGAGAAACCACCTGTCCCAGCAAGGCCTGTCTGGATTCCAAAGATTGGGGATCTGGTCAGAGAGAAAATCGCGGTGAAGAAGGAATTTGGGCCTTCTTACAGAAAAGCAGTACCTGTCTTAGCTGTCAACGGAACAAGATCAGTTGTACTACCGCCCCTTGCTGGTAAAAAGGAGAACCGAGTGGTATCCGTCGACCTGGTTAAACCACAACCATGTGGCCAACAATAAGTAGTAGGCCAAGTGGACTCCCAAGAAGTAGCAGAACACCAAAGTTTGCTACAAATCAAGAGGTTCAAACTGAGAGACTAATCACATTTGATAAACCTACAGTGAATCAACAAGGACTATGCAACAAAGCCATGGAACTTATGCCTCTTGAAACCCAAATTGCTACAATTCGTCAAGAAACACCTGTCTACAACGATGTAGCCACAGACTATGCTAATAAAACAAAGAAAAATCCAGAAGCAATTCCAATAATTGACAGAACTGCGTCAGGCTACTTCATCAACTTTGATGACTTTTCTGAGGATCCGAGCGAACCTGAGGAACAGCCGACAAAAACAAAAACTCTTAAAGACAAAACTAAAGACCTCTTTCATCAACTAAAGGAAACCTATCTGATTTCTCCATGGATTGAATTTTGGGTGGTGCTAGGTGTACTTTTCCTCCTGCTTTGGCTCATCATGGTGCTATGCATGGGACACTTCATTGAGGGAAAATATGTTACAATGGACACAGCAAGCCAGAATATCAACCTGGTCCTAAAGCCACACAAGTCCGCACACATCGAGAAAAGAGAACTTTCTTCAGTAAACTTCACAACCAATCCATTACCCGGTGGAGTAGCATGGGACAAAACAGATTACGATATATATGGCCCGGTCGAGCTCTTGAAGTATCCTCATCAATTTAAGGTTTCATTAAGTGACTTTGTAAAACCGAGTACATTCTCTGATGATTGGGACTTTGAAAGTATTAATGATATGATGTCAGACTTAGTTATGTCAGCAAAATTTACAGAACATGATTATTTACAGGGTTCATCAAATTATGAACAGATGTACTGCTACAACCACTATGGTAACCATTATTTGCATAAATCTGCTCAACCTAGAAATGTTTTAAATTATAATCAATGGGAACATGGTGCAACTCCACCAAAAGGTAGTTCAAAAACATTCTATGAGAAAT
The DNA here is from genome assembly GCF_964261635.1 of Lissotriton helveticus. NCBI lineage: Eukaryota > Metazoa > Chordata > Amphibia > Caudata > Salamandridae > Lissotriton > Lissotriton helveticus. The sequence continues at coordinate 1,305,785,241 of NC_136061.1, forward strand.
TCCCATACTTCTCAGGGTTTAACACAAGTGAAGCAGAAACATTTTATTTCAAACTGTTAAATAAGACAGGAATGAAAACCATGCTAACAAATACAAAATTAATCTATTCAGAATCATTTTATGAAAAAATTAATACAGTTGGTTTTGATTTTTGGAAAAATAACATTGAGACAAAAACCATCTGGGGTACTAAAGATTGGCAAGTGCAAGGTATGGAATCATTATTCAGAGCCTGCATGATCCCAGAACAAATTATATTTTTGAATGACACAATTCAACAAACAACCTGTCTTGGCCTAGCCAAAATTAAAGACTTAAACAAATCGTCTATTCCAAAGCCAACACCTGACAGTAATAGCACTACAGATGTTGAGATAGACATATCCCATATTTTAAACCGAAACAGAACACATCCTGATTGGAAGAAATGGTTGATCTGGCCCACAGACACAAATAACTGTCAAGATAGATTCCTGAACAAAATACAGGGGTTCAAATTGACCAGGCCAGACCCTAGATACTCCCAGCAACAACATCCAGGGATTGTAACAACATACAGTGTAGGAAAACTCTGCCTTGAATGGCTACATACATCCACACTGGCAGAAATTAAGCAACACTTAACTTTACTTAAAGAAGGTGCTGACTTGTGTGATTTCATTATGGGACCACGCAAACAGCGTCAAAAACGTTTCATAGCGGCCTCTATATATGCAGCTTATAACGAAGTTTGGAAAGAAACTCAAATTAAAACAGCAGAGAAAATACGGGAAATTGACCGTATTAATTTGGAAAAATCACTTTCTGTTGTGGACAATTGGTTAGTGACTCTGTCTTCCAGAATATATTCACTGGACAGTATTGTATCATCTGCTATCGATATAATAGAACAGGACATGCTAATGTTACAACATGGTCAGTCCCAATTGCGTTCTATTGTACAGCTTGGCTGGACGTTACAAAATCTGCGTTCAGGCTACGTGCCTTGGCGTTTAATCAACACAACATCACTATTCTCTATCTTTAACCTTACTGATACACAAATCAGCTTGGCACAAAAGGGAGCAGAATATACAATTCTGAGCATTGAAAAACTTGAGAGATTACCATTGACAATGTCACAACGACCTGTCATTGAATGGATAATACACGGGATAATAACTATTCCGATAACAACTTTCCAATTTCGATACTGCCAACAGTATATACAGGCAGGCCAGTATGAAAGGTTGGGTAAAGGATACATCAAGTCATCATGGAAATTACCTTACACTCACACATGTTATAGTGAAAAAGGACAGAATGTATTTCTTAGTGGTGATAATTGTGAAAAATCACTAAGTGGTACACTTCTGTGTAAGGGTATACATCTACATGGGGCCTGTGAGGGGACTTCAAATAACCTTTCATGTCACCAGCTTGGCACACCTGCAACTCGAATAGAGCCATTCTTTAGACGGCTTTCAAACGGGAGCTACATTCTAATAGTGGACCACAGATGTTGTGGCTTGGTGCCAGGAAAAGCTTATCTCGTAAGCGTAACGTCCAGGGTCACTTGCTGTATGCAAGTATTGTATCCCAACGACACTCCAGACAGGGAAGGAAACATTTGGCCCAGTTTGAAAATCTCTTCTATTCGAATTGATACCTTAAGCAGAATGAAGTCTGTTCTTCTACAGACGCCAGTGCACTTGACGTCATCAAAAGAAACGTATGATCTCCAAGTTGCAAGGACAACGGCAGAGATACATAACCTTTTATCAACAAATTGCCCCCTACACTTCGCAGAAATGCTAAACGAAATCTTAAACATTTCTGATACGAATGGTATCGCGAGTGTATTTAGGACAAATTTTTCGGGACTGTTGACACCTTTCAAAGCAGTCCTGGGCATCTTTCCTAATTTTGTCCATTCACTCTTTGGCGGCCTTCCACTCCTGTTGGGACTCGTAGCTGGCATTTTATTTTTGATACTCCTGCTTCGTTATGGTAAGCCATGTCACAGACAAGACTCCAGCAACAATGGAAGAAACGATCCTAGCTATACGCTATCGGGACCGCATAACTAAAGTCCTTGGATTAGCCCGGCTAAGAGATCTGAATATGACCTGGTTTCTTTCATTCAGACCCATCTGGCAGAACTGTATCTTACCTGTGTTAAGATGTATGCTGTGCGGAGAAGAATGCGTGTTAGACGTCTGTCTTACACTACAATCAGAAGTACCATTGGATACAGTTACTTTGCTAAGCCCAGTAAAGGCTCATGCATCGTGTTGTCCCCAGCGGTTTAAGGTGAGTGTGTTACGCGATGCCTAGACACATCCCTGTATACTGGGCACACTTATAATAGTTCAGGAAAACTGACTCCAAAAGAAAGTTTAAGCGAAAGGGTTAACAAAGAGTCCACACGAAGGTTTCATCATATGATTAGTTTTTAGTGGTTCATAAGTTCTTAAATTGGAAGCGTTACATCACGCCAAAATAATTGTATGCAATCCAGCACAGTTTCCAAAAAATGCCCCAATGCATTTCGGACTAATGAAAGTCCTTTGTCAAGGAGCCCTGCGAAAGGATACAAAGATGCAACTTAGATCAACAAAGAATGAACGGAAGGTAATCAAGTGACATGCTATATACAGTGGTATCGGGTTCAACATGCATTAAAGAGGAGGGTAGATGGGCTAAACCGGAAACAACCAGTGCGTGCGGGAGGGAGTGATAGTGATCCGATCATGTTGAAGAATCTTAACAAGGGTTGGTGAGTGAACGGTTGAAAAACAAGAATAAGACGATACTGGTGTGCTAAGAGGAAGCATGCGGGTGAACGCTACATGAAAAACAAAGGTGACAATAAGTAAAAAAGCGGGTCTCACGTTTACAACTTAGCGGAAGGCTCACGTCAGTGCTGCAAAAGGGAGAGGGGATAGTGAGAGGTGTAACTCACATGAAGTGAGAGGTTCAAAAAGTGCTCAGAACGTGCAACTGTAGATCACTTACTGTGGAGCTGTTTAAACGGTGAACCGGGTGCCTGGAACTTCGCGGAGTTACTGCGAAGTTCACAGGAAGTGAATGCGGTTGAAATAGACAAAGGACAACGTAGTGGGAGAAAAAATAAGAGCGGCCATCTTACAGTGGAGTGTGGAGATTAGAGGGTGTGATAGGATAAGTATGCAGAACAAAGGACACAGTATCAAACATGATATAACAGGTAAATCAATTATAGGTAACAACTGAGTTCTGTTCGGTCATTCAGGCCGAAGGGTTTCAGAGACTGAAGTCTATAAATCCATGAGGTTTCACGTTGAAGCAGTGTCTTATTGTTGTCTCTGCCCTCAATGTGGGCAACAGTTTCCAGTACAAGATATTTCAGTTGTGCCACACTGTGGTGGGCTTCATTGAAATGAACAGCCACGTTGGATTTGGTGTTTTTGGTCCTGATATTAGACTTGTGTTCATTAAGTCTGATTTTGATTTTTCTGCTCGTTTTTCCCACGTAGGACTTGCCACATGGGCATTTAAGCATATAGATAAGGTTGGCCGAATCACATGTGGCATCTACCTTGAGATTGATGTTAAAACCTCTCATAGGGTGATTCAGGGTGTTACCTCCAATGACGTTATTGCAATTGCTGCAGTGGTGGCACGGGCGAGTGCCCGTGTGAGTGGTTTTTGTAACAGCTGGTTTTGATAATATTTCTTTGATGTTCATAGGTCTACTATACGCAAAAATAGGAGGTTCTTTAAACAGGTCACCAAAGTCTGGTTCCGATGATAGTATGCGCCAGTGCTTTAGGATGGTTTTCTTGTAAATCCTACTTGAGGTAGAATACCTGGATACTAATGCCATTCTGGAACTTGGATCCTTCATTTTGCTTTTCAGGGTTTCTGACCGTGGGATCAATTTCACTTTGTCATGGGCCTCTTTGATAATGTCATGTGGATATCCCCTGGTGGAGAATCTACTGGCCATTGATTTGAGTTGAGTGTCTCTTTTGACGTCATTAGAAACAATCCGGGTCACTCTGAGCATCTGACTAAACGGTAAGTGCCTCTTCAAAGAGTCCTGGTAGCGTTCACCCGCATGCTTCCTCTTAGCACACCAGTATCGTCTTATTCTTGTTTTTCAACCGTTCACTCACCAACCCTTGTTAAGATTCTTCAACATGATCGGATCACTATCACTCCCTCCCGCACGCACTGGTTGTTTCCGGTTTAGCCCATCTACCCTCCTCTTTAATGCATGTTGAACCCGATACCACTGTATATAGCATGTCACTTGATTACCTTCCGTTCATTCTTCGTTGATCTAAGTTGCATCTTTGTATCCTTTCGCAGGGCTCCTTGACAAAGGACTTTCATTAGTCCGAAATGCATTGGGGCATTTTTTGGAAACTGTGCTGGATTGCATACAATTATTTTGGCGTGATGTAACGCTTCCAATTTAAGAACTTATGAACCACTAAAAACTAATCATACGATGAAACCTTCGTGTGGACTCTTTGTTAACCCTTTCGCTTAAACTTTCTTTTGGAGTCAGTTTTCCTGAACTATTATAAGTGTGCCCAGTATACAGGGATGTGTCTACGCATCGCGTAACACACTCACCTTAAGCATCTACGGACGCATTTGGCCAGTTGCGTCACCTGTTGGAGCACCTTCATCCTATCGAGCCCAACATCAGCTCTCCCACCTACCATCCTTTGAACCTAACGCTGTGCGCTTAAGCCTTGTTTCACTTTGGTCCCCAGCGGTTACCCATCCTGATGACGGCATTCGTTGAGACTTCACCACTGCGATTGAAGGGTAGTGAAGTGCAAGATGAGAGCAGCATCAACCAGGTACGACCTTCTGTGAGCACTGCTGATCCTGTCATCGATGATAGCAATCATTCTCACGACTGCACAGTTGCGGCATTTTCCAACTTGGTCGAACTTTCACCTGAAGCGGTAAACTGCTTTTTTGAAAGTCTGTCTGAAATGATGTTCTCCCCCGAGCAGAAAGAATAAACTATTAAGCAAACGAGCACTCAGCGTTCCCTGAACTCTGAATTTGGCCTTCAGCTTTGAAAAACAAAAACTTCTGAAAATATTTTGAACTGTTTTGACTTCTTCCCCTGAAAAACGATTTTTTTTTTCCCGATTCCAAAATATTTTTGGCACTCATCCTCTGCTTAAAGTAGAACTATTCTTAGAGAACAGAGCTTCTATTTTTATGAACTCTAGAGACAATATCTTACCTCAGCCTCTAGCATATTTACAAATACCTGTATTTATATGTGATGAAATGGTCTCGCACTTTCTTTTCTGTATTAAGAGCCATTTCATGTGTAATTTTCGCAAATCATTCATGCTGATATATATGTGCATCCTTTTTTATGAATGATTACACTGCTTGAAAGCGTACAGTACCTATACTCATTTTTTGTGTATTTCACATATGCCATTTCAGATGCAAAAAAATGTATTTTGGGGTGGATCTGTATACACATGCACCGGTAGATATGTTTACTATTGCTTAGTTTAGTAATTATGGACATAAATTCGTGGAGTGGGTGTAGTGTGTTTTATCTAGGTACCTGAATCGTTATTCCTATTCTTTGCCCTTGTCCGGTTATAAATCAATAATATCCCTACAACGGCATAGAAAACCTTTTCATAAATCAGTCATAGCGCATGCTGTCACATTAAGAAAGCCTATTCCTCCAGCCCCCTAGAAAGCACACCGAGTTCTTAAACAAATCCAAGCCTCCAGCAACCTGGGAAATCCCCGCTGCTTTGTTTTGATTTCGTCCGAGAACTCCTGTAAAGCACTGTAAGAACGACCAATTCTTAGTGACATCTTTATTGACGTCTTATGTCCAGCCTTACGTCAAACCCGGCACCTTTCAGGTATAAATATACCAACGTTGCCTTAAGCAAACACACGGTGGTAATCCTGGAGCAGTGCAGCTATCTACTTCCGAAGAGCCCAGCTGATGCGAGAGCCCACGGACGCTGCCCCTCCCTTTTGACGCGCTGAGAAAGACGCTGTCTTTTCTCTTGCCGAGAAATCCAGCCTCCGGCGTTTTCAGCCTACCCTTGCGGGTGACTGGGATACCGAGTCCTGAGAGAGAGATACCAGCCCTCCTGCCTTCTAATACCCAGGTACTGAACTGACTAAACCCTTACAGAGAATTCTTGAGTCAGATTCTTGGCAAAACAAACTTAAATTAAACTGCTACTTACTTACTCCCTCCCATGTATTAGGCTTAGGTCAGGTACACCGGGGTAGGCGTAGTTAGAAGCACCAGTTGAGTACGATTAGTCAATGTATATATGTATGTATCTATTTTATCAATTTTAAAGTATCATATGGCTAAGAAACCATATCAATGCTTTTACAGTATTATTATATAATCCTGCTTTTACTCTATGCACTTTACTTAACTATAAGTATTGCAATTGTAGCAATTCATTTCTCTTGTATGAGGAAAGAGACTGCTCAATAAATAACACCTTTTATTGAAAACGCCCGTCTCTCTTTTTCTCTGCAATCTGGTGAAACTAAGTACGCACCTTTGAGTGAGTGAAATAGCTGTCTTTTGTTTTCACACGACTCTAGAGATATACTCTTATTCAGGGAGAGCAAAGTTGTCATGTTTTATGGTTGTCAGAAACTAAATCCCTTCTTGTCTATCCAGGTTAAACTCCTCCTCGCTTATTCGAGAAAGTTTCTAGTGAACTCTTAGCTAGCTGGCAAAAAACTTAAGTCTAATATAGTCAGTAGAGACCTAGTTAACCTCAGTCCTACGTCTACACTACTGAAGATATTATTCCAATGCGCAGAGCCTATTGGGACTATAGGAACTACACTACAGTCTAACCCGAAGCGAATATTCGATTCCTGCGTGGGTTGCATTTGCCAAAGCCCGTTGACTCCAATCTGGAAGCCAACACCGCCAACAGTGAGATCCTTTGTGGGACAGTCCGTATCCAGCTCCTGGTTGTCGTCGACGCCTCCTGGTCCACGTGGCTGCAGAGTCAAGCTTCACGACATCACCTGATTGCTTCGCGACATCGCCTGGTACCTTCCTGGTTCCTTCCTGGTCACTGGCTAGTGACCCAGACTCTTTCCCCTCTGCTTTCAGGTACTCTTCATCCTCGATCCGCCCTTGGATCCACCCGTACACTTCTCTCCTGGTCGCCTGCAGCATCTTTTTTCAGGTCTTCATAGGAATCAGCGACGAAACCCGACACACTTTGACACCTATGCACCCGGCTCCTGTGGGTGAGGTAAAGCGAGTACTTCGGTGCTCCTGTGGGTATTGACTATCCTAGTGTCTTAGTTTTAAGTAGCTTTCTCCTAGTCCATCCGGAAGTGTCCTAAAAGAACTAGTTTCCAATCCCTTCGTTCCCATTATAACTCTATGGTAACTCGTGTGTGTGAATAGACACTGCACACGCATCCCGTGGACCTCCTGCTCCCTAACTCTTGTTAGCTTAGCGTAGCCCCAGCGATTCCCTAGGCCCTAGGCCTATCCTGTGTTCGTGACGTGGTTCTTATACCACTATTTTAGTATATGGTTTTACGTGCCCCTAGGGCTCTACTGTATATTGTGCAACTTACTGTATGATAATTAAGTATCTTGTTATGTACTTTAGCCTCTGACCTCATAAAGAGTTCAGAGGGGTTGTGTTTATAATAAATACATATATATTGTATATATAACTTGTGTGGTGTCCTTTCATTTGGTATTCAAGGGGGTTACATATGGTAAAACAGCTTGCTTCACATGCTCTCTGAAGTTTTAGCCTAAGACTGCTTTGTCCATGCTACCTCTAGGATAGCTGGTCTATTAGGTTGACTTTACAACCATCATCATAAGGGTTGTTTGGACTGGTGCAAGGTGCTCACTAGAATAGTGAACATCATATACCAGGCCAACTTCTCACATGCACCCTCTTCAGGCAATGTTTCTAGGAGTAGATTAACACTCCAAAGGTCCACATACTCAGTGAAGCACCCTTTGCATAGCACTGAAAAGTACCAGACTGCCATCAGCAAACAGCTTGAACTGCAAATGCCAAGTAGTAATGGATTCCCATTTACTCAAGCGGGTTCAACTCCATGCAGCTGGCTTCCCTGAAGGAGCTTGTTGCCAAATTGAAGTAATGCAACTCGAACTTAAGTAAACTTCAAAATATTTATTTTGATACCAGAGGTGTACACAGAGCTCCCTCACCAGCTCCACTCCAAATTCCACACCCGCATTATTGAATCCCCTGTTGCACTTAATGGCATAAGATAATTCCATGCCAAGCCAGTTGCCAATGTTCGTTAGTAATGCTATCTCATTACCACAGCTTGCACTATTGTGTCGTACTCCTCCCACATTCCCATGTGAGCTTGCTCAGTCACAATTCCCCCTCCCATTTGCCCCCATTGTTGCTTGGCACACCCTCTGCATTGTTGCTTACCTCCGCCCAGCCACCAGAACAAAAGTGATATGATGTGGCCAGCAGTGGCCACGTCATATTGATTTTTTCCTAACTCCAAGCCATGCTGTATAAGAGCCTAAACTATATTGACAAAGCCAGTAGCTCAAGACCTATTGGATTGCTTATGCTTGTTTTCTGTACTATCTATCTCTCAACTGCCAAGTACCTTCATGTCAGTGCTGGGTTAATTGTCATTCCCATCTTGATTCCTGTGATTAATTGAGAGCATATTTACAGTGATGGAATTGAATAAATAAGGCCAAGAACGCTACACACTCCTGACTAAAAACCCAGAAGTGATTGGACGTATCACCCATAAAAGACCCAAATGTCAGATGGCCTAACAGCCATTCACAGTGAAAGGTCAGGCCTATAGTAGACATCAACTTAAGCGGCCTCTGCCACTGGGACTGATGGGCTGGTGAACCGGCCCGATAAAAAGTTAATTAGTAATTTATGGGTGTCTTCCGTTTGCTGACAAACTCCCAGTTATTAATAGCGAGGGAATATTATTACAGAAATAGTCAAAGCGTGCCTTACAGAGAAAAATAAGAAAGATAAAGAAAGGGAGACAAAGGATGGATAAGAAGAAGAAAGAAAGAACATAAGGTGAATAGAAGAAAGGAACTGTCAAAGGAAATAAGAAACAAAAGGAGAAAAGTAAGCTGGTAGAGTGAAAGAAAAGGTAAACAAATGAATGGATGGAATGGTGAGAGGATGGAATAAAAGGTTGAAAAGATGGATAGACAGCGGGCAAAAAGATAGATGGAAGAATGAAAGGATTGATAGGCGAAAGAGTGAATGGATGGATTGATGAATGAATAATGGACAGTTTGGGAAGAGTGAAAGGGTATATGGAAGGGTGAAATGATAGATGAGTGATTGGAAGGGTTAGTCAATGGAAATGTGAAGTGATGGAGAGATGGGTGAACAGATATATAGGTGAAGGTGAAAGGATAGATGGAATGGAAATGGAATTGCCAGATGAATGGCTGAATAACTAGAAGGGTGAAAGGATGTATGTACAGATGGATATAAGGAGGATGAAAGGGCAAAGGGAAACCTTCTACGTAGGGGCAGGTTTGTTCGCTTTGACTGCTCACTGTCGTTTAGAGGTATGGTTCAAGTGAGGGAAGTTTTCATTTAATGGCTACTCCCTTGGTACACATTGAGGATGCTGCAAGGTGGTAATATGGTGTATTGGTGTATCTAAACAGAGATTCTCTGCTGGATTACATCAGGGTACTTCGAGTCAGGAGTCCCATAACTCTTTTTTCTTGGATGAAAGGAATACATGTTGGACCTGACCCTCTCTACAGGGTCACATCCAAACGTTTTGGCTTTACCCTACACTTTTTAGTTGGTCATAGGACTCTGTACTTTACCACTGTTAACCAGTGCTAAAGTGCTTGTGCTCTCCCCTCTAAACATGGTAGAATTGGCTATCACCCTATTTGCATATTTAATCTGCTTTTACCTCCCTAGAAGAATGGTACCACACGTGGACAAGGTTTGTAAAATAAATGCTACTAGTGGACTTGCCGCACTGATAACGCCACCCACTTGAGTAGCTTTTTAAGCATGCGTCACGCCTGCCATTGCAGCCTGTGAGTTTTAAATTGCCATTTGTATGTGGAAAAGTAAATCTCTTTAAGGCACAAACATTTCTTTTTAATATATATATATGTCACCCCTAGGGTAGGCCTTACCCAGCCCAGTGGGCAGGGTGCAGTGTATTTAAAAAGTTGGACATGTTCTTATAAGTTTCACATGTCCTGGTAGTGAAAAACTCCTAAATTCGTTTTTCATGACTGCAAGGCCTACCTCTCCCTTAAGATGACATTGAGGTTATCTTATTACATTTAATAAGCATAGCTTCTAAATGGTACCAGGTGAGCAATTTGTGTTTGTTTTCTTTGTAATGAAAAATCCTCTATTATAGTAAAGTCGGAGTTTCAATTACAATTGCGAAGATTCCACTTATAGAAAGTTATATATCAAAAAAGGATGGTTCACTTGGGAGAGTTAAAATTAGAAAACCAGAAGAGGGTGAACAAAGAAAGTATATATACATATATAACATATAGTAAATTCCCTTGCTAAATAACTGAAAGCACACTACAATAGGTTATAGAAAACTTTTAAATGCAGAAATCCTTTGGTGAGCATGTGTGCATTTAAACTTTTTTTCTTTAACCTATGGTAGTGTGCTTTCAGTTATTTGGCAGAGGAATTTTCTATATTTTCTTTATGTATACATATTCTTTGGCTTACGTTCTCTGGTTCTCTTTATTCTCCAGAGTGAACCATCCATATATTGTTATTACCCTGGTTCTTAGGGTCAATGGGTTGATTCCGTCTATTGCTATACTTTTAGAAAGCTCACATTTTCCTGTCTTAGCCATTTAGGGCTTGTAGCCTTTCTCTGGGTCACATGACTGGGTGTAGTGGCATATGGTCTTTGTGTGACCTAGTTTAGGTCACCCCCCGTGCCGCACGGCCACCAGCTGCTGCGTGTGCCTCCCCGCCTCTCTGCTCCGGCTGCCGCCGCGTGACCACGCCCCCTGCCATCGAGCGGCGTGGTCTGTGCTCGCTTTCCTGCCTGTACCACTGTTTTTTTGTTTGAATTGCTAATTGTTGGTAATTGTATTTTTGTCCCCCTCTGTTGCCTGTCTGCCTGGTTTTCCTTGGTTGCCCCCGTCTCAACCCTCCCCGCTCCCCGCTTCCCGCCATCGCCGCTAACCCCGCCCCTTTTTTCATTCTGTACCCTCCCCGCTCCCGCCTCCCAGCTGCTCCGCCCTCCCTCGCACTTCGCCATATATGGCGACCGTGCGAACGCGCAGCGGTCACGCGCAGCGGGCGCGCCGATTGTGCGCCCAAGGCGCGCCAAAGGTAAGCCCGTCTGCGCCCGTCCGCGCCTGGACCGCGCCCAGCGCCAGGACCCCTGGCCCCCACCGACGGAAGACGACCCGACTGTCCTACAGCGCCACCGACCTCATCGCTCTCAACACCGACGGAATCCCTGGATGCCACCAAGCCACCCCGAAGCACACCCACGGACCCTTCAGCTGCAACGCCTGCAAGTTCACCTGCACCCGGACCTGCCCCACACCAGCACCCTCCAAGCCAATCACCAGCAACAGCCACCTCAAGTGCATCCTGATCAACACCCGCTCCGTACACAGGCACGCCATCGAACTCTGGAACCTCCTCGACACCACAGCTCCTGATGTTGCCTTCCTCACGGAAACCTGGATGAACGACTCCTCAGCGCCCGACATCGCCATCGCAATCCCAGAGGGCTACAAGATCACCCGGAGAGACCGCGTCAACCAGACTGGAGGAGGCATCGCCATCATCCACAGGGACACCATCCACATCACGACCAACACCGACGACACCCTGAAAACCGCCGAACACCTACACTTCCAAATCCACACCGACCCGAGGACCACCCTCAGAGGCACCCTGATCTACCGACCCCCGGGACCACGCACACAATTCAGCGAGGACATCGCCGACTTCATCAGCCCGCATGCCCTCCCCTCCGCCGACTACATCCTCCTGGGGGATATCAACTTCCACCTTGAGTACAACAACGACCGCAACACCTGCACCCTGCTCGACAACCTCGCCAACCTCGGACTCAAGCAGCTGGTGTCCACCCCCACCCACCTCGCCGGACACACGCTCGACGCCATCTTCTCATCCAGCGAAGACATCGCCTTCAGCCACTCCACTGGACTCCACTGGACAGACCACAGCTGCGTCCACTTCACCTTCAGAAGAACGACGATCCACCACCACCAGCAACCGGTTGCTCGAAGAAGCTGGAACAAGATCACAGCCGACCAGCTCGCCGCTTCCCTGAGCCAGCACCCCCCCGCCAGCTCAGCGAACCCCAGCCAGGCCGCCGACAACCTCACGAAGTGGATCATCAACTGCGCGGATGAACTCGCCCCACTGAGGACCCCGCCTAGCAGACCCGGCAGCAAGAAGGCCACTTGGTTCACCGACGAACTCAAGAGCTCCAAGAAGAACTGCCGAGCCCTCGAGAAAGCCTGGAGAAGGGAACCAACACCGGACAACATGACCGCCCTCAAGCTTGCCACCCGAATGCACCACCAACTCATCCGCGCCACTAAGAAAACTGCATTCAAGGATCGACTGGACAACAACGCACACAACAGCAAGGAACTCTTCAACATCATGAAAGAGCTCTCCAACCCCAACGCCGGAAACAACAACATCACCCCATCGCAAGATCTCTGCAACTCCCTCGCCTCCTACTTCCACAACAAGATCGCGGACATACACAACAGCTTCAGCACTCAACCGACGCACGCCACGACCGAACCACCGCCCCCCACCACCACCCTCCGCACCTGGACTCCGATCAGCGCCAAAGACACCATCCAAATGATGAACTCCATCCACTCCGGATCTCCGACCGACCCCTGCCCTCACCACATCTTCAACAAGGCTGACGCAGTCATCGCACCCCACCTGCGGGACATCATCAACACCTCCTTCGACACCGCCACCTTCCCGGAGAGCTGGAAGCACGCCGAACTCAGCGCTCTACTAAAGAAACCTACGGCGGACCCCACCGAACTCAAGAATTACCGCCCCATCTCGCTCCTCCCGTTCCCAGCCAAAGTCATCGAGAAGACCGTCAACAAGCAGCTGGCCACCTTCCTCGAGACGAATGGATCCCTGGACCCTTCACAGTCGGGCTTCCGAGCCAACCACAGCACCGAGACCGCCCTCATCGCTGCCACCGATGACATCCGAACCCTGATGGACAACGGAGAAACAGCGGCCCTCATCCTCCTAGACCTCTCCGCGGCTTTCGACACTGTCTGCCACCGCACCCTAGTGCAGCGCCTCAGCAACGTCGGAATCCAGGAGAGAGCACTGGAATGGATCATCTCCTTCCTCGACGGAAGAACACAGAGAGTCCGCCTACCACCGTACAAGTCAGAGGCCACCGAAGTCATCTGCGGCATCCCTCAAGGATCATCGCTGAGCCCCACCCTCTTCAACGTCTACATGAGCCCCCTCGCAGCCATCGCACGCCAACACAACCTCAACATCATCTCCTACGCCGACGACACCCAGCTGATCCTCTCCCTGACCAACGACCCCGCCGCCGCCAGAGCCAACCTTCACGAAGGGATGAAAGACGTAGCCGAGTGGATGTCGACCAGCCGCCTGAAACTGAACTCAGACAAGACGGAAGTCCTCATCCTGGGCTCCTCGCCCTCCGCCTGGGACGACTCCTGGTGGCCCCCCGCCCTGGGCAGCGCACCCAAACCGGCAGACCACGCACGCAACCTGGGATTCATCCTGGACTCCTCCCTCACCATGACCAGACAAGTCAACGCCGTCTCCTCGTCATGCTTCAACATCCTGCGCATGCTACGGAAGATCTTCCGGTGGATCCCCACCGAGACAAGGAAGACGGTCACCCAGGCACTCGTCACCAGCCGACTGGACTACGGCAACGCCCTCTACGCCGGAACCACCGCCAAGCTCCAGAAGAGACTCCAGCGGATCCAGAACGCCTCAGCCAGACTCATCCTCGACATCCCACGACACAGCCACATCTCCGGACATCTGAGAGACCTGCACTGGCTCCCCGTCAACAAAAGAATCACCTTCCGCCTCCTCACCCACGCACACAAAGCCCTACACGATCAAGGCCCCAGCTACCTCAACAACCGCATCAACTTCCACGTTCCCAAACGACATCTCCGATCAGCCAGCCACGCCCTCGCCGCCGTCCCCCGCATCCGGAGAACGACAGCGGGAGGAAGGTCCTTCTCCCACCTGGCCGCCAAGACCTGGAACTCCCTTCCGACCGACCTGCGCCTGACCCAAGACCACCTCTCCTTCAGAAAGAAGCTCAAGACCTGGCTGTTCGAGCAGTAGCAGCTCTCCCCCCCCTAGCGCCTTGAGACCCTCCGGGTGAGTAGTGCGCTATATAAATGTCTGTGATTGATTGATTGATTGTGTATTCCGCCTAGACAGCCACTCACAATAGAGAGCTTAGATGTGCCTGGATTGGCCATCACTGGCAAAATGGGAGGGCTGAGCTAGGCACAGTCCCAGTGTCCTGCCTCCACACAAAGGATTGCATACCCTCTGTGGTTAGTCCGGAGCCAAGGGAGTAAGTAAGCCAAAGAACTTCAAAGAAAATACTCTAGACATTTCTCCCCTTCAAAGAAGAAACCAGATATAAATATTGGACTTCAGACACCAACTCTTCAGTACACTTCTGGTCCTGGGAATACTACAGAAGAATGCCAGCTGTGTTGCTTTGCTGCCAGACAGACTGCCACTCTGCTGCCCTTCTACTCAGCTGCCTGCTGCCTTGGTTGCTGAGAAGGAAGATTGGTCCTGCCCCCTTCATCCCAGGCTGAAGTGATGCCAAGAGTCAGCCAGCTGACCTTTTCCTGAGATACAGGGACATAACAAGCTCCAGGTGCTCCCTACAACTGCCCAGCTGATCTGCTACTTGGACCTGCGAATGGATATGCCTGAGTCTTTCTAACCTCTGCTGGAGTAAATTCAAGACCCCTAAGTGGTGCCCCTTACGTCCTTGACCCTTGATGTGGCCTCAGTGGAGCTTCTGTGAAGTTATTGTGCTCTTCGAGAATGGGCCCATTTGTGCCAAGATTGTACTGCCCACCAACGCAAAGTGCCGCCAAACCCGACTTTGCATTTCAGCGACTGCCACCGATGCCCAGCAGTGAAAGATCTTCACCTTGACCACAGCATTAATAACTTGTGGGGACCACCAACGTGAATCTGCTGCAAGGGCTGCTCGCAACTCTGACAATAACTTTTTGCTATAGCGCCAACTGTCCGCAACGCCCAGCCTGCTCTTCATGCTACATTGCTGACCATCTGCGATGCTCTCCCTTCTCCTTGTGTCCTCTTCCACCACGAATGAGACTCATTGTGTTGGGATTTAAAGGTAAGTCTTTCAGTGGGACTAACATGGTCCCTGTATCCGGTACTCGATCCATTGCAGTCAACCTGAACATGTGACTTTTACCCAGTCTCACTTGACCAGATAGCGGCAAATGGCGCTTTGTGCTTGTCAGCACTATTTTTCACTCAGATATTTAAAATTGTATATCCCCGGTTCTACTAATTGGATGTTTGTAGTTTGGTGTCAAATTATTTAATACATTTTACTCTATTTTTCTAAATTGGTTTGGGAGTTTTCTTGTGTTGTGTTTTCACTTTATTACAGTTTGAAGTGCAGCATAGATACTTTACGCATTGTCTCTAAGTTAAGCCTGACTGCTCTGTGCCAATCTACAAGGGAGTCGAGCACAGGTTAATTTACGGTTTGCTTGTGACTTCACCCTGACAATGATTATTGGTTGCTGCTTGAATAGGGTTTCACCCACCTCCTCCAGTAACCCAATTTCGTACAGCACAGCACTAGGTTTGCTTGTTCTGTATTACAATGAGTTTTGTGTGTGAGTATCAGATATTTGAAAATAAAGGGTGCTTGAGATGAGACGTGGTCTGGAAAGGGTGCCAGTCTTAAACAAAAGAGAGGTCCATGATAGAATTTAGATGCAATGAGGTCATTGTCTAAAGGCAGAAAAACAGACGAGACAGAACAATTGTATGCTGTGTGGAACGTTATGTAGTGTTCTACTTAACTTGTCCTGATTTTGATGTTTCCTCCTATTTTTACGCACTTCATTATCAATTGTGGAGGGGTCTCTTTTCTGAGCTTAGTTTGTTTCTGACATACCACCCTAGCCCCATCTCTTCTGAAGTGGCAGATGAATAGTGCATGGAGTATACAATAATTCTGATGCTTTCACAAGAGACTGATGAATCTACATGCATACTTCAGAAATAGAACTACAACAACTCAATAATCAAAACAACTGAATCATCCTAATGTAGAGAGATACTTAGATAGAAAAAGGAGAACTAGACACTAGACACATGAACACTTGACCAGAGAGCCATAACCATAGACACTGTGATAGGGAGACAGACACTTGTACAGCAAGATGTAGGTCCTTCGTAAAAAACACAGATCCAGTGATAGAGAACAAAGATATCAGTACATAAAGGCAAGAACAGAGACCAGGGTGGAATGTAACACAGGGGCAAGGAGACAGGCACACTAATAATTTGCCAGAAGTGCCATGCCACAAGGGCATCACAGTTAAGTACCGATAGTGGGACAAGGAGCCACAATCACAGGAACAGAATACAAAGACACTGGGGCAGGTAGAGATGTCCACATAGACACTGGAATTATAAGACACATATAAAGAGAGAGGGAGATAAAGGAACTGGCACCAGAAGAGTGTGACCTGGACAATGCTCAGGGAGGCACCAACATGGAAATTTGGCCAGGGAGACAATGAAAAGCACATCGAGACACGAAGCATAAGTGCTGGGAAAGGGAAGCTTGACTAATAGGCAAGGACACGTTGGCAACGTGAAGGGAATGTTTAAAAGTCTTATATGAACATTGGCACACAAACCGCTGACACACATGATAGGGCAGGCAGGCATTAACAGGAGCACAGGGAGATGGACAAGGAGACACAGACCATCATTTGGTTCTGCAGCATTTTTCACCCTAAGTGGGATGGTTTTGCCCAGATGTGGGTCCCTTGCGCGCTGTGCTACTAGATTGAAGCTAGCCTGGCTGATGAGGGTTTATACCCCAAAACTAGTCCTATGATGCTTGTTTCCAGTCCAGGGAGGACCTGGCTTGGACGCTCAGGCTGGACTGTTCCTATGAGTAGCAGGGTCAAGACTGATTTGCTAATGGATGGGTCCAAACTGGGGTGGCGTAGTGAGCAAAAGAATAATAGATTTAACCAGATAATTTGACAGGGGGTGAATGTTTGATTTATTCAGCATTCCATCTGTTATATGTTTCTGCAGCATTTTTCACACTAAGTGAGATAGGTATACCCAGACGTGGGTTCCTTGCTAGCTGTGCCACTGGATTCAAGCTTGCCTAGCTGATGAGCGGTGATGCATCAAAACTGGTCTCAGGATGCTTGTTTCCTATCTAGGCAAAACCCAGCTTGGCAGCTGGGCTGGACTGTTTCCATGAGGAGCAGGGTCAAGACTGATTTGCACATGGCTTAGTCCAAACTGGGGTGGCATAATGAGCAAAAGGATAATGGATTTAACCTAGAATCACTTGACAGGAGGTGAATGTGTGATTTACTCAGCATTCCATCCATCATTTGTTGCTGCAGCATTTTTCGCCCTAAGTGGGATGGGTATGCCGAGACATGGGTCCCTTGCTCGCTGTGCCACTGGATTCAAGCTAGCCTGCTGTTGAGGGATGATACCCCAAAACTGATCCCAGGGTGCTTGTATCCAGTCCAGGCAAGACCCAGCTTGGCAGTTCCGGCTGGACTGTTCCCATGAGGAGCAGGGTCAAGACTGATTTGCATGTGGCTGGGTCCATACTGAGGTGGCATAGTGAGCAAAAGAACAATGGGTTTAACACAGATCCCTTGACAGGGGTGAATGTTTGATTTATTCAGCATTCCGTCCATTATTGGTTGCTGCAGCATTTTTTATTCTAAGAGGGATTGGTATGCCAAGAAGTGGGTCCCTTGCTCGCTGTGCCACTGCATTCAAGCTAGCCTGGCTGATGATGGGTGATGCCTCAAAACTGGTCCCAGGATGCGTGTTTCCCATCCAGGGAACCCCCTGCTTGGCAGTTCAGGCTGGACTGTTCTCATGAGGAGCAGGATCAAGACTGATTTGCATGTGGGTTAGTCCGAACTGGGGTGGCAAAGTGAGCAAAAGAATGATGGATTTAACCCAGATCACTTGACAGGGGGTGAATGTTTGATTTACTCAGCATTCCGTCCATCATTTGTTGCCACAGCGTATTTAATTCTTAGTGCAATGGGTATGCCCAGAGGCGGGTCCCTTGCTCGCTGTGCCACTGTATTCAAGCTAGCCTGGCTAGGGGAGATACTCTGAAACCGGTCCCAGGATGCTAATTTCCGGTCCAGGGAGGACCCAGATTGGCAGTTGGGGCTAGACTGTTCCCATAAAGAGCAGGGTCAAAAGAGTCCAAACTGGGGTGGTGTAGTGAGCAAAAAAACAACGGATTCAACACAGATCTCTTGAGTGGGGGTAAATGTTTGATTTATTCAGCACTCTATCCATCAGTTGTTGCTGCAGAATTTGTTGCCCCAAGTGGGATGGATATGCCCAGACGTGGGTCTTTTCATTGTTGTGCCACTGGGTTCAAGCTAGCCTAGCTGATGAGGGGTGATACCCCAGAACAGGTCCCAGGATGTTTGTTTCAGGTCCAGGGAGGACCTGACTAAGGAGTTTGGGCTGGACTGTTCCTATGAGGAGAAAAATAATGATGGATTTAACCCAGATCTCTTGACTGCGGGTGAATGTTTGATTTATTCAGCATTCGGTCAATCAGTTGCTGCCACAGCAAGGAGACACAGACAGGCATACTGGAACTCAGACACAGAGAAGGGACATCCAACCTCAGAAAACCACAATGATTTTATCGGTTACACATAACTAGCTTTCTACCACCAAGAATGTTTGCCTAACCACAATGTACAGCTCAGCACTAGACTCCAGTGCAGAAGTATTTCCAGTGTCCTTTACACATCGCATATCCATGTCTACTCAAGGTGTTAGGGAGCCATTCATATAGCTGAAGTGGTGGGATAAAAATCATGCAAAGTAGCATATGTTTTGTCCAAATTGCATTTATTATGTAGATAAAAAGCCTGCTGAGCTGGAGCACCATCTTTGTCACAGCCTTGTTGACTTTTCTGAAGCACCAGTCAGTCACATTACATCTATTTCCTTATCTACTGGTCCCAGGTTTACTAAGAAATTACACAGTAAAGCGTGTATGCAAAGTTACTGCTCTGCATTGTGTGAGCAGAACAGTGCCTTAGCTACTATGACGGGGAGCTGTTCTGCTCTCTCCCTCTGCTGGGGCACTTTATGCTGCCATTAGCCAAGGCAGACACCTTTGTACCATAGTGCAAGGGTGTCTGCGCTGTGGTAAGAATAGTTTTTGTTCAAGAAGGGGCAGCTTCCTGTACTCAAAAATATGCTTTTAGGCATCTACAGTTTGTAAATATGTTGTAGAAAGCATGACAAGGCAAAGTGGAAAAACGAGGAAAAATAAAAATGTTTCGCCTTGTTTCCCCTGCTCAAGGAGGTGCAGGATTTTAGTGCAAATCCCTGTCTAGAATTCTTTGTAGAAAGGGATATGTGTCAAAATCCATGGCTGATTACATGGAAATGCTTATTCAACTACAAACAATAGTGCATTGTACAGCACTACACTACCTTTGGTTACAATCCAACACAAATCTCGATCTGTATTGGATTATAAATATGAACACAACATTTTGCATCAATTGTGCATTAAAAAGTAGCACACACCTATAGCAAACTGGGCATACCATTAAAAAACCCATTTATTCTTCGAATTATTTGCTGTTCGGGATCAAAACAATATTTTTGACAAGCCCTGTTCGCCTCAGGTCTTGCTAGGACTTTCAGGAGGCTGATATTCATGCTCTCCCCTGGTAGAACAGCTGAGTGTCAAAGGCTGTCAGGATCATTCCTATCAATAGTGCAGCAGGTGCAGGGGCACCAGCGTCCAGGAATGTGTGGGACCTTTTGGACCCCAATTAGTGCCTTATTTCATTACCACGGTGTTGCAAAGGGGGAGGGCATTTCCTTTTCCTGCACGAGGGTCCATGGCTCCCTTGCTACGCCATTGCAGGCTGCCAGGGCCATGTGAAGGCCACAGTCCCTGCGGGACCAGAGGAAGTGAATGGAGCGGGCCACAAGCTGAGCTTTGTTGGCTCTGCAGTGGACTATTTATTCTGCAGGACTACTGTGTTCCCTCAACTCTGCCTTTACTTTATTCTTGGCAAAGCTGGCTTTGATGGCTCTGCTCGGAATCAGACATGACTAGCATTCTGAGAGAGTGCCCAATTCATTAGTTTTAGGTCAAGCTCACATTGCATGTTCCCATGTTTCATCCCTGGGCTCGATGGGGGGAGTGCAAGTTAGAGACACTGACGTGAGCAGTCTTGGAACAGCACTCCTTCCATATGCCACAGCTGGCGATGCGCAGGAACTGATGACCTAGTGCGTAAACAGGCCCTGTATGTGCAAGTACCTCTGCTAGAAATGGGGTAAAAAATGCTTCGGGATCCCAAAAACTGAAAGGTCAAGGCGTGGAAACAGAAAAGGGATGGCGTCAAGTAGGCAAGAGCCATGAAGAACAGAGTCTGATAGTTAACTTATATATTTATTTTTCTAAAAACTCTGGCAAAGAAATTGGCAGCAAGGAAAAATGTGACAGTAAATCAGTTCTGGCTTATTTAATTGACCACAAACAGGCTGCATTTTAAAATATCTTATGGTCTTAAAGCAACTCATGCAAAGTTCTTTGTATTTCTGGCAACTTTCAGGGCATAATATCAACCGTAACATAACTTTCGGGTAATGCACTTCTGTGTTTCATCTAGTCACAGTTTAGACACATCAGAAAGTAGCATAGAAGTTTAATAGGCCTGCTGCAAAACACAACGTGTAACATGCGGACCACCGATTTGTAGTGCACGTATGTGGATCAGTGGGTTACTTCTTGTATCACAGAGAGCCTCTTATTGCTTGCGATTCATAAGTTATAATTCTTCTAATATAGTACTGTGAGCTATTAACCACCAGCAATTATCAGTATGCAAACCGCAAGGGTTGCATATAGAATCTTAGGGGCATATTTTCAAGAGGATATCGCCACCAGAACATCACTTTTAGCGACGTTCTGGTGGTGATATGCCTGTCTCCAAATTGACAAAGTGACATTAAGACACTTTTTGTTGCTTAACACCACCTTGTAAATAAGGCCCCTTTACATCACTTAGGGCCTAATAACGATGTCAGTCAGAAAAGCTCCAAAAAGCATTTGGAATCTCCTAAACCATTTCAGAACCTATGTTACCGACCGGCTTGGAAACAATTCCGACCGACCGATTATGATGGTAAGGTAACCGTTCGGTCAGTCCTAATTGGTTCTGACCAGCATTCGGAGACTCAAAGTCAGTCGAAGCCAAATCGTACAGCTCAATGGACAGTGTTTCCGACTGATGCATTGCGATGTCGGATTCGGACAGTATTTCCGACTCGGTCTGTTAGAAGAAAAGGCTGTCGGATTCTGTCTTAGGGGGTCCGTAGCAGGCCCCCCTTCACCCTGAGGCCTCTGTTTGGAGTACGTGGGGGGCACCCAAATGACCCCCCTTTAAAACCATACACAGTGTGGCAGGGACAATGGGGTGCCCGCCACAGGGTTCATGGTTTTCTGCAACCATCCCTTTTTTCAATGGGAGCCTGTGTTGTCGGTCGGAAGTCATTGGAGGTCCGACTGAATGGTGTTTCGCCGAAACCGAGTCAGTCAGAGACGATTCTGAAGAGGAGTCGGTCAAAAGAGTTTCGAACCTACATTGTAATAAGGCCCTTAGAGTGAAAGGAGTGTGAAATGGGTGTTGCTGTAGGCATTCCACTGCAAAACCCATTGAATGAATGAATGACCAATATTTATATAGCACAAAGCTACACCAGCTGTAGTGTCCCAGCGCTAACAGTTCAGATATAGCTGCTTACCCAAAGGTTTAGCTCTTAAAAAGCCATGTCTTCAGCTGATTTTTGAAGAGCGCGAGAACTGTTTCTGCTCTCAGAGTTTCTGCCAATTTGCTCTGAGCTTGGGCTCCTAAGGAGCCAAAGGATTTGCCCCCTCTGCTTGCCAGATGAGTTTTGGGAATTGTTTTTCATGCTGCCCCAGACATACAAGGAGGTGCAAATCTGAGGCAGCTCCAGAAACTAGCGCTGTGCAAGAGCAAGCATTAGAATGGTGATATGAGGAGGAATACTCATCACACATGGAGGTAACAAATCACCATTAGTTATTGTTTATGTGCAGTAAGGAACACCTTTCTGCACATAAACAATCATTCCCAAAAATGCAGGCACCCTTACACTATGGTGCAAGGGTGCCTGTGGTTGGCTGTAGGCAGCTAAATTTAGCGCCAGCATTAGAAAAAACACAGGGGTGCGCCGTATTATTGTGAATACGGCACATCCTTGTGTTTGAAAATATTGGAGCGCTCCTCGCTCCGATGTTTTCTTGTAAATATGCCCTTTCTTTTTTGTCATTATTTTATTATTCTAAGCTATCTAAAAAGGGTACCTTTGGGTAGTTATAAACTGGTTTTATTACAGGCACTATACATTTAAATCCTAACTTAGCGTATTTACAGACTGAGCACTTGTAATGTATGGTTTCTAACCGTATGGATGATGTGCAGCTCCTATACCTTCTAACCTTCATTGTATTATGTAACAGTGTTAGATTTGGGGGTCTCTAGTTGGTAGAGGTAGGTACCTTTGACCAAATAGGGACCCTTGCGTCTAGTCAGGGTAAGGGGCTACACTCCTAAAATAACCCGTGCTCACCCCTTTGGCAGCTTGGCACGAGCAGGCAGGCTTATCTCAGAGGCAGTGTCTAAAGCATTTGTGAACACATACAGTAATACAGGGACAACACTACAGATGGACACCACACAGGTTGTATTATAAAATAAGTATTTTTATATAGACTTAACAAAAGACCAAAGGACAAAAATCCACAATACTGTACTCAAGATATACTTTCAAATAGGTCTCTCGCAACCGATAACTCCAACATGAGTTAGCACAACGTCGTCACAGGAAAAGTCCCAAAGTAAGGCGCCGACAGCGAGGTGCGCGGCGTCAAGTCCGGGGTCAAACAGACCCCCAAAGAACAGTACCTTGGAAAAACGATGAAGAACAAAGACAGCTCATGGCGTCGGGGGGGGGGGTGCGGCTTCGTTGGCGCTGCACGGCGTCAGTTCCTTATGACCCATGGGGAGGTGTAAACTCAGTACCTTACTGCAGTGCAGGGGAGGTGAGATGACAGTTCCTTAGAGCGTCAGGGAGGTGACGTCGCGATGGCACCAACACCGCGGTCACCCACATCGAGGATCGGTTCCGCAATGTCGATGTCAGCTTTGGAGTCGATGTGGCCCAGCAGCCGGCGTCAGGCCACGGCACAAGTCAGACCAGCGCTCACGGCTTTGGGCAGGTTACGGCATCGCTCGCTGGCACCAATGTGGCACAACGGCTGGCGTCGGGTCTACGGTGCAAGCAGGAGAAGCGCTCACGGCTTAGGTGCAGAAGAGGACATTGCCCGGCGGCATCGGGGTTGCGATTTCCCTCTGCAGCAGCTAAAACCGCAGTTCTAGATGCAGGCAAGCAGAAGGGGTAAAGTCTTGTATCCCTGAGACTTCAGGCAGGATGCAAGCTCAAGTTCAAGCCCTTGGAGATCTTCCTCAAGATGATGAAAGCACACTCAGTCCTTTTTCTCCTTTCTTTGGCAATGAAGCAACCACTACAGGTCAACCCCAACAACAAGCAGCATAGGGATAGTCTCCTCCTTCAGTTTCCTGGTTCTTCTCCTCAGCAAATGTTCGTCTTGATTCCTAGAAGTGATCTAAAGTTCTGGGGTCTGGGTCCCCTCTTTTATACACCAAAATCCTTTGTCTCTTAAGGCAGAGAGTGTCTGTGCCTAGTCCAAACCAGTTCTGTGCAGTCCTGGAGCACTTTGTTTACAGGACTCCTTCTCTTTCTTTGACAGTGTAGGCCAGGGACATCAGACACACCACAGGAGGTGGAGCCAGCATTGTGGAAGGCAGGCACAGCCCTATTAAGGTCCCAGATGCTCCCCTCCTACCACTCTACATGCAGATGGGTCTATTCAGCCCTGTGCTGACTCACCCTGTCTCTTGAAATCCCCCAGCCCCTGTCACTCCCAAACCAGACAAGGAATACACAACCTAGCAGAGGCAGGCTTGGACAGTTAGGCAAGAAAATACCTGCTTTCTAAAAGTGGTATTTTCAAACACAGAATGTTAAAACCAACTTTACTAAAATATATATTTTATCATTCTGAGTACAGGCATACTAAACTCGAACTTCTGCAGAGTTCCCTGAGTCCGTTAGGATTATAAGATGTTATAAGATGTTATAATCAAACTGGCCAAGGTAGCCTTGCAATAGTTAAAAACGAAAATGGCTGTAATTCACCATCAGGACATGCCACACATCAGGGCATGTCCTACCTTTTACCTACAACGCACCCTGCCCGTAGGCCTATCTTAAGGGTGACTAATATGTAGAAAAGGGAAGGTTTAGGGACTCGGCAGTGGGTGCACTTGCCAAGTCAACAAAGCAGTACCAGACTGCACACAGGCTCTGCAATGGCAGACCTGAGACATACTTTACAAGCTGCTCCAGTGGGTAGCACAATCAGTGCTGCAGGCCCACCAGCAACATTTGATTTACAAGCCCTGGGCACACGCAGTGCACTGTACTAGGTTCTGACAAGTAAACCGAACAAGCCAATCATGGAGTCACTAATCCATACATCAATTTACCATAGGGAGCACTTGCACTGTGGCACTGAACAGCAGTGGCACAGTGCCCAAAAGCAGTTAAAACCAGCAAAAACATAAGAGGCAACAGCAAAAAATGGAAGGGAGACCCACGCCAATGGTGCCAGGTCTAAACAACAGTTTTGTACATTGATTTACACAATTGTATAATTCATTGTATCTGTATAATGTGTGTGATTTAAAACACTCTAACACCCTGTTTTGTAAGAAGTAGCGCTATAAAATAAATTAAATGCATTTGTTAATGATGTTTAAATCATTATTAGTGTAATTAATTATGCAAAGATACATATGACTGTGATAGTGCATAGATATCTCTAATATACAGGGGTTGAACAAAGGCAGAAACCGTCCTCAAATTATAGTTTCTCTTAGTGAAGTGAAAAGAAGCTGAGTGCCTTTGCGTTCCTCCATTGCGCTGCCAACTTGGTGTATAGCTCCAGATTGCTCCCAGCAGAGTAAAGCTCCACTAAAAGGATGGCTCCTTTAAGAGAGGCCTTTTGATGGGCCCAGCTGGAAGTGAAAATCTAAAGCACCCCTAGTGCCTACAGGTTTCTGCCCCAAATAGAAAGCAGATAATGCCTTGATGGTGGTAAATGAGTCCCGATGTCTGCAAATTATACCAGGACACATTTTACATATTGGGAGAGGATATAGCATTCCAGTGATAGCTGCCAACTTTGGAAAAGTGAACCAGGTTCTACTTTTGGTGTCGGCTCAGCATCCTGTAATTTTGGGCAAATTAACTTGGTGCCTAGTACCTATAATAAATGCAAAATGAATGCGACCTTATGTAATGTAACTGGTGCTCATGTCAGGCGCTCCAATATCTTTGAGTCGAGTTTACGCTATATTGAAGTGCGACAAAATAATTCCCATAGGCTCTCCTGGATCTGGTTCAATGACCGATCTGTCAGAGCACCCCTCTATTCCTCCACTCACTGTTACATCTGTTGCACAAATATAACTGAAGAGCAGCACAATGCATGAGGGCGGAGGTAACTAGGATTGCCTTATTAAGAAATATTGAATCAAAGCTGGCCAATGTCATTGAAAGCCCAGTGGGGATTTATCAGAGTCTGTTACTTGGAAGGTGGGCCAAGAGTGAGAGTAGAAATAGAGATGGTTTTTCAACAGATGCTGTTATGGGTAGATAAGTAGTCACTTTTTTACCACCAAACAATACTGTGCACCCTACTCTGTTATGTCGTGCATGGGGGGAAATGTGAAATGACATACTGGTGCAGACCTGTCTCCTCAGCTGAATTTGGCTTACATGCCTGGTTTGGGATATGCTAATGCTGGTGCTTGGCCCAATCTTTCCACTTACCCTGCGAATGAACCTTTCTAGATGCCTTAGAGGCAAATCAGATTTAACGGCTATTCAACAAATTCAATGTACAATGTAGCCCATTTTGCCACACATTTAATAGCAGGAATAGGCCAATAAGGTTAAATAAGGTTTATCACTAATTAAGACTCAAACTGTTGTATATAAATCTTAAGATCATGTTGGAAAGATACAAGACCACTGCAGGATATCCAAAGCATCTAATGAGATTAAGTAGATACAACATAAGACATACAAGAGAATGGGACACTTTACCCTGCACGCATTTACAGCGCGTCATGTTACCCTGTGTTTTGTACTCCGCAAAAACTTTTACAATGCAGGGCTTTACAATTCAATCCATTACAACGCATTACCCATTACAACACAATGTACTAATCTAACTCCACCAGGGAGTTGTAATGGGGACTGCGTTGTAATTGTTTGCAGTGTAAATCCCTGCGTTGTAAAGGTTTTTGCTGAGTAAAAAATGCGGGGTAATGACATGCATTGCAATGCATGCGGAGTACAGGATGTTTCCCCATACAATAGCACCAGTTGCAGCAATATAAAGAATATGAAAAGAAATCTGGTGATCAGTATATAGGGTTTGATCCTTCATTTTCTCCATGAGTAAAATCGCCGAAACTAATCCTAAACTTAAAGCTGAAAGTTAGGGACCAAGTTAAGTTAGAGTATAAAGGAAGATGTCAGTATTGAGGAGACTTCAGTAGAAGTTCTCCAAATCAAGCAAATTGCACAGCATGAAGCCACACAATGAGCACATCGCAGAGTGGTCTGAACCCCTCAGACTCTCTAGGGAATCTGCTCTAAAGTGTAAAGTGTGAACACCAATTAAACTCACAGAACATTCGAGAGCTCTACGTGATCAACTTTAGTAATCTTCCACCTACGAACAGTAAGAATTAGAATCCTCACTTGATCCTCCTCATCCCACAGTTCAAACATCAGGATGTCCTTGAATGTCTCCAGTATCCAGATAGGACATCACTAGGTGTCCTCCATTATGGTTCGTGAGCGCCTGTTGTCCTTGCCAAAAGTTCTCCTACTGAGCCTCACTATCTCTAATACACAATATGCCTTTCACTGGCTATCAGATTATGTGAACTCACCTGCAAAACAAAAACATTACAATCCAAGCAAACTTTCACGTTGAAGGTTAAGCACTGAAAACCAAATGCTTAGAGCCTTTGGTTCGGCTAACTTAATGAAGCAGTCAATGTGCACTTTAAAATACATGACTATTTGTGCGCGTGCAGTTACAATAAAATGTAAAATATCAATTAATAAATTGTTACATGGAAAGTGTATTTTAGGTAAATACGATTTAACTCAAAATACGCAGATGAAAATGTGCATGAGAACTACAAATTACAACATTTTAATGAAGATATTACAACACACACATATGAATGACTACTTTTGAATACACTCCATTAAAATGTTTAATGCGTCATTCTACATGAATAGGATTTAAACACACAAAATATAAAATGCTAATGCACATAAATATTGTGATTCTGTGAAGTATAAGGGTGAGACTTAGATTGCGTGTCTCCAATAATCAGTATGTGTGTGCAAGAGTCAACCCTAACCACATCATAACTTATGTGAATGAGTGCCTTCAACTGCCTTGTGAGCCCAAAGACCTACTGCTGCATTATCAAAAACAACCCCCATTCTGTCATCTAGATGCCATGATCAGTGGCCCAAATAGACAATCTCACTGGCTGCAGGGAAATCAACATATTTACAGAAAGTATTGGCAGATGATCACTTGTGACGTTCTGGTGGGAGAAGTGTTTAGTATTAGTTTGATGACCTTGTGTGTGTTTCTCCCACCTGTCCTACAAATTAAATCGCATAATGTAGCACTATCTTGGGCTACAACAATGTAGAAGCTATAGGTCAATCAATCAAATAGCATTTGTAAAGAGTAGCACTATCACCCCTACCAGTATCTAGGTGTTGTGTCTCTGTCGAAGAGCCAGGTCTTGAGTCTCTTTCTGAAGTCTGCTAGCGAGGATGTTGTATGGAGCTGGAAAGCAAGGTCGTTACAGATCTCAGCAGCCATGTAGGGGAAAAAACACCTGTGCAGCTGAGATGGATGTGAGATGTGTGTGTGAGGTTGATTGTCCCATGTGGAGGTGTTCTTCCTGAAGATAAGGACTTCAGTGCTATCGGAGTTGAGTTGGAGGCAGTTGTCTCTCATCAATTTGGCTACTTTGGTCATGGAGTTGGACAAGTTGGTTTTGGCGTAGGAGGGGTACTCAGTGAGCGAGAGTATCACTTGGGTGTCATCTACATAGGAGATTATGTTGAGTCTGTGGGATCTGACAACGTCTGAGATGGGGGTCATGTAGTTGTTGAACATGGTGGGGCTAAGGGATGATCCTTGTGTTATGCTGCATATACCTGTGGGAAAGAAGGGGAAGGGAGACAGTCAGATGCTCTGTGTACGGAGGTAATTCACTTGATCCACTACATTGTAGAGTCTGTTGATGAGGGTGTTTGTGGGAGACAGTATAGAATGCTGTGGAGAGGTTGAGGAGGAACAGGGCCACAGTTTCTCCACAGTGGATGAGTGTTCTGATGTCGTCTGTGGCGGCAATCAGTGCAGTCTCAGTACTCTGGTTGGCACAGAATTCTGATTGTGAGGCATTAAGTAGGTGATTTTGTTCAAGGAATTCTATAAGCTGCTTGTTGATGGCTTTCTCAAGTACTTTGGCCGGGTAGGAGACCAGGGAGATCGGACCATCATTTTTCAGTTTGCTGGGGTTGGCAGAAGCTTTCTTTAGGAGGGGCCTGACGTCTGTATGTTTCCATCTGTCCGGGAAGGGAGCTGTGAAGATGGAGGAGGTGAAGAGTCTGGTGAGTTGCATACTGATTGGGTTCATTGCGATGGTGTTGAGGTGGTGGGGCCAGGGTCGTTGGGCGCCCTGGAGTAGAAGAGGTTGTTAGGGATGTGAGAAGAGACCAGGTGGTAATGGTTTGGCTGATGTTTGCTGGTTGGTTGAGGTTGTTGGGGTTGGGTGTAGCGGGTTAGAGGTTGAAATTGATGTAGATGTTTTTGATCTTGCTGTGGAACTAGTCTGAGAGGATGTCACTGACTTTTTTGGAGGCGTGGTTGATGTTCTCCATGGCCTTCGGGTTGAAGAATTCTTTGTCTATTTTGAAGAATTCCTTTGTAAGGTATTCTGCAGAGTCAATGCAGGTGGTGAAGGACTGGGCTATTTAAGGCCCAGCGGTGCCAGGGGACAACACCTGAAACCTTCGTGGGTTACCTGTTCTGGCGTACAAATGACAGAGACACGGGACAATTCCTTCGGCGTCAAAGATCAGCGTTTATTACTGCAGGGATACAGAAATCACGAGAAGTACAACAAAGTGTAGGTTCTGAGAGTCTGCTTCAAATTGCAAGAGTGAATCGCTCCTTTTATACACATTTTCGTCATTTCACGACATAACAAACAAAAGGTTACAACTCAGTTCCCACAGTAAACTTTAAAGGATTTCATTCATGTTTTCAGAAGCCCGGAACATGATTACAGTAACATTGCCGGTTCCCAACTGTAAAAGTACGCTATCCCTCCATTAGGCTCATTCCACTCTAGTTGTAAACAAGAAGAAACAGCAACAGGTGCAAAAAAAACAAAAGGCAGACAACAGATTGAGAAGAGTGTGGGGGCAATATCTGAAGCATGGTCACAGGATCAAAGGATTCGAGCCTAACACATGCAAGGCTGAAACAATAGACCAGCACGGCAGGATGAGCCTCGAGCGGAGCCATCTGCCTTTGTCGTGTCATTCCCCCAGAAATAAAGACGAACTCAAAGAAGATTCATCTTCCGCAAGTGCTTGGGAATCCCAGGGTCGCGAAGCGGACATTGTCCGTTCGCTGGCTACGTGAGGGCAAGAAACAACATGGATGCCTTATCTAAAATGGAACCCGAGGGTTCAGATGGAAAACCCCGTAAATAAGACGAACCCTTCCAAGTAGTGTAGCGAAAACGCACACAACCACTAAACTCGTCATTTACGGTTCATAGATACCAAACTCGTCCATATCCGAGCATGCCCAAAACATCGTTATGATTCTCACGGAACCTCAGACGCTCCTTTTGCCCTCATGTAGGCAAGCACTAGTCGAAATCAGAATCAATTTCGATATTCATCAGATCTTTCAGGTGTTGCTGGAACATTATCCTATCCATCAACGTCTCTTTGGTAACAGATGGCCTTCTTATACACGTTGTAGCACAAAGGCCACATAAGGCAGGACCACACTGCACGCAAAGACAACATGTGAACAGAAACGTCACAACAACCCCTATAATCATCAGAATCTTCCAACCCCAGGTTGACATCAAACCCCAAAACCATCCTAGGAGCGTCCAATCTCCTTCGTCCACGTGTATGGACTCTGAGATTTTATGCAACTTTGAGATGGCTTGATAAACAGTTGGAGCGTTATCAGGTATGAAAATACAGCAGCTCGAATGGATCACCTTGCACACACCACCTCTATCTGCAAGTACAACGTCTAGAACCATACGGTTCTGCAGCATCATAAGTCTATCCGCTTGAAGCTCTGCTGTCAGGTTACCAAGGGCGCTTGCAGTGATATTAGCAGTCGATTCCACCACACGAGTTAACTGTCTCAAGTTCCTACTATTAACCAAAGGACCCCAAAATGGTAGAAAACCCTTAAAGAAGTCTCCTGCCTCTTGACCGGCAGTGTCCTCTTTGCTAATAACGCCTCTCACAACTCTAGTCTTGTGATAGTCTGAGGCAACTGTGAAAGTCGGTGGTAAAAGATTCGCGATATAGCAGGTGCCCGAAAAGTCACGAGGCAACCATGTATAAGCACGATCGTAACACACAAAATAAGTACCCTTGGCAGTCAGGAAGACAGGGGAAGAGAGCATCGGCAAAACATACGTCTCAGTACAAGCACTCCTCCCAAGTTGAGCTCTCGGATTTCGACCAAGACCTTGCAGACAGAAATGACCGAGATGGGGTACGATCCAGATTGGAGACGAGCTCTTAAGCTGTCTATCACTCACTGACATACTATACTCAACCTCACTCAGATCCTTGTAAGCTCGCACCTCTTCCTCTGGAATGATTGTTGCATCAAAAATATCTTTATTTAAATCAGCAATTGCTATCGCCAAAGGCTTGTGGTACGGGCCAGACCCAAGGTCTGTAGAGCGCGGTTTTCGACGGGGGTAGGAATCTAGTGCACTACGGAACATGGTTTGGAATGCTCGAGCTGACCCCTGGGAGCTGTAGGGGAGAACCAAATACGGAATACCCTTATCCATGGTATGTGGCATTAACCCACACACCCAACAATTGGTAGTATTAATTACCAACTGATGCTGATGCAGAAGTTGGACAAAGGAATTGTTCATAAATTCCGCACGTCTAACTTGTTCATGTTGGGGCAGAAGATGAAAGGAATGTGGAGAAATAGTGGAGACAGAATTCAGATCATGGGAAGGAAGAGTAGGTGAAGTGGAAGGCAAAAATGACTGAATCCCAAAGTACACTCCACCCACTAGTAGCATAGAAACAGTTAGGAACAACATGAAAACCTGAAACAAAAAACATCTTGTTCGCAAAACCTTATGCAATTTAAATCTCTGCGCCGACATCTTCTCCATTTCCAACAATTTAGAGAACTCCATCCTCTAAAAAAAAAAAAAACGTCCGTGACGTTCTTGACGCACCTCGTTCTGAGTACCGATTATCAATTGCCAGGAGTTCCCAGAAACCGACAAAAGCAACCGACCTAGTGTCAGAAACCTGCTAAACAGAAATAGGTACCCGCACGGCCCTACGGCCAACCCAGATGGAAGGTTTTAGTCAGTGTTATATTTAGTTCAATATAAGTCTCCTAGCTGTACGGAAAAGGAAAAAGAAAAGGTAATTTTTATTAGTCCTTAATCACGTGATCGAAGAAAATATCGACATTTTCCAGGTCGAGTTTGCTCTTCAAACAACGGTTCAGATGGCAAAAGAGTGTTCGATTGTTCCGGTAACAATTCAGAACTTGAATTTTCAAATGTTGAAGACGAAGGTACAGTTCCAGATGTCTCAACAGGTGTATCTGACTGGATTGAATCGTTTTTTACAAGTTGAGCATCACTAAATGGCACGTATTGTGAAGTGGTATCGGTCTCAGTCGGGGCAAATCCTTTCTTTATCCAATTATCTGCTGGCAATGGAAGCGGGACCTTCTTGGTGTGGGTGGCATGCACCCAATGCTTCCTGCCTTCCAGCCGAACTGCAGTCCTCGTTGCCAGCAAGACTTGGTAGGGTCCCACGAACCTTGGCTCAAGATTACATTTTCTCCCAAAGTTTCGGGTTACCACCCAATCGCCAGGTTGGAGCCGATGACCAGGACCTTCTGTTTGTGCCGGTAGAGCCTCAAAAACCTGTTGATGAATCAAACTCAATTTAGCAGTCAGATCATAAAGATAGTCAATCAACATTGGATATTCAAGTCTGTTAAACTCCTTAGGCCTCGGAACTCCCCAAATGTTCGCAGGACAGCCAAATACGATCTCATATGGGCTAAGCCCTACTCGAGAGTGTACAGTCGCCCTGGTCGATAAGAGAGCTAGAGGCAAAGCATCAGGCCATGATAAACCAGTCGTTGCCTGGATTTTGGCAAGTTTTAGTTTCAGGGTACCATTATATCCTATAAACAATGAGATTCTATCAATGTGTAGAGGTGCAAAATATTTTTAATGTGTTTTTTATTCTAGTGAAATGCTAGGCTCTCTCTTAGAGATGGAAAGACGAGAGCACAATGTGCTTGTTAAAATACCCCTCACACACTAAAAAAATCCTTTAGTGTCATGCTTCATCATAGGGGTCTTCCCGTCCCTATAACGGGGCGGGGCGTGCTACGACCAGACGGACTACGCGGGAGCACTATAAATGTGACAGGGCTATGTGTTGGTGTAAGGGTATCAGTGAAGTGTAGGGACCTAACTAGTGAAATGCAGAAAAAATACAAAAATTAAAAATTCCCTGGCTTAGTAGAAAAATAAATGTTATTAGCTTCTCTAGCTGGGAACATTAAGAAGGGGAATGTGAGGTAGAGCAATTGCTAGCTACCTAGTCGACATGTTTCGTAGGCAGTCCCCAACTGCCTACTCATCAGGACCATATAGTGGACCCTACTGCTAATCGCTCGGTTCTACAGTAATCAGCCTACTGTCCTACAAATATAACAGCAAAAATAAGCTGAATATTTGAGCTTCAGGGCATGAGCTGGCCCAAGTGAAGCATGGTACTAATAGTACGTACCAAAAAGAATGACCAATGGTCTCTGTAAATAAAGAGGAGAAAAAAGAGGGAGAAAGCACAAACAAATTCATGTTTTCACTTCGATCAATATACAACTGTGATTGATCTAATGTAGCATTGATAACATTGTGAATAAAGCGAATTGCCTTATTTGAAGCTATTATTTTTGCCTTGTATCGAGCAAAGTAGACGATATATACCTCTCTTAATTGGTTACATACACCAGGCGTTTCAACTGGAACCTTCCAAACTGAAATGGTTCACAATTATCTCATCACCCATACAAATGTGACTCAACACACTCACACACCCGATCACACAGATAGGAAAAACGAGACCCATGTATTTCGTTAGTTGTCAAACGTGGTACTCTAGAGATGTCGGTAGGGGCCAACATAATGGCATTATACATACTTTTTTGTTAATGTTCAGTGCCCCATGAGCTTGCAGGCGGAGGTTGTTTTGCTCGGTTGACTGAAAAAATAAATAAATAATGCCGCAACCATTGTCAGATATAGCTCGTTACTGCCTTATCGACAAAATGCCCCAGTGACCCATTTATCAGAGACTCGAGGTCTGAGTCTATTACTTACATCACCGGCGTGAGAGTTTGCCTCTGTTCATACCTCCGTGCAGCTCCGAGGACTATCGGTCTCTCGTCTGCGGTGTAATTATAACTGATCGTTCCCTTCCGTGTTGTTTGCTGCTTCAGGTCGACGCCCATAGTAAACGCTAGAGCGCTGAATCAAAAAATGGCCGCCGCTATTCGGCACAGGGTGAGGTGTACACCCGGAAGTCTTTTCACGCTTTCTCCTATTCATTAAAAAACGGAGCATACGTGTATGTACACAGAGCTAATTGTGATATCATTTTTCAAGTGGTAGATTGTTAGTTATAATCATAGGACCTTATGATATTTTTACTAATCGCCAGGCATTGATCATCGTTCGCAATTAGTACATGGGTCCATATGGTCTCTTTGTACAGTATATGATCAGCTTGTAATTTTCATAGGGGTCACGGTGGTTGTGATTACAGCTGTCCCCGCTATTCACCACTATCTACTATTTATTAAAAAAGGGGGGGGGGAAGCGCAGAGGTATGAACACAAAACTAATTGTGATATCTTTTTTTATACGGTAAATTGTTAGGTATAACCATATGTCCTTATGGTGTTTTTGTATTAGCCAGGCATTAATCATAAATCGCAATTTGTGCATGGGGCCATATGGTCTCTTTGTGCAGTGTACAATCAGCTTGTGATGTTCATAGGGGTTACGGGGGTTGTGATTACAGCTGTCCCCAAGGTATGTCATCGTTCAGACCCATTTTATGGGATTGAATGCGAAACACCCACCTTTGTTCTTTTTCCAGCAGGAACCTTTCGTTACCCACTTGTTCTATCACAGTCCAAGAAATTTCTTCGGGTTTATGGTTCATTTCCAGGAAGTGATTAGTGAGTTTAGTGCTTGTTTTTTTACACTTTATAGTACTTTTGTGCTCACCTATCCGGATTTTTACTGCCCTACTCGTCATTCCTACATATTCAAGTTTGCAGGGGCAAGTGATTAGGTAAACCACATTGGTACTGTTACAGTTACTGAAGTTCCTTTGTTCCCAGACTGTCCCATTGTTGAAGGTCAAATTGTTGCTTTTACTCGTTAGACAACAGACTTTACAGCCTCCACAAGGATGATGGCCATGTACAAAGTTTGGATTCTTTTGCCCAGTGTTATTGGTAGTTTTGGGTCTTGTGTGGACTAAGACTTCCCTTATGCTTTGTGCCTTTTTATGTGAGAAGATTGGTTTTGGTATTTGCAGACCACCACTATTCAGAATCTTACAATTCTTGTTGATAATCTTTGTCACTTGGTTAGAACTTGTGTTATAAGTGGTGACGCAAATCGGTCTTTTATCTTCCTCTTTTGGTATTTTTTCTTCCGGAAGACTCTCTCGGCAGTTATTTTTGGCTCGTTTGTATGCCTGATTAATGATCTTATCTGGGTACATTCTTGCTTCCAGTTTCTTTTTTAGATCCTTGGACTGAAGTTTGAAATTATTGATCTCTGTGCAGTTTCTGCGGAGGTGCAAAAACTGGCCGTAGGGGAGGTTGCCCCGCAGATGTTTCGGGTGGAAGCTGTTGTACAGCAATAAACAGTTTTTTGAAGTATTCTTGAAGTGGGTGGTTGTCATTAATCTACCATCCTTGGGGAAAATATTCAAATCCAAGAAGACCAAATTGCTGTTGGAGGTGGTGCTTGTGAATTTCAGATAGTCATCTTGTAAATTCAACCAACTTAGAAATTGCTCGGAAGCCCTTGCATCTCCATCCCAGATGATAAGGATATCATCGATGTATCGTTTCCATATTTTAATGTTATCTCTGAAGGGGTTGTTGGGATTCAGTATTTTGGTCACTTCCAGGTGGTGCACATAAAGGCCAGCTATGCTGGGAGCAAATGTGCTTCCCATGCTGCAGCCGTGTTTTTGTAAATACAAGACGCCTTTATATTCGAAGAAGTTTTCTCTTAGCGCTAGGGAACAGCATTCCATCACCACATTACGCGGTGTCTGATATTCCCAAAAGTCTTCAAAAAGGACGTCTTCGACAATCTCCAATGTTGCGTGGTGTGGCAGGCTAGTATAAAGACTCTCCACGTCACAGCTAATCAATAGCTGGGTGTTGGGATCGAAGGTGACATTTTCTAGTAAATTCAATACATCCTTCATATCCCTAAGGTACGTTGAAGTTTTTTGGACTATTGGTCTGAGGAAAGCGTCTGCAAATCTTGAGAGAGGTTCCAGTATGGACCCAATACCAGAGACAATTGGTCGTCCCGGAGGGTTCTGTAAGTTCTTGTGGATTTTCGGTAGTGTATACAGGTAGGGGGTCCTTGGATTTCTTTGGCAAAGGAATTCTCCTTCCTTTTTCGTGATCCAACCGTGTGTTAGGTCCTCCTCTACCATTGTAGCAATCTTGATTGCTATTCTTTCCGTCGGATTAGTTCGGAGAATCTCATAATTCCTTTCGTCCTGGAGTAGTCTCATACACTCGATGTCGTACTGTTTTGCATTCTGTATGACAGTTGCACCACCCTTGTCGGCCGGCTTTATCACTATGCATTTGTTGTTACTCAGCTCTCGTAGTGCTTGTCGTTCCTCGTTGTCTATGTTCTGAAAGGTGCTTCTCTCCCGTGGGTTTATGTCTTCAAGTTCCCTCATTACTGACTTCTCAAAAGCAAGCAGTTCGATTGGAAGGGTGTTGTTCATTGGTGTGAAGGTCGATTTTGGTCTTAATTTTGTATCTCCATGTTCCGTTTAATCTTTTTTGTCTTTAAAGAAGACTTGCAACTTCAAGCGTCGCATGAATTCCTGGACTTCTTTACAGAGATGGAATTTGTCCATGTTGGCAGTGGGCACATACCCCAGGCCTTTTTCCAGTACCCTGTTTTGTGCCTCTGTAAGTTCGGTATCCGAAAGGTTCACCACTAGGCTCACTTCTGATTCTTTTTGGCGCCTGTCATACTCCTCGTGGCGACCCGTGGGGTCTCTTCCTCGCCTGTGTTCCAATGTACTGAGGTGCCCCTCCGATTCCTTCCTCTGGTCTGTCCTTGGCGCGCCCTATAAAAGG
The DNA here is from genome assembly GCF_964261635.1 of Lissotriton helveticus. NCBI lineage: Eukaryota > Metazoa > Chordata > Amphibia > Caudata > Salamandridae > Lissotriton > Lissotriton helveticus. Next base: position 1,305,822,579 of record NC_136061.1, read on the forward strand.
CGCCGATTGATCAAAGTAGCCATAGTCTTGCTGTTGGTATCCCCATACGGGGAAAGGTCCCTGTGGATGCTGAAAGGGGGCCGGACCGTACTGTTGTGGTTGGGGGTACATCACGGGGGGTTGGAACTTGTTCCATCCTCTTGAACCATGATAGTTCGATCTACGAATGTTCCTCCTTCCACCTTGGAACCTCGGGCTTTTTCCGCGACTTGAGTTTGACCCATTAGATCCAGTGTCCGATGATTCATCATCAGTGGTGTTCTCATTTGTTGATTTGTAGTCATCTTTTATGTAAGGATAGACTCTTTCTTTCGACCACCGACTGGTGTCTTTTCTCAATTTCTCATATTTATTATTTTTCAATGTGGTTTCGAAATCGTTCAGAGATTTGTTCATTTCGTCAAGGTATTTTTTCAGATCAGCTGGAGTTTCGTAACTTTTTAAACGAACTTCTATAGTTTGTATCTCTACTTTAAGTTCGCTTGCCAGTCTGCTTGCAGTTTTAATAATGAGCACAATCCAATCGCGGGTGCATCGCCATGAGATTTTGGACCAGTCAATTTTGAAGGTTTTATCGTGTAGAAAGATGAAGGGTTCATTACGGACTACAAGACCTGCTGGGGCAGTATTGGCTTGAAGATATTCAGTCATTAATAGGCCATGAATTGCAGTTTTTATTTGTGTTCTCCTGAGTTCTTCTAATTCGTCCCAATCGTTATTCCTTGTCGAGGGACCTGCGGTACTCAGACCCTCGAAAGTCCCCAGGGTAGATATGAGGTTGGAGATTTCGTCTTCGGTGAAGGCCAAGCCTAAATCCGCCATAGTTGGTTATAATTGTCAAAAAAGAGAGGGGGTCTCTAAATCCACCTGAGGATCAGGTGCTGAATGTGGAATCACTTTAGTCATGTAGTGAGAACAAGATTGTGAAATATTATTGGGCTTCCGCAGCTGTGCGCTGCCAATAACTTCAAAAAACCAAAAGGGGAAGCATAGAGGTTGAGATAGAATCACCCTCCTAAACGTTACATATAAACAATGAGATTCTATCAATGTGTAGAGGTGCAAAATGTTTTTAATGTGTTTTTTATTCTAGTGAAATGCTAGGCTCTCTCTTAGAGATGGAAAGACGAGAGCACAATGTGCTTGTTAAAATACCCCTCACACACTAAACAAATCCTTTAGTGTCATGCTTCATCATAGGGGTCTTCCCGTCCCTATAACGGGGCGGGGCGTGCTACGACCAGACGGACTACGCGGGAGCACTATAAATGTGACAGGGCTATGTGTTGGTGTAAGGGTATCAGTGAAGTGTAGGGACCTAACTAGTGAAATGCAGAAAAAATACAAAAATTAAAAATTCCCTGGCTTAGTAGAAAAATAAATTTTATTAGCTTCTCTAGCTGGGAACATTAAGAAGGGGAATGTGAGGTAGAGCAATTGCTAGCTACCTAGTCGACATGTTTCGTAGGCAGTCCCCAACTGCCTACTCATCAGGACCATATAGTGGACCCTACTGCTAATCGCTCGGTTCTACAGTAATCAGCCTACTGTCCTACAAATATAACAGCAAAAATAAGCTGAATATTTGAGCTTCAGGGCATGAGCTGGCCCAAGTGAAGCATGGTACTAATAGTACGTACCAAAAAGAATGACCAATGGTCTCTGTAAATAAAGAGGAGAAAAAAGAGGGAGAAAGCACAAACAAATTCATGTTTTCACTTCGATCAATATACAACTGTGATTGATCTAATGTAGCATTGATAACATTGTGAATAAAGCGAATTGCCTTATTTGAAGCTATTATTTTTGCCTTGTATCGAGCAAAGTAGTCGATATATACCTCTCTTAACTGGTTACATACACCAGGCGTTTCAACTGGAACCTTCCAAACTGAAATGGTTCACAATTATCTCATCACCCATACAAATGTGACTCAACACACTCACACACCCGATCACACAGATAGGAAAAACGAGACCCATGTATTTCGTTAGTTGTCAAACGTGGTACTCTAGAGATGTCGGTAGGGGCCAACATAATGGCATTATACATACTTTTTTGTTAATGTTCAGTGCCCCATGAGCTTGCAGGCGGAGGTTGTTTTGCTCGGTTGACTGAAAAAATAAATAAATAATGCCGCAACCATTGTCAGATATAGCTCGTTACTGCCTTATCGACAAAATGCCCCAGTGACCCATTTATTAGAGACTCGAGGTCTGAGTCTATTACTTACATCACCGGCGTGAGAGTTTGCCTCTGTTCATACCTCCGTGCAGCTCCGAGGACTATCGGTCTCTCGTCTGCGGTGTAATTATAACTGATCGTTCCCTTCCGTGTTGTTTGCTGCTTCAGGTCGACGCCCATAGTAAACGCTAGAGCGCTGAATCAAAAAATGGCCGCCGCTATTCGGCACAGGGTGAGGAGTACACCCGGAAGTCTTTTCACGCTTTCTCCTATTCATTAAAAAACGGAGCATACGTGTATGTACACAGAGCTAATTGTGATATAATTTTTCAAGTGGTAGATTGTTAGTTATAATCATAGGACCTTATGATATTTTTACTAATCGCCAGGCATTGATCATCGTTCGCAATTAGTACATGGGTCCATATGGTCTCTTTGTACAGTATATGATCAGCTTGTAATTTTCATAGGGGTCACGGTGGTTGTGATTACAGCTGTCCCCGCTATTCACCACTATCTACTATTTATTAAAAAAGGGGGGGGGGGAAGCGCAGAGGTATGCACACAAAACTAATTGTGATATCTTTTTTATACGGTAAATTGTTAGGTATAACCATATGTCCTTATGGTGTTTTTGTATTAGCCAGGCATTAATCATAAATCGCAATTTGTGCATGGGGCCATATGGTCTCTTTGTGCAGTGAATAGCGGCGGCCATTTTTTGATTCAGCGCTCTAGCGTTTACTATGGGCGTCGACCTGAAGCAGCAAACAACACGGAAGGGAATGATCAGTTATAATTACACCGCAGACGAGAGACCGATAGTCCTCGGAGCTGCACGGAGGTATGAACAGAGGCAAACTCTCACGCCGGTGATGCAAGTAATAGACTCAGACCTCGAGTCTCTAATAAATGGGTCACTGGGGCATTTTGTCGATAAGGCAGTAACGAGCTATATCTGACAATGGTTGCGGCATTATTTATTTATTTTTTCAGTCAACCGAGCAAAACAACCTCCGCCTGCAAGCTCATGGGGCACTGAACATTAACAAAAAAGTATGTATAATGCCATTATGTTGGCCCCTACCGACATCTCTAGAGTACCACGTTTGACAACTAACGAAATACATGGGTCTCGTTTTTCCTATCTGTGTGATCGGGTGTGTGAGTGTGTTGAGTCACATTTGTATGGGTGATGAGATAATTGTGAACCATTTCAGTTTGGAAGGTTACAGTTGAAACGCCTGGTGTATGTAACCAGTTAAGAGAGGTATATATCGACTACTTTGCTCGATACAAGGCAAAAATAATAGCTTCAAATAAGGCAATTCGCTTTATTCACAATGTTATCAATGCTACATTAGATCAATCACAGTTGTATATTGATCGAAGTGAAAACATGAATTTGTTTGTGCTTTCTCCCTCTTTTTTCTCCTCTTTATTTACAGAGACCATTGGTCATTCTTTTTGGTACGTACTATTAGTACCATGCTTCACTTGGGCCAGCTCATGCCCTGAAGCTCAAATATTCAGCTTATTTTTGCTGTTATATTTGTAGGACAGTAGGCTGATTACTGTAGAACCGAGCGATTAGCAGTAGGGTCCACTATATGGTCCTGATGAGTAGGCAATTGGGGACTGCCTACGAAACATGTCGACTAGGTAGCTAGCAATTGCTCTACCTCACATTCCCCTTCTTAATGTTCCCAGCTAGAGAAGCTAATAAAATTTATTTTTCTACTAAGCCAGGGAATTTTAAATTTTTGTATTTTTTCTGCATTTCACTAGTTAGGTCCCTACACTTCACTGATACCCTTACACCAACACATAGCCCTGTCACATTTATAGTGCTCCCGCGTAGTCCGTCTGGTCGTAGCACGCCCCGCCCCGTTATAGGGACGGGAAGACCCCTATGATGAAGCATGACACTAAAGGATTCGTTTAGTGTGTGAGGGGTATTTTAACAAGCACATTGTGCTCTCGTCTTTCCATCTCTAAGAGAGAGCCTAGCATTTCACTAGAATAAAAAACACATTAAAAATATTTTGCACCTCTACACATTGATAGAATCTCATTGTTTATATGTAACGTTTAGGAGGGTGAATTTATCTCAACCTCTATGCTTCCCCTTTTGGTTTTTTGAAGTTATTGGCAGCGCACAGCTGCGGAAGCCCAATAATATTTCACAATCTTGTTCTCACTACATGACTAAAGTGATTCCACATTCAGCACCTGATCCTCAGGTGGATTTAGAGACCCCCTCTCTTTTTTGACAATTATAACCAACTATGGCGGATTTAGGCTTGGCCTTCACCGAAGACGAAATCTCCAACCTCATATCTACCCTGGGGACTTTCGAGGGTCTGAGTACCGCAGGTCCCTCGACAAGGAATAACGATTGGGACGAATTAGAAGAACTCAGGAGAACACAAATAAAAACTGCAATTCATGGCCTATTAATGACTGAATATCTTCAAGCCAATACTGCCCCAGCAGGTCTTGTAGTCCGTAATGAACCCTTCATCTTTCTACACGATAAAACCTTCAAAATTGACTGGTCCAAAATCTCATGGCGATGCACCCGCGATTGGATTGTGCTCATTATTAAAACTGCAAGCAGACTGGCAAGCAAACTTAAAGTAGAGATACAAACTATAGAAGTTTGTTTAAAAAGTTACGAAACTCCAGCTGATCTGAAAAAATACCTTGACGAAATGAACAAATCTCTGAACGATTTCGAAACCACATTGAAAAATAATAAATATGAGAAATTGAGAAAAGACACCAGTCGGTGGTCGAAAGAAAGAGTCTATCCTTACATAAAAGATGACTACAAATCAACAAATGAGAACACCACTGATGATGAATCATCGGACACTGGATCTAATGGGTCAAACTCAAGTCGCGGAAAAAGCCCGAGGTTCCAAGGTGGAAGGAGGAACTTTCGTAGATCGAACTATCGTGGTTCAAGAGGATGGAACAATTTCCAACCCCCCATGATGTACCCCCAACCACGACAGTACGGTCCGGCCCCCTTTCAGCATCCACAGGGACCTTTCCCCGTATGGGGATACCAACAGCAAGACTATGGCTACTTTGATCAATCGGCGCCTTTTTTAGGGGCGCGCCAAGGACAGACCAGAGGAAGGAATCGGAGGGGCACCTCAGTACATTGGAACACAGGCGAGGAAGAGACCCCACGGGTCGCCACGAGGAGTATGACAGGCGCCAAAAAGAACCAAAAGTGAGCCTAGTGGTGAACCTTTCGGATACCGAACTTACAGAGGCACAAAACAGGGTACTGGAAAAAGGCCTGGGGTATGTGCCCACTGCCAACATGGACAAATTCCATCTCTGTAAAGAAGTCCAGGAATTCATGCGACGCTTGAAGTTGCAAGTCTTCTTTAAAGACAAAAAAGATGAAACGGAACATGGAGATACAAAATTAAGACCAAAATCCACCTTCACACCAATGAACAACACCCTTCCAATCGAACTGCTTGCTTTTGAGAAGTCAGTAATGAGGGAACTTGAAGACATAAACCCACGGGAGAGAAGCACCTTTCAGAACATAGACAACGAGGAACGACAAGCACTCCGAGAGCTGAGTAACAACAAATGCATAGTGATAAAGCCGGCCGACAAGGGTGGTGCAACTGTCATACAGAATGCAAAACAGTACGACATCGAGTGTATGAGACTACTCCAGGACGAAAGGAATTATGAGATTCTCCGAACTAATCCGACGGAAAGAATAGCAATCAAGATCGCTACAATGGTAGAGGAGGCCCTAACACACGGTTGGATCACGAAAAAGGAAGGAGAATTCCTTTGCCAAAGAAATCCAAGGACCCCCTACCTGTATACACTACCGAAAATCCACAAGAACCTACAGAACCCTCCGGGACGACCAATTGTCTCTGGTATTGGGTCCATACTGGAACCTCTCTCAAGATTTGCAAACGCTTTCCTCAGACCAATAGTCCAAAAAACTTCAACGTACCTTAGGGATACGAAGGATGTATTGAATTTACTAGAAAATGTCACCTTTGATCCCAACACCCAGCTATTGATTAGCTGTGACGTGGAGAGTCTTTATACTAGCCTGCCACACCACTCAACATTGGAGATTGTCGAAGACGTCCTTTTTGAAGACTTTTGGGAATATCAGACACCGCGTAATGTGGTGATGGAATGCTGTTCCCTAGCGCTAAGAGAAAACTTCTTCGAATATAAAGGCGTCTTGTATTTACAAAAACACGGCTGCAGCATGGGAAGCACATTTGCTCCCAGCATAGCTGGCCTTTATGTGCACCACCTGGAAGTGACCAAAATACTGAATCCCAACAACCCCTTCAGAGATAACATTAAAATATGGAAACGATACATCGATGATATCCTTATCATCTGGGATGGAGATGCAAGGGCTTCCGAGCAATTTCTAAGTTGGTTGAATTTACAAGATGACTATCTGAAATTCACAAGCACCACCTCCAACAGCAATTTGGTCTTCTTGGATTTGAATATTTTCCCCAAGGATGGTAGATTAATGACAACCACCCACTTCAAGAATACTTCAAAAAACTGTTTATTGCTGTACAACAGCTTCCACCCGAAACATCTGCGGGACAACCTCCCCTACGGCCAGTTTTTGCGCCTCCGCAGAAACTGCACAGAGATCAATAATTTCAAACTTCAGTCCAAGGATCTAAAAAAGAAACTGGAAGCAAGAATGTACCCAGATAAGATCATTAATCAGGCATACAAACGAGCCAAAAATAACTGCCGAGAGAGTCTTCTGGAAGAAAAAATACCAAAAGAGGAAGATAAAAGACCGATTTGCGTCACCACTTATAACACAAGTTCTAAACAAGTGACAAAGATTATCAACAAGAATTGGAAGATTCTGAATAGTGGTGGTCTGCAAATACCAAAACCAATCTTCTCACATAAAAAGGCACAAAGCATAAGGGATGTCTTAGTCCACACAAGACCCAAAACTACCAATAACACTGGGCAAAAGAATCCAAACTTTGTACATGGCCATCATCCTTGTGGAGGCTGTAAAGTCTGTTGTCTAACGAGTAAAAGCAACAATTTGACCTTCAACAATGGGACAGTCTGGGAACAAAGGAACTTCAGTAACTGTAACAGTACCAATGTGGTTTACCTAATCACTTGCCCCTGCAAACTTGAATATGTAGGAATGACGAGTAGGGCAGTAAAAATCCGGATAGGTGAGCACAAAAGTACTATAAAGTGTAAAAAAACAAGCACTAAACTCACTAATCACTTCCTGGAAATGAACCATAAACCCGAAGAAATTTCTTGGACTGTGATAGAACAAGTGGGTAACGAAAGGTTCCTGCTGGAAAAAGAACAAAGGTGGGTGTTTCACATTCAATCCCATAAAATGGGTCTGAACGATGACATACCTTGGGGACAACTGTAATCACAACCCCCGTAACCCCTATGAACATCACAAGCTGATTGTACACTGCACAAAGAGACCATATGGCCCCATGCACAAATTGCGATTTATGATTAATGCCTGGCTAATACAAAAACACCATAAGGACATATGGTTATACCTAACAATTTACCGTATAAAAAAGATATCACAATTAGTTTTGTGTGCATACCTCTGCGCTTTCCCCCCCCCCTTTTTTAATAAATAGTAGATAGTGGTGAATAGCGGGGACAGCTGTAATCACAGCCACCGTGACCCCTATGAAAATTACAAGCTGATCATATACTGTACAAAGAGACCATATGGACCCATGTACTAATTGCGAACGATGATCAATGCCTGGCGATTAGTAAAAATATCATAAGGTCCTATGATTATAACTAACAATCTACCACTTGAAAAATGATATCACAATTAGCTCTGTGTACATACACGTATGCTCCGTTTTTTAATGAATAGGAGAAAGCGTGAAAAGACTTCCGGGTGTACTCCTCACCCTGTGCCGAATAGCGGTGGCCATTTTTTGATTCAGCGCTCTAGCGTTTACTATGGGTGTCGACCTGAAGCAGCAAACAACACGGAAGGGAACGATCAGTTATAATTACACCGCAGACGAGAGACCGATAGTCCTCGGAGCTGCACGGAGGTATGAACAGAGGCAAACTCTCACGCCGGTGATGTAAGTAATAGACTCAGACCTCGAGTCTCTAATAAATGGGTCACTGGGGCATTTTGTCGATAAGGCAGTAACGAGCTATATCTGACAATGGTTGCGGCATTATTTATTTATTTTTTCAGTCAACCGAGCAAAACAACCTCCGCCTGCAAGCTCATGGGGCACTGAACATTAACAAAAAAGTATGTATAATGCCATTATGTTGGCCCCTACCGACATCTCTAGAGTACCACGTTTGACAACTAACGAAATACATGGGTCTCGTTTTTCCTATCTGTGTGATCGGGTGTGTGAGTGTGTTGAGTCACATTTGTATGGGTGATGAGATAATTGTGAACCATTTCAGTTTGGAAGGTTCCAGTTGAAACGCCTGGTGTATGTAACCAGTTAAGAGAGGTATATATCGACTACTTTGCTCGATACAAGGCAAAAATAATAGCTTCAAATAAGGCAATTCGCTTTATTCACAATGTTATCAATGCTACATTAGATCAATCACAGTTGTATATTGATCGAAGTGAAAACATGAATTTGTTTGTGCTTTCTCCCTCTTTTTTCTCCTCTTTATTTACAGAGACCATTGGTCATTCTTTTTGGTACGTACTATTAGTACCATGCTTCACTTGGGCCAGCTCATGCCCTGAAGCTCAAATATTCAGCTTATTTTTGCTGTTATATTTGTAGGACAGTAGGCTGATTACTGTAGAACCGAGCGATTAGCAGTAGGGTCCACTATATGGTCCTGATGAGTAGGCAGTTGGGGACTGCCTACGAAACATGTCGACTAGGTAGCTAGCAATTGCTCTACCTCACATTCCCCTTCTTAATGTTCCCAGCTAGAGAAGCTAATAAAATTTATTTTTCTACTAAGCCAGGGAATTTTTAATTTTTGTATTTTTTCTGCATTTCACTAGTTAGGTCCCTACACTTCACTGATACCCTTACACCAACACATAGCCCTGTCACATTTATAGTGCTCCCGCGTAGTCCGTCTGGTCGTAGCACGCCCCGCCCCGTTATAGGGACGGGAAGACCCCTATGATGAAGCATGACACTAAAGGATTTTTTTAGTGTGTGAGGGGTATTTTAACAAGCACATTGTACTCTCGTCTTTCCATCGCTAAGAGAGAGCCTAGCATTTCACTAGAATAAAAAACACATTAAAAATATTTTGCACCTCTACACATTGATAGAATCTCATTGTTTATATGTAAAGTTTAGGAGGGTGATTCTATCTCAACCTCTATGCTTCCCCTTTTGGTTTTTTGAAGTTATTGGCAGCGCACAGCTGCGGAAGCCCAATAATATTTCACAATCTTGTTCTCACTACATGACTAAAGTGATTCCACATTCAGCACCTGATCCTCAGGTCGATTTAGAGACCCCCTCTCTTTTTTGACAATTATAACCAACTATGGCTGATTTAGGCTTGGCCTTCACCGAAGACGAAATCTCCAACCTCATATCTACCCTGGGGACTTTCGAGGGTCTGAGTACCGCAGGTCCCTCGACAAGGAATAACGATTGGGACGAATTAGAAGAACTCAGGAGAACACAAATAAAAACTGCAATTCATGGCCTATTAATGACTGAATATCTTCAAGCCAATACTGCCCCAGCAGGTCTTGTAGTCCGTAATGAACCCTTCATCTTTCTACACGATAAAACCTTCAAAATTGACTGGTCCAAAATCTCATGGCGATGCACCCGCGATTGGATTGTGCTCATTATTAAAACTGCAAGCAGACTGGCAAGCGAACTTAAAGTAGAGATACCAACTATAGAAGTTTGTTTAAAAAGTTACGAAACTCCAGCTGATCTGAAAAAATACCTTGACGAAATGAAAAAATCTCTGAACGATTTCGAAACCACATTGAAAAATAATAAATATGAGAAATTGAGAAAAGACACCAGTCGGTGGTCGAAAGAAAGAGTCTATCCTTACATAAAAGATGACTACAAATCAACAAATGAGAACACCACTGATGATGAATCATCGGACACTGGATCTAATGGGTCAAACTCAAGTCGCGGAAAAAGCCCGAGGTTCCAAGGTGGAAGGAGGAACTTTCGTAGATCGAACTATCGTGGTTCAAGAGGATGGAACAATTTCCAACCCCCCATGATGTACCCCCAACCACAACAGTACGGTCCGGCCCCCTTTCAGCATCCACAGGGACCTTTCCCCGTATGGGGATACCAACAGCAAGACTATGGCTACTTTGATCAATCGGCGCCTTTTTTAGGGGCGCGCCATGGACAGACCAGAGGAAGGAATCGGAGGGGCACCTCAGTACATTGGAACACAGGCGAGGAAGAGACCCCACGGGTCGCCACGAGGAGTATGACAGGCGCCAAAAAGAACCAGAAGTGAGCCTAGTGGGGAACCTTTCGGATACCGAACTTACAGAGGCACAAAACAGGGTACTGGAAAAAGGCCTGGGGTATGTGCCCACTGCCAACATGGACAAATTCCATCTCTGTAAAGAAGTCCAGGAATTCATGCGACGCTTGAAGTTGCAAGTCTTCTTTAAAGACAAAAAAGATGAAACGGAACATGGAGATACAAAATTAAGACCAAAATCGACCTTCACACCAATGAACAACACCCTTCCAATCGAACTGCTTGCTTTTGAGAAGTCAGTAATGAGGGAACTTGAAGACATAAACCCACGGGAGAGAAGCACCTTTCAGAACATAGACAACGAGGAACGACAAGCACTCCGAGAGCTGAGTAACAACAAATGCATAGTGATAAAGCCGGCCGACAAGGGTGGTGCAACTGTCATACAGAATGCAAAACAGTACGACATCGAGTGTATGAGACTACTCCAGGACGAAAGGAATTATGAGATTCTCCGTACTAATCCGACGGAAAGAATAGCAATCAAGATCGCTACAATGGTAGAGGAGGCCCTAACACACGGTTGGATCACGAAAAAGGAAGGAGAATTCCTTTGCCAAAGAAATCCAAGGACCCCCTACCTGTATACACTACCGAAAATCCACAAGAACCTACAGAACCCTCCGGGACGACCAATTGTCTCTGGTATTGGGTCCATACTGGAACCTCTCTCAAGATTTGCAAACGCTTTCCTCAGACCAATAGTCCAAAAAACTTCAACGTACCTTAGGGATACGAAGGATGTATTGAATTTACTAGAAAATGTCACCTTTGATCCCAACACCCAGCTATTGATTAGCTGTGACGTGGAGAGTCTTTATACTAGCCTGCCACACCACTCAACATTGGAGATTGTCGAAGACGTCCTTTTTGAAGACTTTTGGGAATATCAGACACCGCGTAATGTGGTGATGGAATGCTGTTCCCTAGCGCTAAGAGAAAACTTCTTCGAATATAAAGGCGTCTTGTATTTACAAAAACACGGCTGCAGCATGGGAAGCACATTTGCTCCCAGCATAGCTGGCCTTTATGTGCACCACCTGGAAGTGACCAAAATACTGAATCCCAACAACCCCTTCAGAGATAACATTAAAATATGGAAACGATACATCGATGATATCCTTATCATCTGGGATGGAGATGCAAGGGCTTCCGAGCAATTTCTAAGTTGGTTGAATTTACAAGATGACTATCTGAAATTCACAAGCACCACCTCCAACAGCAATTTGGTCTTCTTGGATTTGAATATTTTCCCCAAGGATGGTAGATTAATGACAACCACCCACTTCAAGAATACTTCAAAAAACTGTTTATTGCTGTACAACAGCTTCCACCCGAAACATCTGCGGGACAACCTCCCCTACGGCCAGTTTTTGCGCCTCCGCAGAAACTGCACAGAGATCAATAATTTCAAACTTCAGTCCAAGGATCTAAAAAAGAAACTGGAAGCAAGAATGTACCCAGATAAGATCATTAATCAGGCATACAAACGAGCCAAAAATAACTGCCGAGAGAGTCTTCTGGAAGAAAAAATACCAAAAGAGGAAGATAAAAGACCGATTTGCGTCACCACTTATAACACAAGTTCTAAACAAGTGACAAAGATTATCAACAAGAATTGGAAGATTCTGAATAGTGGTGGTCTGCAAATACCAAAACCAATCTTCTCACATAAAAAGGCACAAAGCATAAGGGATGTCTTAGTCCACACAAGACCCAAAACTACCAATAACACTGGGCAAAAGAATCCAAACTTTGTACATGGCCATCATCCTTGTGGAGGCTGTAAAGTCTGTTGTCTAACGAGTAAAAGCAACAATTTGACCTTCAACAATGGGACAGTCTGGGAACAAAGGAACTTCAGTAACTGTAACAGTACCAATGTGGTTTACCTAATCACTTGCCCCTGCAAACTTGAATATGTAGGAATGACGAGTAGGGCAGTAAAAATCCGGATAGGTGAGCACAAAAGTACTATAAAGTGTAAAAAAACAAGCACTAAACTCACTAATCACTTCCTGGAAATGAACCATAAACCCGAAGAAATTTCTTGGACTGTGATAGAACAAGTGGGTAACGAAAGGTTCCTGCTGGAAAAAGAACAAAGGTGGGTGTTTCACATTCAATCCCATAAAATGGGTCTGAACGATGACATACCTTGGGGACAACTGTAATCACAACCCCCGTAACCCCTATGAACATCACAAGCTGATTGTACACTGCACAAAGAGACCATATGGCCCCATGCACAAATTGCGATTTATGATTAATGCCTGGCTAATACAAAAACACCATAAGGACATATGGTTATACCTAACAATTTACCGTATAAAAAAGATATCACAATTAGTTTTGTGTGCATACCTCTGCGCTTTCCCCCCCCCCTTTTTTAATAAATAGTAGATAGTGGTGAATAGCGGGGACAGCTGTAATCACAGCCACCGTGACCCCTATGAAAATTACAAGCTGATCATATACTGTACAAAGAGACCATATGGACCCATGTACTAATTGCGAATGATGATCAATGCCTGGCGATTAGTAAAAATATCATAAGGTCCTATGATTATAACTAACAATCTACCACTTGAAAAATGATATCACAATTAGCTCTGTGTACATACACGTATGCTCCGTTTTTTAATGAATAGGAGAAAGCGTGAAAAGACTTCCGGGTGTACTCCTCACCCTGTGCCGAATAGCGGTGGCCATTTTTTGATTCAGCGCTCTAGCGTTTACTATGGGTGTCGACCTGAAGCAGCAAACAACACGGAAGGGAACGATCAGTTATAATTACACCGCAGACGAGAGACCGATAGTCCTCGGAGCTGCACGGAGGTATGAACAGAGGCAAACTCTCACGCCGGTGATGTAAGTAATAGACTCAGACCTCGAGTCTCTAATAAATGGGTCACTGGGGCATTTTGTCGATAAGGCAGTAACGAGCTATATCTGACAATGGTTGCGGCATTATTTATTTATTTTTTCAGTCAACCGAGCAAAACAACCTCCGCCTGCAAGCTCATGGGGCACTGAACATTAACAAAAAAGTATGTATAATGCCATTATGTTGGCCCCTACCGACATCTCTAGAGTACCACGTTTGACAACTAACGAAATACATGGGTCTCTTTTTTCCTATCTGTGTGATCGGGTGTGTGAGTGTGTTGAGTCACATTTGTATGGGTGATGAGATAATTGTGAACCATTTCAGTTTGGAAGGTTCCAGTTGAAACGCCTGGTGTATGTAACCAGTTAAGAGAGGTATATATCGACTACTTTGCTCGATACAAGGCAAAAATAATAGCTTCAAATAAGGCAATTCGCTTTATTCACAATGTTATCAATGCTACATTAGATCAATCACAGTTGTATATTGATCGAAGTGAAAACATGAATTTGTTTGTGCTTTCTCCCTCTTTTTTCTCCTCTTTATTTACAGAGACCATTGGTCATTCTTTTTGGTACGTACTATTAGTACCATGCTTCACTTGGGCCAGCTCATGCCCTGAAGCTCAAATATTCAGCTTATTTTTGCTGTTATATTTGTAGGACAGTAGGCTGATTACTGTAGAACCGAGCGATTAGCAGTAGGGTCCACTATATGGTCCTGATGAGTAGGCAGTTGGGGACTGCCTACGAAACATGTCGACTAGGTAGCTAGCAATTGCTCTACCTCACATTCCCCTTCTTAATGTTCCCAGCTAGAGAAGCTAATAAAATTTATTTTTCTACTAAGCCAGGGAATTTTTAATTTTTGTATTTTTTCTGCATTTCACTAGTTAGGTCCCTACACTTCACTGATACCCTTACACCAACACATAGCCCTGTCACATTTATAGTGCTCCCGCGTAGTCCGTCTGGTCGTAGCACGCCCCGCCCCGTTATAGGGACGGGAAGACCCCTATGATGAAGCATGACACTAAAGGATTTTTTTAGTGTGTGAGGGGTATTTTAACAAGCACATTGTACTCTCGTCTTTCCATCGCTAAGAGAGAGCCTAGCATTTCACTAGAATAAAAAACACATTAAAAATATTTTGCACCTCTACACATTGATAGAATCTCATTGTTTATATGTAAAGTTTAGGAGGGTGATTCTATCTCAACCTCTATGCTTCCCCTTTTGGTTTTTTGAAGTTATTGGCAGCGCACAGCTGCGGAAGCCCAATAATATTTCACAATCTTGTTCTCACTACATGACTAAAGTGATTCCACATTCAGCACCTGATCCTCAGGTCGATTTAGAGACCCCCTCTCTTTTTTGACAATTATAACCAACTATGGCGGATTTAGGCTTGGCCTTCACCGAAGACGAAATCTCCAACCTCATATCTACCCTGGGGACTTTCGAGGGTCTGAGTACCGCAGGTCCCTCGACAAGGAATAACGATTGGGACGAATTAGAAGAACTCAGGAGAACACAAATAAAAACTGCAATTCATGGCCTATTAATGACTGAATATCTTCAAGCCAATACTGCCCCAGCAGGTCTTGTAGTCCGTAATGAACCCTTCATCTTTCTACACGATAAAACCTTCAAAATTGACTGGTCCAAAATCTCATGGCGATGCACCCGCGATTGGATTGTGCTCATTATTAAAACTGCAAGCAGACTGGCAAGCGAACTTAAAGTAGAGATACCAACTATAGAAGTTCGTTTAAAAAGTTACGAAACTCCAGCTGATCTGAAAAAATACCTTGACGAAATGAAAAAATCTCTGAACGATTTCGAAACCACATTGAAAAATAATAAATATGAGAAATTGAGAAAAGACACCAGTCGGTGGTCGAAAGAAAGAGTCTATCCTTACATAAAAGATGACTACAAATCAACAAATGAGAACACCACTGATGATGAATCATCGGACACTGGATCTAATGGGTCAAACTCAAGTCGCGGAAAAAGCCCGAGGTTCCAAGGTGGAAGGAGGAACTTTCGTAGATCGAACTATCGTGGTTCAAGAGGATGGAACAATTTCCAACCCCCCATGATGTACCCCCAACCACAACAGTACGGTCCGGCCCCCTTTCAGCATCCACAGGGACCTTTCCCCGTATGGGGATACCAACAGCAAGACTATGGCTACTTTGATCAATCGGCGCCTTTTTTAGGGGCGCGCCATGGACAGACCAGAGGAAGGAATCGGAGGGGCACCTCAGTACATTGGAACACAGGCGAGGAAGAGACCCCACGGGTCGCCACGAGGAGTATGACAGGCGCCAAAAAGAACCAGAAGTGAGCCTAGTGGGGAACCTTTCGGATACCGAACTTACAGAGGCACAAAACAGGGTACTGGAAAAAGGCCTGGGGTATGTGCCCACTGCCAACATGGACAAATTCCATCTCTGTAAAGAAGTCCAGGAATTCATGCGACGCTTGAAGTTGCAAGTCTTCTTTAAAGACAAAAAAGATGAAACGGAACATGGAGATACAAAATTAAGACCAAAATCGACCTTCACACCAATGAACAACACCCTTCCAATCGAACTGCTTGCTTTTGAGAAGTCAGTAATGAGGGAACTTGAAGACATAAACCCACGCTGTGTTTTTAAACTGACCTGTTTTCTATTTTGTTTCTGCATCATTTGTATCCCCTGTTTTTAACTCGGGTGCTATCTCTCCCTCTTACCTGCACAATAATAGTGGAACCACCGCTGCTGTAGCGGGTCCGGGTCCCGGGGTGGCTTAATCTTCGGCCGCCATCTTGGAGTGGTGTTTGGCCAGTAGAGGGGCGGGGATTTCGAGCGGACTAGCGCTCTGTGGGTAGTGGAAGACAGCCTACATAAGGCGACCGGTCCTTGGCTCTCCCTCACTAAGGTAAAGGATTGCCCTGCATAGCGCTCGCACCTCGCGCTCTTCACCGCGCTGTGTTTTTAAACTGACCTGTTTTCTATTTTGTTTCTGCATCATTTGTATCCCCTGTTTTTAACTCGGGTGCTATCTCTCCCTCTTACCTGCACAATAATAGTGGAACCACCGCTGCTGTAGCGGGTCCGGGTCCCGGGGTGGCTTAATCTTCGGCCGCCATCTTGGAGTGGTGTTTGGCCAGTAGAGGGGCGGGGATTTCGAGCGGACTAGCGCTCTGTGGGTAGTGGAAGACAGCCTACATAAGGCGACCGGTCCTTGGCTCTCCCTCACTAAGGTAAAGGATTGCCCTGCATAGCGCTCGCACCTCGCGCTCTTCACCGCGCTGTGTTTTTAAACTGACCTGTTTTCTATTTTGTTTCTGCATCATTTGTATCCCCTGTTTTTAACTCGGGTGCTATCTCTCCCTCTTACCTGCACAATAATAGTGGAACCACCGCTGCTGTAGCGGGTCCGGGTCCCGGGGTGGCTTAATCTTCGGCCGCCATCTTGGAGTGGTGTTTGGCCAGTAGAGGGGCGGGGATTTCGAGCGGACTAGCGCTCTGTGGGTAGTGGAAGACAGCCTACATAAGGCGACCGGTCCTTGGCTCTCCCTCACTAAGGTAAAGGATTGCCCTGCATAGCGCTCGCACCTCGCGCTCTTCACCGCGCTGTGTTTTTAAACTGACCTGTTTTCTATTTTGTTTCTGCATCATTTGTATCCCCTGTTTTTAACTCGGGTGCTATCTCTCCCTCTTACCTGCACAATAATAGTGGAACCACCGCTGCTGTAGCGGGTCCGGGTCCCGGGGTGGCTTAATCTTCGGCCGCCATCTTGGAGTGGTGTTTGGCCAGTAGAGGGGCGGGGATTTCGAGCGGACTAGCGCTCTGTGGGTAGTGGAAGACAGCCTACATAAAGCTCCCTTATGAGCGCAGCGGGATCGCGCAGCGGGGGCGCCTCCACAGCGCCGGAGTCACGCCAGAGTCCAGCCCGTCTGCGCCCGTCAGCGTTCCGGAGGCGGACGGGGCTGGACGGTGGTGCAGGTGTTTGCCTTGTGGGTTGCTTTATTACGGCCTTTGCTGTTTTTAACCTTTTAAGTATGCTGACTTACTCTTCAGCTGAGCTTATTGCTTTACGCCTCCCTCGAGGAAACTGTTCTCATATTTTCCCTGGAGGTAGGAAACTAAGGAAAGGCTGTCCGTCATGTGCATGGCGGTTCCCGGCTGCAGTTGCAACCGGGCCTGACACTACATCTGTCCCCTTCCAATGTCTCCTCCTCAATACCAGGTCAGTAAATCGCCACTCCACTGACATTTGGAATTTATTGTACAAGTCAAACATTACGTGTTTGTTTTTGACCGAGACGTGGTTGGGTGATTTTTCTGCTCCAGATCTGGCTAATGCCATCCCCCCGAATTACAACATTTATAGGAGGGATAGAACATCGGGCAGAGGTGGTGGAGTTGCTCTCATCGTGGAAGAGAGTATTTCCTGCTCTATCTTCCCGGTGGAGAATTTGCAGGGATGTGAAGCACTTGGTTTCACCTTACATCTCTCCCCCCTCCAGGCCTGTACTGGGATACTTGTATATAGAACCCCCGGTTCATTAGGACCTTTCTTTGACGAACTACAGGAAGCACTCGCAGTCCCTTGTATCAGGTCGGATCACTGTATTCTTCTTGGAGACTTCAATGTCCATATTGACAATAGCTGTGACCCAGACACTATAACATTTATTGATACCACGACTTCGTTAGGGTTATCCCCCTTTGTGATAGGCCCTACACATAATAAAGGACATACCTTAGATCAGGTATTCTCAACGAAACCCATTTCGGTCGGTACCATCCAGCCTGTACTTTGGTCGGACCATTTTCTAATTTCTTTTTCTCTCCCTATCACTGCCCTATCTCGGGTGAGAAAAAATGCAGCTACGCGAACTTCACGTCCGTTTCATCTACTTTCTGCGGACATGTTATCCGAGGCTCTCATCTCCTTTCCTTGCCCTCTTTTGGGAAGTTTGGAGGAGAATCTTGTCCGCCTACACAATTGGCTTCTAGCAAGATTTGAGTCCTTAATCCCCAAGAAAAGCTCTAAATCCGGAGGGCGTAGGGAGTCAGCCCCTTGGTTCTCCCCTCGGCTGAGGTTACAACGTCAGGAGTGTAAAAGGGCTGAGAGGGCCTGGAGGCGGGCTTACGACCCAATAGAGAAATTGAAATTTCGGGCAGCCATTAAAGCCTATCATCATTCTATCTGGGACGAAAAGAAGGCCTATTTTGAACACCGTATTGATGAGGCTGATAATGTCTGCAAAGAAATTTTTAAAGTGGTCCAGGATTTTATTTCTCCTGTGGTTTGCACCCCCAACCACACTCATACTGATGTGTGGATACAACAACTTGCCACCTTCTTTGTCAATAAGATCACAGCCATCCAGGCCTCTCTCTCCAGTGCACAATCTGATCCATGCCATCTAACGCTACCATGTCCTGTGGAAGATCATGGCCCTTTCCTCTCTGTATTCCCCTCTATGGATCTTAGTACATCTTTGGAGCTTTTGTCCAGCCTGAAATCCGGCTCTCCATTAGATCCATGTCCGGCTAAATGCTTAGGGAAAGTGGCTTCCGCCATTAACATCTTGGTGAACCCCCTGCTGAATACATCTTTGTCGACAGGGGAGGTGCCTCAGGCTTGGAAGCGAGCCATGATTCTACCGCTGCTCAAAAAACCCACCTTGGACCCCCTGATACATGCTAACTATAGGCCAATCTCCCTGCTCCCTGCTCTGGCAAAAGTGGCCGAGCGTTATGTGCACAGGATAATTTCCAGTTTCATCGAAGGAAACGACCTGTTGCACACCTCGCAGTCTGGCTTCCGTGCTAATTTTAGCATGGAGTCGGCTCTGCTGGAGGTCACGGACGCCATCAGGGAAGTACTCGACCTGGGGGGAAAGGCCGTGTTAGTCATGCTTGACTTGTCGGCGGCTTTCGACACCGTTCCCCATGATGCCCTCCTTGTAAGACTCTGGGAGTGTGGCCTTCGTGGAACGGTGTGGAACTGGCTAAAATCATTTCTGGCCGACCGCCGACAAACGATCTGGGCGCCTCCTTTTTCCGCTGATATGGCTCCGCTAGAGGTGGGAGTCCCGCAGGGCTCCATTCTCAGCCCTATGCTGTTTAACATCTTTATGGCCCCTCTGGCGGAAGTCGCGGAATCCTTTGGCGCCCAGATCGTGTCTTATGCCGATGACACCCAACTCCTGTTCACTTGTGACAGGGCTGGGTCATTTGACGGCATAAAGATCAGGGACTGCCTTGGTGCGGTGTTTGAGTGGTTTAGAGGTCATGGCTTGAAATGCAACTCTGACAAGTCAGAGTTGCTTTTTTTCGGCTGCGCACCGGAACTTGACTGGAAATCCTGGTGGCCTCAGGATATGTCTCCTCCTGACAAAGTCGCTGTTAAGGCCAAAAATCTGGGGGTGATAGTAGACTGTGACTTATCCTTTGGACCTCACATCTCGTCCACTGTTGGGAAATGCTTCGGCATCTTACGGATGTTGAGGAAATTTCTTCCTCTACTATCACTCAACCACAGGAAGACAGTCGTTCAGGCATTAATCGGGTCGCGACTGGACTACGCAAACGCTCTCTTTGTGGGTCTACCGAAATATCTTATGACCCGTTTGCAAGTGGTCCAAAATTCGGCAGCCCGTGCCATCTTTGGACTCCCGAGGAGAGCTGGTGCCACTGCCTTAATGAACACCCTTCATTGGCTACCTATCTCCAAGAGAGTCCTTTTTAAATGCCTGACAGTGGCCTTTAAGGCCCTTCATGGTATTGGCCCCAAATATCTCGGGAAACGTTTCTCCAGGTATGTGCCAAGTAGGACTCTCAGGTCATCGGGTCTGTCCCTGTTGTCTGTCCCTGTAATTCGCCGTGCTCGTCAGGGAGGTCGATCCTTCCGTTATCTGACACCCAAGGCATGGAACGAATTACCATTGTCCTTGAGATTGGCCCCTTGTCTTCTTACTTTTAGAAAGGACCTGAAGACATGGCTTTTTAGGTAACAGTTCCTTTATTCCTTCTCCTTTTGTTGTGTGGTTGCTTTTTGCTGTTCCTTTCTTTGCCAAAGCGCCGGGATGCTCCTTTGGAGTTGCCGTGCGCTATAAAAGAATTAAAGTAACATAACATAACATAACAGAGAAGCACCTTTCAGAACATAGACAACGAGGAACGACAAGCACTCCGAGAGCTGAGTAACAACAAATGCATAGTGATAAAGCCGGCCGACAAGGGTGGTGCAACTGTCATACAGAATGCAAAACAGTACGACATCGAGTGTATGAGACTACTCCAGGACGAAAGGAATTATGAGATTCTCCGAACTAATCCGACGGAAAGAATAGCAATCAAGATCGCTACAATGGTAGAGGAGGCCCTAACACACGGTTGGATCACGAAAAAGGAAGGAGAATTCCTTTGCCAAAGAAATCCAAGGACCCCCTACCTGTATACACTACCGAAAATCCACAAGAACTTACAGAACCCTCCGGGACGACCAATTGTCTCTGGTATTGGGTCCATACTGGAACCTCTCTCAAGATTTGCAGACGCTTTCCTCAGACCAATAGTCCAAAAAACTTCAACGTACCTTAGGGATACGAAGGATGTATTGAATTTACTAGAAAATGTCACCTTCGATCCCAACACCCAGCTATTGATTAGCTGTGATGTGGAGAGTCTTTATACTAGCCTGCCACACCACGCAACATTGGAGATTGTCGAAGACGTCCTTTCGGAAGACTTTTGGGAATATCAGACACCGCGTAATGTGGTGATGGAATGCTGTTCCCTAGCGCTAACAGAAAACTTCTTCGAATATAAAGGCGTCTTGTATTTACAAAAACACGGCTGCAGCATGGGAAGCACATTTGCTCCCAGCATAGCTGGCCTTTATGTGCACCACCTGGAAGTGACCAAAATACTGAATCCCAACAACCCCTTCAGAGATAACATTAAAATATGGAAACGATACATCGATGATATCCTTATCATCTGGGATGGAGATGCAAGGGCTTCCAAGCAATTTCTAAGTTGGTTGAATTTACAAGATGACTATCTGAAATTCACAAGCACCACCTCCAACAGCAATTTGGTCTTCTTGGATTTGAATATTTTCCCCAAGGATGGTAGATTAATGACAACCACCCACTTCAAGAATACTTCAAAAAACTGTTTATTGCTGTACAACAGCTTCCACCCGAAACATCTGCGGGACAACCTCCCCTACGGCCAGTTTTTGCGCCTCCGCAGAAACTGCACAGAGATCAATAATTTCAAACTTCAGTCCAAGGATCTAAAAAAGAAACTGGAAGCAAGAATGTACCCAGATAAGATCATTAATCAGGCATACAAACGAGCCAAAAATAACTGCCGAGAGAGTCTTCTGGAAGAAAAAATACCAAAAGAGGAAGATAAAAGACCGATTTGCGTCACCACTTATAACACAAGTTCTAACCAAGTGACAAAGATTATCAACAAGAATTGGAAGATTCTGAATAGTGGTGGTCTGCAAATACCAAAACCAATCTTCTCACATAAAAAGGCACAAAGCATAAGGGATGTCTTAGTCCACACAAGACCCAAAACTACCAATAACACTGGGCAAAAGAATCCAAACTTTGTACATGGCCATCATCCTTGTGGAGGCTGTAAAGTCTGTTGTCTAACGAGTAAAAGCAACAATTTGACCTTCAACAATGGGACAGTCTGGGAACAAAGGAACTTCAGTAACTGTAACAGTACCAATGTGGTTTACCTAATCACTTGCCCCTGCAAACTTGAATATGTAGGAATGACGAGTAGGGCAGTAAAAATCCAGATAGGTGAGCACAAAAGTACTATAAAGTGTAAAAAAACAAGCACTAAACTCACTAATCACTTCCTGGAAATGAACCATAAACCCGAAGAAATTTCTTGGACTGTGATAGAACAAGTGGGTAACGAAAGGTTCCTGCTGGAAAAAGAACAAAGGTGGGTGTTTCACATTCAATCCCATAAAATGGGTCTGAACGATGACATACCTTGGGGACAACTGTAATCACAACCCCCGTAACCCCTATGAACATCACAAGCTGATTGTACACTGCACAAAGAGACCATATGGCCCCATGCACAAATTGCGATTTATGATTAATGCCTGGCTAATACAAAAACACCATAAGGACATATGGTTATACCTAACAATTTACCGTATAAAAAAGATATCACAATTAGTTTTGTGTGCATACCTCTGCGCTTTCCCCCCCCCCTTTTTTAATAAATAGTAGATAGTGGTGAATAGCGGGGACAGCTGTAATCACAGCCACCGTGACCCCTATGAAAATTACAAGCTGATCATATACTGTACAAAGAGACCATATGAACCCATGTACTAATTGCGAACGATGATCAATGCCTGGCGATTAGTAAAAATATCATAAGGTCCTATGATTATAACTAACAATCTACCACTTGAAAAATGATATCACAATTAGCTCTGTGTACATACACGTATGCTCCGTTTTTTAATGAATAGGAGAAAGCGTGAAAAGACTTCCGGGTGTACTCCTCACCCTGTGCCGAATAGCGGTGGCCATTTTTTGATTCAGCGCTCTAGCGTTTACTATGGGTGTCGACCTGAAGCAGCAAACAACACGGAAGGGAACGATCAGTTATAATTACACCGCAGACGAGAGACCGATAGTCCTCGGAGCTGCACGGAGGTATGAACAGAGGCAAACTCTCACGCCGGTGATGTAAGTAATAGACTCAGACCTCGAGTCTCTAATAAATGGGTCACTGGGGCATTTTGTCGATAAGGCAGTAACGAGCTATATCTGACAATGGTTGCGGCATTATTTATTTATTTTTTCAGTCAACCGAGCAAAACAACCTCCGCCTGCAAGCTCATGGGGCACTGAACATTAACAAAAAAGTATGTATAATGCCATTATGTTGGCCCCTACCGACATCTCTAGAGTACCACGTTTGACAACTAACGAAATACATGGGTCTCGTTTTTCCTATCTGTGTGATCGGGTGTGTGAGTGTGTTGAGTCACATTTGTATGGGTGATGAGATAATTGTGAACCATTTCAGTTTGGAAGGTTCCAGTTGAAACGCCTGGTGTATGTAACCAGTTAAGAGAGGTATATATCGACTACTTTGCTCGATACAAGGCAAAAATAATAGCTTCAAATAAGGCAATTCGCTTTATTCACAATGTTATCAATGCTACATTAGATCAATCACAGTTGTATATTGATCGAAGTGAAAACATGAATTTGTTTGTGCTTTCTCCCTCTTTTTTCTCCTCTTTATTTACAGAGACCATTGGTCATTCTTTTTGGTACGTACTATTAGTACCATGCTTCACTTGGGCCAGCTCATGCCCTGAAGCTCAAATATTCAGCTTATTTTTGCTGTCATATTTGTAGGACAGTAGGCTGATTACTGTAGAACCGAGCGATTAGCAGTAGGGTCCACTATATGGTCCTGATGAGTAGGCAGTTGGGGACTGCCTACGAAACATGTCGACTAGGTAGCTAGCAATTGCTCTACCTCACATTCCCCTTCTTAATGTTCCCAGCTAGAGAAGCTAATAAAATTTTATTTTTCTACTAAGCCAGGGAATTTTTTATTTTTGTATTTTTTCTGCATTTCACTAGTTAGGTCCCTACACTTCACTGATACCCTTACACCAACACATAGCCCTGTCACATTTATAGTGCTCCCGCGTAGTCCGTCTGGTCGTAGCACGCCCCGCCCCGTTATAGGGACGGGAAGACCCCTATGATGAAGCATGACACTAAAGGATTTTTTTAGTGTGTGAGGGGTATTTTAACAAGCACATTGTACTCTCGTCTTTCCATCGCTAAGAGAGAGCCTAGCATTTCACTAGAATAAAAAACACATTAAAAATATTTTGCACCTCTACACATTGATAGAATCTCATTGTTTATATGTAAAGTTTAGGAGGGTGATTCTATCTCAACCTCTATGCTTCCCCTTTTGGTTTTTTGAAGTTATTGGCAGCGCACAGCTGCGGAAGCCCAATAATATTTCACAATCTTGTTCTCACTACATGACTAAAGTGATTCCACATTCAGCACCTGATCCTCAGGTCGATTTAGAGACCCCCTCTCTTTTTTGACAATTATAACCAACTATGGCTGATTTAGGCTTGGCCTTCACCGAAGACGAAATCTCCAACCTCATATCTACCCTGGGGACTTTCGAGGGTCTGAGTACCGCAGGTCCCTCGACAAGGAATAACGATTGGGACGAATTAGAAGAACTCAGGAGAACACAAATAAAAACTGCAATTCATGGCCTATTAATGACTGAATATCTTCAAGCCAATACTGCCCCAGCAGGTCTTGTAGTCCGTAATGAACCCTTCATCTTTCTACACGATAAAACCTTCAAAATTGACTGGTCCAAAATCTCATGGCGATGCACCCGCGATTGGATTGTGCTCATTATTAAAACTGCAAGCAGACTGGCAAGCGAACTTAAAGTAGAGATACCAACTATAGAAGTTTGTTTAAAAAGTTACGAAACTCCAGCTGATCTGAAAAAATACCTTGACGAAATGAAAAAATCTCTGAACGATTTCGAAACCACATTGAAAAATAATAAATATGAGAAATTGAGAAAAGACACCAGTCGGTGGTCGAAAGAAAGAGTCTATCCTTACATAAAAGATGACTACAAATCAACAAATGAGAACACCACTGATGATGAATCATCGGACACTGGATCTAATGGGTCAAACTCAAGTCGCGGAAAAAGCCCGAGGTTCCAAGGTGGAAGGAGGAACTTTCGTAGATCGAACTATCGTGGTTCAAGAGGATGGAACAATTTCCAACCCCCCATGATGTACCCCCAACCACAACAGTACGGTCCGGCCCCCTTTCAGCATCCACAGGGACCTTTCCCCGTATGGGGATACCAACAGCAAGACTATGGCTACTTTGATCAATCGGCGCCTTTTTTAGGGGCGCGCCATGGACAGACCAGAGGAAGGAATCGGAGGGGCACCTCAGTACATTGGAACACAGGCGAGGAAGAGACCCCACGGGTCGCCACGAGGAGTATGACAGGCGCCAAAAAGAACCAGAAGTGAGCCTAGTGGGGAACCTTTCGGATACCGAACTTACAGAGGCACAAAACAGGGTACTGGAAAAAGGCCTGGGGTATGTGCCCACTGCCAACATGGACAAATTCCATCTCTGTAAAGAAGTCCAGGAATTCATGCGACGCTTGAAGTTGCAAGTCTTCTTTAAAGACAAAAAAGATGAAACGGAACATGGAGATACAAAATTAAGACCAAAATCGACCTTCACACCAATGAACAACACCCTTCCAATCGAACTGCTTGCTTTTGAGAAGTCAGTAATGAGGGAACTTGAAGACATAAACCCACGGGAGAGAAGCACCTTTCAGAACATAGACAACGAGGAACGACAAGCACTCCGAGAGCTGAGTAACAACAAATGCATAGTGATAAAGCCGGCCGACAAGGGTGGTGCAACTGTCATACAGAATGCAAAACAGTACGACATCGAGTGTATGAGACTACTCCAGGACGAAAGGAATTATGAGATTCTCCGTACTAATCCGACGGAAAGAATAGCAATCAAGATCGCTACAATGGTAGAGGAGGCCCTAACACACGGTTGGATCACGAAAAAGGAAGGAGAATTCCTTTGCCAAAGAAATCCAAGGACCCCCTACCTGTATACACTACCGAAAATCCACAAGAACCTACAGAACCCTCCGGGACGACCAATTGTCTCTGGTATTGGGTCCATACTGGAACCTCTCTCAAGATTTGCAAACGCTTTCCTCAGACCAATAGTCCAAAAAACTTCAACGTACCTTAGGGATACGAAGGATGTATTGAATTTACTAGAAAATGTCACCTTTGATCCCAACACCCAGCTATTGATTAGCTGTGACGTGGAGAGTCTTTATACTAGCCTGCCACACCACTCAACATTGGAGATTGTCGAAGACGTCCTTTTTGAAGACTTTTGGGAATATCAGACACCGCGTAATGTGGTGATGGAATGCTGTTCCCTAGCGCTAAGAGAAAACTTCTTCGAATATAAAGGCGTCTTGTATTTACAAAAACACGGCTGCAGCATGGGAAGCACATTTGCTCCCAGCATAGCTGGCCTTTATGTGCACCACCTGGAAGTGACCAAAATACTGAATCCCAACAACCCCTTCAGAGATAACATTAAAATATGGAAACGATACATCGATGATATCCTTATCATCTGGGATGGAGATGCAAGGGCTTCCGAGCAATTTCTAAGTTGGTTGAATTTACAAGATGACTATCTGAAATTCACAAGCACCACCTCCAACAGCAATTTGGTCTTCTTGGATTTGAATATTTTCCCCAAGGATGGTAGATTAATGACAACCACCCACTTCAAGAATACTTCAAAAAACTGTTTATTGCTGTACAACAGCTTCCACCCGAAACATCTGCGGGACAACCTCCCCTACGGCCAGTTTTTGCGCCTCCGCAGAAACTGCACAGAGATCAATAATTTCAAACTTCAGTCCAAGGATCTAAAAAAGAAACTGGAAGCAAGAATGTACCCAGATAAGATCATTAATCAGGCATACAAACGAGCCAAAAATAACTGCCGAGAGAGTCTTCTGGAAGAAAAAATACCAAAAGAGGAAGATAAAAGACCGATTTGCGTCACCACTTATAACACAAGTTCTAAACAAGTGACAAAGATTATCAACAAGAATTGGAAGATTCTGAATAGTGGTGGTCTGCAAATACCAAAACCAATCTTCTCACATAAAAAGGCACAAAGCATAAGGGATGTCTTAGTCCACACAAGACCCAAAACTACCAATAACACTGGGCAAAAGAATCCAAACTTTGTACATGGCCATCATCCTTGTGGAGGCTGTAAAGTCTGTTGTCTAACGAGTAAAAGCAACAATTTGACCTTCAACAATGGGACAGTCTGGGAACAAAGGAACTTCAGTAACTGTAACAGTACCAATGTGGTTTACCTAATCACTTGCCCCTGCAAACTTGAATATGTAGGAATGACGAGTAGGGCAGTAAAAATCCGGATAGGTGAGCACAAAAGTACTATAAAGTGTAAAAAAACAAGCACTAAACTCACTAATCACTTCCTGGAAATGAACCATAAACCCGAAGAAATTTCTTGGACTGTGATAGAACAAGTGGGTAACGAAAGGTTCCTGCTGGAAAAAGAACAAAGGTGGGTGTTTCACATTCAATCCCATAAAATGGGTCTGAACGATGACATACCTTGGGGACAACTGTAATCACAACCCCCGTAACCCCTATGAACATCACAAGCTGATTGTACACTGCACAAAGAGACCATATGGCCCCATGCACAAATTGCGATTTATGATTAATGCCTGGCTAATACAAAAACACCATAAGGACATATGGTTATACCTAACAATTTACCGTATAAAAAAGATATCACAATTAGTTTTGTGTGCATACCTCTGCGCTTTCCCCCCCCCCTTTTTTAATAAATAGTAGATAGTGGTGAATAGCGGGGACAGCTGTAATCACAGCCACCGTGACCCCTATGAAAATTACAAGCTGATCATATACTGTACAAAGAGACCATATGGACCCATGTACTAATTGCGAACGATGATCAATGCCTGGCGATTAGTAAAAATATCATAAGGTCCTATGATTATAACTAACAATCTACCACTTGAAAAATGATATCACAATTAGCTCTGTGTACATACACGTATGCTCCGTTTTTTAATGAATAGGAGAAAGCGTGAAAAGACTTCCGGGTGTACTCCTCACCCTGTGCCGAATAGCGGTGGCCATTTTTTGATTCAGCGCTCTAGCGTTTACTATGGGTGTCGACCTGAAGCAGCAAACAACACGGAAGGGAACGATCAGTTATAATTACACCGCAGACGAGAGACCGATAGTCCTCGGAGCTGCACGGAGGTATGAACAGAGGCAAACTCTCACGCCGGTGATGTAAGTAATAGACTCAGACCTCGAGTCTCTAATAAATGGGTCACTGGGGCATTTTGTCGATAAGGCAGTAACGAGCTATATCTGACAATGGTTGCGGCATTATTTATTTATTTTTTCAGTCAACCGAGCAAAACAACCTCCGCCTGCAAGCTCATGGGGCACTGAACATTAACAAAAAAGTATGTATAATGCCATTATGTTGGCCCCTACCGACATCTCTAGAGTACCACGTTTGACAACTAACGAAATACATGGGTCTCGTTTTTCCTATCTGTGTGATCGGGTGTGTGAGTGTGTTGAGTCACATTTGTATGGGTGATGAGATAATTGTGAACCATTTCAGTTTGGAAGGTTCCAGTTGAAACGCCTGGTGTATGTAACCAGTTAAGAGAGGTATATATCGACTACTTTGCTCGATACAAGGCAAAAATAATAGCTTCAAATAAGGCAATTCGCTTTATTCACAATGTTATCAATGCTACATTAGATCAATCACAGTTGTATATTGATCGAAGTGAAAACATGAATTTGTTTGTGCTTTCTCCCTCTTTTTTCTCCTCTTTATTTACAGAGACCATTGGTCATTCTTTTTGGTACGTACTATTAGTACCATGCTTCACTTGGGCCAGCTCATGCCCTGAAGCTCAAATATTCAGCTTATTTTTGCTGTTATATTTGTAGGACAGTAGGCTGATTACTGTAGAACCGAGCGATTAGCAGTAGGGTCCACTATATGGTCCTGATGAGTAGGCAGTTGGGGACTGCCTACGAAACATGTCGACTAGGTAGCTAGCAATTGCTCTACCTCACATTCCCCTTCTTAATGTTCCCAGCTAGAGAAGCTAATAAAATTTATTTTTCTACTAAGCCAGGGAATTTTTAATTTTTGTATTTTTTCTGCATTTCACTAGTTAGGTCCCTACACTTCACTGATACCCTTACACCAACACATAGCCCTGTCACATTTATAGTGCTCCCGCGTAGTCCGTCTGGTCGTAGCACGCCCGGCCCCGTTATAGGGACGGGAAGACCCCTATGATGAAGCATGACACTAAAGGATTTTTTTAGTGTGTGAGGGGTATTTTAACAAGCACATTGTACTCTCGTCTTTCCATCGCTAAGAGAGAGCCTAGCATTTCACTAGAATAAAAAACACATTAAAAATATTTTGCACCTCTACACATTGATAGAATCTCATTGTTTATATGTAAAGTTTAGGAGGGTGATTCTATCTCAACCTCTATGCTTCCCCTTTTGGTTTTTTGAAGTTATTGGCAGCGCACAGCTGCGGAAGCCCAATAATATTTCACAATCTTGTTCTCACTACATGACTAAAGTGATTCCACATTCAGCACCTGATCCTCAGGTCGATTTAGAGACCCCCTCTCTTTTTTGACAATTATAACCAACTATGGCGGATTTAGGCTTGGCCTTCACCGAAGACGAAATCTCCAACCTCATATCTACCCTGGGGACTTTCGAGGGTCTGAGTACCGCAGGTCCCTCGACAAGGAATAACGATTGGGACGAATTAGAAGAACTCAGGAGAACACAAATAAAAACTGCAATTCATGGCCTATTAATGACTGAATATCTTCAAGCCAATACTGCCCCAGCAGGTCTTGTAGTCCGTAATGAACCCTTCATCTTTCTACACGATAAAACCTTCAAAATTGACTGGTCCAAAATCTCATGGCGATGCACCCGCGATTGGATTGTGCTCATTATTAAAACTGCAAGCAGACTGGCAAGCGAACTTAAAGTAGAGATACCAACTATAGAAGTTCGTTTAAAAAGTTACGAAACTCCAGCTGATCTGAAAAAATACCTTGACGAAATGAAAAAATCTCTGAACGATTTCGAAACCACATTGAAAAATAATAAATATGAGAAATTGAGAAAAGACACCAGTCGGTGGTCGAAAGAAAGAGTCTATCCTTACATAAAAGATGACTACAAATCAACAAATGAGAACACCACTGATGATGAATCATCGGACACTGGATCTAATGGGTCAAACTCAAGTCGCGGAAAAAGCCCGAGGTTCCAAGGTGGAAGGAGGAACTTTCGTAGATCGAACTATCGTGGTTCAAGAGGATGGAACAATTTCCAACCCCCCATGATGTACCCCCAACCACAACAGTACGGTCCGGCCCCCTTTCAGCATCCACAGGGACCTTTCCCCGTATGGGGATACCAACAGCAAGACTATGGCTACTTTGATCAATCGGCGCCTTTTTTAGGGGCGCGCCATGGACAGACCAGAGGAAGGAATCGGAGGGGCACCTCAGTACATTGGAACACAGGCGAGGAAGAGACCCCACGGGTCGCCACGAGGAGTATGACAGGCGCCAAAAAGAACCAGAAGTGAGCCTAGTGGGGAACCTTTCGGATACCGAACTTACAGAGGCACAAAACAGGGTACTGGAAAAAGGCCTGGGGTATGTGCCCACTGCCAACATGGACAAATTCCATCTCTGTAAAGAAGTCCAGGAATTCATGCGACGCTTGAAGTTGCAAGTCTTCTTTAAAGACAAAAAAGATGAAACGGAACATGGAGATACAAAATTAAGACCAAAATCGACCTTCACACCAATGAACAACACCCTTCCAATCGAACTGCTTGCTTTTGAGAAGTCAGTAATGAGGGAACTTGAAGACATAAACCCACGCTGTGTTTTTAAACTGACCTGTTTTCTATTTTGTTTCTGCATCATTTGTATCCCCTGTTTTTAACTCGGGTGCTATCTCTCCCTCTTACCTGCACAATAATAGTGGAACCACCGCTGCTGTAGCGGGTCCGGGTCCCGGGGTGGCTTAATCTTCGGCCGCCATCTTGGAGTGGTGTTTGGCCAGTAGAGGGGCGGGGATTTCGAGCGGACTAGCGCTCTGTGGGTAGTGGAAGACAGCCTACATAAGGCGACCGGTCCTTGGCTCTCCCTCACTAAGGTAAAGGATTGCCCTGCATAGCGCTCGCACCTCGCGCTCTTCACCGCGCTGTGTTTTTAAACTGACCTGTTTTCTATTTTGTTTCTGCATCATTTGTATCCCCTGTTTTTAACTCGGGTGCTATCTCTCCCTCTTACCTGCACAATAATAGTGGAACCACCGCTGCTGTAGTGGGTCCGGGTCCCGGGGTGGCTTAATCTTCGGCCGCCATCTTGGAGTGGTGTTTGGCCAGTAGAGGGGCGGGGATTTCGAGCGGACTAGCGCTCTGTGGGTAGTGGAAGACAGCCTTCATAAGGCGACCGGTCCTTGGCTCTCCCTCACTAAGGTAAAGGATTGCCCTGCATAGCGCTCGCACCTCGCGCTCTTCACCGCGCTGTGTTTTTAAACTGACCTGTTTTCTATTTTGTTTCTGCATCATTTGTATCCCCTGTTTTTAACTCGGGTGCTATCTCTCCCTCTTACCTGCACAATAATAGTGGAACCACCGCTGCTGTAGCGGGTCCGGGTCCCGGGGTGGCTTAATCTTCGGCCGCCATCTTGGAGTGGTGTTTGGCCAGTAGAGGGGCGGGGATTTCGAGCGGACTAGCGCTCTGTGGGTAGTGGAAGACAGCCTACATAAGGCGACCGGTCCTTGGCTCTCCCTCACTAAGGTAAAGGATTGCCCTGCATAGCGCTCGCACCTCGCGCTCTTCACCGCGCTGTGTTTTTAAACTGACCTGTTTTCTATTTTGTTTCTGCATCATTTGTATCCCCTGTTTTTAACTCGGGTGCTATCTCTCCCTCTTACCTGCACAATAATAGTGGAACCACCGCTGCTGTAGCGGGTCCGGGTCCCGGGGTGGCTTAATCTTCGGCCGCCATCTTGGAGTGGTGTTTGGCCAGTAGAGGGGCGGGGATTTCGAGCGGACTAGCGCTCTGTGGGTAGTGGAAGACAGCCTACATAAGGCGACCGGTCCTTGGCTCTCCCTCACTAAGGTAAAGGATTGCCCTGCATAGCGCTCGCACCTCGCGCTCTTCACCGCGCTGTGTTTTTAAACTGACCTGTTTTCTATTTTGTTTCTGCATCATTTGTATCCCCTGTTTTTAACTCGGGTGCTATCTCTCCCTCTTACCTGCACAATAATAGTGGAACCACCGCTGCTGTAGCGGGTCCGGGTCCCGGGGTGGCTTAATCTTCGGCCGCCATCTTGGAGTGGTGTTTGGCCAGTAGAGGGGCGGGGATTTCGAGCGGACTAGCGCTCTGTGGGTAGTGGAAGACAGCCTACATAAGGCGACCGGTCCTTGGCTCTCCCTCACTAAGGTAAAGGATTGCCCTGCATAGCGCTCGCACCTCGCGCTCTTCACCGCGCTGTGTTTTTAAACTGACCTGTTTTCTATTTTGTTTCTGCATCATTTGTATCCCCTGTTTTTAACTCGGGTGCTATCTCTCCCTCTTACCTGCACAATAATAGTGGAACCACCGCTGCTGTAGCGGGTCCGGGTCCCGGGGTGGCTTAATCTTCGGCCGCCATCTTGGAGTGGTGTTTGGCCAGTAGAGGGGCGGGGATTTCGAGCGGACTAGCGCTCTGTGGGTAGTGGAAGACAGCCTACATAAGGCGACCGGTCCTTGGCTCTCCCTCACTAAGGTAAAGGATTGCCCTGCATAGCGCTCGCACCTCGCGCTCTTCACCGCGCTGTGTTTTTAAACTGACCTGTTTTCTATTTTGTTTCTGCATCATTTGTATCCCCTGTTTTTAACTCGGGTGCTATCTCTCCCTCTTACCTGCACAATAATAGTGGAACCACCGCTGCTGTAGCGGGTCCGGGTCCCGGGGTGGCTTAATCTTCGGCCGCCATCTTGGAGTGGTGTTTGGCCAGTAGAGGGGCGGGGATTTCGAGCGGACTAGCGCTCTGTGGGTAGTGGAAGACAGCCTACATAAAGCTCCCTTATGAGCGCAGCGGGATCGCGCAGCGGGGGCGCCTCCACAGCGCCGGAGTCACGCCAGAGTCCAGCCCGTCTGCGCCCGTCAGCGTTCCGGAGGCGGACGGGGCTGGACGGTGGTGCAGGTGTTTGCCTTGTGGGTTGCTTTATTACGGCCTTTGCTGTTTTTAACCTTTTAAGTATGCTGACTTACTCTTCAGCTGAGCTTATTGCTTTACGCCTCCCTCGAGGAAACTGTTCTCATATTTTCCCTGGAGGTAGGAAACTAAGGAAAGGCTGTCCGTCATGTGCATGGCGGTTCCCGGCTGCAGTTGCAACCGGGCCTGACACTACATCTGTCCCCTTCCAATGTCTCCTCCTCAATACCAGGTCAGTAAATCGCCACTCCACTGACATTTGGAATTTATTGTACAAGTCAAACATTACGTGTTTGTTTTTGACCGAGACGTGGTTGGGTGATTTTTCTGCTCCAGATCTGGCTAATGCCATCCCCCCGAATTACAACATTTATAGGAGGGATAGAACATCGGGCAGAGGTGGTGGAGTTGCTCTCATCGTGGAAGAGAGTATTTCCTGCTCTATCTTCCCGGTGGAGAATTTGCAGGGATGTGAAGCACTTGGTTTCACCTTACATCTCTCCCCCCTCCAGGCCTGTACTGGGATACTTGTATATAGAACCCCCGGTTCATTAGGACCTTTCTTTGACGAACTACAGGAAGCACTCGCAGTCCCTTGTATCAGGTCGGATCACTGTATTCTTCTTGGAGACTTCAATGTCCATATTGACAATAGCTGTGACCCAGACACTATAAAATTTATTGATACCACGACTTCGTTAGGGTTATCCCCCTTTGTGATAGGCCCTACACATAATAAAGGACATACCTTAGATCAGGTATTCTCAACGAAACCCATTTCGGTCGGTACCATCCAGCCTGTACTTTGGTCGGACCATTTTCTAATTTCTTTTTCTCTCCCTATCACTGCCCTATCTCGGGTGAGAAAAAATGCAGCTACGCGAACTTCACGTCCGTTTCATCTACTTTCTGCGGACATGTTATCCGAGGCTCTCATCTCCTTTCCTTGCCCTCTTTTGGGAAGTTTGGAGGAGAATCTTGTCCGCCTACACAATTGGCTTCTAGCAAGATTTGAGTCCTTAATCCCCAAGAAAAGCTCTAAATCCGGAGGGCGTAGGGAGTCAGCCCCTTGGTTCTCCCCTCGGCTGAGGTTACAACGTCAGGAGTGTAAAAGGGCTGAGAGGGCCTGGAGGCGGGCTTACGACCCAATAGAGAAATTGAAATTTCGGGCAGCCATTAAAGCCTATCATCATTCTATCTGGGACGAAAAGAAGGCCTATTTTGAACACCGTATTGATGAGGCTGATAATGTCTGCAAAGAAATTTTTAAAGTGGTCCAGGATTTTATTTCTCCTGTGGTTTGCACCCCCAACCACACTCATACTGATGTGTGGATACAACAACTTGCCACCTTCTTTGTCAATAAGATCACAGCCATCCAGGCCTCTCTCTCCAGTGCACAATCTGATCCATGCCATCTAACGCTACCATGTCCTGTGGAAGATCATGGCCCTTTCCTCTCTGTATTCCCCTCTATGGATCTTAGTACATCTTTGGAGCTTTTGTCCAGCCTGAAATCCGGCTCTCCATTAGATCCATGTCCGGCTAAATGCTTAGGGAAAGTGGCTTCCGCCATTAACATCTTGGTGAACCCCCTGCTGAATACATCTTTGTCGACAGGGGAGGTGCCTCAGGCTTGGAAGCGAGCCATGATTCTACCGCTGCTCAAAAAACCCACCTTGGACCCCCTGATACATGCTAACTATAGGCCAATCTCCCTGCTCCCTGCTCTGGCAAAAGTGGCCGAGCGTTATGTGCACAGGATAATTTCCAGTTTCATCGAAGGAAACGACCTGTTGCACACCTCGCAGTCTGGCTTCCGTGCTAATTTTAGCACGGAGTCGGCTCTGCTGGAGGTCACGGACGCCATCAGGGAAGTACTCGACCTGGGGGGAAAGGCCGTGTTAGTCATGCTTGACTTGTCGGCGGCTTTCGACACCGTTCCCCATGATGCCCTCCTTGTAAGACTCTGGGAGTGTGGCCTTCGTGGAACGGTGTGGAACTGGCTAAAATCATTTCTGGCCGACCGCCGACAAACGATCTGGGCGCCTCCTTTTTCCGCTGATATGGCTCCGCTAGAGGTGGGAGTCCCGCAGGGCTCCATTCTCAGCCCTATGCTGTTTAACATCTTTATGGCCCCTCTGGCGGAAGTCGCGGAATCCTTTGGCGCCCAGATCGTGTCTTATGCCGATGACACCCAACTCCTGTTCACTTGTGACAGGGCTGGGTCATTTGACGGCATAAAGATCAGGGACTGCCTTGGTGCGGTGTTTGAGTGGTTTAGAGGTCATGGCTTGAAATGCAACTCTGACAAGTCAGAGTTGCTTTTTTTCGGCTGCGCACCGGAACTTGACTGGAAATCCTGGTGGCCTCAGGATATGTCTCCTCCTGACAAAGTCGCTGTTAAGGCCAAAAATCTGGGGGTGATAGTAGACTGTGACTTATCCTTTGGACCTCACATCTCGTCCACTGTTGGGAAATGCTTCGGCATCTTACGGATGTTGAGGAAATTTCTTCCTCTACTATCACTCAACCACAGGAAGACAGTCGTTCAGGCATTAATCGGGTCGCGACTGGACTACGCAAACGCTCTCTTTGTGGGTCTACCGAAATATCTTATGACCCGTTTGCAAGTGGTCCAAAATTCGGCAGCCCGTGCCATCTTTGGACTCCCGAGGAGAGCTGGTGCCACTGCCTTAATGAACACCCTTCATTGGCTACCTATCTCCAAGAGAGTCCTTTTTAAATGCCTGACAGTGGCCTTTAAGGCCCTTCATGGTATTGGCCCCAAATATCTCGGGAAACGTTTCTCCAGGTATGTGCCAAGTAGGACTCTCAGGTCATCGGGTCTGTCCCTGTTGTCTGTCCCTGTAATTCGCCGTGCTCGTCAGGGAGGTCGATCCTTCCGTTATCTGACACCCAAGGCATGGAACGAATTACCATTGTCCTTGAGATTGGCCCCTTGTCTTCTTACTTTTAGAAAGGACCTGAAGACATGGCTTTTTAGGTAACAGTTCCTTTATTCCTTCTCCTTTTGTTGTGTGGTTGCTTTTTGCTGTTCCTTTCTTTGCCAAAGCGCCGGGATGCTCCTTTGGAGTTGCCGTGCGCTATAAAAGAATTAAAGTAACATAACATAACATAACAGAGAAGCACCTTTCAGAACATAGACAACGAGGAACGACAAGCACTCCGAGAGCTGAGTAACAACAAATGCATAGTGATAAAGCCGGCCGACAAGGGTGGTGCAACTGTCATACAGAATGCAAAACAGTACGACATCGAGTGTATGAGACTACTCCAGGACGAAAGGAATTATGAGATTCTCCGAACTAATCCGACGGAAAGAATAGCAATCAAGATCGCTACAATGGTAGAGGAGGCCCTAACACACGGTTGGATCACGAAAAAGGAAGGAGAATTCCTTTGCCAAAGAAATCCAAGGACCCCCTACCTGTATACACTACCGAAAATCCACAAGAACTTACAGAACCCTCCGGGACGACCAATTGTCTCTGGTATTGGGTCCATACTGGAACCTCTCTCAAGATTTGCAGACGCTTTCCTCAGACCAATAGTCCAAAAAACTTCAACGTACCTTAGGGATACGAAGGATGTATTGAATTTACTAGAAAATGTCACCTTCGATCCCAACACCCAGCTATTGATTAGCTGTGATGTGGAGAGTCTTTATACTAGCCTGCCACACCACGCAACATTGGAGATTGTCGAAGACGTCCTTTCGGAAGACTTTTGGGAATATCAGACACCGCGCCATGTGGTGATGGAATGCTGTTCCCTAGCGCTAACAGAAAACTTCTTCGAATATAAAGGCGTCTTGTATTTACAAAAACACGGCTGCAGCATGGGAAGCACATTTGCTCCCAGCATAGCTGGCCTTTATGTGCACCACCTGGAAGTGACCAAAATACTGAATCCCAACAACCCCTTCAGAGATAACATTAAAATATGGAAACGATACATCGATGATATCCTTATCATCTGGGATGGAGATGCAAGGGCTTCCAAGCAATTTCTAAGTTGGTTGAATTTACAAGATGACTATCTGAAATTCACAAGCACCACCTCCAACAGCAATTTGGTCTTCTTGGATTTGAATATTTTCCCCAAGGATGGTAGATTAATGACAACCACCCACTTCAAGAATACTTCAAAAAACTGTTTATTGCTGTACAACAGCTTCCACCCGAAACATCTGCGGGACAACCTCCCCTACGGCCAGTTTTTGCGCCTCCGCAGAAACTGCACAGAGATCAATAATTTCAAACTTCAGTCCAAGGATCTAAAAAAGAAACTGGAAGCAAGAATGTACCCAGATAAGATCATTAATCAGGCATACAAACGAGCCAAAAATAACTGCCGAGAGAGTCTTCTGGAAGAAAAAATACCAAAAGAGGAAGATAAAAGACCGATTTGCGTCACCACTTATAACACAAGTTCTAACCAAGTGACAAAGATTATCAACAAGAATTGGAAGATTCTGAATAGTGGTGGTCTGCAAATACCAAAACCAATCTTCTCACATAAAAAGGCACAAAGCATAAGGGATGTCTTAGTCCACACAAGACCCAAAACTACCAATAACACTGGGCAAAAGAATCCAAACTTTGTACATGGCCATCATCCTTGTGGAGGCTGTAAAGTCTGTTGTCTAACGAGTAAAAGCAACAATTTGACCTTCAACAATGGGACAGTCTGGGAACAAAGGAACTTCAGTAACTGTAACAGTACCAATGTGGTTTACCTAATCACTTGCCCCTGCAAACTTGAATATGTAGGAATGACGAGTAGGGCAGTAAAAATCCAGATAGGTGAGCACAAAAGTACTATAAAGTGTAAAAAAACAAGCACTAAACTCACTAATCACTTCCTGGAAATGAACCATAAACCCGAAGAAATTTCTTGGACTGTGATAGAACAAGTGGGTAACGAAAGGTTCCTGCTGGAAAAAGAACAAAGGTGGGTGTTTCACATTCAATCCCATAAAATGGGTCTGAACGATGACATACCTTGGGGACAACTGTAATCACAACCCCCGTAACCCCTATGAACATCACAAGCTGATTGTACACTGCACAAAGAGACCATATGGCCCCATGCACAAATTGCGATTTATGATTAATGCCTGGCTAATACAAAAACACCATAAGGACATATGGTTATACCTAACAATTTACCGTATAAAAAAGATATCACAATTAGTTTTGTGTGCATACCTCTGCGCTTTCCCCCCCCCTTTTTTAATAAATAGTAGATAGTGGTGAATAGCGGGGACAGCTGTAATCACAGCCACCGTGACCCCTATGAAAATTACAAGCTGATCATATACTGTACAAAGAGACCATATGAACCCATGTACTAATTGCGAACGATGATCAATGCCTGGCGATTAGTAAAAATATCATAAGGTCCTATGATTATAACTAACAATCTACCACTTGAAAAATGATATCACAATTAGCTCTGTGTACATACACGTATGCTCCGTTTTTTAATGAATAGGAGAAAGCGTGAAAAGACTTCCGGGTGTACTCCTCACCCTGTGCCGAATAGCGGTGGCCATTTTTTGATTCAGCGCTCTAGCGTTTACTATGGGTGTCGACCTGAAGCAGCAAACAACACGGAAGGGAACGATCAGTTATAATTACACCGCAGACGAGAGACCGATAGTCCTCGGAGCTGCACGGAGGTATGAACAGAGGCAAACTCTCACGCCGGTGATGTAAGTAATAGACTCAGACCTCGAGTCTCTAATAAATGGGTCACTGGGGCATTTTGTCGATAAGGCAGTAACGAGCTATATCTGACAATGGTTGCGGCATTATTTATTTATTTTTTCAGTCAACCGAGCAAAACAACCTCCGCCTGCAAGCTCATGGGGCACTGAACATTAACAAAAAAGTATGTATAATGCCATTATGTTGGCCCCTACCGACATCTCTAGAGTACCACGTTTGACAACTAACGAAATACATGGGTCTCGTTTTTCCTATCTGTGTGATCGGGTGTGTGAGTGTGTTGAGTCACATTTGTATGGGTGATGAGATAATTGTGAACCATTTCAGTTTGGAAGGTTCCAGTTGAAACGCCTGGTGTATGTAACCAGTTAAGAGAGGTATATATCGACTACTTTGCTCGATACAAGGCAAAAATAATAGCTTCAAATAAGGCAATTCGCTTTATTCACAATGTTATCAATGCTACATTAGATCAATCACAGTTGTATATTGATCGAAGTGAAAACATGAATTTGTTTGTGCTTTCTCCCTCTTTTTTCTCCTCTTTATTTACAGAGACCATTGGTCATTCTTTTTGGTACGTACTATTAGTACCATGCTTCACTTGGGCCAGCTCATGCCCTGAAGCTCAAATATTCAGCTTATTTTTGCTGTCATATTTGTAGGACAGTAGGCTGATTACTGTAGAACCGAGCGATTAGCAGTAGGGTCCACTATATGGTCCTGATGAGTAGGCAGTTGGGGACTGCCTACGAAACATGTCGACTAGGTAGCTAGCAATTGCTCTACCTCACATTCCCCTTCTTAATGTTCCCAGCTAGAGAAGCTAATAAAATTTTATTTTTCTACTAAGCCAGGGAATTTTTTATTTTTGTATTTTTTCTGCATTTCACTAGTTAGGTCCCTACACTTCACTGATACCCTTACACCAACACATAGCCCTGTCACATTTATAGTGCTCCCGCGTAGTCCGTCTGGTCGTAGCACGCCCCGCCCCGTTATAGGGACGGGAAGACCCCTATGATGAAGCATGACACTAAAGGATTTTTTTAGTGTGTGAGGGGTATTTTAACAAGCACATTGTACTCTCGTCTTTCCATCGCTAAGAGAGAGCCTAGCATTTCACTAGAATAAAAAACACATTAAAAATATTTTGCACCTCTACACATTGATAGAATCTCATTGTTTATATGTAAAGTTTAGGAGGGTGATTCTATCTCAACCTCTATGCTTCCCCTTTTGGTTTTTTGAAGTTATTGGCAGCGCACAGCTGCGGAAGCCCAATAATATTTCACAATCTTGTTCTCACTACATGACTAAAGTGATTCCACATTCAGCACCTGATCCTCAGGTGGATTTAGAGACCCCCTCTCTTTTTTGACAATTATAACCAACTATGGCGGATTTAGGCTTGGCCTTCACCGAAGACGAAATCTCCAACCTCATATCTACCCTGGGGACTTTCGAGGGTCTGAGTACCGCAGGTCCCTCGACAAGGAATAACGATTGGGACGAATTAGAAGAACTCAGGAGAACACAAATAAAAACTGCAATTCATGGCCTATTAATGACTGAATATCTTCAAGCCAATACTGCCCCAGCAGGTCTTGTAGTCCGTAATGAACCCTTCATCTTTCTACACGATAAAACCTTCAAAATTGACTGGTCCAAAATCTCATGGCGATGCACCCGCGATTGGATTGTGCTCATTATTAAAACTGCAAGCAGACTGGCAAGCGAACTTAAAGTAGAGATACCAACTATAGAAGTTCGTTTAAAAAGTTACGAAACTCCAGCTGATCTGAAAAAATACCTTGACGAAATGAAAAAATCTCTGAACGATTTCGAAACCACATTGAAAAATAATAAATATGAGAAATTGAGAAAAGACACCAGTCGGTGGTCGAAAGAAAGAGTCTATCCTTACATAAAAGATGACTACAAATCAACAAATGAGAACACCACTGATGATGAATCATCGGACACTGGATCTAATGGGTCAAACTCAAGTCGCGGAAAAAGCCCGAGGTTCCAAGGTGGAAGGAGGAACTTTCGTAGATCGAACTATCGTGGTTCAAGAGGATGGAACAATTTCCAACCCCCCATGATGTACCCCCAACCACAACAGTACGGTCCGGCCCCCTTTCAGCATCCACAGGGACCTTTCCCCGTATGGGGATACCAACAGCAAGACTATGGCTACTTTGATCAATCGGCGCCTTTTTTAGGGGCGCGCCAAGGACAGACCAGAGGAAGGAATCGGAGGGGCACCTCAGTACATTGGAACACAGGCGAGGAAGAGACCCCACGGGTCGCCACGAGGAGTATGACAGGCGCCAAAAAGAACCAGAAGTGAGCCTAGTGGTGAACCTTTCGGATACCGAACTTACAGAGGCACAAAACAGGGTACTGGAAAAAGGCCTGGGGTATGTGCCCACTGCCAACATGGACAAATTCCATCTCTGTAAAGAAGTCCAGGAATTCATGCGACGCTTGAAGTTGCAAGTCTTCTTTAAAGACAAAAAAGATGAAACGGAACATGGAGATACAAAATTAAGACCAAAATCGACCTTCACACCAATGAACAACACCCTTCCAATCGAACTGCTTGCTTTTGAGAAGTCAGTAATGAGGGAACTTGAAGACATAAACCCACGGGAGAGAAGCACCTTTCAGAACATAGACAACGAGGAACGACAAGCACTCCGAGAGCTGAGTAACAACAAATGCATAGTGATAAAGCCGGCCGACAAGGGTGGTGCAACTGTCATACAGAATGCAAAACAGTACGACATCGAGTGTATGAGACTACTCCAGGACGAAAGGAATTATGAGATTCTCCGAACTAATCCGACGGAAAGAATAGCAATCAAGATCACTACAATGGTAGAGGAGGCCCTAACACACGGTTGGATCACGAAAAAGGAAGGAGAATTCCTTTGCCAAAGAAATCCAAGGACCCCCTACCTGTATACACTACCGAAAATCCACAAGAACTTACAGAACCCTCCGGGACGACCAATTGTCTCTGGTATTGGGTCCATACTGGAACCTCTCTCAAGATTTGTAGACGCTTTCCTCAGACCAATAGTCCAAAAAACTTCAACGTACCTTAGGGATACGAAGGATGTATTGAATTTACTAGAAAATGTCACCTTTGATCCCAACACCCAGCTATTGATTAGCTGTGACGTGGAGAGTCTTTATACTAGCCTGCCACACCACTCAACATTGGAGATTGTCGAAGACGTCCTTTTTGAAGACTTTTGGGAATATCAGACACCGCGTAATGTGGTGATGGAATGCTGTTCCCTAGCGCTAAGAGAAAACTTCTTCGAATATAAAGGCGTCTTGTATTTACAAAAACACGGCTGCAGCATGGGAAGCACATTTGCTCCCAGCATAGCTGGCCTTTATGTGCACCACCTGGAAGTGACCAAAATACTGAATCCCAACAACCCCTTCAGAGATAACA
Organism: Lissotriton helveticus; assembly: GCF_964261635.1. Taxonomy (NCBI): domain Eukaryota; kingdom Metazoa; phylum Chordata; class Amphibia; order Caudata; family Salamandridae; genus Lissotriton; species Lissotriton helveticus. The sequence continues at coordinate 1,305,865,468 of NC_136061.1, forward strand.
TTAAAATATGGAAACGATACATCGATGATATCCTTATCATCTGGGATGGAGATGCAAGGGCTTCCAAGCAATTTCTAAGTTGGTTGAATTTACAAGATGACTATCTGAAATTCACAAGCACCACCTCCAACAGCAATTTGGTCTTCTTGGATTTGAATATTTTCCCCAAGGATGGTAGATTAATGACAACCACCCACTTCAAGAATACTTCAAAAAACTGTTTATTGCTGTACAACAGCTTCCACCCGAAACATCTGCGGGACAACCTCCCCTACGGCCAGTTTTTGCGCCTCCGCAGAAACTGCACAGAGATCAATAATTTCAAACTTCAGTCCAAGGATCTAAAAAAGAAACTGGAAGCAAGAATGTACCCAGATAAGATCATTAATCAGGCATACAAACGAGCCAAAAATAACTGCCGAGAGAGTCTTCTGGAAGAAAAAATACCAAAAGAGGAAGATAAAAGACCGATTTGCGTCACCACTTATAACACAAGTTCTAACCAAGTGACAAAGATTATCAACAAGAATTGGAAGATTCTGAATAGTGGTGGTCTGCAAATACCAAAACCAATCTTCTCACATAAAAAGGCACAAAGCATAAGGGATGTCTTAGTCCACACAAGACCCAAAACTACCAATAACACTGGGCAAAAGAATCCAAACTTTGTACATGGCCATCATCCTTGTGGAGGCTGTAAAGTCTGTTGTCTAACGAGTAAAAGCAACAATTTGACCTTCAACAATGGGACAGTCTGGGAACAAAGGAACTTCAGTAACTGTAACAGTACCAATGTGGTTTACCTAATCACTTGCCCCTGCAAACTTGAATATGTAGGAATGACGAGTAGGGCAGTAAAAATCCGGATAGGTGAGCACAAAAGTACTATGAAGTGTAAAAAAACAAGCACTAAACTCACTAATCACTTCCTGGAAATGAACCATAAACCCGAAGAAATTTCTTGGACTGTGATAGAACAAGTGGGTAACGAAAGGTTCCTGCTGGAAAAAGAACAAAGGTGGGTGTTTCGCATTCAATCCCATAAAATGGGTCTGAACGATGACATACCTTGGGGACAGCTGTAATCACAACCCCCGTAACCCCTATGAACATCACAAGCTGATTGTACACTGCACAAAGAGACCATATGGCCCCATGCACAAATTGCGATTTATGATTAATGCCTGGCTAATACAAAAACACCATAAGGACATATGGTTATACCTAACAATTTACCGTATAAAAAAAGATATCACAATTAGTTTTGTGTGCATACCTCTGCGCTTTCCCCCCCCCCTTTTTTAATAAATAGTAGATAGTGGTGAATAGCGGGGACAGCTGTAATCACAGCCACCGTGACCCCTATGAAAATTACAAGCTGATCATATACTGTACAAAGAGACCATATGGACCCATGTACTAATTGCGAACGATGATCAATGCCTGGCGATTAGTAAAAATATCATAAGGTCCTATGATTATAACTAACAATCTACCACTTGAAAAATGATATCACAATTAGCTCTGTGTACATACACGTATGCTCCGTTTTTTAATGAATAGGAGAAAGCGTGAAAAGACTTCCGGGTGTACTCCTCACCCTGTGCCGAATAGCGGCGGCCATTTTTTGATTCAGCGCTCTAGCGTTTACTATGGGCGTCGACCTGAAGCAGCAAACAACACGGAAGGGAACGATCAGTTATAATTACACCGCAGACGAGAGACCGATAGTCCTCGGAGCTGCACGGAGGTATGAACAGAGGCAAACTCTCACGCCGGTGATGTAAGTAATAGACTCAGACCTCGAGTCTCTAATAAATGGGTCACTGGGGCATTTTGTCGATAAGGCAGTAACGAGCTATATCTGACAATGGTTGCGGCATTATTTATTTATTTTTTCAGTCAACCGAGCAAAACAACCTCCGCCTGCAAGCTCATGGGGCACTGAACATTAACAAAAAAGTATGTATAATGCCATTATGTTGGCCCCTACCGACATCTCTAGAGTACCACGTTTGACAACTAACGAAATACATGGGTCTCGTTTTTCCTATCTGTGTGATCGGGTGTGTGAGTGTGTTGAGTCACATTTGTATGGGTGATGAGATAATTGTGAACCATTTCAGTTTGGAAGGTTCCAGTTGAAACGCCTGGTGTATGTAACCAGTTAAGAGAGGTATATATCGACTACTTTGCTCGATACAAGGCAAAAATAATAGCTTCAAATAAGGCAATTCGCTTTATTCACAATGTTATCAATGCTACATTAGATCAATCACAGTTGTATATTGATCGAAGTGAAAACATGAATTTGTTTGTGCTTTCTCCCTCTTTTTTCTCCTCTTTATTTACAGAGACCATTGGTCATTCTTTTTGGTACGTACTATTAGTACCATGCTTCACTTGGGCCAGCTCATGCCCTGAAGCTCAAATATTCAGCTTATTTTTGCTGTTATATTTGTAGGACAGTAGGCTGATTACTGTAGAACCGAGCGATTAGCAGTAGGGTCCACTATATGGTCCTGATGAGTAGGCAGTTGGGGACTGCCTACGAAACATGTCGACTAGGTAGCTAGCAATTGCTCTACCTCACATTCCCCTTCTTAATGTTCCCAGCTAGAGAAGCTAATAAAATTTATTTTTCTACTAAGCCAGGGAATTTTTAATTTTTGTATTTTTTCTGCATTTCACTAGTTAGGTCCCTACACTTTACTGATACCCTTACACCAACACATAGCCCTGTCACATTTATAGTGCTCCCGCGTAGTCCGTCTGGTCGTAGCACGCCCCTCCCCGTTATAGGGACGGGAAGACCCCTATGATGAAGCATGACACTAAAGGATTTTTTTTGTGTGTGAGGGGTATTTTAACAAGCACATTGTACTCTCGTCTTTCCATCGCTAAGAGAGAGCCTAGCATTTCACTAGAATAAAAAACACATGAAAAATATTTTGCACCTCTACACATTGATAGAATCTCATTGTTTATATGTAACGTTTAGGAGGGTGATTCTATCTCAACCTCTATGCTTCCCCTTTTGGTTTTTTGAAGTTATTGGCAGCGCACAGCTGCGGAAGCCCAATAATATTTCACAATCTTGTTCTCACTACATGACTAAAGTGATTCCACATTCAGCACCTGATCCTCAGGTGGATTTAGAGACCCCCTCTCTTTTTTGACAATTATAACCAACTATGGCGGATTTAGGCTTGGCCTTCATCGAAGACGAAATCTCCAACCTCATATCTACCCTGGGGACTTTCGAGGGTCTGAGTACCGCAGGTCCCTCGACAAGGAATAACGATTGGGACGAATTAGAAGAACTCAGGAGAACACAAATAAAAACTGCAATTCATGGCCTATTAATGACTGAATATCTTCAAGCCAATACTGCCCCAGCAGGTCTTGTAGTCCGTAATGAACCCTTCATCTTTCTACACGATAAAACCTTCAAAATTGACTGGTCCAAAATCTCATGGCGATGCACCCGCGATTGGATTGTGCTCATTATTAAAACTGCAAGCAGACTGGCAAGCGAACTTAAAGTAGAGATACAAACTATAGAAGTTCGTTTAAAAAGTTACGAAACTCCAGCTGATCTGAAAAAATACCTTGACGAAATGAAAAAATCTCTGAACGATTTCGAAACCACATTGAAAAATAATAAATATGAGAAATTGAGAAAAGACACCAGTCGGTGGTCGAAAGAAAGAGTCTATCCTTACATAAAAGATGACTACAAATCAACAAATGAGAACACCACTGATGATGAATCATCGGACACTGGATCTAATGGGTCAAATTCAAGTCGCGGAAAAAGCCTGAGGTTCCAAGGTGGAAGGAGGAACTTTCGTAGATCGAACTATCGTGGTTCAAGAGGATGGAACAATTTCCAACCCCCCATGATGTACCCCCAACCACAACAGTACGGTCCGGCCCCCTTTCAGCATCCACAGGGACCTTTCCCCGTATGGGGATACCAACAGCAAGACTATGGCTACTTTGATCAATCGGCGCCTTTTTTAGGGGCGCGCCAAGGACAGACCAGAGGAAGGAATCGGAGGGGCACCTCAGTACATTGGAACACAGGCGAGGAAGAGACCCCACGGGTCGCCACGAGGAGTATGACAGGCGCCAAAAAGAACCAGAAGTGAGCCTAGTGGTGAACCTTTCGGATACCGAACTTACAGAGGCACAAAACAGGGTACTGGAAAAAGGCCTGGGGTATGTGCCCACTGCCAACATGGACAAATTCCATCTCTGTAAAGAAGTCCAGGAATTCATGCGACGCTTGAAGTTGCAAGTCTTCTTTAAAGACAAAAAAGATGAAACGGAACATGGAGATACAAAATTAAGACCAAAATCGACCTTCACACCAATGAACAACACCCTTCCAATCGAACTGCTTGCTTTTGAGAAGTCAGTAATGAGGGAACTTGAAGACATAAACCCACGGGAGAGAAGCACCTTTCAGAACATAGACAACGAGGAACGACAAGCACTCCGAGAGCTGAGTAACAACAAATGCATAGTGATAAAGCCGGCCGACAAGGGTGGTGCAACTGTCATACAGAATGCAAAACAGTACGACATCGAGTGTATGAGACTACTCCAGGACGAAAGGAATTATGAGATTCTCCGAACTAATCCGACGGAAAGAATAGCAATCAAGATCGCTACAATGGTAGAGGAGGCCCTAACACACGGTTGGATCACGAAAAAGGAAGGAGAATTCCTTTGCCAAAGAAATCCAAGGACCCTCTACCTGTATACACTACCGAAAATCCACAAGAACTTACAGAACCCTCCGGGACGACCAATTGTCTCTGGTATTGGGTCCATACTGGAACCTCTCTCAAGATTTGCAGACGCTTTCCTCAGACCAATAGTCCAAAAAACTTCAACGTACCTTAGGGATACGAAGGATGTATTGAATTTACTAGAAAATGTCACCTTCGATCCCAACACCCAGCTACTGATTAGCTGTGACGTGGAGAGTCTTTATACTAGCCTGCCACACCACTCAACATTGGAGATTGTCGAAGACGTCCTTTTTGAAGACTTTTGGGAATATCAGACACCGCGTAATGTGGTGATGGAATGCTGTTCCCTAGCGCTAAGAGAAAACTTCTTCGAATATAAAGGCGTCCTGTATTTACAAAAACACGGCTGCAGCATGGGAAGCACATTTGCTCCCAGCATAGCTGGCCTTTATGTGCACCACCTGGAAGTGACCAAAATACTGAATCCCAACAACCCCTTCAGAGATAACATTAAAATATGGAAACGATACATCGATGATATCCTTATCATCTGGGATGGAGATGCAAGGGCTTCCGAGCAATTTCTAAGTTGGTTGAATTTACAAGATGACTATCTGAAATTCACAAGCACCACCTCCAACAGCAATTTGGTCTTCTTGGATTTGAATATTTTCCCCAAGGATGGTAGATTAATGACAACCACCCACTTCAAGAATACTTCAAAAAACTGTTTATTGCTGTACAACAGCTTCCACCCGAAACATCTGCGGGACAACCTCCCCTACGGCCAGTTTTTGCGCCTCCGCAGAAACTGCACAGAGATCAATAATTTCAAACTTCAGTCCAAGGATCTAAAAAAGAAACTGGAAGCAAGAATGTACCCAGATAAGATCATTAATCAGGCATACAAACGAGCCAAAAATAACTGCCGAGAGAGTCTTCTGGAAGAAAAAATACCAAAAGAGGAAGATAAAAGACCGATTTGCGTCACCACTTATAACACAAGTTCTAACCAAGTGACAAAGATTATCAACAAGAATTGGAAGATTCTGAATAGTGGTGGTCTGCAAATACCAAAACCAATCTTCTCACATAAAAAGGCACAAAGCATAAGGGATGTCTTAGTCCACACAAGACCCAAAACTACCAATAACACTGGGCAAAAGAATCCAAACTTTGTACATGGCCATCATCCTTGTGGAGGCTGTAAAGTCTGTTGTCTAACGAGTAAAAGCAACAATTTGACCTTCAACAATGGGACAGTCTGGGAACAAAGGAACTTCAGTAACTGTAACAGTACCAATGTGGTTTACCTAATCACTTGACCCTGCAAACTTGAATATGTAGGAATGACGAGTAGGGCAGTAAAAATCCGGATAGGTGAGCACAAAAGTACTATAAAGTATAAAAAAACAAGCACTAAACTCACTAATCACTTCTTGGAAATGAACCATAAACCCGAAGAAATTTCTTGGACTGTGATAGAACAAGTGGGTAACGAAAGGATCCTGCTGGAAAAAGAACAAAGGTGGGTGTTTCGCATTCAATCCCATAAAATGGGTCTGAACGATGACATACCTTGGGGACAGCTGTAATCACAACCCCCGTAACCCCTATGAACATCACAAGCTGATTGTACACTGCACAAAGAGACCATATGGCCCCATGCACAAATTGCGATTTATGATTAATGCCTGGCTAATACAAAAACACCATAAGGACATATGGTTATACCTAACAATTTACCGTATAAAAAAAGATATCACAATTAGTTTTGTGTGCATACCTCTGCGCTTTCCCCCCCCCCCTTTTTTAATAAATAGTAGATAGTGGTGAATAGCGGGGACAGCTGTAATCACAACCACCGTGACCCCTATGAAAATTACAAGCTGATCATATACTGTACAAAGAGACCATATGGACCCATGTACTAATTGCGAACGATGATCAATGCCTGGCGATTAGTAAAAATATCATAAGGTCCTATGATTATAACTAACAATCTACCACTTGAAAAATGATATCACAATTAGCTCTGTGTACATACACGTATGCTCCGTTTTTTAATGAATAGGAGAAAGCGTGAAAAGACTTCCGGGTGTACTCCTCACCCTGAGCCGAATAGCGGCGGCCATTTTTTGATTCAGCGCTCTAGCGTTTACTATGGGCGTCGACCTGAAGCAGCAAACAACACGGAAGAGAACGATCAGTTATAATTACACCGCAGACGAGAGACCGATAGTCCTCGGAGCTGCACGGAGGTATGAACAGAGGCAAACTCTCACGCCGGTGATGTAAGTAATAGACTCAGACCTCGAGTCTCTAATAAATGGGTCACTGGGGCATTTTGTCGATAAGGCAGTAACGAGCTATATCTGACAATGGTTGCAGCATTATTTATTTATTTTTTCAGTCAACCGAGCAAAACAACCTCCGCCTGCAAGCTCATGGGGCACTGAACATTAACAAAAAAGTATGTATAATGCCATTATGTTGGCCCCTACCGACATCTCTAGAGTACCACGTTTGACAACTAACGAAATACATGGGTCTCGTTTTTCCTATCTGTGTGATCGGGTGTGTGAGTGTGTTGAGTCACATTTGTATGGGTGATGAGATAATTGTGAACCATTTCAGTTTGGAAGGTTCCAGTTGAAACGCCTGGTGTATGTAACCAGTTAAGAGAGGTATATATCGACTACTTTGCTCGATACAAGGCAAAAATAATAGCTTCAAATAAGGCAATTCGCTTTATTCACAATGTTATCAATGCTACATTAGATCAATCACAGTTGTATATTGATCGAAGTGAAAACATGAATTTGTTTGTGCTTTCTCCCCCTTTTTTTTCTCCTCTTTATTTACAGAGACCATTGGTCATTCTTTTTGGTACGTACTATTAGTACCATGCTTCACTTGGGCCAGCTCATGCCCTGAAGCTCAAATATTCAGCTTATTTTTGCTGTTATATTTGTAGGACAGTAGGCTGATTACTGTAGAACCGAGCGATTAGCAGTAGGGTCCACTATATGGTCCTGATGAGTAGGCAGTTGGGGACTGCCTACGAAACATGTCGACTAGGTAGCTAGCAATTGCTCTACCTCACATTCCCCTTCTTAATGTTCCCAGCTAGAGAAGCTAATAAAATTTATTTTTCTACTAAGCCAGGGAATTTTTAATTTTTGTATTTTTTCTGCATTTCACTAGTTAGGTCCCTACACTTCACTGATACCCTTACACCAACACATAGCCCTGTCACATTTATAGTGCTCCCGCGTAGTCCGTCTGGTCGTAGCACGCCCCGCCCCGTTATAGGGATGGGAAGACCCCTATGATGAAGCATGACACTAAATGATTTTTTTAGTGTGTGAGGGGTATTTTAACAAGCACATTGTGCTCTCGTCTTTCCATCTCTAAGAGAGAGCCTAGCATTTCACTAGAATAAAAAACACATTAAAAATATTTTGCACCTCTACACATTGATAGAATCTCATTGTTTATATGTAACGTTTAGGAGGGTGATTCTATCTCAACCTCTATGCTTCCCCTTTTGGTTTTTTGAAGAAAATACCATTATATCCTTCCACTAAACCCGCCGACTGAGGATGATTAGCACTATGAAATTTCTGACATATTCCCAAGCCACTACACACACTCTTCATCACACTTCCCACAAACTCACTTCCGTTATCTGACCATACAATCCGTGGCATGCCATATCTAGGGAAATATTCCTTGAGCAGAACTTTTGCTGTGGACAGGGCAGTATTATCCTTAAGAGGGTAAGCCTCAATCCATCTGGAGAACGCACAAACTACAACCAATACATACTTCAGGTTATTGCATCTCTCCATGTGGATGAAGTCCAACTGAATAATTTCAAAGGGACATGTAGGAGGAGCAAAGTGACCAGGTGGAGTGGGGGTGCCCTTACCAGGATTATACATCAAACATACCATACAGCTCTTAACCACTCTCTCCGCACACTTAGTAATCCCACCATTCTTCCATACGGGAGACAACAACTTACATATACCTTTCGCGCTAATATGTGAAGTGCTGTGAGCCATAGTAACAACGGCAAGCACATATGCATCCGGTAACATCCATCTCTGCTTTTCTGACAAATCAACCCAACTTCCATTCTCGTCTAACTTCCCCGTGCTTTCTTTCCACTGAGTCTTTTCCATCTCAGTAGCCTCATTCTGTATCTCCTTCACACTCTCAACTGTGTCCTCACACATACTAGTCTCCGCCGGCCATCTTACTGAACTCGTAACATACATTCGATTTGTCAGGTCTCTGGCTGTCTCCTTAGCAATCTCATTCGCAAACGCATTACCGCGGCCAACATCATCTGTCACTTTCCGATGCGCACTGCATTTAATTATTGCCACCTGCTTAGGCAATGTAAGTGCGTCCAAAAGGTCGTTCACAAGCTGTCCATGTTGGATCTTCGTGCCATGCGACGTAAAAAACCCTCTTTCTCTCCACAATCGACCAAAACTATGCGCTACGCCAAATGCATACTGACTATCGGTAAACACATTTACCCGCTTTCCTCTAGACAACACACACGCTCTCATTAACGCAATTAGCTCAGCCGCTTGGGCCGAGTTCTGACTCAATCTTGCAGATTCCACAACCGTATTCAACGTCACTACAGCATACGCAGTCGTCACATCACCATTCGGCAACTTGAAGCATGAACCGTCAACATACAAAGTACCATCGGGATCTACCAATGGAGTGTTTTTCAGGTCAATACGACCCTTCGTCTCTTCTTCAGTTCTTAAGTAGCAATCATGTGGTGCTACATCACCTGATTCCATGCTAATCGGCAACAATGTTGCTGGGTTCAACACGTTACAACGTTTTATCCGTATATGACTTGCCAAAAGTGTCAACTCATAACCGGACAACCTTGCGCTCGTCAGGTGTTGAGTTTTTGTTCGATTCAAAAGAGTGTCAACTGCATGCGGGACCATCACCGTAAGCATATTATCCATGACCAGACCTGCGGACTGTCGAATGGACACCGCAGCTGCCGCTGTTGCTTTTAAACAACTCGGCAATGCTCTAGCTACTGGGTCTAAGGTCGAAGAAAAATATGCACATGGACGTTGTTTGTCTCCAAATTTTTGCGTCAAAACACTCAACGCACAACCATCCCTCTCGTGAACGTATAGTGTAAACGGCTTACTGTAATCGGGAGTGCCTAACACAGGAGCCGAACACAACACATCGCGTAATTCCAAAAAACTTTTCTGACACTCTTCAGTCCAAGGCAAAGGAGTCGGAACATCCTTGCACGTGAGAGCTAACAATGGTTTCGCCAGCAATGAAAAATTTGGAATCCACTGTCTACAGTATGACGTAATACCTAGAAAGGCACGTACATCTCTCTGAGTTTTTGGCACAGTCATTCGAGCAATTGCTGCAATTCTTTCTGGGGTCAACCTTCTCCCCTCCTTTGACAATAAGTGACCTAAATAGGTTACTTCTTGACAACAATATTGCAGCTTAGAAGGTGACACCTTGTGATGTAAGTCACATAAATGTTGCAACAACGATACTGTAGTAGTTTTGCAAATAACCTCGGTATCAGCAGCTACCAACAGGTCGTCAACGTACTGAATCAAAGCCGCACCCGTCGGTAACACAAATGCATCAAGTTGACTTTTGAGGGCTTGACTGTAGATCGATGGACTCTCACAGTAGCCCTGTGGTGCGCGTTTAAATCTAAAACTGCGACCACCTAATGAGAATCCGAATAAATCTCTGCTTTCCTCAGCGATCGGAATACTAAAGAAAGCATTTTTTAGGTCGATCACCGTGAACCAGGAGGCAGAAGCTGGAATCAGGGTCAATAAGGCCGTGATGTCAGGCACCACAGGAAACTGTGGGATCACGACTTTATTCACTTCTCTCAAATCAATTACAAAACGGTACACAGGAGGTTTAGATGGATCGGTTCGTTTCAGGATGGGTAATACAGGACTATTACACACATTTCCCCTAGTTTCTTCAATGACATCCTTTTTGATCAGGTCATAAATGATCGCTAATAGCGCTCGCTCACCATCAAGAGAGATACGATACTGAGGTATACGTGGTAATCGCACATTTGATTTCAACTGGACCACATAAGGTGGAATGTCCAACAGGCCCACATCATTGGGGCCCGTGGCCCATAACGACGCAGGAAGGGAACTCAGTTCCGGTGGGAACTTATCGATTGACAAGTACATAGGAGATATTACTCTCTGACCTAATGTAAGCTCCACTCCCGCAGGAGAGCAGTACAAAGTCGCATATAACCGTTTTAACAAATCCAAACCCAAAAGATTCTCACCACAACCAGTGGATAGAATCAATGGAGCCTCCAGCTCACGAGGACCAATCGTAAGGGACAAAGGGCTAGAGACAGGATTGCGAACAGGGGCGCCAGAGAATCCAATGGAAACATTCGTTAAGCCAGACAAAGGTGCGCCAGGGAGTTTTGAATGCATGATGGAACTTTTTGCTGCACCAGTGTCCAACAGAAAAGGCTCAACTACGCCAGATGTGGCAACTGCTACGTAAGGCCCTCTCTGATCAACCGGAACTGACACTACTCCCTCTCTTTGTCGGTGGCTGTCCTAGTAACGGTCGTCTGCAACAATCTCATGTTCAACATAATAATCGTCCACATGGTACTGTGCTGATTTATCGGACCTCGCATTTCGCTGGTCAAAACAATTATTCGCATCCGACGAAGTAGTAGAGCGCTCATTCTGATTTTGAAAGGTGCCACGACCTCTACCTCGAGATGCCTGTTGGGGACCTCCACGGCCCCCTCGGGCCGACACACCATTAAGTCGGTCACATAAAGCGGGGCAATCATATTTCAAATGGCCCTCTCCCCTACAATATGCACACTGATTATACCCAAGCATAGATCTAAATGCAGAGGAGTCAGAACGTGACTGTATCCTAGAAGACTGTGCTTGTGGTCGATACTGCCGTTGCGAATCATTTTGATTCGAACGCGGAGGATACGCTTGCTGCAACAAAACCTTTGTTTTGAGCTCCTTCGTTTTCTTATCTGAACGATCACTTTCTTCTTTTTCCCTATTCTCGTAGTATTGAGCCGTCGCTAAGATTTGAGCCGTGGTGGAAACAGCCCAGGCACTTTCTGAATTTTTCAATTTGTTGGATAGCTCAGGCAACAAATTTAAGACAAACTTATCAACAAACAACCGCTGGCCTCCCTCAGTGCTCATGTCTTGACCACTATGATCGACAAATGCTTCCTCAAATCTAGTAAAGAAATCTGAGACACTCTCGTCTTTCTTTTGCTTGCAAGCCGACAATTTGTCCCAATTCACCCTCATCGCTGGCATAACTGTTTTCATGAGCGTAATGATTCTTTGGGGCAGATCCGTAATTAACTGCTCGGGCTTAGCCCCACCAATTTGTCGTCCATCAGCCGCTATTAGTCTAGCCCAATCACCGCCCAACTCAGCTAAATGATTCTCTTGGCGGATTTTCACCCAAATCGGTTGCGGTACGACCTTACCAAACAGCATATCGATGTCAGCAAGGTTCATAATAGAAGCATCTACCAATTGGGATAATTCCTTATAATAACCTGCCGTATTCTTGCGTGGATCAGGCAAAGATTGCTTCATCTGCAAGACTTCTGATCGCTTCCATGGGAGGTGTATCCAAACTCTTTGGAAGTATGGCGGAACCACAGGATTAGCAACAGGATCACCTGGCATCCATACCGGCGGAACCTCCCTCATAGGATACTGACTGGAGTTCCCTTGCTGCTTATCAGAGTCGTCATCAAACGACACTCGGGAAGGCACTTGGGACCTAAAGGCTAACAGTCGCTCTAATGCACGTCGTACATCTCCACCTACGATCATACCGTTCGAAAATTGACTCTGAAGCTCAGTCATATCGGGCGGTACATTATCTAACTCATCATTATCCCACTCGTCTCTCAAAGAGTTACACATTTCCTCAAACACGAATCTCTGTGTGGGCTCATTAAACTGAGAAAATGTATCAAAAACTATGCGTGAAGTGTATTTAGCAGGGTGTCTGATCCACCTACGCGCCATAATTACTAACGTCGCTCTCTCCCTTCCACCAGGGATTTGGCTTCGTCTCTGGGGAGTGTCAGAGACATCAGATTGAAATAACGATCCAGAAAGTGGGGAATAGAGGGTAGCAACAGAATTAGGGATACGATTACGAACGAAGGAGAAGAGGAAAGAAGAACAGGAGCAACACCATTAGAAGCGACCGTAGAAACAGTGGGGGTAGCAGGAACAATAGACTGAGAAGATACAGACAAAGGAGCAGGAGGAAGAGGAGCAGGGAGAGGGACAAGAACAGGACCAACAACAGGCTGACCAGCAGCCGCCAAAACAACAGGAGGGGGAACAGGAGGAACTACAGGGGCTGTAGCACCCTGTGCATAAGGAGGTGGCGATTTTAATAAATATGCTAACAAAGGATCCTCTTTCGAGTCTTCTTCCTTTTTATCAAAACTTGACGATAAAACCGGGTAACATTTATCCACCATCATGTGATGCAGTCTGGTAGAAACTTCCTTTTCTTTATCTGCTTTATCTCGCTGGTGTTGTTCTGCACCTTGCATTATCGTAATGATACCCTCTCTTTTATTTTTCTTAAGCTGTTTGATTTCTTTCTGCCTGGCCTCTTTGCGCCATAACCGAAAGGAATCGAACATAGCTGGCCTAGATTTCTTTTTAAACAATTTCGCTTCAAGATTATCTAAAATTTTAATTTCAAAACTTCCATGTGGTGGCCAACTAAGGACACCATCGTTTTTCGTATAACGGATCCAACATTCATTATATATAATAGGGCCCACACCATGTCGACTATAGAGCTCATATATTGGAGTTCCAACTGGAGGTATCGGACACGAATCCTCCAACCGGAAATCCATGTCATAACATTTAAAGAAACCAAGAAAACCACTACGGCTAGGCATCGTGCACACTAACCAAATACAAGACCCTCGGCTTTGGCAATTGCAACTGTCAAATAACAACTAAGGACCAGCAACTAAGAACCAGAAAGGTCTTCAACAACAACCAAGGACTGGGAGCGACCCACAAATACTTAACTGAGAGCACAATGGCGTCACCAGGAAGGCCCGTCTATCATCTCGCCGTACAAAGGACTACGCCAGGCGCCAAAAAACAGGTCGACAGTCAGAGCATCGGTCCGTCGCAGCCGTCAGGAGGCGGGAATCTTCGCAGGAAAAATCTTCGGACCACTTATTTCGACAACAGGATTGATGAAGCGGGGTGCACCTTCCCTCGGAGATTTCACACGAAGTTCCTCACGATCGTCAGGCTTTGGACCGGTACCACTGATGTCGCCCCACGTTGGGCGCCAACTGAAGGACTGGGTTTTTTAAGGCCCAGCGGTGCCAGGGGACAACACCTGAAACCTTCATGGGTTACCTGTTCTGGCGTACAAATGACAGAGACACAGGACAATTCCTTCGGCGTCAAAGATCAGCGTTTATTACTGCAGGGATACAGAAATCACGAGAAGTACAACAAAGTGTAGGTTCTGAGAGTCTGCTTCAAATTGCAAGAGTGAATCGCTCCTTTTATACACATTTTCGTCATTTCACGACATAACAAACAAAAGGTTACAACTCAGTTCCCACAGTAAACTTCAAAGGATTTCATTCATGTTTTCAGAAGCCCGGAACATGATTACAGTAACATTGCCGGTTCCCAACTGTAAAAGTACGCTATCCCTCCATTAGGCTCATTCCACTCTAGTTGTAAACAAGAAGAAACAGCAACAGGTGCAAAAAAAACAAAAGGCAGACAACAGATTGAGAAGAGTGTGGGGGCAATATCGGAAGCATGGTCACAGGATCAAAGGATTCGAGCCTAACACATGCAAGGCTGAAACAATAGACCAGCACGGCAGGATGAGCCTCGAGCGGAGCCATCTGCCTTTGTCGTGTCATTCCCCCAGAAATAAAGATGAACTCAAAGAATATTCATCTTCTGCTTGGGAATCCCAGGGTCACGAAGCGGACATTGTCCGTTCGCTGGCTACGTGAGGGCAAGAAACAACATGGATGCCTTATCTAAAATGGAACCCGAGGGTTCAGATGGAAAACCCCGTAAATAAGACGAACCCTTCCAAGTAGTGTAGCGAAAACGCACACAACCACTAAACTCGTCATTTACGGTTCATAGATACCAAACTCGTCCATATCCGAGCATGCCCAAAACATCGTTATGATTCTCACGGAACCTCAGAGGTGATGGCTGCTTTCTTGGCTTCCTTGATGTGCCAGTGATAGTTGCTGAGGGCTGTTTTGTGAGCTGCTCTGTCAGCGGAGTTCTTAGTGGGGCACCATCATTCCTCTAGTTGGTGGCAGTTGGGCTTGGGGGTCCTGAATTTTGGAGTGTACAAGCTGGCATGTTTGTTAGATTTTGTAGGCGGCAAAGTTCTGTACAGCTTGGATGAGGTCTGTTGAATCCTCGGGCTGGGAGGTTGTGAGGTTCTGTGACTGAGTAGTTGTGACCTTGCTCCATCTGAGGTGGTAGGAGATCTAATGCCTGGTGAGGGTGTGCTGGGCATCTGTGATGGTGAAGTGTACAATGGTGTGGTCAGTCCAGGTGAGGTCTGTAGTTTGGCTAAATTTGATTCTGTCACTGGAGGTGAAAATTGGATTGAGTGTGTGTCTGGCTTTGCATGTGGGTTCAGTGACCAGTTGTGTGAGGCCGATGTTGTTCAGGTTCTCCAGGAGGGCGATGGAATTGTCGTCGTTGGGGTAGTCGATGTGGAAGTTGATGGTGCTAAGTAGGACATAGTGGTGAGAGTCGATTGCTAGTGGCGGGTGATCAGGTTGGGGATGGCATCGCAGAATGTTGCTCAGTGTCTCAGGGTTCTGTAGTCAAGGGTGCTTCTTAAGTGGTCTTAGCGTTATTTTGAAGTAGGAAGTTGAGGTGTTCCATGAAAGGCATGGGGTTATCATTGGGGATGGTGCGTCTGATGATTCCTTTGAAGATGGCTGCAATGCCTTCACCTTGTTGAGAACCCCTTAAATTACTAAGGGTTCGAAACGCGTAGACCACTCTACGATTCCATAAGACTATAAAAGCCACAAGTTATTTCATATAAATTCCGAAAAAACAGATTGGTTTCTGTTGAATTTTTTGTCTATGGTGTTCCTCTAATCTTCTTTGTACTCATACAAATCAGTTTGTGACATTACAGTTGTATATAGAGTTTTGAATGTTTGTTGTTGTGTATGAGAGAGTGATTTCAGAGTGTGAATGTTGAATAACTTGGTATGACAGTATGTTTTTGCACTAATTGTTGTTATTAATGTTTGTTTTAAGCAAATGTCATTTTTATGAATAATGTTCTCTGTTTTGTTTGTCTTACAAATTGTGTTGAATTGCTGGTAAACTATGAACCAACACATTCTTTCAAAAATTACTTTATAAATAAAAAAGATTTATTTCATGAACTGTGTCATTTACCCGCATCTAGTTTAATTTCAGGTGCGCTGGTTACTTTGAGATAAATAGTAGTCTCAGTATTGGCTTTCTTGTTGTTTTGTTACTTTGATGAGGCTTGGCCTTACTGTGGGGAGCCCACACCCAGTGTTGCTTTTTCACCTTGTTGGTGGCACAGTCTTGGTTTATCATCTTGTAGCCTGCGGGAGTGGCAGTGGTGATGTCGGGATTGGAGATGGGGTTGAGGCACATTTCGGTGATGAAGGCAACGCCCATGGAAAGGGTGGTGATAGTGTCCAGATCTCTATGGCGTGTTTGCAGAGTGAGCGGTCGCTGAGCAGGATACAATGTAGCAATTGTGCGTGTTCTTGGTCTTGTGGGCAAGAGTGGTGCTGGCTCTTTCGTAGGTTGTGATGCAGGAGAAGTGGCAGTGCCTGCAGGTGAAGCTTCCTTTGGAGGATCATCGGAGGAAGAGACACAGCTGTTGTTTAGGGGTCAGGGGTCCAGGAGTTCCTTGGTGGTGTTCTATCAGGTGGTGGTAGGACTAGGGGTTGTGGCGCTGGGCGTTGTGCAATGTGCACACCCGCTGCACGCATCTGCTGCATGGCCTGGCGGCGGCCTCCATTAGCAGTTCTGATGAGTTATCCTAGTGGACTTGGGCGTCAGGCAGGGACCTGGAGCACGCAGAAGGGCGACAGGGGCAGCACAGAGGCAAGGGGAACAGAGGGCAGGTGCAGGGGGAGTGGCAGGTAGGTACAGGGGGAGTGGAGTGTAAGGATAGCGGGCAGCACAGGGGGAGTGGCAGTGCAGGAGCCAGGGAGTGCGGGCACAGTACCTCAGAAGAAAGAGGGGTGGCCCAGGCTAGTCTCCTCCAGGTTCTGACAGGTGCAGACGGGCCCACCCCTGGGTAGGACCCAGTTGCATAGCAGACTGCATTAGCAGGGATAGGCTGTACACTGAAAGAAGATTATGAAAAATGAGTTAGAAGATTAAGGATACAATGTAGCAGTTGTCTGGTGTTCTTGGTCTTGTGGGCAGGAGTGGCGCTGGCTCTTTCGTAGGTTGTGTTGCAGGAGAAGTGGCAGTGCCCGCAGGTGAAGCTTCTTTTGGTGGATCATCGGAGGAAGAGACACAGCTGTTGTTTAGGGGTCAGGGGTCCAGGAGTTCCTTGGTGGTGTTCTATCAGGTGGTGGGAGGACTAGGGGTTGTGGCGCTGGGCGTGGTGCAATGTGCAAACGATAGTGCATTGGTGGCACACCCGCTGCACGCATCTGCTGCATGGCCTGGCGGCGGCCTCCATTAGCAGTTCTGATGAGTTATCCTAGTGGGCTTGGGAGTCGGGCAGGGACCTGGAGCGAGCAGAAGGGCGACAAGGGCAGCACAGGGGCAAGGGGAACAGAGGGAAGGTGCAGGGGGTGTGGCAGGTAGGTACAGGGGGAGTGGAGTGTAGGGATAGCGGGCAGCACAGGGGGAGTAGCAGTGCAGGAGCCAGGGAGTGCGGGCACAGTACCTCAGAAGAAAGAGGGGTGGCCCAGCCCAGTCTCCTCCAGGCTCTGACAGGTGCAGACGGGCCCACCCCTGGGTAGGACCCAGTTGCATAACAGACTGCATTAGCAGGGATAGGCTGTACACTGAAAGGAGATTATGAATAATGAGTTAGAAGATGAATTGAATATTACATGATGAACTGATAAGGTATACACTGCAAAATAAATCACAAAGTAGATACTTTTTGATAAACGCCCACTGTTTTCCTTGCATCTTGAAAGATGCCTATGGGAAATCACGTCTTTACTTTGTGAACAAAAACAGCCGTAAATCCCACAAAATGTTATGGTGATGGCGATATGAAACACATGAATGTGCTAGAGAGAGTAATGAATAGCACTGTATCTTTACAAGAAGTTAAGGCTCCAAACTGCATGCACTTCTTGAACAAAAAATGCATAAATTAGTAATTAATACGTTGTTATGCCAGCACATTACATAAATCAATTTGCCTAGCAAGCAGCATTTTGCATCTGCAATCTTTACAAGATTTACTTAATGCTCCATAATCAAAACGTAACGGGGTCACAAATTCGAATATATAATCATTCTCAAAAGGTCCTGCCCTTGATGGGCAGCCCTTACAAGCAAGGGAAACCATGAAAGACTCATGCAAACCGATACCCGAAAGGGGCTGACTCAAAGCCAACTCTGTCTCTGTACTCCGTCTTACAGTAGTCTATTGAAGAACTGATAACATGAGTTCTTCCACACATCTACGAACTGTTTGAAGTCAGAATTATAAATAGGAACTAGAGTGGCCAGCCAAGAAGTGGAGTCACAGAAGCACAGATCACTCGCATTAAGCTCTGACATATGTGATTGCACTCAATTGGGCTTTCCGACTCTCTGAAGGGAGGTCTTTCTCAGACTTTCCCTCTTCTTGGGACTATGCAGATCTGTCACGTTTTACAGGTCCATTCATTAGTAGCCCATTCAGTCCAGGTGTTTTCATTGCATTCTGGGATTTGTAGTCTTGTTTATGCCATTATAAAATTATGACTACAAGACCCTGGAAGCAAAGAATAAACCTGGACTGGATGTACAACTCACACATGGGACCTGAGAAATTTGAAAGCTTTGACTTTGTACCACACGAAGGTTCCTTGAGACATTCTCTGGCCTTCCTTATTAGTACCTCGTTGAGCTCTCACCTTCTTTAAGGTTGCAATAAGCAACTAAGCAGAGAAGGGAGCCTGTGTTGGAATGCGCTGGAATACCTCAAGGATTTTCAGCACTCCAGTAACAAATACATTTTACCTACTGCAGTACTCCCCAACAGTAATTTTTTTTTTTTTCAATTACCATTTAATGTTGCGACCTCACTGCCTACACCTAATGGTTGTTGTGTGACGTTACAACGCATGCCATTAACGCACATGCCGTTGCAACGCAAATCTTTACCCCGACTTGCTGTCTGTGGTGTGCTGGAAGTTGGAATAGTTTAATTCACTATTCCAACTCCAGTGTGTGCAACAGTAGGGAAGGTGTTGGACTTAAACCCAACAACTTCTACCCCCTGCTACACACCTTTAGCGTCGCAACGGCCTGCAGGGTAATGGCATGCGTTGTAACGTTTGCAGTGTAACTGCTGTTTCACACACCTAACAGAGTGATCACTGTGTATGGACTGCTTTTCAAGCCTGGAAGATTTCTTAGTCTAAAGTCGACATTACTTCAGGGCTCTCAGACGGCAGGCAGGTCTACCACAGTGGTCTACCATGTGTCACTCCATTACTTGCAATAGGAGTAATGTGTTTCCAGGTCCGAGCGTTTTCTTTCTATCTCAAGATTTGCTCTTGGCTTCCTAGTCAGTTTGCGATCTGAAGTTCTTTGGGGAAGCGCCCCTCCATTGGCTGGGGCCAATGCTGTGTTGTCCCATACAGACCTGGGGTGACCGTGGTTTGTTTAGATCATACCTTCCTCCGTAGGTATCTCACTATCGAGATGCTCTAAGCGAGAGCTCCCAACAGGTCAGAGCCCTGGTCCACAAGTCCGTCCTTCTCAGGATCTCCTTCGAGCCCCAGACAAGATGCGATGGAAGTGACCTGTACAATTAAATGAGTGAAGTAATCCAAAAGTATTCTTTTAAACTGTACTTTTATCTGGGCCTTGTGAATTATAATTTTTTTTTTGTGAACCATGGAAGCGGAAAAATTGCAACATCCCATATCTTGCCACAAAAAAGGGATGAAGCAGATCCATAAGTGATATTTCCCCGCAGGCGGGTTTCATTAATTCCACTTTTTGGAGAAAACAATTTCACATCAGTAATAAACTCTTGTTATATGGCATGCCATTTTTCTGAAAGCTGATCAGGTAAAAATATTAAATCAGAAGTTCTTCCAACCTCTGCCTCCACATAATCAAAAATACGATATGCTATCATTTCGCAGAGACTCTAATAGCCCCGAAGGATTGAAATCAAAATACCCTCGTCTGTGGCAGCATGCCGCTTCAGATGCTGCTCAGATCCGATTGCCTATGACAGCATCCAGCAACCAACATCTTCCAGGGCAGTGCTCCCTCGCCAGTGAACATCAGGTTACAGTGAAGGTAAGCGTTCCCAGCTGGACTAATGTCATGCCACCTGATCGAATAAGGAAGAGTCTGCTTTTCATAACGTCTGAAAGCATCCTGGGAATTCACACACACGAGGTCATTTAAACTTTTTAAACAGACTGTGATTTAAACATTATTGTAGTCTGTGAAAGAAGCAATGGGTTTCCTAATGTCTCAGTTACTTTCCTTTCTCCTCTTCACGCCACTCTTGCCTGCAGTCTTTCAGATAGATACTTGTTCTATTTTTCAACTCATATATTTCTGAAATGCTCCATCTATAAATCTGATAATTCCTGTCCGTCTTCAGCACCTCTTTTCTCTTCACATATTTCCTTGCATCTCACTCAATTTACCACCTCACACAAAACACACCCACGCACCTGTAAGCACTGCATTTTCTTTAACTTTCACCTGGCAATATTTTGACAACTCTTTCCCCCACATTCACACCCTTTTGCATACAATCACAATTACAGTTGGCACACCTGACCATGGCTCTTTGCACTTTACAAAGAGGACAAGGATTTAATGAGCATATATTCTGGTCCACTTTGTCACTCACTGACGGGCACTGCTGGAACTGACACAGACCTAAAGGCGTCTCTTTCCACACAACTCAGTATACATTGCTGCATGAAAAAACCCTACAGAAACACTCCATCCTGGAAAAAAGCTATACTCTTAGGATATGCAAGTGAAAGTAAAACATGAAATGTAAACAGGAACAACATTGCTCTTCCCAGACTCAGCGAGTAGAATCTCTTTTTGTTGGATAACATTGTTGAGGTACAATGGGAGGGGTGGGACAGGATATTTACAGATGAGGCATCAGGTCCAAGCCCCCCCTCCCCCTCAGTGGGGTAACGAAACTTGAAGGGGGGGGGTGCAAACTACTTAGAGGGGGGCCCACGCTCCAGACACAATAAGGATTGCTCATGCCAGGGGCCTGTACACATTTCAGAATGGGGCCTCCTCGAGCTCCACTGCCCCCCCCTCCCCCGAGTGACTGCACTACATTTAGCACTAACACTACACTGAGACATGAACATAACACATATAATAAATGGTGATTGCATAGATGTTGGAAAGATAATCAGCGCCTTACTGTCTTATAGTGCTCATAATGCACGTTACAACTGCATATCCACTTATACAGCTGGGGTCCAGGTATACTGCTGTTTTGCGTTGGCGCTCCTTATAGCAAAGCATCGATAAGTGGCAAGTCAGCCTAAAAAGCAGTATTCATCAACGCAAACGAAATATTTTGCACTGAAAAGTGAATAGGAGCACACCATAAAAAGTGCTTTGCATAATTTTTCCCTCAAATGAAGTTAGTGTATGCAAAAGGGATAAGAATAGCTCAAATACCCCTTAACTCTTGATGTTGATTTCTTATAACTAAATGTTTTGCACTAATATCGACATCAACATAAAAAACGCAAATGTACCGTGTTTTTTTCACGTTTAAATAGCCATAGCTTATGTAGGCCGCATCTTTTTCAATTTTTTACATCTTTCTTTACTTCAGGAGAAACTGAGCCAATATTCTCAAATAATGTAACTCTTGTTTTCTGCTCCCCTATGAAATGTTTTCTTTGTGCAACCCTTGTAGAAAGCGCTAACAAGGACCGGTGGAGTGCAGCTTGGACCGAATGTATCTCATTATGTTGCAGGTAACCAAGACTGAAGGACATTTACAGAGACCTCACAGAGCAGTAGCTTGCGAAAATAATGGAAAGCGGGAGCTGCTCGGCCCCCCTGCATGTATGGCGGGGCGCCGGCCCCTCCTTCCCCCCGCACCTTGCATTCGCCGTGTCGTGATGACGCGGCGGGCGCGCCCCACCACCGATTGGCGCTGGCTCCCGCTTTGCCCCGGAAGCAAATCTAATTGCTTCCGGGTCAAGGGTTGGGAGCCAGAGGGGTTAAAAGGCCAGGGGAGCGCAGGAGGCACCCTCTTTTTCCCGCACTCCCACCAGGCTTGCCCCCTTGCCTCATCGAGGCTCTAGGCGAATTTGTCGGATTTCCTCCGCGCCTCGTCGAGGCGCAGATTAATTTTTTTATTGTATTTTTCAGGCGGCAGGACTGTTTTGGGGACTTTGGGGAATCGTCACAGCGCGTCGAGGCGCGGAATAATTTCTTTATTGGATTTTTCAGGCGGCAGGACTCGTTTCGGGACTAGGAGGCAGCGTCGCAGCGCTCCCTCTAGTACGGACCGAGGTGGGAGAGTTCACTGCCGATTTGTTGCAGGCGAGCTGAGGAGAGGTTGTTCAGCGCGCGCTAGGGGGTCAGCGTTTTTGCTCCGAAAAAGTAAGGCAGTTTGAGCACGACTTGCGGGGGGGGGGGTCCGGGCCAAGCGGTGCACTGTGGTGCAATTTTTCGATTTCCACACAGCCCTTTTCCTGGCGAGGGTCACATTGGGCAAGTCGCTTCAGTGGGCACGATACGGGAGGCTGCCTGAAGAGGCACATTGTGAAAGCAGGTTGAGAAAGCAAAGCAGGGTCGAGCCTGGTTAGTATTTGGATGGGAGACCGCATGCATGGGAAGTGATTAATACACAGCTACACATGCGAGGGGGGGCTGATAAAAAATACCGTTTTCATGGTATAGGATTAAGGGCAGGCCTGGTATAATTTCTGTAGGGTAACACTGTGTTAGAGTACTGTTTTTGAGTACAATTTTTGTGTTGAACTACTGCCATCACGATAGGGTCCTGTGTCCGTCCTCATGGCTATAGGTTCAAAACACAGTGGGTCCATTTAATGTTAAAAAAGAGCAGCTAACAGGAACAGGTTTTCTTGGTGATATGGTAATTTTATGCTGGCGCTGTTGCATTGTTGCTCAGGAAAGAGGTGCTGGGATTCAGCTGCAAGGTGGCAATTTCTTTTAAGTGCGACGGCACGGACAGTACTGTATGCTAACTTTCTTTTCATCGTAGGCCATCACAGAGGGGCACTACGGGCTGAACCAACGGAGAGTGGCGCGGTGGACAACGCTATCAGAGGACACAGGCAGGCCTACATTTCACTGCTTCTGTTGGGCCGCCGGGCTAGAGTGCGTTAGAGTGCACTCGCCCAACACCCAGGCTAGCTGGTGTGTCGCGGTCACAGTTGCGTGATGCTGACGGCCAGTCTGTGTACCTTCAACTAAGTAAAGGTAAAAGCCAGGCAGGCCCTGGTGGGGTGCAGGAACACATCGTGCTCATAGGTTGGGCATAAGTGTAGGTGGTTTACCTGTTGCAAGGCAGAAGGAGGATGGCCAGTGGACGAGGCGCTAAGCGTTCCTGCATGGAGCAGATGCTGCAGGGCATGATGCGCAAGATGACAGCAATGGACAGGAGATGGGGGAAAGTAGACCAGATAGGTAGGAGCATGGTGGAGCTCAGACAGAGGCTTGATGATCAGGCTGGGCCAGCTGGGAGACCCAAACGGGTAATAGTGCCCCCTCAGCCCAGGGAGGATTTGGATGCGTTGCCCAAGTGGGTCAGGGCCAAGAGGGGTAGCAGTCGGGTCCCCAAACCACAGGGAGAGGGGGGGATTCCTAGGGTGGCCCCTGAGGGAGGGCTTTCTCCACCGGTGGCTCCCATGCCTACTCCCATAATACCGACAGGGATACCGGTAGCACCGGCGCCGGCCTTGCTGGCACCAGCACCAAGCATAGTGCCCCAGGTGGTTCCAGCAGTGCCCGTGTTTAACCCGGCACCTATTCTGGTACCCGGCACGGGATCCCCCATACCAGTTTCAGCACCTCCAGTGGTTGGTCATGTACCTCCAGTGCTGGCAGCGCAGATAGCGTCTGTACTTCCTTGGCTAGGGATAGGTGGGATGTTACCTTCTTCAGTGGGCACCAAAGAGGTAGGAGAGGACCCCTCTGCAGAGGCCCAAAAAATGGCAAATGGTAGCAAGGATCATGCGTGCTCAGGGTGAAGGGGGGGAGGGGCAAGTGCGCCTATTACTCCACAAGTAACATGTCCGAATCTGCAAAAGACAAGATTGTTGGAACAACGCCAGTTGCAGAAAGTGGTAAAGAGATGGCATTACCAGTACTGGGGGAAGGTACAATACCCTCCAGGAGGGATAATCTTGCCCAACATGTAACATAAGAAGTGAAGGAATTGATCTGGGCGGATAAATATGTCAATATGTTTTCTCTGCTGGTTGATAACAGGGAAAAGGAATATGCTAGGAAGCAGAAGGACTGGATGTTGCCAAGCGAATGCCGGGGCCAAATGGCAAGATTCAGGGTGGAGGAGACATTGATCAACTGGATTAGAGCCTTTTCGGTGTTAATGGCGATTACAGCCAAGCGTTTCCCAAATATGCAGGCAGAGATGGCATGTTACCAGAGTAGGATTACTATTTTCAGTGAGAAATATGGAGGGGAGGGGTGGAAGGAGTACGACATGACCTTCAGGAAGGCTGAAGAGTTTGACCAAGCACTATCCTGGGACAGGGTAGATTCCATTTCATGGTATGGCCAGTTCACGGCCGGGCAACCCGGGAGTGCGGGCCCAAGTTGGAACAAAAGCTACCCCTCCAAACCCCAGCAGCCCTTTCGGCCAGCACAGGGGGTTGACACGGCCACTAGGACGGGGAGCAGTGGTGGGCGAAAAGGGGTGTGCTGGGATTTTAACAAGCGTTCATGCACCAGGGCACAAGGCACTTGTAAGTTCAAGCATGCATGTTCCATATGTGGCCACCCTTCCCTACCCTGAAACAACCTGCCGCTCTAAAGGTAACGCCTCTGGAAATAGGGGAAGAAAGAATCAAGATTAAGGGGGAGGACGGCTGGTAGTTCATTCACCCATTGACGTTCTGGCTATGACTCCTTGGCTGAACAGGTACCCAGACCATGCCTCTGCGAGGATGTTGCAAGAAGGTTTTTTGCAGGGCTTTAGGATCCCAGCGGTGGGATATACCGGGACACCAGAATGTAGGAATCAACTCTCAGTTAGGCACAACCCTGATGTTGTGGCGACAAAAATTGCTGAAGAGCTGCGCTTGGGTAGAAGAGCGGGTCCTTTTATTGACATCCCTGTACCTAATTTTGTTTGCTCACCCCTCGGCGTGGTCCCAAAAAAGGAGGAGGGCGAGTACAGACTCATCCATAACCTATCAGCGCCTAGGGGTACCTCTTTAAACAACGCTATAAATGAAGACATTTGTAGTGTTAAGTATGCATCTTTTGACCAGGCAGTGGAGATGTTGAGTACTCTCGGACCTGGGGCCTTGCTGGCCAAGTCAGACATTGAATCTGCTTTTCGGCTACTGCCGGTCCATCCCCTAGATCAGCGCCTGCTAGGTTTTGCTTTTCAAGGGAAATTCTATATGGACATGTGTATGCCCATGGGTTGCTCTGTTTCATGCGCCTACTTTGGAAACTTTGCAGAATCGCTTGTGGTGGAGAGGAGCCACTGACCGTGTTGTGTGGACTAGCGCACCATCACCACATCTTGCTGCACCCGCTTCGCGGGTGCCGCTGCGCACCACAGATAGAGAAGACATAGCCTCACTTGGGCTGGAGACACTTTTTGGATCGTCGTGCTGGTGAACACCGCCGTGAGACTCTTGAGGGGCGGAGAGACGCGCTGCAGGGACTGTCTCTCAGGAGTCCCTGCCTGACCCACACCACCTGGTCCAGCGCTGCCTGCGAGCCACGCCCACTGGTCTCCAACGGCTGAAATTCCCCTGACTTCCCTTAGCTGGCGGGAAACTTTGCAGAATCGCTTGTGGTGGAGAGGAGCCACTGACCGTGTTGTGTGGACTAGCGCACCATCGCCACATCTTGCCTCACCCGCTTCGCTGGTGCCTCTGCGCACCACAGATAGAGAAGACATAGCCTCACCTGGGCTGGAGATACTGTTTGGATCGTCGTGCTGGTGAACATCGCCGTGAGACTCTTGAGGGGCGGAGAGACGCGCTGCAGGGACTCAGTCTCCCAGGAGTCCCTGCCTGACCCACACCACCTGGTCCAGCGCTGCCTGCGAGCCACGCCCACTGGTCATCGCACACCCTACATATCGATCACAGTCTGCAGCTGCGCGGGAGAAGCCCGGGACAAGGGCGGGCCATCTGTGGCCGTCCAGGGACGAGAGGGGCTGGGCTGGGCGACCCCCCTAAGATCTTCACCCCGGTGGCTTGTGGACTGCAGCTTCTTATTACTTTGTATAGCTCTACTGGCTGAGCTAGTATACATATTTACATTGTTTTGTAGGTTTCTTTCCTCATGTCGATGTCAACACGCTCTGGTATGAGCTTGAGGCGGGGAGGCGGATGTGTGAGTGGAACTATGAATCAGTTTATCACCCGCGCATTCTCGATCTTTGAGAAAGAGATTGCCTTGACGGAACGTTGACTCTCTCGTGAATCTCTTGCCCAAAAACGTTCCTCTTTGGGGCCTCTGGCTCTGGCCCCCCCCCCCCTGTGCATGCTGCTGATCCCTTGCTTAATGTTTCTACTGGCATTGATAACAGCGGCCAAATGCCATTAGGGCTTGCTTGGATAGGATTTATTCTATAGCTCAGGGTGGGGCCAGAACCACCCTGCCAGTCCCAGGGCTTGTTGAGCTTCCTGCTCCTTTAGATGCTTTGCCTTCCCCCCCTTAGTCATGAGGCTCTCATTCCCCAGCCTGCGTTAGCATCACTGGTAGCAGATGGAGTTGTTCCTATTAAAAGGAAACGTATTGTCAGTCCCCGTAAGGGTAGTTGTTCCAATTCCAAACCCTATAAAAGGTTGAGGAAGAATTGCAGCAGGGGGGGTGGGACTATGAAGGGCACGGGGGCTGGAGTTAAGCAACCCCATGGATTACTGGGAGGGGAGACGCCTGGCGCCTCGTGTGAGCAGTCGAATGTAGATCTGCAAATTGCCCCCATTGTAGGCCCCTTACCTGAAACACCACTGATTGCTCAGATCGAACACTTAATGAGATCTTTGATCCTCCCAGTATTGGAGAGAGTAAAAAGGGTTGACTGAGTGGTTTAACAGATTTGAGCAGGTCTCCCTGGACAACTTTTTCTCCTTGAAATCTTTAATTAAACTGCATTCTAAAATTAGGGAGGATGGGTTGGTAGGGAACCCAGCCCCCAGGGTGACAGCTCCGGAAGTTATCTCTCCGCCCAATCCAGTAGGGATTGTACAGGGGGTTACTGAGGCAAATGCAACCTTTGTGCGCTCGGCGGTCTCCTCTGGGGATTTGTCAGACTCAGGGATGGCTGCCGTAGATGTCCTAGTGCATTCTGAAGTCTCTAGGAAAAAGAACAAAGCTGTTAAGAAGGCCAAAGAGCCCGCACATTCTGGCGCTGGGTGTTCAGCTAAGAACAAGATCATTGACAGCAATAAAAAAGACAAAGTGATTGGGCCTGGCAACTCGATCCCAGCCCCAAAAGGTCACCAAGAAGGTGAGAAGGGATCAACTATTGCCCGCCATGCTAATTTACCACCTGATTGTCAGCCTTTTGTAGTTGTTCTTACTGGGGTTCCTCTGCTTAAATCAGGTAAACAGGAGTCATATACTGAACTTAAAAATAAAACACTATTCTGGTTCAGGGAAAATAGACCTCTACCTAGCTTCATGGATGGCCGGGTTATTCATGTGAGAAGGGTCAGCTGGGTAGGCCCTAGGCCTAAAGATCTAAGGGGAGATTGCATTCTAGTTAACTTTAAAGACCCTAGGGTAGCTAGATTTATTTGCAGTCAGGAATCTAACGGTGGTACCTTTGGTATTAGTACTCACAACCTTAGTTACTTTAACCCGCGCCCAGTAACCTCATGGCTTAGCGATCCTTTGTATGGGGAGAGAAGGAGTAGTAGGTACCCCCTCCACGACCCAGCTCCTTTTAGCTTGATGCGCCAGAACACAGGCCCTAGCTCTCATTGGTCATGGTGGGGCTGTTGACGCGATGGCCATGAACTAGTCAGAAATTTACCTGCTGTCACTATAGCATCCATGAGCTGTGGTACGAGCAGTCATGAGGACACGGGTTTCTTCTGCCCTCATGAATCCCCTACTGCTCCCTCCTCTGGCTTACTACATATGGCTGTACTTGGTGGCCCAAGTTCAATTGCCTCTAGCACACTGGTAGCGGCGGAGGGTGCAACAAAGGAACCTGGTTCTGAGTCCAGTCTGATCACGCAACGACCCCTAGCTGAGCAAGTGACAATCAACAACGAGCTGAAGATTGTCAGTTGGAATATAGCGGGCCTTTCCCGAAACCTAGAATCACCAGAGTGGAATACCTTCATTAAGTCTTTTGGGATATGCATCTTCCAGGAGACTTGGTGTTTGGAGCCACGCCATAAGGTCGGGTATACGACTTACTTTGTGCCTGCTATTGCCTCATCCTCAGGGAGAGGTCGCCCATCTGGTGGCCTGCTTATTTGGGTTAGTATCTCACTGGGCTGTCAGATTAGCCACATAGAAACTAAGGGGCATATTATCAAGCCTGTGCGTTAAAATTATCGCAGCTTTATCGTCCGAAAACGGCAGATAAAGCGGCGATAATGGGCTTGATAATATGCTCTATGGAATTCCAATCGAAGCCCATGTTAGATGTGAAGACATCTAACATGGTCTTCGATTGGAAATCCATAGAGCATATTATCAAGCCCATTATCGCCGCTTTATCGGCCGTTTTCGGCCGATAAAGCGGCGATAATTTTATCGCACAGGCTTGATAATATGCCCCTAAGTCTCCTGATTTACAGAGGCTTTCAGTGAGAGGGCCCCATAGTGGCCGGTCCGTAGAGATCTTTAACATTTATGTTAGAGGCCCCAACGGGGATTTGGTATCTCGGACTCCAGTGGCCCTCGAGGATGAACTTAGAACATGCAGCCCCAATGCCTACATCTTGCTTGCCGGCTACCTTAATTGCTCTTATGAGCCCCTGGCAGCAGATGACATTCTGGGTACCTTAGATGAGGACATCAGGAGAGGAATTCCACCTTTAACTTTAGCTCCAATCAAGAGGTGGTCTAAACGGGCAGTACAATTAAATGCCCTTACTTTGGAGTACGGGTTAAGGGCGACAAGTGGGAGAACAGCCTCGGACCCCTGTGGTGCTCACACGTTTAGCAGGGTTGGCCATTCGTCCAGAATTGATTACATCTTGCTGGACTTTAAGCTTTGGGCCTACCTGTTAGACATGGTAGTTCTACCATCTGTTGACAGTGACCACAACCCACTTACTCTGTCCCTGACCCCCCTATGGAAAGTGGACAAAGTCCTTCAGGCGCCTCATGCTTCAAGGTTGACAGGCGAAGTCTGTCCCTCGAACTGTGGGAGACGCCTGAAATGGGATAAGGTTGCCATTGATGGGTGCACAGACATAATATCGACTCCAAAATATCGTTTGGACAGAATATCGAGTTTTAAATATCGTTTGGACAAAATATCGACAGGACAGAATATCGACAGCCAAAATATCGTTTTTAAGGTAAGTGAAGTAATATCGACTGTAAATAATATAGAAAGTGAAAATATCCAAGTATATAATCTAGATAGTAAAAAATATCGTTTTTTAAATAATATTTAATTATTTATAGTGTTTTTATGTTATAATATGTGTGAAAAGTGTCATTTTATGTTATAATTATTTTTAATTAATGATTTTTTTAAAATTATTGTGTCATTTTATTCTGTAGCGGGTTGTGGGTTTATAGGGGAATAGGGTGGGAAGTAATGTAATTATAATTAATTAAATATGTAAATTTATTAATTGGTAGTAATAATTAATTAACTGGTAATTAAATAATATTTGTTAATTATTTAAAATTTAATTGGTAATTAATTTAATTTAATTGATTAATTGCTAATTATGTAAATTAAAATAATTTATTTCCTGTAGCGGGTTGTGGGTTTATAGGGGAATAGGGTGGGAAGTAATTTAATTATAATTAATTAAATATGTAAATGTATTAATTGGTAGTAATATTTAATTAATTGGTAATTAAATAATATTTGTTAATTATTTAAAATTTAATTGGTAATTAATTTAATTTAATTGATCAATTGCTAATTGTGTAAATTTAAATAATTTATTTCCTGTAGCGGGTTGTGGGTTTATAGGGGAATAGGGTGGGAAGTAATTTAATTATAATTAATTAAATATGTAAATGTAATAATTGGTAGTAATATTTAATTAATTGTTAATTAAAAAATATTTGTTAATTAATTAAAATGTAATTGGTAATTAATTTAATTTAATTGATTAATTGCTAATTATGTTAAATTAAAGGGGTATTTTTAGGGTTCAGGGTCAGTTTTTGGTTTTTGGGAAAGGGGTATTTTTAGGGTTCAGGGTCAGTTTTTAGTTTTTGGGTAAAGGGGTATTTTTTGGGTTCAGGGTCAGTTTTTAGTTTTTGGGTAAAGGGGTATTTTTAGGGTTCAGGGTCAGTTTTGGGTTTTTGGGTAAAGGTTTTTTTTTTAGGGTTCAGGGTCAGTTTTGGGTTTTTGGGGTACAGGGGTACAGTGTAAAAATAAAGTAAAATTAAATTTACATTAATTTAATTTAATGAAATTAAATTAAATTAAATTATATTAAATTAATTTTAAATAATTTAAATTATAAAAATTATTATATACTTACCAATACTTACGTTGTAATGGTAGTGCGTTGTAAAAGTTGCGTTGTAACGTCATATATCCACTGTTGCACTCTTTGGAGTGGGAATAGTAATTTTAACCCCTACGCTATCCAACGCTTTCCCTACTGTTGCACCCACTGGAGTGGGAATAGTAATGTTTACTCTTTTGTATTTGTACGTTAATAATATTGGCTATTATTTAATTAAATTTTGTTACTATATATATATGTTTTAAGAAATATGATTTAAAAAATATTATTTTTTTACTTTCATTAATTATTTAATTATTAAAAGTTATTTTAAGTATTAAGTATATTTTAGTAATTAATTTTTTATATTAATGTAATTAAACATTGTTTTTATTAAAGTCGATATTTTTTACAACTATATTTTTGTAAACGATATTTTTAACTCGATATTTTTGTACTTACCTGTTTGTAGATAGAAACTCGATATTTTGTCTCTCGATATTTTGTCAACGATATTTTTGTTGGTCGATATTCTGTCCCTCGATATTATTTCAGTGATCCCCATTGATGAGGGGAAGGTTCTTGAAATAGGGTCAATTATGTCTAAAACTGTAATCAGGCTGAAGTCCATTAGTATGAACACCCAGGAGGTGTGTTCTCTTTTTTGCCATACTACCAAAACCTTGGGCGACCTCTTCATTGTAGGCAGTCGAGGTGGCAAAGTAGGCAAACGGGGCCGTCCCAAGGGTAATCCAGGATGGTATTCTAACACTTGTCTGAGGGCAAAAAGGGAATTAATTAACGCAGTCAAAACAAAGGATATTGGGTTGAGTGGTATTGCCAGGAAAAGGTACAGGGCTGCTACTAGTGAAGCTAAGAAGGGGTGGGAGAATCAGTTTTGGTGTGACCTGAAAGCGGCAAGTCTAGGGAGGGATTCCAGGGGCTTTTGGGATTTAGTGAGATCCAAGAATAGGCCCACTGACTCACGTATTACATGTAACATCTCTGAGGGGTCATGGTTTGAGCACTTCTCTCGCCTTTATACTACTACAGTGGAAGATGGGCTGGGCCCCTTTGAACTATCACCATTGGGCCCCCCAGGGCTGAGGGAGGGTCTAGCATTTACTGTTAAGGAAGTGGAGAATGCCATCAAATCTCTTGTACCCAATAAAGCTGCAGGGCCGGATGGTCTACCGGGGGATCTGCTTCGCCTCAACCTGTCGGAATGGGGGATTATTATTGCCTCATTGCTCAATGCAACCTATTATGGTGCCACTTTCCCAGAATCCTGGATGGGTGCTGAGGTCGTCCCAATTTTTAAAAAAGGGGGACGGGACGACCCAGCAAACTACCGGCCCATAATCCTAATTGATTCGTCACAGAAAGTTGCTGGGTAGGTAGTACTGGGGAGGGTGCTCCAGTGGGCGGAAGAAAATAGGATCCTGTCTGACTTCCAAGCAGGTTTTAGGTCAGGTGTGGGGACCATTGAGCAGTCGTTTCGACTGCTGATGTTATATTGGAAGGTGGTTGTACTGGGCAAAGGCAGTCTGTATCTCGCATTTATCGATTTGCGGACTGCCTTTGACCTAGTGCCCCGGGGGCGCCTATGGAGGGTATTGTTTGATTTGGGAATGCTCCCGTATCTACTGTCATTAATAATAAAGCTCCACGCTGAGAATTTTGCACAGGTGCGGCAATCAGGGCCAAAAGACCGCCCGAATAACAGTAAATAGAGGAGTTCGCCAGGGGTGCGTTCTTGCCCCCACTCTATTCTCATTATATGTGAACGGAGTGGTGGAGCATCTTTTAAAACATCCTGCTGACCCACCATCCCTGGCAGGGAGGAGAATACCCACCCTATTATATGCAGACGATACCCTTTTGATTTCCAAATCCCCGGCTGGTCTGCAGACCCTCCTCGACAGCTTTCAATCTTTTTGTGAGATTAGGGGCCTAAAGATCAATACTGAAAAAACAAAATATTTGGTCCTGAACCCTCCTAAAAAACTTGGCCGGCCACCAGCTTTGAATATGGTAACCCTGGATAGAGTCAAGGAGTTTGACTACCTAGGTATCCGCCTCTCCGACACCATGAGGTGGAACAGTCACCTCTATAAAATGTTATTAAGTCACAAAAGGGTGGTGTGGGTTCTTCTTAAGGAACAGAGGTCATCTACACTTAAACCTATTGCCCCGGTGTTAGATATTCATATGGCAAGAGGCGTTAGTGCGGCGCTATACGGGGCAGAGCTTTAGGGAGCCCAGAATGTAGACCAGCTATCCTGCTCAGAAAATTAATTTCTGAAGGGCTTGATATGCCTCCCCAATAGTACCCCCACTCTTCCATTGCTCTTGGATATGGGTTGTCGTTCCATCAAAGACCAGGCTAGACTGAGACCCCTTCTTCTCTGGGCCCGCATATGGATGGTCCTTGAACCCGGCAGTTATGCAGAGGGGTTGAAGGAAGTACTATCTATGTCTGGCTGGTCAAAAATAAGGTGGTTAATGGATGTAAAGCATTTGCTAGGTGAGTTGGGTCTTGGAGAGGTTTGGCACTCCAGGTCCGCCCCTCCCAAGTCAGTCCTGAAAAGAGTGTATTGGAATTGGGTAACGAGTAGGAAAAACACCGACCCCAATTTATGCAAATCCGCCAGAGAATTTTTAATAGTGAAGGATGTAGCCGTCAGGGAGCCTTATCTTGACATTATTTTAATACCTAGAGATAGGGCCTTACATTTTAAATTTAGAATAGGCATGCTCCCTGTGGGGGAACTGACTGCACGCTGGAAGATCCCGGCACAAACTGTATCTTCCTGCCCTTTTTGTCCTTTTAGGACCGAGTCGGTGCCCCACCTTTTGTTTGAATGCCCTGCCTATAAAGCTCCTCGCAACAGGTGGGGAAAACCCTTGTGTAAAGAGCTGGGTACCAGACATTACAATGTGGCTTTGAGAATTTTAAAGTCTGAAACATGGCCCCTGTTTGTTTGTGGTTTAGCGAAGTTTTTAAGCTAGGCATGGCTGATTAGGTCAAAAAGGCTTATGCACATTGTTTAATTTAGGTCATTTTGTTAGACCATCTTAGGTAATGTATTGCCGCCATTTGTATTGTATTCTGTATGATTGTATTTTATGGCTAGGCTTTTATCCTTTTTTTCTTGTTGTAATGTGTATGTACTGCTTTTTAAGATATTTTTATATCGAAATAAAGCCAATTTGACTGACTGACTGAAATTTAGTTCCTTTCTGGAATGGGCTTTTAGGCAATCAACAGGACACCACCATGTCATGCATTACCTGGTTGACTTTCTCTTTCCAGGCTCGGCGGGCTCACAGGAGTGTGCGTGGGCATTGCAGGAATGTTGCGTGCTCATGCGGGCTTTTGGGGTCCTGCTGGCACCTGGAAAAACGGTGGGTCCGGCTACCAACTTGGAATTTTTAGGCATAGAATTGGACTCAGTGGAGGGTTGTTTCAGGGCACCCAAAGACAAAATCACGAAATTTAGAGCAGCTCTCCAGCAATGTTTGGTTAAAGGAAAAGTGACGCTCCAGCAGCTCCAGCAGACTGTGGGCCAGCTGAACTTGGTACTATGAGTAATACCCATGGCACGCCCCTTCTCACGCTCAATCTCGCAGGCCATGATGGGCCTGCGGGAGAAACACCATCGCACTAGATTGTCGACTGAGGTTCGCCAGGACATGCGTATATGGATTGCATTTCTGGAGGATTTCAACGGCAGAGTAGTGTGGTGCGGCACCCCCACTATGTCTGCTGAGTTAGGTCTATGGACTGACACTGCGGGCAGTGTGGGATTTGGCACCATCCTTGGAAACAAGTGGGTGGCCCAACGGTGGCCGGTGTGGTGGGAGGAGAGCGGCTTGACAGCTAACATCGGCTTCTTGGAGCTATTTCCAATCTGGGTTGCATTAACAGTTTGGCCTGATCAGTTCTGTAATCATTCTGTGATCTTCTGGTCAGATAAGATGACTGTAGTTGAATGTATCAACCAGCAGGCGGCGCGGTGTAAGTTTATACTCCGCCTACTGAAAGAAATTGTGCTGGTTTGCATGAAACTGAATGTACAGTTTAGGGCCAAACATCTCCATGGGGTGTTGAATTACGCAGCTGACACACTTTCTCGCTTTAAGATGGAGGTATTCAACGCTCCGTCCATCACCACCTTTGGTTTTGCTTTGTTCGCCATAAGTTGGCAGGGTATGCTCAGACGTGAGTTCCTTGCTTACTTTGCCACTGAATTCAAGCAAGCCGGGCTGAAGACGGCTGTAATGCCAGAAACCTGTCCTCGGAAGCTTGTTTCTGGTCCAGGGAAGGCATGGCTTGGCATTTCGGGCTGGACTGTTCCCATGAGGCACAGGGTCAGACTGATTTGCATATGGCCATGTCTGAACTGGGGTGGCAGAGTGGGCTAAAGAACGGTGATGGATTAAACCCAGATCAGTTGACTGGGGGTGAGTGCTTGTATTGTCAACGCTCCGTCCATCACCACCTTTGGCTTTGGTTTATTCAGGGAACATCTACCATCCGAAGAGGCGACTCCTGCACACTTTCCAACAACACTCAGGCATATTGGTGCCCCCAGCTACAGAATCTCGTGGCAGCTAGCCTAGCGCCCAGGACCAGAACAGCTTACGAAGGGGCGTTTTTGTCTTATTGCTCCTTTTTGGGACTGGACTGGGTAGAGAAATGGGATCAGGAGTGGAATTTCACTCAGTACATGGATGCATTGCATAAAGAGGGGCGCTCAGCAACGACAGCTAGCAGACACATGGCGGCCGTATCTTTCTTTGCGCAGCTTAAAGGGGCCAAAGATCCCACGAATAGTTTCATCGTGCGGAAGGCACTGAGGGGGTGGCGGCGCCTGCAAGCAACTGCCACAGATTCCAGACAACCGATAGGTTTAGAACGACTGGCATCATTATTGAAGGCCTTGTCTGACACCTGTAGTTCATCAGGGGAGGTACTCTTATTCAGAGCCGCCTTTTCATTAGCCTTTTATGGGGCATTATGGGTGGGGTAACTGGTGGCCAGGAGCAAGCAGGACATGCTAGGGGGTCTTCGGCTGAAACACACAAAGATACTGGGCGATACTCTGTTGATTACCATACGTAAATCCAAAACTGATCAGAAGGCCCGGGGGGATAGTCTGGTACTACTCCGTGCACGGACTAATCCTTGCTGCCCAGTGTTCCATGTAGAGGCCTTTATCAAACAACGAGCTGGCGCAGCGGAGGAAGCATTGCTAATACATGCAGACGGTACCCCATTGACCAGGATTCAATTCCAAAGAGTGTTGGCAATGACAATTGGCAAGGCTGTTCTAAATGCAAAAGATTTCGGGACACATTCTTTCAGGATAGGGGCGGCCACTGAAGCGACGGCTAGAGGGTTGCATGTGAACAGTGTAAAAAGGAATGGGAGATGGTCTTCCAATTGTTACAAGCATTATGT
The DNA here is from genome assembly GCF_964261635.1 of Lissotriton helveticus. Classification (NCBI taxonomy): domain Eukaryota; kingdom Metazoa; phylum Chordata; class Amphibia; order Caudata; family Salamandridae; genus Lissotriton; species Lissotriton helveticus. Next base: position 1,305,901,880 of record NC_136061.1, read on the forward strand.
GCAGTGGCACATGTTGTGAGGTACCCAGCAAGTAACGCTGACGCCTTTCTTGTTGTTTGCTTGTATTTCAGTTTCTCGAGCCTGTCACGCAGGGCGGAAACGATTACCGGATCACCAACAGCAACTATCTTCATCATGGCGAACCAGGAACATCGGAAAGAGACACAAGTGTTATGGGTGGTTGGTCACTCATATATGAAGCGCATTAAATCTGTTTTCTTTTCCGGCAAATATAGACAGAGGGTGGAACAGGGAGGTTTCAAGGTTTCCTTTCATGGGAAGGGTGGTCTTTCCCTCAGTCAGTTAAGTTTTTTTTTGCCCTCAGTGGTTATCTTACATGTGGGCGGCAACGGCTTGGTAAGTCTGGGCAGGAGGGTCCTGATGGAAGAGATAATCTCGGTAGTGAGCTGGTTAGCCAAAATACGCCGGGGCTGCACCATAGTGTGGTCTCAAATGATCCCTAGGCTGAGTTGGAGGGGGGGACTCTGTCAGGGTGTTGAATCACTCGGTAAAGAGGATCAACAACAAGATAGAGAAATTGTTTCGGTCACCTGAACTGCAGAAAATACCACATGGGTGCATCTGGGGGGAACATCTCTTCTTACAAGATGGGGTCCACCTGACTAGGGCAGGCCATGAGCTGTTTATGGAGAATATTTTGGCATGGCTGGGCGGGTTCTAAGTAGGCATGACCTTTCATGGGAGGAGGATTTGGGGGGCAGATAGTCGGGCAACTATGCTGGCCTGTGGCGGTAAGGTCATGATCGGTGAGCAGTCAATTTAAGGTCCTTAGGGGGCGTCACCATTCTTGAATGGGGTCGCCCAGGGGGAGGGGCAAGTGTTCTCTCCTAGAACTCCAGGGGCTGTACATCCGCTTGGTTGGATGGGTGCAGGGGAGGGGAGAGTCACTCTTTCTTTGGGCTTGTTAGCCACCCCGCACGTGCATTATGATGTCATTAAACAGCGCAGAGTGCAAGGGCCCCCCCTTTTGGGTAATGGAGTTCACGGAGTGTACGGGGGTAACTGGGAGGGGGGGAAGTACCCTCTTGGTAAATGGGCCCTCTACGCATGCGCACTCATACGTGAGAGTGTAGCTGGTAAATAAGGATCTGACACCGGTTAGCGACCTTGCTGTAAACCCAAAAAACTAGGATATGCAGAAAAAGTAATAAGTATGATGTTAGATTCAGTTAGGAAACACGCTGTATTAGACATTTGTTAAGGTTAGCCCTTTGATTGTCAGGAATGGCCTTTTGTTTGGACAGTCACAATTAGTCTCCCCCCGTTACAAGTGCCCCGGTAGGTCCAGGCTCCCTGACACCGCTATGGGTTGGTGTGCTTTGGTCTCTAAGTATTGTTTGGTTCTGACCAGGCGCTTCCCTGTTGCCACTGTTTGCGCTTGTGGTCAGCGCTCTAGTGGTTACAGTGATTGCAGGCACAGCTGCTTATGAAGCGTGAGCGTCTTTTGAACGTCGCACTTCAACCGTCTATCAGCGGGAGGCGGATGTTTTATTCGCGCTCTCCAGTTTGTTTGGCCCGAGGTAGTTATCCAGTATTTCCTGGCATTTAGTTTTCCCCTCATTACTTGAAGCTCCGTTGGCGGCATCACAGTGAGCAGTTACAGTCTCTCGCCACACGGAATTTCAGAACCGGCATATTGCGCTGGTTCTTCTTCAGCGCTCCTTCAAGTTCCTGTCAAAATCCTCATCCAGAGAGCCAGCATAGGTGGCAGCAGTTTTCTCACAGACTCTCCCGTCAGTCACGAATTGGGTGAGACCGTTCAATTTAGTTTTTGATGTCATTTGAGAATCGTATTGCCACTCAGAGTTCAGAGACAATTTATTCAGAGTCTAGTTAATTGTTGTGGTATCTCAGCCTGTGCACAGAACTTGTATTCTTTGAGCCTTCAACATTTTAGTTCATTTCGCTCATGAAGTAATGAGCTTTATGGAACAGACATTTTCGCAAGGAACCCAAAGATTCTTTTGCCTAGTTGAAGTTTTTATGTGAACCAAGAGCGCCCTCTGCTGACCTGTTTTGGCGCCCCTGTTGGAACAGACTATTCGTTTTTGGCAAATTGGAACTTGTGGATGAACTGTGACCAGTGAAGTCATCTTCTGAGTAGTTTCATCAAGTAGATAAAAATATATATATATATTCTTGTGTACCACCTCTATCTACACTCACTTCACCTATTTGATTCCACATCTTCTAATGTTAGTTTGCAAGAAAGTTCCATACAGAGATTTACAAGAGAGAAGCTAAAACCCACACTAAGTCAGGTGAGATAAGGACAACAGGGAATTTAGATCAACTCTAGAATTGTTAGAAGGAATGTAGTAATGTTGTGTTTAATCTTATAGGATGAACATTCCTCTCCAGCACAGTCGAAGTGAAGAACCTAGTGTGGGCAGTCTCTCTGTATTTTCTCTTCCACTTCCCCTTTCCCCCGAGTCACTGAGGCAAGAGAAATCTGGCACAGTGGCGTAGGGGAATTGGGAGCTAGCATCACCTTCGACCTGGCACTCCCGCGGACTTCAGGAGATTTCAGGTACCAATCTGACAGATTGAAGTGCCAGTAGTTGCCTTCCGCTTGGGTGTCATGGCTGAAGGTTTTGACATTAAGGCCCTGGGGGCGATTCTGGAAGGTTTACAAAAACAGTTGATAGAGACCAGAGAAGAAGTTAGAAAATCCAATCAAGAAACTAGTTTCCTTCGACAACGGTTTAATGAACTCACAGTAAGCCCAAGACCAGATTTTGGGGGTCAGAAATCTCAAACCTTTAATCCATCTCCATCTTCCTCTGAGCTTACTACTCAGGTGGTGCATGCCATGTCCCCAACAATTCCGTTAGCTCCACCAGAAAGGTTTATGGGAGATCCAAATAAAGCACAGGTATTTGTCACACAGTGTTCGTTGCACTATCTTTGCAAACCAATAATATTTAAAGAGGACCTGTCAAAGGTGGCTTTCATGCTGTCGTACTTGAGTGGTGATGCTGCGGCTTGGTCTTTGCCTTTAGTGTCTACCAATGATCCCATGTTATACAATTTTGAAGATTTCAAGACGGAATTTTTACGGATTTTTGATCGGAGAGCAATCTCGCAAACCACAGACAATGAGCTACTTGACTTGAAACAGGGGAATCGTGAACTAGTGGCTTATTTAGCACAGTTCAACAAGCTTATTGTGGAGACCAAGTGGCCAACGGAAAAAAGAGCAGCGATTTTCTACCGAGGTCTAAGAGATGAACTAAAGGATGGTCTAGCTCAGATTCCTAAAAGACCCACAGATGTTTCGGAGTTGATTGACTTGGTTCTTCAAATTGATCAGAGACAATCTGAGAGGCGTTCTGAGCGGCGAAAGGAAAATCGTCCAATTCCTCCCAGGTTTGATCGGATTCATTCTGAAAGAATAAAACCAAAGGACGAAGCAGTCACAGAAGAACCGATGCAAATTGAAACTGTGCGTGGTCCCTTGAGCAGGGAAGAGCGTGAAAAGAGAAGAGTCGGAAAGTTATGTATGTATTGTGGAGGTTCAGGCCATTTTGTTAAGGAGTGTTCTCGAAGACCTAAGACATCGTCATGGGTAAAAGAGAAGCTCCACCGGTAGACGGAGTTGCTCTGGTGGAAGCCGATGTTAAGTCAACTCCTCTTGAACAGTCCCTGTCCAACACTATGCAGTTTTCAGCTCCGCATCTCATTCTTTCCTGCCAAATTCATTTTGGGAAAAATCAATGTGCATCGGTAGCTATCATGATTGACTCTGGAGCCACCGGAAATTTTTGCGACATTTTATTTGCAAAAAGTCTGGGAATAAATGTTGTAAGAAAGATCAAACCTGAGCCAGTGCGGGCAGTTGATGGTACTTCACTGTTATCCGGACCGATCACATTTGATGCTGAAGTAATTTCGGTTTCCGGGCCTGGAAAACACTGCAGTTTCATATGCTTCAGTTTAATAGACGCCCCTCAATTCCAGTTGATTTTGGGCATGCCCTGGCTAACTGAACACAATCCTAAAATTGATTGGGCTAAAAGAACTGTGGATTTGAACTCGGATTATTGCTTAGAACATTGTTTTCATCCTCGTCCTCAAGAGAAGGAAATTGGTGAATCTTATTGTTTGGCTAACCAACCACAGATGGTTTGTTTGGTGGAACTTCCAGATATCCCAGTGCAGTATCAAGATTTGAAAGCTGTTTTTGACGAACAAGAGGCACAAAAGCTTCCTCCTCATCGAGAGTATGACTGTACTATAGAATTGGAACCTGGAGCCTCGCTGCCCTGCAGTCGTATTTATGCTCTTTCCGAATCTGAAAATTTGCATTTAAAGGAGTACCTAGACAAGAACTTGGCCAATGGATTCATCCGACCTTCCCAGTCTCCTGTTTCCTCCCCTCTTTTTTTTATTCCCAAGAAGGATAAGAGCTTGAGGACTTGCATAGACTATAGGGCCTTGAACTTGGTGACTAGAAAAAATCGGTACCCGTTGCCGCTCATCTCTGAGCTTTTGGACCAGGTGAAGGAGGCCCATGTCTACACCAAATTAGATTTAAGGGGGGCTTACCACCTGGTCCGGATGGCAGAGGGGGATGAGTGGAAAACGGCGTTTCGTACCCGATTTGGGCTATTTGAGTACCAAGTGATGCCTTTTGGGTTGTGCAATGCTCCTGCGGCTTTTCAGCATTTCGTCAATGATATTCTTCGGGAGTTTCTGGACAGAACTGCAGTTGTCTATATAGACGATATTCTTTTTTTTCCCAAGAACATTGAGGAGCATGTTTTACTTGTTCGAGCCATTTTGGAATGTTTGTTAAAAATTCAACTTTACGTAAAATTGGAAAAATGTGTGTTTCACACAACCAAGGTGGAATTTTTGGGATTCATCCTTTCCCCAGAGGGAGTATCCATGGACGACTCTAAACTTAAGGCAATACATGATTGGCCAGCTCCAAGAACAGTGAAAGAAATCCAAAGTTTTTTGGGATTCGCCAATTTTTATCGGCGTTTCATCCAGAATTTTTCTGAGAAGGTGAGCCCAATTACCCGTTTGCTTCGAAAAAATGAAAGGTTTGTGTGGGGGCCAGAGGCTGAGAAGGCTTTTCAATTTCTCAAGGATTCTTTCGTCACTGCTCCAATTTTGCAACACCCAGATCCTTTGGAACCGTTTTTTTGTGGAGGCAGATGCTTCCAATTTGGCAATTGGAGGAGTGTTGTCTCAACGCAATAAGAAGACTGGGCAGCTTCATCCAGTTGCTTATTACTCTCGGAAACTGTCCCCTGCAGAGCTCAATTATCCCATTGCTGACAAGGAGTTGTTGGCAGTCAGGAATGCCTTTTTGGAGTGGCGACATTATTTACTTGGGGCCCGACATGTGGTCACAGTGTTTACCGATCATAGGAATCTGCAATTCCTTAAATCTGCTCGGACCCTGACACCGCGACAATTACGTTGGTCACTGTTTTTTGCTGATTTTGACTTTGTACTCACTTATAAGCCTGGAGTGGTTAATGGGAAAGCTGACGCTCTTTCTCGTTTAAATGTGGGAGAAAATCCAAAAGCAAGACAAGAAGAATATCTGATTCCAAAAGAGAAGATTGTAGCTATCTCTGTAACAGATGAGTTGGAAGAAAAGATTGAATTGGAATTTCAGAAAGAAGACTATTCGAATTGGGAATCTGAAGGTCCTGATCGTTCAGTGAGAAATGGGAAACCGTTTTTTCAAGACAAAAGATTCGTTCCAGGAGAAAAGCTTCAAGTTGAGATCATTCAAATGTTCCATGATCAGCCTTTGGCTGGACACAAGGGAGTGGTAAAGACCTTGGAGTTGGTGAAGCGAGATTTTCTTTGGCCCGGCATGGACGCTCAAGTTCGACAGTATGTTGCCACTTGCGAACAGTGTTTAAAAGGAAAAAGTGTTAGACAATCTCCACAGGGGTTCCTTATGCCGATGCCAGTTCCTCCTTACCCTTGGCACACTGTGTCGATGGATTTCATCGTTGAGTTACCATCTAGTCAGGGGAAGTCAGTCATTTGGGTGGTGGTTGACCACTTCTCCAAGATGAGTCATTTTGTCCCTCTAAAAGATCTTCCTAATGCTACTGAATTAGCCTCTCTGTTTGTGCAACATGTAGTCAAGCTGCATGGAATTCCGAAGGTGGTCATTTCGGATAGAGGCCCCCAATTTGTGTCCCGATTTTGGCGATCTTTCCTAAAAGGGTTGGGAGTTGACTCTCGTCTGTCCACCGGTTATCATCCAGAAACCGACGGACAGACAGAGAGGGTTAATCAAGATCTTGAGCAGTATCTTCGTCTGTATCTTATGGAACAGGAGGGAGATTGGCCTTCATTGCTTAGCACAGCAGAATTTGCATATAATAACTCAGTACACTCTGCTACAGGATTTTCCCCTTTCTTTTTAAATTCCGGAAGGCATCCCAACATGGTAGTGGGTAGAGTTGTAGTGGATGTTCCAGCAGCTGAGGAGGTCATTCAGAAGTTGCAACTGGCCTATCAAGTTGCTTCTTCCAATTTGACATAGGCTAAGGCAGCTTTTAAGAGGCAGGCAGATAAGGGTCGAAAGGAGAGTCCAGTTTTTGAACCTGGGGATCAAGTTTGGGTTTCCACGCGTCATATGCGTTTGCGTGGAAATCGAAAGTTTCAACCCCGGTTTGTGGGACCATACCCTGTTATCAAGATGATAAATCCAGTGAGTGTGAGGTTACAGTTACCAAAAACTTTAAAGATACATCCCACCTTCCATGTATCGTTAATTAGGAAACTTCCCTTAAATCTACGTAAGGTACTTCCACCCGCTCCTTTGCTTGTAGATTCAGTTGAGGAATTTGAAGTTAAAAGAATTCTTGATTCCAAAATCAGGAAAGGGCAAGTTTTCTACCTGGTCGATTGGAAGGGTTATGGTCCTGAAGAGCGATCTTGGGAGCCTAGCTCAAATGTCCACGCTCCAAGATTGGTGAGAGAGTTTCATCAGACTTATCCACAAAAGCCTAGGGGGGGGGGGGTTTGGTGGGGGGGTACTGTCAGGAATGGCCTTTTGTTTGGACAGTCACAATTAGTCTCCCCCTGTTACAAGTGCCCCGGTAGGTCCAGGCTCCCTGACACCGCTATGGGTTGGTGTGCTTTGGTCTCTAAGTATCGTTTGGTTCTGACCAGGCGCTTCCCTGTTGCCACTGTTTGCGCTTGTGGTCAGCGCTCTAGTGGTTACAGTGATTGCAGGCACAGCTGCTTATGAAGCGCGAGCGTCTTTTGAACGTCGCACTTCAACCGTCTATCAGCGGGAGGCGGATGTTTTATTCGCGCTCTCCAGTTTGTTTGGCCCGAGGTAGTTATCCAGTATTTCCTGGCATTTAGTTTTCCCCTCATTACTTGAAGCTCCGTTGGCGGCATCACAGTGAGCAGTTACAGTCTCTCGCCACACGGAATTTCAGAACCGGCATATTGCGCTGGTTCTTCTTCAGCGCTCCTTCAAGTTCCTGTCAAAATCCTCATCCAGAGAGCCAGCATAGGTGGCAGCAGTTTTCTCACAGACTCTCCCGTCAGTCACGAATTGGGTGAGACCGTTCAATTTAGTTTTTGATGTCATTTGAGAATCGTATTGCCACACAGAGTTCAGAGACAATTTATTCAGAGTCTAGTTAATTGTTGTGGTATCTCAGCCTGTGCACAGAACTTGTATTCTTTGAGCCTTCAACATTTTAGTTCATTTCGCTCATGAAGTAATGAGCTTTATGGAACAGACATTTTCGCAAGGAACCCAAAGATTCTTTTGCCTAGTTGAAGTTTTTATGTGAACCAAGAGCGCCCTCTGCTGACCTGTTTTGGCGCCCCTGTTGGAACAGACTATTCGTTTTTGGCAAATTGGAACTTGTGGATGAACTGTGACCAGTGAAGTCATCTTCTGAGTAGTTTCATCAAGTAGATAAAAATATATATATATATTCTTGTGTACCACCTCTATCTACACTCACTTCACCTATTTGATTCCACATCTACTAATGTTAGTTTGCAAGAAAGTTCCATACAGAGATTTACAAGAGAGAAGCTAAAACCCACACTAAGTCAGGTGAGATAAGGACAATAGGGAATTTAGATCAACTCTAGAATTGTTAGAAGGAATGTAGTAATGCTGTGTTTAATCTTATAGGATGAACATTCCTCTCCAGCACAGTCGAAGTGAAGAACCTAGTGTGGGCAGTCTCTCTGTATTTTCTCTTCCACTTCCCCTTTCCCCCGAGTCACTGAGGCAAGAGAAATCTGGCACAGTGGCGTAGGGGAATTGGGAGCTAGCATCACCTTCGGCCTGGCACTCCCGCGGACTTCAGGAGATTTCAGGTACCAATCTGACATTGATCAGGCACGGCCGGTAGTAGGTGTAACTGCAGGGCGGTGACGTAGGGAGGGGGAGGGGCAGGGTGGGGGGTTGTAATGTATGGATTACGGACTATAACAGGTAAGTAAACTTATAAATAAATAAAACAAATTTTGTTGTGTGCACTGCATCACCAAATGCGATGCAGTGCACACAACGAAATATGTTTTATTTGTGTATATGTTTACTTACCTGTTATAGTCCGTAATCCATACATTACAACCCCCCACCCTGCCCCTCCCCCTCCCTACATCACCGCCCAGCATTTACACCTACTACCGGCCGTGGCTACCTTCGATACCTGTCTACATTGATTGTAATCTAATGTCAAAATTTTTCTGCATAAATGCTTGTGTAAATAGTTTAGTTCAATTTTAATTTGTTTTCATGTTTAAATAAATACGGCAGGGGGGTCGCGAGACCCCCTGCCTTCCAAAGAAACTCCTCTCATGTCCAATTGCTTTAATTGTAATTCGTGGTGGTGCCCAAGTCGGGGGAGGGGGTTGGTCGGTAGTCCCTGACCATATGGAAAGGGGGGGCCGCTCGGCCGCCGGCCCCCCTTGCCCCCCACCTTGCATTCTCGTGGTGGGGCGTACCCCTCCGCCGCATCGTGATGACGCGGCAGCGTGCCCCACCACCGATTGGCGCTGGCTCCCGCTTTGCCCCGGAATCAAATCTAATTGCTTTCGGGTCAAGGGGGGGAGCCAGAGGGGTTAAAAGACTAGGGGAGCGCGGGAGGCGCCCTCTTGTTCCCACGCTCCCACCAGGATTTCCCCCTCGCCTCATCGAGGCTCTAGCGGAATTTATCCCCAGCCACCAGCCCCTGAAGCAGACTCTTGTGATTAGGTGTTGGATTTATGGTAACAATTTTAGGGTCGTAATTTTCACAGTAACTGTGTTGAAGTGAGTTTTTTCCTTAGGCCTTTCTTCCCGTTTACAGGCGGTAGTATTGAGTGATGCTTGTGGTTGTGCAGTAATCATTTTGTTTAAATTTGTAAATTCTTCTTCCTTAGGCCTTTTTTCCCGTTTACAGGAACAAAATTGTCGTATTTATTGATATTTCATTGGTCAGGCGGTAAGGTCATGATTGGTGAGCAGTCAATTTAAGGTCCTTTGCAAGTAGTCTCTCCTAGAACTCCAGGGGCGGTACATCCGCCTGACCATACAAAATTAGTTATCAGTTTGTGCCTTAACCTGATTGGGCCTTTCTTTGGGAATCATGTGTAGTTCTAGAAGTGTTGGAAATTGTCTTTTTTATGCTAATGCAATGTAGAAGATTCTCCAGAAGCTTCTTTGCTTCACCCATAGGCAGATGACTTTTTCCGATTCCTTTAGAGCAAATGCCTTTTCACTTCCGTATACAGTAGAACCCTTTTTTTCTGCCTTCCTAGGAGGTACTTGCCCCGAGTTAGGAGAGTACATGCACGCATAGCGTGAAGTACAGAAGGTTCAAACCAGAGGCAAAACGTCGCAATCTAGCCTAGTGCCAAGGTACTAACAATCAAAACACAGTTTATAGTTTGAGGGGTAAATCCCCTACGGAGATTCATAGTCCAATTTGGGGGCCACGGGTATGAGGACTGATTGCTAGTTAAGGTCTCTTTGGATTCAGCATAGATCACCAGCCAGGTTTGAATAGGTGTCAAGTTCAGCTTTGGCAAACCTTAAAATGTCTGATTTCCACTTCAACATCTTAGGAGCTCTAGGTGACCACCAAATCATGGCTGTCTAGCGCCTGGCAAAATCGAATGCTGGGTTTAGGAACTGAGTGGTGGACTTGTGAGCTTTTGTCTGAAGTCCTAGCAAGCAAATCTGTTGTGAAGCTAGGCCCACCTTAGCTCTCCAGGTGAGAGGTCATGTGATTTTGTCAGCTCGTGGAAAGGTATGAAGCTACCCGAGTTGTCTAATGAGTGCAGTCTCAGGCGTGTTCAGGAGAGACTATCTATTGGTTTAGCCAGGTGGGAAAACTGTGGAAGTGCCCATAGAGAGATCTTGGAAGCTTATGGCGGTATGCCAGGCATACACAACAAATACTTGGTGGAGGGTCAAAGGGCGAGTTTAGCGACCAACCAGGTACAGGCCCCAAACATTACTATCACAACACGAAATACCTGGGGGTCAAAATCATAAGTCAAACAGAGAGGATCACAACACCGAAATTACACCAATAACACCCGTGAGGACATTTTGTGTGTTAAGGATGCCGGCCAAGTCAAGGCTCAAGAGCATATGGAGAAAATGATTCCCATCAGAAGCCACACTGTACCGCCCTCTTTCTCATCATTTGGGTTCTCCTTACCCAGGAGACAAAAACGGCTGGTCAGATGTTACCGTAGCCGATAAATGTGACAAGGGGGAGGTATATTGTGCTGAAATTAAGGAGGCTCCTGAATAAAGCAGTGTATAGTGATAATAGTGAGAAGTGAAAGGTAATCGTAAAATTAGGTGAATTGGGTAGAGAAACAGAATTTATTAGTATCTCCCAATCCCTAAGGTTTAAAAAGCAAGTGTAAGTGCGGGTTTGAAATAATAACCGTACTTAATAGTGGTCAACATGTTTCTGCATGTAAGTGGAACAAAGTTTCCAATGCATTCGTCAGGACCTATTGGTGGTAAACACTACTGCTTATAATAAATAATGAAAAAAATATCACCTGAAAGTCCCAGGTGTGTACTCAACCATGTACTGTTATTGCGTTGCATCACACGGTATTGGATCCAAACAGAAAGACAAAGACACAAAAACAGAAAAACATGAATAAATCATATTCTCAGGGTTTTTTTTGCAATACAAACCCCGTATGATGGAGACCCATTCACAACTATTCGGACGTCACGTTCCAAATTTCACTCACCCATAGATGTTGGTTGAGAGGCTTCACCCCACCTGGCTGCAGCTCAGGTTGAAGGAGCACCGCTCTAAAAGTAATGTTATTTTGCTTTTAGAGTTGATTACACAATAATATAAAAGAATTTAAAAAGGTTTAGGCAGAGGTCAGATGTGGCTGTTGTCACTCCTTCACTATTTTCCATGGGCGCCCCACCACCACAATCACCCAGCGATCGTATCAGAGTGGAATATTCCACCGAAGTACCCATGCAGAATCAAATGGCAGATTGCAAATCTGATAGCAATGCGGCGACCAACCAACATCTATGGGTGAGTGAAATTTGGAACGTGACGTCCGAATAGTTGTGAATGGGTCTCCATCATACGGGGTTTGTATTGCAAAAAAAACCCTGAGAATATGATTTATTCATGTTTTTCTGTTTTTGTGTCTTTGTCTTTCTGTTTGGATCCAATACCGTGTGATGCAACGCAATAACAGTACATGGTTGAGTACACACCTGGGACTTTCAGGTGATATTTTTTTCATTATTTATTATAAGCAGTAGTGTTTACCACCAATAGGTCCTGACGAATGCATTGGAAACTTTGTTCCACTTACATGCAGAAACATGTTGACCACTATTAAGTACGGTTATTATTTCAAACCCGCACTTACACTTGCTTTTTAAACCTTAGGGATTGGGAGATACTAATAAATTCTGTTTCTCTACCCAATTCACCTAATTTTACGATTACCTTTCACTTCTCACTATTATCACTATACACTGCTTTATTCAGGAGCCTCCTTAATTTCAGCACAATATACCTCCCCCTTGTCACATTTATCGGCTACGGTATGCCAGGCAGCCAGCGTCGACAACAGTGTCAATTACAACGTGAAATCCCCGACAGGCGAGATGCTGCAGGGGCACTTTTTGTTGAACAGATATTCGCAAAAGGCAAGCTCCCCTTTTAGGCATTGAATTTCAAAGGAGGTGCCTGGACTAAACTATCCCACTGGATTCTGACATGTGCTACCAAGTAGTATGCTTCTAAGTCAGGGACTCCAAGCCACCCCACCAATAGGGAGGAATAGGGTGTCTAGGACCATTCTCCTCCTTCTTGCCCCCACACCGATTCCAACAGTAGGGAAGAAAGATCCTGGAGCAAGGAGCGGTTAAGTTGCAGACGGATGTTTACAGAAAAGTACAGTAAGTAGAGCAGTAGCACTATTCTGGCAAGTCCCACCCGACTCATAAACTGACAGCGGCAGCTTGTCCCAGAAGCCTACTGTGGCCCTCGATGATGTCAGCACCTATCCAAGATCGCCTTGAAGGACATCCTGTTGGTTTCTGTAGATGCTAACCCTGGGTATTAGAACATGGAAGGATCAATGGGGCTATGCATTAGTCCTTGCCTCCATCAGCAGCACAGCGGCCGGCCAAGCTACAGCCACTTGACATTCCGCCCATAAATTGTTTGGGACACAATATCGAAAAAAGTAATCAAATACTCCCACCTTCAAGATTTCACAAACCTTTTACTACTGGTCAGGATGTTATTACAATTTTGGAAACTGATTTGTAAATGAGCATTGATAAACACAAATCCAGGGTACACACAGATATCCACCGCCATGACCCTCTCTAATTGCATGCATGCATGTATATGACGGAATATGTCCTAGAGTTCCTAAAGGAGCAACGGCAGGCCCCTAGTGCAGTCATACCTAAACAGTAAAATATTATCAGTTTAAAGGGAGATGGCGTGTGTCCCGAAAGCGACCCCAACGTCTTCCCCAATACACCGAAGATGGCATGCTAGGGTCTCAATGGTCAGGCCAAACAGCAGTGCGTATAATGGGCTCCCCTTTTGCATGCCCCATTGCACCTGCCAGGAATATAAAATTACATAGTTTGTTTGCGCACCCGGGCTGTCATGGCTGCATAGAGAAGCTGCACTCAAAGTCAAATCAGACTTTATTCGGATAAAATATCCATAAAAGAATCGTATAAATAAAATTACAAAAGTTCTCGTAACGTGGACAGTGAGTTATACTCAAGCAGGCAGCGAGATGCCATGCTGGCATTAACTCAATGCAGGTTATGAGGCACTATAAAACATCAGATGAGGGATAAAATAAAAGGCTATTCATTTTTATATCTTAAAACATCTTAAAACATTTAGATATAACATATGTTTCCGTCTTTGAATGGCAAATGAGACAGTGGCATAAATTCACATTATTCATATTACGAATAAAGTTAAAAGCATCTTTACAATAAACAATTTTCTCTTTTAAAAACAATGGCAGTAAGATTTGTTTCCCCAAATCTCTATAGAAGTTACAAAAAAGTAAAAAATGCTGTATATTCTGATTGGACTCACCATCACATAGGCATTCGGGTAGCTTTTGGGAGTAAACGCCCATCCCGGCAAAGGTCACCAAAAAGGGCAATCACCCATTTGCAATCTTGTTAAATAAAATCTATGTTGAATATTTGTTACTAAAATGAGATAGCTCTGAGCAGTTGATTGCATAGGGGCTGAGAGGTGCATTAACACTGGATTAGCACATTCTTTATTTTCTCAATCAATCATCCTTCTCTTCCTTAAAACCATCTTTGAATCATTTTTTACTGAATTGTAACACTCCCTCAGTTTATCAATGGTCAATTTCCCATCCACCTTCTTTGACAGACTATTTATATAAGCCAAACAAAGTATTGTAGCTCTATATTCCAAGGAGAGACAGTCTGTTCAGCTCTTTGGTCAGTTTAGTACCGTCCATGCTCTATACATATATTATGCCAGAGTATGATGGGACTTGTCTTCAGGCCATCTTCTAGATAAGGGACTTCTAATTCTTTGTGAATGATATAAAAAGAGGTAGAACAGGGCACGGCTAATAATCTGCATAAATAAAGGTTTTCCTCTGCCTGCAGCGATATACATTTTGACAGTCCATACAATGGGGCTCCATTATTGACACCAGGAATACTTTTACTTATATGTATGGTCAGCAATCATCTAAAGGGCTTATTGATAAATTTTTATGCAGACCTAAAGAGAACTTCTGAAGATCTAATAATTTTCACTTTTGCTGCTTCTACACGAGTCCCCCATTGGCAATAATTAGCAAAATGCACGCCTAGATATGAGAAACTTTCAATTGAGGCAAGTGCTACTCCCTTAACAAAAGTGACGTTGCATGGTATATGTTTTTTAATTAATTTTTATATCCTTGTTCTCCATGCAGAGAAACCCTCTATTAGACGCTGGAGACCATTACCAGTTCTAGATATCAAGACAGCGTAATCAGCGTACAGAAGTACCGATGTTGAGCGGTGGCCAGCTTTTGGAGCATCTGCGTTCATTTTTTGCAAAAACTCATCAACTCTGCACAAAAAGAAAAGCATTGGTGCAAGGACACAGCCTTGCTGTACTCCTATAGTTATTTTAAACTCTGGTGTGACTTCTCCCCTTGACCTGTAGCGTACCCTTGATGTTAGCTATGCATATAACTGTGACAAAAAGTTCACAATTTCAATGAGAGGCCCTCATCTTAACCATTGTCTGCCACAGCTTGGCATGACTTACCAAATGTGACCACATGGCCAGGTTCTTTCAGTCAAAAGTGCAAACAATCTATATGAACTGGAGGGATCGGATTCTGGCCCCCATATTCCACCCGCTCAGGATGGTGAGGTGGGGTCAGCAATTTCTAACCATCTATCTAAATTCTCCTGAGTTACACTGGACTCGCTAAATTATCTCTTACAGTCCATCAAGTCTGGCTCACCAGAGGATCCCTGTCCACTGAATATAAATCATGAGGCCTCTAGACTCACAAGCTCTCTCCTGACCCCCCCTTTTAAACACTGTTGTAGGATCTGGAAATGTTCCTACAGTTTGGAAGAAAGTTTGTATTAGGTCCATTTTAAAGAAGTCCTCAATGGGCCCTAGGGATTTTAAGTGCTATAGACCAATCTCCTGCTTTCCTTTGGCGGCAAAGGCTCTGGAGAAATCCATTAACCAGGAACTAAATGACTTTCTCATCTCCAATAATACTCTAGATACCTCTCAACATGGTGTCGTTGCAGACCACTCTACAGAGTCCGCACTGGTTATGGCCACGGAAGAACTTTGCATGCAAATTGATAGTGGTGGAAGGGCGATCCTGATCCTGCTGGAGCTGTCGGCCGCATTTGACATGGTGAATCATCTAATTCTTACGCAACGTCTGAAGTCAAGTGGGATCAGGGACAAGGCGCTGGCTCTTCTTTCATCATTCCTGACAAACAGAGAACATAAGGTTGTTGGGACAACCTTAAATCACACATATTACATCTCCCTTGTGGAGTCCCACAAGGGTCGGCGCTTTCACCCACCTTTTTCAATATTTATGTGACGCCATTGGCCAAACTAGTCAGAGACTTTGGCTTTTTCCTTTTGTCATATGCCGACGACACTCAAATCATAGTTTCAATATCTTCAGTTAATGAGGTGCCGTTGGCAAGGTTTCATAGTTGTCTTGATCTCATCATACAATGGATGCACACCAACTATTTGAAAGTAAATACACAGAAGACCGAAATCATGGAGTTTGGTAATGGCCCTACAATTTGGAACATAGCCTGGTGGCCAACGGGGGCAGGAGACAAGATGAGAAATCTGGGTGTGGTTTGGGACACACAGCTTAATTTCTCTGCTCGGATTAATCAAGTTACTTCAGCCTGTTATTTTGAAATTAAAGATCCTATGGGAGATCCTACTATTTCTTCCAATGGAGCTGAGGAAAACTGTGGTGGTTGCTCTTGTGTTGTCTCCCATCGATTATTGTAATGCCCTTTACTTAGGTGTTAACAAACGGCAGCTTACTAAACTGCAATCCCTTCAGAATACTGCTGCTCGGACATTACTCAACATACCTAAATTCAATCATATTTCCGGGGCCATTAGGAGCCTTCATTGGCTCCCTGTTAAGTAGCGTATTCAATTTAAGGCTCTTTACCTAGTCCACAAAACCCTGCATGGTGGTGGTCCTTTGGTGTACTGCAACTTATTTCAATGATATTGTCCAGGGCGTTCACTACAGCCTGCCAATCAGGCCTTAGTTAAAATCCCGAAATGGAGATGGGGTGGTAGATTCCTTTCATACTTGGCTCCCAAACTCTGGAATAGTCTGCCTTTGGATATCAGATCTCAACCAGCTCTTTTCAAATTCCGTGGCCTATTAAAAACCTGGCTCTTCCAGGTTTAGCAGTGGATCTTGTACCTGTGGACTTACCCTTCTTTCTATGTTTCTCCAGCGCCAAGACGCCTCGGCAATCGAGCATTATATAAAACCCCTACTTACTTACTTACTTATGAATGCGCTGCTCGAATCAGCAAAGCACAAATATATGTGGCCCTCTTTCACCAAGGTGTATTTGCTGGTGAGGAGATAAAGGTTAATATATTGTTCCATAGTGCCCTCATGCCTTCTAAAGCCATATTGTCCATCTGTAAGTATCTGATAATCTATCACCCAGGATTCTAATCTTTCCAATAGGACTTTGGCCATCAGTTTGACAGAAGATTCAAGTAGAGATATTGGGAAGTAACACCTTGCATCCTCCTTGCCCCCTTTTTAGGTCTCGACCTAAAGCAATGCTTGTTTGTCGAGATTTCTAATATGCGGTTCAAAAAGTCTGCCAAAACGGCGGAGTAGCCACAGTTCATGTGACCTATGCACGTGCATAAACCAGGCACGTCACAAACCACCATTTGTCTGTGCCTCGCATCAAACTTCAAATTAATGCGCTCCCGCCCGCCCCCGACTCAGCAATGCCAAGAGCTTGTTTTTTTAATCCTCCTTGTGATAAGACCAGCCACGGCCGCTCCCCGGGAAAATTTGCTTGAGCTGTCTCCTTCACTAATCCCCACCTCTCGGTCTTGTCTGTCTCACCTACCTCCAGCGAGCTGTCTCCTTCACTAATCAATTACGTTGTCAAATGCCTATACTGTGCCTCGTATCAGACTTCAAAGGCTGCCACTCCCCCGCTCCCCGCATCAGACTTCAAAGGAATGCGCCCCCACCACAGCAATGCCGAGAGCTTGTTTTCTAGTGAAATCAGTGAGTAGCTCTTATTAAATATATATAGCATTGCACTATTTCTCCTGCTTCGTGCAGTGCAGCCCTGCAGATTTTCACGCAGCACTGCGTTGCATGCGTTAGGAAATCTGGTCCTCATTCTCTTTCGACGGGCAGAAACCTCATTCTGCCCCTTCCGCCATTCATTCCTTTGACGAAAATATACTACTTAAGTGTTTTTGTCTTTCCATCGTACTCAAGGTTTCATCCACACGGGCTCTCCTTGCATAAATAATTACCTGATGCTCGCTTTCATCGCTTCATATATGTGTGGAATTACCCTCTACCTCCTCCCTGCTCTTTTTAGCATTTAAGAACTGTGTAAAGTGCTGTTGTAAAGGAATGAATGGAACCTGCTAGTGCCTTGTTCAACAAAAATCATTTCAATGCGCCCCAACACAAGTTTCTTTCTGTAGCCCTCACTGTTGCTTTATTTCTCAGTTTCATTCAGTAAAAAAAATTTTTTTAAAGTACAGATACCCTCTAACTCCAACTACCCCTCCAACTCCACCCTCCAACTCCAACTCCACCCTCCAACTCCGACTCCACCCTCCAACTCCAACATCCAACTCCACCCTTCAACTCCACCCTCCAACTCCACCCTCCACCATCCAACTCCACCCTCCAACTCCACCCTCCAACTCCACACTCCAACACCACCCTCCAACTCCAACTCCACCCTCCAACTCCACCCTCCAACTCCAACTCCACCCTCCAACTCCAACTCCACCCTCCACCTCCAACTCCAACTTCCAACTCCAACTCCACCCTCCAACTTCACCCTCCAACTCCACCCTCCAACTCCAACTCCACCCTCCAACTCCACCCTCCAACTCCACCCCCCAACCCCACCCTCCAACTCCACCATCCAACTCCACCCTCCAACTCCACCCTCCAACTCCACCCTCCAACTCCACCATCCAACTCCACTCTCCTCCATCACTCAGGGGCACCACCACATCACTCAGGGACACCACCACATCACTCAGGGGCACCACCACATCACTCGGGGACACCACCACATCACTCGGGGACTCACTCGGGGACACCACCACATCACTCGGGGAAACAACCAAATCACTCTGGGACCTCACCACATCACTCAAGTACACCACCACATCACTCAGGAACACCACCACATCACTCAGGAAAACCACCACATCACCTAGGGGCACCACCAAATCACTCGGGCACCACCAAATCACTCAAGGGCACCACCACATCACTCAGCCGAACCACATCATCACTCAGCACCACAACAGCACTGTCCTTGCTTGCTACCAACAAGCATTGCCATAGCCAAAAGACTTGCATTAGGAAAGTGTAAGCTATTGGCTTTGTGAATAACAATGCTATTAATTTATATATGTTCAAAGCCAACACATATTAAAAAAATGTGTCATTTACAATACCAATAGCTCACACTTTCCTAATGCGAGACATATTGCATTGCAAATGCTTTTTTTTATTTTTTTTATTTATCATTTTCAAAAGGAAAAAGAAAAAGAAACAGTTCAAAGCGAATGTTATAATGATGCATCAAAAATACATATCATAATAGGTGGACAATAATATAGGTACGGTAGAGTAGCACATAGCACACAACTAAAGCCATAATGGTCGCTCGGGCACTGATCGCAGTCCAACACCATCATTAATCAATTTCAACATTGCTGTGTAGTAATGCAAAATAATGTAAAATACAAACAAGTAAAACAGAAAATCTTGCCAATGTTTTGGGTCTTCCATTAGTATACATCATCAGAGCAATTGTTGACATTTTTCAACACATCAAATGAGATGAACGCAAGAAAAATACAGTTTACAGCATTAGTATATTTGTATACGGCCGCCTACCCAACCCCTTCTGGGACAATGGAGCTCATCGACTGAGATTGTTGTTCCTCAGTTATCTTAGCAATGTATGAACGATATGGACCCCAAATATCAACCGGGCGGGATGCCAGTGGGATCTGCGTGGAGTATTCCACACAATTAACATTACAGAACGCCATGCTCCGAAGCCAAGAGTCTGAGCTTGGAGAACGCCTAGAACACCAAAACAGCGCAACTTCGCGCTTTGCTAACAGAAATCCAAGGGCAGCGAGTTTACGGACGGAGCGTGGAAAATTAGCAACATAGCCCAGCAGTGCAATTTCGGGGGTGGGAGTTAATACCATACCCAATATATCACCAAAGATGCGATGTACTTGAACCCAATAGTCATGTAAGAGAGGGCAGGTCCAGGAAAGGTGGGCGAAGTCGGCATAGGGAGCATTGCATTTGGGACAACAGTGAGGTCTGCAAGGATCAATCTTATGTGAAAGGGCTGGAGTATGATAAAGCCGTTTCAGAAATTTGAAGTGTATGAGTTTGTGTCTACTGTTGATGGACACTTCCTTCGTGGCTCTACAACACTGTGCCCATTGATAATCTGTTATTGGTTTACCCAAATCACCCTCCCATGCGGCGCGTACCTTGGAATCCAAAGAAGGAAGCAAGGCTACACACAACTTATACAGCTTAGAGACCATATGCGACCCAGTCCGGCTCTGTATGATAAATGTGAGCGGCGTGGTGTCATCTGGGGGAACCGGAAATGTAGGGAACTCGGCATGCATCATGGACCGAATTCTAGTCAACACAAAAGAATCCATAAATGAGCGGTCAGCAAAACGTTGGTCGTCTGATATGGAAAAGGCGTGACCCTCGGGGAAGAGGTCGCCAACAGTGTGGATTTAATATTTAGACAATGTGCGCTGGACCACAGGTTCACCGGTTATAGGAAGCCAATGAGCATTGGGCAGAGGGAGGGCGGGAGAGTATAATCGGTCCAGATGAAGCAGTCTGCGCACCTTGTCCCAAGCCCAGCAAGTGGACGAGACAGTCTGTATATCTTGCGGGTCACGAGGAATACCCCTGGGAAGGACGGTATGAAGGGGCACAGGGAGCACCAGGTCAGCCTTAGGCTTCAAGTACAAAATCCTGGCATCCGGGTGGAACCAGGAGTGTGCGTAGGAACATTGTGCAACCAAAAAATAGAGATAAAAATCAGGGGCCCCAAAGCCGCCCCTTTCATATGGGAGCGTTAAGACATGCCAGGACACCTGTGGAGTCTTGTCTCCCCAACCTAATCGTAACAATAAGGAGGGCAGTTGGGAAAAAAAGGCCTTAGTGAGTGGGATCGGGATGTTATTGAAAAGGTTAAAAAAAACGAGGAAGTACAATCATTTTTACTATGGCGATCTGACCAGCCATGGATAGAGGGAGGCGGATCCATCGCTCAAGTTGATGTTCTAAAAAATCCAGAGCTCGACCATAGTTCAGTCTGATTATGGAAACCGTGTCGAGGTGGACATGGACCCCCAAATAATTGACCGATTCAGTATTCCATTCCAGAGGAAAGTCACAGTTCCACTGCAATGTGGAGGGGGTGAGCGGAAAAATGACGGACTTGTGTCAGTTAATGCAGAGGCCAGAATATTCCCCGAAGCGGATTATTTCAAGCACTAAAGGCTCTAGGTTAACCTGAGGCATTCTAACATATAAAATCGTGTCATCAGCATACAGAGATATTAAAAGTGGGCCCGTGCGGAACTGGAGACCCCGGTGGAGGTGTCTCTCCTGAAAATGGCGAACCAAAGGGTCCATCGCAAGGATGAACAGCAAAGGGGAAAGGGGACATCCTTGGCGCGTACCGCGCGACAATGAAAACTGTTCAGAAATTGTGCCATTCAAGCGCATTGGGCCTTAGGCGCGGTGTATAACAAGGCAACTGTAGACACAAACACCTCAGGCATCCCCATACGTCTCATAATGGATAAAAAGAAAGGCCACTCCAGCGAGTCAAACGCTTTCTCAGCATCCAGGAGCACAGCAGAGGCCGGAGTGGAGGGGTCCATTCTATGTATAACCGAGAACAACGTCCTCAGATTTAAGGAGGTGGAACGATGTGGGACAAATCCCGACTGTGCCGGTGAAATGATGGACTCCATCGAAAGCGAGAGTCGGATGCCTAGAACCTTAGCTAGGTTCTTATAGTCTAGGGGGCATATTACCAACAACTAGCGATATTTATTGCTAAATGCGCTTAGCGACTTTTTTTTATCGCTGCCTATCGCTGGATATTTTAGCGGAGAAAACATGCTATTAGCAACGTTTATCTCCATAGCGCTAAAATATCCAGCGATAGCAGCGTAATGCGAGAATATCGCTGAGAATGTAGCGATATTCTCGCATTAGCGATGAAATGCTCTTAGCCATGTTATCCACCTCCCATTGGATAACATGGCTAAGAACTGGTCAGAGCAGGCGTTAGTTTTTGGCGATAGCGGGAATATTTCCATCGCTACGCCAGCCTTGTGAATAGACTATAGCGACTTTATCGGCTAACGGGTTGGGTACGCCCACTTTGCATGTCATTAGCGATAAATATCGATGAAATGCAAAGCGGGCGCCAAACAGCTCGCTATCGCCTTCAAGCTGTCGCTAACTGCTGTTAGCGACTGCTTGATAATAGGGCGAAAGAATTTTCGCCGCTTAGCGGCCGAAAACGGCTGCTAAACCGGCGAAAAGTGCCTATCGCCCCCCTTGATAATATGCCCCTAGGTTCAATAAGGAAAGGGGTCTGTATGAGCCACAAGAAGTGGGGTGTGTGCCAGGTTTTGGGAGAAGGACAATAACCGCCTCACGGAGAGTTGGTGGTAAGATGCCAGATTCCAATGCGTCTGTGTATACCTTCACCAATCTCGGGACCAATTCTTCTTTATATGATTTATAGAAATCAGCGGAAAAACCATCGAGGCCCAGCGCCGAGGAGCCCCTCAATGCATCTATGGCTTCGACTATACTATCCGGAGTGATGGGTGCAGCAAGGAATTCTTGCATATGCTTTTCGAGATAAACCATGGCGATCTCGTTTAAATAAGGCCCGGGGTCTTTCCGGTCTCCCGATAGCGTGGATGCGTAGAGGGTCTTGTAGTATGACAAAAAAGTGTCACAGACGTCTGGGGTGGAATAGTGCACCGCTCCTTGAGAATCTACGATTTCCGTGATGTATGATGCATGATGTGGAGGACGAAGCATCTGCGCCAGTAAGTTGCCCGGTCTATCACCCTCTCCATACTGGCGTGCTGTATGCATTGCAAATGCTTGTTTAATAATAGGCCCTATTATGCTTTCCGTCCAGGATGTCAGCACATATCCTCCTACTGCTGCATTGCATACATGCATCAGTATAGGGGTCCATAAATTATTATGTGATTTAAATGTGATGATTGGGACCGCATCTGGGACATGTGCCTTTAAGGCAGCAAATTTTCCCAAGAGGGTAGTAACCTCTTCTAGACTGAAAGGTTTTAGCTGTGATTGTCCTACTAAGCATTTTGCTCCAGGGGTGGCGTACAGGTCTTGGTTTTCTATGTTGAAAATTCCCTCATAATGACTCAGCTAGTCAGCCTGTTGGACTAGCAACTCTACCTAGGGGGTGGATGAATCCTTTAAAAATGGCTGGTTTATAGTTTTCCAGAAAAGGGTAACATCTCTTGTTTTCGCTTCATGTTGCAATTTTGCCCATGCTTTCTCCTGCTGCTCTGCATTTTTTTTCCTGGCGCTTGCTTGTAGGCAAGTCTCAGGGTTAGAATCTTTTCCCTTTTTCTTAGGTGGGTATAATGGGCTTTCTTCAAATTCTGGTTTGAACTCGAGCCATCCCAGTTAAACCACCTATTGGGTTTGTTGTCAGGCCTCTTCCTAGTAGATCTCAAGTTACCCGCAATGACTGTTAACATTTTTGGTAAAAGCTTCTATAGTTATGTAGTGCAAGGACTTTTGTTTAGTACAGGTAGAAAAATCATCGCAATAGTCCGTTAACACCTTTTCAATTACAGAATCTCAATTGAAATGTATCCACCTGAGTCTAATGCTATTTGCACCATGAGTTTGACTATCTTCTGCCAGTTGTGGACCCTTGGTACACTGTGTTTAAATATTAAGTGATGTCAACAAAGGACGATGATTGCTAAAAAAAAGTGCGATTATTTAAAAAGATCCACCCATCCAAGTCATTCTACAGAGATCAGGATGTGGTTGATAGTAGAACCAGAGCGGTTCCCCTGAAAAGAGGATATCAATTTTCCATCACAATCCAGTGCATGTTCCATAAACTCCAAATTATATTAGAAGATCAGCTCATTAAGGGCCTCACCATTTGTATTGTGTGGGAAATTAATTTGATTACCCCCATGAATGTTTGTTAACACACATATCTTACTGGTGGGTTTATCTTAGGTTTCTATATTAAAACCCCTAACCCATAAATAAACGCAGCTCTCTGATACACAGCTCTCAAAATATTTCAATACTCTTCCCAGATCATCAACAACCCTATTCCTCATGTTGTTGAAAGTATTATTATAAAAATGAATCAAAATAAATAAGCTTTCTCAGTGGTCTGGAAACGAAATATCTGGTACAATGGTAAATTAAGGCGAGGCTTTTACATTGTTAACAGAGAGGTGTTAGAAATTAGTAAAGCTAGACCCCCCATGGCTCGTCAATGGCTGGAGGAGTAGCTGGTGAACTAAAGGTCTATCTAAGTAAAAGTCCCTTGTGTCCCAGATTTCCTGTAAACAAATCAAATGGGATGTGTTTATTATGTCTATTCAATGCTTATGTCCTAATTTATATTTAATACATGCGATGTTCCAGGTCTAAATTTCTACTTTAGGCCCACACTGTATTGGCATTGGGAATCCCGCCCATTCACATTAGTTGAATCTGGCAAAATTCCACAAGTTGTTGCCAAACCAGTGGGATTGAGGTTATTAAAATCAAATTGGTTCTCATATGGGTCAAAAAGGGGCATCTGGCCTGTGAAAATACCAGGGGCCTGATTATGATGGCGGACGGACATCAGTCCGTCCACCAACATCTCTTATTTGGGCCACCAACCAACAAGGCGGCAGTCCCACTATAGGAATCAGGATGCGACCGCCCCTGTGGTGGTTGCATCGCCCACCTTTAACATTGCGGTGGGTGTTGCTGGCTGCAGCACCCGCCTCAATGTTGAAAAAGGGATGCTTTACAAATCCATGTACTACGTGACAGGTACCATGCTGTGCCTTTCACTTTGTACAGGGATTTGTAGGGGACACCAAAGGGGCCCCTCCCACACCCAAAGGAAAGGGCCAAGTTTGAAGGGGGGCCCCATACGGACCCACAATGTCCATCCCCGCCAGCCTTTCTATGGCGGTGAACTGGCATGGAAAGGCTGGCAGGGAGGGAGCACCCTAATTCCTACAGCGGTGCCCTGTAGGCACGCCACCATTTTAGTGATTGGGAGGCCATCCGCAGGACCAGCGGGTCCAAGGAGTCTGTTGGATGTGTGGTGGTCTGGCTTTCCACCCGCCTGCACACCACCCGCCATCAAAATCTGGCGGGAGGAAAAGATTCTAGGATGGCGGGAGACGGATGGCGGGGAGACCCCCATCAACAGCCTGTCAGAGGCGGTCTCCCTGATATCCTAAAGAGCCCATGGACTCTTTCCAGTAATGTTCAGGGGAGACCCCTGAGGCTGTGCATTTAGCAGATATTTTGCCTGTTCACTTGGCTCCCTCACATCCCTTCTCACAGGATCCCTGACATAATGTAGAATACCAAAATATATACTTACCAAAATATCCTTGACAAAATATAGAATGCAAAAATATCGAATTCCTATCTACAAACAGGTAAGTACAAAAATATTGAATCAAAAATATAGTTGTAAAAAATATAGTTAGTCAAAATATCGATTTTTTTTAAATGTCTTTAAAGTAATTTCAAATTAATGAAATAATAAATATAATTAACTAAAACATACTTAAAAATACTAAAATAACCTTAGAATTACTAAATAATTAATTTAAGTTAAAAAAATAAACATACAATTTTATTTTTTAATACATATATATATTAACGTAACATTAATAATAAATATACAATATTTTTACCGTAGGATAGCGGGAGGGTAAAATTTACTATTACCACTCCAGTGAGTGCAACCGTAGGGAAAGCGTTGGATAGCGTAGGGGTAATAATTACTATTCCCACTCCAGTGAGTGCAACAGTAGGGAAAGCGTTGGATAGCGGGAGGGTAAAAATTACTATTCCCACTCCAGAGAGTGCAACAGTAGGGAAAGCGTTGGATAGCGTAGAGGTAAAAATTACTATTCCCACTCCAGTGAGTGCAACAGTAGGGAAAGCGTTGGATAGCGGGTGGGTAAAAATTACTATTCCCACTCCAGAGAGTGCAACAGTACAGAAAGCATTGGATAGCGTAGGGGTAAAAAATACTATTCCCACTTCAGAGAGTGCAACAGTAGGGAAAGGGTTGGATAGCGAGAGGGTACAAATTACTATTCCCTCCCCAGAGAGTGCAACACTAGGGAAAGCATTGGATAGTGGGAAGATACAAATTACTATTCCCACTCCAGAGAGTGCAACAGTAGGGAAAGCGTTGGATAGCGGGAGGGTAAAAATTACTATTCCCACTCCAGAGAGTGCAACAGTAGAAAAAGCGTTGGATGGCGTAGGGATAAAAATTACTATTCCCACTCCTGAGAGTGCAACAGTAGGGAAAGCGTTGGATAGCGTGAGGGTAAAAATTACTATTTCCACTCCAGTGAGGTTAACAGTAGGGAAAGTAATGATTTAATATATTAATAAAAATGAATTAAATATCAATACCAATAAAATATTAATTAAAATTAATTACCGATTTTATATTATGTAATAATTAATTAATTAGAAATACAAATACATATTAGTTATTAAAAATTAATTACCTATTCATAATTAACAACTAATTAATTTTCAATAACAAAAACTAATTAATAATAAAAATTAATACTAATTAATAATTAACAGTAAAGTAATTATCAATACACAAAAGTATTTTTATTATGTAATTAAATACAATTGCATTACTTCCCACCCTATTCCCCTATAAACCCACAAGCCGCTACAGAAAATAAATTAATACAATTATCATAATTATCAAATAATGAATTATTAAAATAAATTACCAATTAATACAAATTAATTACCAATTAAAAATTAATTAACAACCAATTAAAAATCAATACCAATAAAAAAAAAATATTTACTTCATTACAATTAAATTACTTCCCACCCTATTCCCCTATAAACCCACAACCCGCTACAGAAAATAAATTAAGAAAATCAACATAATTATCAATTAATCAATTAATAAAAATTAAATACCAATTAATAAAAATGAATTACCAATTAAAATTGAATTAACAATAAATTCAAAATGAATGCCAATGAATAAATACAAATATTTAATTAATTACAATGAAATTACTTCCCACCCTATTCCCCTATAAACCCACAACCCGCTACAGAACTAAAAAGCTAAATTAAATTAAAAATAATTAATAATTGCTAAAAATTAATATTTAATTTAATATAATTAAATTACTTCCCACCCTATTCCCCTATATACCCACAACCCGCTACAGAATTAAATTACGCAAAAATTAAATAACATAAAATTAATTAATTAAACATACATTACAAAAATAATATACACTTTTCACACATATACTAACATACAAAACACTCGATATTATTAAAAATTTGATATATTTTAATGCCTATATTATATACTTCGATTATTTTGACTTCTATATTTTGGCAATCGATATTAT
Source organism: Lissotriton helveticus (assembly GCF_964261635.1). Lineage (NCBI taxonomy): Eukaryota > Metazoa > Chordata > Amphibia > Caudata > Salamandridae > Lissotriton > Lissotriton helveticus. The sequence continues at coordinate 1,305,928,948 of NC_136061.1, forward strand.
ATTACTTACCTTCAATTTGATATTTTTAACCGCTATATTGTGTCCATTTGATATTTTGTCCATTCTATATTTTTACTTCGATAGTATGGCCATTCTATATTTTGGTTTCGATATTGTGTCTAGTTACCCTTCTCACTATCTGATCATAAACAGCATGTGCGTTTGTGGTATTTGCCACAGATAATGAGGGTGATGAGTGTGATGTTGGCCCCTGTAATCCTGTGCTGGGTGCTGGCTTAATATAGCTTGTCAATGATTGTTCTACAGCAACTACACATGCACATTGGGGTCCCAATTTAGCATCCTGGGCACAATAATTGTATCATACAGGAAGTCCATCAATCTCTCAAATGTATCCTTTCCCCTAGACGTACTACCACTAGATGATACAGTATTTGTAGGTTGGGTATTATAAGCCCTGGTATTTCCCCTGTTGATTTGGATTTGGATTTACTGCCCCTCCCCAATATCTTCCTTTTTCCTCCCCCCTCCCCCATCCCCCCTCCCCCACAGCCCTCAATTGTTGCCACCATAACTTTAGGCTCTAGAGGGATGGGTGTTTTTGGAGCCTACTTAGCAAACCGCCACATGTATCAAAGGGTTTTACCCATTCTGTGTCTATGGGAAAATGTGTTCATACATATGGCCCAATGTGATGTCTTCCATAGATGCAGTTTGTAGTGCTGGTAAATGTCCTTCCAGTTCCTCCATAACCTCCGTGACCTATGCAACTAAGGGAAGAAATATCTCCCTAGAACCGGAGTGGTTAGAGTCCCCTGGGGTGATGGTATGGAGGATGAGAGGGAACGGCGACTTTCAGCCAACTCAATCTCCTTATTAATGAACCCCGGGGGGCGCTGCAGGAAAGCGTTCACAGTGGTTTAACATGGGATGGAGGAGCACCAGTACGTAGCTTATTTTTCCCCATAGTTCTTGTTTCCATGCAAATGTATGCAGAAATGTAGAGATGTAAAGGAGGCCACTTAGAGCATACTGTGATATCATGCGATCAGGGGCGGAGCGGTATCAGGATCCAGCTGTACTCACTTGACACTTACACCAAAATCCCATGCGCTGAATCCATTGTCAAATAGTTAATCTTTGTCACAAAGGGCATGCCCACTTGTTTTATCTTCTGTGCTTCTTCTTGTAGTAAGACTAGCATTACAAGCCACCTCTATAGATCATATGTTGGAGAGTCAGAATAGAAAGAGACTTTTGGACATGACTCACGGAAGCACACAAAAGTTCCTAGTTTTATGATTGACTGTAGGAAGTTCATGCAAACACACTGAAGTGTGGAAGGCACAGATTTAGCCCACACACGCCAACCATATCACTCCACCACCAGACTTTTCAATTGATAACACTATAAAATGACTGCTCATCTAAAATCATACCAAGCCACTGATCAAGTCAGGGAAAGAGAAACAACGCCTCAAAAAACATTGAAGAGATCAGAAAAGATTTCTTTGAATGAAAGTAGAATCTGTCTGTTTATATGCTGTGGTACTTTGTCTAAGGTAGACAAATAAAATGTATGGTTGAGGTGGGTGAAGGTAACACTTTTACCCCTGAAACTCAGGGAATTTGAAATCTTCAAAGTGGCAATTCCAAATGAAGTATTACGACTTCCCGACGCAAAGTTACTCATTTTGTTGGCCTGCAGAACTGGGCAGTTTTCAGTTGCAAGATGTTCCGCCCATCAACAGATAAACATGGATTCCTAGCAGGGAAGGAGATGGACATTTGAGGGGAGCTAGGACTGGAGCTCTGGGACTGTGTGAAACTAGGGGTGCTGGCCCAAGTTGATGTTCCCAGGAGGCTAGACAGATGATGATGTGAGGCAGGGTATATACTAGGAGCTAACAAGGGACTGTTTCCCATTGCACCCCTTATAGTCTCCCACAGCCACGAAGGACTACTAAAGATGCCCCTTTTTAAAATTAAAATAAAAACTTTGCAAGTGTTTTTTTAATGTCAGTGTTGTAATTTGCTCAACGTGGCAATTTTAAACACCCTTTTTGCCCCAAAATGAACACCACAATAGTCTCTAGAATAAAATTTGGGAGAAAAGAAAATGTGATGCAATTGCTCATCCTTTAGATGTTTTTGAGGAGAGAAAAGGAAGTAGTCAGTTAGGAGGAGCTGGGATAGCAGAGGTGCTGCAGGAAAACGTGACATAGATTGTTATGCCACGTGCTCCATAGAGGGTAGCAGCAGGGCTTTAAGTGGGCCGGGTCTCACTGGTGCTGAGCACATGCAGTTTTTTAAAGGGGGCCTCGAAACGGGTCCCTATCGGGCTCTGTTTTGTGCCCTTGCACAGACGGTCTGATTTTTTTCCTGGACTGCAGTGACAACAGGCACATCGATGTGCGCATGCTCATACTGCTCACTTATCAGTAGTGGAGAAGTTACGTCATGACGTCATGCCAGGTGAGCGTTGTAGGGGAAGGGAAATCCTTTAAAGAGAGTCGTTTTCTCTCTGGGCTTCCCTTCTCTTTTTGAAACTCAGGATCAGCTACATTGTTGTGATGTCAACAGGGCTTTAAGTGGAAACCTTTTCAATATTATATACAAGCCAAAGTTGCTGCTTATTTATCTTATGCAACTAACAACCATTGACAAAGCCAATAGTCTTGATTAGTTGTAGGTATGATGTTACTTGTTGTATCATATATCTGGATGCAATGACAGAAACAGCAAAATACAAGTCGGGCGGCACACTATGCTAAGCACAGATTTTTAGCCTATGTGTTTTTAAGCCACCCCCTTAATTACATTGGCCACGCCCCTGTGAGAGACCTCCCAGTTTTTTCATCCCACTTAAAGCCCTGGTTAGCAGTGATAGTGCGGTGTAGCTGAAGCTGCCCTATTTGTATCTCCACAAAGTGTACTTCAAACATTTTGTTAAAAAAACGGTAACGCTGCAAATTACTTGACTGCAAGTTTACAATGTGGGCACTGTCTGTGAGGAAATCTGTGCTTGGTGAAAAGGGATTCCTTTGGGTAATACAGCTCTGATTGGCAGTCAAATAAATGTCCAATATTCTAAAAACACATATTGCCTTAGTTGTATCCCTCCATTTAACAGCAACATAGAAAACGGCGATTGTACAAGGAAACCTCATACTTCGCTACACAAAGGAAATTGGCTCCCAGAATCGTGAAAACTGTAACAAAGAAGAAATTCGAACCAAATGTCAAAATGTAATAACAATTGGTCACAATTTCTGGAAACATGACTAATCCGAACTAAAAAAAAAACTTTCCTTCTATGATTATTTTTACTCTTTTTATGTATGTCAAATTATGTTATAAGTTCCCCCTGAAATTGGTTAGAGACCAACCAGTTAAGATGACAGTATTTCCTCCAAGTGCCAACTCACTGTAGATTTTAATTGGTTAGGACTAGCTTTTTTCCTTGTTTTACAACTTCGTAAATAGATGGAAACTTTAGTAAAAGAAAAAAAAAGCTGAATCCGAAGAACGTCACGGGCAAGGTATTACATTCTAATTAATAGAAAAATACAGAGAGAAGATACTCCTCCAGTCAAGGCAGCTTCCCATGACTGGCCGGAGTCATGTAAACAGAACATTACATGCTGCCGAGAGAGGCTACGTTCTACAGATGTGGGAATTACTCACTTACTGCGTCAACTGTTTTTCTTTTTTTCAATCCCCCTCTCTTGACTTGGCTATTAAACAAGGACAGAGACATCGGATGTCAAAGCTGCGAGTTAGGGGTGCTATTCTCAGTCAACTATTAAATAAGCAAACCAAAAAACACAACAATCTCCGCCGCAAAACAAGTTGAGCTCAAGTGTGGCTTTAATGGCTTGCACCGCACACAGTTCTTGTAAAGGTGTTTCTATAGCGAGCTGGCGCTCTGAAAGCACACCAAAACAAAATGGCGGGCTTCAAGTGGGAGGTTAAAGGAATGACTCCTGATCTTTCCCTGGCCGTTTCTTGCAAACTGTCATTATGTTTGCGCTATATGACAAAGAGGGTTTGCTGTCCTTACAATATTCTATGTAGATATGTATATGTTTTATCTCAAGCTGCACACTCTTATAATGACTGCGTAAACCTGAAATCTGATGAATATACCCCCTGTTCTACTACATCGAATTCTGCTGACCTACAGCAGTGCGCCCTGATGCCTGCGTGGCCAAGTTAGCGCTAAATAAAACAACAAATAAGTAAATAAATGCAGTTTTGAGTTAATATAAGACACTTAGACAACACTGGGACGTGGTACACTGTATATGTTGCGGAGTGAATTCTACAATTGGTACCTACATAACAGTGGATTTATTTAATAAGCTTAATTAATAAACTGTCTTAAAAATCTAGGCCTTCATTAACGGGGAATTGGCGTAGGGGAGCACCGCAAGGAATCTTGCTTCATTGCCCTAGGCTAATGTTAAGCAGCAGGTTCATTCCTATACTTGCCCCTGCGCTGGCACACAAATTGATGCCTAGCGCCAACGCATGGTGCAAAGGTGTCTGCAGGGGCACATCACTGCTCAAAAACAATACTGAGAGGCGCTTTCCTCTTTCCATGTGTTTTGCAGGGATGTATGACGTTACAATGCACACTTTTACAACGCACACCTTTGCAACGCATTTTTTACAAAGCAACATCCATTACAACGCATTCCATTACAACGCATGCCATTACAACGAATTTTTAAAAACTACATTTACAACGCATTCCATTACAACGCATACTACCTTTACAACACATACCATTACAACGCATTACATTACGTTGCATGTTTGGTAAGTATTGGATAGTGTAGGGGTAACATTTACTATTCTAACTCCACGGGGTGCAACAGTAGGGTAAGTGTTGGATAGTGTAGGGGTAAAAATTACTATTCTAACTCCAGGGGGTGCAATAGTAGGGTAAGTGTTGGATGGTAATGTTATGCGTTGTAATGGTATGCGTTGTAATGACTGAGTTGTAATGACATGCGTTGTAGTGGTGTGCGTTGTAGTGTCATGCGTTCTAATGGTTGCGTTGTAAATGCATGCGTTGTAATGGATGTTGCGTTGTAAAAGTTTCGTTGTAATGGTAGTGCGTTGTAAAAGTTGCGTTGTAAAGGTTGTTTACCGTTTTGCAGTATGCAGCACAAATGGAAAGACGAACAAATTAGGAGAAATAAACATATTTCCCCTTGTTAAACCTGCTCTGGGAGGCATACGATTTTGGCTGGTCCTCAGGTGTACGTGATTAAGGAAATCTGGGGCAGCGTCAAAATCCTTGGGTGCTGCATGGGAAAACTCACCGCAATGCTCATGGAACACCTCCCAAGTACCTAGTCGGGCAAAGCAGCGCCTTGCTCTGCTTTGTCTTACTCCATATCTAGGAGGCCACACAAAGCCATGTAAAGTGGCTTTGCATGGCCTCAGAGATATGCCTTAAAGGCTTGCGCCACAGGAGTGTCAAAAAAATTACGCCCCTGTAGCACAAGCCTCTCATAAATAAGCCCCATAGCATTGTCCATGAGACATATTTGCTTAACTCACTTAAGTGAAAATCAGACTGCAAAACTAATTTCTATATAAACATCAGCTCAAATCATATTACTCTTGTTCTTCTCATAACTGCTTGTAATATCCTTTATCTCAATATTATATGAAGCAACATGGAAAGTAATAGAAGACTCCATCCAAACAGACCATATTCGGACACCTCGAATAAAAATAGATTGCATTAATTAAAATGTATCAATTACAGTGTAACCCATCTGGCCACACAGTGAAGCTCAGAGTAAATAGATGGGATTAGGTATGGATTTATTACAAATTCAAGTCCAGACTGATGTACACAAGTTTCAGGAATATATTGTAATAATGCAAGATGCCTACAGGCAGGTCAAAACAACAAATAAAGTTTAGTCTCAGCAACATTAAACATACAAGAAATTTGGTGATCACAATGCAAAATAATAGAAAGAGGATCTGATGATCCTTTTACGAATTGCTGTCCTCTTGCCTATAATGTATGAGGATAATCTCCTGATTTACACCTTCTCTCATTGGAAAATAAATCCACTTCCCAAGCTTCCAAACTACTTGCCTTCTGAAGCAATTCCACTTCCAATAGCTTCCCTCGCCCCTAACTCTTTCAAATCTTCTGAAAACCCAGATATGTTCCGAGTACATTTCTCAAGATCCTGACTTTCGTCCAGGAAGTGAGTGCAGAATTTCTGAACTTTTAACATTCTGCTTACAAAAGGTTTAATGCAAGTTTATTTAGCAAGACCTGAGACTTTATCACAACCACCTCATTATTTACAAGCACTAAAGAGTTTAAAGTACTAGTAGGAAATGTATCCATTATTGTAGACAGATTTATAATTTTCAGATCATTCAAGATTACCACTATAGATGGGATTATAGCACCAATAATATCTCCTACTACTTCTGCTGCACTAACACTTTCTCTAGTTCTAGGTCTGGTTTCCCATACAGGATCATTAAAATGTTCCACATTGTAAATCTTCAGAAAAACTATACCAAGATAACCTGTACCTTGCCATCCCTGGAGCAATTTAAAATATGTATACTGTCCACAAATGAAATGCACTCCAAGAATCACAAAGAAATCTCCAAGAAAATGTTAGTGTTCCCTCTTGCCTTGAAAACATACTCACATTTACTCTTCCCTATAAATATTGTGTCTTTATAACTCTGGTAAATGTGTATACACAACTTTCCCTTATGTTGCCAGTCTAAGGTCAAGGTGGGCACATTTCCCTTCACCTGATGTTCAATTTCTTCACTACTCCACCTGTGGTGTCTCTTAAGATCATTTTCAGTTTCAGAATTGAACTCTCGATCTCTACTTCTGTATTCCACTAAATACAAGAATTTCTTTTCCACATCTAACATTGAACAAATCAAATTATGAGTGTGTGCAGATGCAGTGTGGAGTGACTTAAGAGACGCAAACTAGTTGCCTGCCGTCTTTGCACCTCTAAAATGAGGACTCTTATTCAAATATTTGAACATAGGAACTTCTGAAAGGACTAAATAATATTTCAAGAAACAATATTGGAAAATACCATGTCTATAGAATGGGCTTAGCAAAAGACAACAAGGAATTCCATATGTTAAAGGAATGTAGTGATAGAACCCTCCAGAACAGAAGCAGGTAACTGGGTACAAACGTAACAATCCATTGCATTCATAGTATCAATGTATTCATAAAGCAGTCTAAAGTAAGTGTTTGGAGAAAAATCTCCCCTTGAAAGAACTGTGTGCAGTCTCCTAACCCCCATCCACAGTGGGTTACTATCAGCAGGATATGGTGTCGTAGGGGAAATAGTAGGTTTGATTTCTACTGACCTATATGTAGCTAGATATAACCCTTTAAACAATACGATTAGTACTGTAACTCCAAATATTAGTGTGTCTGCTATGATGTATTTACGCCTATTCGTATTAGAATTGCTTACATTTCTTCATTGGAACCTAAACCGTTCGGTGGAACATACCAGCTTCAGAGTCTTCTCTGTTGGTTTCTACCTGTCTAAGAAGCAAAACCAAAGTTCAAATGATATGCACCAAGAATATGTTCAATGATCTTCATGAGTCTTCCTTAGCCCTACTCTCTGCCCTTCTAAAGGACAGCCTTGTGTTCCTTCAGCTGCCTCTGTACTCTTCTTTCTTTTCTACAAAGTCGATTTAAATGTCTCTAATAAGAAATGGTTCAAGTATAATAACAATCTGTTCCAGAATGAAGTTTTTCAGTTCATCGAGTAGCACAGGGAACTCATTTGCATCCAGAAAAGGAAATTCGGCTACATCCAGAATAAGATGTCTCAAAGCACTTGATTCAGCGTCAATCAGGGATCGATAAACAATAATAACACAAACGTAGGCCCATACTCATACACCCAACTCAATCAATCCCTTTTGCACTGTTTTCCAGTTTAACAAAATCAGTTGTTCATAATACAAACTCAAATCTAACACACTAAGGGGCTCATTAGGATGGCGGACGGAAGGATGTCCGCCGTCCTGGAGTAGGCGGAAAAAGCCCTTTTCCGTCCGCCTGCCGCGGACAGTCCGACCGCCATATTAGGATGGGAAAAACTGTCACAACTCCATACGCGGCGGAAGAGAACGCACCGCCGCGGAATTACACCCGACCCCGCGGCGGACGTAACCAATCCAGAGACACCGCCGTACGGAAGGACGTCTCCGACCGTGTCCCAAATCACGATGGCGGAAAACACATATAAAACCGCTGCGGAAAGACAACCTGCCTGAACACGGCGGATTCCCCACAGCTAACAAACCACACATTGCGAAGATACGCACCAAAAGCAGCTCGCCCACATGGACCCAGCACTACACGCTTTTCCGATACTCTTCGCGATCCTCCACCAGCAAGTCATGGACCATCATCGATGACGACGCAGGTACGCTACACACCATTTACCGGAAGGGGAGTACCTGGCAGGGCTGTGACGTTGGGAGGGGAAGTGTCATGTCACAGGAAATACATTGACGAACGCACCAAAATATACACAATAGAAGTACACAACCAGGAATGACAGCGACAAACCACTAAACATGATACATTAGCTTTATTCAACATAATAGGTGCATAATATCAGAAAATCCAAGAGCATGGGCATTGTGCCCAACAGAGCAGGTACATCATTGGCAGCATATGAGAGGGCAGAATGCATTATCAGAACAGCAACAGGGCATTGTGGACAACAGAGCAGGTCCATCAGAGGCAGCACGTGAGAGGGCAGAATGCATTATCAGAACAGCAACAGGGCATTGTGGACAACAGAGCAGGTACATCAGAGGCAGCACGTGAGAGGGCAGAATGCATTATCAGAACAGCAACAGGGCATTGTGCCCAACACAGCAGGTACATCAGAGGCAGCACGTGAGAGGGGCTAAGTGCATCAACAGTCCATTGCACTGAACAGGTCCATCAGAGGCAGCACGTGAGAGTGCAGAATGCATTATCAGAACAGCAACAGGGCATTGTGGACAACACAGCAGGTACATCAGAGGCAGCACGTGAGAGGGGCTAAGTGCATCAACAGTCCATTGCACTGAACAGGTCCATCAGAGGCAGCACGTGAGAGGGGCTAAGTGCATCAACAGTCCATTGCACTGAACAGGTCCATCAGAGGCAGCACGTGAGAGGGCAGAATGCATTATCAGAACAGCAACAGGGCATTGTGGACAACAGAGCAGGTACATCAGAGGAAGCACGTGAGAGGGGCTAAATGCATCAACAGTCCATTGCACTGAACAGGTCCATCAGAGGCAGCACGTGAGAGGGCAGAATGCATTATCAGAACAGCAACAGGGTATTGTGGACAACAGAGCAGATACATCAGAGGCAGCACGTGAGAGGGGCTAAGTGTGAGAAGTTGGCCTGATATGCAGTGCTCACTATTCTAGTGATCACTATGTATCAGTCCAAACAACCCTTATTGATGATTGGTTGTAAGTCAACCTTATAGACCAGCTATCCTAGTAGCATGGATACGAGCAGTCTAAGGCTAAGACTCTAGAGGGCGTGTTAAGCCAGCTGTTTTACCATCACATTACCCCTTGAACACCAAGTGAAAGGACACCACACAAGTTGTTATGAAAATAAACAGATATTTATTTATAACAAGTCTACCCTGAACTCTTTATTAGTCAGGGAGCTAAGCACACAACAAAACTCTTACGAAAATACTTTAAGTCGCACAATTTACACAAATGCCCTAGGGGCACGAAAAACCATATACACAGTAAGTGGAATGCGAACTTGCTAGCAGGTAAGTAGTACTTTTCTAGACTCAGGAATCGCTAGGCCTACAATTCTAAACACTGGGATTAGATGCAGGAGGCCTGTGGACGTCGTGTGCAGAGTGGGAACTCTCACGCGTAAGGCGGGAAAAAGTCTATGGAGGCTAGCAGTTGCAAAATTACTGTTCTCGGGCGAACCCGACTAGGTGGGTCGAAAACAAGAGTGGATCCGAACACTTAGGGTGTTGGACTATGCTGGAGCACCGGAGTACTCAGGTTACCTAGCCCAGGGGCTGCGGCTGCATAGGGTTGAAGTTGCGTCGGAAACCCTCGTTGAAGATCCAGGAGCCTGAAGAAAGAGTTGCTGGCAGGCGGCCAGTGAAGAGAGTTCGTGGCGATCCAAGCCTGGATCAGGAAAGAAGAAACCTGTAAGCAGAGGGGACCAAGTTCTGAATCACTAGCCAGTGATTTGAGTGGGCACCAGGATGGCACCGGACGAAGTCACCTCAGCCAGGTGAGTGGGCGCTGCTGGGCTCTGCAGTCTCTCGGACCAGGAGGCGTTGTCGGCGACCAGGATGGAGGTGCGAGCTGTCCCACGAAGGTTCTTGCTGTCGACGTCGCTGGACCCAGGATTGGGCAACAAGTCTTGGCAAATGCAAGGCCCACGCGGTGGACCTAAAATGGCGTCTTGAGTGGACCAGGAGGGTCCAGGGTGCTCCTCTTTTGGAGGGGAGCAAGAGCTAGTCTGGAGCAACCAGACCAGCAGTAGTTGTCGTCGTGGAGCGTCGTGAAGGGGTCACTAGCCAAACGGGCAAGCGACCTGGACAACGCGGTTGGCAGCAAAGAGCAGAAGGGCCCCACGCAGATCTCGTGGATGCAGGGGGGCTGAACTTCGGTGCTGGAGCTGCTCAGGGTCGGGGCTTCTCTTACCCCAAAGCACTCAGTCGAGGGTCACTCGGGAGTCGTGCTGGACAAGCGTCGTGCAGTTCTGAAGATGGCCGGTCCCTCGAGGTCTCGTCACACCCACGGATCACAGCTGGGCTGATGATGTAGGTTGAGGTCAGAGGTGCCAGGGAAGCCGGTTCTCGTCGTGCTGGAGCAGTCTTGATCCGAAGGAGAGACTGGCAACAAACCGCGATGCTTGGTTGGTGCCTGCTGCTGCAGGGTGACTACTCCTTAGTCACAAGGGAGAATCTTGGGAAGAAGTCTTGAGTTCCTTTCGTGAAAAGTAGTTTCAGGATTCAAAGATGATCTGATTTGGAAGGGGGCCAGGTCCTACCTTTATCCTGCAAAAAGGGGCTGGCACGCGACTAAGTCCTGCCCTATGGGTGGGACCAGGAGGGGGGTGGTTACACCCCTCTCCTTTGGCGGGCTTTTCCCAGGCCAGGGGCTGGAGTGCCCCTGGAACTGGTTTCAGCCGGCCTATGCACAGTGAGCACCGGGGTGCCACTTGCAGTCACCTTCCTCTAAAGCCCTGCCTACCTAGGATACACAAAATCCTGTCTGGGACGGTGCTGGCACCGCCCCTGGCAGGAAACCCTTTGTCCTTGCCTCCTGGACTGGGAGGACTCCCAGCAGCAGGAGGGCAGACTTGTGTCTCGGTGGCAGCATCCATTTTGTGGAGCTAAGGCTCTGTCTGACTTTAACCGGGGTTACAGGTTACATACATGTCGTGTCCCTCTAGAAGGGTGGAATGCTAACCCCGTCGTCTGAATTGGCGAGGGGTTAGTATTCCAATTCGTATGACCCCTTACTCGAGATGTTTTGATAAAGCGATACCAGAGTTGGCATATAACCGCGAGGATTATAATGCACTTAAGAGTATATGGTATGCGATATCATGGAAACAGCTAAGGGATGGATCCCGAAAGCCGCAGACAGGCTCAGCTCATGCCAGAGCACCATCTCACACGATTCCAAGCACTCTGCCTTCAGGATTGTCAAGGCCTGCCATAGGAGTGACTGATAGGAGATCTGTGTGTCCATTTAGGTTTAGATATAGGAATACTATATCTACAGCAGAGGGTGAGTACACCACTCTGCCCCAGCTGTCAAGCAGCCAGTTGTGTCTTATTTAGTTAGTCAGCCCAGGGGTGGCATAATACATGCTGCAGCCCCTGGGAGACTTCTGGGTGCACCTCAGCCCTGGGTACAGGGACTTGAGAGGGCCCAGTGCCAATTCAGTACCTGGGTACAATTTGGAGTGGAGAGAACAGCTAGGCTGTGGGTCTGATTAGCAGGCCCACAGCCAGGGAAAGTCGTAAACCAGTGAATGAATGAATGAATGAAAGTATTTGTAAAGCGCGCGATGGCCAAACGGCTTCCTGGCGCTGGGAGCTCTAAAGAACCGGGCAGAACGGGCCAGGAGATTTAGCGGGGGTAGGCCTGGACAAAAAGGAAAGTTTTGAGCGCTTTACGAAAATGAGAAAAAATAGGAATCGAACGCATAGAAAGAGGAAGGGAGTTCCAGAACCGGGGGGCAAGAACAGAGAAGCGGGTTCCACCAGTGCGGGATTTGCGGAAACGGGGAACAGTGAGAAGGGCAGAAGATGATGAACGGAGAGTGCGGGCAGGGATGTGAAAGGAAATCAGAGAATTGATGAAAGCCGGTCCAGAGTGATCAAGGGCCCGAAAAACAAGGCACCCCAGTTTGAACAGGGATCTCTGCAAGATGGGCAACCAGTGAAGGGATTTAAGGACGGGAGTGATATGATGGGATTTAGGCAAGTGAAAGATAAGACGGGCAGCCTGGTTCTGGATAGCTTGTAGGCGGCGGGTTTCATAAGCGGGAATGCCGGCGAACAAGCTATTGCCATAATCAAGGCGGGAGGTAATGAGAGCAGAAATAATAATTTTAAGGGAGTCAAGAGAAAAGAAACGAGAGATTTTCCGGATCATCCGGAGGGAAAGAAAACAGGAGGACACCACGGCACTGACCTGGCCATGCATGGACAGGTCCTGTCTGACCTTGATGCCCAGAGTTTTAACGGAGGGAACGGGGGTGGGGGAAGGGCCAAGAATGGGAGGCCAGAAAGCAGAAGACCAGGGGCTGGATGAGCCGCCAATCAGAACAAGTTCAGTCTTATCTGGATTGAGCTTGAGGTGGTTGGCGCTCATCCACCCAGAGATAAAAGTCATAGTGGAGTGAAAAAAGGATAAAGCGTGAGGAGAGGAGGAGAGGTCAAAGACGAGCTGGAGGTCGTCAGCGTAGTTATACACAGAGACCCCCAGCTCAAGGAGGGAAGAGATAAGAGGGTGAATGTAAAGATTGAAGAGAAGGGGAGAAAGGGAGGAACCTTGGGGGACCCCACAGGACACCGGGAGGGGGGGAGCAGAAAAGCCGGGAAGGTGAACAGCTTGAGAACGACCTGTCAGATAAGAGGTGATCCAGGAAAGGACAGTGCCTCGTATGCCCGCTGCGCTGACACGGTCCAAAAGGATATTATGGTCGACCGTGTCAAACGCAGCGGACAAATCGAGGAGGATCAACGCTTGGGGAGAATTGACGTCGGCCTTGGCTTTGAGCTCGTCAAGGACGGCTAACACCACGGTTTCGGTCGAATGACCTGAGCGGAAGCCAGCTTGGTGGGATGCCAAAAGCTGGTTCCGTTCAACATAAGCAGAAAGACAAGAAGTAACATAAGATTCAAGAATTTTAGCAAGATAGGGAAGAAGAGAAATAGGTCGGAAATTAGAGGGAAGAGAAGAATCAAGGCCAGGTTTTTTAAGAATAGGAGAAACAATAGCAGATTTAAATGAAGAAGGGACCAATCCGGTGGAAAGAGAAGCATTAAGAAGAGAGAGAGGGGTATCAGGGCAAAAGGAGAAAAGGGTTTTGAGAATGCGGGCAGGGGCACAGTCAGTGGGGGAGCCAGACTTGATTTTAGTGAGCAGGGCTAGAAAAGCGTCCAAAGTGAGGGGGGGAAAAGAAGAAAAGGAAGATTTAAGCGCAGAGGGGGCAGAGCAAAGAGGAGTAAAAGGAGTGACCAGGATATTAGATTTAATATTAACAATCTTCTCAATAAAGAAGTTGTTAAGGGAAGAGCAAAGGGCCTGAGAGGGAGTAAAGTGAGGGCAAACACGATCGGAGGTGGCCAAGTTCTTGACCAAAGAGAAGATTTCTTTGGATTTGTTAGCCGAGAGCGCCACTTGTTCGGAAAAGAATTTGGTCTTGGTAATCAGAATGGCCTTCTTATACTCCCTGAGAAGTAGTTTGTATTTGGCCTTGTGGTCAGGGCAGTAGTCACGACGCCAAAGGCGCTCTGAGCGTCTAAGCTCCAATTTGAGAGTCTTGAGCTCCGGGCTAAACCAACGGTGAGCCTCATGAGGGCGAATAGACTTAACTAACTTAAGGGGGGCTACTAGATCGCATGCGGAGGAAAGCCAATTACCAACTGCAGCAGCCTGAGAGTCAAGGGAGGTGACGGTGAGGTCTGGGGAAGAAGAAGCAAGGGAGTGAGAGAGAGAGGCCAAGTCAACATGATTCCAACTACGGGTGTAGACATTCTTGGGACGAAAGGACTTGTGAGGGGGACCGGTGTTAATAGAAAAGGAGATGAGAGAGTGATCAGACCATGTGCATGGGAGGATGCTGGGAGAGGAAACTATGTCCTGGGATGACCAAACTTGGTCCAAGATGTGTCCAAGGTTGTGGGTGGGGACCAAGACAAATGGTCAGGTTGAGGCAGAGGAGAGTAGCCGTGAAGTCCTTGGATGCTGGGTCCTCCCTGGGGTCACCAGGCCAGTAGTTAAAATCCCCCAGTAGGAGAACAGAGGAGTTATTCACCACCAGCGTGGCGAGGAGTTCCTGCAGGGAGGCCACAAATAGGGGCATGTTCAAAGGAGGACGATAGACAAGGACAACAGTGAGAGGTGCAGGCAGATTGGAGGAGCGGGCGACTAGAAAGTCCACTCCAGCGATGGTTGCTTGGGGAAGAAGCTGAAATTGAATAGTGGAACGGACAATCATGGCAACACCCCCCCCCGATTTTGTCTGCAGGGCGATCGGCCCGGAGGACATAATAAGAATGGGGAAGGATGGCAAGGATGTCGGGAAGGGAAGCCTCCGAAAACCATGTTTCCGTAAGGAACAGGAAATCTGGAGAGTCTGTGGTAAGAAGGTTAAACAGGTCAAGTTGGTGTTTGCCTGCTGAACGAGTATTGAGGAGATAGGCAGAGGCAGTGTGAGGGGGAGATGAGGGACCAATAGGGAAGGAGTCGATGTCCGACGTAGGCAAGGGAGTGATTGAATGTGGCAGCATAACACGGTCTGAATAAGGGGCATAAATATCTAATGCAACAAGATGCTGCATGAGAGTATGAGGAAGAGGCACCTCAGTGTGACAGGCAAGGAGTTGTGCAGGCGTATATGACAACAGAGGGGCAAGGGGTGTGGCCCCTGGTCCCGGCCCGTCGCGGACGGGCGCAGACGGGCTTAACTCTGGCGCGACTCCGGCGCGAAGCCGACGCGCCCGCTGCGCTCGTCCGCTGCGCTGACGCATGTGGGCGTTAAGTAGGCGGATGCGAGGGGGTGGGCGGGGTCAACAGGACGGGTTGGGAGGTGGGTTAAAATGCAAAGGCAGCCGCTCGTAATCAGCGGGATGAGGGACAGGGGACTGCTTGCCTTCAGCAGTAGATCAGGAAATGAGGTGAGCAATTAAAAGAATGCGCTCGCAGCCTCGCGCTAGCCCTCTGCCACCGGGCTTGTTCACAACGCTGAGGCGAAAGAGAAAGAACGCCTAAGTAGGCGGATGCGAGGGGGTGGGCGGGGTCAACAGGACGGGTTGGGAGGTGGGTTAAAATGCAAAGGCAGCCGCTCGTAATCAGCGGGATGAGGGACAGGGGACTGCTTGCCTTCAGCAGTAGATCAGGAAATGAGGTGAGCAATTAAAAGAATGCGCTCGCAGCCTCGCGCTAGCCCTCTGCCACCGGGCTTGTTCACAACGCTGAGGCGAAAGAGAAAGAACGCCTAAGTAGGCGGATGCGAGGGGGTGGGCGGGGTCAACAGGACGGGTTGGGAGGTGGGTTAAAATGCAAAGGCAGCCGCTCGTAATCAGCGGGATGAGGGACAGGGGACTGCTTGCCTTCAGCAGTAAATCAGGAAATGAGGTGAGCAATTAAAAGAATGCGCTCGCAGCCTCGCGCTAGCCCTCTGCCACCGGGCTTGTTCACAACGCTGAGGCGAAAGAGAAAGAACGCCTAAGTAGGCGGATGCGAGGGGGTGGGCGGGGTCAACAGGACGGGTTGGGAGGTGGGTTAAAATGCAAAGGCAGCCGCTCGTAATCAGCGGGATGAGGGACAGGGGACTGCTTGCCTTCAGCAGTAGATCAGGAAATGAGGTGAGCAATTAAAAGAATGCGCTCGCAGCCTCGCGCTAGCCCTCTGCCACCGGGCTTGTTCACAACCAGTGAAGCAAAAAGCAAAAATCTGGGTGATCATAGGATTGCAGACCCTACTCTCCTACACTAAGTGCATCAACAGTCCATTGCACTGAACAGGTCCATCAGAGACAGCATGTGAGAGGGGCTAAGTGCATCAACAGTCCATTGCACTGAACAGGTCCATCAAAGGCAGCACGTGAGAGGGGCTAAGTGCATCAACAGTCCATTGCACTGAACAGGTCCATCAGAGGCAGCACGTGAGAGGGGCTAAGTGCATCAACAGTCCATTGCACTGAACAGGTCCATCAGAGGCAGCACGTGAGAGGGGCTAAGTGCATCAACAGTCCATTGCACTGAACAGGTCCATCAGAGGCAGCACGTGAGAGGGGCTAAGTGCATCAACAGTCCATTGCACTGAACAGGTCCATCAGAGGCAGCATGTGAGAGGGCAGAATGCATTATCAGAACAGCAACAGGGCATTGTGGACAACAGAGCAGGTACATCAGAGGCAGCACGTGAGAGGGCAGAATGCATTATCAGAACAGCAACAGGGCATTGTGCCCAACACAGCAGGTACATCATTGGCAGCATATGAGAGGGCAGAATGCATTATCAGAACAGCAACAGGGCATTGTGGACAACAGAGCAGGTACATCAGAGGCAGCACGTGAGAGGGCAGAATGCATTATCAGAACAGCAACAGGGCATTGTGCCCAACACAGCAGGTACATCATTGGCAGCATATGAGAGGGCAGAATGCATTATCAGAACAGCAACAGGGTATTGTGGACAACAGAGCAGGTACATCAGAGGCAGCACGTGAGAGGGCAGAATGCATTATCAGAACAGCAACAGGGCATTGTGGACAACAGAGCAGGTCCATCATTGGCTAGCCAAGTATGTGTGTCAAGCGACCCGTCACAAGGAGACTAATAAAACATAGGTGGTTACATACGCAATCTACACACAAACTTAAATGAGATGTGACTGATGGCAACTAGACCTCACACCACAGAATCAGGTGGACTGCTTGAACAACTCGTTTCGGACACACCGCCAGGACCAGCAACAGGAGTGTGAGACACAGCCACCGATCTACTGACTGACACATGAGCCATAGACCCAGACACACCGCCAGCACCAGAAACAGGAATGTGAGACACAGCCACCGATCTACTGACTGACACATGTGCCACAGACCCAGACACACCGCCAGCACCAGCAACAGGAGTGTGAGACACAGCCACCGATCTACTGACTGACACATGTGCCAGAGACCCAGACACACTGGCCGGACATGTCCCTGTACACTGACCAACAAATATCATGCCTGCACCTGACACATGTGAGTGAACAGCAGCTGAGCCACTAGGACCACTGAAATGTTGAGCCACAGGGCTGTATGGGCCAGGAGGCAGGGTGGCTCTGGGAGCTGGGGACAGCTGTACTGCAGCGACATTGGGGTGTTCAGGTCTCACTGGTGTGTGTCTCCGTTTCTTTGTAAAATGTAGGGGCACCCTGGACATGCCTGGACTGGTAAGTGGAGTGGCATCACCAGACATCAAAGGTGTATCATGTGCTTGTGGTGGTCTGCTCTCTGGGGACGTGCTGGACCCTGCCTGCCGTTTGCTGTGTGCCTGCCTTCTGCCCTCTGCATCATGTGTAATGAGGGATGCAACAACAGTGTACTCCTTCCTCTGCTTTAGCGGTGCCCTTTCCTTGGTACTGTCCTTGTCCTTGGGAGTGTCCCTGCTCTTGGGAGGTGCCCTTTCCTTTGTACTGTCCTTGGGAGTGTCCCTGCTCTTGGGAGGTGGCCTTGGCTTGGGAGTCACGTTGGTGGGGGATGGCTGTGTAGCATGTGAATCCATTTCCATACACACCCCTACATGATCCTGTCTGTCAACTCCAGTGTTGGACACGTCGTCTTCGGATAAAGAGATCACAGGCTTAGGGGAGGTTGTCTGTGCCCTCCGTGCCCTGCCTTGCTGCCTGTGGCTGCTCCTAGTGTAATAACCAGAATAAGAGGCCTGGCCTGAAGACTCACTCTCCCCTGTAACATCAAGTGGTGTGGATGGTTGTACAGAAGTAGCACCCTGTGTATGCGACTGTACAATGGCTGAGGACACAGTGTTTGCCAATGACTGAACTGTTCTGTGGAGACCAGCAACATCGCCATGCATCCCCTCCATGAATGCCACCACCTGCCCCAACTTCCTATCGTGGTCTTGGAATGCATTGATCATGTTGGTCTGCCCTACACACAGCTGTCGCAGCAGATCAACAGCCTCTGCACAAAGTGCACTTTGTGTCACTGGGGCAGGGGCGGCGGTTCCTGCACCGAAGGTAACTCTGCTCCCCCTCCTCTGGCGAGCCCGAGCAGTACATGTTGCAGTGGGTGGCAGTGTGGGCCCTGTGTGCTGTGTCCCGACTGAAGGTGTCGATTGCCCACTCCCTGTCTGTGCCAACAGTGCGGACTCACCAACACTTTCTGAGGATGAGGGCGATGGTGTTTCCACATGCGAATCCTCAGGGACGGTCCTGTCCCCCTCTTCGGGGCTGCCCCCTTCAGTGTCAGTCTGCGTGCGTGTGACCTCTGAATCGGAAGCATTGCCACCACTCATCTCCGTCGTCTGTGGGTCAGTGCCCTCTGCCAAAGCTGAAATAAAGAGAAACGCGGTGTGAGTAAGTGCCACACTCACGTACTGAAGGACAACAGATCTAGGATTCCATTACATACATTGTACCTGTAGCACACATCCTGCACACGTCCCACCCCTACTATCTGCACACATGTCATGCCATGGGACCACAGACCTCAACGGCATGTCCTGGAACCCTCAACTTCCATGCAAGTGGGCTGTCCATCTGGCGGACATGGATGCCAACGCCTACTCCGCTAATGGGACCAGCATGGTATTTCAGATAAACATACGCACCACGGAAGCCACTACTGTGTCCGAGCAGCAATACATGCATTGCAGGCCCAAGTAACATACACATACAATCTGCTTACCGCTAGTGTGCTGCTGTTCCCCACTCAGCTGGGCGGACAGGTCAGGATGCGTCACAGCAATGATACGGTGCATAAGAGGGGTCATGGTGCGGCGGGCCAGACATGTAGATCTTGGAATGATCTCCAGTGTCATCTCCGCGACATTCTTGCTGAGCCTGGAGATGTCGTCCCAGCGCTTGTGGCAGTGTGTGTGTCGTCTATTGAACCCCTCCACTGCCCGTACATCACGTGCTATCGTCCTCCACACGGCCTTGCGAACGTGCAGCTTTACCTGCCATGATGGGAGACAAGAGGGTAACGTAAGTGGACAGTATGACATGCACAAACATCGTAGTAACACGTTTCTACATGCAGCCATGCTCAGCACTACACATGTGAAGGTCCCACAGCACACCGCCAGGCCTGCAGAAGACAGGAGCCACTGAACACCTCATGACCAACAACATGTACACCACTGTACTTACCAACTGTCCGGGTGCACCGTAGAGCCGTTGGTAGTGGCTGAGCACACCGTCCACAAGGACATCCAGCTCCGCTGCGGTGAAGGTACGCGACCGGGTCTCTCGCACTCCCTGCATGGCAAGGTCCTGGACAGTGGCACAACAGCAGCAGCCGTTGGTCAGCTCAGCAGCAGCCGGTCGAGGTGATGGTCACAGGCAGCAGCCGTTGGTCAGCTCATCAGCAGCAGGTCGAGGTGATGGTCACAGGCAGCAGCCGTTGGTCAGCTCAGCAGCAGCAGGTCGAGGTGATGGTCACAGGCAGCAGCCGTTGGTCAGCTCAGCAGCAGCAGGTCGAGGTGATGGTCACAGGCAGCAGCGGTTGGTCAGCTCAGCAGCAGCAGGTCGAGGTGATGGTCGCAGGCAGCACTGGATCAAAGCAGTGAATGTGTGCTTGTGAAAGTCACACATATATAGGGCCCAGAGCCCATGTCAGTGGCACACATGGCCAGCTATTGGTTCCCCCTGGAAGCCTCATTCGAAAAGGCCCAAACACAGGCCCTGGTGTGGCGGTGCACTGTTTCCGCCATTGTCGATGGCGCATACGCGGCCCGCGTTCCCTCTTCCCATTGGCTGCATGTGCACGGACTGTCACGGACACACATCGGCGACCGCAAGTGCGCACTTCCGCGACGGTTGCATCATTTGCAACAATGTTCAATCAGTGGCGCCACCATGGCGGTGCACGCCTTCCGCGGGGGAGGTGCTGGCCAACACATAGTTGTAATTATGGATATCGAAATGGCAGGTCATGACCCTCCTTACAGTCACGTTGCATCATCCACCGTACACCGGCCGTGGCAGGCCCGGTGCACAACCGCCGTGCCAGGCATGTCACCCACCGCCGTGCAAGGCATGTCACCCACCGCCGTGCAAGGCATGTCACCCACCGCCGTGCAAGGCATGTCACCCACCGCCATGCCAGGCATGTCACCTACCACCGTGCAAGGCATGTCACCCACCGCCGGGCCAGGCATGTCACCCACCGCCGGGCCTGGCCCAGCGGTGGGTGACATGCCTTGCACGGTGGTGGGTGACATGCCTTGCACGGCGGTGGGTGACATGCCTGGCACGGCGGTTGTGCACCGGGCCTGTGCACCTTGGGAGTTGTAGTTGTGACCTCTCTCACACACCCCACCCACCACCACCCTCCCTGTGGACATGGGGGCCTGTTGGAAGTTGTAGTTGTGACCTCTCTCACACACCCCACCCACCACCACCCTCCCTGTGGACATGGGGACCTGTTGGGAGTTGTAGTTGTGACCTCTCTCACACACCCCACCCACCACCACCCTCCCTGTGGACATGGGGGCCTGTTGGGAGTTGTAGTTGTGACCTCTCTCACACACCCCACCCACCACCACCCTCCCTGTGGACATGGGGGCCTGTTGGGAGTCCTTTACATTTTGGTGAGTATGTAGCCCACATGCATGGGTTGGAGCCTGGGAGCTTTTTCTTCTCAGTTGTGTGAGGCAGGCCATGTCTATGTGCTCGTGGTGCTTGGTTTGTACTTACCAGCCTCTTCTCCTTCCTCAATTCCTTCCAGGCTCTCTGGGTGCAGTATGCCCAGCACCTTTTCCTCCCAATCAGTATAGGGTATGGGCTCCGGGGGTGTGCCGCCGCCAGTGTGATGTGCTCGCAGATGGTTTTTAGCACGGATGCCTTTGACCCTCGTTTTTAGGTCATGCCACCGCCTCTGGATCTCGTGCTTTGTCCTTGGCACGGTCCCTGATGCATTCACCTGAGTTACTATCCTGTCCCACTTGTGATTTTTCTGGGCCACGGTGGTCTGCTGGACTAGTGTCGCGAATAAGTGGGGTTCAACACGGATGATTTCATCCACCATGACCTTCAACTCTGTCTCCGTGAATTTGGGTTTTTTTTTGGGTGCCATGGTATGTGGTGCTCAAGGTGTGGGTTGATTGTTTTGGGAGGTGCAGGTGTGTGGTGTGTAGGAATGGTGTGGTGGGTGTTTGTGTGGTGGGTGTGTTTGGGTGGTGGTTGTATGTGTGCAATTTGTCTCTGCTGTCAGTCGTCGCGGCCCTCTTGCTAGCAGCTATGCTGTGATGCAAAGGATTGTGGTAGTGGGTGGGCGTAATTTTATAGTCTGTATCGTGGTTGTGTCCCAATGGTTGATGGCAGTCAGGTGCTAGGTGGGTGTGTTGACTAGTGTGGAATAGTAGGTGCTTGGGGGGTTGTCATTGTGGCTTGTGATTGGTGTGGGTGTTTCAGGTGGGTGGGTGTCCTGTGTAGTGTGTTTTGTATTTACTTACATCTGCCATTTGTAAATTGGTTTGACGGTAGGGATGGTGTCCGTGTTGTCCTTCCGCTGGGATGCTGGGTTTCTCGTTGCATTGTTTCCGCAGCGGTCGTGGATGGAGGTGAGTTCCGTGGGACTGGCGGCGTGATCCTAATCGCGGGAACGGAGCATCCGCAGGTATTGCGGTGGCTGTGCCTGTTCCCACGGTCATGATCGTCCGCCGCGGACGGAGTTTCTTAGGTTCCGTCCGCTTGCGGCGGTCTGAGGTGTACTCCGTCCGCTGCGGACTGGGTTTGATGTACTCCGTCCGCCGCGGACGGAGTTTCATGGCATTAATATCCTAATCGCAACGGCGGTTTCTCCGCGGAGCGGTCGGGTGTATCTTGGCCGCGTCCTTGGCGGACGGAACCCGTTTCCGTCCGCCATCCTAATCGACCCCTAAGTACATAACTGAGCCTGTATATCAACTCCTTTCCTCTGGTCAATGGACCTAAAGTTGAGAAGTGGATGGCAATTATTAGTACTATATATCTATCTACATCTACTTAAATAATCACAAACTCAGTATAAGGTTAACAGTGTTTATTGCAAAATAATGTGATGGTAAATGCTCATCATGTACAGGTTTACAATGCAAACAAAGAATTAATCGCAGAGAGAGAGAACATTATTAATGCAAACAGTGTCAAACTCATATCAAATGAACAAAATGCAAATGAAGGAGTGGATAGGTGAAGAGACAAAAGTTTCAGAGACAAAATACATTTGCAAATGATTATGCAAAGTACGGATCATTTAGCTATACTAACCTAAGGAAAACTACCCCTCTGGCCAAAGGGACACCAGCGGTTCCCAGAGTAAAGATTCAGGGAACAAAGAATACTCCAGGATACAGCATTCAGGTCAGGAAAACAGGAGACAGGTAGGCTTTTATCAGCAAAACCGACAGACAGCAACAATCTCCCTCCCTTCAGCTTCCTTATGCAAACACGGCAACCCCTACAGCTTCTGCCACAGCATCACCCACTCTACACCCCCCAGTACACCTCAATTATACCCTAAAAACTCACATGTCCAACCCTCGGTTGTTGAAACATTTTCAGAGACTCAGTCTCTCATTGGCTAACTTAGGGGGTGTTCTATCACACCACCATAGTCACGCTCATAATTTTCACTGTTCTTTATTTACACATTTCGCATTACGTTAGCCACATCTCATAAATACATGTTTACTCCAACAAGTAACATGTTGCAACTCTCTACATTTTCATTGTTCGCCTCTGCAGTTTCAGCTGAAGAAGTTTGTACATTTGTATTTGATCCCACGACCATCCTTCCGTTACTTGTCAGACACACAATAATCCTTGAAGGTTATCAGCTTTTGCCTTCTCCATTCTCTCTCAGAGCTCGATTTTCAGCTTATTTACTCATATTTATTTTCTTTAACCCCCAAATGACATGCAGAAATGTAGGCCCATGCTTGCTTCACTACAGTGAACAAAAACACAGACATTATTAATTTCATGAAATATATTTCTCACTGTTTACCACTCACCATTGCAGTACCCAGGTTATATTCCTAGCAAGAGCATTAATGTACAAAAGCAGCATTAATTTCATTTTATTCCAAAGCAGAATGCAAATGCAGCCTAGTCTTTCATGCATTAGTCCACGCAGTAGTGCATGCATTCAAAAAGCATTTTCTCATGTTTTTCGTGCTTTTGCACGTTATTTCCACAGCACACGGTTAGTAAATGTTACAGAGGACTTACAGCCTGATTCATCAAGCTTAATTGCGCTCACAAAGGGCCAGATTCTGAGAATCTGGCCCTTTACGAGTGCAATTTTAGCTTTTGGGATTCATCATCCCAAATGCAAAATTTGCTATTAAAGAATTTGCATATTTGCGAGGAATTGCATTTAAGGAATCTCTATTTGAGATTCCTTAAATGCAATTCATGAACCATTTTAAAATACCGAAATCACTATTTTGGGCCGCTATTTACCGCGAGGTCAAACCTCGTGGTAAATAGCGAAAACTTAGAAAAATGCATTTAAATGCATTTTTCTAAGTTGCATGTTACACACACACATGTCCTTTGGACATGTGTGTGCGTAACACCAATGTAGATTACATTTCAGGGGTGCTACAGGGTGTCCTTTGGACACCCCTGGCACCCTTGAAATCGCTATCTTATTTGCGATTAGCAAATTGCTATTCGCAAATAAGGAATAACTCCCCATTCATTCCTACGAGCCTTTAGGCCCATAGGAATGAATGGGGAATTATTCCTTATTTGCGATGAGCAATTTGCTAATCGCAAATAAGGAATGTGTAGGAATCGCATTTCTTTATGCAATTTCTACATGGAATCCCGTTTTGCAAGTCCTTAATAGCGATTCCTTATGAATCGCTATTAGGGGCTCGCAAAACGGGAGAATGGTGAATCAGGCTGTTAATCCGAGCAGGTTTTATTTTCTCAAAACCCTGCTCCATCACGCCCAATCTTACTAACAGAGGAAGTTCAAAAGTAAGCTAGAACGGATGATCAAATTCTCGAAGTTTCAACTGACCTTTCACAGTGATCCCAAAATTCCCCAAAAATCATTCTCTCTTTCATTTGCATGCTTTGACCTTCATAGTGTAGTTTCCTTTCCTCCTCGTCCTTCACTCAGATCAGAATCCTCAGTATTTTCCGGGATGCCTGGGAGGTCACCTTCTCCCTGCGGGACAAGTATCCCCATCTCCTCCCTTCTCGGCCAATCTTCCCCTGCAGCCCCTCATGGTTCCACAGCACTAGTGGCCAGATGTAGGACGGCAAATACCGGTCGGTAACAGCCGATTTCAGCCATTACCGACCGGTATTTGGATTTCCAGATGTAGGGGGCTAAAAAATTTACCGATTTGGTAAATTTACAGAATCGGTATTTACCGATTCTGTAAATTTACAGATTCGGTAATTTGAAATGTAGGTGGCACTGAAAACAGAATCATTATTTACCATGTAATACTATTGCATGGTAAATAACGAATACATGGATACATGCACATCTGTGCATGTACACCTGTGCCATGTGGCACACATACATGCCCCAAGGGCATGTATGTGTGTCACATGGCACACAAGCCACAAACAGGGGTGCAACAGGGTGTCAAAGTGACACCCTGTCCCCCTTGGCAATTCGGTAATTTTACCGATTCTGTAATTACCGAATCGGTATTTGCCATTGAGTCCTATGGGCTTCAAGGCCCATAGGAATCAATGACAAATACAGATTCGGTAATTACAGAATCGGTAAATACCGAATCCTACTGATTCGGTATTTTTTACCGATTAATTACCTACATTAGATTTACCGATTCATGAATACCGAATCGGTAAAATTCGGTATTTATGAATCGGTAAATCTAATTTACCTACATCGGGCCCTAGGCCCTTTGTTGGGAACCAAGTCTGGCTCAGTCACAATCACAGGAATAGCCTCTCTTTCTTCTGCAACAATAACCAAAGCTTCGGGACCCCCCCTCAGGTCAAATAAATGTGGTTTCAATCAATCAATCAATCATATAATTTGTAAAGCGCACTACATACCCGCAAGGGTTTCAAGGCGCTGAGGGGTAGGGAGGAAGGGGGTGCTGTTGCTAATGGTCGAACAGCCAGGTCTTAAGTTGTCTCCTGAAGGTTAGAAGGTCTTCGGTTTGTCGTAAGATGAGGGGGAGGGTGTCACAGGTCTTGGCGGCTCAGTGGGAGAAGGATTTGCCTCCGGCTGTGGTTCTACGGATGTGTGGGATGGTAGCCAGGGAGAGGTCTGCGGAGCGGAGTTTCCTGTTGGGTACATAGAAGGAGAATCGACTGTTGAGATAGGCTGGGCCGGTCTTGTGGAGTGCCTTGTGTGCGTGGATCAGGAGCTTGAAGGAGATTCTTTTGTCGACAGGGAGCCAGTGCAGGTTCCTCAGGTGAGGGGTGATATGGTGGCGGTGTGGGACGTCGAGGATCAGGCGTGCAGAGGCATTCTGGATTCTTTGCAGTCTGTTGATGAGCCTGGTTGGGGCTCCGGCGAAGAGGGCGTTTCCGTAGTCGAGTCTGCTGCTGACTAGGGCCTGGGTGACTGTTTTCCTTGTGTCTGTCGGGATCCATCTGTAGATTTTGCGGAGCATATGGAGGGTCTTGAAGCAGGAGGAGCAGAAAGCGTTGACTTGTTTGGTCATGGTGAGTTTCGAGTCGAGGATGACTCCCAGGTTGCGTGCGTGGTTGGTGGGTGCGGGGGGTGTCCCCAGTGATGCGGGCCACCAGGAATCGTCCCAAGCTGAGGGATTGGGCTCGAGGATGAGGATCTCCATCTTGTCTGTGTTAAGTTTAAGGCGGATATCCTCCATCCAGTCGGCGATGGCCTTCATTCCCTGATGGAGGTTGGATTTGGCGGTGAGGGGGTCCTTGGTGAGGGAGAGGATCAGTGGCGTGTCGTCGGCGTAGGAGATTATGTTGAGGTCGTGATGGCGGGTGATGCGTGTGAGAGGTGCCATGTAGTCGTTGAACAGCATCGGGCTGAGGGAGGATCCCTGTGGGACGCCGCAGATGATCTCGGAGGCTTCGGATGGGAACGGGGGAGGCGGACTCTCTGGGTTTTGCCAGAGAGGAAGGAGGAGGTCCAGTCCAGGGCCTTGTCTTGGATCCCTGTGTCGTGGAGTCGTGTGCGTAGTGTGCGGTGGCAGACGGTGTTGAAGGCGGCGGAGAGGTCCAGGAGTATGAGGGCCGCCGTCTCGCCGTTGTCCAGTAGTATTCTGATGTCGTCTGTGGCGGCGATGAGGGTGGTCTCAGTGCTGTGGTTTCTGCAGAAACCTGACTTGGAGGGGTCCAGGATGCTGTTGTCTTTGAGGTAGCGGGTGAGTTGGATGTTGACTAGCTTCTCGATGACCTTAGCTGGGAACGGAAGCAGGGAGATGGGCCAGAAGTTTTTCAGTTCGCTCAGGACCGCCTTGGGTTTCTTCAGTAGGGTGTTGATCTCGGCGGGTTTCCAGCTTTCAGGGAAGGTGCGGTCTCGAAGGAGAGGTTGATGATGTTGCATAGGTGGGGTGCGATGGAGCTGCCGGCTTTGTTGAAGATGTGGTGTGGGAAAGGGTCAGACGGTGAGCCGGAGTGGATTGTGCCCATGGTCTTGATTGTGTCTTCGATGCTCATGTTGGCCCAGGTTGTCAGGGGGTCGTCGTCGGTGGGGTGAGGTGGTTCCGGCGTGTTATGGACATCCGGGGGTTGAAGCTATCATGGATGTCGGCGATCTTGCGGTGGAAAAAGGAGGTGAGGGAGTCGCACAGGGCTTGCGACAGTGGGATGTCGTTGGCGCTGGGGTTGGAGAGTTCCTTCACGACGTTGAAGAGCTCCTTGCTGTTGTGTGCGTTGTTGTCGAGGCGGTCTTTAAAGGAGGTCCTCTTGGTGGTTCTGATGAGGAGGTGGTGGTTGTGGATGGCATCTTTGTGGGCTGCGTGGCTGCCCGGCGACTTTTCGCTGAGCCATATGTTCTCCAACTTCCGACAGGTGCCCTTTTACACTAGGAGTTCCGGGGTGAACCAGTTGGCTCTCTTGCTGGTGTCTTTGAGGGTTGGTTTTTTCAGCGGGGCTAAAGTGTTGGCGCAGTCGTCCATCCATCGTCTAATGGTGCGCGCACCCTCGTCGGGGTGGAAGGGGTTGGTCGGTGGGTTGAGTGCGAGGTTTGTCTGTAGCTGTACTTCGGTGATTTTGCCCCAGCAGCGACGGGGGATCTGTAGGGTGCGGTGATGTGTGACGGGTTTCCGGAAGGTGAAGTGGATGCAGAGGTGGTCGGTCCAGGTCGGTTCGGAGATGTGGCTGAAGGAGCCATGTGGGCTAGAGGAGAAGATGGTGTTGAGCGTGTGTCCAGCGATGTGGGTTGGCGATATGATGAGCTGTTCCAGTCTGAGGTTGGCGAGGTTGTCTATCAGAGTGGTGGAGTTGCTGTCGTTGTTGATCTCCAGGTGGAAGTTCAGGTCTCTGAGGAGGATGTAGTCGGTGGAGGTCAGTGCGTGTGTGCTGATGAAGTCAGCGATGGCGTCGCAGAAATGCATTTGGGGCCTTGGGGTCCGTGTGGATTCGGAAGTGCATGTGTTCGGCGGTGCTGAGAGTGTCGTCGGTGTTTGTTGAGACCCTGATGGGTTTCCTGTGGACGATGGCGATTCCTCCTCCGACTCCGTTGGTGCGGTCTCTGCAGGTGATCTTATATCCGTCGGGGATGGCTATGGCGATGTCTGGGGATGAGGCTTCGTTCATCCAGTTCTCGGTCAGGAAGGCGACATCTGGAGATGCGGTGTCGAGTAGGTCCCAGAGCTCGACGGCATGTTTTCGTGCAGAGCGGGTGTTGATCAGGATGCATCGGAGCTGGTTGTGTTTTGTCGTGGCGGGTGTCTCTGTGTCTTCAATGCAGGAGAAGCAGCAGTTCTGGCAGGCGAAGGGGCCGTGGGTGTGCTTCGGGGTGGCTCTGCAGCAGGCGGGGGTTTGTCCTGGGTTGAGAGCGATGAGGGTGCTGGCGTTGTATCGGAGGCGGTCTTCATGGCTCGTCCAGGGACCAGGGATTCTGGCGCTGGGCGCGGTCCAGGCACGGACAGGCACAGACAGGCTTGCCTTAGGCGCGCCAGCGGCGCGGCCTCGCAGCTGCTGCCATTTTAAGGGAAGGTGGAAGAGAGGAGCAGATGTCAGGCGGGAGAATCAGGGGTCAGCGAATGGTTTCGGGGCGGGGCCGCAGTGGCGGGAACAGCGAGCAATTGGCACTGGGGCCGAGGAAACAGCAGCAAGGACGCACAGGAACAGAGAGCGAAATGGGCAGCAAGGAACAAAACAAAATGGGCACAAGGACACTCAAGCACTGGTGGAGCTGCAGCAGGGCGGGAGCGACCTACCTGGCAAGGTCAAGGGTCGCTCTCCTCACCGCCCAGCTACTGTCATTTTAAGGGGGGTGGGAGGGAGGAGCAGCTGGGAGGCGGGTGGCGGGTAGCAGGGGTCAGCGAATGGGCATGGGGGAGGGGCCACAGGGGCAGCAGCAGCGGGAACAGCGAGCAATGGGCACAGGGGGGCGAGGGAACAGCAGTAAGGACGCACAGGAACAGAGAGCGAAATGGGCAGCAAGGAACAAAACAAAATGGCCACAAGGACACTCAAGCGCTGGTGGAGCTGCAGCGGGGGGGGAGCAACCTACCTGGCAAGGTCAAGGGTCGCTCTCCTCACCACACAGCTGCCGCCATTTTAAGGGGGGTGGGCGGGAGGAGCAGCTGGGAGGCGGGTGGCGGGAAGCAGGGGTCAGCGAATGGGCATGGGGGCATGGCCGCAGGGGCAGCAGCAGCGGGAACAGCGAGCAATGGGCACAGGGGGGCAAGGGAACAGCAGTAAGGACGCACAGGAACAGAGAGCGAAATGGGCAGCAAGGAACAAAACAAAATGGGCACAAGGACACTCAAGCGCTGGTGGAGCTGCAGCGGGGGGGGAGCAACCTACCTGGCAAGGTCAAGGGTCGCTCTCCTCACCGCGCAGCTGCCGCCGTTTTAAGGGGGGGTGGAAGGGAGGAGCAGCTGGGAGGCTGAGGCGGGAGGCAGGGGTCAGCGAATGGGCACGGGGGGGCGGGCCGCAGGGGCAGCAGCCGCGGGAACAGCGAGCAACGGGCACGAGGCAAGGAAACAGCAGTAAGGACGCACAGGAACAGAGAGCGGAATGGGCAGCAAGGAACAAAACAAAATGGGCACAAGGACACTAAAGCGCTGGTGGAGCTGCAGCGGGGGGGAATTGACCTACCTGGCAAGGTCAAGGGTCGCTCTCCTCACCGCGCAGCTGCCGCATTTTAAGGGGGTTGGAGGGAGGAGCAGCTTGGAGGCGAGAGGCAGGGGTTAGCGAATGGGCTCGGGGGCGGGGCCGCAGGGGCAGCAGCGGTGGGAACAGCGAGCAATGGACACGGGGGCGAGGAAACAGCCGTAAGGACGCACAAGAACAGAGAGCGAAATGGGCAGCAAGGAACAAAACAAAATGGGCACAAGGACACTCAAGCGCTGGTGGAGCTGCAGCGGAGGGAGCGACCTACATGGCAAGGTAAGTAGATAGATGGTTTCCTACTGGTCCCCAACAGCTTGACTAACCTGCTCCTGTGGTATCTCCACCACCACTGGTACTTCTGGGAGAAGTGCTGTTATATCATCAAGGGGACTCGGAACTCGGCGAGTATGGGAAGCATGTATCCAGTTGGGGAGACCTCCCCACTTCACAGTAGTCATGGTGACAAGGGTCACCTGGAAGGGCCCAAAGCAGGGAGGCTCCAGCCAACTCTTTCGGACATGCTTTTTCACCATGACCCAGTCTCCAGGGTTAAGGTCATGGCACAGCTCCTGGTGAGGCAGTGATGTGGCAGCTTCAACTTCATGAGACACAGGAACACACCACATCAGCCAGTCTTTTGCAGTAATCTAGTATGAGATCATCAGTAATGTTCACAAGTGCATTTGCAGGTACTTCTGGCACCCTCATTGCCCTGCCCATGATGATTTCATTGGGGGACAGATCTGTCCTATAGTCAGGTATACTGCAAAGACTTGTCAACGCAAGCGGCAAAGCATCAGGTCATTTCAAAGACCTAGAAGCACACACATTTGAGTTTGAGTTTGAGTTTAAAAGGTTTTCTAAAGCGCTCATACACCCAGCGGTTTCTTGGCTACATTTGCAAGCTTGGATGTCAAAGTCCCATTGGCCTGCTGCACCAGACCTGAAGGCTCAGGTCTGTAGCTACAAGGCAGTCTCTGTTCAACTTGTAAACCATCACACAGCATCCTCAGGAATTCCTTATGGAAGTGCATGCCTCCTTCAGATTCCAAATAGGTTGAGAAGCCAAATATAGGTATTAACTTCCTCAACAACAACTTTACTACTATGAGACTGTCATTCCTTCTTGTGGGGTATGCTTCAATCCATCTTGAGAAGATACACACATCAACCAACATGAACCTTAATCCATTGCACACAGGTATCTCTATCAAATGCAAACTGCATCCTATTGAAAGGATCACTTGATCTTCCTATGTGATCCAGTGTTACTGCAGCCCTTTTCCCCACATTATTCTGTTGAAACACAATACATCTGTGGCACAATGCTTCAGTCATCAACATAAACATGAACTGAATCTTCCTAAACAACCAAACCATTGAGTCCCTTCCCACATGAGAAGAACCATGATAATGTCTGGCCATTGGGGGTAAAAGACGGTTGGGCAACACTGGTCTCCCGAAACTTAAAACTTATCCTGATGGAGCGTGGCTAATATGGCGGCCTGAACAGACGTGCCTCGTGTGGCTCCCCGGCCCTGAGCCCCGATGCACGGCATTACAAGCTGAATCCCCTCTCCAAATTGCTCTAATTTCCCCCAGGTGCTCCTCGCCAACACCGAGCACTCCCCGCCGTGTTCCTACGGTGCGGCGACCGCCTGCAGCCCACAGCGCCCGTCGCCGACGGGAGAGGAGCAATGGCGGCTGCGGACTGACACCGCCTACCGAGGCCTCCTGACGGAGGGGTAGCCTGCGGGCCGGCGCACTGTGCACGACCGGGGGTGAGACGCACCTGGCCCCCCTTCACCTTGCTCGAATTTCACCCCGAGGCTGGTGGCCGGCGTGGAACACCCCCCGCCGGGTTCCCGCGGAGCAGCGACCACCTACGATCCGCCGTGCCTGCCACCGGCGTGTGAGGAGTAATGGCGGCCGGGGACTGACACTGCCTGGCGGGGGTCCCTGACGGAGGAGCAGCCGGCGATCCTGCAGCGCTGAGCGTTACCAGAGGTGAGGCGCGCCTAGCTCCCGACGGAGGCCAGTCGGCGGATACTGGGTGGGCACACCCTTGAACCCAGCGCGCACCGCCGGAGGGATCCCAGCTACTTTAGGCCCCGGTGTGGGCCTACACGGGAGGCGAAGGGTCCGCCCGCCGAAAACAGACCCGACCAGTACGACGATGCCCTGCACACCGGGCGCCAGCGACCCACACCCCGCCCCAGCTCCTCGCTGAAGGCAGCATAGCCAGTGCTATTTGTCCAGGAACCAGGGTGCGATCCGCAGCAACCTGCTCCCCCACCATTGGACGCTATCCCTGAGGCCCCGGCGCAGGGCCTACTCTTAGCCCACAGCACAGCATCAGTCCAGAGGCTCCGGACGCTCCCGGCTCGCACTAGGGGCACACCCGGGCTGCTCCTGCAGCGGACTCTTTTTGAACCTCCCTCACCGCTGAAGCCAGTGACCCCGTCCCGCCGCCGCGGAGACCTACGGCCTGTGCCCGGCCCTCACAAAGCGCCGCTCCGTTGCGGAGGCCCCGCGGCCCACATCCACAGAGACAGCGCCTACACAGGCCCAGGAATGGACATACCCAACCGCGGTGAGCGGCGGTGACGGCACTTCGTAAGTGTGCTTGTCCTACGGCGCCTGACGAGTGATCGGCCTACTACACCAGCCCACGACCTGAGGCCTCTTTGGGAAGCTGGGGGTGCGCCACTGTTTCTGGCGCTCACGGTCCTTGCTGCGCCCTGAGGGCTCCGCCAAGTGGGATTCCCGGACCCCCTGACCGGCGACCTGAAGCCCTCCTTCTTGCCTTGCTGCACTGCAGAGGCCGGACCCTGACGCCCGGAGCGACCCGCCTTTACTTACAGAAGCGCCTGCACGGGGGACCCTGCACGGTTCCCCCCCCCGGCCTCTTCATCCGTCCACGACCCTACGCCTGGGGGACCTGGCTACCCCACTGCCCGTACGCCACCTCTCACCCCCAGCACCGACCCCATGACGATCTCGGAACGCCCGCGTGCAGTCAAGGAGTCTACACCTCCCCACCACCGAGAAGACATCCGCCGGACCTCTGCAGCTCTCCAGACCCGGCCCTGCGGCCCCCAGCCGAGGCATCATGGCTCATTCCAATCGCAAAGGGACCCGGAACATCGTGGACCTCCTGCACAAAACAGCACCGAAGGGGGACAAAGCGCAGACGGTACCATCCCCGAAGACCCCAGCGAGCCCCCAGGCGTCGGAGGACGACAACGCCCCTATCACCAAGGCCTTCTTGGCCTCCCTCTTCAACACCCTGAGGGAGGACTTTCAAACCCTGAAACAAGAACTGGCCGGGGAACAGCGGGAAATGCCCTGCGACATATACGGCCTGGGCGAGCGGGTGGCCTCATTAGAGGAAGCAGACCAGTCCCGCAGCATGGAGGTGGAGGGGCTGCAACAGGAGATCCTTAGGCTTCAAGATCAGCAAGTGGACCTACAATCGCACTCAGAGGACCTGGAGAACCGTTCCAGGCGGAACAACATACGGATCCGCGGAGTCCCACTGCAAACCGAGAAGGACAATTTGGTCGAATATCTACAGGACCTGTTCCGGGACATCCTGGGGGAACCCCGAGACTTTGTGATCCGGATTGATCGAGCTCACAGAGTTGGCATGGCGGGCCGAGCGCCGGCGCCCCCGCCGGACATCCTGGCCTTCCTCCCAGACTTTCCTCTGAAAGAACGCATTCTCCGGGAGGCCCGGAGAGCACAACCAATCCGCTTCCGAGACCAGCCTGTGGCTCTTTTTCAAGACCTTTCCACTATCACATTGCAGAAACGCAAATCTTTCCGGATAGCCATGACTTATCTGAGAGACCATGGAATACCATACTACTGGGGTCACCCATTCCGCCTGATCTTTAAATGGAAGGGCTCCCTTCATCAACTCAGGTCGCTCCGCGACATCTGCACTCTGCTGGACATCGATCTACCGGAGGATTCCGGCTCTAGAGACACCTCCCCACACAGGTCACAGAACTGTCCGTCCCAAAACACGGGGGATGGTTGGCAAACAGTACGTCGGAGACGACCCCTGCGACATATCCCGAAACCGGACCCGGCGACGGTTGCCCAAGAACGCGAGGCGGCTGTGCAGGAAGTGGCGGACAACACGGCACCTGATCTGTAAGACAATGTCATCTTGGGGGGGATATTTTCTCTCTGCTACTTATGTCTCCCAGGGGTGACAGGCCGGGGGACCGCTGATCGGCCACTGCCATGGTACCCTTTCCATTGACTCACTACGGACCTGTGTCTTACACAAGTAGGCCCGAGACTTTGAACTGTTCTAGTCGGGGGGAGTGTTCTGGGAGGGGGGGGACCACGAGAGGGTGGATGGGTATCTAGTTCGGGCGGAGAAAGACCAATCTGTTGGGGTTAGTGTGGCCCCCAGGGAATGGTTGGGGATGGGAGTTGAGGGGGGGAACTGTGTTGTGAGTGGGAGGGGGTGGGGATTGTGGGTGGGGACAAGTATGCCAAGGGATCTCTACAGTATTCGAATGGTACCTGTATTCTTCTACACGCAACAGCACCCGATGCTGTCATACTCACTTGCTTTCACATCATCGTATGATGGCTGACACGCTCAAAGTATTGTCTCTCAACGTAAAAGGCCTCAATAATCCCGTCAAGCGGAGGGCAGTCATCTCCTATCTAGAAAACTCTGACGCTGACATATGCTTGCTGCAAGAAACCCACCTTCTAGCTAAGGACCTACACAGGATGCGCTCCCGAGCCTTTCCCCAACAATACTTTTCCTCTCTCCCGTCCAAGAAGGCTGGGGTGGCCATCCTTGTATCCCGACGTTTCCGGGGACGGGTGGGAGCCAAGACAGGGGAGATTAAGGGACGCCTTCTGGCCCACACATTCCTGATAGGGGCTACTGCGTTCACGATCGGCTCCATCTACACTCCCAACACGAACCAAGAGGCCTTCCTGAAAACTGCACTTTCCGAAACGCTGCAATCACCTCACTCTCAGCTACTTATTGGGGGGGACCTCAATCTTGTCATGGATACGAATAAGGATAGGTCTGGGCACCGCTATGGCGACACTGGCACGCTTTCAGAGGCAGGTAAGGTCTGGTTGCAGGACAGGGACCTCTTAGATCTCTGGAGGACGATACACCCCCACGCAGCGCGCTACACATTCTATTCCCATGTACATCATACCTATGGTCGTCTAGATCACTTCCTGGGCTCCTCGGCGCTTGCCCCTCATATCACTGAGATTTCCATTGTACTGGCGGCCCTTTCTGACCACGATGCGGTGGAGCTGACGCTTCAGGTCCCTAAATCACCACGCACCCCTAGATCGTGGAGGCTCAACGAACCCCTTTTACAGAGACCGGCCGTTGTCCAACAACTTCACAAATGCATTAAAGACTACCTCGCCACTAATGATACCCCTGCGGTTTTGATTTCGTCCCTTTGGGGGGCCTTAAAAGCTGTGGTTAGAGGGGAACTGATAGCCATCGCGGCCGCTGATACCAAGGTTCGTAAAGAAAAGAGAGCTGACCTCATGGCTAAAGTGGCAGAGTTGGAGAAGGTTCATAGCCGCACATGTGCCCCAAGAATCTGGCGCCAGTTGAAGGCTGCCAGAGCTCAACTGGCCGGCCTTGACACGGACAGGGCGGAGTTTGCCGCTCTCCGTCTCCGCCACACATACTATGTGGGAGGCAACCGAACCGGCCGACTCTTGGCCAGCGCCCTAAAGGCCAAGATCCAGCGCTCTAGGATCACCACGCTCCTGGATGACTCCGGTAATGCTATTGCCGAAGACGCGCAGGTAGCCTCCGCTTTCCGTTCCTTTTACGCCTCCCTGTATGGCGCGGACAGAGTGTCGCCGACGGCGATTGACGCATATTTGCAATCGGCTGACATTACACCATTGTGCTCAGCAAAAACGAAGGCCCTAGACACTCCAATTCGCGCTGACCAGATTCTCACTGCTATCGCCCGCCTCCGCCCGCTTAAATCTCCGGGCCCGGATGGCTTCTCATCGGGTTTTTATAAAACCTTCAGCCACATACTGACCCCGGTACTCGCACGGTTGTTTAATTCCTTCGAGGGCCCAAGCTCCATACCGCCGGACATGCTGGCAGCTGACATAGTAGTGCTGCCCAAACCGGGCAAACCCCGACTCACTGCTTGGCGTTCCGTCCCATTTCCCTACTTAACTTGGACCTGAAACTATTTACAGGGGTATTAGCGGCTCGTTTGGGCCCATGCCTCCCGGGCATCCTAGAGCCGGACCAATCGGGTTTTGTCCCGAACCGCCAATGCAGCGACAATACTAAGCGGTTGTTACACCTTGTGGACAAAACTAACTTTCAGGACTCGGACTCGGCGTTACTGGCCATCGACGCGGAGAAAGCCTTCGACCGCGTCGATTGGACCTACCTGCAAGCTGTCTTGCAGCGATACTGTCTGGGCGATCGGTTCCAAGCCTGGATAGCGAGCTGCTACCACCGCCCCATGGCTCGAGTTAGATTAGGTAGCCTCAAGTCGGACCCTTTCGAGATACAGAGGGGCACTCGCCAGGGATGCCCTCTCTCGCCCCTCTTATTCGCCTTATACGTGGAACCCTTGGCACAGAAGATTCGAGATAACCCTCGCATCACGGGCATATCTTTCGGCCGTGAACCCCACGTTGTGGGGCTTTACGCAGATGACATTATCGCTGCTTTAGACCGGCCGTCAAGCTCGATCCCTGCTTTCCTGGAGGAACTGGAGAGCTTTCGAGCGGTATCCGGCTTCAAAGTCAACCGGGGGAAATCCTTGATATTGCCTTTGGGCAGACACGCCCATCCCAATACCCCGCCGAATGACTTTGGTTGCGACCTACACACTTCTGCACAACTCCCATACCTAGGGATTACTCTTACTTCTTCCACGGACTCCACAGTGGCCCTTAACTATAAGACGCTGTCCTCCCAAATCCGAACCGACCTTACGCCTTGGTCAAAACAACCCCTCTCTTTGTTGGGCCGCAAAGCAGCAGTTAAAATGTCAATTTTGCCTAAAATCCTGTACATATTCCAAACCCTCCCGGTACTACCGCCACCAGGCGCGCTTGCAGACCTACAACACGCTATCCACCAGTTCGTCTGGGACAAGAAACGAGCACGGCTACACAAACGAGCGGCATATAGGAGCGTCGACGAGGGTGGCCTCGGGAT
This sequence comes from Lissotriton helveticus, assembly GCF_964261635.1. Classification (NCBI taxonomy): domain Eukaryota; kingdom Metazoa; phylum Chordata; class Amphibia; order Caudata; family Salamandridae; genus Lissotriton; species Lissotriton helveticus. Next base: position 1,305,965,906 of record NC_136061.1, read on the forward strand.
CCCCAACCTCCTGCAGTACTTTCAGGCCTCACAACTCCGCTACTTGGTGGAATGGTATACACCCGAATCCGAGAAAAGATGGCTATTTCAAGACAGGGCAATGGCCCAGACGTCTTTGTGGAAGATCCCGTTCCTTGCCCGCCGGCACAGGCCTCGATACCTTCTTCGCTCCCCTATTACACGCACCATCATGAGAACCTGGGACACGGTGGTGGTCAGGAGAGGCCTAACGACTTTCCCTTCCCCACTCACTCCTCTCTTCGATAACCCTGCGTTCCCGCCGGGCGCCGACCCTCGTGCTTTTCCACAATGGCGTGCCACGGCCTGCCGTTCAGCCGGTCACCTCTTCGATATGGAGGGATTTCTCCAACTCGCCGATATCACGCGTGACTATGAAATAACTAAACCCCGCATGTTCCAATACTTCCAAATCTGTCACTGGCTCATGCACCCGGACAATGCTCCCCTGGTCGGTCGGCAAATGACGCCATTCGAACGCTGGCTGGTGTCTAAGGACTCGGATAAACACCTCATCTCGGACCTTTACAAGATGTTATCCCCTGAGACCGCTCCGGTTAAGATGGCAGGACAAAGACGCTGGGAATCGGAATTCGGCAGAACACTCACGCCCAAAGAATGGGGTTTCATACACTATAGAGCAGCACACACCACCCGCAACACTAGTGCCAGGGAATCTGAAGTGAAACTGGCTATATATTGGCATCTTACTCCGGCGCGGCTCAACCAGGGTAATCCTCTTCGAAGTGCGCTATGTTGGAGGGGCTGTGGCGAAAAGGGCACCCTGACCCACCTCCTTTGGGACTGCCGAGCTCTGCAGGGGTATTGGAAAGCAGTTTTGGATGATATAGACTCCACATTTGACACCGAAATCCCGCGCTTCCCAGCATACACAATTCTAGGGCTGCCCAACGCGCTCACATTCCCCCTGAGGTCACCCCGTGGCAAACAGATGGGCATTGCCATGCAAGCAGCGTCACAACACGTCTTGTCACTTTGGGGGTCGGCCACCTTACCCACTCACACTGGATGGTTACACAAACTGTGGTTTACCTTAGGCATGGAACGTATACAGGCCACGCTCACACACACGACTGATTCATTCCAGAAGACCTGGCAACCACTTCTGTCACTCCTGTCTAGAGAATTCCACGAAATCACATGTCCGAAATACCTCCGCATTCTGCGACTTACAGACCACCCATGAGGCTAAATACGATTCTATGAACCTTGATGCACATCAACCTGTACAAGCTATAATGGAGAATCTGGACAACTGGCATACTGGTCGGGGAGGTGGGTGGGGATGGGGGATGGGTGTTGGGGGGGTGGTTGGGTTTTTCGTATTATTGTATTGGATCACAGATCTTACATTGCACCTTCACCGATTTCTGGGCAACGCATTTCGATATAGGCATGACCCGTTTATACTCCTGTCGATTTGTAGAGAAGACATTTATGCCTGTCTCGCTCGCACTATATGCCGTTTGTATGTCTATCGCATTACCATGCCTGTTCTCTTTGCTCTTAAACTTAATAAAAACACTTTTGAAATTAAAACTTATCCTCATCAATTCATTTCCTCCCAAGTATCAGTCTGTTCCCTCATTTGTATACTCCACATTAAAGGTACAAGCATTGTAGGAGCAGTATCTTGCAACTTTGATGGCATATCTGTTGCCAACAGACACATAATCATCCCCCTTACAATTAGCCACACACTTGATGTCAGTAATTTGTGCAGGTATCTGCAATGCTTCAAGGAGTCTTTGGATTTGCTCCCCATTCCAAATGGGTGAGTCTAAGGAGGCCATAAACCCCTTCTGAGACCGTAACTGTCTGAAATCATAAACAACATAAAAGCCTTACTCAGTATTAGAGAAAATGGCCACTCTCTGCTGGTCTAAGACCCAGTTGCTATAGCAATCAGTTCAGCCACGTGTGCTGAAAACACTCCCTAGAGCCACAGATCTTCCACTTCACTTGAAACTACAAACTGCATAAACAGCAAGTACATTTCCTTCATGGTCTCTCATGCATGACCCATCCACAAACAACTCAAAAATCAGAATCAGGCAGTGGCTCATTTTTTATGACTGGTCTTTGCTTTCTGCACAAATCAGTTACATCGAGACAGTCATGCTCCACTTCCTTTTCTTCATTGTCAATTTCAGAAAGAGGCAACAGGGTGGCAGGGTTCATAACAGAAGAACATATTTTTATGGTTACATTTTCAGCCACCATTATGATCTGTTCTTACTAGGTCAGGCAGCTGTTCGTCAAATGCTGTGTGCAAGTATGAGTAAACTGTATTTCAAAAGAGAGAGGCACGTACAATGTCAAAGGATGAATTATGATGATGCCTTTACATCTCTCTAAACTGACACCTGCAGCAGCCATAGATTTTAGATAAAGCCGCAGATACTGGATCTAAGGTAGCTTAAAGTAAGCCACAGCTACACGGGAACTTCCATGTGAAGTTCTGAGAGAGTGCAATCCTCCCTCTCACTGCAAAAAAAGTGAAAACACTTTGTTGTAATCAGGCATTCCTAGTGACGGAGCACGGCAGAGGCTTTCTCTCAGTTCAGGAAGGCAACCAAACAATCACTGTCCCAGGACACCAGATCCGGCACATCCCTGTGTGTCAGCCTCTGTAAACGCATGGCCACTAAGGAAAAGTTGGGTATCCACTCGCATAAGTAGCCCACCATTCACAAAAAAATACTGACCTCTTTCTGGGTTATTGACAGTTTCATTTGCAAAATCACAGAGATTCTCTCCTGTGACACCTTTCTGGCTCCTTTCTAAACATGACGACCAAGATACAAAACTTCTTTCAAACAGTAACACACCTTATTGGGGGGACACTTTATGCTCAAGTGATTCAATGGAGCAATAGTGTCAGTCTTACAAGTTTCCTGAGTATTTGACGCAACCAGAAAGTCATTAATAAATTGTACCAGGACAGCGTTACAAGGCATGACCAAAGAGGAACTGACCGCCCTTGTGCAAGGGTATGGAGGAAAAAGCCTGACACAAATTGATGACAGAGAACCACTCAGCCTCACATGGAATGTGAAACAATATTGCTGCAGGATTCTGTCAGATGGGACAACAAGGAATCACAATATTGTTTATCTTTTTGAGGTCCTGCACTCTGCATTACTTATTGCTAGCCTCCTGCGGTCCTGTAATGGATGAGTTACATGAACTCCCCATCATTTCTTTCACAATACCTTATCAGATCATTGTCTCTATTACTGGAGTTATTCCAGCAACTGTTACAGGGGTCAAATTATACTGTGGCGCTCTGGGGTATTCTGTTTTTTGCTTTATCTCTATACAGACAGACTCAACCCCTTTGATGAATCCTATGTCCTTTCCTGAAAATATCCTAAACCTCTAATTTTACAGTTTCTCTAAAATTCAAGGACAATTCTTCTCTTTTCATCACAGGATACAGTGCAACAGCTAGAGTTTGATTAACCATTTTAAAGGCCACATCCTCATTGTGGGTTTGTAACTATGCACCTTTTGGTGTGCAGTAAATAGTAACCATGGGAAGAGCTTGCAGAGTAGTACTCCATGGAATTTCACAGAGTTAATAGAAATCTCAGTGAAATTCCACAGAGCTCCGTGGCCTGGCAGAGTTACATCTGCGCACCCTGCTGCCCCCGTCCACCCTTGCCTCCCCTGCACCCACCCCACACACCTCTGTATAGTAAGGCCTCACCTTACCTGTCCTGGGCCTCCTCATGTCCTTGGTGGGTGGGTATGGGGGCACAGTCTTCCTTCCTGGTTACTTCCTTTCTTCTCCCCTGCTGCTGACAGCACTCGTCTTCCGCTAATCTGGCTGGCTCCTAGAATTCAGTTAACAGGAAGAACTGCAGTGCTCATGCGTGAAGGCGTGCCTGACCCTATTATAGGGTCAGACATGCCTTCACGTATGAGCACTGCAGTTCTTTCAGTACACATGCGTCAAGGCATGCCTGACCCTACAATAGGGTCAGGCATGCCTTCACGCATGCGCACTGCAGTTCTTCCTTTTAATTGAATTCCAGGAGCTAGCCAGAGCAGTGGCAGACGAGTGCAGCCAGCAGCAGGAGTAGGTAAGTCCTACTCTCCTGTCCTTCTGGCACCGGTAAACTCCACTCCGCTTCGAGTGCGGAGTTTTTCAAAGCTTCGTACTCTTAACGGAGTGCGGAGTTCAAAAACTTCACAAACTCCACTGGCAGAGTGGAGTTAACTACCCAGGCTTAGTAAATAATGCCATTCAACTTCCACAACAAGTCACATCCCAGAAAACTCACAGGGTTGAAATCACAAACCACAAATTGGTGATATTCTTCAAAATTTCTTATTTTTACAGGGATATTCTTAGTAATGAGATTCCTCATTTCTTGACTGGCAACTCTAACAACTTGGATACATCATCATCATAAAACTTTATTTTGGTCACAAGACCATAAAAGTACAGGTGCCATACTGCTCATACAAATAAATAAAAGAATCTGCCAATGTACACTGGTAATCTAATAAAAGATATCAGTCGAGCAATGGGTTAAGTTTAATTAATAATTAAATAGACACATAGAGCACAATACAGGACCAAACAACAAAAACCTTTGCCTGTTCCAATGTGAACGACATGGTCTGCTAGGCTGCCTTCCTTCTAGGGGTGCACTACACTCAAGACTGTTAAATATTGTCAATGAAATATGGACAAACAGTCAGATCAAAACAATGTAATCAACTGCTAAAGCAGATGGAAGGAAATGAAGCTATCTGACTCTTTCAGCAGTTTCCTTCTAGTCGCCCACATGTGGCCCCAAAACTTTGCTATTGAGCAAGCAATTGCTGGTCTGGGGTCCGATCTAAGAATACGAAGAACTTCATAATACATGTACCCAACTGCTTGCAAATTGGTTGAAGCTATTTAGCTCTTGGGTAGAAGTACAGCAGACAAGCAAAAACTACATGGGCGCTTGTCTCTACAGTAGAGACACAGCTAGGGCAGAACTGATTAAATAAATAGTGGCGCTGTGGTGCCAAGAACCTGTGGAAAAGTTCAAGAGAAGGGAACCAAACCTAAACTACATATACAGTCTTCTGTCTTGAGGTGATTTGATAATGTCTAAATATTGTTCAAATGGACTGAGCAGTTTAGAATCCATGAAGTCCATATTTAGACGTCCCCATGATGGAGTAGTAAGTGAAGCCTATGCTACCAAAATCTTTGCTAGGGAGTAGTGCTGGGCCCTTAACATCTCAATAGCCTTCTAATCCAATTGTGGCTAATAGGGATTTCACCTTTCGTATCCAACCTATCTTATTGAAATAGTGAAGTGCAGTAACTTCCAAAATAGCAGTGGCACATGGGAGCACCTCAGGGGTGGACTTTATGCACAGCCAAAACAGTAGAGGATGTAGCTTGGCCTTATCTATGTTAGGAACTCTACCCAAGTCCAACCTTAACGGGTGGAGTGCCGTACTCTGTGGTAACGAGATCAGGCACCTCAAAAACTTGTTCTCTCATTTCGAGAGGGCATCTAGCCCTTCAAAGCCCCACAGTTCAGCTCCATAAAGAACTGAACCTACCTCTTTGGAATCGTACATCTGAAGTGGGGCTGCCACTGGTTTGCTGAAAGGTGTGCCATGTTCTTTTAACAGGGCCCCTACTATTTGCCCGTGCTTCAGGGACAACTTGGTCATGTGAGGCTTCCATGACATATCTTCTGAAAGTGTGATGCATAGATAGTCAAAGGTACTCACCCTTTACAGAGGGACACCTCCAGGGGATAACTTACCTCTAAAGGATTTATGAGCCTGAGCAATAAAAGCTTCATCTCTGAAGTATTAACCTCTAATCCACAGGAATTTTTGAAATCTTGAAAGCGATTTAGGAGCAGCTGGAGCCCTCCTGGTGTTTTGGAAACAAACAACGTATTGTCAGCAAACAATACGGTCAAAACTTTCCACCCCCCCCAGAGTAGAGGCATCTGCTGGGGCATAAGAAAGAGACTGAACCACGCCATTCACAAAAAGGGAAAAAAGTGTGAGTGCCAGTATACAGTCCTGGAGTACTCCCCTACTAAAATGTATTGGGTCAGTAAGCTGGCCTTGGCAATCCCAGTGAACCCCAGGCAAAGTTTGCCTCATGGAGGCGAATGATGAGAGATAAAATCTCCAGGGGAAGACCAATGTCTTTTAAGACTTGCCATAGCTTGTTCCTTGGGACAAGATCAAAATCGGTCTTTAGATCGATAAAGGCCACATAGAGGCTCCCCCCGACCAATGACCACGGTCTTCCAAGTCAGAAGAAGGAAACGAAACACCTTGTTAATGGTGCTCGTCTTTTTTCTGAAACCAGCTTGAAAGGGAGTCGAGATGATGTGTTCAATAAAACAGTCCTGTATCTTTCCAAGGAGGGCACAAGCAATCACCTTTTGGACACAGTCTATAAGACTGATGGGTCTATAATTTCAGGTTGAAGATCTATTGTCATTCTTGTATACAGGGATCACCTCTGCTCCCTTTGAAGCATTGGGGCTATGGGTCACCTCTGCTATTGCGATGGCTTAGGACAGAATGCAGCTTTTCCAGTTCTCTCTGTTGTATAAAAATAGACCACCAAGAACACCATCAGGTCCAGGAGCTTTTGCCTTTGCGGTTGAGTCAATGAAAGCCCTGATTTAGCTTTTAGAGAAAAAATCCTTAGCTGAGACTAAGGCAGAATCTGGGGGAAATACTTGTGTAACTGACATACAGGACCCTAAATATAAAAGAGAAATGTGGTCATACCATGCTGAGAAAGAAATATTATTGGTTGGAGGTAATGGCCGATTAGCATCCCCCCTGGTAACTAAAAGCCAGAAGTTCTGTGAATCTTTGCTGGTGCAGGCCTTCCCAATTGACCTCCATCTATTTTGGTCCCACTCCCTTTTGGCTCTCGCCTGAGTTGACTTATAGAACCTCCATAGTTCTCTCAATAGGTCCAAGTTCTTAGTTCTATTTGCCAGGGATAGTTGACATCTAAGGCCTCTACACTCCTCAGTAAACCAAGCAAACTGAGATCTTGGCTTTGGTTCAGGTTTGAGGGAGCACATAGGTTAGATAAAATGTGCAGCCAGCTGCTCAAAAAGGTAAATGTGGTAAGCCGGAATCTCTTCCAGCCCTCCCGGGTGATTAGTTAAGCTTAGGATAGTGCAAGTCAGTAAGTTTTATTCAATTAATTCAGGCTTGCCTTCATCCAGAACCACCTCGGGCCACTTGAGTCACTGGTTATCACTTCTTCAAAGTAGATCCCTTGACGTTAAAACAAGTTTGAGATAAATAGGTGGGTCCCTCGGAGGCGACGCTAAAGTGAAGCACAGGGGACTAGCATCGCTGTCGGAAGTAGAACCCACAGCCTTATCAATCACTCTGGGCCATAGCCTTAGGTCCACCAGAAAATAATCTGTACGGCTTGGGTTGTTAGTCCTATTAACAGTGTTTGCACTCAATTTGTCCAAGCTAGTCCGATCGTTAGAGGCCCTTAATCCAAGCTCCAGGGAAAAGGCATTGAGTTGGAACTCCACTTGGGACCATTTTTTAATTGGGGGGTAGGTCAAGGTGGGGGACCTGCCACAGCTCATTCTCCTCCCTTGTTCCACAGACATCCTACCACTCCAATGGTTCAAAGGTAATGTTAAAATTATCAGCTACAATAAAGGGCGATGATGAGGCCCTGTCCTCCAAGAGCTCTTCAAGATCAATTATCGTAGCCAACCTCATTCCCCCCCTCGTTCCTCTGGCATAAACATTTTAAATGTCAAGAAGGACGCCATTCTGGCCTTTAAGTTGGATTGCTGGGATGTCAAAACTACTAGACAGGAGCTCAAGGATTGCACAGAGGAGTGCAATTCTGACCCAGATTAACAACCCCTCTCCTCTGCAGGGCGGCTAGAATTGCTGGAGCGTGTTGGGAGATGGAATGTTAGATAGCCTGGGACATAAATGGGAGAAGTGCTCCAGCTCTCCTGGAGTATACAGATATCAAAGGTTTCACTATATTGAATCCATTGTATGAGGGCCATTTTTATCTTACTTTGGCCACAATCCACAACACCAGTTGAAGCATGCTGGACACTTCCTGCCTATTTGTGGAAGTAGATTGTGGCCCATCTTGGAGATTTCTTATCTGAGCGTGAGGCTGTGCTAAACTAACAGGTGGTGCTCCTCTAGACAGCTTTCTTTTAATGGGGGGTGACTTCTTTGTATTCCAATTTCCATGAGGCAAGGGAGTTGTAATATAGCCCTTAATAAGTTGACTTCTAGTTATAAGAGTAGTCTGGGAATGTGGAAGTTAGGCCAATGAGGGCTTTGGACGTGAACGTGTGCCTAGATTCTGGAGTCAATCGTTGACTGCTAGGTTGGAGTCTAAGCCTAGCTGGGGGACAGTGGGATGGGCAATTGATGGTGGCAGGGGGCATTGAGGCAAAATATACTTGAGTTGGATGCTTGTGGATATAGGAGGACAACATTTAGCTTCCTTGGCTAACACATTGTGGGCCAGTTTACCATCAATCAGGCACAATTCAATACAGTCCCTAGGATTGTTAGAGCGAGTAAGCCTTCTAACTCGCAGGATGTCTTCCCTTATCACTGAATGGCAACCTCTCACATGGCGAACCCAGTGAATGCTTTTATTTATAATAGAATCCTTTCCTTCGTGCCTTAAATGGGTGAGAACTTTGGGCATATAAATACATTTAGGGGCAATGGTGGTTGGTCTCCCCAAAATTAAAGATTGAGGTCTCGGTTGTGCCAGGGTAGATGATCAAAGGTGAAGGAGGGCCCCGCTGTGCCAATGGGCATTTAGTTATTTGCGGCTGCACTATTCTAACCCCCCGGTATCTCTATGTGAGGCTACTTCAGAAAAGCAACGCTTGGTGTTTACAGGGGCCGCTCCTGTAGGAGGTTGATGAGGCTCTACTTGGGCTGGGCAGGTTGCATTAACACGGTGGATAGTAGCCGGGAGGGGTGTTGTGTGTCACTCACGCCTCTAGCTAGTATAAGTTTAACGTGCCCTGTTAGTTCTTCAATTGTGGATTTCAGCGTACTAACTTCTGCGGTTAGATCAGATATGATCCTGGAATCAATGATCTCCTCCTTCTTACCCCTCTTCTTCCCCCCCTGCCTGCCACCACTTCCCCTCCTTCGTGCCTCCCTCCATGTCCACCCTTCACTCTTGATCATCACTCAAATTTTGGAGAGGTGTGAACCCATTGGGTGAAATCAATGTCAAGTGGGCCTTGGTCTGTATGAGTTGGGTGTGTAGCTAAATTCCCTGCCTCAGTGTCTATTGGCATGGATTGGATAGACTTACTGCCAAATGTGTTAGGTTTCCTAAACATTGAGGGAATACGTTTTTGTGATCTCAAATTTAAGCCAGGTGGAAGTCCACCTGGGCTATGGATGGGGACAGTCCCAGGCTGGTCTAAAATGTCCTCACACTCAACCAATAGGTCAGCAATACGATCAAGTACACAATTACTCCAGCATGTTTACAGGCCTGCTTAGCTTTGTAGGATTTCACCTGTGCATCCCCACCCTCTACAGATTTTATTTTCCCCATTTCTAGTCCAAGTCCTGTGTGGACAAAAGCCCTGGGTCGACTGGATATAGTTGTAACAAAGGCTGCTAAATAGCCACCTGGCGCACACAGTACCTTGTTGTCCAAGGAGCAGATGTAAGGGGGTTGGCCAAGCTCAGCCTCTCCCGGGCTCTGACAGGCATAGATGGGCCAGCCCTTGACCTGGGCTTTGACTGGGTGTGTCCACGCTGTGGGAGGCCCACATTGTTTTAGTGGAGGTAAGCCCCTCCCACGTGCTGGTGCAGGCTGGGGGACCGAGTTCCACCCCATGAAAAGGCAAGGCACTGTGCTGGTGTTGCTAGCGTTGCGGGCTCACTCACGGCCCGTTCTGCACATCCCACGCTGCGGGAGGCCCACGCCGGTTTAGTGAAGCTGGGTCCCTCCCACATGGTGGTGCAGGCTGAGGGACCGAGTCCCACCTCAGGAAAAGACAAGGCACAGTGCTGGTGTTGCGGGCTTACTCACGGCCCATTCTGCGCATCCCACAACTTGGATACTTCTTCCAGAGAGGGTTAGGTCTAGAACTTCCACTGCTCTCCCACTCCAACGGGTAGCACCTGTATTAACTAAAAGTGATACGGTGTGGCCATTTACCTCACAATCTACAAATGGGCCACTCTAGTCTGCCTCCAGTACTGCGCCAAGCTCACAATCATAGGCCCCATCAGGAGGACTGATTGGAGCCTAAAGAGTCAACTGTCTCAAACATAGGGTACTGCTGGAAAGAGATACAAAAGGGGATGATGGACGGAGCGTTTGAGCAAATCAAACACTCAACCCCAGTCAACTGATCTGGGTTTAATCCATCACCATTCTTTAGCTCACTCGGCCACCCCAGTTCAGACATGGCAATATGCAAATCAGTCTGACCCTGTGCCTCATGGGAACAGTCCAGCCCGAACTGCCATGCCATGTCTTCCCTGGACCGGAAACAAGCATCCTGGGACCGGTTTCGGATTCATAATCCTCATCAGCCAGGCTATCTTGAATCCAGTGGCCAAGTGAGCAAGGGACTCATGTCTGAGCATACCCTGCCACACTTAGGGCGAACAAAGCGATACAAAAGGGGATGATGGACGGAGCGTTTGAGCAAATCAAACACTCACCCCCAGTCAACTGATCTGGGTTTAATCCATCACCATTCTTTAGCTCACTCGGCCACCCCAGTTCAGACATGGCAATATGCAAATCAGTCTGACCCTGTGCCTCATGGGAACAGTCCAGCCCGAACTGCCATGCCATGTCTTCCCTGGACCAGAAACAAGCATCCTGGGACCGGTTTCGGATTCATAATCCTCATCAGCCAGGCTATCTTGAATCCAGTGGCCAAGTGAGCAAGGGACTCATGTCTGAGCATACCCTGCCACACTTAGGGCGAACAAAGCGATACAAAAGGGGATGATGGACGGAGCGTTTGAGCAAATCAAACACTCACCCCCAGTCAACTGATCTGGGTTTAATCCATCACCATTCTTTAGCTCACTCGGCCACCCCAGTTCAGACATGGCAATATGCAAATCAGTCAGATCCTGTGCCTCATGGGAACAGTCCAGCCCGAACTGCCATGCCATGTCTTCCCTGGACCGGAAACAAGCATCCTGGGACCGGTTTCGGATTCATAATCCTCATCAGCCAGGCTATCTTGAATCCAGTGGCCAAGTGAGCAAGGGACTCATGTCTGAGCATACCCTGCCACACTTAGGGCGAACAAAGCGATACAAAAGGGGATGATGGATGGAGCGTTTGAGCAAATCAAACACTCACCCCCAGTCAACTGGTCTGGGTTTAATCCATCACCATTCTTTAGCTCACTCGGCCACCCCAGTTCAGACATGGCAATATGCAAATCAGTCTGACCCGGTGCCTCATGGGAACAGTCCAGCCCGAACTGCCATGCCATGTCTTCCCTGGACCGGAAACAAGCATCCTGGAACCGGTTTCGGATTCATAATCCTCATCAGCCAGGCTATCTTGAATCCAGTGGCCAAGTGAGCAAGGGACTCATGTCTGAGCATACCCTGCCACACTTAGGGCGAACAAAGCGATACAAAAGGGGATGATGGACGGAGCGTTTGAGCAAATCAAACACTCACCCCCAGTCAACTGATCTGGGTTTAATCCATCACCATTCTTTAGCTCACTCGGCCACCCCAGTTCAGACATGGCAATATGCAAATCAGTCTGACCCTGTGCCTCATGGGAACAGTCCAGCCCGAACTGCCATGCCATGTCTTCCCTGGACCGGAAACAAGCATCCTGGGACCGGTTTCGGATTCATAATCCTCATCAGCCAGGCTATCTTGAATCCAGTGGCCAAGTGAGCAAGGGACTCATGTCTGAGCATACCCTGCCACACTTAGGGCGAACAAAGCGATACAAAAGGGGATGATGGACGGAGCGTTTGAGCAAATCAAACACTCACCCCTAGTCAACTGATCTGGGTTTAATCCATCACCATTCTTTAGCTCACTCGGCCACCCCAGTTCAGACATGGCAATATGCAAATCAGTCTGACCCTGTGCCTCATGGGAACAGTCCAGCCCGAACTGCCATGCCATGTCTTCCCTGGACCAGAAACAAGCATCCTGGGACCGGTTTCGGATTCATAATCCTCATCAGCCAGGCTATCTTGAATCCAGTGGCCAAGTGAGCAAGGGACTCATGTCTGAGCATACCCTGCCACACTTAGGGCGAACAAAGCGATACAAAAGGGGATGATGGACGGAGCGTTTGAGCAAATCAAACACTCACCCCCAGTCAACTGATCTGGGTTTAATCCATCACCATTCTTTAGCTCACTCGGCCACCCCAGTTCAGACATGGCAATATGCAAATCAGTCAGATCCTGTGCCTCATGGGAACAGTCCAGCCCGAACTGCCATGCCATGTCTTCCCTGGACCGGAAACAAGCATCCTGGGACCGGTTTCGGATTCATAATCCTCATCAGCCAGGCTATCTTGAATCCAGTGGCCAAGTGAGCAAGGGACTCATGTCTGAGCATACCCTGCCACACTTAGGGCGAACAAAGCGATACAAAAGGGGATGATGGATGGAGCGTTTGAGCAAATCAAACACTCACCCCCAGTCAACTGGTCTGGGTTTAATCCATCACCATTCTTTAGCTCACTCGGCCACCCCAGTTCAGACATGGCAATATGCAAATCAGTCTGACCCGGTGCCTCATGGGAACAGTCCAGCCCGAACTGCCATGCCATGTCTTCCCTGGACCGGAAACAAGCATCCTGGGACCGGTTTCGGATTCATAATCCTCATCAGCCAGGCTATCTTGAATCCAGTGGCCAAGTGAGCAAGGGACTCATGTCTGAGCATACCCTGCCACACTTAGGGCGAACAAAGCGATACAAAAGGGGATGATGGACGGAGCGTTTGAGCAAATCAAACACTCACCCCCAGTCAACTGATCTGGGTTTAATCCATCACCGTTCTTTAGCTGGAAAGAACCTTTATTCTGGGAACATTTGGAACCTGAATCGAAGTAATGTAGAACCATTAGGAGCTTGGTGTGGCATTCAGGATTGTGAAACCTGCATTATACGGGCTAGTGGTACATTACAATTCTGAGACCTTGGTCTTGGTACATTCTGTGGCTGCATGGATTTATTATTCTGTGACTGTGTAAACTATGGATTCTGACCCTAATTTGCAGGGTTAAGCTGGTATTCCCGCTTCCAGTGCCCCAACCTGTTACAATAGTTGCATGGATTATACGTGTTAATGTGGCTATATCGATCCCAGTACTCAGATCAATGGGGACACCCCGACCTCTACCCTGTGACTAAAATCCTTCTCCACCCTGCATCGCTAGGGATCTCTTTTGATACACTCCTTTCATTGGAGGGGCATTTTCTATGAACTTCTGACTTTGACCCCCCCCACCCATGGGCAGCTTTCACCTGTACAATCACAAGTTTTTTCTTCAGCTTCTTCTGCCTCATGTCAATGTTGTCATTGCAATACTTGTATCGTGAAATCAACCAACTTATTCTGCCAATGAATCAAATGCTGTTGAATCACCATGCTAATTTCTGGCCTCAATCTTGTCACAAACCTAGACACAAAATGTTCTACGTTCTTAGGCTCCAACTTTTCCATTCCACTATATTGCTTAAATGCCTGTAACTACCTCTCATAATATGCATGAATCATCTCTTTATGTTCCTGGGTCATTCATTCAATCTTGACCCAGTCAATATCTTGCGGAGACACTTAAGACTTAAACTATATCATCACCTAGTTGTACTTTCTCATTACTATTTAAAAAATACCATAGTCAATGGATCCCTTGCTGTTTCTCTCTCGTCATTGTGTGGCTATCTTACACTCCGTCCATAAATCACTTGCAACCACAATTTCAAAGTATTAAATCAGTCCATAAAACTTTTGAGACTTTCACAAATCGTTCAACTTGTTTGTACCATTACACAGGCTTCTCTCTTAACATGGGAAAATCATTAGTGAATGACACAAGATCACTCCTTCTCCAAGGCACATGACCATAACCTCTACTGGGTACCTCTTGTAAAGGGAAATGGGTAGCTCCTGTCCCCCCCTCCAGAAGAACTCGATGCCCCCATCGATCTTCAGGGACTTTTCCCCTTTTTGACTATTTAACTTTCCACTTATTCAGCCCACTCAAGACTCCGGATGCACTGAATTAATTCCTAAATCAGCAATTTCATCCCAGGTATTCTTATATTTTCTAAGTCCTGATCACAAAAGCAGAGTCAGTGGCTCTTATGTAAAGCCTCTGTCCGCTCCAAATCAACTACCTATTCATGAGCTATTTCAGATAATTGATCATAAACTTGTCTCACTCTCCTAGTAACCTCCTTGCTCAAAAGCAAAATTACATTTTTCTGATATGTATCCATTCAAGCCAATTCAAGGCTCCCACATATCATTTTGTCTAATTCAAGTTTTAATGTAGCTACATCCACCAAATTCACTCCCAATGATGGCTTGATCATTCCCTGATTCAATTCCGTGCTTCCATTTTCATTCAAGGTGGCATTAAGAGCTTTCAACCACTCATCTAATTCCTGAACATTAGTGCTAGATTGCACATCAAGAGCATTAGCATGTGAACGTGTCTAGGTCTGGCAGTACAGGGAATGATCTCATGGGTCCAAACCCTATCTGGGTCATCTTTCAATCTTCACTCACCTCACAAGGGGAACTCACATTCATTGGGACCAAGGGACTAAACCTTCTCTCATTCAAACTTATAGGAGCCTTCTCTGGGGTTCTCAAGTCAGTTGGAACAGCCAAATTATATGTAACAGTCCTTATGGAGCCAGCATTATATATAGGGACTATAGGGCCAATGGTGGCCGTGACAGCGAGTGTATCGGGATCATTCAGAGCTGCAAGGGAAGTAGGGGCACAAATCCCCAAACTCTCTCTCATCGCATTTTGATTCACATTCCCCAGGGTGGCCCCCATCGCATGAGGATTTACCTTTACTGGTGCAGTAGCAATTCTGGATTTTCACACTAGCATTAGTGCTTCCCCCTCCCATTACCGAGGTCTCATTGTATGGAGGCAGGCGTTCTGACAATGGTACATTCAAAAGAATGTCACTAGTATCACTGACACTATTCTCACGATTTTCACTTCTCTCACCTGCTTCCCTTTTCTCTTTTCCTCTCTCTCTTATTCTTCTCCTTCCTGCCCTTCCAAAACTCGTCACCAGTCAATCTTGATACAATTTATCTCCATGTAATATGTTGGTTCTCCACTTCCTCTGTTCTGCATCCCGCCTCAGATAAGTGTGCACTACCTTTCTAGCTTTTACCTGATATCTTTCTTTCTCTGCGGCATGAGCTGCACGCTACCAAGCATTGAGTACTTGGAACTGTATAAGTCTAGACTGTGGTTTCATCTCATAAAAAATCCTCCTCAAGTTTTCAGTGATTCTCACATTAAATGTACCATAGCGTGAAAACGCCAGTGAACCTTCTTTCTCAGTGATCTTGTGCCATTGTTTGAACCAAATATCTTCGGCTGGTAACTTTTCTCCTTCCATAACAGGTATTGTCACATCTCCCCTAATCAAAACTTGTATACGTTTAAAACATTTCATGTTCGTATAGGTTAGTCAATTATCACAATTAGAATTGATTGTTTCAATGCATGACTGTCAAGAGGCCGAGATGACCCACAGGAGTCAACGCTGATCCAAACGCCCCCCCACCTCAACCGCCACCCGAAATAAATATTGAGGTAACGTCTAAAGTTAGGGGGGAAGGGGAAGTGGAAAAGAAAGAGAGACAGCCTCTGTGTAGAAGAGTTGTTGGTTTCTCCTCAGTTGATTCCACTAGGGTTCTGGTATGTTACCCCTGTAGAGAAATACAAAACATGACACACAACCCAATTCTGTTTCTTTACCCAAAATAAGGAAAATTCTGTAATGTCCTTACACTGAAGACCTTGGCTATTGCTCCTCTCTCTATTTGGTATTTTAGGGGATTTTCAGGTAACCGTTCCTGCACAAACACAGCACTATTGATTATAATTACTCAAACTGTACATTATCCACTAAATAATCCTTATGTTTATCTTATTTACCTGATACTCTTTATTTTTTAATCCAACTTAAAGTTGTTTCAACTGAAGTACTCTGAATAAAGTGAAGATTGTTTGCCCGGAATTTTTCTTTAGCATGAACTCCCTAGCTATGAGTAAACTATCTATATATATATAAAAACCAAAGTATGTCCGTTTGTCCTTTATGCATTACTACACCATTCATCCGATCGGCATGAAACTTTGGGAAGTTGTTAAGTACACTCCCACGAAGGTTTCTGGCTAAAAAAATAAATTTAAAAAATTTAAATTAAAAAAAACAAATAAAAAAGTTTGTTAAAAGTTGTTGAGTACACTCCCGCGAAGGTTTCTGGCAAAAAAAAAAAAAAGATTTTGTTAAATATCGGCCCCCCGGCCACCCAGGGCCCTCATAATCTTTCCAAGGTGGAGAAGCGTGGCTCAATGGTTAGAGCGGCAGACCCTGATGCAGAGGTCTGGCCCGGGACCAGGGTTCAATTCCCACCTCGGCGGCTCTTGGACTCAATTTCCCCGGACCTGGTAATTCTCACCTCGGTGCCTAGTCTAATCATGGGTCCCACTCTGTGCAATATCTTGCTTAACCCCTTCGGCGCTGATGATGAGCTCAGCTCGTCATCAGTTGCGCCGCTCGCACGCTGATGACGAGCTGAGCTCGTCATCTAACGCGGCTTTTTGAAAAAAGCAGCGTAGCGCGAAAATCGCCGCAGCGCGCATGCGGTTAATCTCCACAATGGCCCCAGCAGTGCTTGGAAACCGGGCTTCACCTTGGGGGTGCCCAGGAGTGGACATTTCACAGGAAAGCCAGGATGGGTCCCACAGCGGTATGAATACAGCGCTACGAGACCTCTGGGTAGAAGTGCAGTATATAAATACAAACACACAATACTGAACGTTTACAGTTTACGGTGCGACTCGCTTTTGCAATGACCATCAACAAAGCACAAGGACAATCGCTGCAAGTGTGTGGACTATATTTGGAGAATCCGTGCTTCTCACATGGACAACTGAATGTGGCCAGCGCACGCGTCGGAAAACCTTCTGATTTATTAGTGTACGCAATGTTTACAGTTTCCGGTGCGACTCGCTTTTGCAATGACGATCAACAAATCACAAGGACAATCCCTGAAAGTATGTGGACTAGATTTGGAGAATCCGTGCTTCTCACACGAACAACTGTATGTGGCCAGCTCACGCATCGGAAAACCTTCTGATTTATTCGTGTACGCACCAGACGTAAAAACAAAAAATACCGTGTATCCACAAGCACTTGAATAAATAAACAGAATTAAAACAACACTTTAAAATGATTTCCATATTAAAATGAATACGTTTCAATAAAAATGACACAATGTAAATTGAATGTTATCATAACAAGTTTCCTTAAATTTCATTTATTCTGAGATCGCAGCAACGCGAGACGGGTAAGCTAGTAACCTATAACCTAAACTACAATAAGATTTCAGATAGTTAATAGTCACTATCCTGTTTTGCTCTATAACTTAATTTGACAAGTGGCAGTTGAATGTAAAACAGTTTGTCAAGCTGCCAACAACTTTGAAGCCTCCTCCATTGCAACGGCGGTAACAGTTCTCAATTCTTTCTCTTTATTGACAACAAATAAATCTCTTACTGCCGAAATCCCTCGTCACGCATGCGTAAATGCGGCAACTCTCTCAGAGCGTTTCTGGTAACTGTTTTTTCTTCAGAATTTTCATGTGCGTAGAGGAGACGCTACTTCACTCGACAAGCTACAGTTGAAGTGCGCAGTTCTTCTGTAGAACGCGCACTTCATTACCGCTGCTGCTCACGAGCCCTGAAACACTAGACCGGCAACTTGCTTTCTGCCGCGTCTCTGAAGTTCCGCCTTTTTCTGCCTTACAGTTTCTTATCGCGTACATGCAGTGTCGCAGGAAAAGAGTTGAAACGACGTGATGTCTTCTCCATCGCGAGTATTTAGATTTTTCCCTTCATAAAGAGTTTTTCTTTGATTTTATGCTCACAGATAGAGTGGCAGCCACGGAAGTCCTGACAGTACCTCCCTCCAAAAGGGGTTCCCCCAATTTGGGTTTCTTTGGATGTGCCGTGTGAAAGTTTCTGATCAGTCTTGGAGCATGCACATTAGAAGAGGGTTCCCATGATCTTTCCCCTGGTCCAAACTGAAGAACCGGTTTAACCCACTTACAGGGTCTCGGCGGCGGGGGAACCGCCCAAATCTTCCATACCCTTCATACGTAGTAAAAGGAGACACAGGAGCCTTTGTCTGCCGGAGGAACCCATTTTTATTTCAATAGCCCGGGCTATGGAGAGTCCAAAGCCAGTCAAAGACAAGACAGAGGAGGCTGCTACTTAAATCCGTAGCTAACAAGCCTTTTTATATGTTTCAAATTCCAGTCTTTTGGCTGCAAGACCAATGTCCAATTAGAGCAGTGTTTGTTGTTGATTAGCCGGATCCAGGTGGTGTTTGCAGTTGGTGACCTGGTCAAGGGAAGGTACACAGCCAAATGTTAGTTTTGCTTTGATCAGGGCTTGGTTTCCTCAGGTTTCTTTGCCCAGCTGCCTTGATCAAAAAGCCCTGGCTTTACGAGCCATTCTCCGATTGTCTGGATGAAAGTTCAGCAGTCAGACCATTGTCCAGATAACCTGATCAAGATGTCAAGGATGTGTTATCAGGCTGGGAGCAGGAGAGGAAGAATGATTCATTTACTCGGGGTGAGGGTCTGGTGGCTTTCTGATGACTCTGCAGAGAACAGGGGGGTTGGGCAGGAGACGGTTCCTGATCAGAAATGCAGGCCTGCAAAAATGTTTTTTTGTCGTTTTGATAGATTTTCTTCGTACATCATGAAAAATTACCAGGTGGGTCGTGTGGAAAGATTTTGCCACGAGATGGCAATGTAAAAATCAATGGAGTCCTGTAAAAATGATTGTCGTTAAAAAAAAAATACATTTCCTTAGAACCCTTTCCATTCCACCAAATAAAACAGGTTATTTCTAGAAATTCTGGAATCTAAAATTCTGCTAATTTCGAATTCTTCACCTTGCTCTATGTTTATTGGTTGGGGAGTTTCTTTGAGTCTTGCATTAACTGGATTCTTCTTTAAAAGTGAGACATGAAAAGCTGGATGGATTTTTTATGATTTTGGAAGCTGTATTTTTACCACCACTGGATTTATGATTTTCAGCACCTTGATAGGGCCAATGAACCTGGGTAGGAATTTTCTATTCCCTTTCAGTCTTAAATGTTTAGTGGACAGCCACACTTGATCACCAACTTCAAATCTAGACCCCACTCTTCTTTTCTTGTCAGCTTGTTTTTTGTAAGACTGTTTTGCCTTAAGTAAGTTTCTCTGGGCCTTCTCGTAAGATATCTTCAACTCAGACATTACTTTTGTGATTGCAGGTACAGTTTCATCCTTTTTACCTAGTATCAGATTTGTGTGTCTACCTGAGTTTAAATAGAATGAAGAATACTGGCAAATTCGGCTTTCCACATTAATTCTGACCAATTTCCCTCCTGTTCCAACAGATAGAGTCGCAAATACTGCTCCAGTTCTTGGTTGACTCTCTCTGTTTGTCCGTCCGTTTCAGGATGATAACTGGTAGAATACCGCGTGTCGATTCCCATACTGTGCGTGAATGTTTTCCAATATTTCGATAAGAATTGAGTTCCCCTGTCTGATATGATTATCTGGGGAATTCCGTGAGCACGAATTATGTGTTGATTGAATACCTGCACTAACTGTGGTGCGGTGGGTACTGACTTTAATGGAATGAAGTGTCCCATTTCAGAAAACGAGTCTACTAACACCAGTATAACTCTATTACCCTGACTGGATGGAAGATCTACAATCAAATCTAGTGACACTGTATGCCAGCGATATGGTGCATTAGGCAAGGGTTGTAGCAAACCCTGTGGGGCTTCTCGGCTTGGTTTTTCTTTACTGCATAACTCACAGGTTGCAACATACTGCCCTAACTGAGCCGCCATGCCTGGCCACCAAAAATGTCACCTGATCAATTCTATAGTTTTCTTCACTCCCTTATGACCAGCTAAACGATCATCATGGCAACCTCTCATGGCCTTTTCTTGCATTTCTTTAGTTGGTAGATACAACTTCCCCTCATAGTAGGGAAGGCCTCCAGTAACAGTTTTCTTGCTATCCAGTTCGGCCCAATCCTTTAATTCCTCATTTGAATAATTCTTCTGGATCTCCTCAGTAAATTCTTCTAGATGAACGGCTCCAATGATTTTACTCAATGGGGTAATGGTTTCTTTGGGAGGGGTTCTTACTTCCTCAGAGGAATTCATTCTGGATAGTGCATCGGCTTTATCGTTTTTTGCACCGGGTTTGTAGGTTATCACATAGTCAAACTCAGAGAAATACAAGGACCATCTCAATTGTCGAGGTGTAAGCGTTTTAGCAGATTTTAAGAATTGCAAGTTACGATGATCAGTGAACACAGTCACACAATGCTTGGCTCCTAGAAGGTAATGTCGCCAATCTTGAAATGCTTCTTTAACTGCAAGCATTTCCGTATCCACTATTGAGTAATTGGATTCCGGTTCTGACAATTTCCTTGATCTGTAAGCTAAAGGATGGAGTTGACCTGTTTGTTTGTTTCATTGAGACAAAATCCCTCCCGTAGCAAAATCTGATGCACCAGTTTCCACAAAGAAAGCCTCAAAATGGGAGCTGTGACGAAAGCTTTTTTCAGGTTTTGAAATGCTACCTCAGCTTTTTTGGACCATTCAAATTTCTATCCTTTTTTCTACAATTGAGTGATGGGTGAGACTGTAGTGTAGTTCCTATCTTCCCAATAGGCTCTGTGCATTGGAATAATACCTACAGCAGTAAAGGCCTAGGCCAGACGTTAACTAGGTCTACTACTGTCGATACTAGACTTAAAGTTTTGGGTTTGCCAGCTTAGCTCAGAGTTCACTAGAAACTTTCTCGAATGTTCAAGGAGGAATTAACCTCCCTGATTAGACAAGAAGGGATTTAGTTTCTGACAACCATAGAACATGACAACTTTGCTCTCCCCTAATCAAGAGTCAATCTCGAGAGTCGTGTGAACAAAAGGCAAATTATTTTACTCAGTCAGTACGTGCATTCTTAGTCTCATCAGAATGTAGAGAAAAGGAAGAGACGGGCGTGTTCAATAAAGAGGTGTTATTTATTGATCAGTCTCTTTTCTCATACAAGAGAAATGGATCGATATTATTGCAATACTTATAGTTAAGTAAAGTGCATACATTAAAAGCAATAGTATAAAATAATACTGTAAAAACATTGATATGGTTTCTAAGCCATAAGATGTTTTAAAATGAATAAAATATATTACATACACATATACATTTGACTAAACGTACTCAACTGGTGTTTCTAGATACGCCTACCCCGTGTACCTGACCTAGGTCTAATACGTGGGCGGGAATAGATAGTTACAGTTTAAGTTAAGTTTGTTTTTGCCAAGTGAATAACTAAAGAATTCTCTGTGAGGGGTTATTCAGTTCTGTACCTGGAAGTTAGGATGAATGAGGAATGGTATCTCTCTCTCTGGTCTCGATATTCCAGGCTGCCTGCGAGGGCTGCCCAGAAACGCCGGTGCTGGATTCTCGGCAGGAGAAAGCAGCGCGTCTCTCAGCGCGTCAGAAAGGCGGGGCTGCTGCCAGCGGGGTCTGCTCTGCTCTTCGCTTCGGCAAGTATGGCTGCTCCGTCTCGTCACCACGCGTGTGTTTGCATATGGCAAGATCGGTAATATTTATACCTTTAAGGTGCCGAGATTGACGTAAGGATGGACATAGATACGTCAATAAGGATGTCATACGACTTGCTCGTTAGCACATTCTTTTACTAAAGTTCTTGGTGAAATCAAAACAATGGCCGCAGGGTTTTGCCCAGGTTGTCATAGGTTTGATTTGTTATGAGAACTCCGTATCCCTTATCAGGGGCTGGAGGAATATCGCTTGTCTAATTAGATCGCAAGTGTTATGACCTAATCAGATAACACGTTCCTGTGCCGTAGTGTGACTGCGTCAGATAACGGTATCTGCATCATGGGGGTTTTCTGCCTCATGGGCTGACTGCTAGTTAACTTGTTGGTTTGTTTAACTAGAATAGGGTCAGGAATAGGGGGATCGATTCAGAACCTATAGGAATACATGACACCCACTCCACGCTAACTATGGACATATTTACTAATCTAGGCATAGTATAACATAGTACAACATACTATAGAGTAGTGTGTATACCTTACCACCCCAAAATACATAAATGCATTTTGAAATTTTCAAATATACTGAAAAATTGCAGACATATATATTGTATGCACTCAAGCTGTAGAATAATGCCAAAGTAATCGCATTTGTATACATTATTGCTTGTATGGTATATGAGAATTACACATGAAATGGTTTCTTAAATACAGAAAAAAGTTTCGAGACCATTCCATCACAGAATAAAATATCTATGAACATGCCAGCGGGCAGCTAATGTCTATAAGTTTCTAAAATTTAGAAACCTTAGTTCTCTAAGAATAGTTCTTACTTTAAGCAGAAGATAGTGTCCCGAAAAATATGAAAAAATATTTTGGGGCTGCTGAAGAATTGCTGTCCGTGAACTGGAGGAAAGATTGTTCATGTGACTTTATTTTTAAAGTTGAAGGCCGAATTCAGGGAACGCCGTGTGCGAGCTTGCTCAAAAGTCTCTATTTCTGCTCTGGTGAGAACATCATATCATTTAGGCTTTCGAAAAAACTGTCAACAGCTTCCTGGGAAAGTTCCACTAACTCGGAAATAGGTGTAATCATGCATTCTTGCGCATGATTGTCTCCATTGACATTCTGATTTGCATTACTGACAGAAGGTCGTACCTGTTCGATGCTGCTTTCATCTTGAACTTCACTACCCATCAATCGTAGTGGTGAAGCTTCCACGAATGCCGTCATCAGGATTGGTAGCCTTTGAGGGCAGCACAAAGCATGAACCTTGATCGGGCTCAACAATGTTTCTGCATCCATCGGCGCATCCGATTGTAGCGTCAGACAGGTGTCTAACACGCATTCTTCTCCGCATAGCAGACACCTCAATACAGGTAAAACACATCTTTGCCACATTGGTCGAAATGATAGAAACCAAGTCATGTTCAGGTCTCTAAGCCGGGAGAGTCCCAGGATTTTTGATATCCGGTCCCGGTATCCAATGGCTAGGATTGTTTCTTCCCTTGTCGCAAGAGTTTTGTCTGTGACATGGGTTGCCATAACGAAAAATAAGGACTAAGAATAGGATTCCTGCAATTAGTCCCAGGATCAGGGGAAGTCCGCCAAAAATCGAATGGACGAAATCTGGAAAAATACCCAGTATGGCTTTGAATGGTGTTAATGCCATCGAAAATACTGTCTTAAATACCTTTGAGACCCCATTGGTATCAGAAATATTTAAGATTTCATTCAGGATTTCCGCGAAATGTACGGGGGAATTAGTTGATAATAGTGTATGTATCTCTGCAGTCGTCCTTGCGACTTGTAGATCATACGTTTCTTTTGATGACGAGAGCCTGGTAGGCGTCTGAAGAAGGACTGTTTTCATTCTGCTTAAAGTATCTATTCGAATAGAAGTCATTTTCAAATCGGGCCATGCCCTTGCCTCCCTGTCTGGGAAGGAGCTGGGGAACAATGAGCGTCCACAGCACTTGACCTTCGCAGTAGTAGTTACTAGATAAGGAGTCCCGGGCATAAGACTACAACATCTACGGTCTACAATAAGAATGTAACTCCCATTATAGAGTCTTTGAAAGAATGGTTCTATTTCTGTTGCAGGTGCGCCTTGCTGGTGACATGAAAGGTTGTATGAATTCCCTTCACAGGCTCCATGCAAACTAATTCCGTTACACAGAAGTGTGCCACTCAGTGACATCGCACAATTGTTGCCACTAAGAAACACTTTCTGTCCTTTATTACTGACACATGCATGTGAATAGGGCAGGTTCCATGTTGTTTTAAGGTACCCCTTTCCTAATTTCTCGTACATGCCAGCCTGTATATATTTTTGGCAGTATTGAAACCTGAAGGTTGAGATTGGAATATTTATTATCCCATGTATTATCCATTCACTGACAGGTCGTTCTGACATTGTCATTGGTAATCTTTCTAGTTTTTCAATGCTCAAGATTGTATAATCAGCACCCTTTTGCGCCATACTGATTTGTCTATCAGTAAGGTTAAAGATTTGGAATAGTGACGTGTTGATTAAACGCCAAGGCACATAGCCTGAACGCAGATTTTGTAACGTCCAGCCAAGCTGTACAATAGAACGCAATTGTGACTGACCGTGTTGTAATAACAGTAAGTCTTGCGATAATATATCGATTGCTGACGACACAATGCTGTCCAAAGAAAAAATTCTGGAGGACAGAGTCATTAACCCATTGTCCACTAGAGAAAGTGATTTTTCCAAATTAATACGGTCAATTTCCCGTATTCTCTCTGCTGTTTCAATTTGAGTAACCTTCCAGGCCTCATTGTATGCTGCATATACAGAGGCTGCTATGAAACGCTTTTGACGCTGTTTGCGTGGTCCCAAAGTGAAATCACGCAAGTCAGCACCATCAGTAAGTAAAGTTAGGTGTTGCTTAATTTCTGCCAGTGTGGAAGTTTGTAGCCATTGAAGGCATAATTTGCCCACACTGTAGGTGGTTATTATCCCTGGGTGATGTCTTTGAGGATATCTAGGGTCTGGCCTGGTCATTTTGAACCCCTGTGTTTTGTTCAGGAATCTGTCTTGACAGTTATTAGTATCTGTGGGCCAGATCAACCACTGTTTCCAATCAGGATGTGTTCTGTTTTGGTTTAATATATGGTTTACGTCTATCTCTTCATCTGTATCAGAGTTATTGCTAAACATTGTTGGCTTTGGAATAGACGGTTTATTTAAATCTTTGATTTTGGCTAAGCCAAGACAGGTGGTCTGTTGAACAGTGTCATTTAAAAATATCATTTGTTCTGGGATCATGCAGGCTCTAAACAAAGCTTCTATACCCTGTACTTGCCATTCTTTTGTACCCCAAACACTTTTCAATTCAACATTTTTGTCCCAATAATCAAATCCAAAAGTATTCATTTGTTCAAAAAATGAGTCTGAATATAACAATTTTGTGTTGGTTATCATGGTTTTGGTTCCTGTCTTGTTCGACAATTTAAAATAAAATGCTTCAGCATTACTTGTGTTAAAACCTGAAAAATATGAATATTTGTCGTAAACGGTTCTTGAGCTCCCTTTTGGAGGTGTTGCACAATGTTCCCATTGATTATAATTTAAAACATTTCTAGGTTGTGCAGATCTATGTAAAAAGTGGTTACCATAGTGGTTATAGCAATACATACTGTCATAATTTGTAGAACCCTGCAAATAATCATGTTTGGTAAATTTAGCAGACATTACTAAGTCAGACATCATATTATTAATGCTTTCGAAGTCCCAATCATCAGCAAATGAGTTTGGTTTTGCAAAGTCACTCAATGAGATCTTAATTTGGTGTGGATATTTCAGGATCTCGACCGGACCATGAATTTCATAGTCAGTGTTGTCCCAGGCTACCCCACCAGGTATCGGATTGGCTGTGAAGTTGGCTGAAGAAAGTTCTCTTTTCTCGACGTGTGAAGATGTGTGTGGTTTGAGGATCAAGTTGATTTTCTGACTTGCTGTGTCCATTTTAGCATGTTTTCCCTCAATGAAGCGTCCCAAAGTAAGTATCATGATGAGCCAAAGTATGAGGATAAATGCACCAAAACCCACCCAAAATTCAATCCATGGGGAAATCAGATATGTTTCTTTCAGTTGTCTCAAAAGTTCCTTAGCTTTGTTTTTAAAGGTTTTTGATGATGGCTGTGTCTTTGATTCGCTGAAGCCCTCAGAGGAATCATCGAAGTTTATGAAGTAGCCGGATGCAGTTCTGTCAATTGTTCCAATTGGTTCAGGATTTCTGTTTCTTGCATTTTCACTTGGTACTTCATTATAGAGTGGTGTGTCTCTGCTAAATGTTTTTATTTGGGTTTTCAGAGGTCTTAGTTCTATTGCATTGTTGCATAGTCCTTGTTGTTCTTCTGTAGGCGTTTCGAATGTGATGAGCCTCTTCGTTAGGACCTCTGTACTGGTAGCAAACCTTGGTGTTCTGCTACTTATTGGGAGTCCACTTGGCCTACTGTTTGTTATCGGCCACATATTGTGGTTTTACCAGGTCGATTGATACAACTCGGTTCTCCTTTTTTCCAGCAAGTGGCGGTAGTACAACTGATCTTGTCCCGTTGACAGACAAGACAGGAACTGCTTTTCTGTAAGAAGGCCCAAATTCCTTCTTTACCGCGATCTTTTCCCTGACTAGATCCCCGACTTTTGGAATCCAGACAGGTCTTGCTGGGACAGGTGGTGGTTCTTCAGTGGTTGTTGGCTGTTGTTTCAACTTTATGTTGCTCAGGTCTTTTCTTGTTTTGTTTAAGTCCTGCAAAATAGCCAAACGGTCTTTGATATCAAAGGTTTTTTCTTTCACCACTGAAGTCTGACTATCAATGTCAGAGATCATCATCCTAGTTCCAAATAATAATTCGTACGCACTGAATCCCTTCAGAGAATTTCTTGGCAAGTTATTGAGACTACGTTGGACACTTATTAGATGTTTGACCCACCCAGCTCCCGAACCTAATATCCTTTCCGTTATAGATTGCTTTATGCCTTGGTTTTTTCTTTACACCGTCCCGTACCCTCAGGAAGGAAGTGAGAAGATTCCCGCTGGACTATGCTCATTTGGCCATGTTTCCCCCCAGGCTGGAGGGCTTGAGTGAAAATAATAGTCAAACGTAGCATGCGCTTAGCGTATATGCCATTTAGACCTGCAAATCTTTGTATAACAGTCCGGACGTCAGCCGAGTGCTGGTGATCTACATTATAAGTGGAACTAGCCTGTATATGTTAATCGCAACCCTTCCTTTTTACCCCTGATTTTTTCTGGAGTAGAACGACGAGGTATTAAACTGTTTCTCTCCCCACTGCGATCTCTGTTGCAGTTTGGGCAGTTTTTTACAAACATGGTGTGACGCAGGCTCATGCCTGGCCACCAGTACCTTGATTGTAATTCTTCCAGAGAATTTTTTAGTTTGAGGTGTCTGAGACCCTCACCCATATGTGCGTCTGCGATTAACAAGTTTCTCCTGTCCATGTTTGGAATCACCCTATCCCCCACTCCAGGGATTCGAGCAAAAGGGATGGAGTTTGCATCGATTATGTATGTATAATTGAGTGGTAGTTGATCGGTAACGCTGAGCAGTCGCCTTTTGATGACGTTTTCACTGCCAGCACTGTTTCACCGTCAATGTATTTTAATGTACGCTTTTTTCGATCTACGGGAGCCGATTTAGTGGCTGCCGCTGTGGCTGTCTCAGCCAATGAATTCCCTGCAACGTGAACGCCATCACGCTGATGACTCAGTGAGTGTGTCACGTGAGTCTTTGGTAGTTCTTTTTGTAAAAGAGCTATTTGTTCCCAGAGCAGTTTCTGCTTTATTGGTGCATCTGTGTCATCTTTGTAACCGTTTTGAATCCATGTCTGCAAATCGCTGTTATATGATTTGACGCAGTAATATGAATCTGACACTATAAGTGTCGGGAATTCACGATCCGCATTATCTAGCGCCATTTTCAAAGCTAATATTTCAGTTTGTTGTTCTGAATTAGTTTCTACTGAGTGTGTTATTGTTAATAGAGGTTTTAGTTTACCTCCGCGCCACACTTCTTTTGTAATCTCACATGTGGGGTTGTATGCTTGTTCTCCCCAAACGGACGGTTGAGCATGTCCGTCTGTATAGATTACACAGGCGTAATGTCGTAAAGGCAGAATGTCGATTGGCAGAGGATATGTTTCTTCATATTCTAGATTTTTTAATTCTTCTAGTTCTGGATCAAAGTAGTAGTACACTTTGTCCGTTGTGATTGAATTCACCCATTGTATCCATTCCGGATTCAATGCTGTTGTTGGTAAATTACACGGTGTTGTTAGTGCCTCAAAGGCTGATTTTGCTGTTCTGACTGTGATATGTCTACCGTCCGCTTGATCTTTTTCTCTAGCTATTGCGGTTTGAACTGCATGAACAATTTTTTCTTTGTTGCTGAATTTCTGTTCAGCTTCTGTGTACAAGTGTGATTTGAATGCAATTGGTACCTTTTCCCCCTCATTAGAGGTCAGGTATGTGAATCTGCATCTCCCTGGGATGACTCGAATCACAAGATTGCGTGTGTTATCACGTGTTTCTAATTTTGTTTTAATTAGCATGTCTGTTTGTAAGGATCTCAAAATTTCTGTGTGTATTTGAGTCCAATTGGATCTTTTAAAATCTGGTTTAATTAGATCATAAAGGGGTTTGACCCTTTCTGCGTAATTTGCAATGTATGTTCTTCCGAAATTTAGGAAACCTAGAATCGACTGTAGGTTTTTTAGTGTTCTAGGTGCTTGGAGTACGGCACATTTCTCTAGGAAATTGTCAGCCAGGCTTTTGCCTTCGCTTGATAATTCATATCCTAAGAACAGGACTGTCAGATGGGCAATTCTGGATTTTTTAAAGTTGAATTTGTAACCCTCTGCAGCGAACCCAAGTATTATGGTGTTCACTCTTTTCAAGTGAGTCTCCAAGTCATCATCTGTTAAGTAAATGTCATCGACATAAGATAATGCTTCATCATCATATAGTTGAAGTAATTCTGTTACTCTCGCTGAGAATACCCCCGGGCTGTTCTTGTACCCCTGGGCTAACCGACAGAATTGTTTTTGAGTGCCATTTACTGAGAATGCAGTTAAATATCTGCTCTCTGGTGCTAAGTTTTGACAAAAAAATCCATTAGAGATGTCTAAGGTTGTTTTGTATTTTTTGCGCACTATGTTATTCATTAGTGCAGCACTGTGTGAGTTTTGCACTGCAAAAGTTTTGCAACATGTGTTAAGGTGTCGGTAATCCAAAACTAGACGATATGAATTGTCTGGTTTGGAGACCGGAAACAAAGGGTTGTTCATTTGTGAGGTGCAAGTTTCAATCACCCCCTGGTATTCTAGCTGATCTAGTATTTCATTTACCTGTTTTTTAGCTTCTTGCTTAATTGGGTACTGCCTTTGTGCAGTAGGTTGTGATTTTAACTGGATTTTGTGAGGAGGAGAATCCTCATCCCATCCCACGTGATTTTTATATCAAGCAGGTGCTAGAGCCACTGCCCACTTTCTAGCAAGTGTGTATTTTTTATGAATTGGAATTTGATTTGAGAAGGCAGGCATAATTACTTCTTCGCCATGAGGGCACTCCCTGACAAACTCTGGTGGCCAGTCTTTTTCAGCTAGAAGGATGTCATAACCCTTGGAGAGGTTATCCCAAAATAGTCCCCTTATTTTCCTAGTCTTATCTCCCTCTATACGTAATGTTATCTCGTATATCTTGTGAGGTTTGCTAACCCTGGTGTCTGCAGTTTCCACTTGAAGATATTCATTCGTGTCCACTGTCTCCAGATGATTCATAAGGACTTTGCGAGCTATGCTCACTTCTGCTGCGCTGTCTAGCATTGTCTGAGCCCACTCTCCGTTTTTCAGTTGTGTCCTCAGTATTCTCGGCATTGTTAACTACCTTGATACTGGCTACCTTCTTTTTTGGAAATTGTAATTTCTTTTTTAATTGAGCAGGTTCCTTGTCTTTGGACTTGGCGTGCTCTTCTCTTTGTTCTGATCGTCCTCTTCTTTCCGATTTCTGCGAGGAAGTCTGAAAAGATTGAGAGGGACGCGTATCAATGTCTTGATATCTATCAGGTTTTTTTATATTATCCCTATTTCTAAGGTTATATCTTTTCCCAGAGGGGTCACTTTGAGGTGACCTGTGTCTTTGGTTCGGAGATTTTTCTCTTCGCCTAGGAGACCTTCCTCGGGACTGGAATTTCTTTTCTTTGGGATTGGATTGTTTGTTTCCATCCCAGTTCTTTTTTGGTGAATTATTATTAAAAAATATTTTTTCTGGACTTTCAGTCAGTTGTGGTTTTACTGGTATTCCACCTAAACTGTCTCTACCTAGTTCCTCATAGGATTTTTCTATGATTCTGGCAATTTCAGCTGGTTGGTCTGCTATATCTGTCTCTTTTAACCTCTGGCGGATCACCACGTTTGCTGCTTCACCTTTTATGTTGGCTAATAATATAGCCGAGACCTGCTTGAAGTCTTTCAGTAATTTCATACCAAGAGTTAAAGCGGGTTCAGGACCATATTCATCTTGAATTTGTTTTAGCACATCTGGTATTACCGAAATGGATGGAACACCGTGCGTTTTTGTGTAGATGGAAGCAAAGACTGTACCCCAAGTGTCACAGTCCTCTATGTGTGGTGCGATTCCCATTGGGAGACAGATAGTCAGAATCCTGTGCTTTTCTAGCGGGGTGGTGTCAGGAAACACCGCCTCAATTTGGGTAATTTTCTGTGCCAACCAGAATGGTATTTGTTCCCATTTAGCCGGTACTTTACCTAGGCAGGATTGGATGTTCTGTGGTGTAATTTTATTTGTGTTCCCCTGATGAGGGGTCAGCTGTGGAAGTTTAATCGCTGGCTGAATTGTTGATGTCCGCATCACATACTGAACTAATTGTCTATGAATTTTTATTAATTGTTTTAGCTGTGTTAACAGCTCTGCTGCAGACATCCCATTGATGTCTGGATGTGGTGTGTATCCGGCTAGGACCGGCCACGTTGCTCCTGGTCTACCTAAAGGACCGAGCCTGGTGATGTGATTATTATGTTTTAGGGCGCCATCAAATAAGAGCAAATGCTCTTGAAATTTGAGTGGTACTTCCACCTCCTCGAAAGGAGTGTACTCATTAGGAGGTTCCTCTATTTTGTAATAGTGGAAGTACTTTGTTACAGCATTTGCTGCTGGAAAATGTATCCATGAATAGTATACCTCTGTCTGCCGATATTCGTGTGCCTCAATTACGAATATGACTGTGCCACCTCTAGGTGTCAGTCCATTTTCTATAAGTTTTAGAGTTATAGATCTCCTTTTGATGACCGGGATGAGTATTATATCCTCGTCTGCTGCCTGCATGGTAGCATCAGCTGCTGCGAGTTCAGTTGCTAATCTAACTGCCTCTCTTTCATCCTCATTGTCTGACATTTTACTGTCCAAAAGGTTATTTTGTTTGTTTGCAGATCAGGTTTCTTGTGGAAACAAAGATTAGATGCACAATATTTTGGAACTGTTTATCCTTCAACGTTGACTATACCAAGAACCATACATAGGAGTTCCCTCCTGCGAGGTCTGGCGGATATAACCTTTCACCCACTCCAGACGTCTTTGGAGTATTTGGGAAAAGGGGTCTGAGTGAGAAAGCACGACTGAGTTACTCTAAATGTCTTACGTTAGTTTTATCGCCCTTTCCAAACGCGTTGGGCGCCATGTAGTGTAGTTCCTATCTTCCCAATAGGCTCTGCGCATTGGAATAATACCTACAGCAGTAAAGGCCTAGGCCAGACGTTAACTAGGTCTACTACTGTCGATACTAGACTTAAAGTTTTGGGTTTGCCAGCTTAGCTCAGAGTTCACTAGAAACTTTCTCGAATGTTCAAGGAGGAATTAGCTTCCCTGATTAGACAAGAAGGGATTTAGTTTCTGACAACCATAGAACATGACAACTTTGCTCTCCCCTAATCAAGAGTCAATCTCGAGAGTTGTGTGAACAAAAGGCAAATTATTTTACTCAGTCAGTACGTGCATTCTTAGTCTCATCAGAATGTAGAGAAAAGGAAGAGACGGGCGTGTTCAATAAAGAGGTGTTATTTATTGATCAGTCTCTTTTCTCATACAAGAGAAATGGATCGATATTATTGCAATACTTATAGTTAAGTAAAGTGCATACATTAAAAGCAATAGTATAAAATAATACTGTAAAAACATTGATATGGTTTCTAAGCCATAAGATGTTTTAAAATGAATAAAATATATTACATACACATATACATTTGACTAAACGTACTCAACTGGTGTTTCTAGATACGCCTACCCCGTGTACCTGACCTAGGTCTAATACGTGGGCGGGAATAGATAGTTACAGTTTAAGTTAAGTTTGTTTTTGCCAAGTGAATAACTAAAGAATTCTCTGTGAGGGGTTATTCAGTTCTGTACCTGGAAGTTAGGATGAATGAGGAATGGTATCTCTCTCTCTGGTCTCGATATTCCAGGCTGCCTGCGAGGGCTGCCCAGAAACGCCGGTGCTGGATTCTCGGCAGGAGAAAGCAGCGCGTCTCTCAGCGCGTCAGAAAGGCGGGGCTGCTGCCAGCGGGGTCTGCTCTGCTCTTCGCTTCGGCAAGTATGGCTGCTCCGTCTCGTCACCACGCGTGTGTTTGCATATGGCAAGATCGGTAATATTTATACCTTTAAGGTGCCGAGATTGACGTAAGGATGGACATAGATACGTCAATAAGGATGTCATACGACTTGCTCGTTAGCACATTCTTTTACTAAAGTTCTTGGTGAAATCAAAACAATGGCCGCAGGGTTTTGCCCAGGTTGTCATAGGTTTGATTTGTTATGAGAACTCCGTATGCCTTATCAGGGGCTGGAGGAATATCGCTTGTCTAATTAGATCGCAAGTGTTATGACCTAATCAGATAACACGTTCCTGTGCCGTAGTGTGACTGCGTCAGATAACGGTATCTGCATCATGGGGGTTTTCTGCCTCATGGGCTGACTGCTAGTTAACTTGTTGGTTTGTTTAACTAGAATAGGGTCAGGAATAGGGGGATCGATTCAGAACCTATAGGAATACATGACAAGACCTTGGCTGAGAAATTTGGAATAAATCTCCGATAAAAATTGGCGAATGCAAGGAAACTTTGTACCTCCTTCAAACTTCTGGGCAAGGACCAATCTTGAATGACTTGAACTTTTGAATCATCCATCTCCACTCCATCTGCGGACAGAACAAACCCAAGGAATTCCACCCGGTCAACATGAAATGAATAATTTTCCAGTTTGACATATAGATGATTTTCAAGCAACCTTTGAAGAATAGATCTTACGTGTTTTACGTGATCTTCCACACTGTTCGAAAAGATCAGTATGTCATCGATATAGACGACAGCCACCCGATCTAAGAATTCCCGTAGGACATCATTGACAAAGTGTTGGAAGACTGCGGGGCCATTGCTTAGTCCGTATGGCATCACTTGGTATTCGAATAGACCATATTTGGTCCTGAAGGCTGTTTTCCACCCATCACCTTCCGCAACTCTTACCAAGTGATATGCCCCTCTCAAATCCAGTTTTGTGTAGATCTGGGCCCCCTTAACCTGATCCAGTAGTTGGGATATAAGCGGCAGGGGGTATCGATTCTTGATGGTGACTTGATTCAGGGCTCTGTAGTCAATACAGAGACGAAAAGTTCCATCCTGTTTTTGGTCGAAAAAACAAAGGCGACAACACCGGTGATTGGGACGGTCGGATAAATCTGATTTTCAAATATTCTTCCAAATATTCCTTGAGATAGATGTTCTCAGCTTCTGTTATGGCGTAGATGCGACTACAAGGTAACACCGCTCCAGGTTCCAGTTCGATTTTGCAGTCGTAATCTCTGTGTGGAGGAAGCCTTTCCGCATTTTTTTAATCAAAAACACTAGCCAGATCTTGATACTCTTTGGGTATTTCCTGCAATTCAACAACGCAAATACTTGTAGTAAGCTGAGCTAACTCTGTTGCTGGAGATCCTTCAAACTTAGGTCTTGTTTTGGAAAAGCAGTTCTTTAGACATTACTCAGAGTTCATTTTCACTGTTCTCCTCTCCCAGTCAATGGTGGGATTATGTTCAGTTAACCAGGGCAATCCCAATATCAACTGGAATTGTGGGGCATCTATAAGGTTGAATCTTATTTATTCTGGATGACCCTGTAACCCCACCAATTCCAATGTCTCAGTTTCTTCAATGATGGGGCCTGACGTAAGATTTGTGCCATCGACAGCCTTCACCACCTCAAGATGTTTCTTCTTGACAGGTTTAATTCTGATTTCTTGTGCATACTTTAAATCACAGAAATTTCCCATAGCACCGGAATCAATCATGACTGATACCTCTTTAATTTCTTGAGAACCAAATTTCACAGAGAAGGAAATGTG
The DNA here is from genome assembly GCF_964261635.1 of Lissotriton helveticus. Taxonomy (NCBI): domain Eukaryota; kingdom Metazoa; phylum Chordata; class Amphibia; order Caudata; family Salamandridae; genus Lissotriton; species Lissotriton helveticus. Next base: position 1,306,000,314 of record NC_136061.1, read on the forward strand.
AGATGAGGGGCCGCCGACTGCAAAGTGTTGACCAACTGTTGATGTTCAGGAGTTGACTCTTCATTACATCCCAACAGGGCAACTCTCTCTACTGATGGGATTTTTCTTTTAACCCTTGTTTAATTTTAGGTTTTTTAGGACACTCTTTTACGAAATGTCCAGAGGCTCCACAGTACAGACACAGATGATTTGTATGATGCTTCTCCTTCTCCTCTTTAGTAAGTGGACCTCTAATCGATCCAATTTGCATAGGTTCCTCTCCTACATTGATGTCGGTTTTGTTGCCTTCTGGTTTGATGTGATCAAGACAGGGAACGAAGGATCTAAACTCCTTCTTCTCAGACCGTCTCTCATAAAGACGGTGATCAATCTGGAGGACTAAATCAATTAGTTCGGAAATTTCCTGTGGACTTTTAGGTATCTGTGCTAGACCGTCTTTTAATTCATCCTTAAGACCACGGTAAAATATGGCTGAACGTTTACCCTCAGGCCATTCGGTCTCCACTATCAATTTGTTAAATTGTGCAATGTAGGCTACCAAATCTCTATTCCCTTGCTTCAGATCCAGCAATTCATTGTCGGTAGCTTGATTGGTGGTTCTTCTCTCAAAAATTCTTAAAAACTCCTTTTTAAATAGCTCAAAATCATACAATGATGGATCATTTCGGGAGATTAAAGGCAAAGACCAGGCAGCGGCATCGCCACTCAAATAGGACAGCATGAATGCAACCTTCGCTTGGTCCTCCTTGAAAACTACTGACCTGCATAGAAAATGTAGGGAGCCCTGGGTAAAAAATATTTGGGCCTTGTGAGGGTCCCCACTAAATCTCTCCGGATTAGCTAAAGGACAATTGGGGCCACTGAATGTATGACTTGTGTCGCAACTTCTGTTGCCAATCTATGTGTTGGGTTTAACTCAGGCGAAGGTGTAGTTCCCGCAAGAAGCTCCTCCATTTTTAGTTTAATTTAATGAGTTTCCTGCTGGGATCTTTTAACCTAATCTCTAAGAACTCTATTTTCCTCTGCGGTTTGTGTGAGTTGATTCTGTAACCCTTCTAAAACCCTAGCTAAGGGCTTTAAATCTAATCCCTCCGCCATGTCAACTCAGGTGGATAAATGGCACTTCAATCTGTCAAGAGGCCGAGATGATCCACAGGAGTCGACGCTGATCCCAACGCCCCACCACCTCAACCGCCACCCGAAATAAATATCGAGGTAACGTCTAAAGTGGGGGGAAAGGGGAAGTGGAAAAGAAAGAGAGACAGCCTCTGTGTAGAAGAGTTGTTGGTTTCTTCTCAGTTGTGTCCACTAGTGTTCTGGTATGTTACCCCTGTAGAGAAATACAAAACATGACACACAACCCAATTCTGTAATATCCTTACCTTGAAGACCTTGGCTATTGCTCCTCTCTCTATTTGGTATTTTAGGGGATTTTCAGGTAACCGTTCCTGCACAAACACAGCACTATTAATTATAATTACTCAAACTGTACATTATCCACTAAATAATCCTGATGTTTATCTAATTTACCTGATACTCTTTATTTTTAAAGCCAACTTAAAGTTGTTTTAACTGAAGTACTCTGAATAAAGTGAAGATTATTTACCCTGAATTTTCCATTAGTACGAACACCCTAGCTATGAGTAAACTATAACCTATAACCTAAACTACGATAGGATTTCAGATAGTTAATAGTCACTATCCTGTTTTGCTCTATAACTTAATTTGACAAGTGGCAGTTGAATGTAAAACAGTTTGTCAAGCTGCCAACAACTTCGAAGCCTCCTCCGTTGCAACGGCGGTAACAGTTCCCAATTCTTTCTCTTTAATGACAACAAATAAATCTCTTACTGCCGAAATCCCTCGTCGCGCATGCGTAAAAGCGGCAACTCTCTCAGAGCGTTTCTGGTAACTGTTTTTACTTCAGAATTTTCATCTGCGTAGAGGAGACGCTACTTCACTCGACAAGCTACAGTTGAAGTGCGCAGTTCTTCTGTAGAACGCGCACTTCATTACCGCTGCTGCTCACGAGCCCTGAAACACTAGACCGGCAACTTGCTTTCTGCCTCGTCTCTGATGTTCCGCCATTTTCTGCCTAACAGTTTCTTATCGCGTACATGCATTGTCGCAGGAAAAGAGTTGATAGGAGGTGATGTCTTCTCCATCGCGGGTTTTTGTTTTTTTCCCTTAATAGAGAGTTTTTCTTTGTTTTTATGCTCAGAGATCGAGTGGCAGCCACGGAAGTCCTGACAATGACCCAATAATGTACTCACAATTCTTGTTCCAAATCAACAGCCAATAACAGTGCAGTACTCCATGATGTAGACAACCAATAGCAGCGGGGCTGCACACCAACCAACTAATTCCAGCATGGCACACTGTGACATCAGTCTCACTCCTTGCAGTGGTTCACCCTCCTTTACAATTTTCACAAATTCACTCTCTTCAGCGATACACATACAAACAAATATAATGCATTGGCAACAAATAACCATTGACTGTTTCCATAAAGAAATCGCTAGAATTCAATCATGCAAGAAATAATTCGGAACAACGCTTTCCAATGGACTCTGACACACTTTCGAATGAAATCTCGACCTACTGGAAACCGCCCTAAACAGTAGTTTCCCTTTGTGCAAAAGGTCCACCACACTAACGATGCCTCACTTTCACACATAAAGATAAATGTCCCTATATCAAATGGGCTGACTATGATGCCTCATGACAGACACTACAAAACCTTATCAGACAATTACAATACAGTCTTCTGCACTTTTTTAATATCCTCCCGGGATCTTAGGCCACGTTAGATTCGTTAACAAAGTCAGCTTCTTCACATTAAGCACTAAATTCACACAGCATGTAAAATACCTTTGCCAAACCACACAGAATTGCAACAACACTGCAAAGCTAAGCATAAGCCGTTAAAGCGTAACCCTATTAATGCTCACTCCTCTGCTGTTACCACTCTGCCACAGACCACCGGATCTCCACCGATCCGACGAATCAAAGCATGGGCTCTGGTACTAGGATGTTAAGTATTCTCATGTAAAGTCTCCTTACTCCTGTATCTCAGGACCTAACCGTCTTCTGCTACCATCTGCTAGCACACACTATTTGGGCCCCTTTTCCTTGCTCCATGCAATAGTACTTTCTAAGTGCCTGAGGAAATAAAGGATCAATTACAATGTAAAACTTACAATGTAACCCATCTGGCCACACAGTATTCATTCAAGCTTTAAGTTGAGAGTAGAGCAGAACTCCCAGGGTATCGCAAACACTGAGACAAGTCCAGTTTAAATCCTTTCTATTTCTATCATAAGAATGCTTGCAGATTCTTGTATCTCTTTTAGTAGAAAGTGTGAAGTTGTATACATGCGTAGAAGTGTTAGTATTATGTCTGCCTCCTATTCAAACTGATGTATGTTTATTGTTTTAATTATGACCACTACCATAACATCATGAACACTTACAGTAAAAACTGGCCTGCTTTTATTGTTTTTTTTTCCCTTTTTTAAGATTTTTTTTAATTTCATAATCAAGAGATACTGGGTAGTGCCAAAAGTAAACGTTTTTCATTTTATAACTCAGGCAATTACATACAAGTAACATAAATACACAATAATCCTTATATGTCACAATTCACAAAAAACAAACCAGTTCTATCTCATTACATATACAATGCAGGGACAATGTGTGCAGTCGACAATGTTTCCCTCCTTTTGCAATACAGAGTTCTTCATCAGGACGTTACAATTGAAATGTCTGAGACACAACTGTTTAAAGGCTTGCATGCCAGCCATAAGAAGGGGGGCACCCTCTATAGCAGCCATCAAACAACTGCAATGGAAGCTCCTTATCTTCACTGAAGAGGGATTTTACAGATCAGGATGATCGTAACAGGAGGAGCAACCATCGCATATATGGATTACTGGACGATATCGAAAAATTATCACGCTCTTTGGCCCACATCCTAACTTCATGGATTCCAGAAGTCCTTCAAATGTAGTTTATTAAAGACTTTGAGATTGAAAGAGCCCACAGGGTAACAACATTTAGACCAAAAACATGTCCTTTCTAAGACCTTTTTTCTATTTTTTTGTTTTAAAGATCTTTATTAAAAAAAAATAAGTAGCATTGAACACAGCATGGTGCCTACAACCCTGGCTGGGCCGGTAGTGTAAACACTGAGAATGACACCTAGGCATTAAGCCGGGAAATACATAGCAAGTCGCTTGCAACCACATCGGGCCAGCCGCGTAAACAGAAGCATTATTCACAAAATAAAGGGGCCCGAGGGGTATCAAACCATATAATAAAGGAGGGCCTGAGCCATGATCTGCAGCAGTAAATGTAATGTACAAGTGTCCCCATGTCGGCATTGTCAGGGCGCATGTTATCCTGAATCTCAACTGTCTTCCCGGTAAGGTGTCTGCTCCCAAGTATCCCCTACCATGTGCAAAAAGATGCAGTGTCAGGGTCATCAAGCAGGTGAGCTTGCATTAGCTCTGAAGGCCAGAGTGGCGCCAAGAATGGGGGTATTGAGAATCCCAACTGTAAGCTTATACAAAACAACTAAACAGGCTGTGATGTAACGCATGGTGTAACCCATCTAGTGTATACCATATAATGGCGCGCAATAGAGGGGGGTCTTGCTCGAACAATAATCAGGGTGCATCATGTAGGCTAGGCACGCACATTATTCAATTGCTGTGAAAAGCTGAAGAGCTCTAAGTTTTGAGGGGCTCAAGCATGTGAACTCAATGCGCATTAGATAGGATATTAAAAGCTGCCAAATGCACTGAAATTTATTTTCGGTGTTCGCAAAGCTGTGGGAGAGTCGTTCCATTGCCAAAATGTGCCAGACTCTGGCAAACCATTGGGCCACAGAAGGAGGAGAGGTACTCTTCCATGTGCATGCTATAAGTTTCCCTGCTGCTAGGAGCAAATGGCTGGTGAAGTACTAGTCTGCCCCGGTAATTGCCTTAACATTAGGAGGGCGTATGCCTAGGGTTGTCCCGTGCTGTAAGTGTGGAAGTGTCAGGAACCCGAACTCGATCGCAATCACTCTAGCCCAAACTAGTCAGAGACAGGGCAAAATGAGTTGGCAAATAAAACTGAGAAGAATTGGTCCCCGTCTGTGGCTGTTGTTTAGTAGGTTGTTGATCTTGAGCTCTTGATTGCATGCTCGGGCGCGAGCACTACTCAAGATGGTGGCCGGTGCCGAACTAAGACTAAGCGTTCTAGTGTTCAGAAGAGCGGCACGAGACCAAGTCAACCTGTAGCGAGAGCACCTGGTGAGCCGCGCACTTCAACTGAAGAATTTGCCGGAGAACAGCGTATTTCTTTTGCGTCAGTCTGGAACAGAGAATCTCGCCTTCCCCCTCAAGCCCCCAGTCCTAACCCGCAAACCGCGGAAGGGTGTGCACACCGGGAACTCTGTTTCCCCTTTCCCCTTTTTGATTAAACCAATTTCTTTCCTGTGAGAATATTTTCTTGTCAGGATTCTTAGAGATTTCGAGTGAACCTCAGAGATAAGTAGTGTCCTTGTTTTTTGAACCTCATTAATTTAAAAGAGAGTGGCAACCCTGTAAGATTGTTCAGGTAGTTATTCAGTAGAGAGAAGGGTTACAAGAGGGTAGAGAATAGGGAGTTAGAAACCTGAGTTCTTTTCGTTTTTTCCCATCTGCAGGTCCAGTTAACTCTTCCCACAGAGATGAATAATGCAGAATAGTTGAGAAGAAAACTATCCTGAGGTGAAGACAGCAGTACCTGGCGAATACAGGCAGTCTCTCTATTTCTTCCCATTCCCCTTTCCCCCTCGTGGTGTCTCGCCAGAATATTCTGTCGGGCAACTGCGTAGGGGAATTGGGACCTGTCGTTTGCTCCTGTGGAGACTCTGGCACTCAAGGTAAGGTCCTGTCAGATTGAAGTGCCAATACCTTAACTCCCCCCGAGCAGGATGACGGAAGGAATAAATATAAACGCTTTAGCGATACTTGTTAAAAATATGCAGGAACAATTGACTCTAGCCTTAGAGAAAAATAAGGATTTAAAGGAAGGCATAAAAAGGTCCCAAGTTGAAAACCAACAGCTTATTCAGAGGTTAAATGTCTTAACGTCAGATTCCTCATTCCAGGCTAGAGCATTGGTAGGAAAAGGGTTCGCCAGTATCAGTTCTGAAACCACTACACAAGTCATACAGTCCATTTCTCCTGTAATTCCTTTAACTCCTCCTGAGCGATTTAGTGGAGACCCTCAGAAGGCGCAAATGTTTCTGACCCAATGCTCATTGCACTTTCTTTGTAAGCCAGTAATATTTGCTGAAGACCAGACTAAAACCGCCTTTGTATTGTCTTACTTGAGTGGTCATGCCGCTTCTTGGTCTATGCCAATTGTCTCACGCGATGATCCAGTGTTGTATAACTTCGATGGATTCAAAAAAGAATTTCTTCGGATTTTCGAACGCCGAGCAATTTCGCAAGCTACAGATAATGAATTGCTCGACTTGAAACAAGGAAACCAAGATTTAATTTCTTATCTGGCCCAATTTAACAAGCTAATAGTCGAAACGGAATGGCCAGAAGCGAAAAGAGCAGCAATTTTTTATCGAGGCTTGAGAGAGGATCTGAAGGATGCTCTGGCTCAAATTCCAGATAGACCCTCGGAAGTTTCACAATTAATAGACCTTCTCTTGCAAATTGATCAACGGTTATCTGAAAGGAAGTAAGAGCAAAGGTGGGAATTTTGACCCATTCCCCCCCGATTTGATCGGAGTAAAACCGAAATCACTAAGAGTTCAGAAATGCGAGCCAGAGAAGAGCCCATGCAGATAGGTAGCGTCAGAGGCCCTCTTTCCAAGGAGGAGAAAGAAAAAAGATCTGGAAATCTGTGTTTGTACTGTGGACAGTCGGGACATGTTGTGAGACAATGTCCAAAGAAACCCAAGATAAGCAATCCGTTAAAAGAGAGGTCCCATCAGTGAAGGGAGTTGCCCTGATGGTAGACCAATCCAAGCCAACTCAAGATCTACAACATTTGGCCAACACTCTGCGATCTGCTTCGCCGCATCTTTCTGTGCCTTTCGATATGAAGTTCGGTACTAAGGTTTATAAGGACGTTCCTGTCATGATTGACTCTTGGGCGACAGGAAACTTTTGCGACATCCAATATGCCAAACGGATTGGATTGAGCTTTGTTCGAAAGGAGTTCCCGGAGACAGTCCGAGCAGTGGACGGTACCAATTTAACCTCTGGCCCTATCACGAATGAAACAGAGATTGTGGAGTTAAGTCATAGTCAAGGGCATTTAGAAAGACTATCCTTCAACCTCATAGATGCTCCTCAGTTCCAATTGATTTTGGGATTACCTTGGCTCACTGAGCACAACCCAGAAATAAATTGGGAATCTAGAACACTTAAACTCAACTCCAGCTTTTGCCAAGAGCATTGTTTTGATTCCCCAAAAGAAAATGACAAGGTTTCTCCAGCAAGATCCTTTGCCTCCAAACCAGTTGTGATCGGAGCCATAGATTCTGTAAGCATTCCACAGCGGTATGAGGATTTAAAGGCCATTTTTGATAAGGCTAAAGCAGAAGAACTTCCCCACACAGACCGTACAACTGCAAGATTGAATTAGAGCCTGGAGCAAACTTGCCCTGTAGCAGAATCTATGCACTCACAGAAAAGGAGAATACATTCTTGAAGGAGTATCTGGACCAGTATTTGGCCAATGGTTTTATTCGTCCCTCTCAGTCCCCAGTTTCCTCTCCTTTGTTTTTCGTTCCCAAGAAGAAGAAAGATGAACTAAGAACTTGCATAGACTATAGAGCCTTGAATCGGGTCACGGTTAAAAACAGATATCCTCTACCTCTCATTTCGGTGCTTCTAGATCAGATTAAGGAGGCCAAGATATTCACTAAATTAGATCTTTGAGGAGCCTACCATCTGATTCGAGTAGCAGAAGGAGATGAGTGGAAGACGGCTTTTCAGACCAGATTTGGATTATTTGAATACCAGGTAATGCCTTATGGCCTATGCAATGCACCAGCCGCATTTCAACATTTTGTCAACGACGTGCTGAGAGAGTTTCTTGATCGATTTGCTGTGGTCTACATAGACGACATTTTGATTTTCTCCAAAAATCAACAGGAGCATGTACAGCATGTCAGAGCGAATCTTCAACGACTTCTAGAGAATCACCTATACGTGAAACTTGAGAAATGTGCCTTCTATGTAAAAGAAGTTGAATTTCTGGGCTTTGTTCTGTCTGAAGATGGAATCTCTATGGATACCTCTAAGATTCAAGCAATTCTTGATTGGCCCTCCCCAAAGAACGTGAAAGAAGTGCAAAGCTTTCTTGGCTTTGCTAACTTTTATCGGCGCTTTATCAAAGAGTTTTCTAAATCAGTGACTCCTATTACTGAGCTCCTAAAGAAAGGAGTGGTCTCTTAATGGACTAGCGAGGATGAAAAGGCCTTCAAGTTCCTAAAAGATTCCTTCACCACAGCACCCGTTCTTCTTCACCTCCATCCCGAAGAACCGTTCTATGTGGAGTCTGACGCCTTGGATTTGGCCATTGGAGGTATACTGTCTCAACGACACAAGGAGACTGGGCAACTCCACCCAGTGGCATTCAGATTAAGAAAATTAACTACTTCCGAAGTTAATTATTCCATTGCTGACAAGGAGCTGCTTGCCATAAGAGACGCCCTTTTGGAGTGGCGCCATTATTTGTTGAACGCTCGTCATCTGGTCACAGTATTCACGGATCACAAAAATCTTCAATTTTTAAAGTCGGCAAAAACTTTGACAGCCAGACAATTAAGGAAGTCAATCTTGTTTGCTGATTACAACTTCACAATTACCTATCGTCCAGGTGCAGCAAATGGAAAGGCAGATGCATTGTTCAGATTGGGAACCTTACCTAAGATCGAAGAAGTTAAGGAAAATTCTATCATGCCAGCAGAAAAATTTGTGTGCACCTTACAATTTGCAAAAATAAAGAAAAAGATTCGGTAATCTATGTCGGAGGAGGAAATTCAAGACTGGGCCAAGGAAGAAGATAGAACTGTGATTGATAACCTTCCTTATTACAAGGAGGCCTTGTATCTGCCCACTCAAGAAATGTGTGATTCAGCTCTACAGGCTTGCCATGATGATCCATTAGCTGGACACAAAGGAGTCTCGAACACTACAGAAATTTTGAAGAGATACTTTCGGTGGCCAGACATTTTCCCTCAAGTGAGACAATACATCCGTTCATGCGATAAGTGCATTAGGGGAAAAACCAATAGACAAGCCCCAGAAGGTGAGCTCCAACCTCTTCCTACTGCCCCTTACCCTTGGCACACCATCACAATGGACCTTATAGTAGATTTGCCAACTAGTCAAGGTTTTGACACCATTTTGGTCTTTGTGGACACATTTTCCAAAATGTGTCATTTTGTTCCCTTAAAAAAAATCCCCACAGCTCCACAATTGGTTGAACTATTTACCCAACATGTAGTTCGAGCTCATGGGATTCCTGTGGTAGTGATTTCCGATCGAGGATCTCTGTTTGTTTCTCGGTTTTGGAGATCCTATATGCAGCAATTAGGAATTGATTTGCGCTTTTCCACGAGCTATCACCCTGAAACAGATGGCCAGGCGGAAAGGGTCAATCAAGAGATAGAACAATACCTCCGTCTGTATCTTCTAGATCAAGAAGGAGAGTGGCGAGATCTTATCTGGACTGCAGAATTTGCATATAACAATGAGATTCATGCTTCTACCGGATTCTCCCCCTTTTACTTGAATTCAGGCAGGCACCCGAATATCATTCTAGGGAGATCAGATGAACAAGTCCCGGCAGTTAAAGACCTAGGCAAAAGAATCCAAGAAAACTATCAATCAGCCAGGAAACATTTGACCCTAGCCAAAGACACTTACAAAAAATATGCTGACAAAAAAAGAAGGTCTAATCCATGTTACTCAAAGGGAGATTTGGTTTGGCTATTGACTAAATACTTGCATCTCAAGGGAAATAAGAAGTTTCAACCTAGATTTGTAGGCCATTTCAAAATAAGTAAGATTGTTGGTTTTTTTTTTTTTTTTCACCAAATAAGTAAGATTGTTAATCCAGTTACAGTGAAACTCCAGCTTCCCTCGCAGAGGAAAATCCACCCAGTCTTTCATGTATCACTTTTAAAGAAAAGTCCGGCCAATGTAAGGTTTACTGTTCCACCAAAACCAATCACCATAGATTCACATTCTGAATATGAAGTCAAGAGAATTCTGGACTCAAAGATTAAGAGAGGACAGTTATATTACTTAATAGATTGAAGGGTTACGGTACAGAAGAAAGTTCTTGGGAGCCTTCAGATAACGTCCATGCTTCCAGGTTGATAAAACAGTTTCATGATACTTTTCCAAATAAGCCCAAGTTGGGAGGGAGTTCCTTGGAGGGAGGTTCTGTCAGGAACCCGAACTCGATCGCAAGCACTCTAGCCCCAACTAGTCAGAGACAGGGCAAAAGAAGTTGGCAAATAAAACTTGGAAGAATTGGTCCCCATCTGTGGCTGTTGTTTAGTAGGCTGTTGCTCTTGATTGCATGCTCGGGCGCGAGCACTACTCAAGATGGTGGCCGGTGTCAAACTAAGACTAAGCGTTCTAGTGTTCAGAAGAGCAGCTCGAGACCAAGTCAACCTGTAGCGCGAGCACCTGGTGAGCCGCGCACTTCAACTGAAGAATTTGCCGGAGAACAGCGTATTTCTTCTGCGTCAGTCTGGAACAGAGAATCTCGCCTTCCCCCTGAAGCCCCCAGTCCTAACCCGCAAACCGCGGAAGGGTGTGCACACCGGGAACTCTGTGTCCCCTTTCCCCTTTTTGATTAACCCAATTTCTTTCCTGAGAGAATATTTTCTTGTCAGGATTCTTGGAGATTTCGAGTGAACCTCAGAGATAAGTAGTGTCCTTGTTTTTGAACCTCATTAATTTCCTTAACTTGAAGATTGCGAGAGAACCAGAGAATATTTGTTGAAGTAAGAGAAATAATTTATCTTTGAACTTTGAGAATTGCATCACATGAAAAGTGTTGAAATGAATGTAATATTAGACTTTGAGATGCGCAACCGAAGAAGACAAGTTCTGCTATTATCTAGTTAGGCAGAAGGGAAATTCGCTAACCTCCTCTTCAAAATTATAAAACCTTATTCCACGATTCTTAAAGAGACTACAAGTGGTTAGTAAAGTAAGAAAAACAGTTTCAGAGATAGGGAGAGAGAGAGAGCATAAGAAAAGAGATCAGAGGTAATTAATTGTGTCGTCTTTTCACAGCATTTGTCTACCTCAAACTACCACATAGAGGCAACCAAGACGTTTACTTCACTACATATCAAAAAAGAGAGTGGCAACCCTGTAAGATTGTTCAGGTAGTTATTCAGTGGAGAGAAGGGTTACAAGAGGGTAGAGAATAGGGTTAAAAACCTGAGTTCTTTTCGTTTTTTCCCATCTGCAGGTCCAGTTAAGTCTTCCCACAGAGATGAAGAATGCAGAATAGTTGAGAAGAAAACTATCCTGAGGTGAAGATAGCAGTATCTGGCGAATACAGGCAATCTCTCTATTTCTTCCCATTCCCCTTTCCCCCTCGTGGGTGTCTCGCCAGAATATTCTGTCGGGCAACTGCGTAGCGGAATTGGGACCTGTCGTCTGCTACTGTGGAGACTCTGGCACTCAAGGTAAGGTCCTGAAAGGAAGCGGATATCCCGCAATGCCCTTGATATGTGCAAAGACTTTTTCCCAAAAGGTAGCTATTACCTGACATGACCGCCAAATGTGATAGAGGATGCCTTTGTCCTTTCCACAGCGCCAGTAGAGGCTGGGCACCGTGCAGTATGTAGCCGCCAGATGAGAGGGTGTATAGAACCATTGGAGCATTAATTTGTATGCGGTTGTACGAGAGGCAAGGCTGTGACATGTTTTGGGGATGTCTTGTCATATTGTGTCTCACTGCTTGGTGGAAATGCCTCCCAGGGTTACTTGTTGCCATGCAGTATGGTATCTGTGGGTGCGAATCGGGGCCGAATGCTGTAATACCTAATACGTTTTAGAGATTAGCCCCCTGGTGCCTGCAACGGCCCGCACTCATTTCTCGAATAGAGTAAAGGGGCATGCAGCGTGGATCCCCGGGATGGACAGACTCCGGGTTACGTGCGATAGGGGTATTCGTGGACCTGATCCTAGTTAAGCTCTTTTTTACCACCATTTTATCCCAGATGTCCAGCACTGTTAAGATGGGAGTCGTGAGATATGCACTTCGGTGGTGAGCATGCTTAGGTAGCCAAGCAAGGTCCCACAATGGCCGGCATGCCATTGTCCGGTCCATGTGGAACCAATGCTGTTCGCTTTCGCGCACCACCCATTCAGATATACTTTAGGTGGGCCGCCCATTAGTATTCTAGCAAATTAGGGCAAGCTAGGCCCCCCCATCCCATGGGCGCATCAGTAGTGAGTGTGCAATCCTTCCCATTCCACATAAAGGCATGCAGGTCTCCTTGGAGGTGCTGGATGTCCACTGCAGGACCGGTGTCTGCAGAGTCTGAAACAGGTATAAAACCCTTGGTAAGATGTTCATTTTAATAATATAAATGTGCCCCAGCCAGGAGATATGAAGAGGCCTCAATCTCTGGAGATCAGCCAGTACTGAGGGGTGAAGAGAGACCCAGTCAAAAGTAGATTAGAAGGTAAGCAAGGGGGTGATATGTAGTCCCAGATACTTGATAGAGTCCAAAGTCCAGCGGAAGGGGGTCAGCCCCTACAATACTCCAGCCTCTGAGGCCGGGATGTTAATGTTGAGGATGTAAGACTTAGAAAGATTGATCTTGAAGCATAAGATGGCTTCAAAGGCCTACAAGCTATCAACCTCTCAGGGAAGCGACTGCTCAGGTTGAGTTAGAGTGAGGAGAAGGTCATCCGCAAATAAGTTAATTTTGTGGGTCTGCCCGTCCAACACCAGGCCCTTTATGCCTTCCAGTTTCCTTACCTGTATGGCCAGAGGTTCTACTGCTAATGCGAAGAGCAGTGGTGAAAGAGGACACCCATGTTGCGTGCCCCGATGGAGCGATATTGGCCTCGTGGTCCATCTATTCACCCTGACACAGGCTGTTGGGGTCACGTACAACGCCATGATCTTCGGGATAAACTCCCGACCAAGGCCTATCTTATTCAGGACAGTGCCGTGGTAGGACTAGTCCACCCTATAAAATGCCTTCTCCGCGTCAAGCGAGAGAAGGCAGGTGGGAATATTCAGGCGCTGTCCCTTCTTGACTAGGTGAGAAATACGTCGAACATTATCTGCACCCTGTCTGTGGTGGATAAACCCTACCTGGTCCGGACTAATGAGGCCAGGAAGGTAGGGGTGGCGTCCGGTGGCTAGTATTTAAGTAAATAGTTTAGCATAAGTGTAAAGTAGGGCTATAGGATGGTAGGAAGAACATTGTGCTGGGTCCCTACCAACCTTGGGGATGAGGGAGATCTCGGCCATTGCCATTGTGAGTGTAAGTCCCATATCACCTGAGAAGGAATTGAACAAGCACAAAAGGTGTTCCTGCAACTGAGGAAAAAAGAAGAGGTAAAAAAGCACAGGGAGGCCATCTGGGCCGGGCGCTTTACCTAGGAGAAGACTTTGGATAGCTGCATGCAACTTCTCTGTAAGGGGACCACCTAAAAGAGTTGCATGATGCTTGGGCAGGGGTTCCCACTCACAATCAGCAAGGTAAGTGTGGAGCCGCATGGGAGAGGGATCTTCCAGAGAGTATAGTCTTTGATAATAGTCGCAGAAAGCCTCAGACTTGTCCTGTTCCGTTGTCGCCCACGTATCAGTACCTGCCTGAATCTTAGCAATATTTGCCTTTGCCTGATGCTGGCGCACCCTACAAGCCAACAACCTGCCCACCTTGTTCCCACCCTCATAGTACTTCTGCTGCAGAGACAAAAAAGAACGCTCCAACTTACCCCTGTGATGTGCGCGTAACTGACCGCGCAGAAGAGCGAACTGCCTTTTGGTCCGCCGAGTTGAGGCTTCTGTGTCCACCCGTTCAAGCTGCTTGATCTCTGCTGTGAGTTTACATTCCATCAATTTTACCTCCCTCTGGCGATGGAAATGGATGTTATCCTGCCCTGTATCGTGGCCTTTAATTCTTCCCACAGTGTGTGTAGGGAGATGTCGGTGAGGCATTGAGCTGGAAATATTTGGTAATCCCCTTCCGAATCTCCTCCACATCCACCGGGTTACACAGTAGATGTAAGGGCATGTGCTATCGGGAGGCGCTGGTTGGGTCTATGGCCCGATCTTCCCATGTGAGTTTGAGATGGGCATGGTCAGAGATGGATATATCTGAGAGTTCTGCTGCGCAAAGACATTTAAGAAGGGAGGGGGTGAACAGGGCATAATCAATGCACGAACAGGAGGCGTGTGCATGTGAGTAGTATGAATAGTCCCTAACACCAGGGTGTATGCATCACCATGCATCTACTAGCCCCCATTCCTGAATGCCTTTCTGAAGATGTGCTGACATGGCCCCAGTGTGCCAGTGTTGTGGAATATTGTGCCGGTTCTATCCCGGGAGGGGTCCCAGACTAAGTTAAAGTAACCGCACACTATAATGTCCCCTCTACTCTGGTGAGCTGCTCGTGCAGATCACATCTGATAAATGCATCCTGCACAGTGTTAGGGGTGTAAAGAATAAGCAGTTTCAGCTGGCCTTTTCCTCGCAAGAGCTGTAGGCGTAAGTATCGACTTCCCCATCCCTGGTCTCCCGAGTGACCGAGGTGTAAAAGTTTGCCTTACATAGCACCCCCACCCCCAGAGTTTTAGAGGTTGTATAAGCCCAGTGACAATGAGGGTATTTATTGTTGGGACATACGGTGCAAATCTGCCTTCATTAGGTTGGTCACCTGGAACATTATGACATCTGGGTCATGATGGAGAATGTAACGCCATATTTGTTTCCGTTTATTCGGAGAGTTGAGGCCCCAAACGTTTAGTGAAAGCAGCTTGATGTCCCCCATCTCCGAGTAGCGTGTAGGCACCCGCTTCATAAGTCTAACACATGATATGTTGCAAGCTAGAATTCCAGTGGCCATGATCTGAAGTTGCCCCTTCCCCGCAGCCATCTCAAGCGAACGCTGACCAACCAGTCCCCGTCGGCAGATGAAACCCAGCTTAATAAATCATGCCACCGAAATCTGGGACCTCCTCGACAGCACCACCCCGGACATAGCATTCTTTACTGAAACCTGGACCAACACCACCTCAGGACCGGACATCGCCATTGCCATTCCCCAATAATACAAGATCCCCAGGAAGGACCACCCC
Source organism: Lissotriton helveticus (assembly GCF_964261635.1). NCBI lineage: Eukaryota > Metazoa > Chordata > Amphibia > Caudata > Salamandridae > Lissotriton > Lissotriton helveticus. The sequence continues at coordinate 1,306,015,668 of NC_136061.1, forward strand.
GCCCACCTGGGAGGAGGAATCGCCATCGTCCACAAATCCACCCTCTGCCTGAGCACACTCCCCGACGAGCCCACAGACCTGATGGAACACCTTCACTTCAAGATACTGGCCAGCCCAACCTCCACCCTCCGAGGAACCCTCAACTACCAACCACCTGGACCCTATGGACTTTTTGCCAACTTCATCACGGACATCATCTCCCCGCATGCCATCGCGTCCACCAACTACACCCAACTGGGAGACCTCAACTTCCACCTCGACAACAAACTTGACCCCAGCACCACATCCCTCCTGGACAACCTCCACAACATTGGACTCCACCAGATCGTGACCGAACCCACGCACTCAGCAGGACACACCCTCGATCCCCTCTTCACAAAAGGAAAGTCCATCACCTTCAGCCACACCACCGAACTCCCATGGACTGACCATCGATGCGTCCACTTCGCCTTCAGAACGTCCACCATCCACAGACACCAGCACCTGCTCCCACAAAGAAACTGGACCAGAATCACCGTCGACCAGCTAACCTCATCACTCAGCAACTCCACTCCAACCATCGTGGAAAACGAGGACCCCAACACCGTAGCCCGAACCATGCACAGATGGAGCTCCTACAGCGCTAACTCCATAGCGCCCCTCAAGAAAAACAACAACACCCACGCCAAGAAAGCTAGATGGTTCACCACCGAACTTCGAGAGTCCAAACGCACTTGCCACTGCCTCAAAAAGGCCTGGAGGAACACCAAATCCACAGAAGCCCACAACAACTTCAGAGCCACCACCAACGCCCACTACCAACTCATCAGAAAAACAAGGAAAAAAGCGACTGAAGACAGAATCTCCACTCATGCAAACAACAGCAAATAACTTTTCAACATCATCAAGGAGTTTGCCCAACCCACCAGCGAGTCCACCGACATCCCTCCCTCACAAGACCTCTGCGACAAACTCAGCACCTTTTTCCACCACAAAATCAAGAGCATCTACAACAACTTCAATGAAGACAACCAACACACGGAATCCTCACCAACCACCCCGACACCCTGAAGCCAGCGATCGACAACTGGACAGCCCTCACCACCGAAGACACACTGAAGACGATGAAGTCAATCCACTCTGGGGCCCCCACAGACCCCTGCCCCATCACATTTCCAACAGAGCCGCCAACACCATCGCACCCATGCTCTGCCACACCATCAACCGCTCCCTGGCAACTGCTTCGTTCCCTGATAACTGGAAACATGCTGAGATGAACCCCCTCCTGAAGAAACCCTCGGTGGACCCCACCGACCTCAAAAACTACAGACCCTTCTCCCTGCTTCTGTTCCCGGCAAAAGTCATCAAGAAAGCCATCAACAGCCAACTCGCCACATTCATCAAAGAGCACAACATTCTCGACTCCTCCCAATCCGGCTTCAGAAAAAAACACAGTACGGAAACCGCCCTCCTCGCCGCAACAGATGACATCCGTACCTTACTGGACAAAGGAGAAACAGCAGCCCTCATCCTCCTCGACCTGGATCCACTCCTTCCTCTCTGGCAGAACGCAGCTGGTCAGACTCCCCCCTTTCCTCTCAGACCCTACACCTACCACCCGCAGAGTCCCCCAGGGGTCCTCCCTCAGCCCTACGCTCTTCAACTTCTACATGGGTCCGCTCGCCCCCATCGTCAGAACCTACGGACTCAACATTGTGTCATACGCAGACGACACCCAACTCATCCTCTCCCTATCCAACAAACCCAACACCACCAGACACAACTTTCGAGAAGGCATGGAAGCTGTTGCCAAATAGATGAAAAACAGCTGCCTTCGACTAAACACCAACAAAATGGAAGTACTCATCATGGGCCCAAACCCAGATGCCTGGAACGACACCTGGTTCCCTCCTGCCCTCGGAATCCCGCCCACCCCCACGGGCCACGCACGTAACTTGGGAATCATCCTGGACTCAGAGCTCAAAATGGACCGCCAGATCAACTCCGTCTCATCCTCCTGCTTCCACACCCTCCGCCTCCTACGTAACACCTTCAAATGGATCCCCTTCGAACACAAAAGACCATCACTCACGCCCTGGTCACCAGCAGGCTCGACTATGGCAACGCACTCTATGCCGGGATAAATAAAAACCTCACCGCAAGCTACAAAACATCCAAAATGCCGCCCCAAGACTGGACCTCAACCTGCCAGGACACTGCCACATCTCCCAGCAGCTGCACACACTCCACTGACTCCCCATCGAAGCTAGAGTCACCTTCAAGATGCTAACCCACACTCACAAGGCCCTCCACGACACCGGATCAGCATACCTGAACAGCCGACTCAAATTTTGCGCACCTCAAAGGACCCTACAATCAGCCCAGCTCTCCTACACCATGGTCCCCCACACCAGAAAGACCAGATCGGGAGGCCTCTCCTTCTCCTTCCACGCAGCCAGAGCCTGGAACAACCTTCCGCTCCACCTCAGACAGATAACATCGCTACCCATCTTCGCAAGAAACCTCAAAACCTGGCTCTTTGACAGACCCCTCCTTGATGGACTGGAACGTGCGACCCCCCGAGCCCTCCAAGCCCCAGCGCCTTGAGACCCTTACGGGTGAGTAGTTGCGCTGAACAAACACCTGATTGATTGATTGAATAAGTAATGATTGTCTCACTATCTGTGTCCCCCCTCCCTTCCCCTCGCAGCAAGTGCCCCACCAGTATCTCTGCTGCAAATATCATAGGTGACCTATGAAAGAAATCAAAGAAATATGAAAAACAACAGCATGCCAACATGGCCCAACAAGGTCTTCTCAGTCCGCGGAGACCGGCAACGAGGTGCTCTAATCCCGCAGGAGAAGTCACCATCTAGGAGAGAAGATCTGGGGGAACGGGCCATTGAGGGCATAGCCAGAACATCAAAGCACCATCAGGATGAGCCCCAAGTGCCCCCCAGGGCCCACCCATCATAGTCACAGTTCCAGGGTGAGGGCCCATGGTCGTCGCTGCCTGCATTTGGATCCTCCTGTCAGTCACAGCAGGCTTTGAGAATGTTGCAAGCAGTCCCGTTAATAGCGTCCCATTCTCAAATAGAGGCAGTAGTCGAGTGGGCAGGGGAGGGTCCCCCGCTGAGGCTGCGCAAGTGATCAATAATGTCTTTTTTAGTCCTGCATGCGACCTATTGGAGTGATGCGGAGGAACTGTGGCCCACCTGGGCTTAAGATCATGGCCCGAGGCACCCAGGGAGGAAGAGCTTTCGTCTACTGTTGGTTCATTAGGTAGGCCCTGTAAGGCCTTGGCCTCTGCCAGCGAGTGCAGCGAACTACGCCTGCCCTCCCACTGGAACAAGAGCGTACAGGGGTGGCCCTACTGGTAATGGATGCCCTGTGCTCGTAGTTCTGTAACAGGCTTAAAGTCTTGCCGTTTACAAAGAGTGACAGTGCAGAGGTCTTGGTAGAGTTGAATTGTACAGCCTTGGTATTTTATCTCTGTCTTGTTGCGGGCTGCCTGCATGATTGTTTCCTTTTCCATAAATAAGTTTACCCTGGTGAGGTTATCCGGCCCCCTGTCTTTGAGAGCCGCTCCCACTGAGACTCTGTGAGCCCGATGAAGGGCGGGCAGGGATGCATCATCATCTCCTTGTATCGTCTGCAAGAGCTCAGCAGTGAACGCTTCCATGTCTGTGCCTTCAGCACAGATCGGGACCCCTCATATGTGAATATTATTGCGGCTGCTCCTGTTTTCAAGGTCCTCCTGCTTGGTCTGAAGCTCAATGTGTTGATCTTCTAATGCTCTAATATGCCGAAGTAGCATCTCATGGTCCTTTGACATAGCATCAACAGTCCGCTCCAGGTCATGTACCTGGTCCCCAACCTCAGTTACTTCTCTTCGGATATCACGGAGTCCTGACTTAAATTCTTCTTTGAGGGAAAAGATATCGGTATGAATCTCCAGCAGGAACCGGTCCATGTATCCTTGGGTGACTGGCGTCGAAGGATCCCCTCCCGTCTGGACCGACGTCGAAGCTGAGGACTGCATTGTCACCTCCGGTTCGGGGGCCTTTAACACAAAGATGTCACTGGGTTTTTTATACGTGCCTGAGAGCGCGGCATAGCAGGGTTCCAGAGGCGCCAAGTTACGGAGTACCACATGCAAGATCGTCACTGCACTGGAGGTCGCACACTTGACGCGCCGACAGGAGGCCGTGGGAGCAGCTCTCACCATGCCGTTTGTGTGTTGTGGAAAAGTAAATTTTGCCATGTTCTGTGTCCCTACGTGTTCCCCATCTTATGTTATATGTGCATGATTAATATGCATATGTATTCCCTTATGATCGATTAAAGACGCAATTTTAGTTGTGTCCATCTCTAGTATGCCAGTTTTCAGTTCTCGTTAAAGCTACGAGTATTAGGCCTATGTAAAGTTATGTTGCCACGTTTTACAGTGTGCACGTTAATTCATTGAAAAGTCTCCGTTTCTAGGCCTCAAAAGGGCCCGGACACCAGATTCAGCTCCTGTCTCCTGAACCGTCGCTGAGGAGCGATACAGCCCCCACCTGTATCCCTGACCCCTCACTTACTTCCTGCCTCACAGTGCCCGGCTTGGCCTGGCTCTGCCTGCCAGTCTGCCAAGAGTATGTTATGATTCTAGTTATCAGTCCAGCCCTCCTTCTCTGCATTCCTAAAGCTACTGAATCGCATCAATAGTTTCAGTCATCGTCTAGCCTTTACGTCTCCATGTAAGAGAAATACTGTATTAATGGTCATTTAATATTCCTCAACACGCACTACATATAGAATGATGCATGCACCAGTCTTAGAGTCTGTTAGCCTTTACCCTGATAACTTTTGGATTCTATCAAGATGTTCTCTAAACATCAGATACTAGATAGTGTTTAGGTACATGTCGCTCTGACACTCCAGACTTTCGTCTCCTCTTCTAGCGCAGAAGTCATAGCCCCCAGCTTCTCCCTAGTAACACGTCATTGTCAGTTTGCGCGCACCACTAGGTTAGAGGTCCCGGCTCCTTAGGTAGCCCCCTCCATGTTTCCGCCCCATTTATGACATATTCTGTTACGTTTACATCACATGTCTATGTACACGCCTCTTGTTACACCCACTTTATGCCTTATCTTTCGCGACTGCTACAAACCCCGCCCACTGCTACGCCTACTGTATGAACTCTAATGCAATTGTTTAAGTATATATACTTGTGCACTGTTATTAAAAGTTAGCGCGCTCATCCCAGATCCTGCCCCGGCAGCTGCCGGGCCCTGCCATTCTATTCCCGTGCAGGTTGTCCTGTTCCCGTCCTTTATGCTGTATTAAAACCTGCAAACTCCAGCTACCTCGAATCTTGACTCGTATTTATTGAGCTATCTGTTATTGTTATATCTAGTCAAAAATAGAGGTATTATTTATTTATTTACCACATAATGGCGCCCGAACAGGGACTTGCCCTTTCCCCACGCGCCGGTGAAGCCACGCAAGCCCCCTGATCCTCTGCAGCCGTGACGGAACCATACCGTGCACGTGCAGATATTTCTGCTTCAAGTATCCCTCAGGCCCACGGAGGAGACGGAGGTTGCGGTCCAGCATCCAGACGAGGCGGTGGAGGAACGCGGCGAGTCCCGACCAGAGCCCAAGCCGAGAGTCCAAGGTCCGAGGTATCCGGAGGCCCACCCGTAACAGAAGTCCGAAGTTCGTCCGTCCGTCGTCGTAGCAGTCCAGTCCAGTCCGAGGCCTTCCGTTCTTGCTGCCCGGTGAGTACCGTTGCTGGGGTAGTATCTAGACAGGGTCAATTGCATTGTCTCTGGTCCGTGGGTTTGGGTACACAGATCCAACACGAAGTGTTCACTTAGGTGGATGCGGGTCCTGACGTGTCTCTTTATGAGACCGGTAAGTTTCGTACTGTTTTAGCAGTGCATCTAGTTTCTGTTCTAGTCCGTTCTGTTCTCGAGAAATTCATGTATTCTGTTTTCAGTATTCCAGGTAGTATTTTGTCCGAACTGTTATCTTAAATGTCATTCATATATTTCAATGTCGTGGTATGAATGTGTTGTTCAGTAATCATCGTGTTCATTGTGTATTGTATTGTGTCTAGACTCCAGCCCAGTCATGCCTCTATTTTCCAAGTTACGTCAGTTAAAAACTAGAAAAGGTCTGTTAGAAGAGGCAGTTCCTGTCCCGTCTAGGGACAGTCCAGGTCATTTTATGTATCAAAAGCATGGCATAAGTGCCATATTGTATCTAGATTTATGGGTGGAGTACACCAAACAGTTAGAAGAAAAGTATAGATGGCCCGTATCGGGTACATGGGATGCCGAGTGCATCATGCGAGTAGAAGAAGCATTATGGAAAAAGAAAGCCAGACAGTCACAGAAAGATGCCATCGAGTTATGGCACAAAGAATCTCATAAAAGAACCGAAAAAGAAATCAGAAAGTCAGAATTAAGTCGAGAATCATTAGAAAAAGCCCAAGAAAGGGAATTAATCGAAATAGGTGAACGAGTTAAAACCGAACAATCAGACAGACAGAGAAATGCCCTCATTAAGGGTATGTATCCTCTTCTTGCTGAGGGCTTGCCAAAAGCAACCCCGGAACCACCATGTAATTTTCCGCCGCCATTAGTTCCGACCAAGCTACGTCACAAACCGACCGCAGCTGATATTTTTCTCTCGTCCTATTTGGACGACACAGTCCCAGAATATGCAAATCCTGTTCCACCAGCTCCTGTAAAGAATGTAATTCATGGTCCTCCAGCCACCGGGGCACCTGTTACAGCACCTGTTACGGTGCCCCCGGTCCAGCCCGTAGTACAAATTCCCGCTACATCAGTCACTCTGCCAGCACGAAGAGTATCAGTCGACGATTCCAGTTTAGGGGCCGCGGGAGGATGTCCTCCTGGTACCCCGCCGCCAAATAGACGTCTAGGGGCAGTCGAGTTACATGAACGTGCGTTACAGCGTACGCCTAAATATCAGTCCATTGCAGAAATCAGGCGAGCTCTTACTGAATGCTGTTATGATCCAGTCCCAGGCGAGGATAGTATGGTTATATATTCCGTACGTATAAGGCAGGTGTCCGAGTATTTGGTCACCCTACCGAATATGAAAGAAGATCTAGACAGAATGTATCGTTTCATTCGTACAGGACAAGATCCAGAAAGTATTGGTGAAGTCATGTCTCTCAGGAAATCTGAGATCCAGTTCATGTTATTAAAGTTTTTGATCAATTGTTTAATTAGGGAACAAGATTCCCCGACTAAAGATCCGAACGAAATGAAAATTCTGACAAGGTGGAGTGATAATATAGCCGAGGGTAAGCACAAGACACTCAATAGTATAGAGAGTATGTACAAGAAAATTCGTAAAGAAATAATAAGGTTACACGAACAACGCAAAGAAGCTCTAGGAAGCGAGAAAGAAAATGACTCTTCTACTGAAGAGGTAGACGACGAGAATACCGCCAGAATAGCGTATGTAGGTAAACCTAGATTTCCAGACCGACAGTCACGCCTAGAACGCAAGGAAGTCTTTCATCTTCCAGCACCAGAACAAGGTTCTCTAGAGCAAGTATTTCAAGCTACCGATCAAATTCTGAAATCACGAATCGGTTATAGTGAGTTAAGTACCATGCATGAACAAGAACTAGCCCGATCAGCAGTCCGATGGATTACTGATTCTACCACTTTTCCAGACGAAATAGTGGCACAAATGTTTCTGAAACTACCCCCAGCCGAGCAGCGACTGGTGGGTATGTATATGATTCAGCACCTCATTACATTGTATGAGTGTCAACATTCTGATCCAGGTCCGTTACATGATGTCCTGAACGAGTTACTCCAGTATAGATGGAAAGGTTTAGGTACCGATTTAATTAGTGTCATTCTAGAACAGCGCCACAAATATAGAACGTTTTTGAACCCACATTTTGTTCATGTCTCACCTCCAGAAAGTAAACCGTTTTACATAGACAGACAGCATCCGTTACGAGAAGTACACCCAGTTAGGACAGCGGGTGGTGAAATGCAACGAGTATTTGTTTACACCCCAGTTACCAAGATGAAACTCTTAGAAATGAAGAAATTAATTCCCTGTCACGACAAAGATCCAGCAGGGTTCCACCGAGAATTAAAAGACATGCTCCGTATGGGAGAATACACGTATCCAGATATTATTAAAATGCTAAAAGTCCTGTTGCCTGCAGGCATATATGAAAAACTCAAGGAAAAGGATTGGGAGGTGGGAGAGAAAAAGATCGATTGGACAGCTCTAGAAGCTGAAGATAAGATACGAGTACCAGGTACCGGTCTTGGAGATAAATGTAAAGAATTACCTGAACTGTTAATACAAGTTTTGCCTAGATTATTAGCCACTAAAAAGGAAGACTGGGATGCAATCTCAGCCTGTAAACAGAAACAAGACGAAGACACTAGTGATTTTTATTCTAGATTTGAGAAATGTTTTATAATAAACAGTGGTTTAAAGACGAGTAGTGAGTCATACCCTCATCTTTTTGTTACTAAATTAGTCGAGAATTCAAGCCCACAAGTTAAGAATCGAGTTTTGAAAGTCGAAAGTACATGGCAAGCTAGTACCCCGTCCCAGATGTTACAGATGCTTCAGTACCACCAGAATAGAATCAGAGAAGAGCAAGAACACGAGAGAAGACGTATGAAAGACACGAAAATGAAAGTACTAGTTGCACAATCTGTTCCTCAAGACAGTCAGAAGAGGGGTCCGAATCAAGCCAGTCATCCTGCAGCTCCCGTTAAAGGGACATGCAATTATTGTAAACAGCCAGGTCATTTCATAAACGAGTGTGCAGTTCTGAAACACAACATAGCCACTGGTAAAACTAAAGAAAGACCACGTCCGCCTAGACAAGAACAAGTTTCACAGACTTTTCAGCCACCACAGAACGCACAACAGACAGTTACAGCACCGCAGCCTATTGCTGCAACACAGCATGTTACACAGCAGATGTACCAGTATGCACAGACAGAGTATCCAGAGTATCAAGCGTATTCATGAAACAGCCTAGAGAGGGAGGTAGGCTTGCCTCTCATCGAGATTCCTGTAGATCAAGAGGGTCCCTATGTTCACAGTCAAGTATTAGGGAAAGACAGAAAGTTTTTGATTGATACAGGGGCAAGTAGGACTACTATCAGTCATGACGAGGTTCCAGGGGCTCCGCTCTCAGGCTCTAGAAATGTTTCCCTTGGATTTTCAGGAAAGCCAATAGTTAACGAGATTTCCAAACCAGTTACTCTGGAAGTAGGTCCATTGTCCCGAACTACTGATTTATTACTCACGAAATCATGTCCAGAAAATTTGTTAGGCATTAAGACACTAAAAGAATTAGGTGCAGTTATTTGTTGTTCCCCAGAGGGAATACGTTTGTTTGTGCGTGACTTCAAGGGTCACTATGTATTACGAGATTTTGATCCAAGATTACTGAATGTCCCCCAGCATCTATGGGCGCAAGGTCCAACTGATGTTGATTTTATGCAAATCACACCCCATCGTGTGACTCTCAAACCAGGTATTGTTTTGCCACGAATCAGACAGTACAGATTGCCACCTGAGGCTGTAGCAGCCTTATCCAAAATTATTGACGAGCTCATGGCTCAAGGAGTGGTTGTAGAAACTGACTCCAATGTATGTAATTCTCCTATCATTCCAGTCATGAAACGTACTGATCCAAATGCACCTCCAGTATATCGATTAGTGATTGACCTTCGAGAACTTAATAAATGTATTATTCCCCAGTACCCAGTTGTTCCAGATATTTCTTCCCTATTAACAGCTATTGATTCTGAAGCAATATTTTTTACTGTAATCGACCTCAAGAATGCATTTTTCAGTGTTCCAATTCATCCAGACAACCTTTTCGGTTTTTGTTTAAATGGAAGGAGCTATAAATTCACACGAGCTCCTCAAGGTTTCACAGAAAGTCCTAGTATTTACAGTCAAGCACTTAAGAGACAACTAGACAATATTCACATGCCAACTGACACTGCCCTGCTCCAGTATGTCGATGATCTACTGATCACAGCCCGTTCTGAACGTGATTGTGAGCGAGCGTCACTTACAGTCCTGTATTTCCTAGCCGAGATAGGGCACAAGGTGTCCCCTTCGAAGCTTCAATTCTGTGTCCAGCAAGTGATCTACTTAGGCCACTTACTGTCCAAGTGGGGTAGGCAGTTGACACCCGATCGCATCCAGTTAATAGCGAGTCTTCCACAGCCCAAGACACAGAAGGAGGTACGAGCTTTTATTGGCCTCACTTCTTATTGTAGACAATGGATTCCTCAGTATGCATTTCTAGCCAAGCCACTGATACAGTTAACGACACAGGAGGCAGCCGTATCGACTGTTCTCCCTTGGACATCTGAACATACACTTAGTTTTAATGAATTAAAGAAAGCTTTATGCCAAGCTCCTGTTCTAGCTACACCGAACTACAGTAAGCCTTTTACACTTTTTGTCACAGAACGTAATGGTACAGCATTATCTGTTCTCACACAAGATCAAGCAGGACAATACAAGCCTTGTGCTTATTTTTCAAGCACACTAGATCCAGTAGCCCAGGCGCTGCCTGCGTGCCTCAAGTCAGTTGCAGCCACAGCACTAGCTATCAGACAAAGTGATTCCATAGTGTTAGGACATTCCCTGACAGTACAAGTTCCACACTCCGTGGAAGTTCTTTTAAACCGAACCCAGACTCAGCACTTGACCATTGCACGTTTAACAGGTTATGAATTGACACTGTTCCAGCCACACATAGAAATCAGACGCTGCAACGTTCTAAATCCTGCTACACTGTTACCGTCAGTTACTTCAAATCCTGCCACACATGACTGTGTGGAAGTAGTTAACACCATGACAAAGCCAAGACAAGACCTGACAGATATTCCATTACCAGATCCCGACCTGACACTTTATGTGGATGGTTCATGTATGAGAACAAGTACAGGAGAACTAGTAGCCGCGTATGCAGTGACTACTGAGACTGAAGTTATAGAGACACACCGTATTGACACTCTGTCCGCTCAAGCAGCAGAGCTAGTTGCTCTGACCCAAGCCTGCATACGTGCCAAAAACCTGAAAGTTAACATTTACACAGATTCACGTTATGCATTCGGAGTCGTACACGACTTTGGAGTGCTCTGGCAAGAAAGAGGTTTTATGACTTCTCATGGAACCAAGATTCAGCATGGTCTCCTTATCCAAGCTCTGTTAGATGCAATACATTTACCAACAGCTATCGCTATCATGAAGTGCAAAGCACATATGAAAGTCACTGACATTATTTCCCAAGGTAACGATCTAGCAGATCGAACAGCCAAGTTTACAGCCCAGACTCCAGACATTCCAGTTAACGCAACACTGACACACACTCCAGATCCGACTACATGTATGACAGTTAAGGACCCCACTCAAGATGTCATAGATATCCAGTCACATGCTACTCCCGAGGAAATCAAGAAATGGTCCGAACAAGGAGGGGTCCAGACAGATCAGGGATGGTTGACGAAGGGAAAAGCCACATGGTTTCTCCCCGACTCAATGGTTCAAGTCATTATTAATACCGCACATAGTCCAGTACACTTAGGAGAAAAAGCCATGTTAGACAGTATCCAGAAAATTTGGTTCAACAAGCATTTACGAGCTGCAGCCAAGCAGAAAGTCCGTACCTGTATGATATGTTGCCAGTTCAATCCAGGTAAAAGTGTCCCGGTGGAACAAGGTGGATTCCAGCCTCCTGACCACCCTTTTGAAGTCCTCCAGATGGATTATATTCAGATGGAGCGATGTCGAGGTTTCAAGTATGTCCTTGTAGTTGTATGCGCTTTGTCCAGGTGGACAGAAGCATATCCAGTCCCAGATTACACAGCCGCGACCACTGCCAAGCAGTTGGTTCGTGAATTTTTCCCCCGCTATGGACTCCCAAGGGTCGTGTATTCTGATAACGGGCAGCCATTCTCATCTGAACTCATGAAGCACGTTTCACTTTTGTTAGGGTACCAGTGGAAGTTCCATTGTGTACGCCATCCAGAAGCAGCCGGTCTCGTAGAGAGACATAACCAGACATTGAAAATCCGTCTTGCCAAAGTCTGTAAAGAGAAAGGTGTAGACTGGCTAGTAGCTCTGCCAGTCGCCCTATTTTATATGCGCATGGTCGCACATTCCAGATCAGGTCTGTCCCCTTATGAGGTCGTATTCGGCCGCCCCCCGAACATGTGGGGTACACCCAGACCCCGAAGTATTACAGATGTTTCCAGTAATATGCTGACAGATTACCTAGCTTTCTTGATGTCTGCCCTACACTCTTGTCGTTCACAGGTTGCCGCTGCATTTCCCGACAATACTGAAGTCAAGCCACACGAGGTCCTTCCCGGCACCCTGGTTTTAATCCGGAATTTTGATCGTTCAAGTCCGCTGGAGCCTCGCTGGAAGGAGCCGAAGTTAGTCCTTCTGACCACCCGTACGGCCGTGAAGTTGGAAGGCAGAAAAGGCTGGGTGCATCTGTCTCATGTCAAGAAATTTCACGGACTAAGAACTAAAACGTTTATTGACACTTCTACAGACACTTCCGAGTCCAAACATTGCCCTATTATCAAGGACTGTCCCGCTAATGACTTTGCCTCAAATCCTCCCCTGTTAGAGAGAACTCCGCAACAGGAGTATAAACAGAAGCTTCGGTCTAGTAAAATAAGTCAGCCAGTTTAATTGTCTAAGTCCCCCTCGGGTGAAACAGTTAGACAGGTTTCTGACATGTATGAGATAGACCCCCATAGTGAGAGAGTTAGTCAAAACTCAATCCGATGTATCGTCTTTCTAAGTTTTATATTGTTTTTGAGTTTGATGATTACCTGCACCAGTTATGCATTGCATTTATGTTTTTCAATTTCTCATGTAAATAAGTTTTCTAATGCTACAGTAGAGCACACGTTTAGTGATCTGCCTCCTCACGAGCTATCCTATCGTCTTGCTATGCGCAATAACACATTTATCCGTATGTTACACTATTCACACCAGACCAGCAATGCCACTAATTGTTGGGTGTGTGGTCGACTCCCCCCTTTCCAGACACCGAAGGGAGTTCTGCCACTCTTTCCTTATCCGTTTTCACATAATGGTTCGTGTGGAGCGTGGTCCACGTTAACGTCATCCTCAACTGATATGTCCCTTCTGAATAGTACATGTTTTCCAGACAAGCAAGGTCTCACCCATAGAACCGGGTTAGACCTAGAAAATGAAGTTTATAATTTAGGTAATTATTCTTCGAATTTTATGGTCCTGAATGTTCAGTCTGATACTACTCCAGATTTACCTGCTATTTCAGTACTACCAGTCAAAGGCGAATTATGTTTCCGAAAAAATGGTTCCGCACATGTAGGACATAGTGATTGTACTACTATTGTCAAGTATAGTGACAGTGGGAAATCTATTTTCAAAGCCTCACGTCATTCTTATTTTGTTTGTGGTCAGACCGCATATGTTCGTCTGCCCCTCGATTGGGATGGAACATGTTACATTGCCTTCCTACTGCCACCAGTTTTCCTAGCCCCATCCGATTATCATAGAAACACACATCTAGTACACATTAGACATAGAAGGGAGATTGAGTCCCCGATTGTCGATCAAACTGAAACTGCTCTAGAACAGTATACAGACTTCAATAGAGGTTTCTTCTTCTTTATAGGACCTATCCAGAACAGTAAGTTAATCCGTAGGTTAACCAGAACCCTTGAAGCAGTAGTGAATGAGACTACTTCTGCTCTAGGTAACTTAACCGAAGAGCAATCTGCTATGAGATTTGTCGTGCTCCAAAATCGTCTCGTTCTTGACGTCATACTGGCCGATAGAGGAGGAGCATGTAGAGTCATCGGATCTAGTTGCTGCATTTTCATTCCTAATAACGCGCCGTCTGTTTATTCAGCTATAACCAGACTTCATAAAATTGCCCATCAGTTACACCAGAATCCAGGCACCTGGACATGGTCCGGTTGGTTTTGGAGTATAATTTCTGCCTGGGGATGGAAAGTATTGTCCTTTCTAGGTATTGCAGTAGCGATCATATTCAGTTGCTGCCTCTGTATACAATGTGGCCCTGCGATTTGCGGCATTTGTGCTACCTCTTGTATTCCTAGTCCCAAGTCCCGTCCTAGATCCCGTTCCAAGACAATTCGAGACGAGCAAATGATACTGTATGAAATGATAGATGGTATCATGAATATTGATGTTTCCTGATGGAAACGTAGTGACAAGGAGGGAATGTGGAAAAGTAAATTTTGCCATGTTCTGTGTCCCTACGTGTTCCCCATCTTATGTTATATGTGCATGATTAATATGCATATGTATTCCCTTATGATCGATTAAAGACGCAATTTTAGTTGTGTCCATCTCTAGTATGCCAGTTTTCAGTTCTCGTTAAAGCTACGAGTATTAGGCCTATGTAAAGTTATGTTGCCACGTTTTACAGTGTGCACGTTAATTCATTGAAAAGTCTCTGTTTCTAGGCCTCAAAAGGGCCCGGACACCAGATTCAGCTCCTGTCTCCTGAACCGTCGCTGAGGAGCGATACAGCCCCCACCTGTATCCCTGACCCTTCACTTACTTCCTGCCTCACAGTGCCCGGCTTGGCCTGGCTCTGCCTGCCAGTCTGCCAAGAGTATGTTATGATTCTAGTTATCAGTCCAGCCCTCCTTCTCTGCATTCCTAAAGCTACTGAATCGCATCAATAGTTTCAGTCATCGTCTAGCCTTTACGTCTCCATGTAAGAGAAATACTGTATTAATGGTCATTTAATATTCCTCAACACGCACTACATATAGAATGATGCATGCACCAGTCTTAGAGTCTGTTAGCCTTTACCCTGATAACTTTTGGATTCTATCAAGATGTTCTCTAAACATCAGATACTAGATAGTGTTTAGGTACATGTCGCTCTGACACTCCAGACTTTCGTCTCCTCTTCTAGCGCAGAAGTCATAGCCCCCAGCTTCTCCCTAGTAACACGTCATTGTCAGTTTGCGCGCACCACTAGGTTAGAGGTCCCGGCTCCTTAGGTAGCCCCCTCCATGTTTCCGCCCCATTTATGACATATTCTGTTACGTTTACATCACATGTCTATGTACACGCCTCTTGTTACACCCACTTTATGCCTTATCTTTCGCGACTGCTACAAACCCCGCCCACTGCTACGCCTACTGTATGAACTCTAATGCAATTGTTTAAGTATATATACTTGTGCACTGTTATTAAAAGTTAGCGCGCTCATCCCAGATCCTGCCCCGGCAGCTGCCGGGCCCTGCCATTCTATTCCCGTGCAGGTTGTCCTGTTCCCGTCCTTTATGCTGTATTAAAACCTGCAAACTCCAGCTACCTCGAATCTTGACTCTTATTTATTGAGCTATCTGTTATTGTTATATCTAGTCAAAAATAGAGGTATTATTTATTTATTTACCACAGTGTGAGCCTCAATCCGTCTAGGATCGGCGCAAGGGGTTCCCAAGAATGGGGATGCTCGGCGCCACTCTCCGCGTAGGGCCCCAGTGTGATTTGCATTTCCACGTATTCTCAGTGATGCCTAGGGGAGCCCACGCTGAATCTCAGATTGTTCCTTCAGTCTGACACAGTTGCTATCAGGCTGCCTTTAATCTCCGGTGCACCAGAAGCTTTCACGCGCCCAGCTCGCGCTGTTATGGTGGGCTCTCTCCGTAGCTGCACGACCCCCGCTCCCCACACTTGCCGCAGAGGGAAGGCGAGTCTGCCTCCAAGGTCCACTGTACAGGCACTCCTGGTGTGTCAAGGGCGCAGAGCGCTACAATCCGGCTCAGACTAAGCAAAGCCCAGTACAAAATGTTCAGCAGTAATGAGCAATGCAAGCCGGGCCCTGGTGCCAATGGAAGTCCC
Source organism: Lissotriton helveticus (assembly GCF_964261635.1). Lineage (NCBI taxonomy): Eukaryota > Metazoa > Chordata > Amphibia > Caudata > Salamandridae > Lissotriton > Lissotriton helveticus. The sequence goes on from NC_136061.1 coordinate 1,306,031,577, forward strand.
AGAGCCTAATCTAGGCTTATACAGAATGCTGCCAAGCAGTTCCGCTCCCTGCAGTCCTTGCAGCTGTCTCAGCCCCGGCGCCTCAGCCGATCCATTCACTGTGTCAGAGTAACAGGGTAGGGGGTGGGCTCGCCGTGGATGCCTGTGTGAAGATGGCAGCAGCCGCCACCCGCAGTTTCTGCCAGTCCCAAAGTGGAAGTCAGAGTAGTGCTGAGGCAAGATGTGGCATGTGTTTAGATTGTTGCTCCCGGCAGCTAAGTGCCCCCGATGGTAGCCAACGCAGATCTGACAGTACAGGGTGCAGTCAATTGTCCAGTTCGACCCCAAAACTCACGGGGCAGGAGCCAGTGTCCCAGGTGGCCTCCCCTGGAGAGACAGGCACTAATCCAGACTGGGGGCACCAGGCAGGCGCCGTGGCAAAGCAAGGGAAGAGGGGATGGGCGCGCTGTGAGTACCTCGTTAAGATGGCGGCCGCCAACCGCATTTACAGTTTCTCTAGACCCAGAGGCGCAGAATAGTGTCAGTCAGCTTGGGTGGGGATGCAGGCTATAGCAGGAAGCTGCAGCAAGATTCAGAGAGCCCCCAAGGGTGCCCAGGACAGCGCTCCTCCATGCTCGTCCCAGAGGTCCAGGCCGCAAAACTAAAATGGCGGCCATCAGTCACTGCCTCCACTCGCCTCAGTCCCCAGCCAGAGATCCTGCCTCCCGGGGCACAATCGATGGACAGGTGAGCCCCCCACGGGGAACATCCATGACAACGCGGTCAAAACACCGCGCTGTCGTAGGCTGCAGTTGGAATAGTAAAGCTTATTATTCCTAAGTCCAGCACCCTACAGCGCAAGTCGCGGTAACGACTTGCATTGTAAAAGATGCATTGTGATGTACCGCGATCTAAAAGATCGCGTTGTAACATCATACAACCGCCCCCACAGGTTACGGGTGTAAGACAAGCACCCCTGGTCGCCGCCGCCGCTTCAGTGTGTGTTAGTCGCAGTACAGCAGGCCCCAGGGGGACGGAGCACAGCAAAGGCACATCTAGTGGAGCACAGCAAAGGGACGTCTCACTCCATTGCTCCCGTGTCCATGACCCTCTTTAATTGTTTTAGTTATTCAGGCAGCTATTTATATGACGATAGAAATGACACATGTATTGCCTGATTTATTTTGTCTTGTGAAAACTGTGTCTCCAATTGCTATCTTATTTTATAAACATGAGATGCAATTGGCAATCAGATACTATAAAAGCCCAGGTATCTAGTCATAATTTAGAAGGTTAACACTACAACTATCAAGCCAGAGGTCACACTAGTTTGGAGCAACAACCAGTGTCAGAGAAGTGGCCTACAGCCTTCCACAGCTTATCATTTCCAGGCAAAGATTGGGGTAGAGAATACCTAAACAGCTGTTTTCTACTGAGAAAAGGTATGCAGGGTGATCCATCTTAAGAAAGTTGATTTATAGGTTTGCCAATTTCTGCGTCTGCTAAAATGTATCATATCGCTTAGAAGTAGCGATAGGGTGTTAGGATGCTAGGAAAGTAGTAGCCATATTCGGAATGTTCAAATTGTGTTTGTTGACTTTTTCAAGCATTTCTGCATTTTCTTCTCATTTTTTTGTTTACCATTCATGTTTCATTCACCAGACTAGTTTTAGAAATAAAAACTTTAAAAGAGTATTTTGATTATGTTGTTCATTTACAAAATAGGGTTTAAGATTCCACTGTGTCAATGAACTCATGTAATGGGATTCATCCTTGTAAGAACGTTATTGGCCCCAAAAGAAACGAGGACACCGGGTTGCATTAGTGTAGGTCTTTTTTCCCCGGAGCGCCGGGAATACGTGACTCTCTTCGGAGCCGTCCGGCGCCACACAAGATGGCCGCCTTCCGGTTCCTGCCTATGGACTTCCGGTTCCGGTCCTAGTCGGAACGACTAGACCGATACCACATATCTCCCTCCTTTATGCATTTATTATAACAACAAGATCAAACACTCTTACTTATAGTCCATATCGAAGTCCTGGAATCTCTTGGGAGTTCTCACGATTCTCCCTGCTCTCGTTCTCACTCTGCTGTCGATCTGTACATCCTCTGGTGCGCCCAGCCTGGAGCGCTCTCCCCGTGTCTCAGTTCCATTACCTTTTCTTTCCAGTCTCTCCTCCTCGCCTCTTTTCTTGCCTATGAACCATCCAGTGCCACTCTCTCCGTTGCTCCCTTCACATTCTCTCTCTTGCTCCTCCACTTGCCGTGTCCCATCTTCAACCTGCTCCTGCCTCTCTTCTAGACGTTCCTCTTCCACCGTCTCGACGTTCCTTCCCTCGTTTTCGCCAGCTTCCTTCCCCACTGCAGGATTTTGCTGCACTTCGCCATTCTATCCTGCGACCATATTTTGCCATCACTGAGTAATGCTGATCTGGTGTATGGCTCTAAAACTTGCAGAGGTGGTGTGAACTTGCTCTCGCCCTTTCTTTTCATGGTCGCTACCTTCACTCTCACCCAGTCACCTTTCTCTAGTGACATTCCTTGTACATTCCACCTCTTGTTGAAATGTTCTGAGTAAGTTTCTTGCGCCCTTTCCAAGTTCCTTCGTACCACTGCTGGTGACCACTTACTCTGTATAATCATCTGCCTCCACGCGATATTGTCCTTTGTGAACGGCTCTCTGCCTCTCAGTATTTTAAAGGGGCTGTAGCCTGTGCTCCCTGGAGTGATACGGTAGGCCCACAGCATCTTGGGCAACTCCTTCCCCCAATCTTGCCCATCGTTTATGGCCGCTTGGATTGTCCCCATGATCACGCGATTAAAACGTTCCACTTGACCATTTCCAGCGGGGTGGTATATGGGAGTGTGCTTGACCTCTATCCCATTCCTAGCGGTGTAGGCCTCCCATTTGGTGGAGACGAACTGTGGCCCGTTGTCAAACGTTATGACCTTGGGGATGCCTTCCTTCGTGAAAACTGTGTTCAAGAACGATAGCACCGCCTCAGTGTCTACCGTGTCCGTTACCTCCACCTCTGGCCACTTGGAGTACCTGTCAATCAAAACTACGGCATATTTCTGTATTTCTTTCCTGTTCAGGATGGGTTCTATGATGTCAATGGACACCATCTCCCACGGTCCTCCCGGCACGGGGAACTTCCCTAGCTGTGGCCTTAGCATGGTCTGGGATTTGTCCGCTTTGGAACACGAGTCACACTGCCTCACATATCTCTCCACTTGGGCGTCGATAGCTGGCCACCAGTAGGCCTGTCTGGCTAGGGCTTTGGTCTGCATGATCCCCTGGTGTCCTTCATGTAACAGTGCCATCAGGTGTTCAATGAGTCCCTGCGGAGGGATGATTTAGTCGCCTCTGAGCAGAAACAGGGCGTCTTCCCCCAGTGACAGTTCGTCTCTCACTTCCCAATATCTCCTCAATGTCTCTTTAAGGAGCCTCTTCTTTGGCCATCCATGCATGACATATCCTTTGATCACTTCCAATTCCTCATCCTGCATGTAGGCCTCCGCCCACTCCTGCGCACTGATCACCTTCTCCATGTCCTGTATCGTCGCTACCACGTAGCCTTCCCATCCAGGTGCCTCCTGCTCGTGCAGTCCTTCCATGGCTGCCGCTCTGCTCAGGAAGTCAGCCACTTTGTTCTGGGGCCCTGTTATGTACTCCACCTCGTACACGAAGTCTAAGAGCCTTAGTGTCATAGGCTATTGGATGTTAAGACTTTTATCAGTGGATTATGGTCGGTGCGGACCAAAAACTTGGCCCCCCATAGGTACTGCCTGAAGCGTTCCATCGCCCATACCACCGCTAGCATCTCCTTCTCGATGACACTGAATCGTTCTTCAGTAGGAGCCAGGGCTCTGGACGCGAAACAGATCGTGGATAGTTCCCCACTGTCGGCTCGTTGCATTAATACTGCCCCGAGGCCCCTGTCACTTACATCGGTGGTGAGTATGGATTCAGCCGCGGTGTCGAAACCCTTAAGTGGAATAGTTCTACTCATCTCTTGTTTCAAGGCCTGGAACTCCTCCTGCTCGTCCTTACTCCACTTGAATCCGTTCTTCTCTTTCAGCAGCTGGCGTAGACAGTGCGTCTTGGTGGCGAAATTGGGGATGAACTTACTATAGAATTCGGCCATGCCCAAGAATGACCGTACATGTTCCTTTTTCTCCGGGGAAGGGGCGTTCTGTATTGCCTCCATGTTGGTCCTCTTCGGTTCTATTCCCCTTTCGCTAACTTCATGGCCCAGGTAGGTAACCGATGACACGCCGAATTTGCACTTGGACCACTCTGCGGTGAGCCCACTTTCTTGCAACGTGCGTAACATCACGTGTAGTTTCTCGTTGTGTTCTTGTTTGGACTTCCCCATCACGAGGATGTCGTCTTGAAAAAACTGGACTCCTTCCACCTTGCGAAAGAGTTTGTGCATCAGGTTCTGAAATACAGCAGCCGCCGAGGCCAGAACGAAGGGCATCCTGACGAACTTGTAACACCCGAACGGTGTTATAAAGGAATTAAGGTGGCTGCTGGAGGGATGGAGTTTAACCTGATGATAGGCTAATGACAGGTCCACCGTCGAGAACCACGTGGCTCCCTTGGTTTTGGCAAGCATCTCACTTATGTGGGGAAGTGGAAATTTGTCGATGAGGATGTTTTTATTCAGTTCCCTGAGGTCTACACACAACCTCACTTTCCCGTTAGGCTTTTGAGCGACCACCAAGGGCGACAACCATTCTGCACTCTCTATGGCTTGGATCACACCGCTTTTCTCCAATCGGTCTAGCTCTTCCTGTACCGCTTCTCTGCAGCGAAACGGAATGTTTCGGACTTTGTGAATGACAGGTTGCGCCCCTTCCTTCAGCCTGATAATGTGTTTGAACTTGGTCAATTCACCTATCTGTCCGCAGAACACCTCAGGGTATTCTCTACGCCAGGCTTCCTCCTCATGATCCTCCTTCATCTCCATTAGCAACACTTTCTCGATGCCACCCGGATTCAGCATGATTCCTAATGCTCCCTGATCTTTCCAGCTGAGTACTGAGGGACCCTTCTCAGCCACGTAGAGTTTGCAGTGGGCTTGGCGACCCTTGAATTCGAAAAGCAACGGGCAATATCCCAACATGGGTATCCTCTGTCTGGTGTACGTGACAGGTCTCACATCCATGGGACGTAGTTCCTCCTTCACTTTCGGCCTAAAATTGTCGTCCCATATCTGTTGTTGGACAATCGTTATGGGGGCTCCTGAGTCCGCTATTATTTCGATTGGTACGCCTCCTATGTGCATGTTGAGCTTAGGCTTGTCTGATTCCTTGCCACCTACTTCCAGGACTTGGGCATCGATGTAGAGGAGTTCCTCGACGTCTTCCTCCTCTGTTCGTGTCTCTTCCTCTTCCCGCTGCCCTTGGTCAATGTATTTGACGGTGGTCCCTTTGGGCTTCCGACGGCACACCTTCTCATAATGCCCAAACACTCCGCAGAAAGCGCACTTAGCCCTAAATGCTGGACATGCTTTGTCGTTGCCCAAGTGCGATGTACTCCCGCATCTGTAGCAACTTGGTCTCCCCCCTCTTCCTGTCTTCGGGGTTGCTCCGCCCTGCTGCTGGTTCCTTCTGGAGTCTTGAGACCTGGTGATATCCAGATGTCTAGAACTGTCTCCTTTGTTGTGTAGCATGACTCGACATACCGTTGGTGCGCTTCCAATGTCCTTCTTGGCTGCTTGCGCGCATCTTTTGGACATCTCTGCTTTCTTCACCAGGGACCACACCTCCTTCAGAGGGGCGTCTCCATTGACCCAGAGTTTTTCCTGAACGTGTGTGCTCGTCGTGTGCATTATAATTTGATCTCTTACTAGATCGTCGTGGAGAACGCCGAATTTGCACGTGAGCGCTAATTTCTGCAATGCTGCCACATACTCATCGACCGTCTCTCCACTCTCCTGTTTTCTCTGGAAAAAATTGTACCTGTCGATAGCTACGCATACCACTGGTCTGTAATGCGCATCTAGGTCCTCTATGGCGTGCTTGAACACCTCCGTGTCGTTGGCATCCCTCGGTTCCTTGACGATGGTGTCATACACCCTCAGACCCTCCGGACCTAGATTGTGTACAATATTTTCCTTCTTCTCTGCTCCGTGTAAGCAACTTCACTTTCTTCTTCTAAGGCCTCCAAATAATTCTTGAAGTACCGCTTCCAATCCTCCCACGGCATTGAGGGTTCGCCTCTTCTGGGAAGGAAAGGCACCATGTGGGCGAGAGAAGCGGACGGAGTCGCCATCTTGCCTGCGCCCCTCGGGCCTGCCTGGGCGGGAACCGCATTGTTGGCGGGCTGCCCGGAGCTTGCCTGGTGTCAGTGTCTTCTTCGCTCTCCTCCCTGCCGCTCACGTTTCCTGCGGCCCCTTCTGTGGCTCTGTTCGCCTGTGGTCTGCCCCTTTCCACTCTGCTTGGCCCCTCACCTCGCTTCTGCAGTTCCGCCAGCGTGTCTTGATTCGGGGTGCGCGTGTGCGTGGCTGTGCTCAACTCTGCCACCGACAAGGGACTTGTCGCTGTGCCCCCCGTTTGTCGCTGTCCGCCTCAGTGTCGACGGTCACCCCTCCTGAGTGGGGCCTCGCAGGGTGGTCTGATTGCATGGAGCAGTTGCGCTTCGGAACTGTGGGGTGTGGCTGTAGCCGCAGTTGTGGGGGGGGCAGCCGTGTCTCGTGTCCTTTGCCGCGCTCCGGGAATATGGGCAGTGTCTGGCTGGTGTGCGCCGTCAGCCAGGCTTCCTGTGCTTGTATCGTGGGCGTGCCCTTGTTCCTTCCTCGTTCTTAAATTCGTTTATTTTTCATTCTTTTTTGTTTTTTGTTTTTCCTTCTGCCTGTTTCAGACCTGATCCCGCCTCGTCGCCATTGTAAGAACGTTATTTGCCCCAAAAGAAACGAGGACACCGGGTTGCATTAGTGTAGCTCTTTATTCCCCGGAGCGCCGGGAATACGTGACTCTCTTCGGAGCCGTCCGGCGCCACACAAGATGGCCGCCTTCCGGTTCCTGCCTACGGACTTCCGGTTCCGGTCCTAGTCGGAACGACTAGACCGATACCACAATCCTGACCAGGAAACATAGCCTGCACAATATTGCTGCGTGGGTTGTGTATGGATCTCAATCCAAACGGATTTCTAATTTCAACAGTGAACTGAGTCATTGCACCAAGGGGTTAGAAATCGAACCCCTGCTGCTCTGTTGGGTGGTGCTGGCAAACCAGATCATGGCATTTTGTGCCCAACGTGTAATACTCTAATTCAGCAGAATTCTTGAGTAGTTTTTGATGACACACTAAAAAAACACAATTATTACGACCATACGGAGACGTACGTTATAATACGTGCTGGAATCCAGGCAATAGGTCCACAGACCATACATTGCTATTTTGAAGGTGTTTTTAAAAAATGACAAAATTGCCTTCCGAATTGCTCACAAGATCACCAGTTGGAAGCGGTATGTCCTCACACAACGCCCCAAAGACACATATAGAATTCCGACTATGTGTCTTTCCCTGGTGATGGTGCACCCCCCCCCCCCTCCCCAATAGAGGAGTTCAACATCATCCGGGAGGTATATTTGTGTGTAACTTTACTACTACTATGGATGACACATCTTCACTGGCGGTGTTACCGGATGTATTAAAACAAGGAAAAATAAGCACATAAATGCACCGGTTCTGCTTTGCGGTTGTGACACACGGTTGCCTGCTGGTGCCCCTATTGTTTATTCTAGCTATAGACCCATTGGCTTGTCAGATGCAAAAATGTCATACACATGGAGGTTTATGGTTCCGATCTGGCTGTCTGCTGGTTTCAAAATGTACAGAAGATATATTGCTTTTTGTTGGACAGCCAGCCGTCACCTTTATCCACTACTTGGAGAAGTCATTAGGTGTAGTGTAGCTCCTATTTTCCCAATAGGCTCTGCGCATTGGAATAGTACCTACAGCAGTAAAGGCCTAGGCCAGACGTTAACTAGGTCTACTACTGTCGATACTAGACTTAATTTTTGGGTTTGCCAGCTAAGCTCAGAGTTCGCTAGAAACTTTCTCGAATGTTCAAGGAAGGATTAACTCCCCTGATTAGACAAGAAGGGATTTAGTTTCTGACAACCATAGAACATGACAACTTTGCTCTCCCCTAATCAAGAGTCAATCTCGAGAGTCGTGTGAGCACAAGGCAATTATTTTACTCAGTCAGTACGTGCATTCTTAGTCTCATCAGAATGTAGAGAAAAGGAAGAGACGGGCGTGTTCAATAAAAGATGTTATTTATTGATCAGTCTCTTTTCTCGTACAAGAGAAATGGATCGATATTATTGCAATACTTATAGTTAAGTAAAGTGCATACATTAGAAGCAATAGTATAAAATAATACTGTAAAAACATTGATATGGTTTCTGAGCCATATGATGTTTAAAATGATTAAAATATATTTACATACACATATACATTTGACTAAACGTACTCAACTGGTGTTTCTAAATACGCCTACCCCGTGTACCTGACCTAAGTCTAATGCGTGGGCGGGAATAGAAAGTTACAGTTTAAGTTAAGTTTGTTTTTGCCAAGTGAATAACTAAAGAATTCTCTAGGAGGGGTTATTCAGTTCTGTACCTGGAATTTAGGATGAATGAGGAATGGTATCTCTTTCTCTGCTCTCGATATTCCAGGCTGCCTGCGAGGGCTGCCCAGAAGCGCCGGTGCTGGGTCTCTCGGCTTGAGATAGCAGCGCGTCTCTCAGCGCGTCAGGAAGGCGGGGCTGCTGCCTGCGGGGTCTGCTTCTGCTCTCGGCTTCGGCAAGTATGGCTGCTCCGTCTTGTCACCACGCGTGTCTTTGCATAGGGCAAGGTCGGCAATATTTATACCTTAAAGGTGCCGGGATTGACGTAAGGATGGACATAGGTACGTCAATAAAGATGTCATACGACTTGCTCGTTAGCACATTCTTTACTAAAGTTCTCTGTGAAATCAAAACAATGGCCGCACGGATTATCCAGGTTGTCATAGGTTTGATTTGTTATGAGAACGTCGTATGCCTTATCAGGGGCTGGAGGAATGTCGCTTGTCTAATTAGATCTCAAGCGTTATGACCTAATCAGATAACACGTTCCTGTGCCGTAGTGTGACTGCGTCAGATAACGGTATCTGCATCATGGGGGATTTCTTGCCTCATGGGCTGACTGTTAGTTAACTAGCTAGTAAGTTTAACCAGAATAGGGTCAGGAATAGGGGGATCGAATCAGAACCTATAGAAATACACGACACCCACTCCACGCTAACTATGGTCATATCTACTAATCTATGCATAGTATAACATAGTACAACATACTATAGAGTATAGTGTATACCTTACCACCCCAAAATACATAAATGCATTTCGAAATTTTCAAATATACTGAAGAATTGCAGTCATATATATTGTATGCACTTAAGCTATGAATTAAATGCAAAAGTAAACACGCATTGTTATGTATTATTGCTTGTTGGTATATGAGAAATACACATGAAATGGCTCTTAATATGGCTATACAGAAAAAAAGTCGAAACCATTTCATCACATAAAATCTATTGCGAACATACCAGCGGGCAGCTAAAGTCTATAAAGTCTATAAAGTATCTAAAATAGAAATCTTAGTTCTCTAGGAATAGTCTCTTACTTTAAGCAGAAAATCAGTGTCCCGGGAAAAAATATATAGAAAAATATTTTAGGGGCTTGCTGAAAAAGTTGCTGTCCGTGAACTGGATTGTAATTGTTCATGTGACTTTATTTTTAAAGTTGAAGGCCGAATTCAGGGAACGCCGTGTGCGAGTTTACTCAAAAGTCTCTATTTCTGTTCCGGAGAGAACATCATATCATTCAGGCTTTCGAAAAAACTGTCAACAGCTTCATGGGAAAGTTCCTCTAAGTCGGAAATAGGGGTAACCATGCATTCATGCGCATGATTGTCTCCATTGACATTCTGATTTGCATTGCTGACAGAAGGTCGTACCTGTTCGATGCTGCTTTCATCTTGAACTTCACTACTCTTCAATCGCAGTGGTGAAGATTCCAAGAATGCCGTCATCAGAATTGGCAGCCTTTGAGGGCAGCACAGTGCGTGAACCTTGGTAGGAACCAACAGTGTATCTGCATCCACCGGCGCATCCGATTGTAGCGTCAGACAGGTGTCTAACACGCATTCTTTTCCGCATAGCAGACACCTTAGTACAGGTAAAACACACCTTTGCCACATTGGTCGAAATGATAGAAACCAAGTCATGTTTAGGTCTCTAAGCCGGGATAGTCCCAGGATTTTTGATATCCGGTCCCGGTATCCAATGGCTAGGATCGTATCTTCCATTGTCGCGAGAGTTTGATCTGTGACATGGGTTGCCATAACGAAAAATAAGGACTAGGAATAGGATTCCTGCAATTAGTCCCAGGATCAAGGGAAGTCCGCCAAAAATCGAATGGACGAAATCTGGAAAAATACCCAGTATGGCTTTGAATGGTGTTAATGCCATCGAAAATACTGTCTTAAATACCTTTGAGACCCCAGTGGTATCAGAAATATTTAAGATTTCGCTCAGAATTTCCGCGAAATGTACGGGGGAATTAGTTGATAATAATGTATGTATCTCTGCAGTCGTCCTTGCGACTTGTAGATCATACGTTTCTTTAGATGACGTGAGCCTTGTAGGCGTCTGAAGAAGCACTGTTTTCATTCTGCTTAAAGTGTCTATTCGAATAGAAGTAATTTTCAGACCGGGCCATGCCCTTGCCTCCCTGTCTGGAAAGGAGCTGGGAAACAAAGAACGTCCACAGCACTTGACCTTCGCCGTCGTAGTGACGAGATAAGGAGTCCCGGGCATAAGACTACAGCATCTGCGGTCTACAATAAGAATGTAACTCCCATTATAGAGTCTTTGAAAGAATGGTTCTATTTCAGTTGCAGGTGCGCCTTGCTGGTGACATGAAAGGTTGTATGAATTCCCTTCACAGGCTCCGTGCAAACTAATACCGTTACACAGAAGCGTGCCGCTTAGTGACATAGCACAATTGTTGCCACTAAGAAACACTTTCTGTCCTTTGTTACTGACACATGCATGTGAATAGGGCAGGTTCCATGTTGTTTTAAGGTACCCCTTTCCCAATTTCTCGTACATGCCAGCCTGTATATATTTTTGGCAGTATTGAAACCTGAAGGTTGAGATTGGAATATTTATGATTCCGTGGATTATCCATTCACTGACAGGTCGTTCTGACATTGTCAACGGTAATCTTTCTAGTTTTTCAATGCTCAAGATTGTATAATCAGCACCCTTCTGCGCCATACCGATCTGTCTATCAGTAAGGTTAAAGATTTGAAATAGTGACGTTGTGTTGATTAAACGCCAAGGCACATAGCCTGAACGCAGATTTTGTAACGTCCAGCCAAGCTGTACAATAGAACGCAATTGTGACTGACCATGTTGTAATAACAGTAAGTCTTGCGATAATATATCGATTGCTGAAGACACAATGCTGTCCAATGAAAAAATTCTGGAGGACAGAGTCATTAACCCATTGTCCACTACAGAAAGTGATTTTTCCAAATTAATACGGTCAATTTCCCGTATTCTCTCTGCTGTCTCAATTTGAGTAACCTTCCAGGCCTCATTGTATGCTGCATATACAGAGGCTGCTATGAAACGCTTTTGACGCTGTTTGCGTGGTCCCATTATGAAATCACGCAAGTCAGCACCATCAGTAAGTAAAGTTAGGTGTTGCTTAATTTCAGGCAGTGTGGAAGTTTGTAGCCATTGAAGGCATAATTTGCCCACACTGTAGGTTGTTATTATCCCTGGGTGATGTCTTTGGGGATATCTAGGGTCTGGCCTGTTCATTTTGAAACCCTGTGTTTTATTCAGGAATCTATCTTGACAGTTATTTGTATCTGTGGGCCAGATCAACCATTGTTTCCAATCAGGATGTGTTCTGTTTTGGTTAAGTATATGGTTTATGTCTATTTCTTCATCTGTTTCAGAGTTATTGCTAAACATTGTTGGCTTTGGAATAGACAGGTTATTTAAATCTTTGATTTTGGCTAAGCCAAGACAGGTGGTTTGTTGAACGGTGTCATTTAAAAATATCATTTGTTCTGGGATCATGCAGGCTCTAAACAAAGCTTCTATACCCTGTACTTGCCATTCTTTTGTACCCCAAACACTTTTCAAATCAACATTTTTGTCCCAATAATCAAATCCAAAAGTATTCATTTTTTCAAAGAAAGAATCTGAATATATCAATTTTGTGTTGGTTATCATGGTTTTCATCCCTGTCTTGTTTGACAATTTGTAATAAAATGTTTCAGCATTAGTTATGTTAAAACCTGAAAAATATGAATATTTGCCATACACGGTTCTAGAGCTCCCTTTTGGAGGTGTAGCACAATGTTCCCATTGATTAAAATTTAAAACATTTCTAGGTTGTGCAGATTTATGCAAGAAATGGTTACCATAATGGTTATAGCAGTACATGCTGTCATAATTTGTAGAACCCTGCAAATAATCATGTTTTGTAAATTTAGCAGACATTACTAAGTCAGACATCATATTGTTTATACTTTCAAAGTCCCAATCATCAGCAAAGGAGTTTGGTTTTGCAAAGTCACTCAAGGAGATCTTGATTTGGTGTGGATATTTCAGGATCTCGACCGGACCATAAATTTCATAGTCAGTGTTGTCCCAGGCTACCCCACCAGATATTGGAATTGCTGTGAAGTTGGCTGAAGAAAGTTCTGAAGAAAGTTCTCTTTTCTCGACGTGTGAAGATGTGTGTGGTTTGAGGACCAAGTTGATGTTCTGACTTGCTGTGTCCATTTTAGCATATTTTCCCTCAATGAAGCGTCCCAAGGTAAATACCATGATGAGCCAAAGTATGAGGATAAATGCACCAAAACCCACCCAAAATTCAATCCATGGAGAAACTAGATATGTTTCTTTCAGTTGTTTCAAAAGTTCCTTAGCTTTGTCTTTAAAGGATTTTGATGATGGCTGTGTCTTTTGTTCGCTGAAGCCTTCAGAGGAATCATCGAAGTTGATGAAGTAACCGGATGCAGTTCTGTCAATTGCTCCAATTGGTTCAGGATTTTTGTTTCTCGCATTTTCACTTGGTACTTCTGTATAGATTGGTGTGTCTCTGCTAAATGTCTTTATTTGGGTTTTCAGAGGTCTAAGTTCTATTGCATTGTTGCATAGTCCTTGTTGTTCTTCTGTAGGCGTTTCGAATGTGATGAGCCTCTTTGATAGGACCTCTGTACTGGTAGCAAACCTTGGTGTTCTGCTACTTATTGGGAGTCCACTTGGCCTACTGTTGGTTATCGGCCACATGTTGTGGTTTTACCAGGTCGATGGATACAACTCGGTTCTCCTTTTTTCCAGCAAGTGGCGGTAGTACAACTGATCTTGTCCCGTTGACAGACAATACAGGAACTGCTTTTCTGTAAGAAGGCCCAAATTCCTTCTTTACCGCGATCTTCTCCCTGACTAGATCCCCGACTTTTGGAATCCAGACAGGTCTTGCTGGGACAGGTGGTGATTCTTCAGTGGTCGTTGGCTGTTCTTTCAACTGTATGTTGCTCAGGTCTTTTCTTGTTTTGTTTAAGTCCTGCAAAATAGCCAAACGGTCTTTGACATCAAAGCTTTTTTCTGTTACCACTGAAGTCTGACTATCAAGGTCAGAGATCAACATCCTAGTTCCGAATAATAATTCGTACGGACTGAATCCCTTCAGAGAATTTCTTGGCAAGTTATTTAGACTACGTTGGACACTTATTAGATGTTTGACCCACCCAGCTCCCGAACCTAATACCTTTGCCGTTATAGATTGCTTTATGTCACGGTTTTTTCTTTCAACAATTCCGTTCCCCTCAGGGTGAAATGGACAAGAGTACCGCAATTGCACGCCCATGCTGACCATGGCCTCCTTATAAGCCCGAGAGCTAAAAGCAGGACCATTGTCCGAATGCAGAATGCCAATTGCGTATGTGCCGATAAAGACTCGCAAATCTTTTATAACAGTTCTGGCGTCAGCCGTTCGCTGGGGCCACATCCATATGAATCTCGTGCATGAATCCACTGCGACCAAGATATATTTATAGTTACCATCCCTTTGTAAGGGACCGCAGTGGTCTAGATAAACACAGGCTAATGGTTTATCCGAGATTAGAAGGGGCGATGGTGCTGGACGTCTCACAGTTGATACTTTCATTTTTTGACATATTTCACATGCTAGAACATAGTTCCTTGTTTGTCTTCTCATTTGTGGCCACCAGTATCTCTGTTTTAATAATGATACAGTGGCTGAGACGCCAGCATGGGTAGAAGCAAGCCCTTCGTGTGCCGCTATTATCAGTCCTAACCTATGTTCCATGTTTGGAATTGCCCTATCCCCCACTCCAGGGATTCGAGCAAAAGGAACATTGTTTGTATCAGTTATGTATGAGTATTTTACTGGAAAGCCTTTAGGGAGTGGTTCTATCGAATCCTTTTCTGAAGCGCTGACAGCTTGTAATATTTCGCTGTCTATTTTTGTTTTTGACCGGGTGACGGCAGCTACGGAAGCCGTTTGCACAGCTGCCTTCGCGGCCTCATCAGCCAATGAATTCCCTGCAACGTGAACGCCATCACGTTGATGACTCAGTGTATGTATTACGTGAGTCTTTGGTAGTTCTTTTTGTAAAAGAGCTACTTGTTCCCAGAGCATTTTATGCTTGATTGTGCCACCTTTCGCATCCTTGAAACCATTCTGAAGCCAGATCTGCAAGTATTCATTATAAGATTGAACGCAATAATACGAATCGCACACTATGAGCGTGGGGAATTCTCGATCGGTATTTTCAAGCGCCATCTTGAATGCTAGTAATTCAGCTCGCTGAGCTGTACAATCTCCTAGGGATTGTGTTTTAGTGAGGGTTGGTTTAAATTTCCCTTCGTGCCAACGACCTTTAACAATCGCGCACGCAGCACTGTAAGCTTGTTTACCCCCTACTGCGGGTTGTGCTGATCCGTCTGTATATATTATACAGCCGTAGTCATCTAGAGGCAGAATTTCGGTTGGCGGAGGACATTCAAATTCATATTGGAGAAATTCTTGTGTTTTTAAATAAGGATCAAATTCGTACATCACGTCTGTTGCAGCAAGAGAGTTAGCCCATTGTATCCATCTTGGATGGAGTGCTTTAGCATTTGGAATGCTTGCCTTTGTTACCGCCTCTAAGGCTGGTATTGGTGTCACGATTATTATTCGTTTACCTTGTGCCAGGGCTCGTTCTTTTGCTATAGCTGTCTGTGTTGCTGTAAGAATTTTTTCCGTTGGGCTAAATTTCATTTCAGCCTTAGTGTACAAGTGTGATTTGAATGCAATTGGTACCTTTTCTCCCTCATTAGAGGTCAGGTATGTGAATCCGCATCTCCCTGGGATGACTTGGATCACAAGGTTGCGTGTATTATCACGGGTTTCTAATTTTGTTTTAATTAGCATGTCTGTTTGTAAGGATCTCAAAATTTCTGTGTGTGCTTGAGTCCAACTGGATCTTTTAAAGTCTGGTTTAATTAGATCGTAAAGGGGTTTGACCCTTTCTGCGTAATTTGCAATATATGTTCTTCCGAAATTTAGGAAGCCTAGAATTGACTGTAGGTTTTTTAGTGTTTTAGGAGCTTGGAATACGGCACATTTCTCTAGGAAATTGTCTGCCAGGCTTTTGCCTTCACTTGATAACTCATATCCTAAGAATAGGACCGTCAGATGGGCAATTCTGGACTTTTTGAAGTTGAATTTGTAACCCTCTGCAGCGAAACCAAGTATTATGGTGTTCACTCTTTTCAAGTGAGTCTCCAAGTCATCATCTGTTAAGTAAATGTCATCGACATAAGATAATGCTTCATCATCATATAGTTGTAGTAATTCTGTTACTCTCGCTGAGAATACCCCCGGGCTATTCTTGTACCCCTGGGCTAACCGACAGAATTGTTTTTGAGTGCCATTTACTGAAAATGCAGTTAAATATCTGCTCTCTGGTGCTATGTTTTGACAAAAGAATCCATTGGAGATGTCCAAGGTTGTTTTGTATTTTTTGCGCACTATGTTATTCATTAGTGCAGCACTGTGTGAGTTTTGCACTGCAAAAGTTTTGCAACATGTGTTAAGGTGTCGGTAATCCAAAACTAGACGATATGAATTGTCTGGTTTGGAGACCGGAAACAAAGGATTGTTCATTTGTGAGGTGCAAGTTTCAATCACCCCTTGGTATTCTAGCTGATCTAGTATTTCATTTACTTGTTTTTTAGCTTCTTGCTTAATTGGGTACTGCCTTTGTGCAGTAGGTTGTGATTTTAACTGGACTTTGTGAGGAGGAGAATCCTCATCCCATCCTACATGATTTTTATATAAAGCAGGTGCTAAGGCCACTGCCCACTTTCTAGCAAGTGTATATTTTTTATGAATCGGTATTTGATTCGAGAAGGCAGGCATAATTACTTCTTCGCCATGAGGGCACTCCCTGACAAACTCCGGTGGCCAGTCTTTTTCAGCTAGAAGGATGTCATAGCCCTTGGATAGGTTATCCCAAAATAGTCCCCTTATTTTCCTAGTCTTATCTCCCTCTATACGTAATGTTATCTCGTATATTTTGTGGGGCTTGCTAACTCTGGTGTCTGCAGTTTCCACTTGAAGGTATTCATTCGTGTCCACTGTCTCCAGATGATTCATAAGGACTTTGCGAGCTATGCTCACCTCTGCTGCGCTGTCTAGCATTGTCTGAGCCCATTCTCCGTTTTTCAGTTGTGTCCTCAGTATTCTCGGCATTGTTAACTACCTTGATACTGGCTACCTTCTTTTTTGGAAATTGTGATTTCTTTTTCAGTTGAGCAGGTTCCTTGTCTTTGGACTTGGCGTGCTCTTCTGATCGTCCTCTTCTTTCCGATTTCTGCGAGGAATTCTGAAAAGATTGAGAGGGACGTGTATCAATGTCTTGATATCTATCAGGTTTTTTAATATTATCCCTATTTCTAAGGTTATATCTATTCCCAGAGGGTTCACTCTGAGGTGACCTTTGTCTCGGGTTTGGAGATTTCTCTCTTCGCCTAGGAGACCTTCCTCTGGACTGGAATTTCTTTTCTTTAGGATTGGATTGTTTATTTCCATCCCAGTTCTTTTTTGGTGAATTACTATTAAAAAATATTTTTTCTGGACTTGTAGTCAGTTGCGGTTTTACTGGTATTCCACCTAGACTATCTCTGCCTAGTTCTTCATAGGATTTTTCTATGATTCTGGCAATTTCAGCTGGTTGGTCTGCTATATCTGTCTCTTTTAACCTCTGGCGGATCGCCACGTTTGCTGCTTCACCTTTTATGTTGGCTAGTAATATAGCCGAGACTTGCTTGAAGTCTTTCAGTAATTTCATACCAAGAGTTAAAGCAGGTTCTGGACCGTATTCATCTTGAATTTGTTTTAGCACATCTGGTATTACCGAAATGGATGGAACACCGTGCGTTTTTGTATAGATGGAAGCAAAGACTGTACCCCAAGTGTCACAGTCCTCAATGTGTGGTGCGATTCCCATTGGGAGACATATAGTCAGAATCCTGTGTTTTTCCAGCGGGGTGGTGTCAGGAAACACCGCCTCTATTTGGGTAATTTTCTGTGCCAACCAGAATGGTATTTGTTCCCGTTTAGCTGGAACTTTACCTAGGCAGGATTGGATGTTCTGTGGTGTAATTTTATTTGTGTTCCCCTGGTGAGGGGTCAGCTGTGGAAGTTTAATCGCTGGCTGAATTGTTGAAGTCCGCATTACATACTGAACTAATTGTCTGTGAATTTTTAGTAGTTGTTTTAGCTGTATTAACAGCTCTGCTGCAGGCATTCTTTCGATGTCTGGATGTGGTGTGTATCCGGCTAGGACCGGCCACGTTGCTCCTGGTCTTCCTAAAGGACCGAGCCTTGTAATGTGATTGTTATGTATTAGGGCGCCATCAAATAAGAGCAAATGCTCTTGGAATTTGAGTGGTACTTCCACCTCCTCGAAAGGAGTGTACTCATTAGGAGGTTCCTCTACTTTGTAATAGTGGAAGTACTTTGTTACAGCATTTGCTGCTGGAAAATGTATCCATGTATAGTATACCTCTGTCTGCCGATATTCGTGTGCCTCGATTACGAATATGACTGTACCACCTCTAGGTGTCAGTCCATTTTCTATAAGTTTTAGAGTTATAGCTCTCCTTTTGGCGACCTGGATGAGTATTATATCCGGGTCTGCATCGAGTGCTGTAGTATCAGCTGCTGCTATTTCAGTAGCTAATCTAATTGCCTCTCTTTCTCCATCACTGTCTCCCATTTTATTGACAGGATGGTATTATTTTTATTTGCAGATCAGGTTTCTTTATGGAAACAGAGATTAGGTGCACAATATTCTGGAACTGTTTTATCCTTCAACGTTGACTAGACCAAGAACCATACATAGGAGTTCCCTCCTGCGAGGTTTTGGAGGATATAATAACCTTTCACCCACTCCAGACGTCTTTGGAGTATTTGGGAGAAGGGGTCTGAGTGAGAAAGCACGACTGAGTTACTCTAAATGTCTTACGTTAGTTTTATCGCCCTTTCCAAACGCGTTGGGCGCCATGTAGTGTAGCTCCTATTTTCCCAATAGGCTCTGCGCATTGGAATAGTACCTACAGCAGTAAAGGCCTAGGCCAGACGTTAACTAGGTCTACTACTGTCGATACTAGACTTAATTTTTGGGTTTGCCAGCTAAGCTCAGAGTTCGCTAGAAACTTTCTCGAATGTTCAAGGAAGGATTAACTCCCCTGATTAGACAAGAAGGGATTTAGTTTCTGACAACCATAGAACATGACAACTTTGCTCTCCCCTAATCAAGAGTCAATCTCGAGAGTCGTGTGAGCACAAGGCAATTATTTTACTCAGTCAGTACGTGCATTCTTAGTCTCATCAGAATGTAGAGAAAAGGAAGAGACGGGCGTGTTCAATAAAAGATGTTATTTATTGATCAGTCTCTTTTCTCGTACAAGAGAAATGGATCGATATTATTGCAATACTTATAGTTAAGTAAAGTGCATACATTAGAAGCAATAGTATAAAATAATACTGTAAAAACATTGATATGGTTTCTGAGCCATATGATGTTTAAAATGATTAAAATATATTTACATACACATATACATTTGACTAAACGTACTCAACTGGTGTTTCTAAATACGCCTACCCCGTGTACCTGACCTAAGTCTAATGCGTGGGCGGGAATAGAAAGTTACAGTTTAAGTTAAGTTTGTTTTTGCCAAGTGAATAACTAAAGAATTCTCTAGGAGGGGTTATTCAGTTCTGTACCTGGAATTTAGGATGAATGAGGAATGGTATCTCTTTCTCTGCTCTCGATATTCCAGGCTGCCTGCGAGGGCTGCCCAGAAGCGCCGGTGCTGGGTCTCTCGGCTTGAGATAGCAGCGCGTCTCTCAGCGCGTCAGGAAGGCGGGGCTGCTGCCTGCGGGGTCTGCTTCTGCTCTCGGCTTCGGCAAGTATGGCTGCTCCGTCTTGTCACCACGCGTGTCTTTGCATAGGGCAAGGTCGGCAATATTTATACCTTAAAGGTGCCGGGATTGACGTAAGGATGGACATAGGTACGTCAATAAAGATGTCATACGACTTGCTCGTTAGCACATTCTTTACTAAAGTTCTCTGTGAAATCAAAACAATGGCCGCACGGATTATCCAGGTTGTCATAGGTTTGATTTGTTATGAGAACGTCGTATGCCTTATCAGGGGCTGGAGGAATGTCGCTTGTCTAATTAGATCTCAAGCGTTATGACCTAATCAGATAACACGTTCCTGTGCCGTAGTGTGACTGCGTCAGATAACGGTATCTGCATCATGGGGGATTTCTTGCCTCATGGGCTGACTGTTAGTTAACTAGCTAGTAAGTTTAACCAGAATAGGGTCA
Organism: Lissotriton helveticus; assembly: GCF_964261635.1. Lineage (NCBI taxonomy): Eukaryota > Metazoa > Chordata > Amphibia > Caudata > Salamandridae > Lissotriton > Lissotriton helveticus. The sequence continues at coordinate 1,306,051,555 of NC_136061.1, forward strand.
GGAATAGGGGGATCGAATCAGAACCTATAGAAATACACGACATAGGTTTGGCTGGTTTTCCAGAGTATCTATTAACTGGGGGAAGTTGGAATTACTGCTAATAGATTTAAATGCAATCTGGACTTCCGTATACCATATGTGGAAAACTCAGTGAACTATTTAGGGATAATGCTACACAAAGAGTGGGAAACGTTTATGCATTCTACTATGGATCAGGGATTGACAGGTAAACCCATCATATAGACAGATGGATACGGCTCCCATTTTCCTTGACTGGTCAAATGCCCCTCATAACAAGCATTGGCAAAGCCCATAGGTCTCACCTATGGAGGAGCTTTAGGCTTTGCCAATATGTTTTAGCCATGTTATACACCAGCAGGGATACTGTTCAGCATGGCTGCTGTTTAGCATGCCTAAAAGTAAGTGGGGTGAAGCAGAGTGATGTGGAGTGGAGTGTTGTAAGGTGGAGTAGAAGGGAGTTTTATGGACTGGCGTAGAGTTGTAGAGAGTAGAGTTTAGTGGCATGGAGTGCAGTGAAGGGGAGTGGCATGGAGTGTTGTGGAGTGTCGTGGAGAGAGTAGAGTGTTGTAGAGTGGAAGGGCATAGGGGAAATATAGTGGTGTAGAGTTGAGTAGAGTGTCATACATTGGAGTGGCATAGTGTGTGATGGAGTGGTGTAGATTAGAGTGGAGTGGTGCAAAGGGTGTTGCGAAGAGTGGAGTGGAAAGTTCTAGAGTAGAGTGGTGTGGAGCAAAGTAGATTGTTGTCAAGTAGAATGGTGTAGAGTGGAGTTGCGCAAGAGACTGGAATGGCCTAGAGTAGAGAAGAGTGTTGTAGAGCCAAGTGGCATAAAGTATCAAAGTGGAGTGGCATGTGTGGAGTGGCGCTCAATGGAGTAGTTTGTTGTAGAATAGAGTGAAGTTCAGTGGCATAGAGTGGCATAGAGGGAGTTGTTTAGAGTTTCATTGAGTGGAGTAGCATTGTATCGTGCATAGAGTGGAGTGGAGTGTTGTAGCGTGGAGTGGAATAGAGTGAAGTGGTTCAGTGACAAAGAGTGTAGTCTTGCAGAGTAGAGTGGCATAGAGTGCAGCGGCATTGAGTACAGAGGCATAGAGTAGAGTGGCAAAGAGTATAGTGGCATAGGGTTGTGCAGTGTAGAGTGGTGCAAAGAGCCGTGGCATAGAGTACAATGGTGCAGAGTAGAATAGAGAGGCATAGAGTTCAGTGATAGAGCGCAATGATGTAGAGTGGCATAGAGTGCAGAGGCATAGCATCAAATGGTTTAGAGTACATTGGTGCAGAGTAGAGTGGCATTGAGTTCAGTGGTGGAGAGTGCAGTCTTGCAGAATATAATGTTGTGAAGTGTAGTGGCGTAGATTAGAGTGGCGCAGAGTAGAGGAGCACAGAGAAGTAGCGCAGAGTAGAATAGAGTGACTTAGCATGCAGTGGCATAGAGTGTTGCAGAGTTGAGTATTGTTGCAAAGAGTGCAGTGGTGCAAAGTAGTTGGCGTAGAGTGCAGCAGCTTAGAGTGCACTGGTTATCAGTAAAGTGGTATGTAGTGCATTGACGCGGGGTGAAGTGTTTTAGAGTAGAGTGGCATAGTGGGCAGTGGTTGAGAGAAGAGTGGTACAGAGTGGAATAGAGTGGCACAGAGTGGTGCAGTGGCATAGAGTTCAGGGATAGAGAGGGCAGTGTTCCAGAGTAGACTGTCGTAGAATGCAGTGGTTTATAGTAGAGTGGTGTAGAGTGCATTGGAGTGGAGTGCAGCATTATAGAGTGGTGCACAGTAGAGTCGCATAGAGAACAGTGTTGTAGAATACACTGTTCAGAGTAGTATAGTGTGGCATAGAGTGCACTGACGTAGAGTACATTGGCATAGAGTGAAGGGGCGTCAAGTGTTGCAGAGAAAAGTACGGCGGCGTAAACTGCAGAGGTGAAGAGTAGATTGGCATAGAGTGCAGTGGAGTGTACTTGTTTTTAGGAAGGTGGTGTAGAGTGTATTGGCGCAGAGTGCAGTGAAGCTGACTAGAGTGCAGTGGCTCAGAGTAGAGTGGAGTGACACAGAGTGGAGTGTCACTGCTTGCAATGGCACTGAGTTCAGTGGCATAGAGTGACGCAGGGTAGAGTGGCATAGAGAGCAGTAGCGTAGAGTACCGGGGTTCAGAGTAGAAAATAGTGGCATAGGGTGCAGTGATGTAGAGTACAATGGCGTACAGTACAGTGGCATAAAGTGTGGCAGAGTATAGTATAGTGGCGTAGAGTGAAGTGATGAGGAGTAGATTGGCGGGGTGCATTGGTTTTCAGTAAATTGATGTAGAGTGTATTGGTGTTGAGTGCATTGATGCAGAGGAGAATAGAGTGGTACAGAGTAGAGTGGAATGCAATGATGCAGAGTGCAGTGGCGTAGAGAAGATTGGTTCAGAGTTGAGTGGAGTAGTGCACGGTAGAGTACAGTGGTGTAGAGTAGAGTAGCATAGAGTGCAGAGTTAGATTATATTGACTTGACCTAGAGTGTACTGGAAAGGAACATAGTTGATTGCATTGGTGTAGTGTGCAGTGGCATAGAGTACAGTGTTGCAGAGTAGAGTAGCATAGAGTAGAGTTGCACAGACTGGAGTAATGTGGAGTGCATTAGCAAAGAGTGCAGTGGTGCTAGTATAGAAGTGTGGGGAAGAGTGCATTGGCATAGAGTAAAGTGGTATGCAGTAGAGAGAAGTAGAGTGAAGTGGCGTAGAGTAAAGTGGTGCAGAGTAGAGTGCAGTGTCGCAATGTGGAGTGGCACGGAGTGGCGTAGTGTGGAGTGGTGCAGAGTAGACTAGAATTGATTATGCATGGTGTGGTAGCACACTGCCATTACAGACAACACATCTTCAATTGAAAGTTGATTAGGACATAAATCATCTCACTTTGAAGAGAAAGAAAGGTAAACACAAAGATCCCTGGAAGACACAGCCTGACATGACCTCAGTCTTTAAATGCATAGCAAATGTAACAAGATACGAACAAGATTTAAAGGCTTCTTTACAAAAATCTAGTACTGGCGGAACAATACAGTAAACAGGATTTGGACAAGTGAAGAGACAAACTCAAGTTTAATACGTGTTGGAATCAAATAGAGCCAGCAAATAGAAACCAAGCAAATGTGAGTTACAAACCACAAAGCCAATGGTAAGCAATGGTCAAAATGCATTCCCAGGGAAGCTTTTCGAATGTGCCCAAAAAGTCGTTAGCAAACCAGGCAGAGGCTTCATCCTAAAAATGATTCTATTTTTCAAATTCCTCTATGTATTCATCAGAATACCCATCCAGCTAAAAAAACATTTTTTCGAACTCTGAAAAGTGTGTGAATTAAACTGGTAGTGGCAGACAAGCAGCCCAAAATCAACTGGGAGACTCTGTTGCTTGTTGTATTGAGGTACCAGAATCGATTTCTGATCACGTTGTATTGATATTCGATATGTTAGGATTAGCATGGTGTCCCTAAACCCCACACTTTAGGCACGCATATAATAGCATTGCGGTATTTCCTTTAATTTAGCTTCACACCACGTTACGCTATATGAATACCCGATTATGGCCTCACATAATGTCGTGCATGTACAGGCCCTATTCTAATTTAGCCCTGAAGTCCTGCTCATGGGAAATAAACCAACTGTTGCAGAAACTGCTGTTTCAGCTCGTTAGAACCGACAAGGTCGTAGGTAGCTGAAGAAGGGCCGATAAGCACATTCCGGGAGGGGTGCAGGGTGGACCGTCTCTGGGAAAAGAGAAGGGAGTCACCCGTCTGACCTTGCTAAATCCTGCCTGAGCAAAACCAGGAGCCCTTTGTGTGCCTTATATGGGTTTTCCTTTTACTGTACCAGCCTGTACCAATTTGTATTTTTCCATGTTAGGCCATGATGATGCCAACGCAACTGTATATATGTGATGTGCTGACAATGTGACAGCAGTCTTCTTGGCGGAACTCGTGGGTCAGGTCGCAAGGAGCTCCTCTGACAGAGTTTGTATTTGTTTAATAAACGCTTGAACCTTCTGGACTGCCGACCGACTGATTATTGGTAATGGGAAGGGGACTCTGTAATGTAATATTATTTGTTGGGAGGTGGTAATATAATTTTCGGTACCTCAGTTGGCGACTCCGCCGGGACTCCGCGTTGGGGCCGTCCCTGTGTAATCACAGGCGACGCTGAAAGGGGTACTCCCGATTGGGAGGAGGGGGGGGTTGCAGACCTGATGAATAAAATTTGGGGTTTTGCTCTGCCCTCCCGGTCCGGAGGGCCTCAGCTGCTAGTAGCCCCACGCCGGAGTCCTTCGGGTGTGACCCGAGAACCTGCAACGTTGGTACTAACGAGGGTCGGCAGTGGAGAACGTTCCGGCAGACCGGTGTGCACCAGGTGAGTGTTGTGTCTCGTTGTATGTTGAATTGCATATACAGATCTGGATAGCGGAACTTAAGCATTTGGTGGCCTATGGTCACAGAGGAGCTCTGGGTCCGACGGGGGCAGTGTGAAACTGCACGTTCGGACGCTCTGGGTATACTGGAGATAAGGATTGCACGCCTAGGGGAACTGCGGTTCTTGCTCGGCCGGACTGTTCTCGGGAAAGCCGATGGTTGAGATTGGGTAGCACCCGGACAAATCTGGAGCGGCGCTTGAATGCGGGCTTAGCCAGAATAGTTCGGGAGGTGAACCATGAATGCTGTCGGATGGCCTGTAGACCGGTCTGTGGTTTAAAACCTGTGTGACTATCTCCAGGCAGTCTGAGGACGAGACTGTCGTTGGAAGTGTTCTTTGCAACCTTTTGAATAGTAGCAGAAGAGTTCTCCATAAGTGGGAGCCGACGGGCTCCACTTTTTGATTGCAATTGTTGAGATTTATGTGATACATTTTATGTTCGTGTTTTGTCAAATTTTGAACAAAATCCAATGCAAAACGGATGAGAGGTTGAATGAAAACATGGCCATGAGAATGAAAGCACAATGATGGCGTGATATTTGACTTTGTTGAATTTTTGTACTAACGGAAAATTCCTTTTCAGCCGACAACAAGATAATCCAGCATGCCGTGCCTTAGCAAGTTGTGTTTTGGTTGTGTTCATAGTGACGAAGGGAGGTTAGACGAGAGTCAGCCAACCCCCCCGGAGGGGACGCCTAGTCACGATATGTATTGTAAACATGGTATCGGCCCCCTTATTTTTAACTCCTTGTGCAACAAATACACTAAGGATAATGTAGAATTACAATGGCCGAAAACTGGGTCTTTCGATGAAAAGAAGCTTCAGTATTTACAAGAACGCCTTTTTGTTAAGCGTAGTCGACAATCTATGTTCGACACCCTTAACAAATGGCAGAAAGAAGCAAAGAGAAGACGCATTCGATCTGAAAAATTAATGAAGATAGAGCAGGGACAGACTATCACTCAGAAGGCCATTGCGTATGACAAAAACAAAACAGAACGAAATATCGAAATTGCAGATAGACAATTCAGGCTTCAAGTAGACCAATGTTATGTAGCTCGAGGGGGAACGGAGGATGAGATAGAGGAACTGTTAGATGCTAGGCCTCCCCCGCCATATGCCCCGGAGCGTGTATACCCCGCAATACCTGTCCAGCCCGAAGCTAGGTCACGGGCATCTGCGCCAGAGGAACAGGGCTCCGTCACCTCCGGGCGGAATACCGGTGTTTCCTCTCCTCATGGAGGGGCCTTGGTTACGCTTATTCCCGATTCTGCACAGGCACTCGCATCCCCTCAGTTGCAATTGAGTTCCCCGACGCCGGAGAGACTTCCTCCCCAGGTTTGCATCGCACCCGACGGGTCTGAACAGACCCCGAGGGGGGCCGTTGGGGGACTAGACGGCAAGCGATTGTTCACTAGATCATCTGTGGAATATAGCGAAAAGGAAGTATTAGAAGATCAGGCAGTTAAGTGGATACGGAGTGACGTGTACACTATGGCTGACATATGGAGTACGGTGAAGGATTTAGAACCGGTTATGCAACAACATGTGCTATACCAGATGTCTAACTCACTCATTTGGTCTTGGGAAATAAGCTTCAGAGACGGGACGGCCCCTCAGATATTGTACAATATCCGGGATTGGGCCCATAAATTTAGTCTAGCACCGGAGGAGGTATTTAAGAATATAGATACTTTGGTTCAATATCGGAGGCGATTATTCTCGAAGAGTCCACAGTGGACTACGCAGCACCCTATGCGAGAGGTGCATCCCATTTATCATCCCGAGGTCCCCGAGCAACGAGATGATAATCAGGCAATCATACGGCAAGGGATAGCGGCTAGGTTTCAGGAACAGTGGGTTTATACTCCATGGAAGAGAAGTGAGGTATTAGCGCTAAAATCCCAACTACCAGATCCCCGAAAGAATCCTACTGCATATTACAAAGAACTGACTGAGGCAGCTGCTTCTGCTGTAATGACTTTAGCGGATGTTGAATTGTTCTTTGGACTACTAGTACCGGTGGATATATGGCGGCAGGTGCACGATTCTAATCATGCTGAGCTAGGTGGCACATGGGAAGAGCTAAGGGGCTGGGACCAAGATCGCAAACCTGGGGACAAACCAAGAGCGGAAATAACTTCTCTTCCAGCAAAAATAATAACTTTTATGCATACTTTAATCCCACCCCGGAAAGTTGACTGGGACAAACTGTCCGCTTGTAGGCAAAAGAAGGACGAAAGTGTGTCCGACTTCTTTACGAGATTCGAAGAAGTTTTCATTGATTTTAGCGGGCAAGATTTGGCAACAGAAGGGGGCACGAGGTTGTTCGTTAACCTGGCCCCGGAAATTTCAGCACGATTCGAGGCGGCAGAGAGTACCTGGACTACCTCTTTCCCGTCTGTAATCCTCAGCATGGCCCAGTACTATGAACATAGAGAGAATGAAAATAAAGATAAAGTGGATAAGAAAGCTAAGGATCTGAAGACTCGAGTACTGTTACAGCAAGTGTTTCGAGGGCAAGGAGGGGGTAGAGGTAATCGGGGCCCCATGACGAGAGGGGCGGGGACAGGAAGGGGTTCGGGAGGAGCCCCGTCAATAGGCATCAACCAGTGTTCTTATTGTAAAGAGGAAGGACACTGGAAAGCACAGTGTCCGTACTTGTCTGCTCAGAGCGGAGCGGTTCGAGGACGAGGTAGAGGACGAGGGGGCCCCAACCGAGGTGATATGCACAGAGACGACCGGACAGGCAAGTTAGAAAAAAATCATTTCGATGATCCCCAACATCGGCAGTACTATCATGGCGACTATGCAGAGGGGAATCACGATGCATACACCCCAGCATAGGACAGCCAAGGACAGAGCGGGGGCCAAGTGTCGATTCCGGTCAATCAAAGGGGACCTTATGTGAAAGGGGAAGTGTTGGGGACCTCTGAGGATTTTCTAATTGACACAGGAGCAATGAACAGTTCCGTTGCTCGATCATTGGTTCCAGGGGCGGCTCTGTCCGGGCAAAACAATGTTTCGGTGGGCTTCTCAGGAGTCCCAGTCGTAAGCCCCATCTCCAAACCTCTCCCTTTCACGATCGGTCCGGCCACCATTGACACTCCTCTATTATTGACTTTGAATTGTGGGGAAAATTTGTTGGGATTGGACATGCTGAAGAAACTGAATGCGACCATACATTGTTCTGCGGATGGGGTCTATTTAACTATACGTCCCTCTGTGGCCCCCGTTAAACAATGTTTCACGAAAAACGAACGTCTCCCACCAGAGTTCAATGGCATACCGACTTCCCTTTGGGCTATAGGGGATGCAGATGTGTGTAAGCTGGATATTCCCCCAGTTCACATCACATTGAAACAAGGCGCGAAATTACCACGCATCCCGCAGTACAAAATTGCGCCGGCGGGAGAACGGGCTTTATTGCACATTATTCAGGACCTGATTGACAAAGGAGTAGTGGAGGAAACGAACGCCAATGTTTGCAATAGCCCGATTCTCCCGATTTTAAAGAGGAACTGTGATAGTGGGGAGCAGGGTGCTGCCTACCGTTTTGTCATTGATTTGCGAGCTGTTAACAAGATAGTGGTACCACAGTACCCTGTGGTAACGGATATCACTACGATTCTCACCATGATCCCTCCGACTGCGAAGTATTTTTCGGTCATCGACCTGAAGAATGCTTTCTTCAGCATTCCTATCCATCCTGATAGCAGGCAGATCTTCGGATTTTCATTATCTGGCCGAAGCTTCCGCTTCTGTCGCGCTCCTCAGGGCTATACTGAAAGTCCGAGCATATATAGCCAGGCCCTCAAGGCTCTGCTGGATGACCTGGACTTGCCGGAAGGCAACGTCCTCTTGCAATATGTAGATGACTTACTCGTTGCGTCTGACTCGGAAGAAGGATGTAAAGAAGCTACGATTAAGTTGTTGCACCATTTGGCTGTTAAAGGAAATAAGGTATCGTTATCAAAATTCCAATACTGTCGACAGGAGGTGACCTACTTAGGTCATCTCTTATCGAAGGAGGGTAGACGACTAACACCCGAACGAATTACCACCATTTCTAGCATGTCTGTACCTTGCACGCAACGTGAAGTCCGCGCTTTTCTTGGCATCACATCTTACTGTCGCCAATGGATACCTAATTTTTCACTTCTGACTAAACCCTTATTGCATTTGACTACTAAAGATGTGCATGAACCCCTACCCTGGACGGATGAATGTCAGCTCTCTTTTGACTCTTTAAAAACTGCTTTATGCTCCGCTCCTGTCTTGAGCACTCCAGACTATCGTAAACCTTTTGTACTATATGTACACGAGGTCGACGGCTGGTCATTGTCTGTTTTAACGCAGGCCTTTGGAGGTAAGCAAAGACCGTGCGCCTATTTGTCAGCGACATTGGATAATGTTGCAAGAGCACTTCCTAGCTGTCTGAGGGCTACGGCTGCCGTAGCAGTGGCAATCCGGCAGTCAGAAGGACTCGTTTTAAACTCCAATTTGACTGTAATGGTGCTGCATGCAGTGGACACCTTACTAAACAAAACAAAAACGCAGCATCTTACGAGTGCACGTCTCACCGGGTATGAGCTGACCTTATTTGCACCACATATTACGATTACTCGATGCGCAACCCTGAACCCAGCCACATTATTACCACTTCCTACGAGTGGACAGGACACTGATTTGCATGATTGCATATATCGCACTGAAGAAGAGACCAAGGGTAGGATTGACCTCACGGACACACCCTTAGATCACCCTCAGGGAGAGCTATATGTGGATGGCTCTTGTTTTAAACTAACAGATGGCACAACGACAGCTGCATATGCGATCACGACCCTAAAAACAGTTGTTGAAACACTTCGAGTACCCCACCGGTCAGCTCAAGCTGCTGAACTTATGGCCTTGTTGCGAGCCTGTGAGTTGAGTGAGGGACTTGAGGTCAATATCTACACAGACAGCCAATACGCCTTTGGCGTGGCCCATAGTTTTGGGCGGCTGTGGAGGGAGAGGGGCTTCCTTACTTCACATGGTCAGAAAATACAGAACGGACAGCTAGTTCTGCGGTTGTTAGATGCTCTTACCCTGCCCAAGAAGGTAGCTATCATTAAATGCAGTGCTCACAAAGCAATTGTGGATGAGGTGGGGGAAGGCAATGCTTTTGCAGACCAGGTGGCCAAACAGACAGCACAGTCCCTGATCTCCCCCATGTATGTCAACTCCTCTGCCAGATGGGTGGGGGGGGACTCTGACTTATTTGATAATACTATGGAAAGTGTGAGAATACTGCAGAAGGAAGCTACCTCAGCAGAATTAGAGAGATGGGAAAATGAGGTAGGGAGATTGGATGAAAATGATTGTTGGATTGATTTGACAGACAAACAAAGGTGGCTACTGCCTAATGCACTAGTACAGGCCGTTGTAACCATGGCACACGGACCCGCACATGTAGGAGTGAAAGGTATTTGTGGGTTTCTGGACCCAGTTTGGAATAACCCAAATATCCAACGGACGGCTGTCCGCTTGGTCCAATATTGCATGGTTTGCTTACAGCATAATCCAGGAAAGGGAGAGAATGTCTTGAGCGGAAATTTTGCACCACCTACATTGCCCTTTGAAGTGCTCCAGATGGATTATATTCATATGGAGCGCGTCAACAATTTGAAGTACGTTTTGGTAGTGGTCTGTGCATTTAGCAAATGGGTTGAAGCATACCCTACCAAGGAAAATACAGCTCTGGCAACTGCAAAGGCCCTCTTAAAGGAATTTGTGCCTCGCTTTGGATTGCCTCGCTTGATCTGGTCGGACAACGGGGGACACTTTCATGGGGCCCTTGTTCAGCATATCTGTGAGGGTCTACACATTAAACAGAAGTTCCACGCTGCCCGGCACCCCCAATCAGCAGTGCTCGTAGAGAAGTACAATGGCATTTTAAAATTGAAAATGGCAAAAATACAGGAGAGCACGGGGTTGAGATGCCTGACACTTTGCCCTTAGCCCTTATGTCTTTACGTGTCACCCCACACTCCCGATCTGGCCTTTCTCCCTATGAGATACTGTTTGGTAGGCCTGCTAACGTGTGGGGGGTACCTAGACCTTGTTCTTTCGCAGATATTGAATATCCTATGTTGATTGATTACCTTTATGCTTTGACTAAAGACCTTCGTTCTGTTCATCAGTAGGTAGCTTCTGTACTGCAGCCGCTGCCAGAGGGCCCCGGTCATCGTTTACAGCCCGGCCAGTGGGTCTTGGTCAAAAAGTTCGAGCGGGACACCAGCTTGGCTCCTAGATGGTCTGAGCCACGGCAGATTTTGTTGGCTACCCGGACGGCGGTTAAAGTGGATGGACGCAAGCATTGGATACATGTTTCACACCCCAGGCGGCTACCACTTCCGCTTCCTGGTGAGCGGCCACGTCCAGGGTGAATTCTGACACAGGAAACTGAAAGAGCTGATGCATTTGTGCCCTTTTCTGACGCCTGTGTGATTGAACAAAGGCTAGAGGAGGGATCGGCGAGATCAGGTGACTTGGTCTCCACTGAAGTTGCAAGTGAACGTGCAATAGCTCCGAATCCTGTTTCAAGTACCCCAGTAGACAAAACCTCACAAGTACGGAAAGCCCCGGGTGTGCTCTTTTCTGACCCTGAAGTGCCGGGTAATGAACGATACAATTTCCGGCCCAGGAAGCCAGCATACGGTACCTCAGACCCCTTTCTTAGGAGATAAGGAAAGACTCGATTGCATAGACAGGGTTTGCTAGACTACAGGTCTGGGGTGCTGAGCGAGACACTGGACTGAACCCGTTGAGAGCTGGAACTTTGATCATTGTGCTCTGTTCAAAAAGAAGATTCTGTTCAACAAGACGTTTTTTTTTTTCCTTTGGGATAGGGATACGAGTCTGCCTGTGAGACTCTGACGGACGCAGGAAAGAAGAACCCTCTGGCAGGTCGGACTGCTAGGCCTACTTTTGGACTTTTAGCTAGCAATGTACCCTTTTGGTCGCATTATTGTAGAAGAAGAATTTCCTATTGTACCTCGACACGTACCTTTTTATGAACCTATGTTTTCCACATGGACCACGAAGGTCAAAATAGCATTTGTTGTGATTATAACTGTTATAGTAGCTGTGTTCATGGGTCTGTTTGTATATTTAGAACATAAATACCCGTTACAGAAGTTGTTGCCGACAACTGTTGCACCCCCTGAACATTTCCTGCTTACCCTAGCGCCACACAAAGAAAGACATCGCCAGAAATATGCGAAAAATGTATTCATAGAAATGCTGCACCAGACACACAATGTTACTAACACTACGGATTGCTGGGTTTGTGGGCTCCTACCATCTGTAGTGCACAATCATGATCTGTTTCTCTCCCGCCCTCTGTCTTATTTAGGTAGTTGTGAAGCTTGGTACAAACTGTTTCTGGCAATATACCGGCATTGGGCTGAGCATCGCAGGGATTTCGATGTCAATGAACATAATATCATCCTTGACTATGTTCGAGCACACTATGCTTTCAACAGAACGGGAAATGGGGATCAGGTGACAATTGACCCACAGGGCTGCATACAGCTGTATTTAGCGGTAATGAACAAAACTTGGTTGCAAGATGAACTGTATGACTTTAAGGGTTTTAATGCCACACAATACTTTCAGCTTTTCATTGAACGAAATGTTACCAGAGATCGTGCTGTACCCATCCCTATTTTGAATGTTTCTGCAGGATTTTGTGTGCAAGGGGTGGGTAGGATACAAATGGGGAATAGCATTTGCAATTATACTTATCGATTACAGAAACGTATTAGTCCTCCTTTGATTACTCCACACAATGTGTATTTTGTGTGTGGGGAGCACGCATACACCTGGTTACCAAGGAATTGGGCGGGACGTTGCTATCTATCTTTTCTTTTTCCACCTGTTTATGTGGCCCCCTCCAATTATCACAAAACGCATCAGTTGTACCCGGTACGATCCCGTCCTGAGAACACGGCTGCCACTGTAGCAAGTACGGCGGCAACAAGCTCTACCACTGTGATCTCTAGCAATTCCAATGCTGCGTTCTTATACAGATCACGTAGGCAGCTTGATATGACGGAAGTTGATCAAACGGATACCTCCTTGCAGCAATTTACGGATTTCAGTAAGGGTTTAGTATCCTTCTGGGGGCCTATCTTTAATAGTAGGGAAATTAGGAGATTGTCTAGAATAGTGGAGAATGTTATTAATATCACCACTGATATCTTAGCGAACCTCACCGTGGAGCTTCAGGCTACAAGACTCGTAGCGCTTCAGAATCGTATGGTTTTAGATGTTATCTTGGCTGATCGGGGTGGAGCATGCCGCGTCATCGGCAGTTCTTGCTGTGTTTATATTCCTAACTCCGCCCCCTCGGTCCATCTAGCCATCCAAAAGCTGCACCGCATTGCCTCTGAAATGCATACTGAAAATGGGTCCTGGTCATTGTCAGGTTGGTTCTGGGGACTCTTGTCCACGTGGGGATGGAAGCTGATGTTAATCTTAGGGGGTGCTGCTGGCATCATCTTTACGTGCTGTGTTTTGATACAGTGTGGTCCAGCCTGCTGCTCTTACTGTGCTTCCCGTGTCACCACACTGTGCGTTCCAACCCCTGTCCCTATTAAAACTCAAATGCTGCAGAAGGAGATACGTGAAATGATGGCCATTGATGAAGAAATATTTGAAGATTAGCTGTTTTGTCTTTTGTTTAGCTTCACCACGCTAAAAGGAGGGTGTGAGGTACCAGAATCGATTTCTGATCACGTTGTATTGATAATCGATATGTTAAGATTAGCATGGTGTCCCTAAACCCCACACTTTAGGCACGCTTATAATAGCATTGCGGTATTTCCTTTAATTTAGCTTCACACCACGTTACGCTATATGAATACCCTATTATGGCCTCACATAATGTCGTGCATGTACACGCCCTATTCTCATTTAGCCCTGAAGTCCTGCTCATGGGAAATAAACCAACTGTTGCAGAAACTGCTGTTTCAGCTCGTTAGAACCGACAAGGTCGTAGGTAGCTGAAGAAGGGCCGATAAGCACATTCCGGGAGGGTTGAAGGGTGGACTGTCTCTGGCAAGACAGAAGGGAGTCACCCGTCTGACCTTGCTAAATCCTGCCTGAGCAAAACCAGGAGCCCTTTGTGTGCCTTATATGGGTTTTCCTTTTACTGTACCAGCCTGTACCAATTTGTATTTTTCCATGTTAGGCCATGATGATGCCAACGCAACTGTATATATGTGATGTGCTGACAATGTGCCAGCAGTCTTCTTGGCGGACCTCGTGGGTCAGGTCGCAAGGAGCTCCTCTGACAGAGTTTGTATTTGTTTAATAAACGCTTGAACCTTCTGCACTGCCGACCGACTGATTATTGGTAATGGGAAGGGGACTCTGTAATGTAATAATATTTGTTGGGAGGTGGTAATATAATTTTCGGTACCTCAGTATGAACAAGAGGGGGAGGGGGGATTTCAAAGTCCCACGTTAAGAACAGTAGAGCAGTGCCTTTACTCCAGATTTTGAAAACACCCAGATGGAGGTTTCCCTATCTCATACCAGAAAGAGAGCAGACCAAAAGGGTTGCTGAGACCCCGGAATGAAATCCCAAAAGTGGCAGCAAGCTGTTGAGCCTGGTGGACATTGTGCCGAAGGGTGGGCATACCATTGATATATTTCCTGGCGGTATGATTAGCTCACCATCCACCTTTGCCACCTGCCAGAGAAATACTAATTCCATTTCTCCTGCGTAGCACGGGATTGGCTGGATTTGGGCATATATATGTGGGAGGGAAATGTATTTCTCTAGATCACCATAGATCTTGACATCAACTATCCTACACTTTTGTGTGCGTTCTGGTAGGGAAGTGACACCCGAGGAGTCACTGGAGTTCACACTGCTGACTCAGCTCATTAATTCACAGGGGGGTCTCTAATCTATACAGGTAAATCACTGAGCTTCGACTTGATAGATTTTCAACTAAAAGAAATGATAGGGAAAGTGGCATTGGAGTAACAATCTCTGATATGCAAATGAAGTATTGCTGCACACAGACTATGTTAGTCTCTGTGAATCACAGACATAAACGGCTCCATTTCAAGATGCTGCATAGGGAATACTGTTTCTGTGTCCCACATCTAATTTCATCCTACACATGTTATTAATTAAACATTTGTGCTAAATGTTGTTTAGTTCCACATATGAGTGACAAGACAAATAAATGGCAATGTAACATACAGGCACATGCATCAACGATAATTGCATTCGCAAACGATGCGAATCGCATTTTTCGGCCGTTTGCAAATGCAATTATCAAAATTGGGATGCATAATGTATTTCGCAATTTTAGGAATCGCAATCATGTTGCGATTTCTAAAATTGCGATTGCATTTAAGAAATCACAATTTCAGATTTCTTAAATGCAATGCATGGTCATTCTTAATTTGCGAATTGTCAATTTGGAAGTGGTAAATTAGCACGAGGTTGAACCTCATGCTAATTTACCGAAAACCTTCAAACATGCACAAAAATGCATTTTTGAAAGTTGCATTTTACACACACACATGTCCTTGGGACATGTGTGTGTGTAATGTGCACTTAAGTTTAATTTCAGGGGTGCAGGGAGGGGTTCTTTGGACCCCCTGCACCCTTGAAATTGCATTTTCAATTTGCGATTTGCGAATTGAAAATCTCAAATTGTAAATGCCTTCCCATTGATTCCTATGGGCCTCTTGGATCATAGGAATAAATGGGAAGGGTTTTCCTTAATTGCGATTCGCAAATTGTGAATCGCAATTAAGGAGAAATAAGAAATCGCTAAAAAAATGTGAATTATTCATGCATTGCCGTTTGCGAATTCTTAATTATTGCGATTCCTTAATTTTCGCAATTAAGGATTCTCAAACGGCAACATTGTTGCATGTGGCCGATAGTTCGTTTTGTGTAACTTTTTGCAAAGGACTGCAATTTGCGAAAATACAGCTTCTTAGCACTGTGGCATATAAGATGTGCTTCCAAAGAGATGTCAGGAATTAAAAGGAGACGTGAGCTAACTCTCCTCTATTCAAACAAAAGAGTTTGCTGTCAGAGGGTTAGATCTAAAGTTTACCGGATGTGGGTCATCCCCAAAAAACTAGCACATATCCTGTCTGCCCTATTTTGAGTGACTGGGAACAGATGTACTCTTAATAGGCTGGAGGAAAGGTCGGAAGGAGCTGAAAACGTAGCTACCAGGTCTGATGGCTCGGGGCCTGTGCGTGGCCTTATGTAGGGTGACCAACCGTCCCTAAATTTCACGGACAGTCCGTAATTTCGGCCCTCTGTCCGTTGTCCGTGAAGGGTTCTTTAACGGACGCCATTTGTCCGTAATTTTAACTGTTCACACATTTATTTATTTATGCATTTTTATATAGCGCGGACTTTACCTGAAGGTGTCAGAGCGCTTCACAATAGGAACAGAACTGATACATGAGAACATTACAAGTGAACAAAACACAAAAGCAAACGTTACATTAAATGACGCAAAAGTGACAATCGTGAGCCAACAAAATACAAGAGGTAGCAAACGGTGCATTACAAAAGTGACAATCGTGAGCCAACAAAATACAAGAGGTAGCAAACGGTGCATTGCAGGAGGAACCGGCACAGCTGCCCCCCCCACCTCCCTGCTTGACTCCAATGCTGTTAAGGTCGGGTGTAACTCTGATGCTGTATGAAGGCTCAGATACCCAGCAGCATTGGAGAGGCACACCGGGATGGCAACCCTCACACCTCCAGCCCTTGACGAGCTGTTAAGAGGTGCTTGAAGGGGACTGAGAGGGAGGGGCTGCGGCTTCAGGAGCAGGGGCATCTGTTCAGGAGCAAACAGCCCTCAATGCATCATGAATCAGTTAAATCGGTTCTCTTGGAGTATCTCCTTTCAGTACTGTACATCAGTGTGGGGGGAGGGGAGCAAATCTTGCATTTTGGAAACAGAGCCTGTCTTCTCGTTGTCTATTCCAGGAGGGGGTAAGGAGCCCTCCCCCACCCTGGAAGAGACCCAGATAATTCTAGAATACCGCATGCCCACCCCTGTGCCCACCCTGGTGCATCCTGCTCCCCCCATGTGGTGGCTCCTGCCCCCCCTGACCTGTGATGGCTCCTGTCACCCCCTGTGGTGGCTCCTGCCCCGTCCCCCGCCTGTGGTTCCTCCTGTCCCCCTCCCCCCCACCTGTGGTGGCTCCTGTCCCCCCCCCCTGTGGTGGATCCTGTCTCTGCCCTGGGTGGCTTCTGTCCCAGTCCTGGAATGGCTCCTGCAGCGAGGGTGAAGTTCTTGATGGGCCTCTTGTCCAAAAGGCTCAGCTCAAAATTAATATGAAAAGGTGGGCGAGTGAGTAAGTGAAGGGGTGGCTGGATGAATTAGTGAAAGGGTGAATGGATGAATGAAAGATTGAATAGATGGATAATGGGAGAGGATGGATGAATTGATGAGTGAGTGGAAGGATGTAAGAGAGAAAAGGAAAATAGCTGTATGTATGGGTGGAAGGGTAGCTGGATGGCTAAAAGGGTGGATGGGTGAGTGAAAGGATGGATGAGTGAAAAGGTGGATGATGAGTGAGTGGGTGGATGGATGAGTAAAATGATGGATGGATTGATGAATTGATAAGTGCAAGGGCGAATAGATGGACGGATGAGTGAAATGGTGGATGTAAGGATGGATGAGTGAGTGAAAGGGAAGGTAGATGAATGAAGGAGTGAAAGGATAAATGGATGAGAGAAAGGATGGATGAGTGATATGGTCAATGATGGATTCATGAGCAGATGAGTAGATGGATGGATAGGTGGGTGGATGGATGGAAGGAAGGATTGCTAAGTGAAAGAGTCAATGGAGAGAGAAAGGGAGGATGATGGATGACTGAAAGGGTGGATGGGTGGAAGGATGAGTGACTGGGTGAATGGATGAGTAAGTGAAAGGATGGCTGGATGGGTGAAAGGGTAAATGGCTGGATGGATGAGTGAATGGATGGATGATTAGAAGAGTGGATGGATGAGTGTACAGATGGATAGGGTGAAAGGGCGGATGGATGGAAAATGGATGGATGAGTGAAAGGATGAATGAAGGGGTGGATGAGTGAAATGATAGATGGAAGGATACATGATGGATAGATTTGCAAATTGCTGAATAGGTCTAGATATAGCTGGGCTTACTTATATACAATTGCACGACCTCTGGTGTGTCTGTAAAACTTATCCACGTGTCCTGAAGTATTGTCCTGAATTTTGACCTCCTGTCCTGAATTTGTGTCCTGAATTTTGACCCTTTGTCCTGAATTTTTACCCTCACCGTCCTGAATTTCCACCAATGCCAGTTGGTCACCCTAGCTTTATGGTCACAGGTTCTAATCCCAGCAGGTCCACTCAGCCTTTCATCCATCTGAGGTTGATAAAATGAGTACCATTGAGTTGGGTAACAATGAACATCTGTTATTCAGTGCAAAGATACCTACGGGTGAATGTGCGCTTTGCAAATACACGTTATGTTACCAAATAATACTTTGATACCTGTAGGGGCTGTGGACTACGGTCTGCAAAATTCAATGCACTTTTTGAGGCGGGGGGCTTCCACATTTGTTGTAAGGATTCAAATCGAGGTATGAGTTTAAGTAACTCACATCACATGTAGCTTTCTCCTTATCCTATAACTATTCTGGATGCATATTTCTAATGTCTTATAGGAATTGTTGTCCATTTCTCCAGGAGTATTCTTAAATGTACGTTTCATCTGTCTTTGGAAACATGCATTTGCAGAAAGATTAGCTGCATGTAAAGACATTTCTGATTATAAAAACGCTTAAGGCCTGACTTGGGGTTTGGCAGAGTAGAAGCCAAACTGCTAATCAGATGTGTTCCAGCCCTGCCAAATTTTTAGCTACCCTACCTCATTTAGAGGTTGAGGAATTGCCATGTTTCCAAGAATGGGGTCTCGGTGGCTCAGCCTTTGAAAACTATTGACCAATGACCCATCCACTGAGTCATGGTGGTGGAAGTTCTAACAAAGGTGTGACTTCCAACAATTAGTTCTGGACTAAAAATGTCGTGGACTCTAAGGGAGATTACTGTCTGTCAAGGGATTGTTTTGTTTTGAGGGTTTCTTTTTGCAGAATAGAAAAGAATGCTGAGTGGATCGCAAAAACATGGCTGGTAGGTCAGCATTTACATTTGCTGAAAGTGCCCCATCCCTATTCAGATGCACTTTTGAGAAAGAGACCTTGCTAAATGAGTAGCCAGCCTTGGTTATATGAGGCCCTTAGTTTGTAAGTAGAACCTTATCTAGAAACATCACAGAATTGGTTCAGTAATTCTGATTGAGAGATTCAGGGCCAGATGTAGGTAGGTAAATACCGGTCGGTAACGGCCAAAAATACAGAATTTCAGCCATTACCGACCGGAATGGGCTTTTTGAGATGTAGGAGCCAAAAATATACCGATTCGGTAAATACAAGTCGGTATTTTTCCGACTCGGAATTTACCGAATTCTTATTTACGGAATCGGTAAATAGAAAATGGTAAAAAATTACCATTGAGATGTAGGAAACCTCAAAAATACCGATTTTCATGAAATTCGGCATTTAAGAGTCGGTATTTACCATGGAGTGAAAGCAGGTGGTAACCAGGTGCAGGCTATAAAAAAGGACCCAAAATGCAACAGTTTGACCAGAATGACGGCATTCTACGTCATTGCAAGGCAGCTACGGCTACAGGCAGCAGGAGAGAGGGTCTGGAGAAGGGAGGAGCAAGTCTACAGGCAGAAGATTACGCTTTTCCAACTCACTGAGCAAGAGATATTGCAAAGGTTCAGGCTTCACCCCCACACAATCCTGGACTTGATCAGGGACCTGCACCCACTCCTGGAGCACCCAACACCAAGGGCGCACTCCATCCCACCCCATGTGCACGTGTTTTGTAGCCTACACCTGCTTGCATCTGGGAGTTACCAGAGTGTGATTGCTGCGGTAGGTGGGGTGTCCCAGAGCTGCCTGTCCCGTTTCTTCAGGAAGTTCCTGGAGTCCATGATGCAGAGAATGCATCATTCCATTAGCTTCCCTGACACACATGCGGAACTGGTGAAGACCAAAACTGATTTCTATCAACTGGCACACTTCCCTCACGTCATAGGCTGCATAGATGGCACCCACATCCCAATCTGCCCACCTGCAGCCACAGAATACATATACAGGAACCGGAAGTCAACACACTCAATCAATGTGCAGGTGATATGCAACGCTGGCAACATCATAACAGACATTGTGGCCAAATTCCCTGGGAGCACCCACGACTCCTACATATTCCAGAACAGTGGGATCTACACATGTCTTGCTGCTGGAGATTTTGGGGAAGGATACCTGCTAAGTAACTAACTGTGACACACCCTGATAGTTACTGCATATGAATGTATAATGAGTATGTAACTAATGGCACTCTCTTTTCCACCTAGGCGATAGCGCTTATGCTGTGCGGTCCTTTGTGCTCACCCCCTACCTTAATCCATCTACCAGGAGTGAGAAGCGTTACAATTTGGCACACAGAGCAACACGAAGCATTGTAGAATGCACATGTGGACTTCTAAAAAGCAGGTTCCGCTGCCTCCACAAGAGCGGAGGTGCACGGCAGTACACTCCTATCATCTGCTGTAAGATCATTGCGACCTGTGCCATGCTGCACAACCTTGCCACCAGGAAAGGCACAGAAGTGGAAATTACATATCATGAGGACACTGATGATGGAGCTGAACAGCCAGAGCCCTATGCAGCAGGAGTAGCGCAAGCCACAGATGGGAGACTGAGATGGGCAGAGATCACACGCAGCTATTTCTAAGAGGGTAAGGAGACACAGCTAGGCTTTGTATTTGAATGACGTAGTTAAATGGGCACTACGGAAATTTACTGGTAGCACACCATGCTACTTCAATGTCTGAATACCCCACTGGGTGGTCACAGGTTACCTCACCGTGACATGTCCTGTGGGTTGTGGGCATCATCATTGTTTGCGCCCACGCACAACAGTGCGGGATGCACGAGGCTGGGTGGCAACGGTGGCAGTGGAGCCTGGGTCAGCAGATTTGCGCCTGATGCTTCTTCAAATGTCAGGAATAGGAGTGCTACAGCTGCTCCTGCTGGTGGAGTCTTCTGTGTCCCCGACACCTGTGTCCCCAGCAGTGGCTGCCTGGTTTGTAAGTAGTAGTTCCATGGCAGAGGTTACTCTCCCCATCCCCCTAGACAAATCCATGCAGCAGTGCAAAATGCCATCTTGCATGGCGACAGAGCGTCGACATAGCAGGGAGGTTGCTGTGGCAAGCTGGTTCATGGCCTTGGTGTGTTGCCGCATGCACTGTCGATCCTGGCGCCTCTCTGTGTGGTCAGAATCTAGTTTCTCACAGAGAGCTATCATGCACTGTGACATGTCCCTCATTCCCTCTGTCATGGACTTCATGCTCTCTGCCATGGAGCCAATCCCCGGTCAATGTTGCCCATCCTGGTATTCAAGTTGCGCACCTGTCTCTGCACTGCTAATATTCCCTTTGCTTGCAGGCGCTGGACTTTTACCATAGTGGCCTCTCAATCCTGAGCATCGCCTCTCTCCCGTACCCTTCGGCATCTGGCACCGGTACGCACACCTCCAGATGCGGTCTGCTGCCTAGCGTTGTCTGCCTCAAGTGGATCTGTTTGTCTGTCACCCTCCCCATCATCCTCATCGGACGTCTCCAGAATCCTGAGAGGGGGCACATCATGCCTCCTTGGCCTTACCAGTTCAGATGACACTGAAGATGGTGTGGGGGAGAGGGCTGGTAGTTCCAACTGTTGTGAGCCAAACAGCAGAGGTGACAGAGGCTGTGGTGTGGTGGGTCGCTCTGGTGTTGTTGCTGCCTGCGCTGTGGGTGTAGGTGGCGGAACAGTGCTTTGCCCTGCACTTGTGGCTGCGTCCTCACTCCTCTCCGTTGCCAGTGCCCTGTCCTCCCTTACCTGTGCTGTACTGCGCGATGACTCTCCTGTGGACAGATATGAACATTGGCTCAGTGATGATGTACACCTGTGTGTCATTATTAAATCACATTCCTGTCACACAATTGCATAGTCCTCAACTGCTTCTGGATGTAGTGTGTGGCATGCCTTGCTGTTTTCTGTGATGAATCTATTGATGTATGTTTCTATGACTACGTCTCCCATGATGCATTTCAGGTACATCCTAAAACCTGTACTCGAGTGTGATACACACAACCACATTGGGGAAGGGGGACAGGGAAGGGGGTGGGGATTGATGTCCATGCAGCCTACCTTGTTTTTTTACAGCTCTGGCTGAGCTGTCAGCATCCCCTATCCCAAGGACACTCTCTGGTTCCAGGGTGGACTCCACCATCAGGTCCAGGTCTGTTAGTGCAGGTGCACGGTTCCTTCCTCCACCTGTGGCGCCGGCTTCTTTTTCTGGGCTGCCAGCTTTTTTTTGGTTATGATCCGAAGATCATACCATCGTTTTTTGAGGTCATCAATTTTCCCTGGTTGTGACCCCGATGGCATTCACCTTGGACTGGATCCCCAGCCAGGTGTTCCTTTTAACAGACTCTGCAACATGCAGAGACTGCTTGCCAAAGAGCTGGGTGTGGTGTCTCATAACCTTCTCCACCAGCACCTGCAGTTCAGCTGTTCTGTATTAAGTTTCCTTTTGCGCTCAGCTCCATCCTTCTGGGCATCCTGGGACTCCATTGTGCAGCTCAGCTCAGCTCTGGGCAGCCTGTTCATCAGTGTCTCACTGCTCTCAATGCTGTTCAGTTGCTCTGCACCTGCATGGGTGTGGCCACTTCCTGGTAGTGGGGTGGGGTA
This sequence comes from Lissotriton helveticus, assembly GCF_964261635.1. NCBI lineage: Eukaryota > Metazoa > Chordata > Amphibia > Caudata > Salamandridae > Lissotriton > Lissotriton helveticus. Next base: position 1,306,073,891 of record NC_136061.1, read on the forward strand.
GATGCATTTGACTGGTTGGTTCCTCTGTTGCTTTGTTGTGGGGTGTGGTGAGTGTTCCTGATTGGTTGACAGGCTCAATTGGATGTATTTTGTATTTCCGAATCGATATTTACCGATTCGGTAATTCCCATTAATTCCTATGGGCCTGGAGGCCCGTAGGGTTGAATGGGTGGTACCGATTCGGACTATCCAAATTTTACCGAATCAGTATTTCTTACCGAATTTTTTCCTACATCCCATTTTTCCGGATCTAAAATACAGAATCGGTAAAATTCGGTATTTGAATGCAGGCAGGTCCACCATGTATGCCTTATAACTAGAAGCTAGTCCTATGCTGCTTGTGTTCCAGTTCTGGGAGGACCTGGCCTGGGAGGATCTGAGTCAAGACTGATTTGCACATGGTCGGGTCCAGACTGAAGTGGCATGGTGGGTGAAAAATGATGGATTGTGATAAGGCCCTAAGCAATTGCCAGTGGCTGAGATTAATTCAAGCATTCCATCCATTCCTTGTTATTTTAGGATATAATGCCCTCATTTTCACAGGTATGCCCAGACCTGTGTCTCAGGCTCACTGTGCCACTGGAACCAAGCTATACCTGGCTGAAGAACCCTAACTAGAGCGAAACCATTTCTAGGTTGCTTGTGTTCTTGTTCAGGTAGGACCTGGCCTGGCACTTCGGGCTGGACTGTTCCAATGAAGACCAGGGTCAAGATTGATTTGCTTATGGCTGGGTCCAAACTGAGGTGGCATGGTAGGAAAAACATCCCCTTGTTGTTTTTATCTATAAAGGGCATGTCTGAGTTGGAGATATTTGTAGAATTGGGTCAGCGATAAGCAGTTATGGGTCTGAAGGCCCTGAAATGTATGAAAAGCACATCCCCTGGCATACATTTCCCAGTGTGGTAATCCCAGTTCTGTCCCATTTGTGAAAGCCCTTGAGTTGCATTGTGTGATAAAGATATGGGGCCAGATGTAGGTAAATAGCATTTACCGATTCGAAAATACCGAATTTTACCGATTCGGTATTTTCGAATCGGTAAATGCTATCCCCCTAAGGGCATGTATGTCTGTCACATGGCACAGCTGTAAATGCACAGATTTGCATTTACAGAGGTATTCGTTAGTTACCACCAACTAATAGTTGGTGGTAAATAATGAATCCTTAAAGCACAGAAGCACTCTTCAAAGTGCTTCCTACATGTCATTTACCGATTCGGTAAATTCCAAATCAGTAAATAATGATTCGGTAAATACCGAATAGGTAAATACCGATTCGTTATTAACCGAATCCTCCCCTACATCCCAAATGCCCAATACCGGTCGGTAACGGCCGAAATTCGGTAATTTCGACCGTTACCGACCGGTAATACCCTTCCTACATCTGGCCCATGGTCTTTGCCACAAAGGATTCTGTGATGTCAATTCCTGGAACAATCCCATCGACCGCAATGTCATTCGCCAGTTTAAGAGAACCACTCTAGTGACATCTGGAAGCATTCAGGGAATGGGATTTCCATAGAGTATGCCCAAAATACTGTCTAGGTCAAGTAGGGTAAGTTCAGATTGGAATTTATTTATTTATTTAACATGTTTTATATAGCGCTAGCTGGACCCGGGTGTATCACAGCGCTTTACATGAGTTTTCATAGCCGCATAGAAAATTTACAATGAGGTAGTATTCAGAAACCAATACAGAACGGTAGAAAGCAGTTTAAATAATACACAATAAAACAAACAAATTGCTAAAAAGGGTAAGAAGTAATCACAAGAGATAAGTCTAGAGAGAGAGGGAGGGGATATCAAAAAAGGGGGGTATGGGAATGGGGAGAGGCAGTGGAGGGGGAAAGTTAAGGCGAATAGAGACAGCTATACATAGATAAATATATTATATGATACAGGATTACAATGAGGTAGTAATTCAGAGTAGCTCAAGATTGATAACATCACAGTCAGAGAGTGGTAAGGATAGTCACAAGTAAAAGCATTTGAGAGGAGGGGGGAGGGGTGTGTGAATATAGGTAGGCTGAGGGGGATGGAGGATTAAGTAAGACTTGGAGGGATGGGCAGGTCTTGTAGGCAAATGCTGGTGGGAGAGTTGGCGGGGGAGGATGAAGAAGGATGGGGAGGAGAGCAAATAGGAGATAGGGGTGTGAGGAGTGCCCAGTGGGAGGTTTAGGGACCCCAGTATTTGTTCAGGAGGAGGAGTTTTAGGTCTTTTTTTAAGCTGGCGTAGGAGGGGTTGCAACGAAGATCTTTGGGGTGGGAGTTCCAGATGTTAGGTGCATTTCTGGAAAAGGAGCGAGATTGTGTGGATTTTTTGTTAAGTAGGGGAGGGACAAGAGCGAGGGTGTTGGAGCTTCTCAGTGATCTAGAGCAGCCGGCTTTGTGAAGTTTGTCTGCGAGGTACTGCGGGGTGCATTGATGCAGGGCTTTGTGCGTAATGCAGCCTGTCTTGAAGGAGGCACGTCCTTCAACGGGCAACCATTTGAGGGTTTTAAGGGCCGGGGAGATATGGTCAAACCGTTTAAAGTCGCTAATGAGCCTAGCAGCAAGGTTCAGAACTGATTTGATTGGGGCGAGGTGGACTTTAGTATTTCCGGCGAGGATGGCGTTCCCGTAGTCGATTTTTGACAGGACCAGTGACTGGACTACTAATTTGAAGTCGTCTGCAGGAATGAACAGTTTGATTTTCTTTAGATGATGGAGTGTGAAGAGAGTGCTTTGGCCACATTTTTTATATCGGGGATGAGAGCAAGGCTCTGGTCAATGTTAAAGCCGAGAGATTTAACTGAGTTGGAAATAGTGAGAGAGCAGTTGAGAGCTGTAAGGTCAGAGATCCAGGTTAGAATGGGGAGTGAGTTGTTCTTAGAGGAGAAGAGAATGATTTTGGTCTTTTTAGGGTTGAGCTTGAGGTGGTTGCAGTGGAACCAGGATTGAATCTTACACAGGGCATCATTGAGGTAAAGGATATCTGAGCGGGATTGAATCTTATAGTAAAGTTGGGTGTCATCGGCGTAAAGGTGGTAGTTGATTCCCGATTGTTTAAGGATGAGGGTGAGGGGTTCCATGAAGAGATTAAATAGGGAGGGGGAGAGGATGGAGCCCTGTGGGACCCCAAGGGAGATGGGCAGAGGTTTGGAAAGGCAGTCATAGATTTTAACTTGCTGGGTTCTATGTTGGAGAAAGGAGGAGAACCATTTGAGAACTGATCCGTTAAGGCCAAAACGATCCTTAAGTGTGTTAAGTAGCGTAAAGTGGTTAACAGTGTTGAAAGCAGCGGAGAGATCAAGGAGAATGAGTAGGGAGGATTCGCCTTTGTCAAGGGAGTGTTGGATGCCATCAATTATGTTTAGCATTTCCGTTTCAGTACTACAGCCTTTTCTGAAGCCTGATTGGAAGGAGTCTAAAAGATTGAATGAATCAATGTGTCTATCTAGTTGGAGCAGAGCGCATTTTTCCAGGGCTTTTGAGAGAAGATGAAGATTAGAGATGGGACGAAGGTTATTTAGGTTGTTAGGGTCGCCAGCAGGATTTTTGAGGATGGGAGTGATTTGTCCCAGTTGGAGGGAAGCAGGGACACAACCAGAGTTAAAGGAGGAGTTGATGATGAAGGTCCAGTAGGGGGTAATGATGTGTTTTAGGTCTTGGAGAAGGTTGGGGGGAGAGGATCTTTAGTGTAAGATGATGGTTTCAGTCTGGAAATGACGTTAAGGACATCGAGTTCAGAGACTGGGTGGAAGACGTGCCAAGAAGCGTTATTTTTTAATTCAAGTAAGATGGGGCCTGGTTCAAGATAAGGGACGGTGGGAAGGAGTGAGGGAGCAAAGGGAGTACAGGAGAGCTTGGGGAAGTGTCCGGTGTGGGTAGTGAATTTGGAGGGAGGGGGGTAAGCGCAAAGGATTGATCAATTTTGGAGATTTTTTCTAAGAAGTAGTTGGCAATTTCCTAGCATCTTTCAGTGGTGGCAGTCATTTTGGGGGGTGCAGAGGAAGTTTGGTTTTTCACGATGCTGAAGAGTTCTCTAGGACGGTTTTTTGCCCGGTCAAGTTGGGAACGGAAGAATAAGGTCTTGGCATTGAGGATGTGTTTTTTATAGTTGGATCTAGCAGATCTGAGGAGAGAGAGGTTATAGGGGGAGGGGTTGTTCCTCCATATGCATTCAGTAGATCTAAGAGTGTGTCACTCAGTGTTTAGGTCTGGGTTGAACCAGGAATTGGAGGAGTTTTTCTGTTGTTATTGTTTGGCTGGGGCAATTTGGTCAAGGACTTTAATGATGGAGTTGTTAAAGTGTTCGGTGAGGTCATTGGCATTATGTGAGGGAGGAGAGAGTTGAAGTTGAGCTTTGATTTTGTCCTCAAGCTCGCCAGGAGGGATTAGGTGAAGATTCCTGGTCAATTTCATCTGTTTGAAGGCTTGGGTGGAGGGGGTAGAACAGTGTTAGAGATCGTGAAAAGGATGAGGTGGTGGTCGGACCAGTCAATGGGGATTATGGAGGAAAGGGATGCCAGTTCTTTGTTAGTGATGATGGCGTCAAGAGTGGCTCCTTTGGAGTGAGTGGGAGAGTGGCATAGTTGTTTTAGGTTATTGATGTCGAGTAGATTATTGAGGAGTTTAACCGAAGGATCCTCTTTTTTGTTTCAATGGAGGTTGAAGTCTCCAAGGAATAGGTTTTTTGAGTTGGAAAGTGAGGATTGGGAGAGTAGGTCAGACAGTTCTTCTACAAAACGGAGAGGGTCGCCGGGGGGGTGGTAGATGTTGTGTAATCTAATTGGAGGGGAGCCCTGGACTTTAAGTTCAGCTTCGACGTATTCAAAAGTAGAAGGATCGTGGCTAGGCACAGAGGAGAGTTGGAGAACATTTTTGTATATTATTGCTAGACCGCCTCCAGTTTTGCCAGGTCTATCTTTTCTGAGGATGGAGTAGCCGGGGGGGAGAGGACATCAAGAATGGAAGAGGAGTGTTCTTTAAGCCAGGTTTCTGTAAGAAAGGCAATTTCAATGGACTCACTAAGGATGGTTTCAGAAGTTTCAATTGCATGTCGGACCGCCGAGCGACAATTAACTAGCATGCAAGATAGGGTTATAGGGTTGGTTGTAGGGGGGGGCAGGGGAAGATTGTGGTAAATTGTGGGGGAAGTCTAGGTGAGGTTGGAGAGGCTGGAATTCTGCTTGTCCCAAGGATCACAGGGATAGGAACTTGTGGGATCAAAGGGACAGTCAAAGGAGAGCGGGGGGATGGATTAAAAGGGATTTTGGAGGTCAGATACGGGGAGGCGTTTAGAGGCGCGTAAGGTTCTAAGTGTGTCGGTGCAGAGGGGGGTATTATCATGTTGCTGGCTGGCAGTAGAGTCATTTTGTTTAGTGTATACAGGGGCGTGTAAGGTTCTAAGTGTCTTGTTGCATAGGCGGGTATTATCAAGTTGATGGGTGACTGTAGAGTAGTTTTGTTCGGTGTACACAGGACTAGAGAGGTTGGGGTGGTTTAGTGTGGTGAGGGAATTGACATCTTTTTTGAGAGAGGTGAGTTCAAACGATAGGTTAGCGAGATGGAGCTTTATGTTAAGAAGAGTCTGGGGAATGAGGGAGAAGTGTATGGGGGTGTGAGTTCCGGAGGGTTAGGAGGGAGATCTGAGAGAGTTATGGTGAGAGGTCTGGAGTGAGGGGTGGGAGCCTAGGAGGTGGGAAGGGAGTCCGGGAAGGGGAGTAAAGAGGAGTTCCCCTTTGTGGCTGTAGGAAGGAGAGAGGAGAGGGGTGAAGCAGTCCTTGGGTACACGGGAGAGTCCGTGAAGTGATAGGGAGCTCGGGGAGAGTGAGGGGGTTGATCTGGGTAAGGAGAGCAAGGTCAGTTAGGGGGCAAGAAGTTGGAGCAGGTGGTTGAGTCAGAGGGATGTTGAGTTTGGGGGGTTGGGAGGAAGAAGAAGAAAGGAGGTGGTAGCTGCTCAGAGATGTTGGAGCTGGTATGCCGGGTCATTCCACCCTCAAGACAACCAATCAATGATCACCGGCGTTTGAGTGGCTCAATAATATCATTGTAGATTGGCCATCCCCATCCCTCTTAGGCATTTGTCTGTTGCTAATCGGGCAGGGGCCTACCCCATAAGAATCAATGAATTGTGGATGTCAGGTCTTTGAATCAACTATTAGGGATTGATAGTGGAACAATTTGAAGGGCATTTTAAAGAGGGACACTTTTCTAAGCAGTTAGTGGTAGCTGCACCCATTTGTGGAGGTCAGTTTAAATTTTAGCTCTGAGGAGGGAGAAGTTCAATGTACATGCCAGGCCTGTTCTAGTGCTATATGGACTACCATGTTTCAGAAGATAAGTCTTCTGTAAGGATACAAGAATAATACACTGGAGAGCAGTAAAAGCTGCACTAAGCTCTATTGTATAACTCATCCCATTCACAGCACATCACAGGCCAGCCTTCCTCCTCTGGCAAGCTCCCTCTCCACAGAACTCTCCTGATGAATGTTGCTGAACAGGGACTATTGCACCTAGTTCATGGGGGAACTCAGGTAGAGGACTGAACTAATATAGAGAATACCACAGCACCTTATTGGGATGGAATTTTTTGCCAGGATATCACGCCTTTGTCACCTCGAAGTGGAATCAGGAGGGATTTATTTGTGTTAAACTTGATAGAAAGACTTGATAAGCTTGTAGAAAGGCTTACTCTTCATAGAAAGGCAGAAGTCACAGGCAGGGAAGCCAGAAGAGGTCCGGGTTTGCTGGGAAAAGGAACACATCATCTGCGTAGAGAGCTATTCTCTCTCCGAGTCCTTTCTTCCATTTCCAGCCGAATAGTTGTGCATAGTTGTGCATCACATCACACCAGACATGTGAGGGGCTAAATGGCTAATGCAAGAAATAGGGGGGATATAGCAGGCAGCCCTGTTGGGTCCCTTGTCGAATTAGAAAGGTGTCGGAAAGGACCCTGTTAGTCAATCCACATACTGAGGTTTCAGAGTAGATGAGTTATGTATATTTACGGAAATGGGGTCAAAAGTCCAGGACAGTGAGAATCATGTGGAGAAAGGAGGGATTGAAGAGTCAAATGCTTTTTAAAGTGGAGCAATAGGAAAGTAAGGGGTCCTGAATTTCTTGCAGGTGGGCCAGGACTATGTGAAGACGTCAGACACATTGTTGTGTACTCCTGCCATGCATGGATGACCAGAGCAGTGACAACATCCTGGAGTCTGTTGGCTAGGTGTTTTGCAAGTACTTTGATCTCAGTATTTATGAGGGAAATGGGTCAATATGCCTCACAGTGGGTAGCTGGGGGGTCGGACTTGGGTATGTCCACAATAGTTGCAGTGTCCAGGACCAGGTACAGGGCAGGCTCCACTGTCAGTTGTCTCAGAGAACAGCATAAGTGAGGAGGGGAAGTACTTCGGAATGCCCTATAATATTTGAGAGGAAAGCCATCCTGGCCAGGTGTTTACCTAGAATGCATTCCCTGTAGTGCTTCTTCAATTTCTTCTAGGGTGATGGGGCAGTCTAAGGCTGCCCACAATGGCGCCTACAGAGAGGTAAGGGGAATGGACATCAGTAGAGGGCTATTCCGTTCAGAATGGAAGTGTGGCAGCCAGACCTAAAGCGGGTGTTAGTAGTCATCCAAAGCAGCTGCAATTTCCTCAGGATGAGGTTTGCTTTGACCCAAGGGGTCACAGATTCCGGTGACTACTCTGGGGGCCATGTCTCTGGTAACCAACTAGTAGAGCAGCATTCCGGTTTTGTCGCCATGTTGATAAACATTGCGGACCCATGCCCTCCAATGTTGACAGGCCTCATCTAGGGCCAGTAGGAGCAGTGAGGCTGTAGCTAATGTTAGTCAGTGACCTCAGGGTCCTAATATAAGGGATGTCGCTCCGCATCTTGGATCCACAATACAATGAAGTGTAGAGCATTCTTTGTGTCAGACATAACTTTTCAACAGATCCCTAATGGTGGCTTTACTAGCACCCATAGTATTCCAGGCGAGTCAAATGTGCCATAATTCATGTCATAGTAGGAAAAAAACTCAGTCCGTAAGTGTTAATCAGTTAGATACCATGCATTGGGGCACTCACTTGGCTGACTAGCCATGGTAAGTGTCCCAAAGGAGAGCTCCAATGCAGAGTGATCTGATATACCTCATGAGACAATATCTGTGGATCGGATATGGGTGCATTAGCCACAGGTATGAGAAGCAGGGCTATGCGGTAGAGGTTTTTGTTTGCTCTGCAGAGGTGTGAGTGTGTTCCCTGTGTTTGGGGTGCAAGAGTCTACAGGTGTCACAGAGGCCTAGGAAGTCCATCTAGTCTCTCAGTTGCCTGGTACTTTGTGTGCGGGAAGCTGTGGGGACACAAAGGATTCCACATCTGGGTCAGAGGGGGGAGTTGAAGTCCCCACCGGTGATAGAATAATAGTAATGCCGGTCAGGAAGGCCAGTAAGGTGGCTCTGTTGCAAGGGGTCAATACCTGTAGGTGGATGTAGGCACAGAGAAAATTGTGTTGTTTCCCAGCAAGGGTACCTTCCACTCCAATGAACCTAGCCTGGGGGTCTGTCCAAGTCGATATCACTCTTAATGGGAAGCTTTTATGAAGAAGTACAGAGGTGCTCCGGGATCTTCTTGTAAACCTGGAGTGAAACACTCTATAATAGCCAAAGCGACAGAGGAAGGGGCAGTGAGATCCAAACAGATGTGTCTCTTGTAGCATGAGGACCAATGAGTTGGTGCGTTAGGCAAATGGGAGGACAGTGGTCCCTTTAATGCAGTCTAGAAATCATTGACATTCCAAGATAAGGCTGTGAGGGTTGTCATATGAGAGTAAAGGGGGGAAATGCAACAAGGAAGGCACTGGCATTCCGCTGCCTGTCTCTCAAAGGGTCGTGTCTCAGGAGATGATGTATGGTCTGGACTAGCCAATACACTATTTGGAGGATCACAGGTACCTTGTGTATGGGTGAAACATTAAAAGACAGAAACAGAAATATTGTAATGCAGACACCTCAAAACTCCCCCCAACATGTCCCCACCCCATACTTCCACCCTTTGTAACTTCTGTCACCCTAAAACTTCCATACAGCTAGCCCTCAAACAACCACTTGTATCGGATGCTGGAGGTGGAAACCTCTTATGTAGGATGATTGCTGGTTCTGCCAGTCGGTGCAGGTTCGAGAAGACAACTCAGTGTTTCAAGGTCAGTGTTATTCACCTACAGGATGGACGCCCGCTGCTTAGAGTGCAGTTATGTGGAAGGTCCATCATCTGAGTGGTTAGGGTTTCAAGGATCCTTCACCACACTAGGTTTGTGATCGACTTGGGTCTCTGGGTCTCTGTGCCTCTTGAAGATTGTGTATCTGTCTCGATGGTTAAATATCTGAGCAATCAATGGGCATGGGAGGGCACCAGTTGGCAGACATTGCATCAGAGATTACTGCTCCATTTTGATGTCAAACCAGGGTTAAACGGGGTCCTTGAGGATACAGGACAATAACCATCTTTCCAAGACTTTCTCTGGGTTAGTAGATACTGCATCTTCCGGGAAGCCTACAAGGCAAAGGTTCATACATCTGGACCTATTTTCATCATTGTCAATGCTGTATTCCATGGAGGCCGCTGCTGACAAGTGTTTAGAAAAAAATGTTTTCAGGTTGGCAACATCATCTTCCAGCACAGAGATTGTACCCTCTGCCTTTGAGACTCTGTTTGTCACATTTCGTAGGTCCTGGCGGAGAAGTGATACATACACTTGCACTTCTCTGATCTTTAAGTTCACCTCCTCTCAAGAAGTATTAATGGTTTGCAGTGTGGTATGTACATCATTGGAGTGCACTGGAGGGTAGGGAGCAGGTTATCACACTCTGGAGCCAAAGAATGGGACATTCAAATTTATCAGTTTGGGGTTGAGTATGTGCAAAAGAGCTTGTCTTTCCCCATTGCAATTTTGTGTATCATTTTGAGGCAGGAGGGGCTCTGTAGGCACCAGCAGAAGACGCATGACAATAAGGCCTCTGAGGCAGAGGTTGCCAATCATCAAGTAGACAAAGACTGAGACAAGTGGATGAAGGTTTCAGTAGAAATGTGTAGGCCACTTCAAACCTGCTTTCTCACCCAGGCCCCAGGCGCAGCACAAGCTGTCAACGTTTCTAGGATCAAGGCAGTTCTGATGCAGGGGCGGAACAAAGACCCCCTCAGATGCCGCAGTGCGGGGGGCCCTGAGCTCCAGGGGGCCACCTCAGCAAAGTATGCTGATCTGAGAGCTCCTGTGTGAGCCAGAAGGGGGGCCCTCCATATACTTTGCAGGGGGTCCCCCTTGAGTTTCGTTGTGCCACTGGCCTGATGATGCAAGAATGGAGAGGGGAGAGGGAGTCTTTCTCTGGAGCACCAATATGCAGTGCTTCCCGGGCCAATGGTGTCTGTGAGGGAGCCCCACACTAGGCAAGTCAGGTTACAGTTGGATGGCCCTTCACCCACTTGCCCGCCTAGTGTGAGGGGGCAGCACACGTGTTCAGGGTGGAAACAAGGTCTAAGTCCCGCTGCAGTGCAAAGAACAGAGGAGGGCCTCTCACCTGTGCAAGAGAATCCTCAAGCGTGCGGAAGTTGCTCTCGTCGATGAACCTTCAGTTCCTTGTGGCCAGAGTGAGATGGCGCTCTCATGGTAGTAGAGGTGATGTGGTGAGCTGGTCTTTCGGCTAACAGTTTATGCAGAACCCCCCCAATAATAATTATTATATTTTTACTTAGGACTTTCATTTGTAAATTCTTCATTGGTTAGCATACTTGCCACAATCTTAAGCAGAAGATATCTAATTTGGATGTACACTGATTGATTTGTTAGATGAAACATATATTGAAACTGTGAATTAGGAGGAAATAGTTAAAGCATTGATGTGAAAACACATAGCATATTTAACACAACCATGATATAAACGAGGATTGAGTTACTTCTGACTTATGATTATAAAGAGACGTGTTTGCTAAGTTTGTAAATCATATAGGGCCAGATGTAGGTCGGCCAATACCGGTCGGTAACGGCCAAATTTACCGATTTTCGGCCATTACCGACCGGTATTGGGCATTTGGGATGTAGGGGACCCGAAAACATCCAAATCGGTAAATTTACCGAATCGGTAAAGTTACCGAATCGGAAACCTTACCGAATCGGAAAAAATACCGAATCAGAAAATATACCGATTCTGTAAAGTTTCCGAATCGGTAAATTTACCGATTCGGAAAAAATACCGATTCGGAAAATATACCGATTCGGAAACCTTACCGATTCGGTAAATTTACCGATTCGGAAAATAAGAAATGGTAAAAATGAGTTTTTGAGATGTAGGAAACCTCTTAAATACAGAATTTGCATGAAATTCGGTATTTAAGAGTCGGTATTTACCATGGATTCAAATCAGGTGGTAAACAGGTGCATGGTATAAAAAAGGCCCCAAAATGCAACATTTTCACCAGAATGGCGGCATTCTATGTCATTGCGAGGCGGATACGGCTACAGGCAGAAGGAGAGAGGGTCTGGAGGAGGGAGGAGCAGGTGTACAGGCAGAGGATCACTCTATTCCAGCGTATTGAGCCAGAGATCCTACAAAGGTACAGGCTGGCTCCCCAAACTATCCTGGACCTAATCAGGGACCTTCACCCACTATTGGAACATCCAACCACAAGGGCACACCCCATCCCACCCCATGTGCAGGTGCTGTGCAGCCTACACCTGCTTGCATCTGGGAGTTACCAGAGTGTGGTTGCTGCGGTAGGTGGGGTGTCCCAGAGCTGTCTGTCACGTTTCTTTAAAAAATTCCCTGATGCCATGTTGCAGAGAATGCATTTCTACATCAGCTTCCCTGCAACGCATGCAGAACTGCTAAGGACAAAGACAGACTTTTATCAGATGGCGCATTTCTCAAACATAATTGGCTGTATTGATGGTACCCACATACCAATATGCCCACCTGCTGCCACAGAGTACATTTATCGGAACCGGAAGTCCACCCACACCATAAATGTACAGGTGATCTGTGAAAGTGGGTAGTTTCTACCTTTTAACTCGGACGCGGAAGCAAGCGCTTCGTTGCTGCGTCTTGGTGGAACTCAGCCTTGGTTCTCTGTAACGATTGATAACGCTGCCTAAACGCTACCTGAATTGTGCTCACAGGAGCTTGGGATGTAAGCGCTTCGTGGCTGCGTCCTGATAGAACTCAGATTTGGCTTCTTGCAACTTCTGATAACGCTGTCCAAATGCTACCTGAACTGTGTTGACAGGAGCTTTGGATGTACCAAAAGAATAAAAAGACTATAAGGTAATATCATCTCAACTTTGGTACATATATGGAAGTTTGTGCCCACCCCTGATTTGGATGATTGACGCATCTACTTTTAAGGAGCACGCACTATTGTAAAAGGATACTTCGTTGGTTCTCCAACTTAGGGGACATCGTCATCCCTTGGTTGCCCATCTCCTTGTTCTGATGAAGACTCGCATGCCCCAGGTTCAAATGACCGGTCGGCCCTAAGTCGAGTCGAAACGTCGACGCCCACCCTCTTTTTACCTTGGACCACAATTCTGATCGAATACAGTGCTCACTTAGGACAGAATTGTCCCCGTTAAAATCTTGAATGTAATAGTTCTATAGTAATTTCTATATGGACAGGTACTCAATACGGCAAAATTAGAACACCGTTATTGACTGATAAACAATTTGAATTTGTGACATTCATTGCTGTGAATTTTTCTTTCCTTCCTTATTCACTTCAACACTCTGATCACTCTCTTTTTGCACGCGGTCAATTTGGGCATCCTATCTGTTGGTTTTTACTTATTGAAATACCTTATTATTGTACAAAATGAATTCAAAATATGAGACAATGAATTAAATACATTGTATCTCTGTCTTGGTTTGTAGTGGCTTGTTTGTGTTTTTTCATTTAAGACTATTGATTAGAATTGGAGCAGATTCGGCTGAATTGCTCTGGAATGTTTAAATGATTTAACAAGGATTGATTGTGTCAATTATTGTGATTAATAGGTCTAGGACCGCAGTTTATTTATATCGCAAGATGATTGCAGCCTGTGCTATGCTGCACAACCTCGCGGTCAAGAAGGGCACAGCAGTGGATCTCTCAGATTACGGGGACCATGATGATGAGGAAGCGTTGCCTGAACCTCACGCATCTGGAGTTGTAACACCAACTGATGGCAGACACAGGCGGGATGAGATCACACACAACTACTTTTAAGTAAGTAAAGAGACACAGACAGGTGGAGTATGCACCAAATCTAGTTTAATTCGGTAATGAGGTAGGGTATTAAAGCACAACTGTGCAACCAAAAGTATTTAACTGCAATGATGTCAGTCCTGGGTCACCTCACCATGAACTTTAAAAGTTATTTCCTTCCTCGCTTCCCTGTAACACCTGTAGGTTGATCGCCCTGCTCACTGTCTTGCTGGTCTGTGGCCTCAGCGTGGCGCCTGCTCCTCCTTGTTTCAGGGACAAGGGTGCTTCCTATGCTGCTCCTGCTAGTGCTCTCCTCACTTACAGGCACATCCAGAGCAGCTGTATGCGCAGTTTGGGCATTTAACAGCGCCTCAAGAGCACTGGTCATCCTGCCCATGCCCCTAGTGACCTCATTGTTGATTTGGGTCATAGCCTCCTGCATGTTACTGCTTCTCCTGCATGACAGGGATGTGGTAGTGGGCAGGCGGTTGATGGCTTTATTTAGCCCATGACCACGCTGCCTTTCTCTGCGCCTTGCCTCGAAATCAGTGTCTAGTTTGGTGCATAGCAGCTGCACCGAGTTGCCAATTCCGCGCATCCCTGCTGCCATCTCTTTGTTGACTTGTACCAGCTCACTGATGCCCTTTCCTATTTCTCCTATGTTGCTGTTCAGGGACCTCATTTGTCATTGGCATGCCTAGATGGCTCTTCCCTGCAACCTCTGTATTCTCACCATGCTCCCCTCCTGACCACGGAACACACTTGGACCCTCAACTGGTGCATCTGCTGGCCTCTCTTGGACTCTGCGGCATCTTGCACCACTATGGGCCACCCCTGCACTGGAGTGCCTTGTACCAGTTCTGACATCTGAAGGCAAGTTGTGTGTTTCATCGCCCTCAATGTCAGCTGCTGCTGTCTCCATTTCTAGGAGTGGGGCCACAACATGCCTCCTGCTGGGTTGTGATGCAGGTGTGGGATCATGCTGTGATGCTGGCATCTCTGAGGATGACAGCAACAGAGGGGATTGAGATCTGTCTGGGGACGCCAGGAAATCTTGTGGCATTTCTGAGTCTTGTGCAGGAGGATGGCTACTAGATGCACCTGTGTCCTGTGGTACAGTGTGGGTAGTTGGACCTGCTTCCTGACTCTCCTCCCTCTCAGGTGGTGTGCCTTCAGTCTCCTGCGAGCGCCTGCGAGACGTTTCACCCATGGACATATGAGCGTACATTAGCTAAGCGCTACTGTCTCACAGTCACTACAATTAAATATGTATCACATTGGCTATATTCTCTATGCAGTCATTTCCTTTACTAGTTGGTTGTTGCTGTATGACATGTTATTACATCTCTTGACTACATATCGCATCATGCATTGGCCCTGTATAGTGCTAGCAGTACTGGACTGGGGTTCACTTGCCCACAAAGGGTACAGGTAAGGATGATGGTATGGGGGGAATGCTGTGCATGTCTCTTACCTTTTTTGCTTGCAGCTCTGGCTGAGCTGTCTACTTCTCCTAGTCCGCAGATGCTGTCCGGTTCAATGGTTGAGGCCACCATCTCCTCCAGGTCAGTAAGGGGGGGTGCTGGGTTCTTGCCTCCACCAGTTTTTGATGCCTGCTTGTGATGTTCAGCCAATTTCTTTTTGGTTTGGCCCCTGAGGTCATAAAATCGTTTTTTCAGGTCCTCTGTGTCTCTGGTGGTCACCCCAACTGCATTTACTTTGTCCAAAATTTCCTGCCAGATTTTTCTTTTGGCAGATTCGGCCACAGTGAGGGACTGCCTTCCAAAACAGTTTATGGTGCACCTTCACCACCTCCTCAACAAGGACCTGCTGCTGAATTTGAGTTTCCTCCTCCTCTCAGGCTGCTCTTTTTCCTTGCTGCTTGCCATTTTACACTTTTAAAAGTGCACCAAACCCTTTCTGCTGCTCAGTGACTCAGCTCAGCTCTAACTGCCTTTCCAGGAGCTTCTAATTAGTTGCAGCTGCCTGTGTAGCCACTTCCTGGGAGGGAGGGGGAGGGTGGTAGCACCTGATTGGCTGCCTACCTAAGTTTTACTTTTGTTTGCTTTCCGATTCTGTATTTACCGATTCTGTATTTACCGATTCGGTATTTACCGATTCGGTATTCCCCATGCATTCCTATGTGGCAAAAGGCCCATAGGAATGCATGGAGAATACCGAATCGGTAAATGCAGAATCGTAAATACCGATTCGGTAAATACAGAATCTGTAAATACCGAATCGGTATTTTCCGATTATCCGATACCGAATTTTACCGAATCGGTATTTTTTCCCGATTTTTTTTCTACATACCATTCACCGATTCTAAAATACCGATTCGGTAAAATTCGGTATTTTAGAATCGGTAAAATCGGTTTACCTACATCCGGACCATAATTGTTAATATGGATGTAAATTAAGTATGGTTATCCAATGATTTAAAAATGATAATTTCCTATTCTAACAGTGTCAACATTTTGAACCTCTATTCCAGTGGTATTTATTATGTTGGAAGGACTCGTTCTTTAGGCACAGAAATGTCCTGATGGTGCACGTTTCCACCAGAGAACCGAGCCTCAACCATTTATCAAAGGTCTTGGAAAATGAATACCATTTAGCCAAGGTAATATGTAAAATGTGCTACTGAAAGGTGCAACCGAACATCAGTGTTTGCTCATCTACCTGAGTGGCTGGCCCGCTCTCATGCTTTCCCTCCAAGAATCGCATCTGTTAAAATACAGTCAATGCAATATGCAGACGACACGATCCTACTTGATCAAACACAGGTGGGTCTTCAACGTCTTTTCTCTGCCTTGTCAGCATATTGTGAAATCAATGCACTGAAGATCAATATCTCCAAAACTAAGGTGATGATAGCCTCGAGAAGCCATGCGAGACAGCGTCCCTGGTACATCTCTGGGAGATCCATTGAGGTAGTCACAACTTATAAATATCTTGGAGTCTGGATAAACCACAGAGGAAGTTCTGGTCCACAAATCGCGGCAATGCAAAGTGTGGCTCGTAGCCTGGAGGGGGCCTTCCTACGAACTAAGAATGCTCTTTACTCTCTTGACCTCACTCCACTAATCAAAGTCATAGAAGCCAAATTATTAACAACAATAGCCTTCGGCGCCACTACTTTTAAAGATAAAATGTTCACTTGGTTGGACAGAATGCAATCAGTTTGTTTTCTTAGAGTGTTTCACCTACCCAATTCGACCTCTCATGCCCAAATCCGCATGGAGTTCCGCTTGTTTTCTCAAAACTGGATCATGAAGCAAGATTCATTTCCTATTGTGCAAAAACAAATAGAGCCCAAGCCTCCACACTAAAGAGTTGCATTTGGTCATTGTTAAATAATCCCACCACTTCTTGGAATACATTTTTAACATTTTGTTTGGACGCTTTAGAAGTCCATGTTTTGTGGTTAAGCTGGCTACCCATAGGGATTCTGACGAAAGCCCTGACCAAACAAGCAAAAATACTATCAATGGAACACGATGCAATATCCATGAAAAAGCTATCCCATGGTAGCAGGACGTCAAAACTCTACGACCTAAAAACCCTTCCACACTACATGTCATCTTCCATGAGCCCTTTAGTGAAACATCAGTTAATGAGACTATGTTTTGGGCTAATCCCTCTGGTAGGGTTCAACTATGGAATGAAGTAAAAAGCAGGCATCTCCTCTCAGTGTCGTTATGCCAACAATGGGGAAGAAAACTTAATCCATGTTCTTTATATCTGCAGAACTTCGAACTTTCTGGCTGCGTCCCATCTGGAGAATTCTCAATGTGCGTACCTGCCATGAAGCACTAGAAGAATGCATGAAGGGGGATTCAGCACAAATGGCCACCCGCTTTGTGAAATTCATGACTAAGATTAATCTAATGTTACCCGCAGATACCCCCATGATACTTCACTGAGTCAGACATGAAGTGGCGCCTCTTTCTCTTTTAATTAGAGCACTCTTTTGTATGAATTGCAATCATTTTAATCTTCTTTTTTGTATGAATTGCAATGATTTTAATTAATTGTGCAAACAAATATATCTATCTATCAGTGTTTGGTAAGAATCAGAACCCATTTTCACTCTTGCTACAAACACTCCCACTAGAGGAATAGTAATTTTATTATTGAACAATAAAAGGCAAGACTGGACATAATTTTGCTGCCTTTCCCACGTCCCAAACCTCCTAGAGACGCCCTCCCACACTCAAGGCCCTTGTTTGCTCCTAATGGTTTACAGTCCACATATTTATAGTAAGAAAAAAATAAATACCACAGAGCAGCATTTTGTTATTATCTTTACTTGGATATCATCCACCCAAAGTCATATAAACACATTTACCTCGTTTGCAGTGTTTGTAATTTGTCATAATAGTTTTATTGAGAAATTCATACAAACTCTAATGTACATTTAAAGAGCATATCTTGGAAGATAAACCCCAGAAACAGGCAAGCCTCCCCTCCCTGGCCCCCAACTCACTTCTTCTCAGGCCCTCTTACACATTCTCTTTGCTGTTAATGATGCACATTGTAATTCACTTTTGCATACTGATAGTGAGAAAGTATTAGCAGCCCCGTCTCTGGCAATGTAAACATTGTTTTTTTTATTTTTTTTACTAAGGGCGGAGGCTCAACAGAACACAAAGTTTGGAAAGAACTATTCCTAGGATCACCAAACAGTGTTGATTTGAAATATCTTAAGGGTGAATGCTTTGAAGTCTCTCAAAGTGTTGAAGATCTTGGTCGGGTCAGTCATGGGTGAGATCCAGTTTTATTTTATTTTTATTGATTGAATTGCATGGAAAGTACAGGTACAACAACAGTGCAATGCAGGAAATTAGTCTATACAATCAAGTGCAGTCAACGTTCTTTTTATTTTAAAAAACAATTCTTTTTATTGATGACGACAGTGGTTTGGTACAAACATTATTCAGTTGCATGATAGAGAGAATATACGCATTTGCATTGACCCATGCTCTATCACTTCCCTACTTACGCCTTACCGGTCAGCGTTCTTAATCAGCGCAGGAAATCGTCTACATCATATCTTTGATTTTCCGAATTAGAATATTATGCGCTGAGGAACTGATCTCTGAGTTTCTAAACTGTCCCTGCAAATGGCAGGGTGATAGAAAGGGGGGAAAGGAAGAAAAGTGATAGAGCGCGCGAGGTCACCCAGCCAATGATTTCGCCGTTTCCGGCTTCAGGGCCCATATACTTTCAATTCACACTATTCATTGACCAGGCGACTTCACGGGCTGCTACCAATTGTGTGTGTTCCCTACTGTTATTACTTAGTGTACCCGACTTACCATCCACCGACACGGGTACCTATGACTTCAATGGATCAGGGGCCTAGCTGTAAAAGGAAAGGCAGCAAATGCAATTTCAAAATGACATTCAATACTGTTGTAAATGACCACGGACAACTGGAAGTTTTAAAATGTTTATCTAAAGTTCGTTTTCTGAAAGCATGAGATTTACAAGAATAAGGCAATCGATAATCAAGATAATGAAAAGTACATAACTATAGAGAAATAAAGTCAGGGTAGTCATTAAAAATGCAATAATGAGATGCAAAGGAAATATGCTATGCATTCAAGGCAGGAATTCTTTAGAAAATCTAAGTAAGGTCGTTCTAGACCATATCAGAAAATGACAAACTGCAATGCAAAATATGATTTCTAAAAGATAGGGTAACATGAGAACATATCAAGAAAATTTATGCAAATGACTTTACGTTTCAATAGTTTGCGGCAAAAGCATGTAAAAATCAACGTATGCAAGATGTCTCTTTATTTGAGCAAAAGACAGAAATATAGAAAGGTGCAAGTTTTAAGGAACTTAGAGCAGTATTTACCTAGACTGGTGTGGAAACCAAACCCTGGCCACGGGTCAGTTAAGGACAGGAAACCCTCAAGGAAGGATACCCCTCAAAGGACAGCAGGTGCAGAATGGACACCCCGGACAGGACAGGATACCCTCAGATTAGGAATCAGGACAGGACCTCAGGACAGGACAGCAAACCCTCAGGACAGGACCGCTCAGGACAGGACCACACCCGCAGTTTGGAAGCAACGCCTGCGTTCCACCCTCTCTGCAGCTATCGATCAAGACCCCGATTGGGTCAGCGAACTCCCAGCAAAGTGCTTCGCCAGCACTTTAAGGTTCTGTAAAACCTTAGTCTATGGTCAATTTCGGACAGAGTGCTCCGCAGCGCTCTGTATCTTCAGTCACCTATTGAGTACGATGGGTCAGTGACAGGTCAGCTAAACCAGACAAGTCGGACAATTCCCTAGGTGAACCCAGGGTAGATATACTCTTTTGGGTCAGTGTACCACCCCCCAATGTTGCAAAGTGTCAGAATCCCTCAATTTGGATTGGTCCTAAGGTAGGATTTGGGTAACACACCAATCAGAATACACGATTTATATGCCTACTTTACATATTTGGGTACCGCCTAGCAAAATTGGGGTTCCCATGAGAAACCGTGCAGAAATACGAGTGACAAATTAACAATGTAACACATGAGGAGCAACATTCTCCGTTCTCATAGCGCAGAGGTGGCTTTCCCAGGCGCATCTTGACTGTGGCTGCCAGCTGGCTGAGTTCCACTGTCCAAAGTGGCCACCTTTCAGTGCTCCCTGGTCATGCGCAGAAGAGACCGTCAATATGGCTCCCAATCAGTTCGGACCCCCATTCCCCGCGGTACATGAAAAGTAAGCGAGAACAAATTAATACACAAACATAACGTTATGAAATCACATCACAGGGTTGTACTTTCAACTTATCATCATAAAATATACCTATGCAGTCTAAATGTTAGCTACATAGAAACGGTGACAAGAGCAGTGGCACGAGCAGTACCACCTTATGGATCAAGCTATGTATTACGCATGCGCATAATTTTCCCTCCAACTCTGCAGACGCGTCAGGACACGTGAGTGTAACTGACGCATGCGCAGTAACTAAATACAAACGGCAGACATTTTAAATGACTCGAGTAAATTATTTTAGTAAAACACATAGGCAAGCGTCTGGAAACCTCGTTTAACATAAAATGAACATTAGTAAGACGTACACTTATTACCTTGTTACACATAAACGAGGTTCATGACTTCGGCAAGGTCGCAAAATATGCGAAGCTTTGCTTCATCAATCCCCTCTTTGATGATATTTACTATCATCACAAAATATAATGGAACCAGATGCCAACTTTTCTTTCACACTTTATACAGTTCTATCTCTTCTAGCAATCGTTCCAACTTTTCTCTTTCAGTTTTAGTAGGGTGAGAAGTCTTCACCTTTTTGTATATCTGATCATTCACTTCCTCCAATTCAATCTCATCCACACTTCGTTTCACCCCTCTTGCATTCACTTCATGCTTTCCGGTGCGCTTGCGGCATTTGCAGCAGACAAATATGAAAAATAGGATGAGACCTATTATTCCAATTGGCATCAGTACTTTGAGCAATAAGCCTTTACCTATACTAGCGAACCAATGACCTACATTTGAGAGACCATCTACCAGTCTCTTCCAGGCACTATCAACCTCGAGTGGTTTGAGTTCCTTTGCCAAATTAGTAATGTTTCTCACATATCTTTTGAGCTGCACACTTTTATCCGGAATATAAGTGCAACAATGTTGCGCCTTCAACATCAGGCAGACTCCGCCCTCTTTCGCTAATAAGGTGTCAAGAGCAAGTCGATTCTGCAAAACCATTGACCTGATCACAACCATTTCGGTATTGACCAGCAGAAATCCATGAGCTGTCTCAGTAGACAATACATCCACTATAGTAGACAATTTGCAAATTCTGTGAGTGTTCAGAACCACTCCCACTCCAGGTATCAGTGCACTGAAAATACTACCCATAATTTCACCTATACTTTCTCTTTTACTACGCACTAAGCCATTAGTATTTTCACTGCTTCCAGCAACTCCATTCACATGGTATATTTTCGGGAAGACAATGCCAAAATAGCAACTTCCATACCAGTGATCCGGCAATTTGAAATAAGCCTTGTCCCCACAAATATAATAAATTCCAGGAAACACAGGCTCTGACCCATTTTTGAAACCCCAACCTCCAATTACCTTGTAATTATGTTCGCATTCACTGGAACCAATGAAAATGTTATTATAATAGCTAGTCTTCTCGCGGTGAAGACATAGCTTGCCTTTCTTTTCAAAATCCAGCAACAGAGCAGGACCCGCCCCACCAGTTGAGGTGCCTTCCATGTTCTCTGCCCACTTTGGCTTTTTCTGACTTTCGTCATTAGCCTTCTTTTGTATTTTAATTCTCCTTTTCTCTGCCATGTTTAGGAACATCTTTTCCTGCTCATGCAAAGAACAAGTCAAGTTATCTCTGTGTGCGTCCGCTATGTCAATGTTACCTATAGTCAGGAAATAATCCCCCATGTATCATATTGCGTCACTTTTGGTATGTACAGGATTCAAGTTCCCACGTATAGGAAGCTCAGAAAAGATCACGTCATTGTTAGAGTAATAGTACTGTAACGGTCCTCTTTTGTAAAATAAACTAGCTAAAATGCTACAGGAAATTCCGTATGTCAGCGGTAAGTGATGGTATGTCACGCCTTCAGCTACAGAAGTAGGTAGCTTCATGCAGACATAGCAATCTTCAATTTCCATAGTCTCTACATAGTGTATTAACAAGTTTGCGAAAACATTTAAGCGTGTCCTGTTTTTGATTCTATGATAATGTAGTTCTTCCTCATCTGATGCTTCTAAGTCTTGTTTTGTTTGTCTCAGTGCTCTCTCATGTCTAGCTACACTCTGTGTTGTCAGGTCTTCACTGTCAGTATTTACAATTTCAGTAGGGACAATATTAGTGTCTTTGCTTACAGCAAAGGGAATGAAAATTGTTAGTCCTATCCAGAGTAATATCAGGACAACTACACTACAGACACATACCTTGCAGCAAGTTTTACAACCGCTGCGACTAGGTCTACCATTCACGTTTGAATCAGACATTTTGGCTTCAGAAGAAGTTTCTCAACCCCTCTTTGTGTCTCTACACAAGTATCTTACTTTGTGCAAATTCACGGTGGCTCTTCTTCCTCTTCGTCAGAGTACTCAGGGACGGGCTCTCCGTCGCTTACGTCAGTGATATCGAGATCTTCAAGTTCTTCTAACACAAGTGTCCATTCAGGTGACTTGTACTTTTTGTTTTGTCTCTTTATCCGATCACTCCTTCTTTTGGAAGTGTCTTCTGGTTGTTCTGCTATGCGAGCACTTCTCCTTTCTTCTGCACGTTTTTCTTCTACTGTTTTTATTCTCAGTCTTAATTTCTTTATGTATCTAGGCTCAAGATGCTTTCTTTTCTTAAGTCTTTTTGTAGGTACTTGAACTTCGTTCCCTTCTCTTGCCCTTTTGTTCTCATTTACTGTTGGCAATTCTGTTTCAGTGTTTTCTTCTTCTATCTGACTAATCCCAGGGCTAGCATCTATTTCTTCTGCCTGGTTACTAATCTGGCCTTGTTCAGGTAAATTATGTGTTTGCTCTTCAAGTGTCTCTGACTCTATTTCCTGAACACGTTCTTCTAATTCTATCTGATCCTGTTCAAGCACTTCGATCTCTGGACTTTCTTCTGCTCGAACTATTACACTATGTCTAGTCTGTCCCTTCCCGATATCAGGTGTCAGTGGAGGAGTATCAAACACTTGCTCTGTATCCTGCACTTGTTCAGTATCGGGCACTTGTTCAGTCTTATTCACTTGTTCTGTATCAATCACGTACTCTATCCCTGTCTGACCTTCTCCTTCCTCAGTTTTGATGTGAATCTCAAGAGTCTGAGGTTCTTCGCCTGTGCCTTGCTTTTCCTCTCTAGTCCACTCTCTACCTTCTTGTAGTCGCTCACTTGTTCGAATGGGGTCTTCAGTGAGATCAATCAAGGGAATCCACTCTTCTGGCCATATGCTTGGCAGCTCGTCTTCAGCTACTTTTGGCTCAGCTTCTTGGACCCCTTCAGCTGGCTGGACTCTTGGTAGTTCGTCATCAACTATCCTTGGGCCAACGTTTGCTGATTCTGCAGCTTGACTGGTACTGGGCTGTACGTTGTCAGCTACTTCTGGTCTGGCTCCTGCAGAGTCCTCTGCTGGACGCCCTTCTGCTTCAGGCACTTCGTCTGGTGGTACCTTCTGGGTGTGGCTGGCGTGTATTCAACGCGGAACCCCTGCACACTTGACTGCTGTGGTAGTAACCAGAATCACCTGACGTTTTTCTCCCCACCTTGGCTCCAGGCAGCTCTTCCGAGTATGCTTCTTTATCTTCACCCAGTCCCCCGGGACCAGTTTGTGGAGAGGAGTCGTTGGATTGAGGATGGCGTCTTCTCCGATCTGGCGAGAGATAGAACGCACTTGGTCACCCAATCTTTTGCAGTATTCAAGCACCAAATCATCAGTAATACTCAACAGTTTGCTTCCAGGCACCCATGCTTGTCTCATCACTCTTCCCATAATGATTTCATGGGGGCTTAGGCCTGTTTTGCGATCAGGAATACTTCTGAGTCCCATCAGGACCAAGGGCAGGGCCTTCACCCAGGTCAATTTAGTTGCATCACACAGTTTTGCTAGTCTGTTTTTGATAGTTCCATTTATTTGTTCCACTACTCCAGAAGCCTCTGGACGGTAGGCACAGTGAAGCTTCTGTGAAATTCCAAAGGCCTTACAGAGTTCGTCGATCACTTCATTATGAAAATGTGAGCCTTGGTCTGATTCAATAGTGACTGGAACCCCGAACCTAGGTATCAGTTCTTTTAATAAACACTTAGCTACTGTTTTTGCGTCATTTTGGGGAGTAGAGAAAGCTTCCACCCACTTTGAAAATAAACAGACCATGACAAGGACATATCGTTTCCCTTCACAACGGGGCATGGTGATGAAATCAACCTGTATCCTTACAAAGGGACCCCCGGACCTCCCAATTTT
This sequence comes from Lissotriton helveticus, assembly GCF_964261635.1. Classification (NCBI taxonomy): domain Eukaryota; kingdom Metazoa; phylum Chordata; class Amphibia; order Caudata; family Salamandridae; genus Lissotriton; species Lissotriton helveticus. Next base: position 1,306,098,066 of record NC_136061.1, read on the forward strand.
CCCCAGTTCCACTACAGTCTTTTTCCCTGGGTTCATCTTTTGACATGTCAGGCACCTCTGGCAGAGGGACTCTGCTACTTTCCTGAACTTTTTACTGTACCAAGTCTGTTGGAACACTAGAATCATGGCGTCCCTACCAATGTGTGATCCTTCATGTATCAACCTTGCCATTGTGCTAAGTAGGTGTCTAGGTAACACAGGCATACCAGTTGGACCTATAATGACACCATCCACACATCTTGGTCTACACCCATCGTCCTTCCACTTCTCTCTTTCTTGCCAAGGTGCCGCCTGCTGCCACTCTTTCACTTCATCCCATGTAGGCACTTCCTCAAACACTTGAAGTTGGCAGCTGGTTCCTGGCCCCCCTCGTTTTGGATTTACAATATACCGATCTCTTGCGCACCATTGGGCCACTCGATCAGCATAATCGTTTCCCAGTGATACCTTGTCCATGCTCTTCTTATGAGCAGCACATTTCACCACTGCCAGTTCCTTTGGTAACTGGATTGCCTCTAAAAGGTCTTGGACAACTTTTCCATTTCGAATGGGGGTACCTGATGAAGTCAGGAACTCCCTCTGTAGCCACAACTGGCCAAAGTCATGCACAACCCCATAACAGTACTGACTGTCAGTATACACTGTTATGCGTATGTTCTTCCCAATTTGGCAAGCTTTTATCATAGCAATCAATTCGGCTACTTGTGCAGACTTGATGTGATATAGATAACCTGCTTCCTCAATTTTTTCTAGGGACACTACTGCATAGGCGGCACTCAGGCCTCCTTGTTCATGCCTTAGACATGAACCATCTACAAATAGTTCTTTATCATGCACAGGCAATGGCGTTTCCTTTATGTCTGGGCGTGGCTTGGTATTGAATTCTGTTAGATCAATACAATCATGTTCATCATCCACCCCCCCTTCCATATCCTTTGGGTCGGGGAGTAAGGTGGCTGGGTTCAGAATACTGCACCTAACAATGTTTACATTTGCAGCACCCACAAGAATCCTCTCATATTTAGTCAGCCGACTAGGGGTGAGATACTGAGTTTTTGTTCTGGTCAACAAAATTACCACTCCATGCGGAACATACACAGTTACCGGATGTCCCATGACAATTGACTCACTCTGCTCTAAACTGGCACAGGTAGCAGCTACTGCTTTCAGACAACCTGGTAATCCAGCAGCTACTGGATCTAGAGTGGCAGAGAAATATGCCACAGGCCTTCTCGTCGTGCCATGTTCTTGAGTTAGGACTGACAATGCGCAATTATCGCGAGTGTCACAGAATAGGGCAAACTCTTTGGAATAGTCTGGCATCCCCAATGCAGGAGCAGTACACAGACAATCTCGTAGTTTGGTGAAGGCTGTTAAGCTTTCATCATCCCATTCTACAATCTCGGGTGTTCCTCTCTTAGTCATTTTTATCAAGGGCCTTGCTCGGACTGCAAATCCCAGAATCCACTGCCTGCAGTATCCTATCACACCCAGGAACATTCTTATTTCTTTCTGAGTACGGGGCAACTGCATCTTTTGAATTATTCTCACTCTTTCCGATGTCACTTTTCTGACACCTTTTTCTATCTGGTGCCCCAGATATTTCACCGATTTTGCACAAAACTGTAACTTGTCAGGGGACACTTTATGTCCCTTTTCACACAGGTGATTCAGTAGGGCAATGGTGTCAATCACACAATCCTTATGACTTTTAGACGCCACCAAGAGGTCGTCTATATATTGCACTAAGACAGAGTTCCCTGGTAGGACTAAAGTTTCCAAACATTTTTTCAAGATCTGATTAAAGATAGAGGGGCTCTCTGTATACCCTTGAGGGACCCGGTTCCAGCAATACACGTGACCTTCGAAGGCAAATGAGAAAAGAAATTTGCTATCTGGATGCAAGGGAATGGAAAAGAATGCATGACACAAGTCTATCACGGTGAACCACTCAGCATCCCAGGGAATCTGATATAGAATCACTGCTGGATTCGGGACAATAGGGCAACAGGGAACTACTATTTTGTTGACTTTTCGTAGATCCTGTACTACTCTGTACTTGCCACTAGGCTTCTTGATACCCATAATCGGAGAGTTACATGGACTACTCATTACCTCCTGTATGATGTTTCCTTCTAACAATTTCTTTATTTCCACAGCAACACCAGCTTTCACTTCTGCATTCATTCTGTAGGGTTTAGTATTGGGGTATACTGCATTGTCTTTTATTGCTATCTGTATGGGGTCCACATTTTTCATTAACCCTACATCTTTCCCAGTAAAGTCCCACACCTCTGGCTTCACTGCTTCTTGGAGTTCTTTGGGCAAATCCTGCATAGTCATTCGTTTAATTTCCGAGTCAGGTCTGACTAACATTAATTTATAAATGCCGTCTTCATTTGGGGTCTGAATTTCCACACCCTTTGGTGTGCAAAAGATGGTACAGTTCATTTTGCACAGCAAATCACGTCCCAGTAAGTTCACTGGACTGGTGTCACAAACGACAAATCTATGCATTTCCCTAAAATTTCCAATTGAGATCTCCATGGGCTTGGTAACAGGAGTACTAATCAATTGATTAGATACACCCACTACTTGGATGGCTTCTCCCGAGAGGGGTAGGTTTGGAACGTCCACTGTTCTCACAGTAGAACGGGTAGCGCCAGTGTCCAACAGAAAGGTGACATCGTTTCCGTCAACCTTTCCTTCAATGTATGGTCCGGACTGGTCTACCGGCAAGGAGGCGCCAAGTACGCACTCCTCGTCCTCCCCTCTCAGGCCCCGTCAGTACTGATCATCACAAAGGAAGGTATCAATTAGAAGATACTGCGAAGTTGCTGCATTTCTGTTCTCATTGCTTTCCCAGACTTCTATCTCATCTCCCTCTGCCTGTTTTCCCCTGTATACTTGCTTTGGTGCTCGGGGCACCTGAACTGTTTTTACCTGTGGTTGAGTCTTTCTTGGTCTCTCTTTCTGCGTCTGTGGAGTTAAATCAGGAGTTTTGGGGTTATCTTCGGGCAAGTAAGGACACTCGTTACGCCAGTGTCCAATTTCGCCGCACTGATGGCAGGGAAATTTCTTCATAGCCTCTTCCCTGCTCATTTTGGGCCGGGGCTTGCCTCCTCCCCCTCCCCCAGGGCCTTCGTTCTTTGCATTTTTGACCATGTTACTCAACTGCTTTTCCTGCTGTTCTGCGAGCTTCACCTGAGCCCACATCACTTTTTCCTTGAGAGCCTTTTTCTTTTCTGCCATCTCGTCCTCGCAATACTTTGCGTACCGCAGGACCTCGTCTACCTTTTTGGAGTGCCAACAGATTTTGTTATCTTTTATCCACTGACAAATTTCAGGTCTTAAACCGTTTACAAACCTGTAAATGAAGTGCGTCATGTCCTTCATCTCGATGTTATCTATACCACTGTATGTTTTAAACACCTGCAACAGCCTTTCATAATAGGAGTGCACTGTCTCCTCTCTTTCCTGCGTTGTTCTATCTATACTGGTCCAATCCGTTTCTTTAGCTGGCACCTTTAGTTTCAAGTGCTGAATTACTTGTTCATACTTTCTCATGACTTCCTTCGAAGGTTCCCCTGTTTCTTTATCTCTTGTATACTCCTCACTAGGCCAGGCTATGGCTATTTTACACTCGGTCCATAGATCGACTGGGACCACAATGTCGAAAAACCCATCCAGGTCTTTCCACAGGCATTTCTGCACCTTTATGAACCTTTCCACTTGCCGGTACCATTCAACCGGCTTCTCGCGCAGTTTCGGGAAATCGTTAGTAAAGGACACAATATCCTGTCTGGACCATGGAACGTGCACATACCTCCCACCTGGTACTTCCCGCATGGGGCATAATGTTTCGGGTTTGTCTACTTCTCTCAGAGGGAACTCAGGGGTAGCTTGTCTTGATCGGGCCTCATCTTTCTTACGTGCCCACCTCGTTTTCCACCTTTCCACATCTCCCCATTTTTGCAAAACTGCAAGCAACTCTTTAATCTGCAACTTCCTTCCTGACACATTTAAATTCTCTAAATCCTTGTCTGAGAACTCAGCTCGGTATGGTTTCTGTAAGGGCTTTGATCTGGATATATCTATTCCCATACTAGCTGCAGTGTCGGTCAGTTTTTCGTGGAGCACCCTAGTACTTCCTGTAAGACTTTTACACATGAACAGCAGTTCTTCTTCAGAATAGGTGTTTAATCTGTCTAACCCCACATTTCCTGCCATCAATTCCTCTATTTCTACCCTCAGCTTGTAGAGGTCTAAAGGTTTCGTTTGCGGAGCCTGTTTTTCTAAATCACGACTCCAATTTTCAATCTCTTCTGGCGTTACCAAGGAAACACTCCTAGTCCCTGTTGCTGATTCTAATTTAATTTCTTTCGCATCAAAAGGATTATGCCTCTTCTGCACTCCCTTTCCGGTCTGTTTGTTTGGTAGATCCAAGAACACCACTTCGGACTCACACTCACTGGACTGATCGTCTATCAGTAGGGGCTCTTGCCTCGGCGGGGCCATTATCGGGTTCATAACTGGAGGGTTCAGACCTCCATGATTATTCCCGTACAACGGAACCACTGGTCCGATTGTTACCGGAATAGTCAAAGCTTCAGGACTGGTATTTAACTGGGAGATTTTCTGAATTATTTCTGTCCTCTGTCTAGCTAGGGCCTCTTGCTCCCTTTCCTCTAGTACTCTTCCTAATGTCTGGTCAGGTATCATCTGTGGGGTCAGGTGAGGCGTAAAACTCGGGGCAGTAGGATGCGTTTCACTTGGACCCCCACCATAATTTGGTTTCGGGAACAAAGTTCCTGTGCCAAATGACCTGCGCTCTTCCCCATATGGAGGCTGCAAAAAGGGTACTCCTGAACCTACTGGCTTTTCTTCGTTCTCATAAAGAGGTCTGGGGTAAAATGTTCTTTCACGGGAATATTTTTCCTCTGAGCTCTCGGGCATTCTAGGATATATATTGCGTACCTCCGGGGGCTCGGGCTTCTCGAAATAGGGCAATACCTGGCCCCCTCCCCCCCTACATAGGGATCTGTCCTCCTCCTTAATAGATGGACGCTGGAGATTCTCTCCTGCACTGGAAGGTCGGGCTCCTTCATTATAAGGGGGCGGACTTCTCGTAAAGATGTCATCTAACAATTCATCGTCTGACTCTCCAAGGGCTCCCCAATGCTTACATTTTTCTGTCTTTTTCCCCTCCCCCGAAGGGGTACATGCTGGCATCATGGGAAACAGACCCTCAACAATCATGCTCTGCCTCCACTGTTTCATCCTCTTATCCCTGGTCTCTTGTTTCAGCCTGGGGTACCACTTGGTCAGACCTTTGTCCATCCGGGGTTTCTCCCTTTCAAAAGCCTCAATTTCCCATTCCTCTAATGCCTCATACTGCGTTAGTCTCAGTCTGGGATGTAATTCATTCATGCGGGTTCTCAAATTGAATAAAATCCTACCATTGAAAGTACCATCTAACGGAAAAGCCAATACTCCGTCATCTTTTGTGTACTTTACCCAATTCTCCAACCACACACAGGTATTGTACCCTCGGTCAAACATCATGAATGAGGCAGGAGTATTCGGTGGCGGGATAGTAACGCCCTCTCTAGACTTAATCGGGTTGTCCGTTTTGAAGAAATTCTTTACCCTGCTTACAAGGGACATCTTTCTCTTAGCTCCGTACATAATATCGTATCTATTAGCTTTCCACTGATCCCTTTCAAACCCTTGGTTTCTTGGATCGGGTCTAGTCTCTGGACAATACGAGTGCCACATACGATTTTTACGCTAAATTCTGTTTACAAAATCACCTCCAATCAGAACGCGTCTTGCAATTCCGTGCGACCAATGAGGTGCACGCGTTCAAGTATTTTCGGCCAATGGGTGCGCGGCCCCTTCGTGAGACAGTGCTCACTCCTCGGCGCTTCACCCCTCCTTTACAATTCCAGCCCCGCTACCCGCCCGCTGCTTCTACCAATCCCAGCGCGGCACGGAGTGACGTCAGAGACGCTTCGCGACTGACTCCCTCCCTTCACAAGGTAACGGAAACTTTCTTTCTTTCTAAAGTGCTCAGTGCTTGGTTATTTAACAACGAATACACATTCGCCACAGTGCTCAAGTGTCTAGACAGAAAGATTTCTTTTACTGCAAGTAAACTACTTCCATTTACTTTTCACGCGCTGCGGGTAGATCCCTTCCGCCTACCCTTCACTCTAGCATTGGTGAACCTGTTATTCCCCTAAACTCATCCACTTCTTTCCGGGATATATCCGAGTCTAAGGTTTCCCAGCGAACCCCTTTGCTTTCACCCAAGCTCCGAGGAACCTGCTACTCTTCCGATGTGACCCTTACTAGGTTACGCCACTATGGGAATTTTGCCAATGAACTTCGTTACTGACATTTATTCACACATGTATTCAGAAACCCCTAGTTAGTGCTTCCCGGTTATCCTAACCTGCACCTAACTTTCCTCAAGCCTGTGACCTCAGGACAATGGATTCTATTCACCACTTGCCCTTTCAATTCCCCGGGGAGTTCAGACAACAAGAAACAATACGGTTTACAAATGCATGGATTAATACATATAACAATATAAGAACAAGAATAATAATGAAAAAACAGTTCATTGATTTCAGCAGCGTATTCACAAGAGAGTGATCAGTCCCCTCGGAACAGCCGCTCTTATAGCAGCATTAATGTACTAGCAGCTTCCGACTTAACTAGTCTAACTAATCCTGCCTAACCTTTAGCTAGTCCCTAACCATCCTCTGATCTACCAGAAAACTGATAGAGCGCGCGAGGTCACCCAGCCAATGATTTCGCCGTTTCCGGCTTCAGGGCCCATATACTTTCAATTCACACTATTCATTGACCAGGCGACTTCACGGGCTGCTACCAATTGTGTGTGTTCCCTACTGTTATTACTTAGTGTACCCGACTTACCATCCACCGACACGGGTACCTATGACTTCAATGGATCAGGGGCCTAGCTGTAAAAGGAAAGGCAGCAAATGCAATTTCAAAATGACATTCAATACTGTTGTAAATGACCACGGACAACTGGAAGTTTTAAAATGTTTATCTAAAGTTCGTTTTCTGAAAGCATGAGATTTACAAGAATAAGGCAATCGATAATCAAGATAATGAAAAGTACATAACTATAGAGAAATAAAGTCAGGGTAGTCATTAAAAATGCAATAATGAGATGCAAAGGAAATATGCTATGCATTCAAGGCAGGAATTCTTTAGAAAATCTAAGTAAGGTCGTTCTAGACCATATCAGAAAATGACAAACTGCAATGCAAAATATGATTTCTAAAAGATAGGGTAACATGAGAACATATCAAGAAAATTTATGCAAATGACTTTACGTTTCAATAGTTTGCGGCAAAAGCATGTAAAAATCAATGTATGCAAGATGTCTCTTTATTTGAGCAAAAGACAGAAATATAGAAAGGTGCAAGTTTTAAGGAACTTAGAGCAGTATTTACCTAGACTGGTGTGGAAACCAAACCCTGGCCACGGGTCAGTTAAGGACAGGAAACCCTCAAGGAAGGATACCCCTCAAAGGACAGCAGGTGCAGAATGGACACCCCGGACAGGACAGGATACCCTCAGATTAGGAATCAGGACAGGACCTCAGGACAGGACAGCAAACCCTCAGGACAGGACCGCTCAGGACAGGACCACACCCGCAGTTTGGAAGCAACGCCTGCGTTCCACCCTCTCTGCAGCTATCGATCAAGACCCCGATTGGGTCAGCGAACTCCCAGCAAAGTGCTTCGCCAGCACTTTAAGGTTCAGTAAAACCTTAGTCTATGGTCAATTTCGGACAGAGTGCTCCGCAGCGCTCTGTATCTTCAGTCACCTATTGAGTACGATGGGTCAGTGACAGGTCAGCTAAACCAGACAAGTCGGACAATTCCCTAGGTGAACCCAGGGTAGATATACTCTTTTGGGTCAGGGTACCACCCCCCAATGTTGCAAAGTGTCAGAATCCCTCAATTTGGATTGGTCCTAAGGTAGGATTTGGGTAACACACCAATCAGAATACACGATTTATATGCCTACTTTACATATTTGGGTACCGCCTAGCAAAATTGGGGTTCCCATGAGAAACCGTGCAGAAATACGAGTGACAAATTAACAATGTAACACATGAGGAGCAACATTCTCCGTTCTCATAGCGCAGAGGTGGCTTTCCCAGGCGCATCTTGACTGTGGCTGCCAGCTGGCTGAGTTCCACTGTCCAAAGTGGCCACCTTTCAGTGCTCCCTGGTCATGCGCAGAAGAGACCGTCAATATGGCTCCCAATCAGTTCGGACCCCCATTCCCCGCGGTACATGAAAAGTAAGCGAGAACAAATTAATACACAAACATAACGTTATGAAATCACATCACAGGGTTGTACTTTCAACTTATCATCATAAAATATACCTATGCAGTCTAAATGTTAGCTACATAGAAACGGTGACAAGAGCAGTGGCACGAGCAGTACCACCTTATGGATCAAGCTATGTATTACGCATGCGCATAATTTTCCCTCCAACTCTGCAGACGCGTCAGGACACGTGAGTGTAACTGACGCATGCGCAGTAACTAAATACAAGCGGCAGACATTTTAAATGACTCAAGTAAATTATTTTAGTAAAACACATAGGCAAGCGTCTGGAAACCTCGTTTAACATAAAATGAACATTAGTAAGACGTACACTTATTACCTTGTTACACATAAACGAGGTTCATGACTTCGGCAAGGTCGCAAAATATGCGAAGCTTTGCTTCATCTTCGGAGTGTAGGGGGGTGCTGGCCTCCAAGGGAGGGTGACATTATGCACCCTCTGGGTTCTATTAGATCTGTGCATGTGTCATTTGTTTCCAATGCTTTGCATACATTCGGTGTGGAAGGGGGTCTCATCGGGGACCAATGGGTGAGAATTTAGATACCTTTGTAACGGTTCCCAGATGTCCCTGGGGCGGGACTGCATGGGCATCAGCTCCCAGTAGTCAGTTAGCTGTCCCTGACAAAACACTGTGTCCCTCAATAAATCAGCAGCACGGGGGCTACGTTGTCTGCCCTAGCACATGTCCACCCACTTCTTGGCAAGCAGCAGGAGCAGAGCCGCCAGCTTCCTGTGTGGTGCGGGCACAGGTTGCACATGTCCCAAGAAGGCTGTCAGAGGGAATCGCTTCAACTCATACTCAAGAATTTCTTCCAGCGCTTCAAAGATACACACCTGTTGGACTTGGCCCATTTTCCCCCCAAAATATTCGCTTTTCACCCCCCTGTTTGAGGATGTCTCCCCCTTGGTAGAAAGTTGTATAGGCCATGTGTGGTGTGAGATGTCATGTGAAATGTACTGCAATGGTGTGCGCACTTGTTAACCCCCATTGTAAGAATGTACCCTGGTAACATGCTGCATTTAAAATGGATGCCATGGCTGTGTGTGGTGCCACCTAACTGCAGTAAGTTAGCAGTCTAAATGTTCAGTTCCCAGCCACCTCAGCATTTGGAGGGAAAGCCTGGCACCCAGGGTGTTCTATTCCTCCCCCTGAGCCAGTTAGAAACAGTTCCCCAGAGGGTTCTAGAAGCTTCTGGCACTGCCTGGTAGGTGGGGTGAGGGCATATAAGTAGGGGGGCTGTGCCACCATGTGCTCATTCAGAGCGTGGACTTGCGAGAGAGGGGACGGACCTGCGACCAGGGGGGGCCGCCACCTGGGCCTCTGTGCTGGCCCCTGAGCCCATCTGCACCCCTCCTCTGTTCATAGGGCCAGTGAGAGCCCGCTGCTAGAGTACAGGCTGCTGCACCAGGAGAAGTGCCACGCTACAGGGGATGATGGTTCCAAGGAGCTGCTGTCCTGTACTGATGAGTACCCACTGATTGCTGACCTGGCCTAGCACTGCCTGCTGCTCTCCTGCCAAGCGCCTCATGAGCGCTACCCCTGGGCCCTGACTGCTGACTAGCACCTGAGGACGGAGAGCGCTATATTGGACTGGCCTGTGCTCCCTGCCTGCACCCTAGTGCCTCGTGGGACCCTGCCTGCATGCCCTGCTTAAGGTGAGCGCTAGATTTGGTGGGCGCTATGCTTGGAGGGACTGTGTCTTGCCCGCAATCTGGCCCTTGGTGAAGGCGGCGCTGGGTACTGAGTGGCCGGGAGAAGAGGAGCACTGCCTCCTGCCCCTGAAGTTGGTGAGCCTGCTTAGCGCCTGTTAAGCGCTATACTGCATGATCCAGCAGTGCTGTGAGGCCAGGAGGAACTGTTTAGTTGAAAGCCCCGAGGGTGCCCACCTGAGTGGTGGCGGCACTTTGCATGCCATCGCGCGTGATTGCTGCACCCTTTTTCCGATTGGAGAACCAGCGGGAGCCTACCCCGCGTGCGGGCTGCCTAGAGGAGCGAGTGCCTGGAAACAGAAGGCGGGAGGTCACCCCGCACTTCTGAAAGGCCCAAGTGTAAGCGCGTGTGAAGTGCTGCTGAGGAACTCACCGCCGCGACCCCTCCGTGACTGACGCCGGGTGGTGCTGTGGCAAGAAGAAGCGTTGCTGCGGGGTGCGCCTAGGGCCCGTAGATCACCGCCGTGGCCCAGGCACCTGTCTGTGCACTCCTCCCCGGTTGCCACATTCACTGCTGCGGCCCCCGGGAGCCTGGCGAGGGCGCCCGCGGCATCACTGAAGGCCGCGCTGAGCTTGGGAAGCGGCTGCGGTCACCGTCACATGACTGGGGCGTCGGCCGGGTCATAGGCCACGGCCCCACCGCGCAGCCATTAGACGAGGCTGCTGCGCCCCCGCAAGCTGGGCTGCTAATGGCGCTGCGGGCGCGCCTCTACCATTCTGCCTCCGGATTGGACCCCGGGCCCGGGGAGGCATCGGAAGGCCAAGGCTCAGCTTTGAGCATCGCGAGGGGGCTCCCAGGAGAGGGAAAGCCCCCCTGAACGGTCCCGGACCTGCAAGGAGCCAGAGACCCGCCGAGCAGAGCCCGGGTAGGAGGGCTCCCCTCACGCACCGCAAGTGTTTTTTTTCCCTCTTTGGGGCCTAACACAGCTGCACATGTAAGCTGATAATGAAGCCTTGATGCCCACAGGTGAATGTATGATGTAATTCCTGCTCAAGTGTTTGTGGACCCTACCAAACGCTATGTAGGCCCCGTGACTGTGGGAGGATGTCAGCCCATGCCCTAGGCATTTTTGCTAAGAAGGTGCTGTCTAGCCTAATGCCATGCACCACATGCCTAATGCCCCCAATGGTGCCTAGAGTAGTGGTGGGACTAATTAGGGGCCTTCTGAACTAGGCCCCCGGACTGCCCGGTTATTGTTGTATTGTGCCTGAGTTAACCCCCTGCTAGGGGAATGCCCTTTTGAGAGCGCTCCTGCCTGGGAACTGGTAATGATGCCTTGCTGATGTCGGGAATGCCAAATCCCTGCCCAGGGAAAGTTTATGTGTTTTTGCCACCTTCCCCTGAATAGAAGCAGTGTTGCACTTGCCTGATCAAACCCCTTTGGATGTCAAGATGCTAGGAAATGTTGTTGCCTCAAAGACCTCATGCCGTTATAGAGGGCACTTGGGGGTACTTTGATTCTTCCTAAAGGGCGTGCCAACGTTAGGTGCCGCTTTCGTAATGCCTCGTATGCCTACCGCATGAGAATTAAGCAGGTTTTATGATGAAGGGGGTTCATGTCAATGGGTTTATGCCATTGGTAGGCACACTGTGTTTCATACCTCATGTGTTTAGGTCCAGGGTGACATCTGCGGATATACTGTACACATGTGTTGGTTGAGACCTAAGAATGCCTACTGCATAAGATTATGCCCACAGGTTCATGGCTCATGGTAAGGCTCTATGCCCCATCTGATCCTGCCTGATTCCAGGCCTATGGTGAATGTCCGGCTAAGAGGTTTTATTGCGGATGTTCCTGCCTAATGTTTTATGCCAAATATTAATGCTTTATGTTTTTTATTACAGCCTTGAGACAGATGGACTTATCTTTTTCATTTATCTTTTGTCCCTTGGCAATGGTTCTGGCAGCGGCCTGATTGACCCTGCCATGTAAAAAATCCCCTTGTAAATATTGTCCTGGCGCCAGTTGGCGCAGTATAGCATTACTTTTGATTACCTGTGTATGTTTTATACAATACAAAAGTTATTCTTTTCACCTAATCTGGTGTGGTCTCTTTTTGTGCTCTGCCTTGCATGTCACCTGTGTGTACTGCGTGGATGCTTTGCACATGTCCTCTGGAGTTTGGCCTGCCCGCTCTGCACCATGCTACCCCATTTCTAACAACACCCAATAGCTTGCAGCTTCCGGGCAGGTCCAGGCTAGATGCAGGAAATCTGCCTCCGGTGCTCAGCATCTCACAAACCTTGCGTCCTCATTCAGACTAGCTCTATGCAGCCAAAAAGGGGTTCTATAAATACAGTGGAGAAACTTGAAGTGGATTAGCCTCAATCTATAGTTAGGAGATAAGATAAGCAGCACTAGGCCCATTGCTCATTCTTCATGGGGGCACCCAATAGTTCCATCCACCCTTTGCGCGCTGCAGGTACACATATTGGTGACACGCTGCATACCCACATACAAACGGGTGATGAGTTTACTAGGTGATGGGTTATTTAAAAAGTCCACGAGGACCTGGAGATTTGAGTCTACAGCGGGGAAGGAGACATATCTCAAACGCAGTGCTGCATGAATCAGGAAAAAGGTCATTCTGCTGAGCAATCTGCTATCCTCGTCTACAAGAACTCCCTCAAGCGACGTGAAGGTTCCCTCAGGGAACACGTCCCCCATTATACGGATACAGAGCTTGGCCAATCTCCGACACTCTCCTGCGTCCTCTAGGAATGGCAGTTCCGGGTGATGCGGCAGGGGCACAGAGGAATCATACATCTTCACCAAATGTGCCCATTCGACACAGTTCTCCTAAGCCCACGCCGTGCAACCAACGGTGTCCACATGAGAGCATGGCCTGGGGCGTGATTTATAGAGTATCATATACAACGGTATGGGGGGCACTTTGTCATGTTCTGGCACCATATGTGCCATATATTGAGTGGGAAAGATCCAGTAAAAGCCGAACTGGGCTAGGGCACAGTTATAATAAAGCTCCCTGTCTGGGGCTCCATGTCTCCCTTGTTTTAAAGGCAGTGTTAGGGTCTCCCATGAAACTCTGGGTTGTTTACCCACTAAAGTGAGCATTATCAAATTAGGACGCAATCTGCGCTTGGAGGCCGCAGTGAGAGGAAGTGGGAGATTCACAAATACATGCAGAAACTTAGGAAGAATGATCATTTTATCAATTGCTAAACGCCCAGCAGGGTACAGTGGTGAGGAGATCCATCGCCCCACAGTCTCCTGTAGTTGCATTGCCATAATTCTTCAATGTTTTGTCTGAGCCAGATCCCGAGATACTTCACCAGGCCCTCAGCCCATCCCCATGGGTATTCTGATTGAAATCGAGCCGTGGCCGCCATTAGTGGGAAGATGTTCGATTTCCCCCAGTTGATAGCTACCACCGAGAGGAGACCAAATTATGTAATTTCTCCTATCAGGGGCTCTAAATATTCCCCTGGATGCTTGACGTACAGTGTCACATCATCAGCATACATAGACACCAAAACCACTCTGGACACAAATGCCAGGCCTCAGTGTGAATGATGTCTTAGCTGGGCAATAGTGAAAAGGAGAGGGGACAACGAGCATCCCTGTCAGGTACCCCGGGACATGGAGAAAGGTGGAGAGACAATTCCGTTTATCTGGAGCCTTGCCATTGGGGATGAGTAGAAAAGGGCAATCAGTTTCAGAAATTTGGAGCAGATGCCCAATCGGGTTCGGAGGGCAAACCTATACGGGCACTCCAGGGAATCAAATGCTTTGGTAGCATCAAGGAAAACTACTGTCGCTGGGATTGAGGGATCTATTTCCTGCATAGTCACAAAGAATGTTTGCAAGTTGTGCAACGTGGCTCTTCCGGGGACGAAGCCGCACAGGTTGAGTATGAGTATCAGAGGCAAAAGAGGGAGCAGCTGTGACTCAATGAGTTTGGCCAGAATTTTATTATCTAGTTTGATCATGGACAGTGGTCTGTAGGAGTCACATATTAACAGGTCTTTGTCAGGCTTCAAAATAGTAACAATAAGTGCTTCCTGAAGTGTGGGGCGCTCTTTGCTCGAGAAATTCATCATACATGTTAAGAAGATGCAGAGCCAGCAATGGTGCAAATTCTTTGTAAAAAGAGGCTCTAAGACCATCCAGTCCCAGAGCCTTATCTCCTTGTAGGGCATGGTTGACTCCAATCACCTCTTCTACCGAGAAGGGTTCATCCAGATAATTGCAGTGATCGCTGTCTAGCCAGAGCAGTTGGACTGAGTCAAATAAGGCAGCCAGATCGGGGTGAATGGTGTTTTGTCTGGCTGCATATAAGGAGGAGTAAAGGGACATAATTTCTGCCTACACAATGGTCTGGCCTATCGCCATCTTGCTGTCTGTTTTTCGTAGTTCACTGATGTAGTCACTGGCCCATGGTTTCTTAAGGAGGCCAGCAAGTGTTTTGCCTGGCCGGTCTCCCTCCCCATACTGCCTGGCACGTGTTTCTTTTCCCAGATAGTACGTCTCCCTTATCAGCAACCTTATCCCAGATTGTCCCCAAGATCAAGTTTTTGGCGTCAGCAAAGAATTCTTTTTCCAGCTCGTGTCTCTCTCCCTCTAGGCAACGAACATTGCCTCGTAGTTACCCCAGACCTCCCGCTTGTTTTGCAATGCCTTCCCCTCTAATTACAGATTTCTATGCCTTCCTGAGTGTGAAAAGGGATTGCACGTGCAGTCGTTCTTTGCGAAGTATTCTATTTTCGCAGTTCGGATTGCCTTACGGAACACTTGTTCGTGCAGAGCTCCAGAGGGGAGTCACCAACTAAAATCCCTGCTGGCGGCATCCGGCAAGGAGAACTTGAGCACTACTGCAGAGGGGTCAAATAGGGTTCTTGCCAGGTAAGAGTTTTCCAAGACCTCAGCTAAAATGTCTTTTGAGACCAGCAAGAAATCTATAGTTGGTCCAGCCAAGGAAACACAAGTGCCCTCCGTGTTGTGTGCATGTTGGTGGCACCATAGGTCAACTAATCCATAGTCCTCCATAATACTTTGCAGTTGTGCTGCCGCTCTGGGATGGGGTCGCCGAGTGCAACTCGAGCTGTCCCTCTCCGGGTCTAAGATAATGTTAAAATCCACACCCCAGATAATCGCGCCAGACCCCAATGTGTCAGCCAACCTCCAAACCTCACTAAAAATCTCTAGATCGTCTACATTAGGGCCACAGACTGATAGTAGTCTAATCGGGTGTCCACCTACGATGCTCGCCAGCATTACATAGTGCCCCTGTGTGTCGCGAAGAGCCTTGCGCTGCGCTACAGCAAACCTTTTCCCACGCGGATTGCCACTCCTCTTGCGTAATTCGAGTAACATGCCATATGTTTCTCCCCAATCCACCCCGCTCGCACTGTTATTCTCAGTCAAGTGTAATTCTTTCAAGAAACAGATGTCCACTCCTTGGTGGTTAAGATAGGCCGATACTAATCTTGCCTTCCTTCTATCAATTAAACCCCGGACATTCAAAGTGATTTCCTGAAGCGGGGTCGTGTTCAACACAGGGGCACCTGTGACAGCCATGGTGGTATTATGTTCGCACAGCAGGCATACTACTCTGAGGTGCATCATGCGGGGAGGCCAGTGGGGCAAGGGGGGGAAGGAGCAGATAAAATAGGGAAGAGAGAGAACCACCTGAAGAACCAACATACCCCAAAACCCACCACCTCCCCCACTGCAGCCACCTAACTTGGCTGAATTGCAACTCCCCACACCCAACAAGGCCACTTAAGACTAGCGATAAGAAAATGTGTAGACCTTATCCCTGCAGGGGAGGCACTAGGGGCCCAGCAATTCCCAGCAAAGGGAGCTGGGTGGCCAGTCAACAAAGAAGAAGCGGGGGATTCTGATATCCTGTGCAGCGGACATAATTAATATATTGAGGTGCAATTCAAATAGAGCACATAGTAAGAGTCAAGCTACTGCAACAATAAGAAGGCAAGGTACAAAGACTTCAGTTCACTAGCCTGAGTTCTTAGAGTCAGCCCAGTCAATGACCTCAGTTGTTATCACTGAGACAGTCCTCTTCTCTCACCGCTCGGTCCGGGAGCAGCAAGGATTTAGCAGGACGTAGGTCGCACACAAATTTGACAACTGCTTTAGGATCAGTAAAGTACAAAGTTTTCCCTGCACGAAAGATGCGAAGTCTTGCTGGGTAAAGGAGGTAGTACCTAATGTCCTGTTTTTGCAGCATCCTTTTAATGCATAAAAACTCACTTCTTGCCGCCTGAACTGCGAGGGTAAAGTCAGGAAAAAATGATACAGCGTTACCCTGGAACCTAATTTCTTGTTGATCTCTGGCTTTATGCAGCACAGTGTCCCTGTCCCGGTAATTGAGCAAGAAAGCAATTATAGGCCTGGGAGAGGCTCCGGGGGGAGGCTTAGGGCTGAGCACCCTGTGGGCCCTCTCCGCTATAAAGACTGCCGACAGAGAGTTCCCAAAAATTGACCTCAGCATCTCTTCAACACAGTCCTCAACACAAGACATTGCAGTGGATTTGGGGATTTCGTTAATGTGCAAATTATTACACTTGGATCTAGCCTCTAAGTCCTCGTTCTTGTTTTTAATAACCTGCAGGACTTTTTCCATGCTTAACAGTTTTTCACGCACCGTTGCACCATCATCTTCAATTGTGGACATGCACTGTTAAACCTTTCCAATGCGCTCCTCGTGATTGGAGACTTTGTCCCTTAGTCTATCCAATCTGTCGGCCATGGTGTTGATTCTATGGTCAATGGCTGTTAGAGATTGCTTGAGCTCGTTGAACATTCCAAGAATATCTGGTTCTGTCGTGGCTGTGACATTCCCATTTGGTTCCAGCAGCTCTTCCATTGGTGGTCCAGTGTTCTTGGGGGGACGGCGGTGGTCAAAGGACAGTTTGGGTTGGTGGGCGTCTGGATTAACCAAGTCCCCTAATGCTGCTTAGTCTGGATTGGGTGCACTAGCTGGGTTCCCCCCAGGTGGGCCACTTCTCTCTTCCCTCCTCTAAGGCAGCCGTGGGCCTTTCGGCATGTGGGCTCCTCAGGCACACCCAGCCCACCCAGTGCGGTTCTCAAGGGGCTCAGTGCTGCTCTGCTTCTGAGTCCCAGGTGCCCCGGCAAGGGGAAGACGTATCTGCTCAGGCGCTCCCAGGTGCCAAGATCTTCATCTGAAAGGCCACTGGCTGTTGGGCCCCTACACGTGCCGCTCGTGTATGGGCCTTCCCGCTGCCCTGGTTCAGGGACCCCCGCCACTCGGCAGGTCCCAGATCTTGGTCGTCTCACGTGCGAGCAAGGTATCCAAGCCTCTTGGCTTTGGGGGGCCAGCCCAGCACACCGTCTCACTCCCCACTCCTCACCTGGCTTCTGATGTGCTGGGGGGTCCTCACTGCTCCCCAATGTTTTTGTCTCTTGATTCTTGGACAGGGAGGGGAGGAATGTGATTCCGTGACTCCCCTGGGGGGTGAAGTCTGCTGCTGGTCTGCCCAGCCCTCCAGCCACAGGGGTACAGCACCAATGGACCAGGTCATCCCCTATGCTACTTCGTAATATTTCAGCAATTTGGGGGACCCTTGATTACACCCTTGATCCAAAGGGCCACCCCTTCAGGACCCGACGCTTCACCCGTGGCCTAGGGGGAATGTGTGTTTTGCCCGTGCCCAGGCAGCACTGTGGACCCCAAGTCTCCAATGCTGCCAATAGGAAGGGGGGATCACCTCATCCCGCTGCTTCCTATCAGGCTTTTTCCCCTCCACTGCTCTCAATTGGGGGGACATGGCTTTCTCTGCTCAGCACACCCCCACCGCTCCTCTCACCTGATGCACTGGGGGGGCCCCATGGTATTCTTTACTCCTACGGGCCAGCCAGGTTTCGTCACTGGCCCGCCACCAACGGCCTGCCGCTCCTTGTCTGCATCGGTGGTGCTTTCTGCACCTCGTCTGAAGTTGCATGGCCCACTGCAGTACCTCTGTAGAGTCGCAAGCCATCCGCTCCTTCGCTTCAGCTCCTTGGCGCACAGCACTGCCAGCGCCGCTCCTCCTGCTCTCGGCGATGCTGCCGGATGGACATCCACTTCCCAGTTCATCACCGGGGTCAATTGGAGGGCAGCTGCGATCAGCTGGACCGCGCCAAGCCCACACGATATCTCATGGCCGGTGCAGTCAAGTAGGCCATGAAGGGAGCCGCAGTCATGGCCCCAGGTTTCACCGGGCTGCCATCTTGTCCACAGACCGGCTTCAGTCAGCTACGCTCGGGCTCAGGCAATTCTTCGCCTTTTTTGCTCGTGGGGTTGTGCTTCAGTGGCAGTGAGGCACTAGCCCTCAGTTGGGGCTGACGATGTCCGCTGCAGCTGGCAGATTTTGTCAGATTCTCCGATCGGCCTACAGAGCCTCACAGGGTGGCGACCATCATGCAGCCGGGCTATCTGGCACCCCGGAGTTCCTCATTTTGAAAGCATGACCTGAGAACAAATTATTTAGAGTTCAATGCTTTCTGGACTTTAATATTTCTATGAGCAGCTGATCCTTATCTCGCTGATGGCAGGTACTGCCTGAAAGTGAGAAGTTTTTTCAAGGTTTGTAGGACTATTGTGGTGAATGGCCTTCGTAGGTTTGAATAATGAAGAGTCTGAGATAATTAAAACATTCCACCCATCACTTGTTTCCTCTGGGGCATGTCAAGTTCATTAGAAATTGTGAAGGCAGAGCTGGCTTGTCTTTCACAGAAAACAGATGCATGCTCTCCTTTAAGGACAGAGTCTCTCTTCACAGGGAGAGGATTCATGGTACATATTGAAACAGTGGTTCCTGTTGAAAATTACAAAAAATCTGTACTGGTAAGTATATGCACAATCGCAATGAAAAAGGGTTAAGGTGATGTCAAAAGGAGAAAAGACCAAATACACTTTTGGTACACTTTATCACAGTTGTATTTTATATTTTGCAAGCATTATATACAGAAATAAATAAGAACAATTGTGTGAGGTGTCCCCAGTGAAAAAACTGAACCTAAAACATTAGTGACATCTTTGTGACATAAGTATTTGGTTTCCAAACTATTGCAAAGTCAACCATTTTGAACTGTACAAAAATGGACCGAGACTGTATACAATGATAGGCGCAGTATTAATGGTTCGTTGTTGTTCTTTGTCGATGTAGTTTTCGACCCTGTGTGTAATGTAGGGTCTCATCAGGACCTAGGAATATAGGGACATCTACAAGGAAAAGGATAATGTCAGAGTGTGGCCAATAGAGTGGCATCATTGCTTGAATAGCAGAGCAAGGGGAAAGGTTCAAGGGTACCTGAATAGATGATTACGCAGCTGCGTGAGTGGTGAGTGCCACAGGTGAGTGATGAAGAAAGAGGAAAAAGAAAACTCACTTGGGACCCAGCCGGGTGCTTATTATGTGAGAGAAGCAAAAGAAAAGAATATACAGAATTAGAAAGTAACACCATGTATTAAAGTTCATGCTGACATATGCATTACACATGAAGCTCTTCCCATTTGTGAACTTTCCCCAAGTGGGAGTAGGGGAAGGCTGGCTATCAGTAGGTGACACAGCTAGATTACTTGGTCAGTGACATGGAGAGGGATACTGTGTGTGCAAACTGTGAGAACTCTGTAAGGAATGGGGAAAATGATCAGAAAAAGTATGAAAGAAGGCTGCTGCTCAAAGTGCCTCTAAGCAGGGTTCCTACTAGAATATTGATGCAGCATGCAGTGGATGATATTGTAGTACACTGGCGGTGCAGGCGCGCCGATCTGTGCCTCCTGTTGATGCCAATAGGTTATATCTTTAATGTTTCTGCTCAAAAATACACTGCCCAGATTACTCTGGGCCAAAAAAAGAAAAATATTAAATTTTTGGAAAAAGTAGAAAAATAGAGTTCCAAAGTTAGAAGTTTGTTTTGGAATGTGAAGGTCGAATTCAGAGTCTCACAGAACACTGTGTGCTAACTTCAAAAGTCAATCTCATTGTTTGGAAAAAACATCAAATCTTCTAAGTTGGTAAAGAATTTGTCTACTACTGTAGGTGAAAGTTGGACAACCTCGTTAAGCAAATCAATAGCACATAGATGCGAAGCATTGCCGTCAGCGTCAGTCGCATTAGCAATGTTCGAAGTAGATGGTACCTGTGTGCCTGTCGCTCCACGTATCTCACCGTCTGCAGTTTGTGACTGTGAGATCTCAATGAATGCCGTCATCAGGATTGTTAGCCGCTAGGGACAACACAGTGCATGAGCCGTTACTGGACCAAGCAAAGTATCAACATCCGTTGGCAGGACTGATGGGAGTGTCAGACAGATGTCTAGCACACATTCTTTTCCACATAGCAGGCATCATAGAACAGGTAAGATGCAATCTTGGCAGATTATGGTATTCAGATCTCTTAAACGAGTAAGTCCCAGAATCTGTATCATGCGCTCATGACACTTCATTGCCAGGAGAGTGTTCTCTAAGGCAATCTGGGTGTCGCTGGTGATTTGACTTTCCATATCGGAGCAGAATGAATAAAAATAGTATTCCTGCTACGAGTCCCAAAATGAGAGGCAGGCCACCAAACACTGAGTGCACGAAGTTTAGAAATATACCGAGGACTGCTTCAAAGGGTGCTAACAGTCCCGAATAAATCGTCTTAAATACATGTACAATACCACTGGTATTAGACATGTTTAAGATACGACCTAACATTTCTGAGAAATGTATAGGGCAGTTTGTGGATATAAGGGCATGTATCGCTGCAGAAGTCCTTGCAACTTGCAGATCATACGTCTCTTTGGACGAGGTCAGTGGCACAGTTTTTTTGTAAAAGAATGGC
This sequence comes from Lissotriton helveticus, assembly GCF_964261635.1. NCBI lineage: Eukaryota > Metazoa > Chordata > Amphibia > Caudata > Salamandridae > Lissotriton > Lissotriton helveticus. The sequence goes on from NC_136061.1 coordinate 1,306,118,994, forward strand.
TTTCATTCTACTTAAAGTATCAATTCGTATAGAAGAGATGTTCAGTGAAGGCCATAAAGGTGATTCCCCGTCTGTCTTAGTTTTAGGAAACAATACTTGCATACAGCAAGTGACCTTGGCTGACACGCTTACGAGATAGGGTATTCCTGGCAACATGCCGCAGCAGCTGTGATCATTCAACATAATATACCTTCCATTAGAAAGCTGCCTAAAAATTGGATCTATCACTGCAGCTGGAGAACCTTGCAGGTGGCAGGATAAGTTGTTCGAAGAACCATCACAGGCCCCGTGTAAGTTAATACCCTGACATAAAATTGTACCGCTTTGTGTGTTTTTGCAGTTTGTACCACTAAGAAATACTTCTTTTCCCCCACTCCAACATCTGTGAGTATATGGTAAATCCCAGGATGTCTTGATTTATTCTTTACCCAACCTCTCATATATGCCTGCAGGTATATGTTTCAAACAATACTGAAGATGGAAAACCGTTACAGGCAGAGTGATTGTTCCATGTATTATCCATTCTGTCGCTGGTTTTTTAGAAACAGTTAATGGTAATCTTTCCAGTTTTTCAATGCTCAGCACCGTATAGTCTGGTCCCCTCTATGCCAAAGTGATCCGTTCATCTGTAAGGTTAAATTCAGAAAACAATGACGTGGTGTTGATTAGACGCCATGGCACATAGCCAGAACGAAGATATTGTAACATCCAGCCTAAAAGCATTATAGAACGCAATTGCGACTGACCATGCTGTAACATGACCAAGTCCTGTTCCATTATGTCAGTGGCAGAGGATACTATGCTGTCCAAAGAATAAATTCTGGATGACAGAGTTGTTAACCCATTGTCAGCTACAGAGAGAGATTTCTCTAAATTAATAAGATCAATTTCTCGTATTCGTTCTGCAGTCTCTGCTTGAGTCGTTTTCCATGCTTCATTATAAATGGCATAGACACCAGCGTATATAAAACGTTAATGACGCGGTTTTGCAGGTCCTTGCAAGAACTCCCTTAAATCAACGCCATCTTTAAGTAAAGATAAGTGTTGTTTACCTCTTTTAGTGTAGACTTTTGTAGCTACTCAAGGCACAGTTTTCCTACACTGTATGATGTCACTATCCCTGGATGTTGTCTCTGGACATATCTTGGATCTGGCCTAGTGAATGTGAACCCTTGTGTTTTATTCAGGAACCTATCTTGTCAGTTGTTTGTGTCTGTGGCCAGATTAACCATTTTTTCCAATCAGGATCTGTTCTGTTTTTAAGTAAAATAGTTTTTACGTCGACCACCCCCTCTGTAGTGTTCTTACTATCAGGTGTAAGTGTAGGTATTGACAGTTTGTTTAAATCTTTTATCTTAGCTAGGCCAAGACAAGATGTCTGCTGAACAGTGTCATTTAAAAACATTATTTGTTCAGGGATGATATGATACTGGCTCTAAATAAAGCTTCTAATCCCTGCACCTCCCAGTCTTTTGTGCCCCAGACAGTTTTTGTCTCAATGTTGTCTTTGCAAAAGTCAAAACCTAATGTGGACAGCTGAGCATAAAAGGCCACAGAATAAATTTGCTTAGTATTATTCAACATACTTTTCATTCCTGTCTTATTAACATTTTTTAAAGTAAAATGCTTCTGGATTCGAGACATTCAAACCTGAAAAGTATGAACATTTTTCATAAAATGTTTTTGAGCTACCCTTTGGTGGCGTTGGACAATGTTCCCATTGATTATAAGTATAAATATTTCTAGGATTTGCAGATTTGTGCAAAAAATGATGACCATAGTGATTGTAACAGTACATTTGTTCAAAATCTGATGAACTTTCTAAGTATCCATGATTTGTAAATTTTGCAGACATTTCTAAATCTGACATCATATTATTAACAGTCTCAAAGTCCCAATTATCAGAAAATGTGCTGGGCGAAACAAAATCACTCAAGGAAACCTTGAATTGGTGTGCAATCTTCAACAGCTCCGCCGGACCATGAAGGTCATATTCAGTTTTGTCCCAAGCTATACCACCAGGTATAGGAACGGCTATGATGTTCACTGATGACAAGTCTCTTTTTTCACGATGGGATGATTTATGTGGCTTGAGGAGTAAGTTGACGTTCTTCCTCAAGGTGTCCCTTGTACTATATTTCCCACTGATCAGCATTCCCAAGGTAAATACCATTGTCAACCAAAGTAGAAGAAAAAGTACACCTAAGACAATTCATATTTCAACCCATGGTGAAACCAAATAAGTCTTTTCTAGTTGATGAAAAAGTTCTGAAGTTTGTTCTTTAAAAGTTCTTTTAGCTGGCTTCGTTTCAGGTTCACTGAGATCCTCGGAAAACGTATCAAAGTTAATGAAATAGCCAGAGGCAGTTCTGTCAATTGTAGGTAATGCATCAGGATTATTTGAAATCGCTGGAGCTACTTGATCCCTTGTCATATTAGTATAGTCAATGCTATATCATTGTAGACAGGTGTTTCTTGATGAACAGTTATTTGGGTTTCACGAGGTACAAGTTCCATGGCTTTGTTGCATAGTCCTTCTTTTCGTACTGCAGATTCCTCAAAGGTGATGAGTATCTCAGTTTGAACCTCTTGGACAGTAGACAGATTTGGTTGTCTGCTACATCTTTGGAGACCACTTGGCCTACTACTTATGATTGGCCACATGATGGGGTTTGACCAGGTCGAGGGATACGAACCTGTTCTCCTTTCTTCCAGCAAGGGGCTGTAGTAACGCTGTTCTTGATCCGTGGATTGCTAAAACAGGTACTGGTTGTCTGTAAGAAGGTCCAAATTCCTTCTTGTCCACGATCTTTTCTCTGACGAGATCCCCAATCTTTGGAATCCAGGCAGGCCTTGCTGGGACGGGTGGTTCCCCTTCAGTGGTCGTTGGCTTCTGCAATGTGTTGCTTTGACTTTTCCTTGTTTCATTTAAGTCCTGCAAAATAGCCAAACGATCTTTGATATCAAAAGGTTTTTGTTCTACCACTGAAGTGTGACGATCAAGGTCCTGGACAATCATTCTAGTTCCAAAAAGGATTTCATATGGAGTGATTCCTCCCAGATAACTTTTTGGCAGATTGTTAAGACTACGTTGGACACTTATTAGATGTTTGACCCACCCGTCACCCGAGCCTAATACCCTAGCTGTTATAGATTGCTTTATGTCCCGTTTTTTTCTCTCCACAACCGAATTTCCCTCAGGATGGAATGGAATGGACTAGAGTACCGCAATGCAACGCCCAGATTGGCCATGGCCTCCTTGTAAGCTTTTGAGCTAAACGCAGGTCCCGGGTCAGAATGTAGCGTGCTGACTGCGTATGTGCCGATAAAGACGTCTGAATATAGATAGTCTAATGCTGTCTAACAATGGTGTCTGTACTGGGCTGGCTACGCTGTAGTCAGGTCTCTGGCGGCGTTCTCTGCTACGAACTCTGTTGCAGTCATGGCAATGAATTTCAAATTTGTGAATGTGGGCATTCATCCCTGGCCACCAGTACGTCTCCTTTAATTCTAGTACAGATTTAGAGATCCCTTGATGTATCAAACCCTCTCCCAAATGTGCTTTGTGTATCAAAGCTACTCTATGTCTCCTGTTTGGAATTACCCTATCCCCCCACTCCAGGGATTCGAGAAAAAGTAACGGAGTTGGCATCAATTATGTATGAATATTCGAGTGGATAGTTTAGAGGTAACGCTGCACCGCTGCCTTTGCTTGTGGCATTGGCAGCTAGCATTATTTTGCCGTCTGTTTTCGTTTTGGAACGAGTGATTGCAGCTACGGAAGCCGTTTGCACAGCTGCCTTCCCGGCTTCATCAGCCAATGAATTCCCTGCAACGTGAACGCCATCATGTTGATGACTCAGTGTATGGATCACATGAGTTTTTTGTAGTTCTTTTTGTAGCTGAACTACTTGTTCCCAAAGCAATTCATGTTTGATTGTGCCACCTTTTGCATCTTTGAAACCGTTTTGAATCTAGTTCTGCAAGTATTCATTGTAAGATTGAATGCAGTAATAAGAATCGCTCACTATGAGTGTGGGGAATTCGCGATCAGTATTTTCAAGCGCCATCTTGAATGCTTGTAGTTCAGCACGCTGAGCTGTACAATCTCCGAGAGATTGGGTTTTAGTGACCATAGTTCAGAATTTACCATCGTGCAAGTGACCTTTAAAGATCACACATGCAGCACTATAAGCTTGTTTACCCCCAATTGCGGGCTATGCTGATCCGTCTGTGTAAATTATACATTCGTACTGTTCCAGAGACAGAATCTCAGTGGGCAGAGGAAGTCTTGTTCATATTGTAGAAATTTCTGTGTTTTCAAATAGGGGTAAAAAACATATTCAATGTCTGATGCAGCAAGAGAATTAACCCATTGTATCCATTTCGGATGTAAAGCCTTTGCATTTGGAATGTTCGCTTTTGTCACTGCCTATAAAGCAGGTACAGGGGTAACGACCATTATACGTTTTCCCTGTGCGAGGGCTATCTCTTTTGCTACAGCAGTTTGAAACACTGTCAGAATTGTTTCTGTAGAAGTGAATTTCATTTCAGCTTGTGAGAACAAGTGTGATTTATAAGCTATGGGTACTTGTTCTCCTTCATTAAAGGTTAAGTACGTGAATCAGTATCTTCCTGGAATTATTCGGATTACAAGGTTGCGTACGTTTACGCAAGTCTGTAAATTTGTTGTTGCTAACATGTCTGTTTGCACTGAACGCAAAATTTCTGTGTGTTTTTCAGTCCAATTAGTTGTTTTGAAATCCGGTTTGATTCATTCGTAGAGAGGTTTAACCCTTTCAGCATAGTTTAGAATGTAAGTTCTTCCGAAATTCAGCAAACCTAGAATCGACTACATTTTTCAGCATTTTTGGAGGTTGGAGCAGGGCACACTTCTCTAGAAAGTTGGCTGCCAGGCTTTTTCCTTCACTTGATAATTCGTATCCTAGAAAAAGGACGTTTAAAAGGGCAATTCGTGATTTCTTAAAATTGAATTTGTACCCTTCAGATGCGAAGCCAAGTATTATGGTGTTCACCGTGTTTAAGTGCCTATCCAAGTCATCATCAGTTAGATAGATGTCATCGACATATGATAATGCCTCTTCATCATAGGTTTGTAGTTACTCTGTTACTCTGGCTGAAAATAACCCTGGACTATTCTTGAATCCCAGGGGGAGACGACAGAAGTGACGCTGTGTCCCCATAATTGAGAAAGCGGTCAAATACCTGCTTTCTTGTGCAATGTTTTGACAGAAGAAACCGTTAGATATATCTAATGTTGTTTTATATTTTTTACGCACAATGTTATTTATTAGTGCTGCACTATGTGCGTTTTGTACTGCAAAAGTTTTGCAACAAGAGTTTAGATGTCTGTAATCCAAAAGTAGACGATATGTATTGTGTGGTTTGGAGACAGGAAACAAAGGATTGTTCATGGACGGGGTGCATGTTTCAATCAGCCGTTGGTATTCAAGTTGATCTAAGATCTCCCTGACCTGTGTTTTAGCTTCTTGCTTAACTGGGCACTGCCTTTGTGCAGTTGGCTGAGTTTTTAGTTGTATTTTATGGTGAGGGGAATCATCATCCCATCCTACAAGATTTTTGTATAATGCAGGAGCCTGGGCTACAGCCCATTTTCTGGCATAAGTATATTTTAAATGAATTGTATTATGATTGGAGAAGGCTGGCATAATGATGTCTTCGCCATGTGGGCACTCCCTGACAAATTCAGGTGGCCAGTCTTTTTCACCTAGAAGAATGTCATAACCCTTAGAGAGCTTCTCCCAAAAGAGTGCTCTTATTTTTCTAGTTATATCCCCCTCCATCCGGAGTGTTACTTCATATAACTTATGGCGTACACTAACCCTGGTATCTGCAGTTTCAACTTGGATGTACTCATTCAAGTCTACTGTCTCCAGATGATCCTTCAAGATCTTGCGAGCTACGGTTACTTCTGCTGCGCTGTCCAACATTGTTTGAGCCCACTCCCCGTTCTTGAGTTGTGCCCTCAAGATCCTCGGCATGTCTGATTTGTAGACATGCTACCTTCTTTTTGGTGAATTGAGTTTTTTTATTTTTTGGAAAGTGTTGATCGTCTTTGGACTTCACGCTTTCTTCCTTTTGTTCTGACCGTCCTCTTCTTTCCGATTTCTGTGAGGAAGTCTGAAAGGTACAAGAGGAACGTGTATCAGTATCTATCAGGTTTTCTAAAATTATCCCTGTTCCTGAGGTTATACCTCTTTTCAGAGGGCTCCTTTTGAGGAGTCCAACCTCGGGATTGAGAACGATTCTCTTTAGAAGTGTGTTTAGTGTTCTACCACTTCTTTTTAGGAACAGTGAGAGTATTTTTAATAAAGACCTTCTCAGGACATTCAGTTAGTTGGGGTTTAACTGGTTTCCCACCCAAACTATCGCCACCTAGTTCTTCATAGGATTTTTCAATTATTCTGGCCAGTTCATATGGTTGCTCAGTTACGTCAAATTCTCTTAATTTTTGGCGGATCACCACGGATGCAGCCTCACCTTTAATATTAGCTAATATTATTGTTGAGACCTGTTTAAAATCTTTCATACCTAGATTTAAAGCAGGCTCTGCCCCGTATTCTTTTTGAATCTGTTTCAGGACATCTGGTATTACCGCCTGTTAGAAATGGGGTAGCGTGGTGCAGAGCGGGCGGGCCAAACTCCAAAGGACATGTGTGAAGCATCCACGCAGTACACACAGACGAGACAAAAGGACCAGTACTGGTACAGTTTGGAGGAAGGGAAGGGTAAAGGACGAAGGTACAGTCTCTCACTAAATATGTAACATTGCAATAACCAAGGCAGGCCAGTCTAGAACCACACTATGCGCCAACCTGGAAGGAACACATTAGGCATAACTGTATTGGTATAAATCAGGTGGTCCAACGCTGTAGTCTTAGGGAGAAACAACATTACCAGCATAACTGCAACATCAGTAACATAAGAGCCTCAGGAGCATTAACATAAGTCATGGGCGCACATCCTTCCCTGCCCAGCATCAGCGAACATCACATTACCAATGGCTCCAACTGTATTAGTCCTGAGCATAAACATGTAAACTTGAAGGCATCGTCGGTAGCATCACAGCATGAACAACCATTAGGCCTACAACCTGCATAACCGCACGCAGTAGGCATCAGGGGCATGGATGCGTTCAAATAGGCTGTAAGGCATTAAAACTCTAGCGCATGAGGCAAAAATGTGTTGGCTTAAATCCTGTGAGCATTAACATGAATTATATTTAGGCCCAAAAACATCAGGCAAAAGCCCATAACCAGTGGTGCACCTCTATCCGGGAGATAAACACCCTGAAATCCCTAGGCAGAACACCACCTGCATAGGTGCAGGAGGCCTAAGTACATTATGCGCAACCTTCACCACCTTGCCATAAGAATAACTGCCTTATATCGGGACATATGGGCATGGAGGCAGTATCATGGGGCAGAGGCCCAACTTGGCTTCAAAAATAACAAGCCTCCCAGATGGCAGATCAGTCTTTCACCACAACCGTTGCCACTGCCCACTGTCCAGCGAGGCAGTGGTGTACAATCCAGTCAGCGCAGTCACGTAGGAGCCCCCAAAACATCCCTGGGACGTTGTAGTCCCTCTTCTGGGCCGAGGCTCAAATATGCCTCAATCGCTGCAGCGACCCGCCACTGTGGTGTCGCTGTGTAGCCCCCGGGGCATTGTGGCCCTGTCCGTGGCGGGGCCCCACGGGGTCTTCAATATCTATTGCAGCATGTTGCAGCTGCCCACTGCTGGTCGGGGCAGCTGGAAGAAACAAGATTGGCACCTCCTCGAGGGCTGGGACCACTGGGGGTAGGCACAGTACCCTGTGCCTCGACCAACCCCCCCCCCGGGCCCTACACGCAGCCCCACTCACCAGGCTCCTCTTGCACGGCAACTGATTTCATCACAGCGGGGCTCTCCTCTCCTCACGAGAGCCCCACCGACATCAGCACTCCTCCGGGCTTCACCTCTTGAGCGGCTCCTGATGTTCTTATGGGCAGGAAAGGCACCGACAATGTGCCTCGGCAATCCTTTCCCGCTTCTCTTCACACATGGGTCTTCCTCGGTCCTCTCCCGGGCTCCGTAATAGCTGCTGGGCTCACTCACCACCTGGAGCCCTGCAGATGTCGCGCAGCTCTCTCCTACGGCTACACGCAGCCGCCAATACACCCGCGGGGCTCTCCTCTCCTCACGAGAGCCCGGCCAACACCAGCACTCCTCCGGGCTTCACCCGGGTTCCCTCATGGGACCCGGGGCTTCAGTCGGCCTCTTCCTGCTTCCGCCCAGACAGGGCTGGACTTCCTGGAGTTGCTCCGGCCTCGCCCAATCCCAGCGCGGCCCCCGTGACGTCACAGGGACCCCGCACGGCGCTCCCGGGGCGGCAGCGGTGATCCCCGTCAGTGGCTTGGTTCCTCAATGAGGGGTAGGCTCCCTCCAAAGGCGAGACGCACATGGCGGGGTGAGCACCCGCCTACCTCCACAGGAAGGCGGAACGCGGCTCTCTCCTGTCTCCTGCCCGGGTTGCGGCGGTGATTCTCCTCTAGGTGCCAGTGCGGGGTGGGCACCCGCTCATTAGATTTGCATGCCAAGCACCGCCACTACTCGGGGTGGGCACCCTTGGCACCTTCAACTAAACAGTTCCCCCTGGCCACACAGCGCTGCTAGATCATGCAGTATAGCGCTTAACAGGCGCTAAGCAGTTTCACTAACTTCAGGGGCAACAGGCAGAGCTCCTCTTCTCCCGGCCACTCAGTACACAGCGCCGCCTTCAACAAGGGCCAGATTGCAGGCAGGACACAGTCCCTCCAAGCGTAGCACCCACCTTGCGCAGGGCATGCAGGCAGGGTCCCACGAGGTGCTAGGGTGCAGGCAGGGAGCACAGGCCAGTCCAATATAGCACTCTCCTTCCTCAGGCGCTAGTCAGCAGTGATGGCCCAGGGGTAGCAGGGCAGCAGGCACTACTGGGAAAAGTCAGCAGTCAGTGGGCACTCATCAGGACAGGGCGGTAGGCTTTAGAAACCATCCTCCTCTGTAGCGTGGCACTCCTCCTGTACAGCAGCCTTTACTTCTGCAGTGGGGCTTTCACTAGCCCTGTGGGCAGCAGAGGGGGTTCAGTTGGGTGCAGGGTACCGCACACAGGCCCAAGTGACGGTACCTCCTGACAGCAGGTCCCCTCACGTTCATGTCCAGGCTCTGACTGAGCACATGGTGGCACAACCCCCCTACTTATACACGCCTTACCCCACCTTCCAGACAGTGCCAGAAGCTTCTAGAAGCTTCTGGGGAACTGGTTCTAACTGGCTCAGGGGGAGGAGTAGGGCACCCTGGGTGCCAGGCTTTCCCTCCAAAAGCTGGGATGGCTGGGAACCGAATATCTAGACTGCTAACCCACCGCAGTCAGGTGGCACCACACACAGCCATAGCATCCATTTTAAAAGCGACATTTCACCAGGGTGCATTCTTATGATGGGGGAATTATAGGTGCGCACACCATTGCAGTACATTTAACATGGCATCTCACACCACAAATGGCCTATTCATTTCTCAACCATGGGGGAGACATCCTAAAACAGGGGGGTGAAAAGCGAAACATTTCGGGAAAAATGGGCCAAGTCCAACACCACCATAGACGGAACACCATGTGTTTTTGTATAGATTGCAGCAAAGAATGTACCCCAAGTGTCACAGTCCTCCAGGTGTGGTGCGATCCCCATTGGTAAGCAGATAGTTAGAATACTGTGTTTCTCATGAGGGGTAGTATCGGGAAATACTGCCTCGATTTGAGTAATTTTTTTAGCTATCCAGATCGGAAGTTGTTCCCGTTTTGCGGGCAATTTACCAATGACTGATTGTATAGTCTGTGGTGTGATTTTATTTGTGTTCCCCTGCTAAGGGGTGTGTTGTGGAATCCTTATAGGAGGTTGGACTGTTAGAGTCCGCATGACATATTGAACCAATTGTCTATGGATTTTGATTAGTTGTTTCAGTTCAACTAATAGTTCCGCACATGTCATTTCTTCAATGGCAGGATGTGGAGTATAGCTGGCTAAAACCGGCCATGTTGCTCCTGGTCTACCTAGTGGACCGAGCCTGGTAATGTGATTTTGATGTTGTAGGGCGCCTTTAAACCAGAGTGCCTGCTCTTGGTATGTTAGTGGAATTTCAACATCCTCGAAAGAAGTGTATTCCGTCGGATGTTCCTCTTCTTTGTAGAATTGATACTGGATTTGCTTCAGGGAAGATAATCCATGAATAGAATACCTCTGTCTGCCGATATTCATGTGCCTCTATGACAGAAATTACCCTACCACCTCTTGATGATAGGCCATTTGTTATAAGTTTTATAGTGATGGTTTTCCTTAAATTTTCCGGGATGATTATAGCATACGGGTCATCTTCATTAAATCCTGTAACGTCTAAGCCTGGTAGGGCTGCAGCTGCTGCAGCTCCACCTGTTGCGTTTTTGTCGCCGTTAAGCGACATTGTTTAATTAAAGTTTGCAGAGCAAGTTTCAAGGAAACAAAGATAAGGTGCACAATATTTTGGAACACTGTATCCTTGAATGTTGAGCAAAACCAAAAACTAATACATAGGATTCTCGTCCTACTCAGTTATGGCAGATATTTTATCCTTTTACCCACTCCAGACGTCTAATGGAGTATTTTAAGGGGTCTCTGAGAAAAGCAAGACTGAGTTATTTTAGTATCTAGCATTAAATTAGTGCCTTACCAAACGTTGGGCACCATGTAGTGTAGTTCCTATATTCCCAATAGGCTCTGCGCATTGGAATAATATATCCTATAGATTAGACGTAGGACTACGGTCGACTAGGTCTCTATTGAATATACTAAACTTAATAGTGAGTGCCAGCTAGCTCAGAGGTCACTAGAAACTTTCTTGAATACACTAAAAGGGATTAGTTTCTGACAACCACATAAACATGACAACTTTGTTTCCCAAGAATAAGAAATATATCTCTAGAGCCGTAGAAACAATAGATAAGTATTTCACTCAGTCAATCGTGGATGCTTCGTTTCAACAGAGGTGCAGAGAAATAGAGAGATGGCGTTTTCAATAAAAGGGTTTATTGAACAGTCTTCTTTCTCATGCAAGTAAAGTGAACTGCTATAATCATAACGCAGACTCCAAAGTATAATGTGTACAGCGAGAACAATTTTATAAAATAATACTGTAAGAGCTAAACCATGTATAAATACATGCATAAATAACAATGACTAAAAGTACTCAACTGGTGCTTCTAAAATATGCCTACCCCAATGTACCTAACCTAAGTCTAGTACGAGGGAAGAAGTCAGTGTGGTGTGGTGTAGCATAGGTTTAGTTTTCTTTGCCAAGAATCTATCCAAGATTTCTCTTAGGTTCTAATCAGCTCCATACCTTTAGTTTAGAATGAATGAGGTCTGGTATCTCTGTCTCGGGACTCGATTTACCAACACCCCGCAAGGGGAGCTTGGAAACACTGGAGCTGGATTCTCACAGAGAGAAATGCAGCCCCTCGATCAGTGCATCAGCTGGAGGATCGGCTTCCTTTGGCACTTGCTGTAGCGAGCTGCGTCGGGCAAGTAGATAGTCGAACAGCTCCGAAGCACTGTGTCTTGCTAGAGCAAGTGAGGGCATATTTATACCTTGAAGGTGCTAGTTTAACGTAAAGTCGGGCATAATAACGTCAGTAAAGAACCCCAAGGAAATAGTAGTTATTTGTAAAGTACATGAGTTCTTGGACAAATCAATATTCAAGCAAGGGGAGGTCCCTGACTGCTTGAGCCGATTTTCCAAGGAATCGTTGTTACGTTTTGGTCCGGGTGGAGGTAGCCATGCATGTATTTGGACTGCATGGGCTATGCCTAAATAAGGGAATGATTTCTATGTCTATATTAGGGCAATGTGAGATGTACCTATATAAGTGCATGAATCAGGAAAATTCACTTGGATCCTAAAATGCCATACAACAAAGGAAAAGCTCCCTTATACACCGACGGGTATATGGCTAAAATTATTAGTGGACCATCTCTATTTTCCACCCAGCCAAATAGGAGTGGGAGCCCTAGAGAGCAATTGCTTGATAAATTGGAGAAGGCAAGAAGAAGCACATCAGAACTGAGCTTCGTGCTCGGATGCTGAATGAGTACCTTAAGGCAGGAATTATCCCACAGGGACTACAAGTGAGAAACACCTGAGGCATTTTCCGTGAAGACCCTAAATTCAAGGGTAACTTTACCCACATCTCCACAACCTCTTACCGCCACTGGATGGTTTGGGGTGTGGAAAAGCAGTGGGGCATGCAAAGGCAGAACTTAAAGAGATTGAGGAACTCCTTGGGGGTGACAGAGTAGCAGAGTCTAAAACATTGCTGGATAAATTGAACAAAACAGTAGAAGAATTCAACTAATTTGAGTTGAAGAAAAAGCAGATAAGGTGACAAAGGATATAAAGAATTTCTCTAAAGAAAGGGCCTACTCCTACTTAAGAGAAGACTATTACACCACTGTAGGAAACCAGAATAGATAGAATACCTGGGCGAGATTTAGGAGAATTTCTCAGAATCCTCGGGTGGCTCAGAAGATTTGGATGCCCAATCAGGTCCCAGTCGGTAAGACAATCACCCAGGGCAGCCTTTTTTAGATTGAGGCGGCAAGGCGAAAGGGAAAGCATGGTACCAGTACCCAGGGGAGCGACAAACGAGGTGGAAACATTACCAGTGGGCAGGATAGAAATAGAATGGAAGTGATTCCCATTTTCAATCTGTCAAGGCATACATTATCCTCAGCTGAAATATCTCTTCTAAGTAAGGATTTATCATATGTTATCACAGAGAAAACCAACTTCTTTAATTTGAAGGCAGAACTATTTCAGTTCTTCCAAAAAATACATTTGAGACTATTCTTTAAGGACAGGGAACCTATGGCACAAGACTCTGTGACAGGTTTAAGACCACCGTTTACCTTTTATCCCAGTAACGCCACGATGCCGTCAGAATTGTCAATGTATGAGAAGTTAGTCCTAGGGGCCCAGACAATCTAAAACAGGAGAGGGGGTTCATACCGTACAATATGACTCTACAGGAACGTCAGGCACGTAACTAACCTACAAATGACAAGAATATAATTCTCAAAGGGACCCTCTGACGGAGAAAACCGACCTGGGTGCTGCCGGTTTGCCGAAAACGCCAACTTCTCCCCCATACAGCCTCCCCTTATCCCTGGAGGGATCCGCCGTCTTGCCGCTTGACAACAACTTGCAGCACCCGCTTCGCGGGTGCCGCTGCGCGGCGAGAGGCGAGGGGTAGAGGCTGCTGGTGTGACTGCTGGTATCAGGAAGGAGGAGGGAGCACCGCGAGTCTGCCGAGAGCGCGCCAGCAGGGACTCACAAGACCAGGAGTCCCTGCGCTGCACAGGTGTACTCGGCCGCACCCCCAGCAAGACACGCCCCCCCTGACTGTCCAGGTTTCAAAAGCAGGAGCCTCCTCATTTCCAGCGGGACCCCTCTGACGGAGAAAACCGACCTGGGTGCTGCCGGTTTGCCGAAAACGCCAACTTCTCCCCCATACAGCCTCCCCTTATCCCTGGAGGGATCCGCCGTCTTGCCGCTTGACAACAACTTGCAGCACCCGCTTCGCGGGTGCCGCTGCGCGGCGAGAGGCGAGGGGTAGAGGCTGCTGGTGTGACTGCTGGTATCAGGAAGGAGGAGGGAGCACCGCGAGTCTGCCGAGAGCGCGCCAGCAGGGACTCACAAGACCAGGAGTCCCTGCGCTGCACAGGTGTACTCGGCCGCACCCCCAGCAAGACACGCCCCCCCTGACTGTCCAGGTTTCAAAAGCAGGAGCCTCCTCATTTCCAGCGGGACCCCTCTGACGGAGAAAACCGACCTGGGTGCTGCCGGTTTGCCGAAAACGCCAACTTCTCCCCCATACAGCCTCCCCTTATCCCTGGAGGGATCCGCCGTCTTGCCGCTTGACAACAACTTGCAGCACCCGCTTCGCGGGTGCCGCTGCGCGGCGAGAGGCGAGGGGTAGAGGCTGCTGGTGTGACTGCTGGTATCAGGAAGGAGGAGGGAGCACCGCGAGTCTGCCGAGAGCGCGCCAGCAGGGACTCACAAGACCAGGAGTCCCTGCGCTGCACAGGTGTGCTCGGCCGCGCCCCCAGCAAGACACTCCCCCCTGACTGCAACGCTCCCTATTTAATCATCGGACTGCCGCTCAGCGGGACGCGAGCGAAGCCCGAGCAAAGGGCGGGCAGTCTGTGGCAGTCAGGGGCTGACAGAGGCTGGGCTGGGCCACCCCATTTTCATCTACCGACTTTGGCCCATCAGCCTGGTTTCTCCTTACGGGTACAGCGGCCCACATGTCTACCCGTTCTGGTAAAGCACTGAGGGGTGGGAGCGAAAGTGCTACGGGGAGTACAATGATAGGCACAATGGACAAATTCATCACAAGGGTAGCAGCAGTCATCGAAAAAGAGATTGTGATGACGGAACGTCGCCTCTCACAAGAATCTTTCCCCTCCACACGCTCCTCCTTAGGAGCTGTTGCACATGCCCTGTCACCAATCTCCACTTACCCTGTCTCCCCCTTGACCGGGAACCTGTCCGTACAGCCTCGGATTACAGCCATAGGGGCAAGTATCGATAGGCTGGAAAGCTTAATAATAAATCCCTTGCCCCCCAGCCCTAGCTTAGTGGCTGCTGATCCCTGTCCTGTCACACTCATAATTACATCCTCCGGCCAAAATTCCCAACCATCCTCTCAGGTTCCCTTACCAGCTCATAACCCGCCGTCCTTGGCGCGAGCTTGTTTGATTTGCAAGAAGAGAAAAAGGGTTATCAGCACACGGAAGGGGAGTTACTCCTCGCTCCACAAGCGACCAAGGAAACATGTCCCCAGAGGTTCTACTTATTTGGATGGTGGAGGGCTAGAACCATCTGTGGGTACTGTTCCTATAGTACCAGCGGCAGATACTCCTTTGTCAGATTATTCGGTCCCGGCATTACCCACATTGCCACACGAGGCGCCCTCCCCTGAGCTCATTGAGAAATTGGTCAAGTCCTTGCTGGTACCGCTTATTGACCAAGTCAAGAGTCTGGGGGACAGGCTAGATAGATTTAAACAGACCACCCGGGACAATTTCTTCTGCCTGAAAACCCTCATTAAATTACAGTCTAAGCTCAGGGAGGATACTGCGGATGGAAAAGATGGGAAAGGGGATTCAGGGGGTCAATTACAGGGAACCCCACCATCTACGTCCGCTCCTGCACAAGCCACAGGGAAGGCTTTGACATCTGCTCCTCCTGCTTGTGCAAAGTCGACACCAACTACTCATGTTGTCCAGATCCATGCCAGTACTCCCCCAGTAGTGAGGACTGTAAAGCCTAAACCTGACCAAAAGAAGCTGCAAGAGGGAGTGGCTGGCTCTAAGCCTAAACTACCAGCCGTTCTACCCACTGAAGTCAGGAGAGTAAATACGCCCCAAAAGGCAAAACCAACTACTCGCCAACCTAAAATCCCTAGCCCGGTGGTTATATCACAAAAGGTGGCACGAAAGTGTCCCCCAGTTAATCTCCCCCCTGAGTGCCACCCGTATGTTGTTGTCCTTATCAAGGTTCCCGCATTGAGGGACGACCAGCAGGAAACCCATCAAGCACTGAAGAATAAAGTCATCCACTGGTTGAAAGCCAACAGACCCCTTCCCTTGGGAGTGGATGGCTTGATTCTTGGCGTACGCAGGGTCGGATGGATTGGTCAGGGGAAAAAACTGGTCGAGGGTGATTGTGTGGTGGTTAATTTCCAAGACGTGAGAGCTGCCCACACAATATGTAGCTTAGGGCAGGCCACGGCGGGTCCTGGTGTTGAAGCAGTTGATTTAACATACTTCTACCCGCGGCCGGCCATGAACTGCTCAGGTCAACCCCCCGTGTATACCCTCCAAAACAGTACCTGTGGCCAATGGCATCGAGCCACAACCGTAGCCCAGCCATATGCAGCCTGGCCATTGTCGAGTTGGGGTCTCAGGGGGTACTGACTCCCTGACTCCTCTTATGGGGCCAGGGTGGTCCGATCATCTGATGTCCAGTCCTCTCCATCCGCAGAATGTGAAGACCCCCCGACTATCCCAGGGGAGCAGGTCGTCCCAGTAGATACAGGGGAACCTGGGGTGGCGAGGGACCAAATTGAGCATGCCATTGTCTGTTCTCCCTCGGGAGACACAGACTCGGATGGCCCTGTCGAGCCCTGTAGCATTGCGGCTGTGGCGGACCCACTTGTTAGGGTTCTCAGCTGGAATGTGGCTGGTCTGGACAGGAAACTGGCCTTGCCCGACTGGAACGCACTTGTGGAGGAGTACTCCATATGTCTGTTCCAGGAAACCTGGAGTAGGGAGCCCCTTCACAAGGTAGGATATTCTTCTCATCATATACCTGCTGTACACTCAGTGACTGGTAGGGGTCGTCCCTCGGGTGGCCTCCTCATTTGGGTAGCTTCCTCGCTTAACTGTAGGGTGGAGGAGCACGACACAAAATGTCCGGATCTCGTTAACATCATTCTAAAATCCCCCAAGGGTCGTGTTATTTTAAACATTTATAACATCTATGCACGAGGCACCAAGGGGGGTAGAGAATCCCCCACTATAGCTCGCCTTGAGGGCCTGCTTCGATCCTCTCCCCACAAGTCCTGTACCCTGGTAGCGGGCGACCTCAATTGCACGTTTGAACCTCTTGGCTCAGATGTCACCCAAGATCAAGAGGATGTTAATTACAGGAGGGGGATACCGGCTCTAGAGCTTAGCCCCATTAAAATATGGACGGAAGTGGCGCTCCAGGTAAATTCTCTATCAATGGAGTTTGATCTGAGGGCCCTCAATGGTAGACCAAGCAAAAGGGATAGACCTCAGTAAGAACCTATATTTCTTTTTAATAGAGTAAATCCAAACTATTTAAGACAACGATGCCATATAGAAACAAGATTTAGATTATTTTTCAAACATATAAGTTTATTTATATATTTTTATCGTTTTTTCTCAAATTTTTTTTTAAGATATATTTGTACAATTATACATAACATTGTCCATGTTTCAAGGAGTGCCCTCTATTGGCAATGGGTAACAGTTAGTCTCGCTAATCAAACATACTAACTTTCATACTTCCTTTCATACTTATCTTACTGATTTTTAAAAAAAGGGGGATGAGAACATACTAAACAATATAAACATACATACACAACAATATAACAAATGCTATTAAAAATCTTTGAGGGCATGAGACAATGTTCTGAAAAACAGAAAAATACAACAAAGCTTTCAATTTCATAATTTCTTTTGAATTTAACATCTTATTGGCATCATATGTGTATAACTTCTTCTATGGTTTAGAGAAACAATGAGCGCTCATAGCCTATTATGCATCCTGCTACAACATTTAGAAAAATAGTATGTATGTATATATCTGTCTCTGGTCCTGAGGAAGGTGACACTCACCGAAACGTACGTCGGCCCAACATCCACAGTCTTGGATACGAACTGGTTATTTCCACCTTAACTAGCTGAATGTTACCATCCACACTATCATAAGTATCCCAATAAGTACACCTCTGAGTTGCCACTTGCATTAGTCTGTTTTTTGTAAAAAAAAAAATTTTGTTGTAGTGTTTATATTGTTTAGTATGTTCTCATCCCCCTTTTTTTAAAAATCAGTAAGATAAGTATGAAAGGAAGTATGAAAGTTAGTATGTTTGATTAGCGAGACTAACTGTTACCCATTGCCAATAGAGGGCACTCCTTGAAACATGGACAATGTTATGTATAATTGTACAAATATATCTTAAAAAGAATTTTGAGAAAAAACGATAAAAATATTTAAATAAACTTATATGTTTGAAAAATAATCTAAATCTTGTTTCTATATGGCATCTTTGTCTTAAATAGTTTGGATTTACTCTATTAAAAAGAAATATAGGTTCTTACTGAGGTCTATCCCTTTTGCTTGGTTTATTGTCTCCCCCCTCTGGACCTAAAAGTATCTGGGAGAACTCTTTCTTTACATTTTATGGCCCTCAATGGTAGGACTGGCTCAGACAAAAAGGGAGCACATACATACAATAGGCCCAGTCATACGTCAAGAATTGACTACATTCTGCTTGACGTCCACCTATGGAGTTCGGTCATAGACATGGAGATTATACCCTCCGTCGAGAGCGATCACAACCTGCTCTCGCTTGCCTTGACTCCCTGGTGGTTAGAAGGTATAGGGAGTGGAACCCCATGCACCACCGTCCCGGACCTGTCATTTGTCTCTAACTGTGGACGACGGCTAAAGTGGGCCAAGCTGTCGCTCTCAGTCGAGAAAATATCCTCCATAACGCAGCTCCTAGCCGCAGCCCTAGATAATTTTGACTCTCTTGAGGGTGGGGTGGTGGAGGTGTCCGACAGGTTTTGTAACCTAACTCAGGCTCTAAGCAACCTCTTTATTGTCCCAGCCAGTCCTAACGGGAAGAAACTACGTCCCCGGGCCAGACAGGGCTGGTTTAATCGTAATTGTAGGGAAGCAAAGACATTGCTCATCGAAGCGGTAAAATCCAAATCACAAACCAGGATCAGGGAGGCCAGAAGGCTTTACTCATATAGCTTAAAAAATGCCAAAAAGGAATGGGAGGACAGCTTTTGGCAGGACCTCTTGGCCGCTAGTCGAGGGAGAGACGCCAAAGGGTTCTGGGACCTGGTGGGTAGTAGAAATCGTCCAGATGACACTTTGAGGACCTGCTCTATCACTGCCCAGGTGTGGTTTAACCATTTTAAGGCTCTTTATTCTGCCGTAGAAGGCACACTCAATGACCCCTTTTCCCTTCCCCCCTCATCCTTGGACAGAGGCACTGACCTCTTTTCCGCACGGGAGGTTACGAATCTGATTAAATCTCTAACACCACTAAAAGCAGCTGGTCCGGATGGGTTGCCAGGGGACCTTCTTCGAGCCTATCCGGGCGAATGGGGGTGTTGATCTCTGTCCTTCTTAATGCTATCATCGAGGGAGGTTCTGTGCCTGAGTCTTGGAAAGGGGCAGAGGTAGTCCCAATTTTTAAAAAGGGTTGTCGGGATCTACCGGGGAATTACAGGCCAATAAGCCTCATTGACTCAACCCAGAAGGTGGCGGGAAAAGATATTCTAGGGAGGATTCTCCAGTGGGTGGATGATAACCACATATTGTCCGATATGCAAGCCGGTTTTCGCTCAGTTACAGGAACTATCGAGCAAGTCTTTAGACTCCTGTTACTTTACTGGAAGGTGGTGGAGCTGGGCAAAGGCAGTCTTTATTTGGCCTTCATAGACCTGAAGACTGCCTTTGACCTGGTTCCCAGGGAGGAACTCTGGAGGGTGTTGTATGGTCTTGGGATGCCCCCTTACATCTTAATGCTCCTCATCAAACTGCACAATGCCAACTATGCTCAGGTGCGATGGGGACTGAACGGGGAAAAGACCGATAGGATCCCGGTCGTCAGGGGCGTCCGGCAGGGCTGTGTACTAGCTCCCACCTTATTTTCCCTGTACGTGAACGGGGTGGTTGAGCACCTGCTTGGTGAACCAGCAGACGCCCCCTCCCTGGGGGGCGTTAGGATTCCAACCCTGCTGTTTGCCGACGACACCCTCCTCATTTTCAAAAACCCCCAGGGCCTCCAGAAGCTTCTGAACCGCTTCCAGGATTTTTGTGCAAAAAGAGGACTTGTCATCAATGTGGACAAAACCAAATATCTAATCATGCACCCACCCCGTAAGCTTGGCCGACCTCCTATTCTGAACTCTATCCCTCTTGAAAGAGAGTCAGAATTTGACTATTTGGGAATTCGAATGAGCGATGCCATGAGCTGGACTCCCCATATAAACAAAATGACCATCAGCCATAAAAGGGTGGGGGGAGCATTGCTGAAGGAGTATAATAACTCATCTAAACAATGCGTAGCTCCAATAATTGATATTTATAAAGCCCGAGCTGTAACCGCATCACTCTACGGGGCTGAGCTTTGGGGCCTAGGTAACATGGAGGCTTTGACCAAGGCAGAGAACACATTTCTAAAGGACCTCTTGGCCATCCCGATGAGCACCCCGACAGTTCCGGTGCTTCTGGATACGGGTTGTAAAGCAATTAAGGACCAGGCCCGCCTACGGCCTCTTCTCCTTTGGGCCCGTCTGTGGAGGGTTCCGGAACTAAAATCATATGCAGACAGGCTGTCAGAGGTGATGGGCTCGGACGGCTGGCACAAGATTAAATGGCTTAGGGATATTAAAAATCTACTAGGGGACCTAGGATTGGGGTCGTGCTGGTCCACCCACTCTACCCCACCGAAGGCGACCCTAAAAAACTATACTGGGAATGGGTCTCTGCCAAGCTCATCAGCAACCAGCGTCACTGCAATTCCACCGCAGCATTCCTGCAAATAAAAGACGTTGTTGCCTTTGAGCCTTATCTGGACACAATCACGATATCTGTGGACCGGGCACTTTTTATTAAATTTAGACTAGGCACTTTACCTCTAGCTGATCTCCTCTCTAGATGGAATATGCCTGCACAGGCTTCATGCCACTGCGCCTTATGTACTAATAGGCCCGAAACTGTGGCCCACTTCCTTTTTGAATGCCCTGACTACGCCCGCCCAAGATCCCACTGGCTTAAACCACTTTGTAGACAATTGGGTACTCGCCAGCATCTGGTGGCTCTACGTATTTTACTAACTGATACATTCTCTCCCATCGTTTGTGCTGTATCCAAATTTTTAAAATGGGCATGGTTGATCCGTTTAAAAAGACTGTCCATATCAATTTAATTCTCCTTTTAATTAATTTATCTTTTTGATCTAATTGCCACTTCTTATCTGCTTTGCTTTTAAATGTACAGTCTTTTACGATGTGCTGTTTTTATATACTTTTGCACTGCTTTTATGATACTTGTATATCGAAATAAAGCAATCAACCAACCCACCAACCATAATTCTCAAACCCACCAACAGAGGTGGTTGTATTGTGGTCGAGAATGGCAAAGACTATGACATTGAGATCCAAAAACAAATCAGTGAAGAAAAACACTAGCCAAAACTGCGTACCAACCCATTACCAGTTATCAGGGATGAGATATTGAAAGTCACCACAGAAGGAAAGAACGAAGGGGACATACGCAAGAAACAATGTGAGTTTTTGAATGCAGAATATCCCAGAACCCCTGTCCTCTACACACTCCCGAAGATACACAAGAGCACCACAAACCTCCCCGGCATACCTATTCTGTTTGGGGGCGGCTCCATTTTGGAGCCCATTGGAAGGTACCTAGACTTTTTTATTAAGGATTTTGTCCCAAAACAAGATGCATATGTAAGGGATACTATGTATATGATTAACCATTTTAATGGTATGCCTTACAGCATCGAATCAGACTGGTTAGCAACTCTTGATATTTCATCACTTTACACCAACATACCACAAGATGAGAGTATTCAGGTCATTGAAAGATTATTGGATACGAGACCTATGCCCATACAGGTACTCACCATATTCATTATCTCGCTTCTTCGCATTGCCTTACAATCCAACTATTTTGTCTCTGGTGGCAGCTACTACCAGCAATGCTCCGGGACCACCATGGGAGCCGTTTTTGCATCAAACCTGGGGAATATTTACATGGACCATGTGGAACAGAAATTTGCCCTCAATATCACCAACATTAAGTGTTGGAAAAGGTACATATATTACATCTTTCTTATTTGGTCTGGCAGTGACATAGTATTCAACAACTTTGTAATGTACCTCAATAACATTCAAACACATCTGACATTCACCTTTGCATTATGTAGTATGTATTGTTTAATTAAAGTCCAACGAAGATATAGAAAACAGTGACAAGGACTCTCAAATGCCTTATAGAACAAGACGTACAACTCATATTCCATATAACTTAACTATAAAAAACAGATGGTGAAATCCTGAACACTCAGGGGGATATTCTCAATAATATGTGAAAACTACCGCATAAGTAGCTTAACGCAACTCTTCACATCGCGGTCTATCACGGGAAAATAACACTGTGTTAATGTGGTATTCCCAACACGGCGGCACCGTGCGATAGACCCACCACAACGCTTCAAATGACTGTGTTAAAACCAACGCGATGCCGTAAAAATGTGAAACACGAACGCAAAAAAAGCTGCGATGAGGCCAAGCGCGATACAAAAATCAGCAAAAACCAGCCACATGCCTGCAATCCTCACGCAACATGCGGGAAAAGGCACCACAAAAGCAGAGTACAAAAACGGTGAGATGACAATGTACGAGCACATCCGTGACGTAGAACAAATGACCATTGTCCCGCATCACATAGGCATCTCCTCACAGTCACAATGTACATTGACATGCAGTCTGCATGTCAACTGCGCCAATGCAGACACATGCATGGAACACACAGTAAAACTGCATCACCCTTTCATATTGCAGAGGGACAAGCAACCCCCCCTGCACACAGACGTGTCATTGCCATGATCAATCAATAATGACAGTGTGGACGAATGTAGGGGCAGTGACTCCCGCTTATGTACATGTTACCCATGTTGTGGGACTTGAGTCACAGGGGGCATCCCTGCATCATGGTGGTACATAACTGACCCAACTGACCTGTAGGTCACACATGGCAGCCAAAATGTAATGAGCTTGGACACACGTGAAACGCCGAAGAGTGGGATACTCTACTAACTGTGACACACCGAACGGGCATTTCAAATACGTGACATGCCAAACAGCCCCTCTGCACAGTGGTGACACACCCACCAGACATGAACACATCATAAAATCGTCATCAACATATGTCGCACTGACACCTGTCTGAGTGATGTGCCTGAACAGATGAGTGACATGCACTAGGGAATGTTACTTTGGAATGAAATTATTTTTCGTGCCCGTGGTAATCCTGTACTGTCCCATGATTGCCAAGGACGGTCACAATGTGACGTGTTCATCAGAAGAAATTTGCATCGATGGTGTCCCTGCGGGCTATTCCTGCTGTGGCTGCAGTGGGTGTGGTCCAACTGCCTCATCTTCAACAGCGCCGTCCGGTGCCTCTGGGACTAGTATCCATGGTGCCTTGCTGTGGAAACATATGTCATGCAACACAAAACATGTAACAATCATCTTGCACACTTTGTCAGGGCTGTACAGGAGCCTTCCACCTGTGACATCCAGCCACATGAAACGTGACTTCAACACACCAAATGTGCCTTCCACGATGCCCCTGGTGCGTTTGTGGCTAGGATTGTAATGCCTCTGGGCCTGTGTGTTCGGGGCTCGGAGGGGTGTCATCATCCAAGTGCATAGTGCATATCCTTGGTCACCTGTGACAGTGCAGGGAGACATGAGTCAATAGTTGATTCTGCATGATGTGTTGGCAGGCTGACTGGTTCATTGGTGTGTGATATGTGTGACCTTGTGATGACATGTACTGCTTGTTGCAAATGAGCGGCATCAATGTGAATTACGTAGCCTCACTGCTGCTCCTCCCTCCCCCGAGCCCAGTCACTAGTGTGCGCAGCAGGGTTGCATCAGGTGCACCCCTATGGCACACCATTGTCATGCCCATCTGCGCATGTCCACAAGCCTGACTATGACACTGTGATGTTGTGCGCTGAAGGTAGGCGGCTACGTGTGTGTGGGCTCATGGTAAGGACTGGGCGAACACAGATGTAGAGGTCATGCCTGGCTGAACTCGCCCTGTGGTTAAGGGTAGACTTTTGGCCAATGCTGTGCAAATTGAGGCACACAAACAGTTGGCATGTATTTTCCCGGACCCCAGGCGGGCCTGCTCACCCTCATGTACCCCTCGGCCGAGGCCGCAATCTGTGGGCATGCTACATGGCAACGTTGCACATCGCGTGACGGCTAGAGCAGACACTAGACTAGAGACACACACATCAGTTACCTCCTTGCCAAGGCCAATACTGAACCACTCCCAGAGCCACGTGTCGAATGACCACACCCCTAAGCAATACTGCTGTATGCCGGTCCACTCACTTACGCTAACAGGGGGTTCTGGCACAGCTACTTGTCCCAGGTCTACACCACTGCCTGAGGTGACAAGGTTGTGAACGCTGTAAACAGCACAATGTGATGTGGTATGGCACGGGCCCCACATGCATACATAATTACCACGCAGACACACTGAGAGATTCTGTGGACTGGCTACGGGCACGTGCGCCCTTCCTTTTTTATTGCCAGGGTCACATGTCCAGTGACACTTGTGCTGGAAGGGTGTTGGGTAGTGTAAGCAACCCCTCAGGGGTTGGTTGGTGCTGGCAACAACTACAACAGTGATCAGGCAATCAGAAGTTCAAAGTACAAACAGCAAGGGTCCATGACGTGAGCTGCACAGAGTTTGTGGTCCCGGATGCTCTGCAGCCGGCTCAGGCACACCCGCAAGGGACGGTGACTTGTGGTGCACTGAGATAGGGCCACGAGTTCTGAGCGGGTCCTCGTTGATGTTCAAGGAGAATGTCACAGAGTGTTACGGGGGACAGTGGAAAGTGTTCATTCAGGGCATGATGCAAAGGGCAGAAGCAAGCAGAAATAGGCAACATGGAGGAGTTGAATGCTACAGTCTCCTTTCCCCCAACATGTCAATTTCAGCTACATGATGAAGACAACCCCCAGGCCATAGACTCAGACGCCTACAAAGTTCAATCGGAGAGAGCCCATGACTCCCGTGGCACAGAGTCAGTGGCACAAGAGCTGGGAGGGGAGGCAGTCTGTGATGAGGCCTGTACAATGAACAAATCGGGACTCAGTTCCAATTGTGTGTCCTACTCGACCGCAGTGTGTGCCGGAGGCAGCGTTCAGTGTGGGGCAACCGCTGTGCAGCCAGTATTTCCCCATCAGCCAGCTCCTCCTGAATCTCTAACATACGGCATTGGAATGGCATGTGGAGAAGATTGCTGGTTGATGGAGTTGAGGGCACCAGAGCTGAGCGGGTGTGCACCCTGCGACGATGCTGTGTCCTTCCAGGGACAGACTGGATTGGATTTGTCTGAGGCCTGCTGGAGCGGTGTGTAGGCCAAAGGCAGAAGTCCTCAGGGGCCCACAGACATATGTTGTCAGAATGCTATGCACAGAGTTGCTGGCACCACATCGAAGGGAGTATAGGGATTTAAATGATGCCTTAAGTATGAGCTCTGCCATTGTGCGAATAAGACTCAATTCCAAATGTGTGACCTACTTGCCCGCTGTGTGTGCCGGTGGAGTACGTCAACGAGAAAGGAGTATTGAGGACCTTGCTCGCGGAGGCTGTGATGGTCTGAAGAGGCTGCCAAGGTTGCAGGCCTTGGGCTTGGAGCTTGCACTGGCACATGGTGAGCACTTTTGGAGGCACGCTGGTGTCGGCAGGTGAGCAGTGCGGCCTGGAATGCGCAGGGGCGTCCCGGGCAGCGGCAGGCGCCCAGGATCGCAGGCACAGCCAGACACGGCGTCGGCCTCGTGGCGGAGTGAGATGCGCTGCCGTGGCAGACACATTGGGCATTCCGGAAGAGAACCACGCCCAGAGAACACAAGTTCCCTTCAAACTGAGCAAATAAAACAGACGGGTACAGGAGGAAGAGGCAGAGGACCTACCAAAGGATAGCATTTCGTGTGGAGTCATGTGGTGCAACAGTCTCTTCTCCTACTCTCACCGCCTGACTCATAGGAAACTGCACATAGAAAATGGGGACAGCATCGCAACACAATTTTGGATCCCTTCCGGTGCTTGCAAATATCGGCGAAGAGACTAATGTATGGTGTCTGCTGGCCTGAACTACATTTCACAGCAGCCTACAGACATGGTGTCATGATAAGCTAGAAGAAACACTATTAAAAGTATTTTTTGCCCATGTCTGTGTTCACAGAACGTTTTTTACTTGTGTCCGTTTTTCCTTCCCTTTCTCTTTGGAATCCTGGAATCTTGATAAGGCCGGCCACATACTTGTCCTTGTTCTGTATGACCTCTGTTTGCATTTTGTTTCTGCAATGTAACTCACGCAGCCCAGCGGCAAGTTACTTCTTCCAGTTTCAAACTGCCTTCACCCCCGTTTGATTACAACTTAGAAGTCAGTATAGAGCTTTCTTTCGGGGATCACATCTTTATCTGCTGAATGCCGATCTAAGCGCGGCCTTCGACACCGTCAACCACCAACTCCTGGTCAAGCGGCTCAAGAAGGTAGGAGTAGAAGGCACCGCCCTATCCTGGCTTACCTCCTTTCTGGCCCAACGCTCCTTCCAGATCTGGGAAAACGACACTCGCTCCTCCGACACACCCCTCCAATGTGGTGTACCTCAGGGCTCCTCCCTGAGCCCCACATTGTTTAACATCTATATGTCCCCATTGGAGGAGGTCGTCATCCCGTTCGGAGTGAGCATTGTCAGCTATGCGGATGACACACAACTAGTTGTCTCCCTTTCCCACCCTAGCCAGCAGCCAGCGGACCTATTCAACTGCTTGACGCAGATCCAAGGGTGGATGAACAACTCAGCTCTCAAGCTGAATGGCTCTAAAACTGACATTCTCCTTCTGGGTCAGAAGGGACTCACCCTCCCTGTGAACATCTGGCCACCATGTCTGGGACCCCCCCCTGTCCCTAAACAGGAAGTAAAAAGCCTGGGAGTTTGGATCGAAACGGACCTCTCCTTCACCACGCAGGCCAAAAAAGTAGCAGGCACCTGCTTCGGGCTACTCAAATCGATGAGAAAGATCCTGCCCCTCCTTCCACCTACATCGCAAAGACTTCTCATCCAAGGCCTCATATTGTCCAGGCTTGACTATAGCAACGCCATATACCTGGGCGCTCCCGAAGCAACCCTAAACAAACTGCAGAAAATCCAAAATGCGGCCGCCCGGATCCTTACGCATACTCCGGCCAGAACCTCAGCCAAACCTGCCCTGAAACTCCTCCACTGGCTCCCAGTGAGGGAACGAGTAACATTCAAAGCCCTAAGCTTGGCCCATAGGCTACTGCAGAATCAGGGCCCGCCGATTTTGAGGAAATTCATACAACCCTACAAAGCCCCTAGATCTCTTCGATCGGATACGGAGTCCCTCATCGCCGTCCCTAGATTCAAGAAAACCCGCACGGGTGGTAGACGTTTCTCGATCCACACAGCGCGTCTATGGAACGCCCTTCCCCGAGACCTGCGGAGAGAATCGAACTACCTAAGATTCAGAAAACGACTTAAAACCCACCTGTTCCCTTAAACTCTAACCACCCCGACCTAATCAACTATTCGTTTTGCTTCTGTTATAACTACTTCCCCCCCCTTTTCCACCCCCAGCCCCCACTGGTGTAGGGTTCTTCAGCGCTGGGATACCTCAGGGTGACTACGCGCTCTATAAATTTTAATAATAATAATAATAATAATAATAATGATTTCTCCTGTTTGGCGTAATTCTGGAAGCTTTTGGCTAAATCGCTCATCATTTTCCTCATTAACATTCTGCAGTATCAACTGTGATGTGAAACTCTTGTTGGGACTTTGCAATGTTTCTCTTAATTTGCGAGTGTCTTTTGTGCAGTAATACCACCAAATACAAGTTGCTTCTAAATTAATATAGGCTACTTTCCTACTGACTTCCACATAACACCGGTAGCAATATTCTTGTGGGGGACTACGGGGCACATGCATCAAGCCTTTTAAGGTCTCGTCTAAGCAATCCCATTAGGGATGCTGGCGAGATTATAGTAAGGCTTTCAAAAGTGTACCCAAACTGCGGATCGGGTACAGTGCATGTGAGCACAACCACGCGCATTGTGAACAGCTGCCATTTGGTACGAGACACTTTGTGCGCGCGCGCCGCGCTCCGCCTCTGCTGCCACTTCAACTCACCAGGCTGCACACCCCCTCACTCTCCATATGCTTGCTCGCCTCGCCTTTGATCTCTGCCGCGAGATCTCACAGGCTCCGCTCTCCCGCCCCTGCATCAGACTTCAAAGGAATGCGCTCTCCTGCCACAGCAATGCCCAGAGCTTATTTAATTTCATTTCCCGGCTGCTTTTAATTTCATTTCCCGGCCGCTTTTAATTTCATTTCACAGCCGCTTTTGATTTCATTTTGCGGCTGCTTTTATTTTAATTTAATTTTGCGTCCGCCAATGCATGTTCAACATCTGATTCACCCCCCCGAACTTGTGTATGCCGCTTTCTACTTCCTCTCCAACAGTTTCAGTGGTGATCGGAGTCTGCTGCAGCCTGTGGCTCCTCGCACCCAGGTATGGATGGGCAGCCCCAGCGTCTTATGTCCCAGACTCCCCATACAGCCTCAGGCCTCCTCAAACCGCACGCCCTGCTGCTTTGTTGCTCCAGCGCCCTCCCAGCACTTTAGGGACCCACCGAGGCTCCGTCTTCCTCTCACCTTTATGCAGCCATTGTCGTATATTAACTTCCCTTCCAGCCTCAGCTCTTCTCTGACCGAGCCACTCTATTGCCTCTGGGCTTTTCCGAGCCCCTCTGGTGATCTAATGGGTGGGGTCGCACACTACTGACACACCGGCGGTGTCGCCCCTAAGGACTCTGATCAATGTAGTAAAGTGTTCGCGATACATCATCTTTCGATCTTCTGCTATCTACGCTGTCTTCGCCATCCCTGGACACGTGTTTCGGGGTATCACCCCTCGTCAGCAGGGATAGGCCGTGTACTGGGGTTGCCGATGGCTGCCAATATCTGCCAGGTATATTACCACTCAGGCGCGTAGGTGCGGGATCCCAGGCTCGTCAGCCCACTGCTCACGGGAGCTTTAAAGTTACAAATGGGGGTGGGGTCGCACACTACTCACACACCGGGGGTGTCGCCCCTAAGGACTCTGGTCAATGTAGTAAAGTGTTCGCGATGCATCATCTTTCGATCTTCTGCTATCTACGCTGTCTTCGCCATCCCTGGACACGTGTTTCGGGGTATCACCCCTTGTCAGCAGGGATAGGCCGTGTACTGGGGTTGCCGATGGCTGCCAATATCTGCCAGGTATAGTACCACTCAGGCGCGTAGGTGCGGGATCCCAGGCTCGTCAGCCCACTGCTCATGGGAGCTTTAAAGTTACAAATAGGGGTGGGGTCGCACACTACTCACACACCGGCGGTGTCGCCCCTAAGGACTCTGGTCAATGTAGTAAAGTGTTCGCGATGCATCATCTTTCGATCTTCTGCTATCTACGCTGTCTTTGCCATCCCTGGACACGTGTTTCGGGGTATCACCCCTCGTAAGCAGGGATAGGCCGTGTACTGGGGTTGCGATGGCTGCCTATATCTGCCAGGTATAGTACCACTCAGGCGCGTAGGTGCGGGATCCCAGGCTCGTCAGCCCACTGCTCACGGGAGCTTTAAAGTTACAAATGGGGGTGGGGTCGCACACTACTCACACACCGGCGGTGTCGCCCCTAAGGACTCTGGTCAATGTAGTAAAGTGTTTGGGATGCATCATCTTTCGATCTTCTGCTATCTACGCTGTCTTCGCCATCCCTGGACACGTGTTTCGGGGTATCACCCCTCGTCAGCAGGGATAGGCCGTGTACTGGGGTTGCCGATGGGTGCCAATATCTGCCAGGTATAGTACCACTCAGGCACGTAGGTGCGGGATCCCAGGCTCGTCAGCCCACTGCTCACGGGAGCTTTAAAGTTACAAATGGGGGTGGGGTCGCACACTACTCACACACCAGCGGTGTCGCCCCTAAGGACTCTGGTCAATGTAGTAAAGTGTTCGCGATGCATCATCTTTTGATCTTCTGCTATCTACGCTGTCTTCGCCATCCCTGGACACGTGTTTCGGGGTATCACCCCTCGTCAGCAGGGATAGGCCGTGTACTGGGGTTGCCGATGGCTGCCAATATCTGCCAGGTATAGTACCACTCAGGCGCGTAGGTGCGGGATCCCAGGCTCATCAGCCCACTGCTCACGGGAGTTTTAAAGTTACAAATGGGGGTGGGGTTGCACACTACTCACAAACCGGCGGTGTCGCCCCTAAGGACTCTGGTCAATGTAGTAAAGTGTTCGCGATGCATCATCTTTCGATCTTCTGCTATCTACGCTGTCTTCGCCATCCCTGGACACGTGTTTCGGGGTATCACCCCTCGTCAGCAGGGATAGGCCGTGTACTGGGGTTGCCGATGGCTGCCAATATCTGCCAGGTATAGTACCACTCAGGCGCGTAGGTGCGGGATCCCAGGCTCGTCAGCCCACTGTTCACGGGAGCTTTAAAGTTACAAATGGGGGTGGGGTCGCACACTACTCACACACCGGCGGTGTCGCCCCTTAGGACTCAGAGTCTGCTGCAGCCTTGTGGCTCCTCGCACCCAGGTATGGATGGGCAGCCCCAGCGTCTTATGTCCCAGCCTCCCCATACAGCCTCAGGCCTCCTCAAACCGCACGCCCTGCTGCTTTGTTGCTCCAGCGCCCTCCCAGCACTTTACGAACCCACCGAGGCTCAGTCTTCCTCTCACCTTTATGCAGCCATTGTCGTATATTAACCCCTTCCAGCCTCAGCTCTTCTCTGACCAAGCCACTCTATTGCCTCTGGGCTTTTCCGAGCCCCTCTGGTGATCTTCCCTGCCACCTGAACCCCGCTGCCACCCCAGTAGTCCTGTAGTTCTATGCTCCATTGCCCCCCATGCCCCCCGCCTCAGGGCCCCTTTTGCACCCCAGAATACCCTCGTGCAGCTGCCATGAGCCCCCTGCAGGTACGTCAAGTACGTTATACTACACTTCTTTTGGCATCAAGGAAATGCCCCTTTTGCACCATCATGCACAATCACCGGGCCTCTGGGCATTCTGCAGCCTCGCCAAAGAGCGGCGTTTCTGTTAAACAGCCTTCTGTCATATAGTAATCCGCTTATGGGTGCAGTATAAATCGATTTATAGAGCTCCAACAAATCTGAATCAAGGCGCTGTAGATAAATATCAACACTTAGTTTTTTTTTTGTTTTTTTACGAGCGCGGCCGCTCCCATCTAAAATGTGGGCTTCTTGTTACATTTTGAGAGCCAAGCACCCGCACCTGAAATATAAGAGACACACTAAACACAATAATGATTTACGTGAGATTACACTTGTGTAGAAAAGTCTCCTGGGACTACTTGTGAAAAGTGCTAGCTGCAGTGAGTTAGAGGCCAATTACTTTATCGTGGCACTGTAACCTCCTCACATTATCTATCATTTTGCTCAATCACCTCACCGTGGCCGATCATGTACCCACAGCAATTCATAACTTCTTATCTTATCCAATTAGCTCCTCGCAATGTCTTTCAAGGTGCCCCAAGCTAGCACACTGCCTGCCCATGTGCCCACACCTCTAAATGTTTATGTCTGAGACTGAGACTAAGTAACATGGACCTTGTGTTGTTTGTCATGTGCATCAATCTTTCTGCTTCATCAGGTCAAGTGTTCTAAGTGCCTCTAGCTGTTGTTCATGCTCCCGAAAAACTTCAATTTGTTCGTCTGCAGAAGCTCCCCCCACTGTCTGTCTGTCGTGTACCCTACACTCCTCACACTGTCTACCAAGTGCTCTATACTCCTCACTGTGAATGTTCATGTGCCCAAAGCTTCTCACGCTCTGTTTGTGAGCACCACATTTCGCGCCTCTTGCGCATCAACCTTCTCACTTCATCAGTTCATGTGAAGTAAGCTTATCATCCATGCAGCCCAGAACCGTTACACTGTCCTCAAAAAATCTTCTCACTGTCTCACCATCTGATCCAAGCACCCTATATCTGTCTATCTTCTCATATGTCTGCCCTTGTATATATCAAGTTACTTATGCAAGCTGACCCTGTGCCAAAGCTCCCCACGATGTCTGACCATATAAAGACCAGCTCCATAGGAATATACTCCATCCTATATCATTCAGGAGAAGCTTCTGTAAGTCCCGCCTACTCTCCTCTTCAAAGGACAGAGCCAAATTAGCCGACCCAGGAAAAAATATATTTGAAAGTCCTAACACATTGTGTTTCCGGAAAAACATATCAAGCTGGAGACCCAGACAAACAGGAAGCTAGGTTGAATTTCAGACAACCTGCAGTCAACAGCTTTGAATGAAGCAGGCACTTTGTAAAACATTTGATGGGTGCTGCGTTGTGACCTACAAATAATGGGAACATGTCCTTCTGAAACAACACACCATCACTCTTCTAGGGCCCTTTAACACACCATTCCCTCTCCCATCCATGTTCTTTGCACACACACACACAGACACGCATTCACGCACGCATGCATTCACTCGCGCACACACACACACACACACGCACACACGCACACACACAGACACACACACTTCATGCAGGAGGGGCAGTTGCACCAGGACCTTGAGGCTTCTGGGAGCTATTGAGCGCCTATTACTGCTTCATTTCAGATTTCTTACATTAGCCAAGGAGCCTATCTCCCTGTAGCACTACAGGCCATCACACACTGCCTACCCCGCTGCGCACTATCATGCACTTTGCACCAGGCTCCGTGGCTTACTACAAAATATGCTTCGTGCCTATGCTGTTGTAACACCTCCATCTATTACCTCCTTCGCAAGGCCACAACCCTGAACCCACCTCTCCCCCTTGTAGCCTATGAAACTACAATTACTAAACCATGCCTTCCTTCTATGCACCCGGTGCAGTGGCACCGGGCTCCACACAAACCCACTCAACCAAGATCATTGCTGTATTTAACCCATACACTTAGGCCTTTCCCACCCCAAGTCTTTGCCCCACATTTCCAATGGCGCAGGTACCACTGGTACAAGAGGTACGATGGCTCCCAACACTCTCTGCGTATTTGACCCCCACCCGCATATGAGGTGCTATTTACCCCATTAATACTTATTAACAACCAAAAAACATCTATGTCTCCCGTTTACACTTTCAAGCTCTAAAATTTCCCTTCATGTTCTTTTAATGTGGACAACATGGCTGAAATGCCTTTCAATGTTTCTTTATCCATGTTGCACAGCAGCACTGCTGCTGTGCAGTATGACTGAAAGTTTAAACCAAACAAGCATTGGCGTAGCCAAACGGTCTCGCCTTTGGGACCTTATAAGTGTTTAGTTATCCAGCACAATATCCTTGTTGTAAATACAGTTGGGTAATTTAGGTGGCTCCTGGACATGTCACAGCGGCTTCTTTTGGGGTCTCAGGTATAATCACCCTTGGATCTCAAGAGGCTAACTCTCGGGTCTCACCGGAGGGTCACTTTATTATCTCACGTGAAGGTCATTTGAGGATATAATGTGAGGGTCACTTTAAGAGCTAACATGAGGGTTATTTTATTAAATGCTTTAGATTTCACAGGAGGGTCTCCATCAGCCGGCCAATTAATCAATGTACTGGTACACTACTTCTTCCCAGTGGCGATAGATGCGAAGCAGAAGTGTGCCTGGGATTTATTGAGGCTTAACAGCAGTGCAAGGTATAACTCGGACCGACCGTCAAGGGGGAGCAGGGAGTCTGGAAGCACATGCTTCAGAATATGAGCATAAACTGTGTGCTCCTCAGAGCTGACAACATTACGCTTATCTGCCCCCTCACCCGCCCCACACACACACAGCCACACACACACACAACCACACACACACAACCACACACACACACAACCACACACACACAGCCACACACACAACCACACACACACACACAACCACAGGCACACACACACACCACCACACACACAACCACAACACCCACACACACAAACACAATACACACAACCACACACACAACCCCACACACACAACCACACATACAACCACACATGCAACCACACACAACCACACACAGACAACCACACACAGAACCACACCGTCAGTGCACACTTTCACCAAGCACAGACACCATCAGTCATCAGTGCACGATTTCACGGGCACAAACACCACCAGCCATCAGTGCACGCTTTCACCAAGCACACACACACACCACCAGCCGTCAGTGCACGAATTCATCAGACACACACCACCAGCTGTCAGTGCACGCTTTCACCTGGCACACACACCACCAGCCATCAGTGCATGCTTTCACCTGGCACACACACCACCAGCCATCAGTGCACGCTTCCACCAGGCACACACACCACCAGCCAGCAGTGCACACTTCCACCAGGCACACACACCACCAGCCATCAGTGCACAATTTTTACAGACACACACACCACCAGCCATCAGTGCACACATCAATTGTTAACACATCCACAATTAACTATTGTAGCAATAGCAGTATGGTGCACTTTACTTTTAAACATATTCATCTAAAGTGCAGCATGCCACTATAGCTACAAAAATAAACACACATTTTTTGGGCCTACAATTTATAGATTTTTGTTGCAATTGGTGTTGCAATATTTAGCAATGCCAATAGCTCAAACTTAATGAATGCGAGACCTATTGCATTGTAAATGCTTGTTTTGTTAGAACACGGGCCGATAAGCAGAATAGGCCCGTTTACGAATGGAAAAAGCCTTTTCAGATGCATGTACCTTTTGTCATTCGCAATTGAGGTAATCGTAATGTTTTGCGATTACCTAAAGTACGAATGCATTTAGGGAATCGCAGTTTGCAAATCCCTATTTGCTGATGCATGTAGCCTTTCCTAAATGCGAACTGTGCATTTAGGAAAAGCTAATCACCATCAACTTCAAGTTGATGAAAATTTGTGTATGCTTTGAAAAATGCAGAAAACTACATTTTTCAAAGTGCCATGTAGCGCACACATGCCCTTAGGATACGTGTGTGCTTCACATGTGCACACTTAGCTTTTGTGGGTGGTGCTTCAGGGGGGCCTTAGGCCCCCGGGCACCCTTAGATTTGCATTTGCAATTACCAATTTGGTAATCACAATTTGTGAATGCATTAACAATTCATTTCTATGGGCCTGCAGGCCCATAAGAATGAATGGAGTCACATTAGCTAATAGCGATTCACATTTTCTAAATCGCTATTAGCTAATGTTAAGGAATCGCACATTTTATAGCGATTTCTACATGCATAGGCATTTGCGATTACCAAATAGCGATTCCTTAAAAATCGCTATTTGGTAATCGCAAATGAGGAGCTTGATGCATCTGCCCCTACATTCCTTCTTATTCAGATATGGAGTTATTAGGGCTTTAACTGCACTCTTAAGCCTTTTTGGTTGAAAGGTCCATTTGCATTACCATAGTGCGTACAGTGGTCATGTTTGTTCTACAGTGTGGAGTTTGACTTGTTGGGCCCCCAAAACTGGCATAGGGTAGACTCAAACAAATAAAGGTCAAAGGTAGTAGCATGAACACAGCACAGTACAACAAGAAGCCAGATCCAAAGAGAATGATTTTAATTGTACTCATACATAAACAACAGGAGGTAACCCGTACCATGCTTAGCCTATCTCCCCATAGCAGCTGAAAGGAATCACCCTAGGATATTAAAAGGACTTTCAACAGCTGGGATTTCAAGTGGCATTCTTCATCATAGAGTCCTCGTCAGATACCTAGTGTATCTGGTGGGCTTAACCTTGGTAGCCAAGGGAGCTCTTTAGGTATTTAGTGGGATTCTAGATTTAAAATAGTCTAGGGTGTCCTGAAGGTTAATTTTATTTTCAAAGGGCTCCCTGATGGAGTTAAAAACAGGTGGGGATGCTGTTTTTGTATGCCCAGATGTTTGGGAAGGTTAGTGACCTCCATATCACTTCTCACTCTCTCCTTCCCGGAACATGGTTTAATTGTAATCAGGCACAGTTAATTGGTAATCAAAGTATGCACCATTTTTAGTTGTCATCAGAATTCTACAGTGTAAGTAAGCAAAATTAAATGCTGATCATGAATATTGAAAAACTTTGTTTGTGTGCAGACTAAAGCAAAATATCCCAATTGTAAGTGCACTGAATCCCAGCACTCAGTTGTTTCACTTTAAGGAAACTTAAGCTCCATGTTTGGAACAGTCAGAACCCCGGCGGCTTCTTGAATTCGTCAATGTCATTTGAGACAAAGATAAATTTAGTAATGAGTCCCTGACAATACTACAACAAAGAGAAGAAACCGAATGTTTCTTTTAAAGGACCATATGGCATCCATCACTGGAGAAATTATTGAATTGGAAATTGAATTCTGTAATGCCCTCTGTGATGGTTCATCTCAGAAGCAAATTAAAAGATTACAGAAGATCTAGAAATATGCTCCATGAAGAGCAACAAAGAGGTCTACAGAAGCTCATTGCTGAATTATATTCCCCTTCTCCTTTCAAGGGGCCGGCCATGCATCACATTATGATATCGACAAGTGAGGCTTTAAAAAGTGAGGATATTTCCCTGCACGCGATTTCGACAGACATGTATCAGCCAACACTCGTTACATCCTATGCACTTTAAAAGAGCCAATGCTGCAGGAAATGCTTTTGTAAATATGGTAGCTGTCACAGTCATATGCAGATGTATGTATACATTTACATATGCATAGACATTTTAGATGCTCGCCTTCTGTTATTTATAATCGGTTTCAAAATTGATTTTCCTCAAGACATTGTGTTATACCTACGAATTATGGGTTTGATTTAGTTATAAAATCCATCTTACTTATGAGGTGATTTTTGGCATACAGCATTCCTACCGATATTTGAAAGGCACCCATCTTTGCATTTTCTTTCATTATTAAAACCTCTCAACAGAATTACAGGAACCGATATATAAACATATTAATACTACAAGTTAAAGGCAAGTTATGATTAGGTTTGGTCATAACGCACAAAGTATGTACAGAATTCTCTAGAAATCATGCTTCTCAAGTGAACTCTTTTTCAATAGGCAAGCATGTTTTCTTAGACAGTTATGTTCCTATTAATATTATTTAATTTAGTCAGAATTGGGTTGATTTATACTTTACTGTTTTGTTGTCTTTGATCGAGAACATAAATTAATTGTCCACTGAAGAAAGGCATGCAATACGCCTGGGATTCATTTTTTTATGATATACCAATAATGAACATCATAAGTAACCAGCACAGCTTAAAATATCAATGGAATTCAAATTACAGTGTGAAACACATGAGAAATGGAAGATGCCGGAATGGTGCATATTTACCAAAGGGGGCACTTATCAGGATTGAGATAGTGCTAGTGGATTTAAGTAGCAGCGTACTCAAACTAATTAAGATGGCATTGGTGGCATACAGTGGGCTATCAGATACAATTAAGAACAAATAACTATGGGAACTCCAATATCCTGCATTTTGGCAGCAATCTCATTAGGAAACGAGAATGGCAAGTAAGCAATGATTTAATTAAATAAGCCACTCTCTATATATTCCTGGAAAAATAGTTCAACATCTACTGTATCATTCACATGCAAGCAGATGAAACCAATCCAAGGAGAGCAATCTTTTGGTTGTCTTCCTGATATTAGCTAACAATATTACAGTCATTAAAACCCTTATTTGAAGTGATCAAAGCTATATATATGTGATCACTGTACTACGGCTGTGAGATTGTTCCAGTCAGTCTGATAAAAACAACTGAAGTTGGCACAATGCAGTCTGTTCAGAAACCTGCTCAGCTTACCACATTCAGCATCCAACAACCAAATCAGACTAGAATTCAACAGTGTCAATTAGGCAATACATCAGTCTGGTTGGATCTCAAGGTTTCTGGCAAAGCTGCAAGGCATATCAGCTGGGATTGTTTATATGTCTCTGTTATAATCTACTTGGTAGTTAATGCATCCTCCCTATTGTTGTTCTCTGCCTTGCTGCTCAGCTAATGGTGAGGTCATTGCCATGTTCAGAGTGTTTGTGCTTGAGAAAGAATCAGTTGGAGTGGGTAGGCTGAGCAGCAAGAGGCTGCTCCTGGTGGGGCATATTATGGAACTTACTATCTTCCTGTAATCTGTAACTGAAGAATTAATCTGAAGAATAAATCCATAACCTTTATCTACAAGACCTGTCTACTTATCATCTTTCATTTTAACACTGGCTATGATTGGAAAAGACCCAAGCATGAAGCACAAGGCCACAAATGATTTAAAGTGTCACTAGAAACAAAGAAGAATTTAAGAAGAAGACATGTGGATAAAGAAATTGAAGACTTGAGATGTGAACCTGCATGGAGGAATTGTGCCTGGCAGTCTCACCAGTGTCTATTGGAACAGACAGCCTACAGCCTGCGCAGTGTACAGCACAAGCGGTAAGCTGTTTTTATCCTCCAGATTGAAAAAAATAACCTGTGAATCTGGAAGCACCCGACTCCTGTGGTATCGGCAATAAATGGACTAGTGTTGGTAAAGAAATGGTCGGTGTGTGTCCAGAAAAGAGGCAATAGCGCAAGAAGGATTTGATGCGTCGTCTTCTTGGCTGTGCAGTGTTTATGTTGCCCTGAAGATTTTTGTAGGTGAGCTATGTGAGTGCACATAAGTGAATTACACTACCTTGGAGTCTAGTGGGGAATGGTAGCTCAAGTATGCTCTCACGCTTGTTTGATATGAGAGCAGAAATTTCCCTACTGCTTTGAGTTTGCTCTGTTTGTGTTTAGAAACCCGTTCTTGTTGACTGCAATCTACGTGATGCCTGAATAGCTTTATTGTGCTGCTGCTGAGAAGCAGTTCACTACGTTAGGAAAAAATTTGAAATTGGAACTGTGCGTGTGCACCTTACCTGTCTGCGGTACCACAGTTGTTTCCAGTGACGTCTTAATTTGTTAACACATCTACTGTGCTGCCTAGGAACGCTTCACAGCAAGGACATTCGGAGAGGCATCTGGCTCAGTGTTGGCTACGTGCGGCCATCTTAGGTGATGTTCACGCTTTGTCAGACCTTCGCCTGGAATCCATTTCACGGCTGTGCAAGTTGACCAACAGGCCACATTTTGGAAAACCGTATTCTATGACGAATTGGCATCTTCATCACATCAAGTGGTTTATCGGTGAAGTAACTATTGATAACAATGGAATTTATGTTACTTTGGCTTCGTGTTGCGCTGTATTTTGAATGTACTTTTAGTGTGTGATACTTTGCTGTTGGTCTTGTGCCCGTTCCCATACTTGAAATCACCGGAGGATCAGCTTGGCGAAGCAAAACACAATCCCCAAGCTGCAACGCTAGGCGCCCAGGAGGCGCGACATCGCCAGCACCGGAGGCGCTTCAAATCCTGAGCAGGGCTCACTCAGTGCGGGAGCCCTGTACTTTTGTGTGTGATACTTTGCTGTTGGTTTTGTGACCATGCCCGTACCTGAAATCACCGGAGGATCAGCTTGGGGAAGCGAAACCACAATCCCCAAGCTGCAACCCTAGGCGCCTAGGAGGTGCGTCATTGCCAGCGCCGGAGGCACTTCTAATCCCGGGCCGGGCTCACAAAGCGCGGGACGCTCGCGGGCGTGCCCGGGCCAAGGGCGGGCCCATCTGCGACTGGAGGAGGCTGGGCTGGGCCACCCCTCTTGGTTGCTTGAAAGGATCCCAAGGAGGAGTCTGGTAATGAGATTTCTAACTGTTTTGTCACATAGTAACTTCCCCCAAAAAGAGGACGATGGGTAAGAGGAAACAACCACAATCCCTCGGGAAGTCACAGTCTCACAATACTCCTATAACCAAATATTTAAAATCCGCAGTGGGAATGATTGAAAATGAAATTGGGATGTATGACATT
Source organism: Lissotriton helveticus (assembly GCF_964261635.1). Lineage (NCBI taxonomy): Eukaryota > Metazoa > Chordata > Amphibia > Caudata > Salamandridae > Lissotriton > Lissotriton helveticus. The sequence continues at coordinate 1,306,158,641 of NC_136061.1, forward strand.
ACAACGCATGCTTTTAGATCGCATGCTTTTACAATGCGAGTTTTACAACGCATACCATTACAACGCATAGTGCTTTGGGGCGCTGGATAGTGAATAGTTTAATTTACTATTCCAACTCCAGTCCCCGTGGATAGTAGGGAAGGTGGTGGACAGTAAATTAAACCGATTCCCTATCCTAGAGCACCCCCCCAGCGTAATGCGTTGTAATGGTTTGCGTTGTAAAAGTTGCGTCGTAAAGGCACTGCGTGGTAAAAGTTGCGTTGTAAAGGTTGTTTCCCATGAAATTGTCCTTGTGAAGGAACAGCTGGTGGCAACTAAAATGCGTTAGATGCTGCTCTAATGGCACTGGATTTAGAAGGTAGTAAGAAACCATTGTTGCATATGGCAACAGTAATTGAGAAGCCAACTGAGTTAGATACAGGACTACCTGGACTACCTAGTAGTAATACAAGTAAGAGGAAATTGCCAAATATGGTGGACAAGCCATGTATTTTAACATCACAGATATCTCAGAAAGATCGTAGAATTCAGCCTTAGTCTCCCCACCAGCAAAGAAAGTGAAACAGTTGCCAAGAGCAAAGAATTGCACTGAAGGTATTAAGGTGACAAAGCCAAGAACAAAGCAGAAGGCAAAGAATGGGGGTAAACTTGCTGGACCAACAAAAGGAGAGACTTATGTAATTGATAGCCAACAAGGGCCATATAATCTGGAGACATTATTTAAGAAAGTACATTCAAAATTGGACTCCATTGAACGCTGTGTTATGTCTGATATAAAACTCGTTCAAAAAGATGTAACTTTTTTAACAGACTTGCATCTAAAAACCCGAGTACATCGACTGTAACCAAAGATACACTTATGAGGCCAAAGGAGGTTGGTGGTCGTAAAAGCACATTTGCAAATAAACTGGGAAAGGATGTCATTGAACCTTTATCAAGGGTTTAAATGGCAACTATACAAAGTCGAGGGTCTGTTACTGAATATAAAGTACCACTAAATGAAACAAATTAAATTAATAATACAGAGAAACCAAATAGGATAATGAATGTAGATATTAATATTAATGAATCCCTACATCTCCCACCCCAGACGACACCATATGTCATCATACTTAAAGATGTACCCAGGTTAGAAAATAGGCCGTACGAACCATATGGGAAATTAAAAAATCAAATGATACATTGGTTTACTGTAAACACGAATCTATTTATATAAAAACGAATGTATGTCTGTCTGTCTGTCTGTTTGTCCTTTATGCATTATTACACCATTCATCCGATCGCCATGAAACTTTGGGAAGTTGTTGAGTACACTCCCGCAAAGGTTTCTGGCATAAACATTTTTTAAATATCGGTCCCCCGGGGCCCTCATAATCTTTCGAATTGTACGCACCAGACGGAAAAACAACAAATCGTGTATCCGCAAGCACTCGAATAAATAAATAGAATTAAAACACCATTCATCCGATAGCCATGAAACTGTGGGAAGTTGTTGAGTACACTCCAGCAAAGGTTTCTGGCATACATTATTTTTTAAATATCGCGCCCCCGGGCCCTCATAATCTTTCGAATTGTACGCACCAGACGGAAAAACAACAAATCGTGTATCCGCAAGCACTCGAATAAATAAATAGAACTAAAACACCATTCATCCGATCGCCATGAAACTTTAGGAAGTTGTTGAGTACACTCCTGCGAAGATTTCTAGCATAACATTTTGTAAAATATCGTCCCCCCAGGGCCCTCATATTCTTTCGAATTGTATGCACCAGATGGAAAAACAACAAATCCTGTATCCACAAGCACTCGAATAAATAAATAGAATTAAAACACCATTCATCCGATCGCCATGAAACTTTGGGAAGTTGTTGAGAACACTCTCGCGAAGGTTTCTGGCATAAGCATTTTTTAAATATCGGCCCCCCAGGGCCCTCATAATCTTTCAAATACTGATGTACGCACAAGATGGAAAAACAAAAAATCGTGTATCCACAAGCACTCAAATAAATAAGTAGAATTAAAACAGCATTCATCCGATCGCCAGGAAACTTTGGGAAGTTGTTGAGTACACTCCCGTGAAGGTTTCTGCCATAAATTTGTTTTTTAAATATCAGCCCCCCAGGGCCCTCATAATCTTTCGAATACTGATGTATGCACCAGACGGAAAAACAAAAAAAGTGTATCCACAAGCACTCAAATAAATAAATAGAATTAAAACGACAGTTTGAAATGTTTTCCATATTAAAATGAATAAGGTTCAATAAAAATGACACAATGTAAATTGAATGTTATCATAACGAGTTTCCTTGAATTTCCTCTCTTCGGAGATCGCAGCAATGACCAACGGGTAAGCTAGTATCAATATAAATGTACTACAACAAAATATTTTAATGTTGAGGAGAGTGAGATGGGTAGGTAACACCAGAAAACAGTGTGAGGGAGATTGTGTAGTGGTGAATTTTCGTATCAGAGAGTTGGTTGAAGAGTTGATGGAGATCTTTGCTAATAAAAACATGGAAATGATCACAGATAAGACTAATCATATAACTGCTGTCCCATTGGGTTATTTTTATAGGCCAAATGATGTGAATATAAAGGCAAATGGGCCCATTTGCCACAAATTGATCCTAAACATCCCTACATATAAACTACTTAGATCATGTAGTGAGATCGACTGACATAAGGAAAAGGTAGAAATTAGTTTGGGTAGAATACCAAAAGTTCTTGCCACAAGAAATGTGCACATTGATAATAAAAAGGTAAATAAGAAGGATGTTTGCTTGAGTACGCAAATACCAATTGAGACCCGATGTGATGTGGCTGATCCCAATAAAGGAAGTACCTTAAATTGCACCAAAAATAAGATAGATAGTGTCTTATGCCCCCAAACACCAAGGACCCCATTAGGATGGCGGGCGGATTGCCCCCACCGGGCCGGCGGTAGTCGACGCTGGCTCGGCGGGGGCGATCCGCCCGCCATCCATGCAGCAAAGACCCCCGTCATATTACGATGGCTGGGGGGTCCACGGCGGACGGAAAGACCGTCCGCCGCTTTTCCGCCCGGTCGACTTGGAAAAGGGTTCAATATGGTGGTGGTGTCTGTTAGACAGTATAGTGGGAGAACAATGCAGCTTTATTGAGAGCCTTGGGGACCGTATCCCATATTTCTCGCACGACCCGTATGGGGAAGCAATAAATAATATAATTTTTAAATTTAACATGGTAATTTTGGAACCGGAAAATTCAGAGGGTGAAACCGCTATCTCTACCTATGTAGGGGAGAGAGGCGGATTGAATATTGACCATATTATTACATCATTAAAGTGTTATGATTTAGTGGAAAACATAATAATTAGTGAAAATCTACTTAGTGATCATCATCCACTAATACTAGTACTTAGTCTTGGCCTAGCTCGTCAACAAGGGGGTAAGCCTAAACACACAGATATTAAACTCCAAGACAATAATGGTATATCTATTAAATGGTCAGGAGTAGATCCAACCTTCTTTTGGAAAACCTAAGATAGAAAAACCCAAAAGGACATTGATATCTGTATGAGTAGCTCCTCCCCAGATTTGTTAATTTTAAGTGTTTTCTATAATATTAGTACCAAAATGGCGAGTAATTTGATCCATAAAATAAGAAAAGGATACGTGATAATAACCCAAGATGGTTCAATAGGAAATGTTCTAGGTTAAACAGGGATTTAAAAATAGCTCTTAGATCAAAACCAAGAGATAGTGTAAAAATTAGAACACTGAGGAAAGAATATAAAATAATTTGAAAACAAAGGAAAAGTGAAATCCGAGAGGAAGCATGGGCAAGCTTGACCCAGGCGGCAGAAACTAGAAATACAACATTGTTTTGGCTTACTATTGACCAGCCTTTTTTTAAAGATAATCAAACTTCGAAAATTGAAATCGCGGTAACCCCAGAAGATTGGATAATACACTTTGGGTCTATTTTTAATCCAGCTGCTGTTAGTGCTACTAAAAAGCACACTAGCAATTCTATTTTAGTTGACCTTGTAAGTTTGCCTCTAATCACGATGGCAGAAATTAAAAAGGCCCTGCTAAAGAGTGTTAATGGGAAAGCCACAGGCCCTGATGGGGTTCCTATTGATGTCTTTAAAAGTGACATGGACTTTTGGATCCCTATTTAATTAAATGTTTTTAATGCAGCTATTGGGGGAGTCTTACCTGTAACTTGGTCACAAAGTATTATCGTACCCATTTTTAAAAAGGGAGATAGAGGGAAAGCAAACTGCTATCGTCCGATATCTCTTCTGGACTCAACCTCTAAGCTAATGCAAAGAATTCTCTTGGGGAGGTTAGAAGACTGGGCTAATGAGAATAACATTCTCTCAGAAGCCCAGTTTGGGTTCAGACAAGGTATTGGAACTGTAGAACAATGTCTAAATTTGGAGCTCCTAATAGGAAAATATACATTGGCCAAGGAGGGGGTTCTACACCCATGTTTTGTAGACCTCACAAGTGCGTTCGATCTCGTCAATCATGCCAAGTTGTGGCAAACATTAAAAGAGCTAAGAGCAGTAAACGACATTGTTATATACTGACATTACATGTGGTAAGACCAAACTGAATCCTAGACAAGGTAGGAGGTGTAGCTATAGGTAGAGTGCCATCTTTTGTTCACTTGGGCCTTCTTTTTCATAAAAAAAGTGAACTGGAAATTTCACATTGATTCGAGTGAATTGAAATTTTTTAGAACTATTTAGGGAATCTTCAGATTTTCAGCCAAAATAAGAAATAAGCCCATGAGGGAGCTACTCACCCTGTATAAAACTAAGTGTGTGACAGGTGCCTGTTATGGGGCGACAATATGGGAGAGAGGAAGTTCCACAGCCCTTCAAATAGAAGAAATTAAATGTTTAAAAAGAGTATTGGCAGTACCTAATTCAACAGCTAATTATATTGTGCACAAAGAATTGGCAGTATCTTATATAAATAATACTATAGGTATAGCAGGACTTACACTTTGCCGAGGGTTGTGGAAAAAGAAAGAGACTAAATTTACTAAAGACATAATTAAGGACTGCCTGACCCTTGATCATTGGAATAAAATCCCATAGCTTGAACATATTCAAAATCTATTATCATATTGTATGATAGATTTTGATAAAGGGGACCTTTCAGTGATGCAAGCCATTAGCAAAAACGAGCTGAGGACTAAATACATTTCGGCTAGGGATTGTGTTTGAACTGACGAGGTTAGACAAAAACATAGCGTAATGGCTTATAGCTAAATACCCTCTGTGCTGGGTATACAACCATATCTTACAATTTTAGGTAGTATCCAGCACAGATTTTATTTAACAAGGTTACGATTGGGTACTATACACTATATATAATTGCTTTCCGTGACAAAGAAAAGGGATTTTATAATTTACCTAACTGCTCATGTAATGGAAAAACTCCACAGCCCACGCTACATTTTATACTATTTTGTACCTTCTATGGCAATATTCGGAAATCTATTTTAGAAGCACTTTTCCTTACTAATAGGCTGTATAATTATAAAAACGCTTTTAATTACCTATGTAGCTTGGATAATAGAAAGACTTTCTATTATGTTGTCCGCTTCATAGTAAGAGCAGTTAGGAATAGAAAGGATTTAGCTCACCTAGATGTGTTGTTATATGAGAAACCAGATGATAGTAATTAGTCGCGCTATAATCAAGAGCAGAGATTGCATTTTCTGATTCATTTTGGTTACCTGTTTCGTTCACTATATAATTGTTTTTTTACATACACTGTATTAAGCTGAAATATAGATACATAGGAGGTCATTAGTATGGCGGCTGATCGCCACCGCCCATATGGCGGAGGCGATCTGGCTGCCATAAACCACCGCCCACTTACAAAGTCCCCAGCCACATTACCATGGCGGGGGGGAGCACCGGCGGACGGAAAGACCGTCTGCCGGATTTCCGCCCGGTCACAGAGTCGACCAGGTGGAAACGCTACTAACATGGTGGCGGTGTCTGAGAGACACCGCCAACCATATTAGCATGTCTGCGGGGAAATGCCTTTCCGTGGTGGCAACGTCGCCACAGAAACGCAGGCGGTTCAAGCAATTGGGGGCCCATAGCGGGACCCCATGGATCCTGGGGGGTGAGGGGTGCACATGCACAACATGGCAGGCTCTGAGCGGTGCCTGCCACGTTGTACATGGAAGTGCACGACATGCCTTCTTGGCATTGCGGCGTGCGGTGCTGAGAGCACCGCCCACCGCAATGCCAGGAATGCAGGATGCGCCCACCAGGGTGGTGGGCGCATCCTAATATCAACAAAGGACCCCTGCATCAATGGCAGGCGGTCCCATTTCGCGAAAGAAGCCATCCTAATGACCCCAAAGTATCTTAATGAATTGATATAATTAAATTTTTTTGATATTCTCTTTTTAAAACCATGTAGAATAATAAGTTTTTTAGGATATGATATCCATTGTTGTATTTTAATGTCTTATGGATTGTATTCTGTTAGAAAATGAGTGTATGCTACTAGTCCCCCCGACTCTCAAACACCTATTAACTGATGATCCCTTCAAAATTGTATAAATATCGACTGTAAATTATTTGAAATTTTTATTTTGTATATTGTTCTTTTGATTTTTAATAATTATGCTTTTATGGTTGTATAATTTACACCGAATAAAGCTGTTTTGAATTGAATTGAATGGGCTTTCCATGAAAGGCTTGGAAGTGTCTACGGAGATCTGGTATCCTGTAAGGAGTTTTGGGTGAGAAGTCACTCACCATGGACTTCTATTTACCATTCCTAAATTACTGCATGTATGTATTTTCACGTTTGTTTTGGGAGTTTAAGTAATGTTCCGGATCTTGTGAAGTGTGTGGCATGATGCTGGTTATTTTACGTGTGTCATGTTGTAGTGAGTAGTTGATGCATGTATTGCCTATTAATATTCAGATGTATGTCATGCTCAATTTGCTACAATGTTTGCTATGTTCTTTCTAAGTGTGTTGTTCTTTATGCTAGGTAGTTTTTGTGGTACCTACTGTGAAGGAGTGAGAGATACCCTGTGTGTAGTTGTTTGTCTTGCGTGAGGTGTTTATGACCGTGCGTTGTGTGCTACTTTTCCTTTTTGTTTCCCCGTGTTTGTGGGAATGTATTAGGTTTAAAGATAACCTGTGATTGTGATGGGTTTAAAGATACCCTGTTATGATATGGGTCATACCCTCTAGCCTTGAGGTATGACCTGGTCCTGCCGTGAGGTATGTAAGTGCAGTAGAGGGTTTGGAGTCCCTGGTCCTGCCATGAGTTATGTAAGTGCAGTTGAGGGTTTGGAGTCCCTGGTCTTGCCATGAGTTGTGTAAGTGCAGTAGAGGGTTTGGAGTCCCTGGTCCTGCTGTTAGAGTGTGCATTGAGTGTGAGGCAAGGTGGTGTGAGATATCCTCGGTTTGAGGGTTGGAAGATACCCTCTGTGTAATTTTGCCTTGTTGTGTGGCAAGGTGGGTTAAGTTATGCATTACCCACTGTTTAGGGGTGGTGAAGAGACCCTGTGTGTAGTTTTGCCTTGGTGTGAGACGAGGTCGGTACCTTGTGGTAGTGAGGGGGTGTGGTACCTACTGTTTGTTGGGTGAGATATTCCCTGTGCACTGTTTTAAAGAATGGAACATTTTTACGTGTGTTTTTCCAAGATTGGAAGGGCATGTCATTTTTTATGAATTTATTGGACTTGTCGTATGTGTGTCTTATCATCTGGAATACATTTGATTTTCTATAATCAGTATAAGGGGGAGCTGTGTTATAATCTACTTGTTATTTAATGCATCCTCCCTATTGTTCTCTGCCTTGCTGCTCAGCTAATGGTGAGGTCATTGGAATGTTCAGAGTGTTTTTGCTTGAGGAAGAATCAGTTGGAGTGGATGGGCTGAGCAGCAAGGAGGCTCCTCCTGGTGGGGCATATTATAGAACTTACTATCTTCCTGTAACCTGTAACTAAAGAAGCAATGTGAAGAATAAATCCATAACCTTTATCTACAAAACCTGTCTACTTATCATCTTTCATTTTAACACTCTCTTATAGAAAGAGCTAAGAGCATGCAACTAATTTTTCAAAAATCACACCTTGAGATCCTAAGAATTTCAATTAAAATGCTTCAACTGTTGGATCAATGGAACTTCACCACATCATGGCTGTTCATTAAAACCAAAGTGAAGTAACATGTTGAACTATGCCCCTTTGCACTCAACAATTTGAACTGTCTTGCACTCAAGCACACCATCACTTTACTAAACCCTTATCAATCACTCAATCAATCACTCAATCGAGAATTATAAAGCGTGGCTAATCACCTGATAAGCCATCCAGGTGCTCGCAGGCCCCGGAGGCCTGTTCGAACAGCCAGGTCTTAAGGGTCATTTGGAAATCTGGAAGTGAGGTGATGGTCCTAAGGTGCATGGGGAGGCTGTTCCAGTGCTTTGTTATAATGTGGGAGAAGGAATGTGCTCTCCACTTCTGCTTTGGTAGGTACGGGAAGTATGGGCAAGTGAAAGGGAGACAGAGCGTAGTATTCTCAACGGTTGGTGGAAGTTCAGGGGGTGGGTAATGTAGGTGAGTCCTTGGTTGTGTAGAGCCTTGTGTGCATGAGTCAGCAGCTTGAATTAGCATCTTTTCTTATGGTGTTGACCTTAGGACTCTGGGCGCCTCATTATTACTTATTAAGGGGACACCTTGTCAACGGATTGAATCGAGCACTGTTGGGAAGCTCTCTTTTAGCCGCCTGTCATCGGAGGATTTGCGGAATTACCCCACAGCTTGCCGGACCCGCTGCGCGGGTCCCGCTGCGCCTGAGGACCCTGAGAGGCGCTGGGAGGGGTGTTGTGCTTCTGGGGCATCCTCGTGCACCGGCAGGGCTGCGAGCAGCCTAGCAGGGACTCCATTGCCCAGGAGTCCCTGCGTTGTACACCTGTGGCCGCTCTCCCTGCCGGCCACGCCCCCCTGTCTGACTGTTGCTGAAAAGTGCTTCGCTTCCTCCACCCAGCGGGACACCTTGTCAACGGATTGAATCGAGCACTGTTGGGAAGCTCTCTTTTAGCCGCCTGTCATCGGAGGATTTGCGGAATTACCCCACAGCTTGCCGGACCCGCTGCGCGGGTCCCGCTGCGCCTGAGAACCCTGAGAGGCGCTGGGAGGGGTGTTGTGCTTCTGGGGCATCCTCGTGCACCGGCAGGGCTGCGAGCAGCCTAGCTGGGACTCCATTGCCCAGGAGTCCCTGCGTTGTACACCTGTGGCCGCTCTCCCTGCCGGCCACGCCCCCTGTCTGACTGTTGCTGAAAAGTGCTTCGCTTCCTTCACCCAGCGGGACACCTTGTCAACGGATTGAATCGAGCACTGTTGGGAAGCTCTCTTTTAGCCGCCTGTCATCGGAGGATTTGCGGAATTACCCCACAACTGTTGGATCAATGGAACTTCACCACATCATGGCTGTTCATTAAAACCAAAGTGAAGTAACATGTTGAACTATGCCCCTTTGCACTCAACAATTTGAACTGTCTTGCACTCAAGCACACCATCACTTTACTAAACCCTTATCAATCACTCAATCAATCACTCAATCGAGAATTATAAAGCGTGGCTAATCACCTGATAAGCCATCCAGGTGCTCGCAGGCCCCGGAGGCCTGTTCGAACAGCCAGGTCTTAAGGGTCATTTGGAAATCTGGAAGTGAGGTGATGGTCCTAAGGTGCATGGGGAGGCTGTTCCAGTGCTTTGTTATAATGTGGGAGAAGGAATGTGTTCTCCACTTCTGCTTTGGTAGGTACGGGAAGTATGGGCAAGTGAAAGGGAGACAGAGCGTAGTATTCTCAACGGTTGGTGGAAGTTCAGGGGGTGGGTAATGTAGGTGAGTCCTTGGTTGTGTAGAGCCTTGTGTGCATGAGTCAGCAGCTTGAATTAGCATCTTTTCTTATGGTGTTGACCTTAGGACTCTGGGCGCCTCATTATTACTTATTAAGGGGACACCTTGTCAACGGATTGAATCGAGCACTGTTGGGAAGCTCTCTTTTAGCCGCCTGTCATCGGAGGATTTGCGGAATTACCCCACAGCTTGCCGGACCCGCTGCGCGGGTCCCGCTGCGCCTGAGGACCCTGAGAGGCGCTGGGAGGGGTGTTGTGCTTCTGGGGCATCCTCGTGCACCGGCAGGGCTGCGAGCAGCCTAGCAGGGACTCCATTGCCCAGGAGTCCCTGCGTTGTACACCTGTGGCCGCTCTCCCTGCCGGCCACGCCCCCCTGTCTGACTGTTGCTGAAAAGTGCTTTGCTTCCTCCACCCAGCGGGACACCTTGTCAACGGATTGAATCGAGCACTGTTGGGAAGCTCTCTTTTAGCCGCCTGTCATCGGAGGATTTGCGGAATTACCCCACAGCTTGCCGGACCCGCTGCGCGGGTCCCGCTGCGCCTGAGAACCCTGAGAGGCGCTGGGAGGGGTGTTGTGCTTCTGGGGCATCCTCGTGCACCGGCAGGGCTGCGAGCAGCCTAGCTGGGACTCCATTGCCCAGGAGTCCCTGCGTTGTACACCTGTGGCCGCTCTCCCTGCCGGCCACGCCCCCTGTCTGACTGTTGCTGAAAAGTGCTTCGCTTCCTTCACCCAGCGGGACACCTTGTCAACGGATTGAATCGAGCACTGTTGGGAAGCTCTCTTTTAGCCGCCTGTCATCGGAGGATTTGCGGAATTACCCCACAGCTTGCCGGACCCGCTGCGCGGGTCCCGCTGCGCCTGAGGACCCTAAGAGGCGCTGGGAGGGGTGTTGTGCTTCTGGGGCATCCTCGTGCACCGGCAGGGCTGCGAGCAGCCTAGCTGGGACTCCATTGCCCAGGAGTCTCTGCGTTGTACACCTGTGGCCGCTCTCCCTGCCGGCCACGCCCCCTGTCTGACTGTTGCTGAAAAGTGCTTCGCTTCCTTCACCCAGCGGGACACCTTGTCAACGGATTGAATCGAGCACTGTTGGGAAGCTCTCTTTTAGCCGCCTGTCATCGGAGGATTTGCGGAATTACCCCACAGCTTGCCGGACCCGATGCGCGGGTCCCGCTGCACCTGAGGACCCTGAGAGGCGCTGGGAGGGGTGTTGTGCTTCTGGGGCATCCTCGTGCACCGGCAGGGCTGCGAGCAGCCTAGCAGGGACTCCATTGCCCAGGAGTCCCTGCGTTGTACACCTGTGGCTGCTCTCCCTGCCGGCCACGCCCCCTGTCTGACTGTTGCTGAAAAGTGCTTCGCTTCCTCCACCCAGCGGGACACCTTGTCAACGGATTGAATCGAGCACTATTGGGAAGCTCTCTTTTAGCCGCCTGTCATCGGAGGATTTGCGGAATTACCCCACAGCTTGCCGGACCCGCTGCGCGGGTCCCGCTGCGCCTGAGGACCCTGAGAGGCGCTGGGAGGGGTGTTGTGCTTCTGGGGCATCCTCGTCCACCGGCAGGGCTGCGAGCAGCCTAGCAGGGACTCCATTGCCCAGGAGTCCCTGCGTTGTACACCTGTGGCCGCTCTCCCTGCCGGCCACGCCCCCTGTCTGACTGTTGCTGAAAAGTGCTTCGCTTCCTCCACCCAGCGGGACACCTTGTCAACGGATTGAATCGAGCACTGTTGGGAAGCTCTCTTTTAGCCGCCTGTCATCGGAGGATTTGCGGTATTACCCCACAGCTTGCCGGACCCGCTGTGCGGGTCCCGCTGCGCCTGAGGACCCTGAGAGGCGCTGGGAGGGGTGTTGTGCTTCTGGGGCATCCTCGTGCACCGGCAGGGCTGCGAGCAGCCTAGCAGGGACTCCATTGCCCAGGAGTCCCTGCGTTGTACACCTGTGGCCGCTCTCCCTGCCGGCCACGCCCCCTGTCTGACTGTTGCTGAAAAGTGCTTCGCTTCCTCCACCCAGCGGGACACCTTGTCAACGGATTGAATCGAGCACTGTTGGGAAGCTCTCTTTTAGCCGCCTGTCATCGGAGGATTTGCGGAATTACCCCACAGCTTGCCGGACCCGCTGCGCGGGTCCCGCTGCGCCTGAGGACCCTGAGAGGCGCTGGGAGGGGTGTTGTGCTTCTGGGGCATCCTCGTGCACCGGCAGGGCTGTGAGCAGCCTAGCAGGGACTCCATTGCCCAGGAGTCCCTGCGTTGTACACCTGTGGCCGCTCTCCCTGCCGGCCACGCCCACTGCTCTGCCCAGGACCTATATCATCGGGCGGAGTAACCGCTGCGCGGTAGCGCGCGGTAGCGACCGGGGCGAAGACCGGGCAAAGAGCGGGCCGTTTGAGGCCGTTCGAGATCTGAGAGGTCTGTTCTGGGCCACCCTCTTTTGCCCTTCACCTGCTTCCCAGGCCCATTTGGGTGACTATTAACTATTAATTATTTATCTATTTATTCTTTTGATTCAGTGTCGATTTAGGAGGTTCCCCCGTTTTTACATTATGTGCTCCAGGATAACCCGGAGTAGGGCTGATAAGGGTGGCCCACCAACAACCGGCCCCATGGATGACTTTATTACTCGCACTAATTTGGCTATAGACAAAGAAATTACAAAATTACAGACTCGGGTTTCCTTGGATTTGGCAGCTGCTAGAAGGCTATCCTTTGACATTGCAAACTCTAAAAAATCTTCCTTGGGCCATATAGCATCTGCTGTTACCCCTGAGCGTCCGGCCATTCCCCACTGTAAAATTACACAAGCAGATGTCCATTATACCCCAAACTTATCCACTTCTTCCTCAGTCTCGTGTTCTTTAACTCAGCCAGGTGATTTGACCCTACCCACGGTTATTTCTGATCAGCAAGGTAGTTCTAATTTCCCTCCCCTGGTAATTCCAACTACACCTGTACGCAATAATGGCAAACCACCCAAAAGGAAACGCAACTTTATGTCCGCTTACTCCCGTAAGAAGGCTAAAGTTGCGGTTGCACAACAGTTGAATGTGGGTAGCGTACCAGTGCCCAATGTAATAGGAGGGTGTACATTGTGGGCACAGGCACAACAAGATGGGGATAATGAGGGACCAGCTCCTGCTTCTACTACCATCATCGGCTCACATTTAGAGGGTCAGGAAGGGAAGGACAGAGAATTCATAGGTAAAGGCCCTGCTTCTACTACCATCATTGTAGAGGACGAGGATTCACACTTAGAGGGTCAGGAAGGGAAGGATAGGGAATTCATAGGTATAGTTTGGGATACCCTAAAGAAACTTCTCTCTCCCTTAGATCTCAGACTCTCTCGTATCGAAAATAACTTGCTGGAGATGGAAAAGAGCATTATTGCCTTGGCCACTCTTGGCTTGAGAAGCCTTGAAAATCAAGGCCTCCAAGTAGAAGACTTAACACCGCAAGCCCCACTTCCTCCCCCTCCAGCACCAGCTATAGTTCGACCGGTCCCCAAACCTCGGACTGTGGGTGTGGACCAAAATATTACTGCCCCTGTAACCAGGGCTCCTAAACCCCTCACTTCTCAAACTCCTGCAAATCCTAATGCTGGCGCTTCCCTAAGACCTCCTGCTACCGAAACTGTTCACCGACCGACTCAGGGCCCATGCACCAAGAATAATTTTAGAGGGGGATATATTGATCTTCCTCCGGAGGCCAATGACTACGTAGTTGTACTGACGGGCGTCCCCCAGATTGGAAATGATCAGCATGAGAACCATTGGTCTCTGAAAAACAAAATAATGCATTGGCTCAATATGAACAGGCCAATACCAAATGGTCGGAGAAGCAGAGTCCTAATGGTTCGCCGTGTCCCCTGGGTGGGTCCCTCTAAGAAAACCAGCCCTGGAGACTGCATAGTGGTGACCTTCGAGGACCCTCTTACGGCCCACCACATCTGCTCTTGGCCTACTGGTGAAGGTTCCCCCATCATACCCAGGCCGTTGTCTTTTTTCTATCCACCGCGCCAAATATATACTCAGGAAAGAGACTGGTCTGTGGCACGTCATCACACATGGAGGAACCACTTGAATAATTACCGAAACTCCCCTAGATGCTGGCAAGGGCTTCCAACAATGAATAGGTTTGCTGGCCTTGAAGATGTAGATTGACTCTCTAGGCAAACTGCTCCCCAAACAGCTAAAAAGGTCTCATCACCCCTAGTTCTGGGGATTTCAGAATGCACACTTCTAATGATAAAATCTACTGGCATTAACCCCCCAGCTCTAGAAGAAACATCACAAGCTATGCCAAAAGAGGGGGGGCTGAACTCTTTAAGCTGCACAGAAACACAAAAAGCAGCGCAGCAGTTGGGTGCATCCCCTATGATTTTTCTGTCATCCACTCAGAAGCCTCTGGCAGTTGGAAAGCGGACCAGTGTAGCCAGGACCTGTTTTCAATCACAGTATGAGCACCCTCAAAGGTCTAATAGAGCGGCCATAGTGGAGGCAGGCCTGGAGCCTATTCCGGTTATCCCAGCTATATCGGTTTATTCACCAAGTCGGGTCACTCCAGACAAACCCTTGATAAAGATACTTAGCTGGAATGTGGCAGGGTTGGCCCGAAACTTTGACATTCCAGAGTGGAATGCCTTTGTGGACCCCTATGACATTTGTCTCCTGCAAGAAACCTGGTGCCTAGAACCCAAGCACAGAGTAGGTTTCACAACTTATTTCATTCCAGCTTCCCAACAACATGGTAGTAAAGGTCGCCCGTCTGGTGGCCTTCTTATATGGATTAGCATTGCACTGGGTCTAAAAGTAAGCCATAAGACTACCCTTTCTCCTGATCTACAGAGGGTAACCATACATTGTGAGGAGGGTAGGAAGTTAGAAGTGTTTAATCTTTACTTAAGGGGGGTTAGGGGAGGTGTATCAACACTATCCTCTACAGGACTTAATACTGAATTAGAAAATTGTAGTATTGACTCCTATGTTCTCCTTGCAGGCAACTTCAATTGTTGTTTTGAGCCGCTGGATAGGGAGGATATTTTGAACACTTGGGACGATGAAACAAGTAGAGGCATCCCTACGCTGACCCTAGATCCGATTTAAAAATGGACACAGAGTGCAATAGACATCAATGCACTCTGTATGGAACACGACCTGAGAGCAACTAATGGTCGCTCTAAATCGGACCTTAGGGGTACGCACACCTATAACAGGGTGGGACATACCTCCAGAATAGATTATATTATGCTGAATTACAATTTATGGCTATTTCATCAGGACATGGAAGTTATATTATCCTCTGACAGCGACCACAATTCTCTATCCTTAACCCTCACTCCGCCATGGCATGAGAGGAACTCAGCCATGGCTGTCCATTCATGGAAATCATCCCATGAAATTGTTCCCTCTAACTGTGGCAGGCAGCTAAAATGGGCTAAAGTAGCAGAGGATGAGGGAAGGATGGCGCAAGCAAGGACTATTGTGACCGCTGTGGGGTAGAGTCTTGATGACTTGGGAACCACTGGTCAAACTGTTTTATCGACATTCATAGAAACCACTGTGGCACTAAGCGAATTGTTTATTATTCCCCAAAACAGGGTGAGGACTGTAAAGAGAGGTGCTTCTAAAGCAAGAGATAAGTGGTATTCCTCAAAATGCCGGGCAAGAGTGAACTTATATCTGCAGTGAAGACAAAGGACCCCGGCAGTATTAGACTTGCCAGGAAATCTTATTAAAAAAAACGTAGCCATGGCCAAGGAGGCTCACGAATACAACTTTTGGAGTGAGCTAATGGAGGCGAGCTCTAGAAAAGACTCTAAGGGGTTCTGGGACCTGATGAGAGCTAGGGACAAACCCATTGATGCACATTTTACCTGTAATATTCCTGGCGAGGTCTGGTTCGCCCACTTTTCCAAGCTATATTCTGCTCCAACAGGTGTATTACAACCATTTATGGATCTCGTAAGCAGATCCCGAGATGCCACCAGAATCAATGACCACCCCTTCGGTATTGAGGAAGTAGAAGGGGCGATCAGGTGCCTTGTTAACAACAAGGCTGCTGGTCCGGATGGAATTCCGGGTGATCTGTTGAAGGAAAACCCATATCTATGGAGTAGATTGATTGTATTACTCTTGAATGAGGCTGTTTTGGGAGGTTCTTTTCCTGATTCTTGGAGGGGCGCTGAGGTCGTACCGATTTTTAAGAAAGGCTGTCGGAACGACCCAGCTAATTATCGCCCAATTAGCCTCCTTGACTCGACACAAAAGGTGGCAGGCAAAGTAGTTCTAGGCAGAATCCTGCAATGGACCGAAGAAAATCAGGTCTTGTCAGATTTCCAGGCAGGATTTAGAATAGGGACAGGTACAATTGAGCAGACTTTTCGCCTTTTAATGTTGTATTGGAAAGTGGTCGTACTGGGAGGGGGCAGTCTGTATTTAGTCTTTATAGACTTGCGGACTGCCTTCGACCTGGTCCCACGAGCCCAATTGTGGAATGTCTTAGATGGGATGGGTATTCCCCCTTATCTGTTGGGTTTGCTAATCAAGTTTCACGAAAACAACTTTGCGCAGATCAGGTGGGGTGACCAGGGGGAAAAAACATCTCGCATCCCTGTAGACAGGGGCGTCCGCCAGGGCTGTGTGCTAGCCCCCACTCTGTTTTCACTCTATGTTAACGGAGTGGTGGAGCATCTTCTTCAACAACCAACAGATGCACCGACCCTGGCTGGCAGGAAAATTCCTACGCTCCTGTTTGCTGACGACACCCTCCTCATCTCAAAGTCTCCATCAGGTATTCAAAAGTTGCTTTCTAGCTTTAAGGTCTTCTGTGACAGCAAGGGCCTAACAATAAACATAAGCAAACCAAATTCCTTGTTCTCAATCCCCCTAGGAAATCTGTCATTCCTCCTGTCCTAGACTTATCCCCGCTTGAAAGAGTCAGGGAGTTTGATTATCTGGGCATTCGACTCTGTGATACAATGAACTGGAAGGCCCATCACCAAAAGGTCTTTTCGACCCATAAGAGGGTCACAGGGGCCCTGCTAAAAGAACAATGTGCCTCATCTATTAAACCTATTGGGGCACTATTAGACATCTACAGAGCGAGGGTGGTGAGTGCAGCACTGTATGGTGCAGAACTGTGGGGTGTACAGAGAGTCAACACCTTAACTTACCTCGAAAATAACTTCCATAAAGATCTTATGAAGTTACCCCACAGTACCCCGACACTCCCCCTCTTGCTTGATGCAGGCACACGCCCAATATGTGAGCAAGTTAGGTTGCGCCCCCTCTTATTATGGGCCCGGATATGGAATGTTCCAGAATTGCGCAGCTATGCTGATGCCCTTAGAGAACTCCTATCCTTACCAGGCTGGCACAAGGTTAGCTGGCTCAGGGAAGTTAAGCGGCTTCTCTACGAATTGGGATTAGGAGACAATTGGGTCAATAGGACAGCACCATCTAAAGATTTGCTTAAGAAAATTTACTGGTCCTGGGTGGCTAATGAGAGAATGGCCAACTCTAAGCATTGTAAATCTGTTGCTGAGTTCCTTTTAATCAAAGAGCTCCCTTTTAGAGAACTGTATCTGGATTTAATTCGTAATCCGTGAGACAGATCTTTGTATTTTAAATGTAGGGTAGGAGTGCTTCCCCTAGGGCTGTTAACCTCCACATGGAAGCCACCACTGCAAACCATCCCATATTGCCCCTTTTGTGATACAAGGGTCGAGTCCATCACCCATTTGTTGTTTGAGTGTCACGCATATGCAGCACCCAGGTCGAGTTGGCTGAAGCCATTATGTAGGACCCTGGGCACTAGACCGCATGTAGAAGCATTACGCATATTGCGATCAGATGCTCGTCCTTTTTTTGCCTGTTGTCTGGCAAAATTTTTGGGCTGGGCTTGGCGGATAAGATCCGCAAAGAAACTGCTGCTTCAATAATGTCCTTTTGCTGAGCCTGTTAAATTGTTCCTATGTCTGAATTATCAACCACTCCTGGATATTTCTGTTGACTTTGTTGATCTTTTTAATTGTGTATTGTCAATTGTTCCTTATTTTTGTAAATGTAATGCTTTTATGATATGCTTATATATCGAAATAAAGCTATTTAAACTTAAACTTAAAAACTTACTTATTAATAATGCAGCGCAGGTGCTCTTGTAAAATGTAGGAAGATTAAAAAGGTCACCCACAAAATGGTGGCCTGTCAACTGTCAAAAGTTTACCTCAGAACCATAGCCATAGGCTAACATTATGGGGATCTAGAACCTTCTAGACCCTTCTGGTGGCCTGGGGCTTGGTTATAAAAGGGAGCTCCCTGGTCGGCCATTTTGTAGTTGTAGTAGTGGTGGTGGTGGTCATCACACAGAACTGACTGGAGTGCAGACTACAGGTGTATGAGGAAGGGTGATCCTGACCCAGTTGATGGTTCTATTCTGAAGAGCTGCTGCCCGTGTAGTGAATCTGCCTCCCTACCTGTTAAACTGACCCAGCTGTGGGAAGGACTGAGGGGATCCAGTATCCCTGAAAAAGAGAGATTACTGAACTTCAAAATCCCCCCCTCCCCTCCTTGGACCTTGAGAACGCCAGGACACAGAGGGACATCCATTCGCCTGAGAAAAAGGTGGTGAGTGGGAGACCCGCAGGGTCCTGCACTGCTGCTGTTCCCTCTAGTTGAGTGAAAACAGCCTGTGGGGCTCTTGAGACCTTATCTGACTTTAGCCCTACGTGGAGGAGAGGGAAGTGGGGGTATGACATTGATTCCTTGATTCTCTCCAAAGTGTGCTTCGTGAGGACTATTGTTCTCCATGGGGCCGTGGAAATCCTGCGAAGAGGGAACGCCGGACCGGCTTGCCCGCAAGAAGCGTGAGAGTTGGTCGGGGCGGGTCCTGTGTTGTGAGAGAACCGCCCCGTTGAATCCTGCTTGGGCTGATAGGCGGGTCAGTTTCCCTTTTGCCGGAAGATTGGAGCCGGTGCCTGAGTGGATAAGCGGCTGGCTCCCCTGAGGCAGTGTCGCGTGAGGAGAAGGAGTTCGCCTTCTCTCGGTAGGCGAGTGGAGGGGGAGGCATGGGGGCAGCGGAGCACCAGAAACTGAGGCGTGTTCTGCCTCCTGAGTGAATCCTGCCTTCGCGAGTATCTCGCGGACAACTGGGCCATAACTAGCTCTCGAGGCTCCCGAGAAGAAAGGCTTGTCTTGTCAGATGGCCAGCACTGTTTGGAACGACCCCGAACGCCTTATTCAGAAGTAGTGAGGGATCTGAAGTGGGGAGGGAGGAGTGTGACTCACGGATCCCTCTGCTGGGCCTGGTGAATTCCTAGACTTCCCGCTTAACAGAAGTTGAGTGAATAAGGGGAGGCGGGGAGGCTGTATTCTGCGGAGTTACTCAAGGAGATCTCTCTAACTGTGTAGGAGATTGGCAAACCAAGGAACAACTACTGATCCAACAGTAACGAAGCAAGTAATGGTGAACTAACCGCCTAAAGGCAGGATTACTCCTGAGTTTGGAACTGCATGTGGTCTAATTAGATGCATAATCTGTGATCCTTTTCTAAAGCTTATGTCTACACGATGAAATGTGAATGTACATGTTGGAATTTGATTTCAAGTTGAAATGTTTCATTGAGAATTAACTGATTCCCCAAAACCAGTATTAGACTGCTAGTCGATTGAAACAGCCATCTGCTGATTCCATTTTTCTGCCCTGCTAACAGTCTGACTCAGGGCCTCACCCTAGTCTTTATAATATTTAATTGGGCTATTACTTGAAGAAGGATTCTGTCTGAATTTGTTCTGCTGATAAATTGTATGACCAAGTGAGGTTTTCTAGCAATAATTGATTTGTGCCATGTCATAGAGTCATAGAATTAGGAGGATTAAATGTAAAATGATGGCATGCTAAAGCTTATACAACTGAATTCAAGAATAAAAAAATATATATATAAAGCTTTGCTATTTTTCTAAAGGAAGGTGTAGTGTCATTTTTGAGTGGAAGTCCGCTGGGCTTTTGTCGTGAGTGTGACGCAAATGCAACAGTTCAACTTAGAGTTAGGCCTTACCGCTTGAGCCAGGCTACCCTATGTGGACTGGTAACTCCAGGTCCAACAGGGAGCAAGTGGAGTTGTCTGAGGTGGGTGTGATGTGGGATCTTTCGGGAAGGCTGAGGATGAGTGTGGATGAGTCTGCCTGCAATGTTCTGTGTGGTCTGAATTCTCTGTCGTATGGTTTGTGATGATTCATGCATAGAGGGCGCTGCCTTAGTCCAGTCAGCTGGTGAGGAGGGCCTGTGTCCCAGTGCATTTCGTGTGTAGGGGTAGTAACTTGAAGATCTTATGTAGCATGGCAGTGTGAGGAAGCAGGCGGAGGAGACAGCTTTGATATGTGATTTCATTGTGAGCTTGTTGTCAATGATGATTCTGAGATTTCTGGTTTTGTCAGATTGAGTGTGAGCAACTCCTAGGTCTGATGGTCATCATGTGTTGCTCGTGAGTGTGTTGTCCCATGAGTGTAGGATATAACTTTAGCAACAAAGGATGCCACCAAGAATGCCAAGAGAGAAAGATATTGTTAGACTCGACCCTTTTTGCAGGGTCATCCATGAACTTTTTGCCTTCCTCCTGTATTTTTTCTGACATGTTGTTGGTGGTTTTATGACTCTGGGCACTTCACCACTGCTGAACGGTGCTAAAGTGCATATGCTCTCCCTGTATATTGTTGTTATGGATTATTGTTTCCGTGATTGGCATATTTGGTTTACTAGTCAGACCCTAGTACAGTGCACTATGTGTGCCCAGGGCCTATAAATCAAAAGCTGCTAGTGGGCTGCAGCACTCATTGTGCCACCCACAGAAGAAGCCTGTAAAACATAACTCTGGCCTGCTATTGCAGAGCCTGTGTGCAATCTGGGACTGCCATGTCGGCTTGGCAAGTGCACACACACTTACCAGTACCTAACCTTCCCTTTTCTTACATATCAGACACCCCTAAGGTAGGCCCAGGGTACCCCTGTGGGCAGGGTGCAGTGTATGTGAAAGGTAGGACATGCCCTGGTGTAGGTGGCATGCCCTAATAGTGATTTACTGCCAGTTCCATTTTTCACTACTGCAAGGCTACCTGTTCCCTTAGGACTCAATGCGGAGGTTGTTTATAACATCTAATAAAAATAACTGTCCCTGGGAACCAGGTAGGAAAATAAAGTTTAGTATGCCTGAACTCACAATGTTAAAGTGCATCTTTTAGTGAGGGTGACTTTTACAATTCTGTGTTTGAAAATACCACTTTTAGAAAGTAGGTATTTTCTTGCTTAACCATCCAGTGTGCCTCTACTAGGTATGTGTATTGCATGTCTGGCTTTTGGATGACAGGGGCTGGAGGGGGCAATGGCTCCAGAGAGCCTGGTGAGTCAGGGCTGGGCTGAATGGACCTTGGCTGCATTTAGAGTAGGCGGCGGAGATTTCCTTTCACCTAAATGGGCCTTGGCTACCTTCAACAATGCTGTCTCCACCTCCTGCCAGGGAGCTGCATCAGTGAGGACAGAACTGGTTTTGGCTGGGTACAGACACTCTCTGCCTCCAGAGAACAAATGATTTTGTGGTATAAAAATTGGGGCCCAGACCCCAAAAGGAGAAGCTAAGGAGGAATACTGCTCCTGTGCTGTTTGCTGTCTGGGGTTGGCCTGCAGTGGCTATTTGCTTCCAATGAAAGGAGAAAAGGACTTTGCTCTTAACTTTGTCACCTGCTTGAAGAAAAGATGTCCAAGGGCTTAAAATTGAGCTTGCCTCCTGTTCTGAAGTCTCAGGGACACAAATACTTTAGTTCTTCTGTCTCTCTGCATCTGCAACTGCTGTTTCAGCTGCCAAAATAAAGGAAATTGCAAAACCACTGTCTCGCCGCCACCTCCGCAACACAGTAAGGAACCGACGTCTCACCTCCCCTGCACCACAGAAGGAACCAAGGCATCACCTCCCCTAAGTTCATAAGGAACCGGCGCCGCCCAGCACCAACGAAGCATCACCTCCCCGATGAATGTCTGATAGAATATCGACGGACAGAAAATTTACCTACAGAAATATCGACGCAAGAATATCGAAGTCAAGAATATCAACATCCTATTTACATTATGATAAGTACAAAAATATCGGAAAAAAAATATCGATGTCAAAAATATCGTTAAAAATATTGTTTTTTTTAGTTAAAAAAAGAAAGTAAAATTAGGTAAAAAATACATATAATTAAAATAAACAGTTAAAATGTTTTAAAATGTTTAAAATTATAAGTGGTATAAATAATGTGAAAATAAATTAAACATATTCATATGATACATAATATATATATGTATACTTACTAATAATTTTTAATAATTACTTGAATAACAGCAAAACAAATATATCATAAATTATAAATACATCTATACACAGAAAACAATGATATAAACAAAATATCTATAACACATTTAAAAAAGTTTTTTTTTAAACTCTTTTTAATATTAATTGTATACTACAGTAACTAAAATAATAAAAAAATATATTACATAGCGGAGGTAATAAAATTACTATTCCAACTCCAAACAGTGCAACAGTAGGGAAAGGGATGGACCCGTAGAGGTAAAAATGACTATTCCCACTCCAGTGAGTGCAACAGTAGGCTAAGTGTTGGATATCTTACGGGTTAAAATTACTATTCCCACTCCAGGCAGTGCAACAGTAGGGAAAATGTTGAATAGCGTAGGGGTAAAAATTACTATTCCCACTCCAGGGAGTGCAACAGTAGGGAAAGTGTTGGACAGCATAGGGGTAAAAATTACTATTCCAACTCCAGGGAGTGCATCAGTAGGGAAAGTATTGGATAGCGTAGAGGTAAAAATTACTATTCCCACTCCAATGAGTGCAACAGTAGGGAAAGTGTTGTACAGCGTAGGGGGGAAAATTACTATTCCCTCTCCAGTGAGAGCAACAGTAGGGAAAGTGTTGGATAGCTTAGGGGTTACAATTACTATTCCCACTCCAGGGAGTGCAACAGTAGGGAAAGTGTTGAATAGAGTAGGGGTAAAAATTAATATTCCAACTCGAGTGAATTATAACAATGTTGAAAATTTGGATAGTGTAGGGGTTAAACCAACATACTTATTAATTAAATAATTTTTGAAAAATAAATAACATATTACAAATTAAATTAACTAAGAAATTAATATTGAATAACAATAAAATTAAATTAATATTTACTTTAATAAAATTAAATTACTTTCTATCCTATTCACCCATAAACACACAACCCGCTACACATAAAAATTAACATAATTCATTTCATTATCAATCAATCAATACAAATGAATTACCAATTAATAAATAATTAACAATAACAATAAATAAATAAGTAAACATTAATTATAATTAATATGATTATAAATTAATCAATTAATAAAAATGAATTACAAATTAATATTTAACAAGAAATGAATACTTAATAACAGTAAATAAAAACATTAATTATTTCGTTATAACTAAATTACTTCCCACCCTATTCCCCTATAAACTCACACCCCTATCTGATACTAAAGTGCAAAACTTACTTTAAAAAATTACTAATTTCTAAACATTTATTTCATATATTTAAAAATAATAAAACTACATTACAAAAATGTAAAATACATAGCACTAATATAAATATTGATATTATTAACAACAACATTTTTCCTAACAATCTTACTTACTTTGATATTATTAACTTAGATATTACTTACTTCGATATAAAAAAAACAATATTACTTGCCTTAAGGTCGGTATTCTGGTCAATGATATTCTTGACATCGATATTCTGTCCCTACGGTATAAAAAACTCTATATTACTGTATATCGATATTAAAAAAATCGATATTTTGACTGCTCACCCTCCCCGATTCTGTGTACCGTATTGCTTTCATCAATTCCAAGGTACTGTCTCTTTGTGGGTCTGCTTGACTCTGGACCCGACGCCGCGAACCTCTCGATCGTCGCCATACTTTGGGATTTTTATTTGTCACAACATCGTAATAATTCCAGGTGGAGTTATTTGTTGCTATAACATTTAATTGTGTGAGTAACCTATTTTTAAGGATATCTTGATAACTGTATTGTGGATTTTTGTTGTTTGGTCTTGTTTTGGTTGAGATAAAGATTACTTATTTTTCTATACTGGTGTGGTGTCCATTTGCAATGTTTTCACTGTATTACTATATGTGTTCACAAGTGCTTTAAACACTGCCTCTGAGATAAGCCTGCCTGCTCATGCCAAGCTACCAAGGGGGTGAGCAGGGGTTATTTTAGAAGTGTATCCCCCTTCCCTGACTAGTAGCAAGGGTCCATATTTGGACTAAGGTGCCTACCTCTGCCAACTAAAGACCCCCATTTCTAACATATATACGGTTTTGGAAACAATATTCTTGACTTTGGGGGTGGATTTACCATACTTGACAACATTAACACTGTCATTTAATTTGTCAACATTTTTATCTTCGAGCTCCTTTAAAGAAGACATAAATGTTTCAATACTTTTGGTAGTCCTCAAAGTTTCATCAAGAGTGGGATGGGAAGTTTCTGTCTAATGCTCTTTTCTTTGCATTGACATACAAATTGATCCCTTATAAGTTGCTCCATAAAGTTCTCGAACTTGCAAACGGCAGCTAGACGTCTCAAAGAGGAAACATAGGTGTCAACATCTTCATCTTCACTTTGTTTTCTTTTGAAAAACGTGTGTCTTAAAACAATAAGACTAGGCTGTTTATTGAACCTTTGTTTAAGTTTTAAAACAGTTTGAGGGAATTCATCTAAACCATCATTTTCACTAACTGGAAACCTTGATAAAAAGTCAGCTCTTAAGTTTTTTCCTCCAGATATATGTTTGACCTCAAAATGAAACTGCAACAACCTGGTGACCATTCTAAGTATTCTAGGAGTAGAACACTTACTCATATCATCCCCTAAAATGCTTACCAGGGGCTTATGATCAGTGAGGAGAGTGAAGTGTTTACCCCACACATACAGGCAAAATTTCTATATGGCCCAAGAACAAGCCAGTAACTCCTTCTCTATAACAGAATATTGGTGTTCAGCACCTCTCAATACACGAGAGGCAAAACCAATAGTATGCTCAATACCATCAACTTTCTGAGTCAACATGGCGCCTAGCCCCACTTGACTGGCGTCAAAAACATGGTTAAAGAATGTTGTGTTTGTTGTTCCTCTGACAAGTCTCATAAAGTGTCCATCCCTCCTTTGAATCCCATTGAGTGTCCGGACAAACCTCGGGTGAAAGTTGGTATTGATGTACAAGGACCATATGATGTTCTTTGTGGTCCATACAAGTATATCCTGGTTTTATTGATTATTCTTCCAAATGACCTGAGATTAAGTTAGTGAGGGAGGCTAATACAAAAACTATTGTCGATTTTCTAATAAATAAATGGATGTATTTTTAAGAGAGGGTTTTCCAGAGGTTATAGTCTCTGATAATGGCAAACAGTTTGTCAGCAGTGATTTTCAAAATGTTCTCGAGTCTGTCTCTGTCAAACATCTCAGGAGTTCATTATATCATCCTCAAATTAATGGTCTTGTGGAAAGGATGAACTGAGTAATTGGAGATTGTGTGAAATGGGCAAAGTTTGGTCGCCATGATGTTAAACGTGCCCTTGATGATAGGATGTGGTTTTACAGAACTACACCACATTCGATCACCAAAGTTGCTCTGTTTGTTCTTATGAGGGGAAGAAATGCTAACACATCTTTCAAACCTGGGTGGATGAGGAAATTACAAAAGTCTACCATGAATGTTGATGATCTCATGTCTCAAGTGAAAGAAAAGGTGTCTAATTCCCAAAGTAAGCAAAAGGCTTGGGTTGATGCATAAAGGGGTGTCAAGATGTCTTTTCTCAATGTGGGTGATTTTGTGAAAATTAAGTCTCCTATTCATGTAAAGAAAGGTGAGAGAAAATGTAGTAAACCACAACTTGTTGTAAAGATTTATGGTAATGCTGTGCAGGGTTTGAACATTCTTGGGTGGTTTCGCCAGGGATTGTTCAGGATGATTTTGAGGCCCGGTACCCTTGAACAAGTCCTTGTGGTGGAATGTAGTGATGACATCAAAGAAAAGAGGCTCCACCAGGCACAACAGTTATACTTTGACTAACTGAGCCACCTAGCAACCCCAGTATTCTAATGAACTACCCATTGCATAAAGAATACTACAAAATCCTGTCTCGATCCAAAGCTCAATATACATCTTATCTTCCACATAAAGATAACAGAGAGTGAGATATTTAAATGGCTCCAAAAGTGCCTAGAACAACATCATGCTTGACCACAAGTCCTGCTTCAGACGTCTGAGGGGATAGAGTCAGCCCAATCTACTTTTTAAGAACTTTTGTTGTCGTTGAAGGAAGATAACTGACAACAGCCTTCGGGTTACAACAAAATTCTATCCTCTTTCCCCAATATGTCATCTTTTAAAATTGAATCAGACACATGGCTTATTTTATCTAATTTTCCACTGTGTGAAGCATAGTCTATTAACATACTGCCTTCCTTAAACTGTAATGCTCTCTTACCTGCTAACATTGTTCTGTTTTCGGCTGCGCCTGAGTGCCATTGTTGCTCGAGTCCTGGGCCAACCAACTGCTGTCACCTGGATGGACCCCGGCGAGGAGGAACACTATTGCCGCCATTCCCGCTTGACCCCTCGGACTTTATCTCCCGGTATTCATTGCGGCGCGCGCGCCGCGCTCCGCAACGACCAGCGACAGGAGGCGCTCATAAGGGGGGCCTGGGCTTCCGCAGCGCGGGACGCGTGCCGGCATGCTCGGGTCGCGCCCGGGCAAAGCCCGTGCCCCGGTCCTGCGCCCGTCATTGACCGGAAGAGGCTGGGCTGAGCAACCCCTAACATCATTAGAACACTGAAACGCTCGCTACACCTGCCCGGACTCCTGCCAACATTAAGAGGTGGAGGTGAGGTCAAGTTCAAGGTATTCATCTGCAGTATTTGGTCCTAATTGTTGGGGGGGCTGCCATAGGCCTGCATGGACTGGATTGTGTTGCCTGGAAAAATCTGGAGGACTGGGGACAGAATCATCTTAGCTCCCCCGAAGGATCTGGACTGCCCGTTTTTTCTTGCTGGTTGCCCTGTTGACACTGGGACTGCTTTGGGACTGCTCATTGAGTTTTTGTCTGATCACTAGGTGGAATGAGCTGGCGGAAGGCAAAGGATGAGAAGGTGGGGGAAGTACAAAGGGGACATTGGACGCATTTTTAGTGAGGGCGGAATCTCTATTAGTGCGTGAGATTCAAATGGCTGAGAAGGGGCTGTCACTAGATTCTATTCTGTCACAGAAGAGGTCCTCAATGGGGAGCTTAGCCTCGGTTAGGTCGCCTAAACTCGCTAATCCAGCAGCCCAAGACAACGATATTGACGATCACCCTATACTCGGATCTCACACCGCCGCGGTAACACCGCAGGTGGTGGGATCAGCAGCCCAAACAACTGAGGCTTCACAAGATTTGCTTACCACCCCAGAGATAGTGGTAGAAGATAGTTTAGAGGGCTGCAGCACAGACCCGGAACTAGTTTGCGGGCTAAACCAGCCAGCGGGAGGCTCCGTTGTGGCCAGGACACTTAAGAATGGTAAAATTGCCATGCGGAAAGAGGGGGAGGTGGTTACACGGTCCAAGAGGGTATTACCAGACAGAAGTGAGACAAGTATGGCCATCACCCCCCCAAATGGCCCCTCGGCAATAGCAAAGCATACTCGAGGGATGGGGCGTCATATTGCTAATAGTAAATCTAAGCAGAAAGGGGCGCCAAACCAGGCCAGGCCTAAAGACATAGAAAACCCCGCGGGGAAATCGCAGTGCCTAAAGTGTGGGGACAGCAAAAAAGGGGAAGAGGGACGTGGATATGTGGTGCAGGTTGGAAAGAATGTTCACCACCCATTTAGGTCCCATTGAGGCGAAAATCACAGCTATTGAGGAGAAAGTGTCCCTGCTGATAACCAAGAATAGCAACCAAAAAAATGTGCCAGGATACTTAGCCCGGGGGCATTAGATGTTCCCAGTTTGTCCGGGGCTTCTTCGCTACAGACAGAAATGAGGGTACGTCTCATGTGAGGGATCAGCAGGAAGGAGCTATGGATGGGGTAGAAGACCAGCAACTGGGGGGCCTAGAGATGGATATGCCCCGATGGCCAAAGGTGCCAAGGTTGACAATAGGGACAGGAGGGAGGGTCCCTCAGCCCAGATTTTGACCCAGAATGTAGGCGCTGAAAACACAGGGGACACTGGCGGTAGAGGATTTACTCAACAGGACACTGTGCCCGCCCAAGATGACTTCGTCAGTTGTACTGCAGCTTTGCCGGTCCTAGATCTGTGACGAGCAGCTAGCCCATATACTATAGTTTTGACTGGGGTCCCGGCACTTAGCGGAAACATAGAAGAAACCCCGCAAATGCTGATTAATAAGGCAGCACATTGGTTGAACAAATATGCACTCTTTAGAATTGCAGACCATATGCACATACTAATGGCAAGAAGGGTGTCCTGGATTGGTCGTAGTAGGAAGTGTTTCCCGGGAGACACGGTGATCTTAAATTTTAGGTCCCTGGGGTTGGTACATGACATCCTCACCCAGCGTAAGGGCCCCTTTCAGGAAGAAGGGGGATCAACCAGTAGAATGTTACCAATGGGGTTTTTCTATAGGGATATGTCGGGTGCAAACGTCAATGATAATCATAGGAGAGATCAAGTATGACGTATCCAAGGGAGTCGGTCCGTCCAGTTATCTAATAGGTTTGCTCCTCATGTAAAAGCCTTGGATCTAGATGACATTGATTGACGCGAAAGGAAATCCATCACTGGGGAAGGTCACAGATGGGATGCTGCTCTTCTTAACCCAAGCGTGGGATGGACACCAAGGCCATTGGCTAAGGTGTCCATTCCACCATCTATTCCGGGAGATTGTAGCGGGCCAGCGAAGGGATCAATACATAACCACTGTTCCCCCCAGGCTTACTAGATGCCCGACACTAATTACCCCAGACATACATAGTCAGGGATCTATTAAGATTATTTTGTGAAATATAGCTGGCCTCTCATCCAAAATATCCAATAATGAATGGTTATCGTACATTAGGAATTTTCAGGTCATTTGCCTCCAGGAGACATGGGAAACTGACAGTGCCACGTTTGCCTTGGAGGGTTACAAAATGTTTTTTGTTCCAGCACGCAAGGGTGTGGTGGGAAGAGCTAGTGGTGGCCTGATCACATATGTGGATCGGAGGCTGCAGGGGAGGTGGGATGACTTGAGATCGGACTCAGACTATTTGCAGGGGATTAGACTATCTGGCAGGGGTCACAAGTTAACTTTTATAAATTTTTATAATGCTGTTTTAACGGGTCAACCAACATTAAGATTCAAAGATCTGGAGAGTAGGTTAGCAGGGCTACACGACCAGGGGTAACGGGCACATCAGTTGGTGTTGCTTGGCAATTTCAACTGTCACTTGTGCCATAACGTAAAACTTAGAAGGGGGGATTGGTTTTCTTGCCCACTGGAAGGGGGCCCGCATATAGAGCATACTAGAGAGGGAAACAGATTGAATAAGGTCTTAGGAACATATGACCTGACACGTACCCTAGACTTGATTAAAGTAGGGGAGAACGGTTAGGTCCACCCAACCTTTAAAGAAAGAGGCTATGACTCTTTTATCAACTTTATTTTTGTTTCCAATACTTTAAAAAGGGAGATTTTGGGCTTTGAGATCCAGCTAAGCATTTTCAGTGATCATAGCCCTTTAGTTATGTCATTGGAGGACCCATATTCAATTAAGCAGCACGCAAGAAGGCGAGAGAGTGGTGCACTATCAGACACAGACCAAGGAAGAAGGCTTAGATGGACGCAGGTGGATGGTGAATCATTTTACAAAGCCTTACTGGCGGATAACCAGCAGTATGTATAGAAGTGCTTGAGCCCTACGGTGGAGGGGGTTGAACTGGTAAAAGCTTTTGAAGGTGTCACCAAGCACATCAACAGTTTACTTAGGACCAAACCTACCAATAAAATAAAAGAGGATCATAGGTGGTTTGATCATGACTGCTCCCTCGCCGCTAAAAAACTGAAATTAGCATTAAAAGCAGTCCCAAGGGACAAGAAAAGGGTGATTATATGTCGGAGATTGTATAAAGATGCAGTAAAGCGACACAAAACCTCCTTACAGCATCAGGCTTGGGAGAATTTGAGGGAAGCGGTTGAGTCAAAAAATATGACTGCGTTTTAGAAGGTCATAAATGAACCGTGCTTTCAAGCGTACCTTAGGTCATGCTTGAACCTCCTGTATAAGATTACCAGATGAGAAGGGAATTAATAGGAACCATGGTGTATATACATCTGGGGACTGCGTTACTGTGATTTTTTAATTTTTTATTGGGAAATGTGAATGTTTTTAAATTGTACTTTTATGGTATTGTTTTGATGCCGAATAAAGTATTAATTGTTGTTGTTGTTGTTGTTGTAATGTTCCTACATACATTAATGTTCTGGGACATGCAACATACCGCAGCCTTCTACAAAAAATGTTCTGCAATCAACGATCCGTACCGCTCTCTAGTGCTCCAACAAAAAAGAGGGACATGCTATCATGTTTTCAGAACTCCTTAATGAGTAAGTGGTATACTGGTGCTATGTGGCAATATTCTTACAATGGGAGGAGGGAGTAAAAAGGAGGGGGTGGTGCGGTAAAAGAGAGTTTTCTTATATTCCATGTTTTATGGTAAAGCTCTTCTGCTACAAACTAGGATGAAAGGTCTTTGGGAGTTGTATACATCATATGGCCTATGCATTTGGCTGTGCTATCTCGTTGTTATATTGCTGCAAACAAATAAAGAAATGTTATTAAAAAAAGAACCAGTTAGTGGAAATATAGGATCATGATGAAATTTCCTGTGTGTATCATCTAAAATTTGTATCTACAGAAAACATCTTCGGGCACATGCATCAAAGGAAATTGCATTCGCAAACGGTGCGAATCGCAAAATTCGGCCGTTTGCGAATGCAATTTCCATTTTTGGGATGCATTATGCATTTTGTTGTTCTCGCAATTTAAGAAATCGCAAAATTGCGATTTCTTAAATTGCGATTGCATTTAAGGAATCTCAAATTGAGATTCCTTAAATGCAATGCATCAAACTTTTAAAATTTGCGAATTCGCAAATAAGGGGTGCAAATTACCATGAAGTTGACCTTCATGGTAATTTGAGAAAACTTTGAAAAATGCACAAAAGTGCATTCTTCAAAGTGCCATTTTACACACACACACATGCTCTTGGGACATGTGTGTGTGAAAAATGTACTTAATGGCAAATTTCAGGGGTGCAACAGGGTGTCCTTTGGACCCCCCTGCACCCTTGAAATTGCATTCTCATTTTGCGATTCCTTAATTGCGATTCGCAAAATGAGAATGTCTTCCCATTCATTCCTATGGGCCTCTAGGCCCATAGGAATGAATGGGAAGGGATTCCTTAATTGCGATTCTTAAATTGAGAATCGCAATTAAGGAATTTTAAGAAATCGCAATTTATTAAGCGATTTCTTGATGCATTGCAGTTTGCGATTCCTTAATTGCGATTCCTTATTTTTCGCAATTAAGGAATCGCAAACTCCAATGTTGATGCATGTGCCAGCTTACATTTTGGACTAGTAAAATCACCCTACAATCTGCGATTGACACCCATTTTACAACTTTTGCATACATGCTGACTCTTATTTGCAAATCCAGAAGCTATAACAAAAAAAAGACAAAGCCTGAAGTCAGAATTGTTTTTTTAAAACCCAAGCAGGCCTCTAGGAAAGTGGAAGAGGTGTCAAAACCACTGGGGAGAGACTATTGTGTATTTCAGATGTTCGAAGGGACTGCACCATATCTCTCTGTAGTGCAGAATGTTTATGAATGAACAATGTTGACTAGATTTAGACTGGGTTCAATTTGCTAGCTGCTTTGTTTCCATCTAGGGCAATACTCTCCATCTGATATATGCCCATGAGATGAGAAATCAACTCAATCTTTATTGCACTTGGGTTTTTTTTTGCAAATTTTACCTTCCGTTTACCAGAAAGTTTTTACTGTCTCTGTTGCATAGGTTTAAAATTTCGAAATGTAAAGCTGCCCTGTTTCTCTTACTGCAACTTAATGTCTGTGACAATTGTTTTGTCAGATGATTCTTGAAAGGCATCCTAGCTCGGAGGAAGAGAGTGTTATTTTAAATGTTGCTATGCTGCTAGTTAAATAAATATGATCCGTGGCAGCTCCGCACCCTGACCAGTTGCCGCGAGTGTGAAGGGTAGGTGTCGCCGCCGTCCCAGCGTCCGTACACAGGTACAATTACCAGACAACGCTGGCCTCACGGGAGCATGCTGCGAGGCCCGTATTACTCTCCCTTAGGGACGCCTAATTAGAGCAGGACCTCTGGCCCTCTTTGAACCCGACCCAGTGAGGTTGTATTCTACATTTGCTTTTTACCTCCTGAATGAGCAGTGTATAAAATTTCTTTCTTGTGTAGTACCCTTTTAAGGTCCTGACGAATCGCCGGTTGGCGAGAAACATGTTGACCACATAAGGGGGTTGAGTTAGTTTTCTACATACCCGACAGTCTCTAGCTCCCCTCTCACCCCTTTTAATCAGGGAATCAGCCACGTCAATAAAATCCATTGTGGACTGCTTACCCTGTTTTAACATTCACTCACTTTTCACTGACTACACTCCCTATTCTCACTCACACACACCATCGGCAAGGAACAAAAGAACTCCGCCAAAAGAGTGCCTCCTGGCATTCCGTTAGACATTGCAGCGCCGGTCTGACGAGGAGCAGTGAGCCGATGATGAAACTGAACATCCTACAGTCAGGGTGTGTTTCACACCTAGCACTCTGGGTGTATGAGGTTCTCTAGTTCCGACAAGGGAACTTCCCTAGTTCCTTGACTCTGCCCTTCTTCTGGTTCTCCACACTGCTGCACTCTCTCCCCCCGGGGAACTTTGTATCCTTCTGTGAGCTCCGCAGTTAAGGCAGAGGAGCGTTGCCCCACTGCACAAAAAGGTAAAATAAAAGGACAATAACGTAATGTTATTATCATTATATTTTTACTATTGAATGCAGTCAGTGGCCGGTATGCAGCGTGGGGCGGAATGGGGCTGGCTAGAGCAGGAGAGGAGTGGCTTGCACTCCCAAAGTGCGCATGAACTGTTTGGCCGGTCCTCTTGAGCCGACCAAACAGTTCATGCGCACTTTGCATGTTTCCCCCCAGGTTGCATTAAACAGCCTGTTGAGGAATATGCCCAGGCCCCCTGATCCAGTGTGAGCACCAATCCACGGCACTCAGAACAACCACACTGCTTCATTGCAGCATAGTATTTGGCACAGGGGAGCCTGTGTACCGGGTGCTTCTTGCTACCAGCCAGATTGTAGAAAGGAAGAAGGAAGAGGACGCAGGAGAGGTAACCACTGGCTGGCCGCTTCAAGGTAAGTGTTTTTTTAAATAATTAACCCCCCCACTCCCACTACCCCAGTCGGGGAGCTGCCACAACTGCATATGATACAAGCTATTTTGCTCAAATTCTAATTTATATGCCTTATTTTGCAGAGAGGTAGTGATTGCTATTTTATTTGTTGGTATGCCATTATGCTTTGCATCATTTCTCTTGAGATTCATTGCTTGTTGTACTGAGGTATATCAAAATCTTGTATTTCTTTGATGATGAAATATCTGAAATAAGGTTATTATTAGAGCATGTTTTCAATGTTTTATGCATTCTTATCAGTCTTGTTTATATTTATATTAAATCTTTTAATTCATGACAATTTTTTGAATGAATGTGTATCTTTTATGATCCATTTTCCGAGATGCAATAAAGAAAGAAAGAGACCATATTGTATTCTTCAGTTGCCTGTGCTGCTTCCTCTCCGTCCTAGTCCTTGGGGAGTGAAGAAGTGGCCTGTTATGGAAGGGCTCAACTTCACAGAACGGCTCACTTGAACTTACTTTGTGAAACATGCTGAATTGCTTTCCACAACCTTGTGTGTAGAAAGAATATCTTTGCATCTTGGCACAGAGCTGGTTATATCTGACAAGTGGCCCTGTGTCATGTGTGACAAGTCAAGCATCTCTGACTTATTTTAACTAAGCAGTAATTGTGGATTGTCTTTCCATGGATCATTCACTGAAAATCTCCTGGCTAAGATATACTAAAGATTCATTTAGTGCCTTTGGAAGACCAGATATATTCGTGAATTATGGAAAAATGAAGAGGGTGGATAAAAAGTTAATCAAAGATCTATTCTTTAGAACAAACAGTGTTGAGTGTGAAGGGAATGAACTTAATAAGCCTTCGGTAAGAGCTCACGCGCTAGTTCAATCAACGCCAGGTATGGAGCTTTACCTCTCAATTTTAACTAATCCACATGAGCGGTTTTTAATTACCCGTTTTAGATTTAATATGCTTCACCACTTAGTTGCCTCTCCTCCTGGTTTTGTAGCATGCACTGAGGACGGGGGCTCTGTGGCTGTGACAATAGGTCTCCACAGGATATTTTACATTTTGTCTTTATATGTAAATATTTTTCCCATCCTAGACAACAATTTCTTAAACCTTATTTAAAAGAAATGGGCTTCAGACAAGCATGTGTTGCCCTTTTCCACTTACAACTATTGCAAACTGATCATACAGTGTATGTTGTTACGCGTTTTTTAAGGGAGACATCCATTACAACGCAGTCTTTACACCCCGATACATTTACAGCTTGGTCTTTACAACGCAAGTTGTTACAACCACTGGGGTTGGATGGCTCTATACACTAAGAAATAGTATGATTTACAATTTCAACACCTTCCCTACTGTTACGTAGGCTGGAGTTGGAATAGTAAATCATATTATTCCTAAGTTCAGCGCATCTAGAGCAAGTCGTTGTAATGACTTGTGGTGTAATGACCGCGTTGTAAACGTATCGCAGTGTAAAGAACGCGTTGTAATGTCATACATTCGTTTTTTAAGTGCAATGCTAAGATCTTAGAAAAGCAGATTTGACTCAGATGGAGAGGGCTACCATGAATTGATGCTAGAGCGATGGTTGAAGTAAATGCACAGGAACGCAGGATTGTTTTTGTGCTATAGGAACCTATGTAATTATTTAATGCTGTTCCAATGTAATATTAAGAGTTATTCTAAAGATTGAGACAGTTTAGAGTACCAGGAGAATGACAGTGACTTTTTTATGATTATTGCACGATGAATTGACATGTTTTTTAATTAATTTGATTGTGTTCTAATGTACCATCGCTTTTTTGGCGGAGTTACTGCCAAATAAAGTTTGCTTAATAATTATAATCATGTCTGACAAGGCAAGCCTCTCTGACTTTTTAACCCACACACTGAGACTTGAAGTTTCACGTTTTACTCTTCTTATTTCTAGCATGGGCTTAAGTGCCACAGCAATTCAAGTAGAATTGTGTTTAGATAGCAAACCAGTAGAGGCTGCAGGCCTTAAAACATGGACCCAACATGGACCCAACACAACTTATTGTAACTCTACTTCCTGACAAAAGAAAACGCGTCACGGATATCTGATTAAATATTCTGTGTATTGGTGAAGATTGTAAATCACTGATCAATGCACAAATAACTTCCTCTTGGTGCTAACATGTGCACAGGTGCAGAAGGTGCTCGCGTTGGTAGAGAATTGGACTACAATTTACCAAGGGCCACTGGGTGATGCGATTTTACAGCCATAGAGTTTTCTACCTAATTATAGGTTTTCCGCAATTGTCATATATTCCACCATTGGATACAATATATATTTCAACAACATCAAAAGAAAAATTGCGGTTGAAAATGACTACCAGTTAATGAAAAAGTACAACCATCGTGGCCCACGCTGGCAAACCCTTCACCTTCACAAAGGTAAAATGTTCACCTTTCAGATTATTTCTGCTATTCAGGTGTCAAACTGGGCTAATCAGGAAAAACATTGGTCCACTCAGTTTTTATGCATGCTAAAGTGACAAATAATAAAATAATGCTGGCACATAATATATGCTGCATTATGCCGCATAGTTTGAGTTTTCTTGCCACATAGTTAAGACAACCCTACCTCGTAATTTGGTCCAGTGCGAAATTTCTTGGGGCCTGAATATTGTCGATGTACTGTACCAAGAAAGAAGTTTAATCTAAGTCTATCAGTTTAATTTAAGCCTCTCTTGCTTTTCCCCTTTGAATAAAATGAGTGTATGTTTTGGAAATGCCTCCCAACACTGTCCATGCTCTCCTCTCACTGACGTTCACCGGTGATCTGAACCCTGGAGGTGTCTGGCACGAATCAAGCTGATATTACAGTTTTATTAAAAAAACACGAAAGTATTCCCTTTCCTGGTCACAGCCCAGGGTGTGGCTCCCCGTGCTGCCCTCCGTGCCTTGAATCAATATGTGAGATCATGGATTTAGGGGGAAATGAGGACGTGATGTGATGACTCACCGGTCAGGCAAGACCAACCCAGCGGGGCTTTGGGGGGGGGGGGCAGGGGGGTTGTTGGCCGCAGAGTTCTGAATACCACACTCACTTCTGGTAGTGCGCTTTTAACTGCACACCCGTCGGCTGACTGGCCTCCACATTCACAAGGTCTTATTGTTTGAAACAATGGAAAAGTCGCCAGTAATTTCCTTCAAATACAGCGCAGCCATTTACCCAATGTCCAGAGAGTAAGGTAACTGCGTGCATTCATATAACCTGGAACTAGAAGTGTGTAAGGTTGCTGGAGTTATTTTACAGACTTTGCAAATCCCACTGCTTCCCTTATCCCACGTGGCAATAGGGCGAGGTCTACGGCAGGGTTGTGTTAACTTTCTGTTAGACAAGGTTAGTCTTGTGTAGACCTCTTTTTATGCAGGTGTCCTACTTTTGTATATGAGGTAAAAATAAACATCTTCATACACCCCTAATCTAAGGATTTCCTAACACCAAATGGGGGAGAGCAGTCACAACACATCGTCCCTCTGCAGGCAAATCTTTTTTTAACTAATGTGTAATTGGAGCGTTAGGTGGAAAACACCTGGGTGAACAATATAAGGGAAAGCGTAGCTCATTTTCTGCAGCTCCCTATCCACCTGTACCAACTAGAGAGAGTATTTATCTCACCAAACGTCCTCAGTGGGCAGTATACTTTCCAGATTATAAGACCTTGTGTCACACTGAGTACGTCCTTGAGGACTGAAGCCCACTCATACGATGCTCACACCAGCCTATTCGTAGCTGAGCATGTAACCAAAGCCACCAGAACCTAGGTCACAGATTGAAAAGATGAATGAAAAATGCAACTCAAGCAGAAATGAAATTAGGGAGGATGTGACAAAACGTTTGCGTGGCTACCAGCAAGTTAACACAACCAGGAAAAACAGACCTTCAAAGTGTGAGTATATAGGCACAAAGATCCACAAAAAGAGCTCTGCAACAGTTCAGCACAGAAACAGCGACTGACCCACACAACGTAAATCTAAGAAATAAAGAAAGGGGTTAGTGGCTACGTGAATGCAGTTGACAATGACAAGATAGAACTGTTTTGATGTGCACGCACAAATGAACTTTAGTTTCAAGAAAAAAACTCACATTACTAATGAATAAAAGAGAAAAAATGGTAAGAGGGCAATCCTCTTGCACTATTCGACCTACTAACTGCCCCTCTGCCTCCATATTTCTCCCTGCAAACAGCTACGGTTCCAGGAGCGTTGGAAAAAAAGCTTTAGTTCTTCCTGTTTAAAAAAAAAAACTCTGCTGACCCTACTCTCCTCAGCAATTTCAGACTCATTTCACTTTTGCCATTTCCAGAGAAAATATTGGAAAATTAATTATGTTGATAAGAGGCTGTCAGAGTTCCTTGGTTAATATCTAACTGAGTTTGCTAGCTCTCTTGATCACATCCCACGCACTAAAGTTTGTCAACTATGCAGGTGACACCCAATCAATCATCCCCTTTGACCAAGGCTCCCAACCTTGTGACTGTTTGAGGGATATCTCTAGCTGTTTGGACGCCTTAAATTTAACAGTGAAAAGAGGAGGTCATGCTTTGTCAGATAGGGAGCCCTAGACCTTCCTTTCCCACAAACTTATGGGCCACCGAAGACTATTATTTTCCAGTGGTAGAAACTTCAGATCACAGCTGAGGAGTGCATATAGATTGTGAGCTATTATTCACTGCCCATGTTAATAAACTCTCTGCCTCGTGTCTTCACTAAGGAGGATCCTACGCAAAATCCTGCCCCCTCCTCCCCTGATAGTGACTCCGACTGTCAGTGCAGAGTGCCTTTCCGAGTAGACTTGAATGTGGAAACGCTTTGTTTCTAGGAGCTCGTAGGCACACTATCAAACAACTGTACTGGATACAAGGAGATACCGCCAAGCTAGTCCTTTCTCTTCCACACGTGGCCGCTACAACAGCAGCACTTGATCCACTCCATTGGCTGCCTGTGCCCCAGCACATTCTATTCTAGTGCCTCTGTTTTGCCCACATTGCTATTCATCTATTAGTACCAGGCTTTCTCTCAAAGTTT
This sequence comes from Lissotriton helveticus, assembly GCF_964261635.1. NCBI lineage: Eukaryota > Metazoa > Chordata > Amphibia > Caudata > Salamandridae > Lissotriton > Lissotriton helveticus. Next base: position 1,306,197,133 of record NC_136061.1, read on the forward strand.
GAGGCTTTGTTCCTTTAATACCACTACGCTCCACCAGTGCTAACATTCATCCTGTTCCTCAGTTAAAAAATGCACTTGCTGGCAGGCGAGCCTTCTCGGTGCAGGCTGCTTAGCTTTGGAACAGCCTACTTCAACTCTCAGTACTATCTTCTATCATTTCACTTTCAAAATGCACTTAAAACCTGGCTTTGTTCAAAGTAGTTCTTTATGCCGCCTACTTTCTAGCAGTTCCTTTAGCTAGCACCGAGAGGCCTTTCCAGGTTACAGCTGCGCTTTACAAGTTAAACCCTGACATGTCATCGCCTTCTAGTTTCTCTGGAACTACAGAACAAGCTGTCCCGTTGGTTACGATCTTCCAGCTTCACAATCTTTAACCAATGGTCCTGCTCACAGTCTATGGATGATTGATTACAGTCTTTGGTCAGTGGGATGGAGTTTCCCCGAGGTGTTGGCCAGTCAGTTGCTGAAAGAAGTAAGGTCATGGCAGATAGACTGGATATCCACAGAGGTCCTGGAAGTATCGTCCGCCACTTCTGAGAGTGTGGTTCTGAAGGCTGTCAATTCCTTCAGTATGATCCTCGGGGCTGAGTCCTGCTGTGGGTCACTGACTTTACCCTTGTTAGGCTGCTGTTCCACCACAGCCTCTTTGAAATGTTTTCTCGATGGTTTCAACATTGTGGGGAAGTTGTGTTGTGGTCAGGTTTAAGGTGGGGTGTTTTTGAGGGCCGACATCTGTGATTCCTGTGAACTGGGACTGTCTGTGGCTCGCTGGAAATGGCTCGCAATCTTCACCCAATGGGGCGGACCTATGTGCAGGCACATAGTCAGTCCTGTCCTAGAGGCCTGGGATGGTGGGTCCGTGGGGATAAAGGAGACACAGTTCTTGATGAGGAGGTTGTGGTAAATATCTGGGAGTCTTCATGTGTAGTAGAGCAGATTTATTGCAAGATATACAGCAGGCATCTTCAGTACAAGCTGGCCAGGCACAAACTGCCTCTACCTAGAACACTAGGAAGAGCCAGAGCCATCTACATTCTGGAATGTATGACACAGGTAAGATACAGAGTAAAACACAGAAATAAAGGTAGGATGAATATACAACACATCTCCTCTCGTTGAAATAAAAAACAACTAAAGTGTCAAAAAAGAAAACTTATCATTGAAAAGAAACTTACAACATAATAGATCTAAAACATGTTATCACTAAAATAGAATTAAAACAAAATAGGACTAAGAACATGTTAAATCATAAATGATGAAGTAATGAGAGGGACACACGTCACTCCTCTAAAAAACTAATCACAGCAAAAATCGTTTAGGTATACAGGAGGTCTACGGCATCTTTGAGGCCTGGAAACGGATAAGGAAGACCTGGTATCAGGGAGACAACCAGACTGATCAGAAAGTCTGCACGCAAGCCGGGTATCAGGAGCATCTCCTCCACCATCATTCCTACCTAAAGCAAGTTCAGGAACAGGTGTAGTAGGAGTTTGAGAAGGAATATACATGTAACCTGAACATTCACTCCCACACGTACTGAGATCCTGGATGGAAACAGAAGAAGAAGAAGAAGAAGCTGGCAGAGAGCCAGTTACTGAACCAGTCTTCTGATAAAGAGCCACTCTCCTTAAGTTCCATTTCTCCCCATTGGACAGAACAACGTAGTGAGGATAGACCATCTTTACAGTAAATGGACCTCGAAATTTTGACAAGCCACCAGAAACCCTACCAGACTTCACTTTCACCAGGTCACCTTTAGTAAGCTTGTTAGAGACCATTTTCGACACCTGCCCCACAGAACCCTTTTTAGAAGAGCTAGGAGTAGAGACAGGTACAACACTCTTTGCCAGATCAGAATGAAGAATCATTCCTCTAAGCCAAGAGGGATTTAGTTTAGTGCTAGGGGCTCTACCTCTCATGAGTTCAAAGGGAGTTTTAAGCTGGGCACCATGAAGTGTAGTACAGTACGCATAGACCATTTCACGAACGAGAGAAGAAACAGAAGAGCCATTGGAAAGGGCCATCTGAATGGTACCTTTCACCAATCTATTTAAACGCTCACACAAACCATTCCCTTGGGGATTGTAGAGAGAGGTCCTGTGATGGTAAATCCCACAATTAGCCAAAAAAGTTTGCATATCATGTGAAACCAACTGCGTGCCATTGTCAGTAATGATGACATTAGGAAAACCCTCCAAGAAAAATAAATCTTTTAAATGCTTAATAGTAGTATCAGTGGTGATATCCTTCAGGAACTCCACAGACAACCATTTGGAATAACAATCTACAATGACAACAGCAAACCTCTGAGACAAGGGTAGTTCCACCATAGGGCCAATGAAATCTAGACAGATGGTATGCCATGGAACTTCAGAAAATTGCAACGCACCCACACCAGACCCAACTGAAATCTTCAATCTCTTTTCACCTATTTTACACGTATGGCAATCCTCCACCCAGGAAGAAACCATGGAATCTAACCCAGGCCACCAGAAGTTCAACTTGAGTCTTTGTTGAGTTAAGGTCTGGCCAAGGTGACCCTCATGCACTATGGAAATAAGTTTTGGTCTCAAATCAGCTGGAGGTACAAATTTATCTCCCCGCATCACCACATTATCTTCACTGACAGACAAATCATCAATCACTTTTAAGAAAGGGCGAACAGAAACATGCACACAACTCTCCCTACGCGAACCCAGTTTGATCAACTGGATAACTTCTTGAATAACACTGTCTTTAGACATAGCCTCAAGCCAGTCAGCACGAGAAAAGGAACTTTCGCCAAGAGAAAGTACATCATCAATCCAAGCAATATTTTCCTCCATACTCTCAAGACTGAAACCTACACTCACACTAGACGGAACAGCTAGTCTGGACAAGCAATCTGCCTGAAAGTTCCTCCATCCAGAAATGTGAGATATGTCAAAATGGTACTCTTGAAGCTTGGAAGCTAATCTCGCCAACCTTGGAGAACTACATGCTGCACCACCTGGGGAAAGAATTCGAATAAGAGGCTTGTGATCAGTCTTCAAATTAAAACGTGTACCCCATAAATAAGGACGAAAGTGGTGAGCACCCCACGCAGCCGCCAAGGCTTCTTTCTCAATGACAGAGTAATTCTGTTCACATTGAGAAAGGGTGCGCGAAGCAAATGCAACTGGCCTCTCACCATCTTTATGGGTTTGTAATAGGACAGCACCAAGACCACGTGCACTAGCATCCACCAACAGAGTGGAAACTTTGTTAGTATCAAAAGGTGCAAGAACTTTTGCCCTACAAATGGCTTCTTTGATATTGTTAAAACACATTTCAAGTTCAGGTCCCCAAGAAAATTTGCAACCTTTTTTTAACAAATCTCTCAAAGGCAAAGTCTTCTCAGAAAATTTCTCCACAAATTTGGAGTAATATTCGACCAACCCCATGAATGACCTCAATTGGTCCTTATCACATGGACAAGGGGCTGAACGTATTGCGTAAAGGAGATCTTTCTTTGGTTTGACTCCATTAATTGAAATTTCATGTCCCAAGTATTCAATGTCTTGGACAAGAAAAGAACACTTCTCCTTACGCAAAGTAAGACCAGTGTCCCAAATTCTATGCAGCACATTCTTAAGTACATGATTGTGATCAGCCACCGAATCTCCAAAAACTAAGATGTCATCTTGAAAGAACACTACGTCCTTTAACCCCTTAAAGATTTCACTGACTAATCTTTGGAACACACTCGCTGCCGATATCAAACCAAAGGGAAGGCGACTGAATTGGAATATTCCCTCTGGAGTGAGAAAGGCAGTGAGGTCTTTAGATGACTCATGGAGTTTGACCTGATGATACGCACTCTTCAGGTCAAGTTTAGAGAAGTATCTGGCTCCCTGAAGAGTGGACACCATCTCAGTAATATTGGGTAAGGGAAATGTGTCCGCAACAACACACTTATTCAATGCCCTGAGGTCAACACAGAATCTTAACTTTCCGTCTGCCTTCTTAGAAATGACCACAGGGGAAACCCAAGCTGATGCTTCTGTAGGTTCTATCACTCCAGATTGAAGCATTTCATCAATCAGGAGTTTTACTTCATTTCGAATAGAAATGGGGATTCTCCTTACACAATGTTGTACAGGTAAACTATTCTTTTTCAGTTTAATGAGGTGAGCATAACCTCGCAGTTCACCCAGTTCCTCCTTAAATACTGACCCAAATTCACTTAGAATGCATTCAATTGAATCATCTTCTACGACCATAATCTGATTCTTTGCCCTTGGATTGATGATTATATAGAGATCATATTGATGTACCCAACCTAGGATGGGAGGGCCATCAATGGAAACATACACTTTACCATATGTAGATCTCTTCTCAAAGGCAATATCAGATTCAAAGAAACCAAGGATTTCTATTTTCTGACCGTTAAAACCCTTGGGAGAAATATCACTCTCTTCTAATTTTAAACCCTCCCAGAACGTGTCATATATAGACTTAGGAATAATGGTGTGACGTGATCCTGTGTCTACCATCAAGGACACTTCATGAGAGTCAATCTTGAAAATAGCTCTTGGTCTGTTTTGTCTTGGATCATCACTAATAACATCAACTTCATCTACGACTAAAAGTCTTTCTGCTTCAGTTTCGATGTCATCTTTATAGTCTTCCACAGTAGCTACTCTTTGTTTGGATTTTGTTTTACACATTTTAGAGAAGTGTCCAACTTTACCACACTTCAGATACTCCTTGTTGGCAGCAAAGCAAAACCTTGCATCCGATGAATGGTTACTACTCCCACACCTATTGCAGAATTTGTTCATTGCGAAGGTTTTTTTTGCTGGAGGTCTGGGTCTATTTTTAACCACAGCGATATTATCTCCACTGCAATGTTCACACTCCGCCAAATTTCGTTTATCAGAGACAACAGAGACCTCTTGTTGAGGACACGACTTATGTGAATCTAGAACCTTCATGCATTTGTTAGATTCTTCAATAACTTTGGCCAGGTCGATGGCATCTTTTAAAGAAGGGTTCTTGGCAGCCCATAACCTCTCCTGGATCTTTTTATTTGAGCATTGGACAATTAGTTGATCTCTTATAAGTTCGTCATTCATAGCACCGAACTTACATTTCACAGATAATACTCTGAGTCGAGCCACAAAGTCATCTATGGTTTCTGAATCTTTTTGGTGTTGGGTATAAAACTTATAGCGGTTCATAACTAAATTCTCCTCCTTTGAGAATCTGACCTCGAGCCGTGCCACCGCTTCTTTAAACTCATCAGGCATTTCCTGACCATTAGCTCTCAAAACTATTGGCAAAAATCTGAAAACTCTCTGTCCTTCTTTTCCAAGGGTACTTAAGAGAATGGCTTTTTTCCTTTTTGCAGAAAATTCCTGTCCGTCTAGTGCTTCAAGATAGTTGTCAAACATTATGTACCAATCTTCCCAAGGAATTTATGGGATGCCTGGTTCAGGCAAGAATTGTGGAGGCAAGGTAACTATAATTTGTTGTGCCATGTTCAATGTTGGTTGTTTAATTAAAAGAGTAAAACAATTCAAAACGATATAAATTAGTACAACAAGGAAAGATTTCAGTTAAAACATGAACATACCTCTAGTCCATTTAAAGTTGAGGAATTCTGTCTTTCCGTGTGTGACAGGAATTGTAATCAGGAAAGATTTCAATTAAATCATGAACATATCTCTAGTCTATTTAAAGTTGAGGAAATTCTGTCTTTTCGTGTGTGACAGGATGAAATAAGAGGTATTGCAGCCGGTTTGTCGTTTTCTTCGCGTTTAAAGTATTTGAAATGGCCGCCACAGATTTGAAATTGGAAGTGAGGCTTGGAATACATACGATTGAGAGCTAAGATGGCCGCCACTATGGTAAACCCAAAACGAGGCTTGAACCTCATTTGATTGAGGTTTGAAATGCATGCAACGCTAGCGATCAAAGCGTCAGTCTCCTAGGTGATCCCTTGGTTGGAGAGAGTGACGTCAGATCTTGCGCGGTAGCTTAGTAACGAATGTCGTTATTTTTGTTCTCGTAATGCGCTCGTGTTAGAGTAAAATTACTCACGATTTCTCCTAAATGGGCATCTTTTGGCAGAGTTAATCAAACACTCGCAGGATACAAAAGATGTCGAAATCAGCACACAATGGGTTCTTTTCTTTTGAAGATCCTATGCTGTACTCTGCTTCACTTCACGATGTCCAGAACAATTCTTCAGAGATCGTTTCAAGTCTTCAGTATGATCACTGACCAGCTTTACAACGTCGCCAAAATGTGGTAAATATCTGGGAGTCTTCATGTGTAGTAGAGCAGATTTATTGCAAGATATACAGCAGGCATCTTCAGTACAAGCTGGCCAGGCACAAACTGCCTCTACCGAGAACACTAGGAAGAGCCAGAGCCATCTACATTCTGGAATGTATGACACAGGTAAGATACAGAGTAAAACACAGAAATAAAGGTAGGATGAATATACAACAGAGGTCTAGAAGTTGCCCCTATTGGAGGCAGGATCTCCGAGGTCCATGGCCTGTGGTGGGGAAGGGGTAACCTAGTGCCCATCAGCTACCACTGTGTAAGGGGGAGAGTGTTGTAGCAGTTGTAGTTGTGTCCCCGGTGGGCAAGGATAGTGTGGTATCCTATTAGCTCTTTGTAGAATGTAGTGTTAGTTCTAGAATGTAGTACTTCATTTAGAATGGGATTGTAGGAAGAACTTAGAATGATTTATTGAGGCTGTGTCCATGTTAAAGGCAGCAGTACCCTTCTTGTATAGGATTATTACTTTTGTGATAAAGAAGATTTATTCATTAACTACGTCTGCAGAGTTACTACAATTTTGGGACGGTCCGGGCTTAACCTACACAGGAGTCTTCATCAGTTTCATCTACTTTGGGAGAACTGGTATTCTGACTGGCTGCCCCGGGCCACCAAAGGTGGCCACCTACGAGGGCGGCCACCCTTAGTGCCAGAGGATGGCACAGACCCATGAGCGGTCTAGTGTTGGGGCACCAGATGGTCCCCCTGTGAGGTCACTTCCTTCGTCCAGGGGGAGGGGCAACACAAGCTGTATGACTCAGGTGCGAGGGTCAAGCGCCCTCTTTGTTCCTGGCTGCGGTGGCGACCTGCCCTCGCCCCTCCCCCCCTTCCCCCGTGGACCTAGGACGGTGGTTGCCCGTGCGCTTTTTGCCTTCCCCCGCCTGCACCCGGATGCTGTTTTGGTGTGACCTTGATCAGTAGGAGCTGGGAAGCGGTGAGTGCTTTGTCCCCGGCCCCCCATTCCCATTAGGTCCCGTGGCGGCCGAGTCTTCTCATTTGCCTGGCCACTGCCTAGGGCTGCCGCCTGGGGAGGGGGCTGTTCAGCTCCGGGGAGTCAGGGCGGTCGTCGTTGCCCTCCGGGTCTTGGCCAGCTCTCGGTCGGGCGAGGTAGGGAGCGGGGCACATGTGGTATGGGTGAGGGGAGGTAGTTCGCGTGGCTATCTTCGGAGGTCCGTGGGTCCGGTGTTGGGAGGTCGTGCTGGGTGGGGGCATGGGCTGGGGGCCCTCGGTGAGTGTAACTCGGCTACCCCCCCGCCCCCCCGTCCCTGGGCAGCGCCAAGTTGCATATGGGCCATGGCACGTTCGACATAGGGGGGAGTGCGAGCTATGTTTGGGCACTTTCACCTGTTAAGAAATTGGGTATGTCCCTGGGGGCAGTGCGGTAGTTTGAGTTAACTCGGAGGCAGGGGCTGCTCTTTCAGCGATGTCCTCGAACCAGCCGCAGCTTCATTCAGCGTCGTGGGCAAAGCGGCAGTGCCATCCCGGCATCAGCGCCGAGGGTCGGGCCACTTTAGCGGGGCCAGGTGGGTGTTGGTCAAGTTGGGGGATAACAACGCTGCCCCCCCTCCTAGAGTCCACGGCCAGCCATTGCGGTGTGGGTTGCGTGCAGGGCAAGCAGTGGTGGTTATCATTGCCACATACATGGACTTCGGACCCCCTCACCCCCACGCACATGTATATTTTGTGCGTGCCACCTCAGTGCGGTGTTCTGGCGGGTGGGAGCATTTAGTCCGTTTAGCCCGGGCCTCGCCTCCTCCCCCCCTACCTCGGAACAATAACTTCTCAGACCGACCCCCCCACCCCCATTAGCGGGCTGCATTAGGAGCGGGAGGAGGGAGAAAGTCGAGCCATGCTGCTACGATTCCACCCTGACACAGAGGGCCATGTTCTTTCCGGCAGGGTAAGGGCACAGGTCCGGGCCGACGCCGCAGGCCAGACAGCGATAACCTGACGATCCCTGTGGGGGTTGGGTGTGCGCTGCGTTGGCATGGCCTCCTTTGCCCCTACTGTAAGGAGGAGCTGCCATGGCCACGGGGGCCGTGAAGAAGCCCGCTGCAGTTTGCAGATTTTGTTCGGTTGCGGGTAACCCTGTAGGGGTAGCAAACGGTAGCTCCTGAGTCGGCAGCAGCCGTTCAAGGATCACTATCCCTATTAACATGCTGACAAAAAGTGAAAATAAAACGTACACTTTTCACCCGCGCCTGAATGGTAGGCAACCGGTGATCGGGTTATGCGCGCCAAGACCTTCGAGTCGAGTTTGCGCTATATAAAAAGACAAACGACTATAGTTGGAATGCAATTTTAAGTGCCCGAATTAGCCCAGTTCGGAGAGCATGCATTGTGCACGCCCAGGTGGGAGGGGGTTCGTCATGATCGCCCGTCCCTAACCATAAATTAGGTGATGTGCTCTGGTGGCAAGGGCTTTCCCGCCAGGCACGTAAGTGACCCACTGTACATCCCGCCCCTCCCACCCCGGATTATGCTGGGTTTTTCCCGCTGCGCTTGCCGTAGGGCGCTTTCTGCAGCAGCGGGGGACAATTGCGAATGTACTGGGGCTGGATTTAAAAATGTTGCTTGGCATTTGCAATATCTGTTGGTAAAGTCCCTGAGTTCGAAGGCGTATACCCCTCACGTGTTAGTTACTGAATGGTGCATAGTTTATATAGCACAGACTTTACCCGGTGGGGTTTGAGCGCTTATCAATTTAATCTTAATTTTGTGTATACTCATATTTCACAGCGCTTATACGCTCAGAAGCTTCATGGATAATGAATAGGAGGCCACCACAACGAAGGCAGCAAGTGTAGCGTCAGTTGTTCAGGAAGAAGCCCCATTTTCCATCCCTGTGAGAGAGACACGTGCTTGTTCTAACGTCGGACCGCAGGGAGTAGAGTCTTGCTAAGCTTTGTCACCTGACCTCTAAAGACAAGCGTGGCATCGATCAGGGAATGGCGCGTTGCCTGGTTGCGGCGCTACCTGTCGGGTTGTGCCTCGTGCTTGCCAAGCCGGCCACTCCAGCCTTTTGTTTAGGCGGCAGAGCAGCAGTGACCCTCTTGCGGTTCCCCGATGTGCACGTTTTGTTAGTTGATGTGAGAGAACTTGGTTTGAGTCTTGTAGTGACGCTCCGCATCCTGCTGCATTTCGCAAGCTTGTACTCACTCTTAATTTTGCCTTTTATAGCGCAGACTTTACTCGAAGGTGGCAGAGCGCTTCACAATAGGAACAGAACTGATACATGAGAGCACTATCAGTGAACACATTACTAAAGTAAACGCTAAGTTACATGAAGTAAGGTGACAAATGGGTGCAAACAATACAGGAGTTACCAAACTGCATTACAGGAGGAAATAGTGACAGGGGTGCAAGTAACAGAAGCGTTCTAGTACAAGTAGAGGTAAAATACTGCGATGCATGGCAGACAGTCACACACATGAACGAACGTTACGTAGGCAATGGTGGCACTTGTGCATGTACCGGTAGCCAACACGTTATAAAAGGTAGCAAACAGTGTGTTACAAGACAAAAGTAATATGTGCATGTTACAAAAGAGTACCAAACACAGGTAGAAGTATAATACTGCAATAAATGACTGACTCTCAAACAACAAGAACACACTGGGAAGACACTTCCATAGTCAAGGCGAATAGAATTTTCAATAATGAAAGGTCTGCCTTCAGATATTGGAGAGGGCATGAAGTTAAGTTGGAAGTGTCTTTATAGGAGGAGAACTTTGAGGTCAGTTTTGAAGGCTCGAGAGGAGGATGTGTTTCTGGGAAGAATTGTAAGGGGACGAGTTAAGAAGTGACTCTAAATCACACACACCAAAGTGCAATGGTCATTATCGGACTTAGCATTTGAATATTTCACTTAGTTTGAGACACCACACTACTGCATCAGGTGCTAGAGGTACGCAAGTATTTGCCCACCCAGCTCCTTACGAGAGGGTAAGGTGGACAAACTAGTTCTCGTAACTGACAAACAGGCTTGGCCTGGGTAGCGTGGGGGCATTGATGGCCCCTGTCTCATTGCAGAGAATACATATTGGTATATGAGGAGGGGGCAGGGCTTCTAACAGATGTTTTATATCTCAAATGCAGGAACCAAGATGGAGAACTGCCCTACTCATGGGGGGGCCAACTGAACTATCAACGGGTATAAGGGTCATAGCACACTGGGGGCAGTGTGCTAGGGTCTGGGCACCCAGGTTCTCCCCAGGTGTCATTAATGTCCCTGTTGTGGGGCACACAGGTTACACCCCAGGGAGGTATTACAGTGATAGTCAACTGGTGTATCTGAGCTTCACAGGTAGCTCCTGTACAATAATCGGATGTTTGCTCTTGTAAAACAAAGGATGAGTCTGGGCAATTTGTTGATTTACTGGGCAATAATTGAGGTGTTCTGTTGGTAAGCAGCGGCAGTCTGTGGGCAAATCATGCATGCCCGGTGAAACAATGAAATGCGCTTTCTTTTACACAACCGGTGTGTCAGGGGCATTTCTTGCATACCATGTGCAATTATGGAATGGGTTAGTTTGCGAAGCAACTGGTGCGCAAGTTAGGGGCTCTGATCCTGGCAATCGAGTTAGCAAGGTAGTTCTCGTAACTGGCAGACAGGCTTGGCCTTGGTAGCATGGGGGGCATTGATGGCTCCTGTCTCATTGCAGAGAATACATATTGGTATATGAGGAGGGGGCCACCTAAATTTCAACAGCTATAAGGATCGAAGCACACTGGGGGCAGTGTGCTAGGGTCTGGGATTCCCATGTTCTCCCCAGTGTCATTACTATCCGTGCTGTGGGCAGCGCGATAGTTTCACTGTTAAAAGTAATACTTTGGTAATTAACTGGGAGCCGGGACATATTAGGTAGCCCCTGTGCAGTATTTGGATGTTCCCCATTACTGTTGAGTCTGGACAATTTGTTGTTCTCCGATGCAATAATTGGGGTGTTCTCTCTGGATGCAGTTGCAGAGCAAGGGCAAATCATGCATTTCCAGCGGTAAATAATTGGAAATGTGTTTTCATTTAAACAACTTGTTGATTTGGGCATATAATGCATCCCATGTGCAATAATGAAATGTGTTAGTTAGTCCAGCAATGGGTGCACAACTAAGGGGCGCTGATCCTGGCGATCGAGTGAGCAATGACTTACTGGTTGTCGCTAGTTGGGGGCTGTTTTCATGGATTTGTTCTTTCTTTCAGAAACGCACAGGTGTCGCGCTAGAATGGTCAGACCACGCCTAGCTGGCTGGCATGCCGGGATTGATAGATGATACGGGGGAAGAACACAATGGGGCCAGTGTGTGGGGGCCTGGGTCAGAACGTCCAGGATTGGAGTGTAACAATTTTCTAGTTCTTGACAAGCAGATCAAATACACAGGCACCACCTTGAGAAGGACCGGTGGGAATGGAAGCAGGAATGGCCAAAGCATGTGCATGGCTCGGAACTTGAATGCTGTTCCTGGTTAAGTGCTCTTGGGGGGCAAGCTGACAGAGTTTTGACTTCCGGTAGGGGAGAGTAGAAGCAGTGTTAAGTGCAGCGGTTGTGAAAATTACCAGGACATCCATACAAGTCAGCCCCAGTTGTGCTCAATTACCTTATGCATCTACTGGCCTCAGCGGATAGGGATCCACAAGGGTAGATGGGCAGAAGACTGGTTTGGTAATCATTAGAGGGGCCATGGGTCTTTGGGTAAGCGTGGCTAGGGCCCACCCTAAGTCCAGATGATGGTGTACAACGACCTTCTGCCCAGGGCATCCGTTTGCTTTGGTGGCCGGGTTAGCTTCTTCTGACACACTGCTAGTTATATTTGGATGGGTCATTTCTGTTGGTTATTGATCCGTATTTAGAGACCTCTTTAGGGTAAGGCGGGCGCAGCAGGGACCTGGGTAACCAGATCAGGCTTGCTCCTGGGCTTGTCAAGTTCTGTATGGGTCAATGGGTGCTGCACCATGAGTAAAGGCATGGTACAGCATCTATTTCACTGGTTCGGCAGGGGACCATCATTAGCAGCAGCGGCTGCGCACAGTTGTAACGGTGGGGCTCTGTTTAGTTCACCCAGGGATAGGGCGAGCAAGGTCAGCAGTTTGGCGGCCGGAAATGGAGTGGAAGATATTCATATCCGCATAGGTGCAATGTACACTCAGCAGTCTACCAGGCAAATTTTCTGCAGAACCCTGGTTAATGTTGGGAATATAGGCAAGGTTAGGGGCTAAACATATTATCTGCCTTTCTGGAAAAAGGGGTTCTGAGTGAGTTAATTCAAGGAGTGGGCTTGTTGCCTTTAAAGTGCAGAAATGGAGGGAAAAGGGTTCCTTTTCTGACAACCCCAGAATGCAGTTTGCAGGCACAATTGAGAGGTTCAGGACCTTTACTCAGAGGTTTACTCCTTTTCCCCTGGTCGAAATGGATGGAAGGGTCCTGTCGCTTCAGTTAGGCACAACATTACGAGGCAGCAGCCTGGTGGCCGAATACGGAGTGGAAGAAATTCATATCCGCATAGGTGCAAAGCACACTCAGCAGTCAAGCATACAAATTTTCTGCAGAACCCTGGCTAATGGTAGGAATTATGCAAGGTTAGGGTCTACACATAATATCTACCTTTCTGGAAAAAGGATTATGAGTGTGTTATTTTCAGAATTGGGCTATTTTTCCTGATGGGCAGAAAAGGAGATGACAGGGTTCCATTTCAGACAACCCCAGTATGCAATTTGCAGGCATAGTTGACAGGTTCAGGGACTTTACTCATAGGTGCACTCCTTTTCCCCTGATCCATATAGATTGAATGTTACCTGTCGCTTCAGTTAGGCAAAGCATTACGAGGAGAGGTCAGATACCAGTAGGGTCGGCTTTGTGGGAGTGAGCCGGCTGGCTGTCCCCTTATAGGTGGGGTTTAACCCCGGTGGGTCTAAGTAAGGGTTGAGAGGCCAGAAGCCAGACAGGGGACACTATTTCACAGGCAGTAGACTGCTGACCGGATAGGGCTTTGGTTGCTGGTCAGCACAGCTGTCCATAGTAGGAAAGGACTGGGGGGGATGGGCCTCTAAGAAGGACATCTCCAGAGCACAGTTTGCAGTTAGTTGAGAAGTTCAGGGACGTACTGGTACAGTTCTTAGCCTGGAGGTGCGGCAGAACTGATAAGGGAGTTTGGGCTGGGCAGCACTGCTGTCCAGTGGATGAGAGGGCATTTCCTTGCTGAGCCAGGGAGGCCTGGGAAAGCTCAGGCTGTAGGTCACTTGATCTTTGGGTGACAAGGATATGGTGGATAGTGTCACCTGACATACATTGGAGTATCTTGGAGCAAAGGGGATTTGGTTTCAGAAGACATGGTGTGCTACATACTAAGTGCACTGGGTACTTTGATGAGGACGATGTCCATTTATCCGAAGTAGGGATGGTGAGCTTTCTGCTTGATATAGAGGAAGCAATGGTAGCAGCAGGTTGTAACTAGGAGGTAGCTAGTATGTGGCGAGACTCTGGGGTGGCGGTGGCCACACCCAGAGCCATGGCGGAGTTACAGGGCGATCCAATGCAGGAAGGTACAGAAGGGTAGCCTCTACAGGAGCACCGGAAGGGTGCGAGAGCAAATTATCCCCAGGGAGATCCACGCTGGGATGGATCCTGGAGGAGTGACGGTGCCCCGTTAGTCCTTCGGGCGGTTGTAGACCTGAGCAACAGGGGGTTGCCAACAACGCTTCGCCCCCCGGAGAGGGAGGGGCGAGAGTAAGGGGCGGAATAGAGGTCAGCAGATGGGAGGGGTTAGACCTTCCCCCAAAACTGACAACGCCCCCGCGGTTAACACCACGGGGTTATGGCTCATCAGGTAGGCGGGTCGCGAGAGGCGGCCTGCTCTTGGATCGTCCGTAAGTTAACCCAACATGTTGGCATAATGTACTTACTAATAAAGCTGCAACAACTTTCTCCAACAAAACATTGTGTGGTGTCTGTTATTTGGGAAAGTTGGAGGAGGAGCGGTCCGGGGTATGGGCCGATATTGGCACTATGACTGGCTGCCCCGGGCCACCAAAGGTGGCCACCTACGAGAGCGGCCACCCTTAGTGCCAGAGGATGGCACAGACCCATGAGCGGTCTAGTGTTGGGGGACCAGATGGTCCCCCTGTGAGGTCACTTCCTTCGTCCAGGGGGAGGGGCAACACAAGCTATATGACTCAGGGGCGAGGGTCAAGCGCCCTCTTTGTTCCTGGCTGCGGTGGCGAGCTGACCCTCGCCCCTCCCCCCTTCCCTCGTGGACCTTGGACGGTGGCTACCCGTGCGCTTTTTGCCCGCCCTTCCGCTTACCCTGCTTTCAGGCAATAAGGGGGGGCTTGTTGCTACTAATATTACTGTCTTTTGTTTTGCAGGCGGAGTTACAGGGCGATCCAATGCAGGAAGGTACAGAAGGGTACCCTCTACAGGAGCACCGCAAGGGTGCGAGAGCAAATTATCCCCAGGGAGATCCATGCTGGGATGGATCCTGGAGGAGTGACGGCACCCCGTTAGTCCTTCGGGCGTTTGTAGGCTTGAGCAACCGGGGGTTGCCAACAACGCTCCGCCCCCCGGAGAGGGAGGGGCTAGAGTAAGGGGCGGAATAGAGGTCCGCCGAGGGGAGGGGTTAGACCTTCCCCCAAAACTGACAACGCCCCAGCGGTTAACACCACGGGGGTTATGGCTTATCAGGTGGGCGGGTCGCGAGAGGCGGCCTGCTCTCGGATCGCCCGTAAGATAACCCAACATGTTGGCATAATGTACATGCTAATAAAGCTGCAACAACTTTCTTCAACAAAAAATTGTGTGGGGTCTGTTATTTGGGAAAGTTGGAGGAGGAGCGGTGCTGGGTATGGGCCGCTATTGGCACTATGAGCTACGTGGCACTTTATTGGAATACAGAGGAAATTAGGAGATGGGATTGCCGAAAACGACGTCTTAAACTCATTTACGATGGAAAAAGGAAAAATTGAGGAAGCGCTGTCATCGTCGGTCTTCTCTTCATACGTTAATGTAAGTGAAGAGTTTGTTTACCTTCAACGCTACAACGGATGTTACCGTTCCTCGCACGCATCCCTCAGATTTCGAAAGACGCGGTCCATGTGCTCTGGTCAAGCTCATGAGCTTCTTGGTTCTGACGCAAGAGCCGTGCGTTGTGATGACGCCACTGCGTTACCCTCTGAAGGTCAATTCATGTCAGGGTACGCAGAGGTCACGCAGGGCGGGCATTTTCTTTGGTTGTTTTTTTTTTTTCTAACGCGTATCGGAATCTCCGACAGTGGCATTATTTTCGGTAGCACTATCGGAATCAGAAATTAGTGTAACGAAGAACTAATTCCTTACGGTATTTAAAGCTAATTACTACTATTTGCATCATTATTACTTTGCAGCAAAGAAAAGCGTCGCTTTTATACTTGGCTCATTACTGTGTGTAGCAAGGAAAGCTTTGCATTTTAAACTGTCTTCATTACTAAACAAGGGTGCTGCACTGCATATTCTCATGGACTTTTACTTCTAGTATTGATTTACTTTACTGAGGAACAAGGTATTTACACATAACTTTGTTTATTTTTGCTGGGACTATCATCTTCTATTTATTGCTGAGACTGTCATTCTTCGTAGACATGCCTTCCACCGATGTTAGTGCTTCTTCAGCTGAAACCTCATTTCATGGAATGCATATCAATTCTCCCAGAGAATTCTTATCTGTGGCAGGTGAACCACGGGTGGCGTGGAGCGACTGGAAAGAATATTTCCTTAATTATATCGCTAATCTTGAAGATGTTAATGGTACATTTTCACCATAAAGGAAAAAAAGTATTCTCATGTGTTTGGGCCCCGAAGGCTTACGAGTATACAATCAATTACAGAAGCAGGACAGAGGTGGGGGAGACATGGATGTATTCAAAGCAGCTACTCTTGATCTCGATGACCATTTTTCACCGAGTATTTGTATTGCGGTTACTAGACATGCATTTTTCCAAAGAAAACAGGACAAACACAAGAGCATCAAAGATTATGTAGCAGCATTAAAAAAGTTGCCTCTAAAATGCAAATTCGCTCAATTGCACGATGAACTCATACTTGACCAGATTGTTATGTATGCTAAAAACAAATCTATTCAAGATAAGTTATGGGTTGAAGGAGAAGGTACCTTGAAAGAAATCATTGCAATGGTTAAAAAAGCTGAGTTGTCTGAACGATGTGCCAAGGTGTCGTTAGCCACTGATAAAAAAGATGTTGAAGTCGTTAGTAACTTTTCTGATAGTAAGAGCAGTCATAAAAACATCAAAGATGTCAAAGCAGTTGGCAATAAGAATGAGAGTGTGGAATTTAAAAAATATTCAGATTTAATATGTTTTAGATGTGGAAGTCATTCGCACTCAGCTAACTATCCAAAATGCCCGTCGAAATCTATCAAATGTTTAGTTTGTGGTGTGGTTGGGCATTTTGCGAAAGTTTGCAGAAAGAAGATGCATAAGTATTCTAAAGGTAATGTATTCTGTATTCAAGAAACAGAACTGGATTATAGCTCATCTTCTAGCGAAGATGGTGTGCATGAACAAACTACCATGAAATAGAAAGTAGTTTTGAACATCTCTGATGTCTCATCCACTAAACCCTTGTGTCAGGTTTCTTTGAGTGGTGTGTCTATCCAATTAGCTGCGGATTCAGGTTCACCATACATGATTATTGCTCAGCAAGTATGGGAGGAATAATTCATTTCTCAAATTGGTAGTTGGTTAGAACTTCCTGATATTGCTCCTGAAAGCTATACGGGTGAAATAATTAATATCCAAGTTTTTGGATTACTTGTTTTCAGATTTAAAGGGAGACATGCCACTGGGAAGTTATATATTTTCAAAGATAAACCATCAGTATTAGGATGGAAAGATCAGAAAAACCTAAATATCATTCTGCACCCCAATAGCAAGGAGCTGGTGTTAGTCTCATGTGAAGGTGAAGATACTAAAAATGGGTATTGGATGAATTCTCTTCAGTGTTTTCAAAGGAAATGGGTAAATTAAAAGGTTTTACTCACCAAATCCGACTTAAAGATGGGGCTGTGCCAAAAATTCACAAAGCGCGCAATATACCATTCATCATTAGAGAAGAGGATAAGTCGGAATTGGAGAAATTATTAAACTCAAATGTGATTGAAACAGTGGAAGCATCAGAGTGGCTTGCTCCATTGGTCGTGGCATGCAAGGCCAATGGAAAGGGCCGCTTATGGGTGGACTTGAGATATTTGAACAATTAAATACTTGTTGATCAATATCCTTTGCCTAGGATAGATGAAATGTTGTCATTGACTAGAGAAGCCAAGTGGTTTTCCACTTTGGACTTA
This sequence comes from Lissotriton helveticus, assembly GCF_964261635.1. Classification (NCBI taxonomy): domain Eukaryota; kingdom Metazoa; phylum Chordata; class Amphibia; order Caudata; family Salamandridae; genus Lissotriton; species Lissotriton helveticus. The sequence goes on from NC_136061.1 coordinate 1,306,214,775, forward strand.
TTAGCAGCTTACCATCAGGTTGTACTTGATCCTGGTAGCAGACACTTAACAACATTCTGTACCCCTTTTGGCTGCTTCAGGTTGAAGCGTATGCCTTTTGTCTTAGCTTCAGCGGCTGCTGTCTTCAAAAGATAAATGTTCAGATTATTTGGTCACTTGTCTGAAGTCATTTTTTTCCAAGACGACATTTTAATTATGGGGAAAAGGAAGTCACATCATGATACCATTCTCAGAGAAGTGCTCAAAAGTCTTGAGAGTAATGGTTTAGTGGCAGAGTTAAGCAAATGTAAATTGCAGAAAAATCTGTCACTTACTTAGGGCACGAAATTTGTGAAGGTGGTATAAAACCTAAAACGCAATTGGTTGATGCTATCAGTAATTCCCGGGAACCTAAATCAAAAGACGAACTTAGATCGTTTTTAGGATTGGCTGAATTATTTTCAAAGTTCGTCAATCAATATTCTCAAAAGACATACGAAATGCGTGTATTGATGAAAAATATGTCACCTTTTATTTGGAGTGAGGGCTGCAAGAAAGCGTTTTGTGAGATTAAATCCGCTATAGCTAATGTACCCATGTTGCAAGGGTTTGATCCTTCAGCTGAAACGTTCCTTACAACGGATGCTAGTGGTACTGGCTTAGGTCGTGTTCTCTCGCAGATATCATATCAGGGAGAAGAAGTGATTGTAGCATTTGCGTCACACTCATTGTCACCATGTGAGGAGAAATATTCCGTCATCGAACATGAAACTCGCGTGTGGGCAATGGAGCATTTTCGCAAATTCATTTGGGGCAAACAGTTCACACTTCGTTCAGGTCATAAGCCTTTGACCAAATTGTTAACAACTGAAGGACTGTGTAGAGCATCGGCAAGAATTGCAAGGTTATCCATGAGACTTCAGGATTATGTTTATGTGGTGGAATATGTTCCAGGAGTCAAGAACGTCATTGCGGATTTTTTGAGCAGACTGTCCTTGCCCTTGAGAGAAATTGATCAGAGCTCATGGAATGATTGTTGTGTAGCTGGTTTATTTTCTGACTCTAAATGTTTATCTAAGGATGAATGGGAACTTGAGTGTACAAAAGATTTAGTACTGAAAAGTGTCAGAGAAAAAATTAATAATGGTTGGCATAGTCAATCCAAGTCTGATCCTCAGTTTAGACCTTTTTGGGAATGGAGAGATGAATTAAGTGTGGATGACAATTTTGTGTTTTGGTGACAAACTGATTCCACCTAAAGTTGTCCACACCAAGATAATTAGTATGGGACACAATGGTCATCCAGGGATCTCCAGGACAAAGAAAAATATTAAAGCTTCATACTGGTGGCCTGGAATTGATTTCGAAATTGAAATATCTGTGCGGGAGTGTATCAGTTGTAAGTGTGCAGATAAAAGTTAAAAAAAACGTTAATCTTCCTATGTCCTCCTTGGGATGTCCCAAATTACCGTGGGAAGAAGTAGCTTTAGACATTATGGGACCAATGGTAAGGCAGGACGGTACATGTAAACATATTTTAGTTTTAGTGGATTTATTTTCAAGGTGGATTGAATTAAAAGTAGTTGAGAGGGTTGACACTTCTATTGTAATCACATTCTTAGACATATGTTTCATTAGACAAGGTTTGCCTGCATCTCTTTTAACAGACAATGGGGTACAATTCAAGTCAGATCTCATGAAAAAATTAATAGAGGCTACGGTAATTAAACAAAAGTTTACAGCTTTGTTTCATCCCAAAGGAAACTCTGTTGTAGAGAGAATTAACAGAGTAATAAAAGGAACTTTACAGTTGGCTAATAAAGGCAGGAAAGATTGGAGTTCTGAATCAGATAAAATGTTATGGTCATACAGAATTACAATACATGATACGTGTGGTGAAAACCCCTTTGGGGTGATGAGAGGCAGGTTTCCATATTGTAAAATGAATCCTGTATGGATTGGCAGAAGCAGAGTATATACATGGGCTTGTGCTAAAGTTAGAGAGAACATATAAGCACAAGAAAAAAATAAGGCATATTTTGACAAGAAACATGGTACTAAAGAGGCTGTTGTTAATGTGGGTCAACTTGTTAGAGTCAAAAACGCAAAGAAAGTTGGGAAACTACAAACACGTTTTTCTGATCCCAGAACGGTCACCAAGGTTATGCGCAATACGGTAATGTTAGATGATGGTACGATTCATCATATGAGTCGTATTGCCTTGGCCAGATGTTCTGTTTCAGAAAACATTTCCAACGAAGGGGATGTGGGCCATGTCTACTGGTGGTTGAGTCCCATCTCGGATTCTGATGCAGGTTCAGTTCAAGATAATGAAGTTTCAAATGGTAATGATGATAGAGAATCATGTAATACTGAAGTGGACCCAGTAGCTACATGTTGTTACTAAGTTTGGAAGGAAAATTGTCTCACCTAAAGGTTTACAAGATTTTGTGTGTAACTAAAGTATTATATCCATTGTAGTTGTGTTGTATATGTATTGTTTGTTTTAAAAATATATATATATTTAGGGAAGAAGATGTGTGGTAACCTATTAGCTCCTTGTAGAATGTAGTGTTAGATCTAGAATGTAGTACTTCATTTAGAATTGAATTGTAGGAAAACTTAGAATGATTCATTGAGGCTGTGTCCATGTTAAAGGCAGCATCACCCTTCTTGTATAGGATTATTACTTTTGTAATAAAGAAGATTTATTCATTAACTACGTCTGTGGAGTTACTACAGATAGGCAGTGATGTGAGGCCTGGTATGCTGGTCTTGCCTACAAGTTGGTAATAGATGAGGTGGTAGGAGGTCGAGTACCCTTGGCCACTGATGAAAGTGATGAGGGCTTCTGTAGGCTGTAGGGGAGGGTGGTGTGCCTTCCTGTATGTTCTCCCACGTACTAACATTTTTGTCTGTCCAGTGAGTAGGCCAATAGGAATTAGCAGTGCAAAAGGCTGAAGGGGCTTGATGTCTGCTGGGTTAGGCCCTCATGGCAGGAGGAAACCAGTGGATGCGGGCTACAGGTGGTCTGCTGTAGTGGGCCCCTGTCACAGGTTGTACATCAGGAAGCGTAGTGCAGACCGAGGTGGAGGGGATGGTTCGGCTATCGAAGCACTCACCATTAACAGCTGTTGGGGGTGCTTCTGACTATGCCACGGCTGTCCAGGCCCCTCTGGGACAGTCCAGGAGAGTTTTAGCATTATGTCTCTTGTGACTGCCTGTAGGTTGGGTGGGACCCTGACATCCTTTCAGGACTCCAGAGTGCTGTTTAACCTGGGTTGCTGCTCCTCTTGGTCTCCCAAACATCTGGTTTGTACAGTGTAGGATGCGGAAGGTGCCACCATATGAGGTTTTTGGCAGGCTGTGCTGGAGTGAGGAATATCAACTGGCTACTGTGGAGTCTCTTGAAGCCATAGTATCGAATAAAGGTGGCCCTCCCCGGCCCCTGGTGGCTCATCTGACCATCTCTTTAAGGCATCCCCTCACGCGTGGAGAGATCGCCTGTGGATGCAGCCACCTCAGGAGCTCTTCTATAGAGCCACAATTTTCCCCAGGCACCATACTTTGCATCCAACATATTGTTTTCTAACAGTGGGCTAAGAAACTGCTGAATGCTTACTATTAGTTGGCATCATTGCCACTTTCATTTGTTTGCATGTTATTGGTTAGTGGCCTTAGGCTTCCTTCCTCTTCCTGTGTTTGTCCCTTCCCTAGGGCCTGGACGCAATAATTTTGTAACTCCATGGCTCCGTATTTCAGATGCTACTTTTTTCTTTGCGTTTAAGGAGTATACCAAAGTGCATCTAATCCATATGTCTCCCTTTTGTACATCTCTCCCTCGCTTTCCTCTCTCCTACTAAACCCCTGCCATCTGTTGTGTTGCCCACACCTGCCGTCCCTCCATATTTCCCCACCACTTGCTCTCCCTCTCTTGTCCAAGTTGTGTCTTGTACACTCTCTCCTTTATCTAAAAGTGTTACCCGTTGCACATGCTTTGCCCCTATGTTCCCACTCTCCCTGCCCCCATTGTCCATGCTAACTCTTGCACGCACTTTGGGCCTCCCACTCGATTCCCTGTTGTCTGTGTTCCTCTGCACCCACCCTCCCTCCATTGACCCTGTTGCTCCTGCCATCCAACCTACATTCCTGCCCTCCCTCTATGTTGCCTCCTGTCTCCCTCTAGCAATAACAACAAAGCGCAATGACGCAGCAAGCTCTGGCTGACTCATAGACTCCCAGTGGTTATTAGGTCGAGCCTACCAGTGCGCATGCACTGCTCTGCAAGACTTTTAGAGTCTGAATATGGGTGTGAAGCACCGAACATGTGTTCAGTTGGCTCTTACTAGTGCTCTTCATAAAGGGCTGCTTTCGTTTGGTGTGTACGTTTGGTTTCTCCCACCTTTTAGTGTTTCCGACCCCCTGAGGTGACTGGCCCCGTAACTGTGATGTTCTTTTTTTAAATGTAATGTCCTTTGTGCACTCTTTTCTTGTTGTTTGCATTGACTGTGAAGAAGCAAGGTGCCCATTTCAGGGACGCCCTGCTTTGTTTAGGATTGGTGAAAATTGCACACATTTTTAGGTCGAGCCTAGCGGCAGCAGACATACGCTGCTCACTCTGCAAGACTGCTGTAGAAGAGTATGGGAAAGAAGCAGTGCCCACACCCCTCCCATATTTTTCATTGTATTGTGTCATTGTCTTTCGTAAATGATGCCTTCGGATTCGTTAATAGGCTTTTCAGTCCCTCCTTAGTACGGCCTTGTCTTCATTTGTACCCTCCCATGGCGACTGGCCCTTTTACTTTGGTGGTTACACAGGACTTGTTATTTAGTCTGTAAGCACTATTTACTTTATTGAGTTTCTCTTACACGTGCTGCTTCCGCTGAAACCGCTTGTGTGTTTTTTAAGCAGCACAGCACCCCCCCGTAACACGGATGCCTGCTTTCAATCACTTTAACCTCCAATACCACCAATACAACCACCACCACCAATACCAATACCACTGCCACCAATACCACCACCACCAATTACACCACCACTAATACCACCATCAACAAGAATACCAATACCATCACCACCACCAAAACCACCACCACCACAACAACCAATACCACCACCACGGATGGTGGTGCACTGTTCTTTCCAAAAAACAGTGTAATGGACCAAATATGTTAGTCAAAATACGTATACGTACAGTCCAATACCACCAATATCACCACCACGAATACCACCACCACCAACAATACCATTATCACCAATACCACCACCACCACTACCACCACCACCAATACTACCACCAATACAACCACCAATACAACCACCAGCAATAACACCACCACCATCAATACCAGCACCTCCACCACCACCAATACCACCATCACCCCCAATACCACCACCACCGATAACACCACCACCAATTACACCACCACTAATACCACCATCAACAAGAATACCAATACCATCACCACCACCAAAACCACCACCACCACAACAACCAATACCACCACCACCGATGGTGGTGCACTGTTCTTTCCAAAAAACAGTGTAATGGATCAAATATGTTAGTCAAAATACATATACGTACAGTCCAATACCACCAATATCACCACCACGAATACCACCACCACCAACAATACCATTATCACCAATACCACCACCACCACTACCACCACCACCAATACTACCACCAATACAACCACCAATACCACCACCAGCAATAACACCACCACCATCAATACCAGCAACTCCACCACCACCAATACCACCATCACCACCAATACCACCACCACCAATAACACCTCCACCAATACCACCACCACCATCAATACCAGCAACTCAACCACCACCCATATTACCACCAATACCACCACCACCACCAATACCACCAATACCACCACCACCAATACCACCATTGGGACCAAAATCACCATCAATACCACACCAATACCACCACCACCAATACCTCCACCGCCACCGTTACCAGCACCACCAATACCACCACCATCACCAAGGCCAACACCACCAATACCACCACCACCAATATCACCACCAACAGTACCACCACCAAGAATACCACCACAATACCGAAACCACCAATCCCACCACCACCAATATCACCCCCAATACCATTACCGCCAATACTATCACCAATACCAATACCACCACCAATGCCAATAGGCCCAAACCAGTACCACCACCTCCAATACCACCAATACAACCACCACCACCAATACCACTGCCACCAATACCAATACCACTGCCACCAATACCACCATCACCAATTACACCACCACTAATACCACCATCAACAAGAATACCAATACCATCACCACCACCAAAACCACCACCACCACAACAACCCATACCACCACCACGGATGGTGGTGCACTGTTCTTTCTAAAAAACAGTGTAATGGACCAAATATGTTAGTCAAAATACATATACGTACAGTCCAATACCACCAATATCACCACCACGAATACCACCACCACCAACAATACCATTATCAAGAATACCACCACCACCACTACCACCACCACCAATACAACCACCAATCCCACCACCAGCAATAACACCACCATCATCAATACCAGCAACTCCACCACCACCAATACCACCATCACCCCCAATACCACCACCACCAATAACACCACCACCAATTACACCACCACTAATACCACCATCAACAAGAATACCATCACCACCACCAAAACCACCACCACCACAACAACCAATACCACCACCACCGATGGTGGTGCACTGTTCTTTCCAAAAAACAGTGTAATGGATCAAATGTGTTAGTCAAAATACATATACGTACAGTCCAATACCACCAATATCACCACCACGAATACCACCACCACCAACAATACCATTATCACCAATACCACCACCACCACTACCACCACCACCAATACTACCACCAATACAACCATCAATACCACCACCAGCAATAACACCACCACCATCAATACCAGCAACTCCACCACCACCAATACCACCATCACCACCAATACCACCACCACCAATAACACCTCCACCAATACCACCACCACCATCTATACTAGCAACTCAGCCACCACCACCCATATTACCACCAATACCACCACCACCACCACTACCACCAATACCACCACCACCAATACCACCATTGGGACCAAAATCACCATCAATACCACACCAATACCACCACCATCAATACCACCACCAATACCACCACCAATCCAATACCACTGATCCAGCGGGAAACCAACCTGCGGATATCTATCACTATATGCTCATCTGGGCCCATACACACACTCACTCATATAGGTCAGTGAAAACCGCTGGGGATCAAGTTTATAGGGTTAAAATGTAAGTTCATTTGTTTATCTATTTCTCCTATCTTTTACTGATCCGAAGCCCTTAAATAACTAATGAATCTATTTTAGTTAATTAGGATTTGATGATTATGACATTTAGACTCAATTACCTACTTTTCTATTTGAATAACCACAGACTCAAAAAGATTTTAAATGTTTATCTAAAATAATCATGAGCAAACAAATTACAGTGTTAACTCCATCATTCAGAGGAAGTTAGATCGATTTATCAAATTAGACTATGATGCCACAATAACGAGTGCCCCAGGAAAGAGAGGATAAAAAGAGAAAGCACATTGACGCAATACACAAATTTATATTTACCTAGGATGGCGCGAAAATCGGACTCTTCTGGCAAAGAGTTAACGGGCCCCCGAGAAAGTTCATGTGACAAGTACTTCAGGACAGGATATGACAAGATAGATGACCTCTTCTGGATTCGACGCCTGCATCTCACCCCTCTCTGATGCTAACTTCCTCCTCGATTCTTCTGCGATCTTCTTCTAATTCTATTAGCTCCTCGATTCTTCTGTGATCTTCTTCTAATTATATTTTTCTTGAAATTCTAAGTCTGCTTCCTCAGGTATTTGATCAGCTTTCGGACAGCCTCTCGATCTCTCAGTGTTCTGGCTGTGACTGCGCTAGCATTACTAATCTAACTAACTATTTAAATTATACCTTTCTGATGGAATGTACCACCCCCAAATGTTTCAACTTCATGAAACTCCTATTTCTGATTGGACGAGGCTGAGGGGATGATCATCACACCATACTAAGTTTTAATATTTTCTTACGTTCTATTATTTAAGTTCCCGCCCATTAATTTGTTCTCCCAAGCTTTCTTTCACACCCATAATACCAAATTTTATTGACAACATTGTATACAATTTTCACAGTTGTCCATTGAATCTTAAGGATGTTCAGCTGGTTACCAGGACCTGTGAAGAGAATGTCCTTGGCCGTGTCCCAAGACTTGAGCTCACCACTTGTTGTCTCTTTTACGCATGCCCCATGACCCACGTGGGTGGCATACCTTAACGTCTCTTGGGAGGCCCATATACGAACTAATAGAGAGGTCAAAAAGACAAAGTATTAGAATAAAAATTAAATGTATTCACTGTATACCACCTATCTCTACTCTAATCCCATTAACTTATACAGACTATTTTGCATTAGCACTTAGTATATACCTTGTTTTTGTTTCAGTAGAGCATATGATTAGCATGTAAGTTCTCAAGCGACCATATTAATTGCTACTGCGCAGAAGTTTTCCCTCCAAGCGTTAAGACGTCATGCAGCTGACGCATGCGCAGTACAAGTTCCAGCGTTAGCAGCCATTTTAAAACACACTCTGGTTATTTTGTTAGTAGAACACATAGGCAAGCTTCCCCCTTTTCTAGTAAATATGGAATGTCGTGTAAAATTTGTATTAAAAACATTATTACTTTGTTACAAGATTATATGAGAGGATTGTTTCCGAGCAAGTCTCTTTTATACGAGTCCTTGTTCCATCAATCCCCTCTCTGATGACATTTATGCCATCACAAATTATTTCTACCTAACCAAATACCAACTTTAGAACGGTGCACAGACATAATATCGACTCCAAAATATCGTTTGGACAGAATATCGAGTTTTAAATATCGTTTGGACAAAATATCGACAGGACAGAATATCGACAGTCAAAATATCGTTTTTAAGGTAAGTGAAGTAATATCGACTGTAAATAATATAGAAAGTGAAAATATCCAAGTATATAATCTAGATAGTAAAAAATATCGTTTATTAAATAATATTTAATTATTTATAGTGTTTTTATGTTATAATATGTGTGAAAAGTGTCATTTTATGTTATAATTATTTTTAATTAATGATTTTTTTTTAATTATTGTGTAATTTTATTCTGTAGCGGGTTGTGGGTTTATAGGGGAATAGGGTGGGAAGTAATTTAATTATAATTAATTAAATATGTAAATTTATTAATTGGTAGTAATAATTAATTAATTGGTAATTAAATAATATTTGTTAATTATTTAAAATGTAATTGGTAATTAATTTAATTTAATTGATTAATTGCTAATTATGTAAATTAAAATAATTTATTTCCTGTAGCGGGTTGTGCGTTTATAGGGGAATAGGGTGGGAAGTAATTTAATTATAATTAATTAAATATGTAAATGTATTAATTGGTAGTAATATTTAATTAATTGGTAATTAAATAATATTTGTTAATTATTTAAAATGTAATTGGTAATTAATTTAATTTAATTGATTATTTGCTAATTATGTTAAATTAAAGGGGTATTTTTAGGGTTCAGGGTCAGTTTTTGGGTAAAGGGGTATTTTTAGGGTTCAGGGTCAGTTTTTAGTTTTTGGGTAAAGGGGTATTTTTTGGGTTCAGGGTCAGTTTTTAGTTTTTGGGTAAAGGGGTATTTTTAGGGTTCAGGGTCAGTTTTTAGTTTTTGGGTAAAGGGGTATTTTTAGGGTTCAGGGTCAGTTTTTAGTTTTTGGGTAAAGGGGTATTTTTAGGGTTCAGGGTCAGTTTTTAGTTTTTGGGTTAAGGGGTATTTTTAGGGTTCAGGGTCAGTTTTGGGTTTTTGGGTAAAGGGGTATTTTTAGGGTTCAGGGTCAGTTTTTAGTTTTTGGGTAAAGGGGTATTTTTAGGGTTCAGGGTCAGTTTTGGGGTTTTGGGTAAAGGGTTTTTTTTAGGGTTCAGGGTCAGTTTTGGGTTTTTGGGGTACAGGGGTACAGTGTAAAAATAAAGTAAAATTAAATTTACATTAATTTAATTTAATGAAATGAAATGAAATTAAATTATATTAAATTAATTTTAAATAATTTAAATTATAAAAATTATTATATACTTACCAATACTTACGTTGTAATGGTAGTGCGTTGTAAAAGTTGCGTTACTATATATATATATGTTTTAAGAAATATGATTAAAAAAATATTATTTTTTTACTTTCATTAATTATTTAATTATTAAAAGTTGTTTTAAGTATTGTTAAGTATATTTTAGTAATACATTTTTTATATTAATGAAATTAAACATTGTTTTTATTAAAGTCGATATTTTTTACAACTATATTTTTGTAAACGATATTTTTAACTCGATATTTTTGTACTTACCTGTTTGTAGATAGAAACTCGATATTTTGTCTCTCGATATTTTGTCAACGATATTTTTGTTGGTCGATATTCTGTCCCTCGATATTATTTCAGTGATCCCTTTAGAACATCTCAAATCCCTTCCCTGTCTTTTCAATTACTACTTTATCTTTGTCATTCATGTTTTTCATCTTCTTATATAATTCTTCTTCTATTGTTTTCAAATGATACCTTAGTCGTTTGACATATCTAGGCCAATTATCACCTTTTCTAACCTTTTTGGTTTGCACTGCACTTTCACTTTCTTCGTCACTTCCAAGGGTTCTTTTATTTACATAATGTTGTGGCACAATCTGGTTTTCTTTAGCTTCAGAGTCCCCCTCTAACTTACCTAGTTCAGGGCTTTCTACTGTAGCACCATTTCCCTGAACGTGTTCCGCTTCTCCTATCTGGTCCTGTTCAGGTTTTACTCTGGTTTCTTCTGCTTCCTGAACTTGTTCTTCTTTTCCTGACTGGTCCTGTTCAGGTCTTAATGCACTTGACTGATTTGCAGCCTGAACGTGTTCTTCTAAACCTATCTGTCCCTCCTCAGATCTGTAAATAATTAGGTTCCCCTCTGTCTGAGTGTATTTTTCCTTCCATGTCTGTTCCTGCTCAGGGTCTCCAACAGTCTCAAATTCAATTTCCTGAGCTTGTTCTTCTCTACCTGTCTGATCCTCTCTAGTTTATTGCTTTTCTAATGTTGTTCTGCTTCTTGTTTTTACATTTACCAGGTATGTCATCCACTAGTACCCATTCCTCCTGACTAGTGCTTGGTTGTTCTTGGTCAGCTACTTCAGAGTCTATTACGTTGCACTCTTTTCAGCTGCACAACCTTCTGCACCCTCAACTGTAGATATCAGTTTTTGATCTTCCTCATCAGGAGTTGGTACTCTCTTGGTATGACTAGCATGTATCCAGTTAGGCAAACCTGCACATTATACTGCTTTTGTGGTGACCAGTATGACTTGTTTAGGAGTACTCCACCTGAGTGCTAGACACGTCTCCCGGGAATGATTCTTTACCACCACCCAGTCTCCAGGATTTGGATCATGTGCTTGATCCGGCTGCCTGACAACTGCGTCTTCTCCAACCTGGTGAGAGACAGAACGCACTAGGTCAGCCAATCTTTTACAATAATCTAATACCAGATCATCAGTTATACTCAACAGTCTGTGTCCTGGTATAATGGCTAGTCTTATTGTTCTTCCCATGAGTATTTCATGGGGACTCAACTCTGTGTTTCTGTCAGGATTGTTTTTGAGTCCCATCAGAAGAAGAGGCAATGCATCTGGCCAAAGCAGTGATGTAGATGCACACACCTTTGACAATCTTGATTTTATTGTGCCATTCAATTGTTCTACCACTCCAGAAGCCTCTGGATGGTAAGCACAGTGCAATTTCTGTTCAATTTTAAATGCTTCACAGATCAACTGAATTATTTCATTATTAAAGTGAGATCCTCTGTCTGATTCCACAGATACTGGAAAACCAAAACGTGGGATCAATTCCCTCAACAATAATTTGGCAACTGTTATGCTGTCATTTCTTCTGGTAGGATATGCCTCCACCCAAAGTGAGAACACACATACTATGACTAAGATGTATTTTAACCCTCTACATGGTGGTAACTGGATGAAATCAACTTGCAACCTTAAAAATGGTCCCTCTGCCTTTCCAGTTCTTCCCCTACTGACCACTGTCTTCCTCCCTGGATTATTTTGTTGGCAAATTAAACATCTCTGGCAAAGGCTCTCTGCAACTGCTCTAAACTTGGGATTATACCAATCTTGTCTAAACAGTCTGATCATGGCATCTCTACCTATGTGTGTATCTCCATGGTACATTCTAGCCAATTGTCAGAGCAAGCAGACTGGAATGATCGGTCTACCATCCGGATAAATCCAGACATCATCTTCTGCTCTCCTTTGATATTCTATTTTCATCAAACCTTCTTTTTCACTTACTTCCGCCTCATCCTGTAAATGTCTCACTTCATCCCATTATTGTATGGCTGTGATTAGCATAAGTTGGCATTTGATTCCAGTTGTGTCAATTGTCTTATTTACTGCCAATTTGGCTTTGGCAACTTGGTCAGCATATCTGTTACCAGCAGTCACATAGTCATTTCCTGACTGATGTGCAGCACACTTGTCCACAGCCACTTCCTTTGATAATTGTATTGCTTCTCAAAGCTCTTTCACAAAAATTCAATTTTTAATAGGGGTTCCTGAAGAAGTCATGAAATCCTTCTGCATCCAAAGTTGGCCAAAGTCATGCACAACCCGGTAACCATACTGGCTATCAGTGTAAATGGTTACTCTCCAATTTCTCCCAATTTTACATGCTTTGATTAAAGCAATCAATCCAACTATTTGTGCAGACTTGACTCCTTATAAATAGGATGCCACTACTATTCCAGCCAATGTACAAACAGCATAAGCAGCACTTAATCCTCCTTCCTCATGCCTCAGGCATGAGCCATCTACAGATAGCTTGTTTTCACAGTCCCTCGGAGGCTCTTCTTTTATGTCTGGGTGAGGTTTGGTACAGTACTCAGTAACATCTAGGCAGTCATGTTCTGTATCATCCCTTACTTCTTCTCCGTACACATCAGGTGATGATGTAGCTGGATTTAGGACGGCACACCTGATTACTGTCACATTTTCTGCTCCCAAAATAATCCTTTCATAATTGGTCATTCGACTTGGAGTGAGATACTGAGTACGGGTTCTGGTTAAAAGAATTTCTTCAGGATGAGGGACACAGCCCTTGACTGGATGTCCCATTACAATGGGCTCACTTTGTTCAAGACTTGTGCACGCAGCAGCCACTGCTTTTAACCCCTTCCATGCTCATGACGAGCTCAGCTCGTCATGAAGCACACTGGAGCTGTGCTAAGGACAAGGTGAGCTCATCATGAAATAAAGAGATTTCAGAAATCTCAGCACAGGAGAAAAATACCCTTAGCATTGAAGGTGTTAAACAACCAGGTAACGCTGAAGCTACAGGGTCCAAAGTAGCAGAAATATATGCCAATGGACGTCTCCTTAAACCATGTCTCTGTGTTAAGATTGACAAAGCACAATTGTCTTGTTCACAACAAAATAATGTAAATTCTTTTGTATAGTCTGGCATTGCAAGAGCAGGGGCTTCGCACAAACAATTTAGTAATTTAACAACCATACTTTCATCATCCCATTCTATAGGATCTTTTGCTCATTTTTTTTGTCATTTGTATTAATGGTTTGGCCAATAAGGAAAATCCTACAATCGATTGCCTACAGTAACCTACTACTCCAAGAAACATTCTGATCTCTCTCTGGGTTTGTGGTAACTGCATTTGTGTTAATATTTTTATTCTTTCAGGTGTTACTCTCCTCACTCCTCTTTCTAACTGATGTCCCAAATATTTAACTCTGGTTTGGCAAAATTGTAACTTCTCTGGTGACACCTTGTGTCCTCCATTCACCAAATGGTTTAACAAAGCAATAGAATCAAGGACACAATCATCTCGGTCAAGTCATCTATATATTGGACTAAAACTGAATTTCTGGGCATCACTATTTTTCAGAATCTGATTAAAAATTGAAGGGCTTTCTGTTTACCCATGAGGACCCCGATTCCACACATACATACGATTTTCAAATTTAAACAAGAAGAGATACTGGCTATCTGGGTGTAACGGGATGGAGAAAAATGCATGACACAAATCAATTACTGTAAACCATCCATTCCATGGTATTTGATACAGAATTACTGCTGGGTTCAGCACTACAGGACAACAAGGCACTACAATTGTATTTATTTTTCGCAGATCCTGTACTATCCAATATTTTCGGTTAGGTTTCTTAATGCCAATTATAGGTGAATTACAAGGACTGCTCATTATTTCTTTCAAAATACTTTGTTGAATCATTTGTTCTATTTCTGCTATGACTCCTGCTTTGATTTCTGGACTCATTTTATATTGTCACTAATTTGAGTAAACTGCACCTTGTTTTACAGTCAGTTTCACTGGGTTTACATCTACCATTAACCCTACTTCTTTTCCTGTGAAATCCCACACGTCTGGATTTACTGTCAACTTTAATTTGTCTGGTAATTCATCTTGTGTCACCATTGAATACAGTTCATTAACTTCTGTACCTTGTTTTGCCTGCAATATTTTATAAAACTACCACCTTAATCAGGGGTCTGTATTGCCACACCATCCAGTGTACAATAAATTGTACAGTTAATGTTGCATAATAAGTCCCTACCTAACAAGTTTACAGGGCTGGAATCACAAACCACAAATTTGTGCATTTCTCTAAAATTGCCAATGTATAACTCCATGGGTTTTGTGATTGGAGTTCTTTTCTGTTTATTTGAAATGCCAACTATTTGGATTGCTTCACCTGAGAGGGGGAGGTTTGGAATGTCTGCTGTTCTCACAGTAGAATGGGTTGCACTGTCGTGTATTTCTATAGGTTCTGAATCGATCCCCCTATTCCTGACCCTATTCTGGTTAAACTACCTAGCTAGTTAACTAACAGTCAGCCCATGAGGCAAGAAATCCCCCATGATGCAGATACCGTTATCTGACGCAGTCACACTACGGCACAGGAACGTGTTATCTGATTAGGTCATAACGCTTGAGATCTAATTAGACAAGCGACATTCCTCCAGCCCCTGATAAGGCATACGACGTTCTCATAACAAATCAAACCTATGACAACCTGGATAATCCGTGCGGCCATTGTTTTGATTTCACAGAGAACTTTAGTAAAGAATGTGCTAACGAGCAAGTCGTATGACATCTTTATTGACGTACCTATGTCCATCCTTACGTCAATCCCGGCACCTTTAAGGTATAAATATTGCCGACCTTGCCCTATGCAAACACACGCGTGGTGACAAGACGGAGCAGCCATACTTGCCGAAGCCGAGAGCAGAAGCAGACCCCGCAGGCAGCAGCCCCGCCTTCCTGACGCGCTGAGAGACGCGCTGCTATCTCAAGCCGAGAGACCCAGCACCGGCGTTTCTGGGCAGCCCTCGCAGGCAGCCTGGAATATCGAGAGCAGAGAAAGAGATACCATTCCTCATTCATCCTAAATTCCAGGTACAGAACTGAATAACCCCTCCTAGAGAATTCTTTAGTTATTCACTTGGCAAAAACAAACTTAACTTAAACTGTAACTTTCTATTCCCGCCCACGTATTAGACTTAGGTCAGGTACACGGGGTAGGCGTATTTAGAAACACCAGTTGAGCACGTTTAGTCAAATGTATATGTGTATGTAAATATATTTTAATCATTTTAAAACATCATATGGCTCAGAAACCATATCAATGTTTTTACAGTATTATTTTATACTATTGCTTTTAATGTATGCACTTTACTTAACTATAAGTATTGCAATAATATCGATCCATTTCTCTTGTACGAGAAAAGAGACTGATCAATAAATAACACCTTTTATTGAACACGCCCGTCTCTTCCTTTTCTCTACATTCTGATGAGACTAAGAATGCACGTACTGACTGAGTAAAATAATTGCCTTGTGCTCACACGACTCTTGAGATTGACTCTTGATTAGGGGAGAGCAAAGTTGTCATGTTCTATGGTTGTCAGAAACTAAATCCCTTCTTGTCTAATCAGGGGAGTTAATCCTTCCTTGAACATTCGAGAAAGTTTCTAGCGAACTCTGAGCTTAGCTGGCAAACCCAAAAATTAAGTCTAGTATCGACAGTAGTAGACCTAGTTAACGTCTGGCCTAGGCCTTTACTGCTGTAGGTACTATTCCAATGCGCAGAGCCTATTGGGAAAATAGGAGCTACACTACATGGCGCCCAACGCGTTTGGAAAGGGCGATAAAACTAACGTAAGACATTTAGAGTAACTCAGTCGTGCTTTCTCACTCAGACCCCTTTTCCCAAATACTCCAAAGACGTCTGGAGTGGGTGAAAGGTTATAATATCCTCCAAAACCTCGCAGGAGGGAACTCCTATGTATGGTTCTTGGTCTAGTCAACGTTGAAGGATAAACAGTGTTCCAAAATATTGTGCATCTAATCTCTGTTTCCATAAAGAAACCTGATCTGCAAATAAACATAATACCATCCTGTCAGCAAAATGGACAGCGATGAAGAACGAGAGGTTACTAGATTAGCTACTGAAATAGCAGATGCTGATGCTACCATGCAAGCAGCAGACGCGGATATAATACTCATTCCGGTCGCCAAAAGGAGATCTATAACCTTAAAACTTATAGAAAATGGACTGACACCTAGAGGTGGCACAGTCATATTCGTAATCGAGGCACACGAATATCGGCAGACAGAGGTATATTATACATGGATACATTTTCCAGCAGCTAATACTATAACAAAGTACTTCCACTATTACAAAGTAGAGGAACCTCCTAATGAGTACACTCCTTTCGAGGAGGTGGAAGTACCACTCAAATTCCAAGAGCATTTGCTCTTATTTGATGGCGCCCTAAAACATAATAATCACATTACAAGGCTCGGTCCTTTAGGAAGACCAGGAGCAACGTGGCCGGTCCTAGCCGGATACACACCATATCCAGACATCGAAAGAATGCCTGCAGCAGAGCTGTTAATACAGCTAAAACAACTACTAAAAATTCACAGACAATTAGTTCAGTATGTAATGCGGACTTCAACAATTCAGCCAGCGATTAAACTACCACAGCTGACCCCTCACCAGGGGAACACAAATAAAATTACACCACAGAACATCCAATCCTGCCTAGGTAAAGTTCCAGCTAAACGGGAACAAATACCATTCTGGTTGGCACAGAAAATTACCCAAATAGAGGCGGTGTTTCCTGACACCACCCCATTAGAAAAACACAGGATTCTGACTATATGTCTCCCAATGGGAATCGCACCACACATTGAGGACTGTGACACTTGGGGTACAGTCTTTGCTTCCATCTACACAAAAACGCACGGTGTTCCATCCATTTCGGTAATACCAGATGTGCTAAAACAAATTCAAGATGAATACGGTCCAGAACCTGCTTTAACTCTTGGTATGAAATTACTAAAAGACTTCAAGCAGGTCTCGGCTATATTACTAGCCAACATAAAGGGTGAAGCAGCAAACGTGGCGATCCGCCAGAGGTTAAAAGAGACAGATATAGCAGACCAACCAGCTGAAATTGCCAGAATCATAGAAAAATCCTATGAAGAACTAGGCAGAGATAGTCTAGGTGGAATACCAGTAAAACCGCAACTGACTACAAGTCCAGAAAAAATGTTTTTTAATAATAATAATAATTCACCAAAAAAGAACTGGGATGGGAACAAACAATCCAATCCCAAGGAAAAGAAATTCCAGTCCAGAGGAAGGTCTCCTAGGCGAAGAGAGAAATCTCCAAACCCGAGACAAGGGTCACCCCAGAGTGAACCCTCTGGGAATAGATATAACCTTAGAAATAGGGATAATATTAAAAAACCTGATAGATATCAAGACATTGATACACATCCCTCTCAATCTTTTCAGAATTCCTCGCAGAAATCGGAAAGAAGAGGACGATCAGAAGAGCACGCCAAGTCCAAAGACAAGGAACCTGCTGAACTGAAAAAGAAATCACAATTTCCAAAAAAGAAGGTAGCCAGTATCAAGGTAGTTAGCAATGCCGAGAATACTGAGGACACAACTGAAAAACGGAGAGTGGGCTCAGACAATGCTAGACAGCGCAGCAGAGGTGAGCATAGCTCGCAAAGTCCTTATGAATCATCTGGAGACAGTGGACACGAATGAATACCTTCAAGTGGAAACTGCAGATACCAGAGTTAGCAAGCCCCACAAAATATACGAGATAACATTACGTATAGAGGGAGATAAGACTAGGAAAATAAGGGGACTATTTTGGGATAACCTCTCAAAGGGTTATGACATACTTTTAGCTGAAAAAGACTGGCCACCAGAGTTTGTCAGGGAGTGCCCTCATGGCGAAGAAGTAATTATGCCTGCCTTCTCGAATCAAATCCCGATTCATAAAAAATACACACTTGCTAGAAAGTGGGCAGTGGCCTTAGCACCTGCTTTATATAAAAATCATGTAGGATGGGATGAGGATTCTCCTCCTCACAAAGTCCAGTTAAAATCACAACCAACTGCACAAAGGCAGTACCCAATTAAGCAAGAAGCTAAAAAACAAGTAAATGAAATACTAGTTCAGCTAGAATACCAGGGGGTGATTGAAACTTGCACCTCACAAATGAACAATCCTTTGTTTCCGGTCGCCAAACCAGACAACTCATATCGTCTAGTTTTGGATCACCGACACCTTAACACATGTTGCAAAACTTTTGCAGTGCAAAACTCACACAGTGCTGCACTAATGAATAACATAGTGCGCAAAAAATACAAAACTACCTTGGACATCTCCAACGGATTCTTTTGTCAAAACATAGCACCAGAGAGCAGATATTTAACAGCTTTCTCAGTAAATGGCACTCAAAAACAATTCTGTCGGTTAGCCCAGGGGTACAAGAACAGCCCGGGGGTATTCTCAGCGAGAGTAACAGAATTACTACAACAATATGATGATGAAGCATTATCTTATGTCGATGACATTTACTTAACAGATGATGACTTGGAAACTCACTTGAAAAGAGTGAACACCATAATACTTGGTTTCGCTGCAGAGGGTTACAAATTCAACTTCAAAAAATCCAGAATTGCCCATCTGACAGTCCTATTCTTAGGATATGAGTTATCAAGTGAAGGCAAAAGCCTGGCAGACAATTTCCTAGAGAAATGTGCCGTAATCCAAGCTCCTAAAACACTAAAAAACCTACAGTCAATTCTAGGCTTCCTAAATTTCGGAAGAACTTACATTGCAAATTACGCAGAAAGGGTCAAACCCCTTTACGATCTAATTAAACCAGATTTTAAAAGATCAAGTTGGATTCAAACACACACAGACATTTTGAGATCCTTACAAACAGACATGCTAATTAAGACAAAATTAGAAACACGTGATAATACACGCAACCTTGTGATCCGAGTCATCCCAGGGAGATGCGGATTCACATACCTGACCTCTAATGAGGGAGAAAAGGTACCAATTGCATTCAAATCACACTTGTACACAAAAGCTGAACAGAGATTCAGCAACAAAGGAAAAATTGTTCAAGCAGTTCAAACCGCAATAGCTAGAGAAAAAGACATAGCTGACGGTAGACATATCACAGTCAGAACAGCTGAATCAGCCTTCGAGGCACTAACAACACCGTGTAATTTACCAACAACAACATTGAATCCGGAATGGATACAATGGGTGAATTCAATCACAACGGACAAAGTATACTACTACTTTGATCCAGAACTAGAAGAATTGGAAAATCTAAAATATGAAAAGACGTATCCTCTGCCAATCGACATTCTGCCTCTACGACATTACGCCTGTGTAATCTATACAGACGGACATGCTCAACCCTCCGTTTGGGGAGAACATGCATACAATCCCACATGTGAGATCACAAAAGAAGTGTGGCGCGGAGGTAAACTAAGACCTCTATTAACAAAATCACACTCAGTAGAAACAAATTCAGAACTGCAAACTGAAATAATAGCTTTGAAAATGGCGCTAGATAATGCGGATCGCGAATTCCCGACACTTATAGTGTCAGATTCATATTTCTGCGTCAAAGCATATAACAAGGATTTGCAGACATGGATTCAGAACGGTTACAAAGATGACACAGATGCACCAATAAAGCAGAGACTTCTCTGGGAACAAGTAGCTCTTTTGAAGAAAGAACTACCAAAGACTCACGTGACTCACTCACTGAGTCATCAACGTGATGGCGTTCACGTTGTGGGGAATTCATTGGCTGAGACAGCCGCAGCGGCAGCCACTAAATCGGCTCCCGTAGATCGAAAAAAGCATACATTAAAATACATTGACGGTGAAACATTGCTGGCGGTGAAAACGTCATCAAAAGGCGACTGCTCAGCGTTACCGATCAACTATCCACTCAATTATACATACATAATCGATGCAAACTCCGTCCCTTTTGCTCGAATCCCTGGAGTGGGGGATAGAGTGATTCCAAACATGGACAGGAGAAGCTTGTTAATCGCAGACGCACACATGGGCGAGGGTCACAGACACCTTAAATTAAAAGATTCTCTGGAAGATTTACAATCACGGTACTGGTGGCCAGGCATGAGCCTGCACTACACCATGTTTGTAAAAAACTGCCCAAACTGCAACAGAGATCGCAGTGGGGAGAGAAGCAGTTTAATACCTCGTCGTATCAAGGCAGATAATATTACCAGCAAAAAGATTGGCTTGCGATTAACATATACAGGCTAGTTCCCACTTATAATGTAGATCCACAGCACTCAGCTGACGTCCGGACTGTTATACAAGATTTGCGAGTCTAAATGGCATATACGCTAAGAGCATGCTACGTTCGACCATTTTTTTCTTTTTCTCAGGCAATCCAGCCTGGGGGGGGAAAGAATGGCCAAATGAGCACAGCCCAGCGGGAATCTTCTCACTTCCTTCCTGAGGGTATGGGATGGTGTAAAGAAAAAACCAAGACAGAAAGCAATCTATAATAGAAAGGATATTAGGTTCGGGAGCTGGGTGGGTCAAACATCTAATAAGTGTCCAACGTAGTCTAAATAACTTGCCAAGAAATTCTCTGAAGGGATTCAGTCCGTACGAATTATTATTCGGAACTAGGATGTTGATCTCTGACCTTGATAGTCAGACTTCAGTGGTAACAGAAAAAAGCTTTGATGTCAAAGACCGTTTGGCTATTTTGCAGGACTTAAACAAAACAAGAAAAGACCTGAGCAACATACAGTTGAAACAACAGCCAACAACCACTGAAGAATCACCACCTGTCCCAGCAAGACCTGTCTGGATTCCAAAAGTCGGGGATCTAGTCAGGGAGAAGATCGCGGTAAAGAAGGAATTTGGGCCTTCTTACAGAAAAGCAGTTCCTGTCTTGTCTGTCAACGGGACAAGATCAGTTGTACTACCGCCACTTGCTGGAAAAAAGGAGAACCGAGTTGTATCCATCGACCTGGTAAAACCACAACATGTGGCCGATAACAAACAGTAGGCCAAGTGGACTCCCAATAAGTAGCAGAACACCAAGGTTTGCTACCAGTACAGAGGTCCTAACAAAGAGGCTCATCACATTCGAAACGCCTAAAGAAGAACAACAAGGACTATGCAACAATGCAATAGAACTTAGACCTCTGAAAACCCAAATAAAGACATTTAGCAGAGACACACCAATCTATACTGAAGTACCAAGTGAAAATGCAAAAAACAAAAATCCTGAACCAATTGGAACAATTGACAGAACTGCATCCGGTTACTTCATCAACTTCGATGATTCCTCTGAAGGCTTCAGCGAACAAAAGACACAGCCATCATCAAAATCCTTTAAAGACAAAGCGAAGGAACTTTTGAAACAACTAAAAGAAACATATCTGATTTCTCCATGGATCGAATTTTGGGTGGGTTTTGGTGCATTTATCCTCATACTTTGGCTCATCATGGTATTTACTTTGGGACGCTTCATTGAGGGAAAATATGCTAAAATGGACACAGCAAGTCAGAACATCAACTTGGTCCTCAAACCACACACATCTTCACACGTCGAGAAACGAGAACTTTCTTCAGAACTTTCTTCAGCCAACTTCACAGCAATTCCAATACCTGGTGGGGTAGCCTGGGACAACACTGACTATGAAATTTATGGTCCGGTCGAGATCCTGAAATATCCACACCAAATTAAGATCTCTTTGAGTGACTTTGCAAAACCAAACTCATTTGCTGATGATTGGGACTTTGAAAGTATAAACAATATGATGTCTGACTTAGTAATGTCTGCTAAATTTACAAAACATGATTATTTGCAAGGTTCTACAAATTATGATAGTATGTATTGCTATAACCACTATGGTAACCATTTCTTGCATAAATCTGCACAACCTAGAAATGTTTTAAATTTTAATCAATGGGAACATTGTGCTACACCTCCAAAAGGGAGCTCTAGAACCGTTTATGACAAATATTCATACTTTCAAGGTTTTAACACTAGTAATGCTGAAACATTTTATTATAAATTGTCAAACAAGACAGGGACCAAAACCATGATAACCAACACAAAATTGATTTATTCTGATTCATTCTTTGAAAAAATGAATACTTTTGGATTCGATTATTGGGACAAAAATGTTGATTTGAAAAGTGTTTGGGGTACAAAAGAATGGCAAGTACAGGGTTTAGAAGCTTTGTTTAGAGCCTGCATGATCCCAGAACAAATGATATTTTTAAATGACACTGTTCAACAAACCACCTGTCTTGGCTTAGCCAAAATCAAAGATTTAAATAACCTGTCTATTCCAAAGCCAACAATGTTTAGCAATAGCTCTGAAACAGATGAAGAAATAGACATAAACCATATACTTAACCAAAACAGAACACATCCTGATTGGAAACAATGGTTGATCTGGCCCACAGATACAAATAACTGTCAAGATAGATTCCTGAATAAAACACAGGGTTTCAAAATGACCAGGCCAGACCCTAGATATCCCCAAAGACATCACCCAGGGATAATAACAACCTACAGTGTGGGCAAATTATGCCTTCAATGGCTACAAACTTCCACACTGCCTGAAATTAAGCAACACCTAACTTTACTTACTGATGGTGCTGACTTGCGTGATTTCATACTGGGACCACGCAAACAGCGTCAAAAGCGTTTCATAGCAGCCTCTGTATATGCAGCATACAATGAGGCCTGGAAGGTTACTCAAATTGAAACAGCAGAGAGAATACGTGAAATTGATCGTATTAATTTGGAAAAATCACTTTCTGTGGTGGACAATGGGTTAATGACTCTGTCCTCCAGAATTTTTTCATTGGACAGCATTGTGTCTTCAGCAATCGATATATTATCGCAAGACTTACTGTTATTACAACATGGTCAGTCACAATTGCGTTCTATCGTACAGCTTGGCTGGACGTTACAAAATCTGCGTTCAGGCTATGTGCCTTGGCGTTTAATCAACACAACGTCACTATTCCAAATCTTTAACCTTACTGATAGACAAATCGGTATGGCGCAGAAGGGTGCTGATTATACAATCTTGAGCATTGAAAAACTAGAAAGATTAACAATGACAATGTCAGAACGACCTGTCAGTGAATGGATAATCCACGGAATCATAAATATTCCAATCTCAACCTTCAGGTTTCAATACTGCCAAAAATATATACAGGCTGGCATGTACGAGAAATTGGGAAAGGGGTACCTTAAAACATCTTGGAACCTGCCCTATTCACATGCATGTGTCAGTAACAAAGGACAGAAAGTGTTTCTTAGTGGCAACAATTGTGCTATGTCACTAAGCGGCACGCTTCTGTGTAACGGTATTAGTTTGCACGGAGCCTGTGAAGGGAATTCATACAACCTTTCATGTCACCAGCAAGGCGCACCTGCAACTGAAATAGAACCATTCTTTCAAAGACTCTATAATGGGAGTTACATTCTTATTGTAGACCGCAGATGTTGTAGTCTTATGCCCGGGACTCCTTATCTCGTCACTACGACGGCGAAGGTCAAGTGCTGTGGATGTTCTTTGTTCCCCAGCTCCTTTCCAGACAGGGAGGCAAGGGCATGGCCCGGTTTGAAAATTACTTCTATTCGAATAGACACTTTAAGCAGAATGAAAACAGTGCTTCTTCAGACGCCTACAAGGCTCACGTCATCAAAAGAAACGTATGATCTACAAGTCGCAAGGACGACTGCAGAGATACATACATTATTATCAACCAATTCCCCCGTACATTTCGCGGAAATCCTGAGCGAAATCTTAAATATTTCTGATACCACAGGGGTCTCAAAGGTATTTAAGACAGTATTTTCGATGGCATTAACACCATTCAAAGCCATACTGGGTATTTTTCCAGATTTCGTCCATTCGATTTTTGGCGGACTTCCCCTGATCCTAGGACTAATTGCAGGAATCCTATTCCAAGTCCTTATTTTTCGTTATGGCAACCCATGTCACAGATCAAACTCTCGCGACAATGGAAGATACGATCCTAGCCATTGGATACCGGGACCGGATATCAAAAATCCTGGGACTCTCCCGGCTTAGAGACCTGAACATGACTTGGTTTCTATCATTTCGACCAATGTGGCAAAGGTGTGTTTTTCCTGTACTAAGGTGTCTGCTATGCGGAGAAGAATGCGTGTTAGACACCTGTCTGACACTACAATCGGATGCGCCGGTGGATGCAGATACACTGCTGGTTCCTACCAAGGTTCACGCTTTGTGCTGCCCTCAAAGGCTGCCAATTCTGATGACGGCATTCCTGGAATCTTCACCACTGCGATTGAAGGGTAGTGAAGTTCAAGATGAAAGCAGCATCGAACAGGTACGACCTTCTGTCAGCAATGCAAATCAGAATGTCAATACAGACAATCATGCGCATGAATGCATGGTTACCCCTATTTCCGACTTAGTGGAACTTTCCCATGAAGCTGTTGACAGTTTTTTCGAAAGCCTGAATGATATGATGTTCTCTCCGGAACAGAAATAGAGACTTTTGAGTAAACTCGCACACGGCGTTCCCTGAATCCGGCCTTCAACTTAAAAAATAAAGTCACATGAACAATTACAATCCAGTTCACGGACAGCAACTTTTTTCAGCAAGCCCTTAAAATATTTTTCTATATATTTTTCCCCGGGACACTGACCTTCTGCTTAAAGTAAGAAACTATTCCTAGAGAACTAAGATTTCTATTTTTTTTAGATACTTTATAGACTTTATATAGACTTTAGCTGCCCGCTGGTATGTTCACAATATATTTTATGTGATGAAATGGTTTCGACTTTTTTTCTGTATAGCCATATTAAGAGCCATTTCATGTGTATTTCTCATATACCAACAAGCAATAATGCATAACAATGCGTGTTTACTTTTGCATTTAATTCATAGCTTAAGTGCATACAATATATATGACTGCAATTTTTCAGTATATTTGAAAATTTCAAAATGCATTTATGTATTTTGGGGTGGTAAGGTATACACTATACTCTATAGTATGTTGTACTATGTTATACTATGCATAGATTAGTAGATATGACCATAGTTAGCGTGGAGTGGGTGTCGTGTATTTCTATAGGTTCTGAATCGATCCCCCTATTCCTGACCCTATTCTGGTTAAACTACCTAGCTAGTTAACTAACAGTTAGCCCATGAGGCAAGAAATCCCCCATGATGCAGATACCGTTATCTGACGCAGTCACACTACGGCACAGGAACGTGTTATCTGATTAGGTCATAACGCTTGAGATCTAATTAGACAAGCGACATTCCTCCAGCCCCTGATAAGGCATACGACGTTCTCATAACAAATCAAACCTGTGACAACCTGGATAATCCGTGCGGCCATTGTTTTGATTTCACAGAGAACTTTAGTAAAGAATGTGCTAACGAGCAAGTCGTATGACATCTTTATTGACGTACCTATGTCCATCCTTACGTCAATCCCGGCACCTTTAAGGTATAAATATTGCCGACCTTGCCCTATGCAAACACACGCGTGGTGACAAGACGGAGCAGCCATACTTGCCGAAGCCGAGAGCAGAAGCAGACCCCGCAGGCAGCAGCCCCGCCTTCCTGACGCGCTGAGAGACGCGCTGCTATCTCAAGCCGAGAGACCCAGCACCGGCGTTTCTGGGCAGCCCTCGCAGGCAGCCTGGAATATCGAGAGCAGAGAAAGAGATACCATTCCTCATTCATCCTAAATTCCAGGTACAGAACTGAATAACCCCTCCTAGAGAATTCTTTAGTTATTCACTTGGCAAAAACAAACTTAACTTAAACTGTAACTTTCTATTCCCGCCCACGTATTAGACTTAGGTCAGGTACACGGGGTAGGCGTATTTAGAAACACCAGTTGAGCACGTTTAGTCAAATGTATATGTGTATGTAAATATATTTTAATCATTTTAAAACATCATATGGCTCAGAAACCATATCAATGTTTTTACAGTATTATTTTATACTATTGCTTTTAATGTATGCACTTTACTTAACTATAAGTATTGCAATAATATCGATCCATTTCTCTTGTACGAGAAAAGAGACTGATCAATAAATAACACCTTTTATTGAACACGCCCGTCTCTTCCTTTTCTCTACATTCTGATGAGACTAAGAATGCACGTACTGACTGAGTAAAATAATTGCCTTGTGCTCACACGACTCTTGAGATTGACTCTTGATTAGGGGAGAGCAAAGTTGTCATGTTCTATGGTTGTCAGAAACTAAATCCCTTCTTGTCTAATCAGGGGAGTTAATCCTTCCTTGAACATTCGAGAAAGTTTCTAGCGAACTCTGAGCTTAGCTGGCAAACCCAAAAATTAAGTCTAGTATCGACAGTAGTAGACCTAGTTAACGTCTGGCCTAGGCCTTTACTGCTGTAGGTACTATTCCAATGCGCAGAGCCTATTGGGAAAATAGGAGCTACACTACAGCACCAGTACCCAACAAAAAGGTGATGTCTTTTCCTTCTACCTTTCCATCAATGTATGGACCTGACTAATCTACCGTTAAGGATGCGTCAAGTACGCACTCCTCTTCCCCACTCCTCAGGCACCGTCATTGTTCATCGTCCCATGAATAACTCTTCTGCAAAAGAAATTGTTAAGTTACAGAATTTATCTTACCACTTTCTCCTGGAAATTCGGCGTCCACACTGTACTTTGCTCTGTTCACAAAATGTGGCAAAGGGGCAGGTAGTAGCGGACTCTGCTGATTAACAACCAGTTGCGGTTGACTCAATATCACCTCATTCTGTATCTGTGGATTTAAATTTTGATATGGGCCATTATTATTTTGAATGTTTTTACACTCGTTTTTCCAATGACCCAACTTTCCGCACCCATGACAAGGAGATTTCTTCTGTGCTTCCTCTCTACTCATCTTCTCTTTAGTTTTCCCCCATTATTTTCATTTTGTCCATATCCTTTTGTTTGATCATTAGTCTGATTATTTAGTTTATTCTCTTGCTGTTCCGCTAATTTTACTTGTGTCCACATTACTTTTTCTTCTAACTTTTTTCGTCTATTGTCAATTTCATCTCCACAGTACTTTGGATATTTTAGTACCTCATCTATTGGTTTTACTTGCCAGCATAACATGTGATGCTGAATCATCTGACAAATCTCAGGTCTTAGTCCAGATACAAACCGATACACAGAATGTCCCATACCTTTATCTCCAATAGTCTCTAAACCACTATACTGCTTGAATACCTGCAACAAGTGCTCATAAGAAGCATAAAGAGTCTCATTTATTTCCTGGGTTGTTCTGTCTATTTCCATCCAATATGTTTCTTTTGGGGGAATTTTCCCTTTTAGGAATGTGATCACCTGATTATATTTTTTCATTACCTCCTCTAAGGGTGCTCCTGTTTTCTCATCTCTTGGATACTCATCATTAGGCCAATCAACTGTGATTTTACATTCTGTCCATAAATCTGCGGGTACTACTATGTCAAACAGACCATCCAAATCCTTCAATATACTTAGAAACTTTCACAAATCTTTCAACCTGTCTATACCATTCAACTGGTTTCTCTTGTAACTTTCGGAAGTCATTAGTAAATGATAACATTTCTTGTCGAGTCAACGGAACAGGTACAAAACCTCCTCCAGGGACTTCTCTCATTGGGCATAATCTTTCTGTTTTCTTAGGTTCTCTTAATAGATATTCTGATACAGTTCTGCTGGCCTGTGCGTCCTCCTTTTTCTTGGTCCATCTTGTTCTTCACCTCTCTAATTCTCCCAATTTCTGTAATATTGTCATTAAATCCTTAATCTGTAATTTCTTTCCTGACACATTCATATTTCAGTAAAATCTGCTCTGTAAGGTTTCTGCAACACCTTCGATCTCCCTATTTCAATTCCCATCTCAGATGCTAGCTCTGTCAAATTTCATTAAACAATTTTGCATTTCTAGTTATGCTCTTACATATGAATAATAATTCATCCTCACTGTATGTATTCAGTCTGTCTACTCCTACATTTTCAGCAATCATCTCTTTCAAGTCTACTTTTAATTTATAAATATCCAGAATCTTTGGTTGTGGATTCAGTTTGTCTATTACCTGTGCCCCCCTTTCTAATTCACTTGGGGATACTATTGTGCCACTCTTAGTCCCTGTGGAGGTTTCTAGTTGTATTTCCTTTGAACAACTGGGTGTAACTCTTCTTGGGGTTTCATTTATCTGTTCTCTTATTGGCAAGTCCATTAGGGATATTACTGATTCACATTCGCTGGTCTGATCCTCAATAATTATATTCTATTTTCTAGGTTCTATGATAGGAGTGGTTAGGACTGGTGTTTTTTGGACAATATCTTTATCCCCATACAATGGGACTACTGGACCTATAGTCACTGGGATAGTTAATGCCTCAGGATGTGTACTTAATTGGGTTATTTTCTGTATTAATTCTTCTCTATTTTTATTTATTGCTTCTCTTTCTTTTTCCTGGAGTATCCTTTTATTCAAGGAGTCATGCAAAGTTTGAGGAACTAATGGTGTTTTTAAAGTAGGGGCACTTGGTATAGTTCTACTGAGCCCTTCTTGATATAGTGGAGGATTCTGTGTTAAGATATCTTCCATAAACTCATCTTCTGATTCTCCACCTCCTGTCATTCTTAAATGTTTAGTTTTCCCAGTACTTTTGCCTCCCGACTGTTCCCTTAGCATTATTACAGGATCCAGTCCTTCTGTAACCATTGCCTGTCTCCATTTATTCATTTGATTTTCATGTGAATCATTCATTCCTTTAGGATAGAATCCTTTATAACCCCTAGTTCTCATAGATCTGTCTCCATCAAAGGCCTCCATTTCTCATTCCTCTAAGGATTCATACTGGGTTAATCTAAGTCTGGGTTCTAACTCAATCATTTTTGTCCTTAAACTCTGAAGAATTCTCCCATTAAACGTACAATTTTCTGGGAAAGCTAAGATTCCATCACCTTTTGTATATTCAATCCAATTTTCTAACCATACACAGGTATGATAACCTCTCTCCATCGTCATAAATGAGGCAGGAGTTTTTGGTGTTGGGATAAGAATTCCTTCTCTAGTTTTTATTAATTTATCTTTCTTGAAGTAATTTTTGATTCTTTGCATGAACGACATTTTTCTTTTCTCTTCGTACATTTTAGGATTAGATCCTCTTATATATTGCTCTCTTGCAAATCCTAAATCTCTTCTATCTATGCGATTTACTTTTAATGTGGTATCGTATTTCCACATATAAACTCCACTGTCTATTATTATTATTACTGCTTCTATTTTGTTAACAAATTAGCCTTTCTGTTTACACTCGGGTTTCTCCAATTCTGTTGCAGTTTTATTCTTTTAACCAATCAAGCTCTAATTTACAGAATCCGCTCAACCAATATTAGGGCGGCTCTATTGTGACATCAGTATCACTCTTCACTAATGACCCCTCCTTTACAGCATTCCGAAAATCACACACCCTCTAATTCGACCAATACCAGCGCGGTACTCTGTGACGTCAATGCGACAACTGACCCTTCCTTTACAATTCCTTGTCTTGTCACACACCCGCTGTTTCAAACTCCGGCAGCTGACCCTCCCTTCACAAGGTAATATGAAAACAACATCAAGTTGCCGATTGAATGCATGGAAAATAAACCTCCTGGTGAGATTCTCAACGCTGGCAGGTCGTTTCACATTGAGAGTGGTCGCGTATGCTCGCGACCACTCTCAATGAGAAACTACCAGTTCACGTTGAGAAAACTGCCGCGTGAGTACAAATCTACTCGAGCAGCAGAAAACGGACGCTTGCACTGTGCAAGATGCCATTTGCAATGATTGCACAGTGCGGACAAGCATCCGGCACTGTTCAATCAGGGCGAACAGTATTTTCCCCACCCCACTACGCAGTTCGCGTAGCTTGCGTAGTGCAAAGTGAACTTCGCGTAGCTACGCGTAGCACGACTACGCAAACTACGCCCAGGGTTAACTACGAGTAAAAACCTTTCCGTTTACTCTTCACCCAAGCTCAGAAGATCCTAGAACTCCTCTAGTGTTACCCTTTCTAGGTGATATAACACCAAAATTTCACCAATGAATGCTTTGCCAACAATCACTCCCACTTATTCACTATACTAAAACAAATGAGTAACCTCACTGCAGTTGTCTCCTATCATAGCAATGGAATTAAAGAAAGATTAGAAACCTGACTGGGTCATCTTCAGGGTATCTGGTCTGGTATCCTTCTTGCAAGTTCCGAGGATGACGCCCTGTTCTTTGTTCTCTGTAGCGGGGAGCAGAAAAGGAAGAAAATATGATCAAATATCTTTATTTTTATAGTGCTCACTCTCAGTCTTGTAGCCTCATAGCACTGTAACCATGGGTGCTGCTGGCTGCCCGTATTTAAAGGTATTTAATGTATCTGCCTCACCAGGATGAACTACATGTATTGTTATTTGGGGCATGCAAAATTTGTATTTATCTAATTATATGAAATTTCGCAAAACGTAGCTGAAATGCAAAGCAGTATGCTACATTTCATGATGAAATGCATTTTCCGGACCTTTTTGGCCAGAAAAACTAATTGTGTGCTTATACAAATAGAGAGAGAAAAGTGCTGCAAGCAGTCTCTTACATTCTGGTGGTGCACAATGTTTCTGTGCACCCTCGCTGATTTTTGGGGTGAAAATGGAGCCTAATTAGGTAACACAGACATAACACTATAATCTGCTAAATCGGTTAGCAAACAGTGGTGAAAATGGTATTAAAGAACTGTAGGTACTCATTGCCCAAGAGTAGCTGTGTGCTACTGAGAAGAGTCCTCCGTTCTCCTGAAACATTTCAATGGGTCCAGGGGTAGCTGTATGGGTGCAGAACCCCCGTGCCTCTCCACAAGGGGTGGGCAAGACAAGCACTGGCTCTGCCCAGATGTCTGGCTCAGCTCTGGTGCACAGGGGGATGGCAAGCCGAAATGGAGCCTGGCACAACGCCCCAAGCACTGCTCTTCTCTCCTAATGGAGCTGTGTTTAGAAATGATCACTTCCCCAATGAGCATCACTCGAGGCAGTCAGACGGTGCAAAGTAATAAATTAAACACATTCTCAATTAATCAACTTTTTCCATCATTACAGAATTTCTTTAATTTTTTATTTTTCCGAAAAACTGTGCAATTGCAGCAAATAGTCAAAATACATATACATACAGTCCAAAAACTGCATTTCATTTAGAATAATTATTATTATAAAGCTGGGTACTGCATTAATCAAATAAGAGCGGTATAACAAAGGTTAGAAAATATAAGATTATAAGGGCTGTATACAAGCGATAAGCAGAGAGCTTAGGTTGTTTCAGTTACGTTAAGCATGAAGACCGATAAAACAAGAAAATGCAGCAGCAGCCTACATATTGTTGAGCAATAATACAATATATTATATATATATATATATATATATATATATATATATATATATATATGTGTGTATGTATAAAGGGTGGCGAATGCATCAGAAAGTCATTGTATATACAAAATCATGATTGGGTGATATCATAACATTCATTCTGCGTGAGTGAATGGAGTAGCCCAGGCCAGTAAAGGGCCCTAAATTATTTTCCCTTTGATCCTGCCCTTTCTGCCTCTCCTTTCATAAAGTGCTCTTTCTAAATTATATACATGCAAAAATCAGCCTTTCCACTGCTGAAAAGTAGAGGGTCTAGCCAGGCTGAGGCTATGCACAGTCTAAGGACGGACATCACTATAAAAGTGAACTCTTCTCCGCTTTTCCCATTTTTTTTGTTACACTTAGTAGCATAAGCTGAAGTGACAGAGGAACGTCCTCTATTAATACATACCTTAAAACAACAGAAATTTCTCGGCCAATAAGTTCTATATTTGGGCATGTGGAGAAAATGTGTACCATATCCATGCCATGTGCCTTCACCTGCAACAATGAGTTCCCTCCACTCCTCCCTGTTGGACTTGGCCCTTTTTGCAGGGTCATCCCTAAACTTTTTGCCTCTCTCCCCACCTTATTCCAGACATGGTGTTGGTGGTTTTAGGCCTCTGGGCACTTTAGCACTGTGGTCCATGTAAAGTGTGTGCGCTCTCTGTGTTACCTTGCTAAGATTGGCCTGCCCTCCCATAGAAATGCATTGGGGATTCCTTGATCAGTGTGTGTCAGTGGTAATTCATGGTATGGGAGGAGCAGAGTGGTCAAGTGTAGTATGTATAAAATTGTAATAATAAATGTTGTGCATTGATGTGCACAGATTTATTATGAATGTGTGAGGAATGCCACTTTTAGAAGTTGGCATTTCTGTGTGCTATGTGTCTGCCTACCTGATGTGAATTGCATGTCTGGCTTGTGAGTGACAGTGGCTGGGAGGTGTGTGTGGCTCTAGGACGGGCAGGGTGAGTCAGCACTGGGCTAAATAGGACATCTACATTTGGAGTGGTGGGAGGAGTGGTCCCCTGTTCCTGAATAGGAGTGTTCCTGCCCTGTACAATGCTGGCTCCGCCCCCTGTGGTGTGTCAGATCACCTAGCCCCCACCTGACAAACGGGAAGAGGAGCTTGGAAAACAAAGTGCTCCAAATCCCCCATGAACCCGTTGCATCTGGTTCCCCGGCTCCCGTGTTGTGGAGCAGAGCCCCGCATGCAGCCTAAGATGGCCCGAACCTTGCAGGCTCCATGTCCAAGTTCCGGTCCCAGGACAGGGACCGGGCGAAGAGCGGAATTGTCAGCGAAGCTGGTGAGTGGGGATTTCATGAGTGGACCTGCCAGAGAGTGGGCCGCTCCGACGATGGGGCCAGATTAATTTTTTCAAGACCCCAGAGCGGGGCCCCAGCACGCCGGGGCACCGTTGTGTATTCCAAGCTGCACCGCACCAGCGCGAGCAGCTGGCACATGGCTGCAGTTGTTTGGAGGGCCCCAGTGGGGGCCCGAGTGCACAGTGGGGCTCCCCAAAGGCACAATGTTGGTGCCTGGAGCCCTGTAATCCTCCCAAGGTCCCTGAGGCCACATTTTCGATAGCGTCCCAGTGGGACAGAAGAGGCACCATGGTGCCAGAGCTAATTTCTTTTCCCAGCTGCACCGCACCAGCGCAGGCAGCTGCAACGAGATGGGCCTATGTTTGATAAGTCCCTGAGTGGGACTAGAGAGGGCACAGTGGTGCCAGGGCCTTTTTTTGATTTCCATCTGTACAGCTCTTAGTGACAGCTGCATCGTTTAGGTCTGCGCAATTGCGCACTTTGAGACTCTGCTGCATTGGCGGCCGCCCTGACATGGTGGACATAGGGCATGTGAGCCCTCCAAGAATGGCAGTTGGCCAGGGGGACTGTGAGGCTAATATTGTGCCAGGCCCTAGTGTGATGTATGTGGTGCTTGGAAATGTGATTCATGTAATATGATGTACGCACCCTGTTTTATGCATAATGTGTTTATATGTGAGGTTATTGTCTAATGCGTTTTGACGTATGAGGTTATTGCATAACGTGTTTATGCTGGTGAGGTTGGCGCAAAATGTATTTCACGCCTAATGTGATGCTGCTTACATAATAGGATTTATGTTGCATGAGATGATGCTAAGTACAGTGTTTGCCAGTAATTACTGGTTGTGTTCTATGTTTGTTCTATGTTCTACATTTAATGTTTTTACTAAGTGATGATTCTGACAGTGGTCCAAGTGGCCCTGTTATGTGTATATATTCCCCTGTAAATATTGCCCAGTGCCAGTTGGCACAGTGTATATTGTGTGATTACTATTCTAATGTGTTTTATGATAATACAAAGGCTATTTATGATATAACCTTGCGTGGAGTTCCTTTTGTGGTGTGCCTAGTATGTTGTTACTGTGTGTGTTGTGCAAACGCTTTACACATGGCTTCTGGGATAAGCCTGACTGCTCGTGCCAAGCTACCGAGGGGGTGAGCAGGGGTTATCTTTGGCGTGTGACTCCCTTGCCCTGACTAGACTGGTGGTCTCTGCCTGGCTTTGGCGCAATCCTTAGCCGACCAGAGATCCCATTTCTCACACTCCCCATTTAACAATTTTCGCAGGTGTTATGTAAAGATCAAATAGAGTTTTAAAATGTTGTGACCGCAGGTTGGCAGAGCACATTACGGTATCGCCCATTTCTAATGATTTCAAAAAGCAAGAATTCGTAACCCCTAGCCTATCCTGCCATTACAGCCTATGCTTGTCTAGATCGTCTGGCACCCCTTCCAACAGGCATCTGTATAGTTGCGAAATCGAGGAGCAGGAGGTACCAATTAGCAGTTCAATTAGGGGTACCTGCCCGAAGCCCGAAGTGCCACCAGCTTTTTAAGAAGGAAATCTCTCAGCTGTAGAAACCAAAAGAGATCCCGGGGGGCAATACTAAATCTTTCCCTAACTGCTTCAAAAGATGCAATATGGTCCCCAGCCAGAAGGTCCCCTATTCCGTAAAAGCCACCTTTTCCCCACCTTGCCAGACACTCATCTTGTAAAAGACTTTGGAACCTGATCATTTCCAATCAAGGGGTATACCTACTAAACCAACCTACCCCAAGTTTCTTCCTTATGCCTGCCCAATTACAAAAAGCGGTAATTAAGATCTTAAACAGTGTTTTTTTAAATAGTTTGATTCATAAAATTTCAGAAGGCAGCCATTAGCCTGTACTCCAATCAAAACCTCAAATATTGACGGGCCATAGCTGGAGTCATCTCCATCCCTTGCCTTAATACCAAAGAGAGGCCCATAATATTGAAGAGATGTGGTTAAACAATATAGCTTGAAATGAGGGAGCTCCCATCTCCCTCTAACCCTAGGAAGAGATAGGAATGTGTTGGCTACCCTAGTCCTGCAATAAGACCAAATAAATCTAGCTACCTCCCTCTCAGTTTGACTAAACCAATGATTGTGGATTTCCAGGGGGATCGTACGGAAAATATACAATAGTTTTAGCCAAATCATCATTTTGATGAAGTTGCACCTCCCCATTATTGACAGCTTCAGATTGTCCCAACGCTGAAGGTCATTATTAATTTCCCCCATTATAGGGACCCTCATTACAGAATTTTAAAGAGTGCTTATCCTCTGAGGTCCAAGAGATGGGGGGCGAGGGGAGCCAGTGGCATCTTCAGGAAGTATTTGGTGCACGAGCTGAGTCTGCGGCTGTGGTAAAGATTGTTAAAGTGCCCCCAGGGCTTGTCGGGCCTGTGATCTGCACTTCCAGGCCCCTCTTCCGTGAAGGCCCCTTTCGACTCCTTTGTAAGGCCCAGAGGGCGCAGGACCCTGGCTGCACCATAGACTGAGCTGCTGACACTGCGCCACATGCTGGGAAATGCACAAGGGGCCTAGCTATCAGGGACTCCTCCTGCCCCTACACTGCAGGCTGAGTGCACCGGAAATTTGAAAAAATTCACCAGTTCAGTTGTTTTATTTAGAGATTTGTAAGTGTCCCTCCTCCTATAGAGGGGCACAGTTTGCATCAGAATTTAACGATTTGTAGTCGGTCAGACTCCTGCCGCTCGTGGGGAACCTGGGCAGTAAAGAATATAATAGTCCAGAGATAGACAGGAGGGCATTTGCCACAGGAGAAAGGCTGCCAGATGGCTCTATGATCATGCCCTCAGTGTCCCAGTTCTGGATATTCACAACAGTCCAGTGAATTCTGGGAGCTTTAGTCCAGGTTCATCTCACTGCAACCATTTGCAATGAGGCTCAAGATCCTACTGATTTGCACAAGGAAAAACGCAGATGGGATACTTATTTTGTTTAATTATGTCTACGTTTTGTAAAAACACTTCTCATCTAGGTCACTGTAGAGGGCTTGATCAAACAAGCTTTTGCAATGCAATATGTCTCGCATTTTCAAATCTTTGACCTATAGGTATTGTAAATGACAATGCATTTTACTATTGCAGTTTTTTTAAACACATAAATAAAAGGCATTGTCATTTACAATGCCAATAGCTAAGAATCCTGCAAATTTGAGACCTACTGCATTGCAAATACTTGTTTTTCTTATTTTTAAACCATGCTGCAGAGCAGGCAGGCTGCTGTACCACATGGTGATACAGCCCTCCCTCCTGCCATCAATTTTAAAAAAAACACAATGAAAAAGAAGCAATAGTGCAGCCAGCTTTGGCTGCGTCATTGCGCTTTTTGAAATGTTACTTTTAGCCATGCTCCACAGCTGTGAGGAATGCCATCCCTTCCTCCCACCAGCAATAAAAAACAGAATGACCCGGTCAGTGCTGGTCATGTCAAAAGATTTAAAAAAAACTTTCAGCCATAGGAAACAGCAGCTGCGCTGATGTATTATATGGCTAAAAACATTGACAAAGAGAGACCTACTGCCTTTGCCAATTTCATAGACATCCCGACAGCCAATCGATGCAGTGGATGCACTGACTGCTGTCCAATCAATGTGCTGTTCAATAAATATAATGCCCCCAACCAGGATGACAGGGTGATTTGGTCGAAAGGGTTCTCACTAAACCAGTCCGAACATTTTCCCCGAAACTGTAATGTAGACCGACGAGCATCTGACTTTACTGTCACGTGGCATTTTGTTTTTTGATTTGCAGAAGCATTTCCTTAAGCTGAAGATTATTTATGCCATTGAGAGAGCGCCATTTACAGTGAAATTCGTAGGGGTGCAGCATATGTACGAGTAGTCAGCACCCGCATATATAGAGGACTTTAATCATGGTTAGATGCAATGTATGTAAGTACTAAAGTAAATTGGTATCGGAAAATGTGCGGAACCAACGTTACAAGGTGCAAACTCATACTTGTTGCAATGTAGAGATGCTTTTGAAATTAAATCTTTCACTATTGATAAGAGTGTTTAATTGATTTACTAATGTGTCTTCAGATTGACAAACTGAAACGTATAATCATGCTTTACGTACTCGATAATTAGTCGAAAATAGAGAAAATGCATTTGTCGTTAAGGTTGAAGGCCTAGTGAACCCAGAGAAGTGCTAATGTAAACGTGAGGCCTAAAACTCTAGCAGAGGCCTAGTTCATGGAAATGGCGCAGGCCTGTATGAAAATGTTTGCTTAAACATATAAACGGTAGACATGCTTATGAAAGAGGTTTTAGAAAATGTTGCAACATTATTAGGCTGTGAGCCTATTTGCGTATATTCTTTGCAGGTGCATCACCCAGTAGATTGTAGAGTAGAAGGGCCCATTGTGTACGAGAGTTAGAAATGCTAGACCCAGACATGGAGGAGTAGACCAGGAATTTGAAGAAGCAACTAAAAGCGATGAAGAGTCTGGGACCCAAGGACGTCGGCTGGACAAAGATGGATCGGAGCCATACTGGAAAATTTTGGAAGTTAACACCTTCGAGAGGGGCGTACCTGAAGGCGTGTCGCTCACATTGTGGGGTTTTGTATTAGGGACAGTGCCCCGAGGGTGGAGGCAGAGCAGATGGGCTGAGGAGTCAGAGAGAGTGGTTGGGCTTGGCGAAGAGCTTAGTTATGACTGAGGATTCTCTAGTCTTGGAGAGAAGTGAGTGAACTTCTTTGGAAGTCACCGCTGCTGACACCTTTGGTTAGGTTGGGTTATTGTTGAGTAGGGATGTCACTTAGTATAGTGTAGGGACAGATTAATTTGAATTTATGTCTATTAGTCTGATGAGTACCAGAATTCAGGTTATAGCAATCCTGTTCAGTCCGATGGTTCTGGAATTGATCCTTGTATTATTCATCAGTCGCTTGAGGCTTTTTCGTAGGATTATGTTTGTATTAGTGCCTGTTTATCTTTTGAACCTCTTGCTGAGGTGCTTGTACCTTCAGTTATTTTTGGTTATGTAATAAACCTTTAAATATAATTTTGGTCAGTGGTTCTTGGGGAAAGCAATTGGGAGTCTAAATTTTGTTTATTCTCATATGGCAGATTGCCTAATTCACTCTATGGCAGGTAAAAAGGTCTAGTCGACATGTGACGGGATTCTGGAGAATGGCCAGCAGACTCTAGAGGTAAAATCCCGCCTTTCCAGTTGGTAGCATAGTAGGATGGTTTACCTTCTAGAGTGAGGGTAATCCAGAAGTAGGTTAAGATTTCCCCGAGGCCCATAGAAACTAAGGATGAGTGTCTAGAGAATCGCGGATGGAGGACGGCGTTCCACGGAAACTGACGGAGAGTGACAGTGCGGCAGAAAGCAGCAGGTCGAAGGAGAGTGAGTATGAAAAGGGTCATGCGTTGCTAGATTGCGGTGTTATGTTGTATTGTGTGTTGTATTGTCTTGCGGAGTTGAATGCCTGTAGTGTGAAAGAGGAACAGGTTGTGAGCGCGCGCAACCAGTGAAAATCTTGGGCTCAAGGAGAGTCCAAGTGGTCCGGGTGTATCGAACACCCATAGTAATTGTCGACCAATGTTAAGGGGGTCATGAGGTACCATTGATCGCCCACAGGACCGAGATAGGGGGAATGAATGTGTGAGTGCGTGGGTAACGGACGCTGGTCGGAAGTTGCCGTGTGTTTGGAACCTATCAGTTGAGGCGATTGTCCGGTCGTTCGCGGACAGACATTTGCCGGTTTGGGGACAATTACAGTTAGACTGTGGCCGTACAGTCAAGGAAGTGGTTGCTTGGTCTGAAGTAATCATTTTCAGTGTATGATTGGGACGCATGCGTGATCGAGAGACGAGCGGAGAAAGGAGGGGAACTGCTGCGAAACGGAGGCGAGTGACGTCAGAAAGAGCCGCGCTGGGATTGGTCGATTGGCGTGGAGCCGCGCTGAGATAGGACGGTTAGTGCGAAGCCGCGCTGAGATTGGTGGATTGTCATCAGGAAGTAAACAAGCGCTGTGGAACAAGGAACGTTGTGGGTTTTCGTCATGAAATGTTTTAAAGTGTTGCGGAAATGTTTCAAAGGCGAAAACAAGATAGAACCTCGGGGTGGGGAGGAGGCTCCACCCGAGGATACTCCAGCTCATTACATGGCTACGAATGTTGGGTTGCATACCATATTGTGGCTCGATAATTGGTGTAAGATGACAGATGGAAATGAAGAATTGACCTTCCCTAAATACGGGACGTTTAGACTAGAAGTGTTGTATCAGCTGAAAGCGATTATGGCTGCGTTGCGACCTTTGCCCAGACCGACACAGTTTAAAGCGCTAAATGCATGGATCAGGGCAGCCCATGACAGGGGCAGAGATAGGCGACAAGAAAGAGTGAAACGATCAGTTAAGGCGGTCCAAGATGCGAGATGGGACGCCATGGAGAAGAGGTGGAGGGTACAGACCATTGAAGGGGATAGGTTGTACCCGTTACTGGACGCACAGAGGAGAAATACAGACGATGAGGACAGTGAGACAGACGATGGCCTGATAGAGAGGATGTTGTCAGAGAGACCACCTCCATACAATCCCGAGTTGGGGGGCACGCCAATGTCAGCCAAGACTGGGGAAGCTTCTAACGGGGATGGTGGGGACAAAATGGTGAGTGATATGAGCACCTCAGAGGATATATTTCATCCAGTGAAGGGAGAAAAAGCACCTCCACCCTCCCCAGTGACGAGAGTAGTGGGACGATTTACAGTACAGAAGGTTCGAGTGGAAGAGGGTGTCCACTCACAGAAATTGCCAGATGCCCTTACGGTACCTGTTACCATAGGTCCCATAGTGTCAGTGTACAACCCAGAACAGAAACAAGACGAGAGTCCGCCGCTAAGGGGGAGTGAGAGATGCGCCAGCGAGGACAGGAGTAATGGAACAGAAGGGCGGAGGCAGTTGCCAACGCCTGTAGAAAGAAGCACTCCTTTGGTGGCATCGGCAGACTCCTCGGAAGAGCAGATGGGTTGGAGGGGATCGATGGATCTGGGGACCAAGGCCGAGGTCGATGAGAGAATTAAGGCCAGATTTGAGAACTTGGGAAACAATTGTGGACACTCAGAGTGATAGATCCAGGAATGTCTTTGGGTCTGGGAACCAAGAAAATAGGATGGTGTCTCACTGCGCGCCTAGTGAAAATCGGCAAGAATGGGAACGAGAAGGGGTGGGGAATAGTGGGGGGGCCCACCACACCTCTGGCGACAGTAGACGGGAGTGGGTTCAAGAAGGCTGGGAGAACAGAAGGGTTCCCCCCAATACACCTGAGGAAAACAGGCGAGAGAGTCAGGACTGTGGCGGGAGGGACTCTAATGGAACTACTAGCCAAGGTACATTGAGGGCTGCGATAAAAGCAAGAAGGATAGATGTGCTGAGACTGAAAACAGAAGTGGAGGAGATAGTGGAAGGTACGTTGCCACTAGAAAGGATCGAATTATACGAACCAGATGAGCTATTGTTTGTAGCGAAGGATGTTACACGGAGGGCTAGGACAGCTCATGAGAAACTCTCTGAATTGGCGAATAAGTACAGTGTAGATCTGACAAAAACAAAAGCACTGCAGAGTGGCCACCGGTTACAGTATTTAGATCAGGATTTAGAAGAAAAGAGAGTGATCGGATTAAAAACTCACATCAGGGAGCTGATTGTGGGAATACGAACGTGGTCCCCTCTGGAGAAATGGGAGGAAAGGTGGTCAAAGAGAAAGAGTGTTAGAAGGAGCGTTCTGGAGACATCTCCGGGAGGAGGGTTGATGCATACAGAGGCATACCCCTTGTGGGAGGTGGCTCATGGAGGTTATGTACATGTACCCTGGAGTAGGGGAGATCTGGCTGCCTTTACGAACACATTTCCAAAGTTGAGAGAGAGTCCAGTGGAATGGTACAAACAGGTGGAGAGGTTCGTTAAAATCTCGAAGGTGCTGTGGATTGATTTGAACACACTGTTTGACATTGTGGTCCCAAGTGACTTGTGGATGGCGTGCAAGGTTAGTGTTGAATGGCCCACCGCGGAGCCAGAACGAGATTCTGCCACTAATGGGCCGTCACCCAGGGTGATGGCAAAGTATGAGCAGGCGATCACGTGGCTGAAGACAAAGGTACCACCACAGGACATAGACTGGGTGAAAATAGATCGGACTAGACAGGAACCAAAAGAGACCGTGCATGAATATTACGAGAGGTTATTGCAGATCTTTAAGCAGTACAGTGGGTTAGATGTGATGGACCCAAAGGATATGGGACAGTTCGTATCCAAATTTGTTCTAGGACTAAGGCCTGATATTTGCCTTATGATACAGCAACATTTAATCTGTTGGCAAAACAAACCCCTGGATGAGATTTTTAGGTATGTGAGGTATTGCAGTGATGAGATAGATTCGAAGACAAAGAAGCTTAAGGACAAATTGATGTTAGTACAGATGCAAGCAGGAGGACAGGGTCAGTCAGGTAATGGCACACTGGGAAGGAAATCAGGGGGACAAAAGAGGGACAACGAGGAAGGTCCGAGACCTAGGATAGATATAGCGACCCTGAAAAAAACGACCAAGTGCCATCAATGTCACGAGGTAGGGCATTGGAGACGCGAGTGTCCCCATAACCCTGACAATCAGGTACAGGAGGAGGAGGAGGAAGAAGTTCAGGCCCCTCCGGTACGAAAGGTGACAGTGACCAAGTTGCAGACGATGAAAGGGGGGACTTCAGCCCCTAGGGCCCCGGTTCCCCAGCCACCGAAGATTTCAGCAGGGAACAAGGTATACCAGCAGATGCCTTTCATAGTTGAAGGGGATGAGTGCTATTACTTTGACCCAGTGACAGGTCGGTACCTGGATGGGGAGGAGGGCTGTACTCTTGGAGCAGTACTGGAGGTAGATCAGAGAGGACCGTTTGTGGAGGCAGATGTAGATGGACATCCCACCACCTTTTTGGTTGACACGGGCGCTTCTCGCTCCACTGTGCGGTCTGCGGTAGTTCCCAACTTACCCCTTTCAGGACAGACCATACAAGTCGTAGGAGTAGCAAAAAGAAGAATGACAAATCCCTTGACTGAGCCAGTCCCTGTGAAGATTGGAAGTTTCAGTGATAGACATCAGTTTGTGGTGTGTGATTCCAGTCCTGTGTGCCTCTTAGGAAGAGATCTTTTATGTAAACTTAATTGCACCATCTACTGTACCCCAAAGGGAGTGGAATTACAGACTAACGATGATGATGCTGACTTTAAGGTTGCAAATACGCATGTGTGCATTGAATTGTACCCTGCTATAACTGTGGAGGAACTCCCTTGGGACTTGAGAGACTCGGTCTCCCCAGAAGTCTGGGACTTCACAGGAGAGGAGATTGGACTGATCAAAGGGGTAGAGCCAGTTAGAATTCAGGTGAGACAGAATGTTTAATTCCCTCGAACTCCCCAGTACAAGCTGACCCCAGAAACACTTGAAGGTATAAAACCTGTGATTGAGTCCATGATTAGACAGGGAATTCTGAAGGAGGTTATGGGAAGTCCCTGCAACTCT
Organism: Lissotriton helveticus; assembly: GCF_964261635.1. NCBI lineage: Eukaryota > Metazoa > Chordata > Amphibia > Caudata > Salamandridae > Lissotriton > Lissotriton helveticus. The sequence goes on from NC_136061.1 coordinate 1,306,257,689, forward strand.
CCGATCATGGGCTTGCAGAAGCCAAGTGGGAAGTACAGGATTGTGCAGGATTTACGAAAGATTAACAACATAGTTGTTCCATGCTGTCCAGTGGTATCGAATCCATCAGTGATACTGTTTCAGATACCGTTCCAAGCTGAATGGTTTTCTGTGATAGATTTGTGTCAGGCCTTCTTTTCCATCCCACTGCATGAGGAAAGCCAATTTCTTTTTGCGTTCACAATAGAGAGTTGCGTTTTAACATGGTGTTGAATTCCTCAAGGGTATACAGAGAGTCCATCGATCTTTAATCAGTGCTGAAAAGGAATCTTGAGAGTCTGGTACTGCCGCAGAACTCGGTTCTCGTACAGTACATAGACGACCTCCTTGTCGCATCAGATACCGAAGATGCTTGTAGAATTGACACCATTACCTTGCTAAACCATTTGGCAGAAAACGGACACAAGGTGTCCCCCAACAAGTTACAGTACTGCCTATCTGAAGTGCAGTATCTGGGTCACAGAATAGAGAAGGGAAAGAGGAAGGTGTCACCAGACAGGATTGAGACGATCATGAGGATGACTGTGCCCTCGACACAAAGAGAGGTTAGGATGTTCCTGGGCATGGTTGGTTATTGCCGACAGTGGATTGCTAACTTTTCCCTGAAAGCGAAGCCATTGCAGAAACTGACGCACAAGGACGTAAGTGATCTGGTACCATGGGACACAGATTGTATGATGGCCTTTCTTGAGCTGAGAGAGGACCTGTGTCGCGCTCCGGCTCTGGGAATGCCAGATTATGCCAAATCATTTGTTCTGTTGTGAGAGAGAAGGGTGTGCATTGGCAGTCTTAGTGCAAGATCATGGAGGAGTCCGTAGACCAGTTGCATACTTCTCGGCTACCTTAGATCCAGTAGCCGCAGCGTTGCCCGGATGTCTCAAGTCCGTTGCTGCAACAGGTGTCAGCATTCAAAGGTGCAAAAGCATTGTGATGGGATATCCACTGACAGTATATGTACCACATTCTGTGGAATTGTTGATGACCAGGACCAAGACGCAGCACATGACCAACAACAGGCTCACACGCTACGAGCAGGTTATACTTGCTGCGGAGAATGTGACCCTCAGGAGGTGCTCTGTCTTGAATCTTGCTACCGTGTTGCCATTACCAAATGATATAGATGATGATTGGGAAGACCATGACTGCCTTGATGTAACTGAACTATGCACCAAACCTAGACCGGATATTGTTGATGTGCCATTGACAGACCCTGATGAAATTTATTTTGTGGATGGCTCATGTGTAAGAGACAATACTGGTCAGTTGAGAGCAGCCTTTGCTGTCTGCACTATTTCTGGAATAATTGAAGCAGCCTGCCTGGAAGGAGTACACTCCGCGCAGGTGGCTGAGATAATTGCATTGACACGCGCCTGTTTGGCAGCCAACGGAATTAAGATCACCATATTCACTGATAGCCAATATGGATTTGGGGTGGTTCATGACTTCGGTCAGTTGTGGTCTCAGAGGGGTTACATGACATCATCGGGCTCCCCAATCAGAAATGGCGAATTTATCAGGTTATTGCTGGAGGCCTTGCAAAGACCTGCAGAAATAGCTGTGGTAAAATGCACAGCACACACCAAGGGAACGGATTTTGTGACATTGGGTAACCGTTATGCTGATGAAGTTGCACGCTATTGTGCAGAGCAGGGATACTCCTTTACGGAACAAACATTTGACGGACCAAGGGAAAGAACCAAACTAAGCATGATGCTTGAGGTGGCAGACACATGGGAAGAGTTGAGAGACATGCAGGGACAGACATCTGATTATGAAAAAAGGGTGTGGGAATCGGCTGGCTGTGTCAAAGGAGATTTGGACATGTGGGTTTCAGCTGATGGAAGAGCTGTGTTACCGAATGAGTTGGTGAGTGCAATGGCACGACAGATACATGGTCCTGTGCATCTGGGAAGGGATGCGATGGTGCGTGTGTTCAGGCAAACGTGGTACAATCCAAAATTCAGACAGGCTGCAGAAGCAGTTTGTCAGAGATGTGTAACCTGTCAACAGCTGAATGTTGGGAAAAGAACACCAGTTACATTGAGTCACATTGGAAGGTTCGGCGGACCCTTTTATAGGATGCAAATGGATTTCATTGAGATGCCGAGGTGCAATCGCCTCAGGTATGTCTTGGTGATTGTGTGTGTGTTCTCTAGATGGGTTGAGGCATATCCCACTCGTAGGTGTGATACACTCACAGCAGCAAAACTGTTGTTGAGGGAGCTAGTGGCACGATTCGGGGTTCCGACCTCTTTGGAATCGGACAGAGGAAAACACTTTAATAGCGAAGTTGTGAAGATGCTTTGCTCTGCCCTGAACATTGACCAGAGATTGCATTGTAGCTATCGACCAGAGACTTCTGGTATAGTGGAGCAAATCAATGGGACCCTGAAAGGTCAAATGGCAAAAGTGTGCTCATCCACGTCCCTGAAGTGGCCCGATGCCTTGCCATTGGTACTAATGAGCATGCGTAGTACCCCAGACAGAAGAACAGGGCTCTCACCTCACGAAGTACTGATGGGGAGGGCTATGAGACTGCCATCTATTCCTACAACTGCCTTGCTGAATATCACAGATGATGTGATTCTTGACTATTGCAGAGGACTTTCTGATGTCATGCGTTCTGTGTCTCTTCAGGTGCAGGCTGCTGAAATCCCAGCTTCTAGCGACCTTTGTCACGACCTGTGCCCTGGTGACTGGGTCCTGGTGCGGAAGCACGTGAGGAAGAGCTGCCTGGATGTGCGCTGGAGAGGACCTTTCTAAGTCATCTTGGTTACTGCGACTGCTGTGAAGTGCGGTGGATTGCCAAATTGGGTCCATGCTTCTCACACCCGCCGAGTCCCAGCACCTGTGGGGAGAACAGCTCCTCTCGTAGATGAAAATAACAACGAAGAGGAGGATTCATCAGAGGGGACAAGTCAAGCTGTGGGGGTGCCAGTGGAAGTCGGGGACTCCCCTGATCAGGCAGGAAACGACCACGACAACAGTGACACTGAATCTGCCTCAGAGGGAGGAAGTGGCGAAGAAGGTGATCTGAGCGCAGAAAACTTTGACAGCAGAGACGAACAGGGTGTGCAAACGAGAAGCAGAAGAACAAGAGGTGCAGAGGCTCATTGGCCCGAGAGGCGGAGGCGAATGAACGTACGATTGGCTTCCGAAAGAGACCTTGCTCCTCTGTCCGAAGAATCAGATCCGGAGGAGGGAGAACAAGGAGCAGAACACGGGGGTCCGAGGAGGTCAAGGAGGGTGAGAGTACCTTGCCGAAGATACGCCACTTCGGAGTGGACCTACCCTTTCACAAATGCCAGGTGTACTGAGGTCCTGGAGGGTGAGGTCAGTGGCGGTGACCAGTACGATCCCAAATGTTAAACTGGAAGTGATACTGTTGGTTCCTGGACTTGAAATAGAAGGTAAACTGACACTCACTATTCCCAATCCCCCTCTCCTGAGCAAGATACGTGATTTACTTCTGGATAGACTGGTTTTTCCTACATTTGTTCCTGACATGCCAGCATATGATGAAGTTGTGCTCCGCATGGAACTTTTAGATTATGTGTTGCAGGCAATCGGATCAAGTATAATCATAGACTATTGAGAACTTTTATACTTTGAATTTGCTTTGAAAGACTTTGGAAAGGCTTGTAAATAGCTGTTGAACTTAACCTAGAGCCGAGTGGAAGAAGAATAAATTTAGGGACTTTCCACAGAGGACGGAGCAGGGTTAAGGTTGTCTGTTGTTGAAGTAAAAGAAGAACTGAAACGAGGATTTCCGCTTTCCAAGGTGGTTCGAGAGACTCAAATAGCACAGAAAGAGACTTTGGGTGCTTTCCGAGAACAAACTACTTTGTGCTGAGACCATGGCGCCTGGAAACCCGAATCGTAGAGCCAAGTGCATAGTAGGCACTCTTTTAGGAGGAGTGATACTCCTTATAGCTATAGTAGTCTTAGTTTCTTATTTTGCACCACACGAGCAGGTAGAGAAGGCTGTGGGGACACCGACACCTACCACCCCTAGCCAAAAAGAAGACAGAGAGCGAAGAGAGAAAGCCATACTGGCTGCAGAAAGTCGTAGGTTACACACTGATCTGTCTAAAGGAAATTTTGGGCAGAATGCGTATGCAAAGCTATTGTATGAATACATTGAGGCGATGGATGCGAAGGACTGTTATGTGTGTATGCAACTGCCAGCTTCTGTAGATGAGGGTATTAGATACCATCACCTTCCATTGACATATGGAATATCCTGTAGTCTGCTGATTAGTATCCTTTATGGGCGAAATCACTTTGAATATTTCTTTTCGAATTATGATGCTGTGTTACCAGAAGTCCCGAATTACAAGCATTTGAACAAGTGGGATTATTATAAGTCAGAGGACAGACTTGGATATTTTTTCATTCCCACTCAAGAGCTAGACACCCTGTATGCACACCGACACAACTTGACATGTTTATTGTATGAGACAGAGAAGAAGTTCATTGAACAAGTAGAAGATAGGTACACGAAACAGAAAAAGTTGCGAGATTCAGGGCAAGGCAAGGTAGATTGGACCGAGGAAGAGAAGCAGCATAAGTCAAGAGGGAGTTATGGTCCAATAGCTCTAGATGAAGTACAAAAGGGGAAGTTGTGCCTTCACCGACCACAGACGTATTATGAGAATGTGTATGTGGGTCATACTACGTGTGAACACCCCTTCACATTAGAGTACTACACAAAGAACTTCTTGAAGAGTGTGGTCCAGGTGATCCCCACTGTGTATTTTGTCTGCGGAAGGAATGCGTATGTGAGATTGCCAGAGAAGTGGTATGGAACATGCTATCTTGCAATCATTTTTCCCAAGATTTATCATACTGAGGATTTTGCACTCTTAGAGGGAGGGCCTCAAAGGAGGGGAAAGCGAGGGGAAAGTGCTGGAGAAATTGTGGGAGATGTGTTTGGAGCAGCGATACCTATGTTGGGTGTCATTTTGAATGACATAAAGATACGGCGGTTGGCAACTGTAGTGGATGAATTGTCAATGAATACTGCCAAGTCATTGGTGTTGGTTGAGGGTGAGATGTTGTCTATCAGGACAATGGTTTTACAGAACCGTCTTGCTCTCGACGTCATCCTAGCGAAAGAGGGCGGGGTCTGTAAGCGTTTGAAGGTCCAGGAATGTTGTACTTACATTCCAGACAACTCTAAGGATCTGGAGAAATATATAAGCAATATTACTGCAATCCATTATGAGATTGAGGATTTGACGCAGGAGAATGCTTGGGAGACGGTTGGCAAGGGGTTTGGAAAAGTCGGAAGCTGGTTTGCCAATTTGGGAAAGAGTTTCCTTGGATTTGTATTGAAACCCCTTATCATAGTAGTGGCTTGTGTGATTGGATTGTGGGGTTTAGTGAGATTGTACAAATGGTACAAGTCCAATAGATTGGCGAGATCAATGAGAGCGCAAGAGATGCGAATGGAGAGGCTGCAGGACAGTCAATACCGCAGTTTGAGAGCGTTGGAACAGTTTAAGCGAGGGAAAATGGCCACAAGCTCAGTTTAGTTGGTTCTTACCCTGAAGACGTTGTGAGGGTGGTGATGACACGGGTCATCAAAGGGGGGAACTGAGAGAGCGCCATTTACAGTGAAATTCGTAGGGGTGCAGCATATGTACGAGTAGTCAGCACCCGCATATATAGAGGACTTTAATCATGGTTAGATGCAATGTATGACAAAGTACTAAAGTAAATTGGTATCGGAAAATGTGCGGAACCAACGTTACAAGGTGCAAATCCATACTTGTTGCAATGTAGAGATGCTTTTGAAATGAAATCTTTCACTATTGATAAGAGTGTTTAATTGATTTACTAATGTGTCTTCAGATTGACAAACTGAAACGTATAATCATGCTTTACGTACTCGATAATTAGTCGAAAATAGAGAAAATGCATTTGTCGTTAAGGTTGAATGCCTAGTGAACCCAGAGAAGTGCTAATGTAAATGTGAGGCCTAAAACTCTAGCAGAGGCCTAGTTCATGGAAATGGCGCAGGCCTGTATGAAAATGTTAGCTTAAACATATAAACGGTAGACATGCTTATGAAAGAGGTTTTAGAAAATGTTGCAACATTATTAGGCTGTGAGCCTATTTGCGTATATTCTTTGCAGGTGCATCACCCAGTAGATTGTAGAGTAGAAGGGCCCATTGTGTATGAGAGTTAGAAATGCTAGACCCAGACATGGAGGAGTAGACCAGGAATTTGAAGAAGCAACTAAAAGCGATGAAGAGTCTGGGACCCAAGGACGTCGGCTGGACAAAGATGGATCGGAGCCATACTGGAAAATTTTGGAAGTTAACACCTTCGAGAGGGGCGTACCTGAAGGCGTGTCGCTCACATTGTGGGGTTTTGTATTAGGGACAGTGCCCCGAGGGTGGAGGCAGAGCAGATGGGCTGAGGAGTCAGAGAGAGTGGTTGGGCTTGGCGAAGAGCTTAGTTATGACTGAGGATTCTCTAGTCTTGGAGAGAAGTGAGTGAACTTCTTTGGAAGTCACCGCTGCTGACACCTTTGGTTAGGTTGGGTTATTGTTGAGTAGGGATGTCACTTAGTATAGTGTAGGGACAGATTAATTTGAATTTACGTCTATTAGTCTGATGAGTACCAGAACTCAGGTTATAGCAATCCTGTTCAGTCTGATGGTTCTGGAATTGATCCTTGTATTATTCATCAGTCGCTTGAGTCTTTTTTGTAGGATTATGTTTGTATTAGTGCCTGTTTATCTTTTGAACCTCTTGCTGAGGTGCTTGTACCTTCAGTTATTTTTGGTTATGTAATAAACCTTTAAATATAATTTTGGTCAGTGGTTCTTGGGGAAAGCAATTGGGAGTCTAAATTTTGTTTATTCTCATATGGCAGATTGCCTAATTCACTCTATGGCAGGTAAAAAGGTCTAGTCGACCTGTGACGGGATTCTGGAGAATGGCCAGCAGACTCTAGAGGTAAAATCCCGCCTTTCCACCATAACAATAACAACAACAAATCAATGAGCCTAATGCACAAAAACATTTATACTTTTTCGTGCCTCAGTGCTGCACATGGCTGAACCGTGTAGGAAATACGTGCATAGAAGGGCAATGATAAATACGGCAGGCCTGTTAATGGAAGGGAACCTCCATCGGACTCCAGATAATGCACAAAACGTCCATGGTGCCAGATGTAGAATCTACTGTCTTACCCCTCAGTGCTGCTGTGTACTGGCCCGAACACGGGGGATCCAATCATTCAGCACAGGATACAGCTGGACTGAGGGATAACACAATAGGGTTCTACCTCTGGTGCCTTGGAAGGGTTATCCATTCTATAGTCACTCGGTTGCATGGTATATTGGAATAAGTTAATGGTTCTACAGTCCTCATATGAGACATTACCTCCTCGTCCGTCTTCCTCGCCACAGTAATTAACACACAGTGAGCATTCTGCTCCTACAGAGACTCCAAGTAAAAAGCTACATACTAGTCTCCCTATCCCTCTAATATGGCCCCCAGTGGCAACAACCAATCAGATAAAAGGACACAAAAGTCCCAACACAACCTCTTTTGTTTGTTTCTGCACTACTTTGAGTGCTGTTCATGTCCCTGTTTGTTCAGGTAAGTTGGGGCGGAGGTCCTGCTTTAGCGGGCTCATGGACCCCATTATGAAGGGGGGAGTGTTGGTATTATGCCAGCTTGTTTGTTTTTTACTGTCCCCCCTTATTGGGCACTTCTGGGCATTCTCCCCTGTCCTGCTCTAGCAGACTGTTAGACCTGGCATCATTTGCTTGAGTCTCCCTTCCATTTATGATGGATTGCCTCCTCTGTTTTGATATGTTTTTGCTGGTTTTATGCTTTGGGCACTGTGCCACTGCTAATCAGTGCCACAGTGCAAGTGCTCCCTATGTTAAATTGATGTACTAATTAGTGAATCCATTATTGGGTTATTTGATTTACTTGTCAGACCCTAGTACAGTGCACCATGTGTGTCCAGGGCTTGTAAATCAAATGCTGCTGGTGGGCTTGCAGCACTGGTTGTGCCACCCACAGAAGCAGCTTGTAAAGTGTGTCACAGGCCTGCCATTGCAAGGCCTGTGTGCAGTCTAGTACTGCCATGTCGACTTGGCAAGTGCTCCCACTTGCCAGTCCCAAAACCTGCTCTTTGCTTCATGTTAGACACCCCCTATGGTAGGTCCAAGGGCAGGGTGCCTTGTAAGTATAAGGTAGGACATGCACTGGTGTGTGTAGCATTTCCTGATAGTGAATTACAGCCATTTTCATTTTACTCTATTGCAAGGCTATCTGTTCTCCATAGGCTAGAATGGGCAGTTAGATTATTACATTCTTATAATCCTAACTGACTCAGGGAACATAGTAGAAATTCAAATTTAGTATGCCTGAACTCAGAATGATAAAATACATATTTTAATAAAGTTGGTTTTAGTATTCTGTGTTTGAAAATACCCCTTTTAGAAAGTAAGTATTTTCTTGCCTAACTGTCCAGGCCTGCCTCTGCTAGGTTGTGTATTCCTTGTCTTAGTTTGTGAGTGACAGGGTTGGGGGATTCCAGGAGACAGGCTGGGGCAGCCCAGTGGTGAATAGAGAGATCTGCATCTAGATGGGAGGGAGGAGTTGCACCTGGGACCTGAATAGGACTGGGCCTTCCTTCTACAATGCTGGCTGCACCTACTGTGGCTTGTCTGATGTCTCTGCCCTGCACTGTGAAAGGAGAGAAGGAATCATGTCAACAAAGTGCTTCAGAGCTGTACCTTCCTTCCCCTGTGCTGGCTCCACCTCCTGTGGGGCATTTGATGTATCTGCCATGCACAGTGAAAGGAAGGAGAGAGTCAAGTAAACAGAGTGCTCAGGAACTGGTTTGGACTAGGCAGAGGCCTCTCTGCCTACAGAGAACAAAGGAGTTTGGTGTATAAATATTGGGACCCTGATCCCAAGAAATTAGATCACTTCTGGAACAAGAAACCTTTTGCCAAGGAGAAGAACCAAGGAAGCTACAGGAGTTTTACTGCCCCTCTGCCATTGTGCTGTTTCCTGGGTTGGCCTGCAGTGGTTGCTTCATTGCCAAGGGAAAGGAGAAGGAACTTTTTAAGGACTTTCATCATTTACAGAATATTCTCCAAGGGCGTGAACTGTACTTGCCTCCTGCTGAAGTCTCAGGGACAAAAGACTTCATCTCTAGCTCCCCTCTGAATTTCCTTGCTGGGAATTCTCAACTCCAGACATTTGCGTGTCGCTGGGAGCTGGAAGCGCGACGCACCAAGAGGAAGCGTGTCGCCGCCGCAGCTGAAATCGTCGCATCACCGGAGAAGCGAGCCTTCACCGCATCTCCCTAGAAGCGTGTGTTCAACGAAGCTTCCTGCTGTCGCATCACGGGAGAAGCGTGACGCCATCGAGTGAGTCGCCATCGCATCACCGGAGAAGCGTGTCGTGGCTCCAATGTACAGAGTCGTCGCAAGGCTGCCAGGGCGTCTACGCATCATCATCGCATCGCCGCGTCAAGGGTGCTATCTTCTCGCATCGCAACCAGAATATCGCATCGCATCAAGGTGCCATCTTGCGCATCGCAACGGGCCCGCAGGCCGAGAATCTACGCTTCACCTCCGCACCGGTAAGGATCGCGACGCATCCCCTACTCTGCGTAAGCATTGAGGAACAACGCATCCTTTCCCCCGGATCACGGAACCGACGCATCTCCCCTTTTGCGAGCCTTTTGTTCACTTTGCGTTACGCATCCAGGTACTTTGTTGAGAACTTTGTCGCATTGATCATCAACTTGAACTAAGCAACTTTTATCATCTTTAAACCAACTTTAAGTATAGTATTGTAGATTTTTGTCATTTGTGGTCTTGTGTTAAGTCTATTTAAAGAATACTTATTTTTATAAAATCTGTGTTGTGTCCATCTGTAGTGTTTTCACTGTATTACTGTGTATATTCACAAATGCTTAACACACTGCCTCTGAGATAAGCCTGTCTGCTTGTGCCAAGCTACCAAGGGGGTGAGCAGGGGTTATTTAATCCCCTTATCCTGACTTAGAAGTAAGGGTCCCTATTTGGACAAAGGTGCACTCCATTGCCAACTAGAGACCCCAGATCTAACACGGACGTTGGGAGTTGCTGTGCCTGTCTGGTTTGTATGGTATCGCAGAGCGCAGAGTCCTGCTTAGCCGACTTGGCGTGTCTTTGGCTTTCCTGCCTCCCGGTGGGACTATAGGTCACATGAGAGCTCCCTCCTCCCGTGGGCCTGTGTGGGTGCTGCCGAGTCCTGCCTTAGCGAACCTGACGTGCCTTCCTTCTTTTTCCTGATGCACGCAGGCTCCCTCCTCCCGCATGCCTGTATGAATGCTGCCGAGTCCTACCTTAGCGGACTCAGCGTACCTTCTTTCTTTTCCTGACTCCTGGGGGATTGGTATGTTTCCCGCGGGCTCCCTTCTCCCGCGTGCCTGTAAGGGTGATGCCGAGTCCTGCCTTAGCGGACTCAGCGTGACTTCGTTATTTTCCTGGCTGCCGGTGTGCTGACGAGTTGCATGCAGGATCCCTCCTCCCTCGTGGTTGTCTGCTTCCTCGTCTCCTACAGCGGGGCTTGGTGGTCGGGTTTGTCGGACGATGAGGGGGCATGGCTTAATGCCGTTTTGATGCGGTTCATCGCGTTTACCAGAGCCCTACTTATGGGGGCCCGTGGAGGTGACGTGCTGCCTAAGGGGCGTGCCGATGGCCGTCCTCACACATTTTTTTCTGGTTTCCATGGTGATATTATTCTTTTTAAATGCTCTTGCTTGCCCTAGGGGTATTGCAGGTCATTTTTGTTTGTGCAGTTATGGAGACCGGTGCTGATTTGGCTTCTGCTGCCACTGAGGGTTCTTCTGGCTCTCTGGACGCTGTTCCTTCCATTGCTTTCATCCAGCAGATGATTAATGATGCAGTGGTGGCTGCTTTGCATGATAAGGACTCTGTTCATCCCTCAAAGAGGGCAAGATGTGATCCTGGTCCTTCCCATGAATCGGATGGGGAGGAGGATGTGGACATTTAGGGTTGTTTTGTGCAGGGGGTTGGATCTTCGGGATGTTCTACAACACATTAGTTCCAACCTGCTGTTTACCGAGTCTGAGGTGAATGTGGAGGATGCTGATTTCTTTGCGCAGTATCAAAGGAAGGTACCGGTGTCGTTGCCTCTCCTCTCCTCTGTTTTGAAAGTGTTGGAGGCTGAATGGAAAGATGTAGATAATAGTAACTTTCCCCGATTTCTGGCCGAGCGATATCCCTTGTGGGACTTTGCTGTTAAGTTTCCTGCCTCGGTGAAGGTAGATTAATTGATGGTGGGCATGTCCTCTCAGGGGACTATTATTTCTCTGGATGCCTTCCCGGCTGATCCAGTTGATAAAAAAGTAGAGGCTGAGGTGAAACTTACTTTTTCCGCTGCCAACTTTTCTATTAGGGCTGCTACCTATTCCTCCTATGCCATCCAATCTTTGCTTAAGGACTTTCAATCCTTGGCTGAATTGTTGGACCAGGGCGAGGACATTTCACCCACACTCGCTCTGATGGAACAGCAGGTTTGCCTGCTTTCTGACATTTCCTTTGACTCTTTGGGGGCTGCGGCTTTTACTGCGGGCTCTTCTGTGGCTGCTCGCCGCCAATTGTGGCTCTGTTCTTAGAAGCTTATTCTGCGCAGAAAGGTCTGCTCATGAAGATTCCTTTTTCTGGGGTGAAGTTGTTTGGTGGCCTTTTGGAGGATATGGTCAAAAACTCTGCGGAAACTTCCGGGTCAAGAGAGGGCTGGCGTTCCCGCTTTTTCGGGGCTCGGAGGGCCTTTGGTCCTGCTCGTCAGGGAAGGGCTCATCAGCCCTTTCCTGGAAGGGGCATGGCCGGGGTGCTCTTTCCTTTGGCAAATCCTGGTTGTCCAACAAATCTTCTTCATCATGTGCCCCCTCTAATTCATGACTGGATTGCTCTGGGAGTGGGTCCTGTGGGGGGTCGGCTGCCTCTCTTTCTGGAAGCCTGGAGACATACTGTTTCGGATCAATGGGTTCTTCAGGTGGTGTCGGAAGGTTTCTCCCTTGGATTCCTCCAGACTCCCTCAGCCTGTTTTCGGGTCACTCCTTGCCCCAGGGACTCTCTGAAGAGGTAGGCCCTTTTGGAAGGTGCCTGTTGTCTGATGGCAAAGGGCGTTGTGATTCCTGTTACCGTGGATCAGCGGGGGCTGGGTGTGTACTCTATTCTATTCCTGGCGGAGAAGCGCACAGGGGACCTCAGACCTGTTTTAGATCTCAAATGGTTGAATTGGTTCATTCCTCCCCTAAAGTTCAAGATGGTGTCCTTGCAGGTGATCCTCCCTCTGACCAGTCAGGGAGAATTTCTGGCCTCCATTGACCTACAGGATGCTTATCTACATGTACTGGTTCATCCGAATTCTCAACGGTTTCACCGATTCTTTGTTCTGGCTCAACATTTTCAATTCCAGGTATTGCCCTTTGACCTGTGTTTCTCTCCACGGGTCTTTACTAAGGTTCTGGCCCCTCTGATGGGTCATTTGCATTGGAGGGGTATTAGGATTTTTCCATACATGAATATTTTTTTGATTTCTGCTTCTTCTCTTTCTAAGGCGGAGATCAAAGTCCGGGAGGTTTGCCTGTTCCTGGAGAGTCACAGCTTTCTTGTGAATCGGAAGAAGTCCTGCCTGATTCCTTCTCAGGATCTGACATACATTGGGGCTCATTTTAAGACTCAATTGGGGTTGGTGTTCCTGCCTCCTGCACGGAAATGGACTCTGGTGTCTACAATTTGATCCCTGTTGTCGGAGACTTGTCCTCCTGTGAGAATGTGCTTGAGGGTTCAGGGTCTTCTGTCCGCCTCCTTGTTGGTGGTTCCATGGGCTCGTCTTCACTTGTATCCCATTGTGAACCACATTTTGTCTCATTGGTGCCCCTGTGGTCAGGATTTCAATCAAGGGGTTCCTGTGTTGGTCCAGGTGAGGGAGGATCTTGGTTGGGGGTTGGACGATGTTCATCTGTCCCAGGGTTGTCTGTTTCTGATTGTTCCTTCTCGTGTGGTCCCGGCGGATGCCAGCGGGTTGGGCTGGGGGGCTACTCTGGGCGATGCCTCGGTGCAGGGCGTGGGGTCGCTGGATCTGATGTCCTGTTCCTCGAATTACAGAGAACTGAGGCTGTTCAGTTGGGTCTCTTGGCTTTCTCTGCCCTGCTGGTGGGTCACCATGTTCAGGTCCGGACGGACAACCAGGTGGTCATGTCTTACATCAATTACCAGGGGGGTTGCAGAGTTCGTTCTCTCAGTTGCCTCAGTCGCCTGATTTGTTCTTGGGCGGAATCGAATCTGGGGTTCCTGTCTGCGGTTTATCTCCCGAGTTGGCAAAATGATGTGGCGGACTGTCTGGGCCAGGTTTTTCCTTCCATGGGGTGTTTGTCTCTGACCTGGCTGATGTTCCGGATGTTGCAGAAGAGGTTTGGGTGTGATGGACTTAGTTGCGTCTCTGGACAATGTCAAGACCCTTTGTTTCTGCACGATTATGCCATGTCCGGGCACCTTGAAGGTGGATGCAATATCCTTCCTTTGGCAGAAGGGCCTGTTGTATGCCTTTCCGCCGGTTCCCCTGATCCCTAGCGGTGTTGATGAAGATCAAGAGGGAGGGGGCTTTTATCCTCCTGGTGGTCCAGGGTTGGTGCAGTTGCCCGTGGTTTCCTCTCTTGTTGGAATTGGCGGTGCATCCGGGTTGGACATTGCCATAAGATCCATTTCCTTTGATGGTACCTCTGGTTCCTCTTCCGGTGTTCCGGTGCATGGGTCTGCAGGCTTGGTTCTTGAGAGGGATTCCCTGATCCATAGTGGTTGTTCTGTGGAGGTTGCTGGTCTTATACAACAGTCCAGGCCTCCCTCGACTTTGAAGTCATACGCTAAACATTGGGACAACTTAGCTGATTGGTGTCTTCACCATGGTTGGTCTGGTAATGAAGATTACCGGTAAGTAACTGGGGCATTAATAGCTTTCAGTTGTCCAGAAGGAGCTGGTACCTCTCCCAGAATCCTTTACTCAGAGAGACCACGTCACCACCATACTGGGAATCATGAAGTGACTGTCTGCAGATCAGCAGAACGAGCGTAAGAAAACATTGTTACATTTTAGGTGTAGGTGAAAAAAGAGTTTCACAAATTGTGGAGCAGGCGAATTGTACCTGTATTTTTAATTGGCCGGAGGAACAAAAGACATTTAAAAAGCAAATTCGACCAGGAGTCCGAGAAACAGGTAAATTTTAGTTATATCTCCTGGTCGTGTTATTCCTGTTCTCCCTGACAGAATGAAAACCACATGAACTTCCTTTGAACACCGGTTGTTCTTGAGGTTCTCCACAGTAACTGGCCGTAAACTGGATAGTGTGCAGTTGACCCAGGGACCCTGGGTGCCTCTGTAGCCCTTGCAGGGATCAAAATTACCAATTGTTTGATAATGATATGTACCATGCGTGTAAATATCCCAACTTTTAAAGAGAGATTAAATGTAAACATCATATACACTCTAACAGGCTCCAATCGACTGAGCCACACTGCGGGTGAGTTTGGTAGGCTTCACCGTCAGGGATCTAGAGAGATTTCCCTGTGCAAAGAACTCCTGACTCTGCTGGTAAGACTGGAGTATCCTTGGGCATCCAAAAAGGCAATCAGGACATGATTATTCACAATAACATCTACTCCCCACCAACATCTGTTTTTGAGGCGCTCGATTATCAGCGATATGACATTTTCAATTCCATGTGCCGTGCTTTATTAACCAAAATATCCATTAATAACCAGGAACCTGTACACTCATCTGCAAGTCGCATCTCAAAAGAAGGTTCTTGTAAACTCTCACCTACTGTTCTAACATGACAATATGGAAGCAGACACTGATGGATAATCCATTTCTCAGTAACGTCTGGGAACCTGGCTATAGAATCTTAAGAGGCATTACACACATCCTTCTTCTGCGGTGAAATTCACACAGTGATGGTTTCATCGGCTATCTAGGGAAATTTCAATTTTCAGTTGTGAGAAGGAGGAAACTAACAGCTACCTTGGGAAAATGTCATTTTCGATTTGACTTTTAAGGAACAGCTGTCTGGTCATGCTTTTGTTTGCCAAGGATTTACAGTGAGAACAAATTAAGCATATCCAGCAAACGGGAGCCGGGTGACTCAGTGGTTTGGCAAGTCCCCTTTTCCCACCCTGCCTACGTCACCATTACGACTGGGTCTCTGGTTAGTAATAAGCAAGCGGCACTAACAGCTAGAGGGAGGTGAACGACTCCTGTAATTGAAGGAGTGTTGAGCTGCCATGCCTCTCTCCCCCACCTGAAGGTTGCAACAACAAACCCTGGCTTGCTGTGACTAGCAGGCTCTATGCCACTGGTGGCAATATCATTTCAGTCCTATCTTCCATCATTTAACAGGTGCATTTTGGGTTCTGCAGTTTGGGTTCACCGCAGCTGAATCAGCTGGACCAAAGTTGTAGATATCAATAGTTTGTCAAATTAAAAGCTATTATTAGAAGCATGATGTGCTGGTGCCTCAGGAACATCCGGTCACCATACATTGATTCTATTTCCTATCGATTATGGTGATGTCTGTTCTTAAACTTGTGTTTATATCTTTTTAACTACATTTTAATCTTAATACTGTCATATTTTGTAGCTTTCATGATTCACGAGGTGATTTTGAATAAAGCTTATTCCGACTTGAGTTGACTGGTGATCCCTTCTGTTAGAAACGGGACCTCTGGCTGGCCAAGGCTTGCGCCAAGGTCAGTCAGGGATCACCATTTCCGAGGTCAGGGCAAGGGAGTCACACACCAAGATAACCCCCGCTCACCCTCTAGGTAACGTGGCGCGAGCAGCAAGGCTAATCTCGGAGGCGATGTGTAAAGCGTTTGCGCGCGCACCCCAGCGACAACAACCAAAGGCCCACCACAAAGGAAACTCCACACAAGGTTATATCAAAAATAGCCTTTGTATTATAATAATAAGAACACATTAGATAACACACACACTTTACAATGTGCCAACAGGCACGGGCAAGATTTACAAGGGATTATGTACAGGACAGGGCCACCTGGACCACTGTCAGGGGTATGCACTTTTTAGAAATAACACTTGTAGGTATAACACTTTAGCACATAAACATAATGAATGTAGCACACAAAATAGTTATATGTAGCATACAACCAGTAACTACTGGTAAAGGGTAAATACCTCCTACGCCACCCTAAACACTGTAGGGAAATCACGCAGGGAACTAGGACCTTAACATCAGGACCTATGGAAGGAAAACCTATCACCTAAGCAAGTCACATTTAGCAAAGGGAAGGAAACCTAAAACAATCACCTAGGCAAGTAACATTTAGCAAAGGCAATAAAACATCAACATTCCTTTAAGCAGGTCACTTTTAGCAAAGGGAAATAAAAGCACAAAACAATCCTCTAAGCAGGTCACTTTTAGCAAAGGGGATAAAAACATAAAGAATTACCTAAGCAGGTCACTTTTAGCAAAGGTAAAAACAAGCAAGGGCACATGAAACATTAAAACACATTCAGAGGTGCAGGTAGAACATTTGCGCAGAAATCAAATAAGCAGGAATCATAAATTGCGCAGGGTGCACATGGCACAACACTAGAAAGGTCCCTCAGGCCAACTGGCCTCGAAAGGGGCTGAAATGCCCTGAGTCGCAAAGTCAGGGAAGGCTGCGCAGGCAGCACAGCACAAAAGCCTAAACGTAGCAACTTGTCCACTAAGTGCTGGACAGTTGTAAATAGCAAGTAGGCAAACGTTGGAGCCACGTGGGCTCAAGAACAATGGTGGGGAGACACAGCGTGGGAGCCTCGGGGCTACAACCAACTAGCTGCCTGTGTCCCCCTAGAGCCTCTTTGGCTCGCAAAGCAAAATAGGCAATGTAGAGCTTCAGCGCTCTAAACCAATGAAATGCCCCCAGAGCCTCCTGTGGGCTCTAACTAAATAGGGGCGAGAGCCTCGTGGGCTCAAAGACAATGTGGCCGGGAGCCTCGCTGGGCTCGAAGAACAACTAGGGGCCCTGGAGCCTCTCTGGGCTCTCCTCAACAACTGCCCCCCTCGAGCCTCGGGCTCGACAACAGAAAGTGCCCTGAGCCACTCGGGGCTCTCGAGAACCAATGCGGGCGGAGCCTCTAGGGCTCAAGAACAAATGTGCCCCGGATCGTTGGAGCGGCCCGCTGCCAACCGGGGCCGCTCTGGAGAAAACCAAGAACCCTGTCCCTCACTCACCGGCACATCGCGGGTGCTGCGGGGGCAGGAACACTGCCGGCTCGCCTCGCGCTGCTCCTCTCTCTCGCCGGCAAGGCGGGACTTCCGGTCGGCCTCTGAGGGGCCGCGCTGTGATTGGCCGGTCGGCCAAATACTTCCGGGTCGCCGCGGGCAGCGCGGCGGCTCGCTGTAGACAGGCAGGCGGGCTCTCAGTACCCGAGGAGTGGGCTCCCTCGTGGTAATTATAAAATCCAAGTACGGGGCAATGCCGGGTGGCACCGGCCTTCAAATTAAAACATAAAGCGAGGTAGGCACTCGCGATGCGCCGCAAATCGGCCAAATCAGGCGGGCAGATGCCGGGTGGGCACCGGCTGGACACAAAGCGCTCCCAAGCGCTTAGGGGCTAAAGAAAGCGCTCCTAGCGCTAGAAATATAAGCAAAGCGCTATTGAGCGCTGGGGCACCAGGAAAGCGCTCCTAGCGCTATAAATCAAATAAGAGCGCCTCCAGGCACTTTAAGCAAAAAGCAAAAGCTCCAGCAGGGACTGGAGGCAGGCAGAGGGGCAGGGCAGGGCCAGAGCCAGCACACTGGGTCTCCAGGCAGGGAGACAGTCCAAGTGGCGGTCCTCCTGGCCCCAGCAGCAGCAAAGCCCCCTCTGGCAATGATCCTAGAAGAGAACAACTTCTGTGGGGACACAGCCCCATTTTTATACAGAGAAATCCTTTGTTAGGAGGTGCAGGGTGGGGGGAAACCAGTTGCAGCTGGCTTGGGAGTACCCTTGATGGCCCAACCACCCCTTTCATTCACTGGGGAGGCTTGGGTCATTAGACACACCACAGGGGGGCGGAGCCAGCATTGTGTGGGGAAAACCCAGCCCATCCAGGACACAGATCTACTCCTCCCACACATCACTCATGCTGATCTCACACTCACCACCGGGCAGACCCATCCAGACTTCCTGGAGCCTGGCATGCCAGCCAGCTCCAGCCAATCACGCTCCAGTATCCTCACTGCACACATACATCAATGTCCAGAAGTAGCACTTCCCTTCTAGACACATACATGCCGCAGACACCATCTTGCAGCATTCACTCTCACGAGTTCATACATACTAAACTCGAGCCTGCACTCCCCACACATCAGGAACTACCAGGGTACACACATTCCCCATGCATTCCTATGGGAGGGCAGGCCAGGCATACTACACGCACGCACTTTCACTCTGGGACACAGGGAAAAAGTGCGCCAAGACCCAAAAATCACTACACAGGGTCACAAATAAAGGCAAAAAGATTAGGGGTGAACCTGCCCTAAGGCCCAAGTCTAACACGACCCCCTTCCAGCCAAAACGCAGGGCAGACCGATCACCACCGTGATGGGCTTCCCTGCTTGGGGCGATAAAACAAGGACGCGGGCCCAAGGCTGCAGGGACACCCTCCTGTTTTACGCCACGGTGAGCCCCTAGGGTTCCTTCTAAAACTACTGTAGGGACTAACTGGGGTACCCCACTGGTACTCTCCAGCTGCCCTCGGCCAGGACCAGGCCCTAGGCCATCCAGGTACCACTGGATCCTGCCTACTCACAAAGTGGGGGGTAGTAACCCCTGGCACATAATAGCCATGCTCCACTCTTCCTGTCTGCAAGACAGGGCTAGACTTCCACTGGTTCTCCAGCCTAGGGTCTACAACCTTAGGTGGACCAGGAGTCTCAGGGAAGGCTCTCCTCCCCTTACCTCTTCTCCTAGGGTTCCTCCTCCTGCGAGGGGTCCCCTCTAAACAACATTCTCCCAACCTAGGGTTTAACCCCTCAGGTGGTACCGGGGTCAGAGGTGGGCTCTCCCACCCTCTGCACCCCCTTCCAGAGTCCTGCTCCCTCCCAACCGGGGCGGTACCTCTGGAGAAAGAACTGGTTAGGACACTGTTTACAGTATTCCCACCCTTCAGGTCAGGCGAATCCTGAACCTGGCCTTCCAACCTCCGGTCTAAAACCTTTGGTGGAACCAATGCCTGGCACTCCAGGACTTCTGGGGACTCACATACCATCCCCCAATCACTCCCTTCACTGGACTTCTGTACTCTCCCTCCTGGAGCGGTACTGCCAGCCTCTAGGACCATAGAAGCTCCGCTTACAGATGCTCCAGGTCCTCTACCGACTAGGAGATCTCCCTCAAGTGAACTAACAGGCAAGTCTAGGTTCCCTTCCTGGTGTTCCCTAAAGAAACCATCCAGGCTCTGTGACAGGGCTTCGGGCGTCTGGGGACTCTCAGTCACACACTCACTCCCGCTCCACTGAGACAGGCAGTCAGCCCCTACACCCTTCTCACTAACCAAGGACCTAGCTGGGCTACTCTCACCCTCCTCCACCACACTGGGCTGGAAGACACCTGACCCACTATTGTTGGAATCACTCACTAGTGACTCAAAAGAACCTTTCGCACTG
Source organism: Lissotriton helveticus (assembly GCF_964261635.1). Taxonomy (NCBI): domain Eukaryota; kingdom Metazoa; phylum Chordata; class Amphibia; order Caudata; family Salamandridae; genus Lissotriton; species Lissotriton helveticus. Next base: position 1,306,277,443 of record NC_136061.1, read on the forward strand.
TCCCAGCGCTCTGCTTCCTCTGCAAGGGTGTCTGGATCAGTCAACCCATATTCCAACAGGTGTTGGCGCAACCCTGGCAAACAACTATTGAGCACCTGCTCTCTTAGAACCAGATCAAATAGCTTGGCAAACTCAGTTCCCATGTGAACCTCTAGCCAATCACACAGTGCATCTTGACATTCATCCACAAACTCTTCCCAAGACTGGTGAGACAGTTTCCTAAGGTTCCTGAACCTCAACCTATTCTCCTCCTCTGGGGAAACAGGTACCATACTCGGGGAACTGGGAGTGGGACTGTCTACACTGACACTTAAATCGCTGCCACCACTGGACTTCACCCTCCCTGGGGAATCCAGACAATTACAACTGTGCGCAGGGAAGAGTCTATCCTCTAGGGCTGCTCTCTCACGGATGATGGCCCTTCTCTCCACCTCTATCCTCTCCTGCGCTAAGAGTCTTTCGATCTCTAGCTGCGCCATAGCCTGGGCATGCTCTAACATGAGCTGTTCCATCGCTAACTGATGCTCCCTTTCTTTCTCCCTATCTTCCCACTCTTCTGGGGACAGGACAAGGGATGTGGCGCTGGTACTGACACTGGACTCAGCAAGGGACTCCCTACCTATGGGGTCCTCACTATCTGCTGATATCCATCCACTGTCATCATCATACAACTCACATTCTTCAGGGCTCTCCACAGACTCACCACCCTCATGGCATGCGGCCCGGGCCCTATCTCTCTCACTGCGCTCAAGATCCCACTGACCCTTTTGCCATAGGATCAGGCTGCTCCTAAGTTCTGACTGAGTATCTGACTCATCCACCCCTATGTCTTTCTCTTCACAGAATCTGACCAACTCCAACATACTGTATCTAAACAGATCACAGAAATCAAAAGTAGGCTCCATTTTGGCGGACGTTCTCAAGAAGAGTTTGACACAGGGAACCTGGGGGTCTGAGCCTACACAGGAGTACACAATTACAAAATTCAGCAAGATTCCTATCTCAGAGAACTTGCACTCCACTGTCCAGTGTAACACACCACTCATTCACACACACCCTCCCCTCGGACCGGTAAGGCAGTTTCTACCACCCCTGATTTCTCAACCTGACCACAAGTGACACAGGTACCAAACTCTGGAAGCAGGGCGGGGAACAAATGTACTGAACAGAATACAAATGACACCTTTCAGGAGAAGCAACACTGAATTTCCCTAAAAAACAATAATCCCCAAAATGTGGTTATCTAAAATTGCAGAGTTTTGAAGTGTGGCCTGTCGCCACTGTGGTACAGCGCAAACGCAAGTCCAATCCGCACCGCTAGCCACCAATGTTAGAAACGGGACCTCTGGCTGGCCAAGGCTTGCGCCAAGGTCAGTCAGGGATCACCATTTCCGAGGTCAGGGCAAGGGAGTCACACACCAAGATAACCCCCGCTCACCCTCTAGGTAACGTGGCGCGAGCAGCAAGGCTAATCTCGGAGGCGATGTGTAAAGCGTTTGCGCGCGCACCCCAGCGACAACAACCAAAGGCCCACCACAAAGGAAACTCCACACAAGGTTATATCAAAAATAGCCTTTGTATTATAATAATAAGAACACATTAGATAACACACACACTTTACAATGTGCCAACAGGCACGGGCAAGATTTACAAGGGATTATGTACAGGACAGGGCCACCTGGACCACTGTCAGGGGTATGCACTTTTTAGAAATAACACTTGTAGGTATAACACTTTAGCACATAAACATAATGAATGTAGCACACAAAATAGTTATATGTAGCATACAACCAGTAACTACTGGTAAAGGGTAAATACCTCCTACGCCACCCTAAACACTGTAGGGAAATCACGCAGGGAACTAGGACCTTAACATCAGGACCTATGGAAGGAAAACCTATCACCTAAGCAAGTCACATTTAGCAAAGGGAAGGAAACCTAAAATAATCACCTAGGCAAGTAACATTTAGCAAAGGCAATAAAACATCAACATTCCTCTAAGCAGGTCACTTTTAGCAAAGGGAAATAAAAGTACAAAACAATCCTCTAAGCAGGTCACTTTTAGCAAAGGGGATAAAAACATAAAGAATTACCTAAGCAGGTCACTTTTAGCAAAGGTAAAAACAAGCAAGGGCACATGAAACATTAAAACACATTCAGAGGTGCAGGTAGAACATTTGCGCAGAAATCAAATAAGCAGGAATCATAAATTGCGCAGGGTGCACATGGCACAACACTAGAAAGGTCCCTCAGGCCAACTGGCCTCGAAAGGGGCTGAAATGCCCTGAGTCGCAAAGTCAGGGAAGGCTGCGCAGGCAGCACAGCACAAAAGCCTAAACGTAGCAACTTGTCCACTAAGTGCTGGACAGTTGTAAATAGCAAGTAGGCAAACGTTGGAGCCACGTGGGCTGAAGAACAATGGTGGGGAGACACAGCGTGGGAGCCTCGGGGCTACAACCAACTAGCTGCCTGTGTCCCCCTAGAGCCTCTTTGGCTCGCAAAGCAAAATAGGCAATGTAGAGCTTCAGCGCTCTAAACCAATGAAATGCCCCCAGAGCCTCCTGTGGGCTCTAACTAAATAGGGGCGAGAGCCTCGTGGGCTCAAAGACAATGTGGCCGGGAGCCTCGCTGGGCTCGAAGAACAACTAGGGGCCCTGGAGCCTCTCTGGGCTCTCCTCAACAACTGCCCTCCTCGAGCCTCGGGCTCGACAACAGAAAGTGCCCTGAGCCACTCGGGGCTCTCGAGAACCAATGCGGGCGGAGCCTCTAGGGCTCAAGAACAAATGTGCCCCGGATCGTTGGAGCCGCCCGCTGCCAACCGGGGCCGCTCTGGAGAAAACCAAGAACCCTGTCCCTCACTCACCGGCACATCGCGGGTGCTGCGGGGGCAGGAACACTGCCGGCTCGCCTCGCGCTGCTCCTCTCTCTCGCCGGCAAGGCGGGACTTCCGGTCGGCCTCTGAGGGGCCGCGCTGTGATTGGCCGGTCGGCCAAATACTTCCGGGTCGCCGCGGGCAGCGCGGCGGCTCGCTGTAGACAGGCAGGCGGGCTCTCAGTACCCGAGGAGTGGGCTCCCTCGTGGTAATTATAAAATCCAAGTACGGGGCAATGCCGGGTGGCACCGGCCTTCAAATTAAAACATAAAGCGAGGTAGGCACTCGCGATGCGCCGCAAATCGGCCAAATCAGGCGGGCAGATGCCGGGTGGGCACCGGCTGGACACAAAGCGCTCCCAAGCGCTTAGGGGCTAAAGAAAGCGCTCCTAGCGCTAGAAATATAAGCAAAGCGCTATTGAGCGCTGGGGCACCAGGAAAGCGCTCCTAGCGCTATAAATCAAATAAGAGCGCCTCCAGGCACTCTAAGCAAAAAGCAAAAGCTCCAGCAGGGACTGGAGGCAGGCAGAGGGGCAGGGCAGGGCCAGAGCCAGCACACTGGGTCTCCAGGCAGGGAGACAGTCCAAGTGGCGGTCCTCCTGGCCCCAGCAGCAGCAAAGCCCCCTCTGGCAATGATCCTAGAAGAGAACAACTTCTGTGGGGACACAGCTCCATTTTTATACAGAGAAATCCTTTGTTAGGAGGTGCAGGGTGGGGGGAAACCAGTTGCAGCTGGCTTGGGAGTACCCTTGATGGCCCAACCACCCCTTTCATTCACTGGGGAGGCTTGGGTCATTAGACACACCACAGGAGGGCGGAGCCAGCATTGTGTGGGGAAATCCCAGCCCATCCAGGACACAGATCTACTCCTCCCACACATCACTCATGCTGATCTCACACTCACCACCGGGCAGACCCATCCAGACTTCCTGGAGCCTGGCATGCCAGCCAGCTCCAGCCAATCACGCTCCAGTATCCTCACTGCACACATACATCAATGTCCAGAAGTAGCACTTCCCTTCTAGACACATACATGCCGCAGACACCATCTTGCAGCATTCACTCTCACGAGTTCATACATACTAAACTCGAGCCTGCACTCCCCACACATCAGGAACTACCAGGGTACACACATTCCCCATGCATTCCTATGGGAGGGCAGGCCAGCCATACTACACGCATGCACTTTCACTCTGGGACACAGGGAAAAAGTGCGCCAAGACCCAAAAATCACTACACAGGGTCACAAATAAAGGCAAAAAGATTAGGGGTGAACCTGCCATAAGGCCCAAGTCTAACACCTTCAGATAGAGGTAAATTAAAATCTTGCAGATGGACATCACTCCAGAAACATGACAGAAGAAAAGGGGCCCCAGAGCCCTTCACAAACCTTGTCTTCTGTAGCGACAACCAGGAAATGGCAGTTTCCAGGTAGAAATCGAGCCTCACCGTTTGTTTATTCGTTGAGATTACCTCTCGATTAACCATGGAGTGATGGTAAAGCGTGATTTAAACATCTCTAACCCCCTCCCATATTAATGAGATGCAATAGACATTGAAGGCTACACTCACCCATTTAGATGACTCCACAAGCACGTTTAAGGAGCAGATGGGGCACCGCAACTGAACCACACCACTCGCCTCTTGATGGGATCCCTCCAGCTATCGTCTAACGATTACATGGGTATAAAACATTATCTTCTCTCCTCACTGAACGAACAATAATTCTATGTAGATAAATGGAAGTGATTGCCTACATATTGGAAGTGTAATCGGAAAGCGTCATTATGTGAAAGCTCTATTTGTTTTGAAATCTAATTGTCTACATACGTAAAATTGTATGAATACATGACTTCTACAACAAACTAAGATAGAAGATGATAGTGAGTAAGCTGAGGCGCCAGATGAAAATCATTTATGTTTTCAACTGAAAGCGCAAAACGGAAGGCAGCCCAAAAAATATAGACCTGGGAGAATTTCTCATAATCTCCTCCGAAGAAATTATGTAAAATGGCCAAAAAATGATGTGAATTCAAATGCCAATCTGTTTTTGTGAGCTATTTTTCAGCTTGATCTGTGACCTTGTGTCCTTTTCTGATGCGAGGACACAGTTTTCCTAAAAAGAGAACAAAATTGCATATGACTTGAACACTCGCTGGCATTAGGTTTGTTCTCCTTGCTCCCATGCTCCTGCAATAGGATTTTTACCCCAACTGAGTGGTTGATTTAGAATAGATCTAGTTTCATGGGTTACTCCATCACTATTGGCAACAAATATCCTGTCCGTCGAAATATAAATCCCATACATTTCGGCGGACAGGATATCCGTCACCATTGTTACGGAGTAACCCATCCGCCAAAATCTAACTCAGGCCCTACATCTTAATTAATGGCATAATCTAGGGTATTTTGCATAACAATGCTAACACAAAATCCCAGAAATGATGTCGAGATGACGCCGTTGTAAATAACATTTCACCCAGACCTAAAAACGTCTCAAGTGAAGTACCAAAATCCGCGCCCTTGATGCTGAGGAAAGAAGAAAAACTACCCATTAACTCAAAAGGCTAGTTTGGGGATAAAAAGTAAAAGGAAACTCTCTGAACAAAAGTGTGGATTTACGAAAAATTTCAATAAAAGCAAAACAGGCGAAATCCACATTTTTTAAAATCCATTTGTGGAGACCAAATCCAAACAATGGGTAGATCTCTTGTCGAGCACCAGAAAACCCCAGCCTTTGGGTTGCTTATGCAGAGGTTGTATAACAGAGGCATGCTTGGCTAATCCACGTATTCCTCTACTATGCTGCCTAAACCACGAAGGCGTCTGAACAATGTATTCCTTTATCATGCAGTTCTATACCAGACATGCCTTTTCCATGCAATTCCGTGATAAAGGCATGTCTGGTAAAGGGGTTTGTGGTAAAGATCCCGTCCTATGCCACCTGCCCTTGGCCCTAACAACTACCCTGAGCTGTAAAAGGTTTCCCGATCCCACCCTGAACCCTTAAAACCAACCGACCCCCCCTGGGCCCTAAAAACTTCCCTGACTCTTCCTGAGCCCTAACATTTGTTTGCCCTCCAACTCCTAATAACTACCCGACACTGCGAGCACTAAAAAGTATCCAGATCCCACCCTGAGCTCTAAAAGCTACCAGCTCCCCAAGCCCTAAAAGTACTCTGACCCCCCAAACCCTAAAAAGTGCCGACCTCATCCTGAGCCCTTAAAAGTACCCAGACCCACTCAAGCCCTAAAAACTATATTGCCCCCCAAGCCCTAAAAACTACCCAGACCCCCTCCGCGGAGCCCTAAAAACTACCTTGGAACCCCCCCAAGCTGTAAAAACTACCCTGACCCTCCCCCATGAGCCCTAAAAGCAACCCCAACACCCTAAACCTGAGCCCTAAAAAGTACCTCAGCCCTTAAAAACTGCCTCCCATCCCCTCAAATCACAGCCCCAGCCCACTTACCTCACTGCATCCTCTTTTGATCCTTCCTGTTCCTGGGCCTGCCCTCCTCAGCGTCTAGACCGCGTATTGCCTTAACCACGTATATGCGTGGTTAAGGCATATGCGTGGTTAAGGCAAGCGGGTTCTGCCCGCACTGTTTAGGCCGTTTCCCTTACTCAGAATATCCCTTAACTGAAATTTCTGTCCAGGGAGGTGTGCGCTGTCCACATCGATTCTGATTGCCCACCAATCAGAATGGGCCTATGGTAGGCTTCTATTCTGATTGATGGAATGATGGCCAATCAGATACAGTATCTGTAGATAAATGCACAATTACGGTCTGTGGTTAGCCTCATTTTCAGCATATTTCATGTAGAAGCCAATCCTGAGAAAATGAAACTGCTTGTTAGGTGGTTCTATAGGGTGTTGGCGCGCCTGGGAAATACGCAGGTAAGTATATTCTAATATTGAGTGAGGATTGCAGTGCATAAGGTTAGGGAGAGCCCCCTCCTCCCCAACGTGTAGATATCCACTGGTAAAACAAAACAGTCCCCTGCACACGCTACGCTAACAGTATATCAATTATATCAATGACAGTGTGACAAAAGCTTGAGTCTTTGCTGGAACATGCGCTTCAGTTTATTCACAACAGCCTTAGCCAACATGTACTTCGTCACGCTTACGGTTGTGTGCAGCGACTTCTGCAGGGCTATACTCAATATGTGAAGATCCTTATATCTAGTTGTATTTCTGTCCCGAATGGGATACCATAGGGGCCAATGTTAGACGCACATTTAAAACTGCACATATGTTGTGTCCAGAAATAATCTCTCCTATTCACAGTATATGTATCCTGGATGTGTTTCCCAAAGAGGAGTTCCTTAAATGAGGATTTAGTGGTAGTTCAAGTTTATTCAGGCATGACTAAATAAAATCTGTGGTGCATTGCACCCTCTCGTTGCAGGTTGTGTGAACGAACATAGTTGGCAGCCATATACTTGCCGGTAATAATACAAGACTTTTGCCTCTGTGATGAACAGAGCTCCTTCCTGCGTGAAAATGGCAGATTTGCACAGGGATTCACTTGGTGTATCGTACTCTTTTAAAAAATCACTTGCCCAGTTATTATTAGGAGGGGGACTATATTTGTGAAGGTTTCATGGCCTTCCTTTTGTGCAGTACCTTTTATGCCAATGCCATTGGTGATCTGAATGTTTTGTGCTAGCTTGGTGTGAGATGCATTTAATTAAAAATGGCACTGGTAAAGCCAATAGGTGGCTGCCAGCAGTTATGCCAAGATGTGGCTCATTTTGTTTTGTCAAGTTTTTTCTAAAACTTTAGTGCTGGGGAAACTCCTGGGCACTTGTCAATATAAAAAACTGCTAAATTCACACATCGTGGTCCCTGGCACTATAGGAAACTACTTTGTGTGCTCCTTGTGAAAGAACAGACTGCCATCACAGTGAAGATAACCAATGGCTGAAGTGGGCTGGCCCATTGTCCATGCTGTATGGGCTAGAAAAAAATGTGAATGAGACAACTGACCAATGGATTAATAGGACTGGCTGAAATCCTCTCTAAAAATGCTATTTTATTTTAATAAAGCCAAAAGTTCTTGGCTGATTCCAAATCTAACAATGCATTTACATTGTTACTTCTGTAAGTCTATTCTATATATAAATTGACAAATTAATACTTGGCTTGCTTTTATTTTTCTGGTTTTGAATTTTAAACAGAGCAGCTTCTCCATTACACTCATCTGCTGAGTGAATGCATAAATGTGTTTCTGCCCACCTTCCTTCCATTTTCTCAGACTCCTCTTACACAGGGGGGCACTCATCCTTCAATTTTTGATCAACCATTAGCAGATCGGCCCTAACATAGCCCCTCGTTTGTCACCATGAACACATGTACCCTGCTACAAGAATGGATGGCCCATATGGACCTACTATGTGCATTTGGAGAAAGAGTGCAAGGATCAGGAGACAGGCCCAGGGGTGTCCTTAGATATTGAAAGACTAGGGTGGTGTAGTCTATGCAGAGTTCATGGGGTCCCTAATTTTAGTGGTGCTGGAACAATTTTTAGACAGACTGCTGCCATCACATTACATCACTAAACTTATAAGGGTTCTGAATAATTCAAGGATCACTCAAAGAGCAATTGTCGCACACGAGACATTCCCATTCAGCAGGAGTGGTAAGGGTGTAGTATGTTTTAGCGAATAGTTGTCATTTGCGCATCACCAAGTAAAGTGTCTTGATTTGCTTTCATCCTATTCAAATCTGTGTTTCCTTCACACTTCAGAATTTGGAACAAAGATCTTCATTTGGGCTTTCCTAAATATTTATTTATTTTGAGATATAGCTTTTAAAATGGGGAAACAGCCATTACAACACGGCTATTTCCACGTAGAACCTTAACCATGCATGCGTCAAATTGCATGCACTGTTACCACGCATAGCTTTAACAACGCATTTTTTAACAATGTATGTAGTGAGGGTATATGCTGGTAACTGTGGAAAAGGCACCTACAGGGTCAAGGATATCGGTGTCATTAGAGAAGCGAAGAGATCCTTCCTCTTCCTCTTGACGACCTGTGCCACACCTCACAAGAGTTGCCTCGTCATCTTGTTTCGGTAAGGGGGATGGTTTTTAGGATGGATTGTAGGCTTTAGACTGGGGGTGGGTTATTTTGAAAAGCAACTGGGGGCCAGGGGGACGTTGCCCCTGGGTACAGATTTAGGGTTCAGGGCAGGGGCCGTGTATATTTTAAAGAGCTGGGGGCCAAGAGGGGTCCTGCTTGGGCTAGATTTAGGGCTTAGGGCAGGGGCTGTGTATTTTTTTTAAAGGGCTGAGGCTTGCCCTGGTGTCTAGATTTGGATTTAAGGGCAGGGGATGGTTATTTTTAGGGCTCGGGCCTACGTCACCACGAAGTGGGGCGGAGCTCCGAGCTCTATAGTAAAAGAAAAAAAAAAAGTGTCTTTAGGGGTTCGGACAGCAACATTCCTTAGTGCACGCGCTTTTTTTATGGCATGTGCATGTTCATTCGTCTTCGCTGTGCTGTGTTTTTAGTAGCCTTGACATGATAGGCTATCTGTAATTTAGCGTGCGTCATCTTGGCATTTTCTCTGTGGTTACGCGTGCAGGAGTCCATTCATTTCAATTATGAGCTGTCAGGGTGCCGCGATAATGTAATGCAGATGTGTGAGCGCGTTCACCAGTCTGCTGGGAATGGCGGCATTCGTGCTTTTCCTGTGTTTTCTTTCCGTGTAGGGCAGACTTGAAAGGCATTGTCTTAAGAGGAGAAGGCCATATATCTTCAATTATCTCGCCATCACGGCGGAGATAATTGAAAACATATGCCTGCAGTGGCGAGGCCGAGAGCTGAGCAGGATGACTCCATGCCACAGTGTAAGAAAGCGTCCGCATCAAAGCAAAGTGTAAAACTTAAAAAAAAAAAAAGTGAAAAAGCGAGTGGCTGTGGGTGTCCAGGGGTGCAGCAGGTGCAGTGACACCGGGGCCTCGAGGGTCTCCTTTAACCCAGACAGTGCTGTATTTTACTACCAGTGGCTGTGAGGGTGAAGCAGGTGCAGTGACACCAGGGCCTCGAGGGTCTCCCTTAACCCAGACAGTGCTGTATTTTACTACCAGTGGCTGTGAGGGTGCAGCAGGTGCAGTGACACCGGGGCCTCGAGGGTCTCCCTTAACCCTGACAGTGCTGTATTTTACTAGCAGTGGCTGTGGGTGTCCAGGGGTGCAGCAGGTGCAGTGACACCGGGGCCTCGAGGGTCTCCTTTAACCCAGACAGTGCTGTATTTTACTACCAGTGGCTGTGAGTGTGCAGCAGGTGCAGTGACACCGGGGCCTCGAGGGTCTCCTTTAACCCAGACAGTGCTGTATTTTACTACCAGTGGCTGTGAGGGTGCAGCAGGTGCAGTGACACCAGGGCCTCGAGGGTCTCCCTTAACCCAGACAGTGCTGTATTTTACTACCAGTGGCTGTGAGGGTGCAGCAGGTGCAGTGACACCGGGGCCTCGAGGGTCTCCCTTAACCCTGACAGTGCTGTATTTTACTAGCAGTGGCTGTGGGTGTCCAGGGGTGCAGCAGGTGCAGTGACACCGGGGCCTCGAGGGTCTCCTTTAACCCAGACAGTGCTGTATTTTACTACCAGTGGCTGTGAGGGTGCAGCAGGTGCAGTGACACCAGGGCCTCGAGGGTCTCCCTTAACCCAGACAGTGCTGTATTTTACTACCAGTGGCTGTGAGGGTGCAGCAGGTGCAGTGACACCGGGGCCTCGAGGGTCTCCCTTAACCCTGACAGTGCTGTATTTTACTAGCAATGGCTGTAGGTGTCCAGGGGTGCAGCAGGTGCAGTGACACCGGGGCCTCGATGGCCTCACTTTATCCTGACAGTGCTGTATTTTGCTACCAGTGGCTGTGAGGGTGCAGCAGGTGCAGTGACACCGGGGCCTCGAGGGTCTCCCTTAACCCAGACAGTGCTGTATTTTACTACCAGTGGCTGTGAGGGTGCAGCAGGTGCAGTGACACCGGGGCCTCGAGGGTCTCTCTTAACCCTGACCGTGCTGTATTTTACTAGCAATGGCTGTGGGTGTCCAGGGGTGCAGCAGGTGCAGTGACACCGGGGCCTCGATGGCCTCACTTTATCCTGACAGTACTGTATTTTGCTACCAGTGGCTGTGAGGGTGCAGCAGGTGCAGTGACACCAGGGCCTCGAGGGTCTCCCTTAACCCAGACAGTGCTGTATTTTACTACCAGTGGCTGTGAGGGTGCAGCAGGTGCAGTGACACCGGGGCCTCGAGGGTCTCCCTTAACCCTGACAGTGCTGTATTTTACTAGCAGTGGCTGTGGGTGTCCAGGGGTGCAGCAGGTGCAGTGACACCGGGGCCTCGAGGGCCTCACTTAACCCTGACAGTGCTGTATTTTACTACCAGTGGCTGTGCGTGTCCAGGGGTGCAGCAGGTGCAGTGACACCGGGGCCTCGAGGGTCTCCCTTAACCCAGACAGTGCTGTATTTTACTACGAGTGGCGGTGGAAGTCCAGGGGTGCAGCAGGTGCAGTCACACCAGGGCCTCGAGGGTCTCCCTTAACCCAGACAGTGCTGTATTTTACTACCAGTGGCTGTGAGGGTGCAGCAGGTGCAGTGACACCGGGGCCTTGAGGGTCTCCCTTAACCCTGACAGTGCTGTATTTTACTAGCAGTGGCTGTGGGTGTCCAGGGGTGCAGCAGGTGCAGTGACACCAGGGCCTCGATGGCCTCACTTTACCCTGACAGTGCTGTATTTTGCTACCAGTGGCTGTGAGGGTGCAGCAGATGCAGTGACACCAGGGCCTCGAGGGTCTCCCTTAACCCAGACAGTGCTGTATTTTACAACCAGTGGCTGTGGGTGTCCAGGGGTGCAGCAGGTGCAGTGACACCGGGGCCTCGAGGGTCTCCCTTAACCCAGACAGTGCTGTATTTTACTACGTGTGGCGGTGGAAGTCCAGGGGTGCAGCAGGCCTCACTTTACCCTGACAGCGCTGTATTTTGCTACCAGTGGCTGTGAGGGTGCAGCAGGTGCAGTGACACCGGGGCCTCGAGGGTCTCCCTTAACCCTGACAGTGCTGTATTTTACTAGCAGTGGCTGTGGGTGTCCAGGGGTGCAGCAGGTGCAGTGACACCGTGGCCTCGAGGGCCTCACTTAACCCTGACAGTGCTGTATTTTACTACCAGTGGCTGTGGGTGTCCAGGGGTGCAGCAGGTGCAGTGCCACCGGGGCCTCGAGGGTCTCCCTTAACCCAGACAGTGCTGTATTTTACTACGTGTGGCGGTGGAAGTCCAGGGGTGCAGCAGGCCTCACTTTACCCTGACAGTGCTGTATTTTGCTACCAGTGGCTGTGAGGGTGCAGCAGGTGCAGTGACACCGGGGCCTCGAGGGTCTCCCTTAACCCTGACAGTGCTGTATTTTACTACCAGTGGCTGTGGGTGTCCAGGGGTGCAGCAGGTGCAGTGACACCGGGGCCTCGAGGGCCTCACTTAACCCTGACAGTGCTGTATTTTACTACCAGTGGCTGTGGGTGTCCAGGGGTGCAGCAGGTGCAGTGACACCGGGGCCTCGAGGGTCTCCCTTAACCCAGACAGTGCTGTATTTTACTACATGTGGCGGTGGAAGTCCAGGGGTGCAGCAGGTGCAGTAACACCGGGGCCTCGAGGGTCTCACTTAATCCAGACAGTGCTGTATTTTACTACCAGTGGCTGTGAGGGTGCAGCAGGTGCAGTGACACCGGGGCCTCGAGGGTCTCCCTTAACCCCGACAGTGCTGTATTTTACTACCAGTGGCTGTGGGTGTCCAGGGGTGCAGCAGGTGCAGTGACACCGGGGCCTCGAGGGTCTCCCTTAACCCAGACAGTCCTGTATTTTACTACCAGTGGCTGTGAGGGTGCAGCAGGTGCAGTGACACCAGGGCCTCGAGGGTCTCCCTTAACCCAGACAAAGTAGTGAGTGCAGAGTAGTGAGTAGTGAGTAGAGTAGTGAGTAGTGAGTGTAGAGTAGTGAGTAGAGTAGTGAGTAGAGTAGTGAGTAGAGTAGTGAGTAGAGTAGTGAGTGCAGAGTAGTGAATAGTGAGTAGAGTAGTGAGTAGAGTGGTGAGTAGTGAGTGAAGAGTAGTGAGTAGAGTAGTGAGTAGAGTAGTGAGTAGTGAGTAGAGTAGTGAGTAGTGAATAGAGTAGTGAGTAGTGAGTGTAATAGTGAGTGTAATAGTGAGTAGTGAGTAGAGTAGTGAGTAGTGAGTAGAGTAGTGAGTAGAGTAGTGAGTAGAGTAGTGAGTAGTGAGTGCAGAGTAGTGAGTAGTGAGTAGAGTAGAGTAGTGAGTAGGACATCACAGGCAGCAGCTGTGCAAGCTTCTTACACTCACAAGGAGACCACAGGCAGCTGAGTTGCAAGCTTATCCCACTCACAAGAAGGACATCACAAACAGCAGCGGTGCAAGCTTCTCACACTCACAAGAAGGACATCACAAACAGCAGCGGTGCAAGCTTCTCACACTCACAAGAACGACATCACAGGCAGCAGCAGTGCAAGCTTCTTACACTCACAAGGAGACCACAGGCAGCAGCGGTGCAAGCTTCTCACACTCACAAGAAGGAAATCACAGGCAGCAGCTGTGCAAGCTTCTTACACTCACAAGGAGACCACAGGCAGCTGAGGTGCAAGCTTCTCCCACTCACAAGAAGGACATCACAAGCAGCAGTGGTGCAAGCTTCTCACACTCACAAGAACGACATTACAGCCAGCAGCAGTGCAAGCTTCTTACACTCACAAGGAGACGACAGGCAGCAGAGGTGCAAGCTTCTCACACTCGCAAGAACGACATCACAAGCAGCAGTGGTGCAAGCTGCCCTTACACACTCACAGCAGGTACTGTGCCAAGGCAGCAGCAGCAACAGAGCAAGAGTCCCTTACAAAGAACAGGCACAGCACAGAGATGCACAATGCAATCTTCTCATACTCCCAGGCAGCAGCGGTGCAAGCTTCTCACACTCACACGAAGGACATCACAGGCAGCAGCTGTGCAAACTTCTTACACTCACAAGGATACCACAGGCAGCTGAGGTGCAAGCTTCTCCCACTCACAAGAAGGACATCACAAGCAGCAGCGGTGCAAGCGTCTCACACTCACAAGAACGACATCACAGGCAGCAGCAGTGCAAGCTTCTTACACTCACAAGAAGGACATCACAGGCAGCAGCAGTGCAAGCTTCTTACACTCACAAGGAGACCACAGGCAGCAGAGGTGCAAGCTTCTCACACTCACAAGAAGGACATCACAGGCAGTAACGGTGCAATATTCTCACACTCACAAGGAGATCACTGGCAGTACACACCACATGAACACACTCCATAACACATAGCAACAATACATTGGCATTTACAATGCCATTAGCTCAAACTCAAATAAATCCAAGCCCGATTGCATTTCTAATGCTTGTTTAAATAGGGCAGGGCGGTGGGGGTCAGGCTGGGATCTAGTTTTAGGGATTAGGGCAGGGGGTCGGGTAATTTTAGAAAGGGTTAGAGTGGGGGAGTGCCGGAAACAGGCTTGAGGCCTGAGGGCAGGGGTCAAGGAAAACTTTTATCACACATAGGCCTTCTTAATACATGCTTAACAACAAAATACGTTGTGAAAGCATGCATGGTAAAGGTTATATGAGGTAAAGGCATTCCCGTTATAACGCATGTGTGGTAAAGGCATGTATTACAACGGAATGCGTTGTTCCGTCACACAACCATTTAAATGTTGCTGTTTGTTAGAAAAAAATTACATCCTACAGCCTCTTCATTCACACCAGCAATATTGTTACAAAGATCACTGTACAAAACTCCTATCCTTTGCAATCATAGATAGAAACGCAAAAAACAGTCTCCCTGTTAAAGGAATAAGCAGCACTTAGTAAGAAGACTAGACTGACTTTTAACCTGTCTTTGAATGCACAGCAACATTAAAGTCATCTTTAAAGCTCATTCACCTTTAGAACTCCAGCATGGTTATTTTGGGGGTGCTGACGCATCCCCAGCCTATGTCTAATCAACACTAATTCCAGAGGAGCCCTCATCTCTGAAGCACCTATGCACTGGCTAGCCTATGCAGAGTCCAGCATGGTCTGCACAGGCAGAGTTCAAGAGTCGTGGGGTACTAGGTACTCTGAGAAAGGGCAAGTGAGGTGTCCTCTGAGCTGAGTCTGAGGCTATCCTAGATAATGAAGAGTTTAGGGATGTCCTCCTTTGCAGACTGTAGTAATTGTAAAGGCTATACAGATTCTATTATAATAATAATAATATACTTCTTTATTCGGCTTATTCGCAGAGGAAAAGCCATAAAAGAGACAATTCACACAATACAGTTTTACATGAATAAAACAGGAGAAACACACAGTTTCATTAAAATCGTACAAAAAAGTGATAAAAATAAAAAATATTTGGTTATCATAAATTCCATCAGAAATCAACTCAAAATTTCGTAAATGAGGACATTTATCAATTTTTCCTGTGCTTCATGATGCATTTTAAAAAGTTACTCACAAAATAACAGACACTTTCAGTTTCCAGCATTTGGAGTCTAAGAAAGGCGGACCTGCATTGTCTCAGTCCCCAGCTCCTCAATATTGGTAGTAACCAGATTTTTCTATGCGGATGATGGTATTTACAAAGCATATTCACATGTAGATTGTATTGTATTGATAGTCCGTCACACGGACAGGGTGGCAAAATAACTTCCCAGCAGGTTTTTGATGGGAACATAACCAATCTAAAAAAAAGTGTTTAACCTAAATCTGGTCATTAACATTCTCTCATATGTTGGAATTTGGAGTGTCAGATACGAATGAATGCCATGGGCTATTTGTACCATATTTGCATGGGCTACCGCAGTTTTTAATGATTCAGATGCCAGTCTTAGAGACTCCAAGTGTCTTAAAGCTAATTGTTTGAGATCTCTCTTTAAAATGTCCATTATGGATTCTGGTTCAAGGAAGTAGTTCTCAAACCCTAGATCCTTGAAAAAATCTCTTACATAGGAAAGCCATTTTACTTTAGCGGATTTATCGAGGGCCATCGAGTCAGCAATGATGGACTGGGTCAGCGCATTTTTGTCAGATGTCCAGTTGCGCCGCCACAGCATCACTGGTTCGGTTTTAATTAAGTCCTCTATATAGGGTATTCCTGATAGAGCGCGCGAGGCCACCCGACCAACAGTTTTCGCCGTTTCCGGCTTCAGGGCCCATATACTTTTCAAACCACCATATACATCGATCAGGTGACTTCACGAGCTCTATCAAGTTGGTGTGTGTGTGTTCCCTGCTACCAAATTTCGGTGCACCCGACTTACCATCCACCGATGCGGGTGCCTAATGACCACAATGAATCAGAGAGCTAGCTGTAAAGGAAAGGCAGCAAAATACAAACCCAACCAATAACATTCAAATACTGTTTAAATGACCACGGACAACTGGAAGTTTTAAAATGTTTATCTAAAGTTCAATATTTTCTTGCATGAGGTACAGTAAAATAAGGCAATCAATAACCAAGATAACGTAAATCACATAGGCAGAAAGAAATAATGACAGAGTAATCATCAAGGTACTAAAATAAAATGTAACGAGAAAATACTATATAAGTCAGTATTATCTAGACAGGGATAGACTAAGTGTGTGTGACTATAGAAGAGCTTATAATGAATAACACGCTTCACTTAAGGTGAAGGGGCCTTTGAACAACCTAGACAATGAAGTTCTAGACCATATCAGAAAATGACACACTGCTATGCAAAATATGATTTCTAACAAATGAAAAGACATAGGAATAACTTTGCAAAATTATAAATGACTGTTCAATAGTTGCGGAAAGGCATGGAAATATAACATATGCAATGTTGAACTTTATTTAAGCAAAAGTTAGAAATTCAGAAGGTGCAAGAATTTCAAGAGGTTCAGAGTAATATTTACCTAGAAAAGGTGTGGAAACCAAACCCTGGCCACGGGTCAGTTAAGGACAGGAAACCCTCAAGGAAGGATACCCCTCAAAAGACAGCAGGTGCAGAATGGACACCCAGGACAGGACAGGATACCCTCGGACAAAGGAATCAGGACAAGACCCTCAGGACAGGACGGCAAACCCTCAGGACAGGACGGCAAACCCTCAGGACAGGACCCTCTTCAGGATAGGACCGGAACCCACAGTTCGGAAGCAACGCCTGCGCTCCACCCGCTCTGCAGCTATCGATCAAGACCCCGATTGGGTCAGCGAACTCCCAGCTAAGTGCCTTGCCAGCACTTTAAGGTTCAGTAGAACCTTAGTCTATGGTCAAATTCGGACAGAGTGCTTCGCAGCGCTCTGTATCTTCAGTCACCTATTGAGTGCGTTGGGTCAGTGACAGGTCAGCTAAACCAGACAAGTCGGACGGTTCACTAGGTGAACCCAGGGTAGATATACAGTTTGGGAACAGTGTACCACCCCCCAATGTTGCAAAGTGTCAGAATCCCTCAATTTCGATTGGTCCTAAGGTAGGGTTTGGGTAACACACCAATCACAATACGCGAATTGAAGCCTTCATTAACATATTTGGGTACCGCCTAGCAGATTTGGGGTTCCCATGAGCTAACAGTAGCGCAATATAACAATGTATCACATAAGGAGCCACATTCGCTGTTCTCGCAGGGCAGAGGTGACTTTCTCAGGAGCATCTCGCCCATCACTGCCAGCTGGCTATGTTCCATCAGCCAAGGTCCCTCGTGCTGCCGAATGTCGCACAGGCGCAGAAGGGACCTCCAATATGGCTCTCCTCTCACTCAGACCCCCATTTCCCGCGGTACATGAAAAGTAAGCGAAAACAAATTAATACATAATAATGTCATTAGGAAAACACATCACAGGGTTTGTACTTTTAACTCATCATCAAGAAATAAGCTTAATTGCATTAAATGTTAGCTACATTGAGACGGACACAAGAGCAGTGGCACGAGCTGTACCACATGATAAGCACAGCTATGAATTACGCATGCGCATAACTTTCCCTCCACTTCTGCAGACGCGTCAGGACACGTGAGTGTTGCTGACGCATGCGCAGTAACTAAAATACAAGCGACGGCCATTTAAAGGACACGGATTAATTTCATTAGAAATACACATAGGCAAGCGTCTTAAACTTTACTCAAACTTAATATAAATGTTAGTAAGACGTACATTTATTACCTTGTTATACATAAACGAGGTTCTTGATTTCGGCAAGCCGCAAAATATGCGAAGCTTTGCTTCATCAATCCCCTCTTTGATGATATCTACTATCATCACAAATTATAATGGAACCAGATGCCAACTTTCTTTCACACTTTATAAAGTTCTATTTCTTCCAGCAACCGCTCTAACTTTTCTCTTTCAGTTTTAGCAGGGTGAGAAGTTTTCACCTTTTTGTATATCTGATCATTCACTTCCTCTAATTCAATCTCATCCACACTTCGTTTCACTCCTCTTGCATTAACCTCGTGCTTTTTGGTGCGCTTGCGGTATTTACAGCATAAGAAAATGGAAAGTATAATAAGACCTATAATACCAATTGGCATCAGAATTTTGAATAATAAGCTTTTACCTATGCTAGCAAGCCAATGACCTACATTTGAGAGACCATCTACCAGTCTCTTCCAGGCACTATCAACCTCGAGTGGTTTGAGTTCCTTTGCCAAATTAGTAATGTTTTTCACATATCTTTTGATCTGTACACTTTTATCCGGAATATAAGTGCAACAATGTTGCGCCTTCAACATCCGGCAGACTCCGCCCTCTTTCGCTAATAAGGTGTCAAGAGCAAGTCGATTTTGTAAAACCATTGATCTGATCGCAACCATTTCGGTATTGACCAGCAGAAATCCATGAGCTGTTTCAGTAGACAGCACATCTACTATAGTAGACAATTTGCAAATTCGGTGAGTGTTCAGAACCACTCCCACTCCAGGTATCAGTGCACTGAAAATACTACCCATAATTTCACCTATACTTTCTCTTTTACTACGCACTAAGCCATTAGTATCTTCATTGCTTCCAGCTTTTCCATTCACATGGTATATTTTCGGGAAAACAATGCCAAAGTAGCAGCTCCCATACCAGTGATCCGGCAATTTGAAATAAGCCTTGTCCCCACAAATATAATAAATTCCAGGAAACACAGGCTCTGACCCATTTTTGAAACCCCAACCTCCAATTACCTTGTAATTATGTTCGCATTCACTGGAACCAATGAAAACATTATTATATTAGCTAGTCTTCTCGCGGTGAAGACATAGCTTGCCTTTCTTTTCAAAATCCAGCAACAGAGCAGGACCCGCTCCACCAGATGAGGTGCCTTCCATGTTTTCTGCCCACTTTGGCTTTTTCTGACTTTCGTCATTAGCCTTCTTCTGAATTTTAATTCTCCTTTTCTCTGCCATGTTCAGGAACATCTTTTCCTGCTCACGCAAAGAACAAGTCAAGTTATCTCTGTGTGCGTCTGCTATGTCAATGTTCCCTATAGTCAGAAAGTAGTCTCCCATATATCTTATGGTGTCAGTTTTGGTATGTACAGGATTCAAGTTCCCACGTATAGGAAGTTCAGAAAAGATTACGTCATTGTTAGAGTAATAATACTGTAACGGTCCCCTTTTGTAAAATAAACTAGCTAAAATGCTACAGGAAATTCCATATGTCAATGGCAGATGATGGTATGTCACGCCTTCAGCCACCGAAGTAGGTAGCTTCATGCAGACATAGCAATCTTCAATTTCCATAGTCTCTACATAATGTATTAACAAGTTTGCGAAAACATTCAAATGTGTCCTGTTTTTCATTCCATGATAATGTAGTCCTTTCTCATCTGATGCTTCTAAGTCTCGTTTAGTTTGTCTCAATGCTCTCTCATGTCTTTCTACACTCTGTGTTGTCAGCTCCTCATTGTCAGTATTTACAACTTCAGTAGGGACAATGTTAGTATCTTTACTTACAGCAAAGGGAATGAAAATTGTTAATCCTATCCAGATAACTATCAGCACTACTACACTACATATACACACCTTGCAACACGTCTTAAAACGGCTGCAACTAGGACTACCATTCACTGTTGAATCAGACATTTTAGCTCAGTAGGAGTGTTCTCACCCCTCTTTTTTACTTTTTACACAACTGGCTTACTTTGTGCAAATTCACGGTGGCTCGTCTTCCTCTTCGGCTGAGTACTCTGGGACAGGTTCTCCGTCGCTCACGTCAGTTATATCAAGATCTTCAAGTTCTTCCAAAACCAGTGTCCATTCAGGAGATTTGTACTTTTTGTTTTGTCTTTTTATTCGCTCACTCCTTCTTTTGGAAGAGTCTTCTTCTTGTTCTGCTATTCGAGCACTTCTTCTTGCTTCTGCACGTTTTTCTTCCACCGTCTTTATCCTTAGTCTCAGTCTTTTTACAAACCTAGGCTCAAGGTTGTTTCTTTTCTTTAGTCTCTTAGTCGGTACTTTGACTTCACTTTCTTTTCTTATTCTCTTGTTCTCTTTATCTTGTGGTAATTCTTCTCCACTTTCTTCTTCTACTTCCCTTATCTGACTAGTTCCAGGGCTAGCATCAAATTTTTCTGCCTGGTTGCTAATCTGGCCTTGTTCAGGAATATTTTGTTTTTGGCTTTCAATTGTCTCTGTTTCTGTTTCTGTTTCTGTTTCCTGAACCCGTTTTTCTAACCCTATCTGATCCTGTTCAAGCACTTCGATCTCTTGATTTTCTTCTGCTCAAACTATTACTCTATGTCTAGTCTGTCCCTTATCCACATCAGGAGTTAGCGGAGGAGTATCAAACACTTGCTCTGTATCTTGCACGTGTTCAGTATCGGGCACTTGTTCAGTCTTATTCACTTGTTCTGTATCAATCACGTGCTCTGTCCCTGTCTGACCTTCTCCTTCCTCAGTTTTGATTTGAATCTCAAGTGGCTGAGGATCTTCGCCTGTGCCTTGCTTTTCCTGACTAGTCCACTCTCTACCTTCACTAAGCCGTTCTCTTGTTCTGATAGGATCTTCGGTCAGATCAATCATCGGTATCCATTCTTCTGGCCATATGCTTGGCAGCTCGTCTTCAGCTACTCCTGGCTCAGTTTCCTGGACCTCTTCAGCAGGCTGGTTTCTTGGCAGTTCGCAGTCAACTACTCCTGGGCCAACGTCTGCTGTTCCTGCAACCTGACTGGTGCTGGGCTGCTCGTTGTCAGTTGCTACTGGTCTGGCTTCTTCAGGGTCCTCTGCTGGTTGCCCTGGTTCTTCAAATCCTTTGTCTGGCAATACCTTCTGGGTGTGTCCGGCGTGGATCCACTGGGGAACACCTGCGACTTTCACTGCAGTGGTTGTCACTAGGATTACTTGGCGTTTCTTTCCCCACCTTGGTGCCAGACAGCTTGATCGAGTGTGCTTCTTTATTTTGACCCAGTCTCCTGGAACCAAGTTGTGGAGAGGAGTCGTTGGATTAAGGATGCCGTCGTCTCCAATCTGGCGAGAGATAGAACGCACTTGGTCACCCAATCTTCTGCAGTATTCAAGCACCAAATCATCAGTAATACTCAACAGTTTGCTTCCTGGCACCCATGCTTGTCTCATCACTCTTCCCATAATGATTTCATGGGGACTTAGGCCTGTCTTGCGGTCTGGAACACTTCTCAGTCCCATCAGGACCAGGGGCAGGGCCTTCACCCAGGTCATGCCAGTAGCATCTGTCAGCTTTGCTAGTCTGTTTTTGATAGTTCCATTTACTTGTTCCACTATTCCAGAAGCCTCTGGGTGGTATGCACAATGGAGTTTCTGCCTTATTCCAAAGGCCTTACAGAGTTCAGCCAGTATGTCATTCTGGAAATGTCCACCCTTATCTGATTCAATAATGCATGGTATTCCGAACCTAGGTATCAGTTCTTTTAGTAAACACTTCGCTACTGTCAGTGCGTCATTTTGAGGAGTAGGGTAAGCTTCTACCCATTTTGAAAATACGCAAACAATGACAAGGACATATCGTTTCCCTTCACAACGGGGCATGGTGATGAAATCAACCTGTATCTTTATAAAGGGACCCCCTGATCTCCCAATCTTGCTCAGTTCAACCATTGTCCTCTTGCCTGGGTTCATCTGTTGACATGACAGGCACCTCTGGCAGAGGGACTCTGCTACCTTCCTGAACTTCTTGCTGTACCAAGTCTGTTGAAATACCAGAATCATGGCATCCCTACCAATGTGTGATCCTTCATGTATTAATCTTGCCATTGTGCCAAGCAAGTGTCGGGGTAACACAGGCATACCAGTTGGGCCCAAAATCACACCATCCACACGTCTCGGTCTACAGCCATCCTCCTTCCATTTCTCTCTTTCTTGCCAAGGAGCCGACTCCTGCCACTCTCTCACCTCATCCCATGTAGGCACTTCCTCAAACACCTGAAGCTGGCAGCTGGTTCCTGGCCCCCCTCGTTTTGGATTTACAATATACCGATCTTTGGCACACCATTGAGCCACTCGATCAGCATAATCGTTCCCCAGTGATACTCTGTCCATGCTCCTTTGATGAGCAGTACATTTTACCACTGCCAGTTCTTTGGGCAACTGGATGGCCTCTAAAAGGTCATGAACCACCTTTGCATTCCGAATGGGAGTACCTGAGGAAGTCATGAATTCCCTCTGTAGCCATAATTGGCCAAAGTCATGCACAACGCCATAACAGTACTGACTGTCAGTATACACTGTTATGCGTAAATCCTTCCCAATTTTGCAAGCCATTATCATGGCTATCAATTCGGCTACTTGTGCAGACTTGATGTTATATAGGTAACCTGCTTGTTCAATTTTTGTGAAAGACACTACTGCATAAGCAGCACTCAAGCCTCCTAATTCATGTCTTAGGCAGGAACCATCCACAAATAGTTCTTTATCATGCTCAGGCAATGGTACTTCTTTTATGTCAGGGCGTGGCTTGGTACTGAACTCTGTCAGATCAATACAATCATGTTCATCATCATCCCCACCTTCCATTTCCAAGGGGTCGGGGAGTAGGGTGGCAGGGTTCAGAATACCGCACCTAACAATGCTCACATTTGCTGCACCCACAAGAATCCTCTCGTATTTAGTCAGCCGACTAGGGGTGAGATACTGTGTTTTAGTTCTGGTCAATAGGATTACCACTCCATGTGAAACATACACGGTCACAGGATGTCCCATGACAATGGACTCACTCTGCTCCAAACTTGCACAGGTAGCAGCTACTGCTTTCAGACAGCCTGGTAACCCAGCAGCTACTGGGTCCAGTGTAGCAGAGAAATAAGCCACAGGCCTTCTGGTCGTGCCATGTTCTTGAGTCAAGACAGACAATGCGCAATTATCGCGAGTGTCACAGAAAAGGGCAAACTCTTTGGAATAATCTGGCATTCCCAACGCAGGGGCTGTACACAGACAGTTTTTCAATCTTGTGAAAGCCATTAGACTTTCATCGTCCCACTGTACAACATCTGGCATTCCTCTCGTGGTCATTTTTATCAAGGGCCTGGCTAAGGCTGCAAATCCCAGAATCCACTGCCTGCAGTACCCTAATACACCCAGGAACATTCTGACCTCTTTTTGAGTACGGGGCAACTGCATTTTTTGAATTATTCTCACTCTTTCTGATGTGACTTTTCTGACACCCCTTTCTATTTGGTGTCCCAGATATTTTACAGATTTCGCACAGAACTGTAGTTTGTCAGGGGCCACTTTATGCCCTTTCTCACACAGATGATTTAGGAGGGCAATGGTGTCAACTACACAGTCCCTGTGACTTTTAGACGCCAGTAGAAGGTCGTCTATGTACTGTACTAACACAGAGTTCCCAGGTAAGATCAAAGTCTCTAGACATTTTTTCAAGATCTGATTAAAGATAGAGGGACTCTCTGTATACCCTTGAGGGACCCTGTTCCAACAATACACGTGACCCTCGAAGGCAAATGAGAAAAGAAATTTGCTGTCGGGGTGCAGGGGTATCGAAAAGAATGCATGACACAAATCAATCACAGTGAACCACTCAGCATCCCAAGGAATCTGGTACAGAATTACTGCAGGGTTCGGGACAATAGGGCAGCAAGGAACTACAATTTTGTTAACCTTTCTCAGGTCCTGCACTACCCTATACTTGCCACTAGGCTTTTTGATGCCCATAATCGGTGAGTTGCATGGGCTGCTCATCACTTCCTGTATGATGTTTCCTTCCAATAATTTTTGTATTTCCAGAGTGACACCTGCTTTCACCTCAGCATTCATTCGGTAGGGCCTAGTGTTAGGATATACTGCATTGTCCTTGATGGCTATCTGTATGGGGTCCACATCTTTCATCAACCCCACATCCTTTCCAGTGAAATCCCACACCTCTGGTTTTACGGCTTCCTGTAGTTCTTGGGGCAAGTCCTGCAGGGTCAATCTTTTAATTTCTGAGTCAGGTCTAAGCAACAATAATTTATAAATGCCGTCTTCATCTGGGGTCTGTATTTCAACACCTTTTGGTGTGCAAAAGATGGTACAGTTCATTTTGCACAGCAAATCACGTCCCAGTAGATTCACTGGACTGGTGTCACAGACGACAAATCTATGCATCTGTTTAAAATTTCCAATTGAAATCTCCATTGGTTCGGTAACAGGAGTACTAATCAATTGATTAGATACACCTACTACTTGGATATTTTCTCCCGAGAGGGGTAGGTTTGGAACGTCCACTGTTCTTACAGTAGAACGGGTAGCGCCAGTGTCCAACAGAAAGGTGACATCATTTCCGTCAACCTTTCCTTCAATATATGGTCCAGACTGGTCTACCGGCAAGGAAGCGCCAAGTACGCACTCCTCGTCCTCCCCTCTCAGGCCCCGTCAGTCCTGATCATTACAAAGGAAGGTATCATTCAGCAGATACTGCGAAGTTGCTGTATTTCTGTTCTCCCCGCTTTCCCAAACCTCTATCTCTTCATTTTCTGCCTGTCTTCCCCTGTATACCTGTTTGGGTGCTCGAGGCACCTGAACTGTTTTTACCTGGGGTTGAGTCTTTCTTGGTCTTTCTTTCTGCGTCTGTGGAATTAAATCAGGAGTTTTCTCATTAACATCGACTAATTGGGGACACTCGTTTCGCCAGTGTCCAATTTCGCCGCACTGATGGCAGGGAAATTTTTTCATAGCCTCTTCCCTGCTAAATTTGGGCCGGGGCTTTCCTCCACCCCCTCCCCCAGGACTTTTGTTCTCAGCATTTTTAACCATGTTACTCAATTGTTTTTCCTGTTGTTCTGCGAGCTTCACCTGAGCCCACATAACCTTCTCCTTAAGGGCCTTTTTCTTTTCTGCCATCTCGTCCTCGCAGTACTTAGCGTACCGCAGGACCTCATCCATTTTCTTAGTATGCCAACAGATTTTATTGTCTTTTATCCACTGACAAATTTCAGGTCTTAAACCATTTACAAACCTGTAAATAAAGTGCGTCATATCCTTCAGGTCGATGTTGTCAATACCACTGTATGTTTTAAATACCTGCAATAACCTCTCATAGAAAGAGTGCACTGTCTCGTCCCTTTCCTGTGTTGTTCTATCTATTTTTGTCCAATCAGTTTCCTTAGCGGGCACTTTTTCTTTCAAGTGCTGAATTACCTGCTCATATTTTCGCATGACATCCTTTGATGGCTCTCCAGTTTCCTTGTTTCTGGGGTACTCCTCACTCGGCCAGTCTATGTTTATTTTACACTGGGTCCATAAATCTACTGGAACCACAATGTCGAAAAACCCATCCAGGTCTTTCCACAGACATTTCTGTACCTTCACGAACCTCTCCACCTGCCTGTACCAGTCAACTGGTTTCTCTCGTAATTTTGGAAAATCGTTCGTGAAGGACACAATATCCTGCCTAGACCAGGGGACATGCACATATTTTCCCCCTGGAACTTCGCGCATAGGGCATAACTGCTCAGGTTTTTCTACCTCTCTTAAAGCAAACTCGGGAGTCACTTGTCGGGAGCGAACCTCTTCCCTCTTTTTCGCCCATCTGCTTCTCCATTTTTCCACGTCTCCCCATTTCTGCAGTACTCCCATTAATTCTTTAATCTGCAACTTCTTCCCTGCCACATTCAGGTGTTCTATATCTTTGTCTGAGAAGTCTGCTCTGTACGGTTTCTGTAAGGGCTTGGATTTTGAGATATCTACCCCCATACTAACTGCTGTTTCGGTCAGTTTTTCATGGAGCACTCTGGTGTTCCTTGTAAAGCTTTTACATATGAACGACAATTCTTCCTCAGAGTAGGTATTCAATCGATCCAACCCCACATTTCCTGCCATTAATTCTTCTATTTCAACCCTCAGCTTGTAGAGGTCTAAAGGCTTTGTTTGCGGAGTCTGCTTCTCTAATTCACGACTCCAACTCTCAATTTCATCCGGAGTTACCAGAGAGACATTCCTAGTACCTGTTGCTGTCTCTAATTTAATTTCTTTTGTATTAAAAGGGTTATACCTCTGCTGTATTCCCTTTCCAGTCTGTTTGTTTGGCAATTCCAAGAACGCAACTTCAGACTCGCACTCACTGGACTGATCATCTATGATGATTGGTTCCTGTCTCGGGGTTGCTATGACTGGGGTCATGACTGGAGTAATCGGATTTCCCTGACCATTTCCGTATAACGGGACCACCGGTCCAATAGTTACTGGAATAGTCAATGCCTCAGGACTGGTATTTATCTGAGAAATTTTCTGAATTATTTCTGTTCTTTGTCTAGCTAGAGCCTCTTGCTCCTTTTCCACTAGTACCCTTCTTAGAGTTGTGTCATGTAATATCTGTGGGGTCAATGGAGGAGTAAAACTCGGGGCAGTAGGATGCGTTTCACTTGGTCCTCCCCCATAATTTGGTTTCGGGAATAAAGTTCCAGTATTAAAGGACCTGCGCTCTTCCCTATATGGAGGTTGAACAAAAGGCAGTCCTGAATTCGAGGGTTTCTCTTCGCTTTCATACAAGGGTCTGGGGAAAAAAGTTTTCGTACGTGGATATTTTTCTTCCTGACTTGCGGGCACTTTGGGATATATATCCCTTGTTTCCGCCAGTTCGGGTTTTTCAGGATAGGGCAATACTTGACCACCCCCTCCCAGTCCCAGGGACCTGTCTTCTTCCTTTAGGAAGTGGCGTCGGGGAACATCTCCTACACTGGAAGGTCGGGTTCCCTCATTGTAAGGTGGCGGACTTCTGGTACAGATGTCATCTATTAGTTCATCATCTGAATCCCCCAGGGCCCCCCAATGTTTACATTTTTCAGTACTTTTCTCACCCGCTCCAACGTTATGACATGCCGGCATCATGGGAAACAGACCCTCAACAATCATGCTCTGCCTCCACTGTTTCATCCTTTTATCCCTGGATTCCTGTTTCTGCCTGGGGTACCACTTGGTCAAACCCTTGTCCATTCGGGGTCTTTCTCTTTCAAAAGCCTCAATCTCCCATTCCTCTAATGCCTCATACTGCGTTAGTCTTGGTCTGGGATGCAGTTCATTCATTCGGGTTCTTAAATTAAATAAGATCCTACCATTGAAAGTACCATCTAACGGAAACGCCAATACTCCGTCATCCTTTGTATATTTCACCCAATTTTCCAGCCACACACAGGTATTGTACCCTCGGTCAAACATCATGAATGAGGCGGGAGTATTGGGTGCTGGGACAAGAACACCTTCCCTAGATTTAATCGGTTTGTCCGTTTTAAAATAATTTTTCACCTTACTTACAAGGGACATTTTTCTCTTGGTTCCGTACATAATATCGTATCTGTTAGCCTTCCACTGATCTCTTTCAAACCCTAGATGCCTTGGATCAGGTCGCGTCTCTGTAGTCCGCGAGTGCCACATACGACTTCTGCGCTAACTTTGTTTACAAACTACCTCCAATCAGAATACGCTTCAGAAAATTCGTGCAACCAATGGGTGCGCGACACAAAATAAGCTCCGCCAATGGGTGCGCGACCCCTTCGTGAGACAGTTCCCACGCTCCGGCGCTCACCCCTCCTTTACAATTTCAGCTCCGCTACCCGCCCGCTGCGTCTACCAATCCCAGCGCGGCACAGAGTGACGTCAGAGGCGCTTCGCGACTGACTCCCTCCCTTCACAAGGTAACGGAAACTTTCTTTCTTTTAAAGTGCTCAGTGCTTGGTTATTTTACAACAAATACACATTCGCCACAGTGCTCAAGTGTCTAGACAGAGTAAGAATTCTTTTACAGCAAGTAAACTACTTCCATTTACTTTTCACTCGCTGCGGGCAGATCTCTTCCGCCTACCCTTCACTCTAGCATCGGTGAACCTGTTATTCCCCTAAACTCATCCACTTCTTTCCGGGATATATTCCGAGTTTTAAGGTTTCTCAGCGGACCCCTCTGCTTTCACGCTAGCTCCGAGGAACCTGCTACTTTTCCGATGTGACCCTTACTAGGTTACGCCACTATGGGAATTTTGCCAATGAACCCCGTTACTGTCATTTATTCACACATGTATTCAGAAAACCCTAGTTAGTGCTTCCCGGTTATCCTAACCTGCACCTAACTTTCCTCGAACCTGTGACCTCAGGACAATGGATTCTATTCACCACTTGCCCTTTCAATTCCCCGGGGAGTTCGGACAACAAGAAACAAGACGGTTGACAATTGCATGGATTAGTACATATAACAATATAAAAACAAGAATAATGGCAATACAGTAATTCATGAATTATTTTTACAAGATATTATTCGTGCGTATTCACAAGAGATTGATCAGGTCTCTTAGAACAGCCGCTCTTCTAGCAGCATCAATATACTAGCAGCTTCCGACTCAACTAGTCTAACTGGTCCTACCTAACCTTTTGCTAGTCCCTAACCATCCTCTGATCTACCAGAAAACTGATAGAGCGCGCGAGGCCACCCGACCAACAGTTTTCGCCGTTTCCGGCTTCAGGGCCCATATACTTTTCAAACCACCATATACATCGATCAGGTGACTTCACGAGCTCTATCAAGTTGGTGTGTGTGTGTTCCCTGCTACCAAATTTCGGTGCACCCGACTTACCATCCACCGATGCGGGTGCCTAATGACCACAATGAATCAGAGAGCTAGCTGTAAAGGAAAGGCAGCAAAATACAAACCCAACCAATAACATTCAAATACTGTTTAAATGACCACGGACAACTGGAAGTTTTAAAATGTTTATCTAAAGTTCAATATTTTCTTGCATGAGGTACAGTAAAATAAGGCAATCAATAACCAAGATAACGTAAATCACATAGGCAGAAAGAAATAATGACAGAGTAATCATCAAGGTACTAAAATAAAATGTAACGAGAAAATACTATATAAGTCAGTATTATCTAGACAGGGATAGACTAAGTGTGTGTGACTATAGAAGAGCTTATAATGAATAACACGCTTCACTTAAGGTGAAGGGGCCTTTGAACAACCTAGACAATGAAGTTCTAGACCATATCAGAAAATGACACACTGCTATGCAAAATATGATTTCTAACAAATGAAAAGACATAGGAATAACTTTGCAAAATTATAAATGACTGTTCAATAGTTGCGGAAAGGCATGGAAATATAACATATGCAATGTTGAACTTTATTTAAGCAAAAGTTAGAAATTCAGAAGGTGCAAGAATTTCAAGAGGTTCAGAGTAATATTTACCTAGAAAAGGTGTGGAAACCAAACCCTGGCCACGGGTCAGTTAAGGACAGGAAACCCTCAAGGAAGGATACCCCTCAAAAGACAGCAGGTGCAGAATGGACACCCAGGACAGGACAGGATACCCTCGGACAAAGGAATCAGGACAAGACCCTCAGGACAGGACGGCAAACCCTCAGGACAGGACGGCAAACCCTCAGGACAGGACCCTCTTCAGGATAGGACCGGAACCCACAGTTCGGAAGCAACGCCTGCGCTCCACCCGCTCTGCAGCTATCGATCAAGACCCCGATTGGGTCAGCGAACTCCCAGCTAAGTGCCTTGCCAGCACTTTAAGGTTCAGTAGAACCTTAGTCTATGGTCAAATTCGGACAGAGTGCTTCGCAGCGCTCTGTATCTTCAGTCACCTATTGAGTGCGTTGGGTCAGTGACAGGTCAGCTAAACCAGACAAGTCGGACGGTTCACTAGGTGAACCCAGGGTAGATATACAGTTTGGGAACAGTGTACCACCCCCCAATGTTGCAAAGTGTCAGAATCCCTCAATTTCGATTGGTCCTAAGGTAGGGTTTGGGTAACACACCAATCACAATACGCGAATTGAAGCCTTCATTAACATATTTGGGTACCGCCTAGCAGATTTGGGGTTCCCATGAGCTAACAGTAGCGCAATATAACAATGTATCACATAAGGAGCCACATTCGCTGTTCTCGCAGGGCAGAGGTGACTTTCTCAGGAGCATCTCGCCCATCACTGCCAGCTGGCTATGTTCCATCAGCCAAGGTCCCTCGTGCTGCCGAATGTCGCACAGGCGCAGAAGGGACCTCCAATATGGCTCTCCTCTCACTCAGACCCCCATTTCCCGCGGTACATGAAAAGTAAGCGAAAACAAATTAATACATAATAATGTCATTAGGAAAACACATCACAGGGTTTGTACTTTTAACTCATCATCAAGAAATAAGCTTAATTGCATTAAATGTTAGCTACATTGAGACGGACACAAGAGCAGTGGCACGAGCTGTACCACATGATAAGCACAGCTATGAATTACGCATGCGCATAACTTTCCCTCCACTTCTGCAGACGCGTCAGGACACGTGAGTGTTGCTGACGCATGCGCAGTAACTAAAATACAAGCGACGGCCATTTAAAGGACACGGATTAATTTCATTAGAAATACACATAGGCAAGCGTCTTAAACTTTACTCAAACTTAATATAAATGTTAGTAAGACGTACATTTATTACCTTGTTATACATAAACGAGGTTCTTGATTTCGGCAAGCCGCAAAATATGCGAAGCTTTGCTTCATCATTCCTAATTCCAAATGCATGGCGTAAATTGAGGTTCCTTTCGGAGTGGCTAGGAGAAATCTTAGAAATGCATTTTCAGCCTTCTGAATGGAGCTAGTGTCGATGTATCCCCAGACTCCCGCACCATATAGTGCGATAGCCTGGCATTTAGCATTATAAATTTTCAATAGCTCCACTGGGGGCCTTTTTCCTAATCTCTGTGAGAAGCTCGTTAGTGCGGCTATTGATCGCTTAAAGAGATGACCTCTTGTGTCTACTGCTTGCTTCCATGTCAGTTGTTCATCTATCATGATGCCCAGATAGGGGTATTGTGGGGTGACCTCAAGCTTTTAGTTATCGAGGTAAATGGCCTTTGTGCTTTTTTTTCCCCTACCTACTGTCATGACAAAAGTTTTCTTCACGTTCACTTGCAAATCCAGGTTGCCCATGTAGGTCGTATACCTATTCAATGAGAGCTGTAGCTCACGTGGTGTGCGCGCCAGAATGACGGCGTCGTCCGCGTAGAGCAGGGCGGGAATCAGGCGTTGGTTAATGCGTGGGAGATCCTGAGCCCCCATCAACATCTCACCCTCCAGGCCATTAGTATAAAGTGAGAAGAGGAAGGGGGCCAGGACACATCCCTGCCTGACTCCGCGCCCTACACTAAACGGATCTGTCAGCTCGCCATTCAGGCCAAATCGCACTCTGGCCGTTGCGCTGGAATAGAGTTCCCTCAGAAAGTCCAAAAGAGATGGTTCTACTCCCATTTGGGCTAGGACCGTCCACAGTTTTGCATGCGATACGCAGTCAAACGCTGCGGACAGGTCGACAAAGACCATATAGATCTTAGTTGCCTTGGCCTGTGTGTATTTTCCCATTATTAAGGTGAGGTTGAGGGCCTGTTCCACTGTTCTGAAACCCTCACGGAAGCCGAATTGGATATCGGAGATAATGCCTCGATCCTCACTCCACTGCTGGAGACGCTCTAGGATAACTCTCCCCACTACCTTCCCGAGCGAGTCCAGCAGTGAGATGGGCCGATAGCACTTCACATCTTCACGGTCCCCCTTTTTAAAAATGGGGACCATTATTGACTTGGTCCAGGAACTTAGAACTCCCTCATTCACCGCCGCTATACACACTCTTGTTAGAATGGGGGCCCAGAGGTCTAGGTTATTTTTAAAAAAGTCCACTGGAACCCCGTCCGGGCCTGGAGCTTTGCCCAGTTTGCTTTTCTGTAGTGCTTCCAAAAGATCGGGAATATCAAACAAAAGCGGGATGGGGTACTGTGCTTTTGAGGGTGATAGGTCCATGGGTGAGCTACTTTTAAAGATCTTAGAAAAGTGTGCGACCCATGTATGCTCATCTATGGCAACTTCTATTCTGGGGGTGCCAGTGTTAGAGAGATATGGGGCCCTGACTGTGCGCCAGAAGAGCTCACTATTTTTTGTTAAAGCACTCTTATGAAGATCGTCCCAGAGTTTCTGCTTTAGTTGTGCAGTTCTCAGTTTTCGTTCCCTTATGTATTGACGCCTTAGAAGTTGGATCTGGACTGCGTCCCTCGATTTATTATGGAGCGCAGATTTTAGTTTAGTTAAAGCAATTGTACAGTTATGGCTAAACCACCCTTTCTTTACGGGGGGGTTTATTCTGGGTTTTGAGGAGAGTAAGTCCTTAATATGGTCTAAAATTTGTTTGAAGTTCGTTAGAACTTCCTCATGGCTTGAAGAGAGATCCAGACATTTTAAAATGTTTGGGTACGCCTGGATTATCAGTTTTTTTGTAATTTTGGTAGGATTAATTTCCCCCCATTTGATTGTGTAACCGTTCTGTTTACCAATCTCTAGTGTATTCTGTACAAGCATATTTGCTATGTCCGAACTTTGGGATTTAAGATCAGGTAAATAAAGATTTATCGTTAAGGCTGAATGGTCACTAAGTGAATTGCAAATAGTCCGAAAATCCTTAGCTATGCCGATCAGGCCAGGTGATAAGAAGATATAATCGACTGTTGTGTAATGGCCTCTGCCCACATAGGTCGGATTGAGTGAGTTGGAATCTGCATTTCGGTGGTTAGCAATTTGCAGCTCCAAATCCGAGAGGACAGCATTTAGGGTGTTCCCCACTTTATTGTGTGTAAAATGTACTAATGGGGCCTCATGTTCATCCACCAACCCACAGCAGAGTGGGTTAGTCGTTAGACATGGGTGGAGATTGAAGTCTCCTCCCCATATTAGGTGGGTTACCCCCTGACTAATTCTCCATTGAAAAGATTGTTTTAGTCTCTCGTGTATATTCGTGAGGAGATTTATGAATTGGTCGTCATCAAGGTTATTATATAGATTAGTTAAGAAGATAGTCTCCTTGTTAGAGAAGGAGAGAGAAAGGATTTGATAGTTAGAATCCTGAAACACACTACCCACTTTTCGGTGGGGTACGGTGTTTGCTATATAGATTACTAACCCACCTTTGTGTCTTCCCATTATGCTACTTGCTGCTGGAACAGCGTAGGTTTTATAGCCTTGTATATGAAGCTCTTCTATTGACCATGTCTCCTGGAGACAGATTATTTGATAGGGTTTTAGAAAGTCTTGTGCGGTCCCGTCCTCAATTTTGGAACGGAGACCTGCTATGTTCCAGTAGAGTATAGAAATCGGGGGTCTCACAACTTTTGATTGTTCAGCTATGGGTACGACTTTGGCGTCCTTAGGCGCCGAAGAGATGTTTAGGTTCTCAGGGCTGGAGAGTGCATGCGAATTGGTGGATACACTTTCTTTTGATGGTCAATCGACCATTTCAAGTCCGCTGTATCTGTTGAACAACGGGATATTATGCCATGGGTCCCATCGGGGCTGGTCTCTAGTTACCGGCCTTTGTGTGTATGGCCTCCTATCTGCCCAGCTTCCCCCCTGGTAACGTGGTCCCACTGTATGCCAGGAATAATCTGGATCATAGAATCTGGTTGGACCATAGTATCTAGGGTTCGGTAATTCCTCCTGTCGAGGGACTGGAGCGGCCCAAGGAGGCTCTTGTTCCTGAGGGGGTCCGTTTATTTGCCTAAAAGGATAAAAAAAAGAGAGTGGCTTAATTCTAATGCCTCCGTTTGAAGTGATGTCTTCCCGAGAGCAAACATAATCTGCTATACGTGGGTCCTCAAAAGTGATCACTATACAGTCCCCTGGGATCGTTTTTCTGGTGTTACCCACCCATGGAGCCCTGGAAACAGATCTGATCCTTCCATGCCAAGTTGAAGGGATTGGACGATTGGTCTGCAGCCAATGCTGTGCCTTATTTTTTAAAGACCAGCCAGGTTCCGAGTTATGATCTATTAGCTCGGGAACACCGGCCATAACCACTACATATGGTGAGGCCTCAGGTGGAAAATCTACTGAAGCTCTTGACTGCCCTACATTTTTGGCAGTATTTCTCCTGACCCTGAGCGACGAGTGGTTTAAAGCTGAAATCTGAGGAACCGGGGTTTTAGTATATGATTTGTTTGTAGTTTTATTGGCAGTTTTTTTGGGAGTTTTATTAGATGCCTCCACATTTTGGGCGGAAGTGATTGATGATCCTGGCAAAGTCTGTAAAGTAGTGTTTATTGGGATGTTAAGTATAGTCGGCATAGTAGTTGAATGTGATATGTTGGGTGAGTTCGGTGGATTATTGAGGGTGGATACACTGGGGATCGTTATCTGAAGTGTCTTCTTTTGGGGATTAGACATGTTCGGATTTACATTTGTTGTCTTTGTGGGATGTGATTTTTTAGTGTTATTTCCCACTATTTTTTGTGGCCCTGAAGGATAATTGGGTTGTTGTATTTTTGCGAGTTTTAATATCTGTGACTCCAACTGCGCTAATCGTTGTTCTAGGGGTTGTAAAGATTGTTTAAATATATTAGCTATCTTGTTTAGTAATAACTGGGAATCCTCCATATCGCACAGGCCATTATGGGTCTGTGCGATAATTGGAGAATCCAGAATTACCGGGATAGGTGTTTCGTTCTCTGTGTGATGGACTAACACTGAGACTCCTATTTGTTCTACTCTATCCGTTCGATCTTTTGGAGCGCTAGATATATGGGTCGGATTGTTTGATATTGGATGATTAGGGGGAACCCTTTTCTTACTTATCGCCCCCTCCCTCCTTCCCCTTGCTATGATTTTTTCTATAGAGCAGCTTTGTGGGGAGGTTTGCGGGGCTAGGTCCGGTGTTTTTTCAAGGTCAAAACTAAGCTGTGAATCTTCGGGCTGGGACACTGATAAATCAACTGTGTTAGGCAAACTACGTCTCTCGCGGCTCGGGTTTACCTCAGCAATTGTGACTCCTGTGGCTGGTGATCTAGCCTGCGCCAAATTCCCCAGAGAGGATCTTTTGGCGAATGCCAGGTCCAAGGAAACCCTTTCTTCTATTAATGATATGCTTTGGTCTATGAACGTATTCGCCTTCGTGATGAAATCGTCCATAGGACCAAGCAATTTTTTTCCCACGCTACCCGGAGCTTTGGTCTTATTCCCCCTAGTAAGAACCATTTTAACTAAACAATGAAACTAATTATGGCAAGATGAAGGGGAATAAAACCTAGTGGGGGAGAAAGAAAGGTGGCCCAGTCCAGTCTCTTAAGGCCTCAAACGGCCCGCTCTTTGCCCGGTCTTCGCCCCGAGCTTCGTCCCGCGCGCGTCCCGCTGCGCGAGCCGAGTTGACTATTTGTATCTTCACAGATGGGGGCGGAGCCGCTGCGGGAAGAGGCTGCAGGTGTGGAGACTGCCTCGCAGTCCCGCAGCGGTGTGGGCGGTGAGGGCGGGTCCTTCTGTCAGCAGCAGCAGCTCTCCGTGAGGAGCCGCGTCCAGGGGGAAAAAGGTTTGAATCCAACGACGTGTAGAATCTCACAGGAACAACAACAAAGCCCACACAGGTCAGCCCCACGTCTTTGCCTCTGAGTAGCACCCGCGCAGCGGGTGCTGCGAAAGTTTATGGAGCACAGGGCGGGGGGGGGGGCGGGGCCGCTGCGGGAAGAGGCTGCAGGTGTGGAGACTGCCTCGCAGTCCCGCAGCGGTGTGGGCGGTGAGGGCGGATCCTTCTGTCAGCAGCAGCAGCTCTCCGTGAGGAGCCGCGTCCAGGGGGAAAAAGGTTTGAATCCAACGACGTGTAGAATCCACAGGAACAACAACAAAGCCCACACAGGTCAGCCCCACGTCTTTGCCTCTGAGTAGCACCCGCGCAGCGGGTGCTGCGAAAGTTTATGGAGCACCGGGCGGGGGGGGGGCGGGGCCGCTGCAGGAAGAGGCTGCAGGTGTGGAGACTGCCTCGCAGTCCCGCAGCGGTGTGGGCGGTGAGGGCGTGTCCTTCTGTCAGCAGCAGCAGCTCTCCGTGAGGAGCCGCGTCCAGGGGGAAAAAGGTTTGAATCCAACGACGTGTAGAATCTCACAGGAACAACAACAAAGTCCACACAGGTCAGCCCCACGTCTTTGCCTCTGAGTAGCCGATTCTATTAGTGTACTAGCATATGTAGAGTTCATGGTTGCCTCGGTCTATGCAAAAGTCATGTACCTTAGCCTAGGAACTGAGGGGCCACAGACCAGGAGGTGTCCCAGCCCATGCAGAGTTCAAGGCTAGTACGCCAGCCTATGCAGAACCCAGTCACAGTCATAACCAATGCACAATCCAGGGATGGTGTCCTAATCTATGTACAATCGAAGAATGTCCTAACTTTTGAAGAATTTAGGAGGAGTGTCCTCCTTTGTCCAAACCCAAGGATTTTTCTAATCTATACAGAGGCCATCAGTGTCCTAGCCTGTGCATGGCACAGGAGAGCCTTTGCCTATGCACTGTCTAAAGGTGCCTTGGCCAATATATGTTGAGGATGGTGGACTAGCATATGCAGATGATAAGGATATCTTAGCCTATGCAGAGTTTCAGGATCATGTCCTAATCTAATCACAATAAAGGCATGTCCTAACCTAGGCACAGTAAGGGATATATGGTCTAATCTATGCAGAATCAAGGATTATCCTACTCTACGTAGAATTCAGTTGCACTCTTTCCTAAGCAGCGTTCCTTAGTGCCCTAGTACCAGGAGAGTTGTAGCCTATGTACAATTCAAAGTTGCCTAACCCCCTTTATAGTTTATGGGCTCTAAGCTATGTGGGGTTCAGGGCTGGCCTAGCCTATAAAGAGACCTGGAATGTTGTAATCTTTAAAGGGCCCCTGGGTAAACTAGCATATGTAGAATGCAGGAGAAATCTTACATTTGCAGAGCTAAAAGGTGTTCTAGCCTGTAAACATTCCAGGATAATCATATCCAAAGTGGTTTAAGAGTGTCCTTAGCACAATTCAAAGTCCCTCGTCTCTAAGGAGTTCAGGTATGTCCTATACCTATAAACAGACCAGGGGATGTCGATCGGTGATGTGAACATTGGTGGCCTAGACAGTGCACAGTCCATGGCTGTCCAGTTCAATGCTAAGTCTAGCATGTGCAGAGTTAACAAATGTGCTAATCTATGCGCAACTATAAAAAATGCATATTTCATCAGCTAATGGGTCTCGATCGCTCTTTGTGACCAGGGTTATTTCAGTGCTTTAGGGAGCCACCCAGTCCCTACATGTAATTAGGAGCTCTTCCATGCACACTGATGGCTGGGTGTGGCCGAGTACTTAAATAAAGGGGATCGTGGCTGCTCGTGGCTCACTGCCAAACTGGGCATCCCTTGTCTAGATTCAACCTTGCAGTGGTGGCTCCTCTGCTATGGCGGATGAGCATCGCCCCACTACTTTTAAGCAATGTCAAGTTAATACATAAAATTATAATATCTTAGAGTTATTCATTTTCAATGCTTTGTGTCCTGCTGTTTTGCAGGCAGGCGGGTGGGGGGGGGCGGATCTGCTTTGCTCTCAAGGCAGAGCAGTAGAGGAGTGGTTTGCCCACTCTTAAGTGCGCAATGACTGTTTGGTCGGTCCTCTTGGGCCCCCAAAACCCGTCATGTGTACTTTCCCCGTTCTTCATGCAGGTGCCATTACAACCTGCGAGGCTAACATGTCCACCCCTACAGCCCCTGGATGAGCGCCCTGTCATGGCGCTCAGACCAATAACAATGCTGCATTGCAGCGTTGTGATTAGCTTGGGGAGGGAGCCTGACTGCCTGCTTCCTGTTCCTGGAGTGAGAGGCAGGAGAGCAGTAGCAGAGACGGCGTTCCAAACGGCAAGGTAAGTTTATTTGTTTGTAATCCTCCCTGTGTGACCCCCCCTCACATTACCTGCCTGCCCTGCCATAGGCGAGCCATGCCGGCCGCAATTGCATCCTTGCTGGCTTACTCTGAGCATGAGCCCACACAGTCCACCAGACTTCTAAGTGGATCACAAAAGTAGTGACTGTAAACCACGATGTGGGCATCACTAGTCCCTGCTTGCTGGGGCGTGTTGTTCCTACAGCGAATGACGCAAACACCTGCTGCTGCCCCAGTCTCAGACACTGATGCTGAAGGAGGTTCCAGCAGCAGTTTCCCTGTTCCAACAATAACGGTGTGACCACCTTCACCCCATCCTGCACTGCACTTGCTTGCTCTCACCAGAGCTCTAACCTGTGAGGATTACTCACCTGACAGGTGAAAGTGTGGCACTCCATTACCGGCTTTGCAGAGAGTGGCTACCAGGAAGCGCAAGACCATGCGGAGCAGGCGTGCAACCTCATGCGGGGAAGAGCTGCCACCTCCATCTCCTTCCCTAGCAAGGACTAAGGGCAGAATGATTGCAGGACATAGAATAGAAGTGCTCCTTTAATATCTTTATGTTGCTGCACAAGCGTACCAATGCCTGGCTCAAAGACACTACTGGACTGTAATTGGGAGTGAGACATGCAAGCAGCTCTACTACCACGTGAGATGTCCAGGCAAAAGCACTTTGCTTCAATAAAAAGGCATACTTCTCACAAGAAGGTCGAGAGGCACACTGGCGGACTGGCGAGAGGTGATCCCTGGAAATGGCAGATAACCAGCAAGGGAGGCCCGCAGCACTGCAAGCCACAGCACCCACAGCAGTAGCAGTCAGTGGCCGTATTCCGTAGTTTACTACCACCCACCCTGCCCCTCCCCCACCCCACATCACCGCCCAGCAGCACTCCCATCACCAACCGCTACTGGTCGAAGGGACAACCTTTATGCTGGTTCACAAATGTCATCTACTGGAATAAGGTAATGTTAGATCTTTCAAATGAGACCCTTCATGTACTACGCACAAATGAGATTTTAAACTGCCAGATGTAGAGATGTCATGTACAAGTGTCTGGTATAAGTAGCAGTTTATTCCAAGGCAACCCCAACCACAAAGGGAGAAATTTAAAGATGTCTGCTCCTGTCATACTCTCTTCAACCATCCTCTGTATGTTGTCTGTAATCCGTCACATCGAGCATTCCAAACTATACGTGGCACATGACATCACAACACCACACTAGACTGTGAGAATAAACAATGATCTGCTCAAACTCACCTATAAGGTGGTGATGTTACGCAAAATCAATTTTTTCATTGTAGGGGTGCATTATAATCACACGTGTGGATTACATCCGCATATAATCTTTTTTCGTGGTAACCTAAGTGTTAGGATCTTTTAATGTAATGACATGAATGTTATATGTGTAGGCTAAAAGGTTGAATAAATGAAGAATTCTGTATAAAATCAAATGTAACCAGCAGAGCACACTAAAGGGAAAACACTTGTGTTGTGCAACTGCCAATTTGTATATCATTGAATGTGTTTATATTATTGAATGTGTTTATTAATCATGTTGTATTATATATAGCTATTCCAAGGTGGCACGTCACTTACGCGCCAGTCTGTCGCACTGCTAAATAAAGGATTTCTTCCTTTCAATAGTCCACTCCATACTGCATTAACCAGTTTTTTCAAAAGTATACCAATAGTGAGAAAGAAAACATTTGGACTACTATTGGTATACAGTGCGACAGACTGGCGCGTAAGTGACGTGCCGCCTTGGAATACTTATATATGGAGCTGCGATTTTGGGACGTTACGCAGTATCTGCTCGCACGCAATATTTATAAATATCACTAAAAACACGGACAAAATCAATCAGGTCATTTGTAGAGCGCACTACTCACCCGTAGGGTCTCAAGGCGCTGGGAGGGGGGGGGTGCCGCTACTGCTCGAACAGCCAGGTCTTGAGCTTCTTCCTGAAGGAGAGGTGGTCTTGGGTCAGGCGCAGATTGGTCGGAAGTGAGTTCCAGGTCTTGGCGGCCAGGTAGGAGAAGGATCTTCCTCCTGTTGTCGCTCTTCGGATGCGGGGAACGGCGGCGAGGGCGTGGTTGGTTGATCTGAGGAGGCGCTTGGGAGTGTAGAAGTTGATCCGGTTGTTGAGGTAGCTCGGGCCTTGGTCGTGTAGGGCTTTGTGCGCGTGGGTGAGGAGACGGAAGGTGATTCTCTTGTTGACCGGGAGCCAGTGCAGATCTCTCAGGTGTCCGGAGATGTGGCTGCGTCGGGGGATGTCGAGGATGAGTCTCGCCGAGGCGTTCTGGATCCGCTGGAGTCTCTTCTGGAGTTTGGCAGTGGTTCCGGCGTAGAGGGCGTTGCCGTAGTCCAGTCGGCTGGTGACGAGGGCTTGGGTGACCGTCTTCCTCGTCTCGGTGGGGATCCACCGGAAGATCTTACGTAGCATGCGCAGGATGTTGAAGCATGACGAGGAGACGGCGTTGACTTGTCTGGTCATGGAGAGGGAGGAGTCCAGGATGAAGCCCAGGTTGCGTGCGTGGTCCGTCGGTTTGGGTGCGGTGCCCAGGGCGGGGGGCCACCAGGAGTCGTCCCAGGCGGAGGGCGTGGAGCCCAGGATGAGGACCTCCGTCTTGTCTGAGTTCAGTTTCAGGCGGCTGGTCGTCATCCATTCGGCTACGTCTCTCATCCCTTCGTGCAGGTTGGCTCTGGCGGTGGCGGGGTCGTTGGTCAGGGAGAGGATCAGCTGGGTGTTGTCAGCGTAGGAGATTATGTTGAGGTTGTGTTGGCGTGCGATGGTCGCGAGGGGGCTCATGTAGACGTTGAAGAGGGTGGGGCTCAGTGAGGATCCTTGAGGGACGCCGCAGATGACTTTGGTGGCCTCTGACTTGTACGGTGGTAGGCGGACTCTTTGTGTTCTTCCGTCGAGGAAGGAGGTGATCCATTCCAGTGCCTTCTCCTGGATTCCGATGTTGCTGAGGCGCTGTACTAGGGTGCGGTGGCAGACAGTGTCGAAAGCCGCGGAGAGGTCCAGGAGGATGAGGGCCGCTGTTTCTCCGTTGTCCATCAGAGTTCGAAGGTCGTCGGTGGCGGCGATGAGGGCGGTCTCGGTGCTGTGGTTCGCTCGGAAGCCGGACTGTGAGGGGTCGAGGGATCCATTCGTCTCGAGGAAGGCGGCCAGCTGTTTGTTGACGGTCTTCTCGATGACTTTGGCCGGGAACGGGAGGAGCGAGATGGGACGGTAGTTCTTGAGGTCGGTGGGGTCTGCTGTGGGTTTCTTGAGGAGAGCGCTGAGTTCGGCGTGCTTCCAGCTCTCAGGGAAGGTGGCGGAGTCGAAGGAGGTGTTGATGATGTCCCGCAGGTGGGGTGCGAGGACAGCGTCGGCTTTGTTGAAGACGTGGTGAGGGCAGGGGTCAGTCGGAGATCCGGAATGGATGGAGTTCATGGTGCGGATGGTGTCTTCGGTGCTGATCGGGGTCCAGGTGCGGAGGGTGGTGGTGGGTGGCGTCGTTGCGGTTGTGGCTTGCGTTGGTTGGTTGTT
Organism: Lissotriton helveticus; assembly: GCF_964261635.1. Lineage (NCBI taxonomy): Eukaryota > Metazoa > Chordata > Amphibia > Caudata > Salamandridae > Lissotriton > Lissotriton helveticus. The sequence goes on from NC_136061.1 coordinate 1,306,319,023, forward strand.
GAAGCTGTTGTGTATGTCCGTGATCTTGTTGTGGAAGTAGGACGCGAGGGAGTTGCAGAGTTCTTGCGACGGGGTGATGTCATTGTTTCCGGCGTTGGGGTTGGATAGCTCTTTCACGATGTTGAAGAGTTCCTTGCAGTTGTGTGCGTTGTTGTCCAGCCGGTCCTTGTATGCATTTTTCTTGGTGGCGCGGATCAGTTGGTGGTGTTTCCGGGTGGCGAGCTTGAGGGTGGTCATGTTGTCCGTCGTTGGTTCCCTTCTCCAGGCTTTCTCGAAGGAGTAATAAAAGAAGGGAAGGAGTGCATCCTCACTTATTTTGGTTTTGTATTATATATAGCAGCAGCGGCTGCCAAGTAAGAGCTAAGGGGCTTGGCCCCCTTTATTTTTCTACTTCAAATAATAATAAATAATAATAAAAATGCACATGCACACTTGGAGCATAATTCTTCACTTATCCCAGTCACCCTCACGCCTCAAATGCTTATCTTTGCACGGCACCGCTAGTAATGAGCTGATGCGAATGTGCAGATACTTTAAGCTGCCAACGGTCAACAGTTGCTGGGCTGAGTAATTCACAGACCCAAGGCCCATGACGTTGTCTGCTTGGCAAAGTAATAGCCTCCTGTCATAAGCTCCATTCCTTGATGGCCCTGGAATAAAGTAGCCTTTTGGCGCCTCAGGCGCCAGCCCTGCTGCCGCAGAGGTTACATGTCATTCAAGGATTTCAGCTATGTCACCCAACCCTTTCCCAAGTCGTCATAGAACAGGGAGGGGACACTGGGTTTCACTGACCCCACCCCACCCTGTGATGAGTCCAGGAAGGGTGGGCCTAGGTGCTTCAGACAGGAAGATCTGCAATGGATTCTGCGCAGTGTATCAGCTTGAGGATCGATGACCCACTGCGCAGAATCCAGTTCCTAGCTTCCCGCGCTAAATTGATTGTGATGCCAAAGAGAGTCTGAACATGCACTGAAAACAGTGAGTGCTGTAAAGCTTAGGTAAGCTCTTTTGTGTCATAATTTACTGGTTGTCTGATTAACTTCTTTTCCATGAAAAGAGCCACCTCCACTAGATAATTGGTGCTTCAATCTGGGTACCATAGTCGCCTATTGTGATGACCAGGTATTCTGTCAGATCCATAGTAGGCAGTCCCAATGTTTGCAGAAAAATAGAACTGGTCCTGACTGTCTGTTCTGTGCTGGAATAAGGTGGCCCTCTAAATCACTCCTTACTTATCTCAGCGCTGCACAGTCAGGGGGGTGAGGTGATATTGGCTATCTTTGCCTGCTGAGGCTGATGTCATATCCGGCATGAAAAAGTAATGACGTAGGGGTGTTAAGAGCTGTGTAGCCCCTGGGCATTTATGAATAGGTCCAAGATCAAACCTGCTGATATTACAGTAAGTGCACTATTGTGAGAGACAGCCACACAGCCCAGCCTGATTAGTTGGTTAAAGGGAAAAAAGTCTACTAATGAGGTAATTTTAACCTTCTGCCTTAAAACAAGATATGATTCAGATATGTGACCTACCTGACATGTATGCAGTTTCAAAGGTAATATTTTGCTTTTGGAAATTTCATCAATCAATCAATCAATCAATCATTTGTTAAGCGCACTACATACCCGCGAGGGTCTCAAGGCGCTGGGGGGAGTGGGGGGGTGGCGCTACTGATCAATCACCCAGGTCTTGAGTATCCTCCTGAAGGTCAGCAGGTCTTGGGTCTGTCGTAGGCTCAGTGGGAGGGTGTCCCATGTTTTGGCGGCGAGGTGGGAGAAGGATCTCCCACCGGTGGTTGTTCTTCAGATGCGTGGGACGGTGGCGAGTGACAGGTCGGCGGAGCGTAGCTGGCGGTTGGGAATGTAGAAGGAGAGACGTCTGTTGAGGTAGGCTGGGCCAGTCTTGTGGAGTGCCTTGTGTGCGTGAGTGAGGAGCTTGAAGGATATCCTCTTGTTGACGGGGAGCCAGTGCAGGTTTTTCAGGTGGGGGGTGATGTGGCCGTGGTGTGGTACGCCGAGGATCAGTTGTCCCGAGGTGTTTTGGATGCGTTGTAGTCGTTTGATGAGCTTGGTTGGGGCTCCCGCGTACAGGGCGTTTCCGTAGTCGAGTCTGCTGCTGACGAGTGCCTGGGTGACTGTCTTTCTTGTATTGGTTGGGATCCATCTGTAGATCTTGCGGAGCATGCGGAGGGTGTTGAAGCAGGAGGAGGAGACAGCGTTGACTTGCTTGGTCATTGAGAGCGTTTAGTCGAGGATGATTCCCAGGTTGTGTGCATGGTCAGTGGGTGTTGGGGCTGCCACCAGTGCTGTCGGCCACCAGGAGTCGTCCCAGGCTGAAGGGTTGGAGCCGAGGATGAGAACCTCCGTCTTGTGCGAGTTCAGATTCAGACGGCTGGTCTTCATCCAGTCGGCAACGGCCTTCATTCCTTCGTGGAGGTTGGCTTTGGCTGTGATGGGGTCCTTGGTGAGAGAGACGATCAGCTGAGTGTCGTCAGCGTAGGAGATTATGTTGAGGTTGTGCTGTCGGGCTACGTGTGCGAGCGGGGTCATGTAAATGTTGAACAGCGTCGGGCTGAGGCAGGATCCCTTGGGTACGCCGCAGATGATCTCGGAGGCTTTGGAACGGAATGGGGGGAGGCGGACGCTCGGGGTTCTGCCGGAGAGGAAGGAGGTGGTCCAATCCAAAGCCTTGTCTTGGATCCCTGCGGCGTGGAGGCGTGCGTGTAGTGTGTGGTGGCAGACGGTGTCAAAGGCGGCAGAGAGGTCTAGGAGGATGAGTGCTGCGGTCTCGCTGTTGTCCAGCAGGGCTCTGATGTTGTCGGTGGCGGCGATGAGGGCCGTCTCGGTGCTGTGGTTGCTGCGGAACCCTGAATGGGAAGGGTCCAGGATTCTGTTTTCTTCGATGTATCGGGTTAGCTGTCTGTTGACGGTTTTCCCGATGACCTTGGCCGGGAAGGGGAGCAGAGAGATGGGTCGAAGTTCTTGAGGTCTCTTGGGTCTGCATTAGGTTTTTTGAGTAGGGCGTTGATCTCGGCAGGTTTCCAGATCTCTGGGAAGGCCGCAGTCTTGAGGGAGAGATTGATGACGTTGCGCAGGTGGGGTGCGATGGTGCGGCTTGCTCTGTTGAAGAAGTGGTGCTGGAATGGGTCCGTCGGAGAGCCGGGGTGGATTGAGCTCATGGTCTTGATGAGTCATCGATGCTCATGCTGGCCCAGGCTGGCAGGGGGTCATGGTCGATGGTGTACGGAGGGTCTGTTGTGTTGCTGTCTGTTGGGGCTGTCTGGGTGTTGAAGCTGTCGTGGATGTCTGCTATCTTGCGGAGGAAGAATGTGGCGAGGGAGTCGCACAGGGCTTGCGACGGCGGGATGTCGTTGGTGTTGGAGCTGGGGTTCGAGAGTTCCTTCAATGAATATCTAGATATGAAAAGGGTCGAATCCACCTGTAAATACATTTTCATTCAGGCCCAATCCCGGAGGGCAGACCTTGAGCTTCCTGATGCATTAACTCTTTCTACGATGCCTGAGACACCTGCTTAAGCACATGCTTTTACCAGCGTTGCTCAAATTTGCATTTGCAGCATTACATCTGACTGTCTGTTAAAGCTGACTCAGTGAACATCAATTTTAAATAGCAGGGGCAAAATAATTTGCCACTAAGTCATCTTGCTTGGTTATGTGAACAAAGCTACTAAATGAATAATGTCTGGTGCAATAGCTTTGTGTCTTTATGTGTGTTGACAGCGTACCCACCAAAGTCACAAATCATGGCCTGCTGTGAAGAATGACCTACCCTTTGACCAGATTGGCAAACCTCAGGGTACATTTTGCTTTAGCTGTCAGTGAGTGGTGGTGTAGAGGACAGGGTTTACATAGCCTAGTGTGCGCCTCCTGCTTTCTTGCTCTGACACTCACATATCCCAATATGCAATTTGTGCCTGTGAATGGGCATAGAACCCACGTCTTCTATTTTCATATTGGTCGTTTGTAACTATTATGCATAGTAATAGTCCATAGTCCATCTTTCTTTTACAACAAAATCGTGTTCATTCAGGAGTCCTTCTCGAGGGGTCCCCTGTGAGTCAGGACCAAGCTGACATTCCAGCCGCGGCAGCGCAACCAGTCTCTACCGACGGCCCGACTCTTGTACAGTTCCCTCTGCTGCAACCTGAAGTATCCTTGGATATCAAGAGTCTGAAGTCAGGGTCCCCCTCTGACCTGTGCCCAGCTGAACTGTTGGCCTCGGTGACCACGTCTGTAAACCCTGTGGCAAAAAAGGTTCTTAACTCCTCCCTTATGGCCGGCCACATGCCTGGTATTTGGAAACGTGCGAAAATTCTCCCGCTGCTTAAGAAGCCCTCTGCTGACCTCTGAGTGTCAGCAAATTACAGACCTATCTCACTATTACTATTTTTCTCTAAAGCCCTAGAGAAATATGTAAATTCAGTGATCTCGGACTACTCTGAAAAAAATCAGCTCCCACACCAGAGTCAGTCGGGTTTCAGAACGAACTACAGTACAGAGACTGCCTTACTCAAAGTCTCTGAGCTTATTTAGGAGAAGCTGGATCAGGGGGGGAAGCCATTATGATTCTATTAGACCTCTCTGTGGCCTTTAATACTGTACCACACTTGAGACTCCTGAACAGGCTTCAGGACTTTGGATTAGGCGACACCATTCTGAATAGGTTTTCCTCTTTTTTAGAGGATAGATGTCAGGAAGTCTGGACCCCCCCTTTCGCGGCCCCCATCCCTAGCCTGAAATGGCTCCATTCTGAGTCCCACTCTGTTCAACCTATACATGTCCCCCTTGGGTTCACTGGCAAAAGCTTCCGGCGCTAAACTTATCTTGTACGTGGACAACACTCAGCTCCTGTTTACTTGCGACAAGGGAGCAGACTATGAAGATGATATGATCAACTCCTGTGTCTTGAAGGGAGGGAGAACTAGTTAAAATGTAATCCAGAGAATTTTGAGGTCATCTTCTATGGCTCCCCACCTGCTGATGAGTGGAAACTTTGGTGGCCATCGGATATGTCACCCCCTCCCTCCATCTTAACACTGTCAAAAATCAAGGGCTTCCTGATGGACAGTACCCTCTCGATGTGCTTTCAGGTTCAGTCTGTAGCAGGCTCCTGTTTTGAGGTTCTACTAATGCTAAGATCATTTCTCCCCCTTTTGCCTCTTGAACATAGGGCGTTGTAGTCCAGGCATTGATCATCTCAAGACTGGACAGCGTCAACGTCCTGGTACCTTGGCCTCCCGGAATATTTGCTCAATCGCCTACAGGTGGTCCGGAATACAGCCCCAGAGTGGTCCTTTTGCTCAAGCCTAGCACTCATATATCTCCTCACCTCAAGGCCTTGCACTGGCTTCCTGTAAAAAAAAAAGAATCAGTTTTAAGGCCCTAGTACTCTTCTTTAAGGCCCTTCAGGGTAATGGGTGGAGTATCTCAAAAGGAGAGATACACACTATGTGCCGCCAAGAACCTTGAGGTCCCCCACATTGAGCCAGGCTGTCCCCAGGATATCCCGTGCCCATTCTTGCGGCCGCTCCTTTCGGTTACATGGAGCCCACACTTGGAACCTTCTTCCATTGAGTCTCAGGAAAGTGCCTCCCGAGAACCAGATTCGCCATAGATCTACTCATGATGCACCCACACCCAGCACTGCTCCAATTCCAAGCAACCCTGTCCTGAAGACGATCCCTATTTAAAGAGGATCGAAACGGTCGTCGACTATCCACAGCGCAACTTACGGCGCGATCTCTCAACAATGGCCGAGCTGAACTATCAATGTTGAACCATCAATCAGTTTAGAAAATTAACTCGTTAGCCATTGGATTTCACTATACTGTATATATTTTGTCACTCACTTCACCTGCGCCGTCCCTTGCTGTGCACAATTGTCACTTGCGTCGCATTTGTGTCACCCACTTACATTGTACAAAAAACAGTGGTCCCTACATGTGGACAAGATAACATACAAAAATCATTAATCATACACCTGATAAGTAGTATGTCTTTTGTACAGCCGGACAAGAACATTTATTTTAAATGTTCTGGTTGATAAAGTGAATTTTAGGAACCAAAAAAGATAACAAGTGGGCACAGCCGTGATCCACAGCAATCAAGACAAAACAACAAAGAAATGGCCAAAAGGGCAAAGCGAAAATCTGTCTGTATACTTGTGGTCAGTGCTACAGACTCAATCTCTTAAACATAACCATACCATTGCATCAAATAATATAGCATTATCATATTGCATATGGGGTTTTTTAGTCGACGACGTTTCGATGCCTTTTTACATTTGTGACATCATCATCAGGACAAGAATTATCAACATTATTGTTTTGTACAACAGTTATTAACACAATGCCTATTATCGCATTACTTTACATGAAGGAAATGGGAGGCAAGGGGGAAGGAAAAACAGGAAATATATATCAGTTTAGGCATGTTGGAGACAGTTTTTTAAAAAAACGAGTGACTTGAGAATTGCGGCGAGTGAAGAGGTGAAGATTGTGACCTAGGAGGTGTTCAGGCATGCGTGTGGTTGGACGGAGCGGGTAATCGTCGAGTGAAGGGGATAGTGATATAAACACGAGTTCAAGGTCTCTATTGAGATCAATGGGATGTGAGGTAGAAATTATTTAATCAATATTGGCTTGCTGGCTAAGCGGTCGTTCTGGTGATCGAATGGAAATAAGTCAAAGGCAATTGCATGGCTGGGTCGTGAATGACGTGAAGAAATAATGTGACTAGGTCTCTGAATGTGACAATAATCGCGGGCGGTGGCAGGAGAAAGAACCGAGTACCCTACATGTTGGTTTCCCCGTAGGTTCAGGAATACTGATGAGTAAACGCTGATAGATGTGCTTTCTGAGGAAAAAAAAAGGTGTGGGGTTAGTGATTCCGGTCGTCTGTCTTAGGCGGAGTGCCGGAGTGAGGGGGTAGGACATATTTACCTTTCACATCAAGTCCAGGGCTTCCATCAGGTTTGTATGGATTTGCCAGGAAAGCAGCGTGATGGCTCAATCTAAACAAACGGAGCGGGGTAGGAGAGTAAGATACCTGCAATGCAGTGTATCAGATTGCTCCTTACTTAATTACCAAAGGGCGAGAGTCACTTACTTGTGATGGCCGGAGCGCTATGGCGAATACGGCAGTCCGATGGGATCGCTCTTCCGGTCAACCAGAGGAACAGGCTTTTCAAGCCACATTGTCCGTGGAAACCGATGAGGGACTTACTGTGACTTGGTATCTGGTGGAGAATGTGCAGCAGTGAGGCGGCCATTTTGGAGTGATGAAAAGATCATTGTGATTGTGTGAGACTAATAGTGCAGCATGCACTAAGGGCAACAGGTGACTTTCTAAAAACGGTTTTCATGAACATAATGACATATAACAAAGATTACAATAAGGAGGTCCAGTCTTCAAGGCGGTTGAGGCCTTTTCTGATACTGTCAGTCTTTAAAATCCAATGCAGTTCTTCTTTATTGAGCAATTGGGAAAGGTCCGCTCCTCTGGGAGGTGGTTTGATGATAGAAACAACTGTCCAAAGTAATTCTTCCTCAAGGCAAACGTCCAAATTCCAGTAAGCTGTGAACTGTATTAATTGTACATTGTAAGCTTTTAATATAAGATGCTATATGCACATTCATGCAATTTAATTGAGTCTCCTTGTTGTCTTTGCTGGTAATGCTGTTAGCATGTGCATCTAATTGTCTTTCTAAGTATTACCTTGTGGGATATTGTTCTATATATAATCAGGAAAGTGTCTGACATAACATTTTTCAGGAAAATGCTTAAAACCTGGTTTTCCATAACTAACGCCCCGGCCTCCCTCTCCTTGGGGCAGCAATAGGTCTGATAGAGTCTTTTCAGCACCAGTGAGTAGCTGTGTGCTCTACAAATGCTATTTCATTCATTTATTCATAGACCTCAAAAGTATGGAAGTCCGTCCAGCCAGGGTTTAAGCCATTCATGAACAGTATCAAAACAATGCTCCTACTTGCTCAAAAGTGTTATAAGTGCACAGCACGTTTCTCTGCTGAAATATCTGTAAAGGGGGTAGTGCAATAAAACAAATGCTCAGAGTAAGGAGAAATGTTATAAAGGTGGCATAGGAAGCAAGGAAACAGGACGCAAAACATAAGCAACAGTGCAACGGTGAACAGAAGGCCTAATGAAGTGAGCAGAAAAGGAAGCAGACAATAGAGTGGGGTAGGCTAGCATGAGATTAGAAGCCCCTCTGTGACAGGCCCCTAGGATGAATAGGGAGATGAGGGTGCTTTTACTATATTTAATTTTTTTGTTTGAGTTTTTTTCTAAGAGATACAAACCAAGATAAGGCAAACTCAAAATGCTTAAAATACGGTGTTGGAAACACTGCACAACTTTACATCTTTAGAATGAAGCAGAATATCCCTTTCAGTCCACTCATGTCAACACCAATCACTAGATTTGCATGTGTGCCCAAACTCTGCCACAATAGTAAGATGTCTTGACACTGGCGTTTCCAGGAAGCTTTTCTACACACCACTATCTCCCTAGCCTAGACCAAACGCTAGCTTTGAAGGTGTAACTCACAGGTGGTACTCTATATTTAGGTGTAGCTTTACTCAAGACATTTGAATTTTACTCCTTCCAAATCCACAGAAGTATTTCTATCTGCTAAAAACTACTGGCTCCTTGACTCTGGAATGAAGCCCCCCCAAACTCTCCTCGTGACAATCTTGTTTGTTAGGCAAATTCGTGATGTTTCTTGTACGCAGCACCACTTTTAAAGTTTACCAGCCGACACTGATATACAGATAAAAATATTAACTGTATATGTATAAATGTTTATATAACTTTGTAAATCTCGTGTTCTTTTCTCTTATGTTGAAAATTGTAGACCTGAAATGCATTTCCCTGGAAGCTCTCACATTTGAGTTAATAGTCGATTTCCATGTGTCTGTTATATTCTGTTCTTTCTCACATTATGTTGCAGGTTGAAGAAGCGTCCTTGCTCATTAGAGTAATGTCTTTGTTTTAGGAGCTAGGCACATGAGAATGTGGTCTGATTGGAAGGCGTGGCCTGAAAGGAACCAAGGGAAGACACCTGAGATATTTGGAGTACTGTAAGTACGGGAAGAGCCCCACATCTCAGCCTTTGGAGAGAGAGCATCTTAGAATGAGCTCTGTCTTAGTAGCTTTACGCTACTTGACCCAACTGAAGTGGAGAAGCTTCTGAGGATGACTCCACACACTGACACGTTAATCGATCCTGCCCGCAGAATGTTAATTCGGGAGGTCACATTAGTGCTAGTGTAGGGATAGATGAATGTTTTTTTTACATCAACACTCGATGCATGGGAATTTGGATACCTGTTGCCTGATATTTTTTATCCTGGTTCTTGAATTAATTGTCTTGTTCATGTTGCACCGCCTTAACCTTATTCGCAGATTTGGCTTGGTATTGGTTCCAATGTATTTCAACACCCTCGTCCTCAGGTGTCTGTATGTCCAGTTGTTTTGACTTTGTAATAAATTAACTAACCTCAATTAGTAGTCTGTGATTATTATGACCTTACAGAACTGCATCTGAATTGATTGATATTGTTAATGATTTCTCTCTCCTCTATGGTCTCATGCTGAGAAAAAGTACCATCGACTCGAGGTTCTAGAACAATCTAGGACATGCTTGCCCGGCTCCTTCAGTGGATAACATTAGCCTAAAGCTCTGCATTCTGAATACTAAATCTCTGGTAAAACAAAGCTTGGAGATCTTTGATTTATTATACTCAGAACAACCAGATGTTTAAATTTTAACTGAAAGTTGGTTGTCAGAGCATTCATGGCCATCTGTCAGTGGTGGCTGGTACTATTTGAAAGTGGTGGGTGTAAATGTTGGGCACGATTTTTATCTAGCGAGTGATACAAACAAGCAAATGAATGTATTGATGAAGAAAGGCTTATAAAGCAGTGGGAACATATAGTCTTAAAATATTAAACACATTAAAAACTGCCCCATATCTTACTGCATTATTATGTTTCACAGTTACTGTAATATGTGAATTGTACAGTGTGACAACTTTAGACATTTAAAAGGTATGCTTGCCCAGTGTCTTGCACTACATGCAGCCTTAAATCAGGAAAAAAATGTTTTAACCGGGCTTCGGGAAGCACCAACGGCTGCTGGCTACAACCAGTTACATAGAAATATGTGCAGACTGGTCTTTAAATGGGATGGAAAAAGTGGGGGATCTTAATAAAGGACCATGCTAAATACATTTTTGTGATACCCATAGTGTGCCACCTGATTGCATCCAGATAAATGACACAACTACAATACACCTAAAACTGTCAGCACGATTGACTTTGTCAATGGTTTTTAGCTGTTGAAGATAAATGAGTAACAACAAGGATTTACTATAAATAATTAACATTGGAAATGTTTCAATTCTGAAATCGTGAGTCTGTGAATTAAATATCATTGAGGCCTTTAGAAGGAGTTTTGGCCTTCAGTGATGTGCGCTTTATGTTAGATATGTATCCTCTTTTTCTCTGAATATCTCATCCATCTGCATATCTTCGACCACCTCTCTTTCCTCTTCAGCACCCTTTTTTCAGTCTTCCCTGAATGCACTTCCTCGTATTTGCCTCACTTCACTGCCCCATACATGCACTGCACTCCCTCACATGTAAGCACTTAGTTTTCTCTTTTGCTTTGCAAATATTTTGACATCCGAGTACCCACTTCACAATCATTTCCACAGAAATTAAGTTGCAAATGGAATACATAAACATTGTTCTGTATACTCTGCTAAGAGGCCAACCCACTTAGCGCTGGCGTGCTCAATCAAAGCTGCTCACAAACATTTGGCATGGCTCACAGTATGCACAGAACATTATAAAATAGCCATCTCTTGGAGAATGCAAGACTAAGTAATGAATGTAAAATAAGACAGGAACTAAATCGCCAAATGCACTTCCTTAACATTTTTAGCATTCATTGTTTGTAAATCAATCCATGTTTTTTGCATCAGGGTTAACTTGGGGGCATGAAGACAGTGCCAGTTTTTTTTTTTTTTTTTTTTTTTTCATCAGTCAAACATTTTTAATTATTAGACACAATTTATTTTCTGGGTGATTACAGGCAGTTCCGTAGGTGCAGAAGTTTTGAATCAAATTATATCCCTGTCCTGAAGACACCAACATATTGTCACCAGCAGATATAGATTGGCTTGCCAACCATCTGTTCTCAGTGTTGAAATTTTTTATTAAGAAAATTATAAATAAATTGCAAAGATAGATACAAATGCAGAGGAAAAAATGAAACATAATATAAATGAGGAAACCATACATTAATTAAGTATAATAAAGAAGGCATAAAAAATACATCCTCTGGAATTCATAAGGCAGAAAATGGAAGTAAAAAAGAGAAGAAAAGAGAGAAAGGGAAGAAGGGGGAAGGAGAAAAAAAAAAAAAAAAAGGGGTGGGCCCCAGAGTAACAAACTGGTTATGAAGAGAAAAATGGGAGTAAGAAGAATGGTAAGAAACGGAAAAAAGATTTGTGGAAGAGAAATTAAGAAGGAGGGGGAGCCGTAGAAGAAGAAGAAGTAGAGACAGGGTCATTATCCACTGTGGTCTCTAGGAATGGGGACCAAACTTGAAGAAAGATGGAAGCTTGGTCCTGTAGATTATAAATTATACGTTCATAAGAAGCTGTTTGTATCATTGCCACCAACCACTCCTCCTGGGAAGGAGGCAATGAAGACTTCCAATGACGCAGTATACAAATTTTCGCCGTGGCTAAAGCAGTATGGAGGAGACGGGTCTGTGGTTTAGTAAACTTTGAAAGGCCACGAAAGTCATGTAAAATTATATTCGCAGAGGTAAAGGGTAGGGATAGTGGCATAGAATGAGCCAAGGTATTTCGTACAAAGATCCAAAATGATCTGGTACAAGGGCACTCACATATGATGTGCGTTATATCACAACCGGAAGCAGAGCATCTCCAACACAAGGAATGGGAAAGTAGCTTGGCATGATGTAATTTGACCGGGGACCAGTGCCATTCATGTAGAATTTTAAAAATACAAAATTTAAGACGAGCTTCTCGAACACCCTTATGCAAACCTTCCAAAATGAGATCCCATTGAGTATCTGAGCATGTTACAGAGAGGCGTGTTTGCCATTTTAATTGAAGGGTTTTTGAAAGGGGTTGTGAGAATAAAGGGTGTAGGAAAGTCTTATAAAGACCAGAGGTGACTCCCTTAAAAGTGCCCCATAAATTCAGATAAGATAAAATAGGAGAAGCGGATAATAGATCAGGTGGGGAACCTAGACAGTGCAAGTTTTAACGCCATACTCTGGTACACTTAAGCAAGTGACAGACACACAAGCACTTTGGGACCCTGGCAGATAATTTGGGGCTCTTCCACTGACATGGGGATAATGCGCAGGTACAGTGGTAGAGGGAAACAGATGATGGGACCAGGGCTGTGACCTGAGCACACTGTCATGAGGCCTGGCAATAGAGGCACAGAAGCAATAGGGAGATAATCACTGGGGTGGGATAATTACACGTGGACACTGGGCAGGACACAGTAATGTGGAAAAGTCCTTTAGGTGTGGAAATGGTCGCCTACAGTACACAAGTATACATGAGCTCAGAGCACGTACACCTACACCTTGTGCAGGATGCAGCTTTCTGCTCTGTTGTTCCACATTTTGTTTGCAAGCCTTGCACCCATTCCTGCAAGGAAGGGATTGGGTTTGTTTGTCAAATCTTGCCAGGGATTCCCTGGTCTTCCCAACCCTGGGGACACTGGAATCTATTCTGTAAATCAGAGGTCATGGTTTCTTTGAGCCTGGAATTCTGAGATGTGCTGAAACGTAGGGTTAAGGTTGAGCCAGCACCACCATTGGCGCGGAACAACATTGATGGTGAAAGGCATGACACTAAGCTTATGCCTTTCATCTTCCACGTTTTCAACTTGAGCATGGTACAAATGTTGGTGACCAGGTAGCAAACCTTATTGTTTATTAGATTTAATATGCTCTCCAATGGTAAAGTAAGTTTAGGATAGCATTGAGCCATTTCATCACACTAGTCTCCTCCCTTCAAAAGTGAATGAAGAGTTTGAGAGCCACAAGCTCACAATGTTTGCTCCATAGTAGCCCATATTTCCACTATTGTTTCATGTACCTCTTCATCCACGATTGAGATTAAGTGGTTTAGCCAGGATCACTCAAGAAACTCTCTGGGTGTGACTCCCAAATTGTCCCCACTTGATCTTAGTAGGGCCAACATAGTACAAACATATTTGAAATGTTAGTCACGAACAAATAAGGAAAGCCATAATGATATCTTATCTAACTTGCTGGAAACCGTCATACATCAGAGAACTGTCCACTGTAAGCACATATTTTTCCCTTTGCCATTAACTTGGATATTTGAATCAACTTCACAAGGGAACAAGAACCCTGGCTAACCAGCTTGTCTGTTTGATCATTTCGTGGTGAAACAAATGCTGCAGCTCCAGTTCAAACGGGGCGAGCTACGTGCAGCCTGGGTCGGGGTTATCACAGTGGGGGGAGGTTAGCGTGGCGAGGGGACTAATCACAATATAAATAACACCATAGATTAGCATTTAAACTCTTGCCATTACTGTGAACAAGTCACCAAGGGCCATATGTATCAGAAAAGAGTTTTGCGATTCTCAAATTGCGATTTTTAGCGAATCGCAACTAGAGAATCGCAAAATGCAATGTGTGTAGGATTTGCTAAAAATGTTGCGAATCTTTGCGAATCGTAAATTGAGATTTGCAAATAGGGAATACCTTCCCATCCATTCCTATGGACTAGTAGGCCCATAGGAATTAATGGGAAGACATTCTCAATTTGCGATTACCAATTAGAGAATCTCAAATTGAGACTGCAATTTCAAGGTTGCAAGGGTGCCAAAAGGACACCCTGTTGCACTCCTGAAATATGCATGTGTGCACATTTTGCGCACATACATGACCTAACCAAAATAAAAAAAACGCTTTTTTAAAGAAAATCACAAATTAGCACCAACTTGAAGTTGTTGGCAATTTGCAATTCCTTAAGGCCAAATAGCAAATTTCTGGTGCTTCCAGAATTGCATTTAAGGGTTCACAATTTGCAATTCATTAATTGCATTCGCAAAATAGAGAATCGCAAATTTTGCAATTCTCTATTTTTCAATGGCCTTTTGGTATGATACATCCTAAAAGGCTTTTTCCAATTCGCAAACGGGCTGATTCTGAGAATCTTCCCGTTTGCAAATGGGAAAAAGGCTTGCTACATATGGCCGCAAATCAGATGTGCTAGCATACACTCCCACGTACAACGAAAGTGTGGGATCTTTTGCCTGTGAATGATGGACGTCTGAAATCACGCAGAGATGAAGTCTCTGATGCCCAAAACTGTGACACTGCTCTCGTCACAGGCCTAGAGAGTACATCACCCTATATACCAAAAAAACTGACAGTAACACACTTCTTCATTTTTCAAGCTTTCACCAGAGGAATCTAAAAGTAACCTACCATACAGCTAGTTTTTAAGAATCAGGAGAAATTCTATGAAGATAGAGGACTATTTCCACAATGCAGTAAACTACTGGAAAGAAACTATCCGAAAAAACTCCGTAAGAGATCTCTTAAGCGGGCGTGATACATCCCCAGGGAATCATTAATGACACCAAAGGAACATGAGAAAGCCATATCATTGGTCTGCTAAGCATGTTCTCAGGTATCACTAACAAGGTCAAGAAAATAATCAAGAGAAATTGTAAAAGATCTTGAGGAATTTAAAGAAATACTAGTCTTTGCTCTATAAAGGAACACAAATGTTAAAGACAAACTGGTACATGCCAATACTAAATCAACAAAACCCATAGCATCAATACAGACCATGTTAGGTCTACCCCCCATCAAAGGACACCGACGGTGTGGAAACTGCACATCATGCGCAAGTACCATCGAAGGTGAAACATTTGAATACAGTGGTAAAACTATCATGCATGAAGAATTCACAAACTGCAATACAACAAATGTAATACAACAAATGTAAATTATTGTGTGGTGTGCCCATGAATCCGGAACTGGGATATGTCACTCATTTAGCTACCATGATGTGCTGGTGCCAAATCTACTGTAACTGATGGAAGATCAGTTTCCCAAAAAATAATGGTGCAAAAAAAGACTCACTTTGAACAAATTTGAAACCGACCTAAATGGCTCTGTAATAACAATCAGTATAACATCAGACTGGTCACACTCAACCTCCACGTATGTGGACTATCGGGCAAACAGGACACCGCCCGAGTCACCTAGGCAACCTAAGGCTACAACCAGTACAGGAACTCAGGCTACAACCAGGCACTAAATGTCAGCCCTTAATTCACGCCCGCCGCTATCTACGGCATCACGCCTGACGCAAAACACGGAAAGTCAAGGAGTCCAAACACCGGGAAACAAGTAACCCTGGCATCGTCGCGCATTGCAGCGAAGGAGAGGAACCCGGAAGTTGCGAACAGGAGAAGCAGCCCCTTTCTTTTCCACCCGCTCTGAAAGCAGTTGGAAGGAGCAACGCATGCGAAAAGACCTTCGGGCACCGCGGGAGGGACTTTACTGGTATCCCGCCGAATGCATGAGTCTGTAAATTCTGTGATAGCCGCACCAAATCAACCACGAAGAATCACCCGAAAATATGTGCATGTACACGCCCGTTGACACATTGCTCACAACAAAGCGAGAATACTTCACGCACCGTGTATAGCGTATTCAATGTTGTGAGAACTGCACACCTATAATTAATAAGAAGCACACATTTAACAGAGTAGACACACTGTCAGTGGCACATCATCGGTAAAACAGCAAGAGCGCATTCTGCACAGTCCCGAGTAGAACAATTTACTAGTTTAAGCTACTAGTATACAATCACGACCAGTACACCGTAATGACGCAAGGGCTCCACCAAAGACAGGATGAGAGCACAAACAACCTCGCCCATTACAACCAGGCATGAGCACTAATGCACATTGGAATCTACTAGGACGTATGCCAATATACGCAAAATACCAACCAGCTAACATCATTCTCCCTATGTAACTCACAGGCCACAGGAACCTAAGAACACAAGCCTTTGTTACCACCACCCCACATGGAAGATCCCTTCTGTGATGGGTCCCTGGACAATAATTAGGGAAACGGCAGGTTCACTAACAACATAACAACGGTATGTCACAAGAAGATACTTAAAAGAAACATTTCCCATGTAAAAATAAACTAAAGTGACAAACACCCTTTTTTTTCACTCTGTCATTTAATATATTTACGGTGTCCTTCAAAGAATATACACCGCCCTGAGAAAGACCTTTGATTTAAACTTACTTTAGGACCAGCTAAGAAGGTCGAAATGCGTTGGCACATTATAAACTGAGACCAAGAGCTACCAGCATAAGAAACCGGAGCACAAAAGGCACCGTAAACGAATGCACAACTAAAGGTGCTTAGATACCAAAAAATCCAACTTTGCTCTGACCTCAATAGGACCTTGCTCTATTATTTAAAATGTATGAGGACATAAGGACAAAAGGTCCCAACATTTATTTACAGTTGGACACTTGCGTGTAAACTGTGTATGAAATGTTTATGTGTAATATGTAATGTCGATTTCTATTGTATTAATTTCATTTATGTGATTTTTCCGTATCTATAAAATTCTAAGGTATTTGAATACATGTATGTCACTGCTTTCGCTTAATGAGAAAACAAAATTAGAAATCTAAAAAATAGAAAAAGGCATCTTTATAAGTTTAATACCTGGCTCATGAGTATAATTTTGCTTAAATAAGTTGGGAATATATCTAACACAGGATATGGGAAACACTAGCTCCACTAAAGATTAAACTCCAGTAAAGAATGTTCATTACGTGAACGAAAAGAAGGAGAATTTTGTGGCTCTTTCTTGTTTAAAACATGCACAATTCATGGTTGAAGAGGTTCCCCCTTTTTCAGAAAGCTCCTGCCTTGCCTTATCATCCCAAGTACACCACATGTTTGCCTCCAAGCACTTTGTTTCCCTTTCTATCCGGCCAACCTCCTCTCTATAACATATATTTCTGTATCATACTCTGTTGATGATTTTCCCCCTTAGGTACACCTTTAAGGTGTCCCAAACTATCTGGATGGAGGCCGTCCTGATATTAAGGTTGAAAAATTCCTCAGTCTCAGAGCACAGGTAGCTCATTTCATCTACGTCATGTAGCAATGTCCAGTCCAGCGTCCAGACCCTTCCAGCCTTTATATCGTTGAAGTCCAGTTCCAAATGTACCCCTAAGTGTTAGACACATGGGCAGTCAAGTACTCAATGTCAAGAATTTTCTCTCTCAGACTTAGACTCACCAGGAAATAATCTATTCTGGACCTGTGGACGTATTTCCTGTTATAATAAGGGGCTATGATCATGGGGCCGGACCTATCCCTCCAGACATCACAGAGCCCCATGTGCTTCATCATTGAATGCAAAAAGGCTTGAGATCTAGGACTCACCACAGCTCTGCTGTTATTTTATTTATCCAGTTTGGGGTTCATAATTACAGGATCCGGAAAATGCAATAGGTTGGAGGAGATTGTTTTTAAAGGCTCAGGATCATCGCAGTTTGGGACATAGTATACGACTAGCGCAACTAGGCTACCCATCAATATTATCTTAAGAATGACCCATCCACCACTTGAATCCACTAAGGAGTCGACCAAGCGTGCCTTAACTTGCCACTTGATTATAATCACCACTCCTCTAATATTAACACTCTGATTAGTGAGGATAGTTGCCATACCCACTTTAGATTTTTTAAAGTTGCAATACATTCATTTTTGATCAGATGAGTACCTTTCCACCTTCGTCCATTGGCAGAAAAGGAGCTAGAGAAGCTTGCACAAATGAATGTCATCGATATAGTGTCAGGCTCTACATCAAGATAGTGTTAGCTCCTTTTCTGCTTCTTTCATTGGTAGTGAAAGAGCTAGAGAAGCTCAAGCAAATGAATTTCAAAAAGATAGTGTCAGGCTCAACTTGAGGTGACTCCCATGGCATTTACTGAAAAATCGAAGCAGCCAGGATCCATTTGCAACTATCACTATGGACACAATCAGCCAATTTCCTAGAAACCAATAAAATTATTCTAGAGATGTTGGAATTCTGCCTGGAAAATAACATTTTTAGCTTTAATGGCAAACTCTACAGGCAGAAACGTGGTACTGCCATGGGAGCCAAATTTGCGCTGCCGTACACATGCATCTTTATGAGCCACATGGAGAAATTCTGGTTATGGGACCAGGATTTTGCTGAATTTACCTCCCACATAGTACTATGGTGAAGATACATAGACGACATTCTCTGCATTTGGCAGGGAGACACAACACTGCTGAAAAGATTCCTGGAACGTTTGGACACAAATCCGTGGGGGATAAAACCACATACACATACTCTCAAAAAGAAATCAACTTTCTAGATGTCACACTCTATGTTAAGGATAATACCCTACACAGTAAACCCTACAGGAAAGAAACAGTGGCCAATGCCATACTAAGAGCAGACAGTTGCCATTCACGTTATAATATCAAGACCATCCCAAAGGGAGAATTTCTCGGAACATGCAGGAATTGTAGCGAAGATGAGGTTTTCAAAGAAAAGGGACAAGAAATCATATCGAGATTAAGCCAAGGAGGGTACGATCACAACACACTTAACAATACCTTCACCACTGTGGCCCAAATGGAACGCAAACAAATGTTCCTACCCAAACGACACGAAGAGAGCAACAACATGATCCGCTTCATCACAGACTATCATAATGGCCATCACCAAATAGGACAAAGCTTAAAACGACACTGGCATCTTTTACAACAGACACCCAACCTGACTGACCATCTCAGAACGTACCCTGAAATGACCTTCAGACGAGCACCGAATCTAAAGAATCTTCTGTGCAAATCTGAATTCGAGGACAAAAGGAACCCCAACACCACATTCTTAGACAAACCTCCAGGCTTCCATACTTGCAAAAACTGCAGTATTTGCAAACTGAGCAAAAGCAAAACAACGCAGGTACCTCTGACACAAGGAAATTAATTTACCATCAAAGAATGGATTGACTGCAACAGTAAGTTTAGCATCTACGCAATCATCTGCCCCTGTAACCGTCCTTACATTGGGAGCACGATACGACCACTGCGCACCCAGATTCAGGAACACTACCGTAACATACACAAGCACAACACTGGTCATCCACTCACGGAACATTTCCATAAAAAACACCCACACTATAAAGATTTCATCTTCTTTGGCCTGGAAATTGTCCACTCAACTAAAAGAGGGGGAGACCGTGAACTGAAACTCAAAAGACATGAAAGCAAACTCATTCTGAAATTCAAAACGACGACTATGGGACTAAATAAAGATGCAGAAATGCATGTGTGGCTGGGGGAAGACTGATGCAGAACATGAAGGACAATATATGAATGAATTGGGGGTGTTGTACAGTGTTTCCCTTTTTACATCTCACATGTCTCTCTCCCCTGCACTGACATTAGCCTCTCTGTCAAATCTTGTTTGCCTTCTGAAAGTCCAGACAGACACGCATATAATTAGCTTAAGATAAGGAGCCCCCCCTTTTTTGATACCTGTGTCATTTGGTACAGCTAGATCACATGTCTGATCCACCTACTATATGAATTGATAAGATCCACCGATATCCTTTATTGATCAACCCACTTGTGCTCTTGATAACCCACCTTGACCGCTCCCACGAGAAATATTTCGATGTGGTTTCTTCCATAACCTCTTTTGAAATACTCTCTTGTCAATACCTAATGATGCCCGCCACTTTAGGGGCGCAGGAGTTTATTCCACTTGACAACTATTACTTCCACTCTAGTCTTTCCATATCTATTAAACTATTCCAAAATGGTCCCCATGTTAGGATAACAGATAGCCATGCCCTATTAGTGACAACCCTGAAGTACTTTAAGCCTTCCAGACAAAACCTGCCCATTTCAAAATGGCTCTCATATTAGCACCAAGAAAGCCCAGCCTCCCGAGACCCAAACTGGAAGCGATACACCATTCCACCATAAAATGATTACCTCAGTTGATAGCCAGGTTCCCTACATCGATGGACCATACTTTCGAGAAAGAAATTTAGAGGTAAGCTGCTGACAAAGAAAATCCCTTCCCCTTAGAATGCCTCCCCTACCCCCGCCTCCCATTCCCTGTCAAATGTCCATGATAGTCATTATCTCCTTACATGTCTTCCCATCCAGAATCCTAAGATTTTAAGCGACTGAATATATCCCGAATATACGATACATCCACTAACCGGTAAGCAACGTGGCGCCCCAATTTTTGTTACCATAGCATCACTGCCCGATTCGGCCACAAGCTCATTATAAGAGCTACCACACTTCAATTTTGTCACGTTTACCATCAAGAGGGTACTTATTATACAACTTTAGGCACTAATGCCACTTCTAATCACCGTATAAACGCCTCTATCCACGAGTGACCGTGCAAGATAACGTGGCACCTTGCCATTAGTCCACACTATGCCTGCACACCCGTGAGAGCTGGAATTATTACCTCCCGATAATCACAGTAGTCTGTCCCCACCCTTTTCACTCCAAAAATTCACTACACAGAGCGGCACTTACTCCATCACTATAATCACGCCCAATGTTCTGTTTCGCTACAACGCTGTATACTGCTTTCTCATATCACCTTCGCACTTAGATAAGATCCCGGAGTCTTCTACTCTCGGCCACCTTGCGGAATGTTACGATTGATAGATATATAACTATGCATGCTCTAAGCGGAGGCTATTCCTCCCATGCTCATAATTTGACTTACCTATTTTAAACTAAATTGAGTCTCGCCCTCCCCCTTTTTCTTCCACACGATGTGTTTCTCTTCCGTGGATGGAACCGGACATCACGGAATACATCAATTGTAAATATAACTTTGCTCAATATATTTCCTTTATTTTATTCTTAAATTTGCCGTCCTGCCTCATTATTATAGCCTGCTCCATCGTTATATCTTTCTATAACACATCCATATGCGTTACGTTACTCGTAGTATAAATCATCCAATTGCTGAAATGTGAAATACTTCCAATCGTTACATGTGCCGAATCGGGCAATACATATCTCCTCCATATGCTCATGCATATTATATTTTTTTCTCCACCCTGATTTTACCCATGTCTATCATGCCACTTTGAAATCTCTATAACATGATGTTTGTCACCTGAATGGGTGTCCCCAATGCATCTCTCTACTACTATAATCGGGGAACCTTTTTTGAAATTTTGCAAAAAAAATTGTAAACAATGTTTTTTTGATAATCTTATTTAATGTCGGCAATTCTAATGTACATGCCAATGTGATATATCTGATTTTTTTCGGATTATCCCTCATGCTATGACCTCTGCTCTCATGAACAACCAAATCTTTCCTCCGCCTATGGTGCCTCTTTTACTGTAAAATCATTGAACCAAAATGTATTTGAAATATTTTTTCTCACCTTGCCTCAACTGTACTATGATGTAACCAAATGTTATCCCCCTCACATGCTTCCTGCCACTTTCCCTACTACTGCTGCCCTTCAACTTCTCTTTCTCCACCATTCCGGTTGCCTTCCTTTTTCTTCATGTCCCCACCGTTTCTTGGGTTTCCCACTATATTTGTTACTAAACTCAAATATTACACCCATTCTCCTCTGACTCACTATGTCTTCTCTCTTAAAAATGATTATGCTCTTTAATCTTACTTTTGAAACCCCTCACACCACTACCCAAATTACTCTTCCATTGTGCTCCTTTCCGACCTCATGCCCAATATCCCACCTTATCCCTCTCACTTCTCCAACCTTAACTATTAAATTTAATTTTCCCCTGTCTTTCTCTCTTACCTATAAACAACACGGTGACTATTCTTTTCCCTTCCTGTCACGGGGTCACCCACCACCCATTTTTTTTTCTATGTACTCTATAAATGGTTATACAGCCCTGAGAAGCCCCAGGCCGGATGGCCATGTAAAGGCGTGAAACACGTGTTGGCTGTTCCGCTCACTCATTATCACAGATAGAGTGACAATACCACCATAAAAAAACCTATAAAAAAGAATCCATGTGTGATTGGAATTTTTCCGCAAAGAATATAGATAAAGAACCTTGCCCTGACAATCCTGTTTGAACCTTACTCACTTTAGGGGGTCAGGGGTTTCCCCCTGTTAAGGGCAACCACAAAAGAAGAAAATGATTGCTCGAATATACGGCGAGTAAGGGATCGGGACCTTTCACCCCTTATCTCCAATAAATTACAGGATCCATTTGGCTCTGCATTCACAAGCGCCTACCTGATAAAGCCATAAAGCGTGAGCGACACATTAAGCCTACATGGACGATATTGTGGACCTCAACTGGGCGCAATAGTTTTTAAAACTTGACCTGGCTTGCAGATATATTACCACTTTTTTTGACACATCTGCAGCTGCAGATAAACAAGTATCTCAACTTTAAATTCTCTTCTGCGGCTCAGGTGTTCCAGAGAGCAATCTGTGAAAAGCTGTCAGGGCACAAGATAGAATAAATATCAGTGATCACATCTTAAAGTTCTTGACAACAATAGCTGAGCACCATCAAAGGCTACAAGCCATCCTCTAATGGGAAAATATGGGGTAACATTGCATAAGGACAAATGTTCTTTCTTTGAGATACAAATCGAATTCTTTGGATATGTGTTTCCCAAAGAAGGATTAAAAGTGGACCCTCAGAAGTTGGAGTACTTCAAAACAACCCCTGCCCCACAAAGCTTCACAGAGGGGAGGAGTTTCTTCAGAATGGCCGTTTACTGTGACAGATCTGTTCCCAACCTTGCCACTCTGTCAAAGTTATTGAGGGATCTCACAAAAACAAATGCCCACTGATTATGGAATGCCCAGGAAGAGACAGTGTTTAAAAGTATTTTAAAAAAACTGCTACGTGACACCACAATGGCATACTTTGATCCCCAGAAGAACAAGGGACACATTGTGGATGCATACCCGATTGGGGCTGACTAATTCATTTCTCAGGAGCACAAACCAGGAGTGTGGACACCACTCATATTAGCTAGCATGGCCCTAAAGACAACAGAATGGAGGAAATCACAAATCAAGAGGGAAGTCCTCATCATCTAGAGAGGGGGCACCAGTTCCACCTGCATATGCACTAGCAGGGGTTTGGAATTATCACAGATAATAACCCACTGGTCAGCCTGTTTGGGGGCAAAGCTCAACACACCCACAGTGAATTGAGAGGTGTGTAGTTCAGCTCAAGACATGTATTTACTGTGGTATACAGACCAGGGGGTTGACAACCCAGAGGATTATCAGTGCATCCCACTCACCCGATGAGGGTCATGATGCTATGCAAATACCTAGAAGACTACATAAATCTGGTTGCTCAGAGTATGTGCCTGAATGCAATGACCTAGGAGGAGATTGAGATGGCGTCCAGGGAGTATGATAAGCTGCTGAAGGTTGTGGAAGTGATGCAGCAGCAATAGTGGAAAACCTTCTAGTAAGAATCCCATTGATGGGGGCGGTTTGACAAGTAGGCACTCAGCTGTGGAGAGTGAGGGGAGTGTTATGCACCACTAGGGATAGAATCCTATTAAGAAGAAGCACATTTTTGATACCCCAAGTATCCCAAAAAAGGATGGTGGATCTAATGCACCAAGGACAATAAGGGATCACAAAAATGAAGTCACACTTCTGGAAAAGGTATGGTTTCCTGGACTTAATGAGGCTATGGAGGACATGGTGTAGTGTAGTTCCTATATCCCTAATAGGCTCTGCACATTGGAATTACATACACTATAGTTTTGACATAGGACTGAGGTCAATATGTCTCTATCGAGTATATTAAACTTAATTGTGTGTGTGCCAGCTAACTCAGAGGTCACTAGAAACTTTCTTGAATAAACAAGAAGGGATTAGTCTCTGACAACCGCATAAACATGACAACTTTTTTTCCCCTAGAATCGAAACAATATCTTCAGAGTTGTGGAAACAATAGACATCTAGTTCACTCAGTCAATCGTGCATGCTTCATTTCTACAGAGTTGCGTAGAAATAGAGAGACTGGCGTTTCAATAAAAAGGGTTATTGAACAGTCTTATTTCACGTGCAAGAGATATGAACTGCTATAATCGTTAGACAGAATGCGAAGTATAATGCATACAGCGTAAATAGTAATATTAAATAATACTGTAATAGCATCGTATGTTGCTATGACATATATAAAAATACATACATAAATAACAGAGGCTAAAATACTCAACTGGTGCTTTTAAAATACGCCCAGTGTACCTAACCTAGGTCTAGTACGAGGAAAGAAGTAGATGCTGTCTTAGCTAAGCTTAGTTTTGGCAAGAATCTGCCAAAGGTTTCTCTATGTTCTAATCGGCTCCATACCTTAGAATGAGAGAAGTTGGTATCTCTTTCCCGGGACTCGATTTCCCAACATCCGCAAAGGGGAGTCAGAAACACTGAAGCTGGATTCTCGGCAGGAGGATGACAGCGTCTAGTCAGTGCGTCAGCTGGAGAGTTGGCTTCCTTCGGGACTTGCTGTGGCCAGCTGCGTCGTGCAAGTAGGTAGTTGAACTGCACCAAACCACACCGTGCTTTGCGATAGCAAGTGAAGATATATTTATACCTTGAAGGTGTTTAGGAATGCCAGTATTGACGTAAAGTCGGGCATATGAACGTCATGAATAAACCCCTTAGGAATAGATGTTCATGCATAATAAATGAGTTCTTGGAGAAATCAATATCCAAGCAAGGGGAAGTCCCTAACGGCTTAAGAGTCTGGTTTTCCAAGAAATGGTTTATAGGCCACCTGGTCCACCTGGAACCTTCTTCGAAGAGTTCGAGTCGGTCCTATCGGGTCTGGCCCTGAAAGCAGAACATTGTATTGCTGCCGGGGATTTTAATTTTCGTATGGATGAGCCATCGGACCCGGACACCATCAAACTCTTGGAGGCCACGGCCCCCTTGGGCCTGATCCCGTATCTCTGGGGGCCAACGCATGACAAGGGACATACTCTTGATCAGGTCTTCTCGACATCTCCTTTGGAGGTGAAGGAGATTATCCCGGTGCTTTGGTCAGACCACAGGTTAGCTAAATTTGTGGTTAAAGGCACGGTGAAACTGGCTTATTCCGCGTCTCAGCAACAGGGCCGTGCCCTCAGGGCATACCATCGAGTGACTCCAGGTATGCTGGCTCAGGCCGCTCTGGATCACCCATGCCCTCTTATGGGAGATCTGGAGAAGGACCTTGAGTCTCTGCAGGCATGGCTTCTGGACAGGCTAAATGATCTTGCCCCAGTGATGGCCCCCCGCTCAACACCGAAGCGTGTATCGGCCCCTTGGTTCACTGCGGCACTATCTACCGCCCGACAGCTTTGTAAGGTGGCTGAAAGAGCTTGGCGAACACAATATGATTCCGAGGCAAGGCTGACCTATAAGACAGCGGTTAAGGCTTATCAGCGGGACATTCGCCTGGGAAAAAAGGCCTATCTTGCAGGGAGGATAGAAGCCGCTTCCAACTCCTGTAAGGAGATTTTTACCATAGTTAGAGAATTTACGGCCCCTCGTTCTAATGTATCTCGAGGCACGCTCTCTAAGTCCTGGGCTTCTGATCTCGCTAACTTCTTTACTGGCAAAATTAAGCTTATTCAGGACTCTTTTCAACTGGCGGCACCCGCGGGGTTGATTAATCTCCAGGATGATCCAGGGTTTGCGGTTTCACTAGGTCCGATGTTGGCCGTTTTTCCTCCTATCTCAGCCTCGGCTTCCTTAGCGCTTATGAGCAATCTTAAGTCTGGGTCGCCCTTGGACCCCTGCCCGGCCAAATTTTTGGCTAAAATGGCGGAAGCTATAAACCCTTTGGCGAATCCACTCCTAAATCTCTCGCTGAGCCAGGGATTGGTTCCGCAGGCCTGGAAGCAGGCAATGGTCATTCCCTTGCTGAAGAAGCCTGGTCTTGATCCCGAGGCTCTGGTCAATTATAGACCGATTTCTCTTTTGCCAGCTTTCATGAAAATTTTGGAGAAGCACATACACACGGTGCTCTCCAATTTCCTGGAAACGCACGAGATTTTGCACGCTACTCAATCTGGCTTCCGTCCGAACCTCAGTACAGAGACCGCACTCCTGGAGGTGTCAGAAGCCATTAAAAGGGTACTGGACTCCGGGGGCAAAGCCATGCTGGTCATGTTGGACTTGTCGGCGGCCTTTGACACCGTTCCCCATGAGGGCCTTCTCGCTAGACTCTATGAGATTGGCCTTAGGGGGACGGTGCTCAGCTGGTTTTCATCTTTCCTAGCGGGCCGCCGACAAACGGTCTGGGCCCCCCCAGACTCCGCCGTGATGCCGGCATTGGGAGTCGGGGTCCCGCAGGGCTCTATATTGAGCCCGACCCTCTTTAACATCTTTATGACCCCTTTGGCGGTATTGGCGGAGTCGTTCGGGGCCCAGATCGTATCCTATGCCGACGACACCCAGCTCCTCTTCTCCTGTAAGAGGGGAGGAGATTTTAATGGAGAGAGTATCCGGGATTGCCTTGAGGCCGTCTTTGGATGGTTTCATCTAAGCGGCCTCAAGTGCAACTCAGATAAGTCTGAGGTACTCTTCTTCAGGTGTGCGTCGGATCCCGACTGGCAAGCTTGGTGGCCCATTAACATGTTTCCCCCATCCTGTCCATCTCAAGTAGTTAAGAATCTGGGTGTCAAGATGGACAAGGGTCTGACGTTAAGATCCCAGATCCTTGGGGTGACGGGCACATGTTTTGGCCTCCTCAAGATGTTGAGGAGGTTTTTGCCTCTTTTGTCTGAAGAACACAGGAAGCTGACCGTGCAGGCTCTGGTTGGCTCCAGGTTGGATTATGCTAATGTCCTTTACCTGGGCCTGCCAGAGTATCTGCTGCAGCGGCTTCAGGTTGCGCAGAATGCGGCCGCGAGGGCCATTTTTGGCCTTAATAGGCGAGCCAGCGCTGTTGGTCTCCTGCAGACCTTGCATTGGCTGCCTATCCGCAAACGGATCGCTTTTAAGGCATTAACCTTGGCCTACAAAGCCCTTCACGCGGTGGGAGCTAAGTATCTCCAAAGGAGACTCGCCTTTTACCACCCGGCCCGTTCTCTCAGGTCAGAATCTTTGTTCTTGGCGACAGTGCCGCGCATAAAGAGAGCTCGCACTGGTGGACGCTCATTTGGACTGCTGGCGCCACAGCTGTGGAACACCCTGCTGCTGACACTCCGTGGAGCCACTAGTTTACTTGCTTTTAGGAAGGGTCTAAAAACTTGGTTGTTCTCCCTTTAGGTTGCATCTTTTTTTCTTTTCTGTTATGCCCTCACTCTGTTTTTATTACTGTGTTGTGTTATTTTGCTGTAGGTCTCATTATTAAAGCGCCGGGACACTCTTTTTGAGTAGCCGTGCGCTATATAAAAATAAATATAACATAACATAACATAACGTAGATGAACAGATGGAAGGAGCCATGCCTGTATTTGGGTGGCATGGGCTATGCCTAAATGAGGACTGGATTTCTGTGCCTATATAAGGGCAACGTGTCAATTGTACCTAGATAGGGACATGAATCGGGAAATGCAAACGAAATCTAAATCGATACACAACAATGCTGAACACGTATAGGATGTCAGTTGAGGGGAGATTCTGCACTACCAGCACCTTTCATGACAGGAGCCATGCAGGGTTCCATGGTCCAAGATCAACATGAACTTCCGCAGCTTAAACTAAAGGCCAGCTAAAGTGAGTGATAGTGGATGGGCACTCCAAATAACCCATAGTAGAGCTGACATAGTTGACGACATTCTAACAAATATAGCACCTTCTAGGGAAAGTGTTCTAACATTTGGTTTGACCACAAAGATCAGAACCGACAATGGGGCCTCATTTCAAATGGTTATTTTGGTGACTACTTAAAGTGTCTGGGGATCAAACATCAGAAGACCATGCACTAGGTCTACCTGCTAACGAAAATGCGGAACTCTTCATGAGAACACTCAATAATGTCCTCCGTATTGGTGTGGATCAAGAAGAGGACTTGGAATGGAAGTTGCATTACTTTTTACAAATATATCGGAACGCCCAGCATAGTACCACCAAATGTTCTGCCTATGACCCTCATGCCAAGGAAACCTCTGTGGAACATTCTAACCATTAGGACTGAATGGCAGTGAGAACCCTAAATATCAGGGGAACACACAGAAAACAAACATGGACAAATGATAAAGCAAACCGCACCCACAGGGCCCAGGGCTCACTAATCTGGCTTAGTGACCAAGTACTGATTGGAGACTGGCACCCTGGCTGGAAATTTCAGACTCCATTTGGAAAGGGGCCATGGATGATGGAGAGAGTTAAGGGCACTGTGGTGCTATCAAAGGGGGTGAGAAGGTGTAGGAAGTGGAGTATTAAGTAGTGAGGCTTGTTAAGCTTCACTTCCTAACACTCTCACAGCACCCCAAAGATGGTCCGTGGATTCACAAAAATAAATCCTTAGCTCAGTCCTGGTAGTGTGGCAAAGAGCAGTCAGGCTTTAGTAGAGGAACATGTTCAAAGCATTTCAGAGTACCAACATTAACAATAAGTAATTGACACGACTCGAAAGAAAACCGACACCAATTTATTCCAATAAAGCAGATTTATATATAAATTTAGATGCTGAAATGAAGACAATCAGATAACTATAACCGAAGTTATGGATTCTAGAAGGAAAAATAAAGCAATGCAAATCAATATTGCAAAACATTAACATTGTGGTCACTTGCAGGTTACTATTGCATGGAACCCACTAGGGGTAAGGTGATGTGAGTCCCAGGACCAGACCATGACAGTCAGTGAGATTTTACCTGGCACCCAGGACCCAGGTGCAGAGTTGCTCTAGCTGTCCCTGGTGCTGAAGCAGGAGCCATGAGGGGAGCAAATGTTACCCCATAGATGGTGCTGGGGAGGAAACGGATAAAAAAATTGAACAACAGGGCCACTACAGTGGTCAGTTGAAGGTGGAACAGAGTTTCCTCGTGTTGCAGCATTGAGTAAAGGCAGTGGTTGGATCAGAGAAATGTTGTTTAGATGTTCAGAGGTCTGGGAGGAAATGGTAGCCACCTGAAACTTGCTGGAGGTCAGGACTATATTTACTACAGTGCACTAGACCATCTACTTTTGAGTGATCTCTCAGAGAGCCTGATGGCCACCGATTCCTTGGTTCTTAGATGCATTTTTTACTAGCGAACTGCAGAGGACTAGGCTACTTGTCCATAGGAGTCTGGAGTTGCCTTTAGCTCTCATAGGGGTCCCTCTGTCTGGAGGAACCAGTCTTTGGTTTGGGACGAGTCGAAGTAGTGCAGTTTCAGGATGGTTGCCAAAAGTGCAGGGAATCATGTCTTTGTTTTGTGTAGGTCCTGTATTCGCTGACTAAGGTCTCTTCTTTGTCCTCTGTTGCCATTTAAATCATAACTGAGGTTATGGTGTCAGGGGTGCCCCTTAAATCCTAGATTTAGAGGTGTTAGGGGTGCAAGCGCATGTAACCAATGGGTTACTACCTCCAGCGGCGAATTCACTCCTGAGGTGACCATATCCAGGTGTTTACTTTTCTACCCAGAAGCCTCTATTCCACCACTTTTAAAAATGCCAGAAACCTTCCTTGGCTGACCAGGCCAGGTAGCCCATCCCAGGGGTGTTGCTAGACTTCTGGGGGTGTACACCTCCTGACTACATCATTTTCTTACCTGCCTGGGTAAAAATGTACCTGGGGCAGGGGCACAGCTTTTTTCTCTTTGGGAGGCAGCCTGGATGAACATCAGAAATGGTGTAAAATTTGAAGCTCACCACCTTTAAGTGCTACTTCATTAGCCATCATGTGAGGGAGGTGCCACCTCCTTCCCGTCCAGGCCAGGGAGACTTCACACATCCTGACAGGGGTCATATTCGTATCTTGCTGGCAGCAGCTACAGGCTGCCAGCCAGAGCACAGGAAAGGCTGGGAAAATCAGGAGGGCAACCTCTAGAGTAGCCACTTCGACTGGCATGAGAATCATGTCATGGGTGATGAGGCAAATTGTTTGAAACCAAGCATGACATATTTCAGCGGTACCATAATGGAGCTGGCAACCTCGAGGTTGCCCGGATGCCAGTCTATGTTATCCTATGCACTGCAGATCAGTTATAGTAGCCCTTAATGAAAAAGGCTACTATAGGGACATATAAGCTTGCACTTATATTTCCTCACCTTTAATATAATGCACTATGCCTCCTGTGCTCAGAAAGGCTTCCTTAGTGGTGACTGACATATATTAAAAATAGTGCTGTGACTTTGCTACACATGGTGAGGGCACAGTCGAGTTCGAACAGTTTGCACTGCTCCTGTAGTCTGCAATGGCAGGACTGCTGTCATCTGTTTACCTCACTCAGGGTGGCTCAAACAGTGCTTCATTCCCTGGTGGTTCCTTTAACTCCCATGCCCTGGGTACCACCACTGGTACCATTTATCAGGGAATTATAAAGAGGTTAAAGTCCTTGCCAATTGGGATTACCACTGTATCAGTTTTAGGGAGAGAGCATTGACACTGGGGCCAGGTTAGCATGACCCAGTTCACTTTCAGAGTCATTACCATCAGCACTGGAGCAAAAAGTGGGGGGTGACACTGACAATACAAAAAAGTGCCTTTCCTACATAAGGTGACCCGGAATGTGTCAAGGTTAAAAATATCATGCTTTGGGATGTCTGGGTGAACTTGAAGAAGCAGGTAGTGCCTACATTTTGTACACCATAATGGCCTTATTGGGGTGAAGATCTAATGATATGGATTATTGTTATAAAGTATTCATTTCTTATCTGATGTTGGCAGATTGTAGTTTTTCAACAACTAGTGCAATGCTGTGCATTTACCATATATATAACATTATGCATGGCTTACAGTAACCTGACCCACTGGAAACATGCAACTATAGAGGATGATTAGGCAGCAGGGTTAACTAAAGATAAGGAAAAGTTACAAAGTGAGGGAAGACAGAGTGATAACCTTGTGTAACAAAAGTGGGGCGGGATATAGGGAGCACCTGGCCCCTACATGTAAAGGGGAGAAGTTGTATGCAGCCTGATTGAGGTGCACCGCAGTGATGAATAACAAATTTGTGGTATATTATTTAACTAAAGACAAAAATATAAGACACAATGTGCCATTAATACCTTGTCAGTTTGAGGTTTTAAAACCTGTTGATACAACATTGTTTTCAATTCACTGTCCCTTTATTACCACTCTAGGCATACCGCCTGAGTTCTGTTCTAATAAACCAGAGTACTTATTCTCTCCTTTCTATATATTCCTCTTTAGACTATTGTAGGAGCCTTCGTTGGTGCTCTACAGCCATCTTTAAGAACAGGAAGACTTGTCTTCTTATGTATCTAGTAGGTCATCCTCTTAATACCTGTACATATGTTTTTATCTTTCATTCTTCCATACCTTTCTGGCTTTTGGCTGTTTCCCCGCACTGTGGGTGATTAGAAATGTGTCTCCTTCTACTGATTGTCTCTTTTTGATTGCCTTTCTCTTGGTGATGGCAAGTTAGTTTGTGTATCGCTGAGTGGTAGTTAAGTAGCATGTATTAGTTTTCAAGCTCATTCTGGGTTGTTGCTGTTTTTAACATGACATACATTGTTTATACCTGCCCTTGTTGTTCCCGCAGATTTACTTTTGGTGAGCTGTTATACCACATACCAGGTGGTTGCTCCACCGCTTACAGATGGCCCTTCAAATATCTACAAATATGTTTTCGCCCTGAAGAAGGAACGTTTCATGTGTTTTTGTTTTCCGAAACGCGCGTAGGCGTTTTTTCTGTTTAGTCCTATGTGTATCGTTAACTCATTGTATTTTTGCATTTTGTGTTGTTTTTGCATTTTGTATTAGTGTTACCTATAAATTGTTGTTTCTTTATATGTAGTGTTCCTTATTTAATCCTGTCTTTTTAATATGGGCCTCTGCCTCTCTATTGACAACATTGATTACAGATATGAAATAATTTTTAAATGTATATAATTGTGATTTCATTACCTTTTTGATACTAATAAAATATGAATAAATAAAATGTTGTAATGTTCTAAAATCTGCGGGAGAATTAGAAACATTATGTGGATGACTCACCCATTTTAATATTGTCACAGGAGGAAGTTTTTGTTGTTTAGCTTCTGCAATTCAGTGGACAATACATAGATATCCTAAGAGAAAACTATACAGTCAGGGGGATATTCTCAAGAACGTGTGATAACTACCGCAAAAGTAGCTTAATGCAACTCTTCACATCGCAGTCTATCGTGGGAAAATAACTCTGTGTTAACATGGTATTCTCAACAAGGCGGCACCATGTGATGGACCCACGATAACGCGTCAAATGACCACGTTAAAATCAATGCGCCGCCTCAAAAATGGGAAACACCAACGCCAGAAAAGGTGCGATAAGGCCGATCGCGATATATAAATCAGCGATAACCAGCTTCAGTACTGCAATTCCCACGCGTCATGCGGGAAAATGCACCATAAAAGCAGAGTAAAAAAATTGTGAAATGACAATGTATGAGCACAACCCCACATCCGTGACGTAGAACAAATTACCATTGTCCCACACCAAATAGGCATCTCCTCACAGTCACAACGTACATTGACATGCAGTCTGCATGTAAACTGCGCAAATGCTGAAACATGCATGGAACACACTGTGAAACCGCATCTCCCCATCACATCGCAGAGGGACAAGCCACCCCTCCTGCACACAGACGTGTCATGACCATGATCAATTATGAAAGCGTGGACGAATGGAGGGGCAGTGACTGCCACTTACGTACATGTTGCCCATGTTGTGGGACTTGAGTCACAGGGGGCATCCTTGAATCAGAGGTACCTATCTGACCCCAAAAAGAGCCCTGTTGTCACCTGTAGGTCCCAAATGGCAGCCAAAATGGAATGACCTGGGACATATGTGAAACGCTGAAGAGTGGGATTCCCTACTAACTGTGACACTCAGAACTGGCACTTCAAACACGTGACACCATAAACAGCCTCTCTGCACAGAGGTGACACACCCACCATCCATGAACACATCATAAAAATCTTAGCCCCACATGTCGCACCCACACCAGTCTGAGTGATTTGCTTATACAAAAGAGTGACGTGCACTCAGGGAATGTGCTTTTGGAATGCATTTATTTGCACATGATATGCCTGTGTTCAATGTGTACTGTCCCATGACTGCTAAGGACTGTCACAATGTGACGTGCTCATGTGAAGAAATTGTCAATGATGATGGTCCTACGGGCTATTCCTGCTGTGGCAGTAGTAGGGTGTGGTCCACCTGCCTCATCTTCATTATCATAGTCCAGTGCATCTGGCACTTGTATCCATGGGGCATTGCTGCGTACACATATGTTGTGCAACACACAACATGCAACGATCATCTTGCACACGATGCCTGGGCTGTACAGGAGCCTTCCACCTGTGACGTCCAGGTACCTGAAACATGACTTTAACACGCCAACTGTGTGTTCCACGATGCCCCTGGTGTGTTTGTGGACTGTATTGTACTGCCTCTGGGCCTGTGTGTTCGGGGCTCAGAGGGGTGTCATCATCCAACCCCAGAGTGCATATCCTTGGTCACCTGTGACAGTGCAGAGAGACATGAGACAACAGTTGGTTCTGCATGATGTGTTGGCAGGCTCACTGGTTCATTGCTGTGTGATATGTGTGACTTTGTGATTCCTATATGACATGTACTGCTTGTTGCAAATGAGCGGCATCAATGTGTATTACGCAGCTTCACTGCTGCTCCTCCCTCCCCAAGCACATTCACTAGTGTGCGCAGCGCGGTTGCATCACTTGCACCCCTAGGGAACACCATTGTCATGCCTGTCTGCGCATGTTCACAAGCCTGACAACGACACTGTGATGTTGTGTGTTGAAGGTATGCTGCCACGTGTGTGTAGGCCTATGGTAAGGACAGGGTGGACACAGATGTAGAGGTCATGCCTGGCTGAACTCGCCCTGCGGTTGAGGGTAGACCTTTGGCCTATGCTGCGGAAATAGCGACACGCAACAGTTGGCATGTCTGATCCCGGACCCCGAGCGGGCTTGAGCTCCTTCATTTGCCCCTTTGGCCGAGCCCGCACTCCGGGGGCAGGCTATATAGCAACATTTCATATTGCGACATGGGTGGCGCCAACATTACACCAGAGACACACGCATTAGTAACTTCCTTGGCGAGGCGTAAACTGAACCACGCCCAGAGCCACGTGTTTAATGACCACACCCCCACGCTGTACTGCTGTATGCCAGTCCACTCCCTTACGTTTACAGGGGGGTCCAACACAGCTACATGTCCCAGGTCGACCCCACTGCCTGAGGCGACAAGGTTGCGCCTGCTGCACACAGCACAATGTAATGTGGTATGGCCCGGGCCCTCATGCATACGTAATGACCACACGGACACACTGACATAATTTGTGGAACTGGCTACGGGCACGTGCGCCCGGCACCTTTTATTGCCAGGGTCACACGTCCAGTGACGCCTGTGCCGCATGGGTGGTGGGTAGTAAAAGCCACCCCTCAGGGGTTGATTGGTGCTGGCCACAACTACAACAGTGATCAGACAATCAGAAGTTCAAAGTACAAACAGCAAGGGTCCATGACTTGAGCTTCACAGAGTTAGTGGCCCTGGATGCACTGCGGCCGGCACAGTGACACCCGCAAGGGACAGGGACTTGTGCTGCACTGAGATAGGGCTATGAGAGCTGACCGGTTCTCATTGATATCCAAGGAGAATGTCGCGGAGTGTTATGGGGGACAGTAGAAGGTGTCCTCCAGGGCATGATGCAGAGGGCAGAAGCCAGCCGGTAGCGGCAAGTGGAGGAGTGGAATGCTACAGCCTCGTTTTGCCACAAAGTCAGTATCACTGACATGATGATGAAGACAACCCCCAGCCCATAGACTCAGTTGCCACCAAAGTTAAACCAGAAAGTGTCCATGGATGTCGGGGAACAGACTTAGCGGCACCAGAGCTGAAAGGGGATGCAGTTTGCGATGAGGCCAGTACAATGATATAAACTCAGCCCTAAATAACTCAAGGCTCAGATCCAAATGTTTGACCTACTGGACCGAAGTGTAGACCGGAGGCAGCAGTCAGCATGGGCCCACAGCCACATGTCGTTGACTTGCGATGCACAGATTTAGTGGTACCAGAGCAGTTGTTGGTAGTGGTCGATCACCTCCATAACGATGATCCTTTTTACCTTCCATTTACTTCTCTCCTTGCGTACAATGATGTGTACTCTGCCATTGCATAATCAGTACTCAGTTCCAAATGTGTGACCTACTCAACCGCAGTGTAGGCTGGAGGCAGAAGTCAGCAAGGGCCCACAGACATGTGTGGTCGGAATGCTATGCACAGAGTTGGTGGCATCACATCGGAGTATAGTGACATAAACACTGCCATGAAATATGTACTCTGCCAAATATGTAACCAAGACTCAGTTCCAAATGTGTGACCTACTTGTCTGCTGGGTATGCTGGTGGAGTATGTCATCGAGAAATGAGTACTTCGGGCCTTGCTCGCAGAGGCCGTGATGGTCTGAGGAGGCTGCCAAGGTCGCGGGCATCGGGCTTGGCGCTTGCACTGGAACGTGGTGGGCCCTCTTGGAGACATGCAGGTGTTGGAAGGTGAGCAGTAAGGACTAGATGCGCAGGGGCGGGCAAGACGAGGTCTGGGGATCAGCGGCCTGGGGTACAGCAGGCGCACAGGTTCGCAGGCAACACCACTCACGGCGTAGGCCTCATGGTGGGGTCAGAGGCGCTGGCCTGGCAGACACGTTGGCCATTCTGGATGGAACCACACCCTGGGCTACGTGCTTTTTATTCACACCCCTACGCTAGCCTGGCATACACCGGACCAGCCCATTCCACACACACTTACAGGGGTGACGTAACGAGCTACATTTCCGAGATCTTCTCCACTGGCTGGAGTGACATGGTTGCGTCCACTGTCCACAACACTGCCACCACCAGCAGTATATGTTGACATGGATATGTCTGTTGTTAGCATACTGCAGTCTGTCCAGCACATCCACGCCACACTTGACATTGTGTGCATTCTCATTCATGGGTCACATGCCTCCTTTGCACATGCCTGGTTCCCACCTCTCTCCACATTCTGCTATTCTGTGGCTGAGGTGTCATGCCGTGAATGGCTCATGTACATGGCTAGCCCAGGTTACCGCAATACGGTGTCCTGTCGTGTATGGTGGGTGTGCATGTTGTGTGGCATGTCGTATGTGAGTTTGTGATGTGTGCATTCTCAGAGTTGTGAGTTTCATGATTGTGGAGTTGCGGTGTGTGGTGTGTTCATTTGGTACTTACCAATAAGGTCTGCATTTCTTTTAGGTGCCATCCTGGAAGCGCCAGTTGATGATGGACTGTCGGAAGATGTATGAGTCATGCACACTGCCTGGGCAGCTGGCGGCGACATTGGTGAAGAGTCCCTGGTGGTGCACAATTGCTTGCACATTGATGGAAGGCGTGTGCTTCCTGTTGCGGTAATTGTGTGCAGTGTCTGCAGGGGGCACAAGTAGGACATGTGTGCAGTCAATTGCCCCCAACATGTGCGGAAATCCAGCTATGGCGTAGAAGCCTTGCTTGGTCTCCAGCTGTTCCTGCACAGTGTGGAAAGTATAGGTACTGGGGTACCAAGCTGATGATGGCATCCAGCACAGGTGTTAGGAACTTGGATAGGGCTGGCTGTGAGACTCCTCCGACTCTGGCGGTTGTTGGTTGGAATGTCCCAGAGGCCAACAGGTGCAGCACAGCCAGCAGATTTGTCTGAGGTGGGATGTTGGTTGTCCGCTGTGTTGGTACCGTCAGCCTGTGGGCAATGATGTTCAGGATGCGGAGGATGGTTGTCCTTTTGAGCCTGCAGTGGGCAATGACATTCTCTGGTGTTAAGTCTGTGAGGCTGGTGTATTTGCTGAAATTCTGCTGTCTTTGTCTGCGCTGCCTTTGTGGTGGTCCGTGGGGGTCCGAGGGGTGGTGGCGGGCCTGGACGTGGTGGCGGTGGGTGTTGTGGCCCTGTTGGGGCTCCGAGCTGCATGATGAGTAGCTCCATGGCATCTGTAGTTCTTAAGGTGTGGCTGTGGGCTGGGCTCCCTTTTCTGGTGCCGGGTGTCGTCCGACTTGCACCAGGTCAGAGCAGGTGTTATATTCCTGCTGCTAACGGGCCTCATCTCCTGTTTTGTGATCTTATCGCCGATCTGGCTGGTCGTTGAGAATGTTGCGAAGTGGTGTGTTCGCTGCTTTTTGCACGGGAATGCCTACTCTGCATATCATTAGCGTTAGTTGCCGGTGTCATCTGTGGCGATGTTTTTAGCAGCTGCTATCGCAGGTAAACTGGTGATACGGGCTATTATCACCGGCTTGTGAATGAGGTGATACATTTATTGCCCATTTGGCTGCAATAACGTGCCGATAACTCGGTGATAGATCCTTGAGAATCTGTCCCTCAGTGTATTCTTCAAACCATGTTATTTACCAACAACTATTGATTTTCTCCTGCATGGGGTACAATGAAACCTGGCAAACACATGGGAACTGGGGTGCAATGAAAAGACATAGGAACAGCGGTTCCAATCATTTATTCACTCAGAAGACTTTAAATTAGTTTACCATGTAGGGGATTCTATACATTTATGTTTTGTGGCAATCAAAATGCAATAAACAGTTTAGTTTTGGCAAGAAGACAAAGCAACGACTAAGCATGCTAAGTCAAAGTTACATAAACCAAGTTGCTTATACTCAGGTGCATATACATCATGCATATATATTTATATATACAGCCATAATCTGGCTGTAAACAGTGCTGATAGCACAGTGCAACCTAAATGAAAGTGCTCAAGTGCCATGATGTCCTTGACAGAACTCCCCTGCAGCAGAAATGGGAGCATGAGATAGGCTGCCCACTACACGAGTCAGCTGTGTCGTATCATACACCCATGTGGTATCCCGTAACTCAAGATTTAATTATTCTCAATTTAATAATCTGAGGAGGACCTTACCTCCTAGCATCTTGCCAAGATATATCCAGGGTCAGCCTCAGCTTGCCGCCACTGCAGTTCCCCTGACCTTCCGCACATGTTGTGGTTACGCAGGTCACTGAGAGTTTACTGGGATGGAGCCAATTCAGTTCTGTATCAAGTCACAGGACTTCGTTGAACCACTTCTTTAGAGATGCCTACCTTAGGCCTTTTCCCTCACCCAGATTCAGACAGGGCTTCATCTACCCTTGTCAATTTAGCCCTTCTGTTTTCAAGGCACCACATTACAATAAGATATAGAACCCGGTTTTACCAACAGTTCAGTCCTGGGGAATACCTACCACCACCTGACTGTCATCTGAGAGCCTCCACTTATGGAGAGGCGAGGGCAGGCTCAGGTAAGTACCCCATAGCCCATGACTGGGATTTGTTGGCTGCGACATTTGCTCATCTGATTAAGGACGCACACGTCCTCCCTGAACGTCCCAACATGGCTATACCATTTCACTGGTTTCTCCTAGATTGGAAATAAACTGAACCCATGTTTTCAATGATGAGTTCAACACTATTGTATCCTCGAGTTGATGATAGGGTTACCGGAAGCAGACACATGGATAGCCACATGGTCACATTTGCAATGGGAAGGAACTAGTTATGGTTAGGATGGGAGTTGGGCGTTAGCTGGAAGGGGCAGTTATTTTTAGGTGGAGCTACTTTACGGAGCTCCAAAAATGTTGGCAACTGTGTTTGTTATTCTGTATTGTATTCCATTTTGATACACACTTCAATGATGGTTGGTTTTTGTCTCTCTGCGGATTACCAATAAAGATATTTTTTTTTAAGTACCATTATGCCCTCATACAGTGGATGGCTGGATTTGAGCAGCTTGCCTACTGCAACTCCCTGATCCTAGAGCAGATATTACAAGCAGATTGCTCACTGTTGCTGCTAATCAGTCACTCCTCCTCAAATGTATAGTTTAACTCCTTCTCCATGCAGGTCTTCCTCTTCTCATTAGTCTTCTACAGCAGCAGTTGCTCATGCTTTACTCAGAGTTCAGAGATGTGCCCAGTCGATAAGGGAGACAGCAACCAGCATGGTCCTATCTCTAGAACATATTCCTTCCCAGCTATATTAGTGTGAAGCACCTCCTCTGATGATGAGAGATGGTGGAACGAAAGACCCCTGCTCTCATGCAACTTTTGAATTTGTTCAGTCGCAGAGAGACATGATCACTGAGTAGTCAAGGCATGCAATCATCACAGAAAACTGCAGCTTGTCCTGGGCTGGTGTGAGGTGATACTAGGACCAGGCTTGAGGCTGAATCCCAAAGGAATGCAGATCACAACAGGAAATTGGGCGGAAGGATGGTAGGTCTCTGGCAGAGACACTCTGGCAGCTTCAAACGCTGTAAGACTTCATGCCCCAACCACAAGATCAATACCACTTGGGCAGATGTGAAGACAAACAACATGTGGAGGCTTAAAGGTTCAGCAATAACTATAGACCAGGAGTGCACAAGCATGCCGCCATTTTTAAGGGTACGCACAAGTGGAGTCCAATGGACATTGTCATGCACAATGTCATACGTACCTGCAAACTTCACATTCTACCAAATGCACACCCAAATACTTACGGACAGCTTACATGCATATCAAAGACTTGATGGAGGTAAAGGATCCCAGGGAGCGGGATTGGGCAGAACTTTGCATGGGCATCAGCTGTAGGAAGGCTCCGCATAGGAGTGCAAGTAAAAAGAGCTGTCTCCAACTATAATCAGACTGCTAGCACTACCTTTGTGACTGAGCCGAGATTGAAAGGGCGGTAGCCACTCCCTTCAAAACGAGTGGGCTTTAGTTTCCCCCATGGCCAAAGAGCCATGCATTGGGGCACATGCATCCCAATTACCCCTGTCTAAGAGCGTCTTCAGATTCGGCTTCTACCTGAAAACAGCATACGGGACAGGAGGTACAGAGAGGTGGCAAAGAACTTAACTGTAAGAACAGGAGCATTGGTCAGAGGCTTCTACATGCATATCTCAACCCCCATTTTACTACATGTTTAAATGGAACCACGTCATTGGTTTAATCCTTTTGTCGGTTTCTGAGGTTGTCAATTGACTCAATTGACACAAGCTAAATAAGAAGATGAAATGCTGATTTTGAGTAACCCTGTCTGCACCACCTTCAAACCCTGTCAACCTACTGAAAGGAGCCGTTGTTAACATCCATTCTCAACTGTGCAGACTGTAGGGGGTTACATTTGATGCTAATTCCAATTGATCCTCTCAAATTCCTACCAGTTGTCTCAAATTGAGCTACTGACTTTTCCTTTCGTGGACATTCCTCCTTTTATAGTCTTGCTCGATGGGACAGATGCCACCAGACAATTATTTGAGCATCACCAGAAAGGGGTTTTGGTTCTGCCCATTTGTTGGGGGACAGGAGTATGTTTTGATTGGGAAGATGTTTTGTGCTTTCTGAAAACAACGGAATTTTCAGGGGCGCACACATGACGTGGTAATACTATTAAAGTGTCTTAGATAACTAGTTAATTTATGTTATTTTTCTTTGGCACCACCACAGATGGATGAAGGCCATCATTGACCTACATTGATTTGTAGGTCTGGCATGACAGTGCTGACCTTTTGACCTACACAAATACTATTCTACAGTTCTTTGCTTCCACAGAAATATGTATCTATTCCCAAGCTATCATCTTGTAATGCTTCACATTGTTATGCAACATTCCTTTCAAGCCAGATCTGTTGGCATTGCCAATGCTTGTTGGAATCTGAGTAGCAGTTGTGACTGTTGCAGTAGGAACTGGCTTTATTATGCATACTCATCTTCAAAGGCTTCAGACAGTATGAAATTAAGCTGCCTGCATGATCATGGATGCTCCCAAGTTCAGGTACTCGGCTCTTCGATTAGTATCTCTCAGTGGACTCTCCATTAAAGCCTGCACTGTGCTGTCAGTCTATGTGCATTGAGCACAGATCCCACTTCACTTACTGCCGGGCAGTTATTAAGAAAAGTCTCAATTCCTCATCTTCCCCAGTGCAATCTTAGGTCATATCCCACCCTCTTGAGAAGTATATATTTAATAAAGCATTTGAGTCATGAAAGAGGATACATGACCTAGGCAGGTGAGGTTGTCATCCCTTCTCTCTTTTTCTGATGTCAGTCCTTTATGTTGATATAAATATTGTTGTTTTTGTTTCTGCTTTCGATATACTATTTCAAACCTA
Organism: Lissotriton helveticus; assembly: GCF_964261635.1. Classification (NCBI taxonomy): domain Eukaryota; kingdom Metazoa; phylum Chordata; class Amphibia; order Caudata; family Salamandridae; genus Lissotriton; species Lissotriton helveticus. Next base: position 1,306,360,470 of record NC_136061.1, read on the forward strand.
ACAGCAGAGGGCGCCTCTATCCCCCTTCCCAGCCATACACACTCATACAAAAGTACACATACTAGTAGGGAGAAACACATAGAGGACACCCTAATACACACGCTCACACTTACGCACATAAAACACACAAACAGCCATCTCCTAGTGACTTATGGCCCCCATTCTTTACCCTTCTGGCCTACATCATCCTTAGGTGTAGGCAGCAGTAGCAAGTGGTGAAAGGAGGAGCAGCAGCCTCAGCAGGGTGCAGGAGGCAGCCCATTTCGCATATGCACTTAGGTCCAGGGCTCAGGGGAGAGTGCTGAGAAGGACGACAACAGTGAGGACAGAGCACAAAGAAAGCAATGGCAGCTTCGCACTCTTTGAACATGTCTGCCTCCTCTTTATCTTGGCAGACCTTTGCAAGGGTCACCCAAGAACAGGAGCATGTGCGATCTGGACGGCAGTCCTCAGCACACGCCTTGGTGCAGTGCGAACTGTTCGTGTGACCCAGTTTTAGATTACGGAATAGGCAAAATAGGCACCAGCCAATGAGCCCTACTCCTTTTAGGGGGCCCGTGAGAACAGATCAAAATAATATTGATTTGATATTGAAAGAAAATTACAATCAAGCTTTCTTAAACATTATTTTCAAAAGATAGACAAAAAGGAATCAATTCAAAGAAACAAAAACTTTACACTAAAGACTCTATAGAGAAAATACAGTGTTAACGTAATGCACCCATTAACAACTTAAAGTACATAAACCAGAGACATCAGATTGAGATAAAAGTTTGTCTCTCAAAAGGTCATCTTCTGGCACTGTCAGTTTGTAAAAAAATCTGGTGAACATGGTATTAGCAGAACATTTGTGAGTTAGGTCCCGAAATTTTGACTGTCTAGGGGCAGCCGCGGGCGGTAGTGGGAGTACTACTGACAGAGCTGATAACTCAGTATACACTTCGGTACAAGAAATTTCTTGTATTAGGAGATCTCAATCTTCATTTTGAGAATCCTAATTGTAAGGAGGCACAGGCTGTGGTGGATGCTCTGAAATCCCGGTCGCTTAAACTTCAATCCACAGCCCCGTTGCATCAACTGGGCCACCTCTTAGACCCCGTTTTTGCCAACTGGGAAGGAATTAAAATTGCCACACCTTTGCAAATTATTTGGTCAGATCATTTTGTTATTCCTTTCGAAGTTAAAATTGGCCCCCAGGATTGCAGTGTGACCAAAACCAGGCCTCTGAAACACAGAAACTGGAAGAAGTTCACGCAGGAAAACCTCAAATCCTCCCTACTTAAAGATTCACCTCCTCCCAGCGACACCCTGCTTAAGGCATGGGATGCTTATGAGAAATGGGTGTCTAGGGCTCTGGACACAGTAGCACCATGGACACTTAAGCCCCCGTCAGGAAAACTAAAACTGCTCCCTGGTTTTCTAAAGAACTTAAAGAAGCTAAAGCCAAATGTAAAAAGACTGAACGGAGCTGGAGGAAAAATTACAATCCAGAGGATAAGCTGAACTATAAGAGAGAATTAAAAATATATCATAAACTCGTAAGAGCAGCTAAAAGCGCTCATTTTAAAGGACGGATTGAATCTGCTAAAAATCCTACTAAGGAACTCTTTTTGATCTATAAAGAGCTCACGGCCTCAACCAGACTTGAGGCCCAAGATACCTACACTAATGAACTATGCGATGATATCGCAGATTTCTTCATAAAAAAAGTGGATTTAATACATGCCACCTTTACAGGTAGCACACCGACTAAATACTCGGTAGTGAAAAGTGATTCTGCCACCAAGGCCCATCTGACTCACTTTATAGTTCCGGAGAGGGTAGACCTGCTCACCATCGTAAATGGCATCCAGTCCGGCTCCCCCCTTGATGTGATTGCCCCCAATCGTTGTAAGGGTGTCATTGACTGTATGATTGAGCATATTGAACATCTGATCACCTTATCTTTTCAGGAATGTCACGTGCCTGATGTATGGAAAACGGCACAAGTTATACCCCTGAAAAAAAAAGCTAATATACATATTTCCCAGCTACAAAATCTCCGTCCTATCTCTCTCCTCCCCTTCTGTGGGAAAGTTGTGGAGAAGATAGTGAATAGTCAACTCATGAAATTTGTCGAGGAAAACTCTCTTCTCCATTTCACGCAGTCAGGGTTTAGAGCAGGTCACTCTACAGAGTCGGCGGTTCTCTTCTCCACAGAATGTTTGAGACAACTTGCAGATGAGGGGCAGACGGCAGCGTTGGTTTTACTAGACCTCAGTGCAGCATTTGACACCGTGCTGCACTCAACGCTGCTGTCTCGCCTCTCAGACTTGGGAGTAGTAGGACCAGCCCTGGAATGGATAGAGTCCTTTCTAGAAAACAGGAGTTTTCAGGTACACTGCCCTCCTCACAAATCGTCTCTTCGCAAACTGAGACATGGGGTTCCACAGGGCTCAAGTCTGAGCCCAACGCTATTTAATCTTTACATGGAGCCCCTAGCCCGTATTGTGGAAGCTTTTGGTGTGGATATCGTCACATATGCTGACGATACCCAACTACTAATTACACTTACCCACAATCAGGCAGAGGATGCCACCAACTTTTCCAACTGCATGCGATCTGTGGCAGGGTGGATGAACAACAACTGCCTATGCCTTAATGGCGATAAAACAGAACTGTTGGTGGTTGGTAAATCCCCCTCTGCCTGGTCGCAGGCCTGGTGGCCAACAGAATTAGGTGCGATCCCCCGCCCAGCGGACTCTGTGAAGAATCTAGGAATTTGGCTGGATGCGGAGCTTTCTTTTAAGCAACAGATTAGTAAAATTACGGGTAAATGTTTCGGAATATTAAAAACACTCCGTAAAGTCCTCGATCTGCTCCCCATTAGTGCCCGGAAGACACTTATTCATGCCCTAGTCACTCCTCATTTGGACTACGGCAACGCTCTTCTCCTAGGCTTAAGCAGAAAAGGCTTACATCAATTACAATGCGTCCAAAATGCGGCTGCCCGCCTGGTACTTAACCTTCCACACAGGGCATCTGGAAAAACAGCATTACGAAAACTTCATTGGCTCCCTATCGAGGAGCGCATCAAGTTCAAAGCTCTTTGTGTTGCCCATCGCATTGCCCAGGGAAAAGGGCCAAGTTACCTGCGCAACCTTCTCACTATCCATCGCCCCACCCGGAATCTTAGATCTGCTGGAGCGATGTTGTTTCAGCTCCCTCGTGTACGCAGGACTAGGATGGGAGGTAGCTCCTTTCGCTTTCTTGCGAGTAAGCACTGGAACAGTCTCCCTCTTGACTTGCGCATGGAGCCTTCAGAAACGAGATTCAGACTAAAATTAAAAACCTACCTTTTTCCAAGTCACTAATAGTTCCTTTGCAGCCTAGGACCCAGATCGGCCCGGACCTCGGCCTCTTCAGGGAGCAGTAGCATTTCTTAGCACGGGGACACACTGTCTTTAGTGTAACCAGGCGCTTTAAAAGTGGTTTTATTATTATTATTATTTCCGGCCGGGCAGTTACGTGGGGAGGGGGAGGGGCAGGGTGAGGTGTAGTAATGTATGGATTACGGACTTTAAAAGGTAAGTAAACATACAAATAAATAAAACGAATTTCGTTGCACACACTGCATCACCAAATGCGACGCAGTGTGTGCAATGACATTTGTATTATTTATTTTTATGTTTACTTACCTTTTAACCCCTTCCCCGCTCATGACGAGCTCAGCTCGTCATGAGTTGTGCTGTTCGCACGCTCATGACGAGCTGAGCTCGTCATGTAACGTGGCTTTTTAAAAAAAGCAGCGCAGCGCGAAAAAAGCCGCCGCGCGCATGAGGTTGAAGTCCGTAATCCATACATTACTACCCCCCACCCTGCCCCTCCCCGTCCCCACATCACCGCATGGCCGGTGCTCCCACTACCGGCCGCGGCTGTCTAGGGGTCTCCACAGGGTTTAATTTGGCTCGGATGTGCCCTGAACCAGGGTACAATTAATACCTGCCCTCTCCTGCAACAGTCTCCAAGACACATTTAGATCAGGGTGTGAAATTCCGCTCGTGGAGTTTGCGGAGTTTTTCACATGCTGCACTCTGCATAGTGCACAGAGTTCCATGCGCATGGTGCTATTTGCATGGTGCTATATGTGCTGATTTTCCTGCTCGGGACAAACACACTGACCCAAAAAAATCAGTGCAAACGGCGTGACCTAATGCACTCTGCCGCTTGTGGAACTCTGAGTAGCGCTATAGTTTTTTTGGGTCACTTCACGGAGTTCCACGTAACGGAACACCACGAACTCCGCGCAGGCCTATTTTTTTGCACATTCAATATTTGGTTGATTTTGAAGTCACCCAGCTGGCATGGCTGGTGCATCTCTACACTATTCCGCTCTCTTACACGGGAAAAATGCCCGGTAGCAGAGCAACCGAGCAGAACGCCAATACCCTTCCCCTCCCTCGATTAAAATCTGATCAAAACTGCCCCTAACGTCCCTGTTGACGGTTCACTTTAAAGATTTAGTTCACTATGTTGCAAAGGTTGATATTGTCTTGAATTTGGTGCAATACAATTGTTTTTAAGGACATAAATGTTTAAGGTTTTGGACACGTGTGCACTATAGTCCCAAAGGGATGTTTATGGTTTGCACACTTTTTTGCAGTATTCCTCAATAAAACATTGTCAGTCTGCATTACCTCACGTCTCTGGCCTTATATTGCATTTTTCCAGGATTGTGCCTTCCCCTAAACCGAACCCTAAGAGGTGACGCCCTACAATGTTCCCACAGCCTTGTGTTGAGTTCCACACTGCCATAATTCCCTGGGGGCACGTACATTCAGTCCCACGCTGACTTTCTTACTGGTACAAATGCAACTGATTAGACAAATAAGCAAACGCGAATTGTATGTTCTGGAAAATAATGCAAGTTGCCAGTGGGAACACAGCACTTTGCCAAAAGCAAGAGGAAAGAATGTGCGCCTCTTCCACAAATGGCACAGTCTAGGAATAGCCCTTGTGGTCGACCTTCGTGTGGGCGGGATCAGTACTTGGCCAGGGCGTGCAGCATTGTTATGGGAAGCCAGCATGGCTTTTACGAGGCTTTTGTCTTTCAAATGTACATGAGCACAGCATTGCGAGTTTATGAATGTCAGTCAGTCTACGATGATGGCCATAGGCCTTACCATTAAAGTCACTGAATAAAAAATGAGCAGCGCTGATCAGAGCAACGTGTTATACGTTTGGTGGGTATCCACTCACCAGACCTGCCCACATCTGGGAACAAAATAAATCTTCAATATCCCCTATCATAAAGTTTTATATTATTTTTCTATCCTCAAAACCGAAACTGTGTAGCCGCTCAACTCGTTCCCAGATAAGGTTCCAGACTGCAATAAGGGTGACCACCCTAACTCTTGGAGGGCCGCACCCAAGGCAGATTTTCAGGGTAGCTGTTGGCTATGTTAATTAGTTTCAATTAGGGTAATTGAAAATTAATCTAAGAAAATAAACCAATTTCGATATCTTGAATATCAAACCTATTTCTTGCACTTCTAGACTTGATTTTCTAATATTTCATTAACTTTAATCGTTACAGCTTGCAAATGCAAAGAAAACCAAAAACACCAAGTAAGTGGTGCTATTACCCCAATGCACTGCTCATGACATGACAAATTATATCCATTGTACCATCGGTTACAACACATAATAGTGTCAGACTGATTTGCATATGGCCATGTCTGAACTGGGGTGGTAGAGTGAGCTAAAGAATGGTGATGGATTAAACCCAGATCAGTTGACTGGGGGTGAGTGTTTGATTTGCTCAAACGCTCTGTCCATCATCCACTTTGGTATTGCTTTGTTCGCCCTAAGTTGGCAGGGTATGCCCAGACGTGGGTCCCTTGCTCACTCTTCCACTGGATTCAAGATAGCCTGGCTGATGAGGATTATGAATCCGAAACCGATCCCAGGATGCTTGTTTGCAGTCCAGGGAAGACATGGCTTGACAGTTCGGGCTGGACTGTTCCCATGAGGCACAGTGTCAGACTGATTTGCATAAGGCCATGTCTGAGCTGGGGTGGTGGAGTGAGCTAAAGAATGGTGATGGTTAAACCCAGATCAGTTGACTGGGGGTGAGTGTTTTATTTGCTCAAATGCTCCGTCCATCATATCCTTTGGTATCGCTTTTTTCACCAAAGAGCGTCGTCAAACTCATACCATTTTAATATTTGCGGCTCAGGGCGGGCTGATGAGTGAGGGGGTGCGGCAGGCTGGGAAAGTTCAGGACATGCCGGGCCTGCACGGAGGAGGAAATATGCTTTGTTGCAGCTAGAACCTGAATAAAAGCAGAATAAAAGCAGCAAAAGCAACAAAAACAATCCCGGAGGCCGCGTGGATGATTAATTCCTCATTCAGGAATTGAATTAGAGGAGCTGCAGGCACAAAAGGTGAGTCTACTCCCTTCCCAGCACCTGTCTTTTTTCATGGGGTACCTCAGAGCAGTTATTAAACGATAGTAGCGTCTGACACTGCAGGTCACAAAAGCTGAAGTTTCAATCCGATTGATTAAGGAAGTTGAACTTAGAACAATTAGGAACTGGTGCACTCTTAGCGTGAACATTTTAAATATGAGTGTGTCAAAACGCATTTCAATTCTCATACGCTTTGCCTGAATACCCAGGCCCTGCCTGTTTGACTTTTTCAGAAAACATGAGCATACTGGGACCTCTGCCCGGCTGACTGCAGCCTTCTTTGTAAAATCAGCTGTTAGTTGTTTAAGTGAGGGCCACTGGATTGCTGAAAAGACACCCTTTGATTTCCAAATGTATTTCAATCTGGACAGTTCTATAACCTGGCTGCAGCACTCTTTGGATAGAGTTGTCGAAAGTGATGTGAATACCGGGGTCAGTTGCTCTCAAAGCAGCAGCTCTAACCACACTAGTATCAGCCATTCGCACAGCTAAGTTGAAAAGAGGATTTAGAGGGTGAACGGTCTATCAATGTACCTGTTTGATTGCTTACAGAGCCATAAGAGTGTGTAAGATTTGAAAGTGCACTGCATTGACCATTGTTTTGATGCAGGCAGTAGTTGGCAGTGCAGTGGTACATGCATTGTTTTTGAATTTTACTGATCCTTAGTTTTTGAGATTCGTCTGTGCAAAGGAGAGAGCTAGTAGCTACCAAAACTCTATGAACGGCGTTATGCCTGGGTATTTTTCTACATTTTTTATGACAAGAGCAAGCAACCCCCAACCTTTGCTCTACCCACTTCACTTAAAATACAGAGGGTAGAGAGACTCCAAAACAAAGTAGAGAAAGGAAAACACGCTATGAAACCATGATATATGTATATAGACATATATATGTATATATATATATATATTACCTACTGGCGGTCGCCAGTAGGTATATATAGTTAGGATTTTTTCTCTATGGGTTTTTTGAAAATTCTATGTCTAATAACTTTGGCGTTTGTGGACGGAATCGGCTGAAATTTTCAGGAAAATGGCACATTTTGTTTCTGAGCAGCCCTTGAAAATTTGGGGGGGTTCGTCCAGTGGGGGCCGAGAAAAAAGGGGGGTCCCAAAACGTGTTTTTAACATTGAGTTTTCCATAGGGCGGTTGGCCTCACTTTTAGCCCGAACGGCTGAATGGATTTGCACGAAACTTGGCAAAATTGTAGGGACTGGTAGCCCGATGTGCCTTTTGTAGGTCTCAATATATGTGCTCCAGTGGATTTTGAGAAATTAACGTTTAAAAAAAGATATATATCTGTAACAGCGGACCGGTTAGCGCTCTGGTTCGCGGACTTTTCGCGCAACGGAGCTTTGTGAAGCGAAGCTGATTGGTTCTCCGGCGTCTGTCAACATTCCAAACAGTCCGTAGCGGCCGCCATCTTGTCTCTCGGTAGGATCGAGAGACAAGAGGAGGTCAAAACAAAGGGGGAAATAACTATAAGGGGGCATAGTAGATCCTCGCTGACCCCCTAGGTTTGATGTGGAGGTTTTAAAAGGGCCCCGCGGGGCAAAAAAAAATAATAATAATAATAATCGAACGGCTGAATGGATTTGCACGAAACTTGGCAAAATTGTAGGGACTGGTAGCCCGATGTGCCTTTGCTAGGTCTCAATATATGTGCTTCAGTGGATTTTGAGAAATTAACGTTCAAAAAAAGATATATATCTGTAACAGCGCACCGCTTCGCGTACTTTTCGCGTTACGGAGCTTTGCGAAGCGAAGCTGATTGGCTCTCCGGTGTCTGTAAACATTCCAAACAGTACGTAGCGGCCGCCATCTTGTCTCTCGGTAGGATCGAGAGACAAGAGGAGGCCAAAGCGAAGGGGCAAATGACCATAAGGGGGCATAGTAGATCCTCGCTGACCCCCTAGGTTTGATGTGGAGGTTTTAAAAGGGCCCCGCGGGGCAAAAAAAAAAAAAAATAATAATAATCGAACGGCTGATGACCATAAGGGGGCATAGTAGATCCTCGCTGACCCCCTAGGTTTGATGTGGAGGTTTTAAAAGGGCCCCGCGGGGCAAAAAAAAAAAATAATAATAATAATCGAACGGCTGAATGGATTTGCACGAAACTTGGTAAAATATTAGGGACTGGTAGCCCGATGTGCCTTTGCTATGTCTCAATATATGTGCTTCAGTGCATTTTGAGAAATTAACGTTCAAAAACAAGATATATATCTGTAACAGCGCTCCGCTTCGCGGAGATAAAATTATATGTGTATTACCTAGCTGTTGCTAACACCAGTTAGCGACGGCTAGTAGGAGATAGCGACCATCTTGGGTCCCACTTTGCATGTGAGTGATATTTATCACTAATGACATGCAAAGTGGGCATGCCAAGATGTTAGCGACTGGAAACAGTCGCTAACATCGCTATCTCCTATTATCAACTTTTGGAAATATTCGAGATAAGCGCGAATATCTCCAAAAAGTAACAGCTGCCCTGAGCAGTTCTTAGCCATGTTATCCAATGGGAGGTGGATAACATGGCTAAGAGCATTAGCTCGGTAATGCATGAATATCGCGGAGTTTTCAGCGATATTAATGCATTGCGCTCGTTTTTTATCGTATTTGCGATAAACCTTGATAATAGCAAGGTTTATCTGCGATAATTTCTGACGGTAAAAAAATCTTTGCAATGCATCGTTAGGGATAAATATCGCTTAACTTTGGTAATATGCCCCAACGTCTGTTAACGTTCGATTCGAAGGAAATCAGGAATTGTTGAAAAACATTGTGTGCGCCATCTTGTCTTTTTTCAAATGCCACACTTTTGTCGTGCACGGCAGCCATTTTAGATGCCTTGACCAGATCCACTCTGTGCACGCTGTCGATCCTTAGCATGGCTCCCCACCCTCGCAAGCATCTCCCCCAGGCAGTGGTCACCCCCGCTCTCTGTTTTATGCATGGGTAATAAACCTCCCCCCATCTGCGCTGTTCTTCCCTGAGAATCACACCCTGTGCCCGCCCGACACCTCCCTTTCGCCCTATTCACTACCGCACCCTCTGACACTCCTTTTCCTCTGTGTCCGATTGTCCAGGCCGGTCCTAGGCTATCAGCTAGCCCTGCAGATGTAGTTTATGGCCACAGCTGTAAAGAATCACCCGTCTTCAAAGGAGTTATAGTAGATCAAGGCCCACACTCGATGAGATCCGTCACAGCAGAAGCGTTGCTATTATCTGAAAACCATCCTGTATTGTGATTGGGGAGGGGACCGAGCGTGAAGCGGAAGATTCCAGGGATGACTCTTTGTACATCAAAGTTTTTACAATTATGTGTCACATTAAAAATATATAGCACTCCGACAAAGTAGTAAGATTATAAAACTTTAATAATTTATAAATATATACAAGAAAACAAAAATAGTAATAACATATAAACATTTTTAGAGAAAAACAACGAAGTAGCGGTCGGCTGTGCGAATAGTCCCAACGCAGCACAACGTCCAGATTTCCGGCGTGGGGCGTCGCGGGGGGTGGGTCATCAGTAGCAAACTGTTGTGCGAATAGTTCCAAGGCAGCAGAACGCGCCGAAATCTAGATGACACGAAAGTGATGTCTAGTAAGTTGCCACCCAGCAAATAACGGCGTGGGGCGTCGCGGGGGGTGGGTCATCAGTAGCAAACTGTTGTGCGAATAGTTCCAAGGCAGCAGAACGATGGCACCAAGGTGATGTCCAGTAAGTTGCCGCACTGGTTTTGGTATCCTACAATGCTGCTCCGAATAACGGCGTGGAGCGCCCCGGGGGAGGCGGCGTGAACGGGCCTCTCCAGGTGGAGTCTCATCTGTTTTAGTGGGGCGCCCCTTTACCGTTTCAGTTGCCATTCCGTCCGCTTTTGGTCCACTGTGTCAAAATCCGCCATTCAGCTGAGTTGCGCCCACTCTTGCGGTGCAGCGATAGGCGGCTGTCACAGGACTCTCAAAATGGCGGCAGGCTGTTTCCTTTTTGGGCCTGGTCCACTGAAATGGCCCTGGGACACCTTGGAAATCGGACGCTTGTCTGCTAGGTCTTGGACCCCATTCTCGAAAGCGTCCCCTCCGCCTTGAGAATTCATCAAAAGTTTTGGGGGCTCCGACTCCTGCAGGCTTCTGGTGGGGAGCGGCTGCCATGATTGCTCGCGGAATGACCACGACTGAGCTACGAGATGGTGGTGCTTTCATGCTGACGCCAGCTTCAGTCTGAAACATCCAGAAACAAGGTGGGGCTTTCATCGTTTGGGGGAAAAAAAAAGTTTTCATCCAATGAAAAGTGTTGTTTTTAGGTCATATGATCAAGCCTTCCATCATTAGGAAACCAAAAGTAAAATGAACCAATGAAAAGTTTTATAAACAAGTCACATGACCTGTTATGCGGCATAGGGTATAAAATGCGGAGAAAATACGTTGGCACGTGAGGCGGCGTCAGTAGCGGACCAATGTGCGAATAGGCCGAAGGCAATACAACGCGCCAAGATCCGGATGGCACCGAGGTGGTGTCATAGTTGAGAGTTCTGAGCAGCGGTTGTAACACTGTCTGAAGCTTATTTGCAGCTGCTGCAGCTTCACTACGCGCCAAGATCCGGATGGCACCGAGGTGGTGTGTAGGAAGTTGCCGCACTGGTGTGGCCATCCTACAATGCTGAAAGTCGGCGTGGGGCGCCCCGTTGGCCTGTGAGTTTGCGTCAGTAGCGGACCGATGTGCGAATAGGCCGAAGGCAGCACAACGCGCCAAGATCCGGATGGCACCGAGGTGGTGTCTAGTAAGTTGTCGCACTTCTGTGGCCATCCTACAATGTTGAAAGTCGGCGTGGGGCGCCCCGTTGGCCTGTGAGATGGTGTCAGTAGCGGACTGATGTGTGAATGGGGCCAAAGGCAGCGCAACAATATTTTCTACTATATTTCCGGTGTAGAAGACACCACAAGGCGCTGAGATGCCAAGATCCGGATGGCACCGAGGTGGTGTGTAGCAAGTTGCCGCACTGGTGTGGCCATCCTACAATGCTGAAAGTCGGCGTGGGGCGCCCCGTTGGCCTGTGAGATGGCGTCAGTAGCGGACCGATGTGCGAATAGGCCGAAGGCAGCACAACAATATTTTCTGACTGACACCACAAGGCGCTGAGATGCCAAGATCCGGATGGCACCGAGGTGATGTCTAAGTTGCGGACTGATGTGCGAATGGGGCCAAAGGCAGCGTAACAATATTTTTTGTATGGAAGATACCACTAGGCGTTGAGATGCCAAGATTCGGATGGCACTGAGGTGATGTCTAGCAAGTTGGTGTGGTCATCCTACAATGCTGAAACTCGGCGTGGGTCACCCCATTAGCCTGTGAGATGGCGTCAGTAGCGGACCGATGTGCGAATAGGCCGAAGGCAGCACAACGCGCCAAGATCCGGATGTCACCGTGGTGGTTTCATAGTTGAGAGGCACTTCATCTGCAGTGGGGCGCCGAGATCCGGATGGCACCGAGGTGATGTCTAGCAAGTTGCTGTACTGGTGTGGTCATCCTACAATGCTGAAACTCGGCGTGGGTCGCCCCATTAGCCTGTGAGATGGCGTCAGTAGCGGACCGATGTGCGAATAGGCCGAAGGCAGCACAACGCGCCAAGATCCGGATGTCACCGTGGTGGTTTCATAGTTGAGAGGCACTTCATCTGCAGTGGGGCGCCGAGATCCGGATGGCACCGAGGTGATGTCTAGCAAGTTGCTGTACTGGTGTGGTCATCCTACAATGCTGAAACTCGGCGTGGGTCGCCCCATTAGCCTGTGAGATGGCGTCAGTAGCGGACCGATGTGCGAATAGGCCGAAGGCAGCACAACGCGCCAAGATCCGGATGTCACCGTGGTGGTTTCATAGTTGAGAGGCACTTCATCTGCAGTGGGGCGCCGAGATCCGGATGGCACCGAGGTGATGTCTAGCAAGTTGCTGTACTTGTGTGGTCATCCTACAATGCTGAAACTCGGCGTGGGTCGCCCCATTAGCCTGTGAGATAGCTGTTCTTTGGATTTGGGCCTGGCTCGTCTGCTGTAGTGGGGCGCCCCTTTACCGTTTCAGTTGCCATTCAGCTGAGTTTCGGCTGCTCTTGATGCTACAGCGACAGGCGGCTGCAACAGGACTCTCAAAATGGCGGCCTGTTCTTTGGATTTGGGCCTGGTCCACTAAAATGGCCCTGGGACACCTTAGAACTCGGACGCTCGATTTTTTTTTCCTTTCCTGTACATGCAAAAAAAGGTAAATGCCCGGTACGTTACACGCTTCATCTGCCACGATGAACTCTCCAGAGGAACCGAAAAAAAATATAGTTGTGGTAACTATACCATGCATCGTCATATGGAGAGGTGGCACCAATTAATTATAGTGCTGCATAAAAGAGAGATTTGGAGGAGAACCCCTGACCTGCTAGTACATTCATCAAAGAAGTGGCACTGAGAGCTTCAGAGGCAAGGGAAACGGTCCCAAATATTTAGAAGAACTTTGGAAAGATTAAAATGACATGTTTAGATTGTGGCAAATTAATTTCATGTGGACAGATGAGTGTTACTCTAATAAATACAGCATATGAACATCATCATAGTCGATGGTTGGTAGAGACATTTTGACTATATCCTGGACCTGCCCGTCCTCGCCCAAAATGGCGCCAGAATAAATGGGACTCGTAACTCCTTGTTGTGTACTGGTTGCAGAACCTTGAAATCACGAGATACGTATGCAGTTTTGAAGCACATGGCGGGCGGGGACGAGAATTGATTGAATATTTCGACATCCCTATTGATATTAAGTTCTGATGTGTTATTGATTACTGTACTGTTGAAAGTTCGAATTAACGTCACCCATGGTACTTGCCCGCAAATGTATATCTAGATAATTTTATTGTAACTGGCCCTGTCGTATTTTAATTATAAAATGTACGTCCACCGATTCCGTAACTGTTAGACACCTTAGTTCTTGCAACCTAATGGCCCGCCCGTTACGTTCCTCTACAGTGTAAATGTCTATTCATCATATACGATTACAGTTTGCTCCGTGGCCGGCCCACGTGGTTATAGGCTCGTATTTGTATAATGAAATTTTCACAATAAAGGTTTTTAAAAGAAAACATGGTAGTAGTATATACATTGGTAAAGTTTTTAATAATAGTCACTGTTTTAGAATCATTAAAAGGCAAGTGAAATAAAGCAGACCAATTACATGAAGGGTAAAAGGTATAATACGAAGGAACGCAGTAAAGATAAATGGTCAAGGGCTGTTGTGTTTTCTATTCCTGCAACATAAAGTGATCGATAAGAATCTCATATTCAGGCGTATCGGCGACTAAGACAGCAGGTCGACCCTCTTTTGCTCAACGGCTCCGTCATGGGACGAAGAAACGCTCTTTTTCTCGAAAAAAGAATATATTTTACTTGCAGGACAGTTGTAAAATTTCCGGGAAAGTACATTAGCCTGGAACATTATAACATATATTTAAGAAAAAATAATGTTCGGAAGTAATGAAAAGCGTAATTTTTAGGTCATATGACCAAGCCTTTCATCATTACAATAAGAAAAGTAAAATGAACCAATGAAAAGTTTTATTAACAAGTCACATGACTTGTTATGCTTACGTTACGCGCTGCGCGCCCCGGATGACTTCCGGATGCGCTAACGCGGCGCGTCATATGACGCATTACGCGACAACGCAGGTACAGAATATAGTCAAAATGTCTCCACCAACCAGCGGTCGGAACACAACCCCTTTCAGCAGGCTAAATAGTTCTGTTAAATGACAACAGAAGGGACAGGCAACAAGAACCATCAGTCAAAGAGGGGAGGGCTAGTTCTTCTCTATCGGGTTACATTGGGGCGCTACCGGAACTGATCGAATTGGTAGTCTACAGTGTTTCTGGATGTTTCAGACTGAAGCTGGGGTTAGCATGAGAGCAGCACCATTTCGTAGCTCCGTCGTGGTCATTCCGCAACCAATCATGGCAGCCGTTCTTTATCGTTATTTTGGGCGGGGTGGGTGGCGGAGCCGAGCTGTTTTGCAGCCATCATTGTGTGGAGTTCAGTTCATCTCACTAGTTTTGTATTTGTCATGAGGGGTTGTTCCTAATGTTTCTATTTTAGCGAGGTCAAAAAGAGATCCCATTAGTGGCCTACTGATTTTGCTCGATTCCTTTTCTTTTTTTTACACGATTTTTCGTTATCTGCAAAGACTAAACAGAGTATTGCGACTCTGTGTTTGTTTGTAAATAGAGAATGAACCAAAGAGAACTAATTCTAAAACAGTAAATACTTGGATAACAATGAATCAAATGGAGAGAGAAGCAGGCACGACGGATTACAATGGGGGCAAAGACCTGCGTTAACTACCTTTCACTATCTGCAAAGAGAGAGTACTCCTAATAGAAATGAGGGGGGGGGGCACCATTCAAAGCAGATCAGTGTGCATAAACACGAAAATGTTTTCACTTACCACGTACTTGACATTCGACAGCTTATGATATTTGCTATTAAAAAACCATTGAAATTCACTGAAAAACCATAGGTTATAGACCATATATAGTTAGGAATTAGCATTTACAAAACCTTGAAAATTCACTGAAAAAACCATAGGTTATAGACCATATATAGTTAGGAATTAGCATTTAAAAAACCTTATTTTACTCACACAAAACCATTGAAATTCCATATATAGTTAGTTGCACTAACTATATATCGCGCACCTGCAATCCACTGCTGATGATGTCACATATTACATCATTCATGACATGGTCAGTGACATCACTGATGACATCACTGATGACATCTCAAATGACATCACTGATGACATCACTGATGACAACATCCAGTGACTGTATGTTTCTGTAAAGTTAAAATGTGTCTTACATATTGAAGAATGAGTGGAAGTATAAGTGTCTGGACAAAGGATTTAGTAGGTGCATGACTGAATGCATGAGTGAGTGATTAAATGTGTCTCACTGAGTGCATGGGTTAGTGACTAAAGTGTCTTAATTTGTGCATCATTATGTCTGTTGTTCTGTAAACTGCTGCATGTTTTGATCAGTAGCTATATGATTAACTATATGGGTTACTGATTGATTGTCCAAGTATTTGTATGGGAGACTGAGTGTGTGTGTGGCTGGCTGGGAGGTGTGTGACTCTGTGCAGATCAATGTGTACTTGTATCAATGATTGTATAACAAGGTAAGTATGTGTTAGTATATGTTTGAAAATGTAAGGTGCTCTATGTTTAACTGTATAGACAAGAAAATGGAAGTGTCATTGATTCTTTACAGGACTGACTAGGTGTGTGAGTAACTCCATGGATGAGTGGCAGACTGTGAGTGTCTGTATAGGTGTATGAGTGCATATGATAGTGTTGTAAAGATGAGTGATTGTATGTATGAATGATAGTATGGGTGAATGAGTGAAGGTGTGTGTAGACGTAGGAATCAGTGAGTGCGTATGTAGTAACTAGTATTGGTGTGTCAATGGTTTCAAAAATTATATTCTGTATTTAACACTGGGTGAAACAGAGGTTATATTAAAATGTGAGGAGATGCATTGTATTGTCACATGAATGATATCATCAGTGATGTGGTCATTGATGTCAAATGAGATGTCATCAGTGATGTCATCAGTGATGTCATTTGAGATGTCATCAGTGATGTCATCAGTGATGTCACTGACCATGTCATGAATGATGTAATATGTGACATCATCAGCAGTGGATTGCAGGTGCGCGATATATAGTTAGTGCAACTAACTATATATGGAATTTCAATGGTTTTGTGTGAGTAAAATAAGGTTTTTTAAATGCTAATTCCTAACTATATATGGTCTATAACCTATGGTTTTTTCAGTGAATATATATATATATATATATATATATATATATATATATATATATTACCTACTGGCGGTCGCCAGTAGGTAGTTATAGTTAGGATTGATTTCCATAGGGAAATCGCAACATTCTATTTGGAATAACTTTGACGCCGGTTGAGGAATCGGCCTGAATTTTTCAGCAACTTTGCCTCGCAGTGCTCCGGTCCTTTCCTGAAAGGTTGGGGGGGGATTCGTCAAGCGGGGGCCAAGATAAAAGGGGGTCCCAAAACGTGTTTTCCCCATGTTAATTTCCATAGGGCGGTCTGTCGCACTTTTAGCTCGAATGGCTGAATGGATTTTCACCAAACTTGGCAAAATTGTAGGGACTGGTAGCCCGATGTGCCTTTGCTATGTCTCAAGATATGTGCTCCAGAGGATTTTGAGTAATTTAGGTTCAAAAAAATGTATATATCTGTAAGCGCGCCCCGGTACGCGCACCGGGGAGCGCTCCGGGCGCGCCACGCGACTTGCGCACGGAAAGCTGATTGGCTCTCGGGTGTCTGTAAACATTCGAAACAGTCCGCAGCGGCCGCCATCTTGTGTCTCGGTAGGATCGAGACACAAGAGGTGGCGAAAAACAAAGGGGGAAATGACCAAAAGGGGGCAGGGTACACCCCCCCTGACCACCTAGGTTTGATGTGGGGGTCATAAAAGGGTATGTAGAGGCCTAGTGTAAACTAGGTCTGACCGGGAGCTCACCCCTGTGTCCCGAAGGTTTCAAAACATTTTTGTAATTAAACGTAATTACTCCAATCTTTAAAAAAATTGATTAAATCACATTATTGTATACAAAATGAAACTTTTTTAGTTCACCATTATAGGCATGAATGACAACAAAGTATATTAGATACAAATAGTCATGAAAAATGTAATTTTTTTTAGTTTAGCAATCACATTATTTTCTGTTATAATGTTCAAAGACAGTTTGAATAAACAAAAAATATTACAAAAAATATAACATTTCCCAATGCATTTCGGGTCATATTCGACCCTTCTTCAGGGGAATATTCGAGCGTAGAAATGAATCCAAACTTGTTTATCTGTGTAATTCACATCAGTTCCATGAACGGGCACTGTAAAATTAATAGTAAGTAATGTGTCTCTGCTAGACATCGTTACATATAAATTAATACATATGAAGGGTGTACATATGAAATTACATATAGAATTAACACTAATCCCACTGAACACAGAAAGAAATGAAAATATATGCGCGTTTTAATAAAACGTGAAGAATGCGAAAAACAGAAAAAACCAAACTCCCAACACCCTAGTGGGAGAAAATCTTAGTGCAGAATCCAAAGACTAGGTGCCTAACATGTGTACACAGTTAATAAAATATAGTGATTGAATGTGTTTACTATGTACCTGACTGATGTAATCCTTAAGTCCATATATGTGGGCTAGACAGGTCATCAAAGGTGATCCAGTCTGTAAATGTTGACAAATCATGAATAACGATTCCAGTGTTACTAATTAGAATTGCCTGTTAAAGGAACGGGTTTCTAATCTTACCACGTCAAAATTAGTTGTGGTGTGTCCCAAAGTTCTCAATCAAGGTGTTCGAACGAACAATGTCTGGTAAAAAGAAAATCACGCGATGTAATAACTACTGAGTAGGATAAAAGAGTGTAAGAATAGTGTAAGTCAGACGCCAATAAGGCGCGAACGCCTACCTTACTGCTAACGTGTACCACGATCTCTGACCTCCCAAGGTGTTCGAACGAACAATGTCTGGTAAAAAGAAAATCACATTATACAATAACTCCTGAGTAAGATTCGGGAGTTTAAAAGTAGTATAAGTCAGACGCCATTCAGGCGCGAACGCCTACCTTACTGTTAACGCGTACCACGATCTCTGACCTCCCAATCACTTCCGTTGTAAACATCCGGTGTGGGGCTGCATCTTAAAGTAGAGGGACGTACTGAATAAAAAACGTAATACCAACCCTAGAGGGTTACCTCCTGGTGATAGTAAAATGTGTGTGAACTACTAAGATGAAAAGAGTAATGAATAATAATTAATAATAATTGACGTGTATGTAAAGAAAAACGAATCAAAAACAGTGGAAAAGATAATAAGAAAAGTAAAGGGATATAGTGTCAATCCTGTACAATGGTCAATAAAGGAACAATTCTAAAAATTCGATAGATGTCAACAACTTAGCGGTATTTACTGTATGGAACATCCAAATCCATGGTATGATATGCAATGAATATATGATCCTCATAGAAAACACACCATCTTGTACTGATCATTGATCCCACCCGGTATTAGTGTACCCAGTTTTTTTATCCAAAATGTCTCTCTACGAGCCAGAGCCACGTTATGATCCTGACCCTTGTGTTTCTCTACCACTTCTAAAATAGTGAATCTAAGTTGTGGTATGGTGTGATTAAATTTTAACCAATGAGTTGCTAAGCAAGATGTTGTAGACTTGTTGCGTATGGTGCTTTTATGCTCGATAATTCGAGTCTTGACTTTCCGGGAAGTTCTTCCCACGTAGGTGAGTCCACAAGGACAAACTATCGCTTAAATTACCCCAGTGGTATTGCAATCTCCATTGAATTTCAGTTGAATTTCTTTACCGGTGTGAGGGTGTGTGTACTTTTTGCTCACCATCGTGTTGTTACATTGTCCACAATTATGGCACTTCCCCATGCCTTTGTACTGAGTCTTTGAATGATGACAAGGATTCTTTAGTATTTCTCTAATGTTCTTTGCTCTGGTGTGTGCAATAATTGGAAAGTTTTTAAATAAATTGGAAAAATCTGGTTCGTTGGCTATCATTTCCCAACGTTTCTTTAGGATCTGTTTTATTCTTTGTGACTGTGTAGAGTGTTTCATTACAAACACTATCCGATCATTGGCAGATTTCTCCGTTTTTCTCAATAGAGTACTCCTGTCCATCGTCGAAACCTTTTGCACTGAGGTTGCTAGTATTTCTGGTGGGTAACCTCTAGCGGTGTATTTTTCTACCTGGTCTTTGATCAAAAGGTTGCAGTTCATTGGGTCTGAGGAGATCCGTTTAATCCTAATCAGTTGGGAGGTAGGTAAATGATCTTTCAAATTTTTAGGGTGGGCGCTCGTGTAATGTAGCGCATTATTTACATCTGTAGGTTTGCGAAAAACAGTGGTTGCAATGCCTTCTGGTGATTTACTTATTTCAATGTCCAAAAATTGTATTTTCTGTTCTTGAATGTTATGGGTAAATTTAATCCTTGGGTTCCGGTCGTTTAGTTCTTTGATTAATTCTTCCAACTCAATTTTGGTACCTCGCCAAATTATCAAAATGTCATCAAAGAATCGTAAAAATAGAACTAGATTTTCCGTCCACCTGATGTTTGATAAAATGAACTGTTGCTCAAAATACGCTATAAAAGTATTGGCGTATGCCGGTGCTCCTGAAAATCCCATGGACGTTCCTGTTCTTTGGAGAAAGAATTTAGATTTCCAGGAAACGTAACTGTGGTACAATGAGAAGTGTAGGAGTTCTAGTAGAAAAATTCCTAGTTGATGATCAAAATCCGATTGTAACAGTCTCCATTCAATGGCTTCAAGTCCTTCAGTGTGTGCGATTGATGTATATAGTGCGACCACGTCAATGGTGCACAGTAATGTGTTTTCTCCAATGAGATTGTTGACTGCTCTTAATTTCATTAAACAATCCGTAGTGTCTTTCAGGTATGTGTCCCACGTTTGAACCAGTGGTTGTAAATGGTGGTCAATAAATCGGCCTACGGGTTCATGAATAGAACCACATCCTGCCACGATGGGTCTAAAAGGTGGATCATTAATGTTCTTATGTATCTTGGGCAGCATGTATATGTGTGGCACTTGTGGCGTGTTGGTTCTGAGATATTTGCCCGTGTTAGCGTTGATAATACCAGAGTTCTCCGCTCGACTGATGATTTCATCCAGTGTTTTGCTGAATTCATGTGTGGGATCCTGATCCAATGGTATGTATGTTTCAACCTCCAAAACGTGCTCATCTACTTTCCGATCATAGAAAGTGATGTCCATCATCACCAATGCGCCGCCCTTGTCCGCCGGTTGAAATGTGATTGACGTGTCTTGTTTAAGGTCATTGAGAATTCTCTTTTGTTTTTTGGATAAGTTCTGTTTCTTAGGTGTTTCATATTTGATTGCCTCTAGGTCTTTTTTCACTAGAATTTCGAAGTTGTCCAATATTTTATGCGAAATGGGGGACATACATTTGCTTTTAGGTTTAAATTTGTCCTGAGTTCTTGTAGTCCCATCCATCATTGTGGTGGAGAAAAACCATTTCAGTCGTAATTTCCGTAAGAATTTGAAAAGGGCTATCTCCGTTTCTAAACCGTTAGATACGTAAGTGGGTACAAAGGATGTCCCTTTGTTTAGTACTCTCTCTTCATCAAGTGTTAGTATCCTGCTAGAAATGTTCACTACTAAGTCACTTTCTTTGTGACTTGTCTCTGTGGTCGTCCTGTCTCTACAGTTTTTTTTGCGACCTTGTCCCCTGCGGGTGCGGCTGTTCTTGTTTCTGTGGACTGGTCTGGTGGGTGGACTGCTGCTTGACCCTCCGCTAAAAAAGAAGGTTGTAGGTTCTGCGAGGTGCCTGATGTTGTTGCTTCATATGGTGCAGTGCTCGCTGCAGTTGGCGCTGGTGGCCTCTGTAACGACAGGTCTTCGTCTGGTACCACACTCTCCTCTGATGAGGTGTTCCTAGGAGTTTTACTGGTGAACCTTCTATGTGCATAGGCTTCCGCCCATGTATAAACCTCATCTAATTTATAATCAATCGTATCTCTACGAAATTTGCGGATCTTGCGGTCATGGACCTCCTTAGCATGAACATCTAATATAGTGTTAATGTCTTCAAGTATCTTCGTCCAATCTTCTTCTGGGATATTCTTGGACAGTTCTTGTTGAAGTTTAAAAATTTCTTCTTTCAAATCATTGAGTATTTGTGACAACTCTTCAATTATCAGCAATATGAGGTCCAACGAGCATTTGTTCAAAATTGCTTGCCATTTGATTATGAATGCTTTATTAAATTTGAACAGCATAGGTTTGAGGGCAATTCGTAGTCCCCTTGGTATTCTCTTCACCTTGTGATACTCAATTAGAGTTGTTGCGTGAAGTCGTTGATTTACCTCCTTTTGCATGGTGTATTCAAGTTGTTTTAACATCTGAGTGGTTGTGCCCTTAGAGGTACTGAATGTGCGTACTTGTTCAATTAAAGAATAAATGGAAGCTGCTTCATCTGTACCATAAACCTTAATCTCTGCTTGGTTTAAAGTGAGGTTAGCTATTTCTTGAAAGGAAGCCATTATCAATTATAATGTGGGTGCTGGTCTAGTATGGGGCTGTGGTTAATCTGCTATGTAAGAGTCTAGCCTGCACACCCTTTTTTTCCAAAAAGTTTTATAATTTTTGTGACGTTTTATCTGTATCAGGAGCTACCCAGTGGTAAGTTGAGCCCACAACTGTAATGAAACTGCTATGTAGAGGCCTAGTGTAAACTAGGTCTGACCGGGAGCTCACCCCTGTGTCCCGAAGGTTTCAAAACATTTTTGTAATTAAACGTAATTACTCCAATCTTGGGAGTTTGGTTTTTTCTGTTTTTCGCATTCTTCACGTTTTATTAAAACGCGCATATATTTTCATTTCTTTCTGTGTTCAGTGGGATTAGTGTTAATTCTATATGTAATTTCATATGTACACCCTTCATATGTATTAATTTATATGTAACGATGTCTAGCAGAGACACATTACTTACTATTAATTTTACAGTGCCCGTTCATGGAACTGATGTGAATTACACAGATAAACAAGTTTGGATTCATTTCTACGCTCGAATATTCCCCTGAAGAAGGGTCGAATATGACCCGAAATGCATTGGGAAATGTTATATTTTTTGTAATATTTTTTGTTTATTCAAACTGTCTTTGAACATTATAACAGAAAATAATGTGATTGCTAAACTAAAAAAAATTACATTTTTCATGACTATTTGTATCTAATATACTTTGTTGTCATTCATGCCTATAATGGTGAACTAAAAAAGTTTCATTTTGTATACAATAATGTGATTTAATCAATTTTTTTAAAGATTGGAGTAATTACGTTTAATTACAAAAATGTTTTGAAACCTTCGGGACACAGGGGTGAGCTCCCGGTCAGACCTAGTTTACACTAGGCCTCTACATAGCAGTTTCATTACAGTTGTGGGCTCAACTTACCACTGGGTAGCTCCCGATACAGATAAAACGTCACAAAAATTATAAAACTTTTTGAAAAAAAAGGGTGTGCAGGCTAGACTCTTACATGGCCATAAAAGGGTCCCTCGGGTAAAAAAAAACAAAAAAAAAACCGATTTTCGCGGGGTGAGCGCCCGGTACGCGCACCGGGGAGCGTACCAGGGAGCGTACTTTGGTGAAAAATAGTGAAAATAGTAGTGTAAAATAATCATTTTGAGTGATTAGAGGTAGGGTAGCTCTGAAAAGAGCTTTTGGGTTCTGTGGCTGATTTAGGTACCTACAAGTACGTCCCACACACACCCACACGCACACAACCCCACACCCCCACACCCACACACTCCCCACACACACCTCACACATGCACACCTCCACCCACACCCAAACACCCCACACCTCCACACCGACACCTTACACATCCACACCCACACCCACACATCCCACACACCTACACTCACACACACACCTCACCCCCCAACACACACACGCACACACAGATACCTCACAGACACACCCCACACATCCCACACACACACCTCCCCCCCACACACACACCTCACAGACACACCCACACATCCCACACATACACACATATCCTACACACATACCCCCCACACCCACACACCTCCCACACACACCTCACACACCCACTCCTCCACCTATACTCAAACACCCCACACACCCACTCCCACACACACACCTTACACACCCCCACCAACACCCACATACCCCATACACCTACATACACCTATACACCTCACCCCCCCAAACACATACACACACACACCTCACAGACACACCCCACCATCCCCACACACACACCTCCCCCCCACCCACACATGGGGAAAACTCAGTGAAACAGTAAAATGATAATTTAAAGTGCTTAGAGGTAGGGTAGCTCTGAATAGAGTTGTTGTGTTGTGTGGGTGATTTAAGTACCAACATGTAGGTACCAATGTAGAGTTTTAAATTCAATGTACACCGTCTCCTCTGTAGATAATTTGCATGTTGTTACAGAAGTTATTGTGGTATATGGAATCCATACCATAGTCTGTCAGGAAAGCAGAAACCGATCCTTTAAGTACTCCCTGAGAAGACATAAGGGATCATGGGTAGTCTACCCTGCTCCCTTATGATGTTTTAAAATTGCACAGTATATTGTAAGTTTCACTTTATACTATAATATAAACATAATTATTTTGGTAGTACTTCATGAATTAGATATAAAAATGAATAATGTCTCAAAAATTTTTAATTATTAAATAAAAATGTATTGGTCAGAATTTTCATAGTTCAATAAAACTTCCAGCATTACATCATCTGGAATCTCCTCAAACATGCATGTTTCTATGTCTTGTAAACATTCAATAAATTGTTCATCCAAAGACTGATCCATAAAATCTTCATCCAAAAAATCTTCATTTAGAATCTCCTCAGATGTAATCTCGAAGGAAATATTGATATTTTCTTGCTTCCCTTCCATTTTTTTGCTGTAAATTGCATAAAAAATAACTTTATCAGTAGATTTAGGGCAGTGTTGTGTTTAAGTTCAGACAGGTAGTTCTGTTTTTATAACAGTTAAGTTAACTTTGGGTAGTGTATGGTAACAGGCAGGAAGTAGAAATAAAAAAAGTGCCTATGAAGAAGCGTAAGTAAATTCATATTTATAGCAGAGAAGCCTAAGTCAATCAATAAATATAACAGAGGAGCCTATCTCTATCTACAACTATAGCAGAGGGACAGTAAATAATTATCAGAAAACGTTTTTACAAATTAACTTAAAGTGCCCCTTACAAATTATCAACTTACTTTAGAGAGAGGTGGAGAAGACAAAATGCGAAAATCCTTTCAAGATGTACCTCAGGTAGTTGTAGTCAAAATGGCCATGTTTCCCTCTCATTTTTCATTTATATTCATGCACATAACCAATCAAATGTCAGGAAAAAAAAGTAGAAAATGAAAGTAACATTTTAATTGGTTGTAAATCCTAACACTTCAGATGTGTTTTTGTCATGTAATTTACCTCAGGATATTTAGACAGTGCTACAGCTCAAATGGCTCAATGGAATTCCACCAAATGTGGGAAAATGGTAGGGACTGGTATGTAGTATGGCCTATTCTATATTTGGTGAAAGTGTCTCCATTGGTTTTTATGTAAATTAACCTTTGAAATTTTGGGAGCGCTTCCCGGTGCGCGCCCCGGTACGCGTACCAGCAGCGCTACGGGAGTCCTCCATTTTGTGTTTCGGTACATTTGAGTCAGAAAATGGAGGACAAACAACGTTGGGAATGGGTATAAGGGGGCACGGTAGGCACTCCCTGACCCTCTAGGTTTTCTGAGGGGGTGTTAGGAGGCCCATATAGGCCCAAAAAAAAGAAAATTATTTTAAAATTTTCGCGGGGGGAGCGCCCGGTACGCGCACCAGGGAGCGTACCGGGGAGCGTACTTTAGTGAAAAATAGTGAAAAAAGTTAGAAAAAGATAATCATTTTGAGTGATCAGAGGTAGGGTAGCTCTGAAAAGAGCTTTTGGGTTCTGTGGCTGATTTAGGTACCTACAAGTAGGTACCAATGCACAGTCTTAAATTCAGAAGGAATATTCTATTCCCCTCATCTGAGAAGTGCACACCATCTCCTCTGTAGATATCTTGCATGTTGTAACGCAAGTTGTTGTTGTATATTGAACCCATTCCATAGTCTCTCATGTAAGCAGAAACAGATTTATTCACATGTTTCCGTGCTTTCTCAAATTGTGGACAAAATTGGTTGGACCACTTCCATTTCTGCCTTTGGCATATATTGGAAAATACCAAGGCAGTTTGAGGAAAAAGTGCCATCAATTGCCCAAAGGTGTCCTTTAAAAGCATTTCCAGACCTACCCCAGTCAAAGTGCCTAAGTCATTTCCACCACAGTGCAGAATTATGAGGTTAGGGTGTGGCAAATGCAAAAAGGTTTTCACCAATGGAATCAATTGGTGACATCTTAATCCTCTCTGGCCAATCCATTTAATGTTCACATTTTGTAAATCAAGGTTGTGAAAATTTCTGGTAGCTGCATACCTTTGAGCCCAGTGGATATAGCTATGTCCAATAATCCAGACAGAATACATGGTGAGAGGAGATTCTGGTGAAGTCAGATGAAGTGTGGGAAAGAAATGGGAGTTGGAACAATAGGAGTTTGCAAAAAAAAAAACTGTAGACTTTCAGTGCTCTTGAATCACAAGCAATGATTGGTAGATTGAGATAGTTGAAAACTGAAAGTTAGGGTGCATGGTTGTGTTCTGTGTAAGAAGTAATTTGAATGGTTAAAAAAAAGTCATTTTAAAGAAACATTGCACCAGATAAGCTAGTGTATTCGCAGGTCAAACATCCTTGCTGAGGTGATTTGCAACATTGTAGAATAAACTTTTAAACCTGAGAGCTCAGTGAGGAGGGAGTTGCTATGGTAACAGGTAGAAAGGGCTGAGGGGGGGAAGGGTGTTGGTTTGAAAATACAGAGGGAAGAGTTTTGATTGGTTGCCATGAGCAATATGTGGGTAGATTTAGAGGTTTTCTGTGCCATTAAGGTTTGCAGTGCCTGGAGAACATACCTTTTGCTCTGCTAAAGAAATATTGGTGTGTGTATCTGACACTGTTGTGAATCTCCTAAAGCATTTGTAAAGGTGAGTTATGATTCATTTAATATACATAGAGACTTGTATACTTTATGGAGAAGATTTGGAAGCAAATTGTGGTTTTTCAATGTTGCTTTGTGTCATGCTTTTTGATATGGCTTGGTAAAAAGTTTTTACTGCATAGAGGAATTGTATTTTGTAAAATTGTGAAGTTTTAGTAGTGACATGGAATGCTTGTACATAAGACCTGTGCTGTGTTTTCTAAATGTGATATCAAAAACGATTTTGAGGAAAATGAATGGCTTTTACATTTTTGAGTATAATGTGGCGCAGAGGTTTAAAAAGTGACGCGTCTACCTACATGCATTACTTTTTAAATATGGCGCAAAAAGGTACATGTTTGGGCTTTCCTGGGGAGCGTAGGTGGTGAGGCTTGTGTCTAAGAGTGCAGTGGACTAGGCTTCATGAAGCCTACGCTTGTACATAGGACCTGTGCTGTGTTTCCTAAATGTGATGTCAAAAAAGATTTTGAGGAAAATGAATGGCTTTTACATTTTTGAGTATAATGTGGCGCAGAGGTTTAAAAAGTGACGCATCTACCTACATGCGTCATTTTTTAAATATGGCGCAAAAAGGTACATGTTTTATGCCGCCGATGCGTCACAAAAAGTGACACATCAGCAGTGCAAAACTGACGCAGGGCCTCACAAATGAGATTCTTTTTTTTTTTGCACACTACTCCAGTTTAGTCCTGTCCACTGCACTCTTGGACACAAGCCTCACCTTTGTGCTCCCCTGGACAGTCTTCATCTCATCTGCACTCCTTCTTAGGTGTCAGAATCCTATCACATGGGCAAAGCTCCATGTGAAAGCGTTTGCCTCAGTCTTATCCCTGCTGTGAGGCAGATGCTTGTACATAGGACCTGTGCTGTGTTTCCTAAATGTGATGTCATAAACGATTTTGGGGGAAATAAAAAAAAATAGATGCGTCTCTTTTTAAACCTCTGCACCACATTATACTCAAAAATGTAAAAGTCATTCATTTTCCCCAAAATCGTTTTTGACATCACATTTAGGAAACACAGCACAGGTCCTATGTACAAGCATAGGCTTCATGAAGCCTAGCCACTGCACTCTTAGACACAAGCCTCACCACCTACGCTTCCCAGGAAAGCCCAAACATGTACCTTTTTGCGCCATATTTAAAAAGTGACGCATGTAGGTAGATGCGTCTCTTTTTAAACCTCTGCGCCACATTATACTCAAAAATGTAAAAGCCATTCATTTTCCCCAAAATCGTTTTTGACATCACATTTAGGAAACACAGCACAGGTCCTATGTACAAGCATAGGCTTCATGAAGCCTAGTCCACTGCACTCTTAGACACAAGCCTCACCACCTACGCTCCCCAGGAAAGCCCAAACATGTACCTTTTTGCGCCATATTTAAAAAGTGACGCATGTAGGTAGATGCGTCACTTTTTAAACCTCTGCGCCACATTATACTCAAAAATGTAAAAACCATTCATTTTCCCCAAAATCGTTTTTGACATCACATTTAGGAAACACAGCACAGGTCCTATGTACAAGCATGTGCCTCACAGCAGGGATAAGACTGAGGCAAACACTTTCACATGGAGCTTTCCCCATATGATAGGATTCTGACACCTAAGAAGGAGTGCAGATGAGATGAAGACTGTCCAGGGGACCACAAAAGGTGAGGCTTGTGTCCAAGAGTGCAGTGGACAGGACTAAACTGGAGTAGTGTGCAAAAAAAAAGAATCTCATTTATGAGGCCCTGCGTCAGTTTTGCACTGCTGATGCGTCACTTTTTGTGACGCATCGGCGGCACAAAACATGTACCTTTTTGCGCCATATTTAAAAAATGACGCATGTAGGTAGATGCGTCACTTTTTAAACCGCTGCGCCACATTATACTCAAAAGTGTAAAAGCCATTCATTTTCCTCAAAATCGTGTTTGACATCACATTTAGGAAACACAGCACAGGTCCTATGTACAAGCATTCCATGTCATTACTGAAACCTCACTATTTTACAAAATACAATTCCTCTATGCAAACAAACTCAATATGCTTCCTACACTGAGTTAACACAGGTAACATCATTGTAAAGTACATAACACTTGACAGAGGTATAATGTGGCGCAGAGGTTTAAAAAGTGACACATCTACCTACATGCGTCACTTTTTAAATATGGTGCAACAAGGCACTTGTTTTATGCCGCCAATGCGTCACAAAAAGTGACGCATCAGTAGCGCAAAACTGACGCATGGCTTTATAAATGAGGCTCATATTTTTCTTGCACACTACTCCAGTTTAGTCCTGTCCACTGCACTCTTGGACACAAGCCTCACGTTTTGTGCTCCCCTGGAGAGTCTTCATCTCATCTGCACTCCTGCTTAGGTGTCAGAATCCTATCACATGGGCAAAGCTCCATGTGAAAGCGTTTGCCTCAGTCTTATCCCTGCTGTGAGGCAGATGCTTGTACATAGGACCTGTGCTGTGTTTCCTAAATGTGATGTCATAAACGATTTTGGGGGAAATAAAAAAAAATAGATGCGTCTCTTTTTAAACCTCTGCACCACATTATACTCAAAAATGTAAAAGTCATTCATTTTCCCCAAAATCGTTTTTGACATCACATTTAGGAAACACAGCACAGGTCCTATGTACAAGCATAGGCTTCATGAAGCCTAGCCACTGCACTCTTAGACACAAGCCTCACCACCTACGCTTCCCAGGAAAGCCCAAACATGTACCCGTGTGCGCCATATTTAAAAAGTGACGCATGTAGGTAGATGCGTCTCTTTTTAAACCTCTGCGCCACATTATACTCAAAAATGTAAAAGCCATTCATTTTCCCCAAAATCGTTTTTGACATCACATTTAGGAAACACAGCACAGGTCCTATGTACAAGCATAGGCTTCATGAAGCCTAGTCCACTGCACTCTTAGACACAAGCCTCACCACCTACGCTCCCCAGGAAAGCCCAAACATGTACCTTTTTGCGCCATATTTAAAAAGTGACGCATGTAGGTAGATGCGTCACTTTTTAAACCTCTGCGCCACATTATACTCAAAAATGTAAAAACCATTCATTTTCCCCAAAATCGTTTTTGACATCACATTTAGGAAACACAGCACAGGTCCTATGTACAAGCATGTGCCTCACAGCAGGGATAAGACTGAGGCAAACACTTTCACATGGAGCTTTCCCCATATGATAGGATTCTGACACCTAAGAAGGAGTGCAGATGAGATGAAGACTGTCCAGGGGACCACAAAAGGTGAGGCTTGTGTCCAAGAGTGCAGTGGACAGGACTAAACTGGAGTAGTGTGCAAAAAAAAAGAATCTCATTTATGAGGCCCTGCGTCAGTTTTGCACTGCTGATGCGTCACTTTTTGTGACGCATCGGCGGCACAAAACATGTACCTTTTTGCGCCATATTTAAAAAATGACGCATGTAGGTAGATGCGTCACTTTTTAAACCGCTGCGCCACATTATACTCAAAAGTGTAAAAGCCATTCATTTTCCTCAAAATCGTGTTTGACATCACATTTAGGAAACACAGCACAGGTCCTATGTACAAGCATTCCATGTCATTACTGAAACCTCACTATTTTACAAAATACAATTCCTCTATGCAAACAAACTCAATATGCTTCCTACACTGAGTTAACACAGGTAACATCATTGTAAAGTACATAACACTTGACAGAGGTATAATGTGGCGCAGAGGTTTAAAAAGTGACACATCTACCTACATGCGTCACTTTTTAAATATGGTGCAACAAGGCACTTGTTTTATGCCGCCAATGCGTCACAAAAAGTGACGCATCAGTAGCGCAAAACTGACGCATGGCTTTATAAATGAGGCTCATATTTTTCTTGCACACTACTCCAGTTTAGTCCTGTCCACTGCACTCTTGGACACAAGCCTCACGTTTTGTGCTCCCCTGGAGAGTCTTCATCTCATCTTCACTCCTGCTTAGGTGTCAGAATCCTATCACATGGGCAAAGCTCCATGTGAAAGCGTTTGCCTCAGTCTTATCCCTGCTGTGAGGCAGATGCTTGTACATAGGACCTGTGCTGTGTTTCCTAAATGTGATGTCATAAACGATTTTGGGGGAAATAAAAAAAAATAGATGCGTCTCTTTTTAAACCTCTGCACCACATTATACTCAAAAATGTAAAAGTCATTCATTTTCCCCAAAATCGTTTTTGACATCACATTTAGGAAACACAGCACAGGTCCTATGTACAAGCATAGGCTTCATGAAGCCTAGCCACTGCACTCTTAGACACAAGCCTCACCACCTACGCTTCCCAGGAAAGCCCAAACATGTACCCGTGTGCGCCATATTTAAAAAGTGACGCATGTAGGTAGATGCGTCTCTTTTTAAACCTCTGCGCCACATTATACTCAAAAATGTAAAAGCCATTCATTTTCCCCAAAATCGTTTTTGACATCACATTTAGGAAACACAGCACAGGTCCTATGTACAAGCATAGGCTTCATGAAGCCTAGTCCACTGCACTCTTAGACACAAGCCTCACCACCTACGCTCCCCAGGAAAGCCCAAACATGTACCTTTTTGCGCCATATTTAAAAAGTGACGCATGTAGGTAGATGCGTCACTTTTTAAACCTCTGCGCCACATTATACTCAAAAATGTAAAAACCATTCATTTTCCCCAAAATCGTTTTTGACATCACATTTAGGAAACACAGCACAGGTCCTATGTACAAGCATTCCATGTCATTACTGAATCCTCACTATTTTACAAAATACAATTCCTCTATGCAAACAAACTGAATATGGTTCCTACACTGAGTTAACACAGGTAACATCATTGTAAAGAGTCAAATTGACGCCTGTGTCTAAGAGTGCAGTCAGGGATAGGCTTCATGAAGCCTAGTCCACTGCACTCTTAGACACAAGCTTCACCACCTACGCTCCCTAGGAAAGCCCAAACATGTACCTTTTTGCGCTATTTTTAAAAAGTGACGCATGTAGGTAGATGCGTCACTTTTTAAACCTTTGCGCCACATTATACTCAAAAATGTAAAAGCCATTCATTTTCCCCAAAATCGTTTTTGACATCACATTTAGGAAACACAGCACAGGTCCTATGTACAAGCATGTGCGTCACAGCAGGGATAAGACTGAGGCAAACGCTTTCACATGGAGTTTTCCCCATATGATAGGATTCTGACACCTAAGAAGGAGTGCAGATGAGATGAAGACTGTCCAGGGGGCCACAAAAGGTGAGGCTTGTGTCCAAGAGTGCAGTGGACAGGACTAAACTGGAGTAGTGTGCAAAAAAAAAGAATCTCATTTATGAGGCCCTGCGTCAGTTTTGCACTGCTGATGCGTCACTTTTTGTGACGCATCGGCGGCATAAAACATGTACCTTTTTGCGCCATATTTAAAAAATGACGCATGTAGGTAGATGCGTCACTTTTTAAACCGCTGCGCCACATTATACTCAAAAATGTAAAAGCCATTCATTTTCCTCAAAATCGTGTTTGACATCACATTTAGGAAACACAGCACAGGTCCTATGTACAAGCATTCCATGTCATTACTGAAACCTCACTATTTTACAAAATACAATTCCTCTATGCAAACAAACTCAATATGCTTCCTACACTGAGTTAACACAGGTAACATCATTGTAAAGTACATAACACTTGACAGAGGTATAATGTGGCGCAGAGGTTTAAAAAGTGACACATCTACCTACATGCGTCACTTTTTAAATATGGTGCAACAAGGCACATGTTTTATGCCGCCAATGCTTCACAGAAAGTGACGCATCAGTAGCGCAAAACTGACCCATGGCTTTATAAATGAGGCTCATCTTTTTCTTGCACACTACTCCAGTTTAGTCCTGTCCACTGCACTCTTGGACACAAGCCTCACGTTTTGTGCTCCCCTGGAGAGTCTTCATCTCATCTGCACTCCTGCTTAGGTGTGAGAATCGTATCACATGGGGAAAGCCCCATGTGAAAGCGTTTGCCTCAGTCTTATCCCTACTGTGAGACAGGTGCAAGATTTTGACATAACAGTTTCCTAAAAGTGACGCAGTGAAATTTTTATAGATTTCACTGTGTCATTATTACGAGGCTTTTTGCAGAGAAATGACCCCTCTCTGTACATTACACTTGACAGAGGTATAATGTGGTGCAAAAGGTTTTAAAAATGACGCATCTACCTACATGCGTCACTTTTTAAATATGGTGCAACAAGGCACATGTTTTATGATGCCAATACGTCACAAAAAGTGACGCTTCAGTAGCGCAAAACTGACGCATGGCTTTATAAATGAGGATCAATTATGTCATCTGTGTTACCTGAGATTAGGAAGTAGATTGTGCAGATGAGGTGAGACATGTCCAGAGGGACAGAGGAGGTGAGGTTTATGATCAAGACTGTAGTGGGAGAGAGGGCTTTCCCGGGAAGCATAGGTGGTGAAGCCTGTGTATAAGAGTGCAGTGGACTTAGACACAGGTCTCATCTTCTTTGTACCTGTGGACAGAGCTGTCTTCCACTATACTCTTCAATACAGGCCTCACCTTTTGTGTACCCCTGGAGAATCCTCACCTGATCTGTAACCCTGAATAGATCGTTTGCTTTTTGTCATTGCTTTGTTGTTTGGTAATAGTGGTCTATAATGTGCTATTTTTTTCTTTAACACAGATTGAAATCAAGATTTCAAGAGTAAGCAAACATGCCCACAAGGGAAAGGACAAGAAAACAACGTAACCGAGAAAAATCAAAAACAGCAACGGAATTACAGTACTCTTCCACAACAAATACTTCAAAAAACAGGAACCAAGCTCCTGGTAAGACAACTAAGTCTTTTATTCGGAACATATGTACTTTAAAAAAAAAATGATGGACAGCATGTAGAAAAAGAAAATGAGAGAGTAAATTTGAAAAGGAAGGAGAGAACCTCAAAGAATCCTACAACTGGAGCAGGAGAGAATAATATGTATAGGAATAGAAGGCAGAATCAGTTTAGAGACATTCGTAGACGAATGTTTCGCAATAGGGTGGTTTTAAATTTGTTAAAAAACATTAGGAAAGGTAAACAGAGAGCTGCTTTTTATAAGAAAAAGAAAAGTGTAGAGAAGATTGTTGATCAGGCTTTTGAAGTTAAGAAAAAATTATTTATTTTAATAATCAATAGAATTAGGACACTAAACAAGACAATTGATGTTTTCAAATCAAACAGTACATGGAAAAGAGTAATTAATCGGACTAATTTTTGTAAAGTTTTTTCTGGAGAATGGATGCACAGTTCAAGTTGTGAGCCATTTTTTAATGAGGAGAGTTACTTCCAGGAGAATGATTTAGTGCATGCAGTTGACACCAGTGGTCGAGCGTATGAAGTGAAAGACGGTTGTCCGATTGAAAAAGAGAAACTTGTGCCTAGAGAACCAGAAGAGGTGTTAACTGATGAAGTTTTAGGGAGACGTACTAAGGGTCCAGTGTACACTTGGAAGTGTAGTCGTATTTGTAGTGTGCGACAGGAATCAATTGATTTGTTTTGTAATTTCTTACGTACATATAGTAAGAAAAGTCTAAAGCAGAAAGTGAAGTTGTTGCAAGACTTAGATCCTTGCAGAGTGAGAGAAAAGACAGGTTTGCAAGGCCATTCACTGGCTTGTCTTTCTAGAAAAGTCTGTCAGAGTGTTTTTCATCATTTTAGGATGTTAGCAGTGCATCATACCAAAATGAGGAAATTAGTGAGAATGTTGTATTATGCAAAAAGTCCAGCACTTAAGCTTAAACAATTAAACAGTGCTCTTTTGCACGGAACTGAATTAGATGTGAAGAAGATTTGTGAAGAAACTGAGATTTGTTATTTTGATAAAAAAAGAGGATAGTGTAGAAATTGACACAGCAATTCAAGGTAATGTGGAAGACAATGTACAGATTTCAAGTATAGAAAAGTTTGAGCAGGAAATTACCAGGTTTAAGGTGAAATCAAGTGAAAGGCCGAATTTTACTTGTGTGTGTTGTCGACGAAGTCATTATAAGCATCAAACTAGATTAGTTGATTTATACGTAAAAAGTGAAAAGATGAATAATTATGAGTGGAAGGATTTTGCAACTTATTTGTGGGTGGAGAATTGTTTTGATTTGAGTTCTGATCAGCGTATTTGTAAATATTGTTATGATAAATTAAATCAAAACAGAATGCCTGCTAGAGCTGTTCATAATAATCTGGAGTTGGTAGACATCCCCCCTTAATTGATGGATTTAAATACATATGAGTCTATTTTGATTCAATGTGTCCACCCTTTTCAGGCAATTGTTCGCATGGAGCCTAAGATAGGGAAATTGCCTCCTACAGATTTGCAGAGAGGATTAAAGGGAAGAGTTGTTTATTTTCCTCTAGATTTAAAAAAAAAATATTGATACAATTGGTATAGAAAAAGTAGAAGAGGAACCTTTAGTTATTCTAGTTAATGGGGTTCCGACAAAGAGTAAAAAAATCTGGCAAGATTTAGTGGATGTTAGGAAAGTCAAAAAGGCAACGTTGTATTTAGTCAAAAACAATGAGTATTATAAACATGTATGTGTTGCAGCAGAGGAAACAGCTGCAGATGAAGACAGTGATTGTTCAGTCGGCCAAATTGAAAAAGTTGATGTCTCTAGAAGTGAAGAAATATATGAACATTATACTGTTCATCCTTTGCATTCCAAAGAAGTAATGGGGAATGCAATTGAATTGTTTCAAATGAAAGCAGCAAAAGGAAGTCCCGTTAGTGTATGGGAAGAAAGTTTGGAAGCTCGTTGTTTTCCACAGCTATTTCCAACAGGTCGAGGTGGCAGTATGACGATCGACCACTTCAAATTCCTGCATCTGAATACTGAAATGTAAGATTATATGCTGAAGATCCAAGGTTTCGCCAATGCATTCCCTATTTGTTTCATCTACTGTATGAAAGTGACTTGTCTGGGCTTTCTTATGCAGTAAACCATATACTTAAAAGTGGAGCACATCTGCAAAATGTTTCGGCGAGGGACTTTATGGAGAAAGTGAATCTGCAAGATAATATTTTGGAATCTCATCTAATCAATCTCATGGCATGTCAGCGTGGTACAAACGAGTATTGGTACCGTCGTCATGGGGAATTGAAATGTATGCTAAGAAACGTAGGAACTCCTACATGGTTCCTCACTCTTAGCTGTGCCGAGTATGCATGGGATGACTTACTTCAATTTCTACGAGAGCCAAATGCAAATATACAAAATATAGAATTCAAAACACCTGGAGAACTGTGTTCTTTGGATCCAGTAAATGTATGCAGATATTTCAATCATAGATTTGAAGCTATGATGTCTTTTATTACCAACAAAAAAAATCCTCCCCTTGGAGAGGTTTTGGATTTCTTTTGGAGAAAGGAGTATCAAGCGAGAGGTGCTCCTCACATACATATGTTGTTGTGGGTTAAAGATGCACCCAAATTTGGAACAGATTCGGATGAGACAGTGATGAGCTTTATTGTGGAGTATTCAACATGTGCTGTTCCGAAAACTACTGAAGAAAACAGTTTAAGGCAACAAGTTTTACACTTTCAATCCCATCGTTGTGGAAAGTACTGTCGTCGAAAATTCAGAAACAAGGACAAGTTCTACACAAAATGTCGTTTCGCCTTTCCACGACCAGTGATTTCTAAAGGAAGAGTAAATAATTTGATGTCTTCTCTGCGACATACTTTGACGAGGAAATCACCCAAAAATACATACAATTTAAAAAGAAACGAAGAGTCCAAGTACATCAACGACTACAACCCAGTGATTTTGTCCATGTGGAATGCTAACATGGATATTCAATTCGTTGCTGACAACTCTATTGCTGTGGCTCGATATGTGACGTCTTACATCACAAAAAAAGAAAAGACAGAACTGAAGGAAATGTGGGAGGACATTTCACATGAAAAGAGTCTAAGCAAGAAATTATACAGTTACAGTCTGAAGATGTTGTCGCATCCAGAAATTGGAGCATATGAATGTTCTGATCGATTGTCATCAGCAAGTCTATATGCCAAATCTAGAACCATCATTTGGGTGAGTCTAGGTCTTGCTGCAACACGAAATCGAGTTTTGAAATCTGTACAAGAAATAGAGTATTTGCGGAGAAAGAACCAGAAAGTACAGATATTTTGAAGACCAACATGTTGGATACATACTGTCCAAATAGAAGTAGTCATCTTGAGAACGTTTGTTTGTATGAAGTTCTGCAAAACTATATTTATAAGAGAACCATCAGAGAAGATATTAACAATGGAATATATGCTATCATTGGGTGTGAAGGATGTCTAGTGAGACAGAAAAAAGGCCATTTGATTAATCATCGAAAATTGAGTTGCGAAAATCCAGAGAAAAGGGAATTTTACTATTTAGCACTTTTGCAACTCTTTAAGCCATGGCATACAGAAGAGGAACTACTTGGAGATTTTCTCTGTTACGAAGATTCTTTTAATGCAACCAAGGATACCATAGAATGTCCTGTTTTTCCAAATTATCTGCAAATGTTGAACAAAGAAATAGAGCAAGAAGTCACAATTGCTGCAGAGATTGCTATAGACAGTTCTCAAGACAGTCAGAGTTCTGCTTCATTGAGTCAGGATCCACTTGGAGGACCAATTATCCAAAATGAAGCTGCCACTGTTATGGATGAGGTGGAAAGAGCTATGGAACAAGCTCAAGATGATGAAGTTAACTTAGAAGATTTGGTGAAACAACTAACCCTTGAGCAGAAACAGATATATGATGAAGTCACAGAACAGATTGAACATGGATTCAGTCATGAGAAAAAAGAGTGCTCATGTACATCATTTAAGCCTGTCCAACTGTACGTGAGTGGAGAAGCGGGAACTGGAAAAAGTTTTCTGATTAAAGCAATTGTAGCTTATCTGCAGGAAAGGACTGAATCATCGCTGTCTTGTGTTGTTACCGCTCCAACTGGGCTGGCAGCACATAACATGAAAGGGATTACTTTACATCGTTTACTGATGCTGCCAGTGGAGCATGATAACAAATTGGAGTATCACAAGCTATCTGGAGATGCGTGTTCCAAAGTTTCGAGAGTCCTGAAGAAAATGAAACTTCTTTTCATTGATGAAGTAAGCATGGTGTCAAATATAATGCTTGCTTTTGTGCATTTGAGAATGCAAGAAATTCTTAGAACAAACTATGATGTCTTATTTGGAGGAAAACATATTATTGTTTTTGGAGATCTTCTGCAGTTGACTCCAGTGAAAGGACAACCTGTGTTCAAAATGCTCACGCATGAAGATACCAGGAAGTGCTTAGGGAGCATTGGAAACGTTAATATATGGTTAAACTTCAAATATGCAGAACTGCTTCAAAATATGCGGCAGGCAAAGGATGAAGATTATAAAAATATTTTACAAGATGTAAGAATCGGAAAACTAAGTGAGCAAGGGAAAGAAGCTTTACATGGACGATTAATTTCAAATTTGTACCCAAATGAAAACATTCTTCCAGAGAATATTTTTAAGAAAATGAACGAGAAGAAATCTGGCATATGTTTGATGCCAACTCTGAAAGAATGTTCCATGTTCAATAACAAAATGTTACAGTTAGAAAATGAAGAGATAGTGAAACTGGAAGCTACAGATAAAATAGAGCATATGGGAGCAACAATTATTTTGTCTGAAAATTTGAAATCAAAATTGGATTCATTAGAGAAGACTATATCTAAAACTGCTGGTTTTGAAAAGACTCTGAATGTGTGTTTAAATTGTCGTATCATTTTGAGAAGGAATTTAAATGTTGAAAGAGGTCTGGTAAATGGAGCAATGGGTCATGTTGTTGGTTTTGTGAATTACAAAAATAGAGATGGAATTGAAATTTTAAAAATTAAATTTGATGGCATTGATGAAATAGAACAAATTTGTCATTGTTCAGCTAGATTTTTGCTCGTGAAAGACTTATATGTTCGCCGAAAACAGTTTCCTATTTGTTTGGCATATGCGGTGACAATTCATAAGTCTCAAGGTTTAAGTGTAGATAGCGCTTTGGTGAACATTGGAAGTTCTGTGTTTAAAGAGGGTATGACATATGTGGCATTATCACGAGTCAGAACTTTATCAGGATTGTACTTGATTGAGTGTGATGAAACAAAGATTTGTGCAGATCTAGATTGTGTTAAAGAATACAATAGGTTAAGAAGAGAGTATGCTCCACATTTGCCTCAATATCCTCTGATTGAAAAACATGTGGTAGGCCGAAAAAGAAGAAATGAGAGTAATTGCAGTGAGGTATCAGAAAAAAGGCATAAAGTAGATAAAAGTGTAATTGCATAACTTTTCAGCTTTCAGTCTCTCTGCTTTACTTCCCTTTTCCGTATTTTACTCCTTTGCTCTTTTAGTAATTCCTCTTTACTCACTCAGCAGTATTGTCGCACTCTATCACTATAAATCACCCACTCTTCCTCGCTTATCTTTGTTTAATCCTTACTTTTGACCTCTTCTCTCTATTTTTCGTTCACTACTTCTATGTCCTCAGTGCCTCACTCTCCTTGTCTTATGTTCACTTGTGTTTATCTACCTTCTATCATTTCTTTTAGAACAACTTCACTGCTCTTCTCTCATCGTTCTTCATCCCATTTCTTTTACTCTGATTCTATTACTATCCCTGATTTTCTTTCTTTCAATGTCCTTCTCTTTACTTTCATCACCAAATTATTTTCTCTCAGTACCACTGTTTTAGTCGTCTTCTCCTCTCTTTCCTTTTTTTGCTCCCCTACTCATTTCCTTTTCTCACTCATTGTACTCCACCTCACTCAGTTTTTCTCTTAGTGTGTCTGCCTACTAACTTCCTCAGTCCATTTCCCTCAATCGTTGTATATTATCCTCTCTCCCTTCATCCTTTCACTCGATGACTGTTCTTCACTTACTCTCAGTTATCTTCTATTCCTCATTCTTCTAACTGCATCCTTAATTAGACTGTTTTCTGTCTCAGTCATTATCTTTTTACTTACTACTGTTTCCTGATTTAGTTTTGCTAACTCACATTGTTTTAGTATCTTTCTTCCCTTCAGTTCATTTCTCTGTTCTTCTCTTCCTCTGTGTCAGTGAATCTATATGCCTTACTCTTAGTAATTTGCTCTCATTCTATTTCTTTTTCTCTCTTTTTGTCCTTCTACCTTAGTTTATTTCCCTTTCTGTGTCCTTCACTCTAACTTTATTTGTAAATAGAGCGTAATGATTTTTAACCTCTTCATTTGTATCTTTTATTTTAAATACATATTTTACTAATTATAACTTATTTTTTCTTCTCTCTTTCACAGATACAAACTGTAGTAAAAACAATTCATTAAAGTTACATTTATTATATGGTAAGTATGACAAAAAAATGTAGTTTGTCATCACCCTTTGCTTTAAGGTCACTAACATTTTCTCAATCTACCTCACTCCTGTGTCTTTACTCTGCTTCTCTCACTTATTCTTATTCTACATGTTTACTCCCCTTTCCCTATTTACCCTCATATATTCAACTTCTTTCCATCCCTATTCTATACTTCACTTACCCTCTGTTCCCTTCCTTTGCTTCTTCACTCATTCTCTTTTTCTTAATTATTTACCTTACTCCTACACATACACCTCATTCCCCCTCCCAACACATACACACACCTGTAACATACACCCCACACACACACCACACACACACCTCATACACACAAAAAACCTCCCACACACACACTCCTCAAAAACACACACACATTCCATACACACACATACATCGAACACATATACACCCCACACTCATACACTTCTCACACACCCTCACCCCCACCCACACCAAAACACTGCACACAACCACACCCACAGACACACCTTACACACCCACACTCCGACCTACACCCACTGACTCCCTATAAGTCACACACACTGCATTACTTATCTTTTTTTGCTGTTTTACTCAAGCCCATTCAGGTACTGTTTCCTTTACTCTCTTTGTCCTCTCTCTTTGTCACTCCCCAAGTGTTATCCTAATTCAATTTTTCTCCCTCTTTCACCCCTCTTTACTTATACTACCTGGTCTTTTCTCACTTTCCCTCATCGTTCTTCATTTATCGTGGTTCCGCCACTACCCTTCATTCTCCATTTTTTACTGTCCTTTCTTTTTCTTTTAACAGCCAATCACAGTCTCACACTATCTCTACTTTAGTGTTCTTCCTCTCTCTTCCTTTCTTTCGCTCCTTTAGTCATTTTACTTTTCTCACTTTCATCCAGTTACACCTTCTCTATTTTTTACTATGTAATAAACAATCCCTCTGTGGTCATCTTGTAGCTCTTTTTCTCTTAACATAACTCTCTTTGTGTCCTTCCCTCATGCTAACTGCTTCATAAAAAAAAAAAAATCTATTTTTTTGCGGGGCGCGCCCCGGTACGCGTACCCTAAGGACAAAAAATTGACAGAGATCCTTTAAAAATATAGGGTTAGTTTTATAAATTAAAGGTAGTTCTGAAAAGAACTTTTTTTTATTCTTTTTGTTGTTTTATATTTTTTTTATGTTTTTTGAACATTTTGTACTTTTTGTGGCTTTTCAAAACAGTTTTATATTTTTTTTGTATTTTTTATGGGAAGAAACAAAGAGAAAGGGAATTGAAAATGGCTCAACTGGAGCAAAAAACAAAAAACGAAAAAAATTACTTCTTTTGTTTGGCGCAAATGTGATTATGACCAGCAAGGACAATCAGCTTTACGCTCTTTTCACCATAGGCGATGAGCTTGCCACATTCAGTACTAGTGATTCTAAAAGTACCAAATTGTTGCTGAATGCAAGGCATCGTCTCCGTTGTTTCTGGGTCCGATTGACTGGGTTGCTTTCTTTTTGAGCTGGTCCTTGAACACTGGGGGAGGTGACTGGCCAGTTCCCTGATCTCTGCACGAGAATAGTTAGTAGGATGATTCCGGGTCATATGCCGAATCATGGTATGATTCCCAAATGAATATTTTTTATTTGGATTGCCCCTTGAGAGTTCTGCACCACAGATTCAACACGTTACCTTGGCCGCATTAACTTTTTTCTTGCCCTCTGGAAGAGAAAAAAACTCCCATACAATGTGTTCTTTTGGCTTGTATGGGGTAATTTCTTCCGGCAGCCATCTGCTCCCCTCCTCCTCTTCCTCTTCCTCCTCCTCCTCTTCTCCACCAGCAATGTATTGTTGTGGTGGTCCTCTTGGTGGTTGTGGTGGTGGTGGTGGTGCAGATGCTCCAGCTGCTGCTACAGTAGCCATTTCAAAGTACAAAAGAATTGTCTCTGTAGATGAAACAGGTCTTACTCAGTCAAAAGACAAAGTCAGAGTGAGGAAGAAAGGTGGGGTTTTTTATCATTTGGAAAAAAAAACTGTGCTGAACCAATCAGAAGTGTTATTTTCAGGTCACAAGACCCAGGCTTTACTCATTTGGAAACCAAAACTGTTCTGCACCAATAGAAAGTGTTATTTTCAGGTCACAAGACCCAGGCTGGTCACAAGACCCAGGCTATACTCATTTGGAAACCAAAACTGTTCTGCACCATTAGAAAGTGTTATTTTCAGGTCACATGACCCGACGCGCTTACACTACGCGCACCGGGGCGCGCCCGTAGTCGCGCTCCGGGGCGCGCCCGCGGGTGCGTAGCGTAAGCGCGTCAGGACGTTTCGCTATCGTATGCGATCGCGTGCTTTCGGTTGCGATTACGCT
This sequence comes from Lissotriton helveticus, assembly GCF_964261635.1. Classification (NCBI taxonomy): domain Eukaryota; kingdom Metazoa; phylum Chordata; class Amphibia; order Caudata; family Salamandridae; genus Lissotriton; species Lissotriton helveticus. The sequence goes on from NC_136061.1 coordinate 1,306,402,427, forward strand.
GTGCGTCATATGACGCATCACGCGGTTACGCAAAACATCACAATGTTGTTTTCGTTCGCGAGAATAGCGCTAACGGGACGTACGCGCCCCGGGGCGCGCCGTAACATTGCGCTTACCCGTGCGTTCACCGGTACGCGCCCCGGGAGCGCCCCCGGGTTACAAATACATTTTTTTTACATATTTATATAATATAAAATTCATTTTAAAATGTTTCACTTTCTAAACCTATTAAGATTTGCTATTAAAAAAACATTGAAATTCACTGAAAAAACCATAGGTTTCACACCAGTTATAGTTAGGAATTAGCATTTAAAAAAACCTATTAAATTCACTGAAAAAACCATAGGTTTTACACCAGTTTTAGTTAGCTGGAAATTTTACTCGCATTAAACCATTGAAATTTCCACGTTATAGTTAGTTGGACTCACTATAACTTGCGCGTGCAATGCACTGCTGATGATGTCACATATTACATCACTCATGACATGGTCAGTGACATCACTCATGACATCACTGAAGACACCATCCTTGTGACAGACTGACGGACCTCCTTTCACTGTAATGTAACCCTTGAAACACATATTCAATAATAGAAACTAAAATTTTCAAAAAAATGGAGATACCCATACCAGTTACAAGAACAAATTCAATAATTCCACCATCTATGTACACATCCACTCATTCACCAACAGTTATATATAGTGACTCATACATATACTTACTCATCATATGTAGTGATACACCTATACATTCTGTTACACACTGACAGTCATCCAAAAGATACTCTCACACATACTCACACATGCAAATAAACTATTGAACATCCATTTATTTGCATATACAGCTATACACAGACTACCACCTTACTTCTAAGGAAACGTACACATACTTACTCTCTTAAACAATCACTTATAGAAAAACATACTTATTTAAACAGGAACTCTTACAATCTCTTACTCTTACATATACTCACTTATATACATCAATATTCACATATACTACATTAAAACATATGTAGTTACTGATAAAGACACTAGTGAGACAGTAATTCACTCACTAACACACACATATACACACTCATCCGCCCATACAGTCCTGCACATATGCTGTCTTCAAAACACATACAAACAGAGAGTCAGTCATTCATGCATGTATGTGCTAAGTAATACCCCCACCAAACCATACAGACACTTATACTGAAACTAAAAAAACATCTAATAACCCATATACATACACATGTAGCTACTTACCAAGCCATGCAGCCACTTATACACAAAGTGAAACACTAATACATATATTTAAATATTTAAACATTACTCACTAATATATGTATTCACTAAGATACACTTAATAAACCAGTTAACCAATCATTTTTTTTTTTAAAACATCCATGTAAACCCTTATTTAAACATTTATTCTTCCATCAACTTTTACATATACATATATAACACATATTTATTTTTCAGAAAGACAGACATTCACGGGATGGTGTCATCAGTGATGTCATGAGTGATGTCACTGACCATGTCATGAGTGATGTAATATGTGACATCATCAGCAGTGCATTGCACGCGCAAGTTATAGTGAGTCCAACTAACTATAACGTGGGAATTTCAATGGTTTAATGCGAGTAAAATTTCCAGCTAACTATAACTGGGGTAAAACCTATGGTTTTTTCAGTGAAAATATATATATATATATATATATATATATATATATATATATATATATATATTCACTGAAAAAACCATAGGTTTTACCCCAGTTATAGTTAGGAATTAGCATTTAAAAAACCTATTAAATTCACTGAAAAAACCATAGGTTTTACACCAGTTATAGTTAGCTGGAAATTTTACTCGCATAAAACCATTGAAATTCCCACGTTATAGTTAGTTGGACTCACTATAACTTGCGCGTGCAATGCACTGCTGATGACGTCACATATTACATCACTCATGACATGGTCAGTGACATCACTCATGACATCACTGATGACACCATCCAGTGAATGTGTGTCTTTCTGAAAAATAAATAATAGTGAGTAATGTATAAATATTTAAATATATGTGTTATTGTTTCACTTTGTGTATAAGTGGCTGCATGGGTTGGTGAGTAGCTACATGTGTATGTATATGGGTTATTAGATGTTTTTCTTTGTATTAGTATGAGTGTTTTTATGGTTTGGTGGGGGTATTACTTAGCACATAGATGCATGAATGACTGACTCTCTCTTTGTATGTGTTTTGAAGACAGCAAATGTGCAGGACTGTATGGGTGGATGAGTGTGTATATGTGTGTGTTAGTGAGTGAATGACTGTCTCACTAGTGTCTTTATCAGTAACTACATATGTTTTAATCTAGTATATGTAAATATTGATGTATATAAGTGAGTATATGTGAGAGTGAGGGATTCTAAGAGTTCCTGTTTAAATTAGTGTGTGTTTCTATAAGTGATTGTTTAAGAGAGTAAGTATGTGTAAGTTTCCTTAGAAGTAAAGTGGTAGTGTGTGTATAGCTATATATGCAAATGAATAGATGCTCAATAGTTTATTTGCATGTGTGAGTATGTGTGTGAGTAACTTTTGGATGCCTGTCAGTGTGTAACAGGATGTATAGGTGTATCACTACATATGATGAGTGAGTATATGTATGAGTGACTATATAGAACTGTTGGTGAATGAGTGGATGTATATATAGATGGTGGAATTATTGAATTGGTTGTTGTAACTGGTATGGTATCTCCATTTTGTTTGAAAATTTTAGTTTCTATTTTTGAATATGTGTTTCAAGGGTTACATTACAGTGAAAGGAGGTCTGTCACTCTGTCACAATGATGGTGTCATCAGTGATGTCATGAGTGATGTCACTGACCATGTCATGAGTGATGTAATATGTGACATCATCAGCAGCGCATTGCACGCGCAAGTTATAGTGAGTCCAACTAACTATAACGTGGGAATTTCAATGGTTTTATGCGAGTAAAATTTCCAGCTAACTATAACTGGTGTAAAACCTATGGTTTTTTCAGTGAATTTAATAGGTTTTTTAAATGCTAATTCCTAACTATAACTGGGGTGAAACCTATGGTTTTTTCAGTGAATTTCATAGGTTTTTTAATAGCAAATCTCTATAGGTATGAAAAGTAATAATTTTTATAACGAATTTTAAATTGTGTAAATATATATATTTTTTTATTGTTTGCCCTGGTACGCGCCCCGGAGCGCTCCCGGGGCGCGTACCGGGGAGCGTCCCGAGAGCACTATTCCCGCGAACGAAAACAACATCATGACATTTCGCGTACTCGCGTAATGCGTCATATGATGCACTGCTTAAGCGCACCCGGAATCACGCGATCGCATACGATCGCGCAACGTCATGACGCGCTTACGCAACGCGCCCCGGGGCGTAGCGTAAGCGCATCGGGTCATGTGATCTGAAAATAACACTTTTCAATGGTGCAGATCAGTTTTGGTTTCCAAATGATGAAAGCTTGGATCATGTGACTTGAAAATAACACTTTTCATTGGTCCAGAACACTTTTTTTTACCAAATGATGAAAACCCCACCTTTTTTCCTCACTCTGACTTTCATCTTTGTGAGAGGAAGACCTGTTTCTGCTTGTTCAGTCATGGCATCTGTAGTAGCTGCAGCTAGTGGACCCCCACCACCACCACAACCACCTAGGAAGGAAGGACCACCTGCACAGTTCCTTCCAAACCCAGAGGAAGAGGAAGAAGAAGAGGAAGATGAGGTAGAGCCGAGGCAGTTCTTGCGTGAAGAGCCCCGGCAATCCCACCACATAGACAATTTTATATGGCAATTTTTTTCTTACCCTCGAGAGCAAAAAAAGGTCAATGCCTCATTTGCAATGCAGTTCTGTCCCGAGGCACAGACAAAAAGTATAGTTTTGGAAACTATACTATGCACCGCCACATGCAGAGGTGGCATCCAATCAATTATAGCGTTGCTGAGGTGCGTCACCTCCAGGATAACCCACCAACTCCTGTGGCCAGTATATAGTAACAGGAAACTCTATCGGGACCAGAGGCGAGGGAGACGGTCCCAACTATTCAAAAGAATTTTGTGCACCTGAAGCTAGTGTGCATTTATTGTGGTGCACTAATTTCTTATGGGGAGAGGAGTATCATTTTAATTATTAGAGCATTTGAAAACCACAAGTGCTCAAAACACCCCAAGAAGTAATTTTTTTTTTTTGCTCCTGTTGAGCCCTTTCTAATGCCTGTTTTTCGTTGTTCCGCCCAAAAAAAAAAAATATATAAAATTGTTCAAAAAATACAAAAAAAAAAAAAAATCAGAAAAAATAAAAATAAATAAACCAATAAAAACAATTAAAAAAAAGTTCTTTTCAGAACTACCTCCCATTTATAAAAAATTGCTAAAATGTTTAGCACTCTGGCAATCTCTTTTTTTTTTTATTCGCTCCCCGGTACGCTCCCCGGTGCGCGTACCGTGCGCTCCCCCCGCGAAAATCGAAAAAAAACTAAAATTTTTTTTTACCCGAGGGACCCTTTTATGGCCCCCACATCAAACCTAGAGGGTCAGGGGGGTGTACCCTGCCACCTTTTCATTATTTTCCCTTTTGTTTTTACCACCTCTTGTGTCTCGATCCTACCGAGACACAAGATGGCGGCCGCTGCGAACTGTTTCGAATGTTTACAGACACCCGAGAGCCAATCAGCTTCCCGTGCGCAGGTCGCGTGGCGCGCCCGGAGCGCTCCCCGGTACGCGCACCGGGGCGCGCTTACAGATATATACATTTTTTTGAACCTAAATTACTCAAAATCCTCTGGACCACATATCTTGAGACATAGCAAAGGCACATCGGGCTACCAGTCCCTACAATTTTGCCAAGTTTGGTGAAAATCCATTCAGCCGTTCGAGCTAAAAGTGCGACAGACCGCCCTATGGAAATTAACATGGGGAAAACACGTTTTGGGACCCCCTTTTATCTCGGCCCCTGCTTGACGAATCCCCCCCAAACTTTCAGGGAAGGAGCGGAGCACCGCGAGGCAAAGTTGCTGAAAAATTCAGGCTGATTCCTCAACCGGCGCCAACGTTATTCCAAATAGAATGTTGCGATTTCCCTATGGAAATCAATCCTAACTATAACTACCTACTGGCGACCGCCAGTAGGTAATATATACGTCTGTATGTATGTTGCTTTTTCATGTTTATGAGCATTTCCACAGTACTCAGCTATTTTGTATCTAAGGTTTGTTTTTCTTTTTTCCTACGCATACATTCTGTCCCTTTCCAGAAATCCATTGTCTCCAGGAAACAAGGTGAAGAGCTTGGGCAAAGGGATTACAGCAATGTTCTATTTATAAGTGGCAGCTCTTGTGGTCCTGATTGATTGTTTAAAAGTGTTTGCCAAAATGTATCCTTTTTCAGTTTCTTCTATCCTTTTTCAGTTTCTTCATTTAAATATTTTTTTTGAAGAGATGCCACAGATGTTAAGTTCGAAGGGATGTAGGGGAGCAAAATTAAAAGCATTACAAAAATCATGATAGTTTGATACTCTTCTCATATTGCATTAGCTATCAGACCCTGGACTAAAGATAAACTTAACAAAAACCCTGTTTGTGGCAAATGTTAACACACATTGGTTTTATTTTATTTTTTCAGGTCAGAATTATACAAGCAGGAATAGTGCTCATTATTAAGATTTCAACTGGTTTGGAGAGCTCAATCTTTAAACTGTAGCAGAGCAGTGGGCCAATTTTATCTAATGCAGCAGAAATGCTAATTTGGTTCTTTTGGTACTTAATAAGAGAGATGGATCCTTGGGCTACAGTATAGCATAAGTGAGAAATTGGGTTGTTGGCTTAGGAGTGTGAAACCCTACTCAAGTAACAGCCAAAATCTTCGTTATGGTGAACCGCAAAAAGTAATTAAATTAACCTGCGCTTAACGCCAGGGATGATAGTCTTTGCTGTCCTGGTAATTAGAAAGCACATTCAAAAATTATAAATGAGATGTAAAATGAACAGTTGTTTATCATTACACATGCACACATACACTTTAGAAGATGAATGCATAAGGTATGTCTAAGGGACTGCGGATGGTATTTGTGCACAGTGTGGGTGTTTGGATGTATAGACAGAATGTGGTGAGGGGGTCTCTGAAGCTTCAAAAGATCATTTTCATTCCAGACGTTTGCAACTGGTACATAAAAATGAAAAAGCAGTTAGCTAAAACACAGAACTGTTTGAGGGTCAAACATGATGTAGGCAACTTGGCAGTAATTAATTATACACCATGGTGGCCTAGTGGTTGTTGTAGGTTATTTCTCCTGTTTCCATGTAATGCTGAGCGATCTGATTCCCAACAAGTGGGTATCAGGAATTCTCTTCTTTCTCTGATGACTGGCATGTGTTTCCCTGGGTCTTTGAATAGATTTACATAGATATTGTTTTTGAAAATATATTTCCGGATCAGTGGGTCCCTCAATCTCTTTTTTACTCCTAGTGAGAAGGAAGGTATTCTCCTTCAATAAAGAGCTGTCAAAGGTAGTTGGGTATTAACCTTGGGGAAGGGTAGTGATGGAAGTGGGCCTTTGTCTTACTAAATCAGGACTCCATCCTGAAAGATTCTTCAGTACACAGATCACTGCCCAGCTTTCTCCACTAGCTCTCCATCAGGAGATGTGATTCACAGTTGGGAGGAAAGATCTTTCTTCTTGTAGTCAGTGCTTGCTGCAATTCAGATCGGGTACTCCATCTGGCTTTCAGCAGTGCTAGGTGTGGATGTGGGTGGAGCCAATAAAGGAAGTGGGTGGGGCCAGTAGATGAAGTGGGTGGGGGAAGGGAAGTGGGTGTGGCCTCCCCCCAAAAAATATTGAGCACCTGTACTTAATATTTTACAAATTAAGCACTGCAGTGTTGTCATCGCAGTAACCACACTACATTTCCTTCTCAATCCACTGATTATACTCTTGCATATTACATCACTGATAGCATGTTAAATGATAGAATTCCTAACTAGACTCATGACAAGGCTAATTAAATCATTTATGAGAACACTGCGCACGGTAGAGTGCAACGTTCAAGGGGAGTGGTGTATAAAGTAATGGTATAGACTTGAGCAGCGTACAGTGGAGCTGCCTGTGGTAAAGTCAAATGGAGTGGTGTAGAGTGGAGTGTGTATCAAAGAGTCGAGTGTAGTGGTATACACTGAAGTGGCATAGGCTAGAATAGCACAGAGTTGAATAGTGTGTCACAGAGTAGAGTGGAGTACCATACAGTGGAATAGGATAGAGTGGAGTGGCATAGAGTGAAATGGCGTAGAGTAGAGTGGCATACAGTGGAATAGTGAAGAGTAGAGTAGCATATTGTAAAGTAGAGTAAAATGCAATACCATATAGTAAAGTGCGGAGAGTGGAGTGGCGTAGAGTGGAGTAGCATCTCATAGAGCAAAGCATAATGGCATAGACTGGAGTGCCATAGAGTTGAATAGCATGCCCTCCAGTAGAGTGGAGTTCCAAGAATGGAGTACTGTAGAATGGAGTAGCATACAGTGTCGTGGAGTGTTATAGAGGGGAGTGAACAGTCCTAGAGAAGAGTGACGCATTATAGATTGGAGTGTTGTGTCATACAGTGGAGTGGAGTGCTGTGTTATAGTGTAGTTGAACATGCATCTATCCTCTTGGGAGGATTTGGAACGTTTCATCTTCCAAGGTATTTTTTAAAGAAAAAATGTCAAATGCAATGCACTTTGAAAAACGTTTTCCAAAGAAATTACCTACAAATCCACATATTATGCAGGAATTTCGAAAGAGAATCTCTGGAAATTTTTCAACACTTTAGCATTTGCATTAGTAGAAATCATGTACGTGAGGGACCTTTCCATTCATGAAATTGTGCACCCAGCTGATACACTCGATGCTAATCGTAAATGGCTAAGCATTCGTCTCTACAGTATGCCACCCTGAATTAAATATACTGTGCTCTTCTGTGTGCCAACCCCTCTCTTTCTTAATCTGGGATACATGCTGCTACTCCTGTAGGTGCACACACACGACAGATCTGTCAATACACCTTAAACTAAAACTGCAGATTTCCCGCCCACTCCACTGCTGAGAAAGATACATAACTTTCCCACTGCACTTCTTTCCTGTCAAGCAGCAGCATCCATTCCTAAAACATCCACAAAGCTCTGCCAAAGCACCTCACTGCAGTTTGGCAACGCCCTTTGGATTCCAATGTTTAAAGTCAGGAGATTCGTTAACACATAAACTCCACGCTTTAATTAGATAATAGGAGGGACATGAACTAATAACCAGCAATTGGGCTATAGACAGGTTTTGAGTAGTTTTTGATGCAGTACTGCTCTTACCTACAATATCATAAGAAAGTAAATAGCAAGCGTGATAATGCTCATCCCTTTTGTGCCTTCATTTCAGTGGCTATGGCGTTCAAAATACATTTTCAGTCAATTTCTTTCCTCAGATCTCTTTAAACCAATGTTTTGTGCCCCAATAATGTGCATTGTCAAATAATGGAAATATCGGAAACCACCAAGCAAAAAATAACCACTCTCTCTGATGTTTTATTCAAATTCATCCAAATTTACAATTCATGTGGATTCCCATTTCAGCATTCGTCCTTTTTTTTTTTTGGACGTTTACCTCAAAAATTCACAAGGGCAGAACTCAGGCCTTACATGCCACCTACTACGGACGGTGTACAATACTATACATAAGCAAGGCCTGCATGCCACGAAGCAAAAAAAGCAGCTCTCTTTAACTCCCTCGCGCACAGTGCAGTCATTGACGCTCGGCTCGAAGGAAAGAGCATTAGGTAAACTGCATTAGAGCAGAACATGGCCAATCACTGTATTCGCTTCAAAGAAAAGTCAGACAGTGATTGGCTATGTTCTGAGAACATCCACCCCCATAATGCTCCATGTACTCTGGACTAGGCTTACTGCCACCCAGCAACCGAACCAATCCAGCCTCTGCTCTCCTGGTGTTTATCTGAGTAAACAGCATGAGAATCGCCCCAGAACTGGTTGGAGCAGGAAAACTGAGTGCTCATTAAGAGACATAGCTGTCAACCTTTCAGATAGCTATGTGTGACATTTTCATAATTCCTGTGTAATTGAGTGACATTTCAAGGACTATGAGTGACACTTTCTCGTGCGCAAACTGTAACAAAGACTAGGGAAATGTTTAAATATATGAAATTACACCCATTTGAGCAATAAGAAGCTCTAAGACCTTGCCCCAAGAATAAAGTGTCCTACACAGAATCTGGAAACCTCAGTGAATCATGGTCGGTCTCTCCACTTATCAATATTGAGTGATCCGTGTCAAATCACCCGATCTTCATGTACTCAGCTCTTTTACCTACAAAATAGGATTGCTTGGTAACAGGTGCCTGCCCGTATTAGATGCTGTGTAAAAACCAAACACCCACCCTCGCTTAGTGAATATTATTGATGAAGCGCTCATCTTTCTGGAGGCGCTTCTGTAGTACTGTATGCATGAAAATATTTCGAAGAGGCAACCGGAGAAACATGTTTTCGAAGAGTGGCTATCTCACCAGAAGCCAAGATGTGTTTTCCGTGAGTTATTTCAGGACTAACCAGTGGTTTACCTCAGGCCAAAGAGTATTAAAAGCAGCACAGGGCAGAAGAACTTCAGCTAATAATTCGACTGGTACTGTAGCAGCTGGTTGCGTGTTGCCACTAAAAAGCAAATTTAATTAACACACTCGGCCCCAGTCACTTATTTGTGAGACCGCAAGCCTCAGCAATATGTCCTGTCCAGGCCGCTGCAATGTCACTCCCTCCCTTGGCATTTCACGGCGGGGAGACGGTCACGGAGGGCAGTGTGTAGGAAAGTGGGTTTCTGTTGTAGTAACCCCCCCACTGTTTACCAGATTACTGATGCACTTTTACTTGGTGTCCCTGCCAATCATGTTCCCAGGGCCTGTGTTCTTTCCCCAAAACTTTCCCCAAAACTAACCAAATTAACATCTCTTGCCACAGGTTAGTCATGAGTAAATGGTACCACTTTTACCCAGGGCACTGTGACTAGAGAAGGCCTTTAAGGGCTGCAGCACTTATTGTGCCACCCTTAGAGGTCCTGTACCACCACACGCACTGCCTTTTTAGGCTGCGTGTTTTGGTGCAAAAAGAAGTGAAGAGTCAACATGCCACACATCTGTGTGCCCTGCCTACAAGCCCACTGCCCTGGCATAGGTCAGTCACTCCTCTAGCTGGGTGCAATATACCAGTGGTGAGGGTACAGGTGCATGAGCCCTGTACCCCTACAGTGTCTAGGTCCATTCTTAGACATTGTAAGTGCAGTGCTGCCATTAAGAGTATATGGTGCTGGGAGCTTGTAATTACGAACTCCACAGCAATATAATGGCAACAGTGAAAACTGAGATGTTTGCAGCACATTGAACCCACACTGATGCCAAACTAGGATTTAATGAAAAATGCCCACAGAGGGCATCTTAGAGATGCCCCTGAAAATAAACCTGCCACTATTGTCCAAGTGAGTGGCTGCTTTCAGCTGCCACCACCAGCCATGTTTCTGGACCCCTGGGTCGAGAGCCTGAAGCTCTCTGGTCCCTTAAACAAGGCACATCCTGGGACGAGGTGCCAAGCCTCCTTCCCCAGGATGGGAATGGTTCACGAAGGGGAAGCTTCAATCCCTAGGCCAATTGCTGCTTTCAGCAACTGGTCCCCACTGGTTCTGACTCCCAGTTTGGGCTGGAGAACTGGCGGGAAAAAAAGTGAGGAAGAGAGATGTGCCCGCCTCTGCCAACTCCACCCCTCAGGTGGGGGAGGCGAGGTAAAGCACAACTCTCAGTCCACGCCATCTTGAAGATGGGGGGACTCAGCCAACCAGGGGCAGGCACATGCCCCCTCCCACTGGAGGGTGGCAAAATAGGGGGTATACCCAACCCAGGGATGGGACTCATTGGCCCCTGCCTTTTACCTACCTGAAACACCCCTAAATCTAGTATTTAGGAGCACCCCTGAACCTTGCTTCCTCAGATTCAGACAAGAAACAAGAAGAAAAGATGAAGAAGGACCGAGCAACAGTGCAGCAGCCAACACGAGGAAGATGCCCACTGACTTGGCTCCAGCCCTACCGGCCTGTCTCCCCCTCGAACCTGCTCCTGCGAAATCCCGGTGTCTCCTGCAGCCATCAACATCAAAAACCCCGGAGGACCTGCCTGCCTTCACTTCCAAAGACTGCTTCTCCCGTGAAAACTGGATTTGTTCAACTGCAACTGCTGGCAGCAGCCGGAGACCGCAAATCCGCCCCACTGTGCACCCGCCGTCTACGGCCCGAGCTCGAGTGCGCAAACACCACAAGGAGATCACCCCGGCGATCCTGAACCGAGATCAGATGACCCCTGACCTGCCTCAAGCCTCCAGCCGATGCCTGCAGCCTAAATCCAGAAGGCCCCTCTAACCGTGACCAGGAGCTGGTAAGAAAATCCGACGCCAAAAGGCCTACCTGCACCAGATGGCCCACGGCCTTGTGTGCCCAAACCGACAGTGCCTAACCAACCCCTAACTTCCCAACTTACCTCTCAAAGTGCTGGTTGCATCCAGTCCTTCGTCTCCCTAACTGCAGTGCTTTTGCAAACGGAGGCTCTCCATTGGAAACAGTAGGGCATCCGACCTCGAAAGAGCATCCTGCACCCGGCCTCCCTAGTGCCGCTGAGGGTGCACCTTTGGTGCTAATTTGTTTCCCCATTTGCCCTGAGCTAAATTCTAGGAGCTTTGCTTCCCAACCCAGTGGCCTGCTTGCCAGCAGCCACCAACCGGAGGCCCCATATCCCCCATTTGATAACATTGGACCTCAGCACTCTGCACTCGGTTGCCCTAGTGCCGCTGAGGGTGTAACAAGAGTGCATCCTTGACCCTGGGAGAACCTTTGTTCTAACCCCAGAACCTCAACTCCAAAGACTGATTACTTACCTAAAAACCTATAACCATATTTTCCTCCCTAGGATAACATTAACTGTTTTTCTGTGAAAAAGTTTCCATGTGTGGAGTTTTGAAACCTAAAGAAATTCTTTGAAATTGTACGATTCAACAGAAATGCTTTTACTCACCTGTTTACAGGAAATGTCCCAGTGCTGCATCCAGGCATACAGAACTGAGTAAGAAAAGTCATCCAAAAGTAACTTGCCTGCTTTTTTACTGAAAATCCCATTCAAGTCTATGTACTGTATTTACAAGTGATTGCATTTCCCTGAAACAATACTGTAAATCAAACCATAGTACATTTACAATTGCAATTGAACTGTTTTACAATCAGCATACACTACTGTAAAGTATTTATTGCTTACCTGTGCCAGGCTTGCTTGGTTCTAGAAATAAAATAACTAAGAGAATGTTTTCATACTAAAACATATGGTCTGAAGCTTAGTCTTTGAGTGTGTGAATTAATCTGCTGACTGAGTGTGTACAGCAAGTGCTTAACACTGTCCTCTGAAACTGCCTTACTGCTCGACCACACTACCACAAATAGAGAGTAAGGTTCTATCTAACTTTACCTCTGCCTATCTTTGGGGTCCGCTGGACTCTGTGCACACTATATGTCACTTTGGTATAGTATATATAGAGCCAGCTTCCTACAAAGTGTACCTTCCATTGCCAGTGAGAGAGGCCCCAACACAACATCATCCATGACAGTGAGTTACAACACTGACAAAAGATTGTCAGGTCTCATTAGTACTGCACCCACTCACTCCAACTGTGGGCAGCGCTGCCAAATTTAACACATCTCTGACTCGCTGTGTACTATCACACGGAGTGGGTGGTCTACTTACTTGTTGTACACTCTACTTTTTACTTGACTCTGACTCCAGGCGCGGTCCGTTGGTATGCACCGGTAATATTAGTTGAATTTTTGCCAGGGGCGAAGGCGGCCGGTGTAAGCAGCAGCAGCGTAAGAGCCAAGCACTAGGATGATTGCGGCTGGCGCAAACCAGTAGCCAGCGCCTGACAACTTAACTCCCCGCTCTGGTGTGATGTCCCCCTGCAGCACCATGGGCGGCCAGACAGTGACTTACAGAAACGTGACTTCAGGCAGCAAGCTGTCTGTCTCAGCCGCACTGTAGGAGTCATCATGATGAGAATAAACATTATTGCAGAGCAGTGAGTTTGTCAGCAAGAAGGCCATGGCTTAGCTCAGTTGCAATGGCCCAAAGCCTGCGGGAGCATCGCACAGGCGACTGGCGATGAGCCGATAGCTGCACACTACTCATTTTTAGGCAGGGCTTCTGCAGACACATAATACAGACTGCATCATATATGTGACAATGCATTTCAAATTCTACACAATTCACAACCTGAGCAAATCTAGATACATTAATACAAAATGTCCAGTTAAGATAAAGATTCTTCAAAAAAGGAGTTTTTAAAGATTTTTTTCTTCCTTTATTTCTTCAAAATTCATAAGCAGTCGCAGCGTACAGTTCTCCCAAACATTTTCTTAATGTACAATTCATTGCCGACACGTGTTTCGTCCGGCTAATAAGCCTGAGGACTTCGTCAGGGCAATTTAGGTAAAACTCTCAATGGGAGAGTTAAAATTGAATTTGTTCTTTGAGTGTCATCAATAACCTTCACGTAATATTTTGAAGATCGCTAGGAGAAACGGGTATTTTTCAATTGAAGTAAAGGTTATCTTCTTCTTTACCACCTTCACGTAATATTTTGAAGATCGCTAGGAGTCTGGACTTTTGATGCTGCATTAACAAATTTTAAAACGGGGTGGTAAAGAAGAAGATAACTTTTACTTCAATTGAAAAATACCCGTTTCTCCTAGCGATCTTCAAAATATTATGTGAAGGTGGTAAAGAAGAAGATAACCTTTACTTCAATTGAAAAATACCCGTTTCTTCTAGCGATCTTCAAAATATTACGTGAAGGATATTGATGACACTCAAAGAACAAATTCAATTTTAATTCTCCCATTGAGAGTTTTACCTAAATTGCCCTGACGAAGTCCTCAGGCTTATTAGCCAGACGAAACACGTGTCGGCAATGAATTGTACATTAAGAAAATGTTTGGGAGAACTGTACGCTGCGACTGCTTTTGGATTTTGAAGAAATAAAGGAAGAAAAAAATCTTTAAAAACTCCTTTTTTGAAGAATCTTTATCTTGACTGGACATTTTGTATTACTGTATCTAGATTTGCTCAGGTTGTGAATTGTGTAGAATTTGACATAACAAGCAAAAGGGTTTTTTGCTTGCTTTATTGCAACTGTTGACAAGGGTTGTATCTCCACCTTTGAGCATTTACTAGAGGCTTGGATAACTTCTATAATATCCAAACATCTCCTATGCGCATAAGTCTCCCTCTTGTCAGGTTTGTGTACAAAGTGACAATGCATTTCAGTCTGTGATGCGGAGCACCACACTGAAATACATTAGTCTAACGCCTGATGCATGGTACTTGGCAGGACTGAGGAGACCAGCTGCCTGTGGCTGTGTTCCATGGCTTCTGTTCATTGCGCAGATATTAGAAACTTCAAGTGTGCATGTTGGAGTGGACACAGTAAGACACCGGTCAAACCTGACTTGGGCACTTCATTTCAAGCCATCAAAAGAGAGCAACTCGTACTTCCTAATGCCAATCAACCCCACTCCACCCTTAGGCAGTACATTATCCGACCTGCAACACAAGTTAGAGAATATTGCTAGCAGGCAAAAACTAGTTAATACAATTGAGTTAAGCTTTAAATTAAAGGAAGAGGTGGCTCACAGCAAGTGGTCAACCACCTTCCACCCCAATGGAGGAACTGCCTCTGAAAACAACATGGCTGCCTTTAACTTTTGTAAAGATAGTCATTAACGCAAAACTATCATTGCCAGAGATATAACTAAGTTAAAATGCCGTATAACTTTTAAAATACTTGCCCTACTTATCTATACTATCAAAAAGGATCATTTGCAGACCATAATCGATAATACTGCCAAATTTCATGAATATCTGACTGGCTATTTTGAAGCTACGTGTAATACAAAAGTCTATGGAAAATGCATTAGGAGAAAAAGGTGTTTTGGGGTCCCTTTTTTTCTTTGAACCCCCTTGACAAATCACCATAAAACTTTACATCATCCACCAATGTAGGAAAAGCTATAGGTCTGCAAAATGTTGTGCCAAATCCTCAAACAGACGCAAAAGTATCACAGATCTGGGAATCCTAAGTATAAATACAGAGTGGCTACTGCCACTCTGTTCAATGCTCTCCCTTTGTCTCTCAAGTTTTTGCATGCCCCGTCTCTCCCCTTGCTTCTGACCTTCTTGTGTACATTCCCTAGCTGGCTGCTGTGAATGTATGGCATCACATCCTTTTCTTTGGGTCTCAATGGTGCTATCCATACTTAGCCTCAATGTCCTTGGTCCTAATGCACCAGCTAAGCACTTAGCTCTCCTCTCCTTACTTAGGGACTCTAAATGTAATGTCTGCATGTTGCAGAAAGCGCATCTGCTGCAGTGTGACCGGCGACGGCTGCGCTCCCGCTGGTTCGACCGCCAGTACTCCATTGGGAGCTACCAAGAGGGCCTGAGCGGCAATCCTGTTTGCTACACATTTTTACGGGATGGGTTGAATGGGTCTTTGCGGAGATCCCAAGCAGACTTCTTCCATTGCACTTTTTGATACAGGGGACCAGGTACACCTTAGCCATGATCTACACACCCAATGAACAGCAGGAGGTTTTTTCAGGGACTCCCTAGGCCAACTGCTGACCTCACCAGACAGAGACATAGTGGTAGACAGGGACTTGAACAGAGCGATGGACACTCAGAGGGATAGGTCAAATCTGAAGGTGGGTCGAGTTGGAGGCCTCACACTTGGCACTAGGCAGTGGTTGGGTGAGGTGGGGCCAACCGATGTATGGAGACAATGGCATCAGATGGACACTGATTATGCCTTCTTCTCTGTGGCCCACGAAATGTATGCATGCATTGACTACTTCTTCAACATTCCCTTGTGTGACTCGGAGCAAGGTCTCAGCAGATATTGGTGCTATGGCACTCTCTGATCACTCCCCATTGTCCTAAGGTTTCACCCAGGTACCCCCTGCCTCGTGGCTTAATTTGTGACTCCTTACCAATGACCGTATCCAGGCAGACACCCTGAAGGCTATAACAGCCTTTTTTGCACACCAATGATGCCCCTGTTATTGCAGTTTCCACTTTGTGGGAAATGCGGAAAGTTGTGATCAGAGGCCACTTTATTGCCCTTGCTTTGGGCCATAACTGGGATAGACGAACCAAGCGACTTCAGATGGGGGCACAAGTCAAGGAGCTGGAGGTAGCACACACCTGATCCAGTTCAGTAGTGGCCCGCTGACAGCTGACAGCGGCGCAGAAACAACTGCGGGCATTGGACATGGTTAGGGTGAAATATGTTTTACTCAGAATCCGGCAGAAATATTATGCGAGTGGTAATAATGCGGGACGCATGTTGGAACATTGACTCAGAGCACAGGTGGTTGACAGGAGAATCCCTGAACTACAGGAGGTAGATGGCTCCCCACGATGTCGAGACAAGGACATTGCCAGTGACTTCGGGACTTTTTATGCCACCCTCTATACAACCCATCCCCTGAAGGAATCTGCTGTGAGGGCATACTTGACCCAGACATCTTCCTCGTTAGCGGCACAGGATATGTTCACCTCCCTGGATACTGACATAACACCACAGGAGGTCATGGCCACGAAACATAAGCCAAACAAAGCACCTGGTACAGAAGGCTATAGTGCTGAATTTTATAAACCTTTAGTGCAAAATTGGCCCCTTTATTGGTGGGACTGTTTAACTCATTTAGAGAGGCAGACAAGCTACCTCACTCCATTCGCCTAGCCACTGTTACAGTGATTCCCAAGGCGGGCAAGGACCCCAAATGCTGCTCATCTTACTGCCCAATTTCCTTCTTGAACGTAGATGCAAAGATCTTTCATGAGAGTCCTGGCACACAGACTGGCCCTATACGTGCAGGGGTTGGTTGATCCCAATCAGGCCGGTCTTACCCCGGAGACAGGGTGTAGCGACAATTCAAAACAAATGTCACTTATTGGACAGGGTGAAGTGCACACAAATGCCAGCCCTCCTACTATTGATTGATGCCGAAAAGGCATTCAACAGAGTACACTGGTCCTACTTACATTTAGATCTAGAAAACATGGGCATCTGCCTGCGGTTTGCAGATGGGTCTAAACCTGTTACACTGCTCGCCTATCTAGAGTGTGCGTGAATGGAGTGATTTTAGCACAATTTGCCATAACACGGGAACCAGGCAGGGCCGCCCTTGTCCCCATTGCTCTTCATGCTCTGCATGGAGCCTTTTGCAGAGAAAGTCCATAACAATCCCTGCATAGCAGGCATCCCTATGGGTGGGAAAGAGCACAAAATCATAATGAATGTAGACAATGTCCTCTTGGCCCTCACTGATCTAGAGAACATCTTAGTAGGGGCGAGGACAGAATTGACGGCATTCAGTGGAGCCTCTGGGTTCAAAACCAATTTACATAAATCCTCTATCCTTGGTCTGACCAATCCCCAACACGGCGAGAGCCCGGCTTAATACAATATTTCCTTTTCAGTGGACAGACTCAGGAATTCCCTACTTGGGGTTACAGATCCACTCCACACTTGCGGCTACAGCAGCCCACAACTATGGGAACCTCCTCGGGGTCACAAGGACCAACATTACCACATGGAAGTCTCATGGCCTGACAATCTTTGGGCGTATAGCAACAGTCAAAATTACTCTCGTGCCTAAAATCATTTATGTCCTGCAGACTCTTCCTATTCAACCCCCACCACGGATGCTAGCAGGCAACAATCCCTCATCTGGGAAGGTAAGCATAGTAGGATGGCCAGAACCCGTGAATACCTCCTGTTGTCGACGAGGGCCTGGGGATTGAGAATCTGCGCTACTATTATCAAGCAGCGCAATTATGTTACATCGTGGAATGGTCCTGACCTTACACAGGAAAACACTGGTGCTTTATAGACCAGGCAATCACGGACATGCATATTTGTAGGTCCCCTAATTACTGAAGCCACAGAAGTCACCCTTTGTTTATGTCTCACCGGTAGTGAAATCCGGCCTAGATGGGGGAGGGAATGTAGGCTGCCCTTCACAGATAGAAAATGGAATGACATCCCACACTGTGCCCAAACCTCGTCCTTATCACCACTAGTAAAGAGATGTTTTTGAAAATCGCGCTCTAATGGTATCTTACCCAGCCAGGATTGCCACTTGGGAGCCTGCAGGAGGTTGATGGCTGCTGGCACCAATGGGGGCAGCAAGATACCCTCACCCCCCTGTTGCCCCAAATTGTAAACCTTCTGGTAGGGGGCTTTGGAGGTGGTGAATATCATGCTTGCAACTGATATCACTAGGTTCCTTAGCTACGCCCTGTTGGGTCTCCCCAATCCACTCACATACCCTGCTGATCTAGTAGAGGCAAGGCAATTATGCTGGCACTGGGAGCAGCCAAATAGATCATCCTTGCTAAATGGGGTACTGAGGTTACACCTACACATCTAGACTGGTTACACAAATTATGAAAAATATATGGGATGGAAAAGTTGATGGCAGTAGCTACGCACCACCTCCCCCTGTTTGATAATATGTAGCGACCTTGTCTAAAGCACCTATCTGCGGAACTTCAATAACTGTCCTGTCCGCTCTATCTGCAGATACTGCGCTTAACAGCAGCAGACGATCTTAACTAACGCTAACCCATTTGAGACCACATTTGCATGCAGTGTTGATAGTGCAGGCCCGGAGCAACACCGATTCCTCTTTCTGCACCTATACCCCACCCCTCTATATAGGTCTTTCCATCTCTTCCCTCCTTGTTCTGCAATACATACATAGTCCGCCATTTGCTGTTTTACCACCGGTCAGTAAATGTAGGCAGGACGATCTGTATCACTTGCCTTTCTCTAAAAATCAATAAAATAGATCTAAAACCTAGAAATAGCATTACTACCACCCAGACACCTCATAGGGCTAAAGTATATATACACAGTGAGGTTCATAAAACACAATTTTAACACATTCCACATTCTTTGTTTAAAATTTGAGAAACAATACCTCCTTTAGGTTCAATACATTCAGTTGGAACACTTAATTTTTCTACACAATCTGCAATATTTGCAGATATCTCTCTACATTCTAATGTCTGCCACTCACAAGCTATATTAAGATATCTACACCTCCTCTAACAGCTGTTCACTCTTGAAACGTGCAGTAGGATAAGTTTATCAACATTAGTACACTTACTGACACTTCACAACAAAGTTTACAAAATATATTATTAAATACCTGAATTTGAAGTTGTTTCTTAGATGCAGATGAGGACACCAGTCTCTTTCAGCTCTACATAAATTCACTTCTTCTAAGCACACTCAAACAGACTTCCTTCTCTGCCAAAGAATTAAGGACAAACTGAGCTATCACATCACATCACAGCATTTCTTCAAACAGGTAATAAGAATGGTAACTATTGCTTGAGCTTCGGGCCTTGTTTTTTTTTTACTTCACTCCATATGATCTTGCGAGACACTCACAGGATTGTAAAACACCTTGTGGTAGACCCAGAAATTTTCCATGCAGGTCTCACAAGATGCTCGCGGAATTGAATGAGCCTCATATAGCACACTTCACTCCCTGAAGCTTGCAATCTACTCTTGCAAGACCCTTACAAGATAGCACCAGTATTGTAGGGAAATAATAGTATATGGAAAGGACTGACTCTCAAATGACAACCCTCTCTTGCACAATGAGTGAGCATACTAGAGTGTCAGGAGGGACTGCCCTCTTCTTTCAAACGTCTCTCTTGGATGACAGGTATGCATAGTAAGGTGCATGTAGGGACTGGCCTTTCCTTTGGGACTTCTGTCTCAATGACAGGTGTGCGTATTAGGGTGTAACTAGAGACTGAACCCTCAACTCAGACCTCTCTCCCGTATGACAGCTGTGCATAGTAGGGTGTGTGGGTGGACTGGCCTTTCCTTTTCGGACCTCTATCTCAAATGACTGGTGTGCAAAGTAGGGTGAGTGGGGCACCTCTCGCCTAGATGATAGGTGTGTCTAGCAGGGTGTGTGGAGTGAACAGCCTCTCTGCTTGTACCGCTCTCTGTAATACTGGGTGTGCAAGTAGGGTGTGGGGGGACTACACTCTCCTTACCTACCTCTCTCTCAGATGACAGGTGTGCATATTAGGGTATGTGACAGACTGGCCTCTGTGCTGAGACCTCTCTCTGTATTTGTGGGTGTGCATAGTAGGGTGAGGAGAAGGATTGGCCTCTCCTTTCCTTCCTCTTTTTCAGATGACGGGTGTGCATTGTAGGGTGTGCAGATCAATCAATCAACCAATCAATCACAGGTTTGTTGAAGTGCGACTACTCACCCATAAGGGCCTCAAGACACTGGGGAGAAGGGGAGTTGCAGGCTCCGGTCCATCAACGAGGGCGTCTGTCGAAGAGCCAGGTTTTGAGGTTTCTCGTGGAGATGGGGAGTGGTGTTGTCTGCCTGAAGTGGAGCGATAGGGCGTTCCATGCTCTGGCCGCAAAGAAGGAGAAGGAGTGGCCTCCTAATCTGGTCTTTCCGGTCTTTCTGGTGCAGGGGACCACGGCGTAAGAGAGCTGGGCTGATCGTAGGGTTCTTTGGGGTGAGTGGAAGTTGATTCAACTGTTGAGGTATGCTGGTCCGGTGTTGTGGATGGCTTTCTGTGCATGGGTGAGGATCTTGAAGGTGATTCTAGTCTCAATGGGGAGCCAGTGGAGTGTACGCAGATGTTGGGAGATGTGGCACTGTTGTGGTAGGTTGAGGACCAGTCGTGTGGCGGCATTCTGTATGTTTTGTAGCTTGTGGGTGAGGTTTTTGTTTATTACGGCGTAGAGTGCGTTGCCATAGTCGAGTCTGCTGGTGACGAGGGCTTTTTCTGTGCTCCATTTGAAGGACTTACGTATGAGGCGGAAGATGTGGAAGCAGGAGGATGTAACGGAGTTGATATGGCGGTCAATTTTGAGCTTGGACTCTAGGATGATTCCCAGGTTGCGTGCGTGGTCTTGGGGGTGGGTGGGCTACTGAGGGCAGGGGGCCACCAGGTGTGCTTCCAGGCATCTGGGTGTGGGCCCATGACGAGTACTTCTGTTTTGTTGGTGTTGAGTTGTAGGCAGCTGATTTTCATCCACTTGGTGACAGCTTTCATGTCTTCTTGGAAGTTGTTTTTGGCTGCGTTGGCTTCATTGGATAGGGAGAGGATGAGTTGGGTGTCGTTTGCGTATGAAACAATGTTGAGTCCATAGGTTCTGACGATGGGGGCAAGAGGAGCCATGTAGATTGAAGAATGTTGGGCTGAGGGAGGACCTCTGGGGGACCCTGCAGGTGGTTGGTGTAGGGTCCAAGAGGAAAGGGGGAGTCTGACCCGCTGGGTTCTGCCGGAGAGGAAAGAGTAGATCCAGTTGAGGGCCTTGTCCTGGATACCTGCTTCGTAGAGTCTGCGTATTAGGGTGCGGTGGGATATCATGTCGAAGGCCGCTGAGAGGTCAAGGAGGATGAGGTCTACTATTTCTCCTTTGTTCAGTAGGGAGCGGATGTTATCTGTTGCGGCGAGGAGGGTGGTTTCTGTGCTGTGGTTTTTTCTGAAGCCGGATTGTGACGAGTCAAGGATGTTGTGTTCTTCGATGAAGGTGGCGAGTTGGCTGTTGATGGCTTTCTAGATGGCTTTCGCTGGGAATGGAAGCAGGGAGATGGGTCTGCAGGTTTTTAGGTCAGTGGGGTCAGCAGAAAACTTCTACAAGAGGGAGTTGATTTCGGAGTGTTTCCAGTCGTCGGGGAAGGAGGCGCTCGCCAGGGAGCAGTTGATGGTGTGTCGGAGCATGGGTGCGATGGTCTCGGCCGCTCTGTTGAAGATGTTGTGGTGGCAGGGGTCCCTGGGGGCCCCGGAGTGGATTGACTTCATCGTCTTCAGTGTGTCTTCTCTGGTGAGGGCTGTCAATCGTTGGCTTCAGGGTGTCAGGGTGGCTGGTGGGGGTTCTGTGTGTTGGTTGTCTTTGTCGAAGTTGTCGTAGATGTTCTTGATTTTGCGGTGGAAGAAGGTGCTGTATTTGTTGCAGAGGTCTTTTGAGGGGGGAATGTCAGTCGACTCGCTGGTGTATTGGGCAAACTCCTTGATGATGTTGAAGAGCTCTTTGCTGTTGTGTGCATGTGTGGAGATTCTGTCTTCAATCGCAGTTTTCCTCGTGTTTCTGATGAGCTGGTGGTGGGCAGTGGTGGCGGCGGCTTTAAAGTTGTTATGGGCTTCTGTGGATTTGGAGTTCCTCAAGGTCTTCTCGAGGCGGCGGCACGTGAGCCTGGACTCTTGAAGTTCAGTGGTAAACCATCTAGCCTTCTTGGTGTGTGCGTTGTTGTTCTGCTTTAGGGGGGCTATGGTGTTGATGCTGTCAGTGATCCATCTGTATAGAGTTTGGGTGGCGGTGTTGGGGGCGTCATCTTCCGCAGTGATCAGGGTGGAGTTGCTGAGTGAGGAGATGAGCTAGTCGTCAGTGATTTTTTTTGTCCAGTTTCTTCATGGGAGCAGGTGCTGGTGTCTGTGAATGGTGGGTGTTCTGAAGGTGAAGTGGATGCATCAATGTTCTGTCCATGGGAGTTCAGTGGTGTGGCTGAAAGTGAATGGAGTTTCCTGTTGTGAAGACAGGGTCAAGAGTGTTTCCCACTGAGTGTCTGGGTTCGGTCACGATCTGGCAAAGTCTAATGTTGTGGCGGTGGAGTTGGGGGTCCAGTTGGTTGTCGAGGTGGAAGTTGAAGTCTCCCAGCAGGGTGTAGTTGGTGGATGCGATGGCATGCAGGGAGATGATGTCTGTGATGGAGGGTAAAGATTTCGAACATCATGGAGTCAGGTGGAAACACTTGGACTTCTCCAATTGCAAGACTAAAAATGTCGTGTACGCAATAATATGCCCGTGCCAAAAAATCTATATTGGCAAGACAAATCAGCAAGTGAACCTACGCATTAGCCAGCATAGGTCCCGAATTAAAAAGAAGGTCCTAACTGCCCCCATGGTGGAACATTTCTTAGAGATGTCCCATAGCGAGCATGATTTCAAATGGACAGTACTTTTTACAATGAGTGCAGTACAGCGCCCAGCAGAGGCTGACAGAGTGTTGCTTCAAAAGGAAGCGTATCTTATCTTGAAATTTAATAGTACTTTAACAGGGCTTAACAGTATGTCCGAAATATCACGGCTTTGATTGGTTGATCATTCGCGATGTTGATAGATGCACTTAAATATATGAAATGTTCCATATGTCATTCCAAAATCACCCCCTCCGGTTTGCACGCCCACATGTGATTCATCAGCTTTTAATAACTGTACAATAGTGAGATAAGGTCTGCACATGTAGTGTCATCCTTTTCCTGGCTTTAAGTAATCACTAACGTCATTGCGCATAAGATCCATACTAAGGGACTACATATCCCACAATCCTTGCAAAGCAAACACGCTAAATAACCAAAATGGCCACTCGTCACTGTTACACCCTTCAGTGAGAAGTGGATGGCGAAGGCAGCAAGTGAAGGTGATCTGCGTACTTCTCAAGGTATGTACGCTCTCCTTTTCTGAGCCACTCGCGGTACCAGTCACTTTATATTTAAGTTCTCTCCGTGACTGGGTTTCCTTTCCCCGTTCAGTGCACAACGAGCAGACTGAGACACCGTGAGCATTCCGGAAAGAACACCGGCATTGATCAAGCAGTACAGGTAGGATCTTGCCGAATATACGAGATGGTTGCCTGAATTATTTAACCCGGCGCCCTCCCTCTCAGATACTTATTAGCCCTCATTTTGCACAACAGGTTATTCTATACAAAAGCGGCGTGCCAACAATAGAGGGAAACATCCTTTACAGAACTTGAACAGGCTGTTTCAAGGTATGAGGCAAACGGAACAGCGATATTTATATTTCTATCAGTGAAATGAATAGCATACCGATTACTTTTTTCTCTCTGATTAGGCCGTCCCTGTGACCACAATCCCCTCCCTTCACAAGGCATCAGACGCTGTGCAGTGAGGTAAATAAGGCGCAGAAATATTTGTTACACTGTCCTTAGGAGTTGAGGAGAAGTTTGTGACACAATTCACGCTTTGTTCACTTTAGAAATAAAAGCTTGAAGCCACGTCTTAAAGAGGTATAGATGAAAAGATGCCCTGCCTGAAAAATACAGGTATTTCTCTTAAGAATTCTACCACACAAAAGGAGGCAGTCCATTGAGGTGTATAGGCTTTCAACAAAACGTTATTATTTTTGTACCCCACACAGACGAATAACAAACCCCTGATGAGGGTTCGAAAATTCGATATTCAAACCTGAAACGCGTCGGCATACTTACAAGAGCAAGTTATATCATTGAATGATCAATTTTGAAGACGTTGCACTTTTGTCCTTGCTCTTGTTTTCACATCGCTTCGTTTGTTCAAATTTATGAATTCATTTTCAAAACAATGATGAAGATGTATATTGTATATATAATGTCTTGTGTTCTTGTAATATTGTCTTGATTCAGCGTGTTGTTGTCAGAATTGTAAATATTGTATAATTGTCCAATTGTGTATTTCCCCCCTTTTTCTGCTATAAAGAAAAAATTATTTTTCAAAAAAACAATTCAAAAACAAGAATAACTGGTATAAATAAAAATACCGTACCAAGTTTCATGAGGTTGCACTTGGTCTCTATTAGATAGATTCTTTTTCATTAAGATACGAGGGTGGTGGCATTTCTTTGTTGTTTAATAGTTTATATGGTCCAGCCCCCCCCTCAGTCCCATTAAGGACCTAACTCCCTCAGTTCCACAGTCTGTGATGGAGTTGGCAAATGGTCTGTGGTGTCCAGGGGGTCAGTAGATGAGGGTTCCACGGAGGGTGGTGGTAGGACTGGCCAGTATCCTGAAGTGCAAGTGTTCCATCAGGTCTGTGGGCTCGTCGGGGAGTGTGTTCAGGTGGAGGGCAGATTTGTGGATGATGGCGAGCCCTCCTCCCGGGCGGGTGGGGCAGTCCTTTCTGGAGATCTTGTATCCTTGAGGAATGGCGATGTTCGGTCCCAAGGTAGTGTTGGTCCAGGTTTCTGTGAAGAATGCTACGTCTTGGGTGGTGTGTTTATGGAGTGATCTGAGGTTGGGGAGGATGCACTGTAGGGTCTTCGCTTCGGGAGTTTTCTTGCGTGCGGGTTGTGCTGGGCCCGTGTTCCTGGCGGTGCTGTAGGTGTGCCGGCATCGGTGATAGCTGAAGGGTCAGTGGGTGCCAGCTGGTGATGCTAGCTTGCAGTTGTTGTTGCGGCCTGGGTTGAGTGCTTGGAGTGTCTCTGGGTCATAGCGTGGGCGGTGCGGAGGTCCAGGATTCCTGGCACTAGTCACGGTCGGGCACAGATGGGCTTGCCTTTGGCAGGCCAGCGGCGTACCCTCTGCGCACGGCCGCCATTAAGTAGGGATTCGGGAGGGCTGGACAGCTGGGAGGTGGGAGCGGGGAGGGGAGCTGGATTGGGCCGGTTGCGCTGGTCATGCTGGAGGGAGGGGTTGCGGGGGCAGCAGCGGCAGGCAAAATGGGCAGAAAGGGAAAAGAGGAATAAAAGTGGAATAGAGCAGAAAAGTAAAAGAAAGGTGGAGGAAAGAGAAAGAAGGAGAGTGAGAGTGAGAGATTGAAATGAGGGTAAAAACAAGAGAAACGGAGAGGGAAAGTGGAGCGAGTAAAAGGAAACAGAGGTCACTGGACCACCAGGGATGAGGCACAGTTATAACCTGCGGGTGGAGGAGGGTCTCGCACACCAACACTCAAGAGAGCAGGGGCTCTGGGGAGGTCTCACTTAATGGTGGAGCTGAGAGGGTGGGAGAGCAATTTCCCTGACAATAAGTCAGTGGTCTTGCTCGTCTGTTCCCGCAGCAGCCACCATTAAGTAGGGGTTGGGGAGGGCTGGACAGCTGGGAGGTGGGAGTGGGGAAGGGAGTTGGATTGGGCCGGTCGACTGGTCGTGCTGGGGAGGCGGGCCCGCGGGGGCAGCAGCATCAGGGAAAACGGGCGGAAAGGGAAAAGAGGAATAAAAGTGGAATAAAGCAGAAAAACAGAAAGACATAATATAAGCACACAAATGCCATTTAGTTACACAGCTGCATTTAATACTGACAAAGACAATAGACAAGGTTAGTTTATAATTTTTTTCTTTTGCGTTTGCAACATAAAGCATATTAGTTTATCCCGCGTGTACTGATGAATGTATTCTTAACTAAGTTGATTAGTAATTTTCACCACAAACTTATTAATTCAATTATGGTTACGAGAGATTAACTTCACAAGTTAGAACAACATTTTGTTCTGCACCTTGCTTCATCAACTCCCTCATCTGGTGATTTTAAAATCACCAAATAATACCCAAAAATGTATAAATTTTGAACCCTTGAACATGTTTTGGACTTTCTTAAAATTAGTATTTCTAGACTTTAGATTCATCTGTTTTTCTGCATTTATCATATTGAGTTCTCCGAAACTCTTCTAATTCTATTTCTTTTTCTTTCTCCTTTCTAAGTTTGCAAATTCTTTTCTTTTCTACTACATATTTTCTTCTCTTGTGTATCATGAAACTAATTTTTAACAAAAGTATCACTATAGCTATGACTATTAAAGGAAAAACTATTTTCCCTATAATTGAACTACCAATCTCTTGAAACCAGTGTTTAATTGTTGCAAATCTTTTACTTAATCGTTCTGAAAAACTATAATCTTCTAAGGGTTCAACTTCCTTATGTAATTCAGTCATATTCTTTATGTACATTTTTATATTTTGACTTTTGTCTGGTTTATAAGTACAACAATGTTGAACATGCAAAATTTCACAGACTCCACCCTCTTTTGCTAGCAAAATGTCTAAAGCAAGACGATTTTGCATCACCATAGTTCTCAAGGCAATAAGCTCTGTATTCACTAATTGAAATCCACTTGCAGTATCTGAAGACAATCTATCAACAATTGTAGACATTTTTCTGATTTTATTTGCATTCAGGGTTATTCCTACCATAGGTCTTAATGCACCAAATATATCTCCCATTATTTCTGTAACACTTTCTCTTCTAAATCTATTCAGGTGATTGCTAATTTCAAATGAACCTTTTGCATTTCTATCTATATGAAACATTTTTGGAAAAACTAAACCTACATAACATGTTCCTTACCAGTGATCGGGGAGATTGTAATAAGCTTTATTCCCACACATAAAATAAATTCCAGGAAAAATTGGATCTTTACCCCCTTTAAATCCCCAACCCCCTATAATACGATAAGTGTCTTCACATTGACTTGCTCCAACAAAATAATTGTCAAACAAAGTATTATCCCTTCTTATACAAAATTTTCCACTAACAGGTGTATCTATGTGAATTGCAACATTTTCATTTCTACCATTGAGCTTATCATCTTCTATCTGCCAAAATTTAGACATAGTATGTTTCATCATCTCATTTCGCTTGTAAATTGCCCTTCTCTCTTCCACCATATTTAAGAACGATTTTTCTTCTGTTCTCAATTTACATGTTAAATTATTTCTAAAAGCATACTCATAAGTGAGTTCATTAGTTACTAAGAAAAATTCCCTCATCTGTTTAGCATATTTCACTTTATTCAAGCTATCTACAACTTTTAAATTTGCAAAAATGTCATCAAAATTTGAATAATAATACTCCAGACGTCCAGTATGATAAAACAAACTAGCTATTACACTACAGGTTATGCCATAAGTAAGAGGAAGCATAATATATGTAACACCTTCAGACACAGAAGTAGGTAACTTTACACAAATGTAGCAATCTTTTGCGTCCATCACCTTAACATATTCAGATAAAAGTCTTGAAAAGGTATTACTAGAAAAATCTCCCACAGATCTATCTTGATGAATCTCTGGTTTGTGTACAATAATTTTATCAGTCTTATCAACTTTATCATGATTAACCAGAACTTTACTAGTCATGTTAGTTTTATACATCTCTTTATGCCAAAAGGAAAAATGACAGCTAGATTTAACCAAACTAAAATTATCAAGATTACACATATTGATGACAACTTGCAATATCTTTTGAAAATTGAGCATCTCGAAATATTAAAATAGGAAGGCATCTTTTCTAACAACAAGAGCTCTAAAATAAAAGAAAAATTAAAAATGTATACACTTCCCTCTTTTTTTTTTAACAGATAATTTAATTTTCTAACAAATTTTCTTCGACCTTATGTCATACATCAATGTGTTTTCCAGCTAACACAATTTCTTCGACCTTGTGTCACCTAACACAATTTCTTTAACCTTGTGTCACCTAATGAATAAAATCAATCATTATCACTTGCATCATCAGATTTTCTTTGACTACTGTTTACTTCTACGACTGGTGGAAATATTATATAAGTCCACTCAGGTGACTTGTACTTCTGATTTGGCTTTATTACTCTTTTTGCTTTGCTCTTAATCACTTCTATTTTCTTTCCTGCTTGCTCTTTCTTACTGGAGTCTTCCTCTTTTTGATTTGTGATCTCATTTACCTGCTCTTTTTCTAATTTACATTTTTGGCCTTCATTTTCATTTGGCCAATTATCTCCTTTTCTTGATAGTTTTCTTTTCGGTTCTGCCAAATTATACTCCAATCTCCAAGCTCTTTTCCTTTATCTTTTCACTTTCGATTCATCTCCACTTTTATCTGTTTCACTTTCTGTGTTATCAGCTGGTTCATTAATAATCAGTTGTTTAGATACAGGAACTTCTTTACTCTGCAGTTTCACTCTGTTAGGAACATCATCCTTATAGCTGGTACTTGGAATTTCTTCTTCTTCTTCCTCAATTACTTCCAATTCTCCAGTTTCAGAATTTTCGTACCTGCTTCCAGAGCTTCCAATCTGCTTTTCAATACTCTCCTGATCTTGAATCACTTTTTGTTCAGCTTCTTTTTATGCTGCTTGATCTAGCAGATCTTCATCATTTTCATTTTTTTCAGAATCTTGTATTACAATTTCTTCATTTTCTTCATTCAATGCCTCATTCGCAATTGAATTTTCCAGATGTCGACTTTCTTGTCGATCTTCAGGATCTAGATTTCTTTCAGGTTCAGATAAACAAAAAGGAGGAGTACCACCATATAGAATCAAGAAAAATCCTAATGGGGTGCGTGGCTGACAAAAGGAAAGAGTTCATCCTTTTGTTAAAAACCCCTCACTCACCAGCCTAGTGGTGACATGCTTCATCATCGGGGTCCACCCTGGTGGCCTAGCGTCACCAGGGTGTGCTACGACACCTGAATTACAGTGGAGCAGGTTGTGACTGTAAGTGCAGAAAAAGTGTGTTAAAAATTGTCCTGGTTTAACTTAGTGGGAAGATACATTTTATTAACAAGCAACTGGACAATATTAAAAAATGGGTGTGGCGAGATACTGATAGGATAGTTACGGCCAAAACTATCTCTATATGTGTGTTGGTCTACATGTTTCAACCTTACGTGGGAAGTACCAGGTATTCGTCAAGACCATGAACAAGGAAGTGGACGGTCTGTGCCCCCTAAAAGGCACACCCAGTCCTAAATCCTCGTGCCTCAGTAGGTAAAATTCGCTACTGGAAAAAGGCTCTAACTTGGATGGGCGAGCTTGTGAATTAAAAATCAAAAAGACCTGTTAGGGAGAAAAGAGAGAGACGAACATTCATCAGACGTGGTCTAATTTACATGCCTGTTACGTAGTGCAGTGTCGTGTCTCTATGTCATCATGCTTCATGCCATTCTCATTAGGAAATTGTGCTGGTGACAAAATATTATTGTCGTGCAGTTCGTTGGCCCACTAGGGGCGCTTTATTTTGCCAACTCTCGCATACTTATCAAGAGGTGCGTGCTCAGTGGCATGTAATACTTTTATTCCAAACTCGCGCACTCGTAATGATTATAGTGGCGTGATGTCATATCCTCGCATTCCTATTATTGTGGTTGCGAGATTCATTTTAAGTTTGTGCATAGTTTACCCGTAGAAAATCAATGGACATACAAGGACTTATTACCACATAACATGAAAACAGACAAACATAGAATGGCGGCTTACTCCTATTCAAGTCCCTATTGCATCGTAGGGCAGAGGGTGGTTTCATCACTGGAGAAAACGTATTCTGTAAATATATAGAGGCGATTGTTACACTGAACGTTTTCGGTAAGGTTAGGGATCGCGAAAAATTCCTCTACTCGATAACGGGGGTGGTTCTATGGAGGCAAATCTTTTACTTACAGTTTAGTCGTGATGCGAAAGGCCAGTTACCTACAACTCTCCTCCGCTGCCCCGCTACAAAACACGGCGCTCCCGTGTCCGTTAAAGTTAGGCGCCGGCTTCCGGGGTGGGCGTGGTTACGCGAGTATCACGTGAGCGTAACCATGGCAACACTGTCCACTACGGGTGTCGCCAGGGGCTAAACCAAGTTAATGGCAGATCGCTCATAGTTGCGTGGTCACAGACTGACACTGTGTATTGGTTGTCTCAGTATGAAACGTACTGGGGAAATTGGCGACAATAAACCCCTAGTGTGGAGGGGAATGAATGATTGTTATAAAGGTGATCAAGATGATCTAGTAACTAAGTACGCTGGTCTTTTAGAGAAGCAGCAGGATGCATAGTGACATTAAACCCCTGGCGTGGAGGGGAATGGAGAATTATTTTTAAAGGGGGAGGACGTCCTAAAGAATTAGTAACACTATGCGCTGGTAAGCTGGGCGGAAAGTATATATATCCAGCGAGCGGCATGTATAGGGGTGCACATTGATATGAAACTAATAGACCATCACAGTTGTGTGTGGCTGTTCATTATGATGGTGCACAGAGTGTGCCTGATATGGTCAGACAGGTGAAGATATAACCTCATCCTAAGTGGGAGGAGAATTAGGATCATAACTACAGGATGGCACATGTCAGGATATGTGGAAAAACCTGGGTATTGGTTATTTAAGAACAGAGGCCCAGGGAATGTTGTCATTCAGGCCAATCTTGTGTGTCGAAAGTCTGTAGATCCAGCGTTGTTCCTTTTCAAATAAGCGATTCTGGGTGTTTCGACCTGGTTGTACTTGTTCTATTACCGTCCACTGCATGTCATTGGGTGTGTGATGCGCCGCCAGAAAGTGCTCCGTTAGTCTGGTGTTGTTCTTTTTGCAGCGTATTGTGCTCCGATGTTCACTGATACGTTGCTTCACCTTGCGGGTTGTCATGCCTATATAGGCTTTTCCGCATGTGCATTTGATCTGGTACACCACATTGCTACTATTGCAATTCGTGTGTGATCGTTTTTCCCAGGTTTTTCCTTCTTCCAGGTTGAGGGTTTTTGTGTTCTCCGTGAGTTGGCATACACTGCAGTCTCCACATCTGGAGTGTCCTGTTACGGGAGGTAGTCCCCATATTTGTGTGATGCTGGGATTTACATTGGTAGTTGTTGTCTTAGATCTGGTATTGACCAGGCTGTCTTTGAGGCTCTGCGCTTTTCTGTATGAGAATAGAGGTTTTTCCCATTTCAAGTTTCCCGAATTGAGTATTGACCAGTGCTTATTGATGCTTCTACTTACTTGGTTGGAAATTGCGTTGTAAGTGGTAACGCATGTGAGTGGTATTGCCTCATTTTCCTTTGTTTTCTCTTCGAGTAGGGCATCCCTGGGCTGGTTTCTTGCCCTTTTCTGGCATTTGCTCATGATTTTGGAAGGGTATCCCCGCTGTTCTAGTTTTTTAGTGAGATCCTCTGCTTGATTTTTGTAGTCTATAAGTTTGCTACAATTCCTGCGTAGTCGGAGGTACTGTCCATAGGGGAGATTTTCCCTGAGTGGACGGGGATGGAAACTTTCCTATCTCAGAAGGTTGTTTTTGGCTGTAGGCTTGAAATAGGTTTTCGTCATCAGGCGTTCTTCTTCTCTGTTGATCTCAATGTCCAAAAAGATCATTTTGTCCCTGTCATAGCAGTGTGTGAATCGCAGATGTGGATCACATGTATTGATCCATGTTAAGAAATCCAAGAGTGTTTCTTGCGGACCTTGCCAAATTGTCAGGATATCATCTATGTACCTGCGTGAGAATTTGATGTTGGAAATATAGGGGTTCTCATCTGAAAGGATGTATTTCCGCTCAAAATCATACACGTAAAGCCCTGCTACGCTTGGGGCAAAAACACTTCCCATGGACGTGCCCCCTGTCTGGAGGTACAGTGATCCCTCGTATTCAAAGTAATTTCTCTTGAGTGCTAGGGTGGCACATTCCAATATGAAAGCTTTTGGTGTATGGTGTTCCCAGGTAGTTTCCTCCAGAGTTTTTTTGAGGACGGTTATAGTGGCATCCTGTGGTATACTTGTGTAGAGGCTTTCAATATCGAAGCTCACAAGGATGGTATCTTCCTCCATTTTGATGTCATCTAGGAGTACTAGTAGGCCTTTAGTGTCTTTGATGTATGTGGGGTTACCTTGCACTATATTTTCAAGAAAAAAGTCACAGAACCTAGATAGTGGTTCCAAAAGGGAGCCTATCCCCGATACGATGGGTCTTCCTGGTGGGGGGGATTTTTCCTTTGTGCATTTTGGGGACCCCATAGAAATAAGGAATTTTGCCTTCAGTTTTACATAGATAATCTGCCTCCTGGTTGGAAATCTTCCCTGCGGCTTCTGCTGTCTCCACAAGTTGTGTGATCTCGATCCGAAGTGAGGTACTGGGTTTTTAAGAACCGGCACAGACACCGGTAACCCAGCGGTGTCAGGGAATAAACACCCAGAGACCTCGGGTTCTTCCTGATCCAGACCACAGAAACTCAGAGTCTTCTAGGTGAAGTCAAAGATTAGTTTATTGGCTGCAACCAAGGTAACAAGTGTCCTAGAAGTACAACATATGGAAGTATATTCTCAGGAGACTGCTCGCCTTTACAAAGTCAGGCTTCTCTTCTTATACACAATTTTAGGCTTCAGGCAAAACATTCTTGGTTGTAAAGTAAATCGTTAACATATTTCTAGTACAAAGAAAAAGCAGAGTCATGATGACATGTCCATATTTCACTTCGTGCTGCCTACAACAAATCATTTGGCAAGGCCCAACATTTCATCAGATATCACTGGACCCCTAATAAAAACGGGCACCTCCCCACCATAAAGTAAGTGAAGCAAAAGAGTGGAGATAGATGTGAGCGAGATATGGCAGGTGTGCGCGCTGAAATGGTTTTATGGTTTGTTGAGCCTAGATGCTATCTTGCTCGGCCACTGGGAGGGGAACTGACTTAACGAGTTTGGCCTGGGGCAATGGTTCCAACTTGCACAGGTCATGGAAAAGTCGATTAAGGAGTATGTGTCCTGTGGGGTTGAATTCAACTGGATTAAGGCCTATGTAAAGGGCAACACATATATGGAAGCCAAGGGTTTAGAACTCAAATGACGATTTCGGGGTGAAATCGTCACTCGAATGTGCTGAAAATATATGTACATGATGTACTCGTCATTCTCAGTCTTTCGATACCAAACTCGTCATGTTTCGACGAAGTTTTAATTCTCGAGTCCAGAATAATTACACGAATCCAGATTTTCAGAACCTCAATCCCTCCTTTTGCCCTTACATAGGCAATTAATCTATCCTCATGTTAGTCTGAGTCCAGGTCTATATTCCTAAAGTCATTGAGATGTTGCTGTAACATCATTCTAGTACTTAGTTCATCTTTTGACACAGGCTTTCTTACACATGATGTAACACAGCGGCCACATATTGCAGGAGCACACTGTATGCACAGACAGAACAGGAAGAGAATGGCTAAGACCATCCCAATGACCATCAGAATTTTCCATCCCCAGGCAGATATCAGTTCCCAGAACCATCCCATTAACGGCCAATCTCCTTTATCCACATGAATAGATTCGGAAATCTTATGTAGTTTGGAGATGGCCCTGTACACTGTTGGAGCATTATCTGGGATGAAAATGCAACAACTAGACTGGATCAATTTGCATACTCCACCTCGGTCTGCAAGGATAACATCCAAAGCGACCCGGTTCTGAAGGGTCATAAGTCGATCCGACTGGAGCTCAGCGGTTAAGTTACTAAGGGCACCAGCAGTTTCAGTCACGGTGGACTCAACTACTCTTGTTAATTGCCTTATGTTTCTGCTGTTAGCCATGGATCCCCAGAACGGCAGAAAACCCTTTGCAAAGTCCCCAAATTCTTGACCTGCAGTGTCTTCTTTACTCAAAACACCTCTAACTACCCTCGTCCGGTGGTAATCCGCCGCTGCTGTGTAGGTGGGAGGTAACAGGAATGAAACAAAACATGAGCCCGAGAAGTCAGGGGGCAACCATGTATAGGCTCTATCATGGCAGATGAAATAAGTACCCTTAGCGGCTAAAAACGCAGGGGAAGTCTGAGATCCAAAAACATACGTTTCTGTACAGATACTCTTCCCTAGCTGAGCTCTGGGATTCTTGCCAACACCTTGCAGACACAGGTGACCCTGATGGGGTACGATCCAGATAGGGGACGATCTTTTGGCTTGCTGTTTCTCACTTAAAGTAGTGCCATATCCGGTCACGTTCCAACCTACATATGCAAGTATCTCATCATCCGGAGTATCTTCATAAGAAGTTACTTCCTTGATCATGTCAACTATACCTTTGACTAGGGCGCTAGTCTTGAGGTTGTCTTTTACAGAACATAGAGGTTGGACTTCTCGTGCATATATGAACATTGTCCTATATGCCCATACTGAACCATTGTGACTAAATGGCAGGACCAAATAGGGGATACCTTTATCCGTTGTGTGAGGCATGAGACCGCACACCCAACAGTTAGTTGTGTTCATTACAAGTTGGTGTTGGTGTAATAACTGAACAAAGGAGTTATTAACGAACTCTAATCTCCTATTTGATTCGTGGTCAGGCAGAGGGTGGAAAGAATGAGAGGAAACAGTAGGAGGAGGTATGGGTGATGCAGTGGGCGCAAAGGTTACATGGAAAGAGAATAAAACATAACTTATCAAAAAGATCATTACGCTGGATAGCATAAAAATACACAATATTATAAAACTTTTCTTTGTCATCGTGTTACACAGTCTCTGCTTAAAGTTGATTTGTTTGGCAGGTCTCTCCACATCAGGAAACTCCATCCTCTCTAAAGTGCTGCCCGCGGTGGGAGGTTGCCTCTGCTAAAGGATGCTTCCGTCAGTCTAGGGCAACTCCCTTGGACCAACCAGAACTACCGACCTAACGTCGTCCGCTGCACCCAAAAGACTTTAATCAACCGCGGCCCTAGCAGCGGAACCCGGATGACGGTTCGAAAAACAAAAATAAGCAAGTTTCCTAAATGGGAGAGCTGTACTTTCAAAAAGAGTACTTGGGAGGAAAAAAGATATATTTATTTGTCCATAGGTCTTGGTCTCAAATCATAAAAAGGAATCACTTTTGTTAGTTCGTTTTTCTCGGTCGCAAATTGTAGCGTCTTTTTCCTGGTACTGTCTGGTCCTGAAACGGGAGTTCAGGCTCCAAAAAGTTCAATCGCTCTGATGGTGGCACAGTCTCTTGAAAAATGTCCTCGCTTTCACATTCAGGGTTAGTTTCTTTTACACGGTCATCGCTGACCGGTATGACACGTGGCACAGTTGTAAGCTCTGAGTCAGTGACACCCTTCTGGACCCACTGGTCATGTGGCGGAGGTGAAGGGATTCTTTTGCAGTGGACCCCGTGGATCCAGTTGGCCTTCCCCTCCACTCGAACGGCTGACCTCGTGGAAAGAAGGACGAGATGTGGCCCGGTCCACCTGGGCTGGTCGTTCTTTGTTCTCTGGAAGTTTTTCACGAGGATCCAGGAGCCAGGGACAATGGAATGGCCTGGAGTCTCAGAGACCGGAGGCAGGGTGTTGTGGACCTGTTGATGCAAAACACGCAATTTAGCCGTCAATTCATACAAGTAATCAAGCAAAATAGGGTGTTCTAGCTCGCTGAACTTCGTGGGCCTAGGCACTCCCCATATGTTGGCTGGCCGGCCAAAGACAATTTCATAAGGGCTGAGTTTCACTCGCGAATGCACAGTCATTCTGGTGGATAGGAGTGCTAAGGGTAGAGCGTCAGGCCATTTAAGACCTGTGCTCGCTTGGATTTTGGCCAATTTAAGTTTTAAAGTGCCATTGTAACATTCTACTAATCCAGCTGATTGGGGGTGATTTGCAGCGTGGAACTTCTGCCTAATGCCTAGCCCTTCACACACTCTTTTCATCACACGACCCACAAATTCACTTCCGTTGTCAGACCAGACCATTCTAGGCATTCCAAACCTGGGGAAGTACTCTTTCACAAGGGCTTTTGCTGTGGACAAGGCAGTATTGTCTTTTAGGGGATAGGCTTCTACCCATCTTGAGAAAGCACAAACAACAACAAGCACGTATTGTAAGTTGTTGCACCTCTCCATGTGTATGAAATCTAGCTGCAAAACCTCGAACGGATACGTAGGAGGTGCAAAATGACCAGCTGGAGTTGGGGTTCCCCTACCAGGATTGTGCTTCAGACATACCATGCAATTCTTGACAACATTCTCTGCACACTTGGGAATCCCTGAATTCTTCCATACTGGGGCCAACAACTCGCAAATCCCTTTCACGCTGATATGGCCATTCCATGAGCCATTGTAACTACTGCAAGCACATATGCATCGGGTAACAACCATCTCTGATGATCTGTCAATTCAATCCAACAACCATTTGCATCCATTCTACCTGTACTCTCTCTCCACGTGCTCAACTCTTTCTCTGTGGCCTCAGCTTGGATGGACTTCACACTCTCTATCGTGTCCTCACATATTCCAACATCACCATTCCATCTTTCAGGGCCTGCAACATACATTCGGCTCACCACATTCTTTGCCGTTTCTTTAGCGATCTCATCAGCAAATGCATTCCCACGACCAACATCATCAGTCACCTTCTTGTGAGCACTACATTTCACAATCGCCATTTGCAGAGGTAAGGTCAGTGATTCAAGAAGCTCATTCACCAACTGACCATGCTGAATCTTAGCTCCATGCGAAGTCAGGAACCCACGTTCTCTCCACAATCGTCCAAAACTGTGAGCCACGCCAAAAGCATACTGGCTGTCGGTGTACACATTCACTTTCATTCCTTTGGACAATGCACATGCTCTCGTGAGTGCAACTAATTCTGCAGCTTGAGCTGAACCATGCGGTACTCGTGCAGTTTCAACAACTGTGTGCAAAGTTGTGACAGCATATGCTGCAGTCACGTTCCCATTTGGGAGCTTAAAGCATGAACCATCCACCCATAACATACCATCACATTCAGCAAGAGGAGTGTCAAATAAATCCACTCTCCCTTTTGTCTCTTCCTCTGTTGTGAGGAAACAATCGTGCTGTTCTAAAGCATCTGATTCCTCTGCAATTGGTAACAACGTGGCTAGATTTAAGGTACTGCACCTTTTTATGTGCACATGGCTCGCTAGCAACGTCAATTCGTAACTGGACATTCGAGCACTAGTTAAGTGCTGTGTCTTGGTCCTATTTAACAATGTGTCTACTGCATGCGGGACCATCACGATTAGTGTATTATTCATTACTAGACCAGCAGACTGTCGAATAGAAACAGCTGCTGCTGCTGTGGCCCTTAAACAACTTGGCAATGCTTTAGCTACTAGATCCAAAGTTGACGAAAAATAGGCGCATGGCCGCTGTCTCCCTCCAAATAACTGAGTCAACACAGACAATGCACAGCCCTCCTTCTCGTGGACATACAATGTGAAAGGCTTACTGTAGTTGGGGGTACCTAACACAGGAGCCGAACATAATGATGTGCGTAATTCGAGAAAACTTTTCTGACACTCTTCAGACCAAGGAATGGGATTGGGGGTATTTTTACATGTCAATGCCACCAAGGGTTTGGCCAATAACGAAAAATTTGGAATCCACTGTCTACCGTACAATGTAATGCCCAAGAAAGCACGCACTTCTCTCTGTGTTCTTGGCACACTCAATTTCGCTATTGCCTGAATTCTTTCTGGGGTCAGTTTCCTTCCCTCCTTCGATAAGAGGTGACCTAAGTAGGTCACTTCTTGTCGGCAATATTGAAGCTTGGAAAGTGACACCTTGTGATGCAGATCACACAGATGACACAATAATGTCAACGTGGCCTTTTTACAAATTTTCTTAGTATCTGCAGCAATGAGGAAATCATCCACATATTGTACAAGAGTAGCACCTTTAGGTAAAACAATCGTGTCAAGCTGTGTTTTCAGAGCTTGACTGTATATTGATGGGCTTTCACAGTAGCCTTGAGGAGCGCGTTTAAAGCGGAAACTGCGACCTCCTAAACTGAAGGAAAAAATATCCCTGCTCTCCTCAGCAATTGGGATGCTGAAGAAAGCATTCTTTAGGTCAATCACCGAAAACCATGAAGCAGAAGCTGGAATCATAGTCAATAATGTGGTAATGTCGGGGACAACTGGGAATTGTGGCACAACTATCTTATTCACTTCTCGAAGATCAATTACGAATCTGTACACAGGTGGCTGTGAAGGGTCAGTACGTTTTAAAACAAGCAGAACAGGACTATTGCAAACGTTGCCTCGTGTTTCTTCAATCACATCCTTTTCAATCAATTCGTAAACAATCGCTAGCAAAGCTTTTTCACCCTCATTAGATATTTTGTATTGGGGAATTCGTGGCATTTTGACATTGGACTTCAATGTTACAACATATGGTGGAATTTCTAAAATACCTACATCATTAGGACCAGTGGCCCAAAGAATATCTGGGAGAAGTGACAATTCTGCTGGAAGTGCATCTCTCGACAAATATGTAATGTAATGTATGTATACTTGTAAAGCGCACTGTTACCTCGTTACGTGGCGTCCTGGCGCTGTATACCGCTGGGGAACCCGTCCTGGCTTTCCCTGTGAGAGGGCACCCCAAGGTAAAGCCAGGCATCCCCGGCGTTGCTGGGGCCGTTGTGGAGATTAAGCAAGCTATTGCCCAGAGTTGCAGAGTGGGACCCATGGTTAGCGTAGGCACCTAAGCGAGAATTATAGAGTCCGCGGACATTGACCCAAGACCCTGCCGCGTCGGGAATTGAACCCTGGTCCCGAGCCGACCTCTGCTTCAGGGTCTGCCGCTTCTAACCGGTGAGCCACACTTCTCCATGGGAGAAACTACTTTCTTACCTAAAGTAAGTTGTACTCCTGAAGGAGAACAGTACAAAGTCGCATACAATCTTTTTAACAAATCCAATCCTAGCAAATTTTCACCACAACCTGTTGTCAGAATAAGGGGTGCTTCAAATTCACAAGGACCAACAGAAAGAGATAAAGGGTCAGAAATCGGATTTCTAACTGGGGCGCCAGAAAAACCTACAGAAACGTTCATTTCGCCAGACAAAGGTGCACCAAGGAGTTTGGAGTGCATAATAGAACTCTTTGTAGCACCAGTATCCAACAGAAAAGGCTCTGACACACCTGATGTAATCACCTCAACGTAAGGTCCTCTCTGATCTACTGGAACTGAAACAACTCCCTCTCTTTGTCTATGGCTGTCCTAGCAATCATTACCTTCCCAATGCTCATCTTCTGTGTAATAATCATCAACGTAGTATTGAGCTGTCCTGTCAGATACGTTATTTTGCTGATCAAACCTGTTCATAGAGTTTTGTGGTGGAAGGGGACGTGTGTTCTGAGGGGCGTTTCCACGCCCTCTACCTCTAGGTGCTTGCTGACTGCCACGACCCTTCACACCAGAAACTCCATTCGCACGTTGTAATAGAATAGGACAATTATACTTGAAATGACCCTCTTGTTTGCAATATAAACACTGGTTGGGGCCTACAGATACACGGGGTTGAGTATACTCTGTTCTTTGCGAGTTTCTCTGATACTGTTGAGGCTGCTGAAAAGTATTTTGGTAGTGATTCTGACCATTATTATTTTGATTACCACCACCACGTGGCGGATAGGCTTGCTGTAGCAAAACCTTCGTTTTTAGTTCTCTAGTTTTCTTTTCTATTCTATCTTTCTCATCTTTGTCTCTATTCTCGTAATATTGTGCAGTAGCCAATATCTGGGCTGAAGATGAGACTGCCCAAGAACTTTCTGAATCTTTTAATTTTTTACACAATTCTGGAAGCAGATTGTGCACGAATTTATCGACAAACAATCTCTGACCACCTTCTGTGGTCATATCTTGACCGCTGTGGTCAACGAATGTTTCTTCAAATCTGGTGAAGAAGTCTGAGACTGTTTCTTCTTTCTTCTGCTTGCATGCAGACAACTTATCCCAATTTACGCGTATTGCAGGCATTATCGTTTTCATGTAATCTACTATTTTACCAGGGAGTTCTGCTATCAAAGGCTCAGGCTTGGCACCACCAACTTGTCGGGCATCTGCAGCAGTAATATTAGCCCATGTGTCACCTAATTCCTGGTCATGATCTATATGACGAATTTTACCCCATAAAGGCTGTGGAACAACATTCCCAAATAACATATCGATATCTGCTAAATTCATTATACATGACCCAGCAGTTTGCGACAACTCTTTATAGTACCCTGCAGGATTTTTACGCGGATCTGGTAATGTTTGTTTGAGTGCTAAAACTTCAGCTCGCTTCCATGGGACATGTACCCATACACGTTGAAAGTGTGGCAGAATAGGTGGGACAGCAGTCGTGTCACCCTCTCTCCATTGTGGGGGAACTTCTCTCATAGGGTATTGTCGCGCCTTTTTCCTACTGGATGTATTATGCTCAGATTGTGACTCAGAACTGCTCCCCTTACTCCGATATGACAACAACATTTCAACTGCTTTCTCCACATCTGGACCTACAATCATACCTTCTCCGAACTTAAACCGTACACGACACATCTCTTGTGGGATGCATTCCTGATCATTGTCTTCTAAATCCTCGCAAAGGAAAACACACATCTGTTCGAAAACATATCTCTGTGTCGCTGCTTCCCATTGATGGAAGACTTCCATGACAGACTGTACATCATATTTTATGGTGTCCATGACCCATTTCCGTGCTAAACTATTCAGTGAATCTCTCTCTTGATAATCAGGTAGTTGACTTCGCAACTGTCTTCTTCCTATGTTAGGGGTCGTGGTAGGCGACCCGAAAAGAGGTAAAAGAAGATTAGTAACAGTGCTGGCCATTTTCTGCCGAATGGAAGGTGAAACTGAAGGAAGAACGGATGGAAAAACGGGGTGAGATAAGGCAGGGGCAGAGATAGCAGAAGAGGTATCAGGGGAAACAGAGGGGGCACTAGGCAAAATCGTAGAGGGAGCATTAGGCGACGTGAAAAATACAGTAGGCAGAATCGTAGAAAACACAGGTGAAACAGAGGTGGTCGGTGGGCCTGGAGGAGGCTGCACCGAAGAAGTAGGAGCCAGCTGAAGAACAGCTGGTGGGTGCTGTGGAGGAGCAGGAGGCGTAGTTTGCGCAACTAAAGGTTGCGGGGGTGCTGTGGCATTCTGTGCATAGGGGGGTGGTGAATTTAGTAAATGCGACATTAATGGGTCTTTTTCATGCTCTTTTGCTGCCTCTTGCTGAAGAGACGGCAAAACTGGATAACACTTATCTATTGCCATTTTACGTTGCCTGTGCAACTGCTCATTCATCTGCTCTTCTTCATTATCTTTAAACTGCACAGCAGCTTGCATTACTGAAAGTCCCCCTTCTCTCTTATTTTTGTTAGCTAATTTAATTTCTTTTTGTTTGGCTTCTTTACGCCATAAGCGGAAAGAGTCAAACATCGCCGGCCTGGCTTTCTTTTTAAATAGTTTAACTTCGAGGTTGTCTAAGATTTCAGAATCAAAGCTACCATATTGGGGCCATTTTAGAACACCATCTTTCCTGGTGTATTTAATCCATACTTCATTGTAGGTGATGGGGCCTACCCCATGTTTCACATATAGTTCGTAAGTCGGAGTTCCAACTGGAGGAACCGGACATGAGTCCTCCAACCGGGAGTCCCTATTATTACCACCAAGACAAAACAAATTTCCAAGTCTAAGACTAGGCATCTTCGCTCTCTAGTCTAGTTCCAAACTTCAAAGGATTATCGATTACGATATTTCTCGTGAATACACGAGTCCTTCGGTTTTGGTGCTTGCAAGTACCAACACAAAACTTTGTATCCCAAAGATACCAAAACTAAGACCAACTAAGGACTGGGAGACGCTCCACTTATACTTAACTGAAATATCGATGACGTCACCAGAAGACTCGTCTTAGTGTTTCGCTCTACCAAACTTCAAGGGTCCAAATCAGGGCGATAGCCAGGGCAGCAGTCCTTGTAGCCGTCGGGAAGCGGGGAACCTCGCAGCAAAGACCTTCGGACCACGTCGACATGCAGGGGTCGATGAGGTGGTTGGCCGTCCTCCGGAATTTTCACACGAAGCTCCTCACGATCTTCAGGCTGACTGGTACCACTGGAATCGCCCCAAACGTTGGGCGCCAGCTGAGGTACTGGGTTTTTAAGAACCGGCACAGACACCGGTAACCCAGCGGTGTCAGGGAATACACACCCAG
Organism: Lissotriton helveticus; assembly: GCF_964261635.1. Lineage (NCBI taxonomy): Eukaryota > Metazoa > Chordata > Amphibia > Caudata > Salamandridae > Lissotriton > Lissotriton helveticus. The sequence goes on from NC_136061.1 coordinate 1,306,445,029, forward strand.
AGACCTCGGGTTCTTCCTGATCCAGACCACAGAAACTCAGAGTCTTCTAGGTGAAGTCAAAGATTAGTTTATTGGCTGCAACCAAGGTAACAAGTGTCCTAGAAGTACAACATATGGAAGTATATTCTCAGGAGACTGCTCGCCTTTACAAAGTCAGGCTTCTCTTCTTATACACAATTTTAGGCTTCAGGCAAAACATTCTTGGTTGTAAAGTAAATCGTTAACATATTTCTAGTACAAAGAAAAAGCAGAGTCATGATGACATGTCCATATTTCACTTCGTGCTGCCTACAACAAATCATTTGGCAAGGCCCAACATTTCATCAGATATCACTGGACCCCTAATAAAAACGGGCACCTCCCCACCATAAAGTAAGTGAAGCAAAAGAGTGAAGATAGATGTGAGCGAGATATGGCAGGTGTGCGCGCTGAAATGGTTTTATGGTTTGTTGAGCCTAGATGCTATCTTGCTCGGCCACTGGGAGGGGAACTGACTTAACGAGTTCGGCCTGGGGCAATGGTTCCAACTTGCACAGGTCATGGAAAAGTCGATTAAGGAGTATGTGCCCTTGTGGGGTTGAATTCAACTGGATTAAGGCCTATGTAAAGGGCAACACATAAATGGAAGCCAAGGGTTTAGAACTCAAATGACGATTTCGGGGTGAAATCGTCACTCGAATGTGCTGAAAATATATGTACATGATGTACTCGTCATTCTCGGTCTTTCGATACCAAACTCGTCATGTTTCGACGAAGTTTTAATTCTCGAGTCCAGAATAATTACACGAATCCAGATTTTCAGAACCTCAGAAGGTCCTCTGTGGGATCAGATTGGAGAGTCTGGTAGTTCCTGATATCTCCTAGAAGTCTCCTGCATTCCGTATTGTCAGATTTGTCCATTAGTACAAGGCCTCCGCCTTTGTCTGCTGGTTTGATAATGATGGTGTCATCCGATTTAAGGTCTAATATGGCCTTATTTACCGCTCTACTGTTATTGTGAAATAACTTGGTGACTTTCATTGATTCAATGTCATTGAACACCGCTTGTTCAAAGGTGTTGATTTCTACTGGAGTTGTGTGAGGCGGTGGTACGAATGTGGACTTGATTCTTAGTCCAGTCTCATTGGGTACCTCGTCTGTGGCATTGGTGTCATTTTTATCAAAGAACGCCTTAAGTTTAAGTTTTCTAAAGAATGATGCCAACTCACAATGTAGCTTGAATTTATCCAGAGCTGCTGTGGGGACGAAGCCAAGTCCCTTATTAAGGACCCTCGCTTCTGTTTCGGTGAGTGCCCTTGATGATAGATTAGTTACTAGCTCCTCGCATTGCTTGGGCCCGCTTTGGTCATTAACGCTTTGCTCCTGGTGTTGCTGCCCACAGGGTCTTCCTCTTCCCATTGGACGTTGTTCCCTTGTTTTCTGCGTCCTCTTCCGCGTCTGCCTCTGTTCAAAAAAGGAGGGCTGAATTGGTTTGGCTGGAAGGGGTGTTGTTGGAATGGTGGTTGCCATCCGTACATCGGGAATTGTTGTAGTGATTGGAATGGGTCTTGGAACGGGGGTGACTATACTGTGGCCATTGGTAATGTCCTTTGTAGCCTCCTCTTTGTCTTTGTCTCGGTGTCCCAGTTCCAGTTTCTCCACTGCTGTTAGAGGTGTTGGAGGTGTTGCTCGAGGCATCAGAGTCAGGGGCTGGTGTTGTTGATGCTTTATAGTCTGCATCTGAATAGGGGTATGCCTTCACAAAAGAGAATTTTTTTAGGTCTTTTTGGAACTTTAACACTTTCTGTTGTGTGAGATTGTCCCTATATTCATTAATTTCTTTATTTAGGTCATCCAACTTCTTTTTATACCCTGTAATGCTGGCTTTGATTTGTGCTTCAGTGACTTGTATCTCTATGTGGATTTTCTCTGATAGGCGTAATGCTGTTTTGAGAATCAACATAATCCAATCATGTGTACAGTGCCATGCTATGAGGGCCCAATCCTTTCTAAACTCTGCGTCATCCAAGAAAATGCGTGGGGCATTGGTAACCAATAGTCCCTTAGGTGCCATGTTGTTAGTTACGTATTCTTTAAGTATAGTCCCGTGTAGTATGGTTCTTATTCGGTTGCGTTTCATTTCTGATAATTTGTCCCAATCTGAAGTTTGTGAGATGGTGCTGCTGATGTTAGCATCTGCAAATACTGTTAGATTGCTCATAATGGAGTCTATCTCCTCCGCTGAGTAGGATAAGCCTTGGTTTTCTGCCATGTTTACCGTGTGTATCCTATAGTATTCTTGGTAAAGAATGCTTTGTGTAGACTCTCGCAGCTGTGCGCTGCCAGGATATGGGTTAACAAAGGGAGAGCAAGGGATCGTGTTCACCTTGAGTGAACGGAGAGTACTCCTGTTCCCCTGGTAAAGGATTAGATAAACAAAAAGGAGGAGTACCACCATATAGAATCAAGAAAAATCCTAATGGGGTGCGTGGCTGACAAAAGGAAAGAGTTCATCCTTTTGTTAAAAACCCCTCACTCACCAGCCTAGTGGTTACATGCTTCATCATCGGGGTCCACCCTGGTGGCCTAGCGTCACCAGGGTGTGCTACGACACCTGAATTACAGTGGAGCAGGTTTGACTGTAAGTGCAGAAAAAGTGTGTTGAAAATTGTCCTGGTTTAACTTAGTGGGAAGATAAATTTTATTAACAGCGCATAGTGTTACTAATTCTTTAGGACGTCCTCCCCCTTTAAAAGTAATTCTCCATTCCCCTCCACGACAGGGGTTTAATGTCACTATGCATCCTGCTGCTTCTCTAAAAGACCAGCGTACTTAGTTACTAGATCATCTTGATCACCTTGATAACAATCATTCATTCCCCTCCACACTAGGGGTTAATTGTCGCCAATTTCCCCAGTACGTTTCATACTGAGACAACCAATACACAGTGTCAGTCTGTGACCACGCAACTACGAGCGATCTGCCATTAACTTGGTTTAGCCCCTGGCGACACCCGTAGTGGGCAGTGTTGCCATGGTTACGCTCACGTGATACTCGCGTAACCACGCCCACCCTGGAAGCCGGCGCCTAACTTTAACGGACACGGGAGCGCCGTGTTTTGTAGCAGGGCAGCGGAGGAGAGTTGTAGGTAACTGGCCTTTCGCATCACGACTAAACTGTAAGTAAAAGCTTTGCCTCCATTATCGAGTAGATGACGATGACGAAAACCTATTTCAAGCCTACAGCCAAAAACAACCTTCTGAGATATGAAAGTTTCCATCCCCGTCCACTCAGGGAAAATCTCCCCTATGGACAGTACCTCCGACTACGCAGGAATTGTAGCAAACTTATAGACTACAAAAATCAAGCAGAGGATCTCACTAAAAAACTAGAACAGCGGGGATACCCTTCCAAAATCATGACCAAATGCCAGAAAAGGGCAAGAAACCAGCCCAGGGATGCCCTACTCGAAGAGAAAACAAAGGAAAATGAGGCAATACCACTCACATGCGTTACCACTTACAACGCAATTTACAACCAAGCAAGTAGAAGCATCAATAAGCACTGGTCAATACTCAATTTGGGAAACTTGGAATGGGAAAAACCTCTATTCTCATACAGAAAAGCGCAGAGCCTCAAAGACAGCCTGGTCAACACCAGACCCAAGACAACAACTACCAATGTAAATCCCAGCATCACACAAATATGGGGACTACCTCCCGTAACAGGACACTCCAGATGTGGAGACTGCAGTGTATGCCACCTCACGGAGAACACAAAAACCCTCAACCTGGAAGAAGGAAAAACCTGGGAACAACGATCACACACGAATTGCAATAGTAGCAATGTGATGTACCAGATCAAATGCACATGCGGAAAACCCTATATAGGCATTACAACCCGCAAGGTGAAGTAACGTATCAGTGAACATCGGAGCACAATACGCTGCAAAAAGAACAACACCAGACTAACGGAGCACTTTCTGGCGGCGCATCACACACCCAATGACATGCAGTGGACGGTAATAGAACAAGTACAACCAGGTCCAAACACCCAGAATCGCTTATTTGAAAAGGAACAACGCTGGATCTACAGTCTTTCGACACACAAGATTGGCCTGAATGACAACATTCCCTGGGCCTCTGTTCTTAAATAACCAATACCCAGGGTTTTCCACATATCCTGACATGTGCCATCCTGTAGTTATGATCCTAACTAACTGGAGGTTATATCTTCACCTGCCTGACCATATCAGGCACACTCTGTGCACCATCATAATGAACAGCCACACACAACTGTGATGGTCTATTCATTTCATATCAATGTGCACCCCTATACATGCCGCTCGCTGGATATATACTGCTCGCCCAGCTTACCAGCGCATAGTGTTACTAATTCTTTAGGACGTCCTCCCCCTTTAAAATAATTCTCCATTCCCCTCCACGCCAGGGGTTTAATGTCACTATGCATCCTGCTGCTTCTCTAAAAGACCAGCGTACTTAGTTACTAGATCATCTTGATCACCTTTATAACAATCATTCATTCCCCTCCACACTGGGGGTTTATTGTCGCCAATTTCCCCAGTACGTTTCATACTGAGACAACCAATACACAGTGTCAGTCTGTGACCACGCAACTACGAGCGATCTGCCATTAACTTGGTTTAGCCCCTGGCGACACCCGTAGTGGACAGTGTTGCCATGGTTACGCTCACGTGATACTCGCGTAACCACGCCCACCCCGGAAGCCGGCGCCTAACTTTAACAGACACGGAAGCGTCGTGTTTTGTAGCGGGGCAGCGGAGGAGAGTTGTAGGTAACTGGCCTTTCGCATCACGACTAAACTGTAAGTAAAAGCTTTGCCTCCATAGAACCACCCCCGTTATCGAGTAGAGGGATTTTTCGCGATCCCTAACCTTACCGAAAACGTTCAGTGTAACAATCGCCTCTATATATTTACAGAATACGTTTTCTCCAGTGATGAAACCACCCTCTGCCCTACGATGCAATAGGGACTTGAATAGGAGTAAGCCGCCATTCTATGTTTGTCTGTTTTCATGTTATGTGGTAATAAGTCCTTGTATGTCCATTGATTTTCTACGGGTAAACTATGCACAAACTTAAAATGAATCTCGCAACCACAATAATAGGAATGCGAGGATATGACATCACGCCACTATAATCATTACGAGTGCGCGAGTTTGGAATAAAAGTATTACATGCCACTGAGCACGCACCTCTTGATAAGTATGCGAGAGTTGGCAAAATAAAGCGCCCCTAGTGGGCCAACGAACTGCACGACAATAATATTTTGTCACCAGCACAATTTCCTAATGAGAATGGCATGACGCATGATGACATAGAGACACGACACTGCACTACGTAACAGGCATGTAAACTAGACCACGGCTGATGAATGTTCGTCTCTCTCTTTTCTCCCTAACATGTCTTTTTGATTTTTAATTCACAAGCTCGCCCATACAGGTTAGAGCCTTTTTCCAGTAGCAAATTGTACCTACTGAGGCACGAGGATTTAGGACTGGGTGTGCCTTTTAGGGGGCACAGACCGTCCACTTCCTTGTTCATGGTCCTGACGAATACCTGGTACTTCCCACGTAAGGTTGAAACATGTAGACCAACACACATATAGAGATACGTTTGGCCGTAACTATCCTATCAGTATCTCGCCACACCCATTTTTTAATATTGTCCAGTTGCTTGTTAATAAAATTCATCTTCCCACTAAGTTAAACCAGGACAATTTTTAACACACTTTTTCTGCACTTAGAGTCACAACCTGCTCCACTGTAATTCAGGTGTCGTAGCACACCCTGGTGACGCTAGGCCACCAGGGTGGATCCCGATGATGAAGCATGTCACCACTAGGCTGGTGAGTGAGGGGTTTTTAACAAAAGGATGAACTCTTTCCTTTTGTCAGCCACGCACCCCATTAGGATTTTTCTTGATTCTATATGGTGGTACTCCTCCTTTTTGTTTATCTAATCCTTTACCAGGGGAACAGGAGTACTCTCCGTTCACTCAAGGTGAACACGATCCCTTGCTCTCCCTTTGTTAACCCATTTCTTTCAGGTTCTTCTTCTGAATCTGAATCAGCTGTTGTTTCACCTTCGTCAGGATTCTCAGGTGCTGGTACACGTATGGTATGACTAGCACAAAATCCATCTCTTCAATCCCCTACACTTTACTGCATTTGTTGTGACTAGTATCACCTGTCTTGCCTTCTGCCACCTGGGTACTAGGCAGTTTCTTCTTCGGTGTACTTTTGTCCTCACCCAGTCTCCTGGTAACAGATCATGAGCGTGTTCTTTCTCTTTTGTAATTACTTCAGTTCCCACCTGATGGAACACAGAAGTCACCACATCAGATAGATTTTTGCAGTAATCCATTATGATGCTATCATTAATGCTCAACAGTTTATCAACTGGAACAAATGCTTGCCTCATGACCCTACTTATTAAAATCTCATTAGGGCTCAAACCTGTCTTTCTATCAGGAATGCTTCTCAAAGACATCAAAACAAGTGGAAGTGCGTCTGTCCACTTCATTCCTGTTGCTAAACACATATTTGCTATTCTGTTTTTTATTTGTACCATTCACTTGCTCAACAACACCTGATGCTTCTGGTCTGTAAGCACAGTGCAATTTCTGCTTTATATCCAGTGCTTCACAAATCAATTTTAGCAATCTGTTTTCAAAATGTGTGCCACGATCTGTCTCGACCGTCACAGGAAATCCATACCTTGGTATGATTTCTCTCAAAGCCAATTTTGCCACAGTAATTGAATCATTGCAGCGTGTTGGGAATGCTTCTACCCATCTTGAAAACAAACAGATTATCACCAAGACATATCTGAGTTTGTTGTGAGGTGGCATGTCAATGAAGTCAAGCTGTATTCTGGTAAATGGACCACCCTCCCGGCCTATGGTTCCCATGCTCACAACAGTTTTTCTATTTGGGTTGATCGGCTGGCAGATAAGACATCTCTGACAAAGGGACTCTGCAATTATTCTGAATTTTGGATTGTACCATGTTTGCCTAAATAATCTAATCATTGAATCTCTTCCAATATGACCTGGACCATGGTACATGCGTGCCATGTCAGAAGTCATACTGTCTGGCATTACTGGTCTGTCATCTTTGTAAACCCAAACTTCGTCTTCTTCTCTCTGTCTGTATCCTGCTTTTAACCATGTGTTTTTCTCTTCATCATCTGCCTCATCTTGCAACTGTTTTACTCCCTGCCAAGTCTCAACTACAGATGTTAGCATAAGTGAGTTCAAAACATGTTCATTTGCTTTTTCCCGATTAATTGACACATTATTTCTTGCACAGAATTTTGCTATTGTGTCAGCATATGAATTTCCTTTTGTTATGTAATCCTCACCCTTTTTCTGGCAGCTGAATTCCATCAATTAGTCTTTTAATCAACTGTGCATTTCTAATTGGTGATCCCGCAGAAGTTAAATAACCTCTTTGAGACCAGAGCTGACCATAGTCATGGACTACGCCATAACCATACTGACTATCAGTCACTATGGTAACTTTTAGCTATTTTCCCAATTCACATGCACAAATCAAAGCAATCAATTCTGCTACTTGAGCTGAACGAATTCCTTTAAGACAAGAAGCTTCAATTACATCTGCAACTGTACATACCGAATATGCTGCATTCAGAACACCTTCATCTGTTCTTGAGCATGAACCATCAACAAACGAAATATAATCTGATTCAGCTAATGGGACATCTTTTATGTCCTATCTAGGTTCAGTGCAATATTCTAATACATCCAGGCATTCATGATCAACCTCATCTCTGATTTCTGTTTCAGTAGTGTCAGGTAATAATGTGGAAGGATTTAAATTCACACATCTCACAATTGAAACATTGTCCGAACCAAGGATAACCTTTTCAAATTTTGTTAGCCTATTATTTGTCAAATGTTGTGTTCTGCTTCTTGTGAGGAGAATATCAACTGAGTGTGGCACATATACTTTTACAGGAAATCCCATTATTATTCCTTCACTTTGTTCCAAACTTACACTTGTTGCAGCTACTGCTTTTAAGCAACCTGGTAATGCTTTTGCAACAGGGTCAAGAACAGCTGAGAAATATGCTATTGGCTTTCTCAGTCTTCCATGTCTTTGAATCTGAACTGATAATGCACATCCTTCTCTTTCACTGCAATACAGCTCTAACTCTTTTTCATAATCAGGCATTCCTAATGCTGGAGCTTCACACAAACTTTTCAACAACTGTTCAAAAGCTTCCAATTCAGTTTCTGTTAGGCTAATTGGGTCTTTTATGTCTGCTTTTGTCAGTCTCTGCAGTGGTTTTGCAAGTACTGAAAATCCACTAATCCATTGGCGACAATAACCTACCATTCCTAGAAACATTCTAACTTGTCTCTGTGTTTTTGGAGGTTGCATTGCTTGAATCATTTTTATTCTTTCTGTTGTCACTTGTCTGACTCCTTTTGCAATTCTGTGACCAAGATATTTTACTTCTTGTTTGCAAAACTGTAATTTTGCAGGAGATACTTTATGTCCCTCATCTGCCAGATGATTTAAAAGAGTAATGGTTAAGCATGGGCGGATTTTGCGAATTGGCAATCCGCGAACTTGCGTATTTACGGATTCGCAATCCGCAAAATCCGCTAACTCTCGTGAATTTGCAGGTTTTTTTTGTGTTCGCAAGGGTTTCTGCAAATTCGGGAGGGTTGTGTACCAGTTCGCAATTGCAAACTTACTTGTCGGCTCGCAACTGCTGCGACTATGTTGTTTCTACGTCTGGTTCATCATCACAGGTTCACAGCACCCTTTGTTTCACCACTGCCACCCTCTGGTACACCCATGCCACCCTCTGGTACATCACTGCCACCCTCTGGTTGGTTTATCACTGTAGATTATGGGGGTGAAAAAAAGCAAGCACACCTGCCCTGCTTCAACTGACATGAATTAATTTGGGATTGATTAATGTGTCACTGAATTTAAACTTCCAGTCTGGCTGGCACCTGCTTCCTTATCTGTAATTTGCTTTCTGTTGCAGTGCAATTTTTTTTCACAGGACCTTTGTGGCCTACTTGTAGCTATTCTCTGAGCCTGTGTGAGGGTCAGAGCAGGGTCATAGAATAGTTGCAAGTAGGCAACTGAACTCTGGAGGGGCCCCTCAGGAAGCACTACAGGGAATGGTTACTAATGATAAGATTGAACTTTTGCACCTGCTGAGTGCTTTCAGTTTTGTCTGTAATTGCTTTCTGTTGCAGTGTAATTTTACAGGACCTTTGTTGTATACTTGTAGCTATTCTCTGAGCCTGCTGTGAGGGTGAGAGCAGGGTCATAGAATAGTTGCAAGTAGGCAAATGAACTCTGAAGGGGCCCCTCAGGAAGCACTACAGGGAATGGTTACTAATGATAAGATTGAACTTTTGCACCTGCTGAGTGCTTTCAGTTTTGCAAAAATCCAAATATCCAGCAGCATCCACGAAAAGTAATCCTTCCAGGTCAAGATCCAAATCAAAGTGACCAGCACATGAAGAAAGCACTGGGAGGAGCCTGCTGGACAGGAACAGGAAGTTGAAAACTGTGGGGCACTTCCTTCCTCCCACCCCCCCCCCCAAAATGGACTCCTTGCAAAGAAAAAGTGCAGGCAAATGTCAACCTGAGGAGTTATTCTCATAAAAATCATAATTTTCAAGGTTTATGCTGCCTGCTGGTGAGTTTCTTGTGCGAAATTGCAAATTTTGCAATCCCGCAATTGCGAGATTGTCGCTGCCCGCCGCATCTACGTGTTCGCAAGTGTTTACTCCCGCGAAATTGTATAGTATTCTAGTTGGCAAGTGTGACCAAGCAAAAAATCCGCTTCGCACGGATTTTACGAATTTTCGGCAAGTTCGCGAGAGTTCGCGGATTGCGAATTTACCGAAAATCCGCAAAATCCGCGAGCGGAACGGATTTTACGCCCATGCTTAGTAATGGTATCTGTTACACAATTATCTCTTGTTTTTGCAGCTACAAGGAGATCATCAATATACTGCACTAACGTAGATTTTCCAGGTAAATCTAGATTTTGCAATGATTTCTTTAGCAACTGATTAAAAATAGATGGACTTTCGGTGTACCCTTGAGGGATTCGACACCATGCTAGGATACGCTCTTTGAACCTGAACGCAAAAATTTGCTGGCTTTCTGGATGCAATGGAACAGTAAAGAATGCATTACATAAATCAATAACCGTATACCATTCAGCATCATGCGGAATCTGATATAAAATTACCGCTGGGTTTGGTACAACTGGGCAACATGGACAACAATTTTATTAATCTTTCTCAGGTCTTGAACAATCCTGAAAGTTCCGTTTGGCTTTTTAATTCCCATAATCGGTGAATTACATGGACTACTCTCAATTTCTTTTAGAACACCTTGTTTTATGAATTTGTCTATTACAGGAATAACTCCTTCAATCACTTCTGCTTTCAATTTATACTGAGGAATGTTTGGATAATCTGCTCCTTGTTTTACTGATATTTTTACTGGATCTACATTTTTCATCAGACCCATTTCATTTCCAGTGAAGTCCCACATTTTTACATTCACTGTGTCTTTTAATTCTTCAGGTAGATTATTTTTTATCAAACACAGGAAATAATTTACTTTCTTCTGCCTCAATCATTGACATTGTTAATCTGTAAAGCCCATCTTCTTCTGGTGTTTGGAGCTCTATACCATCCGGTAAGCAATATATTGCACAATTCATCTTGCAAAGGATATCCCTACCTAATAAATTTACAGGACTGCTATCACAAACTATAAATCTATGCTTGTCTTTAAATTTACCTATTTCAACTTCAACTGGTTCAATTAGATCTGTTTTTATTTGCTGATTAGCTACACCTACTACTTGGATTTTATCTCCAGAGAGAGGAAGGTTTTCTATTTCCACTGATCGAACAGTAGAACGGGTAGCACCTGTATCTACTAGGAAAGTAATTTCTACATCATTCACTTTACCATTTACAAATGGACCAGATTGATCTACCTCAAGAGTGGCTCCAAGCCCACAGGCTTCCTCCTCTCTCAGGCACCGTCTGAAGTATTCATCAGAATCACTCCCACCATCTTCTTTCAACCAATATTGTTGTGACACATTTGACACATTCACTCTTGCCAACCTGTTTACCTGTTCACCTCCGCTGAATCCTGTTTCTGCACTGTATCTCTGCACATTTACACAGTTTGGAAGTGGCGGTTGTGATAACTGACTTTGCTGAATCACTACCTGTCGCTGTAGCTGTTGCTGCTGATCTATCTCATTCTGCATCTGTGGATTTAATGATGCATTTTTTAAATAATTTCTGGGCGGATTCTTACATTCGCGCTTCCAGTGTCCAATTTCGCCACAATTAAAACATGGGAGTTTCTGTTTGAACTCTTCTATATTTCCCATCAATTTTGGTTTATTATAATTACCTTTAAATTTCCCTTGATTCTGATCAACATTTTTATTTCCTAAAGTTGCTAATTGTTGTTCAGCCACTTTTACCGGTGCCCACATAGCTTTTTCTTTTAGCTTCTTTTGTTTAGCATCTATTTCATCACTACAGTATTTTGCTTTCCTCAAGATTTCATCTACTGTGTTTGATTGCCAACCAACTATTCCAGTTCTTATCATTTCACTAATTTCAGGTCTCGAGCCATATACAAATCTGTATATAAAATGGCTCATGTCTTTTCACTTAAATTTTCATAACCACTGTATTGTTTGAATACCAGCAGTAATCTTTCATAAAATGAATGTACTGATTCTTTTGGCTCTTGGGTTGTTCTATCTATTTTAACCCAATCTATCTCTTTTGGGGGAATCTTGTTTTTCAAAAACACAATTACCTGATCATACTTTCTCATTACCTCTGGTGAAGGAGCACCTGTTACTTTATGTCGAGGGTATTCTTCTTTAGGCCAATTTATAGTAATTTTACATTCTGCCCAAAGATCTGATGGGACAACTATGTCAAAGAATCCATCAAGATCAATCCACAAAACTTTTGAAACTTTCACAAATCTGTCTACCTGTCGATACCATTCTACAGGTTTTTCTCAAATGTCCTGTCTTGTCCATGGGACATGCACGTACCCTCCTCCCGGTATTTCTCTCATTGGAAATTCCTTTGCTACTTCTTCCTTCTTTTCTCTGATAGGAAAAGCTAAATTTGTTCTGTCTTCATCTCTTTTCTTTGTCCATTTTACTCTCCATTTACTTAATTCACCCCATTTTCTCAAAATCACAATTAAGGCTTTTATATGAATTATTCTTCCTGTGGTATTCATATTTTTAATATCTTTTTCAGAGAAATCAACCCTGTACGTTTTCTGCAAATTCTTCTGCTTACTTAGATCTACTTCTAATTCAGAAGCCATTTCCTCTAATTGATCATATTTGTTTTTCGTTTTCCATGTTATGCTTTTGCAAATAAATAATAATTCATCATCCTGATATGCCTTCAAACTGTCAGTTCCAATCGTTCCAATTATTAATTCCTCTATATCTGCTTTCAAATTTGCAACATCAAGTAATTTACAATCTGGGGTTTGTGTTAAATCTATTTTATTTGGACTCTTTTCCGGAGTTCCAGAGTCAGAATCTGCACCAGATGGACTTTTACTCGGCAAACTTTGATCAAAAGTTATGTCAGGCATCATTATTTTCTCTCGATGTATTTCAGACAAATCTGAATAACATTTTTCCGTCACTTTCTGTATTTCTGAATTTAATGGAACAGTTAAAGCTGATTGCCTAACTTCTTTTTGATCAAATACTGGAAGAACAGGTCCAATCGTTACAGGTACTGTTACTGCTTCCATGCTTTTAGTTAACTGCTGTATTAATTAATTCGAAGAACGATTATATTCTGAGATATTTGGTAATTCCTCATACCTTTCTGTTCTTTTTCCATTTGGGATTTCATTTCTCTGGACTGGGGTTTCATTTCTTTGTACTGGGGTTTCATTTCTATGGACTGGGGTTTCAGCATAATTTCTATTTTCTCCTGATATATTTGAACTACATCTTGTTTCTACTCTTTCATGTTTTTTTCTATAATTAGGATTTGTTTTAGGAGACGACTCATCAATAATTTCTCTTGGAGGGGCACTTGGAGAAGACCTTGAACAAACTGGTTGATAAGGTGGCGGTTTTCTAGTATAAATTTCTTCTAATACCACATCTTCTGAATCACTTTCTTCACTAATATTATTTTTCTTTTGGGCACTCTTTTGTCCAGTTACCTCATCAATTAGTCTTTACTGGGTACAAGCCATCACACATGTCTCCATTTCTCCATCGACGCATTCTATCCTCATGTGTTTCTCTATTAAGATCTAATCCAGTTGTCCTTGATAATCCTCTACTCTCTCGTTGTAATTCAAACATATCATCTTCCCATTCAACTAGAGCTTCAAATTGAGTAGGTCTAGGCTTTGGTACGAGTTTCATCATTTTTTTGCTTAAATTTTTCAAAACTGCCATATTAAATGATCCATCTTCCGGCCATGCTAATACACCATAATTTTCAGTATATTTCATCCAATTCTCAATCCAAAGACAAGTATGATAACCATATTCACCCAACATATACGCTGCAGGTGTTTTGTACTTATGAATTAATCTTCCACCTCGCGTTGCAATTTTCTTATCAGGCTTAAGTTTGTTTTTCAATTTCTGAATCCATGAAAGCTTCTTTTTCTCTTTCAAGTAATAATAATCCATGTTTTTAAAAAATTTCCCTTACTTCGGAAAAGATCGAAAAGATCGTAACAACTTCCTTGTTATTCCGCAACACCAACCAATCCGTGCGCGAAACTCACCAACAAACCAATCAGGTTAAGCTCCGTCACTATTTTGCCCAACCAATAGAATTACTGTTTTCAGTATGAGCCAATCAGCTGTAAGCTTGCCTTAGTCACGTAAACCAATCTGTGCGCGAATACTGTGACGTATGTTAGCTAATCACAGCGCGACACTTGTGACGTATGCTGCCGCTGCAGCTTCTCTGTCCCTTCTCTGTCCCTCGCTCCGCTCCTTAAACTAGCACCTCCTTTACAAAATATTTTCAAAGCGCCATATTTACAAAACTTTCATTTGAATTCTGTTAATAACTCCACAAAAAACAAACCATTTGTCTGTTTCGCTAAATAAAGTGATAGCTTTCCCAAACATTCAAGTATTCTTTTCGCGTGAAATAGACAACGCTATTTTCACAGAATATATAAATTTGTCGATAAAGTAAGGCTACTTTACCCTTCTAACAGGTAATAATGAACTTGTTTCTCTCTAAATGCACATACAGAGATATTTTACATCTCCTTAGAGACAATTCAGAGTTTCACTTGATCGTATATTACAAATTCATTTACGCACATCCATACAGAAAAATCCCTAACCATGCATTCATAAATCTTTAGTAGGACTTTAACCCACCAATAGAAATCTTCACTCGCCAGTAAGATAGACGATGCTTCCTTACCCTTCACTCAAGCTACTACTCTTTTCACAGTAAGTTTTAAAACAGGACACCAATCCCTATACTCGAAAGTTACGATTTCATAGACAATCCTCACTATACATTCTACCTTACAAACCTAAAATCCCTAAACTTGTGCTGTACGTCCACAACACCTGTCATATACGGCGATACCACTATTTTGAAACAGAACAAATGCACTGTGTAACTTCACCTGTCACACTTCTCATGCAGGCATAACCAGGAATTTTCACACTGATGGAAAAAACCTTTCGACTACATATGACAACTGAACAAACTTAACATGTTTTAGACATCGATCCTATGTATTACCATGTAACATGCCAATTACCATAGTAACCGAACTCTGCTACCAAGAAATTGACCCAGCGCTCAGTTTGAAAAACTGTCTCACAAACGCTACCTAATACCTCAATACTCACCATTAAACATGACACACATATAAAGGCCCATAATACCAAAGAGACAATTTTTGAGCAACTGAATCAGGTGGTCTGATTAATTAAACTACTCATATATTATTTACAAAATTATATACAACAGCTGTTTAGCTATATTCACCATGGTTTTAAAACACTTATCATCCATTAATCAGGCCACTAAGGCGACTGAATCAACTGATGGTAACTAGATCATGAATAAACAAGACCAGCTTGTCTTTTCAAACCTAATTTTATTAACTTTATTTTCATAAAGAAAAAGCATTAAAGTTTTAGAATCTTTATTTTATAAGCAACCAAGAAAGCAGCATTTTAGTGAGGAAATGAATTTACAAACTGACATTTTCAAAGCAAGCTCAGAAACATGAAATATTAGCAGAATAACAGTTTCCATTCCCTAAATCTATTTCCCT
The DNA here is from genome assembly GCF_964261635.1 of Lissotriton helveticus. Classification (NCBI taxonomy): domain Eukaryota; kingdom Metazoa; phylum Chordata; class Amphibia; order Caudata; family Salamandridae; genus Lissotriton; species Lissotriton helveticus. The sequence goes on from NC_136061.1 coordinate 1,306,460,419, forward strand.
GTCTAATTCTCACCCCGCCTAGAAAGGAAAAATCATTTAAAGTCTGCTGTCCTTACGTGCGCCAAAAGTCCAACAGCATGTCACGTCATTCAGGAATCGGAAAAGAAGAGTTTTTTCTCTGCTCCGAGTGTCAGGCTTTATACCTTTCTTTCTAGCTAAACTTTCTACATTTTAAATTTTTTAGAACAAATCCAAGCTTTTCATTGGCTGTCCTGTGTCAGTCCATTATAAAGTACACTAGGTCATCTCCGTTTCTTGACCACATCCAGGCTTCACATAAGCCCTATTGTCTTTTCACTTCCACAACTTTTTGCTTCCTCATGAAAGTTACTTTTCCTTGAGTTTTGAACATTCACTTCCTAGCATTGGCAGACACATTAAGTTCCTGTCCTTGAGCCTTTTCTCCGTGAGCACATTCAACTCAGTCAAAGAACTGCTTTTTCAATTAATGATGACTGTGCAGTAAAAATCTTCACAGCTACGCATGTGCAAGGCTCCACTCTTGACAAGCTTTCGCGTCTGCAGCTTTGTCAGCCATGTTTTCTGAACCACCTTTAGGCCTCACTTTGGAAACTATTATTAAACAAACACAAGACATCAATTAATTAAAGAATTGAGACCCATTCTGTTACCCACCCCCTTTACTAATTAATCCTGTTAATTATGTTACCTAGCAGAGGCACGATTAAGCAGCATTATATTTACCTTTCCTTTAGGAACTGCAGGAACTCCTCGAGCTTTTGTCACAGAAAGACATAACATAAGCACACAAATAAGCACATGCCATTTAGTTACACAGACGCATTTAATACTGACAAAGACAATAGACAAGGTTAGTTTCTTATTTTTTTTCTTTTGCGTTTGCAACATAAAGCATATTAGTTTATCCCGCGTGTACTGATGAATGTATTCTTAACTAAGTTGATTAGTAATTTTCACCACAAATTTATTAATTCAATTATGGTTACGAGAGATTAACTTCACAAGTTAGAACAAAATTTTGTTCTGCACCTTGCTTCATCACGTTTCATTTCCCGTAATCCAGAGGAATACCAGGGGACAGTCTTTGTATTGCGCTTAGGTTTGGTACGATTCATGGTGAGTACGGAGTCTAGTAATTTGGAAATCCAACTATTGTAGTTCACGTTGGCTAGAGAAGGATCAGGATTGTTGGGGGTCTGTAGGTTTCAAGAGCTGTCAGCCAGTTCTCTAGGGGAAGCTTTGACCAGTTTCGTTCCTTATGCGCAACTGTATTGGGAGGGTGGTGTGGGGGCCTAAGGTGTTCCAAAGAGATGGGGATCAGGAAGTGGTCCGTCCATGGGAGGGAGGAGGGGGAACCTACTATGAGATCTTCGCAGTTACTAAAAACAGGGTCAAGTAGGTGACCTTATTGTGGATTGGTGTAAGCACTAATTGTTTCAATTGTAGTGCAAAGAGACGTGTTGTCAATTCTAGGGCAAAATGGTGGGAGGTGTTGTCAAAGTGGATGTTGAGATCCCCTATAAGTGTAAAGTTGGATGGACTGCATGCTAGGTTGGCTATGATGGAGGGAAGGGCATTGTGGAATTGTCCCAGAGTTCTGGGTAGGCGATATATAAGTATCTCAGTAAAGGTGCTGGAGGGGGAGAAGTCTATGGTGAAGGAGAGATTTTCACAGTCTGGTATCGGGTTGGGAGAACTGCAGCACTTATAACAGTCTTTATAAATGATTGCTAGGCCACCCCCTTTTCCCGCTTTGCGGTCTTCCCGAAGTCATTTACCTTCAAAATAAAAATGGGCAAGCAAGCAACTTTATGGAGGAAGCCAAACCAGAGCTGAGCCAAGGTATGGCTTGGCTCCAAGATTCTAAGCACAAGCCAAACTATCAAATTATTTGTTACGTAAATTATGCACCAAGCGTCATGTTTACGAAGGATGATAAAGGCTTCAAGATTCTGAAAAGTGTATTTCTTTGTAACGCAGACCATTTTGCTTTAGTACATTAGATTATATCACTACTTTAGGTGCTATTTCCTAGAAGTGATAGTTTCTTAAACGTGAACCTAGAAACATCCATGAACCAAAGATGATGCCCTTAGTGAACCAAGAGGCAAGTCATCTCCCTAAGCATACCAAAATGCCCTTGTACCCAGACGAAATATATCAGTACCCTTGCCAGTACTCAAATCAGCATCGTAGTGATTCAGTGTACACAACTGTACATAACCCTTTCCACATTCACGGCTACCATCAGGTACAGAGGCATCCGGGGCACCTGTAGTGGGCACCTGTAGTGACACCGGCCATATAAAGGATACATTGCACCCCAGTTATGGCTGTCTTTAGTACCGAACCACAGAGCAGGGGTGTCCATTTTCCTTGCTTGCATTAAGGGCCAGGGCTATCCCTCAGCTTCCAGAATGCAGCTGTGCATACCTCCTCTCATTACCCTTCCAGATGCACCTGGGCATGGTCAGACTCCTTTCCATAATGTATATGAACATACTTCTTATTTCGCTGTCATACCAGAATGCACTAAAGCTGCACAGACTATTCCCATAAAAGCAAGAACTAGACATGGCTTCCTCACAGGTGCACTTGAATTGCAAGTCTCTTCCATCACATAATGCACTTCAACACATAAGGCTAGGTCCTAACTTGTGTGATACATAAGCACAGTGCTGTTCTCTTAAATATATATGTGTGTATATGAATTTACCGCTCTAGTTTCCTGCTATGCACATGGGCTTGGTCACTTTCTCATATTCTACAAATACACATCTGGGGGAACCCTTTCACCAATCTAAGAATACACCTATACAACTCACAATCAACACTGAGTGTGAATGAAGGCAATTCCTACCTATCACCATTTCCAGAATTGTATTCAAGACTAGACCGGACCTGCTCTTATGTCAGTACTTGGAGAGCTGAAGCCTACACATCCAGTTTAAGTATAATACAGGGAGCAATTGCAAGAATCAGCTGTCACACACAGGTAGCCTAATCCCACAAGCGTCATATTAAAAATTCCCTTCAATAGTGCTGTTGAAATGTGGCCAAGGCGTAGATTCTGGTTAACGGATGTTCCCACAGCAAACAGACACATACCACTGTGTCTGGCAACTGAACATATGGTTGGTCACTTGTAGAGGACACAAAGGGAAAAAATAACAGTGAGTTGCTTGTGGGGTTCCCTTATGATGTTTGGGAATTACGGGAAAGACAAAAACTGATAAACCACATTGGAGTACACCAAATCATAGACAACCAATTTTAAGAAAAGCCAATTTTAAGGAAATTCAAGTAAATCAAAAATTAAAGGAAAGATCACTCTAACTAAAGCAACATCACTAATATTTGCCAAGAACAACCAACAAGATACAGTACAAACCTGGCTCAATGACATGTGCCCTGGCAGTTTCGAACCCCAACTTTCACAGAATGCTGAATCCCTTGAATTCACTCTGGACACCAATCTCTCCCTCAAGTAACAAATTACCAAAAAAACAGACTGCTTGGTACCAGCACTCTCCCTTGTAAAGAAAGTCAAACGCTTCTTTTCAGAAAGTGATTTCAAAACAGCTGTTCAAGCCACTATACTCTTGCATCTGGATGATGCTAATGCCCTACTCCATGGTGTTCCAGATGCCACACTGACACTCCTTAGGGGCATTATACATGCTGCAGCACCTTCTCCTCAAGGACCTATTGAAATGTGAACACAGCACATCCATCATGATGGAACTTCTTTGCTTACCCTTCAGATCAACTCACCATCTCTGGTGGTCCTTGGCACATCCACAGTCATGATATAATCAGACGGCAAACTAAGAAGTGAAAAAAAACCACAAAAACAAGACAACAGGCCTTTTCCATCTCTACATCTAGTATCTGGACCAACATCCCTGTATCAATCAGCACCACTTGCTGCTCCAAATTAGGAAAGAGTTGAAAACTCACCTCATTAAGGAACAGTACATCAAAATGCATTAACCACCCACAATTCAGCCTCCTCTACCAATTATTTAAGCTTGCCTTTAAACATGAACCACAGTCTGCTGCATCTTGGCTAGGTTTGTGCTTTAGGAGTACAGTATATATACATACAAGTTTAAGGAAAAATACAAACTTTCCATAAACCTAGGGAGAGTTTAAGAGTGTAGGGATTAGAAATAGGTAGGGTTAAGAAAGGGTGAGGAATTTTTAGAGCTCATGGATGAGTGAAGTGTAAGGGTGTTGAGGAGTATTTGGGTCCATGGATGAGCAGAGTTTAGGGCTGTTGAGGGTTTTATATTGTTCAGTGATAGGTAGAGTATTGTGGTGGTCAAGGGTGGTTGAAAGGGATGGATGATTTTTAGGGGTGGCAGGGGTTTTAATGGGTTCATGGATGGGTGGGGGTTAGGCATAGAAAGGTGATTTTAGGGTTCAAGAATGGGTGTATTTTAGAGATAGCAACAGTTTGTAGGGCTTAAGGGTGGGTGGCATTTAGGGATAGAAAGTGCTTTTAGGGTTCTAGGATGGTTGGAATTTAGGCGTGGTCATGGGTTTTTGGTAGCATGGGTGGATGGTTTTTAGGGGTTGTGAGGGGTCAGGGATGGATGGTGTTTAGGGGTGCTGAGGGGGTCAGAGAACTAAAGGCATCTGAAAAATAGTGTAAATGTGTAAAAGACATTCATTCAAAATAGTGTCCCCTGAAGCAAAGCACTAAAAAACTACTCTCACAGACATGTTTTGAAAAGTAAGATCTGCAACAGTTGCATTTATACCTTAAAAAATATACATGCAAAAGCCAATTTCTAAAAAATGACATTAAATTAATTGGTTTCTATAGAAAGGAATTGCCATTCATCCTGTAAATTTCCATTAATAGGTTTAGGGGAAATAGCTTCTCAGTAATAATATTCTATGAAGTCCTTTTTCGAAGAAATCACATACAACCATCCTCTTAACTTTGTTGCTGAGTTCACTTGCGCAGTGCCAGTCACTGCCTCGTATCTTAACCCAGCAGGTGAAGTGATGGCACCGCTTGGGCTCACAGATACTGGGACACAGATGGTGATGCAGCCCAGAATACCATGTTCCCTCTTACTGGCAGAGGAACACAATGGATTCCTCCCCCCTGGCCCAGAATTCACCTGTAGCACATAACAAATTCAGTCCACAGAAGCAGTGGTGTGCTAAACTGGCCTATTGGGCACTCTTGCTCTAGCAGATACGCCAGCTTGAAAGGACCAGATTACTGGACATGTATTTGGGCCCCTGGGACATGATGGGATGAAAGAACAGGCTCTGCAGCACTTTACTGGATGTCTTCAGCTGTGCCTCTCTGTAGGCTTTAGGACAGACATGGGAGGGCAGAGTGCAAGTCTGCATAATAAGAGTGGGTGACGTACAGCTTGGGTCGGCACATTTTGGGCTCAAGGGTCCAAGAGGACCTCTAGCTGAGCTGGAGCCGGGCATCGAGTCTGGCTCAAACTTTCAGTGGCCCGCCCACCTCTAATGCAGCACCTTCCCACACATGTGGGAAGGAGCTGCATTTCATGTGGGGTGGTGGAGCAGGGAGGTAACCTTGTCCCGAGGCAGCGGATCTGGCACCCTGCTGGGCAGCAGCAATGTTCAGCAGGTAACATGAGCATCGGCCATTGCCTCCCTGTCGTGAGGCTCTCCCCATTGTCAGAGCCGCTCATGTGATAAATGCTACTTCCAGGGCAGGATTCTGGTTATAACATGGAGTTTGTAACTCACAAGCGCAAACAAAATAAGCCTGTTCTGGACAGCCATTCTGTTAATGCTCCTGCCCCCGGGCTACACAAAGCAACATTGCCTTATTATTCTAAACTTTTTCAAAAGCCTAACTAGAGCAGAAATAAGACGCTCTTCCTTTCTTTGTCAACCTTTGACGATAAACAGCTTGAGGTCCCAGCCTTTGGTATTGTGATTTTAACCTATGAACTGTTAAATAGTTCTGTGTTGTTGCTATATTTTACTCATGTATGTACAGTATGCTTTTATGATTTCTTGAAATCTAATAAAGTCTTTAGAATGATGAAGATGCTTTTGTAGCTATTGAGAGACTCATTTCATTAGATCTTCTACCTTAGCCCATATAGTCTATAGTGCTTCTGTGACATATAGTATTGCTATTGCTGCATATGAAAAGCAGGTTGCTTAAGTCACCTCTAATAGGCCAGTGCAATCATATATTGATTTCGAGCTCTTTATTGCTGGCTTATAATGCTATCTTCCCAAATTTTGCTGAGTGAGCTTTAGTCTACTTGTAGCGCTTAATTTGAACGCAGTTTTCTGGTGCTCGGCACCGGTACTATTAGCCAACACCAGCGCTGGTGGAGTCTACCACAAAATGGCGCTGCCTGGCTAATTTAGAGATGACGACAACAACAGCCAATTATTGATTCAAAATACATTAAAAATTAATAGTCCTTATCATAGCCTTGGGGGTCTGGAATAGTCAAAAATATCATACTTGTAGGAGTGTGATGGTCAGTATTTGTGTTGTGACTATCATTGGCAGCATTGCAGGGGCAATGTGTGGGCAAGCTGCAATGGCCGCCTGACAAATTCAAATTCAGTACTGCCTACTTGCTTGCTTCTAGTTACCCTGTGCTTTCAGGCTGATTAAATGATTACCATAGATGTGTGGCATGGAGCAACTGCAAGATACTTTAGTGACTAAACTCCAACCCTCTTTAAAAGCTCTGATTTACTGGATAAATACGTCTTTCAGTCAAACAAACAATATAGTTTGGGGGCTTAATATATTGCGTGTAAAATATAGATCTCAGGCTCATATCATGTTGTGTTGGCTCAGCTGTTGAGGGTTCAAAAATAAAAAAAAATGCATAGCTAAACTGGCACCAAGGGCAACTAGAAACAAGCATTTGGAATGCAATTGGTCTCGCCTTTGGGACCTTACATGTTTTTAGCTATGCAGCACATTAGCCAGGGTGCTGAAACAGCTAATATTCTTTAACCCCTTCGACGCTCATGACGAGCTGGGCTCGTCATGGCGTAGCCTCCTCGCACGCTCATGACGAGCCCAGCTCGTCACGTAAAGTGCGCTTTTTAAAAACCCAGCGTACGGGCGGAATTCCGCCCGCACGCATGCGGTTAAGATGGAGGGAAAGTAAGCACCAAACTACGCGACCTGCCAGGTATGGGAACACATGGAGAAAAATATTGCCTTTCCACGGGATTTGGTATAGTCCAGAGCTCTGTTTTCAATATAAAATCATGGCCTTCGGTGGTCATATCACTGAAAATACAAGAGTTGAAAAAAATATTATTGTCTACGGGTGCTCATGGAAGACAATTTCTATGGACTGGAATCTAGAGAAGGCTAAAGTGATTCTGGTATTTTACTGACCCCTGCTGGCCGTTTTCTATCAATAAAGTTAAATAGAGACAGTTGCCAGAAAAAATTAAAAAAGGAAAGACCCTCAGTAGAAAGCAATTCTGGTGTTTTACTGACCTCTGCTGGTCGTTTTTCATTAAGACAGTTAAATAGAGGCAGTTGAACAGGAAAAAAATGTCCCTAAGCGGAAGAAGACAAGCCCTAGGGCTGATCTCCAGAGCCCACAAAGTACATACACATATAAGTATATACTAAAGTATATACAAGAGATCTCGAATGCTCGACCTAAAAAAGTATGTTAGTGGCAATGTAGGCCTCGTTTTATAATACGGTTGTGTACGAGACAAGTATATTTTGTTTCTAAACTGCAAAGTGGTCTTCAGCGTGAAAGCACAATTCGAAGTTATCAGACTAAAAGCTAAAAGGTCTAAATGAAAGGGCCTGTAAAACTTTTCTATTAGTGCAGTCAATCAGGGTCACTGGAAACAACAATCCATTACTGCAGCTCCTTCGAGTAGCAACAAATAGCTCGGTTTATTTTTTATTCGCGGCCGAATTCTTAGCCTCAAAATTCTGTTTCACAACATCTGTTGTCGTTTGGTAAAGGGCACATTCCATTAAAATGTGTTATAGAAACAGCAACTGCGGGTCTCTCGCTTAGCTTCAGAGGTTTCAAGAGAAAGGGAAAAAATGCTATCCGAGGCAGGGTGTCGTAAACACTTCTTTGTCAGCAAAAGGCTACAAATGTCTCAAATATGTTCGACAGTCACAGGCAAATTTTACCCTGAGTGGAGCAGAATGATGTCTCGCGTTGCAAAGCATAGCGTTTGTGAGGTGATGAATCAAAGAATCTCAGTAATGTGTTCCTTTTTGGGTGAGGGGTGTGCCATTGTGGACTTATAGTGACTGTGTGACTGCTGAAGTGCGGGGTCAGTGGCATGCTTTGTCGTTGCAAGGTAAGAAGGGTGCCTGGGTGAGTGTAGGCTGTGTGGAGAACCAGTGAGTGATAGTGAGGTATGTAAGTGTGATTGCAGGGAGAGCGATGGTATTTTGAGTGCAGATCATGCCTAAGTGCAAGGTTTCAGTGTGCATTGCGAGTGCAGAGAGAAGCAGATTAAAGCCAGCCATACTGGTATTGTCAGTGATTGTTGATACTGATGAAAGCAAAACCTCCTGTGGGATTTGGTTTGTATAGTGCCGTTTTTGGAGCACCTGATAGAATGTATATGAGCACTCTATGGTGCACGTAAATCTTCTTTGGAAAGTGTGCAGCTTATCACGTTGTGTCAAACTTAGTAGGGATAAAGTGCTAGTTTAAATTCAGAAGAAAATCCAGTCATCGAGTTTGTAGCAGATATCATAAAGGTATGATAGTTCCTCTGTTGTTATGGTCAAGTTTCTATTTCCATATGGAATACCTTTACCGTTTCATAAAATCTTTGGTCTGTTTCACCAATCTGCACAGCATTTAAAATTCAATAGGAGATTCTTACTCGAGCCACTGCTCCGTCTTTAGAGCAGATAGGCCCGGCTGTGCAAAAGTTATTCCGGAAAAATACTTTTGGATGTCTGCATGTGAAATCCAACTGCTAGATTTGCTCTAATAAAAAACTCAAACACCTGCACAGATGTACACGAGGTTTGGCCTGAAGACATAGAATTCGCCAGAATGGGCAGTATTGGTGGTGTGGTGTGAATCCTATCAGTTTGGAGGAAGATGTTTGTATAAAAAGTAAACCCTCACTGCAAAACGGTGGACTGGACAGTCAGCATATGCTGAGCTATTTGTGGATCTAGCTATTCGAAAATTCTGGGTTGAAAAATATCCTAATTTGCAGTAAAAATATTACCTACCATGGGCTTTAATCCAATGCCACGCACTGCTAAAGCCCGTGCCCGGTATGAGGTTGGCTGGTGGGCCTGGCCTGTGGCCAGGTGTGGCACCCTACCCCAAACAGGCAACCAGCACCATGGCATGCACAGTGTGCAGCCACGCACACGTGGGGTTGGCCTTTGGACAGGTCCTGTGCCTAAACCCCACTGGTGCTCAAACACCCCCCTATCCTCCACAACACTGGGCAGCGGGGGTGGGGTGCAGATCCCAGGTGTCATTTTAGGTGAGGCAGACCTATTTACTTTCTGAAAGGATCATAACACCAAAGTATACAAAGTAGGCCTTTAGGCTTTGTGAATGGGTCAGGATATCAGCAAATATAAAGCACATGCATTGTCTTTGTTACACAAATAACCAATAATTATACAAACATATATTTTAATAAATCACACAGTGCAATGTTTAATAGAAGTGGTGGTCACACAAAAAATGCAATAACATTTAATTAAAACAATGCATCAACTGGCTAGAGTTTTTTAAACAACACTTATAAAGATACAAAGTGCAGCCCCACCAAGATGCCTTTTTGCTCCAGCTGAAGGTCATAGAGCTCCTGCTAAAAGTGCCTTAAAATATGATAAGATCTCCGTGGGTCATGGTTTTAATGACCCAGGAGACTTACTGTTATTTTTGTAAGGTTGCTGGGGGCTGATGCACTCTGTGAAGCCTCCTACAACATTAAAAAAAATGGTTGGTGGTGACCCTTCCTATAGCAACATTAGCAAGAAAATATTTATTTTAAGAAAAGCCTGAGGGTATTATGGAACTCAACTTAGCCATACAATGAATAATAAATGAGCATGTCTAGCTGCTCATTTATTATTCTTTCTTTCGTTTAATATGATTTTTTTGTGGATGGCTCGGTGGCCACCCGGGAACACTCACATCTTTAATTTTGGTTGGGGTCCATGAGTGGGGGCATGCCCCAGGGCCAGCATGTCCCCAGCAGGTTCCCCAACCGGCCTTGCAACCATGATAAGAATTAAATAAGAACACAAGAAAAAATCCTTGAATATTTCAAAGTCCTAGATGATAATTATTGCAGTTTGAAATTCACACATACCACAAGAAAAGAGAGGCTAAACTTTTTGGATGTAACTGTATACATTGAAAATAGCATGATTGAAACAACCACCTTCAGTAAGCACACTGTGACTAACAATGTCTTGCATGGCACCAGCTTCCATCCAAGAGCGCTCATTAAAAGTGTTAGAAATGGGGTCTCTAGATTGCGGTGGTTTGAACCCCTTCCAAGTAGGGAGCCTCCCTCTTGTCTCGTTAAGGGAGTCACAGAGCGAAGATAATCCCTGCTCCCCCCTTTGGTAGCTCAACATGAGGAGTCAGACTTATCTCAGAGGCAATGTGAAAGGAATTTGTACATATACACTTGGTAATACAGTGAAAATACTTCACAATGAGTCCACAACAGTTTAGACAAATAGCCAATATTTACCTGAATAAAGCAAGACCAAAATCACAAAAATCCAACATACAGAAGCAAAGATGTAACTTTTCAAAAGTTAATTAATTTCAGACCCTAGAAATAAATGGATGCATTTCTTTTAGCACAAGGATGCACCTTGGATGTGTCAAAATTCAAAGAAGTGGAGGAGAGGCCCCGGAAAAAAAAGGATGAGTCGGTCCCTTACTCCCAGGGGAGGTGATGCGTTGGTTCCTTACTGTTAGAGGAGATAATGCATCAGTTCCTTACTACTACGCAGAGTAGGTGATGCGTCGGTTTCTTACAGTCAGGAGAGGTGATGTGTTGTTTCCTTCCTGGAAGGGGAGGTGATGGGTCTATCTCCAGACACGCTGCATCAGTTCTCTCCTGCAGGTAATGTCAATGAAGCAACGTCGTCTAGGAGTTATCTGTCAAAAATCCAGACGCACTGCATCAATGAGACAGTGGCGATGCAGGCGCTGCTTCGATTTCACAGCGGCAAATCAGGGGCTGCGTTGGAGTTGGAGCAGGTGCCATGCACGGCAGTGATACAGTGCTTGGGATGCGGACTGAAGTGATTTTCCAGCCACAAAACAGGTGCTGCGTCGATTCTTTAGTCACACGGCGGTGCACCGTTGAGAAATCAGGTGCTGAGAGTCAATGCATGGATTTTCTCACCAGGTTACATTTCCAAGGACCCAGAATATTAAACAGCATTTACCACGCATGTGAGACAACGCATGCCATTTCAACGCGGTTGATACAACGACAGCATTGTTACATCGCATACCTTTACAATGCAAGTCGAAACAACGACTTGCGTTCGAGGGCAGAAGGTGTTGGATATAAAATCCAGCTCCTTGACTACTGTTGCCCTGACTGGAGTTAGAATAGAAAATTATACTATTCCAATATCCAGCGCTCCCTACATCAAGTCGTTGTCCGACTTGCGTTGTAAAGGTATGCGATGGAACAACGCAGTAGTTGTAATGACTGTGTTGTATTGGCATGCATTGCAAAAACCCAGGTACAGGTAGGTGAAGCCTTTGATGACCTTGAGACCTTTTAATGGGAGGCAAGCATGCACAAGCCCTTGGAGAACCTTGGAAGCAGGATGTAAAAGCAAAGTCCAGTCCTTTCACTCCGAGGACAAAGCAGCAAGCAGCTGCACCAGCACAACAAAGCAACAGACAGAGTGGCAGTCCCTCCTACAGCATCCAGTTCTACTTCCTGGCAGAACGCCCTCTGCCCTGAAGTGTTCTGCTTTTGGGGTGTCAGAGGCTCAATACTCTTACCCCTTTCTGGCAAAACTGAAGGGAAAGTCTTTGTAGTGCACAAAAACCTGCCTTTCCCTGACCTCTAGACACGCTACAGGGGGGTAGAGCCAGCTTTGTACGAGGACAGGCACAGTCCTATTCAGGTCCTAGTGACACCTCATTCCACCACTCTAGCTCAGGAAGGCTTATCAGCCTGGTGATGGCCTATCAGGAAATGCAAGGCACACCTCTGCTCCCTTTTGGTGACTGTCTAAAGTGAATTCACAAGAGCCAAACGGTCAGTCGGCACAGACATGGATTCTACAGACAGGTATGGGCACAGAATGGGTAAGCAAGAAAATGCCCAGTTTCTAAAAGTGGAATTTTCTAACACACAATTAAAAAAACAAATTCACCAAAAGATGCATTTTTAAATTGGGAGTTCTGGGAAGCCAAACTCCAAATCTCAATCGGCTCCCAGTAATGACACTTTAAAAGATATTTCAAGGCAATCCATCTGTTACCCTATGGGAGAGATAGCCTGTGCAATAGCGACAAATGAAATTAGTTTATTTCACTATTTGGACAAGTAAAATACAACAGTACATATCTCAACTTTTAAATACACTTCACCCTACCCAGTGGGCTGCCTTGGGCTTAACTTATGGGGGACGTATATGTAGTATAAGAGGAGGTTTGAAACTGGCAAGTGGGTGCACTTGCCAGGTCGAAAGGGTAGGTGTAACTGCACTCACAAGTCTGAGAAATTGTTGCAGGGATACTCATGTGGGTGACACAATCAGTGCTGCAAGCCCACTTGTTACATTTGATTTACAGGTGCTGGGCTCACCTGGTGCACATTCTTGGGGACTTACTAGTAAATAAGATAGAGCAATCATGGATAAACGAGTCACCAATACAATTTCCACAGGGAGCACTTGCACTTTAGAACTGGTCAGCAGTGGTAAAGTGCCCATAGTTCTAAAACCCACAAAAGCGAAATGCAGCAGGCAGTCAAAATAAAGAAGTTCAGAAGCAAAAAATACAGGGGAAATCACACCAGAGATGCCAGGTCTAACAAAAAGCATACCATATGGCGAGTTACTAGCATTGGAAGGATCTGTTGAAATGATTATTTAACTAAAAAAATGTGATGAAGTCTCCAAGAGATTTTCAAATTGGGGATACAAATGGGGGACATTGAAAATAGGCTGGGAACAAGCCAAACACACCACACGCATGCAAAAATTAATTACAAAAAAAGATACAGCTAAAGGAAACACTGGACAATGCAGCGATAAAAATGAACCTGACATTCAGCAAACATCTTGTGAGGATCCTAAAAACACATTGACATTTAATATCCAGAATTCAAAATATTAGAGAAGAGCAAAAACATACTGAAAAGCACCTTCCCTCAAAGATCATTTATTCAGGAGTCATTTCAATAACAAATCTGAAACAAGCATGCTTAATAAAACCCAGTTAGGATTCATGAAATGTTCAAATTGTAAGGCATGGAAAATTTGTAAAAATATGAAACAGATCATGGACAGGAACAACAAACCGGTAACGAACACACACAAAATCACATACAATTCACAATTTGTAGTATATGTCATTCAGTGCGAATGGGAACAAACAAAAAATGCAAGCTATGTTTTAGGCAAACATCAAATGAAATACCACAACAGTAATTGGAAATAGTTAATCTACTATGGAATCGATATAATAATGAAACATGAGCTTGGAGGAGATAGAACCATGCATCTTTGGACATTAGAGTCATAATACATAATCAGGCTCCATAGCAAACAACCCTATGGGATAAACACTGATGAAGAAATGCATGGGCATTTATAAAACAATATTGTAAGGGTGACAAGTTAGAAATTAATTAGGACAGGGACACAGAGGCATGATCATATATTTTTTCAATGCTTCTTAAGCATACATTATGATAAATTAGTAAAGCAATACTTGATGAAGGATAACAGAGGGTAGGATTCTGCCATCCTTTTGATTCAAGATTTGTGACTTTCAAAGGAGTGATGAAAAGGATGAATACAAATTTTGGCCGCTGAGATGATTATTTTGGGCAATGTAGTAACATTGCAATGTGAAGTATAAAAATGTAAATAACCGGGCACACCACAGCGCCATCACTACATGTTGATGTGAACTTGATAACTAAAAAAAAAACATTGAGATGCACATTTTGAGTAGCAATGCCATTATGCCACCAGCTATTTCGCACTCAATAGTAGCACAATCGGTGCTCTTTCATTCACAATATCATTTTTGGTTTTGCAATTTTTATTGCTTTTTTTTAAATGATTTTATGTTTGTCAAATTCACTAAGTAAATGGTACTACATGTCCCAGAATGGCCATTCCGTTGAACTGGAAAGCTAAGATAGACTCACTACTGTGAGAAAGACCGCAGAGATAAAACGCATCAGTGCAGTCACCTGTGAGTGATGATAAACATATTTAGTTTAATTTGCTGGGGCGCAGAGTTTTGTTTGTTTTGGAAAAGCATTGGCATAGGAGGTTTGGTCTACTTTCCCCACCACACCAGCAGATGAGCCTGCTCCTCAAGGATCACAAAAGACCATTTTGCAACTCTATCTATCTACCTACATACCTATCTATCTATCTATCTATCTATCTATCTATCTATCTATCTATCTATCTATCTATCTATCTATCTATCTATCTATCTATCTATCTATCTATCTATCTATCTATCTATCTATCTATCTATCTATCTATCTATCTATCTATCTATCTATCTATCTATCTATCTATCTATCTATCTATCTATCTATCTATCTATCTATCTATCTATCAATCAATCATGCCATTTGTATAGCGCACTACTCACCCGGGAGGGTCTCAAGGCGCTTGGGGGGAGGGGTATGCTACTGCTCGAACAGCCAGGTCTTGAGTTGTTTCCTGAAGGCGAGATGGTCCTGGGTCAGCCTAAGGTGGATGGGGAGGGAGTTCCAAGTCTTGGCAGCCAGGTAAGAGAAGGATCTTCCTCCGGCGGTGGCTCTTCAGATGCTTGGTACGGCTGCGAGGGCGAGGCTGGTGGACCGTAGCTGGCGGGTGGGCGTGTAGAAGGTCAGGCGGTCGTTGAGGTACTTGGGGCCCAGGTCGTGGAGAGACTTGTGTGCGTGGGTGAGGAGCCGGAACGTGATCCTCTTGTCGACGGGGAGCCAGTGCAGGTTCCTCAGGTGGCTGGAGATGTGGCTGCGTCGGGGGACATCCAGGATGAGTCGGGCGGAGGCGTTCTGGATGCGCTGGAGTCTTTTCTGTAGCTTGGCTGTGGTTCCGGCGTAGAGGGCGTTTCCGTAGTCCAGTCGGCTGGTGACGAGTGCCTGGGTGACAGTCTTCCTGGTCTCGGTCGGGATCCAGCGGAAGATCTTGCGAAGCATACGCAGAGTGTTGAAGCACGATGAGGAGACGACGTTGACTTGTCTGGTCATCGAGAGGGAGGGGTCCAGGAAGAAGCCCAGGTTGCGTGCGTGGTCGGTTGGCTTGGGTGCGGTGCCCAGGGCTGGGGGCCTCCAGGAGTCGTCCCAGGCAGAGGGCGAAGATCCCAGGATGATGACTTCCGTCTTGTCCGAGTTCAGTTTCAGGCGGCTGTCCTTCATCCACTCGGCGACGTCTTTCATCCCTTTGTGTAGGCAGGTTCTGGCGGTGTCGGGTCTCTGGTGAGGGAGAGGATCAGCTGGGTGTCGTCGGCGTAAGAGATGATGTTGAGGTTGTACTGGCGTGCGATGGCTGCGAGAGGTTTCATGTAGATGTTGAAGAGGGTGGGGCTGAGTGAAGATCCTTGCGGGACGCCGCAGATGACTTCGGTGGCCTCGGAGCGAAACGGGGGGAGGCGGACTCTTTGTGTTCTTACGGCGAGGAATGAGATGATCCACTCCAGTGCCTTCTCTTGGATACCGATGTTGCTGAGGCGCTGGACTAGGGTGTGGTGGCAGACCGTGTCGAACGCAGCGAAGAGGTCCAGGAGGATGAGGGCCGCTGTTTCCCCCTTGTCGAGCAGGGTCCAGATGTCGTTGGTGGCTGCGATGAGGGCGGTCTCGGTGCTGTGGTTGGCTCTGAAGCCGGACTGCGAGGGGTCGAGGGATCCGTTCGTCTCGAGGAAGGCGGTCAGCTGTCTGTTGACGATCTTCTCAATGACTTTAGCAGGAAAAGTGAGGAGCGAGATGGGGCGGAAGTTTTTGAGATCGGTGGGGTCCGCTGTAGGTTTCTTCAGGAGGGCGCTGATCTCGGCGTGCTTCCAGCTCTCCGGGAAGGTGGCGGTGTTGAAGGAGGCGTTGATGATGTTCCGGAGTTGGGGTGCGATGGTGGAGTCGGCCTTGTTAAAGACGTGGTGTGGGCAGGGGTCGGTCGGTGATCCGGAGTGGATGGTGTTCATCGTGCGGGCTGTGTCTTCGGTGGTCACCGTGGTCCAGGTGCGAAGGGTGGCGGTGGGGGGCATTGGTTCGACGGTTGGGTGCGTGGGTGGGGTGCCGAAGCTGTTGTGGATGTCGGCGATCTTGCGGTGGAAGTACGAGGCGAGGGAGTTGCAGAGGTCTTGTGACTGAGTGATGTCGTTGGTGCCGGTGCTGGGGTTGGAGAACTCCTTGACGATAGTGAAGAGCTCTTTGCTGTCGTGGGCGTTGTTGTCCAGTCGTTCCTTCAGGGATTTCTTCTTGGTGGTGCGGATGAGCTGGTGGTGCTTGCGGCTAGCGTGTTTGAGGGCGGTCATGTTGTTGGTGGTCCGGTCGAGGAGCCAGGCTTTCTCGAGGGTGCGGCAGGTCTTCTTGGAGTCCTTGAGGTCGTCGGTGAACCAGGATGCCTTCTTGCTTCTGGGTCTGCTGGGAGGGTTCTTTAGTGGCGCGAGGTCGTCGGCGCAGGCGGTCAGCCACTGTGTGAAGTTGCGGGCTGCTTCATTGGGGTCCGTTGTGTTGGCGGGTGGGCTCTGGCTGAGGGAGGTGGTGAGCTGGTCTGCGGTGATCTTGCTCCAATTCCTGTGAGGTACCTGTTGCGGGTGGTGGTGGGTCGTATCTATCTATCTATCTATCTATCTATCTATCTATCTATCTATCTATCTATCTATCTATCTATCTATCTATCTATCTATCTATCTATCTATCTATCTATCTATCTATCTATCTATCTATCTATCTATCTATCTATCTATCTATCTATCTATCTATCTATCTATCGATCTATCTATCTATCTATCTATCTATCTATCTATCTATCTATCCATCTATCTATCTATCTATCTATCTATCTATCCTGCCAACTGGTAACCAGTGTAGGTCCCTCAATGCAGGAAAATATGCGCTTGTGGTTTTCCATGTAGGAGTAGTCTACCAGCAGTGTTCTGAATTCTCTTTAATATCTACAAAGGATAGCCATGGTATAGACCATTAGTGTAATCCAGCTGTGGTAGCAGAAGAGAGATTTTTGCATGGACCTTGTGTGGGAATCAAACGTGCTGGAAGATGTTTTGCAGTATTTTCATTGAAATAAAGGGTGATTTGGCTACCTTATCCTCTTGGGCATTCAATGACAGCTTGGCATCCATGATTATTCAGAAAATGTCTTACCTCCTTAGATATTTTTGATGGTGGTCCTATATAGCCTGGCCAGGCACTGAGAGTGTCAAATGTTCCCAGTTGCCACAAGTGAGTATTTCTGTTTTAGGCACATCCAATTTGATGTTGCTCCATGTCATCCATTGGTCAATGGTCCAAAAGAACTGTAAATGTTAAATGTTCCAGTGTCCTAAAGGCTTTCCAATTTTAGAAGTATCTCTGTGTCAACTCTTTAATTATAAAATGTAAACTCAAAAACATTGATCAGATCTGGTGTTGATTTAATGAAGATGTTTAAAAGCCTCAGTGAGATGATTGAGCCTTGTGGTAGTCCTGCTTTAATGCTGTATGGGTTATAGGAAAATGGGGGAGTATGACTGATTTTTGTTCAATTGTGTGGGTTGGATGTGATACAAGCGAGAGCTGTGCCTCTATTCTGGCTTCCTGGTGTCTTTCGATTATTGTGCTATAATCAAATGTGTTAATGACCGTCAAATGGTCCAATAAAAGAAGGACAAAAACGCTGTTCTTATCTAATGTGTTTTCAAGGTCATCCCAGAATGTGATTAGGGCTAATTCAGTGCCTCTTCCTGGACTGGATCCAGTTTGTAATTCAGAAAGTAGGGAATTGTCTTCAATGAACTGTGGCATCTGGGCGAAAACTGCTCTTTCTCAAAAGTTGACATAAGTTTATGCATGAATTGTCCATAGTTACTGCAGTCTTGTTTGTCCAGGTCAGATTATTTTTTATAACTGCATATGTATGCCTTATGTCTTCTGGGACACTACTGTCATTAAGTTGAGTTGTTGAGTAGGTGAATACCAGGGACCAGTAGGACTAATTCTTCCATTTGTTTATGGACCTGGTCAAGAAAGGGGTCATTGACAGCATCTGTTGGGCCTGGCAGGTGATGACATATGCTGATTGTGGCTATTTCCTGGTGTGTGTACGTAGATTATGAAATGGTCAGCATCACTGGCCCTTTTCCCTTCCCAGTCCCAACTAGGGTTAAACCTGCCATGTGTTGCTTATATGCCTGTTCAAGGAGGACCTGGCCTGCCACTTTGGGCTGGACTGTTCCCCTTGGAGCAGGGTCAAGACTGATTTGTATATGATTGGGTACAAACTGAGGTAACATTGAGTGCAAAACTATGTTTGATTGAGATGCAGCCCAAGTATTTTCCAGTGGCCAAGATTAATTCAACCATTTTGCCCATCACTTTTTTGTACAAGTTAGTAGATTATGAAATGGGTAGCACCTCAGCAATTGTGCCTTTCTGGCACATGCAGATAATCACCCTTTTCCTCTCCAGCCTTAGCCTGGAGGACTGGGCTTAGATGCCCCAAGGGGAGGTCTTGCAAAGGCATGAGTGGAGGTCACATGACCCCCTCTCAGTCAATTAGGCTCAGCTGCAGGCCCAGCCAAGTTTTTGCTCAGCAACCGCCAAACAAGTGCACTTTAAGTAGGTGATGTTTTCAGCTTTCTAATCCACAAGCTTTGTCTGGCAGACGCGGTAGAAAAAGAGTAATGGAGGGGAGAGGAAAAAAACGGGTCTAGCAGCAGTGACATTTTGGTAAACGTGGGCATAATTACATGAATTCACAAACTTTTACAATAATTACTAAAATTTTGTGGCACATCCACACTTGAAAAACATAAATATTAAAAATATAATGTGATAACCAAAACTACAAATAACAGTGGAAAAAAGTGTTCATCCTTTGATTACCTTTTTAGCATTCTTTGACTGTCTTTTTAGCACAGATATGTCATAAAGAGGATCCCCCAGCACTGCCCCATTTTAGGTAGGTAGGTAGGTAGGTTATGTGTGTGTGTCTGTGTGTGTGTGTGTGTATGTGTGTGTGTGTGTGTCTGTCTGTCTCTTTCTTCCTGGCCAGATCGCGCAGGAAATGTCGGCACTCTATGGCAGTGTGTTGTCCACAAACGGCTGAGCCACTTTGCTATAATCAAGCAGCTTTACTGAAAGTAAAGTAGGTCGTACTCACAGCCACGTCGCGATTCTTTTCTTTAATGATTTACATAATGTGTTCCAAAATCAATGCTAACAATGTCCCTATGCGTTTCGGTCTCACAGAAACCTTGTTCACGGGTAAATTTTTCAAATGTACAAAATGCAAAATGCCATTCGGTAACTTGTTATCAAATCGTAGTTTGCATTTGCGATTCAGTGTTTGGAAGGGGTATGTTTAGGGTGTCCCTCCCAAATACCAAATAAGCATGGTATGTTCTACTGTTTTGCGAATTAATTCCAGTCGCAAAGCAGTAATACTTTACCACCAGTTTAAAACTGGTGATAACCAATTTGCAAAGGGGAATGGGTCCTAAAGGGACCCATTGCCCTGTGAGTATGTATATCATATTAGAGCACACAGTGGTCCTACAGACCACCGCCTACTATTAAAAATTGAAATTTCAAGGTTTCATTTTTTCTTTTTAAAAGCATCCCGTTTTCCATTAAGAAAAGAGGACTGCATATAAAATAAATACATTTCTTTATTAAAAAGCAATCATAGACATGGTGGTCTGCTGACCTCAACACTGTGATTAAAAATGGGTCGCAACTCGCCAACTGCAACCTACCACATTAAATATCATTAGGTAGGTTGATTTGCGACCCACAAGTAATCCCTAAATGAAACTCGATGGGTTTCATAGATTAGAAATATCAATTTCCTAATCACAATTTACAGATAAGCACAATTAGGAAATCGGTGTTGCCAATGTTTGTACATCTGGTTCTTTATTTTCTTGGACATAACAAGTAGGAAGTGGGGGGGCCACTTTTCCAAATATTACTGCCACTAAATGCTAAGCTTAACAAAGATGATATCGTCATATGCAAATGATGTGGCCACCACAGCTGCACTCAGCCCTGCATTGTCACCAGTGGTCAAAGTGGGGGAAATTGGAGAGGCAGGATTTGCCCACACTTTATTAATTTATAAAAAATGTTCCTCTACTTTTTGTAAAAAGACAACTGTCCCAAGACAGTTAACTTCACTAGTTTAAAGGCTTCAGCTGACATATCAGTCTGGGAGTTTCCTGTGCTAGAACACCGAGGGAGGGGACGACAGCTGACCAATAAACACGCCTTCTTGCCTGTGAAGTACTTGCTTTCAAGGGACAGCTATATAAAAAAAAAAGCATCATGAACAGTCTGGATATTACTAACATCTATATATTGGAAGCACCATTTTATCCTGAACCTTTTTGCGCATATTGGGCCAGATGTACAAAGCTCATTTGCACTTGCAAATGGGCTGATTCTGTGAATCGGCCCATTTGCAACCGCAAAAAGACCTTTTGAAGTGTACAAATCCCGATTTGCAATTCAGTAACCTATTACTAAATCGCAAATTGGGTTTGCAATACGGTGTTAGAAAGGGGCGTGTTTAGGGCATCTCCTTCCTAATACCGATTCACAGTGGTATGTGTGTATGTTTGGCAACCAAAATGTGGTCACAAAACATTTGCATTTTACTGAATGCTTCAAGTAGCATGTAACCCATTTGCAAATGGTATGGGGTCCTTAAGGGACCACTTTCCCTTTTGGGAATGTTTGTTAAAACATTTTTTAAGAGCAGGCAGTGGTCCCCCGGGCCACTGCCTACTCTTAGAAAATGAAAAGAAAAGTTTTCATTTTTCTTTTTGAAACAAATCCCATTTTCCTTTAAGGAAAACAGGCTGCATTTAATAAAACAAAAGATTACCTTATTTAAAAGCAATCACAGACATGGTGGTCGGCTGACCCCAGGAGGCCGCCATCCTTGTGAGTTTTGCGATTCCCAATGGGTCGCAAACAGAGACATACCTCATTAATATTCATGAGGGAGGGCTTTCTGCGACCCACTGGGAATTGCAAAATGTGTAAACCACACACTTGCACATGAGTATTTGCAATTACCTAATAGCAGATCGCAAAAATGCACTAATTGGTAATTGCAAACGATTACCTATGTGTATAAGGCTATTACTAGCAGTATATTTTCCATGGTGTTTAATGCTATTTTAAAATAATGACTTACATATTGGCAGTGCTTTCTCTTACAAGCTGGGACCTTGTAGCACTGAAAATACACAAGTCACTATTCTCCACTACACCAACCAAGATTTTATTCTATGGCTTTCTGGTTACAAACAGACCTTTGCAGTGCATTAAACAATAGAAGTTTCATAATGTGCTATTGTGCATTTGCCACTGATCAACTTAACTTTTTTAAAACATATTTTTCTTTTAAGCTGTGCACTAATTTACACATAGCTACCTGAAGGGGAAAGACCAAAATAATTTAAAGACTATTTTTTTTTAGTCACGTCCACGCCCACACCCACACCCACTGACCCCACTTCATTGCATGCAGCATCAAACTCCCATCCTTTTTGGAATGCACCTTGGCAACTGATTGCCGCTCCTCAGCCATTCCTGTCCATCTAAAAGTCTCACCTATTAGGATGTAGAATGAGGATGAGAATAGACAATGTCGGCCAGCTTCCCCTGTCTCTCACATGGTGCAAACTGTGGAGGACTTCCGTCAGACAGAGAGCGCATGGTTTGAAAAGACTCCAGCATTTCCCAACTGACTTTGAAACCAACTGGTCAATCACAGCGAGGAGCTTACCGGCCAGTACACCAACGCCGACAGCAGCTCCAGCGCCAGCTCCTGGGTGGGGAACGCTGTGGTCTCGCCGCCTTAGCTCCAACAACACGGCTGGAGACTACAGCTCCCAGCGAGCTTTGCGGGCACTTCCTGCCTCCCGCACTCTTCGCGCCCGGAGGCGCTACAAAGAGCAGACGCTCCCTCGGTGGAGCGGGGGGTCAATCACAGCGAGGAGCTTACCGGCCAGTACACCAACGCCGACAGCAGCTCCAGCGCCAGCTCCTGGGTGGGGAACGCTGTGGTCTCGCCGCCTTAGCTCCAACAACGCGGCTGGAGACTACAGCTCCCAGCGAGCTTTGCGGGCACTTCCTGCCTCCCGCACTGTTCGCGCCCGGAGGCGCTACAAAGCGCAGACGCTCCCTCGGTGGAGCGGGGGGTCAATCACAGCGAGGAGCTTACCGGCCAGTACACCAATGCCGACAGCAGCTCCAGCGCCAGCTCCTGGGTGGGGAACGCTGTGGTCTCGCCGCCTTAGCTCCAACAACGCGGCTGGAGACTACAGCTCCCAGCGAGCTTTGCGGGCACTTCCTGCCTCCCGCACTCTTCGCGCCCGGAGGCGCTACAAAGAGCAGACGCTCCCTCCGCGTCCCGGGACGCACGCGGGCGACGCCGGGCGGAGCCCGGGCAGAGGGCAGGCCGTCTAAGGCCATCCAAGGATGATCAGGGTCGGGACGGGCCACATCCCTTTCACCATGGGTAAGCGTAAACTTGTAACATCGGCTGTAGGCGAAGCGAAAGCTAAGGTGCCTAAATACACCACCAGCATTATTACGTATCTGACAACGAAAGTGGGCGAACTATCTACACAGATTGCAGAGTCAGAGCGTGCGCTGGGTCTTGAACCTACCCCAGTGGGCGCTGATACACCTAATACTTCCATCATTAACTGTATCCCGCTGGAACCTAGGGTCATTATCGAGTCCTGCAGACCCATCTTGCCACAATCTCCTACTGTTCTCCCGTTCCCGGTACTGTCTGAAACAGTGATACCATCAATACCGATGGCCACGGCTGATTTAGGAAGTATAGCAAGCAGCCAGCCTGGGGCTCAACGTGCAATGTATGTTACTGAGGAGGGCATCTCGTCCTTATTAGAAAAACTTTTTTCGGATAGGCTTGAATCCGCCCTGATCCAGATTGCCACTGACATTACTGAAACTCTGAAGGATTGTGTCAAGGACCTTGTGGCGAAATGTGAGCGCATCAATGATGTTTTGAATACCCGGGCCCCTTCCTCTTCTATACCTATGGCGCAATGTCCAACAGTTGTGCAGGCTTCTGCCCCTAAGGCTGGCGGTCTTCTAACTAACATAGCCACCATGGCTACTAAAGTGGCCATTGATAACCCTGTCCAAAACAAAGGGAAAATTGACAAGGGTATATATATCCCTATGCAGGAGGCTGTATCTAGTGTAACTCCCATAGTAAGGTCCAGAGGTACACAGGGGGGTCGGGTGGGAAGGGTGCCCCCAGTGAATTTACCTCCTGATGCAACACCATTTGTAGCAATTCTGGTTAATGTGCCCAAATTAGCTGATGGGGAGGTAGAACATCACGAAACCCTTCTTAAGCATATTAAAAAATGGTGTAATGCGAACTGTACGGGAGAAAGCAACATCGCAGACAACATTCTGACAGGAAGAAGGGTTAACTGGGTGGGCACGACCAGGAAAGATGTAGCAGGAGACTGTGTAATAGTTAATTTTAAATCTAGAAATGTCTCCAGCCGTCTCTTTTGGGATGGTTCCCCAGTGGACCCAGTATGTAAGGGTGTTCGCGCGATGCCCCTAGGCTTTTTCTATCCCCGAGTACATAAGCCAGGTGGTGGAGAGAATACCATGTCACATCATATTGAACAAGTTTGGCCTGAAGACAAACTTATCTCACCTCTACATGTTAATCAATGGGTGATAAAGCATCCCAGGGCTGGTGGATCAGCTAATTCTGAAAAGAACATCCCTACCAATGACCTACTCCTGTCCAATAGGTTTTCGGCTCTAGCTAATCATATAGATATTGATTGACTAGAGCATAAGTATAAAAGCCCGAATGCCCCTTGTAGCGACAATGTTTTTATTGATTTACCATGTAACAAAGTAAGTGCAGCCATAATTGATCCTTTAGACCTGGGCAGAGGGAACATCAGGCTACTTTCATGGAATATTGCGGGCCTACGGGCTAAGCAGGAGGACCTGATTTGGTTACAAAAACTAAAGGACCATGATATAGTTGCCTTACAGGAAACCTGGGCAAGTGACAATGCTTTCTGGGTGGATGGCTATACATCGTTCTTTGTCAAAGCTCAGAGTTCCACGGCGGGAAGGGATAGAGGGGGTCTGTTGTTTTTAGTTTCAGTTAAAGTAGCAGGTACTGCTAAGGAAATCCCCAGCTCCTCATATTATTTTCAGTTGGTGGAAATCCTCCTTGCAGATAAGAACAAGATTGTACTAATAAACTGTTATAATTCTATGCAGGGGGGGCCCCCAAATTTTGTTTTAGATGGTTTATCTTCTTTTTTAACTAACTACATGTCAAAACAAACCACTTTTGTTCAACTCATTCTGATGGGAGATTTTAATGTTCATTTGTGTGGGCTACATTGCCAGATTGAGGATGATACTGGCCCAGATCATACGTCTTTGCCACATTTTGAACACAGCCCTAAGGGTGTGGCATTGGAAAATTTGCTAGCATCTAACGATTTATACGAACCAGGGTTTTCAGACGTAAAGGATCGTGTGGTCACATATAACGCAAGGGGAAGTGAATCGATCATTGATTTTATTTTTATGTCCCCGGGTCTTCTCCGCTATGTACTGTTTTATAATGCTATTGTTAGTGGGTACAGTGACCATAACCCGGTGTTGCTAGTCATGGACGCTGCCACTGGGCTAAGCAAAGAGGCCTTGAGGGCCACCTCTGTGAAGGATGTAAGGAGTACAGACCAGGGAAGGCGTCTTAAATGGAGTAAGGTCTGCCCTGAGGACTTTCTAGGACTAATTGAGCAAGAAATGGCAGTAGAACTTGTGAAATGTAGGGATATAGACAGGGGGGGGAAAGAGGTAGTCAGTGCTTTTGAGGCTATCTGTGCCAGAGTGGAAGAAGAGCTTACAGCTAGACCCAAGAGGGGTCCTGGCCCAGCTTTTGGCTGGTTTGATCACACATGCTCCAAGGCACACTCCGCTCTCCTGAAAGCCCTTAAACACTCCCCCAGAGACAAGCCACAGGTGGCACAATTGAGGAAGAAATATGCTATGGCGGTCAAGAATCGGAAAAGGGTCATTAAAGAGGAAGCCTGGGACTCTTTAATGGATTCCACCACCCTTAAACAAAGTTCCAAATTCTGGTCCATCATTAACAATCCTTTATTTGCTCAATCTAATAACATAGATCTAGAAGTAAATATTCCTGAAGCAGAGTGGCTCAAACATTTCTCTAATATATATGGGTCAAATGAAATGGTTGAGACATCCGCCTTGCCTTGTTTCCCAACTTCTCTTCACAAGCTCAAATTTAGTAAAACCGAAGTGGAGGTTGCGATAAAGGGCTCAGCTGTAAATAAAGCCCCCGGCCCAGACGGGGTCCCTTTGGACCTCTATAAACTAAACCCAGGGATGTGGGCTGAGTTATTAGCCAATGTTTTTAATTGCGTACTTGAGGGGGGTTTGCCAAAAACTTGGGCATGCTCAATCAAAGTCCCTATTTTTAAAAAGGGCCAAAGAAGCGACCCTAAGTGCTTCCGACCTATATCCTTGTTGGATTCTTCTATGAAGGTCCTGGGCAAAGTCTTGCCGGCAAGAATTAACAATTGGTCTTTGGAAAATGACATTTTAACAGATGCACAGTACGGGTTCCGTTCAGGTAGATGTACAGAGGACCAATGTTTAAATCTTCATTTGATAATTTCAAAATATTCTACGGCAACAAAGGGGTCAATTTTTGTTGCTTTTATGGACCTATCCACGGCCTTTGATTTAGTCAACCGAGCTCGGCTGTGGTCCTTGTTGCTAAATTTGGGACTCGATCCTCCTCTTGTGCACTTTCTGGCCGAACTCCATAAGGACTTAAAAGCATCGATTAGAATGGACCAAGAAGGAAATCGTACAGCCTGGTTTAAATTGAGCAGGGGTGTACGGCAGGGCTGCATCCTTGCTCCCATGCTATTCACTCTTTACATAAATTCATTAGAGAAAAACCTTTTAACTTCTACCTTGGACACTCCGCGTGCAGGGGATACCCGCATCCCTGTTCTCCTGTACGCGGATGACGCTGCATTGATAGCTCGGACACACTTGGGCTTGCAGATACTTTTAAATGCTTTTAGCAATTTTATGTTTTCACTTGACTTAGTGGTTAACATTTCCAAATCTCATGTTATGGCATTCGGGGATGTTAAAAACAATACCAAACAGTTTTACTGTAATGGTGAAGTGATCACTAATGTCAAAATATTTACCTACCTTGGAGTAATTTATGATACTAAGGGCAGCTGGGCTCCCCAAATTACAGCCAAAACTAAAGCGGTCAGGAGCTCGGCAAATGCTATTTTAAGTTTTTCTAGGAGACTTGGTGGGAAGCCGACTGGTGCTTTATTAAGCTTGTACAGGGCAAAAACTGTGGCAATAGCTAGGTATGGTTCAGGTCTGTGGGGATATGTGAACAGTGAAACCATTCAAAGGGAAGAAAATAAGTTCCTTCGATCTATACTAGGGCTCCCCCAATCGACAGCCACGTTCTCAGTTCATCAGGAGCTGGGTCTAGGGTATATTACCGATATCCTTTCAATGGCACCTATTCTTTTATGGATTAGGACTTGGACCAATAACAACCTTGGCTTAAATCATAAAATACTGAGGGACTGTTTAAAACTGGACAAATTCAAAAAAATTGCATGGCTGTCATACATCCAAAAGTGTTCTTTGGAACTTGGTCGTCCCGAGATTTTTTCCGCCCCTCTGGGCTTAAAGAAATCTGATTTAGATTGGGTGAAGCTTAATTTCTCTAAATTGAAAACTTTGGAAAGAGAGGAATGTCAACTTACAAAGCCCACGGTTAGAGACCATTTTTTGACTATTACCCGCCTAGCCATACAACCGTATCTTGCCATAGTTACCATCCCTTTTCATAGGTGGCTTCTGGTAAAACTCCGGTTTAACCAGATTTATACGGTTCTTTGTGACAGCCAAGGTTGGTACAAGCAGGAGGATGCACCTGTGTGTAACTGTGACAATTTCTCATTGCAAGATAATATGCACCTTATGCTGTTCTGCCATTTTTATATTCTGCCCAGACAGAAATATTTGGTGCCTCTATTGAAGGTCAAAGCTTTTCATCAGGCAAAACAAGCCCTCCTGTATCTCCAAATGTTGGACTCACCTTTAGTTATGTTTAGCGTGGCTAACTATCTTGTTGCTGCTGTTAGGATTAGGAGGAGGCGAATGCAAATGTAACATATGGGTTTGCTTTGGAGGATGAAATGTGCCAATAATTTTTTAGCTGTTTTTAAACTGTGTATAAATTTGTTATTGTTGTATGTAACTTTTCATGAAATCGATTTGCTCTATTTAAATTGATTGTAGAATGCTTTTATGATTTTTAACTAAATCGAATAAAGTGGTTTTGAATTGAATTGAAACCAACTGGCAGCCATGATTGCTTGCAAGGAAACTCTTAAACCAATTCTCTACAGTTAGATGTTCCATCCTTCTTAGGAAGGACATTGGGGATCATGGCATCATTGCTGGAATAAAGCTTCATTTTTCCGTCAGTAAAGTCTGCAAGATTTTTAACTTTAGTAAAGAGCAGAGTTTCTTAACTTCACTAGCAAAAATGTAAACCTCTCACAGCCCTCTATGATCATTGCCACTATTGTGAGATTCTTCATTAGCTCCATGGTTCTATGGTAACAATCTTTTTTTAACAGCTCTGATTGAGAGGACTCGTTTTATTGAAACTTCTTTGCTTTCGGTACTTCTGATCGAATGTTGATCCCAAAATCTGTCGCGAGGATGCTCGCAGAGTTTCCAATCAAGGCGAGAAGCAACTTTGTTATATCACGTGTAATACTCCTCTGCCATTAACACTTAATTAACATAGTGAAATGAAACATGAGGTTGTATGTCCAACTCTGCATTTAGATGATTTGCAATGCAATAAACCATTTTCTGCACAAGCTGCGATACTCAGTGCTTTTATTGGAAAAATAAGTGCAGGCACCTAGCAAATCGAGCTAAGGGTGTGGCTAGCAGGCAGGGCTAAGGGTGGGGCTATGGGCTGGGCTAAGGGCAGGGTAAGATATAATTCTATCCTCTGTCAGGCATCCATTTTGCACTTGCATTGCCCTTGTTAGCAGTCTCAAATTTGCTATATGTGCAGAAAACTCCGACATGACCAATAGCATTCTGGAAAGCACATTTCTCAATTAGCAGGAGTGATGACAGGGGTGGCCCAGGCGACATGGCCTTCATTCAGAAACCTTACGTTCCTGCTTAGAGGACATATTGGGGCAGATTTACAAGCCCCTTGCGCCTCATTTACGCCGCCGTTGCGTCACTTTTGTGACGCAGCGGCGGCGCAAATCCTGCTCCATGGTGCAGGGGTACTTACAACGTGACGCATCTGGGAGATGCGTCATGTTGTAATGCCCTGCGCCACAAGTTGGCGTTCCTGTGCAGGAACGCCTCCTAAAAGTGGCTGAGTGAAATCTACAAGATTTCACTCAGTCACTTTTAGGCCCATGCTGCGTCAAAACCCTGCGCCTGCCTGAAGCAGGCGTAAGGATTGACGCAGCATTAACTAGATAGGGCCCCCAGAGCATTGCTGGAGCTACGTCGCGCTTGCGACGCAACTCCAGCAATGCGTCACTTTTACGCACAGATGCGTCACGCATCTCTGCCGTTTTTGCTCCATGGTGCGCCGCATTGTAAATGCGGTGCATCCATAATGGCAGAGCTGTGGCGCACAATAACTGGCGCATCCCTGCTGTTTGCAGGGATGCGCCAGTTATTGTAAATATGCCCCATTGTGTTATATTGGACAGAAAAGGTTTACTGCTTGCTTTAGTTTGTCATTGTGTGTTTTCTTCCAAAACTCTGTGAGCATCTGGCCGTAAATATCACATATTTCTCAAAGGAGGAATGATAGCCCGTTGCATTCCTTGCTTGGACCTCTCTTAGTTCAGGGTATCCTCCCAATAAATGTTGCTGTTCTGGTTTATCCGCAATCCATACCGGAAAACGTGCTTCTTAAGTTGCCACCCTCTGTGCTGGTACACCTCATAATTTACAGTGTAAACAATGGTGCATGCTCGGAAACCTTTCTGCACAGAACATCTTCAAACTTTTAAAGAAGACGAAAGGGCATCCCTTTGGGCGCTAATTTAGCCCTACGCAGTCCTTCCATCCAACGCAAACACAAGGAGGTTTTTCCCCATTGAACACCAGAGTTGAAGCCTCAGACCCCTCCCACCCTTCAAAAGTCAGAAGTGGCAGTAGTGCAGGAGGAAAAGAGCTTCCTTTCTGGCAGCACATTGGCTAGAATGTCATGCACTGACACTGTCAGTCTTTCTTGTGCCTCTCCCATAGATCTAAGTGTAATTTAGGAATGTGGGCGTTCCTCACTCATAATGAAGTGCGAGGAAATGAAAGTGGAGCTGAGCAGCCACGCCGTTAAAGGGAATGCAGGTGATACGTACCGGTACTCTCCTTGGCAGTGGAGAAGTGCTGGTACCAAGAGGGGAAAACATAAAAAGTGCCAGTATTCAGTACCTGTGAGTCCCAGTAGATGAAAGCACGGGCGATATAAGACTCTAACTGTTAATATCTCTTCTGGGGGCTGCGTTCTATTCCGATTAGCCACTGGTTTCTTGATTCTTGTCCATCATAGTGTTCCTCTGAGAGAACCTTGTCTCCCAAGTGTCTCTGGACCGGTTACTTATCGCTCGATCTTTGCACTTGTAATGTACAAAATGTTCTGTCATTAATGTTCCTGGCACTGAGATCCTCAATGCTGCTCACACACATGCACACCACCTGTGGTCCTAGCAGACTTAGTAAATACAATTAATCCAACGGTTATCTAGGCCAGTTCATGATGACATCGTCCTGCAATGCTTCCCTCTAGTCCGGTATTGAGACCCATATGTCTGTCTGCCAACGGCCCTGAAACCCTGCCCTGCTCGGAATAACCTTTTCTGCGAGGATAAAAGCCCTTTTTTGGAGTTATTTTGTTTTTTTACTATTTTAGGCAGACAAGCAAGCAGGATGATAGTTTACATGATAACTGAAAACCAGTCACAAATTCATGATCCAGACCTGCCAGGTTTCTAATGAGCTGGAACTTATCGACCACTGACTCGCCAGAGACAACCGCATGCCTGGCGTGTAGAAAAAAGCAAGTCACACACAGATTTTGTGAGTAAAGTTTCAGACCTGGATAGTCCAGTAGAAATAGACGAAATAACTGCATTTGGCGAGTGGAGGATGCAGAAGCTCGGCCCTGAGAAACTGGTTGACTGCATCCAAGTCGTCGTTGCAGACCATCGCAAGGCATCAATGTTTTTGGGGGGGTAGAAAAGGTAGACTGTCTAGCAACTGAGATATCATTTAGGGGTCTCCAGGGTTCATCATTGCAACGCCTAGCTCACCCCTAAATAAATAAATAATCCATACTTGCAAAGCACAAACATATCACCTTTTAAGGTTTCAAGGGGTTGGGGGCTGCCCGGGAGATTAAGGGGCATATGTATGTACGGAATTTTTAGTCGCAAACGCTGCGCATCGCAAAAAAGCAGCGTTTGCGACTAAAAATTCCCAAAATGGGATGTATTAGGAAAATCGCAAAATTAAGGAATCGCAATATTTGCGATTCCTTAATTTTGCGTAAGCATTTAAGGAATCGCAAATTGCGATTCCTTAAATGCTATGCAACAAGCACTCAAGTTTTGCGATTTCTCCTTAAAGCAATCGCAAATTACCACCAACTTCAAGTTGGTGGCAATATGCGATTTCTTTCACAAATGCCCTTTTTGGCATTTGTGAAGGTGCCATGTGGCGCACATACATGCCCTTAGGGCATGTATGTGCGGCATATGCGCACACATGTTCATTTCAGACATGCATCAGGGTGTCCTTATGACACCCTTGCACCCTTGAACCCTTGAAATCATTCTCAATTTGCAATTCTCAAATTGCGAATCGCAAATTGAGAATGACTTTCCATTCATTCCTATGGGCCTCCTGGCCCATATAAATGAATGGGAAAGTATTCCTTAATTGGGATTTCGCAATTTGCTAATCAAAATTAAGGAATACTAAGAAATCTAAAAAAATTGCAATTTTTTACATACATCCCTTTTTGCAATTCTCAAATAGCGATTCCTCAAAAATCGCTATTTGAGAATCACAAACAGGGATTTTCATACATATGCCCCTAAGTGAACTATTGTCCAGAGTCACATGATGCAGAGCTGAGCTGCCGCTGGTGCCGGGGATCGACCTTGACCGCCACGCTCCAGAGTCAGCCACTCAGGCCTCTGCGCCACACCCCTTGCGTTCCCTGGCACTGCTTACCCGACCCTTGGCCTTAGAGGAGGCAAAATCAGTTTCAAGGGGCACAGACTCAGTTCCCCCTTATGAGCGTTGATTGGTGCTCCACAATTCTTGTTTTCTGTCATTACTTTATAGACTAACAGTGAATAAATATTATTCCCTATTAGTGTACTAAAAATAGAGTGCAGTTAGATGGAATGGCTGGTAAATAAGGTAGGTAAAACATTTTTTTAAATGTATGTTGTATGCATGCTTGCAGGTGAGTGTTTATGTGAGAGAACATGTGTATTTGTGAATTTGGGTTTCTGTATAAGCATGTATGTGAAATCAAGTGAGAGTCAATGATAGGCAGCGAGCAATACTGTGATAGATTGAGTGCCTGTGAGTATAAGGGAGTCATAATGAGCGACTCTGAGTGAGAGTAAGAGTGACTGCAAATGAATGAGAATAATGAGTGTGAGAGACTGGTAAAGACTATGAGAATCAATATGACTGAAAGTGACAACGAGTAAGTAAAAGATGTAGTGAGAGTAACGATGAGTGCAAGTGAGTGTGAGTGAGAAAGTATTACTGAGTCACAGTAAGACTAAACTTGAGTGACGGTGAGTGTTAACGAGTGAGAATGTGGCATTATGTTTGTGAGTCTGCGGTCTGCCCTGGAATAGTGAAGTAAACTCTTATCTTATGGAGCCACCTATTGCAAAATACTGGCTCTGGCTATCCTTAGCATGACAGGCGCCTTTGACAAAATACTGGCAGACTGGAGGTCATTCTTGGCATAATGGTAAAATACTGGTCCTAGCATACAGGAGGTAATTGGTACTAGAGGTAGTTCTTTTAGTAATGGTAAAATACCAGGAGTGTCATACTAAAGTAAATCTTTGGCATATAAGCCACCTGTCGAAAAATGGAAGCATTGGTTTATGTTTAGAAATTCGTAGCATGGTGGCACCAGTGTCAAAATGCTGGCACTATCAAATGGGAGGTACCTATTGTCATGAGGGAGGACAACCATGGCATATAATTGGGGGACAACCATGAAAAAATACTGTCTCAGAAATACTGAAGTAATGTTTGACATAAGTATCACTTTTGGAGATGGCCCATTTTGCCGGGTTATCCCCAAACGTTTTGCTTCTTCCTCCTATTTTATCCTGAGCTGCTGCTGTTGGTTTTAGGACTTTGGGCACTTTACCACTGCTATTCAGTGCCAAAGTGCATATGCTCTATATGTAAATTTGTTATCATGGATTGGTGTTTCCATGATTGGCATATTTGATTTACTAGTCAGTCCCTAGTACCATGCACTGTGTGTGTCCAGGGCCTGTAAATCAAATGCTGCTAGTGGGCTTGCAGCACTGATTGTGCCACCCACTCAAGCAGCCCTTCAAAGGTAACTCATACCTACCACTGCAGTATCTGTGTGCAGTCTAGTACTGCCATGTAAACTTTGGCAAGTTCACCCACTTGCCAGGCTCTAACCTTCCCTTTTCGTACGTGTGAGTTACCCCTAAGGGAGGCCCAAGGTACCCCTGTGAGGCAGGTGCAGTGTTAGTGAAAGGTAGGACATACCCTGATATGTGTGGCACGTCCTGATAGTAAAATACTGACAATTTCGTTTTTCACTATTGAAAGGCTATCTGGTCCGTAGGAAAGCATGGGAGTTAATTTATAACATCTTAAAAATGTATCTTCGCATTGGGACCAGGTAGGAAAATAAAATTTTAGTATGCCTACTCAGAATCTAAAGATGCATCTTTTAGTAAAGGTGATTTTTACATTCTGTGTTTGAAAATACCACTTTTAGAAAGTAGATATTTTCTTTCTTGGCCATCCAGTGTGCCTCTGCTACGATGTGTATTGACTGTCTGGCTTTGGAGTGACAGGGGCTGGGGATGTGCAGTGGCTCCAGACAGTGTGAATGAGTCAGGGCTGGGCTGAATAAACCTAGGCTGCATTCAGAGTAATGGGAGGAGTTTTCACTAGTACCTGAATAGGCCCAGTCTAAATTTACAGTGGTGGAAGGAGATTTCCCTTGCACCTGAATAGGCCCTGTCTGCCTTGGACAATGCTGTTTCCGTCTCTTGCTGGGAAGCTGGACCAGAGAGGACCAAACTGGTTTGGACTAAGAACAGACACTCTGCCTGAGGGGACAAATGAACTTGGAGTATAAATATTGGGGCCCAGACCCCAGAGCTTTAGAACTCCTTTGGAACCAAGAAGACTACCAAGAAGCTGGAGAAGCTGTAAGGAGAGACTACCACTTTGCTGTGCGCTTTGATGTGTTGACCTGCAGTGGCTGCTACTGTCTTGGGCAGTGAAAGGACTGGACTGAACTTTCTGCAACTTATATTTTGAGTTTTTCCAAGGGCTTGAGGTAGAGCTTGCACCCTGTTCAAGAAGTCTTATGAACAGTAAAGACTTTAAGTCTGTGTGTTTTGTGCTGCAACAGAAGAAAAAACAACCCAATGCCGTCTACGGCGCAGTTGCTGACTCCTTGCCCTGAAGGCACCACAGAGGGCACCGCCGCACTTTGCACCGCAACCCTGGTCTCACTGACGACGCCACCTGGTGCTGCCACCGAGCCACTACTTGCAATGCGACCAGTGGGCACCTCACTTCACACCGCCGTGCTTCATGCAGTCGCCCTAGTATCCACGACAACGCCACTCCATGTCAGCATCGATGCCGCTGTTTGCACCGTGGTTCAAGGGCACTGCTCGTAAGTTACACAACACACCGTACTCATGCAACCACGAAGCCTCTGCTCACCAACACCGGGGCCATCGACTCCAGTACTTCAGCTGACGACAGCGATTCAGCAACGACTACGCAGCTGCTTGCACCGTGACCTGCGAGCACATCGACGAGCACCGCATCACTTCGCACCGCAGCCCTGGTCTCATCGTCGCTGCTGGATGACTGTCACTGAGCCGCTGCCTGCACCGCGACCTGAGGACACCGCAAGTCGCACCGCTGCACTTCACACTGCAGACCTAACACCTGCCGACGCTGGCGCTTCTGACTTCAACCGCGATGAGTTCGATCTGCAACGCGTGTGACTTTAAGGACCCAACGACTCCTGCACTGACTTCCAGAACTGACGCCTGCGGACGCCTGCCTTTCGGGGCTCATTGAGAGGGGAAACAACTTTCACAACGCAATGCCATCACAAAGCAACTTTTACAATGCAAGATCCATTAAAACGCATGCTTTTACAACGCATGCCTTTACTACGCAGATGCTAATACAACACATTCCATTACAACGTAAGTAAGTATGGGTAAGTATTTATTTAAAACATATTTTGAAGTACCGAAAAACTAATCACCACCCAAATAGAGATATACTTACAAATAGCCCATGTACAATTTCCAATAATCAGTCGGTTGGCAGTGTAGAAGGTCCAATCGTTTATTACAACAAACAAAACTCTGCCGGAGGAGCTCCTGGCGACCTAACCCCTCGAGGTCCACCAAGAAGACTGCTGGCACATTGTTAGCAATTCACATATATACTGTTACATTTCAAAGCCGGTACCTAAGATGGAAAAATACAGGCTGGTACAGGTTGGTGCAAAGGAAAGACCATATATGGAACACAAAACCCTCCTCAGCATAGCTCAACTCATTATAGCAAGGTCGAGAGAGTGACTCCCTTCTGCTAACTCCGAGAGAGGCCGAACAGCGCTCCCTGGCATGTGCTTGCCCAATCTACCCCCACCTATAACCTTGACAGGCCTAACGTGCAGAGACAGCAGGTTGCTACAGTTGTACTATTTCACAGGGGAATGGATCTCGGGCATAGACATTGGGAAGGTTTCGTTAGTGCTGAGTGCAAAAAGAATAAAGCCGGGCTAGGCCGCAAAATAGCGCTTGTTGGATCAAGCTGTGATTTCGTATGGGATAGAATAAAAGGCAACAAAAGTGTACATGAGTCCCTAAGCAGCTAAGTGTGCAGGCAATATTAGTGTTAATAGCTTAATATCTAAGTAATAGCTAGATCACGCTAATTACTAATGATAGCTATATGTCCTACTAGGCCCAGATTGAATTCTGGTTCCTCAAACCCTCCTTTTAGCGTGATATAGCTAACTTATAAGAAGTACTAATCCTGGAAGACTTCTTCATCAATGGCCATCAACTCACGGATCTCCTGTTGGAGCATCTAAGTCTTAGCGGGGACAGAAGAGGGGGTGAACATGGCTGTTACTTTCGTGGCACAGTAAGAACAGCAGACCGGTCCACACTGCATACAGAGGCAACAGGTGAATATGATACCGGCTGCTCCAGTGACTATCATCAATAATTTCCAACCCCAAGTTGACAGGAGCCCCCAGAACCAACCAGAGAGTGACCAAGACCCATTTTCAGTGTGCATTTCGGCCGCTATGAGATGTAATTTTTGAATAGCCAAATGAACCGTGGGGGCGGAGTCTGGAATGTAAACACAGCAGGAGCTGCCGATCACCCGGCATGCTCCTCCCCGATCAGTCAAGATAACGCCCAGAACCATCCGGTTCTGGAGCGAAACGAGTCTCGTGGCCTGAAGCTCTACGGTAATATTGGTCATGATATCAGTTGTTATGTTACTGACGTTTTCCACAATTCTGGACAAACGTCTTATTTCCCTACTATTGAATATCAGCCCCCAGAACGGGACCAATCCTTTGGTAAAGTCTGTAAACTGTTGCAAGGACGTGTCAGTCTGATCAACCTCGGTCATGTCAAGCTGCCTTCGCTGCCTAGTGGGAGTTTGTCGTGGGCTGTGAAGCTGGTGTGTTTTATGATAATCTGATGGTGCTATATACACAGGGGGGTACAAGAAGGACAGGTAAAACTGTCCTGCCCAGCCTCGTGGCAACCAAGTATAAGCATTTTCCCCACAAACGAAATACACATTTGGTGGCGTCAACAATAGGGGGCTGCTGAAAATCTTCATTTTATAGGTATAATTGCAGATGCTATTCCCAACCTGTACATGTCCCATACCCTGTATGCAAAAATCAGAGGAAGTATTCAGGATAGGGACTGGCATAATGCATTCACTAGTGACATTTCTGGCAACAAAATGCTGGAAGTACTGAGAATGATTAAAATTAGCAAAATCATACAATTCGTCCTGTAACCAAGTACTGTTTTCATTAGCAGTATACAAATCCATGCAAGCATCTGGGTCCAGTGATCCCTCCCCACCATTTCCAGCTGGATCAAATCCCTGGTGTGTCTCAATGTACGCTAGAATCATGTTGTGGTCCTTCTTCGTGTATTGCTTAGGGTTTTCTACATAATGGTTATACATAGCAGAAAACATTTGAAACCAGGCTTCACAGCTACCCAAATAGGACAATGGCAGAGAAAGGAATAAGTCGTGCTTATGCATGACTGATGGCAGGAGCCCACAGACCCAGCAATCGGTTAGGTTGGTAGTACTGTGGGTTTGGTGGAGCATCTCTACAAACACATTCTTAGCATATGTCTGGCGGTGTCTTTCCTTATGAGGTGCTAGGGTGAGCAGGAAATGCTCAGGCGGGGCAATGATAGAGGGCATCATAGCTTGTATGGGATACCTATACTCTAAATATATAAACACTCCCATAAAAATAGCTAGTATAACGGTTATTACTAACACAAAAGCTAGTTTCACACGCATGGTCCAAGTGGAAAACATTGGCTCATAAAATGGCAAATATCATGGTGCAATGAGACGTTCTTCTTCAAGTACAATGCGACCAAAAGGGTACATTCCTAACTAAAAGTCCAAAACTAAACTCGGGCTCAGCAGTCCATCCTACCAGAGGGTTCTTCTCCCTGTGTCCGTCAGAGTCTCACAGGCAGACTCCTATCGTTCATCTCAAAAGAATCAAATAAATCTTTTCCGAGGGGATTTGATGCACAACCTGGCCGTGTTTCAAGCGTAAGTCTTTCTTTCTGACCAGAGCACAACAAAAGTTGCAGCTCTCAACGTGTTCAGTCCAGTGTCTCGCTCAGTACCTCAGACTTGGAATCTAGAAAGCCCTTTCTACTCAAGTCTTTCCTTACCTCCTAACAGTGTTGTCTGAGGCACAGTGATGTTTTCTCAGCTGTAGGTTGTATCACACATGACCCGGAATTTCCTTATCGGAAAATAGTGAAGTAGGCACTTTGTTGTCATTGGAGCCTCCGCTCGCAGGAATATCAACAACAGGATTAAGGGCACTTGCAGGTTCAGCTGAGACCGGTTTGCCCGATCCCGTCACCCCTTCTTCTTGCCTTTGCTGCGGTTCACAGGCGTCGGAAAAAGGGACAAATGCAGTGGCTCTCTCAGTTTCCTGCGTCAATATCTCACCAGATTTCAGCCGATCATAGGGAAGCGGAAGCGGCAGTTTCTTTAGATGGGAGACATGGATCCAGTGCTTCTTCCCATCCACCTTCACCGCTGTCCACGTTGCAAGTAATATCTGGTGTGGCTCAGACCACCTCGGGGCCAAGCTGGTGTCTCGCTCGTACTTCTTGACCCATACCCACTGGCCTGGTTCCAATCGGTGTCCGGGGCCCTCTGGCAGAGTCTGCAGTACAGATGCTACCTGCTGATGGATAGAACTTAGGTCTTTAGTCAAACCATACAAGTAATCGATCAACATAGGGTATTCAATATCAGAAAAAGATCGTGGCCTAGGTACCCCCCATATGTTAGCTGGTCGCCCAAAGATAATTTCATAGGGTGAGAGACCAGAACGAGAATGAGGGGTGACTCTCAATGACATGAGAGCTAGGGGTAGGGTGTCAGGCCACTTCAAACCAGTACTTTCTTGGATCTTGGCCATTTTAAGTTTCAAAATCCCATTATATTTCTCCACCAACCCTGCTGACTGGGGGTGTCGGGCTGCATGGAATTTTTGTCGTATTTGGAAACCATTACAGATGTGTTTAACAAGGGCCCCATGGAAGTGCCCCCCAATGTCCGACCAAATCAAATGGGGCAAACCAAATCTTGGTATATAGTCCTTGATAAGGGCTTTTGCTGTAGCTTGGGCAGTGTTCTCTTTAGTGGGGTAGGCCTCAACCCATTTGCTGAAGGCACATACCACCACTAAAACATACTTTAAGTTGTTGACGCGCTCCATGTGGATATAATCCATCTGGAGCACTTCAAACGGTAAAGTTGGGGGTGCAAAACTTCCACTCAAAACACTTTCTGCTTTCCCTGGGTTATGTTGCAAACAAACCATACAGTATTGGACCAAACGGACAGCCGTCCTTTGTTTGTTGGGATTATTCCATATCAGGTCCAACAAGGCACAAATACCTTTAGCTCCTACATGGGCTGGACCACGGGCCATAGTTACAACGGCTTGTACCAGGGCATTGGGCAACAGCCATCTTTGTTTTTCAGTTAAATCAACCCAACAGTTGTTTTCGTCCAGTCTCCCTACTTCCTTCTCCCATCTTTCCAACTCAGCCGGGGTAGCTTCCTTCTGTAATTCTTTCACACTTTCTATGGTATTATCGAACAGATCGGACTCTTCCGCCCATCTAGCAGAAGACGTTACAAACATATTGGTCATCATGGCCTGGGCTGTTTGCTTAGCAATCTGATCTGCAAAAGCGTTTCCCTCACCTACTTCGTCTACCACTGCCTTATGGGCAGTACATTTTATTATAGCTAGCTTCTTAGGCAAGGTTAGGGCATCCAACAATCGTAACACCAGTGGGCCATTTTGTATCTTCTGACCATGAGAAGTGAGGAAACCTCGTTCCCTCCACAGCCGCCCAAAGCTATGGGCCACGCCGAAGGCGTATTGGCTGTCTGTGTAGATGTTGACCTCTAGTCCTTCACTTAATTCACAGGCTCGTAATAATGCCACTAGTTCAGCAGCTTGAACTGATCGATAGGGAACTCGAGATGTCTCAACTACTGTTTTCAGTGTGGTGATTGCATATGCAGCTGTTGTTGTTCCGTCTGCTAACTTGAAACAAGACCCATCCATATACAATTCCCCTTGGGGGTCAGATAGAGGAATGTCTGTGAGGTCAATCCTACCCTTCGTTTCTTCTTCGGTCCGAAATAGACAATCATGTGCATCATTTACATTTTCATTCGAAGGGAGCGGTAGCAATGTGCCAGGATTTAATGAAGCACATCGCGTAATCGTAATATGTGGGGCAAATAGTGTCAATTCATAACCAGTGAGGCGCGCACTTGTAAGATGCTGCGTCTTAGTTCTGTTTAGCAATACATCCACCGCATGTGGCACCATCACCGTTAAGGTAGAATTTAGAACGAGTTCTTCGGATTGCCGGATGGCCACCGCGACAGCTGCTGTGGCCCTCAGACAGCTAGGAAGTGCTCTGGCCACGTTATCCAAGGTGGCCGACAAATAAGCGCAAGGTCTTTGCTTACCACCAAATTCCTGAGTTAACACTGAAAGCGAGCAACCGTCATCCTCATGCACGTAGAGTACAAAAGGTTTACGGTAGTCAGGAGTACCCAAGACGGGTGCAGATCAAAGAGCAGATTTCAAAGAGTCAAAAGAGTGCTGACATTCATTATTATTATTATTATTATTATTAAGCAGTTTTATAGCGCGCTCAATTACTCCGGAGTATCCTGGCGCGAAAAGAAAGGAATGGAAAAGAGTTGAATAGCAAAGCCCTGAACCGACCTAACAAACTAGACAGCCAATCTAAATAAATGGGTTTTTAGCGCTTTCTTAAAAGCCATGAAGTCAGCAATACTACGCAGAGAAGCCGGGAGCGCATTCCAAGCGCGCGCGGCCTTCACTGCCACAGAGTGTCCACCCAACCGGACACACCGAAAGCGCGGAACCTGCAGCAGATGTTGAGCTGCTGAACGCAATTCTCGATTGGGGGAGTGCCGCACGAATCGTTTCATCAGGTAAGTGGGACCCCGCCCATTGATGGCCTTATGGGCCAGAGTCAAAATTTTAAAGGTAATCCTGTGCGGCACCGGGAGCCAATGCAGACCCACCAGGAAACTCCTAACGCTGATCCGCCTGGAGATATTCCCCAGTAATCTGGCGGTAGTGTTCTGGATAATCTGGAGCCGCCCTATCAGGTAGGCCGGGGAGCCACTGTACAGAGCGTTGGCATAGTCCAGTCGCGAGAGAATTAAAGCTCTCGCGACTGACTCGCGTGCAGGGGCAGGCAAAAACGGAAAAAACTTTCTAAGAGACTTCAAGGTCCCAAAGCAGCCTCCAGTAAGCCTCTTAATATGCCCCTCAAATCGAAGGTCTTCCCCAAACCAAACCCCAAGATTCTTGGCCAAGGTATTTGAGGTACTTGGGATGGGGAAGCCGTCCGGCCACAACAGGATCCTAAAATCAGGAGGGAACTGGCCGTAGAGCAGGATTTCGGTCTTGTCCTCATTATACTTCAATTGAGATGATGCTAACCAATTGAAAACAGAGGACAGACAGTTCTGGATCTGCTCTGTTTCCAGAGCCTCTCCAGGCCAGGTGAACAGCAGCTGTGTGTCATCAGCGTATGCTATAATTTTGGCACCCAAATGTTCGGCTAATTCAATCATCAGTCCAAGGGAGAGGCTTATGCACATCTTTAGTGGTTAAATGCAACAAAGGTTTAGCAAGAAGAGAAAAATTAGGTATCCATTGGCGACAGTAACAGATGATGCTAAGAAAATCCTGAACTTCACCCTGAGTGCAAGGGACAGACATGTTAGAGATAGTAGTAATACGTTCAGGAGTCAAACGCCTACCCTCCTTCGACAGTAGATGACCAAGGTAGGTCACTTCCTGTCGACAGTACTGAAACTTGGACAAGGATACCTTATTAACCTTCGCCGCTAAATGGTGTAACAATTTAACTGTGGCGTCCTTACATCTGTTCTCAGTGTCGGATGCAATCAACAAGTCGTCCACGTACTGTAAGAGCACGTTACCTTCCGGCAAGACTAGATCATCCAACAGAGCCCTAAGGGCTTGACTATAGATGCTCGGACTTTCAGTATAGCCTTGAGGAGCACGACAGAATCTAAAGCTTTGGCCAGATAATGAGAATCCGAAGATCTGCCTGCTATCAGGATGGATAGGGATACTGAAGAAGGCATTCTTCAAATCGATGACCGAAAAATATTGGGCAGTGGGCGGGATCATAGTAAGTATAGTGGTGATGTCAGTCACCACCGGATACTGTGGTACTACTATCTTATTAACCTCCCGCAAATCAATCACAAAGCGATATGCATCACTTTGTCCCTGAGATCCTGACTCAGGTGATTTCTTCAAAATCAGGAGAATCGGGCCCTTACAAACATTTGCAGCTGTTTCCTCAACCACCCCTTTATCAATTAAGTCCTGAATGATCGAGAGCAAGGCTTGTTCGCCCATCGGCGAAATCTTGTACTGGGGTATACGGGGTAATTTCGCACCCTTCTTCAACGTAATATGGACGGGTGGGATGTTTAGCTTCCTGACATCCGCATCTCCTGTGGCCCATAACGTGGCAGGGACAGTGTCAAATTCAGGCGGGAGAGGGTCATTTTTAGCAAAACATTGTTTCATACTGTCAGCATAAGGTTGGATAGTCAAATAAACACCATCCGGGGAGCAGTATATTTTCGCATTCAATTTTTTTAACATATCCAAACCCAACAAATTCTCACCACAATGTGAAGTCAACAGGAATGGTGTGTCAATAGTGACAGGGCCGATCGTGAAGGGGAGAGGTTTAGAGATGGGGCTTACCACTAAGACTCCCGAGAATCCCACAGATACGTTATTTTGCCCGGACAGAGCCGCCCCTGGAACCAATGATCAAGCAACTGAACTGTTCATTGCCCCCGTGTCAATTAAAAAATTCTCAGAAGTCCCCATTAACTCCCCCTTCACATAGGGTCCATGCTGATTGACTGGGATCGACACCTGGCCCCTACTCTGTCCCTGGCAGTCCTATGGGTGATCTTAGCTGTCCTGTTCACAAAATGTATAGTCCTCATTATAGTATTGTCTGCTCTGGGGGTTGTCAAAATGGTTCCGCTCAGACTTGCCTTGAACCGCCTCCTCCCTATGCATATCACTCCGGTCCGGGCCACTGCGTCCACGGCCTCGTCCCTGAACCGCTCCGTTCTGGGCAAGTAGCAACGGACACTGAGCTTTCCAGTGTCCTTCCTGTTTACAGTAAGCACACTGATTTAACCCTAACGGCTGGCCCGTGCCTGCACCTGCGCCTCTGCCTGCGCCTCGGCCTGTCCCCTCCCCTCTGGATATGGGCCCTCGGACTCCTTTCCCTCCTCCCTGTCCACGAACGACTTGCTGTAACAGTACTCGAGTCTTAAGATCCTTAGCCTTTTTCTCTACTTTATCCTTGCTCTCATTCTCCCTATGCTCATAATATTGGGCCATACTCAGTATCACAGAGGGAGTGGAGGTAGTCCAGATGCTCTCGGCAGCCTGTAATCATGTAGAAATTTCAGGTGCTAGATTGGTTACAAACATATTCACAAACAACCAGACCCCACCCTCCGTCGCCAGATCCTGTCCACTAAAATTGATAAAAACTCCCTCAAACCAAGTGAAGAAGTCGGAGACACTCTCATCCTTCTTCTGTCTACAGGCTGTCAATTTATCTCAATCAACCTTTCGAGGGGGAATCAGTGTATGCATGTAAGCTATAATTTTCGCTGGCAAGGTGATGATTTAGTTCCTAGGCTTATCACCGGGTTTACGGTCTCGGTCCCAGTCTTTCAACTAAATCCAGGTCCCCCCTAGCTCGGCAGAATGATCAGTGTCATGCACCTGCCGCCATATGTCAACCGGTACCAATAATCCGAAGAATAATTCGATATCTGCTAACGTAATGACAGCCGAGGCTGCAGCTTCGGTCAGCTCTTTGTAGTAGGCGGTGGGATTCTTGCGGGGGTCAGGCAATTGTGATTTTAGGGCAAGAACCTCACTCCTCTTCCACGGAGTGTACACCCATTGTTCCTGAAAACGGGCGTCCACCCTAGCCCTTATGACTTGGTCAGCATTGTCACGTAGTTCAGGGATTTCGGGATGATAAATAGGGTGTACTTCTCTCATGGAGTGCTGGGAAGTCCAATTGGGACTTTTTATAAACATTCTGCCGCGATATTTCACTAATGTCTCAACATTCTTGTACACCTCCTCTGGGTCCATATTAAATTTATTGGCCCAATCTCGGATGTTGTACAGTATTTGAGGTGCCATCCCATCACGGAAGCATAGTTCCCATGCCTCGATAAGATAGCAAGACATTTTGTATAGTGCATGTTGCTGCATAACTGGTTCGAGATCTTTTATGGTACTCCACAAATCAGCTACCGTGTATACATTGTTCCGCATCCACTTAGCTGCCTTATCCGCTACTGCTTCTTTTTCCCCATATTCCATGGATGCCCTGGTAAATAACCGTCTAGCTTTCATACAACCATGTTCCTCTAACGGTGTGCGTTCCCTATCTCCGGGTGTCGTACTGGCTGATTGAGTTGTCCAAATGGGACT
This sequence comes from Lissotriton helveticus, assembly GCF_964261635.1. NCBI lineage: Eukaryota > Metazoa > Chordata > Amphibia > Caudata > Salamandridae > Lissotriton > Lissotriton helveticus. Next base: position 1,306,504,679 of record NC_136061.1, read on the forward strand.
CGGGCCGCTAAAACCACCCGAGAAGCCGCCGCCGGCGGCTTTACGCCCAGGAGAAGGGTAGCCATGTCTCTCGATGAGGTAGCAGTGGCACCGTTAGTACCTAGGGAGATGAGAGACACATCTGCTTCTGGGGCAGAGGCTGGGGGAGCTGTGGCCGGTTGAAGAGGCAGAGCGGGGTATACGCTTTGAGGCACATACAGGGGTGGGGGCAGTGCATTCAACAAATTCTATATCTCGTCTTCCACTTCATTTCGAGTCACATAACTTCCATCTACTTGTAACCTAAACTGCCGGTCTGCATACTCAATATTCTGTTCGATCTTATTTTTGTCATGAGCAATGGCTTTCTGAGTTACAGTCTGCCCTTGCTGTATCTTCATTAGTTTCTCGGACCGTATGCGTCTCCGTTTTGCCTCTTTCTGCCATTTGGTAAGAGTATCAAACATAACTTGCCTGCTCCGCTTAGCGAACAGTCGTTCCTGCAGATACTGGATCTTTTTCTCATCAAAAGACCCCGTCTTTGGCCACTGGAGTTCTACATTGTCTTTTGTGTATTTATTCCATAACGTATTAAATAAGAGGGGCCCAATACCATGCTTACAGTACATATCATGGCTAGGTGTTCCCTCCGGAGGGGCTGGTTGGCTTTCATCCAACCTTGTACCTCTCCGGCCAGCACAGCCAAAGCATAGTTTACTAAAGCACGGCATTGCTCTGGTCCTAGACCGGTAGCTGAAAAGGAAAGATATTATTTACAACACTCTCATACACATGGCCATGTTCGGTACTCAAATCCACTCTCACAATTCTGCACAAATAAAACGATTACACTTTCACATTGACATAAAACAATACAACAAACGTGATTTTCAAACAAAAAGGTGGAGCCTGTCGACTCCCACCTAGGGAGAACTATTTCCAAATCTCAAGAAAACCCAATGAAAACAAACAGCCTGGCCCTTAGACTGCCTAGAGATAGCTACACAGGTTCCTCAAAACCACAGACCGACCTACGGGACATCCGACGGCATTCATGGTTCACCTCCCGAACTATTCTGGCTAAGCCCGCTTTTTCAAGCGTCGCTCCAGAATGTCCGAGTGCTACCCAATCTCATCCGCCAGCGTTTCCGAGAGCAGTCCGGCCGGGTGTAAACTTTTCCACAAGTCACACCAAGGCGTCTGGTCTTATTCTCTAGTTATTTCCAAAATCCAAAACAGGAGCGTCTGCCCGTGCAGTCTCAATACTGCCCCATCAGTCCCCCTTCTCGAGTTCTCCGTGACCAAAAAGCCACCAAATTCCAAATACTGAATCCAAATCCAAAGGATATCCAACATAAAACAAGACGGATCACTCACCTGGTGCACTCAGGTCCGACTGGGCATTCTCCACTGCCAATTCCTGTGGACCAACGTGGTCCGTTCTCGGGTTACACCCAAAGGACTCCGGCGTGGGGTCACTAGCAGCCGAGCTCTCTCGATCGGGAGAGCGGAGCGGACCCCAATTTTTCGGTCGATCCTTCCCCCGATCAAGATCGCCCTTTCCAATGTCCCGTTGTTTCTGATTACAGAGGGACGACCCCAACGCGGAGTCCCGGCGGAGTCGCCAACTGAAGTACCGAAAAACTAATCACCACCCAAATAGAGATATACTTACAAATAGCCCATGTACCAATTACCAATAATCAGTTGGTTGGCAGTGTAGAAGGTCCAATCGTTTATTACAACAAACAAAACTCTGCCAGAGGAGCTCCTTGCGACCTAACCCCACGAGGTCCGCCAAGAAGACTGCTGGCACATTGTTAGCAATTCACATATATACTGTTACATTTCGAAGCCGTTACCTAAGATGGAAAAATACAGGCTGGTACAGGTTGGTGCAAAGGAAAGACCATACATGGAACACAAAACCCTCCTCAGCATAGCTCAGCTCATTATAGCAAGGTCGAGAGGGTGACTCCCTTCTGCTAACTCCGAGAGAGTCCGAACAGCACTCCCTGGCATGTGCTTGCCCAATCTACCCCCACCTATAACCTTGACAGGCCTAACGTGCAGAGACAGCAGGTTGCTACAGTTGTACTATTTCACAGGGGAATGGATCTCGGGCATAGACATTGGGAAGGTTTCGTTAGTGCTGAGTGCAAAAAGAATAAAGCCGGGCTAGGTCACAAAATGGCGCTTGTCGGGTCAAGCTGTGATTTCGTATGGGATAGAATAAAAGGCAACAAAAGTGTACATGAGTCCCTAAGCAGCTAAGTGTGCAGGCATTATTAGTGTTAATAGCTTAATATCTAAGTAATAGCTACATCACGCTAATTACTAATGATAGCTATATGTCCTACTAGGCCCAGATCGAATTCTGGTTCCTCACTTTATTTAATTTTATTGTAATTGAATTAAATGTCTTAAATTCATGTTATTATCTTAATTAATTGTAATTTTTTATATATTTTTAAATTAATTTATTTTATCCAAGTGGAGGTTGAATAGTTATTTTAAACCCTGGAGTAATAATAGTAATTGTTACTCCTCTACTTTTATGCAATTCTCTATCCAACATTACCCTCCCTTGGTGTAAGAATAGTAATTGTTGTTTTTTTTCTCCAGAGTTTTATATAGCGCGAACTAGACCCGAACCGAATCAGGTATCAGAGCGCTTTAAATAGCACCAGTTACGTTACATGAGGACGGACACACATTCATTTTAGGCACGGGGAGATTAAGTGATTTGCCCAGAATCACAGGAGGTTTTTGGCGTCGTTACCGAGACTCGAACCCAGATCCCCAGGATACGAGGTCGAGCGCCTTAGCCGTTAGGCCAACTCCTCTCGCCAAATTATTACTCATATACTTTTATGCACTACTCTATCCAACACTTACAATATTATTACACCCATCTTGAGAAAGAAGAGTAATTGTTACTCCTATCATGAGTAAGAATAGTAATTGTTTCTCCTATATTTTAATCCCTACTCTATCCAGCACTTATCCTACTATTACACCCCCTTGGAATAAGAATAGTAATTGTTACTCATATACGTTTATGCACTACTCTATCCAACACTTACACTACTATTACACCCATCTGGAGTAAGAATAGTAATTGTAACACTTCCTACACTTTTATGCACTACTCTATCCAACACTTACAATACTATTACACCCATCTTGAGAAAGAATAGTAATTGTTACTCCTATAATTGTATGCACTAATCTATCCAACAATTATCCTACTTTTACACCCCCCTAGAGTTAGAATAGTAATTTTAACCCCTACACTATCCAACACTTACCCTAAAATTACACCCCCATGGAGTTAGAATAGTAATTTTAACCCCTACACTATCCACCACTTACCCTACTATTACACCCCCCTGGAGTTAGAATAGTAATTTTAGCCCCTACACTATCCAACACTTACCCTACTATTACACCCCCCTGGAGTTAGAATAGTAATTTTAACCCCTACATTATCAACGACTTACCCTACTATTACACCCCCTTGGAGTTAGAATCGTCATTTTAACCCCTACACTATCAAACACTTACCCTACTATTACACCCCCATGGAGTTAGAATAGTAATTTTACCCCTACACTATCCAACACTTATCCTACTATGACACTCCCCTGAAGTAAGAATAGTAATGGTTACTCCTATACTTTTATGCACTACTCTATCCAACACTTTCAATACTATTACACCCATCTTGAGAAAGAATAGTAATTGTTACTCCTATAATTTTATGCACTAATCTATCCCACACTTGCCCTACTATTACACCCCCCCTGGAGTTAAAATAGTAATTTTTACCCCTACACTATCCAACACTTTCCCTACAATTACACCCCCTTGGAATTAGAATAGTAATTTTAACCCCTACACTATCCAACACTTGCCCTACTATTACACCCCCCTGGAGTTAGAATAGTAATTTTAACCCCTACACTATCCAACACTTACCCTACTATTACACCCCCTTGGAGTTAGAATAGTAATTTAAACCCCTATACTATCCCACATACCCTACTATTACACCCCCATGGAGTTGGAATAGTAATTTTAACCCCTACACTTTCCAACTCTTACCCTACTATTACACCCCCCTGGAGTTAGAATAGTAATTTTTACCCCTACACTATCCAACACTTTCCCTACAATTACACCCCCTTGGAGTTAGAATAGTAATTTTAACCCCTACACTATCCAACACTTGCCCTACTATTACACCTCCCTGGAGTAAGAATACGTAATTTTAACCCCTACACTATCCAACACTTTCCCTACTATTACACCCCCTTGGAATTAGAAAAGTATTTTTAACCACTACACTAACCAACACTTACTCTACTATTACACCCCCCTGGAGTTAGAATAGTAATTTAACCCCTACACTATCCAACACTTACCCTACTATTACAGCCCCCTGGAGATAGAATAGTATTTTTTACCCCTACACTATCCAACACTTACCCTACTATTACACCCTCCTGGAGTTAGAATAGTAACTTAAACACCTACACTATCCCAGACTTAGCCAAATGTTACACCCCCTCCCCTAGAGTTAGAAAAGTAATTAATACTTGTTTGTGAATATAAATATTGAACTTTTATTAATTAAAACAATAATATTATTAATTCAAATTATTTTAAAGTAATCTAACATTTTTAAAATAATTAAATATATTAATTTAGGATTAAATAAAAATAGTGGATAATATTTTTTTAAATAAAAAATATTTTAAAATAATTTCCCACGCTTTTACATTGATTGCAATGTAAAGAAATGTCCTTCTTTTATTTCCATAGATGTCTAGGAGATTGCCGCGTCTATCTCATTTGATGTCATTTGCAGTGTAACGCGGGAAGGAGAAGAAACCTAATGGAGCATCCTTAAGGTATGAATGTTATTTAAAACTAAAGTATATATTTAAAAACATAGTAGTACATTTTCAAATAAATAGTTAAAAGAAAGAATAGTTAAAATGCGAGAATGTTTTTTTAGTTTATATATTAAAATACTTTATTTTCAAATTAGATATTAAAAAAAGAAATTATTAAACACATTGGTGAACTTTATTTATAAATAACATTGATTTAGATAATAAATTAATAATAAACAAAAATAGTAAATAAAGTGTCCGTTTTCTTTTTTGTAGCTCAAGATGACGTATATACGTGAATCACGAAGGCAGCCATTTTCAGGAGCGTCGCCAGACAGAGCAGAAGCAAGGAGACCTGCGGTCAGGTAAGAAACTTTATAAACTTATACTCAATTGTGAATGATGGTGTGAGTGACATTTATTGCAAGGATAGAAGAGGGAGGTTGAGATATTTTACTATATGTATAGTTGCTATGTTTTTAGCATGTTCCCAAGCTAGTTGCTAGTGTATGCCCACGTCGGGTCACGTGTTAACTAATGTTTTTAAAAAGTATTTGTAAATAGGTATTTACAAGGGATATTTAAATGTATATACTGAATTTTGAATGTAAAAAAGCAAAAAGATTTTCTTTTCGAAAGATCGGAGCAAGAAGAAGATCGATTTGTCATGAATGGATTTATTGTTTGGAAACCAGATGGATTTTTGGGGATTTCGGATTCGAAGAATACTTCCATGTTATTTTTTTTTTTTCATTGGAACAATTTACAACAACTGTGGATTTGGAAAGTATGGATTTCATTTTCGAGAAAGAAGATGGATTGGTAAATCGGGTTTGTTTTGGATTCGAGAATATTTGGATATGGAGAAGAAATATTTTTGGGAATTTTTTGGGGGGGGAAATCGATCTTTTTCAAAAGGATTCATTTTTGGAATGGAGTACCAATTAATTGGAATGGTTTTCTTTTTGGATTATGTTTTTAAAAAAGAAGATTTTCCGAAAGGGTTTTCGTTATGTAGATTTGAATTTAGAAAAAAATCAAGCTTTGTAAACATTGATATGGATTCGATTATTAAAGAAAAGAAAAAAGAGGACATCTAAGGCAAGGAGACCCGACTTTAATTAAACAAATTATGGGGGGAAAAATGCCAATTTAAAAATGAAGTTATAGAATTTAGGGCAAAACTGGAAAGTAATAGAGTAGGATGAATTAGTAATGTAGAATGTGTGCAACATTATCCAGGTAGTCTGAAGCCACACACAACAAAATTGTTGTAATGCACGCAATAGTCTATCAGACATTTCTTTTGATCTTTTAGAAATTCATGGATTTAGACTACCTGCTAATGCTTGTGACATTCTCATTTCTTGGAAACTTTGCTCCTTCCTCAAAGTTTCCAAAAAATGATAAAAGTTTGGGTGAGGTTTGCCTATTGTGTGGTTGAAGGAGCTGTGCCATCCCTCTATGGCATTGTTTGTCTTTGCTTCTCCCTCTAAGCAGCTCGAGTAGCAGTTCCACCACTATACATGGAAACGTAGTTTCCTCCTGCGACCCGACCTGCTTAGATGCCCAATCCATGTATCTTCAAAATAATTTAGTAAGGGAGCCAATTTTTCTTCGTTTGATGTGTAAAAGTCTGATTCTGTAATTGCAGTGTAGTACTCGTCTACACTATCAGAAGGAACAAAGCAAAGTGCAGTCAGTTTTTTAATTTGAATTGCAGTTTGCTATCAGATACGTAATCCACAACAAAGGATGTTTTTTGTATCTTACGCCAAAATGCCTGGGAAAAGTGGAAAAAACATCCTTGAATTTGGGTATCCGTGTACGTTTTAGAAATAACAGTTATCATTGCGAATTAAAAATCAATAATCATTTTCCTAGGACTTTTGTTTGATGTTTTGGTTTAACACTGTTAAAAGTTCAGTGTAAGTTGTGGATTGTTTAACAGGTAGCAAACTGTATGCTAAGGGGACTACTGTATTGTTAATCTTTGCATGAATAGTGTATATTTAGGTGAATGGATGGGGTGGCTTTTAAACGTCCCATCCATCATCCAAACATCACTATTCTCTAACTTTGCTAAATTACGGGGTGTGCTAAAGATAATCATTTGTTTGAGGGTTTTTGTGGTCATGCAGTATGAAAGGTTCGTTACATAAAGAAACAGAAAGTTCAGGAGGAATAAGAATATCAGTGTATGTTTGAGGTGTAACTCTTTGTGGGTTACTTGCCTGTTTTTTGTGTTGTATAATTCGTCTCAGATGGGTATGATGGGCATACTGCTAGCAACATGACGAGGGACATGCTGGGCAACCTCCCTCAAAATAGAACCAGAGGAGTCATTGGAGGTGCTTGCAATATATTTTAATTCATTTATTGTGCTCTCACCTCAATCTCCATTGCAGAGGAAGAGTGGTTATGGTCTGTGATTTTTACAACTGTCTCACCTAGAGTAACCGCTCTGCCTGTGCAATGGGTTGCGTAGTATATTGCAAATATTAAAAGAAGGGAGGTCTCCTCAATAGTCCAATTAGGGACATGGAGGATTAGCTCAGGAAACTATACACAAGTCCCAATATTAGGGGGTCCATTAGTATGTCGGGCGGATTGCCTCCGCCAGGGTGGCGGTGGCCACCGCCACCCTGGCGGAGGCAATCCGCCCGACAAGCACTCTCCTTTTCCCCTCCGCCAGATTAGGATGGCGGAGGGCACAGAGGCGGGCGGAAAGACCGTCCGCCACTTTACCGCCGCGGTCACCTTGCGACCGCGGCGGTAATGGAATAATATGGTGGCGGTGTCCAATGGACACCGCCAGCCATATTATGATGCCTGAAATTAGGGGCCTTTCCGCGGCGGCAATGCCGCCACGGAAAGGCATGCGGTGATTGCTGCGGGGGGCCCCCTGCAGGGCCCCCAGGTTGGCGCCACTGTCGTGGGGGCACATGGGGGGTACCTACGGTACCCCTCCACATGTACATATGCTAAGCGGCAGGCACCGCGCGGTGCCTGCCGCATTGCATGTCTGAATGCTGCAACTTATGTTTTGCATGGTGGCGGGCGGTGCAGAGAGCACCGCCCGCCACAATGTGAGACATATGGGATGTGCCCGCCACTGTGGCGGGCACATCCTAATACCCACAACCGGACCCCCGCCCTTATGGCGGGCGGTCCCGAGCTCCGTTAGGGTGGCGGGCGGACAAAGTCCGCCCGCCATCCTAATGGACCCCTTAGTCTTTAACAGAACCTCTTGTATACACCCCTCATAACTCAAAGAACCAAACTTAATAACAAACAAATAATCCAGACAATATACCATTTGGCACGTAAAATACAAGCAATAATAATCAAAAAGCAATTTCTTAAAAGATAAACAGTTTATTCCACATAGTACAGTAAAATGTTTGATAACAATAATGCACAGTTAATCAATTACATTTTATTTTTTTTAATGTGCCATTCCACATAAGGAACATTAAAATCACAAAGTTCAAGGTAGTCGACGCAGCGTTTTGGTTTATATTGATAGCACCAAAGCTGATGTTTATTCTTTTTTGTTAGTGGTCTGTTGTAAATGTTGTTACCTGTTGTTGGATATAATATATTTACATAATTAATTTTGATTTATTAATTCTCTATTTTTAGGAGTACAAAATTGTATTATTTGAAGGAAACAAGGCATTTCATAATTCTGAAATATAATTTTGACAGCACATAATTAAAAAACATAATTTTCAAAAATACAATGAGATATCAGTTATGAAACACTTTCAGAAATGTACAGATTTTATATATCAATTTTATCAAATGTTTTAATTATTGCACATGTTGATTAAGTCTTCTTTTACATTTATTTACCTTGAACAGCGATGTCCTTCTTTTATGTTGGTTTACTTTGTTGACACTTGATGGCGAAGGGCGTATCGAGCAGGACACGCGATCTTGCTTCACCTTTTCTGATTCCCCTGATGAAGGACCGGGTGTCCGAAATGCATTGGGAAGGGAAATGAAATCGTCATACACACAATGAACGTGGATTGTTATATATAAAATGAACTTTATGATTATTGAACAAATTCATGTGAATTAAACATGATGAAGAAGATGAACACAATTTTGGTTTAATTAATCTCTGGTGACTACAGAAGAACTTTTCAAAGAAACTCGTTTGTTTCATCTAGGTTGTGCTCGAAGAGTTGATACCTATCCTAGGTGTCACTAACGCATTAGTGATTTCCACACCTTCTTTGTCAGGGGGTGATATCTTTGAAGCACACCACAACTGGTTGACCTTATGCACAAAGAGGAGTGCGTGACCCACACCTCCGTATTACTTTGTTGTATCACATTAATAATGTTTTGGTTACCAATACTATCTGTATGCTGGAATTATTTAAAAATGATCAAAATTAGCATTTTTATGAAAACATGAGCAGATGTTCAAAAATTATTTATTCTTTCGTATTATGATATTTTATTTGTTCGTACACAACACTACATTTTGAATTTTTTTAGAACATCACTAATCAACTGTCTTACCTATTTACGCAACATTTACATTTTTGTAAATTTACTGGTTTCAGAATTAAAAATCCTATTATCTATTTATTGTGTTACTTACTGAAACATTTCTATTTTGTTTCGCAATGAGTATTTATTTTTGATGCATATATAACTTTTTATTTACACATTTTGCTAGACCATATATCATTTTGATAAAAAAAGGGTATAGCAAATGTCTTGGTTTGGCTTCATTATGAAGAAAATTTTTACATTTGCAGAACCATTCAAAATAGTATTTCATTATTTCACTTACTATCAAGTTTAGTAACTGTAAGCAAATATTCCGCTCCTTTGGTTGTCTGTCAAGTTTTCAAGCAACTGAAAAATAATATATATTCTTTAAATTAATTTTTCGTTGGTTTAATAATTAAAGTTATTATTTAATTAGCAATGTATTATACTTACTTGTTTATTGTCAATACTTGATATGCTATGCCACTGCGTTACTTTCTGTGGGAGAGTGAGAGCCAGCGTGAAAAGCGTGTGCTCTCGCTGGTAGTCAGTTGACCACTGATTTAAAAATGGTGGACAACCTTTATTTATAGCTTTTTTAGTGTCTCTCCATTATTTTTGTAAAAATATTCATTTTGATATACTTTTTTTTTGGTTCCTTTAATGTGAGAACTTATAATTTAATTTATGTTTTTAAATGTGCCTGTTCATTGAGTTCGTCAGTTTTTACTCCTCCATTTTGTTTGCTCTTGTCTCTATTTTTTGTCATGGAAACTGTTGTAGGACTTGTTTTGTGCCAAGCTCATAAAATGGTGGTCCGCTTTTAGCTATCTCTGTACTTTTCTATGTTATGTATGTTTTCGTACGATTTGTTAATGTATTTATTATATTTATAAATTAGTTTATTACTTGGGAAATAAAAATGTTGAATTTTTATCATATTTTATAATACTCAATTAATACTCGAGTATTAAAATAAATACCTGAGTATTCATTTTGAAAAATTGGTCCGTTTAACAAAAAATTACGTGATCAATTTCTACCCACATTTTAATAAACTTACCCACCCAAAACCCCTATTTTCCCTGCATCCTGTGCCAGGAGTTATTTTACAATTTAAAAAAAATATATATGTGCGTTGTTATGGTATGCGTAGTATTGTTTTGCGTTGTAATGGTACTTTTAATGCATTCTTTATATATTGCGGTGTATTGGTATGCGTTGTTAAAACATTTGTTTTAATAGATTTTGCGTTGTAAAAAATGCATTGTAAAACCATGGGCTGTATCGTCATACATTCATTGAGAGGTCGCTGACATCTTACATTTCTAAAGGTATTGTTTTGGGGGTCTTCCCGACACAGTAGCTGGCTCGCGACGCCGCGGTCAGCCAGAACTGTTAGGATTTGTTGTTCACAATGCCGTGATAGCCCCATCCGAAGCTTTCAACTTCAGGGACTTGTATTTCATGTCTATTTTCATTACTGAAGATTTCTGAGAACTGTATGGTGGATTTTTTATCATTTTTGGTCTTATTTCGGATATATAACAATATTGGATATTTTTTAAACTGGTGTGGTGTCCTTTTGTAGTGTCTTCACTGAATTAGTGAAGGTTATGAGCAAATGCTTTACACACTGCCTCTAAGATAAGCCTGACTGGTCGTGCAAAGCTACCAAGGGGGTGAACAGGGGTTATTTTAGGAGTGTAACTCCCTTATTCTGACTAGAAGGAAGGATACCTACTTGGACAAAGGTGCAAACCCTTGACAACTGGAGACCCCCATTTCTAACAATCACCGATGGTATATGGATGGCATTAATGGCAAAATTCTGTCTCTGGTACATTGAATGTAATTTTGGCCTTAGAGGGCACCCAGCATAAATTGTTGGCCCTAGCACAATGGAGGTCATTTGTTTACATATGGGGGCACCCTTAGCACATTTTGAAAATAAATTGGTTAATTCCTGGGGGAGTGACAGGTTTCGTTGGCTTGGCACACTTTGAAAGGACTTGAATATTTAAGGAGTGACCCTACAACTCTGTAACAAAATGTTTATGAAAGTTGTGCTTCAAAATGAGCAGTATTTTTCAATACGTAAGCAAAGGTTTACTGCATATATCTCCATATATATATGTATCTTGATAATATATATAACTACCAGGCATGTAGATGTGGAGTTAAGAAGAGTAAATCTATACTTACCGATTGGAACTTACCTTCTTGATATATTGGTCATCGATATATTTGACATGATATTCTTCCACACAATATTTTTGTTTCTGATATTCTGTCAGTTATCCAATTGAACTATATTACCTCATTGTTCTCTGGGACAAGACACCCCAATTCATTTTATAAGAGGTTTGGCTCACTTGATTCACTCTTTTGCTGCAATTCAGGGCTAATATTATTCCTCACAACTTTCAAAGATCATGTCCGCAACCTAAAACGTGGTGTCTAAACTAGACATGTGCCCGTCTTGTGTTGCTACATTAATCAAGCAGTTATTATGGAACTTCAGCAAAGTCACTTATTATGATGTGATCAGAGTTAACATCAAGTGACATAATCTCTAGGGAAAGTTTAGGCCCATAGGTCACAGACCTTTACAGAGTAAATGATGAAAAAGATTACAGGCTTTCATTAAGATCAAAGGTTGTGCCATGTTAATTCCATTATCCCCATCATGGCACTTCTACATCAATGTCAAGCAGTGCTTAATGTGTGCTGGTGGTTGCAGGTGGTGGTCACAAGCACTCATTTTTTGAGACTAGGACTTATTTTTCATGATCAGGCTGAAGGGGAGATGGCTGGCAACAGGGGGTTGGATGCAGGTCAGGCCCTGCAGCTAACCCCACCAAATGCATGGATGAAGGTTAGCATCTCAAGTGTTTTGGGTGCAGGTTCTGGCCGAAGACAGTGCACAGTGGGGGGGCTGGCTGGGGGAGGTGGGTGCTGGCCGGCTTTGTGGGCAATCCCACTTAGTGCATTGCCAATGGTCATTCATGGCTGGTGGTTGGCCAGCTGCAGGGGGGTTGGGATCAGGGCTCGCCCACCGCACCCACACTTCTGCAGGCAGCCAACCCTCTTTAAGGCATTAAACATCTACAAGGGGTGGAGCACAAGGCCTGGCCACAGGCCTGGTCCTGAAGCCAGATGTGCATGGCAGGGGTTGGACAACAACACAGAGTTAGGCACATGGCATGGCCATAGGCCAGGCCCTGCAGCCCACTTCCTCCCACCAGCGTGCACAGCGGGGTATTGACCACCCATGGAAGGTTGGATGCAGACCCTGAGGTGAACATCAAACAATGTATGGCCTTCAGCTGTGCATGGCAGGCGGTTGACAGGGTTACATATGTTAAATACATTTTACTTTAAGTAAAAAAAAACATAGACACTGGAAAAAATCAAAGTTTAAAGTGACAGTGTAGTTGAATATGGTAATAACATCTTTCTTTACATTAAGGGGCCGATTCCGATTCGGGAAAGAAAACCGTCTGGCGATTCGTGTAGTACGATCCGTTGTTCTAAAATACGCCTGAATCCTTGCGAACCATACGAAATTCAAGCGAGAATCCGTTTGATACGGACTCTGGAAATAAACCGTACAATTTGTAATCATGCCATACGACCCGACAAGTAAGATCCAGACCGGCGACCGAGAACGCGATTCATACAGGAAAATGTCTTCGTGTATGAACAGCGATTTGTATGGCAAACATCACGTAGGAGCGTGCCACACAATCAAATACGATTCAAATCCCCCCTGAACGAAGCGCACGCGAACCCCGTATAAACGTCACGTATGAGCGAGCCACAAAAGCAAATACAAATCGAACCCCACCTGAACGAAGCGCACGCGAATCCCGTATAAACGTCGCGTATGAGCGAGCCACAAAAGCAAATACGAATTGAACCCCACCTGAACGAAGCGCACACGAACCCCGGAAAAACGTCGCGTATGAGCGAGCCACACAATCAAATATGATTCGAACCCCCCCTGAACAAAGCGCACGCGAACCCATTAAAACAGCACAAGGAGGGTGCAAACGACTCGCACAATACCACAAAACATAGCTCCTGTGTACAAACCATTGGAAATGAATGTTCTGGCCAGATCTAAACAGGCAAACAGAGGGCCTAACTCAGATCCACCCCTTATAACACACCCACCAAAATTTCAAACTAAGCCCCACCCACAAATGGACCAATAAAAAGGGCCCACACACACAAACCATGATCCTTTGCAACACACTCATTTAGCCACAGAGACAGACAACACACAAACAACTGCACACATCCACCTTCACACATACCCCCAATCACATACAGACCCACACCCCCATTCACATTCATACCCACACGCCCACATCCATACACACCCTCACCCCCCATTCACATTCACCCCACACCATGTCCGCACAGAAGAATCCAAAGTTCACAAAGGAGGAGATGGAGATCCTTGTAGATGAAGTCATCAGAGTCGAGCCACAGCTGTTTGGTGCATTGGTCAGACAGCCCAGCATAGCAGAGAAAACACGCATGTGGGAGAGTATCGTCAATAAGGTCAATGCTGTTGCACCCATCAGACGCACCAGGAGGGATTCCCAGGCCAGGTGGTACGATCTGCGGAGGATGATCAAGCGGAAGATGGATGAGGACTACGCCCAAAGCCAGCACACTGGAAGTGATGGTCCCCGCAGACCAGTACAGTACCATCCTTGGGAGGAGAAGGTCATGGCCCTGCTACCACCGGTGGGAGTACATGGCATTAAAGGAGCCGTAGAGCCTGGTGAGTATACAAACAACTCATGTAACATGGGGGTAATGGCATCTACACTCCAAGTACAAAAAATGCCCGCAACAAGCGCCAAGCGCCAGCTGCCCATAACTACAAGCAAAAACAACGCAAATGTCACTAACATGTGTATGTCCCATTGACAAACCAAGGCAATGCCATGTCCCATGCTACAGGAAGCACAGACCCAAGAATAGACGTCTAGTAATCTGGGAGGGTGGGTGTCACTAAATGCATTGTGAGACCACAAATCAGACCCAATTCACTGTGCGTCCGCTGGGGAGGGCAAGGGGGGCTCTTGGGCCCCCCTGGATTGCCAAAGTTTCTGGTGTCGGCCCAATCAGGGCCGGCCCTAGTCCATCATGCTTTACAAATGGTCCCATTGTCCCAGGTGGCAGCACCCTACATTGGGTGGGAAGGGTGCAAGGGGGATGCCCAGATTTGTGCAAGACAGAGGGGAGGAGGGTGCAAGGCAGAGGGCCTGAAGGGAGCAAGGCGGAGGGTGAGTAGGGTGCAAGGCTGAGGGTGAGAATGGTGCAAGGCAGAGGGGAGGAGGGAGCAAGGGGGAGGGTGGGAAGGGTGCAAGTGGTAGGGTGAGAAGGGTGCAAGGCGAACGGTGAGAAGGGTGCAAGGCGGAGGGTGAGAAGTGTGCAAGGGATAGGGTGAGAAGGGTGCAAGGTGGAGGGTGAGAAGGGTGCAAGTGGGAGGGTGAGAAGGGTGCAAGGTGGAGGGGAGGAGTGTGCAAGGGGTAGGGTGAGAAGTGTGCACGGCGGAGGGGAGGAGGATGCAAGTGGTAGGATGAGAAGGGTACAAGGTGGAGGGTGAGAATGGTGTAAGGGGGAGGGTGAGAAGGGTGCAAGGCGGAGGGTGAGAAGGATGCAAGGCAGAGGGCGAGAAGGGTGAGAAGGGTGCAAAGCGGAGGGTGAGAAGGGTGCAAGGGGGAGGCTGAGAAGGGTGCAAGGCAGAGGGTGAGAAGGGTGAAAGGGGAGGGTGAGAAGGGTGCAAGGCGGAGGGGAGGAGGGTGCAAGGGGGAGGGTGAGAAGGGTGCAAGGCGGAAGGTGAGATGGGTGCAAGGGCGAGGGTGAGAAGGGTGCAAGGCACAGGGGGAGGAGGGTGCAAGGGGTAGGGTGAGAAGTGTGCAAGGCAGAGGGGAGGAGGATGCAAGTGGTAGGATGAGAAGGGTACAAGGTGGAGGGTGAGAATGGTGTAAGGGGGAGGGTGAGAAGGGTGCAAGGCGGAGGGTGAGAAGGGTGCAAGGCAGAGGGTGAGAAGGGTGAAAGGGGAGGGTGAGAAGGGTGCAAAGCGGAGAGTGAGAAGGGTGAAAGGGGAGACTGAGAAGGGTGCAAGGCAGAGGGTGAGAAGGGTGAAAGGGGAGGGTGAGAAGGGTGCAAGGCGGAGGGGAGGAGGGTGCAAGGGGTAGGGTGAGAAGGGTGCAAGGCGGAAGGTGAGATGGATGCAAGGGCAAGGGTGAGAAGGGTGCAAGGCACAGGGGGAGGAGGGTGCAAGGGGTAGGGTGAGAAGTGTGCAAGGCGGAGGGGAGGAGGGTGCAAGGCGGAGGGTGAGAAGTGTGCAAGGGGGAGGGTGAGAAGGGTGCAAGGCAGAGGGGAGGATGGTGCACGGGGTAGGATGAGAAGGGTGGAAGGCAGAGGGTGAGAAGGGTGCAAGGCAGAGGGCCAGAAGGGTGCAAGGCGGAGGGTGAGAAGGGTGCAAGGCGGAGGGGAGGATGGTGCAAGGGGTAGGGTGAGAAGAATGGAAGGTGGAGGGTGAGAAGGGTGCAATGCGGAGGGTGAGAAGAGTACAAGGGGGAGGGTGAGAAGGGTGCAAGGCTGAGGGGAGGAGGGTGCAAGAGGTAGGGTGAGAAGTGTGCAAGGCAGAGGAGAGGAGGGTGCAAGCGGTATGGTGAGAAGTTTGCAAGGCAGAGGGTGAGAAGGGTGCAAGGGGGAGGGTAAGAAGGGTACAAGGCGGAGGGTGAGAAGGGTGCAAGGTGGAGGGTAAGAAGGGTGCAAGGCAGAGGGGAGGAGGGTGCAAGGGGGAGGGTGGGAAGGGTGCAAGGGGTAGGGTGAGAAGGGTGCAAGGCGGAAGGTGAGATGGGTGCAAGGGCGAGGGTGAGAAGGGTGCAAGGCACGGGGGAGGAGGGTGCAAGGGGTAGGGTGAGAAGTGTGCAAGGCGGAGGGGAGGAGGGTGCAAGGCAAAGGGTGAGAAGTGTGCAAGGGGGAGGGTGAGAAGGGTGCAAGGCAGAGGGGAGGATGGTGCACGGGGTAGGATGAGAAGGGTGGAAGGCGGAGGGTGAGAAGGGTGCAAGGCAGAGGGCCAGAAGGGTGCAAGGCGGAGGGTGAGAAGGGTGCAAGGCTGAGGGGAGGATGGTGCAAGGGGTAGGGTGAGAAGGATGGAAGGCGGAGGGTGAGAAGGGTGCAATGTGGAGGGTGAGAAGGGTACAAGGGGGAGGGTGAGAAGGGTGCAAGGCTGAGGCAAGGAGGGTGCAAGAGGTAGGGTGAGAAGTGTGCAAGGCAGAGGAGAGGAGGGTGCAAGCGGTATGGTGAGAAGTTTGCAAGGCAGAGGGTGAGAAGGGTGCAAGGGGGAGGGTAAGAAGGGTGCAAGGCGGAGGGTGAGAAGGGTGCAAGGTGGAGGGTAAGAAGGGTGCAAGGCAGAGGGGAGGAGGGTGCAAGGGGGAGGGTGGGAAGGGTGCAAGGGGTAGGGTGAGAAGGGTGCAAGGCTGACGGTGAGAAGGGTGCAAGGCGGAGGGTGAGAAGTGTGCAAGGCGGAGGGTGAGAAGGGTGCAAGGGGGAGGGTGAGAAGGGTGCAGGGTGGAGGGGAGGAGGGTGCAAGGGGGAGGGTGAGAAGGGTACAAGGGGGATGGTGTTGAAGCTAAAAATCTGCCCACCCTTATAAACATCTCTGTGGATGCCCATGTCCAATTGTACTCATCCCATATGGCGCAGGTACACAACCATGCACCATGCTCAATGCACATGGAGTGTGAATGTACTGGCAAGTTAGCTGACACTGGGCCCTGGTGTAGGCAGCTCAAGGCCCTCCTATGACCAGTGCAAACACAAACACCAGGACAACAAGGTCAGATATCTTGGGCAGGAACTCATAGCCACTGTCATGGTAGCATGCTCCATTGGGGATGTTGGACCTGGGCCTCTTGGCAGGGTCATCCCTAAACTTTTTGCCTTCCTCCAATACTCTCTCTGACCTGTTTTTGTTGGTTTAATGACTCTGGGCACTTTTACCACTGCTGCCCAGTGCTAAAGTGCATATGCTCTCCCTGTGAAAAGTATACATGTGATTGATGTCCATGATTGGTTCATTGGATTTACTGTCAGTCCCTAGTAAAGTGCACCAGGAGTGCCAGGGCTTGTGAATGCCAATACTGCTAGTGGGCCTGCAGCGCTGATTGCGCCACCCACAGAAGCAGCCTTAAAATGTGTCTAGGGTCTGCCATTGCAGAACCTGCGTGCAGTCTGGTACTGTCATGCTGGCTGGGCAAGTGCACACACTTGCCAGCCCCTAAACCTTCCCTTAACTTCATATTAGTCACCCCTATGGTAGGCCTGAGGGCAGGGTGCATTGTAAGTGTAAGGTAGAACATGCCCTGATGTGTGTGGCATGTTCTAATAGTGAATTACTGCCAAATTCGTTTTTCACTATTGTAAGGCTACCAGTTCCCTTCTAGGCCAGATGGGCTGCTGGAATTATTACACTCTATAATCCCAGCAGGCTCAGGGAACATGGTAGAAATTAATGTTTAGTATGCCTGAACTCAGAATAATAAAATACTTCTTTTAGTAAAGTTTATTTTAATATCCTGTGTTTGCAAATGCTACTTTTAGAAAGCTAGCATTTGCTTGTCTAACCATTTCAGCCCGCCTCTGCTTTTGTGTGTATCTGACTGTCTGAGTTGTGTGAGTGACAGGGCTGGGAGTTGACAGGTTGTGAATAGCAGGATGACACCTTAGTGGGTGGTGGGAGTTTCCCCTGAATGATGCATCAGGCTGTGCTCTGCCCCCACAATGCTGGCTCCGCCCTCCTGGGGAGCGACTGATGACTCAGCCTGCACCTGGCCCAGGAAGGACTGAAGCTTGTCAACAAAGTGCTCAAGCTGCCCCTGTCTTCACAATGCCGGCTCCGCCCCCCTGGGGAGCGGCTGATGTGCCTGCCCTCACACTGAATGCAGAAGCAGAAGTACCCACCACAAGTGCTCAGGAGCTGAGAGCAGTTATGCAGACCCCCCCCTGGCCAGTGAGAACAAAAGAAACTGTGTATAAAAGTAGGAGCCCTGCTCCTTGTAAATTAGAATCCTGTTTCACCACGAAGGACCTCTGCCCGACTAGAAGGAGAAGAGACACTGGGAGGACTGGCCTGCTGCTTGCCTTGCTGAGAAAGGAGAGGAAAAGACTTAATGAGAAAAGACTTTGCTACTTTGTGCTTAAACATTCTCCAAGGGCTTGACTGAGCTTGCCCCCTGACCTGAGCCACAGGACCATCTGGCTCAACCTGCCTCTGCTCGTCTGCCGGTAATTAACCGGGATATCTACTACTGCCGGAGCTGTGACCTTGGTGCCCCCCAGCCCCTCCCTGAGGCCGTGACCGACTGTGTCTCCTCGTCCCCGCCGAGGAAGAGCTCCGCTCCGTTGAGCCGCTCTCCCCCCGCTGAGGAGATCGCTGTGTTGACCGCCTGGGAAGGCTCGCTGCTGTGGTGCCCCCCAGCCCCTCCCTCAGGCCGTGACCGACTGTGTCCTCTCGTCCCCGCCGAGGAAGAGCTCCGCTCCGTTGAGCCGCTCTTCCCCCGCTGAGGGGATCGCTGTGTCGACCGCCTGGGAAGGCTCGCTGCGGTGCCTCACCCTCCCGCCAGAAATCCTTTGCCGGACTCAAACAGACCCAGGGGACAGACCTCCGCTGGACGGACGCCTCGGGTGCCAGCCTCGCTCTGCCTGAGCCGCTGGGCACCTCGCATCTGTCACCGGAGAAAAGCCGCCACTGAGACTGTCATCGGGCTCGTGGCCTGCAACGTTACTTGACCCCCTTTGTTTTCTGCCCACTGCCCTGTTCACAAGCGCCCCCCGGCCTAAAGATCCGCTGTGGTGCGAGCCGCCCTTTCCAGCTGACTCGCACCGCTCTCTGTGTCTGCCTGCAGCTCCGCGCTGCGAGAGCGCTCCAGCCCCTCCCGCTGGAATCCTTTAGCTGTCGGGTCCCGCAGGCTGCAATCTGAGCCCCTGCCCGAGTGACTGGGGCTGCGCTGGGTCCTTGGGCCTTCCCTCCTCCTGGACAGCTCTGAGGTCGGTGTTCCCCCCCCGTGTGGGTCCCGTAGACCAGGGGGGCCATCCGCTCCACGAGACCCGGCCGGGCCGATCGCGCCCCACGCCAGATGCGTGAGACTTGGCAGGGTGCCGTGATTTCTCCCGTGTAGAGTGCACAGAAGCGCTACGAAGCGCACAGAGGGCCTAAGACTGCCCTAAGGTCCCTGGAACCGGCCCAGGAAGCGAGAGCAAAGCAATTTGGGACAGAGAAACTTGCCAAGAAGGAATGTTGACAGAAACATCCGCTTTAAAGACTGAAAGTGCAATTTAACCTACAACAAAGAACTGTTGGTGGAACATTTGAAAGAGAAGCTTGCCTATTTACAACCTGTGGGCATACAGAAACGTTATTTGATCTTGTGATAAGTCTGTTCTAAAGAGTATATTTAATTTTTACATAAAGAAGCGTATTTTTATATACTCACAGCCTGGTGTCCATTTGTGGGGGGATTGGTATATTTTACTGTGTGTGTGACTACAAATGCTTAACTGACTAACGCCTGAAGAATAGCCTTGGCTGCTCACGCCACGCACCTAGAGGGTGAGCAAGGGTAATTCTGAAGGGTCATCCTTTGCCCTGACTTAGAGGAGAGGGTCCCTGCTTGTCACAAGTACCTACTTGCGCCAACCAGAGACCCCCAATTCTAACATTGGTCGCAGCGGTGAGGATTTGCGAATTTGCATTTGTAGTTTACATACAGTGAATTACTGATCACCACATAGTGAGGGCAGATCTATAACGTAGCCACAGGTTTCCATTTTTATAATTTTGCTGGGAGATCTCCATGTGCTTGTGAAACGTCATGCCTGGTTCAGTGAGGATGGAAAAGGCAGCAACCAGATGCCTGTCGCCAGAGGAGTTGGCAGACAGGGCAGCAACCAGGGCGCATGAAATAGAGATGGCGAAATTAAAAGGACAAATGGAAATGGACAAGCATAAATTGGCAATGGAAAGCCAAAAATTAGCCATGGAGGCGCTAAAACACCAAAGAGCTCACTACTTGAGGATGAAAGAACTTGACTTGGAGCTTGAAGCCAGGAGGGCTTCAGCCCAACATCCAGAGATTTGTGTAGCTCGCGGATTGAGTTTTGCTGGGCTGGAGGTGGAGTCCAGCTCAGCTGGTGGCAGCAACATTCAGGTATCTAGTGCTGACAGCATAGCGCGCGCACCTAGAGATATGGCACCTGACTTGGAGGGGGTTAACTTACACCAGGAGGTTCAAGGGCATGAGGTAGCTCCAGTAGTGCGCAGCGTCCCTGAAGGAAATAGGGTGGCTGGCGTAGGAGTTCATGGTCCTAGTGGTGGGAGGGATTCCCCCATGGTTGAGGTCCTGGTGGGTGAGTGTAAGGACCGCCCAGAAGAGTATGGGTTGTGCGACAGAGACAGTCCGCTACTGTCTGGCCAGTCTCAGGAGAATGGTGTGGAGTATGTGTGTGAGGCGCTGGATGGTGAGGTGAAGGATAGTTTGGTTAACCCTGCTAGGGGGCTGTGTAACCCAATTGTGGGAGAGCATACTTTAAGTCCCAGTTTTCCAGAGCTATGCCAACACCTGTTTGAGAGTGAGTTCTCTGACCCCAGGGAGCTCACATTGGAGGCAGACCTTGTGGTGGATTCCAGAGGGTCTGGAGAGGCATTGGGGTGTGATCCTGTGGGGAGTGGCTCAGGTATCTTCCAGCCCAGAGTGGTGGAAGTGGCGCAGAGTAGCCCAGCTAGGTCCTGTAGCAGTGAGAGGGGTGTATGGCCTCACGTCCTGTCCTTAAGGGGAAGGAGTGAGAATGGGTGTTGTCCCGGTAGTGCCCAACCTCAGTCTCAGAGCCTGGATGGTTCTTTAAGGGAACACCAGGTGGGGAGCCTAGGCTGTCCGGATGAGTCACCCTTTAAGGGGGATCCCCCAGTGGCTAGAGAACGTGGAGGCTCTGTAAACAGGGCTCCAGTAGTTCTGGTGACTGGCAGTACCACTCCAGTTGGGAGGGTGCAGAAGTCCAGAAAGAGGGGCGAGAGGGGAAAAGAGTCCCCAGTGGAAGAACCAGTGGGTCAGGGGCCAGCCAGCAGGGCTGAGTCCCCAGTGAATGACCATGGGGACACCACTTCTGTCCTGGGGGATCTTCCCACACTGTCAGAGGGACAGAGGCTGGGAGATCTGCGCCAGGTAGACTGTCGCACGGCACATGAGCTATGTGCCACCCTCAGGGGGGGCATGCGTGCTCCCCGGGAAGTCCTGGTGCGCCAGGCAATTGTTCAACTGCAGGGTTGGGTCCCTGAGTTGGAGAGTCAGGTTCAGGTGTTGTCTGACCTGGAGGGTGGGACCACTGTAATCAGTGTCCTGGCCCATGTCCCTTCTAGGGGTACCACTCCAGTTGGGAGTGGGCAGTACTCTGGAAGGGGGTGCAGAGGGAGGGAGTCCTCGCCTCTGACCCCGGTGCGACTTGAGGGTTTAGACCCTAGGTTTAAGGGCCAGGTGCAGGGTGTCCCCCCTGATCTGGTGCCCCAGTTGCAGGATAGCACCCCTGAACTGGTGGGAGAATTGTGCAGATCACCTGCCACAGGTGCCCTGACAATTCTGGAAGGGGGTACCACTCCAGGTGGGAGGGTACAGAGCCCCAAGGAGGAGGACCGGTTGTGGGAGAGCCCACCCCAGTCTTTGGTCCAGCAGCCAGGTACAGGCCTGGGGCTGGTGAGTCAGTGCCAGGATGGCATACCTGACCTGACAGGAGGGAGAGTGGACTAAGGGTGCCAAGCACCTGGGGCTACTGCCCCCCGCTCTCTGAGGCCACAGAGGTTTGAGAGCCCTGAGAGGCATGAGGCCTGGGTCTCAGCCCTGACTACCGTCAGTGGCCACTGTGATTTGATGACTGCCTGTTGGGACACACCTGTGAGCCAGTTAAGGTTAGAGGCTGCACAGGTGGTGTCCACAGAGGAAGAAAAGGGTGCCCCAGGGATTGGCTTGGTGGACCCTGAGAGTATGGACAGAGGATTTGAAATAGGTTCAGATTGGCGTAGAACTGGAATGTGCCCCTGCTGTTGCGGGCCAGGTCCAGGTTCTATCGCCCAAAGCAGGGAAGCCCATCACAGTGGTGATTGGTCTACCCTGCGTTTTGGCTGGAAGGGGGTTGTGTTGGACCTGGGCCTCTTGGCAGGGTCATCCCTAAACTTTTTGCCTTCCTCCAATACTCTCTCTGACCTGTTTTTGTTGGTTTAATGACTCTGGGCACTTTTACCACTGCTGCCCAGTGCTAAAGTGCATATGCTCTCCCTGTGAAAAGTATACATGTGATTGATGTCCATGATTGGTTCATTGGATTTACTGTCAGTCCCTAGTAAAGTGCACCAGGAGTGCCAGGGCTTGTGAATGCCAATACTGCTAGTGGGCCTGCAGCGCTGATTGCACCACCCACAGAAGCAGCCTTAAAATGTGTCTAGGGTCTGCCATTGCAGAACCTGCGTGCAGTCTGGTACTGTCATGCTGGCTGGGCAAGTGCACACACTTGCCAGCCCCTAAACCTTCCCTTAACTTCATATTAGTCACCCCTATGGTAGGCCTGAGGGCAGGGTGCATTGTAAGTGTAAGGTAGAACATGCCCTGATGTGTGTGGCATGTTCTAATAGTGAATTACTGCCAAATTCGTTTTTCACTATTGTAAGGCTACCAGTTCCCTTCTAGGCCAGATGGGCTGCTGGAATTATTACACTCTATAATCCCAGCAGGCTCAGGGAACATGGTAGAAATTAATGTTTAGTATGCCTGAACTCAGAATAATAAAATACTTCTTTTAGTAAAGTTTATTTTAATATCCTGTGTTTGCAAATGCTACTTTTAGAAAGCTAGCATTTGCTTGTCTAACCATTTCAGCCCGCCTCTGCTTTTGTGTGTATCTGACTGTCTGAGTTGTGTGAGTGACAGGGCTGGGAGTTGACAGGTTGTGAATAGCAGGATGACACCTTAGTGGGTGGTGGGAGTTTCCCCTGAATGATGCATCAGGCTGTGCTCTGCCCCCACAATGCTGGCTCCGCCCTCCTGGGGAGCGACTGATGACTCAGCCTGCACCTGGCCCAGGAAGGACTGAAGCTTGTCAACAAAGTGCTCAAGCTGCCCCTGTCTTCACAATGCCGGCTCCGCCCCCTGGGGAGCGGCTGATGTGCCTGCCCTCACACTGAATGCAGAAGCAGAAGTACCCACCACAAGTGCTCAGGAGCTGAGAGCAGTTATGCAGAGGCCCCCCTGGCCAGTGAGAACAAAAGAAACTGTGTATAAAAGTAGGAGCCCTGCTCCTTGTAAATTAGAATCCTGTTTCACCACGAAGGACCTCTGCCCGACTAGAAGGAGAAGAGACGCTGGGAGGACTGGCCTGCTGCTTGCCTTGCTGAGAAAGGAGAGGAAAAGACTTAATGAGAAAAGACTTTGCTACTTTGTGCTTAAACATTCTCCAAGGGCTTGACTGAGCTTGCCCCCTGACCTGAGCCACAGGACCATCTGGCTCACCTGCCTCTGCTCGTCTGCCGGTAATTAACCGGGATATCTACTACTGCCGGAGCTGTGACCTTGGTGCCCCCCAGCCCCTCCCTGAGGCCGTGACCGACTGTGTCTCCTCGTCCCCGCCGAGGAAGAGCTCCGCTCCGTTGAGCCGCTCTCCCCCCGCTGAGGAGATCGCTGTGTTGACCGCCTGGGAAGGCTCGCTGCTGTGGTGCCCCCCAGCCCCTCCCTCAGGCCGTGACCGACTGTGTCCTCTCGTCCCCGCCGAGGAAGAGCTCCGCTCCGTTGAGCCGCTCTTCCCCCGCTGAGGGGATCGCTGTGTCGACCGCCTGGGAAGGCTCGCTGCGGTGCCTCACCCTCCCGCCAGAAATCCTTTGCCGGACTCAAACAGACCCAGGGGACAGACCTCCGCTGGACGGACGCCTCGGGTGCCAGCCTCGCTCTGCCTGAGCCGCTGGGCACCTCGCATCTGTCACCGGAGAAAAGCCGCCACTGAGACTGTCATCGGGCTCGTGGCCCCCAACGTTACTTGACCCCCTTTGTTTTCTGCCCACTGCCCTGTTCACAAGCGCCCCCCGGCCTAAAGATCCGCTGTGGTGCGAGCCGCCCTTTCCAGCTGACTCGCACCGCTCTCTGTGTCTGCCTGCAGCTCCGCGCTGCGAGAGCGCTCCAGCCCCTCCCGCTGGAATCCTTTAGCTGTCGGGTCCCGCAGGCTGCAATCTGAGCCCCTGCCCGAGTGACTGGGGCTGCGCTGGGTCCTTGGGCCTTCCCTCCTCCTGGACAGCTCTGAGGTCGGTGTTCTCCCCCCGTGTGGGTCCCGTAGACCAGGGGGGCCATCCGCTCCACGAGACCCGGCCGGGCCGATCGCGCCCCACGCCAGATGCGTGAGACTTGGCAGGGTGCCGTGATTTCTCCCGTGTAGAGTGCACAGAAGCGCTACGAAGCGCACAGAGGGCCTAAGACTGCCCTAAGGTCCCTGGAACCGGCCCAGGAAGCGAGAGCAAAGCAATTTGGGACAGAGAAACTTGCCAAGAAGGAATGTTGACAGAAACATCCGCTTTAAAGACTGAAAGTGCAATTTAACCTACAACAAAGAACTGTTGGTGGAACATTTGAAAGAGAAGCTTGCCTATTTACAACCTGTGGGCATACAGAAACGTTATTTGATCTTGTGATAAGTCTGTTCTAAAGAGTATATTTAATTTTTACATAAAGAAGCGTATTTTTATATACTCACAGCCTGGTGTCCATTTGTGGGGGGATTGGTATATTTTACTGTGTGTGTGACTACAAATGCTTAACTGACTAACGCCTGAAGAATAGCCTTGGCTGCTCACGCCACGCACCTAGAGGGTGAGCAAGGGTAATTCTGAAGGGTCATCCTTTGCCCTGACTTAGAGGAGAGGGTCCCTGCTTGTCACAAGTACCTACTTGCGCCAACCAGAGACCCCCAATTCTAACAGGGAGCCACACCATGACGGAGGCCTAGTGCCAACTCAGACTCCAAGTACCACCACAGGCTGTCACACACACCCCTTACACAAACATACCCACCTGGGACAGGCAATGGAGTTCCCCACTGTCACAATGGTCATGTAACACAACTAAACCAATTCAGATCTGATGAAGCATCCAAGCAACAAATGCATGGTGCTCATTCACAAGCCACTTGCGCTTCTTACACGCCACCGTTGTGTCACCTCTGTGACACAGCTGCGGCACAAAAGAGGCGCTAGGTGCTGGTAATTTACAAAGTGACGCATCTGGGAGATGTGCCACGTTCTAAAGCCCTGCGCCACAAGTAGGTGTACTGGCACGGGGGGGCGTAATGGAGCAGGCACGCCTCCCAAAAGTGGCTATGTGAAATCTACAAGATTTCACTCTGTCACTTATAAGCACATGCTGCGTCAAAACCCTGTGCATGGCTGATGCAGGCGTAAGGAATGAAGCAACATTGTGCAGATAGGGGCCCACAGACCATTGCTGGAGTTCTCTTGCACTGTGACACTACTCCAGCAATGCGCCTACTTATACAGCACAGATGTGTGACGCTGCTGACCCATTTTTTCCACCCTGGTGCTCCACAATGTGAATGCGTTGCATCTGTGCTGGCATAGGTGTGGTGCACAATGACTGGTGAATCCCTGCTGATATGCAGGGCTGTACCAGTTATAGTAAATCTGCCCCCCATGTCAATGACTCAGGAGCACATATCAATCAGACCCCACAACATACCCATCCACAAGTGAACATTGAGGACAATCCAAAGCATGGACAACTACCAGGTGGAACAGTGCCAACTACAATGTGTATGAGAAATGGATGTTGCATTACATGGCATTAACATTGTCTGTCTCTCACACCCACAGGGAAACGTGCGGAATCAAACCCCAACGATGAGGAAGATGATTCACAGTCCCAGGCTCCACAGGACCCTCTTCCCACCGACAGCGACGCCTCTCACCACTCCATGGATGACCCTGACTGACCTGGCACCTCTGGTGTCCCAAACCGTGCAGCAGCTGGATCAGGCACACCTGTGCCAACCGCCACCACCATTCCTGCCACATCCCAGCAGACAGTTCGGAGCCCTGGCCACACTCAAGAACTGAGCCAGTCTGACAATGAGGGACAATGTTTGACGGGCACCCAGGATGGGGCAGACAACACCACCACTGCCATCACTCAGGGGTCCCGTCGAGCCGATGTGCCCACAACGGCAGGCCAGGCTCGTGTGGGCAGGGGTGGTGGGAGTGGCAGCAGGCGGAGGCGAGAACCTGACCAGACAGCTGCAGGTCCCGGTATGTCTGAGGTCCGCAACATCATGGAGGCATACCGGCGGGACACCAGGGAGTTCAGCCAGGTAGTGGGGGCCCTCACAGAGATAAAAAACCTGCAGGCCGAGCAACACGCCAGTCAACAACAACACCAAGGACGGATGGAGGCAAGACTGACTGAGCTCCTGGCGGTGCAAAGGGACATTACCCATTCACTCCGTTGGATTGCTGACAACATGCAGCACCATCCCTGTGTCACCAGGCAAGACACTTCAAGGCACAGGGAGGGAGGAGGAGGAGGAATTGTCTGACGGAGCATCCCGTGCATCGTCAAGGCTCGCACATGAGGGTTCCCCAAGGAAGGTGGGTCGTCCACGAAAGACACACTGAGAGACAGCGGGCCATGCGCATCTCCCAGGACACCTGGTCTGGCACCTGGAGTATGTGTGCCACAGCATCACCTCATTGACTGTCCTACTCTCCCACATGGACTTGCTGGTTGCAGTCTGACCAATGATGGCAAACACTGTGGTCTGGACTCTGGTGACTCAAACTGCAAGGAATCACATCCTCCTTTGTGAACTTTGGATTCCCCCCCTTTTTGTACAGCACCATAACTCATGTTTCCTGCACAAGAACGATAAATAAACAAAACCAACACTACTGAAATTGATGTTGCAGTCATTTACCATCATTCTACAACATATGTGTAAATATATGTCAAAGTATGCCACAGTGTGGAACAAACTCAACCCATCCATACACTGGGATCTGAGTCCGGTCAAGGACACACATAGGTCACAATGTATTATCAAATACATACATGGAGCGCTATACTCACCTGTGATGGTTTCAATCTGCTGAGGGGGGGGGGGCTGCCATACTGCTCAGACAGACAGTTTTGGAAGAGTATAATGAAAGTGTAGAGGTCATGGGTCATGTGGAGGTGCCCAGGGAGGGAGTACTAGGTCTGTATGTTGATGTGGGAGAACTATCTTCCGCATGCAGTTGTACTGTGAATGTGAAGAATGGTGCACAGGGCAAGGTTGGCTGGACGGAGTTGGTGCAATGGGGTGTTGGATGGAAGACGTCCATGTTCGTGTTCAGGGCTGGGGTTGTGGAGTGCCTCCTGAGTATGGCTGATGAGTATGAAAGTGATCCTGCTGTTGAGAGTGAGCCTATTGTAGGTATCTCAGGTGGACGGTCATGTGGCTGTGGCAGGGGATGTTGAGGATGAGGTGTGCTGATGCAGCCTGTATGTGCATAAGTCCTCCTGGAGTCTGGCTGTTGTTCCTGCATAGAGGGCGTTGCTGTAGTAGAGCCGGCTGGTGTCGTGTACTGGAGTCTGGCTGTTGTTCCTGCGTAGAGGGCGTTGCTGTAGTAGAGCCGGCTGGTGTCGTGTACCTGGGTGACTGTCTCTCTTGACTAGGAGTGGATCTATCTGATGAACATTTGCTGCATGCGGAGGGACTTGCAGCATGAGGTGGAGATGGTGTTCATTTGCATGGTTATTTTGAGCGAGGAGTGTACGATGAGCACCTGCTTTGGTGTGTGGCCAATGTGTGCTTGAGCGCTGCCGAGGCTGCTGTGACACAAGGAGTTGTCCCAGCCGTAAGGGGACATTCCTCAGATGATGAGCCCAGTCTTGTCCAAGTCCAGCCTCATGTGGCTGATGTTCCTCCATATGTCAATGAACCTCATGCCTTCTTGAATGTTGCATCTGGGAGTGGCTGGGTCTTTGGTGAGGGTGAGGAGCAGCTGGGTGTCAATGGCAGAGGACATGATGATGAGATCGTGTGCACATGTGATGTTGGCGAGGGGGGTCATGGAGACAATGTAGATAGTCACACTGCGAGATGAGGCCTGGGCCCGATGACCCCAGTGTACTATGTGCCGAAGGGGAGAGGTAAACTCCCTGGGCCTTGCTGGTGAGGTACTTGGGGCTTTCATCCTGGCCCTTCCTCTGGATCCCAGTGTTGGAGATGTGTGATCTGACACCGTGGTACCACATGGTGTAGAAAGCTGGATGAGCGGTCAATGGGTTGACGGTGGTGTACTCACCATTGTTGAGCACGGTCCAAGATGTTGTTGGTGGTGGCAATGGAGGCTGTTGCAGTGGGGTGATTACTGTGGGAGATGGTCTGGCGCGGTTTGCCTGGAGATGTTTGCTTGGAGTGAGATGGTCAGCTGCTTGTTGACTGTCTTCATGATGACATTTGCCGGGTAGGGAAGTAGGGTGACTTTCCAGGAGATCCTGCGGTACAGCCGTACGTCGTCAACGAAGGGCCTGGGTTCCTGCATGACTACAGCTCCCATGGAAAGTGGCATACTCAAAGGAGACATTCATGACGTTCCGGAGGTGAGCCAGAAGGATGGTGTATGCTGTGATTGAGATGTTGTGTGTGAAGGGTCCAGATGGAGAGCCGGAGTGGATGGTGTACATGAGCCGGGTGGTGTCTTTGCTGCTGACGGGAGTCCAGGACCTGAGGGGGGGTATGTCCTGTGGAAAATAGAGCTGACTGCCACTGTGTGGCGAGGCTGTCGGGTACATCCACGAGCTTGCAGTGGTAGTAAGTTGAAAGGGATCCCCTTGGCCTTGCAAGGGTGGGATGTCTTTTGGATGGAGAGCTGGGGTCAGATAGTTCTCACACAATGCCGATAAGGTCATTCATGTTGTGTGTGTTGGTGTCTAGGCCATACCTGAAGGTTGTCCTCTTGTCTGTGCTGATGATATGGTGATGTCTGTGTATTGTGGATTTCAGGGCTGAAAGGTAACTGATGTTTGTTTGTTTTACAAGGTTTGCACATGAGTCTGGCTAGACGTGTATGAGTCCAGTAGGTCTGCCTTGTCCCGGGTGGCTTAACTGTTGTTGTGCTTCACAGGAAATTCCGCCAATGTGGGAAGAGTGTTGGGTCAGTCGCTGATCCAGTGTGTGCGGTTGCAGGGTATGGCGGTGTCGTTGGTTGGAGTGTCCTGTGTGAGGGTGCCACACAGCTTGTTTGTGTTGACTTTGGTCAATAGTTCTTGGTGGATCAGTATCGGAGTGTGGTGCAGTGTGTTGTTTTTTGGGCAACTGGATGCAAATGTTGATGTACCAATGCAGGATGGTGCTGTGGTTGTCCTCCAGCCAGGAGTTGCTGTATACCTGATCCATGTAGTCTGTATAGTTGAGGGCCTGCATGCTGATCTAGTTGTCCAATGTCTGAGTACCAATCTGTAAAGCCGTTTCCCATCTCTGTGGTCTCAGTATATTTAACACATTTTTATATGAAGTCTCTCTGCTCTAATTGCAGATGTGTAAATCCAGTTACCCTACTGACCCCTTGCCCGCCAACCTATACAACATCCTTGCTAAGAGTCCCAATCACCATTTAAGCTCCATCTGGAACCTTTCCCTCAAATTGGGCTCTAATCCAGATTTGTGGAGACACGTGTTCCTCCTGTCCATCTTAAGGAAAGCCATCGCAGATCCTGTTTCTCCTTGCAATCATAGACCTAACTCTCATGTACCAGCTCCGGCTAAGCTTTAAGTGAACAATTCCTTTCAGCAACTGATGGCCTTTGTTGAAGATAATAGCCTCCTTCACGACTCTTAATCCAGCTACAACCATGGATATAGTACGGAGTCTGCTCTCATTGAAATGCAGACTCTATACGCTGGGCGGTTGACGGAGGTTCCAAGGCGGTGTTGGTGCTGTTAGACTTGTCTACAGCATTTGACACCGTCGCACATCCCATTCTTCTGAACCTCCTTAAGACCATAGGCGTGGGTGGCTTCATGGTTAACTGTATATCGTCCTTACTATCTGACTGCACACAGCAGGTCCATACCTATCCATCTCCCCAGTCAAATCACTGAAGTGGGGCATGCCTCTGGTCTCTGCTCTGAGTCCTCTGTCTTGTAATATTGACTTAACCCCGCTGGCGGCATCGATTGCCATGTCTGAAGTCAAAATCATATCATTTGCTGATGAGCTCAGCTGCTATTCACCTTGAATGCTGTGTGTGCCGTTAATTTTGACACACTAGAAAATAGTCTCTAGATTATTGTGGCCTGGATGTACCACAATTTCTGAGAACTTAATACAGTTAACACAGAGTTCCTATTTATTTAACCAACCTTCTCCCCTCTCTTCCAATCTATGGTGGCCAGAGGAACTGGCCATTGCTCCGGCACACAAGGACTTGGTCAGGAATCTGGGAGTAAGATGGGACAATCAGCTATCCCTTGCCACACAGGTACAAGAAGTGGGTGCCGCTTGTTTTCACAAGATTAAACTCATCAAGAGAATTATACACTATCTGCACATTGTAACCCGGAAAACGGTGCTTCACGCACTGATTACCTCCCATTTACACTACGCGAAAGTCTCATATGTACGTCTCACATTAGGCTTACTCCGTATACTGCAGACGGCCAAATATGCTGCTGCCTGCCTGGCATGTGGAGTATCACTTTGACAACATATCTCCCCGTGTCTTAGACTACTCCGTTGGCCGCCATGGCTACACAAATAGAATTCAAGGCGCTTACACTCGCCTTCTGGGCAGAACAAGGCCGTGGTCCAGTCTACCTTAGGAAGAGATAGCGTCCCTATTGTCAAT
The DNA here is from genome assembly GCF_964261635.1 of Lissotriton helveticus. Lineage (NCBI taxonomy): Eukaryota > Metazoa > Chordata > Amphibia > Caudata > Salamandridae > Lissotriton > Lissotriton helveticus. The sequence continues at coordinate 1,306,536,036 of NC_136061.1, forward strand.
CATGATCTCTCCATTCTAATGACAAGCACTTGCTCATTAGTCCTTGCTTAGCTAAACTTAGATCAGGAGGTGAAACCTTTCAGGTAGTAACCACCCAATGTTGGACTAAGCTTCCTCTTCCGCTGCGTCTGATTCTGTATGAATGTGATTCTCGCTAAGCCCTTAAGACCTGGATATTTAGCCTGCTAGATTAGTTGCTCCTCCGTATGCTGCCTCATTTTCGGCACACTACAGCGCTGGGACAACACCGTTGGCTTACATGTGCGCTCAATACATGACTATTATAATAATTGTAGATGGCTTAGCAGAATTGTGGGTGTAGGCGTGGAGATCTGTAGATGATAGTTAGACTGAGGGTGGTCTGGGGGTTGGTGTGAAACCTGAAGTGCAGATGTTTGAAAATGCTGAGTGTGTCCTTGTTGTTGTATGTGACTCTGAGGGGGTACTTCTGATAAAATTGCTAGTCATCGTCCTGGAGTGTTGGTGTGGTCCCTGTGCGTGATCTCGTATCCATCTGTGATGGCAATGTTGATGTAGTGTGCTGAGGATGCGTTCAACCAGGTCACTGTAATGAAGGCGATGTGTGGGGCCGTTGTGTTGGCTGAGGTGACAGAGTCCAATGGCGTGCTGGTGGATGTAGCGGGTGTGCAGTAGGAGGCACATGACCTGATTGTATGGACATGGTCTGTCATGCGGGGCAGCACGTTGTTGGCAGTAGGAGTTGTACACACAGCCAGCAAAGCTGTAATGGTTGCGCTTAGGGGTTGCCTGATAGCAGGTGGATGAATGTCTTGTGTTCCCTGTTTGGAGGGTGGCTGGAGCATGAGTCGGTTGTGTTACCTGCATCATGGAAGGACCAGAGGGTTTTGCACTGTACACGTTGCAGGCGCAGACGGTCCTGCCTTTGGCACGGATGTGGCGCAACAGTGGCACTGACAAGCTGATGCCTGCATTAACAATGGGTGGAGGGAGGGAGAAGCATCTGGGAGGTGTGTGTGTAGCAGAATCAGGGCACTCGGTGGGGTGGTGCCGCAGGGGAGGCAGCAGCAGGAATGAGTGAACACATGATGGTGGAAGGGGTGAGACACTCTGCAAAAACTAGAACAGAAACAGAAGGAGTATTGAAAGGCACAATGTAACTGGTGTATGGAAAGGAAGGAGTGGCTGGTTACTCATGGGTCACAGAACTAAAATGGAAGAACAATCACCATAAATGACGGGCACAGGATCAGGCACCAAAAGGCCAAGCTGCGCACAGGACACACAGCGTCAGCAGGTGTGGACTGCCCATTGTGTGTATCAAGCTGCAACAATACATACACAACCATGTACTTCATGCACAATATGGATCATTAGCTATGATGAACACCATGCATGTTGCCACAGTATACATATTCCCATATGCACAATCTTTGTCAATTATGCCATAGATGACGCATGCAAACTGGCAAGAGATCTGCGGTGACAGTAACGATGAACATTGTACTGTGTGGGACACATTTGCTATACAAATGGATTAAGTTTGTGTGGAGGCCATGCTGCTTTAGCCAATGTCTATGTCCAGTCCCATTGCTCAGAAGAAAATAACAGTCATGCAAGGAGTTTACCTGTAATGCTGGTGACACAATGTGCACACGACTGCCTGTGACTGTTGGTTCCTTGAATCCTCCTAAAGGTACGATGATCATAGTGATCCACCTCCCAATAGCCCCTTGGTCTGAGTATAAATTACTGACTTAAAAGGGTGATCAGGCGAGGGAAGGAAAGGAAGGGAACAGCAGGAAGGAAGATCTGAAACAAAGGTAAACAAGCATAAGCATTCAACACATCTTGCCACTGATTCACAGAATACCTCAGGACCTATACTGTAACCATTACACCTGTAAAGGAAAACAACAGCCACTGTATCATACTTGGCATCACAGTAATGAAAATTATACTAGATCTGATGTTTGAACATGGACACATAAAAGGTAGCAGAGTTTTTCTGCAAAAATGAAGGGTGTATAACGCTGTGCAGGCTGCTTCAATGCAATTAGAGCATGCAGTAACGAAGGTACTCACAGTGTATGAACAATGCTCCAATGTTAAAAAATATGAATGCGCTGCAGTGGTACTCACACAAAGGCAACAATCCATAGGTACCCCTGGAAATCAGTGAGGGTCAAGAAGGGAAATTATACATCACCCGCAAGAGCCTTAAGAAGCTCATCCGACGAGGGAGGCAATTATGTAAACACAAGGAAGCCCCACAAGAGACAGTCATTGTCTCGTCCAACTGGGCTTTGAAATACCTAACATGACAAGCTGCTGGTCCGGAAATCAACAGAGAGTAAAGAGGAGCAATGCCACAAAACCAACCCTACCGTGACCAGGATATGCAGCATGCCACAAGACTGGTGCAACGGAAGCGTTTACATTAGCTACAGCACAACGTTGTGACGTCATCAGCGCAACGTTCCTGGCATCATGGGAATAGAAAGTTAACATCAACTGACCGAGAAGGCTTGCAAAGCGGTGTTCTCCACCGGCCCTGAGGAAGCAACGTGACAGTGACATGACATACTGGCCAATGGGCAATGCATCCATATGAACAGACTCACAGGACCCTTGACAGAACATGTGGGACATACGTTGGCCCACACCTTCACAACATGGTTGATTACAAATCAAACTGTACTGGCACACAAGATTAAGTGAATGAGCCAAACACATCCTGCTGCACACAGTGAGGCTGCAATTCACCATGAAGCCTGTGGTTGTGATGTCCCACACAATGTCAACACGTGGAATCAGCGTCAAGGTTGACACACATTGATGCCTTCACCAGAGTCAATACTTCTCAACAGATGACTGTCAAGAAGGGTGACTGTCCTGTCATGGGAGTGGTGCAACATGTAATTTGATCCATGGTGATTAGACATGTATGGATGGTTCTTCAACATGCACAGAACAGTTCCCACACATTCCCAAACCATAACAACCCAAAAAAGTCTGTTTGGATCTCTTACCTGAACTGACATTTGCACATGTCCGTGCATGGAACGCTGATTCGACCCACGTTGCAATCATCATGAAGAATAGCAGGAGGGCTGAGATGACACAAACAGACAACAGGCACAGCAACCTGGGAATGAGATACACAAGAGGGCTCACTGTTACAAATCTTTGCTAAAGACATGGGCAGGTACAAAACACGAACAATGTAGTACACATGTAAATTTAAAGCTAAGTCATTGTGCATTTCAGTGTGGCATGACATAAGTACTTGCATGACACATCAGAACACACATCAAAGTGACTTTGCATACAGCAGCTGGACACACACACATTGCAACACATGCCACTCAATGCTACAAGCTAGCACACTCATTCGCAGTGACTCACCATTATGGGAAGAAGTTGCGTATGAGCTGACTCCGGATTTCATCCTCCTCCTCCTCATCACTTGCATCGTGACCAAGCCCTTGATCCTCAACGGGTGGATGTTCCTGCTCCTCAGGATCCAGGATAAACGACACTGCCTTCTCAACTGCCATATTGTGCAGCATGCAGCACACGATGAAGATATTACAGACCTTGGCCGGGGCATATGGGAAGTATCAGCTGGTCTTATCGAGACACCGGAATCGGCTCTTCAGGAGGCCAAACGTCAGCTCTATCACTCGCCTGGTATGCCCGTGTGCATTATTGTACCGCTGATCTGCAGCTGTTCTTGGGTTCCGGAGAGGTGTCATCAGCCATGGCATGTTGGGATATCCCGAGTCACCTGCAAATATACATCATGTAAATAAGTGGTTCATGAGATGCAGACAGAGCAAAAGATACTGAAACACACAGGAAACACAGAGTATACCCACCAATAAGACATGCCCGATCGTTGCGCAGCTGCAGCATCATTCTTGGCACATTGCTACGCCTCATGATGAATGCATCATGGCAGGATCCTGGAAAACATGCACAAACATGGGAAATCAGCATGTTAGCAAGACACACCACCAGGGCATTTATTGAGTGAAAATGTTTCCTGTTGCGGTAAGCCTGTTCCTGAGTCTGTGGTGGCACCAAAGCCATATGTGTCCCATCAATGGACCCAATTACATGTGGCATCCCACCCAGGGAATAGAATTCACCCTTGACATCTCTCAACTCTTCAGGAGTAGGAAATTTGATGAATTCATCAATGTGCTCCAACATGGCTGCTAACACATCACGCAAGACACGGCTGAACATCGTTTGGGACATTTCACCTACATGAGCTATGGTTAATTGGAACGTACCAGTCACAAAAAAATGGAGGGCTGCCATCACCTTTATCTTGGGGATCAGCGCAGTACGATGCCTGTGTTACGGTTGGATATGTGGTGCCAGCTTGTTCTTCAAGTCCTGAATAAACTGTCGAGTGAATCTGTAACGTCGGATGCAGTCACGTTCCCTCATGGTAGCCAAGTCTGGAAATGGTGTTGGTAGAGGCGGTGCCCTGCTGGACATATTTGGGAAGAATGGAGAATAACTGTCAAACAACATCAATGGCAAGGTACATAGCACATGAAAAACTGCTACTAGACATCATGTCACTATGGAGTCTGGTGTGTACAATACACCCAGGACACATATGGCAGCTTGCTGGCACTCCTACGAAAACCCAGATACACCTGTTGTTTGCCTCAATAAACATGACATGCCCTGAAACAAGCTGCTGGTCTGGTCTGAGTGAACATACCAAGATATCACTTGAGTGACACACGTCACCAAACCTGCAGTGGAAGGTTGTCAACCCATCCAGACAGCTGACTGCAAGGCACATGCACAGGTCACATGGAATAGCAAAAGTACATATCAAACACATAGTGATAAAGGTGTGCATGTGACAAAAAACGACTCAGCCCTTGTCAGGATGCAGACATGTGTGCCTTGGGAAAATTGATGTCTGATGCCATCAGACCCAAAAGCCGTGGAAATGCACATGTGGCATGGTGAGCGTACATGTGAAACCATTCCCCATCTCAACACAGACCCATGTTAGATGCACCAACAGCAGATGCAGTTTACGTAACACAAACAACAAGCTCAAGGTTTAACATGAAACACACCGGACATAGTCACATACGGTCATGCTGAGCGTGAAATGTCAAGTGACAAAGTGCCCAAGTCCCTGGCATCATGAGACAGGTGCCCATAGTAATGACCGTGCCATCCCAGTGTTGATGTGCATGGCTACATCTGCATAATGGTACACATGTGACAAGTGTAAAGGTTATGTGTACCATATAGTACCCCATCACACATGACATGTGTCAACAGGTCAGCACACATCAATTGGGCAACTAGATCAGATACCCTGTGCTATATCACTGCCTGCCACACCTAGGGTCTGCACATGTAAGTATGAAATGAAAAGAACTTGATACACATCCTTGTTTGAACTGTACCCCTACATCCCTGCCATGTGTGTGCCTCGTATCACTATTGTAATGGTGCCACGTGTGAGCGTGTGAAACGCACCGTACCCCTGCATTCACAAATGCGTGTGAAACACACCGTGTGAAACGCACCGTACCCCTGCATTCACAAATGCGTGTGAAATGCACCGTGTGAAATGCACCGTACCCCTGCATTCACAAATGCGTGTGAGACGCACCATACCCCTGCATTCACAAATGCGTGTAAAACGCACCATGTGAAACGCACCATACCCCTGCATTCACAAATGCGTGTAAAAGGCACCATGTGAAACGCACCGTACCCCAACATTACGTGCATGTGTGCGCATCGTCTCACTATTGTAATCGTGCCATACGTGAACGAACCGTACCCCGACATTACATGCGTGTGCGCATCGTCTCACTATTGTAATCGTGCCATACGCGAACAAACTGTACCCCGACATTATGTGAGTGTGTGCGCATCGTCTCACTATTGTAATCATGCCATAAGCGAACGAACCATACCCCGACATTACGTGCGTGTGTGCGCATCGTCTCACTATTGTAATCATGCCATACGTGAATGAACCGTACCCCAACATTACGTGCGAGTGTGCGCATCGTCTCACTATTGTAATCGTGCCATACGCGAATGAACCGTACCCCGACATTACGTGCGTGTGTGCGCATCGTCTCACTAATAAAATGGTGCAATACATGACTGAACCGTACCCCAACATTACGTGCGTGTGTGCGCATCGTCTCACTATTAAAATGGTGCCATACGCGACGTGAAACACACCGTACACGTGTGTGGATCTAAAAAAATACTTAGGGGACACCCAAGGGACGAGTAGTAGGCCCTGAATACAGGCTGGTTGTCATGGATACTGAGATTTGAGTGTGTGCTACAGGTGTCCTCCAAAAGTCAGTTGGGCAAAAATATACAATGTTGCAAAATTATTGTGGAGCTGCAGCTCAAATTTTAAACCATGCAAATGTTTGTCAGGGCCTTATGTTTAAAGGGATTGGATGAAACGTAGGATGCAAAGTAATCTGGCCTATAACACTACTCCTGAGACTGACAGCCCCTCAGCAGCACTGATTTAAGGCTGCATGTGGCTATGAGAGAGCACTTGCCTGCACAACACTGGAGAGGACCACACTGCTGCTGTCTCTGCATTCCCTGGACTCTTATGTCGCGTACGATGGAGATGGCACCAGCATTCACTGATGAGGAAAACCAGGCCCTGCTGGATGCCCTTCTACTATAGTACAGCAAGCTGTATGGGAGACCAGGGGAGCAGGTGAGTGCTGACTGCACTAGCTTTGACTGTGCACCTGTTGTGTGAGTGTCACAACAGGCATTGTGTATTGGTGGGACAAACATGCAATGTGGTTTTGAGAGAGTCCCAGGGGGTGTACATGGTGGTGTCTCTCATGCAGAGCATGATGTAGTTCATGTGTGTTCACTCCTCACTTGCATTGTGTTTACTGTAACATTCACTGCATAGTGCATGACACATTCAGCCATGCAAGACCTTGGTGGCTTTATTCCCAAATGTCCTGAGGTGTAACAGTGTTCCCCCCGGAGTGACAGCTGACTGTACTCACAGATGTTTATGACTTGTAGGGACCTGTGGTGATATTGTACAAATGATGTGTTTAACCTCATGGACATTGCAGTGTGTGAATGTTCCTTGTCATCTGGGTGAGTGTGTATGTGAAGTGTTGCACCACAGATGCATGGCGTTTGCAGAAGCTATAGCCATCTGATGTGACAAGTAAGCAGTGGTGTGTGCCTGACTTGCAAAGTTAGCAAGACACTTGTGACACCTCTTTGTCAAGTGGCACATGTGCAAAGTGAGGGTTGTATCCACTGTTGTCAATGACAGGCGAGTGATCTGTGCCAGGGTGTGTCTGTCTGGTCTGCTGAGGGTTGTTAAGTGGAGTAGGATATGTGACTGCTTGCCATGATCAGTGTGTGTGTTGCATCTGTTACGCCATCTGTTGCCTTTCAATGCCATGTAGTGCATTGGGGTTTGCCCACAGGCCTAATTCACATGGACTATGATGCAAGTCCTGTCAGCATCCTATGCCCTGTTCACATTATCAGTGGTGTGCAAGTGTGTGTCTCTGGGACATGGAGCAGATGTAGTGATGTTGTTTCACTTTGTCTTCCTGACAGGTATTTGCCTACGAGAAGGGGGAGATATGGCTGGAGATCGTCAGGGCTGTCAGGACTGCGAGGGGCCATCGCCGGTGGCTGCGCAACATTCAGAAAAGGTGGCAGGACATTCGGTGCTGGACCCGGCGTATCGCCCGGGTCCAGCTGAAGATGGAGCCACCACGCCAGCATGGTGGAAGCCGTCACCTCACCCCCCACATGCTCCGGGTCCTGGCAGTGGTCTTTCCAGACCTCGATAGGCAGTTGCAGGAGAGACAGCAGCAAGGAGGGGGTAGGTACATGGCTGTTTGTTGTGTTGTGTGTCACCTGCTTCTTGAGGTGCTCAGAAGCCTGGAAACACTCCCTCAGTTGGGGTGTCTGGTCAGACAGGTTAAATGTGCAGTGTATTTTCAATTCCCCACATTCAGCTGGTGCTCTTTTTCATCCCTTCCCCTCCTTCACATGTGTCCCCTGGTCTGTGTGTATTCAAATTTGCACATGTTCATCTAGGGTGCAAGTTATTTAGACTGCACATTGATTAGCGCATAATGTGGGAGGGTGGTCTGTGACATGTGTTGGGACCTTGCCTGTGCCATGACCTGTGCACTGTGTTCGGGCTTCACATTTGTTGGCACTGATGATGAGTCTCAACATAGGAGTGTGAGGTTTCAACTGCACACCCTTGCAGCATGCATGACCCATGTTGTGTTCTCAGACATGATGTACATCATTTGGGAGATATCAAAAATCAAAATAACCTTTATTCGGATATTGCATTATCCATAAAAGTATACACATAATTACGTACATGGTCAAAGTTAAAATAAAGTAACTGTACTACATTTTCCTAAATAAAAACAATAACAATAAAAAGTACAGGACATCATTGATGTACATATCCATCAATTCTTATCTATTTCTATAACTTGATCTAATAAATATACATATACAAAGATCATTGTTAAACTAGCAGCAGGATATACATAGAACAAGCGGTTAGCAACATTATTTTAATCGTAAATTTCTAAAGTGCATAGGGCATATGTCCAAATTATTAGACTATCTAAATAAAGTGCATTGTGTAATAGCAGCCATAGATCAAGGAATGAACTGTTATCTATGTCTCCATATTTACCAAAGTGAAGACAAAGAAAAAGGTAATTCACATATTTACAGATAGCAGCATAAATTTAAAGTGCAAATGTGCAAAGTGCAAAAAGGCCTCCTTCGGGTCTATTAAGGTGACATAGTACATTTGGATAAAAAATTAGTTCATAGAAATACGGGATCGAGCGGCCATTTTAAAAAAAGTACACACACGATATATTAATTCATCATCTTTAAGCTGTAAAATAGATTTAAATGCCACATTAAAATCTTTTATGCCTTTAGCTCTAAAAAATGCTATCAGGAGGGGCTTACTATATTTATGATAGTAAGAGCAAAAGAATAAAAAGTGCATTAGTGTTTGCTTCCCACAATTCTGACATGGGCAAACCAGATTCTCAATATTACAATGGTAGCCCAGGGGAAAACACAATAAGTACTTTATAGATCCTGCTCGTAGGCGAAACAGAAGGCTGCTCTCCCAACAAGTAATTTCTTTAAGGAGGTAGCCAGCTGGTGTGGGCGAGGTAGATACAGTTTTGCCTTCTATTTGGATGTAGCCTTTCACAGAGGATTTTGCTATTTCAACATTGTATCTAGACTCCCCATAATGCCTATAGAGGGTATTCCGTATACCTTCCCATTAATCCCCTCTAGTCCATTTGGGTTGTCAAATATGTGTTCGAGATTAATTGCTGCCAGGCTTTCCCGAACTTGGGCTAGCCATGGGATTTTAAGACCCTGATCGCATTTTAGGCAGTCATACAGGATTTCCCTTGTTAGTGATGCTTCTGGGTTTTTCCAAACCTTGATCCAGAATAACACAGGACGTGCCTTAATGTAATCCTCCAAGTAAAACAATTTTAGTTCATTATGGCTTATGAAGGTGGAGGATGAAATCAGTAGACCCAAAAGCCTTCTGCAGAATCTGTTCTCTTCCGCCTGGGCGTTTTCTAAGTTTGAATATCCCCAGGTTTCGGCCCCATAAGTCATGACAGGGACACATTGTGTCTTAATTTTTAATAAAGACTGGACCACTATAAATCTCTTAGGCTTCGGAAGAGACAGTTTGGAATTTATGGCCTTGATGAACTTAGACCGACCGTAAGCCAAATGGGCGGTCCATGAGCCGTTATCGGCGAATTGTAGGCCCAGGTACGGAAAAGTGCGAGTGCATAACAGTGATCCCTGATCTAAAACAATCCTATTAATTTGACGTTTTTTAGGGCCACAGCACATTAAAAATGTTTTTTTTTAAAATTAGTGCAAAGATCAAGGCTATACATAAAATCCACAAATCCCCTCACTAAAATCCTCAGGGCATTCGGTGTGCGACCCATGAAAACTGCATCATCTGCATAGAGTAGGGAGGGTAGTTTAGTGCGATTTATTATAGGGACATCGGATGTTAAATTAGACAGGGCGTTATGAAGTTCATTAATATATAAAATAAATAAAAGAGGGGCAAGGACGCACCCTTGTCTTACGCCTCTGCCAACCGTTATGTCTCCTGACACTGCTCCATCTATGCTTAACCTCACTCTCGCTTTTAGGTCTCTATGCAGGTATGCCAGGAAGTAACCAGATTATTATCCAGACCGTAGTCCAAAAGGCGTTGCCAGAGCTTCGACCTGTTGACAAAATCGAAAGCAGACGAAAGGTCCATAAAAGCCAGGTACAGTGGACTGTGTTGAGCGATAGTATATTTTCCTATAATTAGATTCAAATTCAGGCACTGTTCCACTGTTCCCAGATGGCTCCGGAAACCCAACTGGCATTTATTTAAGATATTTTCTTCCTCTGCCCATGCCCTGTTTTTTATTAAATAACCAATGTGTAACGGCAGCGGCAGGGATGGGCAGGAGATGGGTTTTAGTTACAGGTTTACGGGGGACACCGGGTAACACCAAGGGCAGCGGTCACGGCTCGGACCCTCCCTTCCTACCGACCCACCCCGCAACCCTTGCACGTACCTTGCGGAGCCACACGCTTCTTCCTAGCGTGCGGCTGGGCGGAGCGAGTTGTCGTTGGCCTCCTGGCTTACTCTGTGGCTCTCCCTCGATCCGTCTCTCCTCTTCTTTCTCGGTCGTCTCTCTCAGCTCCGATCTTCCCGTCGGGTCACTTCCGGTCACGTCCTCTCCTCCGTACACGCCTCCGGTGAACAAGCACACCTCTTCCTGCTGCTGCGCTCCATTTGACGGGACCTCCGACTCCACCCACTTTCCTGTACTGGACCAGTTAAAGGAGCCGCGCTCCTCGTCCTCCTCGGCGTGGAAGTCATGTCGCCACCAATCATGGGTTGGTTCCGGAGCCTGTGAAGACAAGAGGGAGGAGGGTTGACAGGTCATTTCCCGTCCCCCATTACCGGGATGCTCAGAACGAGGGGACATAGGGCGTACCCCCTTACACAATGCCAAAGAGAGGAAGCGACGTCGCTCCTTAAGGAAGGGTCACCATTAGAGGGAGCAAGACACCAAATACACCGGACCCCACCAGAAGACAATCTGGTCATTAACAACACCACTACTAGAGTCGGTATAAGAAATGGAGAACATCGGGAGCAAGCTACAAGAATGGGAGACAAAACTGAAATAAGAGAAACAACACCTGAGAAGAAGACAATAAGATCAAAGAGATCTGCAAGACATATGGACAACGATCTAGACCAATTTTAAACGGAGGAATCAACGCCGCTCTCGAATGAAGAGACTCTTCACTCACCGCAGACATCTCTTACAAGTGAACCATCTAATGATAACCGGGAATTGAATAAAGAAGAAGATATCAACCATTCCCTACCTCTCTCTGATACCACACAAGACACATCTAGAACTTCATCCACAAATGCATTCCTAACATCACTAAATATAGATAACACATCCCATAATGCAAACGGAATTGGAACTGACAACCTTACCGAAGATAAAAAGAAAAGGTTTTTGGCTAAAAGAACTGCTCAGAAACATAGGAAAGAAAAATGCAAATTGCGGACAGAAAGGTTACGCACCCCTAAGAGATCTTTCCAAAATCAGAAAGATATCAAAGAGATTCAGAAACTAATTGGCAACATGGCACAAGACATACTTAATACTCGACAAGTGATGGATAAAATACTGGAAATGACGGTAAGCACTCACTCCAAGGTCACGCACATCCAAAATATGATACACTCCTCACAAAGAAAGAAAAACGAGGTGGCCATGCCACTATCATATAGGCACAACCGACCAGTTAGGACGAATTCCTGGTCGAAGGAGGAGACCACTGCCCTACTCCAATCATATGAACCATCACACAGCAAGAGAGGGGAGAGAATCAAAACAGTACCGATCGATCCCAATAGAACATCCAGACGGAATGAAGGAAAACCCAACCTCAATAACCTACAACAAGTTCAGCTAACTGGCGAATCAAAAAATCTGAACCCCAGTAACTCAGGGAAACCTATGAAATGCCTTCTACTCAACTGTCGTTCTGCATCCAAACATGCATCTGACATAGCAGAACTCATCATCAACAAGGAAATTGATTTAACAATCCTTACAGAAACGTGGCTATCTGAATCATCATCTCCATGCATGGATCTCTTAGTACCTTCCCAGTATAACATTGTAAGACTGGATAGACTAAAGAAGATTGGAGGAGGTTTAGCCTGCATTCACAGATCGGATATTGAGATCAACCAAATACAATCCGACCCACTAGCATCATGTGAATACCTAGGTCTTAATATAAGATCAGCGGACAATCAAAGATGCAACCGGCATGCGATTTACCACCCACCAGGAGAGAACGCCAAGTTCATTGAGCAGTTAATGGAGATCATAACGGTCAACTCTAACTCCGACGCCAATAACATTTTCCTAGGCAATTTCAACTTACACTGGGATGACTGCAATGACAAATTGGTCAACGCGCTCAAAGATTTCCTCTTGGAACTAAACCGCACGCAACCTACACACTCGAAAGGTGCAACGTTGGATTGGATAATATCAAGAAACAAAGACACTTCAATTCTGTCAATAGACTCATGTGACTGGTCGGACCATCATGCCATAACATTCTTGATACCCACTTTGAAAAAAAACAAGACCTCGCAACCCATCAGGCTCAAAAAATGGATTCGAGACACAAAAGAGGAGAACATTGAGCTACTAGAACGCTGTGAGAGAGAACTAAAGCCACCCAGCAATCTGCAGAATGTAAACGATCTGACAGATCACTACACAACATCAGTTGCGAAAATTATCAACAACACCATGCCACTAAAATTAAAAAGAATCACAGAGAAGATAAAAAATCCATGGTTCAATGAATCACTAAACGAAGAAAGGCAAAAACTGAGAATGGCTGAAAGAAAATGGAGACAACACCCATCATCCCCTGAGCTGAAAGCCCTCAGAAAAATCAGAAACCAATATAACAAAAAGATCATCAACTCCAAAAAGGAATTTATAAGATCAGAACTCGACAGTGCCAAAAACAGACCAAGGAAATTATTTGAAATCTTAAAACAACAATCAAATAAACTAGCGAAGTCGGCCCATGAGAACACGAAAACACTACTAAGCTGCGAAGAATTCTCGACATTTTTCACGGAGAAGGCCAACTCGCTCGAGAAAGAGCTCAAAAGCGCTGCGGATAACCTACTCAATCAACCAGCAGAAAAGATAGATACCAACTCGGAAACAGTCTGCAAGAAGGCCAAAAATAATGCACATTGGGATACCTTCAAATTATATGATCAGAATACCGTAGCCAAAACGCTCTCGGATATCAAACCTAACAATCACTAGCATGACCCGCTACCCGCGAAATGCCTAAAAGAAATCAGCCACACTGTTGTACCAATCTGGACCGAAATTATAAATGCATCGCTAACGCAAGGGATCCTCCCAGACTGCCTAAAAACAGGACAAGTCGTCCCCATAATCAAAAAACCCACAGCGGATGCATCAGATCCGCATAATTTTCGCCCAGTGACCAACATCCCTTTACTTGGCAAACTAATTGAGAAATGCGTGCAAGGCCAACTGAGCCAACACATCACCAACTTCTCCCTACTAGACGACTACCAATCAGGATTCAGAGCAGGACATAGCACAGAAACAGTGATCCTCCATATTGTTGACGACGCTCTACAGGCCCTAGATCAAAACCAAGCATGCCTACTGATTCTCCTAGACCTATCTTCCGCGTTTGACACAGTAAACCACGAAGCACTATTGACCAGGCTACAAGATAGGATGGGATTGTCTGGAATTGTGCTGAAATGGTTCGAATCATTCCTGAGAAACAAAACACAGAGATTCCTGGTCAACCAATCACTGTCACCATCATGTCCTAACTCAATTGGAGTCCCTCAAGGATCGACACTATCACCAGATCTGTTTAACCTGTATGTCGAACCTCTTACAGAAATGCTCCGGAATGCACAGATATCCTATCACATGTACGCGGATGACACGCAAATATACATAAAGATCGCCTCCTTGGAAGACATTGAACGAATGAATAAGACACTAAAATTGTCACTGCAATGGTTAACAACCAATCATCTGAAGCTAAATGCTAACAAAACTGAGTTCCTATTAATCGCACCACCAAGGAGCCATACAGAAATGAAGGAATGGACCAAGCTGGTGACAGCGCTAAACTGCACCCCAACCCTAGTCAACTCAGCGAAATCTCTAGGGATCACTTTAGATGAGAACCTCGACATGCAAGCCCACACTAAGTCAGTGGCTAAGAGTGCCCGTTTTCACTTGAACTACTTAAGGAAACTGAAACCAACAATCTCAGAGGCGGAGCTTAAACTAGCAGTCCAATCTCTAGTCATCTCAAGGATTGAATATGGGTGCTCCACCTTAGCCGGTCTACCTAAAACGGCCACAGCACCGCTAAAAGCATGTCTCAACGCAGCGGCAAGACTTATCACTGGTTCTAGGAAATTCGATCGTATCTCTCCTCACCTGAAAGCATTAAACTGGCTCCCCTATGAAGCTAGAATTCAACTAAAAATAGCATGTATCACCGATAAAGCGCTCCACTACAACACACCGAGATATCTAGCCGGGAAAATTGAACTATCAGGAGGAAACAGACCAGCCAGGAGTGCCAAGAAACTGCTGTTGCGGCCAGCCATCTTCCGGAAAAAGAAATCTTACGATCAGGCGTTCTCGGGAGCAGCCCCCAGAATATGGAATTCACTACCTCCAAACATTAGAAAGATTCAGATTACAGCAACATTTAAGAGGGAAGTGGAAAGCATCCTGAGGAGTAAATACCTCACATAGCGAAGACTTCTGATCACTAATGAGATTTATTGTTATCCTAATACAGAGCATCTACGTAACCGGAAGGGAAAGATGCCTATGTGAATGAAGACAATGTGGAACAATGCTTCGGGACAGGAGTCTCTCCTGAGACCGACTTGTATCCTTACTGCTACCTCATGCTAATATGAATACTCATACTTATATATGCACCTCCTGAATGACGTATGATAACCTACCTCATATGTGTTTGCGCTTTAAACTGTAGGCTATATAGACTAGTATCTAACCTAACTCTTAATGTAAACGCACATGTTATGTAAATTTATATTTACTCTCACTTTCGAATGTCAGATAAGTATCTACCTCATATTGCCATATAAGTATCTACCTCATATTCTGACTGATTTGTAAGTGTTATTACATATGTTAATCTTAACCAACCTCATAATGTGAAGCGCTCTGATACCCACGGGTCTTGTTCGCGCTATACAAAACTTTACAATACAAATAAAACTCTTCCTTAAATTTTGAGGGTATTGTCGATTAATGAGATCGGCCTATAGCAACTAGGGTCCGATCTTGATCCTTTTTTAAAAATTGGTACAATTACAGAGGTTGACCATGTACTGGGAATGTCGGTAGTAATTAGATTATTAAAAACATTTAATAATAAGGGGGCCCAAAATTCATGTTCCACTTTTATGAGGTTTATCTGTAGACCATCAGGTCCAGGTGCTTTATTGCCCAAACTCTGCGATATTGCCTCCTCAACCTCACCTATAGTTATTGTAATTTTAGTTGGGCACATATTAGACACAGAATTATCACAATATAATGGGGGGGCATATATTTTAAAAAAGTGAGCAACCCATACTTCGCTGGAGATATTGCAATCGAGGGGTGTAGAGGGATTCCCGAAAGTTCTTAAAGATTTGGTTGCGGACCAAAAGGCAGTTGTGCTTTTAGTGTTAGCTGCACAAGCCAAATTATCCCAGTGTTCTTTCAGAACGGTGTCACGCCTGGTTCTTAAGGCCCTCTTATAATTTGACCTTAGTGTGCGAATGAGCATAGGATCTCTTATGTTTGCAGACAAAGCCACTCTCAGCTCCCTGTTGGCTTTTGAGCAAGTATTATCGAACCATTTGGGGTCAGAGTTGCATATACCCACTGGTCTAGAGATCAGGTTTTTTATGCTTGCACATAGTTCGATAAGTGCAGTAACAACCGCAGGATTAGGGTCTGCCGAGACCAAGCACGTCTCCCATAAGGTTGGATATGTTTTTACCATTTTCGCAAAGATCTCCTTATAGTCCAGACCTCTCCATTTGACTCTCAAAGTGTCAGTGGAGAGCTGTAGATTACTAGCACCAGGTTCTTTCCTGAGATTTGCGGGGTGGGCCACCTTTAACAGAACAACTATGGGGTTATGGTCTCCAAAGGTAGACCGCTTTACCTCTGCCCCGAGGAGATAACTTTGTAGTGAGGGTGATAGAAACACATAATCAATGACTAACCCTCGTCCTGATCCTCTGTAGGTGGTTATTAAATTCCCATTATTATTAATTGGGGCAATGTCCATTACGTTCAGGAGGCTGGTGTTTACTAAATGATCTATTAGCTCATACCCCCTTTTACATGGATTATGGATATTAGGATCAGAAGAGAGTCCGTTGACACCACTTCCAATCTTTGCATTAAAATCACCACCCAAGAAAATACCCGTCAAATTATATTTCCCTAATAGGTTATCTTGATCCATAATAAAATCAAAAAGTTGGACAAAATTGGGATTCGGAGTTCTTAAAAAATCATTATTATAAAAGTTAATAAAACAAATAGAAGGACCCTGTGTGTAGATTAGAGCTTGGAAATTGGTTTGACCGGTGGGAATTAATTTTGTTCTACCCCCTGAAGCGATTCTGATCCATATTGATAGTCCCCCTATCAGTCTGCCATAGCTCGGAGTTGCGGGGATGGTATTAAAACATTCATATCCCTCAAGGTATAGCTCTTTAGGGGCCCAAGTCTCTTGGAACAAGAGAACATCATGTTCTCTAATCATATTCACCCACTCTATTGATTTTAACTTTGGAGCTAAGCCTGCCACATTCCAACTTAGGACATTCAGTGTGGAATCTGGAATATCGGCTTTACAGATGTGGGACACTTCGGGGTTGACAGAAGCAATCACATCCACATTCCCACACACCAGTGAACTATTAAAAATGGGTGGCTCAGAGGGTCAATCAAGTGTATCCAAATCAGAGAGGGCCGATATTGGTTAGTGAGCTGGGGAGCGGGGGAGACTGAGGATTGTGTCAGTGATCGTTTGTAAAAGAACCCAAGGGATAAAGCACAGATGTCAGTTTGGCTAAGATTGCTAGTTTCCTTGACTTCAAGTATCGATCCAGCAATCCTTGGGTGTGAAAAATTAATGACAATGCAGTCCCCTTTGATAGTTTTTGGTGTAGGCCCTACCCAGCCCACCCTACGGACCATTAAAATTTCACTCATGTCGGGCCTTTTGGACCTTTTGTGTTTAGCCAACCAATCCATACATTTATTTCTAAGCTGAACCCAAGACTCAGATTTGTTTTTCTGTAGGGGAGGAACCCCTGCAAGAACTAAAACGTATGGGCATGATGGAGGTGGCAGGTTCAAAATATCTTTATTAGGTTCGTCAGGCCCTTTATCCATAACCACAGCTATACTGGCATTATCTATCGACCCGCTGTGGGTAGGTTTTGGGTTAGGATTGCATGGTAAGCTAGGGCATGTAGGTGTATTGCTATCAATGGTGACTGACAAGGGTTTTGCAGTTTGAGTTGCTGGGGGTACAGGGTAGGGCATTAATGTCCCTAATGGCTTGGGTACTACAACTTTGGGTACTAAGGGTGAAGGGATAGATAGTTGTTTTCCAGGCATATGGGCTGTCGAGATATTAACAGGATTGGTAAGTACATTATTTTCCTTGTGTGACGGTGTGGGTTTCAAGGTTAAATTTTCCAATCGATCTAATCGTTTCCACAACCTATCAAAACTTGAATCTATCAACCCTTTAACACGATTACAAACTGTATCAACAATAATATTGATTGCAGTGTCCCCCAATATGAAGTCTGAAAAGCCGGTTTGTGTAGATTGTGATTCCTTAGAATTACATTGTATGTCATCCTCGAGTACAATGATTGGAACAGTACTATCGCTATCTCTGTTGTCAGTTGGAATTTGAACTGTGGAACGCTCAGAATCAATAGTAGGATCGATGATAGTGGAATTACTCTCAAGCCATCTATTTAAGGTTGCACATTGGGGTTTCAAACGAGATGGCTGCTTTCTTTTAGGTTTGGGACAGGGCTGTTTTGATGCCTTCCTCTTCTTTTTAGTTCCACATATTTCTGGGTCCGGCGTAGTGGGTACATTCATTGTGGGTAAGTGATCAATTTGGCTTAGATCAGCTTCGACATGTATAACCGGGCTGATCAGATCCGGGCCTTCCAAGTCCAAGGATGTTTCTCCCATTACTGTCTGAGGTACATGTACAGTTACTGTGCGTGACAGTGATTGGGCCATGCTAATGTCTGAGGTGTCATGTAAGTCTATACCTAATTGTTTAGTGGAAGCCACAGACAATCTCCTCTTTGCCATCTGAATTTCATTGCTTACCTAGGTCATAGCATGCTCCAGTACAGTGTCAATGGTATTTAAATTGGTCGCAGTAGCTATGGCACCATTCTTTCCCATGTTATACTGCAGATGAGGGTATGAGCCTGGAACAAAGTATGAAGGCACTCACCGGTCGTTTATCAAAGGGTAGATGTCAGGGGTAAGGCCCTGCCCTGCCTCCTCCTGCCCCGGACGGCAACAGACGGCCCGCCCTTTGCCCGGGCTTAGCCCGGCGTCGCCCGCGCGCGTCCCGCGACGCGGGAGAAATGCCTCGCCTATGAGCGCCTCCGGGCGTGGAAGTGGGCGGGGTGGAGTGAGCAGGGAGACCTGGGGGCTGTAGTCCCCGCCCTCGGCGGCCGCGTGTTGGTTGTAGCGGCGGCTCAGGAGACTTGCAGCTGGTTTCCAAGCCCCCCGGTCAAGCAACGAGGTGAGGTAGGTGCCCAACAACCTCCAACAGCAGGTCCGATTTAACTTTCAGGAGCCCATTTGGGAGATATGCATATTGCCATGACGGTTCTTAATGTAACAGTCAGCTCATTCCAGAACCACGGATCAGTGTGCCCACTACAGTCCCCTGAGACACCCTGGCCTCAGAATCATGTGTGTCATCCAACACTGTGCCCATTCTATGTGAGTTCAGCATGGGTCTGCCTCAGTGGCATTGGTCCCTGGCATAGTTCTTATTTATCATGTGTCTGCTACATGTTCCCACTGGACATGGATGCAAAATTTGGCTTGTGCATACTCACACTGGGCAGTGCCTGTGTGCCTATTAACAACAATCTGTTGTTGGTTGTTTGTGACTAATATGTATTGGCAGCCCCACAAGGTGAGCTTGGGTTACTTTTTGAATTGTTGCTGCAAAGTTTTTGTTACCCCGATTCTGAGTTCTGACTTCTTGAGCAGTATCAATCACATTGACTGAGGGATGGGGTGTTGTGCAGGAGAGGTCTAATGGGCCTGCCTGATTTGACCTTGGCAGTTGTGACCTGTGGGTGAGAATAAGCATGGGCGTAAAATCCGTTCCGCTCGCGGATTTTGCGGATTTTTGGTAAATTCGCAATCCGCGAACTCTCGCGAACTTACCGAAAATTCGTAAATCCGTGCGAAGCGGATTTTTTTGCTTGGTCGCACTTGCCAACTAGAATACTATACAATTTCGCGGGAGTAAACACTTGCGAAAACGTAGATGCGGCGGGCAGCGACAATCTCGCAATTGCGAAATTGCTAAATTTGCAATTTCGCACAAGAAATCCACCAGCAGGCAGCATAAACCTTAAGAATTATGATTTTTATCAGAATAACTCCTCAGGTTGACATTTGCCTGCACTTTTTTTTTGCAAGGAGTCCATTTTGGGGGGGGGGCGGAAAGAAGTGCACCACAGTCTCCAACTTCCTGTTCCTGTCTAGCAGGCTCCTCTCAGTGCTTTCTTCATGTGCTGGTCACTTTGAGTTGGATCTTGACCTGGAAGCACTCAGCAGGTGCAAACGTTCAATCTTATCATTAGTAACCATTCCCTGTAGTGCCTGGAAGGATTACTTTTTGTGGATGCTGCTGGATATTTGGATTTTTGCAAAACTGAAAGCACTTAGCAGGTGCAAAAGTTCAATCTTATCATTAGTAACCATTCCCTGTAGTGCTTCCTGAGGGGCCCCTTCAGAGTTCAGTTGCCTACTTGCAACTATTCTATGACCCTGCTCTGACCCTCACAGCAGGCTCAGAGAAAGCAATTACAGATAAGGAAGCAGGTTCCAGCCAGGAAGTTCAAATTCAGTAACACATTAATCAGCCCCTAATTAATTTATGTCAGTTGAGGCAGGGCAGGTGTGCTTTTCCACTCATAATCTACAGTGATGAACTAGAGGGTGGCATGGGTGAGCCAGAGGGTGGCATGGGTGACCCAGAGGGTGGCAGTGGTGAAACAGAGGGTGGCAGTGGTGAAACAGAGGGTGCTGTGATGAACCAGATGTAGAAACAACATGTTCGCGACCGTTGCTACCCGAAAAGTAAGTTCGCGTTTGCAAACTGGTACAAAATCCTCGCGAACTGGCAAAAATCCTTGCGAACACAAAAAAAAAAAATCCGCAAATTCGCGAGAGTTCGCGGATTTTGCGGATTGCGAATCCGTAAATACGCAATTTCGCGGATAGCCAATTCGCAAAATCCGCCCATGCTTAGGTGAGAATTGGCTGGTCGATGTTTCACCATGCACTTCCCCTGTGATGGTGAACAGTGCTTTCATTTGGGGCTTGGCAGCCTATGTCATTTGTTTCCAGACATGATTGTGCCTCATTCATTTTTGCCACATGTATGTAGTTCTGGTGCAACGCTGTTTTGTCTTATTGTGCACACTACTGTGTTGACATTTTGCCTGGGGATAAGGGTGTGTCTACGATGCAGCAATGATTTTGTTCTTCACAATTGCAGACCCATTAGCTTGAGCATTGTCCTGATTTAGGACATGTGGGCCACTTCACATGATAGCAGTGGGTCTTATGTGCTAGCAACTGTATGATCAGGTAATAGATGCCCCTGTGAGGACTGACATATTTCAAGTTGTCTCACATTGATGATTGTACCTTGGCACTCCCAACACTTGTTAAAAGTTGTTTATGTTTTGAATGTGTTCATATGACAAGCTGTGTAGGTAACACTTATGTGCCTGCATGATAGTAGTCTCACAAGGTAGTGCACACAAAACAACATTTGCAATTGTTTGGAAGAAGCAGGCAGATTTTGAAGGAGGCCAGTGTTAGTGATTAATGTTGTGCCTTGATCTCCATATACATGTCCCCACAGTCGTCTTGAGTTCTTGAGACTCCTTTGTTGTCAATTTTACAAACTAATGTGTGTCAAGCCATAAAGACCTCCGTTGGACCATGTATATGGCAAATCTGCTACGCCATTTGTTTCTAACAGTATTTCATCTTAAAGTGTGCCAGCTGTTTCAATTAATGTGTATATGTTTTTTGTGTGCATTTCATTGTGAGACATCTTTCATGCAGGCCCATTTGTGTTCTCTTCACAAGATGGAGAATTAACACATTAAATACATGTTGGATGTGTGAAGTATGGTGAGTCCCAAGATGCCAACAATTTGTCACATTATTTTTCACCCAAATGTACTTACAGGGCTCTGAGTGTGGTGTCACCTTGGGGAGTGAGGTGGGTTAGTTTTCCCTGAGGCGCAACACTACTATTTATTTCTTTGTGAACTGGAGGTGGCATCACTTTATTGTATAGATCTGCTCTCCTGTAAACAAACAGAAGCATCTCAGTGTAATTCTCATTCAAGTTGTGGCCTGGTGTGTTCTCTGGATCCTTGTGTCCAAGTAGCATTGGGTCTATACCAACTGGGCAGTACTAGTCTCAAATATGTGCAGAGCTATCTGGCTGTTACTCATGATGCATGCCATGATTTGCAGTGTGACCTACTGATTTTGTGCTCATGTGTCAGATGTGTACAGGTGACTGATGTATTTTTGTTTCTTCTCCTTGCCCACAGCATCATTAACAGACACAGGAGGAGACATGAGCACGAACCAAGAGGAGGGACCCAGCCGCAGTGCCACCACAGCTGAGAAGTCGGAGGGAGCCAGTGGCACGGAGGGTGAGAGGAGTCAGGCGGCCGGACATTTGGAAGCCGATACTTCCTACCATGTGGACGGATCCGCTTCTGACTCCCAGGAGGAGGGAAAATACATGGTGACACCATCTAATATCACTGCGTCTGTCCCCGCCTCCTCCAGAGCCATCCCCACCCTCCCAGTTGCTAGCGTCCCTTCTGTCCATGCTGCCCCCATGTCTCCTTCGGCCCGGTACCGGAGCCCCTGCCCATGTCTCCCCTGCTGCCCTCAGTGCAGAGTCTGTGGATCTACTCAGGCAGATTCAGGTTGGTCAGACATCAATGCTGCCTGTCCTCCATGGCCACACTCAAATACTGACACAGTTGTTGTCATTCATGGAGGGCATGTCAGCTACGATGTCTGACCAACTTCGAATTCTATCGTCCATGGACTCCTCACTGACGGCAGCAGTTTCCCTCCTGCAGCGGTCCACCCCCTCCCTTCGGACCCATCCACACCCCCCTCTCCCATACCTGTCCAATGCAAACGCAGAGCAACAAGATCACGCACACCAACGGACACAACCAGCACACCACCACAGAAGTGAAAGAGCAGATCTCCTGGCACGCAATCTCAGAGGGATGCAGGCACACCCACAGGGGCTGGGTCAGACGGCAGGCACGCAGCCACAGACAAAGTCTGCAAGACTCACAGCCCTCTACCTCCACTCCCATAGTGTCCCTGGGTGCAGGTGGTGGTCTGGCTGAACTGGCAGCAGTGTGCAGCACTGAGTTTCTTTCCACCTTTGGCGTTGCACAAACCACTGAGGATACCTCCCCCCTGCACCCACAACACCTACCCTTCCCACTACTGTCCCTGCAGTGCCTGGCCCTGACCCAGATGATGCCCCCCACAGGTCAACAACCCTTTAGGTCATTCATGTGCAGGCAAGCTTGGGGTGGATGACCTCCCCAATGTCTCCCTACCAGACTTTAATGTGAACTGGCCATTGGCCTTACTTGAGCCGGGACTCATTTTTTTCACTCATTTTCCTTTGGAGCTGCATAAAGCATTTTATTTTTCATTCTAAACTATTGCATTTCAGGTACTTGCTTTAGGTGCTGAGGGCCTAGGAGTTGGTGTCATGGTAATGTTTTGGTGTTCTGAAAGATGTCTATTTTATGATGGTAATGAGGTGGACCATGGTATTTATGTGCCATCACAATGTCTCTGCAATTAATCATTGGTTGTGTGTGTTCAGTTTGGCTACAGACATTGTCCCAAGGAGTGTTCCTTCCTCTGTGACCCATGAGATCTTCACTACAGACAGTTGCACAATTGTTGTGCTGACATGTGTGCAGATTTCCTATTTTGTTGACGGTTCCCTTCAGCAATGGCCATGCCTGCTCACAGATGACTACTGCTCATTAGTCTGCCATCCATGCTACTCACTGTACTTGTGTTTCGAGTATGTACAAATGCCTTCATGAACGCATTCACCCTTTTCCCCACTATGCAGGTGTGTAATCACAGCCTAACCCTATGTTGGGAATTGTTATGCAGGGTATTTGTGCACATGACTCGCAATTTTGTGCATTGTATCTAAGGGGTTTCAACCCTATTCCTTCCATGAGAGATTACATGTTGGTGGTCTGACCACCACCTGGACATTCATATCAGCCCAGGGATGTACATGACAGTGTGTGTTCCCTTTCGCTCTCTTTGTTCGGTGGGCTGTTACATGACTATACACTACTGTGTCATGATGGTAGGGTGTGTAGGTTGCCAGCAACCTCCATGGGTGGGTATGCATGTGGGATCTGACATCACACCCACAAGTGGTGTGTCACGCAGTGTGCGACAGAAATCCATCCTCCATGGAGTGGGACACTGCTGTAAGTGATGTGTTGCTATGGCACTATCAGGAAACTCACAAGTTAGGGATGTAAACATACACCCATGTAGTTGTGGTATTGTGATGACAATGCCCCCCTATATCTGAGCACTGCTGGGAGTCCTGTGCGCCCACCCCTCTTATGTCTGGGCATTGCTGGGAGTCATATCTACCCATCCCCATATTGTTGGGCACTGCTGGGAGTCCTCTGCACCCACCCCCATATTGTTGGGCACTGCTGGGAGTCCTGTACACCCACCCCTCTTATGTCTGGGCACTGCTGGGAGTCCTGTGCACCCACCCCTCTTATGTCTGGGCACTGCTGGGAGTCATATCCACCCACCCCCATACTGCTGGGCATTGATGGGAGTCCTGTGCACCCATCCCTCTTATGTCTGAGCACTGCTGGGAGTCCTGTGAACCCACCCCTCTTATGTCTGGGCACTGCTGAGAGTCATATCCACCCACCCCCATACTGTTGGGCATGGCTGCGAGTCCTCTGCACCCACCCCCATACTGTTGGGCACTGCTGGGAGTCCTATGTGACTCACCACTCTTATTTCTGGACACTGCTGAGAGTCCTCTGCACCCACCCCCATACTGTTGGGCACTGCTGGGAGTACTGTGCACCCACCCCTCTTATGTCTGGGCACTGCTGGGAGTCAAATCCACCCACCCCCATACTGTTGGGCACTGCTGAGAGTCCTGTGCACCCACCCCTCTTATGTCTGGGCACTGCTGGGAGTCCTGTGCACCCACCCCTCTTATATCTGGGCACCGCTGGGAGTCACATCCACCCAACCCCATAATGTTGGGCACTGTGGAAGTCCTCTGCACCCACCCCCATACTGTTGGGCACTGCTAGGAGTCCTGTGCACCCACTGCTCTTATGTCTGGGCACTGCTGGAAGTCATATCAACCCACCCCCATTTTGTTGGGCACTGCTGTGAGTCCTGTGCACCCACCCCTCTTATGTCTGGGAACTGCTGGGAGTCATATCCACCCACCCCCATACTATTGGGCACTGCTTGGAGTCCTGTGCACCCAGCCCTCCTATGTCTGGGCACTGCTGGGAGACTTGTGCACCCACCCCTCTTATGTCTGGGCTCTGCTGGGAGCCATATCCACCCACCCCCATATTGTTGGGCACTGCTGGCAGTACTCTGCACCCACCCCCATACTGTTGGGCACTGCTGGGAGTCCTATGCACCCACCCCTCTTGAGACTGGGCACTGCTGGGAGTCATATCCACCCACACCCATACTGTTGGGCACTACTGGGAGTCCTGTGCACCCACCCCTCTTATGTCTGGGCACTGCTGGGCGTCCTGTCCACCCAACCCTCTTATGTATTGGCACTGCTGGGAGTCATATCCACCAACTCCCACATTGGTGGCCACTGCTGGGAGTCCTCTGCACCCACCCCCAAACTGTTGGGCACTGCTGGGAGTAATGTACACCCACCCCTCTTAAGTCTGGGCACTGCTGGCAGTCCTGTGCTCCCACCCCTCTTATGTCTGGGCACTGCTGGGAGTCCTGTGCACCCACCCCTCATATGTCTGGGCACTGCTGGGAGTCATATCCATACACCCCTCTTATGTTTTGGCACTGCTGGGAGTCTTATCCACCCACCCCCATACTGTTGGGCACTGCTGGGAGTCCTCTGCACCCACCCCCATACTGTAGGGCACTGCTGGGAGTCCTGTGCACCCACCCCTCTTATGTCTGGGCACTGCTGGGAGTCCTGTGCACCCACCCATCTTATGTCTGGGCATTGCTGGGAGTCATATCCACCCACCCCATACTGTTAGACACTGCTGCAAGTCCTGTGCACCCACCTCTCTTATGTCTGGGCACTGCTGGGAGTCCTGTCCACCACCCCTCTTATGTCTGGGCAATGCTGGGAGTCATATCCACCCACCCCCATATTGTTGGGCACTGCTGGGAGTCCTGTGCACCCACCCCTCTTATGTATTGGCACTGCTAGGAGTCATATCCACCAACTCCCATACTGTTGGGCACTGCTGGGAGTCCTCTGCACCCACCCCCAAACTCTTGTTCACTGCTGGGAGTAATGCACACCCACCCCTCTTAAGTCTGGGCACTGCTGGCAGTCCTGTGCTCCCACCCCTCTTATGTCTGGGCACTTCTGGGAGTCCTGTGCACCCACCCCTCATATGTCTGGGCACTGCTGGGAGTCATATCCAAACACCCCTCTTATGTTTGGGCACTGCTGGGAGTCATATCCACCCACCCCCATACTGTTGGGCACTGCTGGGAGTCCTCTGCACCCACCCCCATACTGTAGGGCACTGCTGGGAGTCCTGTGCACCCACCCCTCTTATGTCTGGGCACTGCTGGGAGTCCTGTGTACCCACCCCTCTTATGTCTGGGCACTACTGGGAGTCCTGTGCACCCACCCCTCTTATGTCTGGGCATTGCTGGGAGTCATATCCACCCACCCCCATACTGTTGGACACTGCTGCGAGTCCTGTGCACCCACCCCTCTTATGTCTGGGCACTGCTGGGAGTCCTGTCCACCCACCCCTCTTATGTCTGGGCACTGCTGGGAGTCATATCCACCCACCCCCATACTGTTGGGCACTGCTGGGAGTCCTCTGCACCCACCCCCATACTGTTGGGCACTGCTGGGAGTCCTGTGCACCCACCCCTCTTATGTCTGGGCACTGCTGGGAGTCCTCTGCACCCACCCCCATACGGTTGGGCACTGCTGGGAGTCCTGTGCACCCACCCCTCTTATGTCTGGGCACTGCTGGTAGTCATATCCACCCACCCCCATACTGTTGGGCACTGCTGGGTGTCCTCTGAACCCACCCCCATACTGTTGGGCACTGCTGTGAGTCCTGTGCACCCACCCATCTTATGTCTGGGCACTGCTGGGAGTCCTGTGCACCCACCCCTCTTATGTCTGGGCACTGCTGGGAGTCCTGTGCAGCCACCCCTCTTATGTCTGGGCACTGATGGGAGTAATATCCATCCACCCCCATACTGTTGGGCACTGATGAGAGTCCTGTGCACCCACCCCTCCTATGTCTGGGCACTGCTGGGAGTACTGTGCACCCACCCCTCTTATGTCTGGGCACTGCTGGGAGTCACATCCACCCACCCCCATACTGTTGGGCACTGCTGGGAGTCCTCTGAACCCACCCCCATATTGTTGGGTGCTGCTGGGAGTCCTGTTCACCCAAGGCTCTTTTCTCTGGGCACTGCTGGGAGTCATATCCACCCACCCCCATATTGTTGGGCACTGCTGGGAGTCCTGTGCACCCACCCCTCTTATGTCTGGGCACTGCTGTGAGTCCTGAGCACCCACCCCTCTTATGTCTGGGCAATGCTGGGAGTCCTGTCCACTCACCCCTCTTATGTCTGGGCAATGCTGGGAGTCATATCCACCCACCCCCATACTGTTGGGCACTGCTGGGAGTCCTGTGCACCCACCCCTCTTATGTATTGGCACTGCTGGGAGTCATATCCACCAATTCCCATACTGTTGGTCACTGCTGGGAGTCCTCTGAACCCACCCCCAAACTCTTGTTCACTGCTGGGAGTAATGTACACCCACCCCTCTTAAGTCTGGGCACTGCTGGCAGTCATGTGCTCCCACCTCTCTTATGTCTGGGCACTTCTGGGAGTCCTGTGCACCCACCCCTCATATGTCTGGGCACTGCTGGGAGTCATATCCAAACACCCCTCTTATGTTTGGGCACTGCTGGGAGTCATATCCACCCACCCCCATACTGTTGGGCACTGCTGGGAGTCCTCTGCACCCACCCCCATACTGTAGGGCACTGCTGGGAGTCCTGTGCTCCCACCCCTCTTATGTCTGGGCACTGCTGGGAGTCCTGTGCACCCACCCTCTTAAGTCTGGGCACTACTGGGAGTCCTCTGCACCCACCCCTCTTATGTCTGGGCATTGCTGGGAGTCATATCCACCCACCCCCATACTGTTGGACACTGCTGCGAGTCCTGTGCACCCACCCCTCTTATGTCTGGGCACTGCTGGGAGTCCTGTCCACCCACCCCTCTTATGTCTGGGCACTGCTGGGAGTCATATCCACCCACCCCCATACTGTTGGGCACTGCTGGGAGTCCTCTGCACCCACCCCCATACTGTTGGGCACTGCGGGGAGTCCTGTGCACCCACCCCTCTTATCTCTGGGCACTGCTGGGAGTCCTGTGCACCCACCCATCTTATGTCTGGGCACTACTGGGAGTCCTGTGCACCCACCCCTCTTATGACTGGGCATTGCTGGGAGTCATATCCACCCACCCCCATACTGTTGGACACTGCTGCGAGTCCTTTGCACCCACCTCTCTTATGTCTGGGCACTGCTAGGAGTCCTGTCCACCCACCCCTCTTATGTCTGGGCAATGCTGGGAGTCATATCCACCCACCCCCATATTGTTGGGCACTGCTGGGAGTCCTGTGCACCCACCCCTCTTATGTATTGGCACTGCTGGGAGTCATATCCACCAACTCCCATACTGTTGGGCACTGCTGGGAGTCCTCTGCACCCACCCCCAAACTCTTGTTTACTGCTGGGAGTAATGTACACCCACCCCTCTTAAGTCTGGGCACTGCTGGCAGTCCTGTGCTCCCACCCCTTTTATGTCTTGGCAGTGCTGGGAGTCATATCCACCCACCTCCATACCGTTGGGCACTGCTGTGAGTCCTGTGCACCCACCCCTCTTATTGTGGTAAATAAATAAATAATACCCTATTTTTGAATGAATAAATGAATAACAGATAGCTCAATAAATAAGAGTCAAGATTCGAGGTAGTAGGAGTTTTGCAGGTTTAATACAGCAAATACAGGAATAGGATGGCAAGGCCCAGCAGCGCTGCCGGGGTCAGGATCGGGACAAGGGAATCACTTTTTAATAACAGTGCATGAGCATATATACATAACGCAAACACATAGCATTACATTGCAATAGGCGTAGCAGTGGGTGGAGCAATAGGCGTGACGCGTAGCAGTCGCGAAAGATAAGGGTGAAAAGAGGTGTAACAGGGCGTATACATAGACATGTGATGCAAACGTAACAGAATATGTCATGAATGGGGCGGAAACCATGGAGGGGGCTACCTGAGGAGCCGGGACCTCTAACCTGATGGTGCGCGCAAACTAGCAATGACGTGTTACTAGGAGAAGCTGGGGCTATGAACTCTGTGCTAGGAGCAGAGACTGAAGTCTGGAGAGTCAGGGCGACATGTACCTAAACAGTATCTAGTATCTGATGTTTAGAGGACATGTTGATATAAACTAGAAGTCAGGAGGGGAAAGGCTAACTTGATTCTAAGACTGGACCATGCATTATTCTACATGTAGTGCGTGATGAAGAATATTAAATGACCATTAAATGCAGTATTTCTCTAACGTGGAGACGTGAAGGCTAGACAATGACGGAAACTATCGATGCGATTCAGTAGCTTTAGGAATGCAGAGAAGGAGGACTGAACTGATAACTGGAATCATAACATATTCTTGGCAGACTCAGAGGCAGAGCCAGGGTGAGCCGGGCACTGCGAGGCAGGAAGCAAGTGAAGGGTCGAGGATACAGGTGGGGGCTGTATCGCTCCTCAGCGAGGCTTCAGGAGACAGGAGCTGAATCTGGTGTCCAGGCCCTTTTGTGGCCTAGAAACGGGGACTTTACAATGGAATAACGTGCACACTGAGAAACGTGGCAACGTAACTTTACATAGGCCTGATATTCGTAGTATTCACGAGAACTGGAAACTGGCATACTAGAGGTGGACACAACTGTAATTGCGTCATTAATCGAACATAGGGAATGCATATGCATATTTAATCATGCACACATAACATATGATGGATGACACGTAGGGACACAGAACATGGCAAAATTTACTTTTCCACATTCCCTCCTTGTCACTACGTTTCCATCAGGAAACATCAATATTCATGATACCATCTATCATTTCATACAGTATCATTTGCTCGTCTCGAATTATCCTGGAACGGGATTTAGAACGGGGCTTGGGACTAGGAATACAAGAGGTAGCACAGATGCCGCAAATCGCAGGGCCACATTGTATACAGAGGCAGCAGCTGAATATGATCGCTACTGCAATACCTAGAAAGGACAAGACTTTCCATCCCCAGGCAGAAATTATATTCCAGAACCAACCGGACCATGTCCAGGTGCCTGGATCTTGGTGTAACAGATGGGCAATTTTATGGAGTCTGGTTATAGCTGAATAAACAGACGGCGCGTTATTTGGAATGAAAATGCAGCAACTAGATCCGATGACTCTACAGGCCCCGCCCCTATCGGCCAGTATGACGTCAAGGACGAGACGATTCTGTAAAACGACAAATCTCATAGCAGATTGCTCTTCAGTTAAGTTACCTAGAGCAGAGGCAGTCTCATTGACTACTGCTTCAAGGGTTCTGGTTAACCTACGGATCAGCTTACTATTCTGGATAGGTCCTATAAAGAAAAAGAAACCTCTATTGAAATCTGTATACTGTTCTAGAGCAGTTTCAGTATAATCGACAATGGGGGACTCCCTTCTATGTCTAATGTGTACTAGATGTGTGTTTCTATGATAATCAGGTGGGGCTAGGAAAACTGGTGGCAGTAGGAAGGCAATGTAACAGGTTCCCTCCCAATCGAGGGGCAGACGAACATATGCAGTTTGACCACAAATAAAATAAGAATGACGTGAAGCTTTGAAAATGGATTTCCCACTGTCACTATACTTGACAATAGTAGTACAATCACTATGTCCTACATGTACGGAACCATTATTTCGGACACATAGTTCGCCTTTAACTGGTAGTACTGAAATAGCAGGTAAGTCTGGAGTAGTATCAGACTGAACATTCAGGACCATGAAATTCGAAGAATAGTTACCTAAATTATAAACTTCATTTTCTAGATCTAACCCGGTTCTGTGGGGAAGACCTTGCTTGTCTGGGAAACATGTACTGTTAAGAAAAGACATATCTGTTGAGGATGACGTTAATGTGGACCATGCTCCACACGAACCATTATGTGAAAAAGGATAAGGAAAAAGTGGCAGAACTCCCTTCGGTATCTGGAAAGGGGGGAGTCGACCACACACCCAACAATTAGTGGCATTGCTGGTCTGATGTGAGTAATGTAACATGCGGATGAAAGAATTATTTTTCATAGCGAGGCGGTAAGAGAGTTCATGAGGAGGCAGATCACTAAACGTGTGCTCTATTGTAGCATTAGCAGACTTATTTACATGAAGAACTGGGAAATACAAGAAAAATGCATAACTGGTGCAGGAAATCATAATGCTGAGAAATAATATGAAACATAGAAAAACGATACATCGAATTGAGTTTTGACTAACTCTCTCACTATGGGGGTCTATTTTATACATGTCAGAAACAGTCTAACCGTTTCACCTAGGGGAGGACTTAGACAATCAAACTGGCTGACTTATTTTACTAGACCGGAGTTTCAACTTATACTCCTGTTGCGGAGTTTTCTCTAACAGGGGAGGGTTTGTAGCAATGTCTTTTGCGGGACAGTCCTTGAGAACAATATTTTGGCAATCCTTCAAATCCTGGGAAATGTTCTTTGAGACGGGTTTCAGTCCATAAAACTTCTTTATATGTGAAAGGTGCACCCAGCCTTTGCGACCCTCCAACTTCACGGCTGTACGGGTGGCGAGGAGGACCTGTCGGGGCTCCTTCCAGCGTGGCTCCAGCGGACTTGAGCGGTCAAAATTGCGGACCAAGACCATGGATCCTGGAACGATTTCATGCGGTGCCACCTCGGTATTGTCTGGAAATGCGGCGGCAACCTGTGAACGACAAGAGTTGAGGGCAGACATCAAGGAAGCTAGGTAATCTGTCAGCATATTACTTGAAACATCGGTAATACTTCGGGGTCTAGGAGTACCCCACATGTTAGGGGGGCGGCCGAATACGACCTCATACGGGGACAGACCTGATCTGGAATGTGCGACCATGCGCATATAAAATAAAGCGACTGGCAGAGCTACTAGCCAGTCCACTCCTTTCTCTTTACATACTTTTGCAATACGGATTTTCAGAGTCTGGTTATGTCTCTCTACGAGACCGGCTGCTTCAGGATGGCGTACACAATGAAACTTCCACTGGTACCCCAACAAAAGGGAAACATGCTTCATTAACTCAGATGAGAATGGCTGGCCGTTGTCAGAATATACGACTCTAGGGAGTCCATAACGGGGGAAGAACTCACGAACCAACTGCTTGGCAGTGGTCGCGGCTGTGTAATCTGGGACTGGATATGCTTCTGTCCACCTGGACAAAGCGCATACAACTACAAGGACATACTTGAAACCTCGACATCGTTCCATCTGAATATAATCCATCTGGAGGACTTCAAAAGGGTGGTCAGGGGGCTGGAATCCACCTTGTTCCACCGGGACACTTTTACCTGGATTAAACTGACAACATATCATACAGGTACGGACTTTCTGCTTGGCTGCAGCTCGTAAATGCTTGTTGAACCAGATGTTCTGGATACTGTCTAACATAGCTTTTTCTCCTAAATGTGCTGGACTATGTGCGGTATTAATAATGACTTGAACCATAGAGTCGGGGAGAAACCATGTGGCTCTACCCTTCGTTAACCATCCTTGATCTGTCTGGACCCCTCCTTGTTCGGACCATTTCTTGATTTCTTCAGGAGTAGCATGTAACTGTATGTCTATGACATCTTGTGTAGGGTCTTTAACTGTCATACATGTAATCGGATCTGGAGTGTGTGTCTGTGTCGGATTAACTGGAATGTCTGGAGTCTGTGCTGTAAGCTT
This sequence comes from Lissotriton helveticus, assembly GCF_964261635.1. Classification (NCBI taxonomy): domain Eukaryota; kingdom Metazoa; phylum Chordata; class Amphibia; order Caudata; family Salamandridae; genus Lissotriton; species Lissotriton helveticus. Next base: position 1,306,568,964 of record NC_136061.1, read on the forward strand.
GGCTGTGCGATCTGCTAAATCGTTACCTTGAGAAATAATGTCAGTAACTTTCGTATGTGCTTTGCACTTCATGATAGCGATAGATGTCGGTAAATGTATGGCATCTAACAGAGCTTGAATAAGGAGACCATGCTGAATCTTGGTTCCATGAGAAGTCATGAAACCTCTCTCCTGCCAGAGCACTCCGAAGTCGTGTACAACTCCAAATGCGTAGCGTGAATCTGTGTAAACATTAACTTTCAAGTTCTTGGCGTGCATGCAGGCTTGTGTCAGAGCAACTAGCTCTGCTGCTTGAGCGGACAGGGTGTCAATACGGTGTGTTTCAATAACTTCAGTGTCGGTAGTCACTGCATACGCGGCGACTAGTTCTCCTGTACTCGTTCTCATACATGAACCATCCACATAAAGTGTCAGGTCGGGGTCTGGTAACGGAATATCTGTCAGATCTTGTCTTGGCTTTGTCGTAATGTTAACTACTTCCACGCAGTCATGTGTGGCAGAATTCGGAGTAACTGATGGTAACAGTGTAGCAGGGTTCAGGATGTTGCAGCGTCTGATTTCTATGTGTGGCTGGAACAGTGTCAATTCGTAACCTGTTAAACGTGCAATTGTCAAGTGCTGAGTTTGTGTTCGATTTAAAAGAACTTCCACGGAATGTGGAACTTGTACTGACAAGGAGTGTCCTAAGACTATGGAATCACTTTGTCTGATAACTAGTGCTGTGGCTGCAACTGACTTAAGGCACGCAGGCAGAGCCTGGGCTACAGGATCTAATGTGCTCGAAAAATAAGCACAGGGCTTGTATTGTCCTGCTTGATCTTGTGTGAGAACAGATAATGCTGTACCTTCGCGTTCAGTGACGAAAAGTGTAAAAGGCTTACTGTAGTTCGGTGTCGCTAGAACTGGAGCTTGGCATAGGGCTTTCTTTAACTCATTGAAACTAAGTGTATGTTCAGATGTCCAAGGGAGGACAGTCGATACGGCTGCCTCCTGTGTCGTTAACTGTATCAGTGGCTTGGCTAGAAATGCATACTGAGGAATCCATTGTCTGCAGTAAGAAGTAAGGCCGATAAAAGCACGTACCTCCTTCTGGGTCTTGGGCTGAGGAAGACTCGCTATTAACTGGATACGGTCTGGTGTCAACTGCCTACCCCTCTTGGACAGTAAGTGTCCTAAGTAGACCACTTGCTGGACACAGAATTGAAGCTTAGAAGGGGACACCTTGTGCCCCATCTCGGCTAGGAAATACAAGACTGTAAGAGATGCTCGCTCGCAAGCACGTTCAGAACGGGCTGTGATCAGGAGATCATCGACATACTGGAGCAGGGCAGTGTCAGTTGGCATGTGAATGTTGTCTAGTTGTCTTTTAAGTGCTTGACTGTAAATGCTAGGGCTTTCTGTGAAACCTTGAGGAGCGCGTGTGAACATATAGCTCCTTCCATTTAAACAAAATCCAAAAAGAAACTGGCTGTCTGGATGAATAGGGACACTGAAAAACGCGTTCTTGAGGTCGATTACAGTAAAGAACGTGGCTTCGGAATCAATGGCTGTCAATAGGGAAGAGATATCTGGAACGACTGGGTACTGAGGAATAATACATTTATTAAGTTCTCGTAGGTCAATCACTAATCGATATACTGGGGGTGCATTTGGATCAGTACGTTTCATGACTGGAATGATCGGGGAATTGCATACATTGGAGTCAGTTTCTACAACCACTCCTTGAGCCATGAGCTCGTCAATAATTTTGGATAAGGCTGCTACAGCCTCAGGTGGCAATCTGTACTGTCTGATTCGTGGTAACACTACACCTGGCTTGAGAGTCACACGATAGGGTGTGATTTGCATATAACCAACATCAGTTGGACCTTGCGCCCATAGATGCTGCGGAACATTAGACAATCTGGGATCAAAATCTCGTAATACATAGTGACCCTTGAAGTCACGTAGGAACAGTCGTATTCCCTCTGGGGAACAGCATATAACTGCACCTAACTCTTTCAGTGTTTTAATACCTAATAAATTCTCTGGACATGACTTAGTAAGTAACAGATCAGTAGTGCGGGACAATGGACCTACTTCTAGAGTAACTGGCTTTGACATTTCATTTACAATGGGTTTTCCTGAAAATCCAAGGGAAACATTTCTTGAGCCTGAGAGCGGAGCCCCTGGAACTTCGGCGTGACTAATTGTGGTCCTACTTGCCCCTGTATCAATCAAAAACTTTCTGTCTTTCCCTAATACTTGACTGTGAACATAGGGACCTTCTTGATCTACAGGTATCTCGATGAGAGGCAAGCCTACCTCCCTCTCTAGGCTGTTTCATGAATACTGCTGGTACTCTGGATACTCAGACTGTGCATACTGGTACATCTGCTGTGTAACGTGCTGTGTTGCAGCAATAGGCTGCGGTGCTGTAACTGTCTGTGGTGCATTCTGTGGCTGAGGAGTCTGTGAAACTTGTTCTTGTCTAGGCGGACGTGGTCTTTCTTTAGTCTTACCAGTAGCTATGTTGTGTTTCAGAACTGCACACTCGTTTATAAAATGACCTGGCTGTTTACAATAATTGCAGTTCCCTTTAACGGGAGCTGCAGGACGACTGGCTTGATTCGGACCCCTCTTCTGACTGTCTTGAGGAACAGATTGTGCAACTAGTACTTTCATTTTCATGTCTTTCATACGTTTTCTCTCGTGTTCTTGTTCTTCCCTGATCCTATTCTGGTGGTATTGGAGCATCTGCAGCATCTGGGACGGGGTATTAGCTTGCCAGGTACTTTCGACTTTCAAAACTCGATTTTTAATTTGTGGACTTGAATTCTCGACTAATTTAGTAACAAAAAGGTAAGGGTATGACTCACTACTTGTCTTGAGGCCACTGTTGATGCTAAAACATTTCTCAAATCTAGAATAAAAATCACTAATGTCTTCGTCTTGTTTCTGTTTACAGGCTGAGATTGCATCCCAGTCTTCTTTTCTAGTTGTCAATAATCTGGGTAAAACTTGTATTAATAATTCCGGTAATTCTTTACATTTCGCTCCAAGACCGGTACCTGGTACTCGTGCCTTGTCTTCAGCTTCTAGAACTGCCCAATCGATCTTTTTCTCTCCCACCTCCCATTCTTTTTCCTTGAGCTTTTCATACACCCCTGCGGGCAGCAGAACCTTTAACATTTTAATTATATCTGGATACGTGTATTCTCCCATACGGAGCATGTCTTTTAATTCTCTATGGAACCCTGCTGGATCTTTATCATGACAGGGAATTAATTTCTTCATCTCTAGGAGTTCCATCTTTGTAATCGGAGTGTAAACAAACACTCGTTCTAGTTCGCCACCCGTTCCTCTAACTGGGTGGACTTCTCGTAACGGATTCTGTCTCTCTATGTAAAATGGTTTACTTTCTGGGGGTGAGACATGAACAAAATGCGGATTCAGAAACGTTCTATATTTGTGACGCTGTTCTAGAATGACACTAATTAAATCGGTACCTAAACCTTTCCATCTATACTGGAGTAACTCGTTCAGGATATCGTGTAACGGACCTGGATCAGAGTGTTGACCCTCATACAATGTAATGAGGTGCTGAATCATATACATACCCGCCAGTCGTTGTTCGGCTGGGGGCATTTTCAGAAACATTTGTGCCACTATTTCGTCTGGAAAAGTGGTAGAATCAGTAATCCATCTGACTGCTGATCGGACTAGTTCTTGTTCATGCATGGTACTTAACTCACTGTAACCGATTCGTGATTTCAGAATGTGATCGGTAGCTTGAAACACTTGTTCTAGAGAACCTTGTTCTGGTGCTGGATGATGAAAAATAGACTTGTGTTCTAGGCGTAAATGGCGATCTGGAAATCTAGATTTTCCTACATACGCTATTCTGTCGGGATTCTCGTCGTCTAACTCTTCAGGATCAGAGTTACTTTCTTTCTCGGTTACTTGTGCTGCTTTACGCTGTTCGTGTAACTTTATTATTTCTTTACGGATTTTCTTGTACATACTCTCCATAGCACCGACGGTCTTGTGCTTACCCTCGGCTATATTATCACTCCACCTTGTCAGGGTTTTCATTTCAGCCGGATCTTTAGACGGGTAATCTTGTTCTCTTATTAGACAATTGATCAGAAACTTTAATATCATGAGCTGGGTCTCAGCTTTCCTTTGAGACATGGCCTCGCCAATGCTTTCTGGATCATCCCCTGTACGGATGAAACGATATATTCTGTCTAGATCTTCTTTCATATTCGGTAAGGTGACTAGATACTCGGTCACCTTTCTTACGCGGAATGAATATAGAACCATATTATCCTCGCCTGGGACTGGATCATAGCCGCATTCGGCAAGGGATTTTCTTATTTCTGCTACAGTCTGATGTCTGGGCGTACGCTGTGACGCTTGCATATGTAATTCGGCTGTCGTTAAACGCTTGTGTGGCGGCGGGGTTTGAGGAGTACCTCCCCCTGCGGCCCCTAAACTAGAGTCGTCTACTGAGGCTCTTCGTCCTGGCAGAGTGGGAAATGGAAATGTAGGCTGGACTTGTATGGCGGGCTGGACCGGGGGTACCGTAACAGGTACTCCGGTGTCTGGAGGAGCGGGAAGTGCCTGATTTACAGGGACTGGCGGAGCGCGAACAGGATTTGCATATTCTGGGACTGTGTCGTCCAAATAGGACGAAATAAAAATATCAGCTGCGGTCGGTTTGTGACGTAGCTTGGTCGGAACTAATGGTGGCGGGAAATTACTGGATGCCTCTGGGGTCGCTTTTGGCAAGCCCTCGGCAAGGAGAGGATACATACCCCTAATAAGGGCATGCCTCTGTCTGTCTGACTGTTCGGCTTTGACTTGTTCACCTATCTCGATTAGTTCTTTTTCTTGTGCTCGTTCTAAGGATTCTCTACTTAATTCTGACTTTCTGATTTCTTTTTCGGTTCTTTTATGAGCTTCTTTGCGCCATAACTCGATGGCATCTTTCTGTGACTGTCTGGCTTTCTTTTTCCATAATGCCTCTTCTACTCGCATGATGCACTGGGCATCCCATGTACCCGATACGGGCCATCTATACTTTTCTTCTAACTGTTTGGTATACTCTACCCATAAATCTAGATATAGTATGGCACTTATGCCATGCTTCTGATACATAAAATGACCTGGACTGTCCCTAGGCGGAACTGGAACTGCTGCTTCCAGCAGACCCTTTCTAGTTTTTAACTGACGTAACTTAGAAAACAAGGGCATGACTGGACTGTAATCTAGACACAATACAATACACAATGAACACGATACTTATTCCCCATTCATACCACGACATTAAAATACATGAAGAACATTTAAAAATAACAGTTCGAACAGAATACTACCTGGAATACGGAACACAGAATACATGAATTTTCTCGAGAACAGAACTGACTGGAACAGAAACTAGATGCACTGCTGAAACAGTACGAAACTTACCGGTCTCATAAAGAGACACGTCAGGACCCGTATCCACCGAAGTGGACACTTCGTTTGTGGGTCTGTGTACCACCAACCCACGGACCAGAGTCAATTAAATTGACCCTGTCTAGATACTACCCCAGTAACGGTACTCACCGGGCAGCAAGAACGGAAGGCCTCAGACTGGACGGGACTGCTTGGACGCCGGACGGACGAACTTCGGACTTCTGTTACAGGTGGGCCTCCGGATACCTCGGACCTTGGACTCTCGGCTTGGGCTCTGGTCGGGACTCGCCGCGTTCCTCCACCGTCTCGTCTGGATGCTGGACCGCCTCCTCCGTCTCCTCCGTGGGCCTGAGGGATACTTGAAGCAGAAATATCTGCCGGTGCGCAGAAGAGTTCCGTCACGACTGCAGAGGGTCAGGGGGTCGGCGTGGCTTCACCGACGCGTGGGGAAAGGGCAAGTCCCTGTTCTGGCGCCATTATGTGGTAAATAAATAAATAATACCCTATTTTTGAATGAATAAATGAATAACAGATAGCTCAATAAATAAGAGTCAAGATTCGAGGTAGTAGGAGTTTTGCAGGTTTAATACAGCAAATACAGGAATAGGATGGCAAGGCCCAGCAGCGCTGCCGGGGTCAGGATCGGGACAAGGGAATCACTTTTTAATAACAGTGCATGAGCATATATACATAACGCAAACACATAGCATTACATTGCAATAGGCGTAGCAGTGGGTGGAGCAATAGGCGTGACGCGTAGCAGTCGCGAAAGATAAGGGTGAAAAGAGGTGTAACAGGGCGTATACATAGACATGTGATGCAAACGTAACAGAATATGTCATGAATGGGGCGGAAACCATGGAGGGGGCTACCTGAGGAGCCGGGACCTCTAACCTGATGGTGCGCGCAAACTAGCAATGACGTGTTACTAGGAGAAGCTGGGGCTATGAACTCTGTGCTAGGAGCAGAGACTGAAGTCTGGAGAGTCAGGGCGACATGTACCTAAACAGTATCTAGTATCTGATGTTTAGAGGACATGTTGATATAAACTAGAAGTCAGGAGGGGAAAGGCTAACTTGATTCTAAGACTGGACCATGCATTATTCTACATGTAGTGCGTGATGAAGAATATTAAATGACCATTAAATGCAGTATTTCTCTAACGTGGAGACGTGAAGGCTAGACAATGACGGAAACTATCGATGCGATTCAGTAGCTTTAGGAATGCAGAGAAGGAGGACTGAACTGATAACTGGAATCATAACATATTCTTGGCAGACTCAGAGGCAGAGCCAGGGTGAGCCGGGCACTGCGAGGCAGGAAGCAAGTGAAGGGTCGAGGATACAGGTGGGGGCTGTATCGCTCCTCAGCGAGGCTTCAGGAGACAGGAGCTGAATCTGGTGTCCAGGCCCTTTTGTGGCCTAGAAACGGGGACTTTACAATGGAATAACGTGCACACTGAGAAACGTGGCAACGTAACTTTACATAGGCCTGATATTCGTAGTATTCACGAGAACTGGAAACTGGCATACTAGAGGTGGACACAACTGTAATTGCGTCATTAATCGAACATAGGGAATGCATATGCATATTTAATCATGCACACATAACATATGATGGATGACACGTAGGGACACAGAACATGGCAAAATTTACTTTTCCACATTATGTCTGGGTACTGCTGTGAGTCCTGAGCACCCACCCCTCTTATGTCTGGCCACCGCTGAGAGACCTGTGCACCCAACCCTCTTATGTCTGGGCACTGCTGGGAGTCATATCCACCCACCCCCATACTGTTGGGTACTGCTGGGAGTCCTCTGCACAAACCCCCATACTGTTGGGCACTGCTGGGAGTCCTGTGCACCCACCCCTCTTATGTCTGGGCACTGCTGGGTGTCATATCCACGCACCCCCATACTGTTGGGCACTGCTGGGAGTCCTGTGCACCCACCCCTCTTATGTCGGCACTGCTGGGAGTCCTGTGCACACATCCCTCTTAAGTCTGGGCACTGCTCGGAGTCATATCCACCCACCCCCATACTGTTGGGTACTGTTGGGAGTCCTCTGCACCCACCCCCATACTGTTGCACACTGCTGGTAGTCCCCTGTACCCACCCCTCTTATGTCTGGGCACTGCTGGTAGTCATATCCACCCACCCTATACTGTTAGGCACTGCTGGGAGTCCTGTGCACCCTTCCCACTTATGTCTGGGCACTGCTGGGAGTACTGTGAACAAACCCCTCTTATGTCTGGGCACTGCTAGGAGTCATATCCACCCACCCCCATACTGTTGGGCACTGCTGGGAGTCCTGTGCACCCACTCCTCTTATGTCTGGGGACTGCTGGGAGTCCTGTGCACCCACCCCTCTTATATCCGGGCACTGCTGGGAGTCATATCCACCCACCCCCATACTGTTGGGCACTGCTGCGAGTCCTGTTCACCCACCCCTCTTATGTCTGGGTACTGCTGGGAGTCCTGTGCACCCACCCCTCTTATGTCTGTGCACTGCTGGGAGTCATATCCACCCACCCTCATACTGTTGGGTACTGCTGGGAGTCCTCTGCACCCACCCCCATACTGTTGGGCACTGCTGGGAGTCCTGTGCACCCAACCCTCTTATGTCTGGACACTGCTGGGAGTCCTCTGCACCCACCCCCATACTGTTGGGCACTACTGGGAGTCCTGTGCACCCACCCATCCTATGTCTGGGAACTGCTGGGAGTCCTGTGCACCCACCCCTCTTATGTCAGGGTACTGCTGGGAGTCCTGTGCAGCCACCCCTCTTATGTCTGGGCACTGATGGGAGTCATATCCATCCACCCCCATACTGTTGGGCACTGATGAGAGTCCTGTGCACCCACCCCTCCTATGTCTGGGCACTGCTGGGAGTCCTGTGCACCCACGGCTCTTTTGTCAGGGCACTGCTGGGAGTCATATCCACCCACCCCCATATTGTTGGGCACTGGGTGGAGTCCTGTGCACCCACCCCTTTTATGTCTTTGCACTGCTGGGAGTCATATCCACCCACCCCCATACCGTTGGGCACTGCTGTGAGTCCTGTGCACCCAACCCTCCTATGTCTGGGCACTGCTGGGAGTCATATCCACCCACCCCCATACTGTTGGGCACTGCTGGGAGTCCTCTGCACCAACCCCCATACTGTTGGGCACTGCTGGGAGTGCTGTGCACCCACCCCTCTTATGTCTGGGCACTGCTGGGTGTCATATCCACCCACCCCCATACTGTTGGGCACTGCTGGGAGTCCTGTGCACCCACCCCTCTTATGTCGGCACTGCTGGGAGTCCTGTGCACCCAACCCTCTTATGTCTGGGCACTGCTGGGAGTCATATCCACCCACCCCCATACTGTTGGGTACTGCTGAGAGTCCTCTGCACCCACCCCCATACTGTTGCACACTGCTGGGAGTCCCCTGTACCCACCCCTCTTATGTCTGGGCACTGCTGGTAGTCGTATCCACCCCCCATACTGTTGGGCACTGCTGGGAGTCCTGTGCACCCACCCCTCGTATGTCTGGGCACTGCTGGGAGTCCTGTGCACCCAGCCCTCTTATGTTTGGGCACTGCTGGGAGTCATATCCACCCACCCCCATACTGTAGGGCACTGCTGGGAGTCCTCTGCACCCACCCCCATACTGTTGGGCACTGCTGGGAGTCCTGTGCACCCACCCCTCTTCTGTCTGGGTACTGCTGGGAGTCCTCTGCACCCCCCCCATATTGTTCGGCACTGCTGGGAGTCCTGTACACCCACCCCTCTTATGGCTGGGCACTGCTGTGAGTCCTCTGCACCCACCCCCATACTGTTGGGCACTGCTGGGAGTCCTCTGCTCCCACCCCCATACTGTTGGGCACTGCTGGGATTCCCGTGCACCCACCGCTCTTATGTCTGGGCACTGCTGGGAGTCCGTTGCACCCACCCCTCTTAGGTCTGGGCACTGCTGGGAGTCCTGTGCACCCACCCCTCTTATGTCTGGGCACTGCTGGGAGTCATATCCACCAAACCCCATACTGCTGGGCACTGCTGAGAGTCCTGTGCACCCACCCCTATTATGTGTGGGCACTGCTGGGAGTCCTGTGCACCCACCCCTCTTATGTCTGGGCACTGCTGGGAGTCACATCCACCCACCCCCATACTGTTGGGCACTGCTGGGAGTCCTGTGCACCCACAGATTTGATGTCTGGGCACTGCTGGGAGTTATATCCACCCACCCCCATAGTGTTGGGCACTGCTTGGAGTCCTGTGCACCCACCCCTCTTATGTCTGGGCGCTGCTGGGAGTCATATCCACCCACCCCCATACTGTTGGGCACTGCTGTGAGTCCTGTGCACGCACCCCTCTTATATCTGGGCACTGCTGGGCGTCCTGTCCACCCAACCCTCTTATGTCTGGGCACTGCTGGGAGTCCTGTGCACCCTCCCCTCTTATGTATTGGCACTGCTGGGAGTCATATCCACCAACTCCCACATTGGTGGCCACTGCTGGGAGTCCTCTGCACCCACCCCCAAACTGTTGGGCACTGCTGGGAGTAATGTACACCCACCCCTCTTAAGTCTGGGCACTGCTGGCAGTCCTGTGCTCCCACCCCTCTTATGTCTGGGCACTGCTGGGAGTCATATCCATACACCCCTCTTATGTTTTGGCACTGCTGGGAGTCTTATCCACCCACCCCCATACTGTTGGACACTGCTGGGAGTCCTCTGCACCCACCCCCATACTGTAGGGCACTGCTGGGAGTCCTGTGCACCCACCCCTCTTATGTCTGGGCACTGCTGGGAGTCCTGTGCACCCACCCATCTTATGTCTGGGCATTGCTGGGAGTCATATCCACCCACCCCATACTGTTGGACACTGCTGCAAGTCCTGTGCACCCACCTCTCTTATGTCTGGGCACTGCTGGGAGTCCTGTCCACCACCCCTCTTATGTCTGGGCAATGCTGGGAGTCATATCCACCCACCCCCATATTGTTGGGCACTGCTGGGAGTCCTGTGCACCCACCCCTCTTATGTATTGGCACTGCTAGGAGTCATATCCACCAACTCCCATACTGTTGGGCACTGCTGGGAGTCCTCTGCACCCACCCCCAAACTCTTGTTCACTGCTGGGAGTAATGCACACCCACCCCTCTTAAGTCTGGGCACTGCTGGCAGTCCTGTGCTCCCACCCCTCTTATGTCTGGGCACTTCTGGGAGTCCTGTGCACCCACCCCTCATATGTCTGGGCACTGCTGGGAGTCATATCCAAACACCCCTCTTATGTTTGGGCACTGCTGGGAGTCATATCCACCCACCCCCATACTGTTGGGCACTGCTGGGAGTCCTCTGCACCCACCCCCATACTGTAGGGCACTGCTGGGAGTCCTGTGCACCCACCCCTCTTATGTCTGGGCACTGCTGGGAGTCCTGTGTACCCACCCCTCTTATGTCTGGGCACTACTGGGAGTCCTGTGCACCCACCCCTCTTATGTCTGGGCATTGCTGGGAGTCATATCCACCCACCCCCATACTGTTGGACACTGCTGCGAGTCCTGTGCACCCACCCCTCTTATGTCTGGGCACTGCTGGGAGTCCTGTCCACCCACCCTCTTATGTCTGGGCACTGCTGGGAGTCATATCCACCCACCCCCATACTGTTGGGCACTGCTGGGAGTCCTCTGCACCCACCCCCATACTGTTGGGCACTGCTGGGAGTCCTGTGCACCCACCCCTCTTATGTCTGGGCACTGCTGGGAGTCCTCTGCACCCACCCCCATACGGTTGGGCACTGCTGGGAGTCCTGTGCACCCACCCGTCTTATGTCTGGGCACTGCTGTTAGTCATATCCACCCACCCCCATACTGTTGGGCACTGCTGGGTGTCCTCTGAACCCACCCCCATACTGTTGGGCACTGCTGTGAGTCCTGTGCACCCACCCATCTTATGTCTGGGCACTGCTGGGAGTCCTGTGCACCCACCCCTCTTATGTCTGGGCACTGCTGGGAGTCCTGTGCAGCCACCCCTCTTATGTCTGGGCATGATGGGAGTAATATCCATCCACCCCCATACTGTTGGGCACTGATGAGAGTCCTGTGCACCCACCCCTCCTATGTCTGGGCACTGCTGGGAGTCCTGTGCACCCACCCCTCTTATGTCTGGGCACTGCTGGGAGTCACATCCACCCACCCCCATACTGTTGGGCACTTCTGGGAGTCCTCTGCACCCACCCCCATATTGTTGGGTGCTGCTGGGAGTCCTGTTCACCCAAGGCTCTTTTGTCTGGGCACTGCTGGGAGTCATATCCACCCACCCCCATATTGTTGGGCACTGCTGGGAGTCCTGTGCAGCCACCCCTTTTATGTCTTGGCACTGCTGGGAGTCATATCCACCCAACTCTATACCGTTGTGCACTGCTGTGAGTCCTGTGCACCCACCCCTCTTATGTCTGGGCACTGCTGTGAGTCCTGAGCACCCACCCCTCTTATGTCTGGGCACTGCTGGGAGTCCTGTCCACTCACCCCTCTTATGTCTGGGCAATGCTGGGAGTCATATCCACCCACCCCCATACTGTTGGGCACTGCTGGGAGTCCTGTGCACCCACCCCTCTTATGTATTGGCACTGCTGGGAGTCATATCCACCAACTCCCATACTGTTGGTCACTGCTGGGAGTCCTCTGAACCCACCCCCAAACTCTTGTTCACTGCTGGGAGTAATGTACACCCACCCCTCTTAAGTCTGGGCACTGCTGGCAGTCATGTGCTCCCACCCCTCTTATGTTTGGGCACTGCTGGGAGTCATATCCACCCACCCCCATACTGTTGGGCACTGCTGGGAGTCCTCTGCACCCACCCCCATACTGTAGGGCACTGCTGGGAGTCCTGTGCTCCCACCCCTCTTATGTCTGGGCACTGCTGGGAGTCCTGTGCACCCACCCTCTTATGTCTGGGCACTACTGGGAGTCCTCTGCACCCACCCCTCTTATGTCTGGGCATTGCTGGGAGTCATATCCACCCACCCCCATACTGTTGGACACTGCTGCGAGTCCTGTGCACCCACCCCTCTTATGTCTGGGCACTGCTGGGAGTCCTGTCCACCCACCCCTCTTATGTCTGGGCACTGCTGGGAGTCATATCCACCCACCCCCATACTGTTGGGCACTGCTGGGAGTCCTCTGCACCCACCCCCATACTGTTGGGCACTGCGGGGAGTCCTGTGCACCCACCCCTCTTATCTCTGGGCACTGCTGGGAGTCCTGTGCACCCACCCATCTAATGTCTGGGCACTACTGGGAGTCCTGTGCACCCACCCCTCTTATGACTGGGCATTGCTGGGAGTCATATCCACCCACCCCCATACTGTTGGACACTGCTGCGAGTCCTTTGCACCCACCTCTCTTATGTCTGGGCACTGCTGGGAGTCCTGTCCACCCACCCCTCTTATGTCTGGGCAATGCTGGGAGTCATATCCACCCACCCCCATATTGTTGGGCACTGCCGGGAGTCCTGTGCACCCACCCCTCTTATGTATTGGCACTGCTGGGAGTCATATCCACCAACTCCCATACTGTTGGGCACTGCTGGGAGTCCTCTGCACCCACCCCCAAACTCTTGTTTACTGCTGGGAGTAATGTACACCCACCCCTCTTAAGTCTGGGCACTGCTGGCAGTCCTGTGCTCCCACCCCTTTTATGTCTTGGCACTGCTGGGAGTCATATCCACCCACCTCCATACCGTTGGGCACTGCTGTGAGTCCTGTGCACCCACCCATCCTATGTCTGGGAACTGCTGGGAGTCCTGTGCACCCACCCCTCTTATGTCAGGGTACTGCTGGGAGTCCTGTGCAGCCACCCCTCTTATGTCTGGGCACTGATGGGAGTCATATCCATCCACCCCCATACTGTTGGGCACTGATGAGAGTCCTGTGCACCCACCCCTCCTATGTCTGGGCACTGCTGGGAGTCCTGTGCACCCACGGCTCTTTTGTCAGGGCACTGCTGGGATTCATATCCACCCACCCCCATATTGTTGGGCACTGGGTGGAGTCCTGTGCACCCACCCCTTTTATGTCTTTGCACTGCTGGGAGTCATATCCACCCACCCCCATACCGTTGGGCACTGCTGTGAGTCCTGTGCACCCAACCCTCCTATGTCTGGGCACTGCTGGGAGTCATATCCACCCACCCCCATACTGTTGGGCACTGCTGGGAGTCCTCTGCACCAACCCCCATACTGTTGGGCACTGCTGGGAGTGCTGTGCACCCACCCCTCTTATGTCTGGGCACTGCTGGGTGTCATATCCACCCACCCCCATACTGTTGGGCACTGCTGGGAGTCCTGTGCACCCACCCCTCTTATGTCGGCACTGCTGGGAGTCCTGTGCACCCAACCCTCTTATGTCTGGGCACTGCTGGGAGTCATATCCACCCACCCCCATACTGTTGGGTACTGCTGAGAGTCCTCTGCACCCACCCCCATACTGTTGCACACTGCTGGGAGTCCCCTGTACCCACCCCTCTTATGTCTGGGCACTGCTGGTAGTCGTATCCACCCCCCCATACTGTTGGGCACTGCTGGGAGTCCTGTGCACCCACCCCTCGTATGTCTGGGCACTGCTGGGAGTCCTGTGCACCCAGCCCTCTTATGTTTGGGCACTGTTGGGAGTCATATCCACCCACCCCCATACTGTAGGGCACTGCTGGGAGTCCTCTGCACCCACCCCCATACTGTTGGGCACTGCTGGGAGTCCTGTGCACCCACCCCTCTTCTGTCTGGGTACTGCTGGGAGTCCTCTGCACCCCCCCCCATATTGTTCGGCACTGCTGGGAGTCCTGTACACCCACCCCTCTTATGGCTGGGCACTGCTGTGAGTCCTCTGCACCCACCCCCATACTGTTGGGCACTGCTGGGAGTCCTCTGCTCCCACCCCCATACTGTTGGGCACTGCTGGGATTCCCGTGCACCCACCGCTCTTATGTCTGGGCACTGCTGGGAGTCCGTTGCACCCACCCCTCTTAGGTCTGGGCACTGCTGGGAGTCCTGTGCACCCACCCCTCTTATGTCTGGGCACTGCTGGGAGTCATATCCACCAAACCCCATACTGCTGGGCACTGCTGAGAGTCCTGTGCACCCACCCCTATTATGTGTGGGCACTGCTGGGAGTCCTGTGCACCCACCCCTCTTATGTCTGGGCACTGCTGGGAGTCACATCCACCCACCCCCATACTGTTGGGCACTGCTGGGAGTCCTGTGCACCCACAGATTTGATGTCTGGGCACTGCTGGGAGTTATATCCACCCACCCCCATAGTGTTGGGCACTGCTTGGAGTCCTGTGCACCCACCCCTCTTATGTCTGGGCGCTGCTGGGAGTCATATCCACCCACCCCCATACTGTTGGGCACTGCTGTGAGTCCTGTGCACGCACCCCTCTTATATCTGGGCACTGCTGGGCGTCCTGTCCACCCAACCCTCTTATGTCTGGGCACTGCTGGGAGTCCTGTGCACCCTCCCCTCTTATGTATTGGCACTGCTGGGAGTCATATCCACCAACTCCCACATTGGTGGCCACTGCTGGGAGTCCTCTGCACCCACCCCCAAACTGTTGGGCACTGCTGGGAGTAATGTACACCCACCCCTCTTAAGTCTGGGCACTGCTGGCAGTCCTGTGCTCCCACCCCTCTTATGTCTGGGCACTGCTGGGAGTCATATCCATACACCCCTCTTATGTTTTGGCACTGCTGGGAGTCTTATCCACCCACCCCCATACTGTTGGACACTGCTGGGAGTCCTCTGCACCCACCCCCATACTGTAGGGCACTGCTGGGAGTCCTGTGCACCCACCCCTCTTATGTCTGGGCACTGCTGGGAGTCCTGTGCACCCACCCATCTTATGTCTGGGCATTGCTGGGAGTCATATCCACCCACCCCATACTGTTGGACACTGCTGCAAGTCCTGTGCACCCACCTCTCTTATGTCTGGGCACTGCTGGGAGTCCTGTCCACCACCCCTCTTATGTCTGGGCAATGCTGGGAGTCATATCCACCCACCCCCATATTGTTGGGCACTGCTGGGAGTCCTGTGCACCCACCCCTCTTATGTATTGGCACTGCTAGGAGTCATATCCACCAACTCCCATACTGTTGGGCACTGCTGGGAGTCCTCTGCACCCACCCCCAAACTCTTGTTCACTGCTGGGAGTAATGCACACCCACCCCTCTTAAGTCTGGGCACTGCTGGCAGTCCTGTGCTCCCATCCCTCTTATGTCTGGGCACTTCTGGGAGTCCTGTGCACCCACCCCTCATATGTCTGGGCACTGCTGGGAGTCATATCCAAACACCCCTCTTATGTTTGGGCACTGCTGGGAGTCATATCCACCCACCCCCATACTGTTGGGCACTGCTGGGAGTCCTCTGCACCCACCCCCATACTGTAGGGCACTGCTGGGAGTCCTGTGCACCCACCCCTCTTATGTCTGGGCACTGCTGGGAGTCCTGTGTACCCACCCCTCTTATGTCTGGGCACTACTGGGAGTCCTGTGCACCCACCCCTCTTATGTCTGGGCATTGCTGGGAGTCATATCCACCCACCCCCATACTGTTGGACACTGCTGCGAGTCCTGTGCACCCACCCCTCTTATGTCTGGGCACTGCTGGGAGTCCTGTCCACCCACCCCTCTTATGTCTGGGCACTGCTGGGAGTCATATCCACCCACCCCCATACTGTTGGGCACTGCTGGGAGTCCTCTGCACCCACCCCCATACTGTTGGGCACTGCTGGGAGTCCTGTGCACCCACCCCTCTTATGTCTGGGCACTGCTGGGAGTCCTCTGCACCCACCCCCATACGGTTGGGCACTGCTGGGAGTCCTGTGCACCCACCCGTCTTATGTCTGGGCACTGCTGTTAGTCATATCCACCCACCCCCATACTGTTGGGCACTGCTGGGTGTCCTCTGAACCCACCCCCATACTGTTGGGCACTGCTGTGAGTCCTGTGCACCCACCCATCTTATGTCTGGGCACTGCTGGGAGTCCTGTGCACCCACCCCTCTTATGTCTGGGCACTGCTGGGAGTCCTGTGCAGCCACCCCTCTTATGTCTGGGCATGATGGGAGTAATATCCATCCACCCCCATACTGTTGGGCACTGATGAGAGTCCTGTGCACCCACCCCTCCTATGTCTGGGCACTGCTGGGAGTCCTGTGCACCCACCCCTCTTATGTCTGGGCACTGCTGGGAGTCACATCCACCCACCCCCATACTGTTGGGCACTTCTGGGAGTCCTCTGCACCCACCCCCATATTGTTGGGTGCTGCTGGGAGTCCTGTTCACCCAAGGCTCTTTTGTCTGGGCACTGCTGGGAGTCATATCCACCCACCCCCATATTGTTGGGCACTGCTGGGAGTCCTGTGCAGCCACCCCTTTTATGTCTTGGCACTGCTGGGAGTCATATCCACCCAACTCTATACCGTTGTGCACTGCTGTGAGTCCTGTGCACCCACCCCTCTTATGTCTGGGCACTGCTGTGAGTCCTGAGCACCCACCCCTCTTATGTCTGGGCACTGCTGGGAGTCCTGTCCACTCACCCCTCTTATGTCTGGGCAATGCTGGGAGTCATATCCACCCACCCCCATACTGTTGGGCACTGCTGGGAGTCCTGTGCACCCACCCCTCTTATGTATTGGCACTGCTGGGAGTCATATCCACCAACTCCCATACTGTTGGTCACTGCTGGGAGTCCTCTGAACCCACCCCCAAACTCTTGTTCACTGCTGGGAGTAATGTACACCCACCCCTCTTAAGTCTGGGCACTGCTGGCAGTCATGTGCTCCCACCCCTCTTATGTTTGGGCACTGCTGGGAGTCATATCCACCCACCCCCATACTGTTGGGCACTGCTGGGAGTCCTCTGCACCCACCCCCATACTGTAGGGGACTGCTGGGAGTCCTGTGCTCCCACCCCTCTTATGTCTGGGCACTGCTGGGAGTCCTGTGCACCCACCCTCTTATGTCTGGGCACTACTGGGAGTCCTCTGCACCCACCCCTCTCATGTCTGGGCATTGCTGGGAGTCATATCCACCCACCCCCATACTGTTGGACACTGCTGCGAGTCCTGTGCACCCACCCCTCTTATGTCTGGGCACTGCTGGGAGTCCTGTCCACCCACCCCTCTTATGTCTGGGCACTGCTGGGAGTCATATCCACCCACCCCCATACTGTTGGGCACTGCTGGGAGTCCTCTGCACCCACCCCCATACTGTTGGGCACTGCGGGGAGTCCTGTGCACCCACCCCTCTTATCTCTGGGCACTGCTGGGAGTCCTGTGCACCCACCCATCTAATGTCTGGGCACTACTGGGAGTCCTGTGCACCCACCCCTCTTATGACTGGGCATTGCTGGGAGTCATATCCACCCACCCCCATACTGTTGGACACTGCTGCGAGTCCTTTGCACCCACCTCTCTTATGTCTGGGCACTGCTGGGAGTCCTGTCCACCCACCCCTCTTATGTCTGGGCAATGCTGGGAGTCATATCCACCCACCCCCATATTGTTGGGCACTGCTGGGAGTCCTGTGCACCCACCCCTCTTATGTATTGGCACTGCTGGGAGTCATATCCACCAACTCCCATACTGTTGGGCACTGCTGGGAGTCCTCTGCACCCACCCCCAAACTCTTGTTTACTGCTGGGAGTAATGTACACCCACCCCTCTTAAGTCTGGGCACTGCTGGCAGTCCTGTGCTCCCACCCCTTTTATGTCTTGGCACTGCTGGGAGTCATATCCACCCACCTCCATACCGTTGGGCACTGCTGTGAGTCCTGTGCACCCACCCCTCTTATGTCTGGGTACTGCTGTGAGTCCTGAGCACCCACCCCTCTTATGTCTGGCCACCGCTGAGAGACCTGTGCACCCAACCCTCTTATGTCTGGGCACTGCTGGGAGTCATATCCACCCACCCCCATACTGTTGGGTACTGCTGGGAGTCCTCTGCACAAACCCCCATACTGTTGGGCACTGCTGGGAGTCCTGTGCACCCACCCCTCTTATGTCTGGGCACTGCTGGGTGTCATATCCACGCACCCCCATACTGTTGGGCACTGCTGGGAGTCCTGTGCACCCACCCCTCTTATGTCGGCACTGCTGGGAGTCCTGTGCACACATCCCTCTTAAGTCTGGGCACTGCTCGGAGTCATATCCACCCACCCCCATACTGTTGGGTACTGTTGGGAGTCCTCTGCACCCACCCCCATACTGTTGCACACTGCTGGTAGTCCCCTGTACCCACCCCTCTTATGTCTGGGCACTGCTGGTAGTCATATCCACCCACCCTATACTGTTAGGCACTGCTGGGAATCCTGTGCACCCTTCCCACTTATGTCTGGGCACTGCTGGGAGTACTGTGAACAAACCCCTCTTATGTCTGGGCACTGCTAGGGGTCATATCCACCCACCCCCATACTGTTGGGCACTGCTGGGAGTCCTGTGCACCCACTCCTCTTATGTCTGGGGACTGCTGGGAGTCCTGTGCACCCACCCCTCTTATATCCGGGCACTGCTGGGAGTCATATCCACCCACCCCCATACTGTTGGGCACTGCTGCGAGTCCTGTTCACCCACCCCTCTTATGTCTGGGTACTGCTGGGAGTCCTGTGCACCCACCCCTCTTATGTCTGTGCACTGCTGGGAGTCATATCCACCCACCCTCATACTGTTGGGCACTGCTGGGAGTCCTCTGCACCCACCCCCATACTGTTGGGCACTGCTGGGAGTCCTGTGCACCCAACCCTCTTATGTCTGGACACTGCTGGGAGTCCTCTGCACCCACCCCCATACTGTTGGGCACTACTGGGAGTCCTGTGCACCTACCCATCCTATGTCTGGGAACTGCTGGGAGTCCTGTGCACCCACCCCTCTTATGTCAGGGTACTGCTGGGAGTCCTGTGCAGCCACCCCTCTTATGTCTGGGCACTGATGGGAGTCATATCCATCCACCCCCATACTGTTGGGCACTGATGAGAGTCCTGTGCTCCCACCCCTCCTATGTCTGGGCACTGCTGGGAGTCCTGTGCACCCACGGCTCTTTTGTCAGGGCACTGCTGGGAGTCATATCCACCCACCCCCATATTGTTGGGCACTGGGTGGAGTCCTGTGCACCCACCCCTTTTATGTCTTTGCACTGCTGGGAGTCATATCCACCCACCCCCATACCGTTGGGCACTGCTGTGAGTCCTGTGCACCCAACCCTCCTATGTCTGGGCACTGCTGGGAGTCATATCCACCCACCCCCATACTGTTGGGCACTGCTGGGAGTCCTCTGCACCAACCCCCATACTGTTGGGCACTGCTGGGAGTGCTGTGCACCCACCCCTCTTATGTCTGGGCACTGCTGGGTGTCATATCCACCCACCCCCATACTGTTGGGCACTGCTGGGAGTCCTGTGCACCCACCCCTCTTATGTCGGCACTGCTGGGAGTCCTGTGCACCCAACCCTCTTATGTCTGGGCACTGCTGGAGTCATATCCACCCACCCCCATACTGTTGGGTACTGCTGAGAGTCCTCTGCACCCACCCCCATACTGTTTCACACTGCTGGGAGTCCCCTGTACCCACCCCTCTTATGTCTGGGCACTGCTGGTAGTCGTATCCACCCCCCCATACTGTTGGGCACTGCTGGGAGTCCTGTGCACCCACCCCTCGTATGTCTGGGCACTGCTGGGAGTCCTGTGCACCCAGCCCTCTTATGTTTGGGCACTGCTGGGAGTCATATCCACCCACCCCCATACTGTAGGGCACTGCTGGGAGTCCTCTGCACCCACCCCCATACTGTTGGGCACTGCTGGGAGTCCTGTGCACCCACCCCTCTTCTGTCTGGGTACTGCTGGGAGTCCTCTGCACCCCCCCCATACTGTTCGGCACTGCTGGGAGTCCTGTACACCCACCCCTCTTATGGCTGGGCACTGCTGTGAGTCCTCTGCACCCACCCCCATAATGTTGGGCACTGCTGGGAGTCCTCTGCTCCCACCCCCATACTGTTGGGCACTGCTGGGATTCCCGTGCACCCACCGCTCTTATGTCTGGGCACTGCTGGGAGTCCTGTGCACCCACCCCTCTTAGGTCTGGGCACTGCTGGGAGTCCTGTGCACCCACCCCTCTTATGTCTGGGCACTGCTGGGAGTCATATCCACCAAACCCCATACTGCTGGGCACTGCTGAGAGTCCTGTGCACCCACCCCTATTATGTGTGGGCACTGCTGGGAGTCCTGTGCACCCACCCCTCTTAGGTCTGGGCACTGCTGGGAGTCCTGTGCACCCACCCCTCTTATGTCTGGGCACTGCTGGGAGTCATATCCACCCACCCCCATACTGTTGGGCACTGCTGGGAGTCCTGTGCACCCACAGATTTGATGTCTGGGCACTGCTGGGAGTTATATCCTCCCACCCCCATAGTGTTGGGCACTGCTTGGAGTCCTGTGCACCCACCCCTCTTATGTCTGGGCGCTGCTGGGAGTCATATCCACCCACCCCCATACTGTTGGGCACTGCTGTGAGTCCTGTGCACCCACCCCTCTTATATCTGGGCACTGCTGGGAGTCCTGTGCACCCACCCCTCTTATGTCTGGGCACTGCTGGGAGACCTGTGCACCCACCCCTCTTATGTCTGGGCACTGTTGGGAGTCATATCCACCCACCCGCATACTGTTGGGCACTGCTGGGAGTTATATCCACCCACCCCCATATTGTTGGGCACTGCTTGGAGTCCTGTGCACCCACCCCTCTTATGTCTGGGCACTGCTGGGAGTCATATCCACCCACCCGCATACTGTTGGGCACTTCTGGGAGTGCTCTGCACCCACCCCCATACTGTTGGGCACTGCTGGGAGTCCTGTGCACCCACCCCTCTTATGTCTGGGCACTGCTGGGAGTCCTGTGCACGCAACCCTCCTATGTCTGGGCACTGCTGGGAGTGCTGTGCACCCACCCCTCTTATGTCTGGGCACTGCTGGGTGTCATATCCACCCACCCCCATACTGTTGGGCACTGCTGGGAGTCCTGTGCACCCACCCCTCTTATGTCGGCACTGCTGGGAGTCCTGTGCACCCAACCCTCTTATGTCTGGGCACTGCTGGGAGTCATATCCACCCACCCCCATACTGTTGGGTACTGCTGAGAGTCCTCTGCACCCACCCCCATACTGTTGCACACTGCTGGGAGTCCCCTGTACCCACCCCTCTTATGTCTGGGCACTGCTGGTAGTCGTATCCACCCCCCATACTGTTGGGCACTGCTGGGAGTCCTGTGCACCCACCCCTCGTATGTCTGGGCACTGCTGGGAGTCCTGTGCACCCAGCCCTCTTATGTTTGGGCACTGCTGGGAGTCATATCCACCCACCCCCATACTGTAGGGCACTGCTGGGAGTCCTCTGCACCCACCCCCATACTGTTGGGCACTGCTGGGAGTCCTGTACACCCACCCCTCTTATGGCTGGGCACTGCTGTGAGTCCTCTGCACCCACCCCCATAATGTTGGGCACTGCTGGGAGTCCTCTGCTCCCACCCCCATACTGTTGGGCACTGCTGGGATTCCCGTGCACCCACCGCTCTTATGTCTGGGCACTGCTGGGAGTCCTGTGCACCCACCCCTCTTAGGTCTGGGCACTGCTGGGAGTCCAGTGCACCCACCCCTCTTATGTCTGGGCACTGCTGGGAGTCATATCCACCAAACCCCATACTGCTGGGCACTGCTGAGAGTCCTGTGCACCCACCCCTATTATGTGTGGGCACTGCTGGGAGTCCTGTGCACCCACCCCTCTTAGGTCTGGGCACTGCTGGGAGTCCTGTGCACCCACCCCTCTTATGTCTGGGCACTGCTGGGAGTCATATCCACCCACCCCCATACTGTTGGGCACTGCTGGGAGTCCTGTGCACCCACAGATTTGATGTCTGGGCACTGCTGGGAGTTATATCCTCCCACCCCCATAGTGTTGGGCACTGCTTGGAGTCCTGTGCACCCACCCCTCTTCTGTCTGGGTACTGCTGGGAGTCCTCTGCACCCCCCCCATACTGTTCGGCACTGCTGGGAGTCCTGTACACCCACCCCTCTTATGGCTGGGCACTGCTGTGAGTCCTCTGCACCCACCCCCATAATGTTGGGCACTGCTGGGAGTCCTCTGCTCCCACCCCATACTGTTGGGCACTGCTGGGATTCCCGTGCACCCACCGCTCTTATGTCTGGGCACTGCTGGGAGTCCTGTGCACCCACCCCTCTTAGGTCTGGGCACTGCTGGGAGTCCTGTGCACCCACCCCTCTTATGTCTGGGCACTGCTGGGAGTCATATCCACCAAACCCCATACTGCTGGGCACTGCTGAGAGTCCTGTGCACCCACCCCTATTATGTGTGGGCACTGCTGGGAGTCCTGTGCACTCACCCCTCTTAGGTCTGGGCACTGCTGGGAGTCCTGTGCACCCACCCCTCTTATGTCTGGGCACTGCTGGGAGTCATATCCACCCACCCCCATACTGTTGGGCACTGCTGGGAGTCCTGTGCACCCACAGATTTGATGTCTGGGCACTGCTGGGAGTTATATCCTCCCACCCCCATAGTGTTGGGCACTGCTTGGAGTCCTGTGCACCCACCCCTCTTATGTCTGGGCGCTGCTGGGAGTCATATCCACCCACCCCCATACTGTTGGGCACTGCTGTGAGTCCTGTGCACCCACCCCTCTTATATCTGGGCACTGCTGGGAGTCCTGTGCACCCACCCCTCTTATGTCTGGGCACTGCTGGGAGACCTGTGCACCCACCCCTCTTATGTCTGGGCACTGTTGGGAGTCATATCCACCCACCCGCATACTGTTGGGCACTGCTGGGAGTTATATCCACCCACCCCCATATTGTTGGGCACTGCTTGGAGTCCTGTGCACCCACCCCTCTTATGTCTGGGCACTGCTGGGAGTCATATCCACCCACCCGCATACTGTTGGGCACTTCTGGGAGTGCTCTGCACCCACCCCCATACTGTTGGGCACTGCTGGGAGTCCTGTGCACCCACCCCTCTTATGTCTGGGCACTGCTGGGAGTCCTGTGCACGCAACCCTCCTATGTCTGGGCACTGCTGGAAGTCCTGTGTACCCACCCCTCTTATGTCTGGGCACTGCTGGGAGTCATATCCACCCACCCCCATACTGTTGGGCACTGCTGGGAGTCCTCTGCGCCCACCCCCATACTGTTGGGCACTGCTGGGAGTCCTGTGCACCCACCCCTCTTATGTCTGGGCACTGCTGGGAGTCCTCTGCACCCACCCCCATACAGTTGGGCACTGCTGGGAGTCCTGTGCACCCACCCATCTTATGTCTGGGCACTGCTGGGAGTCATATCCACCCAACCCCATACTGTTGGACACTGCTGGGAGTCCTCTACACCCACCCCCATGCTTTTGGGCACTGCTGGGAGTCATATACACCCACCCCTCATATGTGACGCACCGTACCCCAACATATCACTATTGCAATGGTGCCATACGCGATCGTGCGAAACGCACCGTACCCCAACATTCATGGCGTATGTGCGGCTCGTATCACTATTGCAATGGTGCCATACGCGAGCACGTGAAACGCACCGTACCCCAACATTCATGGCGTGTGTGCGGCTCGTATCTCTGTTGCAATGGTGCCATGAGCGAGCGCATGTGACGCACCGTACCCCAACATTCATGGCGTGTGTGCGGCTCGTATCACTATTGCAATGGTGGTATACATGAGCGTGTATGACGATCAGTACATGTACACTCCCGTTGTTGGGGTACGTTGTTCTCACCGTCTGCGCCGTCGTCTGTTTCTATGCACCAGGTTGTAGGCATACAGGACTGGGATGACACGCATGATGGAGTTCATGGCGTGTATGTCGCGTACCGGGGTGCGGTTTGAGCCAGACTCTGCTTTTACTGCTGTTTTCGGGTCCTTTAGGAAAAGGGTCATACGGCGAGTCGCAGAGATGATTCGTACTTGCTGGGCCGGAAACTGCTGCTTGTACTGCTTGACCGGATACAAATTGTATGTATGTTGTGTCCTACGGTGTTTGTTACGATTCGTACGGGGATCTGCTTTGGGTTTAGATCGTACTTGATCGTAAGTATGGGGAACTTGAAGGTGTACGATTCGTACGGAAAATATGCTCCGTACAGCTATTCGGTGCGCATTTTCCCAAATCGGAATCGACCCCTAAATGTTCCTTTTTTTCAGCAATTACACATGTAGATATCGATGTGGATATATCGATAAATATCTTTTTGAGCAAACTTAGATCTAATACAGGCTTTCTCAATGTCCACCATTATGTGATCCTGGAAAACTTTATCCTTCTTAAACTGTTTCTTTGACTGGGGAGTGTATAGAAAAAGGATAGCTGCAAGTATTGACAATCGTCTAGATTTATACATCTGCTAAACTATCACAGGCTTGACATGGTTCTCTGAAGCTAAAAGCATGTGTAATGCCAGGTCACCCAAGCTACACCTGATCGACTCCTCCAGCACACAGTTTGGCTGGATGTATAATGCACATTCCTCATTTGATGTTCTAGGCTGGCCCCATCAAAGAATTTACTCCCACTAGCCTTGTAAAGGCCATTCCTGTGTTGTCAATCCTAGGTGGAATCATCAGGCATGTACTATTGGCTGATCATATAATAGTTGCTCTCTATAAGTCCAAAGTGGAACCTTCAGAGCATATACATTGACTGCTTGCATAATACTCATTACAATGGGTAGGAACTTAGCTATCAGTGTTGGAGAAGGTTCAATGGCATCAGGTCTTAGTCCCACTGGACACCAGTTCTAGCTATCTTTTACATGTGATGGGGAAAGCATTGTACTTTTTCCATTAGTGCTAAAAGTCACCCATGTTATATCACTAGCTGTTGGTTGTTCTTCTGCCACCCCAGAGTAGACTCTCCAGTTTATACTATTGTTGATGCAAGACTACAAACCTCAAAGGTAGCATCCTCCAGCATTGCCCTGCTTAAGTGTGGTCAGTGTGATGTACACCAACTGAAATCTGGCAGGTTTCATGTATATACAAGACTGCACCTTTTCTTATAATTACTTCTACACGCATGTGTAGGTACAGCTACACACTTCCTACAACATAGCTTTAGCAGTCTCTATCATCTAGAAACACCACTAAAATACTTTCCTCTTAGGTCAAACTCACTGCTCTCACACACTTTCTATCCATTCATGTAAAAGCATTTATGATTAAGTATCCTATGTCTAACTGCGTTTACCTTAAAATTTGCATGCAGATGCAGCAACAAAACATAATAGGAGCACAACTCTGGTCTTCATGCACAAGATCAAAATTTTGCCCAAGTAGGCCGCATTTAAGATGCACGTCCAAAGCACTCCCACCGAGTAGCATGTTACTTGTCAGCAAAGGCACGTTGGTATATGAGGAGGGTTATGATGAAGTGCTATAAAAATTAAACTAGAAATCCAAAATAATGAAATGACCATCAGGTTATTCTATGACATCATTAGGTCAAACACAGGAGTTATGCCTATGGACATAAAATGCCTAAAATTACCATTTTGCAGTTAAAATAAACTGTGAGCCCTTTAGGGGTGGTCATAGAAAAGTATAAATATAATAAAAACGTAGCAATGTATCTTAGGCATGTACCACAGAAGTACTTCAAATAAAAGGTTTTTGTTAAGCCATGTTTCATAGTCTTCCCTCAATGTTTCTTGTGGATTGTAGATTTGTCAGGAGCTTGTTACCCATGACAGTTCCAGGGTGGTTGGGATAGTCTGGGGCTGATGGTGTCTGGCTGTATGGACAAAGTTTTCTACTACTAAATAAATGTCAAGATATTCATAACACGAAGCCTTGGTGTTCATTCCAGGACCCAATACAACATTTTATTGGTGACAGGACGGGTTCAGGCAGACGCCTGTGTCCGTGCAGCTTAGCAGAGAATCCTGTGTCACAGATAGATGTTTTTGAATTTACAGCTACAAGTGCAGTATGCCTTAAACTCTTCAAGTGTGTCTTTAAAGTGTAACCTCTACTACTCGCTCAGTGTCGTGTACCGGTGAATTTTGGACTGTATTTTGGGGGGAAGAAATATATGTTTCGTCAATGCTGGAGCTGAGCGGAGCCTGTTACTCGTACCCCGCATATGCATCTCGGTTACTGTGGTGTTCCTTAGAACCTCGGCAGCCCATTCACTCCTGAAACTTGGGACGGCCCTCATTGTTATCGGCCCATATCCCTCATTGATGTTACAGTGAAAGTATTGGGCTGACTGTATATGGCCGGATTCGAATCAAATAATATCGGAGGTACAATATGGGTTCCATGATAGCAAATCCACCAAAGATCAGTGCCTCAATCTCTATCTTGTCATTGCGCAATATACAATAGCCAAATCTGGGGCTCTGTTTCTGGGCTTCATGGATCTCACCACGACCTTTGACTGAGTGAACTGTTGTAAACTCTGGAATCTGCTTGGGGACCTTGGGGTTGGCAGGCAAAAAACAACATTTTAATGACCCTACATTTTAATACTACTGCTGTAATTAGATACAAACAGGATGGGAGTACAACGATCATTTTAAATGCTCAAGTGGGGTCAGAGAGGGATGTATATTAGTGCCTTTTTTTTAAATTTACATTGAATATTAATAGTCTTGATTCGTCCCTGATGGCCCTAGAGGATGACACTCCAAGGAATGGCATTAGACCGGTCCCTGTCTTGTTTCATGCGGATTATGCGGTACTCCTTGCACGGACCCCGAACAGTTTGCAGCTTTTACTTGATGGGTTTGTGTCTTTTATGAATAAGATCGATCTGTCCCCTAACTTACACAAATCCTATATTATGTAAATTGGTAGCAAAGTAGGAGGCCTAACATCTATAAAGTAGGCACACATAGTTTAGCGAAAGTTCCGTCTTTTCTTACCTGGGCATTTTATTTGATGAGAAACTTAGTTTTAAATATTTATTAGAGGAGAAGTTTTTAGAAATTACTAGGTCTATGGGAGCTATTGCAAATTATGCTCACACATTGGGTACTTGGTCACCGGGGACAATTTTAAAGCTCTATAACTCTTTTGGTATCTCTAAGGCCTTATATGGCAGCGAGGTATGGGGGTACATGGCGGCCAATAAATTACAAACTGCAGAAAATAAATATTTTACGCGGATTCTGAAAGTCCCTCAGAGTACTCCTTCATACTCGGTACATGAGGAATTAGGGTCTAAGTATACGGACCTGGTAGCTGTCAAACCCCTGCTCTGCTGGGTTAAGATCTGGTCCAATGAGGAGGCAAATTTTAACAGACTAGTAATCCAGGACTGCCTCTCTCTTGATCATGCGCAAAAAATCCCATGGCTACAATATGTGAAGGATACCTTCACCGCATTAGGAAGAGAAGATTTGTTTACTAATTATGATAAGGTAAAATTCCAAGAGAGGGTTACCATTAAAGAAGTGTTTCTTTGTCTAGTTCTGAAAAAAAAAGAAGTGTTTCTTAAACACATCACGGCATATCGAGAGGAAAAGGAGCACAAGAAACCCACGGTCAGACCGCACATTTTAGTAAAATCTGTACAGGGTATTAAACCATTTTAATCACTTTTAACAAATGCACAAGACAGATTTGTAATCACTCGTTTTAGGTTGAACTTATTTCACCCTTTACTGGCTTCACCTTCGGTTTCGCCTTATATTTAGAAGACAGAGGTCCATGTGGCTGCGACAATAGGTCTCCACAGGAAACTCTTCATTTTGTCTTCCTTTGTAAATATTATTCACACCCCAGACAAGTGTTTCCTAAAAGTCTTTTAAAAGATCTTAGATTACACAGGCTTGTGTTGCTCTATTGTTTTTACAGCTCACATCTGATCCTCATACACTTTTTTGTATTTCAAATTTTTTAAGATCTGCCTGAAGGTTGAGCAATACTAAGATGTACCCACTACCCACTGAGCATAGGTGTCAGAGACAGGAGCTGCTGCACCACACTAAAGCCTTGCCTACACACTGAAGAAAGACACACTACTGCAACACAGGGAGGGTCGCCCATTCCACCAGGAGCTGTCAAACAGCAATAGAAGTAGTTGAGGGGGGGGGGGGGAGAATTTGTTTTGTTTCCGTATCAGAAAATATGAATCAAAAAAGTAGTAATATGATTACAGGGCACAATTGCAAATAGACTATTGAGATTGTGGGATATTAAGGGTCCCTATAACACTGTACCAGCAATATGGCCTAGGTTACATTGTAAAAGTAATTCCTTTGTGGCACCTCCTAAAGCTTGCGCTCTGTGAGCTTGGAACGGAGCCAAGCTACTGTTTACAGATCGGAAACAACATACCACATTGATGCTTGTAATATGATATCTGTATATTGATCACCCCATGCAGACTACCAATAAAAAAATTGGGGAAAAAAGGTTGATAAATAATAGAGGAGACTGAAAACCACAAGAGTATTTGTGAGTTTTGCACATTGTCATGCTGCTATCAATGTAATGAATTGATGGTGCTTCTTAGGATTATCTGTGTTGTTCTGTCATGCTTAATAAATGTTGACTAGGGTAGGATTGATCCTTCTTGAACATAATAAATGCTTTCTGGTAGCTCAGCGAACCTAAGAAATCAGCTGTGATAAAAAGACATACTGGACTTGTGTTTTCTAATTTTGTACAATGGGTTGTTTTGAGGCTAACACAAATGTGTTGTATGTTGCTTTTAAATTGTCTCTTTTATGTCTATATTTTTTTTAATGCAGAATAAAGATAATTATTATTACTGCCACTTGTGTACTCACTTCTAAGGCATTGAGAGCCTCAATGCCTCGCCCATAACGTCAGGCATAAAGTTAGTTACTCACCGGATAGACGGAACACAATCTCATTCACCTGCTCACTTCACTGCTGCCAATTGCTGTGTCAAATACCATAGAAATTCATCAAACAGACATAAATACAGTGTACACACTGCCATATTGTAGTGTGTGTTTGGATTACACTGTAAAAGAAGTTCTTCAATTGTTTAAAGCTGGTTATACTCATTGCACATATGTAAAAGAAAGAACAGTTAACACTTTCACGATTTTCTTAACTTTTATTTACTCATCCAAACTACCATGAGAATTAATCAGTAGTAGTGGCTCCATCATTTTTAATGCAACAACATGAACCACCCATTGAATGGGAAGACTGGCTGGAAACTTTTGAAAACGATGTAGTGGCATTAGGAGGATCAAATGTTTCACCGCGCAGGAAGAAAGCGCGGTGAAGATAGCCTTAATAACTGGATGTCTAAGCACTGATGGTCAACATATTTTCAAATACCCCGCACAAGTGTATGAGGATAACAGGGATGTAATGGAGGATGTGTATAAAGAAGCCAAGTTGCATAGGCATGAATGATTTGCAAAGACCGTGAATATTGTTATGCAGCGGCACAAGTTCTACACGCAACCTAGTGAATTTGTGGATGAATTTGTGACCAGATAAAGAGAATTGACCTGGAAGTGTAAATTCGGACCCATGAGAGAGGAACTCATTAGGGATCAATTGATCGCCCAGTGCAATATTAAGAAAATGCAAGAATGTCTGTGGTCAGCCTCCAACCCAACACCAAAGGACGCTGTTAAGATTGTGAAACTGGTAGAGGAGTCGGATAAGTGCATGAAGGAGATGCATAAATAGAGCAGCAGAAGCAACACGGATGTGTCGGAGGTGGATAACGATTTAGAGCTAGTAGCAGTAGCAATAGTGAAAAAGAAACTAAGGGCCAGATGTAGGTAATTTTCATTTTCCGATTCTTAAATGCCGACTCATACCGAATCGGTATTTCAGAATCGGAAAATGGTATGTAGATAAAAAATCGGTAAAACTTACCGATTCTGAATGACTCGGTATCTGAGGGCCAGATGTAGGTAGGCAAATACCGGTCGGTAACGGCCGAAAATCGGTAAAATCGTCCGTTACCGACCTGTATTTGGAAAAGGAGATGTAGGTGTCAAAAATGTACCGAATCGGCAAATATGAATCGGTAAAATACCGATTCGGCAAATATGAATCGGTAAAATACCGAATCGGTATTTACCGAGACCATATTTTCCGAATCGGTATTTACCAATTCCTTATTTATCGAGTTCTTATTTACCGAATTGATAAATAAGAATTCGTAACTAATGCCCATCAAGATGTAGGAAAGGCCAAAAATACCGAATTCAATGAAATTCGGTATTTAAGAGTCGGTATTTATCATGGACTGAAAGCAGGTGGTAACCAGGTGCAGGCTATATAAAAGGGCCCAAAATGCAACAGTGTTGCAAGAATGGCGGCATTCTATGTGATTGCGAGGCGGCAAAGGCTACAGGCTACAGGTGAGAGGGTATGGAGAAGGGAGGAGCAGGTGTACAGGCAGAGGATCACCCTTTTCCAATTGACTGAGCCTGAGATACTTCAGAGGTACCGGCTACACCTCAGAACCATCATGGATTTAATTAGGGACCTCCACCCATACCTGGATTACCCAACACCCAGGGCCCACGCCATCCCACCCCATGTGCAGGTGCTCTGTAGCATACACCTGCTTGCCTCTGGGAGCTACCAGAGTATGACTGCTGCAGTAGGTGGTGTGTCCCAGAGCTGTCTGTCCCATTTTTTCAGGGAGTTCCTGGGTGCCATGACGCAGAGAATGGAACATTACATCCGGTTCCCTGACACACCTGCGGAACTTGCTAAAACAAAAACTGACTTCTATGGGCTGGCACACTTCCCGCATGTGATAGGCTGCATAGATGGCACACATATTCCACTATGCCCACCTGCAGCCACTGAACACATCTACAGAAATCGTAAGTCAACGCACTTCATCAATGTGCAGGTGATATGCAATTCTGGCAACATCATCACAGACATAGTGGCCAAATTTCCTGGGAGCACGCACGACTCCTACATATTCCATAACAGCGGAATATACACACGGCTTGTTGCTGGTGATTTTGGAGATGGATATCTGCTAGGTAAATAAGTGTAACACACCCTGAAATGAATGGCAGATGTATGTGTTATGTGTATGTAACTCATGGACCTCTCATTCCCTCCTAGGGGATAGTGCATATGCCCTGCGTTCCTTTGTGCTCACACCGTACCTCAACCCAACTAACAGAGGCGAAAGGCATTACAATGTGGCACACAGGTCAACTCGCAACGTAGTGGGGCGAACATTTGGACTCCTCAAGAGCAGGTTCCATTGCCTCCACAAGAGTGGAGGTGCACGACAGTACACCCCATCCTGTGTTGCAAGATAATAGTAACCTGTGCCATGTTGCACAATCTTGCCACCAAAGAAGGCACAGAGGTGGAGGTGACACATCACGAGGACATTGATGATGACCAAGAACATGCAGACCCCCAAGCAACAGGACCAGCAGCAACAGATGGAAGATTGAGGCGGACAGAAATTACACGTCGATATTTCTAGGTAATGTATGACACATAGACAGGTATAGTGTTTGACGAGTGTAGTTTAATTTTCACTACATCATCATTACATAGGAAAAGCCATTGCCCATCAATGTCCATGTCCATGACTGCTTGTGCTCAGTTGCCGTCACTGTGTGCAGTCCTGTGGATCTTCGGCATTGTTCAGTGCTTACGCCCACGCACTATATTGCGGGATTGATGTGCCTGGGTTTCAATATCTCGGCTGGGGCCTGACTCAGCATGGCTGCGCCTGACGCTCCTGCGCACCTCTAGTACAGGTGTGCTGGAGCCACTCCTGCTGGTTGGCACCTCTGTCTCCTCCAAACTTGTGTCACCAGCCTTGCACGTGTTAGTGGTTACCATCTGCTCCATCGCAGAGGTCACTCTTTCCATGCCTCGTGTCAAGTCTGTGCAGCAGTACACAATTGCATCCAGCATGGATATTGAGCGTCGGCAAAGTAGTGAAGTAGCTGTAGCAAATCTGTTAATTGACTTTGACTGCTGCCGCATATATTGCCGCTTCCTGCGCCGCTGTATGTGATCCCTGTCCAACTTATTAGACAGTACACCCATGTAAGTGAAGATGTCTGTTATCCCCTTTGAAATTGCCTCCAAACTGCATGTTATATGGCCTATTCCCTTGTCCATGTTGGTCATTTTATTGTTCATGCAGCGCACCTGCCTATGCACGGCCAACAGTGCCTTGGCCTGCATGCGCTGTACCTTGACCATTGTGGTCCCAAGGCCACAGAATACGCTCCCACCTTCCTGCCCATCGCCACCCTCACGTGTCCTCCTGCCTAGGACACTGGTGCGCGCAGAGCCTGCTGGAATCTGTGGTGTAGCCTTGTCAGTCACAGGTGCTATTATTTGCTGTACAACATCCTCATCCTCCGAATCAGAGGTTTGCAGGATCCTCTGAGGGGGCACATCAGGCCTACTTGCCCTTCCCTGCATGGACGACCTGGACTTAGCTTTGGTTGTAAGCGTTGTGCGTAACAATTCAGGAGATTCAAATAACAGAGCTGATAGCAGGACAGGTGTTGAGGCTCGCTCTGGTGAAGAGGCTTCCTGGGTGGTGGTGTTGCCTCCTTCCACAGCGCTGTGACCTGTGCCTTCTTTCTCTTTTTCCTTCTCTTAGTTGCTGGTGCCCTCTCCTCCCTTGCTGGTGCTGGAGTGCGTGAGGACTCTCCTGTGGAATCAAATTGACATAGGGTCAATGTTGCTGTTCACCTGTGTGTAGTTCTTAAGTAAATTGTTTACACACCTTTGCACAGTGTACATTGTGTGTTTGGTGATGTGTGTGGCATGCCTTGCTGAGTCTTGTGGTGTATGCATTGCATGTATGTACTCAGGACTACGTCTACCATGATGCATTCCTGGCCCCAAGTATGATCTGTTCTGCAGTGTAATGATTCTACACAGTGGGGTATGGGTTCAGGTAATTGGTTGTGGATTGGGGTACATGCATCTTACCTTGTTTCTTTGTTGCTCTTGCTGTACTTTCCAGGCCTCCAATCCCATGGATATATTGGAATAGCTCGTACACCGATCGTACATGGGGTACGCCTCGTACACCGATCGTACATGGGGTACGGCTCGTACAACGATCGTACATGGGGTATGGCTCGTACACCGATCGTGCAATGGGGGTACGGTTCGTACACCGATCGTACATGGGGTATGGCTCGTACACCGATCGTACAATGGGGGTACGGCTCGTACACCGATCGTACAATGGGGGTACGGCTCGTACACCCCATGATCGCAGGGGTACGTTGCGTACCCCTGCGATTATGGGGGGTACGGACCGTACGGTGTGTATGTGTTTGTGTGCTTTTCCGTACGATTCGCCCTTACCTGACGTGGACCGTACGAATTGCGTCCTCATACCCCGGTCTGGATCGTACTCGTCGGGTCGTACGGCATGTGTACGAGTCGTACGGTATATGTACGAGTCGTACGGTTCACGGTTTCAGCCTTGCAATATGTACGGATCGCGAGGATTCGGATGGATTCACGGAATACAGATCGTACTTCGTGACTCGGACGGACGGGTACGATTCGTACGGAGAGGGCTCCGGATACAAATCGTACGGACGTTTTTTTCCCCGAATCGGAATCGACCCCATTGTGTGCATAAGAAAATCTGGTGTGTGATTCAGATATTTCATTATCTTCAAATCAATTTGAAAGGTGAGTTAATTATTTGTGAGATGTTCTATGTGGTGCCTTTCTTTTTAATCATAAAATATAATTAATAAAATGTGGAGGTACTGATATATTTTCTAATGAAAAAATATTTATTACATTTTTTGTAATGTATTTAAATGTTGTTCAATATATAGTTTGTATAATATTAGTATATTATCTCTTTGCTGACACATAACGGCTTAAAAACTTATCCTGTTGAGAAGTATTAGTAGTATTAGAACCCAGTCAATGCTTATGTATTTACAGAATGATTCAGGCATTATCACAAGCAGTGCTGTAGTCAAATGTGTAGAATGTATGCGGTCACCTAACCCCTTCCAGACTAGTGAGTCTCTTCTGCTAAAGTCCAGGGAATAGTCTTGCTTGTCTAGAATCACACTGTGAGTCTGCGTCCACTTGTGCAACCATTCTGACAGAAGCATGTGGTTACTGCATCTCTTTGCTGACACATAAGTGCTTAAAACCCTGTTCTGTTGTCAGCTTTTAGTAGTCTTAGAACCCAGTCACTGCTTATGCATTTGCAGAATGATTCAGGCATTCACACAAGCAGTGCTGTAGTCAAATGTGTAGAATGTATGCGGTTACCTAACCCCTTCCAGACTAGTGAGTGTCTTTGCAAAAGCCCAGGGAATATTCTTGCTTGTCTAGAATCACACTGTGAGACTGTGTCCACTTGCGCAACCATTCTGACCAAAGCATGTGGTTATTTCATCTCTTTGCTGATACATAACTGCTTAAAAACCTATCCTGTTGTCAACGTTTAGTAGTATTAGAACTCAGTCACTGCTTATGCTTTTGCAGAATGATTCAGGCATTCACAGAAGCAGTGCTGAAGTCAAATGTGTAGAATGTATTCGGCCACCTAACCCCTTCCAGACTGGTGAGTTTCTTGTACTAAATTTCAGGGAATATTTGTGCCTGTCTGCAATCACACTGTGAGTCTGTGTCCAGTCTTAGAACCATCCTAACAGAAGCATGTGCTTATTTAATCTCTCTGCAGACATATAAGTGCTTATAAACTTATTGTGATGATAACTATTAGCACAATGAGCGAGTCACTGTGTATGCACTTGGAGAATGATTCAGGCATTCATAGAAGCAGTGGAACAGTCAAATGAGCACAATGTATGTGGTCCCTTAACCCCTTCCACACTACTGAGTCTCTTCTATTAAAGTCCAGGGAATATTCTTGCCTGTCTGCAATCACACTGTGAGTCTGTGTCCAGTCTTAGAATCATCCTGACAGAAGCATGTGCTTATTTAATCTCCCTGCAGACATATAAGTGCTTATAAACTTATCCTGATGATAACTATTAGCAGTATGAGAACCCAGTCACTGTTTATGCACTTGGATATTGAGTCAGGCAATCACACAAGCAATGGTACACTTTGCTGTGAACTACTACTACTCCAGGTACTCATTTACTGTGATTGCATTTGTAAAAAACTTATTCTTTGTAATATGTATTCAGTTAGTACCTGTGTGCTTCAGTAAATTAATTGTGATTACAAAAGGAAGTGTTCAAATGGTTTTAATATACAATGTGTTTGTTTACTAATAGAAAAGTATATTTTATAGATTTATTAAAATATTTTATATATATATTTATTTTTTACAGATGTTGTTTATCATCATTAAGATAAACTTATCATGACTAAAAAAACAGAAAAAAGAACAGAAAAGGGACTATTATTTGAAGAAAATTCAACAACAAGTATTGGATGACCAACAACATGTGCGGGAAAAAAAATAAGTCTTCTGGTAAGAGAACGATAGAATTTATTAAAAAACTTTTAAAGCCTAGAATCAGTGTACAGATTGTGGAAAGTGCAAAGAATGTTTCGCCCAGAAAAAAGAATATCAATTAAAAAAAAGGAAAAAATGGGAAATGACATTTAAAAGACACAATGTATGGTAAAAAAAGGCAAAGTCAGCATAAAGAAATATGAAAAACGATGTTTTACTATAGAGTTGTCTTTAATTTGTTGAAACCACTGAAACAATATTAAAAAAGAGCACCTTTTTATAAAAAGAAGAAGGAAATTGAAATTCTAGTTGAAAAGGCTTTTGAATTAAAAAGGAAATTATTCATTTTAGTTTTAAAAAGAATTCGATCACTAGATAAACCAATCAATTTTATTAAGGCCAAAAGTAAGCACAAAAGAGTAATTAACAGAACTAATTTTTGTGATATTTTTTTGAGTGAATGGAAACAGTTCAAGTTCAGAGCCTTTCTTTAATGAAGAGAGTTATTTTCAGACCAATCATTTATTGCATGCAGTTGATACCAGTGGTCGAGCTAATGAGGTTAAAAATGGTTGTCCTATTGAGAAAGAGAAGATGGTTTCTAGATATGTAGAAGAGCTAATAGCTGATGAAGTTCTAGAGAGACATCTTAAAGCCCCAGTGTATACTTGGGATTGCATTAGTATTTGTAGGATACGACAGGAATCTATTGATATTTTATGCAATTTCTTACGTGAGTATAGTAAAAAAAAGTGTTAAACAAAAGATTAAGATCTTGCAAGGACTAGATCCTTGTAGAGTGAGAAAAAAATGGTTTGCAAGGTCATTCTCTGGCTTGTCTTTCTAGGAAAGTATGTAAGTGTTTTTCATCATTTCAGAATGTTAGCAGTACATCATTCTCAAATGCGAAAGTTAGTCAGAAGATTGTATTACGTAAAAAGTCCAGCACTAATGTTAAATGAGTTGAACAGTGTTTATTTGCGTGGGTCAGTATCAGATGTAAAGAAGGTTTCTGATGAAATCGAGTTTCGTTACTTTGGTCCTGAACAAGAGAGTGCAGAAACTGATACATTAATAGATGAAAATGTTGAAGAGAATGTGCAACATACTACCTCAAAAAAATTTGAAGAACAAATTACAAAGTTTAAGGTGATTTCAGGTGAAAGGCCAAATTATTCTTGTATTTGTTGCCGGCGAACTCACTGTAAAAATCAGACTAGGACTGTTGATCTGTATTTAAAAAGCGAAAGAGAAAATCTTGATAAGTGGAAGGACTTTGCAACTTATTTGTTGGTAGAGAATTGTTTTGATTTGGATTCTGATCAGCGTATTTGTAAATATTGTTATAACAAATTAGACGAGAATAAAATGCCCGTTAGAGCTGTCCATAATAATCTAGAAATGGTAACTATTCTTCCAGAACTGATAGATTTAAATATGTATGAGTCTATTCTGATTCAATGTGTGCACCCATTTCAGGCTATTGTTCATATAGAGCCTAAAACAGGTAAATTGCCTCCTACATATTTACAGAGAGGATTAAAAGGAAGAGTTGTATATTTACCTCTAGATTTGAAGAACAATTTTGAAACTATTGGTGTTGAGAATGTAGAAAGTGAACCACTAGTTATTTTAGTTAATGATGTTCCTAGTAAGAGTAAGAAAATCTGGCAAGAATTAGTGGATGTTAGGAAAGTGCAAAAGGCAACATTATATCTGATGAAAAACAATGATTACTACAAAAATGTGTATGTGGAAGAAGAAGAAATACTCTTAGCAGATGACAGTGAAATGTCAAGTGGTCAAATTGAAAAAGTGGACATGTCCAAAAGTGAGGAAATCTATGAACATTATAGTGTACATCCACTTCTTTCTTAAGATGTGATGGGGAATACAATTGAATTTCCAAATGAAAAAAGCAAAAGGGACTCCCATGAGTGTATGGGAAAAAAGTTTGGAAGCTCGTTGTTTTCCGCAGCTGTTCCCAACTGGAAAAGGTGGACGATATGATG
Organism: Lissotriton helveticus; assembly: GCF_964261635.1. Lineage (NCBI taxonomy): Eukaryota > Metazoa > Chordata > Amphibia > Caudata > Salamandridae > Lissotriton > Lissotriton helveticus. The sequence goes on from NC_136061.1 coordinate 1,306,606,876, forward strand.
AACGATTAGTGCAGATTCCTGAATCTGAATATCGAACAACAAGATTGTATGCAGAAGATCCAAGATTTCGACAATGTATCCCATACATATTTCATCTTTTGTTAGAGAGTGACTTGGCTGGACTTTCATATGTAGTTAACCACATATTAAAAACAGGAGTACATCTTCAAAAAGTTTCTGCAAAGGAATTTATGGATAAAGTACATCAGAGAGGCGATCCTTTAGAATCCCAGCTGATTAATTTGATGGCATGTCAGCGTGGTACTAATGAGCATTGGTACCGTCGTCATGGAGAACTTAAATGCATGCTAAGCAACTTAGGAACTCCTGCATGGTTTCTTACCCTAAGCTGTGCTGAATACGCTTGGGATGATTTACTTGAATTTCTTCGAGAAGCAAATTCAAATATACAAAATATTGAATACAAGACACCTGGAGAATTGTGCTCTTTGGATCCTGTTAACGTATGCAGATATTCCAATCATAGGTTTGAAGCAATGATGTCTTTTATCTGCAATAAAAAGAATCCTCCTCTTGGAGAACTTGTGGATTGTTTTGGAAGAAAGGAGTATCAAGCTAGAGGTGCTCCTCGTATACATATGCTGTTATGGATCAAGGATGCATCCAAATTCGGAACTGATTCGGATGACACTGTTTTGTCTTTTATTGAAGAATATGCCACATGTGCTATACCAAAAAGAACAGAAGAAAACACATTAAGGCAACGAGTCTTACGATTCCAAACTCATCGATGTGGAAAATACTGTCGAAAAAAGTACAAGTCTAAGGAAAAGTTTTATACCAAATGTCGTTTTGGATTTCCACTTAATGTAATATCCAAAGGAAGAGTAAACAGTTTTATGTCAGCTGTGAGACATACCATTACTAGAAATCTCCCAAAAATACGTACAATTTGAGAAGAAGTGAAAAATCAAAGTATATCAATGATTATAATCCAGTTATTCTCTTATTGTGGAATGCTAATATGGATATTCAGTATGTTGCGGATAATTCAGTTGCTGTTGCCCGGTATGTGACATCTTATATTACAAAATCAGAAAAGTTAAAAGAAATGTGGGAAGACATTTCTCACGTGAAGAGTCTTAGTAAGAAATTGTACAGTTTCATGTTATCCCATCGAGAAATTGGAGTTTATGAATGCTCAGATCAGTTATCATCTGCAAGTTTATACTCAAAATCTAGAAGAATCATTTGGGTGAGTCTAGGTCTTGCTGCAACGCGAAATTGAGTACTTAAATCTGTACAAAAAATCGAATATTTAGCACAAAAAGAACCAGAAAGTACAGATATTGTCAAAACAAACATGTTGGACACATATTATCCAAATAGAAGTCATCATCTTGAGAACATATGTCTTTATGAAGTGCTGCAATATTACACTTATAAACAGAAGGAAAACATAAATGTAAGACAATATGCAGTGATTGGTTCCGAAGGATGTTTGGTGAAACAAAGGAAAGGAAATTTGAATAATCACAGAAAACTGAGTTGTGATACTCCTGATAAAAGGGAATTTTACTATTTAGCACTTTTGCAACTTTTCAAACCGTGGCGTACAGAACTGAAATTACTTGGAGATTTTCAGAGCTATGAAGAATTTGTCAATGCTTGTAAAGATACCATAGAAAGTACTGTTTTTCCAAATTATCTCAAATTGTTTAACGATGAAATTGATCAAGAAGCTACTATTGCAGCTGAGATTGCTAGAGACAGTTCTCAAGACAGTCAAAGTTCTGCTCCACTGAGTCATGATCCACTAGGACAACCAATTCTTGAAAATGAAGAGGCAATCGCCATGAATGAAGTGGAAACAGGAATGCATCAAGCTCAAGAAGATATTATGGACTTAGGAAACTTGGAAGAACTACTAAATGTTGAACATAAAGAAATATATCAGCAAGTGAGACAACAGATTGACCATGGATTTCTTCATTAAAAGGAAGAATGCACATGCACATCATGTCAACCTATCCAAATGTATGTCAGTGGTCAAGCTGGAACAGGTAAAAGTTTCTTAATTAAAGTATTGACCAGTTATCTACAGAAAACAACTGACTCACAACTGACTCACATTTGTCTTGTGTTGCTACTGCTCCAACTGGGTTGGCAGCAGACAACATTAAAGGAATTACATTACATTGTTTACTTATGCTACCTGTAGAGCATGAAAATAAATTGGAATATAACAAACTATCTGGAGAAGCTTGCTATGAAGTTTCAAGAGTGCTAAAGAAAATGAAACTTCTGTTTATCAATGAGGTAAGCATGGTCTCAAACTTAATGCTTGCTTTTGTGCATTTAAGACTGCAGCACATTCTTAAAACAGAGTACGATGTCTTATTTGGAGGAAAACATGTGATAGTTTTTGGAGAGCTACTGCAACTTACTCCCGTAAAAGGACAACTAGTGTTTAAAACACTTGTACATGAAGACACCAGAAAGTCTCTGGGAAGTGTTGGAAACGTTAACATTTGGTCATATTTTGAATACAAAGAACTCATTACAAATATGCGACAGGCAAATTATGTTGATTATGGAACTATTCTTCAAGATATAAGAATTGGAGTACTGACAGAACATGGCAAACAAGCTTTGCAAAGTCGACTACTTACAAACTTGTTTCCAAATGAAAATATAGTTCCTGAAAAAATATATATGAAAATTGCAGAAAATAAATCTATAATCTGCCTAATGCCAACAGTGCGCGAGTGTTCTATATTCAATGAACACATTTTGAAGCTAGAAAATGAACAAATAATAAAAATGGAAGCTATTGATAAAGTAGAGCATGAAGGAATCCCTATTATTTTGACGGAAACATTGAAAACAAAATTGGATTCTTTAGAAAAATCTATTTTTAAAACTGCTGGTTTAGAAAATAATTTATATGTATCTGTAAACTGTCGGGTAATTTTACGGCGTAATTTGTATGTGGAAAAAGGTTTAGTAAATGGACCAATGGGTAAAGTTGTTGAATTTGTTAAATATCAAAATAGAGATGGAATTGAATTTTTTAAAATCAAATTTGATCAGATTGAAGAAGTAAAACAAATTGGTTGTTGTTCAGTTCATTTTTTGCTTGTTAAAGATTTATATGTTCGTAGAAAACAGTTTCCTCTTTCTCTGGAATATGCAGTGACTATTCATAAATCTCAAGGTTTAAGTGTAGATAATGCTTTGGTAAACATTGGAAATACCCTGTTTAAAGAGGGTATGGCATATGTTGCTTTGTCCTGGGTCAGAAATTTAACTGGATTGTATTTGATTGATTTTGCTGAGAGAAAGATTAGTGCAGATGCAAAATGTGTAAAAGAGTATAATCGGTTAACAAGAGCATATGCTCCCAAATTAGGTGAATATCCTGTATTTGAAAAGCATGTAGTAGGTCGAAAAAGAAGATATGAGAATATCTATAGTGAAGTTATAGAGAAGGAAAAAAAATCAAGATAATGTTGAGATTTCAAGCAAAAAGAAAAAGGACACTATTGAAGAGATTGTTGGGTATAAGTTAGAAAATAGTTTAGGTATCAACTGCTAAGCTAATGTAGTGGTCAATGTTGGTTTTTTTCTAGAAAGTTTGCAACAGCAAATTATGGAGAATCGTGAAAAAAGATTTTCAGCCTGATTCATCATTCTCCCGTTTTGCGAGCCCCTAATAGCGATTTATAAGGAATCGCTATTAAGGACTTGCAAAACGGGATTCATGTAGGAATTGCAAAAAATATTGCGATTCCTACATGTTCCTTATTTGCGATTAGCAAATTGCTAATCGCAAATAAGGAATAACTCCCCATGCATTCCTATGGCCCTACAGGCCCATAGGAATGAATGGGGAGTTATTCCTTATTTGCGAATAGCAATTAGCTAATCGCAAATAAGGATGCGATTTCAAGGGTGCAGGGGTGTCCAAAGGACACCCTGTAGCACCCCTGAAATGTAATCTACATTGGTGTTGCGCACACACATGTCCAAAGGACATGTGTGTGTGTAACATGCAACTTAGAAAAATGCATTTAAATGCATTTTTCTAAGTTTTTGCTATTTACCACGAGGTCTGACCTCTCGGTAAATAGCGGCCCAAAATTGCAATTTCGCAATTTTAAAATGATTCATGAATTGCATTTAAGGAATCTCAAATAGAGATTCCTTAAATGCAATTCTTCGCAAATGTGCGAATTCTTTAATAGCGAATTTTGCATTTGGGATGATGAATCCCAAATGCAAAAATTGCACTCGCAAAATGCAAGATTCTCAGAATCTTGCCCTTTGCAAGTGCAATTTAGCTTGATGAATCAGGCTGTTTGTTCCTTGTTGCATTGTATTTATGAAAAATTGAGAACTGATAATAGGAAAATACAAAGTGTTTCTGATCTTCGTAATCTTTTAGATATATGTTGTGGTTCTACACAATTTACGCAGAATATTCAACAAGATGCTCAGGAATTTCTAATGTATATGCTTGCAGTATTGGAAAATGAAGGAATAGAAATTGAAAATCTTTTTGGCCATTATAAATGGGAACATGAATGTGAAAATTGTATGTTTACATGTAGCACTAACATAGATACTGAAAGATTTATATATTTGACATTACCAGACCGTAAAACAGTGTCTTTCAACAAACTAGTTAAAGCAGCAAATCAAAACATGGAGTGAAGACAATGCAAATCAGAAATGTTATCAACATTATGTATACAAAGATTTGGGTAATACATCATTTTAATGATACAACGTTGTACAGCTGATGGAAGAAAATTGGAAACTTTAAACATTTTGTAGCAAGTCAACTACAAATATCAGGAAGAACTTTTGTAGCAGTAGCAATTATTTTCCATGATTGTCCTTCTACAACATCTGGACATTACACTGTCTATTTAAAATGCAATAAAGGATGGATATATTGTAATGATGCTCAATTGGTTTTTAAACAACGTGTGCCTAACGAATTACCAAATTCCTACCTAATAATTTTAAACCCAAAGTTTTAAGAACATAATTCGGCCTATTAGGAATATGTTAAAATGTATTAATACGATTACTATTGGACAATTTCAGTATGAAGGATTTCAGGAATACCATTTGGCCTAGAGGAAAGGTATTAATTTGAATTAAGGACTTTTTCTTGGACATTCTCACAGTGTATATTTTTAAAGAACATCATTTAAAATATATGGAAATTAAAAAGAATTGTTGATTGAATTATTATTTCAGTTCTTTCATATTGTAGTAAGAAAATTCTCTTAGAAAAAAACATTTTATATATGTGTGATTTGTATTATATGGTATGTTATCGAGGATGTTGTTTTTATAGAATGTTGAGAAATAGTTGAGTGTATTGAAAATATTTTTCACACAGATTTGGTTTTTTTAAACAATCTTATTGATTTGGGGTTTTTTTTGCCCGCTGTTATGTGATGAGTAACATTGAAATCATTGTTTGTAGTGAAATTCAAAATATTCTGAGTACAGCAAAAAAGGCAAACAAAATAATTTAAAAAATGTTAAAATTAGGTTGTGTTCTAAAGAGTATAATATTATATATTATAACTGTATTTTCCTTCTCTTTCACAGATTCTAATTGTAAAGTACACATTTTTCAGAAATTTAAATTATAAAAAACAAGTAAAAAATTGTTAAGCATTTTTTTAAATATACTACTATCAAGGTAAGATTAAGTAATGCAAATACTATCAATGCACTACTACATCCAGCTCTGCGCTATGTGTATAAACCTCTAACTAACTACTATGTCAAGTTGTACTTATGCAATCTTGGAATCCTCGTGTCTATCCCATGCATTTCTTTAACTACCCAACCAGCACTATCTATGTATGCTATCAGTCTGCCATACCCCAGCATGTATTCTCTTTACAACAGTGAAACTATTCTAGTAACTAGTCAAGTACCTAAGGAACAATCTAATAAAAAAAACTAGTAAAGCTACAATATTCTGTGCGCTATGTATACAGAACTCTGATCAGCTACAAAGTATTGATACAGTCTTTTAAATACTCAGTTAGTTCCTATGCAGTCTAGGAAACCTTCTGTGTCTCTCATGCACTTCTCCATTCACCCATCCAGCACTATGTATGTATCCAATCACTTTGCCAAAACCTAAGCACTATAAATGTAGCTTGCACTCTCTTTGCAGTACTGAAATTACTCTAGTTATTAGTCATATACTTAAGGATTGGCCTAGCCAGTAACCCAAGTACAGGTAAATTTCTTTATATACTACTCATGCAGACCTTTCACACGCTACATACTATTAATACACTCTTCTAAATATGCAGTTAATACCTATGCAATGTTTGAATCCCTCTGTCTGTGCCATGTGTTTTCACAATCTCCCATCCAGCACTATCTATGTATCATATCACTTTACCTATACGTAAGCACTTCTAAATTCAACATATACTGTTTTTGCAGGTCTGAAATTATTCTAGTTACTAGTCAAGTTTCTAAGGAATAGCATAATCAGAATAACTAGTACAGCTTTAATATTATGTGCACTATGTATGCAGACCTGTAATCAGCTACATAGCATTGATACAGACTTTTAAATATTCAGTTAGTACCTATACAGTCTAGAAAAGTTTCTTTTTATTCCACTCTGACTAACCAAGCCTAGAGCCAGTGGTATGCTGAACGACACCTTACCAGCTTACCAGCTTTGGCGCCCTACCTGTAGCGCTACATCATTCGCAGCTCTCTGATTTTTAAAACTCCCGTTTTGTCTTTTATTTTGTTTATTGCTTTGGACACTTTCCCCTGTTTTTAAATTGCCGCTCACGCATACTCCCACTGCTGCCCTCGCTCCCGCACTCTAATTGAGGAAACTCACCGCACTTTGCGGGTCCTACGCCCCTGTCTCGGTGGCGGCCATCTTAGTTGTGGGGATAGTCTGCGCGCTCTAGTCCTCTTTCTAGGAGGCGAGGCGAGTATAAAATCAGGCAACTCAGGTCAGTGCGCTCTTACCAGCTTTGGCGCCCTACCTGTAGCGCTACATCATTCTCAGCTCTCTGATTTTTAAAACTCCCGTTTTGTATTTTATTTGGTTTATTGCTTTGGACACTTTCCCCTGTTTTTAAATTGCCGCTCACGCATACTCCCACTGCTGCCCTCTCTCCCGCACTCTAATTGAGGAAACTCACCGCACTTTGCGGGTCCTGCGCCCCTGTCTCGGTGGCGGCCATCTTAGTTGTGGGGATAGTCTGCGCGCTCTAGTCCTCTTTCTAGGAGGCGAGGCGAGAATAAAATCAGGCAACTCAGGTCAGTGCGCTCTTACCAGCTTTGGCGCCCTACCTGTAGCGCTACATCATTCGCAGCTCTCTGATCTTTAAAACTCCCGTTTTGTCTTTTATTTTGTTTATTGCTTTGGACACTTTCCCCTGTTTTTAAATTGCCACTCACGCATACTCCCACTGCTGCCCTCTCTCCGGCACTCTAATTGAGGAAACTCACCGCACTTTGCGGGTCCTGCGCCCCTGTCTCGGTGGCGGCCATCTTAGTTGTGGGGATAGTCTGCGCGCTCTAGTCCTCTTTCTAGGAGGCGAGGCGAGTATAACATCAGGCAACTCAGGTCAGTGCGCGCTTACCAGCTTTGGCGCCCTACCTGTAGCGCTACATCATTCGCAGCTCTCTGATTTTTAAAACTCCCGTTTTGTCTTTTATTTTGTTTATTGCTTTGGACACTTTCCCCTGTTTTTAAATTGCCGCTCACGCATACTCCCACTGCTGCCCTCTCTCCCGCACTCTAATTGAGGAAACTCACCGCACTTTGCGGGTCCTGCGCCCCTGTCTCGGTGGCGGCCATCTTAGTTGTGGGGATAGTCTGCGCGCTCTAGTCCTCTTTCTAGGAGGTGAGGCGAGTATAAATGTCAGCCATGCTTACGCGCAGCGGTGAAGCGCTGCGGGGACGCCGGACTGACGCCGGAGTTACGCCAGAGTTCAGCCCATCTGCGCCCGTCCGCCCTGAGGACGGGCTGCAGGTCGGGCTGGATTCGGCTCCTACCCCTTCACTACTCTTTGAGGTAAATAGGTGTTATTCCATGTCTGAAATCCTCTCTTTTAAACCAAATTTTCAACCTTGTTCACATCGTTTCTCGCCTGAAGGGATACTGCACTCCCATCGCTGTAGGACATGTCTAGTTTTTTTTCAATTCTCATCCACTGACTCTATCAAAGCCCTTCCTCCTCAAAAGCAGTATACTACTTCCCTGAGATCTGGCTTCCTTATCAACGTGCGTTCACTCATCAAACATAATGTGGCCTTTCATGATTTTGTGGATGAGCGACAGCCGGACTGGGTGTTTATTACGGAGACTTGGGCCTCTGACACCTCCGGTCATGATTTGCTTATGGCCATCCCTGATGGCTACTCTCTGCATAGGCAGGATAGACTGTTGCGCAGAGGAGGAGGAATCGCTATTCTTTCAAAATCCTCTCTTCCCTGCACGATTAAATCACTATCCATGCCTCAAGATCTGTTTGAAGCTCTTTATTTTTGTATCACGTGTGCCCCATCGGCCTCTTTCACAGGGATATTGATCTATAGGCCGCCGGGTCCTAGGTCTGGCTTCTCTTCGGACTTATTAAGAATTCTCGAACCCTACTTTGGTAAGCCTTGCCTCACCATTTTAGGTGACTTTAACTTCCATCTTGATGAGGCCAACTCAAAAGACACTTTATCATTGGTTGAGTCTCTTGGAGCCTGTGACTTTCTTCAACTTGTGACTAGCCCCAGTCATAAGGCTGGTCATATACTTGACGGGGTATTTTCTAATGACCTGAGACTTTCTACTGGCCCCCCTTTGCCACTGGTCTGGACAGACCACTTTGCAGTACCGTTGGAATTTGCTCTTCCTGCCTCTTGTTCCGGCATCCAGGCTACCTCTTCACTTACTCTTAGGAGAAATCTTAGGAACATCACGGATGAGGCCCTTGCCTCTCTGGTCTCCTCCACTGAATCTCTTTCTCGGGGAGACGCCGCTGAGGTAGCTCAAGTTCTGATGGATTCCATTTCCAATGCAGTGGAAAAGCTTGCCCCTGCATCACTGAGTTATGTAGCCCGGCGGAAGCCAACGGCACCTTGGTTTTCTGACCAGTTGACACTTTTGAGGCAGGGATGCAGGAGCAGTGAGAGAAGTTGGAGAAAATCTTGGGACCCTAAGGATCGAGAGGCTCACAAGGCTGCTCTGCGGGAGTATAAACAGAGAGTAGTGATGGAGAAGCAGGACTACTTCTCCAATCTTACCAGCTCTCTCACATCTTCTAGGGAGCTCTTTAAAATCGCTAATTCTTTATGCTCCCTCCAACTCCCGGATCCTGTAGTTAGTTCGCAGGAACTATGCAATAATATCTCAGACTTTTTTCATAAAAAGATCCTGGATATTCATGTCTCTTTGGAAGCCCATTGCCACTCTTTGGATCAGAACATCTCTCCTGTCATATCAAATTTTGAGTCTCTAGGCAAAGCCCCTCCTAAATCATTTATGGAGTTTCCTCCCTTGTCTCTGGAGGGACTGAACCTTCTACTTGACAGGATTAAATCTGCTTCCCCCATGGATCCTCTACCTCTTAAAAAACTTAAAGAGTGTAGAAGCAGTATTCTTCCTCCTATGCTCGTGGCTATGAATAAAGCTATTGTCCCGGGCTCTTTTCCATCTGTGTGAAAGAAGGCTATTGTGAAGCCTCTCCTCAAAAAACCGTCCCTTGATCCTGGCCTTCTGAAAAACTTCAGGCCTATCTCCCTTCTCCCTGCACCCGCAAAAATACTGGAGGCTCATCTTAACCTCCACCTGTCCTCCTTTCTCGATGAGTCAGAATATTTAGACAATACGCAACACGGATTCCGAAAACACCACAGCACAGAATCCGCTCTTACCCTTGTGGTCGACAATATCCGGCGCAAAGTGGACTCTGGCCATACTACTGTTCTGGTCCTGCTTGATCTCACGGCCGCGTTTGATACCCTGTCTCCCTCCATCTTAACATCTCGGCTTAGGGAGGCAGGGGTTACTGGACCGGCCCTGAGACTTTTGAACTCCTTTCTTCTTGAAAGGGAGCAGAGAGTGATGCTTGGGAACTACCTCTCCCCTGCTAAGTCTTTGCAATGTGGGGTGCCATAGGGGTCGGCATTGAGCCCGACCTTGTTTAACATCTATGTGGCCCCCCTTGCTAGACTAGTAAGATCGCAGGGGATGGAGGTGGTGTCCTACGCCGATGACACCCAGATCATGGTGTCTCTGGCTCACTCCTCTGTCATGACATCCGCCTCTAGCTTTAGGGTATGCATGCAGTATGTGGCAGACTGGATGACTATCAATTCCCTGAAGCTTAACGGCGAAAAGACAGAGGTACTGGTCTTTGGGAAGGACCAGGATGTTTGGTCGAGTGAGTGGTGGCCATCTTCTCTTGGCACCTGCCCCACTCCATCCCAATCAGCCAGAAATCTTGGTGTGATATTCGACACCTCACTCTCTCTGTCCTTACAAGTTAACAGGACCATGGCCACGTGCTGGGGCGTGATTAGGATACTTAATAGAATCCGTGGTTATCTCTCCCCCCAGGCGCGCAAACAGGTTGCAGTCGCTCTTGTTGGCTCCAGGTTGGACTATTGTAACTCCTTGTACATGGAGTCTAACAAGAGCCTCATCCATCGGCTGCAAATTGTGCAGAATGCTGCTGCACGCTTTGTTTTGGCTCTTCCTAAGACATCATCTGCCACTAAGGCCAGGAAAGACCTTCATTGGCTTCCTGTGCAGCACAGAATCTCTTTTAAAATTCTCTGCTTGGCATATAGAGCACTGGCGGAGGAATCAACGAATGCGATTAGTTCCTTACTCACTCGCTACGTCCCAATAAGAGGTCTTCGATCTGCTGGACTTTTCCAACTGGTCGTGCCCCGCTTTAGGCTGACTAGATGGGGAGCCAGGGCTCTTTCAGTTGTTGCCCCGCAGCTTTGGAATTCCATCCCAATTGAGATAAAAACGCTACCCTCAATTGACTTGTTTAAAAAGGAGCTTAAGACTTTGTTCTTTAGGAGGGCCTACCTATGATAGAATGCTCATGTAGTGATGTGCTGTTATTTTGATATAGGCGCCTTGACGCCCATTGGGCAAAGTTGCGCACAATAAGAATCTTTTCATTCATTCAATTATTCACACTTAGAATACAGTAAAAACGCCTACATACACATACACTAGGGAACACTATGCGATGGGGTACCCCTGTAATTAGCATGACTTCCTCTGTAAGTCCCTGGTACATAATAGAGCAGGAGGATTAAAACTAACTATTAAAACACACAATGGGATACATTTGCACACTGGTGAAGAAAGGAGGGGGACTGAGGTGACATGTGTGCAAACACACTATGTGGATGTATTAAATTAGGGGATACAGTCCCCTTGAATCCTGAGGGTCCCTAGGGGCCAACTAACCCACCAGGTATGTCCAGTAAGTGCCACAGAGTTGCATTGCAGAGAGGTATAAAATGGGGCATGGCCTTGGCCCACTTCTCTGCAACACAGTTCTATGGTGTTTAATAGAGGGACATGGAGGCCTAGTAGGATCCAGGGACTTTCAGGATTAAAGGGGACTTCCTCTACTTAAAACACTCCACAGGGTGTGTTTGCACATGTCACATCAGGCCCTATCCCCTCCCATCACCACTGTGTAAACACGCCCTATAGCCTTTTATGTTGGGAGATTAGGTCACCTTGAATCCTGAGAGTCCCTAGACTCCAACTAGCCCACTACGTATGTCCAGGAAGCGCCACAGAACTGCGTTGCAGAGAGATATAAAAAGGGGTACGACCTAGACCACCTCTCTGCAACGCAGCTCAGAGCTGCTTACTGGAAGCATGTATTCTCTTTAGAACAATGACATTATTTTATTAACTAGTTAAATATCAAAGGAACGGCCAAAACAGAAAAACTAGTACAACTACAATATTATGTGCAGTATGTATGCAAACTTCTAATCCCCTACATAGAATTGATACACTCTTTTAAATACTCAGTTAGTAACTAAGCAGTTTAGGAAACCTTCTGTCTGTCCCAAGCACTTGTCCATTCACCCATTCAGCACTATGTATGTATCCTAGCACTTTGCCAAAAGCTAAGCACTATAAATGTAGCTTGCACTCTCTTTGCAGTACTGAAACTACTCTAGTTATTAGTCATATACTTAAGGATTGGCCTAGCCAGTAACCCAAGTACAGGTAAATTTCTTTATATACTACTCATGCAGACCTTTCACACGCTACATACTATTAATACACTCTTCTAAATACCCAATTAATACCTATGTAGTGTTGGAATCCCTCTGTTATAGGATCCCATGTAATCTGTGAAAAAAAAGATTTGATCGGTTCATAACATTTCCCATTGTATCTATTGAAGGACCGCAACCATTTCAATCCTTCTTGTTGGAGCATCTTTGGAGAGATATCTTTGTGCTTACCTCCTCACTCTCATGCAATTCTTCAATCAACCAACCAGCAATATGTTCTTATTATATCAGTCTGCCAATACCTAAGCACTTATGGGGCAGATTTAGAAGCACACTGTACCAATAATATGTCACTTTTTGTAACGTACTGATGGAGCCAGACACTCCTTCATATTTACAAGGAGAGCAAAAGGCACCCTGCAGAGCTTTTCTTCTCCTTGTAAATACGACCTCTTCATACACAGCACTGTGCATTGAAAGGTCGTTCCATAGGTGCTGCTGTGGGTGTACCCACGCATCACTCATAGAACAAGACACATCTCCAGATTTATCAGAAATCATAAATGTGGAGATGTGTGTGAATACTGCACCATCCTCAAGTTAGTGTAGCAAGGCACAACAAGGAGAATTGTTTTAATTTCTCCTAATTTTTTCCTCTTTCAATGTATGCTGCATTGCACAGCATACATTGAAAGAGGAAAATGCCTTTACTTCTAGTCAATTACGCTCTACACATATATTCAACCAAACGTTCACACATCATCATACAAATATATTTCTTTCTTTAACCAGAGAAGTTAGTTCTGAGAAGAACTTTTTTTTTCTTCTTCTTTTCTTTTATATTTTCTTTTTCTTTTTCTGAACAATTTTGTAATTTTTTTGGTGTTTTTAAAAAAAAAATGAAAAAAAACAGTAAACTTCAGGAGTTATGTTGCATTCCCAAAAAACAATGCAAACAAAAAACTAGCAACAATCGTTTCGTTGAATAGCACAAACTGCTTCGACAGACTGTTCACTAAAACAAATAATTTTCTTGCACTTGATGCAGTGCTTTTCAAGAAAATCAAACTCAGGGTGTATGTCGGGTAGAGATGCAGCAGTTCATGTTCCAGAAGTACTAGGAACTGCAGGTGGAGGGTTCCTCTCCGCTCTTCTACACTTCTCACGAGCCAGATGTGCCGGATGAATAGTCTTCAGATGTTTATACATTGAAGCAGTGCCACAGGAATACTTTTTTTCAGCACTGCCTCTAGATAAGACTCGCTCACAAATCCGGAAGGTGACCTTTGTGGCATTTACTTTCTTCTGTCCTTCTGGAAAAGTTAAGAATTTCAATACCACTGACTCTTACCTTTGTGGACGTGGAGCTTCTGGCAAAAATTCTTCTTCCGAAGAATGTTCCTCCTGCTGTTGCTGCTCTCCTGAAGCCAAGTTCTTTTTTTTTTTTAAAACACCCCCCAAAAAATTGTGAAATTAGGGTTCTTCAAAGCGCAGAGATGACTCTTCAAAGATGCTCAAAGAAGAGAGATTGAAATAGGTGTGGTCCTTCAATAGTTACAATGGGAAATGTTATGAACAAATCACATTTATTTTTTCAGGTCACAAGGGATCCTCTGACCATGCACACACGCAGCACGCACCCTACGCGACTTCGCGAAATTGCATTTAAAAGTAATATAAGTTTATTACAAGTAAAAATATATTATTTTTATGAATACCTTAGATAATATCTTGCCCTAATATGTGTATTAAAGACATATATATCTATATCATTTTAGACATAAAAAACATTTGCGTGAGGCGCGCACCCGCCGCGCCCAACGCATATATGATGTCAAGCGGAACCTGTCACCGCGCAAGGGTCACGTACAGTAATACGCATGTGTCGTGAATACGTGGGAGCTGGAGTCGTGGACCGGTCGCATAGCAATCGCGCACATCTCTGAAACTACGCACCCATCGCACACTGTACGCGGATCCTTCACAACATTTCTAAAATGGCGGCTAGAATCCGCGCACTGATTATGAAGGGTACGCTTTGGGTGCACGACTCAAAAAATTTTTTTTTAAAGAAAATATAAATATATTAAAATAAAAAATAAAAAAACAATATTTCAATTTCAATATTTTTTAACACTTTTTTTTCCATTTATATTAAAAAAATAAAATGTTATTTAATAAATAAAATATGTTAAAAAACTGTTAAAAAAATGTAGAAAATCGGTATAAAAAATACATATAACTTATTACATTTAAAAATTATCAGTTAAAAACTTGAAATTCACTGAAAAAACAGGTTTCAGACATGTTATAGTTAGGAATTAGCATTTAAAAAACCTTAGAAATTCACAGAAAAAACCTTAGGTTTCAGGCCTGTTATAGTTCGCCGGACATTTCACTCGTACAAAACCATTGAAATTCCTCCGTTATAGTCGGTTCTGCTAACTATAACTCGCACGCCAGCAACATTCCAATCGGTGGAAATCAGGAAGTGTTGGCCGCCATTTTTCTAACTCCGAGGCAGAAGAGAGCCAAAAACAAAAGCGGAGAACATGAAAAGGGGGCAGGGTAGAGACTCCCTGACCCCCTAGGCCCTCTCAGGGGGTCCCTGAAGGACCCCAAAGGGCAAAAAAAAAAAAAACATTATTATTTTTTTAAATCGTGAGGTGCGTGCACGTTGCACGCACTCATACGCACACGGTGCGCGTACGTCGGCAAAAAAAAGACAAAAAAATACAGTTAAATAACAAGTTTGAGTGTTTAGATGTTGGTTGACTCTAAACAGAGCTGTTATGTTCATTGAGTGTTTTTTGTACCAACAAGTAAGTACCGATGCAGAGTCTAAAGTTCAAGAGGAAGACTCTGTTTCCCTCATCTGTGAAATGTACACTGTCTCCTCTATAAATGCCTTGCATGTTGTAACGCAGGTTGTTGTGGTATATAAAACCCATACCATAGTCTCTGAGGAAAGCAGAAACAGACTTATTCACATGTTTCCTTGCTTTCTCAATCTGTGGACAATATTGGTTGGACCAGTTCCATTTTTGCCTTTGGCATATATTAGAATATACAAAGGCAGTTTGCGAAAAAAAAGTGACATCAATTGCCCAAAGGTGTCCTTTAAAAGCATTTCCAGACCTACCCCAGTCAAAGTGCCTAGGTCATTGCCACCACAGTGCACAATTATGAGGTCAGGGTGTGGGAGATGCAAAAAGGATTTTACCAATAGCATCAATTGGTGACATCTCAATCCTCTCTTGTCAATCCACATAATGTCCACATTTGGTAAATCAAGGTTGAGAAAGCATCTATTTGCTGCATATCTTTCACTCCAGAAAGTATAGCTGTGTCCTACAATCCACACTCTAAGCATCTTGAAGGGAGATCTGGTTGTACTCAGATGGGCTCTGGAAATGAAATGGCAGTTTGAAAAGTAGGAGTTTAGAAAAAAATGTCGATGAGATTCAGTGTACTTGAAAAAAAAGAAATGATTGGTGGTTTCTGAAAATTCAACATTGAAAACTAGGGTGGATGCTACTGTTTTTTTTAAGGACAAATGCTAATGGTTGAGAAAAAGTCATTGAAAGGAACATTGCACAGGATAAGCTGGTGTATTGAGAAGTCAAACACCCTTGCTGGTTTGGTTTGCAGATGAACTTTTCACCTGTGTGTCAGTTAGGTGTTCTATGGAGTGTTATGGTAACAGGCAGAGAGAGCAGTGGGGGAAGGTTGAATATTATGTGAGATTGAAAGTGTTGCAATGTAGAACCAATTAAAATGTTAGTTTGGTTTTGAATTCGTGAGGGAAGATATTTCATTGGTTATCTACATGAATATGTGTGGAAAATGAGAGGGAAGCTATGCCATTCTGTGGTTCCAGTGACTGGTGCACAATTGAGAGTTTCTGCTTAAGAACATCTGGTGTGTGATTGACACTGTTCTAAAACTACAAAAGCATTTTTAAAGGTGAGTTGTTAATTTGTAAGGGGATCTATGTTGTGCACTTTAAGTTAATAAGAAAAATGTGTTCTAATGTGGAAGCAGGAGTTTATTTGTATAGAGTCTGATTCTAAATGTGTCTGCTTTGGGAAAAACATTGTGATAGGAGCATTTGGTATGTTAATGTGTTTGAGGAGATATTTTTTTGCAGTACAGTGCTGTTGTTCAAATCAAATAAGCTTTATTCGATTTTTAAATTAAAAATCATGAAAGCATCGACAATACAGAAATAATTAACAAAAAAAACCATAAACCTTTCATTTCATAAACACAGTAAAAAACCATCATTCAACAATTATTGTGCAAGATTCAGTTACCATTAAAAAACTTAAGAGTTTGTCCTATGTAATGTGAGGGGAGCTCGGGTAAAAATCATACAGATCCCAAATACGAATTGTGCCTTGTCTTTCATTGGGGGTACAAACTCGTAAAAAGGGGGCAACATTGGTGTTTTTAAATTTAATTAGTACCAGATCCCCAGCAATGCATTTGGGCAGCGTCCCTAACCATCCCACCCTCCTAACACTCAAGATACCCCCGTCAAGCCCCGGCGGCAACGGTCTATTCTTTTTTAGCCAATAGGTGGCCTTATTTAGCAAATCCTGCTGGGTTTCGCGTGTTCCCTGGGTGAGGGCAGGGACCCCAGAGAGGACAGACACATACGGGGCGGCCTCAGGGGGCAGGTTGATGTGTGGCATTCTTGCCAAGGCGGATCTAGCCACTGTATGGGTTTTTGGTGCAGATTTGACAAAAACTTTGGGGCCTATTTGAGTAGGTGTGCGAGATGGCTGTATTTGGGTGGCCCCATTGCCAGATTTATACATTTCAGGGGCGGTGGTAGGGTTAGGACAGACGCATGTGGCCATAATAGTAGCTGGAAGCGAGTGCTTTCTTGTTACTGACTCAATATTGGTCAGCCTTTCCCCTAAATCATTCATTTTTGTGACCAAGGGAGAGATGGTAGCAACCAGCAGTTGTTCAATTTTGGCCAATAAAGTCGTATTGAGAGACAAAAGAGGGTCCTCTGGTTTGTCCGCGGCCGGGTCCTCGATAAATGCTATTGGATTAGCAAGTGATGGTATAGCAATGGTGCACAATATTTGTGTACTTGTATTGTTCCCAAAGTTAGTTTCGATGTCATGCTTCCATCTATTGTAGGAACCCAGGGGCGCGGAATTTACTTGGTTATGAACTTTATCAGCGGGGCCATTTGCTTTAAGACAAAAAGGATCCACAGTTGGGGAGGTTATAAGATCAGGGGCGTACTTTGTACCACACAGGGCGTTGAGTTCCTCCCATATGGACATTGTGTTTGTAATACTTTAGAGAAATGATATTGAAGCACGATACCTCCCTCTGTGTTGGAGCAAAGTGGGGTGGCCCGTCCCGGCCTCCTCAGGCCTCGGATGGCCACAGAGGGCCCGCCCTTTGCCCGGGCTTAGCCCCGCGCTTCGTCCCGCGTGCGTCCCGCGGGACAGAAACAAGGAGTGTATTTATTAGGCAGGTAGGCGGGGCCGGCTGGGGAAGAGTACCAGCTGTTGATGGTCAGAGGGAATGCTGGTACTCACAGTCCCCGGCCGCCGCCGCACCCGCCGAATCCCCGGACACAACAAACGGGGGCAGACAGCAGCAAACAGTCCCCAGATGGACAAAACGGCTCCTCCGGTCTCCCAAAGGGTCAGAGTCCCGACTCACCTCGAGCCGCGAGTCGCACCCGCGAAGCGGGGGCGGCAAGAGGTAGTAGCAGGCAGGCAGGCAGGAGGCGGGGCCGGCTGGGGAAGAGTACCAGCTGTTGATAGTCAGAGGGAATGCTGGTACTCGCAGTCCCCGGCCGCCGCACCCGCCGAATCCCCCGGACACAACAAACGGGGGCAGGCAGCAGCAAACAGTCCCCAGATGGACAAAACGGCTCCTCCGGTCTCCCAAAGGGTCAGAGTCCCGACCCGCCGCGAGTGCTGTTGTTAAAAATGTAGAGTGTGTACATGAAGTGGTCTAACCACTTACACACTTGTATATCAGGGTTAGAATTCTCAGATAGTCTCCTTGCAGTCTAGTAAACATTCTGGGTGTGCTGCACAAATGCCATAGAAAATCTTTTAGTAGCATGTGGCAGAATAATTTGCTTAGTTGATGTGTTTAAAAATATGGGAATACATGTACTCATGGGGTGAGTCAGGCTTTAGGACATGCAGTGCTTTATAGTCCTAGCACTTGCATGATACCATACACTGCCCAACCACAACTGCATTGCTCTCAACTCAGAAATATCAGTCCCACCTTGACCCCCTACACTGCCTGAACACCACTGCACTGTCCTAAAGCCTGAAACACCATCCCTAGCAAAACCTGCTAAACTCTTTCAACACTACTGCACTGCTTCAAATTCAGAATCACCATCATCAGCGAATGCCCCTATAATGTGGAAACACCACTCCACTGCCCTAAACTCTGAAACAGCACTCCCTGCATGATCTCCTACACTGCCCGAACACTGCTGCTGTGCATTAAACTCTGAAAGAACACCTCCTGCTATACCCCCTACACTGGGTGAATACTAGTGTAGTTTTCTAAACCCTGAAACAGCACTCCCAGCAAGACCCCCTTTCACTGTAGTAATCATTTTACTGAATTGCAAGGGATACTGTCATGTGCCTAAGATCACAGTGTGAGTCAGTATTCATTTCAGAAAAATGTGGCAGAATAATTTGCTTAGTTGATGTGTTTAAAAATATGGGAATACATGTACTCATGAAGTGAGTCAGGCTTTAGGACATGTAGTGCTAGAAAGTCCTAAGCAGCATGTGTGTCAGGCCTCTTAATTCCCAAATAGTCTCCATGCTGTGTAATAGAGATCCTGGGTGCGCTGCACAAATGCCATAGAAAATCTTTCAGTAGCACATAGTTATCATTTCAGTGAATTGCAAGGGATATTTTGATTTGTCTAGAAACAGAATGTGAGTCAGTGTGTTTTTGGGAATATTGTGACAGAATCACTTCCTTGGTGCATGTGTTTGCAGACATGGGAATACATGTACTCATGGAGTGAGTCAGGTTTTAGGACATTCAATGCTTTATAGTCCTAGCCATTGCATGATACCATACACTGCTCAAACACAACTGCGTTGCTCTAAACTCAGAACTATCAGTCCCACCTTGACCCCCTACACTGCCTGAACACCACTGCACTGTCCTAAAGCCTGAAACACCATCCCTAGCAAAACCTGCTAAACTCTTTCAACACTACTGCACTGCTCTAAACCCAGAAACACCATCCTCAGCGAATGCCCCTATAATGTTGAAACACCACTGCACTGCCCTAAACCCTGAAACAGCACTCTCTGCATGATTTCCTACACTGCCCGAACACTGCTGCTGTGCTTTAAACTATGAAAGAACACCTCCTGCAATACCCCCTACACTGGGTGAATACTGGTGTAGTTTTCTAAACCCTGAAACAGCACTCCCAGCAAGACCCCCTTTCACTGTAGTAATCATTTTACTGAATTGCAAGGGATACTGTCCTTTGTCTAAGATCATACTGTGAGTCAGTATTCATTTCAGAAAATTGTGGCAGAATAATTTGCTTAGTTGATGTGTTTAAAAATATGGGAATACATGTACTCATGAAGTGAGTCAGGTTTTAGGACATGTAGTGCTAGAAAGTCCTATGCAGCATGTGTGTCAGGCCTCTTAATTCCTAAATAGTCTCCATGCTGTATAATAAAGATCCTGGGTGTGCTGTAGAAATGCCATAGCAACTCTCTCTGTAGCATGTAGTAATCATTTCAGTGAATTTTCATTTCTACATTCTCAGTCCCACCTTGACCCCCTACACTGCCTGAACACCACTGCACTGTCCTAAACCCTGAAACACCATCCCTAGCAAAACCTGCTAAACTCTTTCAACACTACTGCACTGCTGTAAACCCGGAAACAGCACTCCCAGCCAGACTCTCTTTCACTGTAGTAATCATTTTACTAAATTGCAAGGGATACTGTCATTTGTCTAAGATCACAGTGTGAGTCAGTATTCATTTCAGAAAATTGTGGCAGAATAATTTGCTTAGTTGATGTGTTTAAAAATATGGGAATACATGTACTTATGAAGTGAGTCAGGCTTTAGGACATGTAGTGATAGAAAGTCCTATGCAGCATGTGTGTCAGGCCTCTTACTTCCCAAACAGTCTCCATGCTGTGTAATAAAGATCCTGGGTGTGCTGTAGAAATGCCATAGCAACTCTCTCTGTAGCATGTAGTAATCATTTCAGTGAATTGCAAGGGATATTTTGATTTGTCTAGAATCAGAATGTGAGTCAGTGTGTTTTTGGGAATATTGTGACAGAATCACTTGCTCGGTGCATGTGTTTGCAGACATGGGAATGCATGTACTCATGGAATGAGTTAGGCTTTAGGACATGCAGTGCTTTATATTCCTAGCCCTTGCATGATACCATACACTGCCCAAGCACAACTGCATTGTTCTAAACTCAGAAATATCAGTCCCAACTTGACCCCTACACTGCCTGAACACTGCACTGTCCTAGACCCTGAAACACCATCCCTAGCAAAACCTGCTAAACTCTTTCAACACTACTGCACTGCTGTAAACCCTGAAACACCATTCTCAGCGAATGCCCCTATAATGTTGAAACACCACTGCACTGCCCTAAACCCTGAAACAGCACTCCCTGCATGATCTCCTACACTGCCCAAACACTGATGTTGTGCCTTAAAATTACTTATGGAGTGAACCAGACTTTACAACATATAGTGCTTCTAATGAATGAATGAATGAATGAAATGGGTTTTTATATAGCACAACGTTCACTCCAGGGAGCATCTCGGCGCTTTTTGGACATCATGAGAAGCTAAAAAACAGGGGGGAGGGGGGAGGAGAGGGGGGGAAAGCGGGTGGAAGGTGTGAGGGACCATATTAGCGATAGTATTTGATGATCTGGAGTACCAAAGATCCAGGTTTTTAGAAGCTTCCTGAAGGTGGGTTTGTTATGGGTGTGCCTTAGTTGCGTTGGCAGGTTGTTCCAGGTCTTTGTACCAAGTGCTGCCAAGGTTTTGCCACCCCGGGTTTTAATTTTGAAGTTGGGGATGGTGAGTAGGTTTTCTGATGTAGACCGCAAGGTTCGTTTGGTTTTGTAGGGCCTAATTTTATTTCTTAGATATTGTGGGCCAGTTTCGTTTATGGCTTTGTAGGTGGTGATTAGGACCTTGAACAGGATCCTTTTGTGGATAGGCAGCCAGTGGAGGATTTTTAAAGCTTCGGCCGAGGGAGAGCGCTTAGGGAGCCCAAGTACCAGCCTTGCGGCGGAATTCTGGACCACTTGTAGTCGTTTAACCACCGTCTTTTTTGTTCCTGCATATAAGCTGTTACAGTAGTCTAAGCGTGACAGGATCAATGCCACCGCTACTGTCTTCGTAGCATGCAGAGGGAGTAGGTCAAAGAATTTTCTTAGGGTTTTTATAGTATGAAAGCAAGTGCCTGCAACAATGAGGGCCTGCTTATGAAAGGAAAGCGTGGGGTCGAATTTGAAACCTAGATTTTTTGCGGTGTCTACTGTGGTGGCCGGGAGGTCTGAGTTTGAGGGCCACCATAAGGTGGGTTTCAAATCATTTGATTTTCTGAACAACATGATTTCCGTTTTTGAGCTATTGCATCTGGGATGATTTGATTCCATCCACTTCATTACCGTGTTGAGGCAGAGGTGGAATTTTTCTTCTGCTGCGGTGGAGTTTTTATCCAGGGTGAGAATCAGTTGAGTATCATCTCCATAAGCAATTGCTTCAATGTTGAAGGAATCAATTAGTGAAAGCAGCGGGGACACGTACAGTTTAAAGAGGGTCGGGCTCAGGGAGGATCCCTGAGGGACCCCCGAGGAAAGAGGCTTTCCTCCAGATTTGTAGCTGCCTAGTGTGACAATCTGGTTTCTATTTCCCAAAAATGATGTTATCCAGGCAAGAGCTTTGCTGTTTATTCTGACATGCTTCAATCTGTCTAACAGGATGTTATGGTAGACAGTATCGAAGGCCGCGGAGAGGTCCAACAGAATCAGCACTGCCTCCTTACCCTGGTCCAGAGCGAACTTAAGGGTATCTGTGGTATGTAGCAGTACTGATTCTGTTGAGTGTCCCGGTCTGAAACCAGATTGTTTGGGGTGTAGGATATTGGAATTTTCCAGAAACTCGTTCAGTTGTGCGTTCACTATTTTCTCGGCAATTTTACTCAGACAGGGGAGAAGGGAAATGGGTCTCAAGTTGGAAAGAGTGGTGGGGTCCGAGAGTTTCTTTTTTTCAAGGGGTTTGACCGTGGCCGTTTTCCAAAGGTCAGGGATTTTAGCCAGTTTTAATGAGGTATTAATAATTTGGTTAATGACCGGGTTTACTATATCTACTAGTGAATGTAGAATTTTGAGTGGGCATGGGTCAAAGGGAGAGCCTGATTTACAAGATAAGATAGCCTTCCTGGATAGTTCTAGACTGATTTCTTTGAAGTACTTAAGTTCTTCTTTAATTTCTGTGTCTTGGGCTATAGGGTGATCAGCTGGGCTATCGAGAAAATCTTTTTTTAGATCTTTGATTTTGTTATCGAAGAACCCTGCGATGTCATCGCACAGTTCCTGTGAAGGAGGTATCTCACAATCTAGACTAGCCGGATTTGTGAAGGATTTTACTATTTTGAACATAGTCTTTTGGTTATCATCTGCCCCATTGACAAGATTTGTGTAGTGCTAGTAGTGGTCTATAATTGTAAAAAAAAAAAATAACATGTTTTTTTTCTTCACAACAGATTTTAATTATCTACAGAAAGAAAAAACAACACGCCTTCAAAGAGTGAGAAAAGAAAAAGATATAAACAGGCTTACTTTTCCAAGAAAAAACAAGTACAAGATTTGTCTAAACAGCAATGTGTGGAAAAAAAAGAAGAAATCTCCTGGTAAGGCAACAAAGTATTTTATAAGGAAAATAACACAAACAAAAGAAAGTGTGGAGAATCAGGAAAAAAAATGTATCTGAAACTACAAAGAAAAACCAGACAAAAAAGAAAAATGATGGGAAACTATGTGATAAAGATATTGTGTATAGCAATAGATGAAAAAATCAGTTTGTTGAAATTCACAAGCAAATGTTTTATAGCAGAGTTGTTTTAAATGTATTAAAAAATATAAAGAATTGTAAAAGAAAAACATCTTTTCATAAGAAAAAGAAACATATTCAAACAATTGTTGAGAAGGCTTTTGAATTAAAAAAAAGTTGTTCATTTTAGTAATCAATAGGATTCGAACACTAGATAAGCCAATCAATGTTATGAAGGCCAAAAGTAAGTGGAAAAGACTAATTAATAAAACTAAATTTTGTAATGTTTTTTCTGGAGAATGGAAACATAGTTCAAGTTGTGAGCCGTTTTTTAATGAAGAGAGTTACCTTCAGAGTAATGATTTGTTGCATGCAGTTGACACCAGTGGTCGAGCTTATGAGGTTAAGAATGGTTGTCCGATTGAAAAAGAGAAAAGTGTCCCTAGAAATGCAGAAGAGTTGTTAGCTGATGAAGTTTTAGGGAGACGTCCTAAGGCTCCAGTGTACACTTGGAATTGTAGTAGTATTTGTAGTGTACGACAGGATTCAATTTTTTTTTCTCGCAATTTCTTACGTAAGTATAGTAAGAAAAGTGTTAAACAAAAGATTAAGATGTTGCAAGAATTAGACCCTTGCAGAGTGTGAGAAAAAATGGGTTTGCAAGGTAATTCTCTTGCTTGTCTTTCTAAAAAAGTATGTCAGAGTGTTTTTCACCATTTCAGGATGTTAGCAGTTAGGAAATTAGTGAGAAGGTTGTATTATGCAAAAAGTCCAGCACTTAAGCTAAAACAGTTAAACAGTGCTCTTTTGCATGGATCTGTATTAGATGTAATCAACATTTGTGAAGACATAGAGGTTAGTTACTTTGGTCCTGAAGAAGGCAGTGCAGAAACAAATACATTAATTGAAGGAAATGTGGAAGAAAATGTACAGAATTTTAGTACAGACATTTTTGAGCAAGAAATTACAAGGTTTAAGGTCATTTCGGGTGAAAGGCCAAACTTTTCTTGTATTTGTTGTAGACGAATTCATTATAAAAATCAGACCAGGTTAGTTGATCTATATTTAAAAAGTGAAAAGGAGAATAATAATGAGTGGAAGGAATTTGCAACTTATTTGTTGGTAGAGAATTGTTTTGATTTAGTTTCTGATCAACGTATTTGTAAATATTGTTATAACAAATGAAATGAAAACAAAATGCCTGCTAGAGCTGTACATAATAATCTTGGGTTGGTAAATATTCCTCCTGAACTGATGGATTTAAATACTTATGAGTCTATTCTTATTCAATGTGTGCATCCATTTCAGGCTATTGTTCGTAGGGAGCCTAAGACAGGGAAATTGCCTCCTTCAGATTTACAGAGAGGATTAAAGGGAAGAGTTGTATATTTGCCTCTAGATTTAAAGAAAAATATTGAAACAATTGGTGTAGAAAATGTGGAAGAGGAACATCTAGTTATTCTAGTTACTGGCATTCCTACGAAGAGTAAGATAATCTGGCAAAAATTAGTGGATGTTAGGAAAGTGAAAAAGGCAACGTTGTATTTGGTAAAAAATAATCAATACTATAAAAAATTACATGTAGGAGAAGAGGAAACAACTGTAGAAGAGGACAGTGATTTGTCAACTGCACAAATTGAAAAAGTGGATGTGTCCAGAACTGAAGAAATGTATGAACATTATAGTGTGCATCCACTTCACTCTAAAGAATTGATGGGGAATACTATTGAGTTATTCCAAATGAAAGAAGCGAAAGTAAGTCCCATTAGTGTATGGGAAGAAAGCTTGGAAGCTCGTTGTTTCCCTCAGTTATTTCCAACAGGCAAAGGTGGACGATATGATGAACGACCTGTGCAGATTCCTGCATCTGAATACTGGACATCAAGATTATATGCAGAAGATTCAAGGTTTCGCCAATGTATTCCATATTTGTTTCGTCTTCTGTTTGAGAGTGACTTGTCTGGACTTTCTTATGCAGTGAACCATATACTAAAAAGTGGAGTACATCTGCAAAATGTTTCGGCAAAGGACTTTATGGATAAAGTCCAACAGAAAGATACTGTTTTGGAATCACAGCTAATAATTCTCATGGCATGTCAGCGTGGTACCGTCTTCATGGGGAATTGAAATGTATGCTAAGAAACTTAGGAACTCCTACATGGTTCCTTACTCTATGCTGTGCAGAGTATGCTTGGGAAGATTTACTTCAATTTTTTCGAGAGGCAAATGCAAACATAGAAAATATAGAATACAAGACTCCTGGAGAACTGTGCTCTTTGGATCCAGTTAATGTATGCAGGTATTTCAATCATAGGCTTGAAGCTATGATGTCTTTTATCACAAAAAAAATCCTCATCTTGGAGAGGTTCTGGATTTCTTTTGGAGAAAGGAGTATCAAGCAAGAGGTGCTCCTCACATACATATGCTGCTATGGATCAAAGATGCCCCCACATTTGGAACAGATTCAGATGACACAGTGATGAGTTTTATTAAACAATATCCTACATGTTCTGTACCAAAAAGTACAGAACAAAAGAATTTAAGACATCAAGTCTTACGGTTTCAAACCCATCATGGTGGAAAATACTGTTGTCGAAAGTACAAATCTAAGGATAAGTTTTACACAAAATGTCGTTTTGGATTTCCACGTCCAGTAATATCAAAAGGAAGAGTGAACAATTTTATGTCATCCTTGCGACATACTGTCACAAGAAAATCATCGAAAAATACCTACAACTTAAGAAGAAGTGAAGAGTCAAAATACATAAATGGCTATAACCCAGTCATTAAAATAGAAAGTGTTTCTGATATTCGAAATGTTTTAGACATATGTTCTGGTTTAAATCAATTTTCACAGAATATTCAGCAAGATTGTCAGAAATTTCTAATGTATATGCTTGTTGTATTGCAAGATGAAGGTATAGATATTGAAAATCTTTTTGGCCTTTCTTATAAATGGCAACATGACTGTGACAATTGTTCGTTTTCAAAAAGTACTAAAATAGACACTGAAAGATTTATATATTTGACTTTACCAGACTGCAAATCAGTGTCTTTTAATAATCTAGTTAGAGAAGCAAATCAAAACATGGTCTGTACCCAATGTAACTCACAAATGTTATCAACATTATTTATACAAAGATATGGACAGTATGTAATTTTAATGCTGCAACGATGCAGACCTGATGGAAGAAAACTGACAACTTTAATAAAAAATGTTGTGGCTTCTCAACTATCAATATCAGGAAGGATTTTTGTAACTGTAGCAATTTTTTTCCATGATGGTCCTTCTACAACATCAGGACATTACACAGCTTATTTAAAATGTACAAAAGGCTGGACTCATTGTAATGATACTCAATTGATTGTTAAACGTTTGCCTTATGACTTACCAAATTCTTACCTAGTGTTTTTACAACCAAAATTTTAGGGAAAATAATTGGCCTGGGAAATTACTGCTGTTAAGAAAGGGAAGTCCGGTGTTCAAAAGTACTTTGTGAGTGAGGGTGATCACGTTAAAAAAATTCTTGTAGTTGACGTAGAGGTAGTGTAAGTGTATCAGATAGTGGGTGATGTGGCTATCACAGGAGATGTTGATCATCAGTGAGGCAGAGGTGTTTTACATTTGTTGTAGTTGTTGCAGATGTTGGTGACATTTTTTATTCCCTTGTAGAGGTTTCTTTTAATGGTATACAGCTCCTTGCTAAGATAAAGGATGTGTAGAGTGTCATCGGCATACCAGATGATGTTGAGATTCTGATAGCATGCTAGTTGTTTAAGGTTTATGTACATGATAAATAGCATCGGGTGGAGGTATAACCATTGTTAGATGGTACAAAAGATGTTGGTGCTTTTGATTCAGAAGGTTGGGAAATGGACGCTTTAGAGTACTATTAAGTATCTTCCAAACTAAGTATTTCACACATACTATTTGGCCATGAGGAATGGTATCTGAAACAAAAAATGACTATTTCGGGTAAATGTTGTTAGCATATGTTTGTACATAACTTTATTTAGAGTGTATAAAAAAGAAGTCAATCAATCAAGCAATTATTATATTTTTAAAGCACGCTACATACCTGTGAGGGTCTCAAGGCGCTGGGGGGGCGCTACTGATCGAAGAGCCAGGTCTTGAGGAGTCTTCTGAAGGCCAGCAGGTCCTGAGTCTGTCATAGGTTGGTTGGGAGAGTGTTCCAGGTCTTGGCGGCGAGGTAGGAGAAGGATCTTCTGCCGGCTGTGGTTTTCTGGATCCGGGGGCGTGTGGCGAGGGCGAGGTTGGCTGGGCGGAGGCTTCGGGTGGGGGTGTGGAAGCTGAGTCGGTTGTTGAGGTAGGTGGGTCCGGTGTTGTGTATTGCTTTGTGTGCGTAGATGAGGAGTTTGAAGGTGATCCTCTTGTTGAGGAGGAGCCAGTGCAAGCCTTTCAGGTGGGGAGTGATGTGGCTGCGGCGGGGGACGTCGAGGGTCAGTCAAGCCGAGGCGATCTGGATTCGTTGTAGTCGACTCAGGAGCTTGTTTGTGGTTTCTGAGTAGAGGGCGTTCCCGTAGTCTAGTCTGCTGGTGATGAGGGCCTGGGTGACGGATTTTCTAGTGTCGGTAGGGATCCATTTAAAGATTCTGCGGAGCATTCGGAGGGTGTTGAAGCAGGACGCGGAGACGGCGTTGACTTGCCTGGTCATGGAGAGGGTGGAGTCAAGGATGACCCCCAGGTTGCGTGCGTGGTCTGTGGGTTCCGGGGCTGTGCCTAGCGATGTGGGCCACCAGGAGTCGTCCCAGGCTGATGGTGTGGGTCTGAGAATGAGGACCTCCATCTTGTCTGAGTTCAGCTTCAGTCTGCTGTCCTTCATCCAGTCGGCTACGGCCTTCATTCCCCTGTGGAGGTTGGCTTTGGCGGTGTGGGGGTCTTCGGTGAGGGATATGATCAGCTGGGTGTCGTCGGCATATGAGATGATGTTGAGGTTATGTTGTCGTGCGATGTGGGCGAGCGGTGCCATGTAGATATTGAACAGCGTTGGGCTGAGGGAGCATCCCTGTGGGACGCCGCAGATGATCTCGGTGGATTTCGAGCGGAAGGGTGGGAGGCGGACGCTCTGGGTTCTGCCGGAGAGGAAGGATGTGGTCCAGGCCAGGGCCTTCTCTTGAATTCCGGCGTCGTGGAGGCGTGCTGATAGGGTGCGGTGGCAGACCGTGTCAAAGGCTGCTGATAGGTCCAGGAGGATGAGGGCGGCTGTTATTCCTTTGTCCAACGGGATCCTGATGTCGTCAGTGGCGGCGATAAGGGTGGTCTCAGTGCTGTGTTTGCTGCAAAAACCAGATTGGGAGGGGTCCAGGATGTTGTTGTCTTCGAGGTAGCGGGTTAGTTGTTTGTTGACGATCTTCTCTGTCACTTTTGCCGGGAATGGAAGCAGGGAGATGGTCCGGAAGTTCTTGAGGTCCTTGGGGTCTGCCTTGGGCTTCTTCAGAAGGGCGTTGATCTCGGCGTGCTTCCAGGTTTCCGGGAAGGTTGCTGTCTCGAAGGAACTGTTGATTGTTTTTCGGAGGTGGGGCGCGATGGTTGTGCTGGCTTTGTTGAAGACGTGGTGTGGGCAAGGGTCAGATGGGGATCCGGAGTGGATGGAGTTCATGGTTTTGATGGTGTCTTCGTCGCTGACGTTGGACCAGGTGGTCAGGCGGCTGGTGCGGGTGGTCGCAGGGGTGGTGGACTTGGTGGTGGGTGCGGGAGTGTCGGAGTTGAAGCTGTTGTGGATGTCAGTGATCTTGCGGTGAAAGAAGGCCGCCAGGGAGTAGCACAGGTCTTGTGATGGTGGGATTTCGTTGGTGTTGGAGCTGGGGTTGGAGAGTTCCTTCACGATGCTGAAGAGTTCTTTGGTGTTGTGCCCGTTGTTGTCTAGGCGGTCCTTGAAGGTGGTCCTCTTGGTGGTGCTGATGAGTTGGTGGTGCCTGCGGGTGGCGCTTTTGAGGGCTGCGTGGCTGTCTGGTGTTCGGTCGTGGAGCCATTTCTTCTCCAGCTTCCGACAGGTGTGCTTGGAGATCTGGAGGACTTCGATGAACCAGGTAGCTTTCTTGTTGGTGTGGTTGGTTGTGGCGGTCTTGAGAGGGCCGAGGGTGTTGGCGCAGTCGTTGATCCACTGTGTGAGTTTGGTTGCAGCGGTGTCTGGGTCGGTGGGCGGTCTCCGGGCCAGGGTGGTTGTCAGTTGGTCTTCGGTGACCTTGCCCCAGCAGCGGCGTGGCAGCTGTTGGGTACGGTGGTGTGTGGTGGGTTTCCTGAAGGTGAAGTGGACGTATCTGTGGTCGGTCCAGTGGGGTTCGGAGGTGTAGTTGAAGGAGACGTGGGGACTTGCAGAGAAGATGGGTCGAGTGTGTGTCCAGCGGCGTGGGTGGGTGTCGTCATGAGCTGTTTGAGTCCGAGGTTGGCGAGGTTGTCGATCAGGGTGGTGGAGTTGGCGTCGTTGTTGTTCTCGAGGTGGAAGTTCAGGTCCCCGAGGAGGATGTAGTCCGTGGAGGCGAGGGTGTGGGAGCTGATGAGGTCGGTGATGGTGTCGCTGAACTGTGGTCGGAGTCCGGGAGGTCTGTAGATGAGTGTCCCTCAGAGGGCCATGTTTGGGCCGTTGTGAATCTGGAATTGCATGTGCTCGGCGGTGGTGATGGTGTCGTCGGTGTAAGTTGAGATTCTGATGGAGTCTTTGTGGACGATGACGATTCCGCCTCCCACTCCGTTGGTGTCTCTGCGGGAGATCTTGTAGCCCTGTGGGATGGCTATGGCGATGTCTGGTGCTGAGGTGGTGTTCAGCCAGGTCTCCGCCAGGAAGGCGACGTCGGGGTCAGTGGAGTCTAGGAGGTCCCAGAGTTCGACGGCGTGTTTGCGAGCGGAGCGAGTGTTGAGGAGGATGCAGCGGAGGTGGTTGGGTTCTTTGGCTGGTGTTTTGGTGGGCTGGATGCTGGTGTAGCTGCAGTTGCGGCAGGTGAAGGGTCCTTCGGTGCGCTTCGGGGTGGCAGAGTACCAGGGGTGGGCTCGTCCGGTGTTGAGTGCACAGAGGGTGCTAGAGTCGTAGTGCAGTCTGGCGCTGCGGGGGGCGCGGGGTCCAGGGTTTCTGGCACTAGGCGTGCTCCAGGCATGGACGGGCGCAGACGGGCTTGCCTTTGGCATGCCTTTGGCGCGCCAGCAGCGTGTCCGCTGTGCTTCCGCACGGCGTCCTCCATAAATGGCGAAGTGGGAGGGAGGAGCAGCTGGGAGGCAGGAGCGGGGTGGCCAATGGGCGTCAGAGGGAGCGGGCACAGAAGAGAAAAGCGGCGGGCCGCAGGGGAGCAGCGGTGGGAAGCGGGGGGCACAAAAGCGGGACACAGTCACGGAGGGCACAAATAAACAAATAACAGAAAGCAAAATAAAACTGGCAACAGGCACTAACAGGGCACAAGGCAGCAGAAGAAACACTGGGGTAACAACAATACTACTTTACGAGTGCGGGTGCGGCGGCGGGCTTCCGGCAGCAGCTGTGAGGGCAGGAGTCCTGGTCACCCACGGGGGGAGCCGTGTGGTGTGTGGAGCGACCGGCCCACAAGCAGGGCCGGTCGCTCCACAGTTTTGTTACTTTGTGATTGTTGGAGATGTCCCATATTTACGTAAGAAATTGTTGTTTGAAAAAAATATTTAAGATATGTTTTTTTCTAATTTTTACATTATTAATGAAAATGTTGAATGGGTTTTTTAAAGACAATCTTATTGATTGTCTTTTTTTTGCCCGCTGTTATATGATGAGTACTATTGAACTCACTGTTTTCAGTGAAATTCAATATATTCTGAGAACAGCAAAATAAAATACATAACATATTGTACAAACTATTTTGTATTGTGAAATATATATTATAACTCAATTTTTTCTTCTCTTCCACAGATAACATATTTATAAAAAATTTATTATTAACTTTTCATTACTTATAAGGTAAGTATGACAAACAAAAAATACTTTCTCATCACTCTCTTACTTCTCTTCCCCTTCCCTCACTCTCCTTACTCTCCTTCATTTACCTTTACACTCCTTCTCTCACCATCAGTACCCTTCCCTCACCCTCACTCACCTTCTCCTGCTCCCTCTTTCCCCTCTCTGTCCCTCACTTCTCTTTCCTTTCTTCCTCCATCACTACCCTTCTCTTGGTCTACCCCTCTCTCTTTTCTCTCTCCCCCTCACTCTCCTTCCTATACACCATCCCTCACTCACTTTCAGTCACTCCCCTTCTCTCACTCCTTCACTACCTTTTGCTCACTCCCCTTCCTTTATTCCCTCCCTCACTCCCCTTTCCTTCATCCGTCTCTAAGTCTCTTCCTCTGTCTCAGTGACTATAACTGCCTCACTGCCTCACAGTCCCTCAGTCTCCCTCTCTTTCTCTCTCTCACTGTCTCCCTCTCTCTCCACCACTCTTCCTTTTCTTTCCTCTCTCTTTCCAGAAACCCTTCCCTCTCACTCACTACTTTTTCCTCTCTCTTAATATGCTTCTTTTTCCCTCACTCCCCTTCCCTTACCCTCATATCCCTTCCCTCACTGTCACAGCCCTTCACTCAATCTCACGCCTCTTCCCCTACTTCATGTTCTCCTTTCTGTGCATCACTCCCATTCCCTTTCTCCTGCTCCCATTCCCTCACTCCCCCTCACTCTCTTTCCCTCACTCCATCCGTCAGTCCCCTTCCCTCACTCCCCTTTCCTCATTCCCTTTTGCTAACTCCCATTCCTTTAGTCCCTCACTCACCTTCACTCCATTTCTCTCTCTCTCTCCCCCTCTGTCTCACTCAGTCTAACTGCCTCACCCCCTCTCAGTCACTCGCTCTCCCTCTCTTTCTCTCTCACTCTCTCCCTCTCTCTCTCTCCCTCACCCTTCCTCTCTTTCCCTTTCTATTTCCTTCACTCCTACTTTATCCCTCAGTCCCCTTTCCTCTCTCTTAATCTCCTTCCTTCTGTCTCATTCCCCTTTCGTCGCCGTCATACCCTTCTCTCACTGTTACTGCCTTTCACTCACCCTCAGTACTTTTCCCTCACTCCCCTTCCCTCACTCCCCTTCCTTCACTCCTCTTTCCTCACTCCCTTACTTACTCCCCTTCGTTCACTCCCTCCCTCACTTTTTTTTCATCCATGTTTCTCTCCCTGTCTCCCTCTGTCTCACTCATTCTAACTGCCTCACTCCTTCTCAGTTCCTTGCTCTCCCTCTCTCCCACTCTCTCCCTCTCTCTCCCTTACCCTTAATCTCCTTTCCTCTCTCTTTCTATCACTCCTCCTGTCTCCCTCACTCACTTTCCCTTTCTCTTAATTTTCTTCCTTCTCCCTCATTCACCTTCCCTCACCCACATACCCCTTTCCTGTCACTGCCCTTCACTCACTGTCACTCCCCTTCCCCCACTCCACTTCCTCCTATCTGTATCTCACACCCCTTCCCGATCCCGCTCCCTTTCCCTCACTCGCCCTCGCTCTCCTTCCCTCACTCCATTCCTTACTCCCCTTCCCTCACTCCCCTTCCCTAACTCCCTCCTTCCCCTCACTCCCCTTCTGTTTCCTTCACTCCCATTCTCTCACTTTCCCTTACCCCCCTTTTCTCATCCTCATACCTCTTCCCTCACCGTCACTCCACTTCCCTTACCTTCACTCCCCTTACCCTGCTCTACTTCCCCCTCTCTGTCCCTTACTCCCCTTCCCTGTCTCCATCCCCCACTCCCCTTCTCTCACACCCCCTCCCTCACTCTCCTTTCCTTACTGCCATTCCCTTACTCTTTCACTCTCCTTATCTCACTCCCCTACCCTTAGTCCCCTTCTTTCAGTCACTCTTTCACTCTCCTTTCCTCACTCACCATACTGCCCTTTCCTCACTCATTCCCTCAGTCCCTTCCTCCCCTTCACTCAGTCATTTCAGTCAGTCATTTATACACTACACATTCATTCAAAAAAAGTATGACACAGTACATAAGAAATATAGCTTTTTTTGGAGAAGTGAAGTTAGTTCTTAGAAGAAGTGTTTTTTTGTTTTAAATTTTTTGGGTGTTTTTTTGAACAATTTTATATTTTTGGGGATTTTCTGTAACAAAAAAAAAAACAGGTAACCAAAAACTGCTCAACGGGAACAGGAACAAAAATAATAAAAGAAAAAAAATTAACTTCGGGAGCATCAATGCTTTGCTCTCCGCAGCACAAAATTTTGTTGCAATAGTTGCAACGTATATGTACGTCTGCAAAATCCGGCCGGATATCTGGAGCAGTTGCAGATGGAGATGCTCCCGAAGAAGAGGTGCTGGGGACAGCAGCTGGAGGATTGACCCTGAGGTCTTGAGTAGATGCCCGAGCATAGTCATTGGGATGAAGATTTTTCACATGCCGAATCATAGTTGCAATGCTGAAAGAATAATGTTTGGTGGCATCACCTCTTGAAAGGATGGTGCCACAGATTTTGCAAGTGACCTTGGAAGCATTTACCTTTTTTTGCCCTTCTGGGTAAGCAAAAAACTTCCATATAAAAGACTCTTTGGTTTTCTTCTGTTTTGGCTGTTCAGGCAAAAACTCCACATCAGAGTCTGAAGAAGATTGGTGTTCTGCCATTTTCCAAGCAAGAAGTGTTAAAAAGGCGAACCCGGGGGAGGCAGAAGGTGTCTGACTGACCACCCCTAGGTCTACCCCTCCTTCAGAGAAGGGACCGAGCGATGTCGAGAGGTCTCCGACGGGAGGGCCCTCTCCTAGAATCGTACAGCAGAGTAACCACACCACTACAAATATACACCACACGTAGATAGAGTTTTCAATCTTTATCTGGCAATAAGTATCGTTTCAATATATATAGCAGATCCAGAGATCTGGAAAGTCTCGTGGCAAGGGGCAAGGTAGCGGGACAGTCTTATAGATGGTCGGTTGCAAGGGGACCCTACGCACAGCTCTCAATCCTCGAGCTGGGGGGTTCCGGAAGGTTGGGCCGCGGCAGCGCCAGCAGGTTCCAAGATGGTTCAGCGAGTGTGGTCCGCGGCATCGCCAGCAGGTTCCAAGATGGTTCGGCGAATGTGGACCGCGGCAGCGCCAGCAGGTTCCAAGATGGATCAGCGAGTGTGGACCGCGGCAGCGCCAGCAGGCTCCAAGGTGGTTACAGCAAAGATGGACCGCGGCAGCGCCAGCAGGCTCCAAGGTGGTTACAGCAAAGATGGACCGCGGCAGCGCCAGCAGGCTCCAAGGTGGTTACAGCAAAGATGGACCGCGGCAGCGCCAGCAGGCTCCAAGGTGGTTACAGCAAAGATGGACCGCGGCAGCGCCAGCAGGCTCCAAGGTGGTTACAGCAAAGATGGACCGCGGCAGCGCCAGCAGGCTCCAAGATGGTTACAGCAAAGATGGACCGCGGCAGCGCCAGCAGGTTCCAGGTAGAGCAGCAAGGGGAGTTCGTCTCAGGGTCAGCCGCGACAGCGTCAGCAGGGCTTCTCGACTCCGGGATACAACTGCCGTCATATTCCGGGGCTGGCCCAGATATAGGTCTGGAGTCCTTTGATGTCCGGACCCTCTCGCCTGGGGGTCAGAGGGGCCGGGGTGATGGTGTCCAGACACCCAGCAGGGGGGTGGGGCCAGCGCTCAGGGAGGCCGGAGGCTGATCGAAACCAGGCATCCGGGGACGGTTGGAGAGCCATCAAAACTCCCCTCTACTTGTCTCTGGTTGAGTGGCCACTCTACCACCCGGAGGCTCTTGGTGCCTCGATGGCGGGCTCGCTGGGGCCGTGGCCGCGGCTGGCCCGGGACCACGTGTCTGTGACGTGATGGGCCCAAGATGGCGTCGGGCCTGGAATGAGGGTCCGGTGTGGGCGCCGGACCTGTAATGCTGGGGCGGCCCGAGTGTGCCGTGTCAGTGTTTGTGGGCCGCCGGGTGGTGGATCTGGTGGTTTGGAGGGCGTGCAGAGGTGTGCCCGAGGCCGACCCGGGCTGGATGGAGGGCCGATGTCGTCCGGGGCCACGCCACGAGGCCGGGTCCAACAAGAAGAAAATACTGAAGATGCTTCTCCCAGGAAAAAGAAACAGATAGTGAGGGAAGTGGGTGGGGTTTTTGAAGATTTGGAAAAGAAACTACTATAAATCAATCAAAAGTGTTGTTTTCAAGTAACATGACTTTACGTGCGCGCAAGGTGCGCACACGCATGCGCGCACAGTGTTCGCACGAGTCGCATATGAATGACATTTTACTCGATTTTCGTAAATGCTTTTAAAGCTAATATACGGTTATAAAAAGTCAAAAATAATATTTTTACAGTTATGTCACAGAATGTCTTGGGTTATTATGTACATTACATTTACAGAAATGACTTTTTGGAATGAAAAAATGTTCGCGGGGTGCGAACACCGTGCGCGCATTCATGCGAACTCCGTGCGCGCATGCGTGCGAACACCGTGCACGCACCTTAAAAAACACAAAAAAAGGCCAGAATTATAAAAAAAATCAAAAATTAGTACATAATAATACATAAATCAAAATTAAAATGTAAGTATTGTTAAAAATATAGAACATTTGTATAATAACACAAAAAAGACAATAATTGATACATTTTAAAATTAGCATTTAAAAAACCTTTGAAATTCACTGAAAAAACCATAGGTATCTATAGATAAGTGATTAGATGTTTGTATAGATCTATGAATCACTGAGTGGGTGTTTAGAAATTACTATTGGTGTGTCAATGGCTTGAAATATGGCACTTTCTATTTTACAGTGAGAGATGAAATATTATACTAGTGTGTGATGAGGTGTATTTCATTGTCACATGGATGATGTCATCAGTGATGTCATCAGTGATGTCATTTGAGATGTCATCAGTGATGTCATCAGTGATGCCATTGACCATGTCATGAATGATGTAATATGTGACATCATCAGCAGTGGATTGCGGGCGCGCGAGTTATAGTGAGTACAACTAACTATAACGTGGGAATTTCAATGGTTTTATATGAGTAAAATGTCCAGCTAACTATAACTGGTGTGAAACCTTTGGTTTTTTCAGTGAATTTCTAAGGTTTTTTAAATGCTAATTCCTAACTATAACGTGTGTGAAACCTATGGTTTTTTTCAGTGAATATATATATATATATACAACTGAATAATAAGTGGCTATAGTAATCAGGACCTGACCTATAAAATGAAAGTATGTACATAAAGGATAAATATTTGT
Source organism: Lissotriton helveticus (assembly GCF_964261635.1). NCBI lineage: Eukaryota > Metazoa > Chordata > Amphibia > Caudata > Salamandridae > Lissotriton > Lissotriton helveticus. The sequence goes on from NC_136061.1 coordinate 1,306,643,382, forward strand.
TGTTGTTAATAGGTTTTAAATCACACAGTTTAATCACTTTAGTAATTTGCCATTTAAAGTCATTGTGAATGTATGTATATATATGCACTAAAAGATGGCCACCGCCTTTTTAATGTATGAACCTTCTTTTATGTTGATGAATTAATTCAGGTTTGGTGGGCTTTAAAATGGCGACAGATCACAAACCCAAGCTGACACTGACGAAGCTTTGATAGCGAAACGCGTCTGTCTGGGGTGAGGGGGTTTGCAATAAAGCATTTCTACACATCGGATTAATTGTGTGCTTGCCATTTTTCTGACGACACAGAGCTGGAGCGTGTTGCAATATATATATATATATATATATATATATATATATATATATATATATATATATATATACACACACACACACACACACTTGCCTTATAAGTACTTAGGGGTCCATTACGATGTCGGTGCCCACTGCCAGCCTGGCGGAGGAAATCCGCCCGACATCTATTGCCCAATTCCCCCCCGCCACATTAGGATCGCGGAGGGGACCGTGGCGGTGTGAAACACTGCCCGCCTGTTTTCCGCCTTGCGGCCGGGGCGGAAAATGATTAATATGGAGGCGGTGTCTGTTAGTCACCGCCCGCCATATTACAATGGGCTTTTGCTGATGCTTTTTGCATTGCAGCCACGGAAAGGCATGCGGAGACTCCCTGCGGGGTCCCTTGCGGGCCCCCTGGGAGTCTGTGGCTTGGGGGGTGCACATGGGGGGTACCTATGGTACCCCCCCGCATTTCTAAGTGCAACATGGCAGGCACCGCGCGGTGCCTGTCATGTCGCGCTTAGAAAAGCACAACTTGCACTTTTACCATTGCGGCAGGCGGAGATTTCTGCTCCGCCCGCCGCAACGGTACATATACAGGATACGTCCGCCTGTGTGGCGGGTGCATCCTAATGCCCTGATCGGAACCCCCGCCCTTATGGCGGACGGTCCCGGTATGATATCATCATAATGACCCCCTTAGCGTTTCTTTTTAAAGGAATGTGTTGTAAAGGCATATGTGTGGTAAAAACATGCATGGTAAACGCAATGTGTGGAAGGTATTATGGGGTGAAGGCTTTGAGTGGAAAAGGATGTATAGTAAAGGCATTATGTTGTAATGCCTGCAAGCTAAAGGCAGTTTCCCTGAGTGTTTAACAGATCCCTTGGCCCACATCAGGTGCATTTGGAGTGCTGCACAGCGCAGGAGTAATGACCCTGGTGTATGCGTGCCTGGGAAGGGTACAGTACAGGGATAGAGCAGCGCTGAGCACTTAGTGCATGTATTGGGTGTATGTATGCCTGTGAGGAATACATAACACAAGAGATGGAGTGCTGTGCAGTCAGTTTGCAATGAAGCTGTGTGCTACATATGTGTGTGCCTGTGTGATGTACAATGTATGGAGGGTGAAGTGTTGTGCAGCACACATGGTAACTGCATGTGCTGTTTGTAAATAGCACACCCTGTGTAAATATAGGAAAGCTTCAGTGCTGAACAGTGCTCGTCCTGCATGCATGAGTACATGTATGGACGGGTACAATGGCTGGAGGAACTAGTAGTGAACAGTAAGTGTGCTGTGAATGTACACTGAGTAAGTGTGCCTGTAATGGTACATTACATGGAGGTCCCTGGCTAGAGGTGGCTTGTGAAGTTTGAAAGTGGTGCGGCGTAAGACCGATAGTGCGTGTGAGCAAAGTGAGCAGGCCTGACATTTTGGGAAAATTTAGCATTTAGCACTATGTCTGTGCTAAATGGGCAAAAATAAAAAATAAATACTGTTCAGCTTGCCAATCTCCCTCTACCTAAGATGTGGGCTCCAGCCAGAGTTGCCAGGTTTGGAACTGGGGAACCATGAACCAGGTTCCATTCTTGGCGTTGGCTTACCAACCTCAAATTGATGTGACCTTGTGGAATGTAATTGGTGTTCATGGAAAGTACTTCAATACCATCGGGTCGAGTTTGCACTATATACAAACTGCATAAAGAGGTTAAAAACAAAACCTTTACATAACGAAAGACAACTCGATACCCATTCAGTGGCTGATTTGTGCAGAGTTAAACCATAAAAATCTGGATAAATCACGATTTCACCCCTTAACTTATTTCTTCTTAGACAAATATTGTGTTTCACCAAAATTCTATTTTATTTATCATCACAAATGAAAGCAATCTCAAATATGGGAGTTCAGAATACCAGTTGTAAGAAACCTATTTTTGTTTGATTTGTTTGGACTATAATGCTCCTCTATAATACTGTGGGCCACATATGGAGTTTACATTGCACTGGGGATATAGTGACATGTGAATGCTGTTCTATTTTTACAATTGATGTGCTCAAGGAGAGGCCATTTAATTGGAGCAGGGGTCACGTTACGTTAGGAGGCATCATTTTAAATTCTGCCAGACTGTGAAAAAAACAAGATGATGCTTCTGAAATGTTTCATTTATCCAGCACTTACCTTTTGTGTTTAGAAAGTAAGTTGCCTAATTTGATTTAACTAGGTAACTCACTTTCTAGAAACAGAACGTAAATGTCCAGATATGTGACTTTTAGAAGCATTGTTTATTTCTTCTCAGCCTGGCACAATTTACAATGTGTTTGATGACAAAGCCTCAGCAAGTGCCTAATTTATTTCCTGCTGCTTTCTTTACAATACATTGCGGGAAATGGAGAAGGGAGCAACAGGAGAAGGACAATGAAAAGCAAAAGTAAGGACAAGGGAGAGAGGAAGGGAGGGAAAGAGTAATGATAGAGTGAAGGAGAGGCAACTACATCCAAAAACAATTTTGTCGTCCAGTTGGTGTTGCAGATGAAGTTACTCCACACCAACCGTCTGCTGTGTTTCTGTTTCAGTTGGCAGCTCCAGAAATCCTCGTGCTGACTTACTTTCAAAGGCTGAAACCCCTCCCCATCCCAACTTTTGACCCTGTGACGACCTAGGAAAGGGGGGTGGTGAGAGGCAGCTGTGGTTGATTCACAAGCAGCCCCAGGGGTACAGGGCTGATACTATACATGCCCGGGCCAGCTTTCAACCGTGATGCTGCATTGTGTCATAGCTGGGAGGTCTCTGAAGACCCTAAGTATTGCAGACCTGGGCTGGCAGCATGTCAATCCAAAGGCTGTTGGCATTCCAATGCTCCAAAGGCCACCATATAACTAGCGCATGTGCAATGAAAACCTGCCTGGTCTGCCGGACATCCGTTCTGGAGAACGGAGTGCGGACTAGGCAGGCACTAATTGAGTGCCTTTATTATAATGCAAAAAAGATGGTAATTAATTGCCCTTTGCAATGATCATATTTTTAGCTGCAATTAGAAGGGTTTAGCCCCTCCGCCCACCCCCAGAAACTGCAGCTGGTCCTTGGGTTTCCTTTTTGGGAAGCCCAGGCCTGCCTGATGAAGACATGAGAAGGAGAAGAATCCTCAAAGAGACTTGTGTATGCTGCATTCCTGTGAGCTGGGTGGGACACACAGTGGAGGGAAAAATGAAGAGACTCCCTTTACAATTCAAAAGACTGCTCTCAGGGAGGGGCCTGGACACAGCTCAGGAAAGGAGACGGTGCTGATAAGGTAATCAAAGAGGTGAACAGAGGTTCTGGGATTAGCCTTTTGATGTACACATCACCACTGTTCTCTGTAAGGTGCATGTGCTCAGAAGTCACCCCGAGCCCGCCGTGTCCCTTATGTAGTGCAAACAAACAGCACATCCCTTGAGACCGGTCATATCCTGGTGCAGGGGGAAAGGCAAGAGACAACGTTGATGAGGAGAACACAAGGGAGTGGCAGGTAAGTTTTTCCCTTATGGCCTCGAGTTCACCAGCAAGTGGCTCCTGCACTTGCTGCATTTTTTTCTTAATTGCATGGCTGCGGGGCAGATTGTGGGCCTTTGTGGAAGTATTCTTGTTAATCGCAGGGCCGTCATCCACTGCAATTAACATGAATACTTTTACAAAGGTGAACAATCTGCCCCGCAGCCGCACTCCATTAGGAAACGGAATGCGGTAAATCTAAAGCGCAACATGTGCTTTCAAATTATTCTGAAAACACATGTTGTGTTTGACTCTATATTCATTTGCTAATAGTGCTCTGGTGCAGGGCTAAATGTGGGACTTTGAGATAGTATTCATGTTAGTTGTAGAGTACATGGGCGCTGCAAATAACACGAATACTGTCTGAAAGGCCCACATTCAGCCCTGCACTATTAGCAAAAGGAATGCAGTCCAACACAATGGGTGCTTTCAGAATTATCCGAAAGCACATGTCGTGTTTGACCCTGCATTTCTTTTGCTAAAAATATGCTACTGCGTGGATAAATGTGGGTCTTTGAGATAGCATTCATATTAATTGCAGTGTCCATGTGCACTGCAATTAACATGAATACTATCTCAAATCCCCACTTTCAGCCCCGCACTAATAGCAAAAGGAATGCAGAGTCAAATTCAACGTATGTGAATCTCCTGTCCAGTGACCATGCACAGAAGATAGTTCTGCAGGCAGCGGCCACTTGACAGTATCAGAGACTTGAGGGCAATGTGGGGTCTCAGCTGCTAAACCAGTCAGCTGAATCAAGCTGGTCACGCCCCCATGCAAATTAGTGAATGCCCTCTTGAGATAGTGCTGGCACTATATGTGTGCCAGCTACATCTGCATTACAGAAGCGGTCACACAAGTGTCTGTGGCCCCTCCTGTAATACCAAAAGGCCCCAGGGACCCACAAAGTGTGTGCACATGCCCATTGTACCACCGGGGCACTTCCTATAACACAACTTCTGTTGTGAATTATGCTCACTTCCATAAATTGTGTTGTGGGACAATCAGCGTCAGAGTCTTCCCTGCTTTGACAGACTGTCTTTCATGAGGGAAGAAGAAAGGAAGAAGTGTCCACTTCAAAAAGAAGTAGAACCCCAAATTAAAACTTTACAGACTCAAACCCTTAATTTCATTTTTGGTGTCTGGAAATGAACTATAAGAAGGGAAAGCTGAGACCCCCAAATTTGTAATCTGCCAAGCAGTCAGATGGGTTGTGTGAGATGGGAAGCTCTGCAAGAATTTTTCTCGTGACCAGGACTGGGGCAAACACCTTCTAATCTCCCTTCTTGATGAGGGGACATTACCAAAGACACCAAGATCACCTGCCATGGAGCCCCAGCGCCTGTCTACTTGCCAAGATCAGTGTGCCCTGTGAGGAAGAGGTGAGCGATGAAGTGAGTGAAGTCCAATGAGGAGCTCCTTCACAAGATTCCCTGAGCAAGGTGTGAAGCTGTACACCTGTTGGGTCACTGCCTGTATGCCATGACAGCTCTATGACCCTTGTATGCCAGGAAACTGATTGTGGAGACTGAGCAGAGTGTGAAGCACTGTGCAAGCCTGGGCAAACCTGTACCACTATGCTGCGGTGACTCTGTATGCCAAAGGGGGGCATCAGTAGAGTTACCACTGCTGAATTGCTGGGACCCATGACCATCTCGCCGTGAGCATTTGCAAGAAAGTCATTGCCCATGTTTTCCAAATACAGCAACAACCCTGTATGGCAGGAGGGACTGCCGGTAGCAACGTGCCAAAGGATTTGGATTGTAACTCTCATAGGAGAGACTGGGGCTACATTCCACATGTTGTACCCGCACTCCAAGGAAACTGCACCTGGCTGATGAGAAATACCGAAGATGCCATGGATAATGTTGAATCCTCACTGCACTCCATTAGGATCCAAAAAAGTTTTCCCTTCCCCCATCAGGTGAAGTCAACTTACTTCATCTTCGTAGAGGTGGACAAGCCAACAAATTAAAAGGGAGAGCCGAACCAGAGCTGAGCCAAGTTCTGACTCAGATCTTAGAGACGAGCCCAAAAAATATGTGCTATGTAAATCATACAACACACCACCTAAAATATGCTAAAGTTTATTCAAAATTACCCAAAAATATATATTTCTATAACATGTTGAAGCTTTGGCAATAATCTGGCACATTATAAAATTGCACTGAGAAGTACTTATTAAAAGTGATAATTGTGTACAACTGGTAGTCTGAACTCAAATATTCGAAAATGCTTTCATACACAATAATGAAGTAAAAATAGTTTTGTTGAAATAAAATATTTGCCAAAGATCACCCAATCTAAGCAGGAAGCGCGATTTATCCAGGTTTTCTGGTTTCACTCTGTACACATCAGCCAGTAAATTGGTATCTATTTGTCCTTCCTTATGTAAAGACTTTGTTTTTACCTCTTAGTACATTCTTCTGCAGCGTTTAAAAGAAAGTGCAAATTCGAAGGAATTGAGCGCTTTACATGAGCACAAGTTATATTTTACAAAGGCACATGCCTTGTTTTATACTCTTGGAGAGATTACGTGAATTATGCAGAACCACAGCATGTTAAGCTGACGTGGAGAGTCAAACCTTTTTCCAGGGCTAAAAATCCGGCAGCTCTGACCGGAACACCACATCCCGTTTACAGAGAGGGAAGCAGAAGCTACATAAAAGCTCGTCTGTTTATGGGCTTGAGTTACCAACAGGAACGCAAACTAAGCCAAAGCCAGGCTTCAGACTTGAGCAAGGTTCGAGCTTTCAGTGGCGTGTCCACCTCTAGATCTTCGCACGGTAGGAGCTACTCTGAAAACTAAGGAGACTGGCAGTGCCGTTCAGGACAGAGAGCCTGTGCTCCCAGGTGATGCCACGTGGGATCGAGCTGCCGAACTGCTTCAAATTGAGCAGGCCTCATGGGGGCTCTCTCTGAGGGCAGTTACTGTTCCGCCAATCTCCTCTGCTGCGAAAGCGGGTGAGACATGAACTGGGCCAGCTGGGCTCTAGGAGGGAGGCTTAATGCTAATAATCCTACTGCACCATAGAAATGTTTCGCTAAGATCCTATAGAGTTAAAAGGGAGCTCTTGAGTATGACCTAACAGTGTGCATGCCCTGGGTACAGCCACCAGAGGATGGGAAATAACCCAGAACACGTTACACAAAGGAGGGGGGACAGGGATTTATCTGAAAACTACTAGAGCCCTGACCTCAAGGGTATTGTGCTATTTCTTCTGAATGTTGAATACATTTGCACATGCAGAGTTAGAAATAAAGTACCTATTTTGTCTATGTAAAAGCACATATTTGAGTGAAAATTTGATTTATTGTTCGTATTGTGTGATCTTCGAGTTATAAATCATGTTTACTGACCGGTATCGACACTACCCTGAGGGAATCTTGATTATCCTCCTTGATGCGTCGGAAGGCCCCTGGCGTCCGACGTCACTGTGGGTGTGTGAGGCGGACGGCCGGGGGCCATTCGATCTGCGCACGCGTCAAATTCCGCCACACCACAGCGGAATTTGCGCTGCGGTGAATCGGTTATTTGACCACAGCTACCACTGAGAGTCAAGTGGAGAAGGGGAATTTGGCCTAGTTACTTGGGATGCATAATAGGTTGGGCCCCAGGACATCAGGAGTAAAGGGTCTTAACCACCACGGTTGGGCCCAGTAACCCTTGCGTGTCTCATGGCCCTCTGAAAGGGTTTCAGGCAATTCTACACCACTCCACTCTACAATAAGCCACTCTACTCCACTCTATGCCACTCAGTTCCATTCCACACAATGCCACCATACTTCAATCTACCCCATTCTATTCTGCGCCACTTCACTCCGTGCCACTCCATACCACTCCACTCTCTACCAATCTACTCTATGCCACTCCACTCAATGCCAGTCCATGTCACTCATCCACACTCTCTTATACACCATTCCACTCTATGCCACTCTGCGCAATCTAATCCACTCTACGCCGCTCCACTCTATGCCGCTCCACTCTACACCACTCCTCTCTATGCCACTGTACTCTACGCCTCACCACTAACTTTTAGCCATGTTGAACACAACATGGATAAAAGACATTGGCAAAGCCAATAGCTCTTACACAGGAGAGACCTAGTTGGCTTTGTCAAGGCTTGTTTTTCTTGTGTGGATATTAGGAGCGATCTGGGATTTTTGCACTTACTTAGAGCTCCCACGACTCACAGCGATTGTGGGCACCCTGAAAATGATAACTGGATCTGGCTTTCGGGGTCCTACAGTTGGCCGTTCTGCAAGAGAGGGGACCTGATTTGAGTAGGGTGGAAATGCGCCGGTTACTTACCGGTAATCTTCATTACTCCGAGTCCTAGTCTTGATCCCCACAATAATTACGAATGAGCATTCTGCTCCTACAGAAACTCCAAGCAAAAGTTAACATACTAGTCTCCCTATCCCTCCAATATGGCCCCCAGTGGCAACCACCAATCACATAAAAGGATACAAGATCCACACCACGACCTGTAAACCAAAGCCGTATACATGAAGCCACAACAGAGGGCCAAGAGGAAAGGGAAACTATACTGTGGTGAGGAAGACTCAGACTCGGAGTAATGAAGATTACCGGTAAGTAACCGGGGCATTACCTCCTCGTCCGTCTTCCTCGCCACAGTAATTACTAATGAGCAGATACCACAGAAATATCCGCTTCATAGATAGGAAACACAGCCCACAAACGGAAGGCAGTACAACAAAAAACGTCAGTGACAACAACGGAGAGAGACACACATCTCAAGAAAGCACTGAATATGGAACCAAAGAGGCAAAGGCAACAGAAGCACCAACCCCAAGCCAGTAATGAGAAAAGAAGGCATGAGGGGAAGACCAAGTGGCCGACCTGCAAAATCCCCCATGGAAACAACCAGAAAGGCGGTCCAAGCAAAAGTTAACATACTAGTCTCCCTATCCCTCCAATATGGCCCCCAGTGGCAACCCCCAATCACATAAAAGGATACAAGATCCACACCACGACCTGTAAACCAAAGCCGTATACATGAAGCCACAACAGAGGGCCAGGAGGAAAGGGAAACTATACTGTGGTGAGGAAGACTCAGACTCGGAGTAATGAAGATTACCGGTAAGTAACCGGGGCATTACCTCCTCGTCCGTCTTCCTCGCCACAGTAATTACTAATGAGCAGATAACAAAGAAATATCAGCTTCATAGATAGGAAACACAGCCCACAAATGGAAGGCAGTACAACAAAAAACGTCAGTGACAACAACGGAGAGAGACACACATCTCAAGAAAGCACTGAATATGGAACCAAAGAGGCAAAGGCAACAGAAGCACCTAACCCAAGCAAGTAATGAGAAAAGAAGGCATGAGGGGAAGACCAAGTGGCCGACCTGCAAAATCCCCCATGGAAACAACCAGAAAGGCGGTCCAAGAAAAAGCAACAAAATGAGTTGAATGCCCCCGAATCGGACGAGAGGGAACCACCGACAGAAACAGACACCAAAAGGAGAGCCGCCCAAATCCATCGATTGAGAGCGGAAGAGAAGGCAACAGTCCCCGACGGAACAGCCAAAATGACAAACAACAGGCCACCACTGAAAAAGCAGTCGTGCGGGACAAATAACACACCAAGGCACGCTACACAACTAAAATTGTGCAAAGGAGTCAACTGGAAGCATCACCTCCGCCGATTGACTAAATAAAGAGCACAAGTAGGCACAAAAGAAGGAAGAGCACGCAAGAGCACCCAAACCTACACAACGTCAAAAACAGCAAGTCCCCCTACTCCAACTGACCAAAGGGAACCCCGTGCAATGCACTCAACACACACAGAAGATCCCACAGGGAGGAGATAACACAGGACAAGGCGTAGAAGTGCCAGAGACGCGAAAAGATGAGTCTACAAAGGCCCCACAGACACAAAAGGGAGACCAAGAAAAAACCTCCAAAGGTAGCCCCCCCGAACAGGGAGAGTAGAAAGTGCCAAGCCCAACCAACAACGACCTCCTAAAAAATATCCAGGACCCGATCTGGAGCCAAACCATAGTGCAGATACCAAATAACAAAGGAGACCGAATGCGTAGCGAAAGACAACAAAAGCAGAGGGGCGCCCGCACCGCGGGATAAGACCAGCACCCCAAATGAGCAAACATTCAGGAACAGGAAACACAGCACAAGAGCCAACCAGAAGGAACACGGACCGGAACACTGGAAGAGGAACCAGAGGGCCCATCAAATTGAAACAAAAGGAACGGCAACGTCCAACCTGGACGCAACGCCGCCACCAACAACAGAGGAAACCACGGGGGCAAAGCCAACACGGAACCACCAGAGACACCAATGCCCCATCACACCCAAACCTCAGCACAATCGCCGGAAGCAGGGGAACCAGAGGAAGGTATGCAACAGGCCCCTCGGCCACCGGAAGGATATCGCATCCATCCGCCAAGCCCATGAAAAAGGCATAAATGCAGAAAAAGAACGGATCGTGGCATGGACCGAAGATGCAAACAAGGCCCCCATCAGACACTCAAAACACCACTTCAGCGGCTGTAATACCATCCGGAACAGATAAAAAAGACCTCAAGAAGGGAAGATCCCGTACAGACAGTCCGCCATCACAATCCCCGAATAGGGAGAGAAACAGCAGAAAGGGAGGCCAACCACGACCCCGTCCAGGAACAATGAAGTCGACAGAGGAAACTAATGGAACAACATCGCAACCCCCCCGTAAAGAGAGAAGCAGAACATGACAACATGAGATTCCGTTGGGACACCAACACAGCGAACTTCCAGCAAGGTAGTAAACGTCAAGCAACCCAACTGAACATCCTTCAGCTCCCTGCAAACGGAGAAACAAGAAAGCAGAGCCACCGACCACCAGCTCGCATCAAAGATTCGTCCAGATTAGCCCCACCAGGGTGACAGACAGGCACTCGCAGTGACCATCCGAGAGGGAACAAACAGAAACGGACGACATCGGAATAGATGACCGACATCCAGCCACCAACACAGAACTACTCTCACCAGGGCAGGCAAAGGAACCCCCAAATCGAAATCCAGACCATAGGGATGTCAATGAGAAAAACAATATAACTCATCATAAGAGACAAAGGGAGAGGAGCCCAAGGTACCACCAACAAGTAGGCGGACAGTATACCCCCCGGACCCCCAACTAAAGGCACACTGAAGGGCAAGTCCCTGACACCAGGGACCGGAAACTGACGTCAGAGGCAATGTCAGTGCATGATGCATGAACACCAAACCAACAGCATCCCAAGTGAGCCCCAATGTACATTCGATCCAGAGAAGGAACCAGGAACCAAGAGAATCTGTGACCCACAAGGACTAGGCAACTCCCACGGACATGGAGCATAGCCCCAGAGAAAAAATCAGATTCAACCAAACAGCCAGGTAAGGAAGATCGCAATCCCCCCGCCCATGTAAAAGCCCAACCAGAGGTGCCAGAACCGCAGCAAAGACAGGAGGGCAGGAACACAGGCCAAAGGGGAAATCAATATGAGAGGTCAAAAGGACAGGGACATGGAGAGAAGCATCCCGCAAACCAACGGAATCCAGAAACCTAATGAATGAGCAGGGGCAGGAACACCTACAAGGACACCAACCGGAATTTGACGGGATCAAAAAATCAATCCAACCAAGGCAGATCCACCACCGGACACAGGCCCCCATGAGACATCACACCAGGAAAAGATCAAAGAATACACCCGGCCCCTGCTGATCCACAGGCAGCGGAACAATAGAGCCATATTCTAAAAGGCAGTGGCAGCCCCCAACAGTGCCTCCAAACGTAGAGGGAACCGGGGGCAATGGGGGACCCGAAAACTTCTGGGGAGACAGAAGGAAAACAAGGAGAAAACCTGTCAACACCACCAGGAGAGCCCAGTGGACCGACACAGTCCACATCCAGCCAACCTCCCACAGGACCCACACCCTAGGCCGCATACGAGGAAGAAGAGGTGGCAGGGAACGGGGACTAGTCAGAGGAAGAAGTCCCCGGCCATGCCCAATACCATGACGAGCAGCAGCAAGTGCAGAATCACTCATCAGAACCACCAAGAGAGCACCAAAAGGCGAACAACAGAAAGAGAAATGCACAGAATCAAAACTCTCAGCGCAGCATCGGCCCTCCAAAACCGGAACCACAACAGGCGTTAGCCCACCGCACATGGTACTACCAGGCAGCCGCCCGACCAGGCACTAACCCGACGCGACCTGTAACTACAGAGAGCAATCGAGATCAGGTGTGGTATAGGTCAGAATGGGCATAGGCCCAAGGAGTCAAAGGAAACGAAAGACAGAAACCACCCCCATTATCCCATCAGGGCGAGAGTGGGAAAACGACCACGCCCAGTCCAACATCCACCTTAACAGAAGCAGGTAAACTAACTGCAAAGTCCTGCAAGGGATAAAGCTTACTTATAAACTGGGGGAAAATATTTTAACAACATTGTTCCATTCAGCCTAAAACACCCTCAAAACAGGTGAGTAGAGAGGCAACGACACTGGCTCCTTACGTCGAAATTGTGCAAAGAAATGAGACCACCACATCCACCACGCACTCGGGAAACAACAGGTTGAAACGAATGTGCAGAAGAATATCTCTAAGACCGGACACCCCCACAAAACAACCCTTAAGTACCACATCCTTGCCCTTACAAGTCAAGGGAGAAACCAGGGTCCCATCCGGCCGCAATTGAGGGAGAAACCCAAGCCATATCATTCAAAACTGTACCCACCGCAGAATGAAACATTAGCCAGAGCAAGGCAAGCGAAGGTGCCGCGTCCAGAGACCTAGAAGACCCTTGAGCGGCAGCAGAATCCAACGCAGCACCTGCCACCATCAATGCACACACAAAAATGACATGCAATACACCCACGGTAAGCAAGAGCGCTTAAAAGGCGCATTATAGGCAGGGAAAACGGGAAAAAAAATGCCATAGGCCGGCCATCGGCACGCTCATAGCAATCAAGCCACATCTTTTAAAGAAGGTACACGACAGATGGGTATTCAATGACTCAAGTAAGACTTCTTTGCAATATGTTTAACAGGACTACACATTCATTGGATCCTGAAATGAGTATGCAATTAGAGTACATTATCCTTAACCAAGCTGCCTAAACAGGGACTTGAACCCTGGGACCTCAGATTAAAAGTCTGATCCTCTACCGACTGAGCAATCCAGGCTCATCCATGAACCCCCTCAATTGTGTTGCATCCATAGCGCACATTTGTATCCAGACGGCACGAAGCCACGCCCCCTCCCAGTCAACAAACACGACCCCAGATTACAGCTGTTGAAGACGTTGAAGCTGACAACCACCGGGGAGGAGGGAGAGCGCGAGCGACCCAGTCCCACCGGGAGGCAGGAATCAGGTAAGACACGCCGAGATCGCTAAAGCAAGACTCGTCATTACATCAGTCACACCAGGAGGTAGTAAAAATTAATACTCGCAGAGTCCGCTAAGCAGGACTTGGTAGCACAAATAATTGAGACACCACAAGGTAGCAGGAAGCCCCCGTGTGTAGCACCAGCCCCCCACCCCCGGATTCAGGAAAATAAGGAAGACATGCCGAGCCCGCTAATCCGGACTCGGTGGTATAAATCAAACCAGACAGGCACGTAAACTCCCAAAGTCCGCAAGAGCAGGATGGAGGAGAATGCCCAGAAGTGCCAAACAATGGGGGGGGGGAGGCAACAACACACGCAGTAATGAATACCAAACCCCCCTCCCCCTTGTAACGGGGCCCATGAGCCCGGAAAGCAAGACTCGGCGGGACAAAATCTCCTGGGATAGAATCAGAAAGGCACTGTAACACCTAAAAGTCCGCTAGAGCAGGACAAAGGAGAATGCACAAAAGTGCCCAATAAGGGGGGAGGGGACACTGTAAAACACACATGAAGAAACAATAACCTCCCCTCATGTAACGGGGCACAAGAGTCCTCTAAAGCAGGACCGCCGCCCCCTACTTACCTGAACAAACAGGAACATGAACAGCACTCGGAGTAGTGCAGAAACAAAAAAACAGGTTGTGGTGTGGATCTTGTATCCTTTTATGTAATTGGTGGTTGCCACTGGGGGCCATATTGAAGGGATAGGGAGACTAGTATGTTAACTTTTGCTTGGAGTTTCTGTAAGAGCAGAATGCTCATTAGTAATTACTGTGGCGAGGAAGACAGACGAGGTGGTAATGGGTAATTTTGTATTCTATCATTTTTATATCACTTACCATCCCTACATAAGGCCCTGAAACCCTTCCTTAAAGGGTAACAGGCTAAGCGCCATGTTGGGTGTGTGGTTGGAAGGGTGTTCTGTATTTTCAACATTTGTGTTAAGATTACCAACATGCGTTTTTTGGGTGGGGGGGGGGGTGCAGCACTTAGCAGTGCAGTGAATAAAGAGGTGTGAGAAATAGCTGTTTAGTTTATGGTTTTCAGTAACTTGGTTGCTCTATGAGATCTGTGGTCCCTTTAAGTTATTTCTTATGATCATAGTCGACTAAGTGGATTAATGCATAAGGCTGCCCAGTATGAAATGTTTAGTTTATAGTCCTGAGAAGTCATGGGTTGAAGGGGAGAGCTGGAGGGTAAGAGATATATATACCCAATTCAGTGTAAAATCCACCAGCTGTATTCCATCTTCCGTCCTCTGCCTGTGGTGGAGTTACATCCAGCCATATTTACCATTTTCCTTCAGAAACTGGAGAATTATACACCACTGCCAAACTTTAAATCCTATTTACTTAAATGCGGAACGTGGAGACGCAACTCATCTGCGTGTAAAATAAATTGTTCTCAGAGAAGAAAGCCTTTGGGACTTATTGTTTAACGCACTTGTACAGCTGTTCAGCTTTCGCGCGGACATCACCGGTTCCCAGCATCCATGTCCGCTCTCACAGCTTTTACAGCAGCGCCGGTTCTCGTTCGAAATCCCGTGAGATTTGCCCCGACTCGCAGTTATTCCAGGGCCTGACTGATCGGCGTGCAGTGGTGGACGGACTCGGATGTGCTTGCTTCTCTGAGTAACAGATCCCTCCGCACCTATCTTTTACAGGCCTGCCGAGCCGAGCTTTGCTCTGTGCGAGGTCACATTCATCTGAAATGTCAAGCCCCTCACAGATGCTGTAAACGATGAAATTGTAAAACACTTAATCATGGCCCACTCCTCTACACTCCCTTTAAGACCAGCGTAGGAGAATACGTCACTATGACCCATTTCAGCTATGATGAATGTCAGGCATGTCAACCGGTCTAATAATTCTTGTTACCGTTGAACTGTTAATGTTAGGAATGCCCCTGCCACCTCCTCAATTATTGTACAATTAATGAGTGCCCTACCGAGGCGCTTTGAAGACCATATTCATGAAACACAACAGGCTTAGTTGGAGAATTAAGGTTCATTGATACCAAAGAGCCTCTTGGCTAAGGGTGTAAGCGTATGCGGAGTTTGCAGACTCAAAATTTAGCAAAATGTTATTTGAATTCTGCAACCA
This sequence comes from Lissotriton helveticus, assembly GCF_964261635.1. NCBI lineage: Eukaryota > Metazoa > Chordata > Amphibia > Caudata > Salamandridae > Lissotriton > Lissotriton helveticus. Next base: position 1,306,658,703 of record NC_136061.1, read on the forward strand.
CCCCAAAGTATTTTTTTTAAATTGATAGCTGGAGTGACCATTGTAGCAGCAGCCCAACACCTACCACGGCTGGAGGAGATGTGGCCTAGCAAGTAGAGCTGCTGATCTAGATAGTGGGGAACCAGGTACGAAATCCAGACTCGGCTCAACATCCTGTGATTCTGGGTGAATTACTTAATCTCCTCTTGCTACAAAACACATTTTAACAAGCATTTACAATGCAATGGTTTTGCCTTTGTTAAAGTTTGAGCTGTTGGCAAAGCTCTTGACCTTTTTTTTTAACATAACTAAATGGCATTGTTATTTGCAATGGCACTAGCTTTATCTTTTGCAAATGACACCCACAAACACCTACAGAGAGCCCCCAACACACACCCACACTGCGCCCTTCCCACACACACTGCGAGCACCACCACACTGCGAGCCCCCCCACACACACTTTGAGCTCCCTCCACAGACTGTGAGCCTCTTCTATAAACTGCGAGTCACCTCCTACAAAGCCCCCTCCACACTTAGAGCCACCCCGCTCACACACAGAAAGCTGTCCCCTTGTTTGGCAATGTATAGTAAGCCCTTAGAGTTCTATAAATCTTTGGAGAGTTATTTTCAACTTTTTATTATGAAGAATATATTTTTTTGTAACTATACAATGGTGTACAATATATCTTATTGAAGCCACTCTTAGATGGACGCAGGCAGATGCTTAGAAATTTTCTGAAACACCATATACAAGGAGGTCAAGGTCTTAGAATGTGAGTGCATGTATTGTTGTAAAACATTAATAAGGTACCTTCTGAAGAATATGAAGATTGATGTATTAAAAGTTGCATGGATGAATGGATGTGTGAAAATGTGGGTGGATTATTGATTGTTGGATGGATTGAAATGTGGATGTTGAAAGGATGGATGTATGGATGGAAGGATGAAAGGGTGGAGGGATGCAGGATGCATTGTTGAAAGTGTGGATGAATAGATGCATGGAAGGATGAAAGTGTGGATGGAAGAAGGATGGAAGAAAGCGTGGATGTATGGATGGATAAAATGTTGCATAGATAAATGATGTATGGATGTGTGAAAATGTGGTAGGATGAATGATGTATCTTATTCACAATTTGTATCTTGTTGTGAGTATTATTACTGGAGTAGCACTTCTAATGAACGTAGGATATTTTTTTACCATTGTTTCTGAAGGTATAAGACAGATGAATTTGCTACAGAACATAGAATGAGTGCATGTGGTATAGCTTCTTTAAAAAAAAAAGTATTGCACAGTAACATAATTTAGGCATTTTGATCAATTTGCTATAGAACATAGAATGAGTGCATTTGTTGTATTTTTTTTAAACTAAATTTGCACAGTAACATATTTATGTTTTTTGTAAATAATAATGCAAAGACAAGATAAGGTTTAAATTTTTTATTTAAGTAAATATATTTATTATTATTGTATGTAAGCAAATTAAACTTTACAGAAAATACTTTTACATTTTTTATGAAACGTAATTTAATTTTGTTTTTTTTACTTCCATTTACAGTAAAGTGTTGTGTCCTTTTTTTCAACTTATGAAAATATATCTTGTACAAGCCACTTTTAGATGGATGCAGGCAGCTGCTTCGAAACTTCTTTAAACATATACAATGATGTGAAGGTCTTAGAATGCGATTGCATGTATTGTTGTAAAACATCAATAAGGCACTTGAGGATGACACACAGAACCATGCATAGGCACAATATTACACAGTGACTTTACTAGTTTGAAAAACCCCATAAGTTCTGAAGAATCTGAAGATTGATGTATAAAATGTTGCATGGATGAATGATGGATGTGTGAAAAGGTGTGTGGATGTGTAAAGGATGGATGGAAGGATGAAAAAGTGGATGGATGCAGGATGTATTGTTGAAAGTGTGAATGGATGAAAGGATGCGTGGAAGGATGAAAGGGTGGACGGAAGGACGGATGAAAGAAAAGGTGGTTGTATGGATGTATAAAATGTTGCATGGATGAATGATGTATGGATGTGTGAAAAGGTGGTGTGATGAATGATGGGTGGATGGATGAAAGTGTGGGTGAATTGATGTATAGATGAAACGTTGGATGGATGAAGGATGTATGAAGGATGGATGGAAGAATGAAAGGATGGATAGTTAAAGTTGCATGGATGTATGATGCATGTGTGAAAAGCTAGGTGGATAAATAATGTGTGGCTGGATGGATGTGTTGATGTGTGTATAGATTGTGGAATTAAATTTTAAGATGGATGTAGAAAATGTTGCATGGATGAATGATTGATGGATCGTTGAAAAAGTTGTTGGACGAATGATGAGTGAATGGATAGAAGGGTGGATGTGTAAATGATGGCTGTCTGGATGGAAAGCTGAAAGTGGATGGATGTATTGTTAGTAGAATGAAATGGTAGATGAATGTATTATTAAAAATGTTGCATGAATGGTGGATGGATGTGTGGAAATTTATGTGGCTGTATGATGGGTGTATGGATCGAAGGGTGGATGAGTAAAGGATGGATGTATGGAAAGGTGGAAGTGTGGCTGGCTGAAGGATGGATGAATAAAAGTGTGGATGAAAGGATGCATGGAAGGATAAAAGGGTGGACGGAAGGACGGATGTAAGAAAAGGTGGATGTATGGATGTATAAAATGTTGCATGGATGAATGACGTATGGATGTGTGAAAATGTGTTGTGATGAATGATGGGTGGGTGGATGAAAGTGTGGGTGGATGGATGTATAGATGAAACGTTGGATGGATGAAGGATGGATGGTAGAATGAAAGTATGGATAGTTAAAATGTTGCATGGATGTATGATGTATATTTGAAAATGTCGGTGGATAAATGATGTGTTGCTGGATGGATGCGTTGATGTGTATATATATTGGAGACTGAAATTTTAAGATGGATGTAGAAAATGTTGCATGGATGAATGATGTATTGTTGAAAAGGTGGGTGGACGAATGATGAGTGGATGGATAGAAGGGTGGATGTGTAAAGGATGGATGTATGGATGTAAAGCTGAAAGTGAGTGAATGTATTGTTAGTAGAATGAAATGTTAGATGGATGTATTAATAAAAATGTTGCATGAATGATGAATGGATGTGTGAAAATGTAGGTGGCTATATGATGGGTGGATGGATCGAAGTGTGGCTGAGAAAGTATGGATGGAAAGATGCAAGTGTGGATGAATGAAAGTGTGGATGAAAGGATGCATGGTAGGATAAAAGGGTGGACGAATGGAATAAAACGTGGCTGGATGTATGGATGGATAAAATATTGCATGGATGAAAGATGTATGAAAAGGTGGTGGGATGAATGATCGGTGGATGGATGAAAGTGTGGGCGTATGAGCATTATCACGGGAGTAGCAGTTCTAATGAATGTGGGATGTTTGTATTTTCCCATTCTTTCACAAGGTATAAGACAGATGAATTTGCTACAGAACATAGAATGAGTGCATGTGGTGTAGCTTCTGTAAAAAAAAAAAATTGTGCACAGTAACATTTTATGCATTTTGCTCAATTTGCTATAGAACATAGAATTATTGCATTTGTTGTAGTCTTTTTAAAGTAAAATTGGCCAGTAACATATCTTATGTACTCTGTAAATAATAATGCAAAGACAAGATAAAAAACGTTAAAAATTTTATTTAAGTAAATATATTTAGTATTATTGTATGAAAGCAAATTAAACTTTAATTAAAATACTGTATTTTTAGCCTTTTTACTGAAACATAATTTGAATATCTTCTTTTTGTACTTCTATTTACAGTAAAGTATTGTGTTCTTTTTTACAACTCATGTATTTTTAGTATGTATCCGTTTTGAAAAATGACATTAACATTTTTTGGCAAGTTAGGCATTAGAGCTTCTTGAATGTCGTCAATGTCGGCTGGTATATTGAAGAAGTCCAGTAGAACATTGTTATTTATTTCTACTGATTGTAAATTTTCGGCGTTATCAATATGTACATTTAGTGTACAGTGTTCCTGATGCGCAGTTTCTAGCCCATATATAGTCATATTTATTTCTTCTTCTGGTGGTTGTATTTTCTGTGAAGGAAAAAGAAGTTAGTTAATTTCATTTTTTAGAAGTCCTTTTTTTTTTTCTTGTGTTGACCTACGGAAAAATTTCTTGTTATATGCAGGCTTAAATAATGTTAATAAGTAGTGAAGATAGTTTAAGAAAGGATAGATGTGAGTAAAGATAGTGAAAAGGTATAATATAGTGTGTATAATAGAGGATTAGAGACTGTTTTGTAATGTTATAGGTACTTTAGTAAAAATACGTATTAATAAATAGTGAGTAGTAGGTACTAGTTTTGTGTTTTAGAAGAGTATTGTAAATAGTGATTATAGTTAATAGTGCAGTGTGAGTTGAGTTTGAGTTATTAGTAGAGTGTGTATGTTTTTTTTAGTGCATTGTTAATTATTTTTGGGAGTATTGAAGTTATTGGCGTAGTAGTATAAAGAGAATTTGAAAACGACAAAATTGTGTACTTAAGTGTTAGTATTAAAGTCATATTTGTAAGTGATAGTTGGGCATTCTTAGTAAGTTATTTTGAAATAGTGAATGTTATTTTTCTGTAATTGTGTTTTTTTATGGTGTGAGTAATAAAGAGAGAGTAGTTAAGATTGAGTAGTAGATTTATTAGTGGAGAGTATTAGTGAGTTTTATAGTAGTGATTAGTAGAATACGTAGTATAGCTTAATCGATTTAGATAGAGAGTATTAGAAGAGAGAGTTTGAGTGAATTGTAATTAGTGAATATAGAGTTTGATAGTGTTTTAAAAAGTAAATAGTATAGATTGAGTAGTAGAGCAAGTTATTAATAGTTTAATAATTTGTACTTACTTGAAATTGTGTATTTCTTGTTGTGTTTAACATTTTATTGCTGCTAAATTCATGCACTGTCAGGTGCGTCATCTTTATGTAGGATCCAATTTCTATGGGGAAGTCTGTGGCATCTCTCCAAAGAGTTATTTTCACTGAGTCCGTTGTATCTTTCACAGTTATTGATTTAAGTTTTGTATCTTGGCCAGCAATAATAATTGTTTTTGTTTCTTCTTCCTGTAAGACAAAAAATTGTTAATAGAAATTTGTTTATTATGTTACAGTGTTGGTGTGTAAGAGTGTGGGTGTTAAAGAGTTGGTGTGAGCGTGTTGTAGCAGAATGTGTGTGTTAAAGAATGTGTGTGAAAGTGTGTGAGTGTGCGAAAGAGTGTGCTCAAGAGTGTGTACGAAAGTGTTTTTTATGAGAGTCTGTCAAAGAGAGAGAGTCTGTCAAAGAGAGAGAGTCTGTCAAAGAGAGAGAGAGTCTGTCAAAGAGAGAGAGAGTCTGTCAAAGAGAGAGAGAGTCTGTCAAAGAGAGAGAGAGTCTGTCAAAGAGAGAGAGAGTCTGTCAAAGAGAGAGAGTCTGTCAAAGAGAGAGTCTGTCAAAGAGAGAGAGTCTGTCAAAGAGAGAGAGTCTGTCAAAGAGAGAGAGTCTGTCAAAGAGAGAGAGTCTGTCAAAGAGAGAGAGAGTCTGTCAAAGAGAGAGTCTGTCAAAGCGAGAGAGTCTGTCAAAGAGAGAGAGTCTGTCAAAGAGAGAGAGTCTGTCAAAGAGAGAGTTTGTTAAAGAGAGAGAGTCTGTCAAAGAGAGAGAATCTGTGAAAGAGAGAGTCTGTCAAAGAGAGAGAGCCTGTCAAAGAGAGAGAGTCTGTGAAAGAGAGAGAGTCTGTCAAAGAGACAGAGTCTGTCAAAGAGAGAGAGTCTGTCAAAGAGAGAGTCTGTCAAAGAGAGAGAGTCTGTCAAAGAGAGTCTGTCAAAGAGAGAGAGTCTGTCAATGAGAGAGAGTGTCAAAGAGAGAGAGTGTCAAAGAGAGAGAGTCTGTCAATGAGAGAGAGTGTCAAAGAGAGAGTCTGTCAAAGAGAGAGAGTCTGTCAAAGAGAGAGAGTCTGTCAAAGAGAGAGAGTCTGTCAAAGAGAGAGAGTCTGTCAAAGAGAGAGTCTGTCAAAGAGAGAGAGAGTCTGTCAAAGAGAGAGAGAGTCTGTCAAAGAGAGAGAGTCTGTCAAAGAGAGAGTCTGTCAAAGAGAGAGAGTCTGTCAAAGAGAGAGAGTCTGTCAAAGAGAGAGAGTCTGTCAAAGAGAGAGAGAGTCTGTCAAAGAGAGAGTCTGTCAAAGCGAGAGAGTCTGTCAAAGAGAGAGAGTCTGTCAAAGAGAGAGAGTCTGTCAAAGAGAGAGTTTGTTAAAGAGAGAGAGTCTGTCAAAGAGAGAGAATCTGTGAAAGAGAGAGTCTGTCAAAGAGAGAGAGTCTGTCAAAGAGAGAGAGTCTGTGAAAGAGAGAGAGTCTGTCAAAGAGACAGAGTCTGTCAAAGAGAGAGAGTCTGTCAAAGAGAGAGTCTGTCAAAGAGAGAGAGTCTGTCAAAGAGAGTCTGTCAAAGAGAGAGAGTCTGTCAATGAGAGAGAGTGTCAAAGAGAGAGAGTGTCAAAGAGAGAGAGTCTGTCAATGAGAGAGAGTGTCAAAGAGAGAGTCTGTCAAAGAGAGAGAGTCTGTCAAAGAGAGAGAGTCTGTCAAAGAGAGAGAGTCTGTCAAAGAGAGAGTCTGTCAAAGAGAGAGAGTCTGTCAAAGAGAGAGTCTGTGAAAGAGAGAGAGTCTGTCAAAGAGAGAGAGTCTGTCAAAGAGTGAGAGTCGGTCAAAGAGTGAGAGTCGGTCAAAGCGGTAAGTATTGTGTGCAAGAGTTTTTGGTATATAGTGTGTGTGTAAAAGGGTGTGTGTGATAATTTTCTTTCTTTTTATAAGCTTACCTCTGCAATAGTCCCAGAAATGCTCATTAATGAGCGTAGTGAAGCTGTTTTAACTGTTTTTATAGGTGATATTGGTGGAGCAGGGGGTTGTAGGATATATTCTGCCTCCTGTATTATTTCTTGAGGTATAGTTAAGGGGATCATGCGTGATAGTTTTGTTTGTTTCGTGATGATAATCACATTGTTTTTGGCTAAGAAATTGCGAATCATAATAGCTTGTCCTTCTTTAGTTTGCTGGTAAAATGGCTCATTGTAGCACGTTGCTTTAATGCAACTACTTTCATCAGCTAGAGCTAGATGATACATGACTTTGTTCTCTTGTTTAGCATTTGTATAGTTTGTTTTTGTGGAACATTTTATAACGTTGGCTCGGATTGTTTTTTGGTACGGTTTGTTGTCTTCAGGTTTCATTTTTTTGAGGTCTTGTATGGAAATCATCTGAAACGAGAGAAAATGTTAGTACACATTCTGAACATAAATTTTTCCCCTTTTGCTATTACCTGTAATAAAATCGCATGTTAATGAAGTGGTTGCATTTTAAACTGCCACCCATAATGCTTTGTGATCACTATAATATGATTCTAATGTACTGTAGTGCATGATGTTGTCATTAGTATAGATGTGATCTAGTGTTGAATTGTAGTCTGTTGTGTATTGTTGTATTTTTTGCTGGCATTGAAATTGCTGTAGCATATATTCTAATAGCAAAGTTCTGTTTGGTGACATTTGTGTTAAATCTATATTGAAGTCTCCCATGATGACATATTTCGAATTTGGATACAAGTTAATTATGCTACTTAAAACTTGTAATAATGTTTGCAAAAGTACATGTGGTGGTTTGTACAGTATAATAAATAAGTATTCAGAATCATTAAGATGCTGAGTGAAAAATAACAAGTCAATTTCGTGTTGTGTTTGATATATTGGCGATAAAAGCATGTTTTATTTGTAATAAATGGCAATACCATGCTTTGTGTGCTGGTTGTGAAATTTATCAAATAATACTAGGTGATATTGTTCTATTAAGAACGTATTCTTACCTGCTTTTCTAGTTGTGTTTATTTCAGTGAGGCATATAATATCACTGTTCATGATATTTTTGTCTGATTTAATAGCAGTGTAATTTCTTTGCAAGGACCGTATGTTATGGACAATTATATTACACTGTTGTCTATAGCGATCTAATTGTGGTACTGATATTTGTAATTGCATGTGTGTTCTTAAACGTGTCATTTCTTCATGTACTTTTGGATGTACAGCTATTTTGTCTTGCTGAAAGTTTCTAATGTATATGTTGTCTAAAGATTTAGCTCTGCTTAAAGCTACATAATGCAGATGATGTACTTTACTGTTGTTAAAGTGAATGTAAATGGGCTCAATTGTTTCTCCTTGTGTTCTATGTATAGTTCTTGCAGATGATTGTCGCAATGGGAATTGTTTGCGTATAATAGTTATAAATTTCTGTGTATATTGGAAATGCCGTGTAATAGCATGAATGGGTGTCCAATGAGGCAAAATATTACTGTGATATATGTGTTTGTTTTCTTGTCTTGTTAATTTGCCTACTGTTTCTTTATCAAAATTAATCCAAATTACATTTGGTCTGTTATTGATAGTTTCTACAAATTCTACTATACCTGTTGCACCATTTGTTAAATCATCATTGACATTTATATTGTTTGTTAAATCATATCTTAATTGCAATGCAATATGTAATATTGATGGCAGGCTCATTGTTTTAGTAGGATCTGTGGGCAACTGTTGGAGTATTTTTTTTTTTACTGCTTCACTTAAGTCTGCTGCAACTGTATCTATTGCTGTAGCTGTGTAAACTGGGTAATGAGTTATATGTTCTAATAAAACTGCATTATTTATGCTATTGACTTCATTGTTAGTTCCCATAATGTAAGGGATCGTTTTGCTAATGGTTTCAGGTGGCTCTATTTCTCTGTGTTTTTATCTGAATAATATGTTCATTTGTTTGTTTCCCTTCTCTTAATCTGTTTAGTAGTTCAGCAAATGGCAAGTCATTTTGTTGTCTCATTATTTTAGTCAACTCAAATAACTTGAAATGTGTCTGCCATAAATTAGTACTTACTGGCCTATATGAATGTTTTGGGTTGTCAAATATGTATGGGTCAAAAACTGGCTTCAATTGGTAAAAGTCTCCAATTGCTAAAATAGATATTCCGCCAAAAGGGAGATCAGACATTTTTATCTCTTGCAATCTATTATGTATAAAGTTGAATACATTAGCCCCTACCATTGATATTTCATCAATTATTAGCAATTTAAGATGCATTAGCTGACCTTGTAGTGTGCTTCTATTCTCATGAGTTAGCTGTCTATGAGTTAGTGTTTGTGAAATAGGTATTTTAAAAGTACTATGTAGTGTTTTGCCTTGAATGTTATGTGCTGCTTTGCCAGTTGGAGCTGTAAGCAATACATATATGTTATCTGGGTTTTCTCCTGCTTTTGTATTGTAATAACGTACTAATGTTTGGTAAAGTGCTGTTATAAGGAAACTTTTGCCTACTCCTGCACCACCTGTACAAAATGTGTAGCATGGTGTTTCTTTAGTTTTAACCCAATGCAAATGATGATATATAAAGTTAAGTTGTTCTGCTGTTAGATTTTGCATTATACTATCATATTGTTCTTTTGGCATTATGTTATTGCTTAGTGCTTCTTCTCTACTTGTACTTCTAATCCCTAAATCAAATGATAGGTCATACAATGGGTTTTCATTATTTTGGACTTCATGGAATATGGCGTTATCTTCTTCTGCATCTATTGGTGGTAGCAATGTATCTAATATACTAGTTTCATTGCTATTAGTTGTTAGTAGTTTATTATGTTTATTATATTTATTATGGTTTGAATCAACTGCATTTTTAAGTTCTAGATAGCGTTCATAATACGTTTCCTTGTTATTAATTATATTATGTTCATTTCGCCATGGGTAAAAAAGCATGAGCAATTCTCTATAGTAGTTTTCGGAGTCATTTTTGATGTTAAATCTGCAATAGCGAATTACTCTTGCTTTTTTCCTTTTTATGTAGTTTGTTTCGTCTACTAAATTTATCTCAAGTTCTTTGTCATCTGAGCTATGAAAGTTATTTTCAATAAGGAAATTGTCATGGCCTGTTTCTTCTTTTCCTTTACATTTTTTCTTTTCATTATACATAGATGCATAGTCAGCTAATGTACATGTTTCTAATTTTACAGGGCGTTTGCTGTACCTCACTATAATATTATCATATTGTATTTTACAAGACTCATCTGGTAAAGAATTGATATTTTCGATGTCTTTTAATAAGTATGTACGCTTTTCATTAGGACTTGTATTGATAAATACAAAAGATCTTGAACTTTTCCGTAAAGGAATTTGTAGTATTAGATATGCTGCTTCTTGGGCACTTATTTCTGTACAGTTTAAGAATTTGTTACCTATATGCTTAAGTTGTTCTTTAATACTTGGATTGGCATGTACTTCTTTAGCAGCTTGGGCAATTAATTTGCTCATTCCTCGCTGTGATTTACTAATGTATGAAACAATATACACAGCACATGCATATGCATCTAAGATGTATTGTATATCTATGTTTGCTTGCCATGCTTTCAAAATAGTTGGATTGTAGTTATTTATAAAGCATTCAGCTGGTGTCCTTTTCAAGAAAATAGTATTTTTTTCTATAATAGATTGTATACATAAAGTATATTGTTTTAGATCTATGTTCATTGAATGTAAAAACTGTTCAAAAGTATAATTTGAAAATTCTTGGCTGTTTATAGTTAGATGTATTAGTTCAATTTGCTGTAAGAGCTCGTTATTTGTTTTGTCTAGCTCTATTGGTTCTAGTATAAAAGTTTCAGGCATTGGATATCTGGGATAATGATATTTGCATGTTCTTTTATGTTTGATACGGCAGTTTTTGGTATGGCCGTGTCTTTGTAGAGGTAGTAAAGACTCTATATCTGGTTCTTGTGTTTTTGCACATGTAACATACTTATTTATGAAAGTAGTGACTTCATTCCTATCAGAAGTTTCATATAGTGGAGCATTTTCTATCCATATTATAGCATGTATATGTGGTGATCCCCGTTGTTGGAATTCCACTCTATAAAAGTAATCAATAATTTTGCCAATCGGATTACTTTCATGCAATAAAATAGAATTAAATAATTTCCTAACTTGGAAGTCAAAATGTCTTGCACATGTAATGGGATTTTGCTGTATTAATTGGCATTTTGTTTCCCATGACATATTTTTAAATTCTTCTTTTGTGCATTCTGGTCTTTTTTCTGTACGTAATAATATGTTAATTAAGTGATACCATTTCGTTTCTGCAGCAGATAAAGTTAAAAAAAATGTTGGTAATCCTAATTGTCTAATCATAGCAAAAAGGTCTTTTTTGCATTGCTCCCAATATGGTGGTGAACTACGGATAGTTTAAAGTATTTTGTATCCTTCATTATACTGTAAAATTGTATCTAATTTATCTTTTATGTCTTTGGCAGTTATAATGTTTCCATTATTAAAGTATTTCCTAAGAGATATAAATATTTTGCTCTGTAATTGTTTAATGTGTAATGTTTTTAATTTAAAGAAAAGATTAGTAGCACACTTTGCTACTCTTAGATCATTACTTCTTACTTCTGATTGACAGATTGTGCTGTAATGTATTGGGACATGCCTTTCTTTATTAGTTGGCCTTCGTTTTCCGCAAAATATAGTTGGGAATGCCAAATATTCAGAATCTTTGTCTTCATACAAGCCTCTTGGTGTGTTATATTCTGCAGGTGCTAAACTTAAAATATTATTTGTTTCTGTAGTAATAGTTTCATTATCTAACATAGTATCTAAATTTCCTGCTGGAATATTGTCTGAGGAATCTGACATATAACTTGTATCTGAAGTCTCATCACAAGAATGTATATCTTGTGTTGTATAATCCCAATCTTTATTAATAGTGATTCCATATTCTTGAAACAAAGTGCTAGTAGTGGCTAAATATAAAGCTGCACGTTTTACTTTGTTTGGTCTAACATTTTCATAATGGGTATACGATTTATAACTTAATTTTCTTTTTAATTTTATTGGAATTGTCATGTTATCATTAATTTGCCTTGGTAAAACAGTTACTGTTGTCATAACGTCTGCAGGTACATTTACTACTGCACCTGATAGAGATTTTTGGAATCCACGTGGTAATGTTCTAATTTGTAAAAAAGGTATTCTTGGTGATACTAATCTTTCTTCTAAGTTATGCAAGTGTAAGACTGCTGGGATATCAGGAAATGTCATCCCATTATATACTGAACATGGAGGTATTTTGTCTTTAGATATATATGTGTAACATGTTCTGCATATCTCATCTGTTCTGTATTTGCTAATGTTACAATCTATGAATTTAGCTCTCTTACTAATACTGTTTGTTTTTTGAAGACTTTGCTTATGCCATAGTTGATTGCAAATAGTGCAAGTGTACTCAGGTCCATATCTTATTTCTTCCTGAAATATCCTAATTATATCATTTGTTGTTTGACCTGCTATATCTCTATGATTAAGTTCATTCTCTTTGTTTTGTGTCCGTTTTCTTTTTCTATTACTGTTTATTTCTAGAATTTCTATATTGGTTGTTTGAATTAGTGATTCAACATCAGCTGTTAATGTGTTTATTATCTCAGTATTGTTAAGAGCTATGTGTGAAGCTAAATAACTGTCTTCTGTTACATGCAGTCTATTGTCTTGACTATTGCTCTTTTGTGTGTTTATTATTGTATTTTCTACTTGTAAGTTATTTGAAGGAATTTCCCCTAATGCATTTATAGATATATGTGTCGTATGAACATATATGCTTTTTCTAGACTTTACATTTCCTTGTTTATGATTCCGTTGTGTTTGCTGTAATCCTTTTTTGCTAATTGTTGTTATGTTCACTGTAGTTAAATCTAAAATAATACTCTCAGAATTAGTAATTTGTTCTCTATTGCCTAACTTTAGGATGTATTCTATAATAAGATTAATAGAGTCAATTTGGATAGCAATACATGTTCCATTAGAATGTTGTATTGCATTTTCATTTTGGCTATGTGAATCAAATAGAGAGTATGTATGTATAGTTTTGAAGACTGAAATTATATATCTACCTATAGAGATCAATACACCAGTTTGTGAATTAATTGTAGAAGTTAATGCAGATATAAATTTACTATGTAAAGTTTGTGCTGATTTTGTTAGTTCTTCGCTAAAGCATTTTTTGAGCTTTGTAGAATAAATTATGTCATTGCTAACTATGTAATTTGGTAACTTTAGAGGTTGCATACAATCTTGTTCATCAACAGAGTGCATTTCAGTGTACAAAGCATCTCCAAGATTCATAATACAGTGCAAGTCTACACTATCCCAAATATATGCTGGTTTACAGTAGTTCTTTAGAATAGCAAATATACTATTTTGAAGAGAATGTGTATAGTGAATACTTTTATCACTATGTGTATTTTTTTCCTGTGGATGTGTGTTATGTAAAAAGGTATTTTCTTGTGGTGTTTGTGTTAAAATATTTGAATCTATATTGGTATTATTTGTGCTACTTTCCTTGTTGTGCAATGTGCTATTGTGTATATTATCATGAAGTAAACTGTCATTACTTCCAGTAATACGTTTATATGTATTATAGTAATCACTTGAATATGTGTTTGTATGTAAATTACTTGTGTATATTGTTTGTTGTACATTTATGTGTGTGCTATTAATTACATTACTAGAATATGTGTTGGTATTTAAATTACTTGCTGGTATTGTCTGTTGTACATTTATGTGTGTGCTATTAATATGTTGTCTTTCTGTGTTGCCCTTTAGTGTTTTCTTAAGTATACTTGCATATGTGTCAGTAGGAGTAGTCTCTTGTGGTGTATTAGTATATTGTGTTGTGCTGATCTGCTTGCTGTTGTTTTTAGATAGATTATTAGGCCCTGTTGTAGTGAGAATTGCACAGGAATATGTACTAGTACTAGGAGTATTATCTAAAGATGCTAATGGCTGTTCCTTATTCAAAAAAGTGTTTTTTTTAGATTGACATCTCTGAATGAATTTTTTGGCACTTTCTATATGCATTTCAAATGCTTGTGTGAAAAATTTTTCACTAGCTTTAGTAGAATACACATAAATATTTTTCGGTGCTACTGCATTCTTATTTTTTTCATGAAGCACCATTGCTTTTTGAAGTGATTCTTTTTTAATCGTACTTATTTGTATTGGAGTTAATTCATACGGTACACAATTCATGTTTGGTTTCTTTAGATAGTGTGCCAGATTTGTGATGTACTCTAGAAGTTTTTCAAATCTGAACTGTATAGTAATACATGTTCCATTTGGGTGAGGCATTCCAGTGTTATCACGACTATGTGAGTCAAATACAAAGTACGAATCATTTTTCTTAAAAATGGAAATAACATAAATTTCCATGCAAAGTATAACACCGGAGTTGTAATCAAGTGCCTGTTTTAATATTTTGTTGAGATTTGGAAACGAAGGGTCACATTGTTGTAATATGTCTCCATAATAAGGTTCTTTAAGTTTAAGAGAATAGATAGTAGTATTGTGTTCAATAAAATTTGGTAACTCATCTGGATGCCTAAGTTGTTCGCTATTAAGTAAATGCATATCTATATATAAAGCATCACCTAATTTCATAATGTAATGCAAGTCTTCTTTAGTCCATGTATGTGCATCTTTGTAATAGTTGTGTATAATTGCAAATGTACTATTTGGCAAGCATTGATAACCTCTAGAATTGCATGTAAATTTGTCATGACCTTGATGATAATCTGCTGCTAGTATTTGCATCTTAGCTAAGCTAATTTATTAAATAATTTGATATCGCTACAGTATTGCTAGATTTTTTTGTTATACCTGAGTCTTTTATTGTTCTCTCTCTCTCTTATATAATATATATATATATATATATATATATAGCTAATTTATATTTGTCTTGTAGTTAACTATAATCCAAGGCAATTAATGTAATTTTACACTATTTTTTTGCTTTGTATTTTAGGTAGCAACTTTAGATGTATCTTTTTTACAATTTTAGTGATGTACTAGCTATAATTTATACTATTAGCGTGTATATATATATATATATATATATATATATATATATATATATATATATTTGTATATATTTATTTGTATATATATATAGTTATTTTACTGTTTTTAAATAGATTTCAAGTTACAGGTTGATAACTTATTTAAAAAAGATACTTGTAATTGTATATATTTCCAAACAATTAGCAATTGTCTTTACAAAAGAAATAATTTTCAATGGTAACTATATAAATATATATATAATTTTTTTAAATAAATAAGTCTATATATGATTAGGTCTAGTTTTATTTATCTAAATCCACTCTATTGTTGTTTTTGACCTGTTTTATAGTTGGAGCTGGTAGCAAAACAAAGCAATTACTTTTACTTTTGTCTTAAATAAAAAAAAATTCTTAAGATTAATGTTACCTATGTAAATCTTCTATGCGATATTTTCTAATTATAAGTATATACAATATATATACATATATATATATATATATACATATATATATATATATATATATATATATATATATATATATATATATATATATGTGTGTGTGTGTTGATATATGTGTCTTATTTTTTTCCTTGCTATTTCTATACTTACAAGTGAATACAGAAGCAAAATAGATACTTTTACCGTGATGATGTTTTCACTGATGATGTGTCAAACAAATATGAACGTCTGATCTTATTCAATCAATTGGCAATCTAAGGAAGAATGAAAACAAGCATTAATATTGAGTTTAGATATTAATATAATAAAAGTGGCTCGATACTCCTAATCATTGTTAGTATATAAAAATATTTAGCAAAAAAGTTCTTAATTTTAATTAATTACTAGTATTAAAAAGTGTATACAGTAAGTTATATTTAATACTATATATTGTATTGTATGTGGATATACGTTTTTGAAACATTGTGACTAGAGTGCATGTGTAAAGAGTGCATGTGTAAAGAGTGCATGTGTAAAGAGTGCATGTGTAATGAGTGGCGAACGTATATGTATAAAGGCATATGTGTAGAAATTGTGTGTACAAAGTGTATATGTAGTACATACTTTAAGACTGTAGAAGTTGTATGTGTAGTATGTGTGTGGACTGAGTGATGAAGCATATTAGTAGTCGTAAATAGAGTATTAGAAGTGTATGTAGTATAGAGTAACTAGTAAAGTATAGTAGTAAGGAGGATAAAGTGAGCAAGAGAGAGAGAGATGGAGGGCAGGAAGAAGAGATGGAAATAAAGAGGGGTGGATAGGCAAGATTGAGAGTAGTGGAAAGATGAAGAGAAAGATAAAGTAGGAAAGATAAGGAAAAGAGAGAAGTATGATAAGGAAGAGAGAGGATATAGAGGTGTAGAAAGGAAGGTAGAAAAAAAAGATAGAAATGTAAATTACACAATGTGTATTTTATTAGAAGTTGTAAAGAGTGTATTAGAAGCATTGTTTGTAATTTTAAGCAAGTACAAAAGAACAATAGGAGAGGCAGGGAGATTAAGGAACACTTAGTCCCCTGTTAAATCTAAATAAACAAGAGAAGAGACGTTAAATAAGTCTCAAATTGCCACAGAGACTGAGCGATGCAACTGGGGAATTGCACACTCACTTTAGGTGGAAAAGAAAGCCCTCACACACCGACCTAGTCAGTGTCATGCTTCATCATTGGGCCCCACCAAAGAGGCCGAATGCCTCTTTGGTGTGCTACGACGCCAGAAGACTGCGGAGCTGGTTGTGTGAAAAAGGCATGTTGTGAGTTTTCTAATTAAAAGTGCCTAATGTGTAAGTACAATTCTATAATTCGTGATGCTTAGTACACAAATGAAAGAGTTATGTGTCTGAATTTAATGCCCAAGGTAATGGATTTGTTAATTTAAAATACTAATTAGTCAGTCAACATGTTTCATCCTTTACAGTAGTTTAAATTTACTTAGGCATTTATAATGACATAATTATACCCTGGCGGTATGGACTCTCTAATCGTCCACCCTGACCTGGGGGCGTGAAAGTGAAAATATCAAAAAAATGATTTAGTGCATAAAAAAAGGGGGAAGAGCAATTGCTCATTCCAAAAATACTCCTAATTGCGGAGTGTTTGTGCACCTGTAAAAGAAATAACAGACAAACATATAAAACTTTCACACAATTAGTTGTAAATATAGCTCATTGCGTTTGTCCAGGGTGCTCCATAGTTGTGGCATAGTGTTCCTAAATAAACACTATAGTTAACACCATCTATATATCTATATAGCCTTATAGGGATGCTAACACTAACTTTGGGAAGTGAAGTGGAAAAATGTGTGTAAAGCACACAAAGTAGGTAGAAAGTGTTGATGAAGAGAGAAGACGCATAAGAGAGATCAAGAGAGATGGAAAGCAAGAAGAAAAGTAAGTGCAGAATGGAGTGAGAAGATAGCAAGTAAAGAGTGCAGGATAGAAAGTGAAGACAAGATGGAGACGTAGATAGAGAGTGAAGGCAGGAAGGAGAGAGGACACGAGAGAGAGAGAAAAAGGGAGGGTAGGATGTAGGGCATGAGCAAGAAGGAGGAATGGATGGAAGAAGGTGCAGGAGCAAGAGGCCCGTCTCAGTGGTGTAAGGACTTTCAGGTAAGCAATTTTGTCTTTTGTAAAGCTAATAATACTGTCACTTTGAATGCTCCGAATTTGACTAAATTTATTTTTCTTTTGTTGCAGGTATTTGACAGCAGGGTTGGCCAAGTATTTCCCGTTGCCATTTTGTCTTGGGATCTTTGGCTCGCTGTCTCAGTGTCCATGGTGCAAGGACCCCCATAGAGAGAGATGTAGATGGAGGGCAGTAAAGAAGAGAGCAGTTGGAAGAGTGGGCAAGAGGAAGAGTGATGGCAAAGGGGAAAAAAAGCAGAGAGGGAGATAAAGAGAATAATGATAGATAAGGAAGGAGAGAAAGAGTGGATGCAGAGAGTGAGCAAGAGGAAAAAACAGATAAAAGATAGAAAAGAGAGAAAGTTAAAGGGATAAAAGAGGGAGAAAGTGCAAGAGAGAAGAATAGTAGATAGGGAGGAAGAAAGAGGGAAGACAAAAAGAAAAGCAAGGGTACAATGGAGCAAGAAGATAGAAAACAAAGAGTGCAAGATAGTAACTATTTCCGGTCTGCATTTTGTCTTGGGATCCATGGCTCGCTGTCTCCGTGGCACAAGGGATTTCAGGTACGCGATTCAAATTGTAAGTGGCACAAGGGATTTCAGGTACGCGATTCAAATTGTAATGTAATTTGTATTTCTCTTACAGGTGTTTGGCTATTTTGTTTATATTCTTCTAATATGTTTCTTTTTTGGGCTGTTCTCTCTAGTGTTTCCGTGTCGGGTCTCCTCCTTGGCGTAACTACTTTCAGGTAAGCGATGTTGTGTTTTGTAACAAATAAATGACTGTCTCTTTTGAATGCCCGGAATTTTTTTTAAGTTTGAAAAGGAATTTTTGACTTCATTCTACCCTTACTTTTCTTTTCGTCTTCCCTTTCTCTTCCTCCCTATGTACTATTCTTCTCTCTTGCACTTGCTCCCTCTTTTATCCTTTTAACTTTCTCTTTTATCTGTTTTTTCTCTTGCTCACTCTCTGCATCCTCTCTCTCTCTTGCCTTATCTATCATTATTCTTTATCTCCCTCTCCTTTTTTTTCCCTTTGCCATCACTCTTCCTCTTGCCCCCTCTTCCAACTGCTCTCTTCTTAGTGCCCTCCATCTACATCTCTCTCTATGGGGGTCCTTGCACCATGGAGACTGAGACAGTGAGCCAAAGAGTGCAAGATAGAAAGAGAAGACAAGATGAGGACAGAGATGGAGAGTGAAGGCAGGAAGGAGATAAGACTCTGGAGTAAGAAGAAAGAGGAGGAAGGCAGAAGGTAAAGGAAGAGTAAGAAGTAGGGCATGAGCAAGAAGGAGGGAGAGAGAGCAGATGGAAGAGGGTGCAGGAGAGAGGGACGGTAGAGAGAAAAGAAAGCATAAACGAGAGAGAGAAGAATGATAGATAGGGAGGAAGAGGAATACGGAGAGTATTAGAAAGAGGAAAAGATAAAAGAAAAAGGAGAATGCAGGACAGAGAAGTATGATAGATAGAAAAGGAGCAAGAAGAAAGGAGAGAGCAGATGGAATAGGGGGCAGGAAGAAGGAAGAGAGCAGAAATATATAGAGAAGAAATAGCAATAAAGAAGTAATTAAAAAAAAGGAAGAGAGAGTGCAAAAGAAAGAACGGAGGACGCAGAGAGGAGGTGAAAAGAAGAGAGAGAAAGATAAGGAAGAAAGAGGAAGATAGTGCAGGAGATAGAAGTATGATAGATAAGGAAGTAGAGAGGATGCAAGATAAATGGAGATCATGAGAGAGAACGTAGAAAGGGGGAAAAGACTGCAGAATGGAGTCAGAGGAGAAGTGTGGCTCACTGGTTAGAGCAGGCAGACCCTGAAGCAGAGGTCAGACCCGGGACCAGGGTTCAATTCCCGACGCGGCAGGGTCTCGAGCTCAAATGTCCACGGACTCGATAATTCTCGCTTCGGTGCCTGACCTAATCATGGGTTCACACTCTGCAACTCTGGGCATTAAGCTTGCTTAATCTCCACAATGGCCCCCCGCGGCGGGATGCCTGGCTTTCACCTTGGGGATGCCCTGTAGGGGCTATCTCACAGGGAAAAACCAGGACGGGTTCCCAAGGCAAAGCGCTTAGAGACCCCTGGGTTATAAGCGCTATATAAATCCAAACAAACAAACAAACAAACAAGAGGGCATAAAATAGAAGGAGTGCAAGATTTTTCGCGCAGGCGAAAACCTGATGAGAACTGTAGTGGGGTTTGGGTCGGCCCTCGTCATTTATTGGCTGGCTCCATAAATGGAGCCTAGCCATTGGACGAGGGGCCTGTCCGTCAATGCCGGACCAGATTTGGGGGCGTTCCCGAGATTCTTTGGCTTTTGCCGACGTCACGCGACGTCAGCCGAAAGCCGGGAACGCCCCCGAATCGACTTGCAGGTAAGCGATGGTGTGTTTTGTAACAAATGACTGTCCCTTTTCAATGCCCGGTAGTTTTTTAACTTGGAAAAGGTATTTGTGAGTTTATTTATCTTCCTTTCTTTGCAGGAATTGGGCGGCGGCGGCGTAAAGCCGGGAACGCCCCCGAATCGACTTGCAGGTAAGCGATGGTGTGTTTTGTAATTAAGAAATAACTGTGTTCAGCCTATATTGTTTATATTGTAATGTATTTATTTTTTTCCTTTGCTCTCCCTCTGTTCTCTCTCTAGGAGGTGCAGGAGAGAGGGACGGTAGAGAGAAAAGAAAGCATAAAGGAGAGAGAGAAGAATGATAGATAGGGAGGAAGAGGAATACGGAGAGTATTAGAAAGAGGAAAAGATAAAAGAAAAAGGAGAATGCAGGACAGAGAAGTATGATAGATAGAAAAGGAGCAAGAAGAAAGGAGAGAGCAGATGAATAGGGGGCAGGAAGAAGGAAGAGAGCAGAAATATATAGAGAAGAAATAGCAATAAAGAAGTAATTAAAAAAAGGAAGAGAGAGTGCAAAAGAAAGAACGGAGGACGCAGAGAGGAGGTGAAAAGAAGAGAGAGAAAGATAAGGAAGAAAGAGGAAGATAGTGCAGGAGATAGAAGTATGATAGATAAGGAAGTAGAGAGGATGCAAGATAAATGGAGATCATGAGAGAGAACGTAGAAAGGGGGAAAAGACTGCAGAATGGAGTCAGAGGGCATAAAATAGAAGGAGTGCAAGATGGAAAGGCAGAACAAGATAGGGAAGGAGATAGAGAGTGAAACTCAGAGTGCAAAAGGAAGAGCAAGAAAGAGAGAAAGCAGGAGTTAAAGGGAGGGTGTGCATGAGCAAGAAAGAATTAAGAAGGGAGCAGTTGGAAGAGGGGGCAAGAGGGAGAGTGATGGCAAAGGGAAAATAGCAGCAGGTAGATAAAAAAAGAATCATGATAGAGAGGGAGGAAGAAGGAAGGAGAGAGAGCAGATGGAATAGGGGGCAGGAGGGAGAAGAAAGAGAGCAAAAAGGAGAGAGAAGAGAGAAGAGAGTGCAGAATGGAGTCAGAGGGCAAGAAAGAGAAGGAGTGCAAGATGGAAATGGAGAACAAGATAGGGAAGGAGATAGAATGTGAAAGTAAGAGAGAGGGCAAAAGGGAGAGCAAGGGAGAGAGCGAGAGAAAAGGCAGGAGGTAAAGGGAGGGTGGGAGGGTGGGCATGATCAAGAAATAAGTAAGAAGGGAGCAGTTGGAAGAGGGGGCAAGAGGGAGATTGATGGCAAAGAGAAAAGAGCAGAAAGGAGGGAGATAAAGAGAGAAGCATGATCGAGTGGGAGCAAGAAGGAAAGAGAGAGCAGATGGAATAGGGGGCAGGAGGGAGAGGGAAGAGAGAGCAGAAAGGAGAGAGATATATAGGAGAGCAATAAAGAGAACGGGAGGAAACAGATTGTGATGGAAGAAAGAAGGTGAGAGAGGGTAGATGAAGAAAAGCACAAGAGTGTGAATGTAAGATGGAGAGAGTGGGCAAAATAATGAGAAATAAAGAAGGAATACAAGATAGCGACATAAGGAGGAGAGAAAGAAAGGAGAGAGATGGAAAGGGTATGCAAGAAGAAGAGGGGTAAAAGGTAAGAGAGCAAGCGACATAAGGAGGAGAGAAAGAAAGGAGAGAGATGGAAAGGGTATGCAAGAAGAAGAGGGGTAAAAGGTAAGAGAGCAAGAGGGAGAGAGATAAAGATAGAAGGAATAGGAAAAGAGAGGGCAGGAGAGAAGCATGATAGAAAAGGAGGGAGAGAGCAAGCAGAAGAGAGAAAGGACGCAGGAAATAGAGAGATAAAGAATGAATTCAAGAGAGATAGCGAGATATAGGAAGTAGAGAAAAAAGGAGAGAGATGGAAGGGGTATGCAAGAATTAGAGAGGGGCAAAAGGTAAAGGGAGCAAGAGGGAGAGAGAGATAAAGATATAAGGAATAGGTAAAGAGAAGGCATGAAAGATAAGCATAATAGATAAGTAGGGAAAGAGCAAGCCGAGACGCAAGATAGAAAGAGCATGAGAGAGAAGGTAAGGAGGAGTAAAAGTGTGAGCAGAATAGAGTGAGGGAGTAAAAGAAAGTGCATGATAGAAGGAAAGAGAAGATGGGAATACAGGAGAGAGAGTGTAGAAGAGAAGGGATGCAAAAGAGGGAGAGGAAAAGAAAGAAGGAAAGTAGGAGAAAGTGAGGGAAGAATAGAGCAGGAGTAAATAAAATAGAAAGACTGCTGGCAAAATCATGAAGGAGATGCAGAGTAAATGCAAGAGAGAGGAAAGGCAAGAATGCAAAATTGAAAGGGAAGGCAAGAGAGGGAGATGTATGTATGTTGCATGTGCTGTCTCAGTATCTAAGCATTTGCTGCAGGATGGGGAAGAAGATATAGGGTGTGTGCAGGGACCTGTAAACAAAGTCTTAGTTATAAGTTTTCCTTTAGCTTTGACCTCTCTCCTGATTACGACCTCACCAGTGCAGCTTTCATCTCCAAACTAAATTAAATGTTGTTTATGAGGCAAACTTTGTGTATAACTATCCAGCAAAGAATGCCCAGTACAGACAGGAAGTACTACCCAAAAAAATGTCTAAAGTAAAATAAGTTTTAAGTATGAACGTACCGTGTTGAAAGAACGAATTTGAAAGATGTGTCTTCGATGGGGCAGTTGCACCAAATGGCAAATTTTTTGTCCTGTAAAAGTAAAATATACTGTTAGCAAAAGATTGAAAAGAGTGAGGACATTTGTGTGAAGTATATTATAAGTTGTAAATAGAGAATTAGAAGCACTATGTATTATAGAGTAACTAGTATATTAGTAAAGACTATAAAGTAGCAAGGTAGAAAAAGATAGAGGTTAGGAAGAAGAGAGAGATGGAAAGAAAGAGGGGAGGATAGGCAAAAAGAAAAGGAGTGAAAATAAAAAAGGAGAAAGATAAAGGATGAGGAAGAGTGCAAGTGAAAGAGAAGCTTGATAAGGAGAGAACGCAAAGAGGTGAAAAGACGACAGATAAAGAAGGAAGAGAGTGCAGAAAATAAAAGTATGATAGATAAGGAAGTAGAGAGGATGCAAGATAAATGGAGATCATGAGAGAGAACATAGAAAGGGTGAAAAGAGTGCAGAATGGAGTCAAAGGCCAAAAAACGAGTGCAAGATGGAAAGTGAGAACTAGATAGGGAAGGAGATAGACAGTGAAACTAAGAGAGAGGGCAAAAGGGAGAGAGAGAGAGAAGGCAGAAGGTAAAGTGAGGATAAACATGAGCAAGAAAGAATTAAGGGAGCAATTGGAAGAGGGACAAGAGGGAGAGCGATGGCCAAGGGAAAAAAGCAGAAAGGAGAGGGAGATAAAGAGAGAAGCATAATAGAGAGGGAGCAAGAAGGAAGGAGAGAGAGCAGCTGGAATAGGGGTCAGGATAGAGAGGGAAGAGAGAGAGCAGAAAGGAGAGAGATATAGAGGAAAGCGATAAAGAAGTAAGTGAAAAAAGGAAGAGAGAGTGCAAGAGAGAGAACGGGAGGAACCAGATTGTGACAGAAGAATGTGAAAAAGGGTAGATAAAGAAGAAAAGCACAAGAGTGTGAAGGTAAGATGGATAGAGTGGGCAAAATTGAGAGAAATAAAGAAGGAATACAAAAGAGCGAGATATAAGGAGGAGAGAAAGAAGAAGAGTGGTGGAAAGTGTATGGAAGAAGAGAGGGGCAAAAGGTAAAGATATCAAGAGGGTGAGAGAAATAAAGGTAGAAGGAATAGGAAAAGAGAAGGTAGGAGAGATAAGCATAATAGAGAAGGAGGGAGATAGCAAGCAGAAGGGGGAGGCAGCAAGAAATAGAGAGCAGGAGAGAGAAGGAAAGGATGAGTAAAAGTGAGAGCTGAGTAGAGAGGGAGTAAAAGAAAAAGTGTGCATGATAGAAGGAAAGAAGATTAAAAGACAGGAGAGAGAAGGTATAGGAGAGGGGATGAAAAAAAGAGGGAGAGGAGAAGGAAGAAAGTATGTGTAATAGTGAGGGAAGAATAGAGCAGGAGTAAATAAAAGAAAGACTGATGGCAAAATGGGGAAGGAGACGCAGAGTAAATGCAAAAGAGATAAAGAAAGGCAAGAATGCAAAATTGAAATGGAAGTCAAGAGAGGGAGATGTATGTATGTTGCATGTGCTAGCTTAGTATGTAAGCATTTGCTGCACGGACCTGTAAAGAAGATGGGGATGAAGATATAGGGTGAGGGTAGAAGAGAGAGGATGCAGGAGAGAGGGAGAGCAAAGGAAAGAGAAAGTAGGAGAAAAGGAGAGAAGAATAGCGCGAGAGTGAAAGAAAGAAGGACAGTGAATGTAAAATTGTGAGGGAGATGCAGAGTAAATGCAGGAGAGAGAGATAAGGAAAGGCAAGAAATAAATTGAAAGAGAAGGCAGGAAAGAAGGAGATATATGAGAATCGAGTGAGGGAGTAAAAGAAAAAGCGTGCATGATAGAAGGAAAGAAGATGGGAAGACAGGAGAGAGAAGTTATAAGAGAGGGGATGAAAAAAGAGGTAGAGGAGAAGAAAGAAAGGTGTAATAGTGAGGAAAGAATAGAGCAGGAGTAAATTAAAGAGAAAGACAGATGGCAAAATGGGGAAGGAGATGCAGAGTAAATGCAAAAGAGAGTTAAAGAAAGGCAAGAATGCAAAATTGAAATGGAAGTCAAGAGAGGGAGATGTATGTATGTTGCGTGTGCTAGCTTAGTATGTAAGCATTTGCTGCAGGGACCTGTAAAGAAGATGGGGATGAAGATATCGGGTGAGGGCAGAAGAGAGAGGATGCAGGAGAGAGGGAGAGCAAAGGAAAGAGAAAGTAGGAGAAAAGGAGAGAAGAATAGTGCGAGAGTGAAAGAAAGAAGGACAGTGAATGTCAAATTGTGAGGGAGATGCAGAGTAAATGCAGGAGAGAGAGATAAGGAAAGGCAGGAAAGAATGAGATATGAAAGTTTTAAGTATGAACGTACCGTGTTGAAAGAACGAACTTGAAAGATGTGTCTTTGATGGGGCAGTTGCACCAAATGGCAAATTTTTGGTCCTGTAAAAGTAAAATATACTGTTAGCAAAAGATTGAAAAGAGTGAGGACATTTGTGTGAAGTATATTATAAGTTGTAAATAGAGAATTAGAAGCACTATGTATTATAGAGTAACTAGTATAGAAGTAAAGACTATAAAGTAGCAAGGTAGAAAGAGATAGAGGTCAGGAAGAAGAGAGAGATGGAAAGAAAGAGGGGAGTATAGGCAAAAAGAAAAAGGAGTGTAAATAAAAAAGGAGAAAGATAAAGAAGAAAGGATGAGGAAGAGTGCAAGTGAAAGAGAAGCTTGATAAGGAGAGAATGCAAAGAGGTGAAAAGAAGACAAAGATAAAGAAGGAAGAGAGTGCAGGAAATAGAAGTATAATAGATAAGGAAGTAGAGAGGATGCAAGATAAATGGAGATCATGAGAGAGAACATAGAAAGGGTGAAAAGAGTGCAGAATGGAGTCAAATGCCCAAAAACGAGTGCAAGTTGGAAAGTGAGAACTAGATAGGGAAGGAGATAGACAGTGAAACTAAGAGAGAGGGCAAAAGGGAGAGAGAGAGAGAAGGCAGAAGGTAAAGGGAGGATAAACATGAGCAAGAAAGAATTAAGGGAGCAATTGGAAGAGGGACAAGAGGGAGAGCGATGGCCAAGAGAAAAAAGCAGAAAGGAGAGGGAGATAAAGAGAGAAGCATAATAGAGAGGAAGCAAGAAGGAAAGAGAGAGAGCAACTGGAATAGGGGGCAGGATGGAGAGGGAAGAGAGAGCAGAAAGGAGAGAGATAGAGGAGAGCGATAAAGAAGTATTTTAAAAAAGGAAGAGAGAGTGCAAGAGAGAGAACGGGAGGAACCAGATTGTGACAGAAGAATGTGAAAAAGGGTAGATTAAGAAGAAAAGCACAAGAGTGTGAAGGTAAGATGGATAGAGTGGGCAAAAATGAGAGAAATAAAGAAAGAATACAAAAGAGCGAGATATAAGGAGGAGAGAAAGAAGGAGTGGTGGAAAGTGTATGGAAGAAGAGAGGGGCAAAAGGTAAAGATATCAAGAGGGTGAGAGAAATAAAGATAGAAGGAATAGGAAAAGAGAAGGTAGGAGAGATAAGCATAATAGAGAAGGAGGGAGATAGCAAGCAGAAGGGGGGGGCAGCAAGAAATAGAGAGCAGGAGAGAGAAGGAAAGGATGAGTAAAAGTGAGAGCTGAGTAGAGAGGGAGTAAAAGAAAAAGTGTGCATGATAGAAGGAAAGAAGATTAAAAGACAGGAGAGAGAAGGTATAAGAGAGGGGATGAAAAAAAGAGGGAGAGGAGAAGAAAGAAAGTAGGTGTAATAGTGAGGGAAGAATAGAGCAGGAGTAAATAAAAGAAAGACTGATGGCAAAATGGGGAAGGAGACGCAGAGTAAATGCAAAAGAGATAAAGAAAGGCAAGAATGCAAAATTGAAATGGAAGTCAAGAGAGGGAGATGTATGTATGTTGCATGTGCTAGCTTAGTATGTAAGCATTTGCTGCACGGACCTGTAAAGAAGATATAGGGTGAGGGTAGAAGAGAGAGGATGCAGGAGAGAGGGAGAGCAAAGGAAAGAGAAAGTAGGAGAAAAGGAGAGAAGAATAGCGCGAGAGTGAAAGAAAGAAGGACATTGAATGTAAAATTGTGAGGGAGATGCAGAGTAAATGCAGGAGAGAGAGATAAGGAAAGGCAAGAAAGAAATTGAAAGAGAAGGCAGGAAAGAAGGAGATATATGAGAATCGAGTGAGGGAGTAAAAGAAAAAGCGTGCATGATAGAAGGAAAGAAGATGGGAAGACAGGAGAGAGAAGTTATAAGAGAGGGGGTGAAAAAAGAGGTGGAGAAGAAAGAAAGGTGTAATAGTGAGGAAAGAATAGAGCAGGAGTAAATTAAAGAGAAAGACTGATGGCAAAATGGGGAAGGAGATGCAGAGTAAATGCAAAAGAGAGTTAAAGAAAGGCAAGAATGCAAAATTGAAATGGAAGTCAAGAGAGGGAGATGTATGTATGTTGCGTGTGCTAGCTTAGTATGTAAGCATTTGCTGCAGGGACCTGTAAAGAAGATGGGGATGAAGATATCGGGTGAGGGCAGAAGAGAGAGGATGCAGGAGAGAGGGAGAGCAAAGGAAAGAGAAAGTAGGAGAAAAGGAGAGAAGAATAGTGCAAGAGTGAAAGAAAGAAGGACAGTGAATGTCAGATTGTGAGGGAGATGCAGAGTAAATGCAGGAGAGAGAGATAAGGAAAGGCAGGAAAGAATGAGATATATGAAAGTTTTAAGTATGAACGTACCGTGTTGAAAGAACGAATTTGAAAGATGTGTCTTCGATGGGGCAGTTGCACCAAATGGCAAATTTTTGGTCCTGTAAAAGTCAAATATACTGTTAGCAAATGATTGAAAAGAGTGAGGACATTCGTGTGAAGTATATTATAAGTTGTAAATAGAGAATTAGAAGCACTATGTATTATAGAGTAACTAGTATAGAAGTAAAGACTATAAAGTAGCAAGGTAGAAAGAGATAGAGGTCAGGAAGAAGAGAGAGATGGAAAGAAAGAGGGGAGGATAGGCAAAAAGAAAAAGGAGTGTAAATAAAAAAGGAGAAAGATAAAGAAGAAAGGATGAGGAAGAGTGCAAGTGAAAGAGAAGCTTGATAAGGAGAGAACGCAAAGAGGTGAAAAGAAGACAAAGATAAAGGAAGAGAGTGCAGGAAATAGAAGTATGATAGATAAGGAAGTAGAGAGAATGCAAGATAAATGGAGATCATGAGAGAGAA
Organism: Lissotriton helveticus; assembly: GCF_964261635.1. Lineage (NCBI taxonomy): Eukaryota > Metazoa > Chordata > Amphibia > Caudata > Salamandridae > Lissotriton > Lissotriton helveticus. The sequence goes on from NC_136061.1 coordinate 1,306,686,404, forward strand.
CATAGAAAGGGTGAAAAGAGTGCAGAATGGAGTCAAATGCCCAAAAACGAATGCAAGTTGGAAAGTGAGAACTAGATAGGGAAAGAGATAGACAGTGAAACTAAGAGAGAGGGCAAAAGGGAGAGAGAGAGAGAAGGCAGAAGGTAAAGGGAGGATAAACATGAGCAAGAAAGAATTAAGGGAGCAATTGGAAGAGGGACAAGAGGGAGAGCGATGGCCAAGAGAAAAAAGCTGAAAGGAGAGGGAGATAAAGAGAGAAGCATAATAGAGAGGAAGCAAGAAGGAAGGAGAGAGAGCAGCTGGAATAGGGGTCAGGATAGAGAGGGAAGAGAGAGAGCAACTGGAATAGGGGGCAGGATGGAGAGGGAAGAGAGAGCAGAAAGGAGAGAGATATAGAGGAGAGCGATAAAGAAGTATTTTAAAAAAGGAAGAGAGAGTGCAAGAGAGAGAACGGGAGGAACCAGATTGTGACAGAAGAATGTGAAAAAGGGTAGATTAAGAAGAAAAGCACAAGAGTGTGAAGGTAAGATGGATAGAGTGGGCAAAATTGAGAGAAATAAAGAAGGAATACAAAAGAGCGAGATATAAGGAGGAGAGAAAGAAGGAGTGGTGGAAAGTGTATAAAAGAAGAGGGGCAAAAGGTAAAGATATCAAGAGGGTGAGAGAAATAAAGATAGAAGGAATAGGAAAAGAGAAGGTAGGAGAGATAAGCATAATAGATAAGGAGGGAGATAGCAAGCAGAAGGGGGAGAGTGAGGGAGTAAAAGAAAAAGCGTGCATGATAGAAGGAAAGAAGATGGGAAGACAGGAGAGAGTATGTATAAGAGAGGGGATGAAAAAAAGAGGGAGAGGAGAAGAAAAAAAGAAAGGAGTAATAGTGAGGGAAGAATAGAGCAGGAGTAAATAAAAGAGAAAGACTGATGGCAAAATGGGTAAGGAGATGCAGAGTAAATGCAAAAGAGAGATAAAGAAAGTCAAGAATGCAAAATTGAAATGGAAGTCAAGAGAGGGAGATGTATGTATGTTGCATGTGCTAGCTTAGTATGCAAGCATTTGCTGCAGGGACCTGTAAAGAAGGTGGGGATGAAGATATAGGATGAGGGCAGAAGAGAGAGGATGCAGGAGAGAGAGGGAGAGCAAAGGAAAGAGAAAGTAGGAGAAAAGGAGAGAAGAATAGTGCGAGAGTGAAAGAAAGAAGGACAGTGAATGTAAAATTGTGAAGGAGATGCAGAGTAAATGCAGGAGAGAGACATAAGGAAAGGCAAGAAAGAAATTGAAAGGAAAGGCAGGAAAGAAGGAGATCTATGTATATTGCGTGTGGTAAATGAGTTTCTAAGCATTTCCTACAGGGACCTGTAAACAAAGTGTTGGTTATAAGTTTTCCTTCTCTGCTGACTACAACTTCACCAGTGCAGCTTTCACGTACACACGCGTAAGATGTGCTTTATGAGCGAAATGTTGTGTATAACTATACAGCAAAGAATGCCCAGTACAGACAGCAATGAGTAAAAAAACTAATGTATTAAGTAAAAAAAATAAAGTATTAACATACCGTGTTTATATAACGAATTTCAAATATGTGTAGTCGATGGGTCAGTTGCAACAAACGTCTACTTTTTGTCCCTATAAAACAAATATAGCGTTAGCAAAAGATTACGAGTGCAGGCAAAACAAGCAGTGATTTTCTCATGCAAACTCTGCAAATTGAATCTTAGCTAAAGCTTTGCGTATTAGCGATTAATGTGTTCTAATGTAATAGTATGGCAATTATTTGCGTCACGTTACTGGTTTGTATGTGCCTTTAAAAATATAGAAATCCGCGCATGCACGTAGTGAAAATAAAACAAGGAATGTTGTCAGTGTTTTATTTAATTTCTCGCATCATGCAAAGCAGTTTGTGAACTAAAGTTGTAACTAAACATATATATATATATATATATATATATATATATATAAATATATATATATATATATATAGATATATAGATATATATGTGTGAAAGATTAGTCTTACCTAAAGAACTGAAAGGCATTAAACAAAAACATGTTGAAATTGGCCAAATGTATATGCAACACAATTTAATTGTAAAGTGATACGTATTCTTACTGCAAATTAGTTTCACAGAAAGGCATACTTACATGCGCAAACATTTTCATCCTAAATGCACAGTTTGCAAACATTTATATCGTAAATGTACCTATTGGCGATGTATCAAAAAGAACTCGAAGGCATTAAACAAAAACATGGTGAAATTGGCCAAATGTATATGCAACACAATTTAAATATAAAGTGATACGTATTATTACTGCTTTGTTTGCGCGTATAAAACAGAAAAATGTGCTCGTAATACCGCTGCTCAAAAGGACAGATTACTTTCACAGAAAGGCCTAAACTTACATGCGCAAACATTTTCATCCTAAATGCACTGTTTGCCGATGTATAACTTTGCACTGAAAGTCGTCGGGTCTCACCTTATCCTAACGGTTCGTTATGCTCTCAGTAAATGTAACGGGCCTTCATGCTCTAACTAAATCTAGTGTTGCGACAAACACATGCTTGTGCTCAGCTATGTCTCAGCCCTACGATTTGAGCATATTAAATAAAATCTGGCATCGCACAAACAAGGCACCCAAAATGTACATAATGACGAATTTGACTAAACAGAAAGGCCTTACAAAGTAAGCATTTGTTCGAATTTGCAAAGTCCATGAATAAAGTAGACATGCGCAAACATTTATATCGTAAATGTCCCTATTGGCGATGTACCAAAAAGAACTCAAACGCATTAAACAAAAACATGGTGAAATTGGCCAAATGTATAGGCAACACAATTTAAATCTAAAGTGATACGTATTATTACTGCTTAGCGCGTATAAAACAGAAAAATGGGCTCGTAATACCGCAGCTCAAAAGGACAAATTACTTTCACAGAAAGGCCTAAACTTACATGCGCAAACATTTTCATCCTAAATGCAGTTTGCCGATGTATAACTTTGCACTGAAAGTCTTCGGGTCTCACCTTATCCTAACGGTTCTTTATGCTCTCAGTAAATGTAACGGGCCTTCATGCTCTGACTTAATCTAGTGTTGCGACAAACACATGCTTGTGCTCAGGTAACTCTCAGCCCCACGATTGCAGCATATTAAATAAAATCTGGCATCGCACAAACAAGGCACCCAAAATGTACATAATGACGAATTTTACTAAACAGAAAGGCCTTACAAAGTAAGCATTTGTTCGAATTTGCAAAGTCCATGAATAAAGTAGACATGCGCAAACATTTATATCGTAAATGTACCTATTCGATGTACCAAAAAGAACTCAAACACATTAAACAAAAACATGGTGAAATTGGCCAAACGTATAGGCAACACAATTGAAATCTAAAGTGATACATATTATTACTGCTTTGTTTGCGCGTATAAAACTGAAAAATGTGCTCGTAATACCGCTGGTCAAAAGGACAAATGACTTTCACAGAAAGGCAAGTAACTTACAGTTTCTCTAGAGAGGCTCCAGTCCGCTGTCTCGAAGTATACCTCCTGAGATCGATCGCTCGAAAATTCTAGAGAGGCTCCAGTCCGCTGTCTCGAAGTATACCTTCTGAGCTCGCTCGAAGAAATGTTTCTTTTCGTGGCTGTAGTCCTTTACATACTGTGGAAGACAAAAAACGCAGTTAGTTCATTAAATAACAAAAGACTTGAAAAGTTTGTTGTTAAGAACATGTAGGTGAGATGTTGTTTAGGATGTTGCTGTCTCGACATATGTAAATTGCCGATAGGAGGCTGTCTGGCCGACTGAAAAGGTCGTGGATGTTGTGACTCGTTAGAGTACTTAGTGGCTACGTGCGACTTTTGCCTATCTTGCATATCAAAGCATGGTGGTAGACGAGTTGGCGCCACGCTGCCTGCAAATAAAAAAAAGTGCTGGTGAATATCATTTTGGTAAAGTAGAAAAACACGATAGCTGTTTGCAAAAATTCCCTACACAGAAAGCACGATATAAAATAGCTATTAAAGTAAGCATAATAGAAATACGAGTGCCACCCATCCGTCAAATACCTGCAACGAAAACAAAATAGATGTATTAAAAAATATAGAGCATTGAAAGAAACAAAACTGTTTTATTTTACAAAATACAAAATCGATTTAATAGCTTACATGAAAGGCCTTGCACCATGGAGAAAGCGAGCCAAAGATCACAAAAGACACGAGCAAAGGCACCAAGCAGCTGAGGCGATACGAAAGTACCTACAAAAGAAGCAGAAAAGAGAGATTAATATCGAACAGGTTAAATAGCTGACTTGCACCACGAACAAAGCGCACGGAGGCCACGTCCGAACATATAAAGGAAACACGAGAGAGCTGCAAAACAAAAATATATTCCAAGATTATAAACAAAGGAGCATGAAGTTACCTGTAACAAAACACTAATTACATTACAAAGTATGTACTACGAGTCGCACTTACCTGAATAAGTCACGCCAAGATCACCAGACAAAATGGCGAACAAAAATACATGAGCCACACTTATTACTTTGGGAAAAAATCAAAATCACCTACCTGAAAGTCCTTGCACCACGAAGACGGAGACAGCGAGTGAAAGATGACAAAACAAAATGGCGACCGGAAATAGTTACCCCCACCGCGCCGCCGCCAAATTCCTGCAAATAAAGGAAAATAAATGAAGTCAGAAATTACTTTTCAAACGTAAAAAAACACTCCGGGTATTCAAAAGTGACAGTAATTTTTTAGTTACAAAACACATCGCTTACCTGCAAGTCGTCACGCCACGGAGGAGACCTGACACGGAAACACTAGAGAGAATAGGCCAAAAAAGAAACATTAGAAGAACATAAACCAAATAGCCTGAACACCTGTTACGTTACAATCTACAACACCTGTAAGAAAAATACAAATTACATTCAAATCTATCTACACCGAGTCGCACTAATACATGACCACAGCGCTTACCTGAAACTCGTTCGGCCACGGAGAAGGAAAACCGACACGTCACGGCAGGCTACACGGAAACACTAGAGAGAACAGCCCAAAAAAGAAACATATTAAAAGAATATAAACCAAAAAGCCTGAACACCTGTAAAAGAAATACTAATTACATTACAATTTAAATCGCGTACCTGAAATCCCTTGTTCCACGGAGACGGAGACAGACAGCCAAAGATCCCAAGACAAAATGCCGACCGGAAATCGTTACCACGCCGCCGCCGCCCAATTCCTGCAAAGAAAGGAAGATAAATAAACTCAAAAATACCTTTTCCAAGTTAAAAAACTACCGGGCATTGAAAAGGGACAGTCATTTGTTACAAAACACAACATCGCTTACCTGAAAGTCGTCACGCCACGGAGGAGACCCGACACGGAAACACTAGAGAGAACAGAGGGAGAGCAAAGGAAAAAAATAAAAACATTACAATATAAACAAAATAGGCTGAACACATATAAAAGAAATTACAATTACATAAAAATGTAAATCGCGTACCTGAAATCCCTCGTACCACGGGGACAGACAGCGAGCGAGCCAAGAATCCCAAGACAAAATGGCGACCGGAAATCGTTACCGCGCCGCGCCGCCGACATATACCTGCAAAGAAAGTTAGATAAATTAATTCAAAAAACCCCTTTCAAAGTTAAAAAAACTCCCAGGCATTCAAAAGGGACAGTCATTTATTAATTACAAAACACACCATCGCTTACCTGCAAGTCGTCACGCCACGAAGGAGACCCGACACAAAAACACTAGAGAGAACAGGCCCAAAAAATAAATACATTACAATATAAACAAAATAGGCTGAACACATATAAAAGAAATTACAATTACATAAAAATGTAAATCGCGTACCTGAAATCCCTCGTACCACGGAGACAAGACAGCGAGCGAGCCAAGAATCCCAAGACAAAATGGCGACCGGAAATCGTTACCACGCCCGGAAATGGTTACCAAGCCGCGCCGCCGACAAATACCTGCAAAGTTAGATAAATTAATTCCCAAAACTCTTTTCAAAGTTAAAAAACTCCCAGGCATTCAAAAGGGACAGTTATTTCTTAATTACAAAACACACCATCGCTTACCTGCAAGTCGTCACGCCACGAAGGAGACCAGACACAAAAACACTAGAGAGAACAGGCCCAAAAAATAAATACATTACAATATAAACAAAACAGGCTGAACACATATAAAAGAAATTACAATTACATAAAAATGTAAATCGAGTACCTGAAATCCCTCGTACCACAGAGACAGACAGCGAGCGAGCCAAGAATCCCAAGACAAAATGGCGACCGGAAATCGTCACGTCACGTCACGGCAGGCTACACGGAAACACTAGAGAGAACAGCCCAAAAAAGAAACATATTAAAAGAATATAAACCAAAAAGCCTGAACACCTGTAAAAGAAATACTAATTACATTACAATTGAATTCGCGTACCTGAAATCCCTTGTACCACGGAGACGGAGACAGACAGCCAAAGATCTCAAGACAAAATGCCGACCGGAAATCGTCACCACGCCGCCGCCGCCCAATTCCTGCAAAGAAAGGAAGATAAATAAACTCAAAAATACCTTTTCCAAGTTAAAAAACTCCCGGGCATTGAAAAGGGACAGTCATTTGTTACAAAACACAACATCGCTTACCTGAAAGTCGTCACGCCACGGAGGAGACCCGACACGGAAACACTAGAGAGAACAGAGGGAGAGCAAAGGAAAAAAATAAATACATTACAATATAAACAATATAGGCTGAAACCCGACACGTCACGGCAGGCTACACAGACACTAGAGAGAACAGCCCAAAAAAGAAACATATTAAAAGAATATAAACCAAAAAGCCTGAACACCTGTAAAAGAAATACTAATTACATTACAATTTAAATCGCGTACCTGAAATCCCTTGTACCACGGAGACGGAGACAGACAGCCAAAGATCCCAAAACAAAATGCCGACCGGAAATCGTTACCACGCCGCCGCCGCCCAATTCCTGCAAAGAAAGGAAGATAAATAAACTCACAAATACCTTTTCCAAGTTAAAAAACTACCGGGCATTGAAAAGGGACAGTCATTTGTTACAAAACACAACATCGCTTACCTGAAAGTCGTCACGCCAAGGAGGAGACCCGACACGGAAACACTAGAGAGAACAGAGGGGGAGCAAAGGAAAAAAATAAATACATTACAATATAAACAAAATAGGCTGAACACATATAAAAGAAATTACAATTACATAAAAATGTAAATCGCGTACCTGAAATCCCTCGTACCACAGAGACAGACAGCGAGCGAGCCAAGAATCCAAAGACAAAATGGCGACCGGAAATCGTTACCACGCCGCGCCGCGCCGCCGACATATACCTGCAAAGAAAGTTAGATAAATTAATTCCAAAAAACCCTTTCAAAGTTAAAAAAACTCCCAGGCATTCAAAAGGGACAGTCATTTATTAATTACAAAACACACCATCGCTTACCTGCAAGTCGTCACGCCACGAAGGAGACCCGACACAAAAACACTAGAGAGAACAGGGCCCAAAAATAAATACATTACAATATAAACAAAATAGGCTGAACACATATAAAAGAAATTACAATTACATAAAAATGTAAATCGGGTACCTGAAATCCCTCGTACCACGGGGACAGACAGCGAGCGAGCCAAGAATCCCAAGACAAAATGGCGACCGGAAATCATTACCACGCTGCGCCGCCGACAAATACCTGCCAAGAAAGTTAGATACATTAATTCAAAAAACCCTTTTCAAAGTTAAAAAAATCCCAGGCATTCAAAAGGGACAGTTATTTCCTAATTACAAAACACACCATCGCTTACCTGCAAGTCGTCACGCCACGAAGGAGACCCGACACAAAAACACTAGAGAGAACAGGCCCAAAAAATAAATACATTACAATATAAACAAAATAGGCTGAACACATATAAAAGAAATTACAATTACATAAAAATGTAAATCGCGTACCTGAAATCCCTCGTACCACGGAGACAAGACAGCGAGCGAGCCAAGAATCCCAAGACAAAATGGCGACCGGAAATCGTTACCACGCCCGGAAATGGTTACCACGCCGCGCCGCCGACAAATACCTGCAAAGTTAGATAAATTAATTCCCAAAACTCTTTTCAAAGTTAAAAAACTCCCAGGCATTCAAAAGGGACAGTTATTTCCTAATTACAAAACACACCATCGCTTACCTGCAAGTCGTCACGCCACGAAGGAGACCAGACACAAAAACACTAGAGAGAACAGGCCCAAAAAATAAATACATTACAATATAAACAAAACAGGCTGAACACATATAAAATAAATTACAATTACATAAAAATGTAAATCGAGTACCTGAAATCCCTCGTACCACAGAGACAGACAGCGAGCGAGCCAAGAATCCCAAGACAAAATGGCGACCGGAAATCGTCACGTCATGGCAGGCTACACGGAAACACTAGAGAGAACAGCCCAAAAAAGAAACATATTAAAAGAATATAAACCAAAAAGCCTGAACACCTGTAAAAGAAATACTAATTACATTACAATTTAAATCGCGTACCTGAAATCCCTTGTACCACGGAGACAGACAGCCAAAGATCTCAAGACAAAATGGCGACCGGAAATCGTTACCACGCCGCCGCCGCCCAATTCCTGCAAAGAAAGGAAGATAAATAAACTCAAAAATACCTTTTCCAAGTTAAAAAACTACCGGGCATTGAAAAGGGACAGTCATTTGTTACAAAACACAACATCGCTTACCTGAAAGTCGTCACGCCACGGAGGAGACCCGACACGGAAACACTAGAGAGAACAGAGGGAGAGCAAAGGAAAAAAATAAATACATTACAATATAAACAATATAGGCTGAACCCGACACGTCACGGCAGGCTACACAGACACTAGAGAGAACAGCCCAAAAAAGAAACATATTAAAAGAATATAAACCAAAAAGCCTGAACACCTGTAAAAGAAATACTAATTACATTACAATTTAAATCGCGTACCTGAAATCCCTTGTACCACGGAGACGGAGACAGACAGCCAAAGATCCCAAGACAAAATGCCGACCGGAAATCGTTACCACGCCGCCGCCGCCCAATTCCTGCAAAGAAAGGAAGATAAATAAACTCACAAATACCTTTTCCAAGTTAAAAAACTACCGGGCATTGAAAAGGGACAGTCATTTGTTACAAAACACAACATCGCTTACCTGAAAGTCGTCACGCCACGGAGGAGACCCGACACGGAAACACTAGAGAGAACAGAGGGAGAGCAAAGGAAAAAAATAAATACATTACAATATAAACAAAATAGGCTGAACCCGACACGTCACGGCAGGCTACACAGACACTAGAGAGAACAGCCCAAAAAAGAAACATATTAAAAGAATATAAACCAAAAAGCCTGAACACCTGTAAAAGAAATACTAATTACATTACAATTTAAATCGCGTACCTGAAATCCCTTGTACCACGGAGACGGAGACAGACAGTCAAAGATCCCAAAACAAAATGCCGACCGGAAATCGTTACCACGCCGCCGCCGCCCAATTCCTGCAAAGAAAGGAAGATAAATAAACTCACAAATACCTTTTCCAAGTTAAAAAACTACCGGGCATTGAAAAGGGACAGTCATTTGTTACAAAACACAACATCGCTTACCTGAAAGTCGTCACGCCACGGAGGAGACCCGACACGGAAACACTAGAGAGAACAGAGGGAGAGCAAAGGAAAAAAATAAATACATTACAATATAAACAATATAGGCTGAACCCGACACGTCACGGCAGGCTACACAGACACTAGAGAGAACAGCCCAAAAAAGAAACATATTAAAAGAATATAAACCAAAAAGCCTGAACACCTACCTGTAAAAGAAATACTAATTACATTACAATTTAAATCGCGTACCTGAAATCCCTTGTACCACGGAGACGGAGACAGACAGCCAAAGATCCCAAAACAAAATGGCGACCGGAAATCGTTACCACGCCGCCGCCGCCCAATTCCTGCAAAGAAAGGAAGATAAATAAACTCACAAATACCTTTTCCAAGTTAAAAAACTACCGGGCATTGAAAAGGGACAGTCATTTGTTACAAAACACAACATCGCTTACCTGAAAGTCGTCACGCCACGGAGGAGACCCGACACGGAAACACTAGAGAGAACAGAGGGAAAGCAAAGGAAAAAAATAAATACATTACAATATAAACAATATAGGCTGAACCCGACACGTCACGGCAGGCTACACAGACACTAGAGAGAACAGCCCAAAAAAGAAACATATTAAAAGAATATAAACCAAAAAGCCTGAACACCTGTAAAAGAAATACTAATTACATTACAATTTAAATTGCGTACCTGAAATCCCTTGTACCACGGAGACGGAGACAGACAGCCAAAGATCCCAAAACAAAATGCCGACCGGAAATCGTTACCACGCCGCCGCCGCCCAATTCCTGCAAATAAAGGAAGATAAATAAACTCACAAATACCTTTTCCAAGTTAAAAAACTACCGGGCATTGAAAAGGGACAGTCATTTGTTACAAAACACAACATCGCTTACCTGAAAGTCGTCACGCCACGGAGGAGACCCGACACGGAAACACTAGAGAGAACAGAGGGAGAGCAAAGGAAAAAAATAAATACATTACAATATAAACAATATAGGCTGAACACAGTTATTTCTTAATTACAAAACACACCATCGCTTACCTGCAAGTCGATTCGGGGGCGTTCCCGACCGGAAATCGTTACCACGCCGCCGCCGCCCAATTCCTGCAAAGAAAGGAAGATAAATAAACTCACAAATACCTTTTCCAAGTTAAAAAACTACCGGGCATTGAAAAGGGACAGTCATTTGTTACAAAACACAACATCGCTTACCTGAAAGTCGTCACGCCACGGGGGAGACCCGACACGGAAACACTAGAGAGAACAGAGGGAGAGCAAAGGAAAAAAATTAATACATTACAATATAAACAATATAGGCTGAACACAGTTATTTCTTAATTACAAAACACACCATCGCTTACCTGCAAGTCGATTCGGGGGCGTTCCCGACCGGAAATCGTTACCACGCCGCCGCCGCCCAATTCCTGCAAAGAAAGGAAGATAAATAAACTCACAAATACCTTTTCCAAGTTAAAAAACTACCGGGCATTGAAAAGGGACAGTCATTTGTTACAAAACACAACATCGCTTACCTGAAAGTCGTCACGCCACGGAGGAGACCCGACACGGAAACACTAGAGAGAACAGAGGGAGAGCAAAGGAAAAAAATAAATACATTACAATATAAACAATATAGGCTGAACACAGTTATTTCTTAATTACAAAACACACCATCGCTTACCTGCAAGTCGATTCGGGGGCGTTCCCGGCTTTCGGCTGACGTCGCGTGACGTCGGCAAAAGCCAAAGAATCTCGGGAACGCCCCCGAATCTGGTCCGGCATTGACGGACAGGCCCCTCGTCCAATGGCTAGGCTCCATTTATGGAGCCAGCCAATAAATGACGAGGGCCGACCCAAACCCCACTACAGTTCTCATCAGGTTTTCGCCTGTGCGAAAAAGCTGCGCAGAGCGCAGCTTTCGCCAGGCAAAACCTAAAAAGTGTAACATAGTCTGGCTCTGTTGTAAAGCACTCCACAGTGCTTAGGTCAAGTTTGCGTCATGTATAGAAAAAAAACATTGCCCACGCCCATAGGTCTCGCCTATGAGAGATCTATTACTTTGGGTCAATGTTTTTTTGGGAGTCCTGTTGACAGCATGGCCCTGTCAAATAATTGTTTTAATTAAGGCAGACACAAACAGCGGGAGGGGAAAAACATCACGAGGGACAGTGAGAGGATGGTGGAAGGGGGTGTGGGTGGAACAGGTAAAGAACACAATGTGTGAAGGGTTGGGAGGGATGGAGCAACAACATGGGGAGGCAAACAACAAGGGGGCAAGCAACTAAAAGAAAACAAAGTACCTCCAAAGCATAAGCAGAGTTGTAGGAAGCTGGCTCTGTATATGGTAAACCACTAAGTGATTATATCGGGCACAGAGCCCAGAGATTCCCCCAGAAGTGTACAGGGCTCAATGTAAACCAAAAGCGCTCTATTTGTGGTTGTGTGGGCAAGCAGCCTTATGTAAGACATTTGTTATGCACACAGTGACTAATAAATGACACACAACTCAAAAAGCAGATCCACACCAATTTTAGAAACATAAGCTTTTTTCTAGATTTATTTTAAGACCAATATGTACGCAAAAAGGTAAGTCAATTTTTGAGGAAAAAAATTATTACACTTTAAATATGCAACACTGCAATTTTCAGGCTGCATAATATTAATCTATGGAGGAAAACAAGAATGCAGTTTTTCAGTTAAGTACACAACTTACAAATCTAGACTTTGGGATTTCAGCTCAACTCCAGGCAAGGTTCAAATTGGTACCAAGAATGCACCGCCTGCTGCGCAGGGGCAGCCGGTGCAGAGGTCGAATTCGGGGTCAGGCGTCCAATGTTAACCTATCGAGACTGGAGGTATTTGAAGATGCACCGCTCGGAGGTGAGTTAAGTGGAATCAGGGGTCAAGCTCCTGGTGTTAAGGTAAGTACAGGGGAGGACACAAGGCAGCACCAAACTTACACCCTCCGTAGCTCAGGGGCTGTCATGTGAAGGGTGCCAACACAGTGTCAGGAGCCCAATGCGATTCAATGGGGGAGATAGGTTTTGGAAAGAGGCTGCAGGAGCTGGCCAGGAGGCTGCATGAAGAAAATCCACAGCTGCCCAGCAAGTTCTGATGCTAGGGGGCATAGAGACACCATTGGTCAAGCTCCTCAAGGCCCAGGGGCTTCGGGTGCAGTGGGTTCCGTTGGCATCGGAACAGCTTACTGGCATGTCGAGGTCATGGGCAATCTTCGGAATGAGGCTGCAGGCGTTAAGGTAGAGTCCGGCAGGGATCAGTCCACAGTGGACTCTGGCTCAGAAGTGCTAGTGAGCTTTTGCAAGACCAGTGGGCTACTTGGACTCAGGGTGTGGGCGTCGGGTACAGAGGTGGGTCTGGAGATGTGTTAAGTTCCTCAGGGCTGAGTTCCTTTTCTTTAAAGTTGGTTTCTTCTGGACAGGTCCGTTGTCCACGGAGGAACTTGTCTAGGGCAGGCAGTCCTCCCAAGGCTTTGGAGGTTGCTGGGCTGATGGACAGGTCATCTTTTGTCGCAGGATCATGGAGGGCTACAGACATGCCAGTATGGATGGGGCATGTCAGTCGGTGTCTGCAGTCTCCTCCGCCGGTGTGACGCTGTAGTGTCCGCCTCTTCTTAGGTAATCAGGATTCTTTTTTTTTTATATGTATTTTTTATTTTCAAAAGTTAGTCACACTTTGTTCATTATACATTATACTTTATACATTGTTCCACATTCAATTAGTATCTTGAGTTTGAGTTTGAGTTTAAAGTATTTATAAAAGCGCACTTTCACCAGCGGTTTCATGGCGCTGTAACAGACAAATCCCCAGAGGAGGAGTAACAGAGAATAAGAAGGAAAGAACGAAGGCCACACGTGACCTAGTTGAAGGCTTTAGCAAATAGATGAGCTTTGAGTTTCTTTCGGAATTGAGGGTAAAGAGTTAGAGATCTAAGCTCTAGAGGCAATGAATTCCACAGGACTGGAGCAAGGATCGCGAACTTCGATCCTCCCCATTTCTTCCTTCGGAAACGGGAGACTGACAGTAGGGATTGGGTAGAAGATCGTAGTTCCCTAGTTGGAACATAGGGAATGATCTCAGATGTGATGAAGGCCGGAGCCGCGCCAAGTCGTGCTTGAAAGGTGATAGAAGCAAGCTTAAACTGGACGCGTTCCCGGACAGGGAGCCAGTGTAGGGATTTGAGAAGGGGTGTTACGCGGTGGGATTTTGGGAGATTGAACACCAACCGTGCCGCCTGGTTCTGGATCAGCTGCAAGCGCTTTAAACAATATGCAGGAATGCCTGCATTTAGGGCGTTGCCATAATCCAGGCGGGAAATAACCATCGCCAAGATGATCAGTTTCAAGGCATCAAATGAAAAAAAACGGGATACCTTGCGGATGGTGCGTAGTGACAGAAAAGAAGAGGACACCACGGAACTAACCTGGGAGTGAGGGGTGAGCTGGGAATTAAGTTTGATACCTAAAGTTTTGACTGAGGTGGAGGGGACCGGGGGAGAACCTAGGGAAGGGGGCCAAAAAAGAGGGGACCAGGGACTGGAGCAACCACCCGTCAACACCAATTCGGTCTTATCCGGGTTAAGTTTTAGGTGGTTGTAGTTCATCCAGTCCCGGATAAAAATCATAATAGACTGAAAGTTTGAAATGGAAGCAGAGGAAGAAGACAGATTGAAAACAAGTTGGAGGTCATCCGCGTAATTATACACGCTGACCTCCATTTGCTGCAACGAAAAAATAAGGGGGGCGATGTAGAGGTTGAACAAAAGAGGTGAAAGGGAGGAACCTTGGGGGACCCCGCACTGAACTTTCCAGAAGTCCGCAGAGAAATCACCCAGGCAAACAGCCTGGGTGCGGTCCCTCAGGAAGGAGGACAACCATACCAGGGCGGTACCCCAGATCCCCGCCGCCCCGACACGGGAGAGTAAGATGGTATGGTCAACCGTGTCGAAGGCGGCTGAGAGATCGAGGAGGACCAGCGCCTGGGCCTGGTTGGTATCCATTCCCTCCCTGAGGTTGTCAAGGACCGAAAGTACTACGGACTCCGTAGAGTGTGCGGGGCGGAAGCCGGCCTGGCGGGGAGCCAGGACCCCATACTCCTCCACAAACGTGCTCAAAGACTTGGTAACATGGCGTTCGAGCACCATAGCCAAAAATGGTAGGAGGGAGATGGGGCGATAATTGGCAGGGACTGAAGGGTCTGCGCCGGGCTTCTTTAAGATGGGAACAATGACAGCTGTTTTCAGTGAGTTGGCTACAACCCCCTGAGAAAGAGAGCCGTTAAGGAAGTGAAGAGGGGGATCTGGACAAGTTGTATAAATATGGCGAAGAATGTGCGCGGGGCAGGTATCCAGTGGGGAGCCAGATTTGACCAAGGGAATTATCGAGGTCAAGGATTCCTTAGTCAAGGGGGGGAGGGCATCTAGTTGCCCCTTAGGTAGAGGACACTGTGGGTCAACAAAAGTCGGGGAGGGTGAGGGAATGTTGGCTTTAATAATAGCAATCTTCTCAATAAAGAAATTATTTAGGAAGTGACAGAGGTCCTGGGAAGGGGAGGGCTTAAGAGATGTCCTATCGGAGAATGCCAGATTGTGGACTATCGAGAAAATTTCCCTCGGCCGATTCTCAGCTGTAAGAATCTTAGAGGAAAAGTAGGCCGTTTTTGCCACCAGAATGGCCTTCTTGTATTGAGCCAGAAGAGTGGTAAACTCAGATCTGAGTAAGGGACAATAATTCCTCCTCCAGGCACGCTCGGCTCGGCGTACCGCCAGTTTGGTGGTCTTAAGATCCTCGCTAAAGCACAGGTTGGCATCCTTCTCCCGCTTTGATGTCACCCGCTTCAGCGGGGCAATGGAATCACAGCCTGCGAGTAGCCAGTGTTCAATAGCCGCGGCCTGAGAAAGAGTGGATAGGCCTTGTAAGGTAGGATAGGAGGAAATTAACAAAGCGGATAATTTCTCCGGATCCACTCGGCTCCATGAGCGGACCCAAACATTCTTTGGGAGCGGGGGCCTGGCGGTAGGGCTAATGGGAAGGGTAAACGAAATCAAATGTTATGTTATGTTATGTTATTTTTTGCTTATATAGCGCACAGATGCCGCAGACAAGAGGCGTCCCGGCGCTTTCCGGAGATGGTAGAACACAACACAACAAATATAAACCCGAACAGCTAAGCTGAGGAGAATAAAAAGGTTTTCAGTGCCTTCCTAAAAGGGAGCAAATCTGGGATGGAACGGAGAGTGGCAGGTAGAGAATTCCAAAGAGCTGCCGCCAACACTGAGAAAGAGCGTCCACCCATTCTAGCTCTTTTAAAGCGTGGCACAGAGACGAGATTTGAGCCGAAGGATCGAAGGGCTCTAGAAGGGACATAATGTTGAATTGTCTGCGATAGAATAGGAAGGGAGGCAGACTTAAGAATTTTAAAGTTAAGCACAGAGCTTTAAACTTAATTCTTTGCCCGACAGGCAGCCAATGTAGGTCACGAATAGTACGACGGGCAGAGACAAACTTCGGGAGGCCGACAAGCATCCTGGCCGCTGCGTTTTGCACCCTCTGAAGGCGGGCCAATTCTGCCTGGTTCACACCCAGAAACAAAGAACTAGCATAGTCCAATCTGGTAAGAACCAGAGCTTGGACTATGATCTGTCTAGTATCCGCGTCAAAAAACTTGAAGATGGGTCGGAGACAATGCAGGGTGCCAAAACATGTACCAGCTACACGTTTAGTGTGGGAGGTGAAGGAGAGTTTGTCATCGAGCCACACCCCGAGATTTCTAACTTCAGCCACGGGGGTGGGGACCGGGCCCAATTCAGATGGCCACCATTGTTCTCCCCAAAGACCACCTTCCCTACCAAAAATAATGACCTCAGTCTTAGAGGCATTAAGTTGAAGTCGGTTATGCGCCATCCAGCCTGCCACAGCTTTGAGGGCTGACTGAAAGGTAGGGGCATCCATATTGGAGTCACCATTAAGTGCCACCGCCAATTGCGTGTCATCGGCGTATGACACCATGGTGAGACCAAAACTATGGGCTACCTCCGCCAGTGGCTGAACATACAAATTAAAAAGGGTGGGACTGAGGGCCGATCCCTGCGGGACACCCTGATGAATGGGACGAGGGGCCGAGACAAAAGGAGGTGTGGATACCTTAAAGGTTCGGTCCGTCAAAAAGGATCTGAACCACTCGAGTGCTAAGTCTCCAACTCCGGCCTCCATGAGACGGTGCAGGAGAATTTGATGGGAAACCGTATCAAAGGTGGCACTTAGATCCAATAGGATCAGTGCCGCCGTCTGACCCTGATCCAACATTTTCCTAATATGTTCCACCACGACCAAGAGCGCAGTCTCGGTGCTGTGGCCAGCACGGAACCCATTCTGGGAATTATCCAGAATGTTAGCTTCCTGCAGATGAGAAGACAAAATCTGATTAGCATGAGATTCTGCTAATTTAGCTAGCCAGGGCAGAAGAGAGATAGGCCGGTAGTGTTCGGATTTGATAGGGTCAAGGGCAGGCTTTTTAAGGATAGAGATGACAGTCGCCTGCTTCCAGGCCCTAGGAACCGAACCAGTATTAAAGGACAGATCCAGCAGACTGTGCATTGCAGGATAGCAGCACTGGGCAAATTCCCGGAATTGAGTAGGTCTCATAGGGTCGTCCGGGGAGCCAGATTTGACCTTTGTCGTTAAGGCTTTAAACTCCTCCAAAGTGGGGCTGGGAATAAGGAGCAGTGATTTTGAGACCGTAGAAGCAGTGATATTCTCCCTGTTAGAGGTATGAGAGAAAGACCTGTAAATGGCTTCTACCTTTTCCACGAAGAACGAGGCGAGGTCCTCACAGTGAACCAGCGAGGCTTCAAGACTAGCAGTATTGGTCTTTTTACTAGTAAGATCACTGCATACCCTAAATATAACCTTGGTGGGATTGGTGCTGTTCTTAATCTCCTGAGAGTAGAAGGCAGCCCTAGCTGAACAAATGGCCCGGTGGTAGACTCTGGTGCAGGCCCTATAAGCCGACTTAAGGTCCGCATCATATTTTTTGCGCCATGCGCGTTCCGCTTTTTTGCAGGAGGATTTGAGCTGTTTAAGGGATTCGTCATACCACGGACTCGAGGGACTTGATCTGGTTTTACTCCACCTGGCTGGTATAAGAGTATCTAATGATTGGTTTAACCACTGGCAGAAATTGTCATAGCCACATGATGATCAGACCAGGTGCAGGGTAAGATGGACAGGGAGTCTACCGGACAGTTCAAGGACCAGATCTGGTCTAAGATATGTCCTTTGACGTGAGTGGGAGAATGAACATGTGACACAAAATTGAGGGATTGAAGTGTATCTGAGAACTGTTTAGAGGACGGACATTCCGCTGGATCTGAAGGCCAGAAGTTGAAGTCTCCCAATAATAGAATGGAAGCGTTATTGACCGTAAGTGTGGCCAGTACCTCTTGAAAATCAGAGAGAAAAAGTAAAGGTGACTGAGGGGGCCGGTAAGTGAGAAAACAAGTAAGAGGAGGGGTGGTAGATGTAGTACGAATGGCAAGGTACTCTGTTGTGGCGATATCTGGCAAGGATAGAAGTTGGAAAGGGAGGTCGGCCCGGGTAATGACCGCTACGCCACCCCCAGTCCTACCCGCGAGACGGTCTGCTCGTAGAGCATAGTATGGAGCAGGGAGAGTGGCCAGTAGGGCGGGGAGAGAATCATCACTAAACCAAGTCTCGGTTAGGAAGAGAAGGTCAGGTGCGTGGAGGTCCAGCAGCACCGACAGTTCGTGTGAGTGGGCCACTGCTGACCGGGTATTGAGGTAGTAGGCCGAGAGAGTCCTAAGAGAACCTGCGCTGGTATCCCCTCTGGGGAAATGAAAGGGAGTGGGAGGAATGGGAGGGCGGGGAAGTGAAGAGACGGGACAGATCAAGTGAAGATATGCAAGAGCAGGTAGAGGGGGGCAAAGGCCACGGGCCATGAAGACTGCGGAGTTGGGAGGAAGTGTAAGTGATGATTTGGGCAGAGTGACGTGCCCCTAGCCCCGGTCTTATATCAGATATAAAGCAAAGATATGCTATAACCAACAGTTCCGTTCCTTATATATCCTTATATTTCTTCATTTATAATGCCAGTATTTTATCAAAGCAGAATTAAAGCAAAATCAAGCATCTTATTTGGTCAACCTATTCCCTCCTTCCATCTTAGAATAGGGTCCCAAATCCTCAATCCCATCAGTCTGCCTCTTTTTCCTTTACGAGCATAGATATTTTTCTCCGTGTTGTAAGATGCTAATAAGTTAGCCAACCAGCACTGTAGCGTTGGTGGGTTCTTATCTAGCCAGGCCCTGGCTATCATTAGTCTGTAAACCGCCATTGCCACGGAAATAAATTCCTGCTGCATCCCGTCATTAACCCTGCCTACTCCTAATAAGATCCAGGATGGGATAAGCTTTATCCGAATCCCTAATGTATTGTCCATAAACCTCTCTATATCTTTGAGGAGCGTGTGAAGTTGCGGACATGTGGCAAATATATGTATGCTATCTGCCTCGGCGGCATTACATCTCGAGCAGGACGTTCCCTCAGTCCCTCCCCATTGTGCAATCTTGGAGGGAGTAATATAGAGCATATAGATCGTTTTGTAGTGTTGGGATTGAAGGGAGGATGCACACAATAATGAGCGACCTATATCCAATGACTCCTGAAACCAACCACTTTCTCCCTGTACTTTTGCCTCCCATTTGTTGCTGTATTTTTCTAAATCATCAGATTTCTCTTTTATCAAACTTGCGTATATTGATCGAATCGAGCGATCCCCTGCTAATCTTATTTTTTCCAAAATTTCGTTCTTGTTAAAACCTCCTGGACCTCCTTGTTTACCACCTAAGAAGCTTCTAATCTGGAGGTATTTAAAAAAGTCTCTATTGCTCAAGTCAAATTTCTTTCTTAAATCCTCAAATTGTAACATTCCCTCTGATCTCAAGACATCGCCAATCTGTACAATCCCCTTTTCCACCCAACTCAACATAGTTTGATCCCCAAATATCTCCGGGGGGAATGACTTATTTTTGTACAATCTTACATATCGATTATATCTCCCCAATTTACACTTTTTACAAAATGCATTCCATATTTTAACTGCAGCCAGTAGTGTCTTGAATCTCGTTCTTTTAAAGTAACCATAGTTTATACAATTTAATAAGCAGTTTCCCACCTCCTCCCCTGCTACCGTTGTATATATTTTCGTAGAAAAACATCTGATCCTCGGGTCGCCATCATTCCCACCAATTAATCCTTGCATATATTGGAGTGCCGCGGCCATATAATACAACCTGAAATCCGGAGCGCCCCATCCCCCCCGCTCTCTAGGTAAGGTCATGAACCTATAGGCTCTACGTGTCTTACCATGGGCCCAAATAAACTTATTGCAGATTGCCTCCAGAGTATTAAACCACGTAGCCTCAAAAAATAAAGGAATTGATCTAAAAAGGTAGAGAAACTTAGGTAAAATTAACATTTTTATGACGTTTGTACACCCCACCAGTGACAAATGCAGGTTATTCATTCTTTCCAGGTCCCCTTTTACTTGCGTAATTAACGGTGTCATATTGTTCCCCACCACTGAATCTAAGTTTGCCGTTATTGAGACCCCCAGATATACTGCGGAGCTAACAACTCTGTTGTCCTGGCAAGTGGCGCAACTATTCACCACAATCTGGGTTTTACTTTTATTCAGGCTATACCCTGAAACCAGTCCAAAGCACTGTGCTTCCTCCTCCACCTTCTTGATAGCCGCTCCGGGATCAGGTGTTAATATGGCTACGTCGTCTGCGTACGCCAGTGTTTTAACGTCGCTGCTATTTAAGTTCATTGCCGGAATATCCGGATTACGCTCTAACCTTCGCAGATAAGGGTCCAGATATAGGGCAAATAGCAAGGGAGATGAGGGGCAGCCCTGTCTTGTTCCTCTATTAACGTTTATCTTGGCTGACGGGTTCATGTAGAGAGTTTGCATGGCCTTAATAAAACTGTCTCCTATTCCACTCCACCTCATAACTGACCATAAATACTCCCAGGAGACCCTATCGAATGCTTTTTCAGCATCTAGGAATAACGCGGCCATAGGGTCTCCTAGGGTATTTGCTGCGTCCAGCATCGTTATGACCTGCCTTATGTGTTGTGTTGAGCCTTTCCCTGGAATAAAGCCATGCTGGGAGGGGCAGACCATACTTTCTATCACCCTTGATAACCTTTTGGCCAGTATTTTGGAATACATTTTTACGTCTGAGTTCATCAGAGTAATTGGCCGATACGAGCCTGTGTTGATCGTAGGTTTTCCTTTCTTTGCAATTACAATAATGACTGCCCCTCCCCATGATTCCGGTATCGACTCTCCTTCCTGTGCCTGCCGTATTATATTGAACGTATTATATTGAACTCCAGAGTTCCTTTAAATGTTTTGTAGAACTCCAGCGGTATCTGATCTGGGCCAGCGGCTTTCCCTGCCGGGAGTTCTCCTAATGCTATCCCAAACTCCTCAAGGTGGATAACCTCCTCAAGGTAAGCCTTATCCTGTATTGATAACGCTGGAGGTGGTATGTCACTCAGATATCTTTCTACCTCCTCTGATCCTACTGCATCGCCAGTATCATAAAGGCCTGAGTAGTACTGCCTAAATACCTCTCTTATCTGAGCCGGCTCATGAACCATATTCCCTTAGGTGTCTTTGATCTCCCTGATATCTAATGTGGCCCCTCTCTGCCTTGTACGAACAGCCAAAATGTGCCCGACCCGTTCACTGAGTTCGTAAACATTCTCTTTTCTTGCCAGATATTTCTCAACTGTCTTTTTAGCAATCCCTTCAACAGCTTCTGCCTTTAGCGCTATGCCTTTTAATAATATCTGGTCTAGTGGGGATTGGTGTTTAATAGCCAACTCTAACTCACCCTCTACTCTCAGGATATTTCTATTTATTTCTTCTATTTTCAGTTTTTCCCTTTTTTGTCTCGAGAAGACATAACTCATTGTCTCCCCCCTTACACCCGCCTTAAATGTATCCCAGACTATGCCTGGGGGTGCGGTATTTCGATTTAACCCCCAGAAACTCCTAATCCAGTTTGTCATGAACGTTCTATATTCAGGATCCTGCAACAATGCTCTTTCGAAGGTCCACTGTGACTCTTTTCTTTGGCATTGCCCTAATTTAATTGTTAGTACTAGTGGGCTATGGTCTGATACGATACATGGGTGTTTTTCTATTTCCGACCCTGTTACCAAGCTGTTTGAAATAAGGAAGTAATCAAGCCTGACTAAAACCTGGTGTGGGGCCGAGAAGAAGGTGCTTCCATCCAAATTCGGGTGCCATTTTAACCATGGATCCAACAATGCATTATTTGTCACCATATCTGACAGGGCTTTGTAGGTTTTTTTCTTTCTACCTTGGTACTGAAAACCTACTTGGGTAAACGAGCTGTCAGGATCGTGTAAGTTAAAGTCGCCGCAACATATAATTGGTTCCTGCCATTGTGCTAATTCTACATCCAGGTATTGAAAAATATTCGTATCGTCATCAGTAGACCCGTACACTGAGACCAACGTTATTGTCTCTCCTTTAAATGCAATCTCCAAAATCACCCATCTTCCCCATTGATCTTCCTTTTTCCTCTTTACCTCCGTGTCCTTCTTTCTGCCCAGCACTACCACCCCTCTAGTCTTTGTCCCTTGATTAGTTTTTGCCAGCACCGCAAACCCCAGCTGTTCTATAAGAGATGCATTTTTACCTTCTATGTGTGTTTCTTGTAAACACACCAGATCTAATTTCAAGGTATTTAACAATGCAGCTACTCTGTGTCTTTTATTTATGTCATTCAGCCCACATACATTTATTGATCCTATCCTACATGACATTAGATTTTAGCTTTATTACCATCCCAGTGGGTACCTCTATGTATTTGCTTAACCGTGAAGATGCTACAACTATAACTGCTAAATATAACTGTTTATTATGTATTTCTTGTCCAGCTTGAATGTCATACAAGTATTTCGTCATGACTCCTCCTGTCCCAGTGCGCTGTGCCAAACTTAAAGCTTCCATCCTTCGAGCCTCTTTTCTTCCCCCCCTTTGCCCTCCCCAATCCTTCCCTCCCTCCCCCCCTTTATCTCCCCCCCACCCTCCCACCCCTTTACAGGCAAATAGGTCTGGTGACCTATATGTGACCGTGTTGAGTTCTGCTCGTCGCCTCCCCCTCCAGCTTAATCCTACTATCCCCGTGCTGCTTTAGCTTAAGTGTAATCTTAGAAAAATTCCCCTTTGAAAAACTGCCCAAAACAAAAAGAATTCCCTTGGAAGTTGAGAGTGAACTGCCTTTCATCTAATTAATCACCATACATAACCTTTCATATCCAATTATTGTTTAAATCAGTTTCATCGCCCCCCTTCTCTACTCTACTCTACTTTCTTATCCTTCAGTTGTTCCAAGAAATGCTGGGCTTTAATCTCTGAAACAAACATCCAAACTTTCCCTTTTAACACCACCTTGAGTCTAGAGGGGTAAAGGAGGTATGCTCCCGCCCCTAGAGCCTGGAATGGAACTATCATCTGCCTCAATTTTCATCTGCGCTCTACCGTCGTATGGCAAAAATCAGGCCTTGTAAAGAAAGTGACATCTTTGAATGTGCGTTTTTTGTTGGGCCTTGCTTTGTCTATGAGTTCTTGTCTTAGCAGATAGTTTCCAATGTTAACTAGAATTGCCCTGGGTAAGACCTCTCTAGCTTCACTGGCCTGTCCTTTCCTTATAGTGAACGGAAACCGGTGCGCCCTCTGGACCTCCCTTTCCCACTGCCACTGGGATTCTGGAAAGGCCCCCTTTAACAAATCCACAACAAATTGTCTTATATCCTGCCCTTCCATCCCTTCAGCCACACCCAAAATTCTGACATTATTCCGTCTCTGTCTATTTTCAAAGTCTTCAATCTTCCATCGTAGATCTTCCGTCATTTTCTCGTGCTCAGTTTTGAAGGAATGCCATGTCCCAACATCATTCTCTAACTTCCCAGTGCGTTCTTCCACTTCTGTCACTCTGTCTGCCATTGCTTTATACTGTTTATTGATCTTCCTCAGGGACCCTTGGATTTTCTTCGTATCCTGTCTAGCTCTGCTACTATCGGCCCTCGCCTCAGCTTGCATTTGCTTTAGTGTGGAAAATAAAATCCCAAAGGAGTCGCTCTGGGCGGGCCCGCCAGCTGGTCCTACTCCACCATCATCCTGGTATTCCTGGTATTCCTGCAAGGTAGCTGAGTAGTCCCACTCCAAGCGTCTTTCAGTATGAGTGGGGGACCGCGTGCCACGTCTTCTTAATCTAGGGATTTTTTTCCTTTGTGTAGAGTTCTTTCCTGAAGTATCTGAACCTGAGCCTGAGCCTTCTTCCCCCTCCTCCTCCTCTGAACTTTCTGATACTAGTGATTCTAGCTCTGACTCTGTCTCTGTGTCTACGTTCACAGAAAAAAAGCACTCACCCTCCAGTGACACACACTCGCCCCCTTCTTTGGTGCTGGGACTATCTCTGCCCCACTCTGTATTGTTCAACTGTAGTGTACGTTTTCCCAGTTTCATCTCCTCTTCTACTGAGAGTATCGCCTCTAGCATGTCTTTATTTCCCTGTTCTCTGCCTCCTATCGCCATACTGCTGCCACCCTCTCCCAGTTCACTCACTTCGGCCCTGGGGTCACCCGTGTTCTCCTCCACAGCCTCAGTCCGTACTTCTGGCGCCCCCCCGAAGGTAGTACCTTGAGTGCTCCTGTCGTTAGGCGGCTGCTTGGGCGTCTGGTTGCTCTCTTCACCTTGCGCGCGCTGCTTGCCTTGCTCGAGACTCGAGCGTCGCCTAGCAACCAAACTCTCGGCTTCCATCGCTGTGTCCTCGAGGACACTCTCGCTGCTTTCCTGCTGTATCTGGTGATTCCTCGCGGCTTCGATCTGCTCGGGGGCCCTCGCAGAGAAGACTTCGTTTAAGGTGGGTTGTCGCATAGTTGAGTCTTTAATTTTATGGGTCTCCGCTCCCTTCGTGGCGTTTTCGGCTCTGGCCTCTTTCTGAGCGCGGATTTCAGCAGACTTTGAAGCCACGCTTCCCGCTGTCATTCCCGGTTTCTCCCGCGGCTCCATCTTTCTTCTGGTAGCTGGAGGTAGGGGCACCGGGTTCTTCAGTGCCGCCCCTGTCGAGCTCCCGGTTTTACCCATGCCAGGATCTACGCTTGGGGTACCTGGGAGAGCCGTTTTCTTCTTCATCGCTGTTGCCGCCTGAACTGGTGTTTCCTTTTTTTTTTCGGGTTTGGCGCTTCGGAGGGGCATCTCGAGGAGTGAGCCTAGGCATACGCTCTCCAACCCAGTCAGCCACTTCACTTGCCAATGTCGGGTCCAGGACCACTTGCCGGCTAGTCGCTTTAACAACTGGATATATTCCTTTAGGGTTATCTTCTACCAACTGAGGCCATCCATCTAGCCATCTAGCCATTCGCCATACGCCATTCGCAGCTTGTAAGCCCTGAAAATCGGCTTATGCTGGAGAGAGGAAGGAGTGCGACCTCTCAGCACAACTCATCCGCGGCCATCTTGCCCCTTAGATCTCAACCTGTCACAGTTGGTAATCAGGATTCTGATTTCAGGGTCTAGGGGAGCCACCTAAATAATAGATTTAGGGGTGTTACAGGGGAGTAAGAGGTAGAGGCTAATGGGTTCCTTCCCTTAGGTGTCTAGACCCACTTTATGCCACCCTACTGTGAGAGGGGGGTATAACCCTAGCCCTGGCCCAGATGGGATAAGTCCAACCATCTTCAAGAGGGTGGGCACTGAAAAAAAAATTGCTTAAATTCACCTCTAGCACCTAAGGGGTGGATTTGGCAAAGGGACACACACCTCCTATTCTATCTTGGTTTTCTCACTGGTTCTCTAACCAAAAGTGGGGGTTTGAACCCGGGGTTGCCATCTGCTCCTAGCAGCAGAGACTGGGGTCACATTACAAAAGTGGCAGGACCTTTGTAGATCCCCTCTCAAGCACTGTGCTCATTCTGGGGGAGGAGAGGTGACACCTCTACCCAGGATGTGCTTTGTTTCTGGCCTCGGAGACCAAGGGCTCTCGACCCATGGGGTCTAGAAACATGTATGTTGGTGGCAGGCTGCCTAAAGCCAGTCCTAGACCACACCAGGGTTGGTAGGTTTCCGGGGGGCACCACTGAGGTGCCCGCTGGGTACATGTTTCAGTAAACCCCACACTGGCATCAGTGTGGGTTTAGTGAGAAGAGTTGTTTGGAAACAAACACTACTGTGCTCAGTGAAGCCATCATGGTGCTGGGGAACTCGAGTTATCAAGTTTCCAGCCATGTACTCTCTGTTGCTTCACTGGCGCTTACAATTTAAAGAATAGACTTAGATATTATAGGAGCATATATGCTCATACAGATATGCCCACACCTGAGATATAGTGCACCCAGCCTTAGGGCCTGTAAGGCCTGATAAAGGGGTTATTTACCGATACCCTCAGCAGTGCTGTTGGGGATTGCACACAGGCAGTGTACCATGTAAACTTTGTAGTTTTTGTCTGCACCAAGGCATGCATTCTGCAGTGTCAGTGGATCACGGACATAATATCGACTACCAAAAATATCGGCGAAATAATATCGACAGACAAAATATTGAGTTTCTATCTACAAACAGGTAAGTACTAAAATATCGAGTCAAAAATATCGTTTAAAACATATAGTTTGTAAAAATATCGAATTTCTTAAAAACAATGTTAAATTAAAAAAATATAAAAAATTAATAACTAAAATACACTTAAAAATATTTAAATTACATTAAACTTATTAAATAATTAATTAAAGTTATAAAAAAAATAATACAATCATATTTATTAAAACATATATATATATATAGTAACATATTATAAATAAAAAATATGCAATATTATTACCGTAGGATAGCGGAAGTGTAAAAATTACTATTCCCACTCCAGAGAGTGCAACAGTAGGGAAAGTGTTGGATAGCGTAGGGGTAAAAATTACTATTCCCACTCCAGAGAGTGCAACAGTAGGGAAAGCGTTGGATAGCGTAGGGGTAAAAATTACTATTCCCACTCCAGAGAGTGCAACAGTAGGGAAAGCGCTGGATAGCGTAGGGGTAAAAATTACTGTTCCTACTCCAAAGAGTGCAACAGTAGGGAAAACATTGGATAGCGTAGGGGTAAAAATGACTATTCCCACTCCAAAGAGTGCAACAGTAGGGAAAGCGTTGGATAGCGTAGGGGTACAATTTACTATTCCCACTCCAGAGAGTGCAACAGTAGGGAAAGCGTTGGATAGCGTAGGGGTAAAAATTACTATTCCCACTCCAGTGAGTGCAACAGTAGGGAAAGTAAATACTTCATATATTTTTTTTAAAAATAGATATATTAATATCTATAAAAAATTAATTAAAAGTAATTACCAATTTAATATAATATAATAATTAATCAATTAAAAATATAAATTAAAATAAATTATTACAATTAGTTACCTATTAATACAAATTATTTACAAATTAACAATTAATTAATTAGCAATTAAAAATTAATTAACAATTAATTCAAAATAAATACCAATAAATACATGTACATATTTAATTAATTATAATTAAATTACTTCCCACCCTATTCCCCTATAAACCCATAACCCACTACAGAAAATAAATTAGTAAAATTAACATGATTATCAATGAATCAATTAAATAAAATTAATTGGCAATTAAAATTTAATTAATTACCAAATACAAATTAATTAACAATTAATTAAAAATAAATATCAAGAAATAGATTTACATATTTAATTAATTATAATTAAATTACTTCCCACCCTATTCCCCTATAAACCCACAACCCGCTACAGAATTAAATTATGCAAAAATTAAATAACATAAAATTCATTAATTAAAATAAATTATAACATAAATACACACTTTTCACACATATAATAACATAAAAAAAACTATAAAAAATTTTATATTATAAAAAATTAGATGATTTTAATAACCTATATTATATAATTCGATATTTTGACTTTCTATATTTTTAAAATTCGATATTACATTACTTACCTTAAAAACGATATTTTTGATGAATATATTCTGTCCATTCGATATTTTGTCCATTCTATATTTTGAAGTCGATATTTTGTCCATTCGATATTTTGAAATTGATAATTTGTCTGTTTATCGTGTCAGTGTGCATAGCCTAGGTGAGGGGTCCCTAGGGGATCCTCTTCAGTCCCAATGCCCTAGTACCAATCATGGTGCAGTTCTAAAAAGGAGCACTGGCACAGAGGGCCTTGTTTGGAGGGGCCCTCTTCACTTATTTATTGCCTTTTATGAAACGGCTTGCCTGAACTGCCTACCTCTGAAGGTGTAACGTACATGATTGCCTCCTTGGAGTAGGCTCTTCCCCATATATTCCACGCATGGGTCTGCTTTAGTTTGCCCTATTCCAGGTTATTTGCCTGTCTAGTCTTCCTGGGTGAGGAGATATGGTGGAGGGGGGGCCTGAAGCCGAATCCTCCGAAGCTCATCTCTCCCAACCTAGAGATGGCAGGCCAGAACGCTTTCCGAATCATATATCCTCCGAACCTTTCAAAAAATGCTGCAAGAAACTTCAATCATAGTCTACTTAAAACACATTCGGAAACCATTATTTTAGACCCCATCTTCTTCATCAACAAGGGTATCTCCATAAATGATCTCATCTTCTACACTAAACGAAACATCAACTCGCAAGACCTGACCTCTGTGATAGCATCTTGCCACCCACTTTCAACATGTCAGATGTTCATGACCTGAAGGCACACTATAACCATGCAATGCTTAATGTACTTGACTCAGTAGCACCACTTCAGCTTAAACGAGTGTCCTCTAAATCATCCAAACCATGGTTCAATGATAGTCTTAATGCAGTAAAAAGAAATGTAAGACTTGCAGGAAGGAAATGGCGATTGCATGCCTCCCTTGAACATCTTTGTCATCTGAGATCCTTTGCAAAGCACATACAATAAACGCATAAGATGCTCGAAGGCCACCTTCTTCAGAACTCAACTGGATCAAGCAAAAAAACATCCAAAAAAACAGTTTGAACTCATCAAGTCCCAAGCTAACAATCATCATACCCTCTCCTCTCCGGGTGAATGGGCACTCACAAACTGCAAAGAATTCACTGTTTTCTTCACTGATAAGTCTACCAAGATTGAGATGGAGTTATGCTTGGCCCGTGATCTCCTCCCGAGTGGTCCTCTGAACACACGATGCCCTTCTGTGTCTACAAGCACTGAACCTTAACAGCCCTTCCTCCCCAAAAACAATGCATCTTGGAGTCTGTTCCAAGCCTTGGATTAACCCATTATAAGCAAAATGCTGTTGACGTTGAAACCTTCCAATCACTACAACGACCCATTGCCACCGAACTTGTTTCCGGAAGTGAGATCCTCCTTACTAACGGGACGACGATCGTCAATGCTTCTCTTATGCAATGTACTATTCCGGATTGCTATAAATCAGGTCAAGTTACTCCAATCATAAAGAAACCAAATGCTGATCCCACGGACCTTCTTAACGTTTGCCCAATCACTAACATCCCCACCTTAGCAAAACTCCTGGAGAAATATCTGCTTGCCCAACTCTGATATCACAAAGACCACTTCCAGCTCCTGGACCAATACCAATCTGGCTTCCGCCCAGGTCATAGTACAGTGTTGGCGCTAACACACATCGTGGATGATGCATTTAGAATGCTGGGTCACAATGAAGCGTGTCTATTGATCCTTCTTGACCCCTCATCAGCATTTGATACTGTCAAACACGATCACTTAATTGACCTCCTGAAACTTAGGATGGAGCTGTCTGGCCAGTTTTAAACTGGTTCTCTTCGTTCCTTCACAACAGATCCCAAAGCTTCAAGGTGAACAACTCCTTGTCCCATCCTGCACCGGTCACCTTGGGGGTTCCCCAAGGTTCAGCTCTGTCCCCCACCCTCTTTAACCTGTTCATGGAGCCTCTGACTAAAATTCTAAAATCATCCATTATTCATTATCATATGTATGCGGATGATACCCAACTATACTTGAAGATCACCTCCCCAGAAGACATTCAGTCCCTCAACTCAGTCCTGCTGGAAAAACAAAGCTTGTTGACAAGTAATCACCTGAAGTTAAATGCTCTTAAAATTTAATTCTTATTGATCTCACCCCACAACCAATCTCCTGTCATGGAGCAATGGCTGAACCAGCTGACTGCTCTTAACTCTAGACCGCACCTTGTGGACTCAGCATCTTCTCTGGGTATCATTCTGGACAAAAACCTGAACATGCAGAAACACCTCAGTTACCTCACCAAAGGAGCAAACTTCCAAGTCAGACTACTCAGGAAACTCAAACCCTTTCTCCCTGCTCATGACTTGAAGGTGGCAGTACAAGCATTAGTGATCTCAAAGCTGGACTATGGTAGCACGAAACTTTGCGGCCTGCATAGCGTAAGGACGGCTCCTCTTAGGGCTCCCCTCAATTCCGCTGCTAGACTCTTAACTGGCACAAAAAAATACCACCACATCTCTCCGGACTTGAGGGACCTGAATTGGCTTCCATATGAAGGTCGGATACAGTTAAAAATTGCATGCATGGCTCACAAGGCCATCCACTTCGAGACCCCGCTGTACCTCACTCAGAAACTGGAGCTCTGTTGCAGTTCTAGAGCCTCCAAAAGTGCCAGCACCCTTTTGCTAAAACCACAAAAATTCAAGAAAAAAAAGACCTACAACCGAACCTTCTTAGGGATAGAGCCGAGGACCTGGAACTACCTTCCATCCGAAGTCAGGGTGTACCCCTCCAATGTCTTCTTAAAAAAAGAAGTTAAAGGACGCCTGATGAAGACATTTCTTCTTTAGCATGGCTCCTTTATTTGTTTTTTGGTCCATACCCGCTGACTCTGGCCCAGCCAATTGGTTCACAAAATTCTTGGACATTTCTAGATAAGGACCTTGTAGAGCTGACAATTCTGTTGTGTTTGTTTTTCTCTTAGGATAATGTTTGTCAATTATACTCTGATTTTGTTGCCCTGCTGATTTTGTTTGTTTGCTTATAACCATCGTGATGCCTAATCTGTAAAGCACTCTGATAACCTTGGTGGTCATGTTTGCGCTATATAAAACTTTCAAAATAAATAAATAAACTTACAATGGAAACCACTCCATTTTCCAGGCAAAAAGTGTGGGGGGAGGGGTTATCCATTTCAAAAGAAGGAGGAACAAACAGACCAAGAATAAGTGAACCTGGTCCTCTGTCCAAATAGAAGCAAGGCAATGTTAGGGACGATGAAGTCAAAAAATGCTAAGCAATGGGTGGGCTCTAAGACCCCTCTAAGCTAGCATTTTGTCTTGCAAGAGACAGGGCATGCGCTGTCTTATGCAAGATCTAAAAAACTGCAGTGGGTCCAATGGATGGAACAGTGTGATTTGGAAGACACATACGTTTCATGCTCTGAGAGCCTCTCTCTACTTCATGCTGATCAAGTGTGAGGGGAGTTGGAGCATACCTCACTTTATGCCTTCTGCAAACTGGCCTTTTGGTAGTTGGGGAAAGTGCATATTAACTCTATTGCAGTTGTCCAGTACATGTTATGTTATGTTATGTTAAAAAGCTTATAAAGCACACTTATACCCAAGGGTGTCCTGGCGCTAACTGAAACCTAACTGGATACAAAAGCTATAAATCAACGGTTATTGAGAAAACAACCAAGTTTTGAGCCCCCTCCTAAAGGCAAGTAGCTCTGTGTTATTCCTGAGATATGATGGCAGATTGTTCTATGCTTTGGCAGCGCCCACAATAAAATTTCTGCCACCCCAGCTGGCTCTTTTGACTCGAGGACAACCACATATTTTGCCTCTACTGATCTAAATTGTCTCCCAGGAACATACCAATGAAAATGATTCCTCAGATAATCAGGGCCCCAGCCCGTCAGAGATTTAAACACCTTGCACAGTGCTTTCAATTGGGCACGCTGTATCAGTGGTAGCAAGTGAAGCTCCTTTATATCCTTCCTAACAGAAACAAATCAAGGCGTGCTGGTAATTAGTCTGGCTGTCGCGTTTTGCACCAGCTGGAGCCTGTAGAGATGCTTCTTCTGAATATTTGCATAGAGACTATTACTGTAATCCAGACGGGACAAAATGAGCGCTGTAACTGCTGTTCTGAAACCTTCCTTGGGCAAAACAAATTTTATTTTCCTCAGAACTCTGAGTAGGTCGAAGCTTGTTGAGACAAACTAACCTGATACCCAAAGGTTAGTTTGTTGTCCTGATCCCCAAAGGTTAGTTTGTTGTCCAGGATCACCCCTAGATTCTTAGCTTTCCTGGTGGGTGCAGGGGGAGCTCCCATTTCTTCAGGCCACCAGTCAGGGGTCCAGATGTTGAGATTATTACCGAAAATGATGACCTCTGTTTTGCCTGCATTAAGTTTGAGGCAATTTGAGGACATCCAGCCGGTGATGGCTTTCATACATTCGCGTCATCTTAAGCCAGTTTCCAATTCCTTGCCTCGCTGTACGGACAACACAATTTGTGTATCGTCTGCATGAGAAGGTAGCCGGAGCCCATGAGATCTTATAAGTGCTGCCAGTGGGCCCATGTAGATATTAAAAAGCGTGGGACTAAGCGAAGAGCCCAGTGGGACCCCGCAAGGAGAAGAGAACGGCTTGGACTTCTGTCACCCCATATCCATCGTTTGAATTATGTCTGCCAAAAAGGATTTCAGGAGGGTTCAGGCTCTACCCTGCCCCCCTGCAGCCAATAGCCGGTTCATCAAGACTGCGTGGTGGACCGTGTCAAAGGCTGCTGACATATCTAGCATGATTAGAATTGTTGTGCCCCCATGGTCCATTACCTCTCGGACCTCCTCCGTAGCTTTGATCAAGGCAAGCTCTGTGCTGTGTTCTGTACGAAAACTGAAATTGTGTGGGATCTAGCACATTATTTAGCTGAATATACTTGCTGAGTTGTACATTCATAGCCTTCTCGATCAATTTAGCCAGTAAGGGGAGGCGCGAGATAGGCCTATAACTGTTAGGATCCAAAGGGTCCAGTTTGGGCTTTTTTATCAATGGAAGTATTGATGCTGTTTTCCAGGGCCTTGGAAACTGACCAGTATCTTAGATGGTGTTAAACAAAGGAGTAAGAATGGGGGCAATGGCCTCCAGAAAACCTTTGATCATTGAGACTGGACAGGGGTCCATGGGCGACCCGGATCGAGCTGCCTTTAGGAGATTAACTAGATCTTGCGTCTCAAGTGGAGTGAATCCCTCTAACAAGAATTCAGGGTTTGTGACATTTGGCCTTGGTCTAACTACAGTCTCCACCTCATCCTTAGGTAGTTACGAAAAGGAGGAAAAAATGGCTTCCACCTTCTTTCTAAAGAAGAAGGCTAGTGATTCACAAAGGGTGAAACTACAAGGTGTTACGGGTCTATCAGGGTTCGTCAGTTTCATAATCATTTAAAACAATTCCCTTGATGAGAATTTGGCCTTGTGTATCTGCTACGCAAAGTATCATTTTTTGGTTTCCATAAGTAATATTTTATACTTGGTGAGACTTGTTCTATAAGCTTCTTTTTCATTAACATTGTACCCCTTTCTCCATGCCCATTCAAACCTTTTGCAGTCAGTTTTAGGTTTTTGTAATTTTTCCGAAAACCAGGGGGCAGAGGGGCGAGCTCGCTTAGGAATGAGTAGCTTAACCGGTGCTAAGATGTTGCATGCATCCTCAATCCATCCCGAATAAGCGGCCATGGCCGCCTCCACTTCCTCTGGAAGATTCAGAACGGTTGCAACTAAGATCTTCTCCAATTCCAGGCTATCTACATTTTTCCAAGAGCGTACAGCTATCTTGTCTTTAGTTATAGATTGATATTGGGAGTGAGCAGTTTTTACTAACGTAAAAATAATCGCCGCATGATCGGTCCAAGTAAGTGGCAGAAGTTCAATAATGGAAAGACTATCATGGTTGGAAAAAATGCCATCTAATGTATGTCCGGCTACATGCGTAGGACCGTTCACCCTCTGCTCTAAGCCCCCTCCATTCATAATCTCCTTCAACCTCATGTTTTCTGGGTCCAGAGGATCCTCCAAATGGAAATTGAAATCCCCCATCATAGTAAACGAAGAGGCACACAGCCCTTCCTCTTGGAGAGTGCCGATGGAATCCAAGATTATGCCCCTAGAACCTGGCAGCCTGTAATTGAGGATGGATTTAAATGTATTATGTGGCGAAATCCTTACACTAATTGACAGTGCTACACACGCTAAGTTGGAGGCTATGCTAAAAGAGGGATTAAGGCTATTATGATAAATGACTGCGAGACCTTCACCCTTTTCAGGGGTCTATCAAGGGTGTGACAGAGAAAGTCAGGGGGGGATGCTTTCACAATATCCGGGCCAGAGGAATCATCAGTCCAGGCCTCGGTTATGAAAGCCATCTTAATGTTATGTTCCTCAATGAGGAGAGCGCATTCCACACTGTGCTTAACCAGTGACCGAGTGTTAAGAAGGAAACATTTAACAACAGGCAACTCATTATGCCTGTGATTACTTCTTGTTGAATTAGGCAACTGGTTAATGGTAAGAGCCATAATATTGGAAGAGGTGACAAGCATTTCATGCAGGTACCTGCTTGATCTTTAGGGTGGATCCCAGGCAGCAATCTGGGGTAGCCTGCCTCCCCCTCAGTGGATCGAGTTTCATTAAAGTATCTCTGGAATAGCTTAGCATCCCTGGGACAAGGGGGCCAGGGGGACTGGCCCTGAGGCCAGTCTGAGCGCTGACGGGCGCAGACGGGATTGCCTTCGGCGCACCAGCGGCTCGTGCGCTGTGCGCGTCCGCTGCACGTCCATCTCATTGCAGCTCAAATGGTCTTCCGCCTGACTGCCGTCAGCGTCTGACGTGCCAGGAGAGTGTGTCGCATCGTGTGTGTCCGCCCTCCACACAAACAGCATCAGCTGTGGTGAACCGGGGTCGGAGCACACGAGTGCGATCCTAAAGTGCCTGGTGCAATCCCTAGAGTCAGAACTAACAGCAGAGTATGGGCAAAGTCTAAAAACAGGTAAAAACTGTTTTAAAATTTCCAATATAGGCACCAGCAGAACTTACTGAAGTCTGCTGCGCATCCGTCTCAGTGCAGCTTAAATGGTCTTCCACCTGCCTGCCGTCCGCATCTGATGTGCCAAGGGGGTGTGTCACGTTGTGTGTGTCCGCCCTCCACACAAACAGCGTCAGCTGCAGTGGACCGGGGTCGGAGCACATGAAGGCGATCCTAAAGTGCCTGGTGCAATCCCCAGAGTCAGAACTAGCAGCAGAGTATGTGCAAAGTCTAACAAGAAGTAAAAACAGTTTTAAAATATCCAATATAGGTGCCAGCAGAACTTACTGAAGTCCCATAGTGCAGTTGTCCAATAAACCATTTGATCATATTAATTGTTCTTTTTTTATTAAGTACACTTGTGTAGTGCACAATCTGCCATTAATGTGACGTTGCAAAACCTTTCATTGTACTTTCAACTCAATGTAGAAAATTAAAGCAGTGTTGAAACCTCCTCTTGGGTGTTGAACCTATCACTCTTATGAAATGGAGATGGAAACTTTTATTTAGATATTAAGCTTATGAACAGAATTTTATAAGGTCGTGTCCTTGAAGAGTGAACAGTTTAATCATGGAATTCATATAATCTCTTTAGTTCCTTTGCCAATTGACTGACCTTGACAGCCTCTTCCCTTTGTCCTTTCAACCAAACTAGTATAAATTGTTTTTGAGTATTACTTTATTGCCTGTAATAATTATGCTGATAATTACTAATAACCTTTTTTTACTTCCTATAATAATTATGCTGAGCATTACCAATAACTTCTTTTTTATTTCCCTCTACTTTCTGCATTTAGATCTTATGCATTCAAGTAGAGTGTACTTAAAATAAGGTTGACAGGTGGTAATAGTTAAACAAGCTAATAATCTTAGTAAGACTTGTTGGTAAATATGTGTCTCTCACTCCCTTTTTAAAAAAAAAAAATGTATGCTTGCATGGCTGCCACCTTGACGTCCTCCAACACTTCTTTCGAGTATCGTCTGAATTTATGATATCTCTGATGTTTTCAGAAGATGACTGCGAGAGCCATTCTATTCTCCCGAAGTTCTTGGATTGAACCCTTTCTTAGAAAGAAGATACCACAAAGTGTTTCTGGAGCAGTGATAATGTAACTGTTGATGCAGGTGCTGTACTATTTTTAGAACTTCCTCTTGAATAAATCTGTTTAGTCATTGTCTTTGAGGCTTTTTCATTTACAGATCTGGACAGAGCACGGGCTCTTTCACCAGGTACTAATTTAGAACAGCATCACAGGCTCTAATTTCTAGATGTTGCCTAATACGCAGGCTCTTGCTGATTTGCGCGGTGAACACGCCACGGCCTGGAGATCTGAAGGGTTCTACCTAATACTGCCGGATGGGGCAGCTCTTCTAAAAGAAACTCCCTTACATTTTGAAGTATATTTAGCTTTCCAGACACAAGACTAATAGGTCTACCTTTCCAAGGGCAGAACTTTAAGGAACCCCTTCCGGGTTGGGTTGGAATTATCACCACAATTAAGAGACTACTTGAAACTGACCTCAGCCCTGAAGAAGTCCCGGGGTAATCCCCTGTAACAGCGACAAAACACGTGTTGGCCAAGAAGGCTAAAAGATCTTGGGGCATATTATCTACATATCTCAGTGCGCTCTTAGCGCGATTTTAATTATCTCCAGCTGTCGCTGGATTACATCACTGTGTTAGCGGCATATTAGCAACGCTTAGCTAACAGGCGATGTGAAATCCTGCAATAGACTGCGATAATGAACATTAGCGCGTGAAATCCTGCAATGATTTCACAGCGCTAATGTCAGGCTTGGTAATAGGGGAGTGTGGACTAAACCTTACAATCCACCTCCCATAGGCATTAATGGTAAGTCAGGTTACAATCAGGTGATAGAATATTGCGATGATGGGGGCTTAGCGTGACTTTAGTCATCGCGGGACAGCTTTGCTAATAGAGCGAAGTTGTTTTAGCGACCTTTTCCATGTGCTTTTTGTAAGGAACGTCTACCTTGCATGTCATGAGCGATAATTATCGTAGGCATGCGAGGCGATAGGAAAACTGGCAGATAACGCTGGAAAGGTGGCGCTAACGCATGTTAGCGCTGGCTTACTAATAGGGCGATAGAAATATCGCCGCTTTATCTGCAAAAAGGGCCGCTAAAGCGGCGATAAGGCCCTTGCTAATATGCCCCCAGAATTAAAGACATCTGAAATATAAAGACAAGCATCATTGTGATATTTTATGTAACTTTATGTATTTACTTGTGAACGTGTGCAGATAATTTGTATCTATAGCATAAGTGGTCTGCTAGCCACACAGGTGGGGATCAGGTGGTTTTTCCCTACCATATGCATCGTACCAGATTACCTGCCTTAACTGATTTGTACCTGTGATAGACCTTCAGTCTATTGCTGACCACCAACTGTATAACCCTTAGACCCTATACTGTCTACTTGCCTCTAGTGCCTCTCACATGTCTCTGTCTTTTGTCTATTTGCCCCAACCAATATTACTCACCTCCATTGTACACATGCTTGCTCTCATCTCCTTGCCCATGTGCTGCTGTACAGCACGACTACAAAAAATTTGGAAAGATAATAGTTCTCGTATGTGAGAAATATTGGCTTTGTCAATACTTATTTTTTGCTTCTTAATCCACTTTTAATAGTCTAGATAATATGAGTCTCATATAGTACTTTCCTTCTGAAGAGTTTAAATCAATCAATATTTAAAAACAGCATTTGGTAATATTTTGTAACTCATTTGAATAGGGTGGCACCACTTGGATCACAGTATTTGCACCTAGGGTTCAGAAGAAACTCTATAGATCAATTACTCAAATTTTCTTTCTCAAAAATCCTAATAACTACCCCTTCTGCCTTCAGACAGTTGTTGACCACCTAGTGTTACCAGCTGACTCCTCCCTTGCTTTGTAGTTGTCCTCATATTCCTATCATCTTTGAATTACCTTGACTAGAAAGCATCTCTGCACTTTTAATTTATTTTTCTTCAGAAGCCCAGGGCAATATCACAAGAGCTCAAAATAAAGAAGTAAAAAACAATTTTAAGAGGTAGGCTTTTACTACTTCTTATTTATTGCCTGGCTATGCTGAAGTCGAAAACTAGTCCCCTTATGACATGAGTACGGAAACTAGAATTTTAGCAGGTCAGAATATACCAAAAATACTTCGAAGTGTTACCTAGAAAAGTTATTTCTGGAGAGGAGGATCTTGTCTTCAAGAGTCTCTCTTCTTGCAGAATGCCTACCATATATGAAGAAATAATGGAGCAAGTGTGTCTCAGTGCACTTCAGAGCTCATGCTTCAGTTTCATATCTCACACCATACTTTGTCTGGGGGATACTCAACCTACCTATGAATGAGGGCTCACAGCACATGGGGCCTGATTTAGATCTTGGCCGCCCGGGCCCTGCTGTTGCTTTTTTGGCACTCTTCCCATCCGCCGACTTGGCGGTCCGCCCGCTTAATTTAGATGTTGGATGGTCCCTGGAGGAAAGACCGCTGCATTACCGCATACACCACCTGGATCTTTCTCCGTGTCAAAGGCATCAGAGGCAGAAGCAGCTTTTGAAGGGAGCCCCATCAAGATTTCCACCTTTCACATTACGA
Source organism: Lissotriton helveticus (assembly GCF_964261635.1). Classification (NCBI taxonomy): domain Eukaryota; kingdom Metazoa; phylum Chordata; class Amphibia; order Caudata; family Salamandridae; genus Lissotriton; species Lissotriton helveticus. The sequence continues at coordinate 1,306,724,889 of NC_136061.1, forward strand.
TGAGCTTTTCCGTCAGGGCACCTGGGGCAGGGAAATCCTCCAAGCTTGAGCTGGTGGGATCGTAGAAAAGAGGTGAAAACACATATTTTTTCAAATTCCTCCACCGATTCTGTTTAGCACACCATTGTCTAGCTCGTTCCTGTGCTCCTGCTACTTGACTATGACACTCTGTTGTCAATTGGATGAAAGGTAGGCATTTTTGGTGGGTGCAGGTGTACTTTCAATGGTGTGTGTATGGAATTACTGACAGAATATCGACGTAAAAAATATTGGCGTCAAAAATATCGGAGGCGAAATATCGATGTCAAGAATGTTTAAAAATAATACAAAATAAAGAAAATAATACATATATTTAAAATAAACATAGTTAAAAATATGTTTCAAATTATAAGTAATATATATAATATAAAACAAATTAACATACATTTAAAATATAATATATAGACTTAATAATATTTACAAATAATAATTGTAATAACTTATAAATTGTTAAAAAACATTTTATAAATTATAAGTACATACATACACATACTACAATAACAAATAAAAATATAAAAAATATATTTAACAATTTAAAAAAAAAATTCAAAATAAATTATACACTACATTAAATAAAACAGTGAATATTGGATAGGGTAGGGGTAAAAATTACTATTCCCACTCCAGAGAGTGCAACAGTAGGGAAAGTGTTGGATAGCGTAGGGTAAAAATTACTATTCCAACTCCAGAGAGTGCAACAGTAGGGGAAGTGTTGGATAGCGTAGGGGTAAAAATTCCTGTTCCCACTCCAGAGAGTGCAACAGTAGGGAAAGTGTTGGATAGCGTAGGGATCAAAATTACTATTCCCACTCCAGAGAGTGCAACAGTAGGGAAAGTGTTAGATAGCATAGGGGTAAAAAATAGTATTCCAACTCCAGAGAGTGCAACAGTAGGGAACGTGTTGGATAGCGTTGGGGTAAAAATGACTAATCCAACCCCATTGAGTGAAACAGTAGGGAACGTGTTTGATAGCGTAGTGGTAAAAATTACTAATCCAACTCCAGAGAGTGCAACAATAGGGAAAGTGTTGGATAGCGTAGGGGTAAAATTACTTTTCCAACCCCATTTAGTGCAACTGTAGGGAAAGTGTTGGATAGCGTAGGGTAAAAATTACTACTCCAACTCCAGACAGTGCAACAGTAGGCGAAAGTGTTGGATAGCGTAGAGGTAAACATTACTAATCCAACTCCAGAGAGTGAAACAGCAGGGAAAGTGTTGGATGGCGTAGTGGTAAAAATTACTATTCCAACTCCAGAGAGTGCAACAGTAGGGAAAATGTTGGATAGCGAAGTAGTTAAAATTACTATTCCCACTCCACAGAGTGCAACAGTAGGGAAAGTGTTGGATACTGTAGGGGTAAAAATAACTTACTAATAATTAAAAAAAATAGAATTTTTAATAAATAATAATTTAATTATTAAATAACAATACATTTATTAACAATACCAATAAATATTTAATAAAAATAAATACTAATTAATAATTAATTAACAATTAAATTGATGATAAATACAAATAAATTATTATCAAAAATTAATTACAAATTAATGATTAAACACATAATTAATTTCCAATACCAAAAAACAATAAATATAAAAAAGTATTTAGAAATTAATAATTAATTATCAATACATTATTGGTAAATACCAATCAATAATAATTAATAAAAATTAATTACCAGTTGATAGGTAAGGAACAATAAATTAATTTTCAAAACAGAAAAATATTGATTATTAAACATCTATTACCAATTAATAATTAATTAACAATACATTATCAATACTAAACAATAAAATAAATAATTACCTAATAAGAATTAAATTACTTCCCTCCCTATTCCCCTATTAACCCGCTACAGTACTAAAACGCATAATTTACTTTAAAAAAATTACTAACTTCTAACATTTTTATACATATATAATCTAAAACTAGTACAATAATTAACAACAAATATAAATACAAACATATAAAATACATAATAAAATACATATCACTAATATAAATATCGATATTAGTAACATCAATATTTTTGCTATCGATATTACTAACTTCTATATTAACAAAACCGATATTTCTTACCTTCAGGTCGATATGCTGGTCGTCGATATTCTTGATTTCGATATTCTATCCCTACGATATTTACAACTCTATATTATTGTAGGTCGAAATAAAAAACTCGATATTTAGACTGTGCACTGTGTGTATGTTGTTGTGAAATGCTATATGTTAAAAATATGGGCAGTAAACATTACAGACTTATACAAATTGACAGATTCATAACATATATGTTTAGTGAGTTGAAAATATGTAGTACTTACCTGTCTCCACGCCATCATGGCCTCACTCAGGAATCTGCCGCCAGGACACCGACAGCACAACTAGAAAATCTAAAATCAAGTTTGTGGTAACTCACCGGCATGATAGAGATTGGAGTACGGTTAGCCAGCAGAAAAGAACGCCTCAGTGGTCTCCTGTCTATTGCTGCAACATCTAAATATGGATGGTGAACGGCTGTTAACTCAATGGAGTACTTTGGACCACTGCAAGATGGTGGTAATACAGCCAAGATCTAAATCAGGCCTGTTGGAGAGTAGGGTCTGCTTCCTATGGTCACCCCACTTTTTGCTCTGATTCACTGGTTTTTCGACTTTAGTGTGGCTGTGGGCCTGCTAATCAGACCCACAGCCCAGCTGTTGTCTGTCTGAATTCATACCATGTGCTTTATTTACATATCCAATTGGGTATTGGGTCACCTTTGTGTGCCCCTGTATAGTGTACCATAGGTACCCAGGGCATAGGTGCATCCAAGGCCTACCAGGGGCTGCAGCATGTATTATGCCACCCCTGGCTGGCCATCCAAACTGACACCACAGGCTGAAAACTCAGCTTGGGCAAGGTCGTGTAATCACCCCTTGCTTAGATATAGTATACCTATATCTACCCATATATATAGACACATATATACCTGTAAGTCACTCCTATGGCAGGCCTTAGCAATCCTGGAGGCAGAGTGCTTGGTTTTATGTGAGATGGTGCTCTAGCATGAGCTGAGCCTGTCTGCAGCTTTCGGAACCATGTCCTTATAGCTGTTCTATGATATAGCCATACCATATACGCTTTAGTGCATTATAATCCTCGCGGTTATTGCTAACTTTGGTTTGGCTTTATCAAAACATGTCGTGTAAGGTGTCATACGCTTTGGAATACTACCCCTCCCACCAGTTCTGGCGGCTGGGATAGCATTCCACCCTTCTCGAGGGAGAAGACATGTAGTTTCTACTTTACCCGGTTAATGTTAAACAGAGCCCCAGCATCACAAAATGGATGCTGCTGCCACAGACACGAGTCTGATCTCCTGCTGCTGGATGAAACTCTGGAAGGGGAGGCCTGGACAATAGGTTTCCTGCCTTGGGAGGTGCTAGCACCTCCCCAGACGGACTTTAGTGTATTGGGGCAGGGTGGGTTGAAAGAAATGAGACACTGCCTGGGGCACACAAGGTGCCCCACGCATAGCCCGGTTCAAACCAGTTGCTGGGGCACTCCAGCCCCAGCTCTGGCGCTAAACTGGACAAAGGGAAAGGGGTGTGAACACCCCCTTCCCAGGTTCCACCCACAGGAGGGACCTAGCAGGTAATCCAGCCCCTTAATTTGGTATAAAGATAGGAGCTGAGTCTAGAGACTTTAGATTATCCTGGAAAGAAACTCTGAAACAAACTCTTGGACCTTCGACGTTCCATTTCGACTGGAAGACTGAAGACTTCTCCCTTGTGGTCAAGGAGTGACCACCCTGTGCAAACAGGCACCACCAGTAACTTGCCGGTTTGCTTTGTCGATGCTCCAGCCGGATCCCGAAGACTTAGCGATGCAGCCTCTGGACTTCCAGACTTCTCTGACTCCGACCCATATCCACAGCAAAGCTGAGACCCGTGGCAGACACGAGAGACGTGGGACCGGACATCCTGCAGTACCTGCTTTTTGCTACTTGTGCAGCTTCTGAGGTGTCCTCAAAGTTGTGCATTGGGGATTAAGAAGCCCCAACCCCGAGCCGTTAGTGCACCGAAGCTCAGCCCTCCACACTCCACGAGTGCCGTGTGGGGCCTGCACCTGAATTTCTCCTTGATGCATCTTTGCGGTTGTTAGCCCGTTGGCTAGTGACCCTCCTGAAGACATCCTTTTGAAACAACACCACTTGCCTGGTTGGTCTGGGGTTGCTCCTGCTTTCCTGTAAAGGGGAAGCTCCCCAGACCTTGCTGGTCTGAACGGAAGCCGATCTTCCCTTCCTGCATGGATTGCCTTTGCCATGGCTTGTTGTGTCCAATCCTGATACCGACACTGCCAACAGCTATATCCTTTGTGGGACACTCCGTATTTAGCTCCTGGTTGTCCTCCACGCCTCCTGGTCCACATGGCTGCAGAGACAAGCTTCACATCTTCACCTGATTGCATCTCGACATCGCCTGGTTCCTTCCTGGTTCCTTCCTGGTCACTGGCTTGTGACCCAGACTCTGTCCCCTCTGCTTTCAGGTTCTTCTCGACTCCGATCCACCCTTGGATCCATCCGGACATCTTCCTCCTGGTCGCTTGCAGCACTTTCTTGCAGCTCTCCATAGGATTGATCGACTAAACCTGACACGAAAGAACACATATGCACCCGGCTTCCCTGGGTGAGGTAACTCGAGTACTCCGGTGCTCCCGTAGGTAACAATTATCCGAGTGTCCTAGTTTAACAGGGTTTTCCTGTAGTCCACCCGGAAGTGTCCGAAATCAACTACTTTGAAACTTTTACGTTCCCATTGATTCTCCATGGTAACTCGCATGTGTGTTTAGACACTGCACACACATCCTGTGGGTCTCCTACTTCCAATCCTTTGGTTGATCAACATAGCCCCAGCGATTTCCTAGGCCCTAGGCCTACTCACCTTTCCTGAAGTGGTTCTTATACCTCTTCTTTAGTATATGGTTCGTGAGGCCCCTAGGGCAGAATTGTATTTGTGCAACTTATAGTATGCTTATTGAGTAACTTGTGCTGTATCTCGAACTCTGACCTCATAAAGAGTGCAGAGGGGTTGTGTTAGTAATAAATACATATATATTTGATATATACCTTGTGTGGTGTCCTTTCATTTGGTATTCAAGGGATTATAATTGGTAAAACAATTGGCTTCACATGCTCTCTGAAGTATTAGCCTAAGACTGCTTTGTCTATGCTACCACTAGGATAGCTGGTCTATAAGGTTGACTTTACAACCATCACCATAAGGGTTGTTTGGACTGGTGCAAGGTGCTCACTAGAATAGTGAACATCATATACCAGGCCAACTTCTCACATTGGTGTGCAGCGGTTGGGATAAGAGCTTGCTGATTGTTTTACCATATAATCTTGAAAGATCATTTGAAAGATCACATCAAGGTACCTAGAGGTACATATAAATCAAGTCTTAAATACTTAAGTTTTACTGAACTTAGTGGTTGTAGAGTAAAGGGCCTAGCACACCCTGACTACAACTCATAGAGAGGTTTAGTAGATAACACTTAGTGTAGGTAGGTGCACACACCACACCTCACTAGATCCTGTCTCTGAGAGCAGAACCCAGTGGAGCTCTCCCAGTAGAAGTTGACCCCCTGGGGGCACCTTCTAGATATGATACCCTAACTTTCCATGAGTTAAGGCACTTGTGCACAACTAGGAAGTTAAAGCAGGGTTCAAACCCTACCCTTAAGCACCTTATAGAAATAATTGAAGAGTATGATGCCAAGAAAGCATCTAACCAAGGTCCTTCAGGTAGTGCAGAAGAGGGTCAGCCCTCAGCTGAAGATTCCCCTGACCTCCATCTAGATGATGATAGTGAAGTGTATGAGGATGCTGAAGAGGATGATGACACTGATCAGGTCCAAGTTTTAGAACTTAACCAGGTCAACCTAAGCTTACATGGGGCTGTAGAAGGCGTAGCCCCTTTCAGACCTCCAAGCAGGCTTAACACTGCGCCCAGAAGGAGGAGATCCCTGTCCAGGGAATCTCAACATTCTAATGGCTCAATAGGCTCTGATGGCTCTGCTCAGAGGAGAATGACTTTCCCTCAGAGGAGAGAGCACCAGGCCAGAATGAAAGAAGTCAATCTGAGGATTGAGAGGCAAGAACCTGCCCAGCCAAAGAGAGACTTGCTCTTGCAAGAGAGCAAAAGTTAAGTGGGTTAGAACCCACTGGTGGCAGCATTATCCCTAAGGATAGAGAGAGGTCTTATGACCATAAAAGCCTAAATAAGATTGTCCCTCCCTACAAGAGTGGGGATGACATCCACAAGTGGATAACTGCTTTGGAGAGGGCTTGCAAAGTACAGCAGGTACCCCAAAGTCAGTGGGCAGCAATCTTATGGCTCTCCTTTTCAGAAAAAGGAAGAGACAAGCCCCTTTACAGTTAGTGATGAGGATGCTGACAACTACACTGTCCTGAAGAGTGCTCCGATTGATGGGTTTGGCTTAACCACTGAACAGTATAGGTTGCTCTTCAGAGACACCCAGAAGACACAGACTCAGGACTGGACTGACTTTGTAGATTTTACCACTAAGGCTCTGGAAGGCTGGTTACTGGGCAGTAAGGTTAAGGACTATACAGGATTGTATAATTTGACCATGAGAGAACAAATACTTAATAATTGTCAGAACCAGTTGTTGCACCAACACCTGATTGACTCTGATCTGACCTCTCCCCAAAAATTGGGAAAAAAGGCAGACAAATGCGTCAGAACCAGGGTGAGGCAGAAAACCCAGAACCAAGGTGGTGATCAGAAGAAGCAAGACCAAAAGGGTGGGGATCAGAAAGCAAAAGACCAGAAGTCTTCACCAGGTCCCCAAAAAGCTTCTAATGAGGGGGGTTCCAAGAAATCCTAGAAGAAGGAACGTCCAAAGAAACCCTGATGCAACTTTTGTAAAAGTAATACTCACTGGACCAGTGATTGCACCAAAAAGGAGACAGCTCCAACCACCATTGCCCCTAAGGCAACTGTTCCCCCTAATACAGCTAATAGTGGTGGTTCTCAACAGAAGGGTGTAGTAGGGTTAACCCTGGGAACTGAGATGGACTCTGGCCTAGTCAGAGTACCAACTCAAGCTGTCCTTGTCTGTGATGTGGACATGGCTATGTCCTCTACTGTGAGCCCCAGTAACCTGGGCAAGTACAGACAGACACCTTTAATCAATGATAAAGTGGCTCAGGCCTGCAGGGACACATGTGCCAGTGTCACCATGGTGACGCCTAACTTTGTGGACCCTGGACAGATCATACTAAGTGATAATTACCTAGTGACCAATGCTAGCAATGTCACTACCCCCATAGTATGGCAGTTGTTAATTTCTCCTGGGGAGGGGTAACTGGCCTCAAAAGAGTTGTTGTGAATTCAGACCTCCCTGTAGAATGTTTGTTGGGCATTGATCTAGAATCTTCAGTCTGGTCTGAAGTGGTCTCATGCAGAGATGCTGGGCATATCAGCACATGTCCTTGCTGTGACCGGGTCACAGGCCAAAAAGTGCCAAACTGAAGAGGCACTGGATCCTGTAACCATGGACCAGTTGCCTACCAAGAGAAGGAGCAGTAGGGTGAAGGCAGTGCCTTCCCCCCTGCCTCAGAATGAAGATCAGCCTTCTGAAGAAGCTGATAGTGAGACCCAAGAAGGAACTGTCCTAGAAGAGCTCCAGCCTGATCAGGTCGAGTTTCTTGGGACAAGGGGACCTTCAAGGGAAGATCTGAGGCAGGCACAGCTAGACTGCCTCTCTTTTGAACCCCTCAGACAGCAAGCTGCTGCTGAGGCTGCTGGGAATGCTACAGGTACCCATAAAGTGTTTTGGGATGAAGGGCTCCTTTATTCAGAGGCTAGAATCCCCAAGCCTGGTGGTTCCAGGAGGTTGGTCATACCTTTGACATTTAGAGGCTTCCTTCTCACCTTAGCCATTGATATTCCCCTAGCAGGACATCTTGGCCAGAACAAGACTTGGGACCCGCTTGTCCCTCACTTTCACTGGCCACACATGCCAGAAGATACCAAGGAGTTTTGCCGTCCTGTGTCACCGGCCAAGCCAGTGGCATATCAGGTGGCACCACAAAGGCCCCCCTTATACCACTACCTGTGGTGGGGGTACCCTTTGAAAGAGTTGGGATTGACATTGTTGGTCCAATGGATCCACAAACAGCATCTGGGCACAGGTTTATTCTGGTGGTAGTGGATCATGCCACCAGATAGCCAGAAGCTACTCCCTTAAGGACCACAACAGCCCCTGTTGTGACAAGAGCCCTCCTGGGAGTTTTCTCTAGAGTGGGCTTTCCGAAAGAGGTTGTCTCAGACAGAGGTGCAAACTTTATGTCTGGATATTTGACTGCTATGTGGAAAGAGTGTGGTGTAAACTATAAGTTCACCACACCCTACCATCCACAGTGCAATGGTCTAGTTGAAAGATTCAACAAGACCTTAAAGAGCATGATCAAGAGACTCCCTGAAAAGCTTAGGCGAAGATGAGATTTCTTGCTACCCTGCCTTTTATTCGCTTATAGAGAGGTCCCACAAAAGGGGGTTGGCTACAGCCCTTTTGAACTTTTGTTTGGGCATCCTGTAAGAGGACCCCTGTGTCTTGTGAAGGAAGGATGTGAGTTACCTCTCAAAAAGCCTAAGCATGACATAGTGGACTATGTACTTGGTCTCCGCTCCAGGATGGCCGAATACATGAAAAAGGCTTCTAAAAACCTTGAGGCTAGCCAGGAACTTCAAAAAACCTGGCATGACCAAAAGGCTGTGCTGACTGTGTACCAGCCAGGACAGAAAGTGTGTGTGTTGGAGCCAGTGGCCCCAGCAGCACTCCAGGACAAATGGTCTGGAACCCACACAATTATTGAGCAAAAGGGAGAGGTAACCTACTTGGTTCACCTTGGAACTCCCAGGAGACCCCACAGGGTGCTTCATATCAACAGACTGAAGGCATATGTTGACAGGGCAGACATGGGCTTTATCATGGCTACAAATGAGGGACAGGAGGAGGAGAGTGACCCTCTCCCAGATCTGCTTTCTCAGAATCCTGATGATGGTTCAGTTGATGGAGTGGCCTTGGCAGGCAGCCTCACTGACCAGCAGCAACAGGACTGCAGACAAGTTCTACAGGCCTATAGACATATGTTTTCCTTGACTCCTAGTCAGACAAACTGGTGCACCCATGAGGTGGACACTGGTGACAGTCTGCCTGTGAAGAGTAAAATCTACAGGCAACCCATTGTCGACTCCTGCGCCTGTTTGAATGTGGAACAGAAATTGAGTAAAATGAATTGAAAAAATAGACAAGATTATTGGATGAAAAGGCAATGAAAAGAAAAAGGAGTAAAATACAGAAACATATATACAAAGTTGATTCATTTGATTCAAATGATGTCAGGCTGTGCAGCTTGATGGGATCAAGGTTGGTTCCTTTCGTGGACTTGTTATGTTGCAGCGCAATGAGACGGGCGCGGAGCAAGTTTTGCACGCCGTTATAAAATGAAAGGAGGAATTTAATGTTTACAATTGAACAAGGAAAGGTGTGCATCTCATTTCACTACCTCATTAACATGAACTGTTTCGTCTCAACATGAGGTTGCACCCAGGAATAAAAAGAACAGTCCGAATCACACTAAGTGTAAGGTTAAATGGAGGAGAAAAAAATATTGACGATCGCGAGAGCGATGGTAAATGGCACAGGAGCTGGGATCCACACGCCGAAGGTTGACTTAATGGGGAACATTTTGATGCAATGACTCATCAAACAAATTTTGTGAACTATGAAGGTTTTTAAATACAATAGACTCGTATACAAGTAATTATAATAGCAATGGTTTGATAATAATGTGGTTTTTGTGTCAAATATTGAGAAAAGTGAGAGGTTACGGGGCAGTCTGGGACATGAAGTACAGGATGTGAAGAGGGAAAGCGGTATGGTCCGTCATCTATGTTTACTTTAGAATACGTTACGCAAACACACCCAGGTGGAAATAATCATTGGGGGATAGTGAACAAAAAGGGCAGACATACACGGAAACGGTTTTCACAGAGCTGTGAAGTTCGCTCAGCAAGTTAGAAATATGGGAACACAGCACTAGCACCCTTGATGCAGTTTGAAAAGGATACGGAACTTTAGACATGCCATGGTGAGTGTACAGTTGTTATCATTAGCGTCTATGTCGTTGTCGAGCTGCAAATACAGTGTAATTATCTATGCTCCTGAAAGGGGATGGTTAGTATTTCCGTTGGTTCAAAACAAACTGAAGTATCCTTGCTTCTTTAGAGGGGATGACCGCATGTAGAACTGCTGGACCAGGACTGGTAAAGATGTTAGAAGAGGGTAGTGAAAGCACAGATTGTAGGTAACAGTGCAGTAACCTTTTTTGAGTTTGACACGCAATGCTCAGATTTTAATAGGAATTTGTGGATAGAAAATGTTGAGTCAATGTTTATTTATATTCGAAAGCACGTAATGTTATTCAGGATGGCTAATATATACACACAATATTGTTTGCACTTATAGATGCCCCTGATGAAGGGAAAATGTTCCCGAAATGCATTGGGATGTGGATAATAAAGCATGGCATGCGGAACCCATTGTCGACTCCTGCGCCTGTTTGAATGTGGAACAGAAATTGAGTAAAATGAATTGAAAAAATAGACAAGATTATTGGATGAAAAGGCAATGAAAAGAAAAAGGAGTAAAATACAGAAACATATATACAAAGTTGATTCATTTGATTCAAATGATGTCAGGCTGTGCAGCTTGATGGGATCAAGGTTGCTTCCTTTCGTGGACTTGTTATGTTGCAGCGCAATGAGACGGGCGCGGAGCAAGTTTTGCACGCCGTTATAAAATGAAAGGAGGAATTTAATGTTTACAATTGAACAAGGAAAGGTGTGCATCTCATTTCACTACCTCATTAACATGAACTGTTTCGTCTCAACATGAGGTTGCACCCAGGAATAAAAAGAACAGTCCGAATCACACTAAGTGTAAGGTTAAATGGAGGAGAAAAAAAAAAATATATATATTGACGATCGCGAGAGCGATGGTAAATGGCACAGGAGCTGGGATCCACACGCCGAAGGTTGACTTAATGGGGAACATTTTGATGCAATGACTCATCAAACAAATTTTGTGAACTATGAAGGTTTTTAAATACAATAGACTCGTATACAAGTAATTATAATAGCAATGGTTTGATAATAATGTGGTTTTTGTGTCAAATATTGAGAAAAGTGAGAGGTTACGGGGCAGTCTGGGACATGAAGTACAGGATGTGAAGAGGGAAAGCGGTATGGTCCGTCATCTATGTTTACTTTAGAATACGTTACGCAAACACACCCAGGTGGAAATAATCATTGGGGGATAGTGAACAAAAAGGGCAGACATACACGGAAACGGTTTTCACAGAGCTGTGAAGTTCGCTCAGCAAGTTAGAAATATGGGAACACAGCACTAGCACCCTTGATGCAGTTTGAAAAGGATACGGAACTTTAGACATGCCATGGTGAGTGTACAGTTGTTATCATTAGCGTCTATGTCGTTGTCGAGCTGCAAATACAGTGTAATTATCTATGCTCCTGAAAGGGGATGGTTAGTATTTCCGTTGGTTCAAAACAAACTGAAGTATCCTTGCTTCTTTAGAGGGGATGACCGCATGTAGAACTGCTGGACCAGGACTGGTAAAGATGTTAGAAGAGGGTAGTGAAAGCACAGATTGTAGGTAACAGTGCAGTAACCTTTTTTGAGTTTGACACGCAATGCTCAGATTTTAATAGGAATTTGTGGATAGAAAATGTTGAGTCAATGTTTATTTATATTTGAAAGCACGTAATGTTATTCAGGATGGCTAATATAAACACACAATATTGTTTGCACTTATAGATGCCCCTGATGAAGGGAAAATGTTCCCGAAATGAATTGGGATGTGGATAATAAAGCATGGCATGCGGAACCCATTGTCGACTCCTGCGCCTGTTTGAATGTGGAACAGAAATTGAGTACAATGAATTGAAAAAATAGACAAGATTATTGGATGAAAAGGCAATGAAAAGAAAAAGGAGTAAAATACAGAAACATATATACAAAGTTGATTCATTTGATTCAAATGATGTCAGGCTGTGCAGCTTGATGGGATCAAGGTTGGTTCCTTTCGTGGACTTCCAATGTCAGGGACTGTATCAGGGCAGAGGTCCAAAAGATGTTGGAGTTGGGAGTTATTGAGCCCTCAGAGAGCCCCTGGGCCAGTCCAGTAGTCCTTGTGCCAAAGCCTCACACCCAAGATGGTAAGAGAGAGATGAGGTTTTGTGTGGACTGCAGAGGTCTCAATGCTGTCACTAGGACAAATACCCATCAAATACCCAGGGCAGATGAGCTCATTGACAGATTGGCTTCTGCCAAGTTTTTGAGCACATTTGACCGGACAGCAGGCTACTGGCAGATCCAACTAGCTGATGATGCAAAAGCCAAACAGCATTTTCGACCCCAGGAGGTCATTACCAATTTGTGGTGATGCCCTTTGGCTTGAAGAATGCACCTGCCACTTTCCAAAGGTTGGTGAACCAAGTCCTCTCAGGTCTGGATGACTTTTGTGCAGCTTATCTAGATGTTATTGCTGTCTTTAGCTCCACCTGGGAAGATCACCTGATCCACCTGAAGAAGGTTTTGGACGCCCTGCAGAAGGCAGGCCTAACTATCAAGGCTACTAAGCACCAGATAGGGCAGAGTAAGGTTGTGTACCTGGGCCTCCTTGTAGGTGGAGGTCAGGTTCAACCACTGGAGAGCAAGATCCAGACCATAAATGACTGGACTCCTCCAACCACCCAGACACAGGTCAGAGCTTTCTTGGGCCTGTCTGGTTATTACAGAAAGTTTGTTAAGAATTATGTGCCCATTGTGACACCACTTAATGACTTAACCTCAAAGAAAATGCCAAAGAAAGTTCAGTGGACAGTAAGCTGTCAAAAGGCATTTGATGACCTGAAGCAGGCCATGTGCTCTGCACCTATTCTGAAAAGTCCAAATTACTCCAAAGAATTAATTGTCCAAACAGATGCTTCTGAGTTGGGTGTGGGAGCTGCTCTTTCACAACTGAAGATCGAGGGTCAAGACCAACCCATTGCTTTTATTAGCAGAAGGCTGACCCCTAGAGAGAAACGTTGGTCAGCTATTGGGAGGGAGGCCTTTGCTGTGGTTTGGGCCCTGAAGAAGCTGAGGCCATACTTGTTTGGTACTCACTTCAAGATTCAGATAGACCATAAGCCCCTCTTGTGGCTAAATCAGATGAAGGGTGAAAATCCCAAACTACTCAGGTGGTCCATTTCCCTACAGGGTATGGACTTTACAGTGGAACATAGACCTGGAACTGACCATGGCAATGCAGATGGACTCTCCAGATATTTCCACTTAGAACATGAAGACTCAACTGGTCAAGGTTAGTTTAATGTCTCTGCGTTGGGGGGGGGGGGTTGTGTAGTAGAGTAGGATCTGCTTCCTATGGTCACCCCCACTTTTTGCTCTGATTCACTGGTTTTTCGACTTTAGTGTGGCTGTGGGCCTGCTAATTAGACCCACAGCCCAGCTGTTCTCTTTCTAAATTTTTACCATGTGCTTTAGGACATATCCAATTGGGTATTGGGTCACCTTTTTGAGCCCATGTATAGTGTACCATAGGTACCCAGGGCATAGGTGCATCCAAGGCCTACCAGGGGCTGCAGCATGTATTATGCCACCCCTGGCTGGCCATCCAAACTGACACCACAGGCTCAACACTCAGCTTGGGCAAGGTTGTGTAATCACCCCTTGCTTAGATATAGTATACCTATATCTACCCTTATATATAGACACATATATACCTCTAAGTCACTCCTACGGTAGGCCTTAACAATCCTGGAGGCAGAGTGCTTGGTTTTATGTGAGATGGTACTCTAGCATGAGCTGAGCCTTTCTGCAGCTTTCGGAACCATGTCCTTATAGCTGTTCTATGATATAGCCATACCATATACTCTTAAGTGCATTATAATCCTCGCAGTTATTGCTAACTTTGGTTTGGCTTTATCAAAACATGCCGTGTAAGGTGTAATACGCTTTGGAATACTACCCCACCGCCAGTTCTGGCGGCGGGGGTAGCATTCCACCCTTCTAGAGGGAGAAGACATGTAGTTTCTACTTTACCCGATTAAAGTTAAACAGAGCCTCAGCATCACAAAATGGATGCTGCTGCCACAGACATGAGTCTGACCTCCTGCTGCTGGATGAAACTCCGGCAGGGGAGGCCTGGACAATAGGTTTCCTGCCTTGGGAGGTGCTATCACCTCCCCAGAAAGACTTTAGTGTATTGGGGCAGGGTAGGTTGAAAGAAATGAGACACTGTCTGGGGCACACAAGGTGCTCCACGCATAGCCCGGTTCAAACCAGTTGCTGGGGCACTCCAGCTCCTGCTCTGGCGCTAAACTAGACAAAGGGAAAGGGGTGTAACCATCCCCTTCCCAGGTTCCACCCACAGGAGGGACCTAGCAGGTAATCCAGCCCCTTAATTTGGTATAAAGATAGGAGCTGAGTCTAGACACTTTAGATTATCCTGGAAAGAAATTCTTAAATGAACTCTTGGACCTTCGACGTTCTATTTCGACTGGAAGACTGAAGACATCTCCCTTGTGGTCAAGGAGTGACCACCCTGTGCAAACAGGCACCGCCAGTAACTTGCCAGTTTGCTTTGTCGACGCTCCAGCCGGATCCCGAAGACTTAGCGACGCAGCCTCTGGACTTCCAGACTTCTCTGACTCCGACCCATATCCACAGCAAAGCTGAGACCCGTGGCGGACACAAGAGACGTGGTACCAGACATCCTGCAGTACCTGCTTTTTGCTACTTGTGCAGCTTCTGAGGCTTCCTCGAAGTTGTGCATTGGGGATTAGGAAGCCCCTACCCCGAGCAGTAAGTGCACCGAAGCTCAGCCCTCCACACTCCACAAGTGCCACGTGGGGCCTGCGCCTGCATTTCTCCTCGATGCGTCTGAGCGGTAGCTAGCCTGTTGGCTAGTGGCCCTCCTTTTGAAACAACACCATTTGCCTGGTTGCTCTGGGCTTGCTCTTGCTTTCCTGTAAAGGGGAAGCTCCCCAGACCTTGCTGGTCTGAAGAGAAGCCGATCTTCCCTTCCAGCATGGATCGCCTTTGCCAAGGCTTGTTGGGTTCAATCCGGATACCGACACTGCCAACAGCTACATCCTTTGTGGGACAGTCACTATCCAGCTCCTGGTCATCGTCGACACCTCCTGGTCCACCTGGCTTCAGAGACAAGCTTCACATCTTCACCTGATTGCATCTCAACATCGCCTGGTTCCTTCCTGGTTCCTTCCTGGTCACTGGCTAGTGACCCAGATTCTGTCCCCTCTGCTTTCAGGTTCTTCTCGACTCCGATCCACCCTTGGATCCATCCGGACATCTTCCTCCTGGTCTCTTGCAGCACTTTCTTGCAGCTCTCCATAGGATTGATCGACGAAACCTGACACGAAAGAACACATATGCACCCAGCTTCCCTGGGTGAGGTAACTCGAGTACTCCGGTGCGCCTGTGGTTAACAACTCTCCAAGTGTCCTAGTTTAACAGGGTTTTCCCGTAGTCCACCCGGAAATGTCCGAAGTCAACTACTTTGTAGCTTTTACGTTCCCATTGATTCTCTATGGTAACTCGCGTGTGTGTTTAGACACTGCACACGCATCCTGTGGGTCTCCTACTTCCAATCCTTTGGTTGATCAGCGTAGCCCCAGCGTTTTCCTAGGCCCTAGGCCTACTCACCTTTCCTGAAGTGGTTCTTATACCTCTTCTTTAGTATATGGTTCATGAGGCCCCTAGGGCAGAATTGTATTTGTGCAACTTATAGTATGCTTATTGAGTAACTTGTGCTGTATCTCGAACTCTGACCTCATAAAGAATGCAGAGGGGTTGTGTTAGTAATAAATACCTATATATTTGATACATACCTTGTGTGGTGTCCTTTCATTTGGTATTCAAGGGATTATAATTGGTAAAACAATTGGCTTCACATGCTCTCTGAAGTATTAGCCTAAGACTGCTTTGTCTATGCTACCACTAGGATAGCTGGTCTATAAGGTTGACTTTACAGCCATCACCATAAGGGTTGTTTGGACTGGTGCAAGGTGCTCACTAGAATAGTGAACATCATATACCAGGCCAACTGCTCACAAGGCCCATGAATTTTAAGATGTAATTTGTAAATGCTGCAATCGCACTAGCACTGCAAAATATATGAATTCATTTTTAGGCACCCAATGGTAAATATGGTAAAACGTAAATACAAAATTGTGGTAGCATTTTAAAACTATGGCGTTTGCACGCTTGTGCTTTGTAAGAGTAAGAGCCCATGAAAGTAGGAGTTCCCAAGGCTCGAATTTGAGCCTGTCTCTTTTTAATGTGTACATGGCCCCCCTAGCGGAGGAATATGGCGTAAAAATGGTATCTTATGCCGATTACATGCAACTACTGTTCACCTGTGAGAAGGGTACCGTATTCAGAGGCAGTGAGATAAACGCCTGCCTAACGGAGGTGTTCTGTTGACTTAGATGAAACCAACTGAAATGTATTCCGGAGAAGTCGGAGATCATTTTCTTCAGCTCCAATACGTGCGAGGCGTGGTGCCAATGGTGGTCACAGGACATGTCCCCCCTGGCAACCTCAGTAACCACCGTTAAAAACCTTGGGGTTAAGCTGGATGCTGACATGTCCATGAAGGCTCAAATTCAAACTGTGGCTGGTGAAAGAGGTGTGGTGCAGCGGCCAGAGTGCTTGACTCCGGACTACGGGGTTCACAGTTCGACCCCCGGTGCCGGCGGCAGGTTAGCCCAGCACCATGGGACTCTGGGCAATAGCTTGCTTAATCTTCACGAGGGCCTCCAGCGCCGGGACACCACTTCGGAGGTAGCTGTGCTCTTTACAAATACTGGTATTTCATTTTTATTTCATTTCATTTACTTGCTGCTGAAAATGCTAAAGAATTTCCTCCCCCTGCTCCTGGTCCCTCACAGGAAGATGGTAGTCCGGTGTATCAAGGCTGGACTAGGTCAATGCACTATACTTGGGCCTACCTGACTATCTACTAGGTCGCCTGCAGGTGATCCAGAATGCGTCCGCCAGAGCTGTTCTTATGGCAGGCCCCAGGGCACATATGACCGCCTACTTAAGATCCTTGCACTGGCTACCGGTCCGGAAGAGGATCCATTTCAAAGCTCTAGTCTTGGCCTTTAAGGCCCTACATGACTCAGGGGCACCCTATGTCAGGAAAAGGATTCTGCACTGTGCCCCTCAATGGACCCGGAGGTCCTCTGCTCACTGAATGTCAACCATCCAAAAGTTTTCCTGCTCCCGTATGGGTGGGGTCCTTTTTAACTGGTGGCATCACGGTTAAGGAACAGCCTGCCAC
This sequence comes from Lissotriton helveticus, assembly GCF_964261635.1. NCBI lineage: Eukaryota > Metazoa > Chordata > Amphibia > Caudata > Salamandridae > Lissotriton > Lissotriton helveticus. The sequence continues at coordinate 1,306,742,386 of NC_136061.1, forward strand.
TTTCTCTCAGACAGGTACAGGATCTCCTTGTCTTTAGGAAGAAACTAAAAACCTGGCTTTCATTCATACATTCACAAGAAATTTCAATTCCTCTTAATCAGGGTTGTTGTTGGTGTTGTTTATTTCTGGAGACGTCACAGCTGTGACGTCTCCAGAAATAAACAACACCAACAACAACCCTGATTAAGAGGAATTGAAATTTCTTGTGAATGTATGAATGATGTATGGTGGAAACACTTGTATACTGCAGAAACTTTAACTGAAAACGTGTGCTAAGGAGTATTTAGCAACCTTGTGGCACCGTAACCTATCGTAAAAGATTTACCTAAAAATTCTAGAAAGGTGAACATTCCCTTGTGGCGCCAGAACCTAGTCAAATACCACTAGCCGAATTAAAAACCTGGCTTTTCTAACACTAGAACTAGTTCACCTGCTTTAGCATACACTGCCTGTCTTGTGGTCTTTTTAGCGCCGAGACACTCTGTGGAGTAGCCGCACGTTTTATAAGTACCTAGTTACATTACATTTAGATCTTGGCAGATGGGATACTCCATCACAAATATGACGGATATCCCTTCCGCCATATTATCAGTGCCATAGGATACAATGGGAAACATCCATAACAATGCGGGCATTACCCTGCACTGCTATTACATCGCTGCTATTAGAACGCAAGTCGTTACAACGACTTGCGCTGGAGGGCGTAGTAGGATAGGGAATAGTTTAATTTTCTATCCAACACCTTCCCTACTGTCAACGTTGGCTGGAGTTGGAATAGAAAATTAAACTATTACACTATCCAGCGCCCCCCAACGCAAGTCGTTGTAACGACTTGCGTTGTAAAAACTGCGTTGTAATGGCATGCGGGGTAAAAGCCCGCGTCGTAATGCCGTACAACCGATATAATGCACTTGTAATGCGGTGGACGGGATAATCGTCACATTAGTGATGGAATATCCCATCGGCCAAGATTCAAATTAGGTCCTTAAGCATTGCCAAAAAGAATTTGAGACTGCGGAGCATTGCTGTGAGAAGAGATGTCCGCATAGTTTAGTCTAGTGGATAAATAGGGCTATGTTGATTAGACACCTTTATGTGATAGGGGACTCATTTGTGGCTGATTTTGATGGAATTGTGGTGGCCCGACATTTTCCCTTTTGAGGTTACCAACATGAATAAGGCCTGCTGTGCCCCATTCCATGGGTAGAAGTTGAACATACTCACTGTGAATTCAAGGGTAACTGGCAAATGAGAAGTGCTGGTGCTATGGTAGTGGTGGTCAATATCCGCAAGGTGCTTCTACCCCAGGTTGAAGACAAAGCTGTTTCCTGTGTGTAGGAGTCTTTGGACTGCGGTAATGGAAAGAGACGGGGCATGTATGCTGCAGGGAGTAAATGGCCTTTGGCAGTGAGAGTTTGAAGAGATTTGCAATAGCAATGAGGTGCCAGAACCCCCCTCACCCAAGGCATGGGCATGTTGGCCATCTTGGATTAGGCTGGCCAAACCTGGATGATGTAATTGGCTTTCATGGACAGCGTAATTTTCCAGACCATTGTGTTCCCTTTCTTTATTTGATGATTATCAGACTATGACACATTGAACACCATCTGTTGGTTCATGATGAACAGAGACCGAGCTGTCCAGCCACTTCACACCAATCAGAATTTTTACACTTGATATTAAAATGGTGGAAAACTGCCACATGCTGTAATACAGAGTTATCACTTCTGGGCACAGGGAATTGATAAGCACATAAATGGACCTGGACTACACTGAATACCGCCTGCCCATCACCTTCACCTCTTTTGTATTCTTGCTTGGTTCAATATTGTGTGAAATGCTCCCAAAGCCTTTCTTCGCAAATATAGAAGTGGAGACCTTGGCTGGAACCTAAGTAACCTTTTGCTTTATGTGTCTAGGAAGAAGATATATAGAAAACTCCTGTTTTCTGAGGTGCTAATAAGAAAAAGACCCGGATCTATCATGCATACAACGGACAGTGATATCTTCATTTATTGTTGATGAGATCCAGGCCAAGCGTAAACTAATTAAAGTATTGGTTGCTATGTTTGAACAGGACATGACCTATCTCAATAAGGACAAAATAGTTACTTCCAGAATTGGCCACTTTCAAGATGAGACTAGACTCAACAGACAGGAGGATTAAAGACCTGGAGAGAAAAGTCTAGGAGGCGCCAAATAGAGACAGTGAATTATAGAGTCTCGACCAAAAACTAATTGACCTGAAAGTTCACAGCAGACCAAATAATATTTGCATATTTGGTGTTCCCAAAAATTAAGTAGTCAGCATCACACCCTTTTTTCTAATCTCTCTTGCCAACCTTATTTTCAATCTAATTTGAAGGCCCGCTAGAATTTCAAAGACCACATAGAATCAGATTTAGGGGAACTGGCTGCCAAAAATTCCCCTAGTCCTTTCATTGCGTGATTGAGGTCACATAAGGACAATACCTCAGGCTGCTAAAACTCACAGCCTGTATCAATATAAAGGTCCCGAAATCTTTACTGAAGCAGATTTTTCACATGACATCAATGTTATCATGTAGACATTTCTGGTCTTCTGTCCCCTCCTGGCGTAGTGTGACATTCAGTACAGGATACTAGATCCTGCCATTATGATGTTCACTATTAACAGGCAAGCAAGGGAATATTATGACCCACCAGAACTCAAAAAGGGCCTGGATATGGTAGAGGAACAACCAATGGATGCAGGCCCACCACCCGTCATCCAAGGATTATAGTTCCTAACATAAGTCTCGAGACGTACATTCTCCAAAAAGAAATCTTCTGCATTTGGACTTACATTTCACTAAAAATCATACAGTACCCACACTAAGAAATCTAGAGATGCCCCTACAAAATGCAACAAATCCATTTCTCCACTGAAAGATGCCACTCATCCTATCAATGACATAAACTAGTTGACCTTTACCTTATGCTGTATTGTTTTTGTCACATATGTGATTCTTGTTGAGACAGATAATTCTGTTTCATGATGGGATTAATTCAGAAGGTGAAAATGAAACATTTGACTGGGTGCAGCTCAGCTTGGAGTTAGCATGCTGTTCAAAGATTAACAACCCTCATTTTCCCTCGTGCTTCATTGCATCTACCTCGACCTTTAGAGTGTTTATATATCCCTTACTCCTCTCTCACTTATATACTCGTATGAAATCTGATTATATTTTGCATTGTATTCCCCTGTGACATTTCTATTCGCTGCATACCTAATGCATTTATAAGGTAATTTGCTGTTGAACTCTACATTGGTAGCGGTATACATACTGAAAATTCTCACCATTCCTCTCATTGAGTGTTAATAGTCTGAATAATGTTCTTACCTGATATCGAAAAAAACTAATATTGCTCTCCTCCAGGAAACTCTCCTTTCTCAGTCAGAATCCTGTAAATTACAGACATAAAGATTGGGCTGGAAGAGTTTTATGTGCCACTTGATTGCAAATTAAGAATGGTGCAGTGGCCATACTGTCACATAAAAACCTACCAGCACGAATCAGCAAGTTGTGGTTGGATCCAAATGGCAGATGTTCTTTACTAAATTTCAATGTTATACTTCTTAAATGATTCTTGGTCCCTTCATTGCTCCAAATTCCCTTTGGAATATTGTCTAAGACTCCTTTATTGATAGTTTGGGCCTCACCTGAAGCAGGCCGACAGGATACTTTTCTATCTTGCGCTCATGACATTGAAATTAGAATCTATTGCCTGGGCATTCATGGTTATCGCCTCATCATCTGTATTGTTTCTTACTAATCCGATGCAAATCAGCATGGAATTTCTTACAAGTAGTTTTATGATGCGGACTTGAATGGAGGGGACATTGACAGAGAAGCTTTTTCCCTCCTTGCATCTCCCCAGCGGACTGATGAATTGGCACAAGACTTAAAAGGTAGTATTCTGGTAAAGTAAATTGTACATATACTATACAAAGCAAGCCAGTGGGCAAAGCTTGGTGAAAAGATGGCTTCCGCTCTGAATTTTACACGATCAGTTTGAAAATTCTCATCTGTTTGCTATGTAAGTGCTTTAAACAAGCTGAATAAATTAGAGGACCACATCATGAATCTATTAGAGCAACCTTTTACTTGTTCCTTAAACCATAAAGATTCTAATAATTGTAATAGCTATACACCGATTTCCTTAATTAATAAGGTTATTAAAAATCTTGCAAAATTATTTGCACAGAGAAAAAAAACATATTCCTTTCCTTGTTCAGCGTCATCAAGTGGACTTTGTAACAGGACGATTCTCCAGTCACAATATGCATAGTTTATTTCATATAGAGGTGTGGCGCCGCGGCCAGGGCGACTGACGCTGGAATCTGGGGATCAGGGTTCGATCCCCGGCTCCGGCGGCAGGTTAGCCCAGCACCATGTGACTCTGGGCAATCGCTTGCTTAATCTTCCCGACGGCCCCCAGCGCCTAGAGACCCTAACGGGTGATTGTGCGCTATACAAATGTGGATTATTATATGGTTTGGCAAGTCTGAAATAACCAAGACTGCAAACTCACCCTATCTTTAAATGCCAAAAAAGCCTTAGACAGGGCAGAGTTGTCTGATCGTTTTGGGATATTGCAAAGGCTAGACTTTAAAGAAAAAACATTCTGTGGCTACATAATGCACCAGTGGCGTACATTACTGACTAATCTGCAAAAGTTCGATGAGTCAGTTTACCAGCAGATGAGCATAAATTACTTCTTTACAGGGATGATATTTTGCTACTAATCGCTAAACCTGAAACGCGTGTCCCAAGTGTATTGATATCCAGATTTGGCCAATTTTCTGGGCTCACAAACAATTGGTTAAAGGTGAAGGGCTTCCACTGCACAAGCACATGCTAGCTTCTTCTGTATCAGGGCATACTTTTCGATGATAGCCAACCATGATAAAATATTTGGGAATCCATACTGGCACCGATTTCAATGTCATTATCCATAAAAATGCTACCACCTTTTACATTTACAAATGGTCTAAAGCCAATACTCTCTCTGCGGCGGAGAACAAACAAAAAAAGGTAGCAGCACCACATTTTAACTACATCTTCAATATACTTCCCAAAACCTTCTCAAAACACAGTATTCAGCAAGTGAATCGATTAATTAAGAACTATGTATGGAGGGGCTCACAACAGTTACGCCTTACAATAAGAAAACTTCAGGTGAATACAGCTTCTGAAGGCCTTAGACTCAACCATATGGACCATAAAGCTTCCCACCTAGACCATATTGCATATTTGTTTTGCACGGAGCTCAAAACACCAGACTGATTACTTATAGAAACACAATTGATGGATAACATCACAGATGCAAGATGGATTTATTCTGCAACATAGTCCTCTCTCGATTCTCAGAACCCCTAGCACAGAGAAATTGAGCTCTTCTCGACTACTTTGCATAAACACGTTTGAATACACTGCCTCATACATGGACTCGCACTGATTTGGAACAATGGGGCACACCTCATTGGAGGTTAACCTAAATTCTAGAGAGAATTGCTACATAAATGAATAAATCACCGTGGTCAGCTGTTGGACTGTGAAAGCATTCGATGTTTTGTATAGTTATACACTGGATTCTTACTTGATAATGGTCAACTGTGGACATATTTATGACTAAAACACTGCCTCTACCTGAAACTAACTCCTGTGTCTGCGTCATTACCTGAATCCCCAACACATTTATACTTGAAACATCGAAGCACCTTCAAAAGTGTCCTTTCTAATCTTTATGCAAGGTTGATGGAAGAAAGGCACTCAAACCCTTGTGGAGTATATTAAAAGACAGGTGTCAAAATACTCTTGCCATTCATTATAGGGAAGATGGCTGGTTCTCCCTTCTAACTGCACATGACTTTGAACTGCCCAAAGTAATGCTAAAGCTCAGATTCTTTAAGAAAATGCATGCTTGGCACTGAACTTTACGGAAACTGAGATTAGATAACGTGTCAACGTCCTTGGATTGCTGGTGCTGTGGTAATTAAATCTGGGGGAGACATGCCCTTTTATTGCACTGGCAAAACGTTGCAGGCACAATGTAATCTAACAGCTCATTAGCTTTAATTTTGACACCACAAATATTCCTATTGGATGTAGGTCTGATATGCCTAGTTTGCCCCTTCACCAGAAAAGATGGCTAGAAACCGCTATTGAAGTGGCTAAGATGTGCATTTTAAGAAGTTGGAGTCAAACTTCACCCCAGCACACAAGCATCAATACAATAAAGACATGGCAACTACAGTAAGGCATGAACATATACTCTACTGAATGTTGGATCAGCAACACATCTTTGATTATATGTTTTTTTATTCACCAAGAAATATGGTTCTTGTATGAGTGATTGCTGAAGCTTCTTGTAATGCTCTGAATACTTAGCCCTAGTAGTAAATGACCACTAATAGTTGTTTAAAGCTTGTATGTTGAAAGACCTGGTGGAATTATGCCAAGATTACTCTTGGTCCCATTTGAGATTGGTACTGAAGATAGGAAAATGGAAAAGCAGGATAGTTGGTGCTACTGTTGTCATAATTCTCTCTGTGCTGTTGAACACCATTGCCTTCAGTGATATATTTTGTATTCTTGAACACCTTGTGTGCTCATGACGAGCTCAGCTCGTCATGAGACACGATGGCGCTGTGCTCATGACGAACTGAGCTCGTCATGACCGCCGCGGTGCTCCCACGCGGGGATAATTCCCCTGCTGTGCTGAGCGTTCTACAGAAAAGGGCGTGGTCATGATGAGTTCAGCTCGTCATGAACACAGCGCCACTGTGCAGCGTGATGAGCTGAGCTCGTCCCGAGCACCGCGGCGCCGTGCGCGGCCCCCAGCACCGCAGGGGAATTAGCCCCGCGGCGAAGGGGTTAAAACTCAATAAAGAATTGTGATTCAAAAAGAATATGTTGTGATGTAAAAGACGTAGCCAAGGAGTATCTTTGGAGAATCTTTATTAAGTCTAAGTTACAAGTTGGTATCCATGTAAAGCAGCCTCACCAGGAGCAGCTTGCCTACTGCTCAGCCCATCTTCAACTGTTGCACCTCACCACACAGGCACCCAAACATTCGAGTCATCTCAATCACACCAACATTCCAAACAGAATACACACACAGGTTGAGCAGTTAGGAGCTAGGTAACATAGGAGAAACATTGGCAGGATTTAACAGAATAAGAATCCCAGGATTCCGGTGCCTTACCTACTCTTCACAAGGACCCACTTGGTCGACTCTTTCTTGTTTCAGTCCTAGAAATATATCCACACATGTTGTTGAAAACTGGGTTACTGGTTGGGTGAGGTGAAACCTTACTCAAGCAGCAACTACAATATCTGTCAGGGTGAAATCACAAGCAAATCCCATAGGAACCTGTTCCTAGCCCTCTGGTAGAATTGAACAAGCAGTAAGGCTTAAACAGTAATCAAGTGAAAACACCAAGGAAAACCCCATCACCAAATTAGAAAATATAACTGAAAAGGGTACCTAGAAACACAAAGCATCAACTGTCGTTATCTGTTCATGCCAGACCGGAACAAAGTCACGAGTAAGTGTAGGCCAAACGTGGTGGAGCACAAGCCAGATACAGGGAAAAGCTAGGCCTGCAGAGCAAAGTACCTTAAATCCTCGGTTGCTGAGCGTTGAAAAATCTCACTTCGAGGATGCGGAGTAAAGCTGTGGTTCAGATGAGCTGTGGGGCTGCGACGCAAAGACCTGCATTGAGGATGCATCACGCAGCGAAAGTCTCAAGGAAACTGCGGGCTGCGAGGTGAGGTCTGACATAGGTATGCATCACGCTGCAGCCGTTCCATAACAGAGCTGTAAGGTGATCTCCTTACAGCTCTGCACTGCATCTGGCCTGCCCACAGGACCACAGCTGTGGTGACAGTGCAGATTCAGGCCCACTTCCAAGGGTCCAGAGCTGGAGTGGCACCACTTGTGGGGCTTTGAATCACAACAGACAGAGTCCAGGTGCTGAGTTTAAAGGTGGTTGGAACCTTTTCTGTTCCTAAGGCTTTCATCAGGAGGCCAACCAACTTGGCCCTGGAGTCACTCTGGTGGTCCTGGGTTCACTTAGGCAGCAGTGTAACAAAGTAGCAGTCCTTCATGCAGAGTAGTGCAGCACTTCTTCTTCCATTATTTAAACCTGGTGCTGGTGCCCACTTTGAAGTAGGGGAAGGTTCTGGCACCCCCAGAGATGCTGGAATTTCGTGCCTCCCTGCCCTGGCCCCAGCTTGTCTGGGGTCACAAAAGACAAGTGTCAAACCCTTTGTGAGTGTGCTCAGGCATAGCAGTTGTGATGTGCAACTGTGGTAGGTGCCAGCTCCTCCCTCTCATCTAGTCATAGATGGCCCACCCTGCCAAACCTATTCAGCTTCATCTCACTGTCTGGGAGCAATACGCAAAGACCAACTGCCAGCTACATTTAGTCACGTGACCAAGTATACGGGCTGCATCTACAGAACAAGAAAATGGCAATTTTTTAAAAGTTGCAATTTCAGAATTGTGATTAAAATCTGACTTTACCATTAAAGAGAGTTTTAAATTACAATTCTTTAGACATAAACTTGACATTTCTACTTGGCTCCCAATTGAACGTTACCACTTAGCAAATGTTATAAGGTAACTCAATATTAACCTTAGGAAAGGTAGGCCTTGCAGTAGTGAAAAAGAAATGTGAGAGTTTTTCATTACCATTACATGTAAAACTCAAAAGTACATGTCCAGCCTTTTAAATACACGGCACCCTGCCGTTTGGGCTGTTTAGGGCCTACCCTAGAGGTGACTTATACACATAAAAAAGAAGGTTTGGGTCTGGCAAAAGGTTTAATTTGCCAGGATGAAGTGGCAGTTCAAAACTGCACTCACATGCTGCAATGGTAGGCCTGACACATGTTCAAAAGGGTTACTTAAGTGGGTGGCACAATAATTTCTGCAGGCCTACTAGAAACTTTAATTTACAGGCTGTGGATTTATGTAGTACCCCTTCAATAGGGGCTTACAAGTAAATTAAATGTGCTAGTTTGGTGCGAGCCAATTTCAGGAGAAAGCACAAGCCCTTTAGCATTGGTTTGTAGTGGTAAAGTGCGCAGAGCACAAACAGTAGGGGATTGGCAAAATTTGGCAACTCCGCATTACTATTGTAACATTCAGTATCAGCCAAATTTCGGCAATTGCCTCATGGTGTAGTTATTTCCCACTATACTCCAGGAATGCAAGTGCTATTTGGCGTCCCTTAGTGCCATTTTCTAACGTGGGCAATTGTGGTAGGAAGGCTGCTTCTTGAATAGTTTTGCTGCTGATATCTACTCGAGCGGCAAAAAAAATCAACTCAAATGGTCTCACACTCCTGCACCCTGCATGGTGCAGTTTGTGCTGTTTTTGTAGTGCTGAATGCGCTAAATTGCAGCACGAGCAGGTCAACATGCATGTTTTCCATCCATTGACAGAAGTTAGCGGAATCTCACAGAGTTTGTTTGTAATTCCACTAGTTCCGCCCACCCCTACCTAAAAGCCAACAAAAATAGGTTCCGAAGTTCCGAAAACAGGAGGGTGATGGCAAAAAGTTTGGTGATGGCAGTGCAGAGATGGCCAAGTCCAACACAGGTCAACTATTTCCACCCAGCGAAGGAAGATGGTGGCCGACTGACACCGCCGATGAGTCGCTCCGCTGAGCATCTCCCCGCGTACTGAGTTCTCCGATGCAGAGCCGGTAGAGCCTTACAGGCAAACCCGACAGGACCAATTGCGCTACCTTTGAACAAAGTGTCAAGCAAGAGGACCGTGAGGAATGGTCTTGAGACACCCCCCTAGGGCCGTGCACGTTGTCCTGACCTGCAGCCCCTGCATCGCACGGTCGCATCTCCCCTGCCGCGAGGTCGTGAATCAGATAGCCTGGATCTGCGCAGGGCTGCGTGCAGCCTCATCCATCGTTCCACAGCATCAAGCCCACAGTGCTGCTGCAGGCTGCGCATGTTGCCGTCCCCACACAAGTCATCGGATCCAGCCTGGTACCTTTGGCTGGAGAAACCTCCTGCCGCATTGCCCTTCCCTGTGTCATCTCCGTGCAGGCTGTGACTCACAAGTAAGAATGACAGGGAAGGGGGCGTGTGGGGGGGGAAACTCAAAAATACACCTGTGATAGGGAGCACTCTTCCAGCCGCTACCCGGCAGAAGAAACCGGAGATTCCAGGCAGCAAGGCAAAAGCGGGGGCGAGAAGGGGGAAAAAGCGGGATGCCCAGAGAAAAGGCCAAATGAACTGGACGCCCTAAACTTTGCCACAATTAAAAAAGGTCCCCACACGTATAACAGGGAAACAGCAACCGCTAATAACTACAAGCTTTGGGGCCATTTTAAGGGACGAAAAGGGCCCGCTTCTATTGAGGCTGTTGATGCTGTTGTTGCTGTTACAGAGAGCAAGACCTGATCAGGCGAGCATGAACAAGGGGGGCCCAGCTCTTCCTTGCTGGATGTTTCAGTGAGTGACTCGCAGTTTGCAGACAGTGCTACATCATCAACAGCCACTGTACTCTCTTCTCTCTGAGGGAAGCATGATGCAGCACCTTGGCAGCCCCAGCACTTCGATTAGGATGGCGGACGGAAACGGGTACCGTCCGCCATGGCCGCGGAAAAATCACTCCCGGCCGCCCTGCGGAGAATCCGCGGTTGCGATTAGGATATCCATGTCAAGAAACTCTGACCGCCGCGGACGGATCACATCAAACACCGTCCGCGGCGGACGGAACACATCTAACACCAATAGAAACCCACCGCCGCGGACGGACATGACCGCGGGAACAGGCCCAACCGCCGTCATACCTGCGGAGGGTCCGCCCGCGCGATTAGGATAATGCCGCCATTCCAACGGAACTCACCGCCGTCCTCCACCGTCGCGGAAACAATACCTCCGAAAACTGACCATGACTGCGGAAGTACCACACAAACACCATCCCTGCCGTCAAACCAATTACAAAATGGCAGACGGAAGTAAATAGAAAATACATTAAACCGAACACCCAACCACCAGAAACACCCACCCCCAGCAACTACACACCCCAATGACACCCCCCCAGCTCCGAAAAATGCCCAAAAATCACCACACCCACAGAACACCTGATTGCCTACAACCATTGGGACACCACCACCACACAGAGTATAAAAAGACACCCTCCCACTACCACAGTCCTTTGCATCACAGCATAGCTGCAAGCAAGAGCCACATCACCACGAGCAGCAGACACACACAAACACACATACTACCTGCTCACAAACACACACACCACACAACCCAAACCAACACCATCCCTACACACCACACACCTGCACATCCCACCCCACCACACCAACACCTTGCACATCACACACCATGGCACCCAAGAAAAATCCTAAATTCACTGACACTGAGTTGAAGGTCATGGTGGATGAAATCATCCGTGTCGAACCACAGCTCTTCGGCAACCTAGTCCAGCAGACAACCTTGGCAACCAAAAACCACATGTGGGACAGGATAGTGACCAGAGTGAATGCGTCAGGGACCGTGCCATGCACCAAACACGACATCCAGAGGCGGTGGCACAACCTCAAGGCAAGGGTGAAAGGCATCAGGGCGAAGAACCACCTGCGGGCAAAGCACACTGGCGGCGGCACTCCCCCGGAGCCCTTACCATTTGCTGAATGGGAGGAGAAGGTGCTGGGCATACTGCACCCTGAGAGCCTGGAAGGAATCAAGGAGGGAGAAGAGGCTGGTAAGTACAAACAAATGACCACGATCACACTGCCATGGTCTGCCATGCACAACTGACAAGACACATCTCCCTGGCCCCAATCCATGCATGTGGACCACGCAGTCACCCAAATGTGAAGTCCTCAGCTCAAATGCACCCACCATGACCAACCACAAATATTGCCTCCTACGTTCCCATGCTTGCATGTTGTCAGAGCAACCAACACCACAACTCCCAACAGGCCCCCATGTCCACAGGGAGGGATGGCGTTGGGGGGGGGTGAGAGAGACCAGCACTACAACTCCCAACAGGCCCCCATGTCAACAGGGAGGGATGGCGGTGGGGGGTGAGAGAGACCAGCACTACAACTCCCAACAGGCCCCAGTGTCCACAGGGAGGGATGGCAGTGTGGGGGGTGAGAGAGACCAGCACTACAACTCCCAACAGGCCCCCATGTACACAGGGAGGGATGGCAGTGTGGGGTGGGGGGGTGTGAGAGAGGTGTGTGGGGTGTGTGGGAGACCAGCACTACAACTCCCAACAGGCCCCCATGTCCACAGGGAGGGATGGCGGTGGGGGGGTGAGAGAGACCAGCACTACAACTCCCAACAGGCCCCCATGTCCACAGGGAGGGATGGCGATGGGGGGGTGAGAGAGACCAGCACTACAACTCCCAACAGGCCCCCATGTCCACAGGGAGGGTGGTGATGGGTGGGGTGCGTGGGAGACCAGCACTGCAACTCCTAACAGGCCCCCATGTCCACAGGGAGGGATGGCGGTGTGGGGGGGTGAGAGAGGTGTGAGGGAGACCAGCACTACAACTCCCAACAGGCCCCCATGTCTACAGGGAGGGATGGCGGTGGGGGGGGTCAGAGAGACCAGCACTACAACTCCCAACAGGCCCCCATGTCCACAGGGAGGGATGGCGGTGTGGGGGGGTGTGAGAGAGGTGTGTGGGGTGTGTGGGAGACCAGCACTACAACTCCCAACAGGCCCCCATGTCCACAGGGAGGGATGGCGGTGGGGGGGTGAGAGAGAGACCAGCACTACAACTCCCAACAGGCCCCCATGTCCACAGGGAGGGATGGCGGTGTGGGGGGGGGGGGTGAGAGAGGTGTGTGGGGTGTGTGGGAGACCAGCACTACAACTCCCAACAGGCCCCCATGTCCACAGGGAGGGATGGCCGGGGGGTGAGAGAGACCAGCACTACAACTCCCAACAGGCCCCCATGTCCACAGGGAGGGATGGTGGTGGGGGGGGGGGTGAGAGAGACCAGCACTACAACTCCCAACAGGCCCCCATGTCCACAGGGAGGGATGGCGGTGGGGGGGGTGAGAGAGACCAGCACTACAACTCCCAACAGGCCCCCATGTCCACAGGGAGGGATGACGGTGGGGGGGGGGGGTGAGAGAGAGAGACCAGCACTGCAACTCCCAACAGGCCCCCATGTCCACAGGGAGGGTGGTGATGGGTGGGGTGTGTGGGAGACCAGCACTACAACTCCCAATAGGCCCCCATGTCCACAGGGAGGGTGGTGATGGGTGGGGTGTGTGGGAGACCAGCACTACAACTCCCAACAGGCCCCAATGTCCACAGGGAGGGTGGTGGTGGGTGGGGGGTGTGAGAGAGCGGTAATTGATTAGTAATGTTGTTACCAAAACCATGTCATGTCCACAGCATTGATCATGATAATCTTGTCCCTCAGGTGATCGCAACTTGACTGGCGCAAGCACCAACCGCCAGCAACAGTCGCCCCCCTCACAGCACGGACTCTCTGGGGACGAGCCCATTGCCAGCTCAGATGCAGAGGACGATGCGGGACCAAGCAGACTTCCAGGGCCATCAGGCTCACAGGACATCACATCCTCCACCACCACGGCCTGTGTCACCACACCATCACCTGCCATAGTGAGCTGTGCAGCCACCACCACCACCACCTCCAACACCAACACCACCACCACTCCTGCCTGTGCCACCCTGCCTGACCCATCAGCCGATGATGGGCCATCTACATCCAAGGCAAGCAGGGAGAGTGGACGTGAGAGGACACAGGTGAGGGCACAGCACACAACCAGGAGTGCAGTTGTCCGACGAGGTGGGGAAGGACACCCACCCCATCCTGCTGCCGAAACACTGGAAGCCATTGCAAGAGTCAATGCCTCCTATCAGCGGGCACAGGAACAGTCTGAACGGGCCCACCAAGACTCACAGGAGAACAGCAATCTGTTGCGGTCCATAGATACGCGCATAGGGCAAATCTTGGACATCATGGGCCAAGCAACTGCTCTGTGGAGGGACTGGCTATCCCGTGCACCACCACCCCCCCTCACCCTAGTGCCCAGCGGGACCACTCCCCAACACCACCGCCACACACACCTGAGCCCACGGACATGGAGGTGGCCCCTGACCAACCTGCCCCCACAGCTGTCTCCGCTCCGGCTCCAAGACGGAGGGGCGTCCGAGGCTGGATGCAGGTGAGAACAGTGGTGTTGCCCCATCTACCCGCTCTAAGAGTGGGCACCAATGACTTCACCCTTGTCTGAGCCTGCCATTCACCCTGAAAACTATCCTGTCCCACAATGCCAACCATTGCCACACGTCTGTTGGACTAGCTGGACATCACACATTGTGGTGTCCCCACGGTGATTTCATCTGCCATGACCTTCAACTCTCACTCCCCCACCAACACTTCTTTGTAAATATGCACCAACAACAATCCTCAACCTGTAAATAAACATTACGTAGACACTCAATGATGTGTTGCCTCCATGTTTTATTCACATGAATGTCTTAGTATTTAACGTTACCAGGTGCAGGGATCAATGTTGTTGAGAATCATACCTCTGTGGGAGTGACCTAGGGATAATCAGAGAACAACAAGCACAGGTCAGGAAAGAGATTCACACCCATCACAACACAATGTACAGCAACATCCCACAGACCACACTCATCACCAATTAAGTGGATCAAAGGACACACATCAGGGAGCATACCATGTACCCCATCTAACACACACATTTGCAAACAGAACATACCAGAACAGGCTGCATAGACACACCACATCCACACTCCACCACCAAACATATATCACGCATTGTCTGGCTGTATAAGCGGTAGTTACTCACATTCAAGGGAAATAGCGATCAATGAGCTGACGCCTCTGGTCCACACCTTCTTCCTCACCACTATCCTCATCAGTCGACATGGGTGGGATGGGAAGCCGAGCAACCTGTTGGTCTTCAGGGCCCATGATCAGTTTTATGTTATTGCGCAAGGCCAGGTTGTGGAGCATGCAGCAGGCAATCACGATTTTGCATACTTTGCCTGGTGAGTATGGCAGGGCCCCTCCGGTTTTATCCAGGCATCGAAACCTAGACTTCAGCAGCCCAAATGTACGTTCTATCACTCGACGTGTCCTCCCATGGGCATCATCATAACGCAATTCACCAGGGGTAGTAGGATTCCGGATGGGGCTCAGCAGCCACGGCCTGTTTGGGTACGCCGAGTCGCCTAGGTGGAGTGATGACAGACACAAATGTCATAACCATGAATTGTGGAAACACCATGCCACACATACAACACAATTGTCCTCACAACACACTGACAACACAATTGTCCTTTCAGCACACTCACCTACAAGCCATGCACGTTCTGGACGCAGATTAGCCATCAGTTGGGGGACAATGCTGCTCCGCTTGATGTGGGAGTCATGGGCGGAACCGGGAAATCTGGCACACAGATGCGAGATGATGTTGTCAGCCAGGCACACCACTTGCACATTGATCGAATGGTAGTGCTTCCGATTCCTATATACAGCTTCACGTGCCCGGGGTGGTATGAGACCAATATGTGTCCCATCAATTGAACCCACCACGTGTGGTAACTGGGCCAGGGCATAGAAGTCCCCTTTGACTGCTGCCAACTGTGCCTGACGTGGAAAATGGATGTAATCATCCTTGTAATGCATCATGGCATTCAGGACATCCCGCAGAACCATGCTGAACATGGATTGTGACATCACTCCCGCATGACCAACGGTGTACTGGAAAGTGCCAGTCGCAAAGAAATGTAGTGCCGCCATCACCTTTGCTGTGGGTGTGAAAGCTCCAGGATATGTCCTGCGGGGCTGCAGATGAGGTGACAATTGTGTGACAAGCTCCTGCAATCTCAGTCGGTCAAGCCGGTATTTGCGGATCACCTCCTCGTCAACCATGTCCTCCAGCACAGAATATGGTCGATGCACATTTGGAGCCCTCCTGTGTGGGAGTAGATGGCAGCAGATGTCAAATGACCAACAACGCATAGCTGTGCAACACAATCACATCTTGAGCACCACAATGCTAATAATACATGTTGCAGACAGTGATGATATGTGTGACCACCACAATATCTCAGGAAATAGAGCTGACTACACACAATGTACAGCCACAAAGAACATCCTGTGGGCTAACATGTACAATGTAACGTGCACACATGTTAAAACATCTTGCAACAACACATGACTGAGGGCCCATATGTGGACAAGCGTCCACACAGAGACACATGTACGTGCACAAACAACATGAATTTGGAAGACACCCTACTTGTGTTCATGAACACACAGACAATGCCCCCTCAGCTGACATGCATGGGCACACAACAACAGACACGCATACACAGAATGCATGTACACAAACATGATTGTTACTTGCACACACAAACAACACACTCACAACAGATAATGAATGTGTGTACACACCCTTGCGGTACTGTGTAGAAGTGTAGAAATGAACACGTGTGTCCACAAGACCAAAACGTCAACACGTCGCTATGCACATCTGACGCTACTTTGGCCCACAACACTAGCCTTTGTTAACCACTGACAAGGTCTACAGTCTGAGCACACATGCAAAAAATGGACATGAATGTCGCACGTGGACATGGTCCATAGACTACACATCAAAAATCTTACAGCATTCCGCACATGTCCTGACACACTCGTACAACTAAGAAGATTACATGTGTGCGGAGACATGCAGTGTGTGTACATACGCCATCTGGGGACGCCTTCCACCAACACAGGAGATGACCGATTACACATCAAATATGCATGACTTATGCTGTATGGTCAATGACCATCCCGGTTGCACCCCGGGAAAATGCATGTGCGCACTACCGCGGCGGTGCATCATTTGAAATCTGTCACTCACTGGCGCCGCTATGGCAGTGCACGCCTTCCGCGGTGGCGGTGCAGGCAAACACATACATTTGATGATGCAATCTGAAATGGCAGTTGAAACAACCCCTTAAAGTGTTATTGCCTCATCCACCGCCAGTCCATGCCGGTCACACACCGCCAGTCCAGGCCTGTCACCCACCGTCAGTCCAGGCCGGTCACATACCGCCAGTCCAGGCCGGTCACCCACCGCCAGTCTATGCCGGTCACCCACCGCCAGTCCAGGCCGTGGCTGACTGGCATGGACTGGCGGTGGATGAGGTAATAACACTGTAAGGGTTTGTTTCAACTGCCATTTCAGATTGCATCATCAAATGTATGTGTTTGTCTGCACCGCCACCGCGGAAGGCGTGCACCGCCATAGCGGCGCCAGTGAGTGACAGATTTCAAATGATGCACGCCGCGGTAGTGCGCACATGCATTTTCCCGGGGTGCAACCGGGATGGTCATTGACCATACAGCATATGTCATGCATATTTGATGTGTAATCGGTCATCTCCTGTGTTGGTGGAAGGCGTCCCTAGATGGCGTATGTACACACACTGCATGTCTCCGCACACATGTAATCTTCCAGGCTCAGCAAGAACGTTGCGGAGATGACACTGGGGATCATTCCGAGAACAGGCCGCCTTGAACGACGCACCATGACACCTCTAATGCACCGCATATTTGCTGTGACGCATCCTGACCTGTCCGCCCGGCTGAGAGGGGATCAACAGCAAACTGGCGGTAAGCAGACTGTATGTGTCTGTAACTTGTGAGTGAAAGCATGTATCCGTGCACAGACACAGTAGTGACATCAGTGGTGCATATCTTTAGCATATATTGCATGTTGGTGGCATTAGCAGAGTGACCGTTAGCACCCATGTCCGCCAGGTGAACATGCCAGTTGATTTGTATTTGAGGGCTCCAGGACATGCCGTTGAGGTCTGGTGTCCCATGGCATGACATGTGTGGTGGTCTGCATGCACTTGGCCTGTTTGGATGATGTACAGGTTTCACATACACCCACGGATCTATGATGTGTGGATGTGTGGTAGGGGTGGTTCGTGTACAGGATGGGTGCTACATGTCAATCGACTGTACGGAACGGTGTGACTTTGAAAACTTCAGTACATGAGTGTGTCACTTAGGTTAACATCTCTTCCCTCTCTCTTCCAGCTTTGGCCGAGGGCACTGAGACACAGATGACGGAGATGAGTGGTGGCAATGCATCCGGATCCGAGATGACACACACGCAGACTGACACTGAAGAGGGCAGCCACGGAGAGGGGGACAGAACCGTCCCTGAGGACTCACATGTGGAGACACCAACACCCTCATCCTCAGAAAGTGTTGGTGAGTCAGCACTGTTGTCACAGACAGGGAGTGGGCAATCGACACCTTCAGTCGGGACCCAGCACACAGGGCCCACACTGCCAACCACTGCAACATGTACTGCTCGTGCTCGCCAGAGGAGGGGGAGCACTTAGCCCCTCTCATTTCCTGCCTCTGATGTACCTGCTGTGTTGGCCACAATGCCCCGTCGCTGTTCTGATACTGCATTGTGCCCTCTCACGTGCTGCCTCTGATGTACCTGCTCTGTTGTAAACACTGCCCTGTTGCTGTTCTGATACTGCATTGTGCCCTCTCACGTGCTGCCTCTGATGTACCTGCTCTGTTGTAAACACTGCCCTGTTGCTGTTCTGATACTGCATTGTGCCCTCTCATTTGCTGCCTCTGATGTAGCTGTTCTGTGCAATGGACTGTTGATGCACTCACACCATCTCTCTTTTGCTGCCTCTGATGTAGCTGTTCTGTGCAATGGACTGTTGATGCACTTACCCCCTCTCATGTGCTGCCAATGATGTAGCTGTTCTGTGCAATGGACTGCTGATGCACTTACTCCCTCTCATGTGCTGCCAATGATGTAGCTGTTCTGTGCAATGGACTGTTGATGCACTTACCCCCTCTCATGTGCTGCCAATGATGTAGCTGTTCTGTGCAATGGACTGCTGATGCACTTAGCCCCTCTCATTTCCTGCCTCTGATGTACCTGCTGTGTTGGCCACAATGCCCCGTTGCTGTTCTAATACTGCATTGTGCCCTCTCACGTGCTGCCTCTGATGTACCTGCTCTGTTGTAAACACTGCCCTGTTGCTGTTCTGATACTGCATTGTGCCCTCTCATTTGCTGCCTCTGATGTAGCTGTTCTGTGCAATGGACTGTTGATGCACTTACCCCCTCTCATTTGCTGCCTCTGATGTAGCTGTTCTGTGCAATGGACTGTTGATGCACTTACCCCCTCTCATGTGCTACCAATGATGTAGCTGTTCTGTGCAATGGACTGCTGATGCACTTACTCCCTCTCATGTGCTGCCAATGATGTAGCTGTTCTGTGCAATGGACTCCTGATGCACTTACCCCCTCTCATGTGCTGCCAATGATGTAGCTGTTCTGTGCAATGGACTGTTGATGCACTTACCCCCTCTCTTGTGCTGCCGATGATGTAGCTGTTCTGTGCAATGGACTGTTGATGCACTTAGCCCCTCTCATTTCCTGCCTCTGATGTACCTGCTGTGTTGGCCACAATGCCCCGTTGCTGTTCTGATACTGCATTGTGCCCTCTCATACGCTGCCT
Organism: Lissotriton helveticus; assembly: GCF_964261635.1. NCBI lineage: Eukaryota > Metazoa > Chordata > Amphibia > Caudata > Salamandridae > Lissotriton > Lissotriton helveticus. Next base: position 1,306,761,972 of record NC_136061.1, read on the forward strand.
CTGATGTAGCTGTTTTGTGCAATGGACTGCTGATGCACTTACCCACTCTGGCGTGCTGTCAGTGATGTACATGATCTGTTGTACCCAATGCCCATGCTCTTGGATATTCTGATATTATGCACCTATTATGTTGAATAAAGCTAATAAATCATGTTTTGTGGTTGTCATTCCTGGTTGTGTACTTCAATTGTGTATGTTTTGGTGCGATCGTCAATGTATTTCCTGTGACATGACACTCCCCCTTCCAACGTCACTGCCCTGCCAGGTACTCCCCTTCCATCAGCAATTGGTGAGTTGGCGTACCTGCGTCGTCGTCGATGATGTCGATGATGGTCCATGACTTGCTGGTGGTGGAGCACGAAGAGTATCGGAAATGCGTGCAGCACTGGGTCCATGACGGCGATCTGCTTGTGGTATGTATCTCCGCTGTGGTGATTCCTCCGTGTTCAGGCAGGTTGTTTTTCTGCAGCGAATTTATGTGTGTTTTCCGCCATCGTGATTTGGAGGACGGTCGGAGACGTCATTCCGTACGGCGGTGTGTCTGGATTGGGTGCGTCCGCTGCAGGGTCGGGTGTACTTCCGCGGCAGTGCGTGCTCTTCCGCCGCGTACGGAAATTTGACTGTGTTTCCCATCCTAATATGGCGGACGGAGTGTCAGCGGCAGGCGGACGGAAAAAAGGCTTTTTCCGCCTACTCCAGGACAGCGGTCGCACTTCCGTCCGCCATCCTATTGAGCCCCAAAGTAAGCCAACACAAATCCATCCTGAGGGAGCCTGTGAGATCATCTCCCCCCCATATATACGCTAGTAATCACTTTCAGCAGGAGTATACTCTCAAAACTCCGGACTGTCAGGACACATTTTATTCCTTCTGATTCTGAACTCTCAGACATAAGTATCTCCATCTCCAGTGGGGAGGAAGGCGCCAAGTGGTATAGTGGTTCTAATACTGACCCTATGAAGCATAAGCGCCTCTCAAAAAAGAAGCAACTGCTTAAAACAAAGGGGAATAAGGACCCACATGGCAATGACTGGGGCACGTCCGACAAAGATGATAATACAGACCTAAAATGGGAGTATGAAGACACCTCACTCTCGTCATTCTCTAAACCTGTTGTAACCTCTGGGGGGTCTCAAGCTGTGGCAGACTGTCCCAAAGTGAGCCTGGGAGTGGTCAAAACAACGAACAAGCTTTAGCAGACATTCTAAAATCCATCAGGAGTTTCCAAGCAGAAGCAAAGGTAGATAGCCGGAGGTTGCAACTGGCAGCAAAGAAACTACAAGGTGCTTTGCGCAAGGTGGGGAAGACGTGCGCTGAAATTGTTGATCGCATGGCCTCGGTGGAACTGCGAACTGAACAACTGGAAAATGATGTTACCTTGCTCAAAATTCAGCATGACGAACGCGAGGGCATTGTTAAAGACTTAATGTGGAAGGCTGAGGAGCAAGAAAATCGGCAAATGCAGAATAATCTTCGCTTTCTGGGGATTCCAGAAGGGATTGAAAAGGATGACCCAAGGAAATTTATGGTAACTTTTCTGAAGGGAGCGTTTCCAGAACTTCAGGACTGGGACTGGGACAAGGAGGTCCAGAGAGCTCCCAGGTTTCCTCTTTTCCCAGCAAGATGGGCCCGGCCTCCCAACAACACCGTCGGGCTATGCTGCTTTTCTTTGGCAACTTTCTGCTTCGCCAGGCCCTCTATGACCTTGCCAGACCCACCAATAAATGCTCTTTTGAAGGTATATAATTATTTTCTCGACCAGACTTCGCGCATGCGACTGTGGAGCGCAGATGGAGACTCCGATAGCTATTTGATCCTTTCCAAAAACTGGGGGCCACAGTGTACCTTCAAAATCCTACAAGGCTTAAAGTTATCTTTCAGGGGTCAACTCAAAGCTTTATTTCAGAGATTCAGGCCAAAAGCTACTTAGACGAAATCACTGGGCATATTTAATGATTATTGTTCTACAATGTTAAAACGCACTATCGGGTTTGCAATGTGCAGTCATGAGCAGCCATGCAGATGTGATGACTCCTTTAGGGTTTCTATGGTATTTCTTTTCCTCCTTCTTATAGTTCCTTCTCTTTTCTGGCTCACTAGAGTTTTAGGCATGTACGGAGGGGAGGTGGCTCAGCGGGCTCATGTGGGAGTGAATGATGGACGTAAGATCCCTGTCCCAGCGCGGGGCAGGTAACCTTCAAGATTGGTGGAGGGTGGGGGGGAGGAGGCCGGGAGGAAGGGGGGTGGGTCAGACAGGACGGTTCACAAAAAGGGCGAAATTTACTTTAGGCATCACAAACCTGTATAGGCAGAGTGAAGGCAACATTGGGATTGGTGGTAAGCTCGGCTCTGCTCCGGTGTTAACTTCCTTAAGCTCATGGGGGCACTAAAAATACTATCTATAAATATCTGTGGCCTAAACGGCTTAAAAAAAGGCAAATAGTAGCATTAGGAATACGGGCTTGGGGGGCTGACATTGTGTGGCTCCAAGAAACGCACATAGAGGGGTCTCAGAGCCAGCTGCTGAATTCACTTGAGTATAGGCTGGTTTGCGCAACTTCACTGGGGGCTCCGGTTTGGGGGGTTGCTATTTTAGCTAAAGGTAACAGATTGATCTTTAGTCGATCCAAAACCAATAATTTTGGTAGATGGGCTATTACCGAATGTCAGTACGACAAGGGCTTAAAATTTACATTATGTACGGTCTATGGGAGTAATAGTGATGACCTGGCTGTTTTTGTGTAATCTCCAATGAACTTGCACACTGGCCCTTACCAATATTGGTCTGTGAAAATGTTTACAGTAATCTCCCAACTAACTGGTCAATCAAAGATCAATAGGTATACAGAGGCCGTAAGCCGCAAGTATTCAAATCCCTAAAAAATGTATGCCTCACACATGGATTAGTGGATGGCTGGCAGATATCTAAACCCAATGATCCGGTGTACACCTTTTTCTCTAACCCACACTCTTCTCACGCCAGAATTGACTTTATGTTTGTGTCGAACTCTCTCAAAAACAAATGTCAAACGGAGAAGCTGCACCCGAATACTCTCCGATCATAATCCCCTAGTTTGCTCATTAAATGTAATGCCGGCCAAAACTGAGCCCATATCTTGGACCTTTGAGAAAATCCTTCTAGAGGATGACAAATACCGTGCCCATATGAAAGAATGGATCCCCAATTTCTTAGCTTATAACAAAGGCAGTGCCTCGATCGATATAGTTTGGGACACCCTGAAAGCTAGGATTCGTGGTGAGACCATACAGTATTCTTCAATGAGAGCCAACAAGGTAGAGAGGGAGACAATGGGTGGCCTGCAAGAGAGTCTCAGGCAGTCAGAAGAAGAACTGTCAGAAGCTACAAGGAGGGCCAATACGACTGACAAAATCTCCAAAATCCAAAGTCAGGTGGCAATTGCCAAGGTGGCTATTACCAATATTATCACTGAGAAAGCAGCGAGGAAAGCTGCTGCCAGGAAAGAATTGGTTTATGAAGTTAATGAATTGGTGGGCCATCAGCTAGCCGTGCGCATGCGACAACAAGCCACCTCCAATTTGATTTGTGAAATTCACGATCCTGTGGAAGGCTCTATATCTGACCCAGAGCTTATTAGAGAGGCCTTTTGGAGATTTTACCGGACTTTGTATATGGAGGAAGGACGGGGGGATATGACGGAGATAGAAAAACACCTAGAGAGTAGTGACTATGACGAATTGGATGAGGAGGATCAGTGCATGTTGGGACAATCCCCCAAATTGGAGGAACTTGTAACTATTATTCAAAACTTCCCGAAAGGGAAGGCCACTGGACTGGATAGCATCCCTTCTGAGTTCTATCTAATCTTTTTAGAGCAAATGAAGGGTATTATATTAGAACTATTTATTCACATTTTTGATGATGGTCAACCTCCTAGCTCCTGGTCCAGGGCTAAAATAATAATATTCCCTAAAAAGAATAAACCCCCAGAACAGCTAGGATCTTAACGCCCTATCACGCTCATTAACAAGGACTCAAAAATGTACTTCAAGATGTTGGCAAATAGAGTTGCTCCTAGTGTGCATAAGGTGATTATGCGATGTCAACACGGCTTTGTCTCGGGGAAGTCTACTATCAAATCCTATACATAGAGTGATTACCTTATTCGATGATACAGAGGTGGCAGGAGACCCTATGGCACTAATCCTTGTAGACGCCGAGAAGGCGTTCGATAGGGTCTCCTGGCAATTTTTATGGGCTACCATGGCCAAGGTCGGGTTTAAGGAGTGTTTTATTAAGGCAGTACAAAAACTATATGTCAACCCTAGGGCAGTGGTTTCTGTGAATGGAAGCCTCACCAAAGAATTTACAATATCCCGTGGAACTCAACAGGGGTGTCCCTGTTCACCACTCCTCTTCGCCTTTATTCGGAAACTCGAGAGAACTGTAAATATACCACCAATTCTGCTCCAAAATTATCCAACTAAAACTCTGGCATAGGCCGATGACGTGGCTATTACCACTGCCGATCCTAGCACAGCTATGCCCAATATTGAGGAGGAGGCTACCAACTTTGGGCTAGTTTCCGGTTATGCTCTCAACCAAGGAAAGACTCAAATTATTTTAAATAAAACAAGCAGGATGATTGATCTCCGGGTGGTGGAGTCAGCTACTTATTTGGGGGTGGCCTTTTGCTCCAATTTGGAGAATTTGGTAGACATAAACATAAAACCAATGATAGGCTCAATCCAGAAAGACCTACGTCGCCTTAACAATCTCCATCTGTCCATCATTGGCAGAGTGAACGCTGTTAAAATAGTGTACTTCCCAAAGATCTTGTACTTATTTAGATCAATCTGTTTAGAATTCACTAACCATTGGTTTAAGGCAATAGAACGTACGTTTCCCAGCTTTATTTGGGCCTATGCTCAACCCCGGCATGCTTATAAATTCCTTACTCTCCCTAAAGATAGAGGGGGTCTAGCTCTCCCTAACCTAAGGATGTATTATTGGGCATCGGTAGTACTATACAGCAGCGAGCTCATACAAAACTCGGGGGATGAGGACCCGTTGGGGGGCAATTCACCAACAATCTTTCAAATACTGCTTGGTAGCAAGAGTAGAGGCTATCTTTGGAGACATATGCATGATAGCTACCATAAAAAAGTTAAATTTAAAACTCTACAGCGGGTTTAAAGTGTGGAAGGTGGTGACAGAAATGCTGAAGCTAGGTAAATTTTCATACTACACACCCCTAGTAGATAACCCTGTACTTCCAGGAGCCATCTTTAGAGATAACTGCCTGCGTAAGTGGAGTAGGGCCTGATTGTCACAATTAGGTTATTTCTTCACCCCAGCTGGTATTAAATCTTTTGAAATGTTAAAAACTGAGTACCACCTGCACTGGCGAGATTTCTTTAAATACTTACAAATAAGGGATTTACTTATATGAAAACTAAGATGGAAAGTTGGAGTGAACAGCTTTTATTGAGTCAATCATTCAATCTAGGGTCCACACTATTGGAGGAGTTTACTCCTCTCTGATAGCAATGCTTCCAGATGATCTAGAGAAAACCTCCCAGAAATGGCAGGATACAGTAGATATATATCCGCCGAGGGATTTAAACATGCCTATTCTCTCTCCCAATCCATCCTCATGTCTACCAAACTCCAGACCCAGTTTTATAAAACCTGCTTTTTTCTTTATTACACGCCAGACAAAATTGCCAAATGGGGAAATGGTGAGGCCACATGCTGTCCTAGATGCAATGCTTTTAAAGCCAATTTTGTTCATACGTTTGCCTTATGTAGTGGGCTAACAAAGTTAATTCGAGACATAGAGGCAATTTCTGACTACTGTCTTACAAAGGAATATAGTCCCATCCGGCGAAGTAATTCTGCTAGGGGCCGCCGGTATGGATCATTCCGGTAATGGCCAGGAGTTAATCTTTATTGCAATGGCGGTTCTACGCCTATGCATAGCCTCTACGTGGCTATATCCAACGGCACCGTCCTTCCAACAATGGTTAGCTAGGCTCTTAGCTATCTACAACTTGGAGGTTGCAATTTATAAACGAAAGGCTAATCAACGGCGGACATGGGGACTAAGCCTTTGGTCTCCATTGTTACAATGGAGTTTTGCTCAGGGCTCTCCTCAGAGCACAGCTCAAACTTGACGCTTTTAGCGATTGCTTGTTTAAGTGTATTTGGTGCTTCTGTTTTCTTTCTGTTAAGTTCTTTAAAGTTGCTCTAGTCTCACATGCTAGCTTTAAATGTATGATGCCTTAAAATGAATATGCGGTTTACAATAGTAAATGCAAAATGCTATCATTATGTGTGTACCTGTCTGACTGGGGGGTTGGGGGGGAAGGGTGTTAATTATTGCTGCAAACTCCAATAAAGATCATGTTAAAAAAAAAGTCAACTATTTCCTCAAGCCCTTTGTGGTTCCTATACAATCCTACATTAAGGACAGTATGGATGTCATCAACAAGATGAACCACTTAGGTACTATGTCAAGTATATAAAGTATGATTATTGATTGTAGATCAACTTGAGGCATATGGCCATCCGCTGTCAGCGGTACTAAAGAGGGTGAATTTGCCCAGGTGAACACCACGTTAACTTGCACCCCTTTTGTGATATGGACACACGTTTTCATATTGTACTTTTAATGAATGCTGGATAGAAATTGCTGCTAGTAAAAGGATCAGATTGCTCTTTTGATACTTCCTCACCAGAGAAGGATTACCATGTGAAACCCCTTTGTGCTATAGCTGTATTGTCAAACAGGATAATTTTACCATCTACCTTGGTGGGTGGAAATCTTTAAGTAAAGATGGCCTGGTTGGTTTAGAAGGTTCTGACCCTTTCATAACAGGAGGAGGAGGAGCTGGGGTTGGGACACTTGCTAAGCACTTTTCTGACAAGCAAAGGGTTTTGTGAAGCACTTTGGTCACATGACAAACATGTTCTGCTCTTATGTAATCTTCCATGGTTCTAAATTATTCAGCTCTGAGTTGTAGCCTGTCCTAAGAATTGTTGCAGCATGTTTTCCTGTGACCTTCAAGCTCTATTAGGTCTTGTGGCAAAAAAGGAAGCAAAAATCTGAAAGTGTAGAAAGACAGGTGATGAGAAAGATGAACAAGCATTGGCAAAGCCAATAGGTCTTGCCAATGCAAAAGATATTGGCTCTGCCAATATGTTTGAGCAATGTTGTACACCAGAGTGGCTGCTGTTCAGTTAGTAGGTAGTAGGATAAAGGGTAGTTGTGTAGAGTGGAGTGTCATGAATTGGAGTACAGTGGAGTGTTGTGGAGTGGCATAGAGTGGGGAGGAGTGGCGTACAGTTGAGTTGAGAGGGAAGGAGAGGAGTAAAGTGGAGTGTCATGTAGTAGTGTACAGTGTTGTGCAGTATCATGGAGGGAGTATAGTGTAGCAGAGTGGAAGGGTGTAGAGGTGAGTGGTGTAGACTGGAGCACAGTATCAGAGTTGAGAAGAGTGTCATAAAGAGGAGTGGCATAGACTGTTATGGAGTGGTGTAGAGGCAAGTGGAGAGGAATAGAGGGGAATGCATAGACTGGAGTAGAGTGTAGTAGAGTAGAGTGCTGTACATCAGAGTAGATTGTCAGAGTGGAGTGGAGTAGAGCGGAGTAGTATGTCATAGAATAGAGTGGAGTAAAGTGGCTTTTTGTGGCATACAGTGAGTTGCTTAGAGATTCATAGAGTGGATTAGTGTTATAGAATGACATAGAGTGGAGTAGAGTGCTGTAGAGTGAAGGGGAGTAGAGTGTCAGTGGAGCAGAGTTTAATGGAGTAGAGCCTCATATTGTGGAGTATTGCAGAGTGGAGAGGAGTGGCCTAGAGTAAAGTGCCACAAAGTACAGTGGTGCAGAGAAGATTGGTGTAGAGTGCAGTGACATAGAGTTATTTGGTTTTGAGTAAAGTGTTGTAGAGTCTATTGGTGTAGAATGCAGTGCCTTATAGTAGTGTAGAGTGCAGTGGCATAGAGTAGAGTAGTGCAGGGTAGATTGCAGTGGCGTAGAGTGAAATGGCATACAGTGGAGTGGCACAGAATGGCATTGAGTGGCTTAAAGTGAAGTGGGGTAAAGTGCAGAAGCATAGAGTGGCATAGAGTGCAGTGGTGTAGAGTGCAGTGGCATACAGCTAGATTCATGAAAGACCCGTTTTGCGAGTCTATAATAGCGATTCATAAGGAATCGCTATTACAGACTCGCAAAACGGGATTCATGTAGGAATCGCAATATTTATTGCGATTCCCACTGAATCCTTATTTGCGATTAGCTAATTGCTAATCGCAAATAAGGAATAACTCCCCATTCATTCCTATGAATGGGGAGTTATTCCTTATTTGCGATTTCAAGGGTGCCAGGGTGTCCAAAGGACACCCTGTAGCACCCCTGAAATGTAAATTTACACAGGTGTTGCGCACACACATGTCCAAAGGACATGTGTGTGTGTAACATGCAATTGAGAAAAATGCACTAAAGTGCTTTTTTCTATTTTTTCGCTATTTACCACGAAGTCAGACTTCGTGGTAAATAGCGACCAAAAATAGCGAATTCGCAATGTAGAAATGGCTAATGAATTGCATTTAAGGAATCTCAAATAGAGATTCCTTAAATGCATTTCCTCGCAAATGTGCGAAATCGTTATTAGCGAATTTTGCATTTGGGATGATGAATCCCACATGCAAATATTGCACTCGCAAAGAATGAGAATCTGGCCCTTTGCAAGCGCAATTGAGCTTGATGAATCTAGCTGATAGAGTGCAGTGGTATAGAGTGCAGTAATGCAGAGTAGAGTGTCAGAGTGCTGGGTTGTAGAGTGCAAAGTCATAGAGTCCAAGGTTGCAGAGTGGTGCAGAGTAGAAAGGTGAAGAAAGCAGTGAAGTAAATTATGGTTGTGCAGAGTAGAAAGAGAGTGGCATATAGGGCAGTGACATGGCGTGCAGTGGTGTAGAGTGATGTAGCATGCAGTGGCATCGAGTCAAATGTTGTAGAGTATAATGGCATAAAATGCAGTGGTAAAAAGAAGTTGACATAGGTGCAGGTGCGTAGGGTGCCCTGGTTTTGGGTAAAGTGGTATAGAGTGAATTGGCATAGAGAGCAGCGGTTTAGAGTACAGTGGCATAGCATAGACTGCAGTACAGTCGAGTACAGTGGCGTAGAGTGCAGTGGAATAGGGTGCCGTGTTGTAGAGTAGATTGTTTCAGAGTAGAGTGGTCTGGTGCAGGGTAGAGAACACTGGAATAGAGTTAAGTGGTGTAGAGTAGAGTTGCACATAATTGATTGCAGTGGCATAGAGAGGAGTGGGCAGAGTGGAGTGCAGTGGTGTGGAATGCAGTGGCATAGAGTGTAGTAGCATAGAGTAGATTGCTTCAGAGTAGAGTGAAGTGGCGTAGAGGGGAGTAGAGTGTCGTAAAGTGCAGTGGCATAGAATGCAATGGCATAGAGTAGGATGTTTCAGAGCAGAGTGAAGTGGCATACAGGGGAGTGGGGCAGGGTAGAGGGGAGTGGTATGGAGTAGTTGTGTAGAGTGCATTGGCGTACAGTGTAGTGTTGCAGAGTGGAGTTGGGTAGAGTGCAGTGGCATAGAGTAGAGTGGTGCAGAGTTGAGTACAGAGGCGTAGACTGAAGTGGCATAGAGTGCAGTTGTGAACTGTACATTAGAGTGGCATAGAGTGTATTGGTGTAGGGTGCAGAAGAGTGGTGTATGGGGGTGCAGACTAAAGTGCAGTGGCATAGAGTATAGTGGCACAGAGAAGAGTGACATAAGGTTCAGTGGCAGAGAGTTCAGTGGTAGAGAGTGTGTGCAGTGCTGCAGAGTAGGGTGTCCTAGATTGCAGTGGTTTAGTGTTGAGCGACTTAGAGTGTAATGGTGTAGAATAGAGGGGCATATAGTGCAGTGGCATAGGATAGAGTATAGTGGCATACAGTGCAGTGGTGCAGAGCAGATTGGCATACAGTGCAGTGGAGTAGAGTGTATTGGTTTAGAGTAAAGTGGTGTAGAGTGCATTGGCATGAAGTGCAGTCAAGTAGATTGCAGTGGCATGGTGTGGAGTGGTGTAGTGTGGAGTGGTGTAGAGTGGAGTGGTGTAGTGTGGAGTGATGCAGAGTGATGCAGAGTCCAATAGAGCCATGTAGACTGCAGTGGCAGAGTAAATTGTTTCAGAGTAGAGTGAAGTGGTTTAGAGTGCAGTGATACAGAGTATAGTGATGTAGATTGCAGTGGTGCAGAGTAGATTACAGTGGTTTAGAGCGAATTGGCATAGAGTGTGGTGGCATAGAGTTCAGTTGTTTAGTGTTCAGTGGCTTAGAGTTCAATGGCGTAGAATTCAGTGATGTAGAGTGCATAGTTTGTAGAGTGCGTAGAGAGTGGGGTGTTGCAGAGTATACTGTCTTTGAGTGCAGTGGTGTATAGTAGAGTGTCGTGGAGTAAATTGGCGCAGAGTGCAGTGGCGCAGAATCAAGTGGCACAGAGTGGAATTGTCCAGAGTAGAGTGGCATAGAGGGCAGTGGCGCAGAGTAGAGTGGCGTAGAGAGCAGCGGTGTAGAGTAAAGTGGTGTAGAGTAGAATATAGTGGTGTAGAGTGCAGTGATGCATAGTAGAACAGAGTGACGTAGAGTGCAGTGGACATGAGTACAGTAGTGAGAGCCATTTGATGCAGAGTAAGTTGGCATACAATGCATTATTTTCAGTAAAGTGGTGTAGATTGCATTGGCACAGACCGCAGTGGCATAGAGTGCAGTGCTTCAGAGTAGGGTGGCATAGAGTCTTTGAATACACCTACACTGACTTTATTGTATTTATGGAGCACTTCATACCTTGCTGTGGGACTCCAGGGCGCATTTTCAGATGGGTCGCGCGCGCACTACACCAAGAGGGGCTTCATGGTTAGCCGAGTGTTTCATTTGTTGTTATCTCTGGTGGGAAGCATTTTGGTATCATTAGTGCGTGACCAGAGAGGCGCTCCTGTCTTGGGGCGCAGCAACCAACTCTGGTGGGAGAAGGGATGTGAGAGACTGGCGCACAAAATATCATTGTAATTAGCTGGTGGCTACAATTTACCCGCAGGTCTTGCGTTCTGCTTCGTAGCTTTCTATAGTGCTGCATTCAGGTAGAAGAGTATGGGAAATACCTAGATGGTCTGTCTCATAGGTAGCCCAGTGAGGGATGGCACAGAGCAGGGCGGCTAAAATGTATATGCAGCTCAAACTAGCCAGAGGAGCAGAGGGATTCTGTGCTCATGTACACCAAAAAAAGGGGAACAATCAGAAATGGGCCCGTAATCCATATGGCAACATGCGCAAGGTAGAGATGCAGTCAAATGAGTAAAGTGATGGCAAACGGTCAAGAATAGGGGTAGCTGACATGAGCAGTAGCCACACACCTTATCCATGGCAGCGACACGGCCTCCTGCTGTACTAATTCAGTTCATGAACAAGGAAATCAATGGAAGAGCGACAATCTTTATGAGGTTTTTTTCAGGTTGAAAGAGGCCAAACTTGTGAGCAGGGTTCACACGTCAGGCCTCTCTAGTGCTTGAAAATGTGGACGAGCATCAGGAAAGGGAGCTCTAGTTGCCCCATGGCTCAGGTCCTAGCCATACTGACACCCTTTGCATACAAGGAAGAGAAACAACACACTTACAGCCTGATTCATGAAAAACGGGATTTGCGATTCTCAAATAGCGAAAAATTGCGAATCGCTATAGAGAAATCGCAAATCGGAATTCATGAAGATTAGCGATAATAAAATGCGATTCGCACGCGGGCGCAAATTCCGTTTGCGATTAACGATAATCGCAGAAAAATCGCTATTTCCTGCTACTCGCGTCGGGATTGTGAAATAGCAAATAGCGATATCGCTAATTGCGAGATCGCAAAATCGCGAGATCGGGAAATCGGGAAGTCGCATTTCGAGCACAGTGATGACATCACAACCAGGAAGCAGCCAGTTCCCACCCCCATTCACCACAGTGAGGCAGACCTCGAGTCAGCAACTGTGAGAGCTCCTGCTATCCCATTTTTGATTCCTACTCTGCAACAACAGTGCTGCCATGTCTGAGGAAGCTGTTCCTGGCCCCTGCAACACCACAGGGCGGAAGAGGAAGCTGAAATTCTCAGAACAGGAGCTGGAGCATCTGATAGAAGGGGTGGTGGCCAACCACTCCAAACTCTTTGGCAAGGACTCCAGGAGGGTGCCGGAGCAGGAAAAAAGGAGGATCTGGCAGGGAATAGCGTCCACCGTCAACTCCGTGGGTGTGGCCGATAGGTCACTGGACGAACTGAAAAAAAGGTGGTACGACCTCCGAGGTCGTGCCAAAGAGAAGGTGGCGGAGCGCCTTGGAGAGGCATCGGGCACTGGAGGGGTAGGACCTACAGTCCCTCAAACACAGCCTTGGAGGACCAAGTGGAAGACACGCTTGAGAGGGAGGCGTGCATTGGATTCACGCGTCTGGACTCATCCCGCCCCACCCAAGACACCCAAGGTAAGTGGCATGCGACTGCGACCCTGTCCCCTATGAATGTCCATGACCATATAGGCTCCCATAATCTTCCATAGTCATGCCATTGTTGCACATCAGGTAATGCCCTGAAGCATTGTGGGACATGTAGTGTGGCCACAATGTAGTAGTACGACAATGCAGCCAGGCAGGTTCCAAAGTACGCAAAACCATAACCAGTCAGGGAATGTCACCCAGCATGCATGTAGCAACTGCACGTCTGACAGATACATGCAACTAATGATCGTCCACTTACCCTCACAGGTGGAGCTGAAAGCAGCGACAGCGAAAGGCTGCTAATTGATGAGGAGGCCCATGATGATGAGGAGGTGCCGCCACAAACACAGGCACCAGCCCCTGCCGCAGCAACAACACCAGCAGCCAGGTCCACGACTAGTGTGCCCCCAGCCTCAGCCGCACCAACTGCAGCCACAGCCAGGCCCACGACTAGTGTGCCCCCAGCCTCAGCCGCACCAACTGCAGCCGCAGCCAGGCCCACGACTAGTGTGCCCCCAGCCTCAGCCGCACCAACTGCAGCCGCAGCCAGGCACACGACTAGTGTGCCTCCAGTCCCTGCCGCACCAGCAACGCCTGCTGTGACACCACCAGCAGCTGCTGCGACTACATCAGGGCCCGCGACAGCGGCAACACAGCGGCCAGCCACTGTGTCAGGCCAGCAGAGCAGGCCTGGCAGGTCTCGCCAGCACACCAATGCAGCAATCAGCAGGAGGGGCAATGGACAGCGGCTGGCGCGAATGAGCGTCGAGAGACGCATGCTGCGTATTCATCAGCGGCAGGCACGGCAGCAAGGTGCCATACAGCTACAGCTGTACAACATTGGGCGCAATGTGGCCGGAGTGGGGGACCGCATGGACCGCATGACGGCGGCCATGGCAGGTGTGGGGGACCGCATGGACGGCATGACTGCAGCCATGGCAGGTGTGGGGGAGGGAATGGCCCGCATGACTGCAGCCATGGAGGCCAACACTGCAGCGATGACAACTCAGCGCAACGCAGCACGCCGGCGCCACCATCAGATTTTGACCCGGCTGGCGGCCTACACCAGGTCCAATTATGTTGCAGCCAATGCCACATCACAGTTGTCGCGGCGGTCCCTTGCACAGCAGCACCAACTCATCCAGTGCTGTGAGGATATGACCAGGGTCCTGGAGCACCTGACCACGGCGGTGACAGCACTACACCCTCCTGCTCTACCTACCACTGTTGGGGGTGACGATGTCAGTGAGGGGACATCGAGCATGAGCAGCCACTCAGCCACACAAGTAGGGTCACTCAGGCGCAGCACCAGGCCAACGGCAGGAACACGTGCCTTGGAAGAGGATGAGCCTCATAGGCGCTTGGGTGGTACGCGCAGGAGGCGCAATTGACAACATATGACTATTACAGGCACAGGCTGAGTATAAGTCCTTTCACACAGCAGTATGCAGTAATACTTTTCGCAATGACGTTATTCAAAGTGGTACCATTATTGTGAAAGAAACAATAATATATGTTTTTGCAGCACACATTGGCGTTGTGTCTTTATTACATTTTGCATGCATTTTTGATTTATGGGGTGAGGGAAGAGGGTGCACTAGAAACTGTTCACTGTGATGTGGTTGCGACATCTGTGGCCTTCAGCTGGGTTCTCCCCGCGTGCATGGTGCGCATGTGCAGGTGGCCGGTCGTCCCCTTCAGATTCACTGCCAGAGATGTCGACAGGTATCCGGCGCTTGGTTGCAATGTTATGTAGTATTGCGCAGACAGCCACAATGCGGCAGCACACTGCAGGACTGTAATACATGGCCCCACCTGTCTTGTGCAGTATGCGGAACCTGCTCTTGAGCAGCCCAAATGTCCTTTCTATGCAATTCCTTGTCCGTATGTGTGCAACATTGTAGCGCCGTTGCTGGGGTGTAGCAGGGTTGAGGTATGGGGTGAGGAGGTATTCACGGAGGGCGTAGCCACTGTCACCCGAATGAGAGGAGCAGAGGGTGAGTGCCTGTGCTGCGCTGCTACTTCATAGCAATGTGACATTGTCGACAAAGTGTACTTACCAAGTAGGTGTCCTTCCCCAAAGTCTCCCCTGGCCAGTCGTGTGTGGATGCCGCTGTGCCGGAATATGAAGGAGTCATGGGTACTCCCTGGGTACCGGGCAACAATGTCAGTGATGTATGTCTTAGCATTGCAGACCATCTGTATGTTGAGGGAGTGGTAGGACTTCCGATTGCGGAACATATACTCCGTGGCAGCTGGAGGGCAGATGGCGATGTGGGTACAGTCTATGCATCCGAGGACATGTGGAAAATGGGCTAAGTTGTAGAATTGTAGCTTGGTCAAGTCCAAATCCTGTTGGCTGGTGGGAAATTTGATGTGTCGGTGTAGCTGGGTAAGCATGGCGTCAACAAAACTCTTGAGGCAGCGTGACATGGTGGGCTGGGAGATCCCCCCAGCAACCGCTACTATCCCCTGGAAGCTCCCGGAGGCCAGGAGGTGCAGGCTACATAATACCTGCACATGTGTAGGCACCGCATTGGTACGCCTTGTTGGGTGCTGCATCAGAGGGTCAAGGTCCTGTATTAGCTGGATTATCATTTCCCCATTCAGCCTGTATTTTGCATATATCTGCTCCCTGGTTTGGCCCAGCAAGGTGACCCGCTGGCGGAATATCCTGTCCTGGATCCTGCGTCTCCTCCGTGCTGCTCACTGTAGCCTTCGCCGCCTGACCACCATGTACATTCCTGGCATTGTGGAACTCCTAATGCTGCTGCTGAATCTCCTTATGTGTGATTGGTCAGGCCTGAACCTGTTACTGATTGGCCAACGGTTTTTTTAAAGCAATTTTGTAATGGCTTTTATGGTTACCACCTGCTTTGAGTTGTCCTTAATTTGCGCCGCGCAAACTGTGATTTTTGGGTTTTTCGCTATTTGCGATTTTTCATGATTACCGATTGCGATTGTTTAGCGAATTCGCAATTTATTTCGCAGAATCCGTGGATTGTCGCATTTTCCGATTAGCTAATGCTCTCCTCCCGGGATTCTGCGAATATTATTGCGATTTCGCTATTATGTGTTTGTGATTTCGCTATTTTCGTGTTGAATGCCGATTACGGACATTGCGCCCGCAATTGCATTTTCGCAGCGATTGCGGGCGCAATTTTGCTTCATGAATCAGGCGGCTAGGCCCATAGGAATGAATGGGGAGTTATTCCTTATTTGCGATTAGCAGTTTGCTAATCACAAATAAGGAATGTGTAGGAATCGCAATTTATTTAGCAATTCCTACATGAATCCCGTTTTGCAAGTCCTTAATAGCGATTCCTTATGAATCGCTATTAAAGACTCGCAAAACGGCCCTTTCATGAATCTAGCTCAATGATACCTATGATTTCTAGAGCTAAGAAGTTGACTCTAGAGCACTCATCTGGCCTTTTTTTTGGAGCTGTCTCTCCAGTCAGTACCTTACACATCGCTTTCCTGTTTTGTATAATTTCACCCCTGTTCTCCCTGCTTTCTGTTTCTCTCGGTCTCTCAAACTCTCTCCTTGTCTGCCTCTCTACCCATCCCTTCTCGCCCTTATTCCATTTCCCACTATCATACTAGTTCCCCTGTTCTCTGAGCCCTTCTTCTATCTGTCTATCCCTAACTATTTCTTTCCTTAATTCTGCTTCCCCAATTCCTTCTCTATTACATCCCCAACCGCTCTTGAATGTTCTCTTATTCCCACCCCCATCTTGCTCCCCTGCGCTTTCTAACCTCTTTGTTTCTTACCCACTTTCCCTTCTTTTCCCCAGTTTTTACAATCTATTTTTCATAATGTCACAAAACAACCCTTTTTTTCTTTTTATTCCCCTATCCCTTCCATTTCTTTTATTTCCCTTTTCTTTCTCTGTTGCTGCCCCTCACATATCTTGCTCCGTTCTTTATATATGTTCCTCCAATCACTCTATATACTCTTCCAACCCCCTCCATCTCTTTGCTATTTCATCTTCTCCCAACTAATTGTAGTGATGACGCAGGATACGGAGGTCAGTTGATATAACTGAAGATTTATTCATGTACTACACGGTTGTGGAGATGGAAATATTCACCTCCACAGTCAACAGATCCAAATTCAAACTGACTCGTAGTTACAAAGCATAACATTCTCAGAACACTAAAGAAGCATGGACCCAGCAAACCCCATAGTTCTAGGATGGAATGTATCTCCCCACAGTCATGGAAGAGGCAGTAAAGAGATACAGACTAAGATACAAAAACAGGATATAACACTGTCTTCATTCACTTTTTCTGTCCCTCTAGCTTGCTCCCTCACTGTCACCTCGCTGTTCATTTTCCCACTCTGCTACACTCTTTCCCTTCCACCTCTTGTTTACGCTCTGTTCACTTTACATCTGCTCCAGCTATCTTCATCTCTCTCCTTCACCTACTCTAACATTCTCTTTCTCTATTAGCCCATTTTTCTCTTTTGCCTTCAAGTGTCTTTCTTTCCCAGCCAGTTAGTTTGTTGGCAACTCCGCTGCCCTCATGAGTTCATCTTCATTACATATCTTTGGCATGGCACACTGTTCAAGGGCTGCCAGTTGTTCCACACAAAGTAAAAAAGAGGCAGAGTTTGCATGTTTTTCATTGTGTATCTCTTATTCTCTGACTCACTGCCATTCATTCCCCGGACCTACCTCGAAATGTAAGCCCTCAAAGTGCCACAAAGCGTGTACCGATGCAACTATACAACCCATTTCCATCAGAAAGGCAACATATTCAAACAGACTTTGGATCCCTGCAGTTTTATTCATTGCTGTATGTTTGCCTCTCTTCTGCACAGTTCCATGCTCTCTAAACTTGCCTATCTTGCTCTTCAGTTCCCCTGAACCAAACTTCAGCCACCCGCAGGTCAGGTTCTTTGCTCCTATGTGTGAAACAAAAACAGGATGGATCGGAGGAGGAAACTTTTCTCATCGTTTTCCCAGGACAGGGGAAGAAGGTGGTGAAGTCCTAGAGCACTGGCGCCCCTCAACCTTCTGAATAGGTGCAGCACTGAGGCTGACACAGTACGGAGGCTGGTGCGCGAGAAACCTTTTAAAAAAGATTCGCACCTGTGTGCCTGTTTCAATCAACCTGGATTTGTAAAGCATGGCTAATCACCCCAGAGGGTATCCAAATGCCGAGGTTACTGCTGCAGTGGGGGGCTTAGTTGAACAGCCAGGTCTTGAGTGCCTTTCTGAATTCCAGCAGAGAGAATGAGATCCATAGGTGAAGTGGGAGGTCATTCCAGGACTTCGAAGTGAGGTAGGAGAAAGAGTGTCCTCTACTGTTGCTGTAGTGGGGAGTGTGGGTGATGCAGAATGATGCGTAGTGCAGGTGTCTGAAGGGAAGGTGGAAGTTCCGTTGGTTGATGTATGGGTTGTGGGGGGGCATGGAACATGTTGATCAACATCTTGACCTGTCATCTCTTCTAAATGGGGAGCCAGTGGAGCTTCTGGAGGTGTGGGGAGAGTGTGGGTCTGTTTAGGGAGGTCTAAGATGAATCTTGCCACAAAGATCTGTATTGTTTGTAGTCTCTTGAGGAAGAGCAAGGTGATTCCTACGTAGAGTGCGTTGCTGTAGTCCAGTAGGCTGGTGACAATGGCTTGTGTGACGGTCCGTCTGGTGTCAATGGGGAATAACTTGATGATCTTGCGGATCATGCGAAGGTTGAAGAAGCAGGAGGATGAAACTACTTTGACCTGTATTTTCATGGTTAGATTACTGTCCAGGATGATGTCAAGGTTGCAGACTTAGTCGGTAAGAGTAGGTAAGGGTTCTAGTCTGGAAGGCCACCAAGCGTCGTTCCATGGGAAGGTGTTGATCCCAAAGATCAGCACTTCTGTTTTGCCTGTGTTGAGTTTTAGGCAGTTGTCTCTCATCCAATTGGCGATGCTTGCATGCACCTGTGAAAGTTGGTCAGTAGGGGGGAGGGGACCTGATTGCGGGAAGATGAGCTGGACATCGTGGGTGTAGGATATGATGTTCAGTTCATTCGATCTCACAACGTTGGCCAAGGCTGTCATGTAAGTGTTGGACAGGGTAGGGCTGAGGGATACGAGTGGGAAAGTGGAAAAAAACAGCATGAGCAGCACAGAATAGTACAGTGAAAAGTAGAAACAGAGAAACACAATAAGATGCTGCCATAGCTATACTTATCCTCTGAATAAATGGAGCGTGTACTTTTTCTGCCCAAGGTTTACTTTACCTATGAAGAAAGGGGTGCTTGCACTTTTTTGGTTATATGAGGAAACTTAGAATACTTCGAATGCACTTGCATAACAGGCACAGCCAAGTCATAAGCTTGTGTGAGACCCAGGACAAAAACTAGTTGTGGGTCCTGACCCTGAGACTGTGGTTACAATCCTGACTTCCCAACTTGACCAAAGAGTGTGACCCTGAACAAAAACTTTTCTTTGTTTTGCCATTTTTAGGTCGAGGAACGTAGGCTGCGCTTGCGCAGTCTCGGTCAGAGAATTAATGTCTCCTAGAGTGGGGCATTAACCCGCCCCTCTTCTCCATTGGCTGGCTTCCTAAATGGAGGCCAGCCATTGGAGGAGAGGGGCGTCACTCCCTTTAAGCCCCGTCTTTTCGCGATTCGGGGGCACGTTTTTTGCGTTCTTTCTATCTGTGACGTCATCCGTCACTCAACAAAAAACACGCCCCCGAATCGCGAAAATGTCAGAGCTTTGCGGCAGCCATTTTTTTTTCTTGTTTACAGTTGACATCCGAAAAGACGTGCTAGGTCGGGGAAACAACGCAGTAATCTGGAGTGGCCGCTAGGACAGGTCGGAGCCGAGGAGAACGTTTGGTCGGGAGTGTCTTGCCTCCTCCCCACACTTCATTTTTTCCTGCTTGGACTTGTTGACAGTATGGGTCCGAATGGATAGTTCAACTGGAGTTGTCGTCTCTCAGCTCGTTCCTGCATCACTTTTATTCCCCCCTGTTTGTTTTGATTGTCTGGGATCTGGAATAGGGCTGCGCTTCAGCCGAGGATAAATAAACCACCTGCGCCCCTCCTCGCCCATGGCGGCTCATTGCCAGGAGCTCCTGGAGTGCTGAGGCCGGGGCCCGCGGAACGAGGAGAGGAGCCCCCGCGCCTGCAGCCCACGGCCAGCCGCCCCCCTGAGGCCAGACCCTCGACTGGCCGAGGCAGATGGGGCTCACGGGCGAGCAAACCCCTCCCCAGAGCAGAGGAGTATGTCCAGTAACCGGCTCAACAGCACCACACTCAAGGATGCGCAGCTGAAGGACTTGCTGGGGAAAGGTAAGTGGCTAGCTTCTTCTCCTGTTCTTCGCCTCTTTCCCGTTACAGCTTGCAGCTGCTCTTGGCTTGTGCTGTGTGATATTTGCAGTATTGTATTGCGCTTTAGAAATTGCTAATTGCTCAAATAAGGTAATATCATCAGTGGTGTGTCTGATGTCTGTCGTAGAGCAGAATGAATGTGTTAGAACCAGCGATTCTGTGTTTATTAACTGTCATTTTCATGTTATTCTGCCTACTTTTCCCACTGTCTCCAATGTTTTTCCTGTATCTGACTTCACTACGTTGTACACGGCTGTGTGTGCCCTGTAAGGTTTATACAAGCAAGCAAAACCGCGGTACTCTTTTTCACCAGTGTTCTGTCTTTCTTCGAATCACCAGAGCCTGTTGTAGCTCAACCCAAGTTTGACTATTGTGTGCAACATTCCGTTTCATCAGTTCATGCTCTTTATCCCCATCTCCCAGTTTCACCATTTTAGGCGCAGTTACATGCTCAAACGTAACCTGTTTCAGTTTAACCAGTGCATGCCTGTTTATGCCACCAGTTACATCTTTATGTAATAAACAGACTTTAAACCGACAGGTGCTCAAACTTGGCATGTCCATCAAAATGGCCCTTGGAATTCTTCCAGGGCACAGCGACTTTGCCCATTTTACCAGTGTGCTGTGTCCGTTCAGTTTTAATAATGCTCAGTGGCCCAGTAACTTTCACCAATGGCCCTTCCAGTTTCATCAGTGAATATTATAGACCAGCTCGTCTTTGCTATTTTAGAATGAACTGGCTAATCTGCATGCAGTACCCTCTATCACCAGTGTTTGCACAATCTACTCCATCCTTTCAAATCACTACCCACGCGCCTCAAACCTTACCTCATCTCGGAGAAGGCTGTGAAGACTGTTATTTTATGTCCACCTTCAGGGGTGTAAACCCTTTTGGGGATCCCATGTCACTATGCCACCAGGGCTTGGAATACATGTGTACAGACTGTGGATGCTAATGAGTGCTGCATATTTGGTGGGGTTGCTCCGTGTGTCACCCTTAAGCCTGGCTAGCTCTTTAGCATGAGTAATCCTTCTGGTTTCCTCTTATTGCAGCCCAAGGTTGGTAGAATGGAGATTGTCTGCCAGCACAAGCACAAACACTTGATGGGTTGAGTGGTTCTCTTTTCACCCTCACCAGGTCTGTTTTAAAATGTTGCCTTTGCCACCCCTTCAAGGGTTTATTTCACTTTACCCATACTTTGTGCAGCTTCTGGAGTTGAGACTGTTATAGGAAGTACAATCGCTCCACAAAATGTAGCCTTTCCCTCCTCTGCGGGGTCGTCATTAGTGGTGGATGGGGTTCTTCGTAGGATCTATCACTGGACAGGAACCTTCGGGCCATCCCAGGACAAACAAAGGGGGTGGGTAGGCTGAAGGGAAAAGGCGAGAAGTGGGTGTCACTGAAACAACTTGGATTCCAGCAGATCCCTTAAACCGTGGCTTCGAAGGGTGTGAGGATGTGCTAAGTAGTGTCCTTACCACCCCTTGATGCTTTTGCTTTTCATATATATGGGAACACAGCACACATTCGAAGTGAATGTTTCCTACAATTTTGTTATGTTATTGTTCCACCTTTCTGGCCAGTTTTTGACTCTTCTGAATAGAAAATGTACTTTGATTTGGATGAAATTATCTATTGAATGTTTGTTTGCGAAAAAGAGCAATTGATATGTACCAGACAAAAGAGGCTTTGCTTAATTTAAGACAGAGTAAAACCCAGGTCTAAACATAGCTTGAAATTGTTTTTGTTTAGCGATTAAGCTATTGGCATTGTAAATGATAATGCCATTTATTTAACGATTAAGCTATTGGCAATGTAAATGACAATGCCATTTATTTATGAAGTTGTCCGGGGGCAATCAGGCTTCGCGCAGGCAGTCCCCCAAACTTTACTGCTTCTCCCCGTGCTTCAAACGGCCCGCTCCAGTCCGCCAAAGTTTACCGCTCCTCCCCTCGCTTGACCCTCCGGGGGCAATCAGGCATCGCGCAGGCAGTCCACCAAACTTTACCGCTCCTCCCGCGCTCCAAACGGCCCGCTCCGGTCTGCCAAAGTTTACCGCTCCTCCCCGTGCTTCTAAGTTAACCTCTCCTCCCCTTGCTTGACCTACCTCAGCCCGCTCCAGTCCGCCAAAGTTCACCGCTCCTCCCCGCGCTCCTGTCCACCGCTCCTGTCCGCCGCTCCTGATGATGTCAGCATGCACGTTGTCCGGGGGCAATCAGGCTTCGTGCAGGCAGTCCGCCAAACTTTACCGCTCCTCCCTGCGCTCCAAACGGCCCGCTCCAGTGCGCCAAACTTTACCGCTCCTCCCCTTGCTTGACCCTCCGGGGGCAATCAGGCATCGCGCAGGCAGTCCACCAAACTTTACCGCTCCTCCCCGCGCTCCAAACGGCCCGCTCTGGTCCGCCAAAGTTTACTGCTCCTCCCCGCGCTTCTAAGTTAACCGCTCCTCCCCTTGCTTGACCTACCTCAGCCCGCTCCAGTCCGCCAAAGTTCACCGCTCCTCGCCGCGCTCTTGTCCTCCGCTCCTGTCCGCCGCTCCTGATGATGTCAGCACGCACGTTGTCCGGGGGCAATCAGGCTTTGCGCAGGCAGTCCGCCAAAGTTTACCGCTCCTCCCCGCGGTTCTAAGTTAACCGCTCCTCCCCTTGCTTGACCTATCTCAGCCCGCTCCAGTCCGCCAAAGTTCACCGCTCCTCCCCGCGCTCCTGTCCTCCGCTCCTGTCCGCCGCTCCTGATGATGTCAGCACGCGGCCGGCGCTACTTCCAAGTGACTACTTTTTTTTGGAACTTATATTTTTTAAGGAACGTATATTTTTTTGTGGTATATAGCCTATGTCACTCTGCAGACCCTGACAATTCCAATGATGTATTGGGTGTTTGGATTGGGATTGGCACTGTGGTTCCCGAGTTTACCCGCCTCAAAGGTTCACAGTTCTCGCTTTATAATAGTAGTATAGATTTAAAAAAAAATAAAAACAAATGTCATGAGCAATTCCAATAGCTCTACCTTTAATAATGCCGAGACCATTGCATTGTAAATGCTTGTTTTTTTTATCATCACATTTCAGAGCACCGTGAAATAATTCAGTTCAGTGTGGGCACTGTGCAAAAACACCTCTTGTATATAGTTCAACTAACCATAATGTTGTTCAATCTATAACAACAATAAAGGCCTTGTATAGGAGGCACAAGTCAACTTGATGTGGCTGAAAATACCACTGCAATATAAGTGAAAGGAAAAATAAAAGGAGGAAATGACGTAGTAACGCTGAAATGGCAAAGGCTCACTTGCCTCTTTCCACCAAAACCCTAGACTTCTTCAAAATGGGGTCCCAAGTGGTCGCATTTCCAAGCCTACTCTCTTCATAGCCGAACTTCATGGCAACTGCAAGGCCTTTGCATTCTTTAAAACACCAAGGCATACAAAATATACCGTATATATGCAATGCCTCAGAAGTCAAAAACCACCACCTCCAACACATATTGTGTGCATCATCTTAAAAACCCACAGCCATTTATGCCGTCAAAAAACACCATTGCCAACTACAGTCCAAATAGAACCGCAAACACCTTCGTCACCTATAGTATGGCCATAAGATACCACAAAACATGGTAAACTTACAGTGAAAAATATGAAACAATATAAAATTATGATCCACAAGTTATCTTTATTTCAGAAATGTTTCTTTTCAATATTTTAACCACTGTATTACTATTAAGCATTAGAATGCTAGGTCATTGAATGATGGGTCTAATTCAAGCCCTCTGTGGGCCACCAGCCCCCACCATCAACAAACTTGTTGAGTTAACCGTCCTACAGATCAATTGACATCAACAATAAGGGTTAATGAATTGGGTCGCCATTATAAATTTTGACTTGCAATATGATTATTACTGTCCTGGCTATTTTTATGTATAAATCACAACAGTAAACTATTAGGTACATTTTCAATTACCTAGCTTGCAAACAAAATGCAAGAGGTAGCAAACAGTACATTACAGGAGGATAAAGTGACATGTGTGCAGGTTACAAAAGCCTACAAAGTACAATATTATCAGATTTTCCTGCTTAGAATAATACCTGCTTTCTATCACATGTAGCTTCGGAATAAATAATTCGTTAGTGGGGTTTTGAAATGGCACAGACAAGACGGTATTAGTAAGCTGCTCTCTTGGCCCTGCAGGCAGGGGAAGGCTAGTTACAGAAGAAACTAGAGCAGAAGGACCATCGTTGTCGCGGGCCACACATCCTCCTGGGTGTCTGGGTCCTGGCCTTTCCTCTCACTATGTGTACATGGCGCCTGGCCATTGCGTCACTGGGGGCCACTGGGCATGTCAGTCACTGGCGGGTTGCACCACTGCCAGACCAGGCAATGTGGCACTTGTGCATGTATCAAAAGCAAACAAAATGCAAGAGGTAGCAAACAGTACATTACAGAAGGAAAAAGTGACATGTGTGCAAGTAGCAAAAGCATACAAGGTACAATATTATTGTATGTCTCAGATTTTTCTGCTTAGAAGAGTACCTACTTTCTATCAAATATAAAACCATTGTTTTCCTCTCTTTTCTGCGTGGCCATTTGCATGATCTGCAGTTACACTGATCCCAACAGTGCCAGCACCACCCTTGCACTGAATGTTTTAGTTGAACGTCTTGTCTGCTAGGTCCACTGGTGTTCCATTGGTTATTTGTATGCACATAACTTTCTATTTATGCATTTTCAGCATTTCTAGTGTGACAACAGCGCCAGCATGTTTCCGAGCACTTTTACCCATGTATCTGTTGCAACATTGGAAGGTTTTGCACTCGTTTCTCTTTCTTTGAGCACTCTGTCCTAACATTTAGTTTGCACCTGTCTTTTTCCCACCAGCCAATTAGTATTCATGCAGCCGCACAGGGCCTTTTGGGTTGACTCAATTAAAACTTTGGTTTATTCCTCTCTCTTTTTTGTTTTGCACAGCCGGTTTAAATGCCTGTTACTCATGTTTCACTGCTCTTCACACTGGGTTTCAACCCTGATTATTCAAGATTTTGGTTCTTCATTAAACCAGGTAACCAAACAGGTCTATGGGAAAAAGAAAGTACTTTTTGCAGCATATGTTTCACAAAGTGGCTTGTAAAATATATGGTGGGAGAGCACACATATCCGTGAAACTCATTAAGTGCAGGCTGTTCAAGAATAAAACAAAAACATTGAAGTGTTTTTTGTTTTTATTTGGTAAGATTTTAGGACCACATCTAAGTCTCCATGAAATATGTACCAAGTGCTTTACCTAGTCATGAAGTTTTGAGTCCGGTCACACACTTTAGGTCAGTGACTTTTCCCTCACCTGCTTTGCTTGATTTTGCTTGCGAGAAAGTGTCGCTCAGGAGCCCTCCTTGGTCTGTTCCAGATGCCTTTCAGCTGCACATGTTCTCTGCAGAGTGCACATTACATTAGTCACATGTGCAAGTTGTGATTCTGTGCAAAGGTCTAAGGAGGAACTGCACAGGTGTTGAAATATTAACATGGCACAAGTAAAATAAAATGTGTGCTTACAGGAGAGTGGGTGTATTGTGTATGGGGGATATTGAAGTGAAGGAGCCTCAAGGAAGTACATGCAATCAATTTAACAAATTAAAAGAATGGAAAGCTAATGTGGTCCTGCCAGAAATCTAATTTTTAACTTGCAGATCATGGCCATCTTACCAGCCATCAGGACGTCAACTAATAACTTGAGAACATGCAAGTAATATTTCTTAAACATTTTCTCTTCATTGCAAGGGAAAAAGCTATTTGGTCGCTAGGCTGAGGACTCCTATTCAAGCAGAAGAAACATCTGAGGAAGTGAATAAGAAGGTACGCATTTGTTTTTGAGTGATGGGTTGAGGAGCAGTGCTGAAGTTTGCCCTCACTAACCTTCGAACAAGTAACTTCCAGAGCTTCATCGGTGGTATACAGCATATACATACTGCAGCAATTTTGGGAGGACCCACTTAAAGCCTGGATGAGCTGGAATTACTTTTTAGCCACTTACCACAGAATTATGCTTTTATCCAAATTTATTTTATTTAAAACAGAAGATATTTTTTTTACAGATTTTTTTTGCAACTACAAAGTTAAAGACCTCCTGTACCTCATGCAGCTGTAAAATTTTAGCCATTTACTATTCATTAACATGCAGCCTCAAATTTTGTATCTTAGGTTAAGCAAGCATTTTATATGGATCGTTTTCTGCTTCCAAAAGAGGGTAGAGTGCTCAAGTGAAAGGCTGTAACAGAAAGCAACGGAGAGAGAAAAGCTGCAAAAACAAGGAAATTTGATTCCTCCTATTTGGATATTGGTTTCACCTGCATTGTTGTTAGTGGAGAAAGTAGACCGCAGTGTGTGATTTGTGGCGTGATCTTAGCAAACGACAGCTTGAAGCCAACCAAACTAAGGCGTCACTTTGAAACGAGACATGGGTCTCTAGCAGGGAAAAGCAGAGATTTTTTTGCCAGGAAGTTGACAGAGATAACCCAGCAGAAAGAAGCTGTGAAACATGTGGCAAATACTCCTGCAACTGCATTAAAAGCATCATACCAAGTAGCATACCACATTGCTAAAAACAAAAGGCCCTTTGTAGATGGAGAAAAGGTGATCCTCCCAGCATTGCTCGACGTAGCTAGGACAATGCTTGGTGAAAAAGCAGCAGAGAAGTTCAAAAGTATACCCATCTCAGATACAACAGTTTGCCGCCGCATCGCTGACAATGTCAGAAGATATCCAGGGACAGCTCATATCCAGATTGAAATCAAGTTTGTTTGCTTTACAGCTGGATGAAGGAACTGATGTGTCAAAGGATGCCCATTTAATTGCATATATTCGTTACTGTTATGAAACACTTGTATTAGAAGATTTTTTATTTTGCAAGAAAAATAACGGGGCGGGCAACAGGATCCAGTTTGTTTGCCATGATCAATGACTTCCTGAGTATCTATGGCTTAAAATGGGATAATTGTGTTGGAATCTGCACAGATGGTGCTCCTTCAATGTGTGGTGCTAGGGCTGGCCTAAAAGCTAACGTATTGAAAGTGGCTCCACATATTCTTTGGACCCACTGTATTATACACCGGGAAGCCGTTGCTGTTCGAAACATGGACAGCGAACTAGAGGATGTGCTGAATTCTGCTGTAAAAAGAGTAAATTTTATAAAGACCCATCCAACAATAGCTCGTCTATTTGCACTTTTATGTGCAGAAATGGGAGCTGAGCATGATGGCTTGCTGTTTCATACAGAAGTGCGGTGGCTATCCCGGGGGAAAGTGCTGTCTTGCATCTTTGAATTACGGAATGAAGTACGGCAGTTTCTTCTGTGTTTAGACCCCTGCAAAGCAGAACAACTATGCAATCCCCGCTGGCTTGTACTTCTAGCATACCTTGCTGACATTTTTGAGAAAGTAAATTCCCTGAATCTGTCTCTGCAAGGAGCTGATATGACTTCTTTTACCATGAATAAAAGAATAACTGCATTCAGGAAGAAGCTTGAATTATGGAGAAGACTAGTTGAAGATGGCCTGTTTGAGCAGTTTCCATGTTTAGTAGATGCTCTTGCGGAGACTGAATATGAACTTCCAAGTGTTGCTGAGGTAATAAAATATCATCTGACTTCTCTCAGGGACAGTTTGCAAAAGTATTTTCCAGAGGACAACGATCACTTAAATGACTGGGTCTTTCAACCTTTTCTGGCAGAGGTGGCAAGCCATCTCCCAATCCGTATGCAGTAAGAACTGATTGATCTTCAAAGTGACCGCTCTCTGCAGATGCATTTCAGCAAAGTCTCACTGGGAGAGTTTTGGCTGAAAATGTCTGCAGAATATTCAGCTTTGCGAGAAACTGCCATCAAAACTCTCTTGCCTTTCAGCTCGTCCTATTTATGTGAGATTGGGTTCTCGGCGCTTGCGGTACTAAAGACTAAGTACCTTTCAAGACTAGATGTGGTACACAACCTGAGGATGGCAGTGGCAAAAATCCATCCGCAGATTGACCGTCTCTGTGGTGAAAAACAGGCACACCCGTCACATTAATGTTGGTGGTGTTATTATCAATCTGTTATTTGTAATACAAAGCATCCTAGTAAAAACAATTTACGCACATTTTATCTTGGAAAATTTTGTTTTGAGCTGTGTAATAAACCTCTGTGATTTAACCACACCCACTCACAAACCTACAGTTAACTAAACTCTTATTGCGTTGAACATTATTTACCGGATATGGCCCGGGACACGCTGGTGGCGGTCAATTATGTAGTGTACCATATTCCAGAAATTTCTGTCAGGTGGTGGGGGGCCCGACATTTCAAAAAATTAAGCAGGGGGGCCCAACCTACAAACGTTTGAAGACCTCTGGCCTAGAGGTTAGTGTGATTTAAATGGAACTCCGGCAACACCACTGTGATTTGTACTGCCTAGTACAAATGCAGCATGTGCTCCAGTTACTGCCTCACAAGGGGCACCAGTGCTTTGGAGTAAGCACTGACAAAGTTCTGACTTTTTTACTGTACATTCTTACAGCCTCATAGTGCCAATATCGGCCCACTCACCAGACCGCTCACAGCAACATGCATGTCGCAGAAATAAGCAGACAAGACAAATTTTTGGTGGGGAAAAGAAGCTGCAGGTTTATTAGCATATACACATGCCAACAAGGTGGGTTATCTTACAGACGATCCAAAGGCAAGCCGCCCCTCGCGGCCTACCACCCGAATGGCCAATTTGCAACATGGCCTTAGTCAATCGTTGCTTAGCGGTTGTGGTGAGGAGATAGCCCCTCCCATTTCTGGTGAACCATTGGTCCACCCTCTTGCTCACGCCCCCCCCCCACGAGGGGCGGAGCGTTCAAGCGACCCCCGGTTGCACAGGTTTCCAACCGCCCGTAGGATAGCGGGGCGCCGTCGCACCCCCAGGGTCCACCGCACAGACTTCCTGGGGATATTAGGCCTCAGCATCCTTTGTGCTCCTGAAGAGGGTACTCCCGGGTACCTTTCCGCCTCTGGATCGCCCTGTAACTCCGCCTGCAACAAAAATGAGAAAAGATTAGAAGACATTTCCCCCCCACCCTGAAAGCGCCGGGTATGCGGTAGGGAGGGAAACGGCGTCAGGGTGAGGGGACAGCGGACAAAGAGGCCGCTAGGTGGGCGGGGGAGGAATAAATACTCTCCTCCGCCCACACCAGGTTGGAAGTAACGCGCGAGACCCTCCGGGGTCTCATAGCGCTGGGCTGCCCCGTGTGCCATCTTGTGGCACTATGCTGGCCGCCCTCTTACTTGTATCCCCTGCGGGGGCGTGTCGGTCGGCCTGCAGAGATTACAAAAGAGGCAAGCACGGGGCACAACCGAACACCCATAACTCAGCCGTGCCCCGTGCAGATAAAGCGGTGGGCGATGGGGCCGAGTAGGGTTGATTTCAACAGATTTTTAAAGAGAAATTCTAATTACAGCACTCCAAACAAATGTATATATGACAGTTATAGGCTCTGGTGTCTGGCCCGTCAGCACCAAAAACAGTTTAAGGCTGACTTTGAACAATAAACAAGTATCAAAGAACACGAATCACAGTGGATGAGAAGGGGTCCAAAGTTCTCAAAACACATTCAATTGAAGTCCGAGTCAATTATCTTCAATATATTCTTTATTCAAATTTCATAAAAGGTTCTCCCAGCACGTAAATCGCCAACACGTGTTTCGTCTCACACTGAGACTTCATCAAGGCATGAAAAATGTCGGAATGTCATGTTGATGTGTTAGAGTTAAAAGGCACACTGCAGACATCAAGTGATGGAGCACCATCTAGTTAAAACAGCGGAACTTGTAGCTGCAGTGCGTGGCAACAAAAATACTTGTTTTAGGAAATTTCGAAGCGCAGCAACATCAATCCTTATTCAAAGAATCTTTGTTGGTGCGGGCCCCCCCGATTTATACACAGCTTTGGTTTTTCTCCAGATTGCAACTTATCATGGTTGCTAACCCAACCACTACTTAAGTACGGGTTTGATGATTATCTATCGACCGTTGTTGTTTCTCTACTAAGGACTTTAATTGTGAGAGCCCGCTTTGTTTTCACCCTTGAGTTACATCTTTGAATAAGGATTGATGTTGCTGCGCTTCGAAATTTCCTAGAACAAGTATTTTTGTTGCCACGCACTGCAGCTACAGGTTCCGCTGTTTTAACTAGATGGTGCTCCATCACTTGATGTCTGCAGTGTGCCTTTTAACTCTAACACATCAACATGACATTCCGACATTTTTCATGCCTTGATGAAGTCTCAGTGTGAGACGAAACACGTGTTGGCGATTTACGTGCTGGGAGAACTTTTTATGAAATTTGAATAAAGAATATATTGAAGATAATTGACTCGGACTTCAATTGAATGTGTTTTGAGAACTTTGGACCCCTTCTCATCCACTGTGATTTGTGTTCTTTGATACTTGTTTATTGTTCAAAGTCAGCCTTAAACTGTTTTTGGTGCTGACGGGCCAGACACCAGAGCCTATAACTGTCATATATACATTTGTTTGGAGTGCTGTAATTAGAATTTCTCTTTAAAAGATTCATTGGCATGCACATCCTATGTCTGCCTATAGCACCTTTGGGTAGTAGGTGCCTTGAATTTCTTTAGCACCCAAAAGATACTCATTGCTTTGAATGCTTTTTGATATTTTTCGTGTACTATTTGAATATACATACATGTACTTTAAAGATTAGTGCGGACGTTTCCTTCGGGAACACTACTATCCAAACAGTCTGTAGAATTGATTTCAACAGATGGCGACGAGGGGAAATTAATTATTATTTTAATTTTCCATCGTGGTCGTCTGTCGAATCCCCCCCCCCCAACATGGCCCACAGCTTTTACCCGCATGGTCCGCTCCTGCCATAACTACACACAAGCACATGCAGGACACTAATATTTACATTCACAAATACACTACGGGGGGACACATGATATGTAGTAGGTGGGAACGGAATATCCTTTTCCACAGTTGCATTTGGCAAGGAAGGCAGTGCTAGTTGTTTGCCGGGACACTAATGCAGTGGAGTGGTAAAACTTTAGGGGGC
The DNA here is from genome assembly GCF_964261635.1 of Lissotriton helveticus. NCBI lineage: Eukaryota > Metazoa > Chordata > Amphibia > Caudata > Salamandridae > Lissotriton > Lissotriton helveticus. The sequence goes on from NC_136061.1 coordinate 1,306,792,888, forward strand.
TGCCCTGCAAAGTACGATGACGGAGCCCAGCCACCAAACCCCAACCAAACTTGCTTTCAATAACCTACTTTCACAAAGCCCCACAGAGCCTATGTGAGAGAGGGAAAAGGACTGCTAAATTACAGGACTTTTTGGTGTATATAATACCCATCACTGGGGAAATCTTTGTACCTGCACCTGATAAATTCCCAACCCAAAGCCATTTGACTTTATCAGGTGTGATAAATACGGAATACACCAATGGGACAATCTTAATCAAGGTCTAAGTACTGTATTACCCTTTTACTTTCTCTCGCTCTATGCTCTTTTCTCTTCTGTCTCTTTATAACCACTCTCTCACTTTCTCTCTGTCTTTCACATGTTTCTGTCTCTGTGTTAGGCGTCTGTTATTCACATGCATTTTGTAAAGCCTGCATGTCTCCAGGGCTGGGTTAACCACTGAGCAAAATAAGCACGTGCTTAGGGCATCAAGGAAAGGGGGCACCACAGAAATGTTCCATTGCCGGATTTACCATGGACCATATGGTGCAAACCTGCAAATGGTGCGGCTGAACCTGTAAATAAAGTTGACATGTACAAAAATAAACATTATTTTCCATCTTACTGTAAGTTGTGTTTCACTTCTAAAAATATAATTTTATTTTACAGTTTATTACTGTTTATATTTCGAATTAGATATAAACATGGGGACACAACAATCTTTTAAATGCTTGGGGCCTCTAAAGGTCATAATCCGGCCCTGCATGTCCTTCTCCATCTGTCTCTTTCTAGTGTGTCTCTCTTTTCTCTCCATCTCCCTCCTGTGCTCACATTCAGCTACTTTTCGAATTGATCTCTTCATAACCTTGCTCTCATCCTTTCTATCTCACTTACTTAGACGTCTTTTGCTTACATGATTCTTGATAGCTTCTATCTCTCTCTCTCTCTCTCACATCTGGAAAAGTAACAGATTCCTCGCCCCATTCCTCTTTCCCTGGTGGTTCTTTTAATCTTTTTCAGTCAATTCTTATTCTTCCTCCTTTGTGAAATGACAGAGTCACGTGGATGCCTTTTCACTGGATTTTCTGTATTGCAACAATAAATCAATACATGTTGCAACCTGCAACTTCGTTACTTTCACCAAACCTCCAAGTACATCCGACAGAATAGGTTCTCCACAGGCAGCAGCAGCTGCTCTTCTGCACTCTGCCAGATCACAAATTCGGAGTAACATTGCATGGATGCTTTAGGGGCCCCCTTCAGAGCCAGGGGCCCAATCACATCATGTGGGGTGCGTGGCCCTCAGTAACACCCCTGCTCTAATGGACATATGGAGGCTGAAGGTTTATACATGAAGAGAAATAACTGGATGACGAGTAGATGTCAGTACATCAAAATGTTAATGATAGCATAGGTGACACAACGCACTTCTCAGTGACATCACATGATTGACCCCTTGCTTTGTCCCACCCTTCGCCAATTAATCCCACCCTCAGCAAATTAACAGCCCATATTTGTTGCTGAAGGACTTGGAATAGAAAAGTGGTGAACACTATAGGAGCAAACAAGGTTGTTAGAGCTATCTCCACGTTCTGCTCCTGTCAAGCACCCTAATGCCCACAAGATAGAAGAGGCAAAGACAGAGCCAGGGGTCACAAAAGGGAACAGAGGGGTAGCAGCTTCTACCCCATTCTACCTCTAATTGAATTCCACTATAATAGGTATATTACTGTATGGATAGGTAATGAAGGCGTTATCGCGTGCCGCTCGCAGCTGTTGCTTTGGGACGCTGAGTTTGATCCTGTCGCATTCTTCGTTTGGGAGCCAGTTCTACAGAGGGAAAACATACTTTGTGGATTCACTGCCGCTTAACACACAGGGGCCGGGACTGCGAGACCCAGGGTTCCGCGCACGACCAACGCAGCGCACCTGGTGTCTCTTCCCGCCCCCCTGCTCCTCCCTCCTTCACCGGCTACCCAGACAAAGGGCGGACAGTCTGAGACAGTCCGAGACTGACCGTGACTGGACTGGGCCAGGGTTCTTATCTGTTACTTTCGTTGCGTTCCCGCGGTACCTCGATCGTAAGACTTTTTATTGTTGTCACCTCTAGGTATTGTTGGTGTTGTGTTCTATTGCTAATTGTCATACTTAGCGCCAGTAGAGCTTCCTGTATAATAGTGGTACCAACCAATTGAGTGTAATATGTGTAAACAGAAGTCTTCTTCTGCTACTAACACTATAGGTAACTACCTAGTGCAGGTAGTCAGTAAAATTAATAATTCTAGAAGGATATCATTGGGATTGAGCTCCACTCCCTTAATCCCCACAGAGAACTCCCTATTAGAACCGAATCAGGTTGAAGTTCCGATACAGGTACATCGTAGTGATTCCTTTGACAATGTATTTACCCAGGAAGATAACCCCGACCAAACTGCCTCCACTGCAATTAACTTGTTAAATGATTCCTTAGATCAATCCAATATGACCCAAGAAAAATCACTCCCACCCTCCCCTGTGTCTGTCCCAGTATCTAGAGCAGTTAGAGCATGTAGAAAGGGCCCGAATAAACGTGGTGGGCTGCGCTCTAGCAGGAAAAGGACTGCCTCGCCTCCTAAAATTATGCCCATAAAAGATACAATTGGGGAGCTTGGTGAGAAGGTGACACTGGAGGATGAGCAAATTAAAAACCTTGTGAGCATGATTGATTCTAAGATTAAAAATATTGTCAAACCGTTGATAGCCAAAATTGATCACTTAACAGCAGAGGTATCTAGGCTTGGGGGTATCATAAACCAGACAGTAGAAAAGGTGGGCAACACACAAACATCAGCCCCTAGTAGAGCCGATCCCGTAGTAAATGTACCAGGTGCTGGGATAGAGAGCAGGGAAAAAACGGCCCCAATTCCCCATACACCCGATTACTGTGCACCCAATAACAACCAGGGAATTAATATAGAAACCCAGCCATCTAAATTCACGAGCACAGGTATTGAGAAAGGCCCGGTCCAACTTATAGTAGAGGCTTCTCCTCTAGTTTTGGTCCTGGCCAATGTACCTCCTTTAAAGCTGGGCCAAGTAGAATCCAATGCTTCTTTGATTAGCAAAGCTTTTCACTGGTTATCCAACAACATGGTGATATCCCCTTGGGGTAAACAGCAATTAGCAGAGGAAATCACCATGGCAAGAAGGGTGGATTGGATAGGGAATGGTGTTAAAAAATTTAAAGGTGATTGTGTAGTCTTGCATTTTCTAAAACCAGAAGTACTTCCTGAGGTTATGAGGAATCTTTTTCCTCCACAACGTAGGAGCACTGATATTGTCCCGTTAAGTTTGGATTTTTTTTACCATAGTAGTAAAATAGGGAACCCGAGTATTCTAAAGACCAAGTGGAACCTGGTATCACACAAGTGGGGTAGGGTCCCCCAACCCAGCGAATGGGAAATTATTCTAGAAAATCGATTTGGGGTGTTATCAAACCTGAATGAATGCGATTGACTCAAATTGGCTGATAGAGCAGTGTCAAATGAGACAGCGGATTCAACCCATAAAGATACCCCCACAGAGAAGGAGCACAGTTTGACATATGTTATTTCCTCGTTCTCGGGGAAAAGGGTAGAGGAAGCACTTACCACCAGTACTGGAATAATGAATAGACCTCTGGAGCCACAGTTAGACCCAATTATAGCGGAACTAGCTCCCGACTTAATTGCACCTATGCTTGAACCCCCATGTCACAATAATACCAATCTAGATCTAGAAATGGGGTGGGGGGATGATCTCCAAGGCTCTTCGCTTCCACAGGTTACACTGGATGTAATGATAGATAATATAGAAGAGACAGGATTGTCCTTTCTTTCCTGGAATCTTGCTGGCATCACCAACAAGCTGACATCTCCTGATTGGTGTGTATTTATAGAACAATTTGACATCTTATTGTTCCAGGAAACATGGTCTGTGACCCCAATACTCCATCAAGGGTATCTTAACTTTTATATCCCAGCTACAAAAAACCCTAAGGATCGACCAGTAGGGGGATTAATAATCTGGGTTCACCAAAATCTATGCTGCAGTATTCATCAAAGGAGTTCCCCACTAGCAGATATATTGCCAATCACTCTTACCTGGGCCAATGGTTATGGGATGGTCATATTTAATATTACGCCAGGGGATTAGCGGGTGGCAAAGCATCAGAAATATTAACCGCTCTGGATCATGAGCTTGAACTTCTCCCAACATATTTGCCTTTCATTGTAGGGGGTGATGTTAACACCACTTTCGAACCGCTTGGCCATGAAGACCAAACCTTATCAGAAGAAGAGGATAGTAAGTGGGGTATCCCACAGTTAGAACTTCCTGCAGTTAACAGATGGACAGAGGCGGCTATCCAATTGAAGGCCCTATGTCTGGCAAGAGGACTCAGAGCAGCAAATGGAAGAACTTCATCTGATCGACAGGGGAACAAAACATTTAACAATGGAAGGTTCTCCAGCCGAATAGATTACATCCTAGTGGATGTTAGATTATGGCACAGGGTGATTGATATGGTAGTTAAAACCCGAATGGAGAGTGATCACAATCCTCTCTGCATGGTTCTCAAAGTAACTGTAGGATCAAGAAAACCAAATCCAGGAGGAGGTAAAACTACCCTGGATATTGTATCCTCGAACAACCAGCGCCATATTAAATGGAGTAGACTTATTGAGAACATGGAGAGATTAGAGGACTTAAAAAAAGTAGTGTTAGAAGAAGTGGCCGAGATTAATTCATATGTTAACAAGCAGAATTTCCCTGAAATTATGCTTGAAGCTCATACGACCTTCTTTACAAAGCTTCAGGAGTTTTTTAAGAAGGAGAATAAACCAGGATATGCCCAGAATAAAAAAGCCCATACAAGGATGGTATGATAAGAGCTGTAGAGAGGCTCGCGAGAACCTTAGTTTAGAACTCAGAAATAAGAATACCTTAGGGGTGAGGAAAGCAAGGGACAACTATAGGAAGGTACAAAAAGAGGCTAAGAAGAAGTGGGACGAGGCCCATTGGCGTGATCTGAAAATCACCTGTGATGCAAGGAATCAGAGTCAATTTTGGGCTCTGGTTAAATGGGATAGAGGAGGGGTGGCTCAACCCCCACAAAACAATGCAGCTCAAAACCAATGGGTAGATTTTTTTAGACCACAATATGCTTCTGTGCCAATTGTAGGGGAATATACTTTACCTCCCACAATCTTCTACCAAGGTCAGCTATTCACTATAAAAGATGTCAGTATAGCGTTGGATTGTGTGACAAGGGGTCGTGCTCCAGGAATGGATGCCATACCAGCAGATGTGTTCTTAAGTGATCGCCCATCCTGGTGCCAGTACTTTGAGTGGCTAGCAAACTCTGTGGCTAGAGGTGCACCTATACCTACCTCTTGGAAGGGCGCAGAAATAATACCAGTTTTTAAAAAGGGAAACAAATCATTACCCAGCAACTATAGACCTATTAGTCTTATAAACTCTGCTAAAAAAATAATAGGTCGTCTAATACAAAACAATCCTGGATCGATGAAAATGATATTTTATCTCCATATCAAGCTGGGTTCCGTCCTTGCACAAGCTCAGTTGATCAGGTTTTTTTCTTTATAGCTCTGTACTGGAGGAATGTGTTGCTCACCAATGGAACCCTCTACGCTGTATTCGTAGACCTAAAATCAGCTTTTGATTTAGTCCCTTGTTCCAAACTCTGGGGGGTACTTGCTGAAGCTGGGATGCCCCCGGAACTATTGACGCTTCTCGTCCGCTTACATGAGAACAATTATGCAATAATCAGGTGGGGTGCTCAGGGCGAGGTGACGGACACATTCCCTGTCGAGCGTGGGGTTCGGCAGGGGTGTGTCCTGGCACCGGCATTGTTTTCCATCTACATCAACGGGATTGTAAACCATCTAAGCCGTTCCCCCACCAATGCACCGATTTTGGCTGGAGCTCGTGTACCTGTTCTCATGTTTGCGGACGACAAGCTCATAGTTTCCCGCACACCAAGTGGGCTTCAGAAGGCAGTTAATGCCTTCGGAGAGTTCTGTAAAACGCATGGACTAGAGATAAATATATCTAAGACCAAGTTCATGTGCTCAAATCAGCGGAATACCTTTAGGGGTTCAATAAATTATGAGGGTATCCCATTGGAACAGGTTGAAGCCTTCACATACCTGGGAATAAGCCTCCAAAGTAATCTGAGTTGGAAAAAACATATTGATACGGCTGTGTTAAAGTTCCATCAATTGGCAGGTATAGTGGCTCACACACATAAAATTTCACTGACCAAGCCCATTACCCCTGCCCTAGAAATTTACAACATGAAGGTAGTCAGTGCCTCCCTATACGGTTCGGAACTTTGGGGTTTCTCCAACCTGAAACAATTAATATTGGCGGAAAATAGCTTCCTCCGCCGCTTGGTTGGGGTCCCCCAAAGTACTCCCACCATAGCATTGGCCTATGATCTGGGCAGGAAAAATATTAAGGATTTGGCACGGCTTCGTCCGTTACTATACTGGAGACGTCTTATGACCACCCCTGAACTAGCACATTTCGCAAATGCCCTAAAGGATATTATAAGGGCAGATCGCTTTCATTCGATCTTGTGGTTAAAAGAAATAAGAGGATTGCTCAGCAAGCTGGAATTAGATCACTTACGGAATTCTCCCAATGTTGAAAGTTTCCCACCAAAGGCTATGTTAAAGAACATGTATTGGGAAATGGTATGGACGTCTACCCAATGCTCAGGCCTCAATACCAATTTAACCGAACGTTATTTGAATATTAAATCCGTACCTTCTTGCGAACTTTATTGGGACATTATTGAAAGACCACTTGACAGAAAATTATATTTTCAATTTAGAATTGGGACGCTTCCCATAAAGGCGTTTACTTGCAAATGGTCGACAAACCAGGACGATAAATGTCCTCATTGCATTGATTTAACAGAGAATATGGCCCATATATTGTTTGTTTGTCCCTTATATGTTAATCCACGACGCATATGGATAAAACCAGTGTGCCTCAATCTAGGAACACGTAGGTGCATAAAGGCACTAAGAATATTGGAATCAGACTGCACACCCTATCTGGCGGTTGCTGTCGCAAAATTCCTAGGTTGGTCATGGATTATACACACCCGCACTTTACAACAGCTAGGCACTGTCTAAAGATATCATTGATATGGTTGATAGTTATGTTTTATGTAGCTAATTTCGCAAATAGCAGCATTATGTTTAATAAGTTTCTTAAAAGATGTCGATTTTAACCTTGTTTTAATATCTATTGTGTAAGTAAGAATGTAAAATTGCTTTTATGACTGCTGTCGAATAAAGCTTTGAAATTGATTTGAAGGCGTTATCGGGAAAGGTACAAGAGGGGGCACAAGGTAATAATGCCCCGCTACCTAAGGCCTTTATAGCTGCTAGCGGTGCCCATTCCTGTCTGTGAGTCCCTGTTATTCACGATTCTGCACAGCTAATATCACAGGCTCCGCATGGTGCCCTTGCTGGCAGTTGCACTGGACAGTGCAGCAAATAAGACAGCGTCTGACGGTGTGACATTGAGGTTATTTTGGGAGGTATTTCCCGGAGTACAAGGTTAGAGTGGTCCTGCCCAGATTTTATTTATTTATTTATTTATGCCTTTTCTAAAGCGCGCTGCAACCCTACGGGCATCCTGGCGCTGTGAAAGTGCGACTAAGAACTGAGCAACATAGGGCAGAAAGAGTGGAATGGGCAAAATGCTCTTGGGCAGTTAGATTTTAGGGAAGAGCCAAGTCTTTATCTTTTTTCGAAAAAGCATCAATTCGTTTGTTTTCCTAATTGCAATGGGGAGGCTATTCCAGAGATGAGCTGCAGCTATGCTAAAGGCTCTGCCACCGTAAGTAGCTTTCCTGATCCTAGGTATACTAATGAGATTAGTGGATGAGGAGCGGAGGGTCCGTGTGGGCTCATACCATTTGAATTTGTTCTGCAGAGGTTTGGGTCCCAAACCGTGTGCTGTCTTGAAAACGGTGCATAGAGATTTTAACAGGATCCTCTGATGCACGGGCAGCCAGTGTAGCTCGGCCAGAGCCAGAGTGGTGGAGGACCGTCGTCCTCGAGAAAGTGTCATTTTCGCTGCTGCCGCCTGAATACTCTGGAGTCTGGAAATCAGATATGCAGGTGATTCCAGTAGCAGAGCGTTACAGTAATCCAGGCAACTAAGGATAGTGCTCCTGACTACGGTTGCTCTGGTCTGTGCTGGCAGAAAAGGCAGCAGCTTTCGGAGGCCCCGCATTAGAGTGAAGCAGCTGCTCACCTGTCTGTTGACGTTGGTCTCCAGACTCAGGTTGTCATTAAGGCTGACCCCCAAATTCCGCACCGTTTTTACTGGGGTCAATGGCTCACCTGAGTCTAGAGGCCAAAAGTCAACAGGCAGGTTGCTGGCTATTCCTCCCACTTTGCATTGCATTATCTCAGTTTTGCCGCTGTTAAACTGTAGTGAGTTGCTTTTTAGCCAGGTTGCCATTTCCAGCATGCAGGTGTGGAAGGTCTCAAGTGATTCTGCATGGGCACCATCAAGAGAAATCATCAGCTGCGTGTCAACCTGGGAGCTCAGATAAATAGGCCACCCTCTTCCTGGTGAACTTAATATCTGCCTCTGACAGTAATTGAGAGCCTTTTCTTACTCACCACGTCCAGGCCCATGGTGTTGTTATAAGCACACAAATTGTAACTAGGATTGCCGGCCTTCGGTGATGGTACCCTTGTTGCGTGGCCAACCAGATTGCCGCCTATTGACCATGCTGGCTGGACCCATTGGTGCCTCCCACAACCGGCATTTCATAAGACACCAGGACCACTGCATCACGCTCCCCTCCCAAGGAGTAACTTGGGGGGGAGGGAGTCTGGAGTTTCTGACATGCATTGGGCATGCCATGCCATGCTGCACTGGACCTTTTCAAAGGCCGATTTCTTGGTATCGTGAGGGAGGAGAAGAGGATGACCACAAGAGGTGCCAATGCACCACGTATAACATGATGGTGATCCCATGGACACTGCCTGCTGGACAATTCATACCTTTAGATGCCCAATTGACATAGGCCTACAGTGAACACCTTGTTGTACACACAGTGGTGTGGGTCTGCAGGTTCAGGCAAAAGGCACTATTCGGTCAAAGGGAGTGTGGAGCAAAAAAACACTCCTGGCATCACACTTTGACATAACCAATCATTGGAAAAGGGAGGAGATGTTTACACTATGCCATAGCTGACAGAAGGGCGAGCCATCAGAGTGGATCTGGCGGGCATACAAGTCATCAAACCTTTTGCTATCACAGGGCCTCGGTCAACATAAGCACCCAAATGGAAGCTTTGCTTTAAAAAGCAAACAACTTATTTATCTTATGGACTCAGAAGTGGAAGAAGCGTGGAATTGAGAATTGCTCCTACCACTGGGCAGAGGCAGACATCTACAAACCTTCCAGCTCATGCAAGAGCAGGTGCTCGTACACCTACAGCCTGATGATTACATCTCTCCAAATGCATTTTAACCTGAGGGTGAACCCCCATTACGAAAGCTTGTCAGGAAGCAGATTAGTGACTGAAGTAGATCCAGGAATGCCACTTCATGACATACTGACAGTGAGCCGAGCTAAAGGATTGTCGAAGGCCTGTGCCTCGCATATGGAGGTAGTGTTCCACGAACCCATAAAGGCTGAACCTATCAACCTAGTCATGCTAATAGATCTGCCAACAAGGGCTGGAAATGGAAGAAGTCAAAAGGTTGCTGTGGGTACTGTGGAGGTCCTATCCACTGCCAAACTAAATACCCCATGCGAGGTAAGACATGCTCCTCTTGTAAAAAGCTCAAAAGCTTCACAAGGGTCTGCTGGTCAATGCAATGTTCAGAAGGAAAGCCACTGAAATCTGTGAATGTGGTTGGCAGCACCACTGACCTAACAGAAGAAGAAGGCTGATCGGATGATCTGGTCAATGATAAACTGGAAAGGGCTGTTAATACCGTGTTAGCTGTGAGACATGGTTGCTCTCTCACTTGATCACTGCCGAAATGTGAAATTAAAGTGGGGAACACCAAAACTACGGCTATTATCGACTCAGGGGGCTCAATCAACCTGATAACCAGAGACACCTACAACATCCTGTCCCCCTCAACCAATTCTCATCCCTGCGAAAGCTACAGTGTGCGAATATGGACAAAGACAGCCATTGGCGCTGAGAGTGAGGTTCTTGACAAGAATCACACACCCTCCTCAGATGACCACAACAGTTGCCTAGGTCGCCCATGCTACTAAGCTGCCAGACAGCATAGGAGTTAGGCCTAGTTATGCTCACACTGAGGGTGCATGCCAGGACCTTGGTAAATATACCTGCAGACTTCAAGAATCTGTTTGAAAGTGTAGGATGCTCTCCACATCGAGAAATAGGTGCAGCCTGTTGCCCTACGACAGCGTACGGTGTCCTTTCACCTAAGAATACATTTGGGAGTGGAGCTAAAAGAACTCAAGCAAGCAGACATTATTGAAAAAGTAGAAGGTGTCCCCAACCTCTGTCAGCAGTAAACCAAAGCTGCCGGGCGAGGTGAGACTATGCGTCAATATACGCCTGCTATATGTAGCCAAAAAATAGAGAGAGGGACATCATGATGGATTTAATTTCAGGATAGAGCACAGTTGCAGTCTTCCAGAACTAGGCCTGGGTGGAGGTTTTAATTACGCCAGCGGAGTCTGTGAAATTTTTGCAATCCGCATTACTCTTGTAATGCAGAATTACTTGATTATTTAAATTCTGCCACTCCGCCGACAGAATTAAGGTATGCAGTAGTTTCTAAAGTTTAGAAACCACTGCATACTTCTCGGTGCATTTGAATACTCTGCCATAATTAACTTTTAATCACTGCAAAGTTTGTAAGGGCACCAAGTGAAATATTCAGTGGTGTCTAAACTTTAGAAACCCACTCACCCGCACCCTTCATACACTGCAGTGTTTAAAATTTTGATCACTGCAGAGTATTTAGGGGTGGGTGGCAATTGTTATGCAGTTGCCACTTCATACCACTCGGTATGTATGACTGCGCTATTTTTATCAGCGCAAAATGCACCCTTGTATCTATTTGTAGATGCAAGGGTGTATTTATTGCAATTGAAAATAGCACCGAATGCCCACTTTGCCCTCAGTGGAACCCTGCTGAATCTCACAGAATTTTAATGTAATTCCACGTGATTCCACGGAATGAAGCTCTGCCAATTCCACCCACCCCTACCCAGAACATGATTCAAGAGGTGCTTGCCGGACTCCTAGGAGTCATACAGTTAAGTGATAACATCCTTGTCTATGCTGCCTCTAACAAGGAACATAACGACTGATTGAAGAACTTACTCCAGAGATCCTGCGAAAGTGGCCTCACTCTGCACAGAAAAAAGAAGTGTGAGTTACTGTAAGACACCATCAGGATCTTTGAGTACCAATTCTCAGCAACAGAGGTGCCCCAAGACCCCACCAAAGTAGGAGATGTCAAGACTGCCCTGACCCTATCATGTGTCACAACTTCCTGGGGATGGTAAATTATTGTGCACGATTCGTCAAACACACCACATCCCTCATTTAACCATTGAGAGAGTTCACTAAGGCTGTTACACCGTGGACATGAAGATCACCCTAGGAGGAGGACTTCCAGCGGGCTAAAGAGGCACTGTCTGCCAGCACCACCGTGGTGTATTTCAGCCCTTTCAAAGGCATGGAGCTGTCAGTTGATGCAAGCCCCACAGGTCCGGGGGCAGTACTGTCACAAAGACAAGGCTGCAAGGAGTGGACCCCTGTTGAATACACAAGTAGAGCACTCACTCCAATTGAGCAGCGTTACACCCAAATTGAGAGGGAGGCAATTGCTATCCACTGAGGATGCTGTAATTTGCAACTTTACGTATACAGACAGCATTCGGGATGTGTACTGATCACAAAACCATGATTCCCCTCTTCCAGGGGTCCTCATCAAAACCCCTGCTGCACATTGAGAACTAGGTTCGCCAGCTGCACGAGTACTCATTCAAGGTGGAGTGTAAGCCAGAGTTCTCAAAATCCAGCTGATTGCCTGTGCAAGAATTCCCAGCTGGTTACCTGGCAGGGAGAACAGGAGGCACAGGAGATGGAAGAGTATGTGTGGAACATCAACAAAATAACACTAGGTGCCCTCCTTATTGTCACACAACAGAATGACTGCTTAAAGTTGGAATATGCAGCAAGGATGACCAGAAAGTGCGAAAGCTTGAAATTCTACTGGAGAAGAGGAGCCCACAAAGTGCCAAAAGCATTGTACAACTTGCACCATGAATTGGCTGCTGATGCAGATGGCTGCTTACTTCGAGGTCACCACTAAGTGATGCCAAGCAGACTGCTATTGTAAGTAACACAACTAGCCCACCTGGGTCACCAGGGTATAGTGAAATAAAAGTAGCCTGAGTAGCATGAATTGGTTACCTTCACTACATGAGCTGGTGTAAATAACTGTCCAAAACTTTTGCCTGTCGGGTCACTTGCTGACCAGATCCACCAGTTCCCACTGGGAGACAGCGTTTACTACACAGTCTTTACATCACAGATCCATTGCAGGCCCGGCTCCAGGAAATTTTATTTGGGTGGGCCAAGGGTGCATTTGGGTGGGCCACTGCGGGATCGATTTGTCACATTTATGTCTGGGCAGGCCTGCTTCAGGACCCTCCTTTATCTCTTCTTAGTCTTACAAGGCCCAGTAAAACACACTATTTTCCAAATCTCTTTCTAAATATTATCACTCTCAAAAAGTGTTTTTTCCATGTAATGTTCCTTTGATGGGAAGAGGAGGTTTCTGAGGTGGGAGTATCAGGCAAGTGACACTTCTCGGCCTCCCTCTGTGCGAGCCTTCAGGGAGAATCCCTCTTCATTACTGCCTCCACCTGACCCCAGACCCCGCAATGCACTCCCTTACAGGCTTGATTATCCACTTTTCTACTGCCCCTCTCCAGTGCCCCTTATCTCAGAGCTGACCTTGGGCCCCAGCCCCATATCAGGCCCCATCGGGCACCACTTTCATTTTTCCCAGTAAAAACATCAGTAAAACACCTTGAAACTTAAAACATTGAATATAGCAGTAAATATAATCAGCACTTTAAAGTATGTTCCACTGAAGCCCTTATGATCCTACTGCTAATTAAATAAACAAAAACAGAAAGGCCATGACAGGGTCGGCTTTAGCGCTGGTGAGAAAGTCCTTTTTGGAGCCCCACCACTGACCTCTTTCTCCGTAAATACCTTTACAACCACCTTCCAACAGTGCCCCTCATCCCTCCATGGGTCCCCTATTGACCTCCTCCTCGGATTCCCTCACTGCCACCCTCCTCTCTCTGTAGCCCCTCCCCCTTATGACCTCCTCCTCAGACTCCCTGACTACCACCCTCCACCAGTGCCCCTCATCTCTCCCTAGCTCCCCCTCCACCCCATGACCTCTTCCTCGGATTCCCTCACTGCTACCCTCCAACAGTGCCCCTCATTGCTCCGCAGCCCCTCCCACTACCTCCTCCTGGTATTCCCTCACTGCCACCCTCCAACAGTGCCACTCATTGCTCCATAGCCCCTTCCACTACCTCCTCCTGGTATTCCCTCACTGCCACCCTCCAACAGTGCCCCTCATCTTTACGTAGCCCTTCTCTCATATGCATTTCCTTTTTGTATAGCGCTACTCATTACAGTGTAGTGTGTGTCAGTACTTTACACCACGCACACATTATACAGAGACAATGAATCATACATGTCTGTAACTCAGTCTACAGGGAATGTCACATAAGCCAATGAGGATTACAAGGTGTAGGAATCACGTGTCATCCATACTGGTGGGCAGTATAATTTAAGAGGGTTTGGTCTGGGGAAACACAACCTTAGGATTTAAAGAGTATTTCATGGGGGTCAGCTTTACTGATTTACTTTTCTGCCCAAACATACTCATTTTACCAATATTAGAATAATGAGAGAATGGGGAAGTTCTAACTATATCACAAAACAAAAAAAAGCGAAGTTCTAACTATACTATTAGTGTTTGTATGCAGCTCTTTGGTGATTCATTGGTCGCTGGTGGTTCATTGGTCGCTGTCCTATGTTAGAATTGTAACTTCTGAACTGCAAGTAACACAAGGATCTCTGTAACAAAGGCAGTAACCCACTGAGCTTCCACATAAAATACAGTTTATCTGTATTTAAAAAACACTAACAGACAAATGGTGCTCTCCAGCAGGATCATTAATCCCGAGCATTATCTGGGCACCGTGTTTTGTCTTATTGTTGTCCTGCATCAGCCATTTTATTTGAAAAGTTTTATATAGCGCTGGCTAAACCCGGAGGTATCGGAGCGCTTTACATGGGGAGGTACAATTGCATCAAAACATAGTTACATAGTTACAACAGTTTCAGGTACATAGTTACTGGAGATACAAGAGTTACAAAGGGATGGCTCAGGTATGGGGAGGGAAAGGCTGGCAGGGGAGAGAGATTCGGTGACGAGAGGGCGGGAATAGAAGAGGAAGATAAGGAGGGAGAAAGGACAGAAGAGAGGGCGGGGTAGGAAAACACAAGGGGCGACAAGAGAAGAAACCGTGTCTGACGATCAGATGGGTAGATGATGGCCAAGGGGGGAACCAGAGCCAACTCCTCAGTAGCTGCATAGGGCAACTCCATGGGTTATCAGCTCAAGGTTGCTTAGTCGCCGAAGTACATCAGAGGGTTGAGGTATCAGCCTGGAGGAGATTATCAAAAGGTTTCAAGGAGAGCGCCTTTCACGGTGTGAGGTGCTGGGTTCCCAGCGATAATGGGAACATTCACAAACCTTCGCTATGTGTAGAATCCCTTAACACTATGGACTCTCTCAGAGGGGTGTCTGAGATTCAAGGGTATGAATGCTAGGATCCCTCCCCAACAAGGGGAGAAGGAGTGCTTTGGTAAGGGGCACATTCAAGGAGGCCAATTAAGGCCTTTTTCCGCTATGTGGGAAACCCTTAACACTGTGGAATCTCTCAGAGGGGAATCTGAGACTCCATGGCAAAAATGTTGGATCCCTCCCCAACAAGGGGCGAGTGAGTGCTATGGCAAGAGGCACAAACATGGAGGCCGTTTAGGGACAGTTGGGTGGTAGGGGAGGACTAATACAGCAGACGGGGAAATGAGAGTAGGTACACATGTACAGACGCCTTCTGCCCTAGATCCGCTAACGATGGAGGTAGAAGGGAAAAACCATGAAAATAAAATAAGTAGCCTGCCGAACTGAACGTAGCTTAATCAAAGTCAATAACACTCCTGATCTAAAATGGGAGGGCTAGCAGAAAGAAGTGAGTTATGGGTGAAAGAGCATAGGCAGAATAAGGAGATCCTAGAAACATTGCAAACAAATGATAGTAGAGGGGAAGGGAAGATGTGCCCCAGGGGGAAGTTTGGCCATCGTTTTAATGTCAAGCCGGTACTGGCAGTCTTCACAGGGATGGTCACCGGGGGTGCTGGAAAGACCTGGAGGATTTATCGTGTTAACAAGGGAATTAGTAAGATACAAAGTTACAGAGAGTAAACAAAGGACAGATGCAGTGTTGCACATTACGTACCATGGTGTTAAAACAAGCGAATAAACAGGGGTGTAGAATATGACATAAAAAGAGTGGGGTGAACAGTGGTATCAGCAATATTCTTAGACGATGCCTGGATCAGTGGAGAGGAGAGAAGATCAAAGGTAGTCCATGTTAGAGTCTCAGGAACGTTCTGAGTCGATCTCAGTATCAGAAAGTGCCTGTGTGGGCCTGGGCGTGCGACATGTATCGAATGATAGTTTGGGCTGTTGTTTGTCAAGTTTGCCCATGTTGCTTGATGAGTCTATATTTTGCACCCTGGGGAGAATGAGCATGGAGTTAATCTTTGTGTATTGAGCTAATTAAGGGTCCCGATGAGTGCTGCCCTGGTGCCACCCTTCAGATCCAACCAGTCTGTTTCACTGGGGTTGCAGTGGTATAATGGGGGTTGTCATTAGCCATGTGTAGCAATGAGGAAATTACTGGGGGATGGCTCCGTCTGTGAGATCTGGTCATTAGGTATTTTGTTTTCGGGCTCATATGGGTACTTTGCTTCTCCTCAGTGGTGCAGTGCCCTGATGTTTGCCCACGTATTGTTCAGGTATTATTCGTCTATTCAGGCAGAATCCTGGGATCATGGTTGTGCAGTTCGTGCATTGGAGCAGACTGGCTGTTACGGTGGGGAATCAGTAGGATGCCACCAGGTATTAGCACTATTTCAAATACACAGCAGCGCAGGTGTTCAGTGCGTGCGGTTGTGCATCATCCCGCTTATTTTTACAATATTGTGCCCCACTCTCAGTCTATATGGTGTGCATAGCATGTCGCGGTGTATGGAAGTTATTGCCAATTCGCGGCAGCATACTCACGGCCCTGCAGGGGTTCAACGGCTCTCAGTGCGGCTGTGATGGGCAGCGTCTCAAAGTTTTACTTCTCTCTGCACAGCCATTTGCTTTTGCCCGGGGTCCCGCCACAGGGGTACACA
Organism: Lissotriton helveticus; assembly: GCF_964261635.1. NCBI lineage: Eukaryota > Metazoa > Chordata > Amphibia > Caudata > Salamandridae > Lissotriton > Lissotriton helveticus. The sequence goes on from NC_136061.1 coordinate 1,306,809,446, forward strand.
TGATAATCGCGATGTGGCACAAAGGTGAATCACCGCAATTATCTTTTGTGAAAGCTCTGCTTTCCTTGGTGCATATTCACTTCTCGCATAAATAGCAGTCAGGATCGTGCCTGCGAGTATAGATCCTGTTGGACAACTTGCTGGTCTACAATTTGTACTGGCCATGGAGTAGAGTTGAAATTGGCTCTGAGGCATTAATACTGAATGTCCTAATCGTCAATGGCAAACTAAGGTATTATCAATGTTTGTCAATCTTCATGGCAATATGAAAAAAGGCCTTTTGGCCATCTGCAGAACTAGAAAACACACGCCAAGCGTAACACTAAGTGATAGAAGTGACAGTCACAAATAATATAGACAACATGGTGACCTACATTGAAACTAACAATCTTCTGCAAAGTGTTTTGTCAGTCTTCTTTGTGGAGAAAGTGCCGAGGTCCCTGCCCCCAAGCCATTCCCTGGGGCGCTCCTGTGGCAGATTATACCACATATCATGAACTATTGTGAGAGTGATATGTTGCGGAGACTGGCACATAAGATAGGAGAGGGAACATACGTTGTCCTTTTGCCCTCATTTTTCAATTCGGGTGCAGGCCAGATTCTCATTTCTACAGACCAAGAAAACAACTACAAGTAATCAAAATACCCGATGTCATTCTATATCCAGTCAGGGTTCATGAAAAAGAGGAGCAATCTCCGAGGGGCAATTAGAGGGCTGCACAAAATGAGCTAAGTGGCAATGACTGAACAAAGCTACTGTAAAGTGACTGGGGTTCATTATAACAACCTAAACTATCAGAGGACTAGTAGTAAAATGTTACATGCTTTTGCATGAGAGTATAAATAGCTTGTACTATGCGGATGTTCATTCGTGAAAATATCATATTTAAGCTTCTCCAAGACAAGTTAAACGAGGCCTCTATGTACCATCAAAATTGTAATGAACATGAGTATGCTGGGTTGGCCCCCTTGCACAGTTGGCATTTCTCGTACTTTGGTTGGTATTCGATTGTGCTGTGAGCGAATTTATTTTAGAGTGGATATGTTTAGATTATCAAGCAATGACACCTCTAGTGTAGAGGTCAGGAAAGGTGAATAGGAATAAACAAACTTCTTTTCTACTGCACTGCATAGAAATATCCATGCAGCAGAACAGTAGGCAAAGGTTACCCTTAACAAAGAAAGGATTTGTCGCCTTTACCATGTGGAGATGAGGGGGTGAAAAAATAAACAAAGCCTCTTAACATGTAATGGTCTTTTGAAGACCCGTGAAGTACTCGGGTGCGGCTGCGATAATCTCCAAAACTGTGTGTGTGTGTATTCACCGGGGAAGCTGTCTGGCCCGAGCAGACGCACACGACCTGAGCGTTGCACGCCTGCCTCACTGCGAGGGCCAAGGCTCCTGTTTGGGTGGGCCAGGCTCAGGTTTGGGTGGGCCTGGCCCACCCGGCCCACCCGCTAGAACCGGGCCTGATCCATTGCAATGTGGTCGTGACAACGAGCGCTTTGTTAGAACGCGATGCCTTTACAACCCAAGTCATTAGATTGACTTGCTGTAGGCGGCGCTCTAGCATAAGGAATAGTATGACGACCAACAGGTGTTACAGAAGGGTCAACAGACTAATACTCACATGAGCATTCAACTATGTGCATAGTTACAAAACATTAAGGTCGGAGTGGCTGTGTTAGTCAAGGAGAGATATGCAGGTAGCAAGTTTGGAATGCCTTAAGAAACTGAGCTATTGGTAGTTATACATCGTCATCCTGAGAACCGCAAGAAGAGGGGATGAGAAGGCACCAGGAACATATCGTTCTTCAAGCGGTTTCATGGGGGTGAGTTGGTGAAGATGGAGAACTGGGTGATGAGCAATTTGGGGACAATACAGAATCGAATCCACCAACAGCAGCAATAGCTCCAGAACCCATTCCACCCAGAGTTGCAGCTTCTGAGGTGACTGCTAGATCAGAAGTTGCATTGAGTCCAGCCGGAGAGTGAGGGCAGTGCTGTGGCAAGCAGCCCTGGGTTAAATGGTAAGGGGTGACCCACATCACAGTACCAGCTGAGAAACAACCCAGCTCCATCAACTCGGTCCAAGGACTTCGCTTAAATAGTATTTAGCTCATGACTATGCTATCTAAAAACGTGTTGAAAGTGGTGTTTGTGTTTTATAGTTTGACAGCTGGGGGGGAATGTGAGGAAGTGGTCCAATACTGAGGTGAAGGGAGTGTATTACTTATTGAAGGTGTTTTGAGAAGTATTACCCGGAGTATTGCGCTACAAGGGCCGTGCCCCGATATTACCTGGTAGCACAAATAGATTGGTCGCCCACCTCCTGGGACCAGAGTTTTTGGTGAAGCTGCAACCTGCCTCTGACTGTCATTGAGCATTGTTCCCCATACACCACGACCAAGCCCTGGGTGTTGTCACGCACACAACACACATAACATGCCCACCGTGAAGGCAGAGTTTTTACTTTACAGCAGAACATCAACCGATAACATTTCGTTTTTTCGTGTACATACAGCCAATAAAATGTTCTCTAAGAAAATATTGTAGATGTAATAGGAGTTTTTATTTTGGGTGTTCATGTCAGCACATTGTTGATTCTGGAAAGAATATCAGACATGCATCACGATTTAATACATGAAAAGTAAATATTATGATGTGAAACACCATGCTCCGTTTTCAACAGACCTTCCCTGGAGTGGTGATGTTTAGTATTTTAACCCCGAATACAAAATTTAAAAAACAAACAAAACTAATCAGTTTCTTGATTTCAGTCTCAAATATTGGAATTGTACCAGTGGCCGTTGGTGAATTGCGAAAGTGATAATGTATAAATACTGCCATGAATCACAAAACAGTGAGGAAGCAATGTAAATTCTATGAAAAATACCGTGCAAACTGGCCCATTTTACAACACGCTTTCCCCAAATGTCCACTATAACTTTAGAGGTTTTGGTGTGACACTAATTAAATCTCCAAGGTGATGTACTATTTAGGGCTGTTTGCGAATGCAAAAGCCAGTTTCTTTTTATGTACGAAAGGCATTTGAATCACTATTTTCGCAATCCAAATGAATAGGGAATCACTATCCGCCTGATTCATCAAGCCGAATTGCGCTCGCAAAGGGCCAGATTCTGAGAATCTGGCCCATTGCGAGCGCAATTTTTGCATTTGGGATTCATCATCCCAAATGCAAAAATCGGTAATTGCTAATTCGCTAAATTGCGAGGAATTACATTTAAGGAATCTCTATTTGAGATTCCTTAAATGCAATTCATCAACCATTTTTAAATTGCTAATTCGCAATTTCGGGCCGCTATTTACCGAGAGGTCAGACCTCTCGGTAAATAGCAAAAACTTAGAAAAATGCTTTTAAAAGCATTTTTCTAAGTTGCATGTTGCACACACACATGTCCTTTGGACATGTGTGTGCGCAACACCAGTTACAATTTGCATTTAAGGGGTGCTACAGGGTGTCCTTTGGACACCCCTGGCACCCTTTAAATCGCTATCTTATTTGCGAGTAGCAAATTGCTAATCGCAAATAAGGAATACTCCCCATTCATTCCTATGGGCCTTTTGGCCCATAGGAATGAATGGGGAGTTATTCTTTATTTGCGAGTAGCAATTTGCTACTCGCAAATAAGGAATGTGTAGGAATCGCTATTTATTTAGCAATTCCTACATGAATACCGTTTTGCGAGTCCTTAATAGCGATTCGCTATGAATCGCTATTATGGGCTCGCAAAACGGCCCGTTGATGAATCAGGCTATATTTTCGTGACTCCAAATGGAATCGCTATTATTTAATGCGATTTTATATAGCGCAAACTTTACCCGAAGGTGTCAGAGCGCTTTACATAAGAACCAGTTGCAAAACATAAGGACTTAGGATTACATGCGTTACATAAAAGATACACACAGAGAAAAATTGCAAATGTATAAGATGTAAAGTCACACAAAGAAGAGACTGGTGATTATAGTTATCTCAGTATACATAGGGAAGGGATATGAATGGATATACTCTAAGAGTCACATAGGAATGGTAGAGAGTACAAAGGTCTATTGCATATACTAGTGATTAGAGTTATCTCTATATACATAGGGAAGGGATATGAATGGATATACTCTAACCCCCACATGCATCATTGTGTTTTGTATTCGCAAACGGTGCGAATCGAATAATTCGGCCGTTTGCGAATGCAAAATGCAATTTTGGGATGCATCATCACTCCTGTGAAAATCGCATATTTAGAATTCGCATATGATTCGCAAACATTAAGGAATCGCATTTAGCATGGAAAAAATGGCATGCATGAAAAAACGCTATTAGCGATTCCCTGAAAAATCGCAAATAGCATTACCTAAAATAAGAAGAGCTCAGACTTGGTGTTATTTTTTTCCAAACCAAACTCTCATGTGATTTTGATCCCTCTTGGTATATAAGTGACACTCTGACCATTACATTTTCTTTCACCATGGCTGCAGTCATAGTCTTGGCATGTAGGCGGAGATTGAGAGCTGCATTCAGGCGCAGAGTAGTGAGTGAAAGGATATTTAGGGTGCGCATAAATTTATTTGGGCTGACTGAGGCAGAAATTTATGATAAGTATAGGTTAAATGTTGATTCTATACTGGATTTAATTGCTGATTTGGATCCTATACTACAGAGGCCCACCCTTAGAACACAAGCCATTCCTACTCATGTCCAAGTACTTTGTTGCCTACATCTACTGGCTTCTGGTTCTTTTCAAGGTGTGATTGCCATTGCTGGGGGGTGTCACAGAGTTCCCTATCAAGGTTTTTCAGAAATTTTTTAAATGCTATGTTGTTGAGGATCAGGCATTACATAGTGTTTCCAAGTACTCAACAGGAACTTTTACAGACAAAGTTGGACTTCTATAACATGGCTCATTTTCCTCATGTCATAGGCTGCATAGATGGTACTCATATTCCCATATACCCACCTTCTCAAAATGAGTACATTTTTAGGAATAGGAAATTGTATCATTCATTGAACATTCAAGCCATTTGTAATTCTAAAACCATAATCACAGACCTAGTTGCTAGTTTCCCTGGAAGTGCTCATGACTCCTACATATTCAAACAGAGTGCCATATTCACAAAGTTGGAAGCAGGACATTTTGGAGATGGATATTTACTGGGTAAGTTATCATGTCATGTTGTTGATATTGTTTTCAGACAAAGAAAATTATGACATGTTTGTAATCAACTAAATTGGTTAAATCTTTTCCATAGGTGACAGTGCTTATGGTGTGAGAACATTTATCCCGACTCCTTATCTCAATCCAACAACCCATAAAGAGCAGAATTATAACCAAGCTCATATCTCTACCAGAAATGTGATTGAGAGGACATTTGGAATAATGAAATCCAGATTCCGTATACTTCATAAAACTGGAGGTGCATTACAATATCGTCCTGAGGTCTGTTGCAAAATTGTTGCCACTTGTGCCATGCTGCACAATGTAGCCATGAAAAGAGGCCTTGGATTGGAATTTGAAGACAACATCCCAAACAACCACAACCAACCTCACCAACCCCAACCTAGAATCAATGGTCCTGATGCAGCAGAGGGAAGGAGAAGGAGAGCAGAGATAACTCAGCATTACTTTTAAATAAAGGTATGACACAGAACAAACATGCTTTTGCTGTAACTTAAGTTTTTATTTCAATTCAAAAGTAATGTAATGTCACATTGTCTTCAAACATATCTTCTGTTTTTAAACAAAATTTTCATTTGATTTTAATCTTCAAATGTATTGATATTGTCATTTATTGAAATTGAAACAAAAATTCTCAACAACTCTCAAATATTTTTCATTTTTTCCTTCCTCTCAACCCCAATGCTTTAACCTGTACAGGGTTTGAATTAAGGTTTTTTAAGGTATCTTTGGCTACATTTCTGACACTTCTTCTTTCTGAAGCTGCTTTAATATTTACATTTGTAGTTTTTGAGGAAGATGCAGTGACTGCAGACTCGGGATGACAGATAGCACTTGGCCCTTGATGGTGCTCTGAAATGAGGCCTTGCATTGACTTCATGCCAGAGGACAGCTCACCATAATATTTCCTCATATCCTTTTGAATTTCAACAGTAGTTTCTATCAATTTGGATGTGTTATTGCACATTCTGTGCATGGCTCTTGTGCTGGAATGCATATTTGCTACTGTTGCTCTTTGTAAAACTGCACCCTGGTTTCCCTGCATTGCTTGACATAGTGTCTCTATTGCTGATGTCATGCGTTCCATTTTGTCTGAGGAGACATTGACCATTTTGACAAGTGCTGTACTCATAATGTTAATGTCTTTGACCATATTGGTGATTTTACCCTTGATAACCCTTATATCCTTTCCTTGCAGGCGCTGTACTTTTAATAACTTCCTCTCAATGAGACTGCCATTTTCAATGTCATCCATCGCTTCATGATTTTGGGAAGGACGTCTGCGACGCCGGAAGAATTGTTGCAGTCTGTGACGCCTGCCTGGGACCCTTTGTGCAGGCTCAGCATTCACTGCTGTATTTGGGACTGGAGTGTTTACATTGTCCTCTGCCTCAGATTCTGTGTCTACCAGTTGACGCAGTCTGCGTCTTTGACTTTGAGGCTCCACTATGGGTGAAGGTGGTGGGTCTAAGTTATTTCCAGCATTATTTATTAAATCTTGTGTAAATGACTCTGCAAATTGAATGAATTCAGCATCCAAATCTGCATCTGCAAATGAAACAGTGGAAGTAAACTGTTAAAGAAATTTGTCTCATTGCCTATGTTTTTTTTACAGGTTAACATATGAAACTCATATATAGAGGCATTGCTGACAAATACACCTAAAAGTGACTCTACATACTTTCTGAATGGACCTTGTTTTGTGATTTCAATAAAGAAATGTTGTGAAAACTACATGTCCCATGATGCCATTCTTTTAAGCAAAGTTTAGCATTATTGTAATACACTGTGGACAAACATGTACTTTTCACATTTTAAGCATTACGAATTGATTAATAAGTCATGCTGTCAATACCATTGTACTGAATTTTTAAAACAATTACCTTGACTTGGTCCTGGCTGCTCAGAGGTGTCTATGTCAAACACTCCAATCACTGCCTCAGTAGGTAAAGTCCCTTCTACTAGTTCCTCCCAAGGGGTAGTTGGTATGTCTTTTGGTGTACCCCCACCAGTTCTTCTTGCTGATTTAATGCGTGACGCAATCCTCTCTTTGGCTCTGCTGCGCAAATCATACCACCTCTTCTGGAGATTGCTGATGTCTCTGTGGGCGACACCTACAGCATTGACCTTTGACTGTATTGTAATCCATATTTTTCTTTTAAAAGCCTCAGGTACTTTTAAAGAATTTTTTCCAAAAAGCTGTTCCTGCCTAGCTGTGACTTCCTCAATTAATATCTCCAATTCTTTTTCACTGAATTTAACTTTCCTTTTCCTGGGCTGCTGTTCCAAAACATCATTGCTTGACTCCATATTCACAAGAAAAAAAAGGAACCTCTCCAGCAGCTTTCAAACACACTCCCCAAACTGCCAAATACAAATTGAAGGTAGCCCACAGGTGGTTGTAATTAGGTTCAGAGGCAGGCACACTGCAATCACTTCTGTATTCATCATGTGCGTATTTTCGCACTTGCCGAATTCGCACCATGCGAATTCGCACATAAGGAATCGCATTTTCCTTGCGATTCGGTAAAAATTGCAATTTTTACCGAATCGCAAGGAAAATGCGAAAAATTTGATGCATCCCATTATGCGAATTCTTATTTGCGATTCCCTAATTTTCGCAAATAAGAATTCGCACAATGTCACAATGATGCATGTGGGGGTAAGAGTAGAGTCTAAGTATTAGGAACTCCCTAATAGTGAATCACTATTAGTATGTATGAAGCAGATGTAATTTGCGACTAGTCACAAAAAGCAGTTTTTGCATGTGCCGCTCATTGACCTGCTCTTTTGTGTCCAACAGAGGAACTGCCTTTCTCATCTCCCAAACCGCATTCCCTGAGGCTGAGGTCGGCTGGTGGGAGCGTGACTGCAATCGGCAGTTCTTCAACTCGCTCTCAGCGCGACCCGCCCAGGTTGCAGTGCGTTGTCTGAGCCCAGGAAAAGCCTACCGGGGGACTGCGAGGCCCAGAAAACACCGCTCCTTGCAGCCGGCGCCTCTTCCCCCGGCGGCCACGCCCACTGAATTGAACGCTGCTTAAAAACCTTTCGCGCCACCCGCTGCGCGGGTGCCGCTCATTGACCTGCTCTTTTGTGTCCAACAGAGGAACTGCCTTTCTCATCTCCCAAACCGCATTCCCTGAGGCTGAGGTCGGCTGGTGGGAGCGTGACTGCAATCGGCAGTTCTTCAACTCGCTCTCAGCGCGACCCGCCCAGGTTGCAGTGCGTTGTCTGAGCCCAGGAAAAGCCTACCGGGGGACTGCGAGGCCCAGAAAACACCGCTCCTTGCAGCCGGCGCCTCTTCCCCCGGCGGCCACGCCCCCCTTCCTCCCTCTATATTCACGTAGTCTCTAACGCGCCGCGGGTCGCGCCGCGGGTCGTAGCCCGGGGCGAAGACCCGGGCAAAGACTGGGCCGTTTTAGGCCGTTAGAGGCTGGTAGAGACTGGACTGGGCCACCCCCCCTGATTTTAAAATTTTTATTCGATCTTCCGTCTTAGCAATCCTTTCAGGGCTCACCTCGTCCCCATAACCTAACAAGAATAGCAATGGTCCTCACGAGAGGGAATAAATCTACAACTAAAGCCCCTAGCGCAGCAGGTAAATTGCTTGGTCCCATGGATGACTTTCTAGCGAAGGCTAACACACTCATAGATGAAAGCATAACACTCATTGAGGAAAGGGTCTCATTAGATCTAGCATTTGCTAAAAGATCCTCACTAGGCATCTTGGCGGAAGCCAGATCTCCAGTATTAAGGGTGCCAAACGCAGTGCTGATTCCAACTAGAGAGAGACGCAGCCTACCAAACACGGTAGATCTGTCGGTATCCCAGATAGCGGACTCTCAACTCAGCTTTGACCTAGAACAAACCCCCGAACTGCTCCCAATAACGCCCGCTGAACTCTCCTCGTCAGAAAAAAGAGTAGAAAGGGGTAAGAGGGAGGGAGCAATCAGTAAGAAAAGGGCACCAGGCAATCCATCCTCCCCAGTAAACCTGGCAATAACTTCAACCATCCCTCAATTTCAAGATGATAGGGCGACACATGTTGAGACTCTAGCGTTAGTCCACCAGGTAGAGAAGGAGCCACCCCCCTTGATAGTCTTGGACCCTTACTCTACAAAACAAACCCCGGTGGATTCTAACGCGGTTGAGGCTCAGGAATTGACACTTTCTAGCATAGCCAGGGTAGTCAAACATGCCCTACAACCCTTAGAACATCGGCTAGGAACCCTGGAATTGCAAATTTCCGAGCTTCTAAAAAATCTAAAAAATCAGCAACCATTTCTACCACCATGTCCTCAAAAATCATTACAAAACAATAGCAAAAATTCAGTAAGCACCAATGCATCAATCCCTAAACCATCCTTACCTAATCCACAACAAAAGACTCTCCAGATAATTACTTCAAATCCTCCGACTAATAAAAACACCTTAATTCAAACTAAAATAACAAAAACTGTAGTAGCCCAAAGCTCTACTAGCAACCTACAACAGCCCACTGTTCCGACTTCCCCAGCTGTGCCTGCTACAGCTGTACCCGCTGCCACTGCCGCAATTCCGACGGCACCGAGCAGTACAGCCAATAAAACCACAGGGAATACCACGCATAACGCAACAATAAAAACTTTACCCCCCCCACCTGTACCACCAAAAACACCTGCGGGCAGGCCCAAGAGAAACACTGCGGGGAATCCTGGCCCGCCAAGATTCCCAGCAGATTTCCCTCCAGAGGCCTCCCCCTATGTGGCAGTCATGGCTGGAGTGCCAGAACTAATAGACTCTATCCCAGAACCGATCTGGTCCCTAAAAAATAAAGTTCAGCACTGGCTCCAGACCAACCGCCCAATCCCATCCTCTTGGCGCGGAAGAATTAGATCTGTAGCCAGGGTCCCATGGGTGGGCAATACCCGAAAAACCATTTCCGGGGACTGTATCGCAATCACTTTCGAGGATCCTCGAATAGTGGATTATGTCTGTGCCTGGGAAGACATCACCCCAAACGGAGGAATTAAGGTCAAGTCCCTCCCCTTCTTTTATCCTTTCAGGCAGGTAGACAGCTATACACAGGATCAAGAGCCCCCTTGGTCTGTCCCATTCTCCAGGCAGGATGACTTTCCAAACATCAGTTATAATGCCCCCCATAATCAATACGAGCCAGACTATTCCTGGCACCCAGTGAGACAACGCCGCCAGGGAGGAAGGTGGGACGATAGAAGACCTCATACACATTGGCCTCCACATAGAGAGCAATCACGATGGGACCCATGGCAAAACATCCCACTAAGCAATAGGTTCAGCGGCCTAGAAATGGTCGACTGACCATCAATAGTAGCTCCTCCCATCGACACTCAACTATCTCCCTCTTCGCAGCCTAATACCATCGCCCCACTTACCAGTAACAAGGACACGATAACCCCAGAAGTAGAATCGGCAGATGATGCTTCATCCCTCATAGTCTCTTATTGGAACATCGCGGGCCTCCGAAATAAAATCGAGGATGGCTCTGCGCAGAAGTTTTTAGCCCCATACCAAATAATTTGTCTCCAGGAGACATGGTCCGTAGAAGAACATCATCTACAAGGCTATAAAACTTACAATGTTCCAGCCCTAACCAGTACAATGGGCAGACCAAAAGGTGGGCTAGCAATATATATTTCAAATTCCCTACCTCTCAATAAAGTGGTCACACTTTCTCAGGACGATAATCATCAAATCCTATCACTTACCTTTTCAAACAAAGACATCATTATTCTGACCAACACGTACAATAATTTATCGGAAGATAACTTTATAATCCTCCTCACCACCATAACCGATAAATTAAAACAAGTACTCCATCAGAGCCCTGCAGACAAAGTAACCCAATTAATTTGGGGAGGCGATTTTAACCTCCATCCCTGCACAGCTCCCAATTTAATGTGTTGTGGGATCGTAGATGACTTCAACGTTCCACTAGCACACCTTGCACACTCTAAATTAGGAAATCTAATAAACATCGCCCTATCAGATCTGGATCTTCAGATTGCCAATCATATAAAAGCAGACCTAAATGAATTTATACCGACTTATGTGGGTAGAGGACACAAGACAACAGTAGATTTTATATTTCTCTCCCAAACCCTAACGCCGAAATTCAAAAACTTTGAAGTCATTGTCACTCCTTTTAGTGATCACGCAGCCCTAATACTAACAATGTTCATGCCTGCCAACCTCTCCCATAAATCAGAGATGGCGACCACTCTCAGGCAGAACAAGATTGACATCAGTAAACGGAATGGACTAACAATCAGATGGGCTAAAATTAACCCATCCGACATAATGAAAAAATTAATAACGCGGTCCTACCCTAATATAATGAAATGCCTTGATCTGACAACTAGCCATAAAGAAGTCTTGAGAAATTTTAACCTAATACTAGATGCTATAAAAGACTTACTCACCACAAAATCTAAAACAAACCGCCCTACAAAACCAAAGTGGTTTAATCATAACTGCACAGCGGCCCTATCAAAGTTGAAATCCGCACTCAAAAACAACCCACGTGATGCGGCTCAGATCCAGTTGCTCAGGCGACAATATACAGGGGAAAGAAAGCTGAGAACTGCCCAACTAAAGCAAAAGCTATGGGATGATCTCCACCATGGTGCAGTCTCACAAAACAGCGAGCTTTTCTGGCGTACGGTCAGAACCCCATATCTCACAGAAAGAGATACCCCAAAAATAGAAGTCGCTATCGACGAAAATACTTGGGTTTCGCACTTTGAGGAAATTTTCAAGAATACCCTCCCAACAGAATCCCCCCTTCCCAAGGTAAACTACCCTATTCTGGTCCCTTTTGATATTTCAGACCTTGTAGACGCCCTACAGAGTAGTAAAACAGGCAAGGCACCAGGACCCGACGGGGTCCCAGTGGACCTTTTTAAAAGTAACCAAGACCTCTGGGCCCCCATCCTAACCAGAGTATGTACAGCAGCAGCAAGTGAGGGAATCCTAACATCTTGGACAAAATCAATAATGGTTCCCATTTTTAAAAAGGGAGACCGACAAGATGTAAAATGCTACCGGCCCATATCACTGCTGGATTCGCTCGGGAAAGTAGTGGGGAGAGTGATTTTAGAGCGCCTCCAGCAGTGGACTGAGGACCGGGGCTTAATTTCGGATATCCAATTTGGATTCCGAGAAGGATTTGGTACCCTAGAGCAGGTCCTCAATCTTACTCTACTCTTACTTTAAAATTACACTTCTGCAAGCTGCTATTTCGTTTTAACAATTTTAAAAACCTATTGCTGTGAGAATATGTGTTTTTAAAATTACATTTCTGTGCTCTTACTTGTTTTCTGGTCGCTACTCCCCGGTCCACCACAGCCTGTGCTGATTGTGTGGAGGGAGGCTTAAGCGACACCACTTCCTGGTTGTCCCATCCTGGGCAGCCATCTTGGGGAGGTTGACGGGCTAGTCTCCCCCCTCGCCCTCACTATTTTAGGGCGGGAATATTGCGCGCACGATCACCTACCAAACGAAGATCATAGCGCTAGCGCTTGAATGTGACCAGGATTTCTGCAAGCTGCTATTTCGTTTTTAACAATTTTAAAAACCTATTGATGTGAGAATATGTGTTTTTAAAATTACACTTCTGCAAGCTGCTATTTCGTTTTAACAATTTTAAAAACCTATTGCTGTGAGAATATGTGTTTTTAAAATTACATTTCTGTGCTCTTACTTGTTTTCTGGTCGCTACTCCCCGGTCCACCACAGCCTGTGCTGATTGTGTGGAGGGAGGCTTAAGCGACACCACTTCCTGGTTGTCCCATCCTGGGCAGCCATCTTGGGGAGGTTGACGGGCTAGTCTCCCCCCTCGCCCTCACTATTTTAGGGCGGGAATATTGCGCGCACGATCACCTACCAAACGAAGATCATAGCGCTAGCGCTTGAATGTGACCAGGATTTCTGCAAGCTGCTATTTCGTTTTTAACAATTTTAAAAACCTATTGATGTGAGAATATGTGTTTTTAAAATTACACTTCTGCAAGCTGCTATTTCGTTTTAACAATTTTAAAAACCTATTGCTGTGAGAATATGTGTTTTTAAAATTACATTTCTGTGCTCTTACTTGTTTTCTGGTCGCTACTCCCCGGTCCACCACAGCCTGTGCTGATTGTGTGGAGGGAGGCTTAAGCGACACCACTTCCTGGTTGTCCCATCCTGGGCAGCCATCTTGGGGAGGTTGACGGGCTAGTCTCCCCCCTCGCCCTCACTATTTTAGGGCGGGAATATTGCGCGCACGATCACCTACCAAACGAAGATCATAGCGCTAGCGCTTGAATGTGACCAGGATTTCTGCAAGCTGCTATTTCGTTTTTAACAATTTTAAAAACCTATTGATGTGAGAATATGTGTTTTTAAAATTACACTTCTGCAAGCTGATTATATGACCTCTTCCCACCCCGCGCAGCGGTGACGCGCAGCGGTAGCGCCGTATACGCGCCGAAGAGGCGCCAAAGAGAAGCCAGTCTGCGCCAGTCCGCGTCCAGACGCTTCTCGCTGGCCCGGGTCTGGGGTGGTGACCGGCACCATGGTGGGTACTCGAATTGCCTATAACTCCACGAGGTTACACTCCTTACGTCCCCCCGTCAGTCTTTCCTGTTGCCATTCTGTCTCCCCAGCTAATATCGACCATCACTGTAAACATTGTACATGGAGCACCTCCCGCCCATATAGCGACTCCCTCCCTTTGGGAGAGACTTGGAGAATGTATCTCCTTAATTGCCGGTCGCTACCCAAACATTTCACAGAGCTGCATCTGTTGATCGATGAGCTTAATCCTGACGCCCTATTTTTAACGGAAACTTGGCTTCAGATTGACAACGACCCGTCCTTAATATGGGCCACACCTCCAGGCTACACACTTAAGCGCCTCGACCGCCAATCGGGGAGAGGCGGAGGCCTAGCAATTATATACAGGGACAGCTTTAAGTGTCGGGTCACTCCTAATTCCCTGCTGACTTGCGAGAGCTTACACTTTGCACTTGATCTCTCCCCTACCACCACTTTTTCTGGTATTTTACTCTACCGCCCACCGGGTTCCCTGAATAATTTTATCACTCAAATTACTGATCTCACTGCCAACGCAGTCTTGACCTCATCTAACCTCACCCTGCTTGGGGATTTTAACATCCATTCAGATGACCCCCAGGATATGGCAGCTAATAACTTGCGTGCCAACATGCAAGCGTTAGACCTCTGCCAGAGAGGCCATCAGGCGACCCACAAGAAGGGACATCTCCTTGATCACATATACAGTAATACCAACCTTAATGTAGAGTCCCCTGTTCCACTGCCTTGGACTGATCATTTTTTGATACCGTTCACCTGGCTTTCTAACTCCTGTTCCCCCCGTGAGGCCTCTACCAAGTACATGGGCAGGAAATGGTCCTCACTTCCCCTCACCGACTGGACATTGGCTCTCACTCAAGACCCCCCGAGAAGGGCCTTGACCCCTGCCTCTGCTTCTAGCAACTTTGATCACTGGATCTCCAGCACCCTAGACCGAGTTCTTCCCAAACGCCCCTGTAAACTCATCAGAAGACCTAAAGTTGCACCCTGGTACACTCCTGCTCTGAGGTTATTAAAGCTTGACTGCCGCAAACTAGAGAGAGCGTGGAGGAAGGACCATTCTCTGTCTAGGAAAGATGATTATAGGTCCGCAATAAGGCTCTATAAATCAGAGATTAAATTGGCGCAAACCTCCTTCTACGAAGGGAAAATTAGTGCTGCAGCCAACGCGCCTAGGGAAATCTTTAGGATAGCCAAGTCCCTTATTTCACCCCCGGCTGAGCGTCCTACTGCTGAAGGGGCACAAGACCGCTGTAATGAGCTAGCTGCCTTCTTCTCCAAGAAAATTTCGACCATATACTCTTCTTTTAGTAATCCTACGGTCAACGCCCCCTCCGTCCCATCTAAGCCAGCTGATTCTCCGGCTCTCTGCAAACTGGATATAATTCCGCTTCTTGATGCCGGCAGCCTGGATAGATTAATTTCTAAAGTTTCTTCCGGGTCTCCCAATGACCCGGCACCCCCCCGGATCCTTGTCAAGGCACTGGACGTTATTCGTCCTGTCATCCTGGAAGCCTTAAACACCTCCATCGTGGCCAGGTCGGTCCCACTCCCCTGGAAGTGCGCCATGGTGAGGGCGCTTCTCAAGAAGCCCTCCCTGGACCAGAGCAACTTGTCCAACTATCGCCCCATTTCGTTGCTCCCCTGGCTGAGTAAACTGCTGGAGAGGCACGCCAACAATATCTTAACAGACTATTTGGAGTCCAACTGTCTGTTGCGTGCCTCCCAGACAGGTTTTCGCCCTCAACATGGCACAGAAACCGCTATGTTAGCGGTTACAGAGGAAGCAAGAACGACTTTGGATCGGGGAGGAAAGGTGGCCATTATCCTGTTAGACCTTAGCGCCGCGTTCGACACGGTGAACCATGCCACGCTATTACACCGACTGGCGGGCATGGGCGTGTCGGGCGCGGCTCTAGACTGGCTTACCTCCTTTCTGAGTGAGCGCTTTTTCCAGGTCTTCGAGGGTGAGATAGTCTCTCCCAAACACCCTCTCAGGTGTGGGGTCCCTCAGGGCTCCTCCCTGAGCCCGACCCTCTTTAACGCCTACATGGAACCTCTGGACAGGATAGTCCATCCCTTTGGTGTGCGTATAGTCACCTACGCGGATGACACGCAGCTTGTGGTCTCGTTAGACCACGCAGATGGATCATCCGACACCTTAGGCCCCTGTCTAGAGGCTGTTGCCAGATGGATGCAAGCCTCCTGTTTGAAGCTTAACGGGGAGAAGACAGACATCATTCTACTCGGAAATCCCTCCCCGTCTGCTCTTGCACCCGTCTGGCCACCATGTCTTGGCGCTCTTCCTGCCCCCAAGTCCCAGATAAAGAGCCTCGGGATCTGGCTTGACACCGCCCTTGATTTCTCGGTCCAGGCTACTAAGACTGCCGCCACTTGCTTTGGACTAATGAGGATGCTCCGGCGGGTGCTCCCTTTGCTCCCTTTCCAGGCGAGGAGGACCATGGTCCAGGCCCTGATTCTCTCTCGCCTGGATTATGGGAATGCTCTCTACCTAGGAGCACCGGCTTCGGTACTGCAGAGGCTTCAGGTCACACAAAACAGTGCGGCCCGCCTACTGTTCAATCTCTCCCGTCGGCAGTCGGCGAGGAAGGCTCTGAAAGACCTCCACTGGCTCCCAATGGCTGCCAGAGTGCAGTTTAAAGCTTTGTGCATTATGCACAAATCCTTTCACCGTGTAGGCCCAGCGATTCTGCACCCTTTGGTCACGCCTTATGTCCCAGCACGCCCCCTTCGGTCTGGTACCTTGCAGCTGGCCACCTCCTCTAAAATTAACAAAGCCCGTTGGGGTGGCCGCTCTTTTTCCCATTCGGCGACCAGACTCTGGAATGCCCTCCCCTTTGCCATCCGAGGAAATAGCAACCTCCTCTCATTCAGAAAGGCCTTGAAAACGCATTTGTTTGCTAAATCCTGCTGATCTGCCCCGAGCCTGCGCTAAACCATTTTATCTTCAAGCGCTGCGAGGCCCTAGGGCAGTTATGCGCTATACAAATGCAATTTTTCATTTCATTTCATTTCACTCTAATAATGGGGAAATACACACAGGCCATTCCCACTAAGATATATATGGCCTTTGTTGACCTCTCCGCAGCTTTCGACTGCGTGTCGCACAGAAAGCTGTGGAGGGTCTTAGCTCAATTGGGAATAGATCTACCCCTTTTAGATTTTCTCAAAGAGCTCTACACTGGGGCCACAGCCAGAGTACGCTTTGGCGTCAATGGTGAGCTGACGTCTCCGTTTAGCGTAGGGCGTGGGGTCAGGCAGGGATGCGTCCTGGCCCCCTTCCTCTTCTCACTCTACACCAATGGTTTGGAGGGGGAGATGTTGGGGGGGGCCCAGGACCTCCCACGCATAAACCGTCGCCTGATCCCAGCCCTGCTCTACGCGGATGACGCCGTCATTTTAGCACGAACACCCAAAGAGCTCCAAAAAGCAGTGAACAGATACACGTCCTTCATGGGCAACTTAGATTTAAAGGTGAACGTAAAAAAAACGTTCGTAATGACAGTTGGCAGACACCGAAAAAGAACCTATCCTATAGTCCTTAATAATCAAAAGCTCGAATCTACCCCACATTATCCCTACTTGGGGGTTATGATAGATGACCAACTCTCTTGGAAGCAAGCAGTGAGCACCAGGGCACTTTTATTTAGGAGATCAATTGCAGCATTAATAACTTTTTCCCAGAAATTAGGCAAGAGACCGCCAATAGAGCTCCTTAAGATTTATAACGCCAAATGCCAGGCAATAGCTACATATGGTGCAGGAGTCTGGGGGTACACAGACGTCAGCCCTATTCAAAGGGTGGAAAACACCTTTTTAAGATTCTTACTAGCTACCCCCAAAGGCACCTCAATCTACGCAATGCACCTAGAACTAGCCATACCCTACTTAGAGGATTTAATTAAAATTGAACCTCTGATGTTGTGGCGCCGCATTTGGAAATCAAACAAAAACGCTCTGACTCAAGCCATTATCACAGATGCAATGAATATGGACAACTCTGCAAAAATAAAGTGGCTCCTATATGTCAGGAACTTTTTTACTGATTTAGGCTTCGAGAACTACTATTCAGACCCGACAACTATAACGGTCATTCCAAAAAAAGATCTTAAACGCCGAGCTTTATGTCATCTGGAATCGTTAAGACTCGCCTCCAACTCCACAAAAACGGCAGTGATTCATTCAAACATGATACAAATAGCCTTTGTCATTCACCCGTACTTAGAACTCCAAATATCAACTTACGAGAGAATGCTTATTACAAGATTCAGGCTAAATATTTTCTTTAGAATGGTCACCTTTCCCTCACAAAATTGTTGGGAAGCTACACTCCCGCCGTGTCCCTGTGACGGTACATCAATGCAGTCGAATCTGCACGTGATCCTACTTTGTAAATACCACCAAGCCCATAGAAAGATCTGGCTTTTACCAATATTAAAATCTTGGGGACTGAGACAGTGCAGACCCGCTCTTCTAAGACTGCAAATGTTGGAAACACCGAATGTCTGTTACTTTATTAGTAGTTTCTTAAAGTGTATTATGAAACATAGAAAGAATCTCTAACAATCCTGTCAGTTTGAGCATAAGCGGTACTTTGCACATTTCTTGACTAATTTTTCTCTTTTTAATTGCGAAATGAATTTTATCAGAAACATATGTAACATGTTTACTTTTACTGTGTTTTGATATTTTGTGTACTTTTATGGTTTTTTCACTGTGAATAAGCCGAATAAAGATTTATATATATATATATATGTGCAACTTACCACCAACTTGAATTAGGTGCTAATCAGGTGCAACCTATACCAACTGAAACAAAATGCATCGGGCACTTTTACAATGGCAGCTTTGTATGTTGTTGCAAGGAGGATGAGGATTTTGGCTGGTATGCAGAGGTGGAGTAGAGAGGAGAGGATTGTTAGGGTTAGGGTAACCCTTTTTAACCAAATAGAGGAGGAGATCTAATTGCAGATTTAAATCTGCTGCTACATACACCAACAGACAGAAGTAATGCTATTCTACTGCATGTTGAACAAGCATTTGCAATGCAATAGGTCTCCCATTTGTTCAAGTTAGAGCTGTCGGCATTGTAAATGACAATGGCCTTTATCTGTTTTTAACACGAATTAAATAAAAGGCATTGTCATTTACAATGCTAATAGCTCAAACTCTCATAAATGCGAGCCCTATTGCATCAGTTAGAGGTAGAGTTATTGGCATTTTAATTACAATTTTACGCATCCAATAAATTCCAGCACTGCTGGTTGAGGTATTTACTACGTGAGGGAAATACCTCTTATACCAGGTGTCAACTTGTGAATGTGGCATAACATTTGGAATCAGTATTTAACACACCACATTCCACATATTTTGACTTTTTGACGGCCTTTCCCCCAATTAATTTCTGCAGTTGTCTGGAATGTATTAGTGGGAAAATCCGAGTGTGTGTCAATTAGCACACAACTTGTAATTCTGATCCATGGATCTGAATTGAGTCCCCCATTTGTAATGAGGGCCTATAGGCGAGTAACTACAGCACCTATTAGTAAAACGCAAAGAGATGTTTCAGTCTGTGGTATGCGCTATTTGAAAGATCAAATGAAGCAGAGCTGCTGTGTTAGAGGAGTATTGTGACAGCTGTGAAAATAACGGAATACATTTTAAACAAAGACTGTAATTTTAACCAAAAATCAATTTTCCCCATCTGATACGTGACTTTAGGTCAGAACTGTGTGGTTGATAATGAAATTTCATTTTGTAAGTACTAATAGCTGGTACGTCTCCGGGCTTTGCCCCGCCCCCCTGGAGCCCCCACCTATGTATCCACTGGCACCATACAAGCTAGTAGAGATGGAGCAATGTATTAACAGGGCGTAGGGTTTAGAGCACCCCAAGTGTCACTGTACTTGAGGCTTCTGAGTGCTGGTGTACATTTTGTGGTTTAAAATCTTGATTTCAGCGCTTCTGCTCAAAAAGTGTTTCTCTGCTCAAAAAGCCAATGACTGGCGCCATCTTACTTAAATAGCGCCTTGAGGCCTGAGTCTTGTATGTTTTTGTGGCTGCAGACCTGTGAATGCAGACCAGGGGTGCACTGGCCTACCGCAAGGGACGAACACGCATCTCTTGCCGGACTGGTCTCTTTGGTGAGACCAGTAGGGCTAGGGCACTCAACGTCTTAGCGCTCACCAGGATCCCCTGGTAGCAGAACAGCAGTGGTGCTCTGTCCCCATCAAAGCAGTAAATCTACCTCATGCCCAGGAGTAGGCAAGCAGGATCCGGCGTGAGGCGTGCTCAATTGATGGAGCGCGTGTGCTAATTGCCCTCTGGTGCACAAGTGATACCTGATAATGTTACTGATCGATCGGGACGGTGGCGCATGGGTCACAACAGCTCACCTCCAGCCTGCATCGATGATGGGAGGGGCTCATGAATACCGGGGAAGTCTTGACTATCAACACACTCAAGTCTGTTTATTGGTATCTTGCAAGGTGCATTAACTGTAATAAGCGTGCTTCAGACAGCCAGGTGCAAAGTGGACTGCTGAAAAAGTGAAATATACACCGGTCAGAGAGAAAGCACTGCAGACTGGCCTAAAGCTATGCCCTCCCCAGCGGAGGGTAGCATAGCATACCACCAGTTGAGCATCAATTAAACAACTGATAAGTATGAAAAGGGCAAAACTGCGGGGTCGAAGGCAAAGAACAAACAGTACGCCTCAAACAGATGGACACCCATAGACACAGGTAGAACGGCTGCCCCGGAAAATAACCAGTGGGTGAAGAAGGACCCGGTGAAGCAATAGGGACGAAGGGGTAACGTGAGTGACACACAAGCACATGAATCATTACTGGTTGCTGTAAAATCACGGCAGGACCGTCAGTGACTGCAGGCGAAGATCCTGTAATGTCATCAGTGTACAGTATGTACACCGCAATCTCATCAGTGGCCAATTGCACACTCGTAACTACATCATATAATGCAAACATGTAATTACTACAGATACCATAATGCACGCACATAATGTCATCATAGTGCATGTACGTAATTCCATGACTGCCCGTAAGGCACGCTTGCTATTTTATAATTCACGCCAGTAATGTCATCACACGGCAACATGGGGCATGCACCAAAACCCCCCACTGCGTCCACCCAGGTACACAGCAACCCGTGGGATTGCAACCTACCCCCGCACACTGCCCCACTGCAAACAGGCGGGCCGGACTACAGGGAACATGGTGCCAGAGAAAAGCAGCATGACCACCCTTGGAAGAACGCCACCGAGCCCAGGCACCCTTAGACCTGGTAGGCATACTGCAGAAAACACTGACCCAACGCAGCTGCACCGCAGGCCACAGGGAACCAGAACTCCGGAAAAGAACCCACGCAGCTTCCCGACCACAGAGGCACATCCGTTCACAACCTAAGGCAGCAGCCGAGGAGACGAAGCATCCCTGCACACCAGGACAGGCCCCCAAGCCAGCTGCGGGCAAGCACGTCCACAAGAACACCAGAGCAAAAAAAACGCGCGCCTCACAGCAGGGGGAGGGGAGAGAAGAGGGGGCCTGCGCAATTGTCTCATGGGAGGGAGCGGCTGGCGCCGCTATAATTGCTGCCATATGCCAACCACTTGCTCCCGCGAGGAAATCGCTAAACATGCATGCGTTGCAAAAGAAAGCAATGCAAAGCGTGCACCTTTTTGGGGAGAAAAGCTCATCAATGACATGAGGTCCTCTTCTATGCAGTGCATGCAGGCTGTGTAGGCGAGACCTAAAAACTGTTCACTGCACCTTTTAGCCTTTGGAAATTACCCGGGAGTAATTGCTGTAGGAGGAGGAGTGTCACAAAGTGCTTTCTAATGTTTTTTTAGAAGATTCCTTGACGTTATAATGTCTAAAATTGAACATTGCATTACTCTTCCTGAATCCCAAAATGATGTACAGCATATAAAACTGAAATTTTAATTGTATTGCTCAATTGCCAAATGTCTTAGCCTGTGTAGATGGTAATCAAATTGCTATGTGTCCAGCCTCTGCAAATTAGTTTATTTTCTGAATTCACAAAAATAGTCACTCCCGCAATATCCAGGTTGTTTGTGATGTCACCTGTATCATACACACCTTGTAGCCCACTTTCCAGGCAGCACAGAAGTCGTATAAGTTCCACCACAGTCAGATATGTATTTGTCTGTCTCAAGGTGATTGTGGTGATGGTTTTTGCTTGATAACTTTTAACACACAAATGGAGAGGGGAAGGTGAGGCCACCATACGTCCTCCCCCAACTACAATGTTGCAACACGACAAAGGGGCATATCATCAACGATCAGCAATAAATATCGCAGAGCACGCTTAGCGCAATTTTGTTTAATGCCGGCTATCGCCGGATTTGATCGCCGAGATATCGCGTTATTTACACCGCTTATCTCCACGGCAATGAAAAATCCGGCGATAGCGGCGAAATGCAGGTTTATCGCTGTGAATCCAGCGATAAACCTGCATCGATAGGGGAATCTTTAGTGAAAGGGAGATGTGGATTTAGCCGTACAATCCACCTCCCATGTAAAAGATAGTCAAGTCAGGATATTCAAAGACGTAAAATACCGGCGATAACCGCGGTTAGCGCAGCTTTTAATATTGCTATATGTGTCCAGGGCGGGCTTGTAAATACCGCAAGGGACAGATAGCGATATTTTTAATGTTGTTTTTCTAGGGAACGCCTACTTTGCATCTCATTAGAGATGCGATGTAAGGCATATGGAAAACCGGTGCTAAGACAAGGAAACATGCGATAGCGTGTCCTTGCTAATACTGCGATGCTGTTATCGCTGCTTTTCAGACGAAAGCAGACATTAAAGCGGCAATAATAGGCTTGATAGTATGCCCCAAAGTACGGTAGCTCAAACATGAAGAAGACAGACTGTTTTCCTATTTTAGAATACAAGTCCAAGCCTTATTTGAACATCACAAGATTACTGTTGGAACATGTGGGAAGACAAATCTCTTGGAAGAGGAAGCATCACACACAGGTTGTGACATGCTTCATCATTGGCAACCTCTTCCTACTCCCACTAAGGCAGACTCAATCGCTTGGTGTACTCGAACAGAGGATGGAGTTCTTAGATGAAGATCTACTGGATAAATGGTGGGATCCAGAAAAAGTAAAACATATTTTGTGCTACTTTTAGATGACAGAGCTTATGCATTAAGTCCTTGGACACTAACACCTTATTTGAACCTCAGTACCTGAAGTGAGTGAAGACATATCCGAGCTCACTCTACAACAGGGCACACCTTTGGCATACTCAGAGGATGATTCGGGTGGTTGCACAAGAGTGGTGGAGCTCTACAGATGCCTACAGCATGCCTTGCCCCTCCTAAGCGAGAGTTGCCTCGTCGTTGTAGACTCCTCGGACTGAGTCTCAATAATATACAAAATGGGTCGCACTCCGACTCCACCCACCAGCAGGTGTGCCCCAGGAGCATCATGGTAGATGCAGTCTTTAGATAGCGTGTGCGCTATATCGATGAAAAGTGTATTGTAGCAAGGTTGCAGCACCAGCTCTGGACACCGGTGTTTCGGAATAGTTGTTCCTCGTCAGCAGAGTGTAGGTTATTCGGGGTTAGCTGTGCAGGCTGCCAAGTGTTCACAGGTTGATACCTCTCACGGCGCGGGTGCGGGATCCGAGCTCGTCAGCTCAAGCTCGAGGGAGCCTATAAATGTACAAAATGGGTCGCACTCCGACTCCACCCACCAGCAGGTGTGCCCCAGGAGCATCATGGTAGATGCAGTCTTTAGATAGCGTGTGCGCTATATCGATGAAAAGTGTATTGTAGCAAGGTTGCAGCACCAACTCTGGACACCGGTGTTTCGGAATAGTTGTTCCTCGTCAGCAGAGTGTAGGTTATTCGGGGTTAGCTGTGCAGGCTGCCAAGTGTTCACAGGTTGATACCTCTCACGGCGCGGGTGCGGGATCCGAGCTCGTCAGCTCAAGCTCGAGGGAGCCTATAAATGTACAAAATGGGTCGCACTCCGACTCCACCCACCAGCAGGTGTGCCCCAGGAGCATCATGGTAGATGCAGTCTTTAGATAGCGTGTGCGCTATATCGATGAAAAGTGTATTGTAGCAAGGTTGCAGCACCAACTCTGGACACCGGTGTTTCGGAATAGTTGTTCCTCGTCAGCAGAGTGTAGGTTATTCGGGGTTAGCTGTGCAGGCTGCCAAGTGTTCACAGGTTGATACCTCTCACGGCGCTGGTGCGGGATCCGAGCTCGTCAGCTCAAGCTCGAGGGAGCCTATAAATGTACAAAATGGGTCGCACTCCGACTCCACCCACCAGCAGGTGTGCCCCAGGAGCATCATGGTAGATGCAGTCTTTAGATAGCGTGTGCGCTATATCGATGAAAAGTGTATTGTAGCAAGGTTGCAGCACCAACTCTGGACACCGGTGTTTCGGAATAGTTGTTCCTCGTCAGCAGAGTGTAGGTTATTCGGGGTTAGCTGTGCAGGCTGCCAAGTGTTCACAGGTTGATACCTCTCACGGCGCGGGTGCGGGATCCGAGCTCGTCAGCTCAAGCTCGAGGGAGCCTATAAATGTACAAAATGGGTCGCACTCCGACTCCACCCACCAGCAGGTGTGCCCCAGGAGCATCATGGTAGATGCAGTCTTTAGATAGCGTGTGCGCTATATCGATGAAAAGTGTATTGTAGCAAGGTTGCAGCACCAACTCTGGACACCGGTGTTTCGGAATAGTTGTTCCTCGTCAGCAGAGTGTAGGTTATTCGGGGTTAGCTGTGCAGGCTGCCAAGTGTTCACAGGTTGATACCTCTCACGGCGCGGGTGCGGGATCCGAGCTCGTCAGCTCAAGCTCGAGGGAGCCTATAAATGTACAAAATGGGTCGCACTCCGACTCCACCCACCAGCAGGTGTGCCCCAGGAGCATCATGGTAGATGCAGTCTTTAGATAGCGTGTGCGCTATATCGATGAAAAGTGTATTGTAGCAAGGTTGCAGCACCAACTCTGGACACCGGTGTTTGTACATTGATAAGCTCCCTCGAGCTTGGGCTGACGAGCTCGGATCCCGCACCCGCGCCGTGAGAGGTACATACCTGAGAACATTTGGCAGCCTGCACAGCTAACCCCGAATACCTACACTCTGCTGATGAGGAACAACTATTCCGAAACACCGGTGTCCAGAGTTGGTGCTGCAACCTTGCTACGACACAATTTTTCTTCGATATAGCGCACTCGCTATCTAAAGACTGCATCGACCATGATGCTCCTGGGGCACACCTGCTGGTGGGTGGAGTCGGAGTGCGACCCATTTTGTACATTGATAAGCTCCCTCGAGCTTGGGCTGACGAGCTCGGATCCCGCACCCGCGCCGTGAGAGGTACATACCTGAGAACATTTGGCAGCCTGCACAGCTAACCCCGAATACCTACACTCTGCTGATGAGGAACAACTATTCCGAAACACCGGTGTCCAGAGTTGGTGCTGCAACCTTGCTACGACACAATTTTTCTTCGATATAGCGCACTCGCTATCTAAAGACTGCATCGACCATGATGCTCCTGGGGCAGACCTGCTGGTGGGTGGAGTCGGAGTGCGACCCATTTTGTACATTGATAAGCTCCCTCGAGCTTGGGCTGACGAGCTCGGATCCCGCACCCGCGCCGTGAGAGGTACATACCTGAGAACATTTGGCAGCCTGCACAGCTAACCCCGAATACCTACACTCTGCTGATGAGGAACAACTATTCCGAAACACCGGTGTCCAGAGTTGGTGCTGCAACCTTGCTACGACACAATTTTTCTTCGATATAGCGCACTCGCTATCTAAAGACTGCATCGACCATGATGCTCCTGGGGCACACCTGCTGGTGGGTGGAGTCGGAGTGCGACCCATTTTGTACATTGATAAGCTCCCTCGAGCTTGGGCTGACGAGCTCGGATCCCGCACCCGCGCCGTGAGAGGTACATACCTGAGAACATTTGGCAGCCTGCACAGCTAACCCCGAATACCTACACTCTGCTGATGAGGAACAACTATTCCGAAACACCGGTGTCCAGAGTTGGTGCTGCAACCTTGCTACGACACAATTTTTCTTCGATATAGCGCACTCGCTATCTAAAGACTGCATCGACCATGATGCTCCTGGGGCACACCTGCTGGTGGGTGGAGTCGGAGTGCGACCCATTTTGTACATTGATAAGCTCCCTCGAGCTTGGGCTGACGAGCTCGGATCCCGCACCCGCGCCGTGAGAGGTACATACCTGAGAACATTTGGCAGCCTGCACAGCTAACCCCGAATACCTACACTCTGCTGATGAGGAACAACTATTCCGAAACACCGGTGTCCAGAGTTGGTGCTGCAACCTTGCTACGACACAATTTTTCTTCGATATAGCGCACTCGCTATCTAAAGACTGCATCGACCATGATGCTCCTGGGGCACACCTGCTGGTGGGTGGAGTCGGAGTGCGACCCATTTTGTACATTGATAAGCTCCCTCGAGCTTGGGCTGACGAGCTCGGATCCCGCACCCGCGCCGTGAGAGGTACATACCTGAGAACATTTGGCAGCCTGCACAGCTAACCCCGAATACCTACACTCTGCTGATGAGGAACAACTATTCCGAAACACCGGTGTCCAGAGTTGGTGCTGCAACCTTGCTACGACACAATTTTTCTTCGATATAGCGCACTCGCTATCTAAAGACTGCATCGACCATGATGCTCCTGGGGCACACCTGCTGGTGGGTGAAGTCGGAGTGCGACCCATTTTGTACATTGATAAGCTCCCTCGAGCTTGGGCTGACGAGCTCGGATCCCGCACCCGCGCCGTGAGAGGTACATACCTGAGAACATTTGGCAGCCTGCACAGCTAACCCCGAATACCTACACTCTGCTGATGAGGAACAACTATTCCGAAACACCGGTGTCCAGAGTTGGTGCTGCAACCTTGCTACGACACAATTTTTCTTCGATATAGCGCACTCGCTATCTAAAGACTGCATCGACCATGATGCTCCTGGGGCACACCTGCTGGTGGGTGGAGTCGGAGTGCGACCCATTTTGTACATTGATAAGCTCCCTCGAGCTTGGGCTGACGAGCTCGGATCCCGCACCCGCGCCGTGAGAGGTACATACCTGAGAACATTTGGCAGCCTGCACAGCTAACCCCGAATACCTACACTCTGCTGATGAGGAACAACTATTCCGAAACACCGGTGTCCAGAGTTGGTGCTGCAACCTTGCTACGACACAATTTTTCTTCGATATAGCGCACTCGCTATCTAAAGACTGCATCGACCATGATGCTCCTGGGGCACACCTGCTGGTGGGTGGAGTCGGAGTGCGACCCATTTTGTACATTGATAAGCTCCCTCGAGCTTGGGCTGACGAGCTCGGATCCCGCACCCGCGCCGTGAGAGGTACATACCTGAGAACATTTGGCAGCCTGCACAGCTAACCCCGAATACCTACACTCTGCTGATGAGGAACAACTATTCCGAAACACCGGTGTCCAGAGTTGGTGCTGCAACCTTGCTACGACACAATTTTTCTTCGATATAGCGCACTCGCTATCTAAAGACTGCATCGACCATGATGCTCCTGGGGCACACCTGCTGGTGGGTGGAGTCGGAGTGCGACCCATTTTGTACATTGATAAGCTCCCTCGAGCTTGGGCTGACGAGCTCGGATCCCGCACCCGCGCCGTGAGAGGTACATACCTGAGAACATTTGGCAGCCTGCACAGCTAACCCCGAATACCTACACTCTGCTGATGAGGAACAACTATTCCGAAACACCGGTGTCCAGAGTTGGTGCTGCAACCTTGCTACGACACAATTTTTCTTCGATATAGCGCACTCGCTATCTAAAGACTGCATCGACCATGATGCTCCTGGGGCACACCTGCTGGTGGGTGGAGTCGGAGTGCGACCCATTTTGTACATTGATAAGCTCCCTCGAGCTTGGGCTGACGAGCTCGGATCCCGCACCCGCGCCGTGAGAGGTACATACCTGAGAACATTTGGCAGCCTGCACAGCTAACCCCGAATACCTACACTCTGCTGATGAGGAACAACTATTCCGAAACACCGGTGTCCAGAGTTGGTGCTGCAACCTTGCTACGACACAATTTTTCTTCGATATAGCGCACTCGCTATCTAAAGACTGCATCGACCATGATGCTCCTGGGGCACACCTGCTGGTGGGTGGAGTCGGAGTGCGACCCATTTTGTACATTGATAAGCTCCCTCGAGCTTGGGCTGACGAGCTCGGATCCCGCACCCGCGCTGTGAGAGGTACATACCTGAGAACATTTGGCAGCCTGCACAGCTAACCCCGAATACCTACACTCTGCTGATGAGGAACAACTATTCCGAAACACCGGTGTCCAGAGTTGGTGCTGCAACCTTGCTACGACACAATTTTTCTTCGATATAGCGCACTCGCTATCTAAAGACTGCATCGACCATGATGCTCCTGGGGCACACCTGCTGGTGGGTGGAGTCGGAGTGCGACCCATTTTGTACATTGATAAGCTCCCTCGAGCTTGGGCTGACGAGCTCGGATCCCGCACCCGCGCCGTGAGAGGTACATACCTGAGAACATTTGGCAGCCTGCACAGCTAACCCCGAATACCTACACTCTGCTGATGAGGAACAACTATTCCGAAAAACCGGTGTCCAGAGTTGGTGCTGCAACCTTGCTACGACACAATTTTTCTTCGATATAGCGCACTCGCTATCTAAAGACTGCATCGACCATGATGCTCCTGGGGCACACCTGCTGGTGGGTGGAGTCGGAGTGCGACCCATTTTGTACATTGATAAGCTCCCTCGAGCTTGGGCTGACGAGCTCGGATCCCGCACCCGCGCCGTGAGAGGTACATACCTGAGAACATTTGGCAGCCTGCACAGCTAACCCCGAATACCTACACTCTGCTGATGAGGAACAACTATTCCGAAACACCGGTGTCCAGAGTTGGTGCTGCAACCTTGCTACGACACAATTTTTCTTCGATATAGCGCACTCGCTATCTAAAGACTGCATCGACCATGATGCTCCTGGGGCACACCTGCTGGTGGGTGGAGTCGGAGTGCGACCCATTTTGTACATTGATAAGCTCCCTCGAGCTTGGGCTGACGAGCTCGGATCCCGCACCCGCGCCGTGAGAGGTACATACCTGAGAACATTTGGCAGCCTGCACAGCTAACCCCGAATACCTACACTCTGCTGATGAGGAACAACTATTCCGAAACACCGGTGTCCAGAGTTGGTGCTGCAACCTTGCTACGACACAATTTTTCTTCGATATAGCGCACTCGCTATCTAAAGACTGCATCGACCATGATGCTCCTGGGGCAGACCTGCTGGTGGGTGGAGTCGGAGTGCGACCCATTTTGTACATTGATAAGCTCCCTCGAGCTTGGGCTGACGAGCTCGGATCCCGCACCCGCGCCGTGAGAGGTACATACCTGAGAACATTTGGCAGCCTGCACAGCTAACCCCGAATACCTACACTCTGCTGATGAGGAACAACTATTCCGAAACACCGGTGTCCAGAGTTGGTGCTGCAACCTTGCTACGACACAATTTTTCTTCGATATAGCGCACTCGCTATCTAAAGACTGCATCGACCATGATGCTCCTGGGGCACACCTGCTGGTGGGTGGAGTCGGAGTGCGACCCATTTTGTACATTGATAAGCTCCCTCGAGCTTGGGCTGACGAGCTCGGATCCCGCACCCGCGCCGTGAGAGGTACATACCTGAGAACATTTGGCAGCCTGCACAGCTAACCCCGAATACCTACACTCTGCTGATGAGGAACAACTATTCCGAAACACCGGTGTCCAGAGTTGGTGCTGCAACCTTGCTACGACACAATTTTTCTTCGATATAGCGCACTCGCTATCTAAAGACTGCATCGACCATGATGCTCCTGGGGCACACCTGCTGGTGGGTGGAGTCGGAGTGCGACCCATTTTGTACATTGATAAGCTCCCTCGAGCTTGGGCTGACGAGCTCGGATCCCGCACCCGCGCCGTGAGAGGTACATACCTGAGAACATTTGGCAGCCTGCACAGCTAACCCCGAATACCTACACTCTGCTGATGAGGAACAACTATTCCGAAACACCGGTGTCCAGAGTTGGTGCTGCAACCTTGCTACGACACAATTTTTCTTCGATATAGCGCACTCGCTATCTAAAGACTGCATCGACCATGATGCTCCTGGGGCACACCTGCTGGTGGGTGGAGTCGGAGTGCGACCCATTTTGTACATTGATAAGCTCCCTCGAGCTTGGGCTGACGAGCTCGGATCCCGCACCCGCGCCGTGAGAGGTACATACCTGAGAACATTTGGCAGCCTGCACAGCTAACCCCGAATACCTACACTCTGCTGATGAGGAACAACTATTCCGAAACACCGGTGTCCAGAGTTGGTGCTGCAACCTTGCTACGACACAATTTTTCTTCGATATAGCGCACTCGCTATCCAAAGACTGCATCGACCATGATGCTCCTGGGGCACACCTGCTGGTGGGTGAAGTCGGAGTGCGACCCATTTTGTACATTGATAAGCTCCCTCGAGCTTGGGCTGACGAGCTCGGATCCCGCACCCGCGCCGTGAGAGGTACATACCTGAGAACATTTGGCAGCCTGCACAGCTAACCCCGAATACCTACACTCTGCTGATGAGGAACAACTATTCCGAAACACCGGTGTCCAGAGTTGGTGCTGCAACCTTGCTACGACACAATTTTTCTTCGATATAGCGCACTCGCTATCTAAAGACTGCATCGACCATGATGCTCCTGGGGCACACCTGCTGGTGGGTGGAGTCGGAGTGCGACCCATTTTGTACATTGATAAGCTCCCTCGAGCTTGGGCTGACGAGCTCGGATCCCGCACCCGCGCCGTGAGAGGTACATACCTGAGAACATTTGGCAGCCTGCACAGCTAACCCCGAATACCTACACTCTGCTGATGAGGAACAACTATTCCGAAACACCGGTGTCCAGAGTTGGTGCTGCAACCTTGCTACGACACAATTTTTCTTCGATATAGCGCACTCGCTATCTAAAGACTGCATCGACCATGATGCTCCTGGGGCACACCTGCTGGTGGGTGGAGTCGGAGTGCGACCCATTTTGTACATTGATAAGCTCCCTCGAGCTTGGGCTGACGAGCTCGGATCCCGCACCCGCGCCGTGAGAGGTACATACCTGAGAACATTTGGCAGCCTGCACAGCTAACCCCGAATACCTACACTCTGCTGATGAGGAACAACTATTCCGAAACACCGGTGTCCAGAGTTGGTGCTGCAACCTTGCTACGACACAATTTTTCTTCGATATAGCGCACTCGCTATCTAAAGACTGCATCGACCATGATGCTCCTGGGGCACACCTGCTGGTGGGTGGAGTCGGAGTGCGACCCATTTTGTACATTGATAAGCTCCCTCGAGCTTGGGCTGACGAGCTCGGATCCCGCACCCGCGCCGTGAGAGGTACATACCTGAGAACATTTGGCAGCCTGCACAGCTAACCCCGAATACCTACACTCTGCTGATGAGGAACAACTATTCCGAAACACCGGTGTCCAGAGTTGGTGCTGCAACCTTGCTACGACACAATTTTTCTTCGATATAGCGCACTCGCTATCTAAAGACTGCATCGACCATGATGCTCCTGGGGCACACCTGCTGGTGGGTGGAGTCGGAGTGCGACCCATTTTGTACATTGATAAGCTCCCTCGAGCTTGGGCTGACGAGCTCGGATCCCGCACCCGCGCTGTGAGAGGTACATACCTGAGAACATTTGGCAGCCTGCACAGCTAACCCCGAATACCTACACTCTGCTGATGAGGAACAACTATTCCGAAACACCGGTGTCCAGAGTTGGTGCTGCAACCTTGCTACGACACAATTTTTCTTCGATATAGCGCACTCGCTATCTAAAGACTGCATCGACCATGATGCTCCTGGGGCACACCTGCTGGTGGGTGGAGTCGGAGTGCGACCCATTTTGTACATTGATAAGCTCCCTCGAGCTTGGGCTGACGAGCTCGGATCCCGCACCCGCGCCGTGAGAGGTACATACCTGAGAACATTTGGCAGCCTGCACAGCTAACCCCGAATACCTACACTCTGCTGATGAGGAACAACTATTCCGAAACACCGGTGTCCAGAGTTGGTGCTGCAACCTTGCTACGACACAATTTTTCTTCGATATAGCGCACTCGCTATCTAAAGACTGCATCGACCATGATGCTCCTGGGGCACACCTGCTGGTGGGTGGAGTCGGAGTGCGACCCATTTTGTACATTGATAAGCTCCCTCGAGCTTGGGCTGACGAGCTCGGATCCCGCACCCGCGCCGTGAGAGGTACATACCTGAGAACATTTGGCAGCCTGCACAGCTAACCCCGAATACCTACACTCTGCTGATGAGGAACAACTATTCCGAAACACCGGTGTCCAGAGTTGGTGCTGCAACCTTGCTACGACACAATTTTTCTTCGATATAGCGCACTCGCTATCTAAAGACTGCATCGACCATGATGCTCCTGGGGCACACCTGCTGGTGGGTGGAGTCGGAGTGCGACCCATTTTGTACATTGATAAGCTCCCTCGAGCTTGGGCTGACGAGCTCGGATCCCGCACCCGCGCCGTGAGAGGTACATACCTGAGAACATTTGGCAGCCTGCACAGCTAACCCCGAATACCTACACTCTGCTGATGAGGAACAACTATTCCGAAACACCGGTGTCCAGAGTTGGTGCTGCAACCTTGCTACGACACAATTTTTCTTCGATATAGCGCACTCGCTATCTAAAGAATGCATCGACCATGATGCTCCTGGGGCACACCTGCTGGTGGGTGGAGTCGGAGTGCGACCCATTTTGTACATTGATAAGCTCCCTCGAGCTTGGGCTGACGAGCTCGGATCCCGCACCCGCGCCGTGAGAGGTACATACCTGAGAACATTTGGCAGCCTGCACAGCTAACCCCGAATACCTACACTCTGCTGATGAGGAACAACTATTCCGAAACACCGGTGTCCAGAGTTGGTGCTGCAACCTTGCTACGACACAATTTTTCTTCGATATAGCGCACTCGCTATCTAAAGACTGCATCGACCATGATGCTCCTGGGGCACACCTGCTGGTGGGTGGAGTCGGAGTGCGACCCATTTTGTACATTGATAAGCTCCCTCGAGCTTGGGCTGACGAGCTCGGATCCCGCACCCGCGCCGTGAGAGGTACATACCTGAGAACATTTGGCAGCCTGCACAGCTAACCCCGAATACCTACACTCTGCTGATGAGGAACAACTATTCCGAAACACCGGTGTCCAGAGTTGGTGCTGCAACCTTGCTACGACACAATTTTTCTTCGATATAGCGCACTCGCTATCTAAAGACTGCATCGACCATGATGCTCCTGGGGCACACCTGCTGGTGGGTGGAGTCGGAGTGCGACCCATTTTGTACATTGATAAGCTCCCTCGAGCTTGGGCTGACGAGCTCGGATCCCGCACCCGCGCCGTGAGAGGTACATACCTGAGAACATTTGGCAGCCTGCACAGCTAACCCCGAATACCTACACTCTGCTGATGAGGAACAACTATTCCGAAACACCGGTGTCCAGAGTTGGTGCTGCAACCTTGCTACGACACAATTTTTCTTCGATATAGCGCACTCGCTATCTAAAGACTGCATCGACCATGATGCTCCTGGGGCACACCTGCTGGTGGGTGGAGTCGGAGTGCGACCCATTTTGTACATTGATAAGCTCCCTCGAGCTTGGGCAGACGAGCTCGGATCCCGCACCCGCGCCGTGAGAGGTACATACCTGAGAACATTTGGCAGCCTGCACAGCTAACCCCGAATACCTACACTCTGCTGATGAGGAACAACTATTCCGAAACACCGGTGTCCAGAGTTGGTGCTGCAACCTTGCTACGACACAATTTTTCTTCGATATAGCGCACTCGCTATCTAAAGACTGCATCGACCATGATGCTCCTGGGGCACACCTGCTGGTGGGTGGAGTCGGAGTGCGACCCATTTTGTACATTGATAAGCTCCCTCGAGCTTGGGCTGACGAGCTCGGATCCCGCACCCGCGCCGTGAGAGGTACATACCTGAGAACATTTGGCAGCCTGCACAGCTAACCCCGAATACCTACACTCTGCTGATGAGGAACAACTATTCCAAAACACCGGTGTCCAGAGTTGGTGCTGCAACCTTGCTACGACACAATTTTTCTTCGATATAGCGCACTCGCTATCTAAAGACTGCATCGACCATGATGCTCCTGGGGCACACCTGCTGGTGGGTGGAGTCGGAGTGCGACCCATTTTGTACATTGATAAGCTCCCTCGAGCTTGGGCTGACGAGCTCGGATCCCGCACCCGCGCCGTGAGAGGTACATACCTGAGAACATTTGGCAGCCTGCACAGCTAACCCCGAATACCTACACTCTGCTGATGAGGAACAACTATTCCGAAACACCGGTGTCCAGAGTTGGTGCTGCAACCTTGCTACGACACAATTTTTCTTCGATATAGCGCACTCGCTATCTAAAGACTGCATCGACCATGATGCTCCTGGGGCACACCTGCTGGTGGGTGGAGTCGGAGTGCGACCCATTTTGTACATTGATAAGCTCCCTCGAGCTTGGGCTGACGAGCTCGGATCCCGCACCCGCGCCGTGAGAGGTACATACCTGAGAACATTTGGCAGCCTGCACAGCTAACCCCGAATACCTACACTCTGCTGATGAGGAACAACTATTCCGAAACACCGGTGTCCAGAGTTGGTGCTGCAACCTTGCTACGACACAATTTTTCTTCGATATAGCGCACTCGCTATCTAAAGACTGCATCGACCATGATGCTCCTGGGGCACACCTGCTGGTGGGTGGAGTCGGAGTGCGACCCATTTTGTACATTGATAAGCTCCCTCGAGCTTGGGCTGACGAGCTTGGATCCCGCACCCGCGCCGTGAGAGGTACATACCTGAGAACATTTGGCAGCCTGCACAGCTAACCCCGAATACCTACACTCTGCTGATGAGGAACAACTATTCCGAAACACCGGTGTCCAGAGTTGGTGCTGCAACCTTGCTACGACACAATTTTTCTTCGATATAGCGCACTCGCTATCTAAAGACTGCATCGACCATGATGCTCCTGGGGCACACCTGCTGGTGGGTGGAGTCGGAGTGCGACCCATTTTGTACATTGATAAGCTCCCTCGAGCTTGGGCTGACGAGCTCGGATCCCGCACCCGCGCCGTGAGAGGTACATACCTGAGAACATTTGGCAGCCTGCACAGCTAACCCCGAATACCTACACTCTGCTGATGAGGAACAACTATTCCGAAACACCGGTGTCCAGAGTTGGTGCTGCAACCTTGCTACGACACAATTTTTCTTCGATATAGCGCACTCGCTATCTAAAGACTGCATCGACCATGATGCTCCTGGGGCACACCTGCTGGTGGGTGGAGTCGGAGTGCGACCCATTTTGTACATTGATAAGCTCCCTCGAGCTTGGGCTGACGAGCTCGGATCCCGCACCCGCGCCGTGAGAGGTACATACCTGAGAACATTTGGCAGCCTGCACAGCTAACCCCGAATACCTACACTCTGCTGATGAGGAACAACTATTCCGAAACACCGGTGTCCAGAGTTGGTGCTGCAACCTTGCTACGACACAATTTTTCTTCGATATAGCGCACTCGCTATCTAAAGACTGCATCGACCATGATGCTCCTGGGGCACACCTGCTGGTGGGTGGAGTCGGAGTGCGACCCATTTTGTACATTGATAAGCTCCCTCGAGCTTGGGCTGACGAGCTCGGATCCCGCACCCGCGCCGTGAGAGGTACATACCTGAGAACATTTGGCAGCCTGCACAGCTAACCCCGAATACCTACACTCTGCTGATGAGGAACAACTATTCCGAAACACCGGTGTCCAGAGTTGGTGCTGCAACCTTGCTACGACACAATTTTTCTTCGATATAGCGCACTCGCTATCTAAAGACTGCATCGACCATGATGCTCCTGGGGCACACCTGCTGGTGGGTGGAGTCGGAGTGCGACCCATTTTGTACATTGATAAGCTCCCTCGAGCTTGGGCTGACGAGCTCGGATCCCGCACCCGCGCCGTGAGAGGTACATACCTGAGAACATTTGGCAGCCTGCACAGCTAACCCCGAATACCTACACTCTGCTGATGAGGAACAACTATTCCGAAACACCGGTGTCCAGAGTTGGTGCTGCAACCTTGCTACGACACAATTTTTCTTCGATATAGCGCACTCGCTATCTAAAGACTGCATCGACCATGATGCTCCTGGGGCACACCTGCTGGTGGGTGGAGTCGGAGTGCGACCCATTTTGTACATTGATAAGCTCCCTCGAGCTTGGGCTGACGAGCTCGGATCCCGCACCCGCGCCGTGAGAGGTACATACCTGAGAACATTTGGCAGCCTGCACAGCTAACCCCGAATACCTACACTCTGTTGATGAGGAACAACTATTCCGAAACACCGGTGTCCAGAGTTGGTGCTGCAACCTTGCTACGACACAATTTTTCTTCGATATAGCGCACTCGCTATCTAAAGACTGCATCGACCATGATGCTCCTGGGGCACACCTGCTGGTGGGTGGAGTCGGAGTGCGACCCATTTTGTACATTGATAAGCTCCCTCGAGCTTGGGCTGACGAGCTCGGATCCCGCACCCGCGCCGTGAGAGGTACATACCTGAGAACATTTGGCAGCCTGCACAGCTAACCCCGAATACCTACACTCTGCTGATGAGGAACAACTATTCCGAAACACCGGTGTCCAGAGTTGGTGCTGCAACCTTGCTACGACAATCAATCAATCAATCAATCAGGTCATTTGTAAAGCGCACTACTCACCCGTAGGGTCTCAAGGCGCTGGGAGGGGGGGGGTGCCGCTACTGCTCGAACAGCCAGGTCTTGAGCTTCTTCCTGAAGGAGAGGTGGTCTTGGGTCAGGCGCAGATTGGTCGGAAGTGAGTTCCAGGTCTTGGCGGCCAGGTAGGAGAAGGATCTTCCTCCTGTTGTCGCTCTTCGGATGCGGGGGACGGCGGCGAGGGCGTGGTTGGTTGATCTGAGGAGGCGCTTGGGAGTGTAGAAGTTGATCCGGTTGTTGAGGTAGCTCGGGCCTTGGTCGTGTAGGGCTTTGTGCGCGTGGGTGAGGAGCCGGAAGGTGATTCTCTTGTTGACCGGGAGCCAGTGCAGATCTCTCAGGTGTCCGGAGATGTGGCTGCGTCGGGGGATGTCGAGGATGAGTCTCGCCGAGGCGTTCTGGATCCGCTGGAGTCTCTTCTGGAGTTTGGCCGTGGTTCCGGCGTAGAGGGCGTTGCCGTAGTCCAGTCGGCTGGTGACGAGGGCTTGGGTGACCGTCTTCCTCGTCTCGGTGGGGATCCACCGGAAGATCTTACGTAGCATGCGCAGGATGTTGAAGCATGACGAGGAGACGGCGTTGACTTGTCTGGTCATGGCGAGGGAGGAGTCCAGGATGAAGCCCAGGTTACGTGCGTGGTCCGTCGGTTTGGGTGCGGTGCCCAGGGCGGGGGGCCACCAGGAGTCGTCCCAGGCGGAGGGCGTGGAGCCCAGGATGAGGACCTCCGTCTTGTCTGAGTTCAGTTTCAGGCGGCTGGTCGTCATCCATTCGGCTACGTCTCTCATCCCTTCGTGCAGGTTGGCTCTGGCGGTGGCGGGGTCGTTGGTCAGGGAGAGGATCAGCTGGGTGTCGTCGGCGTAGGAGATGATGTTCAGGTTGTGTTGGCGTGCGATGGCCGCGAGGGGGCTCATGTAGACGTTGAAGAGGGTTGGGCTCAGCGAGGATCCTTGGGGTACGCCGCAGATGACTTTGGTGGCTTCTGACTTGTACGGTGGTAGGCGGACTCTTTGTGTTCTTCCGTCGAGGAAGGAGGTGATCCATTCCAGTGCCTTCTCCTGGATTCCGATGTTGCTGAGGCGCTGTACTAGGGTGCGGTGGCAGACAGTGTCGAAAGCCGCGGAGAGGTCCAGGAGGATGAGGGCCGCTGTTTCTCCG
Organism: Lissotriton helveticus; assembly: GCF_964261635.1. Classification (NCBI taxonomy): domain Eukaryota; kingdom Metazoa; phylum Chordata; class Amphibia; order Caudata; family Salamandridae; genus Lissotriton; species Lissotriton helveticus. The sequence goes on from NC_136061.1 coordinate 1,306,847,385, forward strand.
TTGTCCATCAGAGTTCGAAGGTCGTCGGTGGCGGCGATGAGGGCGGTCTCGGTGCTGTGGTTTGCTCGGAAGCCGGACTGTGAGGGGTCGAGGGATCCATTCATCTCGAGGAAGGCGGCCAGCTGTTTGTTGACGGTCTTCTCGATGACTTTGGCCGGGAACGGGAGGAGCGAGATGGGCCGGTAGTTCTTGAGGTCGGTGGGGTCTGCTGTGGGTTTCTTGAGGAGAGCGCTGAGTTCGGCGTGCTTCCAGCTCTCAGGGAAGGTGGCGGAGTCGAAGGAGGTGTTGATGATGTCCCGCAGGTGGGGTGCGAGGACAGCGTCGGCCTTGTTGAAGACGTGGTGAGGGCAGGGGTCAGTCGGAGATCCGGAATGGATGGAGTTCATGGTGCGGATGGTGTCTTCGGTGCTGATCGGGGTCCAGGTGCGGAGGGTGGTGGATGGTGGCGTCGTTGCGGTTGTGGCTTGCGTTGGTTGGTTGTTGAAGCTGTTGTGTATGTCCGTGATCTTGTTGTGGAAGTAGGACGCGAGGGAGTTGCAGAGGTCTTGCGACGGTGTGATGTCGTTGTTTCCGGCGTTGGGGTTGGAGAGCTCTTTCACGATGTTGAAGAGTTCCTTGCAGTTGTGTGCGTTGTTGTCCAACCGGTCCTTGTATGCATTTTTCTTGGTGGCGCGGATCAGTTGGTGGTGTTTCCGGGTGGCGAGCTTGAGGGTGGTCATGTTGTCCGTCGTTGGTTCCCTTCTCCAGGCTTTCTCGAGGGCTCGACAGTTCTTCTTGGAGCACTTGAGTTCGTCGGTGAACCATGGTGTTTTTCTGCTGCATGATCTGCTGGGCGGGGTCCTCAGAGGGGCGAGTTCGTCCGCGCAGTTGCTGATCCACTTCGTGAGGTTGTCGGCGGCCTGGCTGGGGTTCGCTGAGTTGGCGGGAGGGTGCTGGCTCAGGGAGGCGGTGAGCTGGTCGGCTGTGATCTTGTTCCAGCTTCTTCGCGCAACCTGTTGCTGGAGGTGGTGGATCGTCGTTCTTCTGAAGGTGAAGTGGACGCAGCTGTGGTCCGTCCAGTGGAGTCCTGTTGTGTGGCTGAAGGTGACGTCTTTGCTGGATGAGAAGACGGCGTCGAGTGTGTGTCCGGCGAGGTGGGTGGGGGTGGTCACCAGTTGCTTGAGTCCGAGGTTGTCGAGGTTGTCGAGCAGGGTGCTGGTGTTGCGGTCGTTGTTGTTCTCCAGGTGGAAGTTGAGGTCCCCCAGGAGGATGTAGTCGGCGGAGGGGAGAGCGTGCGGGCTGACGAAGTCGGCGATGTCCTCGCTGAATCGTGTGCGCGGTCCCGGGGGTCGGTAGATCAGGGTGCCTCTGAGGGTGGTCTTCGGGTTGGTGTGGATCTGGAAGTGCAGGTGTTCAGCGGTGGTGAGGGTGTCGTCGGTGTTGGTCGTGATGCGGATGGTGTCTCTGTGGATGATGGCGATGCCTCCTCCGGTCTGGTTGTCGCGGTCCCTCCGGGTGATCTTGTAGCCCTCTGGGATGGCGATGGCGATGTCTGGGGCTGAGGAGGCGTTCATCCAGGTCTCGGTGATGAAGGCAACGTCGGGGGCGGTTGTGTCGAGCAGGTTCCAGAGTTCTACGGCGTGTCTGTGGACGGAGCGGGTGTTGAACACAATTTTTCTTCGATATAGCGCACTCGCTATCTAAAGACTGCATCGACCATGATGCTCCTGGGGCACACCTGCTGGTGGGTGGAGTCGGAGTGCGACCCATTTTGTACATTGATAAGCTCCCTCGAGCTTGGGCTGACGAGCTCGGATCCCGCACCCGCGCCGTGAGAGGTACATACCTGAGAACATTTGGCAGCCTGCACAGCTAACCCCGAATACCTACACTCTGCTGATGAGGAACAACTATTCCGAAACACCGGTGTCCAGAGTTGGTGCTGCAACCTTGCTACGACACAATTTTTCTTCGATATAGCGCACTCGCTATCTAAAGACTGCATCGACCATGATGCTCCTGGGGCACACCTGCTGGTGGGTGGAGTCGGAGTGCGACCCATTTTGTACATTGATAAGCTCCCTCGAGCTTGGGCTGACGAGCTCGGATCCCGCACCCGCGCCGTGAGAGGTACATACCTGAGAACATTTGGCAGCCTGCACAGCTAACCCCGAATACCTACACTCTGCTGATGAGGAACAACTATTCCGAAACACCGGTGTCCAGAGTTGGTGCTGCAACCTTGCTACGACACAATTTTTCTTCGATATAGCGCACTCGCTATCTAAAGACTGCATCGACCATGATGCTCCTGGGGCACACCTGCTGGTGGGTGGAGTCGGAGTGCGACCCATTTTGTACATTGATAAGCTCCCTCGAGCTTGGGCTGACGAGCTCGGATCCCGCACCCGCGCCGTGAGAGGTACATACCTGAGAACATTTGGCAGCCTGCACAGCTAACCCCGAATACCTACACTCTGCTGATGAGGAACAACTATTCCGAAACACCGGTGTCCAGAGTTGGTGCTGCAACCTTGCTACGACACAATTTTTCTTCGATATAGCGCACTCGCTATCTAAAGACTGCATCGACCATGATGCTCCTGGGGCACACCTGCTGGTGGGTGGAGTCGGAGTGCGACCCATTTTGTACATTGATAAGCTCCCTCGAGCTTGGGCTGACGAGCTCGGATCCCGCACCCGCGCCGTGAGAGGTACATACCTGAGAACATTTGGCAGCCTGCACAGCTAACCCCGAATACCTACACTCTGCTGATGAGGAACAACTATTCCGAAACACCGGTGTCCAGAGTTGGTGCTGCAACCTTGCTACGACACAATTTTTCTTCGATATAGCGCACTCGCTATCTAAAGACTGCATCGACCATGATGCTCCTGGGGCACACCTGCTGGTGGGTGGAGTCGGAGTGCGACCCATTTTGTACATTGATAAGCTCCCTCGAGCTTGGGCTGACGAGCTCGGATCCCGCACCCGCGCCGTGAGAGGTACATACCTGAGAACATTTGGCAGCCTGCACAGCTAACCCCGAATACCTACACTCTGCTGATGAGGAACAACTATTCCGAAACACCGGTGTCCAGAGTTGGTGCTGCAACCTTGCTACGACACAATTTTTCTTCGATATAGCGCACTCGCTATCTAAAGACTGCATCGACCATGATGCTCCTGGGGCACACCTGCTGGTGGGTGGAGTCGGAGTGCGACCCATTTTGTACATTGATAAGCTCCCTCGAGCTTGGGCTGACGAGCTCGGATCCCGCACCCGCGCCGTGAGAGGTACATACCTGAGAACATTTGGCAGCCTGCACAGCTAACCCCGAATACCTACACTCTGCTGATGAGGAACAACTATTCCGAAACACCGGTGTCCAGAGTTGGTGCTGCAACCTTGCTACGACACAATTTTTCTTCGATATAGCGCACTCGCTATCTAAAGACTGCATCGACCATGATGCTCCTGGGGCACACCTGCTGGTGGGTGGAGTCGGAGTGCGACCCATTTTGTACATTGATAAGCTCCCTCGAGCTTGGGCTGACGAGCTCGGATCCCGCACCCGCGCCGTGAGAGGTACATACCTGAGAACATTTGGCAGCCTGCACAGCTAACCCCGAATACCTACACTCTGTTGATGAGGAACAACTATTCCGAAACACCGGTGTCCAGAGTTGGTGCTGCAACCTTGCTACGACACAATTTTTCTTCGATATAGCGCACTCGCTATCTAAAGACTGCATCGACCATGATGCTCCTGGGGCACACCTGCTGGTGGGTGGAGTCGGAGTGCGACCCATTTTGTACATTGATAAGCTCCCTCGAGCTTGGGCTGACGAGCTCGGATCCCGCACCCGCGCCGTGAGAGGTACATACCTGAGAACATTTGGCAGCCTGCACAGCTAACCCCGAATACCTACACTCTGCTGATGAGGAACAACTATTCCGAAACACCGGTGTCCAGAGTTGGTGCTGCAACCTTGCTACGACACAATTTTTCTTCGATATAGCGCACTCGCTATTAAAGACTGCATCGACCATGATGCTCCTGGGGCACACCTGCTGGTGGGTGGAGTCGGAGTGCGACCCATTTTGTACATTGATAAGCTCCCTCGAGCTTGGGCTGACGAGCTCGGATCCCGCACCCGCGCCGTGAGAGGTACATACCTGAGAACATTTGGCAGCCTGCACAGCTAACCCCGAATACCTACACTCTGCTGATGAGGAACAACTATTCCGAAACACCGGTGTCCAGAGTTGGTGCTGCAACCTTGCTACGACACAATTTTTCTTCGATATAGCGCACTCGCTATCTAAAGACTGCATCGACCATGATGCTCCTGGGGCACACCTGCTGGTGGGTGGAGTCGGAGTGCGACCCATTTTGTACATTGATAAGCTCCCTCGAGCTTGGGCTGACGAGCTCGGATCCCGCACCCGCGCCGTGAGAGGTACATACCTGAGAACATTTGGCAGCCTGCACAGCTAACCCCGAATACCTACACTCTGCTGATGAGGAACAACTATTCCGAAACACCGGTGTCCAGAGTTGGTGCTGCAACCTTGCTACGACACAATTTTTCTTCGATATAGCGCACTCGCTATCTAAAGACTGCATCGACCATGATGCTCCTGGGGCACACCTGCTGGTGGGTGGAGTCGGAGTGCGACCCATTTTGTACATTGATAAGCTCCCTCGAGCTTGGGCTGACGAGCTCGGATCCCGCACCCGCGCCGTGAGAGGTACATACCTGAGAACATTTGGCAGCCTGCACAGCTAACCCCGAATACCTACACTCTGCTGATGAGGAACAACTATTCCGAAACACCGGTGTCCAGAGTTGGTGCTGCAACCTTGCTACGACACAATTTTTCTTCGATATAGCGCACTCGCTATCTAAAGACTGCATCGACCATGATGCTCCTGGGGCACACCTGCTGGTGGGTGGAGTCGGAGTGCGACCCATTTTGTACATTGATAAGCTCCCTCGAGCTTGGGCTGACGAGCTCGGATCCCGCACCCGCGCCGTGAGAGGTACATACCTGAGAACATTTGGCAGCCTGCACAGCTAACCCCGAATACCTACACTCTGCTGATGAGGAACAACTATTCCAAAACACCGGTGTCCAGAGTTGGTGCTGCAACCTTGCTACGACACAATTTTTCTTCGATATAGCGCACTCGCTATCTAAAGACTGCATCGACCATGATGCTCCTGGGGCACACCTGCTGGTGGGTGGAGTCGGAGTGCGACCCATTTTGTACATTGATAAGCTCCCTCGAGCTTGGGCTGACGAGCTCGGATCCCGCACCCGCGCCGTGAGAGGTACATACCTGAGAACATTTGGCAGCCTGCACAGCTAACCCCGAATACCTACACTCTGCTGATGAGGAACAACTATTCCGAAACACCGGTGTCCAGAGTTGGTGCTGCAACCTTGCTACGACACAATTTTTCTTCGATATAGCGCACTCGCTATCTAAAGACTGCATCGACCATGATGCTCCTGGGGCACACCTGCTGGTGGGTGGAGTCGGAGTGCGACCCATTTTGTACATTGATAAGCTCCCTCGAGCTTGGGCTGACGAGCTCGGATCCCGCACCCGCGCCGTGAGAGGTACATACCTGAGAACATTTGGCAGCCTGCACAGCTAACCCCGAATACCTACACTCTGCTGATGAGGAACAACTATTCCGAAACACCGGTGTCCAGAGTTGGTGCTGCAACCTTGCTACGACACAATTTTTCTTCGATATAGCGCACTCGCTATCTAAAGACTGCATCGACCATGATGCTCCTGGGGCACACCTGCTGGTGGGTGGAGTCGGAGTGCGACCCATTTTGTACATTGATAAGCTCCCTCGAGCTTGGGCTGACGAGCTCGGATCCCGCACCCGCGCCGTGAGAGGTACATACCTGAGAACATTTGGCAGCCTGCACAGCTAACCCCGAATACCTACACTCTGCTGATGAGGAACAACTATTCCGAAACACCGGTGTCCAGAGTTGGTGCTGCAACCTTGCTACGACACAATTTTTCTTCGATATAGCGCACTCGCTATCTAAAGACTGCATCGACCATGATGCTCCTGGGGCACACCTGCTGGTGGGTGGAGTCGGAGTGCGACCCATTTTGTACATTGATAAGCTCCCTCGAGCTTGGGCTGACGAGCTCGGATCCCGCACCCGCGCCGTGAGAGGTACATACCTGAGAACATTTGGCAGCCTGCACAGCTAACCCCGAATACCTACACTCTGCTGATGAGGAACAACTATTCCGAAACACCGGTGTCCAGAGTTGGTGCTGCAACCTTGCTACGACACAATTTTTCTTCGATATAGCGCACTCGCTATCTAAAGACTGCATCGACCATGATGCTCCTGGGGCACACCTGCTGGTGGGTGGAGTCGGAGTGCGACCCATTTTGTACATTGATAAGCTCCCTCGAGCTTGGGCTGACGAGCTCGGATCCCGCACCCGCGCCGTGAGAGGTACATACCTGAGAACATTTGGCAGCCTGCACAGCTAACCCCGAATACCTACACTCTGCTGATGAGGAACAACTTTTCCGAAACACCGGTGTCCAGAGTTGGTGCTGCAACCTTGCTACGACACAATTTTTCTTCGATATAGCGCACTCGCTATCTAAAGACTGCATCGACCATGATGCTCCTGGGGCACACCTGCTGGTGGGTGGAGTCGGAGTGCGACCCATTTTGTACATTGATAAGCTCCCTCGAGCTTGGGCTGACGAGCTCGGATCCCGCACCCGCGCCGTGAGAGGTACATACCTGAGAACATTTGGCAGCCTGCACAGCTAACCCCGAATACCTACACTCTGCTGATGAGGAACAACTATTCCGAAACACCGGTGTCCAGAGTTGGTGCTGCAACCTTGCTACGACACAATTTTTCTTCGATATAGCGCACTCGCTATCTAAAGACTGCATCGACCATGATGCTCCTGGGGCACACCTGCTGGTGGGTGGAGTCGGAGTGCGACCCATTTTGTACATTGATAAGCTCCCTCGAGCTTGGGCTGACGAGCTCGGATCCCGCACCCGCGCTGTGAGAGGTACATACCTGAGAACATTTGGCAGCCTGCACAGCTAACCCCGAATACCTACACTCTGCTGATGAGGAACAACTATTCCGAAACACCGGTGTCCAGAGTTGGTGCTGCAACCTTGCTACGACACAATTTTTCTTCGATATAGCGCACTCGCTATCTAAAGACTGCATCGACCATGATGCTCCTGGGGCACACCTGCTGGTGGGTGGAGTCGGAGTGTGACCCATTTTGTACATTGATAAGCTCCCTCGAGCTTGGGCTGACGAGCTCGGATCCCGCACCCGCGCCGTGAGAGGTACATACCTGAGAACATTTGGCAGCCTGCACAGCTAACCCCGAATACCTACACTCTGCTGATGAGGAACAACTATTCCGAAACACCGGTGTCCAGAGTTGGTGCTGCAACCTTGCTACGACACAATTTTTCTTCGATATAGCGCACTCGCTATCTAAAGACTGCATCGACCATGATGCTCCTGGGGCACACCTGCTGGTGGGTGGAGTCGGAGTGCGACCCATTTTGTACATTGATAAGCTCCCTCGAGCTTGGGCTGACGAGCTCGGATCCCGCACCCGCGCCGTGAGAGGTACATACCTGAGAACATTTGGCAGCCTGCACAGCTAACCCCGAATACCTACACTCTGCTGATGAGGAACAACTATTCCGAAACACCGGTGTCCAGAGTTGGTGCTGCAACCTTGCTACGACACAATTTTTCTTCGATATAGCGCACTCGCTATCTAAAGACTGCATCGACCATGATGCTCCTGGGGCACACCTGCTGGTGGGTGGAGTCGGAGTGCGACCCATTTTGTACATGAGTCTCAATAATACTTCAAAAAATGACGATGCCGAGTGCAGTTTTCAAATTTTATTCTCAGCTGCTACCAAACGCATTTCGACTACCATGCAGTCTTGGTCACTGGTAAACAAAGTTGAAAATCGCGGCAATTTTAAAGTCATTACGTGAATTTTTTCTAAAACTACAAATGTTAGTGCTATGAACAACAGACTTGTAGTATAGTCATTGCATGTTACATTTCGGTTCAGATTTCAGCATAAAAATATATTAAAAGACTTACTTTCATACATTTTAACTTACTATCATTTCGCAATGGTCATTATGCAAAATTATCACGCCTGTTTTACTATTATTACAGGTTACTCGTGCTGGGTGGCTATGGTAAAACACAGTCACAAGCATACCTTAACATCGGGATGAAAATACAAGTCAAAGAAAATTCTTAAAACAGCGGGACTCGGTGTAATCCCGATATTGCCACACCTCCCCCCCCTGGGTGAGACCACCTGCTTTGCAACAATGTCGCCTGTGCAAGTCTGGCACGGAGGATATTGTCCACGTGATATGTATATGCCCTAGACTGAGGGACCTGAGGCGCAATCTCCTGCTTCCATCTTTTAAGTCACATGCTGTACGGACCTGTAGGCAGGCAGTTATACTATGCTTTACTTCTAGCAACACAAAATTTAACTGCCAGGTCGTGAAGTTCTTTGACTCATTAAAAAAAAGACTTGACATCGTTTGAAGTTCTTCACTAGCACCTGAGGACATCTTTGATCTGCTCACAGTAATGCAGTATTCTTTTTAATCCTAATTACAGTTTGGTTTTTAATGTTGCTACTGGTATTTTATATTTTTGTACAGATTTTAATTAATCATGTACAAATAAAAATATTACTTACTTACTTGTGCTGTCATTTTCCAAGCTCACGTGAGCTTTATTGATTCCGCTTCCACCCTCACATTGACATTTCTGGAATGAAGCTCAAGTGAGCCTATCTCCTATGTTTCAGCTGACCTGCTTTTCAATTTTTACAGGTTGCGTTCGTTATCATAACTTAAGTGAGCACAAATTATACTCAAACATTCAAATTTCCTAAATATAGCTCAAGTGAGCATGCATCATGTTGTTGGAATATATAATTTTGCAAATATACGACCACAGTTCATTGCATTAACACATTTGGTATCAAGCCCAAGTGGGCTAAGCCTTACATTTAAAAATACTGATTCTAAAATGTTGTAACTATTTTTCTAATGACAAATACATTGAGTCTGGACATTCTACTATTGGTGATTAAAAACAATATTTCATGATCTTCTGTTCCTAGGTGACGCTCTCTCTCTCTATAAATTTGTCTGCAAGTCCTCTTCCATGTTCAGGCCTCCTGGTTGTTTTGAATTCAACTATATAATATAACAGGATTCTAGTCTCTTTAATCATTTCTCCCTATTGCCTCCTCTCGTGTTTAACATTACCGAGTCGATTGCATAATATATCAGACCTCTGGTATCTTTGTTGCGGACTGTCTCAAAGTGCCGGGCTACTGGAAATGATCTTTCGCCATGCTTTATTGCCCTTAAATGTTGGAGGATACGCTTGTGGACTTCAAGGATCGTGCTTCCCACGTTGTGCAGGCCACACGGGAACTGCAGTAGGTAGATTGCAAAATCTGTCGTGCATGTGTATTTGCCCTTGATCCTTCTCATTTTATCAGAAAGTCCTAATCTGTTCTGATGTGTGTTAATGCCATGTGCGAAGCCACAACACGGCGAGTTAAGGCCTTTTATTTTTGGGAATGCAGGGCATAAGGTCTACGGTTCCTCTGGAAATTGTGGGTATAATTTGCGCAGAGCTGTGCGCAATCTGCTATACATGAACACTATCATTGTAGATCCTTTCCCTTCTGCTATGAGAGTTGAGACATCTGTGAATTTCCCCTCTTTGTACACGTCTCCCATCATATGTACCCCTGCCTTATGTAAAACACGGAGGGGCAAATTCTCATGAACGTGTGACAACCATCGCAAATTTAGCTTAAAGCAACTGTGCATATCGCAGTCTATCGTGAGAAAATAACACAGTTTTAACATCCAATTTCCAAACCAGCGGCACCATGCAATAGTAGCATGATAACGCGCCAAATGACTGCGCAAAATTCAATGCAACAAACAAAAAAGTGATAGGACACTACCAACCACTGTTCGTCACCTCCACTGCAGCACTGGCAACACAAACGGAATTATGGCAGACCTTCGTCCCCAAGATCAATGCAGTCGGAGTGGCAAGGAGGTCAATGGAGGAGGTTAAGAGGTGCTGGCATGATGTGCAAAGGCAGACCAAACAGGAACTCGCCGCCAACAGGAAGGCAGCAACGGCGACTGGAGGTGGTAGTCCTGCGCCAAAGGAGAAGCTGGATGAGCTGGAGGAAATGGTGGCCACGGTCACCAGTGTGGTGGCAGGAGTCGGGGGCCTGGACACAGCACAATATGGCCTGACCCAACAGCAATAGGGTGAGTGACGACCAGAGAATGGGGGGACGGGGGAGATGGGCACAATGGCACACATGCACAATCATGTGTGGCATACCGCACACGCACAATGACAGTAGAACTTGTCTTTGATACCCTTGGCACACTGCAGCACACATACAAACAAAAAGTAGGCCCCCGTCCACCATGTGCATATATGGGCCCCCTTCGAATAACCAACAACACTACCAATCCATGCACATGTGATGAATCCTGAAAGGAAACGGCTGTGTGAGCCACGCTGACTAAGCAAGTGACACTGCATGACCGATAGCATGGTAGCAGCCTAAATACATGACATGGTGCACAAATTGACATGGAGGTGGCCCAGTGTGGATTACATCCGTAAAGAAGCAGGTCACACTCTGACACATCCACGTGCACCTACAACCCATGCCCTCCAATACACGCAGCAGACAAACAATGCACAAGGCCACAAAATCTGTCGAAGAGCACAAATGACCCAAGTCCCAAACATCCCAGCCCCCGAAAAGCACACAATTCAAAGGCACACCACCTCAAAGGGACATGGGTCCACGAAATCAGAGCTGCAGGGTCGACTCCCCCACAATGCAGCACACACACATAGCAACCACAGAACATCACCAATTAAGGCAAAGTGGGATAAAATTCAACATCTACACCACAGGACAGAGGACACAACAGGTTCCGCTTGTGCATAGTACCTGGCCACTCACATCTGGCATTGCCAGACACTGTGTGATGACACTGTATGGGTACTAACATACATCCATCATGTACTCGGAAAAATCACTGTCTGCCATCAAATAGCAAGCTCCACCAAAACAGTCACAATGTGCATTGTCATGCAGGTTGCATGTAAACATTTGTAAAATAACCCTGGGTGAAGTACTACGGTACGCTCGCGTCGTTTGCGAAGTTTGCACTACTTCGCACTACGCGAATTGCACGTAGTACAGTGCAAACACGCGTAGCGTAGCAGTAATTTTTTGCTTGCTCGCGGTCCTCAACATCAAGTTTGTGACCGCTAGCAGAATGACATCCCGGCAAGACTTTTTCCTCGTTTGGGATCAGCAACATCAAGTTGCCGATCGCGAGCGTGGAAAATAAACCTCCCGGCGAGATTCTCAACGGGGGAAGGTCAGGTTTCTCATTGCAAGTGGTCGCGTATGCTCGTGAACACTCGCGATGAGAAGCTATCAGTCCTCGTTGAGAAAGCTGCCGCTAGAGTAGAAATCTACTCGAGCGGCCGAAAACAACCGCTTGCACTGTGCAAGATGCGATTTGCACTGATTGCACAGCGTGGACAAGCATCCGGCACTGTGCAATCAATGCGAACAGCATTTTGCACAGTGCACTACGCAGTTCGCGTAGCTATGAGTAGCTCGCGTAGTGCGAAGTGCACTTTGCGTAGCAACGGGTAGCCCTACTACACGAACGCCACCCAAGGTTATTGCAAAGTGGCAACATACATGGGAAACTCTGTTAGCATGCATCTCCCCTTAACATAGTAGGGGGACAAACAACACTTACTGCTGAGCAGACCACAAATCCCATCAGTGATCATGAAGAGGACAACCTGCACATCTGTTCAGACACCCTCCAATGGATAATGGACAGCCTACGCACCCCACCTCCAGGAGCAGGGCAGCCCAGTTGCCTTGAGGTGACCCCACCACCTGCACAAACCACACAGAAGGAAGCACACACCACCACGGCTGTCTCCCAGGACCCCCACGAACAACACTTGGAATCTCAACACCATGTGTTGGGTTGCCAGGTGGGGTTGGCTGGTAAGTTGCGGGTGGGTTTCAAGCCCGTGGCAGCCGAACTCGATGCCATACGTGGATATCTGAGTCCCATCAGGGACCACTTACAGTCCCTAATGGACCCACACTCTCCGCACCATGCTCCACGACAATCCTTGGCTGACATCGCTGGGGCCATCTCTCGGATACAAGAACTGCCTAGTCAGGCAGGCTCCAGCGATGACAGCACAGAGTTGGCACAGATGCGCAGGACAATTGATACCATGAAGCAGATGCAAGCTGGAAGTATGGCTGCCATGGCTGAACACCAGCGAGATGTAGCTGGGATCTTCCATGCCTTGCAGTTCATCATCCTGCCATTGTTGCCACTGAGCCGGTCCCAGATGACTGCAGCGGGAACTGCGACAGACACCTCTCCGACCCCTGATGTATCAGTGGCACAAAGTGATGCAGCCCTACCACTATGCACCCTGATGTGTCAGTGGCACCCAGTGATGCAGCCATTACCCCGCCACACACACCGGACACACCGGACACTGAGGAAGTATCAGAGGACTAAGATGTGGATGGTAATTACTATGCGAGGAAGGAGGTAATGGCATCTATCACCGCCATATGACCTGTCCTTGCCTGGTTCTGCCCTATGCATCATGCCCTGGGACAACACCTTCCACTGACCCCTAGATCACTCTGCAACATACACCTGGACCTCGACATGAACTGCAGCGGGAACTGCGACACACACCTCTCCGACCCCTGATGTGTCAGTGGCACAAAGTGATGCAGCCCTACCACCATCGCACCCTGATGTGTCAGTGGCACCCAGTGATGCAGCCATTACCCCGCCACACACACCAGACACTGAGGAAGTATCAGAGGACTAAGATGTGGATGGTAATTACTATGTGAGGAAGGAGGTAATAGCATTTATCACCGCCATATGACCTGTCCCTGCCTGGTTCTGCCCTATGCATCATGCCTTGGGACAACACCTTCCACTGACCCCTAGATCACTCTGCAACACACACCTGGACCTCAACATGGACTGGCATATCTTCACAGGTTGACAGTAACACAGCAATCCTGCTGTGGAATGCACTCTCCCTCTCCCAAATCACTTTCCAATCCCCAGAGGACTCTGGTTGGCCCACCACTGGGCTCCCATGTAATGGGGGCTTGGCATGGCCATGTACAGCTCCAGCTCCGGAATTCACCAGAATGTGAATAAAACATTCGAAATCACACAGATGTGTCATGACTATGTTCACTCAAGTGTGAAAGTACGGATGTATGTATGGACAATGATTACACAAGAAGGTACACCCTTGTAAATGACTTCAATGAGCATGTTGAACCTTGAGCCACATGGCCAGTTGGATGTCTGTGAAGGTGAGTACTAGCTGTGGCCTCCTTGCACTTTAACGACAATCTCGAAACCCCCCAACGTAGGCATACATCCATGTATTGAATAGGGCTGTGTGTACAGTGGTGGAGCAGTTAAAAGGGACCCACCACATAGTACATGCGTCACTCAGTCACTCCCTGTTTAGGGACGATGCTCATTGTGGCACACGATTTGTACATCTAATCAACACTCATCACAGTCGGACAGTAGTGAAGTTGCGGAGACTTTATTGGCATGTGGTGTCAGTACGGACAAGGCAAGGGCCACAACATGCAGGGACATGCATGAGACACTTACACGCAGCATGGGAACATGTCGAGGTGCAAGACATGGCGGTGCACAAATTTACACAAATCATTACGGATGGCAACAGTCTCAAACCACCTTGCCTTGTTGGACGAGTCATGTTTTGTTTGACGTCTGCCTCGTGTGAGGGGACACGACTCACAGCCCATGGGGTCTGCATAGTGCTGTTCCACCGGATTGCACCGACTGTCTGCTCTGCTGACAGTGATCAGGTGGAAGGGTACGACAAGGTCACATGTCGTGCTACATTGCCGTGTGTGTACTCCCCTCCCAGCAGTATGTCCGATTTGGGAACATTGCCAAACGATGCTGTGCTGCTCTGATCATGCAAATGCCTCACCTTGCACAGGTGTGTGTACACACGCATAGTTCCACGCACATGCATTCTGAGTCCAGACGAAAGCAGACATGTTAACTGTTGTGGTGGGATGTGAGCATGCCTCAGGATGCAATAAGGTGTTGGGACCTGTGCTGTGGGTGACAATTCGATGTGGCTGCAGGAACGTAGTTACTCGTCCATGAATGCCAGCGCAGCTTCATGGACAATGTGTTCCAATAGCACGTCGTTGTCGGGTTCAAGGAACACCAGGATAACCCAATACATTAACTGGTCCGGGCAGATGTGCTCAGTCTACGCCGTTTCCTCAATCCGCAACACAGCCCAATAGGGTAGCCCCTTAATGTGGTCACTACACACGAGGAGTTGTGCAATCTCCCTTGCACAACTGCCAGCACATACGCCAAAGATCAAGGCATCCCATGCACGGGTATCCCAGTGACACTCCTGTTCATGGGCCAACAGGGGGCGCACTGTCAGGTCATAATCCAATTCAGCTACCATTGCGTTGGATAGGCAGACCTCCACGGGGCACTCGATTGTGCATGATAGACAGTGGAACCAGGGCTGGACGCAGGTGACGTAGGCAAGACAGAAACACTGCCATTGGCACAGATCCCAACAGATGCAGCATTCGTGCACGGTACAGTTCCACATGACAGGGGTTGTGCATGTGTCCGGCAATGCCTGCCATTGCATTTGTTGGTCTAATAGCACGGCACTCCGCGGACCGGCGGCAGTTCGGTGGATGATATGCCGCAGCTCAGGGCAATGAGTCGTATGTGTGTGCAATGTCTGGACGTATGGGTAGTTTTTGACCAATGTGTCAAGGGGATCCCTTGTAGGTGTAGGGCGTGCAGGGACAAGTGTGGTTGGGGTGTGGGCACATTATTTTTTCATTAGCGCTGTTCGTGGTGTGGGAGTCGTCGGAGGCTGGTTTGGTATCTCACGCAGGGTGTGCCAGACGCATTCATGACCAAGGTTGGAGGGTCGGTTGGCCTTCCACCTTGTCTGTAGAGACAAAGGAGCTTTCATTCCTATTTTTAGTCTGACTACTGCTTGCATTTCTGAGATGTATGGGGCCCAGAGCGGGCTTTGATGCCAGGCCTGTGATTTGGGGTGCACGAATTTTGAGACACACATAGCTGTTGGCATATTTTCATGAGCCAAGGGCAAGATTGGCATTGCGCATCTTGTTCAGTCTCTCTCTTTCATTTTCTCTCTCTCTCTCTTTTTCTCTCTCCCTGTCCTTTGATGAGTGCCTGAACACTTTCCTATCTTGGATATTGCCTTGCATGCTGTGACTCACAGATTGTCCAGGGATGCCCCCCAATGACTCTTCATAATAGTTGTTTGGAGATGAATTAGTATGTGACATTTTGTTTGGTCTTTCAATGGTACATAGATGACTCAGGATTTCTGTACTCACATGTGTGTTGATTGCTGCAATTGTCCGACATCAGGCGGGTGCTTTTTCCCATGTTTTCAGGCCGTTGATGTGCAGTGTCTTGGTCCGGTGGTCGTGGGGTGTGCCTGGGGTGGGGCCGGGGGGAGGGGGTCCTTGGGGTGGTAGCGGTGGGTGTTGTGGCCCTCTTGGGTGTCTGGCCCACATGATCAGTGGCTCCATGGCATCTGTTCTTCAGGTGTGGCTCAGGGCTGGGCTCCCTTTTGGTGCAGGTTGTAGTCCGACTTTACAACAGGTCAGAGCAGGTGTTACTTTCTTGCTGCTCACACGCCTTACCGCATGTTTTGTGTTCTTATTGCCGATCTGGCAGGTCGTTGAGTATGTTGCAAAGTGGTGTTGTTGTGACTTTTGGCATGGGAACGCCTACTCTGCATCTCATTAACAATAGTTGCCGGGGTCGTCTGTGGCGATTTATTTTGCGGCTGCTATCACGGGTAAACTGGGGATATCGTCTGTTAGCTCCTGCTTGTGAATGTGGTGGAGATTTTATCGCAAATTTAGCTACGATAAAGTGCTGTTAACTCAGTGGTAGCTCCTTGAGAATATGCCCCAAGTGCACCAGCCTCCCTTGTTACTGAGATTTCGGTATGATGAAACCGTGACATAGCTGGAGCGTATAATGGGACTTTCTTTGCTTGTCTCACAAGTTCTCTCCACTTGTGTACTGTATATTGCACTGTATCTATTTCCCCTTTCTCAAATATAGTGCTAATATTCACAATCATAGCTTTGAGCAGTACTGGATGCCCTCACCAGCCTCTACTGCTACATGCGGGGTGAAAGCAGGAGCCTATTGCCAGTAATAGGCGTAATGTGCCTGAGCACATAAGTAATATAGTTGTAACTCTGGCTGTGAACCCACCCAGGTCATTCGGGAGTGTTAATAGTTCCCACTTCACTCTTGTTTTTTTTCCTCCCAGGCAATCTCTCTGTTGCCAGTATTGGCCAAGGTATGTGAGAAGATTGCTTTCCGGCAACTGAACACTTTTGTGGAAACCTCTCATGCCCTCCATCCTGCTCAGTCCTGATTCTGCGCTGCACACAGCACGGAATCTGCTTTTGTGGAAATATCCAAGGCTATTGGGGAGTGTCTGGACGCGGGCGCAGAGCGGCTCTAATATTATTGGACCTCTCTGCCGCGTTCGACGCGGTCCCCCATTAGCTTCTCCTTACCCGTCTGTCAACTATTGGCATTACCGGTTCAGCCTTAGAGTGGCTGACTTCATTTCTTCTTAACCGGACGCAGCAGGTATGGCTACCACCCTTTTCGTCATCGGCCAAGCTTCTTTCCACCCGGGAGCCCCTGGGGTCGACTTTAAGTCCATTATTGTTTAATATATATCTGACCCCTTTGACTTTTTTGGCTGAACAACTGGGCGCTAAAATAATAGCCTGCGCTGATGACACGCAGTTGCTGTTCACTTGGTCTGCCACGGATATGGACACCTCTCCCGCCCGGACCTGTCTTTCCTCAGACTTCAATTGGCTGGCATCTGTCCAGCTAAAATGTAATGAAGACAAATCTGAAATTCTACTCTACGGGCAGCTCCCCCCACATTTCAGAGAATCCTTGTGGCCTTCGGACATTCCATCTCCCAGCTCTGTGGGCAATCCGGCTAAAAATCTGGGGGTATGGTTCGGGGAAGATTTAAAATTCGAGGAACATATTAAGAAACTCAATGTATAGTGCTTTACGTGGTTTAATGGTGGATCAAGGCTTGTATGATGTTTGGAATGTTTTATACCCTGAGAACCCTGGATATACATTTTTGTCTGCTCCCCATACAAAGTTTGTTAGATTAGACTATTTTTTGGTTTCTGCCGACTTGTTGAATAAGGTCAATATAGTTATTCATCCAAAATTGGTTTCGGACCACAACCCTGTGATTTTAGAGCTTGAGCTGGAACTGACACAAAAGATACAGCAGAGAACCTGGACCTTTGATAGGAAGGTATTAGGGGACGAAGATTATTGCCAACTAATGGTTAACCAAATTCAGGAATTTTTTGACATAAATAAGGGCACGGCCTCGCAAGGGGTTGTATGGGATACATTCAAGTCCGTTATTCGGGGGGAAACACTTAAGTGTTCTAATTATAAACGCAAACAATGGTTGAGTAAGCATCATCAAGATTTTGCTGAGGTTATGAGGAAAGAACATAAATTAGCGCAAGTAATATATCAAGGTGGAGACTTAGAATCAATAAAAAAAGCCCAACAAGAGTTAACGGTTATCAGGTCACTGGCATATTCCAATGTGGCGGAGCAGATAGCGGAGAAATATAAACAATACAAAGAAGAGGCATACGAGTACAGTGAAAATACAGGGAGATTTCTGGCAAAAAGGCTGAGGGAAAAGGCAGTATACAGTGATATTGTTAAAATCACAGACATGAATGGAATGCTACAAGAGGAAAAAAGTGGGATACTTCATGCATTTCACGATTTTTATCAAGCATTATATTGCGAGTCTGGAGACGGAATAAGTGGTGAGGATGAGCTAGACTATTTGTCTCCTTTAGTGACTAACGTATTGGCTGAACATCATAGGGTAATTCTATCTGCCCCACCGATTTGGGAGGAAGTGGAAGCGGTGTTAATGGGTTTAGCACAGGGAAAAGCTATGGGTCCGGACTCTATCCCTCTGGAATTCTATAGGACGTTTCGTACAGCAATTCAGAAAGAATTATTAGAAACATGTCAACAAGCCTTTAACGAACAAGCACCAGATTCATGGTCGCAGGCTACAATAGTTATTTTTAAAAGAAAGGGAAAAATGCATTAGAAATGGGTTCATATCGGCCCATTTCTTTATTAAACGCAGACAACAAGATTTATTCAAAAATTTTAGCTAATAGGATGAATGACCTGATGCCAGAGTTAGTGCCATTACGCCAACATGGCTTCATACAGCTCAGAGATACTACTGATCATATTCGTAGAATAATAGCGATATTGGACTGGGCTCAGAATAGTAGATCACCGGTTGGAGTGGCCCTGCTGGATGCCGAAAAGGCATTCGACAGGGTCACCTGGCGGTTTTTGTGGGCAGTTCTAGCTTGGAAGGGCTTTCCTTCTGAATTTATAAAAGCTATACAAATGATGTACCTACATCCAACAGCTACACTTCGGATAGGGGTAGATTATCGAAACAGGTGGTTATAGCTAGGGGGACAAGACAAGGGTGTCCCTGTTCCCCGCTCCTGTTTGCACTGTATATCGATCCCTTTATCTCTAGAATAGAGGCAGATAATAGTATTAATCCGGTACAGATCAGGACACAATGCCATAAAGTCTATGCATATGCGGATGACATTGCGGTTGTAACCGCTAATATAACTGAAGCACTCCCCCGAATTATCCAAGCGGCTGAAGCCTTCGGACGACACTCAGGGTATAAACTGAATGTGGCAAAAACACAGGTGATTCATTCACAGGTTGGACGACCTGAGAATATTATTTTAGATTCTGAGGCAATGTATTTAGGCATAAAAATTACAGCCGATGTTGAGGATATTATTGCTAAAAATCTCGATCCTATTATATCTTCGTCAAACAAAATACTGCAAAGAATTATTAATCTTCACTTATCTTTGTATGGTCGCTGCAATGTTATCAAAATGTTGATATTTCCGAAATTTTTATATGTTTTTCGGGCCATCCCTTTCTTAATACCAGCAGTATACTTTTTCTCGCATTGAGAGAATGTGCTCACGATTTATATGGAGCTACCACCGGGCACGGCGTGCTATGAAACAGTGTATTCTACCACGCGAAAGAGGTGGTTGGGGACTACCAGATTTTCAGCTATATCATTGGGTTGCAATTTTACAAAATATGGGAGTGTTATTGTTACCAGAAGATACAACCCCTGATCATGCGGCACCTTCAATATATGAGATGCTCTTGGGCCAAGAATCTAAGCAGTGCTTGAATCGTATAATTGGGCCTAGTTATTTTAAAAAAACGAGGTTTAAGCCGGTAATAGCAGCCTATACAATTTGGAGGAAAACGAAAAAAAGGTTGGGTATCGGCCAGAATTTTAACATATACACTCCACTACAAGGCTGCCCTATATTACCCACAATATTTGTTGATTCAGTTATGACAAGATGGTATAACTTAGGAATATGTACTTTAGGGGATTTATATGTAGGATTACAATTTATGTCTTTTGAAAGTCTACAAAGTAAATTTAAGCTACAGCGAGGGGATTCTTTTAAATATCTCCAGTTGCGCAGTTATTGTGAGGGGAAAAAAGTGCAGAATGCAATTATTTTACGGAAAATTGAGATAATGGAATTACTTAAAGTACGAGGAAAAATGGGTCTTCTGTATCAGTTATTTTTGAGCGAGGTTAAAGATGATTTAGAGTCTCAGGAGGCAAAATGGGCCATTAAACTGGGTTTTGAAGGGGTTAATATGACGAGAAGTATCGAAATTTCACGTAATGTTTTGATTAATGGCCCGCTGAAAAGCCAGCACTACATGGCAATTTTTGACCTTTATTACACCCCAGGGAAACTGGCTAAATGGAATACAGGTAGAGGAACTAGCTGTAGTCGTTGTGGCCAATATGCCGCTGACTCGCTCCATATGTTTTTCAATTGTCCTAAACGTAAAGATTTTATAAGGGAAATACAGACCTTTATGCGGTGTAGTTTGGGAATTCCAGTACAAATAAGTTCATCTTTGGTAATTTTTGGATGGCAAAGTAACGGGCGACCGGTTGATGTGGAGGGGATGATATTCATATGTATGGCTTTGTATCGGCTGTCTATAACCTCGCAATGGCTTGATGCTAATCCTCCATCTTTTGTCAATTGGCAAAAAAAGCTGCTTGTAATATATCATCTTGAGATGGCATTTTATAGAACTAAGGGTCGGCGAAAAAAAAGGCAAGGCTGTCGTATATGGCAACCTGTAACTACGTGGCTTGGATTATAGGAATGTTATGTAACCCGGAGTGTGTATATAAGTGTCAAAGATATATATATATATTTTTTTCTTTTTTTTTTCTTCTCTGCTTTCTGTATATATAATTGTTGTAGTATGTAAACTGTATTGTGTGCTCCAAGTGCTGACAAAAAAACTTTATTAAAAACAAAAAAAAAGAAACTCACATGCGGTTGCTTTGGTACTCTCAAAGCCCTCCGCAAATTTTTTGCCTCTTCTTCCCAGAGTGGCGAAAGAAACAGTGACGAGAGCTCCCATTCTCTCTCGCCTTGATTATGCTAATGCCCTGTTCAGCGGCATCCCAGCATTTCTGACTAATCGCCTTCAGAAAATACACAATGCGGCTGCCAGACTCCTTTTTAACATCTCAAGAAAGACCAGCGTCCGTTGCCATCTGCGCAGCCTGCATTGGCTTCCAGTCTCCCAACCGATTATATTTAAGTCACTTACCTTTGCACACAGAGCTGATTATGAGCAGGGCCCACTTTACCTGAGGAAACGTTTTTTGTTATACCTTCCTACCCGCCCCCTCCGTTCTGCCACTCAATTTCAGCTGGCGATTCCACGCTTCAAACGTTCCCATCTTGGTGGACAGTCTATTGCCATGAAAGCAGCAGCTGCCTGGAATTCTCTACCTCTGGCTCTTCGCGCTAATCAGAACTTTAATCTCTTCAAAAAAGCACTCAAGACCCATCTTTTCAAAATGGTGTTGTAATTTTCTTCCCTTTTCTGTAGTGTTGCCTCTTCATAACTCCCCCTCCACGCCAGGATACTCCTGAGTAATTGAGCTCGTTATAAAACCACCCATAACATAACATACCCATCGATCGATGGTAAACTGCGCTGCATGGCAAGCATCTTGCCTTCTAATTTACTACTGGTCCCTGTCTCCTGCTCTGGCTCGGTATCCGACGTGACCTGCGTTTGTGATTTTTTAATCCATTTGGATTCAAATGGGAGCCTGGACTGTTGCTTATCCATCTTACCCATGTTTGCTTTATCGTTACATGGTCAGGCCTGCAGTTGTAAGCTCCTCGGCTGTGTGTCTTGCTATGTACAGCACCTGCTTCAGCATACACCACAGCTATTATGGTCCCTTATAATATACCTGCTGCTGCAGTAAAACTTGTTGTCGTCCCTTAGCCCGGGACAATTGAGGGTTACACTCTATTTTTATACAGTTGGCTGGCTAAAAATGTCTTTATTATATTGCTGTTGCTTTTAGTGTGTTTACTTTTGTTTTTGTTGCTTCTGTTCACAATACAGGCAATTCCTGTGTATCCTCCTCCTGGGCAATTCTGTATGTTTCTTTACTGCTATGTGCCGGTATTCTAGAGTAGTCTGGATGAAGCCTTTTTATATCGTAGAGTCTTTTACGTTTGCAGGTGTTGTCCCAGGCACTTTATATCAGCAGTCCTTCATTTTCACATTGTTGGCATCATGATCAGCCCTGTTCAGTCAGCACCTCGTACCCTCCGGCACGTCACCACACCTCGCTGCAATATCTTCAGAAGAATGCAAATCACGCCACTCTGCAGCTCAAACTACAACATTATTCAATGAGCTCCCCCTCTGTGCGCCTCATACATATGGATGTATGACGGTACAACACGTACCGTTACAACGCGTACCTTTACGACCAGGTTTAACAATGCAAGTCGTTACATCGACTTGCGTTGTGGGGCGCTGGATAGTAAGTAGTTTAATTTACTATTCCAACTCCAGTCCCCGTGGATAGTAGGGAAGGTGTTGGATAGTAAATTAAACTATTACCTATCATAAAATGTAATCAAACTTGTGGAGCCCTCATTGGGAGGAACCTCAAATTGTGTGCCTGAAGGGAATGCAACTAATGAGCCATTAGGAGCACGTTCTGATTTACTTATATATGACGTCTGAGACGGAAGACACCACCCTTGGAGCACCTCAAAATAAGTATTACCTATTGAAGTTACCTAACAAAACTATCTACTACCCATAGGCTGTGCATCTGTTTCTAAATTTGTACACATATTCAAGCTCGATTCGCCACACGGAACGGATAGCACGCCACCTGATTGAACATAGACACAGAAATAATGTCATATGATGATATTGCTAAGAGTACAGAAGCGAGAGCGGATACTTTTGCTTTTAAAGATGATGAGGCATCCAAAATATACGCTTTAATCCAGGAAGAGATCACACAGTCACCTACCCACAGGACCAAGGAACAAAGTATCAGGCAATTAATCTATTTGTCGAAAAGAGAGATCAATCAGAAGTTACACGCCAGCACGCTGATAAGATATCACTGTTCGCAGCGCATTCCCCGGGGTTTACGCATAGCCTTAAAACCATCGCTTTGTAAAAACTCTAAAAGATTCTAAGAAAAATGGTATGCAATTTTAAATAAATGTTCCTTGGATTAGATTTTACTAATTATAGAAGAATTATCAAGTATTTTGGATAATTTAACCAAGGAAATAGCTGAGGTGTCAACTGAGCTGACTAGCATGATGTCCGAGGAAGACTGGTCAAAATCCTTGGAAGAAATTAATGACCAAATCGCCAGACATTCTTGTGAAATTATTGATAGAAAAATTAGGAAATTCAGAAGGGACACCCTCGATTATAAGCTGGGTGAAGTTTACACTTGGGCGGAGGTCTATGCCCAAATGAGGAGTAATCGCTCCTACACTCAGCACACTGATACTTCGTCATCTGGCAGCGACACATCCAATAGAGCTTATAGTGGGAGGACTCAAACAATGGGAACAGCACGAGCAACACCGTAAACTGAGGAATCACAAATAACCACAGCAACAACTAGTGCTTTTTTAGAGGAAGGCCAGTCACAAAAAGGAGACCCAGGAGGGGAAAAGGAAAAGGAAAAAGAAAAAGAGCATCTCAATACAAGGAGCACCACCATACCAAAGAAAGACAAGGAGAAAAAGAAAACGGTGGGGAAGGACAATTAGTGATCAACATATCAAACCATGATCTATCACCTGATGAGAAGATTTTGCTGCAAAAAGGAACCTTGTTTGTTCCCACTACTGATACTGACCTGTTAGAACTTGAAGAAAGCTTCTTCAAGCTTATGAGAAAGCTGAGACTAAGGCACTTTTTCGATAACATTTTACCCAGTAAAGAAGAAACAGAACCTGACCAATTGATGGGATTGAGACCTAACAGCACGTTCCAAGCCCCCGTGAGTCACAAAACCTTAGACTTATTCGAAAAATTGGTGAAACAGGATCTCAGTAAATTAAATTACAATCGGAAAAACAAAAAAAAGTTACACAGAAGGACATGGACACACTGAAGAAATTGGCAAATAGCGACAAAATAACTTGTGTTAAGGCTGACAAAGGAGGAGCGCTAGTGATTATGAATTCATCAATGTATGAAACCAAAGTCATGGAACATCTATCTGACACGGACACTTATATGAAACTGGATGACAATCCAACAATAAGGTACACAAGGGCTTTGAAAAACATAATTGATAAGGCTTATGAAGTTGGCACAATCAACGAAAGAACCAATAACTTTCTCATCAAACAAAACCCTAAGTGTCCGGTTTTATACATGATTCCTAAAATTAATAAAAACTTGGAAGACCCCCCCATGAGACCGATCGTTTCAACACGCGGCAGCCTACATGAGCCTATTGGTCAATTTCATGACAAATATTTGCAACCTACAGTTAGGAATATGCAAACATATATAAAGGACACAACTAATTTTTTGTTTAAACTTCAGTCAGTTACCATGGAACAGAATGAGAATCTAATTTTATGTACAGCTGACGTCAAGTCACTGTACACGTCGATCCCGCATTCTTCCGGAATGGAAGCAGTGGAACAAGCTTTAGTCAATACCAACTTAGACTCACCGATGCAAACATTTCTCATGGAACTCATGTTGTTCACCCTTTACCAAAGTTACTTTAAGTATACCGAGGAATGGTATCAACAGCTTGTGGGTACATCCATGGGCAATTGCGCGGCACCGGCGTATGCCAACATCTTCATGAAGGAGCACGAAGAACGGCATATTCTTTCGCAAAAAGAGTGGCATGATAACATCAAATTACTAGACCGGTATATTGATATTTTCATCATTTGGAAGAACACTGCAGATAAATTGGAAACAGCTTTAACCTCTCTCAACGTCCTAGATGAACGCATTCAATTGACTTGGGAAATTTCACAGCAAAGAGTGACATTTTTAGATGTTGAAGTTACCCTTACAGAGAAAGGTTTGGAAACAGACGTATACCGCAAACTGACAGATCGGAATATTATGTTACATTATTCAAGTTTCCATCAAACGTCTTTAAAACAACATCTTCCGTTTTCACAAATGATAAGAGTGAAAAGAATTACATCAGATCCCCTAAAAGCCGAACAAAGACTAGATGAAATGGGCGTCAGATTCTTAAACAGAGGTTACCCAAAGCAAACAATTGATGAAGCTTAGGAACGTGCTGTGAACAAAAGGAGAACCGATCTACTAAAAGAACACCAAAAAACAGACAGCAAAAGAGTTGTAGTAGTATCTAAGTTTTCCTCCTTAAGTACACGTTTTAAGAAGGTCATCAGGAAACATTGGACAATCTTGAATCTTGAACCAGACTTTAATACAATCTTTTCATCACCACCACTATTCGCCCACACCAGGGGAAGAAACATGGGGGAAATACTCAAACAAAAGACAACAGATGCATTTCAACATAAAGGCACAAGACCTTGCCTCAATTGTGGCAATTGTAACAATATTATAAGCGGCAATGTCATATCACATCCAATGAAGGGTTTCAACATTAAATTGAAAGTCACAGCCACATGTGACACATCTAATGTGATCTATTTATTGAAATGCCCGTGCGGAAAGGTATACGTGGGCAAGACTGAAAGAAAAAGAAAAACACGTATTACAGAACACAAATCAAATATCCGCACACGCAACATGAAATCTTCAGTTGCGCATCATTTTGTTGAAGAACACCATAACATTTCACAAATAAAGTTTGCCGTACTGGAATGCATTGAGAAAAAGGAGGGAAGAGACAATAACAAACACTTACTACAAAGAGAGAACTTCTGGATACAAAGACTAAATTCTACCAAACCAAATGGTCGTAACGACCGCATTGAATTTGCCTGTTATCTGTAATTTTTGTAAATATGGTTAATAACCTGTGTGAGTGGTTTTAAAACCAGGGCCATGTGCCCACATTCTTGGTCTACTAAGGTGCTGACTGTGTAGCTGACTGCATCACTGCTTGCTCATAGATAGGACTATACATTCGTTTTCACCATTTACTGTTTCCTTCTCACATTATCATTGTTCCCCATCACACGTTTGAAGCACTTCTTAGGTACACACCGTTCTCCATATATTTCTCTTTTTTTTTCCATATGCAATGATAGCGCGTTTTTTTCGCGTTTCATTTTTTGTTTGAACAACATATAAGTGCAGGGGGACTATCATCCTGCATGAGTATCAGTTTCATTATTTTTCATTATTTTTGGAACTTCGATCGTGAGTTAACCGAGGTTGGACCATTAAGGGTTTCTTCTATATTCGTTGTGGGACCCGCACCACTTGACGCGGAAGGCGTTCAATTGCCATTAGTTTCCGTTCATATACATGGAGACGCATTCCGGCGTCCCGGAGAACCCGAAACAGAACACACTCGGACTTAACAGACTCACATGGTGAGTGATACGCTTTTGGGCTACCGATCCTCATACAGCCTTTGTATATCTCGAGCAGCTGTAATATATTTAATTCTTGTTTTCGCTTCCAGGAACTCGAGGCAGCCATCCATTAAACATATGTAAGTTTGCTCCTTTTCATTATTTAGGCACAGCGTTAACGCGGGTTACGTTTTTTCTCACCCACCGAAAGATTTTGTCACTTATATGGCGTGTTCACGGGCCCTTCACTTTTTCGTTCACTTTTTCGCGTATTTTGATTCTGGTTCTGTATCTTCTCTATTCTCATGTCTTTTGGGTATAACAATGCTAACTCTCTAGATCAACTGTGTGGTCTGGGTATGAAAAGAGGACACTATTAGGTCCCAAAGAGAGATTTGCTATTTACTTTTCTCTTCGTTTGTGCTCTTCAGACCTGTAGTACCTTCCATGTGTTTTATTGATTAGTTGGGGGACTAGGTACTAGTGGGTCTATAACAATTTCTCCCCTCGGACCCCCCATCACTTCTCTGTCTCTCGGTACCTATGGTACCCCCAAACTTTGCCATGCACAAGGTGGCAGGCACCGCGCGGTGCCTGCCACCTTGTGCTTCGGAATGCACAACATGGCATCTTCACCATTGCTGCAGGTGCAGGGTGGGAGTCGCATCATGATTGGGGTGGCGGGACCGCCGCATGGCTGGCGGGCAGTCCCGTTACTGCTAGGGTGGCGGGCAGACTTAAGTCCGCCCGCCATCCTAATCACACCCTAAGTCTCCCAAAATGGCCATTGGAGAAAAAAAGAGAAAGAATGACAACGTTAATGTTTTGAACTAAAAGAAAACACAGAAATTCACCAGTTATAGTTTGCAGCACTAATAATAAATATGTCTCTGTGCACTTTTTATGACCTCACATATGACCTCACTCACAGTATGTTCTATGACATCATTTATGACAGCACTGATGACATCTCAAATGACATAATTGATGACAACTCTAATAACATCATCCAGTGAGTGAGCTAGTTTGTGTTATAGTTTGCATAGTGGCGGGTAAGTACCATATTACTAATCTACCTAATGTTGTACAGCCTTAGTCCAGCTAACAGGAGTAAGTGTTTACAAAACACATGTGCTCTTAATTCACCATAGATGTGGAGAGTTATTGACCATGAATAGTCTGTCAACAATTTTAGTGCTTCGTGATATTCCTAGCCTCGATATTCTTTAGTACAATTTGTAAAACCTCAAATTTAGCTAAAATCCTAGAATTTTCTCATGTTTATGAGAGGGAAAGTACAAGAATCTGACAGGTCTGACACACATCCTACCACCAAGCGTTCTCACACTTTGCCAGATTAAAATGGTATCGACTTGTATGGTTGGGGCCATGGCTCACCATCAGAATTTGTCAAAGTAGTTGGAGCTGTATGTATAGTCTTCGCATGCTAACAGTTTGGTCCGTTCATATGGCATGTAGTAGATCCAACCACACTTGTGGGTACCGGTTTTCTCAGGAGAAGTGTGGAAAAGAGGAAATTCTATCTGCCGGCTAAAAAGCCAGAGATTACGGTCACATAGTTATAGGAACAAAATATGTTTATTTACCTATAATGCTGACTTTTGAAAGTCATTCCAGTTGCGAACTCTTCCTGGGATCCATGCAGGCAATGAGACCAGTATTCCTGTTAGTCTTGAGGTTTCAAAAAGGCTCAGGGGCAGATTTACAAGCCCCTTGAAACACTTTTACGCCGCTTTACGGCATCAGATGCGTCACGCATCTCTCTATACTTGCGCCACGGTGCGCCGCATAGTAAATGTGGGGCATCCATGGTGGCGCAAGGGGTTTCAACCGTCATGTAAAATAACTGGTGCATCCGTGCAAATATGCAGGGATCCGCCAGTTATTGTAAATCTGCCCCGCTGTTTCCCTTTTCACCGATAGATAATGGTATATTTATTTTTCTGGCTAAGGGGATCTGCCCGGTGTCACCCCAATGATGTTGGAGCCAACATATGAATATATTATACACTGATACAGCACACATTGGTGGGATCGCTGTCAGGTTCTCATTTATCCTCTCTTTTTGTGAGTAATGCTGTGCTAGAGGAAGAGTGTTGCAAGTCAGGCAAGCTCTCAGATAATCTTTTATCTGCAATAGATGATAGAATGTAGCCCTGTCCAGTACCCTCAATCAACACACAAACACAATGGGTGATAGAGTGTATCGGTATGGTCACAGCTCAACAGATAATACACAAATTATGGCAAAGGTTAAGAAAACCTCAGTGCTTTTTCTTGACATATCCGTAGGGTATTAGTCATATTATCATTAGTCTAGTAGCCTATTCCCAGGCCAGTTTATTTGCTATGGTTTCAGCCCTCCAACCTAAATGGGTCTATCAGTACAGTGAGCGTCATATTTTCTGGAAGAGTAGAAACCAACGCTAAGAAATGAAGTCACCTAAGGCCCAGATGTACAACCATTACCCATTGCGATATATAAATTGTGCAGAATTGCTAGTCGCAATTGCTAATGAACAACAGTATCTGGACACTGTGTGCGATTCCCAAAGGGGTCGCAAATTGCAGGCCTCATGCATATTAATGAGGCTGTCGCAATTTGCAACCCCATTGGGAATGGCTGGCACTTCCGGGGATGGGGGGGCCTGATGGGGTCAGCAGACCTCCATGTCTGGGACTGCTTTTAAATGAAGCAGTTTTTTTTTAAAGCAGCCCGTTTTCCTTAAAGGAAAACGGGATGCATTTAATAAAAATTAAAAAATTAAACGTTTTTGTTATATTTCTTAAGGGCAGGTAGTGGTCCCTGGGACCACTGCCTGCTGTGAAAAGAATTTTGCGCACCCATTCACAAAGGAGAGGGGGATCCCCGGGGACCCCTTCCCATTTGCAAATGGTTTACCACCCTCTTGAAGAGGGTGGTAAACTGCGAATGTTTTGCGACTGCAATTGTGGTCACAAAACATTCTTACAGAGGGTTCAGACTCGTTATTAGGGAGGGACGCCCTCGGAACGCCCCTTCCTAATAGTGAGTTGCTAACCCTATTTTGCAAGTCACAATTTAATTAGAGACTCACAAAATTGGGTTAGTACATAGGCCACAGGTTTTTTGCATGCGCAAACGGGTCTAAAACCCATTTGCGCATGCAAAAATTTGTCGTACATCTGGCCCTAGTGCCGTAGGAGAGGAGTGGGAATGTGCTGGGGAGCTGATGATAATATTTATGTTTCTGTAAGAGAGCTCTGTATTGTTCTGTATTATCAGTATGCCCTTGCAGCTTAGTTGGACGTCTAAATATCTCAGGTGCATGTTGTCATAGTACTGTGCCTATAGCATCTTTTCTGATTGTGTATTGTGGGGTGAATCGCACAGGCCCACTAGGGCCGGACTGGCCGTTGCAGGCAACGGGTGTTTTCCCAGCGGGCCGGAAGGCTGGGGGCCAGTTTTAGACCAGGAGGGGATAGTTTCCGTGCAGGGGGCCAGTTTTGCAGGAGTGCGCTAAATCGGGCCCCTGTACCAAAAGCAGCAGCAGTGTTTCCCACCAGACCCCGCAACTACCGGCCCTGAGGCCCACCCTGGAATGACTTGCTATCATACAAACTCCTATGCAGAAATCGATGCCGGTTATAGCTCCTAGATATAAACTAGAGCCAGTGTTGAGCTGGCTTTGTGTGCAGTCTAGCAGTGCCAGATGGACCTGCTTAACAGAGCAAGTGTGTGGGTTGCTTTTTAGTCTCATCATCCCAAGGGCAAAAAGGGCTGATATTCTGTCCTTTTCTAGCTGGCCCGCCTGGCTGTGCCAGACTGCCAGAATGTCCAGTCCAACAGTGACCAGAGCAAACGCTGATGACAAATCTTCAGCGATGGAGACAGCCAGGACATTACCACAAGATGTCTTTGGCCTCCTCCCTCTTCCTCTTTATCCATCCTATGTCTGTGGCACCCTCCAGCACATCTCTCACTTTCTCAAGTATTTTTCTTTTGAAATTTTTATCTGTTAAAAAGGAGGGCGGTTCCTGCAAGAATCTGATCTGCTGTCAACAATGACCACTGAGGGCGGATAAACACTGTTTGTTTTTTTAGAGCTTTTTGACTGCACTTGAAGGCAAAGGATTTATTAGCATTGCAGGCTTTTGCAAAATAGCCAAAGTTAATACAGTGCAGATGACTAAACTATGGCGCCATCCAAAATGCAGTGCTGGTCGGAGTGTGATGTTTCTTTTCAGTCCATTGTGGGTGTTTGCAACATCCGCGGTCTCTGTTTCACTTCTCGTTCTTTAACCCTATTTTCCGCCTTTTCTGCGAAAATTGAAAAGACATGTTGGACCATTTAGAGATAGGTGCAAGTAGGATATTCACTAAATTTAGAAAAAGTCCAATAAGCAGCATTGAGAGTGCGCTCCCACCATGTCACTTGGAAGCACTTTCAGTGATTATCCGTTTGGATCTAAAAACTTATTTGGATGGACTAGCTGCAAACCAAAGATCTAAAGAGACCTACATTGACCATCTCACTGATCCTGAAATTCTTCCACTGTCTTCCCCTGGAGTGCAAGTTTCCTTAGCTAGACTCTGGCTTCCACAAGAGACGCCCCGAAAGTTCAGCAACAGAGCACAACTCAATTTCGCTGACACTTCTTGCACTCATGCAACCAGATGCACCACTCAGCCCCAGAACACACTGCACCACGTGGGAAGGAATATGGTCAAAATACCCACAGCCCTCTACTGGTGGGCACACCCATCTACTTTTCTACCTGGCAGTGTTATGGTCAATGAGCTTGGGGGTTGATTTTTGGTATCTGAAAGGTTTCTGAGGAGCATTTACCAGCATCTTATGCATCCCTTAGGTAGCAAGCACTTTGTCCATCCATTAGGGATAGCCTTAGTTTGGAGCGGCTGACTGTGTGGATGACTGTGCAAGGTGTGTCTAGGTGGTAAGTGCTTGTCGAAACAATGTGTACGTTTTCTATTATATGAGACAGCTGAAAAGATCATAGGTGGGATCTGGTGATGAATGTCTTGCTTTGTTTGCACAAGTGTGCCTGTGAGCATGGTTTCATGCTGGCAAGCATTTGGGATTTTCCTATTGGATTTACCTACATAGCATAGATGAATCCAGACAGGCGACCTAGTCATGTGCATGTTCGCACTAAAAAGCGCAATAACTGCAGAACTAATGGTGACATGCGCTGAAACCTATGGAAGCTTTTCTTCAAGCAGGAATACATCCCACTGTGAAATACTGATGCCATATACGTAGGACTGCGGCTAGAGCAGCAATCAGAGTTGGTGACATGAGCAGAGTCTAAGCAACCTTCTTAAGGTGTAGGTTTCGCATGCTCTCCCTGGAATCAGAGTAACCAGTCTCCAACAGGGATTCACAGTACAAGCATAACGGCCAGAGCTGCCGACCTTGGAGCTAGGGAGTCTCTGTATGGCTCAACATCCTCTAATTCTGGACAAATCACTTAATCTCCCCCTGCCTAACAAAATTAATGTGTCCTTATATAATTCAACTGGTGCTCATGTAAAGCGCTCCAATACCTTCGGGTCAAGTTCGCGCTACATTAAAGAAAATATGTACACAAATATGTAATGTTATGTTATATACACTTGTAGAGCGCATGGCAGCCCCAGCAACTGGGCTCCCAGCGCTAAATCTAACAGAAAGCAGACAGGCGAGGAAGCTTTCACAGGTGGACACTATCGACTCAGATAGCCTTAGCAGATCCCTACTTAAAGCCCCAACCGACCCCACATTTCATAAACAAACCCAAAATACATCATTTCTGAATCTCCTCTCTCTTGACTTCTCCAAGCAAGAATGCCTTGAGGCACTTACAATCCCATTAAATCTGGTGGCAGTGGTACCCACGCCACTTGCAGTGCCTCACTTTGCGGCCTAGGAACCACCCTCCATGCAAAGCAGACGAAAAGAGCTGGCTGAAAGCGTGCCTGGGAAACAGGTGATAAATCACAAAAAGGGATAGATTCAAACTTTTCCAGGGAATGAAAACCACATGGCAGCACGATTCTAATTAACTGTTTGATACGACTGCAGGCATGCCGGGTACGGTTTCCAGCATTATACACTTGGCTGTCCTCCGAGCTCCCCGTCCCCATAGCAACAGAAGTTTACCCGCGCGCTGCACAGAACAAGCCCAACTTGGGAAGGTAACACACTTTTTAGAAGGCGCTTTAAAACCACAATAAAAAGAGATTACGTTTTCAAAGCTTAGGGAGTGCCCTCGGGAAATCATTCCCCTCTCGTGCGCCCAAAATTCTTTATTTCTCATTCTATTCTGGCCCAGCTGTGAACATACAGCGACAGAATGTTTTTGTTTTTTTTAGATCTGTGAGCTCTCTCAGGTTCTTTATTTCCAGGTTAAACAAATGTACATTGGCAACGGGACCTGCAGCATCAGTACGCGTGGCCCAGCCGCAGGACAAGTGAATGCGCAGCTTAAACATCAGTGCATTATGGTTTAGGGTTTGGCCTGCTTGGACGATTCTTTAGCGTATTGCCCACTTTAAAAAAAAATAACCTGCATTGGGCTCAGCCGACTTTACATCATCTCAGACTGGGCAGCCATTGAGTATGTAAACAACTCCGATTTGGATTCATTGTATGTTAATGTATCCCACGTGAATATGCTGAGAATCTGCCACGGGTCAGGACGTTTTGGATCAGTGCCTGATAACCCTGCTCTAAAATAACAGTTATGTCGAAATATCGAAATATGTATGCTTTTTTGGCTGTCCCAGCTTTTTTCTTCGCTTGCCAATAGAGCTACAGTTCCACTGGTTGGGACGTGTTTACCATTTCAGCTATTCAGGAACTAATTCCATGTGCACTATTTGGTTAGCACTTCTTTTAGCGTGAAGTAGCTCTGCCTTACCCCAGTCTTACATTAGGGGTTCAAACCCGGAGGATAAAGTGTTTCCCCCAACATAAGACTTGTCAAACTTATGTAACGCAAAACTCCAGAGAGCTAACAGCTCCTTAAAACAGGCCAAAGCTCATTAAAATGGCTAACAGTATAGTCAGGATAATGAGAGCGTCTTGGGTCAAATGTGATACTATCCCATAAGGATGAGTGTCTATGAAATTTGGTAATTCTTCAACCATGACTATCTTAAAAGTTCAGGAATGGAATCCCCCATTAGAGAACCTCCACAGGATAAATCAGAACCTTGTGTCGATAGTTGCACAACACATTAAGCCCCTATCGCCACCAGTGTGGTTCTGAAAATCTGGATTCATATAATAGTTCTGGACTCGAGAATTAAAACTTCGTCGAAACATGACGAATTTGGTATCAAAAGACCGAGAATGACGAGTACATCATGTACATGTATTTTCAGCCTATTCGAGTGACGATTTCACCTCGAAATCGTCACTTACATTCTGAACCCTTGGCTTCCATTTATGTGTTGCCCTTTACATAGGCCTTAATCCAGCTGAATTCGATTCCACAAGGACACATACTCCTTAATCGACTTTTCCATGACCTGTACAAGTTGGAACCATTGCCCCAGGCCGTACTCGTTAGGTCAGTTCCCCTCCCAGTGGCCGAGCAAGATAGCATCTAGGCTCAACAAACCATAAAACCATTTCAGCGCGCACACCTGCCATATCTCGCTCACATCTATCTCCACTCTTTTGCTTCACTTACTTTATGGTGGGGAGTTGCCCGTTTTTATTAGGGGTCCAGTGATATCTGATGAAATGTTGGGCCTTGCCAAATGATTTGTTGTAAGCAGCACAAAGTGAAATATGGACATGTCATCATGACTCTGCTTTCTCTTTGTACTAAAAATATGTTAACGATTTACTTTACAACCAAGAATGTTTTGCCTGAAGCCTAAAAATGTGTATAAGAAGAGAAGCCTGACTTTGTAAAAGTGTGCAGTCTCCTGAGAACATACCCGTATTGTACTTCTAGGACACTTGTTACCTTGGTTGCAGCCAATAAACTAATCTTTGACTTCACCTAGAAGACTCTGAGTTTCTGTGGTCTGGATCAGGAAGAACCCGAGGTCTCTGGGTGTTGATTCCCTGGCACCGCTGGGTTACCGGTTCTGTGCCGGTTCTTAAAAACCCAGTACCTCAGTTGGCGCCCAACGTTTGGGGCGATTCCAGTGGTACCAGTCAGCCTGAAGATCGTGAGGAGCATCATGTGGAAATTCCGGAGGACGGCCAACCACCTCATCGACCCCTGCATGTCGACGTGGTCCGAAGGTCTTTGCTGCGAGGTTCCCCGCCTCCCGACGGCTACAAGGACTGCTGCCTTGGCTATCGCCCTGATTTGGACCCTTGAAGTTTGGTAGAGCGAAACACTAAGAAGAGTCTTCTGGTGACGTCATCGATATTTCAGTTAAGTATAAGTGGAGCGTCTCCCAGTCCTTAGTTGGATTTAGTTTTGGGTATCTTTGGGATACAAAGTTTTGTATTGGTTCTTGCAAGCACCAAAACCGAAGGAATCGTGTATTCACGAGAAATATCGTAATCGATAATCCTTTGAAGTTTGGAAATAGACTAGAGAGCGAAGATGCCTAGTCTTAGACTTGGGAATTTGTTTTGTCTTGGTGGTAATAATAGGGACTCCCGATTGGAGGACTCATGTCCGGTTCCTCCAGTTGGAACTCCGACTTATGAGCTATATGTAAAACATGGGGTAGGCCCCATCACCTACAACGAAGTATGGATTAAATACACCAGGAAAGATGGTGTTCTAAAATGGCCCCAATATGGTAGCTTTGATTCTGAAATCTTAGACAACCTCGAAGTTAAACTCTTTAAAAAGAAAGCCCGGCCGGCGATGTTTGACTCTTTCCGCTTATGGCGTAAAGAAGCCAAAAAAAAGAAATTAAATTAGCTAAGAAAAATAAGAGAGAAGGGGGACTTTCAGTAATGCAAGCTGCGGTGCAGTTTAAAGATAATGAAGAAGAGCAGATGAATGAGCAGTTGCACAGGCAACGTAAAATGGCAATAGATAAGTGTTATCCAGTTTTGCCGTCTATTCAGAAATAGGCAGCAAAAGAGCATGAAAAAGACCCATTAATGTCGCATTTACTAAATTCACCACCCCCCTATGCGCAGAATGCCACAGCACCCCCGCAACCTTTAGTTGCGCAAACTACGCCTCCTGCTCCTCCACAGCACCCACCAGCTGTTCCTCAGCTGGCTCCTGCTTCTTCGGTGCAGCCCCCTCCAGGCCCACCGACCACCTCTGTTTCACCTGTGTTTTCTACGATTTTGCCTACTGTACTTTTTACATCTCCTAATGCTCCCTCTACGATTTTGCCTAGTGCCCCCTCTATTTCCCCTGATACCTCTTCTGCTATCTCTACCCCTGCCTTATCTCACCCCGTTTTTCCATCTGTTTGTCCTTCAGTTTCACCTTCCATTCGGCAGAAAATGGCCAGCACTGTTACTAACCTTCTTTTACCTCTTTTCGGGTCGCCTACTACGACCCCTAACATGGGAAGAAGACAGTTGCGAAGTCAACTACCTGATTATCAAGAGAGAGATTCACTGAATAGTTTAGCACGGAAATGGGTCATGGACACCGTAAAATATGATGTACAGTCTGTCATGGAAGCCTTCCATCAATGGGAAGCAGCGACACAGAGATATGTTTACGAACAGATGTGTGTTTTCCTTTGCGAGGATTTAGAAGACAATGATCAGGAATGCATCCCACGAGAAATGTGTCGTGTACGGTTTAGGTTCGGAGAGGGTATGATTGTAGGTCCAGATGTGGAGAAAGCAGTTGAAATGTTGTTATCATATCGGAGTAAGGGAAGCAGTTCTGGGTCACCATCTGAATCTAATACATCCAGTAGGAAAAAGGCGCGACAATACCCTATGAGAGAAGTTCCCCCACAATGGAGAGAGGGTGACACGACTGCTGTCCCACCTATTCTGCCACACTTTCAGCGTGTATGGGTACATGTCCCATGGAAGCGAGCTGAAGTTTTAGCACTCAAACAAACATTACCAGATCCGCGTAAAAATCCTGCAGGGTACTATAAAGAGTTGTCACAAACTGCTGGGTCATGTATAATGAATTTAGCCGATATCGATATGTTATTTGGGAATGTTGTTCCACAGCCTTTATGGGGTAAAATTCGTCATATAGATCATGACCAGGAATTAGGTGACACATGGGCTAATATTACTGCTGCAGATGCCCGACAAGTTGGTGGTGCCAAGCCTGAGCCTTTGATAGCAGAACTCCCTGGTAAAATAGTAGATTACATGAAAACGATAATGCCTGCAATACGCGTAAATTGGGATAAGTTGTCTGCATGCAAGCAGAAGAAAGAAGAAACAGTCTCAGATTTCTTCACCAGATTTGAAGAAACATTCGTTGACCACAGCGGTCAAGATATGACCACAGAAGGTGGTCAGAGATTATTTGTCGATAAATTCGTGCACAATCTGCTTCCAGAATTGTGTAAAAAATTAAAAGATTCAGAAAGTTCTTGGGCAGTCTCATCTTCAGCCCAGACATTGGCTGCCGCACAATATTACGAGAATAGGGACAAAGATGAGAAAGATAAAGTGGAAAAGAAAACTAGAGAACTAAAAACGAAGGTTTTGCTACAGCAAGCCTATCCGCCACGTGGTGGTGGTAATCAAAATAATAATGGCCAGAATCACTACCAAAATACTTTTCAGCAGCATCAACAGTATCAGAGAAACTCGCAAAGATTCGAGTATACTCAACCCCGTGTACCTGTAGGCCCCAACCAGTGTTTATATTGCAAACAAGAGGGTCATTACAAGTATAATTGTCCTATTCTATTACAACGTGCAAATGGAGTTTCTGGTGTTAGAGGTCGTGGCAGTCAGCAAGCACCTAGAGGTAGAGGGCGTGGAAATGCCCCTCAGGACACACGTCCCCTTCCACCACAAAACTCTATGAACAGGTTTGATCAGCAAAATAACGTATCTGACAGGAGAGCTCAATACTACGTTGATGATTATTACACAGAAGATGAGCATTGGGAAGGTAATGATTGCTAGGACAGCCATAGACAAAGAGAGGGAATTGTTTCAGTTCCAGTAGATCAGAGTGGACCTTACGTTGAGGTGATTACATCAGGTGTGTCAGAACCTTTTCTGTTGGATACTGGTGCTACAAAGAGTTCGATTATGCACTCCAAGCTCCCTGGCGCACCTTTGTCTGGCGAAATGAACGTTTCTGTAGGTTTTTCCGGCGCCCCAGTTAGAAATCCGATTTCTGACCCTTTAACTCTTTCTGTTGGTCCTTGTGAATTCGAAGCACCCCTTATTCTGACGACAGGTTGTGGTGAAAATTTACTAGGATTAGATTTGCTAAAAAGATTGTATGCGACTTTGTACTGTTCTCCCTCAGGAGTACAACTTACTTTAGGTAAGAAAGTGGTTTCTCCCATGTATTTGTCGAGAGATGCACTTCCAGCAGAATTGTCACTTCTGCCAGATATTCTTTGGGCCACTGGTCCTAATGATGTAGGTCTTTTAGAAATTCCACCATATGTTGTAACATTGAAAGCCAACGTTAAAATGCCACAAATTCCCCAATACAAAATATCTAATGAGGGTGAAAAAGCTTTGCTAGCGATTGTTTACGAATTGATTGAAAAGGATGTGATTGAGGAAACACGAGGCAATGTTTGCAATTGTCCTGTTCTGCCTGTTTTAAAATGAACTGACCCTTCTCAGCCACCTGTGTACAGATTCGTGATTGATCTTCGAGAAGTAAATAAGATAGTTGTGCCACAATTCCCAGTTGTCCCCGACATTACCACATTATTGACTATGATTCCAGCTTCTGCTTCGTGGTTTTCGGTGATTGACCTAAAGAATGCTTTCTTCAGCATCCCAATTGCTGAGGAGAGCAGGGATATCTTTTCCTTCAGTTTAGGAGGTCGAAGCTTCCGCTTTAAACGCGCTCCTCAAGGCTACTGTGAAAGCCCCTCAATATACAGTCAAGCTTTGAAAGCACAGTTTGACACGATTGTTTTACCAAAAGGTGCTACTCTTGTACAATATGTGGATGATCTGCTCATTGCTGCAAACACTGAGAAAATTTGTAAAAAGGCCACATTGACATTATTGCGTCATCTGTGTGATCTGCATCACAAGGTGTCACTTTCCAAACTTCAATATTGCCGACAAGAAGTGACCTACTTAGGTCACCTCTTATCGAAGGAGGGAAGGAAACTGACCCCAGAAAGAATTCAGGCAATAGCGAAATTGAATGTGCCAAGAACACAGAGAGAAGTGCGTGCTTTCTTGGGCATTACATCGTACTGTAGACAGTGGATTCCAAATTTTTCGTTATTGGCCAAACCCTTGGTGGCATTAACGTGTAAAAATACACCCAATCCCATTCCTTGGTCTGAAGAGTGTCAGAAAAGTTTTCTCGAATTACGCACAGCATTATGTTCGGCTCCTGTGTTAGGTACCCCCAACTACAGTAAGCCTTTCACATTGTATGTCCACGAGAAGGAAGGCTGTGCATTGTCTGTGTTGACTCAGTTATTTGGAGGTAGACAGCGCCCATGCGCCTATTTTTCGTCAACTTTGGATTCGGTAGCACAAGCATTGCCAAGTTGTTTAAGAGCCACAGCAGCAGCAGCTGTTTCTATTCGACAGTCTGCTGGTCTAGTAATGAATAATACACTAATTGTGATGGTTCCACATGCAGTAGACACATTGTTAAATAGGACCAAGACACAGCACTTAACTAGTGCTCGACTGTCCAGTTACGAATTGACGCTGCTAGCGAGCCATGTGCACATAAAAAGGTGCAGTACCTTGAATCTAGCCACGTTGTTGCCAATTGCAGAGGAATCAGATGCTTTAGAACAGCACGATTGTTTCCTCACAACAGAGGAAGAGACAAAAGGGACAGTGGATTTATTTGACACTCCTCTTGCTGAATGTGATGGTACATTATGGGTGGATGGTTCATGCTTTAAGCTCCCAAATGGGAACGTGACTGCAGCATATGCTGTCACGACTTTGCACACAGTTGTTGAAACTGCACGAATACCACATGGTTCAGCTCAAGATGCAGAATTAGTTGCACTAACGAGAGCATGTATATTGTCTAAAGGAATGAGAGTGACTGTCTACACTGATAGTCAGTATGCGTTTGCAGTGGCTCACAGTTTTGGACGATTGTGGAGAGAACGTGGGTTCCTGACTTCGCATGGAGCTAAGATTCAGCATGGTCAGTTGGTGAATGAGCTTCTTGAATCTCTGACCTTACCTCTGCAAATGGCGATTGTGAAATGTAGTGCTCACAAGAAGGTGACTGATGATGTTGGGCGTGGGAACGCATTTGCTGATGAGATCGCTAAAGAAACGGCAAAGAATGTGATGAGCCGAATGTATGTTGCAGGCCCTGAAAGATGGACTGGTGATGTTGGAATATGTGAGGACACGATAGAGAGTGTGAAGTCCATCCAAGCTCAGGCCACAGAGAAAGAGTTGAGCACGTGGAGAGAAAGTACAGGTAGAATGGATGCAAATGGTTGTTGGGTTGAATTGACAGAGCATCAGAGATGGTTGTTACCCGATGCATATGTGCTTGCAGTGGTTACAATGGCTCATGGAATGGCTCATATCAGCGTGAAAGGGATTTGCGAGTTGTTGGCCCCAGTATGGGAGAATGCAGGGATTCCCAAGTGTGCAGAGAATGTTGTCAAGAATTGCATGGTATGTCTGAAGCACAATCCTGGTATGGGAACCCCAACTCCAGCTGGTCATTTTGCACCTCCTACGTATCCGTTCGAGGTTTTGCAGCTAGATTTCATACACATGGAGAGGTGCAACAACTTAAAATACGTGCTCGTTGTTGTTTGTGCCTTCTCAAGATGGGTAGAAGCCTATCCCCTAAAAGACAATACTGCCTTGTCCACAGCAAAAGTACTTGTAAAAGAGTACTTCCCCAGGTTTGGAATGCCTAGAATGGTCTGGTCTGACAACGGAAGTGAATGTGTGGGTCATGTGATGAAAAGAGTGTGTGAAGGGCTAGGCATTAGGCAGAAGTTCCACGCTGCAAATCACCCCCAATCAGCTGGATTAGTAGAATGTTACAAGGCACTTTAAAACTTAAATTGGCCAAAATCCAAGCGACCACAGGTCTTAAATGGCCTGACGCTCTACCCTTTGCACTCCTATCCACCAGAATGACTGTGCATTCGCGAGTGAAACTCAGCCCTTACGAAATTGTCTTTGGCCGGCCAGCCAACATATGGGGAGTGCCTAGACCCACAAAGTTCAGCGAGCTAGAACACCCTATTTTGCTTGATTACTTGTATGACTTGACGGCTAAATTGTGTGTTTTACATCAACAGGTCCACAACACCCTGCCTCCGGTCCCTGAGACTCCAGGTCACTCCATTGTCCCTGGATCCTGGATTCTCGTGAAAAACTTTCAGAGGACAAAGAACGACCAGCCCAGGTGGACCGGGCCGCATCTCGTCCTTCTTTCCACAAGGTCAGCCGTTCGAGTGGAGGGGAAGGCCAACTGGATCCACGGGGTCCACTGCAAAAGAATCCCTTCACCTCCGCCACATGACCAGTGGGTCCAGAAGGGTGTCACCGACTCAGAGCTTGCAACTGTGCCACGTATCATACCTCTCAGCAATGACCGTGTAAAAGAAACTAACCCTGAATGTGAAAGCGAGAACATTTTTCAAGAAACTGTGCCACCATCAGAACAATCGAACTTTTTGGAGCCTGAACTCCTGTTTCAGGACCAGACAGTACCAGGAAAAAGACGCTACAATCTGAGACCGAGAAAAACGAAATAACAAAAGTGATTCCTTTTTATGATTTGAGACCAAGACCTATGGACAAATAAAATATCATTTTTTCCTCCCAAATACCCTTTTTGAAAGTGCAGCTCTCCCATTTAGGAAACTTGCTTATTTTTGTTTTTCGAACCGCCATCCGGGTTCCGCTGCTAGGGCCGCCGTTGATTAAAGTCTTTTGGGTGCAGCTGACGACGTTAGGTCGGTGGTTCTGGTTGGTCCAAGGGAGTTGCCCTAGACTGACGGAAGCATCCTTTAGCAGAGGCAACCTCCCACCGCGGGCAGCACCTTAGAGAGGATGGAGTTTCCTGATGTGGAGAGACCTGTCAAACAAATGAACTTTAAGCAGAGACTGTGTAACACGATGACAAAGAAAAGTTTTATAATATTATGTATTTTTATGCTATCCAGCGTAATGATCTTTTTGATAAGTTATGTTTTATTCTCTTTCCATGTAACATTTGCACCCACTGCATCACCCATACCTCCTCCTACTATTTCCTCTCATTCTTTCCACCCTCTGCCTGACCACGAATCAAATAGGAGATTAGAGTTCGTTAATAACTCCTTTGTTCAGTTATTACACCAACACCAACTTGTAATGAACACAACTAACTGTTGGGTGTGCGGTCTCATGCCTCACACAACGGATAAAGGTATCCCCTATTTGGTCCTGCCATTTGGTCACAATGGTTCAGTATGGGCATATAGGACAATGTTCATATATGCATGAGAAGTCCAACCCCTACGTTCTGTAAAAGACAACCTCAAGACTAGCGCCTTAGTCAAAGGTATAGTTGACATGATCAAGGAAGTAACTTCCTATGAAGATACTCCGGATGATGAGATACTTGCATATGTAGGTTGGAACGTGACCGGATATGGCACTACTTTAAGTGAGAAACAGGAAGCCAAAAGATCGTCCCCTATCTGGATCGTACCCCATCAAGGTCACCTGTGTCTGCAAGGTCGGCAAGAATCCCAGAGCTCAGCTAGGGAAGAGTATCTGTACAGAAACGTATGTTTTTGGATCTCAGACTTCCCCTGCGTTTTTAGCCGCTAAGGGTACTTATTTCATCTGCTATGATAGAGCCTATACATGGTTGCCCCCTGACTTCTCGGGCTCATGTTTTGTTTCATTCCTGTTGCCTCCCACCTACACAGCAGCGGCGGATTACCACCGGACAAGGGTAGTTAGAGGTGTCTTGAGTAAAGAGGACACTGCAGGTCAAGAATTTGGAGACTTTGCAAAGGGTTTTCTGCCGTTCTGGGGATCCATGGCTAACAGTAGAAACATAAGGCAATTAACAAGGGTAGTTGAATCCACCGTGACTGAAACTGCCGGTGCCCTTAGTAACTTGACTGCTGAGCTCCAGTCGGATCGACTTATGACCCTTCAGAACCGGGTCGCTTTGGATGTTATACTTGCAGACCGAGGTGGAGTATGCAAATTGATCCAGTCTAGTTGTTGCATTTTCATCCCAGATAATGCTCCAA
This sequence comes from Lissotriton helveticus, assembly GCF_964261635.1. Taxonomy (NCBI): domain Eukaryota; kingdom Metazoa; phylum Chordata; class Amphibia; order Caudata; family Salamandridae; genus Lissotriton; species Lissotriton helveticus. The sequence continues at coordinate 1,306,890,042 of NC_136061.1, forward strand.
CAGTGTACAGGGCCATCTCCAAACTGGATAAGATTTCCGAATCTATTCATGTGGATAAAGGAGATTGGTCGTTAATGGGATGGTTCTGGGAACTGATATCTGCCTGGGGATGGAAAATTCTAATGGTCATTGGGATGGTCTTAGCCATTCTTTTCATGTTCTGTCTGTGCATACAGTGTGCTCCTGCAATATGTGGCCTCTGTGTTACATCATGTGTAAGGAAGCCTGTGTCAAGAGATGAACTAAGTACTAGAATGATGTTACAGCAACATCTCAATGACTTTAGGAATATAGATCTGGACTCAGACTAACATGAGGATAGATTAATTGCCTATGTAAGGGCAAAAGGAGGGTTTGTGGTTCTGAAAATCTGGATTCATATAATAGTTCTAGTCTCGAGAATTAAAACTTCGTCGAAACATGACGAATTTGGTATCAAAAGACCGAGAATGACGAGTACATCATGTACATGTATTTTCAGCCTATTCGAGTGACGATTTCACCTCAAAATCGTCACTTACATTCTGAACCCTTGGCTTCCATTTATGTGTTGCCCTTTACATAGGCCTTAATCCAGCTGAATTCGATTCCACAAGGACACATACTCCTTAATCGACTTTTCCATGACCTGTACAAGTTGGAACCATTGCCCCAGGCCGAACTCGTTAGGTCAGTTCCCCTCCCAGTGGCCGAGCAAGATAGCATCTAGGCTCAACAAACCATAAAACCATTTCAGCGCGCACACCTGCCATATCTCGCTCACATCTATCTCCACTCTTTTGCTTCACTTACTTTATGGTGGGGAGGTGCCCGTTTTTATTAGGGGTCCAGTGATATCTGATGAAATGTTGGGCCTTGCCAAATGATTTGTTGTAGGCAGCACGAAGTGAAATATGGACATGTCATCATGACTCTGCTTTCTCTTTGTACTAAAAATATGTTAACGATTTACTTTACAACCAAGAATGTCTTGCCTGAAGCCTAAAAATGTGTATAAGAAGAGAAGCCCGACTTTGTAAAAGTGTGCAGTCTCCTGGGAACATACCCGTATTGTACTTCTAGGACACTTGTTACCTTGGTTGCAGCCAATAAACGAATCTTTGACTTCACCTAGAAGAATCGGAGTTTCTGTGGTCTGGATCAGGAAGAACCCGAGGTCTCTGGGTGTTGATTCCCTGGCACCGCTGGGTTACCGGTTCTGTGCCGGTTCTTAAAAACCCAGTACCTCACCAGAACGTCACCTTTTTTGTTGATGTTGTGGTGTTAATCCGGGATTTGCCTTTTTTACAAGGCAGCATTAAGCCACTTAACATTGCTTATCACTGCCTTGTAAATAAGTCACCCTTTCACGATATACTAGTGTAAAAGGGTTGGGCAATTGGTGTTGCGGTGGGCATTCTGCCGCAACACCCATTGATTTGGACTCTGCGTCATATTTAAAAGAGTAGCATAAATATGGGGCAGAGGAAAAATTAAGACCAGCGAAATCAGGGCGTGATCTGGCTCGAGCAAGAATGGGCGATTGAGCACAGAGCTCCACCGCAAGATGGGCCTGGATGGAGACAGTGGCCTTCATGGCATGGCGGGCCCTACTAACCTGCCCCTCCACCCTGCCCACACTCACAGACGATCAGCTTTGGTGTCCTGGTGAATGCTTAGCTCCCGTACCGTCCTGGAGTCCACGAAGCTGCGCAGGCTCCTGGTCCTTGAGACAGGAGTGAAGCCTCGGCTCCAAGCTTGCAGCCTCGCCCCTTCCTCTGGAGCGGATCATGGCTGACGGCTGCCGAGCCCTTAAGGAGACCCCGACACAAGTTGTAGGCGCATTGAGGGACTCGGGGCTTGCCGCACCATATTGAATTGCGGCCCCACAAAGCAGGGGCGGCCTTAGGCATGTGCAATCTGTGCACCTGCACAGGGCCGCCAAGCCCCAGGGGCCGCCATGCCAATATATATCCTTAATATAATAATCCTCTGAGGATGGATACATATTTGTGTGGCGGCCCCTGGCAGGGATTTGGCGGCCTCTGGCTCTGTTGCACTTCCAAACACCCTGCCCCCCCCCCTGGACGTTTTATTACAACACCTTCCTGAGCTCCGGGGGGCTTCGCCCCGCCCGGACCCCCTCTTCTGGGGCCCCCTACCTACGCTCCCTGCCCAGGGCCGCCATGAGCCTAAAGCCGCCCCTGCACAAAGCCACACAATTGTCCGCAGCTGCGTTCAGGGGCAGCATTGTTGGCCTGGCTTGCCTCCCCAACGGCCCTCGAACCCACAGGGAGAGGCCCATCGGAGCCTACAATTGCCGCGGGACCCACATCACTGCCATCCAGGCCACGGACTCAGGCGTACTAGATCTGGCACTCTGCAGGTAGGTGGGGCACTTTGCCTTGGCACCCCTGCATCTGTTTCTCCAACCATATTGGTATATGGGGGCCCTGTATGCACACATAGATGCCAGAGCTGAGGGAGAGCTTGGTCTTCCATCCCTGGATTTACACCCTCAAATTATTGCAGTACACCCCCGCGTGAGACATCCCAACCCTATACCACCCTGGATGGTGGCAGTGACTACTATGACACGGCAGAGCCCAGTGATCAATCACCCCCTGCCGCAATAGCTGTCTCTCACATTGAGCCTAACTAGAGTGCACCTACTCAGATTGGGGGCTGCAGACCCATGAATTGCCTCACCATCCATGGACTGTGTCCTCCAGGCCACTACATCTTTAATCTGCAGGGGCATACTGGACCCCACACAACAGCGCGGCCAGGAACCATAGGGCCGAGTTGACCCTGCCTTGCTCTGCCTACTAGAGACAGACGTCTCAGAAGCGCTCTGTTTGTGTTCCTCCTCAAAGTTCCGATGCGGGTAGAACTATTACCAATTCTGACACGCACCAGATTGAATCTACTGTACAAGAGATTGCTGACTGTTCTACTGTTGATAATTTTGTGTTACAAAAAAAGGAGTACCAGGGTACCTAAGAAGTTTGATGAATACATTTTGCAATTTTTTTTTCCAATCTTAAAGGATACGTTTGGTAATGGTATCCTACCTTTATTTTCATTATAGGATTTAGAGTCATTGAAGTGTAATAGGTATCGTTTATGTCACATGTAACTGTAACATGTAATGTGGAATTCACTAATGCATGAGCTTACGTTTGAATACAGCAGAAGCGGTTGGAGTTTGCCTCAGTTGGATGCCTTAGCTCTTGCAAGAGTGGGTCTATTCATGGCACCTAAATAAATACACTTTTTATATAACTTTCAAACTCCATCCCTTTATTACACACAGCAACTTTCTTAGTCACACCTGATTTCACCCTTTTTCTTCTGTGGCATTGCAGCATTCTGCATTCTATTCTTCAGGAGTATTTCTTTATTCCTCTTTGCTAAAAACACTGCATTCAACTCTTCAGACTGGTTGGGGTGATTAGTTCGCTTCCCACTCCCTGTATTGTATAAATGCATACTAACACTACTTACACGCTTTACACTCCCTCTATAGCACACCCTAACCACCCCACAGAGCTCACAGCGCTCCTACCCTCCTCTTTCCTAGTTTTTGTGCCCTTTTTTCCCCTTACTCGCTTCAACGTTGCGTTACAATGGCTGCCAACACTTCCCAGTTGCAACCGTTCGCAGCCAATTAGCAGCAAGCTCGTGCTTGTAACACCTCAGCCAATCAGATGGTAGAATTCCCAAATATAGATATCTGTAAATTTCGATATTTCTCAAAAAATACAGAACGGATTTACACCAAATAAACAAAAGTGTACTTTCTAGACCAAGACCCTTCTCCCTGCCAAATTTCGTGTAATTCCGTTCATCCGTTCGACCTGCAGCCTAGTCTAAAGTTTCCTATGGAAATTAACATGGGGAAAACACATTTTGGGACCCCCCCTTTTTTTCAGCCCCCCTTGACGAATCATTCCCCAAACTTTCAACATAGGAGCTGATATGAACAACTAATTTGTTTGGAAATTTCATGGAGATTCATAAAACGACGCCAAGGTTATAAATGCTCTTCCTATGGAAACTTGGTCCTAACTATAACTACCTATAACTACCTACTGGCGACCGCCAGTAGGATGGAGATATATTTATATATATATATATATATATATTCACAGAAAAAACCATAGGTTATAGACCATATATAGTTAGGAATTAGCATTTACAAAACCTTGAAAATTCACTGAAAAAACCATAGGTTATAGACCATATATAGTTAGGAAATAGCATTTAGAAAACCATATTTTACTCACACAAAACCATTGAAATTCCATATATAGTTAGTTGCACTAACTATATATCGCGCACCTACAATCCACTGCTGATGATGTCACATATTACATCATTCATGACATGGTCAGTGACATCACTGATGACATCACTGATGACATCTCAAATGACATCACTGATGACATCACTGATGACATCTCATTTGACATTACTGATCACATCACTGATGACATCATTCATGTGATGATACAATGAACCTCTTCAGACTCTAATATAACCTTAGATACACTCAGTGTAAACAGACACTCACAGACTGTCACTCATCCATGGAGTTACTCACACACCTAGTCAGTCTTGCAAAGAATCAATCACACCTCGATTTCCTCAACTATATAGTTATACACACCTTACTTATTGGAACATATAATAACACATATTTACTCTGTTATACAATCCCTGATACAAGTTCACAATAATCCATACAGCCACTCACACATTCACTGGCTCTTATGCACAGTTATTTATATATGTCAACTATCACATGTACTGTGTTTTACATATGTACTTACTTTGACATGTAGCACTGAGATATCCATTCACTCACCAATACACTCATGCACACAGTCAACCGCCCATACAGATGTTTCCACATGCACTTTTGAACCCATACATCTAGTGAATCAACTGCTCACACATCTATGCACAGAGTCATACACCTCCCAGACACCCACACACACACTCAGTCTCCCATACAAATACTTGGGCAACTAATCAATAACCCATATAGTTAGTCATATAGCTAATGATCAACACATGCATCAGATTACAAAACAACAGACACAATGATGCACAATTTAAAACAGTTTAGTCACTAACCCATGCACTCAGTGAGACACATTTAATCACTCACTTATACAGTCAGTCATGCACCTACTAAATCCTTCATCCAGACACTTATACATCCACTCATTCTTCAATATGTAAGACATATTTTAACTTTACAGAAGCATACAGTCACTGGATGTTGTCATCAGTGATGTCATCAGTGATGTCATTTGAGATGTCATCAGTGATGTCATCAGTGATGTCACGGACCATGTCATGAATGATGTAATATGTGACATCATCAGCAGTGGATTACAGGTGCGCGATATATAGTTAGTGCAACTAACTATATATGGAATTTCAATGGTTTTGTGTGAGTAAAATAAGGTTTTCTAAATGCTATTTCCTAACTATATATGGTCTATAACCTATGGTTTTTTCAGTGAATTTTCAAGGTTTTGTAAATGCTAATTCCTAACTATATATGGTCTATAACCTATGGTTTTTTCTGTGAATTTCATTGGTTTTTTAACAGCTAATATCTGTAGCTGTAAAATGTATTCTTCTTTAAATCCAAAAATATATTTTATATGTTTATGAATAATTTTTTTTTAAAATATTTTTTTTTCTTCGTTCCCGCTTCGCGAATCGGGAAGCTTCCCGTTAGCTGACCTTGATGCCGCGAAATAGACCGCGAGCCGGTAAACGTTTCTTTACCGCAAGTGCCGCGTTAGAAAACAACATCGTGACGCCTCCCGTCCGCATGACGTTCCACGTTGTCGCTTGATACGTCATATGACGTGCTACGTTAGCGAACTGGTACGCGAAGCGAGTGCTAAAGCGCAGGTTTCTGGAAGCAAACCGGGAGGCCCTGCAAAGCGCTTAACGTAAACACAGCAAGTCATGTGACTTGGTAATAACACTTTTCATTGGTTCATTTCACTTTTGGTTTCCTAATGATGTAAGACTAGGTCATATAATCTAAAATGAACACTTTTGATTGGTTGAGAACTCTTGTTTTTCCCAAATGATGAAAATCCCTCCTTCTTTCCTCACTCTGACTTTCATCATTGTGAGAGAAAGACCCTTTGTGATCACTGAGCAATGGCTTCTTTAGTAGCTTCAGCTGGTGCTTCCCCACCACCTCCACCACATCCAAGGAAGAGTGGACCACCTGCTCAAGTTGTAATTCAACAAGAAGAAGAAGAAGAGGAACAGGAGGACGAGCACGAAGAGAGGCAGTTTTTGCCTGAGCAGCCCAAGACGTCTCACCGGAAAGAAAACTTCATTTGGCAATTTTTTAAAATTCCCAAAGGTCAGAAAAAAGTAAATGCAAGATACGTAACTTGCCTTATATGTCAAGATAGACTGTCCAGAGGGACCGACAAAAAATACAGTTTCGGAAACTACACAATGCATCGCCATATGACTAGGTGGCATCCTAACAACTACAGTGCTGCACAGTTTCGGAACGACCTAGATAATCTCCCTATTATGGCCAGAAGATCTGTTGTACCGGAAGTAACGGGACCAGAGGGCAGGGAGATGGTGCCAAATATACAAATGAGATTTGGTGAAGTAAAACACACCTGCGTATTTTGCGATGGATTCATTTCCTACGGAGAAAGAAGCATCACTCTGATCAACAGAGCTATTGACTATCATATGCAAGTTTGTCCGAAACGCCCAAAATAATAAATACTTCTTTTTTTTGTTTTGTTGCTCCTGTTGAGCCCTTTACAATGAATCGTTTTCATTACCCCCTCCAAGAAAAACCCAAAAAAATATAAAACTGTTCCGAAAAATTCAAAAACAGTAAAAAAATGTTCAGAAAAATAAAAAAAAAGTTCTTTTCAGAACTACCTCCCCGTTATTAAAAAATTGGTACAATATTTGGAACTGTGCCAACCTCTATTTCTCTTAGTTCGCTTCCTAGTTCGCTCGCTGGTACGCGAACTGGAAGCGAACCAAAAACAGTAAGTATAAGGGAAGGAAACACACACTTATGTTAAAAGAAAGACAGCTATAGGGGAGTAAACTAGAGATACTATTACCCATAATCCACTACTGATGATGTCACATATTACATCATTCATGACATGCTCAGTGACATCATCAGCAGAGGATTGCGGGTTTTTTGGCAACATGCCTTATCCACGGTTTAATAACGCTGCCTTTTGCTTTATATAAGTTTTCAAATTGTATGAAATATATACCAATAGGTCTTTATGAACCTTTAGGTAGTGCTTTTGTTCATGAGGTCTGGTCGCTTCCATACACATACAGATGTTTCAAAGATGATCAAGAAGTTTATCTGAATGGAGAGGAATGCACTGAGACGCCAGATCATTCACTAATGTGTAGGCACATACAGTTACACGATTCATGCAACAAACACCGACCAAATATGGCTTGCGTGTTGCAAGGCACGCCAGTTCCTGCTATCATCCCCACGTTCAAGTTGTTGGAAAATGGTAGTTATTTGATGCTCAATAATGAAGATTGTTCTGAGTTAATTAAAAGTATTCCTTTTATCGTAACAGTAAGTGAACGGGTTATTTGCTGCAGAAATGTTCTATTTCCTCCCACACATGAACATAGGGAGTTTTCAATCTGGCCACAAATACCAACCTTGGGACACGTTTCAACGGCATGACAAGAATAAGAGCTCTTTTGTCTCAGAGAGAGGTGGCCTTGAGTTCGGCCCGTGAAACTTTCGTACTTCACATAGCGAACACCCGTACACAGGTTTGCCTTTCAATTTCAGCAACATGTTTCCGACTATCTTTAACGCATCCTCCACAAAATCCCTGGCACACTTTTTTAAAGTTGTTACCAGTGGTCTCGTGACTTCATTTGAGAAAATCTTTGGAGTCATCCCATCTCCCTTTCATTCCATTTTCTCCACTCTGGTTCGTGGATTGCATTTTTACTTGCATTACCAGCGGACGCTCTTGTGCTTTTTTACATTTTTAAATATGGATGTCCCTCCTATACAACCTACGACCCTGCAGCTGCTGACACTGTTCCGCAATCGCATGCTAGAATATTATGGCACAATGCCGTTGGCGATATTAAGCACGGCATATGGATTATCTTTTCGGTTCTCCTACTTCACCTGTGTCCAGCCTGTATTTCACTGCCTGACCTGTGATTTCGATTGGGCCATTGATTTGTGTCTCTGCGGACCGGTTTCTCCTGACGTCGACTTTAATCAGCTGATGACTCCTATCATTACTCACGAGTTGATTTGTCCTGGCGAAAGGATTATGGCTGTGGCATTGATGCATGGACTACTTGGTCCCTGGAATTTACTGGCGGCAGCACAGTCTTTCTTGGAACACAGCTTTCTTGAAAACCCACCGAGCTGTCCTCTGATGGTGATAGAGGATCCGGTGCTGGGAGAGCACGTATGTTCTTTTCCGCTTTTAAATTGGATGGCTGAACTGTTTTCGGATGAAGACGGTGACTTCCTATTGGAGGCTGTTGCAGCTTATTTTGCATACACAGTTATGTCATAGACCTTTTTCATGTTTGATATGCTGAGTACTAGCATTTCATTGACAATTCATTGACTTATTTGTCAAGTTTTTATTATTTACCTTGCCTATTGGCTTAAGACTCGATAAAGTACTTGGCTGTTTTATTTTTCTTTAGCATTGAATTTTCCTAGTTTTTAATGCTTTACCTTGCGGACCGTCCACATATAAACTTGCAATCTGCTCTCATGAGATGGCACTTCTATTATCTTATTCAGTTCGTTTCCGGATCATGAGGAGGTGTCATCTAGGTCCTGGATATCTTTACACCGTGTTAAGTTAGCATGGGCTCATTACCGGTTTAAACGCCATTTTTCCTTTTTTGCAACTTCTGCACACAACACTTAGTTGTTGCTTTAGCTTTCCACCTAGTAGTTCATCGTGGTTTACATGAGAATAATATGTTATTGGTCTACTATCTGCTTTACTTGTTAAACTATATCTGTACAGCGAGTGCTAAAGTTTCAAGAACAACACGATACAGAATTGTTATGAGGTCTGATCTCCACGACTTCATACTCATAACATAAGTGCAACTTCTGCCAATTCTGGGCATGAGGCGGGTTTTATATTGCTTTGCCGAACACACATACACAACAGTTGATGCGGTTCACATGAAGAGAGAGCTGGTGTATGCTGATGTGATTCCTTCAAATCTAAGACACTAAAGTATGGACACGCCCTAAACCAACACAAAGAGACCTTCTTAGCAAATAATATAATATGTGTATTAGGGAGGGTGAGATATAAGCAGCCGCGGGCCGTGGAGGGAGTTACGATGGGGCAGGGAGGCGGGGAGGGGGAGAAGCAGGGTGGAGCCCTCTCTACCTTGCCCCTCCCCCTCCCCGCCTCCCTGCCCCACCGTAACTCCCTCCACGGCCCGCGGCTGCTTATAAGTGTTGCTAACTCTTATTCATTTACAGCATGTTAACATACTGTCACCATTCGCTTTTTATGTACTAGTAACTATGCTGGTAATTTTGCTACTGATAATATGTGTACTTGTATTCTCCACCCTGCTTCTCCCCCTCCCCGCCTCCCTGCCTCACCGTAACTCCCTCCACGGCCCGCGGCTGCTTATAAGTGTTGCTAACTCTTATTCATTTACAGCATGTTAACATACTATCACCATTCACTTTTTATGTACTAGTAACTATGCTGGTAATTTTGCTACTGATAATATGTGTACTTTTATTATCTAAGGTACTACGCCTGAGAAGACGGCATTAGTAAATAAACATTTCAAATACACATGTGTTCTTCTTAACTCCATGTTCTGGTTTCTAAGAAATATATAACGACCGACTGTTCATGAGTTCCACGTATCCTGAGGTACTATAAGTTCATATTCTGGATTGTCTAAACATTGAGAGTTTGTTTTATCCAATGTGACACTGTACCTAGCTTGCTAAATAGTTTTTGATTACTAACGTGAGTTTTGGGACACCCTAATTCGCCGAGGTTCCAATCCTCTGTCCACAGTTCTGTGTGAGAACAGAAACCCTGCGACAGGGGCACCCCCGACCCTTGCTGGAGCTTCATCACACTTGCGATACAACTCCAGCAATGCGCCACCTTTACGGCACAGATACATCACGCATCTGTGCTGTTTTTGCCCCATGATGCGCCGCATTGTAAATGCAGCACACCATAGGTGACGGAACAGCGGCACAGAATGACTAACACATCCCTGGTGATGCGCCAGTCATCATAAATCTATCCCTATGCTTCTTATCTTGTTAGAGATGAACCGCCATATGTATCATCAAAGTTATTTGCATTTCCTAAATAGCGAACTTTAAGGAATAAATAGCGATTCTTTACCATTCCTAGTTTGCGATGAGCTATTTGCTAATTAGCCGAATGTAGCCCAATGAAGCCCAATGTAGCCCAATGTAGCCCAAAGATGGCCGCCAGACACACAAAAAAACAAATGTAGCCCAAATATCAGCCAGATGTAGCCCAACTATAGCCCAGTGACAGAATGACCAATCAGCTTCGCAAACCTCCGTTACGCGAAGCGGAGCGCTGTTACAGATATATATCTTTTTTTGAACGTTAATTTCTCAAAATCCACTGGAGCACATATATTGAGACCTAGCAAAGGCACATCGGGCTACCAGTCCCTAATATTTTGCCAAGTTTCGTGCAAATCCATTCAGCCGTTCAATTATTATTTTTATTATTTTTTTTTGCCCCGCGGGGCCCTTTTAAAACCTCCACATCAAACCTAGGGGGTCAGCGAGGATCTACTATGCCCCCTTATAGTTATTTCCCCCTTTGTTTTGACCTCCTCTTGTCTCTCGATCCTACCGAGAGACAAGATGGCGGCCGCTACGGACTGTTTGGAATGTTGACAGACGCCGGAGAACCAATCAGCTTCGCTTCACAAAGCTCCGTTGCGCGAAAAGTCCGCGAACCAGAGCGCTAACCGGTCCGCTGTTACAGATATATATCTTTTTTTAAACGTTAATTTCTCAAAATCCACTGGAGCACATATATTGAGACCTACAAAAGGCACATCGGGCTACCAGTCCCTACAATTTTGCCAAGTTTCGTGCAAATCCATTCAGCCGTTCGGGCTAAAAGTGAGGCCAACCGCCCTATGGAAAACTCAATGTTAAAAACACGTTTTGGGACCCCCCTTTTTTCTCGGCCCCCACTGGACGAACCCCCCCCAAATTTTCAAGGGCTGCTCAGAAACAAAATGTGCCATTTTCCTGAAAAATTCAGCCAATTCCGTCCACAAACGCCAAAGTTATTAGACATAGAATTTTCAAAAAACCCATAGAGAAAAAATCCTAACTATATATACCTACTGGCGACCGCCAGTAGGTAATATATATATATATATATATATATATATATATATATATATATATATATATATATATATATATATATATATATATATATCAATCAAAAAATACCACTCGATTAAAAGGGACCCAAGGACACAGCAGGGATAGTTAAAGGAGCCCTTCATTCACTGAAAGTTGTGCAGCATTATGCATTTCGGCCTTTCCAGCCTTCTTCAGACGCCGCTCACAACCGAATGGTGCCATTTCCCTCCTTAAAACCCCTATCGTGCTCCCATTGCTGGGAGATCAGCTGACCCTGCTTGCTTGGAAGCAGCTGCGATCATGTCTGAGACTACAGCTACCAGCGTGCAATATCGTGGTAAATACCAAAGTAGGGTTGATGACACTACAGTGAGCGCAGTAAAGGAGGCCATGTAGTGGCAGGCACCTTCCGTCAATTGCAGTGCCTAGAGATCCATCAAGTACCCAACGCCCCAGCCACAATAGCGGAACACCCCGGGCAGTGGAGAACGCTGTAATAAGCCCTCTCCCCTGTGTAATCACAGTCTGCAGCCTTCCAAGTTCCAATTTAAAGGTTGGGCTTTCCATACCTGTTTCACTCGGTAACATGCAGGCGGGTCTGGCTCTCATTAAATTTACTCCACCTTCCTTTTACTCCGTCTGAAAGCAGACCACACTCAGGACGGCCTCAGCGCATGGGGACGGAGCTCCCCATCCAAATCGCAACACCTTCTCTTTCACCAATAACAGAAGAACGCTGCATATCGGATTCCTTATACAAACAGGCGTTTTATTTTCACAACATCCAAACGAAATCGATTGTAATCTCAATTCTTCTCCTTACACATTTCAGCCATCTTGTGGCCTTGAGCAATTTCAAGTGTACTACATCACTTTGTAGGCGCAGCAAAGGAGGAAGTAAATTCTGGCCCTATGAAAGTGTCAAGTCTCTGGAGACATGAATCCCCAGATATTTAAAACTGGTGGGGGCAATTGTTATGGTGAAACCTCTGGGTAAGGTTGGGGTTTACCCGCTCAACACATATAGGACCGATTTAGACCAGTTGATGGTGTAGCCTGAAAATTCCCCAAAGACCAAGAAGATGTGAAGCACAAAATGCTTCATTTTTTAATTGGTGCTTGTTAGACGGGGACCTGGAGGGTCGGCCGAGCACAAGGGGAGAGGCCTCCGGTGAGGGCCGTCCCCAGCGATCGTACAGACAAGTAACTTCCCCCCCACAGATGGACACCACACGAAGATCAGATTAACACCTTTTATAGGCAGCTCTTGAAGTAAGGTAGTACGATACAATGAGATCAGGAGGACCCGATGATCCTCTCAATTCTAGTCTCTATCAGGGAAGGGGGTAGCGGGACAGTCTTGGTACCCGTAGGTACGGCTGTGGAACGGTGATAGCTCACAATCCTCGAGCTCGGTGTTCGGACGGGTCAGACCGCGGCAGCGCCAGCAGGTCCCGAAGAGGTCATAGGTGGCAACGGGCCGCGGCAGCGCCAGCAGGTCCCAACGAGGATGAAGGTTACAACGGGCCGCGGCAGCGCCAGCAGGTCCCACGAGGATGAAGGTTGCAGAAGGCCGCGGCAGCGCCAGCAGGCAGGACAATCGTTCACAAGGCAGGGCTGCGGCAGCGCCAGCAGTCCGTCAAGGATGAGTTTGTCGCGGTGTCTCTCGACTCCAGGATACAACTGCCTTCCTGTTCTGGGGCTGCCTCAGTTATAGGTCTGGCACTCTTTGATGTCCGGACCCTCGCTCTTGGAGGTCGGGAGGTCCGGGATGAGGGAGTCCAGACACCCAGCAGGGGGGTGGAGCCAGCGCCCGAGGAGGCTGGGGGTGATCGGCACCTGGCGGGAGAGAGCCATCGACACTTCTTACTCCCATTGACCTGCCAAGTGGTCCGTTCACCTCCTGGGTGGATGGTGGTGCCGGGATGTCGGGACCTGGCCAGGCCCGGGGTTGGGGTCGAGCTGAGGCCACGCGGACTCGTGGCGCAGTGTCTAAGATGGCGGCTAGTCCGGGCAAGGGTGCTGACGGTGGCCCAGGCCAGGGACACCGGGATTCCCGGGAGCAGACGTCCCATGGGGGACGGGTTGGGGGTTGCTTCTGCGGGTAGTACCTGGAAGGCCGGTACCAGGGCCCTGTCATGCGGGGAGGGCGCGAGCCCTTCATGGGGCCTGTCCAACAGTGCTTCGCAAGAGCCTCTCCTTGACCCAATTTTACAGACACCTACGTTTATTTAATCTTAATTGCTCAAAAACTACTGAACACATTTACACCAAATCACAAAAAGCACAATCTGTGTATCGAGATCTATCTTCCTGCCAAATTTGGTACAATTCCGTTCAGCAGATTTTAGTCTACCCCTTTCTAAAGAAGTCTATGAAAAATGCTTGGGTATTTTGTATTTTGCATTTTGGCACCCACCTTTTTCCTCAGCTGCTGCTTGGTGGATCACCCCAAAACATTCCATGCACAAACTAGTCAAAAGGTAGCAGCTGAATGGAAAGTTTTGAGGAGATTCATCAAACGGTGCCAAAGTTATTAGCAACACAATAAATACTTTTCCTATAGAACAGCTGACAACTATAACTACACAGCCTGTGTCGACTGCCACTGGGTTATATATTATATTATATACATATATCATAATTACCAAAAGGGGTCCTCGATAAGTGATGCCATTGCACACCTCCAAGGGGAACACGTCAAAATAATAACTTAACAAGGGAGAAAGTAGGCGGCACTCCAGAAAGCAAGTGATCCAGGTTTTTTTTAGAGTGTTATGTGCAGGAAACACCACACAGAAAAAGACTAGAAGTAGAAAACCTTTAGTCTTTCCTGCACACTGCATTTGATTTAATTATAAGAAAGATGTCAGCACTTACTTCCTGTAATGCTACCTACTTTCTCCTTTGTTAATGTATATAGAATATATATTACTATATATCTTACCCAGTGGCGCTTGCCACTGTGTAGGTATAGTTAGGACACACTGAGCGCTTCCATAGGAAAAGTATTTTTTAGTTTCCCAAATAACTTTGGAGCTGTTTGACTAACCATTAAGGAACTTTCCAAAAAGAAAGTCCTTACACCTCAGCTCTCTCCTGGAAAGTTTCAGGGTGATCCATCAAGCTGAAGCTAAGTAAAAGGGAAAGTTCTATTCCAAAACATGCTGTCCCCATTTATTTTTCAATAGGAAAATTAGACACAGATATATTCCAAAACAGCTGAACTGATTTACACCAAATTTGGCAGAAAGCTAGGTCTTGTTCCAGAAAGAGTGCTTTTTGTGATTTGTTGTTAATCAGTTCAGTAGTTTTTGAGCAGTGAAGGGTACAAATATCTTTATATATCATGCCACGGAGTATCCACGGGGAAACAGATCTCATGGTGATATTTGATTGCCTGCCACCACATCAACAAGTTTATAAGCAAGATAATAAACCATGACTATACATTAAAAAAACTTAGGAATTCACTAAAACCAAAGGTTAAAGTAAGATTATAGTTCAGTGGCAACAACATAATTTAACCAAACAAAACCACTGAAATTCACCCGTTATCGTTATATCAAGTAACTTTAACTCGTGCCCTAAGATAACTATAACTCAGGCCCTCGCTATCATTTTCTACAAACTCAAATTATAAAGTTTCGAGTTTGTTCTTCCTCAAACCATCCCAGCAATCATACCCTACCCTAGACAGGACTCTCTGAGCCGAATGTGGCTTGCACTTGACAACAGGTGTGCAATGCTTTATTCTTCCTCCCTCAATGGCAGACCTTTCAGGTACTATTGATTAGTAACAGAGACTCCATAGATAAGTAATTAGTAAAAAAATACCTTGCTTTCTCGCTTCATCATAATTTTAACATTGTTTATATACTGTATTGTCACAACAACTGATATTTACTTCAATTATTTTGTAAATGTTCTCTACTAGCTTGCTTTCTAATCAAAGCCTCTAGTGCCACCAGTCCAGGTGTGTGGTGTGGTTATGTGCTGGTTTAGAGGAAAATGTATAGGGAGCGCAGGGGATACCCATTGACTCTAACAGGCTTTTCTACTACTAAAGTAGATCCTTGACAGGTAAATTATGGGCGAGGTTCACAGGACACGCATCCACTTTCTCAGCTCTAGAAGATAAGTAGGTGACCTGTTTACTTGCTGGTGACACATTGCCCTCTTTGCTGGCTAGCCTCTGGTAGACTATTACTGCCTTGCTCTAGCTCAGACTAAAGTCTGAGACATGATTCACCCTATGACAGTGTCCACTGTAAACTTCAAGACCATCTCAGATTCTTCTTCAACCAAGTAGCTGTGAGGTCTTCACCTCAAGATTTTAAGCAAATGTGAAATGTCTGTGTTGTAAGATGATGCGGACAGATGACAGGATACTTCAGGTTGATTACATATAGATTTAATGTAGGACACAGCTGAGTACAAAACCTCACCAGCTGACCAGACCACCAACTGACACCCATGGAATTCTCCAGGTGGAAGTCAGAACATACAAAGGCATTGTGGTAGACAGAGAATGAGAGAACACTAAGAAAGGACTAAGACAACAGGCAACCATATTACATGAAGAAACAATGTACAACACATCTCCCTCCTTTATAGAAAAGAAATGAAATAAAGCAAAAACAGAGATTACAATACAAGAGACTGCAACAACAACCATAAAGACAAAAGAGTCTTCAAAGACAAAGAATGAAAAGTGAAGAGTAGGATGAGACACTACACACAAACAACCAAACAACACCTACCCCATATAGTACAATAACAAGATACACAAAACCAATTAAGTACCACACGAGGTATCAGAAATATCACTACACACTCCACCCCCCTCCCTTAGGGAAACCAAACAAGGTTTAGAAGAATGAAAATCAATGCAACAAGGAAAGGTGCTCACACCCACGACCTCCCCAAACACGGGTACACCTTTTTTTTTGATTACATATATTTTTAATGTAGGACACAGCTGAGTACAAAACCTCGCCAGCTGACCAGACCACCAACTGACACCCAAGGAATTCTCCAGGTGGAAGTCAGAACATACAAAGGCATTGTGGTAGACAGAGAATGAGAGAACACTAAGAAAGGACTAAGACAACAGGCAACCATATTACATGAAGAAACAATGTACAACAGTCTGCTATGGTTCCCAGCCCACGGTAAGGACTCAATCTTTAACTTCTACTCCACCATGCTCTTACAGGCATGGACAAAGCTCTCCACTATGAGATGCCCCTGGTAGGAGTTCCATTAATGTGACCCTTTATCTTGATCACATTTCAAATACTTACATTAAGGGAATTGCCACTTGGCAATCTGTCATTTACTACATTTGGTTGTAAGAAAATGCCCATTATCACCAACATCCAACGTTGATGCAATGGTGCTGAACCTTTGTCCCTGTGCCTTGAATACCCTTCCAGAATTGATATACCTGATTGTGCAGTCAAAGTATAAAAGAACATCCCTTTAAAGCTTACATTATGACAAACCTCCCAGATTTGCTGGTAATCATTGCCTAGCAATGGGCAAATATTTTTTTTATGATTTCTTTAATTGTTTTCTGTTTTGAAGGCAGTTGTCATTATTTACAGAAGATTTTCCAAAATACTAGTTGAAATGATGAGTTCTTGGAGACGTGGATTTAGAGTTTGGCTCAAAAGGGATGCGAAGGTGAATACACAGTAGAAATTGACCAGTGAATCAGCAGTGTAAGTTCTAATGTGATTGTTCAAAGAGGTGTCCGAAACTGTGGTATTTGATAATCATGGATTTATTCACTTCTATTATACGCTTTGCCAATGAACTGACATTTATGAGAAAGGCATGAAATGGCCTCAACAAAATCTACAAAAAGATCTAAAGTAGATACACAAGCTATGAGCGGGTTGTCTCATTATGTGGTCAGAATTTATTCCTGGAGAGTATGGCATGGGGCTGTCAAACCGTCAGCCATAGATAAGGCCTGAAAGAAATTAAATAAAGTCTTTTTGCAGCTACAGTGGGATTGGCAGGGTAGATCATCCTGATCTTTGTTATGATGACATTTAATTTTTCTGGGGGATGGCATGCATCTATCATTAATGGGATTAGAGCTCTACCTGATCCAGGTGAAGTTGGCCCCGGCCAAAGCATTGGACATTGAGTGACGGGGGACATTTTCCTTAGGGAACATGGGGGGCTAGTGGTGGGGGGGCAGAGAATGGATGGAAGTGGGGGAAGAAGTTTTGTATTCTCCTCCAATGCTTGGAGTAACCCCTCCCTCTTTCTCTGGGTGGCAGTTGGCTGAGAAGTTGCCATGATTTACTGAAGTTTATTGTTTGTCAGCGGCAGCTCCGGCAGAAAGGGAATGGGTAGGAAGTTTAATGGGGTTCAAAGGGTAATTGAGGTAGGAAAAGGTAAGGGATTTTCGAGGTCCCAATTACAGTTGATCAGCACTGATGCAAGTATGTTATTGAGATTTTGAGTTGTTATGGGGGTGATTTATTTTATGAGTGGAGTAGTTTTTCATAAGTGATGAAAGATGTATAGTAAGGTTATAGTTTTGTAAGGCAAAGGTCCAGGTTATGTTATAATGTGCACCTGTTTCAATAAAGCAGCCTTTTTCACACAATCCTCGTGTCAGTGGTTTGTGCTACCCCCCTTCCCCAATTGCCATTTGTTGTGGTTGATTAACTAGGGTCATAAAGAAGAAGATTCTTGAATGCAGTACTTCAAGTCAAAGAAAATCTGGAGATACTACAAGATGTAAGAGTAATATATAACACTCCTGAAATGAACTGGTACAAAATAATCTAGGTGGGTCCATGTGCATGTAGAACCCAAACAACCAAGAAGCAGCGCACTGTGCAAACCACCACCTTAAACAAGCATACTTGATCCCATCGGCGTGGCCTGTGTAGGTAAGAGCGGTGAGGCAGGACGGGAGGGGGGATTAAACATACAACGACAACGAAAGCATACATTTACAGAAAGAAAACAACCATATTTTCTTTTATTTAAGTTTCCTTCGTCCATCGAATCTCCCGCATCTCGCGCTCCCGCCCCACTGATCTTACCTGCACGGGCCGCTCTTGTGATTCAAGCACCTCAAACCACTACACCTAAGACTGACTTACTGTGGATCACACTTGAGCCAGTTCCTGATTTAAGTTCCCACGCCTCCATTATAGGTTTATATACATTTTAAAAACTGAGCCTGTCTAAATATGATGTCCCCTTAAGTATGAGGTCAAGGACAAAAGAAACTACTGACCTCATCTCCAACTACCCCAGCAACAACCAGACAAGTCTACAACATAGTCGCCACTCACAAAGAAACTACACAGAAACCACCCACACACAAATCATTAGGTCTCGCCTTGCAGCAAGACTTATTGTAAGGGGCTTTCAAAAGCTAACCATGCAAGGGTTACCGCAAGCAATAGGCCACACACGCATGAGCGTGGCCTGTTGCTTGCAGTTACCAGCAGGGGCGCCATATGTTTTGAATTATCATGCCCAGACACCGGTGCTGGCTCTTTCGTGGGATGCTGCATTCCTTTACAACAGCAAACAATTTGGTTTCGCCACACTGTGCAGCAATACCTGGTAAAAACGTAAATGGCAAGACTCTGAAGATCCCCTGACTCTTCATCTAGCTCCACCCATTACTCCCTTACTCCTCCCCTGACCCCCCCTACACTCCAATAGGCCGCACCCTCGAGAAGCACAGGTCGGCCCTCTTCCCTCCACCTCCCCTGTGCCCTCCTCTCCCATTCCTCCCCCCTCACAGTATGCCCCCCTTCATCACTTCAGCCTTACCTCTAGCTAATACGCTACTCGTCCAATCTGCACCGTCCTGGTGCTCCAATCTCATCTCCTCCCTCCTATTTCTACCTGCCACCCCCTTTTTATTCCACCTCTCCTCCAACCTTCTCCCCAGTTAACTTTCCTTATGCTCCCCTTATTCTTCACTCTCCCCCTCTTCTCTCCCCCCTACTCCCCTCGCTATTTACCCTGATTTCTCCACAAACCCATTGCATCTCTCTCCTTCCCCCCCACTCTTCCAGCAATGCTGTGCTACCCCCTTTCCCCCCTTGGTAACCCTTTCCATTTCCCTCCCTCGGGCCCAGCAGAACCATTTCCTTTCTTCAACTTCCCCTTCTCCCAACCCCCATCACTCTGCCAGTTGCCTGTTCCCTTCTAGCCAGCTCTCCTAGCTGACAGGACCTCTCCAACCACCTCCCCTCTTTTACTCTTAAACCTCCTCCTATGACTCCACACAGTCCTCCCCTCTCCTTCTACCCCACTGCCTTGATCCACAACCATCTCCACCTAAATATCTCCCTTCTCCTCTGATACACCAATTCCCGCTCTCAACCTCCACCTTTCCCCACCTATGAACCCTATACCCCAACTCTCCTCCTGTCCCCCCACCTCTC
The DNA here is from genome assembly GCF_964261635.1 of Lissotriton helveticus. Taxonomy (NCBI): domain Eukaryota; kingdom Metazoa; phylum Chordata; class Amphibia; order Caudata; family Salamandridae; genus Lissotriton; species Lissotriton helveticus. Next base: position 1,306,909,932 of record NC_136061.1, read on the forward strand.
TCTACCTTCCACCACCAATTTTACCCCCTCCTGTTGCCATCGAGCCACCCAACCTTCCATGCTCTGCCCTACTCTCTCTGGAAAATAAGCTAGGCTCTCTTATCACCTCCATCTCCCAGCTTGTAGCTACCACTTCACTTTTAAGCTCCAAGATTTCCACTTTTCCATTCACCTCAACTCCTTAGGAAAACTCTCACCTTCCCACGAGATGCACCTCGCCCCCTCACCCCAATATAGCCAAGCATAACCTGTCATCTGCTAACATCGTTAACTCACACAAGCCCTTGAACGCCACCCTTCTTCAACTTGCATCTCCTAGTAACCCTACTATCTTCACTATTCCGACCATCTTCTCTGTCAGAACCAAGCATCCACCTAAACCCTCCCGAGCACCCCGTATAAGTACAATATCCCTATCACCCTTCATAGCCCAAGTGCCCCCGTCACCAAAACAGTCTTGACAGAGCTGCGCTGTCTGCTCCACAACTGTAGATCTGAAATAAAACACAACTTGAAATCGCCGATACCATCAGCCTTCACAATATTGACATGCTCTTCCTCACATAGACCTGGTTCAACGATACCTCTCACTCTATGTTTGATCTCCTATTACCCACAGGCTACTCTATATTTAGGAATGACAGAATTGTCAAAGTTGGGGGAGGTGTTGTAGTCATCTTTAGAAACTCCCTTCAACTTAAGGCTTTTCCTATCAGCTCCTTCCGCACTTTTGAATGCCTATCTCTTGAGCTTCAATTACACCACCGCTAACCCCTCAGATTCCATGCCATCTACCGCCCACCTTGTAGCGGCCCTTATTTTATGGAGGAACTCACTGACTTCATCAGCGACCAATACTCGCAAAGTGCCAATCAAACCTTCGTGGGTGACTGCAATCTCCTCTGGGGCTTACCGCAAGACTCTTCTGCGAATTTGCTGGCCACCTTCCTCTCTGCAAACGATCTCATCCAACACTGCATAGAATCAACACACTCTAAGGGCTCAATTCTGGACCTTGTTATTTCTAAAGCAGGCATGCTTTCTATCGCTACCCCTATTCATGTAGACTGGTCTGACCACCTCCTCATCCTATTCTCTCTTCACCTATCACACTCAATAACTCTTATGCAACCTAAGAGGGCTACCTCCTGGTTCCGTGACACTAAAAATATTGACGTTGGTTCCCTCTGTGAATCAGCTTTGCTATCACTTCCAAGGCTAGACCCGAACCTAGATGTTGACGTACTCACCTCCCAATGCCTCCCAGTTCTTGCAGTCGAAATCAATAACATCGCACCTCTCCCAAAGCAAAAAGAAAAGGCACACTCCCTCAGAACCTTGGTTCAACAAATCCCTCTATGAAGAAAGATTCCTGTAGAAACAATGGAGGCAAGCGCCCTCCACCAATAATTTGGCCACGCTTCGTTCAGCAAGATCCAAGTACCACAAGAACATCTTCCTTGGGAAAGCGTCGCACTTCAAAACCCTCCTTGACTCAGCCAAAAATAGACCCAAAAAACTATTTGATCTCATCAAGAATCCTAACTGCTCTCCCCCAACCTCCAAGTTGGAGGATTCTACAAAGAAAGTAGCAGATTTCGTTATATTCTTTGACGAAAAAGTGAAATCACTTGTGGATCAGGTCGTTCATCCTACCCCTCCAGAGGAGCGCAAATCCTTTGCTATTTGGCAGAACATTGACCCCATCTCTGAAGATGCCCTCCTCAATTGCATCCTCGAAACAAAGCCCTCCAACCATTCTCTTGACCCCATCATTAGTGCCATTGCCATTTACTTCTATACCCATTATCTTATCTATTGTACCACTGTGGTCAACCTCTCCCTCTGTCAAGGCTCCCTTCCTGTCTCCTTCAAAACTGGGCAGGTCACCCCTCTGCTTAAAAAACCCACTGCTGATGCGAATTACCTCAACAACTTCCGCCCCATCACTAACCTACCCTTTCTTGCGAAGATCACGGAAAGATGTGTAGCAAAACAATTCTCTCGTCATATCAAGGACAATGATCTTCTTGACAGTTTTCAGTCCGGCTTCATCCAAAACTGCAGCACTGAAACAGCCCTGCTGCAAGTGATTGATGACGAGCTGCGGATACTCGATTCAGGGGGTCTTGTCTTCTAATTCTCTTTGACCTTTCTGCAGCATTTGACACTGTAAATCACAACACTCTCCTCAGCACTCTCCAACAGAGAATGGGCATGGAGGGAACTGTACTTAAATGGTTTGCTTCCTTCCTCTCTGATAGATCCCAAATGATCAAAATAGCGAACAGTCTTTTATCTCCTTTGGCGGTAGGTCAAGGTATACCTCAAGGCTCTATACTTGCACCCACATTGTTCAATCTCTATTTAGAACCACTGGGAAATCTCCTAAGTAAATCCGGGATCCACTATCATCTCTAGGCAGACGACACTCAAATCTATTTCAAGGTTGCCTCCACTCACGATCTCTTGATTCTAAGCTCTACTCTCGACTCCATTCAAAACTGGATGTCAACTCATCAACTGATTCTGAATCCCTCCAAAACTGAATTCCTCCTCCTCCTCTTTCCTCCTCCTCTCCTCCTCACTTTCTCCTCCCCCTGTTCAATCATGGATGGACCAGATGAACCTACTTAACAATAAACCCAGCCTTGGTGTCATACTCGACAAAAAACTCAATCTAATCTCCCACATCAATTCCATTGCAAACTCTGCTCGATACCAACTGCGCCTTCTTTGGGGAATTCGTTACTTCTTCCCGGAGCAAGACTTTACAACCCTGGTCCAATCGCTGGTCCTCTCCAGACTGGACTAGTGCAATTCTCTTATTACTGGTCTCCCCAAACCCCACCTGCCCCCCTTAAATCTGTTCTCCATTCAGCAGCTCGTTTCATTTAAGGGGCCAAAAGAAGCGACCACCTCACACCCATGTTATCCACCCTCCGCTGGCTTCCCATCGAGGCAAGATCTATCTACAAGACTGCCTGTATCACCCACAAAGTCTTGCACTCCTCCTCTCCTCGCTACCTGGCGAATAAACTGAAATTCTCTGGAGGCTCTAGACCATCACGTCATGCGTAAAATGTTCTGCTTGAACCTCCCACTTTCAAGAAGGAAAGATCAATGGCCCAATCCTTTTCAGGCAACCAGTGAGAATCTGGAACTCACTTCCGCCTCAGCACCGGACCACCTCCTCCTCCCAGGCCTTCAAAACTAACCTCAAAGTTCTCCTCCTTCAAAGATACTTCCAAATGTAATTCGCACCCTCTCTATTATCTGAAGGAAGACCTTCCGTTATAGAAAATTCTATTCTCCATGACTATGCAATTGCCTTCCCAGTGTGTTCTTGTGGTTTGAGGGTCTGCCATTTATTGCAGTATTATCCTTCTACCTGTGTTTGGTACTCTTTTGTAACATGAACACGTCACTTTTCTCTTGTAACACACTGTTTGCTACCTCTTACATTTTGTTTGCTTTAGATACATGCACAAGTGCCACCATTGCCTACGTAACGTTTGTTGTTGTGCTTGAGTGTTTGCCATTTATTGCAGTATTATACCTCTACTTGTACTTTGTACGCTTTTGTAACTTGCACACGTCACTTTATCCTCCTGTAATGTAACGTTTGCTACCTCTTGTATTTTGTTTGCTCACAGTTGTCACTTTTGCCTCATGTAACTTAACGTTTGCTTTTGTAATTTGTTCACTTGTAATGTTCTCCTCATGTATCATTACTGTTCCTATTGTGAAGTGCTCTGACACCTTCGGGTAAAGTCTGCGCTATATAAAAACGCATTAAATAAATAAATAAACTGAACTACTATTATTAATAATCGTTATAGTGCACTGCCTTTACAGAGCACGAAGCCCTACAGGGTGCCCTGGGGTTTAACATGCAAAGCTTTAATTCATCGCACATCACTCACCTTATTCATGGGCTGCTTTGGGGAGAATTTGTGTCTGATTTTCATAGTGATTTTCTTTCTGTCTGTGTGAGAATTTGGCCTGATATGTGATGTTCACTATTCTAGTGGGCACCCTGTATCAGTCCAAACAACCCTTATGGTGATGGTTGTAAAGTCAACCTTAGAAACCAGCTATCCTAGTGGTAGCATGGACAAAGCAGTCTTAGGCTAAAACTAAGAGCATGTGAAGCCAGCTGTTTTACCATACGTAACTCCTTGAATACTAAATGAAAGGACACCACACAGGTTATATATAAAATACATATGTATTTATTACTAACACAACCCCTCTGAACTCTTTATGAGGTCAGAGGCCAAAGCACATAACAAGTTACTCAATTATCATACAATAAGTTGCACAAAATACAGTCGTGCCCTAGGGGCGTTGCAAACCATATATTAAAATAGTGGTATAAGAACCACGTCAAGAACAGGGAGTAGGTCTGGGGCCTAGGGAATCGCTGGGGCTACACTGAGCTAACAAGAGTTAGGAAGCAGGAGGCCCACGGGATGCGTGTGCAGTGTCTAAACACACACGCGGGTTCTCATAGGAATACAATGGGAACGTAAAAGTTAGAAACTAGTTGATTTAGGACACTTCCGGATGGACTAGGAGAAAGCTACTGAAAACTAGGACACTTGGATAGTCAATACCCACAGGAGCACTGGAGTACTCGCGTTACCTCACTCACAGGAGCCAGGTGCATAGGTGTCAAGTTGTGTCGGGTTTCGTCGCTGAATCCTATGGAGACCTGTAAAAAGTTGCTCCAGGCAACCAGGAGAAAGATGTCGGGTTGGATCCAAGGGTGGATCGAGGATGAAGAGTGCCTGAAAGCAATAGGTCAAGAAACAATGGGACAGAAGCGCACTCCCTATATAAACTATTCAGAAGAGTTAAACAAATTATACTCTGTTCCTATAAAGGTGCTGCAGCGTTGCACTTGCTGCCATACAAGTGCTAGTAAACTAAATGCAAAACGTTCCGCCAAGGATGGCAGGTGACGCCGCGCACTGTGCTCATATGGTCCATCCAGACTATTGATAAATTACTCAAGGTCAAAACATAAACTTAACAAATGCAATGAATTAAGCCGATACTTTCGCACAAAATGTTTAATATATTCTTTTATGTGCGTCATATATCTTTAAAGCAAATGCTTAGATTTGTTCAAAGTAACCAAGTACATCTGGTTCGAACAAAAAATTGTACATTCAGTGATAATAACATAACAATGTAATGAAATCTCATTTAGTTATATCTTGATAACAATACATAACATGATCAAAATTTTTGATGAAGTGCCCGATGCATTTCGGGACAGCGATGTCCCTTCCTCAGGGGCAATCTGTAAAAGCAAAGAACGACTATTCAAGGTCACAGTTAACGACAAGGGAGTTGATTCAATATTAAATGGCACCATGTGCGGGTATAGACTTACAAACCAGATAGTAATTAGTAAGGTGGCATATACTGAGAATTCAATGATTGACATGTTTGTGGTTGATAAATGAGCGTGTTGTTCTAGATAGAAGATACTTAGAGGATAGAAATAAAAGAAAGGTGAACATGCACAACTCGTATTAAACCATGAATTTAAAGGTTACTAGTGAGAAGATAAAAAGAAGAACGACATGCTTCTAAATAGACCAATGTCAAAACCAGTGAAAAAAAATGAAAAGAAATAACGTGATGAAGAACTCCCTACCTACTAGTAAATACCCCAATGTGTGAAAAAAGTCAAGATATGAGTACCTGGCTGAGCGCTGCTGATCGCCAGCTGCAAACAGTGAAAAGCAAGAGGCTGAGTAAACCTAAAAACTGGATAATTGCTAAACTGTATAGCCTGCTACGAAAGGTCAACGGGATGCCCTACCTGATGTTAAAAGAAAACCACTTTCCTGTGATGTGCTCAATGAATGTCTTCTGGATAAATGAAAGTTCTTCAGGGCCAGTGAAATACGCTGCCAAAAGATGGGGAGAACCTGCATGAATATTCTAGTCATGTTCAAAGAGAAGAGTTTCTAAACAGTGAGGATGCCCCACTGTAACTATAAAATAGTGGTCAAATGCACTTACCGACGCGCCAAGCGCCGTGCAGCAGGGCCCCAATGTTTACCAAAATGTGGTGTTTCCCCTTAGTGATTGCCCGGTTTAGATGGCTCTGTAAAGAGTTAAAAACGCAGATGAAAAAAATATCGCTGTAAACCTCTAAAGTGACAAAAACATAGTTGAGCGTTATAAAGTGCATCTGGGGATACACGAAAGCAATATAAATGATCTAAAAGGTCTCACCAGTATTCTGAGTTCAGACGTACGCCTTACACGATGATGTCGGCTCCTTCTTGCCCGGAGCAGTGTTTCTCCAAACGTCACTAGTACCCGGCTTCTAAACGTGCCACGGAAACGGGCATAGAAATAGGACTGTTTGAGTAAATACAGTCCGAGAAAATCGCCATCTTGGGATAGGATAGGATCACTACAACGTGTTACTGATGCATAAATTCTAAGTGTATTTACCAAAACAGGAAGCGAAAAAACTACAAGTATGATGCTCGATATTTAGAGAAAAATATCTCAGTTTGTGGTGGTAAACAATGACAAAAACGAAAAAATACGACAATGCAAAATAAATGACTGATATCATGCCCACTAGGGTGGAGGTCATGTAAACATCACTGAGTGGTATAAACAGTGAAGTCAAATGTTGGCTTACAGATTGTGCACTGTGACAACATCACCTCATAGTGGCTCGATGGGCAATGAGGATAATAACGTAAAACGTACCTAAGGGGTACTACCTCTCAATATGAGTTGCTAAACACTGCATGGTCTCATAAACACCCCTTCATCCCCCCGTGAATTGGTAGTATGTAGTGACAAAAGAGAGGTTGGGAATATCTATAACAAATTATCTATGAACAAAAGAAGTGCAGAAGTGCCCAGTGTAAAAGAAAATATCAATCAAGAATCATAGACATAAAAGTGCTAATTGAATTATTAATCAAGATAACTGTCGATGTTAAAAATTAAAACAGAAGACCGTGGAGTCGTGACCCCATTATTATTAAACATTGAACATAGTACTCATGTCAATCAATAAAATCATCATCACAAGGCATGTGTACATGCTAACCAAAATGGCACAGATCCGAGTTCAGAAACAGAGGTGTGTACCCATGCACAAAGTAATAACCATTATGTCATTGTTTGGCAACATTACTACTATGAGAACTGCTACTCATGTTCACATAATATTGCTCACTACAGTGTCCGAGACACACTATAGTTAAGATAAGCATACTGTAATTTACGGAAAACAACTCATATCAAAACGGTCATTGAGGCCAATCGGTTGCATGGTTCATGGTGCATGAACAGCTAGACTAGATGTGGAAGTCCTGGTTCGAATCCTACTCTTATGTTCGGTGATTCTAACTCTCAATTTCCTAGATGTTTTTCCAACATAAGCCTTGCCGCAGGGGCATTTTATGCAATAAATGATGTTGACAGAAATACAATCACTAGTGTGTTTGAGCTTTTTTTTCTGTCCTGATGATGGATGTGTCAGAGTATCGCCAATGGTAACATTATTGCAATTTATGCAATTATTACATAGCTTAGTGCCTGAAAAAGCCTGTTGTGTCACTGCCTGTGGTGAACCTGACAGTAATGATCGCATGTTTCTCCCCTTTGTATATGCAAAAAGAGGCTTGTCAATGAAAATCCCTTTGAAATCCTGTTCATGTTGTAATAAATCCCATCTCTTGCAAATGATGCTTTTTACTGCTTGTGAGACAGTTGAATATTTGGATACAAACACTGCACGTTTTTTAGACTCGACTCTTGTCTTCTGCAACAGTTGATCGCGTGTTTTGGCTGCTGCCTTTAGCTTACATTGCTCAATGATCAGAGGTGGATAGCCTCTTTGTTGGAATTTCTGCACCTGTTGGTCCAATTTAATGTCACACTCATCAGGATCAGAACATATTCGTCGTATTCTTATAAACTGTGAGTACGGTAGATTGTGTAAAAGGCCTTTGGGATGGAAACTCGAGAACAATAGGGTACTGTTCCTATCAGTAGGTTTAGTGTAAACAGAAGTGCAAAATTGATTGTTTGGTAATTTCTGGATCTGTACATCTAGGTAATGAATGGTATCCTGATCAATGTTATACGTTAAGCGTATATGTGGGTTAGCATTGTTCAATTGATTAATCATTACCTCTAGTGACTGCTTGGATGCCTTCCAGATCAAGAATATGTCATCTATGAAACGACAATACATGAGTATATTGCTCCACCATTCATGTTTAGAGATTATAGGTTCTGATTTGTATTGTGCCATATAGATGTTTGCATACGCCGGAGCCCCGGAAAAACCCATGGAGGTTCCTGTAAGCTGTGTGTAAAAATGTTGCTGCCATTCGAAATAGCTGTTATGCAAACAAAATTTTAACAATTGCAACAAAAACACGTTTTCCATGGTTATGTCAGATGTTTGAAGAAGTGGCCATTCTACTGCTTCAAGACCAGCTGCGTGGGGAATTGACGTGTAAAGAGCTGTAACATCTATTGTGCACAGATACACAGTCGTATCTGCCTCAACTGTAATAGAAGATCATTTTTGTAAAAAATGAGTCGTATCCTTGAGCTATGTTCTCCAGTGTTGCACAAACTTTTGCAGGTAGAAATCCAAAAATTTCCCTACAGTGTCAAAAATCGACTCACAGCCAGAGACGATCGGCCTGAACGGTGGGTTATTCGCATCCTTATGCATTTTTGGTATCATATATAGTCTGGGCCGTTGTGTGTTCTGTGTTGTTAAGTAGGCCTTAATTTGTTCAGTAATCCATTCATTATTTAATGCTTCCGTTAGTAGTTGGTGTAGCATGTCTTGTAGTTGTGTTGTGGGGTCATACGTTAATAACATATAAGTGCTGGTGTCATTGATATGTTCGTTAACTTTCATTTCATAATATGTCTTATCCATGACAACCAAGGCGCCGCCCTTGTCGGCTGGTTGCATCATTAGCGAAGTGTCGTTGACCAAAGTTTTCAGTGTTCTTCATTCGAATTTAGTTAAGTTGTCATTTCGTTCATTCGAGAATGGTAACTGTTCAATGTCTTTGTTGACGAATGCTTCAAAGGTATCCAGCATCTTATGAGATACAGGAGGTATAAAAGTACTCTTGGGTCTAAAGATTTGTTCTGGTTCTGTGAGTTGAACAGACATCTCAGGGACCACGTTGCTGAAAAAATGACGTAGTCTTAATAGTCTCATAAATCTGTAGACCTCGGCCTGGACCTGTAAATGAGTGGTAGTGGACGTTGGGACAAATGACATTCCTTTTGATAACACAGCAATTTGGTGAGAGTCCAAATCTTTTGAAGAAATTTTCATTACTAAGTTACAGTCCTGCCGCTGTGGAGACTTCTTCCCGACTTGTCCTTGTCCTTGTCCTCGCCGAGTTTTTCTCGGGCTTCTAACGTGGTTGATGCTTCGTGCGTAGGTGGATTGTCCAGGTCCGGAACCTGGGCTAAAAAAGACACCGAAGATGGTGATTGGCTAGACTCAATGGCTCGTGTAGAAGGACCTGCAGACTGTTTATCCATGATTGTCTGGGCTGAGGGACGGTTGATGGTTGTTTCTTTATCAGATACTACACTCTCAGTAGATGAACTGGGTGATGATTTTGGTTTGTGAGTGTCAAAACGTCTTTTGGAGTAAATCTCAGCCCAGGTATAAACTTCGTTGAGTTTATAGTCAATTGTGTCTCGTTTATACTTTCTCAACTTGCCTTCTTGAAGTTCTTTTTCATATTTCTCCAGTTTCTGGTTGATGACTTCCAGTTGGAGTTTCCATGCATTGGATTCCAGTCTTAATTCCAACTCGCTCTTGAGGGTAAAGATCTCTTCCTCTAATTCACGTATAGTTTTTGACAATTCTTCAATGATTAATAAAATCAAATCAAGCGAACACTTATTAAGGATGGCGTACCACTTGTCCATGAACAAGGTGTTGAGGTGAAACCTGAATAATAACGGTTTAATGGCCAACCGGAGTCCCCGAGGAATTCGCTTGGCTTTATGGTACTGCACTAAAGTGGATGCATGTAGTTTCTGGTTGAGATGTCGTCGTGTAATAAATTCTAGTTGCCGTAGTTGTTGAGTGATTGACCCGCCATGTGTGTCAGCTGTCTTAACCTCCTGGATTAAGGCATAAATGTCACTAGCCTCATCTGTCGTGTATGATTTTGTGTTGGCACGGTTATCAGTAATGTTAGTGATTGAATCAAAAGACATTGTGACTTGGGTGCTGCTCCCTAGTTGGCAGTGCTATGAATCAAGAAACAATGGGACGGAAGCGCACTCCCTATCTAAACTATTCAGAAGAGTTAAACAAATTATACTCTGTTCCTATAAAGGTGCTGCAGCGTTGCACTTGCTGCCATACAAGTGCTAGTAAACTAAATGCAAAACGTCCCGCCAAGGATGGCAGGTGATGCCGCGCACTGTGCTCATATGGTCCTTCCAGACTATTAATAAATTACTCAAGGTCAAAACATAAACTTAACAAATGCAATGAATTAAGCCGATACTTTCGCACAAAATGCTTAATATATTCTTTTATGTGCGTCATATATCTTTAAAGCAAATGCTTAGATTTGTTCAAAGTAACCAAGTACATCTGGTTCAAACAAAAAATTGTACATTCAGTGATAATAACATAACAATGTAATGAAATCTCATTTATTTATATCTTGATAACAATACATAACATGATCAAAATTTTTGATGAAGTGCCCGATGCATTTCGGGACAGCGATGTCCCTTCCTCAGGGGCAATCTGTAAAAGCAAAGAACGACTATTCAAGGTCACAGTTAACGACAAGGGAGTTGATTCAATATTAAATGGCACCATGTGCGGGTATAGACTTACAAACCAGATAGTAATTAGTAAGGTGGCATATACTGAGAATTCAATGATTGACATGTTTGTGGTTGATAAATGAGCGTGTTGTTCTAGATAGAAGATACTTATAGGATAGAAATAAAAGAAAGGTGAACATGCACAACTCGTATTAAACCATGAATTTAAAGGTTACTAGTGAGAAGATAAAAAGAAGAACGACATGCTTCTAAATAGACCAATGTCAAAACCAGTGAAGAAAAAATGAAAAGAAATAACGTGATGAAGAACTCCCTACCTACTAGTAAATACCCCAATGTGTGAAAAAAGTCAAGATATGAGTACCTGGCGGAGCGCTGCTGATCGCCAGCTGCAAACAGTGAAAAGCAAGAGGCTGAGTAAACCTAAAAACTGGATAATTGCTAAACTGTAAAGGCTGCTACGAAAGGTCAACGGGATGCCCTACCTGATGTTAAAAGAAAACCACTTTCCTGTGATGTGCTCAATGAATGTCTTCTGGATAAATGAAAGTTCTTCAGGGCCAGTGAAATACGCTGCCAAAAGATGGGGAGAACCTGCATGAATATTCTAGTCATGTTCAAAGAGAAGAGTTTCTAAACAGTGAGGATGCCCCACTGTAACTATAAAATAGTGGTCAAATGCACTTACCGACGCGCCAAGCGCCGTGCAGCAGGGCCCCAATGTTTACCAAAATGTGGTGTTTCCCCTTAGTGATTGCCCGTTTTAGATGGCTCTGTGAAGAGTTAAAAACACCGATGAGAAAAATATTGCCGTAAACCTCTAAAGTGACAAAAACATAGTTGAGCGTTAGAAAGTGCATCTGGGGATACACAAAAGCAATATAAACGATCTAAAAGGCCTCACCAGTATTCTGAGTTCAGACGTACGCCTTACACGATGATGTCGGCTCCTTCTTGCCCGGAGCAGTGTTTCTCCAAACGTCACTAGTACCCGGCTTCTAAACGTGCCGCAGAAACGGGCATAGAAATAGGACTGTTTGAGTAAATACAGTCCGAGAAAATCGCCATCTTGGGACTGGATAGTATCACTACAACGTGTTACTGATGCATAAATTCGAAGTGTATTTACCAAAACAGGAAGCGAAAAAACTACAAGTATAATGCTGGATATTTAGAGGAAAATATCTCAGTTTGTGGTGGTAAACAATGACAAAAACGAAAAAATACGACAATGCAAAAAAATGATTGATATCATGCCCACTAGGGTGGAGGTCCTGTAAACATCACTGAGTGGTATAAACAGTGAAGTCAAATGTTGGCTTACAGATTGTGCACTGTAACAACATAACCTCATAGTGGCTCGATGGGCAATGAGGATAATAACGTAAAACGTACCTAAAGGGTACTACCTCTCAATATGAGTTGCTCAACACTGCATGGTCTCATAAACACCCCTTCATCCCCCCGTGAAGTGGTAGTGTGTAGTGACACAAGGGAAGTTGGGAATATCTATGAAAATTATATATGAACAAAAGAAGTGCAGAAGTGCCCAGTGTAAAAGAAAATATCAATCAAGAATCATAGACATAAAAGTGCTAATTGAATTATTAATCAAGATAACTGTCGATGTTAAAAATTAAATCAGAAGACCGTGGAGTCGTGACCCCATTATTATTAAACATTGAACATAGTACTCATGTCAATCAATAAAATCATCATCACAAGGCATGTGTACATGCTAACCAAAATGGCACAGATCCGAGTTCAGAAACAGAGGTGTGTACCCATGCACAAAGTAATAACCATTATGTCATTGTTTGGCAACATTACTACTATGAGAACTGCTACTCATATTCACATAATATTGCTCACTACAATGTCCGAGACACACTATAGTTAAGATAAGCATACTGTAATTTACAGAAAACAACTCATATCAAAACGGTCATTGAGGCCAATCGGTTGCATGGTTCCCAATAATTGGATCCAGTGTAATTCACGTTGTAACAGTAGCCTATCTACATTGATACCTGGTTTACTGTTAATCTGTTCTATGATTTGAACCCTTAGTTGGGAAATAGAATGTTTTGCCTCTTCCCAATGAACAGCTACACTAGATGTGGAAGTCCTGGTTCGAATCCTACTCTTATGTTCGGTGATTCTAACTCTCAATTTCCTAGATGTTTTTCCAACATAAGCCTTGCCGCAAGGGCATTTTATGCAATAAATGATGTTGACAGAATTACAATCACTAGTGTATTTGAGCTTTATTTTTTGTCCTGATGATGGATGTGTCAGAGTATCGCCAATGGTAACATTATTGCAATGTATGCAATTATTACATCGCTTAGTGCCTGAAAAAAGCCTGTTGTGTCACTGCCTGTGGTGAACCTGACAGTAATGATCGCATATTTCTCCCCTTTGTATATGCAAAAAGAGGCTTGTCAATGAAAATCCCTTTGAAATCCTGTTCATGTTGTAATAAATCCCATCTCTTGCAAATGATGCTTTTTACTGCTTGTGAGACAGTTGAATAGTTGGATACAAACACTGCCCGTTTTTTAGACTCGACTCTTGTCTTCTGCAACAGTTGATCACGTGTTTTGGCTGCTGCCTTTAGCTTACATTGCTCAATGATCAAAGGTGGATAACCTCTTTGTTGGAATTTCTGCACCTGTTGGTCCAATTTAATGTCACACTCATCAGGATCAGAACATATTCGTCGTATTCTTATAAACTGTGAGTACGGTAGATTGTGTAAAAGGCCTTTGGGATGGAAACTCGAGAACAATAAGGTACTGTTCCTATCAGTAGGTTTAGTGTAAACAGAAGTGCAAAATTGATTGTTTGGTAATTTCTTGATCTGTACATCTAGGTAATGAATGGTATCCTGATCAATGTTATACGCTATGCGTATATGTGGGTTAGCATTGTTCAATTGATTAATCATTGCCTCTAGTGACTGCTTGGATGCCTTCCAGATCAAGAATATGTCATCTATGAAACGACAATACATGAGTATATTGCTCCACCATTCATGTTTAGAGATTATAAGTTCTGATTCGTATTGTGCCATATAGATGTTTGCATACGCCGGAGCCCCGGAAAAAACCATGGAGGTTCCTGTAAGCTGTGTGTAAAAATGTTGCTGCCATTCAAAATAGCTGTTATGCAAACAAAATTTTAACAATTGCAACAAAAACACTTGAGCACATCACAGGAAAGTGGTTTTCTTTTAACATCAGGTAGGGCATCCCGTTGACCTTTCATAGCAGGCTATACAGTTTAGCAATTATCCAGTTTTTAGGATTACTCAGCCTCTTGCTTTTCACTGTTTGCAGCTGGCGATCAGCAGCGCTCAGCCAGGTACTCATATCTTGACTTTTTTCGCACATTGGGGTATTTACTAGTAGGTAGGGAGTTCTTCATCACGTTATTTCTTTTCATTTTTTCTTCACTGGTTTTGACATTGGTCTATTTAGAAGCATGTCGTTCTTCTTTTTATCTTCTCACTAGTAACGTTTAAATTCATGGTTTAATACGAGTTGTGCATGTTCACCTTTCTTTTATTTCTATCCTATAAGTATCTTCTATCTAGAGCAACACGCTCATTTATCAACCACAAACATGTCAATCATTGAATTCTCAGTATATGCCACCTTACTAATTACTATCTGGTTTGTAAGTCTATACCCGCACATGGTGCCATTTAATATTGAATCAACTCCCTTGTTGTTAACTGTGACCTTGAATAGTCGTTCTTTGCTTTTACAGATTGCCCCTGAGGAAGGGACATCGCTGTCCCGAAATGCATCGGGCACTTCATCAGAAATTTTGATCATGTTATGTATTGTTATCAAGATATAACTAAATGAGATTTCATTACATTGTTATGTTATTATCACTGAATGTACAATTTTTTGTTTGAACCAGATGTACTTGGTTACTTTGAACAAATCTAAGCATTTGCTTTAAAGATATATGACGCACATAAAAGAATATATTAAGCATTTTGTGCGAAAGTATCGGCTTAATTCGTTGCATTTGTTAAGTTTATGTTTTGACCTTGAGTAATTTATCAATAGTCTGGAAGGACCATATGAGCACAGTGCGCGGCGTCACCTGCCATCCTTGGCGGGACGTTTTGAAAGCAGAGGGGACAGAGTCTGTGTCACTAGCCAGTGACCAGGAAGGAACCAGGAAGGAACCAGGCGATGTCGGGTGCAATCAGGTGAAGATGCAAAGCTTGTCTCTGCAGCCACATGGACCAGGAGGCATCGGCGATGACCAGGAGCTGAATACGGACTATCCCACAAAGGATCTCACGGTCGTCGGTGTGGGCTTCCGGATCGGAGTCAACAGGCCTTGGCAAATGCAATCCACATAGGAATCATAGATGGGCTTCTGTTCAGACCAGAAAGGTCTGGGAGGCTTCTCCTTTTTAGGGAAGCAGGAGCAAACCTGGAGCAACCAGGTAAGTGGTGGAAGTTCAAAGGATCACCTTCACAAAGGCCACTAGCCAATGGGCAAGTGACCGGAAAGGCGCATCGAGCACAAAAACACAAGAAGGCCCCACGCGGCACTCGGTGAGTGTGGAGGGCTGTGCGTCAGTACAAAAGGTGCTCAGGCTGGGGCTTCTCAATCCCCAATGCACAAATTCGAGAGTGCCTCGGAAGCTGCGCAATTAGCAATAAGCAGGTTTTCCAAGAAGTCCGTCCCACGTCTCTCGTCGCCTCCATGGGTCTCAGCTCTGCTGTGGCTGTGGATCGGGGTCAGAAAAGTCTGGAAGTCCAGTTCCTGTCTGGCTCTGTGCTAGGGCACCGGCGGGAGCGTCGACAAAGCAAACCGGCAAGTCGATGTTGGTGCCTGTTTGCACAGAGTCGTCACTCCTTGGCCACAAGGGAGATTCTTCAGTCTTCTAGATGCAGTAGAATGTAGAAGGTCCTGAATTTCATTTCAAGTTTCAGTTCAGGATAAATCTAAAGTGTCTAGACTCAGCTCCTACCTTTACACTAATCAAAGGGGCTGGATTATCTGCTAGGTCCCTCCTATGGGTGGGACCAGGGAAGGGGGTGGTTACACCCCTTTCCCTTAGTCCAGTTTCACGCAAGAGCTGGGGATGGAGTGCCCCAGCAACTGGTTTGAACCGGGCTATGCATGGAGCACTTTGTGTGCCCCAGGCAGTGTCTCATTTCATTCAGCCCTCCCTGCCCCAATACACTAAGGCCTGTCTGGGGTGGTGCTAGCACCTCCCAAGGCAGGAAATCTATTGTCCCAACCTCCCTCGCTGGAAGGACTCCCAGCAGTAGGAGATCAGACTTGTGTCTGTGGCAGCAGCATCCATTTTGTGATGCTGAGGCTCTGGTTAACTTTAACTGGGATTAACAGGAACAACATGTCTTCTCCCTCTAGAAGGGTGGAATGCTACCCCCATCGCCAGAACTGGCGAGGGGGTAGTATTCCAAAGCGTATGACACCTTACACGACATATTTTGATAAAGCCAAACCAAAGTTATCAATAACCGCGAGGATTCTAATGCACTTAAGAATATATGGTATGGCTATATCATAGAACAGCTATAAGGACATAGTTCCGAAAGCTGCAGACAGGCTCAGCTCATGCTAGAGTCTCATCTCACATAAAACCAAGCACTCTGCCTTCAGGATTGTTAAGGCCTGCAATAGGAGTGACTTATAGGTGCATATGTGTCTATATATAAGGTTAGACTATATCTAAGCAAGGGGTGATTAAAATACCTTGCCCCAGCTGAGTTATCAGCCAGTTGTGTCAATTTGGATGGCCAGCCAGGGGTGGCATAATACATGCTGCAGCCCCTGGTCGGCCCTGGATGCACCTATGCCCTGGGTACCTATGGTACACTATACAGGGGCTCACAAGGTGACCCAATATCCAATTGGAGATGTACCTAAAGTACATGGAGTCCATTTTACAGTGAGAGCAGATAGACTGGGGCCCTGATTAGCAGGATCCCAGGCCAAATAAGTTGAAAACCAGCTAAACACTAGGCAAAAAGTTGGGGTAACCATAGTCAGATATCCATCTTCCTACAGTGTGCCTTTTATGAAGGGGGAGTGGAGGTGGTGATTAGCCCCCTGCTTAGACTCCCCCGGAAAAGCCAGATCCGCAGCCTTCCGTGTATGATCTATTATCGCATCCTTTGCAGCCGGGTCTGTGGAGCAGGCGCAGGGGCCCTAAAGCCCTCCATTGAAGATTTATAGAGTGCAAATGCTCCCCTGCCTTCCGAGGCTGCTCCGAGCCTCTGACACTACTCCCCCAGACTCCTACTCAGAGCTGGGGGCCGTGAGAGCAGAAAAGGGCAGCCTACGGATTGATGTCAACGGGAAAACGAGGTGCGCAGTCCAGGATTTACAGATCAACAACAATGCATTCTGGGAGTTGTAGTCTTAGTTTACATCGCGTGTTCCCCTTTACTGCTCCTCCACACTCAGTAGTGTTCACTCTGCCCACGTTATTTAAGTGCGAGTGTACCAGGACCCCATTTGTCAGCCTTTGGCTTCTCTGTTTGTTTCTGATTATTGCAAACATGCAGAGCACGCGCAGTAAAGCAAACCACAAGGCCCATGACTTATTCAGTTGTGAAAGGAACGAAGACAGGCTGTCGCGCATGGCGTATAATCAATCATTCATCTTCTAAACTCAAATTCAGGGCACAAGTCCTAAATAAAGAAGTGGGGGGACGCTCACAGACAGGAAATGACGTCACGACCGGAAGTAACGTCACGAAAGGAAAAAACCCTAGAGGTGGGGGGACGCTCAAATACGTGAAGTGACGTCACGACTGGAAGTGACGTCACAAAAGGAAAAAACCCTAGAGGTGGGGGGACGCTCAAATACGTGAAGTGACGGCACGACCGGAAGTGACGTCACGAAAAGGAAAAACCCTACAAGTGGGGGGACGCTCAAATACGTAATAGCGCTCACATACTCCATTAACGCAGCAGCGCCGATAAAATCGCAGAGTTATTAGGACAGGGGGCTGGGGTGCTTGTCTGGCAGTCCTGGCTCCTTCCTAGTCATTGTATTAAACAGCGCACCTAATGGAGGCAAGAGCAGGGCTCGAGTCGGGAATAACGCTATAATTTAAAGCCCAGCTTTTGCGCAGTTGGGACGGCGTCCACCTGACCGGAAGTGACATCACGAAAAGGAAAAAAAACTAAGTGGGGGGAAGCTCAAATACGTGATAGCGCTCACATACTCCATTAACGTAGCAGCGCCGATAAGATCGCAGAGTTATTAGGACAGGGGGCTGGGGTGCTTGTCTGGCAGTCCCGGCTCCTTCCTATTCATTGTATTAAACAGCGCGTCTAACGGAGGCAAGAGCAGGGCTCGAGTCGGGAATAACGCTATAATTTAAAGCCCAGCTTTTGCGCAGGGGGGACGGCGTCCACCCGGTAAGACCCCTTAAAATAAGTGGGGGGACGCCGTCCACCCGTGTGGTACCCCGACTTGAGCCCTGCTCAAATTTTCTTGACCGTACCGCATTCCACTTGGTAGACGAGCTCACAGAAATCTTGAATTTTGCGATAATGAAAGACCAATGTGCTCTGTTAATTCTTTTGACAAGTCTATTCCACCTTCCTGCTTAGGGGCAAGTGCGAACAGAAAAGACACATCGAGCTGCCTCCACGGCCTGTCCCGGTTTTCTCTTTGCATTGTGGGACTTGTAGTGCTCAGTGGATGCTGAGATCAGGCCCGGTTCTAGCGGGTGGGCCGGGTGGGCCAGGCCCACCCAAACATCAGCCTGGCCCACCCAAACAGGATCCTAGGCCCTCGCAGTGAGGGCTTGGCGGAAGGCGCGCAACGCCTTTGGGATCAAAGTGCTTCGCCCCTCCCCTGTTGTGTGTGTCAGCCCGGGCCGAGGGGCGCACACACACAAAGACAGTTTTAAAGATTATCGCAGCTGGACCCCAGTACTTACAAGACCATGTACATTTTAACGAGGCTTTGTTTATTTTTTCACCCCTTCATCTCTGCAAGGCGAAAGGTGACAAATCCTTTCTTTGACAACTGTAACCTTTGGTAACCTTTTCCTACTGTCCTGCTGCGTTGATATTTATTTTTCTAAGCACCGCAGAAGAAAAGAAGTTTGTTCATTCCTATTCACCTTTCCTGACCCCTGCAGTGGCTTATCACATAAGGCTGTGACACAAAGTCTGACTAATGGAGTAGGTAAGAGAATGTGTTACTATATTTTTTTCTTTTTAACATCTGCACAGACCCAGCAGGACACTTACTTCGTGTGTGCTTCATTTTAACAGTTTTTATCATTATCATGGCCGATGCAGGACAACAATAAGAATACAAAATGCCCAGATAATGCGGGTGATTAATAATCCTGCTGGAGAGCAATCATTTGTCTGTTAATAGTTTTCAAATGCAGATGAACTGTATCTTTAAGTTGGATGAAAAAACTGGGGGGGTCTTTCAAAGGGGCGTAGCCAATGTAATTGAAAACGTGGCTTAAAATCAGTACGTTAAAAATCTGTGTTAAGCAGTGTGCGGCCCGACTTGTATTTTGCTGTTTCTGTCATTGCATCCCGGTATATGATACAAGTAACATCATACCTACAAGTCAGGACTATTGGCTTTGTCAATGGTTGTTAGTTGCATAAGATAGATAACAACAACTATGGCTAGTATATAATATTGCAAAAGCTTCCACTTAAAGCACTGGTGACATTGTGGTAAATAAATAATTAATTACCGGTTCTATTTTTGACTATAATCAATAAACAGGTAGCTCAATAAATAAGAGTCAAGATTCGAGGTAGCTGGAGTTGACAGGCTTTAATTAAGCATAAAAGGACAGGAACAGGACAGCCTGCATGGGAGTAGGATGGCAGCTGCCGGGGGCAGGATCTGGGAGCATAAGGAGTAACTTTTAATAACAGTGCACAATATTTATAGTTAAACAAATACATTGCATTCAATACAGTAGGCGTAGCAGTAGGCGGAGTTTGTAGCAGTCGCGAAAGATAAGGCATAAAGTGGGTGTAACAAGAGGTGTGTACAGGGCGTATACATAGACATGTGATGTAAACGTAACAGAATATGTCATAAATGGGGCGGAAACATGGAGGGGGCTACCTGAGCAGCTGGGACCTTTAACCTAGTGGTGCGCGCAAACTGGCAATGACGTGTTACCAGGAAGAACTGGGGGCTATGACTTCTGCGCTAGAAGAGGAGACGAAAGTCTGGAGTGTCAGAGCGACATGTACCCAGGCATATCTAGTATCTGGTGTTTATAGTACATGTTGATAGAATCCAAAAGTTATCAGGGTAAAGGCTAACAGACTTTAAGACTGGTGCATGCATTATTCTACATGTATTGCGTGTGTGAGGAATATTCTATGAATATTAATACAGTATTTCTCTTACATGGAGACATAAAGGCTAGACTATGACGGAAACTATTGATGCGATTCAGTAGCTTAGGAATGCAGAGAAGGAGGGCTGGGCTGATAACTAGAAACATAACATACTCTTGGCAGACTGGGAGGCAGAGCCAGGCCGAGCCGGGCACTGCGAGGCATGAAAGTAAGCTAAGGGTCAGGGATACAGGTGGGGGCTGTATCGCTCCTCGGAGAGGGTTCAGGAAACAGGAGCTGAATCTGAGTCCGGGCCCTTTTGAGGCCTAGAAACGGGGACTTTTACTGAATTAACGTGCACACTGTGAAACGTGGCAAAGTAACTTTACATAGGCCTAATATTCGTTGTATTCACGAGAACTGGAAACTAGCATACTAGAGATGGACACAACTGTAATTGCGTCTTTAATCGATCAGAAGGGGATACATGCATATCGATCATGCACATATAACATAACATGGGGAACACGTAGGCACATATAACATGGCAAAATTTACTTTTCCACATTCCCTCCTTGTGCCCTACGTTTCCATCAGGAAACATCTATATTCATGATACCATCTATCATTTCATATAGCATCATTTGCTCGTCTCGAATTGTCTTGGAACGGGATTTAGGACTAGGAATACAAGAGGTAGCACAAATGCCACAAATCGCAGGGCCACATTGTATACAGAGGCAGCAACTGAATATGATCATTACTGCAATACCTAGAAATGACAATACTTTCCATCCCCAAGCAGATATAATACTCCAGAGCCAACCGGACCATGTCCAGGTGCCTGGATTCTGGTGTAACTGATGGGCAATTTTATGAAGTCTGGTTATAGCTGAATAAACAGACGGCGCGTTATTAGGAATGATAATGCAGCAACTAGATCCGATGACTCTACATGCTCCTCCTCTATCGGCCAGTATGACGTCAAGAACGAGACGATTTTGGAGCACGACAAATCTCATAGCAGATTGCTCTTCAGTTAAGTTACCTAGAGCAGAAGTAGTCTCATTCACTACTGCTTCAAGGGTTCTGGTTAATCTACGTATTAACTTACTATTCTGGACAGGTCCTATAAAGAAGAAGAAACCTTTATTAAAGTCTTGATATTGTTCTAGAGTAGTTTCAGTTTGATCGACAATTGGGGACTCGATCTCCCTTTTATGTCTGACGTGTACTAGATGTGTGTTTCTATGATAATCAGATGGGGCTAGAAAAACTGGTGGCAGTAGAAAGGCAATGTAACATGTTCCATCCCAATCGAGGGGCAGACGAACATATGCGGTCTGACCACAAACAAAATAAGAATGACGTGAGGCTTTGAAAATAGATTTCCCACTGTCACTATACTCAACAGTAGTAGTACAATCACTATGTCCTACATGTGCGGAACCATTATTTCTGACACATAATTCGCCTTTGACTGGTAGTACTGAAATAGCAGGTAAGTCTGGAGTAGTATCAGACTGAACATTCAGGACCATAAAATTCGAAGAATAATTACCTAAATTATAAACCTCATTTTCTAGATTTAACCCTGTTCTATGGGAGAGACCTTGCTTGTCTGGGAAACATGTTCTGTTCAGAAGAGACATATCATTGGAGGATGACGTTAACGTGGACCATGCTCCACACGAACCATTATGTGAAAACGGATAAGGAAAGAGTGGCAGAACTCCCTTCGATGTCTGGAAAGGGGGGAGTCGACCACACACCCAACAATTAGTGGCATTGCTGGTCTGGTGTGAATAGTGTAACATTCTGATGAATGTATTATTACGCATAGCAAGACGATAGGATAACTCGTGAGGAGGCAGATCACTAAATGTGTGCTCTACTGTAGCATTAGAAAACTTATTTACATGAGAAATTGGAAAATATAAATGCAATGCATAACTTGTGCAGGTAACCATCAAACTTAGAAACAATAGAAAACTTAGAAAAACGATACATCTGATAGAGTTTTGACTAACTCTCTCACTATGGGGGTCTATCTTATACATGTCAGATACCTGTCTAACCGTTTCACCCGAGAGGGACTTAGACAATTAAACTGGCTGACTTATTTTACTAGACCGGAGCTTTAACTTATACTCCTGCTGCGGAGTTTTCTCTAACAGAGGAACTTTCAGTTCGGGATTGAGATTAATGTCTGATTTAGAGTCTTGTTTCAGGCAGTCTTTAGAAATGGAACAGTCTTTGGAATTGTCATTAAAAGTCTTTTTTCGGATTCCATGAAATTTCTTGATATGCGACAGATGGACCCAACCCTTGCGGCCTTCCAACTTCACGGCCGTACGGGTGGTCAGAAGGACTAGTCTCGGCTCCTTCCAGCGAGGCTCCAGCGGACTTGAACGATCAAAGTTCCTGACCAGTACTAGGTCACCTGGGATGACCTCATGCGGTTTCACTTCGGTATTATCTGGAAATGCAGCGGCAACCTGTGAACGACAAGAGTGTAGGGCAGACATCAAGGAAGCTAGGTAATCTGTCAACATATTACTGGAAACATCTGTAATACTGCGGGGTCTAGGTGTACCCCACATGTTTGGGGGCGGCCGAATACGACCTCATAAGGGGACAGACCTGATCTGGAATGTGCAACCATGCGCATAAAGAATAAAGCAACTGGCAGGGCGACTAGCCAGTCTACACCTTTCTCTTTACATGTCTTGGCAATACGGATTTTCAGGGTTTGATTATGTCTCTCTACGAGACCGGCTGCTTCAGGATGGCGCACACAATGGAACTTCCACTGGTACCCTAACAAAAGGGAAACATGTTTCATGAGTTCAGATGAGAATGGCTGGCCGTTATCAGAATACACAACCCTAGGGAGTCCATAACGGGGGAAGAATTCACGAACCAACTGCTTGGCAGTGGTCGCTGCTGTGTAATCTGGAACTGGATATGCTTCTGTCCACCTGGACAAAGCGCATACAACTACGAGGACATACTTGAAACCTCGACATCGCTCCATCTGAATATAATCCATCTGGAGGACTTCAAAAGGGTGGTCAGGAGGTTGGAATCCACCTTGTTCCACCGGGACACTTTTACCTGGATTGAACTGGCAACATATCATACAAGTACGGACTTTCTGCTTGGCTGCAGCTCGTAAGTGCTTGTTGAACCAAAGGTTCTGTATACTATCTAACATGGCTTTTTCTCCTAGATGTGCTGGACTATGTGCGGTATTGATAATGACTTGAACCATAGAGTCTGGGAGAAACCATGTGGCTTTTCCCTTCGTCACCCATCCCTGATCTGTCTGGACCCCTCCTTGTTCGGACCATTTCTTTATTTCTTCGGGAGTAGCATGTAACTGTATGTCTATGACATCTTGTGTAGGGTCCTTAACTGTCATACAAGTAGTCTGTTCTGGAATGGATGTCTGTGTCTTGTTAACTGGAATGTCTGGTGTCTGAGCTGTAAGCTTGGCTGTTCGATCTGCTAGATCATTACCTTGGGAAATGATGTCAGTAACTTTCGTATGTGCCTTGCACTTCATGATAGCAATAGCTGTCGGTAAATGTATTGCATCTAACAGAGCTTGAATGAGGAGACCATGCTGAATCTTGGTTCCATGAGAAGTCATGAAACCTCTCTCCTGCCAGAGCACTCCGAAGTCGTGTACAACTCCGAATGCGTAACGTGAATCTGTATATATGTTTACTTTCAGGTTCATGGCACGTATGCAGGCTTGGGTCAGAGCAACTAGCTCTGCTGCTTGAGCAGACAGGGTGTCAATACGGTGTGTTTCAATAACTTCAATGTCAGTAGTCACTGTATACGCGGCTACTAGTTCTCCTGTACTAGTTCTCATACATGAACCATCCACATAAAGTGTCAGGTCGGGATCAGGTAATGCAATGTCTGTCAGGTCTTGTCTTGGCTTAGTCATAGTGTTAATAACTTCCACACAGTCATGTGTGGCAGGATTTGAAGTAACTGACGGTAACAGAGTAGCAGGATTTAAAACGTTGCAGCGTCTGATTTCTATGTGTGGCTGGAACAATGTCAGTTCATAACCTGTTAAACGTGCAATTGTCAAGTGCTGAGTCTGTGTTCGGTTTAAAAGAACTTCCACGGAGTGTGGAACTTGTACTGTCAGGGAGTGTCCTAATACTATGGAATCACTTTGTCTGATTGCTAGAGCTGTGGCTGCAACTGACTTGAGGCACGCAGGCAAAGCCTGGGCTACTGGATCTAATGTGCTCGAGAAATAAGCACAAGGCTTGTACTGTCCCGCTTGATCTTGTGTGAGAACAGATAATGCAGTACCATCACGTTCTGTGACAAAAAGTGTAAAAGGCTTACTGTAGTTCGGTGTAGCTAGAACAGGTGCTTGGCATAAGGCTTTCTTTAATTCATTAAAACTAAGTGTATGTTCAGATGTCCAAGGGAGAACAGTCGATACGGCTGCCTCCTGTGTCGTTAACTGTATCAGTGGCTTTGCTAGAAATGCATACTGAGGAATCCATTGTCTGCAGTAAGAAGTAAGGCCGATAAAAGCACGTACCTCCTTCTGTGTCTTGGGCTGTGGAAGACTCGCTATTAACTGGATACGGTCTGGTGTCAACTGCCTACCCCACTTGGACAGTAAGTGGCCTAAGTAGATCACTTGCTGGACACAGAACTGGAGCTTCGAAGGGGACACCTTGTGCCCCATCTCGGCTAGGAAATACAGAACTGTAAGTGACGCTCGCTCGCAGTCACGTTCAGAACGGGCTGTGATCAGTAGATCATCGACATACTGGAGCAGGGCAGTGTCTGTTGGCATGTGAATGTTGTCTAGTTGTCTCTTAAGTGCTTGACTGTAAATACTAGGACTTTCTGTGAAACCTTGAGGAGCTCGTGTGAATTTATAGCTCCTTCCATTTAAACAAAAACCGAAAAGGTACTGGCTGTCTGGATGAATGGGAACACTGAAAAATGCATTCTTGAGGTCTATTACAGTAAAAAATGTAGCTTCAGAATCAATGGCTGTTAATAGGGATGAAATATCTGGGACTACTGGATACTGTGGTATGATACATTTATTAAGTTCTCGAAGGTCAATCACTAATCGATATACTGGAGGTGCATTTGGATCAGTACGTTTCATGACTGGAATGATAGGAGAATTACATACATTGGAGTCAGTTTCTACAACCACTCCTTGAGCAATGAGCTCGTCAATAATTTTGGATAAGGCTGCTACAGCCTCAGGTGGCAATCTGTACTGTCTGATCCGTGGCAGGACTATACCTTGCTTGAGAGTCACACGATGGGGTGTGATTTGCATAAAACCTACATC
Source organism: Lissotriton helveticus (assembly GCF_964261635.1). Taxonomy (NCBI): domain Eukaryota; kingdom Metazoa; phylum Chordata; class Amphibia; order Caudata; family Salamandridae; genus Lissotriton; species Lissotriton helveticus. Next base: position 1,306,935,496 of record NC_136061.1, read on the forward strand.
AGTTGGACCTTGCGCCCATAAATGCTGCGGTACATTGGATAATCTTGGATCAAAATCGCGTAATATGTAGTGACCTTTGAAGTCTCTTAAAAACAATCGGATTCCTTCTGGGGAACAGCAAATAACTGCACCTAATTCTTTCAATGTTTTAATGCCTAACACATTTTCTGGACATGATTTCGTAAGTAATAAATCAGTAGTTCGGGACAATGGACCAACTTCTAGAGAAACTGGCTTTGATATCTGGTTTACAATAGGCTTTCCTGAAAATCCAAGGGAAACATTTCTAGAGCCTGAGAGCGGAGCCCCTGGAACCTCGTCATGACTGATAGTAGTCCTACTTGCCCCTGTATCAATCAAAAACTTTCTGTCTTTCCCTAATACTTGACTGTGTACATAGGGACCCTCTTGATCTACAGGTATCTCGATGAGAGGCAAGCCTACCTCCCTCTCTAGGCTGTTTCATGAATACTGTTGATACTCTGGATACTCTGTCTGGGCATACTGGTACATTTGCTGTGTAACATGCTGTGTTGCAGCGATAGGCTGCGGTGCTGGAACTGTCTGTTGTGCATTCTGTAGTGGCTGAGAAGTCGGTGAAACTTGTTCTTGTCTAGGCGGACGTGGTCTTTCTTTAGTCTTACCAGTAGCTATGTTGTGTTTCAGAACTGCACACTCGTTTATAAAATGACCTGGCTGTTTACAATAATTGCATGTCCCTTTAACGGGAGCTGCAGGATGACTGGCTTGATTCGGACCCCTCTTCTGACTGTCTTGTGGAACAGATTGTGCAACTAGTACTTTCATTTTTGTATCTTTCATACGTTTCCTTTCGTGTTCTTGCTCTTCCCTGATTCTATTCTGGTGATACTGGAGCATCTGAAGCATTTGTGACGGGGTACTAGCTTGCCAGGTACTTTCGACTTTCAAAACTCGATTTTTAACTTGTGGACTTGAATTCTCGACTAGTTTAGTAACAAAAAGATGAGGGTATGACTCGCTACCTGTCTTCAAACCACTGTTGATAATGAAACATTTTTCGAATCTAGAATAAAAATCACTAGTGTCTTCATCCTGTTTCTGTTTGCATGCTGAGATTGCATCCCAATCTTCCTTTTTCGTGGCTAGTAATCTTGGCAAAACTTGAATCAATAACTCGGGCAATTCTTTACATTTCTCCCCAAGACCGGTACCTGGTACTCGTATTTTATCTTCAGCTTCTAGAGCTGTCCAATCAATCTTTTTCTCTCCCACCTCCCATTCTTTTTCCTTGAGTTTCTCATATACCCCTGCGGGCAACAGGACCTTTAACATTTTAATGATATCTGGATACGTGTATTCTCCCATACGGAGCATGTCCTTTAATTCTCGATGGAACCCTGCTGGATCTTTGTCGTGACAGGGAATTAATTTCTTCATCTCTAAGAGTTCCATCTTTGTGATAGGGGTGTAAACAAATACTCGTTGCATTTCACCATCCGGTGTCCTAACTGGGTGTACTTCTCGTAACGGATGCTGTCTATCTATGTAGAATGGTTTACTTTCTGGAGGTGAGACGTGAACAAAATGCGGGTTCAGAAACGTTCTATATTTGTGGCGCTGTTCTAGAATGACACTAATTAAATCGGTACCTAAACCTTTCCATCTATACTGGAGTAACTCGTTCAGAACATCATGTAACGGACCTGGATCAGAATGTTGTCCCTCATACAGTGTAATGAGGTGCTGGATCATATACATACCCACCAGTCGCTGCTCGGCTGGGGGCAGTTTCAGAAACATTTGTGCCACTATTTCATCTGGAAAAGTGGTAGAATCAGTAACCCATCGGACTGCTGATCGGGCTAGTTCTTGTTCATGCATGGTACTAAGTTCACTATAACCGATTCGTGATTTCAGAATGTGATCGGTAGCTTGAAATACTTGTTCTAGCGAATCTTGTTCTGGTGCTGGAAGATGAAAAACTTTCTTGTGTTCTAGACGTGAATGTCGGTCGGGAAGTCTAGTTTTACCTACATACGCTATTCTGGTAGGATTCTCGTCGTCTACCTCTTCAGTAGAAGAGTCGTTTTCCTTCTCGCTTACTTGTGCTGCTTTGCGTTTCTCGTGAAACCTTATTATTTCCTTACGAATTTTCTTGTACATACTTTCTATACTACTGAGTGTCTTGTGTCTACCCTCAGCTATATTATCACTCCACCTTGTCAGGACTTTCATTTCGGTCGAATCTTTAGTCGGACAATCTTGTTCCCTTACTAAACAATTAATTAGAAATTTTAATAGCATGAGCTGGGTCTCAGCTTTCCTTAGAGACATGATTTCGCCAATACTTTCTGGATCGTCTCCTGTACGGATGAAACGATATATTCTGTCTAGATCTTCTTTCATATTCGGTAGGGTGTCCAAATACTCGGTCACCCGTCTTACACGCAATGAATATATAACCATATTATCATCGCCTGGGACTGGATCATAACGGCATTCGGTAAGAGCTCGTCTGATATCTGCAACGGACTGATATTTGGGCGTACGCTGTAACGCACGTTCATGTAACTCGACTAACGTTACACGTTTGTGTGGCGGCGGGGTACCAGGAGGACCTCCCCCCGCGGCCCCTATACTAGAATCGTCGACTGATACTCTTCGTGCTGGCAGAGTGACCGATGTAGCGGGAACTTGTACTACGGGCTGGACCGGGGGTACCGTAACAGGTGCTGTAACAGGTGCCCCGGTGGCTGGAGGAACAGGAATTACATTATTTACAGGAGCTGGCGGAACAGGATTTGCATATTCTGGGACTGTGTCGTCCAAATAGGACGAGAGAAAAATATCAGCTGCGGTCGGTTTGTGACGTAGCTTAATCGGAACTAATGGCGGCGGAAAATTACATGGTGCTTCCGGGGTTGCTTTTGGCAAGCCCTCGGCAAGAAGAGGATACATACCCTTAATAAGGGCATTTCTCTGTCTGTCTGACTGTTCGGCTTTAACTCGTTCACCTATTTCGATTAATTCCCTTTCCTGGGCTCTTTCTGAGGATTCTCTACTTAATTCTAACTTTCTGATTTCTTTTTCGGTTCTTTTATGAGATTCTTTGCGCCATAACTCGATGGCATCTTTCTGGGACTGTCTGGCTTTCTTTTTCCATAATGCTTCTTCTACTCGCATGATGCACTCGGCATCCCATGTACCTGATACAGGCCATCTATATTTCTCTTCTAGATCTTTAGTATACTCGACCCATAAGTCTAGATATAATATGGAGAAGTGTGGCTCAGGGGTTAAAGGCGGCAGACCCAGAAGCTGAGATCGGTCCTGGACCAGGGTTCAATTCCCCGCCTCGCCGGGTCTTGGGCTCAAAAATTCCATGGACTCGATAATTCTCGTTCCGGTGCCTACTTGACTCATGGGTTCACACTCTGCGACTCTGGGCAATAGCTTGCTTAATCTCCACTACGGCCCCTCGCGGCGGGATGCCTGGCTTTCACCTTGTGGATACCCTGCTGGGGCTATCTCACAGGGGAATACCAGGACGGGTTCCCAAGGCAAGCGCCTTGATGCCTACGGGTGATACGTGCGCTATATAAATCGCAATACATTTACATTTACATATGGCACTTATGCCATGCTTATGATACATAAAATGACCTGGACTGTCCCTAGGCGGGACAGGAACTGCTTCCTCGAGCAGACCTTTTCTAGTTTTGAACTGACGTAACTTTGAGAACAGAGGCATGGCTTAGACTGGAGTCTGGACACAATACAATACACGATAAACACAATAATAACTGAAAAACGAATCATTCATACCACGACATTGAAAACACATGGAATAACATTTAAAATAACAGTTCGAACAGAATACTACCTGAAATACTGAAAACAGAACACATGAATTTCTCGAGAACAGAACTTACTAGAATGGCTAGATGCACTGCTAAAACAGTACGAAACTTACCGGTCTCATAAAGAGACACGTCAGGACCCGCATCCACCTAGGTGGACACTTCGTGTTGGATCTGTGTACCCAAACCCACGGACCAGAGACAAATTAATTGACCCTGTCTAGATACTACCCCAGCAACGGTACTCACCGGGCAGCAAGAACGGAAGGCCTCGGACTGGACTGGACTGCTACGACGACGGACGGACGAACTTCGGACTTCAGTTACAGGTGGGCCTCCGGATACCTCGGACCTTGGACTCTCGGCTTGGGCTCTGGTCGGGACTCGCCGCGTTCCTCCACCGCCTCGTCTGGACGCTGGACCGCAACCTCCGTCTCCTCCGTGGGCCTGAGGGATACTTGAAGCAGAAATATCTGCACGTGGCCGGTATGGTTCCGTCACGGCTGCAGAGGATCAGGGGGCCTGCGTGGCTTCTCCGGCGCGTGGGGAAAGGGCAAGTCCCTGTTCGGGCGCCATTATGTGGTAAATAAATAATTAATTACCGGTTCTATTTTTGACTATAATCAATAAACAGGTAGCTCAATAAATAAGAGTCAAGATTCGAGGTAGCTGGAGTTGACAGGCTTTAATTAAGCATAAAAGGACAGGAACAGGACAGCCTGCATGGGAATAAGATGGCAGCTGCCGGGGGCAGGATCTGGGAGCATAAGGGGTAACTTTTAATAACAGTGCACAATATTTATAGTTAAACAAATACATTGCATTCAATACAGTAGGCGTAGCAGTAGGCGGAGTTTGTAGCAGTCGCGAAAGATAAGGCATAAAGTGGGTGTAACAAGAGGTGTGTACAGGGCGTATACATAGACATGTGATGTAAACGTAACAGAATATGTCATAAATGGGGCGGAAACATGGAGGGGACTACCTGAGCAGCTGGGACCTTTAACCTAGTGGTGCGCGTAAACTGGCAATGACGTGTTACCAGGAAGAACTGGGGGCTATGACTTCTGCGCTAGAAGAGGAGACGAAAGTCTGGAGTGTCAGAGCGACATGTACCCAGGCATATCTAGTATCTGGTGTTTATAGTACATGTTGATAGAATCCAAAAGTTATCAGGGTAAAGGCTAACAGACTTTAAGACTGGTGCATGCATTATTCTACATGTATTGCGTGTGTGAGGAATTTTCTATGAATATTAATACAGTATTTCTCTTACATGGAGACATAAAGGCTAGACTATGACGGAAACTATTGATGCGATTCAGTAGCTTAGGAATGCAGAGAAGGAGGGCTGGGCTGATAACTAGAAACATAACATACTCTTGGCAGACTGGGAGGCAGAGCCAGGCCGAGCCGGGCACTGCGAGGCATGAAAGTAAGCTAAGGGTCAGGGATACAGGTGGGGGCTGTATCGCTCCTCGGAGAGGGTTCAGGAAACAGGAGCTGAATCTGAGTCCGGGCCCTTTTGAGGCCTAGAAACGGGGATTTTTACTGAATTAACGTGCACACTGTGAAACGTGGCAAAGTAACTTTACATAGGCCTAATATTCGTTGTATTCACGAGAACTGGAAACTAGCATACTAGAGATGGACACAACTGTAATTGCGTCTTTAATCGATCAGAAGGGGATACATGCATATCGATCATGCACATATAACATAACATGGGGAACACGTAGGCACATATAACATGGCAAAATTTACTTTTCCACAACATCACGACAGAGTTGCTGTTCCTGAGTTTCAAAAATAGAAGGGAAATCCAGAGAGAAAATGACTCTCTTTAAAGGATTTCCTTTCCCCCTACAATGCTCACCTGGCATGTCGTCATGCTGTAACTTTCCAGTTGTGAATAGTGTGAGCAGGGTACACCGATGTTCCTGCTGTCTCGAAATGGGTCTCTATCGGGCTCTGTTTTGTGCCCTGGCACTTTTCGGAAAAAAACTGACTACCTGTGACCAGCACACAAAACAGAGCCCGATAGAGACCTGTTTCGATGCCCCCTTAAAAAAGTTGCCGGTGCTCAGACCCAGTGAGACCCAGCCTGCCTAAAGCCCTGGATAGCTCAGTGGGTTACTGCCTTTGTCACAGAAATCTTTGTGTTACTTGCAGTTCAGAAGTTACAATCCTAACATAGGACAGTAACCAATGAACTGTCACCAAAGAGCTGCATACAAACATGGATGGTATAGTTAGAACTTCGCTTTTTTTGTTTTGTGATATAGTTAGAACTTTCCCAGTCTTTCATTATTCTAATGTTGCTAAAATGAGTATGTTTGGGCAGATATATATTTTTATCAGTAAAGCTGACCCCCATGGAATACTCTTTAAATCCTACGGTTGTGTTTCCCCGGACCAAACCCTCTTAAAATATCCCACCCACCAGTATGGATGACATGTGATTCATACACCTTGTAATCCTCATTGGCTTATGTGACATTCCCTATAGACTGATTTACATACTTGTATGATTCATTGTCTCTGTATAATGTGTCTGTTGTGTAAAGTACTGACACACACTACACTGATATGAGTAGCACTATGCAACAAATGAAATGCATATGAGAGTGGGGCTATGTAAAGATAAGGGGCACTGTTGGAGGGTGGCAGTGAGGGAATCCGAGGAGGAGGTAGTAGAAGGGGCTATGCAGCGATGAGGGGCACTGGTGGAGGGTGGCAGTGAGGGAATCCGAGGAGGAGGTCAATAGGGGGAGGGGCTATGGGGAAATGGGGGGCACATGTGGCGTGTGGCTTTGAGGGAATCCGAGGAAGAGGTCAATAGAGGGGGCCATTGGGAGATGAGGGGCACTGTTATAAGGTGGGAGTAAAGGTATTTACGGAGACAGAGGTTATTGGTGCGGTGCCAAAAAAGACTATCGCATCAGCGCTAAAGCCGGCCTTTCTGTTTTTGTTTATTTAATTAGCAGTCGGGTCATAAGGGCTACTGTGGAACATACTTTAAAGTGCGTGCTAATTATATTTACTGCTATATTCAATGTTTTAAGTTTGAAGGTGATTTTACTAATGTTTTTACCGGGAAAAATGAAAGTGGAGCCTGATGTTGCCTGATATGGACCTGGGGCCCAAGGTCAGCTGTGAGATAAGGTGCACTGGAGAGGAACAGTGGATAATCAAGCCTGTAAGGGAGTGCGCTGCAGAGTCCAGGGTCAGGTGGAGGTAGTAATGAAGAGGGATTCTCCCTGAAGGCTTGCACAGAGGGAGCCCGAGAAGTGTCACTTGCCTGATACTCCCACTTCAGAAACCTCCTCTTCCCATCAAAGGGACATTACATGGAAAAAACACTTTTTGAGAGTGATCACATTTAGAAAGAGATTTGGGAAAGAGTGCGTTTTACTGGGCCTTGTAAGACTAAGAAGAAATAAAGGAGGGCCCTGAAGCAGGCCTGCCTAGACATATATGCGACAAATCGAGCCCGAAGTGGCCCACCCGAATGCACCCTTGGCATACCCAAATAAAAATTCCTGGAACCGGGCCTGGCTGAGATATACATAACTACTAATACCAGCGTGCAAAGAAAAGGACAAGAGCTAGATGTATTATCCATGCATGGAATTGGGTAATATTACTGGGTATTCTGACACTGACAGCGGCATGTTTGCCAGCTCTGATTAGGAACAGAAGAAGCAGAGTGATGTGAGTTGAAGCCAGAGCTCACTGCAAACATTTGGAACCGGAGAGTGGACATCTTGAGTGCGATGACATGCGGGTTAAATTACATATAATTTGCATTTGGTAGAGTATAATCCTAAGTATGTGCACAGCCGGTCAGCTGCAGCCCATTAAAGATGGTAACCATCGCACAGGTACAAGCAGGAAGGAAGCTGCCTTGTGGTGACGTGTGTCTGGGTCACGTTGCCTATGCCTGAGGGGAGATAGGCCGCCTGCCATCTTGCACCTTGCATGCATGGTGTTGTCCCCGACTCTGCTTATCCGTTCGGATCAAGGATGCAGAAACCCATTGCCGGAGTGGAGAAGTTCACGTTCGACATCGAGATGGACGTGGACGCAGAGACGTTTTAAGGCATGGGCAAAGTGGGCTCTGGCCCAGCGCCCCAGCCTTTATGGGGGCCCCCTGATAGAGCCAGATCTGTTCCGTATAGAGTCTTGCCCTAATGACCTTTAATATTTGTTAAACAGTATTGGTTTTAATAGCTTTTTCCGTCAATGTATTTTTAATGTGGTTGAAGTGTGAGAGAGAATATTACAGACATTTGCAGACAAATGTAGTGTTTATGTTTCATGTAACATCCATAAAAAGTTTCTTTTATATCAAAACAGGACATCACATATGAGAAATGGGAAGGTGTCAAAGGGATTATTTGCAGTAATATTAGTGAGCTCTGCTGTTGTACAGTATTGAAAACACACGCCCCATCCCTGATACATTTATTATCTGGACAAGTGTGTCAGTGCATTGTCAGTGACCTTATCAAAGAGGGCATAAAGGCTGAAATTGAATCATACGTTTCAAAGCTGTTCCGTACAGGGGCCTCCAAAATATGTCTGGCCCGAGGCCCCCAAAATCCTTAAGACATCCCTGCGTGGACGAGCAGAAAGGGGCCTTCCTGCTGCCCTTTAATGGAATTGACAGTAAGTGTGATCGCGCGTGACACTGCGAGGCGATAGAGGAGGCGCGCACGCAATCCAACGTTTGACAGTTTGGGAGATCACTTTTGGAAAACCAGCCACGGTGCTGTCATGTCTTTGGTTTCGTGTTTTTTGTTTTGTTGCACCAACGTCTGTTGCATTCTGGGACGTACAGTGTCAATTTAACATTGAACATATGGGCTCATACACCTCCACATCCAAAATGTTTTCGGTTAAACATCAGGCCTGGCCAACTGGCCGGAGGTTTCGCACTTGATGCGGTTTAGTCCATTAGCTCTGTAAACTGAACTCCCCCCCCTCCCACCCCATCCACCACCACCACTCCCCTGCCACCCCCACTTGATCTAGAATTACTTTCCTTCCAGCACCAATTCACTAGATGTTGCAGTCTCTAAATGCAGAGCAGTGAAACCGAATGTAAGATTGTGCTTTTGTACTTTCAGAATCTGATACTGCTGTCTGCAGCTATTTCACCAAGGGACTAGGCAAAAAAGGCGAGTATTAATTTTCTCTTGTGTTAGTGCTTTATATGTTCAAAAGACGAGGGGTGAATTATGCTGCCTGAAGTAAAATACAGAAACACTTTGCCTGTGTCTCAAAAATATACTTTTAAAGGCTCATAATCACAAAATATATACAGACAAGTGTTAAATGAAATCATTGAACTAAGGTGGTAATTATATACCAAGGATTGGATTTTAGTGGGCAGGTACAGGTGTAACACATTTAGATAATTTCTATTGGACATCTTTATTAACCCAACCTGGGGTTTCAAGCATGGCTCTAGTCTTGTATGCCATTAAGGTAATTACGAAATGTGTGTAGCCTATTTTTGTCCCTAGGGCCAGGCAGAAGATGTCTTAACAGTGGGAAATGCACACCGGTCAAACTTTTGACTTCAAATTGCGGGTCATACCAAGCTTTTAAGATGGTGATCAAGTAAAAATGAATGGTCTACAAACTATTTTGGGAATCTGTTAAAAGGTTAAAAAAGGGGTGACCACATTAACAAGCATTGGCATAGCCAATAGGTCTCGCCTTTGGGACCTTATAAGTGTTTAGTTATCCAGCACAATATCTTTGGTGCAACAACATCGTGTTGCATGGTTAAACACTTATAAGGTCCCAAAGGCGAGACCTATTGGATTTGACAATGCTTGTTTACAAGCAACAAAGCAACTCTAAATAACAGTCCTATACCATTGATCACTTATTCTGTTCTGCCTAGAACTTCGAAACCATTCACATTCCTGACATCCCACATCACTAAGGGGCCACACACGACGAAGTTGAGTATTGCAAAAAAAGAGAGTAACCGAATGGAACAGGAAGGAGGTCTAGATACTGGAGGCGTAATCCCTCCAACACCCCACTAATAACCTGTCCCTTTTAACGAAAATGAACCGATGGCTGCCGTAGGCCAACGCAGGCGACTACAGAAAATGGGCAGATATATGGATCTCACTGAATCATGGAAAAAAAAGCTGATGTCTTTGTTTTTCTTTTGTTTTCATTGTGTTGCTCTGGTTTATTCTCCTACAGCTCCCAGTGGCTTGCAGACCCTAAAACCAACACCTGGACAAACCACAGACACGCAAAAGGCAAGCAGATCAAAATTAAGGGGAAAAAGGGACGGGTGGAAGGCAAGTAGGGTGTGGCTCAAGTGCAGAATTAAAACTGTGGTTTTCCATTAATCCAGCCGCTCTGTGAGCCACACACCCAAGGCCCCTGGAGCGTGTCCAGCTCTCTAATACCTGCCGGCAGCTCTCCCTCTCACCTCGGGCTCGGGGACCTCAGTGACCTCACAGAACGAGGATATATTACATGCAGATGTTTGCAGCTGCTTGCGAGCGCCGGCTGGAGACTAGCCGAGACATCTCTTTCATTACTAGCAAGGACTTTTCTGAAGTGTTATTGTTTGCCCCACGAGATTTATTCAGGGGTATATCTGAAACATTGTAGTATTATTAACAGTGCATGTACACGTGTCTGCGTCCACACGCACAAAATCACTGGGCCCTTTTCACAAAGAAATGTTCGTCCGTAAAAATATGTTTCCAGCTGTAAATTCCTCATTTACCTCTGCCAGGATTTCAGAAAACAATTCATGGTGGGCATAAAAGAATATACATCTGCAGATGTTTCCCCTTCAAATGCAGAGTAGTATGCAGTATACAATCCCATGCAATTGGGTGTTACAAGGTGAAGTTTGCTTTTTAGGGTTGTAGGAACACACAAACGTATATTTCGGGGGTTCACAAACTCTTATCTGACCCTTTCCCACCCTGGAAATGGTGTGAAAACTACTCCAACTACAGCTGTGTAACTTCCCTTCCAGGATGGGAAGGGGAATGCAACACCCCACATTTGATGGGGAGTAGTTGGAGTGCTACACAAGTACATATGTGTTACCCTTGAAGAAAAAAAAACTCTGCACGAGTGGGCTCCATAAGGCAGATATCAAATAGTCAGGTACGTGTATATACACACGCATGCATGCATGCACACCCACACACGCTTGAATGCAAAGGAAAAGTCTACAAATGAATGACTGTGACCACACCAGTCTTGTTTTGGAGAAAGTTATGTTGCAGGTTTATTTGATAAGGCAATCAGATAACTTAGGACCAATCCAAGTGTAGCCAGTGACAATATAACCTAAGCTGGCTGCCTGCCTGATTAGCCAGTGAGGACCAGGAATACACAACATCTGCTGTCTAAACTTTGGGGTTCGCCCCATAATTTGACCCCATAGTCCAGGAAAACAACTCGCACACCTTGGCGGAGCATTACCGGGCACACCCCGAGTTTCTCCTCAGGCTCACAGCTGCCTGTGAGAATAATGAGGCGCCCTCACTTTCATCCCAGGGCTCAGCCTAAGGACTCCCAAGGTATTGGCATGAAGCCCTCTGTGGGTTATTTCTTACGATTTGTTTTTGCACCAAAGTCTTTTAGATCACCCTGTATCTCTGCCAAGGTTCAGGGGTGGAAACCGCTAGCGGTGAGATCCCCCTCCCCCGCCCCCCCCCCACCCACCATTGCCGTTACCCTTATATGACATGCATTTACTTCTTGTTGCATTTGCCAAGCACCTCATTGCTCGATCACCCTTCAGCAGCAGATGCACCAGAGTTATACTGCTATACAAGCCCAGTTCCATAGTGCCCACACTCCCAGCGCTTACTCCACTCTGCGCCCCATAACACTTACATACCAAGGAAACTCATGAGACAATTTAGTGGGAAAGCAGTGGTGCAGGTTTATTTTGCACAACAAGTGGAAATAAGGTGGGTCATCTTACAGGCGATCCAATGCAGCAGCCCCTCGCTGACCCGCATGCCTAATGAGCCATTCTTGCACGGCGAGTCGATGCTCTGACGGTGCAGTCCATTATCACTTTCTTTCGTTCACTCCCGCCCCCCCTGTCAGGGCGGAGCGATGAGGCACACCCCCGGTCGGTTCAGGCCCCCCGACCGCCCGAAGGACTAACGGGGCGCCGACGCTGTTTCCTGGAACCCCCTCGGCTCCAGGTTCTTGGCTCAGGCACCCCTACTGTGCCCGGCAGAGGTATTGACTGTGTCCTTCTGCCACAGAGGTACCCCTACTGTCCATCTGCTTCCAGATCGCCCTGTGACTCCGCCTGCAACACAAAACAGACCGTTAACAGTTCAAAACATGCCTGCCGCTCTGCCGCTGGGTCTGGGCCAGGGAGGGAACAGCGCAGAGCAGCCAGGAACGCGACGGCAGGAAAGGCCGAGCCTCGCTGCCGCGCTAAACTTTAAACCCCTTAAGGGCCGCCCCTCCCACCTGGTGGCCCGCGCCCATTGGACGCGCATGAAAGGGGGCGGCCCAGAGCTGGCGTGCACCGCTTGTTCGCGCGGAATGTGGGACTAAGATGCTGTCTCGCTTAGCTCCCCTTCGCGTCGCGCGGCCAGCGGCATAGTGCCCACACTCCCAGCGCTTACTCCACTCTGCGCCCCATAACACTTACATACCAAGGAAACTCATGAGACAATTTAGTGGGAAAGCAGTGGTGCAGGTTTATTTTGCACAACAAGTGGAAATAAGGTGGGTCATCTTACAGGCGATCCAATGCAGCAGCCCCTCGCTGACCCGCATGCCTAATGAGCCATTCTTGCACGGCGAGTCGATGCTCTGACGGTGCAGTCCATTATCACTTTCTTTCGTTCACTCCCGCCCCCCCTGTCAGGGCGGAGCGATGAGGCACACCCCCGGTCGGTTCAGGCCCCCCGACCGCCCGAAGGACTAATGGGGCGCCGACGCTGTTTCCTGGAACCCCCTCGGCTCCAGGTTCTTGGCTCAGGCACCCCTACTGTGCCCGGCAGAGGTATTGACTGTGTCCTTCTGCCGCAGAGGTACCCCTACTGTCCATCTGCTTCCAGATCGCCCTGTACTCCGCCACAGCTCTGGAGGAGGCCCCCGTCGATGACAGAGCCCCCCACCACCTCCTACTTCCCGTTACTGCTCTCATCACTTGTATCTTTCTGAGTCTCGCCCTGTCAGCCAGATCACTGGCACCCTGCTGCTGTTAGGCACTCTCCTAAGTCTAGGAGAAAGACATCCATACCCAGCCCAGACAAGTGTACCCCGTCCTTTTCGTAATAACCCACAGTCCTTTCCTGTATCAACGCATGCCTGATGATCCCCAGACCTCTCTTCTCCATGAATTTTTGCATGGCCCTATTGACCCTCTTCCTGCCTTGCTCTAGGGCAACAGCTGATCGCGCTCCCTTCCAGGCCCTCCGGGGAACGATCTCCGACCATATTAGCTCGGTGGCACCCAATTTGTTCGTTATGGCAATTGTGTCCCTCTGAATGGCATCTACTAAAGCTCTCCTCCCCATCGTGACCAGATCATTCCCGCCCAAGTGGATGATGAGGATGTTGGGAGGCCCACCCTGCGCTGCTAAGCATTGGTCAATCCTGCGCCTCAGCTGGCCCCATCTCATACCCGGGAAACCCAGCCATAAAATTTGTGTCCTTGCTAAGGCCGCATCCCATTTCCTGTAAGACGCCCACTGTTCCAGCCTGGTAACATACGAATGGCCCATCACCCATACGCAACAGTCAGCTGCAAGAAAAGACACCGTTGGCATTAATCTTTTATTTATAACTGAGCACTGCACACAAGCAAACTTAACATAAACTGTACCACCGTTGGCATTAGTCCTTTCTTTATAACTGAACACTGCACATAAACAAACTTAACTTTAACTGTACACGCTGAATTTAGGCTTCGCAGGGCCTCGTTGACCACCGCCCTGAGCCTTCTAGGCTCCAGGCATCTTCAAGGGCGAACATATCGCTGGTAGCAAGAGGATGACCACCTCCCCACTCTCTTGACACCTTCCTCGCCCATCCCAGCCCTATATGCAGCCGTGGCTGCCCCTATTCTAAACGAATGACTTGAGAATTTTTGGCCTCCCTCTGTCTGCGACAAGCCTGCTTCGACCAACACCTTTGCCATCACTCGCTCAAATTGGAATTGTGTTAGTGGCGTGCCATCAGCGTGAATTAAGAAGGCGCCCGCTAGCAAGGGCCTTATTTTCAGGTATTCCCTAACCAAGGTGACTGGGCAATATCTAGCGTCCTCGAATGCATGCAATGTTATGGCAACACCTTTGCCAGCCTGATCCGTTTTGGACTTGCGCAGCCACAGAACTAACGAATCCCTGGCACAAACGTCTATCATGTCTAGCGCCCTCCCTGACTTGTCCAATTTGGATTTCGCCACCAGCTCGCTGGCCCGAAAGGCACCAAAGAACGCCAAACAGAAAGCTGTTGCAAAAAGCTGCGTCTCAAAAGCTGAATTTGTGACAGACGGCAGCGTGTCTACCATGCGCTGCAGGGCGGGGAACTCTATCCCTGCTCTCTTGTCTGGGGACCTGACTTCGTCCCGGGCCCACCCCTTCAGTGCAGCCCTTATCCTGAACTCCCCAGTTGTGTCCTGCTCGCCATTTAAACGTGTCTCGTGTTTGAGCGCTGCCAGGTGGCTGGACACCCAAGAGTGGGACTTGCCCGTTTCCCTAGCCCAAACTACAAAAACCTCCACTTGTTCCCTTGAACTCAAAGTTGCTGCTCCCAGGGACTGTATCACTGCTCGGAAAGTTGTCAGTTGGGCCTCATATCTTCTCCTAGTTGACTGGGCCAGGGAACGTTGGCCCATCCACTTCAGCCGTTCCCCCACCGAAGTAGTCGCCATAGTGCTGCCGGGAACGGTGTCATCTCCTCCCCTGCCTGCGGCCATGCCTCCCGGAATCGTGACAGCTGAAAGCGAGAGAGAGCATCAGCTGCCACATTCTTGACACCTTCGACATGTCTAGCCCTGAACTCAATGTTGTTACGCAGCCCAGCCCTGACCAGTTCTCTCAGCAGACTTAAAACTAGCGGGCAGTTAGCAGTCGAACCATTGATTGCCTGGACCACAGCTAGGTTGTCAGACCAGAACACCACCTTCCTGTTGCCCAATCCTTCTGGCCATAGGTGCAGTGCCACCACTATGGGAAACAGCTCTAGGACCGTGATATTTGCCGTCACACCTTTCTTGCGCCAAGCATTCGGCCACTTCATTGCACACCACTTCTCTCTAAAGATCACCCCGAAACCTACTCTACCGGAAGCATCAGAAAAGAGACACAGGCCCTGGCTGCTTTCCCAGGGGGCCCTCCATATTACTGTACCATTGAAATTCTTTAGAAATTCGTCCCACATGCACATGTCTGATCTCAGTCCCGGTCCCAGACGTACTAGGTGATGCTTCTTCTTCACACTAGCCGTGGCCTTCGCCAACCTGCGGGAAAACACTTTGCCAGCCGGAATGACCCTTGCAGCGAAGTTCAATTTTCCCAACAGGCTCTGCACTACTTCCAGCGTTGCGCTGCCCTTTCCAATAATTGCACTGATGTCCCTTCGCAGTTCACACACTTTTTCTACTGGAAGTCTGGATTCACCTTTAACTGTATCGAGTTCTATGCCCAGGAATGTGAGCACCTGCGCGGGCCATTCGGTTTTCCCTGGTGCTAAAGGAACTCCCAAATGCTCCGACAGGGCCTCAAAGGCCAGCAAGGCATCGGCGCATTCCTGGGAACCGTCCCTGCCGAAGAACAGGAAGTCGTCCAAATAGTGGGTGACTTGTGAAATGCCATGCCTTGTTGTGAGGGCCCACTGCAGGAAGGAGCTGAATGCCTCGAAGAAAGCGCATGAGACCGCGCAACCCATAGGCATGCAGCGATCGAAAAAGAATGCCCCCTCCCACCTGAAACCCAACAAGTGCTGACTGTCTGGGTGAACGGGTAGGAGGCGGAACGCTGACTCGATGTCTGCCTTGGCCAGCCGTGCTCCCTTGCCTGTTCTCCTAATCAGATCAATGGCCATGTCCAGCGAGCAATATGAGACTGAACACGCCCCTTCCTCCAACCAATGATTTACTGAATTGCCCTCTGGATACGACAGGTGGTGTATCAGTCTGTACGATCCTTGCTGCTTTTTTGGGACCACGCCTAGCGGGGAAACTAAGAAATTCTGTAGCGGGGGAGAAGGAAATGGCCCCGCCACCCTCCCCAGGTCAACCTCCTTCCTGATCTTGTCACTGACCACCTGATGTAACTCCCTAGCTGACCTCAAATTCAGGGCGTCCCTGGGACCCAGGGGGCCTTTGTAAGGAATCTTAAAGCCGTCCACAAATCCGTCGACCAATATCTCACGCTCTTTTACGAGTGGATACACCCTGAGCAGAGGTAGGATGTTCTGCAGCACTATGGGGGATGGACCCTTGGAATGCTCCGTCCAGCTTCCCTGCTGGGAGAATGCGTCATTGGTCATTGGATCGTAGCTGTTCGTTTGACCCTTGCCCTGATCTTCGCTGGACGATGGGCCCCTGATGTGTCTTGCCTGCTCTCTGTGTTGCCAAGGGAATCTGCCAAGTGTCTCGTTGTCCTGCTCAGTCTGTCCAGTCTGCCCTTCCAGTAACCTATTGCCGGGCACCCTTTGTCCCTTGCGCTGTTGTGGGGGGTGGATGTTGGCCGCCGGTGCAGGAGATTGCTGCATGTTGGGCACCACACTTGCTGCCCTCGTGGGCGAACTTGCACGCCCTCCCCCAGGTACATGCCCCGTTGTTAAAAAGTCTACATGTCCCTGAGTTGAAGCGTCTTGTACCCGCTCCATGACCCCTCCCCCGCCCCTCCCGAAAGGGCTGTTGGAAGGACCGTCTTGGGTACTGTTCCCACCTTTGATCCTGCTCCCACCTTTTAGCATCACTACCCTCGCTCTGTGTCCTATGAGGTGCGTCCCTCTTGCTGTTCCCAGTCCTACACATGTGTTTGAACCAGAGCTGAATGTTAGTGTGGTCCCACCCTATTTCCGGGCAGCTGGCCATGGTCTTTCTGAATTCCTGGTCGTATGAAAACCAACCCATCCCTCCGGATTCCCTTGCACCTTGTTGAATGGAGTTTGCATACTCCATCAGGGCCTCGCTCTGAGCCGGGTCCTTCTGCACTACGATAGCTGCCAATATATTGAATGCCTCAGTCCAGTTCTCAATGGTCTTTTCCGGCCATCGCTGAAACCGAACCTTGTCCTCCTCCTTCTTACCCATCCTCCTTGTGTCAGCCCCCGCATTATCGTGCATTAATAAGGACAGGATGTCAATGTACTCCCTTCTCCATATACCTTCCTTTGCCGCTTGAGGCACCTGCCTGGCCAAGGAGCATCCCCCTCTCGCTTTGATGCCATGTTTCCCTACGCCCACTGGCTGCCCTTCCCCTGCCAGAACTGAAGGGGCCCCAGCCACTGGCCCACCTGTACCATTCCCTGCGCCTGCCGCTGCTCCCTCCGCAGCCGGCGCCAGGCCTGCTGCCTGTGGGCCAGGAGCGGCGGTCTGGGATAGGACTTGTGGGGTACCTAAAGGAATAATGGGGAGCACACTCTGGGGAACAACGGGAGCCACGCTTTGCTGGCTGACTGCTGACACGCCCTGTGAATTAAGGGCGTTGACGATCTGAGGGGCCACCGTTAGAGGGCAGATGGGGGCCATACTTTGGTGCACAGCGGGAGTACCATTCAGCTGGGCAACTGCTGATACATTCTGTGAATTAAAAGTGTTAACAATCTGCGGGGTGACCGTGAGAATCAGGGCGACCGTTTGGGGAACATTAGTTGCCGTGCTCTGCTGGCTAGCTGATGGGGCACTCTGCGTGGTAGGAGCATAGGCACCGATGGCGGGTGGCAATACTGATGGCCCGACCAGTAGCGGTGACCCTGTTAACGATGGCGGCCCTGACTGAGCCCATACTTGACTCACCGGTTCCCTTGCTGCCGACCCTGACAGAGGGACCAACCCTTCCTGTGCAGCCGCCATGGTGTCTAAACGCTTCTGAAATATATTCATCAACCCCAACATATCGTCCATTGTCTTACCCATTTGGGCTAAGTCCGTCATTCCTGCCGCTGTCTCATGTACCACGGTAGGTACGGCCACAGTCTCTACTGGCGGCCCGGCTGGAGCGGATTGTTTCGTTTTATTACAGCGTGCTGGCGCGGCTGGGAATTCCTTCCGGGTGCCCTTCCGTTTGCGTATGGACCGGCGAGTCCCCTCTCCCTCTCCTGAAGTGCCCGGGGCGTCCTCAGGGGTCGCAGGTCTGCCAGCCTCCTCGAGCCGGCGCCCCTCGATGAAGCCTTGAGCCCAAGCTGGCCCCTTAGCCTGCGCGATCGCCAAAAATTCTGCCCATAGCCCATCCTGCGGCAACGCAGCGCCGTGGGAACTCATCGCGAATGCTTCTGCCCTTCCGGGTCCCTACGGATGAGAAAGTGCACGAGTTTAATAACCCATTTGGTCGGAACGTATTCCCTGCCAGCACACCTGCAAAAGAACCCGCGTTACACGCTGCCTCATTCCCCGCCGACCTATGCAACCCAGTATTACCTGCCGCTCCCTCAAGATAGCCGGTGACAATCCCTGCCCGTGTTCCTGGCAATGTGCTGCTCCTTCAAGGCAGCCGCTGCCGGTCCCAACCCGCGGTCCTGAACGGAATCTGTAATACAACACTGTGTTATTTGTGGACAAACCAATCTTTGCCAGTCCACCACGCCACACGATGCCCCGCTCTCAACCGACGTACGCAATACGTGCATTACCTGCTACTCCTTAAATTCAGCCGCTGCCAGTCCTTCCCCCCAGTGGCTGCTACCTTGAGGTATCTGAAAGAACAACAACTGTTATTCGCCGGCATATACACCTATGTACCACAAACTTTTGTTTGATTTCATATACTCCAGCTGGCCCTGTCACTCCCCTGACCCCGTGGCCCACAACGCTATTAATTTCGCTATTTTCAAAGCCAACACTTAAATAAAATTTGTGTCATTTACAATGCCAATCGCTCAAACTTTCCTAATGCGAGGCCTATTGCATTGCAAATGCTTGTTAACTGAGAGCCTTTCCACACGCTGATATTACACAAGGGATTTTGCACCTAACTGTCACTCCGTGCTTCTGAAATCTTTCCGCACGTCTTCACGTTCTGGGAAAGGTCACATTTTCGACCGATCTAGGCTGTCTAAGGGTTCCCGCTTACACATCCCAGTCCCGCTATGATATTGTAAACCCAGCAAAGCACAACTGCTAGAGCCTCCACAGCTGCACCAACTCGCTGTGTCTAGCGTTTAATGCTCATGTAGTCTGCAGTACTCTACAAAGCACTTAATGCCGGCTTCGACCATTTCCTCACCCTGTAAACAAACAAAATGGCCACCCAGGGTCGCGCAGCATGACCTGATGGGCTGTGCCCGTCACGACGTGTAATTAAGGCATTGCATGCCGTGCACATTACAGTGAGATGCCGGACTCTGAGTGCATGTGTACAGATGGTGGCGCCTGCAGCAGAATGCAATACTCAAGCACCCAGAGGCTTCGAACGTCAGAACCAACTGAATTCCAGGTTTGAACCGTACACCGCCCCACCTTTGCCCATAAAACTGGAACCGTAGTTACACTGTACTTGCCGGCACAAGCCATTTGCGACTGAATGACAGTACCAGTGAGGCGCCGCAGGGTAGTCCAAGCGCTATAAAAATGGCTCAGTTACCAGCTTGTCGCCAAATTGAAGTGTAGTATTCCATGCCATATAAGTAAATATGGAAGTGGCTGTGATATAAATTTAACTTCTTTATTCTAGCTCCGACCATACAGGGAAAAGGCCAGCCTGACTCATCTGTTACAACCGCCATATTCAGAATGCTCACTGTGGAACCAGTCGTACCCTTGAGTTCCACAAGATACAAACCACAATGTTGGGCTGAACCTGTGTGGGTGTATTTCCCAGGGAAAGCCTGCGCGAATATGGCTGGACAAGAATACAGAATAAACATTTTGTTCTCTATTTCGGAAGGTGCCCTCAGCGGCACTACGTTCAGCGGATCGCTAGCCCAGGAGCCGTTTAGAGACCCGTGGCCCTGCAAAGGTCTTCAAAGGACAGCATTTGTGAAGGGTGCATTCCAAGCAATTTACAAATGCAGAAAACTAACTTTTAAATAGTTAAGATGAAGCCACTACTCGCAAGGATTGACAAAGCGTGAGCTTGGAATTTTATATGGGCGTGCATACTAACACACGATGTTTCCGTGACACAAAGACGGCAGACCGCTTTGCCAAAGCCTCACAAAAAGCAAAGGTCTTCGAAGGACAGCATTTAGGAAGGGTGCGTTCCAAGCAGTTCACAAATGCAGAAAACTAACTTTTAAATAGTTAAGATGAAGCGACTTCTAGCAGAATTAACAAAGCGAGAGCTTGGATTTTTGTATGATGCGTGCATACTAACACACGATGTTTCCTTGACACAAAAGGACGCTCCGGAACTTGTTATGCACAGTCTGGGCCGCCCGGGGGTGGAGCGCGTGTCAATTGCGGAAGAGGTGGGCGGTAATGGCGGCTTAACGAACGTCGCCGGCCAGAGCCCTCCCTGCCCCTGCTCTGCCCCGCTCCCCCCCGGGCAACCACAACAAACGTCGGAAAGAAGGCGAAACTGTGGTGCGTCCCCTGTTGCCCTGGGGGGCACCCACTTGCGCCGTCGCTTCTCACGAGCACCCATGCATCACGCGCTGCTATTCCTACCCTAACTGCACATTGCCACTTAACTTGCCTCGTGGTCGGCAATGGCGGCGGGTACTCGCGGCACTTCAAAACATGTCGTAAGAGACTGACTCCACCCGTTTAACTTGCAGTGACATAGGCACATTCATTAACTTTCCACAAAATGCATCATCGTTCTCATATTACCGCTGTTCAGTTCAGCGGTCACCGTAAAGGCAATTTGTAGGACAACTATATTCGCTGTCCCCCGTGTTCACAAACGGTGCTAGGCGTGAGTTTGCTCTGCTAGAAAGGATTTTCCACAAAACGCCTTCGTAATTCACAAATAGTGCTAGGCGTGAGTTTGCTCCGCTAGAAAGGGATTTTTCGCAAAACGCCTTCGTAATTAGTCAAGAAATTCGAGGCTTCAATTCTCCTGTTATTTTCGCTCGTCCTCGCAGTGCTAGTAATCCACTTTCGATTAGCCGATATGCCCTAACTACACACCGCCACGTA
Organism: Lissotriton helveticus; assembly: GCF_964261635.1. Classification (NCBI taxonomy): domain Eukaryota; kingdom Metazoa; phylum Chordata; class Amphibia; order Caudata; family Salamandridae; genus Lissotriton; species Lissotriton helveticus. The sequence goes on from NC_136061.1 coordinate 1,306,956,628, forward strand.
ACTTGCCTCGTGGTCGGCAATGGCGGCAGGTGCTCGCGGCAAGTTGCCGATTACACTATGCTTCACGAAGCACTTGAAACAGCCCTTACAATTACTACCGGAACCCGCGCACCCCGCTTTCAACCGAAGCGCTCACAGTTACTACCCGAACCCGCTTTACATTCGTCTCCATAGACGCGACCAGCAAACCCCGGCCCCCCCCGTGATCAACATCACAGGGCCCAATCGACCTGAGCATGTCCAGGGATCGGGCCGGGGGGGGACCAGGCGGATGCAACATACCTCCAAACCGATGATGATCGAGCGGAGAGCAGTAACAGCGCAGAGCAGCCAGGAACGCGACGGCAGGAAAGGCCGAGCCTCGCTGCCGCGCTAAACTTTAAACCCCTTAAGGGCCGCCCCTCCCACCTGGTGGCCCGCGCCCATTGGACGCGCATGAAAGGGGGCGGCCCAGAGCTGGCGTGCACCGTTTGTTCGCGCGGAATGTGGGACTAAGATGCTGTCTCGCTTAGCTCCCCTTCGCGTCGCGCGGCCAGCGGCATTTTCTTCAGACCGAATGCAGCTTGCCATGCACCCCAAATGACGCGTGAACCACTGGGCGCTCATATTCGCGCAAACAGGGTACTTCTAATTTGCCATGCGTATGCATACTGGCCCGAATTGGGTGTCAGCCATGTCAAGATCATAACAGCTCATTTAAACTTAAATCTTTACAAAGCAAAACACTAAATGGGAAGCCAAAACAGAGGACTATTATGTCTCTGCTTGTGATCTACACCACCTTTGCTTTTAGATTGAAATGTAGTCTATCCTTTGTTTATTTATTTATAGACATGGCAGTGCCCTGTCCTTACCCATCAGTAAGAACTACTGTTATACATTCTTTAAAATATACATATATAGGACTCTAACTCTGTCCAACGCAGGCTTACTCTCACATGATGATGGCTGTTTGGTGTATCGCTCTTCCTCCTCTCATGTGCTTTTATTGTGTTTATGAAGGATTATTTTACATCCTAACCAGACAACGGAACTGTATGCATAACTTTTTTCCTCTGTACATGCATTGCTTAGAGAAAGAAAGGGGTAACATGTTTCAGTCAGAACCCAGAATACAAGCCAGCCTGCTGCCTTTCCAAATACCTGTTTGTTCCAGCTGCTGAGACCCATCTGTTAGACGTGGGTAAGGTACTACGAGAGGGCCATTAATGCAGACTCAGGACCACAAAGGGAGGCTGGGGTGTCACAATACCTTGTTTGGTTCCTACTGGTGCATTAGATGCATTGGTTTTCATATAAGACTCATAGTTCTCTTAGGGAGGGCAAAGTACCGAATCACCCAAGGATGACACAATCACGGTGTTACTGTCTTTTGGCCTTGTCTTCCAATCATGCCACATCAGTGTCACGGGTTACAACATGACTCCTAGATTGGGTGGCCAGATTTTCGGAACAAAACAAAACGGACGGTCACAGGCATAGCAATAGAACTAAATGTTGACACATCATTTAATATATATATATATATATGGATATATATAATGAAAGATATAATGAAAGATAAACATGCCACACCCAAGTGCTGTCAAGGGGTCCAGGGTCAGACGACGGTTGGTGAGCCGGCCCATGGCTTATTTTTTATTTATTTTATTTAATGCATTTTTATATAGCGCAGACTTTACCTAAAGGTGTCAGAGTGCTTCACAGTAGAACCAAGTACGTTACATGAGGAGAATATTACATATTTACACCTTACAGAAACAAACGAGAAACAAGAACAAGTAAAATAACACAATAGATGCCAGTCACACAAAATACACAAAAAACACAATAGGATGAAGATTGTACAGGCATAGACTACAAATTTACAATAATGAAAGAACTTCCTTGAGGGACATGAAAAGGGGTGTATTAGTTCTGTAAGTGTCTTTGGAAGAGAAGAGATTTGAGGTTAGTTTTGTAGGGCCAGGTAGAGGTGGTGGTACGGAGTAGTGGAGGAAGCGAGTTCCATATTCTCACCGCATTGCCTGAGAAGGATTGAGCCATCGATCTTTCCCGTTTGAAGGTGGGGGGCTCAAGAAGTACATTTTACGCATTACGAGACGGTCTAGAGCCTCCAGAAGTGTTCAGTTTATTCCCCAGGTATCGAGGGGAGGAAGTGTGCAAGGCTTTGTGGGTGATACAGGCAGTCTTCTAGATTGATCTTGCCTCGATGGGCAGCCAACGAAGAGAAATAAAATGGGTGTGATGTGGTCACTTCTTTTGGCCCCAAATATAAAACGAGCCGCTGAATGGAGAACAGATTTAAGAGGGGAAAGGTGGGATTTGGGGAGGCCAGCAAGAAGAGAATTGCAATAGTCCAATCTAGAGAGCACCAGTGATTGGACCAAGATTTTTAGGTCTTGCTCCGGAAAGAAACGTTGAATTCCCCCAGAGAAGGCGCTGTTGGTATTGTGCATTCTTTGCAATGGAATTGATGTGGGAGAGTAGATTGAGCCTTTTGTCAAGTATGACACCAAGGGATTTTGTGTTGCCGACAACAATAGGTTTACCCATCCAAGATTGAACAGGAGGGAGAGAGAGTGAGGTAGAGAGGAGGAGGAATTCAGTTTTGGAAGGATTCAGAATGAGTTGATGAGCTAACATCCAGTTTTGAATAGAGTTGAGAGTAGAGTTGAGGATTGACATATTGTGTGCGGCAAGATACCTTAAAGTAGATTTGAGTGTCTTCCGCATAGAGATGGAAAAGGATCCCAGATTTACTTAGGAGATTTCCCAATGGTTCTAAATAGAGGTCGAACAACATGGGTAAAAGGATAGAACCTTGAGGGACGCCTTAACCTACCGCCAATGAAGACAAAAGACTGTTCGCTATTTTGATCATTTAGGGTCTGTCAGATAGGAATGAGGCAAATCATTTAAGCACTGTGCCTTCCAAACCCATTCTCTGTTGAAGAGTGGTAAGGAGAGTGCTGTGATTAACAATGTCAAAGGCTGCAGAGAGGTCTAGTAGAATCAGAAGATAAGACTCCCCTGAATCGAGTATACGCAGCGCATCGTCTATCACTTGCAGCAGGGTTGTTTGAGAGCTGCAGTTTTCAATGAAACCAGACTAGAAATTGTCAAGAAGATTATTATCCTTGATATGTAGGAAAGTTGTTTCGCTACACATCTTTCTGTGATTTTCCCAAGAAAAGGGAGTTTAGTGATGGGGGGAAGTTGTTGAGGTCGTTCGCATCAGCAGAGGTTTTTTTTAAGAAGTGGGGTAACCTGTTCTGTTTTAAGTGCAACAAGAAGGGAGCCTTGGCTCAGGAAGAGGTTAACCAGACAGGTCCAGTAGGAAAGATTGTGGGTGTAGAAATCAATGGCAATGTCACTAGGAATGGGGTCAAAAGAATGGTTAGAGGGTTTTGTTTTGAGGATGCAATTGAGGAGGGTATCTTCAGAGATGACATCAAAGTTCTGCCAAATGGCTAAGGATTTGCGCTCCTCTAAGGGGGTAGGATGAATTACCTGCTCCACCGTGATTTCACTTTTTCATCAAAGAATATAGTGAATTCTGCTGCTTTCTTTGAAGAATCGTCAGGCTTGTTGGTTGGGGGAGAGCAGCTTGGAGGTCAAATTGTTTTTTGGGTTGGGGAGGTTTCTGAAGTGTGATGCTATTTTCATGGAAGATGTGTTTGTGGTATTTTGATCTTGCTGAACATAGAATACAAAAATTAGTGATGGATGGAAATTTTCTCCATTGTTTCTCCAGAATTCTCAGGTTCTTCCTTTATTCATATAGGGATTTATTGAACCATGGTGCTGAAGGAATAGGCCTTTTCCTTTTGCTCTGAAGTGGAGTGACATTATCAATTTCAACTGCAAGCACTGAGAGGCATTTGGAGGTAAGATCATTGACATCCAAGTTTGGGTCTAGCCTTGGAAGTGAAAGCATTGCAGAATTACAAAGAGTGTGAAGGTCAATGTTTTTAGTGTTATAGAACCAGGTAGTAGTCCTTTTAGGTTGGCCAAGGGTTATAAAGTGTGATAGGTGAAGAGAGAAGGGGATGAGGAAGTGGTCAGACCAGTCTACATGAATAGGGATAGCAATGGTAAGCATGTCTGCTTTAGACATAACAAGGTCGAGAATTGAACCCTTAGAGTGTGTTGTTTCAGTGCAGTTTTGGATAAGATCATTTGCAGAGAGAAAAGTGGCAAGCCTATTGTCAGCAGTCTTCCAAAGAGCCACAGTGAAAATTGAAGTCTCCCAGGAACATCTGTCTGTCACTTTGGGAGTATTGGTCACTGATGAAGTCGGTGAGTTCCTCCAAAGATGTCCTTATGGGCTCTGCAGAACTCATTCACCCCCCCTCCCCCCATTAAATCCTGATGTGCTGCTTTAATAAGGCGAGGCAGCACGGCAGGAGACTGTAAAAGTTGAGTTGTGTCTCTGGTGTGATAAGAGGGCTGGATGAAACATGAGCCTGTACAACTTGGTGATTCATTTGCACATTTATCCAAACCTCTCTCAACAAGCATTTGCAATGCAGTAGGTCTTGCAATTGTGAGATTTTGAGCTATTGGCATTGTAAATGACCATGCCTTTTATTTATGTGTTTAAAAAACCTGCAATAAGAAAAGTCATTGTCATTTACAATATCATAGTTTCTAAAATGTGAGACCTATTGCATTGCAAATGCTTGTTGTTTACAAGCGCCACATGTTCACATTAATAGAGGCCATGCCCCTTTCTTTAGATGAGCAGTGTCTAAAGAAAGGTCCTGCTATTAAAGTGAAAGCGCGATATTGGGTGATTTTACCCCAAAAAAGCATTTGTTTGTCAAGTTGATAAACAAATGCTTTTTTTGTAAAAGTGCCCCGTGAAAGCACACATGGCGCGCTAAATGTTGCAGGAAACCATCATAGTGCCTGCAGTCAGAGAAACTCATTAAAGAAAATAGTGCTTACAGACTAAAATAAGATGCACTGTGTAACAACCAAAGGGCCAGTCCTCATGGAGGTTACAAATGAAGACAAGGCTATACTCAAGAGGGACTAACAAGCCTATTAACAACTCAGAAGCCAGCATGTATGAAGGACAATGACATAAGCCAATCACAAATATGGACTGAGAGTGGTCTGGGCTTCAAGTCTGTACTCCAAATCAGCATGCCTCACAGGCACGCTCTGCCCGGGCTCGACCTAAAATCCAGGACATAGCTTTGTTTTCCCAGAAAGTGTTGGGATACCAGGACAGTCCTTAAAACAAGCATTTGCTATTCAAAAGGTCTCACATTAATTAAGTTTGAGCTATTGGCATTGCTAAATATTGCAACACCAATTGCAACAAAAGTCTATAAACTGTAGGCCAAAAAAAGGTGTATTTATTTTTGTAGCAATGGTGGCATGCTGCGCTTTAGATGAATATGTTTAAAAGTAAAGTGCGCCATACTGCGATTGCTACAATAGTTAATTGAGGATGCATTAACAATTGATGTGTGCACTGATGATTGGTTGTGTGTGTGCCTGGGGGAAGTGTGTGGTTGTGTGTTTCTGGTTGTGTGTGTGTGGTTATGTGTGTGTGGTTATGTGTGTGTGGTTATGTGTGTGTGGTTATGTGTGTGGTTGGGTGTGGTTGTGGTTGTGTGTGGTTGTGTGTGTGTGTGTGCGTGTGTTTGTGTGTGTGCGCGTGTGTGTGTGTGTGCGTGCGTGTGTGTGTGTGAAGCCGCCGATGCGGTGAGTGGGGCTTAGTTGTACTGGGGGTGGCGGCGGCGGGGGTGGGTGTGTCGTGTGTGTCTCTGTATGTGTGCGCTTTTGTGTGTGTGGGTATGTGCGCTCATGTGTGTGCGTGTGTCTCTGTGTGTGCACTTGCGTGTGTGTGTATGCGTGTGCGAAGCGGAAGCAGGGGGGGTGGCTGTGTGTGTTGGAGGCTTTCAAGGGAGACAGGAGATGGTGAACGCACGCGCGACCTGATCCGATTCCGGCATGCTGCGCGTGCCCATCTCCTGTCTCCTTGAAAGCAGACTCGACGACTATAGGTCTCGCTGCAACATCGCTTCGCAATGCGTCGCAGGTGCGAGACCTAAAAACAGGACTGTTCAGGCAAAACCAGGACGTCTATTCACCCTACTCCTGCAGCCCATGCACCAAGAAGATGCCAGCAAACCATTGAAGGAGCTCAAGACTTGTGGTGACCTCAGTGGAGTTAGAAAGGGACGAAAAGAGAGACTGGACACTCGTGCCACCAAAGACCACCAGCAAAGCCCACTACAAGGTTGTGAAATCCTCTTCTCCCTCTCATAAGATCAAGCCACTGGAGCCCTTCACCCACTGAAGCATGCACCCGCTACAGTGGTATGCTGCAGTCACCACAGTCTCCACAAGGTAAGAGAATAGCTGTGTGCTGAAAGTACCTATCATTTTCGTTTGCAGAAGTAAGTAACACTGTTGAATGACAAAGCTGGCAACTTTAACAACATAACACCGTTTTAATTCTAACTACACCCACCAATGAAATAAAGCAACATATACTTGCAAGGCTGCCTCCAAACTTTAAGAGAAGCAATGGATGACCATGCACTCTGGCAAAATAAAATAAGTGGCCAAGTCTTATGGCATCTCCAGAAACATAATGATCCACTATAGGATTTAGCAAGTGAATATACAATATGTTCCATCACTAAACAATATATCACCATATCCTCCGCTTTATAGCCGTTATTCCTCTCCGTGACAAATGTAAAGCACAACCAACTACAATGTTAAAGACCGCTTTGTGTGCAGCCGACAAATACCCCAGAAATGAAAAGGGCGTCAGGTTCTGAAAGTGCTTTAGGAGCATAGAACATGTGCTATAAATATGCACACGTAAGGATAAAAGACCCTGACGGACTATGGAGCTATGCACATTCACATTTTTTTTTCTTTTGTCCCTGAGAGTTCACCAGTAGGTTTCTTTATGGCAACAGCCCGGATGTATGGCGGTACAACGCGTACCGTCACAACGCATCCCTTTACCACGCATCCCTTACAACGCAAGTCGTTACCACGACTTGCGTTGGGGGGCGCGGATTTCGAATAGCATAATTTACTATTCTAACACCAGTCCCCGTGGACCCTAGGGAAGGTGTTTGGATAGTAAATTTACCTTTTTTAATCCTTTAGCGCCCTCCAGCGCAAGTCGTGGTAACGACTTGCGTTGTAAGGGAGGCGTGCTAAAGGTACCGCGTTGTGAAAACTTCGTGGTAAACGATGTTTACCCAACAGCCCATGATCCTGAGGGGTCCCTCACACTGAAAACTGGTACTCCTCTGGAATACCCTTTGCATATGTCCTACATTGGGCTTCCAACCTTCCGACGCATGGACAGCCCACTTGACACCTGTGGTGTATGCCCTGGGTCTTGGCAGCATAGCAATCGTTTTGGTATGTATAATTGCATCCACTAGAGTGGCTAACCCTTTGCGAACATTAGAACAAATGTATATCATAAGAGCATTGCAAAACATGTCATTGGAGCTGTCATTAGATTCACCTCACAGGCAACACAAAGGGAGGGTGCTGTTCCAGATAGATAGTGAGGGAGAAATAGGGAAAAAGGTGCTAGGTCGCGGACTCAGTGAGAAGAGTGAGGGGAAGTGCTGGGAAAGACAAATCTTGTCTCATGTTGCCCTCACACACCCCGAAGGATGTCATGCTTCATCATTGGGTGGTTGCTCCTCATCGGGCCGGCGGTGCAATGCCCTACGGGTCCCCCAAAGAGTCGCTTTGGCGGAGATCTTTTAGACAACTGCCGTCAGGTGCATGTAGGGGTGTGGGTGGAGTCCTAAAAATAGAGTGCTGTTGTGCGTGTTGTGAGTATTAAAACTGCCTAAGGGTATACCTAAAACCTTTAATGAGAAGGTACCCTTGGTAGAGTAAAAAAACACATAGGTTAGGAGATACCAATGAAGGTGTAACATGCCCAGGTAACTAATCAGGTCGACATGTTTCACGCCTAAGTCGGTCCAAAGGATCCCTGGCGTTTCTTTAGGACCAAAATGATAGGTGGTGGTAGTGTAGTGCGCAATAGTGAATCTTGTTAATAGAGGGGTAACATTGGCCCTCTAAATGATATGGGGGGGACACTAAGTACAATAAGTTAAGTAGTGACTATGACACCGCCCAAACGATCATGACCTAGACAAGGAGAAAAAGGAAAACAAGGAGACAAAAACAAAAACGAAACAACACACGTTATAGTGGTGTTTTCAGGCAGTCATGCAGTCCTGCCTCTGAATAGAGAAGGAACGCGTGGAAATTAAAGAGCGAGAGACATGACTAAAAGGTTAGCCACTCAACATTGTGATTCCAGTGTGGTGGCGCATAAAGAGCGCAGACAACGCAGCGTCCCAGTCTGAGTGGCAAGTTGCACAACACAAACCGAGTAGTCGCCCGTCCACATCCAGCGCGCCGAATTGTCCCACTGGTCTCAACTAGCTGAAGTGTGCTAAACATTGAACACACATAGGCAAGACATATCACACGTAAATCAATGCCATGACCCCATCATCATACTAAATTGTTTTGATTCATTGAGGTTGAGTCTTAATGATGAAGGTATGATGAGCACACATAAGATGTCCGAAAATGCTTGGGTTCTGTGGATCTGTAGTCGGAGCATATATATTAAAAGATGCATCCTGGCTTACCTACCGGAGCCCTAGTTGTGCTCCAAAAGCTTATGGCGTAGGGGGCCCACACTTGGTTGGGCTGCAGAGGAGGCAGAAAAGAAAAACGCCCGTCACTCTCCCGCCCCACGATCATCGGTAAGATACACATATTAGCAACTTACTTGGAAAAAAGGTGTCCCCCTACGGAGTCCCATTGCTAATACACACTGTTGAAATCGGGTGCTGGCTCGAGAAACCTGCCCCGTCCTGACGCCTGCTTGTATGTCAGGGTGCTTAGATTCACCTTAGCATTTTCAAATTCTTACCTTTGTGAAAGAATGGCATTAGTAAGATGGAGAATGGATGCTGCCCAGAAGAAAACCATATCCTTCACTTATTACTCTTTTCTTCGTTTTAAGACCTGACTTAAGGTTTTCCTGGAACTCTGCACATAGGCAGAGGCCCATGTGCGCAGGAAAATCTGGCCAGGCCCAATTAGCTGTGTGTGTTTTTTACTTGTGCGATGCACTGCACGGTGATTTGCAGTGGCCAGATGCACAAGTGCCCTTAATTGTGAATTAATTATAGGTGGAGATGCCCAGGGACTCGATGAACATCATTTGAAACTGGAACTCATGAACCTGAACGGTTGCCTGTGATTTCAGAATGAGGAGCTGAATTCTGCCCACTTCCTTTTGATCGGGAACAAGAGTAACCACTTTCAGTAGAAATGTTCTCTCCTACTGCTATGAACCTTGCCTGTCCTACCTGAAGGAGCCGTGTTCCATGTTCCAGATCTGCTCTGGAACCTCGAGTCGATAGTTCTTTTTCTCGGCATGAAAGCGTGGGGGAGAGAAATTGTTAGCAGATCAATAATTTCAGTTCCATTTTACCCCCAATTAAGTTTAGTTGGTTTATTACAAAGCCACGAATATCTGGACATAAAGTCACCTCAAAGTGAGGGTGTAGAAATACATTTGAACTAACACAAAACCAAATCTAAGGATGAAGTTAAGGTGGTGCAACATGCACAAAATGATTAGTTCAAGAATCAGGATACAAAATATTATCGAGCAGACATCCAGATTCCCCTTCATCTGAAGTGTGTGGGTATATTCATTAATTTGTCCCTACACTACCAATAACGTGTCATCCCTACATAGCATTCCGCAAGCAAGGTCAGTTAAGGTGTCACCGTATGAAGCCTTCCTAAGCAGTCTCGTCATATCAGTTGGGTCAAGTAGCATAAAGCTACAGAGCTCCTTCTAAGATTCTCACCCTCTCAAGGCAAGGCAGAAGTCCCCTTACACTTTCCCTAGTTACGATACATTAATACCACTGGTAGTATCCCAGGTAGCTTTGCAAATCACATAGGTAACTTTCCATTAGGCAGCGATGCTCCCAAGCTTTGGCGAGATGACCGTGATTCCCAGGCTCTCTCCGATGAGAAAATACAACAGTTCTCCATTATCAGTATCAATGCTCAATGTATCATCTTCTCCCTAAGCTTAACTCCAAAAAACAAAGACATTATTCTAACTAAAAAGGTGCTTCTTCCACCTGCACCAGAAATGTGAGAAAGAACAAATCCAACACGCTCATGAAATACAACTGTTAAATCTAATGTGAGAGCTTCCAGGTGAAAATGCATTGCAGGCCTACAGAAATCGGCCAACATAAGAAATGGCACACAGACATTCGGAAATTACATGTAAAATTAACACTCTTTACTGAGCACTGCTAAATTAACATGTTACATAAGCACATCAAACACGTAAATAATTGTCAGCAGCATTTTTTAAGCTAAACACATATGGCTTCAACTTTAATCTCTTCACTTTTGCATTCTAATGTTCCTCATACACCGCAATTCATGTTCTTACAGTTCATGTTCTACTGTCCCAGATTAATACTACAAAAGAATATATGCGGGAACTAACAACTTGTGATTATAATGTAACCTTACAAATGAAAGAATACATTTTGCGCTACATCATGCCCTAGTAGTTCATGGATGTGGACACGGAGCCTAACAGCCCTAGCTACCATTCTGCAGAGTCTGCCAATTTGTGCGGAGTAGTGACTCTGCAGAGTGAGAACTCTCCCTCTCTGCACCAACGCTGTCACTTCTTTTCCTTCTAAATGGCAGTGCAATGTGGAATGATGATGCATAATCTGTTGTTTAGCCAGATACTTGGATTGAGAGAAACAATTCTCCATCTGTGGCTGGCCCCTGTGCCTTTGGCATAGAACCTGCTGTTTTGGGGCAAGATGCATCTACTCACTCTTTACCCATGATGCTAGCGGTTATTGCAAGGGGCCAACCTCTACTAACCCTAAAACTAAATGTCAGCCCGCCTCCCTGGTCCTAGTAAATGCACACTTGAACTTTGAGACACTTCCTATCTTCTTTGACAGCACCAGGTATATTTAACTCATATGTTTATCCCTTTGCTTATTTCTGAGCTCCTTTAGATGCAAACCTCTATGGCCATGAACCCTAAATTTTTAAAAATTCATACTTTGACTGTGTTGTGTAATCTGGCAACCCTGGCTGGACAGTCACGTTTTCATTGCAGCTGTGATGATTTTATAGCACCTTGACTCACTCCATGCCACTTCCTTCTGCAAGGCCTTGCCTACTTGTCCACATCTGCCTGAAGAGTCAATGAGGCATAGCGAGGCTAGTGAATAATTTAAGCCAGTGGTTTCCGGTGCTTGGCACCAGCACTTAATTGTCAACACCGGCATTTATGACAGTCTGCCAAATGATGGCCCTGTTTGGCTAAATTACATATGAGCACAACAGCAGTTGTTTAATAATAAAATATAAGCTATGTTAGAAATGGGGTTTCTGGTTGGATAGGGTATGCACCCAAGATAGGCAGAACCCACCACTCTGGTCAGAGTAAGGGAGCTACATACCCAAGGTAACACCTGATCGCCCTTGTGGTAGCTTGGCCAAAGCATTCAGGCTTAGCCCGAGGCAATGTGTAAAGCATTTGCGCAACACACTCACACTAGTGACACAATAAATATACAACAAAATAGATTCCACACTATATAATATAAACATAAGTTTCTGTTTTGCATGTAAACTTAGACCAAAACAACATGAACTAATAATTATTTCGCCAAATAGGCATTTGTCATAACATCACAATGAGTGCAATAAGAGAAAGGTTTCTATGTTGCACATATCATAAAAACACCATATTACGAAATCACATCATATATTACTCGTTATCCTGACAATATAAGGCATAAATGAATTACCACAGAGACAGCAGCGGCTCCGCCGCTAAGGCAGAGTAGCATCTCCCCACTTGTGCAAAACAGTGAAAGAAAGAACAAATATAATGATAATAACTCAAGGTCATTATCATTGCATTCATTCCTGCTGAGCAGCTTTGCGTGTGGACGGGACTGCTCTGCTCTCAGAGCAGGGGAGGAGTGGTTTGCCCAATCCAAGGGCGCAATGACTGTTTGGGCGGCCCTCCGGGGCCGTCCAAAATAGTCATGCACACCTCACATGTTCTCCATGCAGGCTACATTACAGCCTGCGTGGAAAACATGCCCAGGCCCCCATTCCCTGGCGCTGCATTGCAGTGTTGTGATTGGCTTAGGGCAGGGAGCCTGGCTGCGAGTATGTACGTTAAAAAAAAAAAATTTACATCCCCTGCCTGCCCTGTCACTCCACATCCGTGTCGGTAGCTACTGCACAGTGAACACTAAGGGCATAAAATGCAGCAGTAACATTCATGAATAATTACCAGATGCAATGCAGACATGGATCATGAAACATTTCCCACCAGAACATAGGGTGCATCAGTACTGGACTCATGTTAGGGGTGATATGGTAATGGGGGATCCCATTGCATGGATTGCCAACACGTAGGGCACAGGAACCCCTGCGTGCCTACTCAGCAAAACACAGGAATTGGTGTTGCTCCTACTCCTCACAAAGGCAACCCCTTGCCTCATTGGGCATCACTAGAACTTCAAAGAACAAAGCCTCCAAAGCTTACACCAAAAGTGGAGGAGGCCCACTTTGGGATAGTGTGGGCATCCTAACTCAGTCCCCAAGCTCAACTCACAACTGCAGTGGAACAAATAAAAGGATGCAGCACTCCCTTTAAGGGCCTCTGAACACCACCACCTCTCCTCCTCCCCTGAGAAGGGACATTGTACCATCTACCTATCCTACTACACTGGGACCTAACTCTGCTACTGCGATCCTCCCCCACCCTCGGTTGAAAGGAATCTAAACTGCTCCCTTTAGGATCCCTCCCAAATGCCTTTCTAGCCCCTCTGGCACTCGCCCAGAGGTCTGCCTTCTTTGCAAGTTCCCTGGGGTCAGAGAACTTACTCTCCAACAGGTGTTGGTATAGCCCTGGAAAACAACAATGAACATGTGCTCTCTGACAACCAGATTGAACAGCCCTTCAAAATTGTTTGCTGTGCTACCCTTCACCCATCCCTCAAGTGCTTAGCAACAATTCTCCACAAACTCCCACCAAGACTGGTGAGACAGTTTCCTACTGCCCCTGAACCTCAATCTATGCTCTTCTGGGCATACCTGAAGGGCATAGATTATGCTCTTCAAGCCATACTTCCTTATCAGTGTTTTTTCATGGGGGATACCTCTGACTGTAACTCCCTTCTAGGTCCAGTAGGGCATCCCTCCCACCCTCAGGAATACAGCTTCCTAAGCCAATCCCCCAATCCTCCTCAGGGATCCTGAGCACCACCAGAGCTTCCTCATACTTCTGCAAACACTGACTTATGTCATTCCCCCTCCTTGAAGCTACACACCAAGTCTGTGGGTATATGGGTGGTGTTCCTAACATACAGTTCACAATTACTGTCACCACTGGACTCCACCTGCAGCATTGGTGAGTCCAGAACTCTCAATGTATGCTCAAGAGCGAGTTTTCACTGGTGAAGACCCTTTCAGCCTCCACCATCCTATCCTGAACTAAGTCTCTCTCAACCTCAGCCTTTCTTTCCTCTACCGCCAGCTGTGTTAGCTACAACCTCAGGTCCCTCTCCTCCAGTCTTTCTCCGAACTTCTCAGGGGATAGGGAACGGGAGATGATACTGCTCCTGGCATTAGACCCAGAAAGGGACTCCTTATCTATGGGGTCCTCCCTGTCTGGCAGAGCGAGCGAACGGACGTGTATTCTGGTACGAGATAATCTCGAATTTATCGTGCCTTCCCATGACATTAAAGTAAAGATATGATTCAAAGCCATTAACTTTTTCACAAAGAATCCATCCCTCTCTGACTCTGGAGCCTGTGGCCCTTCATTGTCATTTTTCTCCACCGCATGCCCTGGTGGACATAGGGTGCCCCTCACGTTCCTTAATAAGACCCTTCTGTAAGGACTAGAATTGCCTACACAAACCTTGTGTCGAAACATCAACAGCTCTATGTTTTATTTACCAAATATAGACGACAATGATAGATTTACCATATCTTTTCAAACATTAAGGTTGTGTAAATGATTTAGCCTCGGTTAAGGCTGGATAGGCCTTCTATGTTTTGGATGTATACACTGTTCACTGCCCTCCAGCTCTCACTTACCCTCACTTTTGCATATTGTTGCACCTTTCCCCCCCTTCCGCTTCGGGGCACCTCTGCACAATTTTATTGACAAAGGTGCTTTCTTTTGAACATGACAATATATGCTCAAACTTCATTAAATATGTTCAACATGAATATGCATTGATTGTGATTGACAGGTGATGTTGATTTTCATTTGATATTGTGTTTCCACTGGGACCAGCCCCTTTTTTGTACTGTTCTCTCCTCTACAGCCAGCTGCGTTAGCTACAGCCTCAGGTCCCTCTCCTCCAGTCTATCTCTGAGCTTCTCAAGGGACAGGGAATGGGAGATGTCATTGCTCCTGGCATTTGACCCAGAAAGGGACTCCCTATCTATCCTCCCTGTCTACTGGCATCCCTACCCGGTCATTCTCTCCCTCCACCTCACTTTCCTTAGGGCCACTGCCGTAAGGTTGTATACACTACAGGTAGATTGCATTTAGTGAAGACACAAAACACAAGTGCAACAACAAGATTCTCAGGCATAAGAGCTGAAACAAGAGTGAACAATAAAAAATAACCATTGAGAGGATTAGGAGAGTCACAAAACATGTAATGGCTTAAGTGCAGAGTTTGCATTGCAACAATGAGTCACTGTAGTGCTGTGCAAACACAAGTCCTATCCCACCGCTGCCACCAATGCTAGAAATTGGGTTTCTGGTTGGCTAGGGTAAGCACCTAAGCCAGGCAAAACCCACCACTCTAGTCAGGGTAAAGGAGTTACACACCCAAGATAACCCCTGCTCACTACCTTGGTAGCTTGGCCAGAGCAGCCAGGTTTATCCCAGAGGCAAGGTGTAAAGCTTTTGCGCAACACACTCACACTACTGACACAATAAATACAACACAAAAGAGACTCCACACAATATTATATCAAAATAAGTTTCTGTGTAGCATAAAAATATAGACCAAAACAACATGAACCAATAATTACTTCACCAATTAGGCAACGGTTATAACATCACGAGTGCAGAAGAGGAAGGTTTCTATTGTACATGTTATAAAAACACCATTACTGTGCATATTATGCAGTCATATCATATACTACTTGTTATCCTGACAATGTAAGGCATAAACAACATAACACTGTGAACACTAAGGGCGTAAAATGAAGCAGTAACATTCATGAATCATCACCGAATGCAATGCAGGCATGGATCATGAAATCTTCCCCACCAGAACATAGGGTGCAGCAGTTCTGCACTCATGTTAGGGGTGATACTGTAATGAGGGCTCCCATTACACGGTTTGCCAACACGTAGGGCACTGGAACCCCTGTGTGTCTACTCAGTGATATAAGGGAATGGGTGTCGTACTCAGAAAGCCAACCCCTCGCCTCATTGGCATTTGCTATGACTTCAAAGAACAATGCCTCCAAAGCTTGTGCCAAACGTGGGGGATGTACTCTTCCGGATTGCGCAAGAGACCTAGATTAGTCCCCACGCTCAACTTACAACTGCAGCAGCACAAAGAAAAGGATGTGGTGCTCCCTTTAATGGAGTTACAGGACTCCTTCGAGTGACTACTCTGTGCCACGTGGGAAGCGCTTCTGCTTTTACGGCCTGTCAGGGGCTTGGTCGTGGGTCTCGTACCAGTCTGATGGGCAGGAAGAAGAAATCAAGTAGGGGTTATATGGGCAAGTTTACGGCCCCTGCAGTTAATCACAGCTGCCCGTACGGCCATACTGTACGACTCCTGAGACCTCTGGGGGGGCTCCCTGACCCAGTACCTTACATTCGAGCAGCCGGCGTTGTTGGCCTCGGAAAGGGGAAGTCACGTCCTTGGTTGTTGCTGTGAGACCCACTGCTGTGCAGGCATCATTAATGCTGAAGGTGGGGCACACTCTTCAGTGGGGTTCACCCTTGTGTCTGCGGCAATTCTTCTTGGCCCTTGCAGCATACATCTCTGTACACGCACTGTCTTCAATACCCAAAGTGATACACCACGCAATGAACTCCAACTACAGATAGACAGCGCTCCCCATGCCCTAGCAGTAGAAATAATGTGGAAAGATCAGGAGCATCCCAGCATGACTCCCACTGTAGTTTACATGGATGCCGGACTCACGGACCACAAAAGTCCCATGGCAGATGTGTACTGAGGCCACTCTTGATGACCCAGACTTTTTTTGTTTACATTTTTTAATCAGTTTTACAAATTTCCATGTATTACAACAGTTATAGACGACTGAGGTTGCATAAATGTCTGTTTTACGATCGCCACTTGACCCAATTGCTGAACTTTTGTACTGCAAATCACGTATCTGGTGCCGAAAACTAATAAGGGCATAGCACTTGTAATAATAACATAACATTTTGTCAACAAACACTCGACTAGAATATACACTACATTGCTTGTAATAACATGTTAGAGCTTAAGGGGGAGAAAAATGGCGCCCACTTTTGATGACCCTCACGTTGCAAACAACCAGGGGGCAGGACAATAGGCCCTGGGAGATCACTGGGGGCACACAAATGGGAATGTAGACAGCAGGCCAGCACACAGAGGCCTTGTGGGCAGAGATGCAGTCCTTCTTGCAGCTCAGCAGGCCACAGGTAAGCACAAAAAACAAAGGAGTCCAATGGGGGTTCCTCCTAGCAGCATAACAGTTCCTTCTGGCAAGGTGCAGTCTGAAGAACCAGCAGCATCTGGTTACAAATCCCACGCAGTGTCTCAAATCATGGGGTCAGTGCCCCTGTACTTATACTCAAAATGTATATGATGTTGTGGCAACATCAAAAGAACCTTAGACGTGCACAACAGCCCCTTTTAACCCGGCTCTGGCTTCAGATGTACATTAAGGGGTAAACGAGCCCTTTGTGTGAAGTCAGAACAACCTATACAAATGTAAGTGCACCCTGCCTCCTCCTCTCCCAACCCAGGAAGACAAAGTAGGAAACAGATCTAACCCTCTTATACCCCAACATCCCTGTGTGATGGCTGTCTGGAAAGTAAGCACAAAGCCTAGCTGCCACTCTGCCCTAGACATGGATTAGAGTCAGGCTGCAAAGCACAAAGAGTCATAAACACATAGAAATGCACACTTTCTAAAAGTAACATTTCAACAATAGTAATGAAAAATCCACCTACACGAATATTGCAGGATTTATCACCACTATTCCAAACATGCCAAACAACGCTACTTTTCAGATCAGAAATTACCACTTAAAAAGATAGATGGGAATTTCCAATGCTAACCTACGAGAGGAGCCGCACCCACAGTAGCGAAAAATGAAATAGGGTGTTTTTCACTACCAGGACATGCCACACAATAAAGGCACATGTCCTACCTTTCACCTACACATCACCCTGACCATAGGGCTACTGAGTGCCTACCTTAGGTGCTACCTACATGTAGTAAAAAGGGAGTTTCAGGCTTGGCAAGTAACTTAAAATGCCAAATCACTGTGGCAGTAAACTGCTCATGCAGGCTGTGTAGAGGCAGGCCTGAGACAGATTTGAAAGGCTACTTCTGTGGGTGGCGCAATCTGTGCTGCAGGTCCCACTAGTAGAATTTAATTTACAGGCCCTGGGTTTGTGGGATACCACTGTAAAAGGGATTATAGGTAAATTAAATAGGCCAAACAGGTGGAGACTAATCATACCATGTTTAAAGGACAGAGCACATGCACTTTAGCACTGAATAGCAGTGGTAAAGTGCCCAGAGCCCTAAATCCAACAAAAACAGTTCAGAAATAATACAGGAGAAAGGCAGAAAGTTTGGGGATAACCCTGCAAAAAGGATCAAGTACAGCATGCTAAAAATTACTAATACCTGGGTCCCAAGCTATTCCTATAGCTTTGGGGACCTGGAATAATCTGAATTGTAACACTAACAAGAAGCGTGTGATGGTTAGTAGTTGTGTTGGTAATGACATTGGCCGCTATGTCAGGGGCAATGGGTGTTGCAAGCTGCAGTGGCCTCTTGATTTTATTTTAAAATTTTAGCACTGAGTGAGGCCAGCTTTTCACTGCAGTGCTAGCACCTGGAGCAGTGGTTGCAAGTGGGTCCCAGCATGCTGCCTTTTAATGTGTTTGGAGGCCCTCACAGGTGTGTGTACCAAAAGCAGGTCCGGAAAACAAAATATAGGGTGACGTAATTTTCTTTTTTTTTGCAGTTTTATATAGTGCGAACTCAACCCGGAGTTACAATACACAAGGACACAATAATTTTATGTGGGCACTGGGAGATTATGTGATTTGTCCAGAATCACAGGATGTTGAGACAATGCCTAGACGCGCATGAACCTGGCTCCCCAGTTCTAAAGTCGGAAGCTCTGGTGGTTCTGCTGTGGTATATAAATAAATAATACCCTATTTTTGACTAGACTTATAGCATAACAGATAGCTCAATAAAATAAGAGTCAAGATTCGAGGTAGTAGGAGTTTCTGCAGGTTTATTACAGCATAAGGACAGGATCAGGACAACCTGCATAGGAACAGAATGACAGGGCCCAGCAGGACAACTGGGGCCCAACAGGGGAAAAGAGGCCCAGCAGCTGCTGGGGCTAGGTCTGGGATGAGCGCGCTAACATTCAATAACAAAACACTGGCATATATACATAGCGCGAACACATAGCATTACATTGCAGTAGGCGTAACAGTGGGTGGAGCAGAAGGCGTGACGCGTAGCAGTCGCGAAAGATAACAGTAAAAGTGGGTGTAACTGGGAGTATACATAGACATGTGATGCAAACGTAACAGAATATGTCATGAATGGGCGGAAACATAGGAGGGGGCTACCTAAGGAGCCGGGACCTCTAACCTAATGGTGCGCGAAAACTGGCAATGACGTGTTACTAGGAGAAGCTGGGGGCTACGAACTCTGTGCTAGGAGCAGAGACTAGAGTCTGAAGGGTCGGAGCGACATGTACCTAAACCCTATCTGGTATCTAATGTTTAGGGAACATGTTGATATAAACTAGAAGTCATGAGGGGAAAAGCTAACTTGACTCTAAGACTGGACCATGCATTATTCTACATGTAGTGCGTGATGAAGAATACTAAATGACTATTAAATACAGTATTTCTCTAACGTAGAGACGAGAAGGCTAGACAATGACGGAAACTATTGATGCAGTTCAGTAGCTTAGGAATGCAGAAAAGGAGGACTGAACTGATAGCTGGAACTATAACATACTTTTGGCAGACTCAGAGGCAGAGCCAAGCTGCACCGGGCACTGCGAGGCAGGAAGTAAGTGAAAGGTCGAGGATACAGGTGGGGGCTGTATTGCTCCTCAGCGAGGCTTTCAGGAGACAGGAGCTGAATCCAGGGTCCGGGCCCTTTTGAGGCCTGGAAACGGGGACTTTATAATGGAATAACGTGCACACTGGGAAACGTGGCAACATAACTTTACATAGGCCTGATATTCGTAGTATTCACGAGGACTGGAAATTGACATACCAGAGGTGGACACAACTGGAATTGCGTCATTAATCGGACATGGGGAATAACACATGCATATTGGTCATGCACACATAACATATGATGGATGAAGCGTAGGGACACAGAACATGGCAAAATTTACTTTTCCACATTCCCTCCTTGTCACTACGTTTCCATCAGGAAACATCAATTTTCATGATACCATCTATCATTTCATACAGTACCATTTGCTCGTCTCGAATTGTCTTGGAACGGGATTTAGAACGGGGCTTGGGACTAGGAATACAAGAGGTAGCACACATGCTGCAAATCGCAGGGCCACATTGTATACAGAGGCAGCAGCTAAATATGATCGCTACTGCTATACTTAGAAAGGACAGGACTTTCCATCCCCATGCGGAAATTACATTCCAGAACCAACCGGACCATGTCCAGGTGCCTGGATCTTGGTGTAACAGATGGGCAATTTTATGGAGTCTGGTTATAGCTGAATAAACAGACGGCGCGTTATTTGGAATGAAAATGCAGCAACTAGATCCGATGACTCTACAGGCCCCGCCCCTATCGGCCAGTATGACGTCAAGGACGAGACGATTTTGCAAAACGACAAATCTCATAGCAGATTGTTCTTCGGTTAAGTTACCTAGAGCAGAGGCAGTCTCATTTACTACAGCTTCAAGGGTTCTTGTTAACCTACGGATCAGTTTACTATTCTGGACAGGTCCTACAAAGAAGAAGAAACCTTTATTGAAATCTGTATACTGTTCTAGAGTAGTTTCAGTATAATCGACAATTGGGGACTCCCTTCTATGTCTAATGTGTACTAGATGTGTGTTTCTGTGATAATCAGATGGGGCTAGAAAAACAGGTGGCAGTAGGAAAGCAATGTAACAGGTTCCCTCCCAATCGAGGGGCAGACGGACATATGCAGTTTGACCACAAATAAAATAAGAATGACGTGAAGCTTTGAAAACAGATTTCCCACTGTCACTATACTGGATAACAGTAGTACATTCACTATGACCTACATGTATGGAACCATAATTACGGACACATAATTCGCCTTTGACTGGTAGTACTGAAATAGCAGGTAAGTCTGGAGTAGTATCAGACTGAACATTCAGGACCATGAAATTCGACGAATAATTTCCTAAATTATATACTTCATTTTCTAGATCTAAACCTGTTCTGTGGGGGAAACCTTGCTTGTCTGGAAAACATGTACTGTTAAGAAAAGACATATCTGTTGAGGATGACGTTAACGTGGACCATGCTCCACACGAACCATTGTGTGAGAATGGATAAGGAAAGAGTGGCAGAACTCCCTTCGGTGTCTGGAAAGGGGGGAGTCGACCACACACCCAACAATTTGTGGCATTGCTGGTCTGGTGTGAGTAATGTAACATACGGATAAATGTGTTGTTGCGCATAGCGAGGCGGTAAGAATATTCGTGAGGAGGCAGATCACTAAACGTGTGCTCTACTGTAGCATTAGTAGACATATTTACATGAGGAACTGGTAAATACAGGAAAAATGCGTAGCTGGTGCAGGAAATCATTATGCTGATGAATAATACGAAACTCAGAAAAACGATACATTGAAGTGAACTTCGACTGACTCTCTCACTATGGGGGTCTATTTTATACATGTCAGAAACAATCTAACCGTTTCACCTAGGGGAGGACTTATACAATCAAACTGACTGACTTATTTTACTAGACCTGAGCTTTAACTTATAC
Organism: Lissotriton helveticus; assembly: GCF_964261635.1. Taxonomy (NCBI): domain Eukaryota; kingdom Metazoa; phylum Chordata; class Amphibia; order Caudata; family Salamandridae; genus Lissotriton; species Lissotriton helveticus. Next base: position 1,306,977,997 of record NC_136061.1, read on the forward strand.
TCCTGTTGCGGAGTTTTCTCTAACAAGGGAGGGGTTGTAATAATGTCTTGTGCGGGACAGTCCTTTAAAACAATGTTCTGGCAGTCCTTCAAATCCTGGAAAATGTTTTTGGAGACTGATTTCAATCCATTGAAAAGTTTTACATGAGAAAGGTGGACCCACCCCTTCCTGCCTTCCAACTTGACGGCAGTTCGGGTGGTCAAGAGGACCTGACGTGGCTCCTTCCAACGTGGTTCCAGCGGACTTGATCTGTCAAAATTTCTGATCATTACCAAGGAGCCTGGAACGATCTCGTGCGGTGCCACCTCGGTATTGTCTGGAAAGGCGGCAGCAACCTGTGAACGACATGAGTTGAGGGCAGACATCAAGGAAGCTAGGTAATCTGTCAGCATATTACATGAAACATCGGTAATACTTCGGGGTCTAGGAGTACCCCACATGTTAGGGGGGCGGCCGAATACGACCTCATACGGGGACAGACCTGATCTGGAATGTGCGACCATGCGCATATAAAATAAAGCGACTGGCAGAGCTATTAACCAGTCCACACCTTTGTCTTTACAAACTTTGGCAATACGGATTTTCAGGGTCTGATTATGTCTCTCTACGAGACCGGCTGCTTCAGGATGGCGTACACAATGGAACTTCCACTGGTACCCTAACAAAAGGGAAACGTGCTTCATTAGTTCAGATGAGAATGGCTGACCGTTATCAGAATATACGACTCTAGGGAGTCCGTATCTAGGGAAAAATTCACGAACCAACTGCTTGGCAGTGGTCGCGGCTGTGTAATCTGGGACTGGATATGCTTCTGTCCACCTGGACAAAGCGCATACGACTACAAGGACATACTTGAAACCTCGACATCGCTCCATCTGAATATAATCCATCTGGAGGACCTCAAAAGGGTGGTCAGGGGGCTGGAAACCACCTTGTTCCACCGGGACACTTTTACCTGGGTTAAACTGACAACATATCATACAGGTGCGGACTTTCTGCTTGGCTGCAGCTCGTAAATGCTTGTTGAACCAAATGTTCTGGATACTGTCTAACATAGCTTTTTCTCCTAAATGGGCTGGACTATGTGCGGTATTGATAATGACTTGAACCATAGAATCGGGGAGAAACCATGTGGCTCTACCCTTCGTTAACCATCCTTGACCTGTCTGGACCCCTCCTTGTTCAGACCACTTCTTGATTTCATCGGGAGTAGCATGTAACTGGATATCTATGACATCTTGTGTAGGGTCCTTAACTGTCATGCATATAATCGGATCTGAAGTATGTGTCATGTTAACTGGAATGTCTGGAGTCTGTGCTGTAAGCTTGGCTGTGCGGTCTGCTAGATCATTACCCTGGGAAATAATGTCGGTGACTTTCGTATGTGCTTTGCATTTCATGATAGCAATGGATGTCGGTAAATGTATGGCATCTAACAGGGCTTGAATAAGGAGACCATGCTGAATCTTGGTTCCATGAGAAGTCATGAAACCTCTCTCCTGCCAGAGTACTCCGAAGTCGTGTACAACTCCGAATGCGTAACGTGAATCTGTGTAAACATTAACTTTCAGGTTCTTGGCATGTATACAGGCTTGTGTCAGAGCGACTAGCTCTGCTGCTTGAGCGGACAGGGTGTCAATACGGTGTGTTTCAATAACTTCAGTGTCAGTAGTCACTGCATACGCGGCGACTAGTTCTCCTGTACTAGTTCTCATACATGAACCATCTACATAAAGTGTCAGGTCGGGATCTGATAACGGAATGTCTGTCAGGTCTTGTCTTGGCTTTGTCGTAATGTTAACTACTTCCACACAATCATGTGGGTCTGGATTTGAATTAACTGATGGTAACAGTGTAGCAGGATTCAGAACGTTGCAGCGTCTGATTTCTATGTGTGGCTGGAACAGTGTCAATTCATAACCTGTTAAACGTGCAATTGTCAAGTGCTGTGTTTGTGTTCGGTTTAAAAGAACTTCTACTGAATGTGGGACTTGTACTGTCAGGGAATGTCCTAAAACTATAGAATCACTTTGTCTGATAGCTAGTGCTGTGGCTGCAACTGACTTGAGGCACGCAGGCAACGCCTGGGCGACTGGATCTAATGTGCTCGAAAAATAAGCACAGGGCTTGTATTGACCTGCTTGATCTTGTGTGAGAACAGATAATGCTGTACCTTTCCGTTCAGTAACGAAAAGTGTAAAAGGCTTACTGTAGTTCGGTGTAGCTAGAACTGGAGCTTGACATAAAGCTTTCTTTAACTCGTTAAAACTAAGTGTATGTTCAGATGTCCAAGGGAGGACAGTCGATACGGCTGCCTCCTGTGTCGTTAACTGTATCAGTGGCTTGGCTAGAAATGCATACTGGGGAATCCATTGTCTACAATAAGAAGTAAGGCCGATAAAGGCACGTACCTCCTTCTGGGTTCTGGGCTGGGGAAGACTCGCTATTAACTGGATACGGTCGGGTGTCAACTGCCTACCCCTCTTGGACAGCAAGTGTCCTAAGTATACCACTTGCTGGACACAGAATTGAAGCTTCGAAGGTGACACTTTGTGCCCCATCTCGGCTAGAAAATACAAAACTGTAAGGGATGCTCGCTCGCAGTCACGTTCAGAACGGGCTGTGATCAGTAGATCATCGACATACTGGAGCAGGGCAGTGTCAGTTGGCATGTGAATGTTGTCTAGTTGTCTCTTGAGTGCTTGACTGTAAATACTAGGGCTTTCTGTGAAACCTTGAGGAGCGCGTGTAAACATATAGCTCCTTCCATTTAAACAGAATCCGAAAAGAAACTGGCTGTCTGGATGAATAGGAACACTGAAAAATGCATTCTTGAGGTCGATAACAGTGAAAAACGTGGCTTCGGAATCAATGGCTGTTAACAGGGAAGAAATATCTGGGACAACTGGGTACTGAGGAATAATACATTTATTAAGCTCTCGTAAATCAATCACTAATCGATATACTGGGGGTGCATTTGGATCAGTACGTTTCATGACTGGAATGATCGGAGAATTGCATACATTGGAGTCAGTTTCTACAACTACTCCTTGAGCCATGAGCTCGTCAATAATTTTGGATAAGGCTGCTACAGCCTCAGGTGGCAATCTGTACTGTCTGATTCGGGGTAACACTACACCTGGTTTGAGAGTCACACGATGGGGTGTGATTTGCATGTAACCTACATCAGTTGGACCTTGCGCCCATAAATGCTGTGGAACATTAGACAATCTTGAATCAAAATCTCGTAATACGTAGTGACCCTTAAAGTCACGTAGGAACAGACGTATTCCCTCTGGGGAACAGCATATAACTGCACCTAACTCTTTCAGTGTCTTAATGCCTAATAGGTTTTCTGGACATGACTTAGTAAGTAACAGATCAGTAGTACGGGACAATGGACCTACCTCTAGAGTGACTGGCTTAGATATCTCATTAACTATTGGTTTTCCTGAAAATCCAAGGGAAACATTTCTTGAGCCTGAGAGCGGAGCCCCTGGAACTTCGGCATGACTAATTGTGGTCCTACTTGCCCCTGTATCGATCAAAAACTTTCTGTCTTTCCCTAATACTTGACTGTGAACATAGGGACCTTCTTGATCTACAGGTATCTCGATGAGAGGCAAGCCTACCTCCCTCTCTAGGCTGTTTCATGAATATGACTGGTACTCTGGATACTCAGACTGCGCATACTGGTACATCTGTGATGTGACATGCTGTGTTGCAGCAATAGGCTGCGGTGCGGAAACTGTCTGTTGTGCATTCTGTGACTGAGGAATCTGTGAAACTTGTTCTTGTCTAGGCGGACGTGGTCTTTCTTTAGTCTTACCGGTAGCTATGTTGTGTTTCAGAACTGCACACTCGTTTATAAAATGACCTGGCTGTTTACAATAATTGCAGTTCCCTTTAACGGGAGCTGCAGGATGACTGGCTTGATTCGGACCCCTCTTCTGACTGTCTTGAGGAACAGATTGTGCAACTAGCACTTTCATTTTCGTGTCTTTCATACGTTTTCTTTCGTGTTCTTGCTCTTCTCTGATTCTATTCTGGTGGTACTGGAGCATCTGGAGCATCTGGGACGGAGTATTTGCTTGCCAGGTGCTTTCGACTTTCAAAACTCTATTTTTAATTTGTGGACTTGAATTCTCGACTAATTTAGTAACGAAAAGGTGAGGGTATGACTCACTACTTGTCTTGAGACCACTGTTAATACTGAAACATTTTTCAAATCTAGAATAAAAATCACTAATATCCTCGTCTTGTTTCTGTTTACAGGCTGAGATTGCATCCCAGTCTTCTTTCCTAGTTGTCAATAATCTGGGTAAAACTTGAATCAATAATTCTGGTAATTCTTTACATTTATCTCCGAGACCGGTACCTGGTACTCGTGCCTTGTCTTCAGCTTCTAGAGCTGCCCAATCGATCTTTTTCTCTCCCACCTCCCATTCTTTTTCCTTTAACTTTTCATACACCCCCGCGGGTAACAGGACCTTTAACATTTTAATAATATCTGGGTAAGTATATTCTCCCATACGGAGCATGTCTTTTAATTCTCGATGGAACCCTGCTGGATCTTTGTCATGACAGGGAATTAATTTCTTCATTTCAAGAAGTTCCATCTTTGATATTGGAGTGTATACGAACACTCGTTGCATTTCGCCACCCGTCCCTCTGACTGGGTGGACTTCTCGTAACGGATTCTGTCTGTCTATGTAGAATGGCTTATTTTCTGGGGGTGAGACATGAACAAAATGCGGGTTCAAAAACGTTCTATATTTGTGGCGCTGTTCTAGAATGACACTTATTAAATCGGTACCTAGACCTCTCCATCTATACTGGAGTAACTCGTTCAGGATATCATGTAACGGACCTGGATCAGAGTGTTGACCCTCATACAGAGTGATGAGGTGCTGGATCATATACATACCCCCCAGTCGTTGCTCGGCTGGGGGCAGTTTCAGAAACATTTGTGCCACTATTTCGTCTGGAAAAGTGGTAGAATCAGTAATCCATCGGACTGCTGATCGGGCTAGTTCTTGTTCATGCATAGTACTTAATTCACTGTAACCGACTCGTGATTTCAGAATGTGGTCGGTAGCTTGAAATACTTGTTCTAGAGAACCTAGTTCTGGCGCTGTATGATGAAAAATAGACTTGTGTTCTAGGCGTAAATGGCGATCTGGAAATCTAGATTTTCCTACATATGCTATTCTGGCGGGATTCTCGTCTTCCTCTTCAGGGTCAGAGATACTTTCTTTCTCGCTTACTTGTGCTGTTTTACGCTGGTCGTGTAACCTTATTATTTCTTTACGAATTTTCTTGTACATACTCTCCATGGCACTGACGGTCTTGTGCTTACCCTCGGCTATATTATCACTCCACCTTGTCAGGATTCTCATTTCGGCGGGATCTTTAGACGGGTAATCTTGTTCTCTTATTAGACAATTGATCAGGAACTTTAATATCATGAGCTGAATCTCGGCTTTCCTTTGAGACATAATCTCGCCAATACTTTCTGGATCATCCCCTGTACGGATGAAACAATATATTCTGTCTAGATCTTCTTTCACATTCGGTAAGGTGACTAGATACTCGGTCACTCTCCTTACACGTAAGGAATATAAAACCATAGTATATTCGCCTGGAACTGGATCATAGACACATTCGTTAAGGGCTTGCCTGATTTCTGTGACAGACTTATTACTTTTAGGAGTACGCTGTGATGCTTGAGCATGTAATTCGAGTGCTGATAAACGTTTGTGTGGCGGCGGGGTTTGAGGAGTAGCTCCTCCTGCGGCCCCTAAACTGGAGTCGTCTACTGAGGCTCTACGTCCTGGCAGAGTGGGAAATGGAACTGTAGGCTGGACCGGGGGTACCGTAACAGGTACTCCGGTGTCTGGAGGAGCGGGAAGTGCCTGATTTACAGGGACTAGCGGAGCGCGAACAGGATTTGCATATTCTGGGACTGTGTCGTCCAGATAGGACGAAATAAAAATATCAGCTGCGGTCGGTTTGTGACGTAGCTTGGTCGGAATTAATGGTGGCGGGAAATTACTGGATGCCTCTGGGGTCGCTTTTGGCAAACCTTCGGCAAGAAGAGGATACATACCCTTAATAAGGGCATGCCTCTGTCTGTCTGACTGTTCGGCTTTGACTTGTTCACCTATCTCGATTAATTCTCTTTCTTGAGCTCGTTCTTGGGATTCTCTACTTAACTCTGACTTTCTGACTTCTTTCTCAGTTCTTCTATGAGCTTCCTTACGCCATAACTCGATGGCATCTTTCTGTGACTGTCTGGCTTTCTTTTTCCATAATGCTTCTTCTACTCGCATGATACATTCGGCATCCCATGTACCCGATACGGGCCATCTATACTTTTCTTCTAACTGTTTGGTATACTCTACCCATAAATCTAGATACAATATGGCGCTTATGCCATGTTTCTGATACATAAAGTGACCTGGACTGTCCCTAGGCGGGACAGGAACTGCTTCCTCTAACAGACCCTTTCTAGTTTTTAACTGACGTAACTTGGAAAATATAGGCATGACTGAACTGTAATCTGGACACAATACAATACACAATAAAAAACACGAAATCACATCGCACTCATACCACAACAGTAAAATACATGAAGAACATTTATAAATAACAGTTCGAACAGAATATTACCTGGAATACTGAGAACAGAAATACAAGAATTTTCTCGAGAACGGAACAGACTAGAGTTACTGGATGCACTGCTGTAACAGTACGGAACATACCGGTCCCATAAAGGAACGCATCAAGACCCGTATCCACCTAGGTGAACACTTCGTTTGTGAGTCTGGGCACCACCAACCCACGGACCAGGAGTCAATTTAGATTGGTCCTGTCTAGATACTACCCCAGCAATGGTACTCACCGGGCAGCACGGAACGGAAGGCCTCGGACTGGACTGGACGACGGACGACGAACTTCGGACTTCGGACTTCAGTTACAGGTGGGCCTCCGGATACCTCGGACCTTGGACTCTCGGCTTGGGCTCTGGTCGGGACTCGCCGCGTTCCTCCACCGTCTCGTTCGGATGCTGGACCGCCTCCTCCGTCTCCTCCGTGGGCCTGAGGGATACTTGAGCAGAAATATCTGCCACTGCGCAGAAGAGTTCCGTCACGACTGCAGAGGGTCAGGGGGTCGGCGTGGCTTCACCGACGCGTGGGGAAAGGGCAAGTCCCTATTCGGGCGCCATTATGTGGTATATAAATAAATAATACCCTATTTTTGACTAGACTTATAGCATAACAGATAGCTCAATAAAATAAGAGTCAAGATTCGAGGTAGTAGGAGTTTCTGCAGGTTTATTACAGCATAAGGACAGGATCAGGACAACCTGCATAGGAACAGAATGACAGGGCCCAGCAGGACAACTGGGGCCCAACAGGGGAAAAGAGGCCCAGCAGCTGCTGGGGCTAGGTCTGGGATGAGCGCGCTAACATTCAATAACAAAACACTGGCATATATACATAGCGCGAACACATAGCATTACATTGCAGTAGGCGTAACAGTGGGTGGAGCAGAAGGCGTGACGCGTAGCAGTCGCGAAAGATAACAGTAAAAGTGGGTGTAACTGGGAGTATACATAGACATGTGATGCAAACGTAACAGAATATGTCATGAATGGGCGGAAACATAGGAGGGGGCTACCTAAGGAGCCGGGACCTCTAACCTAATGGTGCGCGAAAACTGGCAATGACGTGTTACTAGGAGAAGCTGGGGGCTACGAACTCTGTGCTAGGAGCAGAGACTAGAGTCTGAAGGGTCGGAGCGACATGTACCTAAACCCTATCTGGTATCTAATGTTTAGGGAACATGTTGATATAAACTAGAAGTCATGAGGGGAAAAGCTAACTTGACTCTAAGACTGGACCATGCATTATTCTACATGTAGTGCGTGATGAAGAATACTAAATGACTATTAAATACAGTATTTCTCTAACGTAGAGACGAGAAGGCTAGACAATGACGGAAACTATTGATGCAGTTCAGTAGCTTAGGAATGCAGAAAAGGAGGACTGAACTGATAGCTGGAACTATAACATACTTTTGGCAGACTCAGAGGCAGAGCCAAGCTGCACCGGGCACTGCGAGGCAGGAAGTAAGTGAAAGGTCGAGGATACAGGTGGGGGCTGTATTGCTCCTCAGCGAGGCTTTCAGGAGACAGGAGCTGAATCCAGGGTCCGGGCCCTTTTGAGGCCTGGAAACGGGGACTTTATAATGGAATAACGTGCACACTGGGAAACGTGGCAACATAACTTTACATAGGCCTGATATTCGTAGTATTCACGAGGACTGGAAAATGACATACCAGAGGTGGACACAACTGGAATTGCGTCATTAATCGGACATGGGGAATAACACATGCATATTGGTCATGCACACATAACATATGATGGATGAAGCGTAGGGACACAGAACATGGCAAAATTTACTTTTCCACACTGCCCCATCCTTCAATTTTCGAAACTTAGGGGCATATTATCCAGAACGGCGTTAAACATTATCGCCGGTTTAGGGGCAGAAAACTGCTGCTAAAGCGGCGATAGTGGGCTTGATAATTTGCCCTTGGGAATTCCAATAGTAGACCATGTTCTGGTGTGGACATGGACTTCTATTGGAATTCCCAAGGGCATATTATCAAGCCCATTATCGCCGGTTTGCGATAATTTTAACACGGTCCTCTATAATATGCCCCTTAGTTCCTCTCCTATTGCTTATCCAAGAGCATTGAAAAAATTAAACTTACAGAGGAAAAGGATAGCGTTACACTCATTAATTCCCCAATTCAAAGAACTGGGTGTCTCACCTCAGACAACGAGGAGGTAATACTGTGTAAGGCTCTATCAACCAGGCAGTAGGAAAAGGGATCCCAGGAAGCCATGTGAATCACAGCTCACCGCAGTCTCCTAAGGCATATCACGTGCTAGCTAAATTCTACAGCACTAGAGGTGCAGAAATGAACGATTCCTCTTTTGTTTGTCTATGGGATCTGGTGTTCGGATTTCAGACACAACAGACCCTGAAACTTGGTTAATGCTGGCACGTTTTCAGACCAGAGAAAGATTAAATATGTATATTTGTTCTTTCGAACAGATCAAGGAGCTCGGCAGAACCTAGTAATAAGCCAGACCCTCTGAAGCCGCTCCAATTTCTTCTGCTGCACATTGTTTGACGTGCTTGTAGCCCCAGAATCTTTTCCATACTCAAACAACCATGGAATCAGAGAGGCCAATTCACCAAAATGCCAGAGGTAGTGGAAGTGGAAACACAGAGCATTTCAAATTTACTTTCAGTTACACATGCACATGCACACTCTCACATAAAACACACTCACCGGCAAGCATGCACACATACATTTAAAAACATTTTTAATTACCTCCGGTGGCAGGGATGCTCATAATCCTGCTAATTGTAAGCAATTCTTTATTACAATAATAGTGAATAGTAAAATATTAATCACTATTAGTGTAATAAAAAATTGACAGATACCAGGGAAAGTGGAGCCACAGCCCAAGCCTATAAGGACGAGCTGCCCTTGTGTTCCTGGCACTGATTTGGCCACCTCTTAGGCCAGGGGCTGCAAGGACACTGCGACCCCTGGAGACCCCTAAATGACATCCATGCATGCAATCCTAGATTTTGGTCTGTTCTCATCCTGGGCACCCAGTCATACTGTATGCGTCAGCCTATCACATTCCCGGACGGTGACAACTCTGTGCTTCTGCGCTTGCTCGAGCTTTGCTTTGCTGCTCTCGGGGGTTGTGACGGCCCCTCTTGAGCACAGTAAGTTCTACAAGGCCCTTGTGGAGTATCTCTTCCGGGCTGACTTGGCTGGGGCTTGTGTATTTTCACAGTCACCTTACAGAGATAAGGCCACTCCGGCGGGCACGGTGTGTCTGACGAGCGCATCACGGGCGCAACGCATTCAGTGCTACCTCTCAAGGGCTATTTCAAGAAACCTCTGGAAGATTCTGAAGGACGGCTCGGGAGAACCGTGGAACACATGACAACTGTGTGCAGGGTTTCCAAGAATGGAAATGGAAAGAGAGGAGCGAGGGTCGATCTGAAGCAGGGGTCGGCCAGGTGGAGCACCTTATACTCTCCTGCCACTTAGTAGGTTAATTTAGCAATGGAAACATTGTGTTTTTATATACCTTTTTTATAACATATAAAGCGATCCTTCTCTACATTGTAAAACTCGGTTGCATATTGCAAGCTCCATCTGCTACTCGGAGAAAAAGCAAGAAAAAGCTTTGGTAGTCAGTCAGTGTGTATACTCATGTTTCCCAAGGATACATTCACTGTGCAAATAGCATTCGTAATTTCATAGATGCAAGTGCGTGACAGCTGCCCATCTACTCATACTCCAACACTTTGCCACTTCAAACATGGAATATCCGGAGAACACCGAGGGGAAGACATGAGACAGACCACCCAAAGGTATCAGACATGGGATCGAACACCCAAAGGTATCAGACATGGGGATAGACCACTAAAGGTATCAGACATGGGACAGACCACCCAAAGGTAACAGAAATGGGGACAGACCATCAAAAGGCATCAGGCATGGGACAGACCGCCCAAAGGTATCAGACATGGGGACATGCCACCAAAAGTTATCAGACATGGGGACATACCACCAAAAGATATCAGACATGGGGACAGACCACCAAAAGGTACCAGACATGGGGACAGACCACCCAAAGGTATCAGACATGGGAACAGACCACCAAAAGGTATCAGACATGGGGACAGACCTCCAAAAGGTATCAGACATGGGTACAGCCACCGAAAGGTATCAGACATGGGACAAACCTCCAAAAGTTATCAGACATGGGGACAGGCCACCTAAAGGTATCAGACATGGGGACAGGCCACCTAAAGGTATCAGGCATGGGGACAGACCACCAAAATGTATCAGACCACCAAAATGTAGCAGGCATGGGGACAGACCACCAAAATGTATCTGACATGGGGACAGACCACCAAAAGGTGTTAGACATGGGGACAGACCCCCAAAAGGTGTCCGACATGGGGACAGACCACCAAAAGGTATCAGACATGGGAACAGGCCACCAAAATGTATCAGACATGGGATAGCCCACCCAAAGGTATCAGACCTTGGGTCAGACCACCAAAAGGTATCAGGCATGGGAACAAACCACCGAAAGGTATCAGACATGGGACAGACCACTCAAAGGTATCAGACATGGGACAGACCACCCAAAGGTATCAGCCATGGGACAGACCACCCAAAGGTTTCAGACATGGGGACAGACTACCCAAAGGTATCAGACATGGGAAAGACCACCAAAAGGTATCAGACATGAGGACATACCACCAAAAGGTATCAGACATGGGGACAGACCACCAAAAGGTATCAGACATGGGGACAGACCACCAAAAGGTATCAGATATGGGGACAGTCCACCAAAAGGTATCAGACATGGGAAATACCACCCAAAGGTATCAAACATGGGGACAGACCACCCAAAGGTATCAGACATAGGGACAGGCAACCCAAAGGTATCAGACATGGGGACAGACGACCCAAAGGTATCAGACATGGGGACAGACCACCCAAAGGTATCAGACATGGGGACAGACCACCCAAAGGTATCAGACATGGGAACCAACCACCCAAAGGTATCAGACATGGGACCGACCACCCAAAGGTATCAGACATGGGGTCAGACCATCCAAAGTTCTCAGACATAAGGAGAGACCACTCAAAGGTATCAGACATGGGACAGACCACCCAAAGGTATCAGACATGGGGACAGACCACCAAAAGGTATCAGACATGGGAACAGACCACCCAAAGGTATCAGACATGGGACAGACCACCAAAAGGTATCAGACATGGGGACAGGCCACCTAAAGATATCAGACATGGGACAGACCACCAAAAGGTATCAGGCATGGCAACATACCACCAAAAGGTATCAGATATGGGGACAGACCACCAAAAGGTATCAGATATGGGGACATACCCCCAAAAGGTATCAGACATGGGGACAGACCACCCAAAGGTATCAGACATGGGACAGACTACCCAAAGCTATCAGGCATGGGGACAGACCTCCAAAAGGTATCAGACATGGGTACAGCCACCTAAAGGTATCAGACATGGGGACATACCACCAAAAGGTATGAGACATGGGGACATACCACCAAAAGGTATCAGACATGGGGACAGACCACCAAAAGGTATCAGACATGGGAACAGACCACCCAAAGGTATCAGACATGGGACAGAACAACCAAAGGTATCAGACATGGGGTCAGACCACCCAAAGGTATCAGACATGGGGACAGACCACCAAAAGGTATCAGACATGGGGACATAACACCAAAATGGTATCAGACATGGGACAGATCACCCAAATGTATCAGACATGGGACGGACCACCCAAGGGTATCAGACATGGGGACAGACCACCAAAAGGTATCAGACTTGGGAACAGACCACCCAAAGGTATCAGACATGGGACAGACAACCAAAAGGTATCAGACATGGGGACAGGCCACCTAAAGATATCAGACATAGGACAGACCACCAAAAGGTATCAGGCATGGCAACATACCACCAAAAGGTATCAGATATGGGGACAGACCACCAAAAGGTATCAGATATGAGGACATACCCCCAAAAGGTATCAGACATGGGGACAGACCACCCAAAGGTATCAGACATGGGACAGACTACCCAAAGGTATCAGACATGGGGGCAGACCTCCAAAAGGTATCAGACATGGCTACAGCCACCTAAAGGTATCAGACATGGGGACAGACCACCCAAAGGTATCAGACATGAGACAGACTACCCAAAGGTATCAGACATGGGGACAGACCTCCAAAAGGTATCAGACATGGGTACAGCCACCTAAAGGTATCAGACATGGGGACATACCACCAAAAGGTATGAGACATGGGGACAGACCACCAAAATGTATCAGACATGGGGACAGACCTCCAAAAGGTATCAGACATGGGGACAGACCACCCAAAGGTATCAGACATGGGGACATACCACCAAAAGGTATCAGACATGGGGACATAACACCAAAATGGAATCAGACATGGGACAGATCACCCAAATGTATCAGACATGGTACGGACCACCCAAAGGTATCAGACATGGGGACAGACCACCAAAAGGTATAAGACATGGGAACAGACAACCCAAAGGTATCAGACATGGGGACAGGCCACCTAAAGATGTCAGACATGGGACAGAACAACCAAAGGTATCAGACATGGGGTCAGACCACCCAAAGGTATCAGACATGGGACATACCACCAAAAGGTATCAGACATGGGGACATAACACCAAAATGGTATCAGACATGGGACAGATCACCCAAATGTATCAGACATGGGACGGACCACCCAAAGGTATCAGACATGGGGACAGACCACCAAAAGGTATCAGATATGGGAACAGACCACCCAAAGGTATCAGACATGGGACAGACCACCAAAAGGTATCAGACATGGGGACAAGCCACCTAAAGATATCAGACATGGGACATACCACCAAAAGGTATCAGGCATGGCAACATACCACCAAAAGGTATCAGATATGGGGACAGACCACCAAAAGGTATCAGATATGGGGACATACCCCCAAAATGTATCAGACATTGGGACAGACCACCCATAGGTATCAGACATGGGACAGACTACCCAAAGGTATCAGACATGGGGACAGACCTCCAAAAGGTATCAGATAAGGCTACAGCCACCTAAAGGTATCAGACATGGGGACAGACCACCAAAAGGTATCAGACATGGGAACAGGCCACCCAAATGTATCAGACATGCGACAGCCCACCCAAAGGTATCAGACCTGGGGTCAGACCACCAAAAGGTATCAGGCATGGGAACAAACCACCTAAAGGTATCAGACATGGGACAGAGCACCCAAAGGTATCAGACATGGGACAGAGCACCCAAAGGTATCAGACATGGGACAGACCACCCAAAGGTATCAGACATGGGGTCAGACCATCCAAAGTTATCAGACATAAGGACAGACCACTCAAAGGTATCAGACATGGGACAGACCACCCAAAGGTATCAGACATGGGTACGACCACCAAAAGGTATCAGACATGAGTACATACCACCAAAAGGTATCAGACATGGGGATAGTCCACCAACAGGTATCAGACATGGGACAGACCACCAAAAGGTATCAGGCATGGCAACATACCACCAAAAGGTATCAGATATGGGGACAGACCACCAACATGTATCAGACATGGGGACAGACCACCAAAATGTATCAGACATAGGCCAGCCCACCCAAAGGTATCAGACCTGGTGTCATACCACCAAAAGGTATCAGGCATGGGAACAAACCACCGAAAGGTATCAGACATGGGACTGCCCACTCAAAGGTATCAGACATGGGACAGACCACCCAAAGGTATCAGCCATGGGACAGACCACCCAAAGGTTTCAGACATGGGGATAGACTACCCAAAGGTATCAGACATAAGAAAGACCACCAAAAGGTATCAGACATGAGGACATACCACCAAAAGGTATCAGACATGGGGACAGACCACCAAAAGGTATCAGATATGGGGACAGCCCACCAAAAGGTATCAGACATGGGACAGACATGGGACAGACCTCCCAAAGGTATCAGACATGGGGACAGACAACCCAAAGGTATCAGACACGGGGACAGATGACCCAAAGGTATCAGACATGGGGACAGACCACCCAAAGGTATCAGACATGGGGACAGACCACCCAAAGGTATCAGACATGGGAACCAACCACCCAAAGGTATCAGACATGGGACAGACCGCCCAAAGGTTTCAGACATGGGGTCAGACCATCCAAAGTTATCAGACATAAGGACAGACCACTCAAAGGTATCAGACATGGGACAGACCACCCAAAGGTATCAGACATGGGGAGAGACCACCAAAAGGTATCAGACATGGGAACAGACCACCCAAAGGTATCAGACATGGGACAGACCACCAAAAGGTATCAGACATGGGGACAGGCCACCTAAAGATATCAGACATGGGACAGACCACCAAAAGGTATCATGCATGGCAACATACCACCAAAAGGTATCAGATATGGGGACAGACCACCAAAAGGTATCAGGCATGGCAACATACCACCAAAAGGTATCAGGCATGGGGACAGACCACCCAAAGGTATCAGACATGGGACAGACTACCCAAAGGTATCAGACATGGGGACAGACCTCCAAAAGGTATCAGACATGGGTACAGCCACCTAAAGGTATCAGACATGGGGACATACCACTAAAAGGTATGAGACATGGGGACATACCACCAAAAGGTATCAGACATGGGGACAGACCACTAAAAGGTATCAGACATGGGAACAGACCACCCAAAGGTATCAGACATGGGACAGAACAACCAAAGGTATCAGACATGGGGTCAGACCACCCAAAGGTATCAGACATGGGGACAGACCACGAAAAGGTATCAGACATGGGGACATGACACCAAAATGGTATCAGACATGGGACAGATCACCCAAATGTATCAGACATGGGACGGACCACCCAAAGGTATCAGACATGGGGACAGACCACCAAAAGGTATCAGACATGGGAACAGACCACCCAAAGGTATCAGACATGGGACAGACTACCAAAAGGTACCAGACATGGGGACAGGCCACCTAAAGATATCAGACATTGGACAGACCACCAAAAGGTATCAGGCATGGCAACATACCACCAAAAGGTATCAGATATGGGGACAGACCACCAAAAGGTATCAGATATGGGGACATACCCCCAAAAGGTATCAGACATGGGGACAGACCACCCAAAGGTATCAGACATGGGACAGACTACCCAAAGGTATCAGACATGGGGACAGACCTCCAAAAGGTATCAGACATGGCTACAGCCACCTAAAGGTATCAGACATGGGGACAGACCACCCAAAGGTATCAGACATGGGACAGACTGCCCAAAGGTATCAGACATGGGGACAGACCTCCAAAAGGTATCAGACATGGGTACAGCCACCTAAAGGTATCAGCCATGGGGACATACCACCAAAAGGTATGAGACATGGGGACAGACCACCAAAATGTATCAGACATGGGGACAGACCTCCAAAAGGTATCAGACATGGGAACAGACCACCCAAAAGTATCAGACTTGGGGACATACCACCAAAAGGTATCAGACATGGGCACATAACACCAAAATGGTATCAGACATGGGACAGATCACCCAAATGTATCAGACATGGGACGGACCACCCAAAGGTATCAGACATGGGGACAGACCACCAAAAGGTATCAGACATGGGAACAGACAACCCAATGGTATCAGACATGGGACAGACCACCAAAGGTATCAGACATGGGGACAGGCCACCTAAAGATATCAGACATGGGACAGAACAACCAAAGGTATCAAACATGGGGTCAGACCATCCAAAGTTATCATACATAAGGACAGACCACTCAAAGGTATCAGACATGGGACAGACCACCCAAAGGTATCAGACATGGGGACAGACCACCAAAAGGTATCAAACATGGGAACAGACCACCCAAAGGTATCAGACATGGGACAGACCACCAAAAGGTATCAGACATGGGGACAGGCCACCTAAAGATATCAGACATGGGACAGACCACCAAAAGGTATCAGGCATGGCAACATACCACCAAAAGGTATCAGATATGGGGACAGACCACCAACATGTATCAGACATGGGGACAGCTCACCAAAAGGTATCAGACATGGGACAGACCACCCAAAGGTATCAGACATGGGGACAGACCACCCAAAGGTATCAGACATGAGGACAGACAACCCAAAGGAATCAGACATGGGGACAGATGACCCAAAGGTATCAGACATGGGGAAGGACCACCCAAAGGTATCAGACAAGGGGTCAGACCATCCAAAGTTATCAGACATAAGGACAGACCACTCAAAGGTATCAGACATGGGACAGAGCACCCAAAGGTATCAGACATGGGGACAGACCACCAAAAGGTATCAGACATAGGAACAGACCACCCAAAGGTATCAGACATGGGACAGACCACCAAAAGGTAACAGGCATGGGGACAGGCCACTTAAAGATATCAGACATGGGACAGACCACCAAAAGGTATCAGCCAGGGGACAGACCATCCAAAGGTATCAGCCATGGGACAGACCACACAAAAGTTTCAGACATGGGGATAGACTACCCAAAGGTATCAGACATGGGGACAGACCACCCAAAAGGTATCAGACATGGGGACAGACCACCCAAAGGTATCAGACATGGGAACCAACCACCCAAAGGTATCAGACATGGGACAGACCACCCAAAGGTATCAGACATGGGGTCAGACCATCCAAAGTTATCAGACATAAGGACAGACCACTCAAAGGTATCAGACATGGGACAGACCACCCAAAGGTATCAGACATGGGGACAGACCACCAAAAGGTATCAGACATGGGAACAGACCACCCAAAGGTATCAGACATGGGGCAGACCACCAAAAGGTATCAGACATGGGGACAGGCCACCTAAAGATATCAGACATGGGACAGACCACCAAAAGGTATCAGGCATGGCAACATACCACCAAAAGGTATCAGCAATGTGGACAGACCACCAAAAGGTATCAGATATGGGGGCATACCCCCAAAAGGTATTGTAGTGTAGTTCCTATAGTCCCAATAGGCTCTGCGCATTGGAATAATATATTCAGTAGTGTAGACGTAGGACTGAGGTTATCTAGGTCTTTACTGACTATATTAGACTGAAGTTTTTTGCCAGCTAGCTCAGAGTTCACTAGAAACTTTCTCGAATAAGCGAGGAGGAGTTTAACCTCCCTGGATAGACAAGAAGGGATTTAGTTTCTGACAACCATAAAACATGACAACTTTGCTCTCCCTGAATAAGAGTATATCTCTAGAGTCATGTGAAAACAAAAGACAGCTATTTCACTCAGTCAAAGGTGCGTACTTAGTTTCACCAGATTGCAGAGAAAAAGAGAGACGGGCGTTTCCAATAAAAGGTGTTATTTATTGAGCAGTCTCTTTCCTCATACAAGAGAAATGAATTGCTACAATTGCAATACTTATAGTTAAGTAAAGTGCATACAGTAAAAGCGGGATTATAAAATAATACTGTAAAAGCATTGATATGGTTTCTTAGCCATATGATACTTTAAAATGGATAAAATAGATACATACATATATACATTGACTAATGGTACTCAACTGGTGCTTCTAACTACGCCTACCCCGGTGTACCTGACCTAAGCCTAATACATGGGAGGGAGTAAGTAAGTAGCAGTTTAAGTTAAGTTTGGTTTGCGAAGAATCTGACACAAGAATTCTCTGTAAGGGTTTAGTCAGTTCAGTACCTGGGTATTAGAAGGCAGGAGGGCTGGTATCTCTCTCTCAGGACTTGGTATCCCAGTCACCCGCAAGGGTAGGCTGGAAACGCCGCAGGCTGGATTTCTCGGCAAGAGAAAAGACAGCGTCTTTCTCAGCGCATCAAAAGGGAGGGGCAGCGTCTGTGGGCTCTCGCACCAGCTGGGCTCTCGGGCAAGTAGTCACTGCTCCAGATTCACCACCACCGTGTGTTTGCTTAAGGCAGCGTTGGTATATTTATACCTGAAAGGTGCCGGGTTTGACGTAAGGATGGACATAAGATGTCAATAAAGATGTCACTAAGGACTGGTCGTTCTTACAGTGCTTTACAGGAGTTCTCGGACGAAATCAAAACAATAGCAGCGGGGATTTCCCAGGTTGCTGGAGGCTTGGATTTGTTTAAGAACTCGTGTGCTTTCTAGGGGGCTGAAGGAATAGGCTTGCTTAATGTGACAGCATGCGCTATGACCGAATTATGAAAAGGGTTTCTGTGCCGTTGCAGGGATATTATTGATTTATAACCGGACAAGGGCAAAGAATAGGATATTGATTCAGGTACCTAGATAAAACACACTACACCCACTCCACGAATTCATGTCCATAATTACTAAACTAAGCAATAGTAAACATATCTAACGGTGCATTTGTATACCGATCCACCCCAAAATAAATGATTTTGCATCTGAAATGGTATATGCGAAATACACGAAAATGAGTATAGGTACTGTATGCTTTCAAGCAGTGTAATCATTCAAAAAAAGATGCACATATATCGCAGCATGAATGATTTGCGAAAATTACACATGAAATGGCTCTTAATACAGAAAAGAAAAGTGCGAGACCATTCCATCACATATAAATACAGTTGTTTGTAAATATGCTGGAGGCTGAGTTAATATATTGTCTCTAGAGTTCCTAAAAATAGAAGCTCTGTTCTCTAAGAATAGTTCTACTTTAAGCAGATGATGAGTGCCAAAAAAAGTAAATATTTTGGAATCGGGGAAAAATAGTTTCGTTTTCAAGGGAAGAAGTCAAAACAGTTCCAAATTTTTTCAGAAGCTTTTGTTTTTCAAAGCTGAAGGCCAAATTCAGAGTTCAGGGAACGCTGAGTGCTCATTGCTTAAAAGTTTATTCTTTCTGTTCGGGCGAGAACATCATTTCAGACAGACTTTCAAAAAAGCAGTTTACCGCTTCAGGTGAAAGTTCGACCAAGTTGGAAAATGCCGCAACTATGCAATCGTGAGCATGATTGCTATCATTGATGACAGGATCAGCAGTGCTCACAGAGGGTCGTACCTGGTTGATGCTGCTCTAATCTTGCACTTCACTACCCTTCAATCGCAGTGGTGAAGTCTCAACGAATGCCGTCATCAGGATGGGTAACCGCTGGGGACAACACGATGCATGAGCCTTTACTGGTTCAGCAAAGTATCTGTATCCAATGGTACTTCTGATTGTAGTGTAAGACAGACGTCTAACACGCATTCTTCTCCGCACAGCATACATCTTAACACAGGTAAGATACAGTTTTGCCAGATGAGTCTGAATGAAAGAAACCAGGTCATATTCAGATCTCTTAGCCGGGCTAATCCAAGGACTTTAGTTATGCGGTCCCGATAGCGTATAGCTAGGATTGTTTCTTCCATTGTTGCTGGAGTCTTGTCTGTGACATGGCTTGCCATAACGAAGCAGGAGAGTCAAAAATAAAATGCCTGCTACGAGTCCCAACAGGAGTGGAAGGCCGCCAAAGAGTGAATGGACAAAATTAAGAAAAATGTCCAGGACTGCTTTGAAAGGTGTCAACAGTCCCGAAAAAAGTGTCTTAAATACACTCGGAGTACCATTCGTATCAGAAATGTTTAAGATTTCATTTAGCATTTCTGCGAAGTGTAGGGGGCAATTTGCTGATAAAAGGTTATGAATCTCTGCCTTTGTACATACAACTTGGAGATCATACGTTTCTTTTGATGACATCAAGTGCACTGGCGTCTGTAGAAGAACAGACTTCATTCTGCTTAAAGTATCAATTCGAATAGAAGAGATTTTCAGACTGGGTCAAATTTTTCCCTCCCTGTCTGGAGTGTCGTTGGGATACATTACTTGCTCACAGCAAGTGACCCTGGACGTTACACTTACGAGATAAGCTTTTCCTGGCACCAGGCCACAACATCTGTGGTCCACAATTAGAATGTAGCTCCCGTTAGAAAGCCGTCTAAAGAATGGCTCTATTCGAGTTGCAGGTGTGCCAAGCTGGTGACATGAAAGGTTATTTGAAGTCCCCTCACAGGCCCCATGCAAATTTATGCCCTGACACAGAAGTATACCACTTAGTGATTTTTCACAATTATCACCACTAAGAAATACATTCTGTCCTTTTTCACTATAACATGTGTGTGTGTAAGGTAATTTCCATGATGACTTGATGTATCCTTTACCCAACCTTTCATACTGGCCTGCCTGTATATACTGTTGGCAGTATCGAAATTGGAAAGTCGTTATCGGAATAGTTATTATCCCGCGTATTATCCATTCAATGACAGGTCGTTCTGACATTGTCAATGGTAATCTCTCAAGTTTTTCAATGCTCAGAATTGTATATTTTCCTCCCTTTTGTGCCAAGCTGATTTGTATATCAGTAAGGTTAAAGATAGAGAATAGTGACGTTGTGTTGATTAAACGCCAAGGCACGTAGCCTGAACACAGATTTTGTAACGTCCAGCCAAGCTGTACAATAGAACGCAATTGGGACTGACCATGTTGTAACATTAGCATGTCCTGTTCTATTATATCGATTGCAGATGATACAATACTGTCCAGTGAATATATTCTGGAAGACAGAGTCATTAACCCATTGTCCACAACAGAAAGTGATTTTTCCAAATTAATACGGTCAATTTCCCGTATTTTCTCTGCTGTTTTAATTTGAGTTACTTTCCAAGCTTCGTTATAAGCTGCATATATAGAGGCCGCTATGAAACGTTTTTGACGCTGTTTGCGTGGTCCCATAATGAAATCACGCAAGTCAGCACCTTCTTTAGGTAAAGTTAAGTGTTGCTTAATTTCTGCCAGTGTGGATGTATGTAGCCATTCGAGGCATAGTTTACCCACACTGTATGTTGTTACAATCCCTGGATGTTGTCGCTGGGAGTATCTAGGGTCTGGCCTGGTCAATTTGAACCCCTGTATTTTGTTCAGGAATCTATCTTGACAGTTATTTGTGTCTGTGGGCCAGATCAACCATTTCTTCCAATCAGGATGTGTTCTGTTTTGGTTAAAAGTATGGGCTACGTCTATCTCAACATCTGTAGGTCTATTACTGTCAGGTGTTGGCTTTGGAATTGACGGTTTGTTTAAGTCTTTAATTTTGGCTAGGCCAAGACAAGTTGTTTGTTGAATTGTGTCATTCAAAAATATAATTTGTTCTGGGATCATGCAGGCTCTGAATAATGATTCTATACCTTCGACTTGCCAGTCTTTAGTACCCCAGATTGTTTTCGTTTCAATGTTATGTTTCCAAAAATCAAAACCAAATGTATTCATTTTTTCATAAAATGATTCTGAATAGATAAATTTTGTATTTGTTAGCATGGTTTTCATTCCTGTCTTATTTAACAGTTTGAAATAAAATGTTTCTGCGTCACTTGTGTTAAACCCTGAGAAGTATGGAAATTTCTCATAGAATGTTTTTGAGCTACCTTTTGGTGGAGTTGCACAATGTTCCCATTGATTATAATTTAAAACAGTTCTAGGCTGAGCAGATTTATGCAAATAATGGTTACCATAGTGGTTGTAGCAGTACATCTGATCATAATTTGATGAACCCTGTAAATAATCATGTTCTGTAAATTTTGCTGACATAACTAAGTCCGACATCATATCATTAATACTTTCAAAGTCCCAATCATCAGAGAATGTGCTCGGTTTTACAAAGTCACTTAATGAAACCTTGAATTGATGTGGATACTTCAAGAGTTCGACCGGGCCATATATATCGTACTCTGTTTTGTCCCATGCTACCCCACCGGGTAATGGATTGGCTGTGAAGTTTACTGAAGAAAGTTCTCTTTTCTCGATGTGTGAAGACTTGTGTGGCTTTAGGACCAGGTTAATGTTCTGGCTTGCTGTGTGCATTGTAACATATTTTCCCTCAATGAAGTGTCCCAAGCATAGTACCATGATGAGCCAAAGCAGGAGGAAAAGTACACCTAGCACCACCCAAAATTCAATCCATGGGGAAATCAGATAGGTCTCCTTTAGTTGATGAAATAGTTTTTTAGCCTTGTCTTTAAAAGTTGTTGATGATGTTGGCTGTTCCTCAGGTTCGCTCGGATCCTCAGAAAAGTCATCGAAGTTGATGAAGTAGCCTGACGCAGTTCTGTCAATTATTGGAATTGCTTCTGGATTTTTCCTTGTTTTATTAGCATAGTCTGTGGCTACATCATTGTAGACAGGTGTTTCTTGACAAATTGTTGTAATTTGGGTTTCAAGAGGCATAAGTTCCATGGCTTTGTTGCATAGTCCTTGTTTATTCACTGTAGGTTTATCAAATGTGATTAGTCTCTCAGTTTGAACCTCTTGATTTGTAGCAAACTTTGGTGTTCTGCTACTTCTTGGGAGACCACTTGGCCTACTACTTATTATTGGCCACATGATTGTGGTTTAACCAGGTCAATAGATACAACTCGGTTCTCCTTTTTACCAGCAAGGGGCGGTAGTACAACTGATCTTGTTCCGTTGACAGCTAAGACAGGTACTGCTTTTCTGTAAGAAGGCCCAAATTCCTTCTTCACCGCGATTTTCTCTCTGACCAGATCCCCAATCTTTGGAATCCAGACAGGCCTTGCTGGGACAGGTGGTTTCTCTTCAGTGGCTGTTGGCTGTTGTTTCAACTTTATGTTGCTCAGGTCTTTTCTTGTTTCATTTAAGTCCTGTAAAATAGCCAAACGATCTTTGATATCAAAGCATTTTCTTTCTACCACTGAAGTTTGACTATCGAGGTCCTGGATATGCATTCTAGTCCCGAACAATAGTTCGTACGGACTGAAACCTTTTAGAGAATTTCTTGGCAGATTATTAAGACTACGTTGGACACTTATTAAATGTTTGACCCACCTAACACCCGAACCTAATACCTTTGCCGTTATAGATTGCTTTATGTCTCGGTTTTTTCTTTCCACAAGACCGTTTCCCTCAGGATGGAAGGGACAAAAATACCGCAATGCAATGCCCATGCTGGTCATGGCCTCCTTATAAGCTCGAGAGCTAAAAGCAGGACCCTGATCAGAGTGTAGCATGCCAATTGCGTATGTGCTGATAAAGACTCGCAAATCTTTTATAACAGTTCAGACGTCAGCCGAGAGCTGGGGTCTACATTTTAAGTGAAGCTAGTCTTAAATAATATTAATGGGACACATTATTACTGGGTTTTTGCATATAGATGGCATTGTTCTCTCTAAGCGAAGGGCCATGGCAATACACCGGCCGGTTCGCCACTGCGATCTCTGTTGCAGTTTGGGCAGTTTTTTGCTAATTTGTGATGTTGTAGGCTCATTCCCGGCCACCAGTATATTGATTGTAATTCTTTCAGAGATTCCTTAATCTTAAGGTGTCTTAGACCCTCACCCAGATGTGCATCTGCCACTAATAAGTTTCTCCTGTTCGTGTTTGGAATCACTCTATCCCCCACTCCAGGGATTTGAGCAAAAGGAACGGAGTTTGCATCGATTACATATGTATAATTGAGTGGATAGTTGACAGGTAGTGCTGAACAGTCGCCTTTTGATGACGTTTTTACCGCCAGCATCGTTTCCCCGTCTACGTATTTTCCTGAACGCTTTTTTGTAGCTACGGAAGCCTGCTTACTTGCTTCCGCTGTGGCTGTCTCAGCCAATGAATTCCCTGAAACGTGAACGCCATCACATTCATGACTCAATGAATGTATCACGTGAGTCTTTGGTAGTTCTTACTGTAAAAGAACTACTTGTTCCCAAAGCGATTTATGCTTTATTGTGGCACCTGTGTCATCTTTGTAACCGTTTTGAACCCAGTTCTGCAAGTCGTTATTGTATGATTTGACGCAGTAATACGAATCTCACACTATTAGTGTCGGGAATTCGCGATCCGCATTATCTAGCACCATTTTCAACGCTATTATCTCAGTTTGTTTATCTGAATTATTTTCTACAGAGTGTGATTTTGTTACCAGAGGTCTTAATTTACCTCCGCGCCACACGTATTTAACAATCTCGCATGTGGCGTTATAGGCTTGTTTTCCCCAAACCGAAGGTTGTGCATGTCCGTCTGTGTATATTACACAGGCGTACTGTCGTATGGGCAGAATGTCGATTGGCAGAGGATATTCTCTTTCATATTCTAGATTTTTTAATTTTTTTCATTTCCGGGTCAAAATAGTATTTCACTTTGTCTGTAGCAAGAGAATTTTCCCATTGTATCCATTTTGGATTTAATGCCACAGTAGGTAAATTACATGGGCTTGTTAATGCCTCAAAGGCTGATTCTGCTGTTCTGACAGTAATCCTTCTGCCATCAGCTTGGTCTCTTTCTTTTGCTACAGCTGTTTGAACCGCATGAACAATGTTTTCCTTAATGCTGAATGTTTTTTCAGCTTCTGTGTACAAATGTGATTTGTATGCTATTGGTACCTTTTCCCCCTCATTAGAGGTTAGGTATGTGAATCCGCATCTTCCTGGGATGACTCGGATCACAAGGTTGCGTGTGTTATCGCGTGTTTGCAATTTTGTTTTAGCTAACATGTCTGTTTGCAATGATCTCAAAATTTCTGTGTGTTTTTGAGTTTCCATTGATTGTTTTAAAATCTGGTTTTATTAGTTCATAGAGAGGTTTAACCCTCTCTGCATAATTTAGAATGTAAGTTCTTCCGAAATTCAGGAAACCTAGAATTGATTGTAAGTTTTTCAGCGTTCTTGGTGCTTGGATTACAGCACATTTCTCCAAGAAATTGTCTGCCAGGCTTTTGCCTTCACTTGATAATTCATATACTAAAAACAGGACAGTTAGATGGGCAATTCGTGACTTTTTAAAGTTGAATTTGTAACCCTCTGCTGCGAACCCAAGTATTATGGTGTTCACTCTTTTCAAGAGAGTATCCAAGTCATCATCTGTTAGATAGATGTCATCGACATAAGATAATGCCTCATCATCATACATTTGTAGTAACTCTGTTACTCTCGCTGAGAATAATCCTGGGCTGTTCTTGAACCCCTGGGGGAGTCGACAGAATTTTTACTGCGAGCCCATTATTGAGAAAGCGGTCAAATACCTGCTTTCAGGTGCTATATTTTGACAAAAGAATCCATTAGAGATGTCTAATGTTGTTTTGTATTTTTTGCGCACGATGTTATTCATTAGTGCTGCACTATGTGAGTTTTGTACTGCAAAGGTTTTGCAACATGAGTTAAGGTGTCTGTAGTCCAAAACTAGAAGATATGAATCGTCTGGCTTGGAGACAGGAAACAAAGGGTTATTCATTTGTGAGGTGCATGTTTCAATCACCCCCTGGTATTCAAGTTGATCTAAGATCTCCCTGACCTGTTTTTTAGCTTCTTGCTTAATTGGGTACTGCCTTTGTGCAGTTGATTGATTTTTTAACTGGATTTTCTGAGGAGGAGAGTCCTCATCCCATCCAACATGGTTTTTATATAATGCAGGAGCTTGGGCTACTGCCCACTTTCTTGCAAGTGTATATTTTTAATGAATTGGAATGTGATTTGAGAAGGCAGGCATATTCATTTCTTCGCCATGAGGGCACTCCCATACAAACTCCGGTGGCCAGTCTTTTTCAGGTAAAAGGATGTCATAGCCTTTGGAGAGGTTATCCCAAAATAGACCCCTTATTTTCCTAGTCTTATCTCCCTCTATACGTAATGTTATTTCGTATATTTTATGAGGTTTGCTAACTCTGATATCTGCAGTTTCCACCTGAATGTATTCATTCGTGTCCACTGTCTCCAGATGATTCATCAGGATCTTGCGAGCTATGCTCACTTCTGCTGCGCTGTCTAGCATTGTCTGAGCCCACTCTCCGTTTTTCAGCTGTGTCCTCAGGATCCTCGGCATGTTTGACTATTTTAATGCTGGCTACCTTGTTTTTTGGAAATTGTAGTTTTTTACTTTGATGAGCAGGTTCTTTGTCTTTGGACTTCACGTGCTCTTCCCTGTGTTCTGACCGTCCTCTTCTTTCCGATTTCTGCGAGGAAGTCTGAAAAGATCGAGAGGGACGTGTATCAATATCTTGATATCTATCAGGTTTCTTCAAATTATCCCTATTTCTAAGGTTGTATATTTTCTCAGAGGGCTCCCTCTGGGGAGACCTGTGTCCTTGGTCCGGAGATCTTTCTCTCCACCGAGGAGACTTTCCTCTGGACTGGAATCTTTTTTCTTTGGGAGTGGATTGTTTATTTCCATCCCAGCTCTTTTTTGGAGTGTTTAAATTATTTTTAATAAATATCTTTTCAGGATTTTCAGTTAGCTGGGGTTTTACTGGTTTCCCACCCAAACTATCTCTTCATAGCTCTTCATAGGATTTTTCTATGATTCTGGCAAGTTCAAATGGCTGTTCTGCTATATCTGTTTCCTTCAATTTCTGGCGGATCGCCACAGATGCTGCTTCTCCTTTTATGTTAGATAATAATAAAGCTGAGACCTGCTTGAAGTCTTTCAGTAATTTCATACCCAGAGTTAAAGCAGGTTCTGGACCGTATTCATTTTGAATTTGTCTTAGTACATCGGGTATTACCGCCATGGACGGAACACCATGTGTTTTTGTGTAAATGGAAGCAAAGACTGTGCCCCAAGTGTCACAGTCCTCCACATGTGGTGCGATCCCCATTGGAAGACAGATAGTCAGAATTCTGTGTTTCTCAGTAGGGGTAGTATCCGGAAATACTGCCTCTATTTGAGTGATTTTTTGTGCTAGCCAGAATGGAATTTGTTCCCGTTTTGCGGGTACTTTACCCAGACATGACTGTATGTTCTGTGGTGTTATTTTATTTGTATTCCCCTGATGAGGGGTCAGCTGTGGAATGTTAATAGCTGGTTGGACTGTTGAAGTCCGCATTACATATTGGACTAATTGTCTATGTATTTTAATCAGTTGTTTTAACTGTTCCAAAAGTTCTGGTATTGACATTTTTTTCAATGTCGGGATGTGGTGTGTAGCTGGCTAGAACCGGCCACGTTACTCCTGGTCTTCCTAGTGGCCCGAGCCTGGTTATGTGATTATTATGTTTTAGGGCGCCTTTAAACCAGAGCAGGTGCTCTTGGTATTTTAATGGGATTTCCACCTCCTCGAAAAGAGTGTACTCATCCGGTGGTTGCTCTATTTTGTAATAGTGGAACTCATGTATGACAGCGTTTGCTGCTGGAAAGTTTATCCATGAAAAGAATACCTCTGTCTGCCGATATTCATGTGCCTCAATTACGAATATGACCGTACCACCTCTCGATGTCAGTCCGTTTTCTATTAGTTTAATAGTTATAGTTTTTCTTATGCTGACCGGGATGAGTGTTGCATCCGGGTCTTGCTGTAGGAGACTTGTGTCTTCCGCTAGGAGTTCAGCTGCTATTCTAGCTGTCTCCCTATCTCCTTCACCTTCTGACATTTTACTGACAGGAAGTTTTTTTGTTGCAGATCAAGTTTTCAAGGAAACAAAGATTAGGTGCACAATATTTTGGAACACTGTATCCTTCAACGTTAAATAAACCAAAAACTATACATAGAAATCTCTTTCTACTAAGTTCCGGCGGATTTTAACCTTTGACCTACTCCAGACGTCTTTGGAGTATTTACGGGAGAAAGGGTCTGTGTGAAAAATCACGACTGAGTTACTCTAACGTCTTGCGTTAGATTTATCGCCTTACCAAACGTTGGGCGCCATGTAGTGTAGTTCCTATAGTCCCAATAGGCTCTGCGTGTTGGAATAATATATTCAGTAGTGTAGACGTAGGACTGAGGTTATCTAGGTCTTTACTGACTATATTAGACTTAAGTTTTTTGCCAGCTAGCTCAGAGTTCACTAGAAACTTTCTCGAATAAGCGAGGAGGAGTTTAACCTCCCTGGATAGACAAGAAGGGATTTAGTTTCTGACAACCATAAAACATGACAACTTTGCTCTCCCTGAATAAGAGTATATCTCTAGAGTCATGTGAAAACAAAAGACAGCTATTTCACTCAGTCAAAGGTGCGTACTTAGTTTCACCAGATTGCAGAGAAAAAGAGAGACGGGCATTTTCAATAAAAGGTGTTATTTATTGAGCAGTCTCTTTCCTCATACAAGAGAAATGAATTGCTACAATTGCAATACTTATAGTTAAGTAAAGTGCATACAGTAAAAGCGGGATTATAAAATAATACTGTAAAAGCATTGATATGGTTTCTTAGCCATATGATACTTTAAAATGGATAAAATAGATACATACATATATACATTGACTAATCGTACTCAACTGGTGCTTCTAACTATGCCTACCCCGGTGTACCTGACCTAAGCCTAATACATGGGAGGGAGTAAGTAAGTAGCAGTTTAAGTTAAGTTTGGTTTACCAAGAATCTGACTCAAGAATTCTCTGTAAGGGTTTAGTCAGTTCAGTACCTGGGTATTAGAAGGCAGGAGGGCTGGTATCTCTCTCTCAGGACTCGGTATCCCAGTCACCCGCAAGGGTAGGCTGGAAACGCCGGAGGCTGGATTTCTCGGCAAGAGAAAAGACAGCGTCTTTCTCAGCGCGTCAAAAGGGAGGGGCGCGTCCGTGGACTCTCGCATCAGCTGGGCTCTCGGGCAAGTAGTCGCTGCTCCAGATTCACCACCACCGTGTGTTTGCTTAAGGCAGCGTTGGTATATTTATACCTGAAAGGTGCCGGGTTTGACGTAAGGATGGACATAAGACGTCAATAAAGATGTCACTAAGGACTGGTCGTTCTTACAGTGCTTTACAGGAGTTCTCGGACGAAATCAAAACAATAGCAGCGGGGATTTCCCAGGTTGCTGGAGGCTTGGATTTGTTTAAGAACTCGGTGTGCTTTCTAGGGGGCTGGAGGAATAGGCTTGCTTAATGTGACAGCATGCGCTATGACCGAATTATGAAAAGGGTTTCTGTGCCGTTGCAGGGATATTATTGATTTATAACCGGACAAGGGCAAAGAATAGGATATTGATTCAGGTACTTAGATAAAACACACTGCAGTATCAGACATGGGGACAGACCACCCAAAGGTATCAGACATGGGACAGACTACCCAAAGGTATCAGACATGGGGACAGACCTCCAAAAGGTATCAGACATGGGTACAGCCACCTAAAGGTATCAGACATGGGGACATACCACCAAAAGGTATGAGACATGGGGACAGACCACCAAAATATATCAGACATGGGGACAGACCACCAAAAGGTATCAGACATGGGAACAGGCCACCCAAAGGTATCAGACATGGGACAGAACAAACAAAGGTATCAGACATGGGGTCAGACCACCCAAAGGTGTCAGACATGGGGACAGACCACCAAAAGGTATCAGACATGGGGACATAACACCAAAATGGTATCAGACATGCGACAGATCACCCAAATGTATCAGACATGGGACGGACCACCCAAAGGTATCAGACATGGGGACAGACCCCCAAAAGGTGTCAGACATGGGGACAGACCACCAAAATGTATCAGACATGGGGACAGACCACCAAAATGTGTCAGACATGGGGACAGACCCCCAAAAGATGTCAGACACGGGGACAGACCACCAAAAGGTATCAGACATGGGAACAGGCCACCCAAATGTATCAGACATGCGACAGCCCACCCAAAGGTATCAGACATGGGGTCAGACCACCAAAATGTATCAGGCATGGGAACAAACCACCTAAAGGTATCAAACATGGGACAGAACACCCAAAGGTATCAGACATGGGACAGAGCACCCAAAGGTATCAGACATGGGACAGACCACCCAAAGGTATCAGACATGGGGTCAGACCATTCAAAGTTATCAGACATAAGGACAGACCACTCAAAGGTATCAGACATGGGACAGACCACCCAAAGGTATGAGACATGGGAACGACCACCAAAAGGTATCAGACATGAGGACATACCACCAAAAGGTATCAGACATGGGGACAGCCCACCAAAAGGTATCAGACATGGGACAGACCACCCAAAGGTATCAGACATGGGACAGACCACCAAAAGATATCAGACATGGGGACAGACGACCCAAAGGTATCAGACATGGGGACAGATGACCCAAATGGATCAGACGTGTGGACCACCCAAAGGTATCAGACATGGGAACAGACCACCCAAAGGTATCAGACATGGGCTCAGACCATCCAAAGTTATCAGACATAAGGACAGACCACTCAAGGGTATCAGACATGGGGCAGACCACCAAAAGGTATCAGACATGGGGACAGACCACCAAAAGGTATCAGACATGGGAACAGACCACCCAAAGGTATCAGACATGGGACAGACCACCAAAAGGTATCAGACATGGGGACAGGCCAGCTAAAGATATCAGACATGGGACAGACCACCAAAAGGTATCAGGCATGGCAACATACCACCAAAAGGTATCAGATATGGGGACAGACCACCAACATGTATCGGACATGGGGACAGCCCACCAAAAGGTATCAGACATGGGACAGACCACCCAAAGGTATCAGACATGGGGACAGACAACCCAAAGGTATCAGACATGGGGACAGATGACCCAAAGGTATCAGACATGGGGACAGACCACCCAAAGGTATCAGACA
This sequence comes from Lissotriton helveticus, assembly GCF_964261635.1. Classification (NCBI taxonomy): domain Eukaryota; kingdom Metazoa; phylum Chordata; class Amphibia; order Caudata; family Salamandridae; genus Lissotriton; species Lissotriton helveticus. Next base: position 1,307,009,245 of record NC_136061.1, read on the forward strand.
TGGGGACAGACCACCCAAAGGTATCAGACATGGGAACCAACCACCCAAAGGTATCAGACATGGGACAGACCATCCAAAGGTATCAGACATGGGGTCAGACCATCCAAAGTTATCAGACATAAGGACAGACCACTCAAAGGTATCAGACATGGGACAGACCACCCAAAGGTATCAGACATGGGAACAGACCACCCAAAGGTATCAGACATGGGACAGACCACCAAAAGGTATCAGACATGGGGACAGGCCACCTAAAGATATCAGACATGGGACAGACCACCAAAAGGTATCAGGCATGGCAACATTTCACCAAAAGGTATCAGATATGGGGACAGACCACCAAAAGGTATCAGATATGGGGACATACCCCCAAAAGGTATCAGACATGGGGACAGACCACCCAAAGGTATCAGCCATGGGACAGACTACCCAAAGGTATCAGACATGGGGACAGACCTCCAAAAGGTATCAGACATGGGAACAAACCACCCAAAGGTATCAGACATGGGGACAGACCACCAAAAGGTATCAGAAATGGGGACAGACCACCAAAAGGCATCAGAAATGGGAGCAGACCACCCAAAGGTATCAGACATGGGAACGGACCACCCAAAGGTATCAGACATGCGGTCAGACCACCCAAAGGCGTCAGACATGAGGATAGACCACCAAAAGGTATCAGACATGGGGACAGTCCACACAAAGGTAGCAGACATGAAGACAGACCACCAAAAGGTATCAGACATGGGGACAGACGAATGCAGAGCAGAAGACCTGCGGACATACCACCACAGAGAATTTAGAATGTCAGACTAATACATGCCATGACGTATGGGAGCAGACTACTGCTGACAAGACCGAGGCAGTTTGGGAGGTGGTGGCATGTCAACCCAAGGTAGCATCTACCCAGTCAGAAAAAGGGAGTAGGGAGAATACATGGGAAGATTGGACATCTTGGGATTTCCTTTGTCTAACAGAAGCAAAGCAGGCTGGTGACTAACAGAAAAACACACACAAGGCAGGGGACACAAAGCTTAAGAATTTATTTGTAAAAAAAGACACTTATTTGAACTACATTGTTTTTGACAATGTAAAATCTCTGACAATAAACATGAATGTGCCCGTTCTCTACTGCATCAGTGGGTGATCTTTTCCTGGCACACCCACTGATGAGCTATGCATCTCTCCATTTGATAGTCACCCCCAATCTCTGCAGTGGGAGCCCCTCCCATATCAGAAGTACATTTTGCCCTCTCCCTATCTCAATAGCGGCTCCGTTGTCACCCTTCTGTACCTCCCAACAGATCATGCATTCCAAACCTGAGAGTGCTGAAGATCTCTGCACCCACTTCCCCGTCCCTCATCTCCACAATGGACAATACTCTCCATCTCACAGCTGCAACTACCTACCCCTATCTATCAACCTATTTTCCATTCTTAATATCTGTGTCACTTCTTCTTTCATGCTAGTGGGCAGCTATTACTTCTCCATTCTGTTGCTTTAACTCTGTCTCATTAAATACCAGCAAATGCCATCTGTTACATGATTGTGACCCTTTACCTTTGTCACCAACATTACCTATACCATAGGTCACCGACCTGTGACACATCACACCGCATAACAACTCAATTCAACCACAAATCCCTACACCCTACTCATCTGTCTCAATTATTCTGCACCTTATATCCTGCCACATCACATTTTTAACAAGTTCCCTTGAATCTGTATCTATTTATCTGTTCCTTTTGTTTCAGTCATTTGCACTCTGTCCCTTCACTCTCAAAAAAACAATCTTCCTCCCAAATGCAAAGCTCTCCGTTCACCATTTCTCAACTCTTTCTCCTTTCACATCTCCTACCCATTCCAACATTCTATTCACAACCTCCACTACCGCTTCGCACCACAAATGCTAGGCCAATCAGCTTTTTGACTTCTCTGCCCTTATCACTGAACCTCCTCATCCTGCTTTCACCTACCAACATTTGCTTCTCTGTCTCCAGTACTACCGCACCCTACTCCTTGACTTATCAGAATCCACATCTCTGCTGCACCCCACTCCTTACCATCATGCCCCTCCAGCCAGCAACTTTCCCTTATTTCTGTTTTTCGTACCTCCTTACCAGTGGCATGAGGCAAAATGATGGGGCCCCTGCAGAATGTGAGGAGGGAAACCCGTATGAGTTTAAAAGCACCTACTGCACAGTTCCTTGTATTTCCAGCAGCTTTCAGACAACAATAAAAATGTCAAGATAACTCTGATGCTGCAAATGATCAGTTTAGTCTGACAGTTTTTACTCCTAATAAAGTAGCACAGAGGATTAATGTTGAAAGCTGGAAGAAAGCTCACAGGATCCAAGTTGGTAAGCAGACATCTTTATTGGATACAATATCTGCCAGCGGTAAGGACGTGGCTCATCCCAAGCCAGCCTGTGATTAACTGACACAGAGCGAACATAAGAACAGTGTGTGGAATGTGGAATGAACTAGGCACAGTGCTCCACGTGCATTAAAAGTGGTAAGTACAACACATCCTTTTCTCTTATAATAACAAATGAAAAGGAAAATAAAAGGAAAGCAGTTGAGAAAGCTAAAGAGAAGAGAAATGGAAAGAAAGAGTAGAAACAAGGGAAAGTTAGAGAGAGGCAAGGAAAACAAAACAATGAGGCTGAAAAGAGAACCAAGGTTAAGGAAGCAAACATAGGGAGAGAAAGGAACTAAAATGAACTTTAATTGCAACAATAATCACTGAGATAACCAGGAGGATGACGTCCTCTTCTCGGTCTCACTTCTCTCTCAGCATGAACACAAGGATCAAAGTTGGTGAACCATCACCACCACCCTGAGTAAAACAACGAACACCTGGATTGGCACCAGAGGAATGAGTTAATTCAGTGTCAGACATTGACATGAAAACATTGCTAGTGCTTTAATCATTGCCTTTATTCATTTTATTTATTTAATTATTACACTTGTATGGCGCAACAGCTACCCTGAGGGATTCCCGGCGCCTTGTGTCCGTACTCTACCAGGAGGAGTAAATATTATTGGTTGAATAGCCATGCCTTAATACCCTTCCGGTATTTTATGTAGCTTGGTTCTAGACGCAGTTTCAGTGGGTAGCGAGTTCCACAGAACAGGTGCCAGGTAGGCGAAAGAGCGTCCGCCCATTCGTACCTGTTTAAACCTCGGGACAACAAATCTTGCCTGATGTAGTGATCGAAGATTTCGAGAGGGGTATATTTATGAACCAGTTTACATAGGTAAGCTGGGGCTTCCCCTGTGTTTATTCTGAACATGTAACACGGCGCTTTAAATTTAGCTCTATTGCCCATCTTGAGCCAGTGTAAGTTGCGTAAATGTTCAGAAACATGTGACCGCCCAGGGAGATGGAAGAGTACCCTGGCTGCCGCATTTTGGACAACCTTTAGCCGCCGCATGATCTCTTTGTTGGCGTCTAGATATAAGATGTTCCCATAATCTAATCCAGAGCCAATCAAGGCCTGGACTACCGTTTTTTGCGCCCCTTCGGGGAGTTGCCACAAGATTTTTCTCAGCCACTTTAGAATGGCAAAGCAGATCAATGCTGTTTTGGCTGCTTGCAAGCGCATGGACAGTTTGTCATCGATTATCACTCCTAGGTTGCGAGCAGATTGCACTGCTACCGAGGTAGGCCCCATTTCCGAGGGCCAGTGGGCTGGACCCGAGAGCTCTTTTTGTTCTCCAAAATTGAGCAGTTCAGTTTTTTCCCCATTTAGTTTTAATTTCTTGGTGTGCATCCAATTCGCCATTCTCTGCAGCCCAGAGCGGAGAGAGGAGGTGTTAGCTTTATCTGTTGTTGATAGGGAGAACACCAGCTGTGTATCATCCGCATAAGAGAATATAGTGAGGCCAGTTTCTTCTGCTATTTTCGCTAAAGAGGTTATATAAATATTGAAAAGTAGCAAGCTCAAAATTGATCCCTGGGGCACTCCATATGGGGAAGTCAGAATGTTGAAGGTATTATTTTTGGAGAAAACCTGATAAGACCTGTCTGATAGAAAGTGTTCTAACCATGCCAACGCTGTTCCTCTAACCCCTATTCCTTCTAGGGTCTTAATCAGAGTTTCATGGGATATGGTGTCAAAAGCGGTACTCAAATCTAATAGAATGAGTACCACCCTGCCAGTATTATCCAGTTCTTGATGGATAGTTTCCGTTACTCCTAACAGGGTGGATTCAGTAGAGTAACCAACTCTGAAACTCGACTGAGAGGGGTGTAACAGCTTGTTGGTATTGACAAATTCCGCCAACTGTCTATTCACATGTTTTTCCAAAATTTTTGAGAATATTGGAAGGAGCGATACCGGTCGAAAATTTGAGAAGATCTCTGGATCACTATTCGCTTTTTTAAGTAGAGGCACTACCATGGCGCGCTTCCAGTCTTCTGGAATCACTGCTTCACTTAATGACGCATTTAGCAGTATTCTAATTACATTTAGGATGCCGGGATCAAGTTGTTTTTATAATATATGCTGGCATAGGGTCATTAGGTGAACTGGACTTAATGCTGTTTAGAATTTCCACAAAAGTGTTGGGGTCTAATGGCTGCCAGACTGTAAGCAATTTCCCAGAAGTACCAACCAGCTCGCTAGGCTTGCTGGGAGTTAGGGCCACTGTCGGGGTTAGATTCGGATCATCTCCTCCACTGAAATCCGAATAAATGTTAGATATTTTCTCATCAAAATAATTCGCAAGGAGATTACATTGTGTGGTGGACAGTGTTGGGGGTTCCGGTTGATGTGTTGCTCCCGCTAAGTCCTTTAATACTTTAAATAGAGTTCTGGGATTACTTTGTGCCTCTAAAATGGTGTTCTTTGTAAAATCCCCCTTTGCGATTTTACATGACAGGTGGTAGGCTTTTAAAGCTTGTTTATATGCTTCCCTACTGGCCGCATCATAGTATTTCCTCCACTGTCTCTCCAGCTTCTTGCAATTACTTTTTTCTATTTTAAATTTTTCAGAAAACCACGGGAGTGGGGGTTTACAGGACTTCCGCTTACTCCTCGTGAGTGGAATAACTGTATCTACGGCTTCAGATAGCCAGTTATTGATTTTATTATGATCCGTGACTCTAAGGTCATTTAGATTTAGATTGGGCTTTGAATTTGTTAGCTGGGAGTTGAGACCATCTATATTAATTTTTTTCCAGTTTCTAAACCAGGAAGCCGCAGACCTGTCCAGACCTTTAGCGGCTGATATCCTGATTTCAAAGCTAATCAGATAATGGTCGGACCAAGGTATAGGCAGTGCAGGCTCACACATTAGGTTACCAAAGTTAGCAAAAATCGGGTCTAATAGGTGGCCTGCTACATGCGTGGGACCCGTATTACATAGTTGCACATTGAGGGCTTCTAAGTCAGATAGAAGGTTGAGAACCATAGGGCAGTTGTGGTCCTCTAAATGCAAGTTAAAATCTCCAAGAATAGGGAAAATGGATGCTTCCAACAGGAGTGGGGTGATAAACTCTGGGAGAGCCGCCACCCATTCTCCAACCGCTCCTGGTGGCCAATAAATCAAAATCCCAATAAACGTGATTTGAGGTGTGAGGGTTAATTTAAAGAGACCAGCTTCGCAATTGTCCAGTGTTAGATCTTCCCATTTACATTTAAAATCTTTTTTAAAAATAATTCCTATACCTCCCCCACTTTGATTTATCCGATCTCTTCTGACTAAAGTATAATTTGGAGGTAAGGCTGTAGCAATGTCTGGGCCCGAGCTGGCATTTAGCCATGTTTCTGTCAAAAATAACGCATCTGATTTAAGATCCATTAGTAGGTTAAAAATATCCTTTTTGTGCTTAGGAAGCGATCTACAGTTTGTACTAATGAATTTGAAGTGTCCATTTGTCCTGGCCTTAACATTCTTAAACCATCCGTTCTCCCCTGTTATTCCTGACTCTAAGTGAGAGAAGGAGAATTTACATTCAGGACAGAGGGACGGTGGGTCCTCAAAGTTCAATATATTACAATGCGAGTGACTATTAGGCCTTAGGCTGTGCAAATCTCTATGCGAGTAAGTATAACACTTTGGGATTTGGGCTGGTCCCGGCGTACACATGAGCCGACTAAGTAGTGTTCCAGCAGTGTTCCCGCCCCGACGTCTAACCCGGAAGAATGTCGCTGTCCCGCCTTCACTCCCTCCACATCAAGCGGGAAACCCCGTGGTGGACCGGGGAGCCGGCGGACAGGACTGCGGGTGTTGGAGGAATCTAGCAAGGCAGTGAGTAGTTTTAAAATATCATTAAAACAGAGTGCTGTTAAAATCACGAATACTTATTAAAATCTGGCGTTACAATCATAGTGCAAAATAGCAATATTTTCACTCATACCAACTATTCCTGGCACCTGGTAGACGCAAATCTATCATTGAGAACAACATTGTCGATATCGCTGCCCTTCTGATAAAGAGCTTCACGCCAGTAGTTCCATTTATCCCCATTCTCAAGAACCAAAGAATGAGGTAATGCGCGCACCACCTTAAAGGGCCCAGAAAATTGGATAGACCAACATCAGTTCTGCCACTGCGTAGTTTCACCCAATCACCGGAGCAAATGCATCTGCAATGCTTACCCTTAGTTTGTAAAGTTGAAGAAGAAGAGGAGATGGGAGAGGTCTCCTTGATGACAAGATCTTTCATCCAAGTAGGAACAAGTTTGGTATTGGCCAATCTTCCACGCGTCATCTCAAAGGTTGTTTTCCCAGTCGTAGCATGCAAACTTGAGCGATAAGCCCACAACATTTCTGAAACTAATAAGTTAACATCACTCCTACTAGACATGGCCATCTGATTAGTGCCTTTAATTAATCTGTTGGCCCTCTCAACCATACCATTGCCTTGTGGGTTGTAGAGTAATGTGCGGTTCTGCTTAATACCATAAGTATTGAGAAAAGAGTGCATCTCCACAGAAGTAAGCTGAATGTCATTATCAGTAATGAAGAGGGAAGGTAAACCTTCCTCACCCCAAATTTCTTTCAGAGTGTTGATGGTTGTTTTGGTTGTGCTTTCCTTCATAAACTCCACCATCAACCACTTGATGTGAACATCAATGACAACCATAGCAAACCTGAAGTCTCTCCTAAGTTCTTTCATGGGACCAATGAAATCCAACGCAGATAGTGTGCCAGGGTTAACCAGGGTCAGCTATTTGCCCAACACTGCTTGCACATCCACCTTTAAACATTTCTTATTTTCTTTACATATTTCACATCTCTCAACCCAAACATCAACATCAGTAGCCATTCCAGGCCACCACCAATTCACTCTTAACCTTTTTTAGTAAGGATTTGGCCAGGATGACTATCATGTGCCAACTTGATAAGTTTAGTTCTTAATCCAGAAGGAGGAACGAATAATTCTCCTCTCATAATTAGAGTCTCACCACATAGAGACAACTCTTCCAATATCTTGATAAAAGGTCTAATGGAAGGAGAGACAGAAATTTCTCTTATACCAAATGTAAAATCAATCGCTTGAGTTCAAGCATGGAATTATCTAAAGACATCTTTTTGATCCATTCACTCTCAGAAATAGCTTGAGTTTCAAATACATTCAACACATCTTGTATGGAAGCTACAACTCCTTCTGTTTATTTCACCATAACAGCCAGTTTATCAACACCCTCCCACTCTAGAGAAAGTCTTGACAAGCAATCAGCCTGAATGTTTTTCCAACTCTATATGGGCTTTTATAGCAGTACTCATGTAAGCGAGAGGCCAAGCTAGCTAGTCTTGCAGAACATTTAGTGGTCCCTCCTGGTAACAACACCTTAATTAAGAGCTTCTGATCGGATCTCAATCTAAACTTGGAACCCCACAAATAAATTCTGAAATATTCACAACCCCAAGCCGCAGCTAAAGTTTTGCGTTCAATGACAGAGTCATTCCTTTCGGAATTAGTTAGTGTCCTGGATGCGAATGCCACATTTCTTCCACACCCTTTATGAACTTAAGAAAGTAAGGCACCAAGACCTATGACACTAGCATCAACAGTAAGAATGGATTCCAATTTGGTGTCAAAAGGGCTAAGTATACCTGCTTCACAACTTTTTTTTATGTCATCAAAACATGTTTGTTGTTGAGATTCCCATACAAAAGTAGCACCCTTTTTTAAGAGTAATCTAAGAGTTTCTGTTTTGGCAGAAAAGTCTTTAACAAATTTAGAATAGTATTCAATAAGACGTAAAAAAGATCTCAACTTGTCTTTGTCAGAGGATGCAGGTGCTAGCTTAATTGCATCCAATAAGTTCTGTTTTGGTCTTACACCTTCAGCAGAGATTTCATATCCAAGATAATCAACTTTGTCAACAAGAAATTTGCATTTCTCTTGTTGAAGAGTTAAGGCAGATTCTTTGATCTTGAGCAACGCTTCCCGGAGAGTGTGATTATGCTGATCAATGGTATCTCCAACTTTAAGGAGGTTATCCTGAAAATAACCAATGTTATCAACAACTTTGAAAAGTGCACTCTTTATGCATTGAAAAACGCTTGCAGGAGAACAAAGACCAAAAGGCATACTTGTGCACTGGAAAATGCCATCCAAAGTAACAAACGCCATGAGGGTTTTGGAGTGTTCATGGAGCTTGATTTGATGGTAGGCGTTTTTTAGGTCAAGTTTAGAGAAAAACTTCCCACCACTCAAAGCCAGGACTAACTCCTTAATGTTAGGTAGGGGATAGGTGTCAACAACTACATTTTGATTGAGAATGAATGAATGAATGAAAATATTTGTAAAGCGCACTGCTGCCTAGGCGTCCTGGCGCTAGGGTAAAACTGAACAGATCACAGCGCAATCATACGTTATTATTGAGTAAAAAGCCAAGTTTTAATTTCCCTGTGGAACGTCCTTCTGTTCAATTCCTTTCTCAGAAGAATAGGTGTTAAATTCCATAATTTAGAGGCAAGAAAGGAGAAACGTTTTCGTCCCCATCTTACTTTCTTTATCTTGGGAAGTTTAACCAACCCAAGCGTGGCTGATCTTAACTCACGTGCAGGTGTGTACCGGGGAACCAAGGACTGCACATCCTCTGCCACACCACCAAATAGAGCTTTGTGAACCAGACAGACTGACTTAAACTCAATGCGCCTTCGTACCGGAAGCCATTGAAGTTGTTTCAAGGCAGATGAAGTGTGATGTGTTTCGGTAGGTTAAGTAAGACTCTGGCCCCCGGCTCCTAGGTACAAAGCATTGCCATAGTCAATTCTCGACAGAATTGTGGCAATTATCACCGTTTTCCTCAGAATGCGAGGAATAAAAGGAAGGATCTTTTTCAGCTGTCTGAGCATAAAAAAACAAGCTGATGACAGCTGATTGATCTGTGCATCCCAGTTCAGCTCATTACCAAACATAAAGCCAAGATTTCTGACTTTAGTTACTGGCACTGGACAGGCCCCTGCTTAGGGTGGCCACCACTGCTGGCCCCAAATAGCAGACTTTTGTCCGAACTCTACAACTTCCGTTTTTTCTTTATTTAATTTCAAGTAGTTATCACTCATCCTATTCATCAAGGGCGAGATAGAATTGGAGAATTTGACTTTCATTCCATTCTCTGCCTGGGTTACTGACACTATCAGCTGAGTGTCATCAGCATATGACACCAGCGAAAACCCAAAACATCTTTATTAGTTTTGCCAATGGGGCAACATAAATATTAAAAAGAGTAGGGGATAGTGCCGATCCCTGAGGGACACCTCCCAGCAATACGAATTCCTCTGACTGGAGTCCGTCCCAGTGGATGATTTGTTTTCGAGATGCCAGAAATGACGATAATAAGGCTAGAGCTGACTCCGAAATACCAATGTCCTGAAACCTTTGAATTAACACCAGATGGTTCACAGTATCAAAGGCTGCTGTCAAATCCAGCAGAACCAGAATAGCCCTACCCCCGAGTCCATGACCTTAGATATATCCTCAGCTGCCATAAGCAAGGCGGTTTCAGTAGAGTGATTCGAGTGGAAACCATGCTGGGTGTTATCCAGAATCTTGTGAGAATCTAGGAAAGATGTTATCTCCATATTCATGGCCTTCTCTAATACTTTGGCAGGAAATGGTAAACAGGAAATGGGACGATAGTTTTTTTTCGTCCAATGGGTCAAGCTTGGGCTTCTTTAGGAGGGGAGGGATACAGGGTTTTTTCCACTGTGAAGGATATACTCCAGAAGAGAGAATGGTATTTAACACAGGGGTCAGAACAAAACTAATTTACTCTGGGGCCAGATGTATTATGGACGATGGACACGGGTCCAAAGGGGAGCCAGATTTAATTTGGGACAACATACAGGCTACCTTTTCCTCTGTCAAAATAGAGAAGTAGTATAGCCCATGTCCTCCAGCCTTAAGTGTAGATTGCAGTGAGTCCTTTCCCTTGGAGTTTTCAGCCTCACTGGAGAATTCATTATATACCTTTTGAACCTCATTCTGAAAGAAAAAGGCCAATTTGTTTACAAAATCTTGGTCAGGTGTAAAAGTTACATCACGAGGATATTTCAGTAGAGAGGTAACTGTTTGAAATAGCTCCTTAGGGACATTTGCCGCCTCTTGAATTTTGAGAATGTAAAAAGTGGTTTTGGCCTGAATAATAGCTGTCTTATAATCCTCAAGTGCTGCACAATAGACCTGCTTCAGGGCTACTTCATAATTTATTCTCCAAGCACGCTCTTTTTGCCGGCATTTGATTGTTAGTGCTTTAAGATCCACGGAGTACCAAGGGGACGAGAGTTTCTTTGATTGTGGTTTTTGAATTTATTCAGGGGCTATCTTCTTGGATGTCTTATTAAGCCAACTATAAAATTCCGAGGCAGCATGATTTGAATCAGACAGGACCAAAGGCTGCGAATCAAGTGCAAATCAGTAAATCAGATTTACTCACTGTTTTCCAATCTCTATATTTAGTCATTGATGGTCTGACTCTCCGCTGGCTAATCCCTATTTTAAGCTTTACAGTAAAATGGATCGCAGCATGGTCGGTCCAAGGGAGGAACGCGACCCCATTCACTTGCATCCAGATGTTGCTAGTACAGATTCCATCCAGCGTGTGACCCGCTGTATGCGTAGGATCCCAAACAATTTGTTTTAATCCAAAACTGGCGAGAATATCTAAAAAGTGAATAGTATCTAAATTATTATTATCCTCCAAGTGGAGATTAAAATCTCCGAGGATAGTAAAACTGTCCGTGTCCGTGCAGGATTCTAAATAGGTCTGGAGGGAGAAGAGAAACAGATCTGGGGCCAGGCGGCCTATAGTCCAGGAGACCAGCAAATGTTTCCAGGTTGTTAGATTTTAATAGGAATGACATTGCTTCCGCGCCCTCTAATGATTCTTCGGTAATCATAACAGTATAATGAGCACAATAGATAATCGCTATTCCTCCCCCTTTCCTATCCACATTGGCGATAACATAGCCGGTAGGTACCGCGACTTGCCAATCAGGATCACTGCTTTCGTTGGCCCAAGTTTCAGTAAGAAACACTATATCAGGGTCCTCCACTTGGAGGAGACATTCTAGATAATGTTTAGGTTTTACCATAGATCTTGTATTGAGTAAAATGCTCTTAATGTCCTTGCTGTTTGAATTAAGGGACGCTCTTTCTACGTGCTCCATTAGATTACCTCTCCTATCAAAAATATCACTGTTGTTTTTACTTGTGATGGGCATTTGGACCATGAGGGACCTCAGATCAATACAGAATCTTAGCTTGCCATCAGATCTTTCAGTGACTACAACCGGAGAAACCCACATGGAACTTTCTACAGGTTTTATGACACCTGAAGACACCATTTCTTTAAGCATATTCTTCACTGCTACTCTGACTACTAAAGGTACTCTGCATACCTTGTGTTGTACAGGAACTGCATCTGGTTTACATATTATTTTATGAACGTAACCTTCAAAGCATCCCAATTTTTCTCTAAAGACCTTTTTGGCTTCTTCTAAAATGTTTTCTAAAGACAAGTATTCAACTACCATGACTTGTGTGGGAGCTCTGGGAATGACTATGGAAATAATGTTAAGTCAGACCAAAACATGTTAAATACTGATTTGGGAATTATAGTATACTTGGAGCCAGAATCAACCATAAGTTGCACAGATTGACCATTAATAGTGAAATTTGCCTTGGGTCTATTTCTCCTACCCATGTCATCAGAGGGATCATCAACAATTAAAATGTTGTTTTTATGAGGAAGAACTTCCACATCCTCATGAAATGGTACATTACAATGAGACATGACTGTTGTGCTATCATTCACCATGGCAACTCGCTGTTTGAAGGACTGTTTACACACATTAGCAAAATGACCCTTGCACCCGCATTTTTTGCAAGTTCTGTCAATAGCAAAACATTTAGGATAGTCCGCATTATGGAAAGAACTACCACATCTATAACAAAATCTAGATTGCTGTTGATTCTTTTGTACAGATTTGCCTGACTTAAATACAGCAGCAACCTCAATGTCTTCCTTCGATACAACTGATACACTATCAAGATTACTGTCGCTTTTTTTCCCTATTTGACGCATACAAAATTGAGACTATTTAACCACCTTAGCTATTTCAATGGCATCTTTAGGTGAAGGATTTTTTGCTGCCCAAAGTCGCTCTTGTGTTTTTTTACACTCGCAGAGGACTATTAATTGATCACATACAAGTTCATCTGACATTGTTCCAAACTTAATTTTTAATGACAGTTCTCTAAGTTTGGAAACAAAAACATCAATAGATTGGTTCTCCTCTTGGCAGTGAGTATAGAACTTATAGCAATTCATAACGATAATGATTTCTTTGGCAAACCTTTTTTCCAGACGTTTTTTAGCTTCATCATAAACGTCTTCAATTGGATCACCATTGGGTAGAGTGACAACAGGTATTTAAATATGCATTGACCTTCTTTGCCCAAGTTATTCAATAAAAGAGCTTTTTCCTTGAGGTGCTGAACTCCATACCATCCAAAGCTTCCAAATAGTTTTTAAAAATGTGTAACCAGTCATCCCATTCAATAGCAATTGGACCAGGAGAGGATAAAAAGGTGGGAGGAGAGAATATTGCACCTGAGGACTGCATAGTTCAAGGTGCAAAGAGAGATTGGATAACAAACACAAATAATGGATACCGGAATGGAAGAATGAGTTGCTATAAAAATAAAAAAACACCAAATGTAGTCACTGTCACTGTACCAAATGCAGTCACTGTAGTCACAGAAGGAAACAAATGTAGTCACTCTGCAGAGTGAGTTAAACTGGTGAGGTTCATTGACTTGTGGGCAAAGTGAGTAAAGTAAGTACAAACAGGACTCACCATAGATCACAGCATGTTCGTTTGACTGAAAACGATGTTTGTTGATGGTAAAAATAACTAAAGGGTATCAGCAGAAGAAATGCTATTGTGTTTAAAAAAAACACACACATCTGAGATTGCCGCCATAGTTGTTGTATGTGATTTTCTACAGTTGATAGAGCTTGTTTCTTTGTTTGAGAGAAGGGTGACCACTCTAAGATGGCCGCCAACGTCCTCTTGCAGGAAAGAAGGTAGTCAGGCACTATGATGTAAGACACGCTGTAGCGTATTGCACGTGTGGGATCACGAGCACAGTGACGCGAGCAGGCTTCAACCTCTTCACACCTCGCGTGCACACCAAAAAGTGGATCAGCTCACTCAGAACCACACGAGAAAAATGAGGGAGTCCCACCCAAGATCCACTACACAAATACCGTATGCGGGAGCAGCTTAAATTTGACCGTCGACGTCGGGAAACTCAAAATTGTGCAGAACTTCGGGTCCAGAGCCACAGCTCACTGCTAGCATGCTGGCCAAGTCGTCGCCAATTGTTGAAAGCTATGAAAGAAGGCTCACAGGATCCAAGTTGGTAAGCAGACAGCTTTGTTAAATACAAGATCTGCCAGCGGTAAGGATGTGGCTCATCCCGAGCCAGCCTGTATTCAACTGACACAGAGCGAACATAAGAACAGTGTGTGGAATGTGGAATGCACTAGGCACAGTGCTGCACACTCCACACGCATTAAAAGTGGTAAGTACAACAGTTAATATGCCTGATTATGTTTTATGTGTTTAGCTCAGTGGGTTACTGCTTTTGTCACAGAGATAATTTTGTAACTTCCAGTTCACATGTTGCAATCCTGAAATAGCACGATGACCTATGAAAGGTTATCACATAGTTGGATGCAGACTGCATGGCCTAAGTTACAAAGTTGTGATTTCTCTCCCCAGCTTTTCTTTATGCTAATGTTGCTAAAACATGTTTTTTTGGGAGAAGTTCATTCTTATTAGTAAAGCTAACCCCAACCACTCTGGTACATTTTACATTCTACGTTTGTACTGCTCCATACCGAACACTCTTGAAATATACTGCCTACTAGTATGGATGACATGATTCCTACAACATGTAAATCCTCATTGCCTTATGTAACATTTCCCATAGACTGATTTACACATGCATAATTCATTGTCTATGTATAATGTGTGTGTGATGTGAAGCGCTCAGGCACAATACAGTGGTATGAGTACCGCTATAAAACAAATGAAATGCATTTGATAGTGGGGCTATCGGGAGATATGGGGCACTGTTGGTGTGTGGTAGTGTGGAAATCTGTGGAGAAAGAAATCATGGGTGGGGTGCCAAAAAAGATAGTCACATTGGGTTCTACCAGTGCTAACACCAGACCTAGCAGTTGCAGAAACACAGGGAGGTAGACAAGGATATCACACACTGTTTACCACATTTCATGTTTGAGCATTATACAGCTCTTTAGACCCTAAAGTGTTTTTTCTCTCGACAATCTGCCACCAGCAGTTTATATTGTATAATTTGATCATTTTTGGCTGTCTTCCCAGTTGCAGGGTCTTACCTTTTCAAAAGTTCAAACTGCAACATTTATTTTGCTGTTGATCTCTTGCTTCTATAATGTTTCGAGCAGCAAGAAGGCCGCTTTATAGAGGTTTGTGATAGAGCTCATAGCATGGATCAGTGAACACCCAACTGACAGGGGCCAGAAGAGTGTTAGATAGGTGTTGGGACCTCCTCACTCCGGGTCATTATGGATGTTTTTTCCAGTCCTGAACCTTGTAAATGTAAATGTTTTTGAGCTTGTAAAGCGCACTGCTACCCGTCCATAGGTTTCCTGGCGCTGTATAACTCTGGGGAACCCGTCCTGGCTTTCCCTGTGGGATGGTCCCTTGCTGGGAGTCCCCAAGGTGGAGCCAGGCATCCCCGGAATTGGTGGGGCCGTTGTGGAGATTAGGCAAGCTAATGCCCAGAGTTGCCGAGTGGAACCCCTGATTAGAGTAAGCACCGAAGCGAGAATTATCGAGTCCGCTGACCAAGGTCCACAACCCTGCCGCGACGGGAATTGAACCCTGGTCCCGGGCCGACTTCTGCTCTCGGGCCTGCCGCCTCTAACCAGTGAGCCACACTACTCCACTTTCAGCTGTAAATCATTTTCTTCAGGTATTTATTGGGAAGTAAAGTACTCTTCATGGTTAAAGATGTGTACCCCTACCCTGAGTGCCCAACAGTACTATTATTTGAATCCTTAATGCTGCTTTTTTTGTCAGTGGCAAACACGGATCATGTCTGTGCACCATGACATATAGGCCTGTCTCATGGATTGCAGTCTTGTTGGGCTGGAAAGGGTGCCAAAAGCACTACCTTCATAATGGTGGAAGACAAGTGCCTTCACCAAGCATTATGCAAAATAGTGATGGATAGAATGCTTGAATTATTCTCCGCAACTGGTAATCCCTCAGGGCCGCATCCCAGTCCATCGTTATTTTACACACCATGCCACCCCAGTTTGAACCCAGCTAAATACAAACCAGCCTTGACCCTGATCCAATAGGAACAGTCTAGCCTGAACTCTGAAGTCAGAACCTCCCTGAACCAGAAGACAAGTAAACCAGGACCAATGGTTATGGGCCCATCAGCCGAGTACAGTTTGATTCCAGTGCCACAGTGTGCACAAGACCCACATCTGAGCATATCCATCGACTTAGGATGATGCAATCCACACTGATATTATAAAGAGAGAGCCCAAACCTTTGAGGCGGGTAATCTCAGTAACCACAGCACCAATCACAACACCAGATATTGCGTTGGAAAGGGCAGTTGCAGCAGAAGGACATAGGCTATGCAGACAGATAAAAAAAGTATTAAAAAAATTGCAAAAAACTACATCATCCAGAAGGCTGAGGGCCAAAATAACATCAAACAGGAAATTATGTAATAATGTGACTCACTATATTGACACTGAGAGCCTGGAGCCAAATTGATCGTGAACAAGGGATATGCTATCCCAAAACGCGAAGATTTGTGCCTGCCTGCTTGAGAAACTCCATGCTGTGAGGATTAAATAAAAAACCACATATGTGAAGACAAACGCGAGTTTGTCACGTTTTTCTCCCAGCTGGGGGAATTGGTTGTGGATTTAAATGCGGCGTGGTTCTGCCACGGGGATTTACGAACCGGCGAAAGAGCGCTGCAAATTCTGGCAAAAAGGAACCGAGGGGTATCAATATATATATTCTGATGAGGCAACCGCCGAAACGCGTCATGCCAATACAAAATAAAGAATTCCTTTGAAACCCTGCTGTGTCCCCTCATCCTTTTCAACGGTGAAGGGTAGCTGTGGATCTATATATATATATATATATATATATATATATATATATATATATATATATATATATATATATATATATATATATATATATTCACTGAAAAAACCATAGGTTATAGACCATATATAGTTAGGAATTAGCATTTACAAAACCTTGAAAATTCACTGAAAAAACCATAGGTTATAGACCATATATAGTTAGGAATTAGCATTTAAAAAACCTTATTTTACTCACACAAAACCATTGAAATTCCATATATAGTTAGTTGCAGTAACTATATATCGCGCACCCGCAATCCACTGCTGATCATGTCACATATTACATCATTCATGACATGGTCAGTGACATCACTGATGACATCATCTAGTGTCTGTGTGTTTTTGTAAAGTTTAAATATGTTTTACATATTGAAGAATGAGTGGATGTATGGAAGACTGAGTGTGTGTGTGGCTGGCTGGGAGGTGTGTGACTGTGCATATCAATGTGTACTTGTATCAGTGATTGTATAAGAGAGTAAGTATGTGTTAGTTTATGTGTGAAAAGTATGGTGTTCTGTGTTTAACTGTATAGATGAGGAAATCGAAGTGTGATTGATTCTTCACAGGACTGACTAGGTGTATGAGTGCATATGATAGTGTTGTAATAATGAGTGACTGTATTTATGAGTGATTGTATGGGTGAATGAGTGAATGTGTGTGTAGACGTAGGAATCAGTGAGTGCGTATGTAGTAACTGGTATTGGTGTGTCATGATGTCATCACTGATGTCATTTGAGATGTCATCAGTGATGTCATCAGTGATGTCATTTGAGATGTCATCAGTGATGTCATCAGTGATGTCACTGACCATGTCATGAATGATGTAATATGTGACATGATCAGCAGTGGATTGCGGGTGCGCGATATATAGTTACTGCAACTAACTATATATGGAATTTCAATGGTTTTGTGTGAGTAAAATAAGGTTTTTTAAATGCTAATTCCTAACTATATATGGTCTATAACCTATGGTTTTTTCAGTGAATTTTCAAGGTTTTGTAAATGCTAATTCCTAACTATATATGGTCTATAACCTATGGTTTTTTCAGTGAATTTCATAGGTTTTTTAATAGCAAATCTTTATAAAAATAATACATTTTAAATCTAATTTTATATTTTATAATTTTTTTATTTTTTTTTAATATTATTTTTAGTGCGCTCCCGGGGCGCGGACAGGTGAACGCACGGGTAAGCGCAATCTGGCGGCGCGCCCCGAGGCGCGTACTAATGCGCGTCCCGGAAGCGCTATTGTCGAGAACGAAAACAACATCGTGACGTATCGCGTAGCCGCCACGCCTTGCGTCATAAGACACGTATCGCGTAGCCGCGAGATGCGTCTTATGACGCACCGCGTAAGCGCACCCGGAAGCGCATACGATCGCGCAACGTAAGCGCCCCGATGCGCTTACGATACACGCCCGGGACGCGCCCCGGGCGCGTAGCGTAAGCGCGTCAAACCATGTGACTTTAAAATAACACTTTTCATTGGTTCAGAACTTTTTTTTTTCCAAATTGTGTGAAACCCACCCATTTCTCTCACTATTGCTTTGTACTTGGAGAGAGCAAGAGCTGTTGTGTCTACTCTATCTCCTACTTTTCTGATCTCCAGCAATGGCTGCAAGAGAGTCATCCAGCAGTGATTCAGAGGGATTTTTGGATGAGGACCCTCCTCAGCAAAAGAAAAAAACCCATTTCATTTGGAAATTTTACGACATCCCAGAAGGACAGAAAAAAGTGAACGCTCCCAAAGTAACATGCAAAATATGTGGGAGTAGTTTATCCAGAGGCAATCCTCTGAAAAAATATAGTTTTGGCAATGCCAATTTGATCCGGCATGTCAAAAGAAGACACCCTAACAACTTTGCCAGGGAGAGTGTCAGAGAGCTGGCACGGAATGTACCAACAGATGGCGGCAGCACCTCCACTGGTGGAGCAACACCTTCGGGACCACCCCGTGGAAGAATGATCCCTAACATTCAGCCGGTGTTTGCGGGCATCAAATTTTTGTGCGCAGAGTGTGACGAACTGCTCTGCTATGGGGAGCAGAGTGTTGAACTGATTGCCCTAAAGAAACAGCAACACCGCTGCTCTTCCAGTCCCTAAATTTTCAATTTTTTTTGCTCCTGTTGAGCAGTTTTGGAATCCTTGTTTTTGTTTTTCCCTTGAAAAAAATACAAAAAAAATATAAAATTGTTTTAAAAAGTCTAAAAAAATATAAAACAAAAAAAACAAAAAAAAATATATATATAAAACAACAAAATGAAAAAAAAAGTTCTTTTCAGAACTACCTCCAATTTTTAAAAAGAAGCTTTATTTTTTTTAAAGTCTGTCATTTTTAATCTCCATGGTACGCTCCCCCGTACGCTCCCCGGTGCGCGTACCGGGCGCTCACCCCCGCGAAAATCGAATTTTTTTTTATTTTTTTTTTCACCCGCGGGAGCCTTTTATGGCCCCCACATGTAACCTAGGGGGTCAGGGGGTGTGTACCCTGCCCCCTCTTGCTCATTTCCCCCTTTGATTTTTGCCACCTCTTGTGTCTCAATCCTACCGAGACACAAGATGGCGGCCGCTGCGGACTGTTTCGAATGTTTATAGACACCCGAGAACCAATCAGCTTGCCGTGCGCAGATCGCGTGGCGCGCCTGGAGCGCTCCCCTGTACGCGTACGTGGGAGCGCTCCAGGCGCGGCTCTAGATATATATCTTTTTTTGAACGTTAATTTCTCAAAATCCACTGGAGCACATATATTGAGACCTACAAAAGGCACATCGGGCTACCAGTCCCTACAAATTTGCCAAGTTTCGTGCAAATCCATTCAGCCGTTCGGGCTAAAAATGAGGCTAACCGCCCTATGGAAAACTCAATGTTAAAAACACGTTTTGGGACCCCCCTTTTTTCTCGGCCCCCCCTGGACCAACTCCCCCCAAATTTCCAGTGGCTGCTCAGAAACAAAATGTTCCATTTTGCTGAAAATTTCAGCCAATTCCGTCCACAAACGCCAAAGTTATTAGACATAGAATTTTCAAAAATCCCATAGGGAAAAAATCCTAACTATATATACCTACTGGCGACCGCCAGTAGGTAATATATATATATATATATATATATATATATATATATATATATATATAAATAAATATATATACAATACTAGCAGCCCGTCCTGACGTTGTCCGGGCACTTAAATGCCACACACCGTGCTTTTTTTAATTAAAGCCCTCACCTGGAAACCCCGCTGTGTCGCTCCAGTTCTATCAACTCTTGGAACCTTCGTGGCATAAAGTGCGTGCTGTGTCCTGGGCGCGCTAGGAGGAGACCCGCCTGGCAAAGTGGAAGGAGTTACAGGGACAGCTTCGGCATCTGTTTTTCCGTCCAAGGTATTGGAACCTCCAACCCACCGTATTCTTTCCAGTAACAGCTGCTGTGCATTACAGTCCGTGACTGCACGGAGGAGTTTCAGGACACTGTTTCTGTTAATTCCAGGCTCGAAGGGAAAAGGACCTTTACGGTTGAGGCGTATTGGGGGCCAGAGGTGAGAGACTTTTCTTCGGGGATTGCGCTTTCCAGAGCACAAGAACCCCGTTCCCAATTGAATCCAGGACCCAATGAAGGACACTTGCACCGGGTCTATGTCATGTTCCCAGTTTGCTGTGAGAGGAGCATTCTGGGTACTGTAGTTTGCCGACGCAGCTACAGGGGATTGTACGGACTTAACCCGGTGCACCTGGATTGTCCACTGATGACAGAACGAGGGGAGGTACTTAAAGTGCTCTGGCATAAAAAGCAATATCGAACAGGCATCTGAGGAAGACATTATGTTGAAACGCGTCATGCCAAATGCTTTTTTGAATTAAAGCCCTCACCTGGAAACCCCGCTGTGTCGCTCCAGTTCTATCAACTCTTGGAACCTTCGTGGCATAAAGTGCGTGCTGTGTCCTGGGCGCGCTAGGAGGAGACCCGCCTCGCAAAGTGGAAGGAGTTACAGGGACAGCTTCGGCATCTGTTTTTCCGTCCAAGGTATTGGAACCTCCAACCCACCGTATTCCTTTCCAGTAACAGCTGCTGTGCATTACAGTCCGTGACTGCACGGAGGAGTTTCAGGACACTGTTTCTGTTAATTCCAGGCTCGAAGGGAAAAGGACCTTTACGGTTGAGGCGTATTGGGGGCCAGAGGTGAGAGACTTTTCTTCGGGGATTGCGCTTTCCAGAGCACAAGAACCCTGTTCCCAATTGAATCCAGGACCCAATGAAGGACACTTGCACCGGGTCTATGTCATGTTCCCAGTTTGCTGTGAGAGGAGCATTCTGGGTACTGTAATTTGCCGACGCAGCTACAGGGGATTGTACGGACTTAACCCGGTGCACCTGGATTGTCCACTGATGACAGAACGAGGGGAGGTACTTAAAGTGCTCTAGCATAAAAAGCAATATCGAAGCAGGCATCTGAGGAAGACATTATGTTGAAATGCGTCATGCCAAATGCTTTTTTGAATTAAAGCCCTCACCTGGAAACCCCGCTGTGTCGCTCCAGTTCTATCAACTCTTGGAACCTTCGTGGCATAAAGTGCGTGCTGTGCCCTGGGCGCGCTAGGAGGAGACCCGCCTCGCAAAGTGGAAGGAGTTACAGGGACAGCTTCGGCATCTGTTTTTCCGTCCAAGGTATTGGAAACTCCAACCCACCGTATTCCTTTCCAGTAACAGCTGCTGTGCATTACAGTCCGTGACTGCACGGAGGAGTTTCAGGACACTGTTTCTGTTAATTCCAGGCTCGAAGGGAAAAGGACCTTTACGGTTGAGGCGTATTGGGGGCCAGAGGTGAGAGACTTTTCTTCGGGGATTGCGCTTTCCAGAGCACAAGAACCCCGTTCCCAATTGAATCCAGGACCCAATGAAGGACACTTGCACCGGGTCTATGTCATGTTCCCAGTTTGCTGTGAGAGGAGTATTCTGGGTACTGTAGTTTGCCGACGCAGCTACAGGGGATTGTAAGGACTTAACCCGGTGCACCTGGATTGTCCACTGATGACAGAACGAGGGGAGGTACTTAAAGTGCTCTGGCATAAAAAGCAATATCGAAGCAGGCATCTGAGGAAGACATTATGTTGAAACGCGTCATGCCAAATGCTTTTTTGAATTAAAGCCCTCACCTGGAAACCCCGCTGTGTCGCTCCAGTTCTATCAACTCTTGGAACCTTCGTGGCATAAAGTGCGTGCTGTGTCCTGGGCGCGCTAGGAGGAGACCCGCCTCGCAAAGTGGGAGGAGTTACAGGGACAGCTTCGGCATCTGTTATTCCGTCCAAGGTATTGGAACCTCCAACCCACCGTATTCCTTTCCAGTAACAGCTGCTGTGCATTACAGTCCGTGACTGCACGGAGGAGTTTCAGGACACTGTTTCTGTTAATTCCAGGCTCGAAGGGAAAAGGACCTTTACGGTTGAGGCTTATTGGGGGCCAGAGGTGAGAGACTTTTCTTCGGGGATTGCGCTTTCCAGAGCACAAGAACCCCGTTCCCAATTGAATCCAGGACCCAATGAAGGACACTTGCACCGGGTCTATGTCATGTTCCCAGTTTGCTGTGAGAGGAGCATTCTGGGTACTGTAGTTTGCCGACGCAGCTACAGGGGATTGTACGGACTTAACCCGGTGCACCTGGATTGTCCACTAATGACAGAACGAGGGGAGGTACTTAAAGTGCTCTGGCATAAAAAGCAATATCGAAGCAGGCATCTGAGGAAGACATTATGTTGAAACACGTCATGCCAAATGCTTTTTAGAATTAAAGCCCTCACCTGGAAACCCCGCTGTGTCGCTCCAGTTCTATCAACTCTTGGAACCTTCGTGGCATAAAGTGCGTGCTGTGTCCTGGGCACGCTAGGAGGAGACCCGCCTCGCAAAGTGGAAGGAGTTACAGGGACAGCTTCGGCATCTGTTTTTCCGTCCAAGGTATTGGAACCTCCAACCCACCGTATTCCTTTCCAGTAACAGCTGCTGTGCATTACAGTCCGTGACTGCACGGAGGAGTTTCAGGACACTGTTTCTGTTAATTCCAGGTTCGAAGGGAAAAGGACCTTTACGGTTGAGGCGTATTGGGGGCCAGAGGTGAGAGACTTTTCTTCGGGGATTGCGCTTTCCAGAGCACAAGAACCCCGTTTCCAATTGAATCCAGGACCCAATGAAGGACACTTGCACCGGGTCTATGTCATGTTCCCAGTTTGCTGTGAGAGGAGCATTCTGGGTACTGTAGTTTGCCGACGCAGCTACAGGGGATTGTACGGACTTAACACGGTGCACCTGGATTGTCCACTGATGACAGAACGAGGGGAGGTACTTAAAGTGCTCTGGCATAAAAAGCAATATGGAAGCAGGCATCTGAGGAAGACATTATGTTGAAACGCGTCATGCCAAATGCTTTTTTGAATTAAAGCCCTCACCTGGAAACCCCGCTGTGTCGCTCCAGTTCTATCAACTCTTGGAACCTTCGTGGCATATATATATATATATATATAAATATATATAAAATACTAGCAGCCCGTCTTGACGTTGTCCGGGCACTTACATGCCACACACCGTGTCAGTGTCCGCTCCCGCCCGTCCCGACATTGTCCGGGCACTTACACACCACGCACTGCATCAGTCTCCGCTCCCACCCGTCCCGAAGTTGTCCGGGCACTTAGACGCCACACACCGCGTCAGTGTCCGCTCCCGCCGATGCTAGACGCACACAAACACGCGGGGCACTTACACGCCCCACACCGCGTCAGTGTCCGCTCCCGTTGACGCCCCAACGTGGTAGAACGCTATCCTGACACCGATACTGCAGGCGTGAGTATCAGACCGCCCACGCCCATAACGCTAAACAACACGCCCAAAACGCTATTTGCACGCTGTATAATTGCTTTTCACACGCCCACCTCTGAGCTGGTGCCACTCCTATGGACTACTTTGCCCCACAATGTTTTTTCCCCTTAAAAAGTATATGTTGGGCTGCTGTATAGCCTATATCCATCTGCTGCAACTTCCCTTTACAATGCTGTATTTGGTGTTGTGATTGGTGCTGTACTTCTTGAGCATACATGCCTCAAAGGTTTCAGCTCTCTCTTTATAATAGTAATATGAATATATCCATACTAATATTATAAAAAGAGAGCCCAAACCTTTGAGGAGGGTAATCTCAGTAACCACAGCAACAATCACAACACCGAATACAGCGATGGAAAGGGCAGTTGCAGCAGGAGGACATAGGCTATGCAGACGGCCACCATATACATTTAAAAGGTAAAAGAACCGTGCCAGCAAAGTAGTCCCTTGTGGGCGTGTCTGCGTTCTGCTGTGGGCATGTGCTGGGGGCGTGACAAACGCTGGGGGCATGTGGTACGTTCCGCCCTTCATGCCATGTGAGTCGTAATTGCGCCGCATCAAGGGGCACGCTGGGGGCGTGACACGCTGGGGCCGTAACAAACGCGGTGGGCGTGTGTCCGCGCTGTGGGCGTGTGTCCGCCCTTCATGCCATGTGAAGTGCCAATTACGCAATTGCGCCGCATCAAGGGGCACGCTGGGGGCGTGTGCTACATTCTGCACTTCATGCCATCTGGGTCGTAAATTAATCAGATCGTCTGCTGTGGCCGTGTGCTGGGGGCGTCACAAAGGCGTTCACCTCAAAGTGTGGTAAGTAACCATTCGCAAGACTACCTTGGGGGACTGCCCGTTGTCTCACACATACTGGCGGTGCCGAATGCAGTGTGTGCCTTGGCTTGGGTGCGTCTGAAAGGGCCGAACACAGTGTGTGGCTTGGCCTGGGTGCGTCTAAAAAGCACTCGGGCCGAAGAGCGTCGGTGTGGGTCATAAAAAAATAAGAACAGCGGGAAACAATCATTCAAGACTCACACAATTCTAATTGTTAGACGGGCGCCGCTGGCCCTCAAGCGGGGGCACACGCGACTGAGTGTGTCTGCGGGGACAATTACTGCAGCCTCTCATGCGCGCTGTTACTGAACTTTCACATTAAACCAAATTACACGCGCCTGCTAACATCAGCCAGGGCTGTAGCCGGGCTCAGGCGGCGGATCACTACACTAATTACATGCGCCTGCTAACATGAACCAGGGCTGCAGCTGGGCCTCAAGCAGGGGGACATGCGCCTGCTAACATCAACCAGGGCTGCAGCTGGGCCTCAAGCAGGGGAACACGTGAATGACCATATCTGAATACACACATTACACACATTCTATTTCATACCCGGACAACGTCGGGACGGGCTGTCAGTAAATATATAAAACAGTGATGGATGGAATGCTGGGATTGATCTCAGCCACTGGTAATCACTCAGGGCCACATGAAAGTGTGTCTTGTAAAGCGCACTTCTACCCGCACCGCAGGCCTCGTAGCGCTATAGACCGCTGGGGAACCCGTCCTGGCTTTCCCTGTGAGATAGTCCCTCCTGGGGGTCTCCAAGGTGAAACCAGGCATCCCTGGCGTTTGTGGGGGGCCGTTGTGGAGATGAGGCAAGCTTAATGCCCAGAGTTACCGAGTGTGGTCCCCGGATAGAGTGGGCACCGAGGCGAGAATTATCGAGTCCGCTGATCCTGGTCCAAGATCCAGCCACGTCGGGAATCGAACCCTGGTCCCAGCCCGTTCTCTGCTCTCGGGTCTGCCGCCTCTAACCAGTGAGCCACACCTCTCCACATCCCAATCTATCGTTATTTTGCAGAAAATGCCATCAAAGTTTTGACCCAATTATATGCAAATCAGTCTTGACCCTGCGACAATAGGAACAGTCAAGTTTTGGTGTAGTTATGGGCTCATCAGCCGAGTACAGCATCTGTCATGGGTGGCTTGTGTTCCGGTTCTGGGAGGACTTGCCTTGTCAGTTCAGGCTGGACTGCTCCTATTGGGGCAAGGTCAAGACTGATTTGAATATAGCAGGGTCCAAACTGGGACGGCATGGTGTGCAAAATAACAATGGATTGGGATGCGGCCCGATTAATTACCAGTGACTGAAATTAGTTCAAGTATTCCATCCATTCATTATATTGTTTACTTTAGTGTGCTACCCTTAGTGGAATGGGTCTGCGCAGAAGTGGATCTTGTGCACACTGTGTCACTGTAAGCAAGCTGTGCCCAGCTGGTAAACTCATAACTAAGGCAAAACCAGTCCTGGGTTGCCTGTGTTCCGGTGCAGAGAGGAACTGGCTTGGCAGTTTTGGTTGGACTGTTCATATTGGAGCAGGGTCAAGACTGATTTGTGTATGGCTGGGTCCAAACTGAGGTGGCATGGTGTGCAAAAATAGCAAAGAATTACAATATGAACCTGCAAAATAATTAGTGACTGAGATTAATTCAAGAATTCTATCCATCACATTTTTATGTGCTTCACCAAGAGTTAGGCAGTACAAGCTTTGTGGTAGCGGCATACAGTGCAGTGACCAGTAGTAGTGAACAGGTTATTTTTTTAACCTGTGTCATTGGAGTGAGGCCTACAGGCTCACTCACTTTTTAAACGTTCTACTGCTTGTTGCTTACCTAACCATTGGCCTACATAAGGTAGATGTGGAGTGCTGCACAGCACAGATGTATTTACTTTGCACTGGATGCATGTGTGCCTGGGAATGTTACAATACAGGATTTGAGCAGTACTGTGCAGTATAGGTGTGGTAAGTACATGTACCAAGTGTATGTATGCCTGTGAGGAATATATTGCATGAGAGATGTAGTGCCGTGCAATGCGTGCATAATGAAAGCATGAGCTGGGTGTATGTGTGTTTCAAAGAAGTACAATACATGAAGGGTGAAGAGTTGTGCAGTGCTCATGGTGAGTGTGTGTGCTGGCAGTGTGTGTGTTTGCAAATAGCACACCCTAATACAATACAGAAAAGCTACAGTACTTAACAGTGCACATAGACTGAATGTGTGTGCTGATTGTTTGTTTGTCTGTAATGGCACTCTGCATGGAGGTAACAGAGCTGGGCAATAAATGTGCTGTGAATGTGCACTGAATACAGGTGCGTGTGCAATACTACATTACATGGAAGACCCTGGGTTCCATTTTGGGAAGCCCAGGGCTGCCTGATAAAGACATGAGGAGTAGAGGAATCGCCCCAGACAGATGTGTGTAATGCTGTATTTCTGTGAGCTGGGTGAAACACAAAGAGGAGAAATAGACACCACCTTACACTTCAAAAGGGTGCTCTTTGATTCAGTTATAGATTACAAGGAAGGTGCCTCAACACATCTCAGGAAGGAGATGATGCTGATTAAGGAATCATAAAGAGTAGGGCTAGGAGCCCATGATTAACCTTCTGATGTATGCATCACTGTGGCTGACATCCAGGTGTGAACTCTGGTAACTCCAATGAGCTATTTGTGGGTTTATCAACTTTAGAGTCTTTCCTGCTGTATGCAGACAGCCTTTCAAGAGGTAAGAAGAAAAGGAAAAAATGACACTTCAAAAGAAGCAGAACCACAACATAAAACGTCAAAGATTCAGACCCTAAATGCATCTGGTGTCTGGAAATGGATGATGAGAAGGGAAGGGAAGGGTGAGACCCCAACATGTGTCTTCTGCACAGCAACTAGACAGGCTGTGTGAGAAGCTAAAGCTCTGGCAATATCTCTGCATGTGACCAGGAATGGAGGCAACAGCCTTCTAGTCTCCTTGCTGGGGACATCACCCAAGGAAAACCAAGATCACCTGCCATGGAGCCTGGAGAATGAGTGCCTGCCTGCTTGCCAAGATCAGTGTGCCATGTAAGGAAGGGGAGAGCATTGCATGGAGCGAGGTCCAGTGGGGAGCCCCACTGAGAGGACTCCCTGAGTGAGGTGTAAGGGAACAGCTGTGCATCGATCGGGTCATGGCTGTGTGCAGGAGCGATCCGGCAGTCCCGTATAACAAGAGAGGGCCAGTAAGTGACCTAAGCCATGCAGTGAGTGCCATGCTGGAAGTGCCAGACCCACACCACCTCTTTGTTGTGACCCTATATGCCAGAAGTGGCCACCATTGAACTATTTGTTTCCAAAGTGTAGAGATGTATGTCTGCCTTAAATGGAGATCCCGTAGGCCAGGAGGGGCCAATGTGGTGTGGGCAAGGGCACCGGAGGAGTCTGCACCTCAACAGGAAGTACCACAACATCCCTGTGTGCCAGAAAGGGCTATTGGTACCAACATTTCCAGAAGTTCAGGTGTTTGCAACTGTGACCAGCGGGTTAAGCCCGCACATCAAGATCTACACCTGACTGATTGCTGTGAGGACCTTGACGGACTCCACCAGATATGCTGCACCCTTGCACGGCTCTTGTCAGGAGCTGGAGGATCATATCCCCCACCCCCTCTGAGGGAAAAAGTGAATTACTATATCTTCACAGAGTGGGAGTGGCTCTGATAGCTAGGAAAAGGGCTCTCAAGG
This sequence comes from Lissotriton helveticus, assembly GCF_964261635.1. Taxonomy (NCBI): domain Eukaryota; kingdom Metazoa; phylum Chordata; class Amphibia; order Caudata; family Salamandridae; genus Lissotriton; species Lissotriton helveticus. The sequence goes on from NC_136061.1 coordinate 1,307,037,347, forward strand.
ATGACAGCCTGTGCCTGTTGGATGCTGCAGGATCAGGACTTGTGACCGCATACGGAGAAGGCTCTCACTACACCACTGAATGCTTGTATCCCAATGGAGTGAGTAGGACTAAAATTGGGCCTATGGAGTTTCAGGGGACTTGTGCTGATGGTGCTAGGGCACCATAGACATTTTTGAATAATTCCTAAAGAGTCAAAAAGAAACTCTTGAGTACAGCCTAGTTGTGAGTATTCCCTGGTTACAGCCAGCAGTGAATGGAGAACAACCCCACCACGTTATAAGAAATAAAAAAACGTCATTTCTTATAAAAGTAAGTACTTGACTGGGCATTAATTTATTCGTAGTACTATGTGCACTTTGAGTTATGAGTCATGTTCACTCACCTGTATCTATACTTGCCTCCCAATGGAGCCTTTTACTGCTCGTCTACAGCTACCATCGAGAGTCAAGTGCAGAAGACGTACTTGGCCCCTTTGCTCGGCATTCATAGTTAGTCGGGCCCCGTACATCCGGAGTGAAAGGCCTCAACCAGCACAGTTGGGCACTATAGCCCCTGATTGCCCCATGGCCCCCTAAAAGGGGTTCTAACATTAGGGGCTCGATTCCGATTCGGGAAAGAAAACCGTCCGACGTATCGTATTCATAGCCGTTTCCGTACGTATTGTACAAACCTGTCTGAATCACGTAGTACGATCCCTTTTCCAAAAATACGTCCGAATGTTTTTGAACCGACGAAAAACAAGCGAAGATCTGTACGATACGGACTTGGGAAGTGACCCGTATGATTTGTAAACATGCTGTACGACCTGCCAAGTACGATCCAGACCGGGGACCGAGAACATGACTTGTATGGGAAAACATCATGGCCTATGAACTGTGATTTGTACGGAAAACATCGCGTATGAGCGAGCCACACAATCAAATACAAAATAAACACCCCTCAACGTAGCACACGCTTACCTCGTAAAAACGTTGCGTATGAGCGAGCTACACAATAATGTACAAAACGAACCCCCACTCAACGAAGCGCATGTGTACCCCGTAAAATTGTCGTGTATGAGAGAGCTACACAATAAAGTACGAAACAAACCCCCCCTCAACTAAGCGCGTGCGTACCCCGTAAAAAACAGCACGTATGAGAGAGCTACACAATAAATAACTAAACAAACCCCCCCTCAACTAAGCGCACGCGTACCCCGTAAATAATGTCGCTATGAGAGAGCTACACAATAAATTACGAAACGAACCCCCCCTCAACTAAGCGCACGCGTACCCCTAAAACAGCCCAAGGAGGGTGCAAATGAGTCTCACAACACCACAAAACATGTCTACTGTGTACAAACCATTGCAAATCAATGTCCTGGCCTGATCCAAACTGGCAAACAGAGGGCCCAACTCAGACCCACCCCTTATAACACACCCACCAAAAATTCAAACTAAGCCACACCCACAAATGGACCAATAAAAGGGCTCACACACACACAAACCAGCATCCTTTGCAACATACCCATTTACCTACAGAGACTGTACACATCCACCTTCACACATACCCCCAATCATATTCAGACCCACACACCCCCTTCATATTCAGACCCACACCCCCCCTCCATACACACCGTCACACCCCCAATCACATTCACCCCACAACATGTCTGCACAGAAGAATCCAAAGTTCACAAACCAGGAGATGGAGATCCTTGCAGAAGAAGTCATCAGAGTTGAGCCACAGCTGTTTGGCGCATTGGTCAGACAGACCAGCATAGCTGACAAAACACAGCTCTGGGAGAGGATCGTCAATAGGGCCAATGCTGTTGCACCCATCAGGCGCACCAGGAGGGATTGCCAGGCCGGGTGGTACGATCTGCGGAGGATGGTGAAGCGAAAGATGGATGAGGACTACGCCCAGAGCCACCACACTGGAGGTGGTGGTCCCTGCAGACCAGTACAGTACCATCCCTGGGAGGAGAAAGTCATGGCCCTCCTACCACCGGTGGGAGTACATGGAATTGAAGGAGTTGTGGAGCCTGGTGAGTATACAAACAACTCATGTAACATGGGGGGACTCCCAGCAGTGGCCAGACATATGAGTGGTGGGTGCAGAGGACTCCCAGCATTGCCCAACATAATGGGGGTGGGTGCAGAGGACTCCCAGCACTGCCCAACAGAATGGGTGTGGGTGCAGAGGACTCCCAGCAGTGGCCAGACATATGAGGGGTGGGTGCAGAAGACTCCCAGCACTGCCCAACAGAATGGGGGTGGGTGCAGAGGACTCCCAGCAGTGGCCAGACATATGAAGGGTGGGTGCAGAGGACTCCCAGCACTGCCCAACAGAATGGGGGTGGTTGCAGAGGACTCCCAGCAGTGGCCAGACATATGAGGGGTGGGTGCAGAGGACTCCCAGCACTTCCCAACAGAATGGGGGTGGGTGCAGAGGACTCCTAGCAGTGGCCAACAGTATGGGGTGGGTGCAAGGGGTAGGGCCAGAAGGGTGCAAGGGGAGGACCAGAAGGCTGCAAGGGGGAGGGTGAGAAGGGTGCAAGGGGGATGATAGGAGGTTGCAAGGGGGATGGTAAAGAAGCTAAACATTTGGCCACCCCTATCAACAATACTGTGTACGCACATGCCCAATTGCACACATCCCATATGGCCCAGGTACACACCCATGCACCATGCTCAATGCACAGGGAGTGTGAAAGTACTGACAACATAGCTGACACTGGGCCCTGGTGTATGCAGCATAATTCCCTCTTGTGACCAGTGCAAACGCTAACATCAGCTTGCACAGGAACTCACAGCCACTGTCATGGCAGCATGCTCCATGGGGGGACAGCCACATCACGAGTGAGGCCCAGTTCCAACTCACACTCCAACTACCAGCACAGTCTGTCACACACACCCCTTACATAATCATAGCCACCTGGGACAGACAATGGAGTGCCCCACTGTCACAATTGTCATGTAACACAACAAATACAGATCTGATGAAGCATTCAAGCAAAAAATGCACTGTGCTGATTCACAAGTGCCTTGCGCTTATATCACGATGCCGTAGCTACACCTTTGTGACGCAGCGGACGCACAAAATTTGCGCCATGATGCTGGGTATTGACAAGGTGATGCATCTGGGAGATGTGCCATGTTCTAAAGCCCTGGTCGTGGTGTGGTCGTGGTGTGGTGCGCGGTGGCTGCCTGTCACGGGGCAGCAACATCTCCCAAAAAGGGTTGAGTGAAATCTTAAACATTTCACTCAGTCACTTTTATGCGCATGCAGCCTCAAAACCCTGTGCATGCCTGAAGCAGACGTAAGGATTGACACAGCATTGTGCAGATAGGGCCACACAGAGCATTGCTGGAACTGCTTTGCACCAGCGACACAACTCCACCAATGAGCCACTTCCATGGCACAGATGCGTGACGCAGCTGTTCTGTTATCAGACTATGGTGATCCACAGTGTTAATGTGTTGCATCCATGCTGGCATAGCTGTGGTGCACAATGACTGGAAAATCCCTGCTGATATGCCTGGCTGTGCCAGTCATTGTAAATAGACCCTCACATGTCAATGACTCCTGAACACAGATCAATCTGACACCACAAGTGAACATTGAGAAAAATCCAAACCAAGTGTAACAGTGATAACGACAATGTATATGAAAATTTGATTTAGCATTAAATGGCATTAAAATCGTTTGTCTCTCACACCCACAGGGCAATGTGCGCAATCTACCTCCAACCAGGGGGGAGATGGATCACAGTCCCAGGCTCCACAGGACCCTGATCCCACCAACAGCGACGCCTCTCATCACTCCATGGATGACCCCGACCAACCTGGTACCTCTGGATCCCAAACCCATGCAGCAGCTGGATTAGGGACATCTGCGCCAACCACCACACCCATTCCTGCCACATCCCAGCAGACAGCTCGGAGCCCTGCCCACAATCCACAACTGAGCCAGTCTGACAATTGGGGTCAAGGTTCGCCGGGCACCCAGGAGGTGGCAGACAACACCACCACTGTCAACCCTCAGGGGTCCTGTCGACCCGATGTGCCCACAACAGCAGGCCAGGCTCGTGTGGGCAGGGGTGTGGGAGTGGCACAAGGTGGAGACGAGAACCTGACTAGCAAGCTGCAGGGCCCGGTATATCTGAACTGGGAAACATCATGGAGGAATACCGGCGGGACACCAGGGAGTTCAGCCAGGGAGTGGGGGCCCTCATCGAATTAAAAAACCAGCAGGCCGAGCAACACGCCAGTCAACGACGACACCAAGGATGGATGGAGGCAAGACTGGCTGAGCTCTTGGCGGTGCAGAGGGACATAAGACATTCACTCCGTCGGATCGCTGATAACATGCAGCACCCTCCCTGTGTCACCAGGCCAGAAACATCGAGGCAAAGACTGCCAACAGGCACAGGGAGGGAGGAGGAGTTGGAATCATCCGACGGAGCATCCCAGGCATCGCCAAGGCCTGCATATGAGGGTCCCCCAAGGAAGGTGGGTCGTCCACGGAGAAGACGTTGAGAGGCAGAGGGCCATGCGCATCTCCCAGGTCACTTGGTCTGGCATCTTGCCTTTGTGTGCAACAGCATCACCTTATTGAATGACTCTCCCACATGAACTTGCTGGTCGCAGTGTGACTAATGATGCCAAGCACTGGCAAGGCATCACATCTCCCTCTGTGAACTTTGGATTCCCACCATTTTTGTACAGCACCTACCACCTACTCACATTTCACTCACAAGATGGAGAAATAAATATAACAAACACAATACGTATTGATGTTGAAGTCTTTTTCAACAATAACATACTTTTGGGGATATGTCAAAGTATGCCAGAGTGTGGAACAAACTCAAGCCATCCATACACAGGGATCTGAGTCCAGTTGTGGACACACATAGGTCACAATGTATGATCAACTACATACATGGAGGGAAATACTCACCTGTGATGGTTACTATCTGCTGAGGGGGGGTGGCTTACCATACTGCTCTGACAGACAGTTACGGAAGAGTCTCATGAAGGTGTACAGGTCATGGGTAATGTGTAGGTGTCCAGGGAGGGAGTACCAGGTCTGTTTGTTGATGTGGGAGAACTATCATCCGCATGCAGTTGTACTGTGGATGTGTTGAATGTTGCCCAGGGCAAGGGTGGCTGGACGGACTACAGGCAACGGGGTGTTGGATGGGAGACGTCCATATTCGTTTTTGGGCTGTGGTTGTGGAGTGACTACTGAGTGTGGCTGAGGAGTATGAAGGTGATCCTGCAGTTGACAGTGGGAATATTGTAGATATCTCAGGTGGACGGTCATGTGGCTGTGGCAGGGGATGTTGAGGATGAGGTGTGCGAATGCACCCTGGATGTGCAAAAGTACTCCCGGAGTCTGGCTCTTGTTCCTGTTTCGAGGTTGTTGCCGTAGTTGAGCCGGCTGGTGTCGTGGACCTGGGTGGCTGTCTGTCTTGACTAAGAGTGGATCTATCTGAAGATCATTTCCAGAATGTGGAGGGACTTGCAGCATGAGGTAGCGATGGTGTTGATTTGGAGAACTGGATGCAAACATTGATGTACCAATGCAGGATGGTGGATGGTGGTGTGCTTGTCCTCCAGCCAGGAGTTGCTCTACCCCTGACCCATGTTTTCTATGTAGGTGCGGGCCTGCGTGCTGATGTAGTAGTCCAATGTCTGAGGAGCAATCAGTAAAGTGTTGTCCCAGCTTAGTGGTCTCAGATTGTGACACAAATTATGGGGAAGCCTCTCAGCTCGATTAGCAGATGTGTTAATCCAGTTCCCCTACTGACCCCTTGCCCGCCAAGCAATACAACATCCTTGCAAAGATTCACAATCACCATTTAAACGTCATTTGGAACCTTTACCTCAGATTGGGCTCAAATCCGGATGCGTGGAGACACACGTTCCTCCTGCCCATCTTAAGTAAAGGCAACGCAGATCCTGAATATCCTTCCAATCATACACCGAACTCTATTTATCAGTTCCGGCCAAGATTTTTGTGAAATTTTCCTGGCAACAACTGATGCCCTTTGTTGAAGATAATAGCCTCCTCCACGACTCGCAATCCAGTTTCCATCCCGGCTATAGTACACAGTTGGCCCTCATAGAAATGGCAGACTCTATACGCTGGGAGGTCGACGGAGGTTCCAAGGCGGCGTTGGTGCTGTTAGACATGTCTACAGCATTTGACACCGCAACCATCCCATTGTTCTGAACCGCATGAAGACCAAAGGTGTGGGGGCCTCAATGCTGAACTGGATATAGTCTAACTATCTGGCCTCCACAGCAGGTCCGCACCTAACCATTCTACTCCCCAGTCAAACCACAGAAGTGGGGCGTGTCACAGGGCTCTGCTCTGAGCCCGCAGATTTTTTAATATTTACTTAACCCCGCTGGCTGAATCGATTGCCATGTCTGAAGTCAAAATAATATCATATGCTGAGGATTTTCAGCTTCTAATCACCTAAAATCCAGTCTGAGCAGCAATTTTTGACCATCTCCAAAATTGTCTCAATTTTGCGGACTGGATAGACCACATTTTCTTGAAACTTAATCCAGATAACACCTAGGTCCTATACTCTTAAACCAACCTTCTGCCCTGTCTTCCAATCGTTGTTGGGCAGAGTAACTGGTCATTGCTCCGGCACATAAGGACTTGGTCAGGGATCTGCGAGTCAGATGGGACAATAAGCTATCCTATCCCACACAGGTACAAGAGGTGGGTGCCGCTTGTTTAGGCAAAATGTAAAACATCTACAGATCTATTAGCTATCTGCACAATGTACCCCAGAAAACGGTGGTGTACGCACTGATCACCTCCCATTTTGACTACGCAAAATGCCCATCCATGTGTCTCACATTAGGCTTGCTACGTATACTACAGACGCTCAAAAATGCGGCTGACCGCCGGACATGTGGAGTCTCAGTGTGACAACATATCTCCCTGTTTCTTCGACTAGTCCATTGGCTGACCATGGCTACACAAATAGATTTAAATGCGCGCCTTCAGGGCAGGACAAGGCCGTGGGCCGGTCTACCTTAGGAGGAGCCCCTGTCCCTATTGTCAATCATGATCTCTACGTTCCAATGACAAGCACTTGCTCATTGGTCCTTGGTTTGTTAAACCAAGATCAGGAGGTGAAACCTAACAGGTAGGAACCACCCAATGTAAGACTAAGCCACCTCTTACGCTGCGTATAATTCTGTCTGAATGTGAGTCTTGCCAAGCCCTTCAAACCTGGTCATTTTGCCTGCTTGATTACTTGCTCCTCCTTATGCTGCATCCTTTTTGGTGCACTACAGGGCTGGCACACCCCGTTGGGTTAAAAGTGCACCCAATAAATGACTATTAACATATTTGTAGATGGCTTAGCAGAATTGTGTGTGTAGGCTTGGAGATCTGTAGATGATAGTTACACTGAGGGTGGTCAGGGTGTTGGTGTGAAACCTGAAGTGCAGATGTTTGACAATGTTGAGTGTGTCCTTGGTGTTGTATGCGGCTCTGGGGTGTACCTCATAAAGTATTGCCAATCATACTCCTGGATTGTTGGTGTGGTCCCTGCGGGTGATCTAGTATCCGTCTGTAATGGCAATGTAGAAGTAGTGTGCTGAGGTTACGTACAACCTGGTCACAGTAATGAAGGTGATGTGTGGTGCTGTTGTGTTGATGAGGTAACAGAGTCCAATTGGGTGCTGGTGGAAGTAGCGTGTGTGCAGTACGAGGCACATGACCTGCTTGTACAGACATGCACTGTTATGTGTGGCAGCGCGGTGTTGGCAGTATGAGTTGCACACACAGCCTGCGAAGCTGTCATGGGTGCGCTTAGGGGTTGCCTGAAACCAGGTGGATGATTGTCTGGTGTTCACTGTGTGGAGGGAGGAAGGAGCATGAGTCGGTTGTGTTACCTGTGTCATGGAATGACCAGAGGGTCTTGCACTGTGCACGTTGCAGGCGCTGACGGTCTTGCCTTTGGCACGAAGGTGGTGCAACACTGGCACTAACAAGCTGCGGCCTGCCTTAAGAATGGATGGATGGAGTAGCATCTTGGAGGCGTGTGTGTTGCAGAATCAGGGCACTCGGTGTTGCGGTGTCACTGGGGAGGCAGCAGCAGGAATGCGTGAACACATGATGGCAGAAGGTGTGAGACACCATGCAAAACTAGCACCCAAAGACAAGGATTTTTGCAAGGCACTATGTTACATGTGTATGGAACGGAAGGAGTGTCTGGTTACTCATGGGTGACTGTAAGAAAATGGGTGAACAATCACCAATTATGACGGGCACAGGATCAGGCACCAAAATGCCAAGCAGGGCACAGGACAAACAGCGTCAGCAGGTGTTGCCTCCCCGTTGTGGGTATCAAGCTAAAACAATACATACACAACCATGTACGTCATGCACATTAACGACCATTAGCCATTACAAACACCATGCATGTTGCCACAGTACACATAACCACATATTCACAATTATTGTAAAGTATGCCATAGATGACGCATACAGACTGGCACGAGATCTAAGGTGACAGTAATGAGGCACAATGTACTGTTGGGAACACATTTTCAACACAAATGGATCAAGTTGGTTCTGATGCCATGCTGCTTTAGCCAATGTACATGGTCATTGGCATTGCTCTGAAGAAAATAACAGTCATGCAATGATGTTACTGCAATGCTGGTGAAACAATCTCCACACGACTGCCAGTAACTGTCGGTACCTTTGATCCTTAGAGTCGTGCGATGCTGAAAGGGGTCCATCTCCAGATAGCCCCTTGGTCCGAGTATAAATAACAGACTCAAAAGGGTGATAAGGCGAGGGAAGGAGAAAATGGGAACATTAGGGAGGGAGATCTGAAACAAAGGTAAACAAGCATAACAATTCATCACTTGTTGTCACTGAATCACCAAATACCTCATGACCTATACTGTAACAGTTACATCTGTGAAGTTTAACCACAGCCACTGTATCCTATTTGGGATCACAGGTTTTGAAATGATACTAGATCTGAGGTTTGAACACGGACACATAAAAGGTAGCAGAGTTTGTCACCTAAATGAAGGGGGTTCACCAGGCTGCTTCAATGCAATTAGAACCATGCGGTCATCAACTAAGTCACAGTGTATGAGTGATGCTCAAAATTACAGTAAATTGAATATGTAGCAGTGCTACTCACACAAAGCCAAAAATCCGTAGTTTGCCCTGGGAATCAGTGAGGGTCATGAAGGTAAGTTACACATCACCCGCAAGAGCCGTAATAAGCTCATCCAATGAGGAAGGGAATTATCTAAACACAAGGAAGCCCACCAAGAGCCAGTCATTGGCTCTTCCAACTGTGCCTTACAATGCCGAACATGACAAGCAGGTGGGATCAAACTCAACAGAGAATAATGAGGAACAAAGCCACTAAACCACCCCTACTGTGACCAGGATATGCAGCACGGCACAAGAGAATCCTGGGATTAACGTCACCCAACTGGTGTAATGGAAGTATTTACATTTGCCACAGCACTACGTTGGGACGTCATCAGCGCAACATTCCTGGCATCATGGGAATAGAAAGTTTACATCAACTTACAGAGAAGACTTGCAAAGCAATGTTCTCCACCGGCACTGATGTAGTGACGTGACAGTGACTTTACATACTGGCACAAGGGGCAATGCATCCATACGAACAGACTCACTGGACAGTTGTCAGAACAAGTGGGACATACACTGGCCCACACCTTCACAACATGTTTTTTGGGAAATCAAACTGTACTGGGCCACAAGATTAAGGGGATGAGCCAGACACATCCTTCTGCACACAGTGAGGCTGCAATTCCACACAGAGCCTATGGTTGTGATGTCACACACAATGTCAACCGGTGACATCCGCAATGTGTCAGGCTCAAGGTTTACACACATTGATGCATTCACCAGAGTCAACACTCAACAACAGATGACTGTCAAGAAGGGTGACTGTCCAGTCATGGGAGTGGTGCAACATGCAATTTGATCCATGGTAATGAGAAATGTATGTATGGTTCTACAACATGCACAGAAACAGGTCCCACACATTCCCAAACCATAGCAACCCAAAACAGCCTGTTTGGATTTCTTACCCGAACTGACATTTCCACATGTCCGTGCATGGAACGCTGATTCGGCACACGTTGCAATCATCATGAGGAATAGCAGGAGTACTAAGATGACACGAACAGACAACAGGCAGAGCAACCTGGGAATGACAGGCACACAAGGGGACACGTTCAAAATATTTCCCTACAGACATGGTCATGTAAAAAAAAACTCACAATGTAGTACACATGTACATTCCAAGATCACTCATTGCGCATTTGTGTGTGGCATAACATCATAACATGTGTAACACATCACAACAAACATCAAAGTGACTTCGCATACAGTCAGCTGGACACACTGTATGCAACACATGCCACTCTATGACACAAGCTTGCACACTAATTCCCAGTGACTCACCACTAAGAGAAGAAGTTGTGTATGAGCTGACTCCGGATATCATCCTCCTCCTCATCACTTTCAATGTGGCCAAGCACTTCTTCCTCAATGGGTGGATTTTCCAGCTCCTCAGGATCCAGGATGAGTGGCACGGCCTTCTCAACTGCCATGTTGTGTAGCATGCAGCACACGAGGAAGATGTTACACACCTTGACCGGGGCGTATGGGAGGGATTCGCCGGTCTTATCGAGGCACCGGAATCGACTCTTCAGGAGTTCAAACGTCCGCGTGTACATTATTGTACCGCTCGTCTGCAGCTGTTCTTGGGTTGCGGAGCGATGTCATGAGCCACGGCATGTTGGGATATCCCTCGTCTCCTACAAATATACATCATGTAATAATTGTGTAATGAGATGCCGTCAGAGCAAAAAGAAAATGAGACATACAGGACAAACAGAGTTTACCCACCAACAAGACATGCCCGATCGTTAAGCAGCTGCAGCATCATCTGTGGTACCCTGCTACGCCTCATGATGAATGCATCATGGCAAGATCCTGGAAAACGTGCACAAACATGGGAAATCAGCATGTTAGCAAGACACACCACCAGGGCATTTATTGAGTGGTAATGTTTCCTGTTGTGGTAGGCCTGCTCCTGAGCCTGTGGTGGCACCAAAGCCACATGCGTTCCATTAATGGACCCAATGACATGTGGCATCCCTCCCAAGGCATAGAATTCACCCTTTACATCTGTCAATTCTTCAGGAGTTGGAAATTTGATGAATTCATCAATGTGCTCCAAGATGGCAGTTAACACATCACGTAGGACACATCAGCTATGGTAAATTGAAACGTACCTGTAGCAAAAAAATATAGGGCTGCCATCACCTTTAGCTTTGGTGTCAGCGCAGTCGGATACCTGTGTCGCGGTTCGAGATGTGGTTCCAGCCTGTCCGTCAAGTCCTGAATCAACTCTCGAATGAATCTGTAACGTCGGATGCAATCACGTTCCCTCATGGTCTCCAAGTCTGGAAAAGGCCTTGGTAGAGGCGGTGCCCTGCAGGACATATTTGGGAAGAATGGAGAACAACTGTCAGCCAACAACAATACCAATGTATATAGCACATGCAACACTGCTACTACACATCAAGTCACTATGGGGTCTGGCGTAAGCAATACATCCAGGACACATATGCCAGCTTGCTGGCACTCCCACGAAAACCCAGATACAGCTGTCGTTTGTGAAATGAACATTACTTGCACACACAAGAGCTGCTGGGCTGGTCTGAGTGAGCAGACCAAGATATCACTGGAGTGACACACGTCACCAGACCTGCATTAGAAGGTTGTCATCCCATACAGACAGCTGACTGCAAGGCACACACCCAGGTCACATGGTATATCTATTGTACATATCAGAAAATGTGCTAATAAGGTGTGTATGTGACAACGCAACACCACAGCCATTGTCACGATGCAGACATGTATGCATGGGTATAAATGATGTAGGATGCCATCAGACCCAAAAGCCGTGGAAATGCACATGTGGCATGGTGTGCGTACATGTTCAACCATTTCAATCACAACACAGACCCATTATAGATGCACCAACAGCAGATGCATTTTACGGACGACAAACAGCAAACTCAATCTTTAACATGACACACACATGACATTGTCACAAAGGGTCATGATGAGCGTCAAATTGTCAAGTGAGAAAATTCCATGGTCCCTGGCATCATGAGACAGGTGCTCGTAGTGATGGCTGTGCCATTCCAGTGTTGATATGCATGACAACATGTGCATGATGATACATATGGGACAAGTGTAAAGGTGATGTGGACCACATAGTGCCCCATCACACATGACATGTGTCAACAGGTCATCACACATTGATTGTGCAACAAGATCAGATGCCCTGTGCTATATCACTGCCTGGCACACCTAGGGCCTGCTCATGTAAGTATACAATGACAAGAACTTGATAGACCTCCTTGTTTTAACCGTACCCCTACATCCCTGTCATGTGTACGCCTCGCATCACTATTGTGATGGTGCCATACGTGAGCGTGTGCAAAGTTCCGTCCCCCTGCTTTGACATCAGCGTGTGAAATGCACCGAGTAAAACGCACCGTACCCCTTATTCACTACAGCGTGTGAAATGCACCGTGTAAAACGCACCATACCCCTGCATTCACTACAGCGTGTGAAACACACCGTACCCCTACATTCACTACAGCGTGTAAAACGCACTGTGTAAAACGCACCATACCCCTGCATTCACTACAGCGTGTGAAACGCACCATGTAAAACGCACCATACCCCTGAATTCACTACAGCGTGAGAAACGCACCGTGTAAAACGCAATGTACCCCCTGATTCACTACAGCGTGTGAAACGCACCGTGTGAAACGCACTGTACCCCAACATAACGTGCATGTGTGCACCTCGTTTCACAATTAACGTTGTGCCATACGCGGGCGAACCGTACCCCGACATAACGTGTGTGTGTGTGCGCCTTGTTTCACAATTAACATGGTGCCATACGCGGGCGAACCGTACCCCGACATAACGTGCATGTGTGCGCCTCGTTTCACAATTAACATGGTGCCATACGCGGGCGAACCGTACCCCGACATTACGTGCGTGTGTGCGCATCGTTTCACAATTAACATGGTGCCATACGCGGGCGAACCGTACCCCGACATTACGTGCGTGTGTGCGTATCGTTTCACAATAAAAATGGTGCCCAACGCGAGCTTGAACGCACCGTACATGTGTGTTGATCTAAAAAAATACTTAGGGGACGAGTAGTAGGCCCTGAATGCAGCCTGGTTGTCATGGATACTAAGATTTGAGTGTGTGCAACAGGTGTCCTGCAAAAGTCAGTTGGGCAAAAATATACAATGTTGCAATATGTTTTTTGAGCTGAGGCTCACATTTTAAACCATGCAAATGTGTGTCTGGGCCTTATGTTTAAAGGGATTGGATGAAACGTAGGATGCAAAGTAATCTGGCCTATCACATTGTACTCCTGAAACTGAAAGCCCCTCCGCAGCATTGATTTAAGGATGCATGTGTTTGCGAGAGAGCGCTTGCCTGCACAACATTGGAGTGGACCACACTGCTGCTGTCTTTGCATTCCCTGGACTCTGATTTTGCTTACCATGGAGAGGGCCCCAGCATTCAGTGAGGAGGAAAACCAGGCCCTGCTGGATGCCCTCCTACCACAGTACAGCAAGCTGTATGGGAGACCAGGGGAGCAGGTGATTGATGACTGCACTAGCTTTGACTGTGCACCTGTGTGTGAGTGCCACAACAGGCATTGTGTATTGGTGGAACAGACATGCAATGTGGTTTGGAGTGAGTGCCGGGTGTGTACATTGTGGTGTCTCCCATTCAGAGCATGATGTAGTTCAAGTGTGCTCACTCCTTAATTGCATTATGCTAACTGTGACATTCAATGCATAGTCAATGACACATTCTGCTGTGCCACACCTTGCAGGTTTTTTCCCCCTAATTTACTGAGGTGTAACAGTGTTCCCCCGGAGTGACAGCTGAATGTACTCACTGATTATGACTTTTGTGGACCTGTGGAGATATTGTACAAATGCTGTGTTTAAACTCATGGACATTGAAGAGTGTGAATGTTCCTTGTTACCTGGGCGAGTGTGTATGTGATGTTTTGACCACAGCTGCATGGCGTATGCAGCAACTATAGCCATCTGATGTGACAAGTATGCAGTGTTGTGTGCCTGACTTGCACAGTTAGCCCAACACCTGTGGCACCTCTTTCTCAAGTGGCACATGTGCAAAGTGAGGGTTGTATACACTGTTGACACTGACAGGTGAGTGATCTGTGCCAGGGTGTGTATGTGTGGTCTGCTGAGGGTTCTTAGGTGGAGTGGGATATGTGACAGCATGTCACGTGTTGTCCCACACCCTGCAGTTGCATGTGTTGTACAGTGTATGCCATGATCAGTGAGTGTGTTGCACCCCTTATGCCATCTGTTACCTTTCAAAGGCATGTAGTGCATTGGGGTTTGCCCACAGGCCGAATTCACATGGACAATGATGCAAGTCCTGTCAGCATCCTATGCCCTGTTCACATCATCAATGTAGTGCAAGTGTATGTCTCTGGGACATGGAGCAGGTGTAGTGATATTGTTTCACTTTGTCTTCCTGACAGGTAACTGCCTACGAGAAGGGGTGATCTGGTTGGACGTTGCCAGGGCTGTCAGGCCTGTGGGGGGCCCTCGCCGACGGCTGAGCAACATCAGGAAGAGGTGGCAGGACATCCGGTGCTGGACCCGGCGTATCACCCGGGTCCAGCTGAAGCTGTCACCTCCACGACGGCATGGTGGAAGCCGTCACCTCACCCCCCACATGCTCTGGGTCCTGGAAGTGGTCTTTCCAGACCTCCATAGGCAGTTGCAGGAGAGACAGCAGCAAGGAGGGGGTAGGTACATGGCTGTTTGTAGTTTTGTGTGTCACCTGCTACTTGAGGTGCTCTGAAGCTTGGAAACACTCCCACAGTTGGGGGGGGGGTCTGGTCAGACAGGCTATTTGTACATTGTAGTTTCAATTCCCCATATTCAGCTGATGCTCTTTTTCATCCCTTCCCCTCCTCCACATGTGTCCCTTGGTCTGTGTTTTTTTTAATTTTGCACATGTTCTTCTAGGGTGCAAGGTAATTAGACTGCACATTGATTAGCGCATCATGTGAGAGGGAGGTCTGTGACATGTGTTGGTACCTTGCCTGTGCCATGACCTGTGCACTGTTTGGCCTTCATATTTGTTTGCACTGATGATGATTCTGAACATAGGAGTGGGAGGTTTAAACTGCACACCCTTGCAGCATGCATGACTCATGTTGCGTTCTCAGACATGATATACATCATTTGCGAGATATGCATAGTGTCAAGACGGTTAATCATGAGACAGTCAGCAATTTCTAGACCCACGGATCAGTGTGCCCACTACAGTCCTCTGCAACACCCTGGCCTCCTAATCATGTGTGTCATCCAACACTGTGCCCATTCTATGTGGGTTCAGCATGGGTCTGCCCCAGTGGCATTGGTCCCTGGCAAAGTTTGTATTTATCATGTGTCAGCTACATGTGCACATTGGCCATGGATACAAGATTTGGCTTGTGCATACTCACACTGGACAGTGCCTGTGTGCCTATTCACAAGAATCTGTTGTTGGTTGTTTGTGACTAATATGTATTGCCAGCACCACAAGGTGACCTTGGTTTACTTTTTAAAAAGTTGCTGCACTGTTTTTGTTACCCTGATTCTGAGTTTTCACTTCTTGAGCTGTATCACTCACATTAACTGAGTGATGTGGGTGTTGTGCAGGAGAGGTGTGATGGGCCTGCCTGTTTGGCCTTGGCAGTTGTGAGCTGTGGATGTAAATTGGGAGGTAGAGTTATCACCATGCACTTCCCCTGCGATGCTGGACAGTGCTTTCATTAGGGGCTTTACAGGCTATGTTGTTTGCTTCCAGAGATGATTGTGCCTCAATAATTATTGCCACATGTATGTAGTTCTGGTGCAACGCTGTTTTGTCTTAGTGTGCACACTACTGTGTTGACATTTTGCATGTAGATAACGGTGTGTCCACGATCCAGCAATGATTTTGTTCTTCACAATTGCAGGCGCATTAGCTTAAGCATTGTCCTGATTTGGGACATGTGGGCCACTTTACATTTAATTATTTATTTATTTATTAAGCGCGACAGCTACCCAAAAAGGGTTTCCCGGCGCTGGACAGGCAAAGCGCTAGGTAGCCTAAAGTTTCCACAGTGCAGGCGTTATTGATTAAACAGCCAGGTCTTGATGGCTCTGCGGAAGTGGACGTAGCTGGTTTCAATGCGGATATTCAAGGGGAGCGAGTTCCAAAGTGTGGGACCTAGGTAAGCAAAAGATCTGCCTCCCATTCTAGCGAGTCTAATTCTCAGAACATTGAAGTAGCCTTGGAATAAGGACCGAAGGTGGCGAGAGGGAGTGTAGGTGTGAACAAGGGATTGTAGGTACAGTGGAGCTGTGCCCAATTTGATTTTAAACATGTAGCTCAGGGTTTTGAATTTAATGCGACTCTCTACCCTGAGCAAATGTAAATCACGGAGGTGTCCAGAGATGTGGGCTGCTCTGGGAATTTTGCACAGCAGTCTCGTGGCGGCGTTTTGAACCAGCTGCAGTCGTCTTGTCACTGCCTTGTTAGCCCCAGGGTAAAGGACATTTCTGTAGTCCAGCCGAGAAGTTATAAGGGCATGGACCACAGATTTTTGGGTGTCGCTTGGCAACATCTAGATGATTTTCTTTAGCCATCGTAAGATTGTAAAGCAGGTGGCCGAGACCTTGTTTACCTGGTGGTGCATAGTCAAAGCATTGTCAATGGTAAAACCCAGATTGCGTGTAAAAACAAAAAAGGGACCCTGAAGCCTAAACAGGATAAAGGGAGGGGGAACAACCCACCAGGGCAAAATATATCAAGAACAAGATGAAAAAGGGGGTTCCCAATCTTTTAAGAGGACCCAAAAAGGTTCCAGCAGCAAGTAGAGAGCGCCCACAGAACAGCTCGAGATTCTCAAGTTATTTATTCACTTATTTATTTTCATAGAAAAATATAACACATTTTAAATAGCACAGTAAGACATACATTATTTCATAAATAAGAATCAAAGAATGGTACAACATCAGCCCAGGGACACAAAGAACAATAAAAATTGGCACACAAATCACTCACTCATTCTATCAAACACTGACTCATTCCCAAACCGTAAACAGTCATACCCAACTCAATCAGCTACCACATGTAATCAGGCAAACACAGAAAAGCGCAGACACGCGTTTCGGAACAGTGCCAATATGGGAAATTCCTTCATCAGGGCGCATATCATCAAAAGCACAAGTTGTTCAGGTCTCAATAGAGATCCTATGACGGCACGATGTAGAGCAAGTAACAATAGTGCATAAGGGCAGGAGAAGCATATTTAGGTACTGGGTTTTTAAGAACCGGCAAAGAACCGGCAACCCAGCGGTGTCAGGGTACACCCAGAGACCTCGAGTCCTTCCTGATTCAGACCACAGAAACTCAGAGTCTTCTAGGTGAAGTCAAGGATCGATTTTATTGGCTGCAACCAAGGTAACAAGTGTCCTAGAAGTACAACACACGGGAAGTATATTCTCAGGAGACTGCTCGAATTTACAAAATCAGGCTTCTCTTCTTATACAGAATTTTAAGCTTCAGGCAGAAATTCTTGGTTTTACAGTAAATCATTAACATATTTTCAATACAAAGAAAAAGCAGAGTCATGATGACATGTCCATATTTCACTTCGTGCTGCCTACAACAAATCACCCGGCAAGGCCCAACATTTCATCAGATATTGGTGGACCCCCCAATAAAAACGGGCACCTCCCCACCATAAAGCAAGTGAAGCAAAAAGAGTAGAGACAGATGCGAGCAAGATACGGCAGGTGTGGGTGCGCTGAAATGGTTTTATGGCTTGTTGAGCCTTGATGCTATCTTATTCGGCCACTGGGAGGGGAACTGACCTAACGAGTTCGGCCTGGGGCAATGGTTCCAACTTGCACAGGTCATAGGAAAGTCGATTAAGGTGTACGTGTCTTTGTGGAATCAAATTCAGCTGGATTAAGGCCTATGTAAAGGGCAACACACAAGATGGCTGCTGTATAAAAAATGGAAGCCAAGGGTTCAGAACGAAAATAACGATTTCGAGGTGAAATCGTTATTCGAATATGCTGAAAATATTTGTACATGGTGTGCTCGTCATTCTCGGTCTTTTGATACCAAATTCGTCATGTTTCGACGAAGTTTTAATTCTCGAGTCCAGAATGATTATACGAGTCCAGAATTTTCAGAACCACAAACCCTCCTTTTGCCCTTACATAGGCAATTAATCTATCCTCTTGCTAATCTGAGTCCAGATCTATATTCCTAAAGTCATTGAGATGTTGCTCTAACATCATTCTAGTACTCACTTCATCTCTTGATACAGGCTTCCTTACACATGATGTGACACAAAGGCCACATATTGCAGGAGCACACTGCATGCATAGACAGAACAGGAAAAGAATGGCTAAGACCATCCCAATGACCATCAGAATTTTCCATCCCCAGGCGGATATCAGTACCCAGAACCATCCCATTAATGACCAATCTCCTTTATCCACATGAATAGATTCGGAAATGTTATGTAGTTTGGAGATGGCTTGGTACACCGTTGGAGCGTTATCTTGGATGAAAACACAGCAACTTGATTGGATCAATCTGCATACCCCACCTCGGTCTGCAAGTATGACATCTAGAGCGACCCTGTTCTGAGGGGTCATAAGTCGATCCGACTGGAGCTCAGCAGTCAAGTTACTAAGGGCACCAGCAGTTTCAATCACGGTGGATTCAACTACCCTTGTCAATTGCCTTATGTTTCTGCTGTTAGCCATGGATCCCCAGAACGGCAGAAAACCCTTTGCAAAGTCCCCAAATTCTTGACCTGCGGTGTCTTCTTTACTCAAGACACCTCTAACTATCCTTGTCCTGTGGTAATCTGCCGCTGCTGTGTAGGTGGGGGGCAACAGGAACTAAACAAAACATGAGCCCGAAAAGTCAGGGGGCAACCATGTATAGGCTCTATCATGGCAGATGATAGAGCCCGCGGTGGGAGGTTGACTCTGCTAAGGGATGCTTCTGTCAGTCTAGGGCAACTCCCTTGGACCGACCAGAACTGTCGATCTAACGTCGTCAGCTGCACCCCAAAGACTTTAAGCAACCGCGGCCCTAGCAGCGGAACCCGGATGGCGGTTCGAAAAGCAAAAATAAGCAAGTTTCTCGGATGGGAGAGCTGCACTTTCAAAAAAGGTTTGGAAGGAAAGAGAATATTTTATTAGTCCATGGGTCTTGGTCTCAAATTGCAAAAGAAATAGTTTTTATTAGTTAGTTTTTCTTGGTCTCAAATTATACCGTTGTCTTCCAGGTACTGTTTGATCCTGGAACAAGAGTTCAGGTTCTGTAGTGTTCAATCGCTTGGATGGTGGCACAGCCTTGTGCAAAATGTTTTCATTTTCTCGTTCAGAGTCAGTTCCTTTTACATGTGCATCATTAAAAAGGATGGCATGTGGCACTGTTTTAGGTTCTGGGTCAGCGACACCCTTCTGGACCCACTGGTCATATGGCAGAGGTGAAGGGATTCTCTTGCAGTGGATCCCGTGGATCCAGTTGGCCTTCCCCTCCACTCGAACAGCCGATCTCATGGAAAGAAGGACGAAGTGCGGTCCGGTCCACCTGGGCTGGTCGTTTTTAGTTCTCTGAAAATTCTTGACCAAGACCCAGGATCCAGGGTCTATCTGATGTCCCGGAGTCTCAGAGACCGGAGGCAGGGTGCCGTGAACCTGTTGATGCAAAACACGCAATTTAGCCGTCAATTCATATAGATAATCAAGCAAAACAGGGTGTTAAAGCTCGCTGAACTTAGTGGGTCTAGGCACTCCCCATATGTTGGCTGGCCGGCCAAAAATGATCTCATAAGGGCTAAGTTTTACTCGTGAATGCACAGTCATTCTGGTGGACAGGAGTGCTAAGGGTAGAGCATCAGGCCATTTAAGACCTGTGCTCACTTGGATTTTGGCCAGTTTAAGTTTTAAAGTGCCGTTGTAGCATTCTACTAATCCAGCTGATTGGGGGTGATTTGCAGCGTGGAACTTCTGCCGAATACCTAGCCCTTCACACACTCTCTTCCTCACACGACCCACAAATTCACTTCCATTATCAGACCAGACCATTCTAGGCATTCCAAACCTGGGGAAGTACTCTTTCACAAGGGCTTTTGCTGTGGATAAGGCAGTATTGTCTTTTAGGGGATTGTATTCTACCCATCTTGAGAAGGCACAAACAACAACGAGTACGTATTTTAAGTTGTTGCACCTCTCCATGTGGATGAAATCTAGCTGCAAAACCTCGAACGGATACGTAGGAGGTGCAAAATGACCAGCTGGAGTTGGGGTTCCCCTACCAGGATTGTGTTTCAAACATACCATGCAATTCTTAACCACATTCTCTGCACACTTGGGAATCCCTGAATTTTGCCATACCGGAGCCAACAACTTGCAAATCCCTTTGGCGCTGATATGAGCCATTTCATGAGCCATCGTAACCACTGCAAGCACATATGCATCAGGTAACAACCGTCTCTGATGCTCTGATAATTCAATCCAGCAACCATTTGCATCCATCCTACCCGTACTTTCTCCCCACGTGCTCAACTCTTTCTCTGTGGCCTCAGCTTGAATGGACTTCACACTCTCTATCGTGTCTTCACACATTCCAACCTCACCAGTCCATCTTGCAGGGCCTGCAACATACATTCGACTCATTACATTCCTTGCCGTTTCTTTCGCGATCTCATCAGCAAATGCATTTCCACGACCAACATCATCAGTCACCTTCTTGTGAGCACTACATTTTCAGAGGCAAGGTCAGTGATTCAAGAAGCTCATTCACCAACTGACCATGCTGAATCTTAGCTCCATGCGAAGTCAGGAACCCACGTTCTCTCCACAATCGTCCAAAACTGTGAGCCACTCCAAATGCATACTGACTATCAGTGTAGATAGTCACTTTCATTCCTTTAGACAACACACATGCTCTTGTAAGTGCAATTAATTCTGCTGCTTGAGCTGAATTATGTGGGACACGTGCAGCTTCAACAATTGTATGCAAAGTCGTGACAGCATATGCTGCAGTCGTGTCACCATTCGGGAGCTTGAAGCATGAACCATCCACCCACAATGTGCCATCACATTCAGCAAGAGGAGTATCGGATAGATCTACTCTCCCTTTCGTCTCTTCCTCTGTTCTAAGAAAACAGTCGTGCTGTTCTGAAACACCTGATTCCTCTCTAATTGGCAACAATGTGGCTAGGTTTAAAGACTGCACCTTTTTATGTGCACATGACTCGCTAACAATGTTAATTCGTAACTTGACAATCGAGCACTAGTTAAGTGCTGTGTCTTGGTTCTATTTAACAACGTGTCTACTGCATGTGGGACCATCACGACTAGTGTATTATTCATTACTAGACCAGCAGACTGTCGAATAGAAACAGCTGCTGCTGCTGTGGCTCTTAAACAACTTGGCAATGCTCTAGCTACCAGATCCAAAGTCGACGAAAAATAGGCACATGGACGCTGCCTACCTCCAAACAACTGAGTCAACACTGACAATGCACAGCCCTCTTTCTCGTGGACATACAATGTGAAAGGCTTACTGTAGTTGGGGGTACCTAACACAGGAGCCGAACATAATGCTGTGAGTAATTCGAGAAAACATTTCTGACACTCTTCAGACCAAAGAATGGGATTGGGTGTATTTTTACACGTCAATGCCACCAAGGGTTTGGCTAATAACGAAAAATTTGGAATCCACTGTCTACAGTACGATGTAATGCCCAAGAAAGCACGCACTTCTCTCTGTGTTCTTGGCACACTTAATTTCGCTATTGCCTGAATTCTTTCTGGGGTCAGTTTCCTTCCCTCCTTCGATAAGAGGTGACCTAAGTAGGTCACTTCTTGTCGGCAATATTGCAGTTTGGAAAGTGACACCTTGTGATGAAAATCACACAGATGACGCAATAATTACAGCGTGACCTTTTTTACAAATTTCCTCAGTGTCTGCAGCAATGAGCAAATCATCCACATACTGTACAAGAGTAGCACCTTTAGGTAAAACAATCGTATCAAGCTGTGTTTTTAGAGCTTGACTGTATATTGATGGACTTTCACAGTAGCCCTGAGGAGCGCGTTTAAAGCGGAAGCTGCGACCTCCTAAACTGAAGGAAAAAATATCCCTGCTCTCCTCAGCAATCGGGATGCTGAAGAAAGCATTCTTCAGGTCAATCACCGAAAACCAAGAGACGGAAGCTGGAATCATAGTCAATAATGTGGTAATGTCGGGGACGACTAGGAATTGTGGCACAACTATTTTATTCACCTCTCTAAGATCAATCACGAATCAGTACACAGGTGGCTGAGAGGGATCAGTTCGTTTTAAAACAGGCAGAACAGGACTATTGCAAACGTTGCCTCGTGTTTCTTCAATCACATCCTTTTCAATCAATTCGTAAACGATCGCTAGCAAAGCTTTTTCACCCTCACTAGATATCCTATATTGGGGAATTCGTGGCATTTGAACATTGGCTTTCAATGTTACAACATATGGTGGTATTTCTAAAAGACCCACATCATTAGGACCAGCGGCCCAAAGGATATCTGGAAGAAACGACAACTCTGCTGGAAGTTTATCCCTAGACAAATACATGGGAGAAACCACTTTCCTACCTAAAGTAAGTTGTACTCCTGAAGGAGAACAGTACAAAGTCGCATGCAATCTTTTTAACAAATCTAATCCTAGCAAGTTCTCGCCACAACCTGTTGTCAGAATGAGGGGTGCTTCGAAATCACAAGGACCAACAGAAAGAGACAAAGGGTCAGAAATCGTATTTCTAACTGGGGCGCCAGAAAAGCCTACAGAAACGTTCATTTCGCCAGACAAAGGTGCGCCAGGGAGTTTGGAGTGCATAATAGAACTCTTTGTAGCACCAGTATCCAACAGAAAAGGTTCTGACACACCTGATGTAATCACCTCAACGTATGGTCCAGTCTGATCTACTGGAACTGAAACAACTCCCTCTCTTTGTCTATGGCTGTCCTAGCAAGCATTACCCTCCAAATACTCATCTTCTGTATAGTAATCATCAACATAGTATTGAGCTGTCCTGTCAGATGCGTTGTTCTGCTGATCGAACCTATTCATAGAATTTTGTGGTGGAAGGGGACGTGTGTTCTGGGGGACGTTTCCACGTCCTCTACCTCTAGGCGCTTGTGGAACACCACGACCTCTTACACTAGAAGCACCATTTGCGCGCTGTAACAAAATAGGACAACTGTACTTGAAATGACCCTCTTCCTTGCAATATGAACACTGGTTGGGGCCTACAGGGACACGTGACTGAGTGTACTCGACTCTTTGTGAGTTCCTCTGATACTGTTGAGGCTGCTGAAAATTATTCTGGTAGTAATTCTGGCCACTATTATTTTGATTACCACCACCACGTGGCGGATATGCTTGCTGTAACAAAACCTTCGTTTTCAACTCCTTAGTCTTCTTTTCTGCTCTATCTTTCTCATCCTTGTCTCTATTTTCGTAATATTGTGCAGTAGCTAATATCTGCGCTGAAGATGAGACTGCCCAAGAACTTTCTGAATCCTTTAACTTTTTACACAATTCTGGAAGCAGATTGTGCACGAATTTATCGACAAACAATCTCTGACCACCTTCTGTGGTCATATCTTGACCGCTGTGGTCGACAAATGTTTCTTCAAACCTGGTGAAGAAATCTGAGACAGTTTCTTCTTTCTTCTGCTTGCATGCAGACAACTTATCCCAATTCACACGTATTGCAGGCATTATCGTTTTCATGTAATCAACTATTTTACCAGGGAGTTCTGCTATCAAAGGCTCAGGCTTAGCACCACCAACTTGTCGGGCATCTGCAGCAGCAATATTAGCCCATGAGTCACCTAACTCCTGATCATGATCTGTATGACGAATTTTACCCCATAAAGGCTGTGGAACAACATTCCCAAATAACATATCGATATCGGCTAAATTCATTATACATGACCCAGCAGTTTGTGACAACTCTTTGTAATACCCTGCAGGATTTTTATGCGGATCAGGTAATGTCTGTTTGAGTGCTAAAACTTCAGCTCGCTTCCATGGGACATGTACCCATACACGCTGAAAGTGTGGCAGAATAGGTGGGTTAACAGTTGTGTCGCCCTCTCTCCATTGTGGGGGAACTTCTCTCATCGGGTATTGTCGCGCCTTTTTCCTACTAGATGCACCAGGCTCAGATTGTGACCCAGAACTGCTCCCCTTACTCCGATATGATAACAATATTTCAACCGCGTTCTCCACATCGGGACCTACAATCATGCCCTCTCCAAACTTGAACCGCACACGACACAACTCTTGCTGGTTGCATTCCAGATCATTGTCTTCCAAATCCTCACAAAGGAAAACGCACATCTGTTCAAAAACATATCTCTGCGTCGGTGCTTCCCATTGATGGAAGACTTCCATGACAGACTCTACATCATACTTTACAGTATCCATAACCCATTTCCGTGCTAAACGATTCAGTGAGTCTCTCTCTTGATAGTCAGGCAGTCGACTTCGCAACTGTCTGCGTCCCATGTTAGGGGTCGTAATAGGCGACCCGAAAAGAGGTGAGAAAAGGTTAGTGACAGTGCTGGCCATTTTCTGCCGAATGGAAGGTGAAACTGCAGGAAGAACGGGTGGAAAAACGGGGTGAGACAAGGCAGGGGCAGAGATAATAGCAGAGGAGGCATCAGGAGAAACAGAAGGAGCACTGGGCAAAATCGTAGAGGGAGCATTAGGAGAAGTAGAAAGTATACTAGGCAAAATCGTAGAAAGCACAGGTGAAGCAGATGTGGTCGGTGGGCCTGGAGGAGGCTGCACCGTAGGGACAGGAGTCAGCTGAAGAACAGCTGGTGGGTGCTGCGGAGGAACAGGAGGTGTAGGTTGCACAACTAAAGGTTGCGGGGGTGCGGTGGCACTTTGCGCATAGGGGGGTGGCGAATTTAATAAATGCGACATTAATGGATCTTTTTCACGCTCTTTTGCTGCCTCTTGCTGAAGAGACGGCAAAACTGGATAGCATTTATCCATTGCCATTTTACGTTGCCTGTGCAACTGCTCACTCATCTGCTCTTCTTCATTGTCTTTAAACTGCATAGCAGCTTGCATTACTGAAAGTCCCCCTTCTCTCTTATTTTTCTTAGCTAATTTGATTTCCTTCTGTTTGGCCTCCTTACGCCATAGGCGGAAGGAGTCGAACATCGCCGGCCTGGCTTTCTTTTTGAACAGTTTAACTTCAAGGTTATCTAAGATTTCGGTATCGAAGCTACCATATTGGGGCCATTTTAAAACACCATCTTTTCTGGTGTATTTGATCCACACTTCATTGTATGTGATGGGGCCTACCCCATGTTTGACATATAACTCGTAAGTTGGAGTTCCAACCGGAGGAACCGGACATGAGTCCTCCAATCGGGAGTCCCTATTATTACAACCAAGACAAAACAAATTTATAAGTCTAAGACTAGGGATCTTCGCTCTCTAGTCTAGTTCCAAACTTCAAAGGATTATCGATTACGATATTTCTCGTGAATACACGAGTCCTTCGGTTTTGGTGCTTGCAAGTACCAACAATTATCCCAAAGGATACCCAAGACTAAGACCAACTAAGGACTGGGAGACGCTCCACTTATACTTAACTGAGATATCGATGACGTCACCAGAAGACTCGTCTTAGTGTTTCGCTCTACCAAACTTCAAGGGTCCAAATCAGGGCGATAGCCAGGGCAGCAGTCCTCTGTAGCCGTTGGGAAGCGGGGAACCTCGCAGCAAAGACCTTCGGACCACGTCGACATGCAGGGGTCGATGAGGTGGTTGGCCGTCCTCTGGAATTTTCACACGAAGCTCCTCACGAACCTCTGGCTGACTGGTACCACTGGAATCGCCCCAAACGTTGGGCGCCAGCTGAGGTACTGGGTTTTTAAGAACCGGCAAAGAACCGGCAACCCAGCGGTGTCAGGGTACACCCAGAGACCTCGAGTCCTTCCTAATTCAGACCACAGAAACTCAGAGTCTTCTAGGTGAAGTCAAGGATCGATTTTATTGGCTGCAACCAAGGTAACAAGTGTCCTAGAAGTACAACACACGGGAAGTATATTCTCAGGAGACTGCTCGAATTTACAAAATCAGGCTTCTCTTCTTATACAGAATTTTAAGCTTCAGGCAGAAATTCTTGGTTTTACAGTAAATCATTAACATATTTTCAATACAAAGAAAAAGCAGAGTCATGATGACATGTCCATATTTCACTTCGTGCTGCCTACAACAAATCACCCGGCAAGGCCCAACATTTCATCAGATATTGGTGGACCCCCCAATAAAAACGGGCACCTCCCCACCATAAAGCAAGTGAAGCAAAAAGAGTAGAGACAGATGCGAGCAAGATACGGCAGGTGTGGGTGCGCTGAAATGGTTTTATAGCTTGTTGAGCCTTGATGCTATCTTATTCGGCCACTGGGAGGGGAACTGACCTAACGAGTTCGGCCTGGGGCAATGGTTCCAACTTGCACAGGTCATAGGAAAGTCGATTAAGGTGTACGTGTCTTTGTGGAATCAAATTCAGCTGGATTAAGGCCTATGTAAAGGGCAACACACAAGATGGCTGCTGTATAAAAAATGGAAGCCAAGGGTTCAGAACGAAAATAGCGATTTCGAGGTGAAATCGTTATTCGAATATGCTGAAAATATTTGTACATGGTGTGCTCGTCATTCTCGGTCTTTTGATACCAAATTCGTCATGTTTCGACAAAGTTTTAATTCTCGAGTCCAGAATGATTATACGAGTCCAGAATTTTCAGAACCACAATATCTGTGGGCGAAAAGGACAGTTCAATAAGGGCATTTAGTACATACAAAGCAATGCCAAAAAAATGGTCACAAAAAAGGAGCAAGACAAGGTTCATACATGCACAATCATGCCATACAACAAAATAGATAGTCTGGAAGACAGTAAGGTAGAAGTTAAAAAACAGTCTTAAGAACCAGGGGCACAAGACCCACACCACTAAGTGAAATGAAAATCCCAGTGTTAAGGAGGAAAATTGCTAGCACCTGAGGGTCTGTGAAAATATGTAGATCCCATCTCGAGAGGAAAAAAACACCTATGTCTGGGCACTGCTGGGAGTCATATCCACCCACCCATCTTATGTTTGGGCACTGCTGGGAGTCATATCCACCCACCACCATACTGTTGGGCATTGCTGGGAGTCATATCTACACACCCCTCTTATGTCTGGGCATTGCTGGGAGTCATATCCACCCACCCCTATACTGTTGGGCACTGCTGGGAGTCATATCCACCCAACCCTCTTATGTCTGGGCACTGCTGAGTGTCATATTCACCCACCCCCATACTGTTGGGCACTGCTGGGAGTCATATCAACCCACCCCTCCTATGTCTGGGCACTGCTGGGAGTCATATCCACCCACCCATCTTATGTCTGGGCACTGCTGGGAGTCATATCCACCCATCCCCATACTGTTGGGCACTGCTGGGAGTCATATATACCCACCCCTCTTATGTCTGGGCACTGCTGGGAGTCATATCCACCCACCCCCATACTGTTGGGCACTGCTGGAGTCATATCCACCCAACCCTCTTATGCCTGGGTACTGCTGGGAGTCATATTCACCCACCCCCATACAGTTGGGCACTGCTGGGTGTCATATCCACCCATCCCTCTTATGTCTGGGTACTGCTGGGAGTCATATCCACCCACCCCTCTTATGTCTGGGCACTGCTGGGAGTCATATCCACCCACACCCATACTGTTGGGCACTTCTGTGAGTCATATCCACCCACCCCCATAATGTTGGGCACAGCTGGGTGTCAAACTTGTCAGATAAGCACTGGCACCAAAACCACCGTAGCCAACGATGCTCCCAATGCCCCTCCACCCCAGTCACCGCCCGAAGAGACTTCTAGGCAAAAAACTGAAGCAGGGGGGAAAGGGGAAGTGGAGTGAAAAAGAGAGACAGCCTTGCTCGAAAATTGTAGTCCTCGTGGTCTTGGAGTCTGCTAGTCTGTGCACCACGTATTCTCTGGTTTGGGTGCCCTCAGCTCCTGCATAGGAGACAAAACTAATAAACAACTACACACAAGTATGAGATTTTTAACAATTATTCGACTTCTACATAGTGTTTACCATTTCGACCTTGGCTATTGCTTCTCTCTGGTGATTAGTTGTGTAGGTATGCTGAATAACTACTTCTCATTTGTGTCACAGCACCTGCAAGGGCAAATATTGTTACTTTGTTGATCTAAGCTAAACTAGCACTATCAAGCTGCTGCTATTTTTATCTTACCCGTTATTGCTTCTTATTAAATGGTGAACCTATTATTGATAATCTGTACAAGGATTGTGAAGGGTTCTCATACTGGAATAAACTGGAGCCTTCAGTATTTTCTATGTTCGCAACACCATAAGAAAATATAACCCAGATAGTTCGTATGCTTTGTCTTCACTTAGCTGACAGCAACTTGACTCTTCCTGGATTCACAGAATTATATCGAACGGTACCTTATGAAGACGCGCTGACTGGGAACACTGTAGCAAACCTTACGGCTCTGCAGCAGACACCTTCGTTTTCTCTGGTTGACTCCCACGTTGCGCATGCGATATATAGGTACCTTTGCAACCACTGAATACTCCGAAAACTGGAATTTAGTTCCTGAAAACTGAAAGTTGAAGTCTAAACAGAATAACCAACGAACGCAAGGAAAGCCAACTTGTCTCCTCACAAAGTCAGTTGAAGTGCGTAGTTCAAACGGAACTCGCACGCATTGAGCGTTTCCGAAGTCGCGAGACTTCGGACACTAGACTGCTCGCTCCTATGCGTGTCGAGTCCACAGCTGCGGCCATCTTTTGTGGAGAGTCTCTTAATAACTGAATACTCTGCTTGAGCATAATCATAGACATAATGTGTCTTTTCTTCCAACGGGAATACGTTTTCACCTTAACACCACTACTCTTAGTTGTAAATCTACGGCTGGCTCCTACTACTGCAATCATAGTCCTGACAGTATCCCCCCCAATTGAGGCTTTGAGGGGTAAGTCTTGTGGAAATTGTTTGTCAATCTGTGTGCATGTACATTGGTGGCGGGTTCCCACAATCTCTCCTCTGGACCGTAACCCTTCCACTCCACCAAATAATACAGTTTATTTCTAGAGATTTTAGAGTCTAAAATTTGACTAACTTCATACTCTTCTTCAGAAACGACTCTGACTGGTGTAGGTTTACTTTTGAGTCTTACATTGGGAGGGTTCTTTTTCAGCAAGGAAATGTGAAAAGCTGAGTGAATCTTCAATTTTTTCGGAAGCTGCAATTTGACCACTACTGGGTTTATTAGCTTAATCACTTTAAAAGGCCCAATGAACCGTGGCTGAAACTTCCTATTACCTTTAAGCCTTAAATGTTTAGTGGACAACCAAACCTGATCCCCCACTGCGAAACTGGCTCCCACTCGTCTTTTTTTATCTGCCTGTTTCTTGTACGAGATTTTAGCCTTGGACAAATTAACTTGAGCCTTTTGATAGGATCTTTGAACTTCTGAAATCCAATCAGACACAGTGGGAATCTTGTTATCACATTTACCCATCATAACGTTAGGATGACGACCATAATTCAAGTAAAATGGGGTAAATCCTGTAGACGCATGTACCGCATTGTTATATGCAAATTCAGCCGACCACAACAAATCCGACCAGCTTCCCTCCTTTTCCAGTAAATATAGTCTCAAGTACTGTTCCAACTCCTGGTTCACCCGTTCAGTCTGCCCATCGGTCTCAGGATGGAAACTGGTCGAAAATCGTACGTCAACACCCAAACTATGCATATAACTCCTCCAGAATCTGGACACAAACTGAGCCCCTCTGTCTGAAATTATCACCTGCGGAATACCATTGGATCGAATTACATGTTGATTAAATAGTTTGACCAACTGCGGAGCAGTCGGTACTGATTCTACAGGAACAAAGTGACTCATTTTGGAGAAGGTATCTACCAAAACCAAAATGGCAGTATACCTATGGCTAAGTGGAAGGTCTACAATTAAGTCCAAGGACACCGTGTGCCAAGGACCTGGGGCATTGGGTAACGGCTGCAAAAGACCTTGTGGCACCTGTCTAGATGGTTTGCTTTTGATACATAACTCACAGGTTGCTACATACTGCCCTACCTGAGCAGCCATGTTAGGCCACCAAAAATGTCTTTGTAACAAGTTCAAGGTCTTCTTGACGCCCTTGTGTCCAGCCAACAAATTGTCATGACACCCTTCAAGTGCCTTCTGTTGCAAAGTTGCAGTAGGAAGATATAAAGTCTCTTCAAAGTATGGTAGTGCGTCCCTGATTGTCTTTCGATTATCATCCGCAGCCCATCATTCAAGCTCCTGAATAGGACAATGTTCACGAATCTCCTTAGCAAAATCTTCCAGATGAATAGCCCCAACAATTTTTCCCAACGGAATGATGGGTTCCTCAGCAGGAGTTCTCGGTTCATCTGATTGATTCATTCTGGATAATGCATCCGCTTTCCCGTTCTTAACGCCTGGCTTAAACGTGATCACAAAATCGAATTCAGAAAAGTATAGAGACCATCTAAGCTGACGAGGAGTAAGAGTTTTAGCTGACTTTAAAATTGCAAATTTCGATGGTCCGTGTACACAGTTACTCGATGTTTCACGCCCAACAAGTAGTGGCGCCAGTCCTGAAAAGCTTCCTTGACTGCAAGCAATTCTTTATCCGCTATTGTATAGTTGAATTCGGTTTCAGATAATTTCCTGGATCGGAAAGCCACCGGGTGAAGTTGTCCGGTCGTTTTATTTCTTTGAGACAAAATTCCCCCAGTAGCAAAATCTGAAGCATCAGTCTCAACAAAGAACGCCTGATCTGGATCCGGATGCATCAAAATAGGAGCAGAGACAAAAGCCTTTTTTAGAAATTGAAATGCCTCTTCAGCTTCTTCTGACCACAAAATTATTTTCCCTTTCCTCAACAGTTGAGTGATTGAATGAACCTTAGCAGAAAAATCTGGGGTAAACCTTCTGTAGAAATTGGCGAAGCCAATGAAGCTTTGCATCTCCTTCACGTTTTGGGGAGACGACCAATCCTGAATAGCTTGGACTTTTGAAGGATCCATTGCCACACCTTCTGCCGACAATATAAACCCCAAAAACTCCACTTGCTCGACATGGAATGAACATTTCTCCAGTTTCACATATAAATGGTTCTCCCACAATTTTTGTAAGATTGAACGTACATGTTGAACATGATTTTCTATGCAATCTGAGAAAATCAAAATGTAATTGATGTAAACCACCGCCACTCTGTCCAAAAATTCCCTCAAGACATCATTGACCAGATGTTGAAAAGCTGTAGGGGCGTTGCTTAGACCAAACGGCATCACCTGGTACTCAAAGAGGCCATACTTGGTGCGAAATGCGGTTTTCCATTTGTGCCCCATAGCAACTCTTACAAGATGGTACGCTCCTCTTAAGTCGAGTTTGGTATACATTTTGGCTCCTTTGACTTGATCCAACAATTGCGAGATGAGGGGTATTAGATACCGATTCTTGATAGTCACCAAATTCAGAGCTCGATAATCGATGCAGGTGCGTAAGGTTCCATCCTTCTTGGGCCGAAAAAACAGAGGTGAGGAGACTGGAGATTGAGATGGTCGGATAAATCCGTTCTTCAAATAGGCGTCCAGATATTCTCTAAGGTATTGATTTTCTGCTTCTGTGAGTGCGTAAATACGACTACATGGCAGTTTGGCTCCAGCTTCCAGATCTATTTTACAGTCATACTCACGATGAGGCGGAAGTTTTTCAGCATTGATCTTATCAAAAACCCCGCCAAATCATTGTAGTCTTCAGGAATTTCCTTAACATCTAAGACACACACTCTGTTAGTTAGTTGCGCCAGTTCCGAAGCCGGAGACCCTGGAGTTTTCTGACAGCAATCCTAATAACAATTCTGCAGACAATGTTCCGAAGTCATCTCGATCGTTCTTCTTTCCCAATCGATTTTCGGGTTGTGCTCTGATAACCAAGGCAAGCCCAGGATTAGCTGAAATTGTGGAGCATCTATTAGATTGAACCTAAGAAACTCCCGATGTTCTTGTGGACCGATTAACTCCAACATTTCTGTCTCTTCGGTTATGGGTCCAGACGTGAGATTAGTGCCATCTACAGCCTTAACCATTTCACAATACTTTTTCTTTATGGCTTGAATCCCCATCTCACTTGCATATTTTAGATCACAAAAATTGCCGGTTGCTCCGGAATCAATCATAACGGACACTCCATTTACAACTTTGGTTCCAAACCTTACTACGAAGGACACCGTCAAATGTGGTGCTGCCGACTGAAGGGTGTTAATTAATTGCTGGATGACCGGAGTTGAATATGCAATTTTTCCCACCAGAGCAACTCCTCCTACTGATGGGATTTGTCTTTTAAACCTGCATTGATCTTGGGTTTCTTGACACAGTCTTTGACGAAATGACCGGAGACACCACAATACATACACAAATTATTAGTATATCTTTTCTCTCTCTCTTCCTTTGTGAGTGGACCTCTGATGGATCCAATCTGCATTGGTTCCTCACTGGACGTGTGGTCTGACCTAACAGAGTCTGACTTCACACGATCTAATCGCGGGTAAAACGTCCGGAAATCTTTTTTCTTCTCAGACTTTCTTTCAGATAATCGATGTTCCAGCTGCAGAACTAAGTCTATCAACTCTGAAATTTCCTGGGGCCTCTTAGGAATCTGCGCCAGAGCATCCTTTAACTCATCCTTAAGACCCCAATAGAATATGGCGGAGCGTTTACTTGCAGGCCACTCCGTTTCTACGATCAATTTGTTAAATTGTGCAATGTACGCTATTAACTCCGGATTGCCTTGTTTTAGATCCAGTAACTCGTTGTCGGTGGCCTGTTCTGCAGTTCTCCTATCAAAAATTCGCAAAAATTCTTTCTTAAACAGGTTAAAATTGTACAAGGCTGGGTCGTCACGGGATATAAAGGGCATCGACCAAGCCGCCGCATCACCACTCATGTAGGACAGCATTAACGCAACCTTCACCTGATCTTCCTTAAAAACCACTGACCTACAGAGAAAATGTAATGAGCACTGTGTAAGGAAGATTTGCGCCTTATGTGGATCACCCCCAAATCTCTCTGGATTGGCCAAACGAACCACTGGGGCAACTGAGTGGATTACTTGAGTTGCGGCCTCCGCCGCTGAACTACGACCAGAGTCAGAAAGTCTACCTGTCATGAGTTCTTCCATTTTTTTTTTTATTAAATGAGTTTCCTGTTGGGACCTTTTTAATTCTTCTCGCAAAGCCCTATTGTCTTCAGTAGACTGCGTTAACTGGCTTTGCAACCCGTCAAGGATCCCAGCCAGAGTGTTAAGATCGAACCCCTCCGCCATCGCGGCTCAGGTGGAAAGGTTTGCACTTCAATCTGTCAAACTTGTCAGATAAGCACTGGCACCAAAACCACTGAAGCCGACCATGCTCCCAATGCCCCTCCACCCCAGTCACTGCCTGAAGTAGGCAATAACTGAAGCAGGGTGGAAAGGGGAAGTGGAGTGAAAAAGAGAGGCAGCCTTGCTCGAGAATTGTAGTCCTCGTGGTCTTGGAGTCTGCTAGTCTGTGCACCACGTATTCTCTGGTTTGGGTGCACTCAGCTCCTGCATAGGAGACAAAACTAATAAACAACTACACACAAGTATGAGATTTTTTAACAATTATTCGACTTCTACATAGTGTTTACCATTTCGACCTTACCTATTGCTTCTCTCTGGTGATTAGTTGTGTAGGTATGCTGAATAACTACTTCTCGTTTGTGTCACAGCACCTGCAAGGGCAAATATTGTTACTTTGTTGAGCTAAGCTAAACTAGCACTATCAAGCTGCTGCTATTACTATCTTACCCGTTATTGCTTCTTATTAAATGGTGAACCTATTATTGATAATCTGTACAAGGATTGTGGAGGGTTCTCATACTGGAATAAACTGGAGCCTTCAGTATTTTCTCTATAAAATTCGCAACACCATAAGAAAATATAACCCAGATAGTTCGTATGCTTTGTCTTCACTTAGCTGACAGCAACTTGACTCTTCCTGGATTCACAGAATTATATCGAACGGTACCTAATGAAGACGCGCTGACAGGCAACACTGTAGCAAACCTTACGGCCCTGCAGCAGACACCTTCATTTTCTCTGGTTGACTCCCACGTTGCGCATGCGATATATATGTACCTTTGCAACCACTGAATACTCTGAAAACTGGAATTTAGTTCCTGAAAACTGAAAGTTGAAGTCTAAACAGAATAACCAACGAACGCAAGGAAAGCCAACTTGTCTTCTCACGAAGTCAGTTGAAGTGCGTAGTTCAAACGGAACTCGCACGCATTGAGCGTTTCCGAAGTCGCGAGGCTTCGGACACTAGACTGCTCGCTCCTATGCGTGTCGAGTCCACAGCTGCGGCCATCTTTTGTGGAGAGTCTCTTAATAACTGAATACTCTGCTTGAGCATAATCATAGAGATAATGTGTCTTTTCTTCCAACCGGAATACGTTTTCACCTTAACACCACTACTCTTAGTTGTAAATCTACGGCTGGCTCCTACTACTGCAATCATAGTCCTGACACTGGGAGTCATATCCACCCACCCCTCTTATGTCTGGGCACTGCTGGGAGTCATAGCAGATAGCAGTTGGGTGGTTGTGATAAAATTGAGAGTTACAAATACCTGACTAGTAGGATTTGTTTTAAACTTAATTTTGTGCCTCTATCCAGTGTGATTAAAAAATGGAGAATTGGGAACTCAATGGAAATAATGTTCCTGAATTCCGTTGGTCAACATGTTTCTAGCCCTACCCCAAGGCTATTCTTCAGGACCAAGGGTTATTGCTCCTTGATACCACCCCAGTATATCTCAAATTAGAAATATCATTGTTTGTTGTAGAAAACAGAAAACCTATAAATAGGTGTACATATACAACACCTACTGGCATTTGTTACTGGAAAATCTGTGAAAATACAGTGAATGGAAAGAAAAGAAAATACATTCGTTTTTCATGGCATTTCGCCATGTTGCACATTATAATGCTTTTATGATTTTGAAACACATCACCTATGTGGTAACATTTTATATATTTCTCGCAGTTTATGTAAACACTTCTAGTGCTATCAATTGGAGGTTTACTTTAAAAAGATTACTTAAAAAAGGCACAGATAGAACATCCATACATATGACACAGGTTGTGATTAAATAGCATTGACACATACATGTCAGTCAGTCAGTCAGTCAGTCCAACTTTATTTGGATACAATAGTACCCTTAAAAGCTCACAAAACAAATACATCACAGTAGATAACCAAAATTTAGTTTAAAAATAATTAAAATATCCAATATACAGATACTAAAGTGACTTGTGCAGAACTATACAGAGTATCAGTACATACAGAAAGAAATCATTTACGAGAATATTTTATGTAGCAATATCAAGGGTCCATCATGGATCTTCGCGCCCTTACTGCAGATTTTAAAAAAGTACTAGTATGGAAAATAAGATCAACGTCATCTAATTCTATCATTAATCGATATGCTACCTCCAAGCAGATTGGTCTTTTTTTGTTAAAATAAGAGCATAAAAACTGTTTAAAATATTTGGTATAGTATTTGCAGAAAAATATGAAGTGCATAATGGTTTGCTGGCTCCACCCGTCACAAGGGCACAAGTTGAGATTTGAATTTGGGCTATAACCAAGTGGGAAGCAGAGCGAAAATCTAATTGTGTCGGCTCTCAGACGAAACAAAAAACTAGTTTCCCAACGGCTCATGGGTAAAGACAGGTATTTAGTGGGTGACTGTACCATTCAATAGCCATATAATTATGCACAGTTGTCTTCCTATCCTCTATAATCTCCCACTCATTCTTAAATAGGGTATACAGTGTGTTCTGCAATTCTTTTTTAGCGACCGAGGCCGCAAGTGTGGAGTCCCAAAAGATGCTTTCCATCTTTATACTGCGCAAGCTACCCAGCACACCACTCAGCCATGGGATATCTAAACACTTATCGCAACATAAGCAGTCCTTAATTATTGACTGTGTCAAGGAAGCTGCTTCGTTCTTCCATACTGCAATCCACATAAGTGCCGGACGTGCCCGAATAAAATCGGTTATAAAATTGATGTTAAGCTCTTGGTGACATACATATTGGGTGGTTGAAAGGACATTCAATAGTTCAATAGTTTCCTGCAAAACCTATTCTCTTCCTGCTGTATAGGTAAACAATTAGCTGTTCCCCAGATCTCAGCACCGTATGAAGCCACCGGGGTGCACTGGAGTTTGTAGATTTTCTGTACGGCTAAAAGTGCACCTACGGTCTTAGGGCGAGGTATACTTAAAATCGAATTGGTGGCCTTTGAGAACTTGCTTCTGGTGTGAGCTATATGCTCACTCCACGAGCTGTTCGCAGCAAAGGCCAATCCCAGATAAACAAAAGATTTTACAGATGTCATCTTATGGCCATCAATGGTAATTGTGCGTAGAATATGCTTACCCGGGCCACTTCTCATTAAGAATGATTTTTTAAAATGTACCCGCAGGTCTAAGTTTTTCATATAACTATTAAAATTTTGGACAAGGAGGCGCAGTGAATTAGCTGTACGGCAAATAAGAACTGCATTGTCTGCATAAAGCAGCACAGGGATGGGGTCTTTGTTAATATATGGGACATCTTGGGTGGCCAGTTTCAAAGATGCATTTAGGCCATTGATATATATGATAAAAAGCACGGGGCCAACACCCATCCTTGTCTGACCCCTCTGCCAATATCAATGACACCCGAGACCTCTCCACCCATCCCGAGTCTTACTTGGGCCTTAAGGTCTCTGTGCAAGAAAGCCAGAAAATTCACCAAAGTTTCATCAAGGCTCCCTGCCAAAAGGATAGCCAAAAGCTTTGACCTATTAACTAGGTTAAAGGCTGTGGACAGATCCATAAAAGCCAGATAGACTGGGGATTTTTTTGGCGATAGCATATTTACCAATAATTAGGTTCAGGTTCAGGCATTGTTCTTTGGTTCCTACATTTCCTCTGAAACCCAGCTGACAGGGGTCTAAAATATTATTAGCTTCTGTCCAATCTATAATCTTATTGTAGAGAACTCTACCTAAAATGTTTAGCGTGTCATCTATTAGGGAGATGGGGTGGTAATTACACGGTAGGGATCTGTCTCCCTTTTTAAAAATCGGGACTAATATACTTGTGGCCCATGTGGCAGGTGTCTTTGCCAGCGTCAAGTTATTAAAAATATTCAGAAGCAGGGGCGCCCAAAAAAAACGGATTCCACTTAATTAAGTCTATAGGCAGCCCATCAGGGCCTGGCGCCTTATTGCCCAGGCTTTGGTTAATTGCTTCAATTACTTCTGAAATGCTGATCTCTAAAGGAGTAGGTTTGCCTGGAGTAGGAAGTGAATTGCTTGGTGGTGGGGCAGAATAAATAGTTGAAAAATGATCCACCCAAGCGTCACTAGCTATATTGCAGCTAATTGGCGTCAGTGACTGACCCATAGAGCGCACTTCTCTCGCTGCTGCCCAAAAGATATTACCATTTTTTTGGTTAGTTGCATCAGACAATTTAACCCACCGTCAGTCAAAACTT
Source organism: Lissotriton helveticus (assembly GCF_964261635.1). Taxonomy (NCBI): domain Eukaryota; kingdom Metazoa; phylum Chordata; class Amphibia; order Caudata; family Salamandridae; genus Lissotriton; species Lissotriton helveticus. The sequence goes on from NC_136061.1 coordinate 1,307,075,236, forward strand.
CGTTCTTCCTATTTTTAATAGCCACCTTATATTCCTCTCTTGCCCGTTTAACTGTCATAGGACATCTTGGAGTAATATGCACATACATGTTCTTTTCCTCCAATGAGCCCTTTATTTTTAAACATGATAAAATGTTAAAAAAAGATTGGTTGATCCTAATCATTAAAACAGCAACACGTCTGACTCAGGATCTAAAAAACGAAATCCAAACAATTGAGGTTTAATTAAAAACTTACCAATTGGTCAGCTCACTTCAGAAAAGACTTTAAGAACTAAACCAGACTCTGAATTAATTTGAATCATCCCTAAAACAGAGCACGCTCCTAAAACTGAAGAAAGATACCAGCAAATTAATTCATGAAAGGGTCTACCCATACATTAGGAGAGAATTACATTACTTCAGGAAGAAACCCTGGATAGTGACCTATCAGACACTGGATTTAGCCATTCAGGTTTCAGCACTGGAACCAAGGGCACCTTCAGAGGCAGAAGGAACAAAGGGAGGTTTTTAGACATGGTCAAGGAAGGGGTTGGGGACAACATCAAGGCCCTAAAGCATACCCAGTGCCATTCTTCTACAGCCCCCACCCCACCTCATATGCAACTAACCCCTCTCACAATTGAGACACACCCGGTAAATTACCATCAAAACCAATGTGGGCCTTTTTTTAGGAACAAGCCAGGGATTTCAGAATGGCAGGACGAGAAAGAGGACACAAATCCATTGGGCCATGAAACAGGAACAAATTGGAGTATCCTTCCTGAGCATGACAAACTAGAGCAACAACCAACCAAATCAACTCAGACATTCCACAACACCATAAAGAAACAAAGGTTATCTATTAAACAGCTTGCAGCGGACAAAAGCCTGGTGATAACATCTGCAGACAAAGGGGGAGCAGTGGTTCTACAGACAACCAAGGCATACCGACCTGAATGCCTTCGCCTGCTAAATTACACTAAGAATTAAGAATCACTGAGGAAAGACTCTATTGAGTCACTCCCGGAACATATAGCCATTATGACAGAGGAAACTGTAGAAACAATGAATTCCAGGAAGATATTCAAATAAATGCAGTTGAGTTTATTCCTTACAAATGAGCACGTCCTAGTACATCAGCTGTCTGCAGGAACTGCTTGCCAGTGAATCCACAAGTACACCTTAGACCATAGAACCTATAATTCAAATGAGTACACTACATGCTTAAAGGGGAATACACATTCAACATTACATTGTTAATATGGAATTACAATGAAATAATTAAATAAGCACATACTACATATCTTCCCTTTTTCAAAAAATTAAAAAAATAATTACTTATAAACTATAAACTCCTTAAATTTCATAGGTTTCTTCACAGTCCTCCCAAACGAAGATTTCTGATCAACATTAGTATTTTTGTCTCTTTCATCGTTACAAAAGTAATTATCGGCAATTACATTTTCTTCCAAAGAATTGGATGGCAATTCAAGATTTACTTGATTCCCATCATTATGCACATCCTCTTTATCATTCTTATGTTTGTCAAAACACCAAAAATGCCCCCGAGACTCGTCCATGGAAACATGGCCAGAATCACCAGGATCAATGACAATTGAAGGTTGTGTTAAAGCTAAGCGACTAAGATGCCACTTCTCACCATTATTCAGGGTGACTGAATTCTGGTGAATCTTAACAATTTTCTTTGGAGAATCAAACTTATTCTGCCCCTTGCAAACTCTTCTAGGATTTTTTATAGAAACCCATTGCCCAACACGCAATTTAACAGGTTTAGAGCCATGTTTTGCGTCATAATAAACCTTATTTTTAGCTTGCGACAGAACAAGATTCGATTTTATCTTATCAATGTCATAAAAACACATATCATTCTTCTTCATCCAACTAGGATTAGTCTTAGACAAGGGCTTCCTACATCTCATAAGAGAAAATGGACTCATACCCAAAGATGGATGGGGTGTAATACGATAAGCCCACAACATCTTCAATAATTCACTCTCCCATTCTAATTTAGACTTGATGCACAATTGTAGAGTACTCTTAATAATTCTGTTAAGTCTCTCCACTACTCCATTGCAAGAAGGATGATATAGTGGAGATAGTTTATGTTTAATCCCTTTAGATATGAAGAAACAATGCATTTCCTTGGATTTAAATTGTGCACCATTATCTGTAAGAATAGATGATGGACAACCTTCTTGTACGAAGGTGTTTTCCAAAAAATCAATAACATTAACAGCATTAGCTTTGCTAACCACCTTTAGCTCAAACCACCTTGAAAACAGATCCACCAATACAATAATAAATCTAACTGTTTGATCAAACCAACTGATAGGACCCATAATATCCATTGCCAGATCCTCCCAAGGAAGATTCGGAGAAGTAACTTCTCCTAGAGGTGGATTAAAAGTTTTTTTTGATTTATCTGAAATCTCACAATTGATACACGCCCTAACAAACTTCTCTATTTTACAATCCATTCCAGGCCACCAATACTGATCCCTAACTCTAGACTCGGTCCGAGAAATCCCAGGATGACCTTCATGAGACAGCTGTATGATTTTATCTCTTAAAGACTCTGGAGGAATGATTTTATCACCTCTAACGAGAAAATTATCAGAAATAGAGAGTTCGTCTCTGACCTCCCAAAAACCTCTCATGACATCATTCAAATCCTTCTTAGAAAAACCATTCCAACCATTTATCATTTTAGACCTAACCATACTCAAAACACTGTCATTTAAATCAGTAATAGACCATTGTTCAGAAGAAATAGATTCAAAAACTTTGTCATTGGCAACAACATTAGCCACGGAAAAATCATTCCAAGAATTCCTATCTTCCTCAAAAAAAGGTAAAGAAAATCTACTTAAGAAATCCGCAATCCCATTTTTTGCCCCTGGAACATACCTAACCTCAAACAGGAAGTCCTGTAAACGCATAGAAAGCCTAGCTATCCTAGCAGTAGTTCTCAAAAGACCATCAGTAGTAAGTAACTTTGTGAGTGGCTTATGGTCAGATCTCACGTAGAAGAACTTACCCCACACAAACTTCCTAAAATGTTCTAGTCCCCATACAACAGCCAATGTCTCCCTCTCAATAACTGAATACTTTTCCTCAGTGGACGTTAAGGACCTAGAAGCAAATGCAATTATCACTTCTAAATTACGCTCAGATATTTGGCTCAAAACCGTTCCTAACCCTCTGGATCTAGCATCTGTGGTGATAAATGTGGTGGCAACTGGGTCAAAACCTTGAAGGTTAGGAGCACAACACACAGCTTTCTTTATAACCTCAAAAGCTTGTTGACAATCCTGAGACCATACAAAAGGAACTCTATTTTTCAGTAAACTCCTCATGTGATATGTTTTTTTTTTTAGATGCATCACCACTGTTTTTTTTTATAGATACTTTGTTAACAGTGGAAGTAGGGGTGATCGAAGATTCCGATTGTTCCGAAGGAGCTTTAGAACTCCTATCTGAGAGTTCAGCCTTTTTCAATAAAGTAATTACATCCTTCAGACACGATTCTCCTTCAATCCAAAGTTTATCCTGGATACTTTTATTTCTGGAGCAAACAACAACTTGATCACGAATGAGTTCATCGTGTAAACACCAAATCTGCAATGCATGGCTAATAGTTTTAACTGTGAAACATACTCCTCCACAGATTCATTCTCCAATTTTTTTCTTTTGAAATATGCTCGCCTAGTAACACCAATGCATACAGTAGGTGAATAATGTTCAGTTAAATCAGAAAGGGCTGCGTTAAATATGTCAATATCACCAGATCTCTCCGGCTTTTGCATCTGATTGTAAATCCTTAAACCTTCTGGACCAAGACTATGCAAAAGCATCCTCATCTTTCGTTCAGGAGTCAAGGAACCAACATTGTCTACTAAAGTGGCTATATAATTAAGAAAATAATCCTTCCATTCAGACCACTTTATAATTGGCTCACCAGGAGAGATCAAAAACTCTTTAGGAGTACTGATATTAATATTTATGCATGAAGAAGATGACAAGTTGCTTGAAGTAGAAGCAGAATTACCACTAGAATTGTTGAAGAAATTGTAACAACAAAATAGTAATACAAATAATAATAATAGAAGTAAAACTTGAATAACTATAATGCTGGTTAAACCATCGAAAACGCTGTTTAAATCTGAAGAAGAAGTTGAAAATTAAAAATAATTGAAATAAAAACGAAATGACCGGAATAAACTTACAATGCTGGTTACTGCTGGCTGAATTAGTGAAAGCGCTGTTTAATATCGCTGAAGAAACGAAGAACTGACGTGCCCAAATGCTTAAAAAAACATCCAAATGCCTCAAAGAATTTAGAAATGGAGGCACGTACACACGTGATTTACGTGACGTGACCTCTGACAAGTGCTGACTTCCTGTGCCTCAAGGTTGCAATACAACATCATCAACTCGGAAGGAGTTCGTTGATGAAACAATACGCATTGCTAAGCACTGGAATGTCTCGAGGCTGCGCGTTACATCGCAGAAGAAGTTCGAAGAAAAACAAACAGCAGGGTGAGTCCGTTTTACAAATGAGGAATGCTGTAAAGTGACTAGAAAAGCACAAGTCTACTCACGATTTGTGGAAAGAGTCTAAAAATAGAAGAGTAACCAGCAATATTGGTAGTCTGTCCGGAAATTTTCTTCTAAAAAAAAAAAGCGGTTTAAAAATTTCTAAACTGGTTAAAAAAAATTAGAAGAATTATGATCCTCCAACCTCACGAAGTGGATCAGCAACTGCGCGGACGAACTCGCCCCTCTGAGGACCCCGCCCAGCAGACCCGGCAGCAGAAAAACCCCATGGTTCACCGACGAACTCAAGAGCTCCAAGAAGAACTGCCGAGCCCTCGAGAAAGTATGGAGAAGGGAACCAACAATGAACAACATGTCCACCCTCAAGCTCGCCACCCGGAAACACCACCAACTGATCCGCGCCACCAAGAAAACTGCATACAAGGACCGTCTGGACAACAACGCACACAACTGCAAGGAACTCTTCAACATCGTGAAAGAGCTCTCCAACCCCAACGCCGGAAACAACGACATCACCCCATCGCAAGACCTCTGCAACTCCCTCGCCTCCTACTTCCACAACAAGATCGCGGACATACACAACAGCTTCAGCATCCAACCAACGCACGCCACAACCGCAGCAACGCCACCCACCACCACCCTCCGTGCCTGGACCCCGATCAGCACCGAAGACACCATCCGCACGATGAACTCCATCCACTCCGGATCTCCAACCGACCCCTGCCCTCACCACGTCTTCAACAAGGCCGACGTTGTCATCGCACCCCACCTGTGGGACATTATCAACACCTCCTTCGACAACGCCACCTTCCCTGAGAGCTGGAAGCACGCCGAACTCAGCGCTCTACTCAAGAAACCTACAGCGGACCCCACCGAACTCAAGAATTACCGTCCCATCTCGCTCCTCCCGTTCCCGGCCAAAGTCATCGAAAAGACCGTCAACAAACAGCTGGCCGCCTTCCTCGAGACAAATGGATCCCTCGACCCTTCACAGTCTGGCTTCCGAGCCAACCACAGCACCGAGACCGCCCTCATCGCTGCCACCGATGACATCCGAACCCTGATGGACAACGGAGAAACAGCGGCCCTCATCCTCCTGGACCTCTCCGCGGCATTCGACACTGTCTGCCACCGCACCCTAGTACAGCGCCTTGGCAACATCGGAATCCAGGAGAAGGCACTGGAATGGATCACCTCCTTCCTCGACGGAAGAACACAGAGAGTCCGCCTACCACCGTACAAATCAGAGGCCACCGAAGTCATCTGCGGCGTCCCTCAAGGATCCTCGTTGAGTCCCACCCTCTTCAACGTCTACATGAGCCCCCTCGCGGCCATCGCACGCCAACACAACCTCAACATAATCTCCTACGCCGACGACACCCAACTGATCCTCTCCCTGACCAACGACCCCGCCGCCGCCAGAGCCAACCTGCACGAAGGGATGAGAGATGTAGCCGAGTGGATGACGACCAGCCGCCTGAAACTGAACTCAGACAAGACGGAGGTCCTCATCCTGGGCTCCTCGCCCTCCGCCTGGGACGACTCCTGGTGGCCCCCCGCCCTGGGCACCGCACCCAAACCGACGGACCACGCACGCAACCTGGGCTTCATCCTGGACTCCTCCCTCTCCATGACCAGACAAGTCAACGCCGTCTCCTCGTCATGCTTCAACATCCTGCGCATGCTACGGAAGATCTTCTGGTGGATCCCCACCGAGACCAGGAAGACTGTCACCCAGGCCCTCGTCACCAGCCGACTGGACTACGGCAACGCCCTCTACGCCGGAACCACTGCCAAGCTCCAGAAGAGACTACAGCGGATCCAGAACGCCTCAGCCAGACTCATCCTCGACATCCCACGAAACAGCCACATCTCCGGGCACCTGAGAGACCTGCACTGGCTCCCCGTCAACAAGAGAATCACCTTCCGACTCCTCACCCACGCACACAAAGCCCTACACAACCAAGGCCCGAGCTACCTCAACAACCGAATCAACTTCTACGCTCCCAAGCGCCACCTCAGATCAACCAGCCACACCCTCGCCGCCGTCCCCCGCATCCGAAGAGCGACAACAGGAGGAAGGTCCTTCTCCTACCTGGCCGCCAAGACCTGGAACTCCCTCCCGACCGACCTGCGCCTGACCCAGGACCACCTCTCCTTCAGGAAGAAGCTTAAGACCTGGCTGTTCGAGCAGTAGAGGCACCCCCCCTCCTAGCGCCTTGAGACCCTACGGGTGAGTAGTGCGCTCTATAAATGTACTGATTGATTGATTGATTGATCCTTGTTCTTTAAAGATCCCATTCGTCGCCAATTTGTAGAAACAATGAATTCCAGGAAGATATTCAAATAAATGCAGTTGAGTTTATTCCTTACAAATGAGCACGTCCTAGTACATCAGCTGTCTACAGGAACTGATTGCCAGTGAATCCACAAGTACACATTAGAACATAGAACCTATAATTCAAATGAGCACACTACATGCTTAAAGGGGAATACACATTCAACATTACATTGTTAATATGGAATTACAATGAAATAATTAAATAAGCACATACTACAGAAACACTGGCACACAATTGGATATCCCAGAAAGAAAGTGATTTCCTAGTTAATAGGTCCCATATCACTCCTTATTTTCACATCACCCCCAAAATACACAAGAATCAGACAAACCCACTAGGGTCACTGATTGCATCTGATTGTATCTGGGATATGTTCAATTTTAAAACCTTTTTCCAAGTTTGCAGATGTTTTTTTAAGACAAATCATTCAAAACACAGACACCTATGTGAAAGACACCGAAGACACCAAAGACTTCTAAAAAACATAACCTTTGACCCTAATAAGTAAAATTTGATTGGGCTTAGATATTGAAAGTCTGTACACTAGTCTCCCACATGACGAGACCCTCAACATAATTGAGGATGTATTATTCAAGGTCGAGTGGGAATGCCAGACCCTAAGAAACTTGGTTATAGAATGCTGTAAATGGGCCCTAACCTTTAAATTTTTTTTAGATTTGAAGAAACTCTGTACTTACAAAAACACGGGTCCACCATGAGCAGCACCTCTGCACCGAGCATAGCTAGTCTCAATGTACACCACCTGGAGAAACATAAAATCCTATGCCCGCACAACCCATACCTCACTCATATTAATGTGTGAAAATGGTGATGAGACACAATATTGAGTGGTAAATATCGACTGGCAGAAATATAGAGTCACAAATAATGTCACTGAGAAAATATTGACAGCAAGAATATTGTGGTCAAGAATATCGACTTAAGGTAAGTAATATTGATTTAAAAAATATTGAAGTGTTTAATATTGTTTGCAAAAATATAGTTGTTAAAAATAACGAGATTTTAATCAATGTTATGCTTTTTTAGTGTATATTTTAAATGTATATGATGGATTTTTTAGTATAAGAATTGTTTATATCTCTTAATATATGTGTTCATTGTTTGGTAGTTATTAATTTTTTGTTGTTGTATTTTGTGCTTTTAGTTCCGTAGCGGGTTGTGGGCTTATAGGGGAATAGGATGGAAACTAATTTAATTATATTAAATAAATGATTACTTTTTATTTATTAATATTTATTGAATTGAGAAGTTATAGTTTTAAATGTGTAAATTAATGAATAATTAATGAATAATTAGATGTTAATTAATATGAATTAATTGGTAATTCATTTCGATAATTGTGTAATTATTTTAGGTGTGTGTTTTGGGGTTTATCGGGGTAAAGGGTATAAGTTATTTATAGATTTTTTATTAATAATTATTTGTTAATGGTTATTAATTAATGTACTTAAAAATTAATGATGGTAATTGTGTAAATCATTTTAGGTGTAGTGGTTATAGGGTTAACGGGTGGGGAGTAATTTCTGTTTAGTTAGTATATAGTTAGTTAATGTTAATTTTTGGATATTTTTTTTAGCTAATTGTATATTCTTTGTGTATTGTTTTCACTTTTAAAGGGGAAAGGGTGGTATAAAATACATTACTTTATAATTAGTTGTTGAATAGTAATAGTTTGTAATTTTAAAATAGGTTTTAATTGTGTAATTATTATTTTACAGTTTAATTTAGGTGTGTGTTGTGGGTATTATAGGGTTAAAGTGTGATAGTTCATTAATGTTTATTAATAGCTTTTATTATTAATAATATTAATTGATAATTATGTTATTTACGGAAGTATATTTTTTTCCAAATTTTGTAGTGTGTTGTGATACGTCTGGTGTTATAGAATAGGAAATAAAAGAAATACATTTATGTAATAATAAATGGTTTTGTTTGCAAATATTTTCTACTTTAAAATATTTATTTTGGGAAATTACATTTTTTATTTTATTTAATACAATATTTGTAGGAATTTGTTAGCTGTAATTAATATTATAAAAAGTTTTCTTTTTATATATTAAATATATTGGTATTTAAAATGTTTACATATTTATAAATGTATTTATTAATATTTATAATAATATTTTTTTATTTTTAAATATTTATTTTTTAACTGACTGGAGTGAGAATAATAATTGTATTCCTTCGCTATCTAACACTTTCCCTACTGTTGCTCTTATTGGAGTGGGAATAGTAATATTTATCCTTCCGCTATCGACCACTTTCCCTACTGTTGCACTCACTGGAGTTTGATTAGTTATTTTAATCCCTCCGCTATCCAATGCTTACCCTACTGTTGCACTCACTGGAGTGGGAATAGTAATTTTTACCGATTCACTATCCAACACTTTCCCTACTGTTGTACTCATTAGAGTGCCATCCAACACTTTCTTTAGTGTTGCACTCATTGGAGTCGGAATAGCAATTTTTAGCCCTCCACTATCCAACAATTTCCCTACTGTTGCCCTCACTAGAGTGGAAATAGTCAATTCTACCCCTCCCCTTTGCAACACTTACCCTACTGTTGCACTCATTGGAGTTGGAATGGTAATTTATACCCTTTCGCTATCCAACACTTTCCCCACTGTTGTAGTTAATGAAGTGGGAATAAAAACTTTTACCTCTCCGCTATCCAACACTTTCCCTACTTATGCACTGACTGCATTGGTCAATTTAAATATTTTTGAATAGTTTAATGTTTTAATTTATTATAGAATTTTTTTCTTATATTTTAAATCATTAATATATATTTTGTATGTTTATGTCGCCAGTAGGTAGTCATAGTTAGGACCTAGTTTCCATAGGAAAAGCATTTTTTGTTTTCTCAATATCTTTGGCGCTGGTTGACGGATCTTCGTGAAATTTTCATACCTAGTGGCCCGCTCTGGTCAGCTCCTGCAGAAAGGTGAAAAAAGGGACGTGGCCTTGGATCACCTCTCTGCAACACAGCTCTGTGGTGCTTACTGTAGTACCCTGGTGGGCTAGTTGGGGCCCAGGGACCCTCAGGATTCAAGGGGACTTAATCCCCCAATTTAAAACACGCCACAGGGCGTGTGTGCACACCTGTCACATCAGGCCCCACCCGGTCCCTTCACCACTGTGCAAATGGGCAATCTCGTGCGATGTAAGTTGGGGGATCAAGTCCCCTTTTATCCCGAGGGTCCCTTGGGTCCAACTAGCCCACCAGGTGCCTCCCTCCAGTAAGCGCCACAGAGCTGCATTGCAGAGAGGTGTAAAAAAGGGGCGTGGCTTTGGACCACCTCTCTGCAACACAGCTCTGTGGCACTTACTGGAGGTACATGGTGGGCTAGTTGGCCCCCAGGGACCCCCAGTATTCAAGGGGAATTAATCCCGCAACTTAAAACCTGCCAAGAGGTGCATTTGCACAGTGGTGAAGGGAGGGGGCTGGACTGATTTGACATGTGTGTACTTATCCAATCACACCTCCAAAACCCAAGTACTTATAAATTCACCATGCACTCTCCTTGCAGTACTCTAATCATCCAGTCAGTACCCATGCACTCATGCAATGACCCATACACTAACACATGCACTGCTACAATACCCTAAGCACTAGCCATGCAGTCCAGCCATCACCCTGTCAGTACCCATGTACTCCTTCAATCACCCAGCCAGCACCATGTACTTATCCAATCACTCCACCAAAACCCAAGCACTTATAAATTCACCATGCACTCTCCTTGCAGTACTCTAATCTTCCAGTCAGTACCGATGTACTCATGGAATGGCCCAGGAACTAACACAAGCACTGCTACAATCCCCTAAGCACTTCCCATGCAGACCTCTAACCACCTACATACTACTGATTCACTCCTCCAATTACCCCGGTAGTACCCATGCACTCCAGAAATCCCTCTGTCACTACCCATGCACTCCTCCAATCACCCAGCCAGCACTATGTACTTATCCAATCACTCCGCCAAAACCCAAGCAGTCATAAAATCACCATGCACTGTCCTTGCAGCACTCCAATCATCCAGTCACTGCCCATGTACGTATGCAATGACCCAGTCACTAACACATGCACTGCTGCAATCCACTGAGGACTACCTGTGCAGTCCAGTAATCTCCCTGGTACTACCTATGCAGTCCTCCAATCACCCAGCCAGTCCTATGTCTTTATCCAATCACTGCACCAAAACTCACGCGCTTATAAATTCACCATGCACTCTCCTTGCAGTACTCTAATCATCCAGTCACTACCCATGTAGTCATGCAATGATCCAGGCACTAACACAAGCACTGCGATAATCCTTGTGTACTACCCATGTAGTCCTCTAACCACCTGTACAAAAGGGGGTGGTGATGGACGGAGCATCTGAACCAATCAAACACTCACACCCAGTCAAAAGATCTGGGTTTGCTCCATCACCGTTCTTTAGCCCACTCTGCCACCCCAGTTCAGACATGGCTATATGCAAATCAGTCTGACCCTGTGCCTCATAGGAACAGTCCAGCCCGAACTGCCAAGCCATGCCTTCCCTGAACCGGAAACAAGCTTCCGAGGACCGGTTTCTGGGATTCCAGCCGTCTTCAGCCCGGCTTGCTTGAATCCAGTGGCAAAGTGAGCAAGGGACTCACGTCTGAGCATACCCTGCCACACTTATGGCGGCCAAAGCGGTACAAAAGGGGGTGGTGATTGACGGAGCATCTGAACCAATCAAACACTCACACCCAGTCAAAAGATCTGGGTTTGATCCATCACCGTTCTTTAGCCCACTCTGCCACCCCAGTTCAGACATGGCTATATGCAAATCAGTCTAACCCTGTGCCTCATGGGAACAGTCCAGCCCGAACTGCCAAGCCATGCCTTCCCTGGACCGGAAACAAGCTTCCGAGGACCGGTTTCTGGCATTCCAGCCGTCTTTAGCCCGGCTTGCTTGAATCCAGTGGCAAAGTGAGCAAGGGACTCACGTCTGAGCATACCCTGTCACACTTATGGCGGCCAAAGCGGTACAAAAGGGGGTGGTGATGGACGGAGCATCTGAACCAATCAAACACTCACACCCAGTCAAAAGATCTGGGTTTGATCCATCACCGTTCTTTAGCCCTCTCTGCCACCCAAGTTCAGACATGGCTATATGCAAATCAGTTTGACCCTGTGCCTCATGGGAACAGTCCAGCCCGAACTGCCAAGCCATGCCTTCCCTGGACCAGAAACAAGCTTCCGAGGACCGGTTTCTGGCATTCCAGCCGTCTTCAGCCCGGCTTGCTTGAATCCAGTGGCAAAGTGAGCAAGGGACTCACGTCTGAGCATACCCTGCCACACTTATGGCGGCCAAAGCGGTACAAAAGGGGGTGGTGATGGACGGAGCATCTGAACCAATCAAACACTCACACCCAGTCAAAAGATCTGGGTTTGATCCATCACCGTTCTTTAGCCCACTCTGCCACCCCAGTTCAGACATGGCTATATGCAAATCAGTCTGACCCTGTGCCTCATGGGAACAGTCCAGCCCGAACTGCCAAGCCATGCCTTCCCTGGACCGGAAACAAGCTTCCGAGGACCGGTTTCTGGCATTACAGCCGTCTTCAGCCCGGCTTGCTTGAATCCAGTGCAAAGTGAGCAAGGGACTCACGTCTGAGCATACCCTGCCACACTTATGGTGGCCAAAGCGGTACAAAAGGGGGTGGTGATGGACGGAGCATCTGAACCAATCAAACACTCACACCCAGTCAAAAGATCTGGGTTTGATCCATCACCGTTCTTTAGCCCACTCTGCCACCCCAGTTCAGACATGGCTATATGCAAATCAGTCTGACCCTGTGCCTCATAGGAACAGTCCAGCCCGAACTGCCAAGCCATGCCTTCCCTGAACCCGGAAACAAGCTTCCGAGGACCGGTTTCTGGGATTCCAGCCGTCTTCAGCCCGGCTTGCTTGAATCCAGTGGCAAAGTGAGCAAGGGACTCACGTCTGAGCATACCCTGCCACACTTATGGCGGCCAAAGCGGTACAAAAGGGGGTGGTGATGGACAGAGCATCTGAACCAATCAAACACTCACACCCAGTCAAAAGATCTGGGTTTGATCCATCACCGTTCTTTAGCCCACTCTGCCACCCCAGTTCAGACATGGCTATATGCAAATCAGTCTGACCCTGTGCCTCATGGGAACAGTCCAGCCCGAACTGCCAAGCCATGCCTTCCCTGGACCGGAAACAAGCTTCCGAGGACCGGTTTCTGGCATTCCAGCCGTCTTCAGCCCGGCTTGCTTGAATCCAATGGCAAAGTGAGCAAGGGACTCACGTCTGAGCATACCCTGCCACACTTATGGCGGCCAAAGCGGTACAAAAGGGGGTGGTGATGGACGGAGCATCAGAACCAATCAAACACTCACACCCAGTCAAAAGATCTGGGTTTGATCCATCACCGTTCTTTAGCCCACTCTGCCACCCAAGTTTAGACATGGCTATATGCAAATCAGTTTGACCCTGTGCCTCATGGGAACAGTCCAGCCCGAACTGCCAAGCCATAGCTTCCCTGGACCGGAAACATGCTTCCGAGGACCGGTTTCTGGCATTCCAGCCGTCTTCAGCCCGGCTTGCTTGAATCCAGTGGCAAAGTGAGCAAAGGACTCACGTCTGAGCATACCCTGCCACACTTATGGCAGCCAAAGCGGTACAAAAGGGGGTGGTGATGGACGGAGCATCTGAACCAATCAAACACTCACACCCAGTCTAAAGATCTGGGTTTGATCCAGCACCGTTCTTTAGCCCACTCTGCCACCCCAGTTCAGACATGGCTATATGCAAATCAGTCTGACCCTGTGCCTCATGGGAACAGTCCAGCCCGAACTGCCAAGCCATGCCTTCCCTGGACCGGAAACAAGCTTCCGAGGACCGGTTTCTGGCATTCCAGCCGTCTTCAGCCCGGCTTGCTTGAATCCAGTGCAAAGTGTGCAAGGGACTCACGTCTGAGCATACCCTGCCACACTTATGGCGGCCAAAGCGGTACAAAAGGGGGTGGTGATGGACGGAGCAGCTGAACCAATCAAACACTCACACCCAGTCAAAAGATCTGGGTTTGATCCATCACCGTTCTTTAGCCCACTCTGCCACCCCAGTTCAGACATGGCTATATGCAAATCAGTCTGACCCTGTGCCTCATGGGAACAGTCCAGCCCGAACTGCCAAGCCATGCCTTCCCTGGTCCGGAAACAAGCTTCCGAGGACCGGTTTCTGGCATTCCAGCCATATTCAGCCCGGCTTGCTTGAATCCGGTGGCAAAGTGAGTAAGGGACTCACGTCTGAGCATACCCTGCCACACTTATGGCGGCCAAAGCGGTACAAAAGGGGGTGGTGATGGACGGAGCATCTGAACCAATCAAACACTCACACCCAGTCAAAAGATCTGGGTTTGATCCATCACCGTTCTTTAGCCCACTCTGCCACCCCAGTTCAGACATGGCTATATGCATATCAGTCTGACCCTGTGCCTCATGGGAACAGTCCAGCCCGAACTTTCAGGGACGTTATAGATAGAAATTGCCATTTAAAAAACCTTAGAAGTTCACTGAAAAAGCCTTAGAAATTCGGCCGTTATAGTTAGTAGACCAACTATAACTCGTGCCCCCGCAATGCACTGCTGATGATGTCACATATTACATCACTCATGGCATGCTCAATGACATCACTGGTGACATCTCAAATGACACCACTAAATGCTAATTTTTAACTATAACGTCCCTGAAACCTATGGTTTTTTCAGTGAATTTCAAAGGTTTTTTAATGAAAATTTCTAACTATAAAGTCCCTGAAACCTATGTTTTTTTCAGTAAATTTCAAAGGTTTTTTAAATGCTAATTTCCAACTATGCCTACAAAGGTAGGATATGTGAAGAAAGAGGAAGAAAAGCGCAGAAAGAAGCAAGACAAATGCAGAAAGAGGCAACAGAAGTCCCTAAAGTCGAAGAAAAGTGAAGGAAGAAGAATAGATGTGCAGAAAGAACCAACAAAGGGGCATATATATATAAAACATATTTTTATACTTTACAGAAACACACACTCACTGGATGATGTCATTTGAAATGTCATCAGTGATGTCATCAATAATGTCACTGAGCATGTCATGAGTGATATAAGATGTGACATCATCAGCAGTGCATTGCGGGGGCGCGAGTTATAGTTAGGTCTACTAACTATAACGGACAAATTTCTATGGTTTTGTACAAGTGAAATCTCCAACTAACTTTAACGTCCCTGAAACCTATGTTTTTTTTGTGAATTTCTAAGGTTTTTAAATGCTAATTTCTAACTATAATGTCCCTGAAACCTATGCTTGTTTCAGTGAATTTCAAAGGTTTTTAAAATGAAAATTTCTAACTATAACGTCCCTGAAACCTATGGCTTTTTCAGTGAATATATATATATATATGTATAAATTATGTTTGTGTGTATATCTTTTTTAGTAAAGTTTATTTGTTATATTTTGTTAATATGTATATTAAAAGTATTTTGTTTTGTTAAAATTAATTTTAATATTTAATATCATTAATACATATTCTTTTATTTTTTTTTTATATATATATATATATATATATATATATATATATATATATATATATATATATATATATCAATATTTTGTACATGTATATTTTTTACACCAATATGTTTTAGTCAATATTTTTGTACTTACCTGTTTACGTATAGGGAGTTGATATGTTTGTAGTCTATATTTTTTCATCGATATTGTTTACATCAATGTTTGTGACATCGATGTTGTGTCAGTAAACCTGTGGAAACGATACATTGATGATATGACAGGGAGATGAAACCAGACCTCTGGGTTTCTTAAAATGGCTAAACAGACAGAATGGATTTTTGGGAAATTTACACACACTCTGTCCAAAACAGATCTAGTTTTCCTAGACTTGAACATCATTCTAGATGAAGGTACCCTGAGAACAACCACCCACATAAAACCTACAGTGAACAATTGTCTTCTTCTTTTTGACAGTTTCCATCTGAGACACCTTAAAGAAAACTTACCATTCAGCCAATTTCTGCGACTGAGACAGTATTGTGCCAAGCTCAGTGACTGCAAAAGACAGTCTAAGGACCTGGCTTCTAAATTAGAAGCTAGAAATTATCCTAAAAAAATCATATCCCAAGCCCGAAAACATGCTAAGAATAATAACAGGGCGTCACTACTAGAGATAGTACCTCCTAAAGAGAAATAAGAATTACTTATATGCATTATAACTCACAGTTTAGCATCTAATCAAGTGTGTAAGATCATCATAAACATTGGCGCACACTAAACAGTGGTACTCTGCAAATTTCCAAAACAATGTTTTCACACAAACGAGGGTGTGGACTCCGGGACATGTCAGTCCAAACACTTACGCAGAGGATCAATGACACTAGAGAGGACCAAGTTCGGATTACCCCAATAAAAGGTCATCACCCCTGTGGTAGCTGTAGTGTTTGCCACCTCACTCAGCCAACACAAAAGATCACATTTAATAACAACACTACTTGGGAAGTAAGACAATTAACAAACTGTATCTCCCAATGTGTAGTTTATATGATCACTTGGGTGTTCCGTTTGAAAACACACATTGATGAACTGAACGGAATAATACCCTGGGGCCAATCCCTTAAATACCAAATAGCACAAGTGTGGATTTTCACTTCCTTAGGAAATTGAGTAAGATTGGTATTATGACCCATTTTTACCAACGAAATGGTTAAGAGCAATCTGGTTACTGCCATCCATCCCCCATCTTTTTCATGAAAACTTATGTAAAATACTTTTTTCATGAACAATCTCTCACTTTATTTTTCTTGATTTTTCCATTTTGATTAATTATGGGCCTTTCAAACAGAACCTCCTTTCTTTCAGTGGCCAACAGCACTTTTATAGAGGAAGGACATGGAAACCAGGAAGTGGTATTATCTGCTGCAGCCATTTTGAGAGGTCGGCGTCCTAGTCTTCCCTAGACACGTGGAGGCCTACTTCTCCCCACCGCAGCGCAGCCAAATAGTGTGGCGATACAAATGGCTGGTACCTACAGAGTCATGGGTGGGAGTTTCGCCTCGAGTGAGAGAGTTGCCTTGACGGAATAAGTAAGGCACAGCTACCCTTCAACAATAAAGTCTTCCCGCTTTTTTTAGAGTATTGCAAAACTCTGTTTCCCTAAATGACCCTGTTTTCTATTGACTTCCTTATACAGAGTGTGACTACAGGCGTCCGTTCCCCTGTATGGTCTCATAAAGCCAAATGGAGGCAATTAACTTGGATGTGTTTATGCCATTTAATCACAACTTGTGTTATATGTATGGATGTCCTGTCTGTGCCTTTTTAGAGTAATCCTTTTGAGAAAAAAAACTCTCTATTGGTATCACTAGAAATGTTGATGTAAACTGCGGGAAATATATCATGTTTTCCACATAGGTGATGTGTTTCCAAATTATACAAGCATTATGTGTAACATGGCCGAATGCCATGAAAAACCATTTCCTTTTCTTTTCCTTCATTTTATTTTCACGGATTTTCAAGTAACAAACACGAAGGGGGTTATTAGAATGCCACAGTCCCGCACCGCTAATTAGGATGAGACCTTCACCCTGGCTGTCGCGATCTGCATTTTTTTACATTGCGGGCAACGGGCCCCCAAAACAATTCCCTGCCAGCCGTTCCATGGCAGCATCGCCACCATGGAAAGGCATTAAAAGCCACACATACTAATATACAACCACTACCACCATATTGTGGCTCAAGTCCGCCCGTCCCGCAATCCAAAAGATTGCTGACCGACAGAAAAGCGGCAGACGCACTTTGCATCCGCCGCGATACCCCCGCCATTATAATATGGCAGGGGTAAATTAGGTTGCGATGGCAGGTGGATCATAGCGATCCACCCACCATCCTAATCACCCCCTTAGCGGTGCTGTATGTATTTATCTATTTATTGGTTTTCTGTTTTCTACAACAAGCAATGATATTCCTAATTTGAGATATACAGGAGTGGTATCCGGGAGCAATAACCCTTGGACCTTGAGAAAACGGTTGGGGCATGGCTAGAAACATGTTGACTGACCAGCGGAATTCAATACCATTATTTCCATTGAGTTCCGAGTTCCCCATTTTTTAATCATACCGGATAGAGGAACAACAAAAAAAATGTCCTACCAGCCAGGTATTTTTAACACTACATTTTTCCACAAACCCCCCACTCCTATATTTTCCTTCATCTATCACGTACACCTACAACACAGTGCTCCCATGTAAACATGTAGGTCGTAGCACGCCCCATTCCACAGCTGAATGGGAAGAACCCATGAAGCATGCCACCAAGAGAAACCCTGGTGGGTGTTGTGTTATGTATCATTTTAGGACCCTATTGTAAGTTTTCCGATTCATGCCCTTATAGAGGTATAAATCACTCTCTATTGGTATCACTAGAAATGTTGATGTAAACTGCGGGAAATATATCATGTTTTCCACATAGGTGATGTGTTTCCAAATTATACAAGCATTATGTGTAACATGGCCGAATGCCATGAAAAACCATTTCCTTTTCTTTTCTTTCATTTTATTTTCATGGATTTTCAAGTAACAAACACGAAGGGGGTTATTAGAATGCCACAGTCCCGCACCGCTAATTAGGATGAGACCTTCACCCTGGCTGTCGCGATCTGCATTTTTTTACACTGCGGGCAACGGGCCCCCAAAACAAGTCCCTGCCAGCCGTTCCATGGCAGCATCGCCACCATGGAAAGGCATTAAAAGCCACACATACTAATATACAACCACTACCACCATATTGTGGCTCAAGTCCGCCCGTCCCGCAATCCAAAAGATTGCTGACCGACAGAAAAGCGGCAGACGCACTTTGCATCCGCCGCGATACCCCCGCCATTATAATATGGCAGGGGTAAATTAGGTTGCGATGGCAGGTGGATCATAGCGATCCACCCACCATCCTAATCACCCCCTTAGCGGTGCTGTATGTATTTATCTATTTATTGGTTTTCTGTTTTCTACAACAAGCAATGATATTCCTAATTTGAGATATACAGGAGTGGTATCCGGGAGCAATAACCCTTGGACCTTGAGAAAACGGTTGGGGCATGGCTAGAAACATGTTGACTGACCAGCGGAATTCAATACCATTATTTCCATTGAGTTCCGAGTTCCCCATTTTTTAATCATACCGGATAGAGGAACAACAAAAAAAATGTCCTACCAGCCAGGTATTTTTAACACTACATTTTTCCACAAACCCCCCACTCCTATATTTTCCTTCATCTATCACGTACACCTACAACACAGTGCTCCCATGTAAACATGTAGGTCGTAGCACGCCCCATTCCACAGCTGAATGGGAAGAACCCATGAAGCATGCCACCAAGAGAAACCCTGGTGGGTGTTGTGTTATGTATCATTTTAGGACCCTATTGTAAGTTTTCCGATTCATGCCCTTATAGAGGTATAAATCACTCTCTATTGGTATCACTAGAAATGTTGATGTAAACTGCGGGAAATATATCATGTTTTCCACATAGGTGATGTGTTTCCAAATTATACAAGCATTATGTGTAACATGGCCGAATGCCATGAAAAACCATTTCCTTTTCTTTCATTTTATTTTCATGGATTTTCAAGTAACAAACACGAAGGGGGTTATTAGAATGCCACAGTCCCGCACCGCTAATTAGGATGAGACCTTCACCCTGGCTGTCGCGATCTGCATTATTTTACACTGCGGGCAACGGGCCCCCAAAACAAGTCCCTGCCAGCCGTTCCATGGCAGCATCGCCACCATGGAAAGGCATTAAAAGCCACACATACTAATATACAACCACTACCACCATATTGTGGCTCAAGTCCGCCCGTCCCGCAATCCAAAAGATTGCTGACCGACAGAAAAGCGGCAGACGCACTTTGCATCCGCCGCGATACCCCCGCCATTATAATATGGCAGGGGTAAATTAGGTTGCGATGGCAGGTGGATCATAGCGATCCACCCACCATCCTAATCACCCCCTTAGCGGTGCTGTATGTATTTATCTATTTATTGGTTTTCTGTTTTCTACAACAAGCAATGATATTCCTAATTTGAGATATACAGGAGTGGTATCCGGGAGCAATAACCCTTGGACCTTGAGAAAACGGTTGGGGCATGGCTAGAAACATGTTGACTGACCAGCGGAATTCAATACCATTATTTCCATTGAGTTCCGAGTTCCCCACTTTTTTAATCATACCGGATAGAGGAACAAAAAAAAATGTCCTACCAGCCAGGTATTTTTAACACTACATTTTTCCACAAACCCCCCACTCCTATATTTTCCTTCATCTATCACGTACACCTACAACACAGTGCTCCCATGTAAACATGTAGGTCGTAGCACGCCCCATTCCACAGCTGAATGGGAAGAACCCATGAAGCATGCCACCAAGAGAAACCCTGGTGGGTGTTGTGTTATGTATCATTTTAGGACCCTATTGTAAGTTTTCCGATTCATGCCCTTATAGAGGTATAAATCACCATATCTTTATATAGGCATAGAAATCATAACCATATTTAGGCATAGCTCATGCAGTCCAAATACGGCAGGGCTACTTCCACTAGTTCGGAAAACCCACAACTATTTCTTGGAAAACTCAGCTTCGGCAGCCGGGGACTTCCCCTTGCTTGAATATTGATTTGTCCAAGAACTCATGGAGTTTTCAAAGAACTGAGACTCTTTGATGACATTATTATGTCCAACCGTACATCAAAGTCAGCACCTTCAAGGTATAAATATGCCCACACTCGCCCAAGCAAACACACGGTGGTTTGGAGCAATTCAACTATCTACTTGCCCGACGTGCCCTGCTACAGCAAGTGCCGAAGGAAGCCGACCCTCCAGCAGACACACTAAGAGAGACGCTGTCTTTTCTCCTGCCGAGAAATCCAGCTCCAGTGTTTCCAAGCTACCCTTGCTGGTTGTTGGGAAATCGAGTGCCGAGACCAGCCTTCTGCATTCTAAACTAAGGTACGGAGCTGATTAGACCCTTAGAGAAATCTTGAGCAGATTCTTGGCAAAAGAATATTACATTTATGCTACACCTCACTTACTTCCTCCCTCGTACTAAGCTTAGGTTAGGTACACCAGGGTAGGTGTATTTTAGAAGAACCAGTTGAGTACTTTTAGCCTCTGTTATTTATGTATGTATTTCTATAAGGTTTAGGAACCATACAATGCTCTTACAGTATTATTTTATTCTACTATTTATACTGTACGCATTATATTTTACAAACTGTGTTGCGATTGTAGCAGTTCATTTCTTATGCCTGAGAAAGAAGACTGTTCAATAAAACCTTTTATTGAAAACGCCCGTCTTTCTACTTTCTCTGCACCGCTAGTGAAACGAAGCATGCACGATTGACTGAGTGAAATATCTATCTATTGTTTCCACGACTCTGAAGATATGTTTTATCTTGGGGAAACAAAGTTGTCATGTTTATGCGGTTGTCAGAGACTAATCCGTTCTTGTGAATTCGAGAAAGTTTCTAGTGACCTCTGAGCTAGCTGGCACACACAATTAAGTCTAGTATATTTGATAGAGACCTAGTCGACCTCAGTCTATAGGATATATTATTCCAATGCGCAGAGCCTATTGGGAATATAGGAACTACACTACCGTTGGTAATCTAAGGAAAACCTTACGTTTTCCAAACATAACGTTAGTGGGAAGAAAATCCCAATTAACAGGTGGGCTCTTTTGACTACTGTACGTGTTCTTGTATGTACCTGGACAAACAATGCAGATATAGGTGTTTATAATGTTCTATACTTTAGTATAACAGTCCTCTCTTACCACATTGGTTCCTCTACTTCTGCGGAGCATTGCCTCCACTCGTGCTATCCCTGTGTTATACTAATCTGGACTGCCTATGCTCCCCCTACACTTCATTCCCTGTCCCTGGGTCAGGAAGTGGTAGACAAGCTGTGGACCTGTGAGGTACCCATGGACCAGAGTCCTAGAGTCCCCCTGCTGACATGAAATCAACCTGACCTTTGAGTGAACAATATCTCTCTCTCTCTCTTTGACTCTCTCCTCACCCCCGAAGAAAAACCCAAGCTACCAATGATAATGTTCTATTTGCAATCGACCTTGCCATCTTTGAGTTCATTCAATCAATTGGGCCACTCCCGTCACTAAGGATGGTGTGATGAACATGCTCTTGGGTGTGCCCAGATGACAAGTTAGGTTGAGTTGGTAACTAGTAGTGGCATTGAACCAAAATTCGTATAGTATTCTCTGAAAGAAAAAGTTTCCCAGACCGTATTGTGTTCCATGGTCCTTGTCGAGTTGAGGCTTCATTTATGAATGTTACACTAGGTTTAAGCCTCACAATGAAAGCTGCTGAGGACTCACCTAGCTCCTGCCATTTTGATTTGCAAATGTATCACTTTTGGCCCGCATTACCTTTGGGGTTAAAATGTGTATGCACACACACAGTCCTTCTTTGAGTATCTTGTATGTTTTGGTGTTTTTAAAGAGAACATTTGGATTAAAAGCAGGCTGTCATGCACTGCTAAATAAATCAAAAGCTGAAATCTCTTAGTCCTTCTTTGTGGAGGTGTTTTTGAAGCATAAATAAGTATGGCAGCTTATATAATGAATTTATTTTCTGGGTTTTTTCACTGTTTGAGACCACTCGCAGGCAGTGCTTGATTTATAAAAGAATAATTACTGGTGCCCATGTTTTGCTCCGAAGCTCGAGGCCAGTGCTATTGAATGTCAGCGGGCCTAATACAAAGGCTGCATTTTCCTGATTCTAACTCATTATTCCATCACCAGACTCTTTCTGCCCGGTTACCTCACTATTGAAGTTTCCTGCTTTTTCCGTCAATTACGGTTTTTCCCTCTTTCTGTTCCTCGTTCTTTCCCCCTTGTGTGTTTCACTCTCTTAATCTAGGTGAAAGTCTGATGAGAATAAATGCGAGAAAGTCCACAAAAATGAGGACTACTGGGTCCTACGTACAGCCACCAGCCCAAATTAAGCACTGCTCACATGTGGCTGCCTTGTTGATTGTTGGAAATGAATGCGGGAAATACTGCAACATTTCCTCAGACTACCTGTCGTATGTATAAGCAATCGCAATGGAGCGCACACCGCTAGCCCCTCCTCCGGATCGCCCCTCGGGAATCTGGTACATGGAGTTCTTGAGTGGTTCACCCCAGTGGGTGCAAGTAGGTACTTGTAGAACTGATGATCTCTAGACCCGATACATGTCTCGGGTTTATGGATATCGCCAGAGACATGGCTCGGGTTTCGAGATAACTTCCCTCATCATTAGAGAAAATAGTTAGGGGTGGAAGAGAAGGCCGCCAAATAACCGTCAAAGGCCTCGATGCCAGAACCGGCACGCAGGTACGTCGTCCAGGAGCCCGTCGGCTCAAAGTTCAAGGGAGCCAATTTGTATAAGCAATCGCAATGGAGAGCACACCGCTAGCCCCTCCTCCGGATCGCCCCTCGGGAATCTGGTACATGGAGTTTTTCAGTGGTTCAGCCCAGTGGGTGCAAGTAGGTACTTGTAGAACTGATGATCTCTAGACCCGATACATGTCCCGGGTTAATGGATATCGCCAGAGACATGGCTCGGGTTTCGGGATAACTTCCCTCATCAGTAGAGAAAATAGTTAGGGGTGGAAGAGAAGGCCGCCAAACAACCGTCAAAGGCCTTGATGCCAGAACCGGCATGCAGGTGCGTCGTCCAGGAGCCCGTCGGCTCAAAGCTCAAGGGAGCCAATTTGTATAAGCAATCGCAATGGAGCGCACACCGCTAGCCCCTCCTACGGATCACCCCTCGGGAATCTGGTACATGGAGTTCTTGAGTGGTTCACCCCAGTGGGTGCAAGTAGGTACTTGTAGAACTGATGATCTCTAGACCCGATACATGTCCCGGGTTTATGGATATCGCCAGAGACATGGCTCGGGTTTCGGGATAACTTCCCTCATCAGTAGAGAAAATAGTTAGGGTGGTAGAGAAGGCGTCCAAACAACCGTCAAAGGCCTCGATGCCAGAACCGGCACGCAAGTGTGTCGTCCAGGAGCCCGTGGGCTCAAAGCTCAACTATTGGTCTCCTTCGCCTGCAAACAACAAGTTCCACTGTCACTCAACTCCGCTGTACTGAATTTACTGACCTTCCTAAGTACAAACATCTGAATTGGCCCTGCAGAACTTCAAACTTGCGATTTGCAGATCTCTCAATGGTGAGCATTTGGTTATTTTGTCCTCTGGCTTGCAGTTGTGAACAACCTTTTGTGCTTTACATTGATTCATCCAATTACATTACATCTCTGCTGTTTACCATCACTGCTACATATCCAGGGATGGTACAGCTGTTGAACTAGTACTGTCACCTATCCATTTTGTCTCGTCCGGCACGTATGCAACATTAGTCACCTTCTTTATCTGCTCTTTGTTCACAATGCATATGGTATCCATAGCTGTTTCTTTTGTTCTTATTTTCACACACTTTATATATTAAGTCCTACTACAGCACACAGCTTTTGGAGTTCCTTAATCAAGTATTATTGGTAATAGACTTTCCTGTGTGGCCACACAAGGTCTTCTTTTGATTTACCAATTAATGTATAAGTTGTGTTTCCTCTGAGCTATTACTGTGACTCTAGGTGACATATTCTCAAGAATGTGTGATAACCATCGCAAAAGTAACTTAACGCAACCTTCAACATCGCAGTCTATCGTGGTAAATTTAAGCCGTGTTAACCAAGTATTCACAACACGGCAGTACAATGCGATAGTCACCCGATAACACGTCAAATGACCGTGTTAAAATCAACGCCACGCCGCTAAAATGTGAAACACAAACTCAAAAAAAGTTGCAATGAGGCCAATCGCGAAACAAAAAGCAGTGAAAACCATCGGCAGCCCTGCAAATCTCACGCTTCGGGCAGGAAAAATGCACTATAAAAGCTACAAAAACAACACACCAGATACAATCTAAAGTGCGTAGCAACATGGATGCACCCTGACTGATGCGAAGCCCACAACACCCACAGACCACCAGCAAGGAACAACGGGGTCGGGGAAGGCCGGAGAGAAGAGGGAGGGGAAGACGGGGTGCAGTCCGCAGCCAAACCACATCAGCGTCACAGAGGTGACAGAACACTACCATCAACTGGCCCACAATTAGACTACCGGGAATGCAGCTGGAGTGTCGAGGAGGCCAATGGAGGAGGCCAAGAGGCACTGGCATGATGTGAAAATATAAACCAGGCACAAAGCCGCCGCCAACAGGAAGGCAGCAATGGCGACAGGAGGTGGGAGTCCTGCGCCACAGGAGGAGCTGAAGGAAACCGAGGCCACAGTAAACAGTGTAATGTCGTAGGCCCCAGGGCCCTCATGCATACAACAAGACCACAGGGACACATGCAGATATCATGTTGAACTGGTTACGGGCACGTGCGCCTGGCCCCTTTATTGGCAGGGCCACATGTACTGTGAGACCTGTGCTGGATGTGTGGGGGGTGAATGTAAGCTAGCCGCACGGAGTGGTTGGTGCTGGCAACAACCTGAACAGTGGACACCAGTGCAACGGAAACAGAAAACACCTGCACAACAGAGTCAACTGCTGAGCAACATGGAGGGAGCTGGTGCAAGTACAGAGGGCACCCAACACACAAACAGAAGTGTCCGTGAGTTGCAGTGCACTGAATGTTGGGGCACTAGAGCTGAGCACGCTCATGTGATGAAAATGATTAGGATTGTGTCCTTTCTGGATATTCCTGATGCAGATGCAGTGGGGTGTGTTAGACCTACATCATCATCCTCATCAACGTCCCAGTTCTCCCACACTGTGAAGAACTTGGTAATTTTCGCTCAGGCAATACTTACTAATATAACAAGAACTTGGCACAAGACTCTGAAAATATGAAAAAGACATCTTTATTAAACACAATTAAGTGAGGCTACGTCACCCAACTGCCTTAGCAATTGAATGAGGCAGTCTGCTGAATGGTCTCAGCACAGACCTTTTATACCATTTATTATGCCCTAGGCACACATTTTCTCTTTGAAGTACATTATTGTTGGTCACTCCCAGGACGTGCACACAAAGCACTGTATGATGACAAACCCACTTTTCAGTTTGTCCAGCCCAAAATTAATCATCAAACAAACCCATAATAAACATTCTTCTTTAGACAAGCTGGACAAGACGCATAATGAAAAGGCCCGCAGCCCACATCATAAATAGACCATAAAGAAGGAACAGAAACAGATAGGAGCAAGATAAAGGGGTGTGTGCGTGTACAATAAACATTGCAATGTCCTGCTCTTTGATCTCTATCTGACCAGCTGCCTAACAAGGAACTGGCTCAACGAGGTCAGCCTCGGGCAAGGGAGTCAGCTTTCGCCAGGTCATGCAGGAGTCAGCACAAACCCATGCTAAGGTTATGTCCTTAAATACTTGTTCTGCCACAGTGAGGGCCTACTGTAAGGGCAATCCACAAAATGGCTGCCGTTCACAAAATGGAAGCCAAGGGTACCAGGACGAAAATGACGATTTCGAGGTGAAATCGTTACTGGAATATGACGAAAATGCTTGTACATAGTGTACTAGCCATTCTCGGTCTTTTGATACCAAAATCGTCATGCTACGACAAAGTTTATTACACGAGTCCAGAATTTTCAGTACCACAGACGCTCCTTTTGCCCTTACATAGGCAATAACCTATACTCACGCTAGTCTGAGTCCAGGTCTATATTTATCAAATCATCAAGATGTTGCTGAAGCATAATCCTATTACTTAGCGACTCTCTCAGGACAGGTCTCCTTACACACGCAGTAGCACAAAGGCCATATACGGCAGGACCAAATAGGGAATGCCTCTATCTGTAGTATGTGGTACAAGACCACACACCCAACAATTAGTGATGTTCACTACTAACTGGTGTCGATGCAGAAACTGTACAACAAGAATTATCAGTAAACTCTGACCTCCTAACTAGTCCATGTTCAGGTAAAATCTGGAAAGTATGCAAACAAGTAGAAGTAGGAAGAGACATAGGTTGGGAGGTGGGTACAGATGTGAATTGGGCAGCAAAAACAATCCCACCCATAAAAGACGCCATGTTTAAAAAAAAAACCACTAGAAAACACGTCATTAAGAACATATAGACAAAGTATTGACCAATATTACAAATGAATCATAATTTTCCACAACCCTAAGCAAAAGGTAAATCCTAAAATTATCTCGTAACATTTTAGGTCTTCCTATGCCTTTCTGTAATTCATTATATGTTCAAGTGAAACAGTGGTGACCCTCATTAATGCTCTGAGGTGAAAAGGGGATACTCTTTCACAGAAAATGGACTTTATTCTGCTTTTACTACACAGAATACTACTTTAAAATAATGCCAGCAGAACAATAAAATCATTCTCCTAAAACGTAGTCTATACAATCACACGGAAACCTCTTGTGAAACCAACTATGCCCAGAGTCTGTTCAAAAAGCCTCTCTGGCAGACTTCTATTGTCCAATCAAGTCTGCTCCCGTTGTTGCATGGGCCTTTGGATTCAGGCCTCCCATGCTCTTGATGTTCAGTATCTGTTGGAGTGCCCTCCTGGCAAACACTCATAGCTTATTCACAAAGTCTCAATGTCTAAAGGCAGTGCACCGTATCTCTCCTCTGCGGCAGACACTACAGATATTGTGCGCTTCATTGGTCAATGGGCACAGATCATCTCGTGCAGACCCAGGACCATTCTCAGACTCCAACACTCATCATTCAGTGTCAGAGGCCGCTCAGGCCGCTCTTTCATGGGCACCAGAATGGAGTGCCTTTTGCCACTCTTGGATCCTCCAGTGAACTGCACTACTGTTGAAGCAAAGGAAAAAGGGGTACGTGTGTGGCCAAAAACTCAGGCCAAAGGGGCTCAAGGGACTGCACACTGTCAGAGGTTAACCAGCACATAACAGGCGCTCTTTTGCACTGCTCAGGGGACTGCACACTGTCAGAGGTTAACCAGCACATATAACAGGCGCGCTTTTGCACTGAAATCTCAAGGGACTATGGCAAAACCAGCTGCTTCTTCTTTTCTGATGTTGAACGCCTTCTGATGAAGCAAGTGCGATGCTTTAAACAGTTCATTGTACAACAAGGGGACTGCAAACAGGTGGCCTGCGATCTTCAAAGGAGTGGCCACACGCTTGGGACAATTCTGCGTTGAAATACACTGTCATTCTTAAAGGCAATACAAAAACAAAGGCAATAGGCAAAACAGTGCCTCTAGGCTCTTCAATTGGGTTTCCGTGTGAGAGCATATCTTTCATCATCATAGCGACATGAGAATTCTATCTGAATGGATGTCCTCACACATAGTGGCATCGTCTAATTGGGTAAACACATTGTATCTCAATTATTACATATAAGTGTTCCTAAAATCCTCATCTAGAACATCTCAAAAGCGGGATCACATACATATTATCATAATAATTGTGCATCAGATGGGACTATGCAATACAAAAGCTAATTATCAAGATGTGGAAACAAAAGACAAGAACTAGAGAGTCCTGGTATTTCCATTATTTAAAATACATCTGGTTCATTAAAATTAAAGCAGCAGAAAAAGGAACTAAAAACCAAATTAGAATAGGCATTGAATTTTTCATATTAAAAAAAACGTAATGTGTCTCCTATTGAGGTGGAAAGCTTATCTTACTATAGTATTGAGTCAGTTATTCAGTCCTAACAGTCCTAACAGTTAGACTGGAAAAACATCAGAATAGGCCTAAAGAAAATTCTTAGAAACCAGTCTAGTTATGCAACAGGAAATTATACATAAAATGGGGCTCCATGGTACATTACTGCAATCTGAAAGTGCGAACCTGAACACACTAATAATAAATAAAAGTTGACTGGTGAAAGGAATACGGAAAAGAGAATAGGACACAGCTAAAATCCCCAATAACTAGGCCTGATGTGCTTGGGTGATAGTCAGGCATGTGACAAAAAATGAAACCTGGTTTCTTTTATGGTCCAGAGCCATAGGAAGGCCACTTAGGAAGCAGAATAAAAGTGACTAATGTGATATAGAAATTAGGTCACCATGTACAAGAGTCACAAATCTATAATTTATCCTTACGTCCAATCAGGATATATAATTTTAGGGCTGCCTGTTCCTTACAGAAAAGGGCAGTATTGTGACTACAAATGACACAATTTGCTGTTTATTTTTCTTCAATACTTATAGCCAAATTTAACATACACTGGTGAAGTGTTGTCTGTCTGGTTCACAATATGTAAAGAAATCATATCTGTGAATTTTAGTATCAGCGAAAATTTTACCCAACTGTTGACAGCGACACGTATCGTCATGCATGTCCCTCACAACAAGACGGGTGAATTTGTAATAATTTCTTAAACGGCAACATACAACATAAAACATGCAAAAACGCACAAAACGGACGTCAAGCCATCAGATATACTCGCTGTAAAGCAATAGCATATATAAATGAGCGGTGACGCATAATACCGTGTAAGGATACCCTCCTGTTTGACAGTAGATCGCCAATAGTGGGTATCTGCTGTCAAATACAACTTTCGGACACACAGAACCGGCAAGAACAATTCATGATAGAACAAAATACACAAACATAACAACAACATGAACATTTCTTTCCAAAGTAGTTACACAAAAACACATCTTCGTCTAACCAACCAAACTCACGTGTCTTGTCTCCTTTAAATCACCCAGAACAATCCATGAATGGTCTGTAGGCAGAAGCAACAAAAAAACATACACAACACACAAGAGAGACATTTCTGACAACAAGCGAATTTCAATTATAACTTTTAATCAGAAGACAAAACATGATACACATTAAGAAACACAGAAATAAATTTCCATTAATTAACTGTTACCATCTTGTTCAGTCA
This sequence comes from Lissotriton helveticus, assembly GCF_964261635.1. Taxonomy (NCBI): domain Eukaryota; kingdom Metazoa; phylum Chordata; class Amphibia; order Caudata; family Salamandridae; genus Lissotriton; species Lissotriton helveticus. The sequence goes on from NC_136061.1 coordinate 1,307,105,129, forward strand.
CCTTGCAACATGAAGCCCTTTTGACTTTTCCAAAGGTAAAATCGTTTCCCTGACACCTAAAATTAGCCTTGTGCCACAATCTCTATGATAAAAAAAAACTTCTTAATTGGCAAATCGTTCTTTCTTATTCATGTAGGCTTCAAAATTTTAGTAAAAGGCTGCATCCTATTTTTTTGTCTAAGATGTAATGCAACACTTCGTTTTCTGTCAATATAATAACGACTAGCAGACATGATTTTTTAGAGCAGAAATACAAATGTCATGATGTTGGGACTTTTAAAGAAACCTTTCAAGAAACCTTTTTTATATTTCCCTTTGGAATTAAGTTTTAACTTTAAACCAGAAATTCCACCTTTCAGAGGCCTGTTTAGCAATGTTATTCTGCATTTCACAGAGACAAGGCTCGAATTTAAAAGGTCACAATGCCAACATGACAGAGACAGAAGGCCTACTACATTTACTGTGAAGGGTTCACACATACCAGTTTTTAGAACAAATGTTTGCTACCACCCTATACAATGGTACTCATTTTAGCAACCTAACATTGATGAACGTCTGAAATGGGCCCCGCTAAATTTAGAACCTTCAACCCTGATATTAAACACAAACCTCTGCACCGGGCACATTGGCTCACCGAGCTATGAAAAACAACCTAACAACCCACAAGTTTGTATTATGCACAAATGTATGCATTTACTGAAGCCAGAGACACTTTCAATCTATGGTAAATGACAAGAATCTGTGTTAAAAACCCATTTACCTCAATTTCGACTTTTATCTTTGGGGCACTTAAAAATAAATATCCTATAATTGTTTTACATATTAATCATCCTCAGGATGTTCTTTACATGTTACAGATATTTGACATTAGTCATATCTCATGTAAATTCTTGGAAAAATGAGTTTTTTACGCCTGCGCCAAGTGAAAACCAACATGCAAATGACCTAATTACACCGTAACACATAACTTAAATCAAATTTTAATACTAGGAGGTCATAGTATGAGTATTAAGCTTATAAATATCAAAAAACGATTTTAAAAAGTACTTATTTTTTTCTCAAATAATTTTTCCATAATTAATAATTTTTCGTTCAATTAAACCAATTATCTGTTTTTATGATAACTCTACATATAAAGGTAAGCTGCATCCCTTTCCTATCATTTTCAGATGCATTCATTTATGCGCCTATGCACAAAAAGCCTAACTTAAAACATGACATTTTTCACGCCATGTTTAAAAAGGGCAATCAGTATTTTCAACAGAACCAAAAATATACTTTGAAAAAGATGTTTTAAGAGAGGAAAACCGTATTTGGAATGTCTTCCAGTGATATAAAGTGATGAACCTTATTTTTGTAACCCTCTAAAACACTATTCTGAAATGAAAAAGATCCAACTGTGATTAACTAACGGCTAAGTCCTGGGCTAAATAAACATTCCAATATTATTCATGGCCTTTGAAAAACAACATCTGCTGCCTTAACGGCAGGAAAGGCCCCGCACAGGGCTGAAACTGAAACCTGGGCACGCTTTCAGTCTTACTGAAAACAGACATTTCAAGTTTTTTTTAAAAATGCACGTGCAAAAAGATGCATTTAAATCTAGCAAGAAAAAATTCACTTTTTTTTAAAAGTGTTTGCCTTTTACATGTACACAATGCATGTAAGTAAAAAAAAACTACAAATTCGTTTTGCTACAAGGCCTTCATATTCCTAGTGAATGTGAATTTTAACTTATCTATTTTAAGCATTTAACAGTTTGCACATATGCGTTTTTGATTAGTCTGTAAATTAAATAGCATCATATAGCGATTTTAGCATGTGACATAGTAAATTGCTGGAGTGTTATTTAATTTCTACTTAATATTAATTAATCTGACATTTTACTTAACAGACTGAAAACATCAAGACACCTACAAACACACATTGAGCTTATTGCAGACATAAAGAGAAAAGATTTAAACACTCAGGACACACAATACAGCGCTGTAAGCTATTACTGAAATTACAGTAATGAGAAAAACCACATAGACATTGAAACACACATTGAACCCACAAATCGACACTCAGGACGAAAACAAAGCCATTTGTAAATACTAGCTGTGAGTCATATTTACAAGAAGCACGTCGCAATAGGGTTCCAAAAGACTGCAAAAAATATAGCCCAACAGACCGCTGTATGTGCACGAAGCCACAATACACTTAATTCACTAGCTTTGGCTGGCAGAACACCAAAAATCGTTCTGCATATCTCCATTCAATAAAACTGCGCAGAACAAAGGATCCTTGTTTTGTATTATGTCATATTTTAATTTCCTGGGGATACAAAATCACCAAGGAAGAAATATGTTTTTTTAAATCTAAACCTATTTAGATATCCCCTTTAGGGGAAGCCGGCTAATCCAAACGTATATAAAGTTGTCCAACACAAATCTCCAAATTCGCTAAGATCAGGCATCTTATAGCTCACTAATCTAGCTTCAAACTTCAAGGGGCTATCTCTATCGATACACTCGTAAATATACAAGACCCTCGGTTTTTGAAAATTGCAATATTCAAATAAAACTAAGGACAAATCAAACTAAGAGCCAATCAAAATCAAAGAATCAAAGAACAAAGGACTGGGAGCGACCCACTTATACTTAACTCTTACTTTTACTAATCAAAATATTATCTAGATTCTAACTGTCAAGTGCTACATGACCTAATGGTCTTTTTAAGAATACTCACGCCAAAAAGGTTATCAGTCAGGAGTGACATCATGTGGAGGATCAAAAATCAGGAAGGTCAGAAATATACTGGGCCGCAGAATCAAAGAATCTCTAGAATCCCCGTGCACAGAGTACCTTCTTAGTAGAATCTTGTTCTGTCCTCCTCAGTTTATTTCAGTCTCCTGGCACCATCACTCCCACAGAAAGTCACTTCTCTGATGATTCCCGCGTTAGGGCGCCAACTGAAGAACTTGCTAATTTTCGCTCAGGGAATACTTACTAATATAACAAGAACTTGGCACAAGACTCTGAAAATATGAAAAAGACATCTTTATTAAACACAATTAAGTGAGGCTACGTCACCCAACTGCCTTAGCAATTGAATGAGGCAGTCTGCTGAATGGTCTCAGCACAGACCTTTTATACCATTTATTATGCCCTAGGCACACATTTTCTCTTTGAAGTACATTATTGTTGGTCACTCCCAGGACGTGCACACAAAGCACTGTATGATGACAAACCCACTTTTCAGTTTGTCCAGCCCAAAATTAATCATCAAACAAACCCATAATAAACATTCTTCTTTAGACAAGCTGGACAAGACCCATAATGAAAAGGCCCGCAGCCCACATCATAAATAGACCATAAAGAAGGAACAGAAACAGATAGGAGCAAGATAAAGGGGTGTGTGCGTGTACAATAAACATTGCAATGTCCTGCTCTTTGATCTCTATCTGACCAGCTGCCTAACAAGGAACTGGCTCAACGAGGTCAGCCTCGGGCAAGGGAGTCAGCTTTCGCCAGGTCATGCAGGAGTCAGCACAAACCCATGCTAAGGTTATGTCCTTAAATACTTGTTCTGCCACAGTGAGGTCCTACTGTAAGGGCAATCCACAAAATGGCTGCCGTTCACAAAATGGAAGCCAAGGGTACCAGGACGAAAATGACGATTTTGAGGTGAAATCGTTACTGGAATGTGACGAAAATGCTTGTACATAGTGTACTAGCCATTCTCGGTCTTTTGATACCAAAATCGTCATGCTACGACAAAGTTTATTACATGAGTCCAGAATTTTCAGTACCACAACTGCCTGAGGTGACATTGCTGCGCAACCTCTAAACAGCACAAAACTCAATCAGTAACGGTCCGTGGTTTGCGGTGCACTGAGTCATTGGCACCTGGAGTGCTGAGCAGGTGATCAGGCAGATGATGGCATTCAGGACAGGTCTGAGCAACTCCGTCAGTCTGCCAGTACCACTGTTTCTACTCTGGCAGATGGTGGTTGGAGTTGGCACTGGTGGCGTATCCCTACTGTGGTGATGCCAGGTCCTGGCCAGTCAGGACTCGATTGTATGTGTGAGCCCTGGTGGTCTGTAGTTGAGGCCTCAGGCAGCAGACAGCGCAGGGCCACAGACACATGGCGTTGATGATCCAAAGACCACAGTCACAGAAGTCATCCAATATTCATTCATACAGGGTCCCTGACTTGAGCTGCACAAAATTAGTGGCCCGGGATGCACAGCGGCCAGCACAGGCATACTGCCATGGGACGGTGACTTGCGGTCCACTGAAGTAGGGCCATGCAGGCTGAGCGGGTCCCCGTCAATGTCGAAGGTGAAGGTGGCGGAGGGTTGCAGTGGACAGTGGAATGGGTCCACCAGAGGTCTGATGCTATCTGGAAGCAGCAAATTGAGGAGTGGAAAGTGACAGCCTTGTTGCCACCACCAATTCAGAATCAGCTACATGAGGATGAAAACTACCCCCTAGTCCATAGACTCAGACGCCACCAACGTACGACCAGAGAGTGTCCATGAATGTTAGGGAACAGACTTAGTGGCACCGGGGCTGAGAGGGGATGCCGGTACACTGATATGAACTCCACCATTGCCAAATCAAGACTCTGTGACCTACTGGACTGCAGTGTAGGCCGGAGGCAGCGGTCAGCAGTGGCCCACAGCCACGTGTCATTGGCTCGCGATGCAGAGTTAGTCACACCAGGTCAGTCGTCGGTAGTGTTCGGTCACATCCGTAACAATGATCCATTTTTTCATCCAAAATGCAACGCGTCATCCTCTTACACCTCTCCTTGCGTGCAATAATATGTACTTTGCCTTTGGAATATCAATGTTCAGTTCCAAATCTGTGACCTACTCGAGCACAGCCTAGGCCAAGAGCAGTAGTCCGCGTGGGCCCACAGAATTTTGTGGCTGTGATGTACTTCTAAGACCTGGTGGCACCACATCGAAGGGAGTATAGTGACACCAAACGTCTATGTACATATGAACTCGCCCATCAGGATATCAAGACTCAGGTCCAAATGTGTGACCTACTCATGCGCAGCGTAGGCCGAGGGCAGTAGTCCGTTTGGGCCCACATGAATGTGTGGTTGAGATGCTATGCACAGACTTGGTGTCACCACATCGAAGGGAGTATAGTGACATAACCTCATCCATTATTAATGTGCTCTGCCCTGGTGTAATCAAGACTCAGTTCCAAATGTGTGACCTACTTGACCGCTGTGCATGCCGGTGGAGTACATCAATGAGTAAGGAGTACTGCGGGCCTGTGTTGCGGAGGTCGCGATGGTCTGAGGAGGCTGCCATGGTTGCTGTCCTTGGGCTTGGAGATTGCACCAGCACGTGATGGGCCCTCTTCAACACACGCAGGTGTCAGCAGGTGGGCATTGAGGCCTGGGTGCGCAGGGGCGGGCAAGACTGGTTAGGGGACCAACGTCCCAGAGTGCACCAGGTGCACAGGATCGCAGTCAACTCCACTCACGCCGAAGGCGTCTGCCTCGTGGTGGAGTGAGAGGCACCGCCCTGACAGAGACGTTGGGCATTCCGGAAGAGGACCACGCCCAGAGTTACGTGCCTTTTATTCACACACCTACACTGGCCTGGCGTAAGCCAGGCCAGCCCACTCTGCTCACACTTACATGGGGGACATAACAAGTTACATTTCCGCAATCTTCCCCACTGGTTGGGGTGGCATGGTTGCGTCCACTGTCCACTACACTCCATATACCAGCGGGGTCTATTGACATTGATATGTATGTGGTCTGCATGTTGCAGTCTGTCCAGCACAACCATGCCACACTTGGCATTGTGTACATTCATATTCAAAGGTCACTTGCCTCCTTCGCACATGTCTTGTCCCCACCTCTTCCACTTCCTGCTATTGTGTGGCTGAGGTGCCATGCCATTGATGGCTAATGTACAGGGCTGGCCCATGTTCCCTCAGTAAGTTGTGCTGTTGTGTCTAGTGGTTGTGCGTGTTGTATGTGAGTTTGTGACATATGCATTCCCTGTGTTGTGAGTTGAATGATTGTAGAGTTGAGGTGTGTGATGTGTTAATTTGGTATTGGCCAACGAGCAGTGCATTTCCGTGGGTGCCATCCTGGTAGTGCAGGTTGATGATGGACTGTTGGAAGGTGTTGAAATCATGCACACTGCCTGGGGGTTGGTGACAGCATTGGCGGAGATTCCCTGGTGGTCCTATTTTTCCTGGACATTGGTGGGATATGTGCGCTTTCTGTTGTGCTTCTTGTGTGCAGTGTTGCCAGAGGGCACTAGTTGGACATGTGTGCAGTCAATTGCCCCCTGACACATGCGGGAAGCCAGCTGTGGAGCCAGCTGTGGCGTAGACGCCTTGCTTGGTCTCCGGCTGTTCCTGCGCAGTGTGTGGGAAGTATAAATTGTGGGGTACCAAGCTGATGCTGTCATCCTTGACCGTTGTGAGGGACTTGGATTGTCCTGGCTGTGTCACTCCTCTGTCTCAGGTGGTTGTTGGTTGGAAGGTACCAGAGGCCAACAGATGCAGCACAGCCGGCAGCTTTTTCTGCGGAGGGATGTTGGTTGTCCGCTGTGTTGGTACCGTCAGCCTGTGGTCGATGGTGGTCAGGATGCAGAGGAGGGTTGTCCCTTTGAGCATGTAGTGGGCAATGACATTCTCTGGTGTTGGGTCTGTTAGGTTGGTACATTGTTTGAGGGGTGCTGTCTTTGTCTGCGCTGCCTCAGTGTTAGTCCGGGCGGGGCGGTGGGGGTCTGGGGCTGGGGGGGTTCCTGTAGGTGGTGGCGGTGGGTGTTGTGGCCCTCTTGGGTGTCCGGCCTGCATGTTCAGTGGCTCCATGGCATCTGTTGTTCTTCAGGTGTGGCTCTGGGCAGGCCTCCCTTTTGTGGTGCAGGCTGTCGTCCGACTTTGCACCAGGTCAGAACAGGTGTTAGTTTCCTGCTGCTAACGTGCCTTATCGCATGTTTCATGGTCTTTGCGCCGATCTGGCTGGTCATTGAGAAAGTTGCGGAGTGGTGTTGTTGTGGCTTTTGCCATGGGAATGCCTACTCTGCATCTCATTAGCGATAGTTGCCGGGGTCATCGTCGGAATGTTTTTTGAGGATGCTATCGACGGAAAACTGGTGATATGGGGTGTTAGCACCAGCTTGTGAATGTGGTGACAAAATTTATCACAACTTTGGCTGCAAAAAAGTGCCGTTAACTCGGCGATAACTCCTTGAGGATATGCCCCTAGCACTCTTAGGCTACTTCTCTTCATCTGAAATCAGCCCATTCTAGGAAGCCACCACTTTGCTTCATTCATCTTGTGCTTTAACTCATTCCAAAATGGAAACCACAAATACATTGTACCTTTTTAATGTTGCCCCACCATCTCCTTTTTGTATTGAAAATCTTGCCCTTGAGTTGTTGTGCCCCAGGAGGGGGATAGCGTTGTGTCATTGCCTGATTTTAAACTGGCACTCGGAGCAGTGTTTGCTTCTAAAACGATGGTCTCACTTGTTCCAAAGTGGCAACTTCTGATGAAAACATCACAATCCTTTCAACGAGAGGCCTCCCTTCTCTTTGCTTCCCCCTCCCCTCTCCCGCAGCTCTTCCTTTGGTGGCCATGCCCAGGGACATGAATAGAGAGCCCCTCTATCCCACTGTGAAACCTCTGTATTCCAGTACTTGCTGCACTGGGTGCCCAGTCCTCAGTGTTGTGGCAGGCAGCTGCGCAGACATCTTCCCTTACGTCAGGGCTCTGGGATGAACTTTCCACATGTGGGAGCAGTGTGGTTTGCTGGGGATTCCTTCTGCCGCTCAAGCACACAGCTGAATGTATGCTTAGTTTGTTTTTCTGCAGTTTGTTCTGGCATGGAGTGCCTCACCACTTGCACACTTTCAGAGTGTAAATGTCGGGAGAGACCAACACAGAACTACATCCTGAGCCGGTTTGGGCACTCCCAGCTCGGCACTGTGGCAGGGTGGCAGCTGCAGTATGTCTAGTCTTGACGTTTGTGCTTCTGGGGCTGATGGGTCACTTCTTATTCATCTCCTGAGGTCTGCTACTTCATGTATCGTGACAAAAGAAACTGAACCAACTGTCTGTACTAGCTTGACTGACCCACTGTATTATATCTGTTCCTCTACTGGGGAAGCTCATTTCCAAACGTGCTGCTCCTGCCATTTACTACTCTGGACTGTTTCTGCTGCTACCTCAACTTTCCGTCCTGTCCCTGGTCGGGAACTGGTTTTAAGTGTCCTAACTGTGGGCTTGGGAGAGGTCCATCCCCAGGGCCCAGAGTGCTCCTCATTACATGACCACGCAGTGTTGTGGAATCCCTGGACAGACTCCAAGTTGTATGGCCCTGCCTAGCCATGAATAGCCATAACATTAGGCCATAAGGAGAAGGCCGTGGGGTAAAACAGACGTCACAAGTAACTAAGCTTGAATTACTGACCAAATGTTTGGCTGCATATGTATGTGTGCGGACATGCATGTGTTTGTATCCATGTGTGAGCATCTGCAGTGCATCTCACAGGATGGTGGCTATTTTTGGCATGCAAGTGGTAAAGGCTGGCATTAAACCCGGGCATCATGGTCGGCACAGCTGGTATGGAGTTAGCTATCCATGTCATGTTGGATCATTAGTCTGATGGTTGGTATCCGGGTTCTTCTGCCTGCTCTCACTGGCACATTGAAGCTACCTCTCTGTTCATGGCGGTCATCCCAGGCACTCTGGGGGAGGTCTTGAAAGACCCCTTGCTTTATGATGGCTCGTCCTGGTATGTTGTGGGGTAGACCCTTGGGCCTATGGCTGCCACCCTTGCATTAGAACGGGCTTACCTGCCTATATGATTGGCACCTCTTGCTTTGTGATGGCCAAGCCTGCCCGGTGGCGGTCATCGCTGCCATGTGATGCTATCCTTAAATCTGGTGCTGATCAATGATAGGCACTGGAGGGTAAAGATGGCCATAAAAGACTGTACGTGGGAATGCAAGACACTCCTCCGGTCCCCATTTAAAGAATGTGAGTAAATAAAAGTACTTGAAAATGTCATGCTGTTATTCGGAAACCCTCAAGTGTATATATTATAAGTGAGATGTGGGTATGTGATACCGCCTAGTTCACTTATTTGCTTCCTCCCTGCTCTTACTTTTTGCATATTTGTGGTTTCATTGCTACCTAGTTTAACTTCTTTCTGTGGCATGTGTACATTTCCAATGACTTACTTGGGTGTAACCTGGGAGGATCAGCGCAATGCCTTTTTTTTGTAATATGGCTCTGTACTGCTACCACTTGCGCGATGCAGTGCAGCACCTTTGGCTGCTGCGACGAGTTATGCTAAAAGTCCAGAAGTGTACACTTAAAAGTTGCACAGTGCCAGCTCCGTGCTGCTTCAACCCAGCTCAAAGCCCTCCCCCGCAAGTGCTTGACAACCTGTTATGCAGCTTAGACCCTTCCTCCATGCCAAAGGCCGCTCTTTCCGGCACACCTTTGAATACAGAGAGGAGGGAGGAATTGAGTGGGTGGAGGAGCCAAACTCCCCTTGGATTTCTGCTTCGGAATGGATGGTCAATGGTTAGCCCATGGGTGCCCAGCGTAGGTCCAGAGCCACGCCAGGAGTTTCAGAAGTGCCAATGAGTTTTAACATGACTTTCATCTGGCTTCATTCTAGGTGAATGTACCTTACTGCGCTGATCCAGCTCTTCTCATTCGACAATTGAGGTGTAATAAATAATAAAACGACCCCACACAACCTCTCCTGATATCCTCTTCCACCTAACTGTTTAACCTAGACATAAGCAGCAGCCCTGCTTCCACAATTTTTTACACAACTATAAAACACTTTTGAACCGCCACCGCCCACTAAGTTATTGGTCTGCTCCAGGGGAGAGAAGTTGAACAATTTATTGCATTGACAAACACTTGTGCATTCCCTGAGCCTGGTAATCTTTACAGCTCACACACCATTTTACAATTCCCCTCCCATTCCTCGAGATATAAACTGAATGCTTTAAATTCGAAGGGGTTCTGCGGGGTCTCCAGGCGTAATCACGGATCTGTAACATTGATTCATTTCTTACAAAAAGTTATGATCCCTTTTAAAAGTGTCCTCCCTGAAGGGATTAAATGAATATGGTAACAAAACTTCCCTCATACGCACAGAAGATTGTTCGTAAACGATTAGAGCGACATTTTAAAGTAAATCCCTGTTCAAAAAGTCTAAGCTGGATCCGCGAAAGGATTAAATGGAGACAGACTACATAAACTTGCTTTTCACTCGCCATAGAAAGGCTCCCATGAGAGAGGGGGGGTCAAGGATTAAATGGGCAGGCATGGAGACTAAGGGGCTGATTTAGAGTTTGGTGAAAGGGTTACTCTGATACAAACATGACAGATACCCTGCCCACCTTATTGCACATTTTTTATATCCTAGGGCACTTATAAGGCAGGCGGGAAATCCCTTACCTTTGTGATGCGGTAACCCGTCCATCAAACTCTAACTCAGGCCTTGAATCACTATGTGGTTAGTACACCATAGATGCAAATATTCGCTAGGATAATGCAAGATATTAACTGTCCTGCAAAATCTTTAAAGTGGATTCGTTTTGCAGTTGAAGAAGAATACAAAGATTGTCAACTTTCAAAACTTTTAGTAGTTGGTGAAAGTTTTGGCAAAACACATTTTTGGGAACATTTTCATGCAAGTTTGTGTTCTTTTTGTCTTTTTGCTGGGATTCTTTCCTGCAAAACCTAGTGTTGCAGGTTTATCCCCACACATAAAACTTCACAACTCTTGTGATTGCAAAAGGAGATCTTCACAACTTTGCACACCCATAGTCTTGCACATGGGCTGTGACCTCCGGCCACTCCCCCTTAACATGCATACTACGGTTACACACTTATCAGACCAACGACAGAATTCTTTGGAAGGCAGGGGGTCTCGAGCTCGAGACCCCCCGGCCGTATTTATTAAAATATGAAACAAAATTAAAATTTTAATAAAATAACATTTACATAATTATTTAATGCAAAATTCAGACATTAGATTTACATCCAGTTTAGACAGGTATGGTGGGCTAACCTTAACAAATGTCTAATACAGCGTGGTTCCTAACCGAATCTAACATCTTGAAATCGATTTGCATTATTATAATTTCTGGTCCTACGGCAAGGTCGCTAACCGGTGTCAGATCCTATTACCCAGCTACGCTCTCACGTCCGAGATGCGCATGCGCAACAAGGGCCAGTTTACCCTCGTGCGCTCCGTGAACTCCATTTAACCATAACAGGAGGGCCCTTACACTCGTGCCCTTTGATGACATCATAGTGTATGTGCGGGGTGGCTACCAGCCTAAGGAAAGCGTGACTCCCTCCCCCGCACCCAAGCAAGCGGATATCCTGCCCCTGAAGTTCTGGGAGAGACCAATGGCCCCTCCCCCTGGGCGACCCCTTTCGTGAATGGGGCCGCCCCCACCTAAGGACCTTAAATTGCTGCTCACCGATTATGACCTTACCGCCACAGGCCAGCATAGTTGACCGACTATCTGGCCCCCCCCAACCGCCTACACTGAAAAGGTCATATCTTCCTCATCAAAACCCTCTACCCCTGCTAGTATGTTCCCTATCAATAGGGCATTCCTTGACTCTGTCAAATGGACCCCATCCTGCAAGTAGAGACAACCCCTCTAACCATGGCCAACCCTTTCCGTCAGCCGCTCACTGCTGGTCCCCATCCAGTGCACCCCACCCTACTAATCTAAATTGTCCCTCTCGGATGCACCCCTGTGGAATATACTGCAATGCGATGTTTGAAATAACTTCTCACTCCAAGTGTTGATCCTCTTTACAGAGTGATTCTTCCCCGAGTGATTCAGCGCACTACCCGAGTCCACCCCCCCTTTAACTGCAGCCTAGGAAACAACTGAGACCCCCATGGTGCAGTCTGGGTTTTATATTTTGCTAACCTGCTTGCTACTCCGATTATCCCTTCCACCAGGACCCCTTTGCCCACTAAACCCAATCGTTGCTACCCGCATGTCTTATAATGACTGAGGGTGGTGGGGCGTGCCTATCGAGTACCTCTACTTCCCCACTCTGGACGTACAGACCCCATCGTAGGGGTCCCTGTAATTGCTGTGACCGGGGGTATCCTGGCACTAGACGTGTATACCCGACCTACGCGCCTACGTTGCTGCGCTCGCTAAGACGTGGGGCTCTTGACGCTGACACCCATTGTCATAGTAACTGAAAATGCTACCCGGGTAACCACAGGCCCCCAAACAGCTCCCACTGGCGTATCGTGCAGTCTGCTAACCACCCACACCTGCCCACTCCGCTCTGGGAAATGTTAAGTGTTTGTCCACTTCTTTACTATGGAAATCCCCACTTCCCGACAAGTGGTGCTGATGTGTTGCATCGGCCTATTACTCCCGGGTTTGCCCAGGCTAGCAATGCACACCCTTGTGTTATCGTTGGCCCTACCAATTGGTAACCAATGAATAAGCCATGATGACCCTGGTGGCCCTGCGAGCACAGGCGCCGTTACTGTAGAAATACAATTTCCTGATAAGACAACTACAGCCATTCTATGCGAAGCAACATCCCGCTATATACCCGCGGTCAGCCCAATCTGGGATAACACACCGAAACCGTCAACCCAGTGTCGGCACCTCCGGTGTCCTTGGCCGATCGCTTATCAGACCTGATGTCGTTGCTTGCCATCCTCTCCCTGATGTACGCATCCCTTTGGCTGTCCACCTGTTGCAGTTGTTGCGGTGTGGAGCGCTTCCCAGATATCCATCATGGACCCGGCCATACATAAAAGCAAAAGACAAACACAAACCGTTAGTTTTTTTTGGCTTCCCGGCGATAACTGCAATACACGTGCCTGTCTTACATTGCCCTCACATGCCAAGTTTTAGATAAGATTAGCGCCAGATGCCTTCTCATTAACTCTTACAACTGTAAGTGTTTAGCATAGCCTCAGTTTGTGTCCCGTGTGATGTGTTTACATTAGTGTTAGGACAAGGTGCCCTGTAGAATGACCTTCATTAAGGAATAGTACCCAGTGTGAAGTGCAGTGACACAGTGTCATGGGGTCCACAGTGAATAGAAATAGCGCCTTGATGACTCCTTAAGGGCGATACACAGTGTGAAGTGCACTGCCATAGCACATTCGTTGTTATTAAAATTCTGCTACAGATCAGGACATCACTTCCTATTCCTGGTCTTTTACCCACGTCTCCATGCCTACGATAACAGTATGCCAGGGACGGTCTTGTTTGCCCGTGCAGCATTAAAGGCTTTACGCAAAGAATTAGCACAGCCCTAACCATGCCAGGCTGAAAAAATTGGCACCAGCGCCTTTTTAGATCCCCACTTTGGCTTCTGGTAAATACCACCCCATCCAACCTGACATGATCACAAGCATCCCCTAACATGTGTTTCACCTTCATCAGAGAGATATAACCCTGTCCACACCCGAGTGCACACTGGGTTTAAGCCTAAACAAAACCCCGTTCAGAAAGATAATGATGCAATAGATATATACCAGAAAACCAAGGCAGAAGACTCTGGATAGACCTCAACAGGGCCAGGGTGTGCTGGAATATCCGCACCCCAAGAAAGGTCAGTAGCGCGGAGAAGTTCCTACGCTTGTTGTAACGATCAGTTCGGTTGATGCCATTGATAAGAGTCCTAAAAAATGATGAACTTGTGAGCTAAAGCTTTTCCTTCGCGTGGGTCCCCATGTGTCTCTACCTTGGGTGATTCCTGGTGGCCCCAGCAGGTCTACAGGCTCTAGGCCTTGTCTGTATGTCAGTCGTGGTTCTTATACCACTTTGATATATGGCTTGATACGCCCCTAGAGCTCAATGTATATTGTGCTAATTTACTGTGTGTTAAATCAGTTTACTGACTGTAGTTCTTAGCCTCTGGCCTCTTAAAGGAACTAGAGGGGTGTGTTCAGAACAATACTTATATTTTTTGTACACCTGGTGTGATTCTCCTTTCATTTACTTATTAATGAGATTATAGCCTGGTAAAACAAGCTGCTTTACATTCCTCCCAGGTTTAGCCTGAAGGCTGCTCTCTACAGCTACCCCTAGGATAGCTTTCTAATAAGGTTGTTTTTTTTTTCCTACCACCAATAAGGGTCGTTTAGACTGGTGCAATGTGCCCACTATCATAGTGGACAGCATATGCCAGGCAACCCTCTCACAATACACTCACCTGCTTTCTTCCCCAAGAACAAACGACGCCCTTTCCACAAGCACCCCAATGGCTACCTGATCTGGCTAACTCAATGTTTAAGGCAATTTGCACCATCTACAGAGCATCTTCAAGGAAAAGGAGTACCACTACAAACCCAATGTAAGCAATGCAGACAAAACAGGGCTCCTCGCTCAGAGGTAGCACCTCTGATTCCCAATTCACGTTCCCATAAGTGAAAGAATGTTCCTCTCCTGTATAAAGAAGAGGACATTAACATCACACTGTGCATTTCTCATCAGGGCTATAGGCAGTGCTTTTACCTCACACTCTTCGAGCGTTACGTGGATGCAAGATGTTTATGATTGGCCTACAGGATGACTCACTCTAAAGGCTACACCTACCGCATAATTTTCCTTTATATAACCCACTCTGGTAGCCGGTGAAGTTGTGCCGCAGCAGAAGACTACATTATGCGTTCTTTGAGTACATTATTGTGTAATACGCGCCGCCTCCTGAAACTTTGTGCAGCACGTTCTGTGGAATTGCTCCTAAAGGAATAGATATGCCCGCGTCTCAAGATAGCAGAATGAACTCACTTGTCGAATTATTTAAATTTGCGTATTTAGTACAGAATCCTGTTTTTAACCTAGGCGGACGCCTAGGGACACCCTACCTATGTACTAGCATCATTAAATGTTTAGAGGGGCTCTGACAACTTTTTGACTTGGTGCCACTGCACCTACTGCACCATTAAAATCGTGACCCTACAGCACCATTAAAATCATGACAGAGATCGTGCCCATCCCCTGGACGCATAGGGTTATTCCCCCACCCGAGGAGCATGCCAGTCCCCGAGGCGATTACCCCGCCTTTTTGGCAACTGCGGTTGAATGCTGTTCCGGAACACCGGGCTGACTGCCACTTTTAGAGAAATTGAAGAGAGGCCAGGGGTCGAACGCGCGGCCTCATGCATACGAAGCCCGCGATCTGCCACTGCGCTACATCGTATCCCCTACATCGGCTCCATATTTACGAACCTGCTGTATATCCCAGGCACCCACAGGCATGAATGGGGAAGACCTGCGCCAGGCCATCAGTTGACCGAAGATGAGGGTCTTCTGGCGCATGCCTAGACCCTCTATAACCTCGCTAGTGCTTACTGGTCACAACCATGAAGTGATCGGCACTGTACTAGCATACATGAGTAATACTTTTCTTTCGCTAGTCCCCCAGGCAAGTAGTATGGCCTACAAACTATCAATAGGTGGGTCATCTATGCGCAGGAAACCAATCCTTCCAGCGGGGCGATCTTTCATACACAGGCAGTCCCATGGCCCTTTCAAAATTCTACACAGATCAGACTGCGCCCAGTGGTCCCTGCACTATGGGGCCTTGACCCCTCATGTAAGCCTGCATTCTGAAATAGTCGCTAGCAAACCGCTGTCAGCTGCGCATGCCTGTGAGAGAGTGACATTAGCGCCGACAAACCTCATCACACGAGTGCTGATCAACTCCAGTCGCGCACCGACAGGCCCCCCCCCCTGCAACGCCAGAACATATGCTCTACCAAAGCCCTACCTGTCTCCACTGACGCAGGAAGTGGTCCTCAAATAGGCGAGCAGAGGCCATGGCCTCTAGTGGCGTGTCAGACAGGCTGGCTGTGCGCCCGGGTCCAAACAACTCTCATGTCTTGGCCATGAGCATCACCGCACATCCAACGGAAATGCAAACAATGCCCATCCTTTTCCTTTCCCCTGGAATTTCAGGTTCCGGCTGTAACTAGATTGTAAGAGGGCAAGGTCACCACTTCCATCTACGCTGCAATCTAGCATGAATCCCAAACTACGGAAGACCAATGGGCCCCGGCTCCTGCAGGTCATCTCGAAATACCTCACTTGCCAATGCAAATGCAACGCATTGAGCAAACAGAGACATTCTTCAATCTTCTACCTTGGAAAGTGTCATGTCTGTGCAAATCAAACGCATCCCGCTTTCATCTATCCACAGAAGTGCCCAACCGAAAAGCAACCTAGCAGATTCACAGTGCGTGTATATCTAAATAGCGTGCGCACTATGATGTCAATCAATACCCCCAAATCGCTTGCCCCCATTTCCATTTAAAGCAAATAGCTCATTTCACCTTGAAAATGCCTCAGCCAAAACACACAAAACGCGCGACTCCTGTGCTGAATCCCAAACGCAATCAACAGCCGCGTCCGAAAGTCGAACATGAAAGTTCTGATTACGCGTCTTTAAATTCTCCATTTATAATGGATTAACACAACTTCAATGATCGAGTACCAAGAAAAGCCCTTCAGGCAACAATCTCAAGTAGGCACTCACCTTCATCACTGCAACTGTCACGCTCATTGCACTCTGTAATCGTTTATCAACCATATTAATACTGTTGCTCTTTAAAGCGTACCCACTCTCTACACTTTCCCCCCGGCCTCCACAAGCATGACGTAGCTCCAGAACCAACCACGTTGTGAACGGGAGAAGAACAGGCCCAGCAAGATAATTGCACCAAACCTGGCCGGGGAACTTACGAAGTAACTCTCGCCACCTGCAACCGAAGGCCGCCTCCAGCAAACAACGGTGTGCCACCGGGAACTGCCGCGACGAAAATTGCTCCCACGTTGTCACTCTATGTCGTGGGGCTTCAGGCTGTGATCCCCCTCCGTTTTCGGATCACGCTCCAGACCGCCGATTTGCCGTAGGTGAGAGCGCCAACCTGTAGAAGAGACAAAGAGGGAAAGCAAATTACGAGCCACTATTGGCCCATGGCTCTCCCTGCGCCTCTTCATTTCGCCGAGATGCTTGTTCACGCCGGCTTCTTTGCCTATAGCACCGCCAGGACTCGCGACACCTGTAGAGGAAAATAAAACAAAAATTAAAAGGCCCCACAGCGGGGCGAGGAGCGAGCCCGGGAAGCGCGGGCACAAAGAGGCCGCTTCCCGCGCTCCCCAGGCTCTTAAACCCCCCCTGAGCCGCGATCCCGCCCCCGACCCGGAAGTGCAAAACTGCTTCCGGGTCAGATGGCGGGACGCGCGGACCAACCAGGACTGGGGGGGGGGCCGGGCCCAGCCATGTGTGCGTGGGGGCCGAGCGGCCCCCCCTTTCCTCTCTCTCCATCCTTACAGGAGATCCTATGGAAGAAGAGACAGCAAATATGTATTTTGGCATAAAATCAACTATCATTGTAGCCTGGAATGCTTCCATACCAAAGTGAAAACAGATTTGAACAGACTAGAATATTCCATGTTAATAAAACAGAACAATTGCAATAGGTTTGAGTCACAATATTTGGCTGCAATACGTTGTAAATTAAGCTTGAAATTGAAAGTGTAATTACTTTAACTTAATTCGCTCCCACTTGAATTTTGCCTGACCTCTTATCACACCCAAACATGGGCATCATTTATGGATTACCAAGAGGTGCAGCTCTATCCCTGGCTCGCTCTTTCGCATACCTGGTACTGCACATGCTACTCCCTGGGATCATAAGAAAAACTCAGGGCTGTATGAGCTATGTTGTCTTTTCCTATTTTCCACAGGTTGCCCTTTCTCTGTTCCCCTAGCAGTAAATATGGCGATTTTAAGGAGAGAAAGGGTGGACTGGGTCATAATCGTGATGTAATCTGGGCTTAAAACTGTGTGTTCGGCTAATCTTGACCTTTTGGTAATTATTTGTCAATGTCCTACCGTAAACACCCTTCTAGCAGACTCTCTTATAATATGTGACTTGGGGCCTGATCTTAGGGCCTATTTTGCAGCTGCAAATAGTGTAATTCGCAAACTAGGAATTTATGCGACTGAAAAATAAGTCTTAATTGTGTACTAATCCCATATTTGGCGTCGGTACACTTTTACTGACTCCTAAAAAGGGATTGCAAACGGATACCAATTTACAATTTAGAAGGTGTATATTGTAGTCATCCCTTCCAAACTGCGAATTTGTAGGAGATGCAGCAATGTTTTGAAACCATAATCCTGTCACAAAATATTGAAAAAGTACTGACTCCTGAGTTTGGTTGGTAATCCATATGCAAAAGGTTAGGGGTACAACTTTGAAAACCTTCCCGTTTGTGAATGTAAATAAAGTTTGCTGAGAAGTCACAGCAGTGGTCCAGGTAACCACCTCCAACTCTGAAACAAATTTAAAAGAAAAAGTAAAAACATTTTCTAAATCAAGCCCCATGTCCTTTAAAGAAAACAGACTGAATATAAAAAAGCTTAACAAAATAGTGTATTTATAGACAATCACAGTATAGTGTTCTGATGGTCAGTAGGCAAGCCAGTTTGCAACTCGCTACAATGCCTTATTTTGAGAACCGCAAAAAGAACAATTGATGGACAGAATGCAGAACAATGTCATCGATTCACCCCAGTACAGAGATCTGGGCCTAAATCCATTATTTGTTTGCTCACCATGCCATTCCAGTTTAGACCCAGCCATATGCAAATCAGTCTTGACCCTGCACCCAATGGGAACAGTCCAGCCCGAACTGCCAGATCCTCCCTGAACTGGAAACAAGCATCCTAAGACCGGTTTTGGGGTTTCAGCCCTCATCAGCCAGGATAGTTTGACTGCAGTGGCATGGAGAGCACGGGACCCACGTCTGGGCATACCCGTCCCACTCGGGGTAACAATGCAAAGAGAACAATTGATATACAGAATGCAGAACAATGTCATACAGTCACCCCAGTACAGAGATCTGGGCCTAAATCAATCGTTTCTTTCTCACCACGCCATTCCAGTTTGGTCCCGGGCTCACTGTGCCACTGGATTCAAGCTATCTTGGCTGATGAGGGGCGAAACCCCAAAACCAGTCCTAGGATGCTTATTTCCAGTCCAGGAAGGACCTGGCTTGGAAGTTCGGGCTGGACTGTTCCCATGAGGCACAGGGTCAAAGACTGATTTGCATATGGCCAGGTCTTAACTGGGATGGCATGGTGAGCAAAAGCATTATGGATTTAACCCAGATCTCTTGACTGGGGGTGAATGTTTTGATTTGTTCTCCATTCCGCCCATCAATTGTGTGTTTTTTGCTTATTTTGAGAACCCACCTATATGTACATAGGCCAGGTCACAAAAAGAGATTCCATTCTCTAAAAGTTTATGCGCAATATATGCAACTACTTTTTGCCAATGGAGTCTGTGTACATCAATCCCTTGGTTTTTAAACCATAAGGCAATAATTTTTTTAAGCTTTCATCTCGTGACTTCAAACTATTCAATCTATTTCTTTGCAAAAAATGGTATTAGGAACAAATGATAATAAACCATGGCATGTCTCAGTATTTGATTCATACTTATTACAGATAAAATAATGGAGTTTCGTCATGTTCCTGAATGCTATCACTGCATAACCTTCTTGGTACACAGAGGCTGTGCCAATGCGAACAGCACTCTATGGGGCATATTCTCAAGAATCTATCACCGAGTTATCAGCACTTTATTGCAGCCAAAGTCCCGATAAATTTACCGCCCCATTGACAAGCTGGTGCTAACAGCCCTTATCACCAGTTTTCCAGCGATAGCATCCTAAAAAAACATCGCCACAGAAGACCCCGGCAACTATCGCTAATGTGATGCAGAGTAGGCGTTCCCGAGCAAAAAGCAGCGACAACACCACTCCACAACATTCTCAACGACCAGCCAGTTCGGCGATAAGATCACAAAACATGCGATAAGGCACGTTAGCAGCAGGAAACTAACACCTGCTCTGATCTAGTGTAAAGTCAGACGACAACCGGCAGCAGCCAAGGGAGCACAGCCCAGCCACACATGAAGAACAATAGATGCCCCGAGCAACTGAACATTCAGCCCGGAGCCCCAATAGGGCCACAACACCCACCGCACCCCCCCGGACCCGACCCCCTCCCTCCCTTTGAACAAAGAGAAAGCAAATCAACTCCACGAAACCATGAACCACACAAATCGCCTGAAGTCGCACAATCACAACACCCAACATACAGGTGTGGCCAGAAAAAGGGAAACCATACATTCATATCACATAATCCAAATAAAACGTTTATAACAGATTTAACAAAAAACAGAAATCTTAAAGAGGCATGGCGGGTCTTCTCTGGGTATTCTGTAAGTCACAGCCTGCAAGACAGAAATACAGGTAAGAAGGTGTGTCATGCGCCCATCAAAGTACAGAAAGATAGAGCGAAAGAGAGAGAGAGAAAGAGAGAGAGAGAGAGAGGGGGAGAGGGTGCATCATTGCAGGCTGCACACCCGCTCAGCACTTAAGGTGCCCCTACCTCAGTGCACCGAAAGACACCTTCCCGTGGCGGTGTGCCTGCCGCAGTGTATCCGGTGCCACCAAGTCTGTGCCCCGCAAGACATGGACCTTTCATGATTGATTCCCATGGTGCGGACGCCATCATGTCACCCCCGGGACAGGGCAATATGCTGTGCCCGGGCCCTAGGCTCTCAGGCAGAAATGATAACCACACGGAGAAACCCAGTTGCAGAGTGGAAATGGCGTCCAGCACGTGCGCCAGGCCCTTTTTATTAGCAGGGTCACATGTCCTGTGATAGCTGTGCTGGATGGGTGTGGTGTGGGTGTAAACCAGTCGTGAGAGAGCGGCTGTGGCATGCTGACAACTAGACCTGTGAGCAGCAGATCCCTACAAGGAAGACCTGGGACATGTAGCGTTGTCCCCCCATGTGAGAGTAAGCGGAGTGGGCTGGCCTGGCGGATGCCAGTCCCGGGCATTGGGCGTGGTTCCGTTCTGGGCTGAACAAGGAAGTAACTAGTGCGTTTGTCTCCCTTCTAGTGTCGGCACCATCCGGCACGCATTCGGCAATGTGTCACCCTGTGACCCAAGTCCCAGAACATGAGCAACATGGACGTAAGGGGAAATCATTGATCCTACATGCATCCATACCTCCACACTTTCAAGATCGAAGACATGACACATTGGTGTGAAAATGAATGTTTAATTCACATTCAGTGGAGTGTTGTAGATGGAGCATTACAGGAGCCTGCAAACCCCACTGTACATTGTTAGCCTGTGGCGGGCCAGACAGAGTCCTTCAGGGAATGACATGCACATAGGAACAGTAAGAGTTCAGTCTGCAGTCTGAAAGCTGTGTCATTGGTGACCAAACAGAATATGGCAGTCCATGTCGAGGTCAAAGGTGAGTGTCGCAGAGTGCATCGGGGGACAGTGGAAGGTGATGATGCAGAGGGCAGAACCAAGCAAAAACAGGCCATATGGCGGAGATGAATGGTACTGCTTTCTTCTGACCATGAGGGCAGATTCATCCGCATTTTCGTCCTCTGCTGTTTCAGGTGCCTCATATGTGGGTGGTGGTGTTCTGTCTCCAGCACTGTGTGGCAGTGACACCTCAGGGGCCGGAGGTGGAATGTTAGCCGCACTGTGTGACACTGACACATCAGGGGCCGGGGATGTGGATAGGGTAGTAGCAGCAGCATGCATCAGCGCCAGGCCTTGTTGCAGCAATGCCATGAGGAGGGTCTTTATGCCATTGAGGGACCCAGCTACTTCTCACTCGTGTGCAGCTGTGGCAGCCGATCTTTCTGCCCGCGTCCGCTCCATGTTCTCCATGAGCCTCCACATGAGTCCGATTCCCGGGCGAGCTTGCTGGAGCCACTCTGACTAGACAGTTGTTCTTGTCGCAGAGTCAGGACTCTGGCGATGTCAGCCATTGTTGGAGGGCATGGAGCGGACTATCGGTTAGGGACTGTGAGTGGTCCCTGATGGGAGTTAGACACCCATGTATGGCATCTAGTTTGTCTGCCATGCGGTCAAACCCCACCTGCACCTGTTCAGCCAGCTTTTCCTTTCACCCCAACACATGGAGTTGGAAGGCCATGTGTTCGTCTTGGGGGGCCTGGGAGGCAGCCCTGGTGGTGGGTGCTGCCTGCTCTGTGGTCTGTGCAGGGGGTGGGTTCTCCTCGTAGCATCTGGGCTGCCCTGCTCCTGGAAGTGGGCTGCGGAGGCTGTCCACGAGCTGTTGGAGGACGTTGGAGTAAAAGGTGTTGTGGTCCTCTTCGTCATCAGAGAAGAGAGGTTGGGACTGCTCTGCAGGAGGTGTTGAATTTCCTTCTGCAATGTGAAGGGGAGATGCAGTTTAAAATTGTGTTCACATATATGTTGTCACATTGTACATATTTACATTCAGACTGAATGACAGTGTACATTGTGACTGTGGGGAGTTGACTATATGATGCGGGGTAGTGGACATTCTGACAACATCACGGATGTGTGTTTGTACATGTACATTGTCAACTCACATTTCCCTGCTATGCCGCATGTGATTGACCTGTTTCTGCACACAAGCAGCACCAGTTGTGCCCTCTGTTCTGTTGTGGACGTGTTGCGGATTGTACCACATCGTTGTCAATGTTGATGTGCTCTGCATGTGATTTGTGTGTGCCACATTTTGTGGGAGTCACCCCAGCAGCTCTGGTTGGCTGGCCTTTATCCCTTACATGTGGTGTGCCTCTGACTTCTGTGCTTATACCGTGCTGAGATGTTGCATCCAAGGATGCATTGGTCTCTTGGTGGGAGTTGGGGGCCTGGGGAATGGTTTGTCCACAGATGTGCTATGCTAACTTGTGCATGCGTGCCATTGTGCCCATCTCCACCCGTACCCCCAGTCCCTGGTCATTACTCACCCTGGTGCTGTTGTGTCCGGTCCTGTTGAGCAGTGTCCTGACCCCCAACTCCTGCCACCGTCTCCCCACTGATGACTGTGAACACCATTTCCTCCATCTCGTCCAGCTCCTCATGTGGCGCTGGGCTCCCACCTCCAGTCTGCATTGCTGCCTTGCAGTTTCTGCTTGGTTTTGCGCTTGACATCATTCCAGCCCCTCTTGACGTCTTCCATTGTACTCTTCAGCACTCTGATTGCATTCACCATATCCACGATGGTCTGCCATATTCCATTTTTAGTTGCCAGTAACACAGTACAGGTGACGAACAGTAGTTGACGGTGTTCCATCACCTCCGTTATTAGGATCCTGTTTTCCTGCAAACCAAACCTTTTCTTCCTACTCTGCTTTTCCTTGCCCTTCCCTGACCCCGAAGTTCCAGGCTGGTCCTCCGGGGGTCTTGTGAGGTTCTGGTTGTCCTCTGCACTTGCTCCGGCTACCTCCATTGTGCTTCATTGTTGTTTGGCTTTTGTATGTGTTTTTTTCCAACTTTTATAGTGTATTTTCCCGCATGTCGCATGGGGATTGCAGGCCTGTGGCTGGTTTTCTCAGAATTTTGTATCGTGATTTGTGACATCGCCGTTTTTTTCGCGTTGGTGTTTCACATTTTTGCGGCGTCACGTTGATTTTTAACGTGTTCCTTTGTCCTGATGTGGTGGGACTATCGCATGGTGCTGCTGTGTTGTGAATTCCACGTTAACATGGTGTTATTTTCCTGCAATATACTGCGATGTGAAGAGTTGCGTTAAGCTACTTTTGCAGTAGTTATCACACGTTCTTGGGAATATCCCCCTTTGTGTCTTGTCTGCCCTGAGCCTTTTAACAATACTGGCGATACTTGTATAAATTATAAAGCTCAAAGAACCTGAAAAGAAAATATGCAATGGGAAGGCCTTGATAAATATTTTTTTACTTGCAAATCCTAAGCATTGTTTTTCAATTACTTCATGTAACTTTGTTTTCTTTTTTCTCGTGCGAACACTTTTTATGAAATGTTTGCATGCAACACCTTAGTTCCAGTAAAAAAAATGTCACGTAGACAACCATCCTCTACATTAAGCTTGTGCCTCACGTGTCTTTTGTACCAACGTGCAAGCTTGACGTACAATGTTATGTAGGCGTGCAAATAAGAAATTGAGGGCCTTATTTATGAAGGCCTTGCGACACTTTTCTGTTGCCGTTGCGTCACTTTTCATAATGCAGAGGCGGCGTAAACAATGTGCCATGTTGCGCCCTATTTACAAAGTGATGCATCTAGGCAGATACGTCACTTTGTAAACCCCTGCGCCACATTATACCTGCATCAGGTATAATGTACGCAGGGTGGGCGTTCCCCAAAAGAAAGCCTTGTAGAAGTGATGCAATGAAATCTATTAGATTTCGCAGCGCCACTTCTAGGATGCCACTCTGTCAAAGCCTTATGCCTACCTCATGGCAGGTGTAAGGGTGACGCACAGGGCTACCCCATGCATTGCTGGAGATGAGCCATGCTTGCGACACAACTCCAGTAATGTGTGACTTTTGCGCCGATAGATACATCAGGATTCCTAACGTATCTGTCATTCCTTGTGATATGGAGAGCCGTACATTAAATATGGCCCATCCATCGTGTCGCAAGGAGGGTGCAGTGAAAACTGTTGTATCGCTGTTTTATCGCAGTGATGCAACAGTTTTCATAAATGAGGCTCTGAGCAGTTATCTCACCTGACTTTTTACATCTAAGGATGTACTTAACGTACAAACACTCATTACCAAGCATTAAGCGGAAGCCAGGCGTCATTTTTGCAAGAATACTGGTATTACACTGCGGAAGGATGGGTATGCAATTTTTGACCACTCCTAATAATAAGAGTCCGTTGTTTCTCAGTTGGCGCGAAAGAGGCCTACCCCAGCTCACACAGAGTACGCGTTCAGATTGCCACACGTGGTCGTCGGCCCGGGGCTGAGCCTCACACTCACTCAGGCTTCATTTCCTCCACAGTAAACGCCTGGGTAGGCTTGTTCCAGTCAATAGCCCTTCACTAACCATGAAGCCAGAAGCAGTTTCTGCAATAACCCGCCTTGATTCAGCTGCGCGTGACACCAGGAAGCAGGGTGAGAGCCTGGGACAGACCTGCGCGCAATGGACATGACGTGAGGTACTCCAACACAACGATGTGCACTATCTTGTGAAGTTACAATACATCCCCGTGCAACAGTCTAATCAACTAGTGTTTTTATTCAGAGGTTAAGGGATGTACATGCAAAAAAGCACACTATTGTCATTTACACTACATGCACATATAGTAACTGTAAACCAAGCTATACTAAATATTCACTAATTTACATTCGACTGCCTGCTAAATGAAACATAGATCCACGTGTGATAAAGTGTAGGCTCTTCTGTGCTGCAAAATTTTAAAATGTGTGTGGTTGTAAAATCACGGCTTTGCCCTAGCGGTGACAAAGTAGTAATTACCAATGGCGACTTAAAATTAATATATATATCAGCCTAAAATCTATCAATTATTTTGATCGCTATGACTCGTTATGAATAATAATTGTGCATGCTTCACGTCAAAAATACAATGACAGCGGGCACACAGGTGGCTTTACGCTGTGCTACATTGAGTCTGAGTGCAAACAGAAACCCCCAAGAAGAGGTTCATAATAATGTCATTATGCGACTGGCAGTTTGTTGGGGGTATTTTTGTAGTGCGGAGGATTACCTCGACATTCTGAAGGAGGACTGCAGTGCTTGTCTGCTGCGCAAAACCACTAAGCATTGAAAGGCTTCGCCTAAAAATACTCATGACCGTTTTATATTTAGTGGTTTATACCCCACTTCTGTGACGTCTAAGCGCTATACAGGCGAACTTCCATAGGAAACAATATACTTTGGTATTCCACTGGGCACGAAAAAGCTCTGCAAGAAAGAAACATGCAGAGAAATGGTCTGCATCTATTTTTAAGTGAGGCTTGGTCATATTGGAATCAACATTTTCTTGCTATGCAGTGAAAGGTCCCTTGCAAAGTAAAGATAAACTATGCGCAGGCATAGTTTACATGCAACATTTGGCAATCTATTTTTTTTTTTTTTTTTTTTTTTTTTTTTTATTGCAGAATTATCAACAATCTACATGGTCAGGTGACCTGGCTTCCTCTTACAGTATCAGGCACTATATCGCTGTTAAAGAAAATGGTACACAGCCATTTAGCCCACATCCCGGAGGCCGGGCGGCGCATCAAGCTGCCCCAACAGGAGTTCGCACGCCCCGGTCAGAGGGACACCTGGTCAACAGCACAATTTTGTATCCGCTTTTTTACCCTATCTAACTCCCCCCTCCCTTTCCCCACCGCCAAGACTTTCCATTCTGTACCTCGAACTGCGCCCTGATCCCCAGTATCCAAGCTGCCAGGTGTATGCACACACTTTTCTCAACTCAATCATTCAGCAGCCATGCGCGTCTTCCATTACCTTATCAATAACTATGTGCCCCCCTTCATTCCGTCTGCTGGGGAACCTGGAGAGTCTCCCCACCGTGATTACTGCCTCTAGTATGTCTGCGGTGTCCCCGTAACTCCCCCCCCAACCCCACCCTCTCCCGCTGCCTATGATGTGGGTGGCATCTTACGAGTTCCAAAGCGATGTCAGCTTGCCTATCGGGGGCGAACATTCGGCCTCTCCTGCCTCATGGAACCTCCCTTTCCAATCACCCTTCCCCTTCATCCCCGACCAATAGGTCGTTCAGGTCCTGCACAATCGCTTCCCATGCTCTTGCAAGATCCAAACTCCTCTCATTACCAGATCGTGTGGCCTGACGCATTCTGATCTCACTCTCACATTTGGACCATTTCCTCAACTCATTCGTCCACCTCCGGACTGACGGGCCCTCCTTGGATTTCCAGCGCCATGTAATTTCCCTTTGTGCCAGCATAAGTCCCGTGTCGATAAACTTACTCGTAAGTGTAGTCTTGGGCGTGTGCGGAAACCACAGTAATAGACAGGCGGCCATATCAAAGTCCACTTCTCTCTCTGTCACTGCATTCAGGAGCTCCCCCACTTCTGCCCAGTATGTCCCCAATCGCGGGCAGTCCCATAACATATGTTCAAGCTCAACATCAGGTGCCAAGCATCTCGGACACGCAGCATCCTGTACCCGAAAGTGCCTTCTAATTTTCCCTGGTGTCAGATACGCCCTATGCAGTATGAAGAAATGTATCTGTTGAAAGCGGGCGTTCCTGCTACCCTTCCATGTTCTCTGCCAGATGTGGCCCCAAACCGGATCAGGTATGGGTTTACCTATGCTCTCTTCCCATCTCTCCTTTAACGTCGCTAACGGAGCCAGTCCCTCGTTCAACATTCTTGAATGGAGACAGGTCACGGCCTTTACAGTACCCGCAGCCATCACCACATATTGACAGGCCTTGGTCGTGTCCGGTTCTGCCCGTCCCCCCCTCCAGTGTTTTTGCACCGCTGTCGTCACTGCGGCATGCAAGAGGTAGCTCCCATCCGGGAGTCCAAACCGGTCCTGTAAGATCTGAAAGGGAACTAGTACCCCGTCAGCATACAGGTCTCCCATCATCTGCAGCCCTAGGTCCTCCCATTCCCCCAACGGAGACCAATCCCCTCCATGAGGCAGTGCTGTCAACATCCCAATGGGGATCTCAGGGGCGTACGGGCGGGCAGCCCCTGCCCTCTTTATGCTCCTAAGCCAGCACATCCGAAGGGTTTTCTCTTCAGTCGTGAGGTCGCCCAGTCTCAGCTGCTGCTGCATTACAATGTAGGACAAGATATGCCTCTGAACCCCCCTTCCCCGTCCCTGGGCAGGGCCTCTAAACTCCCTCGCGATATTTTGCGTTAAGACCTGAAGCTGAGCCGCTAAGTAGTATAATTCAAAATCTGGGACTGCCATCCCCCCCTCAAGTTTAGGCCTATACAACGTGTGCAACGCCACTCTACGCCTGCCACGGCCCCAAAGGAAGGCAATGATCAACGATCGCAGCTCCTTAAAGACCCGCCGAGGGACCCAGATCGGCAGGGTGCGGAAATAGTAGAGCAACCTCGGCAGAGCCACCATTTTCAGCAGTGCTATCCGGCCTAGAACCGACAAAGGGAGAGTGGCCCAAAAAGTCATGCAGCCCCGCAGCGCCCTTATGCAACGACCTATATTGCCCTCTAGTAGGTCCGCAACGTCATGATAAACCCTGACCCCCAGGTAGGTGAAGCATGTGTCCTCCCAGACCACTTCGGTCACTGGAGGGGGGTACTGTATGTCCCTCCGTAGCGGGAAAATGCAGGTTTTATTCCAGTTTACCCTGAGGCCTGATAGGCTGCCAAACCGAGAGAGCATTTCCGTCGCCCCCTTCAGGGCATCTGCTGTGTCCTCTAAATAGAGCAGCAGGTCATCCGCATATAATGAGATATAGTGGCGTTCCTCGTTGCATTGGATTCCCGAGTACAGTACTCCCGTTCGCGCCAGCGCTGCTAGGGGCTCCATCGCCAAGGCGAACAGGAGAGGGGACAGCGAGCAGCCCTGCCTTGTTCCTCTGTGCACTGGATACGCGGGCGATATCACTGTTCCCAGTCGCACCCTGGCCGTTGCCTCAGCGTACAGGACCCGCGTCCAGCGGCCAAAGCCCCCCCCCAGGCCGAGCTTCTCGAGGACCTTAGCGAGATACAGCCACTCCAGGCTATCGAAAGCTTTCTCGATATCCACTGAGAGCACTGCGGTTCTATGCTCCAGGGCCTGTGCTCTGTCCATTATTCTGAGCAGGCGGCGGATATTATGGGAGGTATTCCTAGTGGGGATGAACCCCGCCTGGTCCTCATGGACCAAGGTGGTCATGTGTGGCAGTAATCTAGTGGCCAGAATACGGCTTAGGATCTTGTAATCTACCGTCAGCATCGACAGTGGTCTATACGATGTCACCTCTGATGCCTCTTTACCTGGTTTCAGCAGCGGTACCACTAATGCTTCCCTCATCGTTTGGGGGAGACGTCCCAAGGTTAGGGCCTCTGAGTACGCTACTAGGAGTTTTGGCGCCAGGACATCTACGAATGTCGCGTAAAATTCAATCGGCAGTCCGTCCACTCCCGGCGTCTTATTTCTAGCCATTTGTTTAATGGCTATCCGGATTTCTGATAGAGTTATCGGGCCGCCCAACGCCTTCGCAGCCTCATCATCCAGCACCGGGAGTTGAAGAGTGTCTAGGTATTCATCTATCACCGTGCCGTCTACTCCCAAGTGACTCTCATATAGAGTCGTATAGTAGGACTGGAAGCGGTTCAAAACCGCGGTCTGGGAATAGACCAACTCCCCTAATCCCGTTTTGATGCTCATGATCGGGCAACCCCTAGGCTCCGGATTAGCAAGTTTAGCAAGGAGTGTGCCCACCTTGTCTCCCTCCCCGTGCACCTTAGTTAGGTATAGCTTGTAATCATAGCATCTTAGCCTTTCTGTTTCAGACGCCACCACTTCCTTCGCTTCTAAAAGCCTGCCCTGTAATTCCGGCCTCTCAGGCCTGCGCCTCTCTATTTCCCTCAATGCACCTTCCGCTTTCACCAGATCAGCCACCACTGTCGTCCGAACATTCGAGAAGCTCCCCATGCACACACCTCTCACCACCACCTTCATTGCATCCCATTCCATCGCTCTCGTTGCAGTCGTGCCCTCATTCTCAACAAAGTATCGTTCGATGCTTTCCCGGATTGTGGCGCTAAACACTGGGTCCTCTAATGTATCAGGGCGCAGCCTCCATGTCGGTATTGCCGACCTCACCCGCTGCCACTTCAGCTTCACCAGCAAGGGATTGTGGTCTGATATTGTCCTGGCCAAATACTCCGTATGCGTTATTATGGCAGCCAGGGGGCCACTACATAAGATAGAGTCTATCCTAACATGCAATGAGTGCAGGGCTGAGAAAAAGGAATAATCCCTAACATCGGGGTGTTGCTCCCTCCACACGTCCAAAAGGCCCCACCTCTCCTGCCAATCTTTTCTATGCGCGGCCAACCTCCGAACCGGGGAGCTAGTCAGTGGCGGGTGTGATCTATCTCGCGTGATATCAGTGATTGAATTAAAATCCCCCCCCAGTATAATAGGGCCCGCTAGGAAGTGTGCCAATTCCCCAGAGAGTTTATCAAAGAAACGGGCCTGGTCTACATTTGGGGCGTATACACTACTCAGCACCACCTCCCTCCCATATAGCCTGCCCTCCACTACCACAAAGCGACCCTCAGGGTCCACCAGTTGATTCGTGGCCTGGAATGGGACTCCCGCCCTCACCCAGATCAGTACCCCTCTGGCAAACGCTGAATATGATGTGCCAAAGACCTGCCCACGCCACCTCTTTTGCAACGCCGTACATTCCTGCCTGGTCAAGTGGGTCTCCTGCAGTAATGCGATCTGTATGTCACGCCTCACCAAATAGGTGTGTACCTTGCTCCTCCGGGACATCGTGTGAAGTCCGCGGACGTTCCATGTAAGGCTTTTTAAATCAAATGACGTTCCCATCGCCGTTGTTCCCCCTCCGTTCCGGCAGCATCATTTGAACCCCCACATCCCGGCAGCAGTCCCCCCAACATGAAACAACCCAAAAAAACTTCCCCAACCCCTCTCCCCAGAACAGGACCCAATAACGAAGCATCAGCCCCCATCCAAACATACAACATCACAAACCGTCTACTACTCTGTGGTCGTCACCACAGAAAGCCTTGAGGGCAAAGGGGGGAGGTTCGGGCCGACCCGGGGCATGCCATGTCCCCGCTCCAGGCCCAAGATCCCGTTTAACAAATGCAACAGAGTACCTGCTAGTCCACCAGACACCCCGGATAGTCCGCTCCAGCAGGAGCCCTGTGGCAGTCCCTTACTGCAATGCTCACTCGTTGAACAACCCATCTGCCGTTTGCGGGGTGACCTTCAGCCCCGCTAAGCTATCCGCCTCGGACAGTTCTTCCCCTGATTTCCTGCTCTCCTCCCCCGAGTCAGAGTCCTCCAGTTGCGCGCCCGTGATGCTCGCCGTCGCCGCCAGCGCCCCCTTCCTGCCCTCCGCCATCTCGGCAGCTCGCTGTGCATGTTTGAGTCTATTCTTCTTGCGGATGCGTTGTGATTTACGAACCTGCACCGGCTTCTGTCGTTCCCGTTCTCCTTTATGTTGGCGATCTGTGCCCGCACGGTACAACTCCAGCCATGTCCACGCCTCATCAGGGGTCTGGAAGAATTGGGTCGTCCCGTCCAGGATCACCCGTAGTCTGGCCGGGAAGAGTAGCGAGTACTGGATACCTTCATTTCTGAGTTCTTTCTTCACAGCCAAAAAGGACGCCCTGTTTCTCTGGACCTCTTGGGTGTAGTCCGGGAAGAGCGTGACCGGGCTATTGTCTATTTTGAAGGGGCCCACCGAGCGTGCTCTCTGAATCAGGAAATCACGATCTTTGTAGTGCAGGAGTCTGATCACCATCGGGCGCGGAGGGCGCCCCAGCATGGGCGGGCGATTCGGGACTCTGTGTGCCCGCTCCAGGGAGAAGAACGGAGACAAGCCCTCCGGAGCCACAACTGTTTGCAGCCAGTTCTCCATGTAGGCCACGGCATCGTCCCCTTCAATTTTTTCCGGCAGGCCCACCACCCGGATGTTGTTCCTCCGGTTACGGCTTTCTGAATCCTCCGCCCGTTTCTCCAGCGTCTCCAGCCTTTCTAGGATATCAGTCAGTTTGCGTTCCGCAGTGACCACCACCGGCTTCAGTTCCGAGAGCAGTTGTGCATTGTCCTTAACCTTGTCTGACAGTTTCACATGATCTGCCCTCAGCAATCCCAGTCCCGTAGCCACCTGGGCAATGTCCTGGTGAAGGGAGTCCTTGGTTGCTGCAATCGCTGCCAATATGCCATCCAGCCGCGCGTTCAATCGTTGTTCTTGCGCCGAAGTCTCCAGTGCCTCAGGCGGGCCTCCGACCGTTTCCGGCGTAGCTGGCTGGGCACCTCCCCTCTCCACACTTACTGCACCGCCTGTGGTAGCCATCAGGGCTGCTGCAATTTACACCCCTGGGCAGCCCCAGAGCGATCGGTCAAGCCAATGGTCCCTCCGCCGGGTGGCCGCCCCCAGAGTCTCTCCTCCGGTCTGGGAGCCCTGGTGTCCGTTTAGGGGATGAGCACCGCTTCTAGTGGGTGGGTCGGCTCTCTGTCCAGGGCTTCCCTCACACGATCTGGAGGGCTCCCCTCGGCCCAGTTGCACCGTCGTCCAATGCCTCCCCCCGCGCCAGGTCCAACAGGCGCTAGAGCAGGGCGTCGATTCCCTCTCCTTAGGCGCTCAGGGCAGGGCCCAGGTGTCCCTCCCCCACCATGCAGTGAGATCTGCCCCTTCTGCCACCTCCGGGTCGGTTCTGCACAGGCCACGCAATCTTGCTAGTTCGTGTGCCGATCTGTGTTCGGCGACCCACTGGTCCTGCCCAGCCAAGCTGTGTCGACCCCCTCTAAGCTCCCGATCACCGCTCCTGGGTCGGGGTCCTCCTCGTGCTATCGCCGCCGCCGTGCTGCTGCCAGCCCCACTCCTCAGCACTCGGCCGAGCCCCAGGGTCCCAGTGCCGCTTCAGGTCTCCGGCACCGCAGTAGACTGCTCCCCGACGTCGCGGCCGCCAGCACCAGCCGCGGGGGGAGGGGCTCTCCTCCAGCAACCCTCGGGACCGCCGGCTTCCTTTCCGTGCTCCCTCCGCAGCCTCCCCTTACCGCACAGCAATGGGCAGCGCCCGCCGGAGTCCTCCGTGCGCCTCCCACGCCGCACCTCAGCCGAGACCCTCCGCTCTCCGCAGCTCAGCTACCGCTGCTCGGGGTGATCGCCATCTTGGGTTCTTTGTCTGCCTTCCCGGTGGACGCTACGAGCCGGTCGCCTCTCCGTTCCTGGCGTCCTGCTGATCCTCGGATCTCGCCCTCTTGTCGTCCGGTGACTGAGGCTCGGTGCTCGAGCTTTCTGCCCGCCCAGAAGCGCGGGGATCCAGGATAAATATGGGATCAGGCACGGAGCTGTGGGCTCACGCCGCCATCCCAGTCGGCGTCCAAGCCACGCCCCCCAACATTTGGCAATCTAATGATCTTTGAACAGCTTCTCTAGTTTAAAAAACGTCTTCACACACCTCTTGTTTTGAGTTGTTTCTTTTTTTAGCTGAAGGTTGTGGGGGGAGGGTGATAGGAAAAGCCTGTCTTCTTTTTCCTTCCTTTGCCTCTAGTTTCATCAGATCTGTGCTCTGGGTGAAGTGAAGTAGAAGTGATCCAAGATTGAGGGTTTTTCAGCTAGGGGGTCCGGTTTTGTGTCTGGCCATGTAGATGATGCATGGAGATGAACCCTTGGTGCATGCTGGAAGAGGAGGCCAGTAAAGGGCTCGCGGGCGGCAATGGCGTCTCCAAACCTATGTTGGTTTGAGAAGCCACCTACAGCAGTGTGTAGACCAATCCTTGGTGCTATGAGGGTGGACCCTGTGATGCTAGTGTGGTGAGATTTTCTGGAGTCAATGTCCGGGCCATAGAAAGTGGTACTTGGGTGGGAAGGAGACATCTCTAACTGCAGGCTTCGGTGATCTCATGCTACCTAGAATCTCTTTTTCCTAAAATCTGTGGGAGTTGAGAAGGGAAACGACTCTTAGTTGCTGGTCTCTACTACTGGAATTTCTGGATTTATTACCAAATAGATCTTGGATGACTGATTTAAAATACCAACAAGAATTTAAATGAATTTAAGATGATTATTTCAGATGGTAGGAAAGCAAGCAAGCAAGTCAACCTGGTGCACAAAAAACAAAATCCAGGTCATATCTTTATGCACCTTGCTAGTAGAATACCCCTTTAGAGCCAACAATCACCTTTACATATGCTTGTGAGAAGGCCAGTTACTGGGGCCTATGCAGAGGTTATCAAGGATGTAGCAGAATTTAAGCGGCCATGGCAGGGAAACCTTCCAGGTCTTGAATTTGTTGTCTGTGTTCTAGACAATCATTGCTCACACGTTCATGGTCCAATTCGGAAAGCCCTGGAAGAGGGCCTGCCCCTTCTAAACAAACCCGACCGAGTCTCCTACAATAACGATTCCAAGAGTTGCTGCATCTTTTTAGGAACCTTCCTGTGACTTAATTGATATTTCTGGAATCGTTAATGCGCTAACCCTTCATATGAAGTCTTTCAGTTTATACAAATAAAAAAGAAAGCCCCTTAACTGAGTTGAATATTTAATAATAGTTTTTTGTGCTAAGATGCTCCAGTGACATAATCTATAAGGTCGCTGACGAAGGTACTAGTGATTGGAGGAGAGAAACAGGTGTGGGGAATCCTGTTTATTCAAATCGAATTAAGCAGTACGAGTCTATGAAATGTTTTGGGTGTGAATGCCCTCGGACAGAGCAACTGATGTAATATACACCAATGGCCTACTGAACTCCCTTGGCTCTGGGTACCTCTTCTTCTAAGCAAACCCCAATCAATCACAGATAATTTAAAACATAGAATACATTTCTTCCACAGGATCACACAATGCATCAGTGGAAAGCAACCACTTTAAGACAAGGCTGATAGCACCGTGCCAACAACAAACACACAAATGTGATGGGAAGAATGCTTGCAAATTATCACACCATTGGCAATTGTGCAGGGTGCATTCCAACCCATCGTTCTTCTGCCCACAATATCACCTCATCTCTCAACATTGGTCCTGCTCCAGTAGGAATAGTGCAGCCTAAACTGCCAAGTAAGGTCCTCTCTGAAGCAGAACACTTGCAGCCCAAGATAGGTTTCAGCCTTATGAGGGCCTCTTCAGTCAGGTTTTGAGGCATATTTACAAGGGGATATCGCCACCAGAACGTCACTTTTAGTGACGTTCTGGTGGCAATATCCCCTTCTCCTTATTTTCAAAGTGGGGTTAAATCACTGAATGTGGCTTAACACCACCTTGTTAATAAGGCTCTTTTTCATGCTTCAGTTAGCGTGAATGGGGCGTGCAATGGGTGTTGCAGTGGGTGTTCCGCCGCAACGCCCATTGCTTTTTGACACTGCTCCATATGTGCAAGGACAGGGCAGCGCCAAAAACCAAGGCCAGGTAAAATCTGGTCATAGGATGGCGATAAGAGGATATATTATTAATTTCACCTCGTATTTTGATTTTTCTATGTGTGCTGCACAATAGCAGCAAATCATCTTTAAAGATTGTTTATGTGCAGAAAGGTGCCCCTTCCTGCACATGAACAATCACCCCTACAGCGCAGACACCCTTCCATCATGGCACAAGGGTGCCTTTGCTGGCGCTAGGTATCTTTCTTTAGTATCAGCGCTAGAGAAAACGCAGGGGTGCGCTGTATTTTTGTATATTTGTCGCATCCCTGTGTTACAAAATGTCAAAGCGCAGCCTTACGAATTTTGGAGTAACACTGCACTCCGACATTTTGTTGTAAATATCCCCCTTTGTGTGTTTGAAGTAATGCCCTAAGTGGCCACGAGTAATCCCACTTGTGGGTGCTGTACCCACTGAGCTACTAGAATCAAGTGACACCCAAATGTAGACGTCTAAATACGCCAAAACCATTCTTGGGTTGTTGCAGTCATATTGACTTGCTCCTTTCAGATTCCCCTATCATTACAAGTAATCTTTAACAAATTTGTTTGAGAAGCTATGGTTACATTTCAACTGCAATCGACTGTTGAAACCCTGGGCCCTGGATCATAGCGTCATGGAGAGCTCCGACAAGGCTGCGGTTCATGTGCCAGATGTGCGGCTCACCGCTTCCAAGTCTAAACTCCTAATAAAGCACTCTCCAGGCAGCGATGGCAAACACCTCCACGCAGGCCGCAAATACACCCTGTGGACCTCTCGAGCAAAAAGCAGCGCGTCCAGCGAGCAGCACAGCTGTTTCCACAGTTTGGCATTTCTCTTATTGGTATTGCGATGAAATGTGGGTTTACAGTTAATCGTGTGCACACCAGACAATATTAACTCCTCACCGTGTGAAGGGAGCACGATTCATGGCAGGGATTGCCTGCCCCCACCCCCTTGATGCCAACCTCTTTGCAAATGGTATGCTCCGGGAATAAGACCTGTCCCAGCTCACTGAATGTTCTGCCCCAGCCTTGGCCCGTTCGTGTCAATGTGCATGGGCGAAGGAACCACTGGGAGCAGGGGGGGATTTATCCCTCTAGATTTCAGAATGGGGGCTCGCAGGGAAGTGGCACTTGAAAAATAAACAGTTGCAGTCAGAGTATTTCTCTTTGAAGACCTGCTCCCCCATCGCCTTGCTCCTTGAATCACAGTAACCTGAGGTGGAAACTGTGTGGGGGCTGCAAGGTTATCTTTGTTTTGAAAATCATTTAATTTTTGCCCTTGAGGTGTTGAACATCTAAAAAAATCAGTGCTTTGTGTGGAGAAAAAAAGATGCAAGTACTCATCAAATTGAGCTGCGGGGTGTAGCAAGGAGGCAGGGATAGAGGTGGGACCAAGGGCGGGGCTGATGACAAACATTTAGAGGGCTCAATAATTTGTTTTTGTGTGAATTATGACAAATTGCTTCGAGCTGTAATACATTGTTGGTGCCCTTGCATGTATTAAGGATACTTTTAACATTCTCTTTTAAATGTTGCATGTATGAAGATTGCCGCTGAACAAATGGCACATGAACCACATATGAATTCTTCTGTGCCCTCAGTGCTCTGCTTATCTACCGTTTGACATCTCTGCTTCTGCACCCTCAGTGCACTGCATCTACACACTGGTAAATCCAGTTATGCACCCTCAGTGAACTGCATCTCTACCCCCTGGTACCTCTGCACCCTTTGGTTCTCTGCCGGTCTACCCTCTGTACCCTCACGGAATAACTCAGTACAGTGCAGCGACACCACAACGTGGTTCTAGGGAGATGTGGCATTCATTACTCCAGTACACATGTGGGCCGCTTTACACACTGAGGCCTATGGCATCCTCTGACATCTCTCCTCTGAACCCTAACTGCACTGCATCTCTGCCCTCTGCTTCTGCAGCCTCAGTGCACTGGATCTCTGCGCTCTGACATCTCTGCCTCTGCACCCTCAGGGCACTGCATCTCTGCCCTCTGCTTCTGCAGCCTCAGTGCACTGGATCTCTGCGCTCTGACATCTCTGCCTCTGCACCCTCAGGGCACTGCATCTCTGCCCTCTGCTTCTGCAGCCTCAGTGCACTGGATCTCTGCGCTCTGACATCTCTGCCTCTGCACCCTCAGGGCACTGCATTTGTACCATGTAACATCTCTGCTGTTGCATCCTCAGTGCACAACATCTCTACACTGTAACATTGCTGCCTCTTCACCCTCATGGTGTTAGATCTCTACCTTTTGGTATCTCTGCACCCTCAGTTCACTGCACCTCTACCCCATGACATCTCTACCTCTGCACCCTCAGTGCTTTTAATCTCTACCCTCTGACATCTCTGCTTCTGTGCCCTCAGTGCACTTAATCTCTACCCTCTGACATCTCTGCTTCTGTGCCCTCAGTGCTTTTAATCTCTACCCTCTGACATCTCTACCTCTGCACCCTCAGTGCTTTTAATCTCTACCCTCTGACATCTCTACCTCTGCACCCTCAGTGCTTTTAATCTCTACCCTCTGACATCTCTGCTTCTGTGCCCTCAGTGCACTTAATCTCTACCCTCTGACATCTCTGCTTCTGTGCCCTCAGTGCACTGCATCTTTACCCTTTAGTAAATCCAGCTATGCACCCTCAGTGTATTGCATCTCTACCCCCTGGTACCTCCGCACCAGTGCTTAATTTGTGCCAATGGTTTCTGGTGCTCAGCACCAGCACTTTTTTCACAGGGCCAGGTCTATATTATTTTTCTCTCCTGGGCGGTAGACCAAGTAATTATTAAAAATAAATGTACCTGTCTTCTTTCGGTGTCTGTCTGGTATGTATTCACAGGCTGGCCCACCTTGGTCCAGGTATGTTGAATGTGCATCATCATTATCATGTTAGTGATGTAAGCAGTGCACACCTGCTTTTCAGGAAGGAACATCATCATTTTCATTGGCTACTCGTGGCTGAGGGTAGGGGCATGGCTGATCTGGGGCAAGGCATGCTGAGAAAGAGCAGGACAAACTTTTCAAGATGTCGTTGAGCCAATTAAAAGTAGGTAGCATCCTTTTTTATTAGCTCGCACTGAACTGAAATCAATTGGAGCTGTCTATAAGTCTTCATTTGACATGCTTGTGGCCAGGGCACACCACCAACTGCAGTCCCTGGCAGACCTTGGTGTGCAGGTGCTGTTCTGCACTATTTAAAAAACTGCCAGCACTCTGACCTGTTGTGCTGCATGACCCTGGCAATGGCAGCATTACGGAGAGCGTCTGGGCAGTGGGCACCACATGGCATGCTGAACTGTAGACACCCGCTTGGCGTGCACAACTTTAATTAGAGCACCAACCTGATTAGCACACTTGTGACCTGATGTGATCACCCCTAATGAATTGGGTAAGTGGGGCAAATTATTGTCGGTGCTGGGAGGGCCCTTGCTGATTCTGTTACACGTGTGTGTGTTTGCCTTGAAAAAGATAACTGTGTGCATTTTTGTAACATTTTATTTCTTCGCGGCAGATATCTGTTAGCACTAGCTGCCAACTTCAGGAGGGGCAAACAGGACTGCAATGTGGAAAAAGTCCAGGTTTATTAGAAGAATTAGCCAAAATAAATAGCAGATATCTAATTGAGAATGGTGTTTCAAATCTACAGGTTGCTTTTGACTGTACCAAAATAAAAAGGCGGGCTGATGAGGACCATGAGCAAAGAAAAGCTTTTAAAAACGGTACCCATCATCCCGAATCAAATGGAATGCTTTATGGATGTTAATGTCAATGGGCTATAGAATGTTAGCTAATGGCAAGAAAGTATTCCTGTATCTGAATTCCACATACGTGCTGCATTGTCTCTGTAGATTCTATTTTCGTGTTAAACATTCAAATGCATTTGAGCAAAAATGGGAGGATTTACAAGTAACTTCAACTTCCACTCAACTTTGTTATGGCAAAGGGGTCAGAGAACCTTTTCTGCTTAAATTGTGCATGGATTTTTTTTAATGTATTTATTTAAAATCCTGCCACATGCCCACACAAAACAAGCTGAGCTTTCACAAGAGGATACTGTGAGGCATAGTGACTGCCGCTGCTGACCATGAAACACAGGGAACCAGGTTTGAATCCCTGGGCTCAGCACCTTATGTATCTAACAATTCTCTCTTTGCCTGAAAAAGTATAAGAAAAAAATTATTTTGCAGTCTGAAGTGATGAGAAGTGCTTGTCTGCCCTCGGTCCGGGTTGGCACCAGGTAAAACTTCCAAAAATAAATTGCAGATTTTGCCTGTCACCCCTGCTTTAATCTCATCCAATATGAACAAAGGAAAAAGCATTAAGATTTGATGTCAGAAAGAGATACCCGTCTAATCATTTTGACTGAATTGCACGGTGTAAAACCTGGCATTAAATCCATCTTCCCTGCTTGCTCAAATCATGTGATCATAGAAAACTGCTTTATTTCACAAGCTACCTGTTTGCCAAAATTGTGTTTTAAATGCTCTATTTGCTTTGATTTGTTTTGAAATTTTTTATCAGGGTGAGAGCCTCCTACCTAAATCTTGCTTTAGCAAGGCCTGCTCGCTGAAATTTAGATCAGGTATTAAAGCTGGCTTTCAGTCATACCAGTTGTGGATGTGGGTGGAGCCACTGGAGAAAGTGGGTGGAGTTAGGGGAAATGGGTTTGACCTACTAAAAAAAAGTTTAGGCACCTGCACTTACTATTTTACAAATGAAGCACTGCTCTGCATCCCCTGGTGCTTCTCCCGGTCTACCCTCTGTACCCTGACTAAATAACTCACAGTGTAGCGACACCACCCATGTGGTTCTAGGGAGATGTGACATTCATTACTACAAGTGAACCGCTTTACAAACAGAGTCCAAAAGTCTGCTTTTATTACACACACTGTGTATGTGTAGGATATGCTGCAAAGGAATGTACACTGGTCAAATGCTTCTAAAATGTATTTATCAACTCTGGGAGGTGTAGGAACAAAGAAAAACAGGGTTCATTTCGGCCTTGGCTAAGTTCTTGCAGAATGATTTGGTATTCAACTGCCATTAAAAATACAGTTTGGTACAGCATCAATAAAAATGAAATAGAGGTGGCTGGGTGGGTTGAGTGCAGTGCGGTGAAGTGCTTTATTGCAGTTTTATATAAATGGGTACTTGACCCAAAGTTATTGGAGTTCTTTAAATGAGCACCAGCTACATGTCACAAAGTCAGCAGCTCTGGCCGTTGCGACACATCCCTTCCCCGTCAGTGGTGCTTGGGGCAGGGGCAGCACGCAAGGCACTCACCTATGTTGGAGTTGTAGAAGGATCCTCACTGGGTCCTCAATCTGACTGGCATTGGAGGCAAACCTACTTGCAGGTGCACTTCACTGCATCCTCGTTGGAATCTCATGGCTCTTTGTTTTCTGTCCTGCTGCCTGCTCCGGTAACCAAGCATTTACAATGCTACGGTTTCGCCTTTGCAAAAGTTAGAGCTATTGGCATTGTAAATGATAAACTTTTTATTTATGTGTTGGTTTTGAAAACAGATAAATAAATGGCATTGTCATTTACAATGCCAAAAGCTTAATCTCTCGCAAATGCGAGACCTATTGCATTTGCACACAAACACACACAGAGAGCCACACACACACACACACAGAGCCACACAACACACACACACAGAGCCACACACACACACACAGAGGGCCACACACACACACACACACAGAGCCATACACAGAGCCACACACACACACAGAGCCACACACACACACACACAGAGCCACACACACACACACAGAGAGCCACACACAAACACACAGAGCCACACACACAGTGCCACACACACACACACACACACACACAGACACACACACACACACAGAGCCACACACACACACACACACAGAGCCACACACACACACGCACAGAGCCACACACACACAGAGCCACACACACACAGAGCCACACACACACAGAGCCACACACACAGCCACACACACACAGAGCCACACACACACAGAGCCACACACACACAGAGCCACACACACACACAGAGCCACACACACACACACAAAGCCACTCACACACACAGAGTCACTCACACACACAGAGCCACTCACACACACAGAGCCACTCACACACAGAGAGCCACTCACACACAGAGCCACACGCACACACACACAGAGCCACACACACACACACACACCCACACACACACAGAGCCACACACACACACACACACACAGCCACACACACACAGAGCCACACACACACACAGAGGCACTCACACACAGAGAGCCACTCACACACAGAGCCACACCCACACACATAGAGCCACACACACACACACACATAGAGCCACACACACACACACACACACACAGAGCCACACACACACACACACAGAGCCACACACACACACACAGAGCCCCCCACACACACACACAGAGTCACACACACACACACACACACACAGAGCCGCACACACACACACACACACAGAGCCACACACACACAGAGCCACACACAGAGCCACACACACAGAGAGCCACACACAGAGAGAGCCACACACACACACACAGAGCCAAATATACACACACACAGAGCCACACACACACACACACACACACAGAGAGCCACACACACACACAGAGCCACACACACACAGAGAGCCACACACACACACACACACAGCCACACACACACAGAGCCACACACACACAGAGCCACACACACAGAGCCACACACACACACACAGCCACACACACACAGAGCCACACACACACAGAGCCACTCACACAGAGAGCCACACCCACAGAGCCACACACACACAGAGCCACACACACACAAAGCCACACACACACAGAGCCACACACACACAGAGCCACACACATACAGAGCCACACACACACACACACACAGAGCCACACACACACACACAGAGCCACACACACACACAGAGCCACACACACACACAGAGCCACACACACACAGAGCCACACACACACAGAGCCACACACACACAGAGCCACACACACACAGAGCCACACACCCACACAGAGCCACACACACACACAGAGCCACACACACACAGAGCCACACACACACAGAGCCACACACACACCTAGCCACACACACACAGAGCCACACACACACACACAGCCACACACACACAGAGCCACACACACACACAGAGCCACACACAGAGCCACACACAGAGCCATACTCAGAGCCACACAGCTCTCTGCAGGCACAGCAATGTCACACTATGCAAATTTAAAAATTGGCAGCTATTTGTGGTTGTTATACACCTCTATAAGTTGAAGACTATGTACAGCAGAGGTCGACTGAATCAAAACCAAGAGAAATCGCAATGAACGGAGATCCCGAGGTGATCTCTCCAACTTCGCAGTGCAAGGGCGCATCCACTAGTTGAGTTTGCTTTCCGCGTTCCCATGAGAAAACTGAGGATGAAGTCTGGCGCTGTCCATTTATTTGCTGTACAACAGCCTATGAAAACCCCATTCCCGTGTTGTTACTGTGGTGAATAGGGCCAGTGGGGAATGCCCGGACGTAAAACCGATGAACCCTGCATATTTTAATTCGAGCAATTTTCTTCAAGTTTATTATTTCTTTTTGCACATCACGCTGTCAGTCATATTGTCGATACACTAAAGCGTCTCTGTTCCCGTTTTAAAAAGCTGTTTTTTCACAAATTCCAAGACATCCCTTCCTCGACAATACGGAGACACCGCGTTTGGGGAAGTGGCGGAGAGGGGCAGTTTTTGGCAGGCGCATAATTGCATAGGCAAGGCAAGGCATAGGTGAAATTTTAATTACACCGGAGTAATTTTGCACTACTT
Source organism: Lissotriton helveticus (assembly GCF_964261635.1). Taxonomy (NCBI): domain Eukaryota; kingdom Metazoa; phylum Chordata; class Amphibia; order Caudata; family Salamandridae; genus Lissotriton; species Lissotriton helveticus. The sequence goes on from NC_136061.1 coordinate 1,307,147,925, forward strand.
CTTTGAAATTAATTATGCCAGTTCATGTAATTATGAGTAATTTGGCAGAAATAGCCTACCAGAGGAAAATTTATATAGCGAGTGCAAGATGTTGCTGTTGGCATTCTGTTGCATTTAGCTCTATTTACTCAGCGCAGAATACATCCTCGGGTCCATTCTCGACGTGAGATTCATTTTGCACCAAGAGAATAGTACTAAATACTGGGTTACACACCTCGAGCATTTCCAGTTCATCTTCCGCAATTTTGCTGTAATTTTTACATAATTATGCAACAGCAAATTATCTAAGTTACATCCAACCCAAATTTATAGTGGCGTGGAAGCACCAGGTGAGGCAGAACTGTAGAACCTGAAGCAGTTACCATCCACAGAAAAGTGCCTAGTGGGCATAGTGTTTTCACAAACTGATTCCAACTTAAACGTCCTTAACTCTGCAAGATCATCTAACACAACTAAATGTGTTTTATAAGTTTCAACAATAACACCAAGTCTAAAGGTAGTAGAATATAGATAAATGTTGTTGTTACATGGTAAAAGAATGCTTTAAATAAGGATTAAGTTACTTTGAAAATGGCAACTCTTACCACCACTGAACACCCAATGTGTCGGGTTATTCATAGAGCCCAACACTTTCTCCCTCTCTTCAAATCAAAACTAAAAAATCACCTTTTAAAGTAACCCTGATTTGCCTCATTCTGACATGGCGACAATTCTCCCCTGCTGATGGTTCTGTTACTTCACTATCTCAGTCCTGCTACATATTCAAATGTGTACATCTTGTTTACACTACATGCTTATGTCTCTACCACCACAGAGGTTTGAGCTCACGCCAATGTTATCCCCACTATATTTATATCCTTATGTTACTATTAACTACTAATGTATTTCACAGTCTATGTACTTCATTTGATTGTATGATTAAAGCACATTTACACATATATGTCCTGCTGGTCTACTGCTCACAATTTGAAGTCTCACTGTTGTAATATGGTGAAAATATTCATTTCTTGACAAACAGGGTTTTTTATTGTGAAGCACTCCATCATTTTCAGGGGTCAGCAATATACATCATGAACCAATACACGAATGAAAAGTAGGACACGTGAAAGACACTTTGAGAAATATTCATATCCCAGTGTCGACAGTACAAGCCTTCCTGCTTTCATTCAGTTCACTGAGAATTCCCACAAAAAAGAGAAAGTGGTGTGTGTGTAGGGGAGGTGAGAGAGATCACAGGAAACTGCATAATTCCATGATTTATGGCTCCGAAGACGTTTCCCCCTAAACCCACGCCCTTTCCTCCCTTTATAGCCGTGGTCTTATCAGATTCAGTGGCACTTTTCAGTTCCGAAAAAAAGATAAATTAGCTTGTTCGAGGTCCGAATTATCAGGAACATTTAAAACAAGCCAGACAACAAAGCGTGTTGTTTGGCTGACAAAAATCCTTCAGGGAGAACCCCAAACCTATTGTAAAGGTTGGGTCTGGTGATGCTGAGACCAATGGTACTTGCACACGGTGCTTAAAATAAAATTTGACTTCGCTCTGAAGAGCTTGGCTTTGAACACACACCCACGGGGGATGAGTTTGGGGGGGTGAGCTGCTGGGGGGCATGTAAAACTAGGGGGTCGGAAGGGTGGGGACGTGAAATTGGGTGACCAGCTGCGGTGAATAAAAAGCCAATACAGTTTGGGTAGACTTTAAGGACAGTGTTTGGGACAGCGTGACGGAGGGATAGGTGAGAGTTCTGTGAAGGGACAAAGTGTGGGGCAGTAGGATAGCATAGATACTGACCAACATAGAGAGTTTGTAGTGAGGGAGAAGAGAAACTAGAAGAAAGACGGACAGAGTTTTGTATGGGGATAGGTGTTGGGAGCATGCATTTGAGGAATAGAGTTTGTCGAGCTGAGGCAGATTTTTGGGCTTGAGAAAAAATAGAAACTTTAGAAGAGAATCGGGCAGAGTTTTGGGGAGGACGGACGGACGCTGGGTTTAAAAGGAATACGCATGAGACAGAGAGTGTGAGTTTTGGGGACAAACAGTGAGTTTGAAATCTAGTTTATGGGGACAGGGGAGCGTCAGGCGGAGGGGCAGACCTCCGAGGCACAGGCAGAGTATAAAGCAGATGATAATAGGTCACTGTTAAACCCCCCTCCACCCCCACCCCCCCTTCTGACTTTCACGCCTCCTTTGGAAAACTTTCTGGCTCAACTTGGCACAGACGTGCCAGCCCCTCCGGCCCCATCCTTTGGGGTACTGCCCCTTTACTGTGCAAACAATTCACTGCAACACTTATAATTCACTTAGGGGTTCACAGCTAGCCTGGTAGCGTGACATGCACAGAGTCCCTAACACCTGTTGGGACAATATCATCCAGATACAAGGATAAAGAACAACGCGAAGGTGATATAAAGCATGCCGTGATTATAAAACCAAGGACTGACCTGCATACTACGTACTACTCCATTTATAGAGTCTCTTCTTTTAGAAGCACCCGCTACAGTAAATGTCTGTGAAGGGCTCTGCAACACGTCAGAACCCTTTACTGGATGAAAATTATATCATGTGTACCTTTTGTAACTTACTTGGTTCTACTGTAAAAATGCTTCGACACCTTTGGGTAAAGTTTGCGCTATATAAAACTGCATTTAATAAATTAACAAAACGGGCAGATGCCTCGTTGAGCGCTAGGGAGAGGGGGGGTTTATAGGGCGATAATGCACTTGGAGAAAATTTGAGCTTTCTGATGAATTCAAAGAGAAATGGACAGTGCTGTGGGCAGTATGTGCTATCAGGGCACCCCGTGTGCGCAGTGACTTACAGCCTGGCATAGCTGCACCAACCTTAAGGAATTTGAACCCTTCTGGGAAACTTACAAAACACCACAGTTTAAAAAACATGAAAATACTCTGCAACCATGGAAAATATCCTTTCTCCTTAGAACTTTCAAACTTTATTTGCAATACTGGTCGATAAATACAATACTTTTTTTTGCAGTTTTTTTTTTATGTAGCGCGAACTCGACCCGAAGATATAGATGCGCTCACCAGTTGCGTTGCAGACAGACACATTAATTTTAGGCACGAAGAGAATTGTCCAGATTTACAGGATGTTGAGCCTCCCGCCGAGACCGGAACCGGTTCCTTAGCTTCACAGTCGTCCGCTCTAGCCGTTACGCTACCATTAATAGGCTCTGCCAGTGACACTAGAAACTAGTGTGGGAAACTATCCGCAAGTGCTTCATTGCTGCTCTAATTATCTACATGAGGCCAGTGGAGTGCACTACAGCATATGCCTCACCACTATGCACAGGGTCCCTCCGTCGGATCTACACACGAATTTGAAAGGCACGCAATCTAAAATCAAACAGCACAGTTCCGACAATCGAAAGTCTGGCCATGCTAAATGTCGAGCTGGGGAGCGGTTGAGGGCTCTATATCTGTAACAAACGTCGGGGATGTGTGCACGTACCTGGCGGCTTATCTCCACACGGCTAAGAAAATCCAGGATGCGTTGGGAACAAAGTTTACCGGCATAACGTGTGCCCGCTGGAAAAACCTTCTTAACATTTCCTCCACTAACGTGCTGACCTCCCATGTATCGGCATGCGGATCGCAGAAGTAAAAAACGGACTAACGTATACCCCCGATTCCATCAGAATGGGAAACGTATCGAAGTTGTTACCACGTACTCCGCCATCTTACAGATGGAAAGGGGCCGACTATGGACTCAACACTGGGAACCGCGTAGTATGGAGGGCTTCCGATTTTTCAGCCCCTAATGGTGCCATACAAAGTGAAGTCAATCACATACAATCACACATGGTCCACACAGGGAAAAAAGAAAAACGAGGAGAAAAAACAGAAAGGGCAAAAAGAAAAGAACAGGGGGGAAAAAAGGTGGGAGGGAGGGGGAAGGAAAGGAAACAAAGAACGGCACTGAAATGTTACCGCTCATAGTCCCATATTTACTAGAAAAACGGATTCGGGGCGTGTTTCGGGTGCTCTCCCCTTCCCATTGGCTGGGAGGTAAAATTCCAGCCAATGGGAAGAGGAGAGGGCGGGACTTAAAAAAAGACCCAGAAACGCCCCCGAATCGCGTTCCGACGGGGAAAGAGTGATTGACAGCCACTCTCTTCCAATGGCTAGCCTCCATTTATGGAGCTAGCCAATGGAAGAAGGGGCGGGTTCAAGTCCCCCATACTGTTCTAACATTAGATTTCGCCTGTGCGAAACGCTGCTTGCGCAGCTTTCGACAGGCAAAACCTAAAAAGAAAGGGAAAGCCAGAGCAGATTGCTAATATTAGAGGGCTCCCCTTACTTCCTGCCGCACAGCTACCTGAGAAGTGACGTCACATGTTGCTCTGCCGTGGCGCGTCACTATTGGTGTGAAATTGGCATCATGTGAGCATGCGCCACAGTGTAGAAATGTGATGCGTGCTCACATGATGACTATTTGTTGACATGATGCAGTGAGTACCGGTATTCTCCTTGGGAATGGAGTACTTACGGTACTCTTGCGGGGGAAAAAAAGAAGTGGTGGTACTCAGTACCGATGATTACTGGACCATTTAACCCCTTCCGTGCTCGTGACGTAACCACTCCGTAACGAGCCACGAACGTGCTGTGGTGGTGACGGAGTGGTTCTGTCACGGCATGGCTGCCCCACCACGCTGCAGCAATTCCGCACCTGCGCGGCAGTTTTAATGAGCGGGCGGGGTCGTGACGGAACCACTCCGTCACAAGCACATCACGCCCGTGACTCCATCATGAGCATGGCGGCGCCGCGCGCCGCCCCCTTCCCCCCAGCGCTGCGGCGGAATTACCGCTGCGGCCAAGGGGTTAAAACACTGCCTAAAATGTTTTTGTTTTGTCAAGCCAGGCAACCCAGGAGGATAAGGGTAAACAGGAGATGTTATTTTGTGATATTGTTGGCGAGAGAAAATACCGATTTTAGGGGCAGCTTAACATGCTACAGACCCCAATTAAATAATTGCAAAAAACACGAAGAATGACGGTTCCCCTACACAGATTTCCTGTTTGGGGTATATCTCATCAAGGAGTGACTTGTGAACTGTAGCATGATTTTAGACAGACATACTCTTCTTGCAATAGTAGATCTTCATAGTTGGTGGAAACATTCCAGACTGAAAAAAACATCTTTAAATCTCATGACTAAGCCCAAGTATAGACGTGTGTAGAGTGTCAGTTTGATTTAAGGTGTGATAAGAGTTTATATTGAACTATATATACTAGCACAAATTGAAAAACAGCAAATGAATAACTGAACACAAAGCACTGGACTTTTGTTTTTAAACTGAAGACAGAATGATGTAACTCTACAGTCTCTGAATTGCACTATGTGCAACCAGGAATCCTGGGTGCAAATTGACCAAATTGTGTTATACACAGTATATATTCTTTTACTTCACTATGTATCCCTTTATTTAACCGAGCAGTTTAGGAGCATATTGAATTAATTCAGTATAGGACCTGCACTATACAAAAACTTCACATATATGGCGATTATAAAATAATATTGCTTCACATTTAACGACAATATATGGCATAAATAGAGAGCATGAAAAAATATCAAATTTTGGGTGTCATGGCAGCATCGCTAGGGCATGAGGCTATTCTTGAATGTTTCATCTTTAAAAAATATGACTTTAAGTAAATGTCACTCAATTCTGTGAGCTAATCATATTTACTTGAGACACTGATAAAAGATGAAAAAAAAATCATTCTAAAGTCTCTACCTTATTTGTTCAATGACATTTAATGCATGATTTGCATCTTTGATGGCCCAGCTCCTGCTTTGGCATTTAGAACCAACCCGGTCCCCTTGCTCAGCTGTCCACAAGGATGCCCATGCTTAGCGCCTCCTTCCTCCCCAAAAATGTATTATCTCATTTATCCTTGCCAGTGTGTTTTCATGTGATGTCCTTGTTAGGGATTGTAAGAGAATACCAATGTGTGAGAGGTCATCTCCATCTAGTTTGGTGGGTTTTATTCCTGATTTGTAGACTCTGTACACTGGGGTACTGCTTGACCTTGCCCAATATATGTTGTGTGACCCGTAAAACATGTAGAAATCAGCTAACCCCTGATTAGCTTATTTCATTTTCTAATAATACTAAATGTTGTGCAGTGAAAATAACTGTGGCATAGAAAGTTAAAATATGACTGTAGGACTTGGCATCTTTGTCGTGGTTTACCCTGACTTTTTGCCTCTACCTCCTGTAATTTTGATGCTGTGCTGGATTTTGTTTTTGCTGGCTTAGATGCTTTCGGCATGTTGCCACTGCTGATCAGTGTTCTCCCTGTGTAAATTGCTATTGTAATTTGTTCTCCCTGATTGGTGCATTTGATTTACTGGTAAGTACCTAGTAAAGTGCACTGAGTGTGCCAGTATCAGTAAATCAAATGCTACTAGTGGGCCTGCATTATTTACAACAAGGGGTGGTGATGGACAGAGTCTCTGAATTAAGCAGAGTACTCTCACCCAGTCAAGAGATCAGGGCTAGAACCAACACCGTTTTTTAGCTCATTGCACCATCCCAGTTTCAGAACCCGGCTGTATGCAAATTAGTCTGTCCCTGGCCCAGTGCATCATGGGAACAGGGCAGACCAGACTACAAAAGCCAATTCTTACACTGGGAAGGAAACAAGCTTCCGGGGACCGGTTTCTGGCATTCCAGCCGTCTTCTGCCCGGCTTGCTTGCATCCTGATGGTGCAATGAGCAAGGGACTCACATCTGAGTATACCCTTCCACGCTTAGGGTGGACAAAATTATTTACAACAAGGGGTGGTGATGGACAGAGTCTCTGAATTAAGCAGAGTACTCTCACCCAGTCAAGAGATCAGGGCTAGATCCAATACCGTTTTTTAGCTCATTGCACCATCCCAGTTTCAGAACCCGGCTGTATGCAAATTAGTCTGTCCCTGGCCCAGTGCATCATGGGAACAGGGCAGACCAGACTACAAAAGCCAATTCTTACACTGGGAAGGAAACAAGCTTCCGGGGACCGGTTTCTGGCATTCCAGCCGTCTTCGGCCCGGCTTGCTTGAATCCTGATGGTGCAATGAGCAAGGGACTCACATCTGAGTATACCCTTCCACGCTTAGGGTGGACAAAATTATTTACAACAAGGGGTGGTGATGGACAGAGTCTCTGAATTAAGCAGAGTACTCTCACCCAGTCAAGAGATCAGGGCACTGATTGTGCCACCCACATGAGTAGCCCTGAAAACATATCTCAGAACTGCCCCTGCAGTGTCTGTGCAGAGTTTTAAACTGCCACGTCAACCTGGCAAATGGACACACTTAACTCAAGAAAACAGAAACTGTTTTGTTGTGGACGCACTTTTCACAAGCACTTACGGTGCTAAATTTATTTGTAAATTTTACTCATTTACATGCAATTTCGATTCTTCTGGTGAACCACATATGAATCAATCAAAACAGTATAACAAAAAACATTCCATGTACATAACCAAATCAATTGATTAAGCTGCTTCTTTTCTTGTCTTTATTTTCATGAACTTGTTCTGGTTCTCATCATTACATAGAAAACGTTCCATACATGAAGATCCTAGGGTATTCACAACTCCCAATGCATTTCGGTAAATACCTTCATCAGGGGAATACTAAAAATAATTAAAACAATCCTTGTAATCACACAAAAATCCAACAAATTACTGTTAGTACACTGTTGTCAAGGGATATACCCGACCGATCTCACCATGAGTATGGTGCTTGTTGTTAATCGTGCTCACTGAACAAGGAATCCAACAGTGTGCAACCTTGTTGTGTATCTTAAAATTCTCGGTGTGTATGTGAGAAAAATCTTAAAAGTGCCCATCAACCATGTGCTCTATTTGAGTGCTTGGCAAACCACAAACACTCACCTGTAGTAAACCACTAAAAAATCCTAATGACCAGATGGCAAGTTGTACCTATAAAATAAAATACAGCCTTGTACCATAATACACACTCTACAAGCTGAACCGCGATATACTTTAACCGCTGCGCAACACCTACTTTAGTCTGCTACACACGCCTTTCAGCAAGATAAGATCTTGTGTTCTCCAACTTTTCAATGTTAATATCGGTTATTCTGTGAAGGTAAACATAAAGCCGTCTATTAGCTACTGCCGAGCTAATATCCTAACTCAAAATACTCAGTAACTCCCAACTTATAACACCGCTCGTACCTTCTTCACGAACACCACCAGTTCTTCCCTTCTCGCTCCACTCCGGTATCTGCTGCTGCATGAATGCGCGTGCTTCGTAAATGACACCTAACGTCACCCAACTTAAACGCGTCTTTTACTTCCGCGTTGTGAGGTATTTCGTAAACAAACTAGAAAATGGACTATGTTTTGGTTATGTACATGGAATGTTTTTTGTTATACTGTTTTGATTGATTCATATGTGGTTCCCCAGAAGAATCGAAATTGCATGTAAATGAGTAAAATGTACAAATACATTTAGCACCGTAAGGGCTGGTGAAAAGTGCGTCCCTAACAAAACATTTTCTGTTTTCTTGAGTTAAGTATTATACCCCACAGGAGCTAGTTGGGATTGGGAAGAGCACCTGATTGAGTACGATTGATTCACTTTTAAAAAAAACTTTTTAGGAGTGCAGGCTATCACCTTTGTTCTATTATAATACTTCTAAATGCACACACTTGCCAGGCACTAACCTCCCCTTTTCTTACATATGAGGCACCCCTCAGGTAGACCCAAGGTCCCCCTATGTAGTGGGAGGACTTTTCCTTGCACCTGAATAGTTCCTGTCTCTCTTGCCCAATGCTGTAGCCACCCCCAGTGGTCCTACTGCATCAGTGATGACAGAACTGGTTTGAACTGGGCTCAAAGACTCTTGCACAAAGAAGAACAAAGACAAAATGGGGTATAAGTAGGGGACCTTAACCCCAAAAATTTAGATCACTTCTTTACTCAAAAGGAACCTTTGCCCAGAAGAAGAGCTGGAGACCTGTAAGGAGATGTCCTGCCCGGCCATTTGCTGTGTGCTGTGTGGGATTGACCTGCAGTTGCTGCTTCTGTCAAGGAAAGAACAAAGACTGAAACTTTGCTGAGAAATCTGCTTGAAGAAGAAGCTCAAAGGGCTTGTGTATGCTGGCCTACTGTTCTGAAGTCTCAGGGACACAAAGATTTCACCCGATCTCTCCTGAACTCTATTGCCGAAAGTTCTGGCCTGCCAGGAGGTGCCTGTTTCAATTTTTGGCCTCTAGCAGTTGTTCCTGCTGCTGGGAACAGGAAGCAACTTTGTAAAGAGTCTTGGACGCTATCAGTGACACCGCAACCTGCACCAAGGCCCGGGGCTCAGCTTGTGAAGTACGCAACGCATCACCTGGCCTGCACCGCAGCTCCCTCGCCCATCAAAGCTTGCTGATGCCTGCCAACGTCTGCAATTATCGCCATACCCGAAGCTGGTGCTCGCACTGACTTCGTCACCGGCAGCGTCTGCATCCAGGACTCGCAGTGCCAATAAGTACAGAGGGTGACTCCACAAACTTGCAGACTTTGCACCACCTCACTGGAACCAATGTCTCACCGCTGACGCAACCAACTTCTGAAGGAAGGGACCCAATCAGGTCCACTGGGTCACTCACGACCATCTCTTAGCCTTCCATACAAATGAAGAGTGGTCAGACAGTAGAAAATACAAACCAAAGTTATTTTATTAGTATTCGCTCGAGCGGAGTCCAGTCTGACCAGCCTCCAAGGATAGGTGCCGAGGGACTGACCCCCGTCCAGACGGTAAAGTTAGATATACATTTCCAACACCCCAAAGACACGCCCAGACTGGAATTTTCCAGCCTGGGCTCGGATGAACAAAGGAGGCACAGAAGGATGAGCTACCATCCTGAGACCAGGTACACACTATCTTAGCTTCAAGGTTACTCAACCCGTGCCTAACTCTCTGAGAGTGGGAGCTGGGCTACATACAAGTAAAGGCATGCAAACACAGAACAATCTATTCATTAGTGCAACGAAGCTCAACCTTGAATAATAAAAAAAAACAATTGAGGCTTCTTTCTGCTGAGGCAGACAGTATGAGACGGAAGATTAATTTCGTTCATGGCAGAAAATGCCGGCTGAATACAAAATGGTACTGCAAATGCTAATTTAACTCGCACAATGCTAGAAGGAGTCAGCTAGAAATATTTTCAGTCCAACAAGACCCTCCTTTTGGCATTTGCTAACAATTCTATCTAATGCATAGGAGAGTAATAAGTGTTCATATCAGAAAACTACTGGTACTCTTTTTATTCATACATTATCAGTACTCAAAAATGCCTTTGTCAATGGCCATTAAATTGTGGACAGCTTGCATCATCATAGTCAACCACTTAACATAATGCACAGGGCCTTTGGTGTCGGTGTTAACTTCCCAATACAGTAAGCACAACAAGCAGGAAGGCAATGAATGCATAAGCAACAAGTGAAAATAACACCAGCAATTAATACTAGAAAGATAAGGATCTTCCAACCCCAGGATGCTACTAAACCCCACGCCCAACCAGAAATTCTCTGGGTGAATGTAGGATGCAAGCCTGTACAACCTATCTATCACGGCTCATACATTCGGAGAGTGGTCTGGTATGTATACATAACAGCTACTACCGATAACGCGACATGCGCCACCCCGATCAGCAAGGATGACTTCTAACACCATCCTGTTCTGAAGAGCAACACGCCTCGTAGCCTGGTGCTCAGCTCTAATATTTGTTAGAATCCCAGCTGTGGTATTAATGACCCCTTCCACCACTCTAGTGAGGCAACTGATATTAATGCTATTGGAAATAGGGACCCAGAAAGGAACAATACTCTTCATGGCATCAGTGAACTACTGTAGGGTAGTGTCTGTATGATCAATGTCTTCTGTATTGATGACCCTTCTAATGCGAAGTATGGTGCACCTGGTGGAGCATCTGCAGGAAGACATTATCTACATATGTTTTTCTGTTCTCACCCTTGTGCGGAGCTAAAGTAACAAACATTTGCTCAGGAGGGACAGGCGTTGCACCAATCAAAGAGTGCACAGGATAATTCTTTCCAAGGAACCATGCTATTCCAAGCAGTGTTATCAGAAATATCAGGATAATTACTACGAAGACAATTTTACTCTTAACAGACCAACCAGACTCATTCCGCCCGAAAAGCGGGGCTGAATATGAGGAAAGGACATGCAATGGAGCCACCGATGATAAAGCAAGAAAAGGGGTAAAGTTCCCAGTGTCTGTCAGAGTCTTGCTGGCAGACTCCTATTGTTCATCTACGGTGGTACTGTTGAGCACTTTCAGTGGAGCTGCGTGATCGTAGCCCTTTTTGAAGGAATCTGATGTCGTTCAAGGTAAGGTACCCCCCCTTTTTGCGGGGGAGCACATCGAATTCACCCTGTCCCATGTCTGAACAATGCACCAATCTCCCTTTCCCTAAACTACCATTTGTACCACAGGCAAGGTACACCCTATTCTTTTTGCACACAGTCCAGCCCTACTAGTCTGACTTCTCCTTTGGTGCACTGTTCTTCCGTCGAGGCACAGATTGTACCCAACTACTCCAGAGACAGAGGGGTCTGAAAACAGGGGCTCAGATTTGGAGTGCTCAATGAGCTGGAGCTTAAACACAGATGGGCCAGCAGGCTGGGGCTCCAGGATGGCCTTAATCTCAGCTGGCACCGCCTCATTCAACAATGCATTGCTCTCCTCCTCAGTGGGTGCCCACATCAGTCGTGCATCTGAGAAGGAAAGGAAATGAGTTACTTGCTCAGTTACAGAGTTGCCGATCTCATCAAGCACCCAGCGGTTGTAGGGCAACGGAAGGGACACTCTCCGGCAGTGGGTAGAATGAATCTAATTCTTCCGGCCGTCCACCTTCACTGCCGCTCGAGTGACGAAGAGCACCTGGAGAGGCCCCTTCCAGCGTGGTTCCAAACTCCCTTTCCTCTGATTGTTCCTCACCAGGACGTGGTCACCTGGGCCGGATATCATGGCCTGGACCCTCGGGAGCTGGCGGCAAAGTTTCATAAATCTGTTGCTGAATAGAGCACAAGTTTTTAGTCAACTCATATAAGTAATTTACAAGTAAAGGGTATTCTATCTCGGAAAAATGACGAGGTTGTGGGACACCCAAGACATTCGCCGGGCGGCCAAACATGACCTCCTAGGGTTGTAGTCCTGTCCTAGAATGATCCGTAGCTCTTGTAGAAAACAGAGCTTATGGTAAAGCATCTGGCCATTGCAATCTTGTGCTCTCTTTGATCTTTGATAGCTTTGAGGGGGGGACATTGCTGCGGACACTTACCTGTTGGAGGGTGGTTTGGCCACTCGTGTAGCACCAATCGTCTGGGGCCCTGACGCTGTCGGTCTTCCCTGCCTCCACCGCATTTTCCATCGTGGGCCGCAGCGGGGGAAGACTACAGCTCCCAGACTCCTTTGCGGACACGTCCACTTCCGGGAATCACCGCGCACGGAGGCGCACAAAGCCGAGCAGCTCCCACTGAGGAGCGGGGGACATTGCTGTGGACACTTACCTGTTGGAGGGTGGTTTGGCCACTCGTTTAGCACCAATCGTCTGGGGCCCTGACGCTGTCGGTCTTCCCTGCCGCCACCGCATTTTCATCGCAGGGACACAGCGGGGGAAGACTACAGCTCCCAGAATCCTTTGCGGACACGCCCACTTCCGGGAATCACCGCGCACGGAGGCGCACAAAGCCGAGCAGCTCCCTCCGCGTCGCGGACGCGCGCGGACGACGCCCGGACAAAGGGCGGGCCCTCTGTGGCCAGAGGAGGATGGGACGGGCCACCCCCCTTGACTTTATCACATTGCTGAGGTTATGACTTCTCGACCCCTCCCGACACACTGGCAAGGGATTTCCTTACTGGACACTAGTCGAAAATTTCCAAATATCCCAAGATTGTCTTGTGGCCTTGCTATACTCTAACATTAGCATATTCCACCATGACTCGCAAGGGGGCTACCAAGAAACCTATCAGCCAGAGAGGCTCACGTCCTGGGTCACCAGACCGTGGTAGGTCATCTCCGCCCACCGCTAATACGAATGAACCTTGCAAGATTACAGATAGTATAGCCACCAACGAATTCCCTGACCTAACGAATGGTATAGCGCAAAACCTCTCGCTGTTGGACGAGTTAAATTCCCTCTGCAAAACTAGGTATGTCACTGTGGAAGTTTGAAATGAAATTAAAAGTCCCCCACCTTGCCCCGCCAAAAGAACAAGTATATCAACTCCAACCATCAGTCCACTTGAACACCCCCCATTACCCAAATACGCAAAATATAGTACTTCCCCACCTCTTATCCACTAAAAGGAAGTGGGATGGGGTCAATCCCACAGGGAATAAACCCAAACTACAAAAATTGTGCTCTAGCCCCCCATCGACTGCAACAAATCCCCCCAACTGGTAACTTCCTTCTATTTGAATTTTTTGTCTCTGATCGAACAATTGGTTAGATCACTCATCTCTCCACTGATTGACAAAATTACTACTCTAGAGGATAGGCTGCTGGGAATAGAGAAAAGTATTAAGGCCAACTTACCTCCCACTGAAAAATCTGTAACGCCAAACTGTTCCAACCCACCTGGTACAAACAGTAATAATCAAACTCATCCGCTAGTCCACTCCAAACCTGGTCCTTCACAATATACTGCTACAAGAGTAGAGCCTTATAATACAACCCATATACAGCTACCACCTGAGGCTGTACCCTTCGTGTGTGTTCTTGCGGGAGTCCCAGCACTCAAACATGGAAACACCGAACGTGAACAAGACCTACTAAATAAAGTCACGTATTGGCTAACTAAAAATAGGCCCCTGCCTCTAGATCTAGATGGTACAATCAAATCTGTTATAAGGGTGGGCTGGTTAGGTCCTCTACAAAAAGACATTGACGGCGACCTAGTTCTAATAAAATTTAGAAGTAGTGTAATTGTTCCCTACCTTCAAACTTTGAAACCCCCGAGAAGGTGGCGGCCCTATATCCATCTGGGACCTACACGACTTTTATCCAAGCATGGCATACATCCCTCGACTTAGACCAAAGTCAGAGATAACTTACTCGAGGGGTAGAAGCACCTGTGCATTGAGTGGCTGTGGCTTTTCTGCCCTCAATTACCCCGTAACTATGCACATTGGCCATAAGTATGGAAAACTATGAATTCTCATATGGAACCAAGGAACTTACTCCTGCAGCTTGGACCAATGTTTTCATCTTTTAGACACCTTGTGCTCTTGTATGTAAGTTTTTTTATGATTGTTTTTAATTGTACGCTTTTATGATTTCAAACTAAAATCGAATAAAGCTAAGAATTGATTGATTGATAGCTTTGAGAGTGCCATTGTACTTCTCAACCAAACCTGCGACTGGGGGTGATTTGCAGCATGACATCTCTGCCTGATCTGCAGACCATCCCACACCAGCTGGATAGCCTTTGAGTTGAAGTGACTTCCGTTGTCACTTCAAATCAAACGGGGTAAACCAAAACGCGGGAAGAACTCTTTTAAGAGTGCATTCACCGTCACCATGGCTGTGTTCTCTTTAGTGGTTTAAGCCTAAATCCATTTACTGCATACACAAACAACTACTAACACGTATTTCAGATTGTTGACTTGTTCCATTTCGATGAAATCCATTTGGAGAACCTCGAAAGGGAAGGAAGGCGGTGCAAAATTACCAGGAGCTGTCGGAGTGCCTAGTCCAGGATTATACATCATGCATACCATACAGTACTTCACTAAGTGAACAGCAACTTTAAGAATGTTATCATTCTGCCATACAGGAGCTAACAGCTTACATATCCCATTTGCACTTATGTGGGCTGGCCCATGTGCCATAGTAACCACAGGAAGGACATATGTATCCGGTATTCTCCATCTCTGTTTTTTGACTTATCAGTCCAGCACCCTTCCTCATCCAAATGTGCTGTAATTTCCTGACATACTGCTAACTCCTCAATCATTGCCTCGCTCTGGATCTCTTTGACATTGTCCGGAGTGTTCTCAAACATCCAGAGTGTTCTCAAACATGGTGGCCTTGGGTACCCACCTGGCAGGTCCTGCTACAAATATATTTTTTATCTTCGTTCCAGCTGTTTCCTTAACTATCTGATCTGCAAATACATTTCCCTTCCCCACATCTTCGGAGATTGCCTTGAGAGCACTGCACTTCACTATAGCCAATTCCATAGGGAATGTCAGGGCAGACAAAAGCCAATGTATAAGGGGCCCATTCTGAATGCTTGTCCCATGGGATACAATAAACCCTCTCTATGCCCAGAGCCCAAAATTATGGGTGACCCGAAGGCATACTGGCTGTCAGTGTAGATATTGACAGCCAGTCCCTCGCTCAACTCACAAGCTCTAATAAGAGCAACTAACTCAGCTGCCTGGGCGGACTGATAAGGAACTTGTGATGTCTCAACTACCGTGTGCAGTGTAGTGAGTGCATATGCTCCGGTGGTAGTGCCATCCGGTAATTTGAAACAAGAGCCATCGACATATAGTTCCCCTTGGAGCTCATTTTTTTTTTTTAAAGACGTTTATTAGTAGTCAAGAGAGCAGTACATATAGCAAAGCCTACAACCCCGTGGGCCGGCTGCATCATTACAGTGTTACGAGAGAAGAAAGGAGCACGGAGGAGGATGTTCATTTCCTCCGATCGTATCGTCAGTGTGTGAGCTTTTAAGTACAACTTCCATGTCACGTGTGCTCAATATTCAGTTCTGCTGTCAAATGACGTCTTGTTTTATCTTTTTTTTATAAGTAAACATATTAACTCTGCAAACAAAATAAATCTTGTCGGTGTGTCCCAATCTTTGGTTGCTCCATCGCGTATCTCTCCGGTATCTACAACACTGAAACCCATGGGTTGTAACATCAGACCATGGAGGTGTTGCAATGGGATAGGGGTTAGTAGTGCACCTGTTCAGTCTGTCATCGTCGTGGTGTACAACAGCCACGTAGAGCGGTAGGGCCCCACGGGCTGTCAGCGAAGTGTGTGATGTGCCAGACGGGCAAATGTTATAGCCATGTTGCATATTGGGGAGACTCCACCTGCGTCCAGTCCCGTGGCTGGACAGGTAGCCAGGTGAGTCTTCCGGATGTGGCGTGTGAGGAAGACAGGGCTATGTCTGGGAGACAAGAGTCCGAAACGATGAACATAGGTGTGGGTGTGGGAGGGGAAGCGGTAGGGGAGAGTGTGCCTGTGGGTGCGACGTTACGAGAGAGGGTCTTGGAGGATATGTCAATATGTCATGGAGTAGTGGTCCCCCGCGTGGGCGGTCGTCCAGGTCCACAGCCAGCTCGTCGGATGCGTGGTGCAGTCGCTACCCGGGGCATCTGGGGGGGGGGGCAGGCCACCCGGCGAGTGTCATGGGGGGGGTAGCAACCCGCGTCCTTGTCTTCGCCGCGGATACCCCAACAGTGCTATCCCAATTGTGGCGGTCTCTGAGCGAGCCCTCTGGCCGTGCCCTCCCCCTGGAGGGAACCCAGGATGTCGGGTCAGAGCTGCGCTATTGGGAACTGCCGTAAGCCCGCTATCTCCTCCCGTTGCAGTGCCGTGCTTTCTGCTCTAGCCCAGTTGGTAAAGGACGCATACCAGTATTTGGGGATTGGCGGGTCTCTTTGTTGCCAGTGTTTGGTGAGCAGCCGCTTGGCCGTGATAAGGCCTAGGTCCCAGAACCTAGCTTGTGTCTTATTGAGCATGGTTCTTTTGTATAGCCCGAGAATGCAAGCCTCCCATGTGTGTGGCAGCCCCGGGCCTGTGCTATGTGTCAGGAGAGATGTCACCTCCCCCCAGTATGCGGCTAGGGAGGGGCAGTGCCAGAGCATGTGTAGGATGTCCGCGCCTAGCAGGTCGCATCTGGGACAGGTGGAAGTGTTGACCATGAAGTACCTGTTGATTCTGTCCGGTGATAAATATGCCTGGTGCAGTATGTAGAACTGAATCGTCCGGAAGCGGGAGTTGCGTGGGATATTCACGGGGCCAGTCAGTACCTGGGTCCATTCCCTATCAGTCCAATCCCTCCCTCGGTGGGCCGCCCATTTTTCCCGAATCGGTTGTGTAGACCTTTGCGTGTGCATCAGGAGGGCCTGCGCCAGCCAGTGAATGATGTGAGAGCCGTTGCCCATGACGTGTAGGTATTGCATTAGGTGGTGTATCGGCGGCTCCTCATGAACATCTCCCCAGGACTCTGTGTATGTCCTTAGTATAGACGCGTGAAGCAGGAATTGCCCCGCTGGCAGGCCTGCAAATGGGAGTATGGTACCATCCGCCTAGAGGTCGCCCATGGTCTCCACCCCAACCTCAGTCCAGCTCTCCAGGATGCGTGGCGTCACCGTTCCACCCCTCCGGGGGTGCCCAGCAGGGGGAGCGCAGGGGCATATGGTCTGACTCCCTGGGTCAATTTTAGGCTACGGATGAAGCATTTACGGGCCACAGCCACGTGCAGGGGTAGAGGGCGGGGTCCCTTGGTCAGGGGGTGAAACAAGGCACACACCTGTGTGTGGGTCCATTGGTAGGCAGCAGTGGCCGTGTCGTCCAGGTGCGAGCCGCTAAGCCAGTGAGTCACCCATTGCAACTGCGCGGCTAGGTAGTACAGCTCCATGTTAGGAACTGCCAGCCCTCCTTCAGCAGTCGGGGAGTACAGTTTCGCCAGGGCTACGCGGGGGCGCCCGGTGTTCCAGATCAGGCTACGGATCATTGATTCCAGGTCGCGGAAGATCTTTGTGGGGACATACAGTGGGAGGTTTGCGAAGTGATATAGCAGCCTAGGCAAAGCTATCATCTTGGATAGTGCAATCCTGCTGGGCACGTTTAGTGGCAGAGTCTTCCAGAAGGCCATCTGGGCTCGCAATGAGGAGATAGCGCGCACCAGGTTGCCCTCTAGTATTGTTTGCGTGTCCCTGTATATGTACATCCCGAGGTACTTAAAGGTGGTAGGATACCATGTGAGTCGAGCACCTCCGAGGTGCACATCGCACTCCCGCAGGTCCGGGCTGAACGAATACACTCCGGACTTTGTCCAGTTGACCTTAAGGCCCGATACTTCTTCGAATGTCCGGAAAATATCCGACAGTTCGTCCGGTACCGTGGTAAGGTCCCGTACATACAGCAAGAGGTCGTCCGCATAGAGCGAAACGATATGTACCGCGTCAGCCAGCGGGATCCCCCATCCTGCTCCCCTGTCCCGCAGTAGCGCCGCCAGGGGCTCAATGGCCAGAGAGAAGAGTAGGGGTGACAGGGGGCAGCCCTGTCGGGTGCCTCTACGCACCCGCACCGCCTCTGAGAGCAGCCCACCCGTCCGCACACGCACACTGGGCCGTTGGTAAAGTAATTCAACCATATCCGTGTAGGCATCACCCACGCCAAATCTGGCCAGCACCGCCCCCAGATAGGGCCACTCTACGGAGTCAAAGGCCTTCTCAAGGTCCAACACTAGGCACCCCGACCTCGGCCAATGCAACGCGGCGGCCTCCTGAACTCGGAAGAGTCGGCGTATGTTACGGGAGGTGCTCCTTGCCGGCATAAAGCCATTCTGATCATCATGGACTAGACTGGAGACCTCTAAGGTTAAGCGTCGGGCCAGTAAGGAGGTGAAAATTTTATAGTCAGTGTTCAACATGGCTAGCGGTCTGTAGGACCCCAACCACGTTTCTTCCCTGCAGGGTTTCAAAAGTGAGACCAGGTTAGCTTCATTAAGCGTGTCCGGGAGCGCTGAGTCCTCGATTGCGGCGTTATAAACCTTGAGCAACTCCGGAATCAGAATGTCTGAACATGCCTTGAAAAATTCGGCAGGTAAGCCATCCGGGCCAGGGGATTTGCCATTGGAGAGGGCGAAGATGGCCTCGCGCATTTCCTCCTGAACGAACGGTGCCCCTAGGCCCCCCTGCTGCGCGTCCGTGAGGGAGGGCAGTTGTATATTTGCGAGGTAATCGGTAATGTACGCCGATGAGACCCTCAGCTGTGACTTGTATAGGGCCTGGTAGTGACGCACAAAGGCTTGGTGTATCTTACTCTGTGTGTACACCACCTCTCCCTCAGCCATGCGGATGGCAGACACCGGCTCCGTGCGGTTCTCTTGCCTGACTAGCCAGGCCAGCAGCCTCCCAGGCTTGTCACTGTGTTGGTGTACGCGCGCCGAGTGAGCCGCATAGTTAATGTGTCTTAGTCGTTCCAGTAATGTTGTGTGTTCCGCTCGGGCCACGTTTAATTGGTTGCCGGTTCCTGCCACCGCTTCCTGCTCCAGACGGAGCAGGTCCGCCTCTACCCTGCGCAGGTCGGCTTCTAGTGTTTTCTGCATGTTCCCCTGCGTGCCCAGACAGTGTCCCCGTACCACCACCTTGAAAGCGTCCCATTCGACCTGTGGGGAGGACGCCGTACCGGAGTTGTCTATGAAGTATTGTGCTACGCAAGCTTGTAGGGAGTTCCGAAAGGGGGCGTCCAGTAGTAGGGCAGGTTGGAAACGCCATGTGGGGATGGGCGGATGTGGGCGCTCCCAAGCCAGCTGCAGCATGTGTGGATTATGGTCCGAGTGCGTCCGGCCAATGTATTGAGAGTCTGTGATGTGTGGCAGCAGTTCTGACGACACCATGTACCTGTCGAGTCGAACATGCAGCGCGTGCGCCCCTGAATAATAAGAGTATATTTTGGTATTAGGGTTGTGAGCGGGCCATGCATCCTTTTAATCCCACTGTGCCGCCCACTGCGTGAGTGCCCTCGTGGCTCCTAGAGATGCTGCATCCGGCCTGGGTGGGGCCGAGCGGTCTAGAATGGGATCCAGCACTGTATTGTAATCCCCCCCCCAGTATCCAGGGGACACCATGCCAGGGTGCTAGCCTCCCCGAAATGCTCGCTAAAAAGCCTCCTTGGTCCGTGTTTGGAAAGTAAACGGACGCCAGAACCACTGGCTGCCCATCCAAGCGGCCTTTCACCAACACGTACCTCCCCTCCGGGTCTGTGAGGACATCTGTCATTTGGAAGGGAGTGCCCGGTTTCACCCACAGTAACGTCCCACGGGCAAACGAGGAATATCCCGTGGCATACAGTTGCCCCCTCCATCTGCGGCGCAGTGCGGCCACCTCCGCCCCGTTCAAGTGCGTTTCCTGTTGGAGCGCAATGTGCACCCGTTGCCTTCTCAAGTAGGAATATATTTGATAACGACGCGCTGGTGTGTGCATGCCTCTAATGTTCCAGGTGCATATTGTTATCGCAGCCATTCTAGCAGTGTGAACTCCCCCCCACCATAGCCACGAGCAGCATCCCAACGGAGGTCCATTGCATCCCCTTTCCCAGCTCCCCCACAATCACCCCCCCAGCACACTCAGCAACGTTAAGGAGGGGAAAAACAAAGAACAACAATAACCAACTGTGGGTAAACCCCACTAAAATACCAAAAGGGCAGTGGCGAAACGGGCCACCGTCCATACTCTCAATCGAGAGGGACAACCGTTCAAGTCCAGGGGGTATCGTGCGCTAAGCACAGTTCTGGCAGTCCAGGTGATCAGTCAAGGAGGGAGGTCTAGATCCTTCCCTGAGCCATATGAGATAGGCATCAGGCAGCCGATGGCAGTGTTCCGGAATGTGGCACCATTCGTCCCTTGGGGGGCCCCGCACCAGCCCGCCGTGGCAGGGGAAGGGTATAAGGAGGTGCAGTGTGTTTCTCGGGACCCAGGCAAGAAGGACACCCCATTGACCGTGGCCTACGGTCAGAGGCGGTATAGGAGGGGCACGGGCCAAAAGACAACCCCGCCACTACCACACCCTGCTTCCATCCGCACCGTTGGGGCAGTACTCACTGTTCTGGTTGTCCACAGTCCAGTTGGCAGGCGGGGGGGAGAAGGTGTCCCCTGCAGCATCGGGCACCAGCCGCGCCTCAGCGTCCAGTCGGCTCCTGCCGCCATCCCCCCCGCCACGGTGGGTGCCTCACAGATGACTCGCACGGAGTCAATGAAACAGATCTGCAGTTTGCGGAGTGATGTCCGGTAGGTCCACCGAGATCTGAGAGTTCGGAATCCCATAAATAGCTTCATCATCATCGCTAGGAGCTGTCCGTTGGCCGTCCCCCAAGGCTGTTTCCTGGGACGGCGAAGTACTCAACTGGGAGACTCTCCGGAGTGCATCTTGTTGTTCCTGAAGCATTTGGTCCATCGGGGGAGAATGCCGTGCCGCCGGCTCTGGGCGTTGGGTTTGCTGTACTCTGTTTCTGCGGCGGCGCCGCAACCCGCGTGAGCGCGGCCTCGCCTCATCGCCCTGTGTCTTTCTAGGCGCCGTGTCCGTGCCCTCGTCCAGCCACTCACTGACCTCCCCGGGGGTGCTAAAGAAGTGGGTCTTGTCACCTGCCACCACCCTCAGTTTTGCAGGGAAGAGCAAGGAATATTTAAGGCCTGCGGTGCGGAGCCGACGTTTCACCTCCATGAAGTTGTGTCTCTGACGTTGCACTTGAACAGTATAGTCCGGGAAGAACATTATTGTTGCATTGTCAATTCGAATTTCGCCGAGGCATCTAGCTTCTCGCAGCACTGTGTCTCGGTCTCTATAATTTAGTATCCTGAAGAGCAGCGGCCGTGGATTAGTGCCGGTGGTGTGAGGCCTCGTTGGCACTCAGTGTGCCCGCTCCACTACAAAGTAGGGCGATAGCGTGCCTTCGGGTAACAGGCTCCTGAGCCAGTCTTCAACATGCTGGGCAGGATGGTTCCCTTCCCATTTTTCGGGGGCCCCCATGAGCCTGATGTTGTTGCGTCTCGCCCTCCCTTCCGCATCCTCGGCCCGATCCTCCAGGAATTCCACCCTGTTCAGGAGATCTTGCACCTGCTTGTCCGTCTGGGTGACTTTGGGTTCGATCTCCTTCACGGCGCCCTCCAGAGTCTTGGTCCGATCGGACAGTTTCCGGTGGTCATCTCGCAGGTGGGTCAGGTCCACGGCGACACTGGCAATCTTGGACTCCAGGGAAGTTCTGGTCTGTTGGAGCGACTGTTCCATGCGCTCCATGGCTGCTAACACGCTGTCCAGCCTCGCAGTCACTTGGTCGGCGGCCATTTTGTTAAGCAGTTTGTCCGTCTTACCCTTCAGCGGGGCACCTCCAGTCCCGGTGCGGGTCCGCACCCCTCCGGACATGTGCAGGGACGCCCGGCCAGCAGCTCCCCCACCTGGGTCACTCCAGCAGCACCCCCGGGATCACTTCACCGCCAAGCGGGGGGTCCGTCAGCCAGCAGCTGCTCCTCCGGCCGAGGCCGCCGCCGTTCTGTCGGGAGGAGGTCCGTCAGGCGGGCCCTCGCCTCCTCCCAACGTAGCTTCACCGCACCGTCTCAGGTGCGGCGGGGGACCAGGGGGCCAGGGCGGCGCGCGGGTCCACAGGGCCCGAGTTCATTTGGTGGGTGGGTAATACAGGTCCGGCGGCCAAGTCCAGGCCCAGGCCACAGCCCCCCGCGCGTCCCCCCTGTCTTTCAGGCAGCCGCTGTCCCCGCTGGGCACCCGCAGGCAGGTCCGGCGCGGAGCGTGCTGTTGTGGGCCTCCGTCACACGGAGGCGGCCCGGCCGCCGCAGCATGTGGTGTGGCAGTCCAGAGGAGGGGCCGGGCAGCTTCTTCTCAAGCAGCGGGTGTGCAATGCAGGCCCCTGGCGGCGGCTCCGCGTGGGTCTCGCTATACAAGTAGGCGCGGGAGGGACTCACCGGGTGGCACCGTTTTCAATGCAGCATCCCCAGGGGGAGACCCGCCAGCCGGGTCCGCCACCCCATCTGCGTCCCGCCAGTGGTGTCTCTTTGTCGTGCCCGCTCCGGGCGTACTGCCAGGCGGCCAGGCAAGCCCGCGCCACTCACGGAGCGCCAGGTGCGTGGTGGCCGTGACATGGGAGCTGTGCGTCCACTTCACCCTCGGTCCGGGCCCCCCGCGGGCACCCAGCAACAGGGCGAGTCGAGTTTGGGGCCACCAGAGGGCGTTCTACGCTCGGCGGCAGTCGGCCAGGGGGCCGCAGTTGTTGGAGCGGGGATCGCCGGCCGGGGCCTGTGGAGTGGGCCCAAGCCGCGTCCTCCCTTAATGTCCCCGCCGGCTTGGAGGCAGCAGGTCCCGCAGGAGGGCCGTAGGACAGGCCGGTGCCGACCGCGTCGGAGCCTCCAGCAGAAAGTCGGCCAGAACGCCGGAAAGTGTCTCGGGGAGGTCCGCCCGCAGTTTCGGGCGGCTGCGATGAATTTTGGCGGAGAATCGGCTCAGGGAAGGGGAGCTGAACACGGAGCTCTACCCTAGTGCGACCTCCGCCATTGCGTGCTTAGCCACGTCCCGTTCCCCTTGGAGCTCATATAAGGGAACATCAGTCAGGTCTATCCGTCCCTTCATCTCACCCTCCGTCCGAAACAGACAATCATGTATGTCTATTTCTTAAACCCACAGAAGGGAGGGCTAGTAACATGGCAGGGTTCAGAGTGGACCATCTTTTTATCGTAATATGTGGGGCAAAATGAGTTAAAGCATAAACTGTCAGACACGCACTGGTAAGGTGCTGTGTCTTGGTCTTGTTCAAAAGAGTGTCCACAGAATGGGGTACTATGACTGTGAGGTAGGTATGAAGTACGAGCACAGCCAATTGCCTTATAGGGATGGCCACTGCCGGGGGCGCTAGGTGACGCACGGGTAGAATGGCCGCCATGGTGTGAGGCTCCCACGGACTGACTGCTAAAATCCGGCATTTATCCGCCTATCCACTCACACTTCGACTTCAAAAGTGTGGCATGTCATCCTGAACTCCGGGCACTACTACGGGACTTGACAAGTATGGAGAGTGGGTGAGCGGAGCGGCTGCAGAGCGGGTGCAGGGGGCCTGGGAGAGCTGCTGGCGGCCCCTGGCACGGAATAACGGAGTGACTGGCTACACGAGCCTCCGGGCTCACCACGAGGCAGCTGGGCCGAGCGGAAGGGCCGTGGGGTGAGGCGCGGAGGCTGCGGGGCTTTTATGTGCACCCGAGACGACACTGGCAAGCTGCAGGTGTTACGCGGTACGGAAGGCATCTGCCGCATTGCACGGATACCGCGCTGACCTTGAGGCTGGTGGAGCTGCGAGCCTAACTGGCCGAGGAGTATCGCGGCCATCTTGGGGACGAGTGCCTTTCGTGTCCATGGCCCGTGGGATTGCGCCCTGCTGCCTGCGCTGCCTCGCTGGTATCGTGAGCCGTCTTAGCGGTCCCCCGGGGGCAGCTCAATGCCATTGTGTTACCCTGGCTGCACGCTGCAAAGAGACAGATTAAGGAGGTAGGCACGCTGCGGGGGGAGCAGGAGAGAAGTGCTTATATGCGGCAATCCAGTGGAGGAGGGCATCTTTTGACTGGAGGCTTAGGTGCACAGATTTGACGAGCTGCCAGCTGAAATGGGGACTAGGAGCTCTTGGACTGATAATACATGGAGAGGACAGTCCAGATCATAGCCTTCTTGCCTTTATCACGCGGAGTGCTGGAGAGGGACGTGTGGGCAGTAGAAGCAGCGGTATAGGGCCTGGGAGGTAACACTGCCCTTAGTATCCCCTAGTGGCTTGGCGATTAAGGCAACCTGTAGGTGGAGCACACGTGGAACTCGGGGGGGGGGTCGGCATCTCCTCCGTGGCGCTTGGTCATACACCCCTACCGGAGGACTGAGAGCAGGAGGGGAGACTGAGTAAATTCAACTGGTGGCCCACGAGGAGGGAAGACCTGTCGCTAAAATTACCTGGCACATTGGTGTGAAAACAGAAGGTGGTTGATGTGACCAACGCCATACAGCGGGGAGGACAACGGCATCTATGCTATACGCTAAGGAGCCAGTCCAGTGCCATCACAACGTACAACTGAGGTAACCAAGGGTGGTGAACTGCAACTGCCCCATCTGCAGGAACCTGTCTGATCTGCATAGACTGGGTCTTTGTGTGGGGGCTGGTTGAATAACTGTGGTTGCTAGAGTATGCCTATAGCTGATCTCTGAGGGCAGTGGTGGACTATAGTGAGCGGAGCGGTTCGGCTAGTTGCCTCCGTGAAAGACACAGAGTCAGGGGCGCAAAAGCCTGCCGGCGCCGGGGGCTGGAGCCACAATGGGGAAACTGGATGACCGTCAACCACGTCTAACATTTGACAACGCTAAGAAAACCACCAGGCAGCAAAATGTGGAGGAAGACCCTGGGGCCAGCGCCCATCAGCAAGATTCCCAACAGAGGCCTGGGGAGGATCTCAAGGCGCTTATAAGTGAAGTTCGGCAAGGCTTCGCAACAATGGCTGACAAGATTGACACAGTCTCCACACGGATGGATGCTATCATCCGCACGATCGAAGGCCACGAGG
The DNA here is from genome assembly GCF_964261635.1 of Lissotriton helveticus. NCBI lineage: Eukaryota > Metazoa > Chordata > Amphibia > Caudata > Salamandridae > Lissotriton > Lissotriton helveticus. The sequence continues at coordinate 1,307,173,273 of NC_136061.1, forward strand.
AATGGCTCAAAGAGGCGGAGCAACGCTTGTCAGATGTAGAGGACTCTACTGTTAAACTGAAAAAAGCAACAGCGCAAATGGACAAGTTACTCAAGGTTATTGCGGCAAAGAGTGAGGACATTGAGGCACGCAGCCGGAGGAATAACATACGAATTTTAGGGGTGCCAGAAAGCACACACACTGGGAAAATGGGGGAGTACATGGAGCGGATGTTACAAACAGTAGTGGGTGCAGAGTTGTTCTCGTCCCAGTTTGTGGTTGAGCGCGTGCATCGATCTTTGGGGCCGCGGCCCCCTCCTGGCAGCACTCCTCGGCCTATTATTGCTCGCCTGTTAAACTACAGGGATAGAGATGTCGCCTTACCTGTTGCGCTAGAGAAAAAACCAATGGCATATGAGGGTATACCTATCACTATGTACCCTGATTTCACGCTACACGTGCAAGAAGAGCGGCGGAAGTTTCTGGGGGTTCCACAAAAACTCAGACAAGCTCAAATTGATTACGCGTTGCTCTATCCGGCTCGCCTTCGGATTACTTATCAGGGGTCACAAAAGTTCTTCACTAACCCGCAACAAGTGGAGGACTACCTAAAGCATCTTAAGAGACAAAAGAGAGTGCAGCAGGAACCAGAGGACTCTCCAAGATCGCAGTCACCGGAGGAAAAATAGTTGTTGCAGTGCGTGACTTCCTTGCACTGTGGGCCTACACTTTTGAAGAGATGGACACGATCGATGCACTTATGCGTAAGGGAAGTATGGGATGGGACATTCTGCAAGTGTGCATTGAGATCATTGTACTGTTGTCATTTTGTGGGGTGGGAAGAAATGATATGTTGTCAGTCACCCTCGAGTCGGATCTAGGAATTGCAGAGAGTAAGGGGTGTGCGGTCCGACAAGAGGTGATTTGTGTACCACCTAGGCGTGTTGCCCAACTGGGCGAACCCCAAATTCAATGCTACGTTGTGAAAGTTCTCTGTACTTTCTCATATGGAAATGTGGGGAGATAAATTAGGCTCAGTTGGCCTTCTCGGTAAGATGGAGATTAGTGGGGAGGGAGGGGGGGCAGCTATATACTGGCATGATTGGGATGCTTCAGTGGGAGGTGGGGGGACAGTTTGATTGTCACAGTGGGGCACAGGCACATTTCTATTTTTTTGATCAACCATGCAGCAATTGACAAGTAGTTCCTTCCATGGGTTGGAGCAGGGGGGACACAACTACGGCAATGGCACAGGAAGATAGTAGCGCCCTTAAGGTGATCTAGTGGAATGTTCGGGGCCTTGGGGACTCGCGGAAGAGGCGACAGGTGCTGGCCTATTTGGATAGGCAGCAAATTCAGGTGGCGCTTTTACAAGAAACACATTTAGCACCGAGCGCCATTGTAGCCTTTGCGAGCCGATGGTCGAGTAGTTGTTTCTTTTCATCCTACTCCTCCTATGCCCGGGGTATGGCTATACTATTCAGCAGGCTCACAACATTTGAGCAGATGGGTGTACTAGAGGATCCGCAGGGGAGGTATGTCATATTGTGGGGACGCCTAGGTAGCGACACGGTCACAATAGCGAACTGCTACGGGCCTAATACTGACTGTCCAGAATTCTTTACTAATCTTTGGGGCAAAATACTGATGTCAGGCTCAACTCATACCATCTGGGGGGGAGATTTCAATGTGGCGCTACACCCACAGGCGGATAGATCCAATGCAGGACCGCAGCATTACACGAGGGCACAGGAGGTGTTGCAGGGAATCATAGCGGAGGGAGGATTGGTAGACAGTTGGAGGCACATGCATTCCCTACAGCGCGAAGGCACGCACTTTACGTCCTATAGAGGAACCTGGGCACGCATAGATTATTGTTTGCTGACTAGAGGGTTATGCCCGACTGTCACAAGTGTTGTACATTTGGCTCGGACATTCTCTGACCACTGCCCAGTCCGGGTCTCTCTCTCACTCCCAGGATATGGTAGACCTCGGCCGAGCTGGAGATTACAACCTACGGCCTTTTTAGATCTGGTATTTCGCACAGAGCTGGGGGAGGAAATTAAAGACTTCTTCGTCCGCAATAAAGGGTCTGTTGACAGTGTGGAGGTAATATGGGAAGCGTTCAAGGTAACGGTTCGCGGATATTGTATGTCCAAGAGTTTTGGGGTGCTGAGAGATTTGCAGAACACGCTACGTAAGTTAGAGTGTGATTTGAAAGGAATGTAGAGACGCATGGCGAGGGAGGAGGGAGGGCAAGTGCTCAAGGTTTTCACGCAACATTGACTGAATATGAGGATGCTGCTCATAGAGAGGCAAAGTTCAGGGGCAAGTATTGGACAGCGCGTAGATATGGAGAGGGTGAGAGGCCAGGGAAGGTATTGGCTGCATTGACGCGGACCTCTAGGTATAGTGCGCATGTCATAGAATTACAAGAGGTGGGGGGACCGCTGCATCGCGATTCACAGAGTATTCTTGATGCATTTAATGCACACTACTCTGCATTGTACACATCCCAAAGGCGGGGTATTGTGGATCTGGAGGAATTCATGGGAGAGGTGGCGCTTGGTTGTCTTGGAGACACCCAGCGGAAATGTTTAAGCATCCCCTTCGGACTTGACAAAATAAGGGAAGCTATTATGCAGCTTCAGAATGGGAAGAGGTCGGATGGCCTTCCGGCAGAATTCTATAAGGCTTATATTGACATCATGGCTCCAGTGCTGAAGGAGGTGTATGAGGAGTCGTTGGAGGTGGGTACTCTTCCGCCCTCCATGAGAGAAGCAATAGTCACGTCCCTGCTAAAACCTGGGAAGCCGCCGGGGACATGTGACTCCTATAGGCCGCTGTCCCTAATGAATTGCGATGCGAACATTTTGGCGAAGGTTTTAGCCAATAGACTGTCCTTGTTACTTGACAAACTGGTATTGCCTGACCAATAGGGGTTCGTACCTGGTAGGGCCACATCACACAACCTCAGAACCCTTTTTTCACTTATCCAAAATGTCGCGCCCGACTTCCCGCTCGCCGCAGTCTCTTTAGATGCCACTAAGGCGTTTGACTCGGTGGAGTGGGACTATTTGTTTGGGATGATGCGGTGAATGGGCTTCCCTCAAATGTTCATGTCCTGGATTGAGTTGCTATACCACCTTCCTACGGCCAGGGTGTTGATAAATGGCTACCTATCCCAACCGCTTGTGATCTCTAGAGGCACCTGGCAGGGGTGCCTGCTGGCACCGCTTCTGTTTGCTCTCGCGGTGGAGCCCTTGGCCTGCCGGCTACGACAATTACATAAGGAAAAGGCTTTTCGTTGCTGTTTGCGGCCCATATTGGTATCGTTATATGCTGACGATATTACGCTTTATGTCAGAGACCCACAACAAAATATCAATCCAATTCTACGTGACTTTGTGATATTTGGTTACTTATCTGGTATAGGCATCAACTGGGGGAAGTTCCAGATCTTTCCGCTTACACCAGTAGTATCCAAGTTCCCGTTAGACTTCCCAATAGAGTGGTGCGAGACGGAATCGCGGTATCTAGGTATACAAATAACTACAGATCGGAAGGAAACAATACGGGCAAATTATGGCACTGCCATAACACGTCTAAGTGCAAATGTAACACGGTGGATTTCACTACCTCTTTCGCTGGCAGGCAGGGCCTCCCTGATCAAGATGGTTGTTCTTCCCCAGTTCCTTTACTTGTTCCTCAATATCCCCTATGCCCCGGGAAGGTATTTTTTTAACACACTGCGCACTGAGTTGCTCAGGCTACTATGGGGAGGACGGCAGGTGAGGCGGAAGTGGTCAATATTAACGCAGCCATATGAGCAGGGAGGCTTCAATATACCTGATTTTGAATTATACTATTTGAGCGCGCAGGCACACTACGCATACTATTGGGTGAACCCCCCTCGCTATATGCCACAAATAGCCCTAGCAGATTGGTTGGCTGAACCGATACCGCTAACTGGTGTAATACAAGGCCCCGTAGGTACGCGAGCGGCATCCTCTACCACTGTCTCTAAGTACTGTGGCTGCATGGCATAGAGTCAAGAAGGTGCTTGAGTTGCCTGTTTTCTATTTGTCACGGCTTCCGCTCTCGTATCACCCGGATGTCTCACTTCTACAGGAGAGGGGATTTCAGGGACTCTGTACGCGAGTCAAGGTCACTACTTGGGGAGATCTCTTTCATGATGGAATGTTCCGGTCGTTGGAGCACTTTCTTCAGGGATTGCCGACTACACCCCTGGATGTCTTACTTTATGTGCGTCTTAGACAAGGGATGCGGTCTATACTCCCCGACTTCCCCCATGAGCCGGAAACTCTTCTCCCGCTTCACCAGATGCTAGGGTCTACTGATGGGAAGCGACTGGTATCAGGGCTATATAAAAGAATTCGAGAGAATAGACCGAGACTCATAGTAGATCCCGTGAACACTGGGGGGAGGAGTTAGGGCGGGAGATTACTGATGTACAATGGCAATATTGTTGTGGGCAACCGGCGCAAATCTCGGCTAGTAGTCGCTTGCGTATTATACATTACAAGTATTTGCATAGATTATACTATATGCCGGTTTAGAAACGTAGGTTTCGGCTGGCCGCCACGGATAGCTGTGAAAGATGTAGGCAGCCAGGGGTGGGATTTCTGCACCTAGCATGGGAGTGCCCGGCTGTGCGGGATTTCCGGGAGCAGGTGCTGACATCGCTAGAAGGCATGACAGGTATGAGTCTGGAGAGAGACCCGTTGCTCGCATTGCTGGGACATACAGTATAGATTGCTGCCTCATATAGGAAATTTGTAGCTTTATCGCTGCTTCTGGCTAAGCGCAGAGTGGCCTGTAGATGGGGACGTGGCAGAGATCCGAAGTTCAAGGAATGGATGGCTGACCTACTCTATTGCCAGGAACAATATACCACATATGCTGAGTTACTACCACTTAGCTCTAAGCCCAAAGACATATGGGGGCCCCTTGAGGAATATGTCTTATCACATGGGGACACAGGACAGAATGGCGATTCCTCCACTAACATGTAGAATGACCTGTTGTTCCACCTGGATAGACTATATGCCTTAGCTGGTGTGTACTGCTTATTTTACCACAGCCCTGAACAAATTGATGTGCCTATGCGATGATTGCTTTATGAGTTGTGCAACACCCTGCTAAGGACTGCTTAAAGGACAATATGAAGCTTTGAGACTATAGATTGGATGGTTTTATGATGGGATGTGCTGATTCACTGTGACAATGCTTTATGGTTATTCTTTGTGAACTGTATTCATGAAAATACAAATAAAGTTTAAAAACATAAAAAGAGATGGGTACTGCGGCAACTGCTCAGGAGGGCTCTGGCGACGGGGTCAAGCAAAGCAGAAAAATAAGCACACAACAGCTGCTTACCTCCAAAGGCCCATGTTAAGACAGAGAGTGCACAACCGGCCGTCTCGTGTACATACAGCACAAACGGCTTCGCATAATCAGGCGTGCCAAGCACAGGAGCAGAGCAAAGCACAATATTGTAATTGCTCAAAAGACTGCTGACATTCATGCATCCAAGGCAGGGGCTCATGCATGTTTTTAGTGGTTAGCGCCAGCAGACAATTTATTAGTAATGAGTAAATAGGGATCCAATGTCAACAGTAGCAATTGATGCAAATGAAGGCTCGTACATCCCTCAGAGTTTTAGGAATGGGCATTTTAACAATGGCGCTAATGCGCTCAGGTGTCAATCTCCTACCCTCCTTCGACAATAGGTGACCTTAATTTGTGAACTTCTGTCAACAATACTGAAATTTAGAAAGGGACACTTTATGACCGTGGTGGGCCAAATGTAGCAACAATTTAACCATACTGTCTTTGCATCCCTGTTCGGTGTCAGAAGCAATCAAGATGTCATCCACGTTACCTGGAGAAAGTGCAGGGTAATCCAACTGGGCTTTTAGTGCTTGGCTTCGGCTCTCAGTATAGCCCTGAGCAGCCCGACAGAATCTAAAACTTCTGCCAGCTAGTGTGAAACCAAATAAATGATGGCTTTATTGGTGAATTGGTATACTGAAGAACATATTTTTCAAATCACTGGCAGAGAAGAATTGGGTGAGAGGAAGGAATCCTTGTGAGAAGGGCAGTAATGTCAGGGACCACCGGGAACTGAGGAACCGCTATTTTGTTAACTGCGTGCAAATAAATCACAAAACGATAAACATCTGCATTGTCATCGGGGGAGTCTGAGGATGTCTTTTTGAGAATAGGAAGAATAGGGCTGTTGCACACGTTTGCTGCGGTCTCCTCAACTACCCTGACTCAATCAGATCTTGTATAATGTGTAACAAAGCTCGCTCCCCCGCCTGAGGAAATATGTACTGGGGAATAAGGGGCAAACAGCGTAGTCCTTAACTTTGATGGAAACTGGGGGAATTAGTAAGAGTCCCACATCCATACCACCTGCCCCCACAAAGTGGGTGGCACCTCTTTAAACTCAGCCAAAAGGGGTACATCTTTGGATGCTTGGAACTCGTTACATTTGGTCCCATTGTCATATAGACACCTTCCGGAGAACAAATAATGGTTGCCTGCAACATCTTCAATAAATCTAAGCCCTTTTAATTTTCTACACAATTGGATGTCAATAGAAAGGGCAAATCCACAGAAAAGAGACCGATAGTCAAGGCAAGTGGCTTGGAAATGGGGCTCACAACCAGTACACCGAAAAGCCTACCGAAACATTATTTTGGCTAGACAGAGCTGCCCCAGGGACCAGCGAGCGAGAAACAGAGCTATTCATTGCCCCTGTGTAAACTAAGAATTTCTTAACTGAGCTTTGCAAAACTGCGGTGATATATGGACCACGCTGATCTACAGGTAACTGAACTGGTCTCTCACCCTTTCCCTGGCTGTCCTAGCTGTGAGACATCCCTGTCCCCTTGTCCAAATCATAACCATTGTGGTAATACTGTTTCTGATCAGAGAGACCCTGCAATGTCCTATCCTCCTTAGCCTTGTCCCGATCACTTACTCTGTGACCCCGTCCACGAGAACCCTGTCCTCACGGGCCACAACTTTCTGCAATAATACCGGAAACTCGCTACGTCAGTGCACCCTCCTCCTTGCAGTACCTGCACTTATTCGGCCTTGCAGGCACAGCATTCCCGCTAGTACGGGGAAACTGCCAGGCCAGACCAGCACCAAGTCCCCTTCCATTTCTCCTAGACGCCTGCTGTAACAACACCTTCGTCTACAGTACCTTATGCTTCTTCTCCACCTTCTCCTTCCCCTCAATTTCCCTGTGTTCATAATACTGTGCCATACTCAGAATTATGGAAGGAGACAATGTCGTCCAAGTGCTCTCCGAAGCCTGCAACCGAGTCGCGATCTCTAGGAGCAGATTTGTGACAAATCTATTGACAAACAGTCGGACACCCCCTTCTACTGACAAATCCCGTCCACTGAAATCCCAAAACACACCCTTAACCACGTGAAAAAATCGGACACACTCTCATCCTTCTTCTGATGACATGCCACTATCTTGTCCCAATCTACCCACCTCGGAGGAATAAGGGAGTGCATATAGGTAATAATTTGGCTGGGTAACGCTAGAAGCTCTGGCTTTGGCTTCTCTCCAGGCTTTCTTTCCTTATCCCATGCTTTAATCTGGTCCCATGTACCCCCCAATTCTACAGTGTGGTCCTGCATGCGCACCTGCCTCTAAATGTTGACGGGAATCAGTAGGTTAAAAAACATTTCAATATCCGCAAGTGTCAGTACTGTGGACAAAGCGGCTTCTGTCCAATCCTTATAATATGCAGTAGGATTTTTCCTAGCGTCAGGTAACTGAGTCTTAAGGGATAACACCTCACTCCTCTTCCATGGGGTACAGCCTCACTGTTCTTGGAAGCAGGCCTCTAACTTTGGTCTAATGACAGCATCGTGCTGTGAGAAGTTGGCCTGGTATATGCTGTCCACTAATTAAAGTAGGCACCGTGCACCAGTCCAAACGACCCTTATGATGTATGAGGTCAAAGATAACCTTTAGAAAGCAATCCTAGTGGTAGCTGTGGAGAGCAGCCTTCAGGCTTAATCTTCAATGTATGTAAAGCAGCTTGTTTCACCAGAAGGTCACCTTTAGTATTAACCAAATGAAAGGAGAACCACACAGTAGTTACAAAAATGTGTATTTGTTTATATAACACTTTCTGGTATCCTCTACATGAGGGTACAACACAAAGCACAGAATACTTTAGCAAAGAAACAGTTGAAAGTAGCACAATGCACAGTGGGCTCCAGGGGGAGGCCAAACCATATACTAAAATAGTCGTATTAGAACCACGACTGGAGTCGAGACAGTGTCTAGAACACATAGAATCTCTGGGACATCAAGGGCCCACCCAAGGTTAGTAGAAAGAGACCCCATGGAGGATGAGTGCAGAGTGCTACCACGACCACGGGCTCCGTACAATTCTATGGGGAAGTTGCGGTTACAATTTTAAAGTTTAAGGACCCTTCTCGGTGAACTTCAAGGAAACTCTAAGGAACTTAGGAGGTTGGAGAGCCACTGCACCCGTGGATACCGGAGTAGCCGAATTACCTATCACAGAGGAGCCGAGTGCATAGGTGTGGCGTGGTGACGGCAACAACCGTCGTTTTCAATTGAGGGCTTCAAAGAAGAGCTGCTGCCGGGAAGGAAGAAAGTATCCGTAGTAATCCAAGGGTGGATTAGTGATGATAGGAACCTGAAAGCAGAGGGGACAGAGTCTGAGTCACCTCAGGGTTACCAGGGGCTCGGTAGACGAATGCCCACCAATACGAGTACTTCAGGTGTGAAGAAGAGATGTTTGACTCTGCAGCCACGAGGTCCAGGAAAGGTCGAGGATGACCAGGAGTTGGATGCAAACTGTCCCACAAAGGCTATCGAGTGCTGAGGGGTAAGTGCCCAGCTGGAGCACCAACAAGCCTTAGCAACAGCAACCCATGCAGGAAGGTCATGCAGATTACGTTGTGTACCAGCAAGACCCGGGGGACTCGCCAAGCAGTGGGAAGCCAGGGCACATATGGAGCCACCGGTAAAGCCCAATAGAAATCAAGATGACCCACAAGAGGACCCACGGGTCAAATGACCAGGAGACACGAGGGGACCTCAAGCAAGATCACAAAGTACCAGCCCACGGAGCGCTTGGTGCCAGGGGGTCGGAGTTCTTTTGTGGAAATACTGCTCAGGGTAAGGACTACACGGAGTCCAATGCACAAGCTCGGAAATTGCCAACAAGCACTTGCAAAAGTACGCAGTGCACAGGGGGTCAGGTTATGCGGTCCCCACGAGGGATACTGGCCTCAAATTCAGTGAGAGGGCAGCTCAACCTCAAGGAACCTCGGAACCCACCTCCTGTGTTGCTAGAGACTTTGGAGTCTGTTAGGAGCTCAGGATCAGCAGACCGGTCAGTTGCATTATGGTGCCTGTAAATGCAGGGGAGTGAATCCTTCATCTCAAGAGAGATTCTTCAGTTGTCCTTAGTGCTCCACAGGTCCTGCACAGAGTCTGTATGGTGCAAGGGCACAGATGATGCTTTGGACGGAGAGGGAGATGAAGTCAGGCCCCGTCGAAGTCCAGCGTACCCCAGAGTGTCCAGACGGTCGAAGGTCAGTGATTTCTTGTTTCAGAATCTTGTTCACTTCAAATCTGCGGTCCTACAGTCAGGTAAGCCCTTATGTACCCACGGGAGAGGGTTGGACTGATTCAGGGGACAGAGGGGAGGTTACTCCAATGTCCTTTGTCCAGTTTCATGCCAGAGCAGGAGCCAACGGCTCCCAGAACTGATTTGAGCTGGACTATGCACAGGGACACCAAATGTGCCCCTCGCGCAGACTCTCAGGCACTTTGGAAGTGCATCCACTCAGCCCCAATACACTAAATCCTTTCTTGGATGTGGTCACACCTCCCTGTGACAGGATGCCTATTGTTCTGCCTTCATCTGCTCGATCTTGGCTCAGCAGGAGGAGGGCAGAAATGATTCTATGGTCGGCAGCATCTTTTTTGTGCTGTCCGAGTCGAGAAGGCTGGCACCGTTAAGACCAGTGACCACACAAAGCTCACTTCAGAAGGGTGGAATCAAACCTCCCACACCGGTTACCAGTGTGGAGGTATAACTCCAAGGTGTTTGATACCAAACATGACATGTTTTGTTTCAGCTGTTTCCTAGATAGCATTTACTCCGATGTTATAATGCACCTCTACCTATCTGCCTGGCTGAGTCACAGACAACCCGGGAGAATGGTCTCCGAAGGCTGCAGAGGGGCTCTGCTTATGCAGGGGCATAACACAGGCCCCCATAACCCCCGTGTTGTGGGGTGGCCCCCTCGCTCCAGACGCCCCCTCAGCGCGTAGTCAGTAAGCACTAGATAATACACATCTGTGACTGAGTGTCTGGTATTTATATAGGTAGGGGTTATGTAACTTACGTTATGATACGCTGCCTTGCACCCTCACTCTAGACTTCATAAATTAAAGGGGGGTGGGGGCGTGCTCCAGGGGCCCCCTCAGTGGAGCCAGCATCATGTCTGTGACGGTCTGGGATAGGTTACGTAAATAGGTAGGTTAACATATGCTCGTTCTAGAAACTTGTCTTCATGAATTAAAACAATGGTAAAATAAAATAATGGTAATGGTGCACAGCGGGCAGATGTCTCCGCTGCCACGTCTGCGCGGTCTTACTTTTCACCCTTAGGGTGGGGTTTGTTGACCATTAATTGTTTTGCGCATTGTGAAGTGCGCGTGACTGGTGAGGCATCCCAATGATCCCACCCAGAGGCCAGAAACGACTGATAGACACAGTGCGACCACAACCGCCCAGCCATAATTTAATTATTTCTAAATTCTAGCTTGCCCCTGGCTAGCCTTGCTGCCCTGTGTGCTGCCGGCGCAGGTTAGTCTTCGTCTGTTCCAACTCCAATTGGGGGGGGGGGGGTGAAATGGGAGGGATGCATGCATGATGCATCATCATAGACAGTGGGCAGGCAGGCTTAAAAGCCAAAGGTAATATAGGCCCCTGGCACCAGGCCCGGTTCTGCGCAATCACACCGCGAAGATACATATCTCCACCAGACCCAGGCACGCAACATCCATTGGGCTCATGGGGCTTCAGCCCCCGCCGTCGTGTGAGTCAGCCCGGGCAGAGACAGCTTCGGGGGCTGAGGACAATCTAATTGCAGCCGCACCCGAGTACTTAACAGGTCTTTAAAAGACCATCTACTTGTAAATGAGGCTTTTGTTGTGTTTTCACCCTATTTTACAGCCACTCTCTCTATGGTTCGAAGAATTAGCCCCCCCCCCGAAATATTTTCAGCCCCCCCCCCCCCTTCCGAAATTTGGTTCTAGTTCCCCGCCTGACCAGACCAGTTACAGTGAGAGCAGAGCATGGACTGCCACGTGCCTGTCAATAAGCCGCTGATGAATTTCTTCTGTTTTCTCTCGGATCCATGGGTGGGGCAGTTCACCGAGTGTGAAATCGATATTCAATCTTTCTTCTCGAGAAATGCAAACCCACCGTGGCTGATTCACGAAAAATGTATGCCGCACATCTATTTGTCTTGGAGAAAATCTCAGGCATTAAATTTAGAGAATTGTTTACAATTATTTCAGAAGAAAAGTTTGACTGCATCATCACCGCCGCTGTAACTCAGAAGTGCAAAGATAACATGCTGCATGCAAATCTCACCGAGGTGTCTGCGGGATGAGCCGTGAGCAACAGGCTTTACTTCCTGTTCTCGTGCAGCAGTGAATCACGCAGTGGGCTGAGTCTCAGAATTTGAAAGACTCCACAACTGCCACATTGTTCACGCACACACATTGTACTTCTTCCTACTAATGCAAAGCCTACGTTTTATCTCATGATATAATTAATTCCTGGCAACTTTTGAAAAATAGTTTTCTCCATAAAGGCATGGTTGCTTTAACTTTTTTGAATGTGTAGTTATTTTTTTCCACAACCCAGAACTTACTGGGCGCTTTGCTTTCAGTTAATAAATGAGCTATTCGTTTTCCAGTTGGATGTTTTTAAGGCTGTCTTATAACAGGTGTTCTGTACCAGCAGAGGCTAATTGTGGACATGCATCACACGATAGATGTTCTGTGAGGCAAAAATCAAATACTATCGCATGTATTTAGTACTTCAAAATTTTAAAAGCAAAGCCAAACTCAATAGGTCTGTGCATGGTGTTATGTTATGTAGATTTATATGGTGCATGTTATCACCTGTGAGAGTGAACCAGGCACCAGAGCAAGAGTGTAGGTCTGGAGGTGCTCTTAGTTGTAGTGGCGGCTCCTCCATAGGGGTGTTTGGGCATCAGCTCACTGCTTTCTCACAGTACGAGAAGCAGAAACATAAAATGGTAAACTACCATTTTATGTTTCTGCTTCTCGCACTGCGAGAAAGCAGAAGAGCCTGGTTGGGGGCGGGAGGGTGGACGGTCCTGCTCGAGGGCAGGGGTGGAGTGACTTACCCACTGTTGTGGGTACTGACTGCTTGGTCGGCCCCTGGAGCCGACCAAAAAGTCAGTACCCACAACAGTGGGTAAGCCACTCCCCCCCGCCCTCAAGCACGACCACCCACTCTCCCTTATTCTCTATATAGGAGAAAATGGCACCGCTGATGCGTTCTCCCCTGCGCCTCACCTATCACAAAGCTGGCATTGCAGCATTGTGATTGGCTTAGGGGAGCAGGAGGAGGGAGGCTGCCTAAAACCCAGGAGCAGCAGGAGGCCAGGAGCTGAGGCGGCAGCTCGTGATGGTGGTACTGGAGGAAGGTAAGTTTTTTTTATTTATGGCCACTTAACCCCCCCTTGAACCCAGTACACAGCAAAGCTCTCGCAACCACAAAACAGTGTAAAAAAAAAAAAAAAGACAATGTCACAGTAAGGTAACAGAAAGCAGCAGATCTCAGAGTTCGTGTTCTTTTTCAAACGAAAGGTTTAATTTGATCCAAAATCAGCCGACACGTGTTTCATCGCGTTGAAGTGGAGTCAACACGACTCTTCAGGGCTGGATACCCCAGGTTTGTAAGGGTAGAAATGCAGAAACGTACGCGGAGGTTGGTGTATAAAACCTAAGAAGATATTGACGGATATATCAATATCCCTCCTCAGTTGGTTCCCGGTCGCCGTCCAGGGAACACGGCGACCGGGAACCAACTGAGGAGGGATATCGGCTGAAGAGAATTTTACTCGGAACTCGACTTCTAAGCACTTGACCAGTCGAATCCCCTCCCGGTACTGCTAAACACTTACACGTGTTTAGTCTCTTTTGGAAATAACGAGCAACATTGCTCAACACAGCGCCACATCGTTGTTAACGTTTTTCTGCCTAACCCGTTACCAGGGTTCTTTGTACTTCTTACATATTGATATATCCGTCAATATCTTCTTAGGTTTTATACACCAACCTCCGCGTACGTTTCTGCATTTCTACCCTTACAAACCTGGGGTATCCAGCCCTGAAGAGTCGTGTTGACTCCACTTCAACGCGATGAAACACGTGTCGGCTGATTTTGGATCAAATTAAACCTTTCGTTTGAAAAAGAACACGAACTCTGAGATCTGCTGCTTTCTGTTACCTTACTGTGACATTGTCTTTTTTTTTTTTTTTTTACACTGTTTTGTGGTTGCGAGAGCTTTGCTGTGTACTGTCTACGGTAATCTTTGATTGTCTTGGGACGGTTTTAGGGTGATTCCGTTCGCTGTAGACGCACCACTTTTAGAATTTGTCTTCCTACAGGTGTAACGTATACTACAGGTAGAGTGCCAATATCTGAAATTTCTCCAAACCCTAATAGCTGCATTCCCCCCTTGAACCCACCCACCCGTTTTGCCGGCTGTAACTGCACAGGGGATCTCTGAAGTGCACACCAAGAACCTCGGAGCACTTTTCAACCCCTGTAGCGCGCACACACACAAGCTCTGACAAACACACTACATAAGGTGCATCGGAGCCACCAGACAGTTCAGAGTCTGGGGAAGGCAGAGGCCCAATGCACACGAAACCTAGGGAGCCCTGCAGAGCACACCCTGGGGAGCCCAGAGGTACACACGCACTCACTCCAGAGGGGACACTTGGATGCCACAAATGGTGCAGAGGTCGAGGAACGGAGAGGACCCATTGCACAGAGGGGAGCGCTTTTGCAGCTGACACACAGGTGAGCTCTGGTGCGCACAAACACACTACACAGCGCATTGGCTGTACAGGGTCCATGTTAATGGAGAGGGCTCTATACACACAGAGGTCTAGAGAGACCCTCAGTTCACTCACAGGGGAGCGTTGATATACACAGAGGCGTAAGGTGCCCTAATCAGCGCGCACACACTGCACATAGGACAGTTACTTTTCAGTGGTTTGAAGGGACAATAGAATGAGTTAAACTCCTTGTAATTTTAATAAAAATAAACGTGGCTGACAGTTCCAAGGGTTGTGCAGTGTGACAACGGCGTAGTGGTCGCTATGTTTTTTACAGTGCAAAAACACATACATCGTCATCTTCTCTTAAACATCCATTTAAGGGATAGAATTAATATGTTAACCTAAAAAGAACAGAAATGCCCGATGCATGGCGAAAGATACACCTTTACCACCACCACCCTACTCCTCCAAGTGCACTGCTCACGAACTCACCCATGACGAAATTGCAATTTTCAGAGGCTTTTACATTTTGCGTAGTAAACTTAAATGCTTAATGTCTCTTTAATCGTGGCCTGCGGGGACTAGGCAATGAAACGTTACAATATCTCTGAAAGTTGTTAATGAGTGGTCAGCTTAAAATCACATACGATTATGGGGGTGGGGGAGGGAGACTAGAATTTCTCACTGACTCAACAGCTGTCCGCAAGTCCTGACTAGTGATCTGTATATATTCACGGGGAGGGGGGTTCACCTGCAGCTTCTGTATTTATTTGGAGTGAATAAGAGAACGCCCCGGGGAGGAAGATGAAAGGTAGATGGGAGGTAAGGTGGAGAGGAAAAAGGTGGTCGCCATGTCTAAACCAGCCATATTAGTGCGTTTAAAAAGTGGTGTTATTTGTGAGAGCAGGTGGCAGACTACTGGGTAGCTGCCATTCTGTTGTCATCCATATCCATCTCTGACTGCCATTTGAGGGACTCTGAGCAAACCCTAAAACCCTTCAAGAGGCACTGCCCTGTCCCATATTTGAGGCATTCTCCACAAACATACCTTCCTCTCAGAAACACTGGCCTGCCTCACATAAGAGGGACACACACTGTGCAAACCCCATGAGATACTCGTAAGCAATGAGGGTCTCACATTTGAGTACACTGCCATAACATACCACCCTCTCCCGGATGTACCATTTTTCATTTCTATTCTGGCTACACGTCCTCTTCCATATGATGTGAGTTCAGGGGGTGAGAATTGCAGTTACACCAGGCAAGTCACATGTGTTTGAATAATCTGTGCAGAATCTTATGTGGGCTAAAGAACTTGGCAGGTATGGCACGCTTCTTGCACTTCATCATCATTTACGAGGTGACACCAGGACAGTGGTGGTGTGGAGGCAGGAGAGGAATAAGGTAACACGGTTTTATGACTTCTCCAGTTTGCCATTGGTCAAGAGAGTCCAATAGAGCATGTGGCATGCAGTTTGTTAGCGCTGAATTCCCAGATGATCTGACTCAGACAATATATGGTCCCCTCAAGGGAAATATATTCATATAGCAATCTAGTTCTGTGGTTATAGTTAATAAGAAGCTACCTACATCATTATCACATGAAATCTCTTTATTGGTGTCATAACTACATCTTCACAATTGCTTTATTATCCTTCTTGCTGTCTCAAATTAGCTTGAAAATGCACCATTTCCCCACTCTTTTTCCAAAATTTTCGCGGGGGGAGAACCCCACCCGAACCCCCCTTCTAGCAGTCGTGCTTGCTCGCCACAGGTCAGTGACCAAGAACTATTACAGCTCACCACTTTTAAATGTCACCAGCCGCCACTGCTTAGTTGAACATCCAGGTGTTCAGCTTTTTGCAGAAGTCGAGGAGTGGAGTGGTAGTCCTGATATGTAGAGGGAGTTTGTTTTTGGCTGCAATGAAGGAGAAAGCATGACCACCTGTCTTGCTTCTGCGGGTGCAAGGGATTTGTGCACGAGAGAAGTGGAGTATAGATGTCTGGAGGGTTGGTAGAGTTGGATCTGGTCTTTGAGGTAGAGTGGGCCTGCATTGTGGAGGGCTTGGTAGGCATGGATGAGAAGCTTGAATTTGCAGCGTTTCTTGATGGGAAGCCAGTGCTGTTCCGCGACATAGGGTATGATGTGTGCACTACTGGGGATGTTAAGAAAGAGTCTGGTGTACATTAGTTGAAGCTTCATGAAAATCTTTTCCCTATAGAAAATCAAAAATGATTGGTACTTTCCACTGATGTGGTGCGGTTTAAGGTTATGGAGGGTGAACTGTGTCCAAGGGTAGAGGGAGATAGAGCAGTGCAGGGTCAGGTCCGAAGCACAGGGTTCAAGAGGAAGCAGTAGTCTACGATCTGAGGGGTGCATGTCATGGGTTAAAATGGTGGAGGGAAATTGCAATGCTATGAAAGCATAGGCAGCACAATAGCAAGGGAATGCAGTTCAGCCCAAGGTACAATTCCAGGGGTGTAACACAAGCCCCCGCAGCCCCCGTGGTGAGGGGGGGAGCCCGAGCTGCAGGGGGATCCCTCAGCTCAGTACTCAGGCCACGGAGCTCCAGATTAAATCCAGAGAGGCGGCCCTCTGTGTACCTTGCAGGGGGGCCCCTTCAACTTTCGTTACGCCACTTAAAACCCAGCAACCTGCCTTCAGGATATTTAAGGCCTTCGATAGTGGTGACTTATAAGTTTTAAGTGTAGTGACCTGTAGATATAGTGAACCTATATCTAAAGTAAGTGGTGCAAGCACCAGCTTACACAGGCTGCAATGGCAAGCATGGACTTCCATTTTGCATGGCTTCTCATGGGTGGCATAATACATGCTTCAGCCCATGGGAGGCCTCTGGGTGTACCATATACTGGGGACTTATAAGGGTACCTTAGTATCCAATCTGGAGTGTACCAAAGTACATGGAATAACATTTTAAGGCCAAAGCAGTTAGACTTAGGTCCTGATTAGCAGGATCCCAGTCAGACTAGTCAAAAACCAGCAAAACACCAGGCAAAAAGTGGGAGTAACTATGCAGTTAGATCCTCCTTTCCTAACATGCTGATCTCGAAGCTCTGGTAACTCAGGGTGATATATGGGGTGGACTTCCCTCATTGGAAACCTGGATACTATGTTCAGGCTCTTCTCAAAGAGCCTACCACGGTAAGCTACCAATGTTGCAACATTTCCAAAAACCTTCTCAGGTGCCATACCAGCAACGTATACATTATCTCTGATATCATAAATAATCTGGGGTGCTATAGCATTGAAGCGCTGTTACGACAATCCGATCAGTGTAGCCGACATGTGCTTAAGGGCACGCTGCTGCACGAACAGCTCATAATCTCTCATCACACTCCACAAATCTTCAGGCATATAGATGGGATGATGGGCCACTGATCGGCTTGGTTCGCTACCACCCTTTTTTCTTTCTCCCCCACATCAGATCGTACTAAAATGTGTCTCAGTCCCTCCCTAGCTGTAGCCCAGCCCAGTTCACCTACAGGCGCACCACTACCTAGTACTGCTGGGGAGTGAGGAAAAAGGGAAGGGGTAGTAACTGAGTTGGTAGGCACCAATGTCGTTAATGGCTGTGTTGTGGGCTTAAGGGCTGGAGAAAGAGAAGACCTGGACACAATAGGCATAGCAGAGAGGCTAGCAGTCATAGCAGGCAAAGCCACAGAATTGACAGGAGGTGCAGCGGCGGAAGCAACTGAGTCAATAACAGAAGAAACAGAAACAGCAGGTGCAGAAAAGACAGACAACTGAGGCTGTGGCACATCAGGGTATACTCTCTGCGGGGCATATGGAGGCAGAGATCAGGTGTCTAACAATTCCTCCACATATCTATCGCCTTCCTCTTGGGCAACATAGGACTTGTCATATTGCAATCGAAACTTTCTATCAGCACTCTCTATACCTTTTTCTACTTTCTCTCTATCATACACTACTGCTTTCTGCATCACAGTCTGTATTCTCCCTTTTCAGGCCTCTTTTCTGCCTTCATTTGCCTCTGCTTAGCTTCCTTCTGCCATACCTGGAGATAATCAAACATCGACTGTCTACTCCGTTTTGCAAACAATTTATCCTGCAGGAAATTCATTCAGTTTTTCATCAGAGGTACCTGTTAACGGCCACTGTAACTCTGCATTATCCCTCGTATATTTGTGCCATAATGTACTAAACACAATAGGGCCAAGGCCATGGTTGGTATACATGTCGAAGTTCGGGGTGCCCTCTGGGGGCGCAGGCTGTCTTTCCTCCAATCGAGCATCAGTAGACCAACAACGGCAACTCATACAACATAGCCTACTAAAGCAAGGCATTTCAAAATGAGAAACTTTCAGTTATGGATACGGAGCAGATGTTTGCAAGTGTCTTACCAATATTGCTGCACAGACCTCACCAAATCCGGATCAAAACAATACCATGTTCACAAAGAACTCAAACAAATTCAAGCTCTAGTCCAAAAACGATCCTCAGACCGTACCGAACTTAAACAAAAGTGGCACAATGGGCCAAAGCAAACTCACCTGATACACACAGGTCAAACAAAGTTATTCTCCACTGCCAACTCTTCGGACCAAATGGTCAGATCCAAGAGTTTCGCCATTTATGATCCCAGCCGGGATTACCACTCGCAGAGGTACTGCCTGGTCAGACAGGCGGGGCAGCTGTGAGTACCAGACTCTCTCATGCAGGGATACCCGGTCCGCCCATCCGACCCGACATGGCCCCCATCCTCTTCACCCATCCGCGGGCAAAGATGGGTCACTCACCCAAAGGGTTCCTGTTCGGGTGCCTACTGAAGGAAGTGAGCTGATTTGGGCCACCCGGGTCACTCACAACCACCTCTCAGCCTTCCATACAAATGAAGAGTCGGTCAGACAGTAGAAAATACAAACCAAAGTTATTTTATTAGTATTCGCTCAAGTCGATTCTGACCAGCCTCCAAGGATAGCTGCCGAAGGACTAACCCCGCCTAGAAGGTAAAGTTAGATATACATTTCAAACACCCGTAAGACACGCCCAGACTGGAATTTTCCAGCCTGACCACAGATGAAAAAAGGAGACACTGAAGGATGAGCTACCATCCTGAGACTGGGTACACACTATCTTAGCTTCAAGGTCACTGAGCCCGAGCCCGTCTCTCTGAGAGTGGGAGCAGGGCTACATACAAGGAAAGGCATGCAAACACAGAACTAGCTATTCATTAGTGCAACAAAGCTTAACCTTGAATAATAAAAAGAAACAATGAGGCTGCTTTCTGCTGAGGCAGACAGTATGAGACAGAAGTTTCATTTTGATCATGGCACAAAATGGCAGCTGAATACAAAATGGTGCAGCAATTGCTAACTTAACTCGCACAATGCTAGAAGTCAGCTAGACATATTTTCAGTCCAACACTTCCCAAGTCCTCGTTTCGGCAAGTCACCTCCTTGTCGACATGATGCCTAACCTCACCCGTGGCAGCCAAGGAGCTGGCCTTGACCTTGGCACCGCCGCCTCACCTCCAGGACGCTGTGTATCATCGTAGGCTTTTTTTCTAAGGTACTGTTTGTTTGGGGGGGGGTGTGACTCCGTGCCCAACCTTACGCACCTGGTGGTCGGTGCCGTACTTGGATTTATTGATGTTATGATGCCGTAATAGCACCACCCCATTTCTAACAGTCACCATTGGACTGCAGCTATTATTTTGGCATCCACTAGTCTGACAAAGAAAAACATGGCTTGAGGTCTACCACTGTATCCCAACTGCTAAAGTGTAAAACTTGCAGTTTACCCTGTTAAAATAACATTTTTATCAGGTTAAAAACCTCCCTTTTAAATATTAATAAGTCATCCCTACGTGCCTTGAACCTACAAGTAAGGGTTCATAGTATTTGAAAGTTGGATATATAGAACATTAAATTTACCATGACATGGCCCTAAAAGCTATTTTCATAACTGTTCTATATAAAAAAACTAGAGTACAGATTTAAATACTGATACTGCTGTCTCAGGAATGGGACAAGCAAATAAAGAAACCACTATTTTTAATAGCTATTAAAAATCAAATTTGATGGTGTAGCCAGATTTGTAATAAAAATGAAGGAAAAGAAATGTTTAGAAAGTTACCCTTTACCTCCTCAAACTGTTAGAAGGTTAATGAACATAAGCCTCTGCTAGCTCAGAGCCTGTGATCGAGCCTGAAAATATGTGTGAAATGCCTTCCAGAAGCAAACAATAGGCTGACCTGAATGGTCACAGAAGGCTCTTCTGAACTCCACGGAATATGCAGGGTTGATAGCATCCAAAACAGTGCCAAACCTGCTTCACACTTGGGGAGCACTTTAAACGTAGAGAACAGGATGCAAAGATAAATCTTGTGTATCCCATTTGGTTGCTGGCAGACCCTATTTTTGTTTCTGGATTTGTTCTGTGTACAGTGCCTGCTTCAAACTGAATTTCAGTGTTAGATGTGTTAGGACACAAGCAAATTCTCTGATACTCTCACACACACCACAACCCAAGCTTATTGTGGCCGAAGAGTTTCACCATCTTCAAAATGCCATGACACGTGGAATTGTGGGCTTGTTTGCAGTAAGATAAATAGAACTACTGAAAATGGGGGTAGGATTATCCTTGAGTACTTTTACCCTATTGTTTTGGGAATACTCCGGAACACCCTCACACATTAGCTGGTGCCAAACATAAATGTGGCACCACAAGACACCTCTATCAGAACATTGCTGGACATGTGAAAGGATACCAGGTGGACTGAACCTTCTGCAATTGGCACCTCTGACTTGTGAGAAAGGCCTGAAAGAGGTTGGATCTCCTTCCACTTGAAATCCAAGGATAGAAAGATTCCAAGGATCATAAGACTGACTTCCTAGGTGGCTCCAAGTACATTAAAAAACTGAAGCAGGCATCTCTAAGAAAACATCTCAGCTAAACAACTGGCAACTGCACCTGGACTGAACTTTGCTGTCACTCTCTGTCTGTCACCTAGAGAGTGTCTACTTCTTCCCTCTGACGTCCTGGGGTCTTGAAAGTTTATTCCTTTGGCTGTTTGGGCACCAAATGAAGTTTGGGAAAGTTTTCAGAACTTTTGCTCCTGAGCTTCAAAGGGACTGACCGCAAAAAGTATTAGAACTGCAGTTCCATAGCGTTTGGACTGAATTTCAGGATTATCTTGTATGGAGAAGAGTATTTCCTCATAAAAGTGAAAAGTTTTTTTTTTTAGATTAGGATTCTAATTTTTTCAAACCACCCTACTTTCCGGCCTTAGTGGTGCCTACCTACTTGGTGATCAGACCGACGCTACATCGCGGTCGGCCTCAAATTATACTTAGATCCTGGTCTACTGTAACAATTGACTACCACTGATGCTTTGTGCTTTCTGACATTATTTTCCATTACATCTTTAGAATATCATATTGCCAATTCCGCTTACTTTATTTTATTTTTTTACTTTTATTTATTGAGATTTTCATGGTATACAGAGGCACAATGTTAACATCCAGCGAGAGATCAAGTCTCGAACATCTCAGAATGTATTAATCCCAGTTCCCCTTATTTGATTTTTGTTGTTTTGGTGTCATTTTGCTCACTTGATTTTTCTCTAGTTTCATAAATTGGAGTGAGATTTCGATTGCGCTGTGTTTTCGACTTCAGCTATTTTGAAACTTCTATAAGCTATTCACATTTTCTCTAAGTTAAGACTGTCTGCTCTGTGTCGCAGCTACCAGGTGTGGAGCTCAGGTTTAAATTATCAAAGTCTTTGACTGGGCCTAACACGTTAGTGATTGTATTACTTGTGGTTAACTATCACCCACCTCAAATAATAAGCCTCTTTCTCACAGGATAGAGGTGGTGCATGACAACATAAAAGCTAGTGATTATTGCACTCACAATAGGTAAAATATAGATTTTCTGTGGAAATCTAGTCAGCTATGTCTGAGAGGGCGGCTGGGTGGGTGTAAAGATAGAGTAAATGGAAATCTTGGAGGATGTATGGACAAAATTGTCAAATGAAGGATGAAAGGCTTTACAGATGGATGAGTAAGTCAAATGATGGGTGAATGATGTATGCATGCACACATAGATTATAGACATGAGAACGGATGGATGGATGGAATGGCCAATGTAGGAATGAAATAGTGAAAAATGTAATGAATGAAAATGAATGGATGACCGAATGTAAAAGTTAAATGGTGAAAATAAGCAGGTGATAGAAGGGTGAAAGGATGAATGAATATGTGTTTGGATGGAGGAGGCAATGAAGCTCTTCTAGGGAGGGTCAAACTCACTTGCTTTGCTTGCTTTGGTTAAAAGCGGGCGTATTTTCATTTTATACTTACTCCCTTGGCTGGGGGCAAGGGGGAGAAACTCACACCCTAGATTTTATAGCTTTCAAAATTTTCAAGCAAAATCTCTGATTCTTTCTGTCATGCACACCTACATTCAAACACTCATGCAAGTATATACACACACACATATTGCCCTTCAGCCTTGGGAGGTGCCAAGCTCTTCTAATTTTGGCACAAGAGCCTCAGAGGTCTTTGAGATGACCAGAGTCAGGCATCTGGCTCGAGCCTTTTGTGGATGACCCACCTCTACCTAGAGCAGAGCAGCTATTAGTCCGGTTTAAAGATTTAAAGAGGTCCCATTGGGGACTGCTTTTATCACAGTGAAGGGAGAGCTTGGTCCAGACAAACTCTGAAGGTAGTGGCATCAGCTGTTTTGGGACACTTCATCTCACTAACAGGCTAGGAGATCTTCTGAAGGGTTTAAAGTTTAGGTCTGACTGTTGGTGTATTAAAGCCCTTGAGATAACAAGGCGTTATGTCTATCAACACTCGCCGTGACCTTTCAGTACATTAAGACCAGGCGTGATGTATATTTAACACATTCTCCAAATTGTTGCCCTCTGACCAAAACTGGGGGTATATTTACAAGGAGGTGGAGGAACGCAGCATTAGCCTCCTTGGCCTAAACGCTGCACTCTGCCACTTCTGAAACGCAGGGCTGCAGCATGGTTGCCTCAATATGGTGCCACCCTGCATTTCCTCCTGTGCTGACGCTAAATTGAGCTGCCTAGTGCAAATGCAGGCACCTTTCCACCATAGTGCAAGGGTGCCTGTGTTGCAGGGGAAGATTGTTTATGTGCAGCAAAGTGTTCCTTCCTGTGCATAAACAATCTTTATATAGTGTTTTATAAGTTCAATGTGTGCTGCTTAATGCAGCACAAATAGAAGTTGCAAAACATCATTTTTTATTGATTGTTTATGTGCAGAAAGGCACACCTACCTGCACATAAACAATCAATGGCATTTTGCTGTTTCCATGTGAGCTACACAACGCAGCACAGATGGAAACAGTAAAACAAGGCGAAATCAAACATTTCTCCTTGTTTCGCCAGGGTAAGACCAAATTTTCCTTGGCATTAATTTTGGTACTGCTCCATATTTGCTCCACCCTTGTAAATATGGGGCAGCGTCAAAATCAATGAACGTGAGGGTGGAACGCCCACCGCAACACCCAATGCCATCCCCTTTAACGCTAAGTATACCGTGAAAGGATGTCTTATTTACAAGGAAGTGTAATGCCACGTTAACGCTGCCTTGTAAGTAAGTAAGGTGAAGCCCCTATCGCCACTACCACAGCCACAAAAGTGATGTTATGGTGGCAATAGTGGCTTGTAAATATGCCCCTGGGTGTCTTC
Source organism: Lissotriton helveticus (assembly GCF_964261635.1). Taxonomy (NCBI): domain Eukaryota; kingdom Metazoa; phylum Chordata; class Amphibia; order Caudata; family Salamandridae; genus Lissotriton; species Lissotriton helveticus. The sequence continues at coordinate 1,307,197,120 of NC_136061.1, forward strand.
ATGCCCCAGCCCCCATAGACACCATACAAGAAGAGACTTTGTGTGAATGAACCTCATCTGTTTCGCATCAACAGCTCTTAGCATTAATGTATTATATTTAGGGTCACTGGTTTATATGGTATTGACTTTTTTTTAACATTTCCGTCTGTATTCATCCATACCTATTTTTTGCTCATTTTATCTGCATTTATCCATATTTATTTGAGTTTATTTTTAAAAATTAAGCAGAAACTAGTATATTTCCATCTTATTTAACCGATACATATCCAGTCATGCTGAAGATAAATCAAGGTACTCCTATGAAAATATTCAAATTTCAGCATCAACCTTGTGCATATCTACTGCTGTTTAAGCCTCTTTACTGAAACACCTTTCTTTATTGACCCCCTTATCTATCAATCCACACAGCTATTGGCCTGACAGTCGTGAATCACACAAAAGCAACTCAATTTCCGTTTTTATCCACAATTAAAAATAAATACAGACAAGAAAATACATGGTTTTCTGTCTGTATTTCTCTATAAAAATCAGTAAAAATGGAAAACAGTGAGCCTTAATCATATTAGATCAGACTTCTCCAACATGTAGTTTATGAACTACGGGTAGCTCTCCAGCAACCAGTAAGTGCTCTATGCAGCCCAACTTATTACATTTTAAACTTTTGTTTATACATCCATGGAAACTTTGAAAAATGAGTGTATCTTCAGAACTCATAAGCTGATGTTTGGAGAAAAATGATTTAATTTTCAAACTGTATAAAAATAAAATATTTGAACATTAAATCAGACTGCACTCAGGATACTTATTACAAATATTATTACCTTGATGCCAGGCAATGTAGCGATGTCTGTTGTATTACCAATATTTAATAATTCCAAATCGATAAAGCATTTTTTGACATTACTACTAATGCACCAAGGACCTCACTGATACTACTCTTGCACAGAGTGACAACTAAGGCTATGTTGTTTGATGTGGTCACTATTATAACACAGATACTATTTGTTAGTAGCTCGGGATGGTTGTTATTAAATATAAGTGCCTCCTATTAAAGAACATGTTAGAGACACTTGAATTAGATAATACGCCTTGACTACTGTTGCAAGTCTCTCTCCTTGTTCAAGGGCGCGTTATTAATCCTTTAGAACACTCCCGGAATTAATTTGAAGAGCTGTTTGGAAACAAGAAATGTGATTGTATTTGACTTGGAGGACTTAATTTCATAACAGCAGTGTACCACGAGCTTCCAAAAATCGTGGCTACAAAATAAGCACATCTCAGATGTGGCGATGACAGAATGGGCAAAGCAAGGGCCAGAGTATTCAGTGCTTCTCATTGGGGGCCAGATCCATGACAGATTGTCAGAATAAGCACTCACATTGTAAAATGAAATTTAGATTATTAAACACACCCCATGCGGGAAAACCTGACTTTGATCAAACTCTCAGGGAACCAGCCCCTGGTGAGGGACTGTAATCAATTCCTTGCTACTTATTTGTAATTATAATTGTAAATGTATTCATATAGCACTTACTTGTGTGACCTTTGGCAGGGTGCAGCGAAGCTGGGGTATTTTAGCGTAGCCTACATGGGGTGAGATGCACTGAGGAACCATTCTTCAATGGGAATTGTCTCCTTTGTACGGATGCATGTTCTAATAGAGCTACCAGGTGACTTTAATGATCCAGAGGCATAGTGCTTCATGTGCTGGGACTCTGACAACAAACGGGTGCACTTCAAAGGGGTAACTGGTCTTTTGGTTAATTTAAATTGCGAATCTAAGCAAAGGGCTGGAAAATTGTGTCTAGTGGCATGCACTCATCTAGTAACGTGGGGGCTGAGAAAATATCTTAGTATCAAGAAAACAGTCTCTCAGCAAAAACGGTGTATTTGTCATTGATTGATTGCAGGTGTAGTCAGGAGCCAAAAAGGATACTGATAGCAGGGGAATATCTATTTGTTTTACAAACTATTTACATTAACAGCGAGTGACGACTGTGGCAAGATTTTCAACCAGGGTCAGATTGGGAAGGCAGGCAGTGGCCGATGAACCGGTGCCGCCTAAGTGTCATTTGTGGACCATTTTTTAAGCACTCTGTCACCCGGTCCACATAACCACACTATCTTCGCCAGCCCCCAAGTCAGGCCCCTGGATTGTAAGTCAGGCTGACTGTCAGGGCAAGGACCTGCGTCACTGGGCCTGCCGTGGCAGACATCAGCTTACCGCCTGTGGGGAAAGCGGTGTTCCTTCTCCCTTGCCGGGCTGTCAAACAGAGACGGGGACGGGAAGAGTAAAGCAGCCTTGCTGGGGGGTTCAGTGTCAGGTGATAAGGCCGTTGGCCCATCTCCACTTCAGCCCCCGTTGCCTCCCCCCACCGCCGAGGCCGGCCCAGAAGCTGTGCTCTCTGCTTCCTTCCACCTCTGCCAGGTCATAGCCCTGAGGCTATAAAGAGGGTCTGGGAGGAGGGAGTGGAAGCGGCCTCCCTGGGGCCCAGTTGTTGCTCTGTCTCCCACTGAGCAATCCTATCACATACAGGCCTTGGTGGACAAGAAGGGAGAGAGTTTGCAAGGGCTTTGCTGGGGGCCAGGTGTTGTCACCTCAGCCCCAGTGTCTTTCTGGGCTAAGTGTAAGCGTAAGGTAATGGGGGGGGGGGGGCAGTAGGGGGCGCCGGTGTGTTTGCATAGGCCTAGCTGTGAGACTACCTTGACCGGAGCTGCCAACTTTGGAAATCAGGAACTATGTTGGAGTGCCACGTTAGGTCAACATCTTGTGATTCTGTGTAAATCACTTAAACTCCAGAGGCAGAAAAAAAACCACATTTGATCTCCACTAACAGCAACTGGAGCTTATGTAAATAGATACAATGCCCTTGGGACCAATTCAGCGAGGTTACACTATATAAAACTACAAAAAACATTTTTTTTAAATAACCGGCCTTTGTTCATGTTTTGAAGTTCTGCAAACGGCAGAGATTGATAATTAAAGACGAATTTTTATATATAATAAAAACCTAATTCCTTTTTAACATGGATTTGTCTGCCCTTGTTAATTTGACGATCAGTCACGGATCATTAAGGCAACATTAGAAATCAATATAAAGTGCTTTTGCCTTACGTTTACTATTTAAAATACTGGATTTGTGTGATTTTTGGCATTTTCGTACAGGCCAGAGTATTAAAATACCCATCAGAGCAGGTGTTGTGGCTTTTGGACCATTCTATTTCACCGTGCCCCCTGGCCAAAACTCATTGCTTCTAGGATTTACCCACATTACTGGCTTTATAAGCTATAAAATGTTAAAATTACCAAACATTTCTTCAAACATGCGTCCAATGAGACTAACCAATTGGTGTGGGCCACTTTGTTTTAGGAATGCCCGGGCCTAATTGTGATGCCAATCCGACCCCTTTTTCAACCCAAGTGGAGTGCTCTTATATCAACAGTTATCACTAATAAATGTGTGTGCTACATCTTTTATGTAGCCAATAACCTCATGAAAATCTATTGTAGTGTGTCTGTGGGAGGCTCCATTGAGGTTTTGACTAAGCATTTAAAGTCGAGGATCGTTTTGGCTAAGCGTTTACACGTCGAGCGAAGTCAGCAACCTGGCACGGTATAACAGGCACCATTTGCTGACTTTGCACTAGGTCAATTTAGGCCCAGGCAAATTATGTAAATTAGTGGATTTCTCATTACCCTTGTAATGCAAAATTCCCCAAATTACACAATTATAACAATATTTCATAATTATTATAGCACAGGAGCATGGGAATTGAGATCGCCAGTGGCTTTTTGCAGCACTTATGTTGTTGGTAATATTATTGCTTTACCATTAAAAGCATCCTCGCATTTAAAATTAACATAAGAGTGCATTTTGCACTAAAATATAACTGGCCCTAACAGCTGGGTTTGCATTTTGCCCAATTACACGTAATTTCATTTCCAAAATGTTGTAGTACACGAATTTTGAAGACCCCTATTCTAGTTAAATCCAACTGAAGTAATGTCCTATTACTTACCGGTAATCTTCATTACTCTGGGTCCCGTTGTCCTCGTCCCCTTCATTAATAACCATTGAGATTAACCATCTCTCAGACAGAAAAAAGAAAAGGAGGTATGCTGGTACGCCCCTCCCTCTCCCTATAGGGAGTACATAAGGGTACAGTACCCAGCATGCCTCCTGAACCACCAAGCCCAAGATGAGGGCCGGAAAGCCCGGGAGGGAGGGAGGGATGTAATGAAGGGGACGAGGACAACGGGACCCGGAGTAATGAAGATTACCGGTAAGTAATAGGACATTACCCCCAGGTCCCTCCTGTCCTCGTCCCCTTCATTAATAACCATTGAGAATACCCAAGCAGCAACCGGCCATCATCAAACAACAAACCACCAGGACACAGCAGAACAGCAAAACCCAGCAATTTATTGAAAACAATAGCACAGCACAAAGGAAAACAAGGGGAATCAGGAACACACAGCCCGAAGAACCCCCAAACCAAGTTAGTGTAATCCTCCAGAACATTCTGGATACGGTAATGCCTAACAAAGGTATTAGCAGAAGCCCAAGTGGCGGCCCTACAAATTTCAGAAAGGGACACCCCACAAACCTCCGCCCAGGAAGCAGCCATCCCCTTAGTAGAACGCCCCTGAACCCCAGCCGGGGGGGAACCCGAAAGGGAATAGGCCAGAACAATAACCTGCTTCAACCAACGCCCAATGGAAGAAGAAGAAGCACGGCAACCCCTGGAGACAGCACCAAAAGAAACAAACAGGGAGTCAGAAAGCCGAAAGTCACGGGTCCGATCCAAATAAACCCGCAAAGCCCGGCAAACATCCAGCAAGGACCAAGGGAGGTCATCCCCGTCCACCGGAGCCGAAAGCAAAGCAGGCAGGACCAGCTCCTGAGAGCGATGGAATTGGGAGGAAACCTTAGGAACGAAGGAGGAATCCAAACGAAGAACCACCCCGTCAGCAGAAAAGGACAGAAAAGGCTCCCGAGCCATCAAAGCACCCAGCTCCCCCAGGCGACGAGCAGAAGTGATAGCCACCAAAAAAACAACCTTCAGGGTTGAGGTACTGGGTTTTTAAGAACCGGCACAGAACCGGTAACCCAGCGGTGTCAGGGTACACCCAGAGACCTCGGGTTCTTCCTGATCCAGACCACAGAAACTCAGAGTCTTCTAGGTGAAGTCAAAGATCGATTTATTGGCTGCAACCAAGGTAACAAGTGTCCTAGAAGTACAACACACGGGGAAGTATATTCTCAGGAGACTGCTCGAATTTACAAAGTCAGGCTTCTCTCTTTATACAGAATATTCGGCTTCAGGCAAACATTCTTCGAATTTGCAATATATCATTTACAGGTTTTGGTTACAAAGGAAAAGCAGAGTCATGATGACATGTACATATTTCACGTCGTGCTGCCCACAACAAATCACCCGGCAAGGCCCAACATTTCATCAGATATCGGTGGACCCCCAATAAAACAGGCACCTCCCCACCTTAAAGTAAGTGAAGCAAAAAGAGTAGAGACAGATGTTAGCAAGATACGGCAGGTGTGCGCGCTGAAATGGTTTTATGGCTTGTTGAGCCTTGATGTTATCTTGTTCGGCCACTGGGAGGGGAACTGACCTAACGAGTTTGGCCTGGGGAAATGGTTTCAACTTGCACAGGTCATAGAAAAGTCGATTAAGGAGTATGTGTCCTTGTGGAATTGAATTCAGCTGGATTAAGGCCTATGTAAAGGGCAACACATAAATGGAAGCCAAAGGTTTAGAACGCAAATGACGATTTCGAGGTGAAATCGTCACTTGAATATGCTGAAAATATCTATACATGGTGTGCTCGTCATTCTCGGTCTTTTGATACCAAATTCGTCATGTTTCGACGAAGTTTTAATTCTCGAGTCCAGAAAGATTACATGAATCCAGAATCTTCAGAACCACAAACCCTCCTTTTGCCCTTACATAGGCAATTAATCTATCCTCATGTTAATCTGAGTCCAGATCTATATTCCTAAAGTCATTGAGATGTTGCTGTAACATCATTCTAGTACTCAGTTCATCTCTTGATACAGGCTTCCTTACACATGATGTGACGCAAAGGCCACATATTGCAGGAGCACACTGTATGCATAGACAGAACAGGAAAAGAATGGCCAAGACCATCCCAATGACCATTAGAATTTTCCATCCCCAGGCGGATATCAGTTCCCAGAACCATCCCATTAACGACCAATCTCCTTTATCCACATGAATAGATTCGGAAATCTTATGTAGTTTGGAGATGGCCTGGTACACTGTTGGAGCATTATCTGGGATGAAAATGCAGCAACTCGATTGGATCAATCTACATACCCCACCTCGGTCTGCAAGTATGACATCTAGAGCGACCCTGTTCTGAAGGGTCATAAGTCGATCCGACTGGAGCTCAGCAGTCAAGTTACTAAGGGCACCAGCAGTTTCAATCACGGTGGACTCAACTACCCTTGTCAATTGCCTAATGTTCCTGCTGTTAGCCATGGATCCCCAGAACGGCAGAAAACCCTTTGCAAAGTCCCCAAATTCTTGACTTGCAGTGTCTTCTTCACTCAAAACACCTCTAACTATCCTTGTCCTGTGGTATTCTGCCGCTGCTGTGTAGGTGGGAGGCAACAGGAAGGAAACAAAACATGAGCCCAAAAAGTCAGGGGGCAACCATGTATAGGCTCTATCGTGGCAGATAAAATAGGTACCCTTAGCTGTTAGAAACACAGGGGAAGTCTGAGATCCAAAAACATACGTTTCAGTACAGATACTCTTCCCTAACTGAGCCCTGGGATTTGTGCCATTACCTTGCAGACACAGATGACCCTGATGGGGTACAATCCAAATCGGGGACGATCTCTTAGCTTGCTGTTTCTCACTCAGAATAGCTCCATATCCAGTCATGTTCCATCCTATGTATACCAGTGTCTCATCTCTCGGGATAGTCTCATAAGAAATACCTTCCTTAATCATGTCTACTATACCCTTGACTAGAGCACTTTATCTAGGATTGTCTGTTACAGAACGCAGGGGGTAGATTTCGTGTGCATATATGAACATTGTCCTATATGCCCATACAGAACCATTGTGACTAAATGGCAGGACCAAATAAGGGATACCTTTTTCCGTTGTGTGAGGCATAAGACCGCACACCCAACAGTTAGTTGTGTTCATTACAAGTTGGTGTTGGTGTAACAACTGAACAAAGGAGTTATTAATGAACTCCAATCTCCTATTTGATTCGTGGTCAGGCAGAGGGTGGAGAGAATGGGAGGAAACAGTAGGAGGAGGTATGGGTGATGCAGTGGGTGCAAATGTTACACGAAAAGAGAATAAAACATAACTTATTAGAAATATCATTACACTGAATAGCATAGACATACACAATATTATAAAACTTTTCCTTGTCATCACGTTGCACAATTTGTGCTGTAAGTTCGTTCGTTTGGCAGGTCTCTCCGCATCGGGAAACTCCATCCTCTCTAAAGTGCTGCCCGCGGTGGTAGGTTGCCTCTGCTAAGGGATGCTTCTGTCAGTCTAGGGCAACTCCCTTGGACCAACCAGAACTATCGACCTAACGTCATCAGCTGCACCCCAAAGACTTTAATCAGCCGCGGCCCTAGCAGCGGAACCCGAATGGCGGTTCGAAAAACAAAAATAAGCAAGTTTCTTAGATGGGAGAGCTGCACTTTCAAAAATAGTATTTGGGAGGAGAAAGAAATATCTTTTTATTAGTCCATGGATCTTGGTCTCAAATTGCAAAAAGGAAGTGTTTTCCTTTTATTAGTTCGTTTTTCTCGGTCTCAAATTATATTGTTGCCTTCCTGGTATTGTCTGATCCTGGAACAAAAGGTCAGGCTCTGTAGTGTTCAATCGATTGGGTGGCGGCACAGCCTTGTGCAAAATGTTTTCACTTTCTCGCTCAGAGTCAGTTCTCTTTACATGCAAGTTATTAAAAGGGACGGCATGTGGCACGGTATCAGGTTCTGGGTCAGCGACACCCTTCTGGACCCACTGGTCATAGGGCAGAGGGAAAGGGATTTTCTTACAATGGATCCCGTGGACCCAGTTGGCCTTCCCCTCTACCCGAACGGCTGATCTTGTAGAAAGAAGGACGAGATGAGGCCCGGTCCACCTGGGCTGGTCGTTCTTCGTTCTTTGGAAGTTCCTGACAAGTATCCAGGAACCAGGGTCAATGGTGTGACCCGAAGTCTCAGAGACCGGAGGCAGGGTGTTGTGGCCCTGTTGATGCAAAACACGCAATTTAGCTGTCAATTCATACAGATAATTAAGCAAAATAGGGTGTTCAAGCTCGCTGAACTTAGTGGGTCTAGGCACTCCCCATATGTTGGCTGGCCGGCCAAAAACTATCTCATATGGACTAAGTTTCACTCGTGAATGCACAGTCATTCTAGTGGACAGGAGTGCTAAGGGTAGAGCGTCAGGCCATTTAAGACCCGTGCTCGCTTGGATCTTGGCCAATTTAAGTTTTAAAGTGCCATTGTAACATTCTACTAATCCAGCTGATTGGGGGTGATTTGCAGCGTGGAACTTCTGCCGAATACCTAGCCCTTCACACACTCTCTTCATCACATGACCCACAAATTCACTTCCATTATCAGACCAGACCATTCTAGGCATTCCAAACCTGGGGAAGTACTCTTTCACAAGGGCTTTTGCTGTGGACAAGGCAGTATTGTCTTTTAGGGGATAGGCTTCTACCCATCTTGAGAAGGCACAAACAACAACGAGTACGTATTTTAGGTTGTTGCACCTCTCCATGTGGATGAAATCTAGCTGCAAAACCTCGAACTGATACGTAGGAGGTGCAAAATGACCAGCTGGAGTTGGGGTTCCCCTAACAGGATTGTGTTTCAGACATACCATGCAATTCTTGACAACATTCTCTGCACACTTGGGAATCCCTGAATTCTTCCATACTGGGGCCAACAACTCGCAAATCCCTTTTACGCTGATATGAGCCATTCCATGAGCCATTGTAACCACTGCAAGCACATATGCATCGGGTAACAACCATCTCTGCTGCTCTGATAATTCAATCCAGCAACCATTTGCATCCATTCTTCCCGTACTTTCTCTCCACGTGCTCAATTCTTTCTCTGTGGCCTCAGCTTGAATGGACTTCACACTCTCTATTGTGTCTTCAAATATTCCAACATCACCAGTCCATCTTGCAGGTCCTGCAACATACATTCGGCTCATTACATTCTTTGCCGTTTCTTTCGCGATCTCATCAGCAAATGCATTTCCAGAACCTATATCATCAGTCACCTTCTTGTGAGCACTACATTTCACAATCGCCATTTGCAGGGGCAAGGTCAGTGATTCAAGAAGCTCATTCACCAACTGACCATGCTGAATCTTAGCTCCATGCGACGTCAGGAACCCACGTTCTCTCCACAATCGCCCAAAACTGTGAGCCACTCCAAATGCATACTGACTATCAGTGTAGATAGTCACTTTCATCCCTTTAGACAACACACATGCTCTCGTGAGTGCAATCAATTCTGCTGCTTGAGCCGAATTATGTGGGACATGTGCAGCTTCAACAACTGTATGCAAAGTCGTGACAGCATATGCTGCAGTTGTGTCACTACTCGGGAGCTTAAAGCATGAACCATCCACCCATAGTGTACCATCACATTCAGCAAGAGGAGTATCAGATAGATCTATTCTCCCTTTCGTCTCTTCCTCTGTTCTGAGAAAGCAATCGTGCTGTTCTGAAACATCTGATTCCTCTGCAATTGGCAACAACATAGCTAGGTTCAAGGTACTGCACCTTTTTATGTGCACATGACTCGGTAGTAATGTCAATTCGTAACTGGACAGTCGAGCACTAGTTAAGTGCTGTGTCTTGGTTCTATTTAACAACGTTTCTACTGCATGTGGGACCATCACGACTAGTGTATTATTCATTACTAGACCAGCAGACTGTCGAATAGAGACAGCTGCTGCTGCTGTGGCCCTTAAACAACTTGGCAATGCTTTAGCTACCAGATCCAAAGTTGACGAAAAATAGGCACATGGACGCTGCCTACCTCCAAACAACTGAGTCAACACAGACAATGCACAGCCCTCTTTCTCGTGGACATATAATGTGAAAGGTTTACTGTAGTCGGGGGTACCTAACACAGGAGCCGAACACAATGCTGTGCGCAATTCGAGAAAACTTTTCTGACACTCTTCAGACCAAGGAATGGGATTGGGTGTATTTTTACACGTTAATGCCACCAAAGGTTTGGCTAATAACGAAAAATTTGGAATCCACTGTCTACAGTACGATGAAATGCCCAAGATAGCACGCACTTCTCTCTGTGTTCGTGGCACATTCAATTTCGCTATTGCCTGAATTCTTTCTGGGGTCAGTTTCCTTCCCTCCTTCGATAAGAGGTGACCTAAGTAGGTCACTTCTTGTCGGCAATATTGCAGTTTGGAAAGTGACACCTTGTGATGAAGTTCACACAGATGACGCAATAATGACAGCGTGGCCTTTTTACAAATTTCCTCAGTGTCTGCAGCAATGAGCAAATCATCCACGTATTGTACAAGAGTAGCACCTTCAGGTAAAACAATCGTATCAAGCTGTGTTTTTAGAGCTTGACTGTATATTGATGCACTTTCACAGTAGCCCTGAGGAGCGCGTTTAAAGCGGAAGCTGCGACCTCCTAAACTGAAGGAAAAAATATCCCTGCTCTCCTCAGCGATCGGGATGCTGAAGAAAGCATTCTTCAGATCAATCACCGAAAACCAAGAGGCAGATGCTGGAATCATAGTTAATAATGTGGTAATGTCGGGGACAACTGGGAATTGTGGCACAACTATTTTATTCACCTCTCTAAGATCAATCACGAATCTGTACACAGGTGGCTGAGAAGGGTCAGTTTGTTTTAAAACAGGCAGAACTGGACTATTGCAAACGTTGCCTCGTGTTTCTTCAATCACATCCTTTTAAATCAATTCGTAAACGATCGCTAGCAAAGCTTTTTCACCTTCACTCGAGATTTTGTATTGTGGAATTCGTGGCATTTTAACGTTGGCTTTCAATGTTACAACATATGGTGGAATTTCTAAAAGGCCTACATCATTAGGACCAGTAGCCCAAAGATTATCTGGAAGAAATGACAATTCTGCTGGAAGTTTATCCCTTGACAAATACATGGCAGAAACCACTTTCTTACCTAAAGTAAGTTGTACTCCTGAAGGAGAATAGTACAAAGTCGCATACAATCTTTTTAACAAATCCAATCCTAGCAAGTTTTCACCACAACCTGTTGTCAGAATGAGGGGTGCTTCGAATTCGCAAGGACCAACAGAAAGAGACAAAGGGTGAGATATCGGATTTCTAACTGGGGCGCCAGAAAAACCTACAGAAACGTTCATTTCGCCAGACAAAGGTGCGCCAGAGAGTTTGGAGTGCATAATAGAACTCTTTTGTAGCACCAGTATCCAACAGAAAAGGCTCTGACACACCTGATGTAATCACCTCAACGTAAGGTCCACTCTGATCTATTGGAACTGAAACAACTCCCTCTCTTTGTCTATGGCTGTCCTAGCAATCATTACCCTCCAAATACTCGTTTTCTGTATAGTAATCATCAACATAGTACTGAGCTGTCCTGTCAGAGGCATTGTTCTGCTGGTCGAACCTATTCATAGAATTTTGTGGTGGAAGGGGACGTGCGTTCTGGGGGACGTTTCCACGTCCTCTACCTCTAGACGCTTGCTGAACACCACAACCTCTTACACCAGAAACACCATTTGCACGTTGTAACAAAATAGGACAACTATACTTGAAATGACCTTCTTCCTTGCAATATGAACACTGGTTGGGGCCCACAGGGACACGTGGCTGAGTGTACTCGGCTCTTTGCGAGTTCCTCTGATACTGTTGAGGCTGCTGAAAATTATTTTGGTAGTGATTCTGACCATTATTATTTTGAGTACCACCACCACGTGGCGGATAGGCTTGCTGTAGCAAAACCTTCGTTTTCAGCTCTTTAGTTTTCTTTTCTACTCTATCTTTCTCGTCCTTGTCTCTATTTTCGTAATATTGTGCAGTGGCTAATATCTGCACTGAAGATGAGACTGCCCAAGAACTTTCTGAATCCTTTAACTTTTTACATAATTCTGGAAGCAGATTGTGCACAAATTTATCGACAAACAATCTCTGGCCACCTTCTGTGGTCATATCTTGACCGCTGTGGTCGACAAATGTTTCTTCAAACCTGGTGAAGAAATCTGAGACTGTTTCCTCTTTCTTTTGCTTGCATGCACATAACTTATCCCAATTTACACGTATTGCAGGCATTATCGTTTTCATGTAATCAACTATTCTACCAGGGAGTTCTGCTATCAAAGGCTCAGGCTTAGCACCACCAACTTGTCGGGCATCTGCAGCGGCAATATTAGCCCATGAGTCACCTAATTCCTGATCATGATCTGTATGACGAATTTTACCCCATAAAGGCTGTGGAACAACATTCCCAAATAACATATCGATATCGGCTAAATTCATTATACATGACCCAGCAGTCGGTGACAACTCTTTGTAATACCCTGCAAGATTTTTACGCGGATCAGGTAATGTCTGTTTAAGTGCTAAAACTTCAGCTCGCTTCCATGGGACATGTACCCATACACGCTGAAAGTGTGGCAGAATAGGTGGGTTAACAGTTGTGTCGCCCTCTCTCCATTGTGGGGGGACTTCTCTCATTGGGTATTGTCGCGCCTTTTTCCTACTAGACGCACTAGGCTCAGATTGTGATCCAGAACTGCTCCCCTTACTCCGGTATGATAACAATATTTCAACCGCTTGCTCTACATTGGGACCTACAATCATGCCCTCTCCAAACTTAAACCGTACACGACACAACTCTTGCGGGTTGCATTCCAGATCATTGTCTTCCAAATCTTCGCAAAGGAAAACACACATCTGTTCAAAAACATATCTCTGCGTCGGTGCTTCCCATTGATGGAAGACTTCCATGACAGACTCCACATCATACTTTACGGTGTCCATAACCCATTTCCGTGCTAAACGATTCAATGAGTCTCTCTCTTGATAGTCAGGCAGTCGACTTCGCAACTGTCTTCGTTCCATTTTAGGGGTCGTAGTAGGCGACCCGAGAAGAGGTGAGAAAAGGTTAGTGACAGTGCTGGCCATTTTCTGCCGAATGGAAGGTGAAACTGAAGGAAGAACAGGTGGAAAAACGGGGTGAGATAAGGCAGGGGCAGAGACAATATCAGAGAAGGCATCAGGAGAAATAGAAGGAGCACTAGGCAAAATCGTAGAGGGAGCATTAGGAGAAGTAGAAAGTACAGTAGGCAAAATTGTGGAAAGCACAGGTGAAACAGGTGTGATTGGTGGGCCTTGAGGAGGCTGCACCATAGGGACAGGAGCCAGCTGGAGAACAGCTGGTGAGTGCTGAATAGGAGGAATAGGAGGCACAGGTTGCACAACTAAAGGTTGCGGGGGTGCCGTGACATTTTGCTCATAGGGGGGTGGTGAATTTAATAAATGTGACATTAATGGATCTTTTCCGCACTCTTTTGCTGCTTCTTGCTGAAGAGACGGCAAAACTGGATAACATTTATCTATTGCCATTTTACGTTGCCTGTGCAACTGCTCACTCATCTGCTCTTCTTCATTGTCTTTAAACTGCATAGCAGCTTGCATTATTGAAATTCCCCCTTCTCTCTTATTTTTCTTAGCTAATTTGATTTCCTTTTGTTTGGCCTCCTTACGCCATAGGCGTAAAGAGTCAAACATCGCCGGCCGGGCTTTCTTTTTGAACAGTTTAATTTCAAGGTTATCTAAGATTTCGGTATCAAAACTACCATATTGGGGCCATTTTAAAACACCATCTTTCTTTGTGTATTTGATCCACACTTCATTGTATGTGATGGGGCCTACCCCATGTTTCACATATAACTCGTAAGTTGGAGTTCCAACCGGAGGAACCGGACATGAGTCCTCCAATCGGGAGTCCCTATTATTACAACCAAGACAAAACAAATTTCCAAGTCTAAGACTAGGCATCTTCGCTCTCTAGTCTAGTTCCAAACTTCAAAGGGTTATCGATTACGATATTTTTCGTGAATACACGAGTCCTTCGGTTTTGGTGCTTGCAAGTACCAACAATTATCCCAAAGGATACCCAAGACTAAGACCAACCAAGGACTGGGAGACGCTCCACTTATACTTAACTGAGATATCGATGACGTCACCAGAAGACTCGTCTTAGTGTTTCGCTCTACCAAACTTCAAGGGTCCAAATCAGGGCGATAGCCAGGGCAGCAGTCCTTGTAGCCGTCGGGAAGCGGGGAACCTCGCAGCAAAGACCTTTGGACCACGTCGACATGCAGGGGTCGATGAGGTGGTTGGCCGGCCTCCGGAATTTTCACACGAAGCTCCTCACGAACCTCTGGCTGACTGGTACCACTGGAATCGCCCCAAACATTGGGCGCCAGCTGAGGTCAGTGAGTTTTTAAGAACCGGCACAGAACCGGTAACCCAGCGGTGTCAGGGTACACCCAGAGACCTCGGGTTCTTCCTGATCCAGACCACAGAAACTCAGAGTCTTCTAGGTGAAGTCAAAGATTGATTTATTGGCTGCAACCAAGGTAACAAGTGTCCTAGAAGTACAACACACGGGGAAGTATATTCTCAGGAGACTGCTCGAATTTACAAAGTCAGGCTTCTCTCTTTATACAGAATATTCGGCTTCAGGCAAACATTCTTCGAATTTGCAATATATCATTTACAGGTTTTGGTTACAAAGGAAAAGCAGAGTCATGATGACATGTACATATTTCACGTCGTGCTGCCCACAACAAATCACCCGGCAAGGCCCAACATTTCATCAGATATCGGTGGACCCCCAATAAAACAGGCACCTCCCCACCATAAAGTAAGTGAAGCAAAAAGAGTAGAGACAGATGTTAGCAAGATACGGCAGGTGTGCGCGCTGAAATGGTTTTATGGCTTGTTGAGCCTTGATGTTATCTTGTTCGGCCACTGGGAGGGGAACTGACCTAACGAGTTCGGCCTGGGGCAATGGTTCCAACTTGCACAGGTCATAGAAAAGTCGATTAAGGAGTATGTGTCCTTGTGGAATTGAATTCAGCTGGATTAAGGTCTATGTAAAGGGCAACACATAAATGGAAGCCAAAGGTTTAGAACGCAAATGACGATTTCGAGGTGAAATCGTCATTCGAATATGCTGAAAATATCTATACATGGTGTGCTCGTCATTCTCGGTCTTTTGATACCAAATTCGTCATGTTTCGACGAAGTTTTAATTCTCGAGTCCAGAAAGATTACACGAATCCAGAATCTTCAGAACCACAGGGTGACGAACTTCATATCGACCTCCTCCAAAGGTTCAAAGGGAGCGGCAACAAGAACCCTCAAAACCAAGGGAAGATCCCAGAGAGGAAAAGAAGGACCCACCACAGGGCGGGAATTAGAAAAACTACGCAACAGACGGGAAACCAGACCATCCACATCCGGCAGATTCCCCCAAGGAGCCCGAAAAGCCCTGATAGCAGCCCACTGAGCACGGAGAGTAGAAACAGACAAACGCTTCTCGAACCCATCCCAAAGGAACTGGATAACATCCGGCAAAGGACAAACCAAGGGCGACAAAGCCAGGCCAAGACACCAATGCTCAAAGTTGCCCCAATGCCTACCGTAGGACTGAAGGGAAGAAGGCTTCCGAAACTGCTGAATAGCCAAGGCTAAATGCTCCAGGAGACCCCTATTCCGCCACCCCTGCCTCTCAACCGCCAAACCGACAGTCGAAGCTGCCGCAGGGGCAACATCAGAGAGGACCGTAATGGAGACGGAGGGAAGGGGAAGAACCACGGACCCCGAACAGCCAACAGCATCAGCGTGGGAAACCAAGACCTGCAGGGCCAGAAAGGCACCACCACCACCACCTCCCGATCCTCCAGCAACAGCCGGGACAGAAAGCGAGAGATCAGAACCAGAGGAGGAAAGGCGTACAGCAGGCGGGGAGGCCAAGGAAGGGAGAGAGCATCCACTCCCCAAGACCCCTCCTGGGGAACCCAGGAGAAGAAACGGGGAAGCTGCGCATTGAGCCGGGAAGCAAAGAGGTCCAGAAAGGGAAGACCAAACCTCACGCACACCAGATGAAAGGCCACCGGAGTCAAGGCCAACTCCAGGGAGGCAGGAAAAAAGCAACTGAGGGCATCCGCCACCCCATTGTCCACCTCCCAGACATGTACAGCCACCAGGGACAACAGATGGCACTCCGCCCAGCAAAACAACGGGGACACCACCACGTTCAGGGACCGAGAACGGATACCGCCCTGGTGATTCAAGTAGGCCACCGTCACCGAGTTGTCCGACCGAACCAACACATGCTGGCCCACCAGAAAGAGCCAAAACCCCCGGACAGCCCGACACACTGCAGACAACTCCCGCCAGTTCGAAGACCGATGACCCTCCAGAAGGGACCACCGACCCTGAAGGCACTCCGACCCCAAAGTCGCCCACCAGCCCAGAGCGCTGGCATCCGTCGTAAGGACCACCGGAGGAGGAAACTGCAGAGGCAAGCCCTTGTCCAGATTGGACGACAGAGACCACCAACGCAGGGCAGGAAGGATCGACAGGGACACAAGAACCAAAAGGGACAAGTCCCCCGACAAGGGATCCCATCAAGCCAACAGGTAGGACCACAGAGGACGAAGATGGAAACGTGCCCAAGGCACCGTGAACACCGTGGCCGCCATCAGGCCCCGAAGGCGCAACCAAAGACGGACCTGGAAGGACCGACCCACCAGAAACGGACGCGCCAGGGAACACAGGGTCACAGTTCGATCCACCAGCAGGAACACCCGATTCAAATCCGTGCGGAAACGGGCCCGATGAACTGCAAGTCCTGAGATGGGGGAAGCCGGCATTTGGAGAGATTCAACAGGAACCCATGGTCCCGCAAGGCCGCACACACCAATCTCTGATCCACCAACAACTGCTCCGCGGAGGGAGCATGCAGGAGCCAGTCGTCCAGATAGGGATAAACCATCATCCCCTGGAGGTGCAAGAAAGCCACCAAGGGAGCCACCACCTTGGTAAACACCCTGGGAGCCGACCTCAGGCCGAAAGGAAGAACAACAAACTGGTAATGGACCCCCAGAAGACAAAAGCGAAGGAAGGGACTGGAGGGAGGATGGACAGGCACGTGATAATAGGCATCCTGAAGGTCCAGAGTGCACATGTAATGACCCTGGAGAACCAGGGGAATCACCCTCTGAAGAGTCTCCATCTTGAATGGAATCCGCATGACAAACTTGTTCAGGGCCTTGAGATCCAGAACAAGACGAAACCCTCCAGTCACCTTGGGCACCAGAAAAATGATGGAGTAAAACCCCCGACCCAGCTCCCCTGGAGGAACCACCTGAACCGCCCCCTTGTCCAACAGAGACTGAACCCTCAGAGACAGTTCCGCACGTCTGGACGGGCAGGACGGCCAAGGAGTTGGACGGACCCCTGAGTCCGGAGGCAGGCTGGAGAACTCCACACGGTACCCCAAACGGATCACGTCCAGGACCCATAAGTCTGAACAGGAGGACATCCAGGCCGGAAGAAACAACCGAAGCCGACCACCTACCAAGGATCCGACCTCGGACCCCAGATAGTCAGGAACGAGGCTTCGCAGGAGGGGACTTCGCCTTCTTGTCCCGACCCCGACCAGGCTGAAAACGACCACGACCCCCTGGAAAACTGCCTGTGAGAAGAGGGTCGAAAGAAAGGCTTTGGCTTAGAAAACACCGGAGCAGCCGAGGGCAGCTTGAAAGAGGAGGAATGTTTCTTCTCCTTGAAAAGCCGATGAAGCCTGCCCTCCAACTCAGCTCCAAACAACATGGAACCCTGAAAGGGCAACCTCAGCGCAGCCGACTTCTGGGCCGAATCAGTCTTCCAGTCTTTGAGGACCACGTTCCTATGAGCAGCAATGCAAGCACCCCCCGACAGAGCAGAGGCACGCACCACGTCAAAGGACACGTCAGATAGAAACTCCACCTGACGCTCAATGTGAGCCAAAATGTCAGAACAGTCAGTGGCATTATCCATGGAACCATACAAAGTCTTCAAGTCTGAAAGCAAAGACTGAGCCACATAAGTCCCGTAAATGCCAGCCCGCAGCGCCAGATGGGAACCAGAATATACTTTACGAAGGGACGCGTCCACCTTCTTATCAACAGGATCCTCGGCCAAAGAGGTGCGCCTCACCAGACTCGCCACAAATGAATCCACAGGAACAGAGTCCGGCAAATCCTTAACCATATCCTGAAGAGGATACAGCCTGGCCATGAAGCGAGGAAGCAGGATGCGATCCGGATCCTTCCACTCCCGATCCAAAACCTCCTTCACACACAGATGAACAGGCATCACCACTTGCGCAGAGTACTGGAATTGGCGAATCAAGGAACCCCCAGAAGTACCAGGGACATCATCCGCAGGGAACCCCATATTAGCCTTAACATGGCTCAACAAGTCCGGCAACATATCCTTATCGACATATTTGCCTTTCACAGAATCAGCGTCCAAACCCCCCTTCTCTGAGCCAGAAGCATAAGAAGAAGAAGATGGAGGCGGAACACCTCTGGACCGCGACTTGGAGGATCCCTTGGACCTGGGACCCCCCATCTCCAAAAGAGTCTCCTTAATTAGAGCTTTCAACCTGGCATCACCACCCCTGGGACGATGCCTAGAACGGGCAGGAGAAGGAGAAGAGAACGAAGATGCAGAGGAAGAGGAGGATACAGCAACATGCCTGCTCTTTTTAGCATGTTTCCCCATGTCAAAGTCCAGCAGGAAACACAGAGCAGAGCAAGAGCGGAGGCGCACCCTAGCCAAGCCAGCAAGCCAAGCCAGAAAGCAAGCCAGGGAGCGAGGCACTCAGGAACACAAGAATTGCACCGAGCCAAACAGCAGCACCACGCACCAGCACCAGCACCAGCAAAAAACGAATGCAGGGACAATGAAACCCACAGCCGCTTAAGAAGGAAAAAGAAACCTCTACGCGGTACTTACATGAAAGACCGGCAACACCTCCAAAACACTGCCGCCAGCCGATCATCGAAAACGCCTGACTTCCTGCCCCCAACAAACGAAGTCAGGCAGAAACTGGAAGGAAGCGCCCCAGCCACACCGGAGCCGCCCCATCACCGTTGCAATCCCTCCAAGAGCGCCGCGTCCCCAAAAAGCCCGGCAGAACGGAGACGCGGCGCGGACACCTCCAGGGCAAACCGGATCCAACATCAAAGTCCAGCAGGAAATATCAAGGATCCGACCTCCGAAAGAAAGCAAAGAACAACCCGGAAGTGCCGCAGGAAACTCCCCAAGCCCGGCAGGAGGAGAGACCCGGGAAGACCAGCCCTACCCGAAGCCCAGCAGCAGGTAAGCCCCAGGAGCCCACCGGCTCCTGGATCCATGCAGAAAAAACTGTCGACAGACAGAAAAAAGAACAGGAGCAATGCTGGGTACTTTACCCTTATGTACTCCCTATAGGGAGAGAGAGTGGCGTACCAGCATTCCTGCTTTTCTTTTTTCTGTCTGAGAGATGGTTAATGTCAATGGTTATTAATGAAGGGGACGAGGACAGGAGGGACCTGGGGGTAATAGGCTGCATCTAGAAATGTCACAGGCAGCTGCCACAAGCCATCCCTACATAGCTAAATGTGAAATGAGTGGAGCAGAAGCGATCAATATGGAAGGAGTGGGCAAGAGCTGCCCAAAAGGCTGGGGACAATTCACCTTTATGCAGCAGGCAGGGTAGAGAGGAGGCTGTACTGAAGAATTTATGCACTAGAAGGGCCTGGGGAAGGGCGATGGCGATTATGCAGAGTAAAGGCATCTTAGGACCCATGCTGCTCATGCTGCATGGTTCCTATAATGCTACCATCTGATCTGATCGAGCTGAGGGCAGCTGGCTTCTCGTGCTTGCAGGTGATGAGATGGGGCGGCGGGATTAGTGTGATGTCAGGGCTTTAAGTGGGATGAAAAAACTGAGGGGGGGTGACTCTCAAAGGGGCATAGCCAATGTAATTAAGGTGCGTGGCTTAAAGGCACGTAAGCTAAATATCTATGCTTAGCATAGTGTGCCACCCGACTTGTATTTTGCTGTTTCTGTCATTGCATCCAGATATATGATACAACAAGTAACATCATACCTACAACAAGTCAGGACTATTGGCCTAGTCAATGGTTGTTAGTTGCATAAGATAAATAAGCAGCAAATATGGCTTGTATATAATATTGAAAAAGCTTCCACTTAAAGCCCTGGTGACACCACGACGATGTTGCTGCTCCTCAGTTTCAAAAAGGGAAGGAAAATCCAGTGAAAAATGACTCTCTTTAAAGGATTTCTCTTCCCCTACAACACTCACCTGGCATGACGTCATGCCGTAACTTCTCCACTTGGGCAAGCTAGTGATAGGAGATGCTATATACATGTTCTACCTTCCTTTGATCTTTCTGGCATGACAGGCTTATTTCTCGTGTGAATATTGTCAACTCAGAATTGATGGCATTTTAGGGCGAGCGGAGAGGATCTAGAATATTTTAGGTTCCTCTAACAACCAGATTAGGGCACTGTTTAACCCACTTTGACACCTCTCACAATGAAACGGGTGTAGGCTGTGGCTGTTGGGGCGACGTCATTGGTTAAACTAATCTGCCTGAATGAGTATCCTTTCTGGTTTGTATTTTACAGTAGCATACAATTTATTTATTTTTTACAGAGTTTTATATAGCGCGAACTAGACCCTAATCAGGTATCAGAGCACTTTACATAGCACCAGTTGCATTTCATGAGGACACATTCATTTTTGTTAGGCATAGGGAGATTAAGTGATTTGCCCAGAATCACATGATGTTCAGGCCATTGCCGAGACTCAAACCCAGGTCCCCAGATTCAAGGTTGACCACCCTAGCCATTAGGCCAACTCCTCTCCCCTTGATGTCAGATGAACAGCATCTGACCTATTCCATCCGCATATCTCATACTCTTGTCTTGATATTTATCACTAATCCTTATGGGTTCCAGAGTAGTGTGCTACTCGACAAAAAAGCGCATCAAAACCCCATCAGGGGTAGCAAGCGCTATATAAATACAAACCTCTTTCCCTCTTCTGTCCCGCAGCCTACCCTACTCTTTCCAAATAACTGAATAACATATCCACCACTCAAAGTACTTCATATTTCACTATAATAATTGTCAACACTAATCCTTTATGGGTTCCGGAGCAGAGCACTACTTGTCAGAAAAGCGCTTCAACCCCCCACAAGGGTAACAGGTGCAATATGAATGCAAAACTTTCTTTCCCCTTCTATCCCTCCTCTATCCTTCTCACTCCAAATAACTGACTAATATCCACCACTCAAATTTCTTACACATTTCACCATACTAATTCACCACTAATCCTTCATGGGTTTCTGGAGTAGAGTGCTACTCGCCCCAAAAAAAAGAACTTTAACTCCCTATCAGGGGTAACAAGCGCTATATAAATACAAACCTTTTTTCCTCCTCATGCAGGAGAGTGGTGCGGATCATAGGCCCAGATGGCAG
The DNA here is from genome assembly GCF_964261635.1 of Lissotriton helveticus. Taxonomy (NCBI): domain Eukaryota; kingdom Metazoa; phylum Chordata; class Amphibia; order Caudata; family Salamandridae; genus Lissotriton; species Lissotriton helveticus. Next base: position 1,307,218,761 of record NC_136061.1, read on the forward strand.
CGGCTCTCCGGAGAGAGGTGCTTTGTTCATCAGCTACTCAGGGAGCACCACTATTGAGGCCCAGTCTTGCAGGGGAACAGTGCGGCGCAACGGCACACCTCGCTCCGGAATCTTCAAGTGCTGTGCTTCAAACCTCATGCACTCGGTGAGCACTGCAAAAGAGGTGTGGCGTGGGTCATCGGGTTCCCAAGGACCATTTGAGCGGAGGGCAGCACCATGACTGGGATCTTCAAATGAGGTGCATAGCAGAATCGCCACCCAGGGAGCACAGTCCTCGATGTTGGGAACTGCAGGGGAGCAGCGCAATGAAGCGGCACGTACCACTCAGGACCGTCCAGTTGGGTGCCTCACATGGCAGCCACCCAGGAGGTGCAGTCCTTGAGGCAAACAGAGAGAGAGATGTAGTGAGGCTTGTAGGGCTCCCGTAGGCAGTCTCTGAAGGCGCACCATAGCACCTCAATTATTGGAAGGTGGAGAGGGATGGTGTGAGGCTCGTCAGGCCCCCTTTAGACCATTATTGCAGGTGCCCCCCAGCACAGCAATTATCGAAGGCGGAGAGAGATATAGAAGGTCATTGGGCTCCAGTAGACCGTCTCTGCAGGTGCATCACAGAGCACACTTATCAGAGGCGGAGGGGCTGGTGATCGTCGTGTCGAGATCTCGAGGCATTCAATCCAAGCAGGGAAGTGGAGCATCAGGAGTCAAGGAAATCCTCTTCGCAGGTAAGTCAAAAGTTGGCCCATGCGATCCATTGTCATACGGTAAACGATGCCAGAGAGAGAGAGGGGCAGATGGCGGGGCTAACCAGGGGATATAGACTGATAAGGTAATCCGCCAACCCTGGAGCCCCTGCAGGAGCTCCTACTTGGTGGCCATCTTAGGGATGACGGGACGATGTGGGTGTCCTTTGGAGGGGTGTTCTGGACATGATTTTGGGCACGATAGTGGAGGCAGAGTCAGACCATTATACTATCCGATTTCAAGAGGGCACTTCATGTTACTTTTCAAAATCCATAAAAGAGTTGTGCGTCTAGCCACAGTTTTTTTCTTTGTTTCCTGTTTTCTTTGTGTGTATTTAGGCATTGTTACTTAGGCACCGTTATAGTCAACGCTGAATGCTCCGTTGGGATTGTTGTCGACTTGTCATGTGATTTGCATCATTGTGATTATTACGCCCCTTTTCCAATTGTTTGCTGCAGAACATTGGAATGTTTTCACTCCTAGTTTCCAGTTGCCTTTATCACTACCTTATACTCAGGGCCCCTGGAGTTATGCAGCAGAAGGGGGCTAAATTACGCAGAAGGGTTGAGTAAATTGTGCGGCAAGAAAAGTCAAATTATGCGGCTTAATGCAGAAGATTTTGTGGTACTAATGATGGAGCGAGATTTAGAAATAATTTTATTTCAACTCGTGAAGTCACACTTCCATAATGAAAAATAATTCTACTAACGTTTGGTGCTGTGTTTATATTAATTCAACCTAGATTAAAGTCTTATTACACGCGGGATATTAACATGTGTGCTCATAAACGTGCATTATTGTTGCATCTTTTTGTTCGTACAAATTTAATAAATTAATATTGTCTATTTGTCATGTTATAACTAATTGCGGCTATTTTTAAAAGTAGCATGTGCTTGTTTTACTTTCCCTGTGTATGTGGTGTCACTCTATTCTCTTTAGGTGCATAAGGAATTTCGATGAATTAATGAAGACTGGTAGATATAAAAAGCTGCTTTATTTGTTCGCTTCAGCTAGGTAATTTAGACTAATGGGTTAATCATTAGCAATGGTGGGTGGCAACAGAACAAACTATATTTCTCGCATAAATTTTTCTTTTGAGTTTGTTTATATAATAGTTACCGATAAAATGGCTGCTTTGGGCCTAGTTTACTCGTGTCTGCTAAAATTCTGCACGGAGCAAGAGAAAAAGTCCATTCTGAGAAAAAGTTTTCATCATTGTATCAACGCTTGGCGAATGTTATGTGACTCTGACAATTTTCTTGTCAGACAAGGCCAAGGCCAGGAACCGGCAGGAGGAACATTTGATAACTTTGCATCCGAGGAAGCAAAATAACATGATGACAATTTTATGCAAGAAAATGTTGCAACCTGAGGAAGCTTCGTTGTTCGAATGTTAGAAACAATGGACTCTAAGAAAGTGACGGAACTGATATTTTGAAAAATGAGGTGACACGTCGCCTGTCATTTCTAATCAAATGAGACTCCGAGTTTGCAGAAAAGTATTTCTTTTACTAAGATTAGTTTAGCGTAGAAAGGTATAAAAACCCATTCCCCGTGGAAGGGTTATGCTTGCTGCTGCTTTTGCTGACCTTTGGATGAGGGTGTCGTGCTGACGGACTTCTCTTGGAGCACGTAAGAGCCCTTAAAGACTTTAACTTTTATTTCCATTTATTTAGTATAGTTAGGGACTTAGGTTTTGGAAAATGCCAAACTAATAATTTCAATTGCAATAATACATTTTAAATATCATGATGCTATTGATTTACTTGCAATGATTCAAATAAAAATGCATTAATAAAGAATTTTTAAATTACAAATCCAAAATAAATAGCTAATAAAAATCTTACTTTTGAAATCAAGCTGGTCTTGTTATTTCATGAGTTCAGGTTATCATTAGTTAGATTCTATCGCTATAAGTGGCTTAATAGTGAGTGAGGTTTGTTGAATAATGATTTTCATTTACCGCGGTTGTATATAAATGTATATAATTTGTGAATAGGTTTATTAGGCCACATGATTCAGTTGGTCAAAATATGTCATGTATGATTAATGGGCCTTGGGTTTGATTTATAATTCATTGGGTATACTACGGAGTTGGGTAGTGTAGTTTATGACATATTTTCTATAGGCCGCTGGATCAATTACCTTGGTAGCAGATTTGATGGTTGCTATGGTAACCAACATATAATATGGTAGTTACATAGGATCAATGTCTAACATATGTTGAGTCCGTTTTTGTGCTATATATAAGGTTTTTTCCAGCAGCGTGAAAATTCCTTGTTGTACCGGTACAAAATAGTGTGATGAGAAGGTAGTCACACAGCACATTTGATCTGTTTCAGAGTAGTGGTATCGCCGTGTATCACAAGTGTTGTCGCCGTGCAACACAAGTTAGGGTTAGGAGTGAGTGTTGTATAGTGAGGATTATCTAAGAAATTTGAGCAGCATGAGTATAGGGACAATGAGCCTGTCATAAAACTCACTGTGATAAAAGTAATAGTATATATTCGAACTTGGATGAAGGGTAAGATAACGCCGCTTATTTTACTAACGGTGCATGATATCTATAAACAGGTGAGAGTCCTGTAGGGATTTCATGTGTGTTTGATTAGGGATACTTTCCGTTTGAAAGTGTGTAATTGTTTTATAATAGTGTTCAAGTTAAACTTTGAATTGTCACTTGGATGTGGATTCTGAGGGAAACGAGTTCATTATTATTCGTTTGAAGGGTAGAGTAAAAGGATTACTTTATCGGCAGATGTATATTCTGTGAGAATAGCGTCGTCTATTCCACGCATAGAATTCTTGTATGATCGAAATTCTATCACTTTATTAGAGAAACAGACAGATGAGTCTTTCTTGCGGTTGTTGAATTAATTTTCATTGAAAAAGCTTTCTTAAAATGGCGCTGTGAAAAGTTTTTGTGAAGGAGGGGTGAGCACTGGGAGTGAGACACGAGAAACAGCAGCAGCTGTGTACGTCACACGGTTCGCGCAGTGATTGGATAGCATACGTCACAGGCTGTATACTGATTGGCTCTCGTAACTCTGACGTGCTGTAAGCTGATTGGTTCTTTGAGAAAGAACAGTTTCTATTCGTTGAGCAAGGTTGTGACGTAGCTCAACTCTGATTGGCTTGTTGGTGTGTTTCGCGCACGGATTGGCTAGTGTTACGGAACATCCAGGAAATAATTTTACAATCATTTCAACTAATTGGATTTGATTTGAAAAATGAGTTATTATTTTAAACATGTTGAGAAAAAGCCTACAATGCTTCAGAAGTTAAAACATTTTATTTTACCTGACAAGAAAATAAAAACGCGAGGTGGTAAATTACTTCATAAATACAAAACACCTGCAGCGTATATGGAAGGTGAATATGGTTATCATACGGTTTTGTGGTTTGATGTCTGGAAGCATTATACAAAGGATGACGGTGTTTTGTCTTGGCCAGAAGATGGTTCATTTAATATAAAAAATTTAAGAAATTTGAGAGAAAAGATGAAGGCTCTTGTACCAAAACCAAGACCTACTCAATTTGAAGCTTTAGTTGAATGGGAGGATGAAATGTTTCAACTACAAAGAGAAGCGAGTGGTATTAAAAGACCTCTGAAAATACCAAGCTATAGACGAGAGACTCATGAAGATAGAATGCGTATGTGGAGACAGGGAGACATGTGTGATGGTCTCTACTTAATTAGAGAAATGGTTTTAGGATCTCCTGGTGAAAAAAGATCTGAAAAGAAAAATAACATAGTTACAGAAAGTGAATCTGAAGACGCAGTTTTAGAAGAAATCTTTACTTCTAATAAAAGGAATGAACCTTTGAGACCTCCTCGATCATGGTCTACTCCGATGGTTTCTACTGAAACCACACCAAGTGCACCTCCGATTAATGAATCTTCCAAATTGTACCCAAATAATTCTGAATCATTTGAAACTCCAGAAAGATTAGAAACAGGAACTAATGCTGCTGTTTATATGGGAGGTAAACATTTTTCGATATTTCCAAAGGAAAGGGAAGCTCCTAAAATTTTAATAAGAGAAATTAGAGATGAAGAAGTTGTAAATACTTCAGAATATTTACGATCAAAGGAAGAATTAATTCGACAAATAACTAAAGGCATGGAAGCTGTGACAGTTCCAGTAACGATTGGTCCTGTTCAGCCTGTTTTTGATCAGAAAGAAAATAACAGGACAAGTTTAACTATTCCTTTAAATGCAGAAGTTCAAAAAGGTGCTGAAAATTTTTATTCAGATTTATCTGAAATTAGTCATGAGAAAACAAAAATGCCTGATTTAACTTTCAATGAAGGTTCTTTTAACAAATCACCAATGGGTGCAGAATCTGATGCTGAAACTTCTGAAAGAAGAGGGTTAAGTCCTAAACTTGATGTTGCAAAATTAAAAGCAAATTTAGAGGAATTAATAATTGGCACAATTGGTTCTGACAGTTTAAAATTTTATCGTGATGATGAACTACTGTTCATCTGCAAGAGTATTCAGTAGAAAACAAAAAATAAATATGATCAGTTGGAAGAACTGGCAGCAGAACTTGAAATTGATTTAAGCAGACAAAAGAATTTTGGAAAGCATTACAGATTAGATTTTACAGAAAAAGACATTGAGAACTTGAACTCAATGGGAAGGATAATGCACATAAAGGATTTGATTGTTTACATTAAAAAACTAGGTGAATTGAGCAAATGGAGAGTGAAGTGGACAAGAAAGAAGGAGGATGAAAAACTAGAAAAATTATCTAAACAGTTTCCAATGAGAGAAATTGCTGGTGGAGGTTATGTTCATGTCCCTTGGTCGAGACAGGATATTTTACTTTTCACTAATGATTTTCCAAGGTTGAGAGAGAAGCCTGTTGAATGGTATCGACAGGTAGACCGGTTTATCAAAGTCTCAAAAGTTCTGTGGATTGATCTGGATGGATTTTTTGATATCGTTGTTCCATCAGATCTCTGGACAGAATGTAAAATTGCTATAGGTTGGCCAAAAGAAGAACCGGAGCGAATTAAAGAAACAGGTGCTCCTGCTCCAATAGTAATGGACTTTTATGGAAAGGTAATTTATTGGTTAAAACAAAAAATTGTCCTAAAAGAAGTTGACTGGGTTAAAATAGATCGAACGAATCAGGAACCTAAAGAGTCAGTTCATTCATTTTATGAAAGGTTATTGTTGGTTTTCAAACAATATAGTGGCTATGAAAAATTGGATGAAAAGGATATGAGCCATTTTATCTACAGATTTGTTTATGGTCTTAGACCAGAAGTTGGAGAAATGATCAGGAATAGTATTGTCGGATGGCAATCACTTTCAGTTGACGATATCCTGAGAAAAGCTAAATATTGTAGTGATGAATTAGAGGTCAAACAAAAGAAGTTGAAGGAGAAGGCGATGTGGGCACAAGTGAAAGTGGCTGAGCAACAAATTGCCAGTCTTGAAAATAAAAATGCAAATTTTATTCAAAATCAGAATCAAAATCAAGGTCAAGGAAAATTTAAATTTAATAATAATAAAAGGTATAATGCTAAAGTTGAAGATTTGAAACAGAAATTGCCTTGTTTTAATTGCGGCGAAATTGGACACTGGAAAAGTGAGTGTAAAAACCCACCCAGGAATTTTAAAAATCCATTGTGAAACCCACAGATGCAGAACGATGTTGATCTGCAGCAACAGCTACGGTTGCAGCGTAAACTGAATGACCTGAGTCTTCAGCGACAGCTACAAAATCAATTGATTCAGCAGCAGAATCAAATTCCACAACCTCCTTTTCCTAATTCTGGGGGAAGTCAAAAATATAATCCAGGTGTGGGATTTGAAGGAGATGATCAGGTAATAAGGACTCAAAGACAACATTTGCAAAATGCTTCAGGACAGTTTTTGTTAACAGAAAATCAAGGAAGTGATTCTGATGACTACTTCTGACGGTGCCCGAGAGAGGGGGAAGAGTGTGTGATTGGAGCCACTCTTGAGGTTGACCAGTCTGGTCCATTTGTAAATGGGAAAGTTAATGATGTAGACATCACTTTTCTAGTGGACACTGGTGCTACCCGTTCTACTGTTAGATCAGTGGAAATTGAAAACCTACCTCTCTCTGGGGAAACCATCCAAGTTGTCGGAGTAAGTAATCAACAAATTAAAACTGACATAACAGATCCAGTGCAAGTTGAGATTGGAAATTTTAAAGACAAGCACAGATTTGTAGTTTGTAATAGCAGTCCAGTGAATTTGCTAGGAAGAGATATATTGTGCAAGAGGAATTGTAGAATATATTGTTCTCCTGAGGGTGTTGAATTACAAACAATGGAGGAAGATGGTTTATATAGAATGACAATGATGTTAGTGGAAACAGAAGAAACTAAATTGTTTCCTGCATTTGAAAAAGAAAATGTACCTGAAGAATTAAAAGATACAGTTAAAACTGAGATTTGGGATTTGACTGGAAATGAAATGGGCCTGATGAAACATATCGATCCAGTCAAAGTTTCAGTGAAGCAGGGAATAGAATTCCCAAACATTCCTCAGTACAAAATGAAAGCAGAAACCATTGAGGGTGTTATTCCAGTGATTGAAAAATTCATTAAACAATGTGTTTTAAAAGAAATCGAGAGCAGCCCTTGTAATTCTCCGATTATGGGAATTAAAAAATCAAATGGAACATATAGAATTGTTCAGGATTTGAGAAAGATTAATCAAATTGTCGTTCCATGTTGTCCAGTTGTTCCAAATCCAGCAGTCATTTTATATCAGATTCCACATGATGCTGAATGGTATACTGTCATTGATCTTTGCAATGCATTATTTACTGTTCCATTGCATCCAGAGAGTCAGGAAATTTTTGCTTTCAGGTTCCAAAATAGGACCCTCGAATGGTGCAGAATTCCTCAAGGGTATACAGAGAGTCCTTCTATTTTTAATGAGTTGTTGAAGAGATCTTTAGAAGATCTAAATCTACCTGGCAGATCGACATTAGTGCAATACATTGACGATCTACTAATTGCAGCAAAGACAAGAGAAAATTGTGTGACAGACACAATTGTACTTCTAAATCATCTAGCAGATGAGGGACATAAAGTGTCTCCTGCAAAATTGCAGATTTGTAAACAGGAAGTGAAATATCTTGGTCATAGAATTGCTAAAGGAATAAGACAGGTGACAATTGAAAGAATTAAAATGATTCAAGCAATGCAACCTCCAAGAACTCAAAGACAGGTCAGAATGTTTTTAGGAATGGTTGGTTACTGTCGACAATGGATAAGTGGATTTTCAGTAATTGCGAAACCACTACAGAAATTGACTAAGTCGGATGTAAAAGATCCAATTGTTCTTAATGAAATTGAGTTAGAAGCTTTTGAAAATTTAAAGAGAAGTTTGTGTGAAGCTCCGGCTCTAGGCATGCCAAATTATGAAAAAGATTTTGAATTATATTGCAGTGAAAGAGAAGGATGTGCATTGTCTGTGTTAATTCAAAGACATAAGAATTTGAGAAAACCCATTGCATACTTCTCAGCAGTTCTTGATCCTGTTGCAAAAGCCTTACCAGGTTGCTTAAGAGTAGTTGCAGCAACTAGTGTCAGTCTGGAACAGAGTGAAGGGATCATAATGGGGTTTCCTGTAAAAGTATATGTTCCCCATTCAGTTGAAATACTCTTAACAAGGAGTAAAACACAACATCTGACCAGTAATAGATTGACAAAATACGAAAAAATTATTCTAGGAGCAGATAATGTTTCTATTGCAAGATGTGTGAATTTGAATCCTTCCACATTATTACCTGATTCTGAAATTATTGATGAAAATGATGTGGAGCATGAATGCTTGGATGTTATGGAATACTGTACTAAGCCAAGGCAAGATATTAAAGATGAACCTTTGCCTGAATCAGATTTTGTCTACTTTGTAGATGGCTCCTGTTTAAGATCAGAGGGAGGTGTTTTGAAAGCAGCATATTCAGTCTGTACAGTTGCAGATGTTGAAGAAGCTTCATGTCTTGAAGGAATTCGTTCAGCACAGGTGGCTGAATTGATTGCTTTAATTCGTGCCTGTGAAATATCAAAGGATTTGAGAGTTACCATAATAACTGACAGTCAGTATGGGTACGGAGTTGTGCATGATTATGGACAGCTCTGGTCTCAGAGAGGCTATTTAACTTCTGCAGGATCTCCAATTAAAAATGCAGTATTTATTAAAAGACTAATTGATGGCATACAGTTACCAAAAGAAATTGCTGTTGTGAAGTGCGCAGCTCACAAAAAAGGTGAGGATTATATCACCAAAGGCAATGCTTATGCAGATGAGACGGCAAAGTATTGCGCAAGAAATGGTTGTGCATTTAATCGGGAAAAGAGTAAAGAAAGTGATTCGAATTCATTAATGTTAACAACAGTGGTTGAAACATGGCAAGAAATCAGTGATTTACAAAATGAAGCTGATGATGAGGAGAAAGACACATGGTTAAAGGCAGAATGTAGACCACGAGATGAGGATGGAGTTTGGACCTACAAAGATGGCAGAGTAGTTTTACCTAATTGTATGATTGCTGATATGGCCAGATTGTATCATATTATATATATTATATCATACGAAAAAAAGCCAATACTGCTACATGAATTTTAAAGTATTATTCTATTCTAAGCACACGATCAAAACACTATGCAAGAGGGACAATTTTTTCATCAGTCAATGTTAATTTTGCATTTTATTTGCACATTTCTGATTTGATGTTTTTTTAAACACATTTATATATTTTCAAAAACATATTATACAACACATCACAAAGATATCAAAAACAACAATTTCTTTTTTTCATACCTCATTCATACTCATTCATGCAGGGGGGAATTCTCTAGGCACACTCAACACTGTCATCAAATTCACAATCTGGAAAAATAAGGTACTGTATTTATACAATTTATATATACTTTTTTGAAGAAACCATAGGGTATCAGTAGAGATGTAAATCGTTATTGTCACATTATTAATCTATTCTCTTATGGTTTCAGTGTGACAACGTCACAGAAGAAGGTCTACGCGTTTCGAACTCTTTTAGTGTAGAGTTCTCGTCAGGACCATAGACTGTAATGGAAAACAGAGAAACCTCTGTTAGAGTATATCATTTTATGTCAAAGAAAGTTGATTTTGGCTCTACACCCAGACCTCTGTCTCTTACCTCTCTAAATGTCAGACGGGATGTGTTCCTAAATTAGCCAACGTCCGCGGAGCGGGACCACCTGTATAATAAATATACCCGGTTTTATACATGCTGCCAGTTGTCAGCCATTCAGCGTTACACACATTTCACCACATACTTACTTAGGGATGACGGATATTCATTTCTTTCTGTGGACAATGAAAGATGACAAGTGTGAGGATGTTAGTCTCTTATTTGTTACTTCTTGTGCATTATGGTGGAGCGAGTGGAACACTCTTACCAGATTAATCAGCCATTATTTCTTAAACGCTTTGCGAGGGTCCGGCAGCAAATTTGCTCGCAGGGTTCACAGCACACCTGGAGGGCAAGAATACATTTTTAAAAATCGTTGCACGGTTGGCGGGACATGCAACCTGAGTTCAGAATCATCCTGATTCCTTCACATAACGTACCGATTAATTGTGGCGTGTTCTCTCTAAATGCCGGCTCTCAATCTGGGGTGAGCGCTCGGGGAGACGCTGTGTTGTTTGTGTATGTATGTCACATGACTTTTTCCAGAATTCCGGGCGCCATCTTAGCCTAGTCGTACTCGTTCTTCTTACATTGGGCACGTGTATGCATCACTTGAATTGTGTGGTGTGGATGGTATCATATGTTCAGTATATTTAATGGGTGGATCATCGGACTTCACGCTCTGGATTTGGAGCGTTTTTTTTCCTTTTTTTTTGTGGTATGTTTAGATACTCGATCTCTTTATGGCGGCCATCTTTGATGTGGGGTCCTTGCCAATAGTTGTGCTCCAGATATATGTTAATATTACGAAATCCTGTTTTAAAGCATCTCAAAATAGGGCTATAGTTTGAACATCTCCGAAAGTTCATTTAACCCATTAATGGCCGTGTTGAATCTTACAATCATCATTGCTTCTTGTTTAGATAATTTTTTATCAAGGTCTCCTCCTCTTTGGTCTTGTTCAATTTTTGTTATCACAGTCCATCGTAGGTCATTGTCTCCATGATTCTTTTGTTGCCAGTGGTTCACCAGTGGGGCATTTGGTACCTTTCATTTTATCCTTGACTTGTGCTGTTGAATTCTTAAGCGGATCTCTTGGTTAGTTTTGCCGATATACAAAGAATTACAAGGACATCTAATCCCATAGATCACATATTGGGTTTTACAATTTGTGAACGTGTCATGTTTCCAAGTTGTTTCATTATATTTGAAAATTGAACCCTCTTCAGTGGAATCACAACAATTGCATCCTCCACATTTGTGGTGTCCTGTCACTGGAGGTAATCCAATCATGCTTCTTAAATTCGGTTGTGGTTTTGTTGGTAATGCGGCTCTGACTAGTTTATTGGCCAGGCTGGATTCTTTTTTGAATTCATCACTTAGATTTTTAACCAAATGCCAATTATTATTGACCGCCTTTTTCAACATGTTCGAATTTGGACAGAATGTGGTGACCAATACTGTTCGGTCCAGTTTCTTTTTTTCTTTTTTCTCCAGAAGATGTTCTCGCGGTGTCCACCATGCCCGTTTTTTTGAACGGCGTAGAAGTTTTTTAGGGTATCCACGGTCAATGAGATTAAGGGTCAGTTTCTCGGCATGTTTCTCATATTCTTGTTTATTTTGGCAATTCCTCCGGATCCTCAGGTATTGCCCATATGGCAGGTTCTCCTTTAGGCTACGCGGATGATTACTTGTAAAATGCAATGATCTGTTTCGATCAGTTTCCTTTTTATATAGGGTTGTGATTAACCCTCCTTCATCCGAAGGATATACCTCTACATCAAGGAATGGTATTTTGATTTTGGAGTACATTAAACTGAATTGTATTTCATGTGTTCTGTTATTAAGCCATTTATTGAAATATTTCAGTTCTTCTTCAGACCCAGACCACACAAAGAAGACGTCATCGATATAACGACTCCAATGACTGATTGAATGTCCAAATGGATTATCTTGATAAATGAATTTGTTCTCGTAGCATGACATAAAGAGGACGGCTAATTCTGGGGCAAAAGGACAACCCATTGCCACCCCACCTATTTGGAGATAAAAATCTCCATCAAAGTGAAAATAGTTATGTTTCAGAGCAAATTGTGCCAGCTGTATAATAAAGTCCGTTGGAACTTTTTCTGGTTTTTCTCTAGTTTCCAAGCAGGATTTCAACACCTGTATGCCCTCGTCTTGCGGTATTTTTGTATACAGGGATGTTATATCCATCGTTACCATCCAATCATTTGTTTTATCATATTGTATGTCTTGTAGTGAGTTGATAAAGTCAGTTGTATCTCTCACATACGATTTTACATGAGGAATGAATGGTTTTAAAAAGAAATCCACAAATTTGGATATTGGTTCTATGAGAGAGTCACAGCCGGACACAATGGGGCGTCCAGGCGGGCAATTTGCATCCTTATGTACTTTAGGTAATACATAGAAAAGCGGAATCCTAGGATGTTGTATTTTTAGATATTCGAATTCCTTCTTTCCAAGAAAACCTCGTTGGAAAGCTTCATCAATGATGGCGTGCAGTTGGTGTTTGAATTCCATTGTGGGGTCTTTATTCAATTTGCGATAGCAATCAGTGTCGTTTAATTGTCTCTTAACTTTGTTAATGTACAATTGGCGGTCCCATATCACGATAGACCCACCTTTATCTGCTTGTTTAATTATCACAGATGTATCTTTTGACAATTGTGTCAGAGCTAACGACTCAGATTTTGTTGTGTTATGTTTTATCCACTTGGTTTTTTTCTCCATATCTTGGATTGCTGAAAGGATAGTTCGTTCAAATGTCAATAGTTCCTTAGGTATTTTGTAGTTGGGAGGACAGAAAGTAGATTTGTTGTGAAGTCCGGTTGTTTCCATATTTGTATTTAAGGGATGAAAAAAATACTTTCAGCCTAATTTTCCGGAAAAATTCTAAAGTTTCTGTCTTAAGTTTGACAAAATCTGTCCTTTTTGTAGGCACAAAGGTAAGTCCTTTTTGGAGTATGCTTTACTCGTCTTTAGTTAGAATTTTTTGGGAGATGTTGAAAATTAATGAGGGCGTCAATTCTTGTAGTTTTGGCGTCTGGTCGACATTTCCCACGGTTGAGTATATCTCGGTTTTCCTCTTGGTTTTGTCTGACCTCTCCCTAAAAAAGAAGGGCCTTGTTGATTTTGTTGAAAAGAGCCTCTTCTGTTGAAGGTTCTCCGAGGGTCTGTATTATCTCCTTCGTTACTACTGCCTGAGGAGGAAGTATCCGAAAAAGTGGTATATTTTTGAGAAGATCTTCCTTGATACTCCTGTAGGTATTTTCGAGAATCCGGTCGTGAATAGAAATCTTGTTGAAGATACGGATATACCTTTTCTATATTGAAATTCTTTTGATCTTTATCGAATTGGTTGGTCTTTTGGTTAATGGTATAATCCTTGAATTCACTGATTTCTTTTTCTACTTTTTCCCTTTGGCATCAGTAATTAGTTGATTTGCAGCAATGTTTGTTTGAAGATTTTCTATTTCTTCCAATTGGACCTTTGATAATCTTTGTGCTGTCTCGATGGTTAAAACCATGAGGTCTCTACTACATTTCGTTTCTATGAAACTATAACCCTTTTTATATATGGGGTCTTCTGTAAAAATTACAGGTACATTTTTAATCTGTAGACCTCCTGGGATGGTTCCAGCTCGCAAGTGTTGGAGCAGGAAGTGACCATGTAGGTCTGTGCGAATCTGCTTTTTCTTCAATCTGAGAAGTTTTTCTGTCTCGTTTTGATTTTGTGCTGACACACTTAAAGAGGCCGATGCAAAGAGGGGTGGAGCCGCCAGCAGCTTCTTTATATGATCTTCACTGTAGGCGAATGCCTCATTTTCTGACATGCTTTACTTATACTCTTATCACACTCTTGTCACACTCACTCACAATCACCAAATAATAAATAATGAATCAAAAAAACCGGCGCAGGACCAAGTTCCTATATTGTATCATGGCCCTGGTCATATTGGAAGAGATTCTATGATCAGACTTTTTAAGGAGACATGGTTTAATACCAAATTCAGAGCAATTGCAGAGTCTCTTTGTCAGAGGTGTTTAACTTGCCAACAAATGAACCCAAACAGGAAATCAGTCGTAGGTACAGGAATCATAGGTCGGGAGGGTGGCCCTTTCACCAGATTACAAATGGATTTTATTGAAATGCCCTTACATAATTGTTTAAAATATGTTTTAGTGATTGTATGTTTGTTTTCAAGATGGGTAGAGGCATTTCCAACACGTCATTGTGATTCAATTACAGTGGCAAAATTGCTTCTTCGAGATATTATCCCAAGATACGGTTTCTCTGTCACTATTGAGAGTGATTGAGGGGGACATTTTGATAATAAACTTTTGAAATTGATCTGTGAAGCTTTGCATATTGAGCAGAAAATACACTGTGCATACAGACCAGAGGCATCTGGAGTAGTTGAGCAAATTAATGGAACAATCAAAAACAGGATTGGAAAATGTGTCTAGATACAGGTATGAAGTGGACAGATGCTCTTCCACTTGTTTTAATGTCTCTGAGAAGTATACCTGATAAAAAGACAGGTTTGAGTCCTCATGAAATTCTTATGGGCAGAGTCATGAGACAAGCTTTTGTACTGGTGGGAAAATTGTTGAGCATTAATGACAGTGCTATTTTGGAATATTGCAAAAGACTGTCTGACGTAGTGACTTCTGTGTCTAATCAGGTGGGAACTGAAGTACAATCAAATGACAAAGTGCAGACTCATGATCTGAGACCTGGAGATTGGGTGAGAACAAAAGAACATCGAAGAAGAAATTGTCTAGTTCCTAGGTGGCAGAAAGCTAGACAGATAATTCTGGTAACAACGAATGCAGTGAAGTGTTACCAGTGTAGAGGATTGAAAAGGTGGATACATCCCAGTCACACTATTCCAATTCCTACTCCTGAGAACTCTGATGAAGAGAGTGATTCTACAGATGATTCAGATTCTGAAGTAGAAGGTAAAAGAATTCCAGATTCTGAAGATCGACAAAGAGGTCGACATCTGGAAAATTTGCAAGTGAATGGAGACTTGAGTAGAAAAGATTTGGAAATCATTGAAATAGACTCTGAAAGTGATGAAGAACTGCTAAAAAGGAAATCAGTAGAAGAGTCTGTCAAGAAAGTAAATGGAGTAGAGACAACTGAAAATTTTGAAGACAGAGAAGCTGAATCAATAGAAATTTCTGACCAGGAGAGTATCGAAAAGCAGAAAACAAACTCTGGAAGAAGGAACAGGGTACCAGAAACTGGGAAGCTGAAGGTAATTGAAGAAGAGAATGAAGATGAATTGCCAAGTACCAGTGATGGAAGACTGAGTATAGTTCCTAACAGAGTGAGACTGCCGATTAGAAAAGTTCCTGAGTCGAGAATAGAAATTTCTGACAGCAATTCCGAAGAAAGTGATGTAGATGGTCAAGAAGGAAGAGTGAGAAAAAGATCTTGGAAAACTGAAACAAACGTGGCCGAACCGAAAAGAAAGATCTTGAGAAAAGGAGAATCATGGCCAAGTGAAAATGGAGGATTGAGAGTCAGGTTAATTAAAAAATCAAAGGAGCAGGTGAACGAAATCACTAGTCAAAAAGACCCTGAAAAGAAAGTTGAAAAAGGGAGGAAAATAGAAGTAGTGACTAGAAAAACAAAAAGAATTTTGAGACCTAATCAGAAATATAAATCTCCTGAGTGGACATATCTGATTATTCCTCCTGTTATTGAAATAAACAGCAGTAGTCAGGAGGAGGTTGAGGAAATTAGTGACAATGATTGAAGTACTAATCTGGTAAAATTTATTGGTTTTTGTTTTGGCAAAAGGCTGAAGATATTGTGTTAGGTGACACAAGGTCGAAGAAAATTTGTTTAGATGGAAATTAACTTGTGACATAAGGTCGAAGAAAGGTTGTTAGAGGATAATAATAAAAAATAAAAAAAGATTTTAAAAAGGGGGTTATATATTTTAGTCTGAAATTTAGATAATTTTAAAATGTTGTTTTCTTTTTATTACCTCTTTGAGATAAGATTTTCTTTTCAAAGATGCCTTATGTTATGGAACGGAGTACTTCAAAATGTTCCTATTTCAAGAAATGCTGTAAGATGACTCTGGTGTGTGTGCTCATGTTAATTCTGCTCTGGTTAGTTTTGGCTGTTGTCATTCCTTTTGAAATTAGTAAAGATTTATAGAAAGTTAACGTGACAAGCAAAGCTTCAGTTAGTCAAAACAAACATAGTGCAACAAATATAGCTAAGAAAGTAATTGATCACAAACCTGAAATTCATCAGGATAAATCTGTTAGTGATTTTTCAAGCAATTCATTCTCAAGGCTTTTAGGAGAATATGTTAAAGTAATGGGCGTCAAAGATTGCTACGTCTGTGTGAAATTACCTGCTTCTGTTTCTGAGGGAGTGACATACAATATGCTTCCTCTCACATATGGGATAACTTGTAGTGTGCTAGCTAGCTTATTTTATCAGACAGGTCGTTTAGAATATTACTATTCAAATTTCGCTGAGATTTTTGCGAATTTAAAAATTGAGAGTGCTTTGAATAAACATAAAACAGCTAAACAGATGAGGGAATTCTTTTTGGTTACTAATGAACTCACTTATGAGTATGCTTACAAGAATAATTTAACCTGCAAATTAAGAGCTGAAGAAAAGTCTTTCCTGAATCTTGTTGAAGAGAGAAGAGCAATCTATAAAAGAAATGAAATAGTCAAACAGACTAAATCTAAATTCTGGCAAAAAGAGGATGAGAAGCTTAATGGCAAGACTTTTGATAATGTTGCAATTCAAATAGACAAACCAATTAGTGGTAAGCTTTGCATTAGAAGGGATAATACACTTTTTGATAATTATTTTGTAGGAGCTAGCAACTGTGAGGACACTTATCAAATCATGGGAGGTTGGGGATTCAAAGGTGGCAAAGATCCAATTTTTCCTGGGATTTATATTATTTGTGGTGACAAAGCTTATTATAATCTTCCAGACCATTGGTATGGGACATGTTTTGTTGGGCTTGTTTTTCCAAAGATGTTTCATGTTGACAGAAATGCAGAAGGATCATTTGAAATCAGTAACCACGCAAACAGATATAAAAGAGAAAGTTTTTCAGAAATTTTGGGAGACATCTTTGAAGCAGTAATACCTTTAGTTGGTATAACCTTGAATGCTGGAAGGATTAGAAAATTATCTACAATTGTTGATAGATTGTCAACTGACACAGCAGATGGTTTCCAATTAGTGAATGTTGAGGTCATTGCAATTAGACCTTTGGTGATGCAAGATCGCCTTGCGTTAGACATACTCCTGGCAAAAGAGGGAGGAGTCTGTGGTATTTTACATGTTCAGCACTGCTGTACTTACATTCCCGATGAAAGTAAGAATATTGAGATGTATATCAAAAACATCACAGAAATGCACTCAGAAATAGTTCCATTAGAAGAAGATAATTTTTCAGAGCGACTTTCAAAAAGATTCCAAGATATTAAAACCTGGTTTCAAGAAATTGGTGGTTCAGTTCTTGGCAAGATTTTAACACCTTTGTTAATAATAATATTTATAATAGTTTTGACAAAAATTAGTTGTATGTTACACAAGAGAAAGAAACACATGAAGGAAAAGAAACAAATTTATAAGATCAAAAAGGAACAGGAAAAGGAAATTGAGTTACAAGAATTACGTAGAGTTCAATATGACAGTTGCAAAGATATTGCAGAGACAAATTTTTAGAAATTCTAATACAAATGAATTCGAACCATTTCCGGTTAGTTAAATTTTTCTACATTTTGGGTGTGGTGTGGTGATTTGTTAATCACCAGATGAGGGAGTTGATGGAGCGAGATTTAGAAATAATTTTATTTCAACTCGTGAAGTCACACTTCCATAATGAAAAATATTTCTACTAACATTTGGTGCTGTGTTTATATTAATTCAACCTAGATTAAAGTCTTATTACACGCGGGATATTAACATGTGTGCTCATAAACGTGCATTATTGTTGCATCTTTTTGTTCGTGCAAATTTAATAAATTAATATTGTCTATTTGTCATGTTATAACTAATTGCGGCTATTTTTAAAAGTAGCATGTGCTTGTTTTGCTTTCCCTGTGTATGTGGTGTCACTCTATTCTCTTTAGGTGCACACGGAATTTCGATGAATTAATGAAGACTGGTAGATATAAAAAGCTGCTTTATTTGTTCGCTTCAGCTAGGTAATTTAGACTAATGGGTTAATCATTAGCAATGGTGGGTGGCAACAGAACAAACTATATTTCTCGCATAAATTTTTCTTTTGTGTTTGTTTATATAATAGTTACCGATAAAATGGCTGCTTTGGGCCTAGTTTACTCGTGTCTGCTAAAATTCTGCACGGAGCAGGAGAAAAAGTCCATTCTGAGAAAAAGTTTCCATCATTGTATCAACGCTTGGCGAATGTTATGTGACTCTGACAATTTTCTTGTTGGACAAGGCCAAGGCCACGAACCGGCTGGAGGAACATTTGATAACTTTGCATCCGAGGAAGCAAAATGACATGATGACAATGTTATGCAAGAAAATGTTGCAACCTGAGGAAGCTTCGTTGTTCGAATGTTAGAGACAATGGACTCTAAGAAAGTGACGGAACTGATATTTTGAAAAATGAGGTGACACGTCGCCTGTCATTTCTAATCCAATGAGACTCCGAGTTTGCAGAAAAGTATTTCTTTTACTAAGATGAGTTTAGCGTAGAAAGGTATAAAAACCCATTCCCCGTGGAAGGGTTATGCTTGCTGCTGCTTTTGCTGACCTTTGGATGAGGGTGTCGTGCTGACGAACTTCTCTTGGAGCACGTAAGAGCCCTTAAAGACTTTACCTTTTATTTCCATATATTTAGTATAGTTAGGGACTTAGGTTTTGGAAAATGCCAAACTAATAATTTCAATTGCAATGATAAATTTTAAATATCATGATGCTATTGATTTACTTGCAATGATTCTAATAAAAATGCATTAATAAAGAATTTTTAAATTACAAATCCAAAATAAATAGCTAATAAAAATCTTACTTTTGAAATCAAGCTGGTCTTGTTATTTTATGAGTTCAGGTTATCATTAGTTAGATTCTATCGCTATAAGTGGCTTAATAGTTAGTGAGGTTTGTTGAATAATGATTTTCATTTACCGCGGTTGTATATAAATGTATATAATTTGCGAATAGGTTTATTAGGCCACATGATTCAGTTGGTCAAAATATGTCATGTATGATTAATGGGCCTTGGGTTTGATTTATAATTCATTGGGTATACTACGGAGTTGGGTAGTGTAGTTTATGACATATTTTCCATAGGCCGCTGGATCACTAATACCCAAATACAGCAACAAGAAACACAAATTTGACCAGTCAACCTTTGCAAATGCCCTTTCACTGCACTGCAACACGTGTCTCTTCATTGTAACTTTTGAACCGTTTGATTTAGAAACAAAGGGGCATTTTCTCAAGGACTTATCACCAAGTTATCAGCACTTTATTGCAGCCAAAGTAGTGATAAATGTATCGCCCCATTCACAAGCTGGTGCTAACAGCCAATATCACCAGTTTTCCAGCGATAGCAGCCTCAAAACAACATCGCCACAGACGACCCCGGCAACTATTGCTAATGAGATGCAGAGTAGGCCTTCCCGTGCAAAAAGCAGCGACAACACCACTCCGCAACATTCTCAACGATCAGCCAGATTGGTGATAAGACCACAAAACAGGCGATAAGGTGCGTTATCGGCAGGAAATTAACACCTGCTCTGACCTTGTGTAAAGTCGGATGACAACCTGTACCAGAAAAGGGAGCCCATCCCAGAGCCACACCTGAAGAACAACAGATGCCATGGAGCTACTGATCATGCAGCCCGGAGCCCCAAGAGGGCCACAACAGCCACCGCCACTACACCCAGGAACGCCACCCCCGGGTCCCCCCGGACTACCACAGCGGCAGCGCAGGCTAAGACAGCGGACATTCAGAAAACACACAAGCCCCACAGACCCAACACAAGATGTTGTCATTGCCCACTACAGGCTCAAAAGGACACCAATCCTCCGCATCCTGAACATCATTGCCCACAGGCTGACGGTACCCATACAGGGGACAACCAACATCCCCCCGCAGACAAAGGCGCTGGCTGTGCTGCATCTGTTGGCCTCAGCTACCTTCCAACCAACAACTGCCAGAGTCGGAGGAGTCTCACAGCCAGCCCTATCAAAGTTCATCACAACTGTCTTGGATGATTTCATCAGCTTGGTACCCCAGTACCTTCACTTCCGCCACACTGCGCAGGAACAGCTGGAGACGAAGCAAGGCTACTACGCCATAGCTGGCTTCCCGCATGTGTTGGGGGCAATCGACTGCACACATGTCCTACTTGTGCCCCCTGCCGATACTGCACACAATTACCGCAACAGAAAGCACAGGCATTCCATCAATGTGCAGGCAATGGAGGACCCCTGGCGACTCTTCATCAATGTCATCGCCAACTACCCAGGCAGTGTGCATGATACCTACATATTCCGACAGTCCAACATCAACAGGCGCTTCCCAGATGCCACCTACGGAAATGCTCTCCACGTTGGTAAGTACCAAATGAACACGCCCCAACTCCACAATCATGCACATGTTACAAACTCACGCACATCATGCCAAACAACATGCCCACCCACCAGACACGACAGCAGAACTTACTGTGGTAACCTGGGCTAGTCATGTACATGAGCCAATAATGGCATGGCACCCCAGCCACACAATAGCAGACTGTGGGGAGAGGTGGGAACCAGGCATGTGCGAAGGAGGCAAGTGACCAATGAATGAGAATGTACACAATGCCAAGTGTGGTGTGGATGTGCTAGACAGACTGCAGTATGCAGACCACAGACATATCCATGTCGACATACACTGCTGCTGTTTGGAGTGTAGCGGACAGTGGACGCAACCATGTCACCCCAGCCAGTGGACATCGCGGAAATGTAGCTGGTTACGTCCCCCCTGGAAGCGTGAGCGGAGTGGGCTGGTCAAGCTAGCGTAGGGGTGTAAATAAAAAGCGCATAGCTCTGGGCATGGTTCTCTTGCGGAATGCCCGATGTGTTTTCCAGGGCGGCGCCTCTTACCCCACCATGAGGCCGACGCAATCGCCGTGAGCGATGTTGCCTGCGATCCTGTGTGCCTGCTGTACCCTGGGCCGCTGGTCCCCGAACCCGTTTTGGCCGCCCCTGCACACCCAGGCCTCACTGCTCACCTGGCGACACTGGCGTGTCTCCAAGAGGGCCCACCACGTGCCGGAGACGGCTCTAAGCCTGAGCCCCGCGAGCTTGGCAACCTCCTCCGGCCATCACGGCCTCCACAACACAGGCCCGAAATACTACTTTACCATTGACGCACTCCACTGCTGCCTCCGGCCTACACTACGATCAAGTAGGCCACACATTTGGAACTGAGTCTTGATATCCTGATGGGTGAGTTCATATGTTCATGGGACGTTTGATGTCACTGTACTCCCTTCGTTGTGGTGCCACCAAGTCTGTGTATAGCATTCCAAACACATGTGTCTGTGGTCCCTTGCTGACTAGTGCCTTCGGCCCACACTGTGATTCAGTAGGTTACACATTTGGAACTGAGTCTTGATTTCCCAATGGCAGAGTTCATATCATTGCAGACAAGGAGAGGTGTAAGAGGAAGACGCTTTTGAGTCTGGAGGAAAAAAAGGCTCATCGTTACGGAGGTGAACGAACACTGCCAACAACTGCTCTGGTGTCACTAACTCTGTGCATCGCGAGCCAACGACACATGGCTGGTGGCCCCTGCTGCCCGCTGCCTCGGGCCTACACTGCGGTCATGTAGGTCACACGTTTAGAACTGAGTTTTGATTTATTTATGGCAGAGTTTATATCATTGTACAAGCCTCATCGCACACTGCTTCCCCTTTAAGCTCCGGTGCCACTAAGTCTGTTCCCCGACATTCATGGACACTTTCTGGTTGAACTTTGGTGGCGACTGAGTCTATGGACTGGGGATAGTCTTCATCATGATGTCGATGATACTGACTTGATGGTAAAAACGAGGCTGTAGCATTCCACTCCTCCATTTGTCGCTTCTGGCTGGCTGGCTTCTGCCCACTGCATCATGCCCTGGAGGACACCTTCCTATGTCCCCCGCAACCTTCTGCTTCATCACCTTCGACATGGACGAGGACCCGCTCAGCTTGCGTGGCCCTACCTCAGTGCACCGCAAGTCACAGTCCCGTGGCGGTGTGCCTGTGACGGCCGCAGTGCATCCGGGGCCTGGGCAGCTCAAGTCATGGACCCTGTCTGAAAGAATATTGGATGGCCTCCGTGTCGATGGACTGGTGAGTCATCAACGCCATGTGTCTGTGGCGCTGCACTGTCCACTGCCTCCGGCCTCAGCTGCGGTCCACCTGGGCTCACACATCAAATCGAGTCCTGACCAGCCCAAACGTCGCATCACCACAGGATGCACACGCCACCACTGCCAGGACCAACTCCAAACAGGTGCCAGAGTCAGAAGTGTCTTACTGCGAGACTATCAGAGTTGCTCAAACCTGTCGTGGGTGCCATCATCACCATGATACCTGCTCAGCTCTTCCGGTGCCACTAACTCAGTGCACCACAACTCATGTGCCATTTCTGATTGAGTTCTGTGCTGTGGACAGCTCACAAAGCAATGTCACCTCAGGCAGTGTGGAAGACCTGGGACAATGATGTGGAAGATGATGCAGGTGTAACACACCCCACTGCAGCTGCAGCAGGAATATCCCGAAAGGAAACAATTCTAGACAGTTTGTTCATATGAGCAGGCTCAGCTCTGGTGCCCCAACCTCAGTGCACTGCAACTCATGGACACTTCTGATTCCATAGTGGGGCACCTCTGTACTTGCTCCGGCTACCACCATGATGCTTTGCAGTTGTTTCTGTTATGCTGATGTTTTCTGTTTCTGCTTTAATTGAGATCACTGTTCAAGTTGTTGCCAGTACCAACCACTCCATGAGGGCTGGCTTACACTCACCCCACACACATCCAGCACAGGTGTCACTGTACAAGTGACCCTGGCAATAAAGATGCTGGGCGCACGTGCCAGTAGCCAGTTCCACAAACTATCTGAGTGTGTCCGTGTGGTCATGATAAATGCATGAGGGCCCCGGGCCCTACAACATTACATTGTGCAGTGTACAGCGGATGCAGAAATGTCCCCGCAAGCAGCAGGTAAGACCTTGGACATGTAGCTTTGTCATCCCCCACTGAGTATATAAAAGGAGTTGACTGGGCCGGCGTACGCAAGTCCAGTGTGGGGGTGTGCATGATTATCCCAGGGCTCTGGACATGATTCAGTACTGGAAATGATCAAATGCATGTGTCTCTGTCACAGTGTGGATCTTCGTTGGGGAGTGTAAGTGGTACCTGATGGGACTTAGACTCCCACGTATATGATCTAGTTCGGGTTCCATGAGGTCGAACCCCACCCGCACCTGTTTGGCTACCTCCTTCTGGCAGTCTGCTACCTGGCCTTGGAATGCGATGTGTGCTTCGGTGAGGTGCTGGAAGCCAGCCGTGGTGGTGGGTGCTTCCTGCTGTGTGGTCTGTGCAGGGGATGGGGTCTTCTCGATGCAGCTGGGCTGCCCTGCTCCTGGAAGTGGATTGCCAAGAATGTCCATGAACTGGTGTAGAGTGTCGATGTCGAAGGTGTGGAGGTCCTCTACAGCATCACTGATGAGTTGTCTGGTCTGCTCTGCTGGAGGTGTTGCTTGTCCCTCATCAATGTGAATGGGAGATGCATTTTGACATTGTGTTGACATGTATGTTGACGCATTGTTCATGTTTACATACAGACTGCATTCCAATGTACATTGTGACTGTTTGGGAAGAGCAGACTATTTGATGCGGGACAGTGGACATTTGGGCCGCACATGGACATGCATATTATCATCTCTCAATTTCCTGCTATGTCAGGTGTGATTGGCCAGTTTCTACACACAATCGGACTCAGTTGAGTACTCTGTTCTGCAGTGTAAGTGTTACACTTTGTACCCCATTGTCGTCAATGTGGATGTGCTGTTATTGCTATGTGTGTGTGCTGCATTGTGGGGGATTCGTCCCTGCAGCAGTGATTTTGCTGCCCATTATCCCATTGAGGCGGTGTTCCTTTGACTTTTGTGCTTTTAGGATGCTGAGATGTTGGCGACTTGGGTCATTTGTGCTCTTGGACTGTTTTTGTTCTCTTGTGCATTGTTTGTCTGCAGATGTATTGTTGATGTCAGAGGTTGTTTGTGCACGTGGATGTGTCAGAGTGTGACCTGCTCCTTTCCGGATGTGCTTCACACTCAGCCACCTCTGTGTCGTGGTATGCACCATGTGATGCTGATTGTACTGCAGCCATGCTGTTCGTCATGTAGTGTCACTTGCATTGTCAGTGTGGCTCACAAATATGCATCTTTGCTGTGTTTCGCACATGTGCATGTGTTGGTTGTGTGATTGGTGATGTGTGGGGTGGGACCCCTTTGGGCACATGTTGGACGGGGGCCTACTTTGTGTTTGTATGTGTGCTGCAGTTGTGCCACGGGGATCAGGTACATGATCCAGTTGTGGGTGTGCAGTGTGCTCCACATGATTATGCATGTGTGCCATTGTGCCCATCTCCCCCCGTCCCTCCAGTCCCTGGTCGTTACTCACCCTGTTGATGTAGTGTCTGGTAATATAGAGCTGTGTCTGGACTCCCAACTCCTTGCACTGTCTCCCCACTGATGACTGTGGCCACCATTTCCTCTAGCTCCTCATGTGGTGCAGGAATCCCACCTCCAGGCGCCGTGGCTGACTTCCTATTGGCAGCGGGTTTCTGCTTGGTTTGGCTTTTCAGATCATGCCATCGCCTCTTGGCCTCCTCCATTGACCCCCTCGACACTCCGACTGCAGTCACGTTGATCACGATGGAC
This sequence comes from Lissotriton helveticus, assembly GCF_964261635.1. Classification (NCBI taxonomy): domain Eukaryota; kingdom Metazoa; phylum Chordata; class Amphibia; order Caudata; family Salamandridae; genus Lissotriton; species Lissotriton helveticus. The sequence goes on from NC_136061.1 coordinate 1,307,243,662, forward strand.
TGGCATGTTTTCATTTGTGTTGCCAATGACACAGTGGAGGTGACGAATAGTTGTTAGTGTTCTATCTCCTCCGTGACGAATGTCCATTTTTCCTGCGGACTGAACCGTGTCTTCCTCTTCCTCTTCTCCTTGGCCTTCCCCGTCCCCGGGGTTCTTTGCTGGTGGTCTGTGGGGCTTGTGGGGTTCGCGTTGGCGTATGCACTCGGTCCGGGTGCATCCATGGTGCTAAGCATGTTTTTTTCCCGCATGACGCATGGGAATAGCAGGCCTGTCGCTGTTTAGTGCTGATTTTTATATTGCTGTTTGGGACATTGCTACTATTTTCGCGTTCTTGTTTTGAGTTTTTGCAGCATCGCATTGATTTTAAAGTGATCATTTGAGGCGTTATTGTGAGACTATCGCATGGTACCGCCGTGTTGAGAATACCACGTTAAGACTGCGTTATTTTCCCGCGATAGACTGCAATGTGAAGAGTTGCGTTAAGCTAATTTTGCGGAATTTATCCCACGTTCTTGAAAATATCCCCCAAAATGTTCTGTTAAAATAAGCAGTTTATGCAGCAGATGATGACGTATGTAGCTAATCTATAATTATGCCAAAATCACCGCAACCACACAATTGCATAATTCCAGTGGCCCTGCTTATATCTATTGGTAGCTCTACTGTGTGATTACTTCTCTCTACTACTTGCCTGGAACTATTTCTGAAATGTTTTTTACACATCAGTCTGGAAAGTGTTTGTGCTGATGGCTTTTTCCTTTAACTTTAGTGTTCTTTTTTTTAGATACTTGTGCGACTTTACACAACCCCGGTCCATCCACATGAGAAGCATAGAACGTGTCCCACCCATCACCAGATCCTAATGCAATGTGTCTTTACAAGTCACAGGCAGAGAGCTTCTCTAACCAGCAAATGATTCCAGCAGCAGATCCTGCTGCAATGTCTCTACACCCCTCCAGTCTGAGCTACTTCGCTCTCACCTACAAAACATTCCCATCATTGGAGCCCAGTGCAGTGTCGAAACACCTCAGACGAACACAATGTGCCTTTCCAACACACCACAGGGAGAGCCAATTGCAGTGTGTCTGTACATCTCAGAGAATTTCCCTTACTATAAAATCATTCCTAGGATGAGGGGCCAGTTCAGTTTGTCTTCCTACCTGACATGTGGCGTGCATCTATACCGAACATAGCACCAATGGCTAATACAATATGTGTGTACCCACCAGAAGTAAAGAGTTTCTCTACTTAGCCCAGCTCCTCTAGCACCAGGGTCTAGTGTAGCACTTCCCTACCTAGCACAGCACTCCCAGCTCTAGGGCCTAATGCAGCATGCCTGAAAAAAATCAGATAAAGAGATTCTCTCAATTGAACAGTACCAGGCTTTAATGTAACTATTTCCACATACCAGAGGGGAGTTCTATCAGTAGCATTGCATCCACCGCACCAGAGCCTAATGTGTCTCTACAAGCCATTGGCGGGGCTTCGTTCTGTGTTACAGCACCAGAGACTCAATCCAGTGATTCCTCACATCTCAAAGGGAAGAGCTTTTCTCTCTGGCACAGCACCCATGTCAGTCCGTACCAGTTTGAAGATCCAGGGACATGCTGACATTACTGGGCATCAATTGTAGTGCTTGAAACAGTTTAACTCTAGTGTCTCAGGGCAGTCCTACTTTGGGACTTGAAAACTGAGCACCAAATACTCTCTTCTTGACCCTCAGTGTAGGGGGTCGAGCTTTTCAAGGCATACTCGCAGAGTTTGTGTGGTGTTAGAGACGCAGAACTCTGCACACAATATGGCCATTGACAACTTGATTGTCCAGTCAATACTTCATCTTTGGTAAGAATAAATACTTTAATCTATACACCGCATTAGACTACTTAAGTACATGGACAGTAATATGGGAATTTCTGAATCAGCAACAGGAATATAGACAGGCAATGCTCACAAGAATCAAGTGACTTGACTTGTGTTTACAATATTGATTTAGTGGTCAGTTTATAAGTCTCTGTTGCCCACTTTTGTGTACGCTGTGCTTTTTTATGGCAAATTGGGAACACTCATAGTTGCCAATGTGTCTGTGAGCCCCATCATAATTGTTAACTCAAGATGACTGCTGTAGCTGCCCTCTTGCAGTGCCACAACAGTCTGGAACTATTTCTTCCCAGAAGCCTCTGCTTATGACACAGAGGTCTAGGAGCAATCACAGCTGGTCTTACAGCTCACTCTTGGCCAAACTCTCCAACTAAATTAACTCACAGCTCACTCCAGGAGTCTTCAATTCTGATAAAGAGGGTGTCTGATGGACACTAGGGATGTTCCTGGTGTCCGCCCTCTAGGATTCTTGAGTGCAGAGTCACCAGAGGAGGGTGGGGTGGAGAAGCTGCACCAGAGGTGTAGCAAATAGCATGGGAACTGCTGGTTGTGGTTCAATTTAAATAAGCATACAACATTTCAGAGAGCAGTAGAGGCCCTCAAGAACATGTAGGGGCCCTATCAGCATCAAGGATCCCCACAGTGATGTTGGACAAATGCAGTCCACACTAGAAAGTCCACACTATACCAAGAAAGGGGAGAGGGCATGTGCAACCTCAAAGTGCAGTTTGTGGGATCTTGGGACATTCAAACCATTGGGAGAGCACAAAGCTCTTCAGAGTGTTTTGTAGCACCACAACGTTGAGCCTGTTGGTGGTTTCTTGATAAGTCTTCTTTTCTGTGCAGCCCATCCACCAGGTTTCTAAGGCTGGGATTACCTCTGGACAGTATCCAACAGGGTCACCACATGTGACCCTCTGCCAGTTGCATGGCAGGGTCCTCTTCCACGGCGAACCCACAGGTCCTTGTGGAGACATTTGTATACTTCCCTCAAGAGCCCCCCCCCCCCCCATGACAGGTAATAGCATCTTGCTATGCACATACCATGCAAAACACAAATATGTGGTGTCTATGCCGTCTGGATGTCATGAATGACTCAGTTGTCCACGACTGAACACAGGTCAGGCCAGTAGTCCACTAGGTCTCTGCTGGTGACAGGAAAAAGGTCTGTCCCAGTGAATGCAATCAGCAATACCACTCTTGATAGTCTAGGGCAATCCAGAGAGCTGCCAGTAGTCATGGCCAATATGGAAGATACATATACTGCCCTCTGTATATCACTGAGCTTCAGTCTGGGTCAGACTCCTTAACTACAGTGGACTTTAGGACTTATACGTGATTGGTTTGTGCATGCAACCTAAAGGGGTGATATAAATAACAGAGATTTACTTTGTGGTTAATTCATTGTTAGAGATTCACTACTGGAAAATATACAGGAGACCTTCTGACCCAACGACACAAAATACCAAAGCCTAATGCAGTGCATTACACACATCATAGAGCTTCTCTCACTAGCACAAACAACACAGACATTGGTAGGGCATAATGTAGTTCATTTTACCCCTGCAGCAGAGAGCTTCTTCTCTCCTTGGTACAGGACACACAGCACCAAGTCCTAATGCAGTGGGTCTACACAATTTAGAGGAAGAGGGATTCTCTTCCTACTCCAGCACCTCTACCATAATACACTGAATCTGCATACGTCAGAACAAGGTTTCATACAGTGTGTCTCCACATGAAAAGGGACAGAAACAGCAATTAAGTGTCACATGAACTATCACATAAGTCCCTACAGCTGGCTGCAGTCTGTGCAGGCTGGTGCTATTTACACCCTAGCATCAGTCAAGTAAAACAATGGTGCCTGAAGGCTACATGAATCACCATAGGCAGGGTTGGATTGGGATCAAAAATCGGCCCCGGCACACCATAAAGAGTGGCCTACATTTGCGTATTGCCTTTCCGCAAAAGAATGCTTCAGCAAAGTTTTATGTAAAGAAAGGGGGTGGGGGGCATGTTGTATTAATTTCACTTAGAATAAATAAATGCACAGATTAGTTCACACTGCTGAGCCACACATGAATGCAAGTGAGACCACTTCTGCTCAGGCCCCCTGCCCCTGCTCAATCAGCATACATTAATAGCGTGCCCAGCCAGAGAAAGGGAGTGATGCCTACACCGATCTGCCTCTAGAAAGGCCACTCATGCACCCACCGAGCTTCTGGGGGCACCCTAACAGCACAGACAGCCCCCAGGTTGCCCAGAACAGCAGCCCACGGCTAGAACTCGGCTACCGACTCTTCAGCCATTTCCCGATTGCCCACCTTACCAATCCGACTGTAGTATGGAAGAAAGGACGCTACAAGCAAGGTAGTTTACCACGTAGAATTATTGAAGTGGCAAGTTAGATACGGAGAGGTAAAGTCAGAATCGGAGCCCCACCAGGAGCAGCTTCCCAGCACGCACACATTCCAAACACTAACATTCCATCAGGCAGTCATTCTGGCTGAGCAGTCGGATACCACACCGACCCTGACCTTAGGTGGTCTCTAGCCTGGTTCACTGTAATCAGTGATGGAAGCTAGAGAAAGCGTATTGTCAATCCTGATAAAACACCGGTACCACGGCTGGCTACTACTACCTTGCTTTAGGAATCACAACGTGCTTAACCAGTCAGAAATAAACACCTTCAATATACCCAAACAAAAGCATTCAATACCAAAGAGTACAAGCACATAGGCCATGAACAGATGCACCATATATGACAAGCTTCCAAGAGCATGTTAAGGCAATATCAACAAGCATTTGCAAAGTCAATAGGTCTCTCCTATGCAAGATCTACTAGCTTTGTCTATTTTTTTTAGCTATGCTGTACAGCAGCACGGATGCCGCTGTACAACATGTCTAAAAAAAAAAACAGGGTGCCTTCATGTGCTGACCAATCAGGAGCCAGCAAATAAGAGTGACAATGAAGCTGACAAATGGCAATCAACAGGCAGAAAAAAACACAACACTCGCGTGGGGTGACCAATCAGGAGCCAGCAAACAAGAGTGACAATGAAAGTGACCAATGGTAATCAACAGGCAGACTCCAAGCCCCCTTTAAGTTAACAAAATATCTCACAAAAGGATAGTACATGCACTGTCTCAGGCAAGATCTAAAAATATGGATGATCTTAGTGCAGATCGTCCAGACCTCTGTCCTCTCTGTATTTTATCCTTCTTCTTAGCCATTTTTAGATCCACAGGGTACGTTGCCTAACTGCTCGAGGTGGAACGGAATTCACCAGTAATCACCATAAACTCAAAATAGGACCTGCAGAGCAAATGATAGCTGCCACGCCCTAAACACGCCCTATCTGTCACTCGCCCTTCCTCCATCAAACCGCCAAGCACAGTGACTCAAAACGCCATAAGAGCACCTTTTTGGCCCTCACACAGAACACCAAGACACTCCGGACACAGGCTCACAGCAAGCAACATACTTCTGCACATCACTTCCATAATGCATGTTAGTCTCCGCAATAGAGTATGAAGCACTTATGTAAATACAGGCAGGCACGCAACGTCCATAGGGCTAAAAGGGCCTCAGCCCCCCCGGTGGGTCAGCCTGGGATGCTGCAGCTCGAGCTGCTGTGGGCTTGGCTGGGAAGTGTCTGCATTCTTATCTCCGGCACGCCCGAGTTTTTCACAGGTTTTTAAAGATCATTTGAATATTTAAATACCTTTGTAAACTGGTTACTGTGGCTTAGTTTTTTGGGGGGGTTTGAGTACGACCTGGGCCCCCACTCTGCCTATTCCTTACATTTGTATTTTACATTTACTGCCATAGTGTGAGAATGCACTTCATGAAAAGGAATGTAAAGTAGGGTGGTCAAAAGAAAAATGCCAGCCATGTGTTGTTTAAAGAACCTGCTAAGACCTCGTCTTGACACTAAATAGGGTTATAAATAAAAAAGTATGTATTCATTTGTAATGTGACTTTTCTGTCTTTGTTCACTTTAATTATCAGTCATGGATCAATCAGGGAGCCCTACAGCACAAAAGTGCTTTCAATTTATATTTGCTGTTCAAAGTACGCACAGATAAGTGCTGAAAATACTGCTTATTTTGTACCGTCTGGGACATCAAAATAATGAGCTGGCAACCCTAATCATAAGACTGGAAGTTTGTTGCACGATCAGCACATTATTTATTTCCTCCACCCTCGATCCCTGGACCCTGAATAATGCCACAATACCAATAGTTTAACGTATATCTGAAACCTACGTTGCTGTCAATAGCATGCTGAGCTACTGGGAATGCACTCTGCCTTCAGAAAACTCTGTAAAATAGAAAACTTTATTGCATGATTTAAAAAACCTTTGCAAGTTACAAAAGATTAAAATGTATGTATTAAAAGACAGTAGAACCCCAATTCCTTATAGTAAAAGACCCCCGGTCCCCTCCAATTGTCAGAGGTCTCTTGTGGTTGCCCTGCCGCCAATACATTGAAGGCGACCCCTTTGGGGTTATTGTGATCATGTCCAAGTTTAAAGAATTTTGAGTGCCGGAGTAAGCCAACCTGCGTGCTCAGCCCCTTTAGTCAGTTAGTTTGATGACTAACAGTTTATCCTTTGTCTGGATGTCTGCGAGGAGGACCTGCCAGTTATTTTTCTGATAGAGGATGCTGTTCATGGATCCCCTCCCCTAGTTTTTTTGCAGCACAATCCATTAACCTTACTAGTGCACAGTTTAAATTGGTGTTCCGTGGGTCAAAGCAGGCCAGTACTGCGGCTCTGCATGATCTGACCTCATTGATGATCCAGCCTTTCCGTAAAAGGGACCGTCTTTCTTTCAGCAAGTTTGGACAGAGGCATAGGATGTGTATTATGTCTTCCCTATGATTACCACAAAGTCGACAGTGTTCCTGGACATGATCTCTTTTCCATTTGGGCAGATGGCACAACAAGTCACTCAAGCCTTCAGACAACTCACTCCTCATTCTCGCCCTTCACTTTTATGCGCACTGTGCACTCACATCGATCACAATGCACTCACACTGATCACCATGCACTCACACCATTCACCCGCTCAACCTTCACTCAGTGATCACTCTGCACTCACAATGCACTTGTGTTGTTCACCCTGTACCTCACCCTGCAGTCACACAAGCACACTACTCACCCTGTACTCATGTGACACTTCACTCACCCGTCCCCCTCACTGCAGTCTCACTCAAACAGGCCCATCACTAACCATGCATTCATTCGTCCCACTCTGCACTTACATCCACACCTAAATTCATATGGTCACCTCACTCACCCTGCAGTCACTCCTCTTAACCTACTCTCACACTGTCGCATCGCTCACTGTGTACTCATATGGGCAATTCTGCCACCCACACAGCGCAGAGGGTTAATGTGCCTGCTACAAAGAAGGTTTTACCATACAGATCACAGAACTGAGTGTGAGTAAACTATGAGTAGCGCTATTAAAAAATGAACTGTTTGTCAGAAAGGTGCTATAGAGAGAGGAAGTGCATTTTTGGTGAGTGGTAGTGAGGGAATACATGGTGAAGGGGGAAATAGAAGAGAGGCGCCAAAAAAGACTGGTGCACCATGTGCGCCCAGTGCTAGGGCCAGCCCTGGCTGGGACTGTTTGCCTCCCCCGAAATTCGGGTCTATTTGCTCCCGTGTACAGCCATGGTACAACTATCACTTTAATGCCTATGCACAGTCTACATTCCTCAGAAGCGGGAACCTCTCGTTCTCGTTAAAAGGGCCTCCTGGGCCGCACATCCTTCGAAGTTCGCCATCTCTTGAATTAATGGCATGCCATTCGAGCATTCTGAGAATCATGGGCAGTATATTTTCTGAGGAAGAACTGCAACAACTCTAAAATACATTCCATGTCTGAGACACCGCATTATTTGATGATTTCTGGAGCCGTTCCTAGGACATCACCTCTCCACGCAGACAGCAGTCCTCTCTTCTCCCGGGGGCTGGGGGGAGAAACAGGTGTTGGCGTCGAAGAGCCCTCCTTTAGATGTCGGATTGTCGCATTAGCGCATGCAGCCAGGGCCTTGGATCTCCCACAGAGCGGGCCCGTCACCCAGTCCTCATACTTAGCTGTGAGGGCAGGGGAAGCCCGATAAGGGGGGAATGCCGTCCCCCGCTTTCGCCCCACAGCCCTGGAGTGCAGGCATCTGGAGCGAAGGGACCGTAATTAAAAATAAAAAAAAACTTCAAAAGACTAGGAGAGAAAGGGAGGGGGTACAGCGGCTGCGACGAGCCAGTGGTTGATGAGGCAATGTGGAGTAGATAATTTTGAAGAAGGAAAAATATCTGCCTTTCACAGTGGCTCTAAACCCCTTGCCTATCGTGGGACTGACTGTCTTCACTGCATGGCATTCTCGTTGCAGTTTACGTTGATTTTTTAAAATACCCCATGGAACAGTGTGTTCACTTGTCCCCAAATGATGAATACTGCAATTATATGCCTGTACAAAGCACTCTCTTTGGTGACAGATAACACAGCTGGGGCAGAAGAGATGATGTTAGTGTTCTTAAAAGTACTCATGAAAAGAATAGTAACATTCATAATAGTTAAAGTGATTTGCCCAGGTTCACACAATGTGCTCAAGTTAGGGAACAAGTATTAGAACTCTGGTCTCCTAGCACCATAGATGACACTTGAGCGTCGGTGAAACGGGGGAAAGAAAGTGAGAAAATTACCCCCAAAGAATTATTCCAACACAGAGTAAATGATTCAGAAAGGATTCCTGGAATGCCCGTACACATCTGCGCTACCCAAATGCTCAAGTATTTACATTTGAACAGGTGTACAATGTTATAAAAAGAAAAGCCATATAAATGTAAATTTGCACTTTCTTTTTCACGAAGGAAAATATTTTCCGCTTGAAGAAACCCATCTTGATCTAACCCATCAGTTTTGGGGCGTTTGTTTTCCATTTCCACCCTGAAAAGGCGCATAATCTTGTTTTGAATGGAAGTACTTTCACTTTGATAACTTTATTTCGGTCGATGACCATAAAAGTGCAATAAAATATGTACAGACAAGATGATAAAACATAAATACTTCAGAATTAAAAAGTAATTAAACATTGGTTATCAAAGGAATAGAAAAACATAAAAACAGTAGTCCATTATTCCTTATGGATAAATACAGTTCTTCTTCGCCACACGCCGAATAAAAACCGGGAAACGGCAAAAACAATGGGAGGGGCAGTGTCATAGGTTAGGACTCTACAGGCGTGTACACAATGTCTAAAACCCAGGTTTTTGCATAATGGGGTAATCCAACACTTCCGGATTTTTCTGTATGCTGGGCAAAAAAAGAAGATATGTGTAATGTCTTCCCTGACGTGATTACAGGCAGGGCAATTAGCCTTCATCGTTTTTGTCCATCTGGATGTGAATGCCCCAACCGGTAAGGAGCCGTGCCTCAATTGAATATATAGTTTTCTTGCCAGTGGCGGCTGCACCAGGTCCAAAAATGCCTCCGTCCTGTATTCAACTTTTGTTATGAGGAAGTCAGTGGACAATCTGCCCAGGGAAGTAGAACAGTGTAGCAGTTTGAGGTTATGGGATTTTACAGCTGCCACCAGTGCAGTCCTCTGCATCCTCAAACAACTGACCTCCGGTGTATCCCAAAGTTGGGGAAGACCAATTTGGTAAAGGAGAGTCTTAACGTGTACCAGCCAAGGTATATTCTTGTTCCTTAACTGCCCCCAAATAGTATTGAATTCTGCTCTAAACGGTTCAAGCTCCGGCACAGACCAGAGCCTTCTCCAATAGAGCAGAGGTCGAGCTGCCACCAGATCAATAATAGGTTCCAGACCCAGGTCCAGGCATAATGGTAGCAGGGGCGTGCTTTGTGGAAGACCAAACAAATGTCGCATGAAAGAGTGCTCGACTTTCATTAGATTACATGCATTGGTGTGTCCCCAGAGTTCAGCAGCATATAAAGCTGCAGACCTGACCTGTGTTTTGTATATCTCTAGGGCAGGGGTAGCTGGTTTAAAAGTTGAGGCACTATGGAATCTGCCTATGCCACCCATAATCTGTGCAAGTCTCAAGGAGGATTTAGAGACTTGTTGGTCCCATGTAAAATATTCAGTCAGAGTCACCCCCAGATATATGAAGGTCCTAACTCGCTCAAGTGGAGTTCCATTCAATGTGGGGTTTGGGCGGGTGTGTCTCGGGGGGTTGAAGACCATGAACTTGGTTTTCTCCAAGTTGATCTCCAAACCCCGTGAGGCACAAAAGGAAACAAACCCGTCCAAAACACGCTTGATGCCCGTTGATGTCCGCGACAACAACAAGGTGTCGTCCGCGAACATCAAAGCGGGCACCCTACCAGTGGCCAGGCGTGGAGCATCGTTATCCCTGACACAATTGAGTCTATCAATCAGGCCGTTAACATATAGGCTGAAGAGAGTAGGGGCCAGTACGCAACCCTGGCGTACTCCCCGAGTAACGGGGAAGCGATCGGATAGTTCCCCGTTTTTCCCACACCTCACCTGGGCATAATTCCCCGTGTGAAGCCGGATTAGAGCATCTAGTAAATGAGGAGGGAGACCAAGTTCCTCCAACACCGACCAGAGTCTCTCCCTAGGGACCAGATCGAATGCGGCCCGCAGGTCCACAAAAACAAGGTAGAGGCTGCCACCCTCTACTCTTGCAGTTTTCCAGAATAGGACCTGGAGTCGGAAGATCTGGTCCAAAGTCGAGACCCCTGATCTAAAACCGGCTTGGAGGGTGGTCAAGATTTTGTTTTCCTCCATCCAGCCCAGTAGTCTTTCCAGCAGGATTCGGCCCATCAGCTTCTGGGAAGTATCGAGTAGACTAATTGGTCTATAGTTTGATGGGGCGAGCGGACAGCCCTTTTTAAAAATTGGGACGATCTCGGCTCCCAGCCACGTCTCCGGTACTGGGGAGCCCTGTAAGACAGCATTGAACAGAACCATCAAATATGGGGCCCAGATTTTTTGCTGAGAGCGGAAGAGGTCTCCAGGGAGCTTATCTAGACCCGGGGCCTTGTTTGGGAGCAGTTTCTCAATTGCCAGTTCAACTTCCCTAAGTGTAATATAATCTAAACAAAAAATGGGAGACCCAGTGGGGGCATCCCCTCTCGCTATTGCGAGACAGGATCCAGGTCCAGAGCCCAAGACCCCCGGCAGTCTACACTCGTGCAGGGGGTCTGGGGCCACGGGAGGCTCAGGAACCTGGCTGGAGCCATAGTCTCGACAGGGGGGGATCCCAGCACCCGGGGCCCCCAGCAGTCGACACTCGTGCGGGAGGCCCCGGGCCGTGCCAGCGCAGGAAATCGAAATCCCGGAGCCCAAGGCCCCCGGCAGTCGGCTCTCGTGCAGGGGGCCTGGGGCAACCGGGATCTCGGAAGCCCGGTCAGAGCCAAGACCATGACGGGGAGAGGACCCAGTGCCCGGGGCCCCCAGCCATCGACACTCATGCGGGAGGTCCCGGGCCATGCGGGCACATGGGGCCAGACCCCCAGACCCCGGGGCCCCCGGCAGTCGGCTCTCGTGCCGGAGGACCCGTGGCGCACAGACCCGGGGCTCCGGGACCAGCTCCAACAGCCCCTCCTGGGGCTGACACCCCATCTCCTCCAACTCAGGGCTTGTGTAGAGTGACTTAAAGTGTGCCTCCCACACTATTGGGGCAATATTCGAAACCCCAGTATCTCTCTCTCCTGACACTGAGGAAGTGGCAATTAGCCAAAAGGTCTTAGAATCTTTTAGGAGTAGTGCCTGTCTCATCTCTTCCCACCTAGATTCTTCCCACTCACTCTTTGCTTTGATGAGCTCCTTTTTATACTGCAGTCTAGTTGTTCTAATTTTAGGGATGTCCTTAGATTTAATTGCCCTGAGTAAGTCTTTCTTTGAGTCTTTACATGCGTGGTTGTGCCAGGGATGTGTTTTGCTCCGGCGCGACTTAGACCCGCTAACAGGATAGAATACATCCCCTAGACTCTCAACTAACTTTCTATGGGTCGCTATAGTCTGCCCATGGGAGGTAGAATTTCCCATATCGCTTATCAATGGAACAGCTATCTGGTAAATTTTTGTGAGACGAGTAGGAGAGTCTAGGCAGGAAGGCAATTTGACTCTTCTCCTATTGTTGGATATAATATGTGGGGGAACTATCAGAGTGGAATTAGAGTCAGGGTTAGTTAGTCCAAATGCACCCGCTTTAAGCGTTAGGACCAGCGCATTGTGGTCACTATCAGGCCTTTCAACAACCCCCGAAGTCTTTAAACTTTCCCCAGTGTTTGGCTTCCAACATGAGGTAGTCAATGGTGGATGTTCGATTTATCCTGTTATAAGTGGGCAGGTCGGAACATTCGTTGTTGCCCCTTCCATTGCATGCCCGCAAAGACATTGCAAGGGTCAAGGCCTTAATTTGTAATACTAACGGGGTCCAGGCCTTAACCGGGGCGATTCTTGGGGCTGGAATTTGCCAGAGCGAGTCAACCTCATCCTCCTCACACAACACAGGACCGCCCAAAGGCTCGAACTGACAGTTCAGATCGCCACCAAGAATAATCGGAGTTGCGGGGTCAAGTGTCTGGAGAAAATAGTCGAGTGCTTGGATAGTACTCGATTCTTTCCCGTTCACGGTAGGCCTGGAGTAGATATTAATAATAGACAATGTAGATCCGCCAACAGATGTTAGCAAAACACATTGGATATCAGGCGAGTTTGTATCCACCTGTACCGCCTGCATGCCCAAGTGTAAGCCTACCCATATGGCAAGGCCCCCCGAAGGGCGGCCTTTCCCACCTGAGACTGCAGGGATGTCAAAGGTAGCGTAACCGGGACTGTCACTCGCCTCGAGGGACCAGGTCTCTTGCATCAAACAGATATCATGAATGGACATAAAGGAAGACCAGTCTGGTGCAAGTAGCTTGTTCTTTAGGCCTGCAACATTCCACGAGAGTATTTTTATGCTACCTTCCGTAGCCTTAACTTTATCCTTCTCCCCCCCCTGTTCTCTAAGTGCTAGCTGATCCAGGCTCTGTTCAACCCTTGCCTCCTCCCTCTTTGAGGCATGAGGCCAAAGGGTCTCATAACTGTCAGAGGAGGGTGACTTTTCCTGTGTTATAATACCTTCGTCTAGAATACCCTCATTATGTTTTCGTGGGGGTGTGCATGGCTGAGTCAGTCAGTCCACCTCCTCGAGGACGCTAAACCTATTCCAATGGGGTTGTATCGGGTAAAATGGGGTGTGTGGATGAAAACCCTCCCCAAATGGTTGCCAGTGGTGAGTCCCATTCGGGTAGGAGAGGGGATTTCTAATTAACTGTGGACTCCTTTTGTGAAACGTTTTATGAATTGGGGTAGTGTAGAAATAGGACAAGTGCAAAGGGAATATTTGGGACTCTTTATGGAAGGGAGTTCTACAGATATGGTCAACGGCTGAGGAATCCCTAAAATTGATTGTTACAACATCCCCTGCCACTGTTTAGGTCCCCTTCCAATCCAGTCTACTCTTCTTACAGAAGTACATTTGGGGGTGTTCAGAGGATAGGAAACAACTTGCAGTTTTATGGTGAATAGGTACAAACCTAGGAGTTTGTAGGTGTTCAACAACCTACACAGGTGTACTTAATCATCAACGGCCCCAAACTCATCCTGTATTTGTATTTGAGCTTGTAAAGCGCACTGCTACCCTTCCATAGGTCTCCTGGCGCTGTATAACTCTGGGGAACCCGACCTGGCTTACCCTGTGGGATGGTCCCTGCTGGGAGTCCCCAAGGTGGAGCCAGGCATCCCCGGCATAGATGGGGCCGTTGTGGAGATTAGGCAAGCTAATGCCCAGAGTTGCAGAGTGGAACCCCTGATTAGAGTAAGCACTGAAGCGAGAATTATCAAGTCCGCTGACCCAGGTCCACGCCCCTGCCGCGTCAGGAATTGAACCCTGGTCCCTGGCCGACTTCTGCTCTCGGGTCTGCTGCCTCTAACCAGTGAGCCACACTACTCCTGCGACGTGATCTCTAACCTAGTCCTGCGACGTGATCTCTAAACTGAGAAATGGTTCACTACTGCTGGAGTTTCGTGGTGTGCAATTCCCTCTCGTGAAAGTAAAAATAATGCTTCCTAAGATTGTGAGTCACGGTTTTAAGTTTTCCCTCGCCATTAATGATTGGTTCGCCTAACTGAAAAACAGGAACACAAACACGGGTCTGGCACTTAGTGACCAAACCATGTGCACAAGGCCAAGGTTCTGCAGACCACATGGATCAACCAGAGAGAAATGCTTCCATGGCCATGAACCAAGTTGTGCGTCTCTTGCAGATCAACCCTCACAGCGGAAACTTTCCGAGGGAAGACTTTTTAATGTTGAACGCCTCATTCCATGTTTGGGAAGAGAGGGTGCTGACCTCTTTCCTGGAAGCTGCAGCTTGTGGAGGAAGGACACAGAGAAGAGTGTGGCTTGACACAGCTGCCCTTTCATGTGCGTCACTTTTAATTAGATCACTCATGCTATTCAGTTTCTTCATAGAACTGTTGGGTGTCTTACTGTCATATTTAGAAAACCTGAAGCTATAACAGACCGGGATACTGTGAGGATCAGGGTGTATTATTATATGATATGGCTAGGTAACTTAATCATGGAGTACACTCACAAAACCTTTATTGGGTCCAGTCAGCCTCCTTTGTAAACCTTAAACTCAACCCTGGGTAGCTGTAACTTTGAGCAGCAAGGCTCAGATAAAGGAATTTAGTGTCAAAAACTTAAAAGTACCAAACAGAATAAGAAAGCCACACCACACGAAAGAAACACAACACTAATTTATAAAATCCAAGTATATTTTATATGAGTTTACTGAGTCCTTAATGAGCAAATGAGACCAGATGGTTCCAGAGAAACAGAATTGTAAAGGTTTTATCACTTTTAATTCTAATTGCAAACGAGCGTTGAGCAACAAAAACGTTGTAAACTTTTTAACAGTGTAAAACGGATAGGCTACACTTGCCCTGCTTGGACAAAGAAATACGACAGGGAGCCAGTGGGGTAGATTCGTATAGTTACCTGTCCACCAGAGCTTATTCCAGTCTAGTTCCAGCCTTTACAGCACAACCACCATAGTTAGAAATTGAGCTGTCCTGGGGATGCAGAATGATAAGATGCTCAAAGATGCCCTGGCTGCTGTGCTGTTGATGGGGGGAAGGGGGACTCTGGGGTGATTCTTCGGTCCACAGGTACTGTGGGGCAACTTCGGCCACAGATGTTGGGGTACCTTAAAGTCCTCTTCAAGACAGTAGAAGGTCAGCTGCTGCTGGGCTACCAGTCCCTGGGAACAATGGTTGGAGTGAAATCCCTAATTGGGGACTAGAGTCCCTCTAGGGCATGGGTACTCACAAACTTTCTCTCGGGGGCCAAATTTACACTGTGGATTGTGGCCGAGGGCTGCACCGATGGGGGCGGGGTCAGTGGCGGTGGGGTCAGTAGGGGTGAAACTAGAATAAAAAATAAAAATCCCTACAGTTGCAAAACATTACTAGACAATGCTGTATTTCCAAAGCACGGGGTGAGAGTTGGCATATCTTGTCATAGCCTAAAATAATAGAATCGGTCTAAAGGGGTGGGGGATGAGGACAGAAAGATTCATTGCTAGAACAGAATGTCCCCTTTACGTAGAGTTGTCCCCAGGTATGAATAGATAGTGTACGTAGCAGGCGACGGCAGCCCCCTTCTTTTGTGACCAGGAGGTCATGCCTCCCTTGAAGTGGAAGTAAGGGTGAATATAACAAGGGACATTGAATTCGGCTGGCCAGGACTTTCCAGGCACTGGTTGTGCATTGTGCTGTAGTGGAGTGTGTTGTGTTTAAAGCAACAATGGTACCCACACGAGTCAGCACAGGAACTTGGGAAGCATACTTATTGAAAACAACAGTGGTCCTATGCAGTAGGAAATACGAGAACAATAAATATAGACACAATGGATCCTATATTGGGTAGACTTGTCCAGCAGGACAGAGGTCTCAATGTATTTACTTCAGGAAAAATAGACAAAGGATTTCCTTCGACAATTCAACTCTGTGGGGCACAAGCCTGTACCCTACTTAAGCACATACAGATTAGTACATTAGGAAAACAGTGAACACAAACAGGGCTTTTAGGCAAAAGCTTCAGGGTTCTGTAGTAGCAATTAGAACAGATAATCAGGAATGCACCTTTACATATACATGTCACATGGTATATTTTATGTATAAGGTACATATATGGTCGACGGCGTTTCGACCCCACTGCTTAATCATGGGGATCATCATCAGGACATTAATTAATGCCTAATTGGTACAAGCCTCTATTGCCTAGGGATTGCTAGGATGGATGGGGCGATTAGGAATATTGGCGGCCTCCCAGAATTGTCTGTGAGGAGGTCAAGCGCTCTTCCATAGTTGGATAGCATCAGTGTGTCGCGAATCCGGGAAATGACTATCCCAAGGTATGTCAATGTATCTGTACACCGTGTGAGAGGGTAATCAGGCTCAAACCGCGTAGTTGCATCCGTAAGGGGGAATATCTGAGATTTCCCCCAGTTCATATTAACTCCTGAGAAGTGACCAAAGAGGATGAGCAGTCTAAGAATGGGGTTGAGGCTTTTGTATGGATTGCATAGGTACAGTGTAATATCGTCAGCGTCTGCCTCTCTGGGTAAATCAGCTCATGGTCCCGGAAATGTTATCGGACTTTGGCAGCCAGGGGTTCAATCGCTATAGCGAAGAGGAGGGGTGATAGGGGACACCCCTGGTGGGTGCCTCTAGTGAAAGGGGAGGATTGAACACTATTGACCATGACTCTTGCCCGCAGCCCACTATACAATAGGTCTATCCAAGTCAGGAACGGAGTGGGGAAGCCCATGCGCTGCAGAACGAAGGCAAGTTTGTCCCATTCTAATGAGTCGGACGCTTTCTTGGTGTCGAGAAATACTGCTGCAGCGTTCAAGCTAGGTTCAATGCCCTGGAGGACCGCGAACAGAGGGCAGTCATGAGAGGGCTGATGCGATTGGCAATTAGCTTTGCCAAGATTTTGGCATCAACATTGATCAATGAGAGAGGTCTGTAGGAGTCGCACCGCGAGGATGGTTTGCCTGGCTTAGGCAGGGAGATTATGCACGCCTCATGCATCGTAGGGGGTAATATGCCTGTTTCACGGTCTCTTCAAATACATGTCTCAGGACTGGGATGAGTAAATTGCGGAATGTTTTATAAAATTCGGCCGGGAGGCCATCCGGAGCCAGGGCCTTCCCTGATTGCAGTTGCATGATGGTGGAGATGATTTCTTCATCCTCGTGGTGTGCTAGGAGAAACTCTCCTTGTCCATCTCCCAGCCATGCTATTGCAGTGTCCTTTAAAAAGGGGGTGAAGTCTACCGGTGGGTTTTATGTGTTTTATAAAGGGTTTAAAGAAGCTATGAAAGGCAGCTACAATTTCAGAGGTGTTCCTGTGTTTTTGAATGTCTTCATCCTTGATCTCCAGAAATACATTTGAGAATCGGGATGGGTGAATCAGGGATGCTAGAGCCTTCCCCGGTCTATCTCCCTCCCCATATCTGCATGCTTGATGATATTTTCCTCTATAATTAAATTCCCTTTCGGCTGCGTCCTGTTATTCAGTGATTAGGCTCCGTAGCCGGGCATGCAATTCTGCAGGGGGGTTGTTTGCATTAGCGGTTCCGTTTGTTTGAGTACAGTTTCCAGCTTATGAAGCGTGGATCGTTTAAAATTCCCCCACTTTTCGCAATGCATACTCCGCGAATGGTGACTTTAAAAGCCTCCCATATTGTGGAGTAGTGTTCAACCGAGTCTTCGTTACGTGGGAAAAAGTCGGTTATTTCTTGTTCCAGTTCCTGGTAAAATACTAGATCCAAGAGATTTTGTGGATTTAAGCACCAGGACAGGAAGGGTGAAGCGCTCTGAGGAGGGGTAAGTGTGACGAGTGCTGGGGTGTGGTCCGAGTAAGTGCCGGGAAGATATGACGCACTTGTTAGGCAGGGGGTGAGGTCTTTGGTGATGAGCCAACTGTCAATTCGTGACCACAAGGATCGGGCAGTCGTGTAGCTGGATCCCTACCGGAGTTGCAGATGTAAATGGCACCAGGTATCAAGCAGTTCATGGTCCTCAACTATTGCTTTAAGAGTGTAATGTGAGTTGGAGTAGTGATGTGGTTGTGGGTGCGAGCGGTCCATAGTGGGATCTATGGTCACATTAAAGTCTCCCCCCACAGCAAGTGCATGGATCCGATGTCTAAAATCTTCCCCCAGAGTAGCCGAAAGAACTCCGGGTCATCTGTGTTTGGTCCGTAGCAGGAGACTAGGGTTATGGACTGGGCAGCCAGGCGCCCCATATGATAATGAATGCGGCCTTGAGGGTTAACATGGGAGCCTATTGGGATGTAGGGGAGGGATTATTTTATCAATATGGCAGTGCCTCTGGCATAGGAAGACTATGAGGAAAAATAGGAGTGGGTTGCACAGCGGGATGAACGATACAGTGGCAGTGGGGCTAAAGTGTGTTTCTTGTAAAATAGCACATTGGATGTTATGGCGGTCTAGATCCGATAGGATGTGTCGGCGTTTACAGGGGTTTCCCAGTTCGCGGATATTCCAAGTTAGGATGTTGTACGTGATTGTTCTAGGGCGGTCTTCCATGTTGTGTAACTACCATGTCAGTTCTCAGGCATGAGCATTTACCGTTTAGGTTCTGCTGTTGAGTCATATCTCTACATAATGGTACAATGGATAGTGGCATAAAATAACAAATTACTGTTCCTGCAAGAGCACAGATCAGATTCCCCCTACCCCCCTCCCACATCAGCAGCCCATTTCTGCTGTGGCCCAATTCCCACCTCCTTCCCATCTTACCCTATGCGCAAGATTCCCAACTGGGGAAGGTGGCCTAACCAGAACCAAATTCAGACGATACCTTGCTTAGGGTTCACCTGTCGGCTGGCTTCCAGCGGTTGACCAGACTCTCCTCGCATGCGCGAGGGTGCTCGGGCAAGATTTTGGAAGTTAATCTCGTCTCAGTGTCTGTTACAATTCTTCCACTGGAGGATTCTGGCCGATGGTTAGCGTAGATAAGCGGGGATGCCGCAGGTAACAGGGGTTAGGTTCAGGGAAATTAGTGTGGAAGTTGGTGTGGAAGGGGGATACCAGACTATGTTCTACCCCTAGCATCCCTCGGGGGAAAACTGAATGTCCCTGCCAGGCAGTAATGCTGGTAGAATTCCAAGGGCACAGTCCTCTCTGTTACGATATGCAGGTGACATTGTGATCCTTTAGACTTTTCTGCGACATTGATGCCTTGGACTCCGTTTACTCCGCATTCCGCTCCGTTTGGGCTGAACAATGTTCCTCATCCTATCACCTGCCGTGATACCAGGAGTCGGGGCTTATGTGCAGGGGTAAGACACGTACCTCCCCCATGATAGGGCTGTCATCCTAAGGATTTATTCTATGTTGGATGCATTTCCAGTTCCTTCCGGGTGGTGCATGAGGAGGACTGGCCTGTAGGGTGTTTGGGTAGGGTCTTGAGGAAGTCCTGGGCATGTTGCGGATTAGTGAAGACGTGCTGTTTATTTTGATGCTTTACTTTGAGATGGGCGGGGAACAGCGTGGCATAAGGAATGTGAAGTTGTTGTAGTTTTTTACTGACCTGGTAAAACTTATGCCTTTGTTCCTGGACAGCCATGGTGAAGTCTGGGTAGATTGAAATCTCCATCCCTTCGTGTCGGAGTTGTCCCTTTTCTCAAGAAAGGCAGAGGGCAGTGTCCCGGTCCCAGTAGTTGAGTAGCCAAGCTATTATGGGATGGGGGGTAGCAGGAGCAGGCCAGTTTGCCAATGATCGGTGCGCCCGTTCCAAAAAGAGAACTGGCAAAAACACTTCTCTGCCAAAAAGCGTTATTAGGAGGTGTTCGACGTAGTCTTCCATCTTGCCGGTAGCAGTCGACTCTGCCACTCCAAGAATACGCAAGTTGTTTCTCCTCGAACAAGATTCAAAATCGTCATTTTTCGCGGCTATCACCTTCAGGACCTTCTCCATTTCAAGAGTGCGGCTATAGGTGGAGTTGGAACCGTCTTCCAGATCAGAAATCCTCAGTTCCGCCTCGGTTAGCAGATCATCATACTTCACTCTATCGGTTAGGCCATCCAGCCTAGCGTTCATGGAGTCCATTTTTGATTCGATGGAAGTCAATCTCGACTGTACACTAATAGTAGTTCTTTCAGGTCCGCAGTGGAAGTGATCGAAGCTTCGGGCAAGTCCTACTCAGGCTCCGGTTCAGACCGGGGGGATCTTACGCGTGTCGAAGTTCAGCTTCGACTGTTGCCCATCAGGTTTCCCCATGGCTCTGGAGTAGGAGACGTGACAATGCAGTTTTGGTCGGGCTGGATCCGCACTGCGATCTTGTTATTTTCGCCAGTTACCCCATAGTGTAGTGTCCCAGGTCAATACGTGGTGAGTCGGTGACAAAGGGCTCGGGTCGTTACTCAGTGGTCTCATCACTAGCTAGTGCAGGTTGTGTGTTGAGCTGTTAATATTGATAGGGCCTCATGGTTGCGTGTGTAGGTTTGACTCTCTTTCATTCTCCCACAAGAGTCGGAAAAACCTAGGTGCCGCGCAGGTTTGCGGACCCAACCGGAGGGTCCCGAGGCTCCCTAGAGTTATCTGTTGTCCAGGGCACTCGTGATCAGCGTTATGTTATATTCTTCCTCGGGTGGCCCGCAGTGCCCCCATCCGGAGTGTCAACTGAGCCCAAAGCAGGGAGGGGCCCCAGGCGCAGCGAGCGCCAGGCAGCGGAGTGTAAAGTGCGTCTAGGGGTTATGCCGAGGGCCTCAACCTCGGCCCCACAGCCAGCGCGAGTGGCTCGGATGGCTCCTCCGTATCCTCCCGGCTCAATTTCCAGATCTTGGAGAGAGTAGGGAGGCACAAGTTTCAGTGGAGGCTCAGATGTGCCCGTGGCAGCTCTGCCAAATGCCACCGCTTTGTGACCCCGTCCCAAGGGCGGTAGAGCATTCCCAGCCCCCCGCAGTCCTGACCAGTTGGGGCAAAGCCACGGGAGGACACTCTGGTACGCGCAGAAAGGAGGGCCCAGGTGCCGCAGCGGGCCTCACCCGGTTCAGGCCGCAGCGGACAGGGCCTCGCCAGAGTCCGGGCCGCAGGGCCCAGCCAAGCAGAAATCGTCCGCCCGGGGGGGGGAGGTGCAGTGCCGGAGCGTGTAATGGAGGGAGACAGTCCAGTCTCAGCGGTGCCGCATGCGTCACAATGGCCACTGGGAGACTGTAGCGCTGCGCAGCCCACTCACCGCCTCACTCCGTTGTGTGTTCCTCAGGGTCCCAGGCCTCCCAGCGGACAAGTCCGTCCGGCGTCCCCCGGACGGGCTCGGCAGGCCGCCGCGATGTCCCCACGGGTCGCAGGCCCGGTCACGATGATGGAGAGTGTTGGTCCAGTAGGCCAGCTCCAGCCAGGACTTCAACGGCGCAGGCCCAGCGGAAGGAACAGCAGTTTTACGTTCAGAAGCGAGCAGATCAGCATTCCTGGCTATTCAACCTTAGGCCATGACCGCCATTTTATCCGCTCTGCCTGGGAGGTTAAAGTCCCACAGAGCGCAGATGTTGGGCGACCTTGTAGGCGGCAGGATATCCCGCTGGATGCTCCTTCACTGTGGCATTCAGGAAGAGTCACTTAACTGCTTATCAGGTGCGGGATGTGGAGGATGTTCATCAGATAAAGTGCCGAGCAGCAAGAGCCTCACGTAAGTGCGGCCATCTTGCTTGGTGCCCTCTAGCTCCCCCCATTCTTTGCACATTTGGCGGAAAGAAAGTACACCTTCAGTATCAAATAGGTGGCCCGTAGAGCGACAGGTCGACTGTTTCCACTCTGCAAACCCCTCCACCCCTGTCCCTGGGTAAAGTCCAGGTTATCAAATATTGGAGTCATCGGGGATGGGAAGGTAGTCAGACCGTGCCTCGTGGAAGTTTGATCCCAGTTTGTCATTGTCACCTGTGTGATGAGTGATGTAGATTCTAGGGTTTGTGCGCCTGCCTTAAGAAGGGGACCTTCTACAGGGAGGTCCTGGCTACCGGCCTGTCTTGAAACATCCAGTGTTTCTCGGACTCAGCTCGACTCCACTCGATGAGGTAGCGTAGTTGCGCTGCCTGATAGTAGAGATGGAGATCAAGGATACCTAACCCCCCAGCCTCCGGGGAAAGTGGCTCAAGGTTTTCTTCATGTGCGGTTTTCTACCCTGCCAAATGAACAGTGAAATTTCCATTTGGAGTTTGGTGATCATACCAGGGGGTGGTGGCAAGGGAAGAGTCTGAAAGAGATAAAGGGGCCCATTAGGATGTAGGGCGGACCACCACTGCCATGCAGGCAGTGGCGATCCGCCCTACATTCTAGCCCACCCGCCACCAATTTCCCTCCGCCATATCAGTATGGCGGTGGGAGCGCGGCAGATGGGAAGACCGTCCGCCGCATTTCCGCCCGGTCGACAAGCCGACCGGGCGGAAAAGGGTTTCATATGGTGGCGGTGTCTGCTTGACACCACCATCCATATCAGGATGCAGGCAGGAGGGAGCCTTTCTGTGGGGGCGTTGCCACCACTGAAAGACATGCGGTCTTCTAGGTTGGGGGCCCATTTCGGGCCCCCAGGATGTTGTGGGACACATGGGGGGGTACCTATGGTACCTCCTACATGTGCATGCACAACATGCATTTTTGGCATTGCGGCGGGCGGTGCTGAAAGCACTGCCCGCCGCAATGTTAAAAATGCAGGATGCACCCGCAAGTGTGGCGGGCTCATCCTAATGTCACCCAAGGTACTCGCGGACATATGGCGGGCAGTCCATTTTACCGTCAGGATGGCGGGCGGCATCCTAATGATGCCCAAAGTATCTTGGGAATGGTAGTCATTTTGGTTGCAGCTAGCCTTCCCAGCCAGGAAATCTGGAGAAGTTGCCACCTCACAAAGTCATTGCTAATTTGCCTGTGTACATTTTGATAGTTATTGACCGCCGCTGTTTCCATGGTCATGGCAAGATTGATCCCCAGGTATGGAATCGTCTTGTTAGCCCATTTGCCAGTTGATCCACAAGTTGGGTTGGCAGGGAAAGGCTGAGTGCTTGTGACTTTCAAAATTTGACCTGGAAGCCCGAAGCAGTCCCAAAGGACCTGAGCCCGTCCATAAAAGCTGGCTAGGCTGTGGTTCGTTTGTCTAGTGTCACAAGCAGGTCATCGCATAAAGGCTGATGGAGTGGTGGTCGCCTCAGAAAGTCACCCCAGTATTTATGGGGGGTCATGTATTCTCTGATTCATTGGAGCCATGTAAAGAGCGAAATGCAGGGAGGACAGGGGGCATACCTGGCGTGTGCCCCTAGTGATCGGGACAGGCGAGGAGGTGCAGCTATTAAGCCTGACCATCGCCATGGGTGTATGGTAACAGTTGAGGATTCGTGCTTTGCACTTTTGCCCCAAAGCCAAAGTGCTTGATGATCTGTTCAAGGTAAGGCCAGTGAACCCTGTCAAAGGCCTTCTCTGCGTCGATCGGAAGCAGCATATATTACCCTTCAGCATGCGCCCTTTTCAATAATATGCAGGATGTGCTTGGTGTTATCACTCATTTGTCTCCGGGGGATGAAGCCTGCTTGATCCAGATTAACTATAGAGGGCATATATATATTGAGTCTATGTGCTATGATACTCGTGAATCGTTTCAGGTCTAAGTTTAGGAGGGAGATAGGTCTATACAAGCTGCAGTTCGATTTGTCTTAGCCTGGGTTGGGAGGACTATTATGGTGGCCATCAACATGAGGCCATGACGGAGTTGAATAATCACACCAATGTAGGCACTAAGATGGGACAGAAGGATTTGTAAAAAGCTGCAGAATTCCCATCTGGGCCAGGTGACTTTGCAAGTTTAAGCCTAGAAATGGCTGATATAACTTCCCCTATGTGTCGTTTGTGCCAATTGAAGGTTCTGGGCTCGGGCCTTGGGGTCTAGAGATTGATCTGTATATAGGTGGGAATAGAAATCTTTGAAGGCATTTGCTATGGCCATGTCATCTGTTACGAGGTAGTCCTCAGTCATGCAAATTGAGCATACCCTCTGCTCCTGTCGTTCGGCTCGTAGCTTATTGGTCAAATGTCAACCACATCTGTCCCCGCCTACCTAGAAGGAGTGACGCAGACAGAGAGCTGCATATTCTGCTCTGTCTAAATTTATAAGAAAGAAGAAAAAGGGGGGGTTTTGGCCCTATGGGAAAGAGGGTAGGTTGGGCCTCTATAATTGCAAAAAGGGGGGGTTTTACCTATGCCTCTGAGCTTCTTTATGCCATTTATTCAAAAGGAAAAAACTAAAAATCAATTAGTTATCCTGACATATTTATGTCAGGATAACTAATTGATTTTTAGTTTTTTCCTTTTGAATAAATGGCATAAAGAAGCTCAGAGGCATAGGTAAAACCCCCCCTTTTTGCAGCTGTCTAAATTTATGGCAGCTAGTTGGGAGCGAGTGTTAGATAACTGGCACCATACTCTCGGAGTGCCTGTGTGCTGGTGGATACGGTCCAACTCCCTGATTTGTTTTGTAAGGTCTTCCCTTTTCTCCTTGCAAATTTTATTATCTGCCACTGAGATCGCTATTAACTCGCTCCGAATTACTGCCTTGAGCGCCTCCCATAACACGGCCGGTGAGACCTTGGGGTGTCATTATGTGTTTGATTGTCTTGAATTGCTTGCTGGATCTGTGTCTTAACCTCCTGGCGATGTAACAGGGTGTCGCATAAGCGCCAATGCCGGGGGGGGGGGGAGTTCATTGGGGGGAGGGATCGTGAGATCATCACAGCCCCTTGGTCTGAGAGCGCTGCTGTGTGTAATTCGGTGGCCTTTGTGAGCTTCTGTGTTTCCCTCGTGGCCAGGAAATAATAAAGTCTAGCGTGGGTCTTGTGTGCCTTGGAGTAAAAAGTATATTCATTAGAGTGTGGGTGGTTACTCCTCCACCCCAGGTCCCGCAGCCATTCGTGCCACTCCTCAGACAGAGCTCCGGTTTGTCCGCGTCTCTGGGTTGATCAATCTAGGGTGTTGTCAAACACGAACTGAAGGTCCCCTCCCAGTAGTACTAGTTTGTTGTCAGTTTTCATTGCTCTCTCTAACGTTTTGCGCAGGAATGCCTCATGTCCCTCTATGGGGGTTTACAATGAGCCTTTCACCAGGGGCCTGCCCGCTACTATAAAGCTGTGTATGAGAAGTCTACATCTGATTTGATACACTTTCTGTTCTACCCTTCCCAGGAAGGAGTTCGCTACCAATATGGGCACTTCAGCTGTCTTGGAGGGTAAAATTGTTTAGGAAAGGCGCTGGACCTGAAGCAGAAACAATCTCTGTGAGAAGTTGGCCTGATGTATGATGTCTCCAATTCTGGGGGCACCTTCTATCAGTCCAAACAACCCCTTATGGTGGTGGTTGTAAGTCAACCTTGAAGACAAGCTATCTTAATGGTAGCATGGACTAAGCAGCCTTTAGGCTAAACTCAAGAGGGCATGTGAAGCCAGCTGTATTACCAAATGCAATCCTGTAATATCAAATGAAAGGACACCACACAAGTTATATGTTATAAAAATATATGTATTTATTACTAGAGTAATCCCCTGTACTCTTTATGAGTATAGAAGCACAAGCGTTTAAACAAAAGCACAGTTTAACATATGAAAGTTGCACAATTATGGATGAGGCCGGTGGCCACTCAAACCATATATCAAAAAAGTGGTATAAGTATCACTTTACGAACAGTGGTAAGGCCAGAGGCCTTGAGAATCGCTGGGACTACACTGGACTAACAGCAGTTAGGACGGGAGTAGCCCGCAGGAATGGGGTGCAGCGCTAAAAGCACACGCATGCACCAACGCAAAGTCAATGGTGCGTAAAAGTTATCGAGTTACAGTTTTAGGAGTCTTCCGACTGGAATAGAATTACCACACTTTAAACTTAGACACTAGAGGTGTAAACCACTACAGGAGCACCGGTGTTAGATCGTTACCTCACCCACAGGAAGCGGGTGCATAGGTGCCAAAGTGTGTCGGGTTTCGTCGTGTAGATCTATGGAGCCTGGAGATGAAGATGCTGCAGGCGGCCAGGAGAGAAGAGTTTGGTTGAATCCAAGGGTGGATCGAAGATGTAGAGTACCTGAAAGCAGAGGGGACAGAGTCTGGGTCACTCCGCAGTGACCAGGATGGAACCAGGAAGGAACCAGGCAATGTCGGGCGCAATCAGGTGCTTGACGGGAAGCTTGTCTCCGCTGCCACGTGGACTCTGGGGCATCGAGGATGACCTGGAGCGAATCACGAGCTGTTCGACAAAGCTTCTCGCTGTGAGCCATGTTGACTTACGGATCGGAGTTACCAAGCCTTGGCAAGTGCAACCCATGCAGGATTGGAAGATCGCTTCTTCTTCAGACCAGCAAGGTCAGATAGATTGCTCCTTTTTAGGGGAGCGAGGGCCAGTCTGGAGCAACCAGACCAGCAGTGTAAATTCAAAGGATCGTCGGTATTGGGGCCACTAGCCAACGGGCAAGTGACTGGACCAACGCGTCGAGCAGAAAAATGCAAAAGGGCCCCACGCAGCACTCGGTGAGTGTGGAGGGGAGATCTTCGGTGCAAAAGCTGCTCGGGCTGGGGCTTCTCAAACCCCAATGCACAGCTTCGAGGGAACCTCAGGAGCTGCACGGTCAGCACTTCGTAGCTTTTTCACGTCACCTCCACGGGTCTCAGATTCGCTGAGACTGTGGATCGAGCTGCTGAAAGTTGGGGAAGCTGGGTCTTGTTGATCTCTGTTGCTCGAGTTCTGGCAGAAACTGCAACAAAGCAAACCGTTGGGCGCTGGATGGTGCCTGTTTGCACAGGGTGGTCACTCCTTGACCACAAGGGAGATTCTTCAGTCTTCCACGTTGAGTGGGATGTCGAAGGGTCCAGAGTTCTGTATCAAAGGTTCAGTCAGGATAATCTGATGTGCACTGCCACAGCTCCTACCTTTATTCCAAATCAAGGGGCTGGATTACCTGCTAGGTCCCTCCTATGGGTGGGACCCAGGAAGGGGGTGGTTACACCCCTTTCCCTTTGTCCAGTTTCGCGCCAGAGCTGGGGCTGGAGTGCCCCAGAACCGGTTTGACTGGATTTTGCATGGGACACCTTCTGTGCCCCAGGCAGTGTCTAGTTTCTTTCCACCCTCCCTGCTCCAATCCACTATCTCCTGTCTGGGGTGTTGTAACACCTCCCTGTGACAGGAGACTCTTTGTCCAAGCCTCCCCTGTCAGGTTTCGGCCAGCAGCAGGAGGCCAGACTTGTGTCGGGGCAGCAGCATCCATTTTGTGATGCTGAGGCTCTGGTTAGGCTTAACCGCGTTTTAAGTAAAGTAGCATGTCTTTTACCTCTAGAAGGGCGGAATGCTACCCCCGTCGCCAGAACTGGCAAGGGGGTAGTATTCCAAAGTGTATGACACCTTACACGACATGTTTTGATGAAACCAAACCAAAGTTAGCAATAACCGCGAGGATTATAATGCACTTAAGAGTATATGGTATGGCAATACCCTGGAACAGCAGTAAGGAAATGGCTCCGAACGCTGCAGACAGGCTCAGCTCATGCTAGAGCACCATCTCACATAAAACCAAGCACTCTGCCTCCAGGATTGTTAAGGCCTTCCATAGGAGTGTCCAGATATAGGTTTAGACATAGGTATACTATATCTAAGCAAGGGGTGATTACACGACCTTGCCCCAGCTGAGTGATCAGCCAGTTGTGTCAGTTTGGATGGCCAGCCAGGGGTGGCAAAAGATATGCTGCAGCCCCTGGTAGGCCTTGGATGCACCTATGCCCTGGGTACCTATAGTACACTGTACAGGGGCTGATAAGGTGACCCAATCCAATTTAGTTATGCACCTAGGGTACATGGAGTCGATTTTAAAGAGAGAGCAGATAGCCTGAGGCCCTGATTAGCAGGATCCCAGGCCAACTAAGTCGAAAACCAGTTAAACACAAGGCAAAAAATCTGGGGTAGGTATCCACCTTCCTACAATCTCCCATGAGCAGATGGGTCTCTTGTAGGAGGCAGATGTTCGCCCCTGGGTTCTCTAGATATGCAAGTACCACCCAGCTTTTAATCGGATTATTAAGACCTCTCACATTAAGTGTGACGATTTTAAGTGTTGTGTCTTGCATGGA
Source organism: Lissotriton helveticus (assembly GCF_964261635.1). NCBI lineage: Eukaryota > Metazoa > Chordata > Amphibia > Caudata > Salamandridae > Lissotriton > Lissotriton helveticus. The sequence goes on from NC_136061.1 coordinate 1,307,271,780, forward strand.
GGTTGGGGGAGGCTAAGTAACCCCCGCATTGTCGTCGCTCCTGGAGCATAGTGTCCTCAGTGTATTCTGTTGCAACTACCGCTGCCCCTCTATACACTAATTGGTGTACCCCATGTGGAGATGAGTGAAAGCCCCAAACATAACATAGAAAACACATGGGAACAAAAATAACATAAAACTGAGAACATCTGCTTCTGTTCAGTACCACAACCAGATAAGGCTGCATGGTTGGTTCAATGGGGTCCTTCTTGTGGCCATTGGTATCGTCGTCCCCCACCTGCTGTCCAGCCGCCCAGCCCATAGTCTCCATATATCGTTGTGGAGTGCCACGGAGTTCAAGAGTCATCCCGTTTCGTCAAAGCTGATGGCACCGGCTCCAGAGCTGGCTCTGTCGAACTTTTCTTTGGATTGTGCCTGATCATCATCAGGCACCTTCACTGTCTCTGCCAGCTTATCAATCGCTGAGTCTGTACGATAGAGGGGCTCTCGGTCCCCTTGCTCCCCTGGTGGGTCTAGTCCCAGCACACAACAGGTCTCTGTGAAGGACTGTAGCTGGTAGAGTCTCCCTTCTCACTGGAAGAGTAAGCAAAACGGGTGACCCCATGAGTAGGCTATCCCTTGACTGCGGAGGTGAGTAGTGGCCAGGTGGAACTCCTTCTGTTTCTGTAGCGTGAGGGTGGCTAAGTCCTGAAAAAAGGTTAGGGTTTGGCCCTGAAAGGTGATTGGGTTCATGGTGAGAGCTTTGCGCAGAATCTCTTCCTTGACTTAGAAATCATGCACACAGACCACAATGTCCAGGATAATGGTAGTGTTCAAAGGCCCACCGAGGACATGGTGGAAAAGGTCTCTCACCTTTCCTAAGATGTCATAGCCTTCTGCTTTGGACTTCACTCCCCTGATTTGAATGTTGTTCCGCCGGGACCTAGTTTCTAAATCCTCCAGATGAGACTGCAAGTCTATGTCTTGCTCTCGAAGTCTAAGAACCTCTTATTGTAGCGCCTCTGTCTCTTCTTCCCGACCCTGAAGTACTGGGTTTTTAAGAACCCAGCGGTGCCAGGGAACACACCCTAAGACTTCGAGTCCTTCCTGTCCCAGACTACAGAAACACAGAGTCTTCTTGGTGAAGTCAAAGATCGAATTTATTGGCTGCAGCCAGTAACAGGTATCCTAGAAGTACAACACAGTGTATATTCTCAGGAGACTGCTCAACTTACAAAGCCAGCCATCCCTTTTTATACAACATATTATGCTTTAGGCAAACATTCCTTATTTTACAGTTGACCATTCACATATTTTCACAACAAAGAAAAAGCAGATTCATGATGACAAGCCCATTTTCAGTTTGTCCATCCCATAACCAATTTCCCGGCAAGGCCCAACATTTTTCATCAGATATCGGACGGACCCCTAATAAAATCGGGCACCTCCTCCTTGTAAAGCAGGTCATAAAACAGAACGAAGAGACAGGTGTGTGTAAGATTTGGCGTGGTTTGGATGTGATGAAAGGTTTATGGTTTGCTGTGCCTTGATACTAATCTCGATCGGCCACTGGGACAGGAACTGGCCGAACAGGTTTGGCTTCAGGCAGTGGAGTCAGCTTGCCCAGGTCACACAAAAGTCAGCAAAGGTGTACGTGTCCTTAAGACTTGTTTTGACCTTAGTCATCAGCCTATGTGAGGGCAACCACAAAATGGCTGCCATGCACAAAATGGAACCCGAGGGTCCAGGACGGAATCCCTGATTTAATGGTGATCTAGCTTTTCGAGTACGCCGAAAATGCCTGTATATAGTATACTCGTCATTCTCGGTCTGCTGATACCAAAATCGTCACGATTCGACGATGTTTATGACACGGGTCCAGAATTTTCAGTACCACAACCCCCTTCCTTGTCTTCCAGTTCTGCAACTCGGTCCCCTAAAGAGTCGACGTCCCTTCGGACCTCTTTGATGTCCTGTGAAAGTTCTCTCTTGAGTGATTGAAGATCTTCTCTGAGGGTGGTAAAGAGTGCTTCCAAAAAGGTACAGGTAACTGGTTATTCAACGGCCTGGTCGGGTCGGTCCCTTACTTGTTCTGTTTGTAGGCATTGGTCCCGTGGAAGGGCCAGTGAGAATGTCCTTGAGGGTGCGATCCTTCTTTGGGTGGGTGCATGCTATCCTTGTATCGGTCCTGGTGGGTGTATCTTCTCGCCACTTTGTGTTATGTGTCAGGTAGGGAGAGCCTCCTCTAGCTCGTGCTCTTGTGGGATGTCTCCACGTAGCCTCTGTGCTAGCCCGTCAGTCATGGGATTGTGATGTTTCACTATGCCTGCCTGAGGGAGTGGTTGGATCTAGTATATACGAGTCGCAGCACAGCCAGCTTACGGACTTTCGCTGGATGGTGTCTCCTGGGTGTGTCAGCTCTCGGGCCCAGGCACCCCTTCAGTGTTTGTTGGGTGCAGTATCACTCTCCTGTGTGCTCGTTCAGCCCTCCCCTGCTGGGGAGGGCTGACCGAGCCCGAGCCCTAAACCCCTGCTGCTGCCTCTCATGTTTTCTCTATCTGACATTTAAGAATTTTGGGTAATGGATTTTTGCATCTTATTTTGATTAGGCCGGGACAGAATTTTAATATACAAGTGTAATCTCGTCTAATTCTTGAATAAAGGATTTCACATATTTGACACATGTAAAAAAAATGTTTATGGGTTCTGGCATAATTTGTCTCCTGTGGGAAACTGGTGAGAGAAGTATATGTCTCACATGAACTGCGAAAGTGGTGTGTGCTGTGGCTGCCAGATATTTCTCCTCAACCATACCAAGGTTTAAAAATCACAAACAATGTTAGAAAATCGCATTAGAAAATTAATCTTGCTCTTCATTTCTTGGGGTGCTCGCTCTGTAGTGAACAGATTCACTCCCAATCTCCTCATTCGGTGGCACAACCTCCTCTCCCAGTAAGCTCTTAGGGGGATGCCAAGCAAAAATATGCTTCTACTTTCATTCATCATGTTTAGCTGTGACAGCAGAGGAATGACGGCAGGAAGCTTGATAAAGGGAGAAGGCCATGCTTCTCTCAATAACATCTGATCTGAAATCTTACTTTTTCCAGGCATACTGCAAAGAAGCCAGGACTCCCCATTGTAATTGCAGTTACTTCACACTTTCGCAGTCTTCTGTTTCAAAGTTGGTAGATTGCCTTCATACACCTGTCATGTATTTAAAAGCCCACTACTTAGCTCACAGTTTTAGAGTAACTGTATGAATATTTAATTAAAAAAAAAAACAAATGAATACATATGCGTTGGTCAAAGAAATCAATTTCCAGCACGTTCTACTTCAGAAAACTCGACAACTTCTTCAAATGAACCACCTTGTACAGCTTCCACCTTTGGACTACGGCAGCACAGTCTATATGGGCCTCCCAAAAACATTATTACCAGACAGCAGTATGTGTAAAGTCAGGTTGCCGGATTGGGCCTCCACTTGTGGGAGCAAACCCCCATCAAGACAGCCCTGCAAGCTCTACATTTAGCTGAATTCATGATCAAGCTCAAAACATTGCAATTGGGCAAAGGTCTGGGCTACCTTCTGGTCTTGGCTCTCCACCATGCTCCACCCACGAATATACAATCCATTTGGCCAATTTGATCTAACACCATTTCTTCGAGAGACCGCATTCAGTGGAACATCCTTGGAGGTGCGTGGGCTAAAACTTTGGGACAGCTGAAGCCTAGCTAAAAATTGAACATTTTTAAACTATGTCTTTCATTGATTTGCGGAGCTTCCAAGAATGCCTGAAGTAGCCAGGGTCTCCATAAACGTCCATGTGGACTCCAATCCCTGTGCTGTCAAAACCTTTAATGGTCACATACCTTCCGTATATTTTTGTGTACTGAGATTGTCAAGGTGACATGCAATGCTTTATAAAACTTCTACATAAAATGAGGAGATTTTGTTTTTCACCAAAAGACAAACTGAAATGCAGGGTTACGCTACATAATTTGAGGTACTTTTAGCTGACCAGGCACAAAGGCATGAAGTATAGGAAAGAGAGGACCTGTTTGTAGTGTAGGGAAAACTACATGCCATTTAAACCTCCATTGTTCCCTGGAGGTCTTAAAAATGTAAACAAAAGCACCACGACCAGTTGCTTGCGTTCCATTTGTGGTACATTTTTACAATGAATGGCACCATTCGCAGTACATTTTTACAGTTAATGGTGCGTAATTATGTGAAGTGGTGTTGTTAATATTGATAAATTGTTCTCCCTCTTTATTAATGGGGTGGAAGACCATTTGAGGGAGGACACTGCCGATGCCCCGGTCCTGGCGGGGGAGAGGACACCCACCCTCCTCTTCGCAGATGACACCCTCCTGATATCCAAAATTCCCTCAGGACTCCAGAAATTGCTGGACAGATTTAGTCTGTTTTGCGACGAACGTGGACTGTCCATCAATACCACTAAAACAAAGTTGATGGTACTACCCCCTTAAAAAAAAAAAGAGAATTTACATCACTCTTAATGGGTCGGCGCTAGAGGTGGTGGAGGCATTTGACTACCTGGGAGTCAGGATTAATAACAGAATGAAATGGGACTCCCATGTCGCCAAAATGCTCCTAAACCTTAAAAGAGTATCTGCAGTAATTCTGAGAAACCACCGAATGTCCGCCAGCAGGCCTATAGCCCCGGCTCTTGCTGTTTACGAAGGAAAGGCGTTAGCCTCTGCAGTTTACGGCTCTGAATTATGGGGCTGCGAGAACACAGTTGATTTGGTTAGAGCCGAGAATAAGTTTCTGAGGGACTTAGTTTCCCTCCCTACCTCGACTCCACTGAAGCCCCTCTTTCATGACATGGGCAAAGGCTCGATTTCAGATATAGTTCGCCTCCGCACTTTGCTGTTCTGGGTGCGCCTGAGAAGGACACCAGAACTGAATAGTTATGCCTTGGTGTTGGATGAACTGATCATCCTGAATAGTGCAAATAAGATACAGTGGCTTAACAAACTGAGGCAGTTGGTTATGAACCTGGGATTGGCTTAATTTTGGATCTCCCAGTCCCCACCTCCCAAGCAAGCTGTTAGGAAAATATATTGGGAGTGGGTTCATGCCGAAGAACTGAAGAGCACAAAGTGGGGAGCACTAACTACCCAATTTCTGGAGCATAAGCCCACTAGGAAACTTGAACCATTCTTAGACTTCATCCAGGTTCCAAAAGACAGATCACTTTTTCTGAAAATGAGGTATGGGACACTCCCTCTCAATAAATTCACGGAGGGCTGGAAAGGAACGCAAGTTCCACACTCTACTTGTCCAAGTTGTTCATGTTTGAATGAAACCTTACCTCACTTCCTGTTTGCCTGTAAAGCATACCAAAGAGCTAGATCAAGATGGTTAAAACCAGTATGCAGGGAGTTGGGCGTTAGTGATTATAGGGTCGCCCTACGCATCCTCTCATCAGACACAACAGCTCTGTTTATTGTATGTGGGGTTGCAAAGTATCTATCAAGTGCCTGGCTCATACGCACTATGTTGATAAACACAAACAAAGCCGAGAACTTGCCTGCATAGAAAGTTCATATGTATACTATTGCTTTGCACCTTAATTCCTGTTATCAGGTTTTTAAAATTGTATATAGAATTTTTATTGTTTTTTATATTTGTAAATTGGATATACTATTTTAAAAGCAATTTTATGTTCGGAATGTATGTACTTTTATGATATGCAATATATCGAATAAAGTAATTCAATCACCAATATTGATAAATACGATGTCGATATACACCACAATATATGAAGGTATAATAACAAACTTGTATCTCCGTTGTTGATTTCACCTGATATGACCTCCCCCCCAACCCTGAGTCAGAAATACGTGGTCAGGCAGGCCCTGCGACCTAGGCCTGAAGCAACTGATTGATAGATCACAGTTTGGGGGGCATGTGACCCTTAGACAAATGCACAAACAGGAAAACCCAGATATATTCCACAGATAGACCACAACACCCAATGGTCTCTGAAGATTGGCCCCAATAAAATAAGTTTGGACGGAGGAGTGCGTGTTCCCAAAACACCATAAAGTCTGATGTCACACTAAGTTAGGAACACTCAGCCAATCAGAACACAGCATGCTTACTAAAAGCAGTGATCACGTGCTCCCCATGTCGAACATCTGGACACATACCCACTAGCTCCGCATTGTGTCCACGCAGGGTTGAGACCCACCTGCACTTCTCATCAAATGACCAGATTTATAGCTCCATGACTAGGCCCAGATTCCAGTTCTAAAAATAATGCATAAATCACTTTAGCAAACTTTTTGAAATGTATAAAGTAACAGCCAAAACCAATGTACTTTCAGACCCCGAATCTGTTGACTGCTCTCGCCTGATGCATTTAATTAAGACAACTGCTCCTGTTTTGCCAAGCACTTCTTGTCTTTAATTTTTTCAAGGAAAATTCATGTTTGAGCAACAATTTGGTGAGCCAGCCAGGAGAAATTTGTTCCTCAAACCCAACCGCAACGAAAGAATAGGACCTCGACTGTACGGATTCACATTTGCGCAGCAAGAAAGGTCAGCAGATGTCAGAGTTGATTGAAAGTTCTGCTGAAACTGCGAGACGGAGGTCTATCCTGAAGCCATGGACTGCATCTGATCCTTGGTCCCAGCATTTGGCATATGGCATTCTAAGACGGAGATCACCTTTCTTTGAACGTCAGCACACTAGGAAACGTGAGAGTTGTATTAGTCGCTTGAACCGCTGGGCATGACACAGAGAGTATGCTTGTCTCTGGGTGTGATACAGGGACTGCTTCGACTGCTGGGTGAGACACAGAGGGTACACTTGTCTCTGGGTGAGATACAGAGCTGCTTGTACCACAGGGCAAACCTGGTTTTAACATGGCGAAACAAGGAGAACTGCTTTATTTCACCTTATTTTTGCTGTTTCTGCATTGCAAAATGCAACACACACAGAAAGGGCAAAACACCATGAATGATGGTTTAAGTGCAGGAAGTTGTCCTTTCCTGCACATAAACAATAATTCTGCAGCACACATGGTAGTTACATACCACCATTACTAATTGTTTATGTGCAGGAAGGAACACCTTTCTGCAGATAAACAATCTTTCCCTGCAGCACAGGCAGCCTTGCACAATGGTGCAAGAGTGCCTACATTGGCGCTAGGCAGCTACATTTAATGCCTTCGCTAAGGGAAAGGTAGGAGTGCACCGTACTCTTCTGAACACGGTGCATCCAAGCGTTTGGAAATTATCGAAGCAGGTGTTACCCTTCTTGGCCTAACCCCGGGCTCCAGCAGTTTCCTAATAAATATGCCCCTTAGCTCCATGTACCGCGGGGAGCTTCCCTTCGTTAGTGAGCAGCATGTTCTATGGGCGGACTAAGGTTTGGCTGGACAAAGTAATAATTTTTTCTTCTGTCATTTTTTCCTCTTCTATTTTCATTATGGTTTTCAATAGATGCATTTGCTCTTGATGTTGTGCTGCTGATAAAATTATTGCAAACTGTGTTGTTTGTTAAATTCTATATGAAGTTAACGATTCTATGTGCTCATGAAGAAGTCATCATCTGTTTACATTTTGCTATTCCACTGCTAAAAGTACAGTTCATAAAGTTTTTTAGTTAACCAATGCACTTTCTTACAGGTTGATATTTTCCATATGTGCTGTCTTATGTATTTGTGAAAGCTTGTTTGATGCATCCTATTCCCAAGCTGAGCTCATAGTAAAAACAGTTATTGCCGGTATAGTCCCTTACACATATTTGCCCCATGATCAGAGTAGTATTTAAGTTTGTTTTAAAGACTTGTTACGTTAGAAGTGTATTAGCATTTAAAAAGTTCCCAACCCATCACGAAGTTGTGTTTAAACCATGTGCAAACTAGGTTTCTCATGCAAGCTAAAAAAGCTTTGTAAATACTGCCATGAATGACACACACTCACTAAAGGGGTCATTAGGATGGTGGAAGGATCGGCATCGCCAGGCAGAGGAGGCGGTCCTTCCGCCATCACTAAGCGTTTTACCCACCTCCCAATTAGGATGGCGGTGGGTACAACGGCGGTTGCAAAGTCCGTCCGCCGCTTTACCGCCAAAGGCGGAGGGTGGAAGGCCTTTTCATGGTTGTGATGCCGCCATGGAAAGGCTGGAGAGGATTGGGTTTGGGGGCCCGTTGGGACACCCCCTTGTTGGGGAGTGTTGCTGCACTGCGGGGATACCCATGGTACCCCCCTGCATTTCTCTGCACTGCATGGCAGTCACCACGTGCCTGTCACGCAGTGCACGGAAATGCAGTGCATGCTGTTTTCACATTGCGAACGGTGCTGCAGCCTGCAGCACCGTCTGCAATGTTGAAGTCCCAGGATGTGCCCGCCATACTGGCAGGTGCATCATAAAATGTGTGGTGGGCCTGCCGCATTACTGGCAGGCGGTCAACACCACCGCAACGATGGCGGGCGGACTCATGTCTGCCCGCCATCCTAATGAGCCCCCTAAGATGCATGCATTCCTCTGGTCAGAGGGGGGAACCTTCAACACTAACATAATAGAACCCACAAGGATACACATTTGGACCAGGTACGTAGGACAGAAGAAGGCTAGAACTTTGGTATGTCTTTGAGATGGCTCCAACTTACAATTCTGCGCCAGAGCCCACAAGATGTTTTCATCAGTTTAACTTATTGTTTTCCCTCCATTTCCCTCCATTTCCCACTGCCGCTGTTCCACTGACCCCTCCCCTTCTGCCTCCCAGCTGCTCGTCCCTCCCCTACAAATGCTGACCGCTGTGGGGAGCACGCGTGAGTCCTCCGACCTTGATCCCAGGACCTCACTCTCTCCGGCAGCTCCATGGTGCTCTGCATCTCCTTGACGCTAGCCAGCCCCTCCGTGCAGGGTTCGAGTCTACCCTGATCCCACTTTTGCCTGAGTGATTGACGTGCTGTATTTGTGCCTGGCACTGTTTTCATCAGTTTAACTTCTGTAATTGTGCCTGCTACTGTTTATTTTAAATTTTGCTCATCTGTGCCCCCTCTTTGTGCTATTGTTTTCCCTCCATTTCCCGCAGACACTGTTCCACTGACCGCTCCCCTTCCACCCACTCCCCCCTCCCCTACAAATGCAGACCGCTGCGGGGGAGTGCATGTGAGTCCTCAGACCTTGGTCCCAGGACTTCACTCTCCCTGGCAGCTCCGTGGTGCTCTGCGTCGCCCTGACGCCAGCCAGCCCCTCCGTGTAGGGTTCGAGTCTAGGCTGATTCCGCTTTTGCCTGAGTTATTGACTTACTGTATTTGTGCCTGGTACTATTTACATTAGTTTAACTCCTGTAATTGTGCCTGCTACCGTTTATTTTTAATTTTGCTCATTTGTGCCCCCTCGTTGTGTTATTGTTTTCCCTCCGTTTCCCACCACCGCTGTTCCACAGACCCCTTCCCTTTCGCCCCCCTCCTGCTGCCCAGCCGCTCATCCCTTCCCCCTCCCCTACAAATGCCCACCGCTGCGTGGTCGTGCCACTGGCGTGCCAAAGGCGTGCCTCAAGCAAGCCCATCTGCGCCTGGACAGCGCCCGGAGCCAGATCCCCTGGCCAAGGCGAGCGTTACGACACCCAATGCCGCTACGACTCCAAAACCCTCCAGGCACTAAATGCCGGCCGACCCTCCGCCTGCTTCCAGGCCACCCCGAAGCTCACCTACAGACCCTTCACCTGCCAAAACTGCAGCTACACCAGCCAGTGCACACAGGCACGTCCCACCAAAGCAGGCCACAACAATCTCAGATGCATACTACTCAACACCCGCTCAGTCCACAAGCACGCCGGTGAACTCTGGGACCTTCTCGATTCATCCTCCCTGGACGTCGCCTTCCTGACGGAGACCTGGATGAATGCCTCCTCAGCACCCAGCATAACCATAGCCATCCCGGACAGCTACAAAATCACCCACAGGGACCGAAACAACAAGCCAGGAGGAGGAATCGCCATTGCCCACAGGAACACAGAAGACTCCCTCAGCATGGCCGAACACCTACACTTCCAGATCCACGTCGATCACAACACCACCCTCAGAAGAACCCTTGTCTACAGACCCCCGGGACCCTGACCACAGTTCAGCGACTCCAGCGTAGACCTCATCAGCACGCATGCTATCGCCTCCACAGACTACATCCTCCTTGGAGACCTGAACTTCCACCTTGAGAACTCCAACAACAGCAACTCCTCAACCCTGATCGACAACCTAACCAACCTCGGACTCAAACAGCTCTTCTCAACACCCACCCACTCTTCCGGACACATGCTCGACCCCATTTTCTCCGCTAGCAACCACGTCACCTTCAGCCACACCACTGGACTGCCCACCACTGGATCCACTTCTCCTTCGAGAAACACACCGCACACATCCAACCGCAACAAATCCCTCACCGCAGCTGGGACAAAGTCACAGATGACCAAGCTCCTCACCACCCTCGCCCGAGACCCTCCATCCGAGCCCTCTGACACCAACGCAGCAGCCCACAACTTCAGACAATGGATCGACAACTGCACCAACACTCTCGCCCTTATCAGGAAACCCTCCAACAGGCACACACACACGAGAGCCATCTGGTTTAAGGTCGACCTCCAAACTAACCTGCCGAAGACTAGAGAAGCAGTGGTGCCATGACCAGACACCAGACAACCACACAGCCCTCAAGAACGCTAGACGCAAGCACCACCAACTCATCCGATCCGCCAAAAGGACCTCCTTCAAGGAGCGCATTGACAATAACGCACTCAACAGCAATGAGCTCTTCAGCATCGTGAAAGAACTCGCCTCCCCCAGCTCCAGCACGAATGATATCCCACCGTCGCAAGAACTTTGCGACTCCCTGGTCACCTTCTTCCACCCCAAGATCGCAGACATCCACAACAGCTTCGACACCCAGACACCGACGACAGACACCAACAACCCCGGCTCAACACCCACCAAACACACCGACCTTCTGCTCTCCTGGATCCAGATCAACGAAGAAGACACCATCAAAATCATGAACACCATCCATTCCGGCTCTCCCTCCGACCCCTGACCCGACCACATCTTCAACAAAGCAAGATCCATCATCGCAGCCCAACTCCGAAAGATCATCAACAGCTCCTCCGAGACAGTCACCTTTCCGGGGAACTGGCAATACGCCGAGATCAACGCCCTTCTCAAGAAACCCAAGGCGGACCCAAAGGACCTCAAGAACTTTTGACCCATCTCCCTGCTCCCGTTCCCCTCGAATGTCACTGAGAAGACCACCAACAGACAACTAACCCACTTCGTGGAGGAGAACAACATCCTGGACCTCTCCCAATCCGACTTCCGCAACAATCACAGTACCAAAACCGCCCTCATTGCTGCCACCAACGACATCAGGACCCTGATGGACAACGGCGAAACCGCGGCCCGCTTCCTCCTGGACCTCTCGGCCCGCCTTCAACACCGTCTGCCACCACACCCTATGCACGTGCCACCACAACGTAGGAATCCATGACAAAACCCTGACCTGGATCACCTCCTTCCTCATGGCAGATTCCAGAGAGTCCGTCTCCCCCATTCAGATCCGAAGCCACCACGATCACCTGCGGCGTACCCCAAGGATCATCCCTCAGCCCTACCCTTTCCAACATCTACATGGCACCCCTCACCAACATCGTCCGGTCACACCATCTCAACATTATCTCGTACGCTGACGACACCCAGCTGATCCTCTCCCTCACCAAGGACCCGGCCACCGCCAAATCCAATCCACACAATGAAAGCCATCGCAGAGTGGATGAAGACCAGCCGTCTGAAACTGAACTCAGACAAGACAGAGGTCCTCATCCTTGGTGCCATCCCCTCCACATAGGACGACTCCTGGTGGCCGGCCACGCTGGGAGCTGCCCCGACACCCACCAACCACACACGCAACCTGGGTTTCATCCTGGACTCGATGCTCTCCATGACCCAGCTAGTCAACGCTGTCTCCTCCTCCTGCTTCAACACCCTCAGCATGCTCCGCAAGACCTAAAGATGGATCCCCACTGAAACCAGAAGGACGGTCACTCAAACCCTTGTCAGCAGCAGGCTGGAATAAGGCAATGCCCTCTAAGCGGGAACTCCGGCCAAACTCCAGAAGAGACTCCAACGCATAAAAAACGCCTCTGCACGCCGCATCCTCAGAATTTCCTGCCACAGCCACATTACCGCCCACCTAAGAGACCTGCACTGGCTCCCAGTCAACTAGAAGATCACCTTCAAGCTCCTCACCCACGCCCACAATGCACTTCACAGCACCGGACCAGCATACCTCAACAAACGACTCACCTTCTACACCCTGAACCGCCAGCTTCGCTCCGCTGACCTCGCCCTTGCCACCATCCCACGCATCCGCCAAACAACCACCGGTGGCAGATCATTCTCCCACCTCACCCCCAAGACATGGAACACCCTCCCCATCCACTTGCGACAGACCCAAGACCTGTTGACCTTCAGGAGACTCCTTAAGACCTGGCTGTTCAATTAGTTGCTGCTGCATCCTCCCCCCCCCCAGCGCCTTGAGACTCTCACGGGTGAGTAGCACTCTTTATAAATGTTGTGATTGATTGAAGCAGGGAGTCTGCACATCCCCCACCATAAACAGGCACTGAGCTGCTCTCTCTAATTCCAGCCATCCCAGCCATTCCTTCACTGGGTTACACCAATCCACCAGTCGAGGGGGCCAAAGAGCCCCCCACCGGGCAGGGAGCCACTAGATCTGGTGCAGGGAGGCTACCATGTCAACAAACACAGGCGATTCCAGTCACATCCCACTTTGGTGCTAGAATTCCCAGATGTTCAATCCCTCCCATCCAAAGCACGCAAACCATCAAACCCCAGCGGCATAGGGATCACACCCTCCAACTCGTCCAGTCTAGCACTCTCAGGTAACTGGGAGGTTCGTAGCGGTGTTGGATAGTGGCACCACCAGTGTGGAGAAGGACGTCCTAGCACTCCAGGGTCTGACTTTGAGGGGGAGCAGCAGGGTACACTCCCCCTAAGCATGCTCAGGCAGTAGAAGAAACAACATGAAGTGAGCTATAGGACACGTTTCTATCAAGGAGAATGGCATGCTGCACTGAGCGAAGGAGGCAGCCTAGGTGGGAGTTAGAGGAGATGCATGGCTTGAGAGTGGACAGAGAAAAAGCTCTCGCCTGGGTAGCACATAGAGCAGAGCAGCGCATCCTGCCCCGGAGGAGAGCCAGGCTAGTCCGTGGGTTCTGTGTGACAAGAAAGCCGAAATAGAACCAGAAGGGAGACCTCCACTGGGAGAAGAAAAGCCACCAGCTCATCAGTATAGGAGAGGGGCTGATCACTTATGACATAGGAAAAGCAGAATGGCAACTCTGCAAATGCACGAGTTGAGTAGAGATGACGATGTCCGTCAATCCCCCCAAAGAGCACCGGTCAAACAAGATGATCGCTAGAGAGATAGTGTTGAGAGAAGAAATTGAGGTTATGATCTCTATATAAAAGCTCAAATAAAGTTTATAAATGAAAAAAAAATGAGGTTTTCGCATGACCATTCTGCTACTTGCTAGGCCGCTGGGCCGAAAGGAAAGGCAAGTATGATAGACCTGGCCTGAGAAGAGATCCTTCGAACCAGAGGACATAGCATAGCAGAAGTCTGCATCTGACACGCTGGGGGAGATCCCAGATGGAACTTTCCCTACATGCAGAAATGCCTGAGAAGATAGAAGCTCAATGTCGGCATATAGCCAACGAAGCGACTCCAAGCCAAAATATGCCAGTTGTTACAGAAAGGCAGGTCAGGTGCCATCTATGTCCCATGGGCTCAGATGGACAAAGAAGGGCTCAAGACCAAACTGCCCTCATTAATGGATAGGGTAAGAAAATAGATCTCAAGTTTTGAGAAAAACACAGCGGGGATAAACCTAGCTATAGGTGATGTCAAGAGTTTGCTTAGCAGCCTCATCAGAGAGCAGACTAACACAGTGCGTTTTACCAAGCCCACATTCCAGCCGTCATACTGAGCAACACTGAGCATGACAGGGGTGCATTCAATTCATTCAGACACCAGATAGCGAAGTCCCTCAGGGTAATGTTCCCTGATGCCCAGATATAGGAGGATTGATGGCGGAAAGCATAAAATCTGGGGAAACCGTGACAAACTTTCTAGACAGAATGATGGAGCGATGGGGACAGGAGGGAGGATAGCCATGGACCAACACAAGCTCCATAGGTGGCATTCTTCTAAAACATCCTCAAAAAGGGACTACCCACCAAAATACAGAGTGGGCCGGATAGCGTGATAGGATTAGACACCAAAACTTGGTGGGAAATACAGGCCCAAATATTACTTTACTAAAGAAAGAAGCAGAAAAATGACAGGGAAAAGCAGGAGCAAGCCCTAAGAACACAGCTAAGCTGGTCCAAGGTAAATTAAAAAGACCACCCTTGAGGAGGCTGTGTTGGCACCAAGCATGGAAGTAGTGGCTTCATGCCGCCTTGTGAATAAGGCCCCCTTCAAGCTACACTTTGCATGAAAGGGGTGGGCAATGGGTGTTGTGGTGGGCGTTCCGCCTCAACACCCATTGATTTTGACGCTGCCCCATATTTACAAGGTTGACATAAATATTGGGCAGCGCAAAAATTAAGACCAGGGCAAACCTGGTCTTAACATGGTGAAATAAGGAGAACTGCTTTATTTCACCTTGTTTTTGCTGTTTTTATGGGGAAGAGTTACTAAGATTTTACTCTGTTGTGACCCAAATCGGCGCAAAATCTTGTTTCCCTATTTACTTTTCAGTACACTGGAATTACAGAAAAGTAATGCAAAGCTGACCATAGCGCTGCTTTGCATTAATTTGCGCTCTGGGGGCATACCAAGGGTGGAGCATGGGCATTCCCAAGCAACCACCCAAGGTTTCTCCTGCTAAACCCAATTTACTGAATAAAGTAGATTTGGTTTAGCGTGAGAAAACTGCACCCTTTTCAAGTGGGCACCCAGAAGGAGATATGCTTTATTTTCGACTTCCTTTTCCAACTTTGCATGTGTGCTGCACTGTGCAGTATGCATATAAAGTGGGAAAAGCTTTGCATGTGTCTGGGAATCGTATTTTGTACAGGAAGGGTAGACTGCCTGTACAAAACGTATGCTTGATGAATGCACACACCCTAGCGCTATGGCAGCAGCTGTAATCAGTGCCGGCGCATGGGAAAGGGGAGGAGAGAGCCATTTCTTTGAAGATACAGCACTCTCCTGCTTCCTCTCTTTCGTGCAACGCAGCGTAGCCTTGCAGGGGGCTCTCCTGTGTGTGCTACATTCTGCAGCAGCACCTGTAGAAATAGCAAAACACCATGAATGATTCGTTATGTGCAGGAAGTTGTCCTTTACCTCACATAAACAATCATTTAAAATAGGAAAGTTGCACCTTCTAACAAATGGAAGTTACAAACCCCCATTATTGATTGTTTATGTGCAGGAAGGAATACCTTTCTGCACATAAACAATCTTTCCCTGCAATACAGGCACCCTTGCACAATAGTGCAAGGGTGCCTGCGTTGGCGCTAGGCAGCTACATTTAGCGCCTGGGCCAAAGGAAGGGCAGGGGTGCACTGTATTCTTCTGAATGCGTCACATCCCTGCGTTTGGAAATGGTCAAAGCGCAGTGTTAGCCTTCTTGGCTTAAAACCACGCTCCAACAGCTTCCTAGTAAATATGACCCTTAGTTCTATGTACTACGCAGAGAGCTTCGCCTCGTCACTGAGCGAAATGATCTAGGGGTGGGCTGAGGTTTTTTGGACAATCATCATTTTTTCTTCTGTTGTTTTTTTCTCTTCTATTTTCATTGTGGTTTTTAATTGATGCATTTATTCCTGATGTTGAGCACAAGAAGGATAGGCCATAAACAGTTAAAATGTGATGAAAGGCGTCCTCAAGTGTTCACCAAGAACATCATACAAGCAAAGCATTTTTGCTGGGTGCAGAGATAGTGAGAGATGAAAACGTGAACATGTAGAAATACAAGATGGAGTCTGGCCTAATTTAGGCCTTATTTGGCCAATGTTAAGGAAAACATGATTCTCTATAATGTATTTTTTTTATTTCAATGCAAATCCTCTATAACATTAAGTGAACATAATTTATTAATCAGAAATATCTGTCACAGATCTTGCTGACATTCTCAGTTCCCTCAAATCCACCTCCTTTGAAGATGCTTTCTTCCATTGGTCCTCCATCACATCTCTCCCCGGAAAAGCCTTCTTACTTGTAATCAAAATTGTGGTGCTTCCTTAACCCAATACTTCTTCCCAGAAGCTCTCAAGAAGAACCAGACCCTCCCACTAATTAAATAAAATTTACACAAAACATTGATGACCTTACCAGCTTTCGGTCCACTACTTACCTATCCTTCATCAGTAGGATCATCAAACATAGGAGTCTATGTACTTACCACAGCTGCCACATATTCTACCATCTGCGGCATAGTTTGCAGATCTCAAACACAATGTTATCATTAATAGATCAAATGTTACTAAAATGCAGTGCACTTACTCAGCAACACAGTGTAATTCACACTGGAAAGGTTAACGGGTCACCATTTGGTGACTGATTGCTTTATTCAGGTGTTAAGTTGGTTTTGTTGGAGGAAACTGATACCCAGATGTATTAATGGCCCCAAGTTAAAGTCTCCCGGAAGGCTTTTGTCTGCATCATGAAAAATACTTGCATTTAAATACTTAAGTGGAATGCAAACAAGGTAGAAACGATGGCTTCTCAAGAAAAGGCTTTGTTTCATTATCCCTCCAAATTGTTACTATATCAGAGAGGCTGTCCTAGCAGCAGTAGTAATATCAAAAGGGCACTCCGATTGCATAAAAAAGCAAACTTACTTAATATTAAGACTTGATTTACTGAATCTTACAGTACCTCCTAGCTAGAGACTTACACTAGACATATATAATGGACAGTACTGTACTGTGGTGCTCTTTCTTAACCCCTTTGCTTCAGTGGACATAATGGTTACAGGGAAGATCAGCAATATGTTTAGGCCCATCTGACCCAAGGGAGACTGAAAACCACTTGACACCAGGGAAAGTTTCTGTGTGTGTGAACTGGAGTTCAGCTGACGGTCTGCGTGTACTTGGTGTGAATGGGCTAACACTTGTCTGGCGGTGTGCATGGAGTGGTGCTTGACTGGCGGCGTGTGTGGACTGGCCCTTGACATTCGGTGTGCATGAAGTGGGAAATTGGCTGGAGGTGTCCGTGTACTGGCTTTGGCTGACTATGTGTGTGGCTGGCATTTGAGTGGTGATTGGCAGGCTTCATAATGTTTTATGATGTTAACTCTTTTATTTTTTGCCAACATTTGTATTCGTAATGTGAAACCACAAATTTCCTCACACCCAGTGTTCCCCCAGGTCTCCTTGTAAAAATGCTACCTCAAATGTGTGGATGGTCCAAGTGCCCGTGACAGGGAAGGGCCCAAACCATATTGTGGAGACATCAAAATTATCTCACAAAATGCCCTGGTTTTGCAAGGGAGTCACCTGCGTTTTTTGTCCTGGACTCGGCGGCAATCTGGGGAAACCTACCAAACCCAGACATTTCTGAAAACTAGACACGAGGAGAAATCCAGGAAGGTGTGGCTTGTATGGATCTCCCAATGTTTTTTTACCTAGAATTCCATGCAAACCTCGAATTTTGCCACACAAAATCATATTTTCTTCACATTTCTGTGTGGGAAAGTTGTGGGATCACTGGGCGAACACAATTTTCTACCAACCTGAGTTTCCCCAGGTCCCCCAATAAAAATGGTACCTCATTTGTGAGGGTGGGCCAAGTGCCTGTGACAGGGAAGAGCACAAAACGTATTGTGGAGACATAAAAATGATCTATCAAAAAATAACTTGGGTTTGCTTGGGAGTCCCATGTGTTTTTTGCCCCAGGCTCGGCTGCTATCTAGGGAAACCAACCAAACCCAGACATTTCTGAATCTTAGACACTCAATGGAGTCAAGGAAGATGTGGATTGTGTGGATCCCCCAACATTTGTCTACCCAGAATCCCCTGAAAACCTGAAATTTAGCTTAAAAAATCATATTTTCCTCATATTTCTGTGTGGGAAAGTTGTGGGATCACAACACAAATTTCCTATCAACCATAGTTCCCAAAGGACATTTGATAAAAATGGTACCTCCTTTGTGTGGGTGGGCCAAGTGCCTACAACAGAGAAGGGCCCAAACCGTATTGTGGAGACATCAAGATTATCTATAACAAAACGGCCTGGTACCGGAATTGGACAAAGAAAGTAGCACTATATGCAGATGACCTTATGGTGTTTACGGATAATTACAACTCCTCGGAAAAGGCCATCAATGAAATAATAACCAACTTTGGCAAGGTCTCAGGATATTTGATAAATAATAGCAAGACAGAGGCAATGAGTTGGAACAGCATCTCAAAACCAGTCTTTTCAAAGGAAAAAATAAAATATCTAGGAATTACGCTAATCAAAGATCTGGAGAAAATACCACAACTAAACTTAAATATTGTAGTAAAAGAAATGAGAAGACTTTTTAAAATCTGGTCCGGATTACCTCTAAACTTTCTGGGCAAATCAAACGCAGTCAAAATGACAATCATGCCTAAATTTACATATTTGTTTAATGCCATTCCGTTAGAGTTTAAAAAAGCAGCTCTTAAAAAAATACAAGGAGAAATATCCAGCTTTATTTGGTCGGAGAAAAGCATAAGAATTGCTTGGAACAAACTTAGAAAAAGAAAGGAACAAGGCGGCATAGCAAGCCCAGATGTGTTTGAATATTATAGAGCTTTTCAGTTCAAAAATTTCAGGATGTTGCTAAATAAACACTGTATATACCCAAACTTCTTCCAACATCTTACAAATGGTGAAGATTACTTTCTTTTTAAATTTGGCCATCCAAAATTTTTCAAGAAAGTAAAACTAAAGATCTTAAATAATGCGGTCAAATTGTGGACTCAGATTAGAAACGTAGTGAAGATCCCATATTACAGCAATATGGCCCCAATATGGGATTCACCTGGGACACCGGAGTGTTTAAAAGATGTATTAGCAAGACCAATCAGACAACTAGGATTTGAAAAATGGGGACAACTTCTATCTGAAAACACCTTAATATCTTGGGAACATCTGCACACAATTACAGAAGGGAAGATTTCGAAATTTAAATATTATCAACTGAATAGCTGGGCTAAGACCATACCAAAAGAAGCAACAAATAAGGGGAACTTTGAGGAAGAGGTGGTCAAGGAATCCACAATAAGAAAAGAAGTGTCAAAATGGTATTGGGCGCTAATTGAAGCTGGAGATGAAAATGTATCAATATCAGAAAAAATTTGGAGAAAAGAATTCCCTAATAAAGATATTGACTTGAATGTGATTTGGAAAAAATCCTCGGAAAAATGCTGGGCATCTGTGAAATCGGCAGCTTTAAAAAGAAATCACCTACTCTCAATCCATAGAGCGTACTGGACGCCAAAAAGACTATCGAAATTTAAAGGTGCAGCAGTAAAAGCATGCAGTAAATGTGGTGAAAATAAGGCGGATGACATTCATATGTTCCATCGATGCCCGGCTCTCTTATGTTATTGGCAAGAGATTAGTAAGACTTTATCGGCGGTATTGGGGACATCAATAACTGTAAGTACGTCTCTAATTATTTTTGGGATTCAAAAGATGCCCTAAGGTTAAGTAAACCTCAAGAAAGCCTAATTTTTGTCTTGATACTATTAGCACGAAGAGAGATCTGCATAAATTGGGTAAAACCAGTACCTCCGTCCCATGAGGACTGGCTAAATTCTGTCATTAAAGTATCTAGACTAGATAGGAAAGGGAAACGTACTAAAAGATCACAGTTCTGGGAGATATGGGAAAACTTTATTATCTCTAGTTGATGACCAAGATTCCTTGTCTTTTTCTCCTCCACTCATCAGACACATCATCGCCTTCTCTCTCCTTTTTTTTCCTTCTTTCTTTTTCGCTCTTCTCTTTTTTCTTTTTTTTTTTTTCTTTTTTTCTTTTTGTTTACCAATGAATAAAGCGGAGACAATAATTTCCAGGCAAGATCGGTAATCTGCCGAGTAGCTATACAGCTAGCTCACTTCAGGAACGTTGGAATTATTGTGATGGATAAAGGTATAATGGAGTATGTTGACTGGTTCCAAATAAAAGCTCGGATTTGACAACACATCGAGTATTGAAGTATTGAAGGCATACATCCTGGAAGGACCGTCAATTCCCCCAAATAACCTTTTTATCTACTCTCACGCAAATATGAGGTGAAAAAAAAAAAAAAAACAAAACGGCCTGGTTTTGCAAGGTAGTCACCTATGTTTTTGGTCCCTGGCTTGGCGGCCATCTAGGGAAACCTACCAAACCCAGATATTTCTGAAAACAAGATATCATGGGGAGTCCAGGGAGGTGTGGCTTGTGTGGATCCCCCAGGTTTTTCTACCCCGAGAGCCCTACAGACCTCAAATTTAGCTACAAAAACACACATTTTCCTCACATTTCTGTGTGGGAAAGTTGCGGGATCATCAGGTCAACACAAATTTCCTACCAGACATATATATATATTTTGCAGTTTTATACAGCTTCAGCTCGGCTTAAAAACATTGGAGCGCTTTACATGACTTCAGATTATATTACAAAAGGTCATAATAATTATTTATTTTTCTAAATATTGTTTTAGGCAGGGTAGGTTAATGAGTGGGTTTAATTTGCATAATTTCCTGTTGTGTAACTACACTGAATTACACATAATTACACAAAATACATCTTGCGCTCAAAAAATGTCACAAAGAAACCATGGACACCATTAGGGAGTGGTCAGGGGTCACAACTGTGACCTCTAGTTTGCTCCCTGCTACACCTGGCTCTTCCTTTGTGACCCCTGGGCTCAGAGGAGGCAACGTTTTGCCCCTTTGAGGCCATGAGTCACAAATGAAGTGCCAGGAGTAGCAGGGAGCAACCTAGAGGTCACAGCTTCGACCCCTGACAACTCCCAAATGACGTCCATGAATGATCCATTTGGATAAGAAATCCTCAGCAGGAAACAAAGCAAGAAAGACACTATTATTCAAGAGCTTTTAATTAACTGAGTCCCGAGCAAATGACAACTAGCAACAAATAGCTGGTGGAGCAACAACGGAATCTAAATTGCACTCTATCTGTATTAAAGAAACCAGGTATAGACACTGAAGATCTGAATAATTTCAGACCGGTCTCGAAACCCCCTTTTTTGGCCAAAATCATGGAAAGATGTGTATTCCCTCAGCTAACCCAGCATCTAGAAGTCATCAAACGACTAGATCCCCACCAATCGGGCTACAGAAAGGGATGCAGCACTGAATCTGCAATCCTCAATGTGATAGAAGACCAACTCAAGTCACTAGACTCGGATCAATGCGGCCTTCTCATCCTCTAAGACTTATCGGCCGCATTCGAAACAGTCAACCACAATCTACTCCTAAGGGTTCTGCAAGAAAGAGCTGGTCTACAAGAGACGGTCCTTCACTGGTTCTCTTCCTTTCTTCACAACAGATCACAGAGAATAAAAATCAAAAACTTCGAATCGGACCTCCACCCTGTCATCAGAGGTGTTCCACAAGGTTCTGTACTCTCCCCCAGCTCTTCAACATCTACATCGAACCCCTCACCTCTCTACTCAGAAAATCTAACATCCCCTTTCATTTATATGCTGACGACACGCAGCTCTATCTGGAAACCTCCTCAATCGATGACATCCAGAGACTAAACAACACGCTCAAGGAGGTCCAAGAGTAGCTTACAACCAACCACTTGAAACTTAACCAAGATAAAACAGAAATACTACTCATTTCCAACAAAGATGATAACCCTCAAATCGAAGAATGGCTCAAAGCCACAGATGCCCCCAATGGTAACCTCTCCCTGGCAGACTCGGTGAAATCTCTAGGGATCACCCTAGACCCAAAACTCAACATGAAGAAACACATCTCAAGATCTGCAAAAAGTGCCTTACTCAACCTAAAATTGCTATACAAAATAAAACCCTTTCTCCCACCCAAGGACCTTCAACAAGCCACCCAACCTTTAGTCCTCTCCAGAATAGACTACGGGATTGCGACCTTCACGGGGACAGCAAAACCCCACCTTGCCCCCCTGAAGACTGCACTCAACGCAGCAGCAAGAATGGTCTCCACAATTAAGAAATTCGAGCACATCTCTCCAGCTCTCAGAGAACTCAGATGGCTTCCAGTGGAGTTGTGAGCCAGCTTTAGAACAGCCTGCCTCACACACAATGCCCTGCATACAGGTAAATTTGAATACCTGGCCGCCAAACTTAAAAGGGCAGGCCAGTCCAGAAATCTCAGGAGCTCCAGCTCTCTACTGCTCATCCCTCCAAAAACTCGCAAGCAAAGAACCACAGCCAAATCTTTAGCTGGAAATGCACCCAAAATCTGGAACTCCATTCCACCCCACATCAGAACAATGCCATTGTTTTCAAAATTCAAGAGCCTTCTCAAAGACCTCTTCCTCAACCGCATTTGAGGGAACTGACAGACCCTGGACAGTCCTACAATTGTCTCCACATCGTTACTAAAATTCGAGTCTGACAACACGGTCGCAGCTCAAGAAATCCTATGTGCACAAACATTTTGTTGGATGAGTTTTGTATGGTTCTTCATCAGACCCTTCCCTCTGTAGCAGCTCAAGAAACCCTTCTATGTTTAATCTCTTTGATTCTCGATTATGTATGGCTGAATATCAGGTATCTCATGCCTGCCCTAACCTACATGTTCCCATACCCCCCTTGATCCCCTGGATCTCACGTTTGCGCATAAATGTATATGATATTTATGTTGTGAAGCGCTCTGATACCCTTTGGTCCAGCCAGCGCTATACAAAACTTCTAAAATAAAATAAGTAAATAAATAAAAAAATGTAATTTTCTGTTGATTTCTGGTTGATTGCATTCAAAACATTGCTGCTGGCATTCAGATTAGTAGATTTGCATTTACAAATTACCCTAATGGGCCACTTGGTTAAAAAAAATCTACCTGAAATGTTTTTGAGCACCTACATGAAAAGGATGGCTATTAGTGTTCAAATCACTGCTGTTTGTGTATGTAGCTTTGTGCAAAAAAATTACCTGAATGGTTCGCCCCGGTAAAATATCTACCTGAAATACCACTCTCATTCAAACATTGCCCATCCGGTATGTCTTGCATTAAAATTTCTCTGCGAAATTACGCGATTGTGCGCTATGGCGCAATCTTGGTAAGTCTGCAAAAAAATGTTTTTACAAAGGTTACTAAATTTACGCTAATTACTCAGGCATAGTTAAAATTTCACCCAGGCCAAGAGGTTAACTGGTTTGCCAAGAATCACAGGATGTTGATCATATGCCTGGATTCAAACATGGTGTCCCAGTCCCAAAGTCAGTTGCTCTAGTCACTAAGCCACATCTCCATAATAATAGATGAAGTATGCGCCCATGAGAAAAATGTGTGCTGTTCATTTAGGATTGCTTTCAGGCCAGAGTGGAGAGAGGGTCTCCTACACCATTCTATACTGAAATTAGCCCCTTATTGTCCAACCCACTGAACCCCAAACAGCCCATTCTACCCTTTGGGGCACACAATATTCAAGCTATTGTATTTAAAGTAGTGTGCTATTTCTTTTCCCATGTTAGGATGGCCAGCACAGGCAGAGAAAGGGTGCCAGTGGTTTCTGTTCAACACTTAGTGGTCATGTATCATGATGGGTAGAGGACATCAACTGCTCCATGGCAACCAAGTGACCAGTGAGGATAATCAAAGATTGTCTGGCTTCTTTTTCATACTCTTAGTGAAGAGCTGTATCAACCTTTCCTCAATTCCTTCCTTTACCCTGACCCGAACAACAGATGATAGTAAATGATTGACTGGCTGAAAGACCCATGTGACCCAATGCTCCTAGATGCAATACGTTGGTGTATAGCACTAAATTGGGCTGGTACAAGGGGAGGGCACCTGGGGCTCATTGTCCCAGGACCTACTGTTAAGAGGGGTGGCTGGGGCTCATGTTTCACCGTCTATTTACATAAAAAAAGGGATACCTAGACGTTACCCATCATTATACACTTAAGGCCGCAGGACCACGAACTGTCGCCCCATACTTTGCTTTCCCTTCCCCTATGTGTACTTATTTCCCTCATTACATGTTAGTATGGAGGTGAAACCAAGGTATATGCCTGGTATCGTACCAGAAAGAGGACAGGCTTAGAGAGACCTGATGCTTATGGATGGGATAAAGTCTTGAAACCATCAATGGAAATTGTCAGAGGCCAACAGGTGAGCAGTGGATCTTCGATCAAAAAGGAGATGGTTTGAGGGGGCGTGGCTTGGCAGGCCATCATGGTGGACGTGTGCTACTCAGCTCCGTCCAGCCCGACATTAATCCTACCAATATCCTGGTTCCCTCGGACCCTTGAGCAGTCCTGGAGGGGGCATCTTGGCGCCTGTTAGAACTGGCTATTTCTGGTAGGCTAAGGCTGACGCCAAAGCCAGGCAGAACCCCCATTCTAGTCAGGGCGAGGGAGTCACACGCCAAGATAACCCCTGCTCACCCCCTTGGTAGCTTGGCACGAGCAGTGAGGCTAAACTCGGAGGCAATGTGTAAAGCATTTGCGCCAGCGCACAACAGCAACAACATCCTAGGCACACCACAAAAGGAACTCCACACAAGGTTATATAAAAATAACTTCTGTATTGTCAAAACCACATCAGATAGAAATCACACATGTACATTGTGCCAACTGGCTCGGGCAATATTCACAAGGGATTATTTACAAGACAGGGCCACATAGGCCACTGTCAGAATCAACACTTTTCGAAATAGAAATACTGTCAGAAATTAGAATAAAAGGATATAAAATCACTGTAGCACAAAATAACAGTTATAAATCACAACCAGTAACTACTGGTAAAGGTAGGTACACACTACGCAATACTAATAACCATAGGCCTAGATCACGCATGGACACATAACCTCTCTAGTATAAACTATACTAGGCAAAACATAACCACCTAAGAATAAAATACATTTAGGGGTAGAAGCAAGAACACATTACACATGATGCATCAAAAACACATTCAGCGGTGTAGGGAAAAAGGTAAACACATGATGTATAAAAACATTCAGAGGTGTAAGGAAAGAAAACACATGATGCATAAAACATTCAGAGGTGTAAAATCAAGGAGGACACATGATGCATTAAAAACATTCAGAGGTGCCAGGAAAGAAAACACAACTCAATAGCGCAAAGACACATGATGCCTAAAACATTCAGAGGTGCAAGGAAAAACCACATAATTGCGCAAAACCTACATAAGCCACCACCTGTGGCAGTCCCTAGGCCAACTGGCCTTGTTGGGGCTAGGACGCCCTGTAGTCCAAACAGTCAGGGGCCTAAACGTGGCAGGTGCCCACTACTTGCTGGGCACCTGTGAACATCCCAAGACCTAAACGGTGCAGCTGCCCACTAATTGCTGGGCAGCTGGGAATCACAAACTGCGACAGGGTCCTCACAGACCCTTAGGCGCAAACTGCGCCACTGCTGGAGCCACACAGGCTCTGGGCATATCACATGCCCCCAACATTGGAGCCACACAGGCTCTGACACTAAATTTGCCCCCTAAGAGCCCTCTCTGGGCTCGCAAACAACAAGGGGGGGCAGGGAGCCTCTCGGGGCTCAACTGACAATACTGGGGCCTCGTGGGAGTCCCTCGCAGGGGGACCCGAATTAGCAGGCAGGTCACCCAACTCCGTTGGAGTCCCACTCGGGGGACTCAAAATTATCAAATGCCCATGGAGCCTCAACAGGCTCTGAAACAGGTAAGGCCCCCACGAGCCTTTCACTAAAGGGGAGGGGCGGGCACCGGCAATGTTCCCCGACGCCCCCCTCCGCTGGAAATGGTGCGCGGAGCCCTCAGGGGCTCCAACTCTCTCCGCGTCCCTCCCGCCCCGTCACTCACCAGCTTCTCCGCTCTGCTGACGGAGGCGGAGGGGGGCGGCAGCTCCTCTCTTGACGCGGCAGCTCTTCTCCTGCGGGGCTTCCCGGGACTCCTGGGAGCCCCGTGCTGCCGTCGGCGGCCTCCGCCGCCATCATCTCTTCACCACCGGCCTCCTCCTCACCCGGCAGCTTTTGGGCCAATCCGAGCGCGGCTCAAACGACAAGCCCCTCGTGACGCCGCACTGCTTCTCTATGCTAGGCCAATCCTAGTGCGGCTCACTGGGCGAGCCTCTGGCGGTGGGCCAATCACAACGCGGCCCCTGCAGACGAGCCTCCCGCAGCGGCCCAATTGCAGTACGGCCCCTTCGGTCTCGCCAGCGGACCCCGGGGCTGATGACGGTGAAACACAGGCTCCCTCGGATTTTAGAAATAACAAAGCGAGGTAGGCACTCGCTAAGTAATTCAATAAACGGGGTGGCACCCGTCCACTCGGAAAACTCCGATACCGATCAAGACGCAGGGTGGCACCTGCACACTCGGCACACAGAGGGCAGGAGCGCCTCCCACCCAGGATATCCACGGCGCTCTGCCAGAAAATTAAAAGTAAAGCTCTCCCAAGCGCTATAAGCAAAAATAAAGCGCTCTTAAGCGCTGGAAGCAGAACAAAGCGCTTCCAGGCGCCAAGGGGCAGAATAAAGCGCTCTCTGCAGGAAAATGCAGCTTCTCCATGCTGCCAAAGGTCCCAGAGATTCCAAGGGGCAAAGCAAAGTTCCCCCCCCAATCAGCCCAGGCAAGGCAGAGGGGTCCCCCAGAAGTCCTCCAGGCATCTAGGAAAATCCATCAGGTGTCCAGGGGCTGGGCAGGGCCCAGGGATTCCCCTGGGCCCAAGCAGCAGCACGCCCCTGGCAGATTCAAGTCCAAAAACAAGAACATTTTGGAAGGGGACACAGCCCCTTCTTATACAGAGAAAAGTCTTTTGAAGTCTTTGTGCAGTGTGAGAACCAGCTAGAACTGGTTATAGGGACTTCCTTTCAGTATCAGGGACAGAGGTGACAGTCGCCCAGCGGGGAGGTGGAGCCAGCATTGTGGCAGGCAGGCACAGCCTCATTCACTCCCAGGTGCTATCTCCTCCCACTTCCCTGGAAGTAGATGCCGCCTTTCATCCACGGGCTGACTCAGACAACCTCCTGGGGCTCCCCAGCCATTGTCATCCTCAAACCAGACAGTCAATCCACAAGCAGGCCCAGGTACTCCTGGGCCAGGCTCACCAGCCAATCACACGCCAGCCACAGACTACACAAATATGCCAACTTCTAAAAGTGGCACTTCTAGACTAGACACAATCATGCTGCATACACCATTACGCAGCATTTAATCTCACGAGTTCGCACATATCAAACTCGACCCTGCACTCCCCACACATCAGCAACTACCATGGGCATACATATTCCCTATTCATTCCTATGGGAGGGCAGGTCACTCACCACACATACACAGAGATCTCACGCGCTTTACACTGTACCACAGTGAAAAAGTGCGCAAAGGCCTAAAACTATCAACACTAGGTTCCAGAAACAGGCTAGGAAAAAGCATAAAAAGTTTCGGGGTGAACCTGCCAAAAAAGGCCAGGTCCAACAGCGCCACTAACCTGCGGTGACGGTCCGGTGAGCGGGCGCGGTGTCTGAAGCAGCTAGGGGCTGAGGCCGGCACGTCCACGAGGCGCGGCCTGGAGTCTGGCAGTGGAGCCGGGGCGTGGAGTTTGACGAGCCCTGGGAGTGGCGTGAGCTGCGCGGCCGCCCATGGGAGCTTGTGGCCGCGGCGCACGGTCTCAATTGCCCAGTGGCAGCGGCGGTCTTCTCGGTGCGGATCTGCCCCAGAGTCCAGGCGGCGATCTTTGGAGAGGAGTCGGGAGGAAGTGGCGCCCCGGCCCGCAGGGAGGATTGGTTGCAGCTCGCGCATCGCGCCTGAGAGAGAGGCCTGTCTCCGGGGACCCGGGCGCGGGAGTGTCCTCCTCCCAGGTATTCGGCCACTTCAGAGCGACAGTGGATAGAGTGGGCCCCCCCCACACGCTTGTTCTTCCACCTGGGGACGGGTGGCTGGATCGGGTCACGTGGGGGGGCTCGGGAGGCCTTTACCCATTTGCTGGTCTCTCCTCGGTTCTCTCCCCCCCACCTGGGTCCTACGGTGGTGGCAGTGAGCGGGCCCTGCGGTGCTCCCACCTGGGTTGTTCCTGAGGCCTGAGTGGAGGTTGGCCTGGCCCGATGTGTGGCCCTGTGTTAGGAGAGGGGCCCAGAGGGGCAGTGCAGCTGCAGGGTGAAGACGTCGGATCTTTGTGGACTTGTTCCGCTGTGTGGACCCGGGCACGGGCGGTCGCTGGTGGCCTGAACTGGTGGAGGTCCCCTGATCCGACTGTGGAGACAGGGCCCGTGATCGGCTGCCGTACCGGGCCGCGTGGGGGGAAGTGCGAGGAGACTGCTCTGTGCCCACATTTTCATCCCAGGGGGGCTAACACTGGCAGTCGAGCGGGCAGTGAGGGGCCCTGAGGACGGTGGTGCCTCGCCACTTTGGTGCTCTGGAACATCAGCAGGCAGGTAGCCCAGATATATGCTGTTGGCGGGGGGGCCACTCACCGACTAAGGCCCATACTGGTGGATTGT
The DNA here is from genome assembly GCF_964261635.1 of Lissotriton helveticus. Taxonomy (NCBI): domain Eukaryota; kingdom Metazoa; phylum Chordata; class Amphibia; order Caudata; family Salamandridae; genus Lissotriton; species Lissotriton helveticus. The sequence continues at coordinate 1,307,300,450 of NC_136061.1, forward strand.
GGGCCCCGGATCGGGGGTGCCTTCCGTCCTTTGAGGTCTCATCATCCGCCGGACGGGCTTGCTGTGTGCCTGCCTGTGCTGAGGGGGTACTTGGGTCAGTGCCTAGCCCAGATAGGCTTGGGTCCACGAGGAGCCCATTGAGGACCACCATGACGAGAGATAAGGGCGGCGGTGGAGCCGCAAAACATGGACCCATCGACAAGTTTACTGGCCCGGGAGCGACGGGTGGAGCCGCGGGGAGCCCCCAGGTAATGGAGCTCTGATGGTGGCAATCACCCAATCCAGAGACATGCTTGATGCCAAAATTGGTGCGGTGGGCTCGGATATTATGTTACTATGGCAGGACCTATGGAATGCAGTGGCCCACATCACAGAGGTGGAGACCTGCATATCAGGGGTAGAACACAACATTACAGTCCTCAAGCAGAAGGTGGCGAGCATGGAAAACGCCCAGAAGGGCTTGGCGCTCTGGGTTGAGGATGCTGAACGGCGGGCCCGGCGGAACAACCTGCGCTTCGTCGGATTCCCGGAGGGTTGCGAGACTGGGAATATGGAACGTTTCTTCACACAATGCCTGGAAGGCTGGCTCCCCCTGGACGTCATGTCCCGCTGCTTCGCCGTGGAGCAGGCCATAGAGCGCTCACCCAGAAACCGCCGGTGGGGGCTCGTACATGACCAGTGATCGCGCGATTCTTGAACTATCTTGACCGTGATGCCGTCCTGAAACAGGCCTGTGCCAAAGAACCTCTGCTCTACGATAACCATCGTATCCTGGTGTTACCGGATTGTACGCGACTTGTGCAGCAGCAATGCCAATCGTTTATTGGCAGCGAAAGCCAGACTGAGAGACCTCAAGCTCTAGTACGCCTTATTGTTCCCGGCTCGCCTGCTGGTTGTGTATCAATCCCGCACCCATTTCTTCGACACCCCAGAGGAGGTGTTCAAGTGGACAGATGAAACTGTGCGGGTGAGGGTTCATACGCCGCCCGTGCTGCATTCTGATTCTTCACTGAGCGAGGCGGTGTAGAAAAGTTCTCGGGGACAGCGCCAGAGGGGGCACAGAAGATCTCGGTCCGAGAGGCGCTCTTTGTCCTGTAGTGCCTCTTCTCGGGGAGATCCGGCTTCCCAGCCTCGGACACTAGACCCTTAACCTCTTGGATGGGGTGGGGTGGCGCCGAGATGTTTCTCTAACTGCATTGTGTGCATGTTTGATTTATGCTGTATAGAGGGAGCCCTTACGGGGGCTGAATCCCCACATTTCCAGTACTTGTGGGGGGTGGGCCTGAAAGACATGGGCTGTAAGTTTAGTACCCATTGGCGGGGGCGGCCCGTGTCTCCCTGTTGGGGGCTCGGCGCTAACCCAGACGCTACAGGTACTTCAGCGTTTTTGAGGTATGGGGTGGGGGTTTGTTATGGGAAGGGGGTTTGATTGGGAGTATGAGTTGCGCCATCTCACTGGGTTCATTAAGACGCACACACACACACCGTCGGGGCCCCCTTTCCGTGCTATGTCAATATATGCTGCTCGATGGCTAGTGGGACTGTAGTTGGGCAGGTGTCCCCGGGTACCCTCCGCATTGTCAGCTGGAATGTGTGCAGGGTCCTGGACAAAATTAAACATGAGGCTATCCTGCGCCAGGCTAAGAGGGCCAGAGATGACATCCTTTTCTTACAAGAAACTCATCTAATGGGCTCTAAGGTCCTGTGCCTGAAGCGTTTTGGCTTTCAGCAGGTCTTTCATGCTGGATTCACGCAGGGTTCCAGGGGAGTAGCGATTTTAATTCACCGCAGGGTCCCATTCGTTCATGAGCAGCAATGGCTGGATACGCAGGGGCGGTACCTTTTTCTCCGGGGCACGATTGGGGTGGATCCTATAGTGTTGGGCTGTGTATATGCCCCCGTTACAGTGGTCCTTGGTAGAGCGGCTACTTACCTTGTGGGCTGGCATGCCGGACGTGGCCTCTGTGGTGGGTGGAGATTGGAATGATGTGCTTGATGTGGGTATGGACAGGAGCAGGTCCGATGGGGCCAGGGTGGCACTCAGCTCACGAAACTACACTCTTTGGTTACAAACCTTGATTGGGTGGACACCTGGCGGCACACTCATGGGGCAGGGGGGAGTTTACGTACCTGTCGGCGGTCCATAAGTAATTTTCTAGGATCGACTGTGTATTCGTTCCCCGGGCGATGATTACACATGTGGTCTCAGATGAGATCCTCCCCGGGGGGTTGTCGGATCACTCTCCGGTGGCCGTTGATCTGCAGATGGGCAGGGGGTGGCAGCCCTTTCGTTGGCACCTATCCGTATGGAACTTGCAGAATGATGAATACGAGAGGCACATCAGGGAGGCTGTCGCAAACTACCTCACCGCCAATGTGGGGTCAGTCTCCAGTGCCATGACACTCTGGGAGGCGCTGAAGCCCACATTACGTGGGGTGGATATAGCACGTGTGTGGCGGCCCGTGAGAAGCGCCGCGAGAAATTGGTTCGGGCTGAGGCGGAGGAGGAAGCGCTTGAGCATCGGTGCCAGGAGGAGGGTGAGGGGCCGGCCGTGAGACAACTACTTCTGGCACAGCAGTCCTACACCTCGCATCTAATGGACGAGGCCCGACAAGTATGGCTGGCAACGCGTAGCAGAATGTGTCAATGGGGCGACAAGTCGAGTAAGATGCTTCATCAGCACTGCCAGGGTGCTTTACATCCCCAGGCCCTTCGGGGGGTGCTGGATGAGGGTGGGGTACCGCTGATAGACCCTAACATCATAGCAGAGAGCTTTGTTGTTTACTAGGTGGACCTCTATGCCCCTCGGGAATGCCTGCTGGAGGCTACGGTCGACAAATTATTGCGGATCTCTCGCCCAAAGCGGTGTCCGAAGAGACGCATCAACAATGGTAGCTCCCCCTATCGGACGAGGAGCTGAGTAAGGCCCTGGGAGAGCTTAACTCCGGGAAGGTGCCCAGACCACACGGGTTCCCCAGCGAGTTCTTTCGCCGGTATAACGTACAGTTAGCCTCTTATTACCGGGCGGCGTTGGAGGAGGCCAGGGAAGCTGGCCAGCTCCCCCCGGACTGGAGACATGCGGAGGTGGTGGTGTTCCACAAGCCTGGTCGGCCCCTGGAACAGCACACCTCTTACCGTCCCATCTCTCTTCTTAATGTGGAGGCCAAAGTCTTGGCCAAAGCGCTGGCTAACCACCTCCTGCCATACATTTCGGACTTGGTACACCCGGACCAAGCCGGGTTCATGCCCCAGAGGGCGACGCGACACAACACCAGGCGGGCACACGTGTCACTGGCGGCGGTTCGGCGGACGTGGGAGCCGGCGGTACTCCTGCTGGCGGACATGGACAGGGCTTTTGATTCTCTGAGTTGGTTTTGCCTGTTTGACCTTTTACGTCGACTTAACTGCGGCCCAAGTTTTCTGTCATATCTGATGCTTCTCGACACTGATCTGACACTGTCGGTGTGTGTGGCGGAAGTGGTCTCATCCAGCTTCGCTATCAGACAAGGCACCAGACAGGGGTACCCCCTGTCGCCATATTTAATCGCCCTAGCCATGGAGCCATTGGTAGCCTGGGTGCGCATCGATGCATAGCTAAGGGGGTTTGAGTGGGCTCCGGGGGTATCTGATAGGATCGCACTATATGCGGATGATGTTCTTTTTTTCTAACCGCTTTGGATAGTTCGGGGCCACGAATCCTGGAGAACATGCAAATAGTCAGGGAAACGACTGGGCTGTACATGAATCTCCGTAAGTCCACGTTGTGCAGCTCAGGAAAACGAGGGCCCGTGGGTGTCGGCACTGCGGGTGGCGGTGGGATGTCTCCGATACCTGGGTGTCTTCCTGTCGGATGTGCCAGCCATATCTTGGGAGCGGAACTTGGCACCGGTTTGGGATCGCGTTCACGCGGATATAAAGATCTGGTCGCGTATGCCCTTAACAATATATGGCAGGTCAGCCATCTTCAAGATGGTTGCGCTCCCCCACTTGCTGTACCAGCTGCAGAATCACCCGTATCCGATCGCGACCAAATGGTTCTGGCTGGCGAATTCCGTGTTGGGGTAATTCCTTTGGGGGGGGCAGTGCGGGTAGCGTTGCCCACTTGCTTTCTTTCCACCTACTGTGGTGGTCTGGCGACATCGGATATTCTTTCATGCTACCAGGCCTCGCATCTGTTAGTTCTAAACGAGTGGTGATATGGGGACAGGGGAGACCCGGCCTATGCACTGGAGCAACACCTCATGCGGTCTCACACCTTTCACACGATTCTCTATGCAGCGACGCTGCGTGGTACACTACCACCGCTGATAAAGGTTGTCTTTCAAATTTGGCGGCAGTCATTGAAGCGAATGGGGTGATGGAATACCCTAACTGGAGAGACTCCCCTGTAGCACAACGGGCGCCTGCCGGAGCTGGCGGCGTTGCAGGGTTTTAGGGGGTGAGATGCCATCGGCATCTCCACCCTGGGGGATGTAGTGCGGGATGGGTCCCTTAAGTCCTTCCGGGATCTACAGGTGGAATTTTGCATGCCCGGTCCCAGTTTTATCGGTACCTTCAATTCCGCCATGCACTTTCCCCCAGCCTAGAGGGCCTTGACTCACTACCCGAGTTTAGTCCGTTGGAGGCGAAGGATTTTATGAGAGATTTGGACACCAAAAAGATCTCACGGATATATCAGTCCCTAAAAATAGTAACAGACATTCTTTTTCACGCATTTTGGTATCATTGTTTGATGTAAAAGAAAGTCAGTTGCTGTGTTGCAAATGTATAAATTGATACTGCAGTGACCTCTGGGGTTCAGAGCCCTGCTGCTTTTGTGCAATCTGACAATAAAGTATGTTTTTAAAAATAAAAAGGAGATGGTTTGGTCTGCCTGGGGAGGTGGGGGGGGAGTACCCAGCTTTTGATTGACCCCATGAGGTCAAAGGAAGCTCTAAACTAATTTTTATACATGACAGATGCATCTCAAAGGAGTGGGGTGTGAGAGGCAAAGCACTGCTGAGTCACAATGGCTAGCTAGGTGGGGGGAAATTGACGGTTCTCTTACTCTGCACAAGTTATGCGACCTGGCATGCCATAGGGGTATCTGAAACCATCAATGGAAGTCCTATAAACGGGAGCATGCAACTGCATGGGCATCATTTAGGGTTCTCTAGGGGTTGCAGCTGTGACCACTGACTTGCCCCTTGAGATCCCTGGCACTGCCTATGCATCCCCTAGCCCCAGAGGTGGCAAAATCAAGTTTTTTGTCTGTATTTACCTGTAAAAGTCCGTAAAAACTGAATTCTTGGGGGCATATTATCAAGCCCCCATCGCCACCGGATATGTGACGTTACAACGTGGTCATTAGATCACTGTTTGTTACATCGCAGTTATTACAACGCAAGTTGCTACAAGGACTTGCGCTGGAGGGCGCTGGACTTAGAAATAGTATGATTTACTATTCCAACTCCAGCCTACGTAACAGTAGGGAAGGTGTTGGAATAGTAAACCATACTACTCCTTAGTGTATAGCGCCAGCCAGCGCAAGTCGTTGTAAAAACTTGCGTTGTAATGACAGAGATGTAAACAGACCCGGTGTAACGACCGCGTTGTAAAGGTCTTTTGCCATCATCACCACAACGTCACTTTTTGTGACGTTGTGGTGGCGAGAGGGTCAGCTCCCTATTATCAAGGCAGCGCTAAGCCACTTAAAGTGGCTTAAGGGGCGTGCAGTGGGTGTTGCAGTGGGCGTACCACCGCAACACCCTTTGAATTCGACGCTGCCATCTATTATCAAGGGTGGCGATAATAGGTGGCAGCGCCAAACTTAAGACCAGGAAAATTCTTGTCTTACGATGGCGAAAAGAGGAGAAATGCTTTATTTCTCTTCTTTTTTGCTTTTATCCATGTGTGCTGCCTTGTGAGGCACACATTTAAAAAGCAAAATGCCATGGTTTGTTTATGTACAGGAAGATGTCCCTTCGTGTACATAAACAAACCTTTTTTTAAAATGCCATTTTGTACCTTACATGTGTGCTGCATGAAGCAGCACGCACATAAGTTACAAACTTAGGATTTTAGGTTTGTTTATGTGCAGAAAGGGACACCTTCCTGTACATAAACAAACCTCCCTAGTCGCAGACCCCTTGCACCCTGGTGCAAATGTGCCTGCGTTGGTGCTTAGTAGTAAAATTTAGCGTCATTGCAGGGGGAAATACGAGGCTTCACCATATCCTTGATAATATGGTGCAGCCTCGCGTTTCTGAAGAAGCGGAGAAGCATTAAGCCAAGAAGGCTAACGCCCCTCTCTGCCACTTCCTTTCTAATATGCCCCTTGGTGCCTTATTTTTGTGGGAGACATGTGTATGTGTAAGCATGTATGGGTGTGTGTGTGTGTGAGTGGAAGTAAACGTCAAATGGCGTGTGATGCCTCTGCCCTACCCCAGGCATTTTGGTGAAATGACACCCATGTGCGACGAATGTATGACATTACAACGAATTACGTTGCAACGCATGCCTTTACCACGCATGCGTTACAACGGAATTCGTTTTCCACGCTTAACCTTTACCTCGAATATTCCTTTACCACGCATACATTTAACCCGTTTTTTGTTGTAAATGTATGCATGGTGAGGGCATACTCTTGATAAAGATTAAAACTCTCCCCTTACATTCCCCCAGCCTCATTCCTTATATTTACCCTTAACCCTTAATATATATATATATGTATTTTACTAAAATACCCCTTACCTTTTAACTCGCCTTCCCTCCATCTTCTCTGGTTACGTCGGTCGTACGTCGTTAAGAGGAAGCGGAAGTTACTTTCCGTTTCCTCCCTAACGACGTTGATTGCTTCAGCTATGGCTTTAGCTTCGGCTCCTCAGGTTAGTTTTGTTTTTTGGGGGGGAGACCCCCCCAGCCCCTCTTTTTATCCCAGCGCTTTATTTTTTTTTTATGGGGGAGACCCCCAAACCCTCCTTCGTTTTTCTTTTCATTTACCACACATGCCTTTACTACGTATTTCGTAGTAAAGGTATGCGTGGTAAAGCCTTTAGTTGTAACCACGCATGCGTTGTAGTGCATGCGTGGTAAATGATTTAGTGGAAACGGCTTCGTTGTAGAGGCCGTTTCCCATGTGCGACAGCCTATACAATTGTCGAGTGCACAGTTCTCTGCCTTCAAAATACTCATCCCGCAAATTAAACCATTTGGACTGGGGTGAATGTGTGACATTGATCCACATTCTGTCCATCATTGTTGTGTTTGCAGTTACCGCTCTAAGTGTACTGGGGATGCTCAGACGTGAGTCCCAGGCACTCCACACCACTGGAATCAAGCTAGCCGGGCTGAAGAGAGGTGTTACCTCGAAACTGGGCCGGTCCTCGGATGCTTGTTTCCGTTCTGGGAAGGACATGGCTTTTGTAGTTCGGACTGGACTGTTCCCATGGGGCACAGGGTCAGCGCTGATTTGCATATCGCCATTGTCTAACCCAGGGTGGTGTGGAGTGGAAAAACGATGGATTTGGGCCCAGATCTTTGGACTGGGGTGAATGTGTGACATTGATCCACATTCTGTCCATCATTGTTGTGTTTGCAGTTACCGCTCTAAGTGTACTGGGGATGCTCAGACGTGAGTCCCAGGCACTCCACACCACTGGAGTCAAGCTAGCCGGGCCGAAGAGAGGTGTTACCTCGAAACCGGGCCGGTCCTCGGATGCTTGTTTCCGTTCTGGGAAGGACATGGCTTTTGTAGTTCGGACTGGACTGTTCCCATGGGGCACAGGGTCAGCGCTGATTTGCATATCGCCATTGTCTAACCCAGGGTGGTGTGGAGTGGAAAAACTATGGATATGGGCCCAGATCTTTGGACTGGGGTGAATGTGTGACATTGATCCACATTCTGTCCATCATTGTTGTGTTTGCAGTTACCGCTCTAAGTGTACTGGGGATGCTCAGACGTGAGTCCCAGTCACTCCACACCACTGGAATCAAGCTAGGCGGGCTGAAGAGAGGTGTTACCTCGAAACTGGGCCGGTCCTCGGATGCTTGTTTCCGTTCTGGGAAGGACATGGCTTTTGTAGTTCGGACTGGACTGTTCCCATGGGGCACAGGGTCAGCGCTGATTTGCATATCGCCATTGTCTAACCCAGGGTGGTGTGGAGTGGAAAAACGATGGATTTGGGCCCAGATCTTTGGACTGGGGTGAATGTGTGACATTGATCCACATTCTGTCCATCATTGTTGTGTTTGCAGTTACCGCTCTAAGTGTACTGGGGATGCTCAGACGTGAGTCCCAGGCACTCCACACCACTGGAATCAAGCTAGCCGGGCTGAAGAGAGGTGTTACCTCGAAACCAGGCCGGTCCTCGGATGCTTGTTTCCGTTCTGGGAAGGACATGGCTTTTGTAGTTCGGACTGGACTGTTCCCATGGGGCACAGGGTCAGCGCTGATTTGCATATCGCCATTGTCTAACCCAGGGTGGTGTGGAGTGGAAAAACAATGGATTTGGGCCCAGATCTTTGGACTGGGGTGAATGTGTGACATTGATCCACATTCTGTCCATCATTGTTGTGTTTGCAGTTACCGCTCTAAGTGTACTGGGGATGCTCAGACGTGAGTCCCAGGCACTCCACACCACTGGAATCAAGCTAGCCGGGCTGAAGAGAGGTGTTACCTCGAAACCGGGCCGGTCCTCGGATGCTTGTTTCCGTTCTGGGAAGGACATGGCTTTTGTAGTTCGGACTGGACTGTTCCCATGGGGCACAGGGTCAGCGCTGATTTGCATATCGCCATTGTCTAACCCAGGGTGGTGTGGAGTGGAAAAACGATGGATTTGGGCCCAGATCTTTGGACTGGGGTGAATGTGTGACATTGATCCACATTCTGTCCATCATTGTTGTGTTTGCAGTTACCGCTCTAAGTGTACTGGGGATGCTCAGACGTGAGTCCCAGGCACTCCACACCACTGAAATCAAGCTAGCCGGGCTGAAGAGAGGTGTTACCTCGAAACCGGGCCGGTCCTCGGATGCTTGTTTCCGTTCTGGGAAGGACATGGCTTTTGTAGTTCGGACTGGACTGTTCCCATGGAGCACAGGGTCAGCGCTGATTTGCATATCGCCATTGTCTAACCCAGGGTGGTGTGGAGTGGAAAAACGATGGATTTGGGCCCAGATCTTTGGACTGGGGTGAATGTGTGACATTGATCCACATTCTGTCCATCATTGTTGTGTTTGCAGTTACCGCTCTAAGTGTACTGGGGATGCTCAGACGTGAGTCCCAGGCACTCCACACCACTGGAATCAAGCTAGCCGGGCTGAAGAGAGGTGTTACCTCGAAACCGGTCCGGTCCTCGGATGCTTGTTTCCGTTCTGGGAAGGACATGGCTTTTGTAGTTCGGACTGGACTGTTCCCATGGGGCACAGGGTCAGCGCTGATTTGCATATCGCCATTGTCTAACCCAGGGTGGTGTGGAGTGGAAAAACGATGGATTTGGGCCCAGATCTTTGGACTGGGGTGAATGTGTGACATTGATCCACATTCTGTCCATCATTGTTGTGTTTGCAGTTACCGCTCTAAGTGTACTGGGGATGCTCAGACGTGAGTCCCAGGCACTCCACACCACTGGAATCAAGCTAGCCGGGCTGAAGAGAGGTGTTACCTCGAAACCGGGCCGGTCCTCGGATGCTTGTTTCCGTTCTGGGAAGGACATGGCTTTTGTAGTTCGGACTGGACTGTTCCCATGGGGCACAGGGTCAGCGCTGATTTGCATATTGCCATTGTCTAACCCAGGGTGGTGTGGAGTGGAAAAACAATGGATTTGGGCCCAGATCTTTGGACTGGGGTGAATGTGTGACATTGATCCACATTCTGTCCATCATTGTTGTGTTTGCAGTTACCGCTCTAAGTGTACTGGGGATGCTCAGACGTGAGTCCCAGGCACTCCACACCACTGAAATCAAGCTAGCCGGGCTGAAGAGAGGTGTTACCTCGAAACCGGGCCGGTCCTCGGATGCTTGTTTCCGTTCTGGGAAGGACATGGCTTTTGTAGTTCGGACTGGACTGTTCCCATGGGGCACAGGGTCAGCGCTGATTTGCATATCGCCATTGTCTAACCCAGGGTGGTGTGGAGTGGAAAAACGATGGATTTGGGCCCAGATCTTTGGACTGGGGTGAATGTGTGACATTGATCCACATTCTGTCCATCATTGTTGTGTTTGCAGTTACCGCTCTAAGTGTACTGGGGATGCTCAGACGTGAGTCCCAGGCACTCCACACCACTGGAATCAAGCTAGCCGGGCTGAAGAGAGGTGTTACCTCGAAACCGGGCCGGTCCTCGGATGCTTGTTTCCGTTCTGGGAAGGACATGGCTTTTGTAGTTCGGACTGGACTGTTCCCATGGGGCACAGGGTCAGCGCTGATTTGCATATTGCCATTGTCTAACCCAGGGTGGTGTGGAGTGGAAAAACAATGGATTTGGGCCCAGATCTTTGGACTGGGGTGAATGTGTGACATTGATCCACATTCTGTCCATCATTGTTGTGTTTGCAGTTACCGCTCTAAGTGTACTGGGGATGCTCAGACGTGAGTCCCAGGCACTCCACACCACTGAAATCAAGCTAGCCGGGCTGAAGAGAGGTGTTACCTCGAAACCGGGCCGGTCCTCGGATGCTTGTTTCCGTTCTGGGAAGGACATGGCTTTTGTAGTTCGGACTGGACTGTTCCCATGGAGCACAGGGTCAGCGCTGATTTGCATATCGCCATTGTCTAACCCAGGGTGGTGTGGAGTGGAAAAACGATGGATTTGGGCCCAGATCTTTGGACTGGGGTGAATGTGTGACATTGATCCACATTCTGTCCATCATTGTTGTGTTTGCAGTTACCGCTCTAAGTGTACTGGGGATGCTCAGACGTGAGTCCCAGGCACTCCACACCACTGGAATCAAGCTAGCCGGGCTGAAGAGAGGTGTTACCTCGAAACCGGTCCGGTCCTCGGATGCTTGTTTCCGTTCTGGGAAGGACATGGCTTTTGTAGTTCGGACTGGACTGTTCCCATGGGGCACAGGGTCAGCGCTGATTTGCATATCGCCATTGTCTAACCCAGGGTGGTGTGGAGTGGAAAAACGATGGATTTGGGCCCAGATCTTTGGACTGGGGTGAATGTGTGACATTGATCCACATTCTGTCCATCATTGTTGTGTTTGCAGTTACCGCTCTAAGTGTACTGGGGATGCTCAGACGTGAGTCCCAGGCACTCCACACCACTGGAATCAAGCTAGCCGGGCTGAAGAGAGGTGTTACCTCGAAACCGGGCCGGTCCTCGGATGCTTGTTTCCGTTCTGGGAAGGACATGGCTTTTGTAGTTCGGACTGGACTGTTCCCATGGGGCACAGGGTCAGCGCTGATTTGCATATTGCCATTGTCTAACCCAGGGTGGTGTGGAGTGGAAAAACAATGGATTTGGGCCCAGATCTTTGGACTGGGGTGAATGTGTGACATTGATCCACATTCTGTCCATCATTGTTGTGTTTGCAGTTACCGCTCTAAGTGTACTGGGGATGCTCAGACGTGAGTCCCAGGCACTCCACACCACTGGAATCAAGCTAGCCGGGCTGAAGAGAGGTGTTACCTCGAAACCGGGCCGGTCCTCGGATGCTTGTTTCCGTTCTGGGAAGGACATGGCTTTTGTAGTTCGGACTGGACTGTTCCCATGGAGCACAGGGTCAGCGCTGATTTGCATATCGCCATTGTCTAACCCAGGGTGGTGTGGAGTGGAAAAACGATGGATTTGGGCCCAGATCTTTGGACTGGGGTGAATGTGTGACATTGATCCACATTCTGTCCATCATTGTTGTGTTTGCAGTTACCGCTCTAAGTGTACTGGGGATGCTCAGACGTGAGTCCCAGGCACTCCACACCACTGGAATCAAGCTAGCCGGGCTGAAGAGAGGTGTTACCTCGAAACCGGGCCGGTCCTCGGATGCTTGTTTCCGTTCTGGGAAGGACATGGCTTTTGTAATTCGGACTGGACTGTTCCCATGGGGCACAGGGTCAGCGCTGATTTGCATATCGCCATTGTCTAACCCAGGGTGGTGTGGAGTGGAAAAACGATGGATTTGGGCCCAGATCTTTGGACTGGGGTGAATGTGTGACATTGATCCACATTCTGTCCATCATTGTTGTGTTTGCAGTTACCGCTCTAAGTGTACTGGGGATGCTCAGACGTGAGTCCCAGGCACTCCACACCACTGGAATCAAGCTAGCCGGGCTGAAAGGTGTTACCTCGAAACCGGGCCGGTCCTCGGATGCTTGTTTCCGTTCTGGGAAGGACATGGCTTTTGTAGTTCGGACTGGACTGTTCCCATGGGGCACAGGGTCAGCGCTGATTTGCATATCGCCATTGTCTAACCCAGGGTGGTGTGGAGTGGAAAAACGATGGATTTGGGCCCAGATCTTTGGACTGGGGTGAATGTGTGACATTGATCCACATTCTGTCCATCATTGTTGTGTTTGCAGTTACCGCTCTAAGTGTACTGGGGATGCTCAGACGTGAGTCCCAGGCACTCCACACCACTGGAATCAAGCTAGCCGGGCTGAAGAGAGGTGTTACCTCGAAACCGGGCCGGTCCTCGGATGCTTGTTTCCGTTCTGGGAAGGACATGGCTTTTGTAATTCGGACTGGACTGTTCCCATGGGGCACAGGGTCAGCGCTGATTTGCATATCGCCATTGTCTAACCCAGGGTGGTGTGGAGTGGAAAAACGATGGATTTGGGCCCAGATCTTTGGACTGGGGTGAATGTGTGACATTGATCCACATTCTGTCCATCATTGTTGTGTTTGCAGTTACCGCTCTAAGTGTACTGGGGATGCTCAGACGTGAGTCCCAGGCACTCCACACCACTGGAATCAAGCTAGCCGGGCTGAAAGGTGTTACCTCGAAACCGGGCCGGTCCTCGGATGCTTGTTTCCGTTCTGGGAAGGACATGGCTTTTGTAGTTCGGACTGGACTGTTCCCATGGGGCACAGGGTCAGCGCTGATTTGCATATCGCCATTGTCTAACCCAGGGTGGTGTGGAGTGGAAAAACGATGGATTTGGGCCCAGATCTTTGGACTGGGGTGAATGTGTGACATTGATCCACATTCTGTCCATCATTGTTGTGTTTGCAGTTACCGCTCTAAGTGTACTGGGGATGCTCAGACGTGAGTTCCAGGCACTCCACACCACTGGAATCAAGCTAGCCGGGCTGAAGAGAGGTGTTACCTCGAAACCGGGCCGGTCCTCGGATGCTTGTTTCCGTTCTGGGAAGGACATGGCTTTTGTAGTTCGGACTGGACTGTTCCCATGGGGCACAGGGTCAGCGCTGATTTGCATATCGCCATTGTCTAACCCAGGGTGGTGTGGAGTGGAAAAACGATGGATTTGGGCCCAGATCTTTGGACTGGGGTGAATGTGTGACATTGATCCACATTCTGTCCATCATTGTTGTGTTTGCAGTTACCGCTCTAAGTGTACTGGGGATGCTCAGACGTGAGTCCCAGGCACTCCACACCACTGGAATCAAGCTAGCCGGGCTGAAGAGAGGTGTTACCTCGAAACCGGGCCGGTCCTCGGATGCTTGTTTCCGTTCTGGGAAGGACATGGCTTTTGTAGTTCGGACTGGACTGTTCCCATGGGGCACAGGGTCAGCGCTGATTTGCATATCGCCATTGTCTAACCCAGGGTGGTGTGGAGTGGAAAAACGATGGATTTGGGCCCAGATCTTTGGACTGGGGTGAATGTGTGACATTGATCCACATTCTGTCCATCATTGTTGTGTTTGCAGTTACCGCTCTAAGTGTACTGGGGATGCTCAGACGTGAGTCCCAGGCACTCCACACCACTGGAATCAAGCTAGCCGGGCTGAAGAGAGGTGTTACCTCGAAACCGGGCCGGTCCTCGGATGCTTGTTTCCGTTCTGGGAAGGACATGGCTTTTGTAGTTCGGACTGGACTGTTCCCATGGGGCACAGGGTCAGCACTGATTTGCATATCGCCATTGTCTAACCCAGGGTGGTGTGGAGTGGAAAAACGATGGATTTGGGCCCAGATCTTTGGACTGGGGTGAATGTGTGACATTGATCCACATTCTGTCCATCATTGTTGTGTTTGCAGTTACCGCTCTAAGTGTACTGGGGATGCTCAGACGTGAGTCCCAGGCACTCCACACCACTGGAATCAAGCTAGCCGGGCTGAAGAGAGGTGTTACCTCGAAACCGGGCCGGTCCTCGGATGCTTGTTTCCGTTCTGGGAAGGACATGGCTTTTGTAGTTCGGACTGGACTGTTCCCATGGGGCACAGGGTCAGCGCTGATTTGCATATCGCCATTGTCTAACCCAGGGTGGTGTGGAGTGGAAAAACGATGGATTTGGGCCCAGATCTTTGGACTGGGGTGAATGTGTGACATTGATCCACATTCTGTCCATCATTGTTGTGTTTGCAGTTACCGCTCTAAGTGTACTGGGGATGCTCAGACGTGAGTCCCAGGCACTCCACACCACTGGAATCAAGCTAGCCGGGCTGAAGAGAGGTGTTACCTCGAAACCGGGCCGGTCCTCGGATGCTTGTTTCCGTTCTGGGAAGGACATGGCTTTTGTAGTTCGGACTGGACTGTTCCCATGGGGCACAGGGTCAGCGCTGATTTGCATATCGCCATTGTCTAACCCAGGGTGGTGTGGAGTGGAAAAACGATGGATTTGGGCCCAGATCTTTGGACTGGGGTGAATGTGTGACATTGATCCACATTCTGTCCATCATTGTTGTGTTTGCAGTTACTGCTCTAAGTGTACTGGGGATGCTCAGACGTGAGTCCCAGGCACTCCACACCACTGGAATCAAGCTAGCCGGGCTGAAGAGAGGTGTTACCTCGAAACCGGTCTGGTCCTCGGATGCTTGTTTCCGTTCTGGGAAGGACATGGCTTTTGTAGTTCGGACTGGACTGTTCCCATGGGGCACAGGGTCAGCGCTGATTTGCATATCGCCATTGTCTAACCCAGGGTGGTGTGGAGTGGAAAAACGATGGATTTGGGCCCAGATCTTTGGACTGGGGTGAATGTGTGACATTGATCCACATTCTGTCCATCATTGTTGTGTTTGCAGTTACCGCTCTAAGTGTACTGGGGATGCTCAGACGTGAGTCCCAGGCACTCCACACCACTGGAATCAAGCTAGCCGGGCTGAAGAGAGGTGTTACCTCGAAACCGGGCCGGTCCTCGGATGCTTGTTTCCGTTCTGGGAAGGACATGGCTTTTGTAGTTCGGACTGGACTGTTCCCATGGGGCACAGGGTCAGCGCTGATTTGCATATTGCCATTGTCTAACCCAGGGTGGTGTGGAGTGGAAAAACAATGGATTTGGGCCCAGATCTTTGGACTGGGGTGAATGTGTGACATTGATCCACATTCTGTCCATCATTGTTGTGTTTGCAGTTACCGCTCTAAGTGTACTGGGGATGCTCAGACGTGAGTCCCAGGCACTCCACACCACTGGAATCAAGCTAGCTGGGCTGAAGAGAGGTGTTACCTCGAAACCGGGCCGGTCCTCGGATGCTTGTTTCCGTTCTGGGAAGGACATGGCTTTTGTAGTTCGGACTGGACTGTTCCCATGGGGCACAGGGTCAGCGCTGATTTGCATATCGCCATTGTCTAACCCAGGGTGGTGTGGAGTGGAAAAACGATGGATTTGGGCCCAGATCTTTGGACTGGGGTGAATGTGTGACATTGATCCACATTCTGTCCATCATTGTTGTGTTTGCAGTTACCGCTCTAAGTGTACTGGGGATGCTCAGACGTGAGTCCCAGGCACTCCACACCACTGGAATCAAGCTAGCCGGGCTGAAGAGAGGTGTTACCTCGAAACCGGGCCGGTCCTCGGATGCTTGTTTCCGTTCTGGGAAGGACATGGCTTTTGTAGTTCGGACTGGACTGTTCCCATGGGGCACAGGGTCAGCGCTGATTTGCATATCGCCATTGTCTAACCCAGGGTGGTGTGGAGTGGAAAAACGATGGATTTGGGCCCAGATCTTTGGACTGGGGTGAATGTGTGACATTGATCCACATTCTGTCCATCATTGTTGTGTTTGCAGTTACCGCTCTAAGTGTACTGGGGATGCTCAGACGTGAGTCCCAGGCACTCCACACCACTGGAATCAAGCTAGCCGGGCTGAAGAGAGGTGTTACCTCGAAACCGGGCCGGTCCTCGGATGCTTGTTTCCGTTCTGGGAAGGACATGGCTTTTGTAGTTCGGACTGGACTGTTCCCATGGGGCACAGGGTCAGCGCTGATTTGCATATCGCCATTGTCTAACCCAGGGTGGTGTGGAGTGGAAAAACGATGGATTTGGGCCCAGATCTTTGGACTGGGGTGAATGTGTGACATTGATCCACATTCTGTCCATCATTGTTGTGTTTGCAGTTACCGCTCTAAGTGTACTGGGGATGCTCAGACGTGAGTCCCAGGCACTCCACACCACTGGAATCAAGCTAGCCGGGCTGAAGAGAGGTGTTACCTCGAAACCGGGCCGGTCCTCGGATGCTTGTTTCCGTTCTGGGAAGGACATGGCTTTTGTAGTTCGGACTGGACTGTTCCCATGGGGCACAGGGTCAGCGCTGATTTGCATATCGCCATTGTCTAACCCAGGGTGGTGTGGAGTGGAAAAACGATGGATTTGGGCCCAGATCTTTGGACTGGGGTGAATGTGTGACATTGATCCACATTCTGTCCATCATTGTTGTGTTTGCAGTTACCGCTCTAAGTGTACTGGGGATGCTCAGACGTGAGTCCCAGGCACTCCACACCACTGGAATCAAGCTAGCCGGGCTGAAGAGAGGTGTTACCTCGAAACCGGGCCGGTCCTCGGATGCTTGTTTCCGTTCTGGGAAGGACATGGCTTTTGTAGTTCGGACTGGACTGTTCCCATGGGGCACAGGGTCAGCGCTGATTTGCATATCGCCATTGTCTAACCCAGGGTGGTGTGGAGTGGAAAAACGATGGATTTGGGCCCAGATCTTTGGACTGGGGTGAATGTGTGACATTGATCCACATTCTGTCCATCATTGTTGTGTTTGCAGTTACCGCTCTAAGTGTACTGGGGATGCTCAGACGTGAGTCCCAGGCACTCCACACCACTGGAATCAAGCTAGCCGGGCTGAAGAGAGGTGTTACCTCGAAACCGGGCCGGTCCTCGGATGCTTGTTTCCGTTCTGGGAAGGACATGGCTTTTGTAGTTCGGACTGGACTGTTCCCATGGGGCACAGGGTCAGCGCTGATTTGCATATCGCCATTGTCTAACCCAGGGTGGTGTGGAGTGGAAAAACGATGGATTTGGGCCCAGATCTTTGGACTGGGGTGAATGTGTGACATTGATCCACATTCTGTCCATCATTGTTGTGTTTGCAGTTACCGCTCTAAGTGTACTGGGGATGCTCAGATGTGAGTCCCAGGCACTCCACACCACTGGAATCAAGCTAGCCGGGCTGAAGAGAGGTGTTACCTCGAAACCGGGCCGGTCCTCGGATGCTTGTTTCCGTTCTGGGAAGGACATGGCTTTTGTAGTTCGGACTGGACTGTTCCCATGGGGCACAGGGTCAGCGCTGATTTGCATATCGCCATTGTCTAACCCAGGGTGGTGTGGAGTGGAAAAACGATGGATTTGGGCCCAGATCTTTGGACTGGGGTGAATGTGTGACATTGATCCACATTCTGTCCATCATTGTTGTGTTTGCAGTTACCGCTCTAAGTGTACTGGGGATGCTCAGACGTGAGTCCCAGGCACTCCACACCACTGGAATCAAGCTAGCCGGGCTGAAGAGAGGTGTTACCTCGAAACCGGGCCGGTCCTCGGATGCTTGTTTCCGTTCTGGGAAGGACATGGCTTTTGTAGTTCGGACTGGACTGTTCCCATGGGGCATAGGGTCAGTGCTGATTTGCATATCGCCATTGTCTAACCCAGGGTGGTGTGGAGTGGAAAAACGATGGATTTGGGCCCAGATCTTTGGACTGGGGTGAATGTGTGACATTGATCCACATTCTGTCCATCATTGTTGTGTTTGCAGTTACCGCTCTAAGTGTACTGGGGATGCTCAGACGTGAGTCCCAGGCACTCCACACCACTGGAATCAAGCTAGCCGGGCTGAAGAGAGGTGTTACCTCGAAACCGGGCCGGTCCTCGGATGCTTGTTTCCGTTCTGGGAAGGACATGGCTTTTGTAGTTCGGACTGGACTGTTCCCATGGGGCACAGGGTCAGCGCTGATTTGCATATCGCCATTGTCTAACCCAGGGTGGTGTGGAGTGGAAAAACGATGGATTTGGGCCCAGATCTTTGGACTGGGGTGAATGTGTGACATTGATCCACATTCTGTCCATCATTGTTGTGTTTGCAGTTACCGCTCTAAGTGTACTGGGGATGCTCAGACGTGAGTCCCAGGCACTCCACACCACTGGAATCAAGCTAGCCGGGCTGAAGAGAGGTGTTACCTCGAAACCGGGCCAGTCCTCGGATGCTTGTTTCCGTTCTGGGAAGGACATGGCTTTTGTAGTTCGGACTGGACTGTTCCCATGGGGCACAGGGTCAGCGCTGATTTGCATATCGCCATTGTCTAACCCAGGGTGGTGTGGAGTGGAAAAACGATGGATTTGGGCCCAGATCTTTGGACTGGGGTGAATGTGTGACATTGATCGACATTCTGTCCATCATTGTTGTGTTTGCAGTTACCGCTCTAAGTGTACTGGGGATGCTCAGACGTGAGTCCCAGGCACTCCACACCACTGGAATCAAGCTAGCCGGGCTGAAGAGAGGTGTTACCTCGAAACCGGGCCGGTCCTCGGATGCTTGTTTCCGTTCTGGGAAGGACATGGCTTTTGTAGTTCGGACTGGACTGTTCCCATGGGGCACAGGGTCAGCGCTGATTTGCATATCGCCATTGTCTAACCCAGGGTGGTGTGGAGTGGAAAAACGATGGATTTGGGCCCAGATCTTTGGACTGGGGTGAATGTGTGACATTGATCCACATTCTGTCCATCATTGTTGTGTTTGCAGTTACCGCTCTAAGTGTACTGGGGATGCTCAGACGTGAGTCCCAGGGACTCCACACCACTGGAATCAAGCTAGCCGGGCTGAAGAGAGGTGTTACCTCGAAGCCGGTCCTCGGATGCTTGTTTCCGTTCTGGGAAGGACATGGCTTTTGTAGTTCGGACTGGACTGTTCCCATGGGGCACAGGGTCAGCGCTGATTTGCATATCGCCATTGTCTAACCCAGGGTGGTGTGGAGTGGAAAAACGATGGATTTGGGCCCAGATCTTTGGACTGGGGTGAATGTGTGACATTGATCCACATTCTGTCCATCATTGTTGTGTTTGCAGTTACCGCTCTAAGTGTACTGGGGATGCTCAGACGTGAGTCCCAGGCACTCCACACCACTGGAATCAAGCTAGCCGGGCTGAAGAGAGGTGTTACCTCGAAACCGGGCCGGTCCTCGGATGCTTGTTTCTGTTCTGGGAAGGACATGGCTTTTGTAGTTCGGACTGGACTGTTCCCATGGGGCACAGGGTCAGCGCTGATTTGCATATCGCCATTGTCTAACCCAGGGTGGTGTGGAGTGGAAAAACGATGGATTTGGGCCCAGATCTTTGGACTGGGTGAATGTGTGACATTGATCCACATTCTGTCCATCATTGTTGTGTTTGCAGTTACCGCTCTAAGTGTACTGGGGATGCTCAGACGTGAGTCCCAGGCACTCCACACCACTGGAATCAAGCTAGCCGGGCTGAAGAGAGGTGTTACCTCGAAACCGGGCCGGTCCTCGGATGCTTGTTTCCGTTCTGGGAAGGACATGGCTTTTGTAGTTCGGACTGGACTGTTCCCATGGGGCACAGGGTCAGCGCTGATTTGCATATCGCCATTGTCTAACCCAGGGTGGTGTGGAGTGGAAAAACGATGGATTTGGGCCCAGATCTTTGGACTGGGGTGAATGTGTGACATTGATCCACATTCTGTCCATCATTGTTGTGTTTGCAAATTAAACCAGTGGCCGTTCGTAATCTTATGTCTAATTAAATTGAGTGAGTCAAGTATTTGGGAGAAAGTAAGTCGACGAAGGGACTTCAGTGCTGGGGTGCAGGTCAGGATTGTGTTTAACAGAAAAGGAAGAGCCAGGTAAAGATGTTGTAGTTTAAGACAAAATAGGTGGCAGGTCCATGAAATACTCTAAATACACTGTCTAGCAAGAGGGCGAGCGAGGAGAGATGTTTGTTGCGAAGACAGCGGGGACACATACTCCTCTAAGCATTTTATAAACACACGAGCCAACGCATGCAAGCTGTAAATCCACAGAAACAGAACAGACAGCGAACATATGCTTTCATTCTATATTCTTTGGCACACGGTGTCTCTGACAAGACTGTGCTATGTGTCAGAGGCGGTATTATCTCAAACCTGGCAGAACACTGGCCTGGAACAAAAGTCCCCGTGGATCACACCCAGGCCCCTGGACCCCCGCCTCCCCGCCGGACAGCCAGCTTGGCACAGCCGTCACCCTGAGATAAGGCACTAGCCAAGGAGACTGATGAAAGGAGGGACGGCTGGAAAATTACGGTGCCAGGCAGTGAGTGCTGGGCTTGGAAACGGGCAGCGCCCGTGGGACCAGTTCTATCAACGAGCTTCCTGCGGCCAGCCACGTTCACCACTAATCCCCAAAAGGAAACACAAGCATTTGCAGTGAAATAGGTTACGAGCGTTTGAGCTATTGGCATTGTAAATGACAATGCCTTTAATTTATGTGTTGTTTTAAAACAGATAAATAAAAGGCATTGCCATTCTCAATGTCAATAGCTTAAACTCTTGCAAATGCGAGACCTATTGCAATGCAAATGCGTGCAATACAAATGTTTAAAAAAGCGTTAGGAGAGAATGTGTCCTGCCTGCAGCAGGAAGGACAAAACTATGTGAGCTTATCCTAACCATAGATAAAGGTTCCACAGCGGCAAAAGAAAACTTCCAGCAATGCCTCTCCGCTGTTTTTGAATGGATGAAATCCAATCACCTCCAGTGTTACAGCCAAAAAATGGACATCATGCTGCTGGGAAAATATAACATATTCACACCCAAACTGTAGTGGCCGACTGACACAGAACCCTCACCAAATACAGTTGAAACTGTTAGGAACTTGGGGATCAGATTTGATGCTTCTTTGTCCTTCCACCAGCAAGCGCTCTCTGTGGCAGGCGCCTGCTTCTATTGGATACAAATTCTTTAAAATGTTTTTGATCTTCTTTCAGCCAATGCTCGTAAGACAGCGGCAGTGGCCTTAATCCTATTGCACCTGGACTACTGTAACAGTCTTTACGCAGGAGTAAAGAAAATAAACCTGAAAAAGCTTCAGACCGTCCAAAAGCAGCCCCAGCTGGTACTGAAACTACCAAAGGGGTCCGCAGCCTCGGAGGGACTCCATACCATCCACTGGCTGCCAATACACAAGAGGATCCTCTTTAAGATCCTAGAAATAACCTTCGGAACGATCAGGCAAACTGGACCCAAATACCTCAGGACGAGAATTAAACCATATGTTACTCAACGTCCTTTGAGATCCTCCACTGAAAACTTGCTTGTACCTCCCCGCTTCCACCTAACGTCCAAAGGAAGAAAGTCAATGGCTGTCCTCGGAACTAAAACCTGGAACAACCTTCCCACCCAGCTGGGACTCATGCATTCATAATCCATGTTTAAGAAATTGTTGAAAAGCTGGATTTTCGCAGCCCCAGACAGCCTAGCTCTATCCCTCATCTGATAGCAGCACTGTCTGAGACCACTCTCCTTGAGACTCCTTCCACCCGCTTCTCAGCGCCAAGATGCTCCTCGGAGTGATAGCTGCTCTCTATAATTGACCTCATTCGGTCATTCATTCATTCAAAATAGTAATTAAAGCCTACAGAAAAACAACACACGTAACAGAGGGTGTCGCCATGGGAGGTTAAAAAATGAGACAAGGCGGATCTAAGGGGGGACTACTAAGTCTTTTGACCAATGAACAGCCACAGTTTACAGTGGACAATGAGACAAGCCAATGACAAATATGGGCAGAGAGTGGGCTGAGCTACAAGTCACTACCTCAAGACAGCATGCCTCATAGAGCAGTGCATGTGCACCCAGGATCGACCTAAAAATACTAATATACTAACTAAAGAAACTCAAACCTTGGGTCCCAGAGTAGTGCGCTACTCGTCGAAAAGCACTTCAATGCCTCGCTGGGGTTAGTAAACGTTACATAAACACAATTCAGTAGACATGAGGGAGCTGAAGGGCCATACAATACCTGGTGCATCCTAATGTGCTGGATGGCTTAAATGGTTTGCTGCAGCACTAGAAAGACTTTTGCACGTGTATTACCAGTTACTGTACGGCGTATGTCCTTTAGACCAACATTCAAAAGCGCACATCAGTTGTCGAGAGAAATACATGAACTGGGCTAGTGGATGTCTGACTAACTTTTTTTCTTGATACTGCACTTTTCTTTTTTAAGTGATGTGAATATAAAGTGTTAACATTATCAACCTACGACTGTGGGGACTTTTGTAATGCATCTCAGAGCAGGCAGAAGTTCCCGTGCTTAGATTGTGACAAACTGAGGCTCTTACCCTAGGATAAATAGTCGAATGAATTGGAAGGACCACTTGGCTAAAATGTTACTTGGTCACAAAAGAGTATCTGGGGTGACCCTGAGGGAGTATCGGGAGTCAACCAGTAAACCTCTGTCACCGGTCAGGGCCATTTATGAGGGTCAGATACTCCCGGCTGCATTATATGGCTCCGAACTCTGGGGGTTCGAAAACGTTTCGGATCTAACTACAGCGGAAAATAAGTTTCTGAGGGATGTGGTGGCTCTCCCTGTTTCTACCCCGTTGATCCCCTTGCGGCTAGATTTGGGTAGACGAGCCTTAAAGGACCTAGTGAGGCTGCGCCCACTGCTCTTTTGGGTTCGTCTAAGAAGGACTAAGGAGCTTGCCAAATATGCTGAAGGGTTGGATGACCTAATACTGCTTGATACTGGCAACAAGATTGGATGGCTGTATAATGTGAGGCACCTAGTTTTCCAATTGGGATTGAGAGATGTGTGGGAGACCCAATTGCCACCGCCCAAATTAGTGATCAAGAAGTTATATTGGGATTGGGTGCAGGTCGAGGCAACACGCAGCGGGGCTGGGGGTTCACTCACTGAACGGTTCTTAGAGTTCAAGTGGGCTAGGAAGTTGGAACCCTTCTTCGATCTTATAACTAAGCCGCTAGACAGAGCCCTATATTTAAAACTAAGGTACGGGACCCTCCCGGTGTACGAATTCACCGCAAGGTGGTCTAACTCTGGTGGCCCATCGCGACCGTGCCCCGGTTGTGCGGCCCCTAAGGAGTCTGTGGCCCACCTACTTTTTGCCTGCCCCGCTTACAAAGTGGCACGGAAGATTTGGCTGAAACCAGTATGCAGGGGGTTGGGACTGAGGTGCCACAGACTGGCCTTACGAGTACTCTCTACGGACTCATCATCTACTGCCATGATATGCGGGGTGGCAAAATATTTGAGTAGTGCATGGCTGACACGCTCAAGGATATTGAAGCTGCACTCTAGGCTACCAAGCGACTAGATTGGATGTAGTTGAAGGTTCACCCACTATCACATAGTGAACTGTTGAGAATGTCTGATTATGGTCCATACTAATTGTATTGTTTATATTCTGTGTTTATATTTTAATCATGGTTTTCATTGATGATAGTTAATATCTTCTTATTGGGTGAAATGTACTCTTTTTAATGTGTAAAATGTACTCTTTTATGGTGAGCAATTTTACCGAATAAAGATATTCAACAACTTACCCTAGGTGTTCTGGAGGCGAACCTTACTGTAGAACTTTACACTGAGCACCAAGTACTCCCTGGACAGTAATTTATTGTAATTTGATGTCTGAGTTCTGAGTCTGTAACTCACACCACCACACTAAGTAATCCTGGGACTGCTGTACCACGCTACTCGGAGGGTGAAGTGCAACCCTTGGTGTAACACCCCCTCCCCCCCCCTCCTCCAGCAGATATGCTTGTGCTCTGGCGCACCTGAATCTTGATTCATGGTTGAGGACCATGGACAGCGCTCCCATCTTCTTTCAGTGGCACTTTTCAGTGGGACAACTGAGATGGCTACAAGTTCCTCGGTACCCTCAATCCATCAAGGGAGATTGCGGTTTGAAACCACTGTGGGGTCAAATAGGATGAGTGGCCTCATCCTCCTCGCAGAATGTGCAGATTCCTCCTGAAAGCAGCTCTTTCTGCCTTTGCTCCTTCACAACGACTTTCCTACTGAACAGAGCTGTCCTCATGTAAGTGATCCACCAATGCCCTCCCTGAGCAGTGGTTCAGCTCCCACTGTTGAAACAAGATGGATCCATGCAGCCTATTTTTGCAGTCTTGGTTGAAGTCCTCAGGTTACTCTTCCCAAACCTGGCATCAGGAGTAGTTAATCCATCCCTGGAGATCAAAGCATTTCTTAGTCACCATGGGTGTGGGGGCCTGGATTTCAGAGAAAGAAGTCTAGGCACCCTGGCTGGAAGTTTCTGTCTCATCTTTATTCTAAAGATAGACAGCTTTTGTGTATTTCACTTGCCATTTATGAGTCCAGTTCTGGACAGTCCTGCAATTTTTGCTTATTTTACTGAGACTGGTTCAGTTAAGGCCTTTATCAAGGGTTGGTGAAATTGCTTAATTTTTTCCCCATGGAATTTCATGGAATGTTATTAAAAAATTCACTCAATTACTCTTTGGATGCAATATTTGGTTTGCCAGTACCTTAAACGTATGTATTTCTCGCACGAGCCTTCACTTTAGGTAAAAAAAAAAATCTCATTAGATTCCAGCAAACAGGCAAGATATTTCTGTACAAACGGGCCTCTAGTGTGCAAATCGTACATAAAATTGAGTAATGCAACATTTCAAGTTATTTCATGAAGAACGCCTGTTGTGAAATTTGAGAATAATGTGAATTTTGAAGCACAATTATATTTTGTCTCAGGTCTAGTTTTTTTCATGAAACATAAGCTGGACATTGGGAGAGAGTAGAGAGTTTTCTGTTAGGAGCAACCCACACACCAGCACAAAGGAAAGAGATGATGCACCACAATAGCTATTAACCTGCAGGATTAGCCGGTCAATAGAACAATGGGCCAGGAAAAGCCACGGGAAACTTCCAGCTTAACACTCCTCAGTTTGACCTACTACAGAGAATCCATAGAATGTTAGTTGGAGGGGCTACTCTTTGAGTGAAGCCCTATAGTTTACATCTGCTATCTGGGCTCTGCTTCCAACCACCCATCCATTTTAGGTCGCACTTGAATGCATTGAATACAAAATTGAACCCCGTGTGCTCAAACCCACATGTGTTATATGCATTCAAAATGCATCCTTTACACACATGTAAGATACACATGTGCACCTTCCGTGCCCCACAAGGATGTGTGAAATACCAGGTCATAGAGGACTCGCAGACAATTGAAATAAACGCTGGAGAGAACAGTGGGCTGCTCTCTCTAGCGGGTGACTAGTAAAAAGCCCTGTTCTGCTATTATAATCATTTCGCTGCCCCTCTTCAGAGCTCTATCACTGTTGTGAATGTGACCCCAGCAGGGTCAGATTGGTAAGGCAGGCACTTGGACAATGGCCGAGGGGCGGGTATCGAAGTTCCAGCTGTGGGCTGCTTTTTTGGCAGCCTGGGGGCCGATTTGGGCTGTGTCTGGTGTGTTCAGATGTTTCCAGTGGCCCAGTGGGTACCTGAGTGGCCTTTCTGGAAGCAGATGGGTGTCCATTACCTCCCTTTTATCTATGGGCAGAGGTGTCACTCCCTTTCTCTCACTGGGCCGGCCAATTAATGTGTGCATACTGAGCGGGGGCAAGGGGCCTGAGCAGAAGTGGCTTCACTTGATTTCAGGTGTTTATATAACTTTGCAGAAGCAGTGTTTTGCGGAAAGGCAATGCGCAAATGTTGGTCACTTTTCTTCAGCCTGCCTAGGCCGATTTCTAATCTCAATCCAACATTGGCCCCCAGCTCACATGAATGACTGCAATGTGTGCTGAGGCAACCAAAACAAAACACTACCTTGCTTATTATGAGTGAGGCAAATGACCTTCATCCCAGCAATGACACTCAATTAACAGATCTAGGAAGGATTGAGCAGATGTCAGGAATGAACATGTAACTCCCTGTGTCATCTTGTTGGCTTGATCCTCTTAACACGGCGCCCAAACACTCTACATTAGGTTACCATACAAGTAAGTCACCAGGACATGCAAGTCCCAGCCCTGGGTGTTCATCAATCAGATTAGATCATTAGCAGGTGGGGTCTGTAGTTTGGTTTGAGCCGATTGGGGTAAATCAGCTGAACATAATGATTTGTAAAAGGAAAGCACAACTAGGATAGTGGTGTCCTGGTATCATGTAGTCTTTTGATAACCATACTAAATAACATAGCAAACAAGCTTTTTCAATGCTATAGGTCTCACATTTGCGAGATTTTAAGCTATTGGCATTGTAAATGACAATATCTTTTATCTATGTGTTTTTAAAACCAACACACATAAAAAAACATGGTTATTAAGAATACTAATAGTTCAAACTCTTGCAAATGCGAGACCACTTAAATGGTGGCTGCACCTCTTTCTTTAGACGTTGCTCGCCGTATACAGGTTACAGTGAGCAGCGTCTAAAGAAAGAGGCGTGTACAACATCAATGTGAAAGCACTGTATGTGGCACTTTCACCCAAAAACAAAAAATAAATGAACAAAGGTTCTATAAAGTTAAAGAGTACAGCGGTGGAAAATTAAATAAATAAAGAAGAGCGTCCACTATAGTTAGAGCAGACTCACGGCCATTACTATTCAAAATATAAAAGCGGGCCTAGGGCTTTATTGTAGAAAAGTACGCAGTGGTTGGAATAGTGGAAGATCATTAAAGAAAATAGTGCTCATAGGCTAGATAAAGCAGACCATATAACAACACAAGTAAAAGACCAGGCCTTAAGGGAGGTTACAAATGCAAACAAGGTGGTAACAAGGAGAGACTACTAAGCTGATTTATCAATCAAAAGCAACGATTCCGAAAGGACAGTAGTAGAAGCCAATTGAAAAGATGGGCGGGAAATGAGTGGAGCTTCTATTCCATACCTGATACAGCATGCCTTGCAGAGCAACACATGCGCTGCACAGACTCGACCAAAAAATGCTGAACTCCAAACCTCAGAAATCTAACCTATCTAGTTCCCAAAAAGATCTTCAATCACTAGTCCAGTCCCAAGACTTTACTCAGACACATAAACAGATCTACCCCACCTTTCAGGCATAAACAAAATAGAAACATGTCAGCCATGGCTCACCACTTGGTCGAACCCCATTACCACACACCTCATATCTCTCATCTCCAAATAATTCTCATTTTGGGATCACAAGCCCGTCCGCCAAGAGGGTGTTACTACTCAGCCCACCATTCCATCCACTTAGAAACACTGATATCCTAGTGATCCCCCCATGTCCCAACCTTTGAGAACTCAGAAACTGGATTTCTCCACAAAGCCAGACTTCACTGGGACACCCCTAATGCCATACAGATTTTTTCATCTTATGATTCAATAACTTCCCTCCCCATTATCAACCTCTCTCTGCCCCGATCTAACACACAAGGAGAACTCTTGTTACATACCGTAAGTCCACTGGGACAGCTTTAATCCCCATGCCATAACAGTTTCTGCCCACATGAGCGGTCAACCTCACGTAATGCTGCTAAGCCCTCATAGCTCTCACAATTCCCCTCACTGGCTCCCAATGCAATCTTTCTGATCTCAAACTACAAACCATCTCATGATACAATTTCTTCCCACTCCTTATTACGTAATTCCTTACCTCGTTATACTGCACAAGAAGAACTCTATCCCCATACCGAAAACCCACCTGGTCAACTTCACTCTGAGGTTCTGTAAATTACGAATTCGTTCGTGCTCAGCCTCCATTTTGTAAATTGCCGCCATTTTGTGTTGCCCTCACTCAGGCAGCGCAATGAGCGCGATGTTTTTGTCGTTTCTGCATTCACGTGTCAGGTGGCTTCTTTTGCTTATGTTTACTAACGAGTGTCAGGGCCTGGCCGAGTACACTAATTCCTGTCTGAGCTGATTAATCCCCGTCTGGACTATTTGTTGGCTCACACCATTCTTTCCTCCAGGTTATCTTATCTGCTGTCCTTCGCTACTTGTCTCATGTATTCTCCTGTCTCACGATTGTCCTTCTACAACATGCAGCTGTGTTTTCTCTACTTGTAAATCGAATTGTGTGGATTCACTCGCAATTTACTCAAGGGGTCGAATAACAAACATACCTGTAAACTTGAGTTGCCTTAAGACCTAAAGCATTGTCCATAAACGTTTGCTTATGTCGCATGCTCTTGTGTAATTGTATTTTGCATTGTATTGTGTCATATATAAACCTGTGTGCCACGGAGTAAAGTGGCAGTCTCTTTTGAACCTCGTTATACTGACGACTTCTAAGACCACTGTACTAGCTGCAGCTAATAAATACCATCTTCTACGCCAGACGAAGAGTCCGTGTCTCTGTATTTGACATGGCAGGTGAATCCCGGGGATTTCAGGCGTACCCTGCGCCGCCGGGCCTTAAGGCTACGGTTCTCCAACTCCCTCTACACCATATCGGTACCCATACACATGAATGACCCATCTCACCTAATGCTTCTGAACCCTTACAGTATACACATACCCAATGCCTCCTGCCACAAGCCCTCAATCAAAACACATTATCTCATGATAATATACCTGGTTGTTAGAAATGGAGGTCTCTCAGCAGTGGTTTGCACCCTGTCCAAGTAGGGACCATTAGTCTTATCAAGATAAAGGGATTACACACCCAAGGTAACGCCTGCTCATCCCCCTGATAGTTTGGCACAAGCAGTCAAAGGTAAAATAAAGTTCAGTTCATAGAGATCTGTGGATGCGTTTCTTTTTAGCACAAAGTAACTGGGATGTGTTAAAATTAAAGAAAAAAACAGGTGACTTGCGCGCTGGAAAAACAAAGTGATGCATCAGTTCCTTACTCCCAGGGGAGCTGATGCATCGGTTCCTTACTGGCAGGGAAGGTACTGCTTCGGTTCCTTACTGCAGTGCAGGGGAGGGGATGCCTTGGTTCTTCACTGTGAGGGTAGATGATGCATCGATCTCCGGACACTCAGGCTCGGTTCCTTACTGCTGGGCAAAGTCAATGAAGAACATGGTGCCCAGGGAAGGATGTGTCTAAAATCTACATGCGGCAGAGCAGGCGCTGCTTCGATTTCCCCGATTTCACAGCCGCGAAGCACATGATGCGTTGATTCTTCAGCACCACAGCAGGGCCCATGTCGGAGCCAGAACATGTGCTGCAGACACCATTGACACGTGCTCGTGACTCGGATTGCTATGATCTTTCAGTCGCACGTCAGGCGCTGAGAGTTGATGCTTGGGTTTTCTTCTCAGATCAGCAGATTCTACTTCCAAGGGCCCAGGAACTGGATTTGACAACACATGGCAAACCAGAGCTCTCAGCAGAAAAGCCCAGGCACTGGTAGATGAAGTCTTTGATGGCCCTGACACTTGTTAATTACGAGGCAAGCCCTTGAAGAACCGTGGAAGCAGGCTGTAGAAAGCAAAGTCCAATCCTTTCACTCCCAGGACAGAAGCAGCAAACAACAAAGAAACAAGCAGTTTCAGTCCCTTCTGCAGCGTCCAGCTCTTATTCCTGGCAGAATGTCCTCTTAGTCTAGAAGTGTTCCGAAGCTGTGGTATCAAAGCTCGGGTACTTATACCAGTTTCTACCTTTGAAGTAGACAAACCTCAAATAAAAATCTTTGTCATGTACAAGTCTCTGCCTTTCCCTGACATGGCTCCAGACACACTACAGAGGGTTGGGGACATCTTTGCATGAGGACAGGCACAGCCCCATCCATGTGTCAGTGACAACTTCCTCCACCATTCTATTTCAGGAAGACCCATCAGCCTAGTGATGGGCCATCAGGATTTGCAAGGAACACCCTGACTCCCTTTGTGCGACTGTCCCTTCCTGCACATAAACAATTGCACCGGCCCCCTTGCAACATGGCAGCAGGATGCCTGCGCTGGCGCTATACAGCTTTTTTTGAACCAGCGCTTGGAGACACACATGGGTGCACCATATTCTTGTGAATACTGCGCATCCCTCCATTTAAAAAATATTGGAGTGCAGTGTTGCCAAATTTGGCATAGCACCGAGCTCCGAATTTGTTTTGGAAATATTACCCAAAGTTTTCCCAGATAAGTGTTATATCCCAGTTTAGTTCTAGGTGCTCTGCTCTCTTAGCCTTGCTACCTCCTAAGCAAGAGTCCCATACTTCCTTAACTGCAAGACAACGGAGCAACCTTCAACCTTGTTTCAAGAGACTCCTACACAATCTCTCTCAGGCTGATATTGTCAACTTACTTTGCTAGTTACAGTATATCCCCAACCTACTTTACTCCCTCAACTGATTAGCCATTTTAAACCAATAAAGAATACCTACTATTACATTGATAAGGACTACAAAACAGCCTTACCCTTAGAAGGCCATTATCATTATTACAACTAAAAAATCTCTTGACACCCTGCACCAAATTGTTCACCTCAGCCTTGTATCTCACAGTATAACCTTGGCCTATTAGTCCTTATTGAGGGCTGGTTCAATGATACATCTCACAACATAATGGGCTGTTTACTACCTCCAAACTACTCCATCATCAGAAACATCCATTTAGGGAGAGTTTTGGAAGGCATAGCAGCAATATTCAGAAACTCTTCACAATTTGGAAAGATTTCTAACTCCTAGTTTTCCTTATTTAAATGCCTTAATCTAGATGTACATGTACAACACATTTTTCTCTTCTGCTTAAAAGCCAATTATCACCTACCAGGTAAAAAAACAGCTTTTCTTGAGGAGTGCATGGATCTTGCAAATAATCAATCAATTCAAAGTGAAACTTCTTGGAAATGTCAATCTTAATTGGTGCAGCACTGAAGACTCAACAGTCAATCTTTGTTTCTTTTCTTTCTAGAAAAGATCTGATATAACAAGACTGAAGATCAACAAACGGCAAAGGAGCCATACTTTTTTTTTTATCTCTTTATTGAGCAAAAGAAGCAATCCACATGTGTACAATGAACAATGAAATAGGTACCAAACAGGACCCGCTTGTAGCAGTTATCAGTAAACCAACAATCGTACACAGGGTAATGGCGAAGAAGCATGACATAATACAAATTTTCATTATTGCTTGCAAGGAAGGCATGAGTTTGACAAGAGAGGAAATGATATCTCTGAAAGAACTTAAAGTCAAACAATAAATCATAACTGTGAGTACGTGAGAGCAGAGGGGTGGACCAATAAGCACAAGAAGTACGTAAAGTTGTGGACATTGAGCAAGCAGTGGCAATCAGTAGGGCAAGTGGCAGCAGCACAAGCAGCAGCAGGCAACAGCTCAGGAGGAAGTCGCCCTCAAGCGCATAGTGGTCATTAATCAAACCCATGCACACATCACTCAGACTGATCCGGCGTATCGCCCCCATGCCCAGCCGAAACGCGGCCAAGTCTCGGGCACCAGGGAGTGGCAAGGCAGGCGGGCACAGCGACCTAACACTGAGCAGCCTAGCCCACACCCTCCGGTACAATGGAGGTAATGGATCGAGCCTGTGTCTCCTGAGTGAGTTTCGCAACGTATGCGCGGTATGGTCCCCAAATCTCCAATGGCCGGGATGCAGAGGGAAGCTGACCAGAGTATTCAGCACTGTTAATGTTGCAATAGGCCAGGCTGCGGAGCCAAGCATGCACTGTGGGGGGTCGTCTAGCACACCAGTGCAACGCTATCTCCCGCTTGGCCAGTAAAAAACAAATGGCTGCCAGCTTTCGGAGTGGGTGACGAAAGTTGACCACATAGCCAAGCAGCGCTCTTTCCGGAGTAGGTACCAATGGCAAGCCCAAAATGTCTCCCAGGATCTTATGGACCGGGAGCCAATAGTTTTGTAAAAGGGGGCAAGTCCAGGATAGATGGGCAGAGTCAGCCTGCGGGGCATTACATTTGGGGCAGGAGTGTGCAAAGGAGCCATACTTGACATAATATCCAAAGAAGACCTGCTCTCAGTGAATTAACCCATACCTGTAGACCGGTCAAATCTTTCTTATTCCCTTCTCTCCTCAGTGCTCACATTCGGTGACCCTAGTCCAAAGAAAAAGAGCAATAACCTAGGTTTGTGACATTAAGAACATTGATATCAACACACTTAGCAGCACTGCACAGAAATTACTACTGCCCATCAGTGCAGTTATGGATATCAAGGGCTTGACCATTCAACATTTTTTAGCTACTTTCAGATCTGCTTGATGAGATAGTTCCACTTCAGAGCAAAAAGAAAAGACCTAAAACTGTTAAAATAAGGCTTTATATGAGGAGTTTCGTGGATAAGAATTGGAGACAATCAACCTCCACCTTTAACCTCACATCGCCAAAATTCAAGCTCCCTGGACATAAGAAACATTTTCTCTGAGAAATCAAATCACTTCAGACCTCTACTTGACTCAGCCAAATAACAACCTATACAACTCTTTGATCTGATCAAAACTGCTAACAACCCTTCCATGTGCATCATATTTGATGACTCAATCAAGAAAAGAGGAGAAGTTGCACAGTTCTTAGACACCAAAGTTAAATCGCTTTTGTGTCGGGATCACCACCCTTTTCTGACCATTATGTGCAAATCAAAAGAGCTACTGTAAACCACCATGAAGACCAAACCATCCAACCATTTCGTGGATCCAATTCCGAGCAAATTTGCCAAAAATCTTTACACATACATGCTTACCTACTGGACTAAATTGGTGAAACTCT
This sequence comes from Lissotriton helveticus, assembly GCF_964261635.1. NCBI lineage: Eukaryota > Metazoa > Chordata > Amphibia > Caudata > Salamandridae > Lissotriton > Lissotriton helveticus. The sequence continues at coordinate 1,307,333,415 of NC_136061.1, forward strand.
CACCCAGCCAGGTAATATTTCCTAACTACCTCAAGACCATACAAGTTATTCTGCTCCTCAAAAAATCCTCAGATGTTGCAAACAACCACGGCAATTTTCACTGTCTCCAACCTACCTTTCCTTACAAAAATCATTGAATGATGTGTAGCTGATCAATCTACATGACGCATTCAGGACAACATCTTCCTGGATAAAATCCAATTGGGTTTCACGCAAGGCTGGAGCACAGAAACTGCTTTGGCGAGTTGGTTGATGATGCACTTAGAGTCCTAGATTGAGGCAACTCTTATCTTCTTCTCAACCTATTATTTAACAGTCTTTGACACAACCACTATAAGCTCCTTAACACCCTCAATAATGGATTGGGAATTGTTGACATGGTCCTTAAATGGTTTGTGTCATTCCACATGGCCATGTCACAGAAAATTAAAATTGATTATTGTTTCTCAACACCGATGGATGTAGATCAAGGGGTCCCTCAGGGATATATCCTAGCTCAAACCTTATTCAGTCTTTATTCAGAGCTTCTCGGAGTCTAAGAGAAACAGGGACAATCTGTCATCAGTATGCAGATGACAGGTCTCCTCTCCACATAACATCTTGCTATGCCATCATGTTAAGTAAACTGGATAAGTAAACCTGATCCCTTCCAAAACTGAATTCCTTCACATTATCACCACTTCTAGTACAATCATGGATGGACACACTCAACATCCTCAACAGCAATCCCAGCACTGTCAACAGTGCCAAATCCCTGGTAGTCATCATAGATAAAATGCTTAACAAACAAATGCAAATCATCACCATGGTCAGAAATGCACACTTTCAATTGTTTCTTCTTAGGGGAATTCAGTGCTACATTCCAGAACAAGATCTGAACACTCTTGTTCAATCAATGGTGCTGTCCAGGATTGATTACTGTAATTCACTTGTCTCTTCAGGATACATCAGACTGCTCGTAAATCAGTCCTACATTTGGCAGAATACTTAGTTTATGGAACGAAAAAGAATAAACATATCTCATTGATACTGTTTAGAAATGGGGTCTCTAATTGGTGGTGGTTTGCACCATGTCAAAGTAGAGACCCTCACTCTAATCAGGGTAAATAAGTTGCACCACTAAGATACCCCTGCTCACCCCCTTGATAACTTGTCACAGAGCAGTCAGGCTTATCCCAGAGGCAATGTGTAAAGTAGTTGTATATACACACACACAGTAACACAGTGAAAACACTACAAAAGTAGCCCACACCAGTTAAAAAAAATAACCAATATTTATCTGAATAAAACAAGATGAAAACAACAGATATCCAACATACACAAGTCAAGATATGAATGTTCAAAGATGAAATAAAGCGCAGTTCTTAAGAATCAATGGTTGTGCTTGGTTTGGACAAAGTACCTTAGATGCATCAAAAATCAAAGATGAGGAGGAGGAACTACGCTAGCAACCAAGATGGCCGCATAAGCTCCCGGCTCCGTCGACCTCCGTCGTCTGCGGACATATCCTGTACTTAATCCTGACCTCCCGCCCGACTCCCGTGTTTCCGAATCATCGCTGAGCCTAAGGGGGCAATCCCGGAGTTTTTATCGCCTTGAGAGACAAAGTTACACCGTCTTTCATTTTCGGCCTATTCCAGTGTGTAAGCCGGGGCCTCGAGTACTGACCCAGCCGGGTTTCAGTTGATCAACATCGGCCGCGGGTACCTGGCGGAGTCCGGTCTCGCCGGAGTGGAACTTATTCTTGATCCTGGTGGTGGTTTCTGGTTCCCGCGAATACAGGACGGACGGCGACGAGACGTGCCTGTGGCTGTGGGTAGGGGGCCAGGTCCCGGGGACCCTGTTGTTTTTCAGGGTCTGCGGGTGGGCCCCCGCTCGCGGCGGCGGTGTAAAGATTGCCAAGCCTACGAGTCGCCCGCCGCTTCCTTCCATCCCGCTACTGTTTGTTCCCCCAGAGTAGCCGGCCTCCGGGGTCAAGGACCTGCCTCGTTATCATACAAGTGGAGATGGATCGGACGAAGTGTGGACCATCTCTGGGGACCGTAATGGCCGCCATCAGGGCACTTCACTTGCAAATGGATGCCGTCTTCCACGAATTGGCCGTAAGGATCGAGACTGTATCTTTGAGACCGGACCCCGGCCCTGTGTCAGACCTGCAACATAGGGTGACCCCCGCGAAGCTTGATTTAACTCGACACGACGACCCCGAGCAGAATCGAGACTTGGTGCCATTTATCATTGCACGAACACAGCGGTACGTTAATGGAGCACCTGAACAGTTAGCCCGATCTGCTGAATCATCGCCCGCTCAAGACTCACTTCTTCTATTACTTCTGGAGACTTCCTTTAATACTTTTTGGACTGCCTTCCGCATATTTGGTGGACTTCGAGACTTAACATTTTTTACCCTTTTCGGCTGTTTTGATTTCCATTTTCTATATCGTTTTGTCTTTTTTGCTACTAGTTCGATTTTATTGGCTGGGGATTGTGCGATGGATCGTAAGGGCCAGGGCTGAATTTGACTGTTTGACTTCGATGCCATGACTTTCTTTTGACTCCGCTGGGTGGTGTCTGTGATCGTAGGGGCCAAAATGTAGTCTGCTTGTCTGGGTCCGATATAATAGTTATGTTTGATACAGGATTTGCTGCCTCCGCTGCTCCGGGAGTTGGGCGGGAGGATCTTCTCTCTTTTTGTGACCCCCCTATCTGTTTGTTTATTAGTCTGCTTTAGTTCGCTTTGTACGATGGTAGGGGTTGTCTGCTTTGACGGGGGGAGGGGAGTCCGGGAGCTCGTATTGTATTGTATGGTATTTCCTCCTCCATCTTTTCCCTTCCTTGGGGTCAGTTTACTGGGCGACAGGCACGCTGCTAGTGGGGTTAGGCCGTAGCCATCTGCAGGGGTGCAGGGTGGGGGGTTGTGTTTTTTTTTTTTCCTTTATTTTGTTCTATGGCCTTTCTTTTCCCTTTTCCTCTCTTCACAAGAGATGTGGCATATTATCCTGAGCTATGTTCTTCATATCCGGGTATCGAGAGTATGATTCTGATATCCTGTATCACGGGTGGGCGGGATCTGACAACGTTTGCTTAAGGTGATTTGTACCGAATTGCTTTGTTCCAGCTCGATGCTTGTATTTTTAACTTTCAGATGCTTGTACCTATCGTGTATTTCCTCACATTATTTGCCCGCTCACCGTTATAGTATGTTCCTCTAAATGATACCTGATATGTATATTTCTCCTCTTGTGGTATAATTAATAAAAATATATATAAAAAAAAAAAAAAATCAAAGATGATACAAGGTGCAGGAGAGGTGAGGCCCTGAAAAAGCAAGGGATTGCTTTGGTTGCTCTTGCCCTGCTCACAGGAGATGTGAGGTGTTGGTTTCTTTCTGCTAGGCAGGGGAGGTGTTGTGTCGGTTCCTTTCTGTTGCAAAGGAGGTGATGCGCTGTTGTCAGACACACTGCCTCGGTTCCTTGTTGCAGTGTGGTGTTGATGAAGAAAATGGTGCCCAGGAACAATGTGTTGATGATGCTTTGAAAGTCAAGTCACGCTGCGTCGATTTCACAGCATTGACCCAGGTCAGGACCTGCATTGGAGTTGGGGGGGTGTATCATGGACATTTGAGATGCGATGCCCGAGATTCATGCTGCTGCAGTTTTTCAGTAAGTACAAAAGAAGGGTGGTCCGAGTTGGTTGAGTATAATTTGAAATTATTTCATATTAATACATATAAACAAACACCACAATTGTGTTTAACTTTGGGTGAACTTAGTTTATCAAGAGTAACGTATGCAAGATTAAAAAATAAATGGTATTTTTTCAGTGTAGCACAGTTTTCATTACACTTGTTGCTGCAAATAGTCATTTAGAAACCATCAACATATTATTAATGTAATTGTAAAATCATTACAAAAATGGTGCTCTCAGTGAGATGGGGAAAGGGAGTGAGGAGTACGTGAGGGACGAGGTAAAGGTGGTGTGACAATGTTACATCACAGTCAAATCAAAACGCCTTTACAATCAAGGTAATAGATGTGTTCCCAAAGTACATCAAACATAGGTGAGACTGGTTCATTCCTTTGTTCCTATGGTGTGTAGGGTATGGCGTAGTCTACGTTTCGACCCCGAGTACGTTAAAGGGTTAGTTTCGCCTCATGTTGGGGTCTTCATCAGGACAGAGGTGAGAGCCTGGAAAATATAGCATTGCCTAGTGTTAGTTAGCTATGTGGTGAAATAGCATTTAAATGTAAGTTAAATGTAGGAGTTACCTACATAGAGGATGAAGGACGGCGAGTCTTGCGTCGCATCTAAGGCTGGAGCGTGCTCCTTTCTGTTTCTGAAATATAGTACAATGGGGGAGGGGTATTAGCGGGAATGCTAACAGTTAATAAGTCCACCGGCAAAGAGGTGTCCATTACGCGTAAACTTACTACGGTTGAAATTCTTTAAGATGAAGTAGAGGTTTCTTTAATTCTTCTTATTGTAAATTCTTATGCATCGCGCATCTTTCTGGAGGAATAAAGAGGGGGATCTATGTAAAGGCTGATCATTTAGAAGAACGGTGTAACACGTTACATGTTTACAATGTTAGAAGTCCAAGGACGGCAAAAGTGCACGGGAAATGCCGAAGTGAAATTAATTGGCGGCATGCAACATGCAGAACATTTAAACATGACCGTACGTTTATTTTCCGTGCTTGTTTAACTTAATAAATGATCCAGTATTCAAGATTGTTAAAATAGCAGTGGTACACCGCAAATACTGAAACAATGTTACTGGGCGGCAAGTTACATGTTTACAATGTCACAGATCCAAAGACGGCAATAGTGCACGGGAAATGCCGAAGTGGTATTAATTGGCAGCATGCAAAATGCAGAACATTTAAACATGACCGTATATTTGTTTTCCGTGCTTGTTTAACTCGATAAATGAGCCAGTATTCAAGATTGTTAAAATAGCAGTGGTACATCGCAAATACTGAAACAATGTTACTGGGCGGCATGTTTTGGCACGAGCAAATAAACCGTGTCCGCTTCGTATTTTTAGTACGCGATTAGTGGGGTTTATTACAGACAAGTTGCCGTAGTGAGCCTAGTTGCAGTTCTTCAGTAGCACTGCGAAGGAAAAGCTTTGGCCTGCGTTGTAAGCTGCTGTCTTTGTGTTCAACAGGAACCATGCTCCGGTGCAGGCAGAGGGGATGCATCGAGTTTTGGAGGTGCTGCGCTGATTCTGAATGACAGTTTGAGTCAATGCATGGATTTTCTTTTTTGTATCACCAGAACTCACTTCCAAGGAACTTGATTTGGCACCACTTGGCAGAGTAGAACTCACAGCACCACAGCCCAGGTGATTGCAGGTGAAGTCTGTGATGGCCCTCAGCCTTCTTAACAAGAGGCAAGCCGAAATCAAGTACTTGGAGAACCTTGGAAGTAGGATGTAGAAAGTAAAGTCCAGTCCTTTCACTCCCAGGACAGCAGCAACAGGCTAGCACAGCAAAGCAAACAACACAGTGGCAGTCTCTTCTGACAGCTATCTAGCTCTTCTTCCTGGCAGAATGTCCTAACCCAGAAGTGCTCTGAGTTTATAGTGCCCGAGGTCCAGTATTTAAACCCATTTCAGTCTTTTAAGTAGGCAAACTTCAAAGGAAAGTCTTTCTAGTGCACAAGATCCTACCGTTCCTTGCCCTGGCCCCAGATATACTACATGGGGTGGAGACTTCATTATGTCAAGACAGGCACAGCCCTATTCAGATGTCAGTAACAACTCCTCCCACCACTCCAGCTCAGGAAAGCCCATCAGCCGGGTGATGGGCTATCAGGATAAGCAGGATACACCTCAGCTCCCTTTGCATGACAGTCTAGAGTGAAGGTACAAACAGCCTAATGTCATCCTGACTCAGACGTGTATTCAGGGACAGGCAGAGGCACAGAATAATAAAAGTTAGAAAATGCCAACTTTCTAAAAGTGGCATTTTCAGACCTGTAAATTTAAAACCAACTTCACTAAAAGATGTGTTTTTTAAATTGTGAGCCCAGAGACACCAAACACCAATTTTCTATCAGCTCCCGAATGGGAGATACAATTGTATGATGTTACAAGTTACAAGGCAGCTCCTATGCATACTCTTGGATGGGATAGGCTTTGCTGTAGTGAAAAACAAAATTAGTAGTATTTTTCTACCAGGACATGTAAAACATAACAGGACATGTCCTACCTTTTAAATACACTGCTCCCTGCCCATAGGGCTACCTTGGGCCTACATTAGGGACACCATACATGTAATAAAAGGGAACATTTAGGCTTGGCAAGTGGGTGCACTTACTAGGTCGAAATGGCAGCTTAAAACTGCACACACAAACACTACAGTAGCATGCTGCATGAGACATGCTTGCAGGGCTTATATGTGGGTGGCACAATCAGTGCTGCATGCCCACTAGTAGCATTTTACTTACAGGCCCTTGGCACACATGTTGCACTGTACAAGGGACTTACTAGTAAATCAAAGATGCCAATCATGAAGAAACCAAATACTATTACATTTAAGACAGGGAGCACTTGCACTTTAGCACTGGTTAGCAGTGGTAACGTACCCAGAGTTCTAAAACCAGCAACAACTGAATGCAGTACACAGTCAAAAACAGGAGGTCTGAGGCAAAAAGACAGGGGAAACCATGCCAAAAGATGCCAGGTCAAATACTGGTTACACTTCACTAGTCCATTGATGCCAGGGCCATATACAAGATGGCTTGTAATGCTTATAAAGCCCTACACCAGCCGTGGCTTGTGCAGGTAAAAGCGGTTTGGTGGGGGGGGGGGGGGCTGGGGAGGGCATTTTTTTATAGATTACAATGAGGGAAAATTCATTATTTATTTATTTTTCCCTTGCCGTCGTCTGTCGAAATCCATCCCTGCCTGGCCCAACCACCCCACTGCTCTTACCTGCATGTGCGGTGGTTGTTCTAGATACATCCATTCCATGTTACCTGGTAGAAAAACTCAAACTATCTGGGGCACTAGACCATCGTGGAATGCGGAAGTATTGTTGGTCGAACCCGCACCATTCAAGAAGGAAAAGCTCATGGTTCAATCCTTTTCAGAAAGCACATCCAGAATATTGAACTCCTTGTCTCTGAACTGACGCGCCACCCCTTCAAAGGATGTCTTTAAATCTGAGCTGAAAGCCCTTCCATCCCAAAGACGTCTCAACTAATCTCTCCTCCCTAGTTCTGACCTCTCTGGTTTAAGCTCCGCAATAATCAGCGCCTGATATTTAATGCACAACCTCGTTTGTCATTGCACTCCATATTGCACCTGGCACCAGTCAATATCCTGTTACATAACTTCTATGAGACTGCCCAACTAACAATGTACTCTAATGTTTCTAACTTTAACCATGTTTATATCTTTTGATAAGGTAATTCTATGACTTACGCAAGGATTTAATAAAATGTTAATGCACTCAAATGTTTCAACATCCTTGGGTTACATAATTTTCCACCTTATGTAAAGATCTATTTCTATTGTAAAGGGATCTAGCACATTTGGGTAATGTCCGCGCTATATACAAATACAGAAATAAATAACATCAATAAATGCCCATGTACAGCTGGAAGAAAGGGCAGAGATTGCATGACTTGCTGAACGCTAAGATTTCTGGGATTTGATTTGCAGCCCCCCTATCAGAGCAAACTCATGCTGTGCACCCCTGAGGGACTCTGAGAGACAGCCTGAGTGGAAGTAGCTGCCCAAAGCATGTGCAGCTCAGTCCCAGTTTAGGAGGAAAGCTAGCTCCCCAACAGAACTGCAGATGAAACCAGGGACGGGGTGTTGATCCTTGAGAGGGTTACAATATTTAGAAAGCAGTATTAAGAAACGTAAAGTGACTTGACGCCGCTTTTAAATGTAGAGCAGGGCATTGTGCCACCGGAGCGTCAGTAAAAGTGACGCTCTTGTGGTGCAATGCCCTTGTAAATATGCCCCCTTGTATGTCATCTCGCCTGGTGCCTCTTACTGACTGTTGTCACCCAGAGGAGAGGTTGTGGCCTGACATGTGACTTCTCTCTTCTGGCCTAAGTGAAGTGACGGACTCGAGAGGTCCCTCCGCGTAGGGTGACCAGGCGTCCCCGTTTTGCCAGGACGGTCCTTGTTTTTAACCAGCTGTCCCAGCAAATTTCAAGAAATTTAGCTCATGTCCCCGTTTTTGGAGAGGGTCGACTGAAAATGGTGGGAGGTGTTTTATATGTTTTACAAAGCAGGGATACTTGGCAGTTGTTTCAAGAAAGCAATTTAATTCACAGGCAAGCTACTGGGCTTAAAAATAGCATTTTATGTATGATCTTACTGCCTGTTTTGTAATTCTCTGCTGAGGAGCACTCTCACCGCTTGAAGTAAAATTGTAGTCCTTCTTCTATTTTTGTGAAATGTCCCGGTTTTTGGCTTTTAAATTCTGGTCACCCTACGGCTCCGCGGCGGTTCTCTTTCACGGATTACAGATTGAAACAAGCATTTACAATGCAATGGTTTTGCCTTTGTTAAAGTTTGAGCTGTTGGCAAAGCTCTTGACCTTTTTTTTTTAACATAACTAAATGGCATTGTTATTTGCAATGGCACTAGCTTTTCTTATTATTTGGGTTAGTATGGCGGATGATTGTATTTCTTGCTGCTGCTCTGGTTCCTCCGTTCACTCTCAGTATGTGCCTGGTTGGTGGGGTGACTAAAGGCGGGCCAATATCAAACTTAACCCCCCCCTCTGTCACCTGGCAATAGCTCATATAATTGTATAAACACAAATATGCAGTATTAATTTAAACGGATGTACCCATTCTTCACTAAACAATCAGCACTGGTCCATCTTTCCACTCTGCTGACATTATTCTAATTTACCACCCAGACTGCACATTCAACATTTCTGGCCAACATGCTCAATCCATTTACATACCATTTATTTTTACGCAACCCCTACAAAGAAAATGAGTTGGAGAAGACTACAACCAGAGATCCTGTACGTATAAGGTTATCATATTTCGATCAGGTACCTGGGAGAAGATTGCCTCAAGGAAATGGACATCTGTGTTTTAGTTGAGTCCGGTTACCACAATGGTATGAATCCAAGACTGAGCAAAGGAAGGGGGCAAACAGTCCTCCTAGACAGCTACACATTCATAACTTTACCCACCATCAACTTTACAACTGAAAGTTATCTGCAGCAATGCAAACGATGATCAACACAGAGAAAATGTCTGGGCAAGAGGGGACCTTTATTTCACCACAACCCATTAAAAGCTTTATATGCTGAATATTAGCTGATAAGGTCAGTTCTATTTGGTACAATGTGCGAGAGAAAGCAATACTTACTGGAAAACATGTTGAATGCCAAGTCTTTAAATGCTTCAGGATAAAACTGGAAAAACCCCTCTTCTGACATCTATTATTAGAAAGTGGGTAACTCCACATTAATCAGATTTCAACTTGAGTCCCTAGCTCAAGAAGGCTATGGCAGAATTTCCTTCGCGACTAGATTTTACTTTTTATGGGTATAGAAGTGTCCTCAATCCCGTCTCAAGAAAGTTAAGGAGCCATGGAACTGTGGAAGAAACTTATAGAAGCGCAAAGATCCACCTGTCACTGTCTGAAATGAATGAATCCCGTAGCGTAGCTGTCCGGACATAAACGGTTTCGCAATACATTCCCCTTACAAATCCCAGGGACACAAACGAACCAGTCTCGTTTTAATGCAGATGAAAGCATCCCCTAAATCTAACAAATGTGGTGCTATTAGATTACACATTACAACCAACATTACAATCCCAATCAACACCACTGCCCCGATACCCTAGATCAAAACGTGAACTGCAGGCACTGGGTTAGTTGAAGGACCTCGTTAGTCCAATAAGCGAGCGGTAAAGATTGGGCTTGTTAAGAACGTCAGAGGTGTAGATATTCATCCTTGTAAGACCACCAAGCTACAAAAGATCAAAGCAAACTACAACGTAATTACTACTGTAGCCAGCTGACACAAGGAACAGTAACAGATGCCTCCCCTCCCCCCCTCGCTATACTTCTAGCAAGCTCACTTCGATGATCTTTTCCTTTTTCTTTTGTTCCGTTTTCTTCCCGGCCTGCGGACCCGCAGCCGCCGCCGCCCCGGGCTTCTTGGGAGGCATCTTGCTGCTCGAGCACTCACACCGGCTCCGCACCTCGAGCAACCACGACAGAACGAGAGGCGCGCCAATACCGTGCCACTTCCTGCTCACAAGCGAAACAGAGGAAACAATCCAGCACTTGTGGGCGGGGCCACGTCTTATCATCTGCCATGACGGGGCCAGGCAAAATCATTGCTGCTACCCAGGCGTGAAATACACGAGGTCAGAGCAAGAGGTTGGTCGAGCCCTTTCGACCTGGGTTAGAATTGGTGTGTTGTCTCCCTTCAGACAAATGCCGTGAGTGTTGGCTACAGTACTCTGCTCATTCATAGCCAGATTGTTTACTATCGTGCCTCCAGTTTTAACATTCCAGGGAGGGGGACCAGTTTTTCAGAATGAAAAATCGGGACACTGCCATAGAAATAGGACTATGTATTGACCAGGGCTTTATCGCTTACCTGCAATTTGTTCCGCCACAGACAAGGAAACCCGACACGTCAGCAAAAAAAAAAAGGCAGGTCCCGGCAATGCCGGACCAGATTCGGGGGCGTTCCCGGCTTTCGGCTGACGTCGCGTGACGTCGGCAAAAGCCAAAGAATCGCGGGAACGCCCCCGAATCTGGTCCGGCATTGACGGACAGGCCCCTCGTCCAATGGCTAGGCTCCATTTATGGAGCCAGCCAATAAATGACGAGGGCCGACCCAAACCCCACTACAGTTCTCATCAGGTTTTCGCCTGCGCGAAAAAGATGCGCAGAGCGCATCTTTTCGCCAGGCAAAACCTAAAAAGTGGCCACAAAGTGAGATTACTCTTCACCAATCTAGGTGAAGTTACAGAGCGGCCTGTGTCTTCTCACTTCTCCTTACCGGAGATTCCTCCAGACTGGAGCTGACAATGCCGACAGCCACGGTTACTCTTCCATTGTGCACCTCATAAATTAAAAGGGCGTGCCACTCCGAGATCTCTCACAATTACAATAAGGCCCTAAGAGGAAAACCTCTTGTGCCTTAGATTTAAAAAAATCAGGACTTGTGACTTAACACTGGCTTGAAACTCAAGGAATTTTAATGCTTCAAATGTTGACATCGCTACAACATTTCTTGGTTTCCCTACTTACAAAATCGAACATCTCAAATCTCCCATTCAGGTATAGTCATGTCGGTTAGACTTCTCCCTCAAACAAATTAAAAAAATCTAAAGCATACTCTGCAAAGGACCAGAACCTGGTCGCTGAAGCCACAGTAATCTCCCGACTGGAATATGGAGCATCCCTGCTCGCTGACCTCCGAAAACCTAGACATGTCCAGTTAAAAGCTGTCATTCACGGGCTTTTCACATTCATAAACAACTCCTAAAAAGGTGACCCTCGCCGTCCTTCTTTCTTCCTTAAATAGCTCCCGATTGAGACATGCTGTTCCTTGAAAACTACACATCAGAGCCTTAAACTTCCACATTCCTAGGTACTCAACCGATGAGCTTTCGATTTTGTTAGGCTAACATACAAAGGTAAAATATCTTTTTTCGCTCTTCTTTTCGAGAAGACGCTTTACAGATCATTCTTGTTTAAAGCACCTGCAATCTGGAGCTGCCACGAGCTTGATTTCTCTCTAATCTCCTTGAGCAACATCTTTGTGTGCCTTGTATTATTCCTCCTGGACAATCTCACTCTTATATGATTCATGATTATGGCACTTTTTTGCATCGATTTATGCTTGACACAGTTGAATTATTTCATGTTTATCCTACTGTCAATCCGTGTTCAATTAATGTGTATACCTCCTATATGCAATGCACAGGGCTCTACTTCCAAGGTTGGAATGAATCCATGTTTTTCTGTCATGTGGGCACAAAACGAATTAAAGTCTTTTATGTTGAACTTGCCCAAAGAAAGACCATCATCTTCCTGTAGACACTGGGGGATCAATTAGTAGCGCCTGACGAGAAGGGCCACCGAGCTTAAAGAAAAGGCAAATGAAAGGCAGACAAAACTTCAAAGCAAGCAAGGGGTGGGCAACTACTGAGGAGGCACAGTCTGACACAACACTGTGCTGTAAGGCAGGGTTGTATATGGCAGGGAAAAGAGGACCATAACATATCTGGGGGCTTGAGCAGAAGCGATAAGCTGGAAGAAAAATAAGGATGAAAGGGAGACAGACCCGACGAAATGTACTTTTACTGAACTCAGACGCAGTGGTAAGTATTTTTCAGTTCCTAACATAGATGAGGGCCCGAAATGAAGCCGACAGGAACCAATAAATGGATACAGGAAGAGAAGAGACCATTTTGCATAAGTAAGTTTACTTGTATGTGAAAAGACATCAGTCGTGGAGCAGTCAGAGGGTGACTGGAAAACTCTGCTGAATTAATGACAGAGAGAAGATTTGCTTTGCACACTGCAGCTCAGAGAAGCCTCCTGATTCCAGTTCTCAGGGAACTGCGGCGCCAAAGGAGAGGATTGCCCGAGGCCAGTCACCTCCCAACAGAGGCCTTGTCCCCGAGAAATCACCCGGCAGCTCCTGCCATGCCCCAGACGCCTGAAATCTTCTACCGCCACCTACTTTAGTATTAGTGTTTATCAGCAAAGGCTTACCGGCTCTTACTCCTCTGTCATTTGTGCTCATCTAATGAGTATTGTTTATCAATATTGTTTCACAGCTGTTTCATAGCTGGTGTGAATGTATGACGTTACAAGGCATACATTTACAACGCATGCACTTACAATGCAGTTTTTACATCACAACATCCACTACAACGCATTCCATTACATCGCATGACACTACATCGCATATTAAAAAACTACCTTTACAAGGCATTCCATTACACCGCATACTACCTTTACAACGCATACCATTACATTGCATTTAAGGTAAGTATTGGATAGTATAGGGGTAAAAATTACTATTCTAACTCCAGGGGGTGCAACAGTGGGGTAAGTGTTGGATAGTGTAGGGGTTAAAATTACTATTCTAACTCCAGGGGGTGCAACAGTAGGGTAAGTGCTGGATAGAGTAGGGGTACTATGCGTTGTAATGGTATGCGTTTTAATGGTATGTGTTGTAATGCTTGTGTTGTAGTGACATACGATGTAGTGTCATGCGTTGTAATGGTATGTGTTGTAATGCCTGCGTTGTAGTGACGTGCGTTGTAAAGGATCTTGCGGTGTAATGACTGTGTTGTAAGTGTACTGCGATGTAATGACTGCGTTGTAAGTGTAGTGCAATGTAATGACTGCTTTGTAAAGGTTGTTTCCCGTCTACCTCTACAGAGGCCTACACCTAGTGGCCATCCGGACTCAGGGCCTGATTATGAGTTTGGCGGACAGGGTTACTCCGTCACATACATGAAGGATATGCTGTCCACCACTCTACAATTCCTTTATATCCTATGGAACTTGTAATACTGCGGATGGGATATCCTTCATGTTTGTGACGGAGTATCCTATCCGCCAGACTCCTGATCAGGCCCTCGTTCTTCCTCCACAACCAGTCAGAGAAGTGAGTTATTTGGGCTTCTCTTTTGACCAATCACTGTCTTGCTTCAAAAATCAATACAATATAATATTCCTGTTTCCTTAATCTGTGACTACTCTGCAAAACCATTCCTCTTCTACCGCTATCTTTGAATCAGTTGGTTGTTCAACAAATGATTCTCTCTCACTTAGAGGATTGCAGTTCTCTCTATTTTAGCACCTTGGCTCCTCATTTTAATCTACCTAAAAATGCCCCCAATTCTCACAATTTGACCCTTGTTTACTGGATATGTGTCCATCTCCTATACAGTTGAAATCTCTGCACCGTGTTCACTGAGCCTGTCATACCTTGGGTCAATCTTCCTACAAGACAAAGTTCAGTCCCACTGTGCCCTATTGATAATGCTTTTCAATCCTGCGGTTACTTACGTTGTCTTAATTTCTCACTCTCGCATAGGAGGCATTCCTTGTCCTATCTCACAGCCAAGCCCTGGAACTTCCTCCCACTGTCCATCCTCCAGACAGATCCATCACCTTCCCTGCAGAAAGTCTCTGAAAACTTTTCTGTTCACTCTGTTCCCTTATTCTTTGCTTTGCTTTGTTTACCGGATGCCCTGCTGAGTGGCAGTTGTGGGCTTTGCAAACATCTCCTCATCTTACCCATTAAACACATGTTTTCTAGTTTACAGTCACCACTCTGGAACTTGATCCGGTTAAGTCTGCACTATATAAAACAGTGGAAAATAAATTAAATAAATACAATTGTTCAAAAGGCAGCTCAGAAGAGTTTTTGAAACTACATGCTCATTCTGCTAATCCACTTGGCTGCCCTTCAACCAAGATGAATTGATCTCTGTATTTAGAGCACTCTGGATGCTAGGGAGAGATCAGAAAGCTGTGGCAAGGCGGCCTCCCACCTCCCGCAAAAGGGAGGGAGCCACCCTCTCTGCACAGGTTGTTTGGGGAAAACACAGAGGTCTGGTGTGCCTTGGTGGTCTGAGGCTTACGATGCCATGTCACTGATTTTATCATATGTCAAAAGGAGGCAGCTTCCCTCTGTGCAGAGACTGGAAAATATGGTCGTGTTCAAAGCGAATGAGTGGGAGCGGGCGTGGACTGCCAGCAACATGGCATCAACTCAAGAGGCGTTGGAGCAGGCCCAAAGAAGCATCAGCAGCAACAGTGCCTGGAGTCAGGCATCAGGGCCCCCCTGTGTGGGGTAGAACCAAAGAAGCATCATCAGCAGCAGTGCCTGGTGCAGTGCCAATCTGCATGACGCCTCCTCGACGAGGAATGAGTCGGGGCTCACCCAGGAGCAGCAGGGGTGCCCAAAAAAGTAATTTAGGAAGCAGATTGACCCTCAAAGTTGTGGGGCCACGTCTTGGGACCACAAGGACTCAAGTAAGGAGCAGACCAGTCCTGAAAATGTCAGGTGGGCCACGATCTTCAGAAGGGGCATGCCCCATGAGAGATGTGGTTGTTCTTGGTGCAGCAAGTGGTCAACAAAGGACGGTACAGGCAGGCAACTCAATGGGGCATTGCACCAGGCAAGTTTCTAGGATACCCATATGGAATTAGAAGGAAACATGGAGATAGGTCGGCAGCAATCCCTAAAGGAAGCAAGGATTCTGGCGGAGAGAGGTGTGGCGCAGCGGCCAGGGCGACTGACACTGGACGCTGGGGATCACGGTTCGATCCCCGGCATCGGCGGCAGGGGTCTGCCCAGCACCATGTGATTCTGGGCAATGGCTTGCTTAATCTTCCCGACGGCCCCCAGCACCGGGAAACCTATAGGTAGCTGTGTGCTTTTTAAATACAAGATTATTTATTTTTAAATACAGAGAGCATCCACCCCCCCACTACCCCTCACCACCATTGCAATCAGTGATAGAGCCCTCTTGATACACTTCTGGGTTTAGAGTTGTAGAGGAAGGGTCCACCATGCCCATAGTGCGGACCTTGTGAGAAGCACATGGGGGAGAAGGTCTGAGAGAAGGTAGGGACAGTGGGCCTATAACTGGGTGGGCAGTCTGACAAGAGGGAAGGGTTGTGTGGTAACTGAAGTTGAAGGCATTGAAGAGATGTCGGGTATGTCTTTGGACAAAGGCAGCAAGAGTGAGTACAATTAAGTGCTGGCCGAGATGGCAACAAGCAGAAGACAAGAATGACATCAGTGGTGAGCAGAGCAGGTATGGAGAGCTGGGTTGGGTTTCAGGGCAAGGCCGGAGTTACAGGCATAGTGGAGAGGAAAAGAGAGAGTGACAACTCTGGGTGTAGCCTGATAGGGCCTGGAGGGGTGAAGCTTCACAAGTTCTTGGGTGTGAGGGACAATCGATGAGAAGATGGTGATAACAGGCAGAGCCTGTCAGCATCCTCAAAGATGGGGCGAAAGGCTCGACAATTGAGTATGGAGTTGGATGGTGTTTCACTTGGGAGGGAGAGGATGAAGGTAGTGACGGGGACGTGGTGATGGAAGAACTGTTGGGGAAGAAACCTGGAGCCTGGGAATTTGAAGCAGCAACGGAGAGATACCCTGGGAGAATAGAGGCATGCTGAGAAAGGGTTTTGGAGAAAAAAAAAGGGTGAAGGGTCATGGAAATGGGTCTCGTCGGAAGGTATGGGTCGCAGACTGGATTGGACAAAAGGCAGAATGGGAGAGATGAAGAGGCAATTGGAACTCACAGTGGGTTGAGTGATGCCGCTGTGATGCTAATAAGTGTCAAGGGCATGATTGATGGGATGGTATTGCCAACAGGATAGCCAGATGGTGGGCAGGAGGCGAGGAAAGTATAAATAAAAGGGCAGAGCAGGACTGCAAGGAAACTTGTCTCACATGGAAATAGCAGGACCTTTGGGCAGTTACCTATCGCTACGCAGAAAGAAAAAACATTGGATGAGCAATTACCTGCACCTATTTAAGTTGTTACACAGGGAACCCCCCAATAAAGGAACCAAAGTGGAGGAAAAACTGGTTTGGAGATCTAGGGTACCCACCAATATTGATATGCGGATGGCAGCGTTTCCACTTTATGCAAGCATTGTGTGCGAAATTCCCAGTAGGCAATGTGTCAATGTTCAAGTACATGGGCCTTATTAGGCAGGCCCACATTGGCTTCAGAGACCTTTCTTGGCTCCACTATATTGAGGATTTGAGATTTCTAGAGCCAGAAGGGGACTGAACCTATCAAAATCCTCTGGAGGAGTGGATAATGAACTATGGCTTTAATACGGGTCATGGACTAGGCTCATTCCCATGGTGCACACAGCTAGTGACCCATCTGTGCCCCATACCCTTTTTCAGAACAGACCTAACCCGGAAGGGGTGGGGATTCACACAAAGGCAAATACTAATGGAGTGTTTTGGAATTACAAAAAGGGGGGTTTCTATAGATCCCATTACCGAGTTAGACACAAGTGCTCAGGGTGCAGCTGAAGACACCCATCACTGCACACCTTTGCAGGCCACCTACAGCAGGGATGGAGAATGTGCAGATAGGACCAGATGAGGATTGTGGGAAAGGACCATTACACCAATTAAGATGCAGGTGAATCATGGTTGCTAAATATTCAAACAGGCCTGCTGCAGCAATGTTGAAGGGAGGTTTTGCTGAAAGCTACAGCATACCATTTCATTGGCCGCGAAGGCTGGGCTGGCCTGACAACTTGAAGCTGATAAAGGGGTTGAAAGGAAAGGTGCAGGTCAAGTTAGAGAAAGAGAATGAAGCTGACAGGATGGTGGATCCATTTCCCAACATACCACTATCTGATCTGATGATGTGTCTGCTTGGAATAGCGCCCGAGAGGCAACGGGAGAATGTTGGCTGATCTACCACTTGGCGTAGCTTACTCAGGGGTGTCAGTCAATTACTTAAATGACAAGGTAAAAGGCTAGGTTAATTACAATGGCCTAGATGTGGCAAAGGTAATGATGCAGAGTTCTGGGAGGTGAGCAGAGATGGGAAAGACCAATATACAGTCAGTTTTGGGGCTCTCACCAGACCACACTTCAGATTCTTCCCTACGCACACTTCTGATTCTTCCCTACTTGGAATCCAGTTTGTGACAAGGCAATGCCTTGCATAGCTGCATCTGTAGCTTGCATAGCATTTGAGTGCTCCAGGACCATCCTATAATTAATAGTGAAAATAGTGGCAAGTTTGGGGCAGGTAATCCAGAGTTTTTGTAGTAGACTGCAGTGGGTGGTGGTGCGCTGAATAGTGGCCGGTTAACTGGAAGGTGTAAATAGCACAGAATCTTTCCCTTGGATTTCTCTCCAAGTGGATCTTTTGGGGGCGGGGAAAATGGTTGACTAAGAGAAGGGGGATTTTCAGGATTGACATCAAGCAGTGGTGAGCATGATCAACAAGATGTCAGTAACAGATCAATGGGTGTTGTGGCTACTAAGAGCAATGACGTTGAGATGTCTGCTGTTATACATGTTATGCAGAGAGCGGCACCGGCCAGCTCTGGAAAATGAGATTTCAGTTGCTATCTTAATTTCAGTGGTCAAGATTCTGTGGTTTAGTGCCAAAGGCAAAGGATTATGAAGGGATGGTACAGGTGACCTGAAAGCAAGATGTTTGGCAGGAGCTTCTCTGGCAGCATCCTCGCGGAAACCTTTCAGGCAGGCATTGATGTTGTTTGTGTGGAGTGGAACAAAAGGAGAAAGAGTGAAAGGGAAGACATCGAACTACATTAGGGAGATGTAGTACAGTATGTGATGATGCTGGGGGAGAACCAACTGTCTCCAGGTACCATAGCCAGGAAGCTAACAGGACTGATCTTTTATGGGAAATGTTTTTGTGATTACGAACTGCAAGCGGGTGGAGGGGGGTTCATATGATGGATTTTGGAAGCTCATGCCAGGAAGAGGGAGCCTAGGAAGGATGAGAGGTGATAAATTGAGGTGGAGTTGAGTTGTTGAAGGATATCCTGCAACAGTCAAGACATATGTGAGCTTCTGCATGGAAAGGCAGGTTATTCTGAGCAATCTTTATTATGATGTTCTTTGGAACTTTCAGAGATTCAGAGGCGATGGGATCAAAGTTGTCTGATGATTAGGATGTGCAGGATGTAATAGTGGCGAGGACAGGTGTGGGCATTGGGGTGCGCAAAATCAAGCTGGACCAGCAGGAAGAGGTGTATGGGTATGTTTCAACAGCTCTATTGATTATGATGGCTGGCTGAAGAGATCCTGTGAGGAATATTTGACAATGAGAGGAATTGGGTCCCAGTGTTTATATCTGCATGCAAAGAATGAGAATGTATATAATAGGCAGGTGTTTGCTATCTTGACGGGGTATAAGTTTGGGTGGTTGGTCTGATGGGAAGTTTGGGGTGTACTCTTTTAGGTTGGAAGCAGTGATGGAGGATTTCAAACTGGGACAGAAGCTGAAGAATTTAGACAGGTGATAAAATCCAAAAGATGTCTGGCTTTGTGAGATCAGTAGTCATGGGTTGGGGAGTTGATCAGTAGGATACATTTTATGTCTTAATCAGAGATTTGACACCAAGAGAGGAAAAGTGAAATATGGATCTGTGGCCACTCCATTGTGAAGAAAGCAATGGGTAAGGGAACACCTAAATAGGCAATTCTATGCCCCAACATTTGGGTTTGGAGCCCGACCAAGCAGCAGTGGTGTGGAAGGGCCATGGTGGGATGAGATGCAGACAAGTACTGCAGATGTTGTAGGACTCAAGAGGAGTAGGCCAAGACTGGACCTGATAGTGGTGCACTCGGGTGAAAATTACTTGATGCAAGTATCTGGGCTGAAACTGTTGAAAGTTCCAATGAAAGACTTGTAGGTGGTTCCAAAATGGTGGGAAATAATAGATTTGATGTGGACAAAGTTGCCATGGAGGTGTGCCTGGAGGGGAACTATGAAGCCAGTAGTCATAGGTGGGGCTAGGAAAGAGCTAAACAGAGCGATAACTGTTTTCTGGTAATCAAGGAACATGATTATGGTGCATAATGTAGACTTAGTGTAATAGACCCTTATGCTAATTAGGACAAATGGCGTGCATTTGTTGGTCTTGGGAAATAGGACTTATTTTATGACAGTCACGGAGGTTGTGGAGAGATGGTGGAAACCAAAGAATGGGAAGTTGATAATAAAAAGGGGCTGGGGAAGACAGAAAGAACAAATCAGGGGCCACATTACACAGAAAGAGCATTTTCATTGTTTGTACAGGGTGCACCTTTAAAAAAGTGCGCCCACCATAAAAAATGAAAATGCCCCTTATTACTATGAATGCGATTCCCCCAGAGCAGCCGTGAACTCATGCTGCCCCCAGGGCAGCGAATTCAGGTGAAAAACGGAGCAGCTTCTTTACGGCCGCTACGTGTTTTCACTGTGCAGGCGGCAACCCTCCTGCACATTTGAAGGGTATTAGGAATTTCCTTGCATGCGGGTGCAGTGAGTGACTGCACCTGCCTGCAAGGGGATGTCTGGGGGGTCCAAGGGACCCCCTTACTCCCACCAGTGGGCTGCCATCAGGGGGTGCACTTCTTTGCCTCTGCGCCAGCGTCTGTAATATGGCACCCGACATGCAAATAAGGAAATGCCCCCTGGAAGAGAGAGCTGGTGCTTTGTGTGTGCCAGTTCTATCGGTATTACAGAAGAGACCAAAGAAGCGCCTGCCGCCCCTTCTGTTTACCAAAGTGCCCCATGGGGCAGGCAAATGCACACCCTGGGGGCACTTTATGTAATACGGCCCCAGGGGTCGCTTTTTTCTGGTGGAGGAGATGAGATCTCCGAGCGAGGCAGGAAATTAGACTGAAAGTTTAAGAGGAAGAAGAGGAGAGACGGAAGAACAATACTAGGGTGTTGCCTCCTGGGCCAGTGCAGGGAGGCGTAAGAAGAAGAGGAAGAAATTGCAAGTGTGCAAAGGTAAACAACTTTTGGCTGTTAACTGTGTATTTGGGGTGGAAGCTTTACAATGCAGGGGAGAGTGCTGACTCAGGGGTGGGCGATTACCATTTTATGTTTGCTTTGCGCATTGCGGGCTGCTGCTCTGCTCTTGGAGCAGGGCAGGGGGGAGTGATTTGCTCACTCCTGAGTGTGCAAAGACTGTTTGGTCGGTATTCTTGGCCCACCCAAACCAGTGATCCGCACTCAATCATAGCCTCATTAGCCTCTGGTTGGGCGGCGTCCCGACCAATCACAAAGCTGCTTGCAGCATTGTGATTGGCTTAGGGAAGGGAACCTGGCTGCCTTCTTCCTATTTCTGTCGGAGGCAGGAGAGTAGGAGAGCAGGAGCAGAAAAGATTAAGAACACGGCGGAAAGGTACATTTAATTTTATTATTTTTCTTTTTAGGTCTCGCATATAGGCAGCGCATGCGCTGCCATTACGAGGCATTACGTGATCTTTATACTTGGGTGAAACTCCGCAGGTAGTTTATCCTGCTGCTTGCCATTCGTTAACTGAGGCATTTATTTTGTTTGCTGGCTTATGGTTGGCTTGCGGTCCAATGCGGCACTTCCGTTTCGCTTCTCTTCGGCCGGAAGCAGCACCGACCAACTACAGTTTTGTTCCCCTGCTCGGCGTTATCTATTCCTGTAGGGACTACTTCCTTGTTTGTCCCATGATGCAGTCCCTGCTGGGAATCCTGTTGCACCCAGATCCCGGATTGCCATCTGGGGAGCAGCACTTGTGCTGATGCTGCTCCCACTACACCCGAGACGACTTCCTGCCGCTGCCCTGTGGCTGTTCCTGGGCGGCGCAAGACCATCGCCTTCCCCTGCTCTGCCTGTGTGGTGAGATACTCCTCCATAATGCCTCCGGGATCTGACTTGTTAAAACGGCAGTTGCCAGAACCTACCTCCTAACGGCCCAGCAGCCCTCGGCCACAGTCCTCGCCACCGCCTCACATTCCCGTGCAGTAGCGCATACCTGCTCCTCTCCAGATTGCTGTAGGCGCCCCTCCCACTCCCTCTCTATATACTCCCTCCAGCAGCGTATATAATACCTTTCCTAGGCTGCAGTTATCGTTCCCGTCGCTTCAACCTATTCTTCTTCTTCCCCAGTGGCCTTAAATAACAACCAACGACCATAACTGCTCTCCCTAAAGATAAGAAAGTGCTTCGCCGGACGAAACGGTGAAGGGAGCCTTCGGAGCTCGCCACTCTCCGACGCATGGTTGCTCGCCAAAGTTTATAGGGGCAGTAAAGAACAAATTCCTTACCTCGTGAAAGCACATTTGAGAACAGACAAACACTTGCGGTGTTGTGAGCCTCTTAACAGTCACATGTTCACGCGAAATCCTACTATTTATAATGGGGTCCTGTTTTACCATGTGCCAAGGGATGCTACTTTGTGTCAACTCTTTGTGTCTGCTTGTGTAGCGTGTTTGTGAGCAGTGACTCTGCCGCTGAGGGTCTCCGTGCTTCTAACATCCATTGCTACCCACCACCACCACTATACTGGCCTCACTCGATCTAGTGTCTGTCCACACCGCTGCCCCAGTATCTCAGGGTACTGGGGGTATTTGTGGAAGAGTTGGGCGTGGGTGCAGTTTTGCACTTCAGTGTGGCAGTGTGGCAGGAAGAGGGAGACGTCCTCATTCTTCTTCTTCCTGCAGCTAAAAATGACTTACACAAACTATGTACCTGGCTGTGCGTTGTAGCTTCTGTATGGGAGATCTGTGGAGCTGGTGTCCTGCCTTGGATTTGCATGCAAGGGCACAGCTCAAACTCAGCTTTCGTGCAGACAGCAGTCCAGGAGTATTTCAAATATTACACTCACGTTTCATACATATCTCAAGTGGGAAAAAACGCAATTTCGCCCACATTTAATCCCGGTGGATTGGTGACAATGCTGTGCTCTTTTTAAAAAAATATTTATTTTAGTTGTTGTAAACTGTTAGTGCCACACGTTCCCCCGCATGCCGTGCATTGTTAAGGTAAGAGGCACGTGCTTGTGAGCGCAGCGCTCTGTCCCAAAGTGGGCAGCTGCCCCTGTGATTAAATATCGGTGAACTCCTGAGAGAAGACGTCCTCCCCCATCTCAGGCATACAGCTACCCATTCACTGCTCCCAGCATTAACATCTGTTGTTAGCTGGGGGCCACCGCTCTGGGCCCACTGTTTCCAAAAGTGCCAAGGCACTTTACAAACGGTGCTCCAGAGCTACGCTCGCATAAAAGATAGAGCACTTGTTTTATCGACCTCCGAAGGATGAAAGGCAGAGTAGACCTCAGTGGGATGTGGACCAGAAACAACGCAGATGTTTACAGCCACAGTGGTATCTCTAGAAGTGATATCTAGGGGCTTGGGGACAGGGGAAGGAGATGCAACTAGCCACTAATATAATTGGTGGAGTCCCCTATAATGGGCAATCGTGAAGGGTGTTTGTGCACATGTGTGTGTGTGTGTGTGTGTGTGTGTGTGTGTGTATGCACATCTGTACTCACGCACATTCAAAGTTATAGTAATCACACTCACAAAACACTGTCAGTTACACTCATGCATTTCCTCAGTCACTGATTTACAGTGAGAGGTACTTGGACAACATGGGAAAGAACAGATTTAAATTGTTTTTCACCATCACTGATGCTAACACACCGAGTGCCAGCTGAAGTGCACAGCTTTTCAAAGCAACATTTGCATTCCATAGCTTGTGCTCCATGCAGGTATCAGTGAAAGTTCATATGACTTTTGCCTACTCAGGCTGATGATACGGCACTGGAAGCAACTGGAGAACTCACGGACAGTGAGCCAAGATCAGCAGACAAAGAGATGTTCAAATCCACACTGAGATGCGACCAGCAGCAAATCTGGAAGACCAAGCGCACAGCCCCCCAAGGCCGCAACAACGGCAGCACCAGCAAAAACAAGCTTTTGCAATGCAATAGGTCTCGTAGTTACCCGAGTTTAAGCTAATGGCATTGTAAATGACAATGCCTTTTACTTATGTTTTTAAAACAAAAACAAAAATAAAAGGCATTGTTATTTGCAATGTCAATAGCTCAAATGCATAAATGCGAGACCTATTGCATTGCAAATGCTTGTATTATTTCCCCGTGATTCCCCCTCCAACGACACCCCCAGTGAAACCCTTCCCTCGCGCCTGCCCCCACCCGTGAGCAAGGCCGGCCGCAACTGGGTAGAGGGGGTTGGCCTAACGGCTAATGCGCTCGACCTCGGACCTGGGGATCTGGGTTCGAGTCTCGGTAACGACGCCAAAAAAAACCCTGTGATTCTGGGCAAATCACTTAATCTCCCCGTGCCTAAAATGAAAGTGTGTCCTCATGTAACATAACTGGTGCTATGTAAAGCGCTCTGATAACTGACTCAGTTCGGTTCTAGTTCGCGCTATATAAAACTCTGCAAAAAAAAAAAAAAACTGAAGGCAGATTTGGAGTAAGAACTGCGGCTTCTACAAAGTGAAGCTAAGCCAAAAGTAGTATATCATAATCTTTGCTTGTTCTCAACAAAGCAGCCATTTGCACATGCACAGTAGTATATCGAGAGGATTTCCCCAAGCCCTAAAATCCTGCACCACCATCAACAGCAGCAAAGGCAGCCTGAGCAGGAGAACTTTCCATGGAGCGCAATCTGTTCGCCCCAGGGAAGTATAAAATCTTCTCTATGCCAACCAAGAAAGACAGATTTTGCTAGATTTGATGTATTTCTGTAGATTGTTTTTTCCAGCTTTACTTAATACTGCAGCAATAACTGCATCTTTTAGTTTGGGGAAGATAGGGGCAATGACGCTGTGGGATGCAATAATATATAATGGCTGAATTAGTACAGTTAGGAAGCAGTGGTTGGAACTCATATTAAAGTTATATGGTTCCAAAACCAAGATGGTATATACTAAACCACATCTCCTCTTTACTTTTCGAACAGCTGAAACAATCTCCATTAATTTATGACGAGATGTGTAGGAAAAGATGAGAAATAGTATGAACGTTTGGGCAGTTAAAATCAAATAACCTAATACATTTATAACACATTTGTTAGATATTTTAAATGTGCACAGTTCACAAATGGTTCTTCCAGTCATCATGGAATCTGGCAAGCTAAGAACACCAAAGAATTGTACAGAAAGTTTCAATTTTTCTAAAATACTGGTCTGGAATCAATTACTTTATTGCTTAAATGCATGTTTAATATATCATAATAGTTACACACGTTGTAAATTCTAATTTAAAAAAGGAAGCTGTTCAGTTTAAGATATAAATGTGATTAAATCAATACATATAGGACTTCTGCAGTGGATTTGGGAACAGGATTTGAGCATTGATGTAGCTAATATCATAGTTTTTTTGTTAATAGTAGCATTTCTGATTGTTATTTATAGTAATATTCAAAACAGGAATGACATAAAAGTGCGGGTGTCGTGTGCATTATCACCCCTAGACTGTCTACTTAAAGGCAGGAGTGCACTTTTTTGTGGGGTAAACAGCTAGTGCCGCTGCACACGAGCTGGCAAATAGGGCTTGAAGAGAAAGAGAACCTTAAACAAGGAGACATTGACATTAGACACTGGGACATGGTGACACTGGCACAAAGAGTGAACAAGGCAGGTAGGCTGATCATGACACAAGGGGCCCTCCATAATCTGCTTCTTTCCACATGCATCTCTCACTAAAAGCCCCCCTAACACCGTCCATGAACACTGAGTAACATTAGACACATTTTAATACACCCAGTAATCAGGAAATCTCATTCTTCAAAAAGCTGGCCAAAGTTTCATTATTTTACCTGACACGCGGAGGCCTTCCGGATCTCCAATCCGTCTCCCATGTGGCAGTTTCCTGTTGAAGGATGTCACATAGGGAATTTGCTGGAGCAGGACTCCATCGCAGCCAACAGCCCCTAGATGTCACCATGTAAGAACTGGCTGGGGGTGTTAGAGAGACAAGCAGAGTACAATGAAGATGCAGGCACGGGTGGCAATGATGTGGACAGAAATGTTCGGTGCACATAGGATTGGGTGGGCTGGGGAGCCGGAACACGTGAAAACATTTAGGGCCTCATTTATGAGAAATGACGCATCGCTGCGTGAAAGCAGCGATGCGTCACTTCTCGGTGCGCACTCCTTGCGACATGATTGATGCGTCATATTTACAGTATGACGCATCATGTCGCAAGGAGTTACAGATACGTCAGTATTTCTGACGTATCTGTAAGCGCAAAAGTGACGCATTGCTGGAATGTGTCTCAAAAGTGACGCAACTCCAGCAATGCGTCCTTTCACATGGGGAAAGAAAGGGCTTGCGTCAGTCTTACGCCTGCTGTGAGGCAGGCGCAAGATTTTGACGCAACAGCGTCCTAAAAGTGACGCAGTGAAACCTCATAGATTTCACTGCGTCACTATTACGAGGCTTTTTGCGGGGGAATGCCCCCTCTGCATACATTATACCTGACGCAGGTATAATGTAGCGCAGGGGTTTACAAAGTGACGCATCTGCTTAGATGCGTCACTTTGTAAATAGTGCGCAACGGGAGGCATGTTTTACGCCGCTGATGCGTCACAAAAAGTGACGCATTGGAAGCGCAAAACTGACGCAAGGCCTCATAAATGAGGCCCTTAGGGAGGTAGAGACATGACAAGAGACAGGGGCCCATGGTTTTGTCACTGGAGTGTCTAATGTGTCTGAGAATCTAGACGAAGGTGACACGGGGTGGCATGCCCCTGATTGCCAGTCAGAGTGACCAGTGATAGCTGTACTACCTTACACTGATTATTGGAGGTCGGGTGTGGGCAACAGGGACTTGGTACTTGGGGCAGTTGTAGGTTGCATAGAGGTAAACTGCCTTCTGCGGCTTGGGTTGCCCTCTTGTGACAGAAGGTTTTCCACCGTCTCGAAGGGCTGCTGAAGCGGGCCCTTCTTCCTTTTAATATATTTACGAGCGCTGCGTTTTTCCAAAGGTTGCATATTACTAAAACAAATCGCCTGACTTGCGAGTCATGCGACTTTGCACATGACCATCACCACTTCTCTGAAAAACTCTCCACTTTTCACAAAGGCCCCAACAGTCACATTTCATTATCAGCCTCCAAGTGACCCCATTTCCTCACTCCCTTCTCTCCCTCCACTGCAAAGCCCTATTTGGACTTCATTGAAGTACATAACTAGGAACATTAGAAAACTCAGTAGAGGAACATTTTTGCTCGGAAAAAGTGACAGTCCCCAACTTCCAATTTAAGTGTCTTGATTAGAATAGATGTTTTAACAAGGACAAAAGGTACATTTTTGTAACTGGGTAATTCAAGGTTACAATGTCACCAATAGCCTACGCACTTGTGATTGTTGGATTTGCTGTCATGTTCAGCGCTCACTATGCTACAGGTACCAAGCTGCACCCGAAAGAAGAGACCCAAAACCGGGAGGCTTCAAGATTCCAGTGAGACATGATGCTCCTCCCCTCCTTTAACAATAAATAGCATATTATACTTTGCACATCTGCATATATGGTCAATTTCATGGTATTGTCTCATGTACGTTCGTCTTAACAAAAGATGTTTAACTGAACCTGTAATTCAAGGGGTTACATCAGCGGCAGCCGATATGGAACGGGGTGGCAGGCGGGGTGGTGAAAAAATATATAACACATATCTCTGCACAGCCACCCTCTCTCCTCCATCGTATTTACTCCGCTTCTCTTACTGACTCCCAGAAGCAGGAAGCACACAAGCTTTCCAAAGCCAATCATGACGCTGCTGTCACCAGCATGACAGCAGCTTCGTGATTGGTTGGTTCGGCGCTCAGACAGGGAGTGGGAGCCTGTGTATGTTCTCTACCCAGGCTGTGCAATACAACTAGTTGGAGAACATGCTAAGTGCGCATGACAAACCGTCATGCACACTCAAGTGAACATATTTCCTCCTCCCCCTGCTCTGCCAGACCGGCCCATCCCCACCCCACACCACCCTAACCTGGCTCGAAATGAAAAATAAAACGATAACATTGTGTTATTATCATTTTATTTTTCCTTTTTTGCACTGCTGAAAAGCATTCAAGCGATACTCCCCTGCCTTAGCGGGAGAGCTGCAGCTGGGTTACATTGCGCAACTCGATAAAATAACTCTGAAGTGATATTGTAACTCTGAGGCAAATTGTGACATGCACTCAGTATGCCAGTAAAAAGTGTTTTTTTCATATAGATGTTGCAGTACTGTGGGAGGGATGGGCAGAAACAGAAGCGAGGAGGCCAGATCGGTGTAATATTAGGGCGTTTTAAGGTGCAAATGGTTGGTTAAAGTACGCACAGGTATGACTTTCAAAATAAGGAAAAGATTGGGACAAAAAATGTTTATACATAATAGGGATTCTTTCCCCTAGGAGATCCACAGTTCTATCTCAAGGGTATTTTAAGTCTGTTCCACTGAAGTTTAAATGAAATTAGTAGTTTCTTCACTGACTCCTTCTTTTTCTCGTCTCTTTCAGGTACTCTGGTCGGTCAGAGGGGCTCCCATAGGCTTGCAGAGGGAATAAACAACAGAGAAAAAGTATGTTGTAAGTATTTTTGTAGCGGGTTTGTAGCACTTTTATCCTTTTACCACACCCTGGCAAGGAAAAGAAGGATGGAAAAGCCCGGTGGTTCTGATTTAACAGTTTTACAGGTGCTCGAGGCTGTGGGTGTATGATATAGAAGAGTCAGGAGGTTGGTGATACTGCAGAGTCAAGTGGTTACTCTCTTGCATGTGCATAGTGCAGAGTGTGGGAGAGAGAAAAAATGGGCTTTTCGTTTCCCCCTACCCAACCTCCGCCCTCTCCAATGTTTATGTACCAACTTTGGCCACAACTCTCCAGAGTTGCGGCGGCTCTTGAGTGTCCTACCGTGACCACCACTCCTCGCTCCACATGAACGTGGCGTCTTAGGCTTTGGTCTCTTCCCGGAATGCTCCTCTGGCGTCTTCGGCTTCGTCTTCACTGACAGTGTTCCTCTTCTGAGCCTCTTCCTCTGGGGTTGACTTCCTCAGCCCCCTGTTCACCGTCTTCCTTTCCTTTATGGCAGCTGATTGGACCACTAGCGGTACACTCCTGCTCCTTGATTAGTCCATTCGGAAGGGAGCAGAGATCTTGTTCTGTGGTGACAAAACACAGTCCATTTTCAATGTTTCCTTTCCCCTAACACCGTCAGCTGGACACGCAAAGAAAAGAGACTGCAGAGCTGGAATGGCAGGTAAGCCGGATTTTGGGGTGCTTCCTTACATCCCTCCCCTTACTTTCCTGTCCACAAGAAATGAGTCTAAGGGGTATCTAGACAGGTAGTCTACATTGGCTACATTGGCCTGATCTTTTGTATGGTGAACGGTAAAACGAAAGGGCTGGAGCATTAAGAACCATTGCAGTATCCTTTGATATGCCCTTTATTTCGGGATAGCCATTCTAGAGGGGCGTGATCTGTGTAGAGCATAAACTCCCTTCCCTACAAATAATATCCAAGAAACTCAAGAGCCAATTTGATGGCTAGCGCTTCTTTTTCCATGAATAAGTAAAGCTACAGTGGGTCTCCCCGATGGTTTGTTCAAACGTTTATGTACTTTGGGCAAAGTGTAAATCGTGGGAATTCTTGGGTCTCTTTTATTCAAGAAATCGTGTTCGGGTTGGCTCCGGAATCCTTGGGATAAGCCATCCTTGGTCAGATCTTCAATCAATTTCTTGATTTCTGTTGTGGGATCCCTGGGTATTGGGAGGTAGCTATCTTCAACTTGTACATATTTGTATATAGCTTCACTCTTGTATATATGCACTGCATCATCAGCACTGGACACCAATTGTCACATTGAAACACTTGTCACTTTACAGTAATGCCTCACCTTGACAGCCCTTGAAAAATGTGTTTTCAATATGTTTTGTGAAAAACTCAAAAATAACAAATAAGAAGAATTTTTGCAAACAATTTGGAGTTTTTTGTTGTACTGTTGTGTTCCAATATTCACTTTGTTGCGCGCTGTGATTAAGCCCACTTTTACTCTCCGGCATATTTGTTAAGCATAGAGTCATATCAAATATTTGTAACAAGATTCGTCGTCATTTGCAATGTAATTGTATTCTCCCCGACAGAACCACTGTAACTTTACTTATAATCACCCAGGTTCTGAGGGACACAGGGTTCCCCCATTGTATCTATTCACTCTTTTTCTATGACAGCCTACCTGGTTTCTCAGGGAAAGAGCTTACGGTAAATGAATAAGATTGGTCTTTCTTGGTTTGTTTCATCTACTTGTGATAATACAGCCTGAGGCCGCTGTCCGATGCATCGGTTTGAAGGGGAAAAGGCTTACTGTATTCAGGGCTTAGTAAAATTAGCTTTGATGTGATGATTTGTTTTAGGTGCTGGAAAGCCTTTATCTCTATCGTCGAGGGTTGCTGGAGCCATTGTTCTGTTTGTACCTTTTTCTGCAGTAAGTCTGTCAAAGGAGTGGCTATGTGCGAAAATTGTGGGATGAACCTTCTGTAATATCCTAATAGTCCCAGGCAAGGTCTAAGGTCTCTTTTGGTTCTAGGGAAAGAAATTAGTGTGATGGCTTCTACTTTTTAGTACTCGCCTATGCAGCGCGCAGGCGCTGCATAGGAAAAAGACCTTTAGCCATCGGCACAGCTTTTGAATGGCAATGCATGCACGTTTGGCGATTCTCCTGCGGGAGCGATCGGCGCCATCTGGTAGCAATCATCACGCTCGCTCCCGCAAGGGAAACGCTGCACGTCTCTGCTCTCGGCCACACTCCCCCCACATGTGAGCACGAGGCGCGCGTGCTTGTTCCCTCTTGGGTTTCCTTGCGTTATTTTTTGCTGCACTTCTGACTTTTACTGATCTCATGGCTGAGGTGCATGATCCGGGTTCCCAGATGTGGTGGCTTGGTACTTAGCGGTCTTACTTGTTCTAGATCCAGCCTCGTCAGAGCTGAGCTGAGAGTGAAAAGCAAAGGGTGCAGTAGGATTCTGAGGATGAAGCTGAATGCATTCCCCTTTGCAGTCACTTCCTAAACCCAGGTGGCGCAGTCTAGAAGTTGAGGCATGGAGTGTTTTGTGAGTCACTCCCGTCTTCTCTCACGCCTTGTCCCCCTTTCTCCAACCCCTGTGCTCTTTTCACTCCTTTCATACCTTGGAGCTGTCTTTTTCTCCGGTGAGTACTAGGGGATTTTATTCTTGAGGTTTTTATTTTGTTCTTTCCCAGTGCTGCTTCCTCCTTAGGGGCGGGTTGCTGGAGGGTAACTGCTTCGCATGTTTTTTTCTCTTTCTGGCGGGGGGGGGAGTTTAGGCACTTTGAGCACTCTTGAGGGCACGGGCTCGGGCACTACTGCCCCTCCGCTATCTCCACTGTCTCCACTCTGCCGCTTGCTTAGGCTCTTGTGGCTGCCTTGCAGCACTAGTGTTGCTCTGTTGATTGCAGGAGGGTGGAGGTTTGGGAAAAGAGTACCGGGGCGGGGGCCAGCATGGCAGGATTGCAGGCTGGGCTGCCTCTGCGGTGCCGCCGAGGGCTTGTTCTCTCTACGTCCGCCTGCTAATGGCGGCCGCACTTGTCTTTTCTTGCCACTTACTGCAAGGTGTTGAACCTTTGCGCTGTGTGCCTTGTTGAAGGCGTTTCCACCTCCCCCAATCAGCATAGCGGGAAGGGTGCCTGCTCTTACATGAAGCTCTGAGCCGGCACTGGTGTTGGTGCGGTGTGTTTATACTTGTATCACTTGAGCCAAAGGCAGGAGAAATGGACCAGTTAGTTTACTGTTCAGTGTTTTCAGAGAGATTGCTAAGGCAAGGCCTTTGCCTCTAATACTGGTTTTCTGTACAGTGAAGTGCCCGCCTTTATCGATTTTTACTCCTAGATATTTATATACTGACGTATCCTCAATATGAGTACTGCCCTAAAACCAGGCAGCAGATTTTTTCCTATTTTTGCTGATCGTGATTGTCCTTGTTTTCTCAAGATTTATGGTCAGTTAATTTGCTTCAGAATAGCCCTGTGTAGCGTTCACCTGATGTTGCAAGCCTACTTGTGTATGTCTGTTTTGGACTATGTCGTCCGCATAGAGGAGACACAGCAGTGATAACCCACCTACCCTGGGAGCATGAGAATTACAGCTATTTAATATCGGGACGAGGTCCGCTAAAAACAAGTTGAATAATGTGAGGGCTAAGACACAACCCTGTTTGAACCCTTTGTTGGTTAGTATGCGTCTTGATAGAAGTGACCCAACTTTATTTGGACCCATGTGTCCGTGTGAAGACTGATCAACAAGTCTAACGGAGACTTTGGTATCCTCCAGCTGTTCAATTTGGACCATAAGATGTTCCAATTTATATGGTCAAATGCAGCCTTGTAATCTATAAAGCAGAGACAAATGAGCATTATCGTTGATTCTGCCTTGTCTTTTAGCATCCTCATGGTTAGGATATTTGTGGTTCTTCCAACTGATTTAGCGAAACCAGTCTGATTAGCTGGAATTAAAGAATTCTCTTTGTCCCAGGCCTGCAGCTCCTCCAAGAGTGTTCCAGCAAAATACTTTGCCTCGTTGTCCATAAGGGCCCCTAACCGATAGTTCTGTGGGAGAGACTTATACCCTGACATAAAAATTGGAGAAATAATTGATCCCTTCCAGGAGCCAAGAAGTCTGTTAAAGTATCTTATTTCCATAAACAGTGGTTCCAGTGCTGCTGCCCATTCGCTCACATCTTGTTTGTAAAGGATGGGCGGAATTCCATTCGGGCCGGGCGCCCCCTCTCTCCTACCGTTTCTAATTTGGCGCTTAATGGTGTTGCTGGTGCTCATCAGACCATCATCTAATAATAATGTTTGACACTCAGGTTTGCCGATGATCATGTGAAATGTCTGTCCTTTTTTTTGTAATAATACTTTTTGTTGCATTTTTAGTCCTTGGCTCCAAATTAGGAGAACCCATATCTTGATTGAAGTGATTCCAAAGGTAGCCTGCCCATACTTCTTCTGTAATATTAGAGGAAACTCCGTCATGTGAAGGTCTTATAAATCGGATTATAGTTTTCCAAAATCTTGCACTATTACTCTGTTTGGTGTCCTCTGCAGATCTGTTTTTTCAACATTGCCTTTTTTTATCCGTAATAATTCAGGTTTCACTTTCTCTGCTGGATTAAGCTGAAGTTGTCTCAATGTTTGGTAAATTGAATTGAGCCTGATCTTCCCTTTATAATCTCGTGAGACATGCTTCATGCTACTGTGAACCAGTCGGACCCGTGGATTAGTTCTCGTAGCGTAAGCTGCCATGGATGTTGTAAAGTGCTCCCATTTCTCGTCTTCACTTGTGCCAATTCTTGCATCAAAGTGCTGTTTTACGTTTTCCAGCATAGTAACGTCCGTCACTACTGTGAACTTAGGGCCATATTATCAAGCCTAGGCGATAACATTATTGCCGCTTTATCGGCAGGAAACTGCCGCTAAAGTGGCGATAATGGGCTTGATAATAGGCTCTATGAAATTCCAATCGAAGCTCATGTTAGGTGTCCTTCACATCTAACATGGGCTATGATTGGAATTCCATAGAGCCTATTATCAAGCCCTTTATCGCCACTTTAGCGGCAGTTTCCTGCAGATAAAGCGGCGATAATGTTATCGCCCAGGCTTGATAATATGGTCCTTAATCTCTTTAAAATTGATGGTAAAAAGTGATTATTGAGGAGATAAAGATCACTCAAATTTGGACTTGCTTACCTTAAGCACAATTTCTTGGGACAATGATTACTGTCAGCTTTAGCACCCATCTGAAATGAAATCATATGTTGAAATAGAGACAGGGAGATGAAAGTATAACCTAATATTGTATTATCTTTTCTTAAATAATCTGTTGTAGCTGGGGGGTTATCTCCAGGAAATCTTCCATTTATTGCTCTGATATTTAAATGTTTGAAATTTTCTAGCATCTGTTTCCCAGTTTTGGTTTGTATGAATGTTCGCGGTTTCCCTTGTAATGGGATATTCCCAAATTGAATTGTGCATTAGAATGTCTTCATCTGATGAAGTTCCCATTAGATTAAGGTTGAAGTCCCCAGTAAACATAAGATCTGTTAGTAATTTTCCCCCTATAAAACACCTCAAGAAAATCGAATAGTTCCTTTGCTGCCTTTGTTTTCCATTTTGGATGGACGTAAGCATTGATCAGAGTAAGATCGATGCCCCCTTTACCTGGATGTGTGAGTGGGTAAATAACTGGGTGTATGGGTTTATAAGTGCATCTGCGAGGGGCTTTATGGATGAGTGAGTGTGCGGATGGCTGTGTTGGGGAGTGAATGAATGTCTCAGTGGTATATGTGTGAGTACACATTTAAAAGGCAGTATATGTGAGTGTTGGAGTGTATAAATGACTATATGTGAGAGTGCTGTATGCATGAGTATGTTCTTGTGTCAGTGATTGTATAAGAGAGTAAGAATGTGTTAGTATCTGCATGAATAGGTGAGGTGGTGTGTCAATAACTGTATAGGTGAGTAAATGGCAATGTGATTGAGTCTTTGGGTGACTGACTAGGCGTGTGAGAAATTCTATGGGTGAGTGGTGTTGTGTGAGTTTCTTTATGGGTGTATGAGTGCATATATCAGAGGCTGTATTCGTGAGTGACTGCGTGTATGAGTGACTGTTTGGGTTAATGAGTAGATGTGTGTGTGTAGACCTATCAATCAGTGAGTGGATATGTACAAACTGGTATTGGTGTGCCTATGGTTTTGAGAATGGTAGCCTGTAATTTAGAGTGGGTGTATGAAAGGTTATATTAGGGCGTGAGGAGGTGCATCAGTTATTAAGTGGATGATATCATCAATGATGTCATCAGTGATGTCATTTGAGATGTCAGCCTAACTATAACATCTGTGTAACCTTTGATTTTTTTTCAGTGAATTTCTAAGGTTTATAAAATGCCAATCCCTCACAATAATTTACCTGTAACCTTTAATTTTTCAGTGAATTCCTATAAGTAGCAATGGTCTTTGTAGAATGCTGTGGAATGGGGGCAGGGCCTCTAGGAGGGGTTCTTGGTCCCCAAGGTCCTTTAGCATCCAAGACATCTTTATTCCCCAACTAATACTAAGCTAGGAGGCAGGTTTGTGGAGTCATGCAGAAAGGATGTCCTTGATGATTGCACAGTTATTGTCTGTATGATTCTATGAATGTCATTGCCAAAGACAGACTGTGAATACCAGGTGTTTTTGGCAAAGTGTAAAACACGTATATAGACATACTTGAGGTGAAGGTTTAGTCTATCAATTTAGTAAGATACTACTATAACTTACCTCTTTGTATTAATTTGTCAAAATAACTACATAAAAAATGCATTTTCTTTCTTCACAGCAACACCGGAGGTTCGAATGACTTTAGTAGTCACGAATACAAATGAAAAAGTCTAAAACAGATATATTGACATCTTTTACACAAAGTTTGATTCTATCTGTTTAATAACATATTGGTTTACCTTTATTTTAACAACTTTTTTTTTTTAAATAACACTCTCAAAAAATAACTTCCAACATCTAAACACAGGAACACAACATAACTTCCAAATAAATCTCAAACAATGGGGAAACAAGAACTTCTGCAAAACTAGTGCAATGAACAATGTCGGACAAGACCCTCTCTAGAAGAAAAAACAAAAAATATTCATGTGGGATAACATTCATGTTATACCATCTAAAGCAGAGTGAAGCTGGGGGATCATCTACTTCAGTGGCAGCAGCAACAATTTCTGGTCAGAATCTCCCATCTGAGGTGCAGTCTACTGCTAAGGATATGGCCCCAGAGTAGTGTTGTTATAAGTGCTGGTGAGCAGCATGTGAGAGTTATTCAATATGCTGCCAAAAATCATATGTGGTGGTTCTTTCCTCCTTTTATCTGTTTTGCACATTTCATAAGAGGAGTTCAAGAGCGCAGTAAGAAGGCAATGCAAAGCTGAAGGACCTTCAAATTCAATAGCAGCACAACAACACTGAAGCAGAGAGTTCATTCAAAAGTCCAATCTCGACTTCAAGATTTGGCTCCACAGTTTTTCCCGATGGCATCATACTGCATGGATTGTGGAGTTGTAGTTAGTGCTGGAGGGTAGTCCATAATGGCCCTACGCAATGCTGGAAAGAATAATAAATGTTTATTTTTTTTTTAATTGTTTTTTACATGCATAGTTTTTCTACACTAGCAGGCATTTTATTATCTTACAAAATGGGCATCTAATGTCGATCTGTTGTTCATTTTGTTATCTTCCAATGCATTGTAATGCTACTTAGATATAACTTGCCATATACACAAGTCAAACCATCCCTCCACAAATAAATACACAGAAAACGTATGCCACTTTCATAATTTACTTTTTCACTTTTTAAATATAAGGCAACAGTCTGTGTGTCAATCTTTTAGCAAGTACATCAGCAACATAGGCAAACATACTCTGCTTTTTACAGAACACTCTATTAGGTTTTGTAATCTCTTTTTAAAAACTATCAACTGTAATATATGGGTCTTGTCCTGCAACTCCTCCTCTCAACAACTCTTCATTTTCCTAGAATCTAGCTCAGGACCAAAGAAACAAAACTGCACATCACCAGAAACCTTTTCTACATCTGCCACCCTACCATGCAAAAGTGCTATTCTTATTTCTCGTAAACATAAAGCAGCAGTTTTCACATAATACAGTGTCCTACCTAAAGTTTGCATTGTTGAGTGTTATAATTTATTTTGTGTTTTCAACTTCACCTTGGAAAGATACATAGGAATGTTCTTAATATATCAATGGATTCATGTCTAATATTAGAAACACTACTACAATTTCATGTGTATACAGTACCCTGCCTATGCCTTCCTCGTACCTCTTCTGCAATACCTTCTTTTACATTTCTTGATACCATCACCTCTTTTGCTATAGGACTACGATTCTTCACATTGTCATCTTTAATCAATAGCATTAACTAATTTGTTTTACTTGATATAGCTTTCTTCATTAAAGAAAGTCCCTGTACAAGAAGCATGTATCCATTATCCACTAAAAACTGTAAAACAGTTACTTGTATTCACTAATCTTTTCTTCTGGGTTTGTCTCCTCATGCAAAACACTATTTTGTCAAGAGTCCTCATTCTATTTAGAATCAAAATGAAAAGCTTCCTCTTCAAAGCAAAAGCCTTATCAACTACTCTCACAACTTGTTCTTTTTGTTTTACTGCATCTATCCTTTTATATTTTTTAAATTTAACACTAAATTTACAAGGCTGTAACTATGCAATCATTATAACATTTTCGCAGAACCTATAAAGCCATCTTAACACCCACTTACAACCCATGCACGCATTGAAATACTGAGCCATACGTGTGCACTGATGAAACACTCAGGCTCTACTCATGCACTCATGTAATTATGTAGAGAGAACCATTGTAGTAAACCTATCACCCATATTGCCTAAAGACTACATAGTCCTCCGTAAAACTTGTAAATACATGGGTTTGTTGTTGAATACATCAATACTCCCTGAATGATTGAATGAGTGCATAGGTAGTGACTCGGTGATTCCGTGATGATACAATTAGTGCCTAGATGATTCCCTGACTATGTCATAACTCCATGGGTGACTCCACATCTGTATACTTATAAACTTCATGTTTGCATAAGTATACCACTAGTATCTGGGTGTTTGGATGACTGTATGAGTAGAGTCTGAATGATTTGACAAATGAGTGACTAATGCTTCAATAATTCAATACATGCATAGATACTGGTAGGATGATTACATGAGTGCAACTCTGGTACCTGGATGATTGCAAGAGTGAAAACATAGTATATAGGTGATTTATGTAATTCATGAATAGTGCATACATGATTGTTTAAGCCCATGCATCGCACCAAGCCTATTGGATGAGTGGATGAATAGTGTTTCAGCGATTGGATACTGCCCATGTCTTTTTGGTTGACTGAACACGTAGTGCCTGCATACTTACATAACTACATGCGTAGTGCCCAGAGTAGTGAACAAGTGCATCGGTAGTGCCTACCTATTTAGATGACTGCAGGACTAGTGTCTAAATGACTGCTTGATTCCATTGTTAAAGCTTGAGAGATTGGATGAAAGTAAGTGTAGTGTTGGGGTGATTGTATAAGTGCAAAACTATCGGCTCAGTTATTAAATGACTGCATAGGTACTGGATGGGTGATAGGTTTACTACAATGGTACTCTCTACGCAATTTCAGGAGTGCATGAGTAGAACATGAGTATTTCATCAGTGCACACATATGAATCAGTATTTCAATTACCACATGGTTTGTAAGTGGGTGTTTAAATGGCTGCCTAGGTTCTGCGCTACAGCCTTGAAAGATCTACCACCATGGGTGGCAGATCTTTCTCCTTCCTGGCTGCCAAAACCTGGAACTCACTCCCCACCCACCTTCGCCTTACTCAGAACCACATCTCCTTCAGAAAAGAACTGAAAACCTGGCTATTCGACAAATAGTGAACCCCCCCTCTAGCGCCTTGAGACCCTCTGGGTGAGTAGTGCGCTATATAAATGCCCGAACTTGAACTTGAACTTGTTAATTACATAACTCAATGGATAGTACCTGCGTGATTAGATGAATGTATATGTAGTGCCTGCATACTTCAATGACCACATCATTTCTGCCTGCCTGATTGCAAGAGTGCATGTATAGTTTCTGGATAATTGAATACCTCCATGGATACTGAATCACGGATTTGATAACTGGGTCATTCCGTGAGTGCCTAACTACTGCCTGACTGACTGAGAAAGTAACTTCATTGTTGTTAGATACATAACAGTTAT
This sequence comes from Lissotriton helveticus, assembly GCF_964261635.1. Taxonomy (NCBI): domain Eukaryota; kingdom Metazoa; phylum Chordata; class Amphibia; order Caudata; family Salamandridae; genus Lissotriton; species Lissotriton helveticus. The sequence continues at coordinate 1,307,371,756 of NC_136061.1, forward strand.
CACTATGTCCCTGAATTATTGGTTATTTCCTTTAGTCAGTATTAAACTACCTGTTTTACTGTATACATGCTTTTCTTCTGAGGTATGTGGGAGTGAAATCTAGGTATCACACTTGAGGTATAATTACATACATGGCCCTCTGGAAGCATACATTGCTTTGTTACTGAGCGTGCACATTCATCAATAAGTTTCTAAAATAGAAAACAACATATTCACATTTTGCCAAGCACAAAACGTTTTGCAAATTGCATACCTACATCATTTCTAAAATACTTATTCTGCTTATAAAACATATATTCAGCATATCTCAGACAAAAGTTACACTCAAAATGAAGCTAGCACAAGAAATCTCAAGGCATTCTGCTCTATTAATCCCTCTCAATTTAAAACAACCCATGTTTAAAGAAACTACCCTCCCCATATACATGACATTTTCATCAGCCTTACTGAACATAGATCTCCATGTGAACATATATGCAATTTCCTAATAGATGTAGACCTTCAAGCCATCTTTCCCAAAATATTTACCTCTCTGCATCATTATGCAAACTCAAAAGGCTCACCTTATATAGCTATGTGCAAGAACAAAAACTGTATCTCACCATTTAACCATTGGCAAAGTGTTCATATAAGTTAAAAAAACACATTGACAAACACTTTCCAATATATACCTAACAAGTATTACTTATTTCTAATTCATATACACGCAGACTTTTATTTCTCACTACACTATTTTTGTTAATTAATGTTAAAAAGAGTATTACAACCCCCCGAATGCAAATGACAGATGTATCTATTCTGCACATGATGTTTAGACATTTAAAACATTATTAGTTCCTCATTGCAACTTTCTGCAAAACTATACTGTTATTTTTCAATACAATTCACAATGTAATGAACAGGCACTAATTAATTTTTCTCTTACTTCCCAAAATATTCACCACTAAACTCTTAAAGACTTGCTCTCTAATAGATACAGTTTATCGCTTTGATACTCCTTTTAATCAAACTCCCAAATACATCCTAATTTATATGTCCATTTTCAAAATAATTACAACATATACATACCACTGAATTCAATTTGTAGATTATATTGGTGTTTTAGCTCTTTCCGCATAGTTTAGACACAGTTAAAATGTGTAAAAACTAAGCACAAGAACGGTACACCACTCTCACAGAAAGCAGCAAGTCTAAAATGGCAACCTCTTCAACTTTCCACTATATCCTCATGAGAAATTCAGCAAATTAATTCATGTCTTTCATTTTAGACTACTGCATCTCCACTTCTGAATGGTTAGCATCTGTTAACCCTTTCCCTCTCTTTCGAAATGAGGTTCCTGTCACAACGTTTTTGTGATGTTTTAGCGATCACAGAATATTCAGGAAAAAATCAGGAGTTCAAACCAATATCTAGCTCCATTTTTCTGAAATGTAAATACTACACACAGTTTATAACATAGTCCTGAGTTGGAAATAAAAACTTGTCTTTACTTATATTGTGTCCTCACTCAACTTAAAAAAAAAATGTTCTGTCTCTTTAACACCCTTCCCCTACAATACAATCTTAGCTCAGTGTACCTAGCAACCCAGTGGAACCAGTAGGTCACAAGTTCATAGCACATTCTAGAAGAAACATGCTGCTTCCAAATAAGATACAGTAGGTGTGTTTTACTACACACATTCAAAAGCATATCCATGTCATGGATTACATTTCTTTTCATAAACAACAGCCAATAATAAGACTGTTTGCTAAGGCATCCAACACACTACCTAATTTATTCACTTTCATGCCGAGAGCATCCAATGAAATGTATCTTTTTTTTTAAACACCTCCATTTTAACTGCTCCAGCCTACACCTGACTACAATTGCTCCTTCACTTCAAAATGCTTAAAGTATGGATTGTGGGCCATATCTATATCTATTAGGCAAAGTCTGTCCACATATTGACAAAGCCAGGAAACATATTAATAAAATTGTTTCTGCACTCCTCAGAGACCATCGCATGGGCTGTATCTATAACAACAATCTGTGTTTTGACATGCATGGAATTTATAGAAATGATGGAGTGCACTTTACAGTTGAAGGCAACAGGGTGTTTCTAAGTAACCTGAAACTCTGCATCTGGTCTTATGTGTAGCTGACATATACACACAACCAACACAACGTTCTTGTCAGAGCCACCCTAGTACCCAAAATATTGTGAAGTGTTTTTCTAAAGGTTTTTTCTTTAGTTTTTGGGGATCTTTGCGAGAATGTTGCGATCTCCGCAGATACGTTACAAAAACGGAAAACAAAAGCAAGCATTCAAAGGCCAGCAACACATCCAAAAATAATGTGTAAAAAAATTGAATTCTGAACATTGACCTACACACATTACTATATACATACTTCTTTCAAAGCATGTTGAAACTCATATTTTTTAACTAAGTTTCTTAAAAAACCATCTTTCAGACCTATTTTGCATTTTCGCGGTTATTCGGGACATCACGACTACGTCATTAACCGCGATGATCAGGCCTTTCCCATCAAGGGAAAACACATATTTGCACAGACATTACAATATTCTCCAAACTAGAGGTTTATTACTGTACACTTCAAACTCATGATTTTCTAGTGTATTTCTAGAACAACCATCTCTAAAACCTAATTTCTGTTTTTGCGGTGACTCCAGACATCGCAATGATATCGCTCATCCCGATCCGCGCAGGTATGTTGCAAAACCGGAAAGCAAAGGCAGGATTTCAATGGCTACCACCACATTAAAAAATGGTAACCATGTAATTAATTCTAACCATCACAGTAGATAACCCACTACATAAGTAGCTCTATAAAACATTTATCAGAATCTCAAGATCTCTATGAGAATGTGCATTAATGATTCACAAATATTCAAGATGACGTTGATTGTCGCGAAGTCCCCGCGATGGTACACAGGGGGCCATGCTGGCAGTTGCGGCATCGCTGAAAATATCGAGCGCGATTAAAAAACAAATTTTGGACACATAACTTGTGTCACTAACACCTCCATTTGTCAATCATGAGGTCAGAGTGTCTCCACCCTGGCCCCAGGTGTGGGCTTTCACACACATTTCCAGCCCCGGGAACTATTCCCGAAAGATAAAAGGGCGGCCGTAACTTTCTATTCAGGTTGCGACCAGCCAATCAGAGCATTCCCATTAGCGCTTGCATTTGAGGATCATCCCGAAACTCCGCAGCCAGAGATATCATTATAATTTTTAAAACTACTGAACGGATTCACACCAAATAAGCAGAAGGCCCTTCCTTGAATGGACATCTACCTCCCTGCCAAATTTGGTGTAAGTCTGTTCAGCTGTTTGGGCTGTAGAGGTGGCTAAAGGTTACTATGGGAATTAACATTACAAGTGCAACCTTATTTCCCACCCCAAATTCTCGGTCCCCACTGTATGGATATGGATCACCCAAAACTTCCCAAATCATTAGTACCCAGTGTGACATTTTTTTGGCAATATTTCATGTTAATTGGTCAAATGACGCCAAAGTTATAACCAAGTCAAAAAATTATTTTCCTATGGAAACTAGGTCCTAACTATAACTACCTACTAGTGTCCACCAGTAGGTAATATTTATATATATTGGGACAGTCCTGTGAAAACCATTACTGTTTGGGGAAATACAGGACATTTGGCCATCTAACAATATGACCCTTCATTTTTCAAAATTTCCTCTGGAGGAACCCCTTGCAGGTGAAGGAGCAGAGTAAGCCTCGCTTTGCTACTTCACTCTGCAAAAGGGTTGCTCGGCGTTTATGCCATTATAGGGATATAATTGTAGAGGTGTGCAGGCCTCGTGATGGTGGTGTGGCACCTAGTTTAACATGCCAGACCTGCAGGTATACTATTTGGGTGTGGCCATGAGCGACACACAAACCTCGTTATTTATACCCTTAGGCCGAGCCTCGAACTCCCAATGTGCATGCTGAGTGGCTGCAGGTCATGTAGAGGCCGGGTGGCACCCTACAATATTGACGCTCATGTAGCCTTTGTGAGCTGGTGAGCCAGTCCTCCTCAAATGGCCTCCTTTCAGCTACTAGCCTTACTATAATTGCAAGAAGGGTGTCTCTAGTGATCATTTAATGGAATCCTCGCCAAAAATGTCTGGGTGCACTCATCATTTTTTCTCTGAACACTCTTCCTCATTTCTGAAAGTTCAACACCCCTTATTGTGAACACCAGACACCACCATGTCTTGTCCACCCCCATACCATTTTGAGGCCTTAAAAATGCTATTTGCTGTGTGCCACACACCATTTTAACATTTAAATAGCTAGAAGAACAAAACTTGCTTATTGAGTCTCTGTGCTATTTAGTCGAGTCAAAAAATCTAAAATACAATATTTGGAGTTAGTGTTCAAATATGCGACTTTCATATGTCAACGTATGGTGACCTGCTGGTTGGAGCTCTCACACCTTTCATCTGTACAGTAAACTGATATTGCATTGCGGCAAATTAGTTCTTCATAAGACAACATACGTATATAAATAAATGTGGGATCAATAATGCTCATTCCTTTGTGGCTGTATTTCTGATTCTCGACATGCAGCTTGCCGGTACTTTTGCCCAATGTTAATCTGTACTGCTTTCACTAGGCTAAGCACACTATTGCAGAATTGCCTAACATGGTAGGATAAAAAAACGGTATTGGCTGAATGGCCCCAAGAATTTTTTAAGCCTTTGCATGTTTGAGTCAAGTTTGTGTTGGCTAGAGAATGTGACTTTGTTGACGTCTGCTTTAAAATGTGTCTCTTATACACGTTTTCCTTATTTGGCCATTTAATATGATTTCAATTTTGCAAAATTAATTTAGGTGTCTGTAAAGGTTGTAACCACAAAAATGCATTCTGAGGGTGCTTAATACACATGTCCTCAGGCAACCAATGACGCAAATTGGAAACTTGTAGAATTGAAGAAATGTTCTCTAATATTAGGGATAAAGTAAATCGCTTTCCAGTACTATAACATATTTTTGTCAGTGCCAGAGAAAATGTTCGAAATCCAACGTCTAACTTTTTATTTAGGTCACCAAGACATACACGATTTACAAATTACAACTTGCTATTCCTTTCTATAAGCTTTTTAACTTCTGCTGGATATGTCAATATCACACCTTTCGTCTATTTAATTGTTTTCCTTTTGTTATAAATATTATCCCCAGTAAGCTACCTTCATCTTGTAAACTGCCGTCGACCACTGAAACAGGAAATTATAAAACTAAGGCCGGAAAGGTTTTATTTTCCTGTCGGAGGTAGGTGGTCCTTTTTACCGCTTTTTGAGGAATTGTCTTGCTTCAGCACTTTACCCCACAACCCATTTCAGGTACTTTATAATGGAGAGGTTTACAGCACAGATAAGATATTTCCTTTTAAAATTATATAAGCACATGTCAGTGAATATATGTATAAACACATCTTAATGAATATATATAAATATATAAATAAATAAGACAATCACTCAGGGGGTCTTAGAAGGGTAGATTGTATTTTCTAAAAACGTGTTTCGACTCACAAGCCGTCTTGCTCACTCACTGGATGTGAGGTGCAGGGTTGGTTACATAAAGAATCTCTGAATTATAGAAGGACCAGGGAGGGTTAAAATAAGTACGTAAACACAGCATCCATTTTGGAATGTGCAATTCAAACAGTCTAAATACCAATTACTTCATTGTATTATGACCTAAACAGCACGAGCTGTTGTGTCACTCTGAAAATCAAATGACATACATATTGAAGCATAATTGCAGAAAAAACCCTCTTAAGAAAACTTACTAGAGACATTGCCCTGATTATCAAGTGCCAAAGGCGCCAAGGCTTCAAACGTGCAAGAATGATGGCATTCATATTGGCTTGCATATGATATTGAAAACAAAGCACATGCTTATAAACAAGTGGAAATCCAAAAAATAAATTACAGCTACCTCATGTGCATGTGAAATGTTAAATTAAATAACAAAACAAAACAACTTTGTCTGGGTGTGGCTGAGCCCAGGAATGCACAGTTAGGGCAATGCGCAGCCTAGTGCTAGAGTTCCCTTCTACATAGTGCACGAGTCAATAAGTGATCAATGATTCACATTGGACTTGATCAAATATGTCCATGTGTGGCATAGTGCTCAACTAGTCTTAGACCCGGGAATGGGGAGCCAGAAAGGTGTTATGTGCGGAAACAGGGCAATGTGATCAAATTCTCTATTGTACAAATCAAAAAAGGGGAGATCTCAGTAATACACCCACGTACCTCCGCCAAATGCAGGTTTAACAAAATAACTGATATGAAAACATGTGGTTTACAAAATGGAATCAACACGCTGTGAAACTAGAGAAAAAATGGATCTTATCTGTGACATGGCCTCCACCACTTAAACGAGATGTTTTTTGAAGAAAAGGGTAGGGACACTGGATGAAGGTCTTCTCCCCCTGTCGGTCCCTTCTTTTTCTCCTGTGAGTTAAAGGAGAGAAGAAATATGCTATACATGTAATATGCATTCAATATAAACACAGTAAATATTCATCAACACCAAAGTGATCAAATGTACACATGATCAAAGTCAGAAATATGTTAATTCTCATGGAGGTGGATTCCTAACTCTTTGTCTATGTTATCACCTTTCGGGTATCTGCACTGGAGGTCTAGGATATGCCATGATTCTCTTTTCCTCAATAGTAGGGTTCTGTTCCCACCTCTGTAGTTCTCATATATGTGTTATATGCTGAAGTATTGCAGGAGAGAGCTGTTCAATAAGTGGTACCCGGCAAAGTGCCTTGCCATGGGATAATGTGGGTCTTTTTTGCTACTTGCCTGCATGCACTTGAGTATTCTTTTCAACTTGGGGGTGAATATAGTGCTTCCCATGTACTGCAGCTTACATGAACATTCTAGTACATATATAACTTGGGAGGAGCTACATGTGAGAAATTGAGTGATATTCTTGGACCCTGTCTGGGTTGCATATGCTTTTCTCATGTAGCTTGCTCGGCACGCCTTACAACGGCCACAAGGAAAGAAGCCTTCTAGTCCCTGTTGTACTGTGTGTTTGTTTTTAGTTATATCGCCCTTCACCAATATGTCTCTAAGGTTTCTACCTTTTCTATAGGTGATCAGGAGACATTTGGGCAGGTCTTGTCCCAATACAGGGTCATAAGTGTGTTCCAATTACGTGTAATTATTTTTGCAATCTGATTGGATTCAGAATTGTAAGTCAGACTCTGAATGTAGTTTCTATTTCTGCGCTGTCCTGTCTGTCGAGGAGTGTTTCTTCACTAGTGATACTCTTGGCTTTCTCCACTGCCCTAGACAGGACCCCTGGTGGATAGCCATGTTCAATTAATCTTTCCAACATATTCTCTTGTTCTTTGTTGAAGTCTTCCTGGCTGCTGCAATTCCTTTTTGCTCTCAGTAGTTCTCCATAAGGAATGCTCCATTTCAGGGTCTCTGGAGGACTACTGAGAGCATGAAGGTGGCTGTTTCCTGCTGTGGCCTTCCTGTGTAGCGTGGTTTTCAGTCTAGAACTGTTCACTTCTACTTTGACATATAGGAATTCAATGCTTTTACGACTGATGGAGTATGTGAGTTTGAGGTTGTACTTGTTTCTGTTCAGGCTCTCAATGACTTCAGTAGCACTTGACTCGCTGCCTTTCCATATGACAAATATGTCGTCAATAAAATGTAGCCACTTGATAATTTTCCCTTCTTTGTGTTCTGTAGTCAGAATCTTCTGGATTTCTTCCTTCCAAACTTCTAGAAAGAGATTCGCAAAGCTCGGAGCAAAGCAAGTCTCCATGGCTGTCCAGAGGACTTGCTTGTAGATGGTCCCATCGAATATAAATATGATGTTCTGGAGACAAAAACTCATCATCTCCAGCAGCATGTGGGTATGGTCGCGGTAGCAGATTTCCCTATTCTTTGGGAAATGGTGACAGCATTCTATGCCTAGGGAGTGGTCGAATATAGTATATAGGGAGTTGACATCCATGGAAATTAATAGTTAGTCAACCTCCCATACTACATCCTCCAATTTCACCCAAAAATCTTTTGTGTCCCGTATGTAGGATGAGAGTGCTGTGACATACTCCCTGAGAAAGTGGTCTACGTACTTCAAGATGTGTTCCACTACACTGCCTATGATTGAGACAATGAGCCTACCCGGTGGTACTGTGGGGTTCTTGTGAATTTTGGGTAGGAGGAAGAACACTGGGAGTTTCCGGTGGTCTTGTTTGAGGAAGCAGTACTTCTCCCACTGGAGGATACCACTGTCTTTCCACCCTTGTAAAATACTCCATATAAACACAATACTTTAATTATATTCTTGTATTTTAGTCTCCACATAACATTTAGTGTCATTCAATTGTCTTAATGCCTCGTTTTTAGTAGGCTCTTCTGTCCCATAGTACAATGTTGCCTCCTTTATCAGCTGGATGTATCACAATGTTCTCGTCTTCCGAGAGTCTTTTAATTACTTTCCTCTGTACTTTGGTAAAGTTTTGGTTTACATTGGTTCTTTTTTCTGTAGACATAGTTTGATGAGGTCATTTGTCGCAGTGTCATGGAATGAATCTATGCTGTCATGCGCCATCATGGGAAAAAAGGTTGATTTAGTTTTGAACTCAGTAACTGCTGACCGGTCCATAGTTACTCCCAATATTTCTCCGGAGCAGTGCGGTTCAATGTCATTTTCATTGAGGAGTTCTTGCAGTGTTCTCAGGGTATCAAGCTGTTTGATGGTGAAATAGGGACTGTTTTTGGTCATTCCTGAGGATAGGTTATATCTGTTCCCTTTCAGATAGTTCCACTTCTTAAGTTTGAGTTTCCTAATAAACTTAAAAATATAAATTCTAGTGTTGGGGTAGGAAAAGTGATTGGAGGGACAATATGAAAGTCCTAGACATAGAGTTCTCTTTTTAAATAGGGAGAGGGGGCGGTGTGACAATTTAACAATGGTTCTATTTACCATAACAGTGTCATCCATCATTGTTGCTGTCTGGTTCCTGCAGCCTTGCTTCCTACTGGCCTTGTGCCTCTTCCTCTCCCTCTTTTGTTTCCTTTGTTGGAATCGCTTTCTCCGCCGCTTGTTTCTTCCGTGTTTTTCATCTTTCTCTGCCCCGCTGGTTTCTCCCCCTGCCATGCATTCCAGGTGGTGAGGTTGCTTGTGGTGTTTGTCTTCCTGTCCAGAGGAGGTGGTACTTGTCTAAAAAAGTGGCCTGTGGTCTTACTACTCCTTCTACTCTTGACAATGTACTCGCTGTAGAACTCGATAGTTCTGCCTCTATGTCACTGCTTGCAACCGATTCAGAGCCGCTCTTGATTTCTGCTATTTGTTCTACAGATGCGCCTCTTGACAATTTTTCATAGAGATGATCATACTTACTGCTGTAGGTGAGAATCCTCCCACTTTCATAGTGTGGCCAATCTCTATGAAGCTTCCTTTGTTTGCGAGCCTTCATGTCTTCTTCGTACAGTTTCAATTTGGTTTTAAGTTCCTCTATGTATTTCTACACAGTCTCTTGTTCCTTATGAGTTTTCAACTTGTATTCTAGTTGTTTCAGTTCATGAATGATTGCTTCCCTGTCCTCCCAGGCATACTTGACTAGAATTGTGAGCATTTGTTTCGAGCTATTAGCAGAATTATCAGCCCATTCCTCCAACATCTTTGGATTAGATGATTCACAGTTTGGCGTTGTACAGATGCTGAGTCCTCGTGGTACCATATCTTTAACTGGATCGCCTAATGAAAGCACCCCCCTTCCTAAATAATAGGAGGTTCCTACTACCATAGATTTCCTCACTTAGGGCGTGCACGTGTGGTGGCACATTCTCACAAAAAGTCCCAGAGGTGATTAGAAGGTTTGTAGTCAAAGTTCTGATCAATGTAAGCAATTATACTGGGCCTACTTATCCATCACCGGTGTATGTCCAGAGGTGAGTCAATTGCTGCACTCTTCCTACTGACCTTGGTAAATGAAGATCGGTGGGATGGTTTAGGTATAGCCTGGATATTTCCTTCTATCATTGGACAATATCCAGAGAAGGAAAAAGGACGCGGAAGCGCTTCGTGGGCGCAGGGTGAAGACAGCACACGTCTTGCGACCCGTCCCAGATCTTCCCCACAGTCCCGTAGAACACACCACTTGCGCCCGCTTTACATACCTCTGAAACGCTGAAACGCTGGTCTTTGTGTAGGTCGTGCACCTGAATAGGTCACGGTTTCTCGTTGTTGTACGTGACACTCCTCAATTGCGACTTCATTTCCTCATGGGAACCATAAATCGATTGCCGGCTACGGAGAGCTCCATAATATGAAACTCCACAGTGCTCATTCTGCTCTCTCTGACTGGCTGCCCCGGGCCACCAAAGGTGGCCACCTACGAGGGCGGCCTCCCTTAGTGCCAGAGGATGGCACAGACCTCGGTACGGTCTAGTGTTGGGGTGACCGGATGGCCCCCCAGTGATGTCACTTCCGGTGTGGGGAGGGGTCCGAGGAGGCTATATAACCTAGGGGGCGAGGGTCAAGCGCCCTCTTTGTTCCTGGCCGCTGGTCGCACTGACCCTCGCCCTCCCCTGCCCAGACCCCGAGCTGGTGACTGCCCGTTGCTGTTTTTTTTTGGCCTTGCTTTTCAGGTGAGGACTGGGGACTTGGTGTAGCTTTGGAGAGTGATCCTCGGGGCTGGCTCAGTGCCCGTGTGTTGGGGGGGGGGGCTCGGGAGGGGCGCGTTGCTCCGGCTGTGAGCTTTCCTGCCTGCGCTGGGATGGGGGCTAGGGATGCTCTCCTGGGGTTTGCGGCTGTGGGGGGGGGGGTTCTTCAGGTTAAGGTTAGGAGTTCTATGTCGCGGTGGTCCCGTTTACACTGGGACGGGTGGTTCGGCTGTCCGGGGGTCTCGGGTCTGTCCCTCCCTGCACGGGGGCGTGGTTGGGTTAGGGGTTTCCTTAGGAAGGGTTGCGGGGTGTAGGGGGGATGTGGCGCCTCTGGGGGAAACCTGTTTTCCTCGCGGTCGGCGCGGGGTCTTCCGGCCGGGGTCGCTTCCTCGGGCGGCCTTCGACCTCCTCCTCGTGTTCCTGCTGTGGGGGTGGGCAGCGGCGGCCGTCCTCCGGCCCGCTTTCCCGGTGGGGACGCCCCTTTCTTGGTTGTTCGTGTGGTGTGGGCACACGCGGGAGGGCCTTGGCTGCCTGAGGGTTCGCTATTTACTCCTGATTCCTGGCCTGTCACCCGGTGAGGGGCCAGCCTTGGCCCGCTGTTCGGTCTCCATGCTGGGGGGCGCTCGCCGCATTACCCCCCCCCCACTTCGAGGCTCCTTGTGGGCACTATCCGGGTCTGATATTGAAGCCCGCTCGCTCCTCTCTACACCGGGCTCTGGGCGGGTTCGTGCTGGCGGTGTTCCGGGGTTTCAACGGGCAGCGAGCACCTTCCGGGTGCCCTGCGCTGCCCGTTGGGGCCGTCCGGTGAGGTGGCAGTCCTCGTGGTGTGGGGCCCACGAAGGACATCTTTTATGGCTGGGGACTTGTCGCGCCTGCCGGCCCGAAGCGTGAGGTGATGTTGGGCCTCTCTCTCTCTCCCCCCCCCCCGGCAAGTTCGTCCTCGAGTCGGGACCACTGCTGAGCCCCTCGGGAAATATGGCCGCGGCTTGGTCAGATGATTCGCGCCTGCTCCCCCTCGCCCTCCTCCTCTTCCTCCCTCTCGTTCCTCACCCGTGTTTTCACTTGATCGCGCGTTCGCGTCCCGGGGGAGATTTCTATCAATGTCTTGTTTCTCTTTTGCGCGATTGCATGTTGGAATTAGTAAAATTTTGTGTCGATGCAAGGCTAGATCTAGTGTTATTGCTTTACAGAGAGCTGCGGAACTATTATATTATAATTCTCTGCTCATAATAAAAATGGTTTTGGTTGTTAAGGGAGTGGAGCATTTGGTAGCTATCGAGTGGGGGAGGGAGGGAATTTTACGTGTTGTTTTGTCTTTCAGCAGACGGGCGGCAAAGAGAAGGTTGACAAACACGAAGGGAATGGGGCAGTGTTGGGTAGTGGGGGGGCGGGCATAAGGTATTGATCACTTTCAATTTTATCACTGCAGGACTTCAGCGAGATGAATTTGTAGGATCCGACATCGTGGCTGAAATCGCATGGGTAATTTGGTTTGTCCCACTGTTTCAGTGGGCCGGCTATATTGGACACAGTTGCAGCTTGATTGTTTGCCAGGAAGTGCGTTTGCCACTGGACATTTTGTCATATTTATTCTTACTTTTGCTTGTACAGTCTGTGCTTGCTGTGCTTGAGATTGTGTGCCTTCTGCCTGTGTTGCTTCAACTCTAGGGCCTGCTAATTTTGTTGTTCTATTCCTGTAACAGTTCTGCTTGTGTTGCTTCAACTTTAAGGCCTGCTAATTTTGTTTGTTTATTCCTGTAACAGTTCTCTCATAAACGTAACTGTTTATATTGTTCAGTGCCCTGACACTTTTGGGTCTAGCCATGATGATGAAAGTACTCTTAACATTAAACAACATATAAGTTAAATACTAGCAATAGTATTGATACAACTGTAAGTAGTAGTACATATTTAAGGGCAATTTTATGGACAGCTATTGTGGTACACCCAATGTATATATAGGTCAGGTAGCTCATGTGTGCTGCTCAGGGACGAGTTAGTTGATGGGCGAGTTTAACATACGTTATTCCTCATTCGGCGACGTGGTTCTGCAGGGAGTCAGGTAGTCGTATTAGGTCAGGATTAATTTAGGTAGCTCATCAAAAAAGGTGGAGTTGGCGTAAACATATATGCCAACACAAAAGGACTGTCAATGGTCTGTACAACTTATGGGGGCAAAGAAAAAATGTGACGGACTCTGTGTCTACCTGTAAAGTGTGTACAACAAAAACGAAATGAATCCCATCAGCCCACCCATATGGCAGAGCTTCATCATCTGGGATAGAACCAAAGATGGTCCGGTTAGGGAGCCACACACCTGTTGGAATTATGTGTTTCTCCAAACCCAAGGAACCACCAGTGATGGATCATACCAAAAGTCAAATCAGTTTGGAATGGTGTGGGATGTTAAATTGCAGTGAGAAAAAATGTGTGCAAAAAGAATCAAAAAGTGAGATGTAAAATTGGCTACCATGATTTAAGGAAAACTTTATTAGGGAAAATCATGGTGTCAAAATTAAAATGAGTGTGAGACAGTTTGACACAATAACTGCCTATTAAGGATGGTATTTGGTCAACATGTTTCAGCCATTGTAGGAAAGTTAAGCCTACCGGGCTTTCGTCAGGACCTCTTAAACACTACTGCAATTAAGCTTAACCTAAGCTTAGTGAAAAAAGCAAAAATTAACACAAATAAATGATACCAAACATCCTACCGTACATTGGATTTTCCAGACGGGGGATGTCTGTTTCATAAAGTATTTAGGATTCTTTCCCAAAAATGCTTGGGAGAAAGCCTCACCTCATCCTGGCCACTACTCAGGGTTGGAGGCCCCGCTCTGTCCATCGGTACCCCTGGACTGATCCTGAGCCGGTACACCTGTAAGACGGTAGGAGCCTCTAATTGTAGTGTTATTTCATTACATAGCGTTTATTGCTACTAGGGAGAACTCTTTACACCGGGCAACACACTGCTGCTGTACCCAATGTTAATATTATTCCAGTGGTCATTGTTGCTCATTGGGATTAGTATTGCTTTTAAGGAGAAAATGGAATGCTTCACCGTGTTTTTAGTTGGTGTTATTAAATGAATGGGCATTAGGCATGCCTTAGGATTCTATGCATATGGGGAAGTGTTGTGTCAATTATACGATTGCATGCCGACGGTAACTCAACACCATGGGGGTTCTCGAGCCCGTCCAGCGGGCTTGGATATCTTTTGTTTATATCCATGCAGGTATCGGTCAGAGGAGGACATCGTGGATCACTTCATGGCAGCCATCGAAGCGACCTGTGTTGTGGTTTGGCACGTGTACAAAGTAGTAAATTGATGGTGGGACATGCCTTGTTGCAATTTACTTAACGTCAATGTTCTTCATGGCGTGTAAGGTCCACACAAACACTGTCTAGGTGGTGTGTATATAGCATATCTTATGAATTACATCGTTAATAACTGATGTCTATTAGCATCATTGATCATTATGAGCGTATTCCTGGTGTTTCGGAAATAGTGTCTTCATCCATCATTCCTGGCATGATATGCTGGTGCGAGGGTAACAATGCTAGCAATGAATCAAAAGTTTAACAAGAACATTGCGGGCCTACCAGGGGGAATTGGGCCTTGCATGAGGATATTAGTGCATGAACTCTTAACAACTTGAAGCCGAACTCTTGGGGAGCGAGAATAGATTTAATCACTCAGTTAAACCTGGAATGACTGACCCAAGCTTCAATCTAGAGGCCCGCTGCAGAGTAGACGGTGTAGTTTTTAGAGGTGAAAGGAACCTTGTTGCAGGTCTCTGCAGTTCTATGCGCCTGGCGTGGGAGCACGGACTTTGCCCGATGGGGTCAGAACGCTTCTCAAGGGGGACAGAACCGATACTCCCATAGGTGTTCTCAGTACATAGCTACGCGAAGTTACAAGAAGCAAGTTTCAACAAGAGCTGATAGTAGAAGATGTTTGTACTTGGCATTACAGGAGGAGAATGGGTCTTGGGTGCCAATTACATTAGCGTATATAGTACAAGTGAGGTACATTCAAGGCGGTCAGTCTAACGTAATATTCAAACGTTATTTAAGCATTGGGGCAACTCGTGCAAACCCCGGATCTAAACAGACTGTGAGAGGTAGCAAGCTGTGTGTTACCAGAGGTTGGTGACGGGCGCATGCGACAACAGAGGATCTACTCAGTTAGAGGGATAATACTGCAAGAATGGGCCGCCTCTCTAGGCATCAGAACACTTGGGTAGACACCTTCAGAGCCAGGAGAGGAGTGTTTAGTTTATGAATGGACTTCCTTCAATTAATAAGAGAGGACAACTTTAATTGTGGAAGGGTACAGGTAATGCTGACTAATTAGTGCTCGTAACACCAACTGGCCTGGGTAGCGTGTGGGGCATTGAGGGCCATGTCTCATTGCAGAGAATGCAGATCGTGGATCGGGGGGGGACATTTTAATGAATGTTTTCTGTCTCTAATGCAGGAACCGCGCACGAGAACCGCCCCACCCACATGGGGGGCACCTGAATTATCAACAGGTATAAGGATCATAGCACACTGGGGCAGTATGTTAGGGTCTGAGATTCCCATGTTCTCCCCAGTTGTCATTACTATCCGGGGTGTGGGACGCGTGCTGGTTTCACTCATGGAAGTAATACATGGATAGTAACTGGGAGCTGGGACTTATTAGGCAGCCCTGTGCAGAATTGGATGTTCTCTCTTACTTGAGTCTGGACAATGTGTTTTACGGTGCAATAATTGGGGTGTTCGTGCTGGATGCAGTGGCAGAACAGGGGCTAATCATGCATTTCATGCGAAAGATAATGGGAAATGTGTTTTCAGCTCAACAACAGGTTGATTTGGGCATATCATGCATCTCATGTGCATTAATGGATTGCTGTGCCGTTTGTTCTCTAATAATTTTATTAGCAGTTTGAACAACTGAGGCCCCATCCACTGAGGGACGGGTGGGTGCTCTGATACCTGTAACACATTGGAAAAACCCATGTTGGGACTACTCCCTTGGCACAGGCTGATCAGTTCAGAATGGTGGAATTTTGTTTTCTTCCACGATACCCACAGTTATTGTTTAACAACATTAGGCAATGACCAAACAGCAACAAAGTCTTATTTTCCTGTCGGGCCACAGCTCCTAGGTTACTGGACAAGTAATCTCATGGGTAGAATGGTAGACGACTGGGCGGGTCCTCATTGTGGGGTACATGGAGGACTTCTCTTAAAATCTCCGGTCTCACGGGGCCAGGCAGTTCTGTGTGACTGTGTAATTTTGTGATACTCTGTTCCATCTGATCTACACAGTCTCATTCAAGACCAGGCACTTTTACTCCCAAGGTTTTGTGCATAGGTTACTGTCTCACACATGCACACTCCAAGCTATGGAATGTCTGACAAAAGCAGCCTTATATCCTTGGTCTGCCTAGAATGCTTGTGGGTCAGATGGGCGTAATTCTGACATTGGGTATCCCTCATCTTCAATGTTGTGTGCTAGCAAGAAAGTGTCTTTCTTAGTCTTTCAATGTCACTCATCGTGCACTGAAATAATGGAAATGTCACACATAGCAGTTTTACGCGTGTAGCTCTGAAGGGGGGTGGCTAGTTCGTGGTTGGCTATGCAAGAAAGCTTTAACTGTGGCTTCTTTATCTTGGGCAACTAAGCAGCATTGACTGTTGTAAGTGTAGTGCTCTTTTTGTAAATTACAGGGAGGCAATTGGCATAGCGGCTATATACCAGGCAATATTCAGCACATTACCTGAACAAGCTGGATAGCCCTGCAGATTAGTTGGGCCTGCATAAGCCACACATTTACTGCTGCATCCTGGCCCACGCTGAGACAATCACATAGTTGTACCACAGCATTGCCAGTTTCCTTTACTCTGGCCCATTGGCACTATGGGGATGCATTATCAGGTTGCACAGAATTTTGGGCCTGCATTAGCCACACACACACCTCCTCCAGTCTGATCCCACTAAGACCTCTCAGCTTTGCCCCCACTTTGGAGCAGGCTGATACAGTAAGCCTCTAACTTGTTAATTCATGGGACACATGTTGGCACATATTTGGCCATGTAAGCGAGTGGTTTGCCTGGTTTTACGTGAAGGGTCCGGAAGTGGGCAGGCAATTTTAACAGCTAAAATTCAACAACAGGGGTTTACACGCAGTGGAGGGCCCGTGGCTAGGGGCTCGGGTAAGCTTTCACCTAGACAGTATTTATTTAGTTGTTTTCAGGTACTAAAGTAGGGATTCCTTTGGCAGTGTTCACATGTCAGGAAGTAAGAGCGAGGAAGGATTAGTTCCTCTAGTTGCACAACTTGTATATACAGTTGTATAGGCTGCTTGTTACAAGCTTCATAGGGTCCATCGAAGGCCAGGCACAGGGGACGACTTGTACAAGTGTCAAACATGAGGAGATCCTCTACACAGTGTTTTAAGCCAACACCAGAACGCAGTTGGCAGGCATAGTTGAGAGGTCATGGACGTACAATTATGTTCCCATGGGTTGAAGGTTACGTGTCGCCCCAGTGAGGCTAAGCATTGCGAGGAGTTTGTTAGCCTACAGTAGGGTCGGCTTTTGGGAGTGAGCCGTCTGGCGGGACCTTGATGGTGGGTATGTCCCCAGTATGTCTAAGTAAGGGTGTGAGGCCATATGCTAGACAGGGGACACCATGCCACTGGCAGTGGAGTTGTTGACCTGATAGGGGCTTGTTGGTTGCTGGTCAGCCAGCTGTACAGAATAGAAATAGACTGGGGGATGTAGCACGAGACGGGGATGTATGACGTTACAACGCAGGCTATTACAACGCCTGCCTTTACAACGCGGTTTTTACATCGCAATCCATTACAACGCATAGTGATTTTGGGTGTTGGATAGTGAATAATTGTATTTACTATTCCAACTCCAGTCCCCGTGGACACTAGGGAAGGTGTTGGATAGTAAATTAAACTTATTCCCTATCCTAGAGCGCCCCCCAGCGCAATGCGTTGTAATGGTTTGCGTTGTAATGACCGCGTTGTAATGGTAGTGCGTTGTAAAAGTTTTGTTGTAAAGGTTGTTTACCACGAGACGGACACCTGAAAAGCACAGTTTGCGGTTAGTTGTGAAGTTCAGGGACATCTCTGTTACAGTTCCCTGTCCGGTGGGCGGCAGAAGTGAGAAGGAAGTTTGGTGGCGTGCCAGCTTGGTGGTGCTGAGGAAGAGAGCAGACTTGTCCTTGCCTAAGCCGAAGGAGGCCGGCGATTGTAATTGTAGTGCAATAGGTCCATGGCGCCAAGGATAGGTGGATAGCGTCGCCCGACGAACTTGGGAGTAGCTTGAAACATAGGAGAACTTGTTTCATCAGGCTTGGGTTGCTACTTACCAAATGCACTGGGTGCTTTGATGTAGACGGGGTGCATTTACCCGAAGTTGATATGGCATCTTTTGCTTGATATAGCGGAAGCACTGGGAGCAGCAAGT
Organism: Lissotriton helveticus; assembly: GCF_964261635.1. NCBI lineage: Eukaryota > Metazoa > Chordata > Amphibia > Caudata > Salamandridae > Lissotriton > Lissotriton helveticus. The sequence continues at coordinate 1,307,389,896 of NC_136061.1, forward strand.
TGTACTAATAAGAAGCGAGTGTGTGGGGGGACTCTGGGGCGGCGGCGGCCACACCCAGAGCCATGACGGAGTTACAGGGCGATCCAATGCAGGAAGGTACAGTGGGGTACCCTCTACAGGAGCACCGGAAGGGTGCGAGAGCAGAATTATCCCCAGGGAGATCCACGCTGTGATGGATCCTGGAGGACCGACGGCGCCCCGTTAGTCCTTCGGGCGGTTGTAGACCTGAGCAACCGGGGGTTCCACAACGCTCCACCCCCCCCAGGGGGAGGGGCGTGAGCAAGGGGCGGAATAGAGGTCTGCCGAGGGGAGGGGTTAGACCTTCCCCCGAAACTGACAACGCCCCCGCGGTTAACACCCCGGGGGGTTATGGCTCATCAGGTGGGCGGGTCGTGAGAGGCGGCCTGCTCATGGATCACCCGTAAGATAACCCAACATGTTGGAATAATGTATGTGCTAATAAAGCTGCAACAACTTTCTCCAACAAATCATAGTGTGATGTATGTTATTTGGGAAAGTTGGAGGAGGAGCGGTCCGGGGTATGGGCCGATATTGGCACTATGACTGGCTGCCCCGGGCCACCAAAGGTGGCTACCTACGAGGGCGGCCACCCTTAGTTCCAGAGGATGGCACAGACCTCGGTACGGTCTAGTGTTGGGGGGACCGGAAGGTCCCCCAGTGATTTCACTTCCGGTTTGGGGAGGGGTCCGAGGAGGCTATATAACCTAGGGGGCGAGGGTCAAGCGCCCTCTTTGTTCCTGGCCGCTGCTCGTGCTGACCCTCGCCCTCCCCTGTCCGGACCCCGAGCTGGTGACTGCCCGTTGCTGTTTTTCCCTCCCATCCGCTTACCCTGCTTTCGGGCAGTAAGTGGGGGGGGGGTTGCTATTAATATTACTGTCTTTCGTGTTGTAGGCGGAGTTACAGGGTGATCCAATGCAGGAAGGTACAGAGGGGTACCCTCTACAGGAGCACCGGAAGGGTGCGAGAGCAGAATTATCCCCAGGGAGATCCACACTGTGATGGATCCTGGAGGACCGACGGTGCCCCGTTAGTCCTTCGGGCGGTTGTAGACCTGAGCAACCGGGGGTTGCCACAACACTCCGCCCCCCGAGGGGGAGGGGCGTGAGCAAGGGGCGGAATAGAGGTCCGCCGAGGGGAGGGGTTAGACCTTCCCCCGAAACTGAAAACACCCCCGCGGTTAACAACCCAGGGGGTAATGGCTCATCAGGAGGGCGGGTCGCGAGAGGCGGCCTGCTCTTGGATCACCCGTAAGATAACCCAACATGTTGGCATAATGTATGTGCTAATAAAGCTGCAACAACTTTCTCCAACAAATCATAGTGTGGTGTCTGTTATTTGGGAAAGTTGGAGGAGGAGGGGTCCGGGGTATGGTAGAGGATCGGTCATTCCGGCAGAGTGCGCCAGGTTGTAATTTCAAAATCCACAAGTAAATTAGGGAATCACTCAGGGGGTCTTAGAAAGGTAGATTGTATTTTCCAGTAAGACGTTTCGACTGACAAGCAGTCTTATTCACACACATGTGAGGTACAAGATTGGTTACATACAGAATCTCCGAAATAAAAGAAGGACTAGAGAGGGGTAAAATAAGTACCTAAACACAGCATCCATTTTGGAATGTGAAATTTAAGCAGTCTAAATACCAATACTTCATTGTATTATGACCTAAAGAGCACGAGCTGCTGTGTCACTCTGAAAATCAGATGCCATATATATTCAAGCATAATTGCAGGATAAACCCTCTTAAGAAAACTTACTAGAGATGTTCCCTGATTATCATGTGCCAAATGCGTCTGAGGCTTCAAACTTGCAACAATGATGGCACTCATATTGGCTTGCATATGAATACTGAAAACAAAGCACATGCTTATAAACAAGTGGAAATCCATCAAATAAATTACAGCTACCTCATGTGCCATGTGCAATATTAAATTAAATAACAAAACTAAACAAGTTCATCTGAAGACAGCCCCCGGGTGCGGCTGAGCCCAGGAATGCACAGTTTGGGCTATGCGCAGCCTAGTGCTAGAGTTCCCTTCAACATAGTGCATGAGTCAATAGATGATGAATGATTCACACCGACTTGATCAAGTATGTCCATGTGTGGCATAGGGCTCGACTAGTCGTAGACCCGGGAATGGGGAGCCAGAGAGGTGTTATGTGCGGAAACAGGGCAATGTGATCAAATTCTCTATCATACAAATCAAAAAGGGGAGATCTGAGTGATACACCCACGTACCTCAGCCAACCACAGGTTTAACAAAATAACTGATATGAAAACCTGTGGTTTACAAAATTGAATTAACGCACTGTGAAACTAGGAAAAAAATGGATCTTATCTGTGACGTGCCCTCCACAGCTTAAACGTGATGTGTTTTTCAAAAAGGGTAGAATGACTGGATGATAGTCTTCTCCTCCTGTCGGTCCCTCCCTTTTCCCCTACACAAGGGAGCACCCAGTATAAGTCAAAACAAAACCCTTTCTTTCCGTTTATATATTTCTTCATTATTGATTCGCACAGATAAATACCTGTGCCTCGGTCAGCTGTTCCTCTGGTTATTAAAATGTATTTATGAAGTGGTTTTATCATTGATTTGCACAATCTGTTTTGTAAATTAAAGCAGGAGATATAATTTCTACCAAAAAAAAGTCTTATTGGTTGTGTGTTTTAAATGTATGAATGAGCATGAGTTATTACTTGTGTTGATAATTGAGGAAGAACCACATAGGGAACATTACACCATGGCTAACCTTTGTAGATATTAACCCCTTGGGTGCTCATGATGAGTTAAGCTCGACATGGCACACAGTGCTCGTGTGCTCATGCCAAGCTCAGCTCTTCATGACCCTTGGCCCCCGAAATCCCTCTGAGCTCTTCCTGACACCCGGCCCCCGAAATCTCTCTGGTGCGGGCACCAGAGGGATTCCCTTTTCTCCCCCAAAGCCTTGGGAGCTGGGGAAGAGCTTCCCTAGCTCCCGAGGCCCCCCCTTGTTTCCATGAAATGACGATCAGCGCGCACGTCGCACTGACGTAATTATAGTGAAACCAAAACTGAAATGAGCCAAAAGGCTCTTTTCAGTTTCAGTTCCTACGTGCTCAGGGGGCTATCTCAGCCCCCTAAGCATGTAGAAACTCAGGAGAGGTATTGTTGGAAAGTAGAGAATCTCCGCTTTCCAATGGTACCCCTCCCCAGTGGATCCCTGCTTGGGGATTGCCCCAGGAGGGCAATCCCCAAGCAGGGACCTACCCACTAGGCACCAGGGAGGGGGGAGCGGCCCCTTGGGCAAGGGCCTTCGCTCCTCCCATTATTTGTTTGCCATAATTAGTCTTTCTGCCAACCATGGGGGGTAGACGGGGGCATTTGCCCCAAATCTGCCCCCGGGGGGTAGAAAGTACACTAGACACCAGGGATTTTTATAGGATATTTATTAGGGGTGGGGCTGCCCTGGGGGGTAGAAAGCGGCTACAGGGATTTTTTATGGGATATTTATTAGGGGTCGGGGTGCCCAAAATGGGCATGCCGATGCCCCCACCCCCGCCCATAAAATTACAGTCTTTCTGCCCCCCCTGTGGGGCAGATGGGGCAGTAGCCCCCAATCTGCCCCCCTGGGGGGACAGAAAGGCCACTAGACGCCAGGGATTTTGTTTTTGTACCATTATTTTAAGGTGGGGGCTGCCCGATACGGGCACGCCAATGCCCCACCCCATCACCATTACAGCCTTTCTGCCCCCCCTGGGGGCACATGGGGCAGTAGCCCCAAATCTGCCCCCCGGGGGGGTAAAAAGCCCACTAGATGCCAGGATTATTTTGGGGCAAACCTGAATTAGGGTGGGGGCTGCCCAAAATGGGCATGCCCCACCCCCTCACACCCAAAAATGAAAGCCTTCCTGCCCCCCCTGGGGGGCCTATGGGGCAGGAGCCCCAATCTGCCCCTCGGGGGGGGCAAAAAGCCCTCTAGATGCTAGGGATTTTTTGTGCAAATTTTTATTAGGGTGGGGGCATTGGCATGCCGATCTTTGGCAACCCCCACCCTAATTAAAATGTTCTCAAAAATATCTCTGGCATCTAGTAGGCTTTATGGTCCCCTGGGGTCAGATGGGGGCATTAGCCCCCAATCTGCACCCCCGGGGGGGCAAAAAGCCCACTAGACCCCAGGGATTTTTGGGGAATTTTTTTTATTAGGGTGGGGGAATTGGCATGCCCATTTTGGGCAGCCCCCACCCTAATTAAAATTTGCCCAAAAAACTCCCTGGTGTCTAGTGGACTATCAGACCCCCTGGGGGGCAGATGGGGGCATTAGCCCCCAATCTGCCCTACCGGGGAGGGGGGGGGGGGGCAAAAAGCCCTCTAAATACCAGAGTTTTTTGGGGCAAATTTTAATTAGGGTGGGGGCTGCCGAAAATGGGCATGCCCATGCCGTCATGCACTTCCCCGCAAAAATTACAGCCTTCCTGCCCCCCAGGGGGTCAGATGGGGCAGTAGCCCCAGCAAAAACTGCACGACAGCAATCAAAACATCTCTAGAGGGTGACCCGCAATTACCTGGTCTTCCTTCGACCCCTTCCCGGAAGCTGAGATCCTCAATTTAATCTCCTCCTCCAAGCCCTCATCCCACAGCCTCGACCCCATACCCTCCCAAATGGCCAAAGAGCTGAATCTCAGCCTTGCACCACTTTGGTGCGAAATCATAAACAGCTCCCTTAAAACTGGCATCATACCAGACTGCCTCAAAGTCGGCCAAGTCACGCCTCTTCTGAAGAAACCAGGCCTAGACACTAACGACATAAATAACTTCAGCCCGGTCTCCAATCTCCCCTTCCTAGCCAAAATCCTCAAAAAATGCGTGCTCTACCAACTGAATGAACATATTGACAATATTAATTTACTACACCACCACCAATCAGGCTTTAGAAAGGGCTGTAGCACCGAAACCGCAATCCTCAACGTCGTGGATGACAAGCGCAACTCCCTTGATTCAGACCATTGCTGTCTACTCATCCTTTTAGACTTGTCAGCAGCCTTTGACACAGTAGATGACAGGCTTCTCATCAAGGCCCTCAAAGAGCGGGTAGGTGCAGACGGAGTGGTCCTTCAATGGTTCTCCTCCTTCTTTCAAAATCGCCCCCAAAGAGTAAAAATCTAATCCTCTACATCTGACCTTCTCCCCGTGAACAGAGGTGTCCCCCAAGGATCCGTTCTCTCCCCCCAACTGTTCAACATATACATGGTACCCCTCACCACCATTCTGAAAAAAGCCAACATCCATTTGTATCTATATGCAGATGACACCCAGATCTACTTGGAAACCTCCTCCTTTATCGACATTCTAAGACTCAACAATACTCTCAGAGAAGTCGAAGATACGAAATCAGCGAACCACCTTAAACTCAATCAAGGAAAAACCGAGATCCTCCTCATCTCCAACAAGGAAGAAAACCCGCAAATCATGGAATGGCTGAAAGCAATCAATGCCCTCAGGAAGAATCTCACCCTGACAAACTCGGTAAAATCACTCAGAATCACCCTTGACCACAAATTATCCATGACTAACCACATCAAGAACTCCACTAAGAACGCCTTCCTCAATCTGAAGCCCCTCAATGAAATCAAACCCACAAGCCACCCAATCTCTGGTGCTGTCCAGACTGGATGGTGGGAACGCAGTCCTCTCCGGTACACCCCTCTCCCACCTAGCACCACTCACAACTACCCTCAATGCAGCTGCCAGAATGGTCTCCAGAGTCAAATAATTTGACCACATATCTCCCGCACTCAGAGATCTAAAATGGCTCCCAGTGGAAATGTGTGCCAGCTTCAGTACTGCCTGCCTTACACACAAAGCCTTGCACACAGGGAAACCGGAATACCTAGCTTCTAAACTCAAGAAAGCTGGCCAGTATAGTAATCTCAGGAGTTCCAACTCCCTCCTACTCATCCCCTAAAAAAGCACAAACAAAAAACTGCAGCCCGCTCTTTTGCAGGCAACGCTCCAAAAATCTGGAACTCCATCGCTGTGGACATCAGAACTACCCCCTCCTTTCCAAAATTCAAAAGCCGCCTAAAAGTCCTCTACCTCAACCGTGCCTTCCCGAACTCAATTATGTGACTCAAACGCTTCCACCAGGCAGTCACTGGTCATCCCGCACCTACTGCCTACATCATCCCCTCTCCCCAACCCACCACCTTGGCTCATCATCTCTGGGAGAAAATTCTAGCATAAAACTTTGTCTATGCATCGAGACTAAATCTTGAAGACTCTACCTCAATGGCGCACCTCGGAGCCCTGACCTCTCTACCTCAACCTCACACCTCAGGCAATCAACACAATTGTAATCTCTGAACACTTATGATTACGTCTATCTTGTTCTATTATCCTGTATTTTACCTCTCTCCATCCTGTTGTAAAGTGCTCCGATACCCTCAGGTCTGGCCAGCGCTATAGAAAACTTCTAAAATAAAATAAATAAATAAAATAAACTCTGGGAGTTACTAGAGTTTGAACTGCCTGTTTGAAGTCATTTGCGGGTAGGAAGGGTTTCAGTTTTCTTAGTGTGTTTATCTGAAAATTTGCACCTTTTGTTGCCGCGCTGATGTGTTTCAGCATGTTTAATTTATTATCTAGGGTTATTCCCAGAGATTTAGCGGAATCAATGATAAGAGGTTGACCGTTGAGTGCCGTTAGGTGCTCCATCCACTCGCGGACGATCGTTGTTTGGTTGAGAAGGGCGATTAAGAGGAATTCTGTTTTTAGTGTGTTTAGTTTTAAGGGGTTCTTAGCTAGCCAAATCTGTGTATCTTGAAGCGTTGAGTTAAGGGACTTGATGTCTTCAAGAGGTTGGACCTTAATGTAGAGTTGTGTATCGTCTGCGTACATGTGGTATTGGATATTTGCGGAGTTGAGAAGCTCCGTGAGTGGTTCCATAAACAGATTGAAGAGTGTTGGGGAAAGGGAAGATCCCTGAGGTACTCCCAAAGTGGCAGGGGTTGAATTAGATAATGATTGGTTGATCTTGAATCTTTGTGTTCTATTTTGGAGGAAAGAGGTGAACCAGCTTAATACTGTTCCAGATAGCCACATTCTATGCTTCAGGAGGTCCAGTAGGTTGTTGTGTTTGACTGTATCAAAGGCTGAGGAAAGGTCACGGAGGATTAGCAAGCAGGCTTTGTTTTGATCCAGTATTTGTAGTGCATCATCAATTATGTGGGTCATGACTGATTCTGTATTGTGTCCTGATCGAAAGCCTGATTGGATTGGTCGAGTAGGTTGAAGGGGTCTATGTGGAAACTAAGCTGCGTGAGGACACATTTTTCGAGTAGTTTGGTAAGGGTCGAGGTGTTGGATATTGGGCGATAGTTATTCAAGTCAGATGGGTCCGCTGATACTTTCTTAAGGATGGGGGATACCTGATCAGCTTTGAGGATGTCAGGGATGGTTTCTTGCATGAGGGAGGAATTTATGATCCTAGTCCATAGGGGCACTAGCAGTGGCATGAAGGTCTTTAGGTGGGATGCTGGGAGGGGGTCAGTGAAGTGGTTGGAAGGATTCAGAATACTGCGCGTGTTTAGGATAGTTTCTTCATTGTAGAAGTTGAAGGTGGTCCAGGAGGCATTGTTCTTGAGGTCGAGTGTTGTGGAGCAGTTGGACGTGGACCCCACTGTGGTCCGTGAGGAGATTGTGTGTGTATCGGGAAGTGATAATAGACCGCTAAGTAGGTCTGTCTTTACTTTTTCAGTCTTTGTTGTGAAAAAGGAGGCAAGATCCTCACACTTGGGGAGTGTATCCGGGTTGACTTGAGGGGAGTGGTGGACACCCTTAGACTTAGCTTTGATTATTTCGAACAATTTTTTGGGGCGATTCTTAGCTTGGTCTAGTTCAGTGCGTATGTAATCCGCTTTTGTTCGTCTAATCCTTCTGTAGTAGGCATTTCTTGTGCTTCTTAGTAGTTTGAGGTGGGCAGTGGATGGGACGGCTCTCCATTGTCTTTCAATAGCTCTCAATGATCTTCTGTCTTCATTTAGTCTACCATCATACCAGGGGTTTGAGTTCTTTGTGGTGACTCTTTTTAATTGTAGGGGGGCTAAGGTGTCAAGTACCCTGTTCATCGAGTGGAAGTAGTGATTTGTCAAGTCCTGAACATCATTGGATCCATCAGGTGGGGGCGCAAGGGTGTGACTAGCGGATGTGAGATCGACCGGATTGATGTTTTCTAGGTTCCCCTTCCAGATTTTTGTTCTTGTAGGTTGGGCAGAGAGTAGTTTAACTACGTCCTTGATATAGAAAGTGATAATGTGATGGTCGGACCAGTCACATGGGAGAATCGATTCCAGCTGGGTAGAGTCTGATTTAGAAATTATTAGATCAAGGATTAATCCTTTGTCAAGAGTGGGGCTGTCAAAAATATGGGTCAAATTGAGGTCAGATAAGAAAGCTTTGAGGCTATTGACCTCTGGGTCATCAAGATCATGCCAGTGGAGGTTAAAGTCCCCCAGGAAGATCTCTGTATTCTGTTGTCCTACATTTGTCGCTAAAATATCCATCATGTGTTCGATGAAGGTGAGGTTGTTACCAGGAGGATAGTAGAAAGAGTGTAGTAAGCATATTGGCTTGCTATTGCTAGTAATGTGTAGGCAAAGGTATTCACAGAAAGAGAACATTGGGGTGTTATAGAGGCTCACAGAGATGTTGTTCCTATGAATGCAGGCAATACCACCGCCAGTCCTATCGGGTCTATCTAGTCTTGTGATGTAGTAGTTTGGGGGAACTAATATGTCTAGAATGGGCGTGGATGACTCAGTTAGCCAGGTTACAGTTAAAATTATAAGGTCAGGTTCATTGGTTATAATAAGGTCAGCTATGTCAGTGGCATGACGTGCTGCCGATCTACAATTTAATAGGATGCATTTTGACTGGACCTTGGTCGAGGTGGTGTTCTGTTCATGGGAGATGGGTACTCTTGTGAGGTGGCTTTCAACAATACCTCTGGGAGCGTGTTTTGTCCATCTAGAGGCATTGGCATGGATGGGTTGGAATAAGGACCGTTTCTGTGTATTCTCTAAGTGTTCTGGTCCATCAGGTAGGGATTGATGTTCATAGGAGTGAAGTAGGGAAGTAAGATGCGCTTGCAAAAGAATTACCTGTAAACGCCTCCTCTGGATTTACACTGGCCTCTAGAAAAGTGAAAAATGTAAAATTTAACCTGTGAAGAATTCTCGCAAAAAATAGTTTACAAAAAAGTGTGTAAAATGTTATTGTGAGAAATACCGCCTTTAAAAGCCATTTTCTGAGCCGGATTTTCTTGTATCCTTTTAGTTACTAATTTCTAAAGTCGAGGAACGTTGCAGACTTTTGAAAAAACGTTGCAAAGTTTTTAGAGAGAGATGTTTAAACCTACACACACCCTTACTGGCTTCCAATCAACTGCTGTTTAACACTTCCTTCTTCTGGGTCACTACTTTGATCATTTACTATTTCCAAGAGAATCTGATTGGGTGGGAAGTCATTTCCTTTGCAAGTAGTCCCTGTATGGATGACACCTCTCCATGTACACTCTCAGACTGACCAATCGCGAAAATCTTTAAAAGTCTAGTTGCATCTATTTTTAAGACTGTCCGTCGTTGTGCTCAACAGCACAAGCGACCCTCTATTGAAAGCTAGCGTATTCAATTTAAAACACAATTACAATATGTAGTACTAGTTTCTCGGCCTAAATAATACAGTTATTGAGGTCAGAAGACAAGGCAACTCACCATCTTCCATGCCAGGAGGTGTGCCCTGCTTGTTGTAAACAGACCGAGGAGAATGATATCCAGCGGAATCAATGTTCTAATATAATAATGCATGTTTTTTTTTTGTTTTTTTAATCTTCCAAATGGAGGTCAATCCAGATTAGTCACACTGTCCTTCTTTGCTTAAAGACCTGCAAGGCGGTTCATTGCGGAAACAATGAGTTTTTACAAAAAACACAATTCAAAATCTGATGTTGCAGGTTACAGATGGGTGGCTCAGTTAGCTCCGAACCACATTGCAGTTCTTATATAAACATATATTATGGCTCAGTAACCTAGCGCTATTACCGACCTGTACTTACAAAGCAGAAGACATAAACTGCCTCGCAGGTAATACTTCCGAGTAGCAAATCAATCACATGTTCATGAAATTAGGCCGGAAGAACAGCAGATTGCCTCCCAGTGCTTGCTGGGAGTGACATTCGGTCACCTCAGCAGGTGCTGGAGTCCTGCTCTATTTGAACTTGCAGTGTACACCTGTGATATTCATCCACTGGCCAAGCTAAACACTCTGACTAAGCGGACTAATTGCGTTTGCAATGCACAAGGGGTCCTGGAAAGCAGGCCCTCATAATTTAGAAAGGTAAATCTTTGGAACTTGGAGATGGACAGGTATTTGGGCCAATTGAGCTTGGGGGAGGAGCAACTAAGAGTTCGAGAGAGAGAGGCTTTGAAAGGATCAGAAGTAGGCTTGATACAAGGAGGTTAAGTAGATTTCTGTGTTTGCTTCAGAGATCCCATGAGGTGACTTCTAAGTTGTTAGTGAACGTTTGGGAGAGCCACAAGAAGTGCATGATTGTTTGACCCAAGTGTATTCTGTATCGTAGTTAATTTAACACACTTGCTACATAATGCATTACTTTTTGCCTAATTTGCAGATTTCAACAAAAATGCTTTTGGCTTCAACAGATCAAGAGGTATTTGGAAAAGCACATCATATGGTGCAGTGAAATAGCAGACCTTTTCCTAAAATTAAATGGTTACCTTTGAATCGCCGATTGCTATATTCAGTTGTTAAATTTGAACTAACAGGGTGACATTTTGGTCTATGCAGTAATGATGTACATAAAATGGTAAAATAATGTTAAAGATTAGGTTGCGTTATGATGCATAATTCAGGAACCCACCTCACAGAGATGTAAAATTGGCAGTAGACCAGTTGTGAGCTAAGAGTTGTTTCCACCATTTGTTCACAGAGCAGAGGAGAGAGCAGTGGAAGGATTTATCTTAGTTTGTGTGGTAGATGGAAACAGCTGCTAACCCCGTCATTGGTCGTACTCGCAGCCCCTTTACATTGCCTGTGTTATGTGTTGTTCTAAATAAGGGTCTCTAGTTGTTAGAGGTAGGCACCTTTCTCCAAGTAGGGGCCCTTGTTTCAGTCAGGGTAAGGGAGTTACACACTTTCTATAACCCTGCTCACCCCCTTGGGTGCTTGGCACGAGTAGACAGGCTTATCCCAAAGGCAATGTGTAAAGTATTTGTACTCCAAACTCACAGTAACACAGTGAAAACACCACAAGTGGACACCACACCAGTTTATAAAAATTAGGTCTCTTTATCTAAACTAAACAAGACCAAAATAACAAAACTCCAACATACATGCATCAAAATATAACTTTTAGAACAATTACTTTATAAATAGCACTTGTAGAAACATATTGCTCCACCTGAAGCTATTCAGACGTTGTGACAGGCATAAATCCAAAGTACGTAGACGACCCCGAGGTACGTGGCATCAGGAAGGCCAATAACTGCAGGCATCAGCAGGCATCAAAGGGCATCAAAGCTGCGGTGCAGGTGGGGTGGTGCGACGTGCACTTCACAACTGGTGCCCCAGCCTCTGTGATGGTTGCAGCTTCACTGGCAGCATCGCTGACAGCGTCAGAGTTGTTTTTATTGCTATGCAATACCAACAACACAATTCTCAGGGCACAGGAACTGGAATTGGTGCCCTTTTGAATGCAGGAGTCCACAGAGGAGTCCAGGTGCTGGTCAGTCAGCTGCAGGTGAAGTCTTTGTGTCCCCTAGACTTCAGAACAGGAGGCCAGCACACACAAGCCCTTAGAGATTCTTCTTCAAGTAGGTTCACAGCATAGCTCCAGTCTTCTCCTTGGCAGAACCAGCAACTGCAGGCCAACCCTATAAAGCACACACAGCAAAGGAGCAGTACTCCGCCTTACAGCTCTCCAGCTCTTCTTCTTAGCAAGGGTTCCTAAGGAGTCCAGAAGTGATCTAATTCTCTGGGGCTTAATGTCCTATACTTATACCCAATTTTCTCTTTGTTCTCTTTGTGGCAAGGGTCTTTGAGCCTTGTCCAAACCAGTTCTGTCCTCTGTGGTGCAGCATCACTACTGGAGGTGGAGACAGAATTGTGCAGAGGAGACACTGCCTATTGAGGTGCTAGTGAAACTCCTGCCACTGTCTAAATGCAGCCAGGGTCAGGGGCGTAGCTAGAGCTTGTGGCGCCCGGGGCTATCCCTCAGAGTGCCGCCCCTGGGTGGGGGTAGTAACGCCGCTAATAGTTACCTCGATCATTCAAGTTACATAAACACATACATGACACAGTCCAGGGCTTCACAGTTGTGAATACACCGGTGACCGCAGTACAAAGGAGAACACACAGACTGCCACCCTGCAGGATTTCAGGAAGGGCCTAAAAACATGGTTATTCGATTGACGTCCCTCATCAGCAGCAACGCCCCACCCTCCAGGGCCTCGATACCCTCACAGGTGACAAGTAGCGCTATGAAAATCCTGTTTGTCAGTGGCATAGTGGGGAGTGGGTGGGGTGGCAGGCCCACTGAGGGCAGGCACCGCCCAGCAGGTGTCACTCATGTCTCGATCTGGTGACGTCAGGCCTGGGCTGTACTCTGATTGACTGGTGGCCCATTGCGGCGGCCTTTATAATTTATTTGGGGACTGGGGACACTGACTGACACTACTGTAAAGTGTCAGACAGTGAGTGTCCCCAAATAACTTTAAAGGCCGCTGCAACAGGCCGCCTGTGCCACGCGGCCACCGCCCGCAAAATAGTGCCGACCCTGTAGCTAGGCCACTGCATATAGAGCCTGAAAAAGAATCCGTTCCAGTTGCACTTTCTAAATTCGTCCGGTGCTAAGACCCTACCCACTTAAATACTTGTTTGACACTCTCTCTTACCCCACTTACTTCATCTTTTAATGTCCATTCAATATTAAACTTACTCTCAGCCTTGCAGTACCACATTCACTCTCTCTGTTGCTCTCTCTTTCACTCTCTCTTTCTCTATCTCTCTCTCGCTCTCTCTCTCCCCCTCTTTCTCTCTCTCGCTCTCTCTTTCTCTCACTCCCTCCCCCTCTCTTTCTTGACCTCTCTCTCTTTTTTCTCCCTCTTCCTTTCTCTCTCTCTCCATCTCTCTTGCTCTCTCTCTTTTTTCTCCCTCTTCCTTTCTCTCTCTCTCCATCTCTCTTGCTCTCTCTCTCTTTCTCTCTCTCCCCCTCTCTTTGTCTCCCCTCTCGCTCTCTCTCTCACTCTCTCTCTCCTTTGCTCTCCCACCCACAAGTCCCCACTCAGAACTTTAAAATGTAGATGTGGTAGAACCGGGCCTGGTTGTAGGTAGGATGTTACTTATATCACATTTCTGGATGCAATGACAGAAACAGCAAAATACAAGTCAGGCGGCACACTATGCTATTAACACAGATTTTTAGCATAAGTTTTTTAAAGCCACACCCTTAATTAAATCGGCCACCCCCTTTGAGAGACCCCCCAGTTTTTTCATCCCACTTAAAGCCCTGTTGACAGTTATGCTGTCACTCTCTAAATATCCCCTCTGAAAACTCTCCAGTGACAGTCTTACCTCACTCGTCGTGACTCGCTCCAGGGTCTCTGTGGCAGGTATGGGTGGTTATTTCAGCAACCAGACCAATCCCCAGAGAGCAGCACTGCCATTGACTGCCCCCACAGCAACAGGCCAGAATGAGCGCGAGAGAGTGTAGTGGTGAAGCGCGTGACGCGTCACTGCTATGTCGTTCTTATCGCAGGGGCAGGGCTTGCCCGGCCAAAATAAAGCATTTAATGTCGCCCAGCAGGGCCGTCATTGGTAGCGCTCGTGCGCTACAAGATTGATTGACGGCCCTGAAGGCTGGGACCGTGGACGGATGAACAAAAGCAGGTCATGTGCGTGCAGCGCGCAGCACGCACTTTCAAACTGCCAGGGATTGGTGGCGTGGCCCGTTGCGGCCTCGGCGGCACTTATAATTTATTTGGGGACACTGTGTCCCCAAATAAATCATAAGGGCTGCCGCGGCTGCAACGGGCCACCAGTGCTGTGCGGCCGCCCTCGAAATTGTGCCACCTAGGGCGGACCGCCCCCTCGCCCCCCCTAGCTACGCCACTGTATATAGCGCTTACAACCCCTGACAAGGCATCAAAGCGCTTTTTCGGCGAGTAGCACGCTACTCCGGGACCCATAGAGGATTAGTGTTGAATTAGTATAATGAAACATGAAAGTACATTTTAAGTGGTGGATAGGTTAGTCAGTTATTTGGATTTGGAATGATAGCATAAGGATAGAGGAGGACAAAGGTTTGTATCTATATAGCGCTTGTTGAGGCACGCTATTTAGGAAGCCTACAAAGGATTAGTGGTGAATTAATATGGTGAAATATGAAGTAATTTCAGTGGTGGATATTAGTCTGTTACTTGGAGTGAGAAGTATAGCGGAGGGATAAAAGGGGAAAAAAGATTTGCATTCATATAGCACTTGTTACCCCTGATGGGTGTTGAAGCGCTTTTCTGGCAAGTAGCACGCCACTCCGGAACCCATAAAGGATTAGTGTTGAAAATTAATATAGTAAAAAATATGAAGTACTTTGAGTAGTCTATATTAAATCGTCAACGTTTCTTCAATATTTTGCATCACCTTCGGTTCTAGTAAGCTGAAGAAAGAGTTAATCTTATAACGCTCATGAGCTTGATGCTCAGACACACTGTGGGGGGAGATATAAAAAGACTCACCTCAGAAAATTACGAGGTGAGAGAGCCAGATCCCATAATTGAAAATAATCTATTTAAACATTTACAATTCTCTACATTCGTTGAACCAGCTTTTGCGTTCTAAAAAAAGAGCACACTTCCGATATCACTATTGACCCTTTCATTTTTTGTGGTCGCATTTCAGAGTTGCAATACATTTGATTTTTGGGAGTACATTCATATAAATGGTTAAAGACTGAATGGTAATCTCAGGTGATGTTCTATTTTAGACGACTTCTGGATAATTCAAAAGAAATGGTGATGCGAACTAGCACAAACCAGATTGGAGATAATGTTAAAAATAAATAAAGCTTCAAAATCATTTGTGTGCTATTACAAATAAATGAAGCTTCTAAATCCTTTGTGTACAGTTGACAAGTGTATTTCAATAAACATGAAAGGCGTGATGTAATTTGACAGAGGACCACTCTGCAGGTTACCCGACCCTAATATATTTTCTCCCCAAAGGCCCAATCTACCATTTATAGGTCGCGTTCTCCGATTATTTACTTTTGCTAGCGGTTGATTTGACCTATGATGTACTTATTTGAGACAGTATTGTTCTCTCACCTAGCTGCAAAATCTCTTCCCTCACCTAAGGTGCGGCAGTCCCTGCACCTCGTTTGTTTTTCTTCCCGCCATTCCATTGCACTAATGTAAACAACATTAAGCCAGCAGTGCGGCCGCCCGCAAAATAATGCCGCCTGGGGCGGACTGCCCCCACCGCACCCCCCTAGCTACGCCAGTGGCCAGGGTCTAGTCAGCCCAACTATGAGTCAGCCATGAAAGGCAGGGCACACCTCAACCACCCTTGTGGCTGTCTACAGTGAAGGCACTCCCCCAGCCCCTGCCACTCCAAATCCAGTCAGTAATTACACAAAACAGCATAGGCACACATAATTATTAAATAAGAAAATGTCTAATTAGTGGCATTTTCAAGCACACAATTTAAAAACTATCTCCCTAAAAAGTTGTGTTATTACATTCTGAGTTGAGAGAGCCTAAACTCCATTTCTCTATTGTGTCCCAATTGAAAGTTAGACTAGATCTCACAAAGCAACGCCCATGTTAGGCTAAGGGACAGATAGCCTTTCAATAGTGAAAAACGAAATCATCAGTATTTCATTACTAGTACATGTAAAATTCACCAATACATGTCCTACCATTTACATACACTGCATCCTGCCCATGATGGTACCTTGCACCTACCTGAGGGGTGCCTTACATGTAAGAAAAGGGAAGGCAAGGGCCTGGCAAGTGGGTGCACTTGCCAGATCAACATGACAGTTTACACTGTGTACACGGACACTGCAGTGACAGGTCTGAGATGCATTTACAGGGCTACTCATGTGGGTAGCACAATCAGTGCTGCGGGGACACTAGTAGCATTTGATTTACAGGCCCTGGGCACACATAGTGCACTGTACTAGGGACTTGCCAGTAAATCAAATGTGCCAATCATGGATGACCAATCATAGTAACAATTTGCACAGGGAGCACTTGCACCTCGACACTGATCAGCATTGGCAAAGTGTCCAAATCATCTAAGTCAGAAAAAACTAAATCCAGCATACCATAAAAAATACAGGAGGCAAAAAAGTCAGCGGAAACCACACCAAGGATGCCTGCCAGGTGTAACGTGTTTTATTTCATGACAATAATATTTTCAACCTCTGCACTGACCGAACCACTAGATAGTCAGGTAAGTAGATTGAGAGTAGATGTGGAATTTAGAACAATAAATATAGACTTACCTAGACAATGTAGTTAAGGCCATTTAGTGGATGTGACATCAATGTAGTTTGCTGTAATCAACCTCGATAGAGTGGCATACTACTCAGCATTGATTTGCACATTTCTAAGGTTGCTCCAAGAGATCTTCAGGAACAGGGAGAGTACATCCCCTCTGAATACCAATAATTAGGGCTTACATTTTGTTTTGTAACTACTGAGCTGTAGCCTGTTTTCCTCCATCCAAGTTTCAACATTACCAGGAAATTGGAGGAGTCCTGCCTCTAGTGTCTAAAAGGATTTTCGGCTATAGATACCGGCTGGACTACCATGTTCTTCAGTGCTTGACCATGTGTGTGCTTGGGCATAAATGTATCGAACAAAATAAAGTAAATTTACTCTGTTCAACCGAAAAGGCTTAATTATTCCTCTCTTCCTGCCTATTCATTAGTGAATGACTGGAGGGTAACTTGCTAAGGAGCATCTGGCGCAGCAGGTGCAGAGGGAGCATTGCATGATACACTTTATATGGGGAATCTGGAAAAACTGAGAAGGTTGGCAGGGGTTCCTGCTTCTTGCTTTGAGCCCAAAGGCTCCACAGGATGAATTGTGGAATTATCGTCAGACACAGGCCTGAAAACATTGAAGAGCTGGCAGTGTGAAGTGTGGCCGATGCCAGCTCTCCAGGCAGGAGCTGGGCTAACGCCCAGGCTGCCCCGTGCCAGCACTTTAACAGGCCTGCTGAAACAAGAAATTGGAGAACCCGGTGCATATCAAGTGCTGCAAGTTTACTCAACTCTAAGCTTGCTCCCCCAGTGTGTACTGGAATGCCAGTGCATCGCACCCTTGACCTGCAGCACACACCTGTTGAAACAAAGCCTTACCGTTGTTAAACATAGGGCAATCCAACGTCATCCTTTTCCGATAGGGCACATCTAGCATTGACATGCAGCTGTGCTAAGACTTTTCTTTCGCGCATAGAGTTTTAGGGAAAATTGCCCAACTTGAAGAAGCTGCAAAGACTTATGCTTTCCCCAAGCGAGTGAAATGTTTGACCTTTGCTACAAGTTAAGTTGCAAAATGTGAAATTACAGTGACAATTCGGCATACATGAACCATCACGTGCAGAAAACTGCATAAGGTAAACTTGCAGAGTAAAAGGCTGCATAATTTTCCATCTTGACTGGGTTGAATAAGACTGAAAATTATCTAGAACATTATTTTTGGAAGGCACTGAATATCTTTGCAGGGAACAATGCTATCTTGAAATGGGACTCTTCGCAAAAATTCTGAGCAGTAAAAAGTGGGACTATATCAAGTAATTTCCGGAAGCTGGCTTGAAGCCCTCCCAAACTTGCAGGTAAGTGCAGTGCCGATTTAAGCTTAGCGTTGATCCCCCAGGACTATTACTTCAATGTGAGCTTATTTAGATATAAGTTTTCATCATGGTCTAAACACTTTGCAAAGGTTGGTTATTTGTAGGCGTTGATGAGAATTTGTGTGCTGTAGTCTATTACCCGAGGCACATGCTTCTTGTGACTGTTGAAGAGCGGAAGTGAGGACCCCTCCCCCATTCCGCAAGAAAACCTATACAGGCTGACTACATCTAATACACTGAACATTTGCTGGTATTAGTTTATTAAGTCAATTCATAACCGCTTCAAGGGCAATCTTTGGGTCTCTTCAGCAATGCAGCATGCTCCACCACAGTGTAATTTACATACAGATTGAGGTATATCAAGGCGTTGGGTGGTCATTGGTGATGACGAAGAGAAAGTTCCAACTGAAGTTGGCCAATGCTAATTCTTTCGTGAGCTTGAACACGAGTTTAATAGCATTCGTTGTACAAATGGCCACCCTAGTGAAATAGAAACTGCCTGAATTCAGTTTGTTTTCTACTTTTGATTGATTTATCTATATCAGCAAGCTGAGTTGCTAGTACAATTACAGATCTTCTGAAAATAATGGACACTTCTCTTCACTCTAGGGACTTGTCTCCAGAATGGAAAGAAGCCCCCGAACCGCTCTTCCACCGTACTCCTTAATTTCGCTTTCTCATTAAACCAGCATTTTTTCTGCTCAGGAATACGCCTGGCTCAACCGAGCGGAGCTCCATTTGTTTTGTCGATTGCTCCTCGGGTTCTGCTGTAGAATATGCCACACACCAACATTATCACCATTCTCAGGAAAGGAAGGCTTATACCACAGACTTTGACACAACTGTTGGTGGGACATAGTTCAAGGCCTTTTTACTTATATTCCTGGTGCAGAGACTGTCTGCTGGCCCTCCGTATTATCTATAAAGGCCTGATAGATTGAACCACTCTCTCTCCACCATGGCTTAAACCTATAGGCTTATGTGCTTGTGACGCTGCATTTCAGAAATGCCTTTCATTGGCCCCTTCTCCCAGCAGAGGCCAGATTCGTTTTGTGTTTTGAGTTTCTCGGTTGGATTGACAAGCACTACATTGGAGTGGAGAACAGACGTTTTGATTTCACTGCATGTACTTGTGCAACATTTAACAGAGGCCCATGCCGTGTAAAATATGTCACTTTTTACTCATGCCTAACGAACATGTGATCTGTGTCCATCACCCGTATCTGTGTCCGGCCCAAATTGAAAACCATTCAAAAACATCCTCCGAATGCCTGGAGCCATCTGAAGGAATCCACATGAGTTTCAAGTGTAACAGATTCCTCCAATCTCCTTGAACTGTGAAACACTGCAGCTATTGTGGGATCCCTGATCACTTTACCACAGGGTACCTTGCAAAGGTAAATACACTTGAATTTCGTTGGGTCCCTCCTTTTAGTGCTCACAAGTGAAGCTCAGCACCTTAGTGAATCGCTGGCCTGGAACCAACCATACAGTTTTGGAATATAAGCTGTGGCCTCAAATCACCACGTGTTTAAACTTTGATTGCTTGGATGGTCTGTCCAGCTGTCCAGAGGAAAGAATGAACCAGGGGAAGACACCACTTTCCTGCGCTATTTGACACATGGAGTAGGTTCTGGAACCCAAGGAAGGAGTCTGCTGGTGTGGAGCGCTAAAGAGAATGAGGTAGGCTGGCAAGGCATTTAGATGACTGGACCAACCCCTAGAACTGTAAGCCCTTGCTGCAAAACATGTGTCACCAGGCCTGGTGCTCTCTGTTACTGTGGCATATGCTGAGATTATAGTTCTACTGTTACTTCTCAGGCTAACAAAATTCAATTGGGCTACAACAGAAAACTGTGTCTCTTCAACTTTGTGGTTCCTCTGAGGGAGAATGTTCCCCGCTTGCTAGGCTGCATCTGCCTCAAGACATTTCTAGGCCAGACCAATTCCTTTATAGTGGGGTGTCTGAGGTGCTCAACCTCGCCTGCATCTTGCTCCATGCTCTCCATTGCAGGCACTGTCCTATAAAGGCAAGTCCATGTCCTTCCCATTGAGGAGGCTGAGCTACCAGACTGATCATCAACATCGATCTCTGGGGATGAACCACCAGAAACCCTTGTGAAGTAACCCAATAACCCTTCCCACCATTAGTGTTCATGCAGGAGCTGCCTGCAAAGGGGATCTGCCAGAAGGTACCTGCCGAAAAGGACTGATCTAGCCCTTCCTGGTCAGATCACCACTGGCTAGCTCAGAGACTCCAATCCCAGCACACCTTTCACCTTGACCATAACAGGCCTCAAAAACACTGCGCTTGGTGCTGTACTTTTTCATACATAAATTCAGAAGGAGTAAGATTGAACTGTAAAATGCTTCAGACTCTGCTCCAATTGGTTTGCTAATTAACCTAGCATGCATTTCGAGACCACTACATAATAGTGCTTTGTCCTCAGATTAAACCAATCACTATTCTAAGACTGTGGATCACCACACTTGGATGATGATTTTGTACCATTTGACCGTAGGCAATTAAGAGCTGTTTACTTTTTGTACACGAGATGGCACTGGATGGAAATTGTATTTTATTGTGCATTATTTAAATGGTAACTGTGTCTGACTTTCTAACCCTACATCACCTTTCAACAGGAAGGCTGCACTGCTCAACCTCACGAATCCCTGACAATTTAAGCCTAAATAGCAAGCTGCTGGCATTTCAAGGACCCGTTCATTAATATGCAGCCAGCCGGGTTCAGATATAACAGCCAATACTTGTCACAAGATTCTGAGTCCCCCATGATCTGAGGATGGAGAGAGGCAGAGATTTCTAGTGCACTAGGTAAAACTGCAGTTTGCTTTTGAAGTGCTACTGATCAGATAATAAAAAGTTGTATTTCTCGGTATATTTCTTATCATTTAGCACCCTTAGCTGCTGCCTACCTTACAATATGGAAGCATTGTCATGGAGTAGGAAAAGAATTTAGCGGTGGACATTGTGTTCAATAGGCTAGTACCATCTCCATTACAGCCATACTTTTAGAAATGGTGGTTCTGGTTGGCTAGTGTATGCATCTTAGCCAGGCAGAACCTACCTCTCTAGTCAGGGTATGTAAGTTACACACCTAAGACAACCCCTACTCACCCCTTGATAGCTTGGCACAGAGAAGTCAGGCTTATCCCAGATGCAATGTGTAAAGTATTTGTGTACACACACAGAGACACACTAACAGAGTGAAAACACTAAAAAAGACTACACACCAGTTTATAAAAATAGCCAATATTTATCTGAATAAAACAAGACAAAAAGGCCAAAAATCCACACACAAATCAAGATATCACTGTTGAAAGATTCAATCAAGTATAGCTTTTAGAACTCAAAAAGAGCTCCGACTGGGGCTATTTGGTCTCCAGTAGACGATTCCACAAGGACAGTCCGACCTCAACGTAATGGGTAAGGAGTCAGGCAGACCCTAGTACAGTAGTTTGGAGGCGTTGTGAGAAACAAAGATGATGCAAAACACTGGGGAGTCCCCCATGATCTGAGGATGGAGAGAGGCAGAGATTTCTAGTGCACTAGGTAAAACTGCAGTTTGCTTTTGAAGTGCTACTGATCAGATAATAAAAAGTTGTATTTCTCTGTATATTTCTTATCATTTAGCACCCTTAGCTGCTGCCTACCTTACAATATGGAAGCAGTGTCATGGAGTAGGAAAAGAACTTAGCGGTGGACATTGTGTTCAATAGGCTAGTACCATCTCCATTACCGCCATACTTTTAGAAATGGTGGTTCTGGTTGGCTAGTGTATGCATCTTAGCCAGGCAGAACCTACCTCTCTAGTCAGGGTATGTAAGTTACACACCTAAGACAACCCCTACTCACCCCTTGATAGCTTGGCACAGAGAAGTCAGGCTTATCCCAGATGCAATATGTAAAGTATTTGTGTACACACACAGAGACACACTAACAGAGTGAAATCACTAAAAAAGACTACACACCAGTTTATAAAAATAGCCAATATTTATCTGAATAAAACTAGACAAAAAGGCCAAAAATCCATACACAAATCAAGATATCACTGTTGAAAGATTCAATCAAGTATAGCTTTTAGAACTCAAAAAGAGCTTCGACCGGGGCTATTTGGTCTCCAGTAGACGATTCCACAAGGACAGTCCGACCTCAACGTAATGGGTAAGGAGTCAGGCAGACCCTAGTACAGTAGTTTGGAGGCGTTGTGAGAAACAAAGATGATGCAAAACACTGGGGAGGTGCGGCATCACAGCAGTCAAAGTGGTGTCGGTTTTTACTGTTGCAGGGTAGGTGAGGCATCAATTCCTTACTGCCGGACATGGTAGGTGATGTGTTGGTACCTTACTGCTGCAGGGGAGGTGATGTGGCGGTGACAGTGCAGTACCTCTGTTACCTACTGTGGAACGGTGTTGATGCAAAAGCACTGGCATTGTCCAGGAATTGTGCTCTTCACTAGCAGTGCCCTCTGCTCTGATACAGGCACTGGTGTAGTGTCAATGCCTCAGTGAAGTCGGGCTGCAGTGTAAGTCAGGCAGTGTGTCGTGCTCTCCACAAGCAGTGCCATTTGCTCCAGTGCAGGCAGCAGCCCTGATGACGACATTGGCGTCAATAGATGGCTGTTGCTCGCAACTAGGGCTGTGGTGTAAAACGCGTCGGCATTGCATTTTCTGTTTTTCTAAAAAGAGACAGTATCAATGACACCTGTTTATTCCCTATTATAACTAATTGGTATAACATCTTAATAAGGAATTGGGTGGTAAAAAGGTTTTGTTCACCCTCTGAGAATAATTTGAGAAATATACTTTTTCGTTCCTTTGTCCTGAAACTGTTTATTTGATTTGTTCTGTATCTATTTGTGAGTACAATTGTCTTTTCATTTCAAATTTGTCACATATTGTGTTTTTGTAAATAATGTATGTTTTTGTGTAAACACTTGTACATGGCTTGAGGTGAAGTTGTGTAGTGTAGCTCCTATTTTCCCAATAGGCTCTGCGCATTGGAATAGTACCTACAGCAGTAAAGGCCTAGGCCAGACGTTAACTAGGTCTACTACTGTCGATACTAGACTTAATTTTTGGGTTTGCCAGCTAAGCTCAAGGATGGACATAGGTACGTCAATAAAGATGTCATACGACTTGCTCGTTAGCACATTCTTTTGCAAAAGTTCTCTGTGAAATCAAAACAATGGCCGCACGGATTTTCCAGGTTGTCATAGGTTTGATTTGTTATGAGAACGTCGTATGCCTTATCAGGGGCTGGAGGAATGTCGCTTGTCTAATTAGATCTCAAGCGTTATGACCTAATCAGATAACACGTTCCTGTGCCGTAGTGTGACTGCGTCAGATAACGGTATCTGCATCATGGGGGTTTTCTTGCCTCATGGGCTGACTGTTAGTTAACTAGCTAGGTAGTTTAACCAGAATAGGGTCAGGAATAGGGGGATCGATTCAGAACCTATAGAAAACCTATAGAAATACACGACACCCACTCCACGCTAACTATGGTCATATCTACTAATCTATGCATAGTATAACATAGTACAACATACTATAGAGTATAGTGTATACCTTACCACCCCCAAAATACATAAATGCATTTCGAAATTTTCAAATATACTGAAAAAATTGCAGTCATATATATTGTATGCACTTAAGCTATGAATTAAATGCAAAAGTAAACACGCATTGTAATGCATTATTGCTTTTTGGTATATGAGAAATACACATGAAATGGCTCTTAATATAGCTATACAGAAAGGAAAGTCGAGACCATTTCATCACATAATAAAATATTTGTGAACATACCAGCGGGCAGCTAAAGTCTATGTAAAGTATCTAAAAATAGAAATCTTAGTTCTCTAGGAATAGTTTCTTACTTTGAGCAGAAGATTAGTGTCCCGGGGAAAAAATATATAGAAAAATATTTTATGGGCTTGCTGAAAAAAATTGCTGTCCGTGAACTGGATTGTAATTGTTCATGTGACTTTATTTTTAAAGGTTGAAGGCCGAATTCAGGGAACGCCGTGTGCGAGTTTACTCAAAAGTCTCTATTTCTGTTCCGGAGAGAACATCATATCATTCAGGCTTTCGAAAAAACTGTCAACAGCTTCATGGGAAAGTTCCACTAAGTCGGAAATAGGGGTAACCATGCATTCATGCGCATGATTGTCTCCATTGACATTCTGATTTGCATTGCTGACAGAAGGTCGTACCTGTTCGATGTTGCTTTCATCTTGAACTTCACTACTCTTCAATCGTAGTGGTGAAGATTCCAGGAATGCCGTCATCAGAATTGGCAGCCTTTGAGGGCAGCACAGTGCGTGAACCTTGGTAGGAACCAACAGTGTATCTGCATCCACTGGCGCATCCGATTGTAGCGTCAGACAGGTGTCTAACACGCATTCTTCTCCGCATAGCAGACACCTTAGTACAGGTAAAACACACCTTTGCCACATTGGTCGAAATGATAGAAACCAAGTCATGTTTAGGTCTCTAAGCCGGGAGAGTCCCAGGATTTTTGATATCCGGTCCCGGTATCCAATGGCTAGGATCGTATCTTCCATTGTCGCAAGAGTTTGATCTGTGACATGGGTTGCCATAACGAAAAATAAGGACTAGGAATAGGATTCCTGCAATTAGTCCCAGGATCAGGGGAAGTCCGCCAAAAATCGAATGGACGAAATCTGGAAAAATACCCAGTATGGCTTTGAATGGTGTTAATGCCATCGAAAATACTGTCTTAAATACCTTTGAGACCCCAGTGGTATCAGAAATATTTAAGATTTCGCTCAGGATTTCCGCGAAATGTACGGGGGAATTAGTCGATAATAATGTATGTATCTCTGCAGTCGTCCTTGCGACTTGTAGATCATATGTTTCTTTTGATGACGTGAGCCTTGTAGGCGTCTGTACAAGCACTGTTTTCATTCTGCTTAAAGTATCTATTCGAATAGAAGTAATTTTCAAACCGGGCCATGCCCTTGCCTCCCTGTCTGGTAAGGAGCTGGGGAACAAAGAACGTCCACAGCACTTGACCTTCGCCGTCGTGGTGACGAGATAAGGAGTCCCGGGCATAAGACTACAACATCTGCGGTCTACAATAAGAATGTAACTCCCATTATAGAGTCTTTGAAAGAATGGTTCTATTTCAGTTGCAGGTGCGCCTTGCTGGTGACATGAAAGGTTGTATGAATTCCCTTCACAGGCTCCGTGCAAACTAATACCGTTACACAGAAGCGTGCCGCTTAGTGACATAGCACAATTGTTGCCACTAAGAAACACTTTCTGTCCTTTATTACTGACACATGCATGTGAATAGGGCAGGTTCCAAGTTGTTTTAAGGTACCCCTTTCCCAATTTCTCGTACATGCCAGCCTGTATATATTTTTGGCAGTATTGAAACCTGAAGGTTGAGATTGGAATATTTATGATTCCGTGGATTATCCATTCACTGACAGGTCGTTCTGACATTGTCATCGGTAATCTTTCTAGTTTTTCAATGCTCAAGATTGTATAATCAGCACCCTTCTGCGCCATACCGATTTGTCTATCAGTAAGGTTAAAGATTTGGAATAGTGACGTTGTGTTGATTAAACGCCAAGGCACATAGCCTGAACGCAGATTTTGTAACGTCCAGCCAAGCTGTACAATGGAACGCAATTGTGACTGACCATGTTGTAATAACAGTAAGTCTTGCGATAATATATCGATTGCTGAAGACACAATGCTGTCCAATGAAAAAATTCTGGAGGACAGAGTCATTAACCCATTGTCCACTACAGAAAGTGATTTTTCCAAATTAATACGATCAATTTCACGTATTCTCTCTGCTGTTTCAATTTGAGTAACCTTCCAGGCCTCATTGTATGCTGCATATACAGAGGCTGCTATGAAACGCTTTTGACGCTGTTTGCGTGGTCCCAGTATGAAATCACGCAAGTCAGCACCATCAGTAAGTAAAGTTAGGTGTTGCTTAATTTCAGGCAGTGTGGAAGACTGTAGCCATTGAAGGCATAATTTGCCCACACTGTAGGTTGTTATTATCCCTGGGTGATGTCTTTGGGGATATCTAGGGTCTGGCCTGGTCATTTTGAAACCCTGTGTTTTATTCAGGAATCTATCTTGACAGTTATTTGTATCTGTGGGCCAGATCAACCATTGTTTCCAATCAGGATGTGTTCTGTTTTGGTTAAGTATATGGTTTATGTCTATTTCTTCATCTGTTTCAGAGCTATTGCTAAACATTGTTGGCTTTGGAATAGACGGGTTATTTAAATCTTTGATTTTGGCTAAGCCAAGACAGGTGGTTTGTTGAACAGTGTCATTTAAAAATATCATTTGTTCTGGGATCATGCAGGCTCTAAACAAAGCTTCTATACCCTGTACTTGCCATTCTTTTGTACCCCAAACACTTTTCAAATCAACATTTTTGTCCCAATAATCAAATCCAAATGTATTCATTTTCTCAAAGAATGAATCTGAATATATCAATTTTGTGTTGGTTATCATGGTTTTCATCCCTGTCTTGTTTGACAATTTGTAATAAAATGTTTCAGCATTAGTTAAGTTAAAACCTGAAAAATATGAATATTTGTCATAAACGGTTCTAGAGCTCCCTTTTGGAGGTGTAGCACAATGTTCCCATTGATTATAATTTAAAACATTTCTAGGTTGTGCAGATTTATGCAAGAAATGGTTACCATAATGGTTATAGCAATACATACTATCATAATTTGTAGAACCTTGCAAATAATCATGTTTTGTAAATTTAGCAGACATCACTAAGTCAGACATCATATTGTTTATACTTTCAAAGTCCCAATCATCAGCAAATGAGTTTGGTTTTGCAAAGTCACTCAAGGAGATCTTGATTTGGTGTGGATATTTCAGGATCTCGACCGGACCATAAATTTCATAGTCAGTGTTGTCCCAGGCTACCCCACCAGGTATTGGAATTGCTGTGAAGTTGGCTGAAGAAAGTTCTGAAGAAAGTTCTCGTTTCTCGACGTGTGAAGATGTGTGTGGTTTGAGGACCAAGTTGATGTTCTGACTTGCTGTGTCCATTTTAGCATATTTTCCCTCAATGAAGCGTCCCAAGGTAAATACCATGATGAGCCAAAGTATGAGGATAAATGCACCAAAACCCACCCAAAATTCAATCCATGGAGTAACCAGATATGTTTCTT
Source organism: Lissotriton helveticus (assembly GCF_964261635.1). Lineage (NCBI taxonomy): Eukaryota > Metazoa > Chordata > Amphibia > Caudata > Salamandridae > Lissotriton > Lissotriton helveticus. The sequence continues at coordinate 1,307,417,032 of NC_136061.1, forward strand.
TCAGTTGTTTCAAAAGTTCCTTAGTTTTGTCTTTAAAGGATTTTGATGATGGCTGTGTCTTTTGTTCGCTGAAACCTTCAGAGGAATCATCGAAGTTGATGAAGTAACCAGATGCAGTTCTGTCAATTGTTCCAATTGGTTCAGGAATTTTGTTTCTTGCATTTTCACTTGGAACTTCATTGTAGATTGGTGTGTCTCTGCTAAATGTCTTTATTTGGGTTTTCAGAGGTCTGAGTTCTATTGCATTGTTGCCTAGTCCTTGTTGTTCTTCTTTAGGCGTTTCGAATGTGATGAGCCTCTTTGTTAGGACCTCTGTACTGGTAGCAAACCTTGGTGTTCTGCTACTTATTGGGAGTCCACTTGGCCTACTGTTTGTTATCGGCCACATGTTGTGGTTTTACCAGGTCGATGGATACAACTCGGTTCTCCTTTTTTCCAGCAAGTGGCGGTAGTACAACTGATCTTGTCCCGTTGACAGACAAGACAGGAACTGCTTTTCTGTAAGAAGGCCCAAATTCCTTCTTTACCGCGATCTTCTCCCTGACTAGATCCCCGACTTTTGGAATCCAGACAGGTCTTGCTGGGACAGGTGGTGATTCTTCAGTGGTCGTTGGCTGTTGTTTCAACTGTATGTTGCTCAGGTCTTTTCTTGTTTTGTTTAAGTCCTGCAAAATAGCCAAACGGTCTTTGACATCAAAGGTTTTTTCTATTACCACTGAAGTCTGACTATCAAGGTCAGAGATCAACATCCTAGTTCCGAATAATAATTCGTACGGACTGAATCCCTTCAGAGAATTTCTTGGCAAGTTATTTAGACTACGTTGGACACTTATTAGATGTTTGACCCACCCAGCTCCCGAACCTAATGTCCTTTCCATTATAGATTGCTTTCTGCCTTGGTTTTTTCTTTACACCATCCCATACCCTCAGGAAGGAAGTGAGAAGATTCCCGCTGGGCTGTGCTCATTTGGCCATTCTTTCCCCCCCCAGGCTGGATTGCCTGAGAGAAAAAAAAAAAATGGTCGAACGTAGCATGCTCTTAGCGTATATGCCATTTAGACTCGCAAATCTTGTATAACAGTCCGGACGTCAGCCGAGTGCTGTGGATCTACATTATAAGTGGAACTAGCCTGTGTATGTTAATCGCAAGCCATTCTTTTTGTTGGTAATATTATCTGCCTTGATACGACGAGGTATTAAACTGCTTCTCTCCCCACTGCGATCTCTGTTGCAGTTTGGGCAGTTTTTTACAAACATGGTGTAGTGCAGGCTCATGCCTGGCCACCAGTACCGTGATTGTAATTCTTCCAGAGAATCTTTTAATTTAAGGTGTCTGAGACCCTCGCCCATGTGTGCGTCTGCGATTAACAAGTGTCTCCTGTCCATGTTTGGAATCACTCTATCCCCCACTCCAGGGATTCGAGCAAAAGGGACGGAGTTTGCATCGATTATGTATGTATAATTGAGTGGATAGTTGATCGGTAACGCTGAGCAGTCGCCTTTTGATGACGTTTTCACCGCCAGCATTGTTTCACCGTCAATGTACTTTAATGTACGCTTTTTTCGATCTACGGGAGCCGATTTAGTGGCTGCCGCTGCGGCTGTTTCAGCCAATGAATTCCCTACAACGTGAACGCCATCACGTTGATGACTCAGTGAGTGAGTCACGTGAGTCTTTGGTAGTTCTTTCTTCAAAAGAGCTACTTGTTCCCAGAGAAGTCTCTGCTTTATTGGTGCATCTGTGTCATCTTTGTAACCGTTCTGAATCCATGTCTGCAAATCCTTGTTATATGCTTTGACGCAGAAATATGAATCTGACACTATAAGCGTCGGGAATTCGCGATCCGCATTATCTAGCGCCATTTTCAAAGCTATTATTTCAGTTTGTAGTTCTGAAATAGTTTCTACTGAGTGTGATTTTGTTAATAGAGGTTTTAATATACCTCCGCGCCACATTTCTTTTGTGATCTCACATGTGGGATTGTATGCATGTTCTCCCCAAACGGAGGGTTGAGCATGTCCGTCTGTATAGATTACACAGGCGTAATGTCGTAGAGGTAGAATGTCGATTGGCAGAGGATACGTCTTTTCATATTTTAAATTTTTTAATTCTTCTAGTTCTGGATCAAAGTAGTAGTATACTTTGTCTGTTGTAATTGAATTCACCCATTGTATCCATTCTGGATCTAATGTTGTTGATGGTAAATTACACGGTGTTGTTAATGCCTCAAAGGCTGATTCAGCTGTTCTGACTGTGATATGTCTACCGTCAGCTATGTCTTTTTCTCTAGCTATTGCGGTTTGAACTGCTTGAACCATTTTTCCTTTGTTGCTGAATCTCTGTTCAGCTTTTGTGTACAAATGTGATTTGAATGCAATTGGTACCTTTTCTCCCTCATTAGAGGTCAGGTATGTGAATCCGCATTTCCCTGGGATGACTCGGATCACAAGGTTGCGTGTATTATCACGGGTTTCTAATTTTGTCTTAATTAGCATGTCTGTTTGTAAGGATCTCAAAATTTCTGTGTGTGTTTGAGTCCAACTGGATCTTTTAAAGTCTGGTTTAATTAGATCATAAAGGGGCTTGACCCTTTCTGCGTAGTTTGCAATGTATGTTCTTCCGAAATTTAGGAAGCCTAGAATTGACTGTAGGTTTTTTAGTGTTTTAGGAGCTTGGATTACGGCACATTTCTCTAGGAAATTGTCTGCCAGGCTTTTGCCTTCACTTGATAACTCATATCCTAAGAATAGGACTGTCAGATGGGCAATTCTGGACTTTTTGAAGTTGAATTTGTAACCCTCTGCAGCGAAACCAAGTATTATGGTGTTCACTCTTTTCAAGTGAGTCTCCAAGTCATCATCTGTTAAGTAAATGTCATCAACATAAGATAATGCTTCATCATCATATAGTTGTAGTAATTCTGTTACTCTTGCTGAGAATACCCCCGGGCTGTTCTTGTACCCCTGGGCTAACCGACAGAATTGTTTTTGAGTGCCATTTACTGAGAAAGCTGTTAAATATCTGCTCTCTGGTGCTATGTTTTGACAAAAGAATCCATTGGAAATGTCCAAGGTAGTTTTGTATTTTTTGCGCACTATGTTATTCATTAGTGCAGCACTGTGTGAGTTTTGCACTGCAAAGGTTTTGCAACATGTGTTAAGGTGTCGGTAATCCAAAACTAGACGGTATGAATTGTCTGGTTTGGAGACCGGAAACAAAGGATTGTTCATTTGTGAGGTGCAAGTTTCAATCACCCCCTGGTATTCTAGCTGATCTAGTATTTCATTTACTTGTTTTTTAGCTTCTTGCTTAATTGGGTACTGCCTTTGTGCAGTTGGTTGTGATTTTAGCTGGATTTTGTGAGGAGGAGAGTCCTCATCCCATCCTACATGATTTTTGTATAAAGCAGGTGCTAAGGCCACTGCCCACTTTCTAGCAAGTGTGTATTTTTTATGAATCGGTATTTGATTCGAGAAGGCAGGCATAATTACTTCTTCGCCATGAGGGCACTCCCTGACAAACTCTGGTGGCCAGTCTTTTTCAGCTAGAAGGATGTCATAGCCCTTGGATAGGTTATCCCAAAATAGTCCCCTTATTTTCCTAGTCTTATCTCCCTCTATACGTAATGTTATCTCGTATATCTTGTGGGGCTTGCTAATTCTGGTATCTGCAGTTTCCACTTGAAGGTATTCATTCGTGTCCACTGTCTCCAGATGATTCATAAGGACTTTGCGAGCTATGCTCACCTCTGCTGCGCTGTCTAGCATTGTCTGAGCCCACTCTCCGTTTTTCAGTTGTGTCCTCAGTATTCTCGGCATTGTTAACTACCTTGATACTGGCTACCTTCTTTTTTGGAAATTGTGATTTCTTTTTCAGTTGAGCAGGTTCCTTGTCTTTGGACTTGCCGTGCTCTTCTGATCGTCCTCTTCTTTCCGATTTCTGCGAGGAATTCTGAAAAGATTGAGAGGGACGTGTATCAATGTCTTGATATCTATCAGGTTTTTTAATATTATCCCTATTTCTAAGGTTATATCTATTCCCAGAGGGGTCACTCTGGGGTGACCTTTGTCTCGGGTTTGGAGATTTCTCTCTTCGCCTAGGAGACCTTCCTCTGGACTGGAATTTCTTTTCTTTAGGATTGGATTGTTTGTTCCCATCCCAGTTCTTTTTTGGTGAATTATTATTATTGTTAAAAAATATTTTTTCTGGACTTGTAGTCAGTTGCGGTTTCACTGGTATTCCACCTAGACTATCTCTGCCTAGTTCTTCATAGGATTTTTCTATGATTCTGGCAATTTCAGCTGGTTGGTCTGCTATATCTGTCTCTTTTAACCTCTGGCGGATCGCCACGTTTGCTGCTTCACCCTTTATGTTGGCTAGTAATATAGCCGAAACCTGTTTGAAGTCTTTTAGTAATTTCATACCAAGAGTTAAAGCAGGTTCTGGACCGTATTCATCTTGAATTTGTTTAAGCACATCTGGTATTACCGAAATGGATGGAACACCGTGCGTTTTTGTATAGATGGAAGCAAAGACTGTACCCCAAGTGTCACAGTCCTCAATGTGTGGTGCGATTCCCATTGGGAGACATATAGTCAGAATCCTGTGTTTTTCCAGCGGGGTGGTGTCAGGAAACACCGCCTCTATTTGGGTAATTTTCTGTGCCAACCAGAATGGTATCTGTTCCCGTTTAGCTGGAACTTTACCTAGGCAGGATTGGATGTTCTGTGGTGTAATTTTATTTGTGTTCCCCTGGTGAGGGGTCAGCTGTGGAAGTTTAATCGCTGGCTGAATTGTTGAAGTCCGCATTACATACTGAACTAATTGTCTGTGAATTTTTAGTAGTTGTTTTAGCTGTATTAACAGCTCTGCTGCAGGCATTCTTTCGATGTCTGGATGTGGTGTGTATCCGGCTAAGACCGGCCACGTTGCTCCTGGTCTTCCTAAAGGACCGAGCCTTGTAATGTGATTGTTATGTATTAGGGCGCCATCAAATAAGAGCAAATGCTCTTGGAATTTGAGTGGTACTTCCACCTCCTCGAAAGGAGTGTACGTTTCAGGAGGTTCCTCTACTTTGTAATAGTGGAAGTACTTTGTTACAGCATTTGCTGCTGGAAAATGTATCCATGTATAGTATACCTCTGTCTGCCGATATTCGTGTGCCTCAATTACGAATATGACTGTGCCACCTCTAGGTGTCAGTCCATTTTCTATAAGTTTTAAGGTTATAGATCTCCTTTTGGCGACCTGGATGAGTATTATATCCGCGTCTGCTGCTTGCATGGTAGCATCAGCATCTGCTATTTCAGTAGCTAATCTAATTGCCTCTCTTTCTCCATCACTGTCTCCCATTTTACTGACAGGATGGTATTATTTTTATTTGCAGATCAGGTTTCTTTATGGAAACAGAGATTAGATGCACAATATTCTGGAACTGTTTTATCCTTCAACGTTGACTAGACCAAAAACCATACATAGGAGTTCCCTCCTGCGAGGTTTTGGAGGATATAATAACCTTTCACCCACTCCAGACGTCTTTGGAGTATTTGGGAAAAGGGGTCTGAGTGAGAAAGCACGACTGAGTTACTCTAAATGTCTTACGTTAGTTTTATCGCCCTTTCCAAACGCGTTGGGCGCCATGTAGTGTAGCTCCTATTTTCCCAATAGGCTCTGCGCATTGGAATAGTACCTACAGCAGTAAAGGCCTAGGCCAGACGTTAACTAGGTCTACTACTGTCGATACTAGACTTAATTTTTGGGTTTGCCAGCTAAGCTCAGAGTTCGCTAGAAACTTTCTCGAATGTTCAAGGAAGGATTAACTCCCCTGATTAGACAAGAAGGGATTTAGTTTCTGACAACCATAGAACATGACAACTTTGCTCTCCCCTAATCAAGAGTCAATCTCAAGAGTCGTGTGAGCACAAGGCAATTATTTTACTCAGTCAGTACGTGCATTCTTAGTCTCATCAGAATGTAGAGAAAAGGAAGAGACGGGCGTGTTCAATAAAAGGTGTTATTTATTGATCAGTCTCTTTTCTCGTACAAGAGAAATGGATCGATATTATTGCAATACTTATAGTTAAGTAAAGTGCATACATTAAAAGCAATAGTATAAAATAATACTGTAAAAACATTGATATGGTTTCTGAGCCATATGATGTTTAAAATGATTAAAATATATTTACATACACATATACATTTGACTAAACGTACTCAACTGGTGTTTCTAAATACGCCTACCCCGTGTACCTGACCTAAGTCTAATGCGTGGGCGGGAATAGAAAGTTACAGTTTAAGTTAAGTTTGTTTTTGCCAAGTGAATAACTAAAGAATTCTCTGTGAGGGGTTATTCAGTTCTGTACCTGGAATTTAGGATGAATGAGGAATGGTATCTCTTTCTCTGCTCTCGATATTCCAGGCTGCCTGCGAGGGCTGCCCAGAAGCGCCGGTGCTGGGTCTCTCGGCTTGAGATAGCAGCGCGTCTCTCAGCGCGTCAGGAAGGCGGGGCTGCTGCCAGCGGGGTCTGCTTCTGCTCTCGGCTTCGGCAAGTATGGCTGCTCCGTCTTGTCACCACGCGTGTGTTTGCATAGGGCAAGGTCGGCAATATTTATACCTTAAAGGTGCTGAGATTGACGTAAGGATGGACATAGGTACGTCAATAAAGATGTCATACGACTTGCTCGTTAGCACATTCTTTTGCAAAAGTTCTCTGTGAAATCAAAACAATGGCCGCACGGATTTTCCAGGTTGTCATAGGTTTGATTTGTTATGAGAACGTCGTATGCCTTATCAGGGGCTGGAGGAATGTCGCTTGTCTAATTAGATCTCAAGCGTTATGACCTAATCAGATAACACGTTCCTGTGCCGTAGTGTGACTGCGTCAGATAACGGTATCTGCATCATGGGGGTTTTCTTGCCTCATGGGCTGACTGTTAGTTAACTAGCTAGGTAGTTTAACCAGAATAGGGTCAGGAATAGGGGGATCGATTCAGAACCTATAGAAATACACGACAGTTGATGATGTTCCCCTTTTCTTGTCCAACAAGTCTTCTCAAAAAAAGGTTTTTTTAAAGAAAAAAGACATAAATCAATTTGCAGGATAAACTAATAAAGTTGTGTTTATCCTTTTTCTAGTACATTCATTGTTTCAACCAGCTCTAGAGGTCTAGGTAAATTTCCCCCTTTTTTGAAAGATAACGTGGCCCAACCTACCCTCTTTCCCACAGGGCCCAACCCCTCCCCTTTTTTGTCCAACTTTATAAAGGTGGCATTTTCAGACCTGTAATTTAGAAGACAAATTTACTAAAATATGTGTTTTAAAATTGTGATTCTAGAGATAACAAACTCCAAATTTCTATCAGCGTCCTTTTGGCAGATGCACTTGTAAGAGGTAACAAGGCAGCTCCACAGCAAGCCTATGGGAGAGATAGGCCTTGCCGTAGTGAAAAACAAAATGTACAGTATTTTTCATGGGGCTACCTCAGGCCTATTTTAGGGGTACCTTACATGTAGAGATGAAAGCCCTTTTAGCACCATTTTGAGTGGACCCCAAAGTAAAGGGAATGCTATCTATCTCATCCTTGTCATTATCTAGGAGATAATCTGAAATAAATTCATTACTCTCTACACTGAGAGCCCTGTCTTGTAACAAGTGATTTTATAATGATGATGTGCCTTTTGCTTGAGTTTGTCTGATCATTCGTTGAGTGAAGGTTGAGTGGAGCCTGGCCTGGAAAGGCAACCTGGCCGATTGCAGAGCCCTCCCGACCAATAGTTTTAGGCTAGATTGAATCAAGAAATGGTATAGCCGACGTAGGAGAAATGAGCTGGTGAGTGGAAAGCAAGTTCAGGCTCCTGACAATGTTGCTTTCTCCAGGCCCACAGAACTCAGCCGTTCCCTAAATGGAGGGCAGATAACACCACTGTTCCTAAACCTACAGAGTGAGCAGTCCCTCTCCTCATCCATGAAAAGGTTTAGGTCACCGCTTCCCACAGATTACAGCTCCCTAATCAGTGGCAAAGACATCAGACATTGCAGCATTAAATAATCGCTCTTGGCATATGAGTATATGATTGTATATGTAGAGGAGACCGGTGGCACTGATGGAGCAAGGATTCAAGGAAAAGAATCTTGCTCAGATCAATCTCTCATTAACAGGTACTAATACCTAGAAATGGTAAATAAGAGAAATTTAATATGAACACGACATTTACATATGGGGAAAAGAGCTTTATGCACGCTTGAATAACACAGAATAATTTGCTACGCAAATAAAATCCCGTTTGAAAACGAAAAATGCTTTGCACTTGTGCAAACCAGAACCACGTAAATAACCATGTGACTAACTGGTTTGAGAGGGAAACTCTCACGCATGCGCAAAGATTACTAACCTTAGGTCTTGAGGCACTGCATGCTTGGCATATGCTTGCCTGAACTTCAAAAGAAGATGTTGTTGCAAATGCTTTTGCTTAAAGAAAGATAATTTAACATGGGAGAGAGTAGAAGTGGGTGGTGAACAGTGACAATCACATACTTAAGAAATTAACATCTGTTTATGTTTCCTTTATTAATAGTGTATGCTTGGGCCTAAAGTGCTAAGCCAACGAAAAGATGGCGGCGAAGATGTACGCCAGTTGGGACATGCACAGTGTGATAAAATTGTGACCCGCTGACCGGATCATTGACAGGCTGCCAAGAGAGTAAAGAACAAGTCGGTGTGTTATCGCATTCATCGACTGTAGAATCCTGTTGAAAAAATTGTTTCAATTGATACAACGGACGCATGAGAAAATAATAAGGCAGAATAATAAATGAGCAAAAGGGGAAGGGTTTTGCTAAACAAAGAATTAGTTAAGAAATTGAACATGACATTATGAGGTGATAACAAATCCCCTGCCCAATTACAGTCCATGATTCGCTGATATTTTCAACTTTTGAGGGTGGGACATACAGAATTAAAGAGTATAACTAGAGTGACAAGTTGAGAGGGGGTTGACGTTGATGCTGAGTGAGGTGTGGGCGAGAGCTGCTGCTGAAAAGAAGAGAACAGACTGGGAAGATTCATTACTGAAAGACAGCCTGATTAGATTAGATTGAAGATTTGCGGAAGAATATCGAGGAGAGAGAGAGTGTAAGAGAGGGATGCGTTCCGGTGCGTCGGGGTTCTAGAGAAGTGTAGTAAGTATTATCCTATTCTACGCCTGTCCTATAGTATTGGTCACCTGATTCTTAAGTCAGGAGACCCACACCGGTCTTTTGGCCAAAGGGTTGGGTTTCCCAGTTTCACCATTTTGTAAATATTATTCTGTCTTAAATTTGCATATCTTTTGCAAATGTATGATTTATTATGTCTTTTGTCTCTTCATCTGTCCAATCCTAATGCATTCATTTGTTGAATGAGTCTATGAATTGAATGTATTTTGATAAATGAATATTTCTTTCCTATGAAAGTTGATGGACTTTGCACTTTGGATCTGTACAAATGAGGATTCATTTTGACTGAGTTATTAGATAAAAATTCATTGAATCTTACCCGAAGTCTGTGATTATTTTATTGAGAATTTTAGAATAAATAAATGAATTTGTTAATACCACCATCAACTACCCAACTTATGGTCCATTGACCAATGGAAGAGTGTTGATATGTGAAGGTTGGTTAGGCATTGACTAATCCAGATCAAGGTGAAAATAAAACTTGACCCCCAGTGAAACAGTCAGGAAACTTGAATGTGTATATGGGCCATTTTGAGAAATTTGTTGATTTTGAAATGTTCATCCTGGCCTTTCACTATATCAGCACCACTCAGCCACTGTGTCTACCGGCAAGCCCTGACTGCACCGCCAGTGCAGCACTGTTAGCGCTGAGGGCACATAGTGTGGTCGCTCTGCCCTCTGCTGTTCTCCAGGTGTAAACTACAGAGGTAACCACTTTGTTCTCATTTTAGTCACATCTCATTTGTTTGGTGAGCTTGTGGAACAAGCAGATATTCCCCCTTGACTCTGAAAGGAGAGAAATCAACACCAATGGTTTTGTTGGAGTATTTAAACCCTTCGATTGAGGCTCAAGGTTTTAAGCATTTTGTCAATAATACCATATATTAACTCTGCGAGACCCAAAGCTCTCTTGTACTAGCTTACCCAATTGTATGTGTGCTGGAACTCAGATTGTGGTGTCTCTTTATGAAACCCTTGATCCCTCACTCCCTTCTAACATGTAGCAGGCAACCTGCAATCAAAACATAAAACTTTGAATGGAAACAGTGTCATCTTTCCCCCCCTTTTGACTTCTTTTGGGCTGGAATCACCTGATTCACTTCATCGGAGAGCACTTCCCTTTGCAACATTACATCTCTCAACCAGGCTGTGATTGACGTCATTAAAGGCTTTCTATGTGTTGATGTTGTCTCCAGTCAACCTGTGGTATTATTTGGGTCTTCTGGTTGTGCTCCACCTTTATTTGGTGTGCTTTCACCAACACACTAGACTTCCCTGAGGGCCTCCTTTCTTACTCCCTCTTTTTCTCCTCTGTGGGCTGGTTTTTCCGTCCTTGCACTGAACTTGAATCTATGACATAATATCGACAGACAGAATATAGACATACAAAAATATCGACACAAAAATATCGAAATCAAAAATATCGGAGTTCTATCTACATAAAGGTAAGTACAAGAATATCGAGAAAAAAAATATAGTAGTACAAAAATATCGAAGTTAAAAATATCGATTTTTTAAATGTATTAATAATAATGTAAAAATAATTTTAAAATACATAAAATTTAGCAAATTATAAATATAAACATTAAAACATATTAAAAAAATTATAACTAATACATACACATTTAAAATAAATTAAAAACTACATATAAATTAATATATTTACTTACTCTACATATTGCAACAGGTGGAAAAGCATTGGATAGCGTATGAGTAAAAATTACTATTCCCACTCCAATGAGTGCAACAGTAGGGAAAGTGTTGGATAGCGTAGGGGTAAAAATTACTATTCCCACTCCAGGGGGTGCAACAGTAGGGAAAGCGTTGGATAGCGTAGGGGTAAAAATTACTATTCCCACTCCAGAGAGTGCAACAGTAGGGAAAGCGTTGGATAGCGTAGGGGTAAAAATTACTATTCCCACTCCAGAGAGTGCAACAGTAGGAAAAGCGTTGGCTAGCGTAGGGGTAAAAATTACTATTCCCACTCCAGTGAGGGCAACAGTAGGGAAAGCGTTGGATAGCGTAGGGGTAAAAATTACTATTCCCACCCCAGAGGGTGCAACAGTAGGGAAAGCGTTGGATAGCGTAGGGGTAAAAATTACTATTCCCACTCCAAAGGGTGCAACACTAGGGAAAGCGTTGGATAGCGTAGGGGTAAAAATTACTATTCCCACTCCAGAGGGTGCAACAGTAGGGAAAGCGTTGGATGACGTAGGGGTAAAAATTACTATTCCCACTCCAGAGAGTGCAACATTAGGGAAAGCGTTGGATAGCGTAGGGGTAAAAATTACTGTTCCCACTCCAGAGGGTGCAACAGTAGGGAAAGTGTTGGATAGCGTAGGGGTAAAAATTACTATTCCCACTCCAAAGGGTGCAATAGTAGGGAAAGCGTTGGATAGCGTAGGGGTAAAAATTACTATTCCCACTCCAAAGGGTGGAACAGTAGGGAAAGCGTTGGATAGCGTAGGGGTAAAAATTACTATTCACACTCCAGAGAGTGCAACAGTAGGGAAAGCGTTGGATATTGTAGGGGTAAAAATTACTATTCCCACTCCAGAGGGTGCAACAGCAGGGAAAGCGTTGTATAGCATGGGGGTAAAAATTACTTCCCACACTACTCCCCCTTTAACACACAACACACTACACATACAAAAACCCACAATTAATATAAATATCATTTAATAAATTAATAACAATTAATATTAAATTGATGTAATTATAAATTAGCTAATTAACACATATTAATTACCAATTAATAATTAATTATCAATTAATTAACAAGATATATACAAGAATAAACAATATTTATTAATAAATTATTTATAATTAAAATTATGAAATAATCAAAAAAATAATTACCAATTAATTAATTAACAATGAATTAACAATAAATACCTATAAATAAATACAATCTCTTTAATTAATTTAATTTAATTATGTCACACCCTATTCCCCTTTAAACACACAACCCACTACACATAAATAAATCACATAAAACATGTAATTGTCATTTAATCACTTAATAATAATTAATGACCAATTAATTATTAATTAGCAATAACAAAAAAATTAAAATATTAGTACATTAACTCTAATTAATTTAATTAACTAGTTAATAATAATTAATTACCAATTAATTATTAATTAACAATAACAAAAAATAATAAACATTACTACATTAACTCTAATTAATTTAATTAACTAATTAATAATAATTACTTACCAATTAATTATTAATTATTAATTATTTATTAATCAAAAATATTTTAAAAACATATTAATCAATTAATTATAATTAAATTACTTCCCACCCTATTCCCCTATAAACCCACAACCCGCTCTGATACTAAAACGCAAAATGTAAACAAAATTACTAATTCTAAACATACATTAAAATACATATTTAACAAACATATAAACAACATAATAAAATACATAACACTAAACAAAATTTCGATATTATTAACATACATACCTTAATATCGATATTCTGTCTATCGATATTATTGCACATCGATATTCTATACCATCGAAATTAAAACATTGATATTATTGTATATAGATATTTTAATTTCGATATTTTGTCTGTCTACCACTGAACTCTGCCACGTAGGTCACAATTCGCTTGCGTTGGACATGCTTGTGGATTTAGGATCATCAGGTCTTCTTTACATGTTTCTCTACAATATGCTGCTTTGTGTGGGTCTCGAAATAGCGTTTTACTTTCTTTCAGGCAATAATTAATTGAAATGCGTGACCCCATTGGTAGGGCGCATCTTGCACTGGGAGGACCTCACCGCCCACCTGAATTTTCTTAAGTTTCTCAGGGTCATGGAAAAACTGGAGTTTATGTCCATCAACGATTTAAGTTTTTTTTTTGTTCTCATCAGAATTTTGGTTAATTCCCTTTCATGCTAGCAGTGTCCTTGCATGAAGATGTCAAGTACAGCCCACACTGACTGCCCATGCCATTAATCTGTGTGTAGGATGAAGCTGAATATATGGATCCTCCTGCCGGTTTGTGATATGATGCAGCAGGCATGTTGTGATCTGCTGACCAGCATTGTGTACCTGGGGTTGGAACCTGGTCTAGGTCATTGTTGACTCGGAGACTGTATCATTCTATGTGGTCACTGATGACAACTCAATGCAGTGACTTGGGTTTGTGATAATCTTTTGAACTGTAAATCAGTTATGCCCAGCTGCCTGTATGAGTTGGTGGTCATCTGCTTGAGCTCAATAAATATGCCAGCGGAACAGTACTGGAGTACAAGTGGTATATTTATCTTAACACTGGAGAAGAGTGCCTGCTGGGGACAGGTGTGTGACTATCGACTTCCCCACAGGAATTATTGCTGCTGTGAGGGATTCTCCTTAGACTTGAGCACAGTATGCTCTTCTAGTGGCCTTGTGTTTTGCCGTGTGGAAGTGCGCTTACCTATTTACAGTGTTTTCACAAACCTGTGTATGTGACATTTAATTGATGACTGACAACGGTCGAGCGCGCCTGCGGTTGCACTGTTACTTGGCAAATGAACAGTGCACGTGCTGTCTTAGCATTAGGGCACAAGGCACTTTAGATTTTTGTCATTACGTGTCACCGCATTCTGATCACACGTCAGCTCACCTTCAGTTGTGAAGGTTGTGTATGTGGTGTCTAGGTGGTGTGCTACTGTTGTGTTCACAATATGAGCCGAAGCTTCTGCTGTGTTGTTCTTGTCCTGTAATTCGCTGATGTTTCTTCTTCCTGAACAAGCGCAGTGCCACGCTCACCTCCCACCGTCTCTGGACTTTTAAAGGGGCAGCCACGTATTATTCATCTGCCGACAGGCAAGTTCGCAGGCATTGCAGTGACACGTTCAGTCTTCTTTGGAGGGGAAACAGTCTTTAGATCACATGCTTTACATCGCATGCCATTGCAACGCAAACCATTACACCGCAAGTCGTGTCAACGACTTGCTGTACGGGGTGCGCTGGTGTTGAATTTACAATCCAACACCTTTCCTGCTAGTGCACAAACTGGAGTAGGAATAGTAAATTGTACTATTCCTAAGTCCAGCGAGCCCACTACAGCAAGTCGTTGAAATGACCTGCGATGTAATAGTTTGCGATGTAACAAGGCGGTTGTTGTAAAGACCGAGTTGTAATGGCATGCGATGTAAAGCATGCGTAGAAAAACGTATATATTCCTTTGGAGTTTCAAAGGGGCAGCTGAGTTTGGATTTGCTGGCAAGCAGGCTTACAAGCATGGTGACGCACAAACCCTTGATTATTAGATGTGAATAAAAAGGTGGCATCTTCTTCAAGAGAGAGGGAGTCTGACCCACTGAGTTCTGCCGGTGAGGAGCAGATCTAGTTGAGGGCCTTGCTGCGGATTCCTTCATTGTGGAGTCTGGGGCTAGGGTGCGGTGGGAGACTGTCAAATGCAGCTGGCAGGTCCAGGAGGATGAGAGCTGCCAGTTCGCCCTGGTAGAGGAGGGAACAGATGTCGTTGGTGGCAGCAAGTAGGGCGGTCTCAGTGCTGTGGTTGCTTTGGAATCTGGATTGGGAGATGTGCAGGACATTGTTATCTTTGGTGAAGTTTGTTAGCTGGGTGCTGATGCCCTTTTTGATGACCTTGGCTGCGAAGGGAATCAGGGAGATGGGCCTGAAGCTTTTGAGGTCCGTGGAGGGTTTCTTCAGGAGGGGATTGACTTTGGTGTGTTTCCAGTCATCAGGGAATGTGGCGGTCTCAAAGGCGCAGTAGATCATTGGACATAGTTCAGGGTGTGAAGGCCGAGGCGGCTCTGTGGAAGATGTGGTGTGGGCAGGGGTCTGAGAGTGCTCCAGAGTGGATGCTTTTCATGGTTTTCAAGGTGTTTTCTGTCATGAGCAAGATCCATTTGAGCAGGGTCCATTGGGTAGCATCGCATGAGGGGGGAGCTGGAGCGGTGAGGTGGTCTTGGTTATCGCAGTTGTCGTAGATCATCTTGATCTTGTGGTGGAAGAAGGTGCTGAGTCTGTAGCAGAGGTCTTGGGAGGGTGGGTTGTCTGTTGTTTCACTGCAGAGTTTGACGAATTCCTTGATGATGGAGAAGAGCTCTTTGGTGTTCAGTGCATTGGTTGTGATTCTGTCTTGGAGGAAAGTCTTCCTTGTGGATATGATGAGTTGGTGGTGTGCGGTTATGGCTGCTTTGTAGGCAGTGCGTGTTTACGGGGTTTTGTTGTTCCTTCATGTCTTTTTGAGTCAACAGCAGAAGCATCTGGATTCTTGGAGTGCAGGGGTGAACAAGCTTGCTTTCTTGCTATATCTTGTGATGGCTTTCTTGAGGGGGCGAGTGTGTTGGTGCAATTAGTAATCTAGAGGTGGAGGTTGCGTGGTGTGGTGTTTTCATCTAATGTGGTCGGTGGTGAGGTGCTGAAGAGGACAGAGGTCAGCTGGTCTTCGATGATTTTGTTCCAGCTTCTGTCGGGGAGGTGGTTGGCATGCTTGTGTAGGGTGGGTTCTTTGAAGGAGAAGTGGATGCAGTCGTGATCTGTCTAGAGGAGGCCCAAGGTGTGGCTGTAGTAGACGCTGTTTCCTCCGGTGAAGACGGGGTGAAGTGTGTGTCCTGCTGTGTGCATGGGGGAGGTGACTAGTTGTTTCAGTCCTATGTTGCCTAGGTTCTCTAAGAGGGAGGCTATGTTTGAGTCATTGTGGTTGTCTAGGTGGAAGTTTAGGTCTCCGAGTAGGATGTAGTCTGTGAGTGCGAGGGCTTAGGGTGCGATGAGGTTGGTGATGGCAACATGTGTGTAGGAGCACCAGAGGCCAAGCAGTGCATTGTGTGGAAGATGAAAATAAATTTGTGCTGATTGTGAGAGAGGACAGAGTTATTTATGGTGACAAGTTGGATATGCCTAAGTGCAAGATGATTGTTTGGGGAAAATATTGTCTGTATTAGAGGACTCAGGATCACCTTACACTATGGTGGGAGACAAGAATTGGGAAAAAGGTGTTTGGTGAGAATAGTATTGAATTGCTTCCATCTGACATCAATCCAGTAGGTTATGGAGGTGTCAAGAGTGATGAACTTGGATTTGTTGTAATCAGAATACAATTTTCCGACAGAGAGACTGTGAGGAAAGTGTATGTTGCTAAAGGGGGTCACAATTTACTTGGGTGGAGGTACCAGAGAGACATCAGCTTAAATTTAAATCCCAATACACCAGAGAAAGGTATACTTCTTTCAGACAATCAATTACCTGAGGATGTATACTCACAGTTTCTTGTGATGTTTGGTGACAAGCCTGGGCTGCAGAAGGATTTTGAACACAACCATTTGTAAGCAAGGTGAGGAAAATACCTCACTTAAGGATGGAACTATTGGAATGTGAATTGAGGAAGCTTACAAGACTGGTGTAATTGAAGAAATTGAGTGTTCGGAGTAGTTGCCTATGGTTGTTTTGGCTCAAAAGGATGGTAGTAAACAAATTAGGATATGTTAGGATTTGCGAGGAGTCTCAGAGACACTAGCTTTGATCAAGGGCAACAAGTTTTTTTTATTGTAATGCATCTATATTCTCCTAACCACCAGGTGTTGCTACATCCAGACTCTAGGCATCTCACTTCCTTGAAACTCCTCTGGGTGCTTATAGGTTTATCCAGATTACCTTTGGCTTAGCTTCTGCAGCTGCTTGTTTCCAATGGGTTATGAAGAAAGTTCTGGATGAGTTGCACAAAGTCTTGTTTTTCCAGGATGACATATTGGTTTACGGGGGATCAACAAGAACATGATAAGCACCTGTGGGAGGTTTTTGATCAATTTCAGGAGAGGGTGTAAGCCCACAATTTGACTTAGCTGAGAGTATTGTAAAAGCACCCATGCCAGAGAGCAGAGACCATTCAAGGTCTTTCCTGGGTTTGGCAGAATTTTGTTTGAAGTTCATTCCTAATTTTGCCAGTTTGTCTTTACCTCTATGCGAGTTCTGTGGTCAGAGGAGTGTGTGAGTGTGTAAGTGCATTTGGCACTATCAAGGGCAATATAAGCAAATTGCCTACTCTTGGGCATTTTGATGCCCGCAAGAAAACTGTGTTATCAACGGATGCCAGTATTTATGGGTTACGGGCAGTTCTATCCCAGACTGTGGATGGTTAATCAAAGGTGGTGACTTTTTCTTCTCGATCACTTAGGGGGGCAGAACAATGCTATTCTGGGTTCGAGTAGGAAGCTTTAGCTGTGTATAGGGTGATTCATCATTTCAAGTTCTACCTGTGGGGTATTCCAATTGAGATTAGATCAGATTCTCAGCAGTTGTGCCAAATCTTCATAAGCAGGTAAGTAGAGTATGTATCCCCTTAATTTAAAAGTTGGATGGAGGGTTTAATGGAGTTTAACTTCAGAGTGGAATATGTCCCTGGAACCAAAAATATGGTGGCAGAGTGTTTGTCCCAGTGGCCCATTGACAATAGTGGGAGCATCGAGGATATCTCACTGGTGTCGTAGGTGTGTGAATCTGCAGTTGATGCAAAGGAATGGACTGAGGTTTTCCACAAGGATAAAGAAATGGTAAAGGATTAAGTTATTAAGGGCTGGACGGACAGAAGGGAGGAGCAAGGTTCTGTGAGTGGATTCTTGATTGTGAAAATTTAGCTGTGCATTATTGGTGATACACTTTTGAGGGGAGACAGAATGATTCCACTTTGTGCTTTGAGAGATAAACTTGTTAATTTGGCAAATGAAGGGCACCTAGGAAGAAATCTGACGAAGGCCAGGGTCCATGAATGCTACAGGTGGCCTGGTATCGATCGTCAGATTGAGGAAGTAGTGAAAGATTGTTGGGACTGTGGGAATATTGATAAACGCAGAAAAACTTTAGCAGTTCCTTTATCTCTAGTGAAAATTCCAATGGAGTCTTGGACAAGGTTAGGTTTGGATATTGCCAGGCCTTTCAAACTTCTGGCCAATAGTGAAAGTTATGTCTTATTATTGGTTGATTATACATCCAAGTGGGTAATCACCAAGTGTGTACCAATGGTTAATACCAAGGGAGTAATAGATTTTCTTGCTGATGACTTTTCGAGAGAAGGTATTCCAAAATGTCTTATTACTGACAACAGGGTACAGTTTGTGTCACAAGAAATGTGTATTTTCCTAAAAAAAAGTCTATTGTACATTGTAAAACACCATTGTATTATCAGCAAGCGAATGGTTTGGCAGAGAGCATGAACAGGTTGGTGAAGAGCTTTGTACAAAGTGCTTTGCAGACAAGGTACCCTTTAAAAAGCATGCTTAGAGAAACATGGAGGGCCCATCGTAACACCCCCAATTGTGTGACTTCTGTGTCTCCTTTTTCTGTCCTGAAAGGCTGTAAACAAGTAATAAACTGAGCCCAGCATGGTGAAAATTTTGCACTGGAAATGGGAAGGACGAGAAGGAAGATTTTATGTCTAAAAGAGTTTTCCTATCAACAGAAATACAAAGCTAGGTTTGATGGTAAAAAGGTGCACAGTCAAGGCCTTGGAGGGTGGGGGACAGAGTTTTGGTCAAGAGTAACCCTGGGCTTAGTTCGCGTAGTAGCGCTACGCGTAGCTATGCAAAGTGCACTTCGCACTATGCGCACTACGCGAACTGCGTAGTGCACTGTGCAAAATGCGTTCGCACTGATTGCACAGTGCCGGATTCTTGTCCTCACTGTGCAATCAGTGCAAAGCGGCTGTTTTCTGCCGCTCAAGTAGAGTTCTACTCGAGCGGCAACTTTCTCAACGCGGACTGGTAGTTTCTTATCGTGAGCGGTCACGAGCATACACGACCACTCACAATGAGAAACCTGACCTCCCCCCGTTGAGAATCTCGCCCGGAGGTTTATTTTCCATGCTCGCGATTGGCAACTTGATGTTGCTGATCGCGAACGAGTCAAAAGTCTCGCCAGGATGTGATTTTGCGCGGTCGCCAACTTGACGTTGAGGACCCAGAGCAAGCAAAAAAATATTGCTACGTTACGCGTGTTTGCACTGTGCTCCGTGCAATTTGCGTAGTACAAAGTAGCACAAACTTCAAAACTACGCGAGAGTAGCGTAGTACTTCACCCAGGGTTAGTCAAGAGGCCAGGGTTGTTGAAAAAAGGACATTCCAAGCATATGGGACCATTTGTCATTTGCTGAATTAAGAAAGAATGTAGTAGTTTTGGATTCTGGTGATAAAGCGGTCTGAAAAAACTGTTGATAATAATAAACGGTTGGGGAGAAACAGTTCTATCAACCCCGCTGCTCAACCTAACGAATTCAGTCAAAGTCATGCTAGTAGAGAATCTATCAAAAGATTGAGTTCAGTCCAACGTGGCACAGAGATTATGAAATGTCATAGTGGATATTGGAACATTTCTATATTCTTGGTGTTCACCCATGCATTTAAGGGTGTTTTGATGGTGTTCTTTTCTCTTATTAATTACTTTCAAATAATGATTGCATTGTTATTTGCCGTCATCTCTGTTTTTTGGGGTTTTTTTGGGGCCTAAAGTTTTCAATTCTTGTATGGGGGGGAAGATGTGTAGTGATCTGCTGACCAGCATTGTGTGCTTGGGGTTGGAACCTGGTCATTGTTGACTGGGAGACTGTAACATTCTAAGTGGTCACTGATGACATCTCAACGCAGAGACTAGGGTTAGTGGCAATCTTTTGAACTGTAACTCAGTTATGCCCAGCTGCCTGTATGGGTTGGTGCATCTAGTATAATGGGGTGACCCAGTGCCCCTCAGAACCTGGGTGTACAAGAATGTGGACAATATTGGTTCTGTCGGGTACAGGAATGAATCTTGGTTTACTGAAAAATAACGATAAAGCAAACAACAGTACTCGAGCCTTTCAGTAATAATCAATGAAAAGGAAAAAGAAGGAAGGACAAAACCCATGAATCAAAAAACACAAAACAAAAACCACACCAGAATTGGATCAATCAAAGTCTGTATTTAAGGATAAATCCATATATTCTTTTACATTTTATAGTGTTGAAAGTACATCAGAAGGCTGTCATAGTGCATGAACATTCAATTTGTTCCAACTGCGCAAGTGATGTGGTGATAAAAGGTGGGAAAACATTGCTAAATGTGAACAAGATATATTCAGTGCTGTACGAATTGTTGAAAGTGGTCATTCAAAGGACATCCATCCCTTGTTACTTAAAGCTCCGCGCCGCTTGGGATTTTAAATTTCCGTTTCACGTGGGGCGGAGAGAATAGGGTCAGGATTATTGCAAGCACGTCGTCGTTTCAACCCAAAGAAGTGCATGGCGGGTCTTCCTCAGGACAAGGCGATACAAGGGCCAGCCAGAATTAATGAAAGAAAGGTCTTTGGACTCAAAAGGCAATGACTGAGGTAAGGTCCATTTTCAGTGCAGTGCCAGAGAGCTACGGAACTATGCTGCCCCACTGATGCTATGTATCACCATCACGGACCTTACTTCAGTCACTGCCTTTTGAGTCCAACCCACGGTGGACCATTTCCTGAAGACCTTTCTTTCATTAATTCTGGCTGTCCCTTGTCACCAGAATGGGGACAGCCTAATCAAATGTGGCAAGAACATGAGCAGTATTACATAAAGTACCCCGGGCTTTATGCGTCCCCGGGGCACTTTGTATTACAGAAGGGGCTGCAGACGCTTGTGCGGCCCCTTCTGTAATACCGATAGCGCTGGTGCACATAAAGCGCCAGCACTATCTTCAGGGGTTGTTCCCTCATTTGCATGGAGGTACGCTCAACGCAATGAAGGAAAATGTGCTACATGTATAATGTGGCCCCATGTGTCCCATACCTCACATGTACCACATTTTAATGTGCTGTGTGCAATAAATCCAGAGCCATCTTTACTTTCAAGTGTCCTACTCAACTGGCTCTTTACAGTTTGTGGCTCCTCCATTAAGACGGAGGACCGTTGCACCACTGCTTTTAAGCAGTATAAATGAAGGAAACGTAAAATGATAATAACTCAAAGTTATGATCATTTTATGTTTTCATGCTGCTTTGCGGGCCGCGGGACGGCGGGCAGGGCTGCTCTGCTCTCAGAGCAGGGCAGAGGAGGAGTGGTTTGCCTACTCCAAGTGCTCAATGATTGTTTGGCTGGCTCCAGAGGGCCCAGTCATGCTCACTTCGCATATTCTCCATACAGGCTGCATTACAGCCTGCATGGCGAACATGCCCAGTCTCCATCTGAGCACCGAACCGTGGTGCTCAGACCAATTACAACGTTGCATTGCAATGTTGTGATTGGTATGGGGAGCCTGGGTGCTTACCAATCACAATGCTGTATTGCAGCATTGTGATTGGTCAGGGGAGCCTGTGTGCTTCCTGGTTCCTGTTCGACAGAGTCCTGATGCGGAGAAGAGACGCAGTAGCGAAAGGTAAGTTATTTGTTTTTACATTTCCCCTCGCCCCTACCCCTGCCACACCACCCCCAATTGGTGCCGGCCACCACTAGCTCTTTAGGCCATGACAATGTGGCGCTTTACTTAAGGCACCATTAGCTATAAAGGTATACAAGGTACCAAGCAAGGCCTGGAATAGACATAAGGACTGGTTGCTAATGGTAGATGCTGAACGGTTGAAATCCCAGTGATGACCTGATGACAGCATAAGGTATGAGGAGATACTGATCTTGGCTTTGCTTAGTAAATCTTGGCGATTAATTACAACTGTAGGAGAGTAGGATCTGCTAGGCTCACTATATCTACCTTATATCACTGCACATATAAACCTATCAGTCACCCCGATGGCAGGCCTTATCAATCCTGAAGGTAGGGTGATGGGTTTTATGTGGGAGGGTGCCCATGCATGAGCAGAGCACCTCTGCAGCCTTCAGAACCTATTTTCCAGGGAAGTTTGTGATGCAGCCAACCATATACTTTTAAGTGCATTATAACCTCGCGGTAAATGCTAACTTTAAAACCGATGCTTAGAAACATGTCGAGTTTGGTGTCAAACACCTTGGAATCATACCTCCCCACCAGCAACTTGCATGGGAGGTACAATTCCACCATCCTAATGGGACATAGGCGACACACCGGTACACCCGGTAAAAGCTTTCTCGACCTGGGCATCACGAAATGAATGCTGCCAGCCACAGACACGCATCTGCCCTCCTGCTGCTGAGCTGAGCTCGAGCAGGCGAGGCTGGCCAATAGGCTTCCTGTCACAGGGAGGTATAACCACCTCCCAGACAGGCTTTAATGTATTGAGGCTGGGTGGGTGCCCTCTGAGAATGCTTTGATGTCTACACTGGGGCACATTTGGTGTCCCGGTGCATAGTCCAGTTCAAACTGGTTGAAGGAGCCATTGGCTCCTGCTCTGGCACGAAACTGGACAAAGGACATGGGTATAACCACCCCTCTGTCCAGAGCCTCCCATAGTTGGGTCCCGAGAGTTTGACCCACCCCTTCCTTGGGTATAAAGCAGGAACCCCTGACTACAGGACTATAGAATTTACCTGGACTAAACTCTGCTACAGAAACCAAGTACTTTGACAATCTGTATGACGCTGGATGACTGAAAAATCTCCCTTGGAGTAAAGGAGTTACTCCCCTTGCTCCTGAGGACTCCAAAGATTTCTGCAACACAGGAGGTGGGTTCCCAAGGTCTCCGAGGTTGATCTGCCCTCTCAGCAACTCTGAGGCCTCTATCCCTCGTGGGGACCGTGCAACCCAAACCCCTGTGCACTGCGTTCTTTTGCAGCAACATATGCTTTCCGGTGACCCCTGAGGCTGTACTTTGGGCTACTTGTAGTCCTGATCCCGAGCAGTGTTTCCAGTGAAGATTTCAGGTCTACACTCCATGAGTGTTCCGCTGGCATGGTATTTCGTGATTCCTCTTGAGATCCCTTCGCGATCCCTGGTCTGTTGGCCTGTGGGTCCCTGTGAAAGTAACTTTGACTTTCTGTGGGCTTTCCTGATTGCTCTAGATGTGCCCTGACTCTTCATTGCTTGGAGAGTCCCCAGGACCTAGCTGGTCCTCACCGAAGCTGATTTCCTCTGACCGTGTGGGTTGCCGTTGCCAAGGCTTGTTGGTGATCCATCTGAACACTGATCCCCCAGTACTCGACATCTTTTGTAGGACAGCTCACCTCCAGACTTTGGTTGTCTTCGACATCTCCTAGTCCCCGTGGCTGCTGAGTAAAACATTGTATCAACACACCTGAGGTACCCGACATCGGTGGGCATTCGTCGACCGAGCCCCTGGTCACCCTGAGGTGACACAGACTCTGTACCCTCTGCTTTCAGGTTCTTCTTACCTCAAATCCAGGCTTGTATTCCACCAGACACTTTTCCTCTCCACTGCAGCAGCACTTTTCAGCATCACACCATTGAAAACGACAAAGATTCCCAACATCACTTGACGCCTATGCACCCGGCTCTCCCGGGTTAGGTAACACGTGTACTCCAGTGCTCACAAGGGTGAGAACTCTAAGAACTTTCTATGTTTGAATGGGTTTTCTCAAAGTCCTCTCCAAAGTGTTCTTAATCTTTAAAATTCCAACCGCGACTTTCCCTTAGAGTTGTACAGAACTCGCGCCTGTGTTCTCACACTGCACCCGTCCTCCGTGGGTCCCTTGTGTCGCTACTTTGGGTGGTTCCTTGGGGTCCCAGTAATTCTACGTGCTCTAGGCACTGTGTCTAGTCAAATTGTGGTTGTTATACCACTTTCTTAGTATATGGTTTGGTCTCCCCCTGGAGCCCACTGTGTATTGTGCTATTTAGTGTTGTTCTAGTGATTTAATATTGTGTGCTTTGTTCTCTAATCTCATAAAGAGGTTGGTAGAGAGTGTTTAGTAATAAATACATACTATTTTATATATTCCGTGTGTGGCTCTCCTTTCATTTGGTCATTCAGGAGGTTCTGATCTGGTAAAACAAGCTGCTTTACATTCCTTCGAGACTTAGCCTGAAGGCTGCTCTCCATAGCTACCACTAGGATAGCTTTCAATAAAGGTTGTCTCTAACCAAATCATCAATAAGGGTTGTTTGGACTGGTACAAGGTGCCCACTATAATTAGTGGTCTGCTTATACCAGGCCAACTTCTCACATTGGTGTGCAGTGGTTGGGATTCAAGCTTGCTATTGTTTTACCAGATAAATCTCATTGAGTGATTAACTGAAAACCACTAAAGGTATTTGGTACATATAAATCAAGACTAGAATAAGTAAGTTCTACTGAACTTGGAGTTGGGTAGTAAAGGTTCTAGCACACCCTTTTTCCAACTCAAGAGAGTTTAGTTCCCTCTAGGTGAGGTAGGTGCCTACACCACATAACACTAGTATATCTTCTAGGACAGAAGCCAGTTGCTCCTTCCAACTAAGTATGACAATCTCTCATTCCAAGAATTGAGAAATATGTGTACATCTAGGAAACTGAAGAAATGGAGACATGCATGCACTCACCGTCTCATAGAGACTTTGCTTTTAGATGATCTCAGAAAGACCCCAGGGTATGATAAGGCAGGCAAGTTAGGTGGGACAGCCGAGGAGGAAAGGGCAGGAAGTGAAAACTTATGATTCTAACCTGGATACTCCAATTCTTCCCTCAGATGGGGGAGAAGGCCCTAGTGGCCCTCCCTTTACCCCACCAGGAAGAGTTAGCAGTTTACCTAGAAGATCAAGATTTCCTACCCAGGAGTCTAATCATTCTGGTACTTCTGTACGGTCCTCGGCTACTCACAGGAGAGAATCCTTCTATGATAAAAAGTGCAGACTGCTTGAATTTGATAAAGCTAAGCTTAGAATCAAGAGAGAGCAGTTGGCCTTAGACAGGGAATCCCTAGAGCTGCAGAGAGCTTCCAGAAGGTTGGGGCTAGAGCCCCATGGTGGAAGCAACAGTGTCCCTAGAGGTAGAGAACATACTCATGACCATAGGCACCTGAACAAGTTTGTCCCTCCCTATCAAAGTGGGGATGACATCCACAAATCAATAACTGCACTTGAGAGGGCCTGTAAAGTACAGAGGGTCTCTCAAGAGCAGTGGGCAGCAATCTTGTGGCTCTCCTTTGCAAAAACAACAAGTGATGGACTGAATGTGGATCAATGTCACACACTCCCCCAGTCAAAAGATCTGGGCCCAAATCCATCGTTTTTTTGCACTCCACACCACCCTGGGTTAGACAATGGCGATATGCAAATCAGCTCTGACCCTGTTGCCCCATGGGAACAGTCCAGTCCGAACTACAAAAGCCATGTCCTTCCCAGAACGGAATCAAGCATCCGAGGACCGGACCGGTTTCGAGGTAACACCTCTCTTCAGCCCGGCTAGCTTGACTCCAAGTGGTGTGGAGTGCCTGGGACCCACGTCTGGGCATCCCCAGCGCACTTAGGGCGGCAATTGCAAAAACAACAAGTGATGGACTGAATGTGGATCAATGTCACACACTCCCCCAGTCAAAAGATCTGGGCCCAAATCCATCGTTTTTTTGCACTCCACACCACCCTGGGTTAGACAATGGCGATATGCAAATCAGCTCTGACCCTGTTGCCCCATGGGAACAGTCCAGTCCGAACTACAAAAGCCATGTCCTTCCCAGAACGGAATCAAGCATCCGAGGACCGGACCGGTTTCGAGGTAACACCTCTCTTCAGCCCGGCTAGCTTGACTCCAAGTGGTGTGGAGTGCCTGGGACCCACGTCTGGGCATCCCCAGCGCACTTAGGGCGGCAATTGCAAAAACAACAAGTGATGGACTGAATGTGGATCAATGTCACACACTCCCCCAGTCAAAAGATCTGGGCCCAAATCCATCGTTTTTTTGCACTCCACACCACCCTGGGTTAGACAATGGCGATATGCAAATCAGCTCTGACCCTGTTGCCCCATGGGAACAGTCCAGTCCGAACTACAAAAGCCATGTCCTTCCCAGAACGGAATCAAGCATCCGAGGACCGGACCGGTTTCGAGGTAACACCTCTCTTCAGCCCGGCTAGCTTGACTCCAAGTGGTGTGGAGTGCCTGGGACCCACGTCTGGGCATCCCCAGTGCACTTAGGGCGGCAATTGCAAAAACAACAAGTGATGGACTGAATGTGGATCAATGTCACACACTCCCCCAGTCAAAAGATCTGGGCCCAAATCCATCGTTTTTTTGCACTCCACACCACCCTGGGTTAGACAATGGCGATATGCAAATCAGCTCTGACCCTGTTGCCCCATGGGAACAGTCCAGTCCGAACTACAAAAGCCATGTCCTTCCCAGAACGGAATCAAGCATCCGAGGACCGGACCGGTTTCGAGGTAACACCTCTCTTCAGCCCGGCTAGCTTGACTCCAAGTGGTGTGGAGTGCCTGGGACCCACGTCTGGGCATCCCCAGCGCACTTAGGGCGGCAATTGCAAAAACAACAAGTGATGGACTGAATGTGGATCAATGTCACACACTCCCCCAGTCAAAAGATCTGGGCCCAAATCCATCGTTTTTTTGCACTCCACACCACCCTGGGTTAGACAATGGCGATATGCAAATCAGCTCTGACCCTGTTGCCCCATGGGAACAGTCCAGTCCGAACTACAAAAGCCATGTCCTTCCCAGAACGGAATCAAGCATCCGAGGACCGGACCGGTTTCGAGGTAACACCTCTCTTCAGCCCGGCTAGCTTGACTCCAAGTGGTGTGGAGTGCCTGGGACCCACGTCTGGGCATCCCCAGCGCACTTAGGGCGGCAATTGCAAAAACAACAAGTGATGGACTGAATGTGGATCAATGTCACACACTCCCCCAGTCAAAAGATCTGGGCCCAAATCCATCGTTTTTTTGCACTCCACACCACCCTGGGTTAGACAATGGCGATATGCAAATCAGCTCTGACCCTGTTGCCCCATGGGAACAGTCCAGTCCGAACTACAAAAGCCATGTCCTTCCCAGAACGGAATCAAGCATCCGAGGACCGGACCGGTTTCGAGGTAACACCTCTCTTCAGCCCGGCTAGCTTGACTCCAAGTGGTGTGGAGTGCCTGGGACCCACGTCTGGGCATCCCCAGCGCACTTAGGGCGGCAATTGCAAAAACAACAAGTGATGGACTGAATGTGGATCAATGTCACACACTCCCCCAGTCAAAAGATCTGGGCCCAAATCCATCGTTTTTTTGCACTCCACACCACCCTGGGTTAGACAATGGCGATATGCAAATCAGCTCTGACCCTGTTGCCCCATGGGAACAGTCCAGTCCGAACTACAAAAGCCATGTCCTTCCCAGAACGGAATCAAGCATCCGAGGACCGGACCGGTTTCGAGGTAACACCTCTCTTCAGCCCGGCTAGCTTGACTCCAAGTGGTGTGGAGTGCCTGGGACCCACGTCTGGGCATCCCCAGCGCACTTAGGGCGGCAATTGCAAAAACAACAAGTGATGGACTGAATGTGGATCAATGTCACACACTCCCCCAGTCAAAAGATCTGGGCCCAAATCCATCGTTTTTTTGCACTCCACACCACCCTGGGTTAGACAATGGCGATATGCAAATCAGCTCTGACCCTGTTGCCCCATGGGAACAGTCCAGTCCGAACTACAAAAGCCATGTCCTTCCCAGAACGGAATCAAGCATCCGAGGACCGGACCGGTTTCGAGGTAACACCTCTCTTCAGCCCGGCTAGCTTGACTCCAAGTGGTGTGGAGTGCCTGGGACCCACGTCTGGGCATCCCCAGCGCACTTAGGGCGGCAATTGCAAAAACAACAAGTGATGGACTGAATGTGGATCAATGTCACACACTCCCCCAGTCAAAAGATCTGGGCCCAAATCCATCGTTTTTTTGCACTCCACACCACCCTGGGTTAGACAATGGCGATATGCAAATCAGCTCTGACCCTGTTGCCCCATGGGAACAGTCCAGTCCGAACTACAAAAGCCATGTCCTTCCCAGAACGGAATCAAGCATCCGAGGACCGGACCGGTTTCGAGGTAACACCTCTCTTCAGCCCGGCTAGCTTGACTCCAAGTGGTGTGGAGTGCCTGGGACCCACGTCTGGGCATCCCCAGCGCACTTAGGGCGGCAATTGCAAAAACAACAAGTGATGGACTGAATGTGGATCAATGTCACACACTCCCCCAGTCAAAAGAACTGGGCCCAAATCCATCGTTTTTTTGCACTCCACACCACCCTGGGTTAGACAATGGCGATATGCAAATCAGCTCTGACCCTGTTGCCCCATGGGAACAGTCCAGTCCGAACTACAAAAGCCATGTCCTTCCCAGAACGGAATCAAGCATCCGAGGACCGGACCGGTTTCGAGGTAACACCTCTCTTCAGCCCGGCTAGCTTGACTCCAAGTGGTGTGGAGTGCCTGGGACCCACGTCTGGGCATCCCCAGCGCACTTAGGGCGGCAATTGCAAAAACAACAAGTGATGGACTGAATGTGGATCAATGTCACACACTCCCCCATTCAAAAGATCTGGGCCCAAATCCATCGTTTTTTTGCACTCCACACCACCCTGGGTTAGACAATGGCGATATGCAAATCAGCTCTGACCCTGTTGCCCCATGGGAACAGTCCAGTCCGAACTACAAAAGCCATGTCCTTCCCAGAACGGAATCAAGCATCCGAGGACCGGACCGGTTTCGAGGTAACACCTCTCTTCAGCCCGGCTAGCTTGACTCCAAGTGGTGTGGAGTGCCTGGGACCCACGTCTGGGCATCCCCAGCGCACTTAGGGCGGCAATTGCAAAAACAACAAGTGATGGACTGAATGTGGATCAATGTCACACACTCCCCCAGTCAAAAGATCTGGGCCCAAATCCATCGTTTTTTTGCACTCCACACCACCCTGGGTTAGACAATGGCGATATGCAAATCAGCTCTGACCCTGTTGCCCCATGGGAACAGTCCAGTCCGAACTACAAAAGCCATGTCCTTCCCAGAACGGAATCAAGCATCCGAGGACCGGACCGGTTTCGAGGTAACACCTCTCTTCAGCCCGGCTAGCTTGACTCCAAGTGGTGTGGAGTGCCTGGGACCCACGTCTGGGCATCCCCAGCGCACTTAGGGCGGCAATTGCAAAAACAACAAGTGATGGACTGAATGTGGATCAATGTCACACACTCCCCCAGTCAAAAGATCTGGGCCCAAATCCATCGTTTTTTTGCACTCCACACCACCCTGGGTTAGACAATGGCGATATGCAAATCAGCTCTGACCCTGTTGCCCCATGGGAACAGTCCAGTCCGAACTACAAAAGCCATGTCCTTCCCAGAACGGAATCAAGCATCCGAGGACCGGACCGGTTTCGAGGTAACACCTCTCTTCAGCCCGGCTAGCTTGACTCCAAGTGGTGTGGAGTGCCTGGGACCCACGTCTGGGCATCCCCAGCGCACTTAGGGCGGCAATTGCAAAAACAACAAGTGATGGACTGAATGTGGATCAATGTCACACACTCCCCCAGTCAAAAGATCTGGGCCCAAATCCATCGTTTTTTTGCACTCCACACCACCCTGGGTTAGACAATGGCGATATGCAAATCAGCTCTGACCCTGTTGCCCCATGGGAACAGTCCAGTCCGAACTACAAAAGCCATGTCCTTCCCAGAACGGAATCAAGCATCCGAGGACCGGACCGGTTTCGAGGTAACACCTCTCTTCAGCCCGGCTAGCTTGACTCCAAGTGGTGTGGAGTGCCTGGGACCCACGTCTGGGCATCCCCAGCGCACTTAGGGCGGCAAT
Organism: Lissotriton helveticus; assembly: GCF_964261635.1. Lineage (NCBI taxonomy): Eukaryota > Metazoa > Chordata > Amphibia > Caudata > Salamandridae > Lissotriton > Lissotriton helveticus. Next base: position 1,307,446,879 of record NC_136061.1, read on the forward strand.
TGCAAAAACAACAAGTGATGGACTGAATGTGGATCAATGTCACACACTCCCCCAGTCAAAAGATCTGGGCCCAAATCCATCGTTTTTTTGCACTCCACACCACCCTGGGTTAGACAATGGCGATATGCAAATCAGCTCTGACCCTGTTGCCCCATGGGAACAGTCCAGTCCGAACTACAAAAGCCATGTCCTTCCCAGAACGGAATCAAGCATCCGAGGACCGGACCGGTTTCGAGGTAACACCTCTCTTCAGCCCGGCTAGCTTGACTCCAAGTGGTGTGGAGTGCCTGGGACCCACGTCTGGGCATCCCCAGCGCACTTAGGGTGGCAATTGCAAAAACAACAAGTGATGGACTGAATGTGGATCAATGTCACACACTCCCCCAGTCAAAAGATCTGGGCCCAAATCCATCGTTTTTTTGCACTCCACACCACCCTGGGTTAGACAATGGCGATATGCAAATCAGCTCTGACCCTGTTGCCCCATGGGAACAGTCCAGTCCGAACTACAAAAGCCATGTCCTTCCCAGAACGGAATCAAGCATCCGAGGACCGGACCGGTTTCGAGGTAACACCTCTCTTCAGCCCGGCTAGCTTGACTCCAAGTGGTGTGGAGTGCCTGGGACCCACGTCTGGGCATCCCCAGCGCACTTAGGGCGGCAATTGCAAAAACAACAAGTGATGGACTGAATGTGGATCAATGTCACACACTCCCCCAGTCAAAAGATCTGGGCCCAAATCCATCGTTTTTTTGCACTCCACACCACCCTGGGTTAGACAATGGCGATATGCAAATCAGCTCTGACCCTGTTGCCCCATGGGAACAGTCCAGTCCGAACTACAAAAGCCATGTCCTTCCCAGAACGGAATCAAGCATCCGAGGACCGGACCGGTTTCGAGGTAACACCTCTCTTCAGCCCGGCTAGCTTGACTCCAAGTGGTGTGGAGTGCCTGGGACCCACGTCTGGGCATCCCCAGCGCACTTAGGGCGGCAATTGCAAAAACAACAAGTGATGGACTGAATGTGGATCAATGTCACACACTCCCCCAGTCAAAAGATCTGGGCCCAAATCCATCGTTTTTTTGCACTCCACACCACCCTGGGTTAGACAATGGCGATATGCAAATCAGCTCTGACCCTGTTGCCCCATGGGAACAGTCCAGTCCGAACTACAAAAGCCATGTCCTTCCCAGAACGGAATCAAGCATCCGAGGACCGGACCGGTTTCGAGGTAACACCTCTCTTCAGCCCGGCTAGCTTGACTCCAAGTGGTGTGGAGTGCCTGGGACCCACGTCTGGGCATCCCCAGCGCACTTAGGGCGGCAATTGCAAAAACAACAAGTGATGGACTGAATGTGGATCAATGTCACACACTCCCCCAGTCAAAAGATCTGGGCCCAAATCCATCGTTTTTTTGCACTCCACACCACCCTGGGTTAGACAATGGCGATATGCAAATCAGCTCTGACCCTGTTGCCCCATGGGAACAGTCCAGTCCGAACTACAAAAGCCATGTCCTTCCCAGAACGGAATCAAGCATCCGAGGACCGGACCGGTTTCGAGGTAACACCTCTCTTCAGCCCGGCTAAAAAGGTAGAGACAAGCTCCTCACTGTAAGAGATGAGGATGCTGATAATTGTCAAAGTCTTGAAGAGTGCTTTGATTGATGGGTTTGGCTTAACCACTGAACAGTGCATGATTAAGTTCAAAGACACCCAGAAGGCAGACTCAAGACTGGGTTGACAGTGTAGACTGTGCTACTAAGGCTCTGGAAGATTGATCACTTGGCAGTAAAGTATGTGATTTTAAAGGATTGTACAATTTAATTATGAGGGAGCAGATCCTTAATAATTGTCAAAATCAGTTGTTGGATCAGTACCTGGTGGACTCTGATCTGACCTCTCCCCAAGAATTGGGTCAGGAGGCATACAAATGGGTCAGAACTAGGGTGGGGAAGAAGGTTCAGAACCAAGGTGGTGACTCCAAGAAGCAAGATTCAAAACCCTCAGACAAGGGTGGGAAAAGGGTGAAGACCAGAAATCTTTTCAAGGGCCCCAAAAATCTTCTACTGGTAGGGAGTCACAATCAAACAAGAGCACATGCAAGAAGAAGCCATGGTGTAAAATCCGTAAACAGGAGACCCATTGGAAAAGTGATTGTAACAAGTCCAATGACTCAACTCCAACCACCACACCCCCTAAGAATAAGGGTGTAATAGAGTTAACCCTGGGATCTGAGATGGACTCCGGCCTAGTTGTGATGTATTCCTATAGGTTCTGTATCGATCCCCCTATTCCTGACCCTGTTCTGGTTAACAAGTTAACTAGCAGCAATCCCATGATGCAGAAACCGTTATCTGATTAAGCCACACCACGGCACAGGAACGTGTTATCTGATTAGGTCATAACGCTTGCCATCTAATTAGACAAGCGATATTCCTCCAGCCCCTGATAAGGCATACGGAGTTCTCAAAACAAATCAAACCTATGACAACCTGGGAAAAACCCTGCGGCCATTGTTTTGATTTCATCGAGAACTTCAGCAAAAGAATGTGCTAACGACCAAGTCGTATGACATCCTTATTGACGTATCTATGTCCATCCTTACGTCAATCTCTGCACCTTACAGGTATAAATATTACCGGTATTGCCTTAAGCAAACACACGCGGTGGTGACGAGATCGGAGCAGCCAGACTTGCCGAAGCCCAGAGCAGAGCAGACCCCGCTGGCGCAGCCCCGCCTTCCTGATGCGCTGAGAACGAGACGCTGCTTTCTCCTGCCGAGAAATCCAGCTCCGGCGCTTCCGGGTAGCCCTCGCAGGCAGCCTGGAATATCGAGACCAGAGACGAGAGATACCATCCCTCATTCATCCTAAATTCCAGGTACAGAACTGAATAACCCCTCGCAGAGAATTCTTGAGTCAGTCACTTGGCAAAACAAACTTAACTTAAACTGCTACTTTCTATTCCCGCCCACGTATTAGGCTTAGGTCAGGTACACCGGGGTAGGCGTAGTTAGAAACACCAGTTGAGTACGATTAGTCAAATGTATCTATGTATATATCTATTTTATCCATTTTAAACCTGCATATGGCTTAGAAACCATATAAATGTTTTTACAGTATTATTTTATACTTCTGCTTTTATTGTATGCACTTTACTTAACCATAAGTATTGCGATAATATCGATCCACTTCTCTTGTATGAGAAAAGAGACTGATCAATAAATACCATCTTTTATTGAACACGCCCGTCTCTTCCTTTTCTCTACAATCTGGTGAGACTAAGAATGCACGTACTGACTGAGTAAAATAAGTTGTCTTTTGTTTTCACACGACTCTAGAGATACACTCTTGATTAGGGGAGAGCAAAGTTGTCATGTTCTATGGTTGTCAGAAACTAAATCCCTTCTTGTCTATCCAGGGAGGTTCAACTCCTCCTTGCCTATTCGAGAAAGTTTCTAGTGAACTCTGAGCTAGCTGGCAAACCCCAAACTTTAAGTCTAATATCGACAATAGAAGACCTAGTAAACGTCTGGTCTAGGCCTATACTATTGAAGGTATTATTCCAATGCGCAGAGCCTATTGGGATAATAGGAACTACACTACATGGTGCCCAAACGTTTGGAAAGGCGATAAAACTAACGCAAGACATTAGAGTAACTCAGTCGTGCTTTTTCACTCAGACCCCCTTTTTCCCATAATACTCCAAAGACGTCTGGAGTGGGTGAAAGGTCATATCGCAGGAGGAAACTCCTATGTATGGTTCTTGGTTTAGTCAACGTTGAAGGATACACTGTTCCAAAATATTGTGCATCTAATCTCTGTTTCCATAAGAAACCTGATCTGCAAACAAACAAAATAACCTTCCTGACAGTAGAATGTCAGATACTGAAGAAGAAAGAGAGACAGCTAGAGTAGCAGCTGAACTCGTAGCAGCTGATAATACTATGCAAGAAGCAGACCCGGATATAATACTCATCGCGGTCAACATAAGGAAATCTATAACTTTAAAACTTATAGAAAATGGACTGACACCTAGAGGTGGCACAGTCATATTCGTAATAGAGGCACACGAATATCGGCAGACAGAGGTGTTCTATTCACGGATACACTTTCCAGCAGCAAACGCTGTAACAAAGGTCTTCCACTATTACAAAACAGAGGAACCTCCTAATGAGTACACTCCATTCGAGGAGGTGGAAGTACCACTTAAATTTCAAGAGCACCTGCTCTTGTTTAATGGCGCCCTAAAACACAACAATCACATCACCAGGCTCGGTCCATTAGGTAGACCAGGAGCAACGTGGCCGGTCCTAGCCGGATACACACCACATCCAGACATCGAAAGAATGTCTGCAGCAGATGTTTTAGTACAACTAAAACAATTAATAAAAGTACATAGACAATTAGTCCAATATGTAATGCGGACTTCAACAATCCAACCAGCAATTAAAATTCCACAGCTGACCCCTCATCAGGGGAACACAAATAAAAATACACCACAGAACATACAGTCCTGCCTAGGTAAGGTACCAGCTAAAAGGGAACAAATACCATTCTGGTTAGCACAAAAAATCACCCAAATAGAGGCGGTGTTTCCAGACACCACTCCTGTGGATAAACACAGGATTCTGACTATCTGTCTTCCAATGGGAATCGCACCACACGTGGAGGACTGTGACACTTGGGGTACAGTCTTTGCTTCCATCTACACAAAAACGCATGGTGTTCCATCCATCTCGGTAATACCAGATGTGCTAAAACAAATTCAAGATGAATACGGTCCAGAACCCGCTTTAACTCTTGGTATGAAATTACTGAAAGACTTCAAGCAGGTCTCGGCTATATTACTAGCCAACATAAAGGGAGAAGCAGCGAATGTGGCGATCCGCCAGAGGTTAAAAGAAACAGATATAGCAGACCAACCAGCTGAAATTGCCAGAATCATAGAAAAATCCTATGAGGAACTAGGTAGAGATAGTTTAGGTGGAATACCAGTAAAACCCCAACTGATTGAAAGTCCTAAAAAAATATTTATTAAAAATAATTTAACATCACAAAAAAAGAGCTCGGATGGAAACAAACAATCCAATCCGAAAGAAAAGAGATTCCAGTCCAGAGGAAGGTCTCCTCGGCGGAGAGAAAGATCTCCGGACCAAGGACCCAAGTCTCCCCAAAGTGAGCCCTCTGGGAAAAAATACAACCTTAGAAATAGGGATAATATAAAGAAACCGGATAGATATCAAGATTTTGATACACGTCCCTCTCAATCTTTTCAGACTTCCTCGCAGAAATCGGAAAGAAGAGGACGATCTAAACCCAGGGAAGGGCACGTCAAGTCCAAAGACAAGGAACCTGCTCATCCAAATAAGAAATTACAATTTCCAAAAAAGAAGGTAGCCAGTATTAAAGTATTCAACAATGCCGAGAATACTGAGGACACAACTGAAAAACGGAGAGTGGGCTCAGACAATGCTAGACAGCGCAGCAGAAGTGAGAATAGCCCGCAAAGTCCTTATGAATCATCTGGAGACAGTGGACACGAATGAATACCTTCAAGTGGAAACTGCAGACACCAGAGTTAGCAAACCTCACAAAATATATGAAATAACATTACGTATAGAGGGGGATAAGACTAGAAAAATAAGGGGACTATTTTGGGATAATCTCTCCAAGGGCTATGACATCCTTCTAGCTGAAAAAGACTGGCCACCAGAGTTTGTCAGGGACTGCCCTCATGGCGAAGAAATAATTATGCCTGCCTTCTCAAATCATATCCCAATTCGTAAAAAATATACACTTGCAAGAAAGTGGGCAGTAGCTCAAGCTCCGGCTTTATATAAAAATCATGTAGGATGGGATGAGGACTCTCCTCCTCACAAAATCCAGTTAAAATCACAACCTACTGCACAAAGACAGTACCCAATTAAGCAAGAAGCTAAAAAACAGGTAAAAGAAATCCTAGACCAATTAGAATACCAGGGGGTGATTGAAACTTGCACCTCACAAATGAACAACCCTTTGTTTCCGGTCTCCAAACCAGACAATTCATATCGTCTAGTTTTGGATTACAGACACCTTAACTCATGTTGCAAAACTTTTGCAGTGCAAAACTCGCATAGTGCAGCACTAATGAATAACATAGTGCGCAAAAAATACAAAACAACATTAGACAACTCTAATGGATTCTTTTGTCAAAATATAGCACCAGAGAGCAGATACTTGTCTGCGTTCTCAATAAATGGCGCTCAAAAACAATTCTGTTGGTTACCCCAGGGGTACAAGAACAGCCCAGGATTATTCTCAGCGAGAGTAACATAGTTATTACAAACATATGATGAAGAGGCATTATCTTATGTCGACGACATATACCTAACAGATGATGACTTGGATACTCACTTGAAGAGAGTGAACACCATAATACTTGGGTTTGCAGCAGAGGGTTACAAATTCAACTTTAAAAAATCTAGAATTGCCCATCTAACAGTCCTGTTCTTAGGATATGAATTATCAAGTGAAGGCAAAAGCCTGGCTGACAATTTCCTAGAGAAATGTGCCGTACTCCAAGCACCTAGAACACTAAAAAACCTACAGTCAATTCTAGGCTTCCTAAATTTCGGAAGAACATACATTGCAAATTACGCAGAAAGGGTCAAACCCCTTTATGATCTAATAAAACCAGATTTAAAAAAAAACAATTGGACTCAAATACACACAGAAATTCTGAGATCCTTACAAACAGACATGTTAATTAAAACAAAATTAGAAACACGTGGTAACACACGCAATCTTGTGATTCGAGTCATCCCAGGAAGATGCAGATTCACATACCTGACCTCTAATGAGGGAGAAAAGGTACCAATTGCATTCAAATCACACTTATACACTAAAGCTGAAATGAAATTTAGCCCAACGGAAAAAATTCTTACTGCAACACAGACAGCTATAGCAAAAGAACGAGCCCTGGCACAAGGTAAACGAATAATAATCGTGATACCGATACCAGCCCTGGAGGCGGTAACAAAGGCAAGTATTCCGAATGCTAAAGCACTACATCCAAGGTGGATACAGTGGGCTAATTCTCTTGCTGCAACAGACGTGGTATATGAATTTGATCCCAATTTAAAAACACAAGAATTTCTCCAATACGAATTCGAATGTCCTCTGCCGACCGAAATTCTGCCTCTAGATCATTACGGCTGTATAATATATACAGACGGATCAGCACAACCCGCAGTGGGGGGTAAACAAGCTTACAGTGCTGCGTGCGCGATTGTTAAAGGTCGCTGGCACGAAGGGAAATTTAAACCAGCCATCACCAAAACACAATCTCTGGGAGATTGTACAGCTCAGCGAGCTGAACTACTGGCATTCAAGATGGAGCTTGAAAAAACCGATCGAGAATTCCCCACACTCATAGTGTGCGATTCGTATTATTGCGTTCAGTCTTACAATGAATACTTGCAGATGTGGCTTCAGAATGGTTTTAAGGATGCAAAAGGAGGCACAATCAAGCATAAAATGCTCTGGGAACAAGTAGTTCTTTTACAGAAAGAACTACCAAAGACTCACGTGATACATACACTGAGTCACCAACGTGATGGCGTTCACGTTGCAGGGAATTCATTGGCTGATGAGGCCGCGAAGGCAGCTGTGCAAACGGCTTCCGTAGCTGCCATTACACGGTCTAAAACAAAAATAGACAGCGAGATATTACAGGCTGTCAGCGCTACAGAAAAGGATTCGATAGAAACACTCCCGAAAGGCTTTCCAGTAAAATACTCATACATAACTGATGAAAACAATGTTCCTTTTGCTCGAATACCTGGAGTGGGGGATAGGGCAATTCCAAACATGGAACATAGGTTAGGACTAATAATAGCGGCACACGAAGGGCTCGCTTCTATACATGCTGGCGTCTCAGCCACAGTATCATTGTTAAAACAGAGATACTGGTGGCCACAAATGAGAAGACAAACAAGGAACTATGTTTTAGAATGTGAAATATGTCAAAGAATGAAAGTATCAACGGTGAGACGACCAGCGCAGACGCCCCTTCTAATCTCAGATAAACCATTAGCCTGTGTTTATCTGGACCACTGTGGTCCCTTACAAAGGGATGGTAACTATAAATATATCCTGGTCGCAGTGGATTCATGCACGAGATTCATATGGATGTGGCCCCAGCGATCGGCTGACGCCAGAACTGTTATAAAAGATTTGCGAGTCTTTATCGGCACATACGCAATTGGCATGCTGCATTCTGACCAGGGTCCTGCTTTTAGCTCTCGAGGTTATAAGGAGGCCATGACCAGCATGGGCATTGCATTGCGGTACTCTTGTCCATTTCACCCTGAGGGGAACAGAATTGTAGAAAGAAAAAACCGTGACATAAAGCAATCTATAACATCAAAGGTATTAGGTTCGGGAGCTGGGTGGGTCAAACATCTAATAAGTGTCCAACGTAGTCTAAACAACCTGCCAAGAAATTCTCTGAAGGGATTCAGTCCGTACGAATTATTGTTTGGAACTAGGATGTTAGTCTTAGATCTTGACAGTCAGACTTCAGTGGTGAAGGAAAAAAGCTTTGATATTAAAGATCGTTTGGCTATTTTACAGGACTTAAACAAAACAAGAAAAGACCTGAGCAACATAAAGTTGAAACAGCAGCCAACAACCACTGAAGAACCACCACCTGTCCCAGCAAGACCTGTCTGGATTCCAAAAGTCGGGGATCTAGTCAGAGAAAAGATCGCGGTAAAGAAGGAATTTGGGCCTTCTTACAGAAAAGCAGTTCCTGTCTTGTCTATCAATGGGACAAGATCAGTTGTACTACCGCCGCTTGCTGGTAAAAAGGAGAACCGAGTTGTATCCATCGACCTGGTAAAACCACAATCATGTGGCCGATAACAAACAGTAGGCCAAGTGGACTCCCGATAAGTAGCAAAACACCAAGGTTTGCTACAAATACAGAGGTCCAAACTAAGAGGCTAATCACATTCGAAACGCCTACAGAACAACAACAAGGACTATTCAACAATGCATTGGAACTCAGACCTCTAACAACCCAAATAAAAACATTTAGTAGAGACACACCGACCTACAATGAAGTAACAAACGAATATGCAAGAAACAGTAATCCTGAAGCAATTGGAACAATTGACAGAACTGCATTCGGCTACTTCATAAACTCCGATGATTCCTCTGAAGATCTAAGTGAATCAAAAACACAGCCATCAACAAAAACATTTAAAGATAAAGCTAAAGAACTTTTGAAACAACTGAAAGAAACATATCTGATTTCTCCATGGATTGAATTTTGGGTGGGCTTTGGTGCATTTATCCTCATACTTTGGCTCATCGTGGTACTAGCTTTGGGACGCTTCCTTGAGGGAAAATATGCTAAAATGGACACAGCAAGTCAGAAAATCAACTTGATCCTCAAGCCACACACATCTTCACACGTCGAGAAAAGAGAACTTTCTTCAGTCAACTTCACAGCCAATCCTATACCAGGTGGGGTTGCATGGGACAATACTGACTACGAAATTTATGGTCCAGTTGAAATCCTGAAATACCCACACCAAATCAAGATCTCGTTGAGTGACTTTGTAAAACCAAGCTCATTTGCTGATGATTGGGACTTTGAAAATATAAATGATATGATGTCTGACTTAGTGATGTCTGCTAAATTTACCAAACATGATTATTTGCAGGCTTCGACTAATTATGATAGTATGTACTGTTACAACCACTATGGTAACCATTTTCTACATAAATCGGCACAACCTAGAAATGTTTTAAATTATAATCAATGGGAACATTGTGCGACCCCTCCAAAAGGAAGCTCAAGAACCTTTTATAACAAATATTCATACTTTTCAGGGTTCAACACAAGTAATGCTGAAACATTTTATTTCAAATTGTCAAATAAGACAGGGACAAAGACCATGCTTACAAACACGAAATTGATATATTCAGACTCATTTTTTGAACAAATGAATGCCTTTGGTTTTGATTATTGGGACAAAAATGTTGAAGTAAAAAGTGTTTGGGGTACAAAAGAATGGCAAGTACAAGGTATAGAATCATTGTTTAGAGCCTGCATGATCCCAGAACAAATTATATTTTTGAATGACACTGTTCAACAAACTACCTGTCTTGGCCTAGCCAAAATCAAAGACTTAAATAAACCGTCTATTCCAAAGCCAACAATGAACAGCAATAGCTCTACATATGAAGAGATAGACGTAAACTATATATTAAACCAAAACAGAACAAATCCTGATTGGAAACAATGGTTAATCTGGCCCACAGATACTAATAACTGTCAAGATAGATTCCTGAACAAAACACAGGGGTTCACATTGACCAGGCCAGACCCTAGATATTCCCAAAGACAACACCCAGGGATAATAACCACCTACAGTGTGGGCAAACTCTGCCTTCAATGGCTACAAACTTCCACACTGACAGAAATTAAACAACACCTAACTTTACTTACTGATGGTGCTGACTTGCGTGATTTCATTATGGGACCGCGCAAACAGCGTCAGAAACGTTTCATAGCAGCCTCTGTATATGCAGCTTACAACGAGGCCTGGAAGGTGACTCAAATTGAGACAGCAGAAAGTATACGGGAAATTGACCGTATTAATTTGGAAAAATCACTTTCTGTAGTGGACAATGGGTTAATGACTCTGTCCTCCAGAATTTTTTCCTTGGACAGCATTGTGTCTTCAGCAATCGACATATTATCGCAAGACTTACTGTTGTTACAACACGGTCAGTCTCAATTGCGTTCTATTGTACAGCTTGGCTGGACGTTACAAAATCTGCGTTCAGGCTATGTGCCTTGGCGTTTAATCAACACAACGTAACTATTCAATATCTTTAACCTTACTGATAAACAAATCAGTATGGCACAGAAGGGTGCTGATTATACAATCCTGAGCATTGAGAAAGTCGAGAGATTACCAGTGACAATGTCAGAACGACCTGTCAGTGAATGGATAATACATGGGACAATTAATATTCCAATATCAACCTTCAGGTTTCAATACTGCCAAAAATATATACAGGCTGGCATGTACGAAAAATTGGGAAAAGGGTACATTAAGACAACATGGAACTTGCCCTATTCACATGCATGTGTCAGTAATAAAGGACAGAAAGTGTTTCTTAGTGGCAATAATTGTGCGATGTCACTAAGCGGTACACTTCTGTGTAATGGAATTAGTTTGCATGGAGCCTGTGAAGGGAACTCAAATAACCTTTCATGTCACCAGCTAGGCGCACCTGCAACAGAGATAGAACCATTCTTTAAAAGACTCTATAATGGGAGTTACATTCTAATTGTGGATCGCAGATGTTGTAGTTTACTGCCCGGGACTCCTTATCTCGTAACTACGACTGCGAAGGTCATGTGCTGTGGACACTCATTGTTCCCCAGCTCCTTTCCAGACAGGGAGGCAAGGGCATGGCCCAACTTGAAAATTACTTCTATTCGAATAGACACTTTAAGCAGAATGAAAACAGTGCTTCTTCAGACGCCAACCAGGCTCACGTCATCAAAAGAAACGTATGATTCCTAGTCGCAAGGACGACTGCAGAGATTCACTCATTGTTATCAACTAATTCCCCCATACATTTAGCAGAAATCCTGAATGAAATCTTAAATATTTCTGATACCAGTGGAGTCTCAAAAGTATTTAAGACAGTATTTTCGATGGCATTAACACCATTCAAAGCCATACTGGGTATTTTTCCAGACTTCGTCCATTCGATTTTTGGCGGACTTCCCCTCATTTTGGGACTAATTGCAGGAATCCTATTCTTGGTCCTAATATTTCGTTATGGCAAACCGTGTCACAGACAAAACACCTGCGACAAGGGAAGAAACAATCCGAGCCATTGGATACCGGGACCGGATATCAAAAATCCTGGGACTATCCCGGCTTAGAGACCTGAACATGACTTGGTTTCTTTCATTTCGACCAATGTGGCATCGATGTGTTTTACCTGTATTAAGGTGCTTGCTGTGCGGAGAAGAATGCGTGTTGGACACCTGTCTGACGCTACAATCGGATGCGCCAATGGATGCAGAAACATTGTTGGGTCCGATAACGGCTCATGCTTTGTGCTTTGTGCTGCCCTCAACGGCAGCCAATTCTGATGACGGCATTCGTGGAGACTTCACCGCTACGATTAAGGGGTAGTGAAGTTCAAGATGAAAGCAGCATCGATCAGGTACGACCTTCTGTCAGCAATACTAATCAAAACGTCAGTGGAGACAATCATGCACACGAATGCATGGTTACAACTTTTTCCGAGTTAGTGGAACTCTCCCAGGAAGCTGTTGACAGCTTTTTCGACAGTCTAAATGATATGATGTTCTCACCAGAGCAGAAATAGAGACTTTTGAGCAAGCTAGCACACGGCGTTCCCAACACCCTGAATTTGGCCTTCAACCTTAATAACAAAATACCATGAACAATTTTCCCTCCAGTTCACGGACAGCAATTTTTTCAGCAGCCCCAAAATATTTTTACGATTTTTCGGGACACTTATCTTCTGCTTAAAGTAAGAACTATTCTTAGAGAACTAAAATTTCTATTTTTAGATACTTTATAGACATTAACTGCCCGCTGGTAATTATTTTATTCTGTGATGGAATGGTCTCGAACTTTTTCTTCTGTATTAAGAGCCATTTCATGTGTAATTCTCATATTCGATTAGTAATAATGTATACATATGCTTGATTACTTTGGCATTATTCTACAGCTTGAGTGCATATAATACATGTGACTATTTTTTCGTATATTAGATAAATTCGAAATGCATTATATGTATTTTGGGGTGGTAAGGTATACACAATACTCTACAGTATGTTTTACTATGTTTTACTATGCCTAGATTCGTAAATATGGCCATAGTTAGCGTGGAGTGGGTGTGATGTATTCCTATAGGTTCTGTATCGATCCCCCTATTCCTGACCCTGTTCTGGTTAACAAGTTAACTAGCAGCCATCCCATGATGCAGAAACCGTTATCTGATTAAGCCACACCACGGCACAGGAACGTGTTATCTGATTAGGTCATAACGCTTGCCATCTAATTAGACAAGCGATATTCCTCCAGCCCCTGATAAGGCATACGGAGTTCTCAAAACAAATCAAACTGTCATGTATTCCTATAGGTTCTGAATCGATCCCCCTATTCCTGACCCTATTCTGGTTAAACTAACTATCAAGTTAACTAACAGTCAGCCCATGAGGCAAGAACAGCCCCCATGATGCAGATACCGTTATCTGACGCAGTCACACTACGGCACAGGAACGTGTTATCTGATTAGGTCATAACGCTTAAGATCTAATTAGACAAGCGACATTCCTCCAGCCCCTGATAAGGCATACGACGTTCTCATAACAAATCAAACCTATGACAACCTGGAAAATCCGTGCGGCCATTGTTTTGATTTCACAGAGAACTTTAGTAAAGAATGTGCTAACGAGCAAGTCGTATGACATCTTTATTGACGTATCTATGTCCATCCTTACGTCAATCTCGGCACCTTTAAGGTATAAATATTGCCGATCTTGCCCTATGCAAACACACGCGTGGTGACAAGACGGAGCAGCCCTACTTGCCGAAGCCGAGAGCAGAAGCAGACCCCGCTGGCAGCAGCCCCGCCTTCCTGACGCGCTGAGAGACGCGCTGCTATCTCAAGCCGAGAGACCCAGCACCGGCGTTTCTGGGCAGCCCTCGCAGGCAGCCTGGAATATCGAGAGCAGAGAAAGAGACACCATTCCTCATTCATCCTAACTTCCAGGTACAGAACTGAATAACCCCTCACAGAGAATTCTTTAGTTATTCACTTGGCAAAAACAAACTTAACTTAAACTGTAACTTTCTATTCCCGCCCACGCATTAGACTTAGGTCAGGTACACGGGGTAGGCGTATTTAGAAACACCAGTTGAGTACGTTTAGTCAAATGTATATGTGTATGTAAATATATTTTAATCATTTTAAACATCATATGGCTCAGAAACCATATCAATGTTTTTACACTATTATTTTATACTATTGCTTTTAATGTATGCACTTTACTTAACTATAAGTATTGCAATAATATCGATCCATTTCTCTTGTATGAGAAAAGAGACTGATCAATAAATAACATCTTTTTATTGAACACGCCCGTCTCTTCCTTTTCTCTACAATCTGATGAGACTAAGAATGCACGTACTGACTGAGTAAAATAATTGCCTTGTGCTCACACGACTCTTGAGATTGACTCTTGATTAGGGGAGAGCAAAGTTGTCATGTTCTATGGTTGTCAGAAACTAAATCCCTTCTTGTCTAATCAGGGAAGTTAATTCCTCCTTGAACATTCGAGAAAGTTTCTAGCGAACTCTGAGCTACGCTGGCAAACCCAAAAATTAAGTCTAGTATCGACAGTAGTAGACCTAGTTAACGTCTGGTCTAGGCCTTTACTGCTGTAGGTATTATTCCAATGCGCAGAGCCTATTGGGAAAATAGGAGCTACACTACATGGCGCCCAACGCGTTTGGAAAGGGCGATAAAACTAACGTAAGACATTTAGAGTAACTCAGTCGTGCTTTCTCACTCAGACCCCTTTTTCCATTATACTCCAAAGACATCTGGAGTGGGTGAAAGGTAATATCCTCCAAAACCTCGCAGGAGGGAACTCCTATGTATGGTTCTTGGTATAGTCAACGTTGAAGGATAAAAACAGTCCCAAAATATTGTGCATCTAATCTCTGTTTCCATAAAGAAACCTGATCTGCAAACAAACATAATACCATCCTGTCTGTAAAATGACAGAGAGTGATGATGAAAGAGAGGCAGTTAGATTAGCAACTGAACTCGCAGATGCTGATGCTACCATGCAAGCAGCAGACCCGAATATAACACACATTCCGGTCATTAAAAGGAGATCTATAACCTTAAAACTTATAGAAAATGGACTGACACCTAGAGGTGGCACAGTCATATTCGTAATCGAGGCACACGAATATCGGCAGACAGAGGTATACTATTCATGGATACATTTTCCAGCAGCAAATGCTGTAACAAAGTACTTCCACTATTACAAAGTAGAGGAACCTCCTGAAACGTACACTCCTTTCGAGGAGGTGGAAGTACCACTCAAATTCCAAGAGCATTTGCTCTTATTTGATGGCGCCCTAATACATAACAATCACATTACAAGGCTCGGTCCTTTAGGAAGACCAGGAGCAACGTGGCCGGTCTTAGCCGGATACACACCACATCCAGACATCGATAGGATGCCTGCAGCTGAACTGTTAATACAGCTAAAACAATTACTAAAAATTCATAGACAATTAGTTCAGTATGTAATGCGGACTTCAACAATTCAGCCAGCGATTAAACTTCCACAGCTGACCCCTCACCAGGGGAACACAAATAAAATTACACCACAGAACATCCAATCCTGCCTAGGTAAAGTTCCAGCTAAACGGGAACAGATACCATTCTGGTTGGCACAGAAAATTACCCAAATAGAGGCGGTGTTTCCTGACACCACCCCATTAGAAAAACACAGGATTCTGACTATATGTCTCCCAATGGGAATCGCACCACACATTGAGGACTGTGACACTTGGGGTACAGTCTTTGCTTCCATCTACACAAAAACGCACAGTGTTCCATCCATTTCGGTAATACCAGATGTGCTAAAACAAATTCAAGATGAATACGGTCCAGAACCTGCTTTAACCCTTGGTATGAAATTACTAAAAGACTTCAAGCAGGTCTCGGCTATATTATTAGCCAACATAAAGGGTGAAGCAGCAAACGTGGCGATCCGCCAGAGGTTAAAAGAGACAGATATAGCAGACCAACCAGCTGAAATTGCCAGAATCATAGAAAAATCCTATGAAGAACTAGGCAGAGATAGTCTAGGTGGAATACCAGTAAAACCGCAACTGACTACAAGTCCAGAAAAAATACTTTTTATTAATAATTCACCAAAAAAGAACTGGGATGGAAACAAACAATCCAATCCTAAAGAAAAGAAATTCCAGTCCTGAGGGAGGTCTCCCAGGCGAAGAGAGAAATCTCCAAACCAAAGACAGAGGTCACCGCAGAGTGACCCCTCTGGGAATAGATATAACCTTAGAAATAGGGATAATATTAAAAAACCTGATAGATATCAAGACATTGATACACGTCCCTCTCAATCTTTTCAGACTTCCTCGCAGAAATCGGAAAGAAGAGGACGATCAGAAGAGCACGCCAAGTCCAAAGACAAGGAACCTGCTCAGCTAAAAAAGAAATTACAATTTCCAAAAAAGAAGGTAGCCAGTATCAAGGTAGTTAAAAATGCCGAGAATACTGAGGACACAACTGAAAAACGGAGAATGGGCTCAGACAATGCTAGACAGCGCAGCAGAGGTGAGCATAGCTCGCAAAGTCCTTATGAATCATCTGGAGACAGTGGACACGAATGAATACCTTCAAGTGGAAACTGCAGACACCAGAGTTAGCAAGCCCCACAAGATATACGAGATAACATTACGTATAGAGGGAGATAAGACTAGGAAAATAAGGGGACTATTTTGGGATAACCTCTCAAAGGGTTATGACATCCTTCTAGCTGAAAAAGACTGGCCACCAGAGTTTGTCAGGGAGTGCCCTCATGGTGAAGAAGTAATTATGCCTGCCTTCTCGAATCAAATCCCGATTCATAAAAAATACACACTTGCTAGAAAGTGGGCAGTGGCCTTAGCACCTGCTTTATATAAAAATCATGTAGGATGGGATGAGGACTCCCCTCCTCACAAAATCCAGTTAAAATCACAACCTACTGCACAAAGGCAGTACCCAATTAAGCAAGAAGCTAAAAAACAGGTAAATGAAATACTAGATCAGCTAGAATACCAGGGGGTGATTGAAACTTGCACCTCACAAATGAACAATCCTTTGTTTCCGGTCTCCAAACCAGACAATTCATATCGTCTAGTTTTGGATTACCGACACCTTAACACATGTTGCAAAACCTTTGCAGTGCAAAACTCACACAGTGCTGCACTAATGAATAACATAGTGCGCAAAAAATACAAAACAACCTTGGACATCTCCAATGGATTCTTTTGTCAAAACATAGCACCAGAGAGCAGATATTTAACTGCATTCTCAGTAAATGGCACTCAAAAGCAATTCTGTCGGTTAGCCCAGGGGTACAAGAACAGCCCGGGGGTATTCTCAGCGAGAGTAACAGAATTACTACAAATATATGATGATGAAGCATTATCTTATGTCGATGACATTTACTTAACAGATGATGACTTGGAGACTCACTTGAAAAGGGTGAACACCATAATACTTGGGTTCGCTGCAGAGGGTTACAAATTCAACTTTAAAAAGTCCAGAATTGCCCATCTGACGGTCCTATTCTTAGGATATGAGTTATCAAGTGAAGGCAAAAGCTTGGCTGACAATTTCCTAGAGAAATGTGCCGTAATCCAAGCTCCTAAAACACTAAAAAACCTACAGTCAATTCTAGGTTGCCTAAATTTCGGAAGAACATACATTGCAAATTACGCAGAAAGGGTCAAACCCCTTTATGATCTAATTAAACCAGACTTTAAAAGATCCAATTGGACTCAAACACACACAGAAATTTTGAGATCCTTACAAACAGACATGCTAATTAAAACAAAATTAGAAACACGTGATAACACACGCAATCTTGTGATTCGAGTCATCCCAGGGAGATGCGGATTCACATACCTGACTTCTAATGAAGGAGAAAAGGTACCAATTGCATTCAAATCACACTTGTACACTAAGGCTGAAATGAAATTTAGCCCAACGGAAAAAATTCTTACAGCAACACAGACAGCTATAGCAAAAGAACGAGCCCTGGCACAAGGTAAACGAATAGTAATCGTAACACCAATACCAGCCTTAGAGGCGGTAACAAAGGCAAGCATTCCAAATGCTAAAGCACTCCATCCAAGATGGATACAATGGGCTAACTCTCTTGCTGCAACAGACGTGGTGTACGAATTTGATCCTTATTTAAAAACACAAGAATTTCTCCAATATGAATTTGAATGTCCTCCGCCAACCGAAATTCTGCCTCTAGATCACTACGGCTGTATAATATATACAGACGGATCAGCACAACCCGCAGTAGGGGGTAAACAAGCTTACAGTGCTGCGTGCGTGATTGTTAAAGGTCGTTGGCACGAAGGGAAATTTAAACCAACCCTCACTAAAACACAATCCCTAGGAGATTGTACAGCTCAGCGAGCTGAACTACTAGCATTCAAGATGGCGCTTGAAAATACCGATCGAGAATTCCCCACACTCATAGTGTGTGATTCGTATTATTGCGTTCAGTCTTACAATGAATACTTGCAGATCTGGCTTCAGAACGGTTTCAAGGATGCGAAAGGTGGCACAATCAAGCATAAAATGCTCTGGGAACAAGTAGCTCTTTTACAAAAAGAACTACCAAAGACTCACGCGATACATACACTGAGTCATCAACGTGATGGCGTTCACGTTGCAGGGAATTCATTGGCTGATGAGGCCGCGAAGGCAGCTGTGCAAACGGCTTCCGTAGCTGCCGTCACCAGGTCAAAAACAAAAATAGACAGCGAAATATTACAAGCTGTCAGCGCTTCAGAAAAGGATTCGATAGAACCACTCCCTAAAGGCTTTCCAGTAAAATACTCATACATAACTGATGCAAACAATGTTCCTTTTGCTCAAATCCCTGGAGTGGGGGATAGGGCAATTCCAAACATGGAACATAGGTTAGGACTAATAATAGCGGCACACGAAGGGCTTGCTTCTATCCATGCTGGCGTCTCAGCCACAGTATCATTATTAAAACAGAGATACTGGTGGCCACAAATGAGAAGACAAACGAGGAACTATGTTCTAGCGGTATACACCCGTTACAACGGATCTTTTACTCCGCAGACCCATTACAACGCGACCATTACTCCGCATACCATTACAACGCATTGCGCTGGGGGGCGCTCTAGGATAGGGGATAAGTATAATTTACTATCCAACACCTTCCCTAGGGTCCACGGGGACTGGAGTTAGAATAGTAAATTATACTTACCACTATCCAGCGCCCCAAGGCGCTATGCGTTGTAACGGTATGCGGAGTAAAAGTCGCGTTGTAATGGTCTGCGGAGTAAAAGTATGCGTTATAACGTCATACATCCTGTTCTAGCATGTGAAATATGTCAAAAAATTAAAGTATCAACGGTGAGACGTCCAGCGCAGACGCCCCTTCTAATCTCGGATAAACCATTAGCCTGTGTTTATCTAGACCACTGCGGTCCCTTACAAAGGGATGGTAACTATAAATATATCTTGGTCGCAGTGGACTCATGCACGAGATTCATATGGATGTGGCCCCAGCGAACGGCTGACGCCAGAACTGTTATAAAAGATTTGCGAGTCTTTATCGGCACATACGCAATTGGCATGCTGCATTCGGACAATGGTCCTGCTTTTAGCTCTCGGGCTTATAAGGAGGCCATGGTCAGCATGGGCGTGCAATTGCGGTACTCTTGTCCATTTCACCCTGAGGGGAACGGAATTGTTGAAAGAAAAAACCGTGACATAAAGCAATCTATAACGGCAAAGGTATTAGGTTCGGGAGCTGGGTGGGTCAAACATCTAATAAGTGTCCAACGTAGTCTAAATAACTTGCCAAGAAATTCTCTGAAGGGAGTCAGTCCGTACGAATTATTATTTGGAACTAGGATGTTGATCTCTGACCTTGATAGTCAGACTTCAGTGGTTAAAGAAAAAAGCTTTGATGTCAAAGACCGTTTGGCTATTTTGCAGGACTTAAACAAAACAAGAAAAGACCTGAGCAACATACAGTTGAAACAACAGCCAACGACCACTGAAGAATCACCACCTGTCCCAGCAAGACCTGTCTGGATTCCAAAAGTCGGGGATCTAGTCAGGGAAAAGATCGCGGTAAAGAAGGAATTTGGGCCTTCCTACAGAAAAGCAGTTCCTGTCTTGTCTGTCAACGGGACAAGATCAGTTGTACTACCGCCACTTGCTGGTAAAAAGGAGAACCGAGTTGTATCCATCGACCTGGTAAAACCACAAAATGTGGCCGATAACAAACAGTAGGCCAAGTGGACTCCCAATAAGTAGCAGAACACCAAGGTTTGCTACCAGCACAGAGGTCCTAACAAAAAGGCTCATCACATTCGAAACGCCTAAAGAAGAACAAGAAGGACTATGCAACAATGCAATAGAACTCAGACCTCTTAAAACCCAAATAAAGACATTTAGCAGAGACACACCAATCTATACTGAAGTACCAAGTGAAAATGCAAAAAACAGAAATCCTGAACCAATTGGAACAATTGACAGAACTGCATCCGGTTACTTCATCAACTTCGATGATTCCTCTGACGGCTTCAGTGAATCAAAGACACAGCCATCATCAAAATCCTTTAAAGACAAAGCTAAGGAACTTTTGAAACATCTGAAAGAAACATATCTGGTTTCTCCATGGATTGAATTTTGGGTGGGTTTTGGTGCATTTATCCTCATACTTTGGCTCATCATGGTATTTACTTTGGGACGCTTCATTGAGGGAAAATATGCTAAAATGGACACAGCAAGTCAGAACATCAACTTGGTCCTCAAACCACACACATCTTCACACGTCGAGAAAAGAGAACTTTCTTCAGCCAACTTCACAGCCAATCCTATACCTGGTGGGGTAGCCTGGGACAACACTGACTATGAAATTTATGGTCCGGTCGAGATCCTGAAATATCCACACCAAATCAAGATCTCCTTGAGTGACTTTGCAAAACCAAACTCATTTGCTGATGATTGGGACTTCGAAAGTATTAACAACATGATGTCTGACTTAGTAATGTCTGCTAAATTTACAAAACATGATTATTTGCAAGGTTCTACAAATTATGATAGTATGTATTGCTATAACCATTATGGTAACCATTTTTTACATAAATCTGCACAACCTAGAAATGTTTTAAGTTATAATCAATGGGAACATTGTGCTACACCTCCAAAAGGGAGCTCAAGAACCGTTTACGACAAATATTCATATTTTTCAGGTTTTAACATAAGTAATGCTGAAACATTTTATTTTAAATTGTCAAACAAGACAGGGATGAAAACCATGATAACCAACACAAAATTGATATATTCAGATTCATTCTTTGAAAAAATGAATACATTTGGATTTGATTATTGGGACAAAAATGTTGATTTGAAAAGTGTTTGGGGTACAAAAGAATGGCAAGTACAGGGTATAGAAGCTTTGTTTAGAGCCTGCATGATCCCAGAACAAATGATATTTTTAAATGACACTGTTCAACAAACCACCTGTCTTGGCTTAGCCAAAATCAAAGATTTAAATAAACCGTCTATTCCAAAGCCAACAATGTTTAGCAATAGCTCTGATACAGATGAAGAGATAGACGTAAACCATATACTAAACCAAAACAGAACACATCCTGATTGGAAACAATGGTTGATCTGGCCCACAGATACAAATAACTGTCAAGATAGATTCCTGAATAAAACACAGGGTTTCAAAATGACCAGGCCAGACCCTAGATATCCCCAAAGACATCACCCAGGGATAATAACAACCTACAGTGTGGGCAAATTATGCCTTCAATGGCTACAAACTTCCACACTGCCTGAAATTAAGCAACACCTAACTTTACTTACTGATGGTGCTGACTTGCGTGATTTCATAATGGGACCACGCAAACAGCGTCAAAAGCGTTTCATAGCAGCCTCTGTATATGCAGCATACAATGAGGCCTGGAAGGTTACTCAAATTGAGACAGCAGAAAGAATACGGGAAATTGACCGTATTAATTTGGAAAAATCACTATCTGTAGTGGACAATGGGTTAATGACTCTGTCCTCCAGAATTTTTTCATTGGACAGCATTGTGTCTTCAGCAATCGATATATTATCGCAAGACTTACTGTTATTACAACATGGTCAGTCACAATTGCGTTCCATTGTACAGCTTGGCTGGACGTTACAAAATCTGCGTTCAGGCTATGTGCCTTGGCGTTTAATCAACACAACGTCACTATTCCAAATCTTTAACCTTACTGATAGACAAATCGGTATGGCGCAAAAGGGTGCTGATTATACAATCTTGAGCATTGAAAAACTAGAAAGATTACCAATGACAATGTCAGAACGACCTGTCAGTGAATGGATAATCCACAGAATCATAAATATTCCAATCTCAACCTTCAGGTTTCAATACTGCCAAAAATATATACAGGCTGGCATGTGCGAGAAATTGGGAAAGGGGTACCTTAAAACAACTTGGAACCTGCCCTATTCACATGCATGTGTCAGTAATAAAGGACAGAAAGTGTTTCTTAGTGGCAACAATTGTGCTATGTCACTAAGCGGCACGCTTCTGTGTAACGGTATTAGTTTGCACGGAGCCTGTGAAGGGAATTCATACAACCTTTCATGTCACCAGCAAGGCGCACCTGCAACTGAAATAGAACCATTCTTTCAAAGACTCTATAATGGGAGTTACATTCTTATTGTAGACCGCAGATGTTGTAGTCTTATGCCCGGGACTCCTTATCTAGTCACTACGACGGCGAAGGTCAAGTGCTGTGGACGTTCTTTATTCCCCAGCTCCTTTCCAGACAGGGAGGCAAGGGCATGGCCCAGTTTGAAAATTACTTCTATTCGAATAGATACTTTAAGCAGAATGAAAACAGTGCTTCTTCAGACGCCTACAAGGCTCACGTCATCAAAAGAAACGTATGATCTACAAGTCGCAAGGACGACTGCAGAGATACATACATTATTATCAACTAATTCCCCCGTACATTTCGCGGAAATCCTGAGCGAAATCTTAAATATTTCTGATACCAATGGGATCTCAGGGGTATTTAAGACAGTATTTTCGATGGCATTAACACCATTCAAAGCCATACTGGGTATTTTTCCAGATTTCGTCCATTCGATTTTTGGCGGACTTCCCCTGATCCTGGGACTAATTGCAGGAATCCTATTCTTAGTCCTTATTTTTCGTTATGGCAACCCATGTCACAGATCAAACTCTCGCGACAATGGAAGATACGATCCTAGCCATTGGATACCGGGACCGGATATCAAAAATCCTGGGACTCTCCCGGCTTAGAGACCTAAACATGACTTGGTTTCTATCATTTCGACCAATGTGGCAAAGGTGTGTTTTACCTGTACTAAGGTGTCTGCTATGCGGAGAAGAATGCGTGTTAGACACCTGTCTGACGCTACAATCGGATGCGCCAGTGGATGCAGATACACTGTTGGTTCCTACCAAGGTTCACGCTTTGTGCTGCCCTCAAAGGCTGCCAATCCTGATGACGGCATTCCTGGAATCTTCACCACTGCGATTGAAGAGTAGTGAAGTTCAAGATGAAAGCAGCATCGAACAGGTACGACCTTCTGTCAGCAATGCGAATCAGAATGTCAATGCAGACAATCATGCGCACGAATGCATGGTTACCCCTATTTCCGACTTAGTGGAACTTTCCCATGAAGCTGTTGACAGTTTTTTCGAAAGCCTGAATGATATGATGTTCTCTCCAGAACAGAAATAGAGACTTTTGAGCAAGCTCGCACACGGCGTTCCCTGAATTCGGCCTTCAACTTTAAAAATAAAGTCACATGAACAATTCTTCCCACCAGTTCACGGACAACAAGTTTTTTAGCAGCCCCAAATTATTTTTCACAAATTTTTCGGGACACTTATCTTCTGCTTAAAGTAAGAAACTATTCCTAGAGAACTAAGATTTCTATTTTTAGATACTTTATAAAACTTTAGTTGCCCGCTGGGATGTTCACAAATATTTTATTATGTGATGAGATGGTCTCGAACTTCCTTTCTGTATAGCTATATTAAGAGCCATTTCATGTGTATTTTTCAAATACCAAATTAGCAATAATGCATACAAATGCGTGTTTACTTTTGCATTTAATTCATAGCTTAAGTGCATACAATATATATGACTGCAATTTTTCAGTATATTTGAAAATTTCAAAATGCATTTATGTATTTTGGGGTGGTAAGGTATACACTATACTCTATAGTATGTTGTACTATGTTATACTATGCATAGATTAGTAAATATGTCCATAGTTAGCGTGGAGTGGGTGTCATGTATTCCTATAGGTTCTGAATCGATCCCCCTATTCCTGACCCTATTCTGGTTAAACTAACTATCAAGTTAACTAACAGTCAGCCCATGAGGCAAGAACAGCCCCCATGATGCAGATACCGTTATCTGACGCAGTCACACTACGGCACAGGAACGTGTTATCTGATTAGGTCATAACGCTTGAGATCTAATTAGACAAGCGACATTCCTCCAGCCCCTGATAAGGCATACGACGTTCTCATAACAAATCAAACCTATGACAACCTGGAAAATCCGTGCGGCCATTGTTTTGATTTCACAGAGAACTTTAGTAAAGAATGTGCTAACGAGCAAGTCGTATGACATCTTTATTGACGTATCTATGTCCATCCTTACGTCAATCTCGGCACCTTTAAGGTATAAATATTGCCGATCTTGCCCTATGCAAACACACGCGTGGTGACAAGACGGAGCAGCCCTACTTGCCGAAGCCGAGAGCAGAAGCAGACCCCGCTGGCAGCAGCCCCGCCTTCCTGACGCGCTGAGAGACGCGCTGCTATCTCAAGCCGAGAGACCCAGCACCGGCGTTTCTGGGCAGCCCTCGCAGGCAGCCTGGAATTTCGAGAGCAGAGAAAGAGACACCATTCCTCATTCATCCTAACTTCCAGGTACAGAACTGAATAACCCCTCACAGAGAATTCTTTAGTTATTCACTTGGCAAAAACAAACTTAACTTAAACTGTAACTTTCTATTCCTGCCCACGCATTAAACTTAGGTCAGGTACACGGGGTAGGCGTATTTAGAAACACCAGTTGAGTACGTTTAGTCAAATGTATATGTGTATGTAAATATATTTTAATCATTTTAAACATCATATGGCTCAGAAACCATATCAATGTTTTTACAGTATTATTTTATACTATTGCTTTTAATGTATGCACTTTACTTAACTATAAGTATTGCAATAATATCGATCCATTTCTCTTGTATGAGAAAAGAGACTGATCAATAAATAACATCTTTTTATTGAACACGCCCGTCTCTTCCTTTTCTCTACAATCTGATGAGACTAAGAATGCACGTACTGACTGAGTAAAATAATTGCCTTGTGCTCACACGACTCTTGAGATTGACTCTTGATTAGGGGAGAGCAAAGTTGTCATGTTCTATGGTTGTCAGAAACTAAATCCCTTCTTGTCTAATCAGGGAAGTTAATTCCTCCTTGAACATTCGAGAAAGTTTCTAGCGAACTCTGAGCTACGCTGGCAAACCCAAAAATTAAGTCTAGTATCGACAGTAGTAGACCTAGTTAACGTCTGGTCTAGGCCTTTACTGCTGTAGGTATTATTCCAATGCGCAGAGCCTATTGGGAAAATAGGAGCTACACTACAAAACCTATGACAACCTGGGAAAAACCCTGCGGCCATTGTTTTGATTTCATCGAGAACTTCAGCAAAAGAATGTGCTAACGACCAAGTCGTATGACATCCTTATTGACGTATCTATGTCCATCCTTACGTCAATCTCGGCACCTTACAGGTATAAATATTACCGGTATTGCCTTAAGCAAACACACGCGGTGGTGACGAGATCGGAGCAGCCAGACTTGCCGAAGCCCAGAGCAGAGCAGACCCCGCTGGCGCAGCCCCGCCTTCCTGACGCGCTGAGAACGAGACGCTGCTTTCTCCTGCCGAGAAATCCAGCTCCGGCGCTTCCGGGTAGCCCTCGCAGGCAGCCTGGAATATCGAGACCAGAGACGAGAGATACCATCCCTCATTCATCCTAAATTCCAGGTACAGAACTGAATAACCCCTCGCAGAGAATTCTTGAGTCAGTCACTTGGCAAAACAAACTTAACTTAAACTGCTACTTTCTATTCCCGCCCACGTATTAGGCTTAGGTCAGGTACACCGGGGTAGGCGTAGTTAGAAACACCAGTTGAGTACGATTAGTCAAATGTATCTATGTATATATCTATTTTATCCATTTTAAACCTGCATATGGCTTAGAAACCATATAAATGTTTTTACAGTATTATTTTATACTTCTGCTTTTATTGTATGCACTTTACTTAACCATAAGTATTGCGATAATATCGATCCACTTCTCTTGTATGAGAAAAGAGACTGATCAATAAATACCATCTTTTATTGAACACGCCCGTCTCTTCCTTTTCTCTACAATCTGGTGAGACTAAGAATGCACGTACTGACTGAGTAAAATAAGTTGTCTTTTGTTTTCACACGACTCTAGAGATACACTCTTGATTAGGGGAGAGCAAAGTTGTCATGTTCTATGGTTGTCAGAAACTAAATCCCTTCTTGTCTATCCAGGGAGGTTCAACTCCTCCTTGCCTATTCGAGAAAGTTTCTAGTGAACTCTGAGCTAGCTGGCAAACCCAAAACTTTAAGTCTAATATCGACAATAGAAGACCTAGTTAACGTCTGGTCTAGGCCTATACTATTGAAGGTATTATTCCAATGCGCAGAGCCTATTGGGATAATAGGAACTACACTACATAGTCAGAGTTCCAACTCAGGCTGTGTTGGTCTGTGATGGGGCATGGATATTGCCTCCTTATTTGTCAGTCCCAGTAATCTGGGCAAATACAGACAGCAGCCTTTGATAAATGGAAAAGAGGCCTTGGCATTTAGGGACACCGGTGCAAGTGTCACAATGGTGACAAAAAATCTTGTGGCCCCTGAGCAAATCATACTTGGTGGGATGTACCAAGTGACCAATGATAGCAATGTCAGGACAGACCATTCCTTGGCAGTTGTTAATTTCACCTGGGGTGGGGTAACTGGCCCTAATAAGGTTGTGGTAAGTGCAGACCTCCCTGTTGAATGCTTGTTGGGCAATCATTTGGAAACTTCAGCTTGGGCTGAAGTGGAAGACAGGACTCATGCAGAAATGTTGGGTATCCCTACAGATGTGTTTGCTATGACTAGGTCACAGGCAAAAATGTCTTCCACTGAACAGGCCCTGGATCCTGGAACACAAGACCACCAGGTGCCTTCCAAGAGAAGGAGCAGTAGGAGTAAGGCAGTGTCTTCCCCCTGCCCCAGAGAACAGATTAGTCTTTTGAGGGAGCTGATCTTAGTCCTGAAGAAGGAACTGTCCCAGAGGAGCTTGAGTCTGATCAGGTTGAGTTCTTGGGGAAAGGGGGCCCTTCCAGGGCAGATCCGAGCCAGGAGCAGCTGAGCTGCCCCTCTCTTGAACCCCTCAGATAGCAAGGTCTTGCTGAGGCTGCTGGGAGTGCCAGTGGATCCCATAGGATCTACTGGGATGATGTACTTCTTTACTCAGAGAGTAGAGGCCCCAAACCTTGTGCTACCAGGAGTTTGGTTATACCTCTGAAGTTTAGGGGCTTCCTATTGACACTGGCACATGACATCCCAATGGCAGGTCACTTAGGCCAAAACAAGATGTGGGACAGGCTTGCCCCTCACTTTCATTGGCCTCACATGTCTGAAGACACCAAGGAGTTTTGTCGCTCCTGTGTCACCTGTCAAGCCAGTGGTAAGGCAGGTGGTACTACAAAGGCCCCCCCGATACCACTACCTGTGGTGGGGGTTCCCTTTGACAGGGTTGGGATTGACATTGTTGGTCCCATGGATCCTCAAACTGCATCTGGGCACAGATTAATACTAGTGGTGGTGGACCATGCCACTAGGTATTCAGAGGCAATTCCCCTTAGAACTACCATGGCTCCTGTTGTGGCTAGGGCCCTCCTGGGAATCTTTTCCAGGGCGGGCTTTCTTAAGGAGGTAGTATCAGACAGAGATGCAAACTTCATGTCTAGTTACTTGACAGCTATGTGGAAGGAGCGTGGAATAAATAACAAATGTATCACCCTTATCATCCACAATGCAATGGGTTGGCTGAAAGGTTCAACAAAACCCTCAAGGTCATGATTAAAGGTCTCCCAGAAAAGCTTAGGGACAGATGAGATACTTTTGCCATGCCTTCTCTTTGCCTACAGAGAGGTTCCACAGAAGGGGATTGGTTACAGCCCATTTGAACTTTTGTTTGGATATCCAGTTAGGGGTCCATTGTGTCTAGTGAAGGAGGGATGGGAGTTAGCTCTCAAACCCCCTAAACAGGATATTTTGGACTCTGTACTTGGTCCCTGCTCCAGGCTGGCTGAGTTCATAAAGAATGCAACTAAAAACCATGAGGCCAGCCAGGAATTGCAGAAGGCCTGGCATGACCAAAAGGCTGTGTTGACTGTTTATCAGCCAGGATAGAAAGTATGAGTGTTGGTGCCTGTCGCCCCAGCAGCCCTCCAAGACAAGTGGAGTGGCCCTTATACAATAATTGGGCAGAAGGGAGAGGTTACCTACCTGGTGGACCTTGGAACTCCCAGGAGCCCCCACAGGGTGATCCATATCAACAGGCCTAAACCATATGTTGACAGAACAGACATGGGCTTGCTCATGGCTACTGATGAGGAACAGGAGGGCGAGAGTGATCCACTCCCTGGCCTGCTCTCACAGAACCCTGATTATGGTTCAGTTGATGGTGTAGCATTGGCAGGCAGCCTCACTGTCCAGCATTGCAGAAGAGTTCTTAATCAGTTTAGACATATGTTCTCACTGACTCCAAGTCAGACTACTTGGTGCACTCATGAAGTGGACACAGGGGACAGCCTGCCTGTTAAAAATAAGATTTACATGCAACCTGACCATGTCAGGGACTGTATCAGGATTGAAGTCCAGAAGATGTTGGACCTGGGAGCCCTCAGATAGCTCTTGGGCTAATCCAGCAGTCTTGGTACCAAAACCTCACAACCAGAATAGTAAGAAAGAGATGAGGTTCTGTGTTGACTATAGGGGTCTCAATGCAGTCACTAGGGCTGTTGCCCATCCAAAACCAAGGGCAGATGAGCTTATCAGCCAGGTTTCTGAGCACATTTGACCTGACTGCTGGCTACTGGCAAATTAGATTAGCATTCTCAACCCCTAGTGGGCACTACCAATTTGTGGTGACGCCCTTTGGTTTGAAGAAGGCACCTGCCACTTTTCAAAGGTTGGTGTATAAAGTCCTAAAAGGCCGGGAAGCCTAAAGTGCAGCTTATCTAGATCAGTGTTTCCCAAACTGTGGTCCGCGGACCCCCAGGGGTCCGTGACACATTCCCAGGGGGTCCGCAAGAGGCAGTTTTAAAAGCACTCCAAAGTTACTTGGCTAATTAGCAGTTTTAGAGCAACAATAAAAGAGTCAAAATAAAGCCAGTGATTAATGCACCTGTTGGAGAGATGAGAGTTTTGTCCAGTTGCAGCTTTGAGTTATCTAAGGTAGCACAGAACAGAGGGTGGAAAGAACGTGTACCATGCATTTAAAAAAAAACAGTGTTTTATGTGCATTGGTCAGTGGGTTGCTGCTTTTGTCACAGATTTTTTTGTTACTCTGCAGTTCATAAGTGACAATTGTAATCTAGCACAGTGACCTATAAACTGTCATCAAAGAGCTGCTTGCAAACTGCATGGTACAAGTTAGTAACTTATGTTTTTTTCCCAGTCTTTCATTATCCTGATGCTGCTAAAAAGGTTTATATGGGTGGAAATACATTTTTATTTTTTAAAGTCAATGCTAACCACTGGCTGATGTTCTGAATCCCAAGTTTGCGCTTCTCAGGATCAAGCACTCTTAAAAAATGCCTACTAGTATGAATGACGTGAATCCTACACATTGTAGTACCCTTTGCCTTATGTAACATTTTCTATACACTGATTTACACGTATGATTCATTGTTTCTATATGTTTGTAATGTAAAGTGCTCCAACATCCTACGATGGTATGAGAGATACTATAAAACAAATGAAATACATGTGACAGAGAGGCTATGGAGAGATGAGAGGCACTGCTGAAGGATGATAATAAGGGAATCATTGAAGAACCCCAACAAAGAATGTTGTATCCTGGTGTATAGTAGGGTCTTCATTTACTGTTTGTTAAAAGCCAATACAATTTAATATATAATGATATATGTGTTTTAGACTGCGCCAATGTTTCCTAAATTTCTTGGAGTGAGAGCCTCCCAAAGCCCCCTTTGTAGTGGTCAGACTCACTCACTGCACTTGGTGTGCACCGTATGGCGACTGATCTGAAAACATTTGCCAGGGCTGCTTTGGATTTCCAGTCTAGCCCTAGCAGGAGCAGGAGCCTTGTACTGCGAAATAAAACCAACCATTTAAAAGTTAGTCTCGGAGATGTAGCACCAACTTTCCCATTAAAATGTTTTGTTTTTGCAAATTCTTTGAATATAAAATACTAAGGGGGATATTTACAACAGAAGTGGCAGAGCGTGCCGTTAGCCTCCTTGGCTTAACGACACGCTCCGCCACTTCGGAAACACCGGGCTGCACCATATTTACAAGAATATGGTGCAGCCCTGCATTTCCCCCTGTGCTGGCGCTACACTTAGCATTGTAGCGCCAACAGGAAACCCTTGCACCATAGTGCAAGGGTGTGTGTATGCAGTGGAAGATTGTTTATGTGCAGGAAGGTCCCGCTTCAATCTTGAAATTCCGTTTTGTCACTTCTATGTGTGCTGCTTAATGCAGCCAACATGGAAGTTACAAAATGGCATTTTTTAAAGATTGTTTATGTGCAGGAGGGGTCACCTTCCTGAACATAAACAATCCAAGGCGTTTTGCTTTTTCCATGTGTGCTGCACAAAGCTGCACACATTGAAAAAGCAAAAACGAGGAGAAATAAAGGATTTCTCCTTGTTTTGCCAAGTTAAGACCTGGTTTTCCCTGGCTTAATTTTGGCACTACCTCCTATTTATGCTGCCCTTGTAAATAGGGGACAGCGTCAAAATCAATGGGTGTTGTGGTGGAACTCCAACCGCAACACCCACTGCCCACCCCTTTCACGCTAGGCATTGTGTGACAGGGGACCTTATTTACAAGGCAGCGTTAAGCCATGTTAAATGGTTTAGCGCTGCCTTGTAAATAAGGCAAAGCCTCTATCGCCACGGGAACGTTGCAAAAAGTGATGTTCCCATGGAGATAGGGGCTTCTAAAAATGCCCCTAAAATCCTTAGTAATTCGAGTATTTGTTTTGTGTACACGTGTGTTTATTTTTTCTGAATTACTGTTTTAATGTTAGAAATTTAAATCATTCAAATTGCTTGGGGGTCCCCGGCTTCCAGTGGTGACTCAGTGGGGGTCCTCAAGAGTCAAAAGTTTGGGAACCACCGATTTAGATGATATTGCTGTCTTTAGTTCCACCTGGGAGGATCACCTGGTCCACATGAAAAATGTTTTGGAGGCCCTTCAAAAAGCAGGCCTCACTATCAAGGCCACCAAGTGCCAGATAGGGCAGAGGCAAGTTATATACCTGGGCCACCTTGTCGGTGGGTGTCAGGTTCAACCATTGCAGAGCAAAATCCAGACCATCATGGACTGGGTTGCTCCAACCACCCAGACTCAGGTCAGGGCTTTCTTGGGCCTGACTGGGGACTATGAGGTTTGTCAAAGGATATGGATCCATAGTGACCCCTTTGAATGACTTGACTTCCAAGAGAATGCCAAACAAAGTTCAGTGGACAGTTAGCTGGCAAAGGCCATTTGATGTCCTGAAGCAGACCGTGTGCACTGCTCCCATTCTGCAAAGTCCTGACTATTCCAAACAATTCAGTGTTCAAACAGACGCATTTGAGTTGGGGGTAGGGGCTGTGTTATCAAAACTGAAAGATAAAGGTCAGGATCAGCCAGTAGCTTTTTATTAGCAGAAGGCTGCCCCCCAGAGAGAAATGTTGGTCAGCTATTGAGAGGGAGGCCTTTGCTGTGGTTGGGCTCTGAAAAAGTTAAGGCCATACTTTTTTGTTTGGCACTCACGTCATTGTTCAGACAGACCATAAGCTCCTCTTATGTCAAAAACAGATGAAGGGTGAAAAACCCAAACTTTTGAGGTGGTCCATTTCCCTTCAGGGGATCGACTATACAGTGGAACATAGACCTGGGAGTAACCATGCCAATGCAGATGGACTCTCCAGATATTTCCACTTAGAACATGAAGACTCAACTGGTCAAGGTTAGTTTAATGTCCTGACGTTTGGGGCGGGGGTGCTATGTAGGAGAGTAGGATCTGTTTCTTATAGTTACCCCCACTTTTTGCTGATGTTTCACTGTTTTCGACTTAGTCTGACTGGGATCCTGCTTTCTGGACCCCAGCCTAGCTGCTTTCTCCTCTAAATTGATAGCATGTACATTAGGTACACTCCACAATGGATTCTGGGGTATCCTTATAAGTCCCTAGAATATGGTATACTACGTACCTAGGACATATTTACCCCAGATGCCTCCCAGGGGCTGCAGCATGTATTGTGCCACCCCTGAGAGACCATTCAAACTGACACCACAGGTCTGCTATTGCAGCCTGTGGAAGGTGGTCCATGCACCCCTTACTTAGATATAGGTTCACTTCACACATAAACCCATTAGTCACCCCTGTGGCAGGCCTTATCAATCCTGAAGGCAGGGTGCTGGGTGTTATGTGAGAGGGTGCCCATGCATGAGCAGAGCCCCTCTGCAGCCTTCGGAACCTATTTTCCGGGGTTGTTTGTGATGCAGCCAACCATATTCTTTTAAGTGCATTATAACCTTATGGTAAATGCTAACTTTAAAACGTCTGCTTAGAAGCATGTCATGTTTGGTGTAAAAAACCTTGAAACCATACCTCCCCGCTAGTAACTGGTGGGGTAGGTATGATTCCACCCTCTTAAAGGGACATAGTGGACACACCGGTAAATCCAATACCAGCTTTCTCGACCTGGGCATCACAAAATGGATGCTGCCAGCCACAGACATGCGTCTGCCCTCTTGCTGCTGAGCTAAGCTCGAGCAGGGGAGGCTGGACAATAGGTTTCCTGTCACAGGGAGGTGTAACCACCTCCCAGACAGGCTTTAGTGTTTTGGGGCTGGGTGGGTGCCCTCTGAGAGTGCTTTGATGTCTGCACTGGGGTCATATTTGGTTTCCCTGTGCATAGTCCAGTTCAAACCGGTTGAAGGAGCCATTGGCTCCTGATCTAGCACAAAACTGGACAAAGAACATGGGTGTAACCACCCCTCTGTCCTGACCCTCCCATAGGCGGGTCCCCAGAGTTTGTCCCACCCCTTCCTTGGGTATAAAGTAGGAACCCCTGACTACAGGACTTTAGACTTTACCCGGAATAAACTCTGCTACAGAAACCAAGTACTTCGATGATCTGCGTGTAGCTGGACGACTGAAGAATCTCCCTTGGAGTAAAGGAGTTACTCTCCTGCTAAGCAGGTTCCTAAA
Organism: Lissotriton helveticus; assembly: GCF_964261635.1. Lineage (NCBI taxonomy): Eukaryota > Metazoa > Chordata > Amphibia > Caudata > Salamandridae > Lissotriton > Lissotriton helveticus. The sequence goes on from NC_136061.1 coordinate 1,307,480,367, forward strand.
CGCATCTGACCGGTTTGCATCTCCGAGCTTCTGAGGACTCTGAAGATTTCTGCAACACAGGAGGTGGGTCCCCAAGGTCTCCGAGGTTGATCTGCGCTCTCAGCAATTCTGAGGTACATATCCATAGTGGGGACTGTGCAACCTGAACCCCTGTGCACTGTGCTCTTTTGCAGCAGCATATGCTTTCCGGTGATCCCTGAGGCTGTGCTTTGGGCTACTTGTAGTCCTAACCCAGAGCAGTGTTTCCACCAAAGATTTCCAGCCTACACTCCACGAGTGTTCCGTGGACTGGTATTTCGTGATTCCTCTCGAGGTCCCTTCGCAATCCCTGGTCCATTGGCCTGTGGTTCCCTGTGAAGGTAACTTTCACTTTCTGTGGACTTTCCTGGTTGCTCCAGACGTGCCCTAACTCTCCATTGCTTGGAGAGTCCCCAGGACTTTACTGGTCCTCACTGAAGCTGATTTCCTTTGACCGCGTGGGTTGCAGTTGCAAAGGCTTTAGTGTATTGGGCTGGGTGGGTGCACTCCAAGAGTGCTTTGAAGCCTGCACTGGGGGCACATTTGGTGTCCCTGTGCATAGCCCAGTTCAAACCGGTTGCAGGGGCTACCAGCCCCCGCTCTGGTGTGAAACTGGACAAAGGAATTGGGTGTAGCCACCCCTCTCTCCTGACCCTCCCATACGTGGGTCCCTAGAGTTTTTCCCACCCCTTTCTTGGGTATAAGATAGGAACCCCTGGCTACAGGACTTTAGATTTACCTGGACGAAACTCATAATCCTGGAACTTTGTCGATCTACAAGGCAGTAGATAACTGAAGAATCTCCCTTTCGGTAAAGGACTTACTCCCCTGCTTGGCAGGCACCTAAGACGCATCTGACCGGTTTGCATCTCTGAAGCTCCCACCGGACTCGGAAGAATTTTGCAAGACAGGAGGTGGGTATCCATGGTCTCTGAGGTCGATCTGTTAACTCTGCAATTCTGAGGCTTGTATCCATCATGGAAGACTGTGCAACCCGAACGCCTGGATACTGCAACCATTTGCAGAAGCATCAGCTTTGAGGCAACCTCTGAAGCTGAGGTTTGGGTTACTTGTAGCCCTGACCCCGAGCAGCATTTGCATTGGAGATTGCCTGCCTACACTCCACAAGTGTTCTGTGAGCTGGCCCTTTTGTGTTTTCTCTAAAGGTCCCTTTGCGATCCCTAGTCCATCAACTGGTAGGTCCCTGTGAAGGCAACTTTAACCCTGATTGGTCTTACCTGGTTGCTTCGGACAAGCCCTGACTCTCCAGCGCTTAAGGAGTCCGCCGGGCCTTGCTGGTCCGCACCGAACAATCTTTTCTCTTCCTGCGTGGGTTGCTGTTGCCAAGGCTTGTTGTGTTCAATCCGTGTACCAATGCAGCAGCCCTCGATATTCTTCATGGGACAGCTCGAATCCAGCTACTGGCTGTCGTCAACACCTCCTGGTCCTCGTGGCTGCAGAGTGAAGCTTCACCTCTTCGAACCTGAAGCACCCAACAATGGTAGGCATTCGTCTATCGTGCCCCTGGTCACAGGCAAGTGACCTAGACTCTGTCCCCTCTGCTTTCAGGTTCTTCACATCTTCGATCCAGGCTTGGATCCACCCGGACCCTTCTCCTCTTCCCGGTAGCAGCACTTTGCAGCAGATCGCCATTGTAATCAACGACGATTCCCGACACCATTTGACACCTATGCACCCGGCTTCCCTGAGTGAGGTAACTCGAGTACTCTGGTACTTCTGTGGGTGTTGGCCCTAGAACCCCCTAAGTCTAAAGGGATTTGCTCAAAGTCCTCTCCTAAGTGTCCCTAACTTCTAAAATTCCAAACGCAACTTTCCCATAGAATAGTACGAGGGTCGCGCATGTGTTCTCACACTGCACGTGCCCCCCGTGGTGCTCCTGTGTCACTACCTTGGGTGGTTCCTTGGGGTCCCAACGATTCTACGTGCTCTAGGCACTGTGTCTAGTCAAGTCGTGGTTCTTATACCACTTTCTAAATATATGGTTTGGTCCGCCCCTGGGGCCCATTGTATATCGTGCTATTTACTGTTGTTTTAGAACTGTATTATTGTGTATGTTGGACTCTAACCTCATAAAGAGATTAGTAGTGCGTGTTTCGAAATGAATACATATATTTTATATATACCTTGTGTGGTTCTCCTTTCATTTAGTGACTCAAGAGGTTATAATCCGGTAAACCACGCTGCTTTACACTCCTTCAAGACTTCCATAGCGGCCACTAAGATAGCTTTCAATAAATGTTGTCTTAAACTTACCATCAATAAGGGTTGTTTGGACTGGTGCAAGGTGCCCACTGGAACTAATGGACAGCATATGCCAGGCCAACTTCTCACAGTGAGGTCCCCTGGTTTCGACTTGGGCTGGTTGTCTCTACCCATTCTTCACTGTCAGTTGGCAGCCCCCACAACCCCGGATGTTTATTTTCGTGACCGCCCTAAGTCACAGGAAGTCACTTACCACAGTATTGGCTATCTTGCCCAAAGCAAGTCCGTCTCTCCCTCAGGACAGTCTGTACTCTTGTGCTTGAATCACTTTGGTGTCTGGCGGCACCCACAGATTGCTTGTTTGGGCATACTCACCATTGATTTCGTCAGAGACCCCTGCCCTGAGACAAGCTGTATCCTTGTGTCAGAGCATTCAGATGGGCCCATGCTGCTCTGAAACAGCACGTCATTGGTCTTCCGAGTAATCACTTAAGGAAAAAGTCTTAGATGGCTTTGCTCAGACCCCTCGTAACTGGGCATCAATGAGTAGCTGTCCAATAGTAGTCTGAAGTGCTGTTATGCCAGCAGCACCAAGCATATCTCTGTGGCCTATTAGGATGGCAACCATCGACCTAGAGGATTTCTGCAGAATTTGTTGTCTTCCATTGTACTAGTCAATTAACTTTGTTCTGTCCACTAGTGTTTTGATTACGACCTTTGCTTTTTCTGTTGTCTGTGCTCTAGCTAGTTGCAAGGTGCTGATATAAATAAACTGTGGCAATATAGAAGCAGACCCATAGAACTCACATTTTCGCCATATCCTATTCACGCTATGCCCTTAAAATAATTTAAGGTCTCTGCTAGTCTAATTCCTACTAACAACCACAATGGCTGGAGAGCTCAACAAGGTATAAGATGGAATCAACAGACGATTTCCCTTTTTCGGTTTCCTTCTTCTCGAACCTGAATTTGGACAAGAGTTAACAGTGCTCTGTTTCGGCTAGCCTGGAGGCATATTCTGTAAGTCTGCAATGGCTGCTGCGGTTGTCTGAACAGAACTACAGGTGGGCAAAATTGCCTTTTGTTCACTAACTTTCAAGAAATTGAACGACAGTTCCTGAAAATTAAGTGAATTTGCAAGAAATGTACCTGCTATTATCTCACTTCTGTCAGCACTGCCTTGCCATTATGTAAATCTATGACACTCTTGGAGTACATCTTGCTGTGGCCCTCCGTATTCAACATAATTTGTGTAGGCACATCCAAATGTTCTTATTATAGATCCTATTATCAAAGGCTATTCATATTTAGAAGCCAACATTGGTGAATTTTCATAGATTTAACCATTGAAAGTTGTATTCACTTACACTTTAATGTAGGATTCTGCCCTGCCCAGAAATCATATAATTTCAGCCATGAATCTGGTGACTCTGATGTTAGTCGCTATCTTTCCTTATTTATTTGTAACATTTTTGGGTGTATTTTACCATACTGAATAATTATCCTACTGAGTGGCTAATTGAATAACCATGAATCACAACTGCCATGTTCGCAGAAAACTGTGAGGAGAGAAAGTTTGCAGTGGGTCTCTGGTTGGGAGGGGGAATGAGTAGGGTAAAAAAGAAAACAGTGATCCAGCTGAAGCTTTATTTTACTCTAATCACTGGACTGAGCAAATACATTTTCTATTTCTAAATTATTTCTAATTCAGATTTATGCTGTACACACAGAGGCATTGGTCCTCTAATGGACCTTTCTTAGTCGTAGTGAGGGGTGAGAAATCAGTGTGTCCAAAGCCATTGGCCACTCAATGAGGACTATTAATTGGCAGCCAAATCACAAGTTAGAGATGAGATTCAAATGCACTAGTCTTAGAACCATGCTATAGAAAGAAAATATTACAATGGGAAGACCCAACCCCTTAAAGAAGTTTAGTCCAACCAGGACTATACAAACTAAAAGATCTGCAGTCACCACACATACGAAAAGCAGCAGAACCTGATGTCTTAAAATAATCTAGGATTCTCCCTGTCACCCATTTTGAGTCAATATCCAATATCACTTCTAGAGAAAGAACATCTAGACACAATAACAGCCTCAGGCACATTTTAGATGATTTGGTTACTGTGTAAAAGATCCAAATTCAATGCATATAAGCAACATTTTAAGTAGCTCATTTAAAAACCTTACAGCACATATCATAAACCCACACATTTAGTCAAAGTATTCTATTCATTAAGAGGATGGGTAATATTACAGATTCCTACTACCAACGAAGGCAGGAGGATGGTTCCAAAGAGCTCCATTCAGAAAGGGACAAAGTGATCAAGCTAAAGTCCACTAGGGAAAAGTCCATGGGCATGGGCAAAAAGGGGAATGGAGCAAAATCAGGAAAGTTCAGATCTGGTTTCTCACCAGACAGTCCAAAAGAGTTCAGCCGGCAAATTCATTGTAAAGAGAGAAAGCAAAGGGCATGGAAAGGAGGATTCCAAATCGATCAGCTAGGAACCTCAGCTTCAGCAGAAGTCCCAGAAAGGAAAAGAGTTTTCTCTCTTGCCCCTCCTTCAAGGAGTCCCTTTTTATAGTATGTATGATTCGTATATGATATCAGTCATCATACCACAATGGTCTGATCATCATGTGGTCATTCTTCCATTCGTCAGGTACAATTTTGATACTCCAGCATATTTTCCCATGCTGGTCATGAGAAACAACTGTCTATTCAGTCCTCACAGGTTTGTTGACAAAGAGCTATATACTTTTTTGCTCTTCGTGGTTTTAGTCCAAAGGTTAGGTTCTCATTAATTCACTTTACAATGAACATAAGAGAAATGTCCTATTGACAAAAGATTCATGCGTAAACAAAATAGATAAAGCAATATCTGAAGAAACTTAGCAAAAGTCCATTGTACCAAGCTCTGAAATAATGCAGCACTTTGGAAAGAAGGCAAATTAATGCATTTAAAGTTAGCATTTCTTTTTTAGTAAAATACACTCATAATTAAGTTCAAACATACTGAAATATAACGAGCATTTCATATAAAGAAATAATGGTAATACTGTCAGTGATTATTGCATAGAAATTACTAAACCTAAATATGGCCTACTACTTGATTTTCAAAGTACATGTATGTAAATTGTACTTAAAACTAATTTTACTAAAATGGTTTTTATATTTTCATGATCCTAATAATGTCAAGTATTAATTCTGTAAATATCATTTATGTAATATATTGAAAACAACTTTTGCACATTATTTTTCATGATGCATTACAATGATAACAATAGAGATGCTGCCTCATCATTAAGAATTGCACTATTGTGTCAGTGAATGCATTGTCATAATTAATTTTCATAACTGTTTTGTTATCACACTCAATTAATAAGCATGTTAATCTTATTGCATTTAAATTCTTCTGTTTTTACAAAATCAAGTGTGCTTCTATGGTGCTGGTACTTTAACTTTTCTTGATTTCAGTGTTGTTTTTCTAAATGTGTGCAACCTGCACATTACCGATTGTAGTTCTCCATGTGATGCTCAACCATACTTGGGGTACTAGTAGTGTCTCCACAGTTGACAATCCCTGGAATGTAACTCTCTGTTAAATTCCCAAATGAAGGTCCTTCATATAAACTCAGCTTTCACCTACTTGCACCGGCCTACAATAGCATCTCCAAGACTCAAAGGTCGCTCCACCAGTGATAATTCCGGCCCAGCAGGGCACGTAACCAGATCAAGTTGAAGTCTAGGTTGTAGTGATGATCAGAGTCTTCGGGTTAAAGTAACTTAGACGTAAGGTTGCTATTCTCCAAAATTCAATGCTGAAAGAAGCGACTCGGGTAAAGGTCGTGTGTGGACCACACATTGGAACACGGCGACCCCGGAGACATGATTGCGGCTCATACTTTCTTTGCAACTATACTTTACTGCGAGTGATCCCCTCCAGTATTCATCGAACTGCAGCAACTCCAGGGCTTACCATATTGGATAACGCCTCAAGAGTACGACCTCTACTCGAGTCGCTCGTTTCAGCGCCCATTCTGGATGACAACTACCTCACTTTAGATTAACCTTTACCGCCTACGCATTGTGCGACCTTTACCCGAGTCGCTTTTTTCAGCATCGAATTTTGGAGAATAGCAACCTTACGTGTAAGTTACTTTAATCCCCGAAGACTCTGATCATCAGTACAACCTAGACTTTAACTTGATCTGGTTACGTGCCCTGCCGGGGTGGAATTATCACCGGTGGAGCGACCTTTCAGTCTTTTAGACACATGCCGCAGCCCTGAGGAGTCGCGTGAGAATTGTTCCAACGCGACAAAACATGTGTCGGCTGGTTGTTGAACCATTAAAATACTCCGAAATCTACACAACGAATGCCTCCAAATTCTGATTACTTTTGTTGTCTTGGACTGTGTATAATCGTATCTACATAATTTTTTTCACTACTGTGTACCTTACTCCTTGTGTGTGCATAGGCATATCTTTGATCTACATTGTTGCATGTCAGCTTCCCCTGGCATACTTTTGAGTGGTTAAAGGGTTTTTCCACTCGCCAGTTGCACCACACCCAATTCCTCGCCTCCATACTTTTGGCGCACACTTTAGGCAGAGCGCCCTTAAATACACTCTGTGCTTCCAAAACCCTGTTTAAGTCATTGGTTTACAATAGCATCTCCACCTGCATCCAAATTGCATTAAAATGGCAATGATCATTTGCACAAATTCCGAAAAAAACGAGTGGGGGGCACTTTGTAATGCCTCACCTCGGAGAGAGCATCAACTCGATGTGAAAGAACTCTGGCATCAGAAAAATTGGATAACGCAATGGAATTCCATTTTAGGAGTAGCCATGAGGTCACTTCTTTTAAAACTGGAGACACGTGAGCAGTGCAATGTTACGTAGTTATTTAATCCTCTTATTCTGGTTTTATTATGCGTGACCGGGAAGGTCTTAAGGCTGGTCTGAGCAGGCTAATGTCACTTGCTGTTGCCTCAATGACTGTTGCATTGTTTTCTTTGGGTACTGATCAGGCCCGTCTGTTTCCCTTGCTGAATTTGTTGTATTCTCTGGTAGGGATATGCTATTTACTCAATAAGAAAGGAGTTCACTGATCATCAACAGGCTGACTCAAAGCCTACTGTACCTAAGATGTTTTGATAACAGACAGGTGAAGATGTTTTTCATTAAACTCTAAATATGCAAGCCAAATAAAGCAATTTAAAATAATTGACTTAGTCAAATAAAGAATCATTGATGTGGGAGGCTGTTCTTGAGTTAAACTACTGAAATAATTTAAGGCTGGGTAGTCTATTGTAATAAAGAGCAACATTAATTATCACCAGCACCAGAAACCTAGAGGCCACAAAAATCATATTGTGCCACAGTTAGTCTGGCATCGACTTTTAACCATTAAAAATAAGCTTCGAAGATAATCAAGGAATTACAGCCGCGGACAACACTGAAAGAAACACTTCCGTGTCCCAAATTCTCAGTGAAGTAATCTCTGTTTTTGCCTCGCAAGATCTGAATTTATCAAAAACGAGTTATAATAGCAGTACGGCATATCCGTTGGAGGTCCAGAGAGCATGTCATCAGTTTATTCCAAATTCAAAATAACGAAATGCTGGGTTGAACTGTTAGAATCTATGAGTAAAGAGGAATTACTGAGGAAGTCAGTATTCCCCCGCCATGTCCTTATTTTCCCCAGAGATTGCTCCAGGAGAAACTTCAGAGGTCCGCTGTACCTCCATAGTACTCATAATTCCAGCTGCGACCGGTAACAACATTGCCAGCACTAATGGGAACGAAGGGCCTCTTGCGATGAGGGTCCCAACACACTCCATTGGGTAGCTGTACAAGCCAGGGTTGACTTCTCTTGGGCTTGTGGACCATCTAAGTAATATCATCAAACAGCCCGCGTTATTTGCAATCAAAGGTCTACAGAAGGAAATTCAAGGGTTGATGCCAGATATAATATAAAACAATACTGCAGATGTTAAATATGATGTACAACACATATGATTAATAGGGTAACATAGTAAGGCAGACAGAAAAAATAGAAATAAGTAAATGAAAACGTTGTTGAGTATGATCAGTTAGGGTGAAGGTGAAGACTGCATTCCGTGGAACACAAGTTAATGGTATATTCTGCCCTCAATGTTATCCAATCACAGTTTAGAACTAAGAGCAGCACACATGGTGGGGCTGCTAAAAGTATGTTAGCATTGAACACACAAGAGCAAGTGGAGCTCTCAAACAGAGACCAAGACTGGGAACCTCTTTAGTCGAGAATAGAGCCTTTTGACGGGTTAAGGTGCCTGAATAAGCCTTCATGTCTGGAGCAACAAATGCATGCAAGTAGGCTAGGGAGCAAGAATATGGACTGCTTCCACACGGCTGGGTTACCACTCATGCCTGAGCTTAGGTTAAGGGTTAGGCCAAGTTGACTTGAGTGGGGAAACCTACCTGACAGGATAGCTAATGTTAATTCAGCTTCTAAATATATATTATTGACCTTCTGTTCTCAGCCCTAAAGATAGCCTTCTCGAGAGAGGCTTTGGTTACAAATCTTCAACAGGCTAAAGAGGGGAGAAAGACAACTCTGCAGCCATTTAGGAAGGCTTTGCTCTCTCGAGGATGATACTGGCAACAATCAGTCCAATAGGTAAGCAGATAGACCTATTTTGAGAATACTTCTACAATTATTGTGGGAGTACCCGCAGGGTTCTGAAGGAGATGATCTCAGTAAAATCATATTCACACACTGACAACTCCCATTCTATCACCCAGGGCAGCCGCAAACTCATCCTGCCCTGGGGAAGCACATTCATGTGAAATACGGAGTGCCTGCTTTACAGCCGCTCCATATTTCACTGCATTTTTAAAGGGGAATAGAGATCCCCTTGCAGGCAGATGCAGTCAATGACTGCACCCACCTGAAAGGGGATTTCTGGGGGGGTCCATGTGACCCCCTTTCCCCCCTCCAGAGGGCTGCTCTTAGGGGGCTCACTAACAGTGCGCCACCTTTTAGATCACTCACTGTTATTGTGCCGCATGACGGCTTCTTTGGTTCAGTGCCCACATTGGTAATATGGTATGGGTGCAGAGGCAAAGGGATTCCCTCAGTTGCATGGGGCCCGCCCCGATGCAAATAGAAGGAACGACCCCATGAAGATAGCACTGGTGCTTTATATGTGCCAGCGCTATAATAATAATAATAATAATATCGGTATTACAGAAGGGGCCGACATGCGTCTGCGGCCCCTTCTGTAATGCCAAAGCGCCCCGGGGACCGCAAAGCGGGCGCGTATGACCTTTGAAGCACCGGAGTACTTTATGTAATATTGGGCCAGGTGTGTTGTAGTTTTAGGGAAGGGGTAAGTGGTGGTAACATGAAGACAGAAAGCATGAGATGAGCTTGGAGGCTGTGGTGAATGGAGCACTAAGTAAAGAGTGCAGGGCCGGGCTGGGAACAGAAACCGGCCCTGGCACACTGCTCAGCTGCCCCCTCGGGGTGAGGGGTAGTGCAGCCGAGCAGTTTGCGAGGGCCAGTTTAGCCCGATTTTGTTACCGGACAACCCCCGGTAACAAAAACGGCCCCCAGGGGAAACGCCCGGTGACCGCTATGGCCAGTCCGGCCCTGAAAGAGTGGCTAGTGTGGTGAACAGCGACAGAAGTACAGGAGATTCTTCCATTTGCAGTAACAGGGTGTGTTTGGATGGCGACCGGTGACAAACTGAACTAAACTGACAATAAACCAACGTTCAGACTTTATGCTAAGGCTATTTAAAAAATCACTTTAAAGCTTTAATCTTCCACTAACTTCAAGGGACTATTTCACTATATCATATTCAACTATTTCTCAGGACCCATTGTTCCTTTATCTTCGATTACATTAAAATGCTCCACAACTCTCCACAACTTCAGCTTTTTACTGATGAATCGGAATCACCAGTGTGCACTATTTCATCAAGTTTGACAGACATCACAGACTCACTAGCAAGCAAGGGAAGTATATGCACCTACTTAAGTCAGTGTTGGACTTGGCCCTTCTGGCAGGTTCACCCCTGAACTTTTTGCTTTTGGTATGTGACCTGGTGATAGTGATTTATGGTTTCTGCGCACTTTACCACTGTGTCCCAGGGTAAAGTGCGTGCATGTGGTGAGGTTGGCCTGCCCTCCCATAGGAATGCATGGGGAATATATGTGTGCCTGGTAGTTCCTGATGCGTGGGGAGTGCAGGTGCGAGTTTGATATGTGCAGATTCGTGTGATTGAATGCTGCGCGATGATGTGTGCGGCGTGAATGTGTCTAGTGTGGAAGTGCCACTTCTAGAAGTTGGTGTACCTGTGCAGTGAATGTGCTGGCTTGTGATTGGCTGTGACTGGCTGGTGTGCCAGGCTCCAGGAGTCAGGATGGGTCTGCCCCGGTGGTGAATGGGAGATCTGCATGTGTAATGTGTGGAAGGGGTACACCTGGGACCTGAATAGGGCTGGGCTTTCCCCACACAATGCTGGCTCCTCCCCCTGTGGTGCGACTGATGACCCTAGCCTGCCTAGTGAATAGTGAGAGGGGCTGAGCACATCAGAGTGCTCCAAAACCATCTGCGACTGGTTTTCCCCCCACCCTGAACACAAAGACAAAGGGATTTAGTGTATAAAAAGAGGCTGTGCCCGCTTACAAAATGTTCTCTCTTGTTCCTGACCTGAAAAGGGGGGCCTGCTGCTGCTAGGCACCAGGAGGATATCGTCACTGGGACAGCCTCCCTGCCTGGAGGGCCCCGTGAGCTGGATCCTGGGCCCAGCCATGCCCCCCTGCCTACCTTCCTACAGAACATTGCCCTGGACCTGTGCATACCTCCAGCGCCTGAAAGGCGCTTTGTTTTTCCTCCAGGGGAGCCCGTTTATTTCTAGTTATAGCACGGAGCTGTAAGCCTGGGGCGTGAGGATCCCCCTTGGCTGCATCTCCAAGCCGGTGCCCACCCGGCATTTACCCCGCAAGATTGCTGCTTCACGAGAGACCACCCCATTTTATTTAGTAATTTATCGGGAACTCACCCCGCTTTATATTTAAATTAAAGAGGGAGCCTACCCCTCATCAGCTCCGCATCATGCTGCCGGCCCGGAGATCGATTAGGAGGTGCTGAGCCCGCCTCCCTACCAAGGGCCACGCTGCCATTGGCGGCCCTCAGTACAGGAAGTCAGGCATTCCTGTCCGGGATGGGGGCGGGGCCTGCAGTGAAACAGGAAGTCCCGCGCCCGGCCCGGCAGCCTGGAGAGACGTCGGGAGCCCCGCAGGCTCCATACCTGAAGTTGGCCGGACGTCGCGGCCGAGTCCTCTGTAGCAACAGGGCAGCCGCCTAGAGCAGCACGGGGCCCCGGAAGTGAGGGAAGCCCCGCACCGGTACCAGCCATACCCCGTCGCCCGCCAGGGAGTCCCGGCAGAGAGAGAGAGTCGGCCGGCAAGAAGCCAGGAGTCCCGGTGAGTGGGTCTCCGTTGTGGGAGTGCGGGGGCAGTTTCCTTTTTCCTAGAGCGGCCCCGGTTGACAGGGTCGCTCCAACGATAGGGGCATTAACGCATTTTGCTTTAGAACCCACGGGGCTCTAGGGGGCACAACGTGGCAGTTGGTTTATGCAGAGCCCAAGAGGCTCAGGGGGACATTTGTAATTTGGGGCCCCAAGGTTCCCAGGGGCCATTGTCTTCTTCGAGTCCTGAGAGGCTCCCACGTCTTTGGGGGCATTTTCCTTTGTTGGTAAGCGGCCCCGGAAGGCAGCGGGCCGCCCCCACCTTGCCTCGCATTTGTTCTTGAGCCCAGCGAGGCTCACGAGGCCATGAGTGTTTTGGTGGCCAGAGTCTGCGAGGCTCCAAGGGGGCAGTTTGTGTCTAGGGCCACGAGGCTCCAACATGTTGGCCCCATTGTTTCCCCAGCTGCCCAGAACTTAGTGGGCAGCTGCTCCGTTTAGGCCCCCCCTGACATTTCAAACACAGGGCTGGTCAGCTCCTGAAAAGCCAGGTTGGCCTAGGCACAGTCACAGGTGGTGGCTTATGTGATTTGTGCGCGAATGTGTTCCTGCCTAATTTGTTTTATGCGCAACTGTTCTTACCTGCACCTCTGAATGTGTTTCTATGCATCATGTGTTATACTTTTATACCTATACCCCTAAATGTATTGTGATGCTTAGGTGGTTGTTCCTCCTAGTACAGGTGTTGCTAGTGAGGTCCTGGTTCCCTGCGTAATATTTTCCTAAGGTGGTTAGGGTTGCGTAGGTGGTACTTACCTCTTACCAGTGATTACTGGTTGTGTGCTCTATTTTCGATTTTTGTTCTACAGTGATTATCATTCTATGTTCTACAAAGTGCTATTTCTAAACAAGTATTCTAAGTCTAAAAGTGCATATTCCTGACAGTGGTCCATGTGGTCCTGTCCTGTAAATATATCCCCTGTAAATTCTGCCCGTGCCTGTTGGCACATTGTAAAGTGTGTGTTTATATCTAATGTGGTTGGTAGAATACAAAGGCTATTTTTATATATAACCTTGTGTGGAGTTTCCTTTGTGGTGGGCCTTGGGTGTTGTTGCTGGGTGCGCGCGCAAACACTAAACTTACATAGCCTCCGGGATAAGCCTTACTGCTCGCGCCACGTTGCCTAGAGGGTGAGCAGGGGTTATCTTTGGCGTGTAACTCCCTTGCCCTGACTAGAGTGGTGGTTTCTGCCTGACTTTGGCGCAAGCCTCAGCCAACTGGAAATCCCATTTCTAACATTGGTAGGCAGTGGAGGGGATCCGTATTTGTGTTTGCGCTGTACCGCAGTGGCAGCTGGCTGCACCACAAAACTCTGCATTTTAGATAAATCACATGAAAGAGGATTATTGCTTTTAAGTTTATGCTAAAAGTCATTTCTTGGGAAATGTGTTTCTTGTGCACTGTGAGTTAGGTGTCACTGGCTCTGGGTGTTTTATATCCCCTAAGTGCAGTTTGAATTTTCTGGATTCACCAGAGGGTGGGATCCAGGGGTAGCAGTGTAATAGTGTCCAGTACATTTGTTCCCCGCCCCGCTCCCAGAGTTTGGTACCTGTGACAGGTGTGGTCAGGTTGAGAAATCAGGGGTGGTAGAAACTGCCTTACCAGTCCGAGGGGGGGTTGTGTGTGGATGAATGGTGTGTTGCACTGGACAAGTGAGTGTGAATTCTCTGGCATAGGGAGCTTGCTGCATCCTTTGTGAATTGTGTACTCTTGCTTCAGCTCAGACCGTTAAGGCCCCTGTATTGCACGTGTCCCTGAGCGTCCTGCCAAAATGGAGTCTGCTTTTCATTTCTGTGGTCTGCTTAGATACAGTATGGATGAGTTGGTAGAGTTCTGTGAAGAAAGAGATATAGCAGTGAATGGGTCAGACACCCCGTCCAAACTGAGAGACAATCTGATCCTATGGCAGAGGAAGACTGGGAACGTGAGCACAGTGAGAAAGAGAGGGCCCAGGCCTCACACCATGAGGGTGGTGGGCCTGAGGGGAGCACTGAAGAGTCTGAAGAGGAGGAAGAAAATGACAGTGCATGGATGCCAGCAGATAGTGAAGACCCCATAGATGGGGAGTCCCTTGCTGGGTCCAGTAGCAGAGGCAGTACCTCATCCCTTTCCCGGTCCCTGTCCCCAGAGGAGTGGGTAGATAGGAGGGAAGAAAGGGAGCACCCGCTGGCTTTGGAGAAGCTCTGGTTAGAGCATGCCAAGGAAATAGTGCAGCTGGGTGTGCAGGAGAGGATGGCGGAGGCTGAGAGGGTCTTTGCCAGAGAGTGATTAGCTCAGGAGGGTAGATTGTCCCCTTAGCGCAGTTTTAATTTTCTGGATTCCCCAGGGAGGGTTGAGTCCAGTGGTGGCAGCTATATAGAGCCCAGCGCAAGAAGTCCCATTCCCAGTTCCCAGAGTATGGTGCCTGTTTCCCAAGAAGAGGAGTATAGGTTGAAATTCAGGGACAGTAGGAAACTGTCTCACCAGTCTTGGGAGGACTTCACGGAGGAATGTCAGTGGGCACTGATTGAGTGGTTAGAGGTTCCCAGAGGACCTGATTTTGACAAACTATATGATATTGTTCTCAAAGAGCAGGTGCTCAGTCGTTGTTGGCCGGAGTTGCGCCAGCACCTGTTGAGGTATGATTCCTCTTGCCCTTGGATGCTTGCCAAGGAAGCAGACCGCTGGGAAAGGGCCAGAGGTTCTGCAGAGTCATTGGTGAGTGATTCTGAAAGTAGTGGTTCAGGTATCTTCCAGCCCAGCATGGTGGAAGAGGCTCAGTGTAGCCCAGCTAGGTCCCAGTATAGTGAGAGGGGTGTAGAGGCTTACTACCTGTCTCAGTGGAGCAGGAGTGAGTGGGTGGCTGAGAGTCCCCAGATGCCCGAAGCCCTTACTCAGAACCTGGGTGGTTTCTTTAGGGAACACCAGGTTGGGGACCTAGGCTGTCCTGTTAGTCCACTTGAGGAAGATCACCTAGTGTCTAGGGAACCTGGAGCATCTGTAACTAGAGCTCCAGGGGTTCCAGATTCCGGCAGTGTCACTCCAGTTGGGAGGGCACAGGAGTCCGAAGTGAGGAGTGATTGGGGGTTGAGTTCCCCAGTGGAAGAACCAGTGGGTCAGAGACTACCCAGTTGGGCTAAGTTCCCGTGTAGTGACCATGGTGACACCACTTCTGTTCTGGGGGATCTTCGCGCACTGTCAGATGGACAGGGGACTGGAGATCTGCGCCAGACAGACGGTCACACAACACATGGGTCATGTGTTAGCCTCAGGGGGTTGGTGTGTAAGTCCCCAGAAGTCCTGGAGTGCCAGGCAATTATTCTACCAAAGGTTCTAGACCAGAGGTTGGAAGGCCAGGTTCAGGATCCGCCTGACCTGAAGGGTAGGACATCTGTAAGCAGCGTCCTGACCGGTTCATCTTCGTGGGGTACCTCTCCAGTTGGGAGGGTGCAGAACTATGGAAGGGGGTGCAGAGGGTGGGAGAGCCCACCTCTGACCCCGGTGCAACCTGAGGGGTTAAACCCTAGGTTGGGTGAATGGTGTTCTAAGGGTACCCCTCGCAGGAGGTGGAGGAACCCTAGAAGAAGAGGTAGGGGGAGGAGAGCCTCCCCTGAGAATCCTGGTCTGCCTGAGGGTGTAGACACTAGGGTGGAGAACCAGTGGCAGTCTAGCCCTGTCTTGCAGACAGGAAGAGTGGAAAATGGCTACTATGTGCCAGGGGCTACTACCTCCCACTCTGTGAATAGGCAAGGACCAGTGGCACCTGGGTGGCCTAGGGCCTGGTCCTAGCCGCGGACAGCTTGGGAGTACCAGTGGGGTAGCCCAGTTGTGCCAGACAGTGGTTTTAGAAGGAACCACATGAGTTCACCGTGGCGTAGAACAGGAGGGTGTCCCTGCAGTTGCGGGCCCGCGTCCGTGTTCTATCGCCCAAAGCAAGGAAGCCCATCACGGTGGTGATTGGTCTGCCCTGCGTTTGGCTGGAAGGGGGTTGTGTTGGACTTGGCCCTTCTGGCAGGTTCACCCCTGAACTTTTTGCTTTTGGTATGTGACCTAGTGATTTTTGGTTTCTGCACACTTTACCACTGTGTCCCAGGGTAAAGTGCGTACGTGTGGTGAGGTTGGCCTGCCCTCCCATAGGAATGCATGGGGAATGTATGTGTCCCTGGTAGTTCCTGATGCGTGGGGAGTGCAGGTGCCAGTTTGGTATGTACGGATTCGTGTGATTGAATGCCGTGCGATGATGTGTACGGCGTGAATGTGTCTAGTGTGGAAGTGCCACTTCTAGAAGTTGGTGTACCTGTGCAGTGAATGTGCTGGCTTGTGATTGGCTGTGACTGACTGGTGTGCCAGGCTCCAGGAGTCAGGATGGGTCTGCCCCGGTGGTGAAGGGGAGATCTGCATGTGTAATGTGTGGGAGGACTACACCTGGGACCTGAATAGGGCTGGGCTTTCCCCACACAATGCTCGCTCCGCCCTCTGTGGTGCGACTAATGACCCTAACCTGCCTAGTGAATAATGAGAGGGACTGAGCACATCAGAGTGCTCCAAAACCAGCTGCAACTGGTTTTCCCCCCACCCTGCACACAAAGACAAAGGGATTTAGTGTATAAAAAGAGGCTGTGACCTCTTACAAAATGTTCTCTCTTGTTTCTAACCTGAAGAGGGGGGCCTGCTGCTGCTGGGCGCCAGGAGAATACCGCCACTGGGACAGCCTCCCTGCCTGGAGGGCCCCGTGAGCTGGACCCTGGGCCCAGCCTTGGCCCCCTGCCTACCTTCCTATAGAACATTGCCCTGGACTTGTGCATACCTCCAGTGCCTGGAAAGCGCTTTGTTTTTCCTCCAGGGGAGCCCGTTTATTTCTAGTTACAGCACAGAGCTGTAAGCCTGGGGCGTGAGGATCCCCCTTGGCTGCATCTCCAAGCCGGTGCCCACCCGGCATTTACCCCGCAAGATTGCTGCTTCACGGGAGCCCACCCCGTTTTATTTAGTCATTTATCGGGAGCTCACCCCGCTTTATATTTAAATGAAAGAGGGAGCCTACCCCTCATCAGCTCCGCATCACGCCGCCGGCCCGGAGATCGATTAGGAGGCGCTGTGCCCGCCTCCCTACCAAGGGCCGCGCTGCCATTGGCGGCCCTCAGTACAGGAAGTCAGGCATTCCTGTCTGGGATGGGGCGGGGCCTGCAGTGAAACAGGAAGTCCTGCGCCCGACCCGGCAGCCTGGAGAGACGTCGGGAGCCCCGCAGGCTCCATACCTGAAGTTGGCGGGACATCGCGGCCGAGTCCTCTGTAGCAACAGGGCAGCCACCTAGAGCAGCGCAGGGCCCCGGAAGTGAGGGAAGCCCCGCACCGGTACCAGCCATACCCCGTCGCCCGCCAGGGAGTCCCGGCAGAGAGAGAGAGTCGACCGGCAAGACGCCAGGAGTCCCGGTGAGTGGGTCTCTGTTGTGGAAGTGCGGGGGCAGTTTCCTTTTTCCTAGAGCGGCCCCGGTTGACAGGGCCGCTCCAACGGCAGGGGCATTAACATATTTTGCTTTAGAGCCCACGGGGCTCTAGGGGGCACAACATGGCAGTTGGTTTATTCAGAGCCCGAAAGGTTCAGGGGGACATTTGTAATTTGGAGCCCCGAGGCTCCCAGGGGCCATTGTCTTCTTCGAGTCCTGAGAGGCTCCCACCGCATCGGGGGCATTTTCCTTTGTTGGTAGAGCGGCCCCGGAAGAAAGCGACCGTCCCCACCTTGCCCGTATTTGTTCTTGGGCCCAGCGAGGCTCACGGGGCCACGAGTATTTTGGTGGCCAGAGTCTGCGAGGCTCCAAGGGGGCAGTTTGTGTCTAGGGCCACGAGGCTTCAACGTGTTGGCCCCATTGTTTCCCCAACTGCCCAGCACTTAGTGGGCAGCTCTTCCGTTTAGGCCCCCCCTGACATTTTGGACACATGGCTGGTCAGCCCCTGAAAGGCGAGGTTGGCCTAGGGACAGTCACAGGTGGTGGCTTATGTGATTTGTGCGTGAATGTGTTCCTGTCTAATGTGTTTTATGCGCAACTGTTCTTACCTGCACCTCTGAATGTGTTTCTATGCATCATGTGTTATGCTTTCATACCTATACCCCTAAATGTATTGTGATGCTTAGGTGGTTGTTCCTCCTAGTACAGGTGTTGCTAGTGAGGTCCTGGGTCCCTGCGTAATATTTTCCTAAGGTGGTTATTGCGTAGGTGGTACTTACCTCTTACCAGTGATTACTGGGTGTGCTCTATTTTCTATTTTTGCGCTACAGTGATTGTCATTCTATGTTCTACAAAGTGCTATTTCTAAACAAGTATTCTAAGTCTAAAAGTGCATATTCCTGACAGTGGTCCATGTGGCCCTGTCCTGTACATATATCCCCTGTAAATTCTGCCCGTGCCTGTTGGCACATTGTAAAGTGTGTGTTTTTATCTAATGTGTTTAGTATAATACAAAGGCTATTTTTATATATAACCTTGTGTGGAGGTTCCTTTGTAGTGGGCCTTGGGTGTTGTTGCTGGGTGCGCGCGCAAACACTTAACTTATATAGCCTCCGGGATAAGCCTTACTGCTCGAGCCACGTAGCCTAGAGGGTGAGCAGGGGTTATCTTTGGCGTGTAACTCCCTAGCCCTGACTAGAGTGGTGGTTTCTGCCTGGCTTTGGCGCAAGCCTCAGCCAACTGGAAATCCCATTTCTAACAGTCAGCTAACTGAAAACATTTGGTGCATAACAAATGGTCAAGGCAGGACTTAAAAGCTGCTCTTCATTTTACAGACTTTTTCAGACTAGGACGTCAGGGTTATTTCTTGCACTACCAGGCTAAGGAAAGCAGGTCTCTCTTTCTCGTTACACTGATTACCTATGCTCAGCTTTAGACAGATGTACTACCCTGAATGGTACCCATATCCTACAGGCACTATCCTCTCACACCCAATCAAACAGATTGCATAGAACCCCCTGCATTTCCTGGGTAACACCATGGATGTCATTATGAGTTTTCTACGACCCCTGGCTCTCCCCTTGTGACTCCTGGCCCTCTTTGTGACCCCTGGCCTCAGGGGCGGCAAAGCAATACCAAGAACACGGGGGCAGCTTCACATTCTTTATTCCCAGCCCGTTGTTCTTAACAATAATGGTAAACAATGTTCTATTATTCACTATTAGTGTAATAAAAAATGGAGCACTCAGTTGGAAGTTGACCGTTGGTGGAAGCTTTGGTAAGTAAAAATGTTTTAAAATCTATATTGTGTCCATGCTTACGTGTGAGTGTGTGTTTATATGAGAGAGAGCGTATGTGTATGTGAGGGCGCATCTGTGTGTGTAAGCATGTGTCTGTGAGTGAAAGTAAGTGAGAGGCAGTGTCAGGTAGTGAATGAGATTGTATGATACTGAAGTCTAGATGTACTTTTCTTTGATCAAACCAAAGACTTTTCTTTGACCAAAGATGCTGCTCTACCTTGTGTCAAAGGGAGATAAAACAAATGCACAATATCTTCTAAGGTATGGTGCATAGTTTCTCTCCTTGTGTGCTGGTGCACTTTTAGCATCCGAACGCCAATGGCAAACCCTTGCACCATAGTGCAAAGGCTTGTGTGTTCTCGGAAGTATAATTTTTGTTGTGGAAGGGGTCCTTCAATTAGGAAAAGCATTAAAACTATGCTTTAAGGCTTTTCCCATTTTGTATGTGTGCCGTACAATGCAGCAAACATGCAAAGTTGGAAAAACGGGGAGAAATTAAACAATTTCTCCTTGTTATGCCTCCTTCAAGGTGTCATAAGAATTTGACACAAATTCCTCGTACCAGTATTGTAGATGGGGATTTGTGTCAAAAACCATGGGTGGCTGCATGGGAACACCCATGCACCACCCATGGAATGCCCACTAGACACAAAATAAGACAAAGCAGTGCATGGCGCAATCTCGCATTACTTTAAGGTTATACTATGACGCAAATTAAGGTTTGCATTGGATAGCAAATTCTACCCTAACATTTTGTACAAAGATTGCATCACAAAAGTGATGCAAACACGATGCAAAGCATTAGTAAACCTGGTCCTGAGTGTCAGTAAGTGTGAGTATGAGTGAGATAATAAAGCGAAAATATATGGAAAATAAGACGGAATTACGGCGGCCATCTTTGCCTGTGCCTGATATAATAGACCTTGAAACCGCCGTAATTCCGTCTTATTTTCCATATATTTTCGCTTTATTACCTTGACACCAAAAACCTCTTGCAACATTGCATCATCTTCCATACATTTTAATAATCCTAGTTTATCTGATTAGGATTAACGAGACTGCACAATATATGTCCTTTTGTTCCCCCCCTAGGGCTTCACATCATCTCTGCAATGTAATCCCATAGCAATACTTGCCGATTACATTACCTGTGGGAACACAGGCAAAGATGGCCGCCGTAATTCCGTCTTATTTTCCATCCTTCATATTAGGGTATATGTCACCCTTTCACAACACGCCCTTGTTCCTCTTTTATTACAAATTAGATTACCCGCCCCTCCACTTCGAACAAATTCATCAGCTAGCATTATGCGTGATCGCATTCGATATTATTTTGTTTTCTTTTTTCGCTGTACTAATGCGTTTATATCAGATAGGGCCGATCACAGTAGTTAACCGGCTATCCCGGGCGCTGAGAAGGGCGAACACCCACCGAAAAACGAGCATTAGGTGGGAAAGAGTGTATATATATACGCTCCTCTTAGCCATTCCAATATGGCCGCCACAATTGCACATGTTGACATCGCACATTGCCGACACCCAGCGCTTCTGCGTTGGCGCGTTATTTGTCAGGTGCAGACCCTTCACATAATTGCTCACGCTATATAACAGACACGATGGGCTCACAATATTCGAACTCGACGTCGCTGTGGGTGTTTCGGTGGGACGAGGGCTGTGGATGGACGCCGGCCGTTTTATCAGGAACGGTGAGTTTGGTTACAAATTTTGTAACCTGTTTATCCCCTCTGTTAGGATCCTTTGCAGTACTGGCACTTAGTAAAAGTCCTTTCCTGAATTATTTTTTCAGTAGGCTTTGTCTTTGTTCAAGACCAAGTGTATTATTGCTTATTAATGTATTTCACTTAAGGGGATTTGCATTCTCATATAAGGTTTCCTTATACTTTGAAGTAATTTTCATCCTGCCTAGTACCCTTATCCAGCAAATTAAAATAGTTAGTTCATCACTAATCTCTTAATATTGTTCATGCAATTGGACCAACAACCTGGGGTTGAATATCACTGACTATATTTAAAATGGTCATATACAACTATGGAAACCTATACAGAAATGTATTTTTATATTCTATTGGTTGCACCCAATTATAAGATAGCAAATGTATCCATTTCTCATTTGATAGGCCTGCTGGAACACAGTGCCCACACCCTTCTCCCTTGGATAAATAGGACCTCCAGTCCATCACTAGATCTATAGACCACTCAGGTAAAATCTATGTCATAACAATTTATCCCCTTCTTCATTTTATGTTTTTTATTTTTTTATTTTTTCCAAATTAATTTGCCTTGCATAGGGTATGACCATGCTTTCCTTCTTAAATGTCTTTCAGTAGACGGCTTAAGACAGATATACAACTAAGGTGGCAAGACCGTTTACACCACTCAGGAACTTTTGATAAGCACTGCCTTCATCATCCATTAGCATGCTTACAGTAAGTAGATAGTAGCAAAGGAACATTAGACTTAACGACAGGGTTTTCAATGCCCCTCCCTTACCTGCTGCTAACTCGTATTAAGCATTGCTAACTTTATCGCGTAACAACACAATGATAGACTTCAAGATGGTTATTTTTATATTTTCATGTCCCCGCTAAGGTCCAAATCTGTTAATTCGACATGGGAATGAACTAACTTACATCAGGATTACAGTATCTGGGAAGGCGACTCTTGGACCCCGGTTCCTCTCACATTGTCTCCAAAAGCGACGTATCATAAACTTAAAGGTAAATGAGTTTTGGGTTCGGTGTAACAATGGTACTTAATGCTGGACGTAGTTGGATCTTCATTTTGCTGGGCCTCTTCCAATATGCAACTAGCCCACTCCCCATATGGGGTTTTCCTTTGTTGTGCTTTCCTCATCCTTTTTCTCTTTTTCTCATTCTGGTCCCTTTTTTGTGCCACATGTACAAATATTGGCTTAGCATACACTGCATGCCTTTTGTACATATCTATCCCCCGTTCGATAAATTTGTTTGTTTGATATGCAAACACTATAAAATGATCCTTTGTAAATGTAAATAATGCTTATTTTAACTGTATATAATGTTTATACACTTGTACATATTCCTAGGTTTATATGTAACCCCCAGGTTATAGATTGTCTGTGGGCTGATGCCTCAAGATCAATGTATAAAGCTCCATGTCTATCGTAGGAAAGGTTTTTATTATGTTTGTTGTTGTACATGTTGTTAGATTGGAAGTTATCCGTTGCACATAAAAATTGATTGAATGTATATGTTTTTTTACCGACAGCCCTGAAGAAGTCCCAGCTTGGGACGAAACGCGTCGGCTGTATATGTTTCACTGCAAATTGAAAATTAAAGATTAAAAGAAGACTATCAACATCTCTTTGTGAAATATTTCTTCATCGTGCTTAAATACCATTTGCACTTATTATCTTGCTTGTTGTGGTGCACCTTTGCGGTTGTTTTACTTCAAATGAGACTGACCTCTAACCTCCTCCATGAAGCTAGGTAACCCACTGCTTGAAGAATCTATGAGAGTAGCCCTCAGAGCCAGGACCATGGCCAGTCCTTGATGCTTATACAGGCAAAAGAGAGAGTCATTCTATGAGTCATCTTACGTGGTGTGGGTAGGCCCTGCAGGCCTGCTTCCATCTCCACCTTGCTCCACTCCCTGCTTCTAGCTGTGTCCCCGGTAATTTGTTGCCGCTGCCTGTTTTACAGACAGAATTCAGAGGGAAAGGAACGCTTTGTAGAATTGAAATGAAATGAAATTAAAAATGCATTTATCGAGCGCATGGCTACCTGAAGGCATCCCAGCGCTGGTGGCAGCAGATAATAAGGAAACCAGCCAGAGTAAGGGAATAGCCAGGTCTTTAACAATTTGGGGAAGGCCAAATGATTAGGTGGTTCCTTTCGTAGATGGAGTGGAAGGGAGTTCCAAAGCCTGGCCGCATTATATGAGAATAGCCGGCCCCCACCTCTGGCTTTCTTAATCCTGCGGACAGGAAGCAAGTTCATGTCATCTGAAGAAGACGTCTGTTAGCCCGATAGGGCTGGATGGTGGTGTGGTGAATGGCAGGGCCCTTTAAAGCTAATGACTTGTGAGCGCTGTGCAGTGCCTTGAAGTTAACTCTCTCCCTAATGGGAAGCCAGTGGAGAGAGTTCAAAGCAGGTTTTGCTGATTGATGTTTAGGAGTACCCAGAAGAAGTCTGGCAGCCAAGTTTTGTATAATATGGGGTTTGGAGAAGGTCGCACTTGGAGCACCCAAATTAAGGGCATTCCTGTAATCCAGCCGCGATAGGATGAGAGTTTGAACCATGATTTTTCTTGCCTGGAATGGGAGAAGAGGGAGGACTTTTTGAAGCATTTTCAGGATGCCATAGCACGTGGCCGCCATATTGTGCCTGTGTCTTAAAAGTGAAGTCTTGGTCTAGCCAGACTCCCAGACTTTTTAACTGAGTCTTAGGGATAGGGACAGCGCCCAGAGTAGTCGGACATATTGTATTTTTGTCAAGGGAAGACTGATTCCCCAGGATCATCATCTTGCTTTTTTCCCCGTTCAATTTCAGGGAGGAGTCATTCATCCATTTGGCAATTTCTTCCAGGCAAGGCTGAAGGTTAGGAAGGGAATTATCAGCTTGATTAAGCCTCACCACAAGTTTTGTGTCATCTGCGTAGGTCACTATGTGTACACCAAAAGGTGATACTGACTCCGCTAATGAGCTCATATGAGCATTAAACAAGGTGGGGCTCAAAGATGACCCTTGAGGAAGTCCACAACATAGGGGCATCTGTTTAGAGGTCACCCCATTGTCAAAGACCTGAAAGGATCTATTACTCAGAAAGGATTGTAGGCATGCCAGAGCAACTCCGGTTACTCCCAATTTTCTGAGTCTATGGACCAGGATATGGTGGTTAACTATGTTGAAGGCTGCGCTGAGGCCTAAAAGAATGACCACAGCGGTACCTCCAGAGTCCACGATTTGTTTTAGTCTTTCATGACTGATAGCAAATCCGTTTCAGTTCCTTGGCAATGTTGAAAACCCGTCTGAGAATGGTGGAGGAGTTTGTGTGTCTCTAAGAAAGTAGACAACACTGAGTTGATGCGTTTTTCGTCAATTCTGCTGATCCCGGGGAGAAGCCATATGTTCCCAGGACAGATAGATCAAGGCTAGGTTTTTTAAGAGGTACCTTCACCATTGCTTCCTTCCCTAGAGGAGGGACTAATCCTGAGCAAAAACGAAGAGTTAATCAACTGTAAAATGACGGGGAAACAACTCCTGCCAACTGTCTCAGTATCTTTAGAGGTGCTGGGTCTTTGGGTGAACAAAGCGGTACAAAAGGGGGTGGTGATGGACGGAGCATCTGAACCAATCAAACACTCACACCCAGTCAACAGATCTGGGTTTAATCCATCACCATTCTCTAGCCCACTCTGCCACCCCAGTTCAGACATGGCCATATGCAAATCAGTCTGACCCTGTGCCTCATGGGAACAGTCCAGCCCGAACTGCCAAGCCATGCTTTCCCTGGACCGGATTCAAGCTTCCTAGGACCGGTTTCTGGCATTATAGCTGTCTTCAGCCAGGCTTGCTTGAATCCAGTGGCAAAGTGAGCAAGGGACTCACGTCTGAGCATACCCTGCCAACTTATGGCGAACAAAGTGTTACAAAAGGGGGTGGTGATGGACGGAGCATCTGAACCAATCAAACACTCACACACAGTCAGCAGATCTGGGTTTAATCCATCACCGTTCTTTAGCTCACTCTGCCACCCCAGTTCAGACATGGCCAAATGCAAATCAGTCTGACCCTGTGCCTCATGGGAACAGTCCACCCCGAACTGCCAAGCCATGCCTTCCCTGGACCGGATTCAAGCTTCCTAGGACCGGTTTCTGGCATTACAGCCGTCTTCAGCCAGGCTTGCTTGAATCCAGTGGCAAACTGAGCAAGGGACTTTGGGCGAGCCACTTTTTACCTGAGACAGGATGCTATCAAGTGCTGGCCTAGCCATCAGGGGAATAGTTTCCAGGAGAGGTTGGTTACTGTGAGTATTTAAGTTCTGTGTGCAGCCCTTGGTCGGGAAAAAGGTGGTAAAGTTGGTTGTAATTTGGTTGAGGAAGAACTCAGCGAAATCGTTACAGCATGAACCTGAGGTATCGGGGGTTACTGGGGGAGGAGGAACTCTAAGGAGTGTTTTGGCAATACAGAAGATCTCACAGGTGGAATTAGCTGCTATTAAGGTTTTGTCTTTGTAGTAAGCTGCCTGGGCTAATTTAATTTCAGCTTTTAATAATTTGATTGCCTCTCTGTATTTCGACTTCTTTTCGCTGGAGAAGTTCTTCCTCTAAGATCTCTCGAGCTTCTTACAAGTCTGTTTTAAAACCAGTAGTTTTGGAGAGAACCATGCCATTCTATTACTTCCTGTTTTAGTTTGAATCAATTTTTTGGGAAGAAGCAAATCTAGGGAATCTTGAATCCATTTATTAAAGTTTTCATTGGCAGTGACAGCGTCAGTAGTTGGTACTGGCTTAGTTTTCTCTAGCTCTATGGTCCATTGTTCTACTGACAGTTAGGGCCAGGGACGTGAGCTTGCACGGATTGGTTTCATGTGAGACACTATGGGTGACGGGGACCAAAAGAGTGGAATAAGAAAGTCGTCAGACCACGGTACATGGGTGGGTTTGCCTCCCACTAAATCCTCCAAGTTGGAGAAGATGGGGTCTAATAGGTGCCCTTTTATATGGGTAAGATCGGTAACTTTTTGTTGGAACTGATAGGCCGCAAGGTCCTTTGTGATCTCGGTTGCAGCCATCTGTGAAGGATCGTCAAAGTGGAGATCAAAATCACCCAGTAAAGTGAAATTGGCCGAGGTACTAGCAAAGTTGGCTGCCAAGTCAGGCAGGGAATTGCAGAATTGCGCTGAGAGACCAGGGGGCTGGTATATTAAGATACCCGAAACGGTAAGGAGAGAATCCTATGGAGAAGGCAGCGTTCTCGCAATCTGGTATTGAGCACCCTGACATACGACAGGTTAAATGGTTTTTGTAGATAATAGCAATCCTGCTCATTTACCTGTGGGCCGGTCGAGCCTCTGGATAGAATTGCCGGGAGGAAGCGCCTGGCCAAGGTCGGGGTCAGAACCAGAGTTAAGCCAAGTTTCCAACAAGAACAGAACTTCTGGCCCTTCTTCTTCCAAGACGATGAAGATTTCTGCTGTATGCTTAGGCAGCGACCTGCAGTTTAGCAGGAACATTTGATCATTTTTAGGTTTGGTGCAATTAGTGTATGGGGCTGTTGATAGTTTAAAGCAAGAGTGGGCACATTCAGTCAGATTACTATCTGGGAGAATGAAAGGTTTGCAGTTACCCATTATGAGGCTTGTTAAGCCTAGCTGCTCCTCTGCCTCATAATGCAGCTGTTGTTGAATATGAGAAGCAGGGGTTGTGGCCCTGGCCCTGACCAGACACGGACGAGTGCAGATGGGCTTGCCTTTGGCACGTCCGCTGCGCGCGTCCACTGCGCGACTGGTCTGGCATTCTATCTAAAAGGATTCTGCCCCTGGAAGTGAGGGAGCTGGGGGGGAGGGCCCATGTCCCTCCGCAACAATCAGCTGTAAAAGCTGCGGCGGACCGGAGATCGGTGTGTGCAAAGTACAAAGGTGCAGAGCCAAGGTATAAACAACAACTAAATTTGAGTTTTCTAGCCGTGTATATTAAAAGTATAAAAGTTTAAAGTGCTAAGAGTTAAAAACAATTACGGATTAAAATGCTGGCGTTTCTGCTAGTACGCGCTGTTGCTTACAGCTGCGCATCCAGTCAGGCAGTCTACTTAAAAGGATTCTGCCCCCGGAAGTGAGGGAGCTGGGGGGAGGAGCCACGTCCCTCCACAACAATCAGCTGTAAAAGCTGCGGCGGACCAGAGACCCGCGTGTGCAAAGTGCGAAGGTGCAGAGCCAAGGTATAAACAACTAAATTAGAGTTTTCTTGTCTTTCAAATTAAATGTTTAAAAGTTTAAACTGCTAAGAGTTAAAAACAATGGCAGATTAAAATGCTGGTGTTTCTTCATGGGCGTAGGAAGTGTGGGGGACGCAGGGGATATATCACCCCCAGATTTTGGTGTGGGGGGACACGGGGGACAAGGGTTTTGGGGACAAGGAAACAAAATAATTTCCTCTCTCCCTTCCGAGATTAGCATGACCATAAGCGTTCGAAAGCGCTTCCTATAATGGTCCTGCATTTGCCCTGTGACTTTCCTCCAGTCACAGAGGCCACCTGCCCTTTGTTATGCTGCACCCTCCACAGAAATAGCCAATTCCTATGGATATGGCGCGGCTGCTCCAAGACGGGCAGAGAAGGAAAAAAGACACTGTGAAATGGATCCAAAAAAAAAGAGAAACACTTTGGCTGGAAATGTTGTCATTTTCTAACCTTATTCTATTCCAAAGTGCAACCTCCAGACCAAGAGAAAAAAAAGGATCAAAAGACGAAAAATAAGTAACTAAATAAAGCAATACAGAGTGCTCGCAGACAGGCCAGATTGGTGTTATTCACACCCACACACATTAGCGCCACTTTACATAGTTAGCCAGTGAAGCTCAACTTTCCTTTTATCGTCCTTTTTAGAATAACATTTCTTTCCCAGAGTGGGGAAGTGCACCGTTCCTAAAGGGACTGCAATACCTGGTTAATGGGTGAGTGGAAAACGTTTAATGTGATCCTTTTCAACTGTTTTAATTATTTTAGTTTATAAAATGTGTACAGTGGCTCTGTGTTCAGGGATGTGGTCTTTTTAAACCAAACTCCTTACGTTTTGTAAGAATATATGAAATGGACATTGGAACAGGTCCCTTTCGGGCCCTGTAGTCCTGTCCTGAACTTTTGAGGCAAAAGAACTCACTGATTTCTGAATAATGAGTGTGAAAACGTTACGGTAACTATGTTTTTGTGCTTAGATTTCACATGCTTTACTTATTCTTGCATTCACTATGAGTGTTTGTTTTTTCCAAGATGTTATTACTTTTTATCTTCAGACAGGATGTTACTGTTGTCTAGTACATCATTTGATTTGAGTCACAGCACAATTGGGTTGTAGCTGAAGGGAGTGCCAGTTTCTCTCAGTGGGACAAAAGGGGGTGGTAATGGACGGAGCATCTGAACCAAACAAAACACTCACACCTAGTCAAAAGATCTGGGTTTAATCCATCACCGTTCTTTAGCCCACTCTGCCACCCCAGTTCAGACATGGCCATATGCAAATCAGTCTGACCCTGTGCCTCATGGGAACAGTCCAGCCCGAACTGCCAAGCCATGCCTTCCCTGGACCGGAAACAAGCTTCCTAGGACCGGTTTCTGGCATTTCAGCCATCTTCAGCCGGGCTTGCTTGAATCTAGTGGCAAAGTGAGCAAGGGCTCACGTCTGAGCATACCCTGCCAACCGAACAGTTTCTCTCAGTGGGGCAGTATGATGTTCAGTGGGGTAGAGAATTTGGCACTCTGGCCTGAGTTGCCAAATTTGGAACTGGAGAACCAGGTTCAGCCTTCATGACCAGTCCACCAGACCACTCTCCTGGCGGAACACATTCCCATGCTACACCTTAGAAGGCCCCAACAGACCTTAGAGGTCCTGGTATCTTAGCACCAGCAGGTTGACCCTTGCGGTGGCAAATGTGGGTTAACCTTGAAGGCCTGTCACCACAATCCATACTGAAGTTCACCTCCAGTCTTGTGGGCAGGCATTTGAAGCAGCACACCCTAGAGCGATCGTGACTCTGTCACTGCTGTCACAAGACGCTTGAGGCCAGTCCACCTCGCCCATTGTTATCTCCATTTGCCTTTTCAGCAGTAATAGAGCAATTCACTGGGGCTCAGCAGTCCAGGATTTGCACACACACCAAACTAAGTCTCTGCTTCATGCATTAGCACTTTAAACATCTGCTGCCTGCTCTGGGGCCACTGCAATTATGCAGCAATGGAGGACAAAATTATGTCACAGTGTTGACTAAAATATGCAGCAAAAAACTACTGCAGTGTAATGCGGTACATTTTATGATACTTTATTATTTTGACATTCTTCTATATACACTAACAGCCTCTGCAAAGATTTTGCCTCATTGGTATCTGTGTAATATACAAATGCAGCAGTGACAAAGGTGAGCAGTTAACCTTTGCAAAGGGCCCTCCACTTCGCAGCAACATAAGTCACAATTTTCTTTGCAATTTTTGATCCGTTTGAGCTACAAACAATTATTTTGCTGAAATTGTTATATTATGCATCAGATTATGTATTATGCAGCAAATATGGTATAGCCATAATTAAGTGGAAAACATTTGTAAACTAGGATATTTTGCCATTTATGTTTGAGCTGCCCTTGTGGAAAAATGTAGAAGTGCAGATGACAGAAACTCCATGGCTCGGAGATGGCTTGTGATTCCACTTTTAAGCATATTTGTCATATTCTGTGATCGGAAGCATATCCCACTTTGTTAATGTATTTTAATGTCAATAACTCATATTAAATCTGAAATAAACATGTGTATTGGTTGAAATAAATAACGTAATACAATGTGACTGGTCAGTGAAGTGCCAAACAAATACTAAAAACAGGAAAGTTGCTCTTTCTGGCCACACCTCTGACTGCGTCCACAGACCCAAATCTCTGGTTATTCTCGCCCTCTGATACTCAACTCACAGTTTTCCTACTTTTTTCCCCACTTCGACCACTGCTTCCTGTTTCTTGTGTTTTGAATGTCGAGGCCTCATGAGCTGAATTATTATAGTAGCCTGACTATGGGGTTAATCACAGCAGTTGCACATTAAAGTTGGCTGAAATTAGGAATCACGGACTGCATAGGGCACTTTCCCTGTGCCTTCTTACTTCACCAATGAAGCCTAGTAAAGGTACCAGATGACATTGTTCTATGTTAGGATTTTAACTTATAAACTGCAAGTAACAAAAGAATCTCTCAGACAAAAGCAGTAACCCACTGACCTATTTACATTATATGTACTTTGTGACCTGCATGGTACACGTTTTTTGCAGCAGGCATATTAACCCACTGTGGCTACCTTACTATGAGTAAAACTTCCACTACACACACCTCCAATCTCTCTCAATGAAGAACATTAACCACTGGAGTTATCCTGACATTTTCATTGTTGCCTGAAAATTGTTGGACAGCAGGAATGCTGTAGTAGGTGTAGTATTGTGGGATGTAGTCTAGTGGTTGGGGGGTGGAGTCAGAGGGAGGAGCAGGAACAGGAGGAGCCGGAGAACAGGAACCAGGGGCAGTTAGAGTAGGGACAGGGACCAGGATGGATGTGTGATAATGATAATAAAGCTCCAGTGCTAGCAATCTATAGTGTCTGTGATCATTGTAGCAGGATGCTACAACTGGCGACGAGGGTGGGATGGGCTTGAACCTAGCCCACAGAACCCCACAAGAGAGCCCTGTCCCTGGCAGCCTCAAGGAGAAGAAAACGCTGCCCAAGGGAAACGAAGTTGCTGCCCGAGACGAGAAGCCAGCAGCAGGTGACCCTGTTTCCCCCAGCAGTCGAGAGGGATCCAAGAGGGAGCCGAGGTACCGAGCGTTGAAACGCTCGAAGAAGAAGAGACCCCTTCGCGCTAAAACGCGACTCACGCAGGAAGCGTGTACAACTAGTGAGTACTACACGAGCGGAAGTCGGGAGCCCACCCCGACTCTGCCAAGCCCCAAAGAGAGGAGAAAAGTGCCTCAGTGTGGAGGACGTTGCCCCACGAAAATCGCCTGCCAAGCGCTGCTGAGCGCTGAAAGCGGAGCCCGAGAGAAATTCGAGGTCGGAAAACCTCACGCCCGATGCGTGAGGTTTGGCACGGTGCCGGTGAAGGAGAGCGGGAACTTTCAAAGTAAGGAGGAATCGGGAGCCCACCCCAATCCTGCCTAATGCCCTGGTCACAAGAGGGCGCCTGGGGCACTGTGGAAGCCCCGTGAATGTGCCCCGAAGTAAGAGCGCTGTTCGCGCCAAAAGAAACGGAAAGTGCCCGAGTGAGGTGAGGGCTGAAACGGACTGAGCGAGGGATCGGGAGCCCAACCCCGACCCTGCCGTGCTGCCTGAGTATACAGACGCGGAGCGGAGACTGTGAGAGCGCTGTGCGAGGAAGCGCTGCCCCGCCAAAAGACATTGTGTTGCCCCGATGGAAAACCTCACCCCCGAGGCGTGAGAAATGACATGCCGGTAACGAAGAATAGTCGGGAGTTTGCCCCGACCCTACCTGGATGTGCTGGAGGCCCAGGAGTGTGGAAGGATCAAGAAGAGTTGCTGCCTAGAAGGGGACCGGCTGCCGGTGAGTGCCGGGGAGATTCCTGTGGGTGGCAGACTGAATGAAAGCAAGTCTCGTGAGGGGTGAGATTTCAGGCGAGCAGCCATCTTTGAGTCAGGCGGATTTCAAGGACACACCCTGTGTGATTCATAGGCGGCCATCTTGGAGTCAGGCAACAGCCAGAAAGTGAACAAACAGTGGCAAGAACAAAGTAAACAAACATTGGTAAAAGGAAGTCAACAAGCATTGGTGCATGCAAAGACAGATATCAGCTAAGAGTAAACAAGCACTGGTACAAGTAAACAAACATTGGTAAAAGGAAGTCAACAAGCTTTGGTGCATGCAAAGACAGGTATCAGCTAAGAGTAAACAAGCACTGGTACATGCAAATAAACAAGCAGTGATACATGCAATAAGACAAGCATTGATACATGCGAATCAACAAGCATTGGTACGTGCAAAGAAACAAGCATTGATCCATGCAAAGAGACACAAGCATTGATACACGCAGATCAATCAAGCAGTAGCGAACACCAAACGAGTGCTAGCGAAGGCCAAACAAGCATTGCCAACGTCCCAGCACATGACCAGACCGCAGGCTTCGACTAAAGAAGATCAACTACGAAGGCGAGTGAACAGCCCGCGCCCTGCGAATATGATCCATCAAAATTCTCCTCTTATGGCGGGGGAAGAAATAACACAAAGGTTCGATCCCTGCTTTGAAGTACCACCCCCAGGGGTGCCGACGGACACCTGGAGTCTGTGTCTCAAACGAAACCAATGGCTGGCCACATTGAGTGATTTCCTGGACGCCAATGGTGAACAAAGAGAGAGGAAATGTCTAATGCTGCTCCTCCATTTGGTGGGCCCAGAGGGCCGATGCCCAATCGAAACATTTTCCGAGGAAGACACAGACATCTATAAAAGACTCCAAGAGAAGCTATGTGCCCGCCTCTCCGCACAAGCGGAAGTGGATCGAGAGCGCATCGCTTTCAACACAGCTCGGCAGGAACCAGGTGAACCACTGCCTACTTTCATCAATCGGTTGAAAAACCTGGTACAAGGCTGCCACTTCAACACCTTTACGGATGAGGACGCAGTTCGACTCCGGATAATTGAAGGCTGCGCAAACCCCGACACAAAGCTCAAGATCTTGCGAGGAAAGTGGTCGCTAGAAGAAATCATCAGGAAGGCTGAAATTGGAATGCACGTCAAGGCAAGAGACAAATCAAGGGACCCGAATCTGAAGGCAAATTATCAAGTCGCCCGGACAGATGAAACTCGGAAAACAGACAAAACAAAAAATAGAGAGAGGGAAGGCAGACCAATGAAAAGACAACGGGAAAGACGCAATGACAAGGAGTACTCTGAGTCAATCAGTCAAAGGACAACCTCAAGGAGTTCTTCACTCTCAGGGTGTCATCCAAAGTCTGGCCAACGGGAGAGACACAGTGACAAGAAATACTCCGAGTCAATCAGCCAAAGGACAACCTCAAGGAGTTCTTCACCTATAGGATGTCATTCAAAGTCTGACGAGGAGGGAGCCCTATACTCCGAGTCAATCAGTCAAAGGACGACCTCAAGGAGTTCTTCACCCTCAGGATGTCATTCAAAGTCTGACGAGGAGGGAGCGTCCAGTGGGACAGATAGCACCCCTGGACAAGATGGCAACTTACACAACAAGAGAGTAAGGAAGACGAACTATAGAAGGAGAGCTCCAAATGGTCAAAACTGGAAGTCGGCGCAGGAACACTTTTCGTCAAGTTGTGAAGAGGAGTCTGAAGGAACATCATCCAGTAGGAGAACACATCACACCCACATCATGGATATCCGAGCACCAAGTAAGTGTAAAGAAGAAATAGGTCGCATAAGACGAACCGACCCTCCCCAACAACGAATAGGAAAAGACCAACACATCAATGACACCGGGGACAATGAAGAAACTGAGAAGACGTCATTGACATGTGAAAAGGGCAAAGAAGGAAAATCTCAGGAGCCAACACAAAGAACAAGCACGTGGTCGTTGAGCAACTTCTCAAATGAAACAGGGCCAAAGACAAGTCGACGAAGGCGCCCGGAGAATCGCTTTAAAGACAACCCCGAGCCAACGAACAACGTGTCACGGCCCACTCAGTCCAGACATCCATTACCCGATACACCCTCAGAGGAACGCTTCAAAAGGAGAATGGCCAGGAACTCCTCTGATTCAGAAAGCGCGTCCGTTCGATCCTGGAGGTCAACAAAAGACTTCTCTGACCCAGAAAGCATGTCCATGGCCGAGAACTCCTCTGGTTCAGAGAGCACGTCTGTCCGATCCTGGAAGTCGACAAGAAACTTCTCTGACCCAGAGTGCTCATCTGTTCAATCCCGTGAATTGACCGAGTCATGGTCCCAACAACAGTCATGGCGTCAACCACTCAAACGCACCATGGAACCAAAAGACACCCTTCACATCAAGAGCAACACGTCACACACCAAGGACTCTGACCACTCAGGCATGCCACAAGACAACCTGTCATGTCAGTCACAAGTATATCTGGACACAGATCAGACACCGTCACCCCTGAAGGGGTCCGCGAGGCTGACTCAAAGGACCTACAGAGGAAAAACAGAGACAGTGGACCCTGGTCACCGGACGGGAAGGGACCAGCCAGTCACTCCGCAAGGAAAACCGGACGCATCAGTAGAGAGTGATCATCAGAAGAGAGAGAAACATGCCTATGCACAGACGGCTCACGAGTCTGCCAGACAACCCGAGGCTGTGAATGAGTCATCGAATCAAGCCAAGACAGTCTCATCAGATAGCACCATACTGTCTGATATACATGACCCTGAATTGGAGGACAGTGTTGCCCTCAACCGGGCAATACAAACGGAAGTAAAAGCAGATGCGGGTACCCGGAAGAGGACCAGAACATTATTCACTCATGAAAGAGATCGAGCTTCTGAACTAACAGTAGCTACCCCACTGGAAGGAGACGTGCTGACTGCGGAATGTGAGAGCAGACAGTTCACACGCAACGTGATCAAGAATGCCCCGACTAAGATAACAGGAAGATTGACCAAAGTCAAGCCCACCGCGGATTCAACACTACTGAAGCTTGAAGAACAGGCTGTCCGCCGACCCGTGTGGTGGATTGAAGAACTACGAACACTGAGGACATTAAGCTCATTTTGTTAAGAAAGGGGGAGATGTAGTATTGTGGGATGTAGTCTAGTGGTTGGGGGGTGGAGTCAGAGGGAGGAGCAGGAACAGGAGGAGCCGGAGAACAGGAACCAGGGGCAGTTAGAGTAGGGACAGGGACCAGGATGGATGTGTGATAATAAAGCTCCAGTGCTAGCAATCTATAGTGTCTGTGATCATTGTAGCAGGATGCTACAGTAGGTACTTTTCAAACCATAACACAGTTGCAAACACCACGCCCCCAACCAAAGTCAGCGACCTTTGTTTGCTTGGTACATGAAAAAGCAAAATCCATGTGCATTTTTTTCACATTTTGTCTAATTACTATGAATGTTAATAACGATAAAACATACTTGCAAACTGTGACTACATGACTGCTTTTCTCAATATTTCACTTAAAAACTGTGCAATTGTATTTGTTTAACAGGTTTACGGTCTCACACAACAGGTGATTTGTTTAGGGCCACTGGAAAGTCCACAAGGTTGTCCCTGTCCCCCCCAGAATTTTAGTGTCTCCTACGACCCTGTTTCTGCTAGTACGCGCTGCTGCTTACGGCAACAAAGCGTCAGGCATCATGAATGCAATGGCTGCTGCAGCTGTGCCACAGTGACACCAGCATGGACTCTGGTGCGTCACTTCTGAACCATGCTGTCCTGTGCTTCGCCAACACGGAAAACCATAGACGCCACAGAAAATCACCCTTGGTTTTGACTCACCTGATGACCCCTGCTTTGTTGTCCCAAATATTACAAGTGTAACTAGTTCCCAAGATTACTGTTCCTTCACACAACCGCGCTGAAGGTGACATAACATTCAAAGTATGAACGTGTTGCCTGTTCTCATGAACTGAAGGAGTAATATAGCAACTGGTTCATAGAAAACCTGGCCTTGAGAGGAAGGTAGTGACATATTTAACTGCGTTGAGTTACTTCACACTTTGAAGTTCATTCAAATTCCACACTGCACCTGCTCACCAAGAAGAGGTTCCTTTTAATAGCTACTGAATATGTTCCTTGTTCAGCCTGGGAATTTTTATCTGTTGTTCACCTCTGCTATAAAGTGGAGGAAAGGAGACAAATAAGGTTTGTAACAAGAAAATGCATCATAAAGAGCTCCTTATAGGTGCTTTCAAAGGGGGTATTTTATATCAGCTGACACCTCGTCTGAAAACCTAAATATGCTCCCCTTAAAAACCTGTCCTTGAATGAAGGCATGCAAAAATTGAGAAGATATGCACTGGTCATTGAGACAACTTAACCGGGATCCGCTGTGCTGGGCTTTCATGTGCCTGTAATAAATTACAGGGACATTGCTGTTTGCAAAGGGGGTTCGCATACTTTTTAGGTTTCACCCAAGACAAAATCTTTTGATAAAAATGTAAAACGAGCTTACAGCCCGTCCATTTGTTACCATTGTTCAATCAATCAAGGCTAAATCGAATATCTGAATCCCTTGCAGGTCCGCACCTTTCTGATCTAGATAGTACCAGATTAATAACAAACTGGAGCATGTTTATGTACTAGATATTTCACATATGTATTAAATACTGAAGGAAGAGAAAACAAGAATAAAAAGTAGGGAACAGTAAAAAAGGAACATCTTTTTTGATAACATGCATAATATCTTTATTATCCACAATATGTGATCACAATGGTGCTTAGAAATATGCCTCATGAGGATTTAAAAACCCTAACTGGATTGGTCTCAAGTTATTTCCTGAAGAAACTAATGAAATTCATAATTTGCTGGAAACGTCCACAACATCATCATCTCATAAACCCAATCGTCCTTATAATTTGAACCTTGGATATTAATAAGTCAGCCGGGACAATAAGTGGACCTAGTCCACATTCAACTGAATGTTCAGTCGATGATCCGAGCCAACATGTGTTTGGCGGCATTCTGCTGCTTCCTCACTCTAGATTTTGCATAATTCAGTCATCCACTCCCTGCCCGGCTGTGTGTTGTGCGTGCGCCTTTGGGTTAACCGTTCTCAGCATGTCTAGCCTTTTACAAGTATTTCAAAGTTTCACACTAGACAAGGCAACCCAGAAACTCAACCATTCACATTTATGAACAGCACAATAAAAGCGACCGCATCTCTGCCTAGACCATACCTTTTAGAGTTCTAATACAGTTCTTTAGTTTTATATATGCAAAAGATAGACAGCCCTAAACGTTCGCAGAGGTATAGTAATCCATAACTGGAGGTCGCGCCCTGCGACCTGGGAAGAGGACATGGTGGCCATTCAGAGCATCCTGGGATAACAGGCATAAGAGTCGGTGACATGGATGATAGCAGCGGGTGGGCTCCAGCCAGTCTGAAGCTGTTCTGTCCAAGAAGCGATCATTTCTGTCACAGCTTCTCCTACGGGCAGAAATGATACTGGCCAGGGTGGAAAGAGGAAATACATCTTCTATAAAAATGTGATGCCAGATGTTCTGCTATACAGTGGCAATGGAAGGGCTTAATGCGCACAGTAATGACATTTGATCAGTATTGTTGTACGTCTTTACCTGTGTACTGGGCAGAAGTAACAAAGAGCGGACGTGCCCGTCACTTTCAAGGACTTTACAACAAGGGCCGGACTGGGAACCAAAACCCGCCCTGGCAAAGTGCCCGGGGGTTTGGGGGTGTGACCGAGCTCTTTGCCAGGGCCGGTTTTCGGTCGATTTTGTTACAGGGCCGATTTTGCTGCAAAAACGGCCCTGTAACAAAAACGACCCCCTCAGGAGCCCAAACCGGCCCCCACCCTTGCGGCCCACCGAGAGATTGCCCAGTGCCCGCAACGGCCAGTCCGGCCCTGTTTACAACTGTCTGGCCACGTCTGTGAGGAAGTAGTCTCCTTTACTTCTCTTTCTTTTATCCCCCTTCCATCACTTGGCACAGTGTTGTTCAGCACGATGGGGGGTCTCCGAGACTTGGCATGGACTGTCTCAGAGAGGTGGGTTTCTTGTACAGGTTGCAGCGGGGAATCAGGTGGCTTGGGACTCAGGTGTGGTTATGCAAAAACTTTAGTTTTGGAGAAAAAAATCCAGTATATGATACTGCAGTACACCTTGTTTTTAAAACTGAATTGCAACAATATTAATAAAAACAAGATTATACGGGAATACCGTGGCTACTATAGGATCCGTGCACAATTATAAACTTTTTACAGTCCTGACTTTTTTCCAAATCAGTGGTACCAGATGGAATACACGAGTGTGTTCAAAGGACCCAGACTACATTTCAGAATGACCCAAGGCTTTAATTGGAAGGCAAAGTCTGTAAATGACGTTTCCCCTGAGGCATACCCCACACATCACTGCTACATTCAAACAGTGAGAGGTGGCCCTGCTGATGCAGGGGTTTTTCCCAAATAATTAATTGGGTTTATTTATAGCAGCGACTGCTGCTGGATGCGGAAGAAAATGAATCCCACACAAAGTAATGGAATGTTGCCCGGTACAAGGCAATCTCTACACAGCCAAGCAGCTTACAGTTATCAGCACAAGACGTACCGCAGTGGATTTACCACTAACTGGAATATACTTGAGGCTTTCGGGACTGCAGATTACAACAAGCACTGGCAAATCCAATTGGTTTTAGCTTTTTAAATAAAGTGTTAGTGCTAATGTTATAAAAATGAAAAGACGTATCGCTATTGTGCCAAGATTATCCATATTGTATTGGGGATATTCTACTGACTGCCACCTGTACATTATAAGGATGTTTGCAGAACTCAGAAGTGAGTTGAAAAATGTTCTTTTATAAATGGTATGTGTGGGGGGTATATTATTCTGCATAATAAGGAGGGTGTTTCTATCATACACAAAGTTCTCATGTTGTCCCAGGAGAGGTGCGAGTAGCTCATTTAGTCTTGGATTTTTATGTGCAACCTGGGACTTCAGTTTTGTTGTTCCGACTATAAATGCCAAACAGCTAACTACAAAACAAGGAGACAATCAGAGATATATTCGCCGCTCCCAGCTGACCTGGGATAACCTTAGTGATTTATGGGTCTTCAAAGACCTGTCAAGTGTTTCAAGGCCGCTCGAGGGAGCAGCACATCACACGATTTAAGGATGGTTGATGTGCGTGGGTACAACCTGGCTGGGAGCTGTCCCACCTCTGCCAGGGCTCACAGACCCTCCTGTCTGGAGGAAAGGGAGAGGGGGAGTAGTAGCCCATGAGGGTGAAGGCCTTTTTAGAGACTTGTTGGCACGACATACAAGCTCTGGCAGTCAAGTTGCTGCCGCCCAGATTTACGGTACAGTCAGTTCTCCTGGTGGTGAAAAGTAAACACGGAAGGGGAATGGGAGAACGCAGAATCTTAGCAGCATTGAGGAGCAATCGATATGATGCCATTACTAACTTGTAATAAACAATTACAAGTGAGACTTGACATAATTTTCATAACAGACACATTCTGATGTCAGAACGTGCATTCAAGAAAAGCATAAATGACAGCCATTTACAGGCAGAAACCAGTCTCTCTATTATTATACATAGAATTAACAACACTCTACGGGTGCCGATATAAAACCATACTAAATGGTAAATGCATTTTCAAATGAGTACGGTGAATAGTCATCGATCCCAAATGCTCTTTCTAGCTTTACCTGCCGTCTTACCTTTCTAAAATGTCCCCCCAGACAACTTCCACTTTCATTATTAGTAAGGGATGACATTTCAGGGTACCAATTAAACAATAGAGTAAAATGAGACGTACTCTACTTCCCTTATTTCTGCTACAACAGCAGAAGGAGATGGGCTAACAAAATGAATCTGATTTATCTTCAAACAGTACTAGGTGCACCTTGTAGCTAAAATGAAATTTAATTAAATATGCACAGTATGAGGCACACATTTTCCAGAAATGAACTGTATTGAAATATGTGCGCAATGTATCACAAGTTGTTGACGAAATAGGTTGATTGGAATGTGCACCCAGTGGGAGGCCTAGGGATGGTCTTGACTGATGGGCACACCGCTGCTGTTGACATTTAGTGAATGGTGTTTATAAATAAAGGCATTTATTACACATCCCCTACTAATCTAGACTTCACACTAGTGAATGCAGGGCTAACATTGAATGATTTTTTCCTCCGGGCGAACCAGACTGTACCCCTATATACTGTACCTTGTATATATAAAACTCTTTCTCAAATAAAAAATTACTGGAAATAAATCTATTTCCAATATTCACTTCTTCAGGACAGATTACTACGGTCTTCTGATTGCTGGGCATTGTATTTTGTAGATCAGAATGTATTCGGTGTGACACAACGAAAGGTGCTGGAAGTGAGAAGCCAAACGCTCTAGGTAGGAAGGCCAGAGAGGAACAGGCCACTTGGAAAATGCCGGACATCCTTCCATTTAAAGGCTGAACCACCATCTCCAGGAGGGGAGAGACGGGAAAAGGGCAGCGCCCTATGGTACAGCCTCGTCAGGCACCTGGAAAAATCTCACCACCAGCGCTCTGAAATGCCCACACAGCACAGCTTATGTGCGGTTTCAATAAGTTGCTTAAACAGAAATACGTGTATTTAAGTGTGGGACCTAGTGTGACACACGCTTGGTTTATAAAAGAGAACTCGATTTACCGATAAACCCAGTGCTAGGCTCAGGTTGTTTAAGCAAAATAGTAGTGGCTATGAATATGCACACACTGTGAGGCACAGGCTTTTAGAAAAAAGTAGATTAATTTAAATGTGAAGACTGCGCGAGGCACACGTTTTATAAGAAAATTGAGTCCATGTGGATTTAAATTCGCACACAGTGCAAGGCACAGTTTGTGGGCAACATGCGGCGACATCACCCGAAGGAGAGTGCCACGGACAGCTTATTGCTGCTGTACACGCCGTATTAGAGCAAGCAGGTGTGCACAGTGTTATACTGGCGAATAACAGGCAAGGAAAAAAAATAACTAACACCACGTCCCAAACTGGCGAACCCCGTCTAGGATCTGAAACCAACACCTGCGAAGCTTGAATTGAAAACGTCACGGGCACGGGCTTTAGTGACATTTCTAAGTTTCTTCAAAGTTGGCGAGCCGTGGACATGCAAGGATTTGGCATTCCTCTCGTCTTCTGGAGAACCACAAATAGCGCTTAGAGGAAGCTTAAGTAGGTTTGACATTGAGGCGCAATAGAAAACAACCCTCTTCTGACCAAAATGCTCAGCATATTTTGATTAGATAAGACGCCATAATCGATTGCACGGGGAAGATAAGAAAAAACGGGAAGATTACAACCGTGACCAATGGCAAAACACCTGAGTGGGTTAATCTGCATCTCCTCGACACCCGCGGCCTCAGTTTGGAGGCGTTGCAAGGGGCCCGCCTTCCCATGCCTTACTTCAGCGCTGCGATACAAAAGGGGATGATGGACGGAGCGTTTGAGAAAATCAAACACTCACCCCCAGTCAACTGATCTGGGTTTAATCCATCACCATTCTTTAGCCCACTCAGCCACCCCATTTCAGACATGGCTATATGCAAATCAGTCTGACCCTGTGCCTCATGGGAACAGTCCAGCCCGAACTGCCAAGCCATGTCTTCCATGGACCGGAAACAAGCATCCTGGGACCGGTTTCGGATTCATAATCCTCATCAGCCAGGCTATCTTGAATCCAGTGGCCAAGTGAGCAAGGGACTCACGTCTGAGCATACCCTGCCACACTTAGGGCGAACAAAGCGAGACAAAAGGGGATGATGGACGGAGAGTTTGAGCAAATCAAACACTCACCCCCAGTCAACTGATCTGGGTTTAATCCATCACCATTCTTTAGCCCACTCAGCCACCCCATTTCAGACATAGCTATATGCAAATCAGTCTGACCCTGTGCCTCATGGGAACAGTCCAGCCCGAACTGCCAAGCGATGTCTTCCATGGATGTTCCGTTCATCACCACCCCCTTTTGTACCACTTTTGGCCGCCATAAGTGTGGCAGGGTATGCTCAGATGTGAGTCCCTTGCTCACTTTGCCACTGGATTCAAGCAAGCCGGGCTGAAGACGGCTGGAATGCCAGAAACCGGTCCTCGGAAGCTTGTTTCCGGTCCAGGGAAGACATGGCTTGGCAGTTCGGGCTGGACTGTTCCCATGAGGCACGGGGTCGGACTGATTTGCATATAGCCATGTCTGAACTGGGGTGGCAGAGTGGGCTAAAGAACGGTGATGGATTAAACCCAGATCTTTTGACTGGGTGTGAGTGTGTGATTGATTCAGATGCTCCGTCCATCATCACCCCCTTTTGTACCACTTTTGGCCGCTATAAGTGTGGCAGGGTATGCTCAGACGTGAGTCCCTTGCTCACTTTGCCACTGGATTCAAGCAAGCCGGGCTGAAGACGGCTGGAATGCCAGAAACCGGTCCTCGGAAGCTTGTTTCCGGTCCAGGGAAGACATGGCTTGGCAGTTCGGGCTGGACTGTTCCCATGAGGCACAGGGTCGGACTGATTTGCATATAGCCATCTCTGAACTGGGGTGGCAGAGTGGGCTAAAGAACGGTGATGGATTAAACCCAGATCTTTTGACTGGGTGTGAGTGTTTGATTGATTCAGATGCTCCGTCCATCACCACCCCCTTTTGTACCACTTTTGGCTGCCATAAGTGTGGCAGGGTATGCTCAGACGTGAGTCCCTTGCTCACTTTGCCACTGGATTCAAGCAAGCCGGGCTGAAGACGGCTGGAATGCTAGAAACCGGTCCTCGGAAGCTTGTTTCCGGTCCAGGGAAGACATGGCTTGGCAGTTCGGGCTGGACTGTTCCAATGAGGCACAGGGTCGGACTGATTTGCATATAGCCATGTCTGAACTGGGGTGGCAGAGTGGGCTAAAGAACGGTGATGGATTAAACCCAGATCTTTTGACTGGGTGTCAGTGTTCGATTGATTCAGATGCTCCGTCCATCACCACCCCCTTTTGTACCACTTTTGTCCGCCATAAGTTTGGCAGGGTATGCTCAGACGTGAGTCCCTTGCTCACTTTGCCACTGGATTCAAGCAAGCCGGGCTGAAGACGGCTGGAATGCCAGAAACCGGTCCTCGGAAGCTTGTTTCCGGTCCAGGGAAGACATGGCTTGGCAGTTCGGGCTGGACTGTTTCCATGAGGCACAGGGTCGGACTGATTTGCATATAGCCATGTCTGAACTGGGGTGGCAGAGTGGGCTAAAGGATGGTGATGGATTAAACCCAGATCTTTTGACTGGGTGTGAGTGTTTGATTGATTCAGATGCTCCGTCCATCACCACCCCCTTTTGTACCACTTTTGGCCGCCATAAGTGTGGCAGGGTATGCTCAGACGTGAGTCCCTTGCTCACTTTGCCACTGGATTCAAGCAAGCCGGGCTGAAGACGGCTGGAATGCCAGAAACCGGTCCTCGGAAGCTTGTTTCCGGTCCAGGGAAGACATGGCTTGGCAGTTCGGGCTGGGCTGTTACCATGAGGCACAGGGTCGGACTGATTTGCATATAGCCATGTCTGAACTGGAGTGGCAGAGTGGGCTAAAGAACGGTGATGGATTAAACCCAGATCTTTTGACTGGGTGTGAGTGTTTGATTGATTCAGATGCTCCGTCCATGACCACCCCCTTTTGTACCACTTACTTCAGCGCTGGGCAGAGACGTTTTAAGGCATGGACAAAAAGTGGGCTCGGGCCCAGGGCCCCAGCCTTTCATGGGGCCCCCTGATACAGCCAGCTCTGTTCTGCAAAAAGTCTTGCCCTAAAGACCTTGAATAATCCATAAAAGGATTGTTTTAAACATCTTTTCCTATAATGTATTGTTAATGTGAGTGATGTGCGAGAGTTTATTACAGACATTTATCAGAGATGTGCATATGTTGTGTCTGTTTCATGCAACACCAAAAAAACAAAGTTACTTATAGATCAAAACTTCACATATGAGAAATGTGAGGGCGTCATAGAGAATATTTGTAGCAATATTAGTGAGTTGCCTTTGTATTACAATATTGAAAACAAATGTCACTATCGATGAATATTAGATGTAAGCACATTTTGAATTTGGCCACTGCACATGTGCACTGTCAGTGACCTGGCCAAAGACGGTATGAAAGAGCTGAAAATGGATCATGAATAAAAAGGTGTTCCAAAGAGGGGCCCCCAAAATACGTGTGGCCCAGGGCCCCCGAAATCCTTAAGATGTCCCTGGCGCTGGGCTGTTGTACTCGTGTTTATCCTATTAAACAGGCAGTAGGATTACAAGAAGCAGAATGCAAAGGAAAAACCTTGTCAGAATGAGCTATTCAAGCACGGGGTAGGGAAACTCGAGAGCTCGCCTGTAAACTATTTAAGGTTTAGGACTTCCCACGTAATC
Organism: Lissotriton helveticus; assembly: GCF_964261635.1. NCBI lineage: Eukaryota > Metazoa > Chordata > Amphibia > Caudata > Salamandridae > Lissotriton > Lissotriton helveticus. Next base: position 1,307,524,140 of record NC_136061.1, read on the forward strand.
CACCGCAGCCTACAAGTCTGCGTTGCATCTTCAATAACTGTTAATCAGTGGCATGCTGCACTTAATAAAGCGTGCATCAATCTCGTGTAACGAGGCTCTCACGGCATCTTGTGGCTCGAGTGACAAGCAGAGAAACCACAAGAAGGGCCGAGCGGTTGAGGGTTCCCACCAGAGACCCTCCGCTCTGCGAGAGACCCCGTAACGAGTGCTTCATCAGATTACAGTTTGGGGAGCCGGCCTGCTTCCAACTCACATTATACCCTCTGTGTCCTCAGCAGCAACATCCCAAGCTGAAAGAATTAGGCAGCGAGAGGGGAGATGATGAATAAGGGGTTCTCTAAAGTTTTGTGGAAGGGACGCCATCACAAACATGGATGCCACGAGCGCCATGTTACTTCTGTATTATTATTACCTGTGTAACTGTTAGTATGGCGGGCGGGGCATCCGCCAAACCTTAAATAAGACCCTCAAAGTTCTGAATAAACCCTAATGTAAGGTGCAAAATGAGATGCGTAAGCAGGCGGCGAGGTCAGGGGATTTATCATTAGCGACCATTGAGCTCCCTGACACACCTTGAGGCATGTGACATTGCGAAGTCGGGCTACTGCACCTTTACTTAGTTGGTTTAAAAACATATATATATATATATATATATATATATATATATATATATATATATATATATATATATATATATATATATATATATATATATATATATATATTCAGTCAACCATACTCATGTCCACTCGATCCTGGGACAGTATGAGGCACAAACTCGGATTGCGTGTAAAATTATTTAATCAGCCACGATAGCAAAAACATAAACACTCTCGACGCGTTTCGGGGCTCCTCCCCCTTGGTCACGAGTAGTAAACAGAGTTGTAGGATAGCAATACATATACACAAGGTCACGTGGTCTGCGTGAAATGAACATAAACAAAATACTTCTCGCTTTGAGTCAGCGCTGTGCAAACAAATAATGTTTTTCTTTCAAAATAACATAAACTCAGGGTCTGTTATTAAGTGCATAAATTAGGCTGGTAATTACCCTATACCAGAACGAAACAATCCTATGTTGGTACAGTCATCAGTTTCTGTGATTAATTAAACACTCTTCATCATCATAGGACTAAGCATCCATTGCCCAAGTGGGCTTGCAATTTATTCGCGTTAACTCAAAACTGGCTCATATACTCTAGGAATTGACAGGCAATCTAAAGTATACTATTAGGCCCCTGTGGGCAATGGCAGATAGGTTGTAATAACGAATAAATGTAAGGTAGTCCGAAATAATATCAAGAGAAAAATGCCCATATTGGCAGAAACAATTTTTGCTTGATGAATTCTCAGTTCCAATGTCGTTTCATGGTTAGTTTCTTAAAGGGTCGATATTATCGTTCAATACATTTAACACAACAGAATCCCTGAAAAAAGAAATAAAAAGTGATCAGTGGAAATGAAAAAAAGGGGGACCAGTGATACAAATAATAGAAACCTAATAAAAGGTCTCACATAAATCCTACATAACTTGTATACAGGACAAAAAAAGTTAAAAACCATTCAAGGGCGTGAAATCATTCAGTGCACGACATGTTATCATATTGAATCCCAAAAGGATTTCCCATTAGACAAAGCTACAGAACGCTCAATGAAACCAGCATGTTGAAATCAATTAACCTAGGTGTACTTCCATCTCTTCATCACAATTATGGCCATTCGGAACCAGTGTTTTGTATTGGATAATCATGCGTGATTCCAGTCTCCTTAATCTCTGTACACGGTTGCCTCCTCTCTCATCAAATTTGACTGTACACAATACACAGTAACTCAATAGATTTGCATTCTGATTATGATGAGTGTGAAAATGGCGCGCTATCGGATAGGCTTTATCCATGTTAGTAATGGCACGCATGTGCTCTAGCACTCTCAATTTGGCAGGTTTAATCGTGCTCCCTATATAGGTTTTCTTACAGGGACAGAATAAGGCATAGACTGCATGATCACTGGTACATGAAGTGTGTTCTTGAATAATCAGAATCTTGGATATGGGCGACAGTCGTACTTTTTTTAGATTCCGACTGTTCTTGCAAGCCTTGCAATTTCTGCAGGTGAAAAAGCCTCTCACTCCGGTGGTTGAAGGTTTCTTGGAAATCACTGCCGTGCACAATTGGTCCTTTAAGGACCTTACTTTTCTGAAAGAGATTTGAGGGAAATCATTAACAAATTTGGCCACGTCAGGATCGTTTCGTAACACTGGCCAAAATTTATTAAGACTCTTTCTAAGTGTACCTGCTTGGCTACTGTAAGTAGTTATGAACCGTGTATTGGTCTCTTCTTTGTCTAAAGGTTCACTAGGTTTGGGCTGTAAAAGCGATTCTCTGGATCGTTTCTTTACAGCTTTTTGTGCATCGGTAATGGCTTTAGTGGAATAGCCCCGTTCAGAAAACCTTTTAGCCATGTTTTGTTGTTCCACCAAAAAGGCTTCTTCTGTGCTGCAATTACGTCTGGCTCGAGACCAATACACGGTTCATAACTACTTACAGTAGCCAAGCAGGTACACTTAGAAAGAGTCTTAATAAATTTTGGCCAGTGTTACAAAACGATCCTGACGTGGCCAAATTTGTTAATGATTTCCCTCAAATCTCTTTCAGAAAAGTAAGGTCCTTAAAGGACCAATTGTGCACGGCAGTGATTCCCAAGAAACCTTCAACCACCGGAGTGAGAGGCTTTTTCACCTGCAGAAATTGCAAGGCTTGCAAGAACAGTCGGAATCTAAAAAAAGTACGACTGTCGCCCATATCCAAGATTCTGATTATTCAAGAACACACTTCATGTACCAGTGATCATGCAGTCTATGCCTTATTCTGTCCCTGTAAGAAAACCTATATAGGGAGCACGATTAAACCTGCCAAATTGAGAGTGCTAGAGCACATGCGTGCCATTACTAACATGGATAAAGCCTATCCGATAGCGCGCCATTTTCACACTCATCCTAATCAGAATGCAAATCTATTGAGTTACTGTGTATTGTGTACAGTCAAATTTGATGAGAGAGGAGGCAACCGTGTACAGAGATTAAGGAGACTGGAATCACGCATGATTATCCAATACAAAACACTGGTTCCGAATGGCCATAATTGTGATGAAGAGATGGAAGTACACCTAGGTTAATTGATTTCAACATGCTGGTTTCATTAAGCGTTCTGTAGCTTTGTCTAATGGGAAATCCTTTTGGGATTAAATATGATAACATGTCGTGCACTGAATGATTTCACGCCCTTGAATGGTTTTTAACTTTTTTTGTCCTGTATACAAGTTATGTAGGATTTATGTGAGACCTTTTATTAGGTTTCTATTATTTGTATCACTGGTCCCCCTTTTTTTCATTTCCACTGATCACTTTTTATTTCTTTTTTCAGGGATTCTGTTGTGTTAAATGTATTGAACGATAATATCGACCCTTTAAGAAACTAACCATGAAACGACATTGGAACTGAGAATTCATCAAGCAAAAATTGTTTCTGCCGATATGGGCATTTTTCTCTTGATATTATTTCGGACTACCTTACATTTATTCGTTATTACAACCTATCTGCCATTGCCCACAGGGGCCTAATAGTATACTTTAGATTGCCTGTCAATTCCTAGAGTATATGAGCCAGTTTTGAGTTAACGCGAATAAATTGCAAGCCCACTTGGGCAATGGATGCTTAGTCCTATGATGATGAAGAGTGTTTAATTAATCACAGAAACTGATGACTGTACCAACATAGGATTGTTTCGTTCTGGTATAGGGTAATTACCAGCCTAATTTATGCACCTAATAACAGACCCTGAGTTTATGTTATTTTGAAAGAAAAACATTATTTGTTTGCACAGCGCTGACTCAAAGCGAGAAGTATTTTGTTTATGTTCATTTCACGCAGACCACGTGACCTTGTGTATATGTATTGCTATCCTACAACTCTGTTTACTACTCGTGACCAAGGGGGAGGAGCCCCGAAACGCATCGAGAGTGTTTATTGTTTTGCTATCGTGGCTGATTAAATAATTTTACACGCAATCCGAGTTTGTGCCTCATACTGTCCCAGGATCGAGTGGACATGAGTATGGTTGACTGAATTGATGGGCTCGCTGCCCGGCACAAACCACTGTTGCAAGCGGAAGGGTCAAAGCGGAGTGCAGCGTCCCGCTGCACATCTTTTGGAATATATATATATATATATATATATATATATATATCAATATTTGCTGTTATGACAAAGCACAAAGCACGAAAAGATCAAAGAAGGCAGCTATGGCTGCCCTTTGCAGCAGCGGAACACCAGCCCCCCTGCCGCAAAGGGTCTGAGGAAGCAGTGATGAACTAGGTTCCCTCAGGAAATGTCCTACTCTATGCACATCTCCTTAGCCTCCTTCCCACCCCAATCACTCTCCCCTGATGCATTAGCCTCGCTCCCTTCCCAGCCAGCCCCTGTTTTCTCATGCCACCCACAGGGCTCTATCCCCTGCCCCGTTGGAGGATGTTCTCAGTACCGGATTGGCCTCACTTCATTGGTGAGGCGTACTGTGCCTGATAAGCAGTTCAGATGTGTGGGGAACAAACAGGTAAACTTTACCCTGAGTGACCGTGGCAGTGAAATCATTAAACAATCTTGAAGCAAATTTATTCGAAGAACCGCATGTAAAGCACAACACAAATATTCCAATCGCTCCTATTCCCTGAGAAAAAGGTTTAAATCAGGCTTTAACTGAATAATGAAAAACGTAAGAGCTCAAAAATACATGTAAACACTTCTCTCAAATCCTGGTTACAAGGGTGAAGCTCCAGACATCCTGTAAAGCTGCACGGTTCCCACAATTTTTCATTTGTCTTTGAAATAACTCCTGTATTGTTATTTCAATACAGGAGTTTGTGGTCTGACTGAACTTGAAAGATTCCTCGAACTGCACCTGCATATCAGTGTTCCTTGGGAACTCCTTTCAGTGTGCCCGAGTTGGGGAGGCACCCAACAGACTTTGCCACCTGTAGTCTTAAAAGGCTTCCCCCCACCTTCAGCCATCTGCAAAGACCAGGGCTGAGTCAGAATTTTTCCATATGGGTTTGGGTGCAGTAGTTGCAGTCAGGAAAAATGCCTACTGACCCCCCTGTAAATTTTGCTAACAATATTGTGCAGACATTTTACATTGATGATCAAAACGTTCTTTCATGGTAAATGCCCAATTACCACCAACAGTGCACTTCTTAAGCGGGTTACATTTAGCTGTTTGCAAACATTTATTTGTTGAATACCAGTTGCAAGATGGGGATGAATGCTGGACAGAAAGGACAGCGAGGACTCTCCACTTCCTTTTCCCTCCTCTGTGATCTAGCTCTGTCTCATGGGAGTAGGCAAGGTTTCCTGTCAGAGTGGGTCAACAGAGGATGCACCTGGCCATCTTCACATATTCACAGGCACTACAGTGCTTTCAGAGAAGCAGTCAAGAGATACCTTTCCCAGAAGCCCTTCTGAGAAGAGAAACTGCCGCAAGCTGATTGCCTGGCTTGGCAGTTTGGGCTGGACTGTTCCCATGAGCACAGGGTCAAGACTGATTTTCATATAGCTGGGTCTGAACTGGGGTAGCGAAGTGAGATAAAGAACGGCAATGGATTTAACCCAGATCCGGGACTGAGGGTGAATGTTTGAAAAGTTTCAGCACTCCTTCCATCATCTCCTTGTGTTTGCCTGAAAGTCGAGCATTTATGGAAGCAAAGTCTCTAATTGGCAGTGCGCAGGTGTCTAACTATCAGGACATAAAACTATACCCTAAATTTTCACACACCCAACCCGGATTAAGCTTACTGAACACCTTTTGGTACACAGACTTGTGAGGTACAGTCTGCTGTTGCTGCTTCCAGAAGCGTAGGCCAGTGCTTGCCATTTCCTTCTGACAGAAAAAGGCGTGGTGCCTGCTAAACTCTTCTGGACTGCCTCATTGCTCAATCTACCTGCATGGAAACCACCAGAAACCCCATGGTGGAAACAGCATCTTGAGGCCCTTCCTGCTGCTCACCAGAAACTTGTAGATGGCAACTCACAAAGCTACTTCCACACTGCCTGACCTTTGGTTGTTTTGCTCTTCATTTAGCCAGCTGTGTGGGTGAATGTTAAGGAGCCTTTTGCTGTGTGAGCTAGAAGCATCAAAAGAAACATCTGTGGCCAAAAACAAGCACTGTGTGTCTGTGGACATGCATCCATTGTTCTGGTCCTGACCAGGAGTAACCCCCAACCCTATAGGTTGTTCAAGGCATAATAATGATAATAAAAATAATAATAATATTATTATTATTAATAACAATAATAATAATAATAATAATAATAATAATAATAATAACAACAACAATGATAGTAATAATAATAATAATACGAATAATATTAATAATATTAATAATAATAATACACTTTATAGAGCACATGGCTACTTCAACCAAAGTGTCCCAGCACTAATGCGATCTGGCTGCAGAAATGAACAAAGGGTTCAAAAGAATGAAGGAGCTACCTAAAAAGCCATGTTTCTGAGCTTTTTCCGAACTGAAAGCTGTTTTTGCTTGTCAGAGATGCAACAAAAGAGAGTTCCACAACTTGGAGGCAAGAAATAAAAAAAAAGCTGCCCCTAATAGAACTTTACTGAAAGTGGGAACCTCTGCCAGCAAGGACCTTGAGGACCTCAAGCGCCTTGAAGGAAAGTAAGGTTTGATAAACTGATGGAGATATATGGCACCAGCTTTATTAAAGGCCTTGTAACAATAAGAAAGAGCCCTAAAAGACAGACCCATGCTTCAAGAGACAGTTCAAAGATCTCCTAATCAACAGGAATCTCAACTAGGCGATCATTACCTGCCCAATGAGACAACATCTGCACCTTCAGCTATCCTTGGACCCCCCCCCACAACTTCTCCTCTCCTGTACTCAACCACTGACTTGACTTGATCTGACCTACCAGAGTTGATTTATCTAGTTATCTTTATGTTAAATATTCACTTAGTTGTTGTATCTTGTTACCTTGATGTAAACATTTACTGATGTAATGCGTTCTGATACCCTCGCGTCCTGCTAGCGCTATATAAAACCCTTAACAATAAAAAAAATCAAATAAAATAGGGCAGGAGAGAACCTGGTAGCATATTGGCTAGTGACCGTTCATCCCCCATTGGCACTTTTTGGGTATAAATATGGCATCTCTGGCACCCAGACCCTCAGATCACAACTGGACTGGAGAGAAGACTGAAGAAGGACTTCCATGCCGACCCATGCACTTAGAAAGAGAGGCTGAACCAACTGCTGTACTGCACCTTTTGCTTCTTTGGCTAGTGAAAAGGACTGTGCCTGTGGTGCCTGGCTCATGGAAAAGTTGCTCCAGTTCTCCAGACATAAAAGGTGAACTCCAAGAGTCAGTCGTCTGACTCTCTAATCCAGCACAGGGCAATAAAAGCCGAAGCAGCCTGTTCTGGCCAGTCAGGAGCAACCTCCATCAAATCACTACTGACTGCCAATATGCAGCCAAGAAGACCACTCCTCAGTGCTCAAAAGTTGCACCTGAGTCTGTCAGACCTCTGAGAGTCATCAGAGTACAGATTAGTCACCAGAGATGGACACCAGCACTCACCAAATGAAAATGATGGACGTGCTGTGACCGGAGACCAGTAGCACAGTCATAACTGGACAGCTTCTTCCGAAGAGAACTTTGAGGGTCCTCGACCCCTATTGCCCATATTGACCCACCTCGACCGTGTACCAAAGAATAAACTGAGGAAGTACTCTGTTGACCGCACAGCACCCAGAACATCTTTTAGCCTCTTGTATCCTTAGCATCAGGACCACGCCATTGAAGTCCATGGTGGTCCTTGCATAATGTGTGGAACTGGACTTGAGGCTGATTTGGTGACCAGGTAAATGTCCAAATACGTCTTATTGGGCCCCGACCTTTTCAAAGTCTGAATTGGTCACCCCAAAGCAACAGTCCCTTTACGGAGATGAAGACAGCAATGTTGCACGGGGAGGTGAAGCGTCGTTGGTTTCTTACTGCCACATGGAAGGTGAGGCATTGGTTTCTTACTGCTGCGCAGGGGAGGTGAGGCGTCAGTTTCTTACCGTTGCAGGGGAGTTGAATCATCTGTTCAGTACGACGGTGTGGTGTTGATGAGTTTGGGAGGTCACCCCATGCCAGTTATCAACTACGTGATGATGCAGGTGAGGTGCTGCTGATGACAGGCACTAGGGCTGTGGTGTAAGTCGGGTGGTGTGCTGTCTCCTTAGGGGCTATGCACTTGGCTTCGGTGCAGGCAGCGACCTCGATGATGAAGTCGGTGTCAATAAGTTGCAGGAATCGTGGCTGCATTTTAACTAAGGGGTGCACTGTGCTCTTCATGAGTGGTGCCCTCGGCTGAGCAGCTTTGTTGACGGCATTGATGTTGCTTTTTTTGAGTTGCAGAACAAACCACACGATTCCAAAGGTCCAGGAACTGGATTTAGCATTACTTGGCAATCAGGGCTCCCAGCCTAGAAGTCCAGGTGCTGTCAAGCCCTTGGATAAACTTGGAAAGCAGGATTCAAGAAAGCAAAGTCCAGTCTGTTCACTGCTCTCAGACAAAAGCAGCAACTGCGGGCCAACTCAGCAAAGCAACACAGCAAAGGGGCAGTACTCCTCCTGACAGCTCTTCATTTTTTCTTCTTGAGAGTCCTCAGTTCAGAAGTGGTCTACAATTTGTTTTTTAGGTCAAATGCCTATACCCCTTTTGGCATTTGAAGTATTGCAGTCTTTGTAGTGCACAGGTTTGTGTGCTGCCTGATTTTGGCTCCAGATACACTCCAGGTGGATTGAGACAGCATTGTAAGAGGCCAAGTGCAGCCCTATTCAGGTGTTTGTGACACCTCCTCCCACCACTGTAGCTCAGGGAGGCCCATCAGCCTGGTGAAGGGCCCTTAGGAAATGCAAGGCACACCTCAACTTAATTTGTGTGACTGTTAGTCTAAACCAGACGCAGATTCTTGAGGCACAAGATGGTAAAGCAAGAAAATGCCTACTCTCTAAATGGGCATTTTCAAACACACAATTTAAAAGCCATTTTTCCTAAAACATATGTTTTTAAATTCTGAACTCCTGGCACACCAAACTCCAAACATCTAGCTGGTTCCTACTGAAAGCTGTAAACTGTTACAAGGCAGCTCCAATTATAGCCTACGGGGGAAAACGTCCTTTAGGATGAAGCCCCAATCACGCTGTGCCTTCACAGCGCCAGCAACAGAACAAACGTGTCTTTAGCATGCATTAATTCTGCATGCAAGTAGTTATAATATTAATAATAATACTGACACTTATAAAGCGCAAACAGCTACCTCAAACAGAGGTGTCCCGGCGCAATAGCAATTGGCGGCAGGCTGACAGAAAATGCCTTGGTCATATAATGACTTGCTAGTGGAATGGTGTTGGAATTAAAGTCCAACTCCTTCCCTGCTGTTGCACAGACTGGAGTTGGAATAGTAAATTAAACTCTTTCAAAATCCAGCACCCTCTAAGGCAAGTCTTTATAATGACTTGCGTGCAGAACTAATGCATGCTAAAGACGAGCTTGTTCTAATGATGCCGTTCCCAAGGCATGCGTGATAAATGCGTGCAGAATACTGTCTATGGGACAGCTAGTCGTTGCAAAAGTGAAAAATGAAATCAACAGTATTACGCTATCACAACATATAAAACACACCAGTACATGTCCTACCTGTCACATACACGGCACTCTTCCCTTGGGAGTACCTTAGGCCTACCTTACGGGTGCATTACATGTAGTAAAAGAGAAGGTTTTGGCCTGGCAAGTGGGTGCACTTGCCAGGTCGACATGGCAGTTTAAAGCTACCCATACAGACACTGCAGTGGCAGGTGTGCGACACGTTTACTGGGCTACTCATGTGGGTGGCACAACTAGTGCTGCAGACTTCAGCGCCGATCAGCAGTGGTAAAGTGCCCAGAATCTAAAAGCCAACAAAAAGGGGGTTAGAAAAATAAGAAGCAAAAGGCAAAACGTCAGGGGGAAAACCTGCAAAAAGGACCAGGTCCAACATTCCCTCCATCTGCTTTACAGTTTTTTTTTTACAATTTGTTTTCTTAGTGCATATTTGCCCCGTAATTCAGAATTCCGATTGTTTGTTCCGGCTAATCTGTTCTTTCTGCTTGTGGGGAACTAAATTGTCCTCTTTTTGCTCCCTCATTTACATTGTCGGAATCAGTGAATGAACTCTGTGTAAAAGACAGAGCAAGATTGTGTATACACTTATGACACGAGTAAGACTCTCCAGACTCTCTAGATCTAAGTTTGCATTCAGGCTGTCTTCAATCGACATTGTTGATTGGCATCGCTGCATTGGCATACCAAGTCAGCAGACATGGTTGATAAGCTGATATCAACTCATGTTTAGTAAACACAGCATCAATAGAATAGCTTCATTGTTGAGGGGACCCCTTGATGAGCTAGCTACACTATTCACAGGAGGGCCATGGAGTCCACAAAATGAGCTGTATATGCGTCTTTCTGACTGTCAAATAGAACATTTAAGTTTTTTACAAAATGAACTTGGAAAATAACATAATTTGAGACAGAAAAACAGCTCACAAAATTCTGATCTGGTGGGGTAGATCAGAGCGCTGGAAAGGGAGACTGTGGCATTAAACATTACTCCTAAATATCATACCATCTGACCAGGGAAACCTACACAATTTTCGACAATCAATTTTAAATCAGGCATGTGGCGAGGGTAAAGCATTGAATAGGGACCTCTTGATATTTCTGTCCCTCTTATCCTTGGCTGCCAAGTGTGACTTTCTCTGATACGCAGGGCCAGACTGGATCTTAAAAGGTGTTACTGTAAGTGTGTGCAGAGTTAAAGGTTAGTACAATGACACATGTCCTTACCCAAAGATTGCAGTGTTTTCAGATATTTTACTGTGTACTGAATCCTACTGTATGAGCCAGGGTTTATGCTGTTGAGCAAGATCTGGGCGTGGATGGTCTTGACTTTAGCACATCTTTGTTGCACCAGCAGTGCTGACACACAAGTTTAGTGAAGATAAAGCATGCCCGGGAAATTGCCATGAGAAGAGTAATCATAAATATATTTAAAAGGGCACACAGGCTGTTCCAAGAGGGTGGCTGTAAGTAATTGGATTATTATTTGGGTCTGCTGACTACCCTTCAGAAGGATTAATCAGAACCCTTTTCAGGGTTAGCACTCAAAGTCACTAAATTAACTTGAGCTCACCTTATGGCTACTATGCCACAGATTAGACCGGCTTAATTTAGGGGCAATGTGTAAAGTATTTACATAGCACCAAAACAGTACTAAAGTCAAAATGCAAAACAATAAAATCCCCAAAAGGTTAACAAACACAATAACAACAAAATGATAAGACTGCTCTAAAGGGAACCAGAGAAACGATTTCAAGTAGAAATAGTGACAAAAAGCATAAATTGCTAATAGTAGTCAATGGCCAGAGTAAACCAGAACCTAGGTACAATTTGAGACCAACTGCGATGGAGTGCAGGTTCAATATACCAGCCAGGTTTGACCTGGTCAAAGATTTTACCCTCTGACTTTAGAACTTTACCACAGGAAAACATTTCTAAAGCCACACAAGACCTGAGGGGAGGTACTTAGAGATCCACATGGTGTCAGGGAGAGGCCAATGGCAGTGCCCAGTCCAGGTCCAGTTGCCTCAGATCAGCTATGCGGTTGCAGGAAAGGTTTCCTGAAGCTTGCAGTATCCCTGTAGCCACACAGGAGGTCAGTCAACTGACCTTAGAGTCAACTTCTTTTCCCCAGATACAAGAGAAAGCAGGCCTAGTCATTTTAAAGTCTTCTGAGGTCAGACAGTAGGTTCAGTCTTCTTCTAATCTTAAGGTCCAGGAGTGTTCTCAAGTGAGTGCCTGGAGATGCCATATGTATGCCTGGCAATAGCTTATGAGAAGGAATGATTCCTGGGCACACCTTAACCAAGGTTTGCCCAGGAACGCCGTGTTCGAATGTCTTCCCTTGAAGACATTCGAACACGGCGTTACTTCAGACAGGCTTCACAGGGAACCCTCAGACGAAGGGCTGGCTCTGAAACGCATTGGGGCTATATTATATTTCTGTGAAGCATTAACAGAGTACAGATATGCCTAATATATGCATTAAGGATGTATTCAAAGATACCAACTATATCACCATGAAGTTATTTTGAAAAAATTGGATACCCACAATGTGAATTATGACAGAATAAGAGCATTTTTGAATTTCAAAAGTTTGTGCAAAATCAGTTGTTAAAAGCGACAGGTTTGACCCTTTCCAAGTGAGGGGCACCTTTTTCATATACATAGCATTCACCTAAAGGACAGGAGGCAACATCGCGTAGCACCCAAACCTCAAGACCAATTTGTTTAATATCAGTTCAATTTTCCTAAGAACAATAAACATATAAGGAGTGCCACTGATCACTCATAATTTGATATTCCTAGTGTCCTCCCACATCTAATATGGAATTCCAATTCGGGTCAGCCACTGTAGCCAAAATAAACCCAGAGACAGAAGTCTGATAGAACAGAAATAGGGTTTTCCAGCAACAACAATTGCTTTGGCATCTGGTTTCCCTTATTTTCAAGTGTGCCTGCAGTGTACCATGCAAAAACCAGCATACTCATGGAGCTGAATTTGACCATATTGTCAAAAAGGAGGCTCAAAGCCACCACTTTGCATAGTTGGTGAGGCTCAGAGAAGTCATACCTGCCCATGCAGGTAGAATATTGTTTGCTCATAGGAAGTATTTGCCACCTTCTTCAGACCTATTCCACTGATAGTTACTGGCTTGCATAAATTGGAGAGCAACTGCAAATGCAGCCTGCAGGAATTTCAGGCAGGGAAAATGTAACTTTATAAATGTTACTTTTCCTAAACAGTTGATAAAAATCCAACCTCACTATTGATTTGGATTTTCAATAACTCTTAAAAAGTGTATTCATCTAACTAGCCACGATCAAGAGACACAGTATTAGGATTTTAATGTGTACTCTGGTTTTCTACATAGCGTAGTTAGGCCTACAGTAGTGAAAATATTTTGTTTGAGTGCTAGTCACTGTAAGAACATGCTAACATTAAATTTCTGCAAAAGGGTTATTTTGACACATTGAATTGAAATGTTTATACTGCTAAGGTCAGGCTACAATGGTAGGCCTGAAGTTCAACTTTACACCATCACTGTGGTGGATGGCGCAACAGGTGCTGTAGTCCACTTATGACATTTAACTTACCAGCCCTGAGTACATTTTATACCATATACTAGATAATAAGTTAAATATACTAACTAGGAGTATCCCAACTTTATCATGTTGGAAGGAGGAGAACAGACACGTTACCAGTGTTTAGCAGGGTAATGTGCAGTGAGTTCTACAGCCAGCAATAACAATCAATGCAATAATATGAAGGTACCCCATGCAAAAGAGAGTAATTCCTACAGCATCCACTGGCACTGGAAGCTGGTACCTACTAATAATAGCAGAGCAGGATCCCAGCTCATAAAAGGAAAGGTAATGGGTCATAGAAAGGCCAAATGGTGGAATTTTCAGGAAAGCATCCTGCCCTACTGTTAAGCAGAATTCCACATAGATGTGCTAGTGTAGTGAATATATATCCTCCCAGTCAATGGGCGTAGCTACGATAATTACACAGGAGCATCTGAGCAACAGCAAACGGGAAGGAAGAAACAAGAGTTGAACTGGAGGACAACCGCTCCTGTCCCTACTGGAAGGTCCCCCTTCAGTAGTGGGCTATGGGAAAACTAAACATAATTAAAAGATAAACGAGGAATACAACTGTAGAAACATTTAAAAGGCCCCACAGGCCATTCCAAGATGGAGCCTGCTAAACTCTAGGAGTCAAGTTTCCGCCTAACACCATCAGAGATAAAGCCCATCTCATACAAGACAAACAAATAGGTCACATAAAGGCCAGGTTGTAGAGTTCTCAGAAAAGCACACTGCCTTGGCTGTTCTCAACTTGACAAAAAACATATATGGCCTATGGATCTGTCCAAACCTCAAGCAACTTGTGGGCCAGAAATATTCCAATGAGAATTTCAACACCACAATTTCTGGGGTAGCCAGGAGTCTGCACTGGTGGGTTAGAGTTAGTTGATAAAGAGACATCAAATGATGACCTTGCCCACCCGGCCTAGCGTAAGGTTGTCTGATACGTGCATGCCTGCACCCTGGTGTTGTAATGCCATTGCATTTTCTTCTTCTTCTATCTTTCTATGACATACTATTCACATTCAGGGAAACAGTACGCAGATTTGCAGCAGTGGAAATGAAGATTCATAGTGCTAGTAAGAGCAATTCCTTGATTGCAAACAAAAGAACCAGTGGTTTAGTTCCAACCTTCCATGTGCAAAAATGTGGTATCTTATGAAGCAAATGTGGTGCAATGCTTAAGATATTATTTCTTCCGTTAGAACACATGCAGCACTTATAGAGGTGGGTAAAGGGGTGTAGGAGCACTACAGGCACTGAAAGATATTGGCTCCAGCGACTGGGATAGCATCTTGCCTTATGTGAGTAACCTTATTAATCAAGTCATGTTCCTATAGTGCTAGCTCTGGGCCACCAGGAGAAGCTAAGGGGTTAATGTGCAGTGTTCAAGGACATTGAACAAACACAAGAGGGGAGGAAAGTCCAATATGTGTGACAACATCTGTGTGTGAATGTCATAATAAGATTCTTAAAAGACTAATTCCATAACTGTGTAACTTTGATTCTTTAATGGTACTCGAGAAGGGCAGTAGTGGACAATGGACTTTCTGGCAAAAAGAAATGTAGGTATATATACCAACATAGCTGCTAACATCGATGAGAAACAGGATAGCCAGCAAGTAAAGAATTAACACCACAAAGCTCTTGTCTTAAACACATGAAAAGTATAGGAAATTGGAATACTAGTTGAGAGGGTGTACTCAAGCAGCAACCGCAATTCTTATCAGGATGAAAAACAAGCAAACCCCAAATTAACCTGTGCTGAGCCCTCTGGTAGCCTGGCAAAAAAGAAGTTTGTCATAACTTAGAGGCAATGTGTGAAGTACTTATGCAGCACACAAACAGTATTAACGTAGGAATACAACACAAGAAGAATCCCACACAAATTTAGAAAAATAGAGCAGAATCGAATAAATTATTTGACAAAAGAAAAGAAATCCAAACAGTGGAACCGAATATGTGCAATTTTAAAGGTTTAGTTAAATATAGTGCTTAAAAGCACAAATCGCCAACTGGGGTTATCGGGTCACGCCGGACCAGGATAAGGTCACAAGTTCAAGCCAACCATAATGGAGAACAGGTTTCATACAAGGACCAAGTTAGGCCCACTGAACAAAGTACCATAAAACCTGGTTGTGAAACTTTGCGAGATTCCGTGTCAAGGATGTGTTGCACAGTGGAAGGTAGGAGGTCTTGTGTCAAGGATACGTCATATAGTGGCGGTTCTGAGGAGCTGCAAGGCCCTGCATCAGGGATGCATTGCACAGCGGCTGTTCCAATGTGAAGCTGCGAGGCAATCTGTCACGCTGCTTTGGTTCTGCTAGGATCACAGCTAGGCTGGCAGAGTACCTCCAGGCCCACTTCCAAGTGTTCAGGATTGGGGTGCCACGACATGCACCACTTGTGGGGCAGGACTAATAACAGGCAGAGTCCAGGTGAAGAGTTCAAGGTGTATAGAGCCTTCTCCGTCCATGAGACTCTTATCAGAAGACCAGACAACTAGCGCTTAGAGTCACTCTCGTGGTCCTGGGCTCCAGGTGCAGGTCCAGTCCTTCTCACTCAGGCCGTAGGGCAGCAGAATAGCCATCCTTCTTGCAGCACAGTAGCACAGCAGTCCATCGGTATCTTACACAGTTCCAGAGGTGTACTGAAGAGTTGGTTCAGAGAGTCCAATATTTATATTTGGTGCCAACTTTGAAGTAAGAGAAGCTTCTAGAGTACTCCCCCGACAGAGGTGTCTTGAATTTCCTGCCTCCCTACCCTTGCACCGGCTTGTCTGGGGGTGTTAAATACTAACATGAAATCCTTTGCGAGAGTGCTGAGGCAGGGTCTTCGTGATGTACAAGTGTGGTGGGTGACAGTTCCGCCCCCTCTATCAAGTTAAAGCAGACCCATCCTGTCAATATCTATCACCCTTTGTCTCACTGCCTGAGAGTAATACACAAAGGCTGACTGCCACCTACACTTGGATACAGGCACCAAATGATGAGGACAAAAAATGCCAACTTTCTAAAAGTAGAAAAGCAAAATGCCAGCTGTGTTGCAATGTGGTAAACAAGTGTGCAATACAATGTGTACAGGATAAACAATCTAGATTTCTAAAGTGTGCACCCTATGAGGAGGCTCCGCCCACCACCCAATTCGAAATGAAGGAGAAAACTAGGACCTATGCCCTAGACACAAGGTACACTGCTATGATTTACTCAAAGAGTATATACCATTTACAGTAAGGTAATGAACACGCTTAAACACTATATGTCCAAAAATTGAAACCAATAGCAACATTCCAATGTACAAAAGTCCATCATTAAATCATCACTGAAGCGATAAATGTAGCTCATTCATGTTTTATTGTACAAACGTAAGCACGTCACAGGGAAGTTTGTTCCGCATGAGTTAGATGGTATTTAAGCAGTTCCCATGTTGGTTAAACAATTCCCAATACATTTCGGGCATAAACAATAGCCTTTTGTCAGGGGAACCTACAAGCAAATAATTGTTACAATGAGAATACATCATACTGAACTTAACAAAACAAAAGGTACAAAAAACGGCCGCTAAATGCCATGAGGCGAACTTCAAAGACATAGATTAAAGTAAATAACTCTCATCAGAGATCATACAGAAAAGCCAGATTGTCAGCCCTACTTAAGAAAGCGCGAAAGAAGAGTGAACATCACAGGACACAAGCAAAGTCACCACCAAACGCAATCCTTGAGTAGTATTAAAATCAACCATTGCAAGCCATGATTTAAAAGAGTCTAAAGAAAAGTACACCTCTGTGCATGATTCATAACTAAATTGACGTGATGTGCTATGCTATGCTATGCTATGGTATGGTATGGTATGGGAGGAGCAGGCCTGACATCACTGAAAAGTGAATGTAGGAGTTGTTCACTACCAGGGCTTTTAAAAGTTGAATGTAGATGGCCAACTTTTAAAATAAACTGCACCTGAACTATGGGTTGTTTAGGGCATACCCATGGTGTGACCTTTATGTGTTAAAAAAGAAGGTTTAGGCTTTCCAAAAGGTTTATTCTGCCAGGTCGAAATTATAGTTCAAACTGCAGACACAGGCATCAATGGCAGGTCTGAGGCATGTTTAAAAGGGCTACTCAAGAGGGTGGCACAATGAGTGCTGCAGGCCCTGGGGGCATGTAGTATCACTTTAGTAGGGTCTTACAAGTGAATGCACTGTGCCAATTGGCTGGAAGTTAAAGTCACCATGTTTTAGGGAGAGGAGATGCACTTTAACCCTGTGTTAGCAGTGGAACAGTGTGCAGAGTCATATGGCCAGCAAAAATGAAGGCAGCGAAATCAGGAGGATTGAAGGCAAAAAGTTAGGGGAAAAACATGTCACGGATGTCAAGTCCAACGACAAGTATAAGCAACAATCACATATTATAATAGGAGTGTTAGAAAAGAATATCATGAGGCAAGTTCCTCTTTTTGCTCCAGCAGCCTATTGTCAATGGGGTATTTCCTCAGGGGAAAAACTAGATTTGTTTCGATTTCTTACAAGGACTTTGACCTACTGGTGCAATCCCTTCCTGCCATAGCATCTGCAGGGTGATCCATTATTTGGAGCTGGTGTTTTCAGTGGCAGCTGGTACTAGTATTGAATTTACTTTCATATGTCACCTGATAGGTTGCATCAATGATGAACCAATAAAGTTTAAAAAAACTTATTTGTCAAGTTCAGAGAGCTTGTAGGTCCTGCCATATATTCTGACTATCATGATGACAAGTTCCAAATATCCAAAGTGTATATCTCAGTGTCTATTTTAGCATGTAAGGCTAAGAATGTCTTCCTCTTAATGTTAGCGTCATGGCAATAGTCTGATGAAACATGGATGGACAGACAATCAAGAAAAATGGACCTCGTATTTTTTTGCTGTCTGTATTACAAGCAGTGTATGCTGATGGCACAGATAGCAGACAGTCATAAGACAGGGCATCAAAGGAAGTGTCTGATTGTAGTACTTGCTCTTGTGAGAAATGATTGCAGAAAGGACATCATTTCTCCCTTCTCCATCTACTCTGGGAACCCAAAAAATTTAATATTATCTCTCTTCGAGCAGTCTTCAAGATCCATGATTTTGCATCATAGATGCCAGCTATCCGGGTATCAGTCTCTCATTCCACTAAGTAGCTCATCAACTTCTTTAAGTCGCCTTTCCTTAGTGTTCAGGTGTTTGTGCAGCGAAAGAAAATCTCTGCGCATCAATCTGACTTTAGAGGACACTGCTGTCATCATTGTGTCCTGTGTGCCCATCCTTAGAACTGATGGATGATTACTTCTTCATATCTGTATTGTATCACATCATTAATTTTGGGTGAAAGCTATTTGCTTCCCGCTACTACTTTGGGAAAACACAAATTGTCTAATGGATTTTGATGAGGTCATAGGGTGTCAAGCTTACAAATAATAAGCTGTGCATCCACAGTCAGCTAGAGATCAAATGATGCAGCATGTGACCCTTTTCAAGTGAAGGAGTCACTTCATATTGAATGGTGCTTTCAAGTTTAAAAATGTACTTTAAATACAGAGTGCAGTGGGAGTACACGAATCCAAGCAAAGTATAAACAGGTTCCTCAAATTGGCACTGTTTCAGTCACCCATTCCAATCTCGCTGAGAGTTCAGGTAAAATGCTCCATTTATATTTCAGGCTGTGATATATGGCACTGTGTGGTCTCTATGGCTCTCCTCTCAGACGTCTGTGCGTGGCATTGTGCTAAGGTGTGTACCAGGACAGTACTGCCTGCAGTGTAGAATTCGGGCCTGCCCAAATTCCGCCATTGCTGGACACACTATATATGTTCAGAGATATTTAGACACATTAATAACGTGCACTCTCACACTGGCATACGGGTACGAGCCAAGACCACCTGCGACCTTGCACTCCTCCATTTATCCCTTCGGACATGCCCGTCCACCGGGTGCGTGCAGAGTAGCAACATTGTATAGTGTGGGCCGGGTGGCTCAATCACTACATCCCTTCTTTCCTTTAGATACAACATTGCTCAATGTTCACAAATTCATCTTTGGACATACTGCACACAAAGTCTCAGAGTCTCTGACTGGGGACGGGATTTGGCCGAAGACCATACCTCTGGCTTCGGGAGTTGTAGGCGGCCCCTGTCCCCTTGGTGTCATTCGCAGATGACGACATGTTCGGGCTGGTGGTTGTCGGCTCTTCAGCTACCGGTGTTCCTTTCTCTTGGCGCATTGACGCAGAATCTCCATCTCCCCGGAGATGTGAGGTGGCGATATTGCTTCTTCCCTGTCTCCCTCGCCCTCATCACTTCTGCCTGGCTCTCCTTCAGACCTGACGTTCACTTTCTTGAACCAGGAGACGTTCCTGTAGGTTATGCGACTCCCGTGTTGAGCAGACACCATGGTTCCCTGCACTTCTGTGACTTCCCACACCTCCAGCTCGTAGGGGGTGCGATACTTCCAGCCAGTGTGAAGATCTTTCACGATGACTCGGTCACCCACTCGGATGCCATGCACTTGTGCCTTGCGGGCTTGGTTTGCCTTGTCGTTCGTGGCCAGTCTTCTTGCTTGTGCAGTAGCTTGATCAGATCCTTTGGACTCCATGACAGGTCAGCGGGAATTCTGTCTCAGGGAGCCTTCCAGAATAGCAGATGTGACGGAGCACATTTCGTTGTACAGTGCGGCGTCTGGCGATATGCACTCAGGAATTGGTGTAGGCATTGTTCTACGTCTGCTCTTTTCTCGACACCGATCCGCAGAGCTCAGTTTAGGGTCCCATAAAACGTTCCACCTCCCCATTTGCTTGCGGCCACTGGTGTGTGATCTTGCGATATACGGATGGCGTATGATGCCACATGCTCCTGGAATTCTGTCCCTTGGAAGGGTGGTCCGTTGTCTGATTTAAGTTCTTCAAGGAGACCCATCATCGCAAAGATGCGGTCGAGGGTTGCTTTGACTTGGGGAAACTCAGTGGACGACACTACCTCCACAACAGGGAACTTGGAGTGTGAGTCTATGAGGACAAGTGTACTCCTCCCATCTGGGAATTATTCGAAGTTGTTGCTGACTTGGGTCCACGGCTCGGGACATGGGGCCTCGGTGATGATCAGATGTGGAGCCGGGTCATTGCTGATGATGTTGCATGAGTGGCAGGTACAAATGGTTTCCTCAACCATGGAGTCCATGCCTGGGAACCAAACTTTGTTGCGGAGACGGGCCTTCGTTTTCGTTATTCCCTGGTGCCCCTGGAATGCCAGGTTGACTACCTTCTTCTGGAGGCTCTGAGGGATCACTATGGTGGTGCCACGCAGGACTACTCCGTGCAACCCCTCACTTAGCTCGCTGCAGACCCTCCACAGATGCTGGCAAGACATCCTTTCATCCTCTGTTAGAGTCCGAGATCCATTGAGGAAGTGTTGCCAGCGTTCATCAGCCATGGTGGTGCTTCCTATGTCTTCAAGCGTGAGCGCATTCGGACGAGCTTCATGGGGCACCAGTCGGACAAATTCTTCAGTGTAGTCTTCCTCCGCAGACGGTGCAGTGGAGGCAATCCTAGTGGGGTGCCGCAACAGAAAATCAGCTGGATTGTTGATGCCAGGGCGAAAGATCACTTCAAAGTGGTAAGCTTGCAGTTGTACTGCCCAACTCCTCATCC
Source organism: Lissotriton helveticus (assembly GCF_964261635.1). Taxonomy (NCBI): domain Eukaryota; kingdom Metazoa; phylum Chordata; class Amphibia; order Caudata; family Salamandridae; genus Lissotriton; species Lissotriton helveticus. The sequence goes on from NC_136061.1 coordinate 1,307,545,108, forward strand.
GAAGGGGTGTCAACCGCGTGGTGCCAGCAAAGAGAGGTATCAGTGGTTTGTGGCCCATCACCATACAAAACTCCTGCCCATAGAGATATAGGTGGAAATGGTGACATGCCCACCTAATTGCTAGTGCCTCACGCTCTCTCTGGCCATCACCACCCCCTTTTGTACCGCTTTTGGCCGCCATAAGTGTGGCAGGGTATGCTCAGACGTGAGTCCCTTGCTCACTTTGCCACTGGATTCAAGCAAGCCGGGCTGAAGACGGCTGGAATGCCAGAAACCGGTCCTCGGAAGCTTGATTCCGGTCCAGGGAAGACATGGCTTGGCAGTTCGGGCTGAACTGTTCCCATGAGGCACAGGGTCAGACTGATTTGCATATAGCCATGCCTGAACTGGGGTGGCAGAGTGGGCTAAAGAACGGTGATGGATTAAACCCAGATCTTTCGACTGGGTGTGAGTATTTGATTGATTCAGATGCTCCGACCATCACCACCCCCTTTTGGACCGCTTTTGGCCGCCATAAGTGTGGGAGGGTATGCTCAGACGTGAGTCCCTTGCTCACTTTGCCACTGGATTCAAGCAAGCCGGGCTGAAGACGGCTGGAATGCCAGAAACCGGTCCTCGGAAGCTTGATTCCGGTCCAGGGAAGACATGGCTTGGCAGTTCGGGCTGAACTGTTCCCATGAGGCACAGGGTCAGACTGATTTACATATAGCCATGTCTGAACTGGGGTGGCAGAGTGGGCTAAAGAACGGTGATGGATTAAACCCAGATCTTTCGACTGGGTGTGAGTATTTGATTGATTCAGATGCTCCGACCATCACCACCCCCTTTTGTACCGCTCTCTGGGTGTAGCGCATTTCGTTTTCCGTCAAAACTCTGCTGGCGTAGGCCACCGGGACCCATTCATTTGCAGACATTTCTTGAAGAAGAACAGCCCCTAGCCCCACCGGGCTGGCATCCACCACCACCTCACTGCGTCTGCTGGGTTGAAAATATGCCATGACTTTTTTTGTCTATGAGTGCTTCCTTGATGGCATGGAATGCTGTGTCTTCTTTTGCAGTCCATACCCATGGCATCCCAGATTTTGTAAGACTCCGAAGAGGTTCAGAGAGTGAAGCTAAGTTCGGGATGAAGCGGCCACAATAAGTGGCCATGCCCAGGAAACTGCGGACCTCAGTAGGTGACGTGGGCCTTGATGCGGAGCATATCCCTGCAGCCTTTTTTGGGTCAACCCGAATGCCATCACGGGAAAAGATGTAAATGTAGAGTATTTATATAGCGCACTTCTACCCGGAGGCCTCGTAGCGCTGTATTCATACCGCTGTGGAACCCATCCTGGCTTTCCTGTGAAATGTCCACTCCTGGGTACCCCCAAGGTGAAGCCAGGCATCCACAGCGCTGCTGGGGCCGTTGTGGAGATTAAGCAAGCTATTGCCCAGGGTCACATAGTGGGACCCATGATTAGACTAGGCACCGAGGCGAGAATTATCAGGTCCGGGGAAATTGAGGCCAAGAACCGCCGAGGCGGGAATTGAACCCTGGCCCCGGGCCAGACCTTTGCATCAGGGTCTGCCGCTCTAACCATTGAGCCACGCTTCTCCAATGTAGCTGAAAAACTCCACCGACTTTTGATAAAATGAGCATTTGACTCGATGAAGCATTAGCCCACTGCTGGCAAGTCATTGAAGGGTGTGTCTCAGATGCATGTGATGTTCTTCCAGCATCTTTGAGAACACCAGGATGTCGTCACTCAGGTTTATGACCCCTTGCAGCCCGAAAGTGTCTCACAAATTGCGTTCTGGAACACCTCGGCGGCTGACGACACCCCGAAACTCAGTCTCTTGTATCTTCGCAGCCCCACGTCCTTGTGATGTTTCTCTCCGAGTGACGTTTCAGCTGGTGCGAACGAGCATTGAGATCGAGTTTTGTGAACCACTTGGCCCAGTTGAGGTCTGCGATTATGTCATGGGCGTTGGCGTGAGGTGTTGTTCCCATTTCACCGCCTGATTTGGGAGGCGCATATTGACACACAGGCGAATTACTCCTGGTTGCTTTGGTTTGGTAGCGACAAGCAATGGTGACACCCAATAATTTTCAATCACCCCCAGTAGCTCCAGCTTTCGTAGTTCCTCCTCCACTTGAGGGCGTAGGTGGAACGGCACCCTTCTGTGCCTCAGCGCAGTCGGCTTGACTGTGGGTCAATATGAAGTTAGAATAGCTTTCCTTTGAGGCACCCGAGCCCTTCGAATAGCATGGGAAACTCCTTGAGAAGGTCATGGGCGTGTAAGTCATGTATCTGGTTGCCAAGAAGACCAACTTCAGATCCTCCGTGGTGTGACAGCTGAGGAGTGTGCCCCGCTTTTCCTCAGTGATGTGGAATCGCGTGTGGATGCTGAGTCCCTCGCTGGCTACTTCGACCTCCATGACTCCCCGTATGGGAAGTGGTTCCGTCCCTCTGTGCATGTATATCCTTGCCGTGGAGGGGGACAGTGGTAGTTGCGGGGATAGCTGCTCATATTTATCATTATCCATGACTTTCACCGAAGCACCGGTGTCTATGAGCGCCTTGACTGGAGAGTCTGCCACTGTGATAGAGCACATGGGCGGGGGTCGCCGTCGCTGGCCATCTCGGCTTACGAACGATACAATGGACACGTCATTGTCATCTGCACCTAGGCTGTAACCTGGCGGGGTGGAGTCTGCTTGCTCCAGTGGGTCCTACAGCGTCAGCTGTCTAACTGCATTTGACATTCCACGCTCCCCTGAGGTGTTGGCTATCGCTCTTCTGCTGCGACTCACTTTGGCCAAGTGGTTGAGTTTTCCACAACAGGAGCAGGTCTTCACTTTTGCAAAGCATGGCCCGGTTGGCAGGTGTTCTAGACCTCAGTTTACGCATGCGCAATTTTGCCGCAATCTCCCGCTACCTCGTGGTGTTCTGGCCATCTCTGAATGGGGTCTACTCTCCTCCTTTATTGTTGGGGGTCGTGGACCTCCAGCGAGGTTTGTGTGTCGGTTGAGGGCCCCCTCCATTTCATCCGCCTGAGCGTTCAACAGCTCATGGGACCTTGTGAGCACTAGGATCTCATCCAGAGATATGCCTGGTTGCCTGAGTATCAGGTGGCGCAGCGTGACCGACTGGCATCCCTGTATGACTTGCGCCCTGGTTTCCTCCCTCTGGTCGTGCAGTGTGCACAAACACTCCAGTTTTTGTAGTAGGGCACAGAAAACATCTATGGTCTCTCCCTCCCCTTGCCTCGCTTGACGGAGTTTATACCGCTCAAAATAAGGATTAATTTGAGGGTCGAAGTGCCTGTTCAAGGGTGCCACTGTTTTGTCATAGTTGTAATCAGCCCCCGTGTTTGGTAGGGTTTCAAACAGGTCATACAATTCACCTCCACCGTAGTATATGACGAGTGACGTTTCACTTTTCTGTCAGTCTCTCTCATCCCCACAAAGTAGTGATCTAGACGACCGATCCATGACTTCAACTGTGCTGCTGCCGTGGCCGGGTCCACCAGTTCACTGAATGGGGGCACTTATTTGTGCAGCTGCCCTGGGACCTCCGGACATTCAGCTGTGCGAGGTGGGCACCCGCCGTCCAAACCTGCACCAAAACATCCTCCAGCCTGGGGACACCACCAACGTCCAGCGATGCACTGCACTCAACGATCTCCTGCAAGGCGACAACCAGGTGAGGTGCGGCAGAGGCGTGGGTGGGACCCGCATCATTGCTAATGTATATTTTGTGCCTGGCCGAATTCCAAACATACTATATATGTTCAGAGATATATAGACACATTAATAAAGTGCACTCTCGCACTGGCATACGGGTACGAGCCAAGACCTTGTGCGGCTTTCCGCTCCTCTATTTATCCCTTCGGGCATGCCCGCCCACCGGGTGTGTGCAAGTAGCAACATTTTATAGTGCGGGCGGGATGGCTCAGTCACTACATCTAGCTGTACCAGAAATGTCCCTCCTGCCCTGCGATACAATCTGTGTTATATCCTGGCCTCTCAGTCCAGTACTCCATGTCCTAACAGGCAAGGGTGCGAGCCAGTTTTCACGGCTCCCTCTAAGGCCAGCACCCTGCTATTCCAGGGCTTCATGGTGTCTATAGCCATTCTCCTTAGAGCCATCTTAAGGATTTTAGGGGTCCTGGGAAAAACATACTTAACCCCTTCGAATCGCCCGTCGGCCAACGGCCGTCACGAGCACTACCTCCGTAGTGCTGCGCACGTCCGCTGGCGGACGCGGCCTCGCCCACTCAATAAAACCGCCACACAGCGGCAGAATTGCCACCTCGGTTAAGCGGCTAAGGGGGTCACTGTTTGAACAATCTTTGTATTTTGTTATTCATTTTCTGTTAAATCATTATCCACTAATATGTTAAAGGGAGAGACAGAGAAACAGACAGAGAAAGCTCACTTTTCAAGGGGCCCCTTGGAAGGTGGGGGCCCTAGGCAATTGCCCACTGTGCACATGCCTTAAAACATCTGCCCCCCTTACTCCTGCAGGGAACTCTCCACCTTGGCACCTACAATGAGTTTCCTGCATTCATCTCCTGTAAGCTTTGAACGTTAGAAATGCCCCTCGTGTTCAGTTTTCATGCGAGAATCCTTGATGTGAATTTCACAAACAATCGTTAAATTTAATTTAATTTCTCAAAACTCGCACACCCCAAATACTTTACATGGGACACCTGAGTATATGTTTTAAGTCATTCCTGAAGTTTCTCACCGCCAGACATTAAACCTTACAGTCACATATCAATCTCAAGTGAGATTGGTCGCCCGTTCGCTTCAACCAGGAGAAGAAAGGGTGTTGAAGGGGGGGGGGGGGGGGGGGTTGGGGGCAACTGTTCATCTCAAACGGAATACAAATATCTGGCGAACAGGGAGCGGCAGATCTCTCACCACTGACAGGGTCGGGGTAAAAGTCTTACAACGTTTCCATAACTGACTGAGTCATTGTTCATTTCGTAATTCAAACCCATGAATCACAGCCCTCCAAAACATGAAATAACGAGACGAAAATTAAAAACTGGGAACATTATCCTCCATGATGAAATTGAACGGAATCTCTGTGTGTGGCCAGACGATCAAATGTTACTCCAAAGATGTATGTGGAGATTGAATATTATTATGAAATCATATTGCAACATTGAGGGCCTTTGCTCACGTGGACGTTTCTTTGGTATTCCCTGAACATACCAAGCCGTCGGCGTGTGCAGCACGGCCCCTTCGTGTTTGCATTTCATCAAACCTTTGGTAATTATAGCCTTATGTTCAGATAATAATCGGTTGTGACCCTTCCGATTAATGGTGGTAATATTGCTAACACATGGGATAAAGTGCCCCCTGACAAACATTATAAAGATATTGCAAGTCTCGAAGGAATTCCCTGACCAAATACAAGAACGAGGCTGAATCGCTTAACTCTTAGATGACTTGCAGTCTATCCGATAAAGTGCTGCTAAGTGTACGTAATCAGAATACAGCACTCATCAAGCAGCTCCATGAACATATAAAGCAGTAGGCTGCAGGCAGTGCACCTTTATAATGCCTTGCTCTTCTGAGGTCAATTGCAATATCCTAATTACTTAAGGTGGGTGTGGTGGGGGGAGGGGGGCATCTGATGCCCAATGTAGAAAATGATTTGGCAGTCACTTATTTTGTGATTCCCCAAATTCTTGCTTTGCAACCATAAAAGCAGAAGTCGCCATGTACTAAAGGTATTTTGGGAGTCAAAATAATTTTTCTGACTCACAAAGGGCTCTTTGACACACATTATTTATTGCAGTTAGGAGGTGACATGACTGAAGGGCTATAAGTGAGATGAGTGAATGAATGAATCAATCAATCAGAGTACTTGTAAAGCGCGCTACTTACCCGTGAGGGTCTCAAGGCGCTGAGGGAAAGGGGTGCCGCTACTGCTCGAAGAGCCAGGTCTTGAGGAGTTTCTGAAGGCGAGTAGGTCTTGGGTCTGCCGTAGGTGGGTAGGGAGGGTGTTTCAGGTCTTGGCGGCGAGGTAGGAGAAAGATCTGCCGCCGGAGGTTGTTCGTTGGATGCGTGGGACAGCGGCGAGGGCGAGGCTGGCGGAGCGGAGCTGGCGGGTGGGGGTGTAGAAGCTGAGTCTGCTTTTCAGGTAGGCTGGTCCGGCGTTGTGGACTGCTTTGTGTGCGTGGGTGAGGAGCTTGAAGGTGATCCTCTTGTTGACGGGGAGCCAGTGTAGGTCTCTCAGGTGGGGGGTGATATGGCTATGGCGGGGACGTTGACGATCAGTCGGGCGGAGAGGTTTTGGATGCGTTGTAGTCGTCGTAGATGTTTGGCTGGGATTCCTGCGTAGTGCGTTGCCATAGTCCAGTCTGCTGCTGACGAGGGTCTGTGTCACCGTTCTTCTTGTTTCGGTCGGGATCCACTTGTAGATCCTGCGGAGCATGCGGAGGGTGTTGTAGCAGGAGGAGGAGATGGCGTTGACCTGTTTAGACATGGAGAGGGAGGAGTCGAGGATGAATCCTATGTTGCATGCATGGTCGGTGGGTGTCGGTGCTGTTCCTAGTGTGGTCGGCCACCAGGAGTCGTCCCAGGCTGAAGGGGTGGGTCCGAAAAAAACTGGAGGGTCTCTCAAAGGGGCGTGGCCAATGTAATTAAGCGTGTGGCTTAAAAACACATAAACTAAAAAGTCTGTGCTTGGAAATCCAGTGAGAAAATGACTATCTTTAAAGGATTTCCCTTCCCCTAGAACGCTCACCTGGCATGATGTCATGCCGTAACTTCTTCACTAGTAAGAAGTGAGCAGTGTGAGCAGCGCACATCCATGTGCCTGCTGTCACTGAAGTCCGGAGAAAAAACAGACTGCAGTGACAGCAGGCACAAAACAGAGCCCGAAAGAGACCCGTTTCGAGGCTCCCTTAAAAAATTGCCAGTGCTCAGACGCGGCAAGACCTGGCCCACTTAAAGCCCTGAAAGTACCCTCTCCTCTTGGTAATCCAGAATGCAATGCATCAATGGTGTGAGACCGCAATTGCGTCTGTAAAGCATTGATCAGTTACTAACAATAGACACAGGTTAGTATCTAATTAACTAAGAGGCAGCATCCACTTGGTGAAAAGTGGCGAGTGGCCACATGAGTAGCAGACACTGGTCCAGGGGATTACTGCATAATTCTTTAAAGACATTCCCTGAATGCACAAACAACTCTGGCCTCCTTGTGGGCCAGGGGTGCTTTAAAAAAATACTTCTGCAGTCAGGAAATGCAAATGCATAGCAGGTCTCCTGTCCCTTGTAGATTTCCATTTCTGCCTTTGCAGGCATTCACAAAGGATTGAAAAATGCTTCCTACCTACATTCAGTAGGCAGGTGGTTTTGTGGTCTCGTGAATGGGCATTTTGCTACATCAGTTGCATCACAAAATGAAGGCAAGTTAACAAACAAACTGTTAAAAAACACTGACTGGTTTGCACCCAGTCCTTAGTACATCAGGCCTTTGACACCTTACATTAATTTCATGTTGTGAGAATGTGGATTATTAGTTGAAGTGGATTTTAGACCTCTTCAAGTAATAATGGCACTATTCCTTACCAGGTCCAGTTAGGTAGAAGAGATTTAAACCTGAGCTCAACCCTTAGCAGCTGTAATACAGAGACGCCAGGCTTAACTTGGGAGAGGCAAAAGCAAATCATGTATTATTACCGGAACAGTTAATAAGTAGAAAACACAACACAATAAAAAAGTCCACTCCAATTCATAAAAATAGAGACCATTTTAATGTGCAAATAACAAAACTCTGGTATATGAAACTGGAGATATGATTGAGATGTTTCTAGAGCCAAAAAGCACAAAGCACCAACTGCGGGTATCTGCTCACGCCAGACTGGGCCAAAGTCAAAAGCTAAGCCCAACCACAATGGTGTGTGGGTGCCATACAGTGACCAGCTTTAGTTCGGTAGAGAGTTTGCCATCTGGCTTAGTCTTTTTCTTGGAGAAAATCCTCATCGATGAAGCAGTCAGCAGGTCAGCAGGTCAGATGACCAGGTAGATTCAAAGGAGAGTTTGTCCTCATCAGGCATCTGGAATGTAGGAGCTCGAAAGGAACTTCAGCAGGAATTTTGAGAGTTGCGGCATCAACAGTGGAAAAGTTTTCATTGGGTAGCATCTGAAGTCAATGGCAGGGAAGGTCTTATTGACAGGTCAGTTGATCCCTGACATCGGCCTCTGTGGAATCCCCCCACATTCAGGCTTAGAAACTTTTCTGGAAGTCAAACTTCTTTCAGCGGGGCAAACCAGCAGGTTAAATCCAACCTGTGATAAAATACTGGTGGTGGTCCCATGGTAGCATCTGGGTCTTTCTGTAGTGTCGTATTTTGCCGTTCTTGATTGGGGGAGAGTCCAATCTTCACCAGTCAAGCATACAGGGCCTTTTAAGCACCACTTGAGAATCTTCAAGAAGGCAAATCCATTTAATATTGGTCAGCTTGGCTCAGCAGAGTCTTGGGCTTCTTGCAGCATTTGTGTTCCTGAAGCTTAACATGAGGTTTGTCAACTAACCCTTGGAGACCACTCTTCAGTCCCAGTGTCGAAGGTCAGCAAAAATGGTCAGGCGATTTAGTCGATGTTTCTTAAGTAATTTTGCCCGGCGTTAAACGCCTCTAATACCTTATGAAGATTTATCAAAATAAAGAGGCAGGCGCTGGAGACAGGAAGACAGGAAACACGTTTTATTCCGACGGAGCAGAACACATCAGATCAGACAACAAGGTATCGTCTCGAGGTGCTCTCTGTAAGCCTCTCTGAGGCCTGATCTTTTATACACTGGTTTATGAATGAGACCGTTCTTTATTACAATAAAGACATTGTGAAGTAGTGAAAGATGACATCCCCGGTACCCCCCCCCGCCCCCCCCCAGTTCCGGCTCATTCCAACATGTGGCTACAGTAGAGGTCCTCACCCCCATGCAACAGGAGGGGGCTATCACGCAGCTGAGTGTTTCGCCGATTCCTTTGGAATGTGTGTGCCTGATCGAATCACAAGGGGTGGGGAGGCCATGATCAATAGTAACTTCTTTGAAAAGGGTCGAGTGCATACAGTAGTGGGCAATAAACTGTATCCTCAGGGATGACCAGCGGTTCGTACAGACAATCGGGCTCGGAGGAAGGGGTCATCAAAGGAGAGGTATTCATGGAAGGAAAGGATCAGTGTGACTAGTGTGGATAATCGGAAGGAGGTGTTGGTCAGGCGCGGGGCGTGATTCCTAGAGACAGAGTCATGTGGAAGAGGAGGGTTCATGACTTACGCATGTGGATGCGGGGTCAGCCAAAGTGCATGGGGGAGGCTTGCAGGGTCAGGGAAGTGCACTGGTGATCGATCGTGAACAGGGAGATTATGGTACCTAAAATGGCTGTCGTGTATGTTCATACGTGAGTCTGAGGAGTGGACAAGATGGCGCAGATGATGTTTAGTTCACGATCTAAAATTCCACAGTCCTCCCTTTTAACATGTCTCGCCAGTTTGTCAATTCGGATCTATCCCCATAAGACCACGTATTTCTATCTCATAGAGGGGACTCATGTGCTCAGTTCTGAAGTCCAAAGTCTTAGGGCACATATAGCTAGAAATGAGTGAACACAAAGGTGGCAGACATTGGATACCTAAGCAGCATCCACACAGTACCACAACTGGTATCAGTATAAATGTAAACAATCTCCATCCCCAGTCCTTCAAAGTGTCCCAAAACCAGCTTCCAAGCGACCATCCTTCTTGCTCTTGGTGAACCTCTGAGGATAGTCTGTGGAGGTGTTCAATTGCTTTGTAGACTGAAGGCGAGTTATCTGGCACGTAGGTGCAACAGCTGGAGCCGATGATGCGGCATGCTCCTCCACGGTCGGCCAGAATCACATCTAGGACAAGGCGGTTTTGGAGAGCCACCAGGCGGACTGCCTGAAGCTCAGCCGTGTTGTTAGCAAGGACGCCAGCCGTGATGTTAATGGTTGTTTCTATTGCCTGAGTTAGGTGTCGGATAGCGCGGCTGTTTGCCATTGGTCCCCACAGAGGAACAAGTCCCTTTGCTGCATCCAGGAACTGTGCTCCGGTGGAGTCGGCTTGTTCAATGTCTCCGGCGCGCTTTTGCCGGTGATGGTAGGCTGAGGCCACATACGTGGGAGGAAGAATGAAGGCGATATAGCACGTACCCCTCCAACCTCTCGGGAGCCAGGTGTAAGCTTTGGTACCACAAACAAAGTACATATTCGGAGAAGCAACAAAGGAAGGAGGATCAGCTGAGACCAATGTTCTGGTGATGCAGCAGGAACTGTGTCCCACCAGCTGCGTTCCCTGGCCTTCGAGACACACAAGTCCTGTGACATTGATGACAGACAGAGCCACGGTCAGGGTGGCAGCTGTTTGCTTCCGCAGGTGGGAGAAGGTGGGTCTGGCTGGATTGTGGAGTACTTGCACTTCGACTCTTTCTTTGGCAGGAATGTTCATAAGGAAGGCGGAACCTGAGACCGCAGGACAAATGGGGGCAGACGTTCTTCCTGTTTTGTTCAGCCAGAACCCATAGTAGAAGTGTGACACTGTCTGACCGGAAGCGGCGTTGTCCTTGTTGCTCTCCTGCAAGAGGATCAACCAGGCGAGGCAGGAGCCATGAACTGAGAAAGGAGAAGGGATGAAAGGTATAGAGTGTTCAGTGGCATGCGGGAGCAACCCGCAGATCCAGCAGTTCGTGGCATTTGTAGCAAGGTTGTGCTGGTGCAGCAGTTGCACGAAGGAATTGTTCCAGAACTCCCTACGCCTCTCTCGGAGCTGAGGCGAAAGGGGGATCAAATGATGCTCTCTCATGGTGGTTGGCTGTACAGTGGCCAGCAATGTCTGGTGAGCAGGTGAGCTGTCCTCCAAGATCCAGAAGAAAGTCATGAGGAGGAGGCAGAAGAGGAAGACAATGAAGAAGGCGATTGTCTTTGATTTGTGCAAATTGTCAGTCTTTGGGTTCCTGTAGTGGGTATTTCCTGTTGCTTTCATTATCTTCTTATCTGGCGCTTCCATCATCTTCTGATCTGGCGCTTCCATCATCTTCAAGGTGCTCGGTAGTGGGCAGAACCACAGACTTTGTTTAGCTTCTCTCCGGGTGACCCTTGGTTGTTTTAGGTCACCGTTCTGAGATTTTAACTTAGTCAGTGGCCTACTTAGCCGAAGCTCCCTCCTTTCGACGCAGGAAATACCCTTCCCGGGATGGCACAGTGAGATCAGAGAATTTTGCAAGTTCAAGTGCCTCTGTATCAGGATAGCAGTTCAGTGATGGTCGGTCTTTGTTCAGGAGCTCTTCTTGGGTGTCGACGTTTTCTGTCGTGGCCAGGGTCGAGGAGACCTTCTTGCAGTGATGGCCGTGCAGCCAGTGCCTCTTTCCCTCCACTCGAAGAGCCGTTCGAGTGGTGATCAGTACTTGCCAGGGGCCCGTCCACCGGGGTTCCAGACTCTTAGCTCGTTGAAAGTTCCGGACTAGAACATAATCTCCCGGTTGGATATCGTGACCGGGGCCCCTGGAAGCATCGGGGATGGCCTGCTGCACCTGTTGATGAATGACAGACAACGTTTTAGTTAATTTGCACAAATAATCTGACAGCAGGACGTCGGGGACGTCGTGAATGGAGGTTGGTTTGGGGGCGGTCCAGAGGTTCATTGGTCGTCCAAACACCACCTCGTAGGGGGTCACGTGGTGCTTAGTGGGAGTGGAGCGCATCGATAGCAATGCCAGTGGGAGGGCATCTGGCCACTTAAGCCCTGTGGTGGCCACTATTTTTGACAGTTTCAGCTTCAGTGTAGCATTGTGTCGCTCAACTAGGCCAGCGGATTGGGGGTGGAAGACCGCATGAAACCTTTGTTTTACCCCCAGCCCCTTCAGGATTAGTTGGATAACTTCAGCTATGAAGTGGGGGCCATTGTCGCTCCATAAAATTCGACAAAGGCCATAGCGAGGGAAAAACTCTCTCAGTAGTACTTTGGCAGTAGTCATGGCTGTGTTATCACGGGTTGGATAGGCTTCCACCCATTTGCTGAAGGCGCATACAATGACTAGTACATACTTCAAGCCTTGGCATCTCTCCAGCTGGATGTAATCCATCTGAAGGACTTCAAAGGGGTGGTCGGGGGTCCCAAACCCTCCCCGGGGTACCACAGTTCCTTTCCCGGGGTTGTGTTGTAGGCAGATAAGGCACTGCTGGACCAGGCGTTTGGCTGAGTCGGAGATTTTGTTGTTGTGCCAGACTTTGGAAATGAGTTCAATCATGGGGGCAGAACCTATGTGTGCAGGGGAGTGTGCCATAGTCAGTATGGGGATCAAGTATGAGTCAGGCAGCAACCATTTGTTTGTGTCTTTTGTCCGCCAGCAACCTTCGTCGTCCTTCAAACCCACCCGTGCCCACTCAGTCAGTTTGTGAGGTGTGCTGGCCGACTGGATGTCCCTAATCGTTTCCCTAGCGTCAGTCCATTTTTCTGCTTGTGACCTGGTCACATACATGCGTGTCGTTGTCCTATTCTCAGCTGTGGTTCGGGCAGTGATGTCGGCCAGTGCGTTTCCCTGTCCAACTAAGTCCGTCACCTTCTTGTGTGCCTGGCATTTGATCACTGCTAATCATTCGGGGAGGAGAACTGCTTCAATCAGGGCGGAGACTAGATCTCCGTGGAGAATGGGTGTGCCATGGGACGTCAGGAATCCCCTTTCCCTCCATAAGAGCCCAAAATGATGAACCACCCGGAAGGCATACTGGCTGTCCGTGTAAATGTTCGCTGTGGTTCCTGCCGCTATGATACATGCTCGTGTGAGGGCAATTAGCTCGGCCGCCTGTGCGGATCGTTGTGTGATGCGGGCGGTTTCAACTACTGTTCGGGCTGTCGTCACCGCATAGGCAGCTGAAGTAGTGCCATCTGGGAGTTTGATACAAGAGCCGTCTACCCATAGTTCTCCATCAGGGTCTGTAAAGGCAGTGTCTCTAAGGTCAATTCTACTTCTGGTCTGTTCGTCCATGAGGGTCACACAGTCGTGTATAGGGGGCACATCGGGGTCATTTTCAGGCAAGGGCAACAGTGTGGCAGGATTCAAAGTCGTGCATCTCTTCAGAGTGATGTGGGGTGCAAGTAGAGTCAATTCGTACCCCGTCAGTCGTGCACTAGTCAGGTGTTGGGTCTTGGTCTGGTTCAAAAGGGTGTCAACTGCATGGGGTACTAACACCGTGAGAGAGTTTGAAAGTACAATTCCCTCACTCTGACGGATAGAGACAGCAGCGGCGGCTACTGCTCGAAGGCAGGCAGGTAAAGCTCTGGCGACTGGGTCGAGAGTGGCAGAGAAGTAGGCACAAAGGCGTTGTTTGGAGCCGATGGGCTGAGTTAGAACAGACAATGCGCATCCCTCCCTTTCGTGAGTGAAGAGAGAGAAGGGCTTGGAGTAATCTGGTGTTCCTAGGACGGGTGCCGAGCAAAGGGCATCTCGCAACTCCTTAAAGGACGCTTGGCATTCGGGGGTCCAAGGGAGTGGGATGGGTACATCTTTGGCTAACAGGGAAAGTAGGGGCTTTATAATGAGACTGAAATTTGGTAACCATTGTCGGCAAAAAGAGGTAAGGCCCACCAATGAACGGACTTGCTTCTGTGTTTTTGGGATGGGGGTGTCTAGGATGGTTTGGATTCGGTCGGGTGTAAGTTTCCTCCCTTCTTTGGACAGGAGATGGCCTAGGTAGGTTACTTGAGGTTGGCAGAACTGCAGTTTCTTCTTGGAGACTTTGTGGCCATTCTCCGCAAGAAAGTGCAAGAGTTGGATAGTGGCCGTGATTGCAAGAGGAGTGGTGTTGGCCGCCAAAAGGATATCATCGACATATTGGATCAACACCACTCCATCTGGTAGCTGGACGGCGTCCAGCTGTCTTTTGAGGGCCTGGCTGTTAATGCTGGGACTTTCAGTGTAGCCCTGAGGAGCTCTACAAAATCGGTACAAACGGTTTTTTAATGTGAAGCCGAAGAGATAACGGCTGTCTGGATGGATGGGGATAGAGAAAAATGCATTCTTGAGATCGATAACGGTGAAGGTGGTGGCAGTGGACGGGATGAGGGTCAGAATGGTGGTGATGTCTGAGACTACGGGGTACTGTGGTACCACCACTTTGTTGACTTCTCGCAGGTCGATGATGAAGCGGTACGCTTTCTCATCTCCCTCACCTTGCTTCTTAACAATGGGTAGGATAGGGCTGTTGCAAACATTACTAACCACCTCCTCTACCACTCCTGCATCTACCAGGGACTGAATAATCGCTACCAATGCCTTCTCGCCTTCGGGCGATATCCGGTATTGTGGGAGTTTCGGGAGCATTGCGTCTGGTCGAACAGTTATGTGCACAGGGTCGATCATCATTCGTCCTACATCCGAATCGTTTCTGGCCCATAGATACAGGGGTAGGGTGTCGAGCAAGGTTAGGTCAGCATCAGTGATAGAGTACATATGTCGTGCGGGGCAGGATCTGGACATGCTCGGGTTGTCGTACAGGATGTCTCGGACTCCATCTGGGGAACATCTAATAGTAGCTCGGAAATGTTTTAGCAAGTCAATACCCATAATGGCGTCAGGGGAGTTGGAGGAGAGCAGAAATGTTGTGTCCGTGGGGTTGTTTCCTAGGTCAAAGGAGATAGGTACAGACAGGGGATTGGTGGAGGGCGTTCCATCGAAACCTATCGATGTAATGTGTGAGCCAGACAAGGGTGCCCTTGGAATCAGTCGCTTTGATAATACACTACGTGTCGCTCCAGTGTCTACCAAGAATGGAGACTTTGTACCCAGGACCTTAGCGGTGACGTAAGGACCTTGCTGGTCAACACAGAGCTCGACTGGATCCCTCCCTCGCCCTTGGCAGTCCTATGCAAAGTCGTGAGCATTGTCGCAGCCGGACTGTTGGCACTGATTCTGTCGGGGGCGGTCAAATGTGTTCGGTCTGTCAGGTTGGTTGCTGTTGGTGTCGTGGGTGTGCCCTCGTCCCTGCCCTCTAGTCCTGGGGCCATTTGTCATGTCCCTTGTCTCGTTATTCTTAAGCATTTCTCGGAGGACCGGGCATTGAGATTTCCAGTGGCCAAATCCTTTGCAAAACGCACACTGGTTCTCATCGAGGTCTGTTCGTGGAGCGCCAGGTGTGGGTGTGCGGTCTCTAGGGCGTGAATTCCTAGGGGCATTCGACTGGTAGTTTCCCCTATACTGTTCCCTTCCTCGAGTCACTCCCTGTAATTGGGCAATCATCACTCGTTCTTTTAAGTCCTTTTTCTTTTTCTCTGTTGCCCTCTCGTTCTCGTTCTTTTGGTGTTCGTAATACTGAGCCATCTGAAGGATAGCTGCAGGTTTTGAGGCCCCCCAACTACTCTCGCTTGTCTGTAACTTCTGGGAGACCTCTTGTAATAGCCCCTTTACGTAGTTTTGCACGAATAGGTGTTGTCCGGTTGCGGTGGTCATGTCTTGGCCACTGTAGTCGGAGAACACTGTCTCAAATCGGGAGAAATATTCTGATACATCTTCCTGGGGTTTCTGACGGCAAGCCGTGACTATCGACCAGTCTACCTTTCTCTCTGGGATCAATGTCTTTAACTTCTGCAATATTTTGTCCGGGAGTTCCAGTATGTCTTTTACAGGTTTCCTACCGGGCTCTCGCTGCCTATCTAGTTCACCGAGTTGATTCCAGGTATGTCCAAACAGATCTGTGTGGTTGGCCTTCCGGATTTGCTTCCACACGTCAGCCGGCAGACATAACCCAAAAAACAAATCAATGCCCGCTAGAGTCATTATGGTTGAGCCCAAGGCTGTACTTAGTTCGGTATAAAAGGCTGTCGGGTTCTTTCTTAAATCGGGCAGGGTTTGCCTAAAGGTTAAAATATCTTGTCGATCCCATGGTTGATAAACCCAGTTGTACACAACCCTCCCTTTTGCATCTGCGTGGTTAATATCGTCGTTTGTTCCCTGACCTCTTGGGGGAACCCAGTAGGGGGCGGCTTCTCTGATAGGCATCATAGCGTTGGCTACTTCTAATGGAGGCTCATCCGGGACTGAGACAGTAAGCTTAACCTCTGATTTCTGTTCAGTGATGTGGCGGAAGACCTCAAGCGTTTGCATGAAGAGGTCCGTCACGTCATGCTCAGTCCCATCTCCAACATCGATCTTTCTATATAGAGTCGTCAGCTTAGCAGGACCCTTAGTTTGATACCTATCCTCATATGCGTTCAGGGTGTGGAAGCTGAACCGTAAAATGAAATGCCGTTTGTGGCTGCCGGCATGTGAATTGCACATATCCATCGCATATTCTTCGCTCTCTTTCCGTTCTACCAGTGTCTTTGCTATCTTATCAATCCCATCCCGTTCGTCTTTGCTCAACCTATTTGGTCTGGCCGTTAGTTGCTTGCTAGTCTCAAGTTCATTTGACGTTGTTACCGATGTGGCTGGTGCGAAGGCCGTAAGGGCCGGGGCACTAGCGCTAGGGTCACCCTCGCCCGTGCTCAGGACTGGTAGGTGCTGTGCCAGTGGCTGGCAGGGGGCATAAGGAGGGGGCATGTAGATGATCGGAGGACCTAGCAGTAACTCGTCATTTGCCCGTTGTTTGGAGGGCATCTCTGGGTAGAGCGTAGAGGGGGTCCTAACAGGGCATTGGCCTGTCGACCCTGATTCTTGCAATTGTCTAACTTCCTCTCTCCTTTTTATCTCTTCATCTAGTTCCTTCGCTGCCAGGTGGGCTGCCTTTCGCAATTCTTTCCCTATTTTTGTTTCTTCCCTTTTCCTTCGTTGCTCTGCTTCTTTGCGCCACATGCCGATACTATCGAGCATAGTGGGTGTTGCCTTATTTATTCTAACAGCTGCTTCTAGCGCTTTTATTTTATGATCATCAAAAGAACCTATCAGTGGCCACTGATTTTTGGGGTCCCTTTTCGTATATTTATGCCATAGTTTACTATAAGCTATGGCGACTAGTCCTTGTTTAGTGAACATGTCCTTATTAGGGGTGCCTTCCAATGGAGCTGGATGGTTCATCTCTAATAAGCGGTCCGGGTTGATCCAACTACTGACCAATGGGGAGAAGATAGGCATGACGGGTTACAACGGGGACAAAAGTCTGCACTACCTATCCTTCACTACTTCGTGAAGACTAGACAGAATATTTTTATTCTGCAGTATTCGCAAATAGGGAATACCCAAAGAGAGAACCAATATCGAACAATTAATGTTCGTTCAATCAAACAATCAATGGCGAGAAAGAAATAGGCGCGACGGGTTACAACGGGGGCAAAAGCCTGCACTACCTATTCTTCACTATCTGCAAAGGAGGACAGAATACTTTTTACCCTTCCCCGTTTGTAGACAGAGAATTCTCGAGAAAAAACAATTCTCGAACAAACAATGTTCGGGCAAACAATCAATCAGTGGGGGAGAAAAGATAGGCACGACGGATTACAACGGGGGCAAAAGCCTGCGTTACCTACCCTTCGCTGCATGCAAAGGAAGAGAGAATACTTTTATCCCTCTCAGTTTGCAGACAGAGAATCTCCAAGAGAACCAACAATTCGGAGAGTAATACTAGTATTTTCAATCAAACAATCAAATATTTCTTAGTTTGTCGTGTTACACGACCTTACCCGGACCGCATGGACAGTTTCTTGTCTTCCGCTTCCAGCGCCCGATCGTCCTCTACTCTCTGCTGCTACCGTGGCACTCCTGATGGTTCCCAGTCAGGACCGAAGATCACTCGGGGAGAGGTCTGCTCGGAACCAGTGAAGTTCAGATGATCGGCTGTCAGGCGAGGGTCTATTGGACAGGAGCTCTTCCGATCGTTGCAGTCGTTCACTCTGTCGTTGGGACCTCTCCCACCGGATCCACGTGTCGCTGATGGGCCCCACACGTTGGGACGCCAATTGTCGAAGGTCAGCAAAAATGGTCAGGCGATTTAGTCGATGTTTCTTAAGTAATTTTGCCCGGCGTTAAACGCCTCTAATACCTTATGAAGATTTATCAAAATAAAGAGGCAGGCGCTTGAGACAGGAAGACAGGAAACACGTTTTATTCCGACGGAGCAGAACACATCAGATCGGACAACAAGGTATCGTCTCGAGGTGCTCTCTGTAAGCCTCTCTGAGGCCTGATCTTTTATACACTGGTTTATGAATGAGACCGTTCTTTATTACAATAAAGACATTGTGAAGTAGTGAAAGATGACATCCCCGGTAAACCCCCCCCCCCCCCCCCCAGTTCCGGCTCATTCCAACATGTGGCTACAGTAGAGGTCCTCACCCCCCATGCAACAGGAGGGGGCTATCACGCAGCTGAGTGTTTCGCCGATTCCTTTGGAATGTGTGTGCCTGATCGATTCACAAGGGGTGGGGAGGCCATGATCAATAGTAGCTTCTTTGAAAAGGGTCGAGTGCATACAGTAGTGGGCAATAAACTGTATCCTCAGGCCAAGGGATGACCAGCGGTTCGTACAGACAATCGGGCTCGGAGGAAGGGGTCATCAAAGGAGAGGTATTCATGGAAGGAAAGGATCAGTGTGACCAGTGTGGATAATCGGAAGGAGGTGTTGGTCAGGCGCGGGGCGTGATTCCTAGAGACAGAGTCATGTGGAAGAGGAGGGTTCATGACTTACGCATGTGGATGCGGGGTCAGCCAAAGTGCATGGGGGAGGCTTGCAGGGTCAGGGAAGTGCGCTGGTGATCGATCGTGAACAGGGAGATTATGGTACCTAAAATGGCTGTCGTATATGTTCATACGTGAGTCTGAGGAGTGGACAAGATGGCACAGATGATGTTTAGTTCACGATCTAAAATTCCATACCAGGTACAAGTAGGAGTAAGTCCAGCTCTAAAAGTTTCTCTACAAATGATACAGTAGGTGCAGCCTTTTTTCTGAAGTCCAGGGTTCAGCAGGTGATATCCTTCTTGTATCGTCCACAGGTCCAGCAGGGTTCTGAAGATGGCACCGAGGCTTTTATACCAGGCATTTGCATGTGGATGAGTCCCTAAGCGATAGAGTAAAGGTTCCTGGGGCAAGTTTACTCACTTTGACATGATTTCCTGGGGGTTTGGCCCTAAACAATGCCAGAGAGCCTTGTTCTGCTAATATCCAACACAACAGAACCCCTGGTCAGAGCTCTGGGCACAAGCCTGAGATGTCTCTGGGGAATTAAGAACTCAGTCTGCAAAGCTAGTTCTGGCACAGGTTTTCCCCCACTTGGATTTGTGACACTCTGGCTACTTGGACAATGGCACGGGCAGGCCTAGGTGTGGGTTACATCTGCTTGTGACAGGGGCTGCCCATTTGAAGCGGGTGCAGGTGGTGACACATCACACAGGCCATCCTATCAGGAAGAGGTCACATCACCACTCTGCCAATACCCTTTTCTTCCTAGAGATTTACACCTCCCAGCAGGCTCCCAGGTGAGAGTTGGAGATTATCTTTGAAAGGGATATTAGAGGCTTCAGGCAGGAAAAGGCAATATTGCTTTTAGTGTCATTTTCAAAATATTTATTTAAAATCCAACTTTATTATTAGATTGGATTTTAAATTCCTTTTAATTTGAGTCCTAGAACCACTATTCTAGGCTTTCTATTGGAAGTAGGGACTAGGGCTACCTGTGCCATTGGTTGCTTAGACTTGGGTTGGGACTACTGGTAGGGCTATTGCCTTTATTGGACGTTGAGATCAGGGTTTTTTAACTGATTGGGTGCTTCGACAAGGGTTAAGATTGGCTGTAAGGTCCTGGTCTCCTATTGGTTCTAGATTTTAGGGCTAGTGTTATGATTGGATAGTGTTAGGGATAGGGTTCCCATTGGCTGAAGGGGCCGCCTGATTACTAGGGCTATAAAAGGCCAAGCTTAGGGCGTCTCAGCCCGGGCGTCGAGGCGAAGGGCAGAGAGGACAAGGGCAGTTACCTGTTATTGTGGAAAAGTCAGCCCATAACGCACCTGATGCCCAGGCTGCTGGCGCAGGACGCCTCTTTGTTCCCATCTTGAACAATTACCAAATAAAGAGACGGGCGCTGGAAGCAGGAAGACAAGAATAGAGTTTTATTTCTCATGAGGAGAGCCTGTCATTTCGGACACTCGCATAGTGTCTTCAGGAGGTGCTCTAACAAGTTTCTCTGAGGCTTCGTCTTTTATACACAGGTTTATGGCACACAGACATTCTTCATTACAATCAAGACATTGTGAAGTACGAAGATATTCCAACATGTGGCTACAGTAGGGGCCCTGATCCTCCATACAATAGGAGGGGGCTGTCACGCAGCTGAGTGTTCTGCTGATTCCTTTGGAATGTGTGCGCCTGATCGAATCTCAGAGGGTGGGGAGGTCATGATCAATAGTAGCCCCTTTCAAGAGAGGCGAGTGCATACAGTAGTGGGCAATAAACTGTATCCTCAGGCTAAGGGATGACCAGCGGTCCATGTAGACAATTAGGTTCAGAGGAAGAGGTCATCAAAGGGGAGATATTCATGAAAGGAAGGATCAGTGTGGAAAATCGAGCGTAGAGAAAAGGGTTTATCAGAAGAGGGGTATTCATGGAAGGAAAGGAGGTGTTGGTCAGGCGCGGGGTGTGATTCTCAGAGACAGAGTCATGCGGGAGGGGAGGGCTCATGACTTGTGCATATGAGAGCGGAGGGGCAGCCAGGGTGCGTGGGGGATGCTTGCAGGGTCAGGGAAGTGTGCCGACGATCGATCATGAACAGGGAGACCATGATACCTAAAATGGCTGTCGTGTACCTGTGTGCATGGGTCTATGCTAGCGGGATAACACAGTCAGTGTTTTAGCGATATCCGTTCTGCTTACAACAAGGGGTACTGTGAACACAAATGAACGCCGCTTATGTACATACACATTGTCATTTTCAACATTTAAGCCTGTTAAGGGCGGAGAGGACAAGGGCCATTGCCTGTTTGAGCCTGTTCAAGACTGGTCGAGACTAGGGCCAGAAACGCTGCCCATTTTCCCATTTAGCAATACCCAGCACACACCATCAACATCCGCAAACAGAGCAACACACTCACAACAAATGTACACCATGCACAACACTATGCACAGATTAATGTACCAGCATGCACCACAAACCCAACCAAACCACATCTACACACCCTACTATCCCAACTACCACACATATCCACTATCACCTACAAACAGTACACAACTCTTTCCTATACCACTAACCAATACACTCATCACTAACACAACGCCAATTAACACCATACATAACTACATCCCATTCAGACACACTCACCTGCTGTAATCACACCTAACAGACCACCTTTTATTACTAACAAACATATAATCATCCATCAATTAGTTGTCCAACAGACACCCTCCTCTCCCTTCTACCATACCCTTCTACCATAATAACACTAACACACAACACACACACTGCACACCACCACACTTTGTAACTCTTGCAACAAACCAGTCTAAGACTACACACAACATACACTACTCATAAACACATCACCACCCCCTCTATGCCACAACCTCCTCTCACAAACAATACTATACAACCAAATCCATTGCAGGAAACATATACATCAGCACCCCTTTTCACTACTCCACAAAAGCAAAACATATCACACTCAAAGCGCAACACCTCATAATACTTACCATCACAAAATACAAACATATACCCATCTTTCAAACCACACAAAGAAACAAACTCCATTGCCAAGCTTTCACTCTTCCACCACACCTAACACAGATACAGCAATACAGCACCTCTCTTCTAACTGCCTCTCATCCATTAGACAATTTAGAACATTACTATATAACCCACATGCGGCACCACCTCCCCTGACTCATACACCTCCCGCCTTAAACACACACAAAAAATATAAGCAACATGCCACGGATGTATGACGTTACAACGCATGCTTTTACCACGCATGCTGTTACAACGCAGGTTTTACTACGCATACCATTACAACGCATATCGCTTTGGGGTGCTGGATAGTGAATAGTTTAATTTACTATTCCAACTCCAGTCCCCGTGGACACTAGGGAAGGTGTTGGATAGTAAATTAAATCTATTCCCTATCCTAGAGCGCCCCCCCAGTGCAATGCGTTGTAATGGTTTTCGTTGGAAAACCTGCGTTGTAATAGCACTGCGTGGTAAAAGTTGCGTTGTAAAGGATGTTTCCCACATGCCACACCTCACAACTTTGCTTCCCCATGTCTACTTCACAACAATGTTACACCACAAATGCAACACCGCACGCCAACTCACTCTCAAACACCATCTCCAACTCATACACACGCAGACCCATCAAAATGCCTTCTTTGCATGCTGGATGAGGAACACGATACAGAACAGCTACACGATTGCTATCCTGATACAGCTAATACCAGCACTATCAACACACCTGCTACAAACCCACACAACACTGATCACTCTTCTACAAAACGAAGTCCCACTATCACCAAAGGCCACTCACTAAACTGTCTACTAATAAATGCTCAATCCCTCTCTAAAAACAAGCATCACATATACGACCTTCTCACCGATGCTAAACCAGACATACTATTCATAAGCGATGGTTGGGTGAGGATATGGCTCCAGTCCTGCATGAAGCCATTCCTCTAGGCTATCAAATAATCACCCCAAATCGTATAGCCAAAAAGGAGGTGGTCTAGCTGCTGTATTCAGGCAAACAATACATATCACTAAAATTGACAACATTTCCATAAAGAATTGTGAGGCTCTTCTAACAAGATGCAATCCTACACCGTCTTCCTCCTGTAACTTCCTGCTCCTTTACAGACCTCCATCTAGCAAGGCAACATTCCCAGAAGCACTTCTAGACACAATCTCAAACCTGATAACAATACACTCCAACCTATGCGTTCTGGGTGACCTTAACATTTGGTTTGATAAACCCAATATGACCCATCCAAAAACATTATTCACCGGCCTAGACGCATTGAACCTGCGTCAGATTGTCCACAATCCAACACACACCGCTGGACATATCCTTGATGTCATTTTTGCTAATACTGAACTAATTACCTTTCAAACTATAACTCCAGTCACATGGTCAGACCACCACTTGCTTACTTTCCAACATAAAACAACGCTAAGCGACTCACCTAAAACTACCTATCATCCATCCACCTATCGGCCGTGGAACAAACTCAATTTGGAACACTTAGAAACACAACTAACATCCAGTACAAATCTGGAAACCATAAATGATGTTCAAAACCTATATGAGTGGCTACAGGAAGTTTTTGACATCCTGATACCACTCAAAACCACACAACAGAACAAAAGAAAAAAAGCGCCTTGGAGAAACATAGAAATAAAAGACATAAAACAACAAATTAGAAAGCTGCAATGTACCTGGCTCAAAACAAACGCCAAACAAGACAAACTTCACCTACAGAAAATTAACAGATTATACAAGTCGGCTATCAAAAAAGCTAAGAAAATGTACTATTCAGACAGAATTCAAAAACCTAAATGTGCAAATAAAGAATTCTATAAAATACTCAATGAATTTCGCAAACCAAATTGCCTAGAAGGAACTCAGCCTGTTACTCAAGATTTCAAAGACAAACTGGCAAATCATTTCACGGATAAAACAGACACATTGGACTTGTACTTAAAACAGAAACAAAGCACCAGCAATAACCTTTGTACAAAACAACAATCCAAGAATGTTCTAATCAAGCCTCTCCGTTCCTTCCAACACATCTCACACGATAAATTTATGGACTTGGTCAAAGCAAGCAGGCCTGCCGGCAGTGCTTCTGACCCCTGTCCGTCACAAACTTTCAAAACAATTCTTTTAACAACCTCTGCTGCCACTCCAGTAAGATGAATCATCAACGATTCCTTAACTACTGGAATATTTCCAGAAGAACTCAAAAAGTCAAACATACGCCCTTTACTGAAGAAAACAAACTTGGACTCGCTGAACCCTGATAACCACAGACCCATTACAAATGGACCTTTCCTGGGCAAACTGATTGAAAGAGCAGTGTTCACCCAGATGTCACAATTCATTGAAGAGAATGACATACTTTCAGACTTCCAAACAGGATTCCGTCCGGGAAGATGCACTGAATCTGCCCTCCTTGCCATCTGGGATGACCTAAAGAATACAGTTGACCGCAACGGGGTTGCTGCGCTACTTCTCTTGGACCTCTCAGCTGCCTTTGACACGGTAGACCATGACACTCTGAATCAAAGACTTTATGAAGCCGGCATAGATGGAACTGCTCTAGACTGGATCGCGTCCTACCTTCGAAACAGAACTAATATCATCCATACCCCACCTTTCTCGTCCAAACCGTACTCCACAAAAGCAGGGCTCCCTCAAGGTTCTATCATCTTGCCCATGTTTTTCAACATCTACTTGAAGTCATTACCAGTACTGATCAATACATTACACCTCTCGTGCTGTAACTATGCAGATGACACGCAAATACTCCTTCAACTGGAATGCCCCAAAGACATTGGAAAATCACCAATTTTCAGCTGTCTCAGAGCTGTGGATCAGTGGATGAGTTGGAGCCATCTAAAACGGAATGCTTCAAAAACTGAAATACTCACGTGCGGCGATTGGAATCATTACAACCCGCTTGCCGCATGGGCTGATGAACTGGGATCACTGCCTAAATTATCGAAGGAAGTAAGAAACCTCGGAATGACCATGGACTCCAAGCTGTTGATGAATGCCCAAGTGGATAAACTAGCAAGATCAAGCTTTGCTATTATAAAAACGCTGCGACAAATTTTCCCTCATTTGGGATTTCCACACAAGGTCCAAGCAACCATCTCCCTTGTTCTGTCCAAACTCGATTACGCCAATAGCCTATACCACGGTTCACCTTTAACGACCATGAAAAAACTACAACGGATTCAGAACTCGGCTGCCAGACTACTTTTGCATATCAGACTGCAAGACCACATCTCTCCTGCCTTCAAAAGCCCTGCATTTGTTACGGCTGCCAGACGATCCACGTTCAAGCTGCTTTGTATCACCCACAAAGAAATACATGGAATAGGACCACTGTTCATCAGGAACAAAATCACCAAACACATTCAACAAAGGAACCTCCGCTCTAAAGGAGCATCTTGCCTCAAAATTCCACCATACAAGAAAAAACCATGGGTGGCACATCCTTCTCTGTTCAAGCAGCCAAACTATGGAACTCTTTACCCCCCAACATAAGGTCCACCGACAACCACCTTATCTTCAGTAAACTACTCAAGATTGGGCTCTTAGCTGGAATGTCAATGGGTTAGGGGACAAGCTTAAAAGGAGTATAATGCTTCAATCTGTTAAAAGACACCTCCCGGATGTGGTCCTCCTGCAAGAAACCCATCTGGTAGGGAAAACTTGTCATGCGCTAAACAGATGGGGATACACATTGGCGATTCATGCCGGCTGTACTTCAGGGTCACGAGGGGTGGGTTTCCTACTACGCCGTAACTTTCCATTTGTCATTGATCATACAGACACGGATCCTCTGGGACGCTTTACGGCAATCGCGGGGAAGTGGGAGGGGCACAGGCTCAACCTGGTGACGGTCTATATTCCGCCAGGTCTCCAGACACAGTCGTATCAAGATCTGGGTAGGCTTCTTTCTCCTTTCTCTTCCAGAGGGGCAACTCCTAATGGGCGGGGACATCAACACAGTGGTGGCGGGTGACTTGGAAAGGCACCCACCTCGGGACATACTGTCTGGACACATGTGGCTCTCCAATCTCCTGGAGGCGTTCGGATTAATTGATCTATGGCGTCTTTGACACCCGAACCTAAAACAATATTCTTTCTTTTCAGGCCCGCACCACATGTTCTCACAAATAGATTACATACTTGCACTGATGCAGCAGGACACTACAATTCGAGAAGTCAAACACCTAGCGAGAGGTATCTCGGATCACTCCCCTATATGGGCACATCTTACAGTTGGGGATCAGAGGGTGGGATGTGTTGCGCCAATGAATACCTGGTTTCTTCGTAATGATGAGACCAAAAAGAAACGTACTCTCTCAATTGACCAGTATTTTCAAGAGAACGTTCGGACTGTAGAATCATCGGTAGTCCTCTGGGAAGCGTTTAAAACCGTGCTGAGGAGAGAAGCCCTTTCTGCAATCGCTGGATGCCGCAAGGAGCGAGAGGCACAGATAGTAACCATGGCAAGCGATCTTCTCGCTCTAGAGGGAACAGTGCAGAAGGACGGTAGTCCGGAAATCCTGCATCAGATGCACCTTAAAGCGGCAGAATACAAGGGCTTGGCTAATGACGCTGCTAAGACCCTAAGAAGAGACAGGGAGGGCCGGCTATATGATCAAGGGGACATAGCGGGCAAATTAACAGCCTGACTAGATCAAAAGAAGCAGGTGCAGAGGGTGGTGGCCGAGCTTAGTGCTGATTCGGGGATCATCCTTACTGAACCCCGGGAGATTATCAGGGAGTTTGCAGGGCATTTTCAAAAAGTGTACAGCAGGGGGTTAGATCATTCGGCAAAGGACTCCATTGCCCTACTGGCAGACATTAAGCTGCCTACCCTCTCTGATGACGAATGAGAGACTCTGGAGGCGACGCTTACTAATGAGGAACTGGCCAGGGTAATCCATGACCTCCGGCATGGAAAGGCCCTCGGGCCCAATGGTCTTCCTATTGAGCTCTACAAGCTAAAGCCTGACTGCCTGAGCCAGCACCTAAAACACATGTTCGAGGAATGTAGGGAGCAAGGTATACTGGCGAGAGACTAACGCACAGCTACAATTGTGGCCATTCCTAAGGAAGGGGAACCGAAAGAATTATGTACCTCCTACAGACCAATATCACTGTTGAACGCTGAGCCTAAAATCCTGGCGAAAGTACTTGCTAATAGGATCAAGCCGGTACTCAACACGTTAGTCCTCCCGGACCAATCGGGCGTTATGCCCCACCGCAACACGGCGCTTAATCTGCGCCATCTCTACGGAGTATTAGGACGCTGCCACACGATTCAAGAGGATGCGGTGGTAGTATCATTAGACGCCGCAATGGCATTTGACATGCTTGAGTGGCCCTATATGATGGCAGTTCTTCAGAAGCTGGGTTTTGGTCCAAACTTTATTGGCTGGGTGTGCCTCCTCTATACTGAGCCTCTTGCCCAGGTGGTGGTAAACAATAACATTTCAGAGGTTTTTACCCTAGAAAGAGGGACGCGGCAGGGGTGCCCCCTCTCACCTTTGCTTTTTGCCCTCTCCCTGGAACCATTGGCTGCCTGGATACGACAGGATCTCTCCCTGAGGGGGCTTTGATGGGTTGACAGGTGGGAGGACAGGATTTTGCTTTATGCGGATGATATCCTTTTGTACCTCGCAAACACTCATAAGTCCCTTATAGTAGCCTTAGACATTTTTACCAGCTTCAGTAACAATTCAGGGTATAGCATTAACTGGGGGAAGTCACTCCTTTACGTCCTTCATGGGGCCCCTCCAGCAATCCTGCGCAACTGCCCAATTAAAGTGGCCACAGACAGGTTCATGTATCTGGGAATCTTTATCTCCAGGGAGAGGGCCATTAGATATGAGAGGAATCTCCTGCCACCTTTGCAACGGCTGAAGAGAGACACTATTACTTGGAAGAAGCTCCCGTTGTCCCTACTGGGTCGGACAGTGCTCTTCAAAATGATGGCGCTGCCACGCTTTCTCTACGCCCTCCAAAATTACCCAGATTTAATTCCGCAAAAATATTTTGCTGCCATTGAGGCCACCCAAAGAGAAGGACTCCTCCCAGAAAGGGCTATTTCCCTCACATACAAAAAGCTTATACATCACACCCCAGGCCCCTCTCTGGCTCTTCGGGGAAAGCGGGAGGCAGACGGACTCGAAATTGACGATGAAGAATGGAAAGAATTACTCGCATCCCCCAAAGAAATAGCAATATCGGCCAAACTGAGATTCATTCAACTGAAAGTACTCCATCGAGTCTATATTTCCGGCACCAGACTGGTGTTGATGGGCCAAAGTGAGGATGGGCTCTGTAGGAGGCGATGTGAAGAGATGGGGACTTTCTTTCACATACTATGGGAGTGCCCTGAGCTGCAAGCTTACTGGAAGCAGGTACACAGCTGTATGCGGGAGGTCTGGGGGTAGAACTGCATCCAGAGGTTAAGATGTGCCTTCTGAACATCTGGGAGACCACGGATCTATCAGCAAAGGGTAAAATATGGGTAACGCTAGGACTATCAATCACTAAAAGGAATATAGCACGATTGTGGGGAGCGGTAACACCTCCAACGCTCATCTCATGGAAGAAGGACATGGACTGGTGCATGATCCAAGAAAAGACATTCTATGTGGCCTGGGGTTGCCCCCGAAAGTGGGTAGCCGTATAGTCCAACTGGAATGACTATCGGGGTGATCTGTGTGAACCCCCTTACCCCACCCATTGATGAAGTACTAACACTGTAAAAGACTTCTGCATTGATTACATCCTGTGTAATGCTATACCAGCTGTGATATACATGTTTTGTGCTTTGCAATGTTAACTATGTGAAAACTGTAATCCCTGTATGTGATGACCACCAAATTTAATTTCTTCTGCAGATAAAAAGATTTATAAAAAAAAGATTTGGCTCTTCCCCAGATAAACACCATACGCAAACATAAATTTACAGCATATCCCTCTGTATATAAGCATTTGTTTTCACCATAGATATGTACCTATCTTTGTGTATTACTTTGTATAAACGTGTAAAATAATATTATGTTGTTAAGAGAAAAAATAATATTAAATATAACAAATCATCTTTTGGTCTACATGTACATACTTCCATTGTGCATCTATGTACCTTCCATGTACTTGGATCTGTGTGTCTGTTACTTTTCTCCTGAAAAAGCATATCCAATGCACTACCCTATTTCTCATCCTGTGCCTCTATCAATATCTTTAATCTACATATGTATCTATATACAATGTATGGATCTATATATTCATCATTTTCTTCTAATTTAGCATTTCCAATTCACTACCCTATTTCTCCGCCTATACTTCGCTCAATATATCTTCTAGCCCAACCTTCTGACTCATCTCAAACTTCTTTCTACTACTCCTTCCAATGCACTACCCTACCTCTCATCCTATACATCTATCAATACATCCGCTACATCCACTCTCTCATTTATCCCAAAACCCATACCACTACTATGATTGCCAAAATCACCCTTTCTAGACTCTCTCCTACTCTACGGCTCCTTGCATCATCTGACACCTCTTTTTACTATACCGATCCCCTAAAACAAACCTTTCTAAACTCTTCCCTCTGACTCCTCCCCTCCAAAACTCCTTTTTACTCATCCAAAAGCCTCCTCCTACTGCTAAGACCTTAAAAAAAATCCTTCACTATTTTATCCCTCCACTATCCTTTTCAAAATTAACAGACTAACATGTTCACTTCTCAAATTCCATATTCAACTATACTAATATACTACCCAAATAACTGAATAACATGTCCACTACTCAAATTACTTCATAATTATACTATACTAATTTTCAACACTAATCCTTTATGGGTTCCGGAGTGGCGTGCTACTCGCCAGAAAATCGCTTCAACACCCATCAGGGGTAACAAGTGCTATATTAATGCAAATCTTTCTTCCCCTTTTTATCCCTCTGCTATCCTTTTCACTCCAAGTAACTGACTAATATCCACCACTGAAATTAGTTCAAATTTCACCATATGAATTCAGCACTAATCCTTTATAGTCTTCCTGAATAGCGTGCGTCAACAAGCGCAATATAAATACAAACCTTTGTCCTCCTCTATCCTTCTGCTATCATTCCAAATCCAAATAACTGACTAACCTATCCACCACTTAAAATGTACTTGCATGTTTCACTATACTAATTCAACACTAATCCTCTAAGGGTCCCGGAGTAGCGTGCTACTCGCCGAAAAAGCACTTTGACGCCTCATCAGGTGGGTAGCAAGCGCTATATAAATGAAATTAAAATACAATACAATACAATTATAAGGTCCTATAATGGTATACATGTGTTTCATTGGGAGAGGCAGACTTGTCACAGTGAAAAATTACTTATGTTTTATGTGTCCTGGAAGTAAAATGCTCTGCTTTTTAAGCACAATGCACCTTACCCTATGGGCACTTAGGGCCTTAGGGGTTACTCATAAGTTTTAATAAAGAAGGTTGAGGCCTCATAAAGGGTTTATTTTGTAGATTGAATTTAGAGTTTGGAAACTGCACAGCTAGGCTTCAGTGACAGGCCTAGAGTCATGTTTTCACTTGTCACTTTTGTGGTGGCACAATAAGTAGTGCAGTCCACTAGTGACATTTAACTGAAGCTCTGGGCACAGAGAGTACCATGTACTGGGGAGGTATAGGCAAGTTAAATATGCCAGTCAGGGATTAGTCAATTTCCCACATTTTTAGGGGTCAGAGCACATACACTGGGTGCAGAACGGATGCACACCAGAGTTCAAAAAGCCCATACAGCAGCAGCATCAGTCTGAAAAGTTGGCATGAACATGCAAAAAGTGATATTTCCTTATAAAAGTTCACATATTGTAGATTTTAACATGTATATAAAAAAAACTAAATAATAAGTACATTTTATTTGTGTACGTCTATTTTATGAAATATGGAAAATCACTCAAATTTCTGAGTAATTGCACATATCATTGATGCCCATCTACTTATGAAGAGAGAATAACTTCAGTGATATACAAAAATAAAAAATAGTGGAAATATATATATATGTTTCAGAATGTTACCTAACATACATACAGCTTTTGCCAGATGCAATTCAAACTTATTAAGAGGTGGGGGGAACCAAAAGTTCCACCAGAACTGCTTTAACTGGTCTACCATGATCTGGTTCCTTCGTTTCTTTTGTTTTATCTCAGTGTAATATATTAAGTGCAACAGATATGATCAGATATGGGTCCGTGGCTCAATGTGCTAAAGGACTCGAGCTGCATCCTATAGACAAGGCCCTAATAGGCCGAAATCATTACAGGGAAACTTGTGTTCTTGCTCAAATTGATTGAAGCATTACCAAGGTTGATTTACATCTGTATGGTTCTTGTCTGAGATAGTACGGTGGGTAACAAAATGATGGGCTGGATTGTGGCCCAAAGTAATTTCTAGTGTCTGAAAATATTTAAAGCCATTCACGCAAAAATGGATGTTTAGAGTGTGGATATCACCAAGTAAATGCGTTCTTGACTTGTTAGTTGGGGCTGGAGACACTGAGTCGGTCTGCAGTGTCTGTGTCAGGTTTTCTTGTTGTGCTCCAAGGTTAAAAGACAAAACAGTGACCTTTGATGTACAACAGGAGAGAGACAGTGATATTAATCTGGTGGCTGAATTTCAAAATGTGAAACCAGGTAACCTGGAATTAATACCGGCTTCTCTGCTTTTTTTCAAATTATGTGATCCTAGACACACATTTTGTGTCACAGAGCATCCTTTTTCTTTATTGTTACATATGGAAAACTTATAAATACTTGAGTTCCAGAAGTGTGCAGTACAAGCACCTGTTAGGTTTGATATTAAGACTATCATGTTGCTCCGTCGTTAATAAGAATCTAGGCCAGGTTTAGGATTTACAGGACTACTGGCATGCCTCTTAGTTCATTAATGGTAATTCCGTTGGGGGGGAGTCATTCATGTTTCAAAGTTCATGTTTAAAAACTATCACGTTTAATAAATGTCTGTCCTTGCAGTGATGTAATTGAGAATGGGCGGAACTCACAGAGTTTCCCTCTGTGGACTCCGTGGTTTCCGCGGAGTTACCCAAAAAATCTGCGAGATTCAGTGGAGTATCGCGAGCGGTAGTTTCAGTACGTCGCGCTGCTCGCACTGATTTCGAGCACTGGGAGTTTGTCCCGCGCCGTAAAATGAGCACTAACCTCACCACACGGAGTGCCAGAGGGTGCTTCTTCTTTTTGTTGCTTGAGTAGATTTTCTACTTGAGTGGCAGCTTTCTCAGCATAAGCGGCAGCTTTCTCAACGTGAGTGTTAGAAGGGGCAGTCTCTGAGGGCCAGGTTATGATCACCCGGTCACCCCAAGACCCACCTCTCCTACAGATCTTGCCGAGTCTTATTGTGAGGTCCTCACCGGGGAGGACTTCGAGCCTAGGATCGTACACACGGAGCACACACCACACCTACGAACAGACACCACGCCGTTGGATTCTAGTAATAAGTTCTTTATATAAGGGACAAAAGAAGGAAGCACTCTTATTTACACAGTGATCGAAGGACCACAAGGTCTTGGAGGGTTTGGAAAGGGGGAAGCGGGACAGTCTTTTAGTCTCAGGGCCGGTACGAGGCTTATCCAGCGCACAGCTCTCAATCCTCGGGCTGGGGGATACGGAAGCTGGTGGTCGTACTGGCTGCTTTCCTTACGTCAAGTCGGCTCGGTCGTGATGGTGGTCTCGATGGTCCAGCTGGACCAGAGTACTCCTCGAGCCGCGATGAGGTCAGCAGGGCTTCATCTGGAGAAGTTCGGGAGGAGCCGCGACAGCGTCAGCAGGGCTCCGATGGTTATGGTTCAGCTTGAGCCGTGACAGCGTCAGCAGGGCTCCGATGGTTACAAGATCAGCTTGAGCTGCGACAGCGTCAGCAAGGCTCCGATGGTTATAGTTCAGCTTGAGCCGCGACAGCGTCAGCAGGGCTCCGATGGTTATGGTTCAGCTTGAGCCGCGACAGCGTCAGCAGGGCTCCGATGGTTATAGTTCAGCTTGAGCCGCGACAGCGTCAGCAGGGCTCCGATGGTTACAAGATCAGCTAGAGCCGCGACAGCGTCAGCAGGGCTCCGATGGTTACAGTTCAGCTTGAGCCGCGACAGCGTCAGCAGGGCTCCGATGGTTACCGTTCAGCTTGAGCCGCAACAGCGTCAGCAGGGCTCCGATGTTCCGGATGAGTTCTTCTTAGGATCAGCCGCGATCAGATCAGCAGGCTTCAGGTCCAAGATACAACTGCCCGCTAGTTGTCGGGCGGGCCCAGATATAATCCAGGGGCTCTTTGAAGTCCGGACCCTCGCAGGCGGAGGTCTCAAGCCCTGGGGGCTGGTCGTCGGCGAGGTCCGGCGGTTGGCTCTTTGATCCTTTGAGAAATGGTTCCGGGAATTCTCAGACGCCCAGCAGGTCTGGAGCCAGCACTCAGGGAGGCCAAAGGTGCAATCGAAAATGGCCCACAGGGGAGGGCCAAAGGTGTGACAGATACCAGTCTCTCAGGGGAGGCCGGAGGTGCCATCGAAACTGCCTGGCTTATCACACTCAGGGAGCCCTTTACCCCCAGCCGGGACTGGCGCGCCTTTGGAGTCTGGGTTTCGCTGGGGCCGGGGTCACGCTAGGCCCAGGGAGACAGGGATCTCGGGAAGGGAAAATGGCTGCCGGGCTTTGTGGGGCATGCAAGGTTAGATGCTCGGAGCCGGGAGCGGGACGGGGACAGGCGGACCTGGTCGTGGGTTACGGGGGGCTCAGGCTTATCGGGGGAGAGACGACCAGGCTTCAGGGTGCAGGCTACTCTTACGGGGATGCTGCGCAGGGGGCCCAGGGTGCAGGCCTAAGCTCGCAGGGTGTGGTGGGACAGGCGTGAACCACGCCACGAGGCCGGGTCCAACACGCGTCCCCCCCAGCTGAAGGCGGGGAGAACTACCCATCCTCTTGGGGGTTCTCTTCGCTGAGGCGGAAGAATCGGGATAGGCCGTCTGCGTTGGCGTGGTCAACACCAGGCCGGTGCTCAACAGTGAAGTCCATCCCCTGGAGGGAGATGGACCAGCGCAGCAATTTGGGATTCTCCCCTCTCATCTGCATTAGCCACCGGAGAGGTCGGTGGTCGGTTTGAACCCGGAAGTGAGTACCGAACAGGTAGGGCCTCAGCTTCTTCAGGGCCCAAACCACTGCGAAGGCTTCCCGCTCGATGGTGCTTCACCTTTGTTCTCGAGGGAGCAGCCTCCGGCTAATGAACGCCACTGGCTGATCCAGGCCATTCTCGTTAACCTGGGACAGAACTGCTCCGATGCCATACTCGGACGCGTCCGTCTGGACTACCAACTCTTGGGAGTAGTCGGGGGCTTGTAAGACTGGGGCCGTACACATGGCATCTTTCAAGGTTTCGAACGCCTCTTGGCAGGCGGGGGTCCAGCTGACCTTTTTCGGCTGATTTTTGGAGGTTAACTCCGTGAGGGGGGTCACAATGCTGCCATACCCTTTGATAAATCTCTGGTAGTACCCCGTGAGTCCTAGAAACGCCCGTACTTCCGTCTGGGTCGTGGGGGCCTCCCAGGCCACGATTGCATCGATCTGGGGCTGGAGGGGGGCTACGAGGCCGCTTCCGACCTGGTGCCCGAGGTAGATTACGGACCCTTGTCCGATCTGGCACTTGCTTGCCTTAATGGTGAGACCAGCCCTTCTCAGGGCGGTCAGCACCGCCCAGAGGTGCTGGAGGTGCTCGGGCCAGTGGGAACTGTAGACTGCGATATCGTCCAGATATGCCGCGCTGAACTCTTCCAACCCAGCCAGTACCTGGTTCACCAGCCTCTGGAAGGTGGCAGGGGCGTTCTTCATTCCGAAAGGCATCACTCGGAAATGGTAGTGACCATCCGGGGTGGAAAAGGCGGACCTCTCTCGGTGAGGGCGATCTGCCAGTATCCGCTGGTCAGGTCGAAGGTACTGAGGAAGCGAGCCGCCCCGAGGCGATCAATAAGTTCGTCTACTCGGGGGATGGGATGAGCATCGGTTCTGGTGACTGCGTTGAGCCCGCGGTAGTCGACGCAGAACCTCAGCTCGGGAACAGCACCGGGGGCGGCTGCCTTCGGAACTAGGACCACGGGGCTAGCCCATGGGCTGTCAGAGGCTTCGACCACCCCGAGAGCTAGCATCTTTGATACCTCGGCCTTGATGCAGGCCCGGACCCGGTCGGGGACGCGGTAGGCTCAGTGCCGTACCGGGGGACTGTCCCCGGTGTCCACGTCGTGGACGCACCAGCTGGTGACGCTGGGGGTGAGGGAGAAGAGGTCAGAGAACTGTCCCAGTAACTGGCGACAATCCTCGCGCTGCTTGGGAGAGAGGGAGGAGGAGAGACTCACTCCCTCTACGGAGCCGTCTTTCTCTCTGGTACACAGGAGATCAGGGAGAGGCTCCGTTTCTTCCTCTACCCCGTCGTCCGTGGCGAGGAGCAAGCTCAACTCGGACCGGGCGAAGTGGGGCTTGAGGCGGTTCACGTGAAGGACCCGCAAGGGGTTCCTGGGGGACTCTACATCGATGAGGTAGGTCACCTGACTCTTGCGCTCTACCACCTTGAAGAGCCCTGTCCACTTGTCTTGCAGGGCACAGGGCTCCACGGGGGCCATCACCCAGACCTGCTGTCCGGGTTGAAACTCGACCAGAGTGGCATTCTGGTCGTACCACCGTTTCATCTCTTCCTGACTGGCCTCGAGGTTGGCCTCGGCCAGTTCTCGGAACTTACTAGTCTGGTTCCGGAGGGCCAGGATGTATCGAAACACATCCGGAGGGGACTCTGGGGCCGCCATCTCCCAACCTTCCTTGACCAGGCTAAGGGGTCCCCTGACGGGGTGCCCGTAGAGGAGCTCGAAGGGGCTGAACCCCAGGGACTTCTGGGGGACTTCGAGGTATGCGAAGAGGAGACAGGGAAGGAGGACGTCCCACTTACGCCTCAGGGGCTCTTCGAGACCCATGATCATTCCCTTGAGGGTCCGGTTGAATCGTTCCACCAGACCGTTACTCTGGGGGTGATATGGGGTGGTGAATTTGTACGTCACCCCACATTGTTGCCAGAGGGACTTCATGTATTTCGAGATGAAGTTGGTCCCTCGGTCGCTGACGACTTCTCGGGGGAATCCCACCCGAGAGAAGATCCCCATGAGGGCCTGCCCCACTACGGGGGCCGTCACCGTTCGGAGGGGAATGGCTTCGGGGTAGCGGGTGGCATGGTCCACCAGGACAAGGATAAAGCGGTGGCCCAAGGAGGTCCGGGGGTCGAGGGGGCCCACGATGTCGATTCCCACCCTTTCAAAGGGGGTACTGACCACGGGGAAGGGTTGGAGGGGGGCCTTGCGCCTCCCGCCGCTCTTTCCACTAGACTGACACGTGGGGCAGGACTTGCAGTGGGCCTCCACATCAGAGCGCATGCCCGGCCAGTAGAAGTGGGTGACTAGGCGGTGATACGTTTTGTCTTGACCCAAGTGTCCCGCCAGGGGCACATCATGGGCCAGGTTCAGGAGGAAGCCGCGGAAGCGTAGGGGTACTACCAGCACTCGGGCCGACCCTAGCTCGGCCGATTTTTGTTCGCTGTACAAGAGGCCGTTTTCCCAATAGACAAAGTGGGAGCCGGACTGGTCACCGGCGGCCTGGGCGGCAGCCTGCTGCCGCGGCCCGACCAAGGACGGACAGGAGGTCTGTTCTAGGCAGAAGTCTTCTCGGGACGGTCCTCCTTCCTGGCGCCACTGGGCCAGCTCAGGAAGGTTGTCCAAGCTCGGGGTCGGTTCGACGCCAGGACCGAGGGGACCTGCGTCGGGGGGGAAGGACTCCCCAGAGAACAGCTCAGGGGTCTCAGAGGATTCAGGGACCTCGGGGGTAGCCGGTGCTGCCTCGGGCGTTGCCCCTCGGGCGGTCATCGACCGGGTGTTCACACAGGCCCATTCGGGCAGGCCCACCATCTCCCGGTGGGTCCTCTTCTCAACCCGCTGCCATGGGGAGCTCTCTAGGTCGTTGCTGAGCAGGCAGTCTACGGGCATGTCTGAGCGGACCGCCACTCGTAACTCTCCGGAGACGCCCTCCCATTCGAACGGGACTTGAGCTATCCGGCAGGTGCGGACGGAGTTATCAGCTGCGATCACCCTGCAGGAGATGTGGGGAACAATCTGGGCTTCGGTGACTAGGTGGCGTTTGACTGCGGTGATACTGGCCCCGGTGTCCCGGAGCGCCCCTATGTGGTGGCCATTGACAGTCACCTGCTGTCGGTATTTCTCGGTGTTGTCGGGTAGAGGGGCTCCTGGGACCATCTCCCTATCACCCAGGGAGACTAACATCATAGCTGCGGGGTCAGCTCCCTCGAACTCCTCTTCTCCCTCTTCTTCTAGGGCTACTGAGGTGATGTGGCGCACTGGGGGCCCTGCAGCGGCAGGCTTCTTAAGTAAAGGGCAGCGGGGGTCATTGGCATAGTGCCCTGGTTGCTGGCAATGGAAGCAGGCTTGGCTGACTCGGGGCCCTGGCTTGGCTGGGGGGAACCCTGCGCGCGCTGTGGGAGGTGAGGTGCCGGGCTGGTTTCTGGGGGGACTGAGTGGGGACCCTATCTGGGATCCCCTCTGTCTATTCTGACCCCCCCTCCCCTCGGGCGGGAGGGTCCTTGTTAGTTTCGGCCAGAGTCTCCCCCGGGCCCCCGGGGTACTCTGGTGCTCACCCAGCGATCGGCCTCGACGGCCAGTTTCCGGGGGTCAGCCAACTTGCTGTCCAGGAGGTGCTGTCGGAGTTCCACAAAGCAGTTCAGAGACAAA
The DNA here is from genome assembly GCF_964261635.1 of Lissotriton helveticus. NCBI lineage: Eukaryota > Metazoa > Chordata > Amphibia > Caudata > Salamandridae > Lissotriton > Lissotriton helveticus. Next base: position 1,307,582,630 of record NC_136061.1, read on the forward strand.
TGTTCGTAGGCAATAAGGTCAATGAGCCCCTCGAAGGTGGACACCTTGCTGCCCTTGATCCACCCTTCCAGGGCCCGACTGTAGAAGTTGACATATTCTACCCATGTGGTGCCGGGGATCTTCTTGCGTTCTCTGAAGCGTTGGCGGTACATTTCAGGGGTGAGACCGTACCTTGTGAGGAGGGCTTCTTTCATGTGGCTGTAGGAGGTCTGTTCGGCAGATGGTAGGTCGAGTAGGGTGTCTCTCCCTTTACTCAAGAAGCGACCCCACAGCCCGGCTCCTCAATCTTTCTGCGGAACTCGGTGAGAGGTCATGGCGACCTCGTAGGCCTTGAACCATTGCTGGATATCATCGTTCTTATAATATTCTTTGACCACATCCTTGGGAATATGGACCTTGGGTTCCACCGGGGGAACGGACTCTCGGGTTGCCGATGTTCTGTTGTCTTCGGTCCGGGCCTTTAGTTCGATCTCCTTCATGCTGCGCTCGTGCTCCAGCTGGAGTCTTTTCCCTTCGTGTTCTCTCTGGAGTTTCTTCTCCTCCAGTTCTCTCTGGAGCTTCTTCTCCTCCAGTTCTCCCTGCAGCCGCAGCTGCTCGATGGCTAGTTTTTTCTCGGCCAGTTTGAGTTCTCCTTCCATTTTCAGACGGGCTAGTTCCAGCTCGTGGTTTTGGTTGCGTTCTCGGTCGGTCATCTCCTCTCGAGACAGACCTCTCTCCATGCGGTGAGTCCGCATCGGGGACTCTGCTCTTTCTTGCTCTGGGGCGTGGGTTTCGGTCAGGGGTGCTCCCTCTCCACCGTCTTCTGTCGGCGGGGGAGGTTGTGCTCCGGCCTCCACCCAGGCGGTCAGGGCTTGATGAAAGTCTTCTTTGGTGTTTAATCCCGTTGTCGGGATGTGGAGATCTTTGCAGAATTGCTTCATTTGCCGGTGCATATAGTCCTTCAGGAGCTCCACCCGGAAGGTAGTCTCGTCTTCCGTGATGCTCATGGTTGTTTTTCTTTGTTCGGGTAGTGTGTCAGTACTGTACGATCCCTAGACGTAGGTTCTTATCGCGACGCTGCCACCAATGTTAGAAGAGGCAGTCTCTGAGGGCCAGGTTATGCTCACCCGGTCACCCCAAGACCCACCTCTCCTACAGATCTTGCCGAGTCTTATTGTGAGGTCCTCACCGGGGAGGACTTCGAGCCTAGGATCGTACACACGGAGAACACACCACACCTACGAACAGACACCACGCCGTTGGATTCTAGTAATAAGTTCTTTATATAAGGGACAAAAGAAGGAAGCACTCTTATTTACACAGTGATCGAAGGACCACAAGGTCTTGGAGGGTTTGGAAAGGGTGAAGCGGGACAGTCTTTTAGTCTCAGGGCCGGTACGAGGTGTATCCAGCGCACAGCTCTCAATCCTCGGGCTGGGGGATACGGAAGCTGGTGGTCGTACTGGCTGCTTCCCTTACGTCGAGTCGGCTCGGTCGTGATGGTGGTCTCGATGGTCCAGCCGGACCAGAGTACTCCTCGAGCCGCGACGAGGTCAGCAGGGCTTCATCTGGAGAAGTTCGGGAGGAGCCGCAACAGCGTCAGCAGGGCTCCGATGGTTATGGTTCAGCTTGAGCCGCGACAGCGTCAGCAGGGCTCCGATGGTTATAGTTCAGCTTGAGCCGCGACAGCGTCAGCAGGGCTCCGATGGTTACAAGATCAGCTTGAGCCGCGACAGCGTCAGCAGGGCTCCGATGGTTACAGTTCAGCTTGAGCCGCGACAGCGTCAGCAGGGCTCCGATGGTTACCGTTCAGCTTGAGCCGCGACAGCGTCAGCAGGGCTCCGATGTTCCGGATGAGTTCTTCTTAGGGTCAGCCGCGATCAGATCAGCAGGCTTCAGGTCCAAGATACAACTGCCCGCTAGTTGTCGGGCGGGCCCAGATATAATCCAGGGGCTCTTTGAAGTCCGGACACTCGCAGGCGGAGGTCTCAAGCCCTGGGGGCTGGTCGTCGGCGAGGTCCGGCGGTTGGCTCTTTGATCCTTTGAGAAATGGTTCCGGGAATTCTCAGACGCCCAGCAGGTCTGAAGCCAGCACTCAGGGAGGCCAAAGGTGCAATCGAAAATGGCCCACAGGGGAGGGCCAAAGGTGTGACAGATACCAGTCTCTCAGGGGAGGCCGGAGGTGCCATCGAAACTGCCTGGCTTATCACACTCGGGGAGCCCTTTACCCCCAGCCGGGACTGGCGCGCCTTTGGAGTCTGGGTTTCGCTGGGGCCGGGGTCACGCTAGGCCCAGGGAGACAGGGATCTCGGGAAGGGAAAATGGCTGCCGGGCCTTGTGGGGCATGCAAGGTTAGGTGCTCGGAGCCGGGAGCGGGACGGGGACAGGCGGACCTGGTCGTGGGTTACGGGGGGCTCGGGCTTATCGGGGGAGAGACGACCAGGCTTCAGGGTGCAGGCTACTCTTACGGGGATGCTGCGCAGGGGGCCCAGGGTGCAGGCCTAAGCTCGCAGGGTGTGGTGGGACAGGTGCGAACCACGCCACGAGGCCGGGTCCAACAGTGAGCAGTAACAACCGCCCGGAGGTGGTCTAGAATTCGATTTTCTCGCTCACGCTCACCAACTTAAAATTGGCGAGCTGCGCTCAAGAAAAAAGCGCAAAGTGGGCAGAACTCTGCAACCTCTGCGAAGGACCGTAGTTTACCGCTCACCCCTAGATATAATCGGATGCGTATACGGGACAGGGTTATTCCTGCTCTCCTATATGCGGATGATACGGTTCTTTTGGCACGCACTGCAGTTAGTCTGCAGAAACTTTTGGATTCCTTTGGATCTTTTATACAATCCCTGGACCTTTTTGTCAACAAAACCTAATCACATATGATGACAATGGGGCAGGGGCCAAAAAAATGTAAAACTTTTTATTGTGAAGGAGTCGAGCTGTCAAGGGTTTTCTCTTTTCCCTATTTGGGAGTTATATTTGATGAAAGAGGCTCCTGGATTCCCTAGCTAAGGGCAAAAAAACGTGTTATGTCAAGGTCCATAGCTGCTATTCAAGGTTTTGCTTCCCGATTGGGAGCGAAGCCTTGCTTAAAATGTATGGCTCTAAAAGCATTGCAATAGCATCCTATGGGTCTGCGATTTGGGGATATAAATCTACAATGGTACTTCAGCAAGTTGAAAATACATTTGGGAGATATCTCCTGCCGGTCCCCAAATCTACCTCTACTTTTGCTATTCACCAAGAGCTGGGAAGAGGGTTTTTTGAGGATCAAATTGATATGGGTCCTGTGATCTGTTGACTAAAGACATGGATTAATTCCGAACTGGGACTGAATAGAGAAATCCTGAGGGACTGCTTAGGGTTGGATAACGTAGGTAAGTTCCAATGGTTACAAAATGTCAAGTCAATGCTTGGAAAATTGGGGCGACCGGAACTCTTTGCTACTCCGGAAAAAATAGTGAAAGAGGATGTGGTATGGGTTAAAGCCCAATTTTTAAATATGTTGTCTGCTGAGAGAGAGGCATTGGAGATTGTAAAACCCACGATGAGAGCACATTTGCTGTTAAAGACAGTTCCACGGATTAAACCTTATTTTTTAATCGTTACAAAACCTTTTCATTGATTTCTTCTAACTAAGTTCTGTTTTTATCTTATCCATTGTCTTTTAGCAGATATGCAGGGCTGAAGCAGGGTAAAAGACCTAGGTCCCTGTACATGTGATAACTTTTCTTTGCAGGACACCATGCACTTTACAATGTTTTGTGAACATTTTAGCCCTATGAGGGAAAGTTTTTAAGACCCATTTTTAAGGGGGAAGGGATTTGTGCAAGTCAGACCTGCCCTGCTGTATCTGCAGATGCTAAACAATTCATGGGAGATTTTTAATGTTGCAAACTTCTTGCTGGCAGCAGTCAGACATAGGAAGAAACGGGGTTAAATATTTTAAAGTGCAGATTGATTTTATATATAGATATAATTGCTTTTACTGTATGATTAATTGAACTACAAGACATATGTTTTTATTTGTATTATTATATTGTTTGTTGTATATTCTAAGGAACCCCGAATGTATAAATATGTTTTTTAATAAGTTTTCCTTTTTTATGTACTGTTCTCTGTGGTGTACTTTTATGGCTTTTGTTAGCCGAATAAAGTGGTTTGACTTGACTAATCTGATGCACTAAGGTAAAACACTTCTGCAGTTTAAAAAAATACAGTTTTCAAAATTGTAAACAGACTGTGTAATATTTTTGAATTATGTTTGTTTCACGATATACATGCTAAGTGATTCATGACTTGGCCTGTGCATGGACTCTTAGAACCAAGCCACAGCCTTGACCCAGCTTTGGTCACCCCATTTATTTGATAGTGCACCCACCTCTATTTGTAACTTGGGCTTGGTACACGGGAACCATCCGTCAGTTGATAAAATGATTTGTAAAAGGTGCAGACTGGGAACATGGCACTCTGTCTTAATGTACTGATTTGACAAATCAAGACATCAAGTTCTCTTAGAAGTACAAATAAAAGTGTGTGCAGGGAATATATGAAATCAGGCTGTTTTGTTGTACATGACCATAGTCATGGGTCTCCAGGGAGGACTACCAGGCCCAGGTGGGGTGGCAGAAGCACAACTTCATCGAAGTATTTGTGGTGTGACCCCCCCAAAATGTATTCTTGGTGTAGTAGTCAGTTCTCCTCCCCCTAACCCCCTATATCAGGTTTTCTATGCCTATGTTGGTTTTTCTCATTGCTCTCATTTTACAAAGATTTTAACTTTGCCATTTTTTTATTCACAAAACTAGGCAGTAGTAGGTGAGGAAACTGTGCCAGTCTCAGGCTACCAGGCATCCCACACTCAATCAAACACCTTAAAGGTGATGGGATGACTACTTAAAAATTGTCTAACCAGTGGCAATCGTTCGGTGTAGCATTCCAACCCATCGTTTTTCGCCCACTGGCCCACCTATTGCAAATCATTACTGACCCTGTTTCTGAAAGAAACAGTCCACCCCGAGCCTTGGTCATTTCACCCATCCACCCTGCAGCCAACTACTATTTTAATTGGTTAATTTGAGATTCGCCCGCCAAATCTTACTGACTAAGCTACCTCCCTGCCCAATATACTCATTCTTGTAAGCTAAATAGTTGCTTCAGTAGCCAAACAATCCCACCCTGATTTCCTTGTTTAATTATCATGAATGTGCTTCTGAATGATAACTCAGATATATTTAAAGTTTTTTAGAAGATGTGGCTGATTAAAGTACCTCAATCTGAAGCACAATACCATTTATATGTAAACACCTGGACTTCTCTGTCAACTGACAAAAACAACAGTCAACTGATAATGTTGATACTTCACAGGGATGGAATCGATCTATCCGCTTGCTCCTAAGATGTTCAACCCGGTCATCTCTGAGGTGAATGACTTAGTTTCGAAATTGAATGATTTCCCATCGAAACTGGGCAGTAAGCATATTCCTGCAATCTTTTGTACCAATGGCCTGGTTTTTATTAGTAACTCTTCAATAGCATGTTAGTGATTGCTCAATGTTCTGGATTCTTTTTACAACTCTTTTTTGAAGATGGCATGGCTTTAACTAGTTATACTTCATAGAGCTTCAGCAATTGCTCAATGAGATAGGTTCTTGTTGTAATCATTTGTTTTGGCACCGGTTAAAAAAACACACAATGGAAATTGGACAAATCGAGTCATAGCAGAAAATAGCTACTTGTGCATTACATTAGATAATGAATTGACGTGGAGATTCTCATGGAAGGCTACGGGAGCAGTAGCTAAAACTGTGCTTTGAGGTTCTAAGAAATGTAATCACAAGCCATTAGAACCTTCATTGACAGTTGCGCCAAAATAACCCCTCATCTATTATGTGGCTCTTCCACCCGGGCATAATCTCAGCTCCTCTGGCTAAATTAGAGTTCACATATGGATCTATATAATTTAGTGTTTCCTTTGTTTTGGTGCAAGGTAATGGGTCAGACTCAGTGCATAAGGTAGCAAGATCAGTCCATATATAAAAGTGCCCAGTAGACTTTTATCTACACCCAGAGATGTTTACAGAACAAATATGACATGTGTCATGAGAAGTAGTGGTCTTTTGCTTTGATAAACTGCATGTTGGGGCCACTTTGTTTGTGATATAGTTTGTGATATTGTGAATGGGTTCTCTCGATGCACAAAACATTAAATGGTTCCCTTTTGTTTAACATCAGATGTACCTCCCTGGATGTGTAATATGCTACGTGAGGTTTCCCACTTTTGTTGCATGCTGTGTGGTGACTCTTCACTGTAGTGTGTTGGTCCATTCCTTGTAGGAAATTGTACAAGCAGACCAAGAACTTGGAAAAAGGGGTATTTGAAGTCCTTTGTGTGTGACAGGATATTTGGTTCTGTAGTGTAGTTCCTATATTCCCAATAGGCTCTGCGCATTGGAATAACATAAACGATAGTTTAGACGTAGGACTGAGGTCGACTAGGTCTCTATTGAATATGTTAGACTTAATTATGAATGCCAGCTAGCTCAGAGGTCACTAGAAACTTTCTCGAGTGAACAGGAAGGAGTTAACTCTCCTGAATAGACAAGAAGGGATTAGTTTCTGACAACCGCATAAACATGACAACTTTGCTCCCCCCAGAATAAGGAGAATATCTCCAGAGTCGCGGAAACAATAGATAACTATTTCACTCAGTCAATCGTGCATGCTTAGGTTCACCAGGAGTGCAGAGAAATAGAGAGACGGGCGTTTTCAATAAAAGTGGTTATTTATTGAGCAGTCTTCTTTCTCATGCAAGAGAAGTGAATTGCCACAATTGCAATACTTGTCATAAAGTAAAGTGTGTACAGTAAAAGGAATATTATGAAATAATACTGTAAAAGCATTTATATGGTTTCTAAGCCATAAGATACTTAAAACGGATAAAATACATACAATGATAAAAGTTGACTAAACGTACTCAACTGATGTTTTTAAATACGCCTACCCCGGTGTACCTAACCTAAGCCTAGTACATGGGAAGGAGTAAGTGAGCTGCAGTTTAAGTTAAGATAGTTTTTGCCAAGAATCTGAATCAAGAATTCTCTAAGGATCTAATCAGCTCCGTACCTTGGTTATAGAATGAAGGAGGTCTTATATTTCTTTCTCAGGACTCGATCTCCCAGTAACCCGCAAGGGTGACTGGAAACACTGGAGCTGGATTTCTCGGCAGGAGAAAAGACAGCGTCTCTCTCAGTGCGTCAATGGGAGGGTCGGCTTCCTTTGGCTCTCGTTTACAGCTGGGCTTCGGGTAGATAGCCGATCTGCTCCAAACCACCGTGTGTTTGTTAGGGCAGCTGCTGGTATATTTATACCTGGAAGGTGCCGAGTTTGAAGTAAGGTTGGACATTAGACGTCACTAAAAACTCGCAGTTCTTTTAGGACCCCAGGAGTTCTTGGACAAATCAAAACAGAAGCAGGGGGAATTCCCGGGATGCTCGAGGCTTGGTTTGTTTAAAGAACGCGTTGTACTTTCTAGGAGTCTATGGGAGTAGCCTTGCCGTATTTGGACTGAATTGGCTATGACTAAATATGGATATGATTCTGATGCTTTATAAGGATATGATTTGTTATAACCACATAAGGGCATAAATCGGGAATATTTAAATAGGGTCCTAGATACGTTCACAACACCCACTCCACGTCTAATGTCCATCATTACTAAATACTAAGCAATACTAAACATATAACGATGCATGTGTTTTCCAACACACCCCAAAATACATAAAAATGCATTTGAAATGGTATATACACGAAAAATGAGTATTATACTGTACGATTTCAAGCAGTGGTATCATTCAGATAATGCATGTATGGTACGTTGGCTGACTGATTTGCGAAAATTACATTTATGAAATGGCTCTTAATACAGAAGAGAAGGTCGAGACCATTTCATCACATATTTATACAAGACTGTACATGTGCTAGAGACTGAATCAAAATATTGTCTCTAGAGTTTCAAAATAGAAATCTTGATCTCTAAGAATAGTTCTACTTTAAGCAGAGTACCATGTACCAAAAAAAGTAAATATTTTGGGAACGGGAAAAGCATTTCGCTTTCAGGGCAAAAAATAGTTCCAAAAGTTTTTTAGGAGTTCTGTTTATCAAAACTGAAGGCCGAATTCAGAGTTCAGGGAACGCTGTGTGCTCATGTTTTCAAAAGTTATTCAAAAGTTATTCTCGTTGCTAGGAGAGAACATTAACTCAGATAGGCTGGCAAATAATTCATCTACAACAGTAGGTGAAAGTTGGACCAAGTCCGAAAAAGTGGAAATAGTGCATATGTGAGACTCATTGCCATCAGCGATGTCTAGATCAGCAATGCTCACAGAAGGTTGTACCTGTGTGCCGCTTTCATCTCGTACCTCACTGCCACCTAATCGTAATGGTGAGGTCTCAACGAATGCCGTCATCAGAATAGGTAACCGCTGGGGACAACACGTTGCATGAGTCGTTACCGCACCAAGCAAAGTATCGATATCCATAGGTACTGCTGATGGTAGTGTAAGACAGACGTCCAACACGCATTCTTCTCCGCATAGCAGGCATCGTAGAACAGGTAAGATGCAATCTTGCCAGATTGGTCTGAATGAAAGAAACCAGGTAGTATTCAGATCTCGTAGCTTTGCCAAGCCGAGGACCTTAGTAATCCTTTCTCGGTATCTCATCGGTAGCATCGTTTCTTCCATTGTTGCCTGGGTTTTGTCTGTGACTTGACTTGCCATATCGGAGCAGAAGGAACAAAAATAAAATTCCTGCCACGAGTTCCAAAAGAAGAGGCAGGCCGCCGAACACAGAGTGCACGAAATTCAGGAAGATGTTCAGGACTGCTTCAAAGGGTGCTAATAGTCCCGAAAAAATTGTCTTAAATACATGTGCAATGCCGCTGGTATCAGACATGTTTAAGATTTGACCTAACATTTCTACGAAATGCACAGGGCAATTTGTCGATAATAGTGTATGTATCTCTGCCGCTGTCATTGCAACTTGTAGATCATACGTCTCTTTGGACGAGGTTAAAGGCACAGTTGTTTGTAAAAGAATAGACTTCATTCTTAAAGTATCAATTCAAATAGAAGAGATATTCTTGTCTGGTTTGCTGTTTGGATACAATACTTGCATACAGCAAATGAACCTGGAAGTAACGCTCACGAGATAGGCTATTCATGGCACCATGCCACAACAGCTGTGGTCACTTATTATAACGTAGCTGCCGTTGGAAAGCTGTCTTAAAAAAGGCTCTATCTGTGTCGCAGGTGTGCCGTGCAGGTGACACGAAAGGTTATTTGATGAACCTTCGCAGGCTCCATGCAAGTTAATACCTTGACACAGAAGTGTACCGCTTAGTGATTTTTTACAGTTGTTGCCACTAAGAAATACCTCTTTTTTCCCTTCACTATAACATCTATGTGTATAAGGTAAAATCCAGGTCGACTTGATGTATCCTTTACCCAACCTTTCATACAGGCCTGCTGGTATATACTTTTGGCAATATTGAAACTGAAAAGTCGTTATCGGAATTGTAATTGTACCATGTATTATCCATTCAATGACAGGTCGTTTTGACATTGTCAATGGTAACTTTTCGAGTTTTTCAATGCTCAGTATCGTATAGTCTGCTCCTTTTTGTGCCAAAGAGATTTGTTTATCTGTAAGGTTAAAGATAGAAAATAATGACATTTTGTTGATTAGACGCCATGGCATGTAGCCTGAACGGAGGTTTTGTAACGTCCAGCCTAACTGTACAATAGAACGCAATTGGGACTGGCCATGTTGCAACATTAGCATATCCTGTTCTATTATATCAATAGCAGATGATACAATGCTGTCCAGTGAATAAATTCTGGAGGACAGAGTCGTTAACCCATTGTCCACTACAGACAGTGATTTTTCCAAATTAATATGATCAATTTCTTGTATTTTTTCAGCAGTTTCAATTTGCATTACTTTCCAAGCTTCGTTGTAAGCAGTGTATATACCGGCGTATATGAAACGTTTTTGACGCTGTTTGCGAGGTCCCAAAATGAAATCTCGCAAGTCAGCACCTTCTTTAAGTAAAGTCAAGTGTTGCTTAATTTCAGGTAGTGTGGATTTCTGTAGCCATTCGAGGCATAGTTTACCTACACTGTATGTTGTAACTATCCCGGATGTTGTCGCTGGGAATATCTTGGGTCTGGCCTGGTCTGTTTGAACCCCTGTGTTTTGTTCAGGAATCTATCTTGACAGTTATTAGTGTCTGTGGGCCAGATCAACCATTTTTCCAATCAGGATTAGTTCTGTTTTGGTGTAAAATATGGGATACGTCTATCTCCACATCTGTAGTGCTATTACTATCAGGTATGGGCTTTGGAATAGACAGTTTGTTTAAGTCTTTTATTTTGGCTAGGCCAAGACAGGTTGTTTGTTGAATGGTGTCATTCAGGAATATTATCTGTTCTGGGATCATGCAGGCTCTAAATAATGCTCCTAGACCTTGTACCTGCCAGTCTTTTGTACCCCAGATGGTTTTTGTCTCAATGTTGTTTTTCCAAAATTCAAAACCAAATGTAGACATTTTTTCATGACATTTTTCAGAATAAATCAATTTAGTATTTGTCAACATGTTTTTCATTCCTTTCTTATTTAACATTTTAAAATGAAACGTTTCTGGATCAGTGTTATTAAACCCTGAGAAGTATGTGAATTTCTCATAAAATGTTTTCGAACTGCCTTTTGGCGGTGTTGGACAATGTTCCCATTGATTATAAGTAAAAACATTTCTAGGGTTAGCAGATTTATGCAAATAGTGCTGACCATAATGATTAAAACAGTGCATTTCTTCATAATTTGATTAACCTTGTAAATAATCATGTTCTGTAAATTTTGCTGATATTTCTAAATCTGACATCATATTATTAATATTTTCAAAGTCCCAATCATCAGAGAAAGTACTAGGTGTCACAAAGTCACTTAATGAAACCTTGAACTGGTGTGGATATTTGAAGAGTTCGATCGGGCCATAGATTTCGTAATCAGTAGCGTCCCATGCTACACCACCAGGTATAGGAATGGCTGTGATGTTTACTGATGATAATTCTCTTTTTTCAATGTGAGAAGATCTGTGAGACTTTAGGACCAAGTTGATGTTCTGACTTGCTGTGTCCATTGTACTATATTTTCCATCAATGAATTTTCCCAAGCTTAAAACTAAAATAAGCCAAAGTAGGAGGAAATGTACACCTAACACAATCCATAATTCAATCCATGGTGAAATCAGATATGTTTCTTTGAGTTAATGAAAGATTTCAGTAATTTTTTCTTTGAAAGTTTTAGTTGCTGGCGTTTCTTCATGTTCACTTGGATCATCAGAAAAGTCATCGAAATTGATGAAGTAGCCAGATGCAGTTCTGTCAATTGTTGGAATTGCTTCCAGATTTTCATTTATCTTTGGATATGTACGTTCAGATGCTACATCATTGTAGACAGGTGTTTCTTGATGAACTGTTGCAATTTGGGTTTCAAGAGGTACAAGTTCCATTGTTTTGTTGCATAGTCCTTTTTTATTCACTGCAGGTTTATCAAAAGTAATTAGTCTTTCAGTTTGAACCTCTTGTATTGTAGCAAGGTTTGGTCTTCTGCTACTTCTTGGGAGTCCACTGGGCCTACTACTTATTATTGGCCACATGATTGTGGTTTTACCAGGTCGATTGATACAACTCTGTTCTCCTTTTTACCAGCAAGGGGCGGTAGTACTACTGATCTTGTTCCGCTGACAGCTAAGACAGGTACTGCTTTTCTGTAAGAAGGCCCAAATTCCTTCTTCACCGCGATCTTTTCTCTGACCAGATCCCCAATCTTTGGAATCCAGACAGGTCTTGCTGGGACAGGTGGTTTTTCTTCAGTGGCCATTGGCTTTAGCTTTGTGTTACTTAGACTTCTTCTTGTTTCATTTAAGTCCTGTAAAACAGCCAAACGATCTTTTATATCAAAGTTTTTTTGTTCCACCACTGAAGTGTGACCATCGAGATCATGAATGATCATTCTGGTACCAAACAAAAGTTCGTAGGGAGTGATACCTCCTAGAGAATTTCTTGGCAGATTATTAAGACTACGTTGGACACTTATTAGATGTTTGATCCACCCGCCACCCAAACCTAATACCCTCGCTGTTATAGATTGCTTTATGTCACGTTTTTTTCTCTCCACTACTGCATTTCCCTCGGGATGGAATGGACTAGAGTACTGCAATGCAATGCCCATGCTGGTCATGGCCTCCTTGTAAGCCCTAGAGCTAAACGCAGGACCCTGGTCAGAATGTAGCATGCCAATTGCGTATGTGCTGATAAAGACTCGCAAATCTTTTATAACAGTTTTGGCATCAGCCGAGCGCTGGGGTATCATCTAAAATGAATCTCGTCTTAATAATTATGGGATTGCGTTTTTCCGTCTGGATGTTTGCGTATAGATAGCCTAATGCTTTCTAATAGTAGTGTCCTGGCTGGTATCTGGACCGGTTCACAACTGCGATCTCTATTGCAGTTCTGACAATTCATTGCAAAGTTATAAATTTGCAAGCTCATCCCAGGCCACCAGTATCTTGATTGTAATTCTATTAGAGATTTCAAGATCTCTTGTTGCCGCAGACCCATTCCCATGTGTGCTTCTTGAATCAAGTAAGCTCTCCGGTTCGTGTTTGGAATTACTCTATCCCCCAATCCAGGGATTTGAGCAAAAGGAACGGAGTTCGCATCAATTATGTATGTATTTCCGAGTGGATAATTTAGAGGTAACGCCGCATAGTTGCCTTCCATTGAGGCTTTTACTGCTAGTAGCGTTTCACCGTCTATTTGTTTTTTAGAACGCTTTTTTGTGGCTACGGAAGATGGTTTGACAGCTGCCACTGTGGCTTTGTTAGCCAATGAATTCCCTGCAACGTGAATGCCATCACGTTGATGACTCAGCGTATGTATCACATGAGTCTTTTGTAGTTCTTTCTGTAAAAGAACTACTTGTTCCCAAAGTTTTTTATGCTTTATTGTGGCACCTGTCTCATCTTTGATGCCGTTTTGAACCCAGTTCTGCAAGTATTTATTGTAAGATTGAACGCAGTAATGCGAATCGCACACTATTAGTGTGGGGAATTCGCGATCGGCATTTTCAAGAGCCATCTTTAAAGATCTTATTTCAGCTCGCTGAGCTGTACAGTTTCTGAGTGATTCAGTTTTAGAGACCATCGGTCTGAATTTACCTAAGCGCCAGAGACCTTTAACAATCGCGCATGCTGCTTTGTAAATTTGTTTTTCCACAACGTAGTGTTGTGAAAATCTGTCCGTGTAGATTACACAGGTGTATTGTTCGAGAGGCAGAATTTCGATTGGCAGAGGGTATTCATGTTCGTATTCCGGATCTTCTAGTCTTTTCATTTTCGGATCAAATGCGTTTTTCATGTCTGTTGCAGCAAGAGAATTTTCCCATTGTATCCATTTAGGATATAAAGCTTTAGCATTGGGAATACTTGCTCTTGTTACCGCTTCTAGGGCAGGTACCGGTGTAACGATTATTATACGTTTACCTTGTGCGAGGGCTCTTTCTTTTGCTACAGCAGTTTGAACCGCAGTCAGAATTTTTTCAGTAGAACTGAATTTCATTTCAGCTTGTGTGTACAAGTGTGATTTATAAGCGATTGGTACAGTTTCTCAAGAGGTCAGGTATGTGAATCCGCATCGTCTTGGGATGACTCGGATTACAAGGTTGCGTTCTTTTGCGCGTTTGCAGTTTTGTTTTAGTTAACATGTCTGTTTGTAATGATCGCAAAATTTCTGTGTGTTTCTGAGTCCAATTAATTGGTTTGAAATCAGGTTTTATTAATTCATAGAGAGGTTTAACCCTCTCTGCATAATTTAGAATGTATGTTCTTCCGAAATTCAGGAAACCTAGAATTGATTGTAAGTTTTTCAGCGTCTTTGGAGCTTGGAGTACTGCACACTTCTCTAAGAAGTTGTCTGCTAGGCTTTTGCCTTCACTTGATAATTCATATCCTAAAAATAGGACTGTTAGGTGGGCAATTCATGACTTTTTAAAGTTGAATTTATACCCTTCAGCTGCGACCCCAAGTATAATGGTGTTTACTCTTTTCAAGTGTGTCTCCAGGTCATTGTCTGTAAGATAAATGTCATCGACATACGATAATGCCTCATCATCATACATTTGTAGTAACTCTGTTACGCTGGCTGAAAATAATCCTGGGCTGTTCTTGAATCCCTGTGGGAGATGACAGAATTGTTTTTGGGCCCCCATACAGGAGAAAGCGGTCAAATACCTGCTTTCTAGCGCTATGTTTTGACAGAAGAAACCATTTGAGATATCTAATGTCGTTTTATATTTTTTGCGCACAATGTTATTCATTAGTGCTGCACTGTGTGAGTTTTGTACTGCAAATGTTTTGCAACAAGAGTTTGGGTGTCTGTAGTCCAAAACTAAACGATATGAATCGTCTGGCTTGGAGACAGGAAACTAAGGATTGTTCATTTGTGAGGTGCATGTTTCAATCACCCCCTGTTATTCAAGTTGATCTAAGATCTCCCTTACTTGTTTTTTAGCTTCTTGCTTAACAGGATACTGCCTCTGTGCAGTAGGTTGATTATGTAACTGAATGTTATGGTGAGGAGAATCCTCATCCCATCCCACATGATTTTTATATAATGCAGGGGTTTGGGCCACTGCCCATTTTCTAAGAAATGTGTATTTTTTATGAATTGGAATGTGATTTGAGAAGGGAGGCATAATCATTTCTTCGCCATGTGGGCACTCCCTGACAAACTCTGGTGGCCAGTCTTTTTCTGCTAGAAGGATATCATAGCCTTTAGATAGGTTCTCCCAAAAGAGACCTCTTATTTTCCTAGTTTTGTCCCCCTCTATACGTAATGTTATTTCATATAATTCATGGGGTACACTAACTCTGGTGTCTGCAGTTTCCACTTGAATGTATTCATTCGTGTCCACTGTCTCCAAAAGATTCATCAGGATCTTGCGAGCTATGGTTACTTCTGCTGCGCTGTCTAGCATTGTCTGGGCCCATTCTCCGTTCTTGAGTTGTGTCCTCAGAATCCTCGGCATGTTTTATTTTAATACCAGCTACCTCCTTTTTTGGAAATTGTAATTTCTTACTTTGATGTGCAGGTTCCTTGTCTTTGGACTTGACGTGCTCCTCTTTGTGTTCTGACCGTCCTCTTCTTTCCGATTTCTGTGAGGAAGTCTGAAAAGATCGAGAGGGACGTGTATCAATATCTTGATATCTGTCAGGTTTTCTCAAATTGTCCCTATTTCTAAGGTTGCATCTTTTTTCAGAGGGCTCCCTTTGTGGAGACTTGCCCCCTCATTCTGGAGATTTATCTCTCCGTCGAGGAGACCTTCCTCTGGACTGAAACTGTTTTTCTCTGGGAGTAGTTTGTTTATTACCCTCCCACCTCTTTTTTGGAGTATTGAGATTATTCTTGATAAAGGTTTTTTCAGGATTTTCAGTTAGTTGTGGTTCTACTGGTTTCCCACCCAAACTATCTCTACCTAGTTCTTCATAGGATTTTTCAATTATTCTGGCAAGTTCAAAAGGTTGTTCTGCTATAACTGTTTCTTTCAATTTCTGGCGGATCGCCACAGATGCTGCTTCTCCTTTTATGTTGGCTAGTAGTATAGCCGAGACTTGCTTAAAGTCTTTCAGTAATTTCATAGCTAGAGTTAAAGCAGGTACTGGACCGTATTCATTTTGAATCTGTCTTAGTACGTCTGGTATAACCGCCATAGACGGAACACCATGTGTTTTTGTGTATATTGAAGCAAAGACTGTGCCCCAAGTGTCACAGTCTTCCACATGTGGTACGATCCCCATTGGAAGGCAGATTGTCAGAATTCTGAGTTTCTCATTAGGTGTAGTATCAGGAAATACTGCCTCTATCTGAGTAATTTTTTGAGCTAACCAGAATGGAATTTGTTCCCGTTTTGCGGGTAATTTGCCAATGACTGATTGTATAGACTGTGGTGTTATTTTATTTGTGTTCCCCTGATGAGGGGTGTGCTGTGGAATTCTAATCGCTGGTTGGACTGTTAAAGTCTGCATGACATATTGGACCAATTGTCTATGTATTTTGATTAGTTGTTTTAGCTGAACTAAAAGTTCTCCGCTGGACATTTTTTCAATGTCAGGATGTGGTGTATAGCTGGCTAGAACCGGTCATGTGGCTCCTGGTCTACCTAGTGGACCGAGCCTGGTGAAGTGATTTTGATATTTTAGGGCGCCATTAAACCAGAGCTGATGCTCTTGGTATGTTAGTGGAATTTCAACGTCCTCAAAAGGAACGTATTCCGTTGGAGATTCCCCTATTTTGTAGTAGTGGAACTCGTGTGTCACAGCGTGTGCTGCTGGAAAATGTATCCAGGAAAAGAATACCTCTGTCTGCCGATATTCATGGGCCTCTACCACAAATATGACTGTACCACCTCTTGGTGATACTCCATTATTTATTAGTTTGTAAGTTACACTCTTCCTTACATTGACTGGGATGATTATAGCACCCGGGTCATCTTGCCGGAGACTTGTGTCTTTCACTAAGAGTTGAGCTGCTAATTTAGCTCTCTCCCTTTCGTCGTCACTTTCTGACATGTTTTCTGACAGAAAGTTATTTGTTGCAGAGCAAGTTTCAAGGAAACAAAGATTAGGTGCACAATATTTTGGAACACTGTATCCTTCAACATTAACTAAACCAAAAACTAATACATAGGATTCTCATCCTACTAAGTTTCAGCGGATATTAACCTTTCACCCACTCCAGACGTCTATTGGAGTTTTTACGGGAAAAAGGGGTCTGTGTGAAAAGCACGACTGAGTTACTCTAGTATCTAGCGTTACCAAACGTTGGGCGCCATGTAGTGTAGTTCCTATATTCCCAATATGCTCTGCGCATTGGAATAACATAAACGATAGTTTAGACTTAGGACTGAGGTCGACTAGGTCTCTATTGAATATGTTAGCCTTAATTATGAATGCCAGCTAGCTCAGAGGTCACTAGAAACTTTCTCGAGTGAACAGGAAGGAGTTAACTCTCCTGAATAGACAAGAAGGGATTAGTTTCTGACAACCGCATAAACATGACAACTTTGTTCCCCCAGAATAAGGAGTATATCTCCAGAGTCGCGGAAACAATAGATAACTATTTCACTCAGTCAATCGTGCATGCTTAGTTTCACCAGGAGTGCAGAGAAATAGAGAGACGGGCGTTTTCAATAAAAGTGGTTATTTATTGAGCAGTCTTCTTTCTCATGCAAGAGAAGTGAATTGCCACAATTGCCATACTTGTCATAAAGTAAAGTGCATACAGTAAAAGGAGTATCATGAAATAATACTGTAAAAGCATTTATATGGTTTCTAAGCCATAAGTTACTTAAAACGGATAAAATACATACAATGATAAAAGTTGACTAAACGTACTCAACTGATGTTTCTAAATACGCCTACCCCGGTGTACCTAACCTAAGCCTAGTGTGTGGGAAGGAGTAAGTGAGCTGCAGTTTAAGTTAAGATAGTTTTTGCCAAGAATCTGAATCAAGAATTCTCTAAGGATCTAATCAGCTCCGTACCTTGGTTATAGAATGAAGGAGGTCTTGTATTTCTTTCTCAGGACTCGATCTCCCAGTAACCCGCAAGGGTGACTAGAAACACTGGAGCTGGATTTCTCGGTAGGAGAAAAGACAGCGTCTCTCTCAGTGCGTCAATGGGAGGATCGGCTTCCTTCGGCTCTCGTTTACAGCTGGGCTTCGGGTAGATAGCCGATCTGCTCCAAACCACCGTGTGTTTGTTAGGGCAGCTTCTGGTATATTTATACCTGGTTTGACGTAAGGTTGGACATAAGACGTCACTAAGAACTCGCAGTTCTTTTAGGGCTCCAGGAGTTCTTGGACAAATCAAAACAGAAGCAGGGGGAATTCCCGGGCTGCTGGAGGCTTGGTTTGTTTAAAGAACGCGTTGTACTTTCTAGGAGTCTATGGGAGTAGCCTTGCCGTATTTGGACTGCATTGGCTATGACTAAATATGGATATGATTCTTATGCGTTTATAAGGATATGATTTGCTATAACCACATAAGGGCATAAATCGGGAATATTTAAATAGGGTACTAGATACGTTCACAACAGTTCACCCTTGATGCATGACATCACATGCAGGTCTTTTCCACTTTGTCACAGCATGTGGCACTCCCTGATGTACTGTGGTATTTCATTTGTGGTATTTAGTGACTGTTTCTGGTTGGCATGATGTGCAAGCCCTTGCCCTTTGAGTATCTCTAAGTGGAGCCCATGTTCATTGTGCAATATGCTTGTGGGGTCCACCTTGTTTTGTCAGTTTGATGGTGACCCTTCACCCTCCATTGTCTTATTGCGTTATGACCTTTGCTGCATTATGTGGTGTAGGCAATTTTCCTGTGGGGCATAGTATGTGGCGTCTTCAACGTTGTTGCGAGATATAGTATTTAAAGTCCACCCTCTTCTGCCCTGTGATATTTTGTTTTCCCTTAATGTGTGACATGGTGTATGGTTCCTTTTGTTGGTAGCATTTCATGCAGAGCTTGCTTGGTTCTGTATTATGGTATGTAAATGTATCCTTGCTCTGTGCCACTATATTGGAGGTAAGGCTCAGAGAAAAAGTGAGTGAGTCCTTGTCCATTAAGGCAAGCTTCTTCTTGTCCCTTGTGTTCTCATGTTAACTTCGAATGGGGAAATATTTCCTTCTGCTCAGATGTTTGACCTGGTGAGTGGGTCCTTTCCCTTTGCAGTAATGTAAGTTGTGCCCCCTTTGTGTAGCATGGCCTTTGAGTGGTATGGTAAGCCAGGTCCACCCCCCTGTTCATTACTGTTAGAAATTGGGTTACTGGTCGACTAACGTGTGAGCCCTGATAAAGCAGGAGCCACAATCCTAGTCAGGGTAAGGAACTAGCAAACCCTAACTTAATCTATACTAAACCACCTGGTATCTTGGAAACAGAGTACTCAAGCTTACCATTAGAGCCAATGTGTAAAGTATTTGTGAAAAACTTCAAACAGTAAAATAGCTAAAACAACACACCAGGTAATAAAAATAGAGCTTAGTTTAATAAATAAAACAAGACCAAAACCACATAAATCCAATTAGAACCGGAGATATTAAACTTTAAAATTTTAGGTGAATATAGTGCCAATTGTGGATATCTGGTCAAGTAGGACTGGGACAAAATCAAAAAGTTCAGGCCGATCGCAATGGACAGCAGTCTGGCTACAGGGGCGCCGTTTGGCCAGCTGAACAATGTACCTTCAATCCTAGTTGCAGCGCATTGTGAGAATCGGTGTCAAAGATACGTTGCGCAGACGAAGCGATGAACCATTTCCGAGGTGCAATGAGGATGAGGTGCGACGTCTGGTTGCGTCGACATCAAGCATCCTGTCAACGGGGTTTGTGATGTGAAGTCCGGCATAAGGGATGCAGCATGCAGTCGGGTGATGCAGCGGTACCAAAGAGCTGCGAGGGTGTAGTCGATGAAGGATGCAAAGGCCTGTGATGAGGATGCGTCAAGCAGTGGCGGTTCTGAAGACATTGTGGGTCATGAAGAAAATGTGGGGATTTGCAACAGGTCTAATCTATGCAGCATCTGAGATCTGTCAGTTCTGCTCGGGGTAGCGCCGCACAGCAGAGGAGATGTGTTGGTTTCCGCTAGATCCACATAGGCTGGTAAAGCACCTTAAGCCCACTTCCAAGAGTCCAGTACTAGGGTGGCGCCACTTGGCACAGTAGATTCACAGATGGCAGATACAAGGTTGTTGAAAGCCTGTTATGCCCCTGAGTTTCAGATCAGGAGGCCAGCCAACTAGCCCTTGGAGTCACTCGGGGTTAAAGAGATGCAGGTCCAGTCCTTCTCACCCAGGCAAAAGGCAGCAGGTCAGCACAGCAACGAAGTAGTTTAGCAGAGTGACTGTCCTTGTAGCAGAACAGTAGTGCTTCTTTCTCGCAGAGTACCACATGTCCAGAAGTATATTGAAGTGTTGGTGTCTGAGGTCTTTCTTTTCTAGGGGTGGGCTGGACTCATTGAGTTTTACTTCATGGAATTCCACAGAGTTACATAAATATTCAGCGAGATTCCCTGCAGTTCCACCCACTCATCCGATACTCTGTTAGGAACGTTTTTAAAATCCACACCACTCTATGGAGATGGTTCCTTTACCTCAGTCTGGGATTGCATTGTTTGTGGTACCAAAGGGATTTTGTTACTCCTAGCTGACTACAAACAGCACGGTGCAGCAAGGTAGAATAAACACTGCCATGGAACAAGTGTGTGAGTGTGTGTGTGTACGAGCCTGTGCACTGGACTTATAAAGCGTTGTGCAGGCTGGAGTAGCAGAATCTGTCCTTGTTTACCATATTATGGACATTTTCCATTGTATGTGACAGGTTTTTCTGATATGTTTAATTGTGATTCTGAAATATATGCATGTGTAATGATGAGGGGTTGGTCACCTGTGGTTTGTTGTCAGCGAATGTGGCTTATCAGGTGAAAAGGAAAGAGAGTTATTGTACAGGCAAAGTGTTTTCTATGGCACCATGGCAATACCACCTCCCTGTGATGCCTAAACACAGTTGCATAAAGAAAAGCAAGTGCTTTACTGGTTAGTATTGGAGACCAACAGGGAGGAAGGACAAGCACTGAGCACAGCACCCTTTCAAGAGAGGGTGTAATTGTTCTCTTGAAATAGATCTTGCTTTCTAAAGTGAACATTCAAACGGATTTTGTCATTTCTGATCAAAACACTGGTACCATGTATGTTAGGAGAATAGATTATGAAAAAAGCACTCTGTACGTTTTACATTGTATTTCATTCAGTCTTGGTGATGCAACCTCCCGCGCTGGACAGGGTGTGTACTCCTTGGCTGCCTTGCGACAGGGACCCCTCCTGCTGCAAGCTGGTGCTAGATGCAGCTGGATTTGGGATCCTGGTCAAGGTAATTCAGCTCACAGCACTGGTTTCAAATCCCTCCGGGAATCCACATGCTCCCATCTGGCTGACAGTCAGCAGTGTGTCCAAAGGCTCATCCACCCAGCACATCCTGCTGACACAGCAGCCGCCCTGCACAGCCCGAGGCATCCTCCGCAGCATGGCTCACAGCCCCCAGCCCCCAAGAGACACATGCTGCCTGCATACCAGCTGACAGGCTGCTGCTTCAGCTTCACTACAGCAAACAGGCTCCAAGAGTTAGACACTCCGCCCCCCAGCTACAGCAAGAGTGACAGGTCGCTGATCCAATTAAAGCCTTTGAGTCTCAGGACCACCTTCCATTTCCAACAGCTTGGGCTAATATTCATATTCCCAGATAAGGACTTAGTGCTGCTGTGCTGATTATTTCAATCAGAATTTATTAGTAATGCCACGTTACAAGAGTAATGCCGAATTACTAAATTCCTTCAATTCTGCCGGCAGAATTAAAAACTTCACCCACCCCTAAGTATACAAAGTTGTAACTTTTAAGTGGGCAGAAGCTCCTAAAGACATGCCCTGCTTTTCCTGACCTGACTCCAGACTAACTACAGAGGGTATGCAGCCTTTGGTGTAAGTGAGGCAGGACTCAGCTCCTCCCTTCCCTCTTGCCACTGATAGTCCATCCAGTCATGCCTAAACTCCTGTTACGTGGCTGTCTAAGAAGAATATACAAAGCCCAAATGCCAACTACACCCATCGTGTGAGTAGGTACAGACTGCAGGCACCAAATGGCTAAGGCAAGAAAATGCCAACTGTCTCAAAGTGGCATTTTCAGAATTGTATTTTGAAATCCAACTTCACTATAAGTTAGGATTTTAAATTAGGATGCCAGCGACACCTAATGTGAACCGGTTATCTCTTCCCATTCGGAAATTACACTTATGAAATGTTATAAGGTAACTCTAATGTTATTCTATGGGAGAGCTAGGCATTGCAGTAGTGAAAAATGAATTTGAGAGTTTTTCACTACCAAGATCTGTAATACTTAAACGTACATGTCGAACATTTTAAATACACTTCACAGTGCCTTTAGTGCTGTCCAGGGCCTTCCCCAGGGGTGATGCATATGTATTAAAATAGATGTGGCAAACAGTTTATTTTGCTTGGTCGAAATGGCAGTTTAAACTGCACACAAAGGTCCTGCAATGGCAACCCTGGGACATTTTTAAAGGGCTACTTAAGTGGGTGGCACAATCAGTGCTGTGGGCCTTCTGGTAGCATTTCATTTACAGGCCCTTGGCTCATGTAGTGCACTTTACGAGAGACTTATAAGTAGAATTAAATATGGCATTTGGTTATAAGTCTTTTTTTTTTGATTCCACAGTATATTAAACAGCCAGAACACATGTATCCATTGAAATATCACTTCTAGCATGTACATCCATATGATCGGTAAATGATCCCCATATACCCATCCCAATCTTGCGTTTTCTCACCCCTTTAACTGCATATAAACTAAACTCAAGATTAAATAAATTATACATTCTATTCCTCCATCGTAAAAATGCTGGAGCTTCCGATTGTAACCAGTCAGCCTCAACACATAATCTTGCTACAGTCATCGCAATGAATATTAAATGTCGATGTTTAAAGAAGGGACCACCCCTCATAAATTGCGGCCCGACCCCAAAAGCATAATTGCAGGTGTTATAACAATCAGAATCCCAATAATTTTCCTTAGAAATTGTTCAAGGTTAGCGATAAAATTTCCCAAATGACCACAACTAAAAAAAATATGTAGCATATCAGCATTATCTGCACTACATCGAAAACATTTTCCGTCATATCCAGATTTCCACTTAGCCATGTGTGCCGGGGTGTAGTACAAATTAAAAAACGTTTTGTAGGATTGTACACGCAGATTGGCAGATAATACCGATTCCCTGCACAATAAGATAGCATAATCCAATGATACATTTTCAACCCCCAAAACTTCAGACCATTTATCTGCTTTTTTTTCCATGTCATCTTTTCTAAATGCCAGCAGTAACTGGTACACCTCCCCAATTTTCGCCTGTCGTTGCGTGGCCTTTATAACTGAGTTGGAAGTAAATACAATTCTTTGGCGTAACATAAAGTCACGAATTTGCAAATATTTAAAGAATTGTTGCTTCAGTAAATTAAACGATTGGGATAGATCAGCATAAGAAATTAAAACACCATCTGTCCCTAAAAAGTCCCCCAGTCGCACAATACCTCGAGCCCGCCACCCAGCAGCCGCCGCGTCCCAAAAAACAGAAGGTAAGAGTTTTTTTTGCATTGGTAGGGGTATACCAACATATTTTCCCCAATTGGCAATTTTTTTTTTTTTCACACATTGAATGCCGATATTAAGACCTTAAACCTAGTCCGTTTAAAGTAACTACCATCTATTTCCTTAAATAGACATTGTCTCGCCTCTGATCCTAGCAGCGTTTGAAAGATTGAAGGAGCTTCCGCTTCATTAATCATATCTTCCCCAGTCAAGAGAATCCGCATTCTTAATAAAAAGCATGCATAGAAATAAAGAAGAAAATCAGGCATAGCTAATCCCCCCCGTTTAATCGGTAAGGTCAGAAATCGCATAGCCCTTCTTGGTTTCCCAGGTGCCCACACAAATTTTGGACAGATAGACTGTAATTTTTGAAGTTGGGGTACGGTGAATTCTAATGGAATCGCTCTAAACAAGTATAATACTTTGGCCAAAACATTCATTTTAATTACATTCACCCTACCAATAAGTGTAAAATGTAATCGTGACCATTTATCTAATGAATTCCGAATATTAACTAATAACGAAGCCCAATTAACATCCAATAATTCCTGCATGCATGATCGAATTTTGACGCCTAAGTATGTTACTTCTTTTTCCACTCTAACATCATCCATTATAACGGTCTCTGAAATTAATACTTGTGTTTTAGTTGCATTTAATTTGTATCCTGATGCTCGACCAAACACTAAAGCCACTCGTTCTATCTCTTGCAATGCCAAGTGAGGATCCGAAGAGGCAATAGCGACATCGTCCGCATAAGCAAATACCGAATATGGTATATTATGTACAAAAAATGGTTTAATCAAACCATTGTTACCCAATAACTCGATGAACAGATTAATGTATAGTGCGAACAACAATGGTGAACAGGGGCACCCTTGTCTAGTGCCCCATGTGATATTCACTGTCTCAGATGTTGATCCCATAATAGAAATTTTAGCAACCGGTGAAGTGTACAATACCTGTAGGGCTGTTAGAAAACGTTGACCAAAACCTACAAGATGCAATAATTCCCACAGGTATGTCCACTCCACACGGTCGAACGCCTTTTCTGCGTCCAATAAAATTAGGCCCAGATCACGTTTCTCAGCTTGTGCAACATCAAATAATGCCACTACCTTATTAATATGTGAGGTGGTATTACGTCCAGGTATAAACCCATGTTGGGATCGTGAGACTAATGAAGCGATGACTCTAGAGATGTGGGTGGCTAATATTTTCGAATAGATTTTGCTGTCGCAATTCAATAGCGATATTGGCCTATATGAACCTGCTAATTCCGGATCTTTACCTTTTTTATTAAATACTTCTATAGTAGCTTCGGCCCAAGATTTCGGTGCACGTCCCTCTTGTGCGGCCCTAAATGTGTCTAACATATCGGTTTTAATTAAGCTAAAGAAAAGCTTATAAATCTCCGCAGGCAATCTATCTGGCCCAGCAGCTTTTCCTATAGCTAGCTCTTTGACAGCAATTTCCAGCTCTTCCATAGAAATAGGCTCCTCCAGTGATAACATATCACAGGGATCTAATCATTTCAAAGTCCCCTCAATTAGATTAAAGAAATAGCTATGATCTAGTGCTTGTCCTGTATATAAGTCAGAATAAAATTTATGAAAAATCGATAGAATCCCTTTAGGTTCTTGGCAAAGTACCCCATCATTATCTTTCAAAGCCTTAATCCGCCCCATCGCTTCTTTCCTACATAACCACCATGCCAAACAACGACCCACAGATTCCCCATATTAATGCATTCGTTTTTTATTAGCGAGATATTTGCGAGCATTTTCGGTATTCCAGATCCCTTGAACTTTAGCCCTTACCTGTTCCGTGGCTTCTTCACATTCCTCAATATTATTTACCCCTAGTCTAACACCCTGAATTAGCTTTTCCTCAGCATCCCTAAGCCTTACATACAAATCCTGTATCTCTGCCTTTTTTGTCCAATTTTGCCCATATACAAAACTTGATACTTCCCCCCCTAAAACATGCTTTGAATGAGTCCCAGACTATAGCACAATATTAATAAAAAATTCACTAATCCAGCAAGATAATTGTTCTCTAAAGCGCTCATTTACGCAGATTTTGCGGTCAAATAAAAATGACCTCATAGGTGGGGGCTGAGTATTAACATTTAATGTCAATAATATCGGAGAATGATCTGAGGTAATCCTTGGTAAAATTCGGATTACTACGTCATTTTTTAAGGAAGTAGACAGAAAAAAGAAATCCAGACGAGCAAACTTTTTATGAGGATAAGAGTAGTAAGTGAACCCTGGGATTGTCAGATTTAAATAGCTCCAGACATCAATCACGGCATGATCATTTCCAAGATGATACAAGGCTTTGAACACCCAAGGTTTCCGCCCTTGATATCCCCGTGGACGTCTCTGCAAGTCTACATGCGTTAAGTTAATATTCATGTCACCACATAATATTAACGGTGATCCCCACGAGGCTAACTCAATATTTAACTCTTCAAAGACAGAGGCTTCATCCAAATTGGATCCATAGACAACACAAATTGTGAACTTAACCCGCCCAAAAAATCATTCTGCGATTACCCACTTCCACACTTGTTGGCTAGACACCGTCCCGTTGTAACCCTATTGTCTTTAGCTAATATCGCAACTCCTCTGATCATGGATGATTGGTGTGAAGCCCCTATCAATGAGTAACCCAAGGTTTCTAAAAGTGCCCTTTGTGCCCAAGGTATATGCGTCTCCTGAATACAGACCACATCAGGCTGGGTGCTACGTAGTTCAGCTGTCACACGACTCCTTTTACTCCAACTGTTTAGACCAGAAACGTTCCAAGTGCAAATTTTTACCCCATTAACTGCCAGATTGATTGGTTAAGTAATATTACTACCCATGCTATCTCAGGTTGCTGAACAAAGCCAATATAATATGTTTGCAATTGCCGAAAGTTCTTTTATTTACTTCTTGAATACCTGTGGATTTTTCACCCTTTTTCCCCCACCCAACCCGTACTCCCACCCTTCCCTCCCAACCAAGTCCACCCCTCCACCCCCCCTGAAACGAGACTTTAGGACTAATGGTCCTGTAGATGGAGACTAGCGTGTACCCCCTTGCCAGCCCCCTACGACTCTAACTATATACCAGTGTACATTGCCGTATAACACAGATAGCACCAAAAAAAAAAAAAAGAACCCCAGAACCAGCAAACACTACATGGCAATATACCCATTTACCTATATTGAAAAAGCGCGATACTCTGTTGCAGCCACAGAGTGAACCTACTCCACCCACTAAATAGATTGCAAGACATTTTTAGCTGATCCTTCGTTAGTAAAAAAATGTGTGCGATCTCTGTAAATTACTTTCAATTTTGCAGGATTCAACAGATAGGACTGCGCACCCTTTCCCTGGAATTGAGCAATTAACTCCTGTAACTGCCACCGTAATTCAACTGTGAATCTACTAAAATCAGGTTGTACAAAAAATTCAAAATCGCCCCCAGATCTTTTCTTATACGGACGAGCGAGCTGGAAGACCTCTTCACGTGCCAAAAAGCTGTTTAATTATATAAGAAAAGCCCTGGGTTTTTCTTTTGAGGGATCAGGATTAGAAGAAGTACGTCTAGTAAAGGGAAAACGGTGCGCTCTTTCGACTTCACGATCCCAATCCCATTTAGAAAGTTCTGGGAAAGCCTTTTTAAAAAGTTCAACGATGAAACGACGAGGATCTTGTCCTTCCTTGCCTTCAGGAATCTGAAGAATACACAAGCTGTTTCGTCTTGCCCGGTTTTCAATATCCGCTATCTTCCACGCCGTATCCTCCCTAATAGCTTGCAGTCACTATTTTTTGTTGAAGTAGATCATCCTCCAAA
This sequence comes from Lissotriton helveticus, assembly GCF_964261635.1. Classification (NCBI taxonomy): domain Eukaryota; kingdom Metazoa; phylum Chordata; class Amphibia; order Caudata; family Salamandridae; genus Lissotriton; species Lissotriton helveticus. The sequence continues at coordinate 1,307,609,798 of NC_136061.1, forward strand.
TTGGTGATTCGAGTTTCAGCCTCATTAAATCGAGAGACAAAGTCCGCATGAGACTTCGATATTCTATTAACTGAATTCTGCAGCTTCCTACAAATGTTCTGTGTTCTTTGACTCTCTTCCCCCTTTTCAGTGCGAAAAGACAATATAGACTGATAGATCAGGGAGAGAGAAATACCTTCTTCAGCAATTGAGTGTGTTGGTATCTGGCTTAAGCCTTCTGCGATCGCTCCTCCGTCCATCAGTGTCAATTTCAACCTCTTAAGGACAGTGTCTCTTTTACCTTCACTTTGATCAGTCAATTCCTCCAACAATAGACTGCTGTGATCACTGCCTTCATTCACACTCATTTGTGCAGCATATTGGCGCATCAAGTCTTCACATGATGATATAGACTGTTCAGATAGTGAGTAATAATCCCCGGACTCAGCGTCATGTTTCTGCAGATGGCCCCCAGTTATGCTTGCTACACTTGCTCCTGCACCCTCCACATTAACCAAGGGTGTTATATCACCGTCCTGTCCAGTCGTCGCTTGATCACAAGATCCTGGGGCGGTCGTCTCCTCAACAAAGGTATTTACCCCATTTACCATTGATAGCGCTGACACTACTTGATCTAAATTCTGTGCCATTGCCTGAACTCTTTCAGTCACACTCACATTATTACTCTCAGCAGGATGAAGAGACATATCCCCTTGCTTATGTACAGCCAAACCTGCATCTGTAAGTGGAGGGGGTAAGGGAGAGAGAGGTTGTTGTTTCCCACGCCGCTTTTCTTTATTAGCAGACAAAATTGCCGGTATTTTCTTTGCTGCTTGGGCCGCTTTTCCCCTATCAGCATCATCTATAACCTTGCCATTCTCAGCAATTGCAAATAGTTTCTGACTGCCCCCTTTGCTCACCTCTGAACAGTCTGCCCCAGCTCCACTGTTCTCCTCCAAAGCCGTTGCACCACCTGAGGCTCCCGGTTCTTGAATGGGAGCCGGCAAGTTGTCCTGAGCTCGGGGCTGCCCACGTCCTCCCTTGGGGGGGCATGTTGTTCGTCTCTCCCAAAACTCAGATTTAATCCGGCGAAAAGATAAAGTGCACAAAAGTTAGTTTCCCTCCTTAATCCGGCCGCGTCTCCTCGATGGTGCTTTAGTAAATTCTTTTCCCGAGTCCGCCCACTCACAGACCGGACGTCCCTCCACATCACCGTGCAGAAGCCGAAGGCTGAATCTCCACTTCTGGGACGACAGAGCCGCGATACTCGAGCTCAGCGCTGCTTCCCCTGTTAGTGAGTACACAACAAAAATGTATCGCCGCAACTTTTGCTCCTGTCAAAGTTGCAACATTGTATCCGCTATATCAAAAGAACCATAAGTCGGGAGCGGCAAGGAACGCCGTCTTACACGTCCGCTGATGCGGGCGCCATCTTGCCTTTGGGTATAAGTCAATGTTACCATGTTTTACACAGAGAGCACACGCAGTTTAGAGTCCTAAAGCCAACAAACTAAATTCAGCAAAAAGTAGGACGAAGGCAACAAGTTTGAGAATGATCCCACAGAAAGGGACAGGTCCAACAGTTATGATTAGAGCACTTACTGTTTGACCTGGTGTGTGGGTCATTTCCCTTTGTGAGCTACATGGGGAGCCCCTTGCTGTGGGACATGCACTCGTTTTATTGATGCACTAATGGACACTGTGATCTAACACACTCTGTTCACAGCACAGTCCCAGCACAGGGTCAGTTAAAGTATTTTGTTTAATCAATTCCGGTCTACTCTTTAGCTTCATTGGAGGTAAGAGAGAACAGAACTTGATCAAAGATGGGAGAAACCACGTAACAATGGAGAAAGATCACAGGGCTGGTGACAAAGCAAATTCCTTCCATAGTTCCAGTGTGCTGGCAAACTTTTAAGGTCATTTTCTGTCTTCGTACTTTCTGCAAAAAAAACAAGGAAATAGGCAGAATTCCATTTGGTCCTAGACCAGTCGTCAGAGTTATATATCTGATCAATTAGAGAATGAAGAGCGGAGCACTAAGTTAAGGAGGGGGTGAGCGGTGGTGACTACAGAGAAGCAATATGTCTTGGCAAAGCCAATAGGTCTGGCTATTTGTTAAGTGAAATTGCTTCTTTATTTATTGTCAAGTTTGTGTACGATGTGTGAGTAGATGAAAGGGTGAATTTAAGAATGCCTATGCACTTGGATTGATGAGGGAGCGCTTGATGTAAGAATTGGTAATTTAATTCATGGATAATTGGTCTTGAAGGTGAATGTATATATGTATGGCTGACTGAAATGGATGAGTACAGGGATTAAGGATGTATGATGTTACAACGCATACTTTTACAACGCATACCTTTACAACGCATTTTTACAACGCAACATCCATTACAACGCATTCCTTTACAACGCATGCCATTACAACACATTTTTTAAAACTACCTTTACAACGCATTCCATTACAACGCATACTACCTTTACAACGCATACCATTACAACGCATAACATTACATTGCATGTATGGTAAGTATTGGATAGTGTAGGGGTAAAAATTACTATTCTAACTCCAGGGGGTGCAACAGTAGGGTAAGTGTTGGATAGTGTAAGGCAGTGGTTCCCAAACTTTTTTGACCTGTGGCTCCCCTGACCTAATTGGCAGTTGGCCATGGCTCCCCGCCATTTTTTTACCGGTGGGTGGGTGGGTGGTGTGTACCTCCTGTTATCTTCCTTAAAGTATTTGGGACGCAATGAAGGTATTATATTGGTTGGAATGCTTGAATTATTAATCTCATCCACTGGCAATCACTATGGCTGCATCCCAATCCATCGTTTTTTTCCCCAACAGAGTGCCTGGTCCCAAACCCTTATTTATGCCAGCTGCTGCTTTCAGTACCTTTTGGTACTGAGACCCGCTCTGAGAAAATGGAACATTGAGTTTGGTCTGTCGTGATCAGTATCCCCATCCTTATTTTTACACTAAAAAGGTCTGTCCTTCCATCTGTGTGCCCATCTATATCCAAACATATTCAACCATTTGCGCTCCTATCCACCATATATCCTTCCGTCCATCATTTCACTCATCCATCCCTCCATCCACCCTTTCACTCATCCATCCATTATTCAACTACCCACCCTTTCACCCCATCCATCTGTACAATCATCCATGCATCCACTCTTGCACCCAGCCATCCATTCACTTACTCATCCATCCACCCATTCACTTACTCAACCATTCACCCAGTCATTTATCCTTCCACCCATTCACCCTTTCAGTCATTCATCCTCCCTTTCTCTCTCCATCCCCCTTTCACTTATCCATCCATCTACCCACCCATTTACTCATCCATTCATGAATCCATCCATTGATCCTATTACTCATCCATTCTTTCACTCATCCAACCATCCGTTCACTCATCCAGCCATCCGTTCTCTCATCCATCCACCCTTTCACTTCACTCATCTATCCATCCTTTTGTCCATCTACCCCCTTTCACTAACTCATCAATCCTTACATCCACCCTTTCACTCATCCATCCATTCACCATTTCACTTATCAATTCATCCATCCACCCATTCACGTGCCCATCATCAACCCTTTCATTCATCCACCCATCCATCCACCAATTCACTCGCCCATCAGCTGCCCTTTCACTCATCCATCCATCCTTTCACACACCCATCCGCACTTTTACCCATCCATCTACCCTTCCACCCATACATCTACCCTTCCACCCATACATCATCTATTTACCTTTTCTCTTATCCATACTTCCATTCATTCACTCATCCATCCATCCTTTCTTTCATTATCTATCCATTCCCCCTTTCATTCATGCATTCATCCTTTCAGTAATCATCCAGCCATTCAGACATTCCTTCACTTATTTACTCACCCACCTTTTCACATTATGAGCTGAGCCTTTGTTTGCAGAGTTGCAGGCAGAAGAGTCCCATCAAGAATGAACTACAGCAAGGGGTGGGCTGGTGGAGAGTTCACTATGCCCCTGCACATAGGCAGACTGAAAACGTAGAAGTCGTGCATGATGCACAGTGCCAGGATGTGAGGTTACTGTAACATGGTGTTGTTTCCAGGGCTTTAAGCGGTGTAAAAAAACTGGGGGGTCTCTTCAAAGGGGGTGTTTGACGTAATTAAGAGCGCAGCTTAAAACACCTAGGCTAAAAATCTGCGCTTAGCATAGTGTTCCGCCTCACTGGTATTATGTTGTCTCTGTCATTGCATCCAGATATATAATACAGCAAGTATCACTACACCTCAACAAGCCAGGACTATTGGCTTTGTCAATGGTTGCTAGTTCCTTAAAAAAAAAAAGGAGCAACCTTGGCTTTGTTGAATACAATATTGAAAATACTTCAGTTCTGAAATGACAGGACAGTGAGAGAACGATAACCTGTTCTTTTAAACTTATTTTACAGGCTTCTTTGAATGAAGTGTTTTCTAACGTTGCAGCGTGGGCGTTTTACTTTTTATCGTACAGAATGCCCTTCTGTACCCTGAGGCAGGAGGAGGCCGCCACATGGTGTCACACCCCCAGACTGCCCCATTGACATTCAGTAAGTGGCAATCAGCGGCATACTGAATGACAATGGGCGGGAGGGGCTGCTCTCGTGCTCCTGGAGGAGTGCGAGGCACCTCCAGCAGCAGGGGTGAGGCCTCTCACAGGGAGCAGCGCTGCTCCCTGTGATGGCCAAAATTACAGATAAAAGGCCCGTGGAATTTACGGACGTTTGGTCACCCTAGTGTGCACGGCGCCCCTGGCACCTCATTACAGCGCACAGGGGCGCCGCGGCGCACAGTTTGGGAACCACAGGTGTAAGGGTACTATGCGTTGTAATGTTATGCGTTGTAATGGTATGCATTTTAATGACATGCGTTGTAGTGGTATGCGTTGTAGTGTCATGCGTTGTAATGGTTGCGTTTTAATGGCATGCGATGTAATGGATGTTGCATTGTAAAAGTTTCGTTGTAATGGTAGTGCGTTGTAAAAGTTGCGTTGTAAAGGTTGTTTCCCGGGATTAATGGTGGAATGCATGATTCTGCATGATAAGTACAGCAACAGAAAGGTAATGAATGGAATGCTTGAATTATTCTCAGTCACTGGCACCCGCTCGGGCTGCATCACAATCCATCATTTTTCACCCACCATGCAACCTCAGTTTGGACCCAGCCACATGCAAATCAGTCTTCACCCTGCTCCAACGGGAACAGTTCAACTTGAATGCCAAGCCAGGTCCTCCCTGAACAGGAATACAAACAACCTAGGGCCAGTTTCACCCTTATAACGGGTTCTTCAGACATGTAGAGCTTGATTCCAGTGGCAACTTGAGTACAGGACCCATCGCCCCTATGGCATTAACTGCAACAACAACAAGGTGATTGATGGCATGCTTGAATTAATCCCAGCCACTGGCAACTGCTCTACCCGGTAGATGAGCCCATAACTAGGACAAAACTGGTCATGGTTTGCTTGTGCTCCAATTCAGGGAGTACCTTGCTTGGCAGTTCAGGCTGGACTGTTCCTATTGGAACAGGGTCAATACTGCTTTGCATATAGCTGGGTCCACACTGAGGTGGCATGGTGTGCAAAATCATGGAGGATTACCAGTGGCTGAGATTAATTCAACCACTCCACCCATCATTGTTTTGCATTCTTATTGTATGCATGAGTGAGCATGGGTCAAGGCCTTAACAGATGTGATATTGTTATTATAATCCTAAAAATGACCATAAGTGTGCCTGTTAGAACTGACGCCATCTTTTATCATGGACACATTTCTTAAATTGCCTTCCCTTTCACACAGTAGCCTTTTATACACATTTGCGTGTGTTATAATGTTGGATTCTTTTAGCTGAAACTGCTTCGCTTATAGATTCTGCTTTGTCTAACATTATCATGATTCATTGAACACCGCATACAAGGCCTTGACACACATTGTGCTAATGTTGTACTATTTTTCATATGGCTATCTATAGACCACTATAATGCTGGCTTGTACAGGACTCGCAAGGAGGCTTTTCATTATAAATAAATAAGCATTTCCGGTTTTAGGCAGTGAAGCAATATTTAGATATTGACAAGGTCTCTGTTTGATGAAGCTTTGGCCCAGCAGTTTGCTGACATCTTTGCAAAGGTATACCACTTGTGACCATGATGGGGACTTATATTCTTTCCCATCAGGTAACCGGTATTGGCTCATCCAGTGCGGGCCTTCTTAGCTGTTCATACACACCCTCGCCCTAGACACTTAGGATAGGGACTGCATAGTGGGAGTATGACAAATTCTCTATACTGTTTTTTATGCCTGCATATATACATTGTTTTACCACCATGAGGGAACTTTTTATTCTGTTCACCATTCTGGTGCTTCTAATAACTTTCATTTGCTTCTATCTATTGATCATTGCAGCACATATATTTTATACAACAATCAATACATATTGAAAATGCTCCTCTGTGTATTCCTTGTATATTTCTCTGAGAGTACTGGAGCACAAGTGACTGAGCAAATTCTGTTCTAGATCTGTTCCCACACTCCCTGGGGGACCAGGGTTGTCATGTTCAGTGGTTGCCAGGACCATTTGCTTCCCGCCTGGGTTTAGGGGGCCTTATTGTGGCACTGTGAGCTAGATGGTCTATAAGACAACATATCCTGAGAGGGTGCATAGAATTAGTCTGCAGTCTGGCACCATCCCAATGTTTATGCTGTCCACGAACACGCAGTTCCTAATGGAAACTACACAGCAAACCCATATGAGCTTCGTGTCAGGGCTGGGTTTCATTGTGGGAGCAATGCCCACAGTCAATACAGAATTACTACCATTGTGTCAGTGCAGGCATTTCTCAGGAATAGGCACCATCAGTGCCACAGCTGTCTGGTAGGAATTACTGGGATCATGCCATGGTCAGTACTGTGCTTGTGGTAGGCATGAACATTATGTCAAGAATTACCAGCATTAATTCAAGAACGTCATTCTAATGCTGATGTCAGCATTATGCCAGTAACAGTTGCCATTATGATGTCCACAGTACACAAAGAACTACCATCATTATGTCAGTATCTGCATTTTGCTGTGAGTGGGCACAGCTATGCCACTGATGCCTAAATTAGACCTATAATGTTTATTGTGAGGAAACGGGCTATTAGTTGTGTGAACTGCACAAGAAGTGGAGTTGCATTCGCCCTCCACTCTGGGTTAAACACCCCTTGTAGTGCCTAACTTCATAAGGGTAGCCGAGCAGAGCAGTCCAAGTCCTAATAAGGAGAGGTGGTGTGGGCTATTAATCACCATTCACAGGCACGCAATAATAACACTCAATGAATGATTGGTCAGTCAGTACTTTTTCTTTAGAAAAAGGGAAAGAACATTTATTATACACACACACACACACACTACTAAATGCCACGTATTATACATAATGTGGATGGAAACACCTTTGGCAATATTATATTTGACCCTCAAGGGTCATTGCCTCAAAATTCACAGTACACGCCCCTCGCATACAATACAGCACATAACCATATATGGGGGTGTCATTTTAAATGAGGTCCCTGTTAAAGATTGGAATCACATATTATGGTAATACCTCATTCCATCGCTGACTTCAGTAACCATAATCCCTCTGCATTTATTAAGAATAGTCAAGCATTGCAATCATGTGCCCACATTACCAGTAATACCACATGACATTCTCTTCTGTACTTATAAGTAACCAGGCATTGCAATAAGGTGCTTGCACCATCATCAATAATAAACATTGCAGCCTATCAGGAATAAATATTACTATCAGCATTAACAACACTTAAATAAAGCATTGTCATCAATATTTTGAATAACACTTTTGAGTAAAGTAATTTCTAATACATTTATTTATTTATTTAAATGTATATGGCAGCGCACAGCGACCCAAAAGGGTTTCCCGGCGCTATCACGAAACAACTGAGAAAGAGAGAAACCTATTGGCTGAAAAGCCAGGTTTTGAGAGACTTTCGAAACAATATAAGATTTGATTGAATGCGTAGAGACAGAGGAAGAGTATTCCATAATACAGGGCCTAAGTACGAAAAAGAGCGACCGCCCATACGAGAGAGTCTAACCCTAGGGACCTGAAATGTGGCTTGTGTAGAGGACCGAAGAGTGTGAGAGGGTGTATAGGGACAGGCTAAGTGTTGCAAATAGGGAGGGGCTCTGTCATGCTTGATACGAAACATGTAGGTCAAGGCCTTAAACCTCACAGGTTTCTCGACCGACAGCCAATGAAGGTCTTGAATTAAATTGGAGGTCGGGTTAGTTCTGGAGGCCCGACACAATAGTCTGGTGGCAGAATTATGTACTCGCTGCAACTTGCGCGTTACATCTTTATTAGCTCCTAGGTAGAGGATGTTACCATAGTCCAGCCTGGATGTAACGAGGGCCTGGACTACAGTTTTCTGGGTGGGGTCAGGTAGCATCCACACAATCTTCCTCAACCATTTCAAAATGGTGAAGTATGTTGCTGCAAACTTGGTAGCCTGTTGACGCATGGATAATGACTCGTCAATGATAAAACCAAGGTTGCGGACCTGAGAGGAAGGTTGCGGGAACGCCCCCAATTCTGTGGTCCAATGCTGGGGGCCCCAGAGGAATCTATCTTTGCCAAAAACCAGAACCTCGTTTTTTTCACCATTGAGTTTTAAAAAGTTGGCATTCATCCAGGACACCACTTTGCTGAGCCCTGTCTTAAGAGAGGAAGGCTCTGCGGATTTACCTGCTGAGAGAGAGAAAATGATCTGGGTGTTGTCAGCATAAGAGAATAATGACAAGCCAGGTTCCTCTACAATAGCTGCCAGAGGTCTAACATAAATGTTAAATAGCAGGGGGCTGAGAATGGATCCCTCTGGAACCCCATAATGTGAAGAGTAGACTTTAGATTTGGCAGTGAAAGAGAAAACCTGAAATGTACGGTTCGTGAGGAAGGAAATAAGCCAACTTACGGCTGAGCCAGTGACCCCAGTGGAAAGAAGGGCCTTGATAAGTACGGTGTGGGAAACCGTATCAAAGGCGGCACTTGAGTCTAATAACAATAAAGCCATCGTGTCACCAGCATCCAGATTCTGTCGCAGCATCTCAGTGACACCTAAAAGTGTGGTCTCGATGGAATAGCCAGTTCCAAAACCGGACTGGGAAGGATGAAGAAGCCCATTTGTTTCAATAAATTTGGATAATTGGCAGTTGATATGTCTCTCCAGAACTTTTCAGAGAGCAGGAAGCAGGGAAATTGGGCGATAGTTTGAAGGGAGCGCAGTGTCAGAGTTGACCTTTTTTAGAAGTGGAATGACCATTGCGTGCTTCCAGTCCAAAGGGACGAAAGATTCCATTAGAGATGTATTGAGAAGTTCCAAGATGTATTGAAGGGACGGTAATTCAAGCTGCTGTAGTACTGTAATGGGCAAGATGTCACATGGAGAGCACGATTTAATTTTGCTTAGATATTGTTTGAGTGACATCATATCTAGTAGGGACCAGGTGTCAAGAATATTCATAGGGTCCGTGGTAGTTACAACACGGCATTCGGGCAGAGGGTCAGCTTGGGCAAAGGTCGGGATGGACGGCAAAGTAGAGGGAGGAATATTGCCAGCCAAAGAGGAAAAGAGTGTTTCCACTTTATTTAAGAAGAATTGGGCGAGATCCTCACATTGCAAACTTACAGCAGCACTCATCCTCCTAGACCTCTCTGCCGGCTTCGACACCGTCTGCCAAGGTAAACACTAAGCGCACGCCTCCATACCGCAGGAATCCGAGACAAGGCTCTGGATTGGACCACCTCCTTCCTCTCTGGCAGAACCCAGAGCTTGCGCCTCCCCCCATTCCATTCCAAAGCCACCGATATCATCTGTGGCGTACCCAAGGGATCCTCCCTCAGCCTGACGCTGTTCAACATTTACATGGCCCCGCTCGCACACGTAGCCGGACAGCACGACCTTAACATAATCTCCTACGCCAACGACACTCAGCTGATCCTCTACCTCACCAAGGACCCCATCACCGCCAAAGCCAACCTCCACGAAGGAATGAAGGCCGTCGCCGACTGGATGAAGACCAGCCGTCTGAAGCTGAACTTGGACAAGACGGAGGTCCTCATCCTCGGCTCCAACCCTTCAGCCTGGGATGACTCCTGGTGGCCGACAGCGCTGGGGGCAGCCACGACACCCACTGACCATGCACACAACCTGAGAATCATCCTCGACTCAACGCTTTCAATGACCAAGCAAGTCAACGCCGCCTCCTCCTCCTGCTTCAACACCGCTCCGCAAGATCTACAGATGAATCCCTACAGATACAAGAAAGACAGTCACCCAAGCCCTCGTCAGCAGCAGACTCGACTACGGAAACGCCCTCTATGCGGGAGCTCCGACCAAGCTCATCAAACGACTACAACGCATCCAAAAAGCCTCGGCTCGACTGATCCTCGATGCACCACGCCACGGCCACATCACCCCCCACCTGAGAAACCTGCACTGGCTCCCCGTCAACAAGAGGATATCCTTCAAGCTCCTCACCCACGCACACAAGGCACTCCACAAGACCGGCCCAGCCTACCTGAACAGACGGCTCTCCTTCTACATCCCCAACCACCAGCTACGCTCCGCCGACCTCTCACTCGCGACCGTCCCGCGCATCCGAAGAACAACCACCGGTAGGAGATCCTTCTCCCACCTCGCCGCCAAGACATGGAACACCCTCCCACTGAGCCTATGACAGACCCAAGACCTGCTGACCTTCAGGAGGATACTCAAGACCTGGCTATTCGATCAGAAGCGCCCCCCCAGCGCCTTGAGACCCTCACGGGTATGTAGTGCGTTTTACAAATTATTGATTGATTTATTGATTGATTGATTGAATGTCTCCCTTTGTGTGGGGTGGCTTTTGTTCCTGTTTTTGAAGTGAAATGTAATTATATCTGCACAGCAGGGTATAAAAATACCTGGGTTCTGATCTGGAGCTGATTCAGAGAAATATAACAACCCTGGGTAATCCATAAGCTGTACAGATGTCTTTTTGGAACTCTCATATTTGTGGTTGGTATACAGATTCCAACCCAGTTCTATAGGTCGCTGGTCGGTGTAGGCCAATGGGAAGCAAAACTACACTCTAAAGCAGTCTTCCCCATAGTTGTACAAGAGAGTGTGACTGCAAACAAGACAGTAAACCACACTCACTTTCCCTATGAGTGTACACTAACATGGGTCTACCCCAAGTCAATATCCAATCTTACAGAGTCCCCTCTGTGCCAGGCTATCTGTGGGCATTTACTGTGCTATGCACCACAGAAGTCTCACATGTGCAGCTCCCACACATGCACATGAGCTCATGCGTGACCAACCAGGTGTCCCCTACTGTGTTGCAGGAGCCTTGCTTTAAAAGGAGGGCACTGGCCGAAAACACCTGCAGTCCATTTACAGTGTATTTACTGTGGGTGATTCTCCAGTAGAGGGGCCCATCCACAGTTAAAGGATAGCATACCAGGTGATCAATAAGCAAGGAAATGTGGGTGATATTGATGGGCAGTACCATCACCTTATAGGTACCCTTCTTAACTGTCACCTTCAAACACACCTGCATGCAAAGACAGATGTATAGTATACTAAAAGTGACACACTTAGTGCAAGCCACCCTAACATAACATTCCTAAAACAAAGGCAGGTATGCACATTGCCAATGCTCCTCTCTCCACGGCACCAAAAAAAGGTAAGCCTGTGGCACTTTCTTTCAACACAAAGTTCATGATTAATTATGCCTTTTAAAAATGTTCACATAAACCCAACTAATGCCCCAATATAATGCATTCATACACTAAACCAGTAGTACAACACAGTATATCAGAACAACAGATAACAACACACTACGAAACACTCTACAAAAATAATGTTCTCATCCAAAAGCAAGCACAACACAATTACATTGTTGTGCTGTTTATTGTGTTATTCATATTGCATTGTTGCACAAGTCTTGCATTATTGTTTTGCTTTTTACAAGTAGTGTGTTATGTTCATGTTTTGGCAAGTTTTGTTCCTCTTATTTTGTTGTGTGGTGATAGTGTGTTTGTTGTTTTGTATTTTTTAGTTGTTCCAGTGTGTGTCTGTGTATGCATGCATGTGTGTGTGCTCTGTGTTATTGTGTTGATACTGATATTTATAAATTAGCAGTTATTGTATTTTGTTGTGTCTGGTGCCATGTTATTTCTGTGCACATGCATTATTTGTTGTCTTGTGTGTTGTTTTGTTATTTTCTTATATCTTGAGTAGTTGTGAAACATTCTACTGGAGTGTTGTGTAAAGTTTTTTGCTGTTGTGAGATTGTTGTTGCCTTGTGTCGTGTTGCTATTCTGTGGTGTCTTGTCTGGCATTGTATAGTTTGTTTTTGCTTTTTACAGCTAGGTTTCATTCATGTGTGTTGCTTTGTGAGTGTGTGTTACTTTTTTATTGTGCTCTAGAGTCTGTTGTATCATGTGTAGTGGTGTACACTGTTGCTGTGTGTGTTCTTGTCTTGCTGTGTTACTGTGTTCCTATTGTGATGCTATTCAGCTTTTATTTTTTGTGTTGTCTGTTTCATTTGAAATGTTGATTTTTGTACTGTTGTGTGCTTGTATCCTGGTGGTGTGTTAGTGTTGTATTGTGGTGGTGTAATATGGTGTGCTTTGTCCTTACTGCAGTCCATCTGCAGTGTGGGGTTATAGCCTAACACCGGGTTTTAGTGCAGTGTTAGGAATGATAGATCAGGTATAGTGGTGCTATGGTTATTCAGTGGTAAAAGGACTGTAGTGCAGTAGTGGTGTGTTTGGATAATGTAGTGGTGTTAAGTGATAGTGCATTGATGTAGATAGTATTGTAGTAGTGGCAGTGACTAATATTGTGGTAATATTGGGCGGCGCTATGGTTATGTTGCGGAGATGTACAGTGATGGGTCACAATGTAATGATAGAGTATGATAGGGTGATTTGTCCGCACCTGGTGCTATTAGAAGGTTTTGAAGTGGTAGTTGCATGGTGGCATTGAGAGTTAGATGCTATGTGTTGATTTAGTGGTAGTGTGGGCAGAAATGAAGAATTGGATTGTGTTTTAAGATGTTTAATAGTGGTGAGGGTGGTACTGACATTGTGCGGCTTATTACAAAGTTGGGCAGACTCACATCAGCCTAACACGGTTGCGTATTGGGAACCTCCCGACCTTGGTTGGTGGTTCCAACTGCAGTATTTGGAAACATCAATTTTTCAATGAAAGCTTGTGTGGCGGGCAGAAAAGGCCCACAGCACAAGCTTCCATTGAAAAATGTGTCTTTTTCAGGTGCCTGCCACATGGTGCAGGGATGTGTAGGAGGCACCAGAGCGGAGGGCCAGGTGGAAAGGGGGCCCTGAAAGGAGCCCCCAATGTTGCTTTCAGACAGCCTTTCCATGTCAGAAAGGCTGACAAGGAATGGCTGTCGGAAACCGACATCATAATCCTGATAGCGGAGTCGCTGTCATTAAGGCATTATAAAGGGTTTCCAACACTGCCGGAAAACGTCAGACGGTCCCTACACCTGCTGCCCCTGACTGCACGCATTGTAATGCATTGGTCGGACCGCAGCAGCAGATGGCGATTGGACCCTAACCAATGAGCCAACGGTTACGGTCCGACCAACATCGTAATTGGCCCCTAAGTGTTTAGTAGTATGATTGTGCAAGTTGTAGTTCAGTGATAAGTGGTAGTGCAGGGCTGTAGGTGTAGAGTGGAGCTGACATGGATGTGTAGTGACAGTGCATGTGCTGGGCGTAGTAGTGCGATGATGGGTGCAGTATTTGGACTCATGCAAAATTGTTTCGGTGTCAGTAAAGACCTTAAATTTCACAATACTCAAAAATTGCAAAATTGCATAAACATAGGTGTGAACCTGTGCACAGTTTTTCACAAAGGAAGCTTGGTATAAGAGAACAAGTCATAAGTTCGACCAGAAAATGTCTACCAGATTCCATTAACGGGATCTTGCAAGTTTTTTTGGAGTCTAAGTACCTTCTCACATTTTATTATACATAAATCATAATGGAATTCATTTTGTGTAATCGCAATTTAAAAAGTCACAATTTTGTACACCTCAAGTAGTACTGAGATCATTTCAGATGGTAGTGTAAATGTGGGGAGAGTAGTATAATAGTAGAGTGTTGCAGTACAAGGGTACTGAATTGTAGTGCACCGCCATGAGGTTTTTTTTTTTATCTCAATAAGTTGTTTTATTGTTTTTACATACACGTAATCATACACATAAAACATAAAACATACACTTCTCATGGAAAACTTGTTACAGGGTTTCAGCCAGGGCTCGCTGAGTTGTGTGGCGCTATTTTACAGGTTTTTCCTTGCAAAGTTGACCCCCTTATCCAATTGTCTCCTTATAAGGTAGGGGGGAGTTGCGGAGAAGTAAGAAGGGAGAAAGGAGAAAGTAAGAAGAAAAAATACAAGAAGTTTGCTATTCTTGCATTTGTCTTGGCTCCCTAAAGTGGGGGTATGCTGTACTCAGGCTGGTGCCTTTGTGTTGGTATTGTTTATGGCAGGTCATAAGTGTCCAAGTATTTGTCTAGGGCCTCCTACATGCCCCTGTGCGGTTGCTTCCATGGTGATTGTTGGAGGACGGTTGTGTCTGCCCCCCTAGGTATGTCACCCAGTTGAGCCAGCCCTTGAACGTTGCCTCGGAGGTGTCTTTCCATTTGGTGAGGACTATTTTTACCGCCGCGGTGATTAGCAGGTCTACCAGGTCTCTGTCTTGTTGTGAGTCTAGCTCAGTGGTTAGGAACGCAGTTGTGAGGGAGGCAAATTCTGGTTTGATTGTACATCCTAGTGTTTTGTTAATGAAATTGAAGATTTTAGCCCAGAAATCTCCTCTGACCTTGGACCAGTGGTATAGTAGGTGTGCAAGGTCGCCCTTCTCCTTGTCACAGTTCCAGCAAAGGTCATTTTCTCTGAGCCCTGAAGTCGCCAGACGGGCTGGTGTCCAATAGATATTGTGCATCAGCCAGAATTCTGATTGTGCTAGTGTTGGGGTTATTTTGTTTTGTGTGGGGGAAGACCATAGAAGTTGTTGTTCTCTCTCGCTGAGCGTAGTCCCTAGCTCTTACTCCCAGTGTGCGGTTGCCTTTTTGCTTAGTTTTGTGGTGCCGGGTAGCAATAGGTGGTATAGGTGTGACACCTGGTGACCTGTTCTGTTAATGTTAGTCATGTACTGGATGATGGAGGGTTTGTGCTTATTGAGTTACGCTTTCGACAAGGCGGTTCTAATCTTAAGGAAGTTGTGGAATTCTAGCTCAGGGAGGTTAAGCTTTGTTTTTAGCATGTTAAAGGTGGCTGGGTTATCTTCCACATCTAGTTGGTTGGGGTAGGAGATGCCCTTTCTTTTCCATGTCTCTATGGATAACGGTTTTCCCCTGTATGTTATCTTCCGGTTCCCTCACAGTGATTCCCATCTCATGTTTTTTATGCTGATGTCCATTTTCTGGTCTACTTTGAGTAGGGTATTGCGTGTGTTTTTGGCTCCTGGCTGTTTATGGTTATGGGCTCCTGGCTGTTTAGTAAGCTCCTCTCAATCTTGAGCCACGCTGGCGTATAATCTTATTCAGGGAGAACCCAGTATGCCCCTTGTTTTGCCAGGAAGGCAGTTTGGAACGTTTTGAGATCTGCAAGGTTTAATCCCCCCAGCTTCTTATGCAGCCTTAATTTCTTCAGGCTTATCCTCACTCTATTATCTCTCCACGGGAATTTGTTTGTTGTTCCTTAACGAATTGTATACCCAGGTATTTAACAAAACCAGTCTGCCACGCAAGGCCCGAATCCCCTAGTGTTTCTTTAGTGGTGTGGATATTAAGGGGTTTACATTCCGATTTGTCTATGTTTAGCTTGTATCCAGAGTGGCTAGAATACCTTCCTATGGACTTCATTAGGGCATTAATAGATAGGTGGGGACTCTCCGTGAGTATGAGGATTTCATCCACGTATGCGGCTAGTTTAACTGTCACATCATTGATGGTAAAACCCCTCATCTCTTCATTGGCCCCGATATCTCTGATCAGCGGCTCTAGGGCCAGCAGGAACAGTGAGGGCGACTGAGGACAGCCCTGTCTTGTCCCCTGCTGCAGGCTGATCTGTTCTGAAACCACTCCATTGAATACTATCCTCACGCTAGGGTTTTTGTATAGGGCCATTACTTTGTTTGTGATGCCTCCCTCAGGTTGAAAGTTTGCATGCATTGCTCCAGGAAGGGCCAGGATACCCTATCAAATGCTTTCTCAGCGTCTAATGTTATCGGCACCGCTGGCTCCTCAGTCGCTGCTGCTTGCTCTAATATGTGACACAGGAGCGTTGTGTTGTCGTGCGACATTCGCGCCTTTAGGAATCCTACTTGCGCATTGCTTATTGCCTTTGGCAGTACCCTGTTCAGTCTTGAGGCCAGTATTTTCGCATAGATTTTACAATCGACATTGATTAGTGAGATAGGCCTATAGTTTTGGGGTAGCTGTGTGTTTTTGCCTTCCTTTGGTATTACTACTATGTTCGCTTCCGACATGGTCAGAGTCACCGCTCCTGCCTTGTCTAGGTGGTTGAAAGTTTTGTTCATGGTAGGGGTCAATAGGCCTAGAAATGTTTTATAAAATGAGGCAGTGTAGCCATCCGGGCCCGGGGCCTTGGTTTCCTTAAGAGACTTCACTACCCCCTCAATTTCTGCTTCGCTTATCTCTTGTCCTAGGGTGTGTGCTTCCTCGTCTGTTATCTTTGGTAGGCTTAGTCTTTCCAGGTACCCGGTGCTTCCTTCCTCATCCAATGACTGGTCTTTATTGTATAGGTCCTGATTAAATTCGCGGAACATTTTTAGTATCTCTTTGTGCCTTGTGTGTGTGATGTTTTTCGAGTCAGTGATCGATGATATGGTGTGTTGTTTTTGCTTATGCTTTTGGTGAGAGGCTAGAATCCTCCCTGCCTTGTTTGCTTCACAGAGGTTGATTGCCTCATACTTGTTTACCCACAGTCCTGCCCTTGCACTCAGGATTTTATTGTATTCGTATTTCCTCCTTGTGAGCACTGCTAAGGTGGAGCTGTTCTTTGGGTCTGTGATGTGGGCTGTTTCTGGTCTTTTTATCTCTTCTTCCAGTTGATCTAGTTGTGCTTTTGCCCTCTTATTCATTTTTCCCTTAATCTCTATTATTGTGCCCCTGATTGTAGCCTTAAGTGCCTCCCATACGGACCTAGGGTCCAATGTCAGGTGTGTCGTTGAGTCTTACGTATTCTTTAATGTCTTCTTCTATTTTACTTTTGTTACTCTCATCTATATGGACATCACTGTTGGACCTCCATCTATGTGGCAGATCTTCGTTGTGACGTCTGCTCAGCAGTAGGCTGATGCATGAGTGGTCTGAGATAGTCCTAGCCGCTATATCTGAATGGTCTATTAAGTGTGTGTGGGTGCTTGATATTAAAATGTAATCTATTCTACTGTAGGAGTTGTGAGGGTTGGAGTAGAATGTGTAGTCTCTGGTTACTGGGTGTTGTAATCGCCAAAGGTCCTTGAGATTGTATTTGTTGCAGATGTTCTTTAAGGTGACTTGCGCTTTGGGCGGTAGAGAATGGCAGTGTGACTGTCTGTCTAGTGTATGGTCTAATGCTAGGTTGAAATCACCTGCCAGAACTAGTAATTCATTCTGAGGGATTGTCTCCAGTCTCCTCGAGACCCCCTCCCAAAATTCTGGGTCATCTTTGTTCTGCCCTTATATGTTAGCGATATGAAAGGTCTCTTCCCCTCTTTTCAGCTGTGTGATATGTATCCTCCCTTTCTCGTCGCTTTGTTGGTCAACTATGTTAATGTTGGAGTTGCTAGCCACCAGTGTAATCACCCCCTGCTTCTTCCCAGATGCTGGGGAGCAGGCCATCTGCCCGATCTACCTCGCACTTAATCTTTGTGAGTCTTCTAATGTGAGTCTGGTTTCCTGCAGTATTAGAACATCCCTTTGGTCTTTGCTAGATAGTCCAGGGTCTTTTTCCTTTTTACTGGGTGGTCGAGGCCTTTAACATTTAGAGACACTTTTAGGCTTGTCGCTATTGAGTAACTGCTGGTATGTGTCATTGGTGCTTGGGGCCAATTGCCTTTTTCCCATCGTGTCTGGGAATGGTTAAATCATGTTTCACTTTTATTAGCAGTGTGTGGTATCTGTGGTTTGTTTTGCCAGGCACACTCCCTCCCCCCCAGGGTCCGATTCCATGTTCCTTCTTGTAAGTGTAGGAAAAGTGGATAGTAAAGTGGTGATGGGGTTTTGTAGTCTAGTGTAACAGTGCAAGGGTCTAGATGTGATTGTAGCATGGGGTGGTAGTGTGGGGGCATTGGGCAGAAGTGCAGTGCCAGGCTTGTAATACCATAGTGTGGAGTTGGTGATCATGTGGGGTAGATGATATTGTGGGGGAAGAGTCAAATTTGGTCATGTGCTTTCAACGAGACTTGACACCGGTGCGATGAGGATATTCCAGAGAATAGAAACCGACAGACACAAGTGTTTCTCTGATCAGGAGCTTACACAATGAGCTGACTACCTTCTTCAGCATCAGATGTTACGAATCACACAGTAGATTCGTAGGCCAACCAATAAAGAAACCAACTACTGCACACCCACGACATAAGAAATCCAGGTAGAATGAAGACCTTTATCACTGGCTCTTCCGCGTCTAAAACTGGAATATCCTCATCGCCCCAATACCAAGACTTGTTGAAAGCACATGAACAAATTTTACTCTTTCCTCACAATATCATCTACCCCCATGAAAGGAGATTACTAACTCAAGATCTTCCGCGATGTAAAGAAATCCTGTTCTGTGCAAATTAGGAAGAGCACCGTTCATTCATGGTCCCCAGGTCACTTCTGTCCTGATGAGACCCTTGCACTGCAAGTAGGGATGAAACGTCGTCGACAATAGCAAAGGCTAGTCAAACAGTAAAAGCATCTGAAAAAAATCTGGCGGTTCCTTTTATGTATCAGGAAATACATCTTCCGACATCCTTGTCTATATCAATAACCCTTTTTTTAAGTCACTGAATTGTCACTTATTTCTCAGACCTGGTTATGGTCATTTTACTTGGGGTCCTTTCCTTCCTTCTATCACTACTTGTCTAAAATCACCACTCCCGACTTTAATGTGTCAAAATAAATATATGTTTAAAGTAAAAACATATATCTTGCAGAACAATTTATTTGTGCTTTATACTTAATAAACAAATAACTCAGTTCTGCTGAATTGAGTTGAAAGTTAGGCAATGATTGGGCTACTTGATTTAATTTATGTTTAAATACATTTTTAGGCAGATATTTCTGTTCAATCATCTGTTTTTGATTTAACCAACAAAGAATAAAATCATGGTAACACGTAATTGTTTTTGAAATGAGTTCCATGTGAACACTTGTTATAAGTTAATTCTTAATACCCAGTTCTCATGGACAGAGGGGTTGCTCTTGTTATTGGCAGTCACTGCCGGCGTGACCTGTGGGTGGGGGGGGGGCAGGGTCATGCTGGGAAAGGGGGTCATGCAAGGGGGGGATAATTTAATTAAAAAATATATAGATAATTAAACGTACCTTTCCGATGACACGGTTCCGCGTCTTCTAAGCTCTACTGCTCTCCAGGAACAAGAAGCAGAAGCAGGCAGCCTGGCTTCCCCCCACCCTAAGCCAATCACAACGCAGCTCAAGCAGCGTTGTGATTGGTTGGTACGCAGACTAGCCAGGGGCTAATGGGGAGGCCATTTTCTCCATGTGAGCTACATGCAGCCTACATGGAGAAAAGGCAGAGTGAGCATGACTAGTTTGGGCGGCCTCAGGGGGCCGACCAAACCGTCTTTGCGCACTCGGGAGTGGGCAAGCACACCACTCCTCCCCTCCTCTCAGAGGATAGAATAGAAGATAGAATAGAAGTAAACACCAGCATGCAAAGCGCTATTGCTTACAATACCAGTCTTTGTCGAACAAATTACGATGACTGTGTGTGTGTGTGTATAGTGGATTTAAGGGAACTTTAGAAAGAAGTGTGAAGATCAAAACTGCCTAAGCATACTTTTCCAAGTCCAGAAAGGGGCACCCCATAACAATTTGAAAGGGACATGAAGCCTCAGGGGATTGTGTTTCTCGTCATCACCTAATCGACAGCGTGAACACGCAATAGATTAGATGCTGTGCCTGTCATTGGGAAACAGCGTTTACAACGCTGTTGGTACAATGCGATGCCATTACAACATGGTCAGTACAATGACCGCATTGTTACTACGCCTACCATTGCAATGCAAGTCATTACAATGACTTGCTGCAGAGGGTTTAGGTGTTGAATTTGCAATCCAACACCTTCCCTACTGTTGCACAGACTGGCGTTGGAATAGTAAATTATACTATTCCAAACTCCAGCGCCCCCTACAGAAAGTCGTTGTAATGACTTGCGTAGTAATGGTATGCGTGGTAACAATGCGGTCGTTGTCCTAACCGCGTTGTAAAGACATATCTCGTAAACGCATGCCTTGCAACGTCATATATTCTTGTCATCCCTTCTCCCGACCATCTTGAAAGCCTTACTTAGAACTTCCAGAATAAAGGAAAGATCCTTTGTGCTGCCACCTTTTACAGCCGTGTGTGGCTGCCATGGAAGCAGCCTTACAGTGCTGTGAAGTAGCGAGAATGCATACACTGCATGTGTAGGAACATTTAACATCCATGTGGCCATAAAGCTGAATTCCGGAAAATGGTGTCATGAGTCCCCATGGGTGGGTGGATGAAGGTCAACAGTTTGAAACACTAGCCTAGGATATGCTCAGTCTCTTGGGTCGCTGACTCACCCCACAGTGTCCTGTTCGTGGCCCCCAACCCGATTGTTAGTAGGTCGCAAGTGTGTTTATGACCGAGTTTTACCAGAATTATATGTTCGATTCGTAATCGAGAGACTCATGTTTTTAAGCTATGAATGTCACATTATGGTACTTGTACTTCTATTTATTCCAGTCAAAATTAGATTCAGGACTACACCTACCAAAATGTAAAGAAAACCTGCTCTGGATGAACTAATTAAGCGTGAAACTGGGAAACTTGAGATATCCTAATCAAAGTTGGCAAAGTTGTACTACAGCAAAAAAAAAAGTGAATGGAAAATTCTGCACAAAAGTAAGATATCTGAGCGAAGCATGTTCAACCCCCCCTTTTTTAAGTAGTGTTATGGCCTAAATCAACGCAGGCATGCTTTTAGATTCTTATTACTTTTACATAATTATGAAGTGTTTTTTAATGTATGCACATTTTTAAAGGCTGCCACCCGGGCACAAACTTTGATGCCCTGAAGAGATATGCTGCTGCAATTTGGTACTGTATGATATATTTTATCTTTTTAGCTGCGACATTTTGTGTACTGGTCAAATTTTTAATGTTATGATGCAAAATGTTTTGCTCTTTTTATTAAATAACTTTTATCGATGCAATAATGCTGCCGAATAGAATTGAATTGAATTGAATTGAAATAAGCAAGGAATAATAAGTTGCAACTATCTAAGTAAGCTGGCGCTTACCCTGACTATGTAGGTCGGCTAAACTTCATAGATATATGAGCAAAAGAAAAGTCTGTACCTCGAAACAGCTTAGAATTAAAAGGTGTACTCATATAACAGTTTTATTTCCCCACAATTTTACGAAATTTAATGGAAGGTGCAATGTACCTATAGATTGCACAGCATACTAGTTTAGTTGGAATCCATTGAAGGTACAGCGAAACAGATCTGCATTGTCTGATATTTAGGGTTCTAAGCATTGGAGCACAAATAGACTTTCTGTGTGCTCTATATATATATATTTTTTTTGTTGCAGAGTTTCATATAGCGCGAACTTGACCCGAACTGAATCAGGTATCAGAGCGCATTACATAGCACCAGTTACGTTACATGAGGACACACATTAATTTTTGTTCGGCACGGGGAGATTAAGGGCCAGATGTAGGAGCCCTAATACCGGTCGGAAACGGCCGATTTCGGCCGTTTCCAACCGGTATTATGGTTTTCAGATGTAGGGGGCTGAAAATTACAGAATCGGTATATTTACCGATTCGGTAAAATTACCGATTCAGTAAATTACCGATTCGGTAAATTACCGATTCGGTAAATATACCGATTCTGTAATTACAAATGTAGGTGGCACACTTTACAGTGCCACAGGCCCTTAAGAGTCGGTATTTTACCATCAATCCTATTGTGTGGTAAAATAGCGAATTCAGGTGTGCATGCAATTACAATACAATACAGTACAATACAATATACCCAGGGCCTGTAAAATTAAATGCTGCTAGTGGGCCTGCAGCACTGCTTATGCCACCCAGTGATGTAGCCTTTCAAACCTGCCTCAGGCCTGCCACTGAAGAGCCTTCGTGCGCAGTTTACTGCCACATTTGACTTGGCATTTAAAACTGCTTGCCAAGTCTTACACCTCCCTTTTACTACATATATGTCACTCCTAAGGTAGGTCAAAGGAAGCCCTATGGGCAGGGCGCTGTGTTAGTAAAAGGTATGACATGTGCCTTTTATTGTGTTACATGTACTGGTAGTGACAAACAGTCTATGTTGTTTCTCACTACTGTGAGGCCTACTCTTCTCATAGGCTAGCATTGGGAGTTCTTTTATTTGTGTTTGAGTTGTGATTCCTGATCTGAAAAGAGTAGTGTTGCCATGTTTGGCATGTTAAGAATGGTAGTGAAAAAACCTGCCTAATGGTGTAGTTGGATTTTACATTACTACTTTAGAAATACTACTTTTAGAAAGTGGGCATTTCTCTGTGTTTATGACTCTTTGTGCTTTACAGTCTGACTCCAATCCTTGTCTGGGCCTGGGTGACAGTTACACTTTGTGCATACTTTCCAGACAGCCATCACACAGGAAGGGGTGGGAGTGACAGGGTTACGTCTGCATTCATCTGCCTACTGATGGTGTTCCTGGTCTGGGAGAGAGAGGGGCATTAACGCATTACATTAGTATAGGCTGTGTCCTGCCCTCACATAAACAGCTGATTTAGCCTTTACCCATGTCTGGAGCCAGGGCTGGGGTGGAAACGTAGTGCTGTGCACCTCTAAGGTTTACTTTGAAATCCTCCCTGGAACAAAGACAATTTTGAGCATGAGTACATGGGCTCTGACCCCATAATTTTAGAAACTGCAGGGATTTCTAAACAGATGCTGCTGGCTCTACACTTTGCACACTGCCAGAAGGAACTGCTCTGCTGCCATGAGGGACTGCCCCTTTGCTAACTGCTCGGCTGTGCAGGCCTGTTGCTTGCTGTGTGCTGTGCTTCAGGAGAGACTGCCACTTTCCAACCTGCTCCATGTGTTGACCGGCTGCCTGCTACCTTTATGGACCGTGCATACCACCACCAGTGTTCTTCAAGGGCTTGTTGGCTTACCCCCTGTTTTCCTGCAACTTCAGTACCACTAAAGGTTGCATTGCTGCACCTCTGCCATGGGACTCTGATGCTGGAGAGTCTGGCACGAGGTTGCTGGTTGATGAGCCGTGCTCACTTGCTCCTCAATATTTATGCCCTCTGTGGGTTGACGCACTCCCTTGTATCTGGTGAGGTAGAGTCTTCAGGATTTCCTAGTGTGGTCGCTGTGTAGGAATAGCTTGTCTTGCCTGCCTGCAGTGCCAGCATGAGGAGCAGTTGGTGTTGTGCTCTAGTGCCCCTTCCCAACGAAGGAAATCATGACAAATGGTCAGCTGCAGAGAGGTACAGTACGAAGGTGCCCGCTCTTTCTACGCAGCATTGCCGTTGTTCCAAGGAAATCCCCATGTGAGGCCCCTCATGTTGAGGAGCCGCAGCGCCACTGAGAAGCACACTCAGGAAGGCCATGTCAGCAACAGCACTAACTACCAGCATATGTTCTGCCCAGAAGGGTTCCCGTATCGGGGAGCCCCTACCGATGCCCAAGAATAACGAGCGGCCCGGGAACAGTTCCCCCTTCTCTGCCCAAAGTACTGCTCTTCTGCAACTGCTACGATCTGAGCTGAGTTGCGGTACCCGGGCGAGGCAGCCCAAAGCCTGGAGAGGTCTCCGTAATGCTCTCTGAGGAGAGGGGGCTGAAGCAGCTTCACCTCACATATGCGGCCAGCTAGTTATCAGAATTGGCACAGATACAGTGTTTTGAGGCAACTGTGAATATACTACTCCAGCGAGGTCTCCCAGCTGAAATCTACAGCATGTGCTCCCCACCCATTTGTGACTTACCTTGAGGTTAATTGTTCTGTGCTTGTGACATTACAGGGCGGGTACTCGACGAGGCACCCCCTCACCCCAATCAGGACCGTGCCGCATCTAAAAACACTGGGAATTCCGAATTGCTGATAATAGGCACGCAGATGCTGTTGTGCCCTACATTTGGAGCCTACCCTATGTATTTATGACAACATATGGTGAGTTATGTGTTTTCTCTTTCTCTTTCGCAAACCTGACTGCTGCATTACATGCCCTAATGTACTAATGTATGTTGTTTTGAGTCTTGCACTGTCGGGATAGCATGATCTCCACTGCACTTATGACTCATGTCATTTTGTTCTACGTGTTATGTACAATATCCATACTAATATTATAAAGAGAGAGCCCAAACCTTTGAGGCGGGTAATCTCAGTAACCATAGCACCAATCACAACACCCAATACAGCGTTTGAAAGGGCAGTTGCAGCAGAAGGACGTAGGCTATGCAGACAGATAACATTTTTTATAAATAAATTGCAAAAAACTACATCATCCAGAAGGCCGAGGGCCAAAATAACATCAAACAGGAAATTATGTAATAATGTGACTCACTATATTGAGACTGAGAGCCTGGAGCCAAATTGATCGTGAACAAGGGATATGCTATCCCGAAACGCGTAGATTTGTGCCTGCCTGCTTGAGAAACTCCATGCTGTGAGGATTAAATAAAAAAACACATAAGTGAAGACAAATGCAAGTTCGTCCCGTTTTACTCCCAGCTGGGGGAATTGGTTGTGTATTTAAATGCGGCATGGTTCTGTCGCGGGGATTTACGAACCGGCGAGAGAGCGCTGCAAATTCTGGCGAAAAGGAACCGAGGGGTATCAACATATATATATATATATATATATATATATATATATATATATATATATATATATATATATATATATATTACCTACTGGCGGTCGCCAGTAGGTATATATAGTTAGGATTTTTTCTCTATGGGTTTTTTGAAAATTCTATGTCTAATAACTTTGGCGTTTGTGGACGGAATTGGCTGAAATTTTCAGGAAAATGGCACATTTTGTTTCTGAGCAGCCCTTGAAAATTTGGGGGGGGTTCGTCCAGTGGGGGCCGAGAAAAAAGGGGGGTCCCAAAACGTGTTTTTAACATTGAGTTTTCCATAGGGCGGTTGGCCTCACTTTTAGCCCGAACGGCTGAATGGATTTGCACGAAACTTGGCAAAATTGTAGGGACTGGTAGCCCGATGTGCCTTTTGTAGGTCTCAATATATGTGCTCCAGTGGATTTTGAGAAATTAACGTTTAAAAAAAGATATATATCTGTAAGCGCGGACTGGGCAGCGCACTGGTTCGCGGACTTTTCGCGCAACGGAGCTTTGTGAAGCGAAGCTGATTGGTTCTCCGGCGTCTGTCAACATTCCAAACAGTCCGTAGCGGCCGCCATCTTGTCTCTCGGTAGGATCGAGAGACAAGAGGAGGTCAAAACAAAGGGGGAAATAACTATAAGGGGGCATAGTAGATCCTCGCTGACCCCCTAGGTTTGATGTGGAGGTTTTAAAAGGGCCCCGCGGGGCAAAAAAAAATAATAATAATAATAATTGAACGGCTGAATGGATTTGCACGAAACTTGGCAAAATATTAGGGACTGGTAGCCCGATGTGCCTTTGCTAGGTCTCAATATATGTGCTCCAGTGGATTTTGAGAAATTAACGTTCAAAAAAAGATATATATCTGTAACAGCGCTCCGCTTCGCGTAACGGAGGTTTGCGAAGCTGATTGGTCATTCTGTCACTGGGCTATAGTTGGGCTACATCTGGCTGATATTTGGGCTACATTTGTTTTTTTGTATGTCTGGCGGCCATCTTTGGGCTACATTGGGCTTCATTGGGCTACATTCGGCTAATTAGCAAATAGCTCATCGCAAACTAGGAATGGTAAAGAATCGCTATTTATTCCTTAAAGTTCGCTATTTAGGAAATGCAAAAAACTTTGATGATACATATGGCGGTTCATCTCTAACAAGATAAGAAGCATAGGGATACATTTATGATGACTGGCGCATCACCAGGGATGTGTTAGTCATTCTGTGCCGCTGTTCCGTCACCTATGGTGTGCTGCATTTACAATGCGGCGCATCATGGGGCAAAAACAGCACAGATGCGTGATGTATCTGTGCCGTAAAGGTGGCGCATTGCTGGAGTTGTATCGCGAGTGTGATGAAGCTCCAGCAAGGGTCGGGGGTGCCCCTGTCGCAGGGTTTCTGTTCTCACACAGAACTGTGGACAGAGGATTGGAACCTCGGCGAATTAGGGTGTCCCAAAACTCACGTTAGTAATCAAAAACTCCTTAGCAAGCTAGGTACAGTGTCACATTGGATATAACAAACTCTCAATGTTTAGACAATCCAGAATATGAACTTATAGTACCTCAGGATACGTGGAACTCATGAACAGTCGGTCGTTATAGATTTCTTAGAAACCAGAACATGGAGTTAAGAAGAACAGATGTGTATTTGAAATGTTTATTTACTAATGCCGTCTTCTCAGGCGTAGTACCTTAGATAATAAAAGTACACATATTATCAGTAGCAAAATTACCAGCATAGTTACTAGTACATAAAAAGTGAATGGTGATAGTATGTTAACATGCTGTAAATGAATAAGAGTTAGCAACACTTATAAGCAGCCGCGGGCCGTGGAGGGAGTTACGTTGAGGCAGGGAGGCGGGGAGGGGGAGAAGCAGGGTGGAGAATACAAGTACACATATTATCAGTAGCAAAATTACCAGCATAGTTACTAGTACATAAAAAGCGAATGGTGACAGTATGTTAACATGCTGTAAATGAATAAGAGTTAGCAACACTTATAAGCAGCCGCGGGCCGTGGAGGGAGTTACGGTGGGGCAGGGAGGCGGGGAGGGGGAGGGGCAAGGTAGAGAGGGCTCCACCCTGCTTCTCCCCCTCCCCGCCTCCCTGCTTCACCGTAACTCCCTCCACGGCCCGCGGCTGCTTATATCTCACCCTCCCTAATACACATATTATATTATTTGCTAAGAAGGTCTCTTTGTGTTGGTTTAGGGCGTGCCCATACTTTAGTGTCTTAGATTTGAAGGAATCACATCAGCATACACCAGCTCTCTCTTCATGTGAACCGCATCAACTGTTGTGTATGTGTGTTCGGCAAAGCAATATAAAACCCGCCTCATGCCCAGAATTGGCAGAAGTTGCACTTATGTTATGAGTATGAAGTCGTGGAGATCAGACCTCATAACAATTCTGTATCGTGTTGTTCTTGAAACTTTAGCACTCGCTGTACAGATATAGTTTAACAAGTAAAGCAGATAGTAGACCAATAACATATTATTCTCATGTAAACCACGATGAACTACTAGGTGGAAAGCTAAAGCAACAACTAAGTGTCGTGTGCAGAAGTTGCAAAAAAGGAAAAATGGCGTTTAAACCGGTAATGAGCCCATGCTAACTTAACACGGTGTAAAGATATCCAGGACCTAGATGACACCTCCTCATGATCCGGAAACGAACTGAATAAGATAATAGAAGTGCCATCTCATGAGAGCAGATTGCAAGTTTATATGTGGACGGTCCGCAAGGTAAAGCATTAAAAATCTAGGAAAATTTAATGCTAAAGAAAAATAAAACAGCCAAGTACTTTATCGAGTCTTAAGCCAATAGGCAAGGTAAATAATAAAAACTTGACAAATAAGTCAATGAATTGTCAATGAAATGCTAGTACTCAGCATATCAAACATGAAAAAGGTCTATGACATAACTGTGTATGCAAAATAAGCTGCAACAGCCTCCAATAGGAAGTCACCGTCTTCATCCGAAAACAGTTCAGCCATCCAATTTAAAAGCGGAAAAGAACATACGTGCTCTCCCAGCACCGGATCCTCTATCACCATCAGAGGACAGCTCGGTGGGTTTTCAAGAAAGCTCTGTTCCAAGAAAGACTGTGCTGCCGCCAGTAAATTCCAGGGACCAAGTAGTCCATGCATCAATGCCACAGCCATAATCCTTTCGCCAGGACAAACCAACTCGTGAGTAATGATAGGAGTCATCAGCTGATTAAAGTCGACGTCAGGAGAAACCGGTCCGCAGAGACACAAATCAATGGCCCAATCGAAATCACAGGTCAGGCAGTGAAATACAGGCTGGACACAGGTGAAGTAGGAGAACCGAAAAGATAATCCATATGCCGTGCTTAATATCGCCAACGGCATTGTGCCATAATATTCTAGCATGCGATTGCGGAACAGTGTCAGCAGCTGCAGGGTCGGAGGTTGCATAGGAGGGACATCCATATTTAAAAATGTAAAAAAGCACAAGAGCGTCCGCTGGTAATGCAAGTAAAAATGCCAATCCACGAACCAGAGTGCAGAAAATACAATGAAAGGAAGCAGGGATGACTCCAAAGATTTTCTCAAATGAAGTGACGAGACCACTGGTAACAACTTTAAAAAAGTGCACCAGGGACTTTGTGGAGGATGCGTTAAAGATAGTCGGAAACATGTTGCTGAAATTGAAAGGCAAATGTTAATTGAAAAAGGTTTTGCACCTCTGTATGGGTGTTCGCTATGTGAAGTACGAAAGTTTCACGGGCCGAACTCAAGGCCACCTCTCTCTGAGACAAAAGAGCTCTTATTCTTGCCATGCCGTTGAAACGTGTCTCAAGGTTGGTATTTGTGGCCAGATTGAAAACTCCCTATGTTCATGTGTGGGAGGAAATAGAACATTTCTGCAGCAAATAACCCGTTCACTTACTGTTACGATAAAAGGAATACTTTTAATTAACTCAGAACAATCTTCATTATTGAGCATCAAATAACTACCATTTTCCAACAACTTGAACGTGGGGATGATAGCAGGAACTGGCGTGCCTTGCAACACGCAAGCCATATTTGGTCGGTGTTTGTTGCATGAACCGTGTAAATGTATGTGCCTACACATTAGTGAATGATCTGGCGTCTCAGTGCATTCCTCTCCATTCAGATAAACTTCTTGATCATCTTTGAAACATCTGTATGTGTATGGAAGCGACCAGACCTCATGAAGAAAAGCACTACCTAAAGGTTCATAACGACCTATTGGTATATATTTCATACAATTTGAAAACTTATATAAAGCAAAAGGCAGCGTTATTAAACCGTGGATAAGGCATGTTGCCAAAAAACCCGCAATCCTCTGCTGATGATGTCACTGAGCATGTCATGAATGATGTAATATGTGACATCATCAGCAGTGGATTACGGGTAATGGTATCTCTAGTTTACTCCCTTATAGCTGTCTTTCTTTTAACATAAGTGTCTGTTTCCTTCCCTTATACTTACTGTTTTTGGGTCGCTTCCGGTTCGCGTACCCGCGAGCGAACTGGGAAGCGAACTAAGAGAAATAGAGGTTGGCACAGTTCCAAATATTGTACCAATTTTTTAATAACGGGGAGGTAGTTCTGAAAAGAACTTTTTTTTTTATTTTTCTGAACATTTTTTTACTGTTTTTGAATTTTTCGGAACAGTTTTATATTTTTTTGGGTTTTTCTTGGAGGGGGCAATGAAAACGATTCATTGTAAAGGGCTCAACAGGAGCAACAAAACAAAAAAAAGAAGTATTTATTATTTTGGGCGTTTCGGACAAACTTGCATATGATAGTCAATAGCTCTGTTGATCAGAGTGATGCTTTTTTCTCCGTAGGAAATGAATCCATCGCAAAATGCGCAGATGTGTTTTACATCACCAAATCTCATTTGTATATTTGGCACCATCTCCCTGCCCTCTGGTCCCGTTACTTCCGGTACAACAGATCTTCTGGCCATAATAGGGAGATTATCTAGGTCGTTCCGAAACTGTGCAGCACTGTAGTTGTTAGGATGCCACCTAGTCATATGGCGATGCATTGTGTAGTTTCCGAAACTGTATTTTTTGTCGGTCCCTCTGGACAGTCTATCTTGACATATAAGGCAAGTTACGTATCTTGCATTTACTTTTTTCTGACCTTTGGGAATTTTAAAAAATTGCCAAATGAAGTTTTCTTTCCGGTGAGACGTCCTGGGCTGCTCAGGCAAAAACAGCCTCTCTTCGTGCTCGTCCTCCTGTTCCTCTTCTTCTTCTTCTTGTTGAATTACAACTTGAGCAGGTGGTCCACTCTTCCTTGGATGTGGTGGAGGTGGTGGGGAAGCACCAGCTGAAGCTACTAAAGAAGCCATTGCTCAGTGATCACAAAGGGTCTTTCTCTCACAATGATGAAAGTCAGAGTGAGGAAAGAAGGAGGGATTTTCATCATTTGGGAAAAACAAGAGTTCTCAACCAATCAAAAGTGTTCATTTTAGATTATATGACCTAGTCTTACATCATTAGGAAACCAAAAGTGAAATGAACCAATGAAAAGTGTTATTACCAAGTCACATGACTTGCTGTGTTTACGTTAAGCGCTTTGCAGGGCCTCCCGGTTTGCTTCTAGAAACCTGCGCTTTGCGACTCGCTTCGCGTACCAGTTCGCTAACGTAGCACGTCATATGACGTATCACGCGACAACGTGAAACGTCATGCGGACGGGAGGCGTCACGATGTTGTTTTCTAACGCGGCACTTGCGGTAAAGAAACGTTTACCGGCTCGCGGTCTATTTCGCGGCATCAAGGTCAGCTAACGGGAAGCTTCCCGATTCGCGAAGCGGGAACGAAGAAAAAAAAATATTTTAAAAAAAAATTATTCATAAACATATAAAATATATTTTTGGATTTAAAGAAGAATACATTTTACAGCTACAGATATTAGCTGTTAAAAAACCAATGAAATTCACAGAAAAAACCATAGGTTATAGACCATATATAGTTAGGAATTAGCATTTACAAAACCTTGAAAATTCACTGAAAAAACCATAGGTTATAGACCATATATAGTTAGGAATTAGCATTTAAAAAACCTTATTTTACTCACACAAAACCATTGAAATTCCATATATAGTTAGTTGCACTAACTATATATCGCGCACCCGCAATCCACTGCTGATGATGTCACATATTACATCATTCATGACATGGTCAGTGACATCACTGATTACATCACTGATGACATCTCAAATGACATCACTGATGACATCACTGATGACAACATCCAGTGACTATGTTTCTGTAAAGTTAAAATATGTCTTACATATTGAAGAATGAGTGGATGTATAAGTGTCTGAATGAAGGTTTTAGTAGGTGCGTGATTGACTGTATGAGTGAGTGATTAAATGCGTCTTACTGAATGCACGGGTTAGTGACTAAACTGTCTGAAAGTGTGCATCAGTATGTCTGTTGTTGTGCAAGCTGCTGCATGTGTTGATCAGTAGCTATATAAGTAGCTATATGGGTTATGGATTGGTTGCACAAGTATTTGTATGGGAGACTGAGTG
This sequence comes from Lissotriton helveticus, assembly GCF_964261635.1. NCBI lineage: Eukaryota > Metazoa > Chordata > Amphibia > Caudata > Salamandridae > Lissotriton > Lissotriton helveticus. The sequence continues at coordinate 1,307,641,478 of NC_136061.1, forward strand.
TGTGTATGGCTGGCTGGGAGGTGTGTGACTCTGTGCAGATCAATGTGTACTTGTATCAGTGATTCTATAAGAGAGTAACTATGTGTTAGTATATGTTTCAAAAATGTAAGGTGTTCTGTGTTTAACTGTATAGATGAGAAAATGGAAGTGTGATTGATTCTTTTCAGGACTGACTAGGTGTGTGAGTAACTCCATGGATGAGTGGCAGAGTGTGAGTGTCTGTATAGGTGTATGAGTGCATATGATAGTGTTGTAAAGATGAGTGATTGTATGTATGAATGATTGTATGAGTGAATGTGTGTGTAGACATAGGAATCAGTGAGTGCGTATGTAGTAACTAGTATTGGTGTGTCAATGGTTTCAAAAATGATACTCTCTATTTAACACTGGGTGTAACGGAGGTTATATTACAGTGTGAGGAGATGCATTGTATTATGACATGAATGATATAATCAGTGATGTGATCATTGATGTCAAGTGAGATGTCATCAGTGATGTCATTTGAGATGTCATCAGTGATGTCATCAGTGATGTCATTTGAGATGTCATCAGTGATGTAATCAGTGATGTCACTGACCATGTCATGAATGATGTAATATGTGACATCATCAGCAGTGGATTGCGGGTGCGCGATATATAGTTAGTGCAACTAACTATATATGGAATTTCAATGGTTTTGTGTGAGTAAAATAAGGTTTTTTAAATGCTAATTCCTAACTATATATGGTCTATAACCTATGGTTTTTTCAGTGAATATATATATATATTACCTACTGGCGATAGCCAGTAGGTATATATAGTTAGGATTGTTTTCCATAGGGAAATCGCAACATTCTATTGGGAATCACTTTGGCGCCGGTTGAGGAATCTTCCTGAAAGGGAAGGAGTGGAGTGCCGCGAGGCAAAGGTAAGGAAAATTTCAGGAAGATTCCTCAACCGGCGCCAAAGTTATTCCCAATAGAATGTTGCGATTTCCCTATGGAAAACAATCCTAACTATATATACCTACTGGCTATCGCCAGTAGGTAATATATATATATATATATATATATATATATATATATATATATATATATATATATATATATATATATATATATATTAAAGTTTGGGGGGGATTCATCAAGCGGGGGCGGAGATAAAAGGGGGGTCCCAAAACGTGTTTTCCCCATGTTAATTTCTATAGGGCGGTTGGACTCACTTTTAGCCCGAACGGCTGAATGGTTTTCCACCAAACTTGGCAAAATTGTAGGGAATGGTAGCCCGATGTGCCTTTGCTATGTCTCAAGATATGTGCTCCAGTGGTTTTTACGAAAATTAACTTTGAAAAAATATATATTGGGCTACATTGGGCTATATATATGTTAGAGCCCAAATGTAGCCCAATGTAGCCCAATGTAGCCCAATGTAGCCCAAAGATGGCCACCAGAGATAAAAAAAACAAATGTAGCCCAAATATCAGCCAGATGTAGCCCAACTATAGCCCAATGACAGAATGTCCCAGAGTGTTCTAAAGAACAACTAGAGCGCTAACAGTCTTACTTATGACACAAGTATGGCACACCTGAAGTCATCTTGATTGGAATAAAGTGTTAACACTTAAAACATTTCATTTGCAAAGGAACGAAATGAGGGGGTTCATTTTGCCATAGAAATTATGATTAGTGCTGACGAAAGAAAAATTAGGGCACATTTTGAGTGACTTCTCAAATCCTCTTATATTTCATTAAAAAAATTCTGATATGCAGTCTCCCAAGATGGCCACCAGAGACAAAAAAAGAGCCCAAATGTAGCCCAAATATCAGCCAGATGTAGCCCAACTATAGCCCAATGACAGAATGTCCCAGAGTGTTCTAAAGAACAACTAGAACGCTAACAGTCTTACTTATGACAAAAGTATGGCACACCTGAAGTCATCTTGATTGGAATAAAGTAGTAACACTTAATACATTTAATTTGAAAAGGAACAAAATGAGGGGTTTCATTTTGCCATAGAAATTATATATATATATATATATTCACTGAAAAAACCATAGGTTACACACCAGTTATAGTTGCATTTAAAAAACCTTTTGAAATTCACTGAAAAAACCATAGGTTTCACACCAGTTATAGTTAGCTGGAAATTTTACTCGCATAAAACCATTGAAATTCCCACGTTATAGTTAGTTGGACTCACTATAACTTGCACGTCTGCAATGCACTGCTGATGACGTCACATATTACATCACTCATGCATATATTTAAATATTTAAACATTACTCGCTAATATATGTATTCACTAAGATACACTTAATAAGCCAGTTAACCAATCAATTTTTTTTTAAAAACACTGAAAAAAACCATAGGTTTCAGGCCTTATATAGTTAGGAATTAGCATTTAAAAAACCTTTGAAATTCACTGAAAAAACCATAGGTTTCAGGCCTTATATAGTTAGGAATTAGCATTTAAAAAACCTTTGAAATTCACTGAAAAAACCATAGGTTTCATGCCTTATATAGTTAGGAATCAGCATTTAAAAACCCTTTGAAATTCACTGAAAAAACCATAGGTTTCAGGCCTTATATAGTTAGGAATTAGCGTTTAAAAAAAACATTGAAATTCACTGAAAAAACCATAGGTTTCAGGAGTTATATAGTTAGAAATTCGTTTTTAAAAAACCTTTGAAATTCACTCAAAAAACTATAAGTTTTAGTGGTGTTATAGTTAGCTGGACATTTTACTCATACAAAACCAATGAAATTGCTCCTATATAGTTAGTTGTACTAACTATATTTCGCGCACCCGCAATCCACTGCTGATGATGTCACATATTAGATCATTCATGACATGGTCAGTGACATCACTGAAACCTATGGTTTTTTCAGTGAACATATATATATATATATATATATATATATATATATATATATATATATTTTTTTTTTTTAAGTTTGTACACAGATGACACTGACGAAGCCTTGTGCGAAACGCGTCTGTTGAGGGTGCTGGGGGGTTTGGAAATAAAATGAACTAAGAACACCGACACTGGAGTGCTGGCCGTTTTTATCCTGGAACCGATTTCTAGGAGTGTGTTGCAAATATATATATATATATATATATATATATATATATATTGCGCTCGAACTCTTCGTCGTTCCAAGAAAAGATGCAGCACTCAAGGGGGGGTTTGTGAAATCTCGGTAGGATTTATTAGGGGAAAGAACCGCACAGACGCGTTTCGGCGTAAGCCTTCGTCAGTGTATCAATTCTGACTCAAAATCAACATGTTAATAACGTTTTCTTACAATGAATGATATCAACATAGGACTAACCCCTCAGACATCCACATGAACGCCATCTTGGAATGTCCGTGTCAGACGTTATTCCACCTAAGAAAATGATTTATCATCCACTGATCAGCTTCGTATTCATGTAAAGAGGGTATGTTACTTTCAAAATTGTCACAAGATTTTGACAAGAAATAAAGCCGTGGATCGGCTAATGTCCTATGTTCAAGATGTCTCATTATGACTATAACATTCACTGCACTAAAAATAACACCACAATTGATCAAAAATCAACATTGATTGGATCAAAATATTCGAGCCATTACTGAAGGCATTGTTGAAATTACTTGCGTTAATTCAATTAATAAATTCAATGTGCTCGACTAAAGAGTTTTCAATGTGCTTGACTTAAAAATTCTCATGCAAAAGGTTCAGTTCAAATCACAGTAACATTATTTTCAAAATAGTATTCTCCATGCCCTGCAATAACGTCATAGATGGTGGTTAGGTGCAGGGCAGACCTCAGACAAGGCAAAAGACAAAGCAAAGCGGATCAAAACAAAAGAAGGAATTTTACAGGTTGGAACAAAGACTCAGTGTCCCTTCTCTATCTACATGTATCTCTCATTTCTCCTATTCTATCCCTCACCCAGACAGAGATGGGAGATTATAGATACGATAAATCCAGTAGTGACATGATAATGGAAAGTCCCTATTCTATCATTTAAAGGGGACCCTTACCCGGATAATGGTCCACTTGTTACATTATAACAAAGGAAGGGAGGTCTCCTTTTAAATCCAGTCAGGGACAAGGAGTAGTGGATTGAAGAAATCTCAGTGGGTCCCTAACTAGCCATTAATTTGGGAGAAGAGGACATGTAATCAATAAAGAGAAAGTTCTCATAGCTCTTAAGGACACACTATTACCACATGTATATTGAATCACATAAAAAGATACACACCGATAAAAATCATCACAAAATATGTATAGAAAAATTGTACAATTTATTAAGAGAGTCATACAGTCATAAAACAATTTTCTTTTAAAAACATTTTAGTGCCATAGAAAAACAGCAAAAAAATTGTGTCAATCAATATAAGAAATATTTAAAAACATATATTTGTTACAAAAATTGTCGACGCAGCGTTTCGGTTAAACGATAGGACCTTCATCAGGACAGGGTTCTAGTTCAGAAAAAACATACAATTCGACACAAAATCTATTTTTGTCTTTTTTTATACATAAATCATCATTAGAATATAATATAATCCTTGGTCAATAGATTCAGGGCACAACAACAATCTCTTAAGTTTCATTAGACATGTGGTACCGGTGCTTTAAGGCAAAAACAACAATGGGAGGGGGCCTTTGGTCATACGTTTTCAAAAAACCACTAATTTGATATATTGGGAGAATCATGGGATGTTTAAAAGATCCATATTTATCACAATAATTACACCAACTGCCTTCTAAGGTACAGTTAGTTTTACACCCCTTTAGACAGAATGGGCAAAAATGGGTCATTGTGAACAAATACTATCTTGATCAAGCTAAAAACAATTTAAGAACTATGACAGTCTGTAATTACCTTATAAAATCAGTGTTGTGTGGATGGTCCCACGTTACCACCACATTGGTCAATCTTAAATCCAAACTCTTTCTTTTGTATGGATGTTTAGAACACTATTATATTCATTAATAGTGAGCAACACACTGAATCTAAACAAAAAAATAATAATAAAGGTAGTCTTTAGTGGAACTCCTGCTTTGCAGATTTAGCTCCATCTCTTGGAGCCCCTCAAAAGATTTTTCCTATATTTACCTTGTCAATCATGAATACTTTTCTAGAATCAAGGGAGCCACCAAATTCGTATAAATGTTATAAATTCACCTGGTGGGAGTAACAAAAAAAGGGGTATTTTTACTGATCACACTATCTTTATATATTAATACCAGACATAAATGATTGATGATTAATCACTTACCCATGAATATGGGAAATAGGCCAATTGATGCAGCGCCTAGCTGGGTGCACTTGATACTTGTGCCGATTCTGATACGCTTTAATTTATTGGCGTGATTTCCTTCTGTTTCCCCATGAGCCGAGTTTTCAATTTTGTCGTGCTCTATGGACAATAAGCAATGATTCGTATTGAGGTCTTCATTTGGTTATATACTTTCTAGAACTACTATGCTGTTCAACATCAGATAGAGCTTCCTCTCTCTTTATTTGCAGAGCTAGTTTCTGTGCGAAAAGATTTTTGTCGCTTGAAAGATATCGTTTTATATCTATATTCCCGTTTTTGTGTTTGTGTTGTTATCAGAGACTTCTTGTCACCCCATATGATTATTACTAACTTCAGGCTTACTACTTTTGCTGTCCCTATACCCCGTATGATTTAAGAATAGCCACAGAGATTTCCTTCTTTTACTGTTGTATCGTGTTGGCTAAAAATAGCATGTCAAGCATTGTGCTACGCTCTATTCTATGCAGTTTTAAAAAAAACATAGGGAAAAATAAGGCTATATTCTAACGATTTTAAGTGGCATGTCGAACATTATACCACGCTTTATCCTGTACTGTCATAATGAAAACTAGAAGTTTACAATTACAAAAGAATGGAGGTTTAAACTAATGGTTTGAAAATATATTTCAAGCATTATACTACGTTCTAACTTATGCGCTTTTAAAGTAACTGGAGTTGCTAAAGAGTTACGCTATCCTTCCTCTTACCTTCAAAAATCGAGTCGGCCTCCCTGCTCCTCTTGTGTCTCTTCGTATTCGGAAACTAACAAACACTCGCTGAATGCGTTTACATGTGCTGAGATGCCCTTTCAGCTGTGTGTCATTTAGTCCGGAAAGGTTCATCATTTCCTGTGCGCCCACCCTCGAAACAGAACTACTGGAGTAGTTTTATAGAGTTTATTATAATTTTTTTGTTTAGATTCAGTGTGTTGCTCACTATTAATGAATATAATAGTGTTCTAAACATCCATACAAAAGAAGGAGTTTGGATTTAAGATTGACCAATGTGGTGGTAACGTGGGACCATCCACACAACACTGATTTTATAAGGTAATTACAGACTGTCATAGTTCTTAAATTGTTTTTAGCTTGATCAAGATAGTATTTGTTCACAATGACCCATTTTTGCCCATTCTGTCTAAAGGGGTGTAAAACTAACTGTACCTTAGAAGGCAGTTGGTGTTAATTATTGTGATAAATGTGGATCTTTTAAACATTCCATGATTCTCCCAATATATCAAATTAGTGGTTTTTTGAAAACGTATGACCAAAGGCCCCCTCCCATTGTTGTTTTTGCCTTAAAGCACCGGTACCACATGTCTAATGAAACTTAAGAGATTGTTGTTGTGCCCTGAATCTATTGACCAAGGATTATATTATATACTAATGATGATTTATGTATAACAAAAAGACAAAAATAGATTTTGTGTCTAATTGTATGTTTTTTCTGAACTAGAACCCTGTCCAGATGAAGGTCCTATCGTTTAACCGAAACGCTGCGTCGACAATTTTTGTAACGAATATATGTTTTTAAATATTTCTTATATTGATTGACACAATTTTTTAACTGTTTTTCTATGACACTAAAATGTTTTTAAAAGAAAATTGTTTTATGACTGTATGACTCTCTTAATAAATTGTACCACGTGTTACATTGTCACTTCCCTAGATGGAATGCCATTTCTTCTCCACTGTAAAGTCCTCCAGGATATTTGGTGGAGAGGTCTATGATGTACCTTGACTGTAACCTGCTGAGTCTCCTCAGGCGGTCGCCTCCTCTAACATTAGGTGGGGCAATGTCCAACCCAAAGAATTGGAGTTTGTCCCGATCCTTTCCATGCTCTTCAGCGAAGTGCCGGGCAACCGGATAGGCGAGATCCGCCTTTTCGATTGCCCGCAGGTGCTCCAATATCCTCAGTTTGAGTTCCTTAATTGCACTGCCGATGTAGCGAAGGCCACATGGGCAGATCAAACAGTACACTACAAACTGGGAGCTGCAGGTTATGAATCTCTTGATGGGAAGTGTTCTCCCTGTATCGGGTATGGTGTACAACAGCACTCTTCTGCTGCCGGCACAGGCTTCACAGCGCCCGCAGGGAAAAAATCCCATCATCTCTTTTAGGGTATTGGTTTTGGGTACGGGTTTCTCCAAGTGACTGGAGACCAACATGTCACCTAGTGATCTAGCTTTACTGAATGTTAATAGGGGATATGCAGGTAGATCTTCCTTCAATATGCTGTCCGTCTGCAATATGTGCCAGCTCTTATGTAGCATTGCTCTGAGATCATTGGCACCTGATGAGTAGGGGGTAATCAGTCTGAACTTCCCTTTGTTGGCACCTGCTTTTTTCTCACGACCACCTCTTTGATTATCGGTAGTCAATAAGGTTGCCCTATGTGTCTTTCTAACCTTCTTCAATGTAGTATTTAGAAGTTCTTCCCCATAACCCCTAATAGAAAAGCGCGCCATACATTCTGAGGCAGCCACCTTGAAAGGGATATGCTATCCCGAAACGTGTAGATTTGTGCCTGCCTGCTTGAGAAACTCCATGCTGTGAGGATTAAATAAAAAAACACATAAGTGAAGACAAATGCAGGTTGGTCCCGTTTTACTCCCAGCTGGGGAATTGGTTGTGGATTTAAATGCGGCGTGGTTCTGCCGCAGGGATTTACGAACCGGCAAGAGATGGCTGCAAATTCTGGCGAAAAGGAGCCGAGGGGTATATATATATATATATGTTCAGCAAGCTCCTCTGGTCCCCTAAATATATATATATATATATATATATATATATATATATATATATATATATATATATATATATATATATATATATATATATATATATATATATATATATATTTAGGGGACCAGAGGAGCTTGCTGAACTTTGGGACACTCGTACTTTGGGGTTTATTGCATAACATCATAGCCCGTGCTTGCTCCTATCCCCGCAATGCCTACCCACTCTTCAATTGCATTCTGGGACCTGTAGGCGATAACAACTTAGCGCCAAACGGGAGGCATATGCGTATGGATTGCACCTGGAGGGGTGGAGCGAGCACAGAACAGCGAGGGGGAGGCGAGTATTTATACCGACATATGAACTCCTTCACTGTTGCAAAATACCTCAGACGCTGAAAAAGGCTGACACTATGCCGAAATGCATTCGTCTGTACGGAGGTGTTCCTTAAATAAAGCTGGCTCCAAATGGCTCCCCTAGGCGGTCTCGTCTTTCTCTAAGGAGGGAGGTCTTGTTGGATATATATATATATATATATATATTTTTTTGTAAACAAAAGGCAAGAACGCGGCACTCCTCTTGAACACGATAATTTATTTAGGTCTCTTTGCAAAAACTCCTACGCGTTTCGAACTAACGTTAGTTCGAAACGCGTAGGAGTTTTTGCAAAGAGACCTAAATAAATTATCGTGTTCAAGAGGAGTGCCGCGTTCTTGCCTTTTGTTTACAAAATTACAGGGAGACACGTTCCCGGTCTCCAAACGCGTGCACCAACCTATGGAGTTCCCTCTGCTACGGGGACATTTGTGAAGAATATATATATATATATATATATATATATATATATATATATATATATATATATATATATATACTAGCAGCCCGTCCCGAAGTTGTCCGGGCACTTACATGCCACACACCGCGTCAGTGTCCGCTCCCGCCCGTCCCGACGTTGTCCGGGCACTTACACACCACACACTGCGTCAGTCTCCGCTCCCGTTCGTCCCGACTTTGTCTGGGCACTTAGACCCACACATCGTGTCAGTGTCAGCTCCCGCCGACGCTAGACGCACACAAACATGCGGGGCACTTACACGCCACACACCGCGTCAGTGTCCGCTCCCGCCGACGCCCCGACGCGATAGAACGCTATCCTGATGCCGATGCTACAGGCGTGAGTATCAGACCACACACGCCCACAACGCTAGACGACACGCCCAAAACGCAATTCGCGATGTGATAGAACGCTATCCTGACGCCGATGCTGCAGGCGTGAGTATCAGACCGCACACACCCACAACGCTAAACGACGCGCCCAAAATGCTATTCGCATGCTGTATAATTGCTTTTCACACGCCCACCCATGAGCTGGTGCCACTCCTACGGACTACTTTGCCCCACAATATTTTTTCCCCTTACAAAGTATATGTTGGGCTGCTGTATAGCCTATGTCCATCTGCTGCAACTCCCCTTTACAATGCTGTATTGGGTGTTGTGATTGGTGCTGTACTTCTTGAGCTTACCTGCCTCAAAGGTTTCAGCTCTCTCTTTATAATAGTAGTATGGATATGTCTATATCTATACTAATATTATAAAGAGAGAGCCCAAACCTTTGAGACGGGTAATCTCAGTAACCACAGCACCAATCACAACACCCAATACAGCGTTGGAAAGGGCAGTTGCAGCAGAAGGACATAGGCTATGCAGACGGCCACCATATACATTTAAAGGGTAAAAGAACCGTGCAAGCAAAGCAGTCCCTTGTGGGCGTGTCTGCGTTCTGCTGTGGGCGTGTGCTGGGGGCGTGACCAACGCTGGGGGGGTGTGGAACGTTCCGCCCTTCATGCCATGTGAGTTGTAATTGCGCTGCATCAAGGGGCATGCTGGGGGCTTGACACGCTGGGGCCGTGAAATACGCTGTGGGCGTGTGTCCGCACTGTGGGCGTGTGTCCGCCCTTCATGCCATGTGAAGCGCCAATTACGCAACTGCGCCGCATCAAGGGCCACGCTGGGAATGTGACAAACGCTGGGGGCGTGTGCTACGTTCCACACTTCATGCCATCTGGGTCGTACATTAATCAGATCGTCTGCTGTGGCCGTGTGCTGGGGGCGTCACAAAGGCGTTCACCTCGAAGCGTGGTAAGTAACCATTCGCAAGACTCCCTTGGGGGACTGCCCGTTGTCTCAGACATACTGGGGGTGCCAAATGCAGTGTGTGCCTTGGCCTGGGTGCGTCTGAAAGGGCCGAACGCAGTTTGTGGCTTGGCCTGGGTGCGTCTAAAAAGCACTCGGGAAGAAGAGCGTCGGTGTGGGTCATAAATAAAAAAAATAAGAACAGCGGGAAACAATCATTCAAGACTCACACAATTCTAATTGTTAGACAGTCGCCGCTGGCCCTCAAGCGGGGACACACGCGACTGAGCGTGTCTGTGGGGACAATTACTGCAGCCTCTCATGCGCGCTGTTACTGAACTATCACATTAAACCAAATTACACGCGCCTGCTAACATCAGCCAGGGCTGTAGCCGGGCTCAGGCAGCGGATCACTACACTAATTACATGCGCCTGCTAACATGAACCAGGGCTGCAGCTGGGCCTCAAGCGGGGGGGACACGCGCCTGCTAACATCAACCAGGGCTGCAGCTGGGCCTCAAGCGGGGGAACACGCGAATGACCGTATCTGAATACACACATTACACACATTCTATTTCATACCCGGACAACGTCGGGACGGCTGCTAGTACACTATATATTTATATAAACCTGTGTGCAGTCCCTTTTGCGGAGTATTCATTGTGTTACTGCTCTAAGTGTATTGCACAAACTCTTAACACATTGCCTATGATGACAAACCTGACCGCTCTACGCCAAGCTACCAGAGGGTAAACACAAGTTATCTCTAATGTGTAACTTGCTTGCCATGCCTAGAGTAGTGGATTCTGCCCAGCCTAGTGCATACCCTACCTAGCCAAACAGAACCTCTGTATCTCTCTCTCTCAGTCTCTCTCTCTTTCTTTTTTTACAGGCACTATCCAGCACCTTGCCCAATGCACTGTGCAGACTGCCAGGGCTTGTGTTATGCTCCTGCCCAATTAACTGGTGCGCTTTGGCTCCCCCCTCAAAGTCCTCATATGCTGCAGAGATTTCCCTTCCACAACTTCTTGCCATGCGGAAAGTTTCCCAGGTTAGCCCGGGCAGTTCTTACCGGGTGAGCTGAGACTGCCTCGATTTAATTCTGCAATATGGCCCCCCACTGGAAGAAAACAGCCCTGTCCCATGTTGGGGTTTAAACTAAACTTTAGAGAATCAAGAAAAATCAGAAGACTTCTTCAAACTGCACTGGTGTAGTAAAAATGGGTCACTCCTAATTATAATTATGAGCGCCCAAACCCTAGCATGTTTAGTCCTGTTGTTTGGCAACCCAGGTCTGTCACTCTCATAGCCCAGAGCACATTGGATGCTGTTAACAAGTCACTGCAGCAGAGCTCTTATGTTGCATCCACACAATGGATGGCAGTTCAGTTGTTGCCAAGACTTCCCACAGAGCAGTTACCTGCCTTGCACATGGACCACAACATGTCATCTCCAACGCTGTTTCACTTGCATGTGTTTTACTTTCTAGTGTTAACACATCGGGCATATAATCAACGTTGCTCACCTGTTTTGACATCCCAAAATCAGACATATCTACCAGCATAGAGCTCCACTCTGCAGCTTCAATCCAAAAAAAAGGATGTCCCCGGGTTATCTATTGAAACACCCAGGGTGTGTCCTAGGACTTTTGGGGCTTGGGCAGGAAGGGAATGTGTGAGGCCCCCTTGTTTGCATACAACGTGAAATCCCATCAAATGACATCATAGGGAGTGCCATCAATTGACTATGGTTGAGCGCCTTGGCTAGAAGCAACTTTCTTGGGGCGCATATCAGTAAAGCAAAAACATAAATACTAACACAAATAAAATAAGCACATATATATTGAATTTCAATTAACTGGAAATACATTATTATTCACACTGGATGCCTAGGTCTCTCCAGAACTTATAAGTTCAATCAACTGTTAACAATTTGTTTCCAGAATAGTGCATTACATAAGAATATGTGAATGCAGCATTTTATAGCACAAATCAATCCAAAAGGCTGTTAAGAACTGTACAGGGTCAAAGACACAGTCAGCATGTGATAGGAGGAATTGATGGTTTGTGGATCATGACTTCATCATGATTTCATGTTTTTTCTAACATTAAGTATTCGCAGTTTCCTAAATTGGAGCTGACTTGGGGCTGTCTGGATATGGGAATAACATTCCAGATCCTTGGGGCATAGATGGAAAAGACCTTTTTCTTTTGTTAACTCTTTTTAGCACATCTTCTTCTTCTTCTTCATTCTGAAGGTTTCCTTGCTGCAGGTATGTGGAGAACCACTGGAGAAGGTAAGCTGGTCATCCAAGAAGGCAGGGGTGTGAGTCATATAGTGCAAAACTAGCCAATCCTGCTGAGCACTGTACAAGTTCAATGACAAGCATAAAGTCAAGGAGTGATGGGGGTTTGTGGACTGTTGACGTATTGTGATAGCTTTGCAGATAATTCAGCTGAGCTTGAAGATGGTGCAGACCGGTAAGGAGGACCTGTGGAGTTCCATTACGGTGTTATGATGTGGTCATATTTCTTCACACCCTAGTGATGTGTGCTGCAGCATGTAGAATGCCCTTAAGTGGGCAGTGTTGATTACAATTTCAAGATTGTTTCCCAGATACACAGTGCAAGATAGGGTTTGTGCAAAAAAGATATGAAAGTTAATAATTAACCTCTGAAACTACCAGAGTACAATCATATGTAGGCTAAAGGGGTATAATGGTAGCGGCTTGAGCCATGGCTACAACACGCCTACCTACGTCATCTGAAGCCTTAAAATGTTCTGATACTAATACTTAGTATAAACTTACATGGTTTCAGATTACATTTAATTTTGGGAATTAGCATGATGCAGATTCAGTTAACAGATTTGAGATACATCTCCTTTCATTTATTTTCTCCTAATTTTGAACAACACCTGGAAAGACATGTTTAAATGCAATTAAATAATACTGCGAGCCAGACCCACTAACCAGTCCATTTCTTTGGGCCTCACAGTGCTGGACTATGGTTTTTTTGGGGGGGTTTTTCGGAGTTTTATATAGCGCGAACTAGAACCGAACCGAATCAGTTATCAGAGCGTTTTACATAGCACCAGTTACGTTACATGAGGACACACTTTCATTTTTTAGGCACGGGGAGATTAAGTGATTTGCCCAGAATCACAGGGGGTTTTTGGCGTTGTTACCGAGACTCGAACCCAGATCCCCAGGTCCGAGGTTGAGCGCCTTAGCCGTTAGGCCAACCCCTCTCCCCGGTTGAAAGGCCCATGGGATAGAGGCCACGCCTCTAGGGTTGTGTCTGGTCGGTAGTTTACTGTCATGGATATAATTTTCATGTCTAAAACAGAGCAAAAAATCTAAATATAACGCTAAGGAAATAACAATATAGAGCAAAATACATGTTCCTCATCAGCTAAGTAAAATCTCTCAAATTGGAAGTGCACAATAAAGACAAATTGTGTAAGCAGACGTCTTTAACTTGGGGCGAGGCTCCCCTGGTGGACCTCGATTTATCGTAGGGAGCATCAGCCAGAGCAGTGGCTGAGATTGTTTCAAGCATTCCATCTTTCGCTTTAGTGAGTTGCCCTAAGTGGGATGGATATGGCCAGACGTGGGTTCTGTGCACACTTTGTCACTGGAACCAAGCTATGAATGGTTGATGATCCCTAACTAGGGTGACACCTGTACTGGATTGCTTGTGTTCTCGACCAGCGACGACCTGACCTGGTAGTTCAATCTGGATTGTTCCATTAGAGTAGGGGCAAGACTGATTTGCATTTGGCTTGGTCCAACCTGTGGTGGTATGGTATGAAAACTAATGATGGAGTGGGATGCAGCCTGTGTAATAACCAGTTGCTGTGAATAATTCAAGCGTTCATCCATCACTTTTTGCATACTGTTTTTGTGGACAGTAAAATACAGCCATAATTCGGGTGCATTGGACCCATAACCTCAGAAGACCACAATCCCACTGCACGTGCTGCACAGTTGATCGCTATGCCCTTCAGACGGGTCTCTTGGCCTGGGCCTTGCAGTTAAGGACCAGCGCTGCAAGGCCCAAAACAGCAGGATTCCTCTTTTGGGCTATTTTAGCACTGGACCATGGCTGGTGGGCCTAGGGAAGGATGGACCTTTACTCACCTTCACAGCTCTGGATCATGACTGTGAGGTGCATGAGAGATGGGGCCAGTGGCATAGTAATGTAGCTATGGGCCCTGATGCAAGAAAATGATTTTGGACAGTAAAACCCAAGACAAATCTGGGTCCATTTGGTGTAGAACATCTATGAGCCCTAGTGCCACTTCACCTGCTGCACTACTGATAGCTACACCCCTGAGAGAGGCCCCTGATGAGCCTCACAGCCATACTGCTGATCTGATAAGCTCATGGACTGGTGCCTCTTCTCCTGAGAGTCCACTCACGGCTGCCTTCAATGCACAAGAGAGGGATGGTCTCTCTCAGGCCTCACATCTCTTAAACATGACTGCAGTGTCCATTGAAGAGAGGCAAGTAGTACAGCAATAGTGCCATGGGTGCTGGTGCAAATTAAAGTGCCCCCTCACTATTGTCCACCGACTGCACAGTAAAATCAAACCATATTTTGCCACTGCACCTGCTGCATGACTGACAGCTGTGGCCCTGACCGAAGGTTGTGCCCGGGTACGAAGAGAATGTGTTAAGCTATTCTAATTTGCCCACATAAGGCGGCACTCCCACACCCCCTGGGCTTCTCAGACATGGTGTAGCCCAAATAGGATTAGGGGAGAAGCTCACTATCCCATGGACCTCGCAGCACATAAGCATGGCTGCTAGTCCCAGGCGAGAGGGGCCCTCCCCATTGCCTGCCAATGATACACCACAGGCACATGGCACAGGGTAGGGGCCTCCACTCCCCTAGGCCTTGAAACCATACTTTGGTGCCGCGAGACCCAGGAGAGGGGACCCAGGATAAAGAAGCCCTCTACCATTGGTCTCACGCCAATAGTGTAGCACAGCAAGCCCAGGGGAAGAGTGTTCCCTTCCATGGACCACCTCACCATGACCCACAGCTGTAATGTCAATGGGGGTTTTGTTCCATCCTCTGGCCTCACAGCTATGATGTAGTGCTGCAAGGCCCATGGAGTGTGGCTCCACTTCCCTGGGCTTTACATCCATGGTCTGGTGCTGCCAGATCCTAAGAAAGAGAATCTCCTTCCATGGGCATCACAGCCTTGGATCCCAGCCATTGCTGCAAGAGCCAAGTAGGGAGGCCAATTTTCCATTATCTCTTCACATGACAATTTTTGCCTTTGGAGAAACACTGCACCTGTGGAGACACATTTTGTGTGCAGAGGCTTTGAAAGATGGTCATTTGGGAGCAGGGAAGCTAGGAGTCACATAGCAGATTTTTGGGGTTTCATTTTAACCCCCCCCCTCTAAAACAAGTCATTTTAAAGGACAATTCAACTGAAGATTGAGTTTATCAACTGTGATTACTCTTCATACTTTATTTGAGTTCTAACCCCTTTACCACTTCACTGAGTGACAAGTTTAGAAAATCAACTCTCTTATTCAAACAGAATGATATCATCTTAAGCTTTGAAACACCAGTACTAAATATCAACATCTACCAGCCATACTGTCCAATAAGTACCCACTGCCACAGGACCTGGACCAACTGGTACTTTTTAACCATGGAACTAGGATATTTGACATCTAATCTCAATTTTTAGGATGGAAATAATCACCATGTTCTAAAGCTGAGCAGAACCAATAACAGAGTGGCAATTCCCTGGGAGGGGCAGCCCCTTCACCTTGCCATCAGAGTCACTGAGATTCCAGTTGTGGGCAAATGGACTAGTTGGAGATTTGGAACCAGGAGACATGCTTTTAATCCTGGCCTCCATTTTGCCCAAATTGTGTGCTCTTGGGCAATCATTTTTCTGAATATATTGTCTGGGGTCACTGAAATTATGTGTTTGTGCAGCCACTGCATTTTCAACATAAATAGAGATTTGGTGCATTTGCCACATAATCTACCATCTGCTGCATAATCTGCAGGTTTTAAATGTAAATGTATTGCGTCTTATATAGCGCACGTATCACCCGAAGGTATCAAGGCGCTTGCTTAGGGAACCCGTCCTGGTATTCCCCTGTGAGATACCCCGGCAGGGTATCCACAAGGTGAAAGCCAGCCATCCCGCCGCGAGGGGCCGTAGTGGAGATTAAGCAAGCTATTGCCCAGAGTCGCAGTGTGACCCCGTGAGTCGAGTAGGCACCGGAGCGAGAATTGTCGAGTCCGTGGAATTTTTGAGCCTGAGACCCGCCGAGGCAGGGAATCGAACCCTGGTCCACGGCCGATCTCAGCTTCCGGGTCTGCCGCCCCTAACCACTGAGCCACGCTTCTCCACATAATAAAAAACAATTTTAGTTTCTAGCTCAAATGGTTCAAAAGTTCCTAATAACACAACAGCATATGTTGCTATGAAGCTGAAGATCCTTTGCAAAGCAAGACTGCTTACCTTTCTGTTGATTATTGCTCCATTTGGATGTAACTACTAATTAATTACAACCAATGACCAGGCAGTGTTAATAGGTGCAAAAATGCCAATATAGTGATGTAATACAATCATAAAATGTGCCAGATTACGCCACATAGTATGCCTTTCTTTTGGTACATAATTTACTCACCCCTGCTGCATAATTTGACCCTCCGCAGCCACATAATCACAGTGGCCTGGCTTTTTGCTCTGCTACTCCCTTTTTGGCAAGATTGGGAGTATTTTGATTCAATGTAAAAACTGCTAGTCACCAAGATGTATATAAATGTACTGAATCAATATTTCCTGAGAGAAGGGAGGTGCCCTGTCATATGAAATAGTCACCTAAATGAAGTACAGTGGTAAAAACATAGCACTTGTACCTTGTAGCAGTGTACTGTAGTCCCGGGTCCACTAATTTAACAAACTGTTTGATCCTGGGTAAACTGCACTCTCACTGTGCCTCATCCACTGATCTGACAATATGGCAGCACTTTGAAACAGATTTAATGTGAGAAATAGACACTAAAGGCATACTCCTATGCTCTGGCTCACCTCGAGGTGCAGTTTGAACCACAAGTCCATAAAGAGCTGAGCTTTCATGTGGATTCTGTCTACCACCCTCCGTCTAGCCAGGATGAGGCATTATGGCTAGTGCTGCTGACTTTCTAACTGGGGAACCAGCTTCCAATCTTGCCGTCAGCTTAAGATCCTGTTATTCTAGGCAAATCACCTAATCTTCATATGCTTTTAAAAAGAATGTGTCCTTTCATGTAAAGTACTCCAATACCTCCGGGTTGCGTTTGCTCCACAGAAAACTGCAAAAATGGGTTTCATTCCTCATTGAAAGCTGTTTTTTGCTCCATAGAAACTTCAAAAAATTGATTTATTTCTCATTGAAGGCTGTTTGCATCTAGGGTTGACTCCTGGCTGGTTTTCTGTCCCGTTCCGTTTCGTGTCGCAGACAGTGCAGAAATAAGCAAATCAACTAAACCCACTATTTCTAGTCATTATCTGTATGGAATAAAAACAGCAAATATAAACAGAGAACTCATTGAACCCGTTGCGTGCTTATGACGGAACCACGCCGTCATGAGCTACGGGTGGCGTGTTCTCATGACGGCGTGGTTCCGTCATGCGGCTGCTGCTCCGCCCACGCGGTATTATTCCCCGCCTGTGAGGGTGAATTAATGAGCGGGCGGGGCAGTGATGGAACCACGCCGTCATGAGCACACACCGCCCACGGCGAAATTCGCACTACGACGAAGGGGTTGAATGTGTTCTGGAGCTGCGTTTGATCCCTGAGTCATAATTAAATTAAACAAAGTCAGAAACGTCTTGTTACAAAGGAATACATATGCTTTTCTTGAAAGTGCTCTTTAGAATTGTGCCCCCGCCTTTGCAGACCCCTAAAGCAGCAATACATGGCCTGGAATTTTCTTATGGAAAGGTGGCAACTTAATTTGCAAAAAAAGAATTGAAGGTGGTTCTGAAACTGCATGGGGCATGTCCTCTCCTGTGCAGCAATGCCCTCTCCCTGACATTGGCAAGCATCTCTTTTTTAAGCTCATCAAGGGCTGAAAGAGTGAGAGTTGCTTATAATTCCAAAAGGCCTTCCTCTATTCCTGGTAGGGCTACACATTGCTGCGAGGCCCAGGAGAGAAGTGCCCCTCCCCTGGGCCTCCCAGTGCTGGAGCATAGGTGCAAGGCCCAGCTCAGGAGGAACACTGGCGCAAGGCCCCATGTTGGTGGGCTGAGTGCGGGGCCCTGGGCAGCTTCCCATGCCCAAAGCCGGCCCTGAAAACACCCACCAACACTCCAGGACACAGACATATGTTTCTTACAAAGGGGACTGGTTGAGTTCTAAAGGTTTGTCTACAAATGTTTTGCCCTACTCGGTCTGGGAAGACATCTTTACTCATTGCTGCCATCTGCCTCCAGATGATGTGGCTGACTTTCAGTCTGTCCTGGTTTTTAGCCCAATAGTAGCAATGCTTGGATTAGTCAGCTCATAGCGGAAATAGAATAACTAAAAGTCCCACCAAGCTTGGTGCTTTGGCTGAAAAACCAAACTAGCTGATAAGGGCCAAGTTTACAGCTAGGTTTCTTGACAAATGGTGCTGTGAAGCAATACAGAACCAGAATCCCAGCCAAGTTTCCCTGGTCCTTGTGTTATGTGCTGTTCCAGGCCAAGTTTTATCTTTGATTCAGGGACATGTAGTCTTGCGTATTCCATTAGTTCAAGAGTCCAGAGTTCAAAGGAAAAACCTGAGCGGAAGCAGCACATTGCACATGGACCAGGAAGCTTGGCAGCCACACAGCCATGATGGGCTACTTTCATAATGAATCTCCACCCTTTTTTGATCTAGCACAAAACGTTCAGACGCAATGTGTCCACACTATGAAGCCATGGGCTCAACGTTTTTGTTTGGCCCATCCAGAATTCTTTGCATTCTCTGGTTTACCTTAGCTTTATGAGTTATAAATTTAGGACAGTAAGAAATGGACATGCTACTCACAGATAACACGGGGCATCTAGAGAACATGATGGGTTTCTTCTCGTAACTGCCAAGTGGGCCCATGTTACTAGAGTCAGGCTTGCTTTTGTAGCCGACATCACTTTGCATTCAGGATCTCGTAGGTTCACTTTTGCCATCAGCAGTTTAGAGCTCTGTGATCCAGCAATCAATGCCAAAGCAACATTGGTTTGAAAGCCAAGACTGAGGGCCTAATTGGAGTGTCGGGCGGACTAAAGTATGCCCAACACTGTCTCGGTCCTTGGACCGACCTACCTCCGGTCGGCAGTCCTGACCTCCTAATTAGGATGCGACCGAACACTGTTCGCACACATTCCTACATTTCCCTATGGGAGCATACATTACAGGCGTGAACCGGCCGTAATACATGCTCCCATAGGAAAATGGGAGTTGCTGTTCATCCCTGCACCTGCCTGCCACAGGGTGCAGAGATCAAAAGGGAGGCATCATATGTGCCCTGTCAGCCCCAACCTGAGACCGCACACACAAAGGGGCCCTGCCGGGGGCCCCAAACACGCTTTTCAACATGGTTTCCATGTAGGACAGGCCAGCATGGAAACCATGCATCGTAAACCCAAGGGCAGACAGGCTTGCACTTTGGGATAATAAGTTAGTTCCGACTGAGCCCGTTGGAATCCTGCCCGAATGACTGGCCGGTTTCAATTCCGACTGGCTGATGCATAATCACCTGATCGGAATATAAACCAACGATGGGGTTCATAAAGCCTCTGACCATAGGTTGGAGACTTTCCGACCTCCATCGTAATTTGCCTCTTAATGATGAAGTGCGACATTTGTAAGGTTTTCTTCTTGCTCATGGCAGCAGAAAATCAGGCATCAAAACCTGCCAAGCTTCCTAGGTTCAAGCTTCTCTAGTCCAGTTTTTTCTCTTAGAATTGTGAGACTTGTAGTCTTTTTTAACCCAGTATAAAACCAGAACTACATGTCCCTGAATTCTAAGGAAAAACACGACTGGATTAACTAGTCACTCGTGGCCTAGTTAAATGTGCAGGTACTGTGTGGTACTGAGCACCTGCGCTTCTTTAATCTGAAAGAGAGAGTATCTGCACTTCTCATCACCGCTGCAATACATTTAATAGAACCGTAACAGCACTTCCCAGGAGCAAACAGGGACTTTAATTAGTGAGTCCCTACACTTCTATATTTCTATTTGAAGTACTGCACATGGGCCTGGGAAACTTGGCAGCTATGGGAATCCAGGCTGAGGCTTCTCTTTCACAAATCATCCCTTTTATGTGTGTGACTTCACTTGGATCACTGGAAGTACTAGAATACTACAACTCCTAGAATGGCGAAGGTTGTCAAAGCAAAGCATAGGACTGAAAACATGATTTCTGACTGCATGAGCAATATGGCCACCCTGATTGCATGAGATGAGTCACTTGACAGCAGTACACGAGTGTTTTCTGTTACCTACGTGAACTTAGCTGTCGAGTAGCCCCATTTCATTTGAGACAACTTCAGCCCTAACACTTTAATCGACAATACTTTGTTTAGTGGGACTTGCAGTTTCTTATTTTCAAAAAGAGTCTTAAAACGATCCGGAAGGTAATGTACGTTGGATGAAAAAAAGCCAGAATCGGCTAAGAATATTACACGTGACATCAAAGCACCTGGCACCTCTGCATGTGCCCATTGAGTGAATAGTTAATTTGTTCCGTTCAGCTTGTGTACACTGAAACCTAAACGACCCTAAAGAAAAAGTAAAAGCAAGTCCTGTATGAACATTTTCAAGTTTCTTGATTACTGACAGCAGTCAATTCCCTGGGCCAGGTTTTTTTCATAGTGGCACTTGTAGTACGATTAATTGATTTTAAATTCACTACGACAAAGATGCAAGGAAAAAACCAGGGAGAGGATATTCTACTACCACACGGGATCAGAAAAGGTAAGAGCTCAGCTATGTTCCAAATATAGCAGCTCAAAGCTGTCAAGGAAACCTACGTCATCATGACACATGTATCCTGTTCTGGATTTCTAACCAATGGCAAATTGAATCCTTGGACATGCAAATCCATAGATTTAATGTGGAAATTGAAAGGGGACGGATCGCTGAGGCTGTCACATGTGACATTTGATTAAAGTGTACATGGAAAATTCCTGTGCTTGAAATCCCATGGAGTCAAGGAATTTTACTCTTTTTGAAGGTCTCAACGAGGAACACTTTCACTTCATCTACGTGAACCAATTTGCTGCAACCGATGTCCCATCCAACAACAATTGGCAAATGCAATATTTGGTCGCCTTTAGGATCTATTGGCTTCGCAAATGTCTTTGGCGTTGCTGGACGGCATCCCCAATACTGTGCAGCATAATTAAAGAGTATACGAAATAAAGGTGCTTTGATGCTTCCACCAATGTTATTTTGTAAACCTACCTTGAAAGAGATTTTTTGTAATTAAATGCTTAACACTTATATTGACATTAACATGTAACTCGGAAATGCACTCAGTGTGTATTTTTTCATGTTTGGATTGACAATAGGTACGGTGAGCCTGTATTTTAAAAGTGGCTAAAGTTGAGTTGCCAGCTTGCTTTCATACCTTGTCTTTCTTCCGAGAGAACCCAACTCCAGATACTCTCTCAATGTGTTCTTGGTTTTCTGTTCTCATTTGAAAAGATTTTCTTTTGCACCATCCTTGTAAAATGTGCTAGCGAGTTGTTGCGATGCTCCTACGGAGGACAGCTATGTAGCTCAATGTGTCGCAACATGGAAGGCATGGGTAGGGAAGGAAGTAATATGGCAGTGAATCAATGCAGGGGGCAGAAGCAACATGAAGGGCCGGGGGACGGAAACCAAGGCCTGACTGGACGTATCAGGCATCGGGCATTTCCCTGGGAGGCTTGAAGGGTGAGGGCTGATTTGATTGTTGGGGGTTGCTTTTGTAGCAGTGCATCAGATTTAAAAGCACTGCAGATTTTCTTGTATATCCAACAGTTTTCAGGCAACAATAAAAGTGCCAAGATAACACTGGTGATTAATTTACCTGCTGGAGAAAGATCAGAGTTTTGTCTAGTGGTAGCTTTGACTCATTTAAGGCAGTGCAGAGGGCTAATATGTCTGCTGCAAAGAGCATGTACTATGCAGATCACAGAACAGTATTTTATGTGTATAGCTCAGTGGGTTACTGCTTTTTTCACAGAGATCATTGTGTTACTGTTCAGTTCATAAGTTACAATCGTAATGTAGGTTAGAGGTTAGAAAGTGATTTTTTTTGTCCCTAGTCTTTCATTATCCTAATTTTGCGCAAAAGAATTTGTTTGGGTAGAAAAACATTCTCATTAGTAAAGTAAACCCTAACAACTGTGTTGTGCCCTGAATCCTGAGCGTGTGCTACTCCAGACCAAGCACTGTTAAAAAATGTCTAACAGTACAGATAACATGTGAATCCTACACCATGTAGTCACTTTTGCAGCGACGGCTCCTCCGCAATGGTGAAGGAGCATCCTCCCACTGGTTCAGAACCAGCAGCTAGAAAATAAAACAATAATGTATTATTGTTTTATTTTTCAACTGCTGGTTCACTTAATCTATACATATAAGATTGCATTCTTGTGAAACAAGCTGCTTTACACTCCTTCTGGACTAAGCCTGAAGGCTTAGTCCAGAAGAGAGCTTTCTAAGGTTGTCTAAGACCTCTTAAAACACCATAAGAGTTGTGTGGACTGGTGCAGTGTGCCCACTTACATTAGTGGATAATGTGAGAATTTAGCCGGGCATATGATGTCCACTAGTTCTAGTGGGCACCTTGTACCAGTCTAATCAACCCTTATTGATGGTGGTTGTAAAGTCAACCTTATAGAAAGCTATCCTAGTGGTAGCATGAACCAGCAGTCTACAGGCTAAGACTTCAGTAGGCGAGTTAAGCAAGTTGTTTAATCAATTATAATCCCTTGAGTACCAAATGAAAGGACACCACACAAGGTATATATCAAATATATATGTATTTAATCTAAACACAACCTCTCTGCACTCTTTATGAGGTCAGAGGTCAAAATACAATACAAGTCACACTTTTAATATACGATAAGTTGCACAGTATACGTTATGCCCTAGGGGCTTCACAAACCATATACTAAGAAAGTGATATAAGTACCACAAGAGAATTAGAAAGCAGGCCTAGGGCCTGTGAAATCGCTGGGGCTACACTAATCAACCAAAGGTTAGGAAGTAGGAGGCCCACGGGAGCCACGTGCCGTGTCTAAACACAGGCCCGGGTTACAATTGACTTTCTACGGAGTTCGTAAAAGTTTCAAATATGCAATTTAAGGACACTTCCAGATGGACTAGGATGGAACCCTTTTAAATTAGGACACTTCGAGAGTCAAGACCCACGGGAGCACCGAAGTACTCGTGTTACCTCACCCAGGGAAGCCGGGTGCATAGGTGTCTTTTCGTGTCGGGTTTCGTCGTCGTTTTCTATGGAGAGCTGCAAAAAAGTGCTGCAGACGACCAGAGGAAAAGTGTCCTGGTGGATCCAAGGGTGGATTGAAGATCTGAAGCACCTGAAAGAAGAAGGGACAGAGTCTGGGTCACTAGCCAGTGTCCAGGAAGGTACCAGGAAGGAACCAGGCGATGTCATGTGATTTCAGGTGAAGTAGTCAAACTTGTCTCTTCAGCCATGCGGTCCAGGAGGCATCGACGATGACCAGGGGCTGGATTCGAGCTGTCCCACAATGGATCTAGATGACTGCGGTGTCGGTATCCGGATCGGACCCAACAAGACTTGGCAACCGCAATCCACGCAGGATGACGAGATTGGCTCTGTTGCAGACCAGCAAGGTCTAGGCGCTTCTCCTTTTCAGGGAAGCTGGAGCAAGCCTGGAGCAACCAGGAAAATGAGTTAGTTTCAAAATGGAGTCTTCAGGGGGCTCACTAGCCAACGGGCAAGGAACCAGTAAGACGCGTCAAGCTGATATGCAAAGGCGGGGCCCACAGGACACTCGCGGAGTGTGGGGGCCTGGGCTTCGGTGCAAATGGTGCTCGGCTGGGGCTTCTCGTACCCCAATGCACAACTTACTGAGTCTTGGATGGATGGGTTTTTATATAGCACAATATCACTGCCAGGTCTCAAAGCGCTTTGCATTGGGAACCCGTCCTGGTTTTTCCCTGTGAGATAGCCCCTACTGGGTATCCCCAAGGTGAAAGCCAGGCATCCCGCCGCAGGGGGCCGTTGTGGAGATTAAGCAAGCTATTGCCCAGAGTTGCAGAGTGTGAACCTGTGATTCGAGTAGGCACCGAAGCGAGAATTACCGAGTCCGTGGACATTTTGGGCTCAAGACCCTGCCGCGTCGGGAATTGAACCCTGGTCCCGGGCCTGATCTCAGCGTCCGGGTCTGCCTCCTCTAACCAGTGAGCCACACTTCTCCACAGTCTTCAGTAAAGGAGTGCAGGTAGCAAAATGCAGGATGTCCAGGGTGTCCGGTCCCACGTCTCTCGTGTCCACCACGGGTCTCAACTTTGCTATGGATGTGGGTCGGATTCAGCGAAGTCTGGAAGTCTAGTTTCTGTGTCACAGAGTGTTCAGGATCCGGCGGGAGCCTTGAAAATGCAGACCGGCAAAGTTGCTGTTGGTGCCTGTTTGAACAGGGTGGTCACTCCTTGACCACAAGGGCGATATCTTCTGTCTTCCAGTCAGAATGGAACGTCAAAGGTCCAATATATGTCTTTCAAAGATTCGTCCAAGGTAATAATCTAAAGTCCTAGGGACTCAGCTCCTATACTTATACCAAGGATGGGGGCTAGACTACCTGGCTAGGTCCCTCCTATGGGTGGACCTGGGCAGGAGGTGGTTACACCCCCTTCCCTTTGTCCAGTTTCGCACCAGAGCTGGGGATGAGTGCCCCAGCAACTGGTTTGAACCGGGCTATGCATGGAGCACCTTGTGTGCCCCAGGCAGTGTCTGGAAAAGCATTTGCTGATGCAGCCCTCCCTGCACCAATACACAAAACCCTGACTAGGGAGGTGCTGGCACCTCCCTGGACAGGAAACCTATTGTCCAGGCCTCCCCTGCCAGAGTTTCATCCAGCAGCAGGAGGTCAGACTCGTGTCTGTGGCAGCAGCATCCATTTTGTGATGCTGAGGCTCTGTTTAACTTTAACCAGGTAAAGCAGTAACTACATGTCTTCTCCCTCTAGAAGGGTGGAATGCTACGCCCGCCACCAGGACTGGTGGGGGGGGGGTAGTATTCCAAAGTGTTTGACACCTTACACAACATGTTTTGATAAAGACAAACCAAAGTTATCATTAACTGTGAGGATTATAATGCACTTAAGAGTATATGGTATGGCTATATCATAGAACAGCTATAAGGATATGGTTCCGAAAGCTGCAGAGGGGCTCAGCTCATGCTAGGGCACCCTCTCACATAAAACCAAGCACTCTGCCTCCAGGATTGTCGAGGTCTACCATAGGAGTGGCTTATAGGTGTATATGTGTCTATATATAAAGGTAGATATAGGTATACTATATCTAAGTAAGGGGTGATTACACCACTTTACCCAGGCTGTTTGAACAGACCTGTGGTGTCAGTTTGGAAGGCAAACCAGGGGTGGCACAATACATGCTGCAGCCCCTGGTAGGCCTAAGGTGCACCTATGCCCTGGGTACCTATGGTACACTATAAAGGGGCTCACAAGGGTGACCCAGTAACCAATCTGGTATGTACCTAAAGTACATGGTATCAATTTAGAGAGAGAACAGCCTGGGTGTGGGTCTGATTAGCAGGCCCAGAGCCACACTAAAGTCGAAAAACCAGAGAATCACAGCAAAAAGTGATGGTGACCATAGGAAGCAGACCCTACTCTCCCACACAACCCCCCTCCCCCCCAAACGTAGGGACATTAAACTAACCTTGACCAGTTGAGTCTTCATGTTCTAAGTGGAAATATCTGGAGAGTCCATCTGCATTGGCATGGTCAGTCCCAGGTCTATGTTCCACTGTAAAGTCCATCCCCTGTAGGAAAATGGACCACCTAAGCAGTTTGGGATTTTCACCCTTCATCTGATTTAGCCACAAGAGGGGCTTATGGTCTGTCTGAATCTTGAAGTGAGTACCAAACAAGTATGGCTTCAGCTTCTTCAGGGCCCAAACCACAGCAA
This sequence comes from Lissotriton helveticus, assembly GCF_964261635.1. Taxonomy (NCBI): domain Eukaryota; kingdom Metazoa; phylum Chordata; class Amphibia; order Caudata; family Salamandridae; genus Lissotriton; species Lissotriton helveticus. Next base: position 1,307,667,831 of record NC_136061.1, read on the forward strand.
AGGCATCCCTCTCAATAGCTGACCAACGTTTCTCTCTAGGGGTCAGCCTTTTGCTTATAAAAGCTACTGACTGGTCTTGACCATCTTCATTCATTTGTGAAAGCACAGCACCTACCCCCAACTCTGAAGCATCTGTTTGAACAATGATTTCTTTGGAGTAGTCTGGACTTTGCAGAATTGGTGCAGTGCACATGGCCTGCTTCAGGTCATCAAATGCCTTTTGGCAGCTGACTGTCCACTGAACTTTCTTTGGCATTTTTTTGGAATTTAAGTCCCTAAGGGGTGTCACTATGGAACCATACCCCTTGACACATTTCCTGTAGTACCCAGTCAGGCCCAAGAGAGCTCTGACCTGAGTCTGGGTGGTTGGAGCAGTCCAGTCCATTATGGTCTGGATCTTGCTCTGCAATGGTTGAACCTGGCCTCAACCTACAAGGTGGCCCAGGTATACAACCTGACTCGCCCTATCTGGCGCTTGGGAGCTTTGATTGTTAGGCCTGCCTTTTGCAGGTCCTCCAAAACATTCTTCAGGTGGATCAGGCAATCTTCCCAAGTGGAGCTAAAGACAGCAATATCATCTAGATAAGCTGCACAGTAGTCATCCAGACCTGAGAGGACTTGGTTCACCAACCTTTGGAATGTGGCAGGTGCATTTTTCAGACCAAAGGGCATTACCACAAATTGATAATGTCCTCCTGGGGTTGAAAATGCTGAGCCTGATTCACAGAATGAATTTAAGACTCAATCCTAAACTTACTACTATTTTGGTATTCACAGAATGCACTTACTACTTTTGGCATTCACAGAATGAACTTACTACTTTTGGTATTCACAGAAGTTAGGATTTTGTCTTAAGTTTGTCTTAAGACAGACTTAAGACACACTTAAGACAAACTTAAGACAAAATCCTAACTTCTGTGAATACCAAAAGTAGTAAGTTCATTCTGTGAATGCCAAAAGTAGTAAGTGCATTCTGTGAATACCAAAATAGTAGTAAGTTTAGGATTGAGTCTTAAGTTCATTCTGTGAATCGGGCCCAAAGTCTTTGGCTTTGCATCCTCAGCTAGTCTGATCTGCCAGTAGCCAGCTGTCAGGTCAAATGTACTAAAAAAAACTTGGCAGATGCCAATATGTCAATGAGTTCATCTGCCCTGGGTATTGGATGGGCATCTGTCCTAGTGACAGCATTGAGACCTCTGTAATCCACGCAAAACCTCATCTCTCTCTTACCATCTGGGGTGTGAGGTTTAGGCAACAGGACTACTGGACTGGCCCAAGCGCTCTCTGAGGGCTCAATGACTCCCAAATCCAACAACTTTTGGACCTCTGTCCTGATACAGTCCCTGACACGATCAGGTTGCCTGTAAATCTTACTTTTAAGAGGCAGACTGTCCCCAGTGTCCACTTCATGAGTGGACCAGGTGGTCTGACTTGGAGTCAGTGAAACCATATGTCTGTAGGACTGTAGAACTTGTCTGCAGTCCTGCTGCTATTGGTCAGTGAGGCTGCCTGCCAAGGCTACACCATCAACTGAACCATCATCAGGGTTCTGAGAGAGCAGGTCTGGGAGAGGGTCACTCACTTCCTCCTCTCCCTCATCAGTAGCAATGAGCAAGCCCATGTATGCCCTGCCAACATATGGTTTCAATCTGTTGACATGAAGCACCCTGTGGGGGCTCCTGGGAGTTCCAAGGTCAACCAAATAGGTGACTTTTCCCTTTTGTTCAACAATAGTGTGGGGTCCACTCCACTTGTCTTGGAGAGCTGCTGGGGCCACAGGCTCCAACACCCACACTTTCTGTCCTGGCTGGTAAACAGTCAGTACAGCCTTTTGGTCATGCCAGGCCTTTTGCAATTGCTGACTAGCCTCAAGGTTTTTGGATGCCTTTTTCATGTACTCGGCCATCCTGGAGCGGAGACCAAGTACATAGTCCACAATGTCTTGTTTGGGAGGTTTGAGCGGTAACTCCCATCCCTCCTTCACCAGACAAAGGGGTCCTCTTACAGGATGCCCACACAGAAGTTCAAAAGGGCTGTAGCCAACCCCCTTCTGTGGGACCTCTCTGTAAGCAAACAAAAGGCAGGGCAGCAGGATGTTCCATCTCCGCCTGAGCTTTTCAGGGAGACCCTTAATCATGCCCTTTAAGGTCTTGTTGAATCTCTCAACTAGACCATTGCACTGTGGATGATAGGGTGTGGTGAACTTGTAGTTCACTCCACACTCCTTCCACGTTGCAGTCAGATATCTGGACATAAAGTTTGCACCTCTGTCTGAGACAACCTCCTTCGGAAAACCCACTCTTGAGAAAACTCCCAGGAGGGCTCTTGCCACAACAAGTGCTGTTGTGGTCCTCAGGGGAATGGCTTCTGGGTATCTGGTGGCATGATCCACTACCACCAGAATAAATCTGCGCCCAGAGGCTGTTTGGGGATCGATTGGTCCAACAAGGTCAGTCCCTACACGTTCAAAGGAAACCCCCACCACAGGTAGTGGTGTAAGGGGGGCCTTTGTGGTGCCAACTGATTTGCCAATGGCTTGGCAGGCTACACAGGAGCGACAAAACTCCTTGGTATCCTCTGACATATGAGGCCAGTGAAAGTGAGGGACAAGCCTGTCCCAAGTCTTGTTCTGGCCAAGATGTCCTGCAAGGGGAATATCATGGGCTAGTGTGAGAAGGAATCCCCTGAATGCCAAATGTATGTCCAACCTCCTAGAAGCTCCAGGCTTGGGGTCTCTAGCCTCTGAATACAGGAGCCCTTCATCCCAATAAGTCTTGTGGGTCCCACTAGCATTCCCTACAGCCTCAGCAGGAGCTTGCTGTCTAAGTGGTTCAAGAGAAGGGCAGTCCAACTGCGCCTGCCTCAGATCTGCCCTTGAGGGTCTCTCTGTCCCAAGAAACTCAACCTGATCAGGCTCAAGCTCTTCTAGGACAGTTTCCTCCTGGGTCTCACAGTCAGCTTCCTGAGAAGGCTGATCCTCTTCCTGAGGCAAGGGGGAAGGCACTGCCCTAACCCTACTGCTTCTCCTCCTAATAGGCAACTGGTCCATTGTTCCACAATCCAGTGCCTGTATAGTGTTGCAATTTCTGACTTGTGACCTAGTCACAGCAAGGACATGTGCTGATATCCCTAACATTTCTGCATGTGTCCTATACTCCACTTCAGCCCAAGCTGAAGTCTCCAGGTCATTTCTAAGCAAACATTCTACAGGGAGGTCTTAGCTAACCACAACCTTTTTGAGGCCAGTTACCCCTCCCCAGGAGAAATTAACAATTGCCATACTGTGAGTGGTAGTGACATTGCTAGCATTGGTCACTAGGTAATTTTTACCTAGTATGATCTGTCCAGGGTCCACAAAGCCAGGCGTCACTATTGTGACACTAGCACATGTGTCCCTGTAGGCCTGAGCCACTTTGTCATTAATTAAAGAAGTTTGTCTGTACTTGCCCAAGTTATTGGGACTCACAGTAGAGGACAGAATTGTGTCCCCATCACAGATCAAAACAGCTTGAGTTGGTATTCTGACTAGGCCAGAATCCATCTCAGTTCCCAGGGTTAACCCTACTACACCCTTCTGTTGAGAACCACCACTTGGAGCAGAACTAGGGGGAACAGTTGCTTTAGTGGCAATGGTGGCTGGAGCTGCCTCCTTCTTGGTGCAATCACTGGTCCAGTGAGTATTTACTTTACAAAACTTGCACCATGGTTTCTTTGGACCTTTTTTCTTTTTAGATTGTTGGGAACCCCCACCATTAGAAGCTTTTTGGGGACCTTGAGAAGACTTCTGGTCTTTTGCTTTCATCCCACCCTTTTGGTCTTGCTTCTTATGATCACCACCTTGGTTCTGTGCCTTCTGCTTCACCCTGGTTCTGACCCATTTGTCTGCCTTCTTTCCCACTTTTTAGGGAGAGGTCAGATCAGAGTCAACCAAGTGCTGATGCAATAACTGTTTTTGACAGTTGTTAAGAATTTGTTCTCTCATAATAAGGTTATACAATCCTGTATAGTCACTTACTTTACTGGCCAGCAACCAGCCTTCCAGAGCCTTAGTAGCAAAATCTACAAAATCAGTCCAGTCTTGAGTCTGTGTCTTTTGGGTATCCCTGAACAGCAACCTGTACTGCTCAGTGGTTAGGCCAAACCCATCTATTAGAGAACTCTTCAGGACATAGTAGTTGTCAGCATCCTGTTCATTAACTGTTAGGAGCTTATCTCTGCCTTTATCTGAAAAGGGGAGCCATAAAATTGCTGCCCACTGACTCTGGGGCACCTGCTGTACTTTGCAGGTCCTCTCCAAAGCAGTGATTAACTAGTGGAGGCCATACTCTATCTGATAGGGGGGCACAATTTTGTTCAGGTTTCTATGGCCATGAGACCATTCACTACCACTAGGGATTTTGCTGCCACCAGTGGGCTCTAGCCCACACAATCTCTTCTCTCTCTCTAGAGCTAGGGTCTCTTTTGCAAGGGCAACTTCTTGCCTCTTGATCCTAAGCTTGGCGTCTCTCATCCTAGCTTTTTGGTCTCTTCTCTGAGGTGAAGGCATCCTCCTCAGAGCAGAGGCATTGGACCCTACTGAGGAATCAGAATGATCAGAGCCACTGGAAAGTGATCTGCACCGTCTGTTTCCACTGTTAGGCCTATTTGAAAGGTTAGAGGGGGGCCTACCATGGCCCTCTCCACCTCCAGATAGTCCTGTGTTGCCCAGGTCAGGTTCATCAACCTCATCCTGATCAGCATCCACTTCATCATCAGAGACCACTGGATCCTCCCCAGTATTCTCTTCTGTTGAGTAATGCCCCCCTGGGTCTGATGCATTCTCTACATCATGAGCCACTAAGATATCTACCATGTGGTTAAAGGTTGGACTCTGTCCTTGTCTCAGTCTTCTGACCACACACAAGCTTCTCAGTTCCTGAAAAGAGAATGTGTCATACTTAGAAGGCAACCTTTGGTTGTCTTCTGGCAGAGGCCCACTAGGCCCTACTTCCAAGGACATTGCTAGTGAGGTGTGGTGTGTGCACCTACCTACACTACTTGTTTTCCTACTAGAACCTCTCTAGGAGTTGTAGTCAGGGTGTGCTAAGCCCTTACCACCTACAACTACTATGTTCAGTAGAACTTATGTACACATAAGACTTTATTTATATGTACCTACAGGTACCTTGATATGATCTTTCAGATTATATCTCGAGTATATTTGGTAAAACAATTGCAAGCTCTTATCCCAACCGCTGCACACCAATGTGAGCAGTTAGCCTGGCATATGATGTCCACTAGTTCTAGTGGGCACCATGTACCAGTCTAATCGACCCTTATTGATGGTGGTTGTAAAGTCAACCTTATAGAAAGCTATCCTAGTGGTAGCATGAACCAGCAGTCTTCAGGCTAAGACTTCAGTAGGCGAGTTAAGCAAGTTGTTTTATCAATTATAATCCCTTGAGTACCAAATGAAAGGACACCACACAAGGTATGTATCAAATATATATGTATTTAATCTGAACACAACCCCTGTGTACTCTTTATGAGGTCAGAGGTTAAAATACAATACAAGTCACAGAGTTAATATACGATAAGTTGCACAGTATACGTTATGCCCTGGGGACCTCACAAACCATATACTAAGAAAGTGGTATAAGTACCACGAGAGAATTAGAGGGCAGGCCTAGGGCCTGTGAAATCGCTGGGCCTACACTAATCGACCAAAGGTTAGGAAGTAGGAGGCCCACGGGAGCCACGTGCAGTGTCTACACACAGGCGCGGGTTACCATTGACTTTCTATGAAGTTCGTAAAACATACAAATATGCAATTTAAGGACACTTCCGGATGGACTAGGATGGAACCCTTTTAAAATAGGACACTTCGACAGTCAAGACCCTCGGGAGCACTGGAGTATTCGTGTTACCTCACCCAGGGAAGCTGGGTGCATAGGTGTCTTTTCGTGTCGGGTTTCGTCATCGTTTTCTAGGGAGAGCTGCAAAGAAGTGCTGCGGGCGACCAGAAGAAAAGTGTCCGGGTGGATCCAAGGGTGGATCGAAGAACTGAAGAACCGGAAAGCAGAAGGGACAGAGTCTGGGTCACTAACCAGTGACCAGGAAGTTACCAAGAAGGAACCAGGCGATGTCGGGTAATTTCAGGTGAAGTGGTCAAACTTGTCTCTTCAGCCACGAGGTCCAGGAGGCATCGACGATGACCAGGTGCTGGATTCGAGCTGTCCCTTAATGGTTCTAGATGACTGCGGTGTCGGTATCCGGATTGGACCCAACAAGCCTTGGCAACTGCAACCCACGCAGGATGTCTAGATTGGCTCTGTTGCAGACCAGCAAGTTCTGGGCGCTTCTCCTTTTCAGGAAAGCTGGAGCAAGCCTGGAGCAACTAGGAAAGTGAGTTAGATTCAAAATGGAGTTTTCAGGGAGCTTACTAGCCAACGGGCAAGGAACCAGGAAGACACATCGAGCTGATATGCAAAGGCGGGGCCCACAGGACACTCGCGGAGTGTGGGGGCCTGGGCTTCGGTGCAAATGGTGCTCGGGCTGGGGCTTCTCGTACCCCAATGCACAACTTACTGAGTCTTCAGAAAAGGAGTGCAGCTAGCAAAATGCAGGATGTCCAGGGTGCCCGGTCCCACGCCTCTCGTATCTGCCACGGGTCTCAACTTTGATGTGGATGTGGGTCGGATTTAGTGAAGTCTGGAAGTCTAGTTCCTGTGTCACAGAGTGTTCAGGATCAGGCGGGAGCCTTGAAAATGCCGACCGGCCAAGTTGCTGTTGGTGCCTGTTTGAACAGGGTGGTCACTCCTTGACCACAAGGGAGATATCTTTCATCTTCCAGTCAGAATGGAACGTCGAAGGTCCAGGATATGACTTTCAAAGATTAATCTAGGGTAATAATCTAAAGTCTTAGGTACACAGCTCCTATACTAATACTAAGGATGGGGTCTGAACTACCTGGCTAGGTCCCTCCTATGGGTGGACCTGGGCAGGAGGTGGTTACACCCCCTTCCCTTTGTCCAGTTTTGCGCCAGAGCTGGGGCTGAGTGCCCCAGCAACTGGTTTGAACCGGGCTATGCATGGAGCACCTTGTGTGCCCCAGGCAGTGTCTGGAAAAACATTTGCTGATGCAGCCCTCCCTGACCCAATACTCAAAACCCTGTCTAGGGAGGTGCTGGAACCTCCCTGGACAGGAAACCTATTGTCCAGTCCTCCCCTGCCGGAGTTTCGTCCAGCAACAGGAGGTCAGACTTGTGTCTGTGGCAGCAGCATCCATTTTGTGATGCTGAGGTTCTGTCTAACTTTAACCGGGTAAATCAGTAACTACATGTCTTTTCCCTCTAGAAGGGTGGAATGCTATCCCCGCCGCCAGGACTGGCGGGGGGGGGGGTGTAGTATTCCAAAGTGTTTGACACCTTACACCATGTTTTGATAAAGCCAAACCAAAGTTAGCATTAAAAGCGAGGATTATAATGCATTTAAGACTATATGGTACGGCTATATCTTAGAACAGCTATAAGGAGATGGTTTTGAAAGCTGCATAGGGGCTCAGCTCATGCTAGGGCACCCTCTCACATAAAACCAAGCACTCTGCCTCCAAGATTGCCGAGGCCTACCTTAGGAGTGGCTTATAGGTGTATATGTGTCTATATATAAAGGTAGATATAGGTATACTATATCTAAGTAAGGGGTGATTACACCACCTTACCCAGGCTGTTTGAACAGACCTGTGGTGTCAGTTTGGAAGGCAAACCAGGGGTGGCACAATACATGCTGCAGCCCCCGGTAGGCCTAAGGTGCACCTATGCCCTGGGTACCTATGGTACACTATACAGGTGCTCACAAGGGTGACCCAGTAACCAATCTGGTATTTACCTAAAGTATATGGTATCAATTTAGAGAGAGAACAGCTGGGCTGTGCGTCTGATTAGCAGGCCCACAGCAACACTAAAGTCGAAACACCAGAGAATCACAACAAAAAGTGGGGGTGACCATAGGAAGCAGACCCTACTCTCCTACAGACATCATATACCAGGCCAGCCTCTCACATATATGTGTTTATCTGAAGGTGATCGGGCAAAATGTTTTGTCTATAAGCCATATCGTACTTGACCCCGCACCTCTATTGCACTTCTTCAATGCTCTGCTTGACTCTCGCCTATGCGCCAGCTCCCATCTTCAAGGCAGTGCAGGATAAGCCAAAGAGTGTCTTTGGCCAAGTGTGTGGCCATCCAGGGAGCACGCATGTAGCAGGCAGTGTGGTAGGCCACTGCCGTCTCTCTTCTGAGACAGGCCTGGCTGGCTTGCCTTGTTGCTACATGGCTACTTACTGGCATCACGCCAGGCTGCTCTCTCTGGTCTGTTACTGTCACTGACACTGTTGGGCACTCTCTAAGGAGCTCTGTGACAATGTGTGTGCAGAGTTGTCACCTTGTTGGGAAAAAATGTAGCTCATCCCAAAGACACAAGTTTTAATACATGCCTACACCATGTGAGCTCCAGAGAGACTACTACTTTCCTGGCTTCAAAGGAGCGATTGGTGCACATGCCAGATATTGAGATGCCTCCTAATAACGCCTCACCTCCTGAGCAATTGCACTAGCATCAGAAATGATGAACACTGATAGAAAAGCCGCCAAATGATATTTCATAGAGGCGGTTGAAATGAAAAAGTAATTAGTTAGTGGAAATTGTTGAGAGCAGACGGCAGAGAGGGCTTTTGCTGCGCTGTGCAATCCTAAGCAAATGAGTACATCTCGAGAGCACCATTTGCCATATCGTCCTAAACGAAGCACACTGATGCAGACCAACACATATGTGGATCTAGCTGGGACTCTCTTAGTAAAATTGGACTCACATGTTTACTATTAAAACTACGTCATTGAGAAAGCTTTTAGCATCACGTGTTCAGAACAAAAGCTTCTGTAAACATTTTGATTTATAAAGAACGGATGATCTTTATCATTCATAAATGCTACTGATGTGCTTGAAATACCACAAACATTTAAAATAGTATGTTCACTCCTTCCCTGAGACTAGATCTGCTGTTAACCAGTTGCCACAAGAAGAGCGCTATCCAGGTAGGTTGGGTGATGACAACTTCACTTCACTTGTATTCCTGCCCTTTGTGAGGATTATCAGCCACAGATTTTAGCAGACATCAGTGTGCCGATATGTAACCACCTGTCTCCGCCAGACATTGAGACCAGCACTTAACCACGATGTGGGATATCTACAGTCTTTCATTAACCACTTGGCTGCTAAGGGGTTTTCCCCTCCTGTGCTGCATATTTATGAATCCCATTATACATGAAGAGTTTACCTTGTCATGAGCACAGATCCAGTGTGCCTCATGACGAGTTCACCTTGTCATTAGCATGCAAGTGGTTAATGTGGTGGCCTGAAGCTGCCTTGCTGTATTTAATAATTACCAGCACCGGCCTCTTACCCAAATTTATCATTGAAGCTGCTATAATACTGACCTGGTTGCAACCTTGTGTGTTGGCAGCCTGACACTTATGTATGCACCCCTCGGATATGATACAGCCCCCTCTCGCAAATGTACCCAGAGGTGTCAGGCTACCAAAAGTTAAAGGCTGTTGACACTCAGGTGTCAAGCTCACAATATAATGGCAGCCAGCACTGGGACAAATGTGTGACATTATCACCAGTAATCACATCCCATTATCACAGTGGAGGCATGGAAGACAACAGTGAGGGAGAGCCATGTGATATGGCTCTCCCCAGTTATCGCCGTCCACAAGGCTGAGGACCACAGTGCCATGGTGTCTCGGCAGGCACAGGCAGTACAGATAACAAACAAACTACAGCTTGGTTGGGCCAAATTAACTGTGACACACGTGCCCTGAAAAACAACACAACACGCCATCAGTTCCAAGTGAAGCTGCATAGGCACAATTGCTCTTTGTTTATTTTAGTGATGCCAGTGGGCCACGGGGACACCCATGTAACACAGAGATCCTGGGCTCACAATTTTTTTCTTTTTTAAAGGGACAATGCATGCTGGCTAATCCGCTGGGGGAAACAGTAAATACATGATTACTTATTAAAGCTAACTGTGGCCAAAGCATGAGTTAGAACCAGGCCGGATGGCTGCATAAAATTGCTGTGGCAAGCAGGCCAGCAGAAGCAGCTGAGCATGCTGCATGGAAGCACCGGTTAAAGCCTGAAGGAGGGGTAAGCATGAAGCTCTGCTTGTTCACCCTCCCAGATAGAGTTGGGATACTCAGAGTTGTCACCCCACTGCTCCCGATCTCCTGGTACGGATCCTCAGTCTATGCCCCAGTCCTTGGCATCACCTACCAGGAAGAGTGCTAGCTGGGGCTACAAGAGGGCAGCGCACTGAAGAGGAGCTCATGAGGAGCAGCACTAAGTACCACAGGTGCCACAAATACCACTCTGAACAAGGTGCAAAAACCTCGGAGTCACGTGAAGCACAGAGCGCGAGCAAGCGAAGTATCACCCGGTTCCAACGGATGTATGACATTACAACGTATGCTTTTACCACGCATGCCTTTACAACGCAGTATTTACAACGAATACCTTTACAACGCATAGTGCTTTGGGGCTCTGGTTAGTGAATAGTTTAATTTACTATTCCAACTCCAGTCCCCGTGGATAGTAGGGAAGGTGTTGGATAGTAAATTAAATCTATTCCCTATCCTAGACCGCCTCCCAGAGCAATGCGTTGTAATGGTTTGCGTTTTAAAAGTTGCGCCGTAAAGGCACTGCGTGGTAAAAGTTGCGTTGTAAAGGATGTTTCCCGGTTCCAACCATCCGAGGTGGGTGGTCCAGCCGTTCCCACGGGTAAAAAGGATGCATCTCTGTTCTGCACTCTTATCTTCGACGTACACAGAGAAGAGCTTACTATAATTGTAACCTGCTGGGGTGACACGCACTTTTGTCCCAATCTGACCACCCCGGTGCAGTCTTATTTTGGTGCCTTCCGCTCTCTTACGTAACATACCTGAAGAGAATCAGAAGGAACCTTTAAGGCTGTGATTCCCATACAGGAGGCGGGCCATCATGCCATGTTCTAGAAGCTGAACACGTTGATCTAAAATAATTTAAGAGCACAAAGGCACCCTGAAAACGAGGTTTGACCTAAAAAAGAAGGCTGCAATGCCCAGGTGGGAGGAAGGAGGAGGGGCCATCACACACTGTACAATGTGGTGGCCAACCAAAATATTCTCTTAGTGAAATCGCCAGGAAGGGAGCTAAGCACACAAAGGAGAGACAACGCACCAATAAGAAGCTAGTGTTTCAGAATGCCACAGATAACAACCAATTGCAGTTGGTGGGTGTGACAAAAGCCCCCAGATCAGATACAGCAGGTCTTGCAGACAGCACAAGCACTGTCGAGGCTCAACCTAACGAGTCCTAGCGGGCAATTGCTCGTCATCTAATGCTTTATCCCAGGTTCCTTCTTGGCATGGTAACTGACTATACCTAGTAGGAATCTGGGTTAAAGGGCAACCACCTTTGTTATCTTTTCCTACCCTACCAAAATGAAGCAAAACTTGGTAGAGTCTCTGATCGGAACACATCTGAGCATAATGAAGAAATATTACCCTTTTACATCAACCCAATTTGTGCAAAGCTGGGATTAAAGAGTGGTCTTATTGTACTTACAGTGGGATCATGTGCACAATGAAGGGCACCAGAAACAGCTTCTCCTCATAGACTGGATGCATATTGCTCAAGGAAAGAACTGCTCACCCTGAAACACGTTCAGCTTCTCAGGCAACAGAGCAAAAATCAAGTAGACAACACCATTTTCAAATATTTACAGATTTCTTTTTTTTTTATTTGGTGCTTGCCCAAGTATCTAGCTCAGGCACTTAGTGTATACATGGTATACGCACAGCCAATATAATGGCAATTTTCATCCTCTTGCCACATAACAACGCAAAAGAACTGTCAAATAACATACAAAACACATAACAAATTGGCAACACCCATCTCCCCTCTCCCTGCAAATTAATGTGGAATTTGTATGGAAAGGGCAGACATGGATTACCTCATGGATACCCTTATCAGTTACGACCATAGTGAAAATAATAGTGCCTATTTGCTTCCATATTCTGTGCTTGAGGTGTGTGCATTGAGGTGCACTTATAACCATGACAGTTGTCCTGCAGCAAACCCTGAGAAACAGGGACATTCTTTCTGATTGTGAGGATTGTGCACTAGAAATGAGGGGAAAGGAAAACCTTGTTGTACCACACAAATGGTACAAGGAGTATGTTGACTCTCTAAGTAAAACAACATTTTAGCACCTCCTCCTAACATAGACGCCGTATTTGATGAGTTTCTCAGAAATGTGCTTGTCTCCCTCTTGCTGCTTGCCTTGTAGGTAGGCATAATATATCACTCACTGTGACTGTGTTTGGAAGGTCCCTTTTGTCCAGGCCTGGAATTCATTTTTTTCTAAATTATTGTATTCAGATGTATTAATCCAATATGATCAATGCAGAAGACTGAAGCGTAAAAATCCCAGAATGCACGGATTTGATAAATAAAAGCTCAGGATTGCAAACTTAATGTTCTGTGGACATCCAGTGATGGCGAAAGCCATAGTTACTTTGCGAATAAAGTAGTTCAGAATCATATTAATAACACCCCAGCTAAAAAGGCTCGTGTCAGGATAAAAACATTGATTGGTTGAGATCTACTCTTCTTGATTTATAGTGAAACAACTGGCAAGTTAAGAAAGTCAAACAGTGTTAACTGCTGGTCGCAGGCACATCTTAAAATACACACAAGACATTTCTAAAGTTTCCCAGTTCCATACATTGTGGTTCTTGTATTTCTGTTTGACTTATTATTCATTTGTGCCTGAAAGCAAATACAAACGGTTTACTGGATGACTTATTTATGCATGGAATTTAAAACTTGAGAGCTCTGATGTCAGCCAATAATCTGATTCCGGTAGCTGAAAAAAAATATTTTTTGAAAAGGTGTTGTGCAGGGCGGAAAATAATTGGTTACTGGGGGCCGGAGCTCTGCCAAATGTTCAGGATAATCGCATAGGGGCGATTCACAGAACTAATCTGAGCTAAAAATCCTAAACTTAGTACTTTCAGTGTTCACAAAAGGCATTTAGTAGTGGTAAAGTTAGGAGTCCTAACTTTGCTACTACTAAATGCCTTTTGCAGCCGTGGCCCGTGGAGGGAGTTCTGGTGAGGCAGAAAGGCGGGGCGGGGAAGGGGCAGAGTGGGGGGGGGGGGTGCTAAAAACCGGAATATGGATAATTGGAGGTTAGTAAACAATTTAATTAACAAAACGAATTTCGTAGCGCACGCTGCATCGCATTTTGCGATGCAGGGCGCGCTACGAAATTCATTTTATTTATTAAATTGTTTACTTACCTCCAATTATCCATATTCCGGTTTTTAGCACCCCCCACCCTGCCCCTCCCCTGCCCCGCCTTTCTGCCCCACTGGAACTTCCTCCACTGGCCGTGGCTGGCCTTTTGTGAATACCGAAAGTCGTAAAGTTAGGATTTTGTCTCAGTTTAGTAGTAGTAAAGTTAGGAGTCCTAACTTTACTACTACTAAATGCCTTCTGTGAACACCAAAAGTAGTAAGTTTAGGATTTTATCTCAGATTAGTCCTGTGAATTGGCCCCTAAGTATGTATTCTCAATAGATTCATGGTATATTGTTAATTAAATGTGGAAATCCTAAAACCTTTCAGTGGATATGGCACTTGTGAATCTGTATTGAACATATCATGTAGATGTGTGGGGGTGTCTGGCTCAAAGCCCATCTGTTGGAAAACGTGAGGCTTTGGACCCACAAACACACACACTCACACACACACACACACACAAATGCACACTTCTCAAAAAAGGACACACTATCCAATTGCTGCATTCTGATATTCATACATGACCCTCACACTCATGCACACACAACATAAATACCTGTGAAGATATAGATCACAACATGTCTCCTTGCTCACACTCTATAATTGGAAAGTAGATGAGAATTCTTACAAAGGACAGATCAGGATGCAATCCTCCACCTGGCAGGGCTCCTAAAAGCTCTTTGCTTAATCTCAGCACGGCCGCATCACATCATATATAAACAAGCCATCACAACTATTGACTCTGGGCTTGACAGAGGTGAAAAACACCCAGACTCCTTAGCACATGACTGCTATATGATCCTGCTAAATCAACTCAAAGAGGTAGCCCACACAGTCTCTCATTTTAGGGACCAGCACTTATTTTCATTCAACATATTATGATCCAAAGCAAGAGGAAGAAAAACACAAAATGTATAAAGGAGGAGGGGAAGAAAGGCAGACAAATAGTGACAAAGGGAAAAAGCAAGGATGAAAAAGAACCTGTAAGAGTGAGAGAAATGGAGTGTCTAGTGGTGGATTAAAGAGACATGACTTGGAATCAAGACTACACAGCTGTAGTAGTCAGCAGCCCGACCTTCGATTGTACCTGCTTTGGGTTCCTGAGCCCCGGTGCTTAGTCTTTTACAATTTAAGCACCGGACTGGAATGAAATACTGCTCTGCACCTTATACAATATATACAATATTCTACAAAATCCTGATTCAGGAAGGAGGTTCTTTTTGTTTTGCATGCATACAAAATTTTAATACAACTTTAAGACAAAGACCCTGGTTAAAACCAAAGGCCTTTTTTCTGGGGAAATGCAGTACAGCAGTTCTGGAGACTCTCATATGAGGTGGAGAGATGATCAAGTAGAGCATTTCAATCTACTAAATAGACCCTAAAAAATGACAAAGCTGTGGTGAATTCTTTGACCAGTGATTTATATAAAACCAACCACGTCTGATCTTAATATATTATTAGCACCTGTGTCATTCTTTTTGAGTGTTAAAATACCTCCAGGTCAACCTGAAATAAGCAATTCCAGTAATCTTTCTCTGTCATTATAGCTCATCAGTAAAGTTTAGCCCAAACATGAGCCTGGCCTCTGACGCTAAAGAAAAAAAAGTGCCCAGAACTGAAGGAGAAACGAGCAAGACAGAACTGGGAGACACCTGAGTTTTAGGGGAGGGCATGCCAAATGAAAGACATCAATCCACAACTGATCACTTATTTTGCCCACTCAAATGCTTGCCTTTTGGCAAAGTTTTTATGCACTGGAGTAGAATATTCTCACTCACGCCAAGCCAGAACAAAACAAACATATTTTGGGGAAGCCTGCATGCAAGGCCCTAGGATTATCAAAATAAGTAGAAATAAAATGCTTTGAGGATTCATTAATGAGTCTGTGGTATCGGACATTTACCAAAAAAATAGATGACTATATGCCCCACTACTGCTTTCAAAGATGGAGTCGCGGCCCTAGGATTATCAAAATAAGTAGAAATAAAATGCTTTGAGGATTCATTAATGAGTCTGTGGTATCGGACATTTACCAAAAAAATAGATGCCTATATGCCCCACTACTGCTTTCAAAGATGGAGTCGCGGCCAGCCCTGCCATTGAGAAGACCCTGTTGTCAGATTGATGCTGGTGGAAATGGCACAGGAGGCTCTCAATAATGAATTAGGTGTAGCCTCTCTGATGCCATTTCCTGACAAATCGTTTCCGTCAAGGACATATGGCTGTCCCTGGCAGGAAAAGTCCTGAAATGCCTTGCACATGCTGGAAGAAAACTCCCAGGACATGGGGAGATATTAGTTATGCTGTTCTTGGAACAAACCAGAGATCTGCTGGGCCAGCTAGGCTTGCCAGACCGACTTACATAGATTATTTTTCCCCTGAAGCACCTCCCACCATGTACGTGGCAATCCCTTCGAGGCAGAAAGTCCTCAATGATGGTCATGTTTGTAAACAAGTCGCTGTTGCGGCAATGGAAGTACTTTCTGGAGGCCAGGCAATCTATGTATAAATATTGCCTGATTATTTTTTGTTGAGTCCAAGAATGGAATTAAACAGATAGAGGAACAGTCCCCCTCTCTATCCAAGGTTATTATTCTGGGTTGCCGCGACCTGTACACAAATCTGCAAACACTCACAAACACTTCTTAACGTCAGGATGTATATAGCCCCAGAGCATGGACACACACCACTCACACACTTTTAAAAGCTCTCATTCCAAGAGACAGACACGCATTTCCCAAATCACCCTCAAATGTGTAGTAGTTTTACCAGATGACAGATATAGGCTTTGAAAAGATGGGGTGAAAGAGCAGATCCGTGCCATATAACAATGAGGTCTCAGGAGCACAGAAAGGTTGCCGTCTGATAGACTTTAAATGGCCCTTATCAAATGAGGTAAACCAATTCAGCACCGTTCCAGAGCAGCCCACTGCCTGAAGGCAATGATATTGGGCTCATGAACTACTGTATGAAATGCAGCTGATAGATCCAGTAATATCAGGGTATTTGTGTTAGTGAGCTTCTAATGTCAGGTCACTCATTACTTCCAAAAGCACAGATTCAGTGCTGTGTGCAGGGCGGAAACATGCTTTCATTAGTCCCAGTATATTGGTAGTTTGCAGATGATTGCTTAATTGTTGGGCTAAATGATTCTACAGTGATTGGACTCTAGAAGATAGCAGAACTAGGGGATGAAAGGATTTCAGAATTTTGTGATCCGCTCTGACTTTGAAAAATAGGAATAACTTGCAGTTATGAGGCTATAGTGCTTGAGAGATTTTAGCTGACTGTCTGTGAGCATGAGGCCCATGTGTTTTTAGTTTAGTCTTAGGATCTCTCAGCTTGGTGTTAGTGTGCATTCGGCCCAGAAGTCTGCAATACTTGTGAGGGACTCTTAGGTCAATGTCACTTTAACGTAATGCCCAGGAGGTTGAAGAACTAGGGCGCTCTTAGCCCAGTGTCTGGGAACTTAGTGTTATGGACGCTGTAGTTAAGTCCTGAGAAATTGTAACCTGATTGTCAGTGAGTGTAGGATCATCGAGTCTTTAGTACTCTGAAACTCTTTCTTAGGGCCAGATGTAGGAGGCCATTTACCGACCGGTAACGGCCGATTTCGGCCGTTACCGACCGGTAAATGGGTATTTGGGATGTAGGGGCATCATTTTACAGATTCAGTAAATTTACCGATTCGGTAAATTTACCGAATCTGTAAAATACCGAATCGGTATTTTTACTGATTCGGTAAATCCCAGATGTAGGTGGGACTCTTCTGAGTCCCAAAGGCCCTACAGATTCGGTATTTTACATGTGACAGACAGACATGCCCTTAGGGCATGTCTGTGTGCCACATGGCACACATGCCCGTCTTTGGGGTGCTAGAGGGTGTCAAAGTGACACCCCCTGCACCCTTGCTGGAATCGGTATTTACCGTATCGGTAAATACCGATTCGGTAATGCCCATTGATTCCTATGGGCTTCAATGCCCATAGGAATCAATGGGCATTACCGAATCGGTATTTACAGAATCTGTAAATACCGAATCTTAACGATTCGGTATTTACCGAGTCTGTGTTACCTACATCCCCCCCCCTCTATTTTACCACTTCTTAAATACCGAATCGGTAAAATTCGGTATTTAAGAAGTGGTAAAATAGAATTACCTACATCTAGCCCTTAGTTTCTTATCAGTGAGTGAGAGGCCCTGTTGCTGTTGCTCTTACCATGAGTCAGTGAGCATGGGATGCAAGAGGCTGTAGAACTGGGGCGTTCATAACTTTTAGTGCTGGATCCACAAGGTTGTATTTGTGAGGAGTTCTTGAGGCACAAACAATGACTGTGGACTCCTTAGGTGATATAACTAGAGAGCTGTTTCCTGAGTATTTATCAAATAATTTGTTTTTATCTCTCAGACTGTAATGTATTCCTTATAACTTATCAATTGAATGCATATTGGAATTAGTGTTCTGTAAGTTTGGGACCATACACTTACTGCAATATGTACTATGTATTTTTAAAGTGGGCCACAATGTATTTGTAACTTATAACTTTTATGGTTTCCTATTGTGTGAACCGAATAAAGTTTATTGAGTAAACATGATGCCCACAAGGTTGCGTACGTGGGAACTCTTAGCTGAGAGCCAGTGACCTATAAGATGTTAGCACTTGGGAGTCCTGTGCTCAATTCTAGTAAATGAGAGACCCAAGAGGTTGCAGTACTGGAAAATCCTAGGTGGATGCCAATGAGTACATTACCAAAAAGCTTACGTTAGTGGGGAGCTCCTGGCTTCATGTCAGAGTGTGTGAAACCTAAGGGGTTATGGTGCTCAGGAGCTATAAACTCATGTCAGAGAGTTTGGGTCTCATGTTGTGGTAGCACTGTGATGCTCTTAGCTCCATGCAAGTGACTGTTTAAGCCTTGAGGCTGATGTACTGGGCAGGTGTAGAATTTGGGACGTCTTAGCTTGAAATCTCTCACTGCTGGGCTCAAGATTGTAGTACTTCTAAGTTCTTCACTCAGAGAAGTAGCTGTGTGGCTGAGAAGACAGTGGTTCTGAGAAGCTCTCACATTGAGGTTACTGATTGCTGGGACCCACAAGGCAGTACTCTTACTGATGAGCTCCTAGCTCACTACCAGTTAGTGTTGGGGAATCAGATTGTATCACTGGGTAACTCTCAGCCCAACTTCAGAGAGTGTGAAACCCTTCACGTTCAAGTACTAAGGAGATATTAGCTCAGAGTCAGTGCTGAGGGACCTTTGATGCTGTAGAACTTAGGAACTCTGATCCTGATTCAGTGGCTCAGGAAAGTGACAATGAGGCACATGCATTCATTGTGCTGGAGCGGTATTATCTCAGTGTCAGTGAGTCTGGGATCAAGAATGGTGTGCTACTGGGGAAAACATAGCTTGATGCCAGTAAAAGTAGTGCCCAATGTCCCCGAGGTTTCAACCCTTGACGCTGTAGTACTGGATAATTCCATCCTCAGCCTCAGTTAGAATAGGGCCCATTTTCAAATTGTCCTGGAGATCTATTAGCGTTATGTCATTGGATGTAGGACCAACTAGACCATAGAACTGGTGAGCTTTGATCCTAGTGTTTTCAAGTATCAAACTCACAAGGCCAAACAGCTGCAAAGCATGGTGTTCATTAGGATGGAGTACTGCAGTGCTTTAAGATGGCCACGAATGTGTGAGAGGCTCCATAGTTTGCAAATAGGTGAAGGATTAGGCCTAGCATCTTCAAACGTGAGCCATCTGATGCTGTAGTGAATCCAGGCATTAAGTTCAGAGTCTCAGGATCAGTGGATCCAAAGGCTGAATTCCTGAGTATCTCTTGGACGGGAGTCAATGTGTGTGTGATGCATATGGCTCTATACCACTTGGAGCGTCCTTACCTGGGTGTAAATCATTGCGTAAAACACAATACTGTAGTTGTGAGGAGCTCTTAGCTTGGTGTCAGTGAGTTTACAAACTTTAAGGCTGTAGTGCTGAAGAGATCTTAGCCTGGCGTCAGCAACGTTATGACCCTTAAGGCTATAGTTCTTGAGCGATATTAGCTTGGCGTCTCTGAGCTTAAAACTGTTAAGGCTGTACCTCTGGAGATCTCTTTCACTGATGTCTTGGAGTGTATAACCCTTAAGGATGTAGTCCTGGGAAGCTCTTAGTTTGCTGTCAGTGGGTATTTGGCCCTAACAGTTCTAGTTCTGGGGAGCTTCTTCCTTAGTGTCAAAGAGTGCGGGATACACAAGAAAGACTCTTAGCTTGGGTTCAGTGAGTATGGGACCCATAAGGCAGCAGCCCTGGAAATCTTTCAACTTGTTGTCCATAAATATGCAAATACAGTTTCTTTACAGTGATCCACTCAGCTTGCTCTTAGTAAGTGAACAATTTGTGTGACAGTAATACTGCTTGGTACCGAATTTTCTGCAAGTGAGCACAAAGAAAACACATGTAACACTTAATGAAATACTCCGTTCCCAAGTGGTGAGGTACTAGGCTGTCCTTTTTCTCTATGGACGGTCACACACTTCCAGAGAAAATATTGAAAAGAGTGTCTAAAAAGCACCATCATTAACAGAGTTCTTAAGGGCAACATTCCAAACTGGCATTGAATGGTTGTCCTCAATGACAAACTCAATAGGAGCACCGTGATTCGATGGAACAGGCCAACAGAGGCATGGCGGGACCCCAGCTCTGGTCTCTGAACTGATGTCCACAACTTGGTTCCATTCAACAACCTACACTTAGAATTTTCATCTTCGTGCTTATAGGGGGAGGACACATTAATGAACTGGATGACATTAAATGTAGGAAAGATCTTCTCTGATTGTGACCTGCCCACATTCAATATGTCCTAGCAGGATGCTGGGTGTTAATCCTTCACTTCCCTTGTTATCATCTTTCTGACTTCTCCTTTAACTCCTTCCCTCCTTCTCTCCTCCCCATACCCACCATTCAGTTATTTTGGCACCAATATTCTATATTGTTCAGGTTAAGAGGTAGATTGTTTAACTCGGTGGGGGCTACTCCTTCACCATCTCTTCCTGCTTCTTTGGAAGAATTAGCCATAAGTCTCTGGTTCGCTTTGGCCTACAATAAAGTTTCAAGGAATTGTTTAACAGATAGCATCTCTACCGCTCAGTCAACTCAGCGGCTTACTTGCTGGCTGTCGAGGGCATAGGAGTGCTGCAGATGCCTTTGTCTCAATGTCTCAAACAGGTCAACAAGGTCGCAGTATGCAGAAGTCCAGCTCCTGTGGCTTTCTCCTGATGCCGCAGTGGTCCCTGGGGAGGGGAAGGTCAGGTCCCGCTGTGCACCTGAGATAGCGCCTCTTGAAACCTCGGCCACACGTTTTGGAGCAAGAGCTCCACTCCCCAGTCTCCCACCGGGGACATGGGTCACCGCAGGCCCTGGTGTCCATAGGTCTCTGTGCAGCTTCACAGTCTGAACCTGACTGGCCATAGGAGTCATGGCATTCGACTGACCGCTTCTGAAGCCCATTACCACAGGTGACAGAGCATACATCCCAGCTACCAGCCACCCACCTGGAAGCTGGTCTTTTGTAGTTAGGCTGATTAGGATCCAGTCGGTTGGACATACTCTGAACACTGTTGTTAAGCACTTGTCCACTTTTCCCATCCTTGCGGTATTTGTCGTCCTTGTGATCCTTGGGCAAGTAGTAGGACCAGCGCACCCTGGGTGGAGTCATCTTGCCGACAGAGAGAACCTCAATAATCAGTGGCTCCTGGATGGGATTGAAAGCCTGGAGAACCTCTATGGCACTGCCTGTCCCGGTGTACTTCAGCATGCTCCCCTTGACCATGATGTCCCTCTCCACAGCAGACACAATGAAGTGGCCGTTCAGCAGGTACTTGCCCTGTGTTGTCTTCACTGCAAGGTAGTTGTCATCACTCACAAGGCCTTTGTAGCCCCTCTGCCGCACGTCGATGTTGGATGCTCCAGCAGGGATCGTCACCACAAAGTTATAGCCGTGTCTGAAAGAAAAAAGGTAGCCAATTGTTATTTGCTCTTCACAGTTGATCATTTTGTCAAACTGAGAAATGCAACCCCATTTGAACAACTTAACCGTGATATAAGAATCCGATGACATTTTGTGCGAAATCGAGATAGACCGCTAATTGAGATGGTACTGAGGTATAGATCAATGAGCCACGGAAAGCCCAAGTAGCAATACACCAGTATTGCTCTGCAGCATCTATAGTGCCTGCAAGGACAAACCTCCCTATAGACATAATCTTGTCAGTCTTGTACTGTTCTGCTTGTCTGCTGTGAGAGCACTGTAAAGGTGGCATATTACCAGTCCTGGACTGCTATGTGGGCAAACGACTGGTGTCCGCCAGGCTGTTCTATACAGCTGTCTCAGAGCTGGAAGAAAGACATCTTACAGTCCTGTGCCGGTAAGGAAGCATTACAACATTGTTACCCACCACGTCATGCACTAAGTGTCATCAATAGGATGTGATCTTGCCAGTGCGGTATCCTATGTCAGCCCTGGACAGATGTCACCTAGCTGCCCCTCCCCCAACAAACTATCACAATTAGAATATGGTACTTCTTAGTCCTGCTATTCAGTGGCTGTAAAGGAGTGAGAGAAATGAAAGGATGCTTTGGGGTGTCAGATCTGAAACTGGGTATCTTATAATTCTCTAGGAATGTATATACAATAATGCACTAGGCATGCATTTCCAATAAGACTTACAGCAGGTATTTCAAATAACGTAATGGGGCATGTAGGTCCAATAAAGCAATGGCATCCATATTGAATATTGCCCTGGGCATGCATATCTAATAATGTACAGACCATGCATGTTCAATAATGTTCGGGTAGTCTGAGACATTAGGTAGAAGTGACCATCGCAGAGTAAGTGAGGTCTTCTTCTACATCTACTTTAAAGGGAGGACAACTATCTACAGAAATATTTCCTTTACATTTATGTTATAGAAGGCGTGAGAAGCAGGAGTTGTCTCATTTCACCATTTCTTCTCGCAATCCTAACTATGTGAGTTTTACATAGCTTAGGGAACAGAATTCACCTAGTGGAAAACTAAAATATATAGAATTAATAAAACTAAAGAAGAATAGCAGTAAAGTATATTTTCCTGTGTGAGGCAAGCCTCTCCAGAGACACATATAAACTTATATAATTTGGCTGGGAAGAAGTATGTTTTCTATTTCCTTCCTGCTGGTAAGTCTTTCTTCCCTTTTTGTGTCTTGAAACACCGCCCCCTCCTAAACACCCTCATCTCAAACTCTCCTTACAGCAATTTGCAGTAATTAACGAAATCCTGATCGACGGTCCGGAGGAGAACAAGAGGCAGGAGAGAGAGGGATTAGGACAATGAATACTGAATCTTTGACAAGAAAGACCTGACTTGAAGTAATGAAGGCCAATGGAAATTAACTGAGACAATGCCAGCTATTTAGACCTGTCGAGCCCAATGCGCTGACTGGGAAGAGCTGTGACATCTTAAAGTGTCTCATCTTCATGCTTCAAGTCGAATGTCTACACATGAGATATGCCGTGGGTGTCACAGCCAACCAAAGATACCACACGAGTGCTGTACACTGTCATATCCCAAAGTAGTTATGTACCCCAAAATACTTCTTTACAGGAAATAAGAAAAAAATAGTTCAATTACAATATTAAAAACAATAATTAGAATTTTTTATTAAAAGTGCCTTAAAATTCCTAAAAACGTCACCAATATCAGATACTGAAAATTCCTCAGCAGGGACCATGCAGGTTTCATGTCAATAATAATAGTATGGGCACAAGCTCTCTAACCAACTTTCAGCAGCCTAGTAACGTTTTTTTCTTTCTACATGCATGTAGGTGTGGCTGAAGTTTTACTTGCAAAAGCAAAGTTTTTTTGTATTTATCGTTATTGGTTTTCATGTTGTTGGCTAAGTATCTGCTTTTCCTTTGCCTATGCTCGAAGGCAGTTTTTAGGTTTCGCCCGCACTTACAACATCTCTTGTATTAAAAAAAAATCTTAAAAGGGGCTTAGAACCCACCCAATACTTGCCTGAACATACCATTCATCTTTTCCAATGTCACTCTAATTTACGTGCTTCTGATTGGCCAGCACATTGTCTGCTTTCACTTCCTGCTCTGCTTTGCTTTCCATGCCATGGCATGGAGCTTGGGGCAAGTACATCTTCTGGGTTCTGGCTACTGGGAACTGGCCAGTGTCCTTCCACTGGCTACTCGCATTGAAGATACTTTTTTATTTCATTTCGGAATGAGCTCTCCATACCAGTGCATCTAAAGGCTTTCTTGCCCCAATCTCTTTACCAACACATAGCGCTTTCGAAATGCACACCAAGAGTTACATAATCCCTGGTTCTGAGGCATTCTGTGATATTTAAGGATTGATACTGATAGCTGGTGTTGCTGCTTGGTGGGATGGGGCCAAGCACTGCATTTGCTGGCCAGAGATGCCTGGCTTGAAACACTGGCAGGTTTGCAAGCTTACACGATCGACCGCCTGCGGGTCGTGGAAGTAAAGGGAATTTGTTGTAAAACATTTCAGCCTCCCTGAATGCGCTATGTAAATGCTGTAACAAGAGATTACTGTGACCTTCGGAGCAAGATTTGGTAGGAACAATGTTTTTGTATGAAACTCAATGAAAGTGAGAAAGTACCCTGTTTTCAGCACAAATCTATCTTATAAATGTAAGATTTTGTCCAGAAACCCTGTAAGCAATGTTTGGGGGGGGGGGGCGGATAAAAATTTGGACCTTTATTACTTTTCATGCAATCTTCTCTTTCATATGGCATCCCTTAGTAAACCTACACCACTCTGCCAATACACTTCTATCCTTATCTGTGATCCTTGTATGGAAGTTGACAGAAATGGGTTAATTATCGCGAACACCCCCTTTAGTCTAGAAACACTTCTTGCTAAACCCCTGAAAATCAATACTAGCTGCACCTTCTTGATGCATTAGTTGCTTTTAGGCTCCAGTGAGCATAGCAAAATAGTTGCTGCTTTGCCAGTTTACCCGAAATACAGCAGAGCTTTTTTTTTCTGCAGCCCTGCCAAGTACCACGCATCAGGCATTAGACTAATGCATTTCAATGTGGTGGTCAGCATCACAACACTGCAATGCATTGTCACGCATTTATAGCGCCTCCTCAGCAAACCGTTGTGTTGCTTATTAACACCACACTAACTGAGCAAAGCTCTTAACGAGCAGCGCGCTGCTTGCAACAGGTTGGGGGCTGGGTTACTCAGCTCATTCTGTGCTGGCTACAATGTAGAATTTCACCCTACTGGCACATTCAGATTCACTGAGAGGGTGTCACGAGAGTCAGTCATCTTATGCTCATTTGCCCAAACGCTACTGCAGAGACAGCTGGACAGAGTGTGACACACACAACTATAGGCACAGGGTGCCACCCACAGCACAGTTTTAATTTGGCAGCCAGTGCAGCAGGGTACCCACCGCTGCAGCTTGCAACACGTTGTGCTGCATGGACTGGCTGAGGCCCAGGTGCCTAATGATGCGGACCTGTGACCCCCCCGGACTGCGGTCGCCAACCTACTGCAGTCCAGTGCCGCCTGGAGCAAATTTGAAGGCCACCTCTCTGATGGTGCAGCTTCATTCCAGGATTCTAAATCTGACTTTAGTATTTTTAAAATGTATTTGTTATTATCATTAGCCTTCTTTTTTACTTTAGTTTCATGTAGCACAAACGCGTCCCAAGGGCATTTACACGCTTTATATGAGCACCTGCTATATTACACGTCACATTAATTTTTTAAGGCTCAGTGAGATTAAGCGATTTGCCTTGAATCACAGGATGTTTAGCTGACGCCAGGACTCAAACACAGTTTCTAC
Organism: Lissotriton helveticus; assembly: GCF_964261635.1. NCBI lineage: Eukaryota > Metazoa > Chordata > Amphibia > Caudata > Salamandridae > Lissotriton > Lissotriton helveticus. The sequence continues at coordinate 1,307,693,080 of NC_136061.1, forward strand.
TTCCAAAGTCAAAAGCTCTGGCCATAATACCACATAGTCTCAGGCTGTGCCACTTTAAAACCACTTTGTTGGTCAAAGAAACCCACCTTTTAGAGATCTTCAGCAATTACAAACATTGTTCCTCCTTTGCAACAAGCTATGGCAAAGACAATAGGTTTCACCTCTGCGAAATCTATTTGGTTTCCTAATCCTTTTTAGGTCGAGGACCGAAGGCTGCGCTTGCGCAGTCTCCGGTGGGAGATTTAATGATTTGGAGTATGGGGCTTGAACCTGCCTCTCTCTTCCATTGGCTGGCTCCCTAAACGGAGGCCAGTCATTGGATGAGAGGGCATCACTCAGTTCAAGCCCTGTCTCTTTCGGATTCGGGGGCGTGTTTTTTTGCCTTCTTTCAACTGTGACGTCATCCGTCACTCAGAACGCCAAAAACACGCCCCCGAATCCGAAATTTTCGGAGTTGCGGCCGCCATTTTGCGTTTTTCTTGTTTAATCTTCCACTTCCCTCTTCAAAAATGTTGTAATGTATGTTTAGGATTCAGGCTCAATAGCAACTGCCGGGATGAAATTAAGTAGATCAAATCTTAGTAGAAACGTATTTGATAACGAATTCTGCTTTCCGAGTCAGCATATATAGGTACGTCATATAACCCGAATTACGATAATTTTTTAACAATAATATTAGTAATGTGCGGTCATAGAAGCAGAAGAAAACTAAACCTCCATCTTCTGACAGCAACACTGACGTAGTCGGATAACAAAGCAAAGCAGAGGTTTGACAGGTCCTTCTACTGAGTACATGCGGAGCCACAAGAGGCATGCCTTCTTGCGAGGAAGCAGGGCTAGTACTGAGCGTAACCAAGCGGCTTCCTTCTGCGTCACTTCCCATGCGCCCAAGTGTTGGTGGCGGCTTCCTGGACCCGGATGGTGACTGGCGGCGGTAGTGCTGCAGCGGCGGTAGCTGCTACCACTGTCCCGCGCGGCCCCCGCGAGCCGGGAGCGCACAAGCACTGTGGGCCAGGCCGCGGTCGCCCCAGCAGTGCTGTGGGGAGGATGGCTGCTGTCCGGGGTCCTGGGGGCTCGGGCGGAGCTTCAGAAGGTGGCGGCAGAGGGGGACAAGCAACCCTGTCGGTGCGGGACGGCTGCCTACGCTGCGACGAAGAAGGGCTGTACAGCTTGAGCTACCACCCGGCACTCAACGCCATCCTAGCCGTCACCAGCCGGGGCAGTGTCAAAGTCATCGATGGCACCTCGGGAGCCTTGCTGCAGCAGGCCACGGGCCTGAGTGGTGAGTTGGAGTTACTGGGGGGGCACCTATATCTGGCGGGTTATGTCTCCATAACCACTCAACCTGCCTTTCTCCCTTGTTAGATTCTGGTGGAAGAGGGTTCTGCCTCTTATGGTGGTCTTTCTCGCCAACCTCGCCCCTTTCCCTCCTCCCCTCCAACTCACCCCAATCTGTAAGTATCCTGTTACCCGTCAGACACCTTGGGGACGTTGACAGCATCACTTGACAGACTCCGTTCCCCGACAGGATCGGTGTGTTGGAGCTGTCAATTCCTTTAGTACAAGTGAAGTTGGGGACTGGATTTCGTGTTGCTGCACCTGTGATTTTTCATCCCACCAGTATCACATTTGCTCAGAAGTGGACTTGGGCACTTTGTTCCCGCCCAACAAATCTCATGCATATGCAGTTATTCGAGGACCTGAGTATCTGTCCGGTGGATTATATGAACTTTTTATGTACACATAACCCACTCCATCGAGCTAAGTAAAAATGAGAACACACATTTCCCTTACATATGGTGCTGCTTCGTCGACAAGAGAACCCGCTGCTTGGTTTTTGCGTCCACTTCCTAAATTGCTTATCTTGCTCGATAGATCAGCCGATTGACTAACATTTTAGTTTCAACTTGTATTGCTTTTGGGTGACCTTGTTGTGTGTGTGTGTGGGGCTTTGTGTGTGTGGGGCTCTGTGTGTGTGTGTGTGTGTGTGTGGCTCTGTGTGTGTGTGTGTGTGGGTCTCTGTGTGTGTGTGTGTGGGTCTCTGTGTGTGCGTGTGGGGGGGGCTCTGTGTGGATAGCGGTTTTTGTAGGTGGCTCTATGTGTGGGTGGCTCTGTCTGTGTGAGGGTGGCTCTGTGTAGGTGGCTCTGTGTGTGTGAGGGTGGCTCTGTGTAGGTGGCTGTGTGTGTGTTAGTGGCTCTATGTGAATGACTCTGTGTGGGTGGCTCTGTGTGTGTGTGTGGCTCTGTGTGGGTGTAAATGCAATAGGTCATGCATATGCGAGCGATTAAGCTATTGGCATTGTAAATGACAATGCCATTTATTTAACGATTAAGCTATTGGCAATGTAAATGACAATGCTATTTATTTATGATTTAAAAAAAAAATCAAGAGTAATGCCAATAGCTCTACCTTTAATAATGCCGAGACCATTGCATTGTAAATGCTTGTTAGACATATTACGAAGCAGTGCGAGCTGCTGTGCAGCATGTCTTAAAATTAGGACAAAAGTCAATAGGATGCAATCAAAGCTAGTTGTGACAAAATGCTTTTTTAACTTTAAGACATGCTGAGCTGCGGTGCAACATGTAAAAAAAATATTGGCAAAATCAGCTGATTACGCAGAGGCGAAACCAATTGGCTTTGCCAATGCTTGTTCTCCTTAGCAAACTGGGCGTATTTGTTTCTCATGACTAAATTCCACTACAAAAACAATACTTGAACACTCTTCCTGCTTTGCATGTGCGCTGTACAATGCAGCATGCTTCCAAAGTAGGAAAGCCATTGTCAAAGCCAATAGGTCTTGCATTAGCGACCTATTGGCTTGCCAATAGCTTTTATCCACGTTGTACAGTTTGGCTGAAGTTAAAGAAAAGGATTTGACATGAGCACTGAGTCAACACCGTTAAATCAGGAACATTATGCGATAACTTTACACTCATAAGGGAAGAATGCATCAAATTGCTATCATGTCCAAAAGCATTGCAGAAGTTCAACGTCTCATGTGAAAGGCCAACTAGCAGAGCAATTTGTGACATCAGCATATTTCAAACGCCTTTAAGAGAAATACGTGTGTCATGAGAAAAAAAGATGTAACACTTTCCCTACTGCTTATGTGTGCAGTACAATGCAGCACACTTGCAAAATAGACTAGCATTGGCAAAGCAAATAGGTCTCGCCTTAGCAACCTATTGGCTTTGCCAATGGTTTTCCGCCATGCTGCACAGCATCTTGGAGTTTCAAAAAATACAAAAAAAAAACGCTTGTATCATGTTATAGGCAAAAGCAAGCACTGAAAGCAGAGATACTAGCCAATTAAAGTGACAGTACAAAGGCAATGCTTCATTGGAGGGACGAACACAACATTGACAGACTAGACACGAGTAAGAAGCAGACAAATGAGAGTGATAAGAAAATCCAACCAATGGTAAGCCGTGGACGGGCTACAAGACCTTCTATGGAAGGTACAATATGCCTTACAAAAGCTAGCACATACACTGTCTAGAGCAGGGGTACTCATAGTACGGCCCGCGGGCCGCTGGCGGCCCGGCAAGCCTTCCCTGGCGGCCCGCGGACCTTGCAGACATTGTGCCAGAGTTTGTATTTATTTTATTATTATTTTTTTTTTAAGAGTGTCTGCAGCAGTGCAGAGATTCTGCTGCTCTGTGGGGGCCGGGCGAATCCCGCCATAGTCAGAGTGGGGGTGCAGGGGCTCCGAGAGGTGAACCATTTCCCCAGTGAAGGTATCTCAAGAGGGTGCGACATCTCGCTCTTTCCTCCCCCTAATGACGCACCCCAGCTTTTACCAAGGGTACGCTTGCAGGAATCTTTTGTCATGGATCTCTGATGCAACTGCTGAGGGCTCGTGCAAAACAGAATAGCCTTTAAAAGTGTTCTTAAAATGCGTATATGCCGCTTCAGGCGTCTTTCAAGCTTGTGTCTGGAAATTAGGGCGTGGCACAGGGCGGGATCAGGGTTATCAGCAGAGCGGCATCTTCACAGTTCGAGTAAAGTTAACTACACTGCGACATTGACATGCCACGGGTGAAAATGCACACTGATCGCCTTTCCTAAACTACCCCCTAGAAAACAGCGCGTTTCGGCTCATCCACAAGACCCGAGCGCTGGCAGAACACTGGTGGAAAACAACAACCATCTGCCCGGAAATAGGCATCTGTGACTACCGAGCCTGCTGAACCGCAGATCACAACACGTTCAGAGATCAAATAAATGTCAGTAGTTTGAAATGCAGCTTTCATCGCTGTATAAGCGAGTGTCCGTTCAAAGGTACCGTTTTTTATTCAAATGCTTTTTCTTTTTTTTTTTTAACAGGCACTCATGTAGAGCTATATTCTTCTTTAATGGTCTCAGTCGATCAGCAATATATTAATTTTCACAAAAAGGGGAAGCTGTAAAACCAGTGACCTAGCAAATGCACTATAGGCCCTAATACAAGCAAGAAACTCCTACCACACACACCCATCTCCTAGTTTGACATTAAAAAACATACACTAATTGAGACTAGATGGGTCCCCACACCTATGGATCACAGCACTACTGTTAGATAGACCCCAGCAGAAAGCATGTGGGCCTTAGCGCCTCAAAACACAGCTTCTACCTGCGAGGTTTGAAAGCATAGCTAACAGCTATCAACTGTGCCACAACAAACCCAGAGCTAACAGGAGCAAAGAGAATACGAACTAGGAAAAAATCGGAGCAGCACCCTATCAACTCCAAGGGGGTTTAGGGGGAGTGAGTGATTTTGAGCCCTACCACCCAGGGCTTTTCTAGCGGGTTATGTCCAGTGACCACAGGGGATGCCATTGGTGGGAAGGTTAGACAGCTGGTGCCAGGCTCTTCAAAGAAGAAGGAAGTTAGGACTGACCCCTCCTTTGTTCTAGTGAAGTACAGCCCCATAGTCAGCAGGGGCAATGACAGTCCCCCTTTAATTCAGCGGATAGTAAGGGCTTGCCTTTACTTGGTTATTGAGGGGTCTTGTTTTGATGAGACAGGGCGCAACTGCGTATTGAAATGGTTACAGAGTTGCAGATTAGCAGGTGTGCAGGTAGGATGGCTTTTTTTGGACAAGATGTCAAGATTTTAAGGAAATTAGGGCCTGATTTAGATCTTGGCGGACGGGTTACTCCAACTATGACGGTTACACCGTCCTCTGAAATATAGATCCCATTATTTCCTATGTAATTTATATTTCGGCAGATGGAATGTCCATCACCGTTGTGACAAAGTAACCCGTCCACCGAGATCTAAATCACGGCTCTGTTAAGACTCAGGTTAAAAGGTGCGGGGGTGGCATCTGGATGGCGATATTAAAGTCCTAAATGTAAGGATGTTTGGATGAATGTAGGTTTGGCGTGATTAAAGTTTTTGTTGTTTTACAAGGTTATGGTTAGCTTATTACAGGAGGGGAAGGCGGATGCTTAGTGAGGCTGTGGTTTTAAATTATTCTGAATGGCACATTGCCAGGGGAATGTTTACCTACAGATTGCACCTTTCTCATTAAAGTAGCCGTTTTCACATTCTATATTTGACTCGTGGCTTCCAGGCTGCACCGTGCTGCCCGAAAACAGTTTGTCATTCTCACAATGTAAGTTCTGAGACGACCCCAGCAGCTAACATCACTAGTAATAGGAAACGCAAACCCAACCCCCAGACTTCAAGAACAAGATTCAGCCCAGTCATAGCATGTGTGCAAAAATACACCCAGCTTCCAGACTGTAACTCACAGTACAAAGTAATCATCATGATTAGCAGACAAAGATACCAAAGACAGGCAAGCATGGAGATGTGCTCGGACAGGCAGACAGAGATACTCATAGACAGACACAGGGCTACACGCAACAGATGTGTACTGACCCACACGTACACCTTGGACCCACAGTAACAAATATAATGAATGAATGAATGAATGAATGAAAGGAGTCTTTTATCACGCAACTTAGCCCAAGGGCATCAAGGCGCCAAAACAGGTCACCTGACACCTAATCCACCAGCGTCAGCTTTACCGGTACACTTCAGAGAAAAACCAGGTTTTTAGGGCCTTGCGGAACAGAGCAAGCGAGGGTTGCCCTAAGAGTTCAGGAGGAAGAGCGACAAGCGCTCTCTACAGTTTCTCTGATCTCTAGGCATTGAAAACAGTTGTTCCAGAGTGGGACGCAAAACAAAAATGCTTCATGAAAGACCTGTGAAGTGCTCGGGTGCGGCTGTGTGTGTGTGCCTGGAAGCTGTCACAGCCCGGGCGCACACAGGCAGGGTGAGGTGACAGAGGGAGGGAGACAGAGGGAGGGAGACAGAGAGACGGAGGGAGACAGAGGGAGGGAGACAGAGGGAGGGAGAGGGAGGGAGAGGGAAGGAGAGATAGGGAGACCTCAGAGAGAGGGAGACCTCAGAGTGAGGGGGAGGGAAAGAGAGAGAGGGAGACCTCAGAGCGAGGGAGAGGGAAGGAGAGAGAGGGAGACCTCAGAGTGAGGGAGAGGGAAGGAGAGTGAGGGAGACCTCAGAGTGAGGGAGACCTCAGAGTGAGGGAGACCTCAGAGTGAGGGAGGGAGAGGGAAGGGGAGCGAGGGAGACAGAGGAAGAGAGGGAGTGAGACAGTCAGAGTGAGTGAGACAGAGGGAGAGATGGAGTGAGAGGGAGTGAGAGAGTCAGAGTGAGTGAGACAGAGGGAGACAGAGACAGCGGGAGAGAGGGAGAGAAAGGGAGGGAGGGAGAGAGAGGGAGAGCAAGGGAGGGAAACAGAGAGAGAGAGAGATGTGTGTATGCCGGGTCTGGTGGCTCAGTGGACGAAGGCGTCCGCTGCAGGGACCTGTGATCAACCTCATGGTCACTGTTTTTTTTTGTTGCTCTAGCCCCGCCCCCTTCACCACTGACCCCGCCCCCACCAGTGCAGCCCTCGGACACAAACCACACAGTAAATTTGGCCCCGAGAGAAAGTTTGTGAGTACCCATGGTCTAGAGGCTAGGCCTAAAGCCAAGGAGAAATGAAAATATTTCTCCTTCTTAAGCCTGCCTGGAGGAGGCATAACATTTTGGTTCAAATACCTGCCTTCAAATGTTTGTAGGCAGGGATTTGCACAAAAACCAAGGGTGCTTGCATGTGAACCACCCACGGAACGCTTTCTTGACGCAAAGTAACACAAGGTAGCTAATAGCACAACTTTGCACGAATTTGGCAAACTATCCAAAACAAATCCTGATTAGCATTTAATAGTAAATCCCATCAAAGCGTTAGTACATCTGAGCCTTAACCTCTGTGTGCCTAAAAAAACAAATCTAAACGGGTGCTCATATACAGTGCTCTAAATGACCTTTGGTAAATTTTACTGTACATAAAACTGCAAAAAAGAAAAAAAGACTTATGTGATCGTAAAGTTGCTAAATGCGTTAATTCAGCAAAAGTATCTCAGCCTTCTATGTTTACAAGGTCAGTAAAATTAGTAGTGGTAACACGATTTTTATTTACTCTGCTTAGCGGCAGAACACACTGACATGACCCTCTCGATAAAACACCTATACATAAAGTTATTGCTAGGTTCATGTGTTCTCGCTGGATGCCTCCACTCAGTAAGAGACTAAAGAATTCACGTGGTGTGGCTTTTGTTTCCAAATATAACAATGTGGTTTTCTGAGTCATGTGTTTGGAGCTACAAATTACATTATCAGCAACACAAAGAATGTGGCCTCTGCTCCAGTGCTGTCTGTCTCGTGCCATCACCACTTCCAGCACTAACCGCCTGCAGCGTACGCATATTAAAGGCAACAACAATGGAAGAGTGACGCCGTTCGTTGCTACACTTGTTGCCACGGAATTGAGCATTCACTACCTTTGTATTTTGTCCTGCAATGCGAGGGAAAAGGTTGAATTTCAGTACCAGTCCTAAAAGTCGAACACTTCAGAGTTCTTGAAAAGAATACATAGCTGCCAAGGTTTCAGATTGCCATGTGTGACATTTTAAAAATTTGAGTGAAAATATGAGTGACATTTCAACGACTATGAGTGACACTTTCTCGTGAGCAAAAATCATGCAATTAAGACGAGGGAAACTTATAAATATCAGAAATTACAGCCAATTGAGCAACAAGAAACTCCAAGAACTTCTTGAAACTGTTGCAGAGCACCAGCAATGGAAGGAGACTAATCCTATTGCTCCCTCCTGTAACCGGACTGTACACAAAACGGGCCCTCCCTTTGCCTGATCACGAAGCAGTCCATTGCTTAGCACACAAGATGGGGACCCCGGGCCTGGGCCTCGAGGAGTCTGAGTCATCATAGGCAAGCGGCTACAATAAGAAGTTAACAGCTCTGAGCTGTTAAGTTGCTGAGTGTCACTTTTCTCATTCGAACACACTGGTTGCTACCTCCTACATATTGTTTGCTTTAGACATTTGCACCAGTGCCACCATTGCCTATGTAACGTTTGTTCTTGTGGTTTGAGTGTCTGCCATTTTTTTCAGTATTATAGGCTCTACTTGTTACTTTGTACGCTTTATAACTTGTACATAGGCCACTTTTTCCTCCTGTAATGCACCGTTTGCTATCTCTTGTATTTTGTTTGCTCACGATTGTCACTTTTGCCTCATGTAATGTAACGTTTGATTTTTGTAATTTGTTGTCTCATAAATAATTTTCTCCTCATGTATTAGTGCTGATGTTCCTATTGTGAAGCGTTCTGACATCCCGGGGTAACTGTCAGCGTGACACATAACATAATTAAAACCTAGTGACACCAGCCATGGCTGAGAGAGACAGCGTCTGCAGCCTGCCCTCTCTAATCCCCCCCGCCGCTTCTGCACTTCTTCCTGTTCTTCCGGCCTTGACAGCACTACCGCGGCCGGTGTGATTGACAGCTCTGAGCTCTGCACTAGTAATCAACTCACTAGAGGGCAGCCAGGCCCCCCTGCAGATGAGGAGGCCCGGCCCCCCTGCAGATGAGGAGTGTAGCCACGCGCCGCGCCGGCGCCGCACCATTTGCGCATTCTAGTTTCCAGGGCAAACTGTGAAGTCGGACAGCAGGCAGCCCCTGTCAGAGACTGATACATTGTAGCGTGCCACTCTTAGCCACCACAGAGCTGAGAGCTGCGGCAGTCTGATTTACTGTTTAGGCACTCGGGCTGAGCAGAGAGAGGCTGAGAGCCCGGGCACAGAAACGCCCTGGCACAGGTGGAAAATGCGTGACAATGCATTTCAGTGATGCGGATCACCGCACTGAAATGCGGGAGCATCACACCTGTTGCGTGACGCTTGGCAGGACTGAGACTAACCATCCCTGTGCCACTATTCAATTTCAGAGTAGAAAGGAGAGAAGACTTTATACTGTGCTTTGTGTTAGCACCGGAAGTTTGAGGAGTCCAGGTGTACTTCCGGGTCTGTATCATAAAGGTGAGAACCCCGGGCTGTGCTTCTTTGTGTGTTTTTGCCCAAGAAATAGTCACACTTTCCTAGGCAAAACACCCAAAAATTTGTAAACCACCCAGTTATTTGAGCCCTGTTACGCAGGGGCTAAATTCGTAATGAATTTCAAAAGTTTAGGGGCATATCAAGGAACGGCGATGAACAACACAAAGCGTCCTTAGTGCTTTGTTATTCATCGCCGTCTATCTCTGGATTTTTTTGCCCTGGTAGCGTGTTATCAACAAAGCATTGCTCCAGGGCGATTAAAATTCCAGAGATAGTGGGGTTATACAATAGAAACTCTTCTAACCACCTTCGTCCCGCCTCAGTGCTCAGTATACACAGCAGTATTCCCCCGGGGTCGCAGTGCGCTCAATTGTCCTGGGACAGTGGCTGATCCATACTGTCTAATTCTAGTAGCATGACCTCCCAATCCAGTGCCATTGGGGGTTTTTAACCTCCCGCCTTCCTCCTCCTTTCTAATGGCAAAACATTCTGCTCTGCCCCATTTCACCACGTCCGCCCGCCATGTCTCCATCCTGGGCGCTCTCGGGGACTTCCACTGCATTGTAATCTTCCTGATCGCTAAGAGGAGAGCTAAATCCATAAATCGCAATTTGGGTTTTAATGGTTTGGGGAGAGGACGGGCTCCCACTAAGCAATATAATGCACTCTCCTTCACCTGTATCCGAGATACCTCTCTCATTATCCGGCAGACCTCACTCCAGTAACCGCCCAGCTGTGGGCATGACCAAAGCATATGTAGGAGGCCTGCCCCGTCTGCCCTGCATCGCGGGCACTGATGGGGGCGTCGGGAAACATCCTGTGGATCCTCTCCGGGGTGAGGTACGCCCTATGGAGTATCATGGCTTGAATGTATTTAAATTTCACATTTCAGGAAACTCTCTTTGGATGTTCCAGGGCCACCCGCCAGGTTGTATCAGTAAAATCCTCCCCTGTGTCCCGTGACCAGGTCTCTCCCAGGGTGTCAAGGGGTAATGCAGCATGAGTTCTGATCCCTGTGTACAGCCATCTTACCAAGTGGCCGCCGACCCCCATGTAGTGCACCAGGTGTACTAGTTCGTGTTGCTGTGGTTGGATGCGTTGACGCGCCCAAGTCGTCCTGATAAAATGAGATACAGTAGCATGTAATAAGTAGTGTCTGTCCGAAGTCCCAGACGCCTGCACGAAAGTGCGATGGTCCAACAGTAGGTTGTCCCCAAAGAAACTACCCACCCCCTCAATCCCACATGCCGTCCAGTCCCTTAGAGCGTATTTGGTAAGTCTTCCCTGCGGTGTTGGGATACCTAGTAAGGGGATATTATCTGCGTATGGCTCTACCGTAGACGTATAAGCCAAAGCCTTCTTCCAGCAAAGAAGGGCAGGACGGAGCAGAGGGTGGCATACTCGTGGAATTCTACTCTTGGGTAGCAGTAAGGTATGTAGGTCACCCCGACCCAACCGGTTCGTTGTCCATCCAATCTCATGGAGGTTTTTTCCGGCCAGCCAATAAGACAACCATTGGAGTTGACTTGCGTAAAAATATCCTTGGAAGTCGGGGGCGTCCAGTCCCCCCAGGGAGGTGCTAAGTTGTAATTTACGTAGACTGATCCGTCGTCTGCCCAACCCCCATATAAGGGTGATCAGTAAGGACTTAATGGTCACAAAAGTGCGGTGCGGGATACATATAGGCAGGTTCACAAAGTAGTACAGTAAGCGTGGTAACATTACCATCTTTGCTATCGCAATGCGGCCCATGACTGACAAGGGGAGTGAGGTCCAAAAACCAATACTGCCACGTAGGCCGGCGATGGCCCTAGAAATATTGCCATCCAGCTGGTCCTCCAACTTCCTATATATGCGGATTCCCAGGTATTTAAAGCTGGATTGGGCAACCGGGATCATGTAAGTGCCAAACGGTAGAGAGGGCGGATGAGGCACGTCTCGGAAATAAAATCCCACAGACTTTTCCTGGTTTATGGCCAATCCCGATACTGTTTCAAACCGGCGGAAGGTGTCATATAATATCATAGGGTCTGCCTCTAGGTCCCGGAGATATAATAACATGTCATCCGCATATATGGATAGAAGATGAGACGTCCCCGCCACTGGTATACACCAGCTCAGCTGCGTGTTTGCGAGGAGCAATGGCTAGTGGTTCAAGCGCTAACACAAACAGCATTGGGGACAGGGGGCATCCCTGTCTGGTTCGTCGGTGAACTGGGTATTCGGCCGACACATACCACCTCGTTCTCGCCCGGGCCGTGGGATTGGTATACAGCAGCCTGATCCATCTTATTAACGGGGCTGGGAAACCAAAGCGGCGCAGGGCTTCAAACATAAAGGACCAAGAAAATGAATCAAACGCTTGTTTGAGATCTAACGCAATACATCCCGCCTGTGCCAGCTCTGTCGGTGACGCTGTCATTATGGCGTGCAGGCATCTCGTGTTGAGGGAGGTACTGCGCCCCGGGAGGAACCCACACTGGTCGCAGTGTATGAGCGCAGTCAGGTGGGGCTGGACACGTAGGGCAATAGCTTTGCTCAGGATTTTATATTCCGTGGCCAGCATGGAGAGGGGCCTATAATTTGCTAGCTCCAAAACGTCCCTACCCGGTTCAGGTATGGAGATCACTATGGCCTGCAAGGTTGTGTGTGGCAGATAGCCCTTTTCGGAGGCTTAATTGTAGATCTTTTCCAGGACCGGAACTAATGTGTTGGCATAAGTTGAATAGAACTCCACCGGGAGTCCATCCATGACCGGCGTCTTGTTTCTGTTTAAGTGTTTAATCGCAGCGCGTATTTCGTGTTGGGTAATGGGTCCCTCAATCGAATTTGCACCTCTGCTGTTAGTTGGAGAAAGGGGAGATCCCGCATGAAGTCAGTTATTCGTGTAGGATCTTCCGTCCCAGTTCGGTCATATAGGGCCTTTAAATGGTCATGGAATGCCCGGTTGATGTCAGATTTTGTACATACTAGGTCGCCCGCTTGGTTACGGACCTGAGTAATGATCGGGGTGTCAGGCCGATCTCGCACCAATCGGGCTAGCAGCGCACCGGAGCGGTCCGCCTCTGTGTGTTGTCTCTGTAAGTAGGCTTTGAGGTCAAGGGTGCGCAGTGTTTCTAATGTCTCTGCATGTAAGATATGTTGTTCCTGTAGAGCCTGTTTTTTCCCCGGATCCTCAACTGCCTCCCGTTCAAGCCCCGTTAGTCGGTCCTCCACCTCGCATAACTTCCGGTGTATCCTCTGCCTGGCGCCAACCAACTTCCCAATCGCCACCCCCGCAATACCACTTTCATCACATCCCAGACCACCAAGTTGGAGGAGGCAGTACCCCAATTAACCTCCCAGTAATGTGTCAGGGCGTCTGCAAGAGTTGCTTTGAACGGTCCGTCTTCCAAGTGCTGTGGGTTGAGTCACCATGTAGGAACTGGGGTCGGGACTCTGCCCCAGGAAATGGTGCATTTTAGGGGCCTATGATCTGAGAAGGTCTTTGCTAAATATTCTGGGGCGCTTATCAATGAAACCAGTGCGTGGGAGCACAGGAGTCGGTCGATACGTGTGTGTAGGTCGTGTACGGGGGAGTAGAAGGAATATTCTTTGTGTGTGGGGTGTACCTTTCGCCAAACATCACCTAGTCTCCAGTCCTCCACCCATGCCTTGAAAATGTCAGTGAACTTAGTAGCGCCGGCGGCCTGTAGGGGCGGGTGTGACATATCCAAGGCCAGATCTAACACGGCGTTCCAATCCCCCCCGAGTACCCAGGGAATATCTGCCCACGAGGAGAGCGCCCTCCCGACCCTCTTCAGGAACGATTCCTGGTCGTAGTTCGGGGCGTATATGCTGCCCAGGACAATCAGTTTGCCATATAGGGTACCTTTGACTAGAATGTACCTGCCCTGGTCATCCATCTTCCTTTCCACTTCAACAAACGGTGTCCCGTGTCGCACCCAGATAGTGGCCCCCCTGGAAAGTGCTGAGTATGACGTGGAGTATATAGTCCCTTTCCATTTCTTCCTTAACTTCTGAGCTTCAGATACCGTGAGGTGTGTTTCCTGCTGGAAGGCAATTTGTGTCTGCTGTCTAAGGAGGTAGAAGTGAACCCTGTGTCTTTTCTGCACTGCCCCTAGCCCTCGCACATTCCAGGTGATGACTTTGTATACTTCAGATTGTTCAGCCATGGTCGTTAGGTGGCGGAACCATTTCCGTCAGTGGTCGTGTTCCGAGAACACCGGGGAGCTGGACCCAGGAGAGTGCACCTTTAAGTACGTCTAACATAATCAAAACTAACTTGGCGCAGCCATAGAACATAGCTGTGCCCAACATTAACAGTTGAAACATAAATAACCAAATTCGTGTGCATTCGCCATAGGGGGGGTGGTCTAGCACACATGCGTTCATTTTGTTACCAGTTCCGGTCTTCACCGGCTCAACAGTGGCCCGGCCGGGCACTTGATGCACAGAAGAAAAGTTCAGTGTAATATGCAGACAGTGTCTGTGGGGTTGCCAATAAGTGACCTCAAGCCTTGCCCCGAGGTACCCAGTGCAATGTCAATTCTGGGGGGTGTGATGGATGTTGGGGAAACTGTGACATTTTTAGGTTGTGCTCAATTCAGCACGTGTGCGCCTCTTGCAACAACTTTTGTTATCTTATAAGGGGCTTCGAGGCCACCCATTGCTTACTATTGGCAGGCTTCATTGTCATTCTCATGTGCTTGCTTCTTATTTGTTAACTTTTGTAGGCTTATTTCCTCCTCGGGTGTTTATCCCTTCCCTGAAGCATGGATGCATTACTGTGTCCTTCCACTGCTTGCTTTTTCAGGTGCTATTTTTGTCTTTTTGTTTAACCACTCTTTGAGATCATCACAGGTGCATAAATATAGATCTCTAGACCTTTTGTTCATCCCCAGATAGCTAATCAATCGATGAAATGTTCCAAACCTAAAATGTGTTAAAACATATCTATCATATCCCCCTGTACAACGTAAACGATATAGTTGATTGTCAAATGTTACTACAGACAGTTGATGTTAAACAACCGCGGGTTTGCTCATTTCCAGTGCTAGCCTGTTTTTCTCAAGGTGGGTCATGCAAATTAATTTAAAATCCTTCTGACAGATGTATAGTAAGCTGCACACCCAAGGGCAAATGAAAAGTTTTTTACATATTTTAACTAGGTAAATTTAGTTGCATGATCCAAATTCATTGAATCCTTTAATATTTCTTTATTTAAGCCTTTACTGTAGGAGGTTCAGATTCGGTGCCAGAATAACACTGGTTGTATCTTAATAACATCGGAGATGAATGGAACCCCCAACTCCATATGACAGTTAAAACCAGGAGAGCTAGCAGAAACCGCTAATATAATCTTAAAAACACATTTTCAATATATGGAATGGGTGAACAGTCCTGAACGCCCCAAACTCCTGCCCCAAATGTGGCTATGCTTACGCATTTTGCCTTGTAAATTGTTAGGGGGCCTTTTACCAAGTTTTTTAGAAAAGTTGACTACAGCCGCTGTCAATTTCACAAAAAGAAGGCTCCTGCTCCTTATCGCCTGCGTCCAGGAACAAATGCGGTTAAAAAGAACACCGAGATACGTAAATGTGTTAGTGGATTCTATTCTGTTTCCACCCACTCAGATACTACTACTTTTTTGTTTTCCCCGCCTGCAATACATGATAAAAGTTTTCTTCGGATTCAGTGTTAACCCTAGTTCATTCATAAAACTGATACAGGTTGTGAGTGCCTTTTGTAAACCTATCTGTGTGCGTGCCATGAGTACTGCGTCGTCTGCGTAGAGAAGGGAGACTATTGGGCGTTTGTTGACATGAGGTGGATCCCTAGCATTTGACACCAATTCCTGTTCCAAGGCGTTCGTATAAAGAGCGAACAGGAATGGAGCCAAAACGCAAACTTGCCTTACTCCCCTCTCCACTTTAAACAACGAAGTACATTCCCTGTTAGTTCCGTACTGCACCTTGGCACTTGCCCCTGAATTCAGTTGTCTTAAGAACTGTACCAGTGCCGGTTCTACCTTTAAATCAGTCAGAATTGTCCACAGCTTATTGAGGAAAACAGTCAAATGCGGCTGTGTGGTCAACAAAAGCCTGGTAAAATCTCCCAGCTTTGGCCTGAGTATATTTTCCAATTAGATATGCTGAGGTTGAGGACCTGCTCATTTGTACCTAAACCTGATCTAAAGGCATACTGCACATTCCTTAAAATACTATTTTCATCAACTATTCTACCTGCTACCTTCTTCAGAGAGTCTAATAAAGAAATTGGGCGGTAAGATGCAGGGTTTTCCCTCTCCCCTTTTTTGAAAATTGGCACGATTCAAGTGTAACCCAATGCTTTTTCAACCCTAATAAATTGAGCTGGGTCAGAAATTTCTTTGCTGTATACATTGTTAACCCTCGGGTCACTTTTGTGGGGAGTGTACTGGTTGTTTAGGTCAACTTCACTAGGTTTTTCAATTTCAGTGCTTCTATCAGGTACCTTCTGATCTGGGCTGATATATAGTCATTCAATATCACTCAGAGATTGAAGAGGCCTAAATCTGTTAGACACCTCTAAGTTGTAAAGTGTCAGTGAACTGTCTGAAGGAATGGTTGCTATTTTGCCAGATTAACTGTTTGGGTTGATAAACAAAATCCTACAGGAAAGACATTGATACTCGTCTGGGTACTGCTTGTGTTTTGAGTTCTTAGCAAGATTTATTTTACCAGGGATTGTGATCCTAATGAGAGGACGACGCAATCACCTTGAAAACGTTTTCTACTATCTCCGACCCAACCTATTCTCTTCACCATTTTAAACTCTCTGAACATATCTCTAGTCAGCTCAGTTCTACACCCCAGATGATATATAGTTTTATTCCTCAGTGTCATCCAAGTTTCTTTTTCCTCTGGGGGTAAAGCTGGAACATTGGCTAAGATTACAGAAAAAGGAGTGGCTGCCGGTGGTAAATTGAGAGTCTGTGGTCTCCTTTCAATCTCCAAAGTATTACAATGAGTCAGGTGTATACTTGATTTTGTCTCACCTTCCCGGCTCCTACCTAGATAGTGTCCCGGTCTTCCTATCCTAGTTTGCCTATACGTATCTCTGCTAGTGGGTGAGTTGTTATAAGTGTTTCCTTATGGGTTAAAGTGTGTCCCATTTCCCTCACCCTTTGCTCTTTCTCTCGTCTGCCTTTTTAGTTCTAAGAAGGGCTCATTCCGCGTTAAACTCTCAGACTATAGGTGTGCGCTAGATTACATAATATTATGCATGCTCCCATTTGGAATAGCCAGGTTCTGCTTTTCTAAAAACTTTCTCCAAACCTGCTTCGATTTTGTGATGCCTAACTGTCAGATCACTGATAGAGTGTTCGACTGAAACAGTTAATTTGTAAATTAGGCTAGACAAAATCCCAATCTCGGTAGAGGGTACATTGCATTTGTTTTGTAAGCAGGATGCATTAGCAGTGGCTGGCTTGCTCGAATTTTTTCTTTTTTGGCCCTGCTGTTTTTTCATGTTAGTCCTAGGCAACCTAGCTTTGTGAGGGGTCGTGTATACACCATTTCACTGAGTATCCAGGGATTCTGAGCTTGATAAGTTAAAAGGTTTTTTAGCGGGAGGTAAAGTATCACTTTCCACATCACTGGTGGATATATCATCAGCAATGGTCTGGATACATCCATTTTTTGGTTGCCCCACATTTGTATGACCCAAACTGCAATTATCAACATCCCCTCTGTCCACAAGTACAATTGGTTTGTCCTTTGTTGTGGGGTCCATATTTAATTAAATTAAATATATTTAATGTTTCCTCTACTGAGGTGATTTGTCTTTCAATAGTGCCTACAGCCCCTGTAAAATTGTTAAGCAAAGTCCTATTCACGGCTTTAGGCTTACTTGTCGATTTCGATGAATGGCTAGCTGTTGTTTTTCTTTTACCCATCTTCTTTGCACTGGCTCAGGCAGGTAAAGGAGTAGGACCCTCAAGAGAATGGGCCCAGCCCGGCCTCTTACAGGCGCAGATGGCCCGACATTGGCCCGGGCATAGCCCGGGCATGCCCGCGTTGTCCCGCACTGCGGGAGGCTGGCAGGGCTCTTATCGTGCCTCTGGGCGTGGGACGCAGCGTCATGGCAGGCACCGATGCAGGACTGCTGGGAGATGTAGTCTCCCCAGTGGCGTTCCCCTCACGGCAGGAAAGTGGTGCAGCTGGTGGCCGTTCCTCTCACTACGGTGATGTGCGCTGTTTACCAGCATCCCTTATGTACTTCTCCTCTGTGCGTTACTCCCACAGCCCATGCTACCCACCCTCCGACTGTTATCCGTGTGCTTGCCACAGCTTGCTGCCCATTCCCCCATTTCCATGTGCTTTTCCCAGCAACTCTTGCCTCAATAGTCTGTGTACTTGCCCCAGGCCCCCTTGCCAGGTCTCTATTGTTTGTCTGCTTGCCTCTAGCCCCATCCACCCACCCTTTGTTGTCCATTTGGTTGTCCCTCCCTCCTGCTCTCTGTTGTCCCTGTGCTTGCTCCTGCCCCTTCTGCCCACTCTCCACCGTCCATGTGCTTGCCTCCAGCCCCTCCCCTGTGTGCTTCACCACAGCACCTTCAGACCACCCTCTGTTGCCTGTCCTCAGCCCCTCTTGATCACTCTCCATTGTCCATCTGGTTGCCCCAGCAACACCCACCCTCTGTTGCCTGTCCTCAGCCCCTCCTGCTCACCCTCCATTGTCCATCTGCTTGCCCCAGCAACGCCCACCCTCTGTTGTCCTTCTGGTTGCCCCAGGCTCTGCCACGCACTGTCCTTTGTCCCTGTGCACCCCATTCCATCTCACCTGCCGTCTCCCCCATCCATGTCCTTCCCTTCCACCTGCCCTACCTCCTTTCCTCGGTCCCTCCCACCATTCCCCTCTGTCCCTTCCTCCATCTCTCAACTCACCCCCCACTGTGTTGCCTTGAGTATATACAGCTGAAGATAATAATACAAATGTTCTATAATGCTGCTAGTGCTAAAGAACTTTAAAAAAACACAAATTAGTGCTGGCCATGTCATAGCACTTTTAGAAAATTAGTTTTAGCCATGCTGCACAACAGTCACACTGGTGTATAGCATGGCTGGAAATCATTGCCCATAGTTTTCACAGGTAATCCCTATTGACTTTTCTAATGGTCGTTTTTGTGAGACTGATACATACCATATCATCATGTGGGAGGAGTAGACGATAAGGGGACCAGAAGTTCATCATAGGACCGATCTTGCATTAAAACATTGCATTATTACCTTAGCACTGGGAATAGCAATTGCTTGTAATTGTATAGTTCCCCTATACCATGACTGTTGAGTTGATAACTGTGTACCTCAGTTTTCTTGATCCCTAAAATTATACCATAAATATTGTGTTTTGTGATTGAATTAGAGTACTTTTTTTTGAGTAAGTACAGTGACTAGCCATTAACTTATAGATAGCTACTAGATGTTGCATTGTATTGCGAATCAACCCCACACCACTATCTTGCGTAAATCGTGGGTAGATGGAAATCACTGCCCTGAAGGTTAGGTACTATATGGGTACACATGGTGCTCAGAGGCCAGGGCATGAGTTGTAAAAGGCTCTGTTTGTCACAATCTGAACTCAGTAGCCACTTTCTGCCCTGAGGCTCCTGAAAACGTCTCCATAGACTAGCCTTCGCTCTACTGCCATGCAGTGACTGCGTTAGAAGAATGACTCTTCCCACTGTACTATCAGCACTGCAGCAGCACAAAGGTCACACCGTTCAGAATGGCATTTCACGTTATACTACACAGCAGTGACAGAACTATATATGCTTCTACCGCTACTACCATGAGGCGTCAACAACTACCATGTGTTTAGAAGAACATTAGAAGAAGAACATTCTACTTTTTGCTGCATAGTAGGGGTAATACTGTCCCACACAGGAGGAGCTGATGGAACACAGAAGATGTACCAGGCTAATAACCAGATTCCTTCCTTTGCTAAAAGGTAGGGTTACAGAGCTATTGTTCTGAACTCACATCGGTTTGGTGAAAAGGCCGGACACCTTCTTGCAGTTCTTATTGTCTCCTCCGCACACTCCACACTTGTCAAATTTCTTCTTAGAGTTCAGCTGCCCATCACAGCCAGCCTTGATGCACTTCCCTTGCACACAGAGTGATGTGGAGTCTGGAGTGCAGCGGGTCCCATCCACCACCTAAAAACCCCAGAAAGAAGACGGTCAGATCACCACCTGGCCATCTGGGAAAGTATCACTTGATCTACAAATATGTGGCACCATCACCCTTAAATGCTAAACTCTTTGCTGAGCTGTTCTGAATATTTTCGTGTTTTAATTAAAAACATTTTAGTTAGAACTAGCTGTTTCTATCCCTTTATTTCCTAATTATCCACTCTTAAAACAGCATAACTTACCAGATAAGTAGGTGTTGCTCTTTTGTGTTACTAAAGCATATTTACATACCAATGTCTGGTAGAATATCTGGCCATGGCAGGGTGAAAATCTCAGAATATGTTTAAGTAACACCTTTTATTCCTTGAATGTAATTGGGATGCATGTCTTTCAGAGTAATGGGTTTGCCTACAGTATTTGCTATGTGTTAGTCTTAAAATGCAAACATTCTGATCTAATATCTGTTATCTCCATAATATATGGGATAAAATATGCCTACCATACATTATAAGGATATTGCAAGACAGCGAGGAGATCCATGATCATATACAGGAATGAAGCCAAAGGTTGAGTTCCTTTGTAAGGTTGTGGAACTAAGAGGTGACGTACAATATTTTTATCATGTACAGCAGGGCTACTTTATCCCATATAATACATGGTCACACCATCACCTTTCCCACAAACCACTTAACTCCATGGTGTGTAGATCTTTCCTATGAAAGATAGAGCATCTTTGCAAAAATGAAGAGTGAAAATAGACTCTATATTGCAAAATTAAACACATAAAAAAACTGTTAGATATTTGTTGGAAAAATATATGAGAATCAGTTTAATAAAGGTTAGGTTTTCATTTATTTATTAAAAAAAGCTAGCTTAAAATTTGTAGAAACAAGCAGACAGAGTCTAACTTTTCTATAATTACCTGAAAAGTGCAAAAAATAAATATGATGCCATAAATATCTCTTTTCTGGTTGTCACTAAAGGCTAGAAAAACAAAGCAGAAAAGAGCAAGGTTTGTTTTTCTTTAAACAGCTGCTTTAATTATGCTCTGTGACATGATCAATATGATCAGACTTTCCCCTCAGCTGCTGGCAGCAGGCATTGGTGAGGTCAAAACTCAACAGTAATAACTTATAACAGTTGCGTTCTGAAGTAATTTCTTTATAATAGGCACTGGGTGTGTCACAAGTTTCCTGTTATAAAGAAGGTAAAGACATGGTTTAATACAGGTATTGGAGGACTCCATGTTTTATAGCTCTATAAATATTATACTAATTTCTTTTAGGGTTCATCCACCATTTATTTAGCTCGGAGATTTTATTATACTGTCGCTTGTTTTGACTCTACGTATTGCAACATTCCTTAAAATTGTTTGTGCCTGTAGCCATTGCATCACACATGAGTGCACAATATGCGGGATATGGAAGTGAGCTCCTCCAGTGATTCTGGGTTTCGCAAATTACATGTTTGGTAAGGGGGCTCCACACTTCATGTAGAAGGAGGAACCCTGCCTATTGACAGTTGAATAAAAAAGTAAGTGTAGCATGTACATTTTCTGTTGTGTAATTTGAAATACATGCATGCAAATGTGTTACACTCAGACTTACAGGGTTCATTAATTTTTTTCTAATGCCTAGTTCTATGAAAACGGTACGGACACAGCAAGTCACTTACCGGAGCATACATTACTGTGTCTTGTCTGATCTTTCTCTCGTTATATATTCAAAATCTATACCATTATCTTATTTGCCATTATCTGAGGCACCATTCCTTATCTAAGGGTTCATATAATTACATGTCATCTAATTACTATGAATACAGTATTAAATATTAATTAGGGTTAGGCTTTACTTATTTGATGTATTGTAGTTTAATATTAGCAATATAGTTATTGTTTTTATCATTCACTAAGATTAATATTGAGGTCAGGGTAAGTGTTACAGATTTTTTAATTTAGTTTAATTTATGCTAACATAATCAAATATTTGTCACTGGTTATGGATATAGATGGGCCCTGATGTTGAAGCAGAGGCCAAAATGAGCTGAGAAGGTTGAGGTAATTTTTTTAACATTTACTACAGACGGCCAAGGTAATGATGGATGAGTAATAGCATGTGATGAGAGTGTTTGCACATGGACATGTTTGGCCTGCATATTCTTTCCATTGAAATGCTTCGGAAAACAAGCCTCCAACATAAATTTACAGTCATAGCTCTGCCAGACTTATAGGATATTGCATACCAAATACATTTATTGGTAATAACTGGAAATTAATGACATAGTGATTTGTTACCTTGAAGACATGGCAAGGCTTGTTCCTCAAGGCAATCGACGCTCCAGGACAAAATCATTTTTGTGTGTGGAGGTGGGTATGTGGTTTCTTTAAATTAGGTATTTATTGCCAACAGCAAAAAGGCAAAATAAAATATTTACCTCCAAATGTGAGTCTGCTCACAACTATAACTGAAGGCGAGGAAAACTACTAATTTAAGCTATTATCTTTATAGTTGTACATTGATTGTTATAAACTGGATAGCTGCTGATTTTCAGATAACAATACATTCTACCTCAATTTGGACCTACAAAAAAGAAAATATACATTTCTCAAAACAAAAACAATGAAAAACAATTTAAGGGAATGTATTACAAATTAAGATTGTATTTGTTACATATTATGTAAGTAAATTAAGTTTTTCTTCAAGGAGCACCTTACCGTCTTACTTGGTAACTTTAAATTCTCAGCATGTTTGGGGAAACATTATAATAGCACTGCTCCAATTAAATGATTATCTTAAGCATAGGAAAAACAACCACAATTTGAAAAACGGATTCCATTCTTTCTATCTGCAATGATATTCATTCTTAGAAACATCTATAATTGGAGAGACAATTTAGGATGTTCCATCGCTTCCCTCCCTTATGTTACCATAACAGTTTAGATCACTGGAAGCAATGTGTTTCGGTAATAATAACCCCTCATTGACAATAACCGAGCACACTGCGATTTGAACAGACTCTTGCTGCCTAATAATATGTAGTATTATTAATGAACTGTACTTTTTTGATTGTCAACTGTTCATATCCAAGATGACTAGATCGATTTTCTGGATATCCACATATGATAGATATACATAGATGAATCAGAATGGAACTCATTGCCATGTGTGAAGTTATCCTGAAAATCGGACATGCATCACCACCACCTGTTATTTACGAGGAGCAGATTGGACTAATAGTATTTGGGGTCTCAGTGCTCGGTGGCTCACTCCACCAGTTTGTTCCCCTAATACTAAAAAGCTGTATGTTCTCATCTAGTTTGTTGAGAATACACAACTTAATCGTCAGAGACCAACATTTGAATAACACGTGGGCATCGCACACAAACCTGTGGACCTACCTTGGGAGCTAGTACATAAAAGTAGCCAGTACCATTGGCTCGGCAGATAAGTTTGCATTTGTCCTTTGGCGACACCCCAGAGTACTTTGGCACCCAGCCAACAGAGGGGGTCAGTCGGTTAGTGCTTCGATTAAGGCCATTAAAGGACTCGCACTGCTCCTCCCGGAAACTCTTCCCTGGCAGAGACACAAAAACAGGACATGACAATTAATCCATGCAACCTGCTGTTGAATTGTTTTGTTGTAAATTATTTTATTGAAGTTTTGCTTGAGGAGACATTACCATCAGCTATGGGAATTGATACATAAAAACAATTGGCTGGGCAGCAACAGAGACAAGAAAAAATAGGTGTGGCATATTATTAACTGTGCAGACCGCAGTGGTCATTTATAGCTGGGCAGCTGCATGCATCTGCAAAAAATGTGGATGCCCTCTCTGCCAAGCCCCTCGTTTCCCTCCCTAATTTAAATGTGAGTGAAACTCGCAATGGTTCTACCGGTAGAATCATAGCTACCTCCACCCTTGAAATGCACAGACTGACAGCTTGTCCAACATGCGGCTGTTGATCAAGGTGTGTGTTGGCTTGAAGTCTTCCAGTGTCCTGTTGCGGCACGTGCTGGAAGATTGCATGAAATGAAGAAGGAGATGAGTTCTGGATTTGTGTTGAGTGGGAAGCAGTTGGCTCGTGGGTCTTTGTCCTGCTGACCGAAGAATAAAGCTGTTCCCAGTCGGGCACAGATTCAGAGTCGGACTGTAATGGACTGTGTTGATGTAAAGTGCACTAAGTGGAACAATCTACAGATGGAGATTTGCCATCTAATGGAAAGATCAGGTCTTCACCATCACTGAATCTATTGGATAGTCACCCTCGTGTGTGTGGCGTAGCTTCGTAGAGATCCAGAAGACCATTGTGTTTAGTGAATGTTAATGCGGTGGATGTAAGATTTTTGGCAAATTCAGTTTCACAGTACCCCCTGATGATTGAGAAAGTATGTAAAGAATTGTTCCAGTATCAAGGAATTGTCTTAAGGTGTCCCTCTGTTCGGCCAGTAGGCTGGGGAGGGTGGGGGGGAATCATCGACGTTGTTTGTGAATTTGATGGAGACATATGCTTCAGGGATAATAAGTCTTGAAGGGTTGTGTTTGTGGCAAGTGATGATGTGTGCCTGTTGGGGTGGTACAACCAAGGGAATTTGGGTATAAGACTGGATAACAACATTCCTCATCAGGCTATACTGAAGAAGGATTATACCCAGGTTTTAGCGCTTCAGGAAAATATGGAAATTTACATATCCAGAAGTTTTCAGGAATGAACTAGGCTTCTTCAAAGGCTTCAAGCGCAGAATAAGATTAAACAAAAGTGCTCAAGCAGTGGTGCATAAGGTCCATAGAGTGCCTTTGGCCTTGCGGGCTCAATTAAAACAAGAGCTTGACAAGTTGTGTGAAAACGATGTAATACAACTTATTGATTCATCAGACTTGGTGGCTCCTGTAGTTCTGGCCAAGAAGGCTAATGGTTCTCTACGCCTATGTGTTGATTTACGTGACCTCAAAGAATATAAATGGGTTGATCAATACTTCTTACCCAATATCACGAGATGACTTCTACACTCAAAGGAGAAAAATAGTTTAGTTTGTTGGATATCATATCAGCATATCATCAGAATAACTTGCACCCAGATTCTAGGCACTACTCTATGATTATCACTCCAGAAGGGCTATTCCAATTCAAACACATGCCCTTTGGACTTGCTTCCGCGGTTTTCCAGCATGTGAGAATGTTCAAGGGGATGTCCTGGGTGATGGCCTTTCAAGACAATGTTCTGGTATATGGTGCCGTTCAGAAACAACATAATGAGAGACTACATTAAATGTTGTCCATTTTAAAGGGTAAAGGTAGTACCCTTAGCCTTGCCAAATGAAGGTTGAACATGCTCGCAGATGAGCATTTAGGTTACAAGTTGTCCTCAGAGTGTGTGGAACCTAAGGCTAGCTTGGTAAAAGCTATAGAAGATTTTTGCACTCCAGGTGATAAGGACCAATTAAGGTCTTTTATGGAAATCATTGAATTTTTTTGATAAACCATTTTATTGATGTTTGCATTAAACAAACAAATAGCAGCATGACATATTTAGATAGGTAAAACACACCATCACAAGATACATTGGAGCTTATGGATTACCGGTAATCTCCCCATTCATTGCCTACGTCATGTAAATTAACAATTGCATACATCAGTAGGCTTCGCTTTAAATGAATTCAATTGATTGGTCCATTTACCCCACACCCTGCAATATTTAGCAGGACATCCCGCGCCTCAAAGTACTCATTGAATTTAATGGTAGGTTTGTGCCTAATTATGCAACATAAATCTATCACATAAGAGGTCTTCTAAAGAAGAATACTAGATTAATTTGGAATACTAATTGTGCTGAAAATGTGATCAAATTAAGAGAGAAGTTGCTCAAGCCATTCCCCTTAAGCCCTTAGACACCAAGGACCACAGCATAATCTTGACTTATGTCAGTCAAAGACATTTGGGAGCTGTGCTTATGCAATACAGAGGGGGCAAAGGTGAGGTTGCAGCATTTGCCTCCAGAGTCTGGGGCAGAGCTCAGCCAACTTATTCCATTATTGAACGGGAGGCACTAGCCTGTTGGTGGGGCAATGTCCATTTCAAGCCTCATTTGTTGGGCTCAAGGTTCACTGAAGGAGTGGACCACAAGCCTTGGGTCCAATTGTTTACCACAAAGGTGGAGACCTGGCAACTCCAAGGATTGCCAAATGGCAACACAGACTTCAAGAACACAATTTTAAGGTTCAGTATGTGCCGGGAAGAAGAATATGTTAGCCGGCTGTCTGTCCAGATAACCTGGTAGTGAAGAGAATGTGGGTGATGAGGAAGAGAAGGATGGTGACTCTGAGGTCATTTGCAGTATAGAGAGCCACTCAGAAGGTGCCATATTGAAACAAGACTAGTGGAATGTGTATGTGGAGGACCAAGAGGTCAAGGAGGTCATGAAGGGCAGAAGCAAGGGTGTGTTGAGAGGGAGTACTGAGGATAATGCAGTCAAAAAGTACAAATACATTTCTGTTGTCAAGGATTATTATTTCATGCCACTTTGCTTGTAGTTCCCGAAGCTATGAGGAACAAAGTGCTCACATTAGCTCAACCGGGCCACATAGGCATGCAGTCTATGAAAAGGAGAGTTAGGGAGCACTTATGGTGGCCTGGTGTAGATAAGGCGGGATCAACTTTTCCACCTACCTTGCCATTGCTGTGTGCCTGGGACTGTGGTGCGGGCAGGAGACTTTGTTTTTTGCTGGCCGGGAGAGAGAGGAGCGAGTGGCTGTTGGGGCTGCTGCTCGGGAGGTCCTTGCTGTCGGTGCCGGTTGCGTGTGGGGTTGCCTTGGGCCGCGGAGACTACATCTCCCAGGCTCCCCCGCGCCGTGCACGCCAACAACGTCACCAGGAAACACCCGGAGGCGCTTAAAACATTGTAGCGCCTCCCGCAACACGGGACGCCGGGACAAGGGCGGGACCGTCTGTGGCCATCAGAGGCCAGAGGAGGCCGGGCTGGGCCACCCCCCTAACACCCGCACCACTGCTTGGAGTTTGAACTATTTCATAAGGTACTAGCAAAAACTCCAATTGGACATTTTGTTTTAATCCACATTCATTTGATCACAGGGTTGATTATTTTAAATATTTCTTCCAGTGTGTAGTCCGAACTTCAATATTGTAGGGAAGAAACACTGTGTATAGTGGGAGTTGCCCCTCCTATCTGATAATAATGAGCAATACGGGTAAAAATGTTAAGTCTGCTACTTCCCGCCCTATGACTATGCACCAGGCCGCCACGACACAACCTCTCCCGAGCCTGACGGCCACAGACAAGATGCTGCAGAAGACTATCGGGGTCATGGCTACAGCCATAGAAAATACAGAGAGACGAATATCAATTACCCCTGCTGTCCCTCTGTTGCAGCAAGCGGGGGATTTCTCAGCAGCTACAGTTAATCCCCCTGACTCTAGCTTTTTTCTTACGTCTTCTTTTGCTGAGCTGCCCTGTGCTCAGGTTGTTCTTGACGTAATTGATAGCCCTGAGGTTGCTAAATCCCCCCACATTCTGTAGCAAAAAAAGTCCCCAAACCCCGTCCTAGAAGGAAGAATTAAAAACCTCAAAAAAAAAATCAACCAAAAGAACCATGCCTATACTTGATTGTACACCGGTTTTGATGGTCCATCTCTACCATTCGTGGGAACACCTGTTTGGGTTACTCATTTACTTGCTGACTTCCAGGCTCATATGGAACATATTATTGGCACACATATTAAATCCCTGTCATCCAGGATGGATTGATTAGTCTCCACAATTAACAATATAGGTCTAGGGAGAGTTCAGTCTACTAGTCCATCGGGAAAACAGGTTACTAGAGAGACACCTAGCACTATCAAGCCCACTCTCCACTCTGGAACTGTCCCAGCCAGTAATAACGCCGCTGGGACTCCCGCTATTAGACCGACCCCTAGCATCACTAAATCTATTCCTGATCCTAAAAGCCTGCCAGCCAGTAATAATAATCCAGCTGTACCCCCTCAGGCAAGTGGTAATCCTATCCCTGAAACAGTTCTACCTCTGCTCAGGGATGCAAAAGTTGGTAGCGGAAGTAATATAGTGGTGAGGGGGGTGTCTGAAGTAGGGATAAAGCACTTGGACCAACAAACCCAATCTAGTAGAAATACCCTAGTAAAGGGGTCCTCAACAGAGCTGCCCTCCATTGATCTCCCTCCTGAGTCTTTACCATATGTTGTGGTGCTTGCTGGGGTTCCTCCCCTAAGCCAGGGAAAAAGTGAGGATCATACTGATCTAAAAAATTAATGCATAAACTGGCTTAACACCAACAGGCCCTTTCCCCCAATGCTTCTGGTGAAATATTATGTGTTAGAAGAGTAGAGTGGATCGAGACAGGACCTAAAACTATTGCAGGAAATTGTGTTGTAATTACCTTTAGGCACATACGTGCTGTAGAACACATCTGCAGTGGGTTACCAACCTGGTCGAACACCCAAATTCTTCCCCTTCACTTGTCATACTTCTATCCCACTCCTCAGACGAGGATCAGCCAGAATAGAGGTGTCCAGTATGAAGGGGGCCATAATAAACCACCACATAGATTCCAACAGGGGAGAACAACTTGGGAGGGCTCTGAGCCGTATACCCCTTTACTCTCACTATTTCCCCAAAGAAACAGGTTTAGTTTACTGGAACAGGTGGATTGACGCCCTGAGAGGCAGAATTTTATACCACAAACTGCTAGTAGCCTAGGTACTGTTACAGTGGAGGGCAACGATGTCAGCACTATCCCTGAAAACCTAACAACAGTTCAATATTCCACCACTAAGGGTCAGATGGAATCAGGGGAAAATTTGCAACATGTGGGGGTTTGTGCCCCTAATGAAGTGTTGTCTAGTGGTGAGGTAAGGGAAAAGACACCAGAGTCTAGGATTCCAATATGTGGCATTGGGTCTGATTCAGACAAGGGTAAACGATCACCTAGTACTGGGCTAGTGGATGGAAGCATAAAAATATTGTCTTGGAATGTGGCCGGGATGAAAAATAAAGTGCCCCTGCCTGAGTGGGCCTCCTTTATGGCAATGCATGACATCTGCTTGATGCAGGAAACATGGGCATTGGAGGAGAGTGTAAGGCCTGGTTTTGCTACCTTCGACATTCTGGCAACAAGTAGGGGCAGGGGGAGACCATCGGGTGGCCTAACAATATGGGTGGGTACGCACCTGGGCGCCCAGGCGGTCCAAATACAAACTAATTCCCCAGATGTCCAGTGTGTACTTCTAACCCCTCAAAACATGCCCCAGGTGGAAATACTAAATATTTATTCAGGGCCATTTAAGAGTGGGCAGTAATCGGATACAATTGAAGCACTAAAGCACTTTATCCAGACACTTGACCCTTCGGTTGCCCTAGTAGTTGGGGGAGATTTTAATTGTCAGTTCGAGCCCCCCGTGAGTGTAGATATGGGTGAACAGGAGGATGAGGACCAGTTTTGGCATCGTTCTGACCCGCAGATCCCTCCTGTCAGAGCATGAACCCCACTGTTCCTTCAAATTAAATCACTCTCCCTTACAACGTCTCTGCGGGCATGTAATGGGAGGTTGGAGCCTGACAGACCGGGGTCAGTTACGTTCAACAGATTAGAGCAAACTTCCATCATTGACTATATAATGATGGAAGCTAGACACTGTGATAGGCTGCTGGAATTTAGGGTCCACCCAAGACAAGATAGCGACCATAATGCCCTTGTTTTAACACTTAAACCTGTGAGTTTTGGGTTAACAAATCCAGCTCCCGAATCCAACAGCGGAATCCCGCCTCTTATGATAGCTAATAACAGGCGCAGGGTTAAATGGCCTCATCTTCAGGGCTCCCCCAGTAAACTTGCTGAAATATACCAGATAGCTATACCGCTGATTTCTGATATGGGGGATGTAGATTCCCAGGGTAGAGCTGTGGAAATCCATAAGTAGCTGGACGTCGGGCTTGCGGATGTGTTTTGCCCTGTGGGAGGGAAAAAATCCCATCGGGCCAGGACGCATCCCTGGTATGATGCCCCCTGCAGGAAAGCAAAAAAAGACCTTCTCTCAGCAATTAAAGCCAAAGATAAAACAGGTATCAAGAAATCACGACTACTCTATAAAAAGGCAATTACTAGAGGAAAGAAGGATTGGGAGGAGAATACGTGGAGGAACTCAGATCCGCACTTTCACGCAGGGACTCTAAGTCATTCTGGGTCATTGTCAGCTCTGGTGTGAGTGGGCGAGGCCCGGCTCTAGCCCTGAATATAGCACCATCAGTGTGGGAATCACACTTTGGAGCACTGTATGCTAACTCGGAGCTGGAAACCACACCCCTTCTAGGCCTCGAACCCTTCCAGGAGCATAGATTGGAGGGGGTGACAGACTTGGTTCTGGGGGAAGCGCTGGTATCTCCTCTGTCGGCCGCCTCAGGCCCCCGCCATGAGCATCGATTGGTGGGGACCTCGGACAGCGAACAGCGGCAGGACTCCCTGGATGTTGGGGATGAGTGCCATCTTGAACGGTCCGTGGTCATTACTTTGAAGGAGGTTGAGTCTGCAATAGCAAGACTACTCCCTAACAAGGCCCCTGGCCTAGACAAATTGCCTGGGGATTTATTTCGCTCCCAACCTAAAATATGGGAACCATATTTGGTTGCCCTATTCAATGCGATCCTTATGGGGACTGACCCGCCAGGCACTTGGCTTGGAGCTGAGATCGTTCCCATTTACAAGAACGGTTGCCCGCTAATTCCATCCAATTATAGGCCCTTATAGATATAACACAAAAACTAATGGGCAGGGTCATCTTAGATGGGATCCAGAGGTGAATGGAGCAAAATGATATACTGACTACACTCCAGGCTGGGTTCAGGTCAGGCATTTCAACTTTGAACCAAATATTCCGGCTGCAGGTTTTATTTTGGAAAACGGCAAGAGTGGAGGGTGGCAGCTTCTATCTTGTTTTTGTTGACCTGTGGGCCGCTTTCGACCTTGTTCCAAGGGAAATGCTGTGGAAAGTTTTAGCAGACTTGGGTCGCCCGCCCTATCTTTTGAATACTTTAATTAGACTTCATAGTAGCAACTATGCCCAAGTTCGGTGCGGGAGGTATGGAGATTTGTCAGCACGTTTTCCTGTTCTGAAGGGGGTACGCCAGAGGTGCGTCGTGGCCCCAACACTATTTTGTCTCTAAATTAATGGTCTTGTCGACCATTTAAATGGTGTAATAGACAATGACGCCCCCAGGCTGGGTACTGGGCGGGTGCCCGCTCTGATGTTTGCGGATGACACTTTGCTGTTATCCAAAACATCATCGGGCATCCAGCGATTTCTGGATGGTTTTGCAACGTTCTGTGCTTCGCGTGGATTGGAAATAAACTTGGATAAGACCAAGTTTATGATTTTCAATCCCCCGAAGCGGACCCGCCCAAACCCTATTCTCAATGGCATCCCCTTGGAAAGAGTCAAGACTTTTGTCTATCTTGGTATTACCTTGACGGAAAACTTTGACTGGGGTTCCCAAATTTCTAAGTCAGCTCTTAGGTTATCCCAAGTAACAGGGGGCATTAGTAAAGTCCATAGAATATCAGACCTTAAACCGGCAGCTCCGGTTATGGAAATTTACCGACTTCAGGTCAGAATGGCCTCAATGTATGGTGCTGAACTTTGGGGTCATAAAAATACATCTAATCTCCTGAGGGTGGAGCAGAGATTCATGCGGAATCTAGTTGGCTTGCCACTAAGTACACCACTTGTCCCTCTGCGACTTGATCTGGGGCTGGAGTCAATAGAAGAGCTAGTAGCTGCACGGCCTATGCTCTATTGGAAGAGGCTCTGGTCAGTCCCAGAGCTGGCTCCCTATAGAGCGGAATTCCTGGAGGTTTGGGCTCTTTTAGGGCTCTTAGTACCCGGATAGGTTTGCCTGAGTTCTGGGAGACTCCTGAGTTGTGTTGCCCGGGTATATCTAAATCGGAACTCTTAAATCTGTTGAGGCGGCAGAACTCACTAACCCTACAGAGATCCGCAACCCTGGGTAGGCTGTCTGTTGAGTTCCTCCTAGTAAAAACGGAATCACGATTAGAGGAATTCTTAGATGTAATTCAACCACCTCTCATGAGGAAGCTTTACATCCAGCTAAGGCATGGCAGTCTACCTCTCTGGGCATTTACTTGTAAATGGGCAAAATCGGAAACTGTAGCCTGCCCGGCATGTAATTACAAACGAGAAGATGTTTCGCATGTTATGCTTTTTTGCCCAGCTTATGAAACTATAAGGAAATGTTGGCTGATCTCATTATGCAGGAACCTTGGGTTTAGACAATGCACTCAGGCCTGCAGGGTTTTAATGTATGATACTCATCCCCCTATTGTTTTCGCCGTATCTCGCTTTTTATTTGGCATGTGGCGCAGAAGGAAAAGCTTTGTATAATACCTGTGATTAATTATGAATTTTATATTTCCCAGTTCTTGATAACTATGAGTTTAATCAATTTTTATGTCCAATACTGACTTGTCAATTATTTAGGGTTTTAATGATCTGTGTTTTTGTATGAATTTTACTTGTACTTTTATGGTCCTCAGACCGAAATAAAATTATCGATGATGATGACGATAAGCAGATGAAGGGACTACATGTGTTGTGCAATAAGTGACAAGTCACAGGTGGCTGTTCCTCACACAGTGGAGGCAGTTGAAGTTTCCAGTAAAGCATGGGCCAAACTGGCATTTGACATTATAGGCCCAATGACGTTGTCCAGTGGAGTTTCTGCATATGGCATCGTTCTTATGGATTAATATAGTCATGGCCCAAAAAGTCAGTTCCTAACTTCGATGTGAGATAGAATTCCTTGAGTACTTATTTGCCAGGGAAGATTTTCCAGATGAAGTGCTTTCCAACAACCAATGTCAATTTACATCGGCACAATTTGAGGAGTTTTTGGGGGTTTATGGGTATTAAACACTCAACAACCTTTCTTTATCACCCTTGGAGCAATGGTCTCGACGATAGATTTGAGTAATCAAAGAAAATGTACAATTGTCCAAGGCCAATGGGTTGAACTGAAAGCTAGAACTTATAAAACTGTTGTATGCAGTGCACATCACAGCTAATGCAGACACTGAAGTGCCACTGTTCATTTTGTTGAGGGGACGTGTGCCTACTTTTAAAATGTTGAGGAGGTGTATGGATGAGTTTGAGATTCCTGAAAAGAAAATAAAGGATGTGTGTAAGACAAGAGTTGAAGCACAGAATAAATATGATCAGATATGACCCAAGCAGGGGGCCAAGGAACTGAGGGTGACTGTAGGTGATATTGTGAGGGTGAAGTGTTCGAGAATTATACCTAAGTGGGAATCAAGGTTCTCCTAACCCATGAAAGTAGTGCTGTAAAATTGGAGGCTGGAAGGTGGTGGAACAAGGGTGAAATTGCGGTGTCTCGTTAGCACCGCAAGAATGAGTCCGGAGAATATGTTCTAGAAAAAGGTGATGAACATGACGAACGAGTGGATAAAGGAAAACCCTTGTCTTCCAGGGCTACCAGTTTACATACCAGATTCTATGTTTTGCCACAACAATAAGAAAATTGGCAAGTTATGTGAATAAGAGTCTAAAAGCTGAAATATATATAAAGTCTTCATTCCTCATGTTGTGTATTTATATTTAATCTGTTTCTGTTTATTAATTTTATACAGGGATTTTCCCTTGTGCTGTGTATTTATTGTATTGAGAATTATTTTTACCTATTTATTATAAAAGGGGGAAGATAAGTTGGGGTGCACTCTTCCAGTGTCTTGTTGCACTACACTCTGAAAGAATGCATAGAATGAATAAGGGGATGGGTTCTGTAATTGTGTTGAGTGGGTGGCAGTTGGCTTGTGGGTATCTGTGAAGCAAAGGAGGTTTCTTTGTCCTGCTGACAGAAGAATAAACTTAGTTCCTTACCTGCGTGTCTGCATTTTAATAGTATATTAGAGCGACCTCCTTTTTTAAGGTTGTCTATTCAGAGTACATTTCTCCTGTTGAGGACCAGCAGAGAACTTCTGATGGCCTGAACAGGTAACAGCCGAAAGTATCTCCATACTCTGGGAGAAAACGGGGCCTGGGTGGAATTTTCAATTCTGCCGCCGAAATCTTATAAATTTTGGTAATTCTGAGTTGCTCTTCTAATGCGGAATTGCTGATAAATTAAAATTACGCCGCTCCGCTGGCAGAATAAAAAAGATGTAATGTTTTTAAAGTTAAAACCCACTGCATACTACTCAGTGCCTTTGTATACTTTGGGGTGATTAAAACTTGTAATGACTGCAAACTATGTAAGGAGCAGGTGCAGAGTAAAATCCAGTGGTGTCTAATGTTTAGAAACCACTGAATGCTATTCACTGCCTTTATATACTCTGTAGTGATTACAAATCGCTGTATAGTATGCAAGGGCAATGGATGGTATTTGGATACGCAAAATGCATGCTCACATCCATTTTTGGATGTGAGGGTCCATGTTATGAAGAAAATAGCACCAAATACCCACTCCACCCAGTCACAGAATCTGGTGAATATTTTAAGGTAATTCCACATGGTTCAGCAGAATCAAGCTCTATGAATTCCGCCCACCTCTAGAGAAAACGCCCAGTATTTCAGGGCTGCTACCTTTTTTGTTTTTCCAGAACACGCTCCTACTTCTGGAGTTTATTTTTAGAAAACAAATACGTTCGTTGAATGGGTGCATCAAACTTGGCAAAGGATTTCTGCCTTCAACGAAACTGGCAGTGGCTGATCCAGCAAAGCTGCCATGACCCCTGCCAGGCAGGTTGAGTTCAAGACATCGGGCAAGCAATACTCCAGCTGGGGAGCAGAGGCTGTAGCATCAACTGACCTGGAATGCTGACAGATTGTATGCCAGACTTTAAATGACCGCTTTAGCAGTGAACCACATACTAAAGCTCACAGAAAAATATCTGTAATTGCACATACTGTTTACAGCTTGCTGGGTGATATAGCTTTATGACTTGAAGATTGAGGTTGCTAATAGTGGAAACATTTGTAGCTCTCTCTTTGAGGGGGACATGGCTGAGTAACATAATTTTAATTAACAGCGAGTACCTGACAAGGGGATTAAAGAAGAGAGCAACAAAGAGAAAAAAAATGGATCTAGCTAATATGTGTCCGTCGTACTATAACGAGAGGTGCAACTTTAATCCAGATTACATTTATCCAAGGCATTCAGGCAGGGTACACAACTCATCACTCATGCACAGTTTGTGCCTTTTTTGTGGGGGTGGGGGTTGCATGAACCTGTTACGTCTCTATAATCTAAGCAAGAGCACTGCTTTATGTGACTTTACTATTTGTCTCACTCTGCTGTCTATGGCATTGAGAGAGCGCAAATCGAGAAAAAAATTAGAAGTGCACCATATTTACAAGCACGTTGCATTAGTTTAGTAAAGATTACATAAGAGTGTCGAATTTATAGAGTGAAAATACATAAGAGTGTTTAATTAAAATAGAATGCATATATCTGTGTGAAAAGCTAATATAGAAGTGTGTAGAGATGTTAGAATGATGTTGAAATCCCATGTTATGTGGCTGTTGTAGAGGAGAATGTAATACTGATAAACGTAGAAATGTGTAGGCCACATGGCAGTTCACAGAGAATGAAGGGGTTGTTACACTCTCACATGATATGGATTTTAATGTTGTTTTAATTCAAAGTATTATTGATCATAGAACTGAAATATATGTTTTATAGAAGTGTTTCATATAACCATTGTGTGTAATGAGTTAGAATACTGTTTAGACTAAGAAATTAAAGGTTTACAGAGTGCACAGGCCCGTTTCATGTAATTCTAATAGGCCTGAATAGAGAAGTTCATTTCTTTTGATCTGTATGTGTTAGTTAGAGAAATGTCATGTTAAGCATAAATTGCGGAGCCTGCTCGATGGTTTACGACTTAAAAGATATGGTGGAGGCCGGAATTTGGGGCCCACTGTACAAGTGTCTGTTTGCAGGTGCGAGGAGGTTCCAATCAAGAGAGTGATGAATAGGGTTTTGTTAAGAGAGCCAGGCACAGGCCTGGAGGAGGCTTCAGGAATTTCCTGGGAGGTACCGTCCTGCCGGAGAAGAGCCTGAGAAGCAAGGTCAACGCTAACGATGGGCCCAGAGGAGTATCAGCATGGAAAATGCCAGAACTGACACCACGTGAGGGGCGTCTCTAAAGGGCGTTTCTATTGTAAATGTGATTTTTGTATTAGGGACAGCACCCCTGGGTGGAGTTAGGGCAGATGGTCTGAGGAACCTAAGAGAGCGGATGGGTAGGCAGATAGGATAACTGCGAGACACCGATTTACAACGAAGACTAAGGGAAGTGAGTGATCTTCTTTGGAAGTCACCACGGCTGACACCTTTTTAGGTTAAGATTTTACTAAGTAGGGATGTCACTTAGTCTAGTGTAGGGACAGTCTAATCTGGATTTTCTTCCTTTCTGTAAATGACTCACAAGTTACAGCTTGTTTCTATTCTTGCAACTCTGATGATTTTCGAATTGGTTTTGGTGATATTCTTCTGCCGACTAAGAGCATTTAGAAAATTTATGTTTGTATTGATACCAGTATATCTTTTGAACCTTATTTTGAGATGTTTGTATCTCCAGTTTACTTTGGCTTTATAATAAACTCATTCGTAGTAAGTGGTTCTTTAGAGTGGTGTAAGTCCTTAACTGATTGACCTAGTAGTGGATTGCCTTTTACTCTATGACAGGTATCAACGGTTCAGTCGACCTGAGTTGGGATCTAGACCTATAGAAATAGATCAGAAATCCCGCCTTAACAGTTGGTAGCAGACAAGGATGGTTACCTTCTGGAGGAAGGTGATCTAGACTAGGTTAAGATTACCCCAAGGTCCCTAGAGATCGAGAGATGAGCAGCGGAAGAATCGCCTGCCGAAGAAGGTGCTGACGGTGCGAGAGAAAAGCAGCAGGGTCGGACGAGAGTGAGTATACCAAGGGTCATGCGTTGACAGATTGCGGTGTTTTGTGTTGTATTTGTATTGTAATGTCATGCGGAGTTGAATGCCTGTAGTGTGAGTGAGGTAAGGTAAGGTAAGGTAAATATTTATTTGTGTATGATTAATTAAAATCTTTACAAAATTGAAAAATGTCCATAGTTATTGTTGCTTAAACGTAACAAAAATTAGGGTGCATAAAATTACAGTGATATTACCAGTTATATGGTTAACATCATAGAATTAAAAAGTTCATCTAGCATGGTTTAGTCTCTTTCTTATTAGGTCAAAGAACTTCACCACTTGACAGTTCAATTTAGTGTCGCTAGTAGAAAAGCACAATATGGCTGCCTGTCTGCAAGTCCGGACGGCATAAAGGTTAAAAAAAGGACGTAAAAGATTGAACCTCAGGTCCTTTATGCTGGGGCAGATGCAAATCACATGAATTATATCTTCTTTGCCGGTTTTGCACATGCGACACTGATGTGAAGGATTATTTCTCTCCCAAGGTGGAAGATGTGGAAGTATGGGAAGTACACCAAGTCGTAATTTTAGGAATTTTTCTTTAACATTTATTTTCATGCCAATACTGAAGTACGCTTGTGGCCGCAGTTTCTCATAAGCTCCCACCGTTAGCCACCCATGTGCTCGGTTTGCTAGGTCTTTCTTGTCTTCTATCGCTGAGATGATGTTAGCTGATTTTTTAGCTACTTTTTTAAAGGACAAGAGATCGATTGATGTTTCCCATGTTTCAGTCAGGCCTAGAACTTTGAGCGATTCATATAGGTAGGCTCTCGGCGCGAGGTTGCGGTGCCGAAGTAGTTCTTCCCATAGGTTTGCACATAGAGATCCTGCGTCTGCGTTGCGAATTTTATGCCAATTTGTTGCATATACGCTCCGCCTCTCTAGAGTTTGTTTCAGGATACCAAATTCTAATCGAATCTGAGCCGGGGAAACGTACTTGGGAAGGTTGAAAATAGCCCTGTATGAATTGGCAATGAGTGTGTCCAGTAATGCCGCATCCTTGCCGTGGTGTGATTCACTCCCGTATGTGAGAGTCGGTTTTAATTTGGTACTTAATAGATCGAGAAGAGGTTTAAGTGTCAGATCAGGTAGTTTGCCCTTCAATGGTTTTAGAGCCATATAAGTCATTGTAGCCTTCCCTCGCAAAGATTTAAACTGCGCCCTCGAGGTGTTATTAGAGTCCAGGATTACTCCCAGGTACTTATATGTGGTGACCTGGTCAAGCTTTTCGCCATTCAAGTACCAGCAAGGGTTCTTTTTTTTCTTATAATTCGCAGTCATCACCTTTGATTTGTTGAGGTTTATTTGTAGTGCATTTTTTTCTGAAAAGGCATTGGTTATGTCCAAAAGATGTTGGAGGCCCATTGGGGTCCGACTTATCAACAACAGGTCATCTGCATATAACAGGTTTGAAAGGATGATTTTCCCTAGTTTCGGTGCGTGGTTGGAGCATTTGTCTAGTTGTCCAGGTAAATCGGCTAAAAAAAGATTAAATAAAATCGGGGCAAGTAGACATCCCTGTTTCAGTCCTTTTGTTGTCGTTATGGGTTTTGAAAGGTGTGTTCCGCCCCAAGTTTAATTTTGATCCAGGTGTTTGTGTGGAGCAGTATTAGGACGTCTAATAGGTGTTTAGGTATTCCCAGTTTGTCCAGTTTCATCCAAAGTTTGTTTCGGTCCACATGGTTGAATGCAGCGGTATAATCAATAAATGAAAAGAATAAAGATGACTTAGTTTCTTTTGCTGCTTCCATCAGCAGTGATAGTGCCATTAGATTGGTTGTGGTCCCTTGGCCTTTACAGAAACCCGTTTGGTTGATTGGCATGATGGAATTCACAGATGCCCATGATGTTAACTCCTCCAGGATAAGGCCAGCAAAGTATTTTGCCTCCACGTCTATGAGAGCAATAAGGCGGTAGTTGTTTGGAAGCCTCTTGCTGCCTTGTTTATGTATCGGGCTAATGATTGAACCGTGCCAGGACTCAGGAAGGATCTGTGTGAATCTGATACTGTTAAACACTGGCGCTAAGGCTGCACTCCAGAATTCGGCATCTGATTTGTAGAGCATAGGTGGTAAGCCGTTCGGCCCAGGAGCTCCGGTAGGTCGCCCCCTTGATATTTGTCGTTGGATGTCTGATGGGCGAATTGGCTTGGAACCTGACTCTGGTGGTTTTTTAAAGTTTTTTTCCAATTTAAGTTTATCAATTTTTGGTGTGTTCTTGGCCGTGTGTTCCCCCATTTCACGGAGGTTTGTGGGGGTGTAGTGGTTGAGGTTTACTTTTTTATTATGCTTTGTAGATGTTAAAGAAGGTTTATTTGTAGTAGCTTTATCTATGGTCCCGTCGTTGTTGAAGTGTTCCAGTAGATATTTCGACCATACTTCTTCAGTTATGTGCGAGTTCTGACCTGGAAGGTCAGGATTCTGTATTCTTTTAACCATTTGCCAGAATCTGGAGCTGTTCTTCTGCTTCCCCTCGTGCACCAGTTTCACCCATAGATCTTCGTTCCTTCGCTGCCGATTACCCCATTTCGTTCGTTTCAATTTTGTTTTAGCTTCCCGTAGGGCAGTTTGCAAGCTATGATTTCTGGGGTCCTTTCGCAACTGTCTCAGTAGTTGATTTACTAATCTTTTTTGTAGTTTCATTTCTGGACATGAATGAGTCCCACAAGGGGGCAACTGTTGATGATGTAGCTTGGTGGGAACCTTATTTACCATTTGCTCCCTAATGGTTTTGATGAAAGTGTCCCAGACGTCCGATCCCTTGGATGCGTGGCTGGTGGCTTGGGAGAAGAGGTTTTTCGCCATGGAGCTAATTGAATCGATGTTCCCGGCGGTACAGCGAAGCCGCCTTAAATTTGGGGCGATGTCTGTGTCGAGGCCTGTGAATGTTTCAAGTCCCAGATGGGAGGTGGCATTTATTGTGGCCTCTTGTGGCAGGTGATCACTGAGGTCTGTCGTACCTATTCTAAAAGACTTTACCCAACAGAGCATGTTTAAGGATGTGAACATATAGTCAAGATGGGAGGATTGATTATTCGCATGAAAGGTGGCAACTGGTGGTTCATCCCCAGGGTAGCGGCCATTCAGGGCCCTTAAGTTAAGTTGTTCCAAATTTCGAAGTAAAAGTTTTGAGTGCTTCGTTGAGTTCTTGTTTTTTGTATGGCCCTGTGTCGGTACGGCCCATGCAACGTTCAGGTCCCGGATAAGGTCGCTAGGTTGCTCTTTATTAATTAGAAGCATGTTGAAGTCCCCTGTCAGGATGAATGAATCAGACACGCTTTCCTCCATTGTTTTTTTCATCAGTTTGGCTAGGTCTTGCGCACCTTTTTGTTTGTCTTTGGGATGGAGGTATGTATTAATTATGGTAACAGCTTGGGGCTGCTTCTTTAACCGAAGTGGAATCTTTACCACCTGAATGACACTTGGGGGAGGGATTTGAAGATCCATTGCCTCGATTTCGCCTATTGTCGATATTGATGCAAAAAGCATCAGACCGCCTGATCTTCGGCCAAAGGTTGAGTTTTTGTTTGCTGGAATACAGCAGGATGTGAACCCTTGGAACTCGAATGCTTTTTCTTCCCAAGTCTCTTGGAGTAGGATAAGATCAAATGTAGTCAGATATTCTAGAAACTCGGGGTCATTTCTTTTGGACGCCAAACCGTTGATGTTCCAAGAGCAAATTCTAATGTCCATATTTCCCTCTGATGGGTTGGTAAGCTCTTTCCCTTTCTGTCAGTTATTAATAGTGGAATTTGTGAATGTGCGTTGAATTAAGTTCCAATTGTGACCAGTTTTACGCGGTGAACCGCTGCTAAACTTTTGGTTTTGTTCAGAGTTGGAATTTTCTAGGTCTCGGGGACATTGCCTAGGCGAGCTGCTTCGCGCTCCTTTTAATATTGAAGTAGTGCTTTTTTGTGCTGAGGGTCTGTCTAAAGGAAGAAAAGGAGTAGGATAGCGAGGTCTTTCTTCAAGTCTCAGCTCTATTCCCCATAGCTGAAATGTCGCTATTTCTTCCATGATTTTAAGTGCTGTCTCAAGTGAGAGCCAAGTTGCTTTTGTGATTTCTGGACAATGAGGTTCGATGTTTGACTGGAATTCTATTGCCAGAAGATCAGATGAACTGATGATTGATAGATTTGGTATTGAATGCATTAGCCTTATAATGTTACCCCTGTTGAGTATGTCACTCCTGCCGCGGGATGTATATTCTGGGATGAAGAGGATTGATGATGGACTGTTTCCAACCTGTGGTTTGATTGAGTCCAACAGTGGTCTCTTGACACCCTGTTGGATTGAATGAGAAAGGTTGCTTTTGTCTGGTATGACTGAAACATATGATTGCTCGCATTGATTATTGGCCATGTGTGATGTTGGACTGTTCACAACCTGTGGTTTGGTTGGATCCGACAGTGGTCTCTTGACACCCTGTTGAGTTGATTGAAAAAGGTTGGTTGGGTCTGGTATGACTGAAGCATTTGATTGCTCGCGTTGTTTATTAGCTATGTGCGGATTCCCGTTGGTACCAACCGATGTAGGTGTCGAATGTAGGGAGGGCTCAGTGTTGTTAGCCACAGCGGTATCCACTCTTCCTCGTGTTGGGACGGGTTCAGGTGGTGTAGGTTCCGGATTGATAGAGTTTTCTGCCACCTTAATTTTGGTGAATTGTAAGGTTTTCTGCTTGAGTTTTTTTTGTGCAGGTCTCGTTGAAACCATACTTGTTGCTTTTAAGTGTGCCAATGGGGATACTAGTGATGCAGTTTCGGGAGCCTTATACTGAGGGGGTTGTGCTACATTGGCTGTCGGAGACTCTGTGACAGTCGCTACTAAAGGGGAGGAATTAGAATATATTACCGTCATCTTATTTGAGCTTTTTTGAGCCCGATTCCTTCCTTTCCTTTTGTTCTTTCTACGGGACTTAGAGGATTCCTGGACGACTGTTGAAAAGGGTGTGACTGTAGTGGCAGTCGTGATGTTTTGCTCAATTACCAGCGGTCTGATTGGTAATATTTCAGTTGAAGATGTAATAATGTTTGACCGCCGCTCAATTGGATGTTCAACTAGGTCCATTGGTGTTATTGGGACATCTGAGGGTGAGTCGGAGGTTTGTGATGTTTGGGTTGGTAGGACTACTGATTTTAGATCACTTATTAGTGCCCCCAACATCGTTGGTAAAGATGATAGTTTGTCTAAAATTGGATCACAAGATAGAGGTTGTGATAAAGTTGGTTGGGCCGCAAGGACGGCTTCTTGACCCCTCCTTATGAGGCCATTTAATTCAGAGATTTTCCAGTCAATTCCTGAAATTGAATCAGCCATTGTCTGTAAAACACAAAGATGTATGTCCATTTTTTGTGATTGGAATTCCAGGGCTGTAGCCGAGAGTTGCAATGTGTTTAAGATTGACGCCCAAATTGATTCAGGAACTGTTTTACCTGGGCTGTGGCTTCTCTCGGATCCTGGCAAAGCATCGACAGTGGGCTTCCATTCAGATGGATGACGATTATAGGTAGCCACTAGTTCTTCCCACTCCTGTGCGGCTATAGAAGACATGTCATTGTCATTGTCATTGTCTGGGAAGTTGTTTGTGGGCAAGGAATCATTGTTCGATAATAAGGTACCGCCCTGGGTAGCCCCTTGCACTGTAGGCTTATTGATCGCCGTAGTTTGTTCGGTGGTGCTACTTAAAGTTAACTGGAGTGATTTGGATGTAGCCGGACAGGTGAATAGCGTTGGCGATCGTTTGGTACCGCGTTGTTGCTCTTCAATTTCTAATGGTGATTTTACTCGAATCGCTCTGATTTCTTTTAAGGGGTTTGGAGAACTACTAACTGGTTGGGGCGCTTGTAGAATTTCCCTTTCGTCCTCTTTATGTATCAAAACCTTGATTTCCATTGTAGCGTCTTGTTTACCGAGGTGATGGGGACTGGTCTTGCTAGGGTGGGTCTCACTCTGCTTTACTGGATGTGAGTCGGCCGCTGCGTTTGGAGACCTGGCCTCAGTTGGTATACTCCAGTTTTTTTCAAAGGTTTGACTAGCGGACGTCAGTCCCCACGTTTTGGAGGGGGTTGATTTGGGATCTTCCTGAGGGATGGATGCTACTGCTCTTCTTGTTTTCGGCGAGGTTGGTATGGGGATGACAGTCGCTTTCTCCTGAGTTGATTGACACTGAATTTCCACTGGGGTGGATAAGCCTATTTGGCTACTGATCATAAGGCTTGAGTCAAGCTCGTCTTTTAAAAGTGGGGATTGAAGACCTCTAATGTTCCCAATCATAGAGAATATAGCTGTTCCCGGGTCTTTAAGAAAGGCGAACTTTGTGTAAATCTTGGGTTGATATGAACATATCCTTTTCTTCGCCGATGTGCCGTCGATCGTTACAAGGTTAACTGAGTCCATTGATAAGGATTTATCCATTTGAGATACTTGAGATAGTCTGACCTGTTTTTGTGCCTGTATTCGTAGTTGTTGTTGTTGTGGTAGCTGGAGGGCAGTAATTAAGGAAGGTGAGGCAGCGGGGACCTTGACTTGACTGTTGATGATTGCCGGTTGAGTTGGGGTCAACTTAGTTGTTTCCATTACTGTGAGAGGTGAGACCTCTATATTATTTGTGTTTGTGTATTCTTGGTCACTTGAGCCAGGTTCCTTGGGATTATTCGGGTTTGCTGGGAGTGTTGGCTCAGATTTCCCCAGTTTTCTTTTCCGCGATCTCAAAGTGGAATTAGGTTTAGGATGTTGCCTGATC
Organism: Lissotriton helveticus; assembly: GCF_964261635.1. Classification (NCBI taxonomy): domain Eukaryota; kingdom Metazoa; phylum Chordata; class Amphibia; order Caudata; family Salamandridae; genus Lissotriton; species Lissotriton helveticus. The sequence continues at coordinate 1,307,736,421 of NC_136061.1, forward strand.
AATCCGGATCTCATCGCGCTCCCTTTTAGTTTGATCTTAGTACGATTTTTTTATTTATTTATTTATTTATTTTTTCCAGTAGCTGACAAGGTTGCGGAGTAGACTCGTGAGGGGCGGGCCTCTCCCCCTGCGCCCAGGCTCTACCTCTGATCTCAATGTGATAAATGAGAAGGAATTGTTGTGAGCCTCGGTTCTCGAAGAGGAGATTGGCCCTGTGTCTCAAAGGGTTCTCCTCTATAAAGACGCCAAATGTCAAACACAATGCTCTCTCTCCTCTCTCCTCGCACACGGCTAAGTCCAACTCATAGTGCAGTATAGCGCTTGCCAGCCCGTTTTTTTTTTTTTTTCTTGGACCCGGTCTCTCAAAAAAATGACTCCAGCTGTCTTCCCCCACAGCTTTTCCTCCTTTAGCACACACGCCACACTTTGATACAACTTCCCACAGTTTTTCACCGGCAATATAAGCGAAAGACACGAGAGGCACACTACCTCAGAACGTACCTGCAGCTTCTAACTCCGAACTGCTCTTGATTTTCCCAGACACAAACGCCCCCTTTGCACCACTCCGAGCTCAGAGAACACGCCACTCGGCTCAGGCAGCTTTCAGGTGAGTCTGAATGCCAGCGCAGCACGATGATGGGTACAGCCTCAGAGCACGGCAGGGTTTCGCCCCTTTTACCCGCTCAACAATGTCTTTCTCCACGGCCCGCCTCTCAAGGTAAAAACATGCCGCTCTGAGCAGGCTGCCTCATGGTGTGTTTGAAGGTAACAGAAATCGTTCAGCTGCGTCTTTCTTTTCCGGTGCTGAATAACGCTTATGCTGCGTCTTTTTTTCGGTGCTGAATAACGCTTATGCACTGTTTGGCTGACTGCAGCACGGTGCTTCAGCCGCAGGATGCAGGCAGAACGGACTTCACGGGGGCTGCTAACTCACAGCCTCTCACACGGCTCTCAGGCGGCCACTCGTGCAGCTGCCGTCTGCCCCCGTAGTTGAGCCACAGATCAGCTTTCGTACCAGTCCGTTCCAGGCACCGGGCTCCGGGCACCGGGCTCACCCCCTCGGGCTCCGTCCTCCGTCCTCCGTCCACCCGTCCGTCCGCCGTCCGTCCGTCTCCGGGCTCCCCGGGCTCCGTCCACTGAGCCAGGACGGGATATAGGACACAGATGAGAAATGAAAAATGAGGGATGAAGACAAAGAAAGCCGCAGGTGAGCCTTGCAGTGAGAACGCCACGCACACCGCGTAGACCGCTGCAGCTCGAACCACCAGCTCCGCCCAAAAGTCACGCAGCGGGTGATCCCCCGGTCTGGTCTGGCTCTCGCGGGCCCCGTATGGCTGTAACCACCCCGCTAAAGTGCTGTGTGCTCTGCCGAGAACTTCTTCGCGGCTCCCGCCGCTACCGGGACTCTCCCGCTGTTTCCGCGTCTTCCCGGGTGATTCCCTCTATGCCCAGGGCCGGATGGGGGGGCCCAAGTGGGGGGCCGAGTCAGTCCAGGCTCACTGTCTGTGGCTTCGGCAGTGCTTTCGGCGTCTTCGTAGCACTCACGCTCACAGCCGCTCGCTCTCGCTCTCTGACCCTTGCAGACTCGCTGACCAGCAAAACACGGACTGGATTCTCAGCTTTCACTTGGGAAACTGTAGTGTGTGTGAGTGAGAGAGGGTTGTGAGCGCGCGCAACCTGGCTGGGGGAAAATCTTAAGTTCGGGGAAGAGCTTAAGTGGTTCGGTGTATCGAACATCCAGAGTAGTTGTCGACCAGAGTAAAGGGGGTCATGAGGTACCATTGATCGCCCGCAGGACCGAGATAGGGGGAACGCAAGAGTGAGTGTGTGGGTAACGGACGCAGGTCGAAAGTTACCGTGTGTAAGTAACCTATCAGTTAAGGCGATTGTCTGGACGTACACGGAAAGACATTTCGTCAGTTAAGGTGACAATTACAGTTAGACTGTGGGCTTACAGTCAAGGAAAGTGATCGCTTGGTCGGAAGTAATCATTTTTCAGAGTATGAATGGGACGCATGCATGACCGGGAGACGAGAAGACAAAGGAGGGGAACTGCTGCGAAGGGGGACGAGTGACGTCAGCGAGAGCCGCGCTGTGATAGGCCGGTTGGTGTGAAGCCGCGCTGTGATAGGCCGGTTGGTGTGAAGCCGCGCTGTGGTAGGCCGGTTGGTGTGACGTCAGCGAAAAGCCGCGCTGTGATAGGCCAGTTAGCGAGAACCGCGTTGGGATTGGTGGATTGTCATCAGGAAGTAAACGAACGCGGAGAAAATAGAAATTTTGTAGATTTTGAACATGAAGTGTTTTAAATGTTTGAGAGCAATCTTTAAGAGGAAAAGAAGAGAATCTTATTACGGGGAAGAGGCACCGCCAGAGGGTACACCAGCTCACTATATGGCAACGAATGTTGGGTTGCATACTATACTGTGGCTTAGTACTTGGAGTAAGATTACAGAAGGGAATGAGGAACTGGCTTTTCCGAAGTACGGAACGTTTAGACTAGAAGTGTTGCATCAGCTGAAAGCAGTTATGTCCTCATTAAGACCTTTGCCTAGACCAACACAGTTTGAGGCGCTTAATGCGTGGATTAGGGCGGCGCACGACAGGAATCAGAACAGGCGCCAAGAAAGGGTAAGGCGATCAGTAAGGGCAGTGCAAGATGCCAAATGGGATGCGGAAGCCAAGAAATGGAGGGTACAGACGAATGAAGTGGATAAGTTGTACCCAGTGAGAGAGGTTACAGGAGAAAAGAGACCCATAGAAGAGGATGACGAGAGCGAGTCGGAGGATGGCCTAATAAATAGGTTGTTGATAGATAGACCGCCTCCGGACAGTAGGGAGATAGAAGGTACTGAGCTCCCAAGGGAAGATAGGGTTGACATAGAAGAGAACAGGCCACTCCCTATAACGAATTGGGTACCTACCAAAGGTGAGGAGACACCTCAACATAGTCCTGTACAGAGAGTAGTCGGAAGGGTTGTGGTGCAGAAGATGCCAGCAACAGAGAGGGTTGAGTCTTATGGATTGCCAGATGCTCTTCAAGTACCCGTTACCATAGGTCCTATAGTGTCGGTTTATCACCCAGAGAAAGGGAGAGAGGAAGAACAGGTACGGCTAGACAGAGAAAGAGTTGAGATGGAAAGGAGGAATAACACGACAAATGCCTGGAGGAAATTGCCAGGACCGATAACGTGGAGCACCCCATTGGATTCAGCAGTGGATCCCGTAGCAGAGCAGGGGGGTCAGAGAGGACCGATGGACCTGAGGGGACCACGGCCGAAATCCTATAAAGAGTTGAGGGCTGACTTGAAGGAATGGGATAGGTCCACAGAAGCACCGAGCAACAGGTCAAGAGCAGAAGCTGGATGAGGAAGTTGAGGCAACGGGACATTATCTCACTGCGGGGCTAGCGAAAGCAGTCAAGAGTGGGACGGTAAAAGTCAGGAGAGTAGAGGAGTTACACGTCATATTGACGGTGGAAATGGGCAGGAGCAAAAAGGTAGAAGTGCGGAGTGTGGAGAGACGTCTCGTCTCATTCAAAGTGAGGGAGACCAAAGGACACAAGAGTACAGGGATAGGTTTAAGTGCACTCTCCACGCACCTGATGATAACGTACAGTACTGGAATTGTGGGAACATGGGGAACCGCGAAGGATCTTGCCATGCGTCGAGTGATCAGAGATCACAGACAAATTGTGAAAGCATGGGGAATAATGGAATGTCTTACCATGCACCTAGAGAAACCAGGCAGAATGGGAAATGTGGGACTATGGGAAATAGATAAGTGTTTCACTATACACCCAGAGAGGATGGAACTGCATGGGACCTGGAGCGATGGGAGCATGGGAGGACTCCCCATAACACGCCTGAGCCCAGACGTAGGACTCAGAGCTGTGATGGGAGAGATGTAAATGGACTCTCTAGAGATAGCATACTGAAAGCTGTGATAAAAGCCAAAAGACTTGATGTGCCCAGCTTAAAATCTGATCTGGACGAGATAATTGATGGTGTGTTGCCTTTAGAAAGGATTGACATGTACGAACAAGATGAGCTGCTGTTTATAGCAAAGGATGTTACTCGGAAGGCAAGAGCAACTCATGAGAAACTGTCTGAACTGACAGACAAGTATATGGTAGATTTGTCCAGAACAAAAGCATTGCAGGGTAACCATAGGTTGCATTATTCAGATCAGGACCTAGATGAGAGAAGGACAACTGGATTAAAAACACACATAAGGGAACTGATCACAGGAATAAGAGCATGGAGAGATCTGGACAAATGGGAAGAGAGGTGGTCCAAAAAGGGAACTGTCAGGCGGAGCGCAAATGTGATGTCACCGGAGGGAAGGCTACTGCAGATGGAGGCATTCCCTTTGCGAGAAATAGCGAATGGGAGTTATGTACATGTGCCCTGGAGTAGGGGAGATTTGGCTGCATTTACCAACTCATTTCCGAAGTTAAGGGAAAATCCCGTAGAGTGGTACAAGCAGGTAGAGAGGTTTGTCAAAATTTCAAAAGTACTGTGGATTGATTTGAACACCTTATTTGACATTGTGGTCCCAGGAGACTTGTGGATAGCATGCAAGGTTAGTGTCGAATGGCCAACTGCAGAACCAGAAAGGGATGCTCGTACTAATGGACCGTCAGAAACAGTAATGTTAAAATATGATAGGGTGATGACATGGCTGAAGGAGAAGGTGCCACCACAAGATATAGATTGGGTAAAAATAGACCGAACAAGACAGGAACCTAAGGAGACAGTTCATGAGTTTTATGAGCGATTGCTGAAAACGTTCAAACAATACAGTGGATTAGATGTAATGGATCCCAAAGATATAGGACAGTTTGTATCGAAGTTCGTTTTGGGGTTGAGACCTGATATTTGTTTGATGATTCAGCAACATTTAATTTGTTGGCAAAACAAACCATTGGATGAAATTTTGAGATACGCAAGTTATTGCAGTGATGAAATAGATTCCAAAGCAAAGAAATTAAAAGAGAAACTGATGATGGTGCAGATGCAGTCGGCTGGAAAGGGTGGACAGCAGCAACAGGGAACAGGGACAATGGGACGGAAACCAAATAGTCAGAATAAGGACAAGGAGGAAAACTCAAGACCTAGAATAGACATTGCTACATTGAAAAAAACGACAAAGTGTCACCAGTGTCACCAGGTGGGACATTGGAAACGCGAGTGTCCCTATAACCCTGAGAACGGAGAACTAGAAGTAGAGGAGGAGGAAGTTCGAGAAGTTCCAGTTCAAAGGGTGACAGTGCCAAAGAGTAAGGTGGCCAAAGGGGGGACTTCGGCTCCACGAGCTCAGTTCCCGCAGCCACCAAAGATTACGACAGGGGGAAAGATCTACAGACAAATGCCTCTTTTTATAGACGAAGAAGAGTGTTACTATGTTGATCCATTGACGGAACGACGTGTAAGTAGAGAGGAGGACTGTACCCTCGGGGCAGTTCTAGAGGTGGATCAAAGAGGACCGTTTGTTGAGGCTGAAGTGGCAGGGTGTCCTACAACATTCTTAGTAGATACCGGAGCTACTCGATCAACTTTGAGATCGGCAGTGAAACAATTCAAGTGGTAGGAGTTGCAAATAGGAGAATGACTAACCCTTTGACGGAACCAGTGCTAGTGAGAATAGGAAACCACAACTATGAACATCAGTTTGTAGTATGTGATTCTAGTCCTGTGTGTCTGTTAGGAAGAGACTTATTGTGCAAACTGAACTGCACAATATACTGCACACCTCAGGGAGTGGAGGTACAGACTACAGACGATGATGCTACCTTTAAAGTTGCAAATTCGAGAGTATGCGTAGAACTGTATCCTACCCTGACTGTGGAGGACCTTCCTCGGGACTTACGAGATACAGTGTCATCAGAGGTATGGGATTTTACTGGAGAAGAGATAGGTTTGATCAAAGGAGTAGAACCAGTGAAGATCATGGTAAAACCAAATGTTGAATATCCAAGAACGCCTCAATACAAATTGACCCCGGAGACGATTGCAGGAATAAAACCCGTAATCGACTCTACGATTCAACAGGGAGTACTGAAGGAAATCGTGGGTAGTCCATGCAACTCCCCGATTATGGGTTTGCAGAAACCTAGTGGGAAATTTAGAATAGTGCAAGATCTTCGAAAGATTAATAACAGAGTTGTTTCATGTTGTCCAGTGGTACCGAATCCATCAGTGATATTGTTTCAGATACCATTCCAAGCAGAGTGGTTCACCGTGATAGATCTTTATCAGGCTTTCTTTTCAATTCATTAGATGAGGAAAGCCAGTATCTTTTTGCTTTTAAGCTGGAAAATCGTGTCTTAACATGGTGTCGTATCCCACAGGGGTATACAGAAAGCCCATCAATTTTCAACCAGCTATTGAAGAAAAATCTTGAAAGTCTAGTACTGCCACAGAACTCGGTTCTGGTCCAGTACATAGACGACCTACTTGTTGCGTCAGGAACGGAAGAAGCTTGTAAGATAGATACCATCGCCTTGCTGAACCATTTAGCTGAAAATGGGCATAAGGTATCTCCGAGCAAATTGCAGTACTGTCTGACAGAAGTACAGTACTTGGGTCACCGGATAGAAAAAGGAAAGCGCAAGGTGTCACCAGATAGGATAGAGGCGATAATGAAGATGAACGCGCCTACAACACAGAGAGAAGTCAGGATGTTCCTAGGAATGGTTGGTTATTGCCGACAGTGGAAAGCTAACTTTTCCCTGAAAGCAAAACCCTTACAAAAACTGACGCACAAGGAGGTGAGTGATCCGGTACCATGGGACAAGGATTGCTTGATGTCGTTCCTACAGCTGAGAGAGGACTTGTGCCGTGCTCCAGCTTTGGGGATGCCTGATTACGAAAAACCATTTTCACTTTACTGCTGCGAAAGAGAGGGTTGTGCTTTGTCAGTTTTAGTACAAACTCATGGAAATGCCCGTAGACCAGTTGCATACTTTTCGGTTACTTTAGATTCGGTAGCCGCAGCGTTGCCCGGATGTCTCAAATCTGTTGCTGCAACAGGTGTCAGCATTGAACGGTGTGAAAATATCGTTATGGGACACCAATTAGTGGTGTATGTACCTCATTCTGTAGAACTGTTAAAGACCAGGACCAAGACACAGCACTTAACCAATAATAGGCTCACGCGCTACGAGCAAGTTATTCTTGCTGCGGAGAATGTGACCATTAAGAGGTGCTCTGTTTTGAATCCTGCTACATTGATGCCACTTCCTAATGATATAGAAGGCGAAGAATGTGAAGATCACGATTGCCTTGATGTGACTGAACTATGCACCAAGCCAAGACCAGATATTGTGGATGAGCCGTTGACTGACCCTGATGAAATTTTCTTTGTTGATGGCTCATGTTTAAGAGACGATACTGGTCGGTTGAGAGCAGCTTATGCTGTTTGCACCATTACTGGAGTTGTGGAAGCCGCTTGCCTGGAAGGAGTACACTCCGCTCAGGTAGCCGAAATCATTGCATTGACACGTGCCTGTTTAGCAGGTAGCAAAATTAGACTCACCATTTATACCGATAGTCAATATGGTTTCGGTGTGGTTCATGATTATGGGCAATTGTGGTCTCAGAGAGGTTACATGACCTCCTCTGGTTCGCCTATTCGAAATGGGGAATTTGGGCGACTGTTGTTAGAAGCATTACAAGGTCCAGCAGCAATTGCGGTCGTTAAATGTGTAGCCTACACCAAAAATACAGATTTTGTGTCGCAAGGTAATCGATATGCAGACGAAGTTGCCCGCTACTGCGCGGAGCAAGGATATTCTTTCACGGAAGTGGAAGTAGGAGGGACTCAGGAAAAGACAGAGTTAAACATGATGTTAGAGACAGTTGATACTCGGGATGATTTAAAAGACCTGCAAGAGAAAGCACCTGATTCTGAGAAAAAGTCATGGGAAACAGCAGGTTGTGTGAAAGGTGAAATGGATTTGTGGGTTTCAGCAGATGGAAGGGCAGTATTACCTGATGAACTAGTGAGTCCAATGGCACGACAGATACATGGTCCAGTACACTTAGGAAGAGATGCCATGCTGAGGTTATTTAGGCAGACTTGGTATAATCCTAGGTTTATGATTGCAGCAGAAGCAGTGTGTCGGAGATGTGTCACCTGCCAGCAATTGAACGTAGGGAAGAGAACACCAGTTACAATGAGTCACATTGGGAGGTCTGGGGGGCCTTTCAACAGAATGCAATTAGATTTTATTGAGATGCCAAAAAGCAACCACCTCAGGTATGTTCTGGTGGTTGTATGCATATTTTCCAGATGGGTTGAAGCATACCCTACACGCAGGTGCGACACACTCACAGTAGCAAAGTTGTTGCTTAGAGAGTTGATCCCGCGCTTTGGGGTGCCGACCTCTTTGGAATCAGACAGAGGAACTCATTTCAACAGCGAAGTTGTGAAGATGCTTTGCTCTGCATTAAACATTGATCAGAAATTGCACTGTAGCTATCGACCAGAGGCTTCAGGTATTGTGGAGCAGATAAACGGAACCCTAAAGTCCCAAATAGCCAAAGTATGTTCATCGACGTCCTTAAGCTGGCCTGATGCTCTGCCCTTGGTACTCATGAGTATGCGTAGCACACCAGACAGGAGGACAGGTCTCTCTCCACATGAGGTTTTAATGGGGAGGGCAATGAGACTTCCGTCTGTTCCAACTACAGCTTTGTTGAATATTACAGATGACCTGATCTTGGATTATTGCAAGGGACTTTCTGATGTCATTCATTCTTAGTCTCTTCAGGTGCAGGCTGCTGAAGTTCCATCTTCAAGAGACCTATGTCACGACTTGTGCCCGGGTGACTGGGTCCTTGTAAAGAAACACGTCCGGAAGAACTGCCTAGACGTGCGTTGGAAGGGGCCCTACCAAATAATCCTGACAACGAATACTGCTGTAAAGTGTGGAGGGCTGCCAAACTGGATTCATGCTTCCCATACTCGAAGAGTTCCAGCACCCTTAGAAGAAACAGCTCCTCTCACAGATGAAAATCCAGCTGTGGACGGCGAACCACTAGAGGGGATCAGTCAAGCTGTGGGGGTGTCGGAAGAAGTTGGGAGTGCTACAGATCCAGAAGAAGAAAGACGGGACAACAGTGAAACTGAAGTTGCCACCGAAGGAGAAAGTTGCTGTGAATACGGCTCAGACACAGATCAAGACAAGAGTGATCAAGAACCGAGTGGGAGGACAAGAAATAGGAGAACAAGGCGTGGAGAAGCTAGTTGGCCTGAAAGAAAGAAGAGGCCGAGCTTGAAGCCAACTCCAGAGAGAACTCTTGCTCCTATATCTGAAGACTCGGATCTGGACGAAGGTGCACAAAGACAGGAACAGGAAGGTCCGAGAAGATCGAGGAGGGTGCGAGTGCCCTGCAGAAGATACGCTACTCCTGAGTGGACCTACCTAGCTGCAGATGTCCAGTGCACGAAGATCCGGGAGGGTGAGGGAAGTGACATTGACCAGTACTGACCCAAACATAACATTGGAAGTAGTGTTGTTGATACCCGGAGTGGAGGTCGAAGGGTTGCTGACACTCACTATTCCTAATCCTCCTTATCTGAGCAGGATAAGAGAACTGGTTTTAAACAGAATAGAATTTCCGACTTTTTGTTCAATGAGGCCAACACCCGAGGAGATCATTCTTCGTTTGGAAATATAAGAATACGTGATTAGAGCCGCTGGAACACGTATCATTCCAGATTGTTAAAGACTTTGTAAATAAATAGATTGAAAGATAACCTAGCGCCAAGTGGAAGAAGAAGAAATTTAGGGATTTCCATTTAGTGGACGGAGAAGGGCTAGGGTTGTCTGTTGCTATAGAACTCAAAGACTGATCTTGCGGAAGGGATTATCAGCTTCCAGGTGTGGTTCGGAAAGGCTGAATAAGCAAAGAAAAGAGACTTTGTGTTGTGAAAGAAAATCAGAACTACACTGTCTTGAAATCATGGAGGCCGGCAACCCAAACCGCAGGACAAAATGCATAGTAGGCACACTTTTAGTGGGAGTAATTTTTCTTATAGTTTTAGTAGTTACTATATCATATGTAGTGGGACATGAAAATGAAGAGAAGGCAACAAAGGAAGCAAAAATTGTATCCATACAGAAACCTACTACTGCTGGTCAAAGGGGGGACAATACAGAGAAAGATAAAGCTTTACTAGCAGCAGAGACTCGTAGGTTGCATATGGATGAATCACAGGGAAATTTCAAATCAAATGCATATGCTAAGTTGCTTTATGAATATATTGATGCTATGGAGGCGAAAGATTGTTATGTGTGCATGCAATTGCCAGCCTCTGTAGACGAAGGTATTAGATATCATCATCTTCCATTGACTTATGGAATCACATGTAGTTTGTTGCTCAGTATATTTTATGAACGTGATGGTTTTGAATATTATTTTTCAAATTTTGATGCTGTCTTACCAGAAGTTCCAAATTACAAGCACATGGCCAAGTGGGATTATTATAAGAGTGAAGATAGACTAAAGACATTTTTCATTCCTTGGAGAACGTTAGATACTTCACATGCCCGAAGAAATAATTTGACATGTAAAGTGTCAGAAATTGAGAAAAGGTTTATAGGGCAGGTGGATGATCGGTACAGGAGACAGAAGATCTTAAAAGCTTCAGGCCAATGGAAAACAGATTTGACAGAGGAAGAAAGGTCACACCAAAGAAAGGGTAGTAATGGTCCAATAGCTTTAGATCGAGAGAAAAAATGGAAACTGTGTATATATAGGGGTAAAACCTATGATGAGAATGTGTTTGTGGGAGAAGTAAATTGTGAACATGCTTTCCAATTAGAATATTATACCAAGGATTTCTTGAAGGGAATGCAGGTGATCCCGAATGTATATTTTGTTTGTGGAAGAAATGCATACGTGAAACTACCGGATAATTGGTATGGATCATGTTACTTAGCAATTGTCTTCCCCAAAATATACCATGCTAAGGATCTAGAAATTATAGCGGGAAGAACTCAAGCTAGAGGAAGAAGGGATGTAAGCGATGAGGAGGTAGTTGGAGACGTATTTGGTGCTATGTTTCCTCTTTTAGGGATAGTACTGAATGATGTCTAGATCAGAAGATTGGCAACAGTTGTAGATAGATTGTCCGCCAGTACTGCTAGATCATTAATGCTGGTGGAGGGAGGGATGCAGTCGATAAGAGCAATGGTTCTTCAGAACGGACTTGCTCTAGACGTTCTGTTAGCCAAAGAGGGAGGAGTCTGTAAGGCTTTGAAGGTTCAGGAATGTTGTACTTACATTCCAGACAATTCAAAACCTCTAGAAAAGTATATACGGAACATCACTGAAATTCATCATGAGATTGAGGACTTGACACAGGTAAATGTGTGGGAAAAGGTAGGTCATGGAATGGGTAAGGTTGGAGGTTGGTTTGCCAACCTAGGAAAGGGTTTCATTTGGTACATACTGAAACCTATCATCATAATAGTGGTTTGTATAATCACTTTGTGGGGATTGGTGCGGCTGTACCAATGGTATAGATCAAATAGGTTGCAGAGATCCATGAGAGAGCAGGAGAGGAGATTAGCTGCGATGCAGGATAATCAGTACAGGAGTCTGAGGGCTCTAGAGATGATGAAACGAGGGAGTACTGCAACGAGTGCAGTTTGATTTAGTTCATACCTCAGGGATGGTGTTGTGATGGTGATGACTACTAAAAGTCATCAAAGGGGGGAACTGAGAGAGCGCAAATCGAGAAAAAAATTAGAAGTGCACCATATTTACAAGCACGTTGCATTAGTTTAGTAAAGATTACATAAGAGTGTCGAATTTATAGAGTGAAAATACATAAGAGTGTTTAATTAAAATAGAATGCATATATCTGTGTGAAAAGCTAATATAGAAGTGTGTAGAGATGTTAGAATGATGTTGAAATCCCATGTTATGTGGCTGTTGTAGAGGAGAATGTAATACTGATAAACGTAGAAATGTGTAGGCCACATGGCAGTTCACAGAGAATGAAGGGGTTGTTACACTCTCACATGATATGGATTTTAATGTTGTTTTAATTCAAAGTATTATTGATCATAGAACTGAAATATATGTTTTATAGAAGTGTTTCATATAACCATTGTGTGTAATGAGTTAGAATACTGTTTAGACTAAGAAATTAAAGGTTTACAGAGTGCACAGGCCCGTTTCATGTAATTCTAATAGGCCTGAATAGAGAAGTTCATTTCTTTTGATCTGTATGTGTTAGTTAGAGAAATGTCATGTTAAGCATAAATTGCGGAGCCTGCTCGATGGTTTACGACTTAAAAGATATGGTGGAGGCCGGAATTTGGGGCCCACTGTACAAGTGTCTGTTTGCAGGTGCGAGGAGGTTCCAATCAAGAGAGTGATGAATAGGGTTTTGTTAAGAGAGCCAGGCACAGGCCTGGAGGAGGCTTCAGGAATTTCCTGGGAGGTACCGTCCTGCCGGAGAAGAGCCTGAGAAGCAAGGTCAACGCTAACGATGGGCCCAGAGGAGTATCAGCATGGAAAATGCCAGAACTGACACCACGTGAGGGGCGTCTCTAAAGGGCGTTTCTATTGTAAATGTGATTTTTGTATTAGGGACAGCACCCCTGGGTGGAGTTAGGGCAGATGGTCTGAGGAACCTAAGAGAGCGGATGGGTAGGCAGATAGGATAACTGCGAGACACCGATTTACAACGAAGACTAAGGGAAGTGAGTGATCTTCTTTGGAAGTCACCACGGCTGACACCTTTTTAGGTTAAGATTTTACTAAGTAGGGATGTCACTTAGTCTAGTGTAGGGACAGTCTAATCTGGATTTTCTTCCTTTCTGTAAATGACTCACAAGTTACAGCTTGTTTCTATTCTTGCAACTCTGATGATTTTCGAATTGGTTTTGGTGATATTCTTCTGCCGACTAAGAGCATTTAGAAAATTTATGTTTGTATTGATACCAGTATATCTTTTGAACCTTATTTTGAGATGTTTGTATCTCCAGTTTACTTTGGCTTTATAATAAACTCATTCGTAGTAAGTGGTTCTTTAGAGTGGTGTAAGTCCTTAACTGATTGACCTAGTAGTGGATTGCCTTTTACTCTATGACAGGTATCAACGGTTCAGTCGACCTGAGTTGGGATCTAGACCTATAGAAATAGATCAGAAATCCCGCCTTAACAGCATGATATTGGAAATTGGTCAAACTGTTCATTTTTTGCTCGGTCTTCTCTAACAAACTATCAAAAGAAAAGGAGAAAGTGGAAGTGATGAATAATGCTATGTAATTGTTTTTTAATGATTTGCCAAATGAAAAAACATACCCAGAATGTTTAACTGACTTCAATAATTATGACTACTTAAGCAATTGTTAGGTCACAGAATGCACAGTTTTGCTACGGTTTTTCGTAAGGCGAGTAAGTTTCCCTCACCTTTCGGGAAACGTTCAGTTTGTGGGCACAAAATGGAGTAATTCAAAGTATGTCCAGAATCTACAGCCTTTCAGCTACTGTATGTGATAATCGTGCTGAGAACTACTCACTTTTGTGTAAACTTCTTCAAATTTTCTTTGATTGAGAGCATTCCCAAGTAATCTTGGATGAAGTTGGTTCACTGTTTTCCTCTGTGTAATGGGAAGAATGTTTTGACTTTAATGAGCAGCATCACTTATTTATGTCTGTGTCCTGGTAACTCTTACCTTCGTTTTGCAGCATGCCATCTCATCTTTTTGTACAGTATGAGTGATTGATTGTGGTGAACAAATGGATCCTGCTTAGGTAGGAAATACTATTGTCAGTAATGCTCTGTCAGGCATACAGTCAGTAGTACCAACATCTTTCATTAGTGTGAGTGGTATGGAATTTAACACCTAGCACTGACTTTACCTTTTGGCAATAAAGCTATATCTGAACAAAGTAAAGTATTTTCATTTAGAGGCTTTTAAGATAGGGCTGTATTTGGCCATTCTTTAATTAAACATACCTGAGCAAAGTGAGAGGAACAATAGGACTGACAGTACGTATTCGCTCTATTGATCTTGATATTTAGCCGGATACTCTAGCTCTGGAAGAGTGAATGCAATGTCCTACCTTTTGTGCTCCACATAACTGTACTCCGGATATCTCGGTCTTCACAGGGATTTATTGTAAAAAATAAGCCTGATCTGCTACCCATGCACCATGGCATGGTTCATTCTAGGGGTGCCTTCTCTCCAGTAACAAGTGTTGCAAGACAGGCTCTCCACTAGCTCTAATTTGGAGGTTTATTATGTGTGAGTCTCCTATGAAAGCAGTGTTTGTTGTGAGTATGTCTTACCCTCTAGTGGTCAGTTAATTGTTAGAAATGTGTCCATTAAGGCTAGGAAAGGTCTTTACTGTTATTTAACACAGGGTTAAGACTTGAGGTGGGCTAATAGATGTTGCCCATCTATGGCTTTGTCTGTCATCAATATGTTTCTACCTCTGTCTGTATTGCCTTAAAGGTTGACGCATCAGCAATGGCCGCTCCATTTCCCTTCTATCCATAAACCCCATTGGATATTTAAAGTGGCACAGTAATAACATAAATGTATAACCTGATGCCATAGACATTTGAGGCTTTAGGATACTCTACATCGCTCAAAGCATTGTACACCCATAAAATATGGATATTGCATACCACCTCCTCTTATCACTGGCCTCCTTCTCACCCTGAACTCCATTTGGTCCTAACACACCCTAGCATGTCACTTTTACTACACCACTTCACCTTCTATGCGATGCATAGTAAAGCATCTCAGTTTTAGTTCATGCTATCATATCTTTTTTATTCAGGCTTTTTTGTATAGCACTACAATGCCATAAACATCAAGCTTCAAGGCGCTTTGTTTAACTACCCAGTAGTCTACTATCAAGTACATCCTCCACTGGCCTGCATAGGCCATGGGCATAACTTTGAACTCAAGCTCATTGAGAGGGGGCCTCCTTTTTTGACCCTCCAAACAAAGGAAATGCCTTCTATATTCATAAACTAGATTACCGGCTTTGAAAACTCTCCTCACCTTCCAAAAATGTTTTCATACTCATTGACTTCAATGGGATTGCCTCAAATACAACCCTCCCACCCTCCACGGAGAAACGAAAAGGTTGAGAGGTATGCATGAGCCATGTCTTTCTGCAGCATTCCTCACCTGTGTCACGGCAGGGTTCCAGTCCACATGAGCGGTACTTTACGCGAAGCCCCTCGCAGAAGTTGCCTCCATTGGAGGGTGGAGGGTTGTTACATTCTCGCTTGGCCAGCTGGACTCCCCCGCCGCATGTTCGGGAGCACTGTCCATAAGGGCTCCACCTCCCCCAGTCACCATCCATCTGAAGAAGAAGCCAAACAAGCACACAATGAAATATGGCACGTCTGCTGATGTTGGCTCGTTGCCAACATCATATAGTGAGGCTGAGAAGAAGCACAATAAAACCAACACATGCTTCTCCAACTGTGCATCTAATGATGAGCCAGTGGTGGTAGAAGTCTACATTGAAGTGTGCCGGATTTAATGCTGGACACTACAATAGTGAACAGTAGAATGTCACATCATTGCATCATTCCTTCACCCAATTGATATATATTATAGCATTGCTTACCTATGAGGCTTGCACTATGCAAGTTCCTTCAAATGGTTATAGGAGTGAGAACGTTTCAGACAATTTACTAATGCTTATCATTTAGAGGTAAATCTACTGGGTGGAATGGAGCTAGGGGTGGATCTGGCTCACCAGAGGACTTAGGATGTACAACCGTATCACCCTTCTACTTCCCGGACTAGACTGATGTACATGTCTGCATTATAGTCAAAACCTGCTGCACCATCAGGAGATCTATTCACAGTTGAGAGATGGAACCAGCTATACACCGATCAATGCTGATCCCACTAAAGAAATCAGGATGAGAATTCAAGACATCACAAAAAGAGGAAAGGAAGCAGGATTCCTTACCAAAAAGGAATATGAATACCTCAATGTAGACCAAGAATTCCTACCAACTATACTTTACCCAAAGTACACAAGAACCCCCGGAAACCGCCAAGAAGACCAATAATATCTTGTTGTGGGTCCCTCTTGGAACCGGTCTGTAAATATGTGGACTTCTTCCTCAAACCACTCGCAGAAACAACTCCAACATATCTGAGAGATACTATGCAAGCGATTAACCTAGTAGATAAGATGGTATGTGACAAGAGCAAGCAAATTCTGGTCACGATGGACATCGCCTTGCTCTACATGAGCTTCCCACAATCACCTGCCTTGGAATCATAAATAAGAGCCTTGCAAAGAAGGTCACAACCCGCCACCGTTCTCACCGAATTTATAATAGAACTTCTGGAGGTGGCAATGACCAAAAACTTTTTTGAATTCCAAAAATAATTTTTCATTCATAGCAAAGGTGTGGCGATGGGGGCTGCCTTCGCCCCAGACTTGGCTATCCTTTTCATGGATAATTTTGAACAGAACTACATATTATCACCCGCCAACCCACACAGGAACAACATCACCAAATGGCGAAGGTATATCGACGACGTGTTCCTTTTATGGACAGCAGAGGAACAAGACCTGACATCCTTCTTCACTTGGCTAAACTCACAATCCGAAGACATCAAGTTTATCATGCAATTTGACAGAGACACTATTGATTTCTTGGACATCAGTATAAAAGTCAAGGATGATCACCTTATACAGGAAACCAGCAGAGAGAAACACATTGCTTAGATATACAAGCCACCACACAAGAGGACTCCGTGATAAACTACCTTTCGGGCAGTTCCTCCGGATCAGGAGGAACTGCTCATTGAAAGAAGACTTTTTCAAAGATTCAGACAAGCTGATCTCCCGCCTCCAAGAAAGAGGATACCCCAAAAGACTGTTCAAAAGAGCCAGAAAGAGGGCCTGGTATAACGATAGAGAAAACTTACTGACGCCCAAAAAACGCACCACAGGAGAAGACAGGATGATATGCATAACCACACACTGCACAAGGAGCAATGACATCAAAAGGACAATCAATAGACACTGGGGCTTGGTCTCAGATACCATTGAAATGCCTGAACCTCCAATGCACGCCTTTAAAAAGGCCAAGGACTTTAGGGACCATGTGGTCCGCTCATTACTGGAAACACCTCCTGCCCCAACGATTCAGACAATGTGGAACCTACCGTAGGTAGTAGACCACTACAAATGTACAACATGCAAAGCATGCTCAATGTGCCTAGAAACTAAGACCCTAACCTACAGAAACCATACCATCAACCTCAAGTCACACACTAACTGCAATACCAGTGATGTGATATACGCTATCCTATGCCTGTGTGGTTTAATGTACGTGGGGCAGACTAAGGAAAAGGTGAAAAACCAGATCCTACAGCACTGTAGTCGAATCAGATGTCAAACAGTGGGAGCCCCCTTGGTTGAACATTTCTGTACCCAAAAGCACAGCCCGGAAGCACTAAAATGGCTAGTGTTGGAGAAAGTAGCCCTAGGCCAAAGAGGAGGTGATCTCAGCCCAATCTTGAACGCCAGGGAATGCAAGTGGATGCATTTACTAGACACAGTGACCAATGGTCTAAACGAACTGGACGCCACATATGCCCAAATGGCAGGTCTACAATCAGAATAAGTGAATACCCAGGTCTCTGCACCACGCCTAAAGTAGCCATGATAGAACGGACACTAATCACATATAACACTCTGTTCCAGCTCACACCTAGGTTGGGAAGATGATCCCATAAGTTTCAGTATTATCACAATTGTAAGGCAAGTGCCTTTTTTGGAAATGCCACATAACGACACATGACTAGTTTTGTCACAATGTTGTATGCATAACTGTGTCCAATGCGATTATTTTACCATGACCAAGACCCATTTGCCTGTGGCCAACCTGTGCCGCACGAGAATATGTGTCTAGTCAATGGTAGCACTTTATGTGCAACCCCATGGATTCAGTATTGATTATACCTATAAGGTTTCTTTGACATGAACTACAACGATACATGATACCTCCTATAACTGCGATGTAAGTATAACCATACCTAGATTTGGTAATCTTTCCATGTTCTATATTACCTCGACTTGGGCTTTCATGTACTGTACTGCAATATGTGTAGAGTTTTACATAACATCGTAATCCACATGTATAAATGGAGTCCAGGTTCCAAGGTGTCTAAGCATATCGATAATGTGTCCTTTACCAGCTACATATGTACAGCAACTATACTTGGTTTGTTTTAAAGGAAGTATGTACTCACTGATATATTGTCTTTAACCCTGAAGCACAATCAGCATATATCTGCATCAATCTGTACAGACACGACCTACTGGGTTGACCCGTTAGTTACTGCCGGTTTACATTGCTCCTCTCTCATAATTCAAAATGTAATCTAGGGTGACCAACCGTCCGTAAATTTCACGGACAGTCCGTAAATTGGACCTCACGTCCGTTGTTCGCGAGGATCCTTTTAACGGACGCCGATTGTCCGTAATTTTGCCCATCACAGGGAGCAACACTGCTCCCTGCGAGAAGCCTCCGCCTCGAGCCCCTTGATGCTGGCGCCTCGCACTCCTCCTCGGAGCACTAGAGCAGCCCCTCCCGCCCATTGTAATTCTGTGTGGGGCTGACGATTGCCACATACAGAATGACAATGGGCGAGTCTGAAGTGTTACCACATCGGGTGGGCCTCCTCCTGCCTCGGTCTAGGGCAGCGCATTTTGTTCGATGAAAGGAATGTGCAAACACGCACAGGCTGCTACAGAATCCAGTTCATTCAAAGAAGCTGGTGAAAAAAGTTGAAAAGAAGGGGCCCGGGCTAGAGTTCTTTCAGTCTCATCATTTTAGCAAAGTGCAGTTTCAATATTATATTGAACAAAGCCATGATTGCTGCATTTTTATTTTATGCATCTAACAACCACTGACAAAGCCAATACTTCTGGCTTGTTGTAGGAGTAACGTTACTTGTGTTATATATCTGGATACAATGACAGAAGAGGCAAAATACCAGTCCGGTGGCACACTATGCTAAACACAGATTTTTAACTTAGTTGTTTTAAGCCACGCCCTTAATTACATCAAACACCCCCTTTTGAGAGACGCCCCCCCTTTTTCATCCCGCTTAAAGCCCTGGAAACAACACCATATCACAGTCGTCTCAAGTCCTAGCACTGCATCACGCATGACTCATGCCTTCCACTTTTTCAGATTGCCTATGTGCAGGGGCATAGTGAACCCTCCACCACCCCACCCCTTGCTTTAGGAACTACAGCAAGGGTGACATTTTTGATGGGCCTCTTCTGTCTGGAACTCTGCAGATGAAGGCTCAGCTCATAATTAATATGAAAAGGTTGGCGAGTGAGTAAGTGAAGGGATGGATGGATGGATGGATTGGTGAATGGGTGATTGAAAAGGTGAATAGATGGATAATGGGCCAAAGGATGGATGGATGAGTGAAAGGGTGGATGATCAGTGAGTGAATGGGTGGATGGATGAGTGAAACGATGGATGAGTGATAGGGTCAATGGATGGATTCACGAGTGGATGAGTAGATGTATAAGTGGGTGGATGGATGGAAGGAAGGATGGCTAAGTGAAAGGGTCGATGGAGAGAGAAAGGGAGGATGGATTGATGACTGAAAAGGTGAATGGGTGAAAGGATGAGTGACTGGATGGATGAGTAAGTGAAAGGATAGCTGGATGGGTGAAAGGGTAAATGGCTGGATGGAAGAGTGAATGCATTAGTGTACGGATGGATAGGGTGAAAAGGTGGAGGGATGGATGAGTGAAATGATGGCTGAAAGGATACACAATGGATAGGTTTGCAAATGGATGAATATGTTTGGATATAAATGGGATTACTTATATACTATTGCGCGACCTCCTTTGATGTGTCTGTAAAACCTACCTTTTGTCCCGAAGATTTGTCCTGAATTTTGACCCCCTGTCCTGAATTTTTGTCCTGAATTTTGACCCTTTGTCCTGAATTTTTACACTCACCGTCCTGAATTTGCACCCATGACAGTTGGTCACCCTAAATACTGCTAAGTTTCGCTATCTCACTGATCGAGCAAACCCTTGTTACCAGGGTAACTTGCTCCAAGGCAAACACAGTTCATCCGTAGTGCCCATTGGTTAGAGGAGAGACGAGCCCCCAGCTAGCACCTAGCGGCGGCACCGCTTGATGTAGACACGCCCCCTCCTTCAAGCTCTCTTCTACGTGAACTTTATCGAGCGGACGGCTTGGCAATCCGAGTGAAGACACGCGCGAGGTAAGAGCCCTGTTTTTCCATCACCAGGCGTCCCGTGCGGCCCACGGGCTTTGTTTTGCATGTAAGGGAGATACTTTTAATAATGACGGGCCCGATTGCTGCTTCTTTTTCAAGCGCCCAGGACACCATTCATTTTTCCGAATTTCGAACGCGCTTCCGCACATAGGGGAAAGGCGCTATATTACCAGGCTTTTTGTTCAAGCAGAACAGTAATCTGCTATTACGCGACTTCAATCTTGGATTCTTCTGCATTTGGAATTCCGAGCTGAGCATACAAAATGTGTCTTCGGCATTTTTAATGTATCTGGTAATGGGATGGACATATTTAACACTAGTTCCTTCCCCTGGCAGGGAGAATACCGTGCTGTTTTCACCAGACTCCTAACCTTAATCTTGAGTGGTTGCAACACTAATTTTGACCATTCCGAAGTTCGTGCTATATATTGGCATTGAGTTCTTCTGGATACCTGCGAGCACGGTTCATGGAGGCATTTGACGTATGTTTATTGCTTACCTCACCGTGGCTGCGTAATCCTTTTTCAATCAACTACAGCAAGGGAATCTATCCGTACATGCACCCCATTAGTTATGGGGTTGTCTTTCCTTTATGTTAAGCCTTGATTCAATAACCTAATGAGCACTAAGCCATAATGTATCTATAATCCGATCCACTTTGTCCCTGATCCACACCCCCTGTCTCATATCCACAGACCCTGTCCTGTTGTCTGATTGCAACGTACGTCAGGAGATTTACTACCCCGGATGACTGTTGTTCATGAAAGTGAGTCTTTGAACCACACACAGAGTACATGAGGTTCCCTGATTGTCTCCACCTCATTGTAACACTGAGACCTTTTATCCCACTACAAATGCCAAGGAGCTACTGAATGCCCACTAGGATCGTTCATTCATTGTTTCATCCTACCACAAGTAGGTTCCTACAGGGTTACCTACTTGACTTTTTCCCCATATTGTACTTCATGCACTGAATCATTTCTGTTATTTCCAGGTGCTCCCCACACAACCCTGTCCTGATGAAGACCCCACATTGAGGAACAAACCACCCTCTTTCCAACAGGGGTCGAAATGTAGACTACCACACACCCTCAAACCCATAGGAATCGAATAAGCCGATTAATATGTACCTATGTGTTATGAATATGGTGGAACTATGGACCAACACTAGGCTGTAAAGGTTTTAATGTATATGAATGCAACTGTGCCTATGTCACTATACCTTTACCCTGTCCCTCACTCATCTACTCACCCCCATTACCCAAATACCTTCCTCTTCTCTATCACACTGTGAGCACAGTAAATATTACATGCACTATGAATATATCTAAGTCGATACATAGAGTAATATTAATGCTTTGAATTATAAGAGCATTTAATGAATGCATCACCTATGAAATTAAAAATCCTCTTTTCCGTTGAATACAATCAGAATTGTTTTGTGGTGAATTGTCTGTCTTTACGTGGTCAAATTTTAAAGAACTGCCACAACCATTTCTTGAACGTACTGTTATCTTGACCCAGGTCGGGTAGTTTTATGGGTTAACCCCGTTAAAACTCAGCACCATCAAGGCAACAGCAACTTTCACATCACCCAACGGATCTTGTTCGCGCTATATAAAACTTCATAAAATAAATAAACGGCAAACAAATCAACATCTGAGAGGCCTAATGCAACACACACGTCCAAAGTGAAAAGTACTGTGCAAGCCTTTTCAATCTACTTGACCGGAATATGGAGAAAAATATTTTAGCACAGACCATACTCACGCATTCTGTACTCATTTTAGAAAGGAGTTGAGCAGATATTTCATGGAGGAACATTTTGCTGCCATCACTCAGTTACATCAAGTATTCCCTAGCATCCGAAAGTTGAACTTCTACATACGTATAACCTCTTCCTAACTCTGTACATTATAACACTGTTTCCCATCTAGGTTTGCTCAATAGAAGTTCTGATATATACATGTAAGAGTGAGACTCAGCAGATTTTTTTGGCAAGGCACAGAGGCCAATAATATGAGCACCTTTATTATTGCCCCTCAAACAGCAGTAACTTAAAACATTGAACTTCGAATACAAACCTTAACAACATTCCAGTCCTCTATATATTGCTGAACCAAGCAGCCACCTTCCTTCTTTGATGCTGCTACAGCTTAATATAAGTTCAGAGAGTTTTATATATCAAGTAGTGTCTGATTTAAATGACGTTATGATTGGCATTAAAGTTACATTTCAGTAGTTAAGATACGTTACAGCTTGGATGTTTAATTAGCATCTACACATTTATTTAGATGTCTATTTATTATTTGACATTTACATTTTTATCTTGTAGACGTTTATGCTATTGTTAATATTAAGCGATAGTAGTTCAGGGTGCCCAAGTTTAATTAGGTGGCTGGGGTTTCATACGGGGACGAAATGTTTTTATATGCCGGTCGTTTTAGATAGGTGAATGGCCAGTTTAATTCTGGGTAGGACAGAGTGCTTCTGTGTGGTGGTAAATAGGAGCAGTTCTAGGTTTTCGATCTGTAATGTTGGTATTCTCTTTGCTGTGTGTTTTTCTAAAGTTTTAGCTGGGGCTCAGTGAACTCAAGACAATAGTGGGTAACCCGGGACGGCCTTCGGCATGTGCAAGCTGTGCACCTGCACAGGGCCGCCAAACCCCAGGGGCCGCCACGCCAATATATATCCTTAATATAATAATCGTCTGAAGATGGATACATATTTGCGTGGCGGCTCCTGGCAGGGATTTGGCGGCCTCCGGCTCCGTTCCACTTCCAAACACCCTGACCCCCCCCTCTTCACTGGCCTCGGCGCCTGCTCCTGGTTCCTGATTGGCTTCTTTTTTCCCTACCCACTGCTGGCCCGCTGGTAGAGGTGTATATAAGCCACAGCCACCGCCATCCTTTCATTCCCTGTTACTCTTGCGCGAAAGCAACTAAAACCGTTTCCTCTCCCGGCGGGCGACTTGTCTTACAAGTTTATCTATAGTTTTTATAAAGTACTGGTGTTAGCGCAATAGTCATAGTTAATATCTAGTGGGATAGGGGGCACACGACATTCGCGTACCCATTGCAAGCAAAATTAAGAGAATTTGAGTACATAAATCTGGTTATTCGAAACGAAAGAGAAAGGCGGCTCAGCAGGCTTTTGTAGCATCACAGGAAGGAGCAATCCTGAACTTTATCATCCAAGGGAAACCTAAAGATGGAGAATCCTCCGGCCAGAGTACTGCTGATGCACTAGGTAAGACACCATATTCGGTATGGTATCGATATTAAAGTTTCCGGGCAAAGAGCCACCGATTCTTTCTCTGTGGGATCCGGGGCCCCAGTCATGGCCCTGGCACTGCAGCCGTTGTTACCAGTCCCTCACGTCATGTGTCACAATACCCCCCTCCTCCTAAATTTTATCGTTCTGAGACAAATTCGGAAGGGTAGGAGCAGCCGCAGGTACTGGTCATTTAACGCCTTTTCTGGACGTTTTAATAAAACACCTTCCTGCGCTCTGAGGGGCTCTGCATGCCCGGACCCCCTCTGCCGGGGCCCCCTACCTACGCTCCCTGCCCAGGGCCGCCATGAACCTAGAGCCGCTCCTGGGGTAACAATCGGTTTAGCTTGTTCAAATGTTTTGTTTTTGAAAAGCGCCCATGCGGTTCATTGCACTAATTTTGTCAAGTGGATTAAATGGAGGAAAAGATGCCTGCAAGGTTATGGGTGCGTGTTGTATGGGGACGTGTGTTTTGAGCGGCGGGGAGCGGTATGCTTTTTGTTCAGGATGCCTCACCTTGCGCTGAGTAGTGACCACAGAGGGGGTCAAGAAGTCATGACGAGGGTGCCATATGCGTTTTCCAAATGTCTGGGCCATTTTGATTTGGGCAACGTGTGAAGCTCAGCTTTTGGAACACGACGGCCATATTTTGGGAGAACAAATTGAGTAATTTTTTCCTGTGAGCTTCATCACATTACAGATTGAGGGAGAGGCAGTGAATGCTGGTATTTGAGGTTATTTAGGTCATGCATCATAATGTTGATCGTTTTTTGTGGTATTTGAGATGTTTTCAGAGGCAGTTTTGCTGAAGCAGTATCTCACTATTAAAAGATAAATATTATGAAAGGTGGTTTACCTGTTGAACATAGTTTGGGGGACAAAGTGCAGAAGTGTGTCAATAAGGCTTTTTCTTCTTTGGCAAGCCAGTTAAGTAAAAAACTAGACGACTGTATGGAGAAATTAGAGGAAAAGATTAAGGGAAATGAGGAAGAACAGCTTTGGTCAGTTGAAAATGTTGTTGGCAGATCATGTGATTCTAAGGAAGGTCGTTAGGTGTCTCAAAAGAGGATATGTAAGGAGACAAATGGAAATGGACACGATTTGACAAGGGCATTATGGTCCACAGGAAAAAAGAAGCAGGCAATAGGGAAGGCTATGAAGGCTGTAAAAAGGAGTCACAGAGCATTTGCATGTGACGAGTCATCGGGAAGCAGTGATGTGGGAATAACTTGTTTATCAGATATAAATGATACAGATGATGATGTTGAAAGGAAAAAGTATACAAAAGATGTGGTTAATGATGAACAAGGTCAAAATGTGAAAGACCCGCTTGAGGACTATATGTTTGATCCACGTACAACTCAGCACCCTTTGTCCCCCCACTAGGTTCCAGCAGATCCTGTGGCAAAGTATGTGAGTTACTGGATTAGGCGTGAGCTGCCTAAGGAGGTGAGGAATAAATTATGCTCAGATTGTCCCAGGCCATCATTATCAAAGAAGGTGGCATATACTCCTGAATTGGACAGAAAAGTGTAGACTATCCTGAATAAGTCAGGACGTGACCTTGGAAGAAGTCAGGACGTGACTCTAGAAGAAGTTTAGATAAAGGCTTAAAGGGTTGTCAAGACAGGTTACTTGATGTTTTTGGGCCCTTAGCAAAACGTTTCAACATGTGTGAGGATGCTCATTTACAGATAACATCTGTGGATGTGCAAGACGTGCGCCAGTGGGTACAAAAGGCTGTATGTTTGTTGGGAAATTCAAAAGCAGCCTTATGTGTGGAATACAGGAAAAGTATCTTAATGAAGATAGACCCTAAATTGGCAGAACTTGCGACTAAGGAGTCAGGGCAAGAGGTTAATGCTCTACTCTTTGCAGAAGAGTTTGTGAAGAAGATGGGAAAGTATGTTGGAGCTTTTAACTCCATTCAAAAGTTTCAGAAGGATTTGAAGAAGGTTTTTGGTGCAGCTAAGAGAATGAGGGGTCGATTTCCCGACTGAGGATTCGGAATAAGGTGAGCATCGTTTTCGCAAGGATATAGACCATTTGCATATAAGTCTCCAGGACTCTTCCCACAGAGACAAAAGGAAAGAGAATAATCTAGGGGAGACAGAAGGGCAAGAGGAAAACAAGGTATGTTCGGAATAAGACCCTTTGTGTACCTAAATAAAGCTGGGTGGCTGACGCCTACTAGTTGAGGAGATCGAAAGAGATAACAGCAGATCCTTGGGTTTTGGAGACAGTAGACGGTTACCAAATAGAGTTTGAGGGGTACCGGAGCAAGTAAGGTGGCCAAAGGCTTTACCATTTACAAAAGAGCAAACATAGTTGGTGAGTATGTAAGTGGATGAGTTATTCAGGAAGGGAGCTTTAGAGGTAGCGCGCAGCATCACAGTAGGTTGTATGAGCAATTAGATTTTAGTAGAGATGAAGGACAAAGGGATGAGACCAGTCATACATTTAAAAGAGTTGAATGACTGGGTGCAGTACAATCACTTCCAGATGGAAGGGATTTATTTGTGGAGGGGTCTGTTGAGAAAGGTGATTGGTTGATGCATCTGGATTTGAAAGATGCTTACTTGACAGTCCCGGTTTGTCAGGAGCAGAGGGATTATCTGAAGTTTCTACGACAAGGGGAAATGTGGAGGTTCAAGAGTCTTTAGTTTGGTCTCATATCAGCCCCATGTTGCTTCATAAAGGTGATGAGACCAATTATGGATTTGTTAAGGTCTAGGGAAATGCATTTGATAGTCTACCTGGATGATACCCTGATTATGGAAAAGAGCAGGGAAGTGGTGCAGGATCAAACAGATCTAGCTGTTAAAATAGTGAGGGACCTTGGATTTGTGGTGAACAGGAAGAAGTAGTGTTTGGAACGATTTTATTGGGTTTCCAGATTCAGATATTGAAATGTGTGTTGAGGTTACCAGCGGAAAAAGAGAAGAAACATCGCAGAGAGATAAAGAGGATGCTATTATGCGATTGGGTATCATATGGGAAGATAGCAAGGATGTTGGGTTTATTGTCAGCATCAATTCACGCAATTTTCCCAGCCTCTTTACTATTGAGCATTGCAGAGGTTGAAGGCGAGGCATCTTCGCCAAGGGTGAGGTATTCCCAGAAGGTTTGCTTGGATCTGGAGACAAAAAAGGAGTTACAATGGTGGTTAGAAAATGTATTGGCCTGGAATAGAAGGGCAATTTTGGGCAAAGTTCCAGATATGGTGACAGAGAGGAATGCCAGTCACCTGGTTTGGGGAGCGGGATGTGGTTTGCTTACAACAGGAGGGAAATAGATGTTATAGGAGAGATAAATAAACATCAATTACCTGGAGTTGCTGGCAGACTTGGTTGCAGTGAGGAGTTTTGTCAGGGACAAGGCAAAGCGTTGTGTGTTACTAAAGATGCACAATGTGTCTGCTGAAAGGTATGTGAACAAGTTAAGAGGACTACGTTTGAGGGCTCTGGCAGTCGGTGAAGGAAATGTGGCATTTTTGTCTAGGTCAGAATATCATGTTGCAGGCACAGTATATTCTGGGTCTGAACAAGACAGTGGCAGATTAGAATTCCAGGAGTTTGAAAAAATCCAACAATTGGATGTTGTATAAGGAGGTATTTAAAGGCTTTAGATGACAGATGGGGTACAATGAAGGTGGACTTGTTTGCAAGAAGGTAGAATACTGCAGGTTTTACAGCTGGAGGCCAGATCCGGAGGCAGATGCAGTGGATGTATTTCTACAACATTAGGAGGTTGGGGGGGATTGCAATTATACTTTCCCTCCGTTTGCCTTGATCCAGAGATTGGTGTTTAAAGTGAGATCAGGTGGAGCCGTTGTTAGTGGCTCATTCTGGCCATTGGAAGTGTGGTTTCCAGATGTCATGGAATTGTTAATAGACGATCCAGTGCATGTACCAGTATTTGCAAATATGTTGGTGAATCCTTGGGGAGAGTCAGATACGGTTGATGGATGGTTGATTTTGGGGGAGTTCGGCAAGTGTCAGGCTTTTTGATGGATGCTACTAATCTTAATAAGGACTCACTTACAGGTGGCATGGTGGAGATGGGTATGTTGGTGTTCATCATGGGATTTGGATCCCATTTCAGCACTTGTTGTAAGTGTGTTAATTATTTAACTGAGGTTTTTATAGGTGGAAGCTCTTGTAGTTCAGTAAATCTGAGTAGGTTAGAATTTCAGCGGTCCATGAATTGGTGAATGGGCTGCCAGTGGTGAAGAAATTGATACAAAGTGTACGCTTAAAGGTGCCCCTGGACCCAAAGAATTCTCCCATTTGGTATGTTGCTTTGGAATTAAAGGAATATACTGATTGGCGTGAGAATGAGTTTTTAGATCTGAAAAATATATCATTTACATTGCACATGCTTATATGTTTAATTTCTTTTAGAAGGGTATCAAATGCTAGAGCATTAGAAATATTGTCACAAAGTTATTTGCCAGAAGGGGTGTGCTTTAATATTAGGAGAACAAAGACTATGTCCAGGACTACATTTTTATCCAAACTTGGAAGAAAACAGAAAGTTTGCATTGTTAGATGTTTGCAGGAATATGAGAAAAGGACAGCGAATTTAAGAGGACAGGAGATCCCCAGTTGCTGATTTCTTTCAGGTATGATCATTAATTTGTTTCTAGTCCTACACTTGCAAGGTGAGTTAAAGAGCTCATATGAAGAACACAGGAATTGATGTTATTAGGTTTGGAGTACATTCAACAAGGGGGCAATGGCTTCTAAAGCTTTGCTTTCAGGGGGAAGTTTAGGAAATATTTTAGCTGCAGCAGATTGGTCAACAAATTCTAAGTTTAAGACAGTGGCGGCTGGTGACTTTTGAAAAAGGTATGGCGTAAAAGTTGTGCATGAGTTACCTGCGGCGAGAGAGACGGACGGCCAAAAGAAGGGTTCAGGGAATTTCCCCCTGAGAAAATTTTGATAAAAAGAGTGGCCAAATGGTGCATTTTCAAGCAAATTTGAGAAAGCAAGTTGGTTGATATATCAATCAAATGATTTCATATGATAATGACATAGGTAGCTGCTTATCCAGTATATCCACAGAACTTCATAACGAATTTTGCGATAACACCTCTGAATATGCTAGTGAAGTATCTTACATCTGATACTGTGATGGCAGAAGTGCCTCGTTATAGGAGCAAGACTTACTAAGTGTCAGTGCTGGTTGGTGAAGTCTGAGAGTGGTGAGCTGAGAGGGGGCACAAAATTTTTATGGAAGTCCATGGCGATTTACTGTGCATTTTATTATGGGGTTATATTAGTTCTCAGGCTAATTGACAGAACGGAGTAACACATGTAGGGGGGGGGCAGGCAAAGTTATTTTCATTTTAACAGTAGAGTGCATTGTTTACAATATATATTTTGTTATTGGGGGAGATCAACGCTGACTAGCGAAAAAGTGCCACTTGCAGGCAAGTCTGCATCTGTAGCGTCTGAAGAGGAGACTCCCTTGGCCTTTCCATAAATAAAGTCAAAATCAGTGGGAGTCAGAGACTTTTGGCACATCAGCACACTACCATCTCTCTCAAGATAAGGGCCTGCACTTACCCAATTATAGAGCATATGTAATTGTAAAGCGACAATAAAGACAAAAGAGAGTTGATCAGGCCCCATAACCACAGAAGCTTGAAAACACTGGAGTTTACAGTACCCTTTGATTAATGGCAAGGCGAACAAAGCACACTTTTTTACTGTTCGCGTGCCCTACTGCCTAGTAGCAAGAAAAACACAAAAGTCACTTTTCATATCAAGGTGTAAGATGGTTGGAGTGCTTACATGAGCACGAGTTACGTTGCAGAAAGACACATACATTTATTGTTAGGCATGAGGAGATTTGATTGCGATTTGCCCAGGATGACAGGAGGTTGAGCGAACGCCGAAACTCAAGCCTGGTTCCCCTGCTTGTTATTTATAGTCGCAAACACAATTTAATATTAGCAGCCAGCACCCTTACAAATAAACAGCAGCACTAGCCTACAGCGCATGTTCGAACACTGGCGACGGCGGCATTGGCATACCATAGAAACACTTAAACATAAAACAGAGTTTACCTTTGGTTTTACTCTGTGGCCCGCCGGTTCTGTGACTTGGGGGACATGCATGTAATTTCGGCCTGGGACATGTCCAGTGGCGAGGGGACTTACGAGGTGATTAAAGGAGGGGTCTTGCTTGCAGCGCTCCCTCATGTGCAAAACAGTGGCAATGTGCACAAGTGAGAAGAGAGGCAAAACTCTTAAGTGTGCTCTGGGAGTAAATACGAGCAGGATGATCCCATTTCGCCTATCTCAGAGTCTGTACTGCAGATTCATAATCTCGCCACAGTAAAGTTTGAATCGAAATTTGCATTGAGCAAAAATGTGTCATGCAAGATGGTAAAGGGCACATCGAAGGAACGCTGCAGACAGCTTAACTCCCGTACCAGCTAACCAGGCAGAGCAACAAAAAAACGAATGGTAAAAAAAAAAAAACAGTTGCTGATCTGTATCGTGACCCCGCGTGTGAAACCTCTCTCAAGCAGGTTAATAATGAGCCAGAGGAAGGCACAATGCTATAGACAGCCGCCTAAAGTCAGCCAATCCTGGCGCAGCATTAACATCGCCACTGCGCCAGGATAGGCTAAAGAGCAGGGCTAATGCTGCCCATAATGAGACCCGGCTCCCCCGGGTCTCTGCCTGTGTGGGTGCTAGGGGAGGAGGAGGAGGGAAGGGGCTACTGCGTGTGTGCGCATGCGTGGGCAAGTCATAAAAATGACTTGTCCTAAATGCGCACACACTGCTGCTGCCCCCTGCCCTCCCTGCCACGCTGCTGCTATCTGCCAGCCGCCCGCCCCCACACCCGATCACGATGACGTCACTATAGTTAGTGACTCCGAGTCTCCGACCGACCTCAAAATAAATGCATTATGACTCAGTAATTTTACTTTTTGGTATGTATGCAGTGACGGTCGTCCATGGCTAGTGGGGCAACGCCCCAACGCCCCCAATGGACGAACTGCCACTCGTTTAAGAGGTCCTATTTTAAGTAGGTAAAATGTGCTGCGAGAAATATTATGGCAAGGCTTTAAACATGCATAATATTGGCCTCTGTGCCTTGACATAAAATTCAGATCTTCCACAGCTGGGGTATGTAGAAAATCATGCTTCATTAAAGACACAGAGGCCAATATAATCTTTCCCAGTGAATGAGACCCACCCTTTAATTTGAGATGTATCTTTCAGAAAGCAGTGATTACAGGAAGTAACATGAAGGATTGGAGAGGTCTGGATCATGTACTATCCTTAAGAATAAAGAAAACAAAAACGAACTGTTCTATTTGTTTGCAGCAAAAAAAGAAGGAAGCTGGCTGCCTGGCTCAGCAATATAGTGGATTGGAATGTTGTTACGGTTCCTAATCTAAGTTCTAAGTGTAATGTTTTAAGTTGCTGCTGTTTGAGTGGCAATAAAAAGGTATACATAATATTAGCCTCTGTGTCTTTAATAAAATCATGATTTGCTATCCACCCCTGCTGTGGAAAATCTGTATTTACTCAGTCTGATAACAGAAGGGGAAACCTTCAGTTGGGAAGACAGGTATGCAAGGACTGGGAGTAAATGACTAACTCCAAACCCATAAAGAGGAAACAGAAAAACCAAGGTGGATACGCACACCAGGAGGACCAGAGAGCAATCTTCATGTGCACTTGACATTGGCATCTCTCTGCTCCCTTCCCACAACTAACAGATCTATGTGATAATCCCCAACTCCGTATCAGAGAAAACTATTTCTGTTTACACCTTTACTAGGAAACCTTTACGCAAATGTTTTTATTTATTTTTATTTAGTGATCACCACTTCTTGTGTTTGGGTAGGAAAAGTATCCAAACTCTCCAATCTGCGATCCACACAAGTTTCTCTGCTGGTCACACCTCGGCCATCCACTTCAGAAAAAAATAAGTGTGATCATAACTAACTGGATTGTTGATATGGCTTTGTTGGTAAACAATTGTGGGATTTCCACATAACGTTCTCCTAAGTCCCACCCTTCTTCTCCCGGAGAAAGCATACCTCAAGCCACTAGTATAGCTGGAGTCGTAACCAGTGGGGGCTGGCACAGATCAGGGGTGGCGAATGAGGTGTGAGGGAGGCTCAAAATAAATAAAATTACTTACCTGATTGCCACAGCTATCCTTTTTGTCCCTTCTTGTCGTCCCTCTGCTCCAGCTGGAATTAGGAAGCACCCAGGCTTCTCATAGCTAATCACAATGCTGCAATGCAGTGTTGTGATTGGTCTGAGCGCCGTAGTTCTGCGCTCCACCCAGGCTGTAATGCAGCCTGGGTGGAGAGCATGCAAAGTGCACATGAATGTTTGGCCGGCCCAAGATGGCTGACCAAACATTCATGTGCACTTTCAGAGTGCCCACCACTCCTCCCCCTGCTCCTCTGTCACCAGAGCAGTCCTACCCCACACCGCCCGCAGATTACTTTGGCTTACAACACCATTAAGACCTCAAATTCCTTAGCAGAAAGAGGACTCAAGTCAAGCCAAAACTATTAAAAAAGAAAATAATTGTACTCTGTATGAAGCCACAAAGTAAATAAATAAAGGATAATCGTGCAGAAGGTTTACAAGCGCTCAAATTGTTGATTCAAACTCTCAACATGTTGTTTGGCTTAGGACATCGGCTCATCTGTCCTCACGAAGGAGCGCCAGATCCAGCAATGAGGTCAGAAATAAAGAGCAGGACAAGCACACAGGGAGCTCTGTATCCTCTTAAGTTAATGAATGCAAGAATATCAATTAACTGGGTTTGATTATGTGTCTACCCTCATTTATGTCCTATTACTGCCAGCAAAGGCATCTGTAAGGTTTTTCTGTTTTGCTGATTGTGGATCATTAAGAGGTTGAAACAAATCACCTCTAAAGCTTCACCTCTATCCCCTAGGCAAATGATTTCACATGTGCTATGAGCACACCCTTCCCAATTTTTCTTCCTCCCCAAGGGTATCATGGGCTACTGGAGACAAAAAAACTGATTTGAGGTTGTACGCAGTCAGGATCCTTCCACCTTCAATAGTTCTATTTATGCCCTAGTACCCCTCTAGTGCTCCTCACACCTCATTCCGCAAACGTCCTCAAGCCTAGTGTTAAGTACTTAGCTTTTAATCGTCCCAGAATATTAAAGAGAAAAGCCATTGTAAATGGCATGCACACCTGTTTTGCCCATGTTATATGCGCTGAAAGCTAATTAACATATGTGTCTGTGTCTGGGCCGATGATAAAAAGCTGAACAGGGCCGTATCAAGTGCCATGGAAAGATGTGAAAAGTTAAGCATCCTCATGACCTTCTAGGCCAGGAAAACCTCAATCGACTAAAGTTCCCACTACTCAGACTGTGGATAATTTTAAAGGATGACAACAGTTATTTGAATATCACTGATGTGCTGATCACACCCCTCAATGTGTTTCCTTACTGTGGGAAGTTGGCCTGATGTATGATGTTCACTATTCTAGTGAGCACCTTGTATCAGTCCAAGCAACCCTTATGGTGGTGGTTGTAAGTCAACCTTATAGACCAGCTATCCTAGGGGTAGCATGGACCTAAGCAGTCTTAGGCTTAACTCAAGAGGGCATGTGAAGCCAGCTGTTTTACCATATGCAATCCTTTTAATACCAAATGAAAGGACACCACACAAGTTATATATTGTAAAAATATATGTATTTATTACTAGAATAATCCTCTGTACTCTTTATGAGGCCAAAGGCACAAGCGTTTAAACAAAAGCACAGTTAAAGATACAAAAGTTGCACAGTTATGGATAGGCCCGGTGGCCACTTAAACTATATACTAAATAAGTGGCATAAGAACCACTTCTCGAACAATGGTAAGGCCTAGGGCCTTGGGAATCGTTGGGGCTACTCTGGACTAACAGCAGTTAG
The DNA here is from genome assembly GCF_964261635.1 of Lissotriton helveticus. NCBI lineage: Eukaryota > Metazoa > Chordata > Amphibia > Caudata > Salamandridae > Lissotriton > Lissotriton helveticus. Next base: position 1,307,769,930 of record NC_136061.1, read on the forward strand.
GACGGGAGAGGCCCGCGGGACTCGGGTGCAGAGCTAAAAGCACACGCATGCACCAATGCAAAGTCAATGGTGTGTAAAAGTTACAAAGTTATTGTTTTAGAAGTCTTCCGACTGGACTAGAAATTAGCCACTTAAAACTAGGACACTAGAGGTGTAAACCACTACAGGAGCACCGGTGTTTGATCGTTACCTCACCCACAGGAAGCAGGTGCAAAGGTGCCAAAGTGTGTCGGGTTTCGTCGTGGAGTTCTATAGAGCCTGGCGATGAAGATGCTGCAGGCGGCCAGGAGAGAAGAGTCCGGTTGGATCCAAGGGTGGATCGAAGATGTAAAGTACCTGAAAGCAGAGGGGGCAGAGTCTGGGTCACTAGCCAGTGACCAGGATGGAACCAGGAAGGAACCAGGCGATGTCGGGCGCAATCAGGTGGTTGTCGAGAAGCTTGTCTCCGCTGCCACGTGGACTCGGGGGCATCGATGATGACCAGGAGTGGATCACGGACTGTCCCACAAAGGCTCTCGCTGTTGGCGGGATTGGCTTCCGGATTGGAGTCGCCAAAATACAAATGTCCTAGTGTTCAAGACAGTTCTCGTCTAATGATCTACAGACATCACTAGTTACAACAAACCTCTCTTCTTACAAAGATTTAGAGTAGGGGATGTCTCAGTCTACTGCCGTTATTAAAAAAAGGAAGCCCAACTCTGATCAACAAACTTAGACAAATACAAAACCCACATTCACCTAAAATGACAACAGAAAAAGGTGAGAAAGGCGAGATGGAACCTCACGGGCACACCACCAATGGGAACCCTGGCTGGTACTCACCAGGATGGCCCTGTTATCATCATTGGTGCCATCAAGCCGTAACGTAAACGTGTCCTAAACCCAAAGAAAAGACAGTGAGTGGTGCAGTGAACACAAATTATATGAGAGGCAAGGCTAACTGAGGGGTAACTATTGCATTATATACAGCATCATGCTTGTTTGACTGTGCAAAATAGCATTGGGAATTGAACAAGGGTGGATAGTAGGTAGCCTCGACTATGCATGTTTTATGTTTTATTACAGCACGCAAAGCCCAGTGTCCTTTGCAGTGGCATTTAAATTGGTTTGTCCTGAGGAAATTGCCTGATAGAAACCAATGCAATGAAACATGTCGGCTGTAAGTAGGGTGTGAATCGATTGGTAGTATTCACATCCTTCTTTTTATTGTTTATATGTGTACTGTATGCAACAAGAAAGGAACACTAGAAAAGTTTTTGTCCTGGTTGCACAGTGGATTATATCTTATCTTATCTTAAGAGGGACTTGTATAGCGCTCTGTCACCATAGGTTTCCTGGCGCTATATGTTAAGTGTTAAAGTGTTGTACGTTTTGTTACATATAATTTGTGTTCACTGCACCACCACTGTCTTTTCTTTGGGTTTAGGACACGTTTACGTTACGGCTTGATGGCACCAATGATGATAACAGGGCCATCCTGGTGAGTGCCAGCCAGGGGTCCCATTGGTGGTGTGCCCGTGAGGTGCCATCTCGCCTTTCTCACCTTTTTCTGTTGTCATTTTAGGTGAATGTGGGTTTTGTATTTGTCTAAGTTTGTTGATCAGAGTTGGGCTTCCTTTTTTTAATAACGGCAGTAGACTGAGACATCCCCTACTCTAAATCTTTGTAAGAAGAGAGGTTTGTTGTAATTCATGTACAACTAGTGATGTCTGTAGATCATTAGACGAGAACTGCCTTGAACACTAGGACATTTGTATTTTGGCAATTTACTGAGTGGAGAGCGTCCTAGTTTTCTTTTCCCTCTATACTCCTATCTTGTTCTTCCAGATTGGAGTCAACAGACCTTGGCAAATGCAACCCACGCAGGATTTGAAGATCGCTTCTTACTCGGACCAGCAGGGTCAGAGAGACTGCTCCTCTTCAGGGAAGCGAGGGCCAGTCTGGAGCAACCAGACCAGCAGAGTAGATTCAAAGATTTGTTGTCGTAGAGGCCACTAGCCATCGGCAAGTGACCAGACAGACGTGTCAAGAAGAAAAATGCAAAAGGGCCCCACGCAGCACTCGATGAGTGTGGAGGGATGATCTTCGGTGCACAAGCTGCTCGGGGCTGGGGCTTCTCAAACTCCAATGCACAGCTTCGAGGATGCCTTGGGAGCTGCACGGTCAGCACTTTGCAGTCTCTTCAAGATGGCCGGTCCCACGTCTCACGTCGCCTCCACGAGTCTCAGCTTTGTTGTGGCTGTGGATTGGGCTGTTGGATATCTGGGAATCCAGTTCTTGTTGATCTTTGTTGCTCGAGCTCCGGCGGGAGCTGCAACAAAGCAAACCAATGGGCGCTGGATGGTGCCTGTTTGCACAGGGTGGTCACTCCTTGACCACAAGGGAGATTTTTCAGTCTTCCACGTCGAGTGGGATGTTAAAGGGTCCAGAGTTCTGTATCAAAATTTCAGTCAGGATTATCTAAAGTCTATGGGCACAGCTCCTACCTTTATTCCAAATCAAGGGGCTGGATATCCTGCTAGGTCCCTCCTATGGGTGGGACCCAGGAAGGGAGTGGTTACATCCCTTTCCCTATGTCCAGTTTCGTGCCAGAGCTGGGGCTGGAGTGCCCCAGCACCGGTATGAACTGGGCTATGCATGGGGAGACTTGTGCGCTAAAGGCAGTGTCTAGTTTCACTCGCCCTGCCTGTCTCAATCCACTATCTCCTGTCTGGGGTGGTGTAACACCTCCCTGTGACAGGATACCATTTGTCCAGGCCTCCCCTGCCAGAGTTTCGGTCAGCAGCAGGATGTCTACATGTGTCTGTGGCAGCAGCATCCATTTTGTGATGCTGGGGCTCTGGTTAGATTTAACCGCATTTAAGTAAAGTAACATGTCTTATCCCTCTAGAAGGGTGGAATGCTACCCCTGTCGCCAGAACTGGCAAGGGGGTAGTATTCCAAAGTGTATGACATCTTACGCGACATGTTTTGATAAAGCCAAACCAAAGTTAGCAATAACCGCGAGGATTATAATGCACTTAAGAGTATATGGTATGGCAATACCCTGGAACAGCTATAAGGAAATGGTTCCGAAAGCTGCAGACAGGCTCAGCTCATGCTAGAGCACCATCTCACATAAAACCAAGCACTCTGCCTCCAGGATTGTTAAGGCCTGCCATAGGAGCTGCAGCCCCTGGTAGGCCTTGGATGCACCTATGCCCTGGGTACCTATAGTACACTGTACAGGGGCTCATAAGGTGACCCAATATCCAATTAGGTATGTACCTAGGGTACATGGAGTCCATTTTACAGAGAGAGCAGATAGCCTGGGGCCCTGATTAGCAGGGTTCCAGGCCAACTAAGTCGAAAACCAGCTAAACACAAAGCAACAAATCTGGGGTAACCATAGTCAGGTATCCATCCTCCTACACTTACCCATCGTTCTCACACCGTTTTGAAACTAGTCACAAAGGTGTTTGCTGTTCCCATGACTTAATTGCTTTCCTTCTCGATTCCTGCAGGCCACTATAGAATTGAGGCTTCCCTCCTCTGTTTAGAGTTTCCATGTAGTAGGACCACAATTAAGGTCCCAAATGTCAGGGAGGATTTAAAGCAAGTGGGTTGTGCTTCTGACAGTTGTCGTTCACTGGAGCAACTTTAAGGTGCCACCATTGGTGGGCAAAGAGAAGAATTGGACCACTGTTAGTGCGCTGAAGTAACTGAATGACTAGATGTAGTCTGCTTAAAAACTTCTAAATGAATACATAAATATAAATAGTAAGACAACTTATTCTGGTCTCTGTAATGAAGAAAACGTTGTTCCAAGTTCCTCTCATATTTTCCAGGAACCATGGTGTATCTTGGTGTTGTTAATTTGAATTGATGTAGCAGCAATGCAAGCCCCAAACGGGCAGAAACAGGAATCTGAAATGTGGAACTTAGCAAAGAGACACATATCCCTCTCTGCTAAGCTCTACAGGAGTCCAATCAGGGTACTGAAAGTTTAGGGTTGTCTTTGTGCACAGGAAATCTAGGATAAAATACCTCCTACACGGATACACAAGCCATCTCTTGTGAGACAGGTGCTACAACTCTGCGATAACAACTTGATTATCACGTTAGCCTGTAAATTCCATTATTTTTAGAAAATGCTAAGCCTGTGTTGCTAATATTATCAAAACTGCAACACTGTAAATCAAAATTAAGTTATGTAGCGATGGGCAAGCAACTATTTAATCTTCTCCATCAACGTTTCATTAGCGAATGTGATTTTGAATGAGGCTAGGACAAAACACTGCTATTTTCTTACCAAAATGGAAGTTTACTTCATGGAAGCATGAAAAGAATCTGCAATCCAGTAACTTCCTTTCTAATTACCCTGTATTCTACCACTTCGCAACAATATTTAACTTAAATATTTTACTTATTATGATTTCAATTCAAATTCATAAAAACCATCTTTTTGATCGTTAATGGATTTCTTGGTCTTCTTTGGGAACATTCTGGTCAAACCACTGGATTTAGAGCCAGTCCAGTGATCACTGACGCTAGAGGAAGACTGATCTTACCAATGTAGGACCAATGTAGTACATTACCAATGTCTGTATATAATGTATTTTGGGAGTGCAAACCTAGCTAAAATACAATAATATACTGAAAGGTGGTATATGTGTGTATAAGTATATATATATATATATATATATATATCCACACGTTTGCAGGACCCATTTGAATAAAGGCCACTAAGGAGTTGCTTGAGCACTGGATCTTTAATGGTAGCGTGCTGACAGCGTAATTGACAGAAAGGTAACTTCAGTAACATCATACGCCAGACGCGTTTCGAGAGCCCCGTGCTCTCTTCTTCAGTGGCGTTTTGGCTGAAAGTGAACAACAGCGCTTCTGCTTACTGCACGATTTAAATTCATTACCTGCCTGGAGGGGCGTGGCCAGGATGGCCTTCTGGGTAATGTAGTCCAAGTTAGTATTACCACAGTGGGTGCGCTGTTGTAAACTCAAGTAACCCCATTAAAATCCCAAGTGGGTCCAAGTTCACTAACTGTTAATCCGCTGCCCCGCTTCATGCTGCCATTGTCCATGGAGCGAGTGTCACCCTGCATAGACACCAACTCCTCTCCTTTCCTGGGAGAGAGACGCCGAACAGGAGCCTGCTCCAGACCCGCTCATCAGCGGTGAGCCGTATTCGCGACCGGGAACCAGCCGCTTTAAATCCACACGTTTGCAGGACCCATTTGAATAAAGGCCACTAAGGAGTTGCTTGAGCACTGGATCTTTAATGGTAGCGTGCTGACAGCGTAATTGACAGAAAGGTAACTTCAGTAACATCATACGCCAGACGCGTTTCGAGAGCCCCGTGCTCTCTTCTTCAGTGGCGTTTTGGCTGAAAGTGAACAACAGCGCTTCTGCTTACTGCACGATTTAAATTCATTACCTGCCTGGAGGGGCGTGGCCAGGATGGCCTTCTGGGTAATGTAGTCCAAGTTAGTATTACCACAGTGGGTGCGCTGTTGTAAACTCAAGTAACCCCATTAAAATCCCAAGTGGGTCCAAGTTCACTAACTGTTAATCCGCTGCCCCGCTTCATGCTGCCATTGTCCATGGAGCGAGTGTCACCCTGCATAGACACCAACTCCTCTCCTTTCCTGGGAGAGAGACGCCGAACAGGAGCCTGCTCCAGACCCGCTCATCAGCGGTGAGCCGTATTCGCGACCGGGAACCAGCCGCTTTAAATCCACACGTTTGCAGGACCCATTTGAATAAAGGCCACTAAGGAGTTGCTTGAGCACTGGATCTTTAATGGTAGCGTGCTGACAGCGTAATTGACAGAAAGGTAACTTCAGTAACATCATACGCCAGACGCGTTTCGAGAGCCCCGTGCTCTCTTCTTCAGTGGCGTTTTGGCTGAAAGTGAACAACAGCGCTTCTGCTTACTGCACGATTTAAATTCATTACCTGCCTGGAGGGGCGTGGCCAGGATGGCCTTCTGGGTAATGTAGTCCAAGTTAGTATTACCACAGTGGGTGCGCTGTTGTAAACTCAAGTAACCCCATTAAAATCCCAAGTGGGTCCAAGTTCACTAACTGTTAATCCGCTGCCCCGCTTCATGCTGCCATTGTCCATGGAGCGAGTGTCACCCTGCATAGACACCAACTCCTCTCCTTTCCTGGGAGAGAGACGCCGAACAGGAGCCTGCTCCAGACCCGCTCATCAGCGGTGAGCCGTATTCGCGACCGGGAACCAGCCGCTTTAAATCCACACGTTTGCAGGACCCATTTGAATAAAGGCCACTAAGGAGTTGCTTGAGCACTGGATCTTTAATGGTAGCGTGCTGACAGCGTAATTGACAGAAAGGTAACTTCAGTAACATCATACGCCAGACGCGTTTCGAGAGCCCCGTGCTCTCTTCTTCAGTGGCGTTTTGGCTGAAAGTGAACAACAGCGCTTCTGCTTACTGCACGATTTAAATTCATTACCTGCCTGGAGGGGCGTGGCCAGGATGGCCTTCTGGGTAATGTAGTCCAAGTTAGTATTACCACAGTGGGTGCGCTGTTGTAAACTCAAGTAACCCCATTAAAATCCCAAGTGGGTCCAAGTTCACTAACTGTTAATCCGCTGCCCCGCTTCATGCTGCCATTGTCCATGGAGCGAGTGTCACCCTGCATAGACATCCTGGCCACGCCCCTCCAGGCAGGTAATGAATTTAAATCGTGCAGTAAGCAGAAGCGCTGTTGTTCACTTTCAGCCAAAACGCCACTGAAGAAGAGAGCACGGGGCTCTCGAAACGCGTCTGGCGTATGATGTTACTGAAGTTACCTTTCTGTCAATTACGCTGTCAGCACGCTACCATTAAAGATCCAGTGCTCAAGCAACTCCTTAGTGGCCTTTATTCAAATGGGTCCTGCAAACGTGTGGATTTAAAGCGGCTGGTTCCCGGTCGCGAATACGGCTCACCGCTGATGAGCGGGTCTGGAGCAGGCTCCTGTTCGGCGTCTCTCTCCCAGGAAAGGAGAGGAGTTGGTGTCTATGCAGGGTGACACTCGCTCCATGGACAATGGCAGCATGAAGCAGGGCAGCGGATTAACAGTTAGTGAACTTGGACCCACTTGGGATTTTAATGGGGTTACTTGAGTTAACAACAGCGCACCCACTGTGGTAATACTAACTTGGACTACATTACCCAGAAGGCCATCCTGGCCACGCCCCTCCAGGCAGGTAATGAATTTAAATCGTGCAGTAAGCAGAAGCGCTGTTGTTCACTTTCAGCCAAAACGCCACTGAAGAAGAGAGCACGGGGCTCTCGAAACGCGTCTGGCGTATGATGTTACTGAAGTTACCTTTCTGTCAATTACGCTGTCAGCACGCTACCATTAAAGATCCAGTGCTCAAGCAACTCCTTAGTGGCCTTTATTCAAATGGGTCCTGCAAACGTGTGGATTTAAAGCGGCTGGTTCCCGGTCGCGAATACGGCTCACCGCTGATGAGCGGGTCTGGAGCAGGCTCCTGTTCGGCGTCTCTCTCCCAGGAAAGGAGAGGAGTTGGTGTCTATGCAGGGTGACACTCGCTCCATGGACAATGGCAGCATGAAGCAGGGCAGCGGATTAACAGTTAGTGAACTTGGACCCACTTGGGATTTTAATGGGGTTACTTGAGTTTACAACAGCGCACCCACTGTGGTAATACTAACTTGGACTACATTACCCAGAAGGCCATCCTGGCCACGCCCCTCCAGGCAGGTAATGAATTTAAATCGTGCAGTAAGCAGAAGCGCTGTTGTTCACTTTCAGCCAAAACGCCACCGAAGAAGAGAGCACGGGGCTCTCGAAACGCGTCTGGCGTATGATGTTACTGAAGTTACCTTTCTGTCAATTACGCTGTCAGCACGCTACCATTAAAGATCCAGTGCTCAAGCAACTCCTTAGTGTCCTTTATTCAAATGGGTCCTGCAAACGTGTGGATTTAAAGCGGCTGGTTCCCGGTCGCGAATACGGCTCACCGCTGATGAGCGGGTCTGGAGCAGGCTCCTGTTCGGCGTCTCTCTCCCAGGAAAGGAGAGGAGTTGGTGTCTATGCAGGGTGACACTCGCTCCATGGACAATGGCAGCATGAAGCAGGGCAGCGGATTAACAGTTAGTGAACTTGGACCCACTTGGGATTTTAATGGGGTTACTTGAGTTTACAACAGCGCACCCACTGTGGTAATACTAACTTGGACTACATTACCCAGAAGGCCATCCTGGCCACGCCCCTCCAGGCAGGTAATGAATTTAAATCGTGCAGTAAGCAGAAGCGCTGTTGTTCACTTTCAGCCAAAACGCCACTGAAGAAGAGAGCACGGGGCTCTCGAAACGCGTCTGGCGTATGATGTTACTGAAGTTACCTTTCTGTCAATTACGCTGTCAGCACGCTACCATTAAAGATCCAGTGCTCAAGCAACTCCTTAGTGGCCTTGATTCAAATGGGTCCTGCAAACGTGTGGATTTAAAGCGGCTGGTTCCCGGTCGCGAATACGGCTCACCGCTGATGAGCGGGTCTGGAGCAGGCTCCTGTTCGGCGTCTCTCTCCCAGGAAAGGAGAGGAGTTGGTGTCTATGCAGGGTGACACTCGCTCCATGGACAATGGCAGCATGAAGCAGGGCAGCGGATTAACAGTTAGTGAACTTGGACCCACTTGGGATTTTAATGGGGTTACTTGAGTTTACAACAGCGCACCGACTGTGGTAATACTAACTTGGACTACATTACCCAGAAGGCCATCCTGGCCACGCCCCTCCAGGCAGGTAATGAATTTAAATCGTGCAGTAAGCAGAAGCGCTGTTGTTCACTTTCAGCCAAAACGCCACTGAAGAAGAGAGCACGGGGCTCTCGAAACGCGTCTGGCGTATGATGTTACTGAAGTTACCTTTCTGTCAATTACGCTGTCAGCACGCTACCATTAAAGATCCAGTGCTCAAGCAACTCCTTAGTGGCCTTTATTCAAATGGGTCCTGCAAACGTGTGGATTTAAAGCGGCTGGTTCCCGGTCGCGAATACGGCTCACCGCTGATGAGCGGGTCTGGAGCAGGCTCCTGTTCGGCGTCTCTCTCCCAGGAAAGGAGAGGAGTTGGTGTCTATGCAGGGTGACACTCGCTCCATGGACAATGGCAGCATGAAGCAGGGCAGCGGATTAACAGTTAGTGAACTTGGACCCACTTGGGATTTTAATGGGGTTACTTGAGTTTACAACAGCGCACCCACTGTGGTAATACTAACTTGGACTACATTACCCAGAAGGCCATCCTGGCCACGCCCCTCCAGGCAGGTAATGAATTTAAATCGTGCAGTAAGCAGAAGCGCTGTTGTTCACTTTCAGCCAAAACGCCACTGAAGAAGAGAGCACGGGGCTCTCGAAACGCGTCTGGCGTATGATGTTACTGAAGTTACCTTTCTGTCAATTACGCTGTCAGCACGCTACCATTAAAGATCCAGTGCTCAAGCAACTCCTTAGTGGCCTTTATTCAAATGGGTCCTGCAAACGTGTGGATTCAAAGCGGCTGGTTCCCGGTCGCGAATACGGCTCACCGCTGATGAGCGGGTCTGGAGCAGGCTCCAGTTCGGCGTCTCTCTCCCAGGAAAGGAGAGGAGTTGGTGTCTATGCAGGGTGACACTCGCTCCATGGACAATGGCAGCATGAAGCAGGGCAGCGCATTAACAGTTAGTGAACTTGGACCCACTTGGGATTTTAATGGGGTTACTTGAGTTTACAACAGCGCACCCACTGTGGTAATACTAACTTGGACTACATTACCCAGAAGGCCATCCTGGCCACGCCCCTCCAGGCAGGTAATGAATTTAAATCGTGCAGTAAGCAGAAGCGCTGTTGTTCACTTTCAGCCAAAACGCCACTGAAGAAGAGAGCACGGGGCTCTCGAAACGCGTCTGGCGTATGATGTTACTGAAGTTACCTTTCTGTCAATTACGCTGTCAGCACGCTACCATTAAAGATCCAGTGCTCAAGCAACTCCTTAGTGGCCTTTATTCAAATGGGTCCTGCAAACGTGTGGATTTAAAGCGGCTGGTTCCCGGTCGCGAATACGGCTCACCGCTGATGAGCGGGTCTGGAGCAGGCTCCTGTTCGGCGTCTCTCTCCCAGGAAGGGAGAGGAGTTGGTGTCTATGCAGGGTGACACTCGCTCCATGGACAATGGCAGCATGAAGCAGGGCAGCGGATTAACAGTTAGTGAACTTGGACCCACTTGGGATTTTAATGGGGTTACTTGAGTTCACAACAGCGCACCCACTGTGGTAATACTAACTTGGACTACATTACCCAGAAGGCCATCCTGGCCACGCCCCTCCAGGCAGGTAATGAATTTAAATCGTGCAGTAAGCAGAAGCGCTGTTGTTCACTTTCAGCCAAAACGCCACTGAAGAAGAGAGCACGGGGCTCTCGAAACGCGTCTGGCGTATGATGTTACTGAAGTTACCTTTCTGTCAATTACGCTGTCAGCACGCTACCATTAAAGATCCAGTGCTCAAGCAACTCCTTAGTGGCCTTTATTCAAATGGGTCCTGCAAACGTGTGGATTTAAAGCGGCTGGTTCCCGGTCGCGAATACGGCTCACCGCTGATGAGCGGGTCTGGAGCAGGCTCCTGTTCGGCGTCTCTCTCCCAGGAAAGGAGAGGAGTTGGTGTCTATGCAGGGTGACACTCGCTCCATGGACAATGGCAGCATGAAGCAGGGCAGCGGATTAACAGTTAGTGAACTTGGACCCACTTGGGATTTTAATGGGGTTACTTGAGTTTACAACAGCGCACCCACTGTGGTAATACTAACTTGGACTACATTACCCAGAAGGCCATCCTGGCCACGCCCCTCCAGGCAGGTAATGAATTTAAATCGTGCAGTAAGCAGAAGCGCTGTTGTTCACTTTCAGCCAAAACGCCACTGAAGAAGAGAGCACGGGGCTCTCGAAACGCGTCTGGCGTATGATGTTACTGAAGTTACCTTTCTGTCAATTACGCTGTCAGCACGCTACCATTAAAGATCCAGTGCTCAAGCAACTCCTTAGTGGCCTTTATTCAAATGGGTCCTGCAAACGTGTGGATTTAAAGCGGCTGGTTCCCGGTCGCGAATACGGCTCACCGCTGATGAGCGGGTCTGGAGCAGGCTCCTGTTCGGCGTCTCTCTCCCAGGAAAGGAGAGGAGTTGGTGTCTATGCAGGGTGACACTCGCTCCATGGACAATGGCAGCATGAAGCAGGGCAGCGGATTAACAGTTAGTGAACTTGGACCCACTTGGGATTTTAATGGGGTTACTTGAGTTCACAACAGCGCACCCACTGTGGTAATACTAACTTGGACTACATTACCCAGAAGGCCATCCTGGCCACGCCCCTCCAGGCAGGTAATGAATTTAAATCGTGCAGTAAGCAGAAGCGCTGTTGTTCACTTTCAGCCAAAACGCCACTGAAGAAGAGAGCACGGGGCTCTCGAAACGCGTCTGGCGTATGATGTTACTGAAGTTACCTTTCTGTCAATTACGCTGTCAGCACGCTACCATTAAAGATCCAGTGCTCAAGCAACTCCTTAGTGGCCTTTATTCAAATGGGTCCTGCAAACGTGTGGATTTAAAGCGGCTGGTTCCCGGTCGCGAATACGGCTCACCGCTGATGAGCGGGTCTGGAGCAGGCTCCTGTTCGGCGTCTCTCTCCCAGGAAAGGAGAGGAGTTGGTGTCTATGCAGGGTGACACTCGCTCCATGGACAATGGCAGCATGAAGCAGGGCAGCGGATTAACAGTTAGTGAACTTGGACCCACTTGGGATTTTAATGGGGTTACTTGAGTTTACAACAGCGCACCCACTGTGGTAATACTAACTTGGACTACATTACCCAGAAGGCCATCCTGGCCACGCCCCTCCAGGCAGGTAATGAATTTAAATCGTGCAGTAAGCAGAAGCGCTGTTGTTCACTTTCAGCCAAAACGCCACTGAAGAAGAGAGCACGGGGCTCTCGAAACGCGTCTGGCGTATGATGTTACTGAAGTTACCTTTCTGTCAATTACGCTGTCAGCACGCTACCATTAAAGATCCAGTGCTCAAGCAACTCCTTAGTGGCCTTTATTCAAATGGGTCCTGCAAACGTGTGGATTTAAAGCGGCTGGTTCCCGGTCGCGAATACGGCTCACCGCTGATGAGCGGGTCTGGAGCAGGCTCCTGTTCGGCGTCTCTCTCCCAGGAAGGGAGAGGAGTTGGTGTCTATGCAGGGTGACACTCGCTCCATGGACAATGGCAGCATGAAGCAGGGCAGCGGATTAACAGTTAGTGAACTTGGACCCACTTGGGATTTTAATGGGGTTACTTGAGTTCACAACAGCGCACCCACTGTGGTAATACTAACTTGGACTACATTACCCAGAAGGCCATCCTGGCCACGCCCCTCCAGGCAGGTAATGAATTTAAATCGTGCAGTAAGCAGAAGTGCTGTTGTTCACTTTCAGCCAAAACGCCACTGAAGAAGAGAGCACGGGGCTCTCGAAACGCGTCTGGCGTATGATGTTACTGAAGTTACCTTTCTGTCAATTACGCTGTCAGCACGCTACCATTAAAGATCCAGTGCTCAAGCAACTCCTTAGTGGCCTTTATTCAAATGGGTCCTGCAAACGTGTGGATTTAAAGCGGCTGGTTCCCGGTCGCGAATACGGCTCACCGCTGATGAGCGGGTCTGGAGCAGGCTCCTGTTCGGCGTCTCTCTCCCAGGAAAGGAGAGGAGTTGGTGTCTATGCAGGGTGACACTCGCTCCATGGACAATGGCAGCATGAAGCAGGGCAGCGGATTAACAGTTAGTGAACTTGGACCCACTTGGGATTTTAATGGGGTTACTTGAGTTTACAACAGCGCACCCACTGTGGTAATACTAACTTGGACTACATTACCCAGAAGGCCATCCTGGCCACGCCCCTCCAGGCAGGTAATGAATTTAAATCGTGCAGTAAGCAGAAGCGCTGTTGTTCACTTTCAGCCAAAACGCCACTGAAGAAGAGAGCACGGGGCTCTCGAAACGCGTCTGGCGTATGATGTTACTGAAGTTACCTTTCTGTCAATTACGCTGTCAGCACGCTACCATTAAAGATCCAGTGCTCAAGCAACTCCTTAGTGGCCTTTATTCAAATGGGTCCTGCAAACGTGTGGATTTAAAGCGGCTGGTTCCCGGTCGCGAATACGGCTCACCGCTGATGAGCGGGTCTGGAGCAGGCTCCTGTTCGGCGTCTCTCTCCCAGGAAAGGAGAGGAGTTGGTGTCTATGCAGGGTGACACTCGCTCCATGGACAATGGCAGCATGAAGCAGGGCAGCGGATTAACAGTTAGTGAACTTGGACCCACTTGGGATTTTAATGGGGTTACTTGAGTTCACAACAGCGCACCCACTGTGGTAATACTAACTTGGACTACATTACCCAGAAGGCCATCCTGGCCACGCCCCTCCAGGCAGGTAATGAATTTAAATCGTGCAGTAAGCAGAAGCGCTGTTGTTCACTTTCAGCCAAAACGCCACTGAAGAAGAGAGCACGGGGCTCTCGAAACGCGTCTGGCGTATGATGTTACTGAAGTTACCTTTCTGTCAATTACGCTGTCAGCACGCTACCATTAAAGATCCAGTGCTCAAGCAACTCCTTAGTGGCCTTTATTCAAATGGGTCCTGCAAACGTGTGGATTTAAAGCGGCTGGTTCCCGGTCGCGAATACGGCTCACCGCTGATGAGCGGGTCTGGAGCAGGCTCCTGTTCGGCGTCTCTCTCCCAGGAAAGGAGAGGAGTTGGTGTCTATGCAGGGTGACACTCGCTCCATGGACAATGGCAGCATGAAGCAGGGCAGCGGATTAACAGTTAGTGAACTTGGACCCACTTGGGATTTTAATGGGGTTACTTGAGTTTACAACAGCGCACCCACTGTGGTAATACTAACTTGGACTACATTACCCAGAAGGCCATCCTGGCCACGCCCCTCCAGGCAGGTAATGAATTTAAATCGTGCAGTAAGCAGAAGCGCTGTTGTTCACTTTCAGCCAAAACGCCACTGAAGAAGAGAGCACGGGGCTCTCGAAACGCGTCTGGCGTATGATGTTACTGAAGTTACCTTTCTGTCAATTACGCTGTCAGCACGCTACCATTAAAGATCCAGTGCTCAAGCAACTCCTTAGTGGCCTTTATTCAAATGGGTCCTGCAAACGTGTGGATTTAAAGCGGCTGGTTCCCGGTCGCGAATACGGCTCACCGCTGATGAGCGGGTCTGGAGCAGGCTCCTGTTCGGCGTCTCTCTCCCAGGAAAGGAGAGGAGTTGGTGTCTATGCAGGGTGACACTCGCTCCATGGACAATGGCAGCATGAGGCAGGGCAGCGGATTAACAGTTAGTGAACTTGGACCCACTTGGGATTTTAATGGGGTTACTTGAGTTTACAACAGCGCACCCACTGTGGTAATACTAACTTGGACTACATTACCCAGAAGGCCATCCTGGCCACGCCCCTCCAGGCAGGTAATGAATTTAAATCGTGCAGTAAGCAGAAGCGCTGTTGTTCACTTTCAGCCAAAACGCCACTGAAGAAGAGAGCACGGGGCTCTCGAAACGCGTCTGGCGTATGATGTTGCTGAAGTTACCTTTCTGTCAATTACGCTGTCAGCACGCTACCATTAAAGATCCAGTGCTCAAGCAACTCCTTAGTGGCCTTTATTCAAATGGGTCCTGCAAACGTGTGGATTTAAAGCGGCTGGTTCCCGGTCGCGAATACGGCTCACCGCTGATGAGCGGGTCTGGAGCAGGCTCCTGTTCGGCGTCTCTCTCCCAGGAAAGGAGAGGAGTTGGTGTCTATGCAGGGTGACACTCGCTCCATGGACTATGGCAGCATGAAGCAGGGCAGCGGATTAACAGTTAGTGAACTTGGACCCACTTGGGATTTTAATGGGGTTACTTGAGTTTACAACAGCGCACCCACTGTGGTAATACTAACTTGGACTACATTACCCAGAAGGCCATCCTGGCCACGCCCCTCCAGGCAGGTAATGAATTTAAATCGTGCAGTAAGCAGAAGCGCTGTTGTTCACTTTCAGCCAAAACGCCACTGAAGAAGAGAGCACGGGGCTCTCGAAACGCGTCTGGCGTATGATGTTACTGAAGTTACCTTTCTGTCAATTACGCTGTCAGCACGCTACCATTAAAGATCCAGTGCTCAAGCAACTCCTTAGTGGCCTTTATTCAAATGGGTCCTGCAAACGTGTGGATATATATATCTATATATATATATATATATTCCCTGAAAAATACCACAGGTTTTCAGGGACGTTATAGTTCAATCAAACAAAAGCATATTCAGCAGTTACAGTTAGTTCAGCTAACTATAACTCGCGCCCCGCAATGCACAGCTGATGACGTCTCATATTACATCATTCATGACATGGCCAGTGACATCACTGATGACATCATCCAGCGACTGTTTCTGTAAAGTTTAAATATGTTTTATATATATGTGTCTATATATTTATATATATATATATATATATTATATATATATATATATATATAATATATATATATATATATATTATATATATATATATATATATATAATATATATATATATATATATATATATATATATATATATGTGCATCCACTTTCATCCAAGACGAAAGAAAAGACCAACTTGAGGGGAGACGTTGGAGACACCTTTAATCAGGAACAGATGGAAAAAAGAAGTTCAATTACACCCGCTGTGGCGAATGCATTTCGGCGTTTCTCTGCCTTCTTCAGCGCCGTGGGTGTAGCGTCCATGAAGCAGGTGAGTATTCCAGATTCAAATATACTGCCCCTTCCTGCTTCTGAGAAATTGCTCCGCCCCATGGGAAAGTTCCACCACGCCTTGACCTCCTTGTGGACACATGTTGTTCTGCGCCTACAGGTTCCAGCATGCACCAAACTATGCTGGCAGGAAATGCGCGGAGTGGAGCAATTTTGCGTATGAGCCCCAAAAATCCAGCTGTCCCAATGTCAGGTGCCCCCTTGAGTCCCCAACCGCAACAACCTCCTTGTCTCAGGATTAATTATAGCGGGGACAAGGCTATAATATTACCTCGCCCAGCGTGATGTCCAATGGCACCTACACCGCTCTGTTCGTCCTGAGATTTAGAGGTGGGCTCTGCTAATTCCTGTACCCAGGAGAAACAAGCATTTACAATGCAACGGTTTCGCCTTTGGAAATGTTAAAGCTATTTGCAATGTAAATGACAATGGCAATTATTTATCTGTTTTCAAAACCAACACATAAATACAAATGTTGTCATTTACAATGCCAATAACTCAAACTTTTCCAAAGGCGAAACCGTTGCATTGTAAATGCTTGTTATTAATTGTTGGTACTAGCACCCAATTCAGTGTAACTCGCGGAATTAAAGAAATTGTATTTACCTCAGGGAAACTGGGATAATAATAATATTAAATTCAAGCTATTTTCTGCAGTTTAATTTGTGAAAGATGGGATTGCGCTCAAAGTTATTGTGTTTTATCTTTTTAATTTAGTATTGAAATATATAATCTGTCCTCTCTATTTAAGGGGGCATTGTGGACAAGGGTTTATTAAAATCTCTCTGACTCGAGCAAATGATTTTTTAGCAAAAATGGGTGTTGTATATTCAGCACTGGCTCCACAACTTAATATAGGCCTGGTGCAAAAATCCTTCTGTAATAATGACTGCGGCGCAAATAGCGGTTGCCCAATTCCGATCTATACAAGCAGTAGAAATTGGTGCAAACTGCTTTTGCTCCGAGTGTTCGGTTACTGTAA
Organism: Lissotriton helveticus; assembly: GCF_964261635.1. NCBI lineage: Eukaryota > Metazoa > Chordata > Amphibia > Caudata > Salamandridae > Lissotriton > Lissotriton helveticus. The sequence goes on from NC_136061.1 coordinate 1,307,786,738, forward strand.
CACCCCGCTCGGGGGTGGCGGTCTCCGGCGTCCCTTGGATCGGTCTCTGGCTGCAGCCCGAGGTACCTCTGCCACAGCGTGCACATGAGGATACAGTCTAGGCTAGTGGAGAGGGTGCTTCGCGCGCCTGTAACAGGTCGAGGGTCGTGCGCGGCCACGACTGGGATTCTAGCAGGTCAGTGCATGAGTGGTGTTTTATTTGTAATGGGTGATATCAGTGGAGTGGGTGCTTGTGTGTAGTGACTGGGTGTACGCGCCTGTGGGTTGCAGGGGTGCCCACCGTGCCCACAGCCGAGGATTCCACAGTGCAGAAGTTTGGTTTCTCCGGTTGAAGATGCCCATCTGGGTGTATTCCGAGTACCTCACACTCTGTATCTCACCTCACACATTGCATGGGGCACCTATCGCGCCCCAGCCCCCCTCCAGTGACCCACATCCACGCAGACCTGGGTAGCTGGGTTCGGGGTGCCCCAGTACCTCTCACTGAAGGGCGCAGTGCGCCTATCCCGGGGTGAATACCCGGATACTGACCGCAGGGTGATAACGCTGCCTGCCTCGCAGGGTGAAGCGCGGATTTATGAGCAGGCGGAGTCCACCCTTCGGGAGAGACGTCTCTCGCGAGCACGGCTTGGGAGCTCACCCTTTCTTCCTGGGTTCTGAGCTGCTGCAGCTTCACCGACTGGTCTTGTAGGGAAGGAAATCTAAAAACCCTCTCTGAGCCCCTCTTACCCTGCTACTCTGCTGGGACCTTTCAGACCCCTCCCACACACACCCAGAAGCAACCACATTCAGCCCCGCAGTCTATGGAGCTGCTCCACTCTGCCCTGGAGGGGAGGGGAGGGGAGGGAGGGGCAGGCTCGGGCTGGCCCATAGGGCAACCAGGCAACGCCGGGTGAGCTGACCTGACAGATCCGAGTGTGGGCCTGTATTCTGGCAGTTTGTAGACCTGTTAATGCTCTGCTGGGTCAGCTCACTGTTCATTGATCTAATATGAAAACAAGCATTCCCTGCAGCAAGCTCACGCTCATACCTTGCAAAACACGTTTACAAGTGTCTTTAAATGCTCAAAACTGACCAATGTGTAAACATGGGCCGCTTTTCATATATCTAAATCGCTAATGGAGCCACTTGTATTTTGATGCCTGGGCCTACTTTCTCTCCCATTCCGACACTGGCAGGGAAGGGATGTCTGTAGTGCAGTAGTTACTCCAGTCTGTGCTGCCGATGGTCTGGGTGGGAGGCATGTTTGTATCTACCCCACTCTGCCCTGCAGAGAGCCTGGGATGAGAGGTGGTGCCTGCGTCTGCCCCACTCTGCCCTGCAGAGAGCCTGGGATGAGAGGTGGTGCCTTCGTCTGCCCCACTCTGCCCTGCAGAGAGCCTAGGATGAGAGGTGGTGCCTGCGTCTACCCCACTCTGCCCTGCAGAGAGCCTGAGATGAGAGGTGGTGCCTTTGTCTGTCCCACTCTGCCCTGCAGAGAGCCTGGGATGAGAGGTGGTGCCTTCGTCTGCCCCACTCTGCCCTGCAGAGAGCCTGAGATGAGAGGTGGTGCCTTCGTCTGTCCCACTCTGCCCTGCGGAGGGCCTGGGATGAGAGGTGGTGCCTGCGTCTGCCCCACTCTACCCTGCAAAGGATCTGGGGTGGAAGAGAGTGTCTTTATCTGCCAGTTTGCCCTGCAGAGGGCCTGGAGTGGGAAGCAGTGCCTATATGTATATACTAATACATACATCATTCGGCCCTGCTTGAGGGCCGTGGGAGCAGGAAGTGCCCATATCTAATCCCCTCTGCCATGAGGGTGGCAGAAAGTAGTTACAGTTACTCCGCTCTACCCTGTCGAGAATTGGGTGGCAGAATAAGCCTTCTCTACCACAGTCTGCCCTGCCGAGGATCAGAGTTGGTGGGGGGACCTATGCCTACTCCACACTGCCCTGTTGAGGGTCTGGGTGGCAGAAGGTGCCAACATATATACCCCATTCTGCCCCGGCGCCTCTGTCACCTCATCTTGTCCGCTGGGGGACTGCCGATATTTACATCCTGCCCCGCCAGGGGTCCGGAGGGGGCCTAGTCCTACAGCCACGTCACGGCGACCTGCGACGGTCCCCGGTGGGGAGTGGTGTCCCGCGGTCGCTTCCTGCGTCTGCCAGCGGTGTACAGCATCTCATCAGGACCCCCACAGACCCTTGCAACGTTCATCACTTCCGCCTGGAGCCCTTAGAGGAGCCGCCGTCGCTGCTGTCTCAGCTTGATGGAACTGAAATTACGCCAAACTACCCGATATACCAAACACATGTGCACAACACACAACAATCCCGCTTAAAAGGGGTAGAGAGGAGTCATTCAGATAAACTAATGCGAACACTCACCAGCCTCTCCCAGGTCAAGAGCTCCGTCCCTCACGTCTGAGGTGTGACTTTCTTCCCCCCGGGCTGCGGGGGCGGGCACTTCCGGCCGGCCGCGCTGGGATTGGCCGGCCGGCCAACCACTTCCGGGTCGCTGCGGGCAGCGCAGCGGCCCTTCTCCTTAGGTAGGCAGGCGGGGGCTGATTTTTACGGGCAAATGCCGGGTGGGCACCGGCTCTAGATCACCATCAATCGGGGCGGGAGTGGACACGGACGGCGGGAGGGGGCGGGAGTGGACACGGACGGCGGGAGGGGGCGGGAGTGGACACGGACGGCGGGAGGGGGCGGGAGAGGACACGGACGGCGGGAGGGGGCGGGAGAGGACACGGACGGCGGGAAACGTGCACAGGACAGCGAGGGGACAGCGCATCAGTGAAAGGGGAGGGAACGGGAAAAAACGTAACTCCGCCCTGGGAAAAAATCTCGGGAACGCCCCCGAATCTGGTCCGGCCTTGACGGACAGATCTCTGTTCCAATGGCTAGCCTCCATTTATGGAGCTAGCCAATGGGACAGGGGGGCGTATTCCATTCTCCTTACTGGAAATCAAGAGATTTCTCTGGAGGCGGAGCTAAGAGCTCCGCCCTCCAGCGAAACCTAAAAAGCACCGAAGTGGTTCCAGTGAGGAAGTAGAGCCGCTTATGCTGCAGGAGTCTTTTGTAACGCGTCACTGGTAGTCGCGTTATGAATGTGCATCCACTTTCATCCAAGACGAAAGAAAAGACCAACTTGAGGGGAGACGTTGGAGACACCTTTAATCAGGAACAGATGGAAAAAAGAAGTTCAATTACACCCGCTGTGGCGAATGCATTTCGGCGTTTCTCTGCCTTCTTCAGTTCCGTGGGTGTAGCGTCCATGAAGCAGGTGAGTATTCCAGATTCAAATATACTGCCCCTTCCTGCTTCTGAGAAATTGCTCCGCCCCATGGGAAAGTTCCACCACGCCTTGACCTCCTTGTGGACACATGTTGTCCTGCGCCTACAGGTTCCAGCATGCACCAAACTATGCTGGCAGGAAATGCGCGGAGTGGAGCAATTTTGCGTATGAGCCCCAAAAATCCAGCTGTCCCAATGTCAGGTGCCCCCTTGAGTCCCCAACCGCAACAACCTCCTTGTCTCAGGATTAATTATAGCGGGGACAAGGCTATAATATTACCTCGCCCAGCGTGATGTCCAATGGCACCTACACCGCTCTGTTCGTCCTGAGATTTAGAGGTGGGCTCTGCTAATTCCTGTACCCAGGAGAAAAAAGCACCGAAGTGGTTCCAGTGAGGAAGTAGAGCCGCTTATGCTGCAGGAGTCTTTTGTAACGCGTCACTGGTAGTCGCGTTATGAATGTGCATCCACTTTCATCCAAGACGAAAGAAAAGACCAACTTGAGGGGAGACGTTGGAGACACCTTTAATCAGGAACAGATGGAAAAAAGAAGTTCAATTACACCCGCTGTGGCGAATGCATTTCGGCGTTTCTCTGCCTTCTTCAGCGCCGTGGGTGTAGCGTCCATGAAGCAGGTGAGTATTCCAGATTCAAATATACTGCCCCTTCCTGCTTCTGAGAAATTGCTCCGCCCCATGGGAAAGTTCCACCACGCCCATATATATATTTGGAAAGATGAGTTGCCTCTGATGAAAAGGCCACATGGCGTCGAGTTCAAGCCTTTATTCAAGGACTGCATGACAATCAGCCTGGCACTCACAACATTAATCAGCCAGACGCGTTTCGGGCTTCCTTTGCCCTTGGTCACTGGCAAAACAGGAAAGGCAGCAAGGCAGACCACATGCGCATATTTAAATGTACCACCCCAATGGGCGTATGCGAAGTTGCATCATGGTGAATGTGGTCCGCTGTAATGAAACCCCTGTGGGTGCCACCCTGTCTGCCGAAATCAAAGTCTCTCCCAAGTGGGCATGTTGAAGATGACACCAGTGCTGCTGACAAGCCCATACACTGTTCGTTGATCGGCCTCGTTGTCTCCGCAGCATCTACATTTCTGGCGCTGCAGACCCGCTATGTTAAGCAGTGGGCCCTCCTCGCGGCCAGACAAGCCGCTAAATGTAGAAAGATGAGCATTGTGGAGGTGGATGCCTCCTGCATAGCTAATTTCCCACCTGTCCATAAAAACAGTGCCTGGGACAGTTGGAGGCTTTGTCCTCAAATTCCTTTGTCCAGTGGTGCCAGTGAAACCTCTGAGGCTCACCTCTGCACAGGTTTAATCACTAACTCCTGCTCACACAGGTCTTTGTCTCTGGCCATCGATAGCAGCACACTCTCCCCAGCATTAGGTCACACTTCTGTCTTGAAAGCAAACGTTCAAAAAAGCCTGCCAAAGCTCAAAAACACAGGGTTAACTTGGTGGATACTTACTAAAGTGCCCAGCGCATCATCCAGCAGTTCAAAATGGGGCTAAAAGTGGGGAACATTTGCAAGCCTCCTAGTTTACTACATGGTTGTTATATACTATATACCTTCGCATATCCTATTTAATGTTTTGTCTTCCTCTATTCGATTGTATTTCTTACCGCTATGTATAGGACTCTACTAACCTGGTGGGTCTAGTTCACAGTAAATTAAATTGCAAATAAACAAAATCACGGTTACAGAAACCTTTTGCTCAGCTTGTGTAAAACAATCTGAGAATTAGACCTGGGGTGGTTTTTTGCTCATGATAAACTTCAGCAAAAGGAAAAATTCATAGGCCAGCCGTGTGCATGGCTACTATAAAAAAAAGTTGCAAACTGATCAAGAGTATGTGAGCTTTTGTATAAATATGAAAGTACATCAGCAGTAACTCAGGTTACGCTTGGCAGTCTAGAATTACTAACTTATTTGCCAATAGCCGGATCTCATCAATACAGTTATTAAAACACATGAAACGAATCAAAAACACTTAGCCATTGCCAATAGTATGAAAACAGGTTAAGGGATATCATTATGACATCATTCTACAAATTAAATATAAAAGCTGTCTGTCACCCTTGTGTGAGTACACCTAATGAAATGTGGTAGCTCTCAAATTAATTTTCTAAAGTTAAACCTGTCTTGTACACCTTCCATTTTGTAAAGAAAGATGGACATGAGTGGAGCTCTTTACAGGGATTCATCATCATCATCATAAACTATATTCGGCTTTTCAGTTAAAACCCATAAAAGTCACAAGTAAATGAACGAAAAAGGAACGAAATGCCCCCAACCAATTAATGCAAGCAGTCAACAGATAACATACAAATATCTCACACATATTATAAGTTAAAAGAATGATAAAAAAGGAAAATCTAGCAGCCTGATAAACATAGAGTTCTGATCACAGCCCAATCTGAGCCTAACTGCCGCCTTTAAAAAGCTAAGGACGTACCATAACGTGGACCCTGAAAGGAGAGCTAAAAATATAAAAGCGGGACGTACTTGATTAAAATTTGGGGATTTTAAAAGTTGGATTATATAAGTCTTCCTCTGTACCTCGTAAAAACTGCAAAAACATTACAAAATGGATCATGTCCTGCGGAGACCTATTGTCGCAACTGCATAAGGGCAAGGCTTGACCTTTGTTACTCTCTCGAGGGTGAGCAAGGAGAAGATAAAATAAATCTAACTGGAACCTTGTTAGTATAAAACGATCATACATGTTTGGTAGCCCTAGGAGATACTGTTCCGTTGATTGTACTGTTTTTAGGATAATGTACCTCCGTACGCTTGGTTTCATTAATTCGGACTCCTCCCTTTATACTGCCTGAAGACTAAAAAATGCTCCACAGCCCAAGCCAAATCTTTCCTGGTGATGGTTTCTGGGTCACTAAAGAGTTCCATCCTCCCAAGAGTTCTGAACCCATCCCCAATATATTTTAACTAGGGGATACGGTGGGGGTAATCGAGAGCCATGCAGTCCCTTATGATGCCTCTGTGTAAGGAGGTCCCCTTATTCCCCCACACTTTAAGCCAGTAGAGTAAAGTCTGAGACAAAAATAGGTATTATAGGTAGGGCATACCCAATTCTTTGTGTACCAAAAAGGTAGGGGTTCCCTGAGGTATTCATAGGAGTCATCTTAAAAATCTATTTTCAATTCTTTGTAACTCATCAGCCCAGGAGTAACCCCAGATTTCTCTACCATATGATACCTGCCCTAGGCACTTTGCTCGATATATCTCTAGTAATGCACCTATTGGTTTTCTGTCCAACCGAGAGGCAAAATGAAAAAGTGCCGCATTGGCTCTTGAAAAAATCCATTTTCTTTTTTCTTCTTAGAGGGCCCCAATTTAGTTTTGCATCCAACAAAACCCCCAAATAGGGAAAAGCCCCAGTTTTGGGGACCAATGCGGACCCCACCTAAAAATTAAAGGACTTCCCTGTACCAGTTCCCAACTCCATCACATAGGATTTGGAGTTGTTGATTAGTAGGTCCCGGTCCTCCAAACATTTCACAAAAGAATTGAGAAGGGTTTGCAGTCCTCTCGTTGTCTTAGACATGAGGACAGCGATGTCTGCGTACAATAGTACCAGAGACCACGGCGTCCCACCTGTGCGGCATCTACCTGAGTAGCAGCCAGGGCCTTCTCCAAATCATTAATATAAAGGTGAAATAAAAAAGGGGCCAGGATACAACCCTGGTGCACCCCTCTCTTTATAGGGAATTGCCGAGTAACCTGACCCTCTTTCGTGAACCGTACCACGGCTTAGTTTCCCTGTGTAGCTCTCGAAGGAAAAGGACGATCTCTTTGTCCACACCCATGCCCAGAGTAAACATTCCCATGACTTATTTTGGTTAACATAATCAAGTGCAGAGGACAAGTCCATAAAAGTAAGATATATATTGCCTGAACGAGCAACAGTGTATTTACTGAAGATCATATATAAGTTCAGGCATTCATCGATTGTGGACCTCTCTGGGCGAAAGCCATATTGTATATCTGTCAAGATATTGTTAGCATCAGCCCATGTGGACAACCTTTCCAACAGGACCTGTCCCAAAACCTTGACAGATTAATTCAATAAGGATATAGCCTATAACATTTGGTGCTATCTCTGTTTCCTTTCTTAAAATTCAGAACTATGATCGATAGGGACCAAGTACTAGGCAATTCCTTGACGATAGCAGCATTTATAACTGTAGTGAGGGTTGACACCCATAGTTGGAGTTTAGATACAAAAAGGTCCAAAGGGATGCCATCAGGTACAGGTGCTTTATTCTTAGATAGCCCAGCTATACCTTTACTGACTTTCTCGGCAGTAATAAGAAGGAACAACTACCCTCCCACTCCAGCTTGATGTATGTCTGCTTGCTGGCAGAACATTTCCTGAAAATGACAACCCAATCCTCTTCTGTAATATGTGCATCTAAGGGCTTCGAGTTTTCCCCTGACAAAAAAGGGGCAATTAATAATGCTCCAAAACTGGGTACTATGTTTCTGGCGACAGGCCTTAATGAGTTTACGCCAAGCCTCCTCTTTTAGCTCAGTCTTCCGCCTTTCTATTTCAGCTTTGTATATCACTCGACACACCCTTACTGTGGCGGGATTCCTTGGAAGGGTACTCAAGGCCACCCTCAGATTCCTGGCTGCACTAGAACAGCCATGATAAACCAACTCGTGGCATGTCTCTTCCAGGACGTAGGTAGGGCCTCAAGAAGGAGTCCAATTGTATGTGAATTGTATTTGAATTTACCGAAAATGCCTCTAACGTGGCATCTGCCTCCCAACGTCCAGTTGTACAGATGTTGATTTCCCTCCTGCATTTTACCATAAGGGTCTCATAAAAGGAATCCGGGAATATCTGCTCCCACCTAAGCCTTCTGCCCTGATCAACTACCCTTAAAGAACCGCTAGGGACAACGCTGAGGGATTTCCCTACCTTGGGCCAAGTGGTCGACATACAAAGGGGGTTATGGTCGCTATAAATGCTGTCCTCGACTGAGAAATCCAAAAGAAGTTGAAAAAAGGGCTAGATACAAAGATATTATCTATTAGCATTGAGCACCCCCTCCCAATAAAAGTCGGGAGTAAATTCTATGAGCCACCCTGATACTTGACATAGTTAAACCAAACTCATCAGCTAGTGCATTAGGGCTATCTCCCTGGATGGTGTGTTCAACATGCAAACCCGCCGACCCGGGGCATCCCATTCTGGATTTTGAACCTGCATCTGGGTCCCCACAAAGATGGATGTTAAAATCTCCTGAGGTCACGAGATGACCTATCAGGGAACCCTTTGTGTCCAAATTCCATTAAAATGTTCCCATTTTAGTGATATTGCGAAGAGATGGATGCCCAACATTAGCGTTGTAAAAATGTAACAGAAACATATTTGTGTACCCTTCAGAAAATGAAATGGCTTGCGAGCAAACATTATCGGTGGGTAATTCCTTCAATTGGCATGGAATGTCCAGAGAAACGTACATTAGCAGACCCCCTTGGGTCTAACTGACCGTGAAGCAATACAAAAAAAGTCTTGAATCCCTCACGGAAGAAAATTCTAGAGATAGCCCAAGTCTCCTGGAGGCAAATAATACTAAATCCTTTAATAAAAGTGATCCATCCGGTGCTGATTATCTTGTTTGCAAGCCCTGGGATGTTCCAAGAAATAAATTTGCAGATTTTAGCATGATCCGCCCCAACTAGTGGTGACTCCATGTAGGGGTACTGGCTCTACTGAAGCGATGAGGTGCTTCTGCTGTAATTTATGTGACTCCAGTCGCGGCGAAGCTTCCTGTAGAGCCAAGAAGTCTGGTATATGGAGTCCTGCCCTTTCTCCTCTCCCGCTCCTCACCAGTAATCTAATGCAGCAGAGCAATAAAGTGTCTAGTGCCTCCAACCGAGCATAGGGATTTGAATATATCGGGCATCAATAAGATAGAACTTACCAATTCATACACAGGAAAATTGCAATGTGGAGCTCCTTTCCATGTTCGTAATTATTTTGCCAACTGTTGTAAAAAGCATATAACTGTATGTTTTTGTCCTAGTACATATTCTACATGTATTTAATGTCAAGAATAAATTAGGATAAATCTGTTATGCTATCTTTTCTCATAAAATCATTCCCAACTGTGAGAGAGAAGAGATTTATTTTGCGACAGTTTGTCATGAGGTGGTCGACAGTCAAGGCTGTAGGAAGTTGTTGAACTCTAACATGGGTCCTCACTTCTTACAGGAAAATGCAATAATGGAGCTGCCGCCTAAATAGCATTACAGGTGACCACTTGGTGCAGAACTGAGAGGCTCGTGTGAGATTTCATGGCACCAAGCTTCAAAAGTCTTTGCAAACTTTTTGTTCGCCAACTGTGAGTGAGATTGATTATTTTTGGGGCGACATTTCAGGAAATATGGAGAAAAAATGTACAAAATTATGCTTTTAATGTGAAATGTAGTTTGACGATATCTTCAAGTATTATTATCACCAAAGTGAGCACCTCACATGAAAAAGGATCACAAGGTACTGGTAGGACACTCGAACGAGCAGAGAATACCACCTGACGAAGAATTTACTTTGTGTACGAGTTTTCTTTGTGTACGAGTCTCCTGGTGGTAACTCATGAGACTTTTTCGTGCAAGGCCGATGCTTGCAGTAAAAAAAAAAGTTATGCAAGTTCATGTAATGCCTCGCCAACACTCACCTTCAGTCCACTGACACGCAGATACATTCCGCAATTGCTTGAAGTCCCTCCATAAAGCAGAATGGGAAATGGATGGTGTGTCCTGCTACAGTGTTTTCAAGCTACACCTCTGTTCTAAGGCTTAATTGAGTTGTAGCAAGTAAAACTGAAGTACCAATTTCCTGCAATCTTACATCTCACTTTTCTAAGCTTCTGGAATCAAAGTTCAAATTTACCTCTTTGAAGGCGGCCATGTTAGGAAACTTCACCTGCTTTCAACAAAGGGAGAATTTAAAAATGTGCACATCCAAATGTGAATATCCTGGCATTTGGCTTAAACTTGGACCTCCTAGATGTATGTTCAACTTTGTCTCTCTAACAAAGGATTCTCTTGATCATACCTTCATGAATATTGTCTTCTTTTATACATAAATATATGTGTTGTCAAAGAGTTACCCTTGGCGCCTACCATAAGAACCTAAAAACGGCTCGAAAAAAGCACATAGCCATCCAACTGGAGCAAGCGGATAATGGGCCCAAAACCCTCTTCCGGGTTCTTAATAGCCTCATTAACCCCATGGCCTGCAGGCCTGCAGAAGAACCAACTCAATCCCTATGCGATGAAGTAGCCAGTCATTTTTCCCAAAAAATTGATGACATCTACAATCAAATTTCTATCTCCTTTGCTAATTTCAGTCACAACCCGGTCATTGAACCTACCCATACCCCGCCCAGTTCCACACCCTGGATACATTTCCCCTTCTCACCATCTCCGAAACCGAATGCCTTCTAATTTCAGCCAAATCAGGTTCTCCCAAAGACTTTCTCCCAGCCAAAATGGCCAAAAAACTTGCAGCCGAATTGGCCGCACCTCTGTGTACAATTCTGAATAGCTCAAACAACGAAGCTTCCCGAAGAATGGAAAGCGGCCCAGATAATGCCCATTAGGAAAAACAACATACTGTCTCCCGACATCATAACAAACTATCGGCCAATCTCACTCCTCCCCTTATATAGGAAATTATTGGAAAAACACATCAATACTCACCTTTCCATTTTTATTGAATCCTCCAACTATCTCGACCCCTCACAGTCGGCATTTCGTCCTAATTACAGTACCGAATCAGCTCTGGTCAACGTGATCGACGACATTCATATGCAGGCGGACGCTGGTCGAGCAGTAATTCTTATACTGCTCGACCTCTCCGCCGCATTTGACACTATCTCACATCAGATCCTGCTAGAAAGACTTGAATCCATAGGGATCCAGGACACTGCATTAGACTGGATAAGGGACTTTCTCAAAGGAAGAACACAAACAGTTCACCTTGGACCCTTCAGTTCAGAAACCACCCCGGTGACCAAAGGAGTACCGCAGGGCTCTTGTCTTAGCCCCTCGCTATTCAATATTTATGTAGCCTCTCTTGCGGCACTCCTTAGGAAGAGCGGATTCACCCCAATCTCCTACGCGGATGACAAGTAGCTCCTCCTCACCTTCGATAAAGATACCCCGAACATCAATAACATTTTTCTAGAAGGCATGAGGACCATAACATCATGGATGAGCAGAAATTTCCTGCAGTTGAATGCAGGTAAAACTGAAATATTGGTTTTCAGAGAAGCAGTGACCACCTGGTCTCCCAGCTGGTGGCCGAAAGAAATGGGCCAGGCACCATCCCCTAAGCCAGTAGTCAAAAACCTAGGAGTCCTAATCGATAGCAAACTCAACCTTGATGAACATATAGCTGCCACCAAACGAGCCTGCTTTCACACACTTAGTCTTCTTCGCAAAGTCTTTCAGTTCCTTCCGTCCACCCGCAAAACTCTGGTTCATGCCTTAGTTCCCAGTCGTCTGGATTTCAGTAATGCCCTGCTGATCTCTGCCAAAGAATCTGCCCTGAACAGCCTACAGGTAAATGTATGTGTCTTGTAAAGCGCACTGCTGCCCTGAGGTGTTGTGGCGCTGTAGACTGCTGGGGAACCCGTCCTGGCTATCCCTGTGAGATGGTCCCTACTGGGTATCTCCAAGGTGAAACCAGGCATCCCCGGCGAATGTGGGGGGCCGTTGTAGAGATGAGGCAAGCTAATGCCCAGAGTTGCCGAGTGTGATCCCTGGTTAGAGTAGGCACCGAGGCGAGTATTATCGAGTCCGCTGACCCTGGTCCACGACCCTGCCGCGTCAGGAATTGAACCCTGCTCCCGGGCCGTTCGCCGCTTCCGGGTCTGCCGCCTCTAACCAGTGAGCCACACCACTCCACAGGTGGTGCAGAACACAGCCGCCCGTTTGGTAACCAGTTCACAATATCGTACCCCATCACTGCCCTTGCTTCGCAAGCTCCACTGGTTACCCATTCGTAAAAGAATCAAATTTAAAATCTGCTGCCTGGTGTTCAAGGGCCTCAACCAGTTGGGTCCCATATATCTGACCAACAAACTGACCAGGCACTCACCCTTGCGCACCCTTCGCTCCAAGGGAAAAGGTCTTCTTGTAATCCTGCGCATCAAGCAAACCAGACTGGGAGGCAAATCATTCTCCCATCTAGCACCCCAATACTGGAATCAGCTTCCACTGGACATACGCCTCTGCACCAACTATCTAAGCTTTCTGAAAAAATTGAAAACTTCACTCTTCTTAAAACTCCCACTGCTACACCTGCTTGCGTCTTCAGCGCGGAGATACCCCATGTGCGGTGATTCAGGCGCTTTACAAATTACATAAATAAATAAATAAATAAATAAATTTGTCAGTATTAGCATAATAAAAAAAATCTGCTCCAAATTGTTGTAAAATGAAATAACAAGATCTGTAGCTTCTGTCACTTACATCACACAAATAATTTTGGTTTAAATAAAATGTGATTGCTTTATTAGGACCGTGTTAGTTATAACAATCTAATTTCGAATATCATTATTTTGTTCTCTGAAGGAACTCGCTTCAATTTACAAAGTTGTATAACAGCCAACACCAAGATGCGATGTGGCCTTTAACATCAGTTATTATTCTGGTCTAGCTCTAATGGACGATTTTCCTGCTATCCCCTCCCAGCGGCTGGACGCCTTTTTGTGTCTTTGCTGTTTAGAAATTATTTGAAATATCTAAATAAAATAAACACTAAATCATAATAATGGTACATGCTGGCGTAGGATGTTGTTTGGCACAAGGGTTATACTTGGTTTTGATTCGCTGTTGAGCCCAATCATAAATATGTGAAATTAAGTAATTGTTAATGCACATTTCTCGTGTAGGACTATGCTTTTAGATTGGTGTACTCACCTTGTATTTGTTGGTATCATGTCGCTCTACGCAGGAGCCTTTCAGGCAGAACTTCCCTTCGCCACAGCTTGTACCATCAGCCCAAGGAAAGTGGCGCGTCTGACAGACGAGCTGGCCCCTTGCCTTCCCTGTGCACCAGAGCTTGGTGCAGTACTGCATGTAAGGGCAGGGTCGGGAGCCCACGCCAAAGGCCAGTTCGCACTGCCGATTCAAGTTGTACGTGGCACCTGGTAGGGTAGCTGGCAAGGCAACGGGCTTGGTGGGCTCATCCAAGAGGCAGTCCCCTGTGGGCCGGACAAAAAAAATCAGATCAGGCACAGTGAAGGTATGCAGTCCTAATAGGTAAAACAAAAACACTTAAAACACAAACACCGAAAAACTAAAGTCGAAGACACAAATTAACTATTTCTTTGCCGAAATTCTGCATTAAGAATTCGAGGTAAATGTTAGGACCAGGACAGGGGGTTAGGGTTCAGTAAGTCTTTCAGTCAAGGCTTAGGTATAACAACCTACAGCCCGGGTAAGAGTAGGCAATCCAACATTCTGAATACAGCTTATTTTTCCCCACTACTCAATGCCATGAAGAAGCGTCAAGAGACACGCACATCCTAGAGACACAAACACACGCGTCCACACACACCCACCCTCACCCTCTCAGCATTACTGCATACAATCTCCTAAATAGAAACAAATAATTTAACACTTAACTATTGACAGCGCTTATTAGCAGCCACGTAATATTTTAGCTTCTAAAAGTATTCTCCGACCAAGTGTAAACTGTTTAAAAGATCAGCAGAGCACGGCTTGAAATAGCGGCGGTCAAGGGACAGAACCTCAGCGTGCAGCTGTGAAGAACATGTCCGCCTGTTGCAGCTGCTGCCTTGTGCGCGCGCAGCGGCGAGGATGCATTCCCATCTGGCATTGCGTGTTTGACTAGAATGTAAGGAACATTTGCAGTTGTTAGCATAGCATACTGAGAGAATTCTGGTAAATACCTGGTCCCTAGGGTGGATAGGAAAGCGTCGAGCAGTCGGCGTAATGATTCAAGTAGCCTTGTGTAATGTCTTGAACAGTGGTCAAAGAGCATTAAAAAACAATTTGGAAACTGTGATGCTGTGCGCAATGGGGGCGAGGTGCGTGAAAAAATATTCTGCAACTTTTTTGGTCTTTCACCTTCAGGTAACTACATATAAAATAACACACAGCTTACAGAACAAGCATTGGCATAGCCAATAGGTCTCACCTTTGGGACCTTGTAAGTGTTTAGCCAAGCAACAGTTGTTGTTGCACTAAGGATATTGTGCTGCATAACTAAATACTTATAAGGTCCCAAAAGTGAGACCTATTGGCTATGCCAATGCTTGTTGTTGGTAGTGCTTTAGACTATGTTAACCTGGAAGGACCACTTGTGTTGCTTGCTCTTTCATTATTGAGGTGACCTCCACACTCATGGTCATTACGGACACTGTCTTCGTTAACGTTTCGCCTGCAAATCAATGATTTCAGCTTTGCTGGTCTAATTAGTTCAATGGAAGGAAAACAAGACTACAACACCCAGAATGCAGTGTACTCTCACACAAGTCCCCCCTGGGAACAATGTGTGTAATGACCTAAAGGGAGGAGTTCACACTATTCCTACTCTTGGACTTGATGGCCGGCCGCTTGGTTGTTTGGCTTCACTCTTTCGTCAGCCCTTCATTGAATGAGTATTTGAGTGAACGCTGCTCATGGCAGCCCTCGTATGGCTTGAGGTAAGAGTAGCCTTTTATTGTATTTTAATAGATTCTCATTCCCCTGAAAAGGCCCTTAAGCGCTTCTGGGCGGACAAATAAGAGGAAAGTTGTTTTGTTCTGGGTGGTTGCCAAACTCTTGAGGTTTTTACAGCGGTGCATCTAGAAAGGATTGGTGTGTGGTTTAAGAGGGGCTCTTCAAACGTGCTGTGGGGAACTGGGCTGCGTTTAAGCAAGAGATGTGCGGGTAGGGTCTTGTCTAGATATGTTCCACGCTGGGTGACGTCTCTGCTTGGTTGGAACAGTGTGGGCGTGTCGGCTGGTGTAAGTGGTAGGCCGCCTGACTGCTGCGCAGTGTGCAGCATGGGGAGGCGTGAGGGGCGCGCCTGCACTGCCCAGGACCGTCGTGGCGTAACCGGCGGCAGGTGGGGGGCGGGGAGGGCTTCCCTTCGTGCCCGCACCCTCGGTGTGCTCAGGGCTGCAGGGCGAGAGGCTCGGATGTGCACAGAAGGTGGACAGGGAAATGGGCAGCAGAAAAGTCTCATTAACAAGTTGGAACCCGTTCCTGCACCTACGGAAAAAGACATGAGAGGTTTTTTGGTTCACTTTTATTATACATGTTTGGGAAACAGCTGCGCCAATGTGCACCATCTCTGAGAGCTTCGCTCTGAAGATCACAGTGGCTTGGTTTGAAAGTGACCCACCTCCCCAGTAATTATAACCGGTTCAAGGCAGTTTGAGTCAATGTCTGTGTAAACTGCGGGCAGAAAGAATGTGCAAGTACCTGTGTGCCTGTGAGTATACATGGCCCTCGCTCGTATACTGTGCCTTTAAGTTTTGTGTTTGAAATTCACCACCGTTTGTGTTTAACCACTGAATGCAGTCTGGTCTCAGCGCTGCATGTGCAAGATCAGTTCATATCACATGTATGTTGATCCTTTGTTGCGTTTGTACAACCACCCCACAGATGCAGATGCATGCTTCAGCTGGTGTGGCAATGAACGTATCGTCGTGGGACTTTCATCTACTTTATTGCAGCATTTATAAAGTGCGTATGTGGGGTACGAAGGCATTTGTTTACATGGGCAGCAAAAAAAGCCCACTCCACATAGGATGTAATTATATTTATGTTGCGATTACTGCTCCTCACGAGGCGTTGAAGCGCTTTGCACCGAGTAGAGCACTGCTCTAGAACCCAAGGTTCCCCGAGGTAAGTGGGTAGTAGATTTGTCTTGAACCGGATAGATTATTTGAAGTGGAAGGTGTGAGATGTTAGTAGCAGGCTGTGTGCCTGTTGGCTGGATGAGTAAGTAGAAAGAGAAAAGAGTTGGGAAAAGCTGATAACTGGTCTTTACAGCGAAGATGCGGTTAAAAGTCAAAAGGAAATGTCTTGTAATTTGAACCTTGATACTTAGTGTATCCAGAATATGTGCCTGAATGAGTTTTTCTCATGCAGGGCATGCCTTCATGACCACAGCAGCGACCTCTCTAAGAACAAACATTGGGCGCGCGACCGGGAGTTGTGTGCGCGCGCGCAAAAATTAAATTAAAAAAAACGTGAGTGGTGACGAGAGTTGTGCGGACGCGACGGGAAAAAGTGCTGTGCACGCCGCGCGCACTTGTGCACTTAATAGCAAGCTGGTGGCCGGCCTGGGTAGCACTTTTTAAACCACCTACTAAATTTCTCGCAAGAGCAGCGCATGCGCTGACTCTAGCGAGACCTAAAAACAAATGAGAGTTAAACTAATCATTGGGATATACACTATTGTGCATTATGAAATTACTATTAGTTAATGTGTTGCAGAGGTCTGTGTCATAACCAGAGAGCCACAGAATTGAAGTCTGGTTGGTGCAGTGGAGAATAGGTGACTTGTGTATGTGTAGTTCTATGAGGTCCCAGTCTGAGACAGAAAGGACTGTGAATATGTAAGTCATTATTTTAAACTTGCATTACTTACAGTATAAGATAGGCTGCTGGAAATGTGCGAAAAGGTTTTAGATAAAAAAAATCCCCAAAATATAGATTTTAGTAATACCCAGACAGTACGTATTGCAATACTTGTCTTTTAAAAGCACACCCTTCAGAGGTCAGCTGGTAAGGCCCCTGCAATACCACTCAAAATGAAAATGTGTCATCAGAAAGGTTCAAATTATTCCATTAATTTATGTCAATATCAGCTTCCAAGCAGCCTTTACATTTGCAGATTAACTAGTTGTGCACATTTTTTATTTATTTCAGGCAAGCAGGCTCCCTGGCAAGAAGGCTTGTCTAGCTACTTGCGCATCCTCCGGTTTCACAGCACAGGAAGCTTTACACTTCAGCTGAAGCATTTCAACTTTCTGAATTAACTGTACCAGGATGGTTGTCTTTTCACAAAAAGTAGGAGAACTATTTTATCTAAATTTAAAAAGTATGGGCGGGCATGCCGTGGTCCTCAGGTCCTACCCTCATTGACCTCTGGTCTTGGGTAGTGGGGCGGAATGTCGCAAGCAGTACAGCAGGATGTATCAAGCGCCCCAGATGAATGTCTCAAGCAGCCTGGTTTAGTGTCCGAGCACCTGGACGTGATGCATCGAATGGAGTGGTCGCTGACTTGTACCGAGGGTGGTGGGCGGGAGCACAAAAAAATTGATAAAATAAAATAGACTTACCATCCTAACTTGCAGGGTCACTTCTTCCTTCTTCGGGTGTCTTCTAGAAGCTCCGGATGCAGGAAACAGCACTAACCAATCCTGACACGGCTCTCACAACATCAGAGCAGCACCAGAATTGGATAGAGCAAGCCACCCTCAATGCTAATAAGACCACTGGAGGCCTGCGCTTTCTCTAACACAGTTGTCTAAGACAGCTAGGTTAGAGAACTTTACTATGTGCATGTCTGGCTGGCCATCTCAAGACGGCCGGCACATTTTAAAGCGCAAAGCTCCCTGCTGCTGCCACCCGTCAGCACTTGCACCACCCCGGCCTGACACTAAGTTCAGGATGGGTTGCTGAAAAATAAGCTGGTAATAAATAAACTTTATTACCATTTTATTTTTAAACTCTGGGGCTTGTGGGTTGATGCTCCTCCACTCAAACAGGGGAGCCACCATTGCTCAAAAGGCCCTCCAGGATGTCCTTCACACACCTCTGTACACTGTGAACATAAGCTGTGCAGCAATGCCTGCGAAGGGTTAGAGTTTGTATACAAGGAAGAGGTGTCCTGCACCACACAAATTTAGAAATACACATTTTAGGTCGAGCCTAGCACCGCGCACATGCGCTACTCTTTGGAAGGCTTCTTGTGAGCACTCCACACTTTTCCTGAACTTCTCCGTTGGAGTTTGTTAACTCCCACACATTCTATTGGCCTGTGCGTGTGGCTTTCAATAATGAAAGCCCGCAAATGGCCAAAGATGGCTGCATGCCCGCCTTTCCTTTTACCGTTACCTCCCCTGGCCTAGGGTGCTCAGGAGCGAGCAGTGGTGCACATGGTGCCAGCTGCATAACTCCCTTATTGTGAACTTGGCTCATATTACTAAATAAACAAACATGCTCGCTTTCGCGGCCGCTCATGTTACTTTTGCACTAGCCAGTCTGATGTGTTTAAATACTCTTGTTTTTCAACTTTGGTGGACTCTGTTTGTATTGTAGTTGTTTGCCGCACTTGTTACATTTGCACTAGCCAGTCTGAAGGGTTTAAATACTCTAGTTTTTCAACTTTGTTTGTACTGTAGTTGTTTAGTTTGTGCTAGCCCATAATACACACCTAGACAATGTCTTTACGGCGATCATGGTGGGGATCGTGGCTCTATCTGATATGTGTGACCTCTCTTCAGTCAGACTCATGAAACTGTTGTGCCGATAATATACAGCTATAAAATCCCAAAAGATCCTCATGAATTTCAGAACCATTAGAAATTGTTCACGGACTGTTTAATCATAACTGTTGCATGGCAAGCTGTACTATCAGTCTCCTCAAAACACAGAGGAAACGGCTGGCCTACAGAATGATACTGTGCTAGACACAAGCAATTCATTCTAGACTCAGATTGCTGACCTCAAACTTGTAGTAGTGTCGAAGAGCACCAAATTATTCCTTGATACAAGATTAGAGAGTCAGAGTGCGTAGTCTTATTGGTTAATGTGTATTAAGCTCAAGTTAGAACCATGCAAATAGAAAAAATGAATACAAAATACTGAGAAGAACTATTTTAAGTGAGACAGTATATGACTCCCTCTTTTCTCTGTGAGTAAAACATGTACAGTTATGCTCTACGGAAGAAGAAAGGGGTTTTCCCATGTTGCTCCTCTTCTTTTGTATTCCTACCTGACTTGTTGTGTTGCCATATTGTCCTTTATGTGATTTGATGTTTTTTCCTAGCTTTTAAGACTTTGTGTCACAATATATATATTTTTTCCTTTAACTTCTTATCCAGAATTCTAGCCAAGTGGCTTGGGGCACTTTCAAGCCTGGCATAGAGAAAACGATTCAAAGAAAGTGAGGTGTGCATCTGCCTAAGTCACTTCTCTGGCGACTAGCATGTTCATGCTTGTAGGTGCAGTTCTCATCTTGAGATCACGCATGTCAGTGGATTTGGCAGGCACCAGCAGGAAGCATTACACTATCTGAATGAAGGTGCATTCATCATTGTCTAAGACCTGATCCCTGTGTTGAATTGCAGCCTTTTGGTAGAAATGTGGCACCTACAGCCACGTAGTTCTGCCTAAATAGATGCCTCTGGAAGGATTAGTCACTCACTGTATGCATAGGGTATTTGTAGAGCATGAATTTATTTAGACAGCAGCAGAGTGCTGCACAAGGGTGGAAGCCCTAACATTTATGTTTTAAACCCCACATTTTCACTTTCTGCCACCACTCGAGGCAAACCAGGTGAGGAAAAACGTGTTTTAATTTGACAGAGATCCTTATAATTTGAGTTGCATGTGAGCAAGGTAGGTTGTGTGGTGGTTCTTCACATATTTCTTTTATGTTTACTTAGGATTAACTTTAACAGTCACATTTTGTTAAAGCTCAGCCACGAGGCGTTCAACGCAGGCAGCATACGTGGCAAGGAGGCACCTGGCATAGCTCTTATTCCCCAGCCTCTTATGGCGTTTTCACATAATACCACTCAGTGCCACACAATTACACGCCACATTTACACTGTACTCAATGCAATATAAATACACTCCACATACCACTCTGTACCATATAATTACATGCCACATAATTACACTCTACTCAGTGCAACATAAACACACTCCACATAATACCACTCAGTGCTACATAATTATACGCCACATAATTACACTCTACTCAATGCAACATAAATACAGTCTACATAATACTACTCAGTGGCACATAATTATATGCTACATAATTACACTTCACTCAATGTAACATACACTCCAAATAATACCACTCAGTGCCACATAATTACAAGCCACATAATTACACTCTACTCAATACAACATACACTCCACATAATACCACTTAGTTCCACATAATTACAAGCCACATAATTACACTCTACTCAATGCAACATAAATACACTCCACATAATACCACTCAGTACCACATAATCACACGTCACAATTACACTCTATTCTGTGTAACATAAATACACTCCACATAATAACACTATGCCACATAATTACACGCCACACAATTACACTATACTTAATGCAACATAAATACACTCCACATGGTTTTTCACTATGTCTCAGCGCCAGGATGCCCGCAGGGTTGCAGTGCGCTCTACAAATACCAAAATAAAATAAATAAATATTACCACTCAGTGTGACATAGTTACAAACCACATAATTACACTCTACTCAATGCAACATAAATACACCCCACATACTACTCAGTACCACATGATTACAAGCCACATAGTTTCACTCTACTCAATGCAACATAAATACGCTACACATAATACCACTCAGTGCCACATAATTACGCTACTCAATGCAACATAAATACATTCCACATAATACCACGGTGCCACATAATTGCATGCCACATAATTACGCTCTCCTCAATGCAACATAAATACACTCCACAAAATACCGCTCAGTGCAACATACTTACACGCCACATAATTACACTCTACTCAATGCAACATAAATACACTCCACATACCACTCAGTACCACATAATTACATGTCACATAATTACACTCTACTCAATGCAACATACATACAGTCCACAAATACCACTCAGTGCCACATAATTATATGCCACATTATTACACTGCACTCAATGCAACATACACTCCAAATAATACCACTCAGTGCCGCATAATTACACACCACATAATTACACTCTACTTAATGCAAAATACACTCCACATATAACCACTGAGTGCCACATAATCACACGCCACATAATTGCACTCTACTCAATGCAACATAAATACACTCCACATAATACCACTCAGTACCACATAATCACACATCACAATTACACTCTATTCAATGCAACATAACTACACTCCACATAATACCACTCAGTGCCACATAATTACACACCACATAATTACATTCTGCGTGTCCTGCATAAACTAGGTGGAGCTGGCGGTCAGTCTGCCCCTACCGGGCACTACAGAATCTGATTTCGGTGACCACCATACTTTGCCATCTGTAGTAGGCCGCTAATATATGAGGTCGCCACTTGACTTGTAAGGAGCTTGTTTTTGGTTATGCATGGTTTGACGAAGCAGATGTGACAAACAATGAGTTTTGTGAGCCCTAGAGTTAAAAAAGATAGTATAGACATATTTATTATTCATATCCATCTTATTATATTATGATATTTCATAGGTCTTGATGCCCCCTCTTCTAAGCCTTGTAAATAACAGACGGCACTCTTATCCAGTTTATAGTATTGAACTTGCCAACTTTACAAGGATGGACGCTAAATCTGCCTTTGTGGAATTCAACACATTACCATCAGAACACAGCATTTGTTAGCAGTGAGCGTTCAGTTCACTGACAAACACTGCATGGAGGGAAGAAGCAAGTGATAATGGCGTTGCTGAAATGCATATGGTATAATATGGCCAGAATGGTGAAAAGAACAAAGTGAAGTGCTAGATAATTTAACATTGTACTAGAGTAGCGTCATGTTATACCAAGCAAACAGTGGCATATAGTTTTGAACTAGTTGGTCAGTGTCAGTTTTGATGCAGTTCTGAATTACAGTGGTGCAGAGTTTAGATCATCTGACCCTTGACTTTTGAAGTGAGAAAGGAAACAGGAACCAGCAAACCACACCTTGTTAAACAGGGAAGTTGTGCTCAAGTTTGATGCCAGAAACTGAAACGCTTCAAAAGGGGAGCAAACTAATGTTTTTAATGCGATCAGAAGAAAGACAACAAGCATTTGCAATGCAATAGGTCTCGCATTAGGAAAGTTTGAGCTATTGGTATTGTAAATGACAAACTTTTTATTTATGTGTTGGTTTTGAAAATAGCAAAATAGCTTTGTCATTTACAATGCCAATAGTTATAACTTTCACAAATGTGACACCTATAGCATTTGTAATGCAATATGTGTTGTATTTAAGTGACTTACATGTAAAGATATTACAAATAACAATGGCTTTTATTTATTTTTAATAATTAATACTTAAATAAAAGTTATTGTAATTTATAATGGCAATAGCTTAAACTTTTGTAAATAATTTTTGTGAAGATTATGTTCAGTGTATTTTATTGTGACGAAAATCCAAGAACAGAAGTGAAATATTAACATTTTTTTGTGACATTTGTAATAGTGAAACCTTGTCAGGGTCAAGCTACTTAGTATATCATGGGCTATGAGAAAGAGCTCTGTAGGAACTTTATGGGCTTTTGACTCTGCTCCACTCAGATAAAAAAAAACTACTGCAGGTACCTCTACGCCTAATGACGACATTGTGCCTGGAGAAGTGTAAGCAGCTGAGTGTAGGTCTCTGTACAAACAAATCTCCTTCCTCTGGAAATCCCCTCAGTAGCCACTCCGACTGGGGGAAGACGCCACAATATTCTGTAATCATACGAATGAAGGGTCTCCTTGCTTTTTGACTTGAGTGACTTCCAGGTCCTCCAGTTCCGCCTCTCACGCCCTCTCTCCTCATCGTACACCATGAAGCTTAAAATGGTTGCACTAGGGATTTAGATTTAAATCTAAATTAATACGGACTATGGGATGGAGAAACACTGATGCATTAACAGTGGAAGTAGGACTGGGATAGTCATAGAGATTCAACAGCCGGGGTAGTGTGACAAGGACTGTCCGCGCACATTTAGGTTTCAAAGACAGTCAAGGTTCTGCACACTTGATGGAGAAGCAATGATGAGGATTGTCTCTCTTTGGGCATTTTCTTTCCAAGATCCCGGATATATTGGTGCATTGGGCACCGATTGGGCCATGGACAATTCAGGGTGCATCTAGAATAGATTAGGTTGTCACAAGCGTGACAATGAAATGGCTGACAAAGTAGTGTGGGGCATGAGGGATTGTCTGGGGGGGGGAGGGGCACTCTGCGGACAGCCCAGCTTGAGGGTGGTGGAGTTTAAGAGCATGTTAGCCAACGGGTTTAAAAGGAGTGATCTGGAAGTCAAAGTAGTTTAAGGGACGTCTTTAGAAAGGATGGGTCGATAGATATTGTAAATAATGAAGCAGAAATTGGTACAAGTAGAGAGGCGTACAGAACTCTGGGGGTACCGTCTCTTGCATACACAGTAAAAATGGAAAAAATTAGGGGGTCCAGCATAGGAGCCCACCTTGATGGCCACTTTGAGGGATCCATGCCAACTAAAACAATTGTTCTATACCGGCAACAGGGCATGTGCCCTTCCCAACAAGCTGTCAGAGTGATCAGAGTGTGGTGGTTGATTGTGCTCGATTGATGAATCTGCTCTATGCTAGGGATGGCTCGGGATCGGTTCTTGCTGCACTCTTATCACCTGTTCTTGGTAGTCTTTTCAGAGGGCTCCCGAATGCAGGGAGAGTGCCCCATGCTTTCCTCGCTGGGCGTGCTCTTCCAGCTGGTCACTGCAAACACAACAGTGATGGACAGAATGTGGATCAATGTCACACATTCACCCCAGTCCAAAGATCTGGGCCCAAATCCATCGTTTTTCCACTCCACACCACCCTGGGTTAGACAATGGCGATATGCAAATCAGCGCTGACCCTGTGCCCCATGGGAACAGTCCAGTCCGAACTACAAAAGCCATGTCCTTCCCAGAACGGAAACAAGCATCCGAGGACCGGCCCGGTTTCGAGGTAACACCTCTCATCAGCCCGGCTAGCTTGATTCCAATGGTGTGGAGTGCCTGGGACTCACGTCTGAGCATCCCCAGTACACTTAGAGCGGTAACTGCAAACACAACAGTGATGGACAGAATGTGGATCAATGTCACACATTCACCCCAGTCCAAAGATCTGGGCCCAAATCCATCGTTTTTCCACTCCACACCACCCTGGGTTAGACAATGGCGATATGCAAATCAGCGCTGACCCTGTGCCCCATGGGAACAGTCCAGTCCGAACTACAAAAGCCATGTCCTTCCCAGAACGGAAACAAGCATCCGAGGACCGGCCCGGTTTCGAGGTAACACCTCTCATCAGCCCGGCTAGCTTGATTCCAGTGGTGTGGAGTGCCTGGGACTCACGTCTGAGCATCCCCAGTACACTTAGAGCGGTAACTGCAAACACAACAGTGATGGACAGAATGTGGATCAATGTCACACATTCACCCCAGTCCAAAGATCTGGGCCCAAATCCATCGTTTTTCCACTCCTCACCACCCTGGGTTAGACAATGGCGATATGCAAATCAGCGCTGACCCTGTGCCCCATGGGAACAGTCCAGTCTGAGGGTTAGACAATGGCGATATGCAAATCAGCGCTGACCCTGTGCCCCATGGGAACAGTCCAGTCCGAACTACAAAAGCCATGTCCTTCCCAGAACGGAAACAAGCATCCGAGGACCGGCCCGGTTTCGAGGTAACACCTCTCTTCAGCCCGGCTAGCTTGATTCCAGTGGTGTGGAGTGCCTGGGACTCACGTCTGAGCATCCCCAGTACACTTAGAGCGGTAACTGCAAACACAACAATGATGGACAGAATGTGGATCAATGTCACACATTCACCCCAGTCCAAAGCCCATGTCCTTGGCTTTTGTAGTTCGGACTGGACTGTTCCCATGAGGCACAGGGTCAGCGCTGATTTGCATATCGCCATTGTCTAACCCAGGGTGGTGTGGGGTGGAAAAACGATGGATTTGGGCCCAGATCTTTGGACTGGGGTGAATGTGTGACATTGATCCACATTCTGTCCATCATTGTTGTGTTTGCAGTTACCGCTCTAAGTGTACTGGGGATGCTCAGACGTGAGTCCCAGGCACTCCACACCACTGGAATCAAGCTAGCCGGGCTGAAGAGAGGTGTTACCTCGAAACCGGGCCGGTCCTCGGATGCTTGTTTCCGTTCTGGGAAGGACATGGCTTTTGTAGTTCGGACTGGACTGTTCCCATGGGGCACAGGGTCAGCGCTGATTTGCATATCGCCATTGTCTAACCCAGGGTGGTGTGGAGTGGAAAAACGATGGATTTGGGCCCAGATCTTTGGACTGGGGTGAATGTGTGACATTGATCCACATTCTGTCCATCATTGTTGTTTTTGCAGTTACCGCTCTAAGTGTACTGGGGATGCTCAGACGTGAGTCCCAGGCACTCCACACCACTGGAATCAAGCTAGCCGGGCTGAAGAGAGGTGTTACCTCGAAACCGGGCCGGTCCTAGGATGCTTGTTTCCGTTCTGGGAAGGACATGGCTTTTGTAGTTCGGACTGGACTGTTCCCATGGGGCACAGGGTCAGCGCTGATTTCCATATCGCCATTGTCTAACCCACGGTGGTGTGGAGTGGAAAAACGATGGATTTGGGCCCAGATCTTTGGACTGGGGTGAATGTGTGACATTGATCCACATTCTGTCCATCATTGTTGTGTTTGCAGTTACCGCTCTAAGTGTACTGGGGATGCTCAGACGTGAGTCCCAGGCACTCCACACCACTGGAATCAAGCTAGCCGGGCTGAAGAGAGGTGTTACCTCGAAACCGGGCCGGTCCTCGGATGCTTGTTTCCGTTCTGGGAAGGACATGGCTTTTGTAGTTCGGACTGGACTGTTCCCATGGGGCACAGGGTCAGCGCTGATTTGCATATCGCCATTGTCCAACCCAGGGTGGTGTGGAGTGGAAAAACGATGGATTTGGGCCCAGATCTTTGGACTGGGGTGAATGTGTGACATTGATCCACATTCTGTCCATCATTGTTGTGTTTGCAGTTACCGCTCTAAGTGTACTGGGGATGCTCAGACGTGAGTCCCAGGCACTCCACACCACTGGAATCAAGCTAGCCGGGCTGAAGAGAGGTGTTACCTCGAAACCGGGCCGGTCCTCGGATGCTTGTTTCCGTTCTGGGAAGGACATGGCTTTTGTAGTTCGGACTGGACTGTTCCCATGGGGCACAGGGTCAGCGCTGATTTGCATATCGCCATTGTCTAACCCAGGGTGGTGTGGAGTGGAAAAACGATGGATTTGGGCCCAGATCTTTGGACTGGGGTGAATGTGTGACATTGATCCACATTCTGTCCATCATTGTTGTGTTTGCAGTTACCGCTCTAAGTGTACTGGGGATGCTCAGACGTGAGTCCCAGGCACTCCACACCACTGGAATCAAGCTAGCCGGGCTGAAGAGAGGTGTTACCTCGAAACCGGGCCGGTCCTCGGATGCTTGTTTCCGTTCTGGGAAGGACATGGCTTTTGTAGTTCGGACTGGACTGTTCCCATGAGGCACAGGGTCAGCGCTGATTTGCATATCGCCATTGTCTAACCCAGGGTGGTGTGGGGTGGAAAAACGATGGATTTGGGCCCAGATCTTTGGACTGGGGTGAATGTGTGACATTGATCCACATTCTGTCCATCATTGTTGTGTTTGCAGTTACCGCTCTAAGTGTACTGGGGATGCTCAGACGTGAGTCCCAGGCACTCCACACCACTGGAATCAAGCTAGCCGGGCTGAAGAGAGGTGTTACCTCGAAACCGGGCCGGTCCTCGGATGCTTGTTTCCGTTCTTGGAAGGACATGGCTTTTTAAGTTTGGACTGAACTGTTCCCATGGGGCACAGGGTCAGCGCTGATTTGCATATCGCCATTGTCTAACCCAGGGTGGTGTGGAGTGGAAAAACGATGGATTTGGGCCCAGATCTTTGGACTGGGGTGAATGTGTGAAATTGATCCACATTCTGTCCATCATTGTTCTGTTTGCAGTTACCGCTCTAAGTGTACTGGGGATGCTCAGACGTGAGTCCCAGGCACTCCACACCACTGGAATCAAGCCAGCCGGGCTGAAGAGAGGTGTTACCTCGAAACCGGGCCGGTCCTCGGATGCTTGTTTCCGTTCTGGGAAGGACATGGCTTTTGTAGTTCGGACTGGACTGTTCCCATGAGGCACAGGGTCAGCGCTGATTTGCATATCGCCATTGTCTAACCCAGGGTGGTGTGGGGTGGAAAAACGATGGATTTGGGCCCAGATCTTTGGACTGGGGTGAATGTGTGACATTGATCCACATTCTGTCCATCATTGTTGTGTTTGCAGTTACCGCTCTAAGTGTACTGGGGATGCTCAGACGTGAGTCCCAGGCACTCCACACCACTGGAATCAAGCTAGCCGGGCTGAAGAGAGGTGTTACCTCGAAACCGGGCCGGTCCTCGGATGCTTGTTTCCGTTCTGGGAAGGACATGGCTTTTTAAGTTTGGACTGAACTGTTCCCATGGGGCACAGGGTCAGCGCTGATTTGCATATCGCCATTGTCTAACCCAGGGTGGTGTGGAGTGGAAAAACGATGGATTTGGGCCCAGATCTTTGGACTGGGGTGAATGTGTGACATTGATCCACATTCTGTCCATCATTGTTGTGTTTGCAGTTACCTTCCAGCTGGTCGACACACAGCCTGGGAGGGTACAGCTGAATCAAGTACTTTCCCAGATTCGATTTAATGCTGAAAGTCTTGCAGAAATGCACAACTTGGACTTCAGTCTAATGGTAAGAATTAAAGCCAGCACAAGTTTTAAGAAGTGCCAAAATGTCAGTGGGTACAAACAACCGAGGGACTCTCCTTTTGCCTTGCATGGGTTTACTTTGGATCACATGCTGCAAGTGAAAAATTGAAGAGAGTTTCATGGAATTTAAAAAAGTGTTTCACTGTTAGCCCTAGTCCAATTTTTGGCCTCTTGTGATAGCAGCTTCTCATTAAATACATAACAATAATCACACTATTCACATTTTTTGCATTCTTTCTGTCTCCTTTTAGCTCCACACTCTCATGCGCTGGCTGTGTCTTTGTCTGACTGGATAGATGCCAATTACGTAATTTTTAAAGCGTAGACATGCTTAAAAGGCGGTCTGTTTAATTTGCTACTGCCAGCATCGAGCCTTACTGTCTTCCCCGACAGGCCACTGTAATGAGGGCAGCAGGCTTTGAGGTGGTAGTTTCCGCAACATCGCTAGGCCAATGTTGTGTTGACCGTTAATCTTGGCCCCCAAGGGGCTGGCACAGACATCCTCTCCCCTGCAGTGCTGTTATAGTGAGGCGGGGTGTTGAGAGTGCAGCAGCATGATTGGGGGCAGGTGAAGTGGCCGTTGGCCCATCATCATCTCCACTCCCCTGGATAAGCAGCAGCAACTCTGATTTATTTCACCGCTCCCCCACCAGGCCATCGCCCTGAGGCTACAGTTGACTGGGGAAGGAAGAGAATCAGTGAAAGGGGCTCGCTGAGGGCCTATTGTTGGCACCTCTGCTCCAGTAGCATAGGCCTCGCTGGAAAAGGTGCTACTCTCAGCACCAAGCAAAACATGTTAACAAGGAGGCATTATCATATGATTGTTATGCCTGGGCGAAATTTTAATCAAGCTGGAGTAATTGGAATAATTTTGGTAATTTTGCCCAATGAAATTTATGCGAAATTATCGAATTTACGCCATTCCGCAACACGCTTAATTCCGGGGAGAAATATTAACATGAGTTGTACAATTTGGGTAACTTTTGAACACAAATGACAGTGTTTTTTTAACACAAAGGGCAGCTCCTTTAACATGGGTGGTCGACAAACATTTCAGATAAAGTTTTTACCCGAGTGCTCAAGTTGATCAATTTTTGTGTGCAGAACTACAAATTTGAATATGAGCGGCCGTGTTTTAAATGTGAGCAACAGGAATACATCTTAAAATTATATTTTGAGTTAGATTTTAACTTGTACAGATCGTACAGATAATTTTTTCGACTATGACAAGCATTTTGCAATGCTATGAGTAATTATACGTACGTTTACGGTAATTTCGTTTAATTATACTACACGAAATTACATGAACTGTGCCCACCTTTATTAAGAAACCGGCCCTAGGAAGCTTGTTTCCGGTCCAGGGAAGGCATGGTTTGGCAGTTAGGGCTGGACTGTTCCCATGAGGCACAGGGCCAAACTGATTTGCATATGGCCATGTCTGAACTGGGGTGGCAGAGTGGGCTAAAGAACGGTGATGGATTAAACCCAGATCTGTTGACTGGGTGTGAGTGTTTGATTGGTTCAGATGCTCCGTCCATGTCCCCCCTTTTTGTACCGCTTTGTTCGCCATAAGTTGGCAGGGTATGCTCAGACGTGAGTCTCTTGCTCACTTTGCCACTGGATTCAAGCAAGCCTGGCTGAAGACGGCTGTAATGCCAGAAACTGGTCCTAGGAAGCTTGTTTCCGGTCCAGGGAAGGCATGGCTTGGCAGTTAGGGCTGGACTGTTCCCATGAGGCACAGGGTCAGACTGATTTGCATATGGCCATGTCTGAACTGGGGTGGCAGAGTGGGATAAAGAACGGTGATGGATTAAACCCAGATCTGTTGACTGGGTGTGAGTGTTTGATTGATTCAGATGCTCAGTCCATCACCACCCCCTTTTGTACCGCTTTGTTTGCCATAAGTTGACAGGGTATGCTCAGACGTGAGTCCCTTGCTCACTTTGCCACTGGATTCAAGCAAGCCTGGCTGAAGACGGCTGTAATGCCAGAAACCGGTCCTAGGAAGCTTGTTTCCGGTCCAGGGAAGGCATGGCTTGGCAGTTCGGGCTGGACTGTTCCCATGAGGCACAGGATCAGACTGATTTGCATATGGCCATGTCTGAACTGGGCTGGCAGAGTTGGCTAAAAAACGGTGATGGATTACACCCAGATCTGTTGACTGGGTGTGAGTGTTTGATTGGTTCAGATGCACCGTCCATCACCACCCCTTTTGTACCGCTTTTTTCACCATAAGTTGGCAGGGTATGCTCAGACGTGAGTCCCTTGCTCACTTTGCCACTGGATTCAAGCAAGCCTGGCTGAAGACGGCTGTAATGCCAGAAACCGGTCCTAGGAAGCTTGTTTCCGGTTCAGGGAAGGCATGGCTTGGCAGTTCGGGCTGGTCTGTTCCCATGAGGCACAGGGGCAGAATGATTTGCATATGGCCATGTCTGAACTGGGGTGGCAGAGTGGGCTAAAGAACGGTGATGGATTAAACCCAGATCTGTTGATTGGGTGTGAGTGATTGGTTCAGATGCTCCATCCATCACCACCCCTTTTGTACCACATTTATTCACTGGTATACACCCATCTTCCTTCTGTTTTAATTGCTGCTCTCAGCAAGATAAGTCACACATCCTTCACTTCTCATCATCTTATCTCCCTTAGTATGTTCTTTTTTCTTTAAATCGTTGGTAATGGTTATAATTATTGACGCTTACATTTACTCCACTTTCTTTTACAACAATGCTGCAATCTTATTACACACCTTTTTGCACTGCTGTAATCCAAAATCCATTCTGACTGTATGTATACTGGTGACTTCCTGCGTCCATCCACCACATTGGGCATCAACTCCTGATTGGGTTCCCTACTTTAAATGGCTCTTCCTTCTTAGATTTAAATGGTGAACCTGTCTTTGATCTCTGGCTTCTAGATTCCCTCTTTAATTCTGTCTTTTCTTCTACCTCCAGTTTGATGGCTATGCCACAGTCTGGGATGCTGGAACTCGTCAGTCCAGCACGTGGGAGGTGGTTCCCAGAACCAATTCTCACCTCTTTGCCTTCCATTAGCTGGCGGGGTAAGGCGTGACCCATATGTGGTGTTCTGTTGGTGTGCTCCAGGGATGCACCACTGTCACCATTATTCACTGCAAGATTCCTGCAACAGCTTATGGTTTACGATGCGGGGTAAGGTGGAAACTGCCCCATGTGGTATCAGAGGTTATTTTCTTCTGTATAAATGCTTGAAAAAAGGGGCAGGGCTCATCAGGCCGGATGCATGCTTGTTGCACTTTGCAAAGAATACTGTGATCTGATTCACAGTTCTGCTGAATCCAACAATTCCATGCAGTCAGTGCAACCCTGTGCTGCCCAAGCTGGAGCGCTGGCCAGAGAGGAAGTTACTACCCCACCCCAAGCACGGTCACATGCCAACTCTGAGTCCTATCCTACGAGCAAAGCCAGATCTTCAGCCGAACTGCTGATGAAACCCCCAGAGGCTGCAGGGCTTTGAGGGGGGTAAGAGTGGTTGCCAGTGCTGTGTTGACCATTATAGATTTTATCTTGGCCCCCAAGGGGCTGGCACAGACACCCTCTCCCCTGCTGTGTTATTAAAGTGAGGCGGGGTGTTGAGAGTGCAGCAGCCTGGGTGGGGGCAGGTGAAGTGGCCGTTGGCCCATCATCATCTCATCTCCCCTGGAGCAGCAGCAACTCTGATTTATTTCACCGCTCCCCCACCAGGCCATCGCCCTGAGGCTACAGTTGGCTGGGGAAGGAAGAGAGTCAGTGAAAGGGGCTCGCTGAGGGCCTATTTGTAGCATCGTGCTACAAAGAAAACACAGACTCAGATTCTTAGTCTACTGGAGCTTTATTGCATGCTTCTGTTGCCTTCCCTGTCCCTATTCTAACTGCCCTCTTCCTGTGTCCGCTCCTCCTCTTCCTCTGGCCCCTTAGCTCCACCCACTCCCAACTACTAGTATGCTAACATCATAACATCTCCCCCCTTTGTGACAAAAAAACCAAACAAAACATACTGACTTCTCAGTCGGTCTCTACGATCAGTCTCTTGAGTGGATGTATGTCACGATGAGGTCGTGGCGACCTGGCTCTCGGACTATTAGTACTTAGTGTCTCAATGATCGGAGCAGTGCTCTCACGATCATCTGAATGCAGTTCATCCGAACTGGGCATGTCCATTTCACTCATCAGGATTCTGGAGGTATCCTGTGACAGCTTCTTAAAGTGCGAGATGTTTCTCGTGACTCGCCACTGCTCGGACTCCGCCGTCAACATAGTTCCTTTCCTCTTCGTGATCGCCAATGGTTCGTCTTTGAATAGACAAGCTCTGTTGCTGATGTCTGGAGAGATGGAGCCTTCTGTGTCTGAGGTGCCTATGGCAAGCTCAGTTTGATATCGGCAGTCTGTCCTCCTTTGTGGCTCTTGCTCACGTGACGCTCGGCCTCTTTTCCAAAGGGATGTTATCCTAGTTCCCTGGCGAGTGTCTGCATGTATTTTTACTTCCTTTTGCTTTGTCAGGTCAAGAACAACACTGTCTTCCTGTTTCGAGTCTGGGATGCCAGCCGGTGGGGTATGAACGGTGGAGGTCATCTTGGTATGACTTGGAGATTGATTTGCTGTCTCGGGTTGTCTCTCCCACGCCTGCTCGCGCCTAGAACAGGCAAACCCTGGAACCGGCTGAATATTTGCGTGTCTTGTTCTCATCCGATGATGAAATGGCTCTCCTGACATGTCTGGCTTCCTTTGCAGATCGACTGGTTGGTCCGTTTTTATTTGGGTGCTAATGGCCACGATGTCTGATTCCATTTTATAGGACCAGGACCAGGACCAGGACCTTCGAGTCAACCTTGCTGCCCCTACCCGGGGTGACGGTGTAGTATTTGTGTCGCGATGCACCTGTGCTCGATGTGACAGGTTGTCTGGTGGAGTGATCGAGTGTGCATTGACATTGGTGTGAGACATGTCGCTCTTGACGGGAAGAGTGTCCCTTGGTTCGCTGATGTGTTCAGATGCTTGGCGCCATGGCCGTTGTCGGGACCACGACTCTGTCGACTCAAAGGATCGGACCGAAATGCTATCTGAATCAGAGGGGTTCTCCCTCACTTCCCTCTGAGAATGTTTCTTTAAGAATGTTGTGCGTGGTCGTTGTCGGGACCACGACTCTGCCGACTCAAAGGATCGGACCGACGTGCTTTCTGAATCAGAGGGGTGCTCCGTCAGTTCCCTCTGTGAGTGTTCCTTTGGGAATGTCTTACCAGGTGGCCTTCGGAACCGGGTAGTCCGTGACGAGCTGCTTTCCACCTTGGAATTGTCTTTGAAAAGCTTCTCCGTGTGTCTTTGTTGGAACATCTTCAATGTTGTCTCATTTGGGAGATTGTTTGAAGATTCCGTGCTTGTTCCTTGTGCTTGATCCCAAGCTTTTGCCTCTTCGTCCTTCTCGCCTGATGTTACCCATCTATGCTCTGTTTCTTTGTTGTCGCGGGGCCCATGGATGCTTTGGGGCCCATGAATGCATGGATCTTTTCTTGCTTGTTGTTGTTGTGAGGGACCAGTCCGTCTTGTGTGATCTGGTTCTCCTTCCCAATTGTTTGGTGCTCTAGTATCTCTGATCTGTTGGTGGTGTGTTCTCCTGCCAGCTGTTTCCTCGGACTCATCTTCACTCCTTGGCGATTGATGTTCCGGCATCGATTTCCTGTGTTGACCACTGCAGCCCCTTCTTCTATGGTTTGTCTTTCTCCCCCACTGGTTGTGCAGAATGCCATTTTGTCCAGGAGTGCACTCTGTCCCACTGGACGCTCCCTCTTTATCAGAGTAGCGTGTGTTATGCTTTGACTGACTTCTTGAGGGACTCCTGGGGGATGAATAATTCCGGGGAGTTGTTCTTTGGATGGTTGACTCTGAGTAATCTTTGATTGTTTCTGAGTGGTCGGACGCTGAGTAATCTGACGTGTCTCCCCCGCTGTCTTTTCTGTCTTTTCGCTGGTCTGCCTTCTCTCTCTCTCCTTTTGTGTTTGTTGGATTTCTGGGTTCTCTCTTCCCAGGTATCTCGAAGTTTTGTACTCAGATGCACATCCCTCAATTTGTCTCTTGTTTGGACTTGCATTCCAATTTCGGCTTTCTTGATAATTTCCTTTAGCGACCAATGCCCTCTCAGTATTTTGTGCCTTGTTTCGGGGTTTTTACAGCCTTCAATTATTCGGAGCCGAACAGCATCCTCATTTGTAAACGTGTTGAAATGGCAGCCTTGTACCAGACTTTGCAACCGAGTGATGAAATGCGGCAATGGTTCGCCTGGTTCCTGCCGTGCTGTGTTGAAGACCATGCGATTATGATCCACCTCTGCCTGTGCATTGAGATGGGCACAGAGCTCCTCTTGGAGTCTGTCATAGATGTCCGCTTCTTCTTTGGAAAATGTTCTAATTGGGCATCGGCCCCCGGGACCCACCAGATGGAGGAGTAGCACCAGACATTTTCTTTCTCTTTGCTCACCGTTGGCTTTCAAGAAATTGTCCAATGCTTCCAGCCACCAGTGCCGTTTGAGGCCCTGGATCCAATCGTCAATCCGCGCCGCTGGGGGCGATACTTCAAGGTGTGGATTGAAACATTGAGCTACGTCTCCTCCCGCCATGAGAGAAGAAGGTTCTGATCTGTCGTAGACGCGGGGCATTATGCTGTACACTTTTCTTCGGGTTTCAGTTGCTTCTGCTTGTGTTTTAGCTTGAGCTTGATTGTCAGTTCTTTTTTCAGTGCACTCGTGTTTGGTCAACATTGCACCCTTGAATTTATCCATGGTTAGTGACAATGTTGGGTTTCACTTGCTTGTTGTGTGTGTTCACCGGCTACTCCACACTTGCATTGGCTTGTGCTCGTTGCTGGTTCCGTTGTAATTATTTGTGCGTTGTCTTTGTTTATGTTTGCTTGTCGCTTCTTTTATTTTATGGACACGCGTTACTGCATTACATTCGCCACTGCGCATTCGCTTGCGTTTCTCACTGTTCGCGTTTCCACCCGTGCTGACCTTTGTTTGTCAATGCTTGTTTGTTAAGTCACTCTTGTGGTTGTTCTTGCTTGTTAGTTGATTCACTCTCGTGTTAGCATGTGCTTATTCTGTTTGGTCGCCAAGACTTGTTCATTGTTGTCCACACGCCGTTATCCACGCTTACTTCTTTGCATGGATCAATGCTTGTTTCTTTGCATGTACCAATGCTTGTTTACTCTTCGCCAATACTTGTCTTTGCATGTACCAATGCTTATTTACTCTTCGCCAATATTTGTTTCCGTTTGTCCAATGCTTGTTGATTTGCATGTATCAATGTTTGTCTATTTGCATGTACCAATGCTCGTTTCTTTGCATGTACCAATGCTGGCATGCCCTTCGCCAGTGCTTATTTATTTGCTCTTGCCAGTGCTTGTTTCCGTTTGTCCAATGTTTGTTGATTTGCATGTGTCAATGCTTGTTGATTTGCATGTATCACTGCTTGTTTATTTGCAGGTATCAATGTTCGTTTACTTGCATCTACCTTACGGTTATCAGTGCTTGTTGACTTCCTTTTACCAATGTTTGTTTCTTTGTTCTTGCCAATGCTTGTTCACTTTTGCCAATGCTTGTTCACTTTTGCCAATGCTTGATGATTTCTTGCTGTTGCCTGACTTCAAGATGGCCGCCTATGGACCACACAGGGTATGTCCTTAGAGCCTGCCTGACTCAAAGATGGCCGCAGTAGTTGTATGCAGGCACTACTTTCTTTCACTGCATTCAGCCCTTTTTCTTCACCCAGGACTCACCGGCAGTCGTCTTCAGGAGCAGCACCCTCCAGATCTAGCTCCCTCTGGTCACCACTGCAGTCAGGTGAGGTTGGGGTGGGCTCCCGCCTCACTTTGCAGGGTCCTTCGACGGCGGCGTGCCAAAACCCACGCATTCGGAGTGAGGTTTTTCCGACGCCGGGCTCCAGATTTACCGCGCTCAGCAGCGCTTGACAGTGGACCTTCGCAGGGGCAGTCCACACCAGGAGGCACTCTCTTTCGGCCACAGCAGTCCTCAGGTGAGCTTGGGGTGGGCTCCCAGCTCACTGTTACAGTTCCCGCTCTCACTTACGCCGACAGCATGCCAAACCTCACGCATCGGGCGTGAGGTTTCGGATGCCGGGATTCTTCGAGCTCCGTTCTGAGCTCAGCTTACGTTGCGCTCGTTGGCGCCTGCCAGCGGATCCTCCAAGGGCACTTCCTTGTACCTTGGGTACCTCTTCTTCACTGTGGGGTGCAGAGCAGAGTCGGGGTGGGCTCCCGACCTCTGTTTCACTTGGGACACGCCAAGTTACACGCATCAAGCGTGGGTCCCGTTTTTGGCGCGATGAAGCGTTTCTTTCCTGCCGACGCTCTGGCGCTCGTTTTTCAGTCCCTTCAGACCTCTGGCAATCCCCTGGCTCTGGGGAGAGGGTCACTC
Source organism: Lissotriton helveticus (assembly GCF_964261635.1). NCBI lineage: Eukaryota > Metazoa > Chordata > Amphibia > Caudata > Salamandridae > Lissotriton > Lissotriton helveticus. The sequence continues at coordinate 1,307,823,252 of NC_136061.1, forward strand.
ACTGCTGGCCTTTCTTCTTTAGACGGCAGCACGGCTCCACACAGCAGCGTTCTTCTTCCTTAGACACTGCACAGGACAGGGTGCTCTTGATAGGGTTCTGGGGCACTGGACATGCCTATCCCATCCTCGTCGCCAGTTGTAGCATCGTGCTACAAAGAAAACACAGACTCAGATTCTTAGTCTACTGGAGCTTTATTGCATGCTTCTGTTGCCTTCCCTGTCCCTATTCTAACTGCCCTCTTCCTGTGTCCGCTCCTCCTCTTCCTCTGGCCCCTTATCTCCACCCACTCCCAACTACTAGTATGCTAACATCATAACACTATTGTTGGCACCTTTGCTCCAGTAGCATAGGCCTCCCCGCAAGGAACATTTCGAGAATGTAATGTTAGGTCAGAGCTGTCAAATTTGGAACAATGGGAAAGGGTTCGAGTGCCAGCCTCTGATCAACATCCTGTGAATCTGGGCAAATTACATAAGTGCCGAATTTGATCTTCAGTAATGAAACAAAAACAAACAGCATTGGTAAATTGCAACACTGTCACCCCTGGGGTATCTGGGCTCTGTGTCTCTGTGGAAGAGCCAGGTCGCTCTCTAGCTCTGGTGCAGGCAGGCAGAAAACAGGAGGCGAGACACCTCCTACAATGTAGGGCAGACTTGGCTTTTCCCCTCTTCTACCAGGGCATCACCTAGGAGGCTATAGTTGGCGGGGGAGGGGGGAGAGTAAGTGAAAGGGGCATGCTGAGGGCCTTTTGTTGGCACCTCCGCTCCAGTATCTTTCTGGCCTTGTAGGAGGGGGTTGTGGGGGGGAGGGGGATATGTGACTATTGCTCACATAATCGCTGCCCTTGGGCTGAGTTCCAGCTGTATAAAAGTACAATAAAAAAGAACCTGCTGTTAGCTGATGTTTTAAGCTTCTACAAAGGCTGGAACATAATAATGAAAGAGGATTCTTTATACATTCATTAAAACGTCCATATTCCTTCTTAACATAGCTTTTCTGCCTTTGTTTAGTTTTAACTATCAATCACTGATCATTAAAACAGCTTTAAACAACATTTTAAACTGCTTTCACCGAACATATACGGTTTAATGGTCATTTTTTTCCCACTGTCATACTGGCCAGGACATTAAAATTCCGATAATGCCAGTAAAAAAACGGCCAGGTGGCAAACATAGCCAAATCAGGAGTTGTGGCCCTAGGACCACTTTATTTCACCTACCTCAACCGGTCAACATGCAGTGCTTCTAGTTTTCACCAATGTTTCTCCTGCTATGAGCTTTAAAATACATAATTTATCAAACATATCTACAAATGAGCCCAATGAGACCAGCCAAATGCTGATTCGCGAACGGTTGTGATCCGGGAATGAGGTCCACTTTTTTGGGGATGCCCGGGCCGAATTGGGATTCCAATCCCAACCTGGCAACCACCCATTACTCCACAAATCGACCTCTTTTGAATGTGGTGGGATGACTGTGGTGACACAATTTTGGTCATTTTCCATCTGTTCTCAGTGCTGCCAAAAACATCTTTCAAAGCACATTTTCATGCCGAGGAAGGTCCTCCCACTACACCCCTCATCCTTATTTACAGCACTTCGGCTGCAGCGCATCTTTACCAAAGCAGCTAAAAATCAAAGCCATGGCCCCTCCCCCACTTTGATCCAGTATCAAATTTGGCACGGTGATTGTGTGGGTTTAGGGAAATTCTTGACAGTCTTGTAAATCTATGTACAACAACACGTAAGGTTTCCTGCTTAGAGTAAAATAACACAAAATGTATGATAACAATTCTTTTTATGGCTCCAGCAAACAAGCTAAACATGAAATTCACGAGCCACAAGGGAGGACGTCTACTTTCCGTTAAAAGTACTCTGAGGCATCAGTTCAGATCTCCAGTTATCTGCAGAGTCTTGTTCTGTTACCACAGGAAGGGAAACATCCTTTACAACGCAACTTTTCCACGCAGTGCCTTTACGACGCAACTTTTACAACGCAAACCATTACAACGCATTGCGCTGGGGGGCGCTCTAGGATAGGGAATAGGTTTAATTTACTATCCAACACCTTCCCTACTATCCACGGGAACTGGAGTTGGAATAGTAAATTAAACTATTCACTATCCAGTGCCCCAAAGCACTATGCGTTGTAAAGGCATGCGTTGTAAAAACCCGTTGTAAAGGCATGCGTGGTAAAAGCATGCGTTGTAATGTCATACATCCCACAGGAATCATCCAGTGGTCCTGGTCTTGTTCATTTAAACCCAATGGCCGCCATTACACCTTGCAGCACAATTGCTCCAAAAACTGCTGCTGACTTGGATGCTATGTTTTTGAAGGTTGTATTCCCTAGTATGCTGTGATTTGTGACTGTGTTATGTGATGTTTTTATGACGATCTCTGTGGTATTATATATTGTTGTTTGTTAGGTGTTGGTGTTTTTTCCATGCTGCTTTGTTTTGATTTGTATTATGACTGTCATGCTTGTGTTATGAGTTATGATGTGTTAATTGCAGGAGGCTCACACTGGTTATATTTGGGGTTCAGTTAGCAGAGTGTTAATTGAATACCTTAGCAGGTTTGATGCCCGGGCCAGTGGTATCCGTGTGTCCATGTGCCAGAATATGGGCAGTACCAGTAGTGGGTTTAGGGAATGTCCTAATAAAAAAACATGAGTAGACTCGTGCACTTCTTTTTAAATAACAAATTAAACACTGAGTGCACGAGGTTTGTATTGTGCCCATTGGCCAGATTGCCTCTTTCTGCACCCAAGAATATGCTTCCAAAGGACCTCACTGAGGTAGTGTGAGCCTCATGGGTGAAATAATCATTCAGTCATTCAATAACTCCAACCTTGAGCCTACAGCAGGGAACTAATCTACCCTACAGTTTTTTTCAGAATTTCCACACAAGAAGAGCTTATATGGAAGTAATCTAAGGGGCATGAATTTACAAAGGCAGTGCTCGTCCTCTGCCTAAAGCCCCTATGCTTTCCCACCATGTCCTACTCTACTGACCACTCACCGTGTCCGCTGTCCAGGAAGTCTGTGATGATGGCAGAACTGCAGCCAGACCAGGGGTTGGCACGGTCGATCTGGATTAATGTGGGGGACATCATGTGGTTCTCCTGCAGCTTCCCAAAGACATCTTCACAGGCCTTCACATTGTCATGTGGCATGTTGAACACGTGACCTGGTGGTGCAAAGAAAGCAGCATGAGTGAGGCATTTATCACAGTGGACAATAAGGTGAGAAAGCCCTGGTAAATGTGCAAAGCGCAAAGTACAAACAGTAATGACAGAATCCATGAAAGAATACATTTGATTCCATCAAGCGAGACCTCCCACTTGTGTACTGAAAACCTCCCAGAGGCACCAAAGGCTTTTTCTTTACTCCGTAAAAACATTTGCATAAACAAGCTTTGTATAACCATAATGCCATTTCCTATTCTATCAACTGTCTCAGTGCTGTGATCACATTCCTATTACCCTACTCTACTGACATACAGTCTTGCTCCTTCCAATTGCAAAGCAACCCCCACGAGTTTCCCAGATATCTTTGATTTCAATTCCAGGGCTGGTGAGGACCATGGCCATCCTTACTGTCCACTCTTGTTCATTCTTTACCCAATATTGATAGATGTCCGCCCACAAGGATGTGGATACAATGCTAATATGACCTGTGTTAACCCCTTCCAGGCTGATGACGAGCTCAGCTCGTCATGAGCGTAACCTGCCGTGTGCTCATGACGAGCTGAGCTCGTCATGTAACGCGGTAATTTTAAAATTGCCGCGTACAGCGGGAAAAGCCGCCGCATCGATGCGGTTAAGGAGATCCTTTAAGATGGCTGACTAATATTGCTCTCCTGAAAGACCATGTTCGAGCACAGTGCAAGAGTACCTTCTCGCTTGGGGACAGGGGATTTACCAATGAGAATCCACAGCCCTTGAACACATGTTAAATAGGTGCTTTCCTATGACCACAAATCCGGTGTGGTAGAGAGCTTCCATTCCGTGGACTGGTATGCGTGTCCAGTATTTATCCCAAAGTATGGCTTAGGAGCGCCCATTCGCCTTCAGTATTCTGTCTGGTCCTATTGCAGCTGCTTCCTAGTTCTCACACCTTGCTGGTATCTGCTTGCATCCATTGCAGTGGCCAGTCACAGTCAATTATGCACTTTCCTCTTTCATGGAAACTGAAACAAATCCCTAAAAAACACACTATGGGTTTCCTGCATCACACACACACAAAAACAAATCTCTGTTGAGTCAGCAGAGGTCCCAAACGAGGGGTTCATGCTCTAGATCCAAAAACCCTTCACAGTCACTTCACATGCCAGCTAATCATGCAACTAGCGCACGTTCAGTCAGATCTCAGTGTCTTCAATGTTCACTATGCAAGTCAATGAGCTCTACCTTCAGGGATAACTCCGAAAGCACAGATTTCCGAGAATATTGTCCTTCTCCTTGGGCTGGCTCACTCACGCATTGATTATTGCAGTACATTATAGAGTGATTTGAAGGTCTATATTGCAATTCTTCTTTTATGTCCCTTTGTTGACATTCTGTCTCTCTCCCTTCTCGTACTCACCCTTTTTTTTTACCTCCTCTCCCCACTTGTTTTTTTCTACCGCTCCTTCTCTGCCTAGCCCTCTCACTCCCTACTTTCCTGCCGCCCTGTGTGGAAGTGATTTCTCCATTAGAAAAATTATACTTAATATAGTTTTTGTTCAGTTAGCATAACCATCCATACAAGGCCACATTTACTGAGAGTGCATGAAGTGTTGAGAACAAGAATGTATTTTCAGGAAATCCTTGAAATTCACCTGCAGCCATGGTGTCTCTCTAAATTCAAAGTAACATTTCTACAGCTTCCTTTGCGGAGAGTGAAATGTTTGAAACATTTGAAGGGCATGAGCTAAACCTCCATTGCTATGTTCCTAATTATGAATGAGCAGAACAGTTAATTGCATTAAGATGCATTTCTAATGCTACTGTTCAATGAAAATCATTTGCAAGGAGGTGTTCTGGAAATTAAGTCTAATTTGTTCTCGTAACATTTTAGTATCACCTTTCTTACTGCCATGCCACACAATTCTGTACAAGCTGTCTCAAATATTCTAAAGGACCTGCATATATTTAGCCATTATGATTTATAAATTGTAATATGAAAATACATTAGGCTTTAGACATGCTTACCTTGCAAGCATTGCACATTTAAAAGCATACTTTGTTATTCTAGAGAGGGATTGTCCATTTTGAGTCTGTTTTCACATTAGACGATTTGCTTGATTTCTCTCTTGCACCCACAGGTGGTCCATTTGTATTTAGGGATTTAGGGATTCATATTATCAAATGATTATTTGATAACTTGCTGTGGCTATTTAATTTCTTAAAGACAAATTGTATTATTTCATTTATAGGAGAATTGGCTTCTGATTTGAAATGTTTACTGTCTTTAAGGATTCATTTCACATTCTATTTAATCTATAAACTGAGGACTGGAACAAGCATAGTTGTGCCCAATTTTGCTCAATGGTCTTGACTAATTATCTGAGCACAGGATTCTTCCTCTTATCCCACGAATTTGCCTTCCTTAATGTTAACTGAGTTGGAGTGTCAATACTGTCTCCCCCCTTAGCTGGCTCTTTCTTTTCCATTCCCTACATATCATCAAGAATACTTTATTTGGTTTCTTGACCATTAAAGTTACAGATAAATCAGCCATAAAAATCAATAATCATCAACACTGCAACAAGGTTAGAACATGTGACATAAAAGCATACTACATCTTATAGTCAAAATGCCATATTTAAGAAAAAAATGATACAGTAATAGAGGTTTTAAAAGAAAATATAAAGTTCCACCAATCACAAGTGAATTAATAATTGTACAAAGGTAAACACTAGTGAGATTAACAACTTAAATGATTCCTGCATTAATTAATTGGATCCCGACTAGCAATGATCCCAAAGGCCTGAGTGATTGATCCCGGGGTAGAGTTATCTCACAACAAGCTGCTCACTCCTGCTACTGATCATGTGGGCCTAGAGATTGTTTCAAGATTTTATCACGTTTGAGCGAGAAATTGAACAAAGAGTGACTCACCAAATATACCACAGGGCGAGATGTATCCGTTCTTAAGATTCCTACATTGATTATCATCCCCTCTGCTCACTTTCTCCATCCTCTTTTTATTTCATTTGATTGATTGTTTGATAACATTTCTTATGTGAGCACTATCAGATGAACATCTTGGTGCGGATTCGAAATAAGTTACCTAAAGCGTGTGTATTTTAGAAACCTTTAGGAAGTGGCCAATGGGGTCGCTTGAAAAACACAGCAAAATACTAAATTTCTTTGCCTCTGTATCTCTCCCTCTTGGCTATAATCTAACCATACCTGCATTGTCCTGTTCACTATACCTCATTTCTTATATATCCCTGTCTACCTTCCTCCTGGCTCCTTTCCTTCCGTTTCCATGGCTCTTTCTTTTGATATCGGCTCATCCCCGACTATAATCTAGCTGCCCCTGCATTGCCCCCTCCTTTTACGGCCTCTCTCTCTCTTTGTTCACCTTTAACCTCTTCAGCAGTGGAAGAATCATGTGGTTGAATTGCAGGGACGATTCCAATTGCTATAGTACCTGAACAATTATAGCAACAAGCCACACGGAAATGGAAGGAAAGTTGGCCTGTTTTCAATTATACACCCATGTGTTCATTGTTTTTATCAAATGCTTTTTTACTCTCCAATTCATTCAATATTCAAAAGGTGATTGTTTTTCTGTGCATTTTCCATATCCTTCATCATTTCACAATAAAGATTTATTTTGTATAACAGCCAAGTTCCTAAAAATAGTTAATGTCAGTTCCAAATCAAATCACCAACTATGGATAGCTTTTATCTGTATCAAATCCCTGAAGCTCACCGAAACGGGATCTCAGCGGCTAAAGTCACATGCTCCTTTCCCCCAAAAAATGTGCCGGGCCCCAGGGGATGGGGTCCCAGGTGCCGGAATTGGCCCGGAGAAGGGGGCCACCTCCCCCCCATAAATATAATGCCAGGTCCTGGGGGATGGGCTCCGGGGGACCAAAATTGGCCCAGAGAGGGGTCCACCTGTCCCCTCCTCAATAAATATAATGCCAGGCCATGGGGGATGGGGTTCCGTGGCCAAAATCGGCCTGGGGACAGGGGGCACGTAAGACAGGTTGTGCTAATTGTATATATGTAGGTTCCTGGGATTTATGCCCCAATATTAAGCCAAGTCATACATTTTTTAGTTCTTTATTGATTGCCAAAACAAAAAGAAGACAAGGAACAGCCGACACATGTTTTGCCAATTTGGCTAATATGCCAAGGGCTTTTTCAAGGCACAGAGTCTTTATAAAATATAAATATCCAATAGTTGTCCAGAAGACAGGCTAGAGAGGTGAAAATCGCTTCAGTCCGGTGGCAGTCACAAGCTTCCAAATATGTTTACTTTTCAGTCAAGTTATAGATTTGTAGAGATGTATATTTATATTTCTCAAAGGTGCTCCTCACTACATGCATCTGTGGTGACTTACCCAACTCATGTGCTGTTGTGAAAGCGGAGGGCAGCCCGTCATCCTCGATCACAGAGCAGCTCCGCTTCGGGTCACACATAGTGCCAACATCTGCCATTCCTAAAGTGTCACAGGTAGTGGAGCCACACAGGTCCTGTCAGAACGAAGGAGGATATAGGGTAAGAATACAGTAGGAAACAATGCATGTTAGAACATTGAATCAGTGACTATCAGAAGAATTTAATAACAACATATTCCATTGTACAAAACCTTCCTGAGACTCCAATATACAGAACATAGAAATTCTCAGTCTCAGGACGTCACTCTTTCAGTGAACCCAAGCAGATATACAACAAGCAATGGCAAAGCCAACATGTCTCGCCTTTGAGACCTATTGGTATTGCATTTCGCTTTAAGCAATGCTGCACAGCATCTTTAAATGCTGTGCAGCATGGCTAAAGATTAGAAATTTCAAAAGAGCATTTGATATGAGTGGTGCACCATTTTTTAGGCTCCCAGATCACGCATGCATGCACCTACAAAATGACACAAGTACTTTTTTTTCATTTTTCTTACCAAACCAAGTTGGATCAGTAGCTAAAATAAAAAGCGCAAAGCATTTTTTAAAATTTTAAAACACAAAAAATGTTGGGACAGAAGCAACAGGGTGGGGATCCAAAGCAACATAGAGGAGGCTGGAAAGCCAGAGTAACATGAAGGCTTGCAGGGGAGGAAGAAAAGCAACACAGTGGAAGGCAGGAGGGACTGGAAAGCAACACAGGGGTGGACAGGAAAGTAACACCGAGGGAGCAGGTGGGGGGAAGTAACACAAAGGGTGTTGTTGTCCGTGGGAAGAAGCACATAGGAGGGTGCAACAGGAAGGGGTCATGGAGAGCCACACATAGTGTAGGGGGAAAGCAGTACACATGCTCATTAGTTCGAAAGTGGATACACTCTCATAGAGTACTTAACAGAAAACTAAAAAAGTAGTGTTTGAAAAGCCAGCAGTGTAAGAGGAAATGCCAACCAATCAAAGCAAGAGGAAAGAGATACTGTCTCATGGGAGGGACAACCGCAAGAATGACAAGCTGAGACACAAAAAATAAGCAGACAGATGAGAGTGGCAGGAAAGTCAACCAATGATAAGCAGTGAGATGACTGTAATCGCCTGTACATCCTTGGCAAGCCACAATATGCCTCGCAACAGGCAGTGCATGCACGGTCTAGTATGCTTGACCATAACTACATCGCTGAGGCGGCTATTCTGCCGCAGCGTAAGGGTCGGGGGGGCCTCGCAGCGGGCGCATGCTGGTGACGGAACCGCTCCGTCACCAGCCGCGGTTGAGCTGTGCTCATGACGGAGCGATTCCGTCATGGCCCCGCCCGCTCAATAGAACACGCTGCACAGGCGCGAAATCAGCGCCGCGCAGGCGCGTCGGGCGGGCCATGACGGAACCGCTCCGTCATCAGCACAGCGCCACTGCGGCTGATTACGGAGCGGTTCCGTCATCAGCACAGAACTGGTTAAAAGGTATGAATTATTGGAAAATATTGAGTTGAGGACCAGAGTGTGCTAATGATACTTGCCTGGAAGGGAAATCCCACCCTAGTGCCTAAAATAAATGAACACGCCTCTGCACCAATATACACTTGTATTGCTCCTGGCTCTTACAGGTGATATCTGTTTGTTCCTAGTCACATCAGCTCATGACAAACCATTGCCACACCAATCCACCAAACAGACATCAAGAGCTATATAAACCCAGATCACACTATGGCAACACTAATCCATCCTCTGTTAAAATTCACTGATTCTACTCATCACCTGACCGCAGGTCCTCCGATGAGGTGCTAGCTTGTCCAAGAGCGAACCTACTTTGCCATCAGCATCAAATTCTCACATGTTCCACCAATATGAATAATAACACCAATCTACTCATATTTTAAGGTCTGGACTATCTCCATGAATGTCCTCATATTACTGTTAATCGTGAATCTTCACATTTTCAGGTTATGTTGTTATTTGAAAATCTAAGGTTTCTTCTTGTCTTCCATCTTTATTAATATTTATATTTGTCCTCTGACTACCCTCATCCGGTCACTTTGATTTAAGGGTTTTGAAAAGTGCAGGCATTTCCCATTTTTGCTATTACAGAGCACTAAAAAGAGTAGTAGAGAATCCAAATAATGCAGCAAGGAGCAATAGTGGTAGAGTCCGGCCCAGTTTACAAGGTGGCAGAGACTTTATTTCAGCAGGCCTTGTGGACAGTCCAAAAAACTTTTAATTTTTATCTGCATTTGAGGTAATTTGTAGAACGCCTCATTCACCCAATGATAGGTCTCATTCCCACGGCACGGGCTGCACCCAGGCCTGTCTGTGCCATTCTGCGGCTATTTGAGGTCAGGACGGGTCTCCCCACTTGGTTTTCCTCCTGGGTTTCCAACCTCCATCTTCTACTAGGGCAATATTTGATCAAATATTATCAAAATTATTTAAAAAGGGAAACCTAGGTGAAACATTTACAACGTGGTAAAATGAAAATTTGCCTAAAACCTGACAGGAAAGAACCTCAAATGTTCAATGTCTAACTCCATTACCAATTATCTAATGGATGCAGTGGAACTCATTGAAAGTGAGATAACTAATGTAGAAGTAAGAATGGCAACCTCAAATTTAGCCGCAAACGAGGCCATGGGGAACAGTATGGAGCAGTCTGTGGAAGATCTCATATCCTTTCTTTGTATGCCACAATACCTGCTGACCCTGATAAAACAACGGAACAGCCCATTCTGCTCGAATATCTCTCTGGCATAATTGAAAGCTCACCAAATACCATCTTTATCGAATCTTAGCACCATATGGAATCACCTCCAGCTAAAAGAACTAAACACCGAGTAGGAAAACCTGGGGCTACACCTGTAAATGTAAAAAGAGCTTCAAAGGTAAAATCTTCAATCCAAAGTGATGCGCAAAAGGGGATCCCAAGAGAGTTTGATATACAGGTATTTACGAACATCGAAACTCTGATTAAAAGATTACACTTGAAGTTTCATGAACCTGGAAAAAAAACGTCCTTTCTGAACTTAGGGAAATAACGGGGAGGGTCGTACTCCTAGAATGTATGTCTACAACCTCTACTATTACCACACAGAGTGGGGCTTCTACCCCAAATGTTCCAACCTATTTAATAACTGAGAGCACTGAGAAAGTTGACAAGAGTGTAACATCAATTATGGGATAAATACAAACTCAACCCAGTCACCCCAAAAACTAAAAGGGAGAAAAAATCCCAAAATTATCTCACAAAACGGCTGGACTAGAGCAACAAAAGCTTCTGGTTACCTTATCTGTAAAAGCCAACCCATGCTGTCATGCATCCACATAAAACACTTTAAATCTTCCTTCAGACGGCATGCCATATGTTATTATATCGAAGGGGGTCCCTAAATTGGAATAACAAACACAAGAAAATTGGTAGGACTTAAAAAATAACACTGCCCGTTGGTTGGCGGATCAAAAATGTGGCACTAATTTTCTATTTCAGGAAATCATCACTGTCAGAGGGGTAAAATGGGTTGGGCATTCGCAGAATACTGACCAGGGGGATTTTATAGTAATAAACTGTAGAAAAATAAACTTTGGACATGCAGCTGTGGTTAAATCCTTGCTCTTTTTAATGTAAATTGCAGACAACGACACCAAGGCTAGCTTGAAGGGAGGATTACAGCAGTTTCACTAGGCTTCTTTTACAGACCACTGGATCATCTGAAAATAATAATGGGTCATCCGCCAACCGATAGATTAGGTTTTCCTGGATCTGGTCTTCCTACAATGTTAACCAATAGACAGACACCCCTTTTACATCCTGGTGAGCAAGATTGATTGCAAAATACTGTCAAAGTATTGGAAAAACCAAGAGATCATGGGAATAATAGGGTAATATCCATAGGTACAGGACAGGCACCAAGCTTTAAAGAAGTTAATAACAACATAGTGGTCAGGTCATGGAATATTGCAGGAACAGAGAACAAAGTAGATAATAGGTAGAGTCGAGAATATGTAAGCACAGCACACATATTGTGCCTGCAGGAAACATGGCAGAAACAAAGTTTCTCAGTCGATAGTTTTGTAACAATCACTACTCCTGCAATTCCATAAGCACATGGGCAGGCAAAAGGTGGCTTGACAATCTTACTCTCAACTACAGAACCAGTAACACCAAATGAAACCTATCTAAAATCCAAATTTTGCCAGCTGGCTCTTCTCCAGACTAACCCAAAACTGTTTTTTGTGTTGATTCATTTTTATAATAATGTTATTGGCAGCTTGAGGTATACATTTGTGGACGAACTAGACAGAAAACTTGAAGCTTTTGCTAAAGGCATAAGGGATGAGTGTGTGTTCATCTGGGTGGGGGATTTTAACCTAAGTAGGTGTAAATACTCCCTGACCAATGGATGTGGATATAATGGTGTATCAAGGAATACACTGAATCACTTTCCCCATGATAGATATGGAGATAGCCTAAATGAAGTAATCCACAAGTACAATCTGGAACTTCTAGAACAAATTATTGAAAATGGAAATCCCCCTTGCACACCTAACAAGGGAATGGGCATAGCTTGTGCATTGAGCATATCTTGCTTTCCACACATGGCTTGGATATGTTGCGCTCCTTTGATGTAGATTTTTCAACGACCATCTTCCCCTGACACTAACCCTAAAAGTAGAGCTTAACCATAATAAAGCACTCCAGGTAGCTTTTGACATAAAAGTAGCAAAAAAGAATGGCATTAGCTTCAAATTGTCTGGTGCTGATGCTCCTGCATACAAGGATAGAGTTATAAATAAGAATAAAGAAGATGTTATGGTATGTGCAGATCCAGAGGTAGCCCCTGAATGGATTGTAGATGCTTTAACAATATTAACACAGGCTGGTTTGACACCTCATGTTCACAAGCAAATTACCAAAGGGGATGATGGACGGAGTGTTGAACAACGCAAGCACTCACCCCCAGTCAACTGATCTGGGTTTAATCCATCACCATTCTTTAGCTCACTCACTCTGCCACCCCAGTTCAGACAAATGGCCATATGCAAATCAGTCTGACCCTGTGCCTCATGGGAACAGTCCAGGGTATGCCCAGATGTAGGTCCCTTGCTCACTTTGCCACTGGATTCAAGCTAGCCTTTCTGATGATGACTGATTAGCCACAAACCGGTCCCATGATGCTTGTTTCCGGTCCAGGGAAGACATGGCTTGGCAGTACAGGCTGAACTGTTCCCATGAGGCACAGGGTCAGACTGATTTGCATATGGCCATGTCTGAACTGGGGTGGCGGCGTGAGCTAAAGAATGATGATGGATTAAACCCAGATCAGTTGACTGGGGGTGAGTGCTTGCGTTGTTCAACACTCCGTCCATCATCCTCTTTGGTAATTGCTTTGTTCACCCTAAGTTGGCAGGGTATGCCCAGACGTGGGTCCCTTGCTCAATTTGCCACTGGAATCAAGCTAGCCTTGCTGATGACGGCTGATTAGCCAGAAACCGGTCCCAGGATGCTTGTTTCCGGTCCAGGGAAGACATGGCTTGGCAGAATGGTGTAATGATAATAGAATGGCTGTTAGAGAAACAAAAGAACTTGATAATGGTTATGAATACCCAACATAGGTTTTATTTAACAAGATTGAGGTTGGGTATCCAACACCACCTTGCAACATTTCCAAAAGGGGAAGCATGGTCAAATAATTTACCCAAATGCCTCTGTGATGGGAAGGCCATACAGTCAACTATTCACCTCATGTTATTACCTCATGTTTTGTGGATTGTTTAAGGACATCAGAAAGTGTTTGCTGTGTCCCCTATTCTTACTGGAGCAATTCATGTTTAATCAAGATGCGTTTAACTTTTTGTGTGACCTAGTAAACGAAGCAATCTGTTATACTGTTTATATTTTTATTATGTGCAAAATTATTAAAAGAAATACTCTGATCTCCCTGGATAATTTAAGGCATGAATATGACTAACTGATCTCCCTGGATAATTTAAGGTATGAATATGACTAACTGAATATCTTGATCTGTACTGTGAGTCTGGATATGACTTTTTAGGGCAGGCTAGCCTTTTCGTTTTAATTGATTTTATGAATTCAAAGTATTTTTGTACTACTGTTGCTCACATTACTGATTAGCACAATATTTGCACAAAGCGTTCCTTGCACAAGTACCATTGTACTTCATAATAACTTCTAATCATCTTGTCATGGCCACATATTGACCATGTACATTTCTAAAGAGCCTTTGCACAAGTATTGTTTTGCATTTTGTGACTGATAATTATTTGTATATCGGTGTTTTTTTTTTTTTAAGTATTGCCTGTACAGCATGGACATTTTTTAATACTTTTATGGATTTCACAGATCTGAAAAAAAAGAATATTTTGGTTTTATGTGATAGATCTCTTGCTACAATTGAGTTTCATACAACAATAGAAAACGCACACATCTACTACATTTAGAGACAATGTTGAAAGAGACACATTTTCTTTAGTTGTATCTAAATTTAAGACGATTTGATAGTTTATTATAAATCCTGTAATAAATAAATAAATAAATAGTGTTTTCATACAGAGGAGAATTATATGCCACAATTTCGGTCAGAAGATTGTTTAGGACTTGCCACCCTTTTTAGCTCACCTGACTTTTGTAACTAGCAAAAGTTTACCAGAGAAAAAGTGAAGTTATGGGCCTGGCTCATACTTTGAAAATTGTTGTGCCTTTGTAGTGGCTCATTTGTGAAAGCAAATACAGAGGGCTTTAAAGATGTTTTCTTTTTTTTGAAAAGTCAAGTAGATTGAATTATATGTCCCACAGGTTCCTATTTTCAGAACCCAAAGGTTGACCTAGCAGCTGTATTTTGAACATTTTGTAATCACTGCTAATATTTGACTCACAGCCCTAGATAAGTTGCATTGTAGTAAGCAATTTGTTTGCAACTCTCCAGCTACACACACCACAATATTACCAAACATATTCATAAAAGATTAACCAAATGCACGCTACACGCTATGGGAGTGTACTGGAATCAGAGCATACTGGGAGGCAATCATGAAAACAATCACATACGTTAGCGGGGGCCCTGTACTACCAGAACCCAAAAGATGTCTCCTTAACATATGAGAAGCCACAGATCTCAATCGTAAAACCCAAGACTAGACGACACTGGGTATGACGATTGCGAAACACAACATCGCTAAACACAGGGGAGTGCAAAATTCCCAACATACACCAAATGGTGTAATGATATGGACTGGGTTATGGTAGCCGCAGAGGCGGTATATGTAAATACAGGATACCCCAAGAAATGTCATGGCCTGTCATGTAATCTGCAAGACCAGAGTAAGAAGATACCAGTGCACACCCATACTAATTTAAATATAGCACCATAAAGACCAATGTTAACATGCCATAAGCTACTATTGTTTACAGAAATTAATACATCCCTGAGGTATATAGACTTTAACTATTTGGAAGCGTAGCACTATTTTGCAGTATGTAACATGATGCATGATGTGTGTATTAAAGAGCAATAACATTATTTCACTGCTGCTGTGAGATTTGCAAATCACTCAGAGATCCGCAGTGTAATTTATCACTGTTATACAAGGAACCCTCACTATAGAATAATAAGATATGATTACCTCATATATATGCCGTATTTAAATGTAGAATAGGGTATTTAGGCTATTTATACTATGCTGAACATGTCACAAGTGTTTATTATGGTTGTGTCAGAGATAATACAGCAATAATGTATTAATGTGAGTGTGTGTGGTGTATAAGTTAATTTGTGTAAATAAATGGCAAACAACTCAATTAGATCACTACATTCACTGAAGTTGTTGGTCCTGGCCCTTTTTGCATTGTAATCCCCAAACTTTTTGCCTTCCTCTCTATTTTTCTGAACTTCAGCTTTGTCTGCATTAGGACTCTGGGCACTTCACCACTGCTAATCAGTGCTAACGTGCATTTGCTCTCTCCTCTAAAACATGGTATGATTGGGTTCTCCAAGATTGTCATATTTGACTTTCTAATAAGCCCCTTGTACAGTGCACTACACATGCCCAGGGTCTATAAATCAAATGCTACTAGTGGGCCTCCAGCACTGATTGTGCCACCCACATGAGTATCTATGAAAACCTGTCCAAGTCAGAGCTTCTGTGTGCAGTTTTAAACTGCCATGTCCAACTGGCAAGTACACCTACTTGCCAGGTCTAAACCTTTCCTTTTACTACATGTAAGGCACCCCTAAGGTAGACCCCAGGTAGCCACTGGGCAGGGTATTTAAAAGGTAGGGCATGCGCTTTTGAGATTTACATGTCCTGGAAGTGAAATACTGCTAAATTAATTTTTCACTACAGCAAGGCCTATCTCCCCCATAAGTTAGCATTGGATCTGCCTTGTAACACTTTACAAGTGTTTCTTACAATTGGGATCATATAGAAAATTGGAGTTTGGAGGTTCTGGACTCACAATTTAAAACCACACCTTTTAGTGAAGTTGGTTTTTAAAGTCCAAGATTGAAAATGCCACTTTTAGAAACTTGGCATTCTCTTAATTTAACCAATCTGTGCCTCTGCCTGTCCGAAGAATACATGTCTGAGTCAGGATGACAGCTGGGCATTCAAGTCAAGTCAAGTCATAAAATTTGTATAGCGCACTACATACCCAGCGGGTTTCAAGGCGCTTAGGAGGGGAGGAGGATTATTTGTCAAATATCCACGTTTTAAGCTGCTTTCTGAACGCTAGGTGGTTCTGGGTGAGGCGAAGGTAAGCGGGGAGTGAGTTCCATGTCTTAGCAGCCAGGTATGAAAAGGATCTGCCTCCCATGGTGGTCTTGTTAATGCGAGGTAACGTGGCGAGGGCTTGGCTGGAAGAGCGTAGTTGGCGGGAGGGGGTGTAGAAGGACAGTCGAGAGTTGAGGCAATCTGGTCCGATGTCGTAGAGTGATTTGTGTGCGTGGGTAAGCAGACGGAAAGTGATCCTCTTATTGACGGGTAGCCAGTGGAGGTCTTTAAGGTGACCAGAGATGTGTTCGTTGCGTGGGATGTCTAATATGAGCCTGGCTGAGGCGTTTTGGATTCGTTGGAGTTTCTTCTGGAGTTTAGCGGTGGTGCCAGCGTAGAGGGTGTTTCCGTAGTCCAGCCGGCTCGTGACCAGAGCGTGGGTGACTGTTTTCCTTGTTTCGGAGGGGATCCAGCGAAATGTTTTTCTGAGCATGCGAAGAATGTTGAAGCAGGAAGAGGATACGGCGCTGACTTGTCTGTTCATTGAGAGTGAAGAATCCAGGATGACGCCAAGGTTCCGTGCGTGGTCTGTCGGGATGGGTGCTTTTCCAAGGGCTTCCGGCCACCAAGAGTCGTCCCATGCAGAGGGGGATGTACCTAAGATGAGGACTTCTGTTTTGTCTGAGTTCAGTTTCAGACGACTTTGTTTCATCCATTCGGCAACTTCTTTCATTCCTTCGTGTAGGTTAGTTTTGGCGGTGCTGGGGTCATTGGTGAGAGAAAGGATCAGTTGAGTGTCGTCCGCGTAAGAGATGATGTTGAGGTTGTGTTGGCGTGCGATGGCCGCGAGGGGGCTCATGTATACGTTGAAGAGGGTGGGGCTGAGTGAGGATCCTTGTGGTACGCCGCAAATGACTTCAGAGGCCTCGGACTTGAATGGAGGAAGGCGGACTCTCTGGGTTCTTCCGGTGAGGAACGAGGTGATCCATTCAAGTGCTTTTCCTTGAATTCCGATGTTATTGAGGCGTTGTAAGAGGGTGCTGTGGCAGACTGTGTCGAATGCTGCAGAGAGGTCGAGGAGGATGAGGGCGACTGTGTCTCCATTGTCCAGTAGAGTTCGAATGTCGTCTGTTGCTGCGATGAGGGCGGTCTCAGTGCTGTGTTTTGCTCGGAAGCCAGATTGTGAGGAGTCGAGGGATTTGTTGGCTTCGAGGAAAGCGGCGAGCTGGTTGTTGACAGCTTTCTCGATGACTTTGGCCGGGAATGGAAGAAGCGAGATGGGGCGGTAATTTTTGAGTTCGGTGGGGTCTGCTGTTGGTTTTTTCAGAAGGGCGGTGAGTTCAGCGTGTTTCCAGTCTTCAGGGAAGGTAGCGGAGTTGAAGGAGCAGTTGATGACGTCTCGGAGGTGCGGTGCTATGACGGAGTCTGCTTTGTTGAAGATGTGGTGAGGGCAAGGGTCTGTGGGGGATCCTGAGTGGATGGAGTTCATCATGCGGATGGTGTCCTCAGTGGAGATTGGGTTCCAAGCGTTAAGGGTGTTCACTGGGGGAGGAGGTTCAGCAGATGGTAGGGTGGGTTGGTTTCCGGGTTGGTTGTCAAAGCTGTTGTGGATGTCTGCAATCTTGTTGTGGAAAAAAGAGGCTAGGGAGTCGCAGAGGGTTTGAGAGGGGGTGATGTCGTTGGAGTTGGCCGAGGGATTGGAAAATTCCTTGACGATGTTGAAAAGTTCCTTGCTGTTGTGGGCGTTGTTGTCAAGTCGATCCTTGAATGCTGTTTTCTTGGCTTTTCGGATCAGTTGGTGGTGAGTGCGGGTGGCGCTTTTGAAGGCGTCCTTGGTGCTGGTGGTTGGGTCTTTTTTCCAGGCCATTTCGAGGGAGCGGCAGAACTTCTTGGACTTCTTGAGATCGTCGTTGAACCATGAGGCCTTCTTGCTGCCAGGTTTGCTTTGACGTCTTTTCAGTGGAGCTAAGGTGTCGGCGGTGTTGGACAACCATAGGGTGAGGTTGGCGGCGGCTTCGTTGGCGTTAGAAGAGAGGGCTGGGGAGTTTCGAAGGAGCGATGCGGAGATTTGGTCCGTGGTGATTTTGTTCCAGTTTCTTTGCAGGGTAGGTTGAGAGTGGTTGATGGGTTTCGGCTTGTTGTAGGTGAAGTGAACGCAGCTGTGGTCGGTCCATAGGAGATCTGTAGTGTGGCTGAAGGAGACATGATTGCTGGATGTGAAGATGGGGTCGAGTGTGTGACCTGCGATGTGGGTGGGGGAAGTGACTAGTTGTTTAAGTCCGAGGTTGGCGAGGTTGTCCAAGAGGGTGGTGGTGTTGCGGTCGTTTATCTTTTCAAGGTGAAAGTTGAGGTCTCCCAGAAGGATGTATTCTTTGGAGGGGAGCGCGTGAGGAGTGACGAAGTCCGCGATGTCTTCACTGAATTTTGCGCGGGGTCCTGGTGGTCTGTAGAGGAGGGTGCCTCTGAGTGTGGTCTTGGGGTCGATGTGGATCTGGAAATGAAGGTGTTCAGAGTTTCCGAGATTGACGTCAGAGCTGGTTGAGATGTGGATGGATTTCTTATGGACGATAGCGATTCCTCCTCCTGTGTGGCCGGTGCGGTCCTTGCGTATGATCTTATAGTCTTCAGGGATGGCAATGGTGATGTCTGGGGCGGAGGAGGCGTTCATCCATGTTTCTGTTAGGAAGGCGACGTCTGGAGAGATGGTGTCTAGTAGATTCCATAGGTCGATGGCGTGTCTGTGGACCGATCGAGTGTTGAGAAGGATGCATTGTAGGTGGTTGGGATCGGGACTCTGTGGTGTGGTCGTAGCGGAGATGTTGTCGGTGCCGCTGAATTTGCAGGAGAAGCAGGAGAAAGGTCCATGGGTGTGTCCAGGAGCGGCTTGGACGCAGTTGGGGGAGCGGCCGGGGTTAAGGGCTAGGAGGGTGGAGGCATCGTAGGTAATGCGGGAGGGCTGGGCAGCGTGAGGGGCAAGGAGTCTGGCGCTGGGCGCGGTCCAGGCGCGGACGGGCGTAGACGGGCTTACCTTTGGCGCACCTTCGGCGTGTACGTAGCGCGTGGACGCTGCGCGTGGGTGCATCTGTCCATAAATGGATAGGGGGGGGGGAGGGGGCGGGGGAGGGACAGCTGGGAGGCCGAGGGCGGGGTGTATGTCTGAGCAGGGAGGCGCCACAACAAACGTGATGAAGCAAATGGCTGCTAGCAGAGTAGCAGACTAACCAGGTAGGAATGGCCAGTACTGCTGAAAGCAATGCGAGGCACAAACTTGAGATGCAGGCGCTACGATGTCAGAGCACTAGAGGTGGCACAGTTACAAAATATGAGCAATGCAAGGCACAAACAATTGATTAATGCAGGCGCTGCGATGCCAGAGCGCTACAAGCAGCACAGTTACAGCTAATCAGCAATGCGAGGCACAAATCTGTCTGCAGCCCAAGCGCTACGATACCACTGCAGGCGGGTGAGGAGCTGCGTGGGGGAGCGGCCGTCTCAGGAGGAATCCGGACGGTCACAGAGGAGATGGCGGAGGGTCAGGGCAGAACACTCAGTGGGGGGGAGGGACAGCTGGGAGGCCGAGGGCGGGGTGTATGTCCGAGCAGGGAGGCGCCACAACAAACGTGATGAAGCAAATGGCTGCTAGCAGAGTAGCAGACTAACCAGGTAGGAATGGCCAGTACTGCTGAAAGCAATGCGAGGCACAAACTTGAGATGCAGGCGCTACGATGTCAGAGCACTAGAGGTGGCACAGTTACAAAATATGAGCAATGCAAGGCACAAACAATTGATTAATGCAGGCGCTGCGATGCCAGAGCGCTACAAGCAGCACAGTTACAGCTAATCAGCAATGCGAGGCACAAATCTGTCTGCAGCCCAAGCGCTACGATACCACTGCAGGCGGGTGAGGAGCTGCGTGGGGGAGCGGCCGTCTCAGGAGGAATCCGGACGGTCACAGAGGAGATGGCGGAGGGTCAGGGCAGAACACTCAGTGGGGGGGAGGGACAGCTGGGAGGCCGAGGGCGGGGTGTATGTCCGAGCAGGGAGGCGCCACAACAAACGTGATGAAGCAAATGGCTGCTAGCAGAGTAGCAGACTAACCAGGTAGGAATGGCCAGTACTGCTGAAAGCAATGCGAGGCACAAACTTGAGATGCAGGCGCTACGATGTCAGAGCACTAGAGGTGGCACAGTTACAAAATATGAGCAATGCAAGGCACAAACAATTGATTAATGCAGGCGCTGCGATGCCAGAGCGCTACAAGCAGCACAGTTACAGCTAATCAGCAATGCGAGGCACAAATCTGTCTGCAGCCCAAGCGCTACGATACCACTGCAGGCGGATGAGGAGCTGCGTGGGGGAGCGGCCGTCTCAGGAGGAATCCGGACGGTCACAGAGGAGATGGCGGAGGGTCAGGGCAGAACACTCAGTGGGGGGGAGGGACAGCTGGGAGGCCGAGGGCGGGGTGTATGTCCGAGCAGGGAGGCGCCACAACAAACGTGATGAAGCAAATGGCTGCTAGCAGAGTAGCAGACTAACCAGGTAGGAATGGCCAGTACTGCTGAAAGCAATGCGAGGCACAAACTTGAGATGCAGGCGCTACGATGTCAGAGCACTAGAGGTGGCACAGTTACAAAATATGAGCAATGCAAGGCACAAACAATTGATTAATGCAGGCGCTGCGATGCCAGAGCGCTACAAGCAGCACAGTTACAGCTAATCAGCAATGCGAGGCACAAATCTGTCTGCAGCCCAAGCGCTACGATACCACTGCAGGCGGGTGAGGAGCTGCGTGGGGGAGCGGCCGTCTCAGGAGGAATCCGGACGGTCACAGAGGAGATGGCGGAGGGTCAGGGCAGAACACTCAGTGGGGGGGAGGGACAGCTGGGAGGCCGAGGGCGGGGTGTATGTCCGAGCAGGGAGGCGCCACAACAAACGTGATGAAGCAAATGGCTGCTAGCAGAGTAGCAGACTAACCAGGTAGGAATGGCCAGTACTGCTGAAAGCAATGCGAGGCACAAACTTGAGATGCAGGCGCTACGATGTCAGAGCACTAGAGGTGGCACAGTTACAAAATATGAGCAATGCAAGGCACAAACAATTGATTAATGCAGGCGCTGCGATGCCAGAGCGCTACAAGCAGCACAGTTACAGCTAATCAGCAATGCGAGGCACAAATCTGTCTGCAGCCCAAGCGCTACGATACCACTGCAGGTGGGTGAGGAGCTGCGTGGGGGAGCGGCCGTCTCAGGAGGAATCCGGACGGTCACAGAGGAGATGGCGGAGGGTCAGGGCAGAACACTCAGTGGGGGGGAGGGACAGCTGGGAGGCCGAGGGCGGGGTGTATGTCCGAGCAGGGAGGCGCCACAACAAACGTGATGAAGCAAATGGCTGCTAGCAGAGTAGCAGACTAACCAGGTAGGAATGGCCAGTACTGCTGAAAGCAATGCGAGGCACAAACTTGAGATGCAGGCGCTACGATGTCAGAGCACTAGAGGTGGCACAGTTACAAAATATGAGCAATGCAAGGCACAAACAATTGATTAATGCAGGCGCTGCGATGCCAGAGCGCTACAAGCAGCACAGTTACAGCTAATCAGCAATGCGAGGCACAAATCTGTCTGCAGCCCAAGCGCTACGATACCACTGCAGGCGGGTGAGGAGCTGCGTGGGGGAGCGGCCGTCTCAGGAGGAATCCGGACGGTCACAGAGGAGATGGCGGAGGGTCAGGGCAGAACACTCAGTGGGGGGGAGGGACAGCTGGGAGGCCGAGGGCGGGGTGTATGTCCGAGCAGGGAGGCGCCACAACAAACGTGATGAAGCAAATGGCTGCTAGCAGAGTAGCAGACTAACCAGGTAGGAATGGCCAGTACTGCTGAAAGCAATGCGAGGCACAAACTTGAGATGCAGGCGCTACGATGTCAGAGCACTAGAGGTGGCACAGTTACAAAATATGAGCAATGCAAGGCACAAACAATTGATTAATGCAGGCGCTGCGATGCCAGAGCGCTACAAGCAGCACAGTTACAGCTAATCAGCAATGCGAGGCACAAATCTGTCTGCAGCCCAAGCGCTACGATACCACTGCAGGCGGGTGAGGAGCTGCGTGGGGGAGCGGCCGTCTCAGGAGGAATCCGGACGGTCACAGAGGAGATGGCGGAGGGTCAGGGCAGAACACTCAGTGGGGGGGAGGGACAGCTGGGAGGCCGAGGGCGGGGTGTATGTCCGAGCAGGGAGGCGCCACAACAAACGTGATGAAGCAAATGGCTGCTAGCAGAGTAGCAGACTAACCAGGTAGGAATGGCCAGTACTGCTGAAAGCAATGCGAGGCACAAACTTGAGATGCAGGCGCTACGATGTCAGAGCACTAGAGGTGGCACAGTTACAAAATATGAGCAATGCAAGGCACAAACAATTGATTAATGCAGGCGCTGCGATGCCAGAGCGCTACAAGCAGCACAGTTACAGCTAATCAGCAATGCGAGGCACAAATCTGTCTGCAGCCCAAGCGCTACGATACCACTGCAGGCGGGTGAGGAGCTGCGTGGGGGAGCGGCCGTCTCAGGAGGAATCCGGACGGTCAATGTGAATTCACTCTAGACAGTCACACACAAAGGGAGCTGAGGAGTGTTCTGCTTATCCTGATGACCCATCACCAGGTTGATGTGTCTTACTGCACTCGAGTGGTGAGAGGATTTGACACTTGCATTTGAATAGGGCTATGCCCGCCCCACACAAGGTAGCTGCATACCCCTGTAGTGTGTCTGGAGCCAGGGCCAGAAAAGGCAGGGTTTCCCTACCTCAAAGACAAAAATGGGTATACGTACTGGCCCTCTGGCACCATATACTCAGAACACTTCTGGACTGAAGAAATTCCGTCGGGAAGAAGAGCTGTAGCGCTGCCAGGGGGGACTGTCACTTTGCTGCTTGCATTGTTGTGTGGGCCAGCTACCTGCTGCTTCTTGCCTGGGAGTAGGAAGACTGGACGTTGCTTGCTACATCCTGCTTTTTAAGGTTCTACAAGGGCTTGACTGAGCTTGCCTCCTGTTGCTGAAGTCTCAGGGACATCAAAGACTTCACCTGCATCTGGCGACCAGCACCTGGGCTCCTCTGCTGGTAGTCCTGACCTGCCAAGTAGTGGTGCCACACCGAGTCCTGAGCCCTTGGAGGTTAAATTGGTGCTACAACTAAGAAACAGGTGCACCAACTCCAAATTTACAGTTCAGTAACGTTGCATCCCTGCGAAACTGATGAATTGCAGCTGCCTGCTCTAAAGCCTTGGACACCGATCGCTGAGGGTATGACACCACAACCTCGACTTCAATGAAGCCCTGCTGTCTTTGCTGCAGTGCCTCTGATGAACTGCTTCAGTGTGAGTCTCGACAACGTGCCACCAACACCAACATCAGTGGTGCACCGTCTTAACTACGACGAATCCTGGCCCTGTGTGAATCTCGATCGACACATCACCTCTTGTCCAACAGTTTTACTTTAATGCCAAAAAATCGACGCTTCACACTCTCGACATTGACACATCATCGACACTGCATCACCTTTAGGAACCAAAACCTTGTACAGCAACTGACGCATCACCTTCTCTGAGCAACACATCGTTCTAGATTGGCAAAGCTGAAACAATCCTGCACCACCTTAAGGAACCGATGCCTCACCTGCATCCGCAATGCCTCACCTCCTTTGCGTGATGCATCATCCTTGATTTCCGACACATTCAAGGTACAGTAAGGGGGGTCTCTTGTGATTACTGTCCCTGGCCCATGCTCAATCGCAGTTGGACTGAACATTTGGATGTGTCCTGCTTAAGCTTGACCAGACAGCCCCAGTTTGAGCTAAAGACTTCTAAACATTGCATTTTTATTTAATCTTTGAAAATTCATATCTTGGCTTGTGCATATTGGAGTTGTGTTGCTTTGGTCTTGTTTTACTCAGATAAATATTGGCTATTTTTCTAAACTGGGGTGTTTTCACTGTGTTACTGTGTGTGTGTGCTGTGTGTGTGTGTACACATTTGCAAACATTGCCTCTTTATTTTAGCCTGAATGCTCTGAGCCAAGCTACTAGAGGGTGAGTACAGGTAACCTTAGTGTGTACTACACTTACCCAGACTAGAGTGTGGGTCCCTACTTGGAGAGGGTGCTAACCACTCCCAGTTAGAGAACCCATTTCTAGCAGAAATGATCTGCAAATGCCACATAAATAAATGTATGTTGTAGATAAAATTGTTCTGGTAATAATACTGTTTATTTATCGAGATCTCTTAAAGGGCAACAAAATTATTTTGACTACTTGAATAGTTGCACCAGACCCTAAAATTATCATGGATGTCTGGGACTTCTTAGCACCCACTTATATGTCAGAAGAGAGCTAATTCTAATAAATAGAGTATACAATATCATTTAAGTTTGAAAATGTATGTGAAATATAAGGAGAATAAGAATTCAAAATTTGGAAGAAATAAATTACTGCCTCCTGCAACCATATCCTCTGCATGCCTCTCGGGTAGACGCCATTGGCAGACCAAAATATCCTGGCATCTGTTGCTTGACCACCAATGTTTCCATTTTAATTAAATGGAAAGAGAGACACTACAGCTACAAAAATATGCGGAAATTACCTTCCTTTTTCAGGATCATCAGTTAGGATCCATGCTTGAAAGGTGGACTGAATCCATCCAAGCAAACAACGGAAAGGTGACCCTCATCTTCCTGTTTGAACGCAAGAAAGCTTTTGTGGTGCCAACAGACTTCTTAAAAGTTTTTGGGACTTATTTATGAAGGCCTGAGTCACTTTTGCGCCGCTGTTGTGTCATTTATAGTGGTGCAGTGGTGGCGTACATAATGCTCCATGTTCCGACATATTTCCAAAGTGATGCATCTAGGCAGATGTGTCACTTCGCAAATCCCTGTGCTACTTTATACCTGCGTCAGGTATAATGTATGCAGGGTGGGCGTTCCCTCCGCAAGAAAGGGTTGTAGAAGTGGGGAAGTGAAATCTATGAGATTTCTCTGTGCCACTTCTGGGACGCCAATGCATTAAACCTTGCAGCTGCTTCATGGCAGTCGTAAAGGTGATGCAGGCCCTTTCACATGGGGCTTGCCCCTTGTGAAAGGAACATTGTTGGAGTTGCGCCACACTTCCAACACAACTCCAGCAATGCGCCACTTTTGTGCTGACAGATACGTCAGTAATACTGACGTATCTGTCATTCCTTGCGACAGGATGTGCCATGCAGTAAATATGACGCATCATTCGTGTCGCAGGGAGGGTGAACTGAGAAGTGTTGCAACGCTGCTTTCATGCAGCAATGCAACACTTCTCATAAATTAGGCCCTTTGGAGAGGGGAATACTGCTGAAAAGCCTCAAAGTTTGTGCGGGCTTCTAGATCTGCCATGTAGTAGATCCTTTCCATTCAAAAACAGCCCAAACTTTCAGATTCTGTCAATGGAATCATCAACATCCAAAGTATCATTCTTAAAGCCACAGACATATCTCTACCTTGCCCTGCTATTTAATATCCATGTAAACCATTTAACATGGATGTTAGAACAGTAATAGGTGCACCTCCAACTGTACACTCTCAGAGCCAAGATTTACTGCTGGTTGAAAAACTAGGCAAACATGTGGCTTGATTAGACTATATGTTCTACTAAATAAAAGTGAAAGACCTCAGCTTTGACTAACCCAAGAAATTTATACTAATTCTTGCCCTCCTAGAAGCATATTATCAATTACTGCCAATTACTGCTTCTTAGAGTATAAATGCTCCTACACACCTCACAAAATGTAAGAGATGCTAGAGTGCTGTTCGATACTGACTTAATGTTCACACCTAAACAATACCTTGGTGAAGCTGTCAACCTGGAGTCATCATTAATTAAATTATTTGTGGGTTTCTAAAGCACTAGAATCGACTCCCGAAGGAGTATCTCTGCGCTGTAGACCGCTTCGGAACCCGTCCTGGCTTTCCCTGTGAGATGGTCCCTACTGGGTATCTCCAAGGTGAAACCAGGCATCCCCGGCGTATGTGGGGGGCCGTTGTGGAGATGAGGCAAGCTAATGCCCAGAGTTGCTGAGTGTGATCCCTCGTTAGAGTAGGCACCGAGGCGAGAATTATAGAGTCCGCTGACCCTGGTCCTCGACGGGAATAGAACCCTGGTCCTGGGCTGTCCTCTGCTTCCGGGTCTGCCGCCTCTAACCAGTGAGCCACACCACTCCATCATTGCCCTAGAAAATTCTTCTGCTTCTCAAGTCTGACTACAGAGTGGTGTAGATGGCTGCCCTGGTGTGGCTGCACTTAAGCCCTTTTTTGAGTCCCCCAGTATTTAACAATCCTGTGTGCTACCACCTTCTTTTTCAGGAATTACAGGTGATGCAATGTTCCCACACCCGCTAATTACCAGGTTTTCTGAGGACCATACCTTCACAAAAAAAGTCCCAGTGAACGTACTCATTTTGGTGTGGAAAGCACCAACATTACTGCCAGACAGCCAAGGCTACAAATTGAGGCAGCCATAATGTATATGAACCTACCAATATGCATCCACGGTGAAATAGCCTTGAAAATGATCCACCTACCAAAACCTGCTTAATGTGAGAATCATTTCCAAACTTCTGTACATCACACACAACTAATCAACCAATTAGTCTTCAAATCACTCTAACGAGCACACTTTAAGTATTATGGAAGGCCTAGAGGCTAAAGCGAACACCGGGCTTTCAAGTGAGCATCACAAAGTGGGGGAGCAGTAACTGAAAACCATCAGACAGATGATATTCTCTGGGGTCTGAGTGGACCCCATCTTTCCTCCCAGCTGTTTCTCCCCCAAAACTCTGTCGAATTCTCCTGTATACTGAAGTGGCTTAAAGTTTGCATGCATTGCTCTATAAAACTTCAAAATAAATACACATCTCTAAATGTTATGTGCGGTTGTGCCGGACCCATTTTTAGAGTGTTGTGCTGGCCAATAACGTCACTTCACTAAGGGTACAGGGGTAATGTGACAGTCTGTATTTGAAAACACAGCTAATGCTACCAGAAGACAAACATTTGAAGAGTCCCTTTATTAGTCATTTTCAATCTAACCTCTCCCAATATTTATAGAGGGGCTGCAGCACCTCCCGCGCCCGTAGTTCCAGCACCACTGAGTGTGTCAGAGTAGGTAAGGGGATACAGGAAAAAGTAGTTCATACTAGAAGCGTATAGATTACTAACTTTAGCAAGCAGCAAATGCGAACTAAAAACATTTAGTGTCAAAAACTCCTCGACACAAAACAAATTGGTCTCATACAAGAAATGAGGGCAAAAAACATCCAAGACGCAAACCGAAGTGAAAAAGTGACAGCAAAGCTTACATTCTTTGAAAACCATATATTTCTAAACACAGTCTACTGTATGCTGTCGACAGTGATACCACTTTTTGGACCAGCAAAATCAACGTAACACAAAGAGGGTATTTTTGTTGTTTGCGCTCAGGACGAGACATGTCTCCTCTTAAGTAGTAAGTACAGCCTCTTGTTTTCATCTGAAGATGGCACCTGTGTGGTCTTCGGGGCAGAGGAACAACATAACCATTGTACTGAAGTCGTTGAACCAATAAAAGACATCCTCCTTCAACATGCCACATTTTTGCTTTGACTGAGGTGGCAAAAGAAGAATGGCGAAACATATATCAACACACAGCTTTACCGCCGCAGGCTTCCCAAGAATGCACACAGGTAGGGGGTGTATGGCACTAATAAGCTGCCGAGCTGAGACTCTTGTGACCTGGGTTCTAATCCTGATGTTGACATTTTGTGATTCGGAGCAACTGACTTCATCTCCCTATGCCGGAAAATGTGGACATAATTTACAAAAAATATGAATGGGTATAATATGGATTGTATGCATTAGAGATTTAATCTACGGAGGTTTTCCACTGTATAGTGCTTGTAGTAGAAATGTTTTGTTTAAAATTACATGCATATCTAAGTAAACTATTGAGACATTTTAGGGATTGAAAAACATTATGCTCCTTTTTAGGTTTCGGCTACCGTCCCACTGCGTGAGCAGTGGGTGGGCGGAGCCGAAATCTTTTGTCTCTACATATGGGCTTTGGTCCCGCCTTGTCTTCCATTGGCTAGCTCCATAAATGGAGGCTAGCCATTGGGAGGCAGAGGCTGTCAATCGCGTTTTCTCTCGAAAACGCGATTCGGGGGCGTTTCTGGTGCTTTTTTTAAGCCCCGCCCCTTTGTCCCGGGCCGCGCTGCGATTGGCTGCCGGCCCGGGACACCCCCGTGACGTCATTCCCGGGCCGCGCTGTGATTGGCTGCCGGCCCGGGACACCCCGTGACGTCAGCCAATCACAGCGCGGCCGGGACCCTCCTTGAACAGTGTGAAATGGGCTGTGTCTGTGGTAAGGCTGGGCTGTGCCGGCGCTGCACAGAGTGGCGCGTTACTGGTTCTGTACGGAGACTGTGGTATGTCTAATGACTGGGACACTTTCCATGTGGCGTGTACCGATGTACAGGACCAGAGGCTTCGCATTCCCATCGAACCGAGCATTGATGGGAAGTGGGGGGGAGGGAGAAGGTGCCGACATAGCCCCAGCCACGCCCCTCCCCTCGGTGCTGGTGGGTTCTGCCTGTGGAGGATGTGCGGATGGTATTTGCTGCCGGGGGCCCCTCCCCTGCCTTCCTGTCCATGCCTCACGGCTGGGAGCGTGTCTTGCTGTGTCACCGAGGCGTTCCTGTAACTTCCTCAGGGCGCACAGACCGTGTGATCGCAGCCTGCACTGGACACACTGGGGTGCACCTCCCAATGAGAGTGAACCCCGAGACGGACAAGGGCCGGGACTGGAGTATGACAACGAGGCAGCGCGCCCCCTTGTGAGAGGGGCTGGAGATTGACCCCAGAAGAGTGCCTGGAGTCCCCTGCGCCCCCATCGCTGCATCCACCTCCCAGGACAGAGCTGCAGCCCAGAACTGACCTGCAGCGTGCCCGACCCCCCCTCCCCCGTCTGAGCCTGCAGTGTGCCCCCCAGGACAGACCCGGAGGATGCTGAGTTCCTTGCTTCGGCAAAACCACTGCATCAGCAGGGGTGTCAAGTAAGTGTCTCCAGAGTAGAATGCCGGTTTTAGGCTCACCGTGTACTCACTTTTCAAAGGTGCATGTTCTGTCTCGGGGTACACCTCCTTTCACATGGCTCTTTCAGCATACGTGTGCCAACTTTTTATTCTCCTTTGCCTGTCCCCGGTGGCACGGCTATGTAGTATGTACAGTGAGACTACATTTACCTCAGATTGTTTCTTGCATTTGTCTGTCTGGTCTCGTGGTGTTTTAAACGACCTGGGAGGTCTCCCGCAGCTGAAAAGATGCGCCGCCACATCACAAAGACAACAACACTTTTCATGGGACTTGGAGGGCCATACTTCTGATTGGAGACACGAAACTACAAGTCCCAGAATGCAAAGAGTTAGACTTGGCTAAAACGCGACGACCAATTGTTTGAAGGTGTCACACACATGACGGGCATGTCTTGGGCCTCTTCCACTTGACCAAGGTGTATAAGCCTTTGCATCTCACCTGTGGTCAAGGTTCAATTTGACCACAGGTCTCCATGAATGCTTTTTTTTCGTCGTAGGCTTTACATTTCCTTAACAACTTCCTGGTATCGCACCTGCGAACACCCCGTTCAGCGTGCGCAGGGCACGAGCTTCTCTTGTAAGCCGAGGCCTCGCGGCCCCTCTCTCCGGCGGGTCTGAACGTGTCTCCTCCAGCCAGAGGCAGTGTGCCTCTGCCTCCCTTGGCAGTGCACGCAGGGAGGGGTGCATGGATGCGCGAGGCTCGGCCTGGCCCATGTGAGGACATGGGGGTGGGCGGGTTTGCCTCGCGCGGGGCCAGTTGCAGGATAGGAGTGAGGCCTTGAGGGTACGTTCTCCAGACTATGGGTCTTGGGGGAAGATGGCGGGGTGGGAATGTTGACCTTCCTGGACTCTACCTGACCAGGTGAAACTTGAAGTGAGTGGAGGGGCTGGAGAGTGTATCTCGCCCCCTCCCCCCCCAAGAGGGGGGGGGACCCACCTCCCGTTATACACACTAAGGCTTTGCCCTGTGGCCCCTGGTGGGCTGTTAAAAGGAGTGGTGGTAGTGACGCCCAGGGGCAGGGGTCGCCTTTCATGCAATCCCTCTGGTGCAAAAGGACTGGGCCTGGCCAGCCTCAGGCAGGGGCGAGGGACTGTTGAAAGGAGGTCCTCCTCCTGGAATCCCCAGCACTTCGGCCCGGAGGCATGGGCCTGCCCACCTGCCTCCCAGACAGATGCAGCATTTGGCACGTGTGACACATTCACCATGTACGGCTTTTTAGGCGCCATCTGCCTTGTCACTTTGTGCCGCCCCCCCAAGCATAACAAATAGATACATATATACACACCTGCCTTTTATTTAGCCCGGTTCATCAATTGGTCTGTTCAAGTGTCATTCACATTTTTCTCCTGCCCTCCACAGCATATATAGTATCGGGCAGTTGTTCAGCCCTCTTCCTACACTGGTTGTCTTGCACTCTGTGACACATTTCGCATGGCCCCGTGTGCACAACCGCATGAAAAGCAGTGCAGTTTCAGGGCCTGGCTGGTGTACCTGGGTCACCCCTTTACTATTACTTTATTTTAGTGTTTTTGTAATTGTTTTGCATTATAAATATGCTTGTACTGAATAAATGCTAAACAATGCAATGTCTTGGCGTTGCCAGTGCTTGTTTGAGTTGTGTGGGCCTGTGGGTAGAACCACCTCCAGTCCCGGGAATGATGCATCACACTGAGCAAGTCCGGAAGAGAGGCCTGCCCCTGCCAGTGTGCACGCCTGGCCCTGTGGCCTGGAGATTCCTGACAGTGCAGGTGCACGTGCCAGGAATGTGAGAGGGGAGGGCTCAGAGCGGGCAGGCCAGGGGGCAATACGCTGACAGTTATTGACGGGCGGCACTTTACGGCCGGGATGAGCTATTGACTTTTGGAACTGGGAAACTTGAAAGCTGTGCTGCTGTGCACACTTGCTTTGTGTGTTGTGCCTGTTATTCTTAAGATACATTTTAGGTAACAGAGATCTGAAGTTTTCTACGTCCATTCTCGAGTAGCTCATACAGTCCTGATTTTTTCACAACATAATTTTATTGTTGACAGCCTGAGCCAATATAACAAAGGCCTTATAGGGCACCCAGAGTATGTACGCAGGGTAAATTACATGAAGGTCGACTTTTCCAACAACAATGAAGGATGGATTGCACACTAAATATATTGCAGGAAAAAATAGGAAGTGAAAAGAATAAGAAAGAGAGAAAATAAACAACATTGCCACAATACCTCCGTTCAACAAATACAATTCTGAATATAGGGGGAAAAGTTTGCCACCCATAGTTACATCTAACAGTAGCACTACTTAAATGTTGGTCGACTGGTGTCATAGCAGTGGTTCCTCAGCGTTGGGCGCACCGTCCTGATTTTTAGCTCTACAAAGTGTGAGCTGTCTGGTTGTGGAAGACCTATTGCGGACCATACCAGAAACTTACAGTGGGCTTAGAGCCCTCCCATTGCTTTACATAGGTTGGCTTAATTGTCACTTTCATGTGCTTACTTCTTAATTAAAGGCCTGCCTTCCCCTTCTTCTATTTGTTCTTCCCCTGGAGCATATCCCCTTTACCATGATTTAGATTTTAAGGGTTATACCCTTTCACTGCTTATATTTAGGGAACTATTAGGTTTCGCCTGGCGTCCGCTGCGCAGCAGCGTTCGCGCAGGCGAAAACGTTGGTGCCTTTGTCACGCCTCTAACTTCCATTGGCTAGCTCCATAAATGGAGGCTAGCCATTGGAAGTGAGATCTGTCCGTCATGGTCCGAGGCGATTCGCGGGCGTTCCGGCGAGGTTTTTCTCATCCTGCCCCTTTTCTCACGTCATGCGGCTGTGGGCGTGTTTTTTTTTTTCTCCCGTGATGTTTTCGTCTTTTTTGGAAGTGCCTTTAGCCGGAGTGGTCAGCGAGATTTACGTTGCCAGGAAGTTGTTGTTATTTTCGATCAGGTAAGCAGCATTTTGTTTATAATTTGGCTCAGTGTTGTGAATGTTTGTGTGTGCACAGTATGCTTGTAACAGATATTTTTTTTATTTGAGATTTATTTTGGCTCGTCTTTTAGTCTCGTGTATCCCGTCTTATGTCGTCTCCCCTTTGTGTGTCTCGTTGCTGTGTTTGTGCGTGTATCCTGTCTCGTCTATCCCGTCTCATGTTGTCTGTTTGTTTTTAAATTTTTAGGTTTCGCCTCCGTGTGCCTGTTAACCCGTCCCCCCTCCCGCTGTCCGTGAGCCCGTTCGCCCGCCCCCCCTCCCGCTGTCCGCGGGCCCGTCCTACCCCAATGAAAAGGTAGCAAATGCGGCCACTTCGCATTGAAGCGGGAAGCAGGAAAGAAAGGGAGTTGTTTGACTTGGTGTCTGTTGTGGCAGCTGCTGGCTACCATCAGCCCCGCAGAGCTGCAGTTGTAAGCGTGAGACCCGTTGACGAAGGGGCACTGGACCTCTCTTCCGGTGGTCCTCGCTTGGTACAGTGATGGTGCTCACAAGACGCTCAGACGCAATAGCATCTTTCTGCCTGGCTGGTCTCCCTCGCCGAGCAGTGCCTAGATTCCGTTCGGCACGGCTGATTAGCTGACCACCAGCCAATACGAAGAGGCTCCTGCAAATAGTATCCAATAGCGCACGGTTCAGGAAGGGTGCACATCAGAGCAGCCGAGCACACCAGCAGGGGCTTATTTACGCCAGGACCAATGGGCATGAGGGGTCAACTTCACCTCCATTAGTGCCAATGTTTTATTACAAATGTATGTGAGGGGGCCCATTTTCTTCCTTAAACTAGTGCCCATGAAGCTCTTTCTACATCACTGCCCACACACCCTTGTTGACAGTCTGCCAGCCCTTCTTTCCATTTCATGGATTGCCACTTCCGGAAGCCCCACCGTCCATGATGCCTCCATCAAGCCAGGGGCCCGGGTAGAACAGTGACCCTGCAGACAGAGACTCCAGGTTCAAGTGCCACCTGGCCCAGTCTCAATCCGTGTACACAGACCACAAGGATCGGACTGGCCCGATTGGCTGGTCTGACAGATCAGTATAAGGGCCGTTTTTTTTTTTAGAAGTTTGTAGGCCTATTTATGTCGTGATGGGTACGTTTTTAGCGATGATCCCCTGCTATTACAACACACATTGGCCGCAGACAACACAGATGCATGCATGGAGCCTACCATATTTTTTTAAAGAACAGCCCAACGTTGCTTTCCTTCAATTTGTGATTTTGTGTACACACTTCTTATATTCTTTCCATGTGACAGTCGAAAGCATTTAAAGTGATTTTCAGTCCGTAGAATAGACTGCACTTTTTTTGTAATGTTTAGGTTAGCACTGTTGTGGTTCTGCTACAGTAGTTGGTAAAAAGAGGTTGTACATTTTGTATATTGCCTATTCCTTCTGCATTTTCATTTGTTATACTTTTTAGTTTTCGCCTGGCGTGTGTGCGTGTGGGGGACTCTGGGTGGGTGTGTGCGGCTCTGGGTGGGTGTGTGTGTGTGTGGGGGGGGCTCTGGGTGTGTGTGTGTGTGGGGGGGCTCTGTGTGGGGGGGGCTCTGGGTGTGTGGGGGGCTCTGGGTGTGTGGGGGGCTCTGGGTGTGTGTGGGGCTCTGGGTGTGTGTGGGGCTCTGGGTGTGTGTGTGGCTCTGGGTGTGTGTGTGGCTCTGGGTGTGTGTGTGTGGCTCTGGGTGTGTGGTAGTAATTGCTGTCTGCTGAGCTCGTCCGAAGGGTACAATAGGTCTCACATTGCGAGAGATTAAGCTAATGGCAATGTAAATGACAAAACCAACACATAAATACAAATTTTGTCATTTACAATGCCAAAAGCTCTAACTTTTCCAAAGGCGAAACCATTGCATTGTAAATGCTTGTTTATGTTCTCTGTGCAGTAAGAACACCGGAACAATGGACCTCTGCCTATGTTGAGAGGGTAGATTCAGTGTTACACGTCCCTGAAGCAGCAGGCCAATGACTAATATATTTTCCAACCATGACGTGGCAGTGTTTTGCACATGTTCAATTATGAACAACTGGTAAAAATAAGTTCCATAACACTGTCACAACATTTGCACAATGTTGAGTAAATGCATGTAGACAGCCATGCACCTGGAGTTAATTAGAGACTTAAGGCAATGCTACCCACATGAAATATCTTCCCATACAGAGCAGATGCATGCAAAGCGGTGGGCTGGGGGCTGAACTCGTCGCCTTGCATCAATAGTTATACCTTTTCATACTTCGCCTCTGGGCAAGTAAAGCGTTTGTTCATAGTGGAACAGCTGACAGAGATTTTGAAAACAAGCAGAGCCTGGAAGAATTACTACCAATGATACATTTGAGATGCCTGAAGGTTTACTCAGAGCCACAGATATGTTCAGAGTCCATGTCCTGTCTCTGTCAACAATATAGTAAAAACAAGCATTTTCAATGCAATCGGTCTCGCATTTGTGGGAGTTTAAGCTATTGGCATTGTAAATGACAATGCAATTTATTTATGTGATTTTAAAACCAACGCACATAAAAAAGGCATTGTTATTTATAATGCCATAGATTAAACTCTCACAAATGCAAGACCACTTTAATGGTGGCCCGCCCCTTTCGTTACACTCTGCTCGCCGTATTAGGTTACAGTGAGCAGCATGTAAAGAAATGGGGCGCTGCCAACATTAACGTATTCAGAAAAGGGGGTGGTGATGAACAGAGTGTCTGAATTAAGCAGACCACTCTTACCCAGTCCAAAGATCAGGGCTTGATCCATCACCGTTATTTAGCTCACTGCCCCATCCCAACTCAGAACCTGGCTATATGCAAATTAGTCTGTCCCTGGCCCAGTGCATCATGGGAACAGGGCAGACCAAACTACCAAGCCAATTCTTCACCAGAAAGGAGACAAGCTTCAAAACGTAACAACGTGCAATATGGGGTGCTTTCACCCAAAAAGAAAAAATAAATAAAGGTTTTGCAGCGCGGCCGCTAAAGTTAAAGAGGACCGTGCTGGAAAATTAAATAAATAAAAAAGCCTGTTTGCTATAGTTTAAGTGGACCACGCTTCAAATTAAATAAATGAATAAGCGCGGCCACTATAGTGAAAGAGGCCCCTCAGCCATTATGTTTAAAGATATAAAAGTGGGCGACGTGCTGCCTTGTAGGAAAGCACATTGTGGGTGGAATAGTGGAAGATCATTAAAGAAAATAGTGCTCACAGACCTGATAAAGCAGACCGTGTAACAACATAAGTAAAAAGTCCAGCCCAGTCCATATGGGAGATTACAAATTCGGAAAAGGAGGTACCAAGGATGGAATACTAAGCCTATTTATCAATCAAAAGCACGGATTTTGAAAGGACACTAACAGAAGCCAATTGAAAAGATGGCAGAAAATGGGCAGAGCTTCTATTCCATACCTTAATACAGCATGCCTAGCAGAGCAATACATGCACTGCCCAGACTCGATCTGAAAATACGAGCCAAAACAAGGCAAGTTAGGTAAAAATGGAGTGAAGCAAACACAAGTGTGCACATGCATCAAAGGAAATTGCATTCGCAAATGGGACGAATCGTAAAATTCGGCCGTTTGCGAATGCAATTTCCATTTTTGGGATGCAGTAACATTTTTGGATTTTTCGCAATTTAAGAAATCGCAAAATTGCGATTTCTTAAATTGCGATTGCATTTAAGGAATCTCAAATTGAGATTCCTTAAATGCAATGCATCAAACTTTTAAATTTTGCGAATTCGCAAATAAGGAGAGCAAATTACCATGAAGTTGACCTTCATGGTAATTTGCGAAAACTTTGAAAAATTTACTAAAGTGCATTTTTCAAAGTTCCATTTTACACACACACATGCCCTTGGGGCATGTGAGTGTGCAAAATGTACTTCTAAGCAGATTTCAGGGGTGCAACAGGGTGTCCTTTGGACACCCCTGCACCCTTGAAATTGTATTCTTAATTTGCGAATTTCTAATGGTGAATTGCAAATTAAGAATGTCTTTCCATTCATTCCTATGGGCCTCTAGGCCCATAGGAATGTATGGGGAAGTATTCCTTAATTGCGATTCTCAATTAGAGAGTCGCAATTAAGGAATATTAAGAAATCGCTATTTTTACAGCCATTTCTTGATGCATTGCAGTTTGCAATTCCTTAATTGCGATTCCTTCTTTTTCGCAATCAAGGAATCGCAAAATGCAATATTGATGCATG
The DNA here is from genome assembly GCF_964261635.1 of Lissotriton helveticus. Classification (NCBI taxonomy): domain Eukaryota; kingdom Metazoa; phylum Chordata; class Amphibia; order Caudata; family Salamandridae; genus Lissotriton; species Lissotriton helveticus. Next base: position 1,307,859,877 of record NC_136061.1, read on the forward strand.
AGCCTAAAGGAGATGATGGACAGAGCGCTGAAACTTTTCAGACACCCACCCCAGTCATAGATCTCCAATATTAAACCTATTTGTGAGGTGATTTCTGTTGAATATGGGCTTTTTCACTCATGCTTGGGTATGCTTGCATATAGTGAAGTAATGGGATGAGGAATGTTTAGGGAGGTAATTTCTGGATTACTTACCAGTAATGTTGATTTATTTTGATTCCTATTCCTTGTCCCTCCCCCCTCACTCCCTTCTTGGTTTGGGAGTGGTTGAGGAGGTTTGGCATTGTCAGGACGTTTTGTTTTCTCATTTTCCCTTAAACAATGAAGGGAATGCTTTTTGTTTTTTAAGGGGCTTGTTAGGGGCAACTAGGGTGAAGATTTCCTCACAAAAGTCTGAAGTATTGGAGGCAGATAGTAAGAATTAGTATTGAGGAAGGCTGGTGGAAACAAAGGCAGATGGAGAAGTATTATCAGTAAAGACAGGAGAGGGCAGAGGCTAATAAGAGAAAGTGTTATTGAAGTAGTTTGAAGATAGCAGAACCAGACAGGAACAAGTCCTAATAATGCAGGTTGAGGATAACAGTGTAAAAAAGGCAGATACTTAAAAAATATAACACAAGAGGACTTCCAGGAATGATGTTCTCAATGCTTCTCCCTGAGTCAAGTAAAGGGAAGAAAGTTAAGTACAGGTTCACGGTGTCAGACTTCCAGGCTCCTTCATTAAACATAGGCTACACAAGCACAGAAGAACTCCTTAAAACTTCTAAGAAATAAGACAAAAACAGTAGCAAGACACTCCAGCAATCAAAAAAGTGACTCAGTCCACTTATGAAATCCATAGAGTGCACAGTGCTAGCGTAAACTTATGAATAAATAGTGCATAGAAGTGTGACCTGACATGTTTCGGCCATCCTCAGCCTTTCTAAAATTGGATATAAAACTACACACCAAAGGGAGAGGTTTAAATGCTTACAAAGCATATGTCGACTTTTTTAAGGCATATACTTCTATATACAAATACTTTTATTTATAATCCAATATTAAATCATACTGCCATAAACATTGTAAATGCTTGACAAAACAGCATATCTCAGTATCTAATATTATAATGAACAGCTCAAAACTCATTACATTTTCCGAAACACCCCACAATGCAGTATTAACACAGTGTAAAAAAACTGACACACAGTCACATCAATAATAATGATGCCTTAGATTGGTGTCTGAATACTGAAGAAACAATCAATTCATTGTCATATGAAATTATGTACCAAGAAGGATCCTAAACTAATGACATGATAAAATAAAATCACTTGTATAAGGCAATACCTACATTATCAACATATTTACAAAGCTATGCCATATACTTATGAAAACACGGTACAGTAGCAAACCCCTAATAAAGATGGAGTCTGAGGACACAAATAACACTGTTTCAAATATAGATAAGCTTATCAAATTTCTCTCTCCGAGGTATTGAGGCTATATGAAGATTAAATGCACAAGATCAGACTAATATGCTTATCCTTACTTTTAAGATGTAATTCTCTTTTCTCTCTTCATCACCCCTTAACCATACTGATATAGATAAATGAACATAAAAGTTAAAAAGTCATAATACAAGATAAACTCTACAATTTTGTCAAAAAATAAAAATATGCAGTACCTCTTACACAGTGAGGTCATAGGGAAATTTGATAATAAACTGGAATCCCTTCCAAGTCTTTCGGGAATATGTAATGCCAAATGGCTTATGTCCAAATTCGAAATGGGTCCTAAAGTGTTCTAAAATTTTAATTTGCTTTCTTCTGATGGTGCTACAAATGAGTGGTAAATTACAAGCACAGATAAGTGCATAAACTACAAAATTCAAATGACAATAAATGTCCTAATTGTATATTTGGCATTTAAGTATCCATTCTTAATAATTTTACTCTGACACAAACATTGGAAATCTTGCATTTTCCACATGAGAAAAAAACCTATTGGATTGATATTGAGCCAACTTCCCAAATTCTTATTTTCAAAGTAACTGACTCTGTGTTAATTTACCACCAATAGCACATACCTTGGCAAATGTAATCTGAGCTTTTTAGTTAGATATTATTAGAGATCTGAATCCACACCAATAATGTTCCAATGTTTGTCAAGAATATTCCTCCGGCGTTTGTTGTAACTCATTAACTTGGTAATAAATCTTAACTGCTATGATGTCTCCTGTTGTCTAATTTTCGGTAACAACAATTCTTCCCATTTATACGATTGGGCCCATTATTTAACTCTTTTAATGTCATAATGACCATACTGCTTTGCTCTAAATCTATCTTCTATAAATCCAAAATGTTAGTACACTTTCTTCTAACTCTGATCATTTTAGCATTAAGATATGGTGGCAATTATTATTGGGGCGGACAGCTTTGAGCATGTAATACTGTATAATTAATAGTAATTTGCCCTGTAATTGGGACCCTTCAACAACAATGAAAAATTGCGATTTTTTTAGTTCAAAACTAATTTTAAATTAAATATAAATTATATTCCTTATTAGTGAGAATCTTAACATATTCTTTTCACTCGCTCACCCATTCTTCCCATATTAGAATATTGTCCTGCCATTTTTCCAAGTCGTGATTAGGCCTGCATAAAATTTCAATTACGCTGCTGTAGTTGGCATAATTTCGGAAATCGTAAAGTCTCCTAGATGTTCATCAGTCCACCCACTTCTGCACTGGTTCCCCTACATGTAGATTATCCATTTCAAGTATTTTTATATTACCATTAAAGGTAGTCATGGTGCTGCTCCTAAATTTATTTCCTGTCACCTGACTAGGTATAGTCTTAGGCGCATGCTACGCTCTGCCCTGGATCTTTGATTTATTGTTCCTGATGGTAATATTGGACCACATTGCAGAATTAACCATCACTTATAATATAGGACAAATAGGACAAGGCTGCATTATAACTTTTGATTAAAATACCCCATGCAGCCGATGCCAGAACCCCCACCAGCACAGCGGCAGGAGGCAAGCTGCAACCCAGGCGTGCATACGAAAACCACATGGAGCAGCAGGAAGAAAACTAAACCCCGCTATGCGGTACTCAGTGGGGGGGGGGCTGGGAGACAGGAACAAGGTCCCCCCCTCTACCGCCAGTCAGACCTGAGTCCATCCAAGCCGTGCAGGAGGAAGCAGGAAGGCAAGAGACCCTGCAATCGCAGCACATCTACCACCCAGCCAGGTCACAGGAAGATGCGCCCAGCAACCCGGAAGGAAGTGGGAAGCCGGCGCACAGCCGCAAATGGCCGGCTGGGAGGCAGACCTGCAGACACCCTGGCAGCACATCCTGGCAACCAGATGGGGTGTGGGAGAAGAAACGCCACTCCAGCCCAGCAGGAGCAGCACCAGCTCCTCATCCCAATACTGTCAACAGGCAGAAGAAAAGAACAGGCGGAATGCTGGGTAACTACTGTTTATGTATTCCCAGTGGGAAAGGCTGGGGTTAGGGTCCCAGCATTCCTCTCTTCTTTCTTTCTGTCGGGAGATGGCTATCTCCGCTTTGTATTGAATGGGATGAGGACAGGGGGGACCTGGGGGTAATGTTGTACCTGCTTTTGAGCAGGCCAACCCACCGATTTATGTATCAGAAAGGTGGAAGGCCTCATTACATAGTACACTATGGGAACAGATTAATATTCTTGACTAGATGAGCCCGAAATATTAACAAGCATGGTTCTGTAAATAGATGCCAGTAGTGGCAGTAGATTTAGAATGACATCAAAATATAATCCTATTTTGCCCCTTGACTATATTGATATATTCCATAATCGGCTAGTTGAAGGCTTATGTAGATTAAAAACAGGACCGAGAAACAAGGGGAGCTGGAATATCAACAATTTTTCAGCAACAATGAAGGAAATGATAACAACTTTAAGGGAAGATCCTGTGATTATAACTAAGCCCTCAGACAAGGGAGGAAATGTGGTGCTGTGGACAATGGATGACTATAGGAAGGAAGTCTACCTGCAACTCCGCCACTAAAGCTGCTATAAATTTATTGGTACACAAACCTACAAACAGACCATTAAAACATATCATGATCAGTTACAGAAATGAGGGAAGCCTGGGTTGTCTGGATTATGATGAATTTAGTCATCTAAAGAAATATGAATCCACTTTAGGGTGTTTATACCTACTCTCCAGGGTGCAAGAGCTTGAGAAAACCCTCTAGGGAGACCAATGATATCCTCCAGTGGGGGGTTACTGGAGAACATGGCTATTTATTTACCTTAATTTATTCATGTTACATTTTCTACTGAATGTAATGCCCCTACTGTTGTGACAGTACCGTCTTTTTGAGAAAGATATAAGATATTTATTGAGAACTTACTTTTCTGCTGAAAACCCTCGATGTGTGATCTCTGTACACTTGTATTCAACACAATGATGGCTTTGTGGCATGTGGGTCTGATTTAAGAAGTAGATTATTGAATGTCTAGGATAATACAAACATGATGTTGACTATCATTGAAGTAAGAACATTTTTAAATTTGAAGAGAATGTTTTAAGCAAATATCATGAACTCCCATTGGCAACCACTTCAACCACATGTATGCAAATGTATTCATGGGCTGGTGGGTGGAGCAGGGGGTCTGGTCCAGAAAAAAATTGAGATATATGAATCACATTATAATGTGGATCCTTTACTTTTGTGAATTATTCTTGTTATGGGACAGCAATTAGGCAAAAACAGAGAACTTCACTGAAAGGTTACAACATAATTATCTAAACCTCTCCTTAACAGGGAACATCAATGGGAAACAGATTAATTTCTTAGACTTACAAGTGGAAGTACATGGAGATATTATATGTACATGTTTGTTTCGAAAAAGAAATAACAGGGAATAGCATGTTGCATGCTGGGAGTCACCATCCACCAAGTTTGAAATGGGGTATCCCTTCAGGGTAATACATTTGAGTTAAGAGAAACTGTACTACTCCGGAATTGTGTCAGAAATAAGACAAACCCATAGTTTCTAGATTTCAACAGACACCATTTCCCAGTAATGTACTGACAGCAGTGGTACAGAAAGTGGAAGCCAAGAATGGGAATTACATGTTGTACATGATGGGGGTGGGTAAAATAATAGGGTAAGATTTTTACCACTTTTACCAAGAAGTCCCAGAAGGTGTTATATTCCTTAGCCAAGCTTTGGAAACTACTTAGATCAGATAGGCCTATTGGACAAGACATTACGCCAAATGTTAGCATAACATTCAGAAAATCGAAATCTCTTAAGAGCATACTTGTGCATAATAATATGAGGGATTCGACTAGTGGTGAGAATTTAACGAAGCTGTGGCGTTTCTGTGTTTGTGGCCACTGTAAGGCATGCAAACAACTAATAAAAACGTGAAATAGTTTAATACACGGTTTTTGCATGCATGCAAAAACATCTGATATGTGCCTCAGACTACTGCATACATGTTTTGGAATGTCCTTTCGGTCTGAAATACGCTGGGAGCACTATTTAGAAGGATTTTCGAGCATCTCAGGCCAACAAATAATAACTCAACATATCCAGTAGCAGGGCACTTTGCTGAGAGACATAATTGTGATTCTGACTCACTTGTTTTTTTGGTATTGACAGGTTTATGCCCCACAAGCGTGGAGGAGTCAGGGGGAAATAGTTCAGAAGGACATCGCCACACTACATTATTGAGTTGGGATCTAAATTCTCGCAGGAATTGAACAGAGGTGGTGTTTTGACAGCGTGCAACGATAAATAATGGACTACCAGTAGGATGAAATATGGATTGATAATTTGGTGTTTTGAAAGTATTGTGTTGCCCATTCTTTTTTCGAATTACCTTTTCCTTTCTGTCTACTCCACTGCTCTCCTTCCAGCCCCACTTGCTGGGTTCATTCCTTCTAAGAATGTAACTACGATATCATCATATATTGACCAGACTGGGACATGATATTGAATAACCATGTTTCCAGTAAGCAGGAAAGGTTTGGTTATTCTACCTTTGCTATGTAGAACTCGGGTATAAGGAAGATTTGACCACCCACTGTGCTTGGTTTTAAGGAATCAGGAGCCCACCGAGCAAGACATGATTCTGTATACTACTTGTCACACACAGAACCTGTATGTGATACATTAGTCTTTCAACACTTGGAGAATAAGTATACTATTTCTCCTTAGGAAATAATGCATATATAATGTTTAATTAGGTTCAGAAGTAAGATGTTTATGGAGGATGTTATGTAGTCTTCCAACACATCTATGTTTTGTGCTCTAATCGTTGACATGATAGTCTCGCCTTTGGGACCTATCGCCTTTGCCAATTGTTTTCAGCCATTCTGAGTGTAAGTTGTCTGAATGTTTTGGCCCCCGATGGACTAGGTGCACACAAACAACAGATAAACAGACATGTTTGAGGAGGATTACAATACAGCTTCAGACTGGATGAGAGAGGTATCTGAGATGGAAATAAGGGTTGGGCAAGAAGGGGCGATCAGAAAAGCAAAACAGTGGGGTTTGCATCACTGGGGAAAGCTGAGCTTCCCTACGGCAGTGGGGTCCTTAACAAGCAACACAACCAACTGGATGGGAGGAAGTGTCGCAACAATGAAAGAGGGTGAGGGTTACATCCAGAGTCGCAGGATTTGGACATAGGGAGCCAAGTTTCAATCTCTGTGTCAGCTTAAAACCTGTGATTCTGGACAAATCACTTCATTGCCCCATGTCTACAAAAACATATGACCTTAAGTGATGAAACTGGTATTCATGTAAAGCGCTTTAATGCCTACTTCGTGCTAAGCCAAAGATTTCACCTCACTAGTACCAGGTTAACAAGCCAATGCAGAAATAAGCAACGGAAAGATGACCAGTTAAAATTTTTAAAGGGCCTTCTGCTACGTGTAAACACACAATTCCACATTTTTTTGTAAGTTTCAATCCTTTTATTCTAGACAGACTTTTATGTGTAAAACCTGCAGATTATGCAGGAGATGGATTCTGTGGCAAATACATTAAATTCATAATCATGTGAAAAAAGGTAAGGGCACAGAATCGCATAATTCCAGTGGCACTAACGATGGCTTGTGCTCAATTCAATTCGATTTATTTTAAACTAATTATCCATTCGTTTATTTTTGAAAGGTCCGCCTTGGGATGGAATTGTTAATGCTACTTTAACCATCAACAAACGTTCTGCTGGATAACTTATACCCTGCACAGTGTACTGTGTAAATATTTGTGGCTCCAGGAGTTAGCTTTGTATCATCTGCTTACCTAGCTTTGACAAAATTCAGGGTTAGATCTGCGAGCCACAGTGCTTGAGTGGCATGGAACGTGGTGTTGAGTAAAAGCTAAATACTTCCTTAAGCTGAACCTAGGTATGATTGAAAAGTCTATGTGGTCATATCGAGCAGACAGAAACATTCAACCTTCAATGAGAACCTAATACATGAGCTGAAGGTGTAACTACAAATAATTTTACACTGTATGAACAAAGCACATTAAAAGAAAGATGACATTAGCTCATACACCAGCCTCTGTGATCCATGGAGAGGTGGGGGCCTGCATCCTGTTTTTTTAAACAAATGCTGTAGGTTGTCTGACCTGCCCCCAACAGACCTCTTGGGTCAAAATAAAATATTGAACTGCAAGTCCCAGTTTTAATCTATGAAGCCATATGACCTCTTAAGGAAGCCCAGAAAGCACACCACGAACACCAACCTGCATTCTACCTTGTCTAAAGAGTTTGCAGCCATGTGCCTATGCAAGATATATATTAAAGTACCAGTTTAGGTGTAATATGGACTGTCATGTGGCGTGCGTTTTGTGAGCCATGTGGCCAAAACAAAACATGCGCTAACAGAATATTAATAATAATAACAAGAATTGACAAAGCCAAAAGGTTTCGCCTATTTGAAATCTATTGGCTTTGTCAATGTATTTTTACATATTGCACAGCAGTTGAGCTTGGAGGCAACTAACATATAGACAGAGCACAACAATAGATATTTCAAAACTGGTTGAGCCCAACCAGGTAAATTGTTTAATACAACATTCTTCTAGTACAGACTGTTCAGCAAACAAAGTTCTTGGCAGATGTTTCGTAGTTGTAATATTAATGCAGCCACAGCCGACACGTGTTTCGTCACGTTTTTAAGACTTTCTCAAGGCTCTAAACGAAACATTATCATTCGTCCGGCAAGATCAAGCGTCTGAAATAGTAGATCTGACACGTAATAACCGGGAGTGTCAATCCAGAAGACAGAACATGAATTCTCCCGTAAGAAAAAGTTAACTCTTCAAAGTTTTCTGTAAGTGCATGGGTAGAAGTGATTATTTTTGAAGTCAAGGCCGAGGACCCCCGATACTTGAGAACAGGTATTTCAATGTAGATTTCAAAAGATGCATTTGCAGTCTAGAATGATAGAAAGTTGGTGAAACCATTGATGAATTTGTGAATAGACTCAACACACTCATCAAGCACTGTAAGTTTATTGAATTTAATGAAGAAGAAGCTATAAGTTTTAGAGTTATGGATGGTCGCTACAGGCGTTGAATGCTAAGAGAAATTCTTATTCTGGAGCAAGTGTTAATTGCTACCGGAGCTGAAGAGCATGCTGATAGACAAGCTGCTGACATGGAGGCCGGAGGTGCCCAGGATGAATCAGTCATGAGTGTGAAAAGAAAGTCAAAGCCAAAGACTGAAGGACACAAGGTGATGTCTATATGAAAAAAAGAAGTTGTGTGTTTTTTTTTAAGTGTCCTGGTGAATTTTTGTGTGCATGGAACTTTTCGGGCGATCCGTCAAGCGGGGGCCAAGAATTTCCCTCATTTCTTATGGGTGGCACGCTAACATGCAGCACAGCAAAGAGGAACACGGACAGACATCAGAAACATTGAACATGTGTAACGAACAAGCAACACCCTTCCCTATAACAGCCCCTGGCATGGGGATACCAACATCAGTGTTAAGCTCAGCACACCTAATATAATTATTTAGAAGATGGGGATGCTGAGAGCGAATTTACACCAAAGTCAGCCTTTTCTCACCTAACCAAAAAAAGCACTGCATGTCCCTGTGCATACAAAACAAATATGACCTTGTGTGATGAAACTGGTGTTCATGTAAAGTGCTCTGATACCTACTTTGCAATTTACTAATGAGCATAATAAAAAACGATAGGGAGAAAAAGAAGGAGGTATTCAGAGAGGGGAGAGGATGAGAGGAAAAACATGGGAGTAAAAAAGGAGGCGGAATAAAAAAGAAGAGGAATACAAAGCGGGAGAGGGCAAGAGAGAGCAATATGGGTGAGGGTTTCACAGAAGCACACAGCAGCGCTGGGAGGGAAAACAAGGAACATCAACAGGGATAAGGGAGATGGCCTGAAAACACAACCACTCATCTGGAGTGCTTGAATAGAAAAAAAAGCAACACCAAAAAAGGGGGCAATGGAAGGACACAAGTACTTGGTTCAAGCTCCAGTGGAGGGCCAAACACAGAAAGAAGACATGACATACCACATATCGGCTGGCAGTACGCCTACTGAATGTGAACAAAATGTCTAAAAAAAGATAGTGCATGCGCTGTCTAGGTGAAACCTAAAAATTATTAATGGTTACATAATGATGAATAAATAACATTTTCCATAATTGATAATGGCACTATAAAAATGTATAATGAATGTTGTGTACAATAAGACTGGAAAAGGAAAGTCAGCAAAGTCTGTTTACAATTGCTATGCATTGTTTTTAAATAGTTTTCATGGTGGATGGCCTCTTAGATTTGTCCAAGGCAGTGTGTTGGAATTACTTTGGATTGCTCATGTTTTTCTCAAATAGATAGATATATAGACAGATAGATAGATGGATATTTAGATGGATGGATCGATGGATGGACAGACATACTCCCTGCACCACATGCCTCATGTCTCACCTGAAAAGGGGGGGCCCTCGGCCCCCCCGCACGCATGGCGGCGCGGCGACCGTCGCCCCCACAGTTTCCTTTTGTTGCCATTCGGCGGTGGGGGCGTGCCCTGGGGGCGCGGCCCACCGCCGGTTGGCTGGCGGCCACCTTGACCCGGATCCTGGGAAGTGGGTCCGGGTCAAGGGGGGCGGGCTAGAGGAGGGGCCACCTGGCCCCTCGGGAATATAGAGATAGGGAGCGCCCAGGAGACCCCCTTGTCCCTGGACGCTCCCTCGCCGAAACGGTGTGCCCCGCGCTCGGGGCTTCTTTGTTTTTTAAATTTTTCCCGCTTTATTTTTCAGGTCGAGCCAGCCGTCGGAGGGATCGACTTCGGCCTGGGACGCGAGGCAGCGGTTTTTTGTCTTTCTCCCGTTTCTGCCAGGACGCTGAATTTCGCGCCGGAGACGGAGGCGGAAAGGCGCAAGCTGATCGGTGGTCTTTGCCTTGGCGCCCGCGTCGTCATCTCTTCGGCGGGCGGCGTACCAGTGCATTTGTCTAGGAGAGCGGTGTGGGAGCAAGCGTGAGGCTCCGTCAGGTACCGGGTGCGGGCGGTGGTGGTCGGGGGTAGAGCTCCGTAGAGCGGCATTCGCGCCTTGGAAAGGGAACACGGAAAGAAGCGCGAAGCCGGTGCTAATAACGCTATAAGGTGGTGCTAATAACGCTAATTACGAGCGCCCGCCTTCCAAACAAGGTCACAGGTTCAATCATAGACCGGCCAAGTTTAATTGTTACGAACGGCTAATAAGGCCGGTGTGGGGCAATTTCGAACAGAACGGGAGCGGGGGCTACTTCACCACGAGTGGCGGAGGGGGAGTAGCAGGGTCCACCAGGGCAGCGCCTGGGGGGGAGACTGCTGGTGCATGTTGTCATTGTTTGATTATTGTTTAGCAATTTTAGGAAAGTAATTGCAGTTAATGAATTGTATGAAAACGTAGGGGCATCGCTTAAAGTGTTTTCTCTGCTGTGGCATTTCATAAAGAACACAGCTGTTGCAAGTGTACGGTTGAGAAGCCGGTTATTTTAGAATTGCTTCTTTAGTGCGATGCAGGTCAAGGAAATAGGTGGTTTGAGTCTCTCCTTTGTGATTTTCCCTTCAGCATTACAATGAGCCTAGGCTTCCGAGGCGGATGGTTTACATCTCGTTAAATGGATGTTTTTCTGAGATATAATTAACGTTCAGGCAACAACACTGACAGTGTTACCCTACATGTTCTGATCAGCTAACACATTCTCTACAGAACGATTCACGCCCTTCTTATATATGCTTCATCTGTGTTTACCATTTCTATTCACATTTACACTGACATATGAATTACCGCTTTCTCTTTCTTAAATAACGTGTACAGTCAATATTATGACAGTTACTTTCTCTGCTTGTGTTTGGTTTGCTTGTAATTGCCAATTGTAAAATGTGGGCGATCTGGTTAGAGGGATTTGCACTGCTTAATTAATGCAACTACAGTAGGAGCTTCCCTCTCATTAACATGTATGGTTCCAGGAAGCACTTTGTCAACAATGGCAGCTTTGTGTTCAGAGACGTGCGCAGTGTGGCTATACTGATATTCAATCTTGTACGCCATTAATTTTAAAACAATCACTACACTGTACTGCTATAAGTATTCTCCGACTGCTGTTCCAGGGAGTATTACAAAAATCAAGGGGGTCCGCACTCCGCAGAGGCTTCACCTGGAAGGGACTCCCAAAGCGTTTAATTTTGAGACAATGTAGTGCAATTGGAGGAGATGATTTGGTCTAGCGGCTAGGGCACTGAAACTGGGGATCTGGGTTCTAGTCTCGGTAAGGACGCCAAAACCTCCTGTGATTCTGGGTAAATCACTTAAATCTCCCCGTGCTAAAAAATGAATGTGGGTCCGTCCTCATGTAACATAACTGGGGCTATGTAAAGCGCTCCGATACCTGATTCGGTTCGGGTCCTGAGAGGGATTCACGGTGCCGCTCGAGTACCGCACTTGATGCGGTACCGGTGTTGTAAAACCCTTGATTTTACTGCCTGAGTGGTTTGCCCTAGGTACAACTTCTCTTAAGGGCATTTTACAACATAGAAGGAATTGGTTCGCATTTCAATTGGAAATGTAGGCTAGTCTGGACCCCCGACTAGAAGTGGGACACATTCTTTGAATAATAATTTTCCAGTTTTCTTTCAGTACACTAATAATTGGATTAGTTAGTACTTGCCTTGGTATACTGAAAGGGTCTCGTAGGGAAACATGTCCTTTTTAAAGGAGTTTGAACTAATTCCTTGCGCTATCCTCCTTTGCTAAGCTTATTAGAGAGCGAATTGGCATTTGTGAGGTAGTCCTCTGCATTGGTACAATACTTACGGATACGGGGGACTTGCTCAAAGGGTAGAGTTCCTTCCAGTGTTCTTGGGTGCCCTTCGGGGACGTATAATGATGTGTTGAGCTTTCATTGGTTTTGTGTACCAAGTTACACGCTTATTCGCCTTCTATAACTAACATAGGCTAGGTCCGAGAAATTGGCTTTCTCCGTATCATGCATCATGGTAAATACTCAGTCTGCTAGAGTGCGAACCATGTCCTTTTTTAAAACAAATCATATGACATAATTGATATAGCGGTACCACGTGTGATGCCATTTCAACAGAAATTCTAGAGGGGCCTGGGGTGGCAGTGTCCTTGAGTTCACCACATCTTTATTCCCAGATATGGTCTCGTCTTGGGTGACATTAGAGAAGGGAGTCCTACATCACAAACTGCCCCAGTAGTACAATAAACGGTTTGAAAAGGGTGTCTAGAAATTGTGTGAGGGTTCTGATAGGAAAGGCGGGCATCCACAAGCAGAGTGACGGGTATGCCTGGACTACCATTAGGGTGTTTGTGAAGTTTGGGCAGGATATAGATCAACCACAGACAAAGTGGCTGTAACGGCTAGGGTGGTTGCTCTCAATTCTGGGGAACTGGGTTCGAGACTCGGTGATGACGCTCAACATCCCGTGAGTCTGGACAAAGCGCGTAATCTCCCTGTGCTGGACAATGTCCCGGATCACGGAACATTGTTATGTCCTTCGTAGTAAATTGAGACATTCGGGTGGGTGTTAAATAAATACGTCAGGGTTGGTCGTTACCAAATTGTGTGACATCTTAGGAGGAAGGCGATGTGTTATCAGGGTATATTGTTACATTAAGGTTATTGGGGGGCATGCTGCTGCCTTTCTAGCAGGAATTAGACTTGTACCTTTAACATTTCCTTCATCAGTAGCCAGTGTAACATAAGTGTGGTAAGGTAACACATCCCCAGCTCTTCAAGCATTTAAGAATCCAGTCAGCCCAAAAAACGGTGGCACCTACGCCATCTTAAATTGGCACGGGTGGTACCCGCTGGATTCAATGTGACCCGAGGTACACAAAGTCACCAATGCCCATCAACTGGATCGCATCCACGTGCCGGGGGGGACCCAGCAATGGGGAACTTGGGCGTTTAAAATGCTCGGGTTGTACTGGGGTAGAATTCACAAGGCAGACGCAGCTCCCTGATGGGACGGGTACCCACCAGGGGTGGTGAGTTACCCAAAATATGCGCTGTTGGCACTCGGTTGATGAGTTCAGTTCTGAAAAACTCATTGTCTAAATCGGAGCTCACGCAAAATGGGGACATTAAATTTCACCTAGAGAATGGGATGGTTGGTGACATGCCTGGGCTGCTTATTCATGTCCCATAAGCACTTGCTATACTTTATCGAAGCCATGGTTGCTGCTTAGTTCTCTTACCCGAGGAACAGCCATGGCCATAAGTCAAATTTGTCATTATAGAACGACTATCAGTGGTCTGCTAGGTGATAGTTGGAACTATCATGGAACCATTCACGAATAAGGTATACCACCTTCCATTGGGGTCAACCTGGGGGTTAACGACATCTAAGGGTAGGGCTTAGCGAGACTGAGGGACAGTTTCCCAGGTCCCACTTTCCTTCGCAAGCCAAGGCAGAAAGCCAAACAATGGACTTATTTCATTGTGGAGCTAATCACCATATGAGGTGCTGTTCACTAATATAGGGGGGATATACGCCAGTCCTATCATTGCACCTGTCCAAACGCCCCCTTCATGGATGATAGGTTTAAACCAACATTATTAGTAAACTATCCTAGGGTTAGCTGTATTGCGTGCAGCCTTCAGGCTAAGTCTTGAGGGAATACAGAGCTACTTGTTTTACCACTCTTTAATGTCATGAATGAGTAAATGGAAAGGGCAGGTGTATAACAACAAATATATGTATTTGTACTAAACACACCCCCTTTGGTTCAGTCAGTAAACTTAATTTTCACACAGGTAATTGGCCAATATACGTTGAGCCTAGGATGAGATTGGAGGCAAATGATTCGGTGGGAAGACCTCTATAGCACACAGTAATTTACCACCATATACGTTGAGCTCTAGGGGTACACCAAAGCCATATATTAATAATATGGTGGGGGGACCACGAATGGCATAGAGACAGGGCCTAGAGCCTCTAGAACGAATAATGGGGGTCCTGATAAAGATACACACCCTGATGTCACACCTAAAAAGGTGCCCAAGAGCCTAGTTGCGGCATCACATAAGTCTGGGGATGCATGTGATCATGTCCGGGTGGCTGGGATGATATTTCCCAGAAGCCAAAGTGGCGTACTTAAAAGGTCCTTGGGGCCAGCTTAGGGCCTGGCGGAGTTTGGACTGTGCTAAATCTTTAGCCAACAACTGTGATACTGCACTGCTAAGTAAGCAGTCTTGTTTTAACACATAGATCCTATGCATAAGGACGTGGGTAGGAAGCAGACAAAATGAGGCTATGCTTAACATTTGCTGTCGGCGTATTGAGGTGTACGGATCTGGCTTTAAGATTAGCCAAGTTTAGCGACTGATGGTAATGTAAGTCTGACACGTGTACAGCAGTTATTGCCGGAAAGACTAATGGTGTGTGTCTATCTTTCCAATTTATGTATGACCGGGCCCATGGGTGATACCTGGAGTGCTCCATATCACAACAGCTGCAACAGGTGGACAGCCCAAGGGATGCTTACGTCAGTCACGGCTGGGTCCATGGCGGATATCTGAGGAGTACTCCACACCGCAACATCATCAGTGGGTGGACGTCAAAAGGAAAGCATACGTCGAGAAAGAAGACACCAAGGGCCCAGGTATTGCTGGCAGGTGTAAGTGTTACCCATTCCCTAAGGTGGAAGTGGGAATGGTTACCCAGGTTTTCTTGGTCTTTTTCTGGTTCTGGCAGTTTCTCAAACCTGCCACGCAGGGGAGGAACTCCTCACCAGAAGTTGAGGAGCTAAAAATGGTTGCCCAGGTTTTCTTGGTCTTTGTCTGGTTCTTGCAGTTTCTCAAACCTGCCACGCAGGGGAGGAACTCCTCGTCAGAAGTTGAGGAGCGAAAAATGTGCCAGCACAAACAACGTGCCGGACGCAGGACAGGGAAGAGTGGGTTTGAGGGTCTGTGCCATGGTCAGTTCAGGAACCGCTTTCAGGGACTTTTAGCGCAGCAGCCCGACCCCCTGTCAGTGGTGATACCTCACCTAGGGGGGACTGAATGGGCCAAACTGGGGAGGCGAATACTCATTGATGGGTTCATCTCCACTGTGGGTGGGTCTTCAGGACAAGCCCGGGTGGCACAGTGGGTGGGTCTCAACTGATCCCAGGGTGGCAAGGACCCGGTCGGGGCGTTGAATCACTCGATAAAGAGGATCAACACACAGCGGGACAAATTATTTCAAGCCCCGGTTCCAGATGATCCAACATGGGTGTATTTGTCCTACCTGGTAAGGGGAGTCCATTTGACGGAGGAAGGAAGGGGCCTGGGGTTTGGGCCTGGTTGGAAGGTTTGCTAGAGTGAGAACTTTCTAGGGTAGGTCTAGGCAGGGGGAGGCCAGATCGTCGGTTAACAATGCTGGCCTGTGGCGGTAAGGTCATTATCGGTGAGCACATATTTGAGGTCTGAGGGGGCGGGCATCATCCTATGGAGGTTCCCGCCCAGGGGGAGGGGCCTGCGGGCCACTCCCACAACTCCAGGGGCAAGGTAATGGATGCTACAAAGCAAAGGAGCGCGGGTAGGAGTAGTTCACGCTTTCCTTAGGCTGGTAGCCACCCCGCGCGCGTGGACTCACGACGCCACCGGCGCTGAGTAAGGGCCCTCCTTTAGTGGGTAAATGGAGTTCAGGGCGTAGACCGGGCAATTCCCGGGGTAACACTGCGCATGCGCACATCCAGAGGGGAGGCGCAGCTTGTAGGACCTGACACCGGTAGTGACCCTGCCATATGGCCAGAAATGTACAAAAATTCTAGATGAGGATGTTTAGTATAAGTTAGGAAAATAACATGTATTAGAGTTTTGTTAAAGTCAGGCTCTCAAACTTATTGCTAAACCTAAATGTCCTGCTGAATTTTTGTATAAATTGTTGATTATGCAATTAAAACCTTTTTTAATTTCATACTTTAATAAATACGGCCGGGCGACTAGCGCCCGCCTTCCAAAAAGTAAAGACGTCTCGTGTCCACGTTCCTGGGTATTGGGTGCCGGATTGGGGGGGGAGGCGGCAGCTAGTCGCTGACCATGTGAAAAGGGGGGGCCCTCGGCCCCCCCGCACGCATGGCGGCGCGGCGACCGTCGCCCCCACAGTTTCCTTTTGTTGCCATTCGGCGGTGGGGGCGTGCCCTGGGGGCGCGGCCCACCGCCGGTTGGCTGGCGGCCACCTTGACCCGGATCCTGGGAAGTGGGTCCGGGTCAAGGGGGGCGGGCTAGAGGAGGGGCCACCTGGCCCCTCGGGAATATAGAGATAGGGAGCGCCCAGGAGACCCCCTTGTCCCTGGACGCTCCCTCGCCGAAACGGTGTGCCCCGCGCTCGGGGCTTCTTTGTTTTCCCACCCACCATCCCTTGGAACAAAATGTTTGGTAGCAGTTCTTATGTCTGGTTGAATGGTAAGTTCTGGATGTACGGTCCACGGGTCTCACAGGGTAATAGAGATGAACTGTTGGTATATTTTGTTGATGCTTTTGTCTAGGAATTTTTCCCCCTTTTTATCAAGTCATGTGTGAAGTGAACCGTAATTAATGCTATGTGTCTTTAGGCCTTTTTTCCCTTTGTAGCTATACGTTGATACGGTTTTAAGTGAACTGTGTTTAATGCTATGTATCTTTAGGCCTTTTTTCCCTTTGTAGCTATACGTTGATACTGTTTGAAGTGAACTGTATTTTATGCTATGTGTCTTTAGGCCTTTTTTCCCTTTGTAGCTATACGTTGATACTGTTTGAAGTGAACTGTGTTTAATGCTATGTCTCTTTAGGCCTTTTTTCCCTTTGTAGCTATACGTTGATACTGTTTGAAGTGAACTGTATTTAATGCTATGTGTCTTTAGGCCTTTTTTCCCTTTGTAGCTATACGTTGATACTGTTTTATTAGCCAGTGTAGCTGTCCTTTAGAATTTTTTCCCATAGGTCGTCGTATTTATTAGGTATGGGGCATGCGGTAAGGTCATTATCGGTGAGCACATATTTGAGGTCTGAGGGGGCGGGCATCATCCTATGGAGGTTCCCGCCCAGGGGGAGGGGCCTGCGGGCCACTCCCACAACTCCAGGGGCAAGGTAATGGATGCTACAAAGCAAAGGAGCGCGGGTAGGAGTAGTTCACGCTTTCCTTAGGCTGGTAGCCACCCCGCGCGCGTGGACTCACGACGCCACCGGCGCTGAGTAAGGGCCCTCCTTTAGTGGGTAAATGGAGTTCAGGGCGTAGACCGGGCAATTCCCGGGGTAACACTGCGCATGCGCACATCCAGAGGGGAGGCGCAGCTTGTAGGACCTGACACCGGTAGTGACCCTGCCATATGGCCAGAAATGTACAAAAATTCTAGATGAGGATGTTTAGTATAAGTTAGGAAAATAACATGTATTAGAGTTTTGTTAAAGTCAGGCTCTCAAACTTATTGCTAAACCTAAATGTCCTGCTGAATTTTTGTATAAATTGTTGATTATGCAATTAAAACCTTTTTTAATTTCATACTTTAATAAATACGGCCGGGCGACTAGCGCCCGCCTTCCAAAAAGTAAAGACGTCTCGTGTCCACGTTCCTGGGTATTGGGTGCCGGATTGGGGGGGGAGGCGGCAGCTAGTCGCTGACCATGTGACTTCCCGCGCTTCACCCATGTACATTTCGGCAGGTTTTACCTCTGAAAATGTACCTGGGACAAATTGCTTGAGTGGAGTAAACACTTCACATCTCATAAATCGAACACAAACTTCACAAACAGAAACTTCTGTAGGGATTGGAATGTGGCCCTCACTTCACCTTGTAATCAAGACCTAAATTAACAAGAAGGGAGCATCACTAAACTCGCTGAAAATCCAGCAATGGAGGCTTCAAACAGTGATAATTTTAAAGAAGAACTCCATTGGAGGGGTGGGGGAGGTCTACCCCTCCCCCCAAAATAAAGCATTAGGTCTGCCCATGGCAAAACATAAAATATGTTAGAGTAATAAAATATAAAACATGTTGATATGTAAAAGTGGAATGCATATTATGGCAATTAAAAAAAATGATCATTTCAAAACTAAAACAAGTATTAGAAATGCCAATTTGGTCTGGTACTTGCGTCAAGCCTTTTGGCTTTTGTGAATGCTTGTTTTGGTCATTTTTTTTTAATAAAAATGTGATTGTTGTGTGAGTTTCAATATCCCCATTCCTGCTAATTCATAACTTAACCCCTTGCGCGCTCGTGACGGAACCATTCCGTCACGAGCCACGGTGGGGCTGTGCTGGTGACGGAATGGTTCCGTCACGGCCTGGCCGCCTCGCATGCGCGTTGCTGATTTCGCGCCTGCGCGGCGCGTTCTATTGAGCGGGCAGGGCCGTGACGGAACCATTCTGTCACAAGCACAGCGCCACCGCGGCTCGTGACGGAGTGGTTCCGTCACGAGCATGGTGGCGCTGCGCGGCCCCCCCTGCCCCCTAGCGCCATGGCGGAATTACCGCGGCCAAGCGGTTAATGGAAAAAAGCAAAAAAAGAATCTGTTTTTCTAAAAGAACACATTGCCGTGGTAGACCCTGGCAAAGATGGGAGCTACTTGTGTGCAGATGTGCTCCTTGTGAAAGAGCTGAATGCGGTCATTCACACTGAAGTTAGCCAATGGCCGAAGTGGGTTGACCTATTTCCCCATGCTCTATGATGTAGTAAGCAGAAGAAAACTGTGAATGTCACAGTAGTAGACCAATGGATGAAAAGGACTGGCTGAGAGCCCCTGTAAGCAAGTATATAATATACATATATAATTTCACTAAAATCAAAAGATCTTGGCTAACTCAAGACCTAGAGCACATGAAATGAAGGCAGGAATAAAAGCACAGCCCTACACTTCGCACTCAGCCTGCACTGACTCACGCTGGAAAATTGTTCAAAACCCACGACTTTGCCATGTAATACTTGTATTCCTTTTCAGCGCCAAAAAGCCTAAAGCAAACAATGCATACAACATAACATTCGAAAAAGCCCTCAGTGTTAAACCATGTATTCAACCAGCAGTGTCTGCACGTACAACACAATAATTAAATCAACAACAGCAGACACACCTACATTGTTATAGCAAATCCACAGAAAATGCCACCAAACACTCCGCTGGTGCCGTTATAATCTCAAAATAAACCTGCTGAGAATTCTGCGGTTCCCATAATTGAATGTTTCCGCCCAGGGTCTTTCTCATTTCCAGAATACCGCTGCAGTAAGAGATTTAAAGCACAATTTCTGGACTAGTTTGATGGACGACCAGGCTTCTAAATGATGCCTTGAACCGGACATATTAGACATCAAAATGAACAATTGATAAAAAAAAA
Organism: Lissotriton helveticus; assembly: GCF_964261635.1. NCBI lineage: Eukaryota > Metazoa > Chordata > Amphibia > Caudata > Salamandridae > Lissotriton > Lissotriton helveticus. Next base: position 1,307,879,707 of record NC_136061.1, read on the forward strand.
CAGAGGCCCTAACTGGGCAGGCCCATAATGGAGGCAAAGATAAACCCAGAGAAGACAGCGCATGTCTTCTGCCTGTCTGTGCAGCGCATCTCTCTGCAAGATCTGACTGTTCAAAGAGACAAAATTACAGGGTTATACCTGCCACATGGAGCCTCCTGCAGTCCCACTTAGTGTCTCCTGGTTCTTCCATTATTATAATTAATATGTTCACTATCGCAGAAAAGCATTCCTACAACTGTAGGGGATCAGTCAGACTTAGGCTCTGTCTGCATACACAACAGACATTACACATAGGGCCTAGTCACAAACATTTAGTGCACTTACGTTTTTTTTACTTTTGCAAAAGTGCCTGCTGTGAATGCAAACAACAGATCATGATGGGTCAGGTTGGGAAAATGCTCCCTTCTTACAGGGTACATGAGCGCTACAATGCTCTGCAGAATAAAACAAATAACAGGACTGCCAACCTACACCTGAAATCAAGAGGCTTTAGATCTCTGACGTGGCAAGGCTCAGCAGGGCCTTCAACCTTATAATGGCAATAAAAAAATGGCAATAAAAAGCAAGTTCTGTTAGATATCTTGTCTATGGCAATGGTCTTCCGGATAGGACCAATGTTGTCATTTAGATTTTGGTGGACTGCATACTTTGTCACAAATGTGACAGAGTACCCTGTCTACCAAACCCTTGGTCCATCTGCCAAATTTAGAGGCAGTCACATCTTAAGTGGTCTGTTGACTGAGCCCCAGTTGGCTCTGTTGAAAGAATACTTACTTTATAAGGCCCCACAGAATAGGCAGATGGACGTTACACCATCCACCCAGAATGGGGTGAATGGTATAATGCCTTTTTTTGCTGTCCCTCATAAGAGGAAAAAAAAAGTATGACCGCCACACCCTGGGAGAAAACAGCTAGCGTGGTGGGCCATTATTTGTTTCTTTTTCAGAAGAAAACTCTTATTTTGGTAGTTTGTTTCTAAAAAAATCAAAAAACTTTCAAAAATGTAGTGGACTGGCATCAAAACTACAGTGGAAGCCCATTAAACTTTTAGTACATTGAAGGTAACTGCCATTATGGTGGTTCCCTTCAATGTACCAAGAACTACTGCTGGGTCAACTGTCGTCTCTAAATTTGGCTGTTGGGGTACTGTTGAGATGGCAGAGGTCATTTCCTCCACTATCCCAATCAGCACTACACCACCTGCCGAATGTTAAATCAGGCTCTTAGTATCCTGGAATCAAGGAGGCTAGACCCAAGAACACGCAAACAGTCTTGAAGTAGATGGAGGTAGCTTGTTTTTCCCCAAAATGTCATAGGGGGTCCAACAGAGTCAGGTAAGTCTCCTTTCACCACATTGTGTCTTTGTCTTTCTTACCTGAAATGTTATTGCCTACTTACAATGAAAGTTTAAAATGCCTGGATTTAATTCCACGGAGTTACATAAAAACTCTGCGTTTCCGCGAAGTGCTAGGAGCAGCAGAATTTCAGCACATCGCGCTGCTCAAGCTGATATTTAGTGCCAGCAGTTTCTTCTGTGCCATAAAATAGATTTTCTACTTAAGCAGCAGCATTTTCATCATAATTGGTTGCGATCCACTGAGACCACCTGCGATGAGAAATCGCACAGAGACTTGGCTTAGCACTCAATTTCTTTTGGTCGCGCTCACCAACTTAACGTTGGTGAGCTGTGTGTGGCATAAACTCCGCCATGTGGTGGTTTGTGGCGTCTTTCTGGAACTCCGCGCTCCAGGCGAAGTAAGGAGTGGGCAAACCTCAGCAAACCACACCCACAGAGCGGAGATTACCTCCCACACCTACTACATTTTTAGAATGGAAGTGGTCGCCTTCTCATGTAAACTAGAAAGAGCAAGGAAAATAAAAGAAAGTATTGGAAAGGGAAATAGAAAGAGTATTGGGCTTCTTTTAAGGTGTGAGGGTAGGGGGCGTGGCTTAGCGCCCGGCGTGGACGGCGGCTCTGATGTGAGCGCTCCGCACCGGATGGGAGATTCGTCTGTCTTCTCCTTTTCCAGCTGTACTCCGGGAGAAGAATCTTACACCGGAACATGAGGGACCTGTGCTAGCGCTGCTTTCAGTGTAGTAAAGAAGGGTCCCAGTGGAAATCAGTACATTTTGATTAAATTTATTACAGAGCAGTAAAAATAGAAATAGATACCAAACAATGTCACTTAATCACAGTGAATGAACCATATTATTTGGTAAATGAAAGTGCTCCAGAAAGGAAAGGGGGTGGGATAGCGTGATGCTGTGAGGGAAGAGGAAAGTGAGGAAATAAAGTTGGTGACAACTTTTGTATTGCGAAATTAATTCAAATTACAATACAGATTACATGGCTTCAGATCTCTGAGCCGAAGAACAAGGGATCGTAACATATCCCAAAAAAGTCAGTTTCTGTTGACACAGGAATATTCAAATTAATGCGGGAATGTCAACTGAACAAAGGATGAAGGTAGCCGTCGACGTTTCGACCCCACGCTACATGTGTAGGCGTAACTAGTGCCTTACATCGGGGTCTTCATCAGGACAGGGTAAACAACAGGGGAGCACTACAATATCTAGAAATATAAAATAATAGGGTATAAATTTGAGGGCCGACATTCAATGTAAAGTTACCGTAGTGAGCGGTAAACACATAACTAATAGTATTACCATGGTTGCATTCGGACAAACAATGTGAAGCAAATCATTCAATTGTTACAATATCTTGTAAGAACGAAATAAATCTAACGAATTATACAATTGATAACATATCTCATAATCCGTATGACCAATAAATGGTAACCATTTAAAAACCGTATAGGTAAACATACACAAACACTGACATCCTGACATGGCCATGAGAACCAACAGTCCAAATAGGAGTATTTTATCTGGCTTAACCTATGTACGATGTATGATTTAAAAACATCTTTTGGTAAGCTAGATTAGCATGCAATGATTAGAGCAATCTAAATGAGCTGTAGCAACAGACTAGAGGGCTCAAGTCGCTAAATGAAGGTGAAAACGTACCTGCTCGAGTCGAGCAAGTCGCATAGCTTTGTTCGCATCGATTCCACACGTGATATCTGTGGGTGAAGGGACTATTAATACGGAACGGACTATGAGTACATAAGTAAATGACATCCAGTGGGGAAAGAGGCTTACCTTAAAAGCCCGTGATAGTAGGGAAAGTCCTATGTAGTTAACGGACAATGGCGGCGCGTCCCAGCGGATCGCATCAAGTCAGCCGCATCTGTAATGGAGTACAAGGGTAAGGAACTGATGGGGAACTAAGTCCTCCTCGGTAGCGTTGGGAGACTAAAACGAGGGCATAATCTCACCTTTTTAAAAAATTGCACGGAGCTCTGCATCGTAGCCTTCCCGCGGTTGCAGACTGCAAGCTAATGGGCGGGGCCACTTGGTGGGTTATAACCCGAGAAAACGGACGTGGAGTCACGAGCGTTGCTCCAGGCAACCTGATGCTTAAAGGGCTAACTTATGCAAGGGTCATAAAGACAAAAGAGGGACACCCGGATTATTGCTGGTAGCCAACTCAAGGGTATTTGTTGCAATGTGAGCATATATATGTCCAAAGTGCCATTCTAAGTTCACAGTCACATAAGTGGCCTGACGGCCTCAATATTGGACTGATCATAGTATATTACGTACAAGCTCGTGCAAAATGCCGTATGATGAACTGGTGTCATCAAACTCCGTGTTCTTCCTAGACATTACATCTGAATTGTGATATTCTAGAGACATCGTGTCTTCGTGTGTCTTTTCTGACTCATAAAAATAAACACTGTATAATAGATGTACATATCGATATTAGTGTACATTTCTTGTTAATAAAAGGATGCACCTCTCAAGCATGAGGGTGAAGATCTCTTTTTGTATATAAAAAACACTCTAGTACATTATCTAAAGTATCAGATGTAAATAATTATCCAGTATTGGTCAGTAGAGGAAGACGATACATATATCACTCTAAAAACAAATACAACATTAAGACAAGTGCATCTTAAAATGCTCAGGACCTCTCACACAGGAGGGTCAAAAGCTAACATTTACGGCATTCTCCTGGAGTACCATTCAAGGGAAGGTCGCTGTCGAGAGTTAGCGACCGAAACTAGCTAGCTGGGCATGGCTGCTCTCTGATTCATTCAGGCCATTTCGGATAGTGTCCAAAATGGTCATCCATTTGGATTCTCTTAGAGTCAACACTCGTGCGATGTTCCCTCCCCTGGGTCCCAGGTTGATCTTTTCTAATACCAGCCACCGTAAGGTCTCTGGAGTGTGGCCTTTCAGAGTGCAATGATCTACTAGGGGGGCACCTTTTGGACACTATCCGAAATGGCCTGAATGAATCAGAGAGCAGCCATGCCCAGCTAGCTAGTTTCGGTCGCTAACTCTCGACAGCGACCTTCCCTTGAATGGTACTCCAGGAGAATGCCGTAAATGTTAGCTTTTGACCCTCCTGTGTGAGAGGTCCTGAGCATTTTAAGATGCACTTGTCTTAATGTTGTATTTGTTTTTAGAGTGATATATGTATCGTCTTCCTCTACTGACCAATACGGGATAATTATTTACATCTGATACTTTAGATAATGTACTAGAGTGTTTTTTATATACAAAAAGAGATCTTCACCCTCATGCTTGAGAGGTGCATCCTTTTATTAACAAGAAATGTACACTAATATCGATATGTACATCTATTATACAGTGTTTATTTTTATGAGTCAGAAAAGACACACGAAGACACGATGTCTCTAGAATATCACAATTCAGATGTAATGTCTAGGAAGAACACGGAGTTTGATGACACCAGTTCATCATACGGCATTTTGCACAAGCTTGTACGTAATATACTATGATCAGTCCAATATTGAGGCCGTCAGGCCACTTATGTGACTGTGAACTTAGAATGGCACTTTGGACATATATATGCTCACATTGCAAAAAATACCCTTGAGTTGGCTACCAGCAATAATCCGGGTGTCCCTCTTTTGTCTTTATGACCCTTGCATAAGTTAGCCCTTTAAGCATCAGGTTGCCTGGAGCAACGCTCGTGACTCCACGTCCGTTTTCTCTAGTTATAACCCACCAATTGGCCCCGCCCATTAGCTTGCAGTCTGCAACCGCGGGAAGGCTACGATGCAGAGCTCCGTGCAATTTTTTAAAAAGGTGAGATTATGCCCTCGTTTTAGTCTCCCAACGCTACCGAGGAGGACTTAGTTCCCCATCAGTTCCTTACCCTTGTACTCCATTACAGATGCGGCTGACTTGATGCGATCCGCTGGGACGCGCCGCCATTGTCCGTTAACTACATAGGACTTTCCCTACTATCACGGGCTTTTAAGGTAAGCCTCTTTCCCCACTGGATGTCATTTACTTATGTACTCATAGTCCGTTCCGTATTAATAGTCCCTTCACCCACAGATATCACGTGTGGAATCGATGCGAACAAAGCTATGCGACTTGCTCGACTCGAGCAGGTACGTTTTCACCTTCATTTAGCGACTTGAGCCCTCTAGTCTGTTGCTACAGCTCATTTAGATTGCTCTAATCATTGCATGCTAATCTAGCTTACCAAAAGATGTTTTTAAATCATACATCGTACATAGGTTAAGCCAGATAAAATACTCCTATTTGGACTGTTGGTTCTCATGGCCATGTCAGGATGTCAGTGTTTGTGTATGTTTACCTATACGGTTTTTAAATGGTTACCATTTATTGGTCATACGGATTATGAGATATGTTATCAATTGTATAATTCGTTAGATTTATTTCGTTCTTACAAGATATTGTAACAATTGAATGATTTGCTTCACATTGTTTGTCCGAATGCAACCATGGTAATACTATTAGTTATGTGTTTACCGCTCACTACGGTAACTTTACATTGAATGTCGGCCCTCAAATTTATACCCTATTATTTTATATTTCTAGATATTGTAGTGCTCCCCTGTTGTTTACCCTGTCCTGATGAAGACCCCGATGTAAGGCACTAGTTACGCCTACACATGTAGCGTGGGGTCGAAACGTCGACGCTACCTTCATCCTTTGTTCAGTTGACATTCCCGCATTAATTTGAATATTCCTGTGTCAACAGAAACTGACTTTTTTGGGATATGTTACGATCCCTTGTTCTTCGGCTCAGAGATCTGAAGCCATGTAATCTGTATTGTAATTTGAATTAATTTCGCAATACAAAAGTTGTCACCAACTTTATTTCCTCACTTTCCTCTTCCCTCACAGCATCACGCTATCCCACCCCCTTTCCTTTCTGGAGCACTTTCATTTACCAAATAATATGGTTCATTCACTGTGATTAAGTGACATTGTTTGGTATCTATTTCTATTTTTACTGCTCTGTAATAAATTTAATCAAAATGTACTGATTTCCACTGGGACCCTTCTTTACTACACCGTATAGCACCCAGGTCCCATGCGGATTGATTGGGTAAAACCCCGCCCCCTTAATATAATAGCGCTGCTTTCAGAGCGCATATCGGTATTTTCCCCTCTTTTTCGGCGAGATGCTGTGCGGCCGCGGCTCCCTGACGGCCGCGACCTCAATTTTGCTTACACATCGCGCGTCTGACGCGCTATCTGTTCCTGAGCCTCCTGCCTTCATGGGATGCTCTGCGCCTCCAAATTTGCTCATGGTGAGATAATTTCGTTCTTCCTCTTCTTTGACTGCCCTTGAATTGCTTGTTCTTGCTCCCACGAGCTTTTTTCTAAATAATGCAATTTTGGCGGCCATTTTGCATTTCGTGAGCTTTCTCCTCATATAGCTCACCTACGGAAGAAATCTATGTCTCCTCACTGACAGACCTAACATACCTCCTCTGCACTTCCTTGGTTTGGGCATTAACTTGCTTCTTCAGTTTTTTGCGCCAATTGCGCATTCGCCTCAATGGGCTTTCACCTTAGGCATTACTTATCTAACTGAACACTGTGCTTCTCCTATTGGACTTCCGGTTCTCTAGAATTTGTCACCTTTTTCTCTCTCGCCATAATGCTCACCCTGCGCTTTGTCTTTTTTTTTCACATAATGGCCTTTTGACCTAGGACTATGAACTTTCTTTTGTGATTGTTTGTGGCATATGGAAACTACTATTTGCATTTGAGGCACGCTGTATCCAGGTTGCTGGATTTTTCCTTTGCTTCCTACTCAGTGGTGGTTCCTATCATATGGAAAAAGGTTCAATTGGTCGTTTTTCCAAAACTCCATGGCGTGTCTTCATCAAAAACTCGAAAGTCTTCTCTGCATTGGCACGCTTGGAAGCCTCCCAGGCAATTGCTATCCAAATGTCGCAATCCAGTGCAGAGCGCCTTGTCCAACCTCCAGGAAAAGCTACAACAAAACGTCTTTAAAAGGATCCTCCATCACCGACAGGCTCTACATCAGCGGTATCTATGGAGCTACTGTTGGAGGAGATACGCGCTCTCCGACCTTTCATGGAGGAAACTAATTCCAAGCTGCAGATCCTAACCGATAATTGGACACAGATGGATACAAGAGTGACGACTGTGGAACGCTCCATTTCTTCCCTCCAGGAATCATCCTCCAAGGTGACGCACATGCAGTCGAGGATCTCTTCTCTCCAGAAGCAAGTTGAGGAGCTTGAAAATCGTAATCGACGCAACAACCTTCGAATCTACGGCCTGGCGGAGAATTGTGAGGGGAATGACCCTGTTGCTTTTTTCAAATCTTTTCTGCCTAAGCTTCTACACCTACCTGAAGGTACCGCGCTCAATATTCAACGAGCGCACAGGCTTGGTCGTCTATCCTCCTCTGTTTCTGCTTCTCCAAAACCAAGAGGTGTCATCGTGTACTTCCTGGAATACACCGATCTTCTTAAGGTCCTCTCAGCAGCCCGTGCTTCCCCTTGTCTCATGTGGTCAGGTTCTACCCTCTTCTTCGCGCAGGATTACGCCAAAGCTACAGCCAGCCATCGCAAAGCTTTCTTGGATATGCGACCGGAGCTTCGCTCTATTGGCGCTAGATATGGCCTTTTCCATCCTTGTCTTTTCAGAGTCACCTATAATAACAAAACGACGACTTACGAGGATCCTGTTCGTCTCCGGAGCTGTCTAAACTCATGTCAAACGCCGGATATGGATCTCTCCAGCTCCTCATCAGCTTTTCCTCCATGACTCCCATAACCTGTCGTGGATTAATCAGACCCCCCAGGATATAGCGGCATGGATTAGCAAATTTAGCGGCAGAAAAATGGAAATTTAGCGGCACAAATATGGAAATTTAGCGGCAATTTAGCGGCATTTTATTTGGTGGTTTTTCCTACAACAAACACAGATATCTTCTTTTTTTAGTTGTTTAACAACATGAAGCTATGTATGTTTGGTTTATTTACAATGTAGACACTATGTTTGGAGTCTCCAGATCAAAAATACTTTCTAGATCAAGGGAAAAAAGTCGGATCGTTTACATCTTAACTCACCTTAAACCATTTTGTTTTTGGAAGCAGAATATCGGTAGGTATAGAGTTCGACATTTTCATAGAAGTTAAGAGCTTTGCATATTAAGTATGTATTGACTGGTAGTTTTGGGAGTTTCATTAAAGTGATATTAGTACATAAATAATTGCATTAACCATTGACTGTGGTCACTAGAATTGTGTCTGGGCAGGACAGTGCTTTTTTGGTTTTAAAAAAAAAGTGCTAGGGCCCTTCTCAGAAAGCCACTGCAGCTTGCACCGCCCATTGCCACTAAAGCTCTGCCAGTTCCAATATAACTACAAACCATCACACTCTTCCAGGAGTGACAGTGTGTACTATCCCAGGCCACCCAAAGCTAAGAAAATGTCCGGGGCTAGTGGTGGTATAATTTTTTTAATGTATATTGAATTATAAAATCCTGTTGATGTGCTCACCGTAGAAACAGCTAAACAGTGCCACCACGCGGTTTACTGTCATGTGTGCCATTATTGAGATTTAAGTGCCATTGTCACGCACCTGTGAACACCTGCTCAAATTAAGCACTGCATGGAGGATCAAATTATGTGCAGAACTGACTAAATTATGTAGCAGATAAGACAAATTATGCGGTGCAATGCTGCACAAATTGTGGCAGCATTCCTTCATGATTTTGTTCTTTTTACAAATTAACGTGGTCTGGGCAAAGGTTTGATATCCTGAGTGTCAGTTTAGCATGTAAATACAGCAATTAGCAACTGTAAGGTGACTCGGTAAGTTTAAGAGGCTTGCCACTGCACAGAAACCCTCATGGCAGTGTTTTTAGGTACTTTTGAATCTCTAGCTGAAAAGGGCACTCTCTCAGTATAATTTTAGGTTTGTGAATAGGTGAAAAACAAACCATCAAACAAATATATACATTCATGCTTAACCTATCTATTTAATGAAGGTAGTCAATCCACAACGAGCACAGACCCAACTAAAGCATTTTAACTGCTTGTTAATAAATCCTTTTCAATTTCGTACATTTTATAGTTTCGTTCTTTTTTTATCTGTTTCCCTCTTTTCAGAGTCGGGGAAGATAAGGCTCCAATAGAGTTGTAAAACATCGACTGCCGTGATCGCCAGTGATTAATTATTCCAGCCCTAGGCAGAGGGGTCAAAGAAGGGGTGAAACACAAGCCTCATTAACAAGTGAAAGGTCTTTTAATGACCTGTGAAGTACTCGGGTGCGGCTGGCAGCTAAAAAACGGACTGTCTGTGTGTCCCCGGGAAGCTGCTGACACACACGAGCGGGGAGGGGCGCGCAGCCAATAAAATGCATTGTTTGTCTTGCTGTCTCACGGTAGAGACACTTTTCTCTCAATTTCGCGGCCAATATGGTTAATATCGCGGCCATCGCGGTAGATTGCCGATTTCGCGATTTTTTCGTGAATCGCGAAATCGCGATAAACTGGAGGGTCTGATTAATGTATCAGCACATCCAGTGCCGATGTCATCTTTGCTCGTGTTTGTTTTGCTGATATACCCCTTATATATGTAACCCTTCTCGCTTCTATCTGATCTCACATGGTTCCATATGTTGCTCTTCTGTTTCTGTTTTTTACGTTTCTGTTTCCTGTTTTGTTTTTATTATAGCATTTCCCATTGTCTTCTTTTCCTCATGTTATTTCTATAACTCTCTCTTCTCCCCTACAGGTTTTACAGCTCACTGTATGTCTCCCCTTCGGTTTGCTGGTTCGTTTACATCGGTTGTCCTGCCTCCTCCAGTTGGTGCTCCCCCCTCAGTTTTTTCTCCTCGTCTCTTCTCCCTTTTGACCATCCTTCCCCAGTTTCATCCTTCGTAAGTATGTTTTCCTTCCTCCCCTCGCTGTTTGATACTTCCCTCATATCCTTAACCTTGGTTTTTTACCTATCTCTCCTCTGTTCCAAGGTGTCTTTTTTCTCTTGTTACCGTCAATTTTCTTGTTTTTGCCTCTATCATATCTATTTTTTTATCACTTGTACTCTTCCACTTTATTTTCTTACTCAACTGGCTTTCACCATCAATTTTTTCTTTTATATATTGATTCTCTATTTATGCTCTTTCCTTTTCTTCTTCTCTATCCTTTTCTCACCCGTTCTTTTGACTGCTACTTTTTACTCATCCTTGGCCTGGTTTTTCGATCTCTTACTTCCTTTTTATTTATTCTTTCTTGCATTTCTAATATTCTTTCTGCTGCTTTTCTAGCTCTCTCTTCTTATCAGCTCTAGATTTCATATTTCATTCCCTCTTTTTGATTCCCTAACACTCTTCTCTCTTTTTTGCTTTCTCTCTTTTCTGGACTCTTATTCTGCATTTTTCTTTCTTGCTATTTTCTCCTCATCTCTTCTACTATGTCGTTAAAAATAGTTACTTGGAATGTTAAGGGCATAAATTCTCCCATCAAACGGCAGAGAATTTTATCGCATTTGGCTCGTTTAAATGTTGATGTTGCTTTTTTGCAAAAAACCCATTTGTCTGCTGAAGAATCTGTTAAACTGAAGAGAGGATGGGTGGGTGATGTTTATTATTCTCAGGGGGATGGTAAACGCAATGGAGTAGCTATTTTATGTCATAAGAATTTATCTCATTCATTGCTCGCTCAGGAATCAGACGATGTTGGTCGCTGGACATACGTTAAACTGTCTATTAAGAATGTTCCAATTTCACTTTTGAATATCTATGCCCCTACTGCTGGTGATCCTACCTTCTGGCATACTTTTTCTCATCATATCACCAGATTTATTGACAATAATTTTATCCTAGCGGGAGATTGCAATCAACCTCTTGACCCCTTTTTGGACAGACACTCCAAGGCCCACTTTATTCCTAACAAATCCCATAAACTTTTCTCCCAGGCTATTTCTCAACACAAGCTCACTGATGCCTGGCGGTTGTGCAATCCAGAGACGCGGGAATTCACCTTTTACTCTCCCTGTCACCATTCCCAATCCCGAATTGATTACATTTTTGTTTCCCATAATATTGCCCAAACCCTTACTCATGCAGAGATTGGTCCGATTCTACTTTCGGATCATGCCCTCACCTTAGTTCAGCTTGACATTATTCCTAAATCAGCTGGACCCAAACGTTGGCGCTTCAATAACGCTCTTCTTCTGGACCCCAAGTTCACTGCTTCTTTCACTGCATTCTCAGATGAATTTTTCTTGCTTAATGATACTCCATCCATTCCCAAGCACACCATTTGGGATGCCTTTAAGGCTGCGGCAAGAGATTTTATAATTGGCTTTGTGGCAAAGAAGCGGAGAATTGCCCGTAAATTCACAACGGATCTTCTCCTTGATATTAAGAAACTGGAGCATTCTTATTTCACTTCCCGCTCGCAACACAGTTTAACGGCCCTGGTTAATGCTAAAATGAAATTCAACAAGAAATCTACGGAAGACGCGTCTTTATACTTACTGAAATCGAGTGCAAAATTTTATGGAGGCAAAAATAAGGCTGGGAAAATGTTGGCTAATTACTTGAAAGTAAAGCATAACAAATTAAATATTGAATCAATTTATGGCACACACTCTGTTCTCAAACATAAAGATGCAGATATTCTTGCTGAATTTTCTGCCTTCTACAAAACCTTATATACCTCTGAAACTCAGCCCTCCTCTCAGTCTTTGGATTGGTTTTTTTCCACCATACAGAAGCCATCTCATTTTCCCCTTGATCTCTCTCACCTGGAGCTTAGCATCTCCCAACGGGAATTACTCACAGCACTTCAGAGTCTCCAAAAGGATAAGGCCCCTGGACCGGATGGCTTTACTGTTGAATTTTTCCTGCATTTTTCAAAATTTCTCATTCCAAAATTGCACTCCCTTATTGATGCTTTCCTTACTTTGGGTGCCTCCTCAGGTTCCTTCTCTGACGCACACATCTGTCTGATACCCAAGGAGGGGAAAAATATTCAATACTGTAAAAATTATAGACCAATTTCTTTGGTTAACATCGATTACAAAATATTTGCAAAGTCTCTTGCGGCACGTCTTGACCTTCTTCTCCCGGATCTTTTGGGTGAGGAACAGTCAGGCTTCGTCAAGGGTCGTTTCATCACTGACAACACCAGATTATTATTTAATGTTTTAACTCAGTCCCGTCACTCACCTTATTCTCTCGCAGCTATCGCCCTAGACGCTGAGAAGGCGTTCGATAGAGTTGAATGGACTTATCTATTCCACACGCTTCAATGGTTTGGCTTTGGTCCTAAATTTATCTCCTTGATTTCCTTACTGTATTCTAACCCGCGTGCAGCAGTCTGTGCCAATGGTCAAGTCTCCTCCTGACCTGAAACGAGGTGTCCTTCAAGGATGCCCCTTATCTCCTTTTCTATTTAATTTAGCTTTAGAACCCTTCCTCTCCAAACTCCGTCAGAATCCTAATATACAGGGCTTTCAAATCTCAGGTTCCCAGGTTAAGTTAGCTGCCTATGCGGACGACATCCTTATCCCACTGATTCGATTCCCGCCTTCCTTGCTGAAGTGCATGATTATTCTCAAATATCAGGTTATAAACTTAACAATGATAAATGTGAGATTCTACCCTTGACAAAATTCACATTTAAACCTGACTTTGCCGCCTCACACTTTACATGGAAATCCTCCCATATTAAATACCTTGGCCTATATATTACCTCTTCTATTCCAGACACTGTCTCCCTCTGTTTAGCTAAATGCACTCAGAAATTAGTGGATTTAACCTCCAAGTGGCACCCCCTTTATTTATCCCGGTGGGGACGTCTTGACACCATTAAAATGATGTTATCTCCCATAGTCCTCTATACCATTTCCAATATTCCAGTGACCATTCCCTCTAAAATTTTTAAAAAGATCAACTCTATTTTGACATCCTTTCTTTGGAATAAGAAAAAATCCAGAATGTCCCTTGCTCGACTGATTCGTCCTAAGGCGGAGGGCGGAGTTAATTTCCCAGATTTTCCTGCGTACCATAGGGCGTTTCTGCTACGACAAGCTTCCTTCTGGTTGCAAGATCCCAGTGATCCCTGTCCTCTTTGGACTAAATTTGAACGCCTTCTTCTTTCCCCCTTCTCTTTTTCTGAATATCTCGCTTTCTCACACAAACCTTCCTCCATATCTACCCCCATTCACAAATTCACTACTAAACTGCTCCTTTCTTCCTCTCACCCTCCCCCCTCAGCGCTTGCTGACTTTCTCTCCTCTACTATTTGGTATAATACCACCCTCCTCATTCGCAATCAACCCTTCTTTTGGAAGACGTGGCATCACAAGGGGTTGCTATGGATCTCTCAACTCTTTTCTCAATCCTCTTTCTTACCTTTTGCCACTCTCTGTTCCCTTTATGGTTTACCTGCCTCCTTCTCCCGTAACTACCACCTGCTTCGAGAGGCTGCTATGGCAGTCTATACTCGACTGTCTCGGCTACCCTCCTCTCCCATTACTCCTAATCCCACCACTTTGTTTCATTCTTTTTTACGTACTACCCCTAAGGCCTCTTCCATTTATAAATATCTTCATACCACTGATTCTATTAGGCCTAAATCCAAAGTAGAGGAGTGCTGGGAACGGGATCTCTCCACCTCCTGGCCAGTCTCAGTATGGGATAAGATATGGAACAAAATCCGCAAATCATCGAGGGCAGCCACTTTGACTCAGTCCTTGTTCTTCATTTATAACAGACTTCTCTATACACCCTTTGACCTTCATAAACGCTTTCCGAATACCTCTCATACATGCTGGTCTTGCTCATCTCCGCAGGCAACATTGTTTCACATGTTATTCTCATGTACCTCTGTTCATGACTTTTGGTTACAGGTTTGGGCTCAAATTAATGTAATTTATCATACCTGTATTCCTTTTTCTAATGTTAATATTTTTTTAGGAAGCCTTTCCCCCTGTTGGGATAATGTTGAACTGAAACCTCAAATTATTGATTTGCTGTTGGCCGCTGCATTCCAGCAGATAACGGTAAACTGGAAAGACTTTTCCAAAATTTCTTTTAAGGCGTGGTGGTTTAACGTTTGCCACAATCACAGACTCGACACTGCCTTTGTTTTCCCGACTAACCTGGCTACAAAACGTATGGACTTATGGTTTCCTATCACGCTTTATTTGGATACTTGTGCTGCTCGCAAGTCTGATCTACTACCTTCGCAACAAGAAGTCCTTAAACCTCCTTAATTGCTCAATGCATTCCATTTTTCTTTTTTCCATTGTATTGCTTTTAAATTTCTCTCAGGTACTTTTATGCTTTTATGATTAATGTCTATTTTTCCTTCTCTTCTTTCTTTCTTTTAATCCTCATGTCCAGAATTTGATTTTGCTAATTACTTGCAATTTTATGCTTGCTTTCTTTATCACAGTTTTTTTTAATGCTTTACACTTTTACTGTATTCTGTGTTGACACCGTGTTGTTTCCTTTTTAATATCAAATAAAAAAAAATTTGAACTTAATAAGGTGTGAGGGTAGGTGGGTAACATGAGGTGGACTAATTTAGTCTTGCTCTGCCATGGAGAAGAGTGCCTGTTTGGCTACGGTCCAAGCATTGACCTGACTTGGATTTCCTGACTGAAGTATATCTGCTTTTGGGAGCTTTTAGATGCAAGCAAGGGAGTTGGGCATGAGTTACGGCCCAAATGTACTATTTCTGTCACCCTAGGAGGACCAGGTGAAATGTGGGCTTTTAAAGGGTATGAAGTGTATGCTCAGATTTCCAATTATGAATGCTCTTCCACTTCTAACCTCTATCATGAGGCTTCATTTTACAGCAGTAGGCACTCTGCTTTTAAAAGCTACATGGTACATCCGTGTCATCAAGGGCTCCTAGGCTAGAGTTCTTAGAATGACAATACTCTATAACTAGACCCATTTACTCCATTCATACTTACCGGAGTGGCTTAATAGTGCCTCAAAGGGTAGTGCCCCTTTCGCTTCTGCATGAACCCAGCATAGTGTACTCTTGATTGTTTAACAGAGCCTCAACGGATTGAGGCTGTGTTCCTTCTAGTGCACTCCATATAACACATTCCTTGAGGGACTCCACCTACCAAAAGCAATACCCTCTGTGATATTCTCAACTTCAGGATACTGGCCACTCCTACAATAGTAGGTGTGATACCTGCATCTATTCTCATGTTCATTGTAAAACTGTGTGCTTATGTGTAGTAGCTTTGGCCGTCACTTATTCGATGCCAGCACTTGAACCTCACATACTTCCCATCTAGGTCAAACTTCATTAAACCCCCATCAACCATGCATTCTGAAATGGTGCCAAGAACTTGATACAATTTGGAAAACTTCATGACCGCCTCAGAGTTATGAAGAGTTATTTAAATGCCTCAATAGTATACAATACAATTGATAAAATAAGGTTGCTTGCACGTTTAAGCCTAGAGATGGAACTCACAACCATTTAAAATTCACTACTGTGATTGACTTTCCACAATTAAAAGTTCAGGATTAGCAGAGGGAACAAGGGTTTATCCAGGCATAGCAATTGGTAATGGTGCGAACATTCACATTCCACCCTTGTGGGTATTCACATGGATTCCCAATACTTTGCACAACAAATATACCCTCTTAACTTTACCAAACAGGGTTGAATTAAGTGGGGCAAATGAGAGTGAAAAGGGCCAAGTAGTACTCGTTTTCATGGTTTGTAGGGGAATTAACTTATTCGTAAGTCCACGTGCACGCATTTACTGAAAATGGGAGATCTTTCCTTCTAAAGAAAACGGTGATAAGTGAATTTGCAAATTTCTGCCACACTTAGTGCAATGGAAAGCCCTCTGGAGTAACTGTAGCAAAGTGGCAATATGTGTGTCGATTTATGGACTGCAAACATCTGCAACCATAGTCTTGGGGATATTTGTGAAATCCTAAACATGTCTACATATATGCAAATCGAAGGCAAAGCCTTCAGTACCTGAATTAATTTATTTTCTGTGAATTAGATTCTCTAACATGAAACAAGATCCAAACGCTTGAAGATCATACATGCAAATGAAGTCTGAAACAGACTTCTCGTTGAAGGCTCGACTACAATTGTAATGCAGCTCTGTCATTTCTAAATGCCATTTGGAAAGGGGTCCCACTCATCTGCAGCTGAAAATCAGCCCTTGTAAGTAGGGACTTGTTATTTTGTGTACATTTTCACCACCTTTCTCGATACTGGTGAACTTTGTAAGAAAGAAAATAAGTGGGAATGAAAAAGGGGTCTTGCGTGACAACTAGAAACAATATCCACTGCTGCACTTGGCCTCAAGAGTATCAAGGAGGCCATGCCTGACTTCAGGTTGGGTGTAACAACGTGGAACAACTAGAAAGCTACCTCACTACATAAGGGGCTGGATTAAGTAGATTTCCAGAAGTGCGGAATTGTCAAAGTGCAGCTTTGCAGAAGTGCAGTTTTACATGCTTCTGCTTAGAGAAAAACAAGCCCAGAGCTGCAGTGAGTAAAGCACTCCCTCTGGCAGCTATTGTAATGATCACCTACAGCCATACTTCTCACACTTTCTAGGTGGCAGTGACTTGGTGGCCATGGGAAGCACAACATTGCACCTGGGGAAGTTGGATAAAGTATTGATAGATGGCCTGTCCTAATGGAGCATAATATTTTTTGACATTTCTTGACTTCAAAAGAAAGCTATAACTTCACATATACGTGCCTACTAGATTGCCAGGGAGGCTTTGGTCATCAGACAGCCAGCTTTTGCCGCTTGAGTAAATGCAGAAGAAGGCTCACTAGCTTAGTTGCCAACATTTTATTAACTCTTTTCAATTGTGGTGTGGGCAGAAAAATCACTCTTCTACTTTAGGGTCAATCTTAAAACTTTCCGGTTAACTAATTGTTTGTTCTCTTGTAAAAGAAATTGGCAGAAAAAAACTGCCTGTACACTATAGTGAGCAATGTAATTTTGCTAGACAAACTTCCCCATGCAGAAAAAGGAGACACCAAATCCAAGAAAAAAGCCAATATATAAAGTACTCATCATAGAAATGTAAAATGGGCTAAGCCAATATGTGTTTCCATTGCCAATGCTTGGTGCTAAAGCTGAACAATAGCAGCAAAAAAAACAAGGCAAGGTAAAGCTAATAGGTCCGAATTTGATGTGCTAAAGCACACAGCATTAGCACCTTAAAGAGTGAGACACATGGGAGGGAGCCAGAGTCAGCTAGCAGAGCGGGTGATTCATATAGTTCAATACAAGCACTCAAGTGGAGGCACAAAGATACATCAAATCAGCTAATAGCATTAGGTGAGACATCAATACTCCAATGAGCTGCACCAAGATGTGAGTGACAAAGTCTCAAGCCAATGGCTGAAAGAGGTTGGTCGAAGAAAGTCAACAGAACAAAAGCCACTCAATTTACTGTTAGCAATAGTTGTATTTGACAGCTGCACTGTCAAACTCCAAACCGGAAAAAGTGGTTCTTGTCAACGTGGAATAGAATCGGCCACAGACTGATGACATATACCCATACATGCATCACCAAATATATGCATGCAGTGGCCTTTTTTTCTTTCATTTCAATTCACTGGTCTTTTTTAAATTTATTTTTTATTTATTGATTTGCTTTTAGGAGGGCCCAGTAGCTACAGTTTGCTACTGAGCCAGTCCTGTCAGTAAATGTGCTTTTACCCCCCAAACAATTGTTTTTAATTTTTTTTATTTACTTCTACAAGACTGAGGTCCGCCATTTTGGAACAATACATTTAAATACAGTGAGTGCTGTGACATGACGTATGCATGCGAGCATACATGCCATCAATCCAAGTGTGCAATAGCATCATGATGAATTGGCGCAAGTGCGGGATGATGCATACACACTTACATATCACCACACTTTTTTTTTTACCTTTACTGATACTAAACAGCATCAGCACTATTCATAACCATGTTTTGCTTTTTGCCATTATTGAACAGCTTGACAAAAAGTATCAGTCTCTGCCAAAGGAAACAAGGGTTGGGAAAACCAATATGTTGCAACTTGTTTTTAAAAGATGCGACCAACTGGATTTAGAGAGGTTTCGTTTTTTTGAGTCATCTTTGTGTGTTTGCACAATTTCTTCAAGTTATAGTAATTAAAAACCTTCAGCTTTTACCAATAAGAATCATATTTTCCTGTGAAGTGCATTATAACTAAAACGGTTTTCTGCAGCTGTTCTAAGTACATCTGCCTGATATAAGTCACCAGTAAGTTCAATTAAAAGTATATGTAATGTTTACGTTTTTTTTTTTTTGCAACCCTTGCAGGCCTATGACCACCATATTTAGGCGGCATTATATTTTCTTTTTTGATTAATTTTATTTGTGTGACATTAGCTTGCAGTAATTTGTTTTTTTAAAACAACCTTTGCACTAGTTATCCCAATTCTATTCACTTTGCCAATGCTTATTACCTAATTGTGCTGTAATCACTGACGGATGACAGTACACCAAGATGATATTGGGTTACCCAGATATTTTAGTGAGTGTCAAAGGATTCAAACCACTCACTGTAAGCTACCCTTATCTTCCTTTACGGCCAGTGTCTCTGTAGTTAACTTGCTAACAATGCTCATGAGCGAAGGTGACACATAAACTGCAAGAGGAACATATCAGCAGGTTAGTTCCTCACAAGTAGTCTTTAAAAATACAAGACATAGAATTAGTAAAGAATGCAGAGCTGGATCAAAGCCTATACGATGTCACTTCTGTCGAATTTAACAATGTCAAAATCTACACAATGTCACTTCCCGTGGTGTCAACTTCTTGGGTACCACGACATGTGATGCCACTTCCTCTACACCATATGCCTAGGATCATGGTGAAATGTGTCAGAGCTCGGCTCGAAGTCGATGCCTGCCTTCCTTTCCCGATCCGAGAACGCTTGTTCAGACAATGAAGCCTCTTTATGTGTGGGCCTGAAATTCCCCCTAAAAGTTGCTGGCCTAAACTGTATCACATCATAAAGTGGTAAAGGGAATATTAACAGATACACAGATTATAAACAGACCGCAAAATAGTCTATTTCTCTTTTTAACGAAAGGCAAGTCAAAGTAACAGATAGTTTCATACATCGTTATATGATTAACAACATGAATATGCACGTACACTTCAGATGTTACTTAAGTTGGGCAAGAACTGTTTGGGTGTAAAAACTCTATAAGACTCTATTTAATCCGTTTTTACTCGAAGGGGTACATTTTCACTTGAAAGAGTGACTTCTAGGAAGAAATTGATGCAATAAAAAGTCCCGTTAGTTTATCTTGGTTACAAAAGGCCCCCTTTCGATCAAGGGTATTTGGTTCAAGGTTTTGCACAACTTCTCCACTCTCTCCTTTGGCGCCAGCCTGCAGTTATATGGTAAGATAGGATCTCGATTCATTTTAACCTCCCAGGATGACGGATGAGCCCTTAACTCTTCCTGGACAACATAAGTGCATGATTGGAACATGAGGAAAATCTAATGGGAAGAGGGGAGGGAACAGCTAAAGCACCGAAGCAAACAAGTGTTTAACATGAACCACTGATGGCGATGGTGAGGTTCCGCTGATGAGCGCATGACTGGGGAATGTACTGTATGCAGCGGCGCCTGCACAGAAATATGAGTCCTGCAGAAATGTCGATAGCCCGCAGGCTAGCAGTAGGAAAGAACACTGTCGTAGTTAAGGGCTGAAGACACGGTAAGATTTCTTCAAATATATGTTTATATTTCCAATTCCAAACTTTACTCCCTCAGCTACTTTTATAAACGGAACAAAGATGTAATCTACAGCAAACGAATAAATAATAGAAATAAAATATACATTTTGCCTAAATAGAAAACCACAACAATAACAAAAGTATGCATGAGCATAAAAAAATACAGTCAATGCAGACACACCAAAATAATATTTGGATGAAGTAGTGCTAGATTGACACCTAACGTTCAGATATGAGGAACTCGCGGGAACACAAGAACACCTAGAACACCATGTAAATTATACTCTAAAATGCAGCTATACATTCTCCATCAATCAATCAATCAATCAGGGGAATTATAAGCGCACTACTCACCCGTGAGGGTCTCAAGGCGCCGGGGGGTGGGAGGGGGTCAGCAGTTCCGTATCAATCGAAGAGTCAGGTCTTCAAAGCCTTCCTGAAGGTGTTCAGGAAGGGGGCACGTCTGATGTCGGTGTGGAGCTCGGTCCAGGTCTTGGCTGCGATGTAGGAGAAGGATCTACCCTCTGTTCTGGCTCTGAGAATGTGGGGGGTTTCGGCAAGGAGGAGGCTAGTGGAACGGATGTTTCGCTTGGGTACGTGGAGGGTGATTCTGTCATTGAGGTACTGGGGTCCGGTGTTGTGTAGGCATAGGTGAGTATCTTGAAGGTGACTCTTTTCTCGACGGGGAGCCAGTAGAGCTTGCGTACGTGTTGGCTGATGTGTTTGTGTTGAGGGACCCCGAGGATGAGACTGGCGTAGGTGTTCTGTATTGTCTGGAGTTTGCATAATAGAGACTTTTTGATGCTGGTGTAGAGGGCGTTTCCGTGCTCTAGCCTGCTGGTGATGAGTGCATGAGTGACTATTTTCCTTGCCATGGGAGGATCCATTTGAAGGTCTTACGCAGGATGTGGAGGGTGTTCAAACAGCTGGAAATGACAGTGTTGACCTGCCGATTCATAGAGAGGGAGGAGTCGAGTACAATGCCGAGGTTCTAGGTGTGGTCCGTGGAGGTCGGGGGTGCCGAGGGCGGTGGGCCACCAGGAGTTGTTCCATGCCGAAGGGGTGGTTCCGAGGACGAGGACTTCTGTCTGGTCTGAGTTGAGTTTTAAACAGATGTTGCTCATCCAGGCTGCGATGTCCTGCATTCCTTCCTGGAAGCGGAGTCTGGTGATGGTGGGGTCCTTGGTGAGGGAGAGGATGAGCTAGGTGTCGTCGGCGTAGGAGACTATGCTGAGGCTGTGCTGTAGGACGTTGGCAGCGAGGGGAGCCATGCAGAAGCTGAAAAGGGTTGGGCTGATTGATGATCCCTGTGGGACTCCGCAATTGATTTCCGTGGGTTCGGAGAGGAAAGGTGGCTGTCTGATCCTTTGGCTCCTGCCAGTGAGGAACAATCTGATCTAGTTGAGGGCGTTGCCTTGCATGCCGGTGCCGTGTAGTCTAACTGCAAGTGTGCAGTGAGAGACTGTCAATAGCTGCTGATAGGTCGAGTAGAATCAGGGCTGCAGTGTGGCCATGGTTGAGGAGGGTGCGGATGTCGTCAGTGGCGGCAAGTAGGGCGGTCTCAGTGCTGTGGTTGCTTCAGAATCCAGATTGTGAAGGGTCGAAGATGGTGTCTTATTTTCCCACCTGCACTCGCTCATTCCAAATCTTCCCAGCATCTTCCTCACACTCTTTGTCCCTGTCACGCCTTTCTTCTACATGCTCCACATATTCCACCTGACAGCTGTTCCACCATTAACCACCTTCAACCCGTAAATTGTTGATTTTTACTTCTAACACCCTAATGGCTGGGCCAAACTTGGATCCTGCCTTTCTCACATGCACAGATTTATTTACACACACTGTATCACCAATCTCAACTTTGAGAACTTTAGCCTTATTTTCTCATCAAAATGCTTGTCTTGTTTTTCCTGAACTACCTCAACACATTTCCTTACACTCTCATCCTTGGATGTATGATGTATTCACGCATGCTTTTCAACGAATGCGTCATTACCACGCGTTCCATTACAACGGACGTCATTACAACTACTTGCCCTAGGGAATCGCGGATTTTGGAATAGTATATTTTACTATTCCAACTCCAATCCGTGCAACAGTAGGGAAGAGGTTGGATTTAAAATCCAACCATGCTTTTCCTAAAGCAAGCCATTGTAATGACTTGCATTGAAATTAAATGCATGGTAACAATGCGTTTGTTGTAGTGCCTGCGTTGTAATGGCACTTGGTAGTTCTGTGTGTGTTGTAAACGCTGTTTCCCATCATCCATCCACTTACCATGCTTGACCCATTTATTCATCCAAGTTGGACAGAAACACATAGTGGTCCTACATCCACATAACAATTCAAATAGTGAAGCACCAGTAGATGAATGTGTAGTTGTGCGAAATAACCATAATATGGCCTTAACCGCAATCACTACCACACACTTGTTAGCCACAGCCCACTGAATACTCTCCCAACACCCTGTTAATCCTCCCAACCAACACTTTGCTTTGTGAGTGATACATTGAGCTCTTTAGATGTTTCACTCCACTAGACTGGAAGAAACACTCCACCTTTCAGTACACAAATTGAGGACCATTGTCAGACACCAATGTGACAGGGAAACCTTCCTTCAGGAACACGTTCTTAAGAAATTCCGCCCCCACGCCGGACATTACTTGATTTACAAATTTAAACTCCGGCCACTTAGTGTAATAATCCATCATAACCAATGTAAATCTAGATGAACTAGCTAAAGAATTAACTGGTCCCACAATATCAATCCCCACCTTCTCCCAAGGTGCAGAAGATAAATCTATGGGACACAAACGAGGCATACTCAACTTCATAGTTTTGTCACAGCTAAAACATATGAAACACTGTTTCACAACTTGGTCAATGTCTCTGTCCATGGAGGGCCACCAAAAAGACAACCTCACATTTTTTCATCATAGTAGCTCCTAAATGTCCTTCATGAGCTCAGATTAAAATGCCATTCCTCAAAGAGACAGATGGCACCATCTATTCCGCTCTTATTAACAATGTACCTTCTACTGACAGATCATCTGCAACCTTTACATTAGTTTTCAAATCAAAGTCAAGATTTCTCTCTCTCAGCCAACCAGACTCCACATACTCCATGACTAAAGCCATGGAGGAATCATCCTTGATAGCCTTACATCATTCTTGCTCTAAGAACACACACATTTGTGGTAAATCCACTGCTGCCACAATACCATCGCCCTTATCTTTGTCAACTTCCTCCATCACTTCCTATTTCAACACACTCAGTGGAATATGACAAATAATCAGCACAACCATACTTACTACCAGAAACTTATTCTGTAGCAAAATCAAAATGCAACAGCTTTCAGGACCACTGAGCAATGCGTTGCGTAAAACCTCTAACATTTCTTCCACTCGATATATAAATGAAAGGCTTGTGGTCCGTTTGCATTATGAACTTCCTTCCCTAAACATAGGGCCGCATTTACTACAAAATGCTGCAGCTCAGTGATGCAACCCTTTTTGCTGTGCTGAGCTGCGTCATTTTTAAACCTAAATGGGTGCATTGTATTAACAACATGACACATCCATGTGCTTTACATGTGCTGGCTCATAATTGGCTGCCATGCGCCAGCGCAGGCACCCATGTATCATGTCGCAAGGATGCCTGTGTTGCTGTGATGATTGTTTTTGTGCAGGAAGGGCCTTCCTGCACAAAAACAATAATTGATGGCATTTTCCTCTTTCTATGTGTGCTGCAGAATGAAGCAAGCATAGAAGAGGAACAATGGAGGAGAAATTAAAGTTTTTCTCCTTGTTGCGCCACTCCTATGCCTCCCCCGGGGAGGCGTAGGATTCAGACACATTCCCAGCTTTACAAAACGTTGAAAATCTGGGAATGTGCTAGGTCCCATGGATCGCCCCTTTCACGCTGAGTAATGAGTGAAAGTGGCTCATATTTACAAGGCCATGAAAAGTCACACAGGGTGACTTTACATGGCCTTATATATAAGGCAAGTCCATTGCTCCACCAGTGCGATAAAAAAAAGTGACACACAGGGGGTGCAATGGGCTTGTAAATGAGGCCCATAGTTCCTAAACTTCATGACTGCCCACCAGTAAGCTAGCAGTTCCTTTTCAATAACTGAGTACTGTCTTTCTGTACCTGGTAAAACATGTGAACCAAAACTAATGGTCCCAACATTTCCACCCTCTTCCTGACTGAGAACTGTTCGTAACTCCGCATTGCTGGCATCAACAGTTAAACACTATGCAACTCAGGATCACAATGTTTAAAAATCTTTGGGGAAACCAATTGTTCTTTCACCCACTCAAATACCTCTTGACATTCAGCATTCCAATCAAAGGTAAAATCCTTCATAAGCATTTGTGACAATTTGAATAAAATTCACACAAGTGTAGGATTTACTTTAAGCCTGCTTTGTCTACAGGCCAAATGGCACATGGGGAGACAACACCTGTTAATTGTTTCAACTCTGGTGAAAACGGCATCTTGCACAGTGCGAGCTGTCATTTTCTGCCACTCAAGTAGATTTTAACTCAAGCAGCAGCTTTCTCAACGCGAACTGGTAGTTTCTCATCGCGAGCGGTCGCGAGCATACGTGACCTCTCGCAATGAGAAACCTGACCTCCCTGCGTTGAGAATGTCGCCGGGAGGTTTATTTTCCATGCTTGTGAACACCAACTTGATGTTGCTGATCACGAACAAGGAAAAAGTCTCGCTGGGATGTCATTTTGCTCGCTCGCGGTCGCCAACTTGACGTTGAGGACCTCAAGCGAGCAAAAAATGGCAACAACGCTACGTGTTTTTGCACTGTGCTACATCCAATTTGCGAAGCGAAGTAGCACAATTTACGCCAGCGTAGCGTAGTTGTCCGCCCAGGGTTACACCAGATCTAAACTAAAGTTCCTTTACAGTTTCTTGATTTTCTTCCAACTCTTTATCTCCCTCCGCAACTACTTCAGGCAAATGTTTCAGTGTGGCCCTGCCTTCAAATCCTAACGAATGAAGAAATAGATAATTCCTTCTTTCAGCACGGAAATGAAGTGCCCCAATTGCCCCCAAATATGTCTCAAAAGCATCAAATCATTGTTTCCATCTTATTTGAGGCTCCCCTGGCGATTCCAAGAAGGTGGTAGTGGAGAAACTGCCTGCATTGTTTTAGAAAGATGTAATATTTCTGACAACCTGATAACAAAAAGAAGCAGGGGAAAACACAGCACTGAAAATTTGGTTAATTATTCGCACCTGTGCATTTCAATGCTAGACAGTATACTAATTGTAGTGGGAATTTATGCACACAGTCAGACCTGGCAATTCGGGCTGGGCTGTTCCCATGGGGAGAAGGGTCAAGACTGATTTGCATATGGCTGGTGCAAACTGGGGTGACAAGGTGAGCAAAAGATCGATTAATTTAACCTAGATCTGTGACTGGGGGTGAATGTTTGACAATGTTCAACATTCTGTTGATCATCTTTTTGTGTTCCTATAGTCACCCTAAGTGGGAAGGGTATGCCCAGACATGGGTCCCATACTCGCTATGCCACTGAAGTCAAGCTAGCCTGGATGATGAGGGGTGATACCCCAAAACTGGTCCCAGGATGCTTGTTTTCTGGCCCATGGAGACATGGCCTGGCAGCTTAGGCTGGACTGTTCCCATAGGGAGCAGGATCAAGACTGATTTGTATATGGCTGGGTCTAAACTGGAGTGGCATGATGAGCTTAAAAAAGATGGATTTAGCCTAGATCTGTTACTGGGGTGGATATTTGACAATGTTCAGAATGTTGTCCATCATCTTGTTGTGTAACTAAGACAGGACTGCCATATTGTTACATGAAGTGTGCATGGGGCAGGTTTGAGTACATCTCAAACTGAATGATGGTTGATCTAAAATAACCACAACACACTTTTTTGTACACTTCTAAGTGCAAAATCGGGGTTGGACCGTGGTCCATATGCACAAGTTAATTTTTACTCATTGCTTTCATATTTAGCATATCAACATTCACTTTGTGAATTTGCACGTACTTATTTGCCTTTTCTCCAATCTGCACTAGCATAGGTCAAGGGAACATTTTAACAAGGTGTGCCTTGAGTGTTTGAAGCAATAGCACTTCGGCACAGGCCCCTCTTATCTAGAAGACAACATTTGTTTGTGTGCCACTGAAAGAACTGTTCCTTCTTTAGGAAAAGAAAAAAAACTACCAGCTTGGATTCTCTTCATTGGGAGTGCTTTGACTCCTGTGCACCGGGGCTTAACTATAAGCTGATCTTCTAAAAAAAAGTGCACACCCTTGTAACACAACAGAGCAAGAATCAGTGTCTTCTGCCATGCAATGACCACCCTTCCAGTACAAAACGTATGCTTTAAACTTGGATGCTAAGACATGTCCAACGATTTCAGTGTAATTTCCATTGAAATGAATGGGCACTCCATGACGAGCTGAGCTCGTCATCAGCATGGAAGGGGTTAATCCATTTGCTCACTTCATATGTGGGCTGTACAGAGCAGCACACATGCAAAGTTGCAAAAATCTGGACAGTTTTCAAATGTGCTCCACTGTTACGCCTGCCTTGAGGAGGAGTACGCACTTGGTACGAATCCTTGTCTACCAAGTTTAGTACAGAGATTCATGTCAAAACCCATGGGTGGCTTTGTGAATAGCCGGTGAGTTCACTCACTGTCCACAGTCTGTACAATATGCAGGATCACACCCAACATGGTGAATACTGAGTTGCCGATCCGTTGGTATACTACAAAAGGTGGTAAGTGTGGTTAAAAAACAACAGCCCTTAGCCGCACGAAGCAGCGCAATTAATGTGAGATGTTTCCGTTTACGGACACCAAAAGACAATCTAAAGAGTTCGCATGGGGTATGCCGGCCTCCTAACCGGCTGCAAGAATTGCCGTCA
This sequence comes from Lissotriton helveticus, assembly GCF_964261635.1. Taxonomy (NCBI): domain Eukaryota; kingdom Metazoa; phylum Chordata; class Amphibia; order Caudata; family Salamandridae; genus Lissotriton; species Lissotriton helveticus. The sequence goes on from NC_136061.1 coordinate 1,307,906,769, forward strand.
CTAAAACCTGCTCAGGAATTCCTGTTGAGTTTCAGGGCTGCTTGATACTGATGACTGTCTCGGTAAGTGTTTGCCTTTTGGTTCATGTCATTCTCGATGATTAGATCGGTTTTGCATCTTTCATTATCTTACGGTCCTTGACAATAGGTGATTCACCGGCGTTAGGATGTCTGGGAGTAAAGGGTTTTAGTTGGACTTGTTGTTTGTTTTAAGTGTTGAGAGAGACAGCAATAAAGAGGACATTTAGAGACCGAGAGAGTCTATGCGGTGGGTGTATGGTGCATGTGTCTGTGTCTGACTTTGTGATTCTGTATTTGTGTGTATGCATGAGTGTTTGTTTGTGCTGTGCACTTTTGTGAATGTGTGCATGGTGTATTTGCAAGTGTACATGTGTCTAGGTCTGTGAGTACTCGTGTGTCTATGTGGTGTCAGTCTGTATGCTCATGTGAGTCTCTGCATGTGTTTCTGAGAATGGTTGTGTGTGTCTAGTTTAAGTTCTAGGGCCTCATTACAGATCTTAGCGGATGGGATACTCCGTCACAAACATGACCGTCCGCCATCTTACAAGTTCCACAGGATATTAAAGAATTGTAATTTGGCGGACGGGATATCTATCATGTTGGTTCCTTGTCCGCCAAGATCGTAATCAGGCCCTAAGTGTTAATGTTGGTTAGAGGTAGGCTGGGCCTTGAATGTGCAATGATCTCTGGCAGATTGCCCTAATTAATAGTGCGTTCTATGCTTCACTGCTTTGAGTGTGCCACATTACTGTTTTTTGTTATCCGCAATGTTGTTCAGTCAGGGCCAGACTCAGGGCTGGACTGGGAACCAAAACCGGCCCTGGCAGAGTGCTCGGGCGGCCCCCCAACCCCGGGGTGCCGCCGAGCTCTTTGCCGGGGCCGGTTTTCGGCCGATTTTGTTACAGGGCCGATTTTGCAAAAACGGTCCTGCAACAAAATCGGCCCCCAGGGGCCCAAAACCGGCCCCCACCCATGCGGCGCACCGGGGGATTGCCCGGTGTCCGCTACAGCCAGTCCGGGCCTGGCCAGACTAGGAACCCAAAGCAGCCCAGGCAATTGTGTCGGACTGGCCACCACCCGGAAAGGGGGTGGGGGGGTGTGACGTACTGCTGCTGAACAACACTGCCTCCAGCACTGCTACAGTTTTTATAAGATTTTTTTTAAAGACATAACTCGAGAAAAATCCCACTACAGTTGCTTCTGGTAAAATGTTTTCTTTTCAGGAAATGTCTCCCACAAGCAAAACTCTGAAATAAAAAAAAAGTGCAGACTATAATGCAAACTTCAGGCTCTCCCTAATTCTCATATTTTATTATTAACTACTTATTTATATGATGTTTGCTAACTCGTTTTTCACTTTCATTTAGCTGTAGCTAGCGGTTGCTAGATTAATTTATCAGTGTTCAATGAGTCGACCTCAGCAAAATGAAGGGCTGAGGTAACCCTGCTTGATATTAAAATTGTAGCCTGCAGTTTACATGTCCTTGTAAGGAGGAGGAGTCTAACTCATTGCGCAATTTTGGTAGCAGACATCTTTCCGAAAGTTGAATGTTTGTTTGTTCAGTCTCCCCTCTGTGGTCCTTCCTGCTGTTATGCTGTGCTGCGCAGCCGAACTCCCTCCCATCACAAATTAGCTCTTCTAGTGTGAGTGAAGAAGAAACGAGTGACCAGCACAGTGGCTGCCTGGATGGTGAGCATAGCTACATGGAACTCACTCAACAGCGACCAGCTCACTGATGTGGGCAGTCTTGCAAAATCTCCTTCCCCTGGAGGCGACGGGATCAGCATTACTTCCTGGGCTTCGGGCATGGCATGTTCTTGGTCCCAGCAGGCACTGAAAGTAATTGGAAATAGAAAGTTGTATTCTTCCCAAAGGAAGATGCCAGAAGTTTGATGTAAGGAAAGGGTTTTCTTCCCAATCCAATATGGTAGCGAGGGGGAAGTCTAGGATAGCTTCCTGTTCTTCTCCTAAATAAGGTGGAATTTTCTGCACATAGTCTTGGTCTTCAGTGCATCAGATGTTCTTCATTGTGTGCTTCACTCCCTGATCCCCAGTTCTCATTAGATGCTGCAGGTCTGCTCCAGCCTTTGTTCCAGTCTTGCTCCACTTCTTGCTCCAGTCCTTGCTCCAGTTCCGCTCCAGTCCGCTGCTACAGGATCCAGCTCTAGGGCCTCATTTATGAGGACCCTTGCGCTGCTGGAATGTCACTTTTTGTGACATTACGTGGCGCAGGAATCTACTCCATATATACGTGGCAGCACTAAGCCACTTTTTTTTAGCTTAATGCTGCCCCGTAAATATGATGCCATTTAACAAAGTTTTCTGTGTTAAAGCGGCGTGCAATGGGTGTTGCTGGGAGCATTCCCAGCAACCTTCATGGCTTTTTAACACTGCCCCAGATTTACGACAAATCGTAATTCTGAGGCAGCGCCTAAAATGTACGCCTCCTCAGGGGAGGCGTAAGGGAGACACAACAAAGAGAATATCTTTATTTCTCCTAGTTTTCCTTTTTCTATGTAGAAAGAGGAACAAGCCTCTTCTTATTGTTTCTGTGCAGGAAGGTTTCCCTTCCTGCACAGACATAATCATCCAGGCAACGCAGGCACACTTGTACCTTGGTGTAAAGGTGCCTGTGCTGGCACACGTCAGCTTATTGTGCGCTGGCGCAGGCGAAAGGGGCAGGAGTGTGCCCTATCTGATAGATACAGCACATTCATGCCCTTTTCTTTTACTGTAGGGCAATGGAGCAGGAAGGCCTCTGGCGCTGCTCTATGGTAAAACCTCATAAATGAGCCCCCTAGTCTTCAGCTCTAATCATTAGCCCCATTCATCCTACAAGCTCCTGCTGTGGTTTTATTTAGGAGGATTTTGCCTGCCCAGGTTAACTCACAGGGGCTCATTTCTGTGGGCACTTGTGATCTGTTGCTTCCTAGCACAAACAGCATCGTAGCTACTATATACCTCAGGCAGTCCTGCACCAAGAAGCTGGGTCAAGAGACACGTCATCTTAATCCAAACCTTGACACCTGCCCAAACTCCTCCCATCATATGTCTGTTGTGGTAAACAACCTTTACAACAAAACTTTTACAACGCACTACCATTACAACGCGGTCATTACAACGCAAACCATTACAACGCATTGTGCTGGGGGGCGCTCTAGGATAGGGAATAAGTTTAATTTACTATCCAACACCTTCCCTAGTGTCCACGGGGACTGGAGTTGGAATAGTAAATTAACCTATTCACTATCCAACACCCAAAAGCACTATGCGTTGTAATGGATTGCGATGTAAAAACCGCGTTGTAAAGGCAGGCGTTGTAATAGCCTGCGTTGTAACATCATACATCCGTCTGTTGTCCACACCTGTCCATCTTCAGCCAGTCCACAATTCACTATAGTGTCTCAAAAGAGGTTACATTTCCACAAGTCAAGATGTGGGTTACAAAGTTTCCAAAAGTTTTTAACCAGTGTTACAGAAACAAAGGGAAATACATTTAAGTAGAAAGCGAAAGTAGAAAATAAGTGTCTAAGCTGAGTCCAGCTCAAGGCTTGCTGCCTGGAGTGATGGCTTCTCAATGGTGGAAAGAGGGAGGATTTTTAGGACTGGTGTTAGCCAGACCTTTTGATTTTACCAAAAGTGTAGATATAATGTACTGACTGGGGTTTTCATCCATCCCTATTCAACAACTGGTCTTTTCTTGAGTCATTCTCACTTCTTTTCCAACCACTACGGCATATGGCATGGGACATTTCACGTCAGCCATCAGTCAATTTCATTGTGAGTAACTGCATGCTCGACCACAAAGTAGTTCCCTCCAGGACCAAGCACTGCTATGGCAATGCGTTCTTTTAGAGACCAATCAACTTATTTTTGCTTTTACGCAATTTTTAAAAATGTTATTTAATACAGATGGATGAGAACCAGGTAGCTTAACCAACAATAAAGTTTGCAAAAACCATGACACAAAAAGAAGTATTGACAAAAATCAAAAGGTCAGTAGCCAAGGCCAGACCCATTAGCTTTGCCAATGCTTATTTCCAAAGTAAATTAATTCTGCAAGGCAGAGAAAGCTTAGGCAAAGCACTGCAGATCACAAGCCACTGATATGGCCTAATGTGAGCACTTTCAAACACACTGTCGCAGACAATGAGGTTAACTGAAAATGGAAGGTAATCTTACAGAGACTTGTGTGGAACTTGCAGCTCACCCATGCCAGCGATTTAACTTATATGATATTGTACCTGCTGAAAGGAAGGTTGCAACCAAAGGTCCTATTCCTAGTAATACAGTACAAAGGGTTATTACACAAACTGCTGGAATCTAATGGTTACCAGTGTGACACTTGTTCTATTAAAGGTAAAATCCCCCGGAAGGTCCATGCGCATGTTCCAACTTTGTGAGCGTAACCCGTGAGTAAGGAACTAGACTGGGAATATTCTAAGGGTGAATTTTATTCATATATTGCCAGAGCATATATTCTTACAACCCTTCAATTTATCGAAGGAATTAGACAACAATACTTAATAACATGGACCAAAAGACAAACCGGTGCAATTAATTGGCAGAAAACAAAGAACACCTCTGAAGGTGACATGAACTAAGATTATAGTAAGATTTCGGAAACAAATGGTTACCAGCCAACAGCCAAATAATCTCCTATGCTGTTCAGTTTAAAGGTATTTTTAAACCATGCATTGAGTTGTCAGTGTGGCCCAGCAAGCCACGGTTCAGATAAGCAGTTCAACACTTGGTGATTCCCATGTTGCAGCTACAATTGCCGGAGGCCAGGACTTGTTCTTTCACTGCAGCATTAACCATGTGCTGCTGCTTCCTCTGCATGTGTTGGCGTCGCTCGATGAATGAACATTCTGAGAGGGCGCAGCCTCCAGCATGTGGGAAAGTGGCTGTGTTTGTACGTAATATAAGCCAACCACCTGACACCCAGCGTCCCTTGTTGCCAAAACTCAAACACACACAGGATCATTTAGACACTGGTGCAAACATAAGCCATGAGAACATGGCCATGCAGTCACCAACTGAACCACCTTCTAGCCGTGCGCACTGCAGGCCGGCTACAGGAATTTTTATTTGGGTGGGCCAAAGGTGCATTTGGGTGGGCCACTGCGGGCCCAATTTGTCACTTCTTGTGGTAGCCTACAAGCCCCAGATGACATCATACTTGCACACAGTCCCCATGATAAAGGCGATAGATTCTATTAGTATACAGAGCATGTGGAGAGTTATTTGAAAGTAAGAGCAATGTTTGGACCTAAGTGCAAACCCCCACATTCCAACAGGCCAGGCTTTAACACAAGTACTTCCAGGCCCGATTATCCACTTTTCTACCATTCCTCCCTGTGCACCTTATCTCATAGCTGACTTTGGGCCTCAGGCCCCTATCAGCCACAATTCAGCTCCACTTTCATTATTCCAGGAAAAACCATTAGTAATATCACCTTCAAACTCAAAACATTGACTATAGCAGTAAATATAATTAGCACGCACTTTAAAATATGTTCCACAATTGCCCTAAGTACCTGACTGTTAATTAATAATTAATTAAATAAAAACTGAAAGGCCATGACAGGACCAGCTTTAGCACTAGTGTGAAAGTCTTTTTGGCACCCCACCAATGACCTCTTTCTCGCAGATATCATTACTACCACCCTCCAACAGTGCCCCTCATCTCTCCGTAGCCCCCCATGACCTCCTCCTTGGATTCCCTCACTGCCACCCCCCAACAGTGCCCCTCAATTCTCCGTAGCCCCCCATGACCTCCTCCTTATATTCCCTCACTGCCACCCTCCAACAGTGCCCCTCATCTCTCCATAGCCCCTCCCACCCATGGCATATTCCTCAGACTCCCTCACTACCCCCTCCATCAGTGTCCCCATCTCTCCGTAGTTCCCCCACTCCACCTCATGACCACCTTCTTGGATTCCCTCACTGACACCCTCCAACAGTGCCCCTCATCTCTTCCTTAGCCCCTCCCACTCATGACCTACTCCTCAGACTCCCTCACTACCACCGTCCACCAGTGCCCCATTTCTCTGTAGTTCCCCCTCACCACCCCATGACCCCCTCCTTGGATTCCCTCATTGCCACCATCCATCAGTGGCCCTCATCGCTCCACAGCCCTTCCCCCCATGACCATCTCCTCGGATTCCCCCATTGCCACCCTCCACCATTGTCCTACATCTCTCCGTAGCCTATACATTTCATTTGTTGTATAGTGCTATTCATAGTGTAGGGTGTCACAGTACTTTACATCACGCACATATTATACTTGGACAATGAATCATAAAAGTATGTAAATCAGTCTATAGGGAGTGTCACCTAAGCCAATGAGAATTACAAGGTGTAGGAATCATGTCATCCATAATGGTGGGCAGTATATTTTAAGAGGGTTTGGGCTGGGGAAGCACAAACTCAGGATTTAAGCATACCACAGTGATTAGGGGTTGGCTTTACTAATAAAAATGTATATCTGCCCAAACTCTTTTTTAGCAAAATTCAAATAATGAAAGATTGGGGAAGTTCTAACTATATGGCAACACAAAACAAAGTGAAGTTCTAACTATGCCATTATCGTTTGTATGCAGCTCTTTGATGACAGTTCATAGGTCACTGTCCTATGTTAGGAGTATAACTTCTGAACTGCAGGTAACACACGAATATCTATGACAAAGGCAGTAACCCACTGAGCTATCCACATAAAATTCAGTTTATCCATATTTTAAAACTACCAACAAAGGATTGCAATCCAGCAGAATCATTAATCACCAGTTATCTGGACATTTGTATTGTTGTCTTGCATCCCTGATAAAAACGATTTAAATGAAGCATAAGGAAGTATATGCCTTGCAGGGCAAGTGCAGATTTTAAAAATGAGACCAAATAATAACACATTCTCTTACCTACTGGGATAGTCTCACTTTATGTCACAGCCTGATCTGATAAGCAGTTGCAGGGGTCAGGAAAGGTGAAACAGAATAAACAAACTTCTTTTCTCCAGTGTTGAGATAGAAAAGGAAATATCCATGCAGCAGGATGGTAGGCAAAAGTTATTCTGTGCCAAATAAAGAATTATTCCCCTTGCCATGCCCCTATTGTACCTGCAGGACATAGCTCACCTTTCTATAAGAAGTTGCGTGATTGGGTCTGGGCTTTTTCTCACACCCATCCCCAATCATGTAACTCCCATAACAGGAAGAAAAACAACGTTCGGAGGAACGTTTTAAATTATACTGTCCATTTTCTATTGGCCTTCATGTCCTCACTGTGAGGGGCAAGGCTCATGTTTGGATAGGCTTGGCCCACCCGCTCGTACCATGCCTGGTGCACTGTATCACAGGCAGCTTTGCACCAAATTTAAATTCAGGGACAAAAATGGGGTACAATATCAAATAGTTGCTATCCTGTACCCCGGACAACTAACCCACTCATAGAATGTGCTCTAGACTATTTTCATAATAAATATCACACCTTTATCACATGAACTACTCTCACAACCAAACCAACACCACACTCAAGGCAATGCCACCTTCCCGTGGGTTCTAGAAAACTATTATACCTCAAGAAAGTAGACAACCCTGTTTATCAAACTGTTCTCATATTCGTAAGAATTGCACTTCTGACATTCTAAGTACAATAATTGCTCACATAATAAGTTCACTATCGGGCATCAACGAAATTTCAATGACACAATTGAAATGCTCGATTTTCGCGTTCAGTAAAATTCCCAAACATTCTTGAAATTTCTCATTACTCTATTTTGTGTAACTTTTTTTTAACATAAGCATGCATCTAGCGTAAAAAGTTACATGAGATACCAACGGGAGACTGCTTCGAACAGAAAATGCCTCATTGGCAGACGCTGTCTGCTAAAGACAGTCTCCTGGGCTTGGGTGAAATAAGTGAAATAAGATACCACCGAACCGGATTTCACTATACATGTTCAGTAAAAATATCACACTCGTAGCAAGTGCACTACCCTTTTCACCGAACAGCCAAACAGCTGTCACCCTCGACGTAAATGCACCACCCTAACCGAGTCATAACAAGCGTGTTATGCTTGTTATGACTGGGCACAAGTAGTGCCAGCTGCACCGTTTAGGCCTTTTACAGCTGTGCAGCAAGTAGTGCCAGCTGCACCGTTTAGGCCTTTTACAGCTGAGCAGCAAGTAGTGACAGCTGCACCGTTTAGGCAACTTTATCCGTGGGGACAGCTCTGATTGAGTTAGGACTCCCGCTGCATTGGCAGCACCATTGACACTATGGATTCGGGGCATTTGAGTCCCCCTCTGAGATGGCCAGTTGGCCAGGGAGACAGCGAGGTTTGTAGGGCACCAGGCCCTTGTACGTATATGTGGTGCTAGGAAATGTTTTTCAAGTTGTTTGACGAGGTTGTTGTGCATATTCAGATTTTGTTAGCCAGATTTTGCTCCACCCTATGCTCTTTGCCCTAATGTTAGTGATTCTCAGGAGATTAGGGTCCAATAGTAGTCTGTTAAGATCATGGGCGTACAATGCGGTTGGTGCCGAATGTGGTTCTGTTAACAGGCTGGTGTTAAGTACAGTGTTCACCAGTGGTCACTGGGTGTTCATTTATAATCTGTTCTACTTTGACTAAATTTGCTTTGTGATGGTTCTGAAAGTGGTCAAGTTGGTCCTACCATATGTAAACAGTTCCTGTGTAAATATTATCTAGTGGCATCATGTATTCCTAGATGTAGGGCCCAACAAACACCCACCTCACTTCCTGGACGGCACATTAGTTCTGATAGCTTCACCCAATGTCTGGAATATGTGCCTCCTTGATGCCCTTTTACTTCTCCTCACCACCGCTTTTCTAGTAACACCCTTCTCATATCCCCCCACCCTCCTCCACCCCATTTTCCCAACATGGCCACCACTCGAGTTAAGGCTGGAATTAATTGCTACAAAATCATTTATCCTCCCGACCAGACTAAAGCTGCAGTAAAACGATTGAAGCATAACACTATTGAACGTTTCCCAGATTCCCTTTTTGTTGATCAATTTTATGATGGTCGTTTTGGGAGGCTCAAAAACGATTTAATTTTCTTCACTCACGACACCCCCTCCTGGTCCACCAGCTTATATAATTCCCTTAACGTCATCTCCTCCTCCTCTATCCCTCATGGGAAACAACTAAAAATGTCCTACTCTGCGTGTTTCAACGGCTACTTCACTATCTCACTCTATAACAACGGTACTGTCATGATCCAAGGCAAAGACACCTGTCTCTCAATCTTTGACCACCTCTTCTCCTCCCTACTCCCCTCCTCTGCGACCAGGTTATCCCCTGACTCTTCTTCTAGCTCCACCCATTACTCCCTTTCTCCTCCCTTGACCCCCCCACACTCCAATAGGCTGCACCCTCGAGAAGCATAGGTCGGCCCTCTTCCCTCCCCCTCCCCTGTGCCCTCCTCTTCTATTCCTCCCCCTCACAGTATGCCCACCCGCATCACTTCAGCCTTACCTCTAGCTAATACGTTCCTCGTCCAATCTGCACCTTCCCGGTACTCCAATCTCTTCTCCTCCCCCATATTCCTACCCCCCTTTTTAGTCCACCGCTCCGCCAACCTTCTCCCCCAATTAACTTTCCCTACGCTCCCCTTATTCCTCCCTCCCCCCTCTTCTCTACCCCCTCCTGCCCTCGTTATTCACCCCGATTTCACCACAAACCCACTGCATCTCTCTCCTCCCTCCCACTCCTCCAGCAATGCTGTGCTACTCCCTTTCCCCCCTTGGTAACCCTTTCAATTTCTCTCCCTCGGGCCCAGCAGAACCTCTTCCTTTCTTCAACTTCCCTTTCTCCCAACTCCCATCACTCTGCCAGATGCCCGTTCCCTCACAGCCACCTCTCCTAGCTGATAGGACCTCCCCAGCCACCTCCCCTCCTCCCTCCCAAACCTCCTAAATTCCCATGACTTCACACACTTCTCCCCTCTCCTTCTACCCTACCGCCTTGATCCGCACCCATCTCCCCCTAAATATGTACTTAATTCCTTTCCTTCTTGCAACACCAATAAAGACTACTCTCCCTTCACCTCCGATTCACCAACTCCCGCTCTAAAACCCCCACCTTTCCCCACTCACCTCCTGTCCCCCACCTCTCCCTGCCTTCCACCACCAAGTTCACCCCCTCCTGTTTCCATCGAGCTACCCAACCTTCCGTGCTCTGCCTTACTCTAACTGGAAAATAAGCTAGGCTCTCTTATCACCTCCATTTCCCAGCTTGTAGCTGCCATTTCACTTTTAAGCTCCAAGATTTCCACCTTTCCATACACCTCTACTCCTTTGGAACACCCTCAACTTCCCACGAGATTCACCTCACCCCCTCACCCCAATACAGCCAAGCTCAACCTGTTGTCTGCAAACGTCGTTAACTCACACAAGCCCTTGAACTCCACCCTTCTTCAACCTGCATCTCCTAGTAACCCTACGATCTACACTATTCCGACCATCTCCTCTGTTAGAACCAAGCATCCACCTAACCCCTCCCGAGCACCCCCGTATAAGTACAATATCCCGATCACTCTTCAGAGCCCAAGTGCCCCCATCACCAAAACAGTCTTGACAGAGCTGCGCTGCCTGCTCCACAACTGCAGATCTGCCGTAAAACACAAACTTGAAATCTCCAATACCATCACCTTTCACAATATTGACATGCTCTTCCTCACAGAGACCTGGTTCAACGATACCTCTCACTCTTTGTTTGATCTCCTATTACCCACAGGCTATTCTATTTTTAGGAATGACAGAATTGACAACGTTGGGGGAGGTGTTGCAGTCATCTTTCGAAACTCCCTTCAACTTAAGGCTTCTCCTAGCAGCTCCTTCCACACCTTTGAATGCCTTTCTCTTGAGCTTCAATTGCACCACCGCTCACCCCTCAGATTCCATGTCATTTACCGCCCGCCTTGTAGCGGCCCTTCGTTTATGCAGGAACTCACTGACTTCATCAGCGACCAATACTCGCAAAGTGACAAGCAGATCTTCGTGGGTGACTTCAATCTCCACTGGGGCTTACCGCAAGACTCTTCTGCGAACTCGCTGGCCACCTTTTTCTCTGCAAACGATCTTATCCAACACTGCACAGAATCAACACACTCTAAGGGCTCAATCCTGGACCTTGTTATTTCTAAAGCGGGCAAGCTTTCTATTGCTACCCCTATCCATGTAGACTGGTCTGACCACCTCCTCTCTTCACCTATCACACTCTATAACTCTTGGCCAACCTAAGAGGGCTACCTCCTGGTTCCGTGATGCAAGGGACTCACGTCTGAGCATACCCTGCCAACTTATGGCGAACTGGGGTGGCAGAGTGGACTAAAGAATGGTGATGGATTAAACCCAGATCTCGTGACTGGGTGTGAGTGTTTGATTGTTTCAGATGCTCCGTCCATCACCACCCCCTTTTGTACCGCTTTGTTCGCCATAAGTTGCCAGGGTATGCTCAGACGTGAGTCCCTTGCTCACTTTGCCACTGGATTCAATCAAGCCTGGCTGAAGACGGCTGAAATGCCAGAAACCGGTCCTAGGAAGCTTGTTTCCAGTCCAGGGAAGGCATGGCTTGGCAGTTCGGGCTGGACTGTTCCCATGAGGCACAGGGTCAGACTGATTTGCATATGGCCATGTCTGTACTGGGGTGGCAGACTGGGCTAAAGAACGGTGAAGGATTAAACCCAGATCTCTTGACTGGGTGTGAGTGTTTGATTGGTTCAGATGCTCCGTCCATCACCACGCCTTTTTGTACCGCTTTGTTCGCCATAAGTTGGCAGGGTATGCTCAGACGTGAGTCCCTTGCTCACTTTGCCACTGGATTCAAGCAAGCCTGGCTGAAGACGGCTGAAATGCCAGAAACCGGTCCTAGGAAGCTTGTTTCTGGTCCAGGGAAGGCATGGCTTGGCAGTTTGGGCTGGACTGTTCCCATGAGGCACAGGGTCAGACTGATTTGCATATGGCCATGTCTGAAATGGGGTGGCAGAGTGGGCTAAAGAACGGTGATGGATTAAACCCAGATCTCTTGACTGGGTGTGAGTGTTTAATTGGTTCAGATGCTCAATCCATCACCACCACCCCCTTTTGTACCGCTTCTTTCTCTGACTTCAAAGTGAGAGAATTTCTGTGATAATCATGCCGATACTCAGATTGTGCTGATGTTATTTTTGCCTAGCACAAAACAAAATGTAAATGTATGTAAATGAACTTTGCAGCTATTTCAGATTATATCAGAATTAGGAATGCACAAATGAAGGACATTTTTGGGTAAATCTGAAGTGTGGTGGAAACAAATATTTGTATACGATTAAAACAAATCAATGCACTAGGTGATGGCATTTCTGCACATTATCATTAGTGCGCTGTATATTTTTAGCAATAAAACTATGTCTGTGCAAATGTAATGGTCATTTAATTTGAAAATATGTTGTCTGTAATGGTGGTGCACTACCATACCATGGATACTCCACTTTACTCTGCACCACTCCATGCCACTGTACTCTACTCTGCACCACTCCACACTATTTTATTCCACTCCACATTGTGTCACTGCACTATACTCTGCACCTCTCCACTCTATGCCCCTTCGCTTGACACCTCTCTACTCTACACCACTCTTCTCTATGCCAATTCGCTCTGCTCCACACTGCTCTACTATGCACCACTGCACCCTTCACCACTGCACTCTACATCAATCACTCTAAGCTACTCTAATCTACTCTACACCTTTGCACTCTACGTCACTTTACTCTGCACAACTCTATGCCACTACACTCTACATCAATGCACTCTATGCTACTCTACTCTTCACCATTGCACTCTACGGCACTCTACTCTTTAACGCTGCGCTCTCTGCTACTGAACTCTATGCCACTCTACTCTGTGCTACTGCAGTCTATGCCATTGCACTCTATTTTGCACTAATCAATTCTACGCCACTATACTGTGCTCTACGCCAATGCACTCTACACCACCACCCTCTACCCTAATCAAATCTACTGTGCACCGCTGCACTCTATAACACTGCACTCTATGTCTCTCTACTCTACTCTGCCCCACTCTACTATATGCCAGTGCACTCTATCCCACTCTCCTATGCTCCACTGCACTCTTTGCCACTGCACCACTGTACTCTGCACCACTGTACTCTACACCAACGCACTCTATGCCACTGCCGTCTACAACACTGTACTCTGACCCTAATATATGGAAGGTTGCACTCTCCACCACTTAAGTCAATGAAACTCTACTCGCCACCACTGCATTCTATGCCAAAACATTCTACACCACTGCACTCTACTTTGCACCACTCAATTCTACGCCACTCTACTGCACTCTACGCCAAACTACTCTGCATGACTCCACTCTACTCCACTGCAATCTTTTCTGCATCACTGCACTCCATGCCCCTACACTCTACACCACTCTATTAAATGCCACTTCACACTGTGTGTCACTCTACTCTACACCTCTGAACTCTACCCAGCACCACTTCAGTTAGCCCTACACTACTCCACTCTGCGACATTTCATTCTACACCATTGCACTCTTGAAACTCTGCTCCACTCTGTGCTACTGCACTCTACACCCTTGCAATCTACTCTGCACCACTGAATTCTACTTCACTTTTATTGTTTAAATTTAGTTTTTTTTAAAGTTTGAACTGACTGGAGTGAGAATATTAATTGTTACTTCTCTATATCCAACACGTTCCCTACTGTTGCACTCACTGGAGTGGGAATACTAATTTTTACCCCTCTCCTACCCCAACACTTTTCCAACTGTTGTACTCACTGAAGTGGGAATAGAAAGTTTTACCCCTCTATTCAACAGTTTCCCTACTGTTGCACTCACTGGAGTGGGAATAGTAATTTTTCATTATATGCTTTTCATAGTAGTAAAGGTAGTAAAGGTAGTAAAGGTGGCCTTTAGAGGCTCAGGAAGGGGGATGGGGGGACATGCAGCCCCACTCCATATTTCCAGCCCTGGTATGAGCTCTTCTGGGTCTCTGCAGGCTTGGGGAGTGGGGACGCAAAGAAGCCTCCTCTTTATGAACACAGCCCTGGGGAGGCTCCCTGGGGCATGAGGGTATTAACTGCAACCCAGCCGCCATTTGTTTTTGCCCAAATCAAATATTTTACCTTTTGACTTAGTCCTTTAAGGCCCAATCCACCACAGAAGTGCACTTTAAACCCCCCTAGGACCTCAGCAGTGCTTAACTTGTGCTGATGGTTTCCAGTGCTAGACCCTGGTGCTTAATTGTCAGCACTGGCTCTAGTAACAGTACACCACATGGTGGCACTGCCTTTTTAATTTTGAGATGATCACAATAACTGTGTTTATTAACTCAGTATACATTGAAAATTACTAATACAAGCCTATCATGCTATTATTATGGCTTTTTGTGGCCTGAAATAGACTGAATTGTCATACTTGAAAGGAGTGCGATGGTTAGGTGTTGTGTTGGTATTGCCATTGGCAGTGCAGGCAAGGTGTGGGTAGTGCAGGCTGAAGTGGCCTTCCAAGAAGGACCCTGGCACTTAATTGTTTACACATTAACTGTAGGTGGGACACTTAGAGACTAACAGGCTGCTTAGACAGAGGTCAACAGCAGGGTCCAGTATATGTCCAGTTGCCACTGGTCAGGTGGGTAGTTGCAGGAAAGGTCTTTTGTAGCTTGTAGTATGCCTGTTGCTTGAGTAGGTCAGCCGTATGACCCTTGGAATCCACTTCTTTGTCCTGGGTACAAGCGGGCACAGGTCCAGTCCTTCAGAGTGCCTCTCAGGTCACAGACGGCATGTTCAGTCCTCTTCATGTCCAGCAGTGTTCTTAAGTTGGTGCCTGGTGAGGCCACATGTATGCATGGCACAAGCTGGTGGGTGGGTATGACTCCTAGACACACCCTCACCAATGGAGTAGAAGTTCTGTGGGTCAACCCTACCCACTTGGGGTATTTTCAAGATAGCAAAAGTCTTAAGTCACGCTAAACTTAGGCTCTGAAGATTGGAGTGTGTGGGAAGTGTTCTATGGTAATCCTACGATCCTCCCACATCTAACACTGAAATCCAATTTAAAACAACTACTGTACCCATAGTGAACCCAGAGGCAGATGTCGGGAAGGAAAAAAAAACAGGATTTGCTAGACAGTGTATACACAAGAATTATCTTGGCACCTTGTTCCCTTCCCTTCAAGTGCATTCTGTGTGTTATATGAACAATGCATCAGACCTGTCAAGCAGTATTTGACACTCATGCAGAATTTGACACTGTAATGTCAAAAAGGATAGCCACAGCCCCCACCCTTTTGTTGAGTTCAAAAGAGTCATCCCTACATATTCAGGTCCTGTCAATCACAGAGAACTATCGTGTATATCCTGGGAGGGATTTCAGACTTAACATATATTCAAATGCTAATCTCTAACTGGTATAAGTTATAAATACACATTTGTCTCCAGGAATTTCAGGCAAGGAAAATGTGGATTTCTAAAAGTTACTTTTCCTTAATATTTACTAAAATCGAATTTCGGCATTGAATTAGATGTTTATGTTTAATAACTATTGAAAAAAGTTATTGATTTTTTTTCTAGCTAGTCCCATTCCAGAGATGGATAACTAATCTATACTATACTTTCCACATAGGACAGCTAGGTCTGCTACAGTGAAAAATAGCTTTTGGGTGCTAGTCACTGTATGGACACGTTAACAATACATTTTTACATGTCTTACTTTTACACACTGACTAGTGGAATACAAGGCTTAAAAAGAGGTGATTCATTAATATTTAAAAGAGTGTTCCTTACTAGTCAAAGGTGTTTTTTGCAAGTAAAATTGCAGATTTTGCACAGCTACAGTCAGGCTACAAAGGGTAGGCCTGAAGCCATGTTTGCACAGTACAGACCCTCCAGGATTTCGCGATTTCACGATTTGCAAAATGATCGCGAAATCAGCACTTTTGTTCAAAAGGCCGCACTTTTTACAAAAGTACCCGCGAAATCGGGGCTAGGCGGCAGAGAGCTTTCGGAACAGGAAATTCCTGCAATTAGTTCACAGCAACAATGTGCAGGGAGCAAGGGGGCGGGGGGGGCTTTTTTTACTGTCACCTCCAGCTGTCTCGAAGGTAAAGGTCAAGTTAAGGGGCCAATAGGTGGCTCCTTTTGATCAAGTATCAAAAGGAGTAATGTTATTAGTTGAGCACTTTGCCAGCCCAAACAGAGTTTACTAAAAACCAAGTAAGTCTTCAGAATTATGCAGCAGGAAGCATTTCCCACTTTGTTGTTTAGTATTTCTTTTGTATAGCATTCTTTCATTTTGCCGATCAAAGCGCAAGTGAACAAGTGTCCACACTTACCAGGCATTGTGTAGTGTTATTTCAACGAAAATATGCTAATCACAAAAACGATTAAACCATAATTAAAAATATCGGAATTCCTTGATCTTCGTAGATAAAACGTTTTTTAAAGGTGTTTGGTCAAGCAATGTGCAGTATGACACACAATCTATTTCATTTAGAAGATGCCACTTTCACCTTTATGAGGAAAGTAGTTTATTATATAATGTAGTTGTGTGACATCACCATGTACTAAACACACAAACCAATAACAGGTCCAGTCAGACTCATTTAAGAACCTTTAGCTCAGTCCTGGCCACCTGTGCACTTGGCCTGGAACCTCACTTAAATGCAAATGCCACAGAAGGGAAACAAAAGCACACAGCTTGTTATCTCTTCACCGGTACTTAGGAGAGGCAGCTTTTGACTTTGTTCAGTCCCTTTATGTAAGTAATTGCATGCACTGCCGGAATTTCGAATGGTTGGTCTGTCCAAGAATTTACAAAAATAACAATTTAAATAGTACTTTATTTCTATTATAGCGCTACTCACTCAATTCAGGGTGTCAGAGTGCTTTACATATCATACACATTAGACATTGATAATATGTCATGTAATTGTGTAGCTCAATGTACAAGATGTTACATGAGTCAGTGAGGGTTATAAGGTGTAGGAGTCACATGTCCTTCACAGCTCACTGTGCTATATCAGAAGGATTTTAATGTATGAACTGCAATTAACTAAAATATATCTGTGTTCAAAGCAGCAACTTACGAACCTAGCTCCATAAAAATCTCTGATCTGCATGTTACATGATGTGCTTTGCAGGAGACACATTAACCTTCTATTCTACTTTGATGAAAATTTGGGAATACACAAAACACAGATCTCTCCAACAAATGCTTTAACATCCAGAGTTATCTCACCATTATTATTATTCCCTTAGATTTACTGGGCACCTCTATAGCAGATTCCTTAACCCCATAAAATATTTTAAAATGCAGACTTTGCAACAAATTGAGCAGTAGAGATTTGTTGCCATGCTACTCCTTGTTGCCAATTTCTTTGTGGTAAGGCTTTGAAAGAAAAAGGTTATTAGTTGAGGCCCAGATTTTGTGACTGCACTACTTATTTTGGCACAAGCCCAAAGCAAAATCGAATTTGTTAAATCTCATAATGTGCTTAAAGGTACTCATGATATACCTGATAAACATGTGTGAGGTCTTAATATCTGATGTCACTTCCACAGAGATCATTTCCTGTGATCCCACGTGCTGTCCAGTGGTGGCACGCGCAATGATGTCACTTGCAAACTACCTAACTGGGTTAGTCCCCCCACTTCTTTTTTTTAGGACTTGTGCCCTGGAGGAGGGGCTGGTGGTAGGAGGAAGGTGAGGCGAGGGTGGGATCAGTCAGTACAATCGCGTATGCTACTTGTTTACAGCGCAGTTTTAGGTGCATGAGCAGCCGGGAGAGAATTGAATTACAGCAACCCATGGTGTAGGCCTGTAAGCAGGGGCGGTGGTGGGAGCTTAGAAGGGCTGATGCCACTGGTCAGGGTAGGGGTGCCTGCAACCTGTTGTGGGGCGAGAGTAGACGGGAAGCGGGGAGCAGCATTGGGCACCAACGCATCCCCTCTCTTCTTGTTTGGGGACCCTGCAAGGGTGCATTTTGGATTGCAAGAGTGTCTTAGACTCTTGCAGGCATGACAATTTAAATGCATAAAGCTATGATTAGCCCTGGGATCTTTATTTCTTTTGGGCAATCTCGCTCCTGCGGAAGTTACAGTACACCAAGTTCTCTGATTGGCTGCCAGCAACATGTTGCTGCCAGCTATTACAGGACTAGGGGACTTTGCATAGCAAACACATACTCTCAGGCACTTTAAACATGCCTATTTGAAAGTGGAATGCTCTGCTAAAAGAGTTTTCTTTGATTTAAGACTAAAAAGGAATGATTTAGAGTAAAATAAAGTGCTGCATTAATGCCGCTAAATGTAAACTTTTGTGCCACTAAATTTCAATTTTTGTGCCGCTAAATTTGCGAATCTATGCCGCAGTATCCTGGGGGCTGACTAAGGTGGATGGCACAATAGTGACTGCACTCTATTAATGGAATTTAACTTCCAGGCCATAGGTACACCTTGTACCATATACTAGGCCCTTACAGGTAAGTTAAATATACCAATTAGGAGGATGCCAATTCAACTGTGTTTTAAGGGGATCATATTTACTTTACTACTGGTTAGCAGGAATAAAGCACACAGACGTCTACAGTCAACAAAAATATAGGGCCATGCAAAAGGCGAAAGATCCAGGGTGACAACAGGCAAAAGGTAGATTTCCTACAAAGATAATTTCCAGTTCTCCATTTTAGCAGATTTCAGACAAACAATCAGATCAGTTTCCTTCACCTCTTTTGAGGAAGTAAAAATGTGGGTGCAATAACACCAATCAAGTTGTCTCCAAAACAACAGAACACATAGTCCAAATTTCAGCTGTTGTTGGTACAAAAAAAGTCTCAAATGTAGGCATTAAATGCATACTTTCTGCAGAATCTCAAAGATTAAAACAGATGCCATTCTCCTGCCCCCTCGCTTGGGGTTGGGTTTAACTTCAGTTCACACAAAGGAGAAACCACTACTGAAATGAATAGCAAGTACTTAAAATTATCTTGAGTGAAAACCTGCATGGGGTTGTTTTGAAAGGATTCTCAAGGGGGTGTGCCTCTGAAGTCTGTGATACTGGGAGCATGTTATAAGGAGTAGTTGTGATTTGCAAGCAGAATAGCTATAGGAATGTGGTTGCTTGTTTTGTTTCTGATATGAAGGGAATAGCTTGTTCAGGCTGACTTCTCTGGGCAGACAGAGCCTAATGTGTATAATGGTAAATTTGAAAAATGGGGTCCAGTGCCAATGTGGTTTAGCATGTGAAGCATAATCACTATATTATGGGTGGTGAATAATTTTCTTGTAACCATGTAAGTTAATTGGTTATTTATACCACTTTAAGATAAATGTATTAGATTACATTTTACAAATATCTTTGATTAATTTGAAAAGGCCTTCTTACATTGTGAGTACTGTACCTTCCCATTATTAAAATTCCTATACTCATTGTCTACTGTTTATTGTGAGACAGAGCACAGGTCCATTTTTCTGCTGGCTCTGTATTAAATACTATCAAATGAGAGACATTTTGGATGTTTTTGAGATGGAGTACAAAATTATCTAAAGGAGGTATTGACTTAATGATTAGTGCCAAACATATTTAACCTAAACACAAAAAGAGAAGTCCTTAGAGTGGGGTATCTTGCTAAATGTAAAATGAAATCAATGGAAAGGCACCAAACCATAGTCCACAAACCTGCATCCACCACCTTTACGATCCTCCCTCAATGTTCACCCAATACCCATGTACACAAAGACATTTAAAAAAAAAGATGGCAACTCATAACTTGTATGTGTAAAGCGCACATTGACTTGAGGGTATCTTGGCACTGAATAACATATGTTTATTGTTATCCAAGGGTACTCATTTTATTGACCTCAGAAGTATGAAAGGCTGAGTGGACCCACCAGGATTTGAACCTGTGATCATGAAGTCAAACACAGGACCCTACATTGGACGCATTAGTCCACCAAGCCACCATACCCGGCTAAACCCATCAACCTAACACATTACAAACACACAATATATTTATATCAAAAGCAATGGTGGATGAGTTATCAAACCATAAGTGGCAAATTTCAGGGCTTCTTCAGTCTTAGTTTATACCCATTACTTCACTTTAACTGAGTTTTTCAGGGAATCTCTGATGTACATTAAGGCGGTATCATTACCAGAAGCATGCTATTAATGAAGTTATTGCACAACATCAGCAAGTTAGAATCATTATATCAACTTTGGTGCAGACCCAACTAATGACACTAAAAACATGAGTACATCAAACGTGTTTTACTCCTTCTAATGGTGCCCTTACCCCCTTTTCAAATATGTATGGAACATGAGATCGCAGCACCGGCCTAACTTTCTTAAAAACCTGACAAATGCCCTACAGAATCATCCAACAGCACCAACCATTAAGAGGAAATTGAAATCTTTTTTTCCTTCTGCCTTGATGGATTTTGCCTTTTTTGCCTTGATGGATTTACATAAAGCAGAACATACCAAAAGCACACTTGGCATGTGGATAGCTGCCAAATTGTTTGCAGACGTGTCAACCAATATCAAATTTATTAAACAATTAATTATTCTTTTACCCCTTTCAGCTGTCCATCTTGGTGGAGCTGCATGGAACTCAGCACACTAAGAGGAAGCTACACCTGTTAGTTTTCAGTAGCATGTTCTGTGAAATGTCATAGAGATCTGCCTAATAGCAGCAACGCGAGCAGCACATCCAATGTTTGTAATCCTCTACAACTTTCAGGATAAATCTACATGCTCTGTACTTAACGTGATAACTGTTTGCCAAATTTGATGTAGATTCATGAAAAAGTGCCAAAGTTATTAACAAATTCCCCACCCCTTGCTTTACCTTCGCCGTCACTTTCTAGATCTGGAAGAAACTATAGGTACTGAGAGAATCTTAGCCAGGCTCAAAGCTTTACAAATTCACTGTGGAGTTGGCAAAGGGTTCCAAGGGGTTGTTAGAAAATAAACACTTCTTTGACATCACCGTTTGTCCTCAACTGCCCCCCACACCGTAACTGATGTGTCCCTTGATGGGTTTGAATAAATTAAACAATACAATATGTAAGTTAGAAGCTCAATGTCCTAAATGACTACCAAATGTATTGCATATTTTTCATATGGTGCTAAATTTATAAAGAAATCCAAAACTTTTCAAGGTATTACTATAATTTATTCCTTTCTAATTCCATTCTACACCTTTTTGTAAAGCAAATATCTCAAAAACATCTGAACTGATTTACACCAAACCAAGCAATGTACAACTCTGAGTAAAGCACTAGTGTTAGGCCATGTTTAGTGTAATTTGTTTATTTTGTTCAGCTCTTTGCTGTTGCAGAGAGCAAAGTTTCATCACATGGGATTTAATAAGGACAATGTTGCTTTTTTTAACCCGGATTTATTTTCTCCACCATCCAGAGGCCTCTTGACATGCTCAAACTGAGCATCTAAAGCTATCTGATATGAAAGTTGCATGTAGAATAGTCACACAGTGCTAAAGTTATACGCAAAGAATAAATCATATTTTCAATGGCTTGTTAGTATAACCAGAAGTGTACAGTTTCTGTGAACAGTGTCGTGTTCTTCGTGTGCGCAGGGAGATACACCAACCACGGGACACAGGTTAGTCTTACATTCTTTTATTATCATCGCTCATAACTGCTGGTTAGCACCTAGTCAGCTGCTGGTCAGCACATCCATCTCCGTCCATGTCCTGGTCATTGTGTGTTCCCTTTCCTGTCTCGTCACCGGATCTGGTGTCCGGTGACTTGGTCACTCTGCCTGAGGACCCACAGGGTCCTAATGCCCTACTGTCCGTTGCCCACACTGTCGGGTCACGACACCTCCCCCCTTGTTGCAAACAAATGTTCGTGACACATTTACCATAGTCCTCATTCACAGTTATATGGATGGGGGTGACCGAACGAGAGAGAGAGAGAGAGAGAGAGAGAGAGAGAGAGAGAGAGAGAGAGAGAGAGAGAAAGTACTTGTCATTCTACATTTCTTCAATGAGTCTCTGTTGTTTACTGCATGTTCTTCATCAATCTAGTGTCTCCATCGCTTCCTTGTCCTCTATCTTCCACCGTCCATGTGGCTGCAGGTGTCGCTGCCATTTCTTCTTTCTCCACCTTCTTTGTCCTTGAAATGCCATCTGTTTCTTGTTATTCGTTGTTGGTCGTAGGCAGCCGTTATCATCGATCCTTTCACTTTCGTCACCGCCGGTGACTCTTTGGAGACTTGTTGTCTTATTGTCAATATTCTTTCTGTCTCAACACCTTTGGTCCTGGCCATGCGGTGCCTCTTGCCTTTATTTCCTTGATGGCGCCTGTCCGCTCTGCTTATTGTATGTCTTTGTCCTTTCTTTTTGCTGCTGTTTCTCCTGCGCCAAAGTCCTCTCGTGTTACTCTTTTTCACCCATTTTGTTTCCTTTGTCTTTGTGTCTTTCCTTTCCTTTTCTTCTATGTTCTTCTTTTTTTTCTCCTGTTTCTTTGTAGGTCTTTGTCCTTCTTTTCTTGGCTTTATTTCCTTCTTTTCTTATATTTACGTCTTTCCTGCGACGTATTTGTTATGTTTGTGTCTTGGCCTCTTCTGGGCTTTCCTAGTCTTTTTCTTCTTTATTTCCTTGTTTTCTTATATTTGCGTCTTTCCTGCGACGTATTTCTTATGTTTGTGTCTTGGCCTCTTCTGGGCTTTCCTAGTCTTTTTCTTCTTTATTTCCTTGTTTTCTTATATTTGCGTCTTTCCTGCGACGTATTTCTTATGTTTGTGTCTTGGCCTCTTCTGGGCTTTCCGTGCTTATCTTCCTTTTCTGCTTTGTCTTCGTTTTCTTCCCGTCTTTTCTTCTTTATTTCCTTGTTTCCTTGTATTTCTCTTTCTCTTTTCTTCTTTTCTTTATTTTCTTGTAACTTCTCCTTTGCTCTTTCTTTGTCCTTGTGCGATCTTTGTCCTTTTGTTTCTCTTTGTTGTTCTGCTTTACTTCCTTTATTTTCCTTTCTTTTCTTTGTTGTTTCTCTTTTCTCGATTTGTCCTTTTGTTGTTCTTTAGTTTTCTCTTTTCTTAGTGCACCATTGATTGCCTTATTGCTCTTTTTCCACTTGTGCGCTCTTTTGCGCTTTATTTATCCTTTATTCTTCAATCAAACATTTATGTTGCTTTGTTTCTCTTTTCAGACCTTTTCCGTGCTTATCTTCCTTTTCTGCTTTGTCTTCGTTTTCTTCCCTCTTTATTTTCTTCATTATTTCTTTTCTCTGTCCTTTTCTTTATTCCTTTTTATTGCTCGCATTCTCCTTAATTCACCTTGTTATGTGTTATTCTTCTTCTTTGCCCTTTGCCTGTCTTTGAAATGGCTGCTCTGCTTTTTCTATGACCTTTCCTTGAATGTCCCCTTCAAAATGTCCGCCGTCATTCTCACAATATTTTGGCCGTCTTTGTTCTTCCTTTTCTTATTATGCCTCTTTATTATCAGGATGTAGTTTAGGTGATCTTCCGCCCTTATTCTTGCGTCTTTTTTGTATGGCCGTGGATGTCTGGACATGTAGTCGGCTAGATTTTGTCCTCTTTCATGCTTGTTAATTATTTTCAATTAGTAGTCCATCAACCTTCTTCCCCACCTTTCTGTCCTTGGTGGTATGTTTGCTTTTCGTTTGCCCTAAATCATTCTTAGTAATTGGTGGTCCGTCACTATTGGTGATCTTGGTAATTCTTTTTCTGCATTGTGTTGGACCATTATCGCGCCCAATCCTACTGGGCTGGCATCTGCGGTGATCTTCGTGCCTAGTGTTGGATCCAAGTACTCCAGGTGATCTCCCATTGGTGTTACCCAGGCTGTCAGTCCGTCTGCCGGCTCGATGATTTCTTGACTCAGTAGCAATTTTCTCCCTTTCAGCTTTCCTAGTCCTCTTATTTGTTTCTGATATTCTCTTGAGATGTTCGTGGCGCCGCTGTCGAGCACGAGCCTCGCTTTGTGGGGCCCCACCTGTTCTTCTTTTCTATTTCTAGCACTTGTTCACTGACTCTTCGTGCTTTTTGTCATTTTTTTATTTTATTTTTTTTTGTCCTTTTGCTCTTTTTGGCACTTATTTTCTTCCTTTGTTTTACTTTATTTCGCCTCTTCTGGGCATTCTTGGTCCTTTTCCTTTCATTCTCTTCTTTTTTCTGGTATGCACTTGTATTCTTTCTTTTCCACTTCTTTAGTCCCTTTACGTTGCTACTGTTGCTTATTTTCCTTTAATTTTCTTTAAATCACCCTTTTTTGTCGCTTCTTTTGCACTTTTCTTTTATCACCACTTGTTGTTCTTGTATTCTTTCTTTTCCACTTCTTTAGTCCCTTTACGTTACTACTGTTGCTTATTTTCCTTTAATTTTCTTTAAATCACCCTTTTTTATCGCTTCTTTTGCACTTTTCGTGCTTTCTCGCGCTTTGCCTGCCTCAAAATGGCCGCCGCGCTGTTCCTCGCTTCCTATTGGCTCCCGCGCCTGTTTCTAAGATGGCCGCCGGGACTCTCGCAAGAGCTCGCGGCGATTCTTTCAAGTCTTCGCGCTTTTCCTCGGCGCTTACCGCTTCACTTGGTCTTCTCTCTGCAGCGCTTGGGGTGGGCTCCCACGTCGCTGCACGTCTTCTTTCAGCACTTCCTTCTTCTTCTTCGCTGCACTGTGATCCAGGGTGGGCTCCTGGTTTAAATCACGATCTTTCCAAGTCGCTGCTGGCCTCCTGATGATGCCTCACCTCTACCTCTTCTTGCGCTGGAAATCGCATCCCACTCTTCGTCGCCAGTTGTCGTGTTCTTCGTGTGCGCAGGGAGATACACCTACCACGGGACACAGGTTAGTCTTACATTCTTTTATTATCATCGCTCATAACTGCTGGTTAGCACCTAGTCAGCTGCTGGTCAGCACATCCATCTCCGTCCATGTCCTGGTCATTGTGTGTTCCCTTTCCTGTCTCGTCACCGGATCTGGTGTACGGTGACTTGGTCACTCTGCCTGAGGACCCACAGGGTCCTAATGCCCTACTGTCCGTTGCCCACACTGTCGGGTCACGACAAACAGGATAAAAAAAGTGTTGCGCGTGCGTGGGCATATATTTTTTCTCTGAAAGAACGCCATTAAAAGTGAGGTTTTGGTTAGCTTTGTTCATAACATCTTTAAGTATGTTAAAAAAACGGCTAAAGTGCAATTCTAGCTATGAAATAAGAACAAAAATCCCTGATACTCTATCGTTAAAATTAGCTTCACAAACCAGTTTACACCTCCCTTTCGGATGATTGACAAAAAAATCAAATAGTTCTGGAGGCCCCATAGAGGTTGCTCCTCGGGCAGCAGGTTTCTGGGACAACAGCTCCTCAAGGAGGCACATCACAAGTGTGGCTTGGCTTCAAGCAGACAGGTTCCATCACTGTTTAATCTCCAGTTTCTCAGAAAGCCTCAGAACAGAAAATCACACTTTCAGTTCATACGATTACAAATTTGCTCTCCAACATTTTAGCAGTTTTTTAGGTCTCGCCTACGCAGCGCACATGCGCTATATGCGCTGCTTAAGAGGACCTTTAGCCGTCGCTCTGCTCTTTATGGAAGCACATACTCATGCTTGTGGCGGCATCCACCTTGTGGGAGCGAGCAGGGATGTGCCACAAGCACGAGTATATGCTTCCAAAAAGAGCAGACTGCGCGCGCACGCACGGACCACTGCCCACACACACACACATGTCTGCTCCGTTCCTGCTTCTCTTGCCCCATTCCATTCCATCACGTGCAGTTTGTCTATCTTCCCTTTCTGCCCTCTCTCTCCTTCTGCCGCTCCGACCCCATCCTTGTTTCCGTTGCCGCGTCTGTTTTTTAAATTTTTCTTGTCCCTTTCGCTTCCATCTCTTTGTGTTTTGTTTTTTCTTCCTCGATATCTCACTCGCCTTTCTCTCTTTCTTCCTCTTCCACTCTTCTTGCGTATCTGTCTCTTTCTTCTGCCTGTTCCTTTCTCTCGTCTCTTATCTTTTTCTCTCTTTCCTTTCACTTTCTCTTTGCGCTTGGTGGGGTAACACAAACTGTTGGGGTGTCCCTGCAGAATGTTATCTGGCCGACACCCCAAAGCTGACAGACATACATTGACATTGAAACACGTGTGAATTTTGTCTATCTTCCCTTTCTGCCCTCTCTCTCCTTCTGCCGTTCCGACCCCATCCTTGTTTCCGTTGCCGCGTCTGGTTTTTGAATTTTTCTTGTTTTTTGTAACGCTACTATGCCTGCCTCATGGTGCTAAATGTACAGTTTACTTTGATAAATGCGCACTTCATAATCTGGTGCCAAGTGAGGGTCTCATAACTGTAGGTGAGCGTTTTGTGGGACCAGGTAGGCGCCGTACAGTGATCAACTCAATCAATCAATCAATCAAAGCATTTATATAGCGCACTACTCACCCGGGGGGTCTCAAGGCGCTGGGGGACGGGGGGCCGCTACTGCTCGAACAGCCAGGTCTTGAGTTGCTTCCTGAAGGCGAGGTGGTCTTGGGTCAGGCGGAGGTGGATCGGAAGGGAGTTCCAGGTCTTGGCGGCCAGGTAGGAGAAGGACCTTCCTCCTGTGGTGGCTCTTCGGATGCGGGGGACGGCGGCGAGGGCGTGGTTGGTCGATCGAAGCTGGCGTTTGGGAGCGTAGAAGTTGAGCCGGCTGTTGAGGTATCCAGGGCCTTGGTTGTGTAGGGCTTTGTGTGCGTGGGTGAGGAGCCGGAAGGTGATTCTCTTGTTGACCGGGAGCCAGTGCAGGTCTCTCAGGTGTCCGGAGATGTGGCTTCGGCGGGGGATGTCCAGGATGAGTCGTGCTGAGGTGTTCTGGATCCGCTGGAGTCTCTTCTGGAGTTTGGCGGTGGTTCCGGCGTAGAGGGAGTTGCCGTAGTCCAGATGGCTGGTGACGAGGGCCTGGGTGACCGTCTTCCTGGTCTCGGTGGGGATCCATCGGAAGATCTTCCGTAGCATGCACAGGATGTTGAAGCACGACGAGGAGACGGCGTTGACTTGTCTGGTCATGGAGAGGAAGGAGTCCAGGATGAAGCCCAGGTTGCGTGCGTGGTCTGTTGGTTTGGGTGTGCTGCCCAGGGCGGGTGGCCACCAGGAGTCGTCCCAGGCGGAGGGTGAGGATCCCAGGATGAGGACTTCCGTCTTGTCCGAGTTCAGTTTCAGGCGGCTGTTCGACATCCATTTGGCTACATCTGTCATCCCTTCGTGCAGGTTGGCTCTGGCGGTGGTGGGGTCGTTGGTGAGGGACAGGATCAGCTGGGTGTCGTCGGCGTAGGAGATGATGTTGAGGTTGTGCTGGCGTGCGATGGCTGCGAGGGGGCTCATGTAAACGTTGAAGAGTGTTGGGCTGAGCGAGGAGCCTTGAGGAACGCCGCAGATGACTTCGGTGGCCTCCGATCTGAACGGGGGAGGCGGACTCTCTGTGTCCTTCCGGCGAGGAAGGAGATGATCCATTCCAGTGCCTTCTCCTGGATTCCGACGTTGCTGAGGCGCTGTACTAGGGTACGGTGGCAGACAGTGTCGAAGGCCGCGGAGAGGTCCAGGAGGATGAGGGCCGCTGTTTCTCCGTTGTCGAGCAGGGCTCGGATGTCATCGGTGGCTGCGATCAGGGCGGTCTCGGTGCTGTGGTTGGCCCGGAAGCCAGACTGCGAGAGGTCGAGGGAACCGTTCGTCTCGAGGAAGGCGGCCAGTTGCTTGTTGACGGTCTTCTCGATGACTTTTGCCGGAAACGGGAGTAGCGAGATGGGGCGGTAGTTCTTGAGGTCGGTGGGGTCGGATGATGGTTTCTTGAGTAGAGCGCTGAGTTTGGCGTGTTTCCAGCTCTCCGGGAAGGTGGCGGTGTCGAAGGAGGTGTTGATGATGTCCCGCAGGTGGGGTGCGATGACAGCGTCGGCCTTGTTGAAGACGTGGTGAGGGCAGGGGTCTGTCGGAGATCCGGAGTGGATGGAGTTCATCGTGCGGATGGTGTCTTCGGTGCTGATCGGGGTCCAGGCGAGGAGGGTGTTGGTGGAGGGCGGTGGTTCGGTCGCGGCGTGCGTCGGTTGAGTGCTGAAGCTGTTGTGTATGTCCGCGATCTTGTTGTGGAAGTAGGAGGCGAGGGAGTTGCAGAGGTCTTGCGAAGGGGTGATGTCGTTGTTTGCGGCGTTGGGGTTGGAGAGCTCTTTAACGATGTTGAAGAGTTCCTTGCTGTTGTGTGCGTTGTTGTCCAGTCGTTCCTTGAATGCTGTTTTCTTGGTGGCGTGGATCAGTTGGTGGTGTTTTCGGGTGGCGAGCTTGAGGGCAGTCATGTTGTCCGGTGTTGGGTCTTTGCACCAGGTTTTCTCGAGTGCTCTGCAGTTCTTCTTGGAGCTCTTGAGTTCGTCGTTAAACCATGGGGCTTTCTTGCTGCTGGGTCTGTTCGGCTGGGTCTTCAGAGGGGCGAGGTCGTCTGCGCAGTCGTTGATCCATTTTGTGAGGTTGGTGGCCGCTTGGCTGGGGTTCGTTGTGCTGGTGGGAGGGTTCTTGCTCAGGGAAGTAGCGAGCTGGTCTGCAGTGATCTTGTTCCAGCTTCTGCGGGGAACCTGTTGCTGGTGATGGTGGAGCGTGGTCCTTCTGAAGCTGAAGTGGACGCAGCTGTGGTCCGTCCAGTGGAGTCCCGTGGCGTGGCTGAAAGCGATGTCCTTGCTGGAAGAGAAGACTGGGTCGAGTGTGTGTTCGGCGTAGTGGGTGGGGGTGTCCACCAGTTGTTTGAGTCCGAGGTTGGCGAGGTTGTCCAGCAGGGTGGTGGTGTTGTGGTCATTGTTGTTCTCTAGGTGAAAGTTGAGGTCCCCGAGGAGGATGTAGTCGGCGGAGGGGAGGGCGTGTGGGCTGATGAAGTCGGCGATGTCTTCGCTGAATTGTGTGCGTGGTCCCGGGGGTCTGTAGATGAGGGTGCCTCTGAGGGTGGTCTTGGGGTTGACGTGGATCTGGAAATGTAGGTGTTCGGCGGGCGCGAGGGTGTTGGTTGTGACGCGGATGGTGGTCCTGTGGATGCGGGGCAGCTGGGAGGCGGGAGCGGGGTGTACCAATGGGCGGGAATGACGCATGAAGCTGGGCGGGGCCGCAGGGGAGCAGCGGCGGGGAGCGGGGAGGGTGACAAGCAGCGGGAAGGACACGAGGACGGCACAGGGGGCACAATATGGGGACAAACAGGTCAACACAATACAGCAAAAAATCACAAACAACGCTGAAACCCAGGCGAAAAAGGAAACGCTAAGGCGATCAGGGGCACAAGCAGGAGGTGAGCCGGTCGAGTGACGGTCCAGGCACACGCCTGTGCGAGGCAGCAGCGGAGGGGTCGGGGGTCACGGCACTCAGCGAGGGAGCTGCGCGGTGTGTGGAGCGACCAGCCCTGCAGCAGGGAGGAAGATGCGCGCCTCTGGGTGCCAAGTGCTTAGTGCTTAGTGCTTAGTATGCACTGGTGCCCGAGCTCGCCGCACCGAGAAGTATTCGCTTGTGTGCTTCACTGCGTGCCTCGTGACATGCGCCTTGGGGTGCACAGAGATGCACCAAGATGCCCACGGTAGTAGTCTTCCCGAAAGCTTCTCACATACATTCTACTCATGAGGGGTCTGAAATGTAAGATCTGCGAATTGTTAAGTGAGTGCTCACTGACTCTGTGTCTTGCGTGGAATTCGTGGCATGTATGATTCGCGAACATGATGATACCAAACTGAAGAGATTCAGGCCCTTCCTGACTGCCGTGCGCCTGCCTGGGCATTGCTGCTTCCATGCCGGGTTACCACCCTTTCGACTTTTTTTGAAAGTGAGAATTTCTCACCCTTTTGGCAAAGACGCCTGTTTTGTGCCCCTTTCATTGCCCCTTTTAAACACCTGTAGAAGAGAGACAGGGCACAAGAGAGCTAAATTCGACTGGAGGCTGGAAATCTACAACAGTTCCCGTGAAATACCCAATGCATTTGCGCGTTTTCTGCATTTCCTCCGTTTTTAATATTTTCAGAGGGCTGGCTGCGGCTGGGCACGGTGTGAGCCCGAGCTTGCCAGCAGTGTCAAGTTACCTAAACAAGCATTGGCATAGCCAATAGGTCTCACCTTTGGGACCTTATTTGTTTAGCCATGCAACTGTTGATGTTGCACCAAGGATATTGTGCTGCATATTTAAATACTTATAAGGTCCCAAAGGCGAGACCTATTGGCTATGCCAATGCTTGTTTATATGAATCTTCTTTAAAGAGTGATAGAGCCAGTGTCTGAGATGCTTAGTTCCCCTCTGTATGGGCTTACAGACCATGGGACAAGGGCAGGGCCAGCCGTTTGTCTTAAGCCAGGCTCTAGATTTGCTTGGCTCACCTACCTCTAATTGTATTATGACATGTACACTATGGTTACTACCACTGTGTGGGGAGCTGGATCACTTATCCATCTGTGTGCACACTACACCTGTGGCTGAGCGGTTGGAAGGGCGTTGGCTATGATTTAAGCTTATGTGGGAAGTGTTTCCATGTCGTGCGTGATGACCAGATGACCACCGAGGTGCAGTTATTGTGTTATAGGACGCAGTACTTGTCAGAGTGATGAATGACTAAGTGTGAGGGACAGACACACATTTTTATAGTCTGTGGTGGGAGCTCTGATTAGCACCGCTCGGCCTGTTATTTTGTTGGTATTTTTCCTTGGCCCCTACATCCAAAGGCAGTACTGATGAAAAGAAGGGTCACTTTTGATGAAACCAAATGACAACTGATTATACTGACGCTGGGGTCACAAGAAAGGACCGTCATAATGTAGTACATTGATGCATAATTCAAGGGGCATTTGCTTTCAGATTGCACGTGCCATGAAACTGAACATTTCTAATAGGAAAGTGTAAGGGTGGCAGCCTAAGCGACTCTTGGGGAGACCTGGATCCGGGATATCTCATTCGTAATAACGAGTTTGAGGTGTAATTCGGAGAAATACTAGAAGGATTTTTTTTAACATAGTAATGCAGCTAAAAATAGAGAATTCCATTTTAATTCGTTATTTTAATTTTGTTACTAATTTTATTCTAAGAATGAAGCATAAACCTGAACCCAATGCACTATGCCCTCCCTGTCAATCTCTAGAAGCCTTTCTCGTTGACACTTCTGATTTAAACTTGTTCTCAGGCCTTCCTTCCTATCGCGGTTTTCGCCAGTTTCTAATTCACATTTCCTGGTCGTGACTCTTCAGGGTTGCACCCACGATTTGCGTTGCACCACTGTGCTGTGTTCTCAGTGTAGCCTCTCCAGAAGTATTCCAGGGAAATACTGTTTGCAATGTGCATATTTCAAGCGACCAACCAAACACAACATTGCATAGCCAAGCTTAGTATAACACCACATAACATAGTGCAGCACTACATAGCACAGCAGAGTGTCCACAACATAACATAACAATAAGGTGTGCCATAACATAATGCAGCAGCATAGAATAAGTTAGGGGAACAAGGCATAGCACAACATGGCATCGATACTGCAGGTGTGAACAACATGGTAAAGCATAGGGTTACTAAGCATAATTTTGCATTGGGTTGCTTAGCACAGCGTACCGAACATACCATAAAAACATGGCATAGCAGGAAGCTTTGCTCAGAATACCGTAACAACATAACATATCACAAATCATCATCGCATTGCTCAGCACAATGTAACGGGGGAGAGGTAGATTCGACTGCAACAATAAAGACAAACTCATGTCGCTGGGCCTGTGAGGCTATACATTGTCCTGAAATGCCATTAAATACCTCATGTCACAGAGACAGATTTCAGAGGCAGTAGAATCATGCGTCTACGATCCCTCCAGAAAGATGTCAGTAGCTAATTACTAGCAAATATCTTCGGTGAATCCTCCCATTTTCAGTAGATTTGCAAAAATCTTGTTCAGAGCACACTCCGCCAAACTTTGGATCTGAACTACAGGCTACCAAGAGAAAGGGGTGTTTTAATGTTCTTGTATTTGTCATGGACGTTAGAAACTGTAAACTTGTTCTGATTCTTGTTTCCTGATTTCATGTGTTTACTTGCCCATTATGCAAGCAAAGAGTGAGCATTGGCGTGGTGGGCTTGTTGTAGGTGTAATGTTACTTTTATTGATCGGCGCAACCTGCACCTAGGGGTGTGGCGCCCTTCGTGGCAACTCGGGCGGGAGACATGGCAGCAGGGAGCGGTCTGGTGACGTCATCTAAGGGTACAAGTCATCCACGACAAAGATAAAAACCGACAGAGAAGCAGGGGAATCCTTTTTGTCCTCTCCAGTGGTTCCCAAAATGGCAGACCAGTGGAAAGTTACCCTCCCACCCATCCCTAAGACTGAAGGGTAGAATCCCTGGGGCTGGGTCCCTGGCAGCAAAAATGGTGTGGACTCTTTTTTGGCATGGACTGACTGACCATTGGGACAGGGCCAGCGTTCAATGGGGCTCCTGGCTGGCGGGAGGGAGGACTGACCTGCTGGTGGTCCTCGACTCTCCTGCCCTACCTGAGATGCCTGTGTGTTAAGAAACTTTGGGGGGGGCCTGTGTTCAGGAACCGCCGTAGGGTCAAGGCGTTATGAGGTACCCTGGTGGTTGTACCTCTGGGATGGAGGGCTGAAAAAGTTACTACCAATAAAAGTGACTGGTGGTCAATGTGATACATTGATGCTGTTCGATGCCCTTGGTGGTACTCAGGTGCCAGTACAAGTTGGACTCTGCTGGCACAGCAACCACAGTGGGATTCATTACAAATTGTGTGTCTTGATGGTTAATGCCATGCTTGTGATGTAGTATATACAATCTTTTGCCAAAATGTATCCTTTGAAATCCAGCTTCTTCTGGCCTTTCATAAGTTAAGTAGCGAACAATGTGTGTTTTTGCCTATGCCTGAATAAATGATCAAGTGAATATTCAATGATCAAATTAAAGAGTACCTTGAATGTGAAATAAGGGACAATGCTGTGATGATCAACTATCCGTGTTTTGCCGCTATGTGGTACAGGATTGCTGGGAGGGAATTGAATGAGAATCAGTGGGGCGATTTGCATGTTGTTTGCACACTATATATATATCTGGATGCAATGACAGAGGCAACAAAATACCTGTTAGGCACTATGCTAAGCACAGATTTTTAGCATATGTGTTTTTAAGCCACGCCGAAAATGACATCAGCCACCCCTCTTTAAGAGACCTACCAGTTTTTTCATCCCACTTAAAGCCCGACTCCAGCCAGTGCTTAATTTGTAAAATATTAAGTGCCAGGGCTCTGACCAGGAGGCCACTGAAACTTGCACCACCCATCGCCCTTGTCATCGCTGCCAAAACAACTACTAACCATCTCTCTTGCATGCAAATGTGACAGTTCAGATTATTCCAGGTCCCCAAAGCTAAAGGAATGGCTGGGGAGGCAGGTGTGAGCATTTTAATGTATATTCTGTTCCTAAACAACAGTTGTTCAGGTCATCTCAAAATTAGATGAGCAGCGCCGCCATGTGGTAGACTGTTCTAAGTATGGTGTAGACAATTTAGGTGTTGGTGTCGAGCACTGGAAACCAATTAAGTGCTGGTGCTGAGCACCCGAAAGCACCGGATCAAATTAAGCACTGCTCAAGCCTAATGTCCTATCCATGTTAAGCAGGATATTTGGGTGCAAAGATTTGGTAAGTATGCTGCTTTGTTCAAATTAGTGAAATGCGAGCTTGAACCAAAGGTTGGAGCACCAGTTACATTATACAAGGAAACATTCATGTTTTTTAGGCATGTGGAGATTCTGCGGCCGATTCACAAAGGACTTCTACATTCGTGGTGGGACCTCTGCAATGGGTAACTGCAGTACGGAGGTCCCGCCACGAGTGTGGGACCCTCACCACGACTGCGAGGTCTCCTTCACAAGTGCAGAGGCCCTTTATGACTCAGCCCCTAAATGAGTTTGCCCTGAAACGCAGATATTGAGCTGATGCTGGCACACGAACTTAGCTTCTTTCCTAGTTCCAAAGTTGGGATGTCTCTCCGTTACGCCACATCCTCTTCCCAAATTCGCCTTTGTGGGTGCAATGAAAATTTCGCACATAACTAGTGTTAATAGCATTTTGGTGTTAGAAAAGAAAGTAACGGTTCGTCTAAAAAAAATACAGCTGCGATGCAATTAATTTAAATTTAGAGAAGACAATATACAATTATATTTCAGTCAAGATTATGAATTAAACATCATTAATGTGACTGGGAATGGAGTACAGTTCTCCCCTCAACTCAGCTTCCTACATTCATGAAGTGCAATGCAACCAATCCTGGAAACCGTATTTATCAAGTAACCCGAACTTGCCACTCACTGGAATTTCCTACGCGAGCTCAGGTCTCATGGGCTTGTCAGTGATCACTGTTTGCATTCCTGAGCCCTGAGAAATGCTATTAGCCGAGCAAACAGCGCGAGATGGATGATTCAACATTAAATGCGTGGTCTCTGTGCCACCAACACCCACCCGGTGGGGCCATCGCACTGCGAACGCCTGCAGGGCCCTCGGGCAGCCGTCAGGAATGCGCCTCTCAGGTGCCCCGGGACTGGCCTTCCCCAGCGGCGGCATTCCGGATTCAAGTTAGAGCACTCCTGTATAAACAGAGCTGAACGGGACATGTCCGCAGTGTGCGGAGGGCGGGCATGCCGCAGCCGGGCTTACCCCAGCCCAGGGGGAGAGGGAGGGAAAGTCGCTAATGCCTGGCTGTGGTATTATCAATGGAGCTCAGCCCCGCCCAACATGCTGATGAGAGAGCGTCCGATCTAAACTGAAACCTTGAACTATGAGCCCCTTTTAAGGGGAAATTCGGGGAGCAAAATGGAAAATTCTTTTTGCCTGGGACTCCAAAAATCCTTGCACAGTAGCTGAACCCACTACCCCCTTCTGTCTGTTAGCTGTTACAGAAAGACTTGTGTCACTAGCTCCAAATGGTGTGGTTAGAGTAGAGATGTTGGCCTACGCTTGGGTCACTGGAATTATGTGCCAGGAGAGGGCCAAATTATGTGGCAGGGTTGAGTAAATTATGCTGCAAGAGAAAGAAAAGTATGCGGTGTAATGCAGCACATTTTGTCATAGTATTACGTCATTATTTTGTCATTTTAACTCTTGTTAACACTGTCTGGGCACTGGTTGCGCCTCGTTAGTAAAAGTTTAATACACAAATACAGCACTAAGCAACAACAAAAGGGAGACTAGTAAACGTTTGCAAATGGTCCTCTACTGTGCGGCAACGTGTGCTGCTGAGTTTTACCAACTTTTGAATAATCTGAGCTAGAAACAATACCTTTTGTGAAAATCTGCAGATTATGCGGCAGATGATGGATTATGTGGCAAATGCGGTACATCCATAATTATGCAAAAAAACGCCACAGAGGCACGCTCACATAATTCCAGTGGCCCTGGCCTACACCAAGCAGTGTTCAGCTAGTAGCTTTCCAATGATATCGTCGCCTTGTACGTCCGAGTTTGGCTGCAGGCAAAGGCGAATGCTGTGTTGTGGCTTCTCACAATGTGCTTTTCTCCTAGGATTAGGAGGATGACCTGTCCTGTACAAGATTCCTAAATGGATGAGGGATGAAAGTAGGAAGTGGCACCCTGATTGCTGGCGTGTGTGTGGACACTGGTAGACAATGACAGGGTTGCCACTGTGTCCATGCACGAAAGAAAGGTGACATTACTGTGGCCTCAAGGTTTGGACCTGTGTGACACAACTATTGTCTAAGTCTTTATTGTGATTCTACAATCTTCTAGAATTGATTATGGTGTTAAAGCTTGGGGGAATGAGATGGATGATCGTGCCATTTATTGCAAATCGTTTGGTTCTACAAAAGGATATGGGGTCATTCTGGAATGCAGAGCTCCAGATATTACGAGTGAGGGGGATAATCAACCAGCAAGGCATTACCTGCGGTCACGCTGCGAGCTGCTCCTGGGTGGGGAACGCTGTGTGTCTCGCCGCCGCTGTTCCATCGTCGCGGCTGGGGACTGCAGCTCCCAGTGAGCTTTGCGGGCACTTCCTGCCTCCCGCCCTCTTCGCGCCCGGAGGCGCTACAAAGTACGGACGCTCCCTCGGTGGAGCGGGGGGATAATCAACCAGCAAGGCATTACCTGCGGTCACGCTGCGAGCTGCTCCTGGGTGGGGAACGCTGTGTGTCTCGCCGCCGCTGTTCCATCGTCGCGGCTGGGGACTGCAGCTCCCAGTGAGCTTTGCGGGCACTTCCTGCCTCCCGCCCTCTTCGCGCCCGGAGGCGCTACAAAGTACGGACGCTCCCTCGGTGGAGCGGGGGGGATAATCAACCAGCAAGGCATTACCTGCGGTCACGCTGCGAGCTGCTCCTGGGTGGGGAACGCTGTGTGTCTCGCCGCCGCTGTTCCATCGTCGCGGCTGGGGACTGCAGCTCCCAGTGAGCTTTGCGGGCACTTCCTGCCTCCCGCCCTCTTCGCGCCCGGAGGCGCTACAAAGTACGGACGCTCCCTCGGTGGAGCGGGGGGATAATCAACCAGCAAGGCATTACCTGCGGTCACGCTGCGAGCTGCTCCTGGGTGGGGAACGCTGTGTGTCTCGCCGCCGCTGTTCCATCGTCACGGCTGGGGACTGCAGCTCCCAGTGAGCTTTGCGGGCACTTCCTGCCTCCCGCCCTCTTCGCGCCCGGAGGCGCTACAAAGTACAGACGCTCCCTCCGCGTCGCGGGATGCGCGCGGGCGTCGCCGGGCTGACGGGGACGACCAGGGACGGGACGGGCCACCCCCCTTGGCTTCACTTGTGAGTACGTGCACAGTTTGGCTGGGTTAGTAGAAAACTGCATTTAATACATTGGTTGTGAGCTCTGAACTACCTCCAAAATGTCTATCCAATCTACTTTACCAGACAATTATCTATTGAAAGTAGTTAATAGAATCAATTCTGATAGAAGGAAATCGCTAGGTAAATGTAATTTACCAGACCTCCCTCTGTCATCATCTTCGGACCCCAATAATGTTGATATAAATACCACCAACGAGACTGGTATAGCAGCTGAGATTGATAATATTGGTATTAATGTTGAATCCACTGAGGCCCCGGATGATTTGTCTGTGGTGGAAGATATATCGAACCCCTCTGAGACCATTGAAGGTACTCTTCAGCAGTCCATGAGGGCAACAAAATTTATGAGAGCATGCAGGAAAACAGCTCTTAAACGGGGAAACCATTCTACAAGAACAAGTAAAAAAGACACTATACTCAATGAGAAAATAGAGGAAAAAGGGGCACCATCTAAAGACAGTTGTGTTTACTTTAATGCCATGCAATTTGATTTGTTACTGAGCACTATCGATGATAAATTGAAAAAGGTTATAGAGCCTTTGCTATATAAAATTGATGATTTGTCGGCAGAAGTATTGAGACTGAGGGCGGTGGTGGATCAACATGCAGTTAATTTGGATAAATCGATATCAAATATTAAAGATACTGCGTGTCCACATGCAGCATCTAATCAGGATAGGGTACAACTATGTCATACGAATAGTGCCACCCCTACTGCCAACACAGGGAAACAACTACCTAAAAAGTTACCTGTATTGGCACGCCCTGTAGTACAGGATACGGGCCGACCTTTACAGGTACCGGCAGCTGGGACGATAAGTGTAGTGACGGGTGGACCACCCCCTGATGTAAGAACATTAGCTGCACCAAATAGAGATAACACAGTTTTGGTACCAGCTGCACCACCCACGTTTGATGCTATAAGGAGAACTGATGGGGTACCTGTGAGGTCATGTAGGCGCCCAGTAGATCTCCCCTCTGAATGTGTACCCTATGTTGTGGTCTTAACTAATGTTCCGACTTTAACTCAGGCCCCATATACCCAGGAGTCGGCGGATTCCCTAAAGAATAAAACAATCTCTTGGTTAAACCGCCACTGTGGTTATCCAGTTGGCTACTCTGATCAAATTATTTCTATCAGAAGAGTGAATTGGATAGGTAATACTAGGAAGACCTGTGGGGGTGATTGTGTGATTATAAACTTCAAACATCCGCAACATGTTGCGACGGTTTTGCTCAGAGCAGCTGCACTCTCGCAGTCTGAGACAGATGTCGTCACAAGACCCTTGGGCTATTTTTATAACCGAAAAAACAAATGTGCAGGGGGTCAAAGGGGAAATAATTTAACGACCTGTCAACTCATGCCCCAAAAGACAATAAGAAACACACGAAGAGAAGACCAGGTCTGAGAAGGTGGGGTGTCCAGAATGGTGAACGTGGATCACAAGGGAAAATGTGTGAAAGAAAAATGTAAGTATAAACTAGGCCAAAAAGAACCATCAGACCACCCATGTGGCGGTATATCATCATATGGGATACATTTAAGTGGTCGCCCCATAAACCGCCTGTATCGTCAAATGACGGCGCAGGCGAAAGCAGCGCCACATTTCGGCCCAGTCATACTTAAAGTAATCTGGAAAAAGTGCAGTGCTCTAGAAAAAGTGCTCGCTAAAATTGACTCCCTAAACCGAGGAAAATGTGTAGGTGTCAA
The DNA here is from genome assembly GCF_964261635.1 of Lissotriton helveticus. Lineage (NCBI taxonomy): Eukaryota > Metazoa > Chordata > Amphibia > Caudata > Salamandridae > Lissotriton > Lissotriton helveticus. Next base: position 1,307,945,335 of record NC_136061.1, read on the forward strand.
GATTAAAAGGTGCGCCTCGGTAGTAAGTGAGTGAAACTACATAGTTGCGCTGTGTCAAGTGGTCTGGTCGACTAGTTTCAGCTAAAAAGAGTGTTTACTCTAGCTTTCATCAGGACCTATAGGAAAATATGCTACTGCAACTCAAAGAAAGGGGTGTACAACCATGATTGGGAAAGAAATACAACCATATCTTGCAGTGTACTTTCGAAACTCATGTATCACCCCAACATGTGGAACCTCAGTTTCCAATGATGACAGGAAAGGCTCTTCTCCCTGTCAAAAAACCCAGAAAATACGATGTATTTATATTCACACAAGAAAACTCATAACCCAGCAGACACCATCTAAACAAAGACCACCTTGCAAGAACAATTTGCGTTCTATACACTAATTAAGCATATTAGCTAAATCACAAGGAGGCATTTCCTCCTAGTGATACTCACCCAGCTTTGTGTGGGTGAAGACCTCACCTCACCCGGCAACCGCTCGGGAAATTGAGGCCCCGCTCTGGTGTGTAAAGAAAAAAGAGGGCACAGTAAGTGCACAATCCCACTGTGTCCAGCCTAATCGCTATGTACACATATAACCCAATGGGAGTGTGATAGTCTCACCTCTAACCTGTCACAAACGCCCCTACCAGTCTCCCAAAATAGATTACTGATAGTGAATAGATACTTTAAACGGGAGATCTAAGGTAGTAGTAATATTATTACAGTGGTAACACAGTGACTGTTATGGTGTATAGCACTAGATTCTATGGTATAAGTATAAGACTGCCGTCATCCAAAAGTAGACCCGAGTCTGGGAAATATGCTTGAAAGGAACTATAAATGTCATTAAACGTAGCAGCGAAATGTCAATAAACAACTTCACCGATTTTAAGTCAAAACGCCTCTATGAGGGTAGTCTCCAAACCAGTCTCAACTCGCACTGACCACTCTGCTTGTAGATACTGTTCAACAGGGAATACTATTCAGCATACTGGCTCAACTCACCTATCCGTCGGTGCCCCGCGTGTAAAAACGAGTTGTTTATTGACGTTTCGCTGCTACGTTTAATGACATTTATAGTTCCTTTCAAGCATATTTCCCAGACTCGGGTCTACTTTTGGATGACGGCAGTCTTATACTTATACCATAGAATCTAGTGCTATACACCATAACAGTCACTGTGTTACCACTGTAATAATATTACTACTACCTTAGATCTCCCGTTTAAAGTATCTATTCACTATCAGTAATCTATTTTGGGAGACTGGTAGGGGCGTTTGTGACAGGTTAGAGGGGAGACTATCACACTCCCATTGGGTTATATGTGTACATAGCGATTAGGCTGGACACAGTGGGATTGTGCACTTACTGTGCCCTCTTTTTTCTTTACACACCAGAGCGGGGCCTCAATTTCCCGAGCGGTTGCCGGGTGAGGTGAGGTCTTCACCCACACAAAGCTGGGTGAGTATCACTAGGAGGAAATGCCTCCTTGTGATTTAGCTAATATGCTTAATTAGTGTATAGAACGCAAATTGTTCTTGCAAGGTGGTCTTTGTTTAGATGGTGTCTGCTGGGTTATGAGTTTTCTTGTGTGAATATAAATACATCGTATTTTCTGGGTTTTTTGACAGGGAGAAGAGCCTTTCCTGTCATCATTGGAAACTGAGGTTCCACATGTTGGGGTGATACATGAGTTTCGAAAGTACACTGCAAGATATGGTTGTATTTCTTACCCAATCATGGTTGTACACCCCTTTCTTTGAGTTGCAGTAGCATATTTTCCTATAGGTCCTGATGAAAGCTAGAGTAAACACTCTTTTTAGCTGAAACTAGTCGACCAGACCACTTGACACAGCGCAACTATGTAGTTTCACTCACTTACTACCGAGGCGCACCTTTTAATCTTGACACCTACACATTTTCCTCAGTTTAGGGAGTCAATTTTAGCGAGCACTTTTTCTAGAGCACTGCACTTTTTCCAGATTACTTTAAGTATGACTGGGCCGAAATGTGGCGCTGCTTTCGCCTGCGCCGTCATTTGACGATACAGGCAGTTTATGGGGCGACCACTTAAATGTATCCCATATGATGATATACCGCCACATGGGTGGTCTGATGGTTCTTTTTGGCCTAGTTTATACTTACATTTTTCTTTCACACATTTTCCCTTGTGATCCACGTTCACCATTCTGGACACCCCACCTTCTCAGACCTGGTCTTCTCTTCGTGTGTTTCCTTTTTTTATAACCACCTTAACAGGTTGCCTCCTGCTAATTGTAGGGAGGGGGCAAAGAATAAGAACAATTCTAATTTTCCAACAATTGGAAATAGACCTGTGCTACCCACTTTTTGCCCTGGTCTTCAGGACGGCAGATCTATTCTTCCTATGCACATGTTGAACCCTGCCCCTGGCGGTATTACATTTATAACACATACCCCCAACCTAGTACCAACTTGTGATAGTATTTTCTCGCCTGCTAATGGGATGGTTTACCAAGTCCCAATCCAGAATAGGTACCAGACTTTGAGTTTTCTGGACCAAAATGATTGACATCAGATGGTCTCGGGAACCGGGAAGGATGTAAATAGAAATAATATTGGAGAGTTTACTATGCCTGAAATTGAACTGGTTAACAATGTGATTGTAGATTGTATGCCTGTCGGAGGTGAAGATGAGAATTGTATGTACAATATAGAGCTTTTAAATTTAGATGAGAACATGTTCGTATCTAGTGATGGACCGCCTGTTGTTAGCCATCTTAGAAAAGAGGACACTTGTTACATAGCCAGCTGGAATATTGCAGGCCTGTTGGCCAAGGAGGATATGTTAGGTTGGCAAGATTTTATTAGTTTATTTGACATCATTTGCCTACAGGAAACCTGGTGCAAAACTTTTAAGGGCAGTGAGGGCTTTGCATCCTATGAACTTCCTGCCCTGGCACCACCCTTTGGCAGAGCTAAAGGAGGGCTGTTGGTCCTGATTTCTGTCAAGTTGCCAATTTCTGTAAAAAAGCATATAATAGTGGGGGCTCACTCCCAGATCTTATGGCTAGCACAAGAAGCGGGTAGAAATATACTCTTGATTAATTTCTACAATAATATATTTGATGGTACTAGGCACACAGTTATTAATGACTTAGAAAATGTACTAAGTAAGATTGTGAACAATTTTAATGGTGTTTATGAATTTATTTTTGTTGGGGATTTTAATATTTCAGCTTGCCCCTTATCATTTCAAAAGTTATGTGGTGTTTATAACCGATCAGGGGATGCTGATGTTCATTTTCCTCATTATTTGTATGGTGAAACTTTGAATAATTTCCTATTAGATTATGACATGGAAATTATGGAAAATGAAAAGAATGACCTGGGTGAAAGTGTACCAACGTTTAAAGGGAGGGGGGCTAATACTATCATTGATTTTATGTGCATGTCCTCTAACCTAATCTCTTTGTGCTCAGAGCCCAAGGTGGTTGATGTTATGTTAAGTGATCATAACTGTTTAACTATCGAAGCCATGATCTGGAAACCTGTCCCCACTCTCGATCAGGGTACTGTTGTTAATATCGAACCATATAGACCGAATGGGTTTAGGTTGAGGTGGAAAGGAGATAAAGCCGAATTAACATCTGATTCCATCATCAATAATTGTTTGTTGGAAATTACGGCGATCCTTGAACAGGATGAAACCGTGGCTGCCAGTATTGATCACTTTGATAGAATTAACGTAATCATCAATAGGAAGTTTTCCAGAGTGGCTGGGCACAAGAATAGACAAAAAAGGGGATGGTTTGACCATGCTTGTTTTATTGCCCGGAGGGATCTTAAAGAGGCCTTAGCAGTTAAACCTAGAGACAAGAGTCTGGTGATTCAACTTAGGCAGGATTTTAATTTAACCCTTAAACGTAGAAAGGCTGAACTCCAGCAGGAAGCGTGGGACAACCTTAGTCAAGCAGCAGAACTGAAGAACTGTACACTGTTTTGGACTACTGTGAACAGTCCATTCCTTAAGGACGAGAAGGTGCCAGAGCTCACAGCTAATGTGAGCATGGAATCATGTATTCAACATTTTTCCGTTATTTTTGATTCTGGTAATAGACCGGCCTCTTCCGAAGACGGCTGGCCTATCGTTGTTTTAAATATTACTACAGCGGAGGTCATGCATAGTATAAGTGCCAGTAAGGGAGGGAAGGCCCAGGGACCTGATGGGGTACCCATAGATGTTTATAAGACTGCACTGGAGATCTGGGGCCCATTGTTGGTTAAGATCTTTAATGTAGCAGTTACCTGCAAGATACCGTCAACATGGGCAGAATCAATAATTGTCCCGATCTTCAAAAAAGGTGACCGGGGAAATGCAAAAAATTACCGGCCAATATCCTTACTGGACTCATCGGTAAAAGTTATGAGTCGGGTCCTTTTAGTTAGATTAGAGGAATGGGCTGAGACTAATGAGATTTTAACCAACAGTCAGTTTGGGTTCAGAAAAGGTTGTGGCACCATTGAACAGTGCCTGAATCTAGAACTTTTGGTAGGGAAATATACCCAGGCCAAAAAAGGGTCAATTTATTTATGCTTTGCTGACCTAAGTAGCGCCTTTGATATGGTAGACCACGCAATACTATGGGCTAAATTGATTGAAATGGGAGCTCCCGAAGGTATAGTCTTCCTTTTGGCGCGCTTATATGAAAAACTTAGCACCAGTGTCCGGTATGGACCTAATGGGGAGTGTACTAATAAGTTCAGGATCAGAAGGGGAATCAGGCAAGGGTGTGTTTTAGCACCCCTGCTCTTTACACTCTTCATTAACGAGGTGGATTCTGTTCTGCAGACAGTTACGGCAGACGTCCCAAGAGTTAACAACCTTAACATCCCGTGTTACTCTATGCGGACGATGCCGTGCTGCTGTCTAGGACCCCTCTGGGTCTTCAACGTTTGATGGACAGGTTTGTCCAGTTCATCAAAAGTAGGAAACTGGTGATTAATAGGTCAAAGACTTATGTGATGGAGTGCGGGCCCGGACGAGCCAAAACGAAAGTTAATTCCCATTATTCCATAGAAGGTGAAACAGTCCAAAAAGTGGATAATTTTTGTTATCTGGGGATCACATTTTCTAAAAATGGTAGCTGGGACATTGAACATAAAGCTGTTAGAACAAAGATGATCAGGAGTGCTAATGGGGTTTTGTATTTGCCAAGAAGTTGGGGAAAAGGAGCATTAAGGACATGTTACAAATTTTTCAATCTAGATGTCTTTCTACGGCCCTTTACGGGGCTGGAGTTTGGGGTGTGACATCAGCCGGGAACCTACAGGTAGAGGAGAATAATTTTCTGAAAAGGCTCCTGTGCTTACCCAAAACTACCTCTAACAACTTGGTTCATAAGGAAACTGGGATTCAATTCCTGAATGATATGATTATGCTAAGACCCTTACTATTGTGGCGCTCGGTATGGCTGAACTATGGTACCTCTCTGAATAGAGCCATTATCGAGGATTGCCTCACTTTGGACCAGCACCTAAAGATCCCTTGGATCAGATATACTATCGAATGTTTTGAAAAGGTTTTTGGGTTTAATATGATCATTGATCGATATTGTGCCTCTGACATTACCAAGTCAGACATGAAAATTATTTTTCTGAACTATTGTGCAGAGAGGCGTGCTCTGGAGGAATCAAAACTCTCCACTTGTGTGCTGTACAATAGCTTGAATGAATTTATTGGATTTCATCTATATTTGACACAGGTAACCAGAGTTTCGCACCAGTTTGTGCTGACAAGGATGAGGATGGGAACAGTACACTATCTGGTCGCATGTCCCAATGTTAAAATGCGCCCCACTGGACCCTGTGCCTGTGATAATAATACAGAACAGAGCACTATGCACTTCCTTTTGTCATGCCAATTGTACAGTGAGTTACGGAAAATCTTTTTAAAGCCTATATTGAGAAGATTTGGAGTGAGAACAATTACTGACTCTATGAAACTGCTTTTTAATTTGCATCATCCGGATATTTGCTTCTTTACGGCTACCTTCCTGCTTAAAGCAATTGGTGCCAGGAAAAGTATGTGTTTTTAATTATCTTTTTTAACTATTTATTCCATCCCCTTCTGGATGATTATAATTATGTATTGTGTGTGTTCTTTTTTTTCTTTTATTTAAAAATTGATGAAATGTTCTGTATTTGGAATTTTGTGTGCTTTTATGGACATGTTTCTTATGCTCCGAATAAAGCTTTATGAATTGAATTGAATTGAGTGATGACGGGCGGTGAATAAAAGTGTCATGCATGACGTGCGGAATTGCACCATTAGCTCATGGCATGTCCTCATACAAATGCTGCGTGATGTTAATTAAATTCTTGTCTTTGCACTTGCAAATATTGGGTTATTCACTGATGCAATTTGAATTTCTTAAATGCAAACCATATTACTGCCCAACTAAACAGTATTTAATTTGTTTTAAGTCTTGCCTACCAAACGGTTAAGCTGTCTGGTAGGAAAAGACCTAACGTGGGCTCACCAAGAACTTATAGTAGGCTTCCGCTTTTAGCCCACCCTTTGTTTATTACTGGCTGCCTTTGTTGTCACTGTCATTTGATTGCTTCTTATTTGATGGCTTTCCTTGTCCATCCTGTGTTTGTCCTGCCCCAGGAGCACAGCTTCTTTACCATTCTTTTGCTTGAATGACTTGCATTCTTCCACAGCTCACTTTTTGGGAAATACACATGTTTTCATCGCTCTCTTTTAAGTAATTTCCCCTTGCTAGATCCCACCACATCCATATTCTGTCTCCCTGTATGGTTTTCTCCCACTGCCGGCCACATTCTGCCTCTTACACAGTGTGCTGCGTTTTTAATATAAAACATCCTCCAATCCATTTCTCAGTTGCTGCCCCCACCTGTCCCCCTCCTGCCCTCCCTACCTGCTCCCTTCTCCTGTTCCTCAATTGACCCACTCACATCCCTGCGCTTGCATTTAAAAATAATAATAATTTTGGAGGGGCGGGCATTAAATTGATCCTCAACAAAAGTGCCTTAGTTCACGATTTTGAACGGTTGTTGACCCAAGTGCGCAACTAGATTAAGGTGCAACCGCCAACAGTAGCTCTATCATCGCAACCTTTTCCCCCATATTGCTAAAAAGCATTAGTTAATATCATGGTGCTTTTACTATTGCTGTTAAGCCTCATCAAAAAGCATTAGCAAAGGCAACTGCTCCCGAAGGCAAGACATGTTGGCTTTGCCAATTCTTGCTTCCAAAGTTTCCTAATATAAATTGAACAACAGATAAATGCTGCCAGGTGCTCCTTCTGCATGCATACACATAGATTGTAGCGGTTGTGGGTTTATAAGTCATGCAAGCTTTGTATAATAAAAGAAGAAAATTGCAGCCAACACCCCAAGAAAATGAATACCTGTCAGTGTCTACAACTCACAGAGAAAGTTTTCATACTAATGGTCTTGGCTCATGTAAGATGTGTATCTGTCATACCGTGGCACAGTGCCTTTGCCATGCATTTTCACAAACACTTCTGTAATCCAAGTTACTGTTGCACATTGTTTGTCAACTCTATGAATGAGGAGCTCACACCAGTGTACGAGTGAAGAAAGATGTATGTGTGTTGTGTGAAGGTGTGTGTTTGCTGTATGTGTATTGTGTGTGTGTGTTTATAGCAGTGGTGGCTCCTCCGCTAAGGCAGAACGGTGTCGCCCCGCTACTCAAAAAGAAAAAGAAAATGATAATAACTAATCAATATTAACATTTTATGTTTCCTGTTGAAGTCAGTGGCTCTCGGAGGGGTTGGGCCTGGCCAGAGCAGGGAGAGGAGTGATTTGCACTTCTTAAGTGCGCATGACAGCTTGGCTGGCCAAACAGTCCTGCGCACTTTGCATCTTTCCCACCAGGCTGCCTTATGCATTCTGGTGAGGAACATGCAAAGCCTCCCACTTTCAGACACTAATCACAATGCTGTATTGCAGCTTTGTTATTGGCTATGGGGAGCCTGGGAACCCAGGTGCTTCCTGCTGCCGGTGGAGACAGGAAGAAGAGGGCAGAGGAGAGGTGGCGTCTCGCAAGTCCAGGTAACCGTTTTCTTTTTATTCAAACCCCCCCCCGCCGAACAGCCCAACCATCCCCACTGCCCCCGCACCACCACTCCCAATCGGCAGCAGACGCTACTGGTTTGTAGGTGTTGTGGGTGTTTCTGTTTCTGTGTGTCTGTGTCTCAATGTGAACAAACCATACACAAGGCAAAGCTGTAGGGTCAGCAGTGATGGGCCCAGCAGACAGATGTATCTATTATTGATAGGGACAATAGGCTTAGTAAATTTTGCAACACAGACAGTAACACACAGATCACAGCAGTAGCGGCTGCTACCGATAGGAAGTTGTGAGACATGGGCAAGTCGTGAAGTGGGGGCGGAAAGGAACTAAAAAAAAGATATACTTACCTGGGCTAGGAGGCTGGGTTCATGCACAGGGCAGCTCAGGCAGTGGCTGTACTCCCTCCCTAATGCACTGGATCAAAAGGGCAGGGAATGTTGTATTATAGGCTTGATGCACAGTCTTGGAAATGGAACAGGACTGGGGCGCTGCTAATACGAGCTCCCCTTCCCCTCACAGGCACAACTAGCCAGGCAGAGGCAGAGGGGCCTTGTCAAATAAACCATAATATTCCCTCTGAGGGGTGATGCGTGGAGATTGAAGGTTAGGTTAGTCATACCGCAGGCTAAACTTTTTGAAGGGAATGTGGAGTCGACGCGCTACTGAAGCATGAGGTGTGAGGCAAAGAGATAAAAAAAAAGGCCTCAGGTGAAAAGATAATTGAGGAGAGAGAATCTGTGGGGGAGCTTGGAAGAGAGAGTGCTCATGCGATGACTGATGGCTGGGAGCAGGAGCTGCTTCCTGTATCTTTGCTGTCAGAGGGGAGGCCTGACCCCAGGTTGATGGCTGATGCCCTCAGCAGGTCGAGCATGGAAGCTGCTGGGCCCAGTTCAGGGCAGGTCACTCTTTGCTTTCAAGCCCACTGCCTTCTTTCAGGGGCAGGGTAGGACTGTCCTATAGGACAGCCAGGCAGGCCTCGATGGGCTGGTCTGACAGGTAGGTAGTGTGCGGTCCAGTTTTCAGCAGTTCTGGGCCAGTTTTATGGCCAGGTGGGTCGGTTATTACTGTTGCTTTCCATGCTATTGCCACATTCTAGCTATCTGCTTTAGTAATGTGGGCCACTTTATTTGTTTTATCCAGTTCGTCCTAGTTCAGGGATCAGGGAGGGGACTGAGGAGTCATGGGAAGAAACTCCAAGCTGTGTTGCTCACAGACTCTCTGTACTTGCTCCAGAGTAGGGGTTGGGCTAGTGGAAAAGCAGGACATTTCATAAGCAGCCAGCAGCGTGGCAAACTATGCGCTAGCCATGAAGCCCTTCCAGTAGGGGATGCTTCCCTAGTAGACTTCCCATTTTAGGGGAGCTTAGTAAGCCTATCGCTGCACTTCTGCCTTCGGTGCTTTTTAGGTTTGACCTATATGATGATGGTGCCTTTTATGACAAACATATTGTACTTAATCCAAGAAGTTTTGGATCAGCTTCCTTCAGCAACTGGGTTCTTTTGTTCCTAGGCCTTCCGAAATAGATTTCACTTGAGACATGTTAACCACATCTTGGATCAGCCAATAGGAGTTCTTTATTTTCACCTCTGTTCTTTTGGCTGTTGAAGGGAGCCCCTCCGCATCCATTGAGACAGATGATTGACTATAGACAATCGAAATCAATGCTTTAGGTACTGTTTTACATCCAGAACCAGTTGCAGTTTATCATGCGCTCTGGAGAGTGTGCACTGACAAAAGTATCAGAAAAATGAATGCTATAAAAAATGAAGCAACCCTCTATTTTCCATAATATCCACCTTCACGTGCTTTTCTCTGTATTTTAGTACAATACTTAATGTCCATACACCCAAACCACATGCCATACAAACATCAAACCTGTTGGCTTCGGAAATGGTTCTTTCTTAAGTTGCCTTCTGAGAGCCGCACAGATGTGTATGTTGCAGTATATTATAGCCTTATAGCCCGCCGTAGAGGGCTATACCAGCTATTAAAGGCTACGGAGGGCTATAAGGCTATTAGAACATTCTGTCTCTAGAGGACAGAATGTTCTAACAAAAAAAACAAAGCCTTTTGGGAGCGCGAGGGGATTGGATTCTCCTCAGGCTCCCTGAAGCCTTTGTTCACAGCCAGAGCTGTGAACAAAGAAACATTGGAATGTTGGTGCTCCAGGCTTATACCAGCCATTATAAGCCCGGAGCGCTCCATTTTTTTCAATGGAGCTCCCAACATTCCAAGGTTCTAATATTCATGAAAGAACTCACCAGTATAAAAGAGGGAAGGACAGAGAACATTAAAACACTTTCATGGAGGTCAATACAAAAATTATGTTTTCTTAAGCAGGGTTTGTAGCAACAGACTGCAGTATAAGATGCTTATCAGTTATGGTAAAAGGCCAATGAAAAACAGGTGCGAAATTGATGCACAATGCACAGTGTCACATTATCGCATGCGACCTGAGGAACAGAGATGCTGTCAGAAGGCAGACGGTTAGTTTCTGGAAATATTTTTGGAGTCAGTCGAGGCAGCGTAAGACCAACCTTGTAGTTGGAGCAAAGAGCGTACAGATGGCGTGTCTTTCGGTGTGAGGGCGGGTGGGGGAGGGGGATTGATGTGGTCAGAGCACCGAGGACTGATAGGGTAGTTTAGAGTTCGGTGGGCAGGTCGCCAGCCTGCTGGGGCAGCTGTGGTTCGGCTCTGTCATAGTGGCGGAGGGCCTCCCCCTAAATGTATATATCCCCCCAGCTTGGCAGGGATGTATTTGCCAAAAGTGCACCTGCTGACACGGAGAAAGGATTTTTTCCCAAAAAGTAATGTCAGCCAGCATGCATTTTTTTATTTCAATTAATAAAGTAACTCATGAAGTAGATGCTTGTTTCTGAAATATAAAAAAAAAAACTAGAACTCCTGCCATGCAGGGGTTGATTGATGATTGGCCTACACCTGCCATGCCATATATGGTAGGTTCTGGAGGTAAACTATGCATGACAACAGACCCGATTCAGGCGGGAAGGCAAAAATGGCTTTATTGTAGCTGCCTTCCGCCTAAGTTGACTTTGCTTTGATAGAAGCTAACAGCAAAAATACTTTTTCCCGATTTTTTCCAAAATATTCCACTTTCCGGATCTAAAATGTTGGCATACTTGCAAACACGCACTGCAAGGCCTCTTTTTGGTGATTCCTAGTTTCTTTCTCCTTGAGCTTTGCCAACCAGGGGCAATATTAAAGAAGTGCCCCGGGGGCACAACAGGTGTTTGGGCCCTCTTTGCTTGCCCCCGGGGCACTTTGGTATTACAGAAGGGGTTGCAGACGCTTGTGCGGCCCCTTCTGTAATACCGGTAGCGCTGGCACACTTAAAGCGCCAGTGCTACCTTCAGAAGGCATTCCCTCATTTATATGGGGACGTAGCCCCATGCAAAAGAGAGAATCCCTTTGCCTCTGCGCCCGCGCCGTATTACCAACACGGACGCAGGGACAAAGTAGCTCTCAGGAGGCGCACTGTCAGTGCATCCCCTGACTAAAACCCTCAGAAAGGGGGGAAAGGAGCCACCCCAGGAATCCCCTTGCAGGCGGGTGCAGTCACTGACTGCACCCGCTTGCAAGGGAATCTCTAATCCCCTTTAAAAATAAAGTCAGGTTTATTCGAACTATCGAACTATCGCAAAGACACGGAAGGCCGGTGGCCAAACACCCCCCCCCCGCGCCTTTTTCTTTCTTTTTCCTCTTTCTCTTCCCTCTTCCTCCACTCATGTATATTCCATGCTCCATGTAAATATATATTTTTTTTATACAATAAAAAAATTACAGAAATAAAAAAAATAAAGTCAGGTTGCTGCTTGCAATGTGAAAACATGGAGCAGCTTCAAAGCAGCAGCTCTTTTTTCACATGAATGCGCTGTTCTCAGGGCAGCGGGAGTCCGCGACTGCCCTGAAAGCAGCGCATTTATCATAATATGGTGTATTTTTCTGCGTTGCGTCAGGCACACCATTTAAAAAGAGCGCACAGCGCAATAAAGGAAAATGCACTTTATTATAATACGGCCCAGGACCCCCAGGCGCTTATGGATATGATCCTTTTAACACAGACCTCCCCATTCCAAGATGTGGGTCCATGAAGGCGCTGTAGATTAGGGGCATTTAATAATCCCAACAGTGAGTATGAGGATGTCGGCAGTGAATGCATCAGGTAGTGCAAACCGACACCAAAACAGAGGATTCAGAGCTCCCAAAAAAAACCTGTAACAATATCTTTACTTGAAGATGCTGTGAAAAAGTATCAATCCCCATTTCTGGCTTCCTTGCCTGAAGCCCACAATGGATTTTGGTTGTTATATCAGTGCTTGAGGGCAGAAAAACATAAATCACTGAGCTGGTTTTACTTAAATGATACCAAACTTGTTGCACCCTTAGATGGCACCGGAAACTTTACTTCTCAGGCCGGCTGTCTAGTTGTAAAGCCCTAAAATAACCTTGAACCCCAACCCATTCACATTTCCATAATAAAGCAGCCCCAATAAGCTTGCATGGGGCTTGGTTTCAGTCGAGGCGGACACTGGATCCACTTGGCCATGCCTCAGCCCAGGTAAGTCCCAGACAATTTGGGTTTTCACCAATGCGTTTTGGGTTTTGAGTTCTCTATTTTAGGTTTCCAAACCAGTAATAAAAAGTATTATGATTGAAATGCAGATCTAAACGTATGGCCTGTGATCACTCTAACAACAGTATGACCTAAGCAGGCCTGGAATGAAGCAATACAATATAATGAAATTAAGAGGCTGATAACCGGGCTGGACAGGCCCTTTATGCCACTGGGCTTTTCCCTGGTGGGCTGGAGCCATTGTAGGCCAGTTTTGGAAACCTGCGGTCACTCCTGCTGTCTCTGACACTTCCCCAGCTCCCGGAGGTTAACTGCAAGGGGCACAGGAGGCTTCAAGAGAGATAGAAAGAGAGATAGTGAAGGGGAGGTAGAGAGAAACCGACCAGAGACGGAGGTGAGGAGGAGACAGAGAGAATAGATGGACGGAAAGTGAGCAATAACATGAGCAGGCAAAAATGCTCAAACCAGCCTGCTCCCTCCGTCTTCCCATGCTATTGCTCACTTTCCGTCCGAATGACGAGAGTACATTTCCAGAAGTTTGGATCACAATCCCTAAGGGTTACAATTGGCGTGGACTTGCGCTCAAATTATCATCCGGAACTTGCTTAGTCATGAGTGAAGCCTTTTTAAGCTGGACATATTTAAGGTTGAGATTGCGCTATACACGGGGCCACTGAAATGATGTGATTTTGACTGCAGTATTTTTCACAGATTTTCCACACAATCCATCACCGGCTACATAACCTACAGCTTTTTAAAAAACTATTTTGCTAACGGATCAAAAGTTACTACAAACAAAAAAAAAGTTAGTGAAAACTAGGCAACACGTGTTGCAGCTTAGTGGACGTCCCATTGCAAAGGTTGCCTGGTCACCTTTCAGTTGCTTTTTGCTGAGTTTGTTTGTTAAACTTGTACAAATGAAACGAAACCCTTGTTCAGACTGAGATAACATGTATCAAAATGAAAAATATATATATATGAAGAAATAATCTCACATAATATTCTGTATTACGCAGCGCTACATAATTTGCCTTTTCTTGCCATATAATTTAGTTAACCCTGCTACATAATTTGGTCCTCCAAAAACTCATAGTTCCTGTGGCCCTAATTATATGCCAGTATCCGAAGGCTCCGGGAGTAACAATACGAAGCACAACATGTGACTTTTCGCAAATTAACTGCAAAATCATTTACTCGTTTTTGTGCCCAACTCTACTCGGTTTGCGCAGGAGACATCTGAAAAAGACATTGAGGCAGGATTCAGTTTGTACTGTAAAGAAGCATATAAATACTAGGTGGATCATTACACACTGTCTGTACAGATGTGATGACATTTAATTCCCACCCATATGATGTAATGGATTTTAAGAGGATGGGAGTGATTAATACCTTTTTTCTTTCTGTATGTTTAGTCTCCTGTCTTCCTCTTGTAATTGTTGTGTTATGATTTATGTGCATTAAGTTTAAAGACTTTATGATAATCATAGCAGGTTTTTAAACAACGTAATTGTACATTTTATTTTATTGAATGTAAATAACATATTTGATGTATGAAGTATTTCTCAATTATTATGTTTTTATATTGTATTTAAGCCCAAACACCTCACCACCTGGTATAGTTCAACAATAGAGTAAATGAAACTAAGGGTCTTATTATGAGAAGTGTTGCATCGCTGCGACAAAGCTTGAAGGCAACACTCCTCAGTGTGCTCTCTTTGCATAATGAGAGATGCACCGTATTTATTGTATGCGCATCGTGTCGCAAGGAGTTACAGATATGTCAGTATGACTGAAAAATCTGTAGGCGCAAAAGTGACGCATTGCTGGGGTGTGTCTGAAAACAGACGCAACTCCTGCAATGTGTCCTTTCACATGAGCTAAGCCCCATGTGAAAGGGTCTGCGTCACCCTTAGGCCTGCCAGGAGCCAGACGTAAGTTGACGCAATGGCGTCCTAGAAGTGGCTCATTGAAATCTTATAGATTTAATTTTGCCACTTCTATGGGCTTTGATGCAGGGGAATGCCCACCCTGTATACATTATACTTGGCACAGGTATAATGTAGCACAGGGTTTTACGAAGTAATATATATATCTGCCTAGATGCGTCACTTCAACAAATATGGTGCAACATGGCGCATTATTTATGCCACCACAACGTCACAAAAAGTGGCTCAACTGTGGCGTAAATGTGATGCAAGGGCTCATAAATAAGGCTGTCAGTGCCTTGGCTATCATGGAAGTCATTTAGGGGTCACCACGGGTCACAGCTACAATCCATAGACTGCAACTTGTGACACCAGGCAGGCTGTTTGCAACCCCCAGTGAGAGAGGGACCTTGTTTAAGTGTCTCATTCAGGATGGTATACCTGTCAAATTTTGTGCGTGTAAATGAGTGTTTTTTTTTAATGTGTGCTTTGCTGCATGTTTAATGAATGTGTTGGTTGTTCCGATTTTTTTATGTATTTGTGTGTGTATCCAGCGGATTCAGAACGCCTCAGCACGACTCATCCTGGACATCCCCCGTCGCAACCACATCTCCAGACACCTGAGAGATCTGCACTGGCTCCCGGTCAACAAGAGAATCACCTTCCGTCTCCTCACCCATGCACACAAAGCCCTACACAACCAAGGCCCAGGATACCTCAACAGCCGCCTCAACTTCTACGCTCCCACACGCCAGCTTCGATCGACCGGCCACGCCCTCGCCGCCGTCCCCCGCATCCGAAGAGCCACCACAGGAGGAAGGTCCTTCTCCTACCTGGCCGCCAAGACTTGGAACTCCCTCCCGACCCACCTCCGCCTGACCCAGGACCACCTTGCCTTCAGGAAGCAGCTCAAGACCTGGCTGTTCGAGCAGTAGCGGACCCTCCCTCCCCTAGCGCCTTGAGACACCCCCGGGTGAGTAGTGCGCTTTATAAATGCTTTGATTGATTAATTGATTGATTATGTGATTTAGGAATGTGTGCCAGCTTGTATGTATCCAGAATATTTGAATGACTATGACTATGTTTGGCAGTCATGTCTAATATGGTCGCAGCATAAACACATTCTTGACACACACAACTTGCCACACATTCCTAAAACACATACACCCTAAAATATTTTCTAAAATAAGTAGAGCCAACACACATTCTTTAAACACGCAGCAAAGCACAATTAAAAGAAACACCCAGGTACACCCTTACTGTTCGACAGAAATACCATTCGGAGTGAGACACAAACACATGGCCACTCTCCAGGGCAGGACTGAGAACCAAAACCGGCCCTGGCAAAGTGCTCGGCCGGCCCCCTGGGGGTGCGACCGAGCTCTTTGGCGGGGCCGGTTTTCGGCCGATTTTGTTACAGGGCCGCTTTTGCAGCTATGCTGCAAAACCGACCCTGTAACAAAAACGTCCCCCTGGGCCCAAAACCGGCCCCCACCCTTGCGGCACACCGGGGGATTGCCCGGTGCCCGCAACGGCCAGTCCGGGCCTGCCACTCTCGCCAGGGAAGTCACGCGTGACCTGCCAGCAAGCACAATTTGCGGTCTAGGGGCTATATTGAATGCGTGAAAAATGTGAGTGGGGGTAAGTGCCCACAGTTGAGGAAGGATTGCAGGGCACAGATTAGAGGATGCTTTGTTTCTACCTATTAATGACCACTAGGTGCATAATTGTGACTGGGGTCTTGTGTTCCTGCATGTGAGAGAGGTCTAAGTGCAGCTAGTCGGGGGCCTTGTTTATAAACAGATGAGGGGTATATGCTGGAGTAGGAGGTGCAAAGTGGTCAGAGAAAGATGGTCCATACAAGTTATGCGGCTAAATGCACAGAGGTAAGAGTAATTAAAAGCTCATATATGAGAGAGGGTTATGTGAAGAGAGATGAAAGGGAACTACAGGAATCCAGGATTACCTTGGAAATCTCAAGCTGTTGAGTTTAAATCTGAGTAGCTGGGGGTTACTGTCGAAAGACGTGGTGCAGAGTGCTGAAAGCGATACAGGCACCAAAAAAATGAGAGGTTCCTGGCTGCACGCAGATGATGAACACTATGTGGGTGCAGATGATATGAATGTCTGCAAAAGAGCCAAGGTAAACAAAGGGGAGATGTATCTAGGTGCACACAGGCAAGTAGGACTTGTGTCCCCACACAAACGAGATGTAGCCAGAGCAAGCACGCAGTTGGGATGTGACTTAATGAAAAAGGGCACTAAAGCATTGGCTGCACTCCGGCAAGACATAGCTACATGCACACATAATGGTGATGCAGGTATAAAATATTAATAAAAGGGGGTTCTGTGGGGTACCACCTATCAAACAAGTTTCCAGAGACAATTTGATACATCATCTGTTTATAAGGCTAATATGATTCATATGTGTAGCGGGTGTACTCACAGGTCCAGAAAGGCCCACTCTGTGTTAATATGCACATAAAATAAGCTGATTATCCTGGAAATACCAACTTATTTATTAAAAAAATGAAATTGAAAGGTAGGTATAGTCTAGGCAAATAAGTGATTAAGCTAAAAAGCTTACCCCAGCATAGGCACACAGATTTCCAGTGCACGCAGTCAGATTTCACTGGAAAAATACCAAATGATTGGAAATTGTGTGGAACAGAGTGACTGCGTTTTTGGAGGGTATACTGGCTATTTGTGCTCAGAAGATACATTCTGTGTGCATATTAGCTTCTAAAAGGAAAGCTTAAACATATCTACCAACCAGGTTCAGTCTTTGAATAATGGTTATGCTATTATGAGTCAGAACATGCATATTGGGGTTTGCCTAGCAACTACTGGTTTTGCCATGACACATGGAGATTCTGTCTGGGCTTTTGAGCCTAAATTTTGGTATTAAAGGCTATGACTAAGCGTGTTAGGTTTACATAGGCTAATTATGGTTGACATATAATGAACTTGTGTCTGAGCATTTTAAGCTGTTGTTAAGTGAATCATGGCTGTACCTGTTCTAGGAGGGCTGTTCTCCTGGACTGTGATAGATGTTCTACTAGTCTAAGCTGCTGATTTTTGTGGGAGAGCCCTTGGAACACGATTACAACATTGTAGTGAAGTTTTCTGATACCTAAAGCACAATTTCATCTACTTTAATATACTATCGGTGTTTTCAATATCACATATTGTAGGTTTTACGTTTATCGATTTCTGTGATGCCGCTATTGTTAATGACACCAGGGTGAATGATTGAGTAGCATCACTTTCTGTGAAATCACTAGGGTCAAAAGTCAAGTGATGTCACTTCCTCCAAGGTCACTAGGCATGTGATGTCACTTCTGCTACCCCAGGCATTTTGGTGAATCGGTTGGCAAATGTTTCCAGTGACCAAGGAAGGTGACAAGAAACAACAGAATCAAACAAGTGATACTTCCCAGAAATCTTCAAGCTACTTCCGGACCTGGAGAAACTAGTCTGAGACCAGTGCTAAGAGGTCACTTTTGGCAACCACTCACTATATAAATTGTAAATCATATGGTAGGCTTCCATTTTTACAGATAAGTAGACAGAAAGCTATGCATTTCCAAACTGTGCCTATAATTGCGGAAACAAATGGATAATAAGTAGGTTTTTTTTTATTAAAGCTGTCAGTCATCTCTGCCAGAATAGTAGATCATATTAATAGGTTTAGGAGTTCAAAAAAGGGGGGAGTTTTTCTAGTTGGGTATTATCAATTGCAAGAAGTACGTGTGGTACCACAACACTAGTGTTTTCATATCAGTATACTGATGTATCATATATGGCTACTTACACCATTGAAATCCACCAGGCATGTATGCATTCATGAATCTATAGCAATTAAAAAGACGAAGAAATATTCTAGTTACAGCTTTGTTTTTTTTCAAACACCAAATAAATATGGATAACCACGTATAAAAAGAGTGGGAAATAAATATGGATGAATAGATACTGAAAGGCCCAAAACATAAATGCCATATAACTGTGAAACATAATCATACATATTAAAAATGAGACGGGTGGGGACCACCACAGTGCCGGCTTCCCAGATGGCCTCATTGTAGCGGAGCTCTGCAGGTCAGAAGGTGGCAATATCTGACGTAATCCTCAGTGCCTAGCTGTGTTTACGGTTACTGGCCACCTGGAACGGACGTGTAAACAGTGGTCGAGGTGGGGGGAAAAAAGTAGGGGAACTGTGGGTGGAGCATCAGGAGGCGGGAATAACCAGAGGATTGCATCAGTGGGAGGAGTCAGAAGTGAGGCTAAAAAGAGCAAAACATACCGATTTTTAGTATGTTTGGCATCCACAACCAATGGATACACGTTTATTTAAGGTTTAATATATTATTTAATTACATTAAAATACATTTACAATGTGGGATACATTTTCAATCACAGAATGGCCCAATTACGCTTATAAGAGGAACCAGGTGTCGTGCCATGCCGGTTCTTTCATCAGCACTTCTCTTCCGTTTTCCTAACCATTTGTGAACATAAAATTTGGGAGTAAATTCTATGACAGGAGGGCCTACATGTTGGGGAGCACTGTTGAGTACATCATTCAGTGCCCCTCGGTCAATGCAAAATTATAGTCCTACATTTTTTATGTGCTTCACGCAACACGTAATGAAGCCAGCATTAGATGCCTTCTGGTTTCCTGTTATTGTATCTAGAAATAGCAATTAAAAATGAATATATACACCTAAAACAACCCAGACCTGTTGGTTTTGCAGATCCTTTTAGCATTATCAGATGAATGAGATACAATTAATATATTAGTAGTTTGTGTAATTACTACTCAAGTTAGTTAGCATGAGAATTGCAAATGCATCAATTCTGAAATTATGAGACTCAAACAGTGGTAGAGTCAGAAATAGGTAGTGTTCCTCGGATTATCTCAATCAGTTATTTTCTCCCCTTGAGACTACTATCCTCTGCAATCACTATTAGACACCTTCATACTTTGTCTCTCCAAAAGCACTGTAGGTGTCTAGAAATACCACCCAACAGAGACTGCATGAGGAAGGTCAAACATGAATGGCAAAATATCCTAATTTGCAAATCTTTTCCACATAATTATGGCTCTGCCATATTTTCCACATAATACATCATCGGCCGCATAATCTGATGGTTTTCACAAAAAAATTGTATGTAGCTCAAATGGATCAAAACACGTGACTTGTGTTGCTGTGAAGTAGAAAGCCCTTTACAAGGGTTGGCTGGTCACCATTCTCACTGCTGCACTTGTATGTTAAACTGGTATTATTGAGGCAAAAGCTTTGCAGAGACTGTAGGATGTGTAAGAAAGTCAAAATAATAAAGTATCAGAAAATGTACCTCACATTAGGCTGCAGCCTTTCTTTGCTGCATAATTTAGCCAATACTGCAGCATCATTTTGTCCTCCATTGCTGCATAATTTCAGTGGCCCAAAAGCCGGCAGCACATGTTAAAAGTGCTTGTGCATATTGCAGAGATGCCTGCACGTTCCTGAGACCCGCAGTCCTAAAAGAATAACAATAAACTAAAAAAAAACTGTAGCCCACTTTTCACGAAGTGCAAATTACACAGACCTTTCGCAGGCAACTCCCATAAAGTAAGGAACACCCCTCTTTTGTGTGCATCGAATATATTCTAAAACACACTGGTTCAGGGACCCCTTTCTGTAGCTGCATAACATCCTTTCTTTCTGACAGCAAAGGAGCCTCTGATAATTAGATCTATGAAGCTGGTTTTACAGGAGCTCACGATTTGCAGGTGACTCTCAGTTTGTGATATAATAGTTTAATTCTGCTTATCAGTTACTCCTATAATCAGGGGCCCATCTGGTTTTACCACGTGTGCACTTGCTTAACGTCTCGCTGACATCTGCATGTACTGCAGTTTTCACTTAACTATTGTTGTAAATGCTAGTTTACATCACTGACACCTTTCCAGTCAGTCCTTTGTGTACTTTTCTAGGCACACATTTTGTGCAGCAATTCAGGATTAATCTTAATGTCCTATCCAGTCATTTAAACCCTGCACCCAGCAACAAGGCCTAAAAGACACTGGAGCTGAGGTGGCAACACCTGGCCTCTTGGGAGGCCGCTTCTCTTACCCCCTGCCAGCCCAGCATAGACTTGAGTGAGAACTCACAATGGACATAAAATCACCTCTCCTTTCAGCCTCCCCATGTAGGCCCATGCCTATTCACACCCTCCGCACTGCCCCCATAACCTGACGGTGATGACCCGGCAGGGGCTGACACTGCTTCTGGCCAGGCAGGCCCCACGAGGCAGGGGACCCAGACCAGAATGCTCGAAAGGCCAGAGCAACATCGAGCTCCCAGCCTCAAAATACAGAGGGTCAGGAGAGAGCCCGGGATGCTGGCGCCTCATTACACTGGCCTGGTGAAGACAGTTGACAGAGGCTC
Organism: Lissotriton helveticus; assembly: GCF_964261635.1. Taxonomy (NCBI): domain Eukaryota; kingdom Metazoa; phylum Chordata; class Amphibia; order Caudata; family Salamandridae; genus Lissotriton; species Lissotriton helveticus. Next base: position 1,307,966,382 of record NC_136061.1, read on the forward strand.
AAAAAAACGTCCCATAGGTGCCCCTGAAGCACCGGCCCGTCGTCCCATGCCCGACTGATCGCCTTCCCAATCTGACGCTGTCACTAAATGAGGTGTAAATCACACCTCACACTCTAGCAGCAGGGCCACTAAAGGTTGTCGTTTTCGCATGATAATTGATTGCTCCCACAGTGTTGCTTTGCAGGCCAATGCCCCAAGACACGGAGGGGAAGGGGGAGGAGGTCGTGTCAACTGCAGACGCTTTCCTTAATGTGCAACACACAGGGCTGGACAATCACACGATAATTTTTTCATTCGCACCATACCTGACGTCCTGGGACGCATTTTTAAAATACAGAAGTAGGGGAACGGACTGTGTTAATTTTAAAAAGTAGGGGCACGCCGTGCCCTTCCGTCCCCGCCCACTTCTACCACTGCGTGTAAACATACAAGTTTACCCTCGTGGCCGGATGCTCCTGATTGCCCTGGTGTATTCCCTGGCCTCGTGAAGGCCCGAGGTCGGGGTTCCGCGCGTGGGAGTCGGCGTGTGGTCAGGAGGCAGCGGGACCAGTGCAGTCCCATTATTAGCCCAGGAAGGCCGTGCAGTGTTCTCTTAGCACTTGCTGATCTGAGAGGCTGTAGCTACTTTGTGATCAGGCTGCAAGGCCGAGAGGGAAGTGGCGGGCAGTGGGGTTGCAGAGGTCCAATAAGTGGGGTGGGAGGGGCCCAGCCCTGGGGTGGGAGGGGCCCAGCCCTGTTGAGTAGCCTCTGAAGGCTTGAATTGGACCCAACCAGGGCAGGAACTTGCTGTTTGCAACTCTCCCTGTGATTCTTGTGCCAGCTGCTACAGCACTGAGCTTTGGTATTTTGGCTGGGGCAGGGCTGATTGCCATCTTCCCTGTGTACTGGGCACCGCCTACGGTGCCAGATCACTCATATGCTGGAGCAATAACTTGTGAATGGGAAACGTAACCCCATTGTATTGTCTACCACTCAATCTGCATTGAAATTACAAGTGGAGTGGCTGACCCCAAAGGTGTTTTTAGTGTCAGGCATGGCTGGACTGGCTGTTGCGGGCACCGGGTATTTCCCCTGTGGGCTGACCGGTGGGGCTGGTTTTGTGGCTGTTGGGGCTGTGGCCCCCTGTAACAAAAGCAGGAGTGGTACTTCTTACTATCAACCCCCTCCCCCACCCCTCACCCCTCTCCCAGGGCCGGTCGAGTACCAATCTGCCAGGGCTGGTTGCTGTTCCCAGTCCGGCCCAGGTGCCCGGCCAGCATGGATTACATGCCTGTAGGTCCACTCATGCTCCTGGGTGGCAGGACCTATGGCGCAGCCTATGCAAGGTGTGAGATGACACACTTGATGCCTCCTTACTACCGCAATCCTCGAGTCATATGATATATTGAAACAAAATAACCACACAGTGCAGAGGGTGCTTGGCTGCATCTCCCTGTGCCATTGCCAGATCTAACTCAACCTGGGAAAAAACGCGTTGTGGAGTGCAGTTGCAATATTGCCTGCCCATTTGATACAACTCGGGTACTGGTGACTACCATACACTTAGTCTTCTGGGACATGGATTTTGTGCTTCTCCTTTGCCCATCAGTCAGCAATGCAGCAAGCAAAGTAATTATGGGCAAACAAAATAAAAAAACAATCAAGACTGCCTTATAAAACATGGCAAGTACAGAGGATGCTGGACTCCAAGGGCTCGGGAACAGAATGTGAAACACACAACTCACCCATTCAGGAAGAGGAACAAGATGTAAAGACATTCCTCAAGGCAGCATAGCATTGATTAACATCTTTTGACAGTAAGATTGGCTCGCTCACCACAAGGATGGACCTTATGAATCCAAAATAGATTAGCAAGAATACAGACTGATCTCGCGGAACAGTGCATATCTGATGTGGATGACAACACACATACCAAAACGGAGAAATGATATTGAAGTAAGATAACGCCGTGACAACCTGCATATACTTAGTATATCAGAACCTTCTAGCTTGAGACATATGTGGAGGAATTGTTGGTGGCTGTGTTTGGAGCTGATAACCTATCCCACTTCTTTTTGGTGGAAGGAGCCCACCACTCAATTGCACCAAGCTCCCTCCCCCAAGGGAGGCAGTACAATTGCCTGTCTCCTCAACTTTAGGGACAGAGATACAATTCTCCAATTAGTGAGAAAACGTAAAAAGACCGGAATAACACTGGCCAATCCATCTCAATTTTCCCTAGCTTCACTATGGCAGTCCAAAAGGCATGCCAGAGATCATCTACCATTGAAACAGAAACTGCAACGAGGTAGGCTTATTTATGCCATGCTGTACCCCACTAGATTAAAGATAACGGTACTGGGTAAACAATCCATTTTTCAGAATCTACAAAAAGCATCCTCATTCTTGAATACAGAGGGCCTGCTGTGAGTGGGCTACTCCCTATTTCAATCAATCAATCAATCAATCAATCAATCAATCATATCATTTGTAAAGCGCACTACTCACCTGTGAGGGTCTCAAGGCGCTGGGGTGGGAAATGCTGCTACTGCTCGAAAAGCCAGGTCTTGAGGAGTTTTCTGAAGGTCAGCAGGTCTTGGGTCTGCCGTAGGTGGATGGGGAGGGTGTTCCAGATCTTGGCGGCGAGGTGGGAGAATGATCTGCCACTTGAGGTCGCTCTTCGGAAGCGAGGGACTGTAGCGAGGGCGAGGTCGGTGGAGCGGAGCTGGCGGTGTAGAAGCTGAGTCGTCTGTTGAGGTACGTTGGTCCGGTGTTGTGGAGTGCCTTGTGTCCATGGGTGAGGAGCTTAAAGGTTATCCTCTTGTTGACCGGGAGCCAGTGCAGGTCTCTCAGGTGGGGTGTGATGTGGCTGCGGTGAGGGATGCTGAGGATCAGGCGTGCAGAGGCATTCTGGATGCGTTGGAGCCGTCTCAGGAGTTTGGCCGAGGCTCCTGCGTAGAGGGCGTTCCATAGTCCAACCTGCTGCTGACAAGGGCCTGGGTGACTGTTTTTCTCGTTTCAGTGGGGGTCCACTTGTAGATCCTACGGAGCATGCGGAGGGTGTTGAAGCAGGAGGAGGAGATGGCGTTGACCTGTTTAGTCATGGAGAGGGTGGAGTCGAGGATGACCCCTAGGTTGCGTGCGTGGTCGGTGGGTGTTGGAGCGGTTCCCAGTGCGGTCGGCCACCAGGAGTCGTCCCAGGCTGAAGGGTTGGATCCGAGGATGAGGACCTCCGTCTTGTCCAAGTTCATCTTCAGTCAGCTGTTCCTCATCCATTCAGCAACGGCCTTCATTCCTTCGTGAAGGTTGGTTTTGGCGGTGTGGGGATCCTTGGTGAGGGAGAGTATCAGCTGGGTGTCATCGGCGTAGGAGAGGATGTTGAGGTCATGCCAACGGGCGACTTGGGCGAGCGGGGCCATGTAGATGTTAAACAGAGTTGGGCTGAGGGATGAGCCCTGGGGTACGCCGCAGATGATCTCGGAGGCTTCGGAGCGGAAGGGGGGAAGGCGGATGCTCTGTGTTCTGCCGGAGAGGAAGGAGATGGTCCAGTCCAGGGCCTTCTCTTGGATCCCAGCGTTGTGGAGGCGTGTTTGTAGTGTGTGGTGACAGACCGTGTCGAAGGCGGCTGACAGGTCCAGAAGGATGAGGGCCGCCGCTTCTCCATTGTCCAGCAGGTACTTGATGTCATTGGTGGTGGCGATGAGGGCTATCTCGGCGCTGAGGTTGCTGCGGAACCCGGACTGGGAAGGGTCCAGGATGTTGTTCTCCTCGAGGTAGCGGGTCAGTTGTTCGTTGACAGTCTTCTCAATGACCTTTGCCGGGAACGGGAGCAGGGAGATGGGCCGGAAGTTCTTGAGGTCCTTGGGGTATTTGCATAAATGCATAAGAGTTATTTTGAATAACACCTGCAATGGGATGAGCGCCCTGATGATTTGGTGGACCGTAAGCAAAAGGCAACTCTTACCTGTGAACACTATTGTGGCCCTTGGACTAAGGATCATATCAGATATTTAGTTATTGTAATATTCTTTTGCACTATCTTTTTTTAAAATGTAAATTGATGTGCTTAATGTTCAGGTACCAATGTTTAATGCCCAACACTGGGAACACTATACCCTTCATATCACGCCCATTGCCAGGCGGGAGTACTAAGTCCATCACACAAGACGTGCTCGCCATTCACCTGAAGTACAATGATTTTCAGTAAGTTGCATGATTGGTTATATGTATCTATAGTTGGGTTTGTATTTGACAATGGATGGTCATTAGGATTGCTGGCAGTGCTGGGTTGCTGGTATGGGAGAAATGTGGAGTATGAAATGTTACGCATGGTAGCAAGTCGCACATGTATGACATCACTCCAGTACATGTACATTATGAGACACATGCATGATGACTATGTCTCAGTGCTTAGAAAGTCAAATACACATGCCCGCACAGCCAGGTACTGAGGGTGTTAGATCAATAAAATTCCTCATATGGAATGTGAGAGGCCTTAATAACACTCGGAAAGTAGGTGAGGGTCTAGGATATCTTGACAGACAGTGCGTTGAGAGCCTTAACTATTGTGTGAGATGGATATAGTTAAATTATGCATCCTCATATGCCTCCTACAGAAAGACACCCTATTTCACCCCTTGGAATAAAAAATTGATGGCCCAGGTAGGTTCATTGCAATACAAGGTACGATGTATGTGAAGCATATAACACTTTTTAATATATATGACCGAACACCAAGCTTTTAACAAATTCATGGGAAAGAGTCGTTGTGATGTAGCTGCAGGTGATACTGTGGGGTAAAACTATAATACGACTTTAAACTCTGAACTTAGACCATATGCCCAGTATAGACCTGATGGGACAGTGACAACAATGCGGGGAAACTCCTTTGGATTGCTGAGTACCGCGGGAGGCTCTGTTACCGTCTATCTGCTGCTGTCACCGGATCTTGCCCACGTCTTGCCGGACCCGCTGCGCGGGTCCCGCCGCGCTAGAGGACACTCTGTGGGGCGCCGGAGGAGAACTTCGTGGAGAAAAAACTGCTTTGTTCACCGGCAGGGTTGCGAGCAGCCTAGCAGGGACTCCATTGTCCAGGAGTCCCTGCGTGCAACACCTGTGGCCGCTCTCCCTGCCGGCAACGCCCCCTGACTGCTGCTTAAAGCGCAGTACTTCTCATCGCCAAGCGGGAAACTCCTTTGGATTGCTGAGTACCGCGGGAGGCTCTGTTACCGTCTATCTGCTGCTGTCACCGGATCTTGCCCACATCTTGCCGGACCCGCTGCGCGGGTCCCGCCGTGCTAGAGGACACTCTGTGGGGCGCCGGAGGAGAACTTCGTGGAGAAAAAACTGCTTTGTCCACCGGCAGGGTTGCGAGCAGCCTAGCAGGGACTCCATTGTCCAGGAGTCCCTGCGTGCAACACCTGTGGCCGCTCTCCCTGCCGGCAACGCCCCCTGACTGCTGCTTAAAGCGCAGTACTTCTCATCGCCAAGCGGGAAACTCATTTGGATTGCTGAGTACCGCGGGAGGCTCTGTTACCGTCTATCTGCTGCTGTCACCGGATCTTGCCCACGTCTTGCCGGACCCGCTGCGCGGGTCCCGCCGCGCTAGAGGACACTCTGTGGGGCGCCGGAGGAGAACTTCGTGGAGAAAAAACTGCTTTGTCCACCGGCAGGGTTGCGAGCAGCCTAGCAGGGACTCCATTGTCCAGGAGTCCCTGCGTGCAACACCTGTGGCCGCTCTCCCTGCCGCAACGCCCCCTGCCCCACCCTATATCAATCAGTGGACTCACCGCAGCGCGGGAGCGCGCGGGAGCGCCCGGGGCTAAGCCCGGGCAAAGGGCGGGCCCTCTGTGGCCCTCAGAGGCCTGAGGAGCCTGGGCCTGGGCTCGAACCCCTGCCCGATTCACCCCAGCCTAAAGGAATAAGGCGCTCACGGTAACCGTAAGTCGGACGTCTATTCTTATACTATATCCACTGACCAGGTTATTCTGCCATCTATATAGGGGTGCCATGAACTGCCGGGAAACCAGAAGTATGGCCGCAGCGGGTACTAAAAAACTAACTGGGACCCTGGACGATTTTATTGTTCGCACCAATGCACTTATCGACGAGGGAATAACATTAATGGACAGGAGAGTATCACAAGACCTAGCTAATGCCAAGAGATCCTCGTTGGGCCTTATTGCCCAAGCACACACTCCCAACATTAACTCCCGGCATAATATTCACAACTCAGTTGATCACACTGAGGTTGATAGGGAACTAGATGCTTCAAATTCACAACTGGACTTGGAAGCTACCCCTAATCTCAACAATCTGACAGAGAGTGGATCAAACGCCACAGAGCTAGATAATTGTACCGTGGTAACTAATACAAATCAAAGGGGTTTGATAGAAGGGGCAATCCCCAAACGAAAGGTAAATAACTCTACCACCCCCAAAGGGAAAAAAACTAAAACAGTGCAAACTGTTCGACTTCAGCAACCTTCAAACGTAGATCCGGGTATTGCTTGTGATAATTTGCTAGTTCATTCTAATGATACAGGTGGGGTGCATCCCACAAATTTTGGCTTACCGATTAGTCTTCCAGACGATACCATTCTAGATAGCAGTCTGGAGGAAATTTTGGAACTCACTGGGGAAGTCACCAATCTAGCTATACAGAATCAAGATGGCCATGGGCAGAATATGGTCAATAATATAATTTTTAACATGATCAAAAGCCTTCTGGAAGTTGGAACCCATAGAAGTCAGACTACGCGGCTTGGAGACTATCCTCAAGAATATCCATAAGGAGATAAGTGCTCCATGCTTCTCTATGAATGCTAAGACATCTCATGCTGCGAGCTCAGTTAACAAGTCATCCTTGGGTAACAACGTCACCGCGCTCAAAACTAATCCTCCCAAAGACCCCAGTAGTACTCTTAAACAGGGAGGCATGAAAGCAAAGACCCCTGCTCCCAATTCACAGGCGAATACATCTAATGCTAACGCTAACCAAATCCCCAAAGCTACTAAAGAAATCCCTCAAGCTACTAAACAAACCACCCAAGTTACAGCGAGTGTTCCCACTTCAGTAACCCTCAATCTCGATCAGGCCCCGCGAACTAAGGCTGTGAACATCCATCTTCCACCAGACGCCTGTCCCTATGTAGTGATTCTTACTGGAGTCACTGAAATTCCCCCATCGGAGGTAGAATCTCATCAGGCCCTTAAAAACAAGGTGTGTCATTGGCTCACTAAAAACCATCCCCTCCCGCCTAACATTCCTAGTAAAATTCTAATGGTAGAAAGAACTCCATGGGTGGGCGGGAACAGAAAAAATCTGCAAGGGGATTGTGTTGTGGTCACTTTCGAGAATACTCAGGTTGTAGAACACATATGTAGTAGAACACCTAGACATCAAGCTAGCACTGTTATGGCTAGGCCCCTTTCGTATTTCTATCTACCAGGGAATCATACAGACAAAAGATGGAGCTGGCTAAGGGGTCTACACGATCAAAAACCTAGACAGAGGTTTACCAACCCATGGGAGGAACAATCATACGGATGGGAGGAGGAGGGTGATGTGGGCTGGAATCTAGTGAGGAGAAGAAGAGGCAGACCACCCCAAGGTGGTTATGTGGTAGGGCCCCAAAATAGTTACCCACAACAGTATTATCAGGCCACAAATGGGCAAGATAACTACTTTGACTTCCCAATTGCCAATCGCTATGAGTGCTTGTCAACCACGGACTGGGTTGACTGACATACACAGGGTTCACTAGGTGGTCAGTGGGGCCATAACGCCGAGACTCTTGTGTTAAAAGAAAATAGCTTTGTGGATCTGCAGAAGAATAATATAATTCTCTCCCCTGATAATGGCGTGGAAGCTACTGAGGATAGAGGAGTGCATAACCAGCATAAATCCAATAAGCCATTTTGTAAATTCCTTACCTGGAATATAGCGGGAATTACTGCTAAGGCCTCAGATCCTAGTTGGCAAGGGTTTGTTGAACAATACGACATAGTGGCACTTCAAGAAACGTGGGACACATCAACTTGTTTTTCATTAGATGGCTTTCACAGTTTCTCAACCCCAGCCGTATCAGGTGCGAGAGGGAGACCCAAGGGTGGGCTTCTTACATTATTTTCACTGAATCTGGCTGGGTCTTTTAAAAAAATAGAACCTGCTCCCAGGAACACGTTGATAATTGAGTGGGCTATTTCGGACCATCAATCCTTTTTAATTATTAATTTTTATAACTCCAGGGATGGTTCCTTTGTAAATGAGTATTTGATTGCTCTGTTAGATTTTTTGTCAGTCTATAGACACGATTGCACTTCCGTCCCAGAGATGGTTATCCTGGGTGATTTTAACATTCACCCCTGTGATGGGGACTGCTATAACGACAGGTACGGAGGATCATTGGTTGATGGGATCCCCCATTTTGAACACACTAAGGAGGGGGAGGGGCTTGAGAGCTTTCTGGCCACTTTAAACCTATTTGAATTGGGCTTCGGCACAAATGAAATTAGAGCACCCACATTCATCGGGAGAGATGCTAATACCATCATTGATTACATTTTTGTATCACCAGGGGTGTTAGCCAGGGCTCGCGAATACAGAGTGGTGACCGCTGTCTTTAGCGACCACAACCCTGTCTTCCTGACCATGGACCTGGGCTGCTTCCTGACTGAGAGGGAAACAGGGGTGGTAGCCCCAAGGGATCTCACCTCTAAAGAGCAGGGGAGGAGGATAAAGTGGGAGAAGATTGTCCCCGAAAACTTCTTCCAAACACTAGCCCAGGAAACAGAGGCAAAGATGGCAGTTTGCCTTGATCCTACTTCCCTGGGGTCTGAGGTTGTGGCCGCTTATACTGAGATATGTTTAAGCATCTCTAAGAATCTGGAGTCTAGGAATGGCCCGCAAGGCAATAAGCATATACACAGATGGTTCGATAGGGAATGTTCAAAAAAACACAGCGCCCTACTGAAAGCACTCAAACAGAGACCCAGAGACAGGACTCTAGTGGCAAGTCTGCGGCAGGGATATAAAACTGCACTTGCCAAACGCAAGACCCAGATTAAGGAGGAAGCCTGGGAGAGTTTACTATCCGTAGATATATTGAGGGATAGTAAGAAATTTTGGGCCATCATCAACCAGCCCTTTTTTTACTGAGGATGGAAAATCAGACATGGATTGAGTGATTGAGGATGAAAGATGGCTTAATCATTTTAAACATATCTATGAAACTGAGGTTTCATTCCCTTCAGTTAGTGTCCCTTTGCGGAATACCATGACTATGGATTTTAACATTTCTGAGGTTGAAAAGGCCATTAAAGACACAAGTAAACATAAGGCCCCGGGACCCGATGGGGTACCTGCTGATCTCTACATGCAGTATCCCCAATTCTGGTCCAAAATTCTGACCAATGTTTTTAATGCGATACCTTCGGCAGGTTTTCCGCCTTCTTGGTCCACCTCTATAATTGTTCCGATTTTTAAGAAGGGGAACAGGGGGGACCCCGCTTGCTACAGGCCAATCTCCTTGCTTGACTCTGCTGTTAAAATTCTAGGTAGAGTCATTCTACAAAGACTCGGGGATTGGCTTGAGGGGAGTGGGGTCCTCTCTGACCTTCAGTATGGTTTTAGAGCTCACAGGGGGACCATGAACCAATGCTTAAACCTCCACCTCATTATTAGTAAATACACTGTGGTGAAGGAGGGGCATTTATATCTAGGGTTTATGGACTTATCCTCCGCTTTTGATTTGGTTAATCGCTCTAAACTTTGGCTTATTTTGCGGGATTTGGGTTTGGACTCTACCTTGGTGAATTTTTTACACGACCTCCACCAGAATTTGTTTGCCTCCGTTAGGGTTACAAGGGAAGGTAGATGTACTGAAAAATTTAGATCAGGGAGAGGGGTCAGACAGGGTTGTATTCTGGCCCCTCTTCTATTCACACTCTACATTAACTCCCTTGGTAAATCACTAAATTTAGCCACCTTGGACGTCCCGCGTATGGGAGGGTCTCCCATCCCGGTCCTCCTGTACGCGGATGACGCCGTCTTAATAGCTCGCACAGGCACGGGCCTGCAAAGACTGCTAGACCATTTCGGATCTTTCATGGAATCTTTAGATTTAAAGATCAACACACTAAAATCCCATGTTATGGTCACTGGTGCACGTAGGAAAAGCCTGAAGATTAAAACTTTTAGTTGCAATGAATCCCGAATCTCTAGGGTACCTTTCTTTTGCTATCTAGGCGTCACTTTTGACGCAAAAGGATCCTGGGGACCTCAACTAAAATTGAAGGCCAACGCAGTTGCAAGATCTACTACAGGCCTTTTGAACTTTTCCAAAAAATTAGGTTCCAGGCCCATGGAGGCCATGATCCGTATCTACAAATCCAAGTGTCTGGCTATCGCATCCTATGGGGCTGACATCTGGGGTTATGCTCCCCTTCAAGGCATTCAAATTGTAGAAAATAATTTTTTACGAGCTTTGCTGTCACTCCCAAAGTCATCACCTACATACTCCATTCATAGTGAAGTCGGCCTGGGCCACATTGCTGACCTTCTTAAAATGGCCCCCCTGCTATGCTGGGTGAAAACTTGGACAAACGAGGAGATCACGTTGAACCATCTCATACTCAAAGATTGTATGGCCCTGGATAAGGCGGGCAGTATTCCCTGGCTAGCGTATGTTAGAGCGGCATGCATGAAGCTAGGGCGCTCGGATATGTATTTTTCACCACAGGGCCTCAAGAAAGAAGATGTAGGGTGGGTCAAGTTGAATCTCCGGAAATTGCTGGAGTTAGATAGGGAGGAGGTTGAACTCAACAAACCCATGGTGAGAACAATATATCAACTATATACCTCCTCAGTCATGGAACCTTATCTAAAATTCGTGACCAAACCATACCACCGTTTTCTTTTATTGAGATTTAGGTTCAACCTTATCCATTTAGTGCTGGGTTCCAACATAAAGTGGGGGACCCTTGAAAATACCCCACCTTGCACTTGTGATAGCTTCTCAAATCAGGACACAGTCCACTTTGTGATGTTTTGCGAACACTATCTGGAGCCTCGGAAAAAAAAAATGTATATCCTATTCTGAAAGAACTTAATTTTGTCCAGGTAAGGCCTGCACTTTTACACCTGCAAATGCTTAACTCTGTGCAGGTCACATATGGTGTAGCCAGCTTTTTGGTGGCGGCTGCCCGATTAAATAAAACAAGACTTACCCAGACAAATACACATTCTGGTTGACACTTTGTCAACCTTATTCTGGGGCACCGCATTGAGATCATTGGGACATGGAGGCGCCTGTTTTCTTCTGGACTTTTCCTCATAGTGAATCTGTTTTGTATTCCAATTTTTAAAAACACAATAACAAAAAACCTCTTTTAAGGAATCATTTTAGGAACTGCAACAAGTGTATAATTTGTTTAATTGCCAATTTTTTAATCTTTTTGTATAGTTTTTATCTTTAAAAATGTATTGTGTATTGCTTTTATGGTTTTAATCAACCGAATAAAGATATTTGACTGACTGACTGGGTGACTGGTTATCAGATCATCCTGAATCACACAAGGGAATATTCATTTCATCAGGATACAATTCCTGGTCTAGGCTCAACTTTTGACTGGCAACTAAAAAATGTCAACACTTGTGTACAATCTATTTGATTATTTGATACTTTTCTAAAACTCGATCATAGCACTCAACCGTTCCATTACACATAGCATTCGTGACAGTGATATGAACCCCCCGCCCACCCCTCCCCGATTTTCCTGGCGATTGTGCCTAGTAGTGCTATCTAACACAGTATCCCACGAGGAACTTAAAGCTGAAATCATAGACAACTTCAATATGAATGATAGAATGGTAGATAAGCACACTATGGGAAACCTTTATGGTAGTACGGGTTGTCTACATTAGAAAACAGGATAGAATCCTGAAAACATTGCGGAATCATCTTCAAAAACTGGAGCAAGAGCTATATATGAATTAGAAACCATATATTTATGACTGTCATGGATCCCCAACATCTGGCTGATAAACTTTAAGCAGCTGAATATAATGCAGTAGCTGCAAGAGAAGTCAAACAGAGAAGTCCTGGCATATAATGCGGAGGAATGATCCAGGTAAGCTCTAGCAAAAATGCTTAAAAGGCTGTGGGCTACCACCGCAGGGCACGAGCAACAGGATACTAAAATAGACTTGAGTTCTTTATTAGTTTCTGTGCTGACTTGTACACCTCCAGGTCACACACTGTGGATGTCCAAATAATTATCTGAATATCTGGGTAATGTTGCACCGGCTTGGCTTGGTGATGGCCCTTGTGAATTCCTAGCACAGCTCATTATGGGGGAGGAGATGGTGGTGGCGGCGCACGCATTGTCTTGAAGCATGTGCCAGGTTCTGACGGGCTGCCATATGAGTTTCAAAAAAGGTATATTTCTATACTAGTCACATCTTTGCTACTCTAATCTAAAGGAGCCTATGTAAAGGGAATGCTCTCCTGTTCACTAGAGAGGCCTCCTCGTCAATCTCTCTGATCCGGCTAAGGCTCCACTCTCCTGTGACTCTTACAAACCCTATCACTCATCACCTCTGATGCCAGAAGCCTGGTTAACGCCTTGCCAGCAGGTCACTACCGATGATCCTCTGCGCATTTCTTCCTTTAATGCATCCCCTGAGCATCTGGATGCAGTTGCTGTACTGCTAGAAGCAGCAGAGGCATTTGATTCCCTGGAGTGTGACTTTCTCTTCACTATTCTTCATCGAACAGGTATTCTGTACCCCTTTATTAATCTAACATAGCTACTCGATATTAGCCCCTTGCTGCACTTCTGAGCTCCGCTGCAGTTGGCAGAATGTGAGGTACCAGGTAACGGTGCCCAGGTTCCCCATATTGTTTGCGTTGGTGGTAGAACCACTTGCCTTCAAATTGGGGCAGCACTGTTCACAACCTGCTATGAGTTTTATGAGCAGGAAGCCATTATATGCCAACAATATGGGAATACACCTCCAAGATCCTAGGGACAACGTGGCCACAGTCATAAGAGAATATATACTGTATTATGCCCACTCTGGTCTGCACACTAATGGGATTACATATTTAATCATCCATCCAATTAAACCTAGTACCAATGAATACCCACTAGACTTCCCACTTGAATGGCATCATGAAGCTGTGAAATACCTTGGGATATGGATTTACAAGAACTCAGACAGTGCCATTCAAGAAATCATGGAACTGCAGTTGGAAAATTAGAAACTCTAATTAGCAGTCGGATAACTCTAACCAAGGGCAAGACATGCATTAATGAAGATGGTGGTCCTGCATACGTTTCTTTATCTTTTTTAACAACTTCCCCATACCACTACCCAAACATTAGCGAATCGCAAATTTAGAATGCGATTTCAAGGGTGCAGGGTTGTCCAAAGGACACCCTGTTGCACCCCTGAAATTGATCTGTGCACATATGTTGCGCACACACATGCCCTTAGGGCATGTGTGTGCACAACATGAAACTTTCAAAAATGCACTTTAGTGCATTTTTCAAAGTTTTTGCAAATTACCATGAAGTTCAACTTCATGGTAATTTGGGAGCCCTATTAGCGAAATCGCTATTTTTTAAACTTTACTGCATTGCATTTAAGGAATCTCAATTTGAGAATCCTTAAATGCAAGTTATCGCAATTTTACGATTTCTTAATTTGCGATTTTTGCATTTGGGATGATGCATCCCAAATGCAAAAATACCGGTCGCAAAGGGGCAGATTCTGCCTTAAATGGGAGATTTTACAATGCCTCGAATCGGATGGCTTTGCGGCCCATGGCCTGGAATGTATTATTTGTGTGCCCAAGAGCCATATGCTCCATATTGGTACTGACCCTAACATGTGGTAATTGAGGAAGATGATGCACCAGCACTCTCCTAGCAGGTGCTTTCACGTCACCATTTGAAAACTAAGCGGGTATTTTATGATTCTGTGAAAAGTATAACTATATGTGAAAAGCTGCAGGGTACAACCCAGCTAAACCGCCTCTACTCACCACAGTTGCCTCTCCTTCTTGTCCTGTGATCACTCCTACCTCTGAAGAGAATTCCCTACAACTTCTATGTAAACGTAAACTTAACACATTCAGTGAACTCATTCCTAAGGGCCTATTTCTTCACATGGAGGAAACAGCCCAGAATGCATATCCCCCCACTCTTGCGAAGTTGCTTTAGAACAGACTGCTCAGACTGTATGGCTGGCTTTGATACCTTCCATCAGGGAGGTGCCACACTGTAGAACACTAAGGTCCAGACTTATCAAGGGATTGTGTTGCCCTTGTGTCATGCAATGTGTAATAAGGGCAGCGCAATCCGTAAAGGCAGATTTACTAACCAATGTAAGGCCACCTTGCATGGCCCTGCGGTGCTTGTGAATCTGGCGTAACACAAGGCAGCAAAAATTGGTGCCTTGAGTTACTCTGCCGCAGGGAGGCATTCCATGGGTGGAGTGTGGGTGTTCCCATGCATCCACCCATGGACTTTGGCACATTCCTGGATTTACCAAGGCTGGGAATGTGGGAATGCAACGTCGTCCAAAGGGAGGCAGAACTATTTTTATTGCCCTTCATTTTTCCTCTTTCCAAGTGTGCTGCTTTGTGCAAATAACTTAGAAAGAGGAACATGCCTCTGAAAATTGATTTTGTGCAGGAAGGTGCACCTACCTGCACAAAAACAGTCCTGCCTATAACGCAAGCACCCGTGCACCACGGCGCAAGCGTGCCCTCGTTTGCACAAGCCAGCACATTGAGCGTCAGTGCAAGGATAAGGCAGGGATGAGCCATACAATGTTGAATACGGTGCATTCCTACACTCTCCCTTACATACAGCACAGCAAGGTGTGGAAGTATGATACATCTGCCCCTCACACTCCTCCTCACAGCCACTTCTACCAAGGTAGTCATTCCATGCCTGTACACCACTGTGCAATCGGAAGCTCCTACAAAACACGCTGCGAGCGAGAAATGGAATGGAATGGAGAACTCCATGACCGAATCTCAGAGGAGGAAGGGGCCCACAGTTGTGCTCAAACGGGTATGCTTACACCAGCTGCAAAAAACAACAAGTGATGGACTGAATGTGGATCAATGTCACACACTCCCCCAGTCAAAAGATCTGGGCCCAAATCCATCGTTTTTTTGCACTCCACACCACCCTGGGTCAGATAATGGCTTTATGCAAATCAGCTCTGACCCTGTTGCCCCATGGGAACAGTCCAGTCCGAACTACAACAGCCATATCTTTCCCAGACCGGAATCAAGCATCCGAGGACCGGACCGGTTTCGAGGTAACACCTCTCTTCAGCCCGGCTAGCTTGACTCCAAGTGGTGTGGAGTGCATGGGACCCACGTCTGGGCATCCCCAGCGCACTTAGGGCGGCAATTGCAAAAAACAACAAGTGATGGACTGAATGTGGATCAATGTCACACACTCCCCCAGTCAAAAGATCTGGGCCCAAATCCATCGTTTTTTTGCACTCCACACCACCCTGGGTCAGATAATGGCTTTATGCAAATCAGCTCTGACCCTGTTGCCCCATGGGAACAGTCCAGTCCGAACTACAACAGCCATATCTTTCCCAGACCGGAATCAAGCATCCGAGGACCGGACCGGTTTCGAGGTAACACCTCTCTTCAGCCCGGCTAGCTTGACTCCAAGTGGTGTGGAGTGCCTGGGACCCACGTCTGGGCATCCCCAGCGCACTTAGGGCGGCAATTGCAAAAAACAACAAGTGATGGACTGAATGTGGATCAATGTCACACACTCCCCCAGTCAAAAGATCTGGGCCCAAATCCATCGTTTTTTTGCACTCCACACCACCCTGGGTCAGATAATGGCTTTATGCAAATCAGCTCTGACCCTGTTGCCCCATGGGAACAGTCCAGTCCGAACTACAACAGCCATATCTTTCCCAGACCGGAATTAAGCATCCGAGGACCGGACCGGTTTCGAGGTAACACCTCTCTTCAGCCCGGCTAGCTTGACTCCAAGTGGTGTGGAGTGCCTGGGACCCACGTCTGGACATCCCCAGCGCACTTAGGGCGGCAATTGCAAAAAACAACAAGTGATGGACTGAATGTGGATCAATGTCACACACTCCCCCAGTCAAAAGATCTGGGCCCAAATCCATCGTTTTTTTGCACTCCACACCACCCTGGGTCAGATAATGGCTTTATGCAAATCAGCTCTGACCCTGTTGCCCCATGGGAACAGTCCAGTCCGAACTACAACAGCCATATCTTTCCCAGACCGGAATCAAGCATCCGAGGACCGGACCGGTTTCGAGGTAACACCTCTCTGCCACTGGAGTCAAGCAAGCCCGGCTGAAGACGGCTGTAATGCCAGAAACCGGTCCTGGGAGGCTTGATTCCGGTCCAGGGAAGACATGGCTTGGCAGTTCGGGCTGGACTGTTCCCATGAGGCACAGGGTCAGACTGATTTGCATATGGCCATGTCTGAACTGGGGTGGCGGAGTGAGCTAAAGAACGGTGATGGATTAAACCCAGATCAGTTGACTGGGGGTGAGTGTTTGTATTGTCAACGCTCCGTCCATCATCATCTTTGGTTTTTCTTTGTTCGCCCTAGTTGGCAGGGTATGCTCAGACGTGAGTCCCTTGCTCACTTTGCCACTGGAGTCAAGCAAGCCCGGCTGAAGACGGCTGTAATGCCAGAAACCGGTCCTGGGAGGCTTGATTCCGGTCCAGGGAAGACATGGCTTGGCAGTTCGGGCTGGACTGTTCCCATGAGGCACAGGGTCAGACTGATTTGCATATGGCCATGTCTGAACTGGGGTGGCGGAGTGAGCTAAAGAACGGTGATGGATTAAACCCAGATCAGTTGACTGGGGGTGAGTGTTTGTATTGTCAACGCTCCGTCCATCATCATCTTTGGTTTTTCTTTGTTCGCCCTAGTTGGCAGGGTATGCTCAGACGTGAGTCCCTTGCTCACTTTGCCACTGGAGTCAAGCAAGCCCGGCTGAAGACGGCTGTAATGCCAGAAACCGGTCCTGGGAGGCTTGATTCCGGTCCAGGGAAGACATGGCTTGGCAGTTCGGGCTGGACTGTTCCCATGAGGCACAGGGTCAGACTGATTTGCATATGGCCATGTCTGAACTGGGGTGGCGGAGTGAGCTAAAGAACGGTGATGGATTAAACCCAGATCAGTTGACTGGGGGTGAGTGTTTGTATTGTCAACGCTCCGTCCATCATCATCTTTGGTTTTTCTTTGTTCGCCCTAGTTGGCAGGGTATGCTCAGACGTGAGTCCCTTGCTCACTTTGCCACTGGAGTCAAGCAAGCCCGGCTGAAGACGGCTGTAATGCCAGAAACCGGTCCTGGGAGGCTTGATTCCGGTCCAGGGAAGACATGGCTTGGCAGTTCGGGCTGGACTGTTCCCATGAGGCACAGGGTCAGACTGATTTGCATATGGCCATGTCTGAACTGGGGTGGCGGAGTGAGCTAAAGAACGGTGATGGATTAAACCCAGATCAGTTGACTGGGGGTGAGTGTTTGTATTGTCAACGCTCCGTCCATCATCATCTTTGGTTTTTCTTTGTTCGCCCTAGTTGGCAGGGTATGCTCAGACGTGAGTCCCTTGCTCACTTTGCCACTGGAGTCAAGCAAGCCCGGCTGAAGACGGCTGTAATGCCAGAAACCGGTCCTGGGAAGCTTGATTCCGGTCCAGGGAAGACATGGCTTGGCAGTTCGGGCTGGACTGTTCCCATGAGGCACAGGGTCAGACTGATTTGCATATGGCCATGTCTGAACTGGGGTGGCGGAGTGAGCTAAAGAACGGTGATGGATTAAACCCAGATCAGTTGACTGGGGGTGAGTGTTTGTATTGTCAACGCTCCGTCCATCATCATCTTTGGTTCCCCTATGCTTACACCAGCTACCTGGTTCTGCATCACACACTTTACATTTCTCCACAGTATTTACCACATCCCACTAAGTTTACATTCCAGTGTGCTCAAGGATGAAGCAAGCCTTTCCCTGCTACTGCAGTCTTTTTGCATTTGGCGTGGTCATGACCTAAGAGTCTCAATTACTGGGGCACTTTAGCAAAGAAGGACCTGATAAACCACCTGAGAAACCAAGGCCTAAAACTGTGCCTCCTGTGGGTTGTAGAATATCCCAGCGGGAAAGCGGGAATGCCCAACTATCGCCCTATTGTGAGCATCACGCGGTGGCCATACATAGGGCCGGACTAGCCGTAGCGGGCACCGGGCGTTACCCCTTGGGCCTTCAGGGTGGGGGCTGGTTTTGGGCCTCTGGGGGGGCATTTTTGTTACGGGGGCTGGTAATATCGTCCCCTGTAACAAAATCGGCCGAAACCGGCCTTAGAAAACAGCTCGGCTGCACCTCCCCTCATCGCCAGGGGGCGGACCCAGCACTTTGCCAGGGCCAGTTTCGTTTCCCAGTCCGGCCCTGGCCATACACCGAGGACAGAGTGCACAACCACGCATACACAATGCCTGAAGGACCAACAGCTAGAGGCCCACGTGAGCTACACCCTACTGCCATCAATCACTTGAGACGACATCACTCACGTCTTACGGCGAGGATGCAGGTACGCAGCACCGGGCTCCTCTTTCATCAAGAAGGTGTTTTTCACACATGCTTTGAACCGCGGCCCCGGCCTGAGGGTACAGCTGAGCTCTGACGGACAGCTCCGGGAATCCTGCTTTCTCCCGGCAGGTTCCCCCCCCCTCGGTACTGTGGGAGGGCCCCGCATATCTTGGGGCCAGTCAGGAAGGGAGCACTTGAAGTTCAGCTGTGCGTGTGTTTACCTACCTTTCCAGCAGCTCTGTCCTCCTGAAGTGGTGCTTGTAGAGGTATGCCAGGTTTGATAGCTTCATCAGCTGCTTCGTAGAAGTATTTCTGGGCTGACTGCTAAACATTCTTCCTCTGTACAATAACTCCTTCACATCCCGCCGAGTCAAGGTGCTGGAAAATTCAGATTTTTGACTCTTTCGGGGCATTTCGTGGGCCTTACTACTGCAGACTCTTTTCATCCCAGGGCCAACATCTCCTTGCTTCTTGCGCTCTGGAGATTTTTGTGATATTTTTAATTCATCATTGTTCTTTATTGGCACATTATCATTCTTCTGTTTTTTTTAATTTATTTTACGAAACTTTGACAAAAAATAAGGTGTCCTGGCACCATAGATACAGTGAGACACAATCAGGGCCCTCTCTAGGGCTGTGCGAATGATGGGACCGCACCAGATGCTGTTTTCGGTGGGGGTGTCATGTTTGAAGTATATTATTGTTTTAATAGCACCTGTTGCCGTTCCTGGCTTCCAGCAATTTTCAGGCAACAATAAAAATGTCAAGATAACTCTGGTCGTTAATGTTCTTTCTAGAGAGAGGTTGGAGGTTTGTCTAGTGGAAGTTTTGACTCTAACATAGTGCAGAAAGTTAATTTACCTGCTACAAAGAAAGTGTAACATTCACATCATAAATTGCATATAAAGTAGATAGGTCAGTGGGTTACTACTTTTGTCTGAGACATCCTTTGTTACTTGCTTTTAACTGTCCTCAAAGAGCTGCATGAAAACTGCACGGTATTGATTAGAGTATTATGATTTTCCACCAGTCTTTCCTTATTCTAAAGTTGGAAAAGGAGAGGATGTGGCCTAACCGCTAGATCATTCAACCTTGAAGCTGGGGAACCGGGTTTGAGTCTCGGCAACAATGCTTAACATTCTGTGATTCTGGGCAAATCGCTTAATCCCCCATGCCTAATAAAATGAATGTGTCTGTCTGAAATGCAACTAGTGCTCATATAAAGTGCTCTGATACCCTGATACCTTTGGGTTGAGTGAGCGCTATCTAAAACTCCCCTCCACCCAAGAAGGGGGGGGGGGGTTCATTTGTATAGAAATACATTCTGATTATTAGGGAGAACACCCAACCATGGTGTTGTGTTTGAACTTCTTAGTTTGTGCTTCTCAAGATCAAGCACTCTTAAACTATCCTACCTGCCAGTATGGATGATCTGACTCCTACACACCTTGTTGTTCTGCGTCTTATGTAACATTTCCTATACACTGATTTACAAACCTATGACTGATTGTCTCTGTGTATTTTGTGTGATGTAAAGAGCTCTGATAGCATCCACTGGTATGAGGGGGGCAGCACTATAAAACTAATTAAATGCATCTGAGAGAAAACAGTTATGAAGACTTAAGAGGCCCTGTTAAAGGGTGATAGGGTCAAAATCGGCATCGGAGGTGGTCATTGGGGGGCACCAACAAACATTGTCGCACTGGGCGCCACCAGCGCTAAAGCCGGCCCTCGACTCAATCACATAGTAATCTACTACATCGTAATTGTAGAGTCACCATCAAAACTGTCTGCTGTGCTAATGTTCATCAAGCAGGTAACTGACATCAGTAATTAAATATGGTCATGATTTACTTGACTCATAAATCACAATCTCAACTATAATCACGTCATCATTGTCAGTGAAAGGGAAGGTTTTTAATCTGATACATGAGAGGGCACAAGGCTGAGTAGGTAAGAGTGAGGCAGAGCCCAAACATCTATGGGGTGTGACGTAATAAAGTTAGACACCCTGGGGCAGATTTACAAGCCCCTTGCGCCACCCATACATCACTTTTCCAATGTTTTAAAATGATGTCATCGTGGCGCAAGAGGCTTGTAAATAAGCCCCCTGTTTGCACTTTCCTACATACTCCGAATTCACAGTCAAATTAATGTTGCGAATGTTAGTTAACATCCATTACTTTCGTTATAGCTGTATTTTCGATGGGCCTAGGTGAAACTTCTGTTAAACTTGTGACATGAAATTCCCCAAACTACACCTTTATGACAGATCTGCTTATTACGTGCCATTCATGGCAAAAGTTTGGTGGGCGCATAGAGGAACAATGTGACCGACCAAAGCTCCAGCCACTATTGTTTGCGCAGCTTGTGTTTTTGTGTTGTTCTTTGCACAAAATGAGTCCATGCATCCAAAGCAGACACAAATACGTGATTTTGTGCTAAAATTGAGCACCAAATGCGGGCATGCATTTATTTCACAGAATTATGTGTATTTTCACTTCACAATTCTGAATTTTTGCATAACTTGATAAATTCTGGAGATTGCGCACACCCCGAATTTGAACGCATCTGAAAGAAAGTGCAGCTTCACGTACTCTAGCGGTAGTGCATTATTGTTCACATACTGTGGCTAATATATTCTGCATTACTTGTTTGGTTGGTTTGGTGGCAGGCTGGATGCTTTGTTTCACATGTAAAACAAGCATTAGTACATGCATTAGGTTTAGACTATGTGACTAATAGTAAGCTTTTTTGTTGTAAGTTATAGCTTGCTGAGTAGTTGTACAATATAAGTTACACAAAGTATGTTAAGGTGTTATGACTTGTTATGTACAAAAAGGCAATATATTGTGCTGGTGCTAGTGGTGGTATAAAGTGGGAAGATTAGCTAAATGGTGGAGGACAAAGATAAACAAGCAATTGCAATGCAATAGGTCTCGCATTTAAGAGAGTTTGAGCTATTGGCATTGCAAGTGACAATGCCTTTTATTTATATGTTCTTCTTAAGACAGATACATATAAGGCTTGTCATTTACAAAGCCAACAGCTTAAACTCTCGCAAATGTGAGACCTATTGCATTGCAAATGCGTGCTATAACATTTTAAAATAGGCCTTAGGGGAGAGCCTGGCGTACAATGCTTTTTGAGAAAATAGTACTCGGAGGTAGTAACTAAAGTCTATTGAGTAACAACACAGTGTAGGGGATCTCGCCATGGGAGGTTACAAAATGAGAGAAGGCGGTACTAAGGAGGGACTACTAAGCCTTTTCACCAATAAGCAGCCACAGTTTACAGTGGGCAATCAAAAATGAAAGCCAATGAAAAATATGTGAGAAGAGTGGGCGGAGCTTCAATTCCCTGTCTCAATACAGCAAGCCTCATATTGCTTTGCATGCGCTGCAGAGGCTGGACCTAAAAACAAATGGCTATAACATTGCATATTTATCTCTTGTTGTCCCAGATCCTCGTCAGCATATCTTCTGTCCATCACATATTTCGTCATTCCAAATATCTGCCAGTTAACTAGTAAACTGTGGCCTAAAGGATATGGTCCACTCAGACCATTGTTAGTGGTATACTTTGTTCCCAGATATAAGTTTCCATTATTTACATTTGGCAACAATACTAAGAGCAGATTGAAGATAAGGCCCACTGGTGAAATAAGCTGGTAATACTTGGACTGGGGCATCTGGAGACATCACATCATGCGGCGCACTTGCTGAGGCCTATAGGGTCTGCCGCACACTGCCCTGTGATCACGGCCACAAGTAGGCACACAATCACTTTGGCATTTGCTGATTTCTTCATCGCCAATTTGTAAAACTAAATAAATAAATCGATAAAAATAACGAAAATGGTAAAAGTTGTGCAGTCCATCGAATAACCCTCTATGTAACAATTTAGTAACAATAGTAATCCTAGAGATTAAAAGGGCAACTTAAAAAAAAAAAAAGCAGAGTGGAGTTTTCCTTCCTTCATGCAAGTGGCAAGTTCTTCGATTTGCAAATAATGTGCAGCTCTCTTCGAGGACTTTTCTGCTCTAGTTGGCTGATGTGCTTATTGAGAGCAATCCAAACTAAAAGGCGGTTTGGAACGAGGCTAAAAAATGATGCATGCTTGCTTTGGAAAACATAGACTGCTTTCACTTCCCAGTGCTCATTGGCTGCCTCAGATTGTCATCGTAAACCGTTAGTTGGGTAGCAACCCTAGAAACACGACAAGTTGTGCAAACCCGGTGAGCGATACGGCGGGCGGTTTCAAGGCAGAGTGTGAGTAAACATTGAATGAGTCTTGGCAATGGCCGGCCAAGGAACCTTACTCCAACTACTCAGTCTGCATGCGGGTCGAAGAGTCATCCAGACATTTGCTGCTCTTGCAGGACGGACAGCAGATGGAGACAGTGCACGCTTGCAGGCACAGGCTCTGTCTGCCTTCACTGAACATCACCACTGACTGGGCTTGTCTAGCAGTTTGGGGCCAGACCTCCAGGCACAACAGGCCCTTCTCCAATCCCAGCCCAGCGAGGGCTGGAATGTGCTTGCATCCTCCTCCCCTGAGCCATGCCGTTACCTGGAGGCCAGGCCGCAGTGGCATGAACAGGCGCTAGAAGCCTGACTGGCTGGAGCAGTCAAGTGTGAAAATACCAAGGTCTGTTCCCAAAAAATTTAATTTTCTCTCGGCATAAAAATGCACGGGAGAAATGGCAAGATTGAACAGCCAATGAATGAACCACTGGATTCAAGCAAGAATGGCTTAAGACGGCTGAAATGCCAGAAACCGGTCCTCGGAAGCTTGTTTCCGGTCCAGGGAAGGCATGGCTTGGCAGTTCGGGCTGGACTGTTCCCATGAGGCACAGGGTCAGACTGATTTGCATATGGCCATGTCTGAACTGGGGTGGCCGAGTGAGCTAAAGAACGGTGATGGATTAAGCCCAGATCTGTTGACTGGGTGTGAGTGTTTGATTGGTTCAAATGCTCCGTCCATCACCACCCCCTTTTGTACCGCAATGAATGAACGGTGGCACAATCCATGTGTTTTTGGTGCTTAACTTGATAAACCTTGGGGACTTTCTAACAGCGGTAACCTTCTGGATGCACGCGCAGATGTGGCTTTTTCTACTGCAAAAAAAAACCTCAGCATAACACATGCGTTTAATTTTCAGACCGTTCTCTACATGTTCTCACTCTTTAGAAAACATTTGCAATGCAATAGGTCTAGCATTTAAATGCAAGACCTATGGCATTGAAAAGAAGTGGCATCCATTGTCCCGGCTGCAGAAAAAAGAAAGCATGCATGGTGCGCTGAAAGAAAGCAAAGCACGTTGTGCCCACAGTAAGAGAAACTCAATAAAGAAAATAGTGCTTACAGACTAAATAACACGTACCGTGTAACAACCGAAGTAAAAGGGCCAGTCGCCATAGGAGGTTACAAATGAAGACTAGGCGTATGAAGAAAGGACTAACACGCCTATTTACGAATCAGAAGCCAGCATTTACAAAGGACAATGACACAAACAAATTTCAAAGATGGGCAGAGAGTGGGCGGGGCTTCTATCCCATACTCCAGAACAAGTCTCGCAGAACAGTGCATGCGCACTGATTCTAGGTACGACCTAAAAAAATGTGCCTGATAAGTAGGCTTGAAAGTGATGCAGCTATGGGGAGAATAGCAAAAGGGTGGATGAAAAACCATACAAGTACATCGTAAGTGCTGTTTTTGCAAATCCAAAAAAACAAGATTGCAAAAACTAGATGAAAAGGGGTTGTTTGATTATTGCCCATTGTTGAGATAATCAAATGAATATTAACTTTCTATTTTTTAAATGAGCACTTGAGCAGTTGTGCAATATAAGTAAAAGAAACACACTAAAAGTGAGAATATTTGTTAATTGAGATGGGCAGGTTTTTTTTATTATAGATTTCTCATACAAAGTTTTTATTTTATTTTGCACTGCACATTTTTTTATTATTGTGAAAAACCTAAAACATAAAGTCTGAAACAATAATGAGCATAAAGTAAATGTTTGCACTTGCATTGTCGTTGGAATTGTTTTAAGTAATAGCCTCTGTTTAGTGACGTCCCTAGAACTTTTGACCACGGTGCCACTGCACCATTCAAATGATGCCTCTTTTAACTGCAAGGTAACTGCAATTGTGACTGCCTGTTTAGTAGTAAAATATAGCAAGATTAGGTGTTTAGAGGAGTTCTGACAACTTTTGGGCCAGGTGCCTCTGCACCTGCTGCACCATTCAAATCATGACACTATTGCCTGCAAGGGAACTGCACTTGTGACTGTAGTAAAATATAGCAATATTAGGTGTTTAGTGGTGTGCCTAGAGTTTTTGGTCCCAGTGTCACTGTACATGCTGCACCATTTCAATCATGCCCCATTGCCTTCAAGACAACTGTCCTTGTGACTGCCTGTTAAGTAGTAGACTATATCAGTATTTGGTGTTTATAGGATTTATGACAATTTTTGGCCCCAGTGTCACTGCACCTGCTGCACCACTTCAACCATAACCCTATTACATGCAAGGTAACTGCACATGACTGCTTGTTAAATAGTAAAATATTGCAATAGTTGGTGTTTAGAGTGGTTCTTACAGCTTTGGGCCCTGGTATCACTACACCTGCTGCACCATTCAAATCATGACCCCAGTGCCTGCAAAGTAACTGTTCTTGTGACTATTTGGTGTTTAGAGGAGTTCTGACAACTTTTGGCCCCAGTGCCAATACACCTGCTGCACCACTAAAATCATGACTTTATTGCCTACGAGGTAACTGCACTTGTGGCTGTGTGTTAAGTAGTAACATATATTAATAATTAGTGTTTAGTGGTGTGCCTGGAGCTTTTGGTCGCGTTGGCACTGCACCTGGTGCACCATTCAAACCATGACCCTAGTGCCTGCAAGGTAACTGCATTTGTGACTCCTGTTTAGTAGTAAAATATGGATCAGTGAAATATTATCAACAGTCACATTATCGACTTGCTAAAATATCGTTGATTAATTATCGACTACAAAAATATCGACTTTCTATACTTATTACAACAACTACAAAAATATCGAGTAAAAAATATCGAGTATTTAGAATATCGAGTACTTAAATATCGCCTTAATAAATATCGACTACAAATATATCGTTGTTCATGAAATTACCCCTAACACTACAAAAATATCGACTACTAAAATATAGAGTGCTAAAATATCGTTTCAAAATAAATACATTTACAGTTATAAAGTTAACAACATAATATATTCATATGTTTAATTTAAAAACAACATTGTCAGAAATATGTGCCAAAAATTGTCATAATTATTATTTCCATAGTTTGAGCAAATATAATAATTGTCAGGTTACTTTATAAAAAATTTAATTTAAAAAGTAAATATTTAATAATATTAATATATAATATTAACATTATTAAATATAAATGTAAGAAACAGAAAAGTAACTGTTATGTTATATATTTAAATATAAATACTTGTTACTCAAAGTTGATGATAATAAATATTGTTATTTATAGAAAAATGTTGTTAAATAATTTTGTGTGACAAATTACAACATGTACATAAATGATAATGTGTTATTCAGCAAATACTACATTTCCAAAAAAATTCATGTATTTTTTGATTGTGATTGTATTGTAGTATACATTAAAAAAATACAAATTTGTAATAAAGTTTTGTGAAAACATCCATTTTGCATTAATTTTTTATATAATAACACGCTAATGTACAATTATATGCAAATGTTTTGGACACTGACCAATTAATAATTGCTATTCCTACTCCTGTCAAGCTATTATCAGAGAAGTTGCAGGACACTGACCAATTATTATTTACTATTCCTACTCAAGTGAAACTAATATCTGGAAAGGTGCTGGACACTGACCATGTATAAATTAGAATAGCTAATTTAGTATAATGTTATTGTAAAAAATATTGTCAAATAATCATATATATTATAATAATATTATGTACATATATTTAGAGTATATTTTTAGCTGAGTAGTACCCAAAAAAATTTTAGCCTAAAAATTAGCAACTTTTAGTCACTAAAATGTTTTGAATATATTTAAATATTTTTATTATTTTGTAGCACACTTTATATACACAAAACTGACCCTGAACCCTAAAAATATTCCTTTATCCAAGAACTTAAAATTGACCCTGAACTATAAAAAATACCCCTTTATCCAAAAACCCATAACTGACCCTGAACCCTAAAAATACCCCTTTAGCCAAAAACTTAAAACTGACCCAGAACCCAAAAAATAACCCTTTACCCAAGAACTGAAAACTGACCCTGAACCCTACAAAATACCCCTTTATCCAAAAAACAAAAACTGACCCTGAACCCTAAAAATACCCCTTTATCCAAAAACTGAAAACTGACCCTGAATCCAAATAATACCCCTTTACCCAAGAACTGAAAACTGACCCTGAACCCAAATAATACACCTTTGCCCAAGAACAGAAAACTGACCCTGAACCCTAAAAAACTCCTTAACCCAAGAACAGAAAACTGACCCTGAACCTTAAAAAAACCCTTTACCCAAAAACTGAAAACTGACCCTGAACCCTATAAATACCCCTTTACCCAAAAACACAAAACTGACCCTGACCTCTACAAATACCCCTTTATCCAAAAACTGAAAACTGACCCTGAACCCAAATAATACACCTTTGCCCAAGAACTGAAAACTGACCCTGAACCCAAAAAAACTCCTTAACCCAAGAACTGAAAACTGACCCTGAACCCAAATAATACACCTTTGGCCAAGAACAGAAAACTGACCCTGAGCCCAAAAAAACTCCTTAACCCAAGAACTGAAAACTGACCCTGAACCTTAAAAAAAAACCTTTACCCTAAAACTGAAAACTGACCCAGAACCCTATAAATACCCCTTTACCCAAAAACACAAAACTGACCCAGAACCCTACTAATACCCCTTGCCCCAAAAATATTGATTATTGTTTAATTATCAATTAAATATTAATGAACATTAACCAAGAAGTGAATATATGAGCACATTAGCTGTAATTAATTTAATGTAATAATTATTATATATTTTCAAAATTAATTAATTAACAATAACAAAATAAATAAAGAAAAATGTCTCTAAATAATATAATAAACAAAAATATATTACATAATTAACAATTAATTACTATAAAAAAATATGTAAGAAATATATTAAATAATTAATGTAATAATATTAATTATAGATTTAATTAACTAATTAATCATAATTATTTACCAAATAATTAATAATTATAAATCTTTATATACATATATTATTTAAATAATTATTTTAAATTACTCCCCACCCTTATCCCCTATTAACCCAACATCCCGCTCCTAAACACTAATTACAATTTATAACAATACCTAAAATATTTATATAGTAGCACAATACCTGTAAATAATTAAATTAAATAATTATTATGATTTGTTCCAAATAAATTACGTCACAATAACAAAATATACTATATATAAAAAGTACCTCTAAAAAATGTAATTTAGTTATTTTTTTTAATTAATTGTCAATTAATTTAACGTAATTTTTAAACACATTATATTAATTAATTAACTAAATTATATTATTAGTTAATTAATTAACTAATTAATATTAATTAGTTACCAAATAATTAATAATTTAAAATATGTAGAATAATTATAATAATTAATTAACAAATTAATATAAATTTGTAAATTTATTAATTAATTAATAATAATTATTTACCAAATAATTAATAATTTAAAATATGTACAATAATTATAATAATTAATGAACTAATTAATGTAAATTAATTAATTAATTAATAATAATTATTTACCAAATAATTAATAATTTAAAATATGTACAATAATTATAATAATTACTTAATTAATTAATATTAATTTTGTAAATTTATTAAGTAATTAATAAAAATAATTTACCAATTAATTAATGTTAACAAAAATACAAACATATAGTAATTAATTATTTATTTTAAATTACTCCCCACCCTTATCCCCTATTAACCCAACATCCCGCTCCTAAACATTAACTACTTTTTATATAAATTAGTTAATTAACTAATTAATAATAATTAGTTACCAAATAATTAATTATTTAAAATATGTACAATAATTATAATAATTAATTAACTAATTAATATACATTAGTAAATTTATTAATAAACTAATAATAATTATTTATCTAATAATTAATAATTTAAAATATGTACAATAGTTATAATAATTAATTAACTAATTAATATTAATTAGTTAATTTATTAAGTAATTAATAATAATTATTTACCAATTAATTAATGTAAAAAAAAATTACAAACATATAGTAATTAATTATTTATTTTAAATTACTCCCCACCCTTATCCCCTATTAACCCAACATCCCGCTCCTAAACATTAACTACTATTTATATTACTATTACTAAAAAATTAACATTTAGTACCTTTTTTCTACATATTATCGATATTTTATACTTTGACTATATATCGATATTTTGTCTTGTCGATGTTTTTGAGTCGATATTTCTGTACTCGATATTTTTTTAACATTATTTCATTCGATATTTTTCCCAACGATATTTTTGTTTTCGATATTTTATTATGATCGATATTTTTTACTCGATATTTTAACCATTCGATATTGTGGAGTCGATATTATGTCTAGTTACCGTAAAATATAGCATGTTGTTTAGAGAAGTCGTGACAACCTTTGGCCCGGTGCCACTGCACCTGCTGCACCATTCAAACCATGACCCTAGTTCCTGCAAGGTAACTGCATTTGTGACTGAATGTTAAGTAGTGAAATATAGCATGTGGTTTAGAGGAGTTCTGACAACTTTTTGCTCCGGTGCCACTGCACCTCTTCTACCATTTCAATTATGACCCCATTGCCTCAAGGTAACTGCACTTGTAACTGCATGTTTAGTAGTAAAATATGGCAATAGTAGGTATTCAGTGGTATGCCTAGAGCTTTTGGTCCCGGTGTCACACACCACCATTGCAATCATGACACTAGTGCCTGCTAGATAACTGCACTTAAGACTGCCTGATTAGTAGTAAAATATAGCAATATTATGTGCTTAGTGGAGTTATGACAACTTTTGGCCCGGTGCCACTGCACCGGTTCCACCATTCAAATTATGACCCTAGTGCCTGCAAGATAACTGCATTTGTTACTGCGTGTTTAGCAGTAAAATATAGTAATATTTGGTGTTTAGAGGAGTTGTGACAACTTTTGGCCCCAGTGCCACTGCACCTACAGCACCATTTAAATCATGACCCTATTACTTTCAAGGTAATTGCACTTGTGACTGCATGTTAAGTAGTAAAATATAGCAATATTAGGTGTTTAA
The DNA here is from genome assembly GCF_964261635.1 of Lissotriton helveticus. NCBI lineage: Eukaryota > Metazoa > Chordata > Amphibia > Caudata > Salamandridae > Lissotriton > Lissotriton helveticus. Next base: position 1,307,996,355 of record NC_136061.1, read on the forward strand.
TGGAATGCCTAGAGCATTTGGTCCCGGTGTCACTGCACCATTGCAATCATGACCCTAGTGCCGGCTAGATAACTGCACTTGTAACTGCCTGTTTAGTAGTAAAATATAGAAATATCAGGTGTTTAGTGGTGTGCCTAGAGCTTTTAGTCCCGGTGTCACTGTACCTGCTGCACCATTTAAATCAAGCCCCTTTTAACTGCAATTGTGACTGCCTCTTTAGTAGTAAAATCTTGTAATATTAGGTGTTTAGAGGGAAAGAAAACAAAGGAAAACAGTAATCGTTATGAATAGTTAACCAAAAGAAAAAAATGCTTGAACCCCCAATGTGGATGAGAATGAGTAGTTCAGCCACCAGAAACTGATACGAGAAGCACAGAAGGGAGAACAGTCTACAATCAATAGAAACGGAGGAAAGTAATCTGGCAAGCATACGTACCAATAAAAAGTGAAGGCGGCTGAAAGCCCCTTTTAAGATATATTAAAAGTAATAGATTTCACAATGACAGTGCAAGCGATGTGCAGGCGAAACCTAAAAAGTGCTCAATCACACCAGTGAGTGTTTGGTTTGAAATGCCGTCTTCCTTCCGTGGCCCAGGGACATATGTACCCAGGCTCGGAAAGTGGTGTAAGGAGGTATTACTTACCTTTTGTTGGCTTTACTGTCACTGCCATTGGATTGCTTCTTATTTGATGACTTGCCTTGTCATCTTATATTTATAACTCCCCTGGGGCACAACCTCTTTATCTCTTGTTTTGTCCTTCCACTCCACTTTTAAGGAACTACTTTATTTTGGCTTAGCACCCCATGAGAGTGTATGTGTTTTCCACTTGTCTCTCACTTGTGCGTCTCTCCCCCGGGCTCCATGTTATTCTCTTGCATCCATGTGCATCGCCCCCAGGCTCCATGTTGCTCTCTTTCACTCTTGTGCTTCTCTTCTTCTCCCTGCACTCCATGTACTTTGCTCTCACTCACATGTTTTCTTCTTGCATGTTGCTCTCCATTGTGTGCTGCTTTTCCACTCCACTCGCCCAGTCTCCAGTGCTTCCCACCTCCATCTGCTCCTCCCTTGGCCCCATCTCGCAGTCCTATTTTTTGGTATATTATTATACTTTAAAAAGTGCTTTAATTAAAAAAAATGTATTTATCCATTTCAGATTAGATAAAAATACAGCGCACTCATCTCATGTTGGATATGCAATTGCACATGGTGATTCATTCAGTATGCCACTGCCCCCAGCTACTGTGTCATTTCAACTTTTTTCTCCATTTGTTAATGCTGTACAACGCCAGCTTTTTTGACAATGCTGTACAGGATGAACGAAAGGCATTGGCAGTGCCAATAGTTCTTGAAACCTACTGGCCTTGCCTTTTGGGATCTGGCACCCCTTTCTTGGCACATGCTCATCCTCTGTCATTTACCACTCATTAATCTGCTGTAAATTCATCATATTTGAAAATAAAACATTGTGCCTAGTCTAATTGGATCAAAAGTTACTAAAAATGTTCTCACACATGTTCTAGTGCAGTGGAAGTCGTTTCACAGAGGCCGGCTGATTATCTTTCAGTTGCTTATTGCTGTGTTTGTTTATTAAACTGCTACTAATTAGGTGAAATGTTTAGCCAGACCCAGGGGTGTAACGAAACTTGTGGGTGCCCCCATGCAAAGTGCATGGAGGGAACCCCCCACTGTCCGGACCCAGGCAAGGCTCTCAGGCTTGCCCCTGCATAGTGCCGAAGGGGGCCCCTGGAGCTCAGGCTTCACCCCCCCCCCCTAACGTGGAGTCTGCATGGGCTATTGTTACGCCACTGGCCAAACGTTGTTACTATGTGTAAAAATGACAAAATACTGAAGCAGTATTATCACAAAATGTACTGCGTTACACTGCATCATTTGTCTTTTCTTGCTGCAGAATTTGGTTAGCTGTGCCTCATAATTTGGTTCTCCTCCGCTGCATAATCGCAGCAGCCCCTGGTTGTAGGTCTCAATGAGACAAGCACATAGAATGAAGCCCCTTCTTTCCTGCTCCCAGTCCAATCTGCATGTGGTACCAAAAATGCTGTCGTTAAAGAGACCCTTGGATGGGCTAACAAAACTCTTTGCTCCCTTAATTTGTACAAAGTTTAGTACAAACTGAGAGACTGGCATAAGGCTAATGGCTTCCTTTGGCTGATTACATAGGGCAAGTGTGCCACAGGAACAGGGTCTGTTAACCAGAGCTGTTACGGGCTCTGGCCGGAAGTAGATTTGAAGCAGCAGCAGACTCAAGAGAAGCTGCTGAGTTCTTTACTCAGTACTAGATCTGAATCCTTTATACATTTTATGCTGAGCCCAACTGCTGAAAAAAAGCCATTGTTTTGCCATTATAAAAATTGACACTGTTGATGTTTTCGTAAATCACACACTAATCAAAATGTAATATTTCTTGCTGCTTTCCAGTTGCACATGTCCCCAGGACATCCCAACTGGTCTCTAAGCGGGTTCCATCCCACACCTTGAAGACCACTGTGGCAGACAGATCCTTGGGACCATCAACAGCCAGTAAGAAGTTAGCCTTAGTGGTGTAGAAAAATGGTGAGAGTGATGCTTTTGATCAATCTCGCACAACCTTTTCACATGGAGTGTTTTTTCTCACTTGATACAAAAAGAAGCAGCCTCATTTGAGCTTCCACAAGAGCTGCCTTTGCTTTGCTTCTCCATTGCGTTAAACCTTTGGAGATGATCTCACCACGTCTGCCTACCTGCATGGCGTCATAGTGGAATAATAACACATCGAGGTAGCCAGACTTTTGTAAAGAGACGTCTCTGGATGAGTACTTGCAGAGGACCTCGTTCAGGTTTTGGGGGGCACCAATGCCATTAAGTGGTAGCTTCTCTTGACTCTGAAAGTGCAGAGCCGTGAAGCAACTTCAAGCAGGAACAATGCATCTGTTCACTTTGAAATTATCACCAGCCGACTGCAGGTTGCGGCATCGACGCGGGATCAGCATTACTGGTGGTGGACTGAGGGCAACGGCGAGATCAACTCGACCCCCTCCGTACCCCTCAACAACTCTAGGGCACCCCGCAAGTCGACCGACCTTTATTAAAAAGTGCAGTAAGTGGTGAGACTGCAACGCCGGGCCCCGAGCAGGACCTGTAAAGGGGCAGTAAGTGGGTGGGGCAAAATCAGCAGCCAAGCCGGTTGATTTGCAGGACTGCACCACGGCTCGGGGGACGCCGATGGTGTAGCGTGGTGGGGCCTGAACACCTAAGGCCGCAGCAGCATTGGATAATGTAAGGTAGACCACACTGGTATGCTGCACGTAGCCGGAAGACCCCAACGGTCTCCTGCCATTTATTTATCCCCTCGGGTCGAGCCCGCCCCGAGGGGTGCATGCATGCATGTACGGGTCTTACATTGTATGAGAGAGCCCGGATGGCTCTCTATATCCCTCCTTTCTTTTAGTGACCGACCAGCAGGTTCTTCAGGTTTACGGGGAGGTGCACACAAAGTCCTTCGGTGTTTGACTGTGCGCAGGGTTCGGCGGGAGACCATGCTTCTGGCTCCAGGAGCTGGAACTGACCACTGCATCTGACAATGTGTTCGGGGGGATGCAGTCACCACACCCAGACTAGGCCGTCTAGCCTCGGGGACAGCATCTTCCCTCTCCACTTGCGAGCCCCGCGGTGAAGAAACCATCAGCTCTGGTGAGCCAGGTGAGGTGAAACTTGGGGTAGCGGCGGGACTTTCTGACTCATCTTGGCCAGAGTTCTGATCATAAATCTTCTCAAAACTGGACATGTTCCTAGTGATGACTTGCTGCCCTCCGTGGGCGGTGACCATGGTTCCTTGTACGTCCACCACAGTCCACCCTTCTGGCTCATAGGGTGTCCTGAACTTCCAGCCAGGGTGTCTGTCCTTGACCACCACCAAGCGGTCTCCCACCGTCATCTGTGGCTCTCTTGCCCTGTGGGCTTCGCTTGCCTTCTGATTAGTCATTGCCCTTCTCGCTTGACCGACCTTGTTGTCCCGTTCCGGGGGCTTCCACGTTGGATCCATCAGGATGCTGTCTCGCGGGGGCCTCTTGAAGAGTAAATGTGAGGGGGCACACTTGGTTGTGCTGCGTGGGGTCTGCCAGTAGGCATCGAGGAATTGGTTGAGTGCCACTTCTGCATCTTCCCCCTGGTCTACGGCAATGCGCAGGGCCCGGATGAGTGTTCGCATGAGACGATCCACCCCCCCATTGGCTTGGGGCTACTGAGGGGTGATCTTCCGGTGGTGGATCGCTTTTCTCTCCAGGTGCTCTTGGAACTCCCGGCCTTTAAACCGAGGCCCGTTATTTGACCGAATTTCCTCTGGCAGACCCATAAGTGGAAATGTCTTGTTCATGACTCTTTGGACATGCATGAATGCCGTTGACGCCACCACCTCCACGATAGGGAACATTGAGAAGGAGTCGACCATCACCAACATGGCGCGCCCATCCAGGAAGCTTCCGAAATCAAGGCTGATCTTGGCCCTTGGGTTTTGCTGGGCTCTTTAGTGATCACCGCGCCAGGGACTGGTCTCCCCTAGTGATGGTGTAGGCTTGACATTGCCTCACCATTTCCTCCACCATGGAATCCATAGCTGGGAACCAGACCTTGTTTCTTCACCTGGCTTTTGTCTTTGCCATCCCTTGGTGTCCGAAATGCGCCAGCTGAAGGATCCGCCGCTGTAGCCTCTTCGGCACTATGATCAGAACGACTCCATGCTCTCTCCCACTCAGTTCATGGCGTACCTGCCAGATCTGTTGCCGAGCATGGCTGTCTTTGGCTCTGCGTTCCCGAGTCCCATCCATGAAGTGCACCCAACCGTTGCTCAGCAGAGTGGCTTTCACCATGGACAGGGTCTCGTCTTCATCCATTGCATGGCCAATTTCTTTGAGCGTCATGGCTGTGGGGCAAGCTTCTTGCGAGATCATTTTCACAAACGCCTCAGAGTATGCTACATCAGTCGGTGATCTTCGAGGTGGCATGGCTTTCGGGTGTCGCAAGAGGTAGTCTGCTGGGTTGTGTGCCCCAGGGCGGAAGATGACTTTGAAATGATATGCCTGCAGCTGCACGGCCCATCTCTCTATTCTCGGGGGCATCAGTCTAGACGACCCTGCAAAGATTCGTGGTTTATGGCCGGTGACCACCTGGAATTCCTGGCCATATAGGTACAAATGAAAATGCTGGCATGGCCATTTTATTGCCATGGCCCACCTCTCAATCTGGGCATACCTTGTTTCTGTGTCTGTGAGTGCCCTGCTGGCGTATGCTACCGGTCTCCAGGTTTCCTAACCATGTTCCTGAAGGAGGAAAGCTCCAAGGCCTACTGGACTGGCGTCGACGATCAGTTTAGTGTGCTACCCCGGTGAAAATAGGCCATCACCATCTTGTCCAGGAGCGCTACCTTGATACTGTTGAATGCTGTGTTGGCAGCTACAGTCCATTCCCACTTGTGGTCCTTGCGTGTGAGAGTGTGTAGTGGTTCTGCCAGGGCGGCCAGATTTGGAATGAATCTGCCACAGTACGTGGCCATGCCAAGAAATCTGCGTACCGCCGTGGGGGTTTTTGGAATGCTGGTCGATTGTATGGCCACAGCCTTCTTAGGGTCTACATGAAGTCCGTTCCTGGTGAAAGTGTACCTGGGAAAATCAAGAGATTCCTGATAAAACTAGCACTTTGCATTGTGCAGAGTGAGTCCAGTCTTCAAGTCTCTGGAGGGTGGCCCGGAGGTGAGTGTGGTGTTCTTCTAGGGTGTTCGAGAACACCAGGATGTCATTGCTCAGGTTGATCAAACCCTGCAGACCCATCAGTGCTTTCCCGATGGCATTCTGGAAGACTACGGCTGCCGACGACACTCCGAAACTCAGTCTCTTGTATCTCCCGAGGCCAACGTGTGTTGAGAGCGTGGTGATGTACCTGCTCTCAGGCTCGAGCTCCAGCTGGTGGTACCCCGCGTTCATATCCAGTTTTGAGAACTACTTGGCTCCATTCAGATCCGCCACTATGTCGTCCATTGTGGGCGTGATGTGGCGTTCCCACTTGACGGCGGTTAGGGGCAAATAGCTATGTCAAGGGGCAGAGGCACTGATATGGTGGCAGAGAGAGATGGATGCCTGCCTGCTTCTGTGATGAATCAGCTGAGAATGAGCAGACAGGATCAGTGCGAGGGAGGCAGAGCACCTCCAAATGCATGAGAGAATTCCAGTCTCAAACTGGATGAGGACATCCAAGCCCTGCTGGAAGGGTGCGTGTGCTAGTGGCCAGTCGGGGTAAGGAGTGGGTCAGTGAGAAAGTATTGCTGTGCTTATTGGAGGAACTGGCGAAGAAGCGGAGGCTCACCCATGATGTACAGGCGAAGGGCACTTTCAAAGATACTAGTCATCACCCAAAACTCATTAAGAAGGGGTTTGTAGCCAGAACGGTGGCTGCTTCCAAAAAGGGTAGTGCTGGGGCAGCAAAAGGGTTTCCACACCAGGAGACGGCCTGGGAGCAAAATGGGGTATGGGCTAGCATAGCAAAGGACCAGCAAGCCAGGAGCACAGGGCATGAGGTACCACCAGTCCTCCTAAAGGAGGAAAGTGAGGACTCGGGATGACAGCGAATCTAGCAGCGATGACCACACGGAGGGGCCTGTAGCCAACACTGTAGTACCCAAGGGGCCTGGGTTGGAGACAGAGGACAACCCATCATCAAGTGGTGATGAGAGGCAAGCACAATGCACAGGGCCTGGGGCTGGGGTGCAAATAGGGTTTCATGTGCAGTAGCATGGCCATGGGGTACTTACAAGAGGTATTACTAATTATGGCACACAAGTGGGTGTTACAAATTCCACATTACAGGGCACGTTGGGGCCGTTGGAAGCCCCAAATTATCTCTAAGCCAGCCAGGTGGGGCTAAGGGGCGGGGCGCCATACCAAGGAGGGCTTCTTTATGGGGAAATCTGGCCTGGGGCAACCATTGCAACCCCCATCACCCTTTATGTCTTGGTGGCCATGGTCAGGGCCAGGAAATCCGCTTTCAAATGAGCTGACCAGGCATGAATCCCTGACAGGGCCAAGAATCTGGGGGTTGGGCCTCGGGTCAGCCATCATTAGGTCAAGTCAATATGAACCCATGGTAGGTGGAGAGCAAGCCAAGCAAAAAGCGACATGGGATCCATAGCAAGTGGGCTGAAGGGGCCCAGCACTGCACAAGACAGCAAGGGAAACATGGGGGCACCCCACACAGCATCTAACCTCACTGCAACAATTGGGGAAACCGATCCAACCAAGTCTTGGGCCAGGAGAGCCACGCAAGGGGCGGGTGGTGGTTTACCAGCCAGTGAGTACATACACCCTTCTCTGGGGGACCCTCCCGTCACGGCACATGAGACAGGGCTAGCTAGTCCATTCCCCTCGTGGTTAAGGAGTGGATCTGGTGCAAAGAATACATCGATGTTCTCGCACTCCTTGAAGTATACCAGGCCGGGTTAGACTTGACCGCGCATGACATAAAAGAAAAGGAGAACAAAAGGGATAAGCGCAGACCTAGGGTAGAGCGATCCATAGAGAACTGATTGCAGGGCTTTAGAACCCTGGCATGTATTTTTGTGGAGAAATTCCCACAGAGCTCAGCGGCACTATTCCTGCATGAACAAAGGGTCAGCAGAACTACTAAGGGGCATCATGGATCAGCTATGACGAGGGTTTTTGGGAAAAGATGTAGATCTGGCCCGTCATCGAATGCGACCAACAGGATGTAGAGGGTTTTACTAATCATATGGTCACATCCTGGGAAGAAGTGAGCTCACTGGACCACCTTTTTCACCCATGGGGGAATAAAGAGAGTCATGAAGGCTTCGCGCATGGTGCCAAGGCCAGAGGTCACACAGGGGGTAAGCCTGGAAAGAGCTGCAACACTCCCTGCTGTAAATACGACAAAGATAAGTGCATGTGGGGGCAGGCCTGCAAATTTAGACATGCCTGTAGCAACTGTGTCAGGACACACCAGGGGGTTGACTGCAAATGGTCAAAGGGAACAGAGGATCAAGAGGACAGCAACAACAGGAAGTAAGGGTATGCCACAAGGGAGGGAATTACAGGCACTCTCAAGACCCTTTCCCACACCTGTTAAGATCAGAGTTCTAATTCGAATACCAAATAATTACCCCAGAGTTAAAAAGGGGCATCTACTAGCGAATGATTTTACAGAAGACTTTCCTATATTATACCGTGGCCCCCAGGCCCTTCGCCTTAGCCAGAAACAACAGGCTGGATCAGGACAGCTGCTCCGTGGCTTACGCTACCTTAGACGAGGCAGTCCACCTGATCAAGCTTTCAGTGAAAGGGCTTTGCTAGCCAAGACCCGCAAAAGTGTGCTGCTGCCACTGCACCCAGACAGTTGCCACCTGCTGGGCTTCCAACTCGACAACGCCTACTATAACCACAGATACCTTGCCCATTGAGTGCGCAATCTCCTGTGTCTATTTCAAGACCTTCAACAGTTTCTTAGAATGGGAGCAAGGACAGGACACCGAGCGGGGCGCATACACAACCTAAATGACTTCCTGTTTATTGTCAAACCAGGCACCCCGGAAAGCGCAGGCCTGCTCCAGCATTTCGTGGAAATGTAAGCAGAGTTCTGGGTTCCCTAGGCGGGCAAAAAACGGAGGGCTCAGGCACCTGATTGTCTTTGAGCTAGATACGGTAGAAGGGGTATGCAGGTTACCCAGGGCCAAAGTGTCAGAATTACAGCAGATAATGGGACAGCTAATCACAAAAAAACAGAAAGCAACACTGTGGGAACTGCAGCACTTGCTAGGTAAACTTAATTTTGCCAAGCATGTGATCCTAGCCGGAAGGCCATTTTCCAGGTGCCTGGCGTGGCTAACAATAGGTATCACAAAGACACAGGGAGTGAAAGAGGACTTGGACCAGTGGGCAGCCTTCATGGCTGGCTTCAAATGGTACACTGATGTAGCGAGAGCCCTGGGTTACCATCATGAAGCTTGAGCTATTTACGGATGCAACTGGGAGCCACGGCTTCGAGGCCAATTTGGGCTCCACTTGGGAAGCCGACTGCTAACCAAACACCTGACATGTGAAAGGAATCACCTGAAACATTAGGCTGCTAGAACTTTCCCAATCACAGTGACTTTTTACATATGGGAAAACAAGCTTAACAGCCAAATCACCCTTTGGGCCGACAACCATGGGGTAGTGCAGGCATTGAATTTAGCGGTGGCACGATACCCGGCAGTGGTAAGCCTCTTGCGCCACTTACAGTTATCAGCTGAGAGCCAACATAGCAGAGAGGGCCAGACACATTTTGGATTAAGTAAACTCAGGAGTTGACGCAATCTCTCAATCTCAGTGGGAGACACTTAGAGAGCTGGCCTCACATGCAGAGCAGAGCATGACACCGGTGCCCAAGCAGCTTTGGAACCTCGTGGACCCAACATAAGAGAGTCACTTTTAAGATCTTGACTCTGACCTTTAAAGCTCTCCACTTGATGGGCCCAAACTACCTTGGGAAGCGGATTGCCTTCTACGCCCCCAGGAGGACTCTAAGGTCGGCTTTGCAGGCCAAGGCCGCTGTGCCCATCATCAGACGCGTCCGTACTGGAGGTCGCTCTTTCCGGTACCTAGCACCCCGTTGCTGGAACGATCTCCCCTATTCCTTGAGAACAGCCACTAGTTTGCTGGTTTTTAGAAAGGAATTGAAGACTTGGCTCTTCTCCCAGTAACTCTGAGCCGGCCTGGAGGACGCTATGTTGTGTACTTCTCTTTCATCTCTTTTTGCCAAAGCGCCGGCACACTCCACGGAGTAGCCGTGCGCTAGAGAAGAGCTCTTTATAACATAACATAACATAACATAACATAGCGATGCTGGTGTACAATGCGCTAACACCAAAGATAGCACAGAAGTATCATAAGTGCTGGCAAGTCTTCCAAGCCGCGCCCTACTCAGAGAGTCATGCCGACGTCATGATAAGAGATGTAATAGGATTCGTACATTGAGCGTTGAGGGGCAGGGGAAGCACATCATGGTCACAGGTCCATCTCAGCGTGATATCCTATTTCGCAAAGCTGGTGACCTGGACGGACCCCGCCGGCTCATTCTATTGCAAGACAGCAATTGCACTCCAGACTAAAGGTGCCCAATTGATTTCACATTGCTAAGAAAGGTAATTGGAGCCCTCTCCAACATTTGCAGGTGGGGCATTAGGTTGTGCTGGTCAGAGCAGCTTTTGACCTTGCCTTCTTCGGGGCTTACAAAGTTAGTGAGCTAGTAGCCCCCTCCAAATCCAACCTGAGGACAGCATGCATATGCGCCGAGTACGTGCACATGAGGAAGGGGTACGTGATAATCCACCTGCGTTAGTCCGAGATAGACCAGGAGGCTAAAGGTAAACATACCCATCTGGATTGTCTGCACAACAGAGAGTGCTGTCCGGTCTGCCTCCTTCAAGGTTATATACGACAGGAGATGCACATGGGGCGACCTCGTTTTCCATAAGCAAATGGCATGTACCTCAGTCACTTCAAATTAACGGTTGTGCTCCGAATGGCCTTGGCTAAGGCGAGACTGCCTCCCAAAGGAAGTGGGTCACATTTCTTGGGCATAGGTGCAGCAACAACAGTGGCAATGCGTGGGTTGAACGAGGAACACATAAAGCACCTCGGTCGCTGGGCCTCAGGCGTCTTTAAGGGTTGCATTCTGCCCGTGGGCATCTGAGCTGTGTTTCTCTCACAACAGGGTCCTCCAATGGCTGGCGCACAGTGTGGATCCTGGGGCACTTGTATATCACAAGGGCACAGCAGTGGGCATCACCGTGTGGAGTACAAGGGATCTAGCTGCACAACACAGGGGGACTTGGCTGGGCCGTCCGGGCATGAGATGGGCACAACTGTTGCCAGCTATCAAAGAAGCATTGTGACAGGAAGAAAAACCGAATGCTGCCCTAGTACATTTAGGGGTAAACGACCTGGCATGCATCGGGAGGACCATGATATCTGGGCTCACAGCTCTTGCAAAGCTGGTCAGCCCAGCGTATCTTATATGGTCAGAAATCATAGCCCGCTGGAATGGAGGGGGAGTTGAACCGTGGGGCGATAGAAAAGTCCAGGCATAAGCTGAACATCTCCATGGTTAAAGTGTGTAGGGCCCAGGGCTGGGGATTTTTGAGACACAGGGTTATCAATCTCAGAACACTGGGTAAATATACAGCAGACAGGGTCCACTTAATTGGGGTGAGCATGATATGTTCCTACTCAATATAGTTGGGGTACTAGAGCAGCTAGGTTTTTCTTAAACAAGCTAACAGGGGGGAGCTGCCAATGATTGGGGGAACCACTGCAGCGTGGTGGAGACTGCACACAAAGACAGCCACAACAGAACAGTAGCCTAGGAAGAAGAGCAGCTCAAACAGTATCCTTGGGATTCTATTGTAAAGATGCAATACTCAGGAAGCAGGATAAAAGGAGTTTATTACCCTGGAATTCCTTATGCTTGTCAGTTGTTCTCCAGGTCCTTGATGTGGATGACTTGCCTCCCTGTTGGGCTAATAAACTCCTTTTATCCTGCTTCCTGAGTATTGCATCTTTACAATACTGGCGACGATGAGCCCAGCAGGCGATCATGAACCCAGCGCTATGAAGATCTCTCTTTAGCTAAGTTTTCCGTTTAAAAAAAAAAAAAAAAAAAGAAACCCTCGTTTTACCTTTTCTACATTATGCCCTACGAGGAATTGTGAGGAGAATTTAATTGGCGGCGCCGGCACCAGCGGAAGGTACATTTTCGTTACTTTGCCAAATTAGCGTTATTTGATGAAGTATTCCTACCTCCGTTACTCGGCATCTTTTAAAACCTGCACGAGTCTGTTTTGTTTCACTGGAACGTGCCAGGAGCGTGCCTGCCATTGTTAGCGCACGGAGATTCCTCTAGCCACACGTCACACGCAACGCGTTGCCGGGGTGATAAACAAACGCGTTCCTGCTTCTTAACGCGTAGCCCAGTCACCTAGCAACCGCGTGTTTGCCGATGCTACACGTCTGTTTCTCGGCCATTTGTGAGACGCGCTGAAGACTTTTCTAAGTAAACCGCGCTGAAGATTTTCCTGAGGAAAACGCGCTGAAGACTCTCCTAATTACCTTATGGGCACGATTTCACTTGTTTTTTCTTCAGATTGAGGCAAGTCATATATTTGTTTGATGCAGTTTGACCTTGGATATATTGATTACAGTTTCACTTTTTGACGTACATATCTGGCTGAAGCAGTTGGAAATCAAGTCCAACAGTTGAACTTACCGCTTTGTGATTCAAGCTTAAAACCCCATGTGGAAACAGCTGTACGCAGTGCACAGCAGTGAAGTTGTTAGAAGTACTTCAGTGAAGTAAAACGAAGAAGTATCCCAGTGAAACAAAAACTTACATGGCATCTTAAGGGAAGTTGTGGAATCCCATTGTTGTTATTTTAACTCTTTATTTTAGATTGTTGTGTTAGCTTATTTAGTTAACTTGTTGTTTTAGTTTGTTTAGTTGTTTTCTTTCAGCATGTCGTCTTCTACGAGTGGTATGAATCAACCTCCCCAGTTTTTAAGTGAGCAGGGTGAACCTATCTTACCGTGGAAGAAATGGAAACCTATTTTTGACTCTTACTTACTTGCAATTGGCGGAGAGAAGTTTTCTGCTGTCAGGAAACAGGCTGTTTTGTTAAACAACCTTGGAATCGAAGGAAGAAACATTTATGACAGTCTAGATCCGATACCTATTGGCAGAGGTGCTGGTGAACCTTCGGATGTATCTGAAATGAGTGTTCTTCTCCTTAAAAATCATTTTGGTGCACACATTAATGTTGTCATGGAGAGGCATAAGTTTTTCATGCGTGTTCAAGCTAAAAGTGAGAGAGTCGGGAACTACGTTGCAGCACTCAAATCCCTTGCACAGACTTGTGAATTTGAACTTTTAACTGACTCTCTCATTCGTGATCAACTCGTTCGCTGCACAAATGATCACAAAATCCAAGAGAAATTGCTGTCAAAAAATCCCAATTTAAAAGAGGCTATACTTATTGTTGAGAGTGTTGAACATACCTCTACTTGGGTCAAGGAGATCAGGAAGGGGCCTTCTCAGAATGATCCTGTTTCCAGTGTCGGTCTTGAGCATCGACAAATTCTCCAAACTGAGTGTAATGTTGCTGTGGTTAGTAAAACTTCTCCCAAACAAGAGAAAACCACGGTTAAGACTGAAAAGCCTAAACAAAACTATACTGGTAATAGTTTTAACAGGGAGAATAAATTTAGATGTCCCAGATGTGGAAGTGAGAAACATGGACCGAATTATCCAAATTGTTTTGCTAAAAGTACTGTTTGTAGAAATTGTGGGAGGAAGGGTCATTATGCAAGGATGTGCAAAAGTAACAAGGTCAATTGTATTGATGATGATGAAGCCTATTCCCAGGATTCCATTCATTGCATTACGGATGATGTTATCAATGGTGTGAATCAAGTTGATGACGATATAGTAGTTATGCCCTCTTGTGACATTCAAATTGCCAACAAAGTTGTTCCCGTGCTAGCTGACTCTGGTTCTCTGTTCACCCTTATCAGCGATAAATTTTGGTTTGCAAATTTTGACGGAGACAAGATTAAACTTATAGCTTCTGATATCAATCCTGTGGGGTATGCTAAACAGAAGATTGAAGTATTGGGATATTCCATCCAAACCATTGCATTCAAAGGCAGAGAAACTGTTGGTAAGGTTTATATTGCTAAGAGGGGAGATAATCTCCTGGGTTGGCGTCACCAAAGAAATCTGGGGATCACGTTGAATCCCAATGCTCCCGAACAGGTTATGTTGGTATCTGTTGTGGGTGATTTTTCAGATGTTCTAGGGAAATTCCCTGAAGTTTTTACTGATGATCTGGGATTACTCAAAGGGTTCAAACACAGGATAATTTTGAAAGGTAGTGCTAAGCCTGTGGTGCATAAGGTTAGAAAAGTGCCCAACCTCATGTTGCAACCCCTGCAAGTTGAGATTGACAGGTTATTGAAACTTGGTGTTGTCGAGGAGATAGAATCCTCGGAATGGCTTGCGCCGATTGTTTTGGCACCTAAGGACAAGGGCACCAAAATTAGGATGTGTGTGGACCTCAGGAGTTTAAACAGTTCTATTTGGGTGGACAGGCAGCCTTTGCCTAATATTAATGAGATTTTGACCAAGTTAGGTGGTGCTACTCTGTTTAGCGTTATGGATTTGTCAGCAGCTTACCACCAGGTTCTTTTGCATGAGGAGTCAAGACATTTGACTTCCTTTATTACTCCCATCGGTGCATATAGGTTCATTAGGATGCCTTTTGGCTTAGCCAGCGCTGCTGCCTGCTTTCAGAGAATCATGAAAAATGTTCTTTCTGGTATTGACTGTGTCCTCTTTTTCCAGGGTGACATGGCTGCATTCTCTAAAAAGAATGTACATATTTAAAGACATAGATACAACAGATTCCTTATGGCAGGGGCAGTGGGAGCAGGTGATTGGTCAGCAATGGTCAAGTTCAGGTGGACATGGAACTTGCAGCCCAAACTACATCTGACAGCCGCCCACATAGATCTCAGTAGCAAGGGAAGCCTAGAAGCCACAAACACTATATATCTGCAAAGGGCCATGTCTCAGGGCTGGTCCAGGAGTGCTGTTAAAATTGATAGGGGCCAACGAATTAGAACAGCGTTTATAACAAAGACTGATGTGATCATGACCAAGTAAGCCCTGGGACTACAATTCACCATTAAATGTGATGATGATGCTCCATGTGTTATACAATGGGGAATAAACTGCAACCATTTTGTACCACAAGTGGTTCCCCATACATTTAATAAAAGGGGAAAAAGAGGTGCTCAGCAGTAGCGTCCTTTGGAGGGAGGGCCGCGGGGCAGTGGGGTGGGGCAGGGGGTAGTAAACTCCGGCTCACAGCAGACCGGATTAATGTAAGTAAATAAAAAAAATGAATTTAATTACGCGCACTGAAACGCCAAGGGCGTTTCGGTGTGCGCAATTAAATTCATTTTAATTATTTATTCATTTACATTACCCCAGTATGCCATGAGCCAGAGTTTACTACCCCCCACCATACCCAACCCCCACTCCACTGCCCCACGGCACTCCCTCCACGGGCCGCAACTGGTGCTCAGGATTGGCCAGGAGAGACGAGGGCCACTCGCAAGTCTGGGAAGGCTTTAGTCGTGGGCCAGGAAGGCGAAGCCGGACATAATTGGAGAAATGTGCTACATGTCCTGTAGGCGGCAGCAGCAGGAGCAAGAGGAAAAGCCTGCAAAAAGGCACGTTGGTGATTGACACGCATGCTTCAAATCGCCCAATGACAATAGCAGGGGCGTGGCAGATAAAGAGGTCATAAGCGAAGGAACAGGAACCTCAACACAATTGACCTCTTTGAGGTATGACACCATGATGGCAGGTGTGCAGCACAGTGTGAAACACAATCGGAAGTCAGCTTTTTCCAGCCACGGAATTCCGGGCCAAGAACATTGGCCAGAACAAATTAACTGGAGAATTGTGAGAGCAGAGACAGACAAGCCCATGGGAAGACAACAAGCCCAGTCCAGAGCCATCTCTCAATGTACTTTAACAGCTGTCGCTCCAAACTGCAATTTTGTACAGCGCAAAAAAAAAAAGTCAAAACAGTCTGCCAACATGTTTCTTTTTCTAATAGCTTAGCCTCAGGGCTGCTTTTAAGACTATAGTAACGCTATTGTGCTGGTGTCGGGTCCATCTCCCTCCCCTTGCAACACCGCTGAGCGAGGGCCAGTCGATTCCTGCCCTTGAGCCTGGGCTGGAAACACAGCTCTCTGGAGCAGTAGTCCTCTACAGACAAGCCATAGCAGTCGATCTCTCAAGAGATAGCATTGTTACCCCCTCACAAAAGTACAATCTTAACAGTTCAATACCTAATATTTGGTCTAGGACTAATTTTATTCACACTGGCCGAATAATAACAAATTCACAAAATTAACTAAAATATTGCTTTTTTTGTCATTTATGCACACAAGAGACTCAGGCGATTAGAAAATCTCATGCCAAGAGACTTTTTTTGCGCGAACTAGTCCACTACCGTATTTTTGTGAGACTTTTTGCCCAAAGTATGTCCTTACATTATAAACCCATATTTTGTAGCAAATGGAGGTTACTTTAATGCAATTCACACTTACACAGCCCAAATGGAAAGAAACATCAAATGGACCTCTTGGTCATATAACCTTGTATAATGTACACAACGTAACATGTCCTCGATTTACCAGGATGGTCCCAGTTTTCCAACATCCATCTTGGCAAAATTCAGCAAATGTACCACTTCCTGGTTTTTAAAGAGGTTCACCTAAGCACAGAATGAGCTAAGTCTTCGTGTATACCAGTGCAAGATTAGTTACCAGCACTCACCAGGAGACAGTCTAAGTGGCAGCGATACTGTGTGTCAAAGTTGCATTTTAATGGCCCCCATGTTGTTCACACAAAAATATCAATCTTGGTATCCAAATACCTCGGTATACGTTCTCTGTGTCCAGTAGTTCACAGACACCTGTGAGCCACAATTACTTAGTACTTTTAAGGCCTACTTCTATGGCATGTGATGGTTTTTAGTTTTCAAATTCTGGTCACCCTATATGTGTGCAATAACTCGCTTAATCAAGCATAATTTCCAAGTACAAGCAACAGATTAAGTTCATTCCTCATATTTCGCAATCTGCCTTCTGCAGGGAAAATTATGTTCTTCGAGCTGAGAAGGCCACTGCTTTCACTGCTTAATCATACCTCCTAAGAGATAGTCTCTTCCAAAATACAATCAAGTATTAGCCGGCAATTGAAATATATGAAGCAAATCGCTTCTGCGATTGTCATTTTATTTGGACATTTATTTCGTTAGCAGTTTTATATTGAACGGGATCTACCAACGCAGCGTCAGACAGCTTTAGACAGCCAGAGACGTTCTACTGTTACATAATCATTAAACATTGGCTATAAAAGTCATACAGCAGCTCCAATGTTATGTAGTTCTCAGACATTAGATATCTTAGTGATAAACTGTAGATTTTCCATAGCCTGGTGGACAGAAAATCTGGATTTTATTAAAGACACCAAGGCTAATATTATGCAGTCTTCTTTATTACCACTACTCACAGCAACTTCTTTAAAGAATTTAGAACACAGTAAGGTTCTAGATCTTATGAAAGGTCAGAACTCTAATCCATCTTCCTCCTTTTTGGCTGCTGCTCCATGCAGATAACTACTGTTTGTATGATATTCACATACAGTTGCTATTTTAACATGGGTTGTGTTGAAGGATTTATGCTGTTGGGGGGATCATACATTCTTGAGATTTTGGTAGAGTATTGATTAATTTTGATGAGAAGTATGTTTGAGTCAGTTGCATCGTGTGTGTGTTCTTGGATATTGTGAGAGATAACGGTTGGTGAGAAATTGAAGTTTTTTAGTTTTTGAACAATCATATTTGAGAATTATTTTGCACTGATCTGTTGCAGCCATTTGGCACTCAAGCACGGTTTGCGAGTGCAGGAACTGTTGGTGTCCTCGCGATGAGTTCAAATACTGCCTTCCACTCGAGCAGTGCCTTTTACCGCGCGAGGAGGGATGGCTCGGGGAAGTCAATGGAAATAAAACAGGGCCATGCTTTTTTTGATGTGTGCGCTCCATGCGCATCACGTTTTACTTCATTACCTTTTAAGATTGGTTATTTCTAGAAAGCAAAGAAGGACTGGTGTTTTGACGCATGTGCGCATTAGCATTGCACCATACATTTCAGCCATTTTGAGACTTTCTATATCTATGCAGAGTCATATTGACAAACATATGAATTTGCACTTTGTGGGCATATTTCTAGAGGGCGCAGCAATAAATCATAAAGATAATTAGTAAAAGGAGTTCAGTGTTTTACAACAAACAGTGGCAAAGAAGTAGGAGACATGTTCCTCTCATTCCTATAGGACCATTGGATGGGGTTTGTCAGGGTCTTAGGTGAGTAGAGTTTCGAATTATCACAGCCCTCTCATAATGAGCAGTGCAGCAGGAATAAGAGTGCTTTTATCTTTTCTTAAAGACATCTTAGCTTGGGTTTGTCCGGCTCTTCGTGAGATAGAGTTCCAGATCTTTGCCACACTTGTTATGCAGGACTGGGAGAGTGTTTGTTGTTTTCTGAAGAGAGGTGTTTCTAAGAGCAGTGGTGCTTTGCTTCGAAGTGACTGGTGCGTTCCTGAGGGTGGTAGTTTTTTCGGGCTTTGTGCACAATACAGCTCAAGTGGAATATGTTTCTTACTTCAGTGGGAGGATATCAAAGTTTGATCAGTATAGGGTTAATGTGTTCAAAATGCATGGTTTCTGAGGCCAGCCTGGCTGCCGCATTTAGCACCATTTCCATGGTGCAAGGTGGGTGTATGAAAACCCTGGTAATAGGGAAAGCGCATTGATGAATTTAGATAGAACTAGAGATTGGACAACTGCATAGACGTCAATTCACCAACAAGCCAAGGGTACTGGAAGTAACATTGCACGCCCTTTGAACTTGACAACATCATAGGAAGTGACATCATATGACCTTTGACCCTGAATATTTCCAGGAAGTGTCACACAACTTTAATCCTAATGTCACGACGATAATTGACATCAATGAAGTGCTGTTAGAATAGTATGATTAAAAGAACAATTCAACACATACAAATGTCTCTTTTTGATACCAACAATGTTAGGGTTCTGCCAAGATCTTTGAAAGTGGTGAGATGAAATCCTTTCCCTGAACGAGCGAGTGAAGCAAGTGAACCCAAACCTTTCTATGGTTCTCCCCCTGAAAAACTCTGAAAATAATTGAGTCAAATAATGCATCTTAAAGCACAATTTCACATACATTTCTTGAAAAGCTTAGGTTTTGAAGGCGTGCTCATTAATTATTCAAGTCCTTCATTGTGTGCTAAACCAATGAAACCTGATCCTACCCATTACTTGACCATTGCTTTTTTAAGTTAAACAAAATTAACTTAATTGTGCCCCCATGAAAAATATTCCATACAAAATGCCAGTGCTCGAATTATGCAATTAAGGCCATTTAAGTAAGTATCATGGGCAACCCACTTGTCAAAAAACATTACCTATAGTATGTTAGGGCCAGAATGTTGCCATTGCTGCACCTGCCCGTATGCCTTGGTTGTCCTCCTTTCTTCCAATAATTACCTCCAATGTGCTACTGCCAACATTTTTTAAGGGTGCCCATGTTTCAAGAATTACATCTGTCATGCAAGAGCTAGTATTTTACAATGGGTGCCCATCATGCCAAGAATGATCTCCACTATGCCAGTATTTTCTCAGAGGTGCCTGTCATGCTAAGCGTTGCCTCTGGTATGCCATTGCCAGTATTTTGCTATGGGTGCTATGGGTGCCTCTATAAGACAAGAATTACCTTCTGTATGTCAGGGCCAATGGAAGACTCATCAGCATAAAACCACATTCTCACTCACGATCACTTATATTCATTCACTCACTCAATCTCACTCACTCACACTAGTCTCACTCATGAATTTTCAGTCACTTGTTATTTCTCGGTCAGTCTTGCACTTACTCTTATTTTTACTGATCCTCACTCATTTGCACTCATCCACTCTCACTCATTCCTATTCGTATTTACTCATACTTCCTCACACTTGCTTGCACTCACTCATTCTCGATCCCACATTTTTACTCACTCATTCTACCTCATTCATATATACTCACTTTCAATCATATTCACTGTGACTCATTCATACTTTTTTACTCGCTCACAGTACCTTGAAATCACTCTTACTCATTCTTACTTCTATTTACTCTCTCTGACTCCCTCATTAGCACTCGCATATACAATCGCTGTTGTTGACGCTCATTCTACCTCACACTCTCCAACATTCTCCATACTGATTCTTATTAATTCTCAGTCAATCAATCTCTCATTTGCAGTCACTCTTACTCTCACTCACTCACTCATTCTCGCTCACTCTGATTCACTCATATACACTGACAATCAATCTCACTTTTTCTCAATAACTGACTGGCACTCGGTCACTTGCACTCAAACATACAAATGTTAACATATAGACATACTCTCACATACAAATGTTCACATATAGACATGCTCTCACATACAAATGTTCTCTCTCACAGAAAGACACTCCACCGCAAACGTGGGCACATCATATATTCAAAAGTGTTTACTTACCTCAGCTACTAGAGAGGGTCTTGTTTTATCTCCTGGTGATACATTTTTTATTGCAATAATAGTGAATAGTACAATATTATTACGGTAATAAAAAAGGAGTGCTTCTTTTGTGCCCAAAATTGTTCCATGAATGGTAGCACCCAGTTATCCCTCAGGTGGTACCCACTTCCATCATTGGCGCACCAGCTGCCTGAGTGGAAAATGTACAAAACAAAATTCAAACTAGCGAATGAAATGAGAAAGTCGAGCTTCTTCAACAGTTACTTGGGAGACAAAAGTTTCTTCACCGTGAAAACTTTGAAAAATGCTGCCAAATGGATCATTTTACAGTGTAGTGTTCACTGAAATTGGTTGAAAAGCTGTAGGTTTTATAAGGGCAATCTTGAACTTTTCAAGCACTTTGATGGTGTGTCTGGGAAAAGGCTGGGATGTGTGAAGTGCTGTTTCATGCTTTATTTGGAACTTTAAATTGTGGAACCCTGTCAGTCTTGTTCGTATAATTGATCTTACATATGTTATGTAATTACACAATCCAAAATGGTGTAAAAACACGCCGACTGACAGACCAGTATATAGACAGAGTTCCCGGCAATACAAAAATGACACCCATCATGGCTGACAACATTTGACAGTAATCAAGCCCTACAGTTTACCTGACAAAACAGTAAATAAGCTATCATCAGCACAAACTCCAGCTAAATAAAGGAATCTCACAGGTTTGTACCCACAAGGAAGGGGCATTTCCCTTACTGCATCTCACGACTCACCCTTAGCTGGTGACATAAAATACCACTTCACAAAGAAATGCTAACACAAATACTGCACAAAATCTCTTCCAAAGCACTTTCTCTCCGATAGCTTCTAGCTAATAATATGTAGTGAAGGTAGGATGACTTGCAGCATAGGGAAATTCTATCTCTTTCTTAAACAGACAACATCAAAAATGACTAACGCCAGAAAATTATTAAATGAGCTAATAAAGGCCATTTAGTTGAAAGCAGCAGCATATATATATTTTTTTTAAATGTATGATCATACTAAACAGGAACACAAACTCTGAACTCAGGTTGAAGTGCAATGTTCTATCAATCTAAACATTCAGCCCCATAAACTTGTGTTAACTTCATAGAACTAATTGACAAGCATCATTAAGATGTGATATTTGACCGAGATCTATCAGTTCACTGTTCATTATTGAAAATATAGCAGACGCTTAGAATGAGTGCTGAAAAAACAGGATAGCCCTTACTGAATCTGAAACTGCACCTGTGCTGAGTAGGGCAAATGAATTGCAGAGTTGAACATTATGTATAGGACATGACCTTTTTAACCCTTCGTCTCCATTTTTGAGAGGCATCAAATCATCAGAAGCCCACCGATAAACGTCACAGAGTAAAGCAAAGGCGGTGTAGCCTGCAGTGTTACTACTCAATCAGTTCCTGTTTGATTGGTGGTGAATGTACAGGGCTCCTGCTCTTGGGCCACACTGCAGGAACAAACATGCAGCGCTACAATGTCTGACATTAAATGAAGCGCTGGCGTGATTTAAAGAGCATACATTTAGGCACACCGCATGTTTTCTACCAGGGGTGATGGAACTTTTCATTTAAAATGGATAAACATAATTTGGGGCACATTAAAGGTTTGGGGTTAAATCCCCTGTTTGTTTGTTGGTGGCTCTCATAAGCTCTTCACATTGCTCGTGGTTAGCCCATGCCCTCTCCATTAGTTTTATGGTGGAATCTCAACTCCTACTGTGCAGGATCATAAGGTAAACAAAGCACCCTGCCGCCGAGTTGCAGAGACGCAGGACAAGATTGCTGTGTCAAGGTGAAAAGAGCTCCTGTTCTGGCGCTCCTGTGCGAACTCAGCTCAGGATTGCAAACTCAGAGCTGGTCGTGTTTAAAGTACTGCCGAGGCACGAGAACATGAAGCTCACAACCTGTGTCAAGGCAAGGCCCCCCATGAGTACCGGTACTCTCCTTGTCCTAGGAGAAACTCCGGTACGCAAGAGGCGATAATTAAAAAGTGCCGGTACTCCGTACCGGTGAGTACAGGCCCATTTAAAGCACTGGTTATAAGTGATGTTTAATATTACACTTACTTCTGAAGCAGGCGACGAGCGGAGACGGTCCGACGGCAACAGGCGCCTTCCCCCTGGTACACACTGTCACAGCTACATGCAGCAGCCTGGCCCGAGTCGGTTAACCCCAAGGAAACAGAACCACGATTACACCTCTATGCACAGAGCCCTACCAGGCCAAAAGTCAGCGAGTCAGCAGGCACCACTAACGCTAGTAGGCACGGGTGAGCTTCACAGAGGCCGAGGCACGCCTGCAGTGGTCTGAGCGGCGGGGTACTCCTCACCTCAGCTGAGCCGATTCTTTTATAATATTCGTCCGATCCTGCTTCAAGTTCTGCCGCTGCCATGACTGTGCGGCCCGTGACTGTCCAGTGAAAGGCGGTGTTTGCGCGCATGATCGAGGAGGCACTAAAAGAATTATTGCGGCGTGGCGGGCAGCGGCACTAATAAAACATAACTACTGATTGCCCTGCCTGGCGCCCAGAGACATTTATAGATACACTGTTGCAATCACGTGACCGACCTCACCAGGTCATGTGAATGCCGTACCCCCAGCCGGCACGCAGCAGCTGTGCTAATAATGAAAGCTGCAGCAAAGAGCCACCAGGTCGGGCGCATACTCCCGACCTGCCATTCAGCAATAGACTTTGCACACTACTTCAATTGCAAAGTCTGTCAGCTGAGAAGCATGTGATCCGCGCTGCCTGCTCAATGTGTTTGGCCAGGGTGTTGACTTCCTTGTACCGGCGGTGGTTCATGGAGGCGCTACATTGCGTGATCTTGCATTTTTGTGCGGTGATACGGACCACCACACAAAAATGCGTTAGTATCACGCCTGATGTGTGATACTTGGCAGGGCTGTTTAAACCATAGTGCAGCCATGCATGCAGTTTAGTACATTATTAGCTTCAGCCGAACCCAACCAAGTTGGTGGTCAGGGGCCAGTCCTGAACAGGGAAGCAATCAGTGCAGAGGGGAGTTTAAAGGGCTTGCAGTCGAGATGGTACATGGCGCCAAAAATATATATATACATTGTAAAAATGAACACACCAAAAGCTGTACAAAAAGAAAAAACAATTAACAGCAGCCGCTGCCCGTGCAGGTAAGAGCGGTGGGTGGTGCGGCCGGGCTGGGTGGGATTCGACAGACGACCAGGAGGGAAAATTATATAAATAGTCGAAACCCCCTCCCACCGCTCTTACCTGCGCTGGCCGTAGCTGGTTAACAGTAATTCTGGGCCTACACATTGCAGCAAGAACAGCACAGGCCACCGAGGCTGAAAAAAGCCCTGCAAAATCCATTGCATAACTGCCGGTGCTCCTCTACAAAGAGTGTCAGTGCCCTAAAATGAATCACCGTGGCGCCGGAAATAAGGTCTCTGCGTTCTTGGCACTGATATTGCCAACCCTGAGCCCAGTGGTCCTAGAGGGAAAGCCAGGGGTCGCAGCTGCAACCCCTGGTGACCCCTAAGTTACGTCCACAGACACGTGCTCACCAGGGACGCTGAGCTTCTTTTCTCCATTTTGAATGCCTCACTGTTTAGCCAGTCAGAAGCCCTGCTTGTGGTATGTGCTCTAAAGGAGGAGGGGCCCAACTGCTCCATTCTCCGGGGGCGTCAGCAGTAAGCCAATCCCCGGAACACACCCAGTGAGACAAATTCACTTCCCCAATAAATCTGTCCTTTGACTGGTGTTCAAGTGCCTGAAACGCAAACTGTAAGTATTCCAAGTGCTTCAGCAACAACCAAGGAATGCTGCATGAAGGGAGGGGAAGGGTTGGGATGGTAGAAATTTCCACCTGAAATGTTGCTGCTTGTAAGAACAAACCCTGCTATGTGCACCGCAGTCCATGTTGGGTTTTTAGGGAGAACACTACTGCCAATCATTCTGACATACTCTAAGAGTTTGCTTGTTTTAGCAGGTGGTTGTCCACTTTTGGTATGAATATTTATCAGTAATATGTCATTTTATGTTAGCTTTGTACCGCAGCATTTGTCCTCTGTCAATTCACAGCAAATGATAAGTGTTGCTTTTATCCAATACAGTGGTTCTTAGTGTATTAACATTTGAAAGATGTCACTCTGTGTTATCCTTGACCTGCAGGTCACAGAGAAATCACAGAGAAATCACAAAGAGCCCTAACTTGCAAAGCCATCCTGCAGGAAACAGGCAACCACATTGAAAATCCTTAACAGGCAGTGACCGAAGAGGTACAAAGACTGACATCCGGGTAAAAGGTTGTGTGATGTCACTTCCTCAGATGTTACTTGGGCATTGATGAATTAGTGAAGCTGCCCTGGTCCTGTTTTTCGAAACTTCACAATGTTTTTTAGTTGTTTTTTTATGTTGTAAGCTTTGTAAAATGTGTAGTTCGCAGAATTGAAGAAAACATGTCAGCGTCTGCAGCCCTTCTTGGAGTGAAAAGCCATTACAGCACAAGGGAGAGCAGGCGAGCAGCACGAATTTACCAGGCACCCCACACCCTCTTCCCAGAGCCCTAACTACAGGCACGTTTCTTGCACGTTGCACTTAACCCTGGTATCTGAGCCATCAATGTACCTTTTTGTATGCTCCACAGTGCATATCCCTAGCCACCTAGAACCACACGCACACTTTAGTTCCCACTGCCTGCCCCATTCCACTATGCACAAGCCACCAGCTGCATCCTAGGATGCTCTTCCCTTAACAGGGGAACAAACTGTGACTGATAAGCGGCCAGGTTCTACCAGCCGCAGGCAGGAAATCTCCACCTTGAAACGTTTCTGAATTTTCGCCCGCCTTCGTAGATGCAGGTGTTATATTCCCCAACCTCCGATACCATTGCTGAAGCATGAGCCATACATTATTTATTTACATAAAAAACAGCTCACAAACACTTAGGGGCCCATTAGGATGGCGGGCGGATCGCCCCCGCCCGCCGTCCGTGCCGGAATGACCCCCTGCCATATTAGCATGGCTGGGGGGTCCGCTACGGACGGAAAGACCGTCCGCCGCTTTTCCGCCCCGGTCGCCTTGCGACTGGGGCGGAAAAGGGTTTATATGGTGGAGTTGTTCATCAGACACGCCAGCCATATTTGGATGGGCATTTACCAATGCCTTTCCGTGGCGGCATGCGGAGTCTACTTGCGGCCCCGTTGCGGGCCCCCAAGGACTCCGGGGGAGTGGGGGGTGCACATGGGTGGCACCTATGGTACCCCCTTCCATTCAAAGGACAACGTGGCAGGCACTTCGCGGGGCCTGTCACGTTGTGCTTTGAAATGCACAGCATGTATTTTTAACATTGCGGCGGGTGGTGCATTCAGCACCGCCCACCGCAATGGTAAAAATACAGGATGCGCCCGCCACTGTGACGGGCGCATCCTAATTCCTCCCACGGGACCCCCGCCCTTATGGCGGGCGGTCCCTTTCCACGATGGGATGGCGGGCGGGTAAAGTCCGCCTGCCATCCTAATGGGGGCCCTAATGTTCAAAAACAACAAACGACAAATATTGTATCAGTCTGAACAATCATAGAAACATAATCTGTGCGCCGGTTTAATAAGTTGCAATACTCCATGGGGCCCCTATCTCCACTACAACGTCACTTTTTCCGACGTTGTAGTGGCGATAGGGGCTTAGCCTTATTTACAAGGCAGGCTGCCTTGTAAATAAGGCCCCCTTTCACACCATGGTTAGCATGAAAGGGTTGGGCAGTGGGTGTTGCGGTGGACGTTCCACCGCAACAGCCACTGATTTTGACGCTGCCCCCTATGTACAAGGGCAGCATACATAGGAGGAAAAACCTGGTCTTAACTTGGCGAAACGAGGAGAAATGCATTATTTCTTCTAGTTTTTGCTTTTTCCCTGTATGCAGCCTTGTGCAGCACAGATGGAAAATGCTAACTGCCATGGATTGTTTATGTACAGAAAAGTCCCCCTTCCTGTACATAAACAATCTGTAAAAAAAATCAATTTTAGGACTTTCATGTGTGCTGCATGAAGCAGCACACATAAAAGTGACAACATGGCATTTAAGGATTGTTTATGTGCAGGAAGGGACACCTTCCTACACATAAACAATCCTCCCCTGCACGCAGACACCCTTGCACTAGGTGAAGGATGCCTGCATTGGTGGTAAACTGCTAAGTGTAGTGCCAGCACAGGGGGATACGCAAGGCTGCACCATATCCTTGTAAAGCCTCACTCTGCCAATTCTTCGTACATATGCCCCCAAGTGTCTTAAAACAACACACCTGCGTCTGTGTCCCCGAATAAGATGCTTAAAACACTGAAAGTACACAGGTACCATACCCATTCTATGCACCTAAAAACAATAAGCAAGAACAAGTAACAAAAGCTGGATGTTCTTGTCAAACAAGTGACAAACACTCAATGTACATGAAAACATTGTAACCAAAGAATTTCTATGATAAACAAAGGGCCAACACCCCATTTGACAGAAGAACAACTAACACAACCTAGATGAGTTTGAGGAAGAAGCAACACAAGCTTCATGTATTTGGAGAGCACGAGGCAAATCTTCCACGTACCTGAAAAACAAAGCCTTCATTCGCAATATGAGTAAGAAACCACAAATGCTCAATCTACGGGAGAAACAAACCACAAACATTTTATGTACCCAAGGAATAAGCCATAAGCACTCCACGTTCTTGAACAACAAGATAAACTCCCTACGAACACCTAAAGAAAAAAACACACTGCGTACCTAAATAACAAACACGCAAAGAAACCACAGTTTCTATGTACCTTAATAAAAATACTGGTTCTCTGCCTTTGCATTCTGCTGGCTCTTCCATGTTAATGCAGGAAACCTTATAATGATATATGTATGCAGTCCATCACCCATGGTGCGGTCTCACTAGGGGGCATATGTACAAGCACCTATCGCCACGGGAATGTCAGTTTTTCCAACATCCCTGTGTCGATAGGGGCATTGCCTTATTTACTTAACGTGGCTTAACCCTGCCTTGTTAATAAGGCCCCCTTTCACGCTATGCTTAGCGTGAAAGAGGTGGGCAGTAGGTGTTAGGGTGGGCGTTCCAAAGCAAAACACCCATTGATTTTGACACTGGCCCCTATTTCCAAGGTTGGCTTAAATAGGAGGCAGCGCCAAAATTAAGACTAGGGAAAACCTGGTATTAACTTGGCAAAATGAGGAGAAATGCTTTTGGAAAAAGCAAAACGCCTTGGATTGTTTAAGTTCAGGAAGGTGACCCTTCCTGCACATAAACAACCTTCTCCAGCACGCAGGCACCCTGGCACTATGGTGCCAGGGTGCCTGCATTGGCGCTAGGCTGCTAAGTGCAGCGCCAATGCAGGGAGTAACGCAAAGCTGCACAATTTTCTTGTAAATATGGTGCAGACTTGCATTTCTGAAGTGGCAGAGTGAGTTGTTAAGCGATGACGGCGAATGCCTCACTCCGCTACTTCTTTATACAATGCCCCTATGTGCGGCCAAACCTGTCGATCAACTGCATAATTGTTGCTTTTTTTCCTATGAAAATCAATAAAACCTTGTTTGAAAAAGAGCATCTTTTTGTAGAACAAGCTGCAACTCTCCAAATAACTGACGAATAAAGCACAAACACACCAAGTACATATAAATGGCAAACTGCAAACACAAGACAACAAACCAAAAGCGCTCCATGTTTCAAGGCCAATTAATGGACACCAAACCTACCCAAAAAAAACAAGGTACCATTCATGTACATGATGAACACGCTTCAAACACGCCTTGTACATGATCAAAAACACTAGCAGCACTTCATGTCCAATAAAGGAAACCGCAAACACTGAAAGTACCTAAAAGCAAGGCAAACAATACCATGTGTCCGAAGATCAATCACTAACAACACATGTGCCTGGAAAACCTTCCTTAAATCGTGACATGTATTGTATTTACAAAAGAAAATGCGAACGTTTGTTTGTAATGTCACTTATCTCTATGTTTACGTTCTAATGATAACGCTTTACTTTGATACTTTCTCTATATGATTTGCGTATTATAGGCTTTGGAATAGGACCAAGATGGCGCTGGCATTTTCCACCCGGTCCTATGAGGAGTAGTCTGTTGTTTATTGTACCTCGTGACAACGTGGTGTATGACGTTTAAAAATGGTGATGGTTGGCGTTACACAGCTAACATCGACGAAGGCTGTTGCCAAAACGCGTCTGTGGTTCACAATAAACCTTTGGAACCTGCCCCCGTGAGTGCTCTCTTGGGAGAATTGCTGGAGAAGTGTGAAGGGCTATGGCTATGCGGGAGCACCCCCGCATGACTGGCACCCGTCCGCGAGTGCACCGAGCTGGTGCTTTTGTGGAGCAGTAATATATATATATATATATACATACATACATACATACATTCCATACATATATATATATATATATGTATATATGTATATATATATATATATTGGTTTATACTTAGCTGTAAAACACTTACCTTTTCCTGGGAAAGGCATTTGTGAAAAAGGCATTGTAAAGACTTTTGTTATAAAGGCACATTCAAAATTATCCCAGGCCCCAATTTACAAATCACAGATCTCCACAAAGAGTTGTTGTAGATACTTTATTTTCAATATTCATATGTGTCCAATACAGCCAACAAGAAATGTAGCCAATACGTGTTTCATCTATGGTAGGTATACCACTGACTCAAACAGGACTACAAGATAAATCATAATCAACTTTAGTTCCTTTCATTGTTGTACCAACCCAAAATTAATCATCACCACAGTGATAATAGCCAAATGGGAAGAGTGGGTATAGACCCCAAGCTAGTACTTGGGTATTGTCATAAATACCCAAAGTAACTGTGTTGCAGTGCCATAGTTCCACTTCGGAACTGCCATATAACCGAAGTGAACAACTATCAACAAAAATGTATTATTCTATAATAAACAAAAAGGATAAAAAATAGATTAAGAAAGAGCTCACATTGCCTGTTTTTTAAAAAATCATACCGTGCCTCTCACCACAACATTATGTTCAGACCTTTAAGCCATCCATTAGCAGGCTATTCCTATTCAATGAATCTAATCCTACTCACCTAATGATTCTTTTGCAAACAACCTGTAATGTCATGTACACAATATAAACTAGTACCTTCCAATATCATAAATGGGCAAACGTAATACTGTCAATGGTCCAATGTTCTCCCAAATTCAGTGTTAAACCTATAAGAGTTGACTTCTTACCGTAATTTCCCCTGTGGCCACCAACCCATATCACAGGCAATTTCTTCAATCAAAATATTTTTATGTGTGTAGTCTGTGAAGAAATATATAATTCCATCATAGCATCAAAACACTGTCCAAATACTAAGTTATCTCAGAACCCTCACTAGGTCAGTCAAAACGTACCATATTAAATTCACCTCATCATTATTGGTCTAATAAATAATGCATGCGTCACATAGCTGCCAATACTGTCAATGATAACATCTAAAGCACAACCAAAATATTCTCCAATCCGCAACTATGTTCATTCCATGAACAGAGTAAGATTGATACTGTGATTCTTAATCATATGAAAGACGAAAACGCACCGCTAGTATGTATATATCAAAGCTGCATTGTGCATTGAATTTATAGACCTAGTTAAGCTCTGTCACAATGTATGTTCCTTTCCACTGTTACTATTATAAATGGCTAGTGGACAGAATGACCACCAATTAAATGCAATGCTACATTAACAAATCCATATTACATTTACTCATATGTATATCTTGAGGTGAATGATATATTGATGACTAGCTAATGATTTGGGCTGTTAGCCAAGTAACACTCAATGAGTTTTTTTGTTTCATAAATGACAACATACTCAACATGCCCTTTACAAAGGAACACAGCCAAGAAAAGATTGTGTTCCTAGATGTTAAGCTCTACATTAGTGGTGAGAAAATTAACAGCAGAATGTAGAAGAAGACAATGTGGAAATAATTAGAGTGAGACAAAATTGCAACGAGGATACAGAATTTGCACTTACAAATATAAAAACAGAGCAGAGGTTCCTGGAATGCGCTTATGATGAAGCTGTGATTTCAAAAGCTAACATGAGGTTCCAGAGACTAAAATGAAGTGATAGTCTTAAGGACACTAGAAATAGAACCGCACCAAAAAGACGCTGTTGAAACTGGTTATAGTTAATCAGCTGAGTTCACATAAGGTATTTAATATACTCAGACAACACAGGTGCTTACTGACCTTGGATAGGACATTGCAACCCTTTGTTACAGAATATCTGAGGGTTACATAATGTAAGGGCAGGACATTAAACAATATGGCTAGCCTCAGTAAGACTTTGATAACAACATTCTCGTGAATTTTGCATTTGAACACATATTGACTGTACGACTAAATATGTTGTTTATGTTTTTATTTGTAAATGTGGCAAGATATATGTGGGAAGAACCATCAGACTGTTGAATGATCGGATTGCGGAACATTTTAGAGAATTAAAGCAACTAGATGAAAGATATCCTATTGGGACACATGCAAAATATTTTGAGGCCCAAGATGTACATCTGAGCTTTAGATTTCACAGAACTGAATCTGGGCAGAACGATATAAGGGGTGAGAACCGGGAACTGAGGCTCAGACAGTGTGAAACCTGTTGGACAATAAAATTGCATGCAGTAGAAAATGGTCTGAATATAGGCTATGAAATTCAGTCTTTTTTGGGCACATGAAGTACATGAAAGGGTTGGTAACACATTGCCTTTAAACTGAATCTGAAAATACAAATACATCTATATTTACTTTTTTTATCCTTTCTTCTTCTCCTTCTTCTCCCTCTATGAGTACAGTTGGTGCCTCATGACAAGGTTATTCATCTAAACTATACCACAGAATTATGTGAGTGTGTTTATCACTTCATCTTCATGCCACAGTGGTGTAATGGTATGTACATAAACATACCTATGTATATGTACTATCAGACCTTATAAGACAGGAGCACCACTTTGGACTGTGTGGCACGGCTATAAATTATTATGGTATGGTTATGAACATACCCATGCAAATGTGCTTCTGTACCTTCCCCAAATAATAAGGGAATTATACCAAGTGAGTCCGTGATATGGTCACACCCAATCATGGACTTAGTCATTATATTTTGGTTACAATGAGCAAGTATGATAAATATTGAGGGTCTTACTAGCAGTTATATGACATACAGATTAGCGACGTGCATACTGGGATGAGGTATGATAATGTTATCAGGTGAATAATGTTGTTACTATAATGGACTGTATTTGAATCAACTGCAATATGTTCCAAAAGTATACGCTAGCACCATACATGATTACTGGATGAGATATACTCACAATACGTACAAATATAATTGTTCATGTTATTGAATGATAGAGCTACGGTTCAGCATTATACTGTTTTGTAGAGAACTGGCCGAAATGCCGTGGGTATGATGATTCGTTGTCAATGATAAGGACACTTGGTTCTATTTGACCGCATATTGTATTGAGTTTCCTATGGACCTCCTCAGTTTCTTCTTTTAGCTGCTTACTTTCTCTGCAGCTGCTTAATACAGGCAAGCATTGGGATAGACAATTAGGCTCTAATACTGAATAAAAAGTGCTGGGAGACCATATGAAGGTGCCTCTCATTTGGGAAATCGACGTAAAGATTGTCTTTTCTTTATGTCTAGGACCCAACACTAGAGTATGTATAGATATTACAAGGTGGCGCAGATGAAGTACACCGCTATTTTGAATGGATTTCTCTCCATTGAGTAACATGAAATTACGGTTAAGAAGTACAGTGACTATTGTTAGACTAGAATGTGCAGATTGTTACATGATGTGCTTATCTGAGTTCTGGAAATTGGTCAGGGATGTGTGATAGGGTTATTTTGATTGTCATACCGTTTTAACTAGTTAACGCTGAAGCTATATGTGTGGATGGACACCTTATGAATACCTCAGGTAGTTGTAGTTCTCTGTATATCTAACATATATAACATGGGGAATGATGTCATATTTTCGCAAAGATATTTTTACACCATACTATTTTTACGATAAAGATCATGTTACTTTTGGTATCATCAAATATTACATTTTGAGTGCCCAATAATTGACACCACCCATGGATGTTTATTACAGTGTGGTCAAACATACAAGTATAGGTATATATAAACAGAATATGGATTTGTTAATATAGAATTCCATATAATTGATGGTCCTTCTGTCCACTACCCACTTATTCTGGGTGGAAGTGTACATACATTGTGACGGAGTTTAACTATAGCTATAAAATCGATGCACAATTCAGTTTTTATATATACTTACCAAGGGTGCATTTTATTCTCTCTTATGATTGATAATCGTGACATCAATCGTACTGTGTTCATGGAGAGCACATAGTTGGGAATTGGAGAACAATTTGGTTGCGCTTTGAATGTTATAATTGATAGTATTGGCAGATATATGACAGTATGTGGTATGTATTATTTATTAGACCAATAATTATGGGGTGAATTTGATATAGTACATTTTGGATGGCATAGTGAGGGTTCTGACATGTCTTAGTATTTGTACTATTTTTTGACGCTATGATGGAATTATGTGTTTTCTTACAGACTATAAACATAAAAGATTTAGATTGAAGAAATTGCCTGTGATATAATTTGGTGGCCACAGTGGAAAATATGGTAAGAATTTGACTCTAATGGGTCTAACACTGAATTTGAAATTTGGTTGAACATTGGACAATTAACAATATTACTTTTGTCCATTTAGGACAATGGAAGGCACTAGCTAATATTGTGTATGAAGTGGCGTAATGAAACTCGAGGGGCCCCCCCTGCAAAATACATGGTGGGCCCCGCTTCCAGCTCACTCAGGAGCTCTCAGGCCAGTATATTTTTTTGAGGGGACCCCCTGGAGCTTGGGTCCCCCGGCACTGAGGGGTCTGCGGGGGGCTTTGTTACGCCCCTGTGTGTATGCAACACTATGGGTCATTTGCAATAGAATCATTAGGTGAGTAGGTTTGGATTCATTGAATAGGAAAAGCCTGCCAATCGATGGCTTTAAGGTCTGATCACAATATTGTGGTGAGAGGCATGGCATTATTTTAAACAACAGGGAATGTGAGCTTCTCCTTCATCTATCCTTTTATCCTCTTAGTTTATTACAGAGCAATCAGTTTTGCTGACAGTTGTTCATTTTGGTTATAAGAAAGTTCTGCGGTGGATCTATGGCACTGAAACAGGTTTACATTGGGTATTTATGACAATACTCACTTACTCCTTTCCAGTTGGGGTCTATACACTCTCTTCAGTAATGGCTATATTCACTGCGGTGATAACTAATTTTGGGTTGGGACATCAATGAAAGGAACTGAGGTTGACTATGATTTATCTTGTAGCCCTGATGAAGTCAGTGGTATACCTACTATAGACGAAGCACGTGTTGGCTACATTTTATGTTGAATGTATTGGACACATACGAGGATTGGCAATAAAATGAAGAACATATCTATATCAACTCTTTGTGGAGGTCTGTGATTTGAACATTGAGGCTCAGGTTAATTTTGAATGTGAGTGGGGGCAGTTTTGTTTCCTACTTGGAAGCGTGGCATGGCTTCTTTGCATCCCTTGAGCACCATTTGGATTTTGTGTTTTCCGAATATCTGCTGTAATGTAGTGCCCGGTCACAGTAGTGGATATGATGATATTATAGGTTGATATTAATGAACTCTGTATAGTGTCATACAAACCCCTGACCCTACAGTGCCAATGTATTGTGGTCAATGTAGTGTTTGCAGATGTAGTGCTTTATTATGTACTGACATATGTTGCTGGACGTTCTACTATGTAAATATGCGACAAACTGTGAACTCCATGTAGTGGGGTGCAGTGTATTGGATGA
The DNA here is from genome assembly GCF_964261635.1 of Lissotriton helveticus. NCBI lineage: Eukaryota > Metazoa > Chordata > Amphibia > Caudata > Salamandridae > Lissotriton > Lissotriton helveticus. The sequence continues at coordinate 1,308,030,580 of NC_136061.1, forward strand.
ATTTTGCCTGAATCAGAGTAAGGAGAAGAGGTTCAGTAATATGGGCAAAGGTAAGAATGGCTCAGCAGGGAGCTAAGCAGATAGAGTAAATGCCAAGAGATTAATTGATAGAGGGAAAATCAGTCATGAAGGCAGTGGCGTAGCTAGACCTTTGCCCGCTCGTTGCGGCCCCTGTGTTTGCTGCCCCACAACTGGCACGGGTAAGTGCAGGGGGTGCTGGCGATCCCTTGCGGCGGCTGCAAGTAGGAGCGGAGGAGGGGTGCTGGCAATCCCTGTGTTTGCTGTGACGACCGCATGTAAGAGTGGAGAGGGAGGCCGCTGCCCCCAAAACTTTCGCCACTCGGGGCAGGCCTCACCCCCCCTTGCTACACCACTGCATGAAGGTGCTGAAGATGAGAAAAGGCAAAAGCTGCAAAAGAACTCACTTACCGACAACAAATAAGGCCCAGGAAGCCCACGTCCAAGCCAGTTGCAACACTGCACCCTACACTCAGGGGCATATTTTCAAGCCCTGTGCGCGACCGGAAGGGAAAGGCCTATGCATTTGGCAGATTGCCAGGTTTACAGCTTGTTGTAAATCTGGGAATGTATCAAATGCCATGGGTGTTACGTGGGAACACCCTCCGTAAAGCCCACGGTACGCCTCCCCATCACAGCGAGAGGCAACGCAGTGACTGCTGCCTTGCCTCAGCCCATATCTACAAGCCCATGGAACGCCATGCAGGGTGGCTTTATATGTCCTTGCAGATTTGACGAAGCCCTGTGCGCTGCCGGAATGCTGTGACGTTCCAACAGCGCACTGGGCTTCTTAATGAGCCCCAGAGTTTATACAAAGAGAGAGAGAAAGAAATAACATCCGTGTGGTCTGGCCCACGCTGCTTGGCTACAATCCCATCGTCTCTAGTACTAGATGCACGCCGTATAACTCGTGGTTTGGTTACTTCTAATATATGTGGTAACTTCCGTGTCCGCACACATCAGAATTCGTATCGGGGTAAATACTATACCGTACACACTTTTCTCTTGGTACATTTTAGCAGGTCAAACCTGCATAAACGTAACAGGTGGAAATGTGCGGTAAACACCGACCCATGCAGAATTTAATGTGCAAAGCACCAAATTCCATGTCTTATTGCCCGTTTCCTTGATAAAAATACGGAATAGCAGGTATTTACCACACTAAATACCTCACACCACACCACCCCGATCCTGCCCACTTATAGACCGGATCCAAGTCTCCGAATCGGTTCTTCCCTCAGATAATATAGGAAACGGTGACTGTGGAAAAGGGGAAGACTGCCCACTGCTTCCACCATTCTGCCCTCTCCTGCCAAGCACCCGACCGCCCCCCCCCCCCACTCCCCCACCCGCCCCCCACACACACAGCCCCCTCCGCTGTTACTCTGAATTCCACAGCAGGCGCACTATAAGCCCTCCCGCCCATATCTGAGTCATGGCATGATGGAGGTATTTCTCATCAGTGCTCCCACCTGGCCCGCCCCCTGCCTGCCCCACCGACCGTCAAAGCGCAGTCTCTACTGCAAGCCTCAGTGGAGGTAAGGGGCGGGGAGGGAGGCGTACATGGGGTACTGCTTCGGCCCTGCTGGTCCCTATCACTCGGCCCCAGCTGCCGCACGGCCAGTTCAGGGTTGCTGCAGTGCTCCTGGTCACTGGGGCCTGGAAACATGATCCATGATCTCAATTTTTTTAGCGCCACCCACTGGCCATGTGTGGAAACGACAAGAGACCCGTTCGCTGCCCTCTGATTTCACTCTAGAAACTGGATTCGGTGAATGTGGGATGATGGAGTCTAAACTTCAAACGTTTTTTAGAAACTGGCATTTGGAGGACTCCAGAAAGCATCACTGTTTGTACCTGGTCGAAAAGCTCAGCCTTCTCTTAATGTCACGTCTAAATAAATGCTCAGCACTCTATCAACTGATTACTGCACACTAACCCTGTCTGAATAGAATGTCAGCATTATCGTTCATGGACTAAACACGCCGCACTCTCCCTGGTGGACTGCATTGTCCGCACTCTCCCAGTCTGGACTAAATGTTCCTACAAGCACTGTCCCTGCAGGGCCTGAGCCCTCGGCGCTCCCCATCCATATCCACCTCTCTCTCTGTCTGCCCTGAATACTCAACAGTATTCCTGCAGGGCCGGGGCGCTCTGCAGTTTCCCTTCACGGACTGAATACTCCGCACTCTCTCAAAAGAGGCTGAACATTGAGAATCTCTGCGGAGAAAGATGACTCAGCACTTTCCACGTCTCGAAAGACTAGTCAGCATTTTAGTTACCTGGAGCGAGCACTGAGCACTCACCCGACGTAGGATGAAAACGCAGCACTACTCCTGAGTAACCAACGCTCTCTCTGCCTTATAGGAACACGCAACACTCCAGCCGTCTGCTGAGTCGGCACTCACTCCATGCCTGCTGGGACTGAATATGTGCTTGCTCTATCCCCCGGGCTCCAAGTATTCCCACTCCATCTTGAAGGTTTGAATATAGCTTGTTGCAAGCCTAGAATGAAGGCTAAGTAATCTATGTCCCTTGAATGAATATCCAGGACTCTCGCTCCTTGGAGTGAGCACCCATGTCCCCTTTCTCTGCGTAAACTACATATCCGCACCTCCAGCTGTCTGAATTAGGAAATTAGGGGCTTATTTATGAGAGCCCTGTGTCGTCTTGGCAACACATAAAGATGTAGATGGGTAAGCAGGGCTCTCATAAAGATTCGTGAAGCCGTTCAAAGCCACCCTGTGTGGCTCTGAGTGACCTCATGCATCATGAGTAAGGCAACGGAGTGCAAATCGCTGCATCACCCTGCTCCCAGGATGAGCTCCATGGGCGTTGCATTGGGGCTTCCCACGCAACACCCATGGAATTTGACGCCGCCCCAGATTTACAAAGTGATGTAAGCATGGGGAAGCGCCAAATCCGTACGCCTCCTGGGGTGAGGCTTAACAATGTGAAATAGTGTAATTTTTTCGAGTTTTTTTCCTCTTTCCATGTGTGCTGCATTCTGCAGCACATCCAGAAGGAGGAAAACACATCTGCCTGCAACAGAGGAGCAAGGGTGCCTATGATGGCGATAGGCTGCTGAAACGGCGCCAGCACAGGCAGAAAGAACAGCAATGCACTGTATTGCTTAAATACGGTATATTACTGCCCTTTCACTTTGGCGTAGGGCACTGCAGCAAGGTGCCTTGGTGCAATGCCCTACGTCAAAATGCAATAAATTAGGCCCTCAGTCTCACTGCCTACACTAAAAGCTCAGCAACCTCTCTCTGGATGGAATAATCGGCACACACAAGGCCTAATTTGTGGCATTTTGGCATTGGGCTGTGCAGCACGGCACCTTGATGAACTGCCCTATAAATGTGAAAGGGAAAGAATGCACCGTATTTAAGCAATACGGTGCATTCCTGTCCTTTCCACCTGTGCTGGGGTCATTTGAGCACCTTGGTGCAACAGTGCCTCTGTTGCAGGCAGAATTGTTTTTCTGCAGGAAGGGGCGCCTTCCTGCACACAAAAATTATCCAATGTGTTTTTTGTTCTGTGTGCTGCAGAATGCAGCGCAGATGGAAAGAGTAAAAAATGAGGAGAAATAAAGATATTTCTCCTTGTTACGCCTCACCTCGGGAGGCAAAGCGATTTGACGCTTCCCCAGGTTTACATCACTTTGTAAATCTGGAGCAGTGTCAAATTCAATGGGTGTCGCGTGGGAAAACCCTCTGCAATGCCGATAGAACGCCTCCCGGGTGCAGAGTAAGGCGATGCAGTGATTTGCGCTGTGTCACCTCACTCATGATTTATGAGGCCGCACACGCAGGGTGGCTTTGTGAGGCTTCCTAAATCTTTCTGAGAGCCCTGTGCTACGAATGTACCTCTTTACATGGTGCAAAAGTGATGCAGGTCTCTCATAAAAAAGCCCCACAGTGTGCTTGGATTTGATGCCCGGTAAACTAGCGGCCTGAAGTTGACACTAAGCACTTTACACACTTGATCCATCACTAATCCCTCTGGCAGCTAGGAACAAAAACTCAAGACTTCCAGCTGCAGGAAATGAACGTCAAGGATGCTCAATGCCTTCACCGAATGCTCACCACCTCAACCCAGATGCCATTACAGGAATCACAAAAGAACAGATGATAGACGGAATGCTGAACAAATCAAACATTCACCCCAGTCACAGATCTCGGTTAAATCCATTTTTTTGCATGCCATGCCATTCCAGTTTAGACTCAGCCCTATGCAACTCGGTCTTGACCCTGCCCCCCATGGGAACAGTACAGCCCGAACTGCCTGTCCCGGTCCTCCGTGGACCTGAAACAAGCATTATAGGACCAGTTTCAGTGAATCATCGCTCATCAGCCAGGCTATCTTCTGTCTGGTAGGGTAGTGAACACAGGGCCCACGTTTGGGCATACCCGTCCCACTTAGGGCAAATATAGCAAACTGGCAGTTGTGTTGCCATGAGGAGCAGGGTCAAGACTGATTTGCATACGCCTGGCTCCAAACTGGGGTGGCATGGTGAGCAAAAGAACGAGGGATTAAACCCAGATCTCTTGACTAGGGGTGGGTGGTTAAAAAGTTTTAGCACTCAGTCTATCATCTTGTATTTATTACAGAAATTGCAGCACTTCGTCTCTCTCTCTCTCTCTCTCTCTCTCTCTTTCTCGTCTTCCCTGACTCCTCTTCTCTCTTTTTTTTCCCCCTTTCTTTGCGGCTGTCTTTTCCTTTCTCCCTCCCTCTGTATCTCCCCGTCTCTCCTTCCATATACTTCTCTCTCCTCCAAGTGGTCACACTTTTCCCCTCCACCTTTTCCACTCCTTTTCTCTCTCTCCGCCCGCTCGCTCTATTCCTCTCCCTTCTGTTTCTCTTGTCGCTCTCTCACCCCTCCTGCATTGCCACCCCCCCAATCAGTACTCAGTCTGCACCTTGTCTACTTGGACACCAGACACAGCACTCTAGCTGCATAAACTGAAAACCCAGCACTCTCTCAGGACGGACTGAATACTGCGGGATGCCCCTGCTACGCGGATTAGTTTGTCCTCGCTATACCTCGGCTGTGTACGAGCCAAACCCCCGCACCCACCTCCCGTTGAAAACTGATTACCTTTCCTCCTAAGAAACATTATTCACCCAAACTATCAGTCAGTACTGAACGTTTTCTGAGCGCTTCCTGCCCGGGCAGACTCTTTAGCGCTCCCTCGACCTGCCCTGAGGTGACGGGGCTGTGCCTGCCTTTGACAAATACTAGAATGTGCAGCATTTCTACCACATGTTTACTACACAGAGGAACAAAAGGGGTTTGCTGAAGTGCCACGTATTGGCTAAAGATTTTACACCTGGGAAAATGGTGCAAAACGAACGTGCGCTTTACTCCCTCTTACATAATTATATTGAGTCAAACCGGTGTTTCCTCAGACACAATGTTTGTTGCACCTGGGCAAAAAGAGAGCGCGTCCATTTTACAACGATCTGCGTCACCAATGAGGAACGGAACAAAACACTTACATGCTTGAGGCTAATCTTTCGCTCTTTCTGCTGTCGTGCCAGAGGCACAAACAGTGCTAAATCGACGCTTACGTCATTTGCAGCGGTGCAAAACGTGCTGTCATGATTTACTCCCCGCCCCAGCCGTTGCTTCTCTACTGAAGCCGGTAGGTGTATGTAAAACATCTGTACAGAAAAGGAGCGGACATTCCCGTGCACCATTCAGAATCATTTGCTCATTTTGTGAGGTGGCATCAGGTGAGAACGAACGGGGGAGGCTTCTGTTGTTGATTCAGGGACCATGGACCTGCAAAATGTGGAGTTCGGGGCATCTTGGGGGTGGTTTAGAACTATCACTGCTTCTGATCCCCTATTAACCTTTTCTTAATGATATGCACTAATGTTGATTATTTTTATTAATTTTTATTACAACGTATGTCTTGTATTAAAAGTCGTATTATGTATGCAGATTATATCGTTTCAATGGTTTGTATATCTTTTATCATTATTTGTCGAAATAAACCTTTCTTAAAGTTAAACAAAAGAAATTCCCCTAGAGTGCTAGAGAGCCCGTCTATGCCGAGAACGAGGCGAGATATTCCCGTGGAGAAGGTGGAACTTACCACCAAAGAAAGAATGAGACAGCTGGAAAGAAACTCCTTCAAACACTGTGATACCGGCGGAGTGAGGTGTCACCAAAAAAGGAAGTGCTACCACAGAGTGCGGTGCTGATGAGAGTGAGATGCAACTGAAGTGCCAACAAGGGCCGAGGCGCCCTCTACCACAGAGTGCGGTGCCGAAGAGAGTGAGATGCAACTGAAGTGCCAACAAGGAGCCAGGCGCCCTCTGCCACAGAGTGCGGTGCAGAGGAGAGTGAGATGTCATTGAAGTGCCAACAAGGAGCGAGGCGCCCTCTGCCACAGAGTGAGGTGCCGAGGAGAGTGAGATGCAACTGAAGTGCCAACAAGGAGCCAGGCGCCCTCTGCCACAGAGTGCGGTGCCGAGGAGAGTGAGATGCAACTGAAGTGCCAACAAGGAGCCAGGCGCCCTCTGCCACAGAGTGCGGTGCCGAGGAGAGTGAGATGCAACTTAAGTGCCCACAAGGAGCGAGGCGCCCTCTGCCACAGAGTGCGGTGCAGAGGAGAGTGAGATGTCACTGAAGTGCCAACAAGGAGGGAGACTCCATCTACCACAGAGTGCGGTGCAGAGGAGAGTGAGATGCAACTGAGGCGCCCTCCACCACAGAGTGCGGTGCAGAGGAGAGTGAGGTGTCACTGAAGTGCCAACAAGGAGCGAGGCGCCCTCCACCACAGAGTGCGGTGCAGAGGAGAGTGAGATGCAACTGAAGTGCCAACAAGGAGCGAGGCGCCCTCTACCACAGAGTGCGGTGCTGAGGAGAGTGAGATGTCGCTGAAGTGCCAACAAGGAGCGAGGCGCCCTCTACCACAGAGTGCGGTGCAGAGGAGAGTGAGATGCAACTGAAGTGCCAACAAGGAGCGAGGCGCTCTCTACCACAGAGTGCGGTGCAGAGGAGAGTGAGATGCAACTGAAGTGCCAACAAGGAGCGAGGCTCCCTCCACCACAGAGTGCGGTGCCGAAGAGAGTGAGGTGTCACTGAAGTGCCAACAAGGAGCGAGGCGCCCTCCACCACAGAGTGCTGTGCCGAGGAGAGTGAGGTGTCACTGAAGTGCCAACAAGGAGCGAGGCGCCCTCTACCACAGAGTGCGGTGCTGAGGAGAGTGAGATGTCGCTGAAGTGCCAACAAGGAGCGAGGCGCCCTCTACCACAGAGTGCGGTGCAGAGGAGAGTGAGATGCAACTGAAGTGCCAACAAGGAGCGAGGCGCCCTCCACCACAGAGTGCTGTGCCGAGGAGAGTGAGGTGTCACTGAAGTGCCAACAAGGAGCGAGGCGCCCTCTACCACAGAGTGCGGTGCTGAGGAGAGTGAGATGTCGCTGAAGTGCCAACAAGGAGCGAGGCGCCCTCTACCACAGAGTGCGGTGCAGAGGAGAGTGAGATGCAACTGAAGTGCCAACAAGGAGCGAGGCTCCCTCCACCACAGAGTGCGGTGCCGAAGAGAGTGAGATGCAACTGAAGTGCCAACAAGGAGGGAGACTCCATCTACCACAGAGTGCGGTGCAGAGGAGAGTGGGATGCAACTGAAGTGCCAACAAGGAGGGAGACTCCATCTACGACAGAGTGCGGTGCAGAGGAGAGTGGGATGCAACTGAAGTGCCAACAAGGAGCGAGGCTCCCTCTGCCTCAGAGTGCGGTGCAGAGGAGAGTGAGATGCACCTTTTCTTCTTTGGTGCTCTTTCTGTTTTTAGTTTTGCTCGCAGCGCCGGGACGCCCCTTTGCTGGGGCAGCCGAGCGCTATACAAATCTCAATAACATTAACATTAACATTAACTGAAGTGCCAACAAGGAGCGAGGCTCCCTCTGCCACAGAGTGCGGTGCAGAGGAGAGTGAGATGCAACTGAAGTGCCAACAAGGAGCGAGGCTCCCTCCACCACAGAGTGCGGTGCCGAAGAGAGTGAGATGCAACTGAAGTGCCAACAAGGAGGGAGACTCCATCTACCACAGAGTGCGGTGCAGAGGAGAGTGGGATGCAACTGAAGTGCCAACAAGGAGGGAGACTCCATCTACCACAGAGTGCGGTGCAGAGGAGAGTGGGATGCAACTGAAGTGCCAACAAGGAGCGAGGCTCCCTCTGCCTCAGAGTGCGGTGCAGAGGAGAGTGAGATGCACCTTTTCTTCTTTGGTGCTCTTTCTGTTTTTAGTTTTGCTCGCAGCGCCGGGACGCCCCTTTGCTGGGGCAGCCGAGAGCTATACAAATCTCAATAACATTAACATTAACATTAACTGAAGTGCCAACAAGGAGCGAGGCTCCCTCTGCCACAGAGTGCGGTGCAGAGGAGAGTGAGATGTCACTGTAGTGCCAATAAGGAGCGAGGCTCCCTCTACCACAGAGTGCGGTGCAGAGGAGAGTGAGGTGTCACTGAAGTGCCCACAGACAGCGAGGTTCTTCCCCAGACTGAGGCGCCGCCGTGGCCGCTCTTACCTGCTTGGTGAAGAGGATGGCCGTGTCCCAGTACTCCGGGTGCCGGTCGCTCAGCTTGTTCCACTTCTTCTGCCAGCCGCAGAAGCTCCGGAGGGTCAGGGCCGCGTTGCTGGTCACCTTGGGCCCCTTCTCCTCCTCCGTGAGGACCATGAACTTGACCACGACGATGCTGATGGGGTTCTGGACGCTGGGGTGGCGGTAGAGGCGGGCGGCCGTGGCCATCAGAGTCAGCAGGTAGTGCCGGAGGTCCTCGCCATGGAACTTGGCCATTGACTCGTCGGCCACCACCAGGGTCTCCACGTACCTGGGGATGGAGGCGAAGCGCCGGGCCCGCTTCCCCCCCTTTGGCTTGGTGTCGTTGGGCAGCAGCGGACCCTTGCCTGGGTGGGCGCCCTTGTACCGCTCGAGGGCATCCAGAATGGAAGGATTCAGGCCGGAGCCCACCCCACACCTACTGGTGGAGTCCGCAGCCTGGAAGAACGATTTCCTGCGCTGCAACAGGTGCACCCCTTGGTGATGGGGCAAAATGCGCCCGCTGGTGTCATTCTTCAATGGGCGGATGACGTATTCCGAACCACCGTACCCAAAGGCGCCACGAAGCCCCCCACAGAGGCTCAGTGCCGCGAAGGACTCCCGATCCGAGTTGACTTCGCCTGAGTAGAAACAGTGCCTGAGACTGGCTCCCTGAGGGCTGGATGGCTTGGCATTGGTGCCCAGATACTGCATGGCAAAGGCAGGGGCGATGAACTGGGCATCAGGGTTCAGATTCAGGTAGAAATCCTCTTGGAAGGCGGAGATTTGGAACATAACACCGCTGTCATCAGTTGGGTCTTCCAGGGCACTCTTGAAGTAGTGTCTGCCGTTGATGTCGGGGTACAGCCTCTGCGGGGTGACCAGCTCGCTCTCCATGGAGGAGCAGAACAGGGGTGCTGGCAGGAGCCAAAGATCCAGAAGGAGCAACGTGGGAATGAGGACTGAGGGCATGGTGGCACAGTGAGGTGGTGCCTAGAGGGAGCCCAGACGCCTACACATCAACCCTGCACATCCAAACTGCACTGCATGCTTTAAACAGAACACATGCAAAGCAAGCAGAGCGAGGAACGATGCACAGCCAGTGACGACGAGGGTTTCCAGTAATCCAGCTGTGGCGGGGGGCGTCGCTGCCAGGAGCAGGTGGTCCGTCTGCGCTCCAAGCCCAGGGAAGCTGTGGGCATCCCGGGAGGCGGCGTGCGGTGCTGCGCTGCGGCTCAGCCTCTCACTGACAGCACCGAGGCCGGGCCGCCTTTATAGACATGAGTGCAAACACCGGGCAGCGTGCGGGGGGCGGAGCCATGGCGTGTCCGACCTGTCAGCCACTTCTGGCTCTGGGAGCAACATTAGCGCATGCATGCATGGGGCGCGCGCGGAGCCCCGCTGCACACACACGGGCAGGCATGCACACACAAGGCGCACAAGGGGCGGCAGTGCTCCCACGGCGGGAGTGAGGCGGGTACTGATGTCATTCCATTTCACCCAGAATTGTAGCTGAAATTTAAAACCACTCCGCTGCTCATTAGCTATGAACGTTGTTGCTTTCTTGTCTCCGAGTTTGTGTATGTGCTCGCTGCGTCTGTGTGCGCGTGTTACTAAGGTGTATCTCTACAGGAGTCGTGTCCTTGTGTGTGTCTTCATGTGTGGGATAGGTACGTATGGGGGTTTGTGATATTCTAGACCTAAAAAACTACGTTCATTACGCTCTTTAATCTAAGATGCGTAGTGCAGCGGGGCCGAAAATAGCGTACAGCAGCATCTCCACCAGGACCCCGCTAAAGCGCTGCATCACCACAACATTGCGCGTTATTCTTGCCTACAGTCTCAGCAAAGTGGCCGAGTATTGAATGGGCATGCAATCCGAACTCCATTCTCCTGCCCATCTCTAACTAGCGGAGAGTGCCACAAACTTGTGGAGAGGTTAATAGGACATCAAGCCTGAGTGCTTTCAAGCAGGCGCCTTCCACTTGGGCAATGAATTCTGAAATATGTTAGTTCGGTAAAATGCCATTAGGAGGAGTAACGGTTTAGCAATATTAGAAGCCCCGGTTACAGTTATTTACGGATTGCGTTCAAATGTCATTCAGTGGCTTTTTGATGCTCTCGAAGGGTGTGAGTTGTAGTGTATATGTTCACTGATCATGTTGTGCGAGCACTTTAGAACATCTGCACACCTGTTTGAGTGACTAATGACAAAACACTGCGGGTCTGTTGGTTGTCCAGTACAGAGTTTTGTATGTTCTAGATTCTGATGAAACTCAACATACTAGAGTTATACAATGACCTTGAAAACGGCAACATACTTGGCCCCGAGGTATGTTATTTAAACGTGCATCTATATTATAGTATATAATATAACATTTATAGTTTCGTAAGCGATGGGGTATGCTAGAGTTTAACAAGATTTGAATGAATGAAACATTTCTAGCAAAACATAAGCACTTCGAACTTTGGTGTGATTTCAAGTCAAGTCAAAATGTACGGGGTGCCGCATCGTCATCGAGGCTTGGGAAGCTGACCTTTGTGTGGACATTGTTGGGCTGAGTGGCATCCCTGGTGCAGCGTGAAGCCTGCTGGAGCTGCTGAATATATGATTATACCACGATTTCAAATACCACGCATGGCTTTACCACGCGAATTTTACATCGCAAGTGGCTTTACCACGCTGGTATTTACAACGTAGGATTTTACTACGCCTAGAAACGTCTTACCTGCACGTCTTTCTCTACGAGCCCTTACTTCCATCCTCCATTGAAACAAGCGTCAAAACACGTATACCAAAATAAAAAAAGGACTGCTTTTTTGACGTACACGGCACGTCTTTGGGGGAGGCTCTTTCCTTTTTCTTTTAAATTTATGTTCGTTTTTTTTTTAAAGTAACCTGCTTGTTATTTTTGGGGGGGGAGACCCCCCCCAGCCCCCCTCCGAGCCCCCCCCCCTCTGCCCCCCAAGCCCACGCAGAACGACATGAAGGAATACCACGTCTCCCCCCCAGCCCGTGGTAAAGACGTCGTGGAAGGCACCCTGCGTGGAAGGCACCCTGCGTGGTAAGTGTCACGTGGTAAAAGTTAGTAGTGGTAATGCCTTCGTGGTAAATGATGTTTCCCGGAGCTGCTAGAGGGGAAAGACCTTCGCCAGCGGGACTCGAAGTCCCAGGAGTCCGCTGGTTTTGCACACATCTGCCTCCCCTTGTGAATCCCGCCCACAACCTGCCGGCTCTTCTTAACCAATCACCACACCCGCTGCGCGGGAGCGGCCCGGGAGAAGCCTGGGACAAGGGCGGGACCGTTTGTGACCGTCCGGGGCCGTTGAGGCCGGGCTGGGCCATCTCCCGTTAATTTTACATTTTTTTGTGTTTCTTGTTATATCTGACAATCGGGGTTGTATACCCGGGACAGTTCCTGTCATCCCTGAGAGGGCTGTGGATACCTAAAATCCAGGTAGAACTAAGACTATTCTACTCCTAAGACTCATTTGACGTTTTGTTATTCGTTGACATTGTGAACTGTAATCAACTGGTATATCGCAGCGGTATGGGGAAGCGGAAGTCTATGGAAGGGGGGGGGGGCTTTTGTTAATCCCCCGAAACATAGGAAGGGTAGGAAAACTAAAAATGTGACTAGTCACGCAGCTGCTAACTGCGTGATTGACCGAATCAGTACCCTTGTTGACGATTGTGAGGAGATTCTTCTGGCCAGTCAAGATTCTACTAAGGGTGAGGATCATAGTGCCAATATCGGCGCGCACACCATCCCCCCAAACTACAAGAAGGTTTATTAGCATATCATTGCTAAAACATGGTGGGTTAACTCACAGATGATCCAAGGCAAGCCGCCCCTCGCAGCTTGCCACCTGATAGGCCAAGTAGCCCGCGGCCTTGGCCATACGGTGCTTAGCGGTTGATGGTGAGAGGGTAGCCCCTCACCTGTCCGGTGAACCATTGGTCCACCCTCTAGCCCACGCCCCCCCCCTACGAGGGGCGGAGCGTTCAAGTAACCCCCGGTTGTCCAGGTAACCAACCGCTCGTAGGATAACGGGGCGCCGTCGCACCCCCAGGGTCCACCGCACGTATCTCCCAGGGATAATAGGCCTCAGCACCCTTTGTGCTTCTGCATAGGGTACTCCTAAGTACCTTTTGCCTCTGGATCATCATGTAACTCCTCCTGCAACACAAATAACAATTCATTAAATCATAGCACCCCCCCCGCCACTCGAGATGTAGTGCAAGCGGCAGGGAGGGCAACATCGAGGGCAGCGAGAACAAAAGAGACTGCTCGGAGGCGTGGGGGAGACATAAATACCTTGTCCCCCCACGCCCCCCAATAAAGCGCGATGACGTCATGGCCATGGCAGCGGCCTCCGGCCGCTGGACCCCTGAAGGCTGGTGCGGCGGCCCTCCTGTGGCACTACCGTGCCCGCCCTCTTATGAGGGTCGCCTGCGGCTCCGTGTCGGGCGGCCTGCATAGTGCCAATATCGGCGCGCACACCATCCCCCCAAACTACAAGAACCCCGTCAAAATAAGTGGACAAGACAACTTGGGACCCTTTTGCCGGTTTTTGCTACAATCCCTAAGACCTCTCACCTTGTGCTTGGGACTCTGCTGTGGAACTAACCTCGCCGGACCCGCTTTGCGGGTCCCGCAGCGCCGCATTTTCAGTGCGTGTGACACAAGGAGAGGAGCTGTGACCCCGGGGCGTGAGCTGACGGCAGGGCTGCGAGCTAGGGAGCAGGGACTCAACCATCCAGGAGTCCCTGCGAGCCCTCGCTACACCTGGGCTGCTCTCCCTGCTGGCCCCGCCCCCCGCCCACGGAGTGAAAAGCGGGTGTGCTGCCTGCTCTGGTGGGACCCTTTTGCCGGTTTTTGCTACAATCCCTAAAGACCTCTCACCTTGTGCTTGGGACTCTGCTGTGGAACTAACCTTGCCGGACCCGCTTTGCGGGTCCCGCAGCGCCGCATTTTCAGTGCGTGTGACACCAGGAGAGGAGCTGTGACCCCGGGGCGTGTGGAGCTGACGGCAGGGCTGCGAGCTAGGGAGCAGGGACTCAACCATCCAGGAGTCCCTGCGAGCCCTCGCTACACCTGGGCTGCTCTCCCTGCTGGCCCCGCCCCCCGCCCACGGAGTGAAAAGCGGGTGTGCTGCCTGCTCTGGTGGGACCCTTTTGCCGGTTTTTGCTACAATCCCTAAAGACCTCTCACCTTGTGCTTGGGACTCTGCTGTGGAACTAACCTTGCCGGACCCGCTTCGCGGGTCCCGCAGCGCCGCATTTTCAGTGCGTGTGACACCAGGAGAGGAGCTGTGACCCCGGGGCGTGTGGAGCTGACGGCAGGGCTGCGAGCTAGGGAGCAGGGACTCAACCATCCAGGAGTCCCTGCGAGCCCTCGCTACACCTGGGCTGCTCTCCCTGCTGGCCCCGCCCCCCGCCCACGGAGTGAAAAGCGGGTGTGCTGCCTGCTCTGGTGGGACCCTTTTGCCGGTTTTTGCTACAATCCCTAAAGACCTCTCACCTTGTGCTTGGGACTCTGCTGTGGAACTAACCTCGCCGGACCCGCTTCGCGGGTCCCGCAGCGCCGCATTTTCAGTGCGTGTGACACCTGGAGAGGAGCTGTGACCCCGGGGCGTGTGGAGCTGACGGCAGGGCTGCGAGCTAGGGAGCAGGGACTCAACCATCCAGGAGTCCCTGCGAGCCCTCGCTACACCTGGGCTGCTCTCCCTGCTGGCCCCGCCCCCCGCCCACGGAGTGAAAAGCGGGTGTGCTGCCTGCTCTGGTGGGACCCTTTTGCCGGTTTTTGCTACAATCCCTAAAGACCTCTCACCTTGTGCTTGGGACTCTGCTGTGGAACTAACCTCGCCGGACCCGCTTCGCGGGTCCCGCAGCGCCGCATTTTCAGTGCGTGTGACACCAGGAGAGGAGCTGTGACCCCGGGGCGTGTGGAGCTGACGGCAGGGCTGCGAGCTAGGGAGCAGGGACTCAACCATCCAGGAGTCCCTGCGAGCCCTCGCTACACCTGGGCTGCTCTCCCTGCTGGCCCCGCCCCCCGCCCACGGAGTGAAAAGCGGGTGTGCTGCCTGCTCTGGTGGGACCCTTTTGCCGGTTTTTGCTACAATCCCTAAAGACCTCTCACCTTGTGCTTGGGACTCTGCTGTGGAACTAACCTCACCGGACCCGCTTCGCGGGTCCCGCAGCGCCGCATTTTCAGTGCGTGTGACACCAGGAGAGGAGCTGTGACCCCGGGGCGTGTGGAGCTGACGGCAGGGCTGCGAGCTAGGGAGCAGGGACTCAACCATCCAGGAGTCCCTGCGAGCCCTCGCTACACCTGGGCTGCTCTCCCTGCTGGCCCCGCCCCCCGCCCACGGAGTGAAAAGCGGGTGTGCTGCCTGCTCTGGTGGGACCCTTTTGCCGGTTTTTGCTACAATCCCTAAAGACTTCTCACCTTGTGCTTGGGACTCTGCTGTGGAACTAACCTCGCCGGACCCGCTTCGCGGGTCCCGCAGCGCCGCATTTTCAGTGCGTGTGACACCAGGAGAGGAGCTGTGACCCCGGGGCGTGTGGAGCTGACGGCAGGGCTGCGAGCTAGGGAGCAGGGACTCAACCATCCAGGAGTCCCTGCGAGCCCTCGCTACACCTGGGCTGCTCTCCCTGCTGGCCCCGCCCCCCGCCCACGGAGTGAAAAGCGGGTGTGCTGCCTGCTCTGGTGGGACCCTTTTGCCGGTTTTTGCTACAATCCCTAAAGACCTCTCACCTTGTGCTTGGGACTCTGCTGTGGAACTAACCTTGCCGGACCCGCTTCGCGGGTCCCGCAGCGCCGCATTTTCAGTGCGTGTGACACCAGGAGAGGAGCTGTGACCCCGGGGCGTGTGGAGCTGACGGCAGGGCTGCGAGCTAGGGAGCAGGGACTCAACCATCCAGGAGTCCCTGCGAGCCCTCGCTACACCTGGGCTGCTCTCCCTGCTGGCCCCGCCCCCCGCCCACGGAGTGAAAAGCGGGTGTGCTGCCTGCTCTGGTGGGACCCTTTTGCCGGTTTTTGCTACAATCCCTAAAGACCTCTCACCTTGTGCTTGGGACTCTGCTGTGGAACTAACCTCGCCGGACCCGCTTCGCGGGTCCCGCAGCGCCGCATTTTCAGTGCGTGTGACACCTGGAGAGGAGCTGTGACCCCGGGGCGTGTGGAGCTGACGGCAGGGCTGCGAGCTAGGGAGCAGGGACTCAACCATCCAGGAGTCCCTGCGAGCCCTCGCTACACCTGGGCTGCTCTCCCTGCTGGCCCCGCCCCCCGCCCACGGAGTGAAAAGCGGGTGTGCTGCCTGCTCTGGTGGGACCCTTTTGCCGGTTTTTGCTACAATCCCTAAAGACCTCTCACCTTGTGCTTGGGACTCTGCTGTGGAACTAACCTCGCCGGACCCGCTTCGCGGGTCCCGCAGCGCCGCATTTTCAGTGCGTGTGACACCAGGAGAGGAGCTGTGACCCCGGGGCGTGTGGAGCTGACGGCAGGGCTGCGAGCTAGGGAGCAGGGACTCAACCATCCAGGAGTCCCTGCGAGCCCTCGCTACACCTGGGCTGCTCTCCCTGCTGGCCCCGCCCCCCGCCCACGGAGTGAAAAGCGGGTGTGCTGCCTGCTCTGGTGGGACCCTTTTGCCGGTTTTTGCTACAATCCCTAAAGACCTCTCACCTTGTGCTTGGGACTCTGCTGTGGAACTAACCTCGCCGGACCCGCTTCGCGGGTCCCGCAGCGCCGCATTTTCAGTGCGTGTGACACCAGGAGAGGAGCTGTGACCCCGGGGCGTGTGGAGCTGACGGCAGGGCTGCGAGCTAGGGAGCAGGGACTCAACCATCCAGGAGTCCCTGCGAGCCCTCGCTACACCTGGGCTGCTCTCCCTGCTGGCCCCGCCCCCTGTCCATAATCTTTCCCTCTCCACTTTAAAAGGAGATCAACGGGCCGCTGCGCGGGAGCGTGCCCGGGAGAAGCCCGGGACAAGGGCGGGACCGTCTGTGGCCGTCCGGGGCCGCTGGAGGCCGGGCTGGGCCACTCCGCTGATCTTTGCATAAATCTACTAGTTAACAGTCAAGCGGGCTTTCAGCGTCCCAATATGCCGGACCACTCCAATGGTCCAGTCCTGAGGTCTCCAACGGCCGATGTTGGCCTATCTGTGGTTGGTCCCTTGGACAAGTTTTTCAATCGCCCCGTTAATCCTGTTGATAGAGAGCTATCGCTGGCTGAGAGGCGCGCAGAGCTCAGACTATCAATTGAACTGTTAAAGAATTCGGGGGACAAGCGCTCTGGCCAAATTTATCCCGCTTTAGTAACACCATTGTCCTCACTCCAACTACCTGATTTCTGTAATCTGGGTCAAGATGCAAGCACGAATGGGGACAACCAGGGTAGTGTGGGTGATTCATCCGTCTCCCGTGCAAGCGGAAGTCCTATCACAACTCCAATCCCCCTATCTGTGGTAGGTGCTCCACTGACCAACTTAAAGCCGGGTCTTAAAAGGAAAAGTAACCATACACCTAGGAAAAGCCTTCCCCCTAAACCACCCCATAAACTCAGGAAAGTTAACAAAAGTATGTATCTTAGCAAGACAGCTACTGTAGAGAGTCGAGGGGGGGAACCCGCGTTAGAGGGGGTAACTACACCTTCTGGCAACATAGATCCTAGTTTACCTACCTCTATAGACACAGAGATGGTAACAGCTGACACACAGCCGTGGCTGACTAGCTTGCTTCCTGAAGTAGAACGGCTATTACGGTCCCTATTGCTTCCATTAGAAGAACGCATCACAAAGCTTGCCGACCGTTTAAACCACTTCGAGCAAGCTACTCTTGACAATTTCTTTTCGACTAAGGCACTATTAAAAACACAATTAAGGCAGGAGGGCAACAACAGCTGTAAGATCATTGCTGAAGCCCCATCACATGCTAAGGGTCAAAGGGAACATCCAAACTCTTCCCTGGCTGTAACAACTAGTGGTGGATTGGCAAAGAGACCTTCGAAGTCCCTTAATCCAGCACCACTAGGTATTGTTGCAAATGCACCCATTATTGCATCAACGGGCCAATCTGTTTTGCAACAGCCAATGCCTAGTAGTATTCGGCTGGGTACTGTAGAGGGAGGAGGATCGGAGGGTACCAAAAAGGGTATTGTTGTATCATCTGCCCCAGGAACTGTAAACCAGTCAACAACGATCAAATCGTTACCCCGCCCTGTCCCGCCTGTTCCCAGACCGCCCCTACCACCCTTGAAAAAGCCCCCACATAAGACACCCCCTATGAACCTCACCCCTGACTCCTTCCCCTATGCAGCGGTCCTGATTAATGTCCCACCACTTACATCTGGACAAAGAGAATCCTTCCAGACGCTTAAGAACAAAGCCATGCACTGGTTAAGGGTGAATCGGCCGCTGCCTGGGGACGTAGATGGTCTCATTCTGGGAGTGAGGCGAATAGATTGGATAGGCTCTACCACTAAAAACCTGGGGGGGACTGTATTTTGATCAATTTTCAAGATCCAAGGGTGGTGGGGTGGATTACGAGACAGGGCTGGTGCACGGGCAAGGGAGGCATTGGTATTGTCGACCTTACATTTTTTTACCCGCGCCCCTCTTGTGTTTTGACCTCCCTGATCGCTGAGGCGAACGGCCCTGGAAATTGCCTGTGGCCAGGGATTGCAGGCCAACCCATACAGAACCCTACTTACCCTACCATCCCGTCCACCTCCGTTGTGGATGTGTGGAATGATTTAGGGAGGGGGCAGTGACAATCCCTTGACTGCCAGGTTAATAATAGGACCCCAACACCCAACAGAACGATTGGTACCCCTTATTGCGGGAATTTAAATTCTTTTGTTGAATCTATTTCGTCGCCCGCTTCTAGGGAGCATAAGGGACTAGGTGGCGCAAGGGAACTAGAGATAGTGCAGATCCCGACAGAGTCTATGAACACCTGTCCCTTGGTGGAAGTTACAGATCTGGTTAATACCATCGAGGCCGGTAGCATCCCGACTGTGACGGATCCACTCTTTAGGATTCTCAGTTGGAATGTGGCCGGGCTGGATAGGAAACTTTCAATGCCTGACTGGAACGCCCTGGTGGAGGACTATTCTATATGCCTGTTCCAGGAAACCTGGTGCAGGGAGCCTTCTCATAAGGCGGGATATTCATCCCACCACATACCAGCAGTACCAACAGAGTGCGGTCGTGGCCGTCCCTCGGGAGGCCTCCTTGTATGGGTAGCTACCGCACTCAATTGTAGGGTGGTTGAGCATGATACTCAATGTCCCGACCTTCTTAATATCACTCTAAAAAATTCTAAGGGTCAGGTCATTCTTAACATATTTAACATCTATGCCCGAGGTGTAAAGGGAGGCAGAGAATCCCCCATTATAGCACGGCTGGAAGCCCTGCTACGAGCATCGCCATACAAGCATTGTACCCTGGTGGGAGGGGATTTTAATTGTACTTTTGAGCCTCTTGGCCTTGAAGTTTTAGAGGATCAAGAGGTTGTCGACAATAGGTGGGGCATTCCGGCCTTAGAGCTTAGCCCAATCAAGAAATGGTCGGAAGTGGCGCTCCAGGTCATCTCTATAACATCTGAGTTTGACCTGAGGGCACTAAATGGTAGGACCAACTCCGATAAAGAGGGAGCTCATACCTACAACAGGCCTGCGCACTCCTCCAGGATAGATTATCTTCTCCTGCACATTCATTTGTGGACGTTTGTTAAGGATATGGTCATTATATCTACTGTAGATAGTGACCATAACCTTCTTTCACTTACCTTGTCCAATTGGTGTTTAGATGATTCTGGTAGGAACAATCTGTGCTCCTTAGTCCCGGATATGTCAGTTGTTTCGAACTGCGGCCGTCGGCTTAAATGGGCCAAGTTGTCCCTTTCACCTGAGAAATTACTTTTTATTTCTCAAAGCCTAGCGGCAGCAGTGGGTAACCTTGATCCTCGGGGGTGTGGGGTGGGGGACGTCCTTGCAAGATTTTGTACCCTAACCCTGGCGCTTAGTGATCTCTTTATTGTCGCAAGTAGCACCAAGGGAAAGAGACCAGGTTCTTGGGCTAGACAGGGGTGGTTTAACCGCGCTTGCAGAGAGGCGAAGACTCTGCTGGTCGCTGCAGTTAAATCCAAATCCCAAGAAAGGACCAGGGAGGCCAGAAGGTCTTATTTACTATGTCAAAATGCCGCAAAGAAGGAGTGGGAAGACAACTTCTGGCAGGAACTCCTGACAGCCAGTCGCGGGAGAAATGCGAGAAGTTTTTGGAATTTGGTGGGTAGTAGGAAGCGTCCTGATGACACCATGAGGACGTGTACTATTACTGCCAAGGCATGGTTTGATCACTTTTTGGGTCTCTACTGTGCTATTGAAGGCCCACTTAACGACCAATTCATTCTCCCCTCCTATCTTATGGATAGAGATATGGTTCTTTTCTCAGCCCAAGAGGTTACGAATATAATTAAAACCCTCACTCCACTAAAAGCAGCAGGCCCGGATGGGCTACCAGGGGATCTTCTTCGTGCACATCCAGGTGACTGGGGGGTGTTGATCTCCGCTCTCCTCAATGCCATCATGGGGGGTGGGTTGGTTCCAGAATCCTGGAAAGGGGCCGAGGTAGTCCCAATATTTAAAAAAGGAAATCGGGACCTACCTGGAAACTACAGGCCCATAAGCCTGATTGACTCGACCCAGAAGGTGGCGGGAAAAGCAATTTTGGGTAGGATCCTCTCATGGGTAGACGAAAACCACATACTATCTGAGATGCAGGCTGGGTTCCGTACTGGCACAGGAACCATTGAACAAGTTTTCAGACTCCTGCTACTGTACTGGAAGGTGGTGGTACTGGGCAGGGGCAGTCTTTATCTGGCCTTTATAGACCTAAAGACTGCCTTTGACCTTGTCCCCCGGGAGGAACTCTGGAGGGTGCTGTACGGCCTTGGGATGCCCCCATACATCGTGGACCTCCTAATGAAATTGCATAAAGCCACCTATGCTCAGGTCAGATGGGGCTTGAATGGGGAGAAGACTGACAAGATCAAGGTAGAGAGGGGTGTACGGCAGGGTTGCGTCCTAGCACCCACCCTTTTTTCGCTTTATGTGAATGGGGTGGTTGACTACTTGCTTGAAGATCCAGCAGACGCCCCCACACTCTGTAATGTTAAAATTCCAACTTTGTTGTTTGCTGACGACACCCTTCTCATCTCGAAAACTCCCCAGGGCCTCCAAAAACTCCTGAACCGGTTCCAGGACTTCTGTTCAATGAGAGGTCTCGTTATTAATGTACAAAAAACTAAATACTTAGTAATGAACCCTCCCAGGAAATTGGGGTGTCCCCCTATCTTGAATTCGATCCCGCTGGAAAAAGTCGCCGAATTTGACTATTTGGGAATTCGGCTGAGCGACCGCATGAGTTGGGTACCCCATATCACTAAAATGACACTGGTCCACAAAAGGGTGGGGGGAGCCCTGCTCAAGGAGTATAGCACATCATCGAAACATTGTGTATCACCAATCATTGATATATACAAGGCTAGAGCGGTACCTGCATCGCTATACGGAGCAGAGCTATGGGGTTTGGGCTGCTTGGAGTCCTTGTCCAAAGCAGAGAACAAATTTATTAAAGATTTGATGGCACTCCCGATGAGCACCCCGACTGTACCGATGCTTATGGATGTGGGTTGTAAACCAATGAAAGATCTGGCCCGTCTGCGGTCCCTCTTATTGTGGGCGCGACTTTGGAGAGTCCCGGAACTCAAATCCTATGCAGATGGGCTGGCAGAGATAATGCATTCGGTTGGTTGGTCAAAGATCAAGTGGCTCAGGGACATTAAATACCTGCTTGGGGAACTAGGTCTGGGCAACTGTTGGCTTACTCACTCAGCCCCCCCCAAAGGAGATCCTGAAGAAAATATACTGGGGTTGGGTGTCCACTAAGCTTATGAGCAACCATCACCACTGCAATTCCACCGCAGCATATTTAAGGATTAAAGATGTCACTGCCTTTGAACCCTTTTTGGACATTATCACCATCCCAATGGATCGGGCTTTGTACATCAAGTTCAGACTAGGAACCCTACCTCTAGCTGACCTCCTTTCTATATGGAACTTGCAAAAGCAGGTATCACGCTTTTGTGCGCTCTGCTCTGACTGTTGCGAAACTGTGGCGCACTTTCTTCTTGATTGTCCAGACTAGGCGCGCCCGAGATCTGTTTGGCTTAAACCCCTCTGCAATGAGATGGGTATTCGCAAGCATTCTGAGGCCCTACGCATTTTATTGACTAATACTGCCCCCCCTATTGTTTGTGCTGTGTCTAAATTTTTTTAATGGGCCTGGTTGATACGTCTCAAAAGACTGTCCTTATCGATTTAATGCTTTTCTTAACCAGTTATCTATTTATTCTGTTTTTACTATGATGTTTGCACAGTCTATGAGTTCTGATATGTCGTTTTTATATATTTTTGTGTAATGCTTTTATGATATACGCATATCGAAATAAAGCTATCAATCAATCAATCAACTTGTTGTTGGGAAAAAGTAGTCGCAGGTTTATTAGCATATCATTGCTAAAACATGGTGGGTTAACTTACAGATGATCCAAGGCAAGCCGCCCCTCGCAGCTTGCCACCTGATAGGCCAAGTAGCCCGCGGCCTTGGCCATACGGTGCTTAGCGGTTGATGGTGAGAGGGTAGCCCCTCACCTGTCCGGTGAACCATTGGTCCATCCTCTAGCCCACGCCCCCCCCTACGAGGGGCGGAGCGTTCAAGCAACCCCCGGTTGTCCAGGTAACCAACCGCCCGTAGGATAACGGGGCGCCGTCGCACCCCCAGGGTCCACCGCACGGATCTCCCAGGGATAATAGGCCTCAGCACCCTTTGTGCTTCTGCATAGGGTACTCCTAAGTACCTTTCGCCTCTGGATCATCATGTAACTCCTCCACAGCCCTGGATGTGGCGACCGTCACAGGCAGGGCCACCCACCATATCTACCTCCTATATGTAGCCTGAAGAGCTTAGTGCCTCCTGAATGTCCAGCAGAAATAAGTCCATGCCTACATTGGACAGGTGGACGCCCTCGTCGTCAAGGCAACCAGGGGCTTTGGCATGGAGTTCCCCGTGTCGAATAAAACCAAAGCCCATCAGCTCTGCGAATTTACGCATAGCGCAGTTTATTTTCCTTCCCGCCCCTTCCACTGCTTGCCCAGAGCGAGCGCCTAACCAACACCGGCGTGGTGTGATTTCCGACCATCAAAGATCACAAGGACCCAATAGATTGCTGATTTTGATGATGTTTACTTTCATGTCCCTTAAGAGAAATCTTTTCCCTAGGCAAGGCAGGTCGTACCCTCCCACGTGCAGGATGAGCACGTCTGGGGGCTGAGCATTCCCTTGTAATTCACGTGTTATCAAACCAAGCACCCCGCTCCATCGTAAGCCAGTGACTCCATGCCAAACAAACCGAGTTCTGCTAAACCCATGCTTCCACTTTCTCTTTTCTGCCCACTGGGCCAACCTCGAAACCCCCTCGTGTCCCAGCACCCAGACCGTTGTTCCTGGTAAATAAAGATAAGTTTTGTATGTAAATATTTATTAAACCACACCAAATCACACTGGTCAAATTA
Source organism: Lissotriton helveticus (assembly GCF_964261635.1). Classification (NCBI taxonomy): domain Eukaryota; kingdom Metazoa; phylum Chordata; class Amphibia; order Caudata; family Salamandridae; genus Lissotriton; species Lissotriton helveticus. The sequence continues at coordinate 1,308,053,794 of NC_136061.1, forward strand.
CCACACTTTAAACAAAACAGCAAAACAAAATACAGGTGCATGGCCCCGGGTGCCTCCTTATACTAATTCTGTTTCAACACCCAATGCCAACATATCTGTTTCAACACCCAATGCCAGCATATCTACCATCTCCTGTGCTCCCGCCCATTATCTGTTACTGTCTGGTCTTATGTATCTCTTGTAACAGTCAGAAGACCATCGCCCCAACTGTTTGATGCCTTCCACCTGTACCCCTTCTGAGGCTGCAGTCGTGGCTGCGCCTATGCGGAAGGAATGGGAACTGTACTTTTTGCCCACAGTTGAGACACCTGCTGCACACAAGCATGCGTGCATTACCTGTTCTACCTGGAATTTGGTCAAGGGCGTGCCATCTGCATGTAAGAGGAGGTACACCAACCCTTGAGGACGAATGGCCAGGTACTCCGACAGGCGATCACGGGGCAAAATTTTGGCGCGCCAAGGCTTTGTAGCCACAGTTCAATCCCCCTGCCCCGCTGATCCGTCTTGGATTGGCGCAGCGTAATCTTGAGTGTGTCCCCCAAAACCAGTACGTCCTGCAGACACAATGCTACCCCTGACCTGTCATGTTTGGACTTAGCAACCAGCTCAGAGATTCTGAATGCACCAAAGAAGGCTAGGCTAAAAGCAGCAGCAAACAAGGCAGCCTCATGAGCGGACGCAGTGACCTGGGGCAAGCACAGGATCATCCTCTGTGGAGTAGCAAAGTCAATGGGCGATCTGCTATCAGGCACTTTATGTTCACCCCTAGCCCATCCCTTCAATGCTGACCTGGCGACAAATGCCCTGGTGGGGTCCGCCTGTCCTAACAACTTGGCTTTGTGACTGATGGCTGCTATGTGACCAGAGATCCACGAATGACTCTTGTTGTTGTCTTTAGCCCACAGGATGAAGGCCTGCACTTTCAATTCTGCCGCATCCCCTGCAACTTCCCACGTTCCAACAGTTGCACAAATATTTTCAACACAAGCCTTATATCTGTTAATAGTGTTCTGTGCCAAGGACATCTCCCCCAGGGCCCTCATCCTGTTCACCACTTCAGCAGCTACCAGAGGTGCGCAGGGAAAGGGGTGGCTTCCTCTCTCGCTCTCGGCCAGGCTTCTCGGAACCGTTGCCACTGAAAACAAGAGAGAGCATCAGTGGCGATGTTCTTGATGCCCTGAATGTGACGCGCCCTGCATTCAACATTGTTATACAAGCAAGCGTGCACCATCTCGCGCAACAAACTCAGAACCAAGGGGCAAGAGGCAGAGTGGGAGTTGATGGCCTGAACCACTGCTAGATTATCCGACCACAGCAGAACCCTTTTGGCGGACAGGATGTTGGGCCAAAGGTGGAAGGCCACCACAATGGGGAAGAGTTCCAAGACTGTAATCTTAGCAGTCACTTTTTTCTTGATCCACCCATCGGGCCACTTCGCTGCGCACCAATCCCTGTCTAGAATGGCCCCAAATCCGTGCCTGCCAGAAGCGTCCGTGAACAACGCAAGGTCAGGGCTGCCCGCCCAAGGAGCCCTCCATATTACTGCCCCATTGAAATCGCGCAGGAACTCTGCCCACATTGCCAAATCATGCCGGATACCTTTACTTAGCCTGACCGTGTGGTGTTTATTGGAGATGTTAGAAGTGGCCCTGGCAAGTCGTCTGGCAAAGACCCTACCTGCTGGAATTATTCTAGCAGCAAAGTTGAGCAGGCCTAGGATGCACTGTATACTGCCCAGGGAAGCTTTGCCAAGCCCTACCAGCGCCTGAATCTTGCACGACAGGTCGCGCACCTTCTCCTCGGGTAATCTGGATTCGCCTGCCATCGTGTCAATCTCTATGCCCAGAAAGGTCAGGATTTGAGCTGGCCTGACTGTTTTACCGGGGGCCAGGGGTATCCCCAAGTGGTCTGTAAGGCGGACAAAATCTTCCAGGGCCTGTGAGCACAGCTGTGTCCCGTCACTCCCGATGAACAGAAAGTCATCCAAGTAATGAGTCACCCCTTCTACACCGTATGTGTCTTGGAGTGCCCATTGCAAGAAACAACTGAAAGTTTCAAAGTATGCACAGGACACTGCGCAACCCATGGGCATGCATTTGTCATAGTAAAACATGCCGTCGAGCTTGAAACCTAGCAGGTGATAGCTGCTCGGGTGGACTGGTAGTAACCTGAACGCTGATTCAATGTCAGCTTTGGCTAACCAGGCCCCTCTGCCCGCTCTCCTGACCAGATCCAACGCTACATCCAGCGTGGCATAAGACACAGAGCATGCTTCCCCATCCAGCCCGTCGTTGACCGAAAACCCTTTAGGGTAGGAGAGGTGGTGAATCAGCCTAAAAGCACCTGGTTCCTTTTTGGGTACAACCCCCAAGGGAGATACCACAAAGTTCTCTAAAGGCGGGTGCATGAAAGGACCTCCCACTCTGTCCAGCGCTCTCCCTTTCTCCACCTTTGTCCTCACTACATCTGGTTGTTCCCTGGCAGATTTCAGGTTATCAGCATCCCTGCTTCCCAGAGAACCCGAGTAAGGAATCCTAAAACCCTCGTGAAAACCCGCTAAAAGCAAGCGGCTGTCCGCCTCCAAGGGGTAACGCCTTAGTAAAGGCGTAATGTTTTCCAGGATCACCGGAGACCCTCCCAGTGGCACCTGCCGGTGTGAACTTGGTGAAGGAGAGGAAGCGACTGGGGGAAAAGGGGGCCTAGAAAGCTCGCTGACATGCGCCTGATGAGAAACAGAGGGCGTGTGGGGAGGAACCAAACTTGGGGAGCTGACGCCTGATTCCCACTTACTGTCCCCCTTTGGTCGCTGGCTGGGAGCTCTGCTTAGCTTGGCAAGAGGCTGAGGTTGCGGGGTGTGGCCCCCCGCAGGTGTTACATGCGTGGACAAACTTACATGTTTTCCCCCAGGAGCAAGACCCATTATTGAACAAGCGGCAGGTGCCGGGGGGGGGGGGGGGGGAACGCTTAAAGCCACCTCTGGCACCACCTCCTCTGCGCCCCCCCAAAAGGAATGTTTTCCTTTGCCCCGAAAAAAGGAGGTACTCCCCGCAGAAGCCTGCCCACTGGTAGTACTGCTAGCTGGCACCACTGGAATTTGGCCCCGAGCTCCCATGTGCTCCATCCATAGCTGCACTTCCTTCTGATCCCAGTTCATCTCTGGGCACTGAGACATTTTTCTACGGAACTCCCTGTCATAGTTGATCCACCCGTTTCCACCCCATTTCAATGCTTCATTGTGTATGATTCTGGAGTATTGAACAAGGCCAGGGCCCTGCTCGGGAAAACGTTCCATTGTGACAGCAGCTAAGATTGAGAAAGCCTCTAGCCAGTTCGCAATGTTCTTCTCAGGCCAGGGCTGGTACTTGACCTTTTTATCCTCTTCCTTAGCGCCAAATTTCCTAGCATCTTAGCCTTCCTGCCCTAACATGAGAAGGGTGAAAATGTCGATGAACTCCCGTCTCCAGATTGCCTCTTTGGCGGCTTGGGGTACCTGCCACGCCAGAGAGCATCGCCCGAGAGGAGCGGAGCAGTGGTGATCGCGGGGACAGGAGTATGGACGGGAACAGGCAGAGTGCTGCTGACTGGGGGCACCCCGGAGGGAGCACTAGCGGGAACAGAGAGAGAGTTAGCCACCATAACGGTCGGGGCCAGGGTGGCGGCGGCGGACTTCCCCGGCGGTGCCCCGCTAGCCACCCCACCCGAGCTCGGGAGGGCCGCCGGCATTGCGGCAAAGATCGCTGCATCCCCTTGTTTAGGTAGAGAGGCAACCATAACTGACTCGCCTTGTTTTGCAGCCTGCACTGATGACCAAACAGTGGATGCTGCCGGAACAGTACTCACATCCGCCAGGCCACTACCCCCAGCTGGAATGGCGCTAGAGCCAGGTAACCCCCTTTGAAAGCGTTCCATGAAATTGTTCAAAGAGTCCAAAACTTTGGTCAGATCGTCTTTAGTAGCAAAATTACCTTGTGCCGCCTGAGTGTCCTTGAGGAATGCAGGAGGCGGTGGCGTAGCGCTTGCTCCCCCCGCCGGGACCTCCTTGGGGGTCGCCGCCGACTTGCTACGAGTCAGCGGCAAAGTCTCCATGGGGAAATCCCTCACAGTGGGCTTTCTGCTCCGCTTGGGCCTGGACGGAGCGGCATCGATATTGTTCGAGTTGTCGGCCGACGGGGGTTCAGCAGGGCAACCAGAATCCTCCAGCTCTGGCGTGTTCAACATACTCTGGGCCCAGGCCAGGCCCTTCAGCTTGGCCAACTCCAAAAAGTCAGCCCACACTGCGTCTTGGGAGGTGCCCGGCAACGAGTCCTCCACCTGGGTGTTTTCTTGGAAGAGGGGGGGGAATTCTGGCTGTCCATTCTGACTTCGCAACGCGTGCACGAAATCTGTGGATAAAAATTTTTGGGATCAGCCACCGTACACAAACGAAGAAAGAGCCTGGCCTTCATGAAAATTAACAGGCGCGTGTCCCACACCCTTCCATACTTACATCCCAGTGATGCAACAAGCGTAACGCAGGTTTCGAGCGATACGGAGGACTCCGAGAGTGAGAGTGAGGAGGGGCTATGGAGGGAAAAGGCGAACGTTAGTAGGAGTACCTGTAGGCGACAATTTCCATAGACCACAACTGACTTGTTCTCATTTCCCCTACTGCGTGCCTACGTTCCCCCACCAAGTCAACCCCCAGGAGCTGGTTCTACCAGTATACCTGTCTCTGGACCACCAGAATCCACCTGTCATGCTTCGTTGATCTTCCGCTGATGACTTTTACTTTGCAATCTGAAAAATAAACAACAGTGTCACAACGTTCCTTCCCACTCCTTGAATTGTTCTCCTTCGTCTGTCGTGTTCCTTCTGGTTTTAAGCGTCTTGCCGCTGTATTTCTGCTCCTGGCCTTCCACACTTCAATAACCGTATGTAAATTAGTCCTGCAAGATACGACTGTTAGTGCCACCTTCAAAGAACTCAATGTCAGCCCTTGTAAGTTCCCATGTATTCCTCCAAAGCTATACCAACATTGCTATTCCATGGCTATCCCACATGCCTCCTTACAGAAACTGTATCCTAAAGTAATCCGTGGTTAAATGATTAGGAATAAGCCTGTTAATACTGCACGATAGGAACAGCTGGTACGAGACAGGGAATCGGACTGCGCCTCACTGCACAACCCCCCAGGCCGAACCAGCACCAAATAACGTGCGTGCGTGATCCGATTGGATCAGCACGGGGGATAACATCTGCTCCGTTCCGAAAACGGCCCGGGACGATAACGCTGAAAGCAGAGGCCGCTGCGCAACCCACCTTTGAAAATGTACCGCTTGTAATGTGCCTGAGAGTCAGCCCCTATCATAGTTCTGTACTTCACAATGCAGCAGTAGCAATTGTAACTGCGCCCGCAGCCCCCCCCCGTAACGAAACACCCCGGTGACCTACCACTGAAGGCACACGGCCCGGAGGCAAACGCAAAACTAGAGGCCCACTGGTTTTTAAGCGAAAAACCCCTCAAAACGCCCGCCCTGCCATAAAATGACCATAACATAATTACAAGATTGAAAACCAAGACATCCCCATACAACACGTAGAGCAATACTCTCCCCAACAAACCCCTGCCCCACCAAAATTCAACTAAACCCACCCGAACAAAGAACTCGAGGCCGCTCCCATGCACAACCAGCCAGCATAACCCTCAAAACCCGCCCCGCAATAAATATGCAAAAGAAGGAACAGAGAAAACAAGGCCGCATCCCAGCACGACGAATGTAGAAAACTGCCAAGAAACAACATTATTCCAAATACGTTGCGACAACCCCACAATAGTGCCCAGCCCCCACCCTAAAAGCAGACGAGCAAAGGAAGGGAAAAACACAGATAATCCCCCAGGGCAAGCCCTAAACCACGGAACGAAAAGAAACCCTCTCTGCCCGGGGGAGCCCGAGGAGGGAGGGGGGGGGGGTTCACTCACCTCAAGTCCTGTACACCAACATCGAGGGCAGCGAGAACAAAAGAGACTGCTCGGAGGCGTGGGGGAGACATAAATACCTTGTCCCCCCACACCCCCCAATAAAGCGCGATGTTCGTCATGGCCATGGCAGCGGTCTCCGTCCGCTGGACCCCTGAAGGCTGGTGCGCCGGCCCTCCTGTGGCACTACGGTGCCCGCCCTCTTATGAGGGTCACCTGCGGCTCCGTGTCGGGCGGCCTGCATACTGAGCAGAGTAGAGCTCTATCTGGGCTGGTAACTGAGGGTGAAACACCTGTAATTCCAGATATGTTTTGGGCTAAACGTAGAGCGATCAAGAAAAGCACTATAGATGGTAGCAGCTTGGTTAATTTATCGGGTGTGGCTCCTTCTCTGGAGGGTCAGGATGGGTCTCCTAACATCGCTGCAGAGATTGGATTACCTGACTCTCCTCCTTTAATACTCTGCTCAAATAGATATGCAGTGTTAGCTGCTGTTCACGATGAGTCCTCTGCCATTCAAGTGCCGCAAGCCTTTGGGGTTTGCGTTACTCCTGGGCCAAATTCTTCATCCAGTTCGGTGACGGACATTGATATTATGAGGGGGAAAATGGCCCTAGAAGAAGTCAGTACTATAACAAGCTTGGTGACCCTTTTGCGTGACGAAATCGAGGTAATGAAGTCCTTGATCGCAAATCTAACTTCTATGGTTGGTAGTGTCCTCAAGGGGGGGTCGCGGACCTTATCTAATAATAATATTCCTTCTAATAATGACACTACTACTACTATCAATAACTCCTACCCCTTGAGTCCCCGCACAGGAAACAAGGTCCTGCAAGGGGTTGATGGTAGAGGCTTAATCTCGACACCTGCAACAGCTGATAGGGAAAGTTCCGACTCAGCCCCTAAAGAATCTAATGACTGGGCATCAATTGCAGCAAGAAGGCCAATGGGCACTAACATAAAACAAGGTCAGAAATCCAAAACTACTAATACAGGAGGAAGTAATACTACACCTAGGGTATCCACTAGTATGGGCACCAACACGAAACAAGGTCAGAAATCCGGAATTACTAACATAGGAGGAAGTAACACTACACCTAGGTCACCCACTAGAATGGCGATACCAAATAACAATGCTTTTAGCAGGAGGGGAACGTGTACCCAAAAAATGACGACTATTGCCCCAATAAAATTTACATGACTAATGTCCCCAAATTAGTCAAAGGGACTAGTGGTCATAGAGAAAACGCTGATTCCCTAACTAATAAGGCAATTCACTGGTTGCGGCATGTTAGAGGGTGCCGCTCGGTGATTAGGGAATACATATTAAAGGCAATAAGCTTAAGTTCCCCACTCGATGAATATGACGCAATTGAGCTAACATTAATTTCAGAATCCCTTGCCGAAAACTTGTTTGCCCTGGAGTTTAGAACTAGCCCGCCAAAGCATTCACGGATTCAGCTAAGAAAGTCGTGCTCTTCTTTTCAAGGCCGTCCTTTCCATGCACTGAGCCGTCGTGGAGGGAGTCATGACTCCAGGCTTGAAAACAACGATTGACTTATATCAGACTTTAACCTAGGACCATCAGGAGATTTGGGGGGTGGCCCAAGTGATGAAGTGACCATGGTAGTTGCACCTGTTAGAAGTATAAATATTGGTGTCGCCCAACCTTTGGACGGAACACAAGGTTAAGTGGGGACAGCGAGGCGCATCTAGAAACCCATTCAACCCAAGAACTAATTGCAGGAATAGAGACGGAACCATGTATAATCTCTGCCACTGCTGCATCCTCACACCCGAGTAATAGCAATGGACCAGGGTGGGTAAACTAATCTCGTGGAACATTGCTGGATTGCGTTCCAGGCTGGAGTCTACGGAATGGTTAACATTCATCAATGAATTTGATGTATGTATCTTCCAGGAGACTTGGCTGTGTGAACCGCATTTTGTCCAGGGCTATTTAAATTATTTTGTCCCGGCAATTAAAGGGCCGAAGGGTCGACCGATGGGAGGTTTGGTTATTTGGGTCCGGCAGAGTTTAACACTTACGATCAAAGAGGTACCCACCAGAAGTAACGACATCCAGCTCATTAGAGTCGATTTGGGCTCTCTGGGTTGGTTGGACATTTACAATATTTATGCTATGGGTAATAAGGGTGGGAGGTCCCAAGTTATAGCGGATTTGGATAAGCTCTTAGAAATTAATTCTGTAAATAATAATATACTTATAGCTGGTGACTTAAATCTAACCATCGAGCCCTTGGTTGCCCACGATCAGTATCCTGGGGATGAGGAAGACAGGCAATGGGGTGTTCCCAAATTGGATTTGAAACCTATAACTAGATGGACTGAGGATGTTATATGTCTAAATGCGATCTGTTGTGAAAGGGGATTAAGGGCACTAAACGGGAGAACTGTGAGTGACAAGACAGGGGCTAATACTTTTGATAATGGGCGATATAGCAGTAGGATCAATTATGTCTTATGTAATATGAAGCTGTGGAAACTCGTAGATGATATGGAGGTTAGGGGGAGAATCGAAAGTGACCACAATACCCTGTGTGTGGTGCATAAATGGTGGGAAACAGAAGCAACAGACAGGGATGTAATTGTGGATTGTCTGCCTACATGTCTCCTCTCAAATGATCTTCGTAGGCTCAAATGGGTGCATGTTATGGCGAACCAACAGGCCTTGGATAACATTGGGGAAGAGGCTGATAAAGCCATACAGGCCCTTGAGCAAATGAGTAAATCAGTAGATGGTTTGATGGAAGTAACAAAACTTCATGATAATCTCTTTTCGGTCATTAGGGATCATTTTCTGAAACCAGTAAAGAGGAACATTGATGCAACCCCTCAAATGCTTAAATGGTACAACACCGAATGTAGGAATGCCAGACTTGCCCTAGGCACTGCTATTAAAGGAAGGCCATTCGCACTGTCAGAAAGGAGTATTAGAGGTGCATATTAAGGGCCAAGAAACTGTGGGATGATCAGCACTGGCAAGACCTAAAGGAAGCCAGTGACAGTAAAGATTCCAGGAAATTCTGGAATATAGTTAAGTGGGGTGGGGGGGGGCAATCTGACCCTCCTGAAAATAATGTTTCGCAGGAGGACTGGGTGAATTATTTTAAACCGCAATTACCCGCAATCAGTTGGATAATTCACTAGTAGATCTTAGGCCAGTTTTTTATAAAGGTAACTTTTTCAATATTGATGAAGTTTCAATGGCCCTAAGTACAGTGGCAAGTGGTAGAGCCCCGGGACTTGAGGGGGTCCCTGCGGATGTTTTTCTTAATGACAAAGAACGCTGGGGCAAGTATGTCTTGCTTCTTGCTAATGCTGTGGCCCAGGGAGTTCCAGTCCCGGAATCATGGCAGGGCGCAATGATAATACCAGTTTTTAAGAAAGGAGATAAATCGCAACCTGGTAATTATAGGCCCATAAGCCTTATCGATACTATCCAAAAGGTGGTGGGGAGGATGGTTGTGAATAGGGTACTTGATTGGGCTGAAGAGACTAGTGCTTTGTCACCCTTTCAAGTAGGGTTTCGGAAATGTTCACCAGCACGATAGATCAGGTTTTTCGATTTACCCTTCTGCAATGGAAGACTGTGCTGCTGGGCAAAGGCAGTCTGTATGCGGCATTTGTCGATTTACGCGCTGCCTTTGACCTAGTCCCCAGATCTCAGTTATGGACAGTTTTAAAAAATCTGGGCTCACCCTTAGATCTGTTAACACTACTGATGAGGTTGAATGAAGCAAACTTCGCCAAGATACAGTGGGGAGGGCATGGATCGGTTATCTCTGATTTCCCGGTGCAGCGAGGTGTTCGCCAAGGCTGCTCGATGGCACCTACGCTTTTTACGTTGTATATCAATGGTGTTGTCACGCGTATGTTATCTGCAAACACGGATGCTCCTACTTTGGCTGGCATTAAGACACCAATTTTAATGTTTGCAGATGACACGCTAATTTTATCAAAGACCCCGAGTGGTCTGCAGCATGCCCTATCTCTTTTTGATAAATTTTGTGTGGACCATGGTTTGGAAGTTAATGTAGCTAAAACCAAGCTCATGGTTTTTAATCCTCATCGTAGTTTTAAAAGCAAGATCATTATGAACGGACACCCACTAGAGGTGGTCAGTGCTTTTACGTATTTAGGGATTCTTGTGGGAAAGGACAATAGATGGACACAACACATAGATATGGCGGTACTAAGGCACAGGCAACTTGCAGGAGCCCTTAAATTGGAGCATAATAGATCCTTGACTAAGCCAATAAAGCCGGTACTCCAGGTGTATGAGGCTAAGGCTCTCAGCTCAGCGCTTTACGGTGCTGAGCTGTGGGGGTTTGAGAAACTGAAGCCTCTGATAATTTCGGAAAACAAGTTTTTCCGAGGTATCACCGGACTTCCTGTGAGTACTCCCGTGCTCCCTTTGAGGTATGACCCCGGAAGGAAGACTATTGTGGATCTAGCAAGGCTACGACCGATTTTATATTGGCGGAGGCTCTGGACTACTCCAGAGCTCCGACATTATGCGGTAGGATTCCTGGACATTATTAAATCTGATGTTTTTCACAAAGTAAGTTGGCTGAATGAACTTAGAGACACCTTAGTTGGCCTAGGTTTGCAAATGCAATGGGAAAATCCGCAGACAGCACCATTTCCATAAAAAACGGGTCTAAAGGAAAATTATTGGGAGAAGGTGGCTCTCCGAAATTGGAGCGGTGCTGACTCCTCGCCTTTGGCCGGAGGTTTCTTAGAGGCAAAGCTTAATCCCTGTTTAGAACCTTACTGGGATGTAATTACTAAACCAGGGGACAGGAAGCTCTTTTTCCAACTTAGAGCAGGTTCCCTTCCCCTTAGGTCTCTGACTGGCAGGTGGGGCATTCCGACTAATAGTAACTGCCCTGCATGCAGAGATCATAAGGAGACTATTGGCCACTTCTTATTTGCCTGCCCGGCCTACGAATCTTCAAGGCGAGCCTGGTTAACCCCTCTGTGTAAGACCTTAGGTACTACTAGTAGTTCAGAAGCTCTAAGAATCATACGCACTAGCACTTTAATCCCGATTTCAGTAGCTACCGCTAAATACTTAGGCTGGGCATGGGTGGTCATATTGAAGCTTTTGGATATTGATCGTTGATTGTGTTCTTTTGTAAAGGAATATTGGATTTGTTAATCAATGTATAAAATTAGTATTTATAATTTATAAGTCGTTTGTAAATAGCAATTGAGATGAATTTTACCTTTTGAACTGTGTTTTTATCAATCTGTTTGTAAATTATATTTTAATTTCATTTTTTAAATGTTATGTATCCTTGAATTATATGGAATTCTCAATGCTTTTATGAGTGAACCTCGAATAAAGCTAAATTTCACTTGACTTGACTTGAAAATGTAAGTTTATTTAGATCATTGATCTTTAAACCACAAAGAATACACATTTATTTTTAAATACTTAAAATAATTACAAAAACCGAATATCGTTTCCATAAGTACTATGAAGTTCCATATCCTCCATCATAGTTATATTAAAACCAATTTCATACAGCAATAAAATACATTCCAACATCCTAAGGGTAGATCGACTTCACTAAAACCTGTTTTAAAATATTAAAAGAATACAACTCAGCCGTTTCCAGAACCTTAACAAGTCTACTTGTACCTGGACATCCCACGAAGTCACATATAGCTCTAACCTAATTGACTGTAACATTGATGAGCTAGGTAATGACAATAGTGCTTTTAAACATTTCCCCTCTTCTCTGTTCCAGGCACTTTCCCTCCTAAGCAAAATATTTCTGCACCATATTGCATTTGTGGGGGGATCATTGCATTGAATGCCTTCAACAGTGGTCTGTGGGACATATCACCATAGCTACTATTGAAAATGTTCAGCCTGCAAACTGAAGCTAGGGCTTTAACTTTCTGGGCCTCCAGGTGCGTAGTTCATTTTAGAAACTTGTTGAACCATATCCCAAGATATTTATAATGGTTAACAATTTCTAATTCCATTTGCCCCAAAGTCCAATTAAATTTTTGAATTCTCTTACTGAAGCACAGGATTTTTGTTTTATCCATATTCACTGTAAGGCGTTTAGATGCACAACATATATTGAACGCACTTAACTTTCTTTGCAGACCCAACTCCATTTGGTCTAAAATTACTAAATTGTCAGCAACAGCAAACAGGATATATGCTTCCCACTAACTTTTGGGCTTGCACTTCTATCGGTCATCAAGAAAGATGGTAGGTCTGCGAGAAATATCGAAAATAAAAGTGGGGCTAGAACGCAACCCTGTCTAAGGCCATTGTTTATAGCTATTTCCGGGGTCAAACCCCCTCTTATATCTTTAATAACCTGTGTCCAGTTCTGTTCATGCAACACTTGAATTATTGCTAGGAGCTTCTCCGGAATATTATACCTTCTTAATGTTTCCCAAAGGCACTCCCTATCCACAAGTTCGAATGCTGCACGGAAATCAACAAAGCAGCAGTATAATCTGCCCTGCTGTTCCATAGATTTACGTGCTAATGCCCATAGGGCAAAGCAATGATCTATAGTTGAGTGCCCCTCTTTGAATCCTCCTTGTTCGACCGGTACGATCGAATGTGAATCCACCAGTCTTTTAATCTGCCCAAAATTATTTTCGAAAATACTTTCACTCCAATATCTTGCAGATTAATTAATCTATAGTTCTTAGGATCGTTCCTATCACCTTTCTTGTGCAGAGGCCTAATAACGGCCCCCCTCCAGGATTTTGGAATAGATCCTGACTCCAAAACAGCTAAGAACATCTTGGAAAGAAATTGTGCCCACCAGTCTAGCTGAGTTTTAATTATGACAGCAGGCAAATTATCTGGCCCAGCAGCTTGAGTTAGATTTAGCTTCCTAATTATTTCCTTCACTTTTCCTACTGAGAAGGATGGAATTAGCTCTTTTACCTCCATTCCTTTGAGGACCCTACCCTTCCTTATTACTGGCACTTTACTAGCCATATATAATTGACCTAAATGCTCCTCCCATGCATCCTCGTCGACTACACAGCTGAGGTTCCGTGAATTCTGAACCCGTGTTTTAAATGTCATGGTTCCGTTACGATTTTGGTAACAATGAACCGTAACCAATGAGTTCGGCAAGTACGAGTGTTTTCGCCATGTTACACACAAGGATTCGCAGTTTATTTGAAGATTCTGCTTCGAACCATAGTTATCATTCTGTGTAAGGCAGCCATTCTGTGGTTGGCCTCACATAGGCCGATGACTGCGGCCGAACAAGTCTTTAAGACTCGTGTAGTTTTCCTGGGGTTTGTGCTGACTTTTACATGACCCGAAGTGAACTGACCTTGTTGCCTGAAGCCGACCTTGCTGAGCCAGTTCTTGCCCGCCAGCTGATCAAAACTAAAATCAGAGCGCAGGGCATCGTAAAGTTTTACTACACACAAATATGCCTTATCCTACTGTTACCTGTTTCTGTTCCTTTCTTTATGGTCTATTTATGATATGGGTTGTGGCCTCTTTTATTATGGATTCATTCGGGCTGTCTAGAGAAGAATGTTGGGTTTGTCCGATGATTGATCATGGGCAGGGCAACTGAAAAGTGTGTTTTACTGTCATGCCATACTTTTGGTGTGGATACATGTGATTGGACAGTTTGTAAATATTAGGTGTTCTGTCTGGAATGTGATTTTTGGCATAAAAAGGGATGACTTGCTTCTTAAGAGTGAGCAGTCTCCTGAGAACTCATACCGTGATGATTTCTAGGATTTCTGTTACTGGCTGCAGTCAATAAATTCGATCTTTGACGTCACCACGAAGAGTCCCGTGTCTCTGTACTGAATTCTAAGACAGGTGAACCCGAAGACTTTGGGCGTGCCCCTGGCACCGCCGGGTCCTAAATAACCCGGTTCTTCAGTTGGCGCCCAACGTGGGGCGACATCAAGTGGCACCGGTCCAAGCCTGAGGATTGTGAGGAGCTTCGTGAGAAAATTCCGGAAGAGGGCCCTCACTCCATCGACCCGGTATGTCGAACGTGGACTGAAGGTCTTTTCTGCGAGGTTTCCCGCTATCTAGACGGCTACGAAGGACCGCTGCCCTGACTGCCGCCCTGTCTTGGACCCCCTTTGTGCAGCTTTGTAAGGCGAGACGATAGACGGGTCTTCTGGTGACGTGACTGATACCTTAGTTAAGTATACGTGGGTCGCTCCCAGTTCTTTGTTGTTCTTTTGTTTTTTGGTTCTTTGAATACTTAGTTTTTGGTTCTTTGATTTGGGTATTGCAATTTCCAAAGCCGAGGGACTCGTATATTTGCGAGACTATCGTTGCAGATAATCCCTTGAAGTTTGAAGCTAGATTAGTGAGCGAAGATGCCTAGTCTTAGCAAAATTAGGGGAATATTCTGATGTGGTTGTAACAAGGATTCCCGATTGGAGGATTCCTGTCCGATACCTCCAGTTGGAACGCCGACTTATGAACTTTATTCTAAACACGGCGTGGGCCCCATTACGTTCAATTAAGTATGGGTCCGCTATACCAGAAAAGATGGGGTTTTATGATGGCCCCAATATGGTAGTTTTGATACTGAGATTTTGGATGACTTAGAAACGAAATTGTTTAGAAAGAAAGCCCGGCCGGCGATGTTTGACTCCTTTCGACTTTGGCGTAAAGAAGCCAGACAACGAGAAATCAAACAAGCTAAAAAAGATAAGAGAGAAAAGGTGTTGTCGATAATGCAAGCTGCCAGGCAGTTTAAAGATGACGAAGAAGATAGAGCAATTGAGGTATCTGTTAGGCAACATAATATGGCTATTGATAAATGTTACCCAGCATTGCCACCTATTCTTGAGAAGGCAACACAGGACCCTGAAAAGGACCCTTTAATATTGCATCTATTGAGGTTACCACCCCCTTATGCACAGAACGCTACGTCACCTCCTCCACCTCCAGTAGTTCTACCTCCAGTAGTTCCACCCCCTGGTCCTGCTCAACCGCCAGTCCCTCCTCAGTTAGTCTCTCCTCCTACGGTGCAGCCTCCTCCGGGGCCATCGACTTTGCTATCAGTTCCGCCTCAAACTTCTTCGTCTTACTCTCCTGTACCTTTGATTTCTCTTCCTACTACTGCTACGTTTCTATCACCTCAAAATACTTTGTCTCCCGTCCTTATGACAGCTTCTCCTTCTGCTCAACAAAGAATGACCGAAACTGTTACTGGTTTTTTGTCTCTTTTCTTTGGGTCGTCAAGTATGACACCAGTTTCTGCGCATAAACAACTGCGTAGTCAGTTACCTAGTCCCGAAGAGCGGACAGTGTTGGATCTCCTGGTTCGCAGGTGGATTTCGAATGTTTCGAGGTAAAATTTAGAGTCAGTTATGGATGTCTTCCTGCAGTGGGAAGCACCCAAACAGAGATATGTGTTTGATGTAATGTGTACTTTCCTCCGTGAGGAATGGGCAGATAATGATTTGGGTTCAGTCCCGGTAGAGTTGCTAAATGTCCAGTCTGAGTTTGCGAAAGGGACGATAGTGGGTCCCGGGATTGAGGATGCGGTTGCGATGGTTCTTGCGTTTAGGAGCGATTTCCCTTCTCAGCGACTGTTTGAGCCTGATTCCGCAGTTAGGAGAAAAGTACGACAATATCCAATGAGAGAGGTTCCCCCAGCTTGGAGAGAAGGGGACGCAAACGCTAATCTGCCTGTTCTGCCTCATTTTCAGAGAGTATGGGTACATGTGCCATGGAAGAGAGTAGAAGTTTTGGCCCTTAAACAGTCTTTACCTGATCCCCGTAAGAATCCAGCTGGCTATTACAAAGAATTGTCCCAGACAGTTGACGCATGCATCATGAATTTGGCAGAAATTGATATGCTGTTGGGTAATGTAGTACCTCAACCTCTATGGGCAAAGATTCGTCATGAGGATCATGCAATTGAATTAGGTGACTCATGGGTCAATATTGCTGCTGCGGACGCTAGACAAGTTGGTGGTTCTAAGCCTGAGCCTCTAGTGGCAGATCTACCTGGCAGAATTATAGATCTTATGAAAACAATGATGCCAGCGTTACGAGTAAATTGGGACAAGTTAGCAGCATGTAAGCAGAAGAAGGACGAAAGTGTATCTGACTTCTTCACTAGATTTGAAGAGACATTGATCGACCATAGTGGTCAGGATATGAGTACGGAAGGTGGGAAAAGATTGTTCGTAGATAAGTTTGTCTTCAACTTACTTCCTGAACTGTGTAATAAGTTGAAAGATTCTGAGAGTTCTTGGGCTGTTTCCTCGTCTGCCCAGATATTGGCGACTGCACAGTATTACGAGAATAGGGATAAGGACGAGAAAGAAAGAGTAGAGAAAAAGACGAAAGACTTAAAGACAAAGGTTCTTTTGCAGCAGGCGTATCCGCCTCACTCGAATCAGCAAGAATCACAGCAACGCCCACAGTTTCAACAACCTCCATCGTTTCAGAGACCGCAACAGACGGCTGGGTATTTTCCTCCAAGACCTCCTTTGGGCTTGAATCAGTGTGCGTATTGCAGGGAGGAAGGTCATTATAAAAATGAGTGCCCTGTTTTACGACAGCGCGCGAGTGGTATGCCGGCCCCAAGAGGTTGTGGTGGTTTTCAGCAAGTGTTTAGGGGTAGAGGACGTGGTGCGTTTCCTCAGAACGAACGTTCCTTTCCCCCACAAAATTCTATGAATTGTTTTGATCAACAGAAAATTGCGTCTGGTCAGTCGACTCAGTACTATGCTGATGACTATTATGTTGAGGGTGAGAATGCTGACTATAATGATTGCTAGGACAGCCATGGACAAAGAGAGGGAGTAGTGTCGGTTCCAGGAGATCAGAGTGGGCCTTAAGTTGCAGTAGTTACATCAGGTGTGGTAGCGCCTTTCCTTTTGGATACCGGTGCAGCGAAAAGTTCTATCATGCACTCTAAACTCCCTGGCGCACCTTTGTCTGGCTTAACGAATGTTTCGGTAGGATTCTCTGGCGTCCCAGTTCGTAATCCAGTTTCTAGTCCCTTGTTTCTTTCTATAGGGCCTTGTGAATTGGAAGCACCTCTCATTTTAACGACAGGTTGTGGTGAGAATTTGTTGGGTTTGGATTTGTTGAAAAGGTTGAATGCGACATTGCATTGTTCTCCTTCGGGAGTACAGCTCACATTGGGTAAGAAAGTGATCTCTCCGATGTATTTGTCTAAAGATCGGCTTCCACCAGGATTGCGCTCTCTCCCTAACACTCTTTGGGCTACTGGTCCTGATGACGTGGGTCTTTTGGAGATTCCACCTTATGTTGTAACACTCAAAGCGAATGTTAAATTGCCACGTATTCCCCAATACAGGATTTCTAGCGATGGTGAAAGAGCGCTTTTAGCAATCATTTATGATTTAATTGAGAAAGGTGTGATTGAAGAAACGAGAGGTAATGTGTGTAACAGTCCCGTTTTGCCTGTCTTGAAGCGCACTGCTCTTCTCAGCCACCTGTCTACAGGTTTGTGATTGACCTTCGAGAGGTTAATAAAATTGTCGTGCCACAGTTTCCGGTTGTCCCAGACATTACTGCTTTGCTGACTATGATTCCTGCTTCAGCTGCCTGGTTTTCGGTTATAGATCTGAAGAATGCTTTCTTCAGTATCCCAATCGCTGAGGAGAGCAGAGATATTTTTGGCTTCTCTTTAGGAGGCCGAAGCTTCCGGTTTAAACACGCTCCTCAAGGCTATTGCGAAAGTCCTTCCATTTATAGCCAGGCTTTGAAAATACTCCCGACTACAGTAAGCCTTTTACACTCTACGTCCACGAGAGAGAGGGTTGTGCATTGTCAGTTCTGACTCAACAATTCGGTGATAAGCAGCGTCCATGTGCGTATTTCTCGTCGACTTTAGATCCGGTAGCTAGAGCATTGCCAAGTTGCTTAAGAGCTACAGCGGTTGCGGCTGTTTCTATCCGACAGTCTGCTGGATTGATGATGGATAACACGTTGGTTGTGATGGTTCCACATGCAGTGGATACTTTGTTAAATAGAACCAAGACTCAGCACCTTACTAGTGCGAGATTGTCGGGCTATGAGTTGACGCTTTTGGCTAGTCATATACACATCAAGCGGTGTAATGTATTGAATCCAGCGACCATGTTGCCGATTTCTGTGGACACAGATGGTCAGGAACAGCATGATTGTTTTCTTAGGACGGAGGAGGAAACAAAGGGGAGAATCGATTTGAAAGATACTCCTCTTGCGGATCCTGATGGTACGCTATGGGTTGATGGGCCATGCTACAAGCTCCCAAATGGTGATACGACCGCAGCATATGCCGTGACGACATTAAGTACGATTGTTGAAACAGCACGAGTGAGCTATAGTTTGGTGCAAGCAGCAGAATTGATTGCATTAACGAGAGCGTGTAGTTTATATGAGGGAAAGAGAGTGAATGTGTATACTGATAGCCAGTACGTGTTTGGTGTAGCACACAGTTTTGGACGCTTGTGGAAAGAAAGAGGATTTCTCACATCGCATGGGACTAAGATCCAACAAGGGCAGTTGGTGAATGAGCTACTGGAGTCACTTACTTTGCCGAAGCAAGTTGCGATTGTGAAGTGTAGTGCTCACCGGAAGGTTACGGATGATGTTGGTCGTGGCAATGCGTTTGAGGATGAAGTCGCGAAAGAAACAGCAAAAAATGTGATGAGTCGAATGTATGTTGCAGGCCCTGCGAGATGGATTGGTGCAGCTGGAATGTGTGAAGATACGATTGAGAGTGTGAAATCAATCCAGGCTGAAGCCACTGAAAATGAAAAGAGTGTGTGGAGGGAAACTACAGGTAGATTGGATTCAACTGGTTGTTGGGTTGAGTTATCAGAACACCAAAGATGGATGTTGCCGGATGCATATGTGCTTGCGGTGGTTACGATGGCACATGGGTTGTCTCACATTAGTGCGAAAGGAATTTGTAAATTGTTGGCTCCAGTATGGCAGAATGCTGGAATTTCTAAATGTGCTGAGAATGTGGTCAAGAATTGTATGGTTTGTTTGATGTATAATCCAGGTAAGGGAACTCCAACTCCAGCTGGTCACTTTGCGCCTCTGACGTATCCGTTCGAGGTTCTGCAATTGGATTTTATCCACATGGAAAGATGCAACAATCTGAAATACGTCCTTGTAGTTGTTTGTGCCTTTTCTAGATGGGTAGAGGCATACCCCCTAAAAGACAATACGGCCTCGTCCACAGCTAAAATCTTGCTCAAAGAATATTTCCCTAGGTTTGGGTTGCCAAGAATGGTGTGGAGTGATAATGGAAGTGAGTTTGTGGGGAAGATCATGAAGAGAGTGTGTGAGGGTTTGAGCATAAGACAAAAATTCCATGCTGTGAATCATCCCCAATCAGCTGGATTAGTGGAATGTTACAATGGCACTTTGAAGCTAAAATTAGCCAAAATTCAGGCGAGTTCTGGTCTCCAATGGCCCGATGCTTTGCCGTTGGCACTTTTGTCAACTAGAACTACAGTGCATTCCCGAATCGGACTTAGTCCGTATGAAATTGTCTTTGGTCGACCGGCAAATGTGTGGGGAGTGCCGAGACCAACAAAATTTAGTGATATTGACTATCCTGTGTTGGTGGACTATTTGTATGACCTGACGGCTAAATTGCGCGTCTTGCATCAACAGGTTCACGATAACCTATCACCAGCCTCTGTGGACCCAGGTCACACCATCGATCCTGGTGACTGGGTTCTCGTGAAAAATTTTCAACGGACTAAGAACGACCAGACTCGCTGGACGGGCGCTCATCAGGTGTTGCTGTCTACAAGAACCTCTGTAAAGGTCTTTGGGAAGAAAAATTGGATCCACGGCGTACACTGTAAGAGGGTACCTTTACCTCTGCCGTACGACCAGTGGATCCTTGACGGTATTGCAGACACCGAGACCGAAAGGTTGCCAAGGTTCACACCGTTCAGCGACGCTGAGTTAGTATGGAGAGGGACTGAGAAAGAAGACGATGATGTCTTACAAGCAGCTGTGCCTTCATCTTTGAGATTGGACACCACCGAGCCTGAACTGCTATTTCAGAACCAGACAGAGCTTGGTAAAAACCGTTATAATCTACGACCTAGAAATAATGGACTAATAAAGAGAAAATAATTCCTTTTTGATTTTAGAACTGCACTCTCTCAGCCAAAAAAAACTGTTTTGATCTTTTTTCCTTTTTTCCAACCGCCATCCGGGTTCAGCTGTAGGGTCGCGGTGTAAAGTCTTGGGATTGCAGCCGTGTAGACACAAGGTCGACGGTCCTGGTTGGTCTTAGGGCGTTCCCTGGTTTGACAGACGCACTCCTGAGCAGAAGAAAACCAACCGCCGCGAACAGCCCAGTTAGAGGATGGAGTTTTTTGGGTTCGAAAGAGCTGCTGAGAAAATGAACTTTAAGATGAAACTATGTACAATAATGCATAACAAGTACTTTCTGATTACATGTGTTCTGATGTTTTTTAGCATGACGTTGACTTTGGTGGGTTGGATTGTCTTTTCTACTCAATTAACTTCTGTACCCGTTTCTCAACCTACAACTTTTCCTACTACTACTTCTTTGCATTCTTTTCATATCTTACCCGAACACGAGCAGATTAGAAGGTCAGAGTTTGTACATAACACATTCATACAGCTCCTGCACCAACACCAGTTGGTAGTGAACATTACTAATTGTTGGGTGTGTGGTCTTATGCCACATACTACAGATAGAGTTGTTCCCTATCTGATCCTACCGTTTAGTCAGAATGGGTCGCTATGGGCTTTTCAGACGATGTTCATTTTTGCCCTGGAAGTCTATCCCCTGCATTCCATGAGAGATAACTTGAACAATCAAGCCTTGGTGAAGGGAGTTATGAATATGAGCAGAGATATCGATACGTACAGGACTATTCCCAGGGAAGAGTTATCGGCTTATGTTGGATGCAGAACGCCTCGGCACAACTCATCCTGGACATCCCCCGTCGCAACCACATCTCCGGACACCTGAGAGACCTGCACTGGCTCCCGGTCAACAAGAGAATCACCTTCCGTCTCCTCACCCACGCACACAAAGCCCTGCACAACCAAGGCCCAGGATACCTCAACAGCCGCCTCAACTTCTACGCTCCCAAACGCAAGCTTCGATCGACCGGCCACGCCCTCGCCGCCGTCCCCCGCATCCGAAGAACCACCACAGGGGGAAAGTTCTTCTCCTACCTCACCGCCAAGACTTGGAACTCCCTCCCGACCCACCTCCGCCTGACCCAGGACCACCTCACCTTCAGGAAGCAGCTCAAGACCTGGCTGTTCGAGCAGTAGCAGACCCCCCCCCTAGCGCCTTGAGACCCTCCGGGTGAGTAGTGCGCTATACAAATGCTTTGATTGATTGATTGATTGATTGATTGATTGATTGATGGAACACAACAGGATACAGTGTTAGTCTGAATGAAAGGCAGAAACGAAAGAGGTCACCTCCGATTTGGGTCGTACCCCACCGAGGTCAATTTTGTCTGCAAGGTAATGGCAAAAATACGAGAGCTCAGCTGGGGAAGAGTGTTTGTACTCAGACGTATGTTTTTACGTCTCAATCTACCCCGCCGTTTCTGGCAGCTAAGGGCACGTATTTTGTTTGTCACAACAGAGCATATACATGGTTGCCCCCTGATTTTTCAGGAACGTGTTACGTTGGATACTTGTTGCCTCTTACGTATACTGCTGCTGCAGATTACCACAAGACAAGAGTTGTCAGAGGTGTTTTCGATCGGGAAGATACCGCTGGACAGGAAGTGGGAGACTTCTTTAAGGGTTTCTTGCCGTTTTGGGGACCTATGGCTAACAGTAGAGGCTTACGACAATTGACGAAAGTGGTTGAATCCACCATAAACAAAACTGCCGGTGCCCTTAGTAATCTGACAGCTGAGCTTCAGGCGGATCGCCTTATGACGTTACAGAATCGTATGGTTTTAGACGTCATACTCGCAGATCGAGGTGGAGTATGTAAAGTGATCCAATCGAGTTGCTGCGTTTCTATCCCAGATAATGCTCCGACAGTATACAAGGCCATTTCCAAGTTGCATAAGATCTCCAAGTCTATACTTGTGGACAAAGGAGATTGGTCGTTAACTGGATGGTTTTGGGAACTATTATCCGTTTGGGGATGGAAGCTTCTGATGATCATTGGTGCAGCTCTAGCGGTTCTTTTCTCGTGTTGTCTTTGTATACAGTGCTGTCCTGCCATATATGGCCTTTGTGCTACTACATGTATCAGGAGAACGCCTGTCTCGAGAGATACACTGAGAAACAGGATAATGCTTCAACAACATCTTGGTGATCTGATGAGAATTGACATCGACTCAGATATAGACTGACTAATTGCCTATGTAAGGGCAAAAGGAGGGGCTGGGGTTCCGTGAATTCTGAACCCGTGTTTTAAATGTCATGGTTCCGTTACGATTTTGGTAACAATGAACCGTAACCGATGAGTTCGGCAAGTACGAGTGATTTCGCCATGTTACACAAAAGGATTCGCAGTTTATTTGAAGATTCTGCTTCGAACCATAGTTATCGTTCTGTGTAAGGCAGCCATTCTGTGCTTGCCCTCACATAGGCCGATGACCGCTGCTGAACAAGTCTTTAAGACTCGTGTCGTTTTGCTGGGGTTTGTGCTGACTTTTACATGACCCGAAGTGAACTGACCTCGTTGCCTGAAGCCGACCTTGCTGAGCCAGTTCTTGCCCGCTAGCTGATCAAAACTAAAATCAGAGTGCAGGGCATCATAAAGTTTTACTACACACAAATATGCCTTATCCTACTGTTACCTGTTTCTGTTCCTTTCTTTATGGTCTATTTATGATATGGGTTGTGGCCTCTTTTATTATGGGTTCATTCGGGCTGTCTAGAGGAGAATGTTGGGTTTGTCCGATGATTGATCATGGGCCGGACAACTGAAAAGTGGGTTTTACTGTCATGCGATACTTTTGGTGTGGATACATGTGATTGGACAGTTTGTAAATATTAGATGTTCTGTCTGGAATGTGATTTTTGGCATAAAAAGGGATGACTTGCTTCGTAAGAGTGAGCAGTCTCCTAAGAACGCATACCGTGATGATTTCTAGGATTTCTGTTACTGGCTGCAGTCAATAAATTCGATCTTTGACGTCACCACGAAGAGTCCGTGTCTCTGTACTGAATTCTAAGACAGGTGAACCCGAAGACTTTGGGCGTGCCCCTGGCGCTGCCGGGTCCTAAATAACCCGGTTCTTCAGAGCTCAGGGTTACTGGAGTCCGACCTGAGGCATCCTGGATCAACTTCCAGAACCCTTTCACATTTTTTGTTTCCATTGTTTCCAGTAAATTCTCCCAGCATTTTTCTTTAAAAATTCTCTTCTTAGTCCTTACCAGCATTTTATATTCTTTCCTTAAATTATTTAGTTCAGTTAGCCCCTCCTGATCATACCTTAACAGTAGGGACCTTTCTACTCTCCTTATTATCCTTTTTTTCCCCTGCACACAGGATTGAACCAACTAGCTTGCTTTCTAAGAGGTGATATTTTGTTTTTAACTTCAGTTTCATTCCTTTTCAGGTCAACTCTAAGACATTGTACAATCTGCCTTATTTTTTCCTCAAACCATGAAACCTTCCGATCAGTAACTTCCTTCAAGATTACATTCTGTTGGAAGCTTGCTAATGTAGCCAGACATTCATCTGTTAATTTTGTAGTCAGACGTTTTGTATATAGTCTGGGGAAGAACTCTTTCACTACATTTTAAGGGCCCCCTCGTTAATTCGTAATATAGGGCATTATGGTCACTTTCCTCTCGCTGGGTTACCATGGATTTTTTTACCCTATCAAAATTCCCTGCGTTCACGAACACATAGTCTATGGGGCAGTGTTGGTTACCTTTTCTAAACGTCTGCTTTGCCGGACGATCAGAGTCCACCCTGCCATTTACACTGATTAACCCCTTTGAACCCAAGAATTTCCCTAAAGCTTCATCTTGTTTAGTCCTAGTACAAGTGGGGAATAGTGCTGGAATTAACTCAAATGCTTTTACAATTTCTTTTAGCCAGGGATCTCGTTTTTTAGGTTGAATTTGTAGTTGAAATCCCCCGTAATAATTAGCAGATCATTCCCATATTTATCACACACCGAGTTCATTTCCTCCTTAAACAGAGCCATTTCCTTTTCATACTCCTCTTGAGACCCCCATTGTATGTATGTATTCACCAGAATCAGTCGTTCATTTGGCCTTTCAGAGACACGCAGGGTTAGCTCACTGACAAACACCCATTTACAGGTTGTAGTTATAGACTTCACTTTTTTTTACCATTCTAGTAGACATAAGTTCATAATCCCCCCGGAAGGACGACCACATTTTTTTTTCACTAGCAGGTTTATGATGTTGCAAAAAATCTTTTGAATGCCTGGGTGTTGTCGCATAGCCAAGTTTCCTGCAGACAGATACTATCTGCCTGCTGGGAGGCAGATTTTATGCTCTCAATCTTTACTTGCCCTATCAGCCCATTTATATTCCATGAAATAACTTTTGTGCTATGCGACAACCCACCTCCCTAATCATTCTCACTAAGGCTACCAGACTTGTTCATACCCCATACGGGTGTACTTGTGGGTTTTCTACTAAACTCCAATTTCCCCAGTTATATCTTAGCCCGGGGTTCTCTACAACTATATTAATATTAACTCTTTTCCCATGTGCCCCTGCTATCATTCTTACCTGCCTTCTCCCCAAGCCCGCATGGCAATTCAAAAAGGCACTATCTGGTTGGTTTTCTCTGTCCACTTCAATTTCTGTTATTAATCTTCTTCCTTCCTTAAATATTTCTTTTTCGGCTTTAAGAATTGCTTTTTTACCAACCCTGAGTAAACTTCGACTTTTGCAACTTCTGTGCCTTTATTATTCAAACTGAATCCTACCTGTCTCAAGTCTTTTGTCTCAATTTCCTGCCGGCTAGGGCATTTTGAGAAAGCAAAAAGGAGTTTTGAACGATTAAGTGG
This sequence comes from Lissotriton helveticus, assembly GCF_964261635.1. NCBI lineage: Eukaryota > Metazoa > Chordata > Amphibia > Caudata > Salamandridae > Lissotriton > Lissotriton helveticus. The sequence continues at coordinate 1,308,078,764 of NC_136061.1, forward strand.
GATAATCTTTCTTAACTTTTTCCTCCCCTTCTCTACTTCAGAGGGTTCAAAGTATATCCATTTTTTATCACCTGAATCTATTACTCTTGCACCCATATTTTTCTTTTCCCTTATATCTTTCTTTAAGGTAGGATTTAAAGGGGTTCTGTGGTTTTACTATCCCTCCCTGATCTCTCCGGGCATTTCTTCTCCTGCAATTTTACTCACTTTGCCACCGTTTTCACTTCGCATTCCACTTTAGGAGGGAATTTTTGATGGGCTCTTTTCCCCCGGGTTGCCACTTGTCTATTAGTTTGGGAACTCTCTGTCACCCTAATTGACCTCTTATTCAGAAGGGGTGTCCCTCTTTCATGTTCTAATTCACAGGGATTTGTTCCCTTCTCCCCACCTTTCTTTAGGCCTTTTTGTTTCGTTTGTCTTTTTAGATGAATCCTTGAGCTAGTTCCCCTATACCAAGGGTGTTCCCCCGTCTCCTGATTAACATTGGACATCTAGAGATATAGACATCGTGACAGTTATTCATTTGCCCAGTGTCCCAGGGGGGGTTGCTCAGCTGGTACCTGCCTTTCTACTAAAGCAGATCTCGGGGTAAACACAAAGGTTGGCTCTTTCAGTAGTGATTTCAACGAGGGTTTTATTGGTATATAGGTTTTCCTCTGCATACCAATCACAGTGTTCAGGGAGGGGAATATAAGTCTCTTTACGGGGAACAAACACAAAGTCTCTGGTACTTCAGGAGGTGTAGTCCGTGCTTTAGACTGACTCTGGGGAAGGGTCCGGTCTCAACGGTTCCTCCTTCGCTGGCGTCTTCCTCGTCAGCACCGCAGGGGACCCAGAAAGCAAACAAAGGACAAATATCGGGTTACTGGGGCGTCCCGTATAAACAGTGGAGGGTAGGGGAGGTGAAGGAAACCAAGTGTCAGTGAACTGTACAAACGTCACGTAGTGCTCTCAGTGCTCGTGAAGGGAGGGGCACCTGGGACGCTAAATACACTCGGCAGAGGTTGTTACTCGGTAGGGCTACTCCGACCCACCCACTCCGCAACTCTGCCCCGTACCTTGTTAAGCCACGTTCCTCCCTCGGGACCGTGGCGGGGCGATGCACTGAAACGTTGGCCTCCAGGCTTGTAGAATTCCGCTGGGCTCGTCTGCTCTCCGTCCTCCTCCTGATTCACCCTCGCGTTGCTCCGGCTTCTCTCCACACCGTCTACCTCCAGGGAAACGCCGTCCATCGAGGATGAGATACTTCCGCCTTTTGACGTAGCGCCGTGGAAAGGGGGCAGAGCTACGCCGTCCTCGTCGTTCCATTTAAAGGCACCACGTCCCTTTTCCGGGGGTATCCAGCAATCGTCCTGTTTCTCTCGCCACTCGTTCTCGGGCAGCTGTAGGGACAATGGGCAAGGTGAGAGAGCAGCGGTGGACCACCACTCCGAGTCATTACGGGGTTCACCTGGCACCCCTCCGTCACATACCTCCCCCCCTGGCTTCTCCCGATCGGGGAGAGGAAAGACCCGGGACAGAAAGTCTGCGTTCCCATTGTCTTTGCCTTTGCGATGCTGCACACTGAAAGTATAGGGCTGCAGTGATAGGAACCACCTAAGCACTCTAGGGTTCTGGCTACTGTTCTGGTGGATCCATCTCAAAGGGGCATGGTCCGTATGGAGGACAAATCGAGTGCCTTCTAAATAGTACTTTAACTTATCGATGGCCCACTTGATGGCCAGGGCCTCTTTCTCGATAGTGGAGTAGTGGGACTCGCGTGGAAACAATTTCCGGCTTACATACAGTACCGGGTGTTCAGTCCCGTCCTCCCCAATCTGGGACAATACAGCTCCTATCCCCACATTAGAGGCGTCTGTAGCCAGTATAAAGGCTTTGTTATAGTCAGGAGATAGGAGAACTGGGGCTGTGGTCATAGAGTTCTTTAAGGACTGGAAGGCTCCTACAGATTCCGGGGATGGATTCGTGAACCGTTTGGGCGGGACTTCTTTTCGTAGCAGATCCGTTAGGGGGGCAGCTGTCTCGGCAAAGTTAGGAATGAACCTGCGGTAGTAACCTACCAGTCCTAAAAATGCCCTCATGTCTCTCTTTGAGGCAGGGAACGGCACCTTCTCTATTGCTCTGATCTTTTCGCTTTGGGGAGCGATAACCCCGTCGCCCAATACATATCCCAGGTAGTTGACTTTAGTGAAGGCTGCTCTCGATTTTTTTGCATTAATATGAAGGCCGGCTTTCCTCAATGCTAAGAGGATAGTCTGCAGATGTCTCATGTGTTCACTCCAATCGTGGCTGTGAATAACGATGTCATCCAGGTACGCTGAGCTGAAGGTGGTGTATGGTCGCAGTACCTGGTTCATTAGACGCTGAAAGGTCGCTGGAGCCCCATGAAGGCCAAACGGGAGGACTGTGAATTCATATAAGCCCTCGTCAGTGACAAACGCAGTCTTTTTCATGTCTTCCTCACGAAGAGGCACCTGCCAATACCCCTTCGTGAGGTCAATGGTGGTGATATACCTGGCATCTCCTATCTTCTCCATCAGCTCGTCCACCCGGGGAATCGGATAGGAATCGAAGAGAGACACTGCATTCAGCGCACGGAAATCCATGCAGAATCTCTTCGATCCGTCTGGTTTGGGGATCATGACGATCGGGGATGACCATGGACTCTGGGACGGACGTATCACCCCCAATCGGAGCATCTCACAGACTTCCTTCCTTACGGCTTCACGGCGGGCTGCTGGTATCCTATAAGGCCGTTGTTTCACTATCTTTCCCGGTAAAGTTTCAATCCTGTGTTCTACCAGAGTGGTCCTCCCCGGAGTATCAGAAAACACATCAGAGAAGGGGGCCAGTATGTCCTGCAACTCTTGTTTCTGTTCGTTGGTTAACTCATCATTCACCACAAGCTGCTGTACGGACGACTGGGAAGTCGCTGACGGTATGACCAGCTGGTTGTCTTTAGGAAGTGGTCCCAACCACTCCTTTAGCAGATTAATGTGGTAGGTTTGTGTTTTCTTTGCCGTGATCCTTAACCGGTATGTGGTTTGCCCTATGGCTTCAAGTACTTGATAGGGGCCTTGCCATTCACTCTTGGAACTGTTGCTAATGGAGGGTAGAAGAACTAGAGCCCACTTTCCCACCACGAGCTTGCGTAGCCTTTTCCCCTTGTCATAGTACTTTTTGTTTCTCTCTTGATGGCGGTCCAATGAGGAGTGAGCCAACTCCCTGAGTTTCCCCAGCTTATTTCTCAGTTGTGTCGTATATTCCAGCATTCCTTTCTTCTCTTGTTCTTCCTCTGTTTCCCACATTTCTTTGGTCATCTCTAACAGTGACCGGGGTAGGCGTCCATATAACAATTCAAAGGAAGAACAGCCTAGGCTGCTCTGCTTCTGGGAACGTATTACAAAAAGGGCCAGGGGTAGCAACCGATCCCAGGAGGGTCCTTCTGCGCTCAACATCTTTTTCAAGGTCAGTTTAAGGGTTTGATTGTACCTTTCGACGAGACCATCCGTCTGAGGGTGGTACACGGATGTCTTCAGATGTTTGATGTTCAGGAGTTTGCATACTTCTTTCATTACCTTGGAGGTGAAGGGGGTTCCCTGGTCGGTGAGGACTTCTTTTGGAAATCCTACCCGGGAGAACAACTCAACAAACTTCTCTGAAATGGCTGATGTCGTGGTGGTACGTAAGGGGAAGGCTTCCACAAACCGGGTGGCGTAATCGACCACAACTAAGGCGTACATGTGTCCTCGGGGGGTCTTTGGTAGAGGTCCTATGAGGTCCATGCCGACCCTTTCAAAGGGCGTTCCTATTATGGGCATCCTCTGTAGAGGGGCGGCACTTGGTCTTTGCGAGTTTCTCTTTTGGCAAATCTCACAGGTGGCGCAATAGTCCTGAATGTCCTTGTATATCCCGGGCCAAAAGAAATGTCGAAGAACGACATCCGTGGTTTTCTCCTTGCCTGTATGCCCTGCCGTAAGATGTGCATGAGCAAAGAACAAGACCTGCTCTCTAAAGGACTTTGGAACTAACAATTGAAGATCCCCATCACTCTGGGCTTGGCGGTACAGCAGGTCCTTCTGGATCAAGAACCTGGGATATGTTGGGGCGCGGGTTTCTTCGCTGGCGTGGGCACTTTCCCAGGCGTTATATAATGTCCGGTCCTCTGCCTGCGCAAAGCGGAAACTCTTGTCTATAACCCAAGGTTCAGGGGAAAGGTATGTGGACGGAACGTGGGCTTTGTTAGAGGGAGACGGGGTCAGGGTTTCCCTAAAGAGGGAGAGGAATTCAGGGTTATCTGTCCCCAGAATCATGTCCTCTGGTAGCGAGTCCACCACCCCCACCTTAACCTGGCAAGGCTCTCTCTGGGGCAGGTACAGTGTTAGTTCAGCTACTGGATATGGTTTGACATCGCCATGTACGCAGCGTATGTACACTGTGGCAGGGGCAGAGAACTGTTCCGGCTTAACGAAACGTTCCTGGACCACCGACTGTCGGCACCCGGAATCTAGGAGGGCTTTTACCAGGAGTCCGTTAAGTTTCATACTCACATAAAAGGTGCTACCCAGTTCCGCCGAATACATCACGGTCCTTGGGAGGTAGCCTACTTCCATGGGCTCTTCGGTGTTTTTTTTTCGAGGGCACAGCCTGGCTATGTGGCCCCACTCCCCACATTCGAAACATTGGGGGCCCCTGGTCATGGGGGAGGTCATCCCGGTTGGACGGGGACGCATAGTTTCTGTCCCTATCTTGGGTTTCTTCTCCAGCTTCCCCGGGACTGTCGGTTTGTGTGATTTTTCTGTTTTGTCGGCATCCCATACTATCGTCCGGGGCTGGGCTCTGGCGAACTGTGACGCCATCTCAATGGCTTGGTTAACGTCCAGACTGGCATGTTGACGTAACCATCGCTGGGTTGCATAAGGCAGGGCCTCCATAAATTGCTCCAAGTATACCTTGTTTAGTATTTCTTCCTTGGTACACACCTCAGGTCTTAACCACTTATCGGCGGCCATCCTTAGTCGGAAGAAGAGGGTCTTCGGGTTCTCTCCCGGGGCTCCCCGCTCTTTACGGAATCTCACTCGATAGGCCTCCTGGTCTAGGCCTAAATGGTCAAGGATGACTTCCTTAATTGTTTTATATGCGGTGTTCCCTAAGGGGTTCGCAGCTTGATAGGCCGACTGGGCCTCACCAGTGAGGAGAGGAGCCAAGAAAAAGGGCCACTTTTCTTCGGGCCATCCCATCGCCCGGGCTGCCCTCTCAAAATTGAGGAGGAAGGCGTCGGGATCCTCTCCGGTTAGGTATTTTTGTAGGGCCACCCCCGCGTGATGAGGGGAGACTTGGCGTGCTTCTCCAGTGATGACTTGGGTGGGAGGCGGCACATTCCTAAGGCCTTCGAGCTGGGCGGTAACGGTGGATTTAATCAAATCCCTGTCGGCTTGGGCGGACTGTATTTGTTGTTGCACTGCCCATTCCAACTTCTCCTGGCCTTTAATGATGTGATCAATGAGGGCTTCCATCTCGTTTTGGCAGATGGTTGGTGTTTCTGATCCCTCTTCTGACACCAGTTGTCCCAGGGGGGGTTGCTCAGCTGGTACCTGCCTTTCTACTAAAGCAGATCTCGGGGTAAACACAAAGGTTGGCTCTTTCAGTAGTGATTTAAACGAGGGTTTTATTGGTATATAGGTTTTCCTCTGCATACCAATCACAGTGTTCAGGGAGGGGAATATAAGTCTCTTTACGGGGAACAAACACAAAGTCTCTGGTACTTCAGGAGGTGTAGTCCGTGCTTTAGACTGACTCTGGGGAAGGGTCCGATCTCAATGGTTCCTCCTTCGCTGGCGTCTTCCTCGTCAGCACCGCAGGGGACCCAGAAAGCAAACAAAGGACAAATATCGGGTTACTGGGACGTCCCGTATAAACAGTGGAGGGTAGGGGAGGTGAAGGAAACCAAGTGTCAGTGAACTGTACAAACGTCACGTAGTGCTCTCAGTGCTCGTGAAGGGAGGGGCACCTGGGACGCTAAATACACTCGGCAGCGGATGTTACTCGGTAGGGCTACTCCGACCCACCCACTCCGCAACTCTGCCCCGTACCTTGTTAAGCCACGTTCCTCCCTCGGGACCGTGGCGGGGCGATGAACTGAAACGTTGGCCTCCAGGCTTGTAGAATTCCGCTGGGCTCGTCTGCTCTCCGTCCTCCTCCTGATTCACCCTCGCGTTGCTCCGGCTTCTCTCCACACCGTCTACCTCCAGGGAAACGCCGTCCGTCGAGGATGAGATACTTCCGCCTTTTGACGTAGCGCCGTGGAAAGGGGGCAGAGCTACGCTGTCCTCGTCGTTCCATTTAAAGGCACCACGTCCCTTTTCCGGGGGTATCCAGCAATCGTCCTGTTTCTCTCGCCACTCGTTCTCGGGCAGCTGTAGGGACAATGGGCAAGGTGAGAGAGCAGCGGTGGACCACCACTCCGAGTCATTACGGGGTTCACCTGGCACCCCTCCGTCACACCCAGGTTGCCCATCTCCACCTTGAGAAGGACTGTCAAGTATACGTCTAACCACCGATGGCATTAAACCTATAATGCCTTGTAATTCTCTTACGGTTTGTTTTAAGTACATTTCATGGGAGTTTAGAGTTTTATTATTAGACAATGTCACTTCTAGCAGACCTTACAGGGTTTTTTGCATCAATAACATTATATCCAACATTGAAGCTGAAGAAGATGGAGAAATGTCCAGGCTCAGCGTACTGCCACCCAAATTCTCCAATTTGGGTGGAGAAGTGTGGCTCAATGGTTAGTGCGGCAGACCCTGATGCAGAGGTCTAGCCCGGGACCAGGGTTCAATTCCCCGCCTCGGCGGGTCTTGGGCTCAAAAATTCCACGGACCTGATAATTCTCGCCTCGGTGCCTAGTCCAATCATGGAGTCCCACTCTGCAACTCTGGGCAATAGCTTGCTTAATCTCCACAACGGCCCCCACAACGCTAAGGATGCCTGGCCACCACCTTGGGGGTACCCAGGAGTGGACACCTCACAGGGAAAGCCAGGATGGGTTCCACAGCGGTATTCGTACAAGCGCCTTGAGACCCTTGTGGGTGAGTAGTGCGCTATACAAGTATCAATTTACATTTACATTTACTGTTAAGCTCTAATTCTTCTGTACCCTTGGTACCTTGGGCCATCGATTGCAGCAAGGTTTCCTCTAGTCTAGACCTTATTTCCAAGTCTTCCTGGGCTTGCAGGACTCTTGAGGCATTGCCCTCATATATCTTCTTAAAATGTTTACCTACAAACTCTTTCATTGATTTTGTCACAAGACTTCCCCCTTTTTCACTACCTTGCGATTTGTCGAGTGTCGATTTTATGGCATGACTTGGAGGCCAACATTATGCAAATTCTCCTTTATTGCCACAGCTCAGTAGTAACAATGAAGAGAACATAGAACTTGTGACCATTCTAGATGATGTATATAGCTTATGATTCAAGATCAATGGATAGGGAGGAAAGGAATCTGAGATCCATTCACTTCCCTTGGGTCAATATATTCTAATCATATGAGAAGGATCACTTGTCCTGCATAACATCGGGTATGCGGTATTCGTTCTTTCTAGTCCCAATAAAAACCCTCATGCACGTGGTTTTTTGATGGTAAAGTCAAGCGGTATATCTTGATTCTCCGCTGGCCCTCACACGTGTCTGCATAATCATAGGGTTTGGTTTTGTATGCAGCCTCCACCAGGAGGTATTACCCTTTGTTAGGATCAGTAGTGATCAGAAATTGTGGTTGTGAAAGGGTGTAGTGAAAGTGATTAAAAGTCTCTCTTTTCTAGAAAATGTGTTTTAATAGTTCTGGTTCTAGGAGGCAATAAAAACAAAATAGGTGATTGAGAGTGATTATGACTCTCTCACTCTGTAGTTGTGATCTTAGGTCGACATGTTTCAGCCCTTCTGCGCCAATCGGTCGGTGGGCTTTCTTCAGGACCAGGGTGTGTAGTGTATAGAGACAATTATTGTCTCCATGGGGAGAGGGTACACTGAGGAATTTCCTGATGTGCCCTCAGTGAATAGAACAAGAATTTGTTCCGTTCTTAAAGGTCAAGTTTTACCTGTAAAAATAGAATAAGACACAATAGACAAGGGAAAGGGTAGGGGTTTTCTTTGTAACATAAGACTAGACGACTGGTTTCTAATTACCAGGAACATATAAAAACGCTCTAGGGCGTAGCAACTAAAAAATAGCAATACTTCAACTGACTTCCCTAACTCATGGTCAGGGTCGACTTTCTCAATTTTGGCGATACTGGTTACACTGAAATGGCAAGTAGTCCCTACTCACAGAGCTGATATTGTTTACTCGTTTTGAATGACTGTTTTAGTAATTACTTCTCATGTTATTCATTCTTGCTTACTTGCAATGCCCCGTTTTGACCTTGGTTTCATGGATCATTTCCCAATCTCTAATCTCGGTTTTCAATCTGCCTCAGTAAGGTGTTTGTTTTTATATTAATTATTATCAATGCAACAATCTGCCTCTTTATAACGACGTAATGTGGTGAGGAAGTTACACAATCTTACAATGCCCTTTTGTGACATAGATATACTTATTTATAGTGGCTAACACCAAACAGTGACTCGCTCGATCTTTTTTACAACATACCTTCATTTTCGGTAAATTTTACCTCAACAGGATCCAAATGGGTCAGGGAGGCCTGTTATGACAACGAATAACTCATTAAGTAAAAAGAGAAGGTTAGCGTGTACTTTACGGTTTTGTAGCACTTGCTCTCGTCGCTACCTTCGGTCACTCCGTCTTCCGACTTGTACTGACTCTGCCACTTTGGTCCCGGATTTGCTTGTGATGCCGGTTCAGTGGGTTTTAACTTCAGGGTTACCATGCGAGTGTGAACAGACTATGTTTATAGAGAAAGTCTGTTTTCTAAGGGCTACGTTGTTCATGAAAAAATGTGTAAATGTAGAAATTACTTATAATTATTTTTGTTGATATTGGTGTTTCCATAAACTAATTTCGCGAATTATTGAGGCAGATTACCGATGATAGTTGGTTATGACCTCTTGAACTTCTAGGTTGGGAAACATCTCTGGAATTTTAACATGACGCTATTGTTCTCTCTTTTTCACTTGTGTCATTAATATCTTGAACTCAAACCGTCAATGCAGAAAAACACACTTATTTTCTATTTTTCTCGGTGTTCTTTAACACGGTTATCTTAAATGACACATTTTTATATACCATGCTTTGAATGATTAGTGTATTGAAGAGGACTTTAAGCGAAATTTCATTTTTTGAGTTGGTATTTTGATCAATTTTCTGCAGGGATTTATTTTCCACGTTTCTTTATAAATATTTCCCCAAGGAATATTGTCATTAAGGCCCTCTGTATCTGTTTTTAGTCTATGTACCCATCTTTGCTCCTTCTCGAAACCACAACAACCTAATAGTAAACTTGATGAAAAAGGTACTAACGAAGGAACAGGAGCAGGTACTAAACAAAGGCCTTGGATATGTCCCAACACCAACCCTAGACACCTTCAAAATAAAATGTGAAGTTGCGGACTTTTGTAGGAAATTGAAACTAAAGGCCTTTTTTAGCAATCAAGCCCCTCAGGTCCCAGATGGAGATACTACACTAAGAAAGAAATCCACATTCTGCCCTCTAAACTCACAAGTACCAATAGAGATTCTCACGTTCGAACAAGCCGTAATGAAAGAGATCGATGGTTTCAATGACAACACAAAGAAACCCTTCCAGAATATGTCTAGAGCCGAACAACAGGCACTTGACGAACTGAAAAATGATGGAGACATCATTATAAAGCAAGCTGACAAAGGTGGAGGGGTAGTTCTCCTCTCGAAAGATGGCTATAATCAGCAATGTCTCGAGCTACTTTCTGATCAAAAATTCTACAAAGTGGTGAACACTGATCCAACACCGAGACTACAGAGGACAATCACGCTGATGATAACGGAAGCAGAAACCAATGCGTGGATTTCTAAAAAAGAGGCAGAGTTCCTAGAAACTAAGAACCCTCGGATACTCTACTTCTACTCCTTGCCCAAGATACATAAGGCACGGAACCCACCACCAGGAAGACCAATTGTTTCCGGAATTGGTTCGGTATAAGAACCATTATCTCAATTTGCGGACCAGTACCTCAAACCGCTAGTACAAAAAACTCCGACCTATCTTAAAGACACCAGGGATCTCCTTAACCTCCTCAAAGATTTCCAGTATTCAGAAGAAAACATGATTCTTGTAGGACTCGATGTGGAAAGTCTCTACACAAGTCTACCCCAACAAAAGACACTTGAGACTTTGGAGACAATCCTCTTCAACCAAGATTGGGAGTACATAACACCTAGACACTTCGTTCTAGAGTGTTGCAAGATGGCTCTCACTGAGAATTATTTCAAGTATAATGATACCATCTACCAACAATGCCATGGTACATCCATGGGGAGTACCTTCGCTCCTAGCGTAGCGGGACTCTACGTGAGCAATTTTGAAATGGAACATATAAACACCCCCAACAATCCCTACCAGGAACACATATTGTTCTGGCGTCGTTATATTGACGACGTAATCTTAATCTGGGAAGGAGATGTGGAGAGCATTGCCAACTTCCACACATGGATTAACTCAAGTGACCAATGGCTCAAATTTACATACACAGCAGACAAACAAAAATTGGACTTTTTAGATATCACTATATATACTGATGGCCAGACTCTACAAACAAGAACTTTCTACAAACCAACCTCAAAGAACAGTTTATTATCTTATAACAGCTATCACCTCAGACCACTAAGGGAAAATCTTCCTTTTAGTCAATTTCTAAGGCTGCGAAGGAATTGCAGCAAAACCACAGAGTATAAACAACAAGCTAACGACCTAAGTGGTAAACTTGAAGAAAGAAACTACCCGAAAAGAATCATTGAGAAATGCAAAAAGCGATCCCAGAACCAAAACCAAGAAGGACTCCTAGAACCCACAATAAGAGAACAAACACCTGAAATCCTTACCTGTGTAACCACCTATGGTCCAGCCAGTAATAAACTGAAAAAGGTTATAAATAAGAACTGGAGAATCCTCACCTCAGCCAACATTGAATGGGAGAAACCAAGGTTTGTGAATAAAAGAACACGCAACCTGAAGGATATTTTGGTCCATACGAGACCTCCACCGAAGAAACCTCTTGCCGTGACCAACTCACCGTGGGATACACGCCCAGTGGTTGGCCACTATCCATGTGGCTCATGCTCCGTGTGTCCTCTCACAAAAGTCACAAAAGAAATACAACTACTACCGAATTTTAAATGAAAACTCATCAACCATACGAACTGCAACACGAGTCATGTGATCTACATGATCACATGTCCGTGTGAGAAACGATACATAGGAATGACGTGCAGAAAAGTTACGCAGCGCCTAGGTGAACACCGCAGTAATGTAAAATGCAAGAAAGCAACAACTAAGATGTCCAACCATTATCTTGAAGTAAATCACACAGTGGAGGATCTTAGCTGGGTAATTCTGGAGACACTGAATAACAAAGACCACAATCCAGAGAGAATTCTTTTCGAGAAGGAGCAAAGATGGGTACATAGACTAAAAACAGATACAGAGGGCCTTAATGACAATATTCCTTGGGGAAATATTGATAAATGAAACGTGGAAAATAAATCCCTGCAGAAAAATGATCAAAATACCAACTCAAAAAATGAAATTTCGCTTAAAGTTCTCTTCAATAGACTAATCATTCAAAGCATGGTATATAAAAATGTGTCATTTAAGATAACCGTGTTAAAGAACACAGAGAAAAATAGAAAATAAGTGTGTTTTTCTGCATTGACGGTTTGAGTTCAAGTTATTAATGACACAAGTAAAAAAGAGAGAACAAAAGCGTCATGTTAAAATTCCAGAGATGTTTCCCAACCTAGAAGTTCAAGAGGTCATAACCAACTATCATCGGTGATCTGCCTCAATAATTCGCGAAATTAATTTATGGAAACACCAATATCAACAAAAATAATTATAAGTAATTTCTACATTTACACATTTTTTCATGAACAACGTAGCCCTTAGAAAACAGACTTTCACTATAAACATAGTCTGTTCACACTCGCATGGTAACCCTGAAGTTAAAACCCACTGAACCGGCATCACAAGCAAATCTGGGACCAAAGTGGCAGAGTCAGTACAAGTCGGAAGACGGAGTGACCGAAGGTAGCGACGAGAGCAAGTGCTACAAAACCGTAAAGTACACGCTAACCTTCTCTTTTTACTTAATGAGTTATTCGTTGTCATAACAGGCCTCCCTGGCCCATTTGGATCCTGTTGAGGTAAAATTTACCGAAAATTAAGGTATGTTGTAAAAAAGATCGAGCGAGTCACTGTTTGGTGTTAGCCACTATAAATAAGTATATCTATGTCACAAAAGGACATTGTAAGATTGTGTAACTTCCTCACCACATTGCGTCGTCATAAAGAGGCAGATTGTTACATTGATAATAATTAATATAAAAACAAACACCTTACTGAGGCAGATTGAAAACCGAGATTAGAGATTGGGAAATGATCCATGAAACCAAGGTCAAAACGGGGCATTGCAAGTAAGCGAGAATGAATAACATGAGAAGTAATTACTAAAACAGTCATTCAAAACAAGTAAACAATATCAGCTCTGTGAGTAGGGACTACTTGCCATTTCAGTGTAACCAGTATCGCCAAAATTGAGAAAGTCAACCCTGACCATGAGTTAGGGAAGTCAGTTGAAGTATTGCTATTTTTTAGTTGCTATGCCCTAGAGCGTTTTTATATGTTCCTGGTAATTAGAAACCAGTCGTCTAGTCTTATGTTACAAAGAAAACCCCTACCCTTTCCCTTGTCTATTGTGTCTTATTCTATTTTTACAGGTAAAACTTGACCTTTAAGAACGGAACAAATTCTTGTTCTATTCACTGAGGGCACATCAGGAAATTCCTCAGTGTACCCTCTCCCCATGGAGACAATAATTGTCTCTATACACTACACCCCCTGGTCCTGAAGAAAGCCCACCGACCGATTGGCGCAGAAGGGCTGAAACATGTCGACCTAAGATCACAACTACACAGTGAGAGAGTCATAATCACTCTCAATCACCTATTTTGTTTTTATTGCCTCCTAGAACCAGAACTATTAAAACACATTTTCTGGAAAAGAGAGACTTTTAATCACTTTCACTACACCCTTTCACAACCACAATTTCTGATCACTACTGATCCTAACAAAGGGTAATACCTCCTGGTGGAGGCTGCATACAAAACCAAACCCTATGATTATGCAGACACGTGTGAGGGCCAGCGGAGAATCAAGATATACCGCTTGACTTTACCATCAAAAAACCACGTGCATGAGAGTTTTTATTGGGACTAGAAAGAACGAATACCGCATACCCGATGTTATGCAGGACAAGTGATCCTTCTCATATGATTAAAGTATATAGCTTATGAACACACAGCCATCATCCTTCTTTGTTGCTGCTGCTCAACAAGATAAGTACCCTCCTTTTATTTGTGTCTCTACTATACACTATTCATATGTGTACTGCCCTATATTTGTTTATCACATGACTGGGTCCTATTTACCCTACTATGTGATACCCCTTCTCTATTATGTGTCTTTTAAGACCTTTTTAGTTCTTTTATTTGTGTATTTTCATTGTCTTATCTTTGATTTGGGTCTTCTACACCCTTCAGATTCCGCCCTCTTGGCCGCTTTTCCCGTATGTATCTCGCTTTTTTCCTGAACCTTACCGCACATTTTAGCAACCCTGTGCGCCTTTCGAAATGACCGCGAGCGCTTCACGTTACTTGGTAACACTTGAGCGCGAGCGGGGACTCTGGTCTCTACGCTCCTAGCAACCCATTTGCCGCACACCGGGCCTGTATCCCATTTTATTTACCCCGACCCTACCCGCATACCGCGCTCAACTCTTTTGACCGCCTCCTCAGCCGCTCGGTTCAGGACCCCGGTCTTCCTTCTCCGACGCGATGTGCATTTTAATTGTTCATCGCGGGGAGATCGACCTTATATGAATGACCATAGGCAACAACCGCGCACGTAAGAAACGTGCGTGGTTGTCTTAGAAACAGCAGTACATTTTGACAGTTACTGCTGTTCTGACAACGCGATTGTCTGCTACTTCTTATCGGTCCTTTTATTACTAAGATAATAGATCAGTTTTTGTACGGCCCAAACAAAATGTAACCCTTTCCCTCCCTATATATTTTTCATGACTTCTAATTGATGAAAAAGAAAGAGATATTATTATAAATAAAGATGACTATTACAGATAAGGACATTTATACCTAAATCATGTCTTCCAACCCTGATGCCTCACTAGAGGGAAAGTTAGAACTACTGGTTTCAAAAGCCATGGATAAAGCCATGAGCTCTTTTAATGAAACCATCAATAAAAAATGTAATGACACCATCAATAAAAATTGTGAAATGTTTACGAAGACATGGCCTTCTACTAGTAGTGCTCCCACCTCAGGCACTAAGGAAGGGGCAGTTAAGGCCCCAAAGAAAAGAGTCGCAGGGGAACAACCTATTTTATCTTCCAAAAAACACAAGGTGTCATCAAAATCTGCTCAATCTCGCCATCAAGCCGGAGACCAGAACGGTGCCTTGGGCATCACAGAGGGACAAGAGATAGGTCCAGAATCACCTATACGTATTGATAGTGACGAAAAAAACGATGCGGAGATAGACCTCTCCTGCTCGTCACCTTTTGATTCGGATATTGAGATCCGAGAAGACAACTCGATAGAGGACTCCAAGGAGGCAAGCAAAGGATCGGGATCCAAAATGGGTATCACTGACCCTTTTGGAGACAATATGTTCGATCCCTTATTAATCAAACATCTCCTTTCTCCCGAATGGCTACCGCCCCAACACGTCGCAGAATACATTAGCTTTTGGCTAAGAAGGGAGATCCCCAAAGAACTGAGATCCAGATTGAGAACAGAATGCCCTCGCCCATCCCTTCCAGACAAAATCGCTTTCACCCCCGAGCTCGACCCTAAGGTCGTCGCATTTATAGCTAAGGGTGCAAAAGACCCAAGGAAGGGCATAGACAAGGGACTCAGGTCATGTCAGGACCGTCTACTTGATATAATTGGTCCCCTAACCAAAATCTTTGATTTGGCCGAAAATGCCTATGTAGGTGGCATCCCTATTGATCCCAAAGAGCTACGTGAATGGGTTCAAAGATATATCTGCCTTCTCAGCAATCCAAACACTGCCATATCTAATGAACGTAGAAAAGGGATACTACTTAAAATAGACCCTAAGCTAATAGAGTTGGGTCCTTCCTCTTTATTTGCCAACTCGCAAGGACTCCTATTCGGAGAAGACTTCATCCGTGATATGGCAAAATAGGTTGGGGCGTTCAGCGCGATTCAAAAGTTCCAACGCGAAATTAAGAAAATGTTCCAGGACATGATTTTTGGACGGGCCGGGAGAATGCGGGGTCGATTCCCCGGCCGTGGACAATCCACCTCAAGATCCTTTTTCGGAAGAGGATCCAGGTATCAACAGTCGTCATTCTACGGGAACCAAACCTTCTACCCCCAGAGGCAACGCAACAGGGGAAGATTTTTTCGTGGCGAAAGGAGGAACAAGAGTTTCTCAACAGGTAGGTGCATTGAGAGACCATTCAGATACCCCTGTAGAGGTGGGTGGGAGACTAGCCCTTTTCTCTGCCAACTGGGCCTTGATAACTCAAGATCCCTGGGTCTTACAAACCGTCAAATAGACTTTATAGATGTTCCCTTTCAATTAAAAACACCCCGCGAGATAATATTCTCCCAAGATCAAAAGAAACTTGTATCTCAAGAAGTCAAAGATCTTCTCGCCAAAGGGGCTATAGGAGAGGGCTCTCAAACAGATTTCATCAGCAATATTTTCTTGGTGGAATAGAAAAGCAAGACACAGGTGGGTGTCTACCACCATTTCAAAATGGAGGTAATACACCTCCTCAGAGATGTACTGAGGAAAGGCGATTGGTTAACACGCCTGGATTTAAAGGGCGCTTATTTGACCATTCCTATATGGCCCCCTCACAGGAAGTTCCTACAGTTCACTTTGGAGGGAAAACTCTGGGAATTTTTCAGCCTTCCATTCGGTCTATCCTCAGCCCCATGGTGCTTCACCAAGGTGCTTCGCCCAGTAGTGGCATGGCTAAGGGAAAGGGGTGTGAGACTGATAATCTACCTGGACGACATCCTTATCATGGCTCAATCCAAGTCGACAATTTTCTCGACACACAGATTTTACTACCCGCCTCCTAGAATACCTGGGCTTTGTCATAAATACAAAGAGAGACTCAAAGCGAAGGCTCTAAAAGCGACTGTCGTATACTCAGATGACCACCTTGGACATAGATTCGAGAGAAGAACTTTCTTGGTGGCTGAAAAATGCCGAAGCTTGGAATGGAAAGGCGATTTTCGGGGAAACCCCAGACTTGATAATAGAGTCGGATGCGATAATAGAGTGGACACGCGAGAAGAAGAAACTACAAATCAACTGCCTGGAACTTTTAGCTGGTTCCTTTGCAATTCGAAGCTTTACCCAGAAAACTATGAAATGTTCTATAATGCTCCTCATGGACAATGTCTCTACGGTAAAATACGTCAACAAATTGGGAGGACCGCATTCGAAAGGTCTGACCGAAATAGCGAATGTTTTCTGGGACTATTGCTTGAACAAGGGACTGTCAGTCACGGCGGAACACATCCCAGGTTTGAACAATGGTGTAGCAGACTGGTTTTCCAGACATTTCAGGGATTCCAGCAATTGGAAGTTGAATAGGGAGATATTCTTAAGCATTCAAGAGCAGTGGGGCCCCTTCGGGACGGACCTCTTCGCAGACAGATTAAACACTCAGTTGGCGAAATATTTCAGTTGTAGGCCGGACCCTCAGGCATCAGGAGTGGATGCCTTCCTCCAGAATTGGCAAGACTTAAAACCATATGCCTTCCCGCCGTTTGTAATGCTCCCTCACCTCCTCTTACACGCTTGCCGATACCTTCAGAGTATGGTAGTGATAACCCCCTCTCTGGAGGTCTCAAGCATGGTTCCCGGTCATCTTGGAGATGCCCATGGATTTCCTGATCCTGATCCCATCTTTCAGTCGTCTTCTCCTGGGCCCTCAGGGCGAATCTCACCGCCTCCTAGACCAAGGCATCTTAGTCCTGACGGCCTAGAAGATTTCAGGCAACAGTGGCAAATCCCTGGCCTTTCGCTCAATGCTCTCCGACTCATATCTGAATCCTGGACTTCTGGAACAAGGAAGGCATATCGATTGGCCTGGAACAAATGGGTTCGCTGGTGTTTTCAACGACATTATGACCCCGTTTCAACTGATTTAGTTCATGTAGTTAATTTCCTTTCAGAGCTTTTCGCTTCTGGCCTCAGTTACAGAACCGTTAATGTCTATTGCTCAGCAATAGCTGCAGGACACTCCTTAGTCGAAGGTGTATCTGTTGGTCAATGCCTCTTGACAAAAAAGATTACGAGAAGCATGCGTGTTCTCAATCCTCCAACCCCTAAATATTCAGCCTTGTGGGACGTGAGAAACAAATTGCACCTTGTCTCTTCATCGGGAAAAACGATGTCCTCTCTCTCAAACGTATTTCTTATAAACTTACCGTCTTCCTTTGTTTGGTCTCCTTTAGGCGAACTCCAGATTTTAAGCCTTTGGATGTTACTAGCAGGACCTTTCAGCCTGAGGGAGTTAGTTTTTATCTTACAAAAAGGACCAAGACTATGTCTTCTTCTATCTTCTATCCTTTTTTTCCTGAGAATGAAAGTTTGTGTGTTGTCAAATGTCTTAAAGAATATGAAAACAGGACTGTTAACTTGGGAGGTACTGAAACACAATTCCTGATCTCACATAGATCTCCTCATAAACCAGTTTCTTCTCCCACTCTCGCGAGATGGGTGAAAGAAGTGATGAGTGAATTTGGTATCGACATTTCTATTTTTGGTGCACACTCTCTTAGGGGCACATCAGCTTCTAAAGCTTTTATGCTTGGTGGTGAGCTACAAGATATATTAAGAGCCGCTGACTGGTCTAATGAAAGTATGTTTAAAAAGTGTTATTTTAGACCAATTAATAATGTGATTGACAATGTTCTCAATTCACTTTGAACCTGCATATTGTTGGCCTCCGTGTCATGCCATAAAATGTAGATTTTTCACAGCCTGCTGGGCAGAAAATCTGGATTTTATTAAAGACACGGAGGCTAATATTATCCCTCCACTAACTGACCCTCCCTAAGAGTTATATCTTTTAACCTTTTATGTTTCCTTCTTTTCAGAATAAGAATACCTACATTTGTTTAATGGAGATGGCTCGTTGGACGTCTTACTTCAAGTTTGAATTTTATTGACCTTATTCTATTGGTTTGCAGCATTGGACAAAGAAGGATGATGGCTGTGTGTTCATGAGCTATATACATCATCTAGAATGTTCACAAGTTCTATGTTCTCTTCATTGTTAATGCTGAGCTGTGGCAATAAAGGAGAATTTGCATAATATTAGCCTCCGTGTCTTTAATAAAGCCCAGATTTTCTGCCCAGCAGGCTGTGAAAAATCTAAATTTCTTCTTAGTAGTCTTACTTTGCACATTCTTAACATTCTCATCCCGGCAGTCCATACTTCCTACAAGCGACATGTTTAGCTCCATTAATTCGTTATTTGGAATAGGGATGTCTTTCTTAATTTACTTTTTTTTTACTTCTTTGGAGCCATCTGGTGATTCCTTTTACTATTCCAATTATATATACCGTCGTGGGAGAAAGAATGGGTGTAAATAAGTAGATCAAACGATGGTAGAGAGCAGGGTAAATATATAAGTATAACTGAAATTAGGTCTGAGCTACTAATACTCCGCCACTTTGTTCACCGTAAATCCTTAGTTCCTCCAATAATTATGCGGACAGATTAAACCCTCCACTATATCATAATCCGGAACAGTTCACCAGTAATTAGCTCAGTATGCACAGAATCAGGTTAGTGAGGTTTTTATTTGACTCCAAAATCACTTACCTCTGCTGTAATGAGTCAGTCAGGCATGCCCTGTTACCAATTTTCAGGGATTATTCCTTACTATCCGTACTAGTCGTACTTGTCTCCATTCTCAGCTCATAAACCTTAAGCCAAACCTCAAGCCTCCTTCATGCAGGCTCTTTCCTTCCCCCTCCAGGGGTGCCAGTGACTGGGTGCATTCCTTTTCCCCCTTCTGAGGCTTTACCCGGCCAAGTGCCACTTTGCTGAATTTAAAAAAAAATCTCTATGCGGGGGTGGGGCGCTTCTTTAATTTCGCCCTATTTTCCCCACCAGATGCTAAACAAATACCGACGTTGCAGCCTCCTGGCTATTCCTTCCTCACGTTGCAGCCTCCCGGCTGTTCCTTCCTCGCTTCTTCGCGTTCCGCAGAAGCGTTTCCGACCCCAGAAGTGAAAGCGAGGGGTCGACGTGTGATGCGTAGAGCGTTACACGGCAGCCAACGACCCACCAGCAGAGTGTCATATTCAGCGCCGAACCTGGTGATTTTTCTTCGACCATGGCCATTAAAAAGAATGTAGCCGCCATCTTGTTGTGCCAGAGACTGTAATGTTACGCTGCTGTCTCCAGTGCTAGCAATGCATGAGCTAGAGCCAAGTCAAGGTCAGACTAATGTACTAGATGACGTAATGTGCGATTCTAAATGGGCATGTGTTTTGATAGTACATATATGTGTTTTCACTGGTCATTAAGTGGGAATATGTTTGTATTGTACATTTGTGAGCTGCATCACTAATTGCGTGAGAGTGTGTGTCTGTGTATATCTGTAATGGTTTAATTTCTGATCAAATGTTGGACAATGGTAATTCTATGAGTCCACTGGTGCATGTGTGTACTGATAAACATGTACCTGCATCAGTGGATAGGAAATTCCATATGCCTATTTAGGTGAATCAGAAGTTGTCAGTGTATGTGTGGGTAGGTGTGTATCCATAATTGTGTGAATGTTGATCTTATGTTGGGCACTGGTAGTTCTGTTTGTTCGTGTAGTGTCTGTCTATTGATAGGTAAGGTTATTGGTGTGTGGGATAATTCCATTTGTATGTATACATATGAATATCAGTTATTGAGTTTATGTGTGGGTATTGCTTTTTGATGAGAGTATTTATCTGTATTTGCATGTATATGTATCTAGTGTGAGTTTTCATGGGTTTAATCGTAATTGTGAGGATATTGGTATGCATTGGTGATTGAGTGAAAGTATGTGCACACATTGATTATTGCTTACGGGTGTGTATGCACAGATACTTATGTGTCCATGCATACATAATTTTGTGTGGTTTATTGTATGATTCATGTGTTTGCACTGGCAATAACATGATACTTCTGAAAGGACATTTACATTGGTAGTTGTGCAAATGTGTGTATGTGAGACCAGGTACATGTACTGGTGATTTGTATGAGTGTGTGCATGTGTGTGTGTGTGTGTGTGTGTGTGTGAGAGAGAGAGAGAGAGAGAGAGAGAGAGAGAGAGAGAGAGAGAGAGAGAGAGAGAGAGAGAGCAAGAGAAATGATGTGCATTTTTTTGTGGCTAATAATTCTGTGAACACATCCATTGACAAATATTTGAGGATGTGTATTTTTAATTGACGAAAACGAAAAGTATGTGGACGTATTGGTAAGTATGTGAGTTTAAGTATTTGTTTTGCTATATATGTGGCAGTATAGCTGCATCATTGTGTGATTCCTAAATGTGTATTGATGATTGGATATGTGTGTGTGGGTGCATAGATTTCTAGAGCTTTTGACACATTACTTCTTGGACCGAAATACGTTGGTATAGATGGCATTGTCCTCAACTGCACTTCCTTCTAAAATCTTTACTGAGTAAAAACAGGAGTTCCACAAGGATCTATCATCTCTCCTCTACTTTTTAACCAGATGCATGAAACCACTAATACATCTTATCAACAATTTCAAACTCACTTGTTACAGCTATGCAGACACACATATCATTCTCAAACTGGAAAACACTAAGGACCTAGGAACATCAAACCTCAACATCTGCCTCATAGCCCTAAAGCAATGGATGAGGTGGAACCACCTGAAGCTGAATGCTTAAAAAACAGAAATATTGAATTGTGGTGACTGGAAAAACTGTGACCCTATAGGAGGAGCAGCAACAGCAGGGGACTTGAAGTCCCAGGACACATCGGGGCCAGGTAGAGGAGGCCCATCAGCACACCAGCTGTGTCCCATCAAGCGCATAAAAGCAGGGCCATCGCCGCTAGCTCTTTCTTTTTATACTTTTTTTGTTATTCTCTGGCTGTCCTTGGTTCTTTTCTTCATCACATTTCTTACCAGCTATCTTTGGCTCCATGCAAGCAATGGCCCCTGCCAGTTGTACATTATTGCTCAGCCCATGTGTAGTTTAAGCATACTATTGGTGAATTCCCCAACAAGACTGTTCCTCTGATACTCACCACTTGCTAACTGATACAACTGATCCTATGGCAGGCTCATTGATTGCCTCTTGCCTTCTTTGGTTTTAGGCCCTCACTGAGGTGGAACATCATCCCTGAGTTGTTTTGGAATCACTTTTACCATTCAATCAATCAGGGAATTGTGAAGCGCGCTACTCACCTGTGAGAGTCTCAAGGCACTGGGGAGAGGGGTGCAGCTCTGAGTCAGTCGAAGAACCAGGTCTTGAGACTATTCCTGAAAGCGTACAAAGAGGAGGAGCATCTGATGTTGATCGGGAGCTCGTTCCAGGCCTTTGCTGTAATGTAGGAGAAGGCCTTTCCACCCTCTCTGGTTCTAAGGATGTGCAGGGACTCTGCAAGAGTGAGGGCGGTGGAGTGGAGGTTTCTCTTGGGTGCGTGGAAGGAGACTCCTTCATTGAGGTATTTGGGTCCGGTGTTGTGGAGGGATTTGTAGGCGTGGTGAGTAGCTTGAACGTTACTCTCTTCTCCATGCAGAGCCAGTGGAGGTCTTGCAGGTGTTGGGTGATATGTTTATGCCATGGGATGCAGAGGACGAGTCTGGCTGCTGTGTTCTGGATGGTCTGGAGTTTGCATAGTAGGGATTTATTGATTCTAGCATAGAGGGTGTTTCCGTAGTCCAGTCTGCTAGTTAGGAGTGCATGGGTGATGGTCTTTCTGGATTTGGGGGGGTTCCATTTGAAGGTCTTGCGGAGGATGCGGAGGGTGTTGAAACAGGTGGGGGTGACGGCGTTTATCTGGTGGGTCATGGTGAGAGAAGAGTTGAGTATGATGCTGAGGTTCCGGGTTTGGTCCGTGTGGGTTGGGGGTTGCCGAGGGTGGTGGGCCACCAGGTGTTGTCCCAAGCTGAGGGGGGTCCAAGTACTAGGACTTCTGTGCTATCCAAGTTGAGCATCAGACAGCTTCTGTTCATCCAGGATGCAACGTCTTTCATTCCTTCCTGTAGCTAAGTTTGGCGGCGTTGGGTTTGTTTGTGAGGGAGAGGATGAGCTGGGTGTCATCGGCATAGGATACTATGCTCAGTCCATGTTGTCTGACGATGGACGCGGAGGGGGCCATGTAGATGTTGAAGAGCATGGGACTGAGCGATGATCCTTGGGGTACTCCGCAGTTAATCTCTGTGGGTTCAGAGAGGAAGGGCGGGAGTCTGATCTTTTAGGTTCTGACGGTGAGAAAGGAGCGGAGCTAGTCAAGGGTGGTTCCCTGTGTGCCTTTCTCGTGGAGTCTGGCTGTGAGAGGGCGGTGGGAGACGGTGTTGAAGGCTGCAGAGAGGTCTACTAGGATTAGGGCTGCGGTGTGGCCTTGGTTGAGGAGCGTGTGGATGTCGTCTGTGGTGGCGAGGAGGGCGGTCTCGGTGCTGTAGTTGCTGTGGAATCCGATTGGGAAGGGTAGAGGATGGCATTCCCCTCAATGAAGTTTGTCAGCTGGGCATTGACGATCTTCTCTGTGACTTTGGCCACAAAGAGAAGAAGAGAGATGGGTCATTAGTTTGTTCAGGTCCTTCGGGTCTGCAGAGGTCTTTTTGAGGAGGGGCTTAACTTCTGCATGTTTCCAATCGGGAATGTCCTGGATTCGAAGGTGGCGTTCATGGTGCATTGTAGCTTGGGTGCTACGGCGGTGGTGGCTCTGTGGAAGATGTGCGGCAGGCAGGGATCCATGGGGGCTCCTGAGGGAGTGCTCCTCATGGTCGTGGCGGTATCTTCAGTGGTGACTGGGGTCCAAGCGGCGCTGGTAGGCTGGATGTCGTTGCTGGAGGAAGGAGTGGTTTCTGGAGTCTGTTCACTGAAGTTGTCATAGAGGGCTTTGATTTTCAGATGGAAGTAGGAGCCAAGCTTGTTGTAGAGGTCCTGTGATGGTATGACGCCCATGGCTTCACTAGGGGGCTTGGTGAATTTCTGGATGATGCTGAATATTTCCTTTGAATTGCTGGAGTTGGCGAGGATTTTGTTCTGGTTGAAGGTCCTTTTGGTGGATCTGATGAGTTGGTGGTATTTTGTCATGGTGTTCTTGCAGGTGGTCTGGTCTGCAGTGGTTTTACTGTTCCTCCATCATTTCTTGAGACGTTTGCAGGTGTGTCTGGATTCTTGTATATTGGTGGTGAACCAGGTGGCTTTCATGGGGTGCTGTCTATCTGGGTTGCAGAGGGGGAGAACTTGTCTGTGCAGTTGGTGATCCACCAGTGGAGTTCTTTGGCTGCATAGTTGGTCAAGGCAGGAGGGGGGTCGTGGTGGAGGGTGAAGTTAAGATGCTCCTCTGTGACCTTGCTCCAGTTCCTTCGCCGTGGGCATGGGTTTGTGAGCGGTGGCATTGTTGAAATGGAATTGCACGGAGTGGTGCTCCTTCCAGGGGGGTTGGGTTGTGTGGCTAAAGTTGATGTTGTTCCCTCCTGCAAAGATGGGGTAGAGGGTGTGTCCTGCTTTGAGGGTAGGGGTGATAACGAGCTGTTTGAATCCGAGGTTTGTGAGGCTGTCCAGGAGGGTGGCGGAGTTGGGGTCACTGAGGTTGTTGAGGAGGAAGTTGAGGTCTCCGATGAGTATGTAGCCCATGGAGGCAATGGTGTGGGGCGTGATGAGGTCGGTGAGGGTAGTGGTGAACAAGTTGAAGATCCTGGGGGTCTGTAGGACTGGTCTGGATCTGGAAATGGAGGTGTTCGGTGGTGCATGGGGAGCTGCTCATGCTGGAAGTGGAAAGTCAGAGGGAGTTCTTGTGTGCGATGGCGAGTCCTCCTCCTGGGTGGTTGGGAAGGTCCTTCCTCTGGATCTTTTATCCTTCGGGATAGTGGTGAAGTCGGGGGCGGAGGTGGCGTTGGTCCAGGTTTCCGTGAAGAAGGCGATGTCTGGCGAGAGGGTATCGAGGAGTTCCCAGATCTCTATAGTATGTCTGTGAATGGAGCGCATGTTGAGGAGGATGCAGCTCAGGGCCTTGGGGTGTTGACATCCAGAGTGGGTGCAGTGGCCATGGGGGTGTGGAGGGTGCTGAACGATTGTCGGCAGTGTCTGCAGGAGAACTGGCCATGGGTGGTGTTCAGCGTAGACAGCTGGCAGTTGTTATTTCTTCCGTGGTTGAGTTCATGGAGGTCAGCTCAGTCATAGTGGTGTGTGGTCGGAGAGCCATGGTCCCTGGCGCTGGTCATGGTCAGGTCGTGGACGGGCGCAGACAGGCTTGGTTATGGCGCACTAGCGGTGCGGCCACAGAGTGGCCGCTATTAAATAGGGAAGAGGGAGGGAAGCGCAGCTGGAAGGCAGGAGCGGGAACCGGCTGGGGGAGGGGCCGAGGGGGCAGCAGCAGTGGATAATAGGGTGGAAAAAACGTGCACTGAGGACACAAAGAAGGGCACAGGAACAATGAAAGAATTAAAAACAGGCATCCATTAAGCTGTTCTAAGACGAGGATTGCACGGGATGACGAACGCTGTTTGCAAATCCTAATGTTTAAAAGGGACCTGTAGAGGACGACTAAACTGGAACATATCGTCAGTTAATAGCAGCAACTAAAGGAGTGTTTGACCCCTCTAACAAT
Source organism: Lissotriton helveticus (assembly GCF_964261635.1). Classification (NCBI taxonomy): domain Eukaryota; kingdom Metazoa; phylum Chordata; class Amphibia; order Caudata; family Salamandridae; genus Lissotriton; species Lissotriton helveticus. The sequence continues at coordinate 1,308,103,855 of NC_136061.1, forward strand.
TTGCGTGTGGCGGAAAACGCATACAAGGTGTGTTTTTATGGGAAGACTTCAGACGATTTTAGCCCCATTTCATGTCACAAATATAGTCCATTGGACTGCCTTATTCAGATACATTATCAACATTTAAGAACGTATCAGCGTACGTACCGCCAAGATATTAGAGCCCACTATATTTGCCTAATATTAGTGACATGACTAACACTGCTTATTAGAGGTGGTGGTAAAATTGATATTGCTCATAAAAAGGAAAGAAATTATATCTTTTAATCAAAGAGAGTATAATTCAGTTGGTCTTGAAAAAGATGGTCAAATAATTCTCCCATCGAAACGCGTCGACGCTCATCATAATACACAATCTGTGAATGAGGCGGAGATCAATGAGTAGTCAATACCAAGATCTGTGCCCAAAGTACTGGCGTAAAACAGATATGTAACAAACTAATGACAAATTGAGCCTGTCTGTGCTATGTACTCTCTTGTTGCTTTTTAGGTCTCGGACCGACAGCTGGCTTGCCAGCCGGAAGTCGGAGAATTAATGTCTTTCAGTGGGTGCTTTAAACCCGCCTCTCTCCTCGTCTCTCCTCCATTGGCTGGCTTCCTAAACGGAGGCCAGCCATTGGAGGAGAGAGGCGTCCCTCGAAAGAAGCTCCGGAATCGGGGGCGTGTTGGTGCTGTTCTTTCCACTTTTAAGCCCCGCCCCTTTTGGGGACAGCCAAACACGCCCCCGAATCCGAAAATTTTCGGAGTTGCGGCCGCCATTTCATTTTTGTGTTGTTGTCAGCTAGCCCGTCTAGGACCGTGCGTCCGCGTTACACACGGTCTGTCTTTGTTTTATTTTACCTCTCCCCTTTTGTCCTCCCCTCCCCAATGTGTCGTGTCTTTTTCCCGCCCCCCTCCCGCTGTCCGTGTGTTTGTGCCCGCCCCCCTCCCGCTGCTTGCAGTTCGCTCTCTTGGTGCCGCTGGTGCTTGTTTTCACGGTTTCCGAGGATTGACAAACCTGAAACAAAGTGTGAGGCTTTCTCCAGTGCCGCAGACAGAGAGCCCGGGCAGTGCAAGCTTGGTGAATTTGCTTGGTCAGGACAGAGTTGGCAGGATATGTTCTGCCGTTTAAAAAGGTGGGAAGCTGAGATAGTGCTGGGCGCCGGGCACAAATAAATGGTATTGTGAATCTGCATCAGGGCTCTTTGTTTCACTTTTAAGAGAGTTTGGGGACAAGTGCACATAGGCTAGTGTTCAGCTTAGTAAGAATCGTATGTATCCCTGCTGCACGGACAGGCTCAGATAAGCATACACCTGCAGCCCAGTGCCCTTTCCCTTACTCGTGCGTATGCCACATTTGGTAGCGGGATCTAATGTTCCCTATTGATGCATTTACTGGCTCTATGACTGTTGCATCCGTAACCGCTCCCCGTCTGCTGCAGCCCTCCCCCTTCTCCCCACCCCGGCTACCCTTTGCCTGTCCTGCAGCAGCTCGTTCCCTAATTCATCATGCGGCGCCTGGCCCAGGATCACACTATGTGGTGGAGAGTGGAAGGCAGGATTAAAGACTGTGTCCAGCTTGACTACCGGGGCCGTCCTGGCAGCAGTTTCTCCAACCCCTTTCGGGAGAGGGGCCAGAGATACTTATTAAAATCAGTGTGCATTAAAGAAGGAAAGAGATGCGTCTTTGTGATGCGTGTCCTGGCCTCGCTGGGCATGCACCTCCCCCCGTTCTTCTCTTGGCCTGTGGAAGTGGACACTGGCACAAGCACCCTTGAATATCAGCATATCTGTGGCACTACCATTTAGAATCTCAGACTAATATCTGCCTGACTCCACCCCGGCCCTACCAGCCTGCCACAAAATATCGCAGAGTCCCTTTTGCTCACTCTGTCACTGCTCGGTGATTCCAAACTTCCCTTCTTATGAGAAGCCGATGCATGTGCTGACACTGCTTCATTTTTAAGAACACAGTAGCCGAAAACAAAAACTGTAGCATTTGCTTATTTTGCGTTTTGTCTTTTTCGGAATTGGACACACAAAAGTAACAACAAAGACACTAGATTGTCGCCTATTGGTCCCTAGACACACCACGAGGTCACCAGAGTGTAGATACAAATAAACCTTGACTGAAAAGCAAGCAGTGAAACATTCCTGCTGTCCGTGTAGCACGGTTGCCTTTTCCAGGGCTTTAAGTGGGATGAAAAAACTGGGGGTCTCTCAAAGGGGCGTGGAAAATGTAATTAGGGGCGTGGCTTAAACATGTATGCTAAAAATCTGTACTTAGCATAGTGTGCCGCCCGACTTGTATTTGGCTGCTTCTGTAATTGCATCCAGATATATGATACAACAAGTAACATCATATCGACAAGAAGCCAGGACTATTGGCTTTGTCAGTGGTTTTTAGTTGCAAAACATAAATAATCAGCAACTATGGCTTGTATATAATATTGAAAAAGCTTCCACTTACAGACCTGGTGACGTCACGACAATGTTGTTGCTCCTGAGTCTTTAAGTCTAGAAAGAAAATGACTCTTTAAAGGACTCCCCTTCCCCTACAACGCTCACCTGGCATGATGTCATGCCGTAACTTCTCCACTACTGAGAAGTGAGCGGTGTCAGCTGGCGCACATCCATGTGCCTGCTGTCACTGCAGTCCGGAAAAAAACAGACCGCCCTGCACAGCAGTGATGCCGCGGCCGTCTGTTAGTTTCTTGGCAGTAAGGATGCCTTAGCTGTCCGGCCCTTGAGGAGGTGTGTTTCAGCAGTATGTAACCCTTCACAGCATGGATGCTCCGGGAAGCTGTGACCCCCGGGAGGCCTCCGCAGTGTGTGCTCCGTTTGCAGCTCCTCCAACCCCTTCTCCTCCTGAACATAGATACGGCTGGCCTGCGGCGGCCACTGTTTGCAGGAACATCTCACCCGGCCGCTTCTCTCTGTCCAGGAGGCTGGGTTTTTGTGCACGTACTTTCTGCAAGCTCCCCTTGCTGTGCTTGCTTCCCTGCCCCCTCGCTGTGCTTGCTTCCCTGCCCCCTTGCTGTGCTTGCTTCCCTGCCCCATCGCTGTGCTTGCTTCCCTGCCCCTCTGGCTATGCTTGCTTCCCTGCCCCCCTGGCTGTGCTTGCTTCCCTGCCCCCCTGGCTGTGCTTGCTTCCCTGCCTCCATGACTGTGCTTGCTCCCCTCGCTGTGCTTGCTTCCCTGCCCCCTCGCTGTGCTTGCTTCCCTGGCAGTGCTTGCTTTCCTGCCCCCTGGCTGTGCTTGCTTCCCTGCCCCCCTGGCTGTGCTTGCTCCCCTGGCTTTGCTTGCTTCCCTGCCCCCTCGCTGTGCTTACTTCCCTGCCCCCTTGCTGTGCTTGCTTCCCTGCCCCCCTGGCTGTGCTTGCTTCCCAGCCCCCTCGCTCTGCTTGCTTCCCTGCCCCCCTCGCTGTGCTTGCTTCCCTGCCCCCTCACTGTGCTTGCTTCCCTGCCCCCTGGCTGTGCTTGCTTCCCTGCCCCCTGGCTGTGCTTGCTCCCCTGCCCCCTGGCTGTGCTTGCTCCCCTGCTACCTGGCTGTGCTTGCTCCCCTGCCCCCTGGTTCCCCTGCCCCCTTGCTGTGCTTGCTTCCCTGCACCCTCGCTGTGCTTGCTTCCCTGCACCCTCAATGTGCTTGCTTCCCTGCATCCTCGCTGTGCTTGCTTCCCTGCACCCTGGCTGTGCTTGCTTCCCTGCACCCTCGCTGTGCTTGCTTCCCTGCCCCCTGGCTGTGCTTGCTCCCCTGCCCCCTGGCTGTGCTTGCTCCCCTGCCTCCTGGCTTTGCTTGCTCCCCTGCCCCCTGGCTGTGCTTGTTCCCCTGCCCCCTGGCTGTGCTTGCTCCCCTGCCCCCTGGCTGTGCTTGCTCCCCTGCCCCCTCGCTGTGCTTGCTTCCGTGCCCCCTTGCTGTGCTTCCTCTCCTGTGTGTGTATGTGGTGCTGCTTTCTGTCCCCAGGCTGGATCCACGCCGTCTACACCCAGGCCGACTCCCTGGTCTTCGGGGGCAACATTCTGCCCAGCTTCAACATCCCCATGCAGCTGCACATCTACGAGGTCGCTTACAGGACACAGGTAAGTGCGCTCTCTGAGCTTTCATGTATATATATATTCACTGAAAAAACCATAGGTTATAGACCATATATAGTTAGGAATTAGCATTTACAAAACCTTGAAAATTCACTGAAAAAACCATAGGTTATAGACCATATATAGTTAGGAATTAGCATTTAAAAAACCTTATTTTACTCACACAAAACCATTGAAATTCCATATATAGTTAGTTGCACTAACTATATATCGCGCACCCGCAATCCACTGCTGATCATGTCACATATTACATCATTCATGACATGGTCAGTGACATCACTGATGACATCACTGATGACATCTCAAATGACATCACTGATGACATCATCCAGTGACTGTGTGTTTCTGTAAAGTTTAAATATGTTTTGGATATTGAAGAATGAGTAGATGTATAACTGTCTGGACGAAGGATTTAGTAGGTGCATGACTGAATGTATGAGTGAGTGATTAAATGTGTCTCACTGAGTGCATGGGTTAGTGACTAAACTGTCTTAATTTGTGCATCATTATGTCTGTTGTTCTGTAAACTACTGCATGTGTTGATCAGTAGCTATATAATTAACTATATGGGTTATTGATTGATTGTCCAAGTATTTGTATGGGAGACTGAGTGTGTGTGTGGCTGGCTGGGAGGTGTGTGACTCTGTGCAGATCAATGTGTACTTGTATCAATGATTGTATAAGAAAGTAAGTATGTGTTACTATATGTTTGAAAATGTAAGGTGCTCTATGTTTAACTGTATAGACAAGAAAATGGAAGTGTGATTGATTCTTTACAGGACTGACTAGGTGTGTGAGTAACTCCATGGATGAGTGGCAGAGTGTGAGTGTCTGTATAGGTGTATGAGTGCATATGATAGTGTTGTAAAGATGAGTGATTGTATGTATGAATGATTGTATGGGTGAATGAGTGAATGTGTGTGTAGACGTAGGAATCAGTGAGTACGTATGTAGTAACTAGTATTGGTGTGTCAATGGTTTCAAAAATTATACTCTGTATTTAACACTGGGTGAAACAGAGGTTATATTAAAATGTGAGGAGATGCATTGTATTGTCACATGAATGATATCATCAGTGATGTGGTCATTGATGTCAAATGAGATGTCATCAGTGATGTCATCAGTGATGTCATTTGAGATGTCATCAGTGATGTCATCAGTGATGTCACTGACCATGTCATGAATGATGTAATATGTGACATGATCAGCAGTGGATTGCGGGTGCGCGATATATAGTTAGTGCAACTAACTATATATGGAATTTCAATGGTTTTGTGTGAGTAAAATAAGGTTTTTTAAATGCTAATTCCTAACTATATATGGTCTATAACCTATGGTTTTTTCAGTGAATTTTCAAGGTTTTGTAAATGCTAATTCCTAACTATATATGGTCTATAACCTATGGTTTTTTCAGTGAATTTCAATGGTTTTTTAATAGCAAATATCATAAGCTGTCGAATGTCAAGTACGTGGTAAGTGAAAACATTTTCGTGTTTATGCACACTGATCTGCTTTGAATGGTGCCCCCCCCCCCCTCATTTCTATTAGGAGTACTCTCTCTTTGCAGATAGTGAAAGGTAGTTAACGCAGGCCTTTGCCCCCGTTGTAATCCGTCGTGCCTGCTTCTCTCTCCATTTGATTGATTGTTATCCAAGTATTTACTGTTTTAGAATTAGTTCTCTTTGGTTCATTCTCTATTTACAAACAAACACAGAGTCGCAATACTCTGTTTAGTCTTTGCAGATAACGAAAAATCGTGTAAAAAAAAAGAAAAGGAATCGAGCAAAATCAGTAGGCCACTAATGGGATCTCTTTTTGACCTCGCTAAAATAGAAACATTAGGAACAACCCCTCATGACAAATACAAAACTAGTGAGATGAACTGAACTCCACACAATGATGGCTGCAAAACAGCTCGGCTCCGCCACCCACCCCGCCCAAAATAACGATAAAGAGCGGCTGCCATGATTGGTTGCGGAATGGCCACAACGGAGCTACGAAATGGTGCTGCTCTCATGCTAACCCCAGCTTCGGTCTGAAACATCCAGAAACACTGTAGACTACCAATTCGATCAGTTCCGGTAGCGCCCCAATGTAACCCGGTAGAGAAGAACTAGCCCTCCCCTCTTTGACTGATGGTTCTTGTTGCCTGTCCTTTCTGTTGTCATTTAACAGAACTATTTAGCCTGCTGAAAGGGGTTGTGTTTCGACCGCTGGTTGGTGGAGACATTTTGACTATATTCTGGACCTGCGTTGTCGCGTAATGCGTCATATGACGCGCCGCGTTAGCGCATCCGGAAGTCATCCGGGGCGCGCAGCGCGTAACGTAAGCATAACAAGTCATGTGACTTGTTAATAAAACTTTTCATTGGTTCATTTTACTTTTCTTATTCTAATGATGAAAGCCTTGGTCATATCACCTAAAAATTACGCTTTTAATTACTTCCGAACATTATTTTCTCTTAAATATATGTTATAATGTTCCAGGCTAATGTACTTTCCCGGAAATTTTACAACTGTCCTGCAAGTAAAATATATTCTTTTTTCGAGAAAAAGAGCGTTTCTTCGTCCCATGACGGAGCCGTTGAGCAAAAGAGGGTCGACCTGCTGTCTTAGTCGCCGATACGCCTGAATATGAGATTCTTATCGATCACTTTATGTTGCAGGAATAGAAAACACAACAGCCCTTGACCATTTATCTTTACTGCGTTCCTTCGTATTATACCTTTTACCCTTCATGTAATTGGTCTGCTTTATTTCACTTGCCTTTTAATGATTCTAAAACAGTGACTATTATTAAAAACTTTACCAATGTATACACTACTACCATGTTTTCTTTTAAAAACCTTTATTGTGAAAATTTCATTATACAAATACGAGCCTATAACCACGTGGGCCTGCCACGGAGCAAACTGTAATCGTATATGATGAATAGACATTTACACTGTAGAGGAACGTAACGGGCGGGCCATTAGGTTGCAAAAACTAAGGTGTCTAACAGTTACGGAATCGGTGGACGTACATTTTATAATTAAAATACGACAGGGCCAGTTACAATAAAATTATCTAGATATACATTTGCGGGCAAGTACCATGGGTGACGTTAATTCGAATTTTCAACAGTACAGTAATCAATAACACATCAGAACTTAATATCAATAGGGATGTCGAAATATTCAATCAATTCTCGTCCCCGCCCGCCATGTGCTTCAAAACTGCATACGTATCTCGTGATTTCAATGTTCTGCAACCAGTACACAACAAGGAGTTACGAGTCCCATTTATTCCGGCGCCATTTTGGGCGAGGACGGGCAGGTCCAGGATATAGTCAAAATGTCTCTACCAACCATCGACTATGATGATGTTCATATGCTGTATTTATTAGAGTAACACTCATCTGCCCACATGAAATTAATTTACCACAATCTAAACATGTCATTTTAATCTTTCCAAAGTTCTTCTAAATATTTGGGACCGTTTCCCTTGCCTCTGAAGCTCTCAGTGCCACTTCTTTGATGAATGTACTAGCAGGTCAGGGGTTCTCCTCCAAATCTCTCTTTTATGCAGCACTATAATTAATTGGTGCCACCTCTCCATATGACGATGCATGGTATAGTTACCACAACTATATATTTTTTCGGTTCCTCTGGAGAGTTCATCGTGGCAGATGAAGCGTGTAACATACCGGGCATTTACCTTTTTTTGCATGTACAGGAAAGGAAAAAAAAATCGAGCGTTCGAGTTCTTAGGTGTCCCAGGGCCATTTTAGTGGACCAGGCCCAAATCCAAAGAACAGCTATCTCACAGGCTAATGGGGCGACCCACGCCGAGTTTCAGCATTGTAGGATGACCACACAAGTACAGCAACTTGCTAGACATCACCTCGGTGCCATCCGGATCTCGGCGCCCCACTGCAGATGAAGTGCCTCTCAACTATGAAACCACCACGGTGACATCCGGATCTTGGCGCGTTGTGCTGCCTTCGGCCTATTCGCACATCGGTCCGCTACTGACGCCATCTCACAGGCTAATGGGGTGACCCACGCCGAGTTTCAGCATTGTAGGATGACCACAACAACTTGCTAGACATCACCTCGGTGCCATCCGAATCTTGGCATCTCAACGCCTAGTGGTATCTTCCATACAGAAAATATTGTTACGCTGCCTTTGGCCCCATTCGCACATCAGTCCGCAACTTAGACATCACCTCGATGCCATCCGGATCTTGGCATCTCAGCGCCTTGTGGTGTCAGTCAGAAAATATTGTTGCGCTGCCTTTGGCCCCATTCGCACATCAGTCCGCTACTGACACCATCTCACAGGCCAATAGGGCGCCCCACGCCGACTTTTACCATTGTACGATGGCCACACCAGTGGCACAACTTCCTAGACATCACCTCGGTGCCATCCGAATCTTGGCATCTCAACGCCTAGTGGTATCTTCCATACAGAAAATCTTGTTACGCTACCTTTGGCCCCATTCGCACATCGGTCCGCAACTTAGACATCACCTCGGTGCCATCCGGATCTTGGCATCTCAGCGCCTTGTGGTGTATTCTCTTCAGAAAATATTGTTGAGCTGCCTTTGGCCCCATTCGCACATCCGTCCGCAACTTACACATCACCTCGGTGCCATCCGGATCTTGGCATCTCAGCGCCTTGTGGTGTCTTCTACTCCGAAAATATAGTAGAAAATATTGTTGCGCTGCCTTTGGCCCCATTCACACATCAGTCCGCTACTGACACCATCTCACAGGCCAACAGGGCGCCCCACGCCGACTTTTACCATTGTACGATGGCCACACCAGTGCCACAACTTGCTAGACACCACCTCGGTGCCATCCGGATCTTGGCATCTCAGCGCCTTGTGGTGTCTTCAAATCAGAAAATATTGTTGCGCTGCCTTTGGCCCCATTCGCACATCGGTCCGCTACTGACGCCATCTCACAGGCCAACGGGGCGCCCCACGCCGACTTTCAACATTGTAGGATGGCCACAGAAGTGCGACAACTTACTAGACACCACCTCGGTGCCATCCGGATCTTGGCGCGTTGTGCTGCCTTCGACCTATTCGCACATCGGTCCGCTACTGACGCAAACTCACAGGCCAACGGGGCGCCCCACGCCGACTTTCAGCATTGTAGGATGGCCACACCAGTGCGGCAACTTACTAGACACCACCTCGGTGCCATCCGGATCTTGGCGCGTTGTGCTGCCTTCGGCCTATTCGCACATCGGTCCGCTACTGACGCAAACTCACAGGCCAACGGGGCGCCCCACGCCGACTTTCAGCATTGTTGGATGGCCACACCAGTGCGACAACTTACTAGACACCACCTCGGTGCCATCCGGTCTTGGCGCGTTGTGCTGCCTTCGGCCTATTCGCACATCGGTCCGCTACTGACGCAAACTCACAGGCCAACGGGGCGCCCCACGCCGACTTTCAGCATTGTAGGATGGCCACACCAGTGCTGCAACTTGCTGGACACCACCTCGGTGCCATCCAGATCTTGGCGCGTTGTGTTGCCTTCGGCCTATTCGCACATCGGTCCGCTACTGACGCCGCCTCACGTGCCAACGTATTTTCTCCTAATTTTACACCCTATGCCACATAACAGGTCATGTGACTTGTTTATAAAACTTTTCATTGGTTCATTTTACTTTTGGTTTCCTAATGATGGAAGGCTTGATCATGTGACCTAAAAACAACACTTTTCATAGGATGAAAACTTTTTTTTTTCCCCAAACGATGAAAGCCCCACCTTATTTCTGGATGTTTCAGACTGAAGCTGGCGTCAGCATGAAAGCACCACCATCTCGTAGCTCAGTCGTGGTCATTCCGCGAGCAATCATGGCAGCCGCTCCCCACCAGAAGCCTGCAGGATTCGGAGCCCCCAAAACTTTTGATGAATTCTCAAGGCGGAGGGGACGCTTTCGAGAATGAGGTCCAAGACCTAGCAGACAAGCGTCCGATTTCCAAGGTGTCCCAGGGCCATTTCAGTGGACCAGGCCCAAAAAGGAAACAGCCTGCCGCCATTTTGAGAGTCCTGTGACAGCCGCCTATCGCTGCACCGCAAGAGTGGGCGCAACTCAGCTGAATTGCGGCTTTTGACACAGTGGACCAAAAACGGACGGAATGGCAACTGAAACGGTAAAGGGGCGCCCCACTACAACAGATGACACTCCACCTGGAGAGGCCCGTTCACGCCGCCTCCCCCGGGGCGCTCCACGCCATTATTCGGAGCAGCATTGTAGGATACCAAAACCAGTGCGGCAACTTACTGGACATCACCTTGGTGCCATCGTTCTGCTGCCTTGGAACTATTCGCGCAACAGTTTGCTACTGATGACCCACCCCCCGCGACGCCCCATGCCGTTATTTGCTGGGTGGCAACTTACTAGACATCACTTTCGTGTCATCTAGATTTCAACGCGTTCTGCTGCCTTGGAACTATTCGCACAACAGTTTGCTACTGATGACCCACCCCCCGCGACGCCCCACGCCGGAAATCTGGACGTTGTGCTGCGTTGGGACTATTCGCACAGCCGACCGCTACTTCGTTGTTTTTCCCTAAAAATGTTTATATGTTATTACTATTTTTGTTTTCTTGTATATATTTATAAATTATTAAAGTTTTATAATCTTACTACTTTGTCGGAGTGCTATATATTTTTAATGTGACACATAATTGTAAAAACTTTGATGTACAAACAGTCATCCCTGGAATCTTCCGCTTCAGGCTCGGTCCCCTCCCCAATCACAATACAGGATGGTTTTCAGATAATAGCAACGCTTCTGCTGTGACGGATCTCATCGAGTGTGGGCCTTGATCTACTATAACTCCTTTGAAGAGGGGTGATTCTTTACAGCTGTGGCCATAAACTACATCTGCAGGGCTAGCTGATACCCTAGGACCAGCCTGGACAATCGGACACAGAGGAAAAGGAGTGTCAGAGGGTGCGGTAGTGAATAGGGCGAAAGGGAGGTGTCGGGCGGGCACAGGGTGTGATTCTCAGGGAACAGCAGCGCAGATGGGGGAGGTTTATTACCCATGCATAAGACAGAGAGCGGGGGTGACCACTGCCTGGGGGAGATGTTTGCGAGGGTGGGGAGCCATGCTAAGGATCGACAGCGTGCACAGAGTGGGTCTGGTCAAGGCATCTAAAATGGCTGCCGTGCACGACAAAAGTGTGGCATTTGAAAAAAGACAAGATGGCGCAGACAATGTTTTTCAACACTTCCTGATTTCCTTCGAATCGAACGTTAACAGACGTTGGGGCATATTACCAAAGTTAAGCGATATTTATCCCTAACGATGCTTAGCAACGATTTTTTTACCGTCAGAAATTATCGCAGATAAACCTTGCTATTATCAAGGTTTATCGGAAATACGATAAAAAACGACCGCAATGCATTAATATCGCTGAAAACTCAGCGATATTCATGCATTACCGAGCTAATGCTCTTAGCCATGTTATCCACCTCCCATTGGATAACATGGCTAAGAACTGCTCAGGGCAGGTGGTAGCTTTTAGAGATATTCGCCCTTATCTCGAATATTTCCAAAAGTTGATAATAGGAGATAGCGATGTTAGCGACTGTTTCCAGTCGCTAACATCTTGGCATGCCCACTTTGCATGTCATTAGTGATAAATATCACTCACATGCAAAGTGGGGCCCAAGATGGTCGCTATCTTCTACTAGCCGTCGCTAACTGGTGTTAGCAACAGCTAGGTAATACACATATAATTTTATCTCCGCAAAGCGGAGCGCTGTTACAGATATATATCTTGTTTCTGAACGTTAATTTCTCAAAATGCACTGAAGCACATATATTGAGACCTAGCAAAGGCACATCGGGCTACCAGTCCCTACAATTTTGCCAAGTTTCGTGCAAATCCATTCAGCTGTTCGATCCTACCGAGAGACAAGATGGCGGCCGCTACGGACTGTTTGGAATGTTTACAGACACCGGAGAGCCAATCAGCTTCGCTTCGCAAAGCTCCGTAACGCGAAAAGTACGCGAAGCGGTGCGCTGTTACAGATATATACCTTTTTTTGAACGTTAATTTCTCAAAATCCACTGGAGCACATATATTGAGATCTAGCAAAGGCACATCGGGCTACCAGTCCCTACAATTTTGCCAAGTTTCGTGCAAATCCATTCAGCTGTTCGATTATTATTATTTTTATTTTTTTTTGCCCCGCGGGGCCCTTTTAAAACCTCCACATCAAACCTAGGGGGTGAGCGACAATGTACTATGCCCCCTTATGGTCATTTGCCCCTTCGCTTCGGCCTCCTCTTGTCTCTCGATCCTACCGAGAGACAAGATGGCGGCCGCTACGGACTGTTTGGAATGTTGACAGACGCCGGAGAACCAATCAGCTTCGCTTCACAAAGCTCCGTTGCGCGAAAAGTCCGCGAACCAGAGCGCTGCCCGGTCCGCTGTTACAGATATATATCTTTTTTTAAACGTTAATTTCTCAAAATCCACTGGAGCACATATATTGAGACCTACAAAAGGCACATCGGGCTACCAGTCCCTACAATTTTGCCAAGTTTCGTGCAAATCCATTCAGCCGTTCGGGCTAAAAGTGAGGCCAACCGCCCTATGGAAAACTCAATGTTAAAAACACGTTTTGGGACCCCCCTTTTTTCTCGGCCCCCACTGGACGAACCCCCCCCAAATTTTCAAGGGCTGCTCAGAAACAAAATGTGCCATTTTCCTGAAAATTTCAGCCAATTCCGTCCACAAACGCCAAAGTTATTAGACATAGAATTTTCAAAAAACCCATAGAGAAAAAATCCTAACTATATATACCTACTGGCGACCGCCAGTAGGTAATATATATATATATATTACCTACTGGCGACCGCCAGTAGGTAATATATATATATATATTACCTACTGGCGGTCGCCAGTAGGTATATATAGTTAGGATTTTTTCTCTATGGGTTTTTTGAAAATTCTATGTCTAATAACTTTGGCGTTTGTGGACGGAATCGGCTGAAATTTTCAGGAAAATGGCACATTTTGTTTCTGAGCAGCCCTTGAAAATTTGGGGGGGGTTCGTCCAGTGGGGGCCGAGAAAAAAGGGGGGTCCCAAAACGTGTTTTTAACATTGAGTTTTCCATAGGGCGGTTGGCCTCACTTTTAGCCCGAACGGCTGAATGGATTTGCACGAAACTTGGCAAAATTGTAGGGACTGGTAGCCCGATGTGCCTTTTGTAGGTCTCAATATATGTGCTCCAGTGGATTTTGAGAAATTAACGTTTAAAAAAAGATATATATCTGTAACAGCGGACCGGTTAGCGCTCTGGTTCGCGGACTTTTCGCGCAACGGAGCTTTGTGAAGCGAAGCTGATTGGTTCTCCGGCGTCTGTCAACATTCCAAACAGTCCGTAGCGGCCGCCATCTTGTCTCTCGGTAGGATCGAGAGACAAGAGGAGGTCAAAACAAAGGGGGAAATAACTATAAGGGGGCATAGTAGATCCTCGCTGACCCCCTAGGTTTGATGTGGAGGTTTTAAAAGGGCCCCGCGGGGCAAAAAAAAATAATAATAATAATAATCGAACGGCTGAATGGATTTGCACGAAACTTGGCAAAATTGTAGGGACTGGTAGCCCGATGTGCCTTTGCTAGGTCTCAATATATGTGCTTCAGTGGATTTTGAGAAATTAACGTTCAAAAAAAGATATATATCTGTAACAGCGCACCGCTTCGCGTACTTTTCGCGTTACGGAGCTTTGCGAAGCGAAGCTGATTGGCTCTCCGGTGTCTGTAAACATTCCAAACAGTACGTAGCGGCCGCCATCTTGTCTCTCGGTAGGATCGAGAGACAAGAGGAGGCCAAAGCGAAGGGGCAAATGACCATAAGGGGGCATAGTAGATCCTCGCTGACCCCCTAGGTTTGATGTGGAGGTTTTAAAAGGGCCCCGCGGGGCAAAAAAAAAAATAATAATAATAATCGAACGGCTGATGACCATAAGGGGGCATAGTAGATCCTCGCTGACCCCCTAGGTTTGATGTGGAGGTTTTAAAAGGGCCCCGCGGGGCAAAAAAAAATAATAATAATAATAATCGAACGGCTGAATGGATTTGCACGAAACTTGGTAAAATATTAGGGACTGGTAGCCCGATGTGCCTTTGCTATGTCTCAATATATGTGCTTCAGTGCATTTTGAGAAATTAACGTTCAAAAACAAGATATATATCTGTAACAGCGCTCCGCTTCGCGGAGATAAAATTATATGTGTATTACCTAGCTGTTGCTAACACCAGTTAGCGACGGCTAGTAGGAGATAGCGACCATCTTGGGTCCCACTTTGCATGTGAGTGATATTTATCACTAATGACATGCAAAGTGGGCATGCCAAGATGTTAGCGACTGGAAACAGTCGCTAACATCGCTATCTCCTATTATCAACTTTTGGAAATATTCGAGATAAGCGCGAATATCTCCAAAAAGTAACAGCTGCCCTGAGCAGTTCTTAGCCATGTTATCCAATGGGAGGTGGATAACATGGCTAAGAGCATTAGCTCGGTAATGCATGAATATCGCGGAGTTTTCAGCGACATTAATGCATTGCGCTCGTTTTTTATCGTATTTGCGATAAACCTTGATAATAGCAAGGTTTATCTGCGATAATTTCTGACGGTAAAAAAATCTTTGCAATGCATCGTTAGGGATAAATATCGCTTAACTTTGGTAATATGCCCCAACGTCTGTTAAGGTTCGATTCGAAGGAAATCAGGAATTGTTGAAAAACATTGTGTGCGCCATCTTGTCTTTTTTCAAATGCCACACTTTTGTCGTGCACGGCAGCCATTTTAGATGCCTTGACCAGATCCACTCTGTGAACGCTGTCGATCCTTAGCATGGCTCCCCACCCTCGCAAGCATCTCCCCCAGGCAGTGGTCACCCCCGCTCTCTGTTTTATGCATGGGTAATAAACCTCCCCCCATCTGCGCTGTTCTTCCCTGAGAATCACACCCTGTGCCCGCCCGACACCTCCCTTTCGCCCTATTCACTACCGCACCCTCTGACACTCCTTTTCCTCTGTGTCCGATTGTCCAGGCCGGTCCTAGGCTATCAGCTAGCCCTGCAGATGTAGTTTATGGCCACAGCTGTAAAGAATCACCCGTCTTCAAAGGAGTTATAGTAGATCAAGGCCCACACTCGATGAGATCCGTCACAGCAGAAGCGTTGCTATTATCTGAAAACCATTCTGTATTGTGATTGGGGAGGGGACCGAGCGTGAAGCGGAAGATTCCAGGGATGACTCTTTGTACATCAAAGTTTTTACAATTATGTGTCACATTAAAAATATATAGCACTCCGACAAAGTAGTAAGATTATAAAACTTTAATAATTTATAAATATATACAAGAAAACAAAAATAGTAATAACATATAAACATTTTTAGAGAAAAACAACGAAGTAGCGGTCGGCTGTGCGAATAGTCCCAACGCAGCACAACGTCCAGATTTCCGGCGTGGGGCGTCGCGGGGGGTGGGTGATCAGTAGCAAACTGTTGTGCGAATAGTTCCAAGGCAGCAGAACGCGCCGAAATCTAGATGACACAAAAGTGATGTCTAGTAAGTTGCCACCCAGCAAATAACGGCGTGGGGCGTCGCGGGGGGTGGGTCATCAGTAGCAAACTGTTGTGCGAATAGTTCCAAGGCAGCAGAACGATGGCACCAAGGTGATGTCCAGTAAGTTGCCGCACTGGTTTTGGTATCCTACAATGCTGCTCCGAATAACGGCGTGGAGCGCCCCGGGGGAGGCGGCGTGAACGGGCCTCTCCAGGTGGAGTCTCGTCTGTTGTAGTGGGGCGCCCCTTTACCGTTTCAGTTGCCATTCCGTCCGCTTTTGGTCCACTGTGTCAAAATCCGCCATTCAGCTGAGTTGCGCCCACTCTTGCGGTGCAGGGATAGGCGGCTGTCACAGGACTCTCAAAATGGCGGCAGGCTGTTTCCTTTTTGGGCCTGGTCCACTGAAATGGCCCTGGGACACCTTGGAAATCGGACGCTTGTCTGCTAGGTCTTGGACCCCATTCTCGAAAGCGTCCCCTCCGCCTTGAGAATTCATCAAAAGTTTTGGGGGCCCCGACTCCTGCAGGCTTCTGGTGGGGAGCGGCTGCCATGATTGCTCGCGGAATGACCACGACGGAGCTACGAGATGGTGGTGCTCTCATGGTGACGCCAGCTTCAGTCTGAAACATCCAGAAACAAGGTGGGGCTTTCATCGTTTGGGGGAAAAAAAAAGTTTTCATCCAATGAAAAGTGTTGTTTTTAGGTCATATGATCAAGCCTTCCATCATTAGGAAACCAAAAGTAAAATGAACCAATGAAAAGTTTTATAAACAAGTCACATGACCTGTTATGCGGCATAGGGTATAAAATGCGGAGAAAATACGTTGGCACGTGAGGCGGCGTCAGTAGCGGACCGATGTGCGAATAGGCCGAAGGCAATACAACGCGCCAAGATCCGGATGGCATCGAGGTGGTGTCATAGTTGAGAGTTCTGAGCAGCGGTTGTAACACTGTCTGAAGCTTATTTGCAGCTGCTGCAGCTTCACTACGCGCCAAGATCCGGATGGCACCGAGGTGGTGTGTAGGAAGTTGCCGCACTGGTGTGGCCATCCTACAATGCTGAAAGTCGGCGTGGGGCGCCCCGTTGGCCTGTGAGTTTGCGTCAGTAGCGGACCGATGTGCGAATAGGCCGAAGGCAGCACAACGCGCCAAGATCCGGATGGCACCGAGGTGGTGTCTAGTAAGTTGTCGCACTTCTGTGGCCATCCTACAATGTTGAAAGTCGGCGTGGGGCGCCCCGTTGGCCTGTGAGATGGTGTCAGTAGCGGACTGATGTGTGAATGGGGCCAAAGGCAGCGCAACAATATTTTCTACTATATTTCCGGTGTAGAAGAGACCACAAGGCGCTGAGATGCCAAGATCCGGATGGCACCGAGGTGGTGTCTTGCAAGTTGTGGTACTGGTGTGGCCATCCTACAATGCTGAAAGTCGGCGTGGGGCGCCCCGTTGGCCTGTGAGATGGCGTCAGTAGCGGACCGATGTGCGAATAGGCCGAAGGCAGCACAACAATATTTTCTGACTGACACCACAAGGCGCTGAGATGCCAAGATCCGGATGGCACCGAGGTGATGTCTAAGTTGCGGACTGATGTGCGAATGGGGCCAAAGGCAGCGTAACAATATGTTTTGTATGGAAGATACCACTAGGCGTTGAGATGCCAAGATTCGGATGGCACTGAGGTGATGTCTAGCAAGTTGGTGTGGTCATCCTACAATGCTGAAACTCGGCGTGGGTCACCCCATTAGCCTGTGAGATGGCGTCAGTAGCGGACCGATGTGCGAATAGGCCGAAGGCAGCACAACGCGCCAAGATCCGGATGTCACCGTGGTGGTTTCATAGTTGAGAGGCACTTCATCTGCAGTGGGGCGCCGAGATCCGGATGGCACCGAGGTGATGTCTAGCAAGTTGCTGTACTGGTGTGGTCATCCTACAATGCTGAAACTCGGCGTGGGTCGCCCCATTAGCCTGTGAGATGGCGTCAGTAGCGGACCGATGTGCGAATAGGCCGAAGGCAGCACAACGCGCCAAGATCCGGATGTCACCGTGGTGGTTTCATAGTTGAGAGGCACTTCATCTGCAGTGGGGCGCCGAGATCCGGATGGCACCGAGGTGATGTCTAGCAAGTTGCTGTACTGGTGTGGTCATCCTACAATGCTGAAACTCGGCGTGGGTCGCCCCATTAGCCTGTGAGATGGCGTCAGTAGCGGACCGATGTGCGAATAGGCCGAAGGCAGCACAACGCGCCAAGATCCGGATGTCACCGTGGTGGTTTCATAGTTGAGAGGCACTTCATCTGCAGTGGGGCGCCGAGATCCGGATGGCACCGAGGTGATGTCTAGCAAGTTGCTGTACTTGTGTGGTCATCCTACAATGCTGAAACTCGGCGTGGGTCGCCCCATTAGCCTGTGAGACAGCAGTTCTTTGGATTTGGGCCTGGCTCGTCTGCTGTAGTGGGGCGCCCCTTTACCGTTTCAGTTGCCATTCAGCTGAGTTTCGGCTGCTCTTGATGCTACAGCGACAGGCGGCTGCAACAGGACTCTCAAAATGGCGGCCTGTTCTTTGGATTTGGGCCTGGTCCACTAAAATGGCCCTGGGACACCTTAGAACTCGGACGCTCGATTTTTTTTTCCTTTCCTGTACATGCAAAAAAAGGTAAATGCCCGGTACGTTACACGCTTCATCTGCCACGATGAACTCTCTAGAGGAACCGAAAAAAAATATAGTTGTGGTAACTATACCATGCATCGTCATATGGAGAGGTGGCAACAATTAATTATAGTGCTGCATAAAAGAGAGATTTGGAGGAGAACCCCTGACCTGCTAGTACATTCATCAAAGAAGTGGCACTGAGAGCTTCAGAGGCAAGGGAAACGGTCCCAAATATTTAGAAGAAATTTGGAAAGATTAAAATGACATGTTTAGATTGTGGCAAATTTATTTCATGTGGACATCTGAGTGTTACTCTAATAAATACAGCATATGAACATCATCATAGTCGATGGTTGGTAGAGACATTTTGACTATATCCTGGACCTGCCCGTCCTCGCCCAAAATGGCGCCAGAATAAATGGGACTCGTAACTCCTTGTTGTGTACTGGTT
This sequence comes from Lissotriton helveticus, assembly GCF_964261635.1. Taxonomy (NCBI): domain Eukaryota; kingdom Metazoa; phylum Chordata; class Amphibia; order Caudata; family Salamandridae; genus Lissotriton; species Lissotriton helveticus. The sequence goes on from NC_136061.1 coordinate 1,308,122,626, forward strand.
GCAGAACCTTGAAATCACGAGATACGTATGCAGTTTTGAAGCACATGGTGGGCGGGGACGAGAATTGATTGAATATTTCGACATCCCTATTGATATTAAGTTCTGATGTGTTATTGATTACTGTACTGTTGAAAGTTCGAATTAACGTCACCCATGGTACTTGCCCGCAAATGTATATCTAGATAATTTTATTGTAACTGGCCCTGTCGTATTTTAATTATAAAATGTACGTCCACCGATTCCGTAACTGTTAGACACCTTAGTTCTTGCAACCTAATGGCCCGCCCGTTACGTTCCTCTACAGTGTAAATGTCTATTTATCATATACGATTACAGTTTGCTCCGTGGCCGGCCCACGTGGTTATAGGCTCGTATTTGTATAATGAAATTTTCACAATAAAGGTTTTTAAAAGAAAACATGGTAGTAGTATATACATTGGTAAAGTTTTTAATAATAGTCACTGTTTTAGAATCATTAAAAGGCAAGTGAAATAAAGCAGACCAATTACATGAAGGGTAAAAGGTATAATACGAAGGAACGCAGTAAAGATAAATGGTCAAGGGCTGTTGTGTTTTCTATTCCTGCAACATAAAGTGATCGATAAGAATCTCATATTCAGGCGTATCGGCGACTAAGACAGCAGGTCGACCCTCTTTTGCTCAACGGCTCCGTCATGGGACGAAGAAACGCTCTTTTTCTCGAAAAAAGAATATATTTTACTTGCAGGACAGTTGTAAAATTTCCGGGAAAGTACATTAGCCTGGAACATTATAACATATATTTAAGAAAAAATAATGTTCGGAAGTAATGAAAAGCGTAATTTTTAGGTCATATGATCAAGCCTTTCATCATTACAATAAGAAAAGTAAAATGAACCAATGAAAAGTTTTATTAACAAGTCACATGACTTGTTATGCTTACGTTACGCGCTGCGCGCCCCGGATGACTTCCGGATGCGCTAACGCGGCGCGTCATATGACGCATTACGCGACAACGCAGGTACAGAATATAGTCAAAATGTCTCCACCAACCAGCGGTCGGAACACAACCCCTTTCAGCAGGCTAAATAGTTCTGTTAAATGACAACAGAAGGGACAGGCAACAAGAACCATCAGTCAAAGAGGGGAGGGCTAGTTCTTCTCTACCGGGTTACATTGGGGCGCTACCGGAACTGATCGAATTGGTAGTCTACAGTGTTTCTGGATGTTTCAGACTGAAGCTGGGGTTAGCATGAGAGCAGCACCATTTCGTAGCTCCGTCGTGGTCATTCCGCAACCAATCATGGCAGCCGTTCTTTATCGTTATTTTGGGCGGGGTGGGTGGCGGAGCAGAGCTGTTTTGCAGCCATCATTGTGTGGAGTTCAGTTCATCTCACTAGTTTTGTATTTGTCATGAGGGGTTGTTCCTAATGTTTCTATTTTAGCGAGGTCAAAAAGAGATCCCATTAGTGGCCTACTGATTTTGCTCGATTCCTTTTCTTTTTTTTTTACACGATTTTTCGTTATCTGCAAAGACTAAACAGAGTATTGCGACTCTGTGTTTGTTTGTAAATAGAGAATGAACCAAAGAGAACTAATTCTAAAACAGTAAATATTTGGATAACAATGAATCAAATGGAGAGAGAAGCAGGCACGACGGATTACAATGGGGGCAAAGACCTGCGTTAACTACCTTTCACTATCTGCAAAGAGAGAGTACTCCTAATAGAAATGAGGGGGGGGGGGGCACCATTCAAAGCAGATCAGTGTGCATAAACACGAAAATGTTTTCACTTACCACGTACTTGACATTCGACAGCTTATGATATTTGCTATTAAAAAACCATTGAAATTCACTGAAAAAACCATAGGTTATAGACCATATATAGTTAGGAATTAGCATTTACAAAACCTTGAAAATTCACTGAAAAAACCATAGGTTATAGACCATATATAGTTAGGAATTAGCATTTAAAAAACCTTATTTTACTCACACAAAACCATTGAAATTCCATATATAGTTAGTTGCACTAACTATATATCGCGCACCTGCAATCCACTGCTGATGATGTCACATATTACATCATTCATGACATGGTCAGTGACATCACTGATGACATCACTGATGACATCTCAAATGACATCACTGATGACATCACTGATGACAACATCCAGTGACTGTATGTTTCTGTAAAGTTAAAATGTGTCTTACATATTGAAGAATGAGTGGAAGTATAAGTGTCTGGACAAAGGATTTAGTAGGTGCATGACTGAATGCATGAGTGAGTGATTAAATGTGTCTCACTGAGTGCATGGGTTAGTGACTAAAGTGTCTTAATTTGTGCATCATTATGTCTGTTGTTCTGTAAACTGCTGCATGTTTTGATCAGTAGCTATATGATTAACTATATGGGTTACTGATTGATTGTCCAAGTATTTGTATGGGAGACTGAGTGTGTGTGTGGCTGGCTGGGAGGTGTGTGACTCTGTGCAGATCAATGTGTACTTGTATCAATGATTGTATAACAAGGTAAGTATGTGTTAGTATATGTTTGAAAATGTAAGGTGCTCTATGTTTAACTGTATAGACAAGAAAATGGAAGTGTCATTGATTCTTTACAGGACTGACTAGGTGTGTGAGTAACTCCATGGATGAGTGGCAGACTGTGAGTGTCTGTATAGGTGTATGAGTGCATATGATAGTGTTGTAAAGATGAGTGATTGTATGTATGAATGATAGTATGGGTGAATGAGTGAAGGTGTGTGTAGACGTAGGAATCAGTGAGTGCGTATGTAGTAACTAGTATTGGTGTGTCAATGGTTTCAAAAATTATATTCTGTATTTAACACTGGGTGAAACAGAGGTTATATTAAAATGTGAGGAGATGCATTGTATTGTCACATGAATGATATCATCAGTGATGTGGTCATTGATGTCAAATGAGATGTCATCAGTGATGTCATCAGTGATGTCATTTGAGATGTCATCAGTGATGTCATCAGTGATGTCACTGACCATGTCATGAATGATGTAATATGTGACATCATCAGCAGTGGATTGCAGGTGCGCGATATATAGTTAGTGCAACTAACTATATATGGAATTTCAATGGTTTTGTGTGAGTAAAATAAGGTTTTTTAAATGCTAATTCCTAACTATATATGGTCTATAACCTATGGTTTTTTCAGTGAATTTTCAAGGTTTTGTAAATGCTAATTCCTAACTATATATGGTCTATAACCTATGGTTTTTTCAGTGAATATATATATATATATATATATATATATATATATATATATATATATATGTATGTATATATATATATATATTCACTGAAAAAACCATAGGTTATAGACCATATATAGTTAGGAATTAGCATTTAGAAAACCTTATTTTACTCACACAAAACCATTGAAATTCCATATATAGTTAGTTGCACTAACTATATATCGCGCACCCGCAATCCACTGCTGATGATGTCACATATTACATCATTCATGACATGGTCAGTGACATCACTGATGACATCACTGATGACATCATCTAGTGTCTGTGTGTTTTTGTAAAGTTTAAATACGTTTTACATATTGAAGAATGACTGGATGGATGGAAGACTGAGTGTGTGTGTTACTGGCTGGGAGGTGTGTGACGCTGTGCATATCAATGTGTACTTGTATCAGTGATTGTATAAGAGAGTAAGTATGTGTTAGTATATGTGTGAAAAGTATGGTGTTCTGTGTTTAACTATAGATGAGGAAATCGAAGTGTGATTGATTCTTCACAGGACTGACTAGGTGTATGAGTGCATATGATAGTGTTCTAATAATAACTGACTGTATGTATGAGTAATTGTATGGGTGAATGAGTGAATGTGTGTGTAGACGTACGAATCAGTGAGTGCGTATGTAGTAACTGGTATTGGTGTGTCATGATGTCATCAGTGATGTCATTTGAGATGTCATCAGTGATGTCATTTCAGATGTCATTAGTGATGTCATCAGTGATGTCACTGAAGTATGGTGTTCTGTGTTTAACTGTATAGATGAAGAAATGGAAGTGTGATTGATTCTTTACAGGACTGACTTGGTGTGTGAGTAACTCCATGGATGAGTGGCAGTGTGTGACTGTCTGCATAGGTGTATGAGTGCATATGATAGTGTTGTAATAATGAGTGACTGTATGTATGAGTGATTGTATGGGTGAATGAGTGAATGTGTGTGTAGACATAGGAATCAGTGAGTGCGTATGTAGTAACTGGTATTGGTGTGTCATGATGTCATCAGTGATGTCATTTGAGATGTCATCAGTGATGTCATCAGTGATGTCATTTGAGATGTCATCAGTGATGTCATCAGTGATGTCACTGACCATGTCATGAATGATGTAATATGTGACATCATCAGCAGTGGATTGCGGGTGCGCGATATATAGTTAGTGCAACTAACTATATATGGAATTTCAATGGTTTTGTGTGAGTAAAATAAGGTTTTCTAAATGCTAATTCCTAACTATATATGGTCTATAACCTATGGTTTTTTCAGTGAATTTTCAAGGTTTTGTAAATGCTAATTCCTAACTATATATGGTCTATAACCTATGGTTTTTTCAGTGAATTTCATTGGTTTTTTAACAGCTAATATCTGTAGCTGTAAAATGTATTCTTCTTTAAATCCAAAAATATATTTTATATGTTTATTAATATATTTTTTTTTTTAATATTTTTTTTTCTTCGTTCCCGCTTCGCGAATCGGGAAGCTTCCCGTTAGCTGACCTTGATGCCGCGAAATAGACCGCGAGCCGGTAAACGTTTCTTTACCGCAACTGCCGCTTTAGAAAACAACATCGTGACGCCTCCCGTTTGCATGACGTTTCACGTTGTCGCGTGATACGTCATATGACGTGCTACGTTAGCGAACTGGTACGCTTACCGAGTCGCAAAGCACAGGTTTCTGGAAGCAAACCGGGAGGCCCTGCAAAGCGCTTAACGTAAACACAGCAGGTCATGTGACTTGGTAATAACACTTTTCATTGGTTCATTTCACTTTTGGTTTCCTAATGATGTAAGACTAGGTCATATAATCTAAAATGAACACTTTTCATTGGTTGAGAACTATTGTTTTTCCCAAATGATGAAAATCCCTCCTTCTTTCCTCACTCTGACTTTCATCATTGTGAGAGAAAGACCCTTTGTTACCAGTGAGCAATGGCTTCTTTAGTAGCTTCAGCTGGTGCTTCCCCACCACCTCCACCACATCCAAGGGAGGGTGGACCACCTGCTCAAGTTATAATTCAGCAAGAAGAGGAAGAAGAGGAACAGGACGACGAGCACGAAGAGAGGCACTTTTTGCCTGAGGAGCCCAGGACGTCTCACCGGAAAGAAAACTTCATTTGGCAATTTTTTTAAATTCCCAAAGGTCAGAAAAAAGTAAATGCAAGATACGTAACTTGCCTTATATGTCAAGATAGACTGTCCAGAGGGACCGACAAAAAATACAGTTTCGGAAACTACACAATGCATCGCCATATGACTAGGTGGCATCCTAACAACTACAGTGCTGCACAGTTTCGTAACGACCTAGATAATCTCCCTATTATGGCCAGAAGATCTGTTGTACCGGAAGTAACGGGACCAGAGGGCAGGGAGATGGTGCCAAATATTCAAACGAGATTTCATGAAGTAAAACACGTCTGCGTATATTGCAATGGATTCATTTGCTACGGAGAAAGAAGCATCACTCTGATCAACAGAGCTATTGACTATCATATGCAAGTTTGTACGAAACGCCCCAAATAATAAATACTTTTTTTTTGTTTTGTTGCTCCTGTTGAGCCCTTTACAATGAATCGTTTTCATTGCCCCCTGCAAGAAAAACCCAAAAAAATATAAAACTGTTCAGAAAAATTCAAAAAAAGTAAAAAAATGTTCAGAAAAATAATAAAAAAAATATAAAACAACAAAAACAATAAAAAAAAGTTCTTTTCAGAACTACCTCCCCGTTATTAAAAAATTGGTACAATATTTGGAACTGTGCCAACCTCTATTTCTCGTAGTTCGCTTCCCAGTTCGCTCGCCGGTACGCGAACCGGAAGTGAACCAAAAATAAAAAAAAAAAAAAGAACAGTAAGTATAAGGGAAGGAAACAGACACTTATGTTAAAAGAAAGACAGCTATAGGGGAGTAAACTAGAGATACTATTACCCGTAATCCACTGCTGATGATGTCACATATTACATCATTCATGACATGCTCAGTGACATCATCAGCAGAGGATTGCGGGTTTTTTGGCAACGTGCCTTATCCACGGTTTAATAACGCTGCCTTTTGCTTTATATACGTTTTCAAATTGTATGAAATATATACCAATAGGTCGTTATGAACCTTTAGGTAGTGCTTTTCTTCATGAGGTCTGGTCGCTTCCATACACATACAGATGTTTCAAAGATGATCAAGAAGTTTATCTGAATGGAGAGGAATGCACTGAGACGCCAGATCATTCACTAATGTGTAGGCACATACAGTTACACGGTTCATGCAACAAACACCGACCAAATATGGCTTGCGTGTTGCAAGGCACGCCAGTTCCTGCTATCATCCCCACGTTCAAGTTGTTGGAAAATGGTAGTTATTTGATGCTCAATAATGAAGATTGTTCTGGGTTAATTAAAAGTATTCCTTTTATCGTAACAGTAAGTGAACGGGTTATTTGCTGCAGAAATGTTCTATTTCCTCCCACACATGAATATAGGGAGTTTTCAATCTGGCCACAAATACCAACCTTGGGAGCAGATTTCAACGGCATGGCAAGAATAAGAGCTCTTTTGTCTCAGAGAGAGGTGGCCTTGAGTTCGGCCCGTGAAACTTTCGTGCTTCACATAGCGAACACCCGTACAGAGGTGCAGACCCTTTTCAATACTGATTCGCCTTTCCATTTCAGCAAGATGGTTCGGACTATCTTTAACGCGTCCTCCACAAAGGCCCTGGCGCACTTTTTTAAAGTTGTTACCAGTGGTCTCGTGACTTCATTTGAGAAAATCTTTGGAGTCATCCCTGCTTTCTTTCATTCTATTTTTTTCCACTGTGCTTCGTGGATTCCCATTTTTACTTGCATTACCAGCGGACGCTCTTGTGCTTTTTTACATTTTTAAATATGGATGTCCCTCCTGTGCAAGCTCCCGCCCTGCAGCGGCTGACACTGTTCCGCAATCGCATGCTAGAATATTATGGCACAATGCCGTTGGCGATATTAAGCACGGCATATGGATTATCTTTTCGAATCTCCTACTTCACCTGTGTCCAGCCTGTATTTCACTGCCTGACCTGTGATTTCGATTGGGCCATTGATTTGTGTCTCTGCGGACCGGTTTCTCCTGACGTCGACTTTAATCAGCTGATGACTCCTATCATTACTCACGAGTTGGTTTGTCCTGGCGAAAGGATTATGGCTGTGGCATTGATGCATGGACTAATTGGTCCCTGGAATTTACTGGCGGCAACACAGTCTTTCTTGGAACAGAGCTTTCTTGAAAACCCACCGAGCTGTCCTCTGATGGTGATAGAGGATCCGGTGCTGGGAGAGCACGTATGTTCTTTTCCGCTTTTAAATTGGATGGCTGAACTCTTTTCGGATGAAGACGGTGACTTCCTATTGGAGGCTGTTGCAGCTTATTTTGCATACACAGTTATGTCATAGACCTTTTTCATGTTTGATATGCTGAGTACTAGCATTTCATTGACAATTCATTGACTTATTTGTCAAGTTTTTATTATTTAGCTTGCCTATTGGCTTAAGACTCGATAAAGTACTTGGCTGTTTTATTTTTCTTTAGCATTAAATTTTCCTAGTTTTTAATGTTTTACCTTGCGGACCGTCCACATATAAAGTTGCAATCTGCTCTCATGAGATGGCACTTCTATTATCTTATTCAGTTCGTTTCCGGATCATGGGGAGGTGTCATCTAGGTCCTGGATATCTTTACACCGTGTTAAGTTAGCATGGGCTCATTACCGGTTTAAACGCCATTTTTCCTTTTTTGCAACTTCTGCACACGACACTTAGTTGTTGCTTTAGCTTTCAACCTAGTAGTTCATCGTGGTTTACATGAGAATAATATGTTATTGCTCTACTATCTGCTTTGCTTGTTAAACTATATCTGTACAGCGAGTGCTGAAGTTTCAAGAACAACACGATACAGAATTGTTATGAGGTCTGATCTCCACGACTTCATACTCATAACATAAGTGCAGCTTCTGCCAATTCTGGGCATGAGGCGGGTTTTATATTGCTTTGCCGAACACACATACACAACAGTTGATGCGGTTCACATGAAGAGAGAGCTGGTGTATGCTGATGTGATTCCTTCAAATCTAAGACACTAAAGTATGGGCACGCCCTAAACCAACACAAAGAGACCTTCTTAGCAAATAATATAATATGTGTATTAGGGAGGGTGAGATATAAGCAGCCGCGGGCCGTGGAGGGAGTTACGGTGGGGCAGGGAGGCGGGGAGGGGGAGGGGCAGGGTGGAGCCCTCTCCACCCTGCCCCTCCCCCTCCCCGCCTCCCTGCCCCACCGTAACTCCCTCCACGGCCCGTGGCTGCTTATAAGTGTTGCTAACTCTTATTCATTTACAGCATGTTAACATACTGTCACCATTCGCTTTTTATGTACTAGTAACTATGCTGGTAATTTTGCTACTGATAATATGTGTACTTGTATTATCTAAGATACTACGCCTGAGAAGACGGCATTAGTAAATAAACATTTCAAATACACATGTGTTCTTCTTAACTCCATGTTCTGGTTTCTAAGAAATATATAACGACCGACTGTTCATGAGTTCCACGTATCCTGAGGTACTATAAGTTCATATTCTGGATTGTCTAAACATTGAGAGTTTGTTATATCCAATGTGACACTGTACCTAGCTTGCTAAGGGGTTTTTGATTACTAAGGTGAGTTTTGGGGCACCCTAATTCGCCGAGGTTCCAATCCTCTGTCCACAGTTCTGTGTGAGAACAGAAACCCTGCGACAGGGGCACCCCCGACCCTTGCTGGAGCTTCATCACACTTGCGATACAACTCCAGCAATGCGCCACCTTTACGGCACAGATACATCACGCATCTGTGCTGTTTTTGCCCCATGATGCGCCGCATTGTAAATGCAGCACACCATAGGTGACGGAACAGCGGCACAGAATGACTAACACATCCCTGGTGATGCGCCAGTCATCATAAATCTATCCCTATGCTTCTTATCTTGTTAGAGATGAACCACCATATGTATCATCAAAGTTTTTTGCATTTCCTAAATAGCGAACTTTAAGGAATAAATAGCGATTCTTTACCATTCCTAGTTTGCGATGAGCTATTTGCTTATTACAAATTACCCATCCATTTCCTTCATTTCCATAGGGCGGTTGGACTCACTTTTAGCTCGAACGGCTGAATGGATTTCCACGAAACTTGGCAAAATTGTAGGGACTGGTAGCCCGATGTGCCTTTGCTATGTCTCAAGATATATGCTCCAGTGGTTTTTACGAAAATTAACTTTGAAAAATATATATTGGGCTACATTGGCCTATATATATGTTGGAGCCCAAATGTAGCCCAATGTAGCCCAATGAAGCCCAATGAAGCCCAATGTAGCCCAATGTAGCCCAAAGATGGCCGCCAGAGACAAAAAAAACAAATGTAGCCCAAATATCAGCCAGATGTAGCCCAACTATAGCCCAGTGACAGAATGACCAATCAGCTTCGCAAACCTCCGTTACACGAAGCGGAGCGCTGTTACAGATATATATCTTTTTTTGAACGTTAATTTCTCAAAATCCACTGGAGCACACATATTGAGACCTAGCAAAGGCACATCGGGCTACCAGTCCCTAATATTTTACCAAGTTTCGTGCAAATCCATTCCGCCGTTCGATTATTATTATTATTTTTTTTTTTTGCCCCGCGGGGCCCTTTTAAAACCTCCACATCAAACCTAGGGGGTCAGCGAGGATCTACTATGCCCCCTTATGGTCATTTGCCCCTTCGCTTTGGCCTCCTCTTGTCTCTCGATCCTACCGAGAGACAAGATGGCGGCCGCTACGGACTGTTTGGAATGTTTACAGACGCCGGAGAACCAATCAGCTTCGCTTCACAAAGCTCCGTTGCGCGAAAAGTACGCGTACTGGAGCGCTGCCCGGTCCGCTGTTACAGATATATATCTTTTTTTAAACGTTAATTTCTCAAAATCCACTGTAGCACATATATTGAGACCTACAAAAGGCACATCGGGCTACCAGTCCCTACAATTTTGCCAAGTTTCGTGCAAATCCATTCAGCCGTTCGGGCTAAAAGTGAGGCCAACCGCCCTATGGAAAACTCAATGTTAAAAACACGTTTTGGGACCCCCCTTTTTTCTCGACCCCCCCTGGACGAACCCCCCCCCAATTTTCAGGGGCTGCTCAGAAACAAAATGTGCCATTTTCCTGAAAATTTCAGCCAATTCCGTCCACAAACGCCAAAGTTATTTGACATAGAATTTTAAAAAATCCCATAGAGAAAAAATCCTAACTATATATACCTACTGGCGACCGCCAGTAGGTAATATATATATATGTATGTATATATATATATATATATGTATATATATATTTATTTTACTGCATGTCACATCTCTTATTGGCTAACAGGCAGCTCCGTCGCAACCTCGGCCGCTTGAATAATCTGAAAGCAGTGTATTGTACAGAGATGCTTTAGAGGTTGGAAGTTGAGGCAAATTGTCGATCCTTCTTGTGCTGGTTAGAGCTGGGTGTTTGCAGCTCCTCCCACCCCCTCTCCTCCTGAACATGGATACGGCTGGCCTGCGGCGGCCACTGTTCACAGGAACATCTCGCCCGGCTGCTTCTCTCTGTCCAGGAGGCTGGATTTTTGTGCACGTACTTTCTGCCAGCTCCCCTTGCTGTGCTTGCTTCCCTGTCCCCTCGCTATGCTTGCTTCCCTGCCCCCTCGCTGTGCTTGCTTCCCTGCCCCCTCACTGTGCTTGCTTCCCTGCTCCCCTGGCTGTGCTTGCTTCCCTGCCCCCCTGGCTGTGCTTGCTTCCTTGTCCCCTGGCTGTGCTTGCTTCCTTGCCCCCCTGGCTGTGCTTGCTTCCCTGCCCCCCTGGCTGTGCTTGCTCCCCTCGCTGTGCTTGCTTCCCTGCCCCCTCGCTGTGCTTGCTTCCCTGCCCCCTCGCTGTGCTTGCTTCCCTGCCCCCCTGGCTGTGCTTGCTTCCCTGCCCCCTGGCTGTGCTTGCTTACCGGCCCCCTGGCTGTGCTTGCTTCCCTGCCCCCCTGGCTGTGCTTGCTTCCCTGCCCCCTGGCTGTGCTTGCTTCCCTGCCCCCTGGCTGTGCTTGCTGCCCTGCCCCCTGTCTGTGCTTGCTCCCCTGCCCCGTGGCTGTGCTTGCTCCCCTGCTCCCTGGCTGTGCTTGCTCCCCTGTCCCCTGGTTCCCCTGCCCTCTTGCTGTGCTTGCTTCCCTGCACCCTCAACGTGCTTGCTTCCCTGCCCCCTGGCTGTGCTTGCTTCCCTGCCCCCTGGCTGTGCTTGCTCCCCTGCCCCCTGGCTGTGCTTGCTCCCCTGCCCCCTGGCTGTGCTTGCTCCCCTGCCCCCTGGCTGTGCTTGCTCCCCTGCCCCCTCGCTGTGCTTGCTTCCCTGCCCCCTCGCTGTGCTTCCTCTCCAGTGTGTGTATGTGGCTCTGGGTGTGTATGTGGCTCTGGGTGTGTATGTGGCTCTGGGTGTGTGTGGGGCTCTGTGTGTGGGGGGCTCTGGGTGTGTGTGGGGCTCTGTGTGTGGGGGGCTCTGTGTGTGTGGGGCTCTGTGTGTGGGGGTCTGTGTGTGTGTGTGTGTCTGTTGCTCTGTGTGTGTGTGGCTCTATGTGTGTGTGGCTCTGTGTGGATAGCTTTTTTTGTAGGTGGCTCTATGTGTGGGTGGCTCGGTCTGTGTGAGGGTAGCTCTGTGTAGGGGGCTCTATGTGAATGACTCTGTGTGAGTGGCTCTGTGTGGGTGGCTCTGTATGTGTGTGTGGGTGGCTTTGTGTGTGTGGCTCTGTGTGGGTGTAAATGCAATTGGTCATGCATTTGCGAGAAATTAAGCTATTGGCATTGTAAATGACAATGCCATTTATTTAACGATTAAGCTATTGGCAATGTAAATGACAATGCCATTTATTTATGATTTTAAAAAAAAAGAAATGTCATGAGCAATGCCAATAGCCCTACCTTTAATGATGCCGAGACCATTGCATTGTAAATGCTTGTTTTATAATGTTTTTCAATGAATTGTGATTTATTATGTGGTTATTTTTTTAATGAATGTGATCACTGTTATTTGTACAACACTATGTATTGTGCCTATCAAATATAGGGTTTCTTTGATCCCCTTTAAAAAAAAAAAATTCTTTTAGAGATATTTGTTTTTATATTAATAAATCAATTTATATTCTTTCTACTTTTTATGGTTTATGATCTTTTGTGGGAATTACATGGTTTAACCCTCTCGAATGTGTGTGTGTGATGGTATAGTGAATATGTATCAACTGAATGGAAAGCGTTGACTGATTGAATACTAGAGTTTTCTATTGAGTCCAAAGGTTCTTTTTCTCTTTCTCACAGAATAGACAGAACACAGAATACAGAAATTACATTTACAGAGGCACAACTAACTAAAAAGACAGAGAAATTACAGAAAATGGGCACAAGCACAAGACGGACAACAGCGGACCAACAGACGAGCAAGGCTCTCCCACTGGACCACCAGGCATGAGGTACAGACAGGAGCCTACAGGTGGAGGAGGGCTTCAAACACCTACCTTCCAGAGAGAGGTCTAGGGGCTACGGCAGAGGCACAACAGAGGAGCTGCTGGGTGAAGAGCAGATTCTCTGACCAGGAGTTCAGAGGTCTTGCTCCACTATAAACTTTTGTAACACTTGAGTGTGGAGGGATTTATGACTACTTCAAAAACAAGGGTTACATTATCTGTATGCAGCTAGTCCCCATCTTGACCCCACCTGTTTTCTCTTTTATCTGTGCTCTGGAGCTTTGGGAAGGGGTGCAAGCTGGGTTGCAATTTGTGGGCTCTGTGCAGAGTGCGTGGTTCCCTTTGACTTGACGTATGCCTTCATTTTTATTCAAATTTTACCTGTGCTTTTTAGTTGTCCCTTAGTGAAGCCTTTTTTAGGTCGAGCCAAGCGCTGCACGCATACTCTGCTCTAGGAAAACGACCTCTTGGAATTAACCTGGACTTTTCACACACTTGTGCATGTGTTTTTTTGGAGCATTTTTTCTATTGGGCTTTGTATGCGTCTTTGTAAAAAGACAGCACGCAATTGGGAAAAGGCGGGTGCATGTCCCACCTTTCCCAGGAAATGTATCCGCCTGCGGTTACGAGCAGCATTGCGCAGTGTGCTATGTGTTATGTGTCAGATTTCACACGAGTGTGCGCACACCACTCGTGGGACGCCGCAGCTGCATTCCTTGCAGCCCACGGCGTTTTGCCTGTGGGAGCAAGCAGCTGCAGTGCCTCCTTGTTTTCTGTACTTTATTTCCATCCTCTTTGTTCCGCTAGTTTTTTTTGTTTTCACAAATGTAGCACTGACCCTGTTGTGCCGGCTTCCCAGGCAGACGTCCTCCCCCTGCGCACGGGCCTCTGATCTCCGAGCAGCGCAGCGCGTGCCTCATCAGCCAGCCCTGTGATCTTCTTCTGACTCACCCGAAAACGCTACAGGCTCAGTGCTGCCACAGTCCCCAGCTAACTTTGTCTAGTTACCTGTTCTGCCCTCCTTCTTTCATGCCTCTCCGGTCACCTCTGGCCCTCTCCCCCTGTATCTTGCTCTTTGTCTGTTTTTTCCTCTCCCATCTCTCTCTCCCTAATTACCTCTCACTCTGTTTGTCTCTCTTACTATGCCCGTCTTGTTATTACTCCGTTCTTCCCCTTTCTTCACTGTCTCCCGAGTTCCCCTTCATTTTCATTATCGCCGAATGTAGCATTATTGGTGTGTTGTGATGTCACACTTAATAGATAAAGGACTTTATCGCATGTTAGAATGATGGTATTGTGTTCATGTGTCTGCGCCTTCTCTTTAGCTTCTAAGCGCCCGCTGATTGACAGAGAGGTGTGTTTACTGTTTTACCTGCTTCCTTGGGTCACACAGTCACTCAGCTTGCAGGATACCGGTGGAATTCACTCTCCCCTCACTTGCTGCACACCGACAGCCTCAAGCTCACCATGACATGACTAGATGACGTATCAGAACTTCGTGCATCACACCAAACTATTCCCATAGAAGTTATTTCCTACAAACACACACCTTGCAACCAAAGCTGCAGCCACCTGCAGTCACTCCTGACAGGGCCTCTCTGGTTACAATGACGCGTTGTACAAGTCCGATATAACATAATACAGACATAACATAGCACCTACTCTGTAGGTACTAAGACACAATTCAATTAGTGGTGCACCTTACATAAATGACTGTGTAATATCATTATGGGTGTGCTCCAGAAGCAGAAGGCTTGGGCGAAGTCACCCCAGCTACACGCAGCGATTATTCCATTAAGTCCAGACCGCAGGCCCATCTGCGCCATCAGGCCTCAGTGTGTGATTCCATTACTGTCTGCGAGGGCGGGGGAGGGGCTGCATTAGCACTCGGTGTGTGATTCCATGAGGGGACCTTCCAGGTCACTTGTCTGCATTACAGTAATGGCTGCTGAGCCTGGCTGGGTGTGTTGGTAGCTGAGACCAAAAGGACAAAAGAAAACGAAGGACATTTTTTAATGTAAATACTTTTATAAATGGTCGTTCAGTTGTACATAAAGCTTTCTTGATCATATATAAGGTAGCAAAATGCTTCTGACACTTTTTTATTATAACTTTTCAGCATGCTGCACAGCAGCCACACTTCTCTACAATGTAGCTTAAAGACATTGGCAAAGTCAATAGCTCTGACTAAACACTTATAATGTCCCAAAGGCGAGACGTATTGGCTATGCCAATGCTTGTTGTGCTTGGCCTGTGGAGTGTAACTGCAAATTGCCAACCCTAGAAACAGGAATTGTAAGCTGGGAGTCCTTAGGCAATTATTTGCCAGATCCACATTTTGTTTTCCTTCTTCTTTGTGTTATTTTCTTTATTTACTTGTACCCTAGGATGAGACCTGAGTTTAACAAGCCAATCAAACATGTGCTCCCTGATCATTTTCTTTGTCTTCATTTTTAATTCTGTGGTTTATTTATACTTACCTGCAGTGTAACTTTTACTCAGTATTTTCCGTATTTTGTAATTTTGTATTGTCCCAGCACTCAATCAATAATGGGCACGAGAAAAGCAGAAGAGGGCTCTCTTATCCCTCGCAAGATCAAATAAATTCCTACCCACGCTGCTGAGAAGTTTACCTTAAAAGAGATTGGCACCATGATAGATGAGGTAAAATCCTTAATCAGTATAGGCAAAACACGTAAGGCTGCCACTAAGATTGCTCATTTTTTAACAAGCAAGATAAAAGCATGCCTGTATCAACAATCACCAAGCGTGAAACTTCTCCACTTTCTAATCCTACGCTTGATCCTGTACCAATTCCCCCAATTCTAGCTCCTCTAGCTAGTGTGGACCCAGCACATCTCAGCTCCCCAATGACCTGTAGCATAGATTTGCAGCTCTTAAAGACCCAGAGGCTAACCAAGCCATAGATCATTCAGCACCCCAAGACCCTGACAGTAATCCTCCCATATTTTTCCTATTATTTTTCGGTCAATAAACTATTTGAAGTCATGGGCACACTGAAAGCGGAGATAGCTAATCTTAAATCTCTAATTATGGGACTATTATCTGCAGCCCAGGATAAATCTTTTACGGCTGAGGAATGTTGTCAATGCCACTACATGTCTCACCCATCCACTTCTATTACTCATTCATCACAGCCCAAATCAATATCCGATGCAGTCCTAATCTCTCTACTACATGCCGGCTCCACAAGATCGCCTACATTTCAGAAAGAGCAGGAGGGTTTGCTGTCTCTGAAATCCCATATGCCCCTTAGCAAATCAGCATTTCGAAGTCACCAGCCTCTTTCCTCGCCTTATTTGGGTGCATTACCAACTAGGAAATACGATGCGAAATCCCTCATTCTGCCCATTCATCAAGTTGCAACTTTCATGGTGTTGGACTTGGCCCTCTTGGCAGGGTCATCCCTGAACTTTTTGCCTTCCTCCAATACTCTCTCGGACCTGTTTTTGTTGGTTTAATGACTCTGGGCACTTTGCCACTGCTGACCAGTGCTAAAGTGCATATGCTCTCCCAATGTAAAGTGTAACTGTGATTGATATCCCTGATTGGTTCATTGGATTTACTGTCAGTCCCCAGTAAAGTGCACCAGGAGTGCCAGGGCTTGTGAATGCCAATGCTGCTAGTGGGCCTGCAGCGCTGGTTGCGCCACCCACAGAAGCAGCCTGTAAAATGTGTCTAGGGTCTGCCATTGCAGAACCTGCGTGCAGTCTGGTACTGTCATGCTGGCTGGGCAAGTGCACACACTTGCCAGCCCCAAACCTTAACTTCATATTAGTCACCCCTACGGTAGGCCCAAGGGCAGGGTGCATTGTAAGTGTAAGGTAGGACATGCTCTGATGAGTGTGGCATGTCCTAAAAGTGAATTACTGCCAAATTCGTTTTTCACTATTGTAAGGCTTCCTGTTCCCTTTAGGCCAGATGGGCTGCTGGAATTATTACACTCTATAATCCCAGCAGGCTCAGGGAACATGGTAGAAAATAAAGTTTAGTATGCCTGAACTCAGAATAATAAAATACTTCTTTTAGTAAAGTTTATTTTAATATCCTGTGTTGGCAAATGCTACTTTTAGAAAGGTAGCATTTGCTTGCCTAACCATTTCAGCCCGATTCTGCTAGTATGTGTATCTGACTGTCTGGGATGTGTGAATGACAGGGCTGGGGGATGACAGGTGGTGAATGCAAGGATTAAACCTTAGTGGGGGGTAGGAGTGCCCCTGGACTCTTAATAGGGCTGTGCTCTGCCACCAAAATGCTGGCTCCGCCCCCTGGGGAGCGACGGAGCGACTGATGACTCAGCCTGCACCTGGCCCAGGAAGGGCGAAGCACTGTCATCAAGGTACTCCTGGCTGCCCCTGTCCACACAATGCTGGCTCCCCCTCCTGTGGAGCGTCTGATGTGCCTGCCCCTCACACTGAAAGCAGAAGCCAGAAGTACACACAACAAGTACTCAGAGGCTGAAAGCAGTTATGCAAAGGCCCCCCTGGCCTGAGAAGACAAAAGAAATGCTGTATAAAAGTAGGAGCCCTGCTCCTTGTAAATCAGAATCCTGTTTCCCACAAAGAACCTCTGCCCAACTAGAAGGAGAAGAAGATGCTGGAAGGACTGGCCTGCTGCTTGCCTTGCTGAGGAAGGAGAGGAAAAGACTTTGAAAAGACTTTGCAGATTTGTGCTTTGAAACATTCTCCAAGGGCTTGACTGAGCTTGCCCCCTGAACTGAACCCCAGGACCAGTGGGTTCAAGGTGACTTCGCCCGTTTATCTTCCAGCCGTGTGTGCCTCCCGCCGGAGCTGAGTCTGCGCCCCCATCGCCCCCTCCTAGGGCTGTGGCACTCGGGAGCTCGCCTGCCCTTTTACCCGTGAGAGCCTCGCTCCGTGGAGTCGCTCTCTGCTCCCGGGTCAGGCTGCCTGCTCCTCTGCCATCGACTGCCACTGGAGCACGCTGAAGCACTCACTCGCCCCTCCCGCCGGAATTTCCTCCAGGCCGGTGATTGACGCCGAGACTGCAGCCGCCCTTCAAGACTGGCCCTGCTGTCCCCGCTCGCTGAACCTGAGAAGTGCAAGCCGCGCCGCCCCTCTGTAGAGAGACCCCAGTACAGCCGGTACTGAGGTCGCGGGCCGCGCCTGCTTGCGTGCACACCCCCCGCTGGAAGTGAGATCCGAAGTCCCCCAGCCCGAACCGAGTCGCACTGCCGTGCAGGACTCGGCCGAAGAAGAGAATCAAGCCTCCCAGGTACGTCGCAGCTCCACAGGCTAGGGGCCCGCAACGTTTGTTTTCCCCTTGTGCCCGCACCGACAGAGACTGGGCGCACCGTAAACTGTGCACCTCGTCTCTCCTTTCGGGGCCCTACGCCTCGCATTGCCTGCCTGGACGCTTCACTTTCTAGTCAGGGCGG
This sequence comes from Lissotriton helveticus, assembly GCF_964261635.1. Classification (NCBI taxonomy): domain Eukaryota; kingdom Metazoa; phylum Chordata; class Amphibia; order Caudata; family Salamandridae; genus Lissotriton; species Lissotriton helveticus. Next base: position 1,308,140,806 of record NC_136061.1, read on the forward strand.
TACGCAGCGTACCAGGCCCACGCCCGTTGCGTGAGCATTGATAGGGCCAGTGGCGTTCGCCCGTGCAGAGCGCGCAGAAGCGCTACGAAGCGCCCAGCTGGCCTGAGACGGGCCTAGAGTACCTGGAACTTTTAGGAGAACGATCCTAAAGAGAATTGGAACAAGAAGACATTATTTTGAACTGTAAACTAAGAAAAGCTTGCCTAGTTACAATCTGTTGGCATATAAAAACGCTATTGGTCTTGTGATAAGTCTGATCTGCTCATATATATATATTTTTACATAAAGGAACGTATTTTTATATATTCACAGCCTGGTGTCCATTTTTGGGGGGATTGGTACATTTTACTGTGTGTGTTATTACAAATGCTTAACTGAATAACGCCTGAAGAATAGCCTTGGCTGCTCACGCCACGCACCTAGAGGGTGAGCAAGGGTAATTCTAAGGGGTCATCCTTTGCCCTGACTTAGAGGAGAGGGTCCCTGCTTGTCTCAAGTGAATACTTGCGCCAACCAGAGACCCCCAATTCTAACACAATGGAACCGGAAAGACAGACCATTGAAATGCATGAGAACTACTGTTTTTTCTTCAAATATGTGACAATTACATTGTGAATATGGGTAGGAATAAAGACTGACATAAGGGGTGGGATTTTAAAAAAGAATTGAAAGAAAATATTAGAAAATAAGCATGGTGTGATGATCACCTCCCCTTGCCTGTCTAGAGTTAGGAGTTTCATAAATTTGAAACATTAATGGGTGGTACTAGCATAAAGAAAGGTATAATTGAGGCAGTTTTAGTTAATTAGAGAGACATGAGACCAGAGAGCTCGGGAGACCGGGATGCTGTCCGAGAGCACGGAGAAGTCCCAGACAGAGATAGTGAATTGCTGAACCAATTATCTTGAGAAAATTAATTTAGAAGAAGATCGCGGAAGAATCTCGAGGAGGAAGAGAGTGTCAGAGAGGGGTGCTACATAATGTTGGTGATAGAGAGGTCATCTGTCCTGTCATAAATCCTGTCCTGAAGTCTTTTTTCGCCAGACCTATCCTGGGGGACCCTTTCCAATTCCTAGGCCTGGGAGTTGGTTTCCACACCATACTTGGTAAATATATCTATATATGCAGTTTCAGTTTATTAATGTCTTTATTTCGATTAGTAAAAAAAATCATAAAAGACATTGTACGTCAATACAACATATTGCCCAGTACAGAACCATAATGACCCAGTATGACCAACATTAAAACCATTAATATGACTTATTTGATTAAAATAAAAAAGAGGTACACACATTGTAGTCTAGCCTCCAATTTCTAAGAAACAGTTCAAGCATCAAATAAATAACTAAAATCACAGAGAAATGTTTACATCCAACATAAAAACAGTGAGAAAAAATGGAAGTGGTATATTTGGTTTACTGTGGGCTGTAAACAGATTCGGTGGAGAAGCTGCTACAACAGTGACAAAACTATATATTAAAATAAAGTTATATTAGCAAGCCCTCAGCTTTGTGGCTCGGATCCCCCCAAAACCAGCTCAGAAATGTAGCCACTGCTATGATAATGGGGGCATCAGTGTTGGTTTTCAACATCCTAAGAGCCTCCATAGCTACTCTGATGCCCATGTTCTTACAGATCGGTTTCAGCCATTTGTACCTGGGTGACCTATAAGCTGGACAAACAAAGAAAATGTGGCTTAGTGACTCAACCTCGGCCGGGCAAAAGGGACATTTATCATCAGTATGGGTGTACCAACTTTTAGTGAACACTTTGATAGGGAGAGAACCCACCCTATACTGGTGATACGGCTTCCTGTCTGCTGGTCTCGTAATGATGTCCCAGTATGGTTCAAAATTTGGCTTGTGTTTGAAATCGATAAAAACCCGAGTCAGGAAGCTGTAATGATGTTGTCAAAAATACTGCTGTCTGACCATACTCCAATAGGTTGTTTCAGGTTTTTTTTTGCAGGAAAAGCAGCAACTCCTGGATCTTCCCATAGGTTACTCATACCCATGCTGATCAGGGTGTACTTTAAATTCCTTATCCAGGGTATTTGAGTTGTAAAACCCAACCCCCTGACTTCGGAAAAAGCTTGGGCATACACGGCGAGCTCAGGAGTAGTCCAGAGTCTTCTCCAGAAAGCTACCGGTCTGAACCGTGCCTGATCCATGATTTTTTCACATCCCAAATCCAGATATAGGGGCCGCAGTGGAGTAGACTGCGGAAGGCCGGTCAAAGATCTTAAGAATTTATTTTGGGCAGCCGCCAGGGTGGATAAGTCATTAAAGCCCCATAGTTGCGCCCCGTACAACACTGAAGAGCTTACTTTAAGGTTATACATTTTGAGAGCGGGGGCTATTGGCTTGGTCTTAGAGAGCCTATGCTCCCCTTCAGCAATGCTCCTGCTAGTTGAGAGTGCTTGAGTGTCAGCAGATCAATCTGGGGTTTCCAACTCAATCTCTTTCCCAATGTTAACCCCAGATAAGTGAAGGTGTCAGTCTGTTCTAAGGGTACATTGTTCATATTTATGTACCCACCCCACACAACCTTAGACCTATGGAAGACTATAAACTTTGTTTTGTCGACATTTACCTTAAGCTTATGCTCGTGGCAGAAAACCCCAAAGCGCTCCAAGGCAACCTGCAGGCCTTTTTGGGTCCTGGAGAGCAGCAGGGTATCGACCGCAAACATGAGCAGAGGTATTTTCATGCCTGCCAACATGGGGGCGTCTGTGGGCTGTGAAGTAAAATAATGGACCAACCTGTTAATGAAAAGTGAAAACAGGGTTGGGCCAGGACACACCCTTGACGGACACCCTTGGTTATCTCAAACTTATTGGTGACATTCCCCTGCTTCCCCCAACGGACCTGCGCATAATTTGATTTGTGCAGTTTGACCAAGATACTCAGTAGATCATTGGGCATACCCAGAGCCTGAAGGGCACTCCACAACTTAGTTTGTGGGACTAGATCAAACTTGGTCTTCAGATCTACAAAGGCAGCGTAATCGTGCCACCTCCAATAGCGACTACCTTCCAATACACAAGAACAAACTTAAATACCTGGTCAATGGTGCTTATGTGGGGACGGAATCCTGCCTGTAATGGCATCAGCATATCCCTCTCGTCTATCCAAGCCTGTAAGCCGGAGGCGCGCCAGAGGCAAGCCCGTCTGCGCCCGTCCGCGCCGGACACGCGCCCAGCGCCATACCCCCTGTGTCATTGGATACTGAAAGGACTACTTACTCCGCTGGAGAAATACGTAAGTTGAATCCCGGACAACTGACGGCTTGTAGTCAGCACAATCCTGTGAATCTTTCAGATCAAGCTAAAATTGAGTGTAGGGGCTGCAAATCCATCATTCCCCTTATTAATGACAAAGTTAAAAATCCGACTGACGGCACCGCCAAGCATACTACTATATCCATCTCCCTCATTAATGCTCGCTCCTTGGCCAAGCATAGGCAGGACATCGCTGATCTAATTGTGGACCACGCAATAGATATCCTTTTTGTAACCGAAACTTGGATGGATGATACATCCGAGCCCGACCTTCAGGTAGCGGTACCGGACGGCTTTAAGGTGTATAGGCGGGATAGACAGGCGGGAAAAAGAGGAGGAGGCCTGGCTATTATTACTCGGGATATCTTCCCAGTTAGAATTTCCCCGGTACCATCGCCGGCATGTGAGGCGCTGCACTTTGCCATTAATTTGAATGCTTCACACAACCTTAAGGGAGTGCTTATCTACAGGCCACCAGGACCTCGCTCAGAATTTCTTTCCACCCTCACCTCCTGGTTGGAACCCCTAGCCATTGAGGATTCCTTTATGGCATTAGGAGATATAAATTTCCATCTGGACAAGACAGATGAGGCGGATACACAAACGCTATTAGCAGAATGTCACACACTGGGCTTAAACCAGCACATAAAAGCTCCAACACATGACGCGGGGCATACCTTGGACGCTATCTTTTCCAACATCAGTGAGCTGGAGGTATCAAAAATTCTGCCTCTCACATGGACAGATCACCATGCTATTCTGTGTCACCTACCGTTTAAACGAACCAAACCTGCTAAACAGGCCCCTTTTCAAAATAAGTTCAGAGTATGGAAGGACATCGATTACGAAACCTTTAAGATGTCCTTATCCAAGACTTGCCCGAATATTCAGTCTGACCCTACTGAAGCAGTGGGGCAGTATCTTAACTGGGTAGGCAATGCGGTGGACATGCATGCTCCACTAAAAACCATATCAAAAAACAGAAAGGTGCCTTCAGCACCGTGGTATTCAGAGACCCTCAGAAAGCAAAAACAGATCTGCAGGAACCAGGAAAGAACCTGGCGCAAGACATATGACAACATAAGCAAAGCCAAGTATAAAGACGAACTCACCATCTATAAAAAAATGATTCAGGAGGAAAAAAAGAACTACTTTGAGCAGCAAATTAATAAATCAAAAAATTCGAGTCGACAACTGTTTGAAGTAGTTAAGACTCTGGCAGGGAAGGCGGTAGATCTAAACCCTCCCCATTCTCAGGAATTCTGCAATAATCTAGCAGGTTTCTTCTTCTCAAAAGTAAACGACATATATGCAGAATTTTCGGTTACCTCATCAAGCACCAGCATACATCCTAAATCACCCAAAATTAGCCCGGACTGTTCGTTTACTAGATTCAGGGATATGACGAATCAGGAAATAGGAGATCTCATGAGGCAGGTAAAAACAGGCTCATCCCTAGATCCCTGCCCCCCTAAAATCTTCATCCCAGTAATTGATGTGGTGAGCAAAGTCATTACTCCCATTTGCAACGCCATGTTCCAATCTGGGATTTTCCCAGATAAGTTAAAAAACACTCTGCTGAAACCTCTACTGAAAAAAACTGGTCTAGATAAAACAACTCTCAAAAACTACAGACCCATTGCCAGCTTGCCTTACCTGGCTAAAATAGTGGAAAAAGCAATGAATATCCAACTAGCTGAATATATCGAACAAAATAACCTCCTGGATGAGTCGCAGTTTGGGTTCCGGAAACTTCATGGAACAGAGACTGCCCTCATTAAGGCTGCCGATGATATCAGAACCATTAGGGACCAAGGAGGAACAGCTATACTGGTCCTGCTGGATCTCTCGGCGGCCTTCGACATGGTCAATCATGCTGTCCTGATTGACCGTGTCGAGGACTTGGGCATTTGCTCAAAAGCCAAGGAGCTTTTGGCTTCATTTCTGTCCAACAGAACGCAGGCAGTGACACTGGGCGCATTTCAATCTACTGAGCTCGCCCTCCCATGTGGCGTCCCGCAAGGCTCATCCCTAAGTCCGACACTTTTCAACATCTATGTGTCGGACTTAGCAAGGGTGATTAAGAACTATCGGATGAGCCTTACCTCATACGCCGACGACACCCAATTGGTGATCGCAATTAAGAATGATGGTGAGGAGGTTGCCGCCAGGTTCCAAGAAGGCATGCTTGCCATCAAGGAATGGATGTCGGAGAACTGCTTGCGCCTCAACTCGGAGAAAACCGAGGTAATTATCTTTGGAAATCTATCGCCGCAATGGTCCACGCTTTGGTGGCCGACCCCCCTCGGAGCCCCCCCAGAACCTGTGCAAAAGGTCAGGAATTTAGGAATTATATTCGACGACAATCTTAATTTTTCCAACCACGCCAACCAGGTTGCGTCGTCTGCCTTTTACAAGCTTAAGATCATTAGAAAAATCCTGCCCTATCTTCCTGAGAGTACTAGGAAAACAGTGGTGAGTTCCTTAGTACTCTCATCACTTGATTACTGTAATGGACTATTTGTAAATGCCCAGGCACGGGTGGTGGCCAAACTGCAGCTTATACAAAATGCTGCCGCAAGGCTACTAGCTGGCATTCCTAAGTTTCAGTCCACCAGGCAAGCTATAAGGAACTACCACTGGTTAACCGTGAGAAACCGCATTAGATTCAAGACCTTGTGTCTCACCTATAAAGCCCTGAAGGGTCTTGGACCAGCATTTCTCAAACAGAAACTTTGCTACTATTTGCCAAAAAGATCCTTACGCTCCGAACAGAGACATCTACTGGTAGTGCCACGCACTAGGACGGTGACATGGGGCGATAGAAGCTTTACCAACGCTGCTGCCAAACTTTGGAACACGCTTCCAAAGGAAATAAAATTGGCACCCTCGCTACTTCAATTTAGAAAATTGGTAAAAACCTGGTTATTTGACCAATAAACTGCTCAGGACAACACTTTTTAAGGTAGATACATGTCCAATCTGGGATCTTCAGCAAAGTTATAGCGCCAAGACACCCACGGGTATACGCTGCGCTCTATAAATTTTTAAAATAAATAAATAAATAAATATTCTTACTAAGGCAAGCCTGGCGACTATTTTTTAATAGAGTCGATTAGGCTTATTAGCATGTAGTTGCCTGGTTGAGAGCGATCGCCCTTCTTGTGTATGGGTAAAATTTCAGCACCAGACCACGTTTCGGGGATAGGGGCACCGATAGCGCCTGCATTTGCAAGGTAGTTTATGTAGGGGACCCAGTTCTCTAGATCCGACACAAATAGATGAGTCTGTACCTGGTGCCGGCCTTGTGGGATTGACTTTAGCACATTTATCACCTTGAGGTGAGTAAATGTTGCACTTGTATCGGGTGCGAGTTGGTAAATGGCAGGGACATTACAACCAGTGGCTGAAAACTGGGCCTCAAAATGTGACACCCACACCTCCGGAGCAACATGGTTTACGGGTACTTGGGAAATCACTCCACTGCCTCATTTGACAAGATGCCACAAGTGGGTCATATTGTGCTCATTTCTCGCTGTAAGCAGATCATGCCATCAGGACTCATCCCAGTCCTTCTTCGCCCTGGAGCTGGGATGCCTTGTACCTTAGTCTAGCTTTTTGTATGTCTCCCACTATCTGAGATCTAATGGCCATAGCCAATAACTTGTATGCCTCCCTACAGTGTTTGTTATACCAAGAGGCTGACTTGGTGGGTAGGGCCCTCGTTTTCTTGTTTGGCTTTATGGAAAACTTCTTAAGCTTCCCTAACAGCACGTTGTGCACCTTTGGGATAGTACAGTTAACCTCCTCCTGGGAGTCACAACCGCGTAGGATGGAGACTGCATGGCCAACCAAAGATGTCATCTCGGCCACATCGCCCATGTTGTCCAGCATCCTAGCCCATCTAACTCTCCTCAGGTCGTTCCAGAGAGCAGCCTCCACTAGCCTCTCTTCTGCAACCCCAGTGCCATTACTAAATAAGCCAGGCACCTTAATGGTTAAGATTAGCGGATTGTGATCACTTTCGTTCCGCTCCTGGATCACCATACAAAAGGGACCAATGTTCGACATTGACATGTATATAGTCAATGCGACTGCTTCTAGTACCATTGTTGAACGTATAGGCGCCCTTGCCATCCGAATGCGTCCTCCCATTAGCTGCTCGGAGGCATCTTTCCAAACATAACCCTTTAAGCTGTAGTGCAGCCTCGGTACACTTTTTAATGGGTCTTAGATTTAATTGCAGGATATTCCATTGGGGGTCCTCTTCTAGACTGAGATTGCCATCGTCTTGGTCGAGGGGCTTAAAGCTGCTTTTAAAGTTACCCGCAATTATCAGGTTGCAGCCGCCCCCAGGTTACCCAAGAATCTGTCAAGGTCAGCCACTACTGATGAAGCTTTACCACCAGACACCCCTCTGGCATAGACATTAAACACCAGAACATCTAGCAAGTCAGTCTTTCTGATCCGCAAAACCAATATGTCCAGACTATCGATGTGAACTTCCTGCACCTCCCACCCTGCTACTTGCCTTACCCAGCACGTGAGTCCTCCCGGCGGCCTACCTCTCTGTCCCCCTAGTGCTGGTTTGAAAAAGTTTAGATAACCCGGAAAAAATATGGGAGTCAGTGACCAGGTTTCTTGGAAGAACCAGATATTATGATTGTTGATGTACTCTGCCTAATCAGCAGAGGCAGCTTTAGTGGACAATCCGCAATATTCCATGAGACGAAAGTCAGAGTGGGCTGTACTTGTGGTTTTGCGTTGGAATTGAGAGGGTCAAATGAGCCCATAGGGTTAGACACTACCACTGGCGTAATAAGAGGAATATTGTACAATTTGACAGCACCATAGGTGCAAGCATGTTTGGGTAATGGAGTAGTGACAGAGTCCCATGGTGCCGAATCAGGTGTCACTATTGTCCCAATGCCACAAGCAGTCCCTAGGTCAACTGGGCAACGATGAGCAAAAACAAAGTCGGGAACATCCCAAATACAAGGTGGCCCTATCTCAGCTAAATTGGGAGGACTCAAAATCAGCCTAGACAATCCCCTGGCTCCTGAGGCACCCGTTAAGATCAGGGTGGCAGGGGTTTTAAGTCAGTCTAGTTCTTCTAGGGAGGTTAGGGCTTCAAAGCGATTACTAGTGGGGATCAAAAACGCGGGGGTCTGGCCAATAGGTTCTTCATGCATCTTGAATTCACTCCACCTCACACTACGTCCAATGGCCAATTCTGCTTTGTAGAAGAATCCTAAGGGAACGCAGTTAATGCCAACCTCAGTGTGGAGGCAGTTACCCGCCCTCTCCAGTATATGCTGCACCAATCTTGGAGATCTAAAGCTAAGGACCACACAGTCGCCTGAGGCGAATTTATTGGATTTCCCCACCCATGGGACTCGGCGTAACATCATAAATTTGTGGAATAAAGGATCCCTAATGCCTGTCCTGACACTCAGCAGATGTAGTGCTTTATTTCTTAGCGTGGACCAATGCTCCAGCGCGCCAGAAGCGAGCACTGGGACGTTAGTCAGTACAACTGTATAGGGAGTGGCTTCTGGCAGTAAGTGAAGAAAGGGCTTGGAGCTCAGGAGGCTGGGGCAATGGGGCGGGTGAGCTCGGTAACTGTTCTGAATCTCAACCTGCTTCATAAGTGGGAATGTGGAGTTTGTGGTTTGAGACGGGTTGTCTATGTGTAAATCCTGTGTGTTGGGACCGATCGTGGATGTGGAGCAACTTGAATTGCTAACCAGGCCCTTGTCAACTACCACTGGCCTTTCGCTCAAATGTTTTAAGACCCCTCCCACCATTGGCCAGTTACAGCTATTGAGGGAGAATTTAGAGAAACCCAACTCTATTTTATCTAATCTAACTTCAATCACGGACAACTTCTTTAATATGGGGTTAATCAATACCGATATTTAGGCTTCTATCCTGGTGCAAAGGTCAGCCTCAGTAGACAAATGGGAGGAAACACAGGCGTCTGCTACACGGGGCTGACTAGTTGCAGCACTGCCAGCCATCGTACAGCTAGAGCTGGCTACGGGCTCCCCTTTACGTTTCCCGAATCTCAGGGGCATGTGGTTAGTTTTGGGTGGTCCTCGGGCTTTCCGCTTTTTAGACAGAGGTTAGACAATGGTAGCTTGGCAAGACTTCTGGCCTTTAGGGATAGCCGTGATTTTATTGGGGGAATTTTCCGGGTTAACTGCATTGGGGGATGAGGGAGTCGTATAACTGCTGTGGGATGGGGAAAGCAGACCACTTTGCTGGACAGGGATTTCGATGGCAACTGGCTCACTGCGGGGGTGAAGTGGGGAGGTTTCATGAGTACTACTAAGAGCTACTGGTTCTAACAATAACCTGCGTTCAGTAATCTCGATTTCATGCATTAACACCGATTCAGCCCTAACAAAGAACGCATCAAGTGTCCCCTCAACCCCCGCCCCTGCTATTGTTCTACGTTTGTTCATATTGTCCATGCACCAATATTTAAGCTTACCCTAGTCCCTGTACCATTTTAAGCTTACCCTAGTCCTTGCACCAACCCACACAACCCAACAGCTGAGGCGTTAAAGGGATGGCCCAGCCCAGTCTCTGCCTGTCTCCGACAGGCTCAGACGGGCCCGCCCTTGGTCTGGGCTTCGTCCGTGCTGCGTATCGCATGTGTCCCGCGCCACGTGGGAAGAGGCAGCGCTTTCTGCGCGATCACCACACCTCCCCCTCACTCGCGGCAGCTGTTCACTTACTGATGCACCCTGGGGGCTGAAGTCCTCACCCAGGGTGTAAATGTGCCTGAATTGTAGCGTCCGACCTCCGCCCAGCAGACTGAGCCGCAGTATACTCCCACCAAAATAAAGTGGGGAGCAGGAATGTCCGAAAGAAAAGGGTCTCCCCACTTATGTGCTTTCTCTCTATCTTCTCTCTCTCATGCAATGTCACTGCAAAGTAAAATTGAGTGCAAATTTGATTGATTATTTGAATTTTCCTTCCTGTGATAAAATGGAGTTTGTTCTGTGCTGTGTAAGTGGTTCACATGAATTTAATCTAAGATAACAATTTTAAAAGACATCTCGACTCTGTGATCATTTCCAAAGTGTAAGTATATTGTAATCTTATGTCATTTCGCCATCAACTAGTTCCAACTAATGGTGGATTTACCGGAGTACAGAACTTTTGATCAGTGAAAGATTAGTTAGTGACTAAAAGGATAACTAATCTAGTGAATTACAAAACATGACCCCAGCGGATATTGCCAGTGTGTTTTGAATTCATTTAGAGGCCCAGGTGAGTATGTGGTGTTAGATTACCTCTTGCTGGTAACCTGCTGGATCCGTTTTCTGGTAACAGAGCTATGGTTATTATTAACTAGTTTGGTGATAAATATTGATTTTCGAAAATTGTTTTTATATGTTTGTTTTATGTTGTCGAGAATTCCCGGGGAATTTGAATAGCGGGTGGCTCTAGAAACCACCCTGCAGTGAGGTTACGCGTCTGTTGAAATAACACTGAGAAGCTAGGTAGGGCTGGCAGTATTGAACTAGGGAATATTTTGTGTGAAAAGTGAGAGTGATTCATAGCGAAGAGTTCATTGGTGAAACTTTGTGTTATATTACCTAGTAAGGGTAACATTGAAGGAGTAGCAGGTTCTTTTGAGCTTGATTAAAGGGTAAACGGAAAATTGTACTCGCAGTGTATGAAAAGTAAACGGAAGGTCTTACCTAAAGAAGAGTGGGTGGAGGGTTTTACTTGCAGTTGAAAGAATAAGCTCTCCTTTGAAATTAGTGGAACAGGAGGAGTAGTGAATGTTTATATATTGTCTTTAACGGATTTAATTTGAGAGAAATAAAGATAATAAGTTTTACGGCTTACCTTGTGAAGGGAGGGTCAGTTGCCGGAGGTTGTACTGACGTCACAAATTTAGGAAAAAGCTAAAAATAATTCAACTGAGAAGCCATCTGGTCCCGGCACTTTGGCTTTTTGCAAGGATTTTAAAGCATTGGTTAACTCTTGAAGATATATATAATTTTCAAGTGGTAAAAAAGTATCAGGGAGAGATTGAGGTTTGGGGATACCTTGGAAAAAAGATTCAGCATCCCCTTCAGAACGATTGGTATCTTCTGTCTATAATAGAGTATAATATGACTGAAATATGTCTACAATGTCAGAATCAGATGAAAGAAGTTTATTGGTTGTTTCTGAATGAATAGGTCCAATATTTTTACGTTCAGATTTGATTTTTAAATAATTTGCTGGCATTTTCCCAGCTTTATTTTGGCCCCCATGAAATTTTGATTTAATCTTAAGAAGAATGTTACAGGCATCCACAGTGGCAATTTCTTTCACAGTTGATTTAGCTGCACTCAATTCTTGTAAAGTGGAGGAAGATTTGGAAGAAAAATAATTATGCTACAGATTTTTAATTTGTTTCAGGGTTTCTTGATATTTAGCATTCAGTATTTTTTCTTCTTAGAAGAGTAGGTAATAGTAAAGGCCCTAAATGATGCTTTAAAAGCATCCCAGTATTTATGAATTGAGGTGTCTGAAGGATTGTTAAGAAGAAAAATTCATTAATAAAAGAAGTTGCTTCTATTACAAAGGTTCGATCTGAAAGAAGGTGATTGTTAAAAGACCAGCAACCTTGTTTACAAGTAGTGAGGGACATATCAAAAGAGGCAGATATGGGAGCATGATCAGAAATAAAAATCGACTCAATTTCAGAGGGTTGAAGATAGGGGAGTAATGATTTAGAAACCAAAATATAGTTAATATGGGACATAGTGTGGGGGACAGATGGAAAAAAAGTAAACTCGGAAGTGCCTTGGTTACATGTTTTCCATACATCATACAAAGGACGAGAGGTGATGGTAGACTGAAATGATTTATGGGTCTCATCAGGTTTAAATTTACAATTAGATTTTCTGTCAGAGAAAGTATTCAGCCAATTATTATAGTCGCCATCAACAACTATATTAGGATTAGAGATAGAGGATCATTTCAATTTAATACAGTGCCGAAATTGTGGATCCGGTTTGACAGGACCATAAATATTAAGAAAGGTAACTTGTGCTTTGCCTATGATAGCATCAACCAAAACTCAAAGACCTTTGGAATCACATTCTGTTGATATTATTTGGGCATTAATTGATTTACGAAATAAAATAGCAACACCACCACGACGATCAATAGCAGGGGAAAAACAATTTGATTGACCCATTGACTTTTAAGCTTAAGAGATTCCACATCATTGCAATGAGTTTCGTGTAAAAAAGCAACATGGGAGTTAAGTTTAGCTAAATGAGACAATACCTTTTGATGCTTGACAGGATGTCTTAGATCATGTACATTCCACAAGACAACGGTAAACATGTTGATGGATTAGGGGGGGCATATGGAAACAGGAACAATAAGTTGCAAGACCAACAAAAAAAAGAAAAAAAGACAACATTTAGCAAGTGATGAAAGAAAGTAACTACAAGTGGTAAAACAATCGTAATGAGAAAGATCTGTGTAGAGAAAAGGTCAGGAGGCGAAAGGAAAGAGAAAAAGAGAAGGGAGAGACAGAGAAGTGGCTATAGTAAACAGATCAAGGAGTAAAATCCAGATCTGAAAAGAAAGGAGTAGTCGGAATTAGAGGAGTATGGTGACGTTGAAGGACACGGAAAGTGGTGATAATGAATAGGTGAAACGAAAGCCTCCTAAAAAGAAAGAAACAAATATTCAAAGAACGTCAAATAGATGAACTTTTAGAACAACATTAGCGATCCTATATCTAAAAAAAAAGTCAAATATTAGTGTCCATGCCACGAGACGAGATGTTAAGAAAAAGTTTAAGTTTATCACGATCATCAAAAGATGAAGAATGCCATATTGGATGTTGAGATGTCTCATCTGAGAACGGAGAGCGAGAAATTCTTTGTGTCGAGCATTTGTTGCATTGGAGATATCCTGAGAGATGTGGATATTATGACCTGACCAAATAAGACGACGTTTGAGTTTTACTGCCTTCAGAACATGCATAAGTGAGGTGAATTCCAGGAACAGCATCATAATTCCATGTGGCTTGCTTGAATTAGGATGTAGATGACCTAGACAATGTGCTCTTTGTATATTGATGGGTGAAGATGATTGAAGATCTAAAAGTTCTGGAAGGAGCTTCTGCAAACATGATACCATGTCTGGACCCTCAATATTTTCAGGAAGACCATAAGGGTGAAGGTTATTCCTTCAATTACGATTTTCAAGGTCTTCAGTGTGGATTTTCAGCTTGTGGATCTCTTGTTCTAATAAAGGAATTTTTGTAGAGATATCTTGAAGGTCGCTCACCTGTTGCTCAAGTTCCAAAACCTTTCCGTCCATGGCAATCCATCTTTCTTCTATCTGCTTTAATTTTTCATTGGTAGTGGACATAAAAGGTTGAAGACCACGTACCTCGTCCAATGTAGAGTCCAGAATCGGATTCGGTGAGGAGAGAATTGGAGAAGGAGGGTCATTTTTGTGTCTGTTGGGTTTTGCACCTGGAGAGGATAGTTTAGTAGTGTGAGAATTGCTTGCCATCTTAGCTTGTTGAAAAGAGCGGTCAGTGATGAGTAGTATTGATCGAAAATGTCCCACATATTAGTGTAGAAAAACTGTAGAAGCCCTGAACATCCAAAAAAGGAGGTAGGTAAAATTGGAGTATATAATATGGAGTGTAAGTGAAAAATACTATTCACTGAAGAATACATTCAATAAACACCCAACGGAAAAAAAAGAACCTCCATTGTATTTAATGATGAAGTATTGGCACAAATTAATTTTGTTGCATCCTCCAAAAACATAGAAAAGAGTACAGCTCATTTAGCGCACAATATTGTTAATGGAACACCTTGTAATTCATATCAGTCATCCAGTAGTATTCACTGAGGAGAAGTTGATATACAGCATTTCCATATCAAAAACGCTAATAAATATATCCAAAAACAACAGACTTTATGCCATTCATTGTCCTGATATATTTTCAGGCTGTCGTGGCAATAAAAACCACTAGGGGAGCTCAGCTGAGAGGATAAGCGGAGAAATAATTAAACGCGAGTGCCGCGATTTAAAATGGTAGGCGCTCGCATCTTCTTGAGGAAAAATCACCGTCGCGGGTCCCGGGCTCAAAAACAGTATTTGGGAAGTCAAATGCGGCACAGCAACTCACCACCACATTGTTTTTACAAGACTGCTCTTTGGGCTTGGAAATAGTCACGAAATGAGGCTCTTTTCTGCAAAGAAGCTCCCCGTCCGAGTGGAGCCTACACCGGCACCGCCATGTCGCGTTGGCGTCCAAGCCACGCACCTGTGATGGGGAAGTCTAACAGCCAAATCTAGGAGAACCAGTATAAGGATGGCAGGAAAGGAAATCAAATAAGTAAAGAGCTTCCACTAATTTTAAATATAGAGCGCCACATGGTTCACCTGGAGGTGAAGCAAAGAGACCTGGAGGCTCAATGCTATAACACATTTTGAGCATAAGCTAACTAAGGGATTGAGGAGCCTTTATCCAATTTGGTGCAATCTGGAATTATGTCTCTGTTCACACTAGCCTCAATGTTTGCCCAAATGCTGACCCAGAGTAAAAGAGTGTCCAACTTCGCCTTATCCGATATATACTCCAGGTTGAGTTCTGAATGGATGATATATTGAGAACTGGAGTGCAGAAGATGCATCAGGTGCATACAGATGTGGGTTTCTTCGGTATGCAGAGACTCAGCATTATGATGGCCCCAGACCCCAGCCTCACAAAGGGCCGCCAAAATGCATTGAGCATTATAAATGTTCAGAAAGGGCAGAACAGTACTCCTACCTGCAGTCTGTGGTTTGCTGATTAATGATCCCGCTGACCTACATAACTTCAGTCGAGAACAGCGAATCTGTAGTTCCCACAAGCCTGCAAGTTAAAATAACCGCTAGATAGATAAAACCATTCACAGTGCCAAATAAATGCCCCATCACCATTAATTTGGATACATTTTTCCTACCCGGCCCACATGCCATAATGTGCGACTTCCCAGAATTGGATACCAAGTCCAGATTGCCCATAAAAGATATAAAGGATTCCACCAATGTACTCAATGCTCGGGGGTCTGTGCCATGACTACTGCATCGTCTGCATAGAGCAATGCTTGCACAAGAACTCTAGAGACCATCGGATTTCACTAATTGTGTTAGCTAGGGTAGGGCACAAGTTGTTAATATAGATAACAAAAAGAAGTAGGTCCAGGATGCATCCTTGGTGCACCCCTCGAGCTAGGGAGAAGAAGTCAGACAGTTCACCAGCTGGGCCAAACCAGACCTTCGCTACTAAGTGCTCACGAAGCAAGTGCAGAAAATTCACTAATGCAACCTCAACCTCAAGATCCAACTGTATCAATCACAATTTAGTATTGTTGACACAATCAAATGGTTGACAAGTCCATGAAGGCCAGGTACAGCAGTTAGCGCTCAGCGATACAGATAATTGTCAAAATATGTTCTAAATTAGGCACCTTCATCAAATCTAAAGTAGCAAGGAGGAACATACCTGGGAAGGCAAGATGGATACTGCAGTACAGAGGGTTATATATAATGCAAAAAATCATTGGCAATCACATATGACGGGGCTCACTGATTAGAAAGTCAGATGACTATTCTGAAAGGTGAGGTTTTACAAACTTGACCTTGAAGAACATAGAAGTCGTTTGAGCCAAGAGGAATGTGGTTGCAACAGTGGACTAGTGGTAAATCATTATCATGGCCTTTATTCTGCCAAGTGGATGGGAGAATGCGGAAAAAGAGCATGTGGAATATTTGTAAGGAACCAGGCATTATGAGTTATGAAGAGAAAACATTGTTCCTATGTGGTAACGTGTCAACTAAAATGTCAGCCAAAGTAGGGAGCTATTCAAAGCAGATGATAAATTAGAGTAAATGAAGAAGACAATATTATGGAACCAGAGCCGATCAGAAAAAAGATCGGCTCTGATGAGCTGCATTGCGGTTCCGTCTCTCTCTGGTGAAGACTTGCGAACCACATAGTCAATGGTGGAGTGGTGGGAAGCGGGCTGGCCCCCACAAAGGGATGCAACTGGAGTGGGCTGCAAGAGGATCTCTTTATTGACTAGGCCCTACAGGATAAGGCCTTTGTGCGATGCGACATACGGAGATAGGGGTGACAGTGAGCGACCTACCTCTGGATGATCATCTTAGATCCCTTCAAATTGCCCCAGTAAAGAGTGAGAGCAGCAGAGCCTGTTCGAGGATGACAACGGCTCTTGTGTTGTCTCAGAGGTGTGGCAGATCATGTTCCAATGGCTCAGCGGGAAAACAGAGGTTGCGTGGATAAGAAGTGGGGCTGCATTCAGCCTTCCAAACAGCTCACCTGAGCAGAAGGTTTCAGCACCAGCTGCAAACAAAGCAAGCCTGGCCATAGTGTCCTGAAGTAGGTCTTAGGATTGACTTTAATACAATGATTCACACCTATAGCAGTGAAACCTAGCTGTGAAAGCAGAGGCACGGTCTGGTGAGGTGGTTTCTTGAGTGGTGGTGTTACGAGTTCCTGGAAAGTGAAGTATCAGCATACAAGGGTGAGGGCTATGGTGACCTTGCTACTCAAGCTACAGAGGTGGAGGGCAAAGGGCTGTCTAATAGGCAATTTCTATTGCAAGAAATATGTACAAGGGCTTTGTGATGGGCATAGCAAATGGAAGAGAGGTGACCCTTGATGCTCTTTTAGAGGTGTGGTAGTTGGGATTCTCATTGACATGCCCCATGAATGGACTGAGCTTGATATGAATTGTTGTGCTGGTTGGTAAGGCGCCAAGGGGTGATCAAAGATGTAACTCCCCTGCAGTGTAAGAATTTCTGAGATTGCAATTAGCTAGAGTGGAGAAGGAGTGGGCAGTTGTCCACAAAAGGTGCAATGATTATCAATGGCTTGCTGGTTCGTGGTTGCACAGAAACAGGACATGATTTTTTTACCAGCCGCTGCTTGCCCTATGTCGATGCCCTGTGGCTGCAAGACCTCTTAACTGCTGCTGTGCCCACCTGTGCTGCTTGGCTGGATCCACTGGGAGAATGGTCTGCTCTGAACATGGCTCAAAAGCCAAATCCATAAATATTATCCTCCAGGCAATACAACAAACAAAAAGCTTTCTACACATTAAAATAGGAGACGTTGACATGGATGTCCCACTCTTTGGACTAAACCCTGAAACATGGTTGATCATGTTACGGAAATAGAGAGGTGCATATTGGCCACCAAAGACAATACACAAGCACACCATGACAAGGTTGCTCATCTGGCTAAGCCTGCTAAGATTGTAAAGGCAAGAGCAGAAGATGCATGGCATGTTGCAATGGCCTGAGAATTGTTGAAGTACAGGAGGGAGCTGAGGGGCAAAGTCCTGAAATATTAATTTTGTTGTGCTTTAACTCATGCATACCTCCAAAAGATTGTTCAAAATTCTTTTTTTTTTTAATAACTTTATTTAGGTATTTTGCAGAAGTAGCAAGACAAAAACATTATACATGGCTCAATCTCAGTGCATGGCAAGTATACAGCCGGTAGGGCAGTTCTTATTTTCCTTTTTACATCACATAGAACCTCATGTTGTAGTAATGGCACAAATTGGTACATACATTGCAGGTATGTCAGTCATCCTGATTTGCATTCCAGCGTCTACAGGGAATGTGCATAGTGGTTCCAGACTCCTGTGATATGGAACTTTGACTATGACATAGGGTGGCGTGTTCCCTGTAGTGTTACCTCTAAATTTAGGGGTATAGTGTGTTTCTAGCCCACTTCTGTTGGTTCCTTATCCTGGCCCTGTGGTGGGGGTTGTGGGTGCTGTTGCTCCGCTAGGAATGTTCGGAAAGGGCCCCAGATATCTTTGGGTCTGTATGTCAACGGGATAGTGTCAGCATACATATCGCTTTTTGTCGTGCAACTCGCCATGCTTTGTAGCCAACTTTTTGTTGTGGGGGCCTCTTTGCTGCCCCAAAGGATCGCCACTTCTCTCTTAGCCAGGAGTAGGGAAACAGCAACGAATCTACGGATTTTTATGGGGAATTGCACCATATAACCCATCAGCGCTATTTCAGGCAGAGGTGTCAATGGGATGTGGATCATAGTGCTGAGGAGTTTGTGGACGTCTACCCAAAAGGCGTGGATCTGTGGGCAGGTCCAAGCAAGGTGAATGAAATCTGCTTGTGGGGAGCGGCAGCATTGGCAGGAGTGTGGTCTGGAGGGGTCTATCCTGTGTGCTCTAGCGGGTGTGATATATAGTCTACGCAGGTATTTAAAATGTAGCAGCCTGTGTTTGCTGTATAGTGACACCGTGCCTGTAAGGCTGCAACACGCTTGCCATTGTTCATCTGTGATTGAAGCGCCTAGATCTGTTTCCCAGGCCGATCGAACCCTTTTGTCGTCCAGTGGTATCATGTCAGAGCATGCTTTGTACAATTTAGATACGAGGTGGAATCCCTCTGTGCTGTCTATCACCAAGCTGAGCGGGGGGAATGATGGTGGTTCTAATGGGTATTCTGGGAGTGTAGATTGCAGTGCCGCCCGTATTCTAGTCAGTACAAATCTATCCATAAATGTAGCCTCTGAGAATAGGGATCTGTCCTCTATATCGAATATGTGGCCTCCCGGGTAGAGGTCGCCTACCTTCTGTAGATTAAACTTGGTACACTTTCTCTGGACCAGTTTTTCACCCGTAATAGGTAGTAAACGAGCATTTGGTAATGGAAGGGAGGAGGAGTACATAAAAGCTGTTCGTGTGAGTTTTCCTAGTTTTAGCCATGCCCAGGTTGTGGTGTATACTGGCCGAATAACTTTAGGGTCTCTATCAATATTGGTAGGTAATATCGAGGTAAGTCTGTCTGGAAGGACATAGTCAGATTCTGGGCGCAGATAGGGGATTCTGGCGTCGGGGTGATACCAGCTATGTGCAAAACTCACTTGGGCCGCTAAATAATACAGCTGTAAATCGGGGACTCCATATCCCCCTCTTTCGTATGGGAGCGTAAGTACTTGCCACTTCACCCTAGGCGTTTGGGCGTTCCAAACTAGTTTAATCTAAAGGGAGCGTAGAGTGTCAAAAAATGTATTGGTGAGAGGGATGGGTATGTTCTGAAACAAATATAAAAATTTGGGAAGTTCTGTCATTTTGATCAGGGCAATGCGACCTGTCATGGAGAGCGGGAGTTTGAGCCATGAATCGATCTCGGTTTCTAGCTGGAATATTGCTACACCATAGTTACGTCGTATCACCTGCTCAGTGTCTCGATGGATGTGGATCTCAAGATATTTCACTGAGTCAATGCACCAGTCTAGTGGGAATTCCGGAGTCCAACGTCCTGTTCCTTCTGTCAGCGGGAAAATGATCGACTTGTGCCAGTTAATTTTCAGGCCCGAGAAGTTGCCAAATCGGATGATCTCTCTCAATAGAGGGTCCAGGTTTACTCGGCGGTCATGCACGTACAGTATGGTGTCATCTGCATATAAGGAGACTAGTAATGGTCCAGTCCTAAACACTAACCCCCTGTGTAGGTGTCGTTCCTGGAAATGTCGTATGAGTGGGTCCATTGCCAGGATGAACAATAAAGGGGAGAGTGGACATCCCTGTCGTGTACCACGTGTTAAAGTAAAGGGGGTCGATAGTGTCCCATTCAGTCTCAGTCTGGCCGTAGGGTAAGTGTAAAGTAAGGCAGTGGTGTCTATGAACCCCTGAGGCATTCCCATGCGTCTCATTATTGAGAGGAAGAAGGGCCATTCTAAAGAGTCGAATGCCTTTTCTGTGTCTAACAGGATTGCTGCTGCAGGAGTATCAGAGTCTAGTCGATGTATGACATTGAATAGGGTTCTAAGGTTAAAGGCTGTGGAGCGATGTGGAATTAATCTCGATTGGGCTGGGGATATTAACGATTCCATCAATAGGGATAGCCGACATGCTAAGGCCTTTGCAAAGATTTTGTAGTCTAGGTTTAAAAGGGACAGAGGTCTGTAGGAGCTGCATTGGAAAGGGTCTTTGCCGGGTTTCGGTAGTAAAATTATTACCGCTTCATGAAGCGTGGGAGGGAGTTGTTGTGTCTCTAGGGCCTCCGTATAAACGTCCAGAAGGCGTGGGGTCAGTAATTCTCTATATGCCTTATAAAATTCAGGCGTATATCCGTCTAGTCCCGGGGCTGTGGAGGTGTTTAGAGCATTGATGGCCTCATAAATGCTATCCGTGGTAATGGGTTCTGCTAAAAAGTCTTGCATGAACCTTTCTAGATAGACTAACGCAATTTCTGATAAGTATTCTTCCTGCTCGGAGAGATCGGGACCCAATTTAGTGGCATATAACATCCTAAAATAGGCTAGGAACTCCTTTTGTATTAGCAAGGGGTCTGTAATGGTGCGGCCTGTTGCAGAATGTAATTCCGTAACATACGCTTTCGTGTATTGGGGTCTAATCATCTGAGCTAACGTCTTGCCGGGGCGTTCTCCCTCTCCGTATACTCTGGCACTTTGGTATTTGCCCATATAAAGTATTTATTTCTCTGCTGTCTCCTTATATTGTAGGAGCAAAGTCGTTCGTTTTATGTCATAGTCTGAGATGGCGGTCACCTTATGGGAGGCATCTAGCGTGCTCAGTTCCGTTTCCAGGCGGGTGAGTGTGGATCGCAAGTCTTTAAGGGTTCCGGCGCTTTTGGAGATACAGACACCTCGTAGGTAGGCCTTAAGTCCCTCCCACAACACCGCCTCGGAATCAACCGAACCAGTATTTAAGGCGAAGTATTCCTCAATGGCATCCGACACCTCTTGCCTAAAGCTTTCGTCGGCTAATGCCCTTGTCGGGAATCTCCATTGCCGTTCGTAGCCTTCTGGACGAGGGACAAGTAGACCCAGCAGTACTGGGGAATGGTCGGAATAGGACCTAGGAAGGGTGCAGATGTTTCGGAACCATGCCGTTAACTCCGGAGAGGCCAACCAGTAATCAAGGCGGGTCCAGGTGTTGCTAGCCCCTGTATAGTGTGTGTGTGGTGTGTATCGGGTCATGTGTCCTCCCTACGTCAGTTAACGCAAAGTGGTCACACATAGAGTGAAGGGTTGTCCGTGCTTTAGGTTTTGGGTCTGGGGCTGTCGACGTCGTATCCTGACGGGGGTCAAATGTAACATTGAAGTCCCCACCTAGTAATAGAGGAGTGGTGTCTTGGCGCAGTAGTCTTGCATAAAGGTCGTGAAAAAATTCTGGGGAATCAGTATTCGGGCCGTATATACAACCCAGTGCAAGTGGAGTGGAGTGGAGCTGATGTCGCTTATAACCAGGATCCTCAACTTCATGGACCATGGAGGATCAAGATGAAGAAGCAGTCTCTACGGGGAGCGTGGTCTATCCGAGCAGCGAGATGGCTGATCTTTGAGAGGGCTCCGCCAGCTGAGGCATCATCCGACCAAAATCCTTTTACATCGGGAACATTAACCCCTTTAGTTGTTAATATTTGATTACCCTACACAATCGACACTGTCTGTGCCCATTTTGCCGATTGCAGGTCCCGTGAATCAGCCGACTGCAGGCTTGGCCTGGCAGACCCAGAGACGAGGGACGAAGGCTGCTAGTGTGGGCAGATCAAAGTGTGGGTCAACATGCGCAGACTGCGCCTGACGATGTACGATCCTCACATGCTCTCCTGCGACCTGACCTTTGAGGCAAGTGACTCACTCTTTGGAGGGTGAAAGCGGCTGGAAACTCGATCCTGTAGCCAAGCTTGCATCTGGGCCTGGGCAGTGCACGGTGGTTGGAGGCCGGGTGGCCCGGCTGTTGCGGCTGGGCTGCGGGGTCACTGCCCCTCATGCAGTGTTGGGGCCTGTGGTCGTGGCCTCTTCTCATTTGATGGCTCTCCCGGACTGTGGCCGGGCTGGATAATTGGGCCGAAGCTCGCCAGCTGGCGTGCGGCAGCCCCGGCTGGCAGCTGCCATTGATTTGACAATCGAACATCGCTCAAGCAGGGGGGGAGATCAATGGACTCGCAACAGGCCGCCAGTCTACGATTTGGTCAGTTTGTGAACACCTTGTGACATGGGCACTGCTGAGGCAACAGGGGGGCCCGCATTTGGACTCCTTTACACCCCGGGCAAGGGGACTCAGCCCTCTGCCAACCGCCTTGTGCTTGGACCCTAATTTGGAGCCCTATCCCAGAACCTCGCCGCCTGCGGGCCTGGAGGACAACTTACGCAGAGGTGCTGGCAATCGAGGCAATAGTAGCTGGGCAAGGATTGTCAGACGTGCCCCTACTTGATACCCCAGTGACTACTATGGGCTGGTATACAACAGTTAGGTCGGGCACTCTCCCTGTGACAGGCCTAGGTCAAGACAGTGGAACTCGACTATATTCCCTTTTTCAACACTCCACTACCAGGAGGAGAACAAAGGACATTTTGCACTGGGCAACTGGAGAGCCTCTCTCCGAATTATAAACTCCACTTGATTCACTTTAAATTCTTGCATAGCTATTATAAGATACCCATGCAGCTTCTCCAGATGGGCCTGCACGAGGATGCCAGAGGCTGGAGATGCGGCTCATCCTAGGCCCCCTTCCTCCACATGGCTTGGTACTGCCCTAAGATAGTAGAATACTGGCAAAAAAGTTTTGCTTCAATTAGCGGAATACTCGAGTCGAGG
Source organism: Lissotriton helveticus (assembly GCF_964261635.1). Lineage (NCBI taxonomy): Eukaryota > Metazoa > Chordata > Amphibia > Caudata > Salamandridae > Lissotriton > Lissotriton helveticus. The sequence continues at coordinate 1,308,163,753 of NC_136061.1, forward strand.
TTGGAGTTGTCACAACTCCTGGGTATTCTAGGGTACACAATAGACATCCCACCTGATATTAGGCGCTTACTTGCGATGTTGTTATTAGTAGCAAAAAGACGGGTGCCAAAGTGGAGAAGTGTGGCTCACTGGTTAGAGGAGGCAGACCCGGACGCTGAGATCAGACCCGGGACCAGGGTTCAATTCCCGACTCGGCAGGGTCTTGAGCCCAAAATGTCCACCGACTCGGTAATTCTCACTTCGGTGCCTACTCGAATCACAGGTTCACACTCTGCAACTCTGGGCAATAGCTTGCTTAATCTCCACTACGGCCCCCCGCGGCGGTATGCCTGGCTTTCACCTTGGGGATACCCAGTAGGGGCTATCTCACAGGGAAAAACCAGGACGGGTTCCCAATGCAAAGCGCTTTGAGACCTGGCGGTGATATTGCGCTATATAAAAACCCATCCATCCATCCATCCATAACCTGGTGGAGTGCAGGGGTCCCAAAGGTCCAGTCTTGGATCAAAGATGTCACACACTGCCAGGAACAACTCAATACATTCTGGGAACAGATGCTGATGGCCTCTAGACACAGGGACATTCAGGCTTGGATTTGCATACAAAACCCATTAGACGTGGATATAATTGAGCCTTAGGGTTGCACTAAGTTCTATTGCATCATCTTCCTGTGGACCATATGACCCGATGAGTCCTGTAGCCAAGATGGTGGACCCTTCTGGGTAATAACAATTGTTGAATATTCTGCCGCTCCCCCCTTATGATTACATTGTGATAAATGCTGTAGTTGGCACTGTACTTTGTTGGTTCATCCATGTGCTTTCAACTGCTGTACTGGTTTTCCCCTATGTTGGGGCTGTTGTTCTTTTTTTCTTCCCCCTTATTTTTTCTCTTTTTTCCCCTTCCCTTTAGTTTTTTCCTTTCCTTAAGTAGTTCTCGATGTACAAGGTCATGCATTGTACATTATGATTGCAATGTGTATGTACACATTTACTTTGAATGCTTTACATCTATGATAATAAAATGTTAATTAAAAAAAAGAAGCAGCCTCCACAGATTAAAAAGAAAAACGACAAAAGAAAAAAACAAGGTTACTCCCACTTTTTGCATGGTATTTGATGTGATTTCGACTGAAAGCGCACATGGTTCCTGCTAACCAGATCCCCAGTGCCAGATCTCTTTCCTGAAACTGTGCAATTGTACCCCAGTTGGAAATACCTTTAGCACCCCCTGCAACTCCCTAATAAAGGATGTCCCTGATAACTAGGGCAAGGAGGGGCTGCAGCACGAATCGTGCCACCCTAATGGACCCCTCAGAAAACACATTCAGACAACCACTGCAGGCTGCGTGTCTTGGTGGAGACCAATGTGTAAACACAACACGGCACACATCCCTTTGTGCCATGCCCACAAACACTGCATGCAGTATAGGTAAGTTACTTCTACAGCAGGCCTTACAGCCCGAGGCAGGGTGCATTATGGATGTATGACGTTATAACGCATACTTTTACTCCGCAGACCATTACAACGCGACTTTTACTCCGCATACCGTTACAACGCATAGCGCCTTGGGGCGCTGGATAGTGGTAAGTATAATTTACTATTCTAACTCCAGTCCCCGTGGACCCTAGGGAAGGTGTTGGATAGTAAATTATACTTATTCCCTATCCTAGAGCGCCCCCCAGCGCAATGCGTTGTAATGGTATGCGGAGTAATGGTCGCGTTGTAATGGGTCTGCGGAGTAAAAGATCCGTTGTAACGGGTGTATACCGTGCATTATACTACATATGAGGACATGTATGCATGAGCAGATATTCCCCAGCACTGTTCAGCTTTATTGCTGTCAGTACAAGTGAACAAGAGTAGCCATTTTAAGTTCATGTGCTAGACATTGGTGAAACGAGTTCCCTAGCTATATGATGGCTTCACTGAAAATCCACAATGATGCCCGTGTTGGATTTATTAATACATGCACACAGGGGACCCCTTAGAGGTACCCCCTGAAAATCTACCTGCTACTGGTGGGCTGACTCACTGGTTATTGCCAGCTGGCAACAAGAGATAAGTTTCTGACCCCCAATGGTGATGACCTTTGCGCTCAGAAGGTCAGAAACAAGGAATGCAGGGGCACCGGCAGATTATAATTCCAAGGCAGGGGAGCTTCAAATAACCTCATGCTTTTGGTATGCGAATCAGGCTTATCTCACAGAAGAGGAAGCCGACCCAATTTATCCAAAGCCCTTTGGCACCTGGACAGGAGGGAAAATTAGCTAGTCAGATAGAAGTGTCCACCCTCCAGCCAGTACCCTAAGGTGGGCTACCTGAAGTGAGGGCAACTTTTCAGAGTTAGCTATTTTGGTAATGACAAACTTCGGAACTCTGGGACCGGGTTCTGCCCACTTTGCACAGGAAGTGGTCAAATAGGGTACGTAGTGACCCCAAAAGTAGGTAGCCCATTAGCAACTATCCTACACTCCCCTAACACTCCTAACTTCAGTATGTAAGGGAGTCCCTAGCCCCAGAAAATCAGATCTTGACGACTTACGAAGAAGAAGGACATTGAATAGCTGTGAAAGCAGAAGTCTGAAGAAGAGCAACTGACTTGGCACCAGCCCTGCTGGCCTGTCTGCTGTTCTTTGTCAAACCTGCAACAAAGACGTCTTGTCCTGCAGCTGTCCAGCCTCCAAAACCTGGGAGAATGGCCTTCCTTCAAAACAGACTTAAGAACTCCAGTGGAGCAGCATTGTGTCTGTGTTTGTGTGTGCCTGGCAGTGATTCAAGTGTTTTTGTGTGTCCTAGTCAAAATGATGTGTGTAGGGTAGTACTATATATTGTGTGTGTATGTGGTTATCAGCAATTGTGTAGGCACTAGTAATTGTCTGATAGTGTACCTGCACATTTGTAAATGTGCGAATAGTGTGTTTGTGAATTCTGTGAGGCCACTGCGGGAAGAGCTTCATGTGTGTCGGAGTTTCTGAATGGTGCTCTGATTTAATCGATTTACCTGCATTTGTGAATCATGCACTGGTTTTTGTGCCCTTGTATTTATATGTCATTTGGCAATTGTGTAATGCATGTGTGTATTTGCAATCATGTGAGTGTAAGCTGCATTCTTAATTCTGTGAATGTGTCATCATTGTGAGAATGTATGTGTGCAATGGTAACTATGTTTGTGGGTGTACAGGTAGCTGTGTGAATACGTGTGCACATTGATAATTGGGTGAGGGTATATGTGGAATGGTAAATTTGAGTGCTTGTATTTGTGCATTGACAATTGTATGACTGCACAAACATTGGAAAATATGTGAAATAACATGTGTGTATGTGAATTTGTGTATGTATTATTTAATGTGCTTGCTTGTGTTTTTGTTAGTATATAATAAGAATTGCTTGAGATACTGTGAGTGCATTGGTAATTACATACGGGTGTGTGGGTGTTGTCTTCATATTTGTGTCAGTGTCAATTTAGTTTTTTCCAAACTTTGTGTGTGTATTGGTAAATATGTGGAATTGTGTGCTGATATTTGAGAGATAGTAAGTCAGTAAATTCGCAATTGTGTAGGTGTGTGCATTCATAATTTCATGAATGTATGCGCATGTGTTGATAAGTGTGAGAGTGAATGTATTTTAGTGGACTAATCAAGTAAACATGTTTTGGAAATTAAGTACAAATCACCAAACATCTATGAGTGCATCTTTCTCTAGATGAACGCACCTCCATTGAGTGTGCATGTGTGCATGCTGACAGGAGAAGATGGAAACCTTTTCCATTCCAGGGGCCTTATTTACAAGAAAGCAATTAAGCCCTGTGTTGCAAACCATTTGACTGCACCGTGCTGCATCACTTTTAATGCACAGGGATGCTTCATATTTACAACAATGTGACGTATCCCTGAGTTCTCCCCTGCACTGGTGCACAATTGGCTGCCATGTGACAGCGCAGGCACCCTTGCACCATGGTGCAAGGCAGCCTGCATTGTTGGATGATTGTTTGTGTGCAGGAAGGGATGCCATCCTGCACAAAAACCATCACGAGAGGTGTATTCCTCATTCTACGTGTGCTACATAATGCAGCACGCATAGAAAGAGGAAAAAACGAGGAGAAACAAAAGTTATTCTTCCTCGTTGCACCTACGTAGGATTCTGAAACATTCCCAAGTTTACAAAACGTTGTAAATCTGGGAATGTGGCAGAATCCATGGGTGTTGCATGGGAACACCCACAGCAACACCCTTGGCACACCCCTTTCAAGCAAAATACTGTGTGAAAAGGGGTCTTATTTACAAGCCCATGAAAACCCACGAAGTGTGACTTTATGTGGCCTTATAAATACGGAGCACAACACTGCACCACCGTCAGTGCGTCAAAAACAGTGACACACCAACGGCGCAAAAGGCTTGTAAATATGCCCTGTAGTGTTTTAGACATAAACGGATGCTTTTTAATATTTTGCTTTTTTACGATCTGTTACGTGTCTAATCCCTGCACTCTTCCATTTTTTGTTAATAAAAGCTGATGTTTCAAGGCTGGTAAATGTATTTTGCTTGTTTATGTTGCCTTATGAACTGCTAGTGGCGTGAAAATCAGGTCTCAATTCTTGCAACAGCCCTAAAGCTCTGCCAAGTTAACTACAAAAATCATCATTTATGGATGTACCTGTGATTAACGTGAATAAGAAATGCACGCAAATCTGCAGCCCAAAACTGTGTCTTGGATCGGATAGATGATCTATTGGTGGAATGTCAAGACATCTTACCTCCATCGTCTAGCACTCCTATTAATACATCTATATTAGGGGAACACCACTCTACCATTGAACCAGACTCAGAGCCCAATCACGCTAGCAAAATTAAGCGAATTGCATCCATATTCACTAAGCGCACTACACGAAGCACTGTCCCCAGGGTTCGTGGGTATAATACTGACAGGCAGTGCGCATCTAAGGAGCGAGATAGGGAGGTAGGAGCCCTTCCCTCTTCCACTCTAGGGGTGGTAAACGTTGTTTACAACGCGGTGTTTACACCGCACGACCTTTACCACGCTGCCATTACAACAAAAGTCGTGAGGTTCCGTGACGATTTGAACCCGTGTTTTTAACATTGTCGCAAATACATAATTTTGGTATCAGTGAACCGCAAATGATCCATCTAGTATATCCTGGTGTTTTCGCTATGCTACGAGCAAGAGCACTCCTGTTACAAACACATTTCTGTTCTACCCATGGCATCCATCTTAGAACACGGAAGCCATTTTGTATTCTTTGCCCTCACATAGTCAATGAACACGCAATAACCTCTTTCAATTAAGGACACGTAGGCTTTAGCAGGCAATTCACCTTGCTAGTGACACGTGCACCTTAGGCAAGCAACGCTGTGGTAGCATGACTCAGCAAGAGCTGCCTCCCCAGCCTGAGGCCAGTCCTGCTATACTGGTTCTCGTGTCCGTTGGCCTGATCATGATTAGGCGGCCGAAGCTGGTAGCCTTGCCCATTTACGACCCACAAACATCTCTTATCCTACTGTTCTATCTTCTGCACCTGGCTCTGCTCCTTTCCTTCTGGGCCTTTATTAGGGGGAGGTAACGAAATTTACGATGAGGCGGTCCGGGTCTTGAATAAGAAATTGACATGGGATTATGATGGAATAGTGGGAACCCCTCGTTCGTAATGTTTTGACATCAGATATTGTTGACGATTCCTGTGCAACGCCAAATATTTATTGTTTAAGATACAAAGGTTTTTGAATGTGCTAACATGTAAAGAATTTGCCTGAAGCCCAATATTCAGTATATAAGGAGCAACCCTCTTTGTACAAATTGAACAGGCTCCTAGATACTGCCCATGTGTAGTTTCTGTGACTTCTGTGTCCCTGCAGTAATAAACCTTTGGTCTTTGACGCCACCATCGAGAAGCCCGTGTTTCTGTTTGTTTGTGCACCGAGGCAGGTAGAACTCCGGGGTCTTCGGGTGTTATCCCTGACACCTCTGGACGGAACCAAAAAGTCCAGAACTCCAATTGGCGCCCAACGTGGGGCGACGTCATTCGGTACCGGTCCAAAAGCCTGAAGAGTTCGAGAAGCTTCGTGTGAAGATTCCAGAGGGAGGCGCCCCACTTCATCGATCCCGGCATATCGCAAAAGTGGCCCGACGTTCTCTTCCACGAGGGTTCCCGTTCGGATGGCTACAGTGGTCCGTTGCTTTGACCGTCGCCCTGTCTTGGACCCGAGGTGCAGTCCTTAGTACGGCGAGACGTGACGGGTTTCTCCTTGGTGACGTCTTCAGTGCCTCAGTTAAGTATTAAGTGGTTGCTAGTTGGTTACTTCGTAAGGGTTGCTCCTGTTTGGATAATCCTTTTAGTTTTTGGTTTGGTTTGGTTTCGTAAGATTATCACTGGTTGTTCTGGTTAAGATAATCATTTGGTTTAGTTTGGGTATCGATACATTTGTTCGCTTTGGTAGGCCTAAGTTCTTGGTTCGAGTGCGCACCTTTTGTTTGTGTTTTGTCTGTTCTGTGTTCCGGATTATAAAATGGTAAGTCGGAAAAATTGTATGTTGTCTTGTTTTAGTTGCAACAGTGATTCCCAGTTGGAGGACTCGTGTTCGGTTCCTCCGATTGGAACTCCCCTTTATGATCTATATTGCAAATTTGGTGTGGGCCCTATCTCTTATAACGAGGTATGGATCCACTATACAGAGAAAGATGGTGTCCTTAGTTGGCCACTGCATGGTAGTTTTGAACCCCAAGTTCTTGATAATTTAGAAACGAAATTGTTCAAGAAGAAAGCCCGGCCGGCAATGTTTGATTCTTTCCGTTATTGGCGAAAAGAATCTAAACAGAGAGAAATTAAAAAGTTGAAGAAAGAACAGAAAAAGCAAGAGTTGACTTTAGAACAGTCTGCTAAGCAGCTGCAACTCAACGAGTCTGAGAAAGCGATGGAGGTGGCCAATAGAGAGCGTAATTTAGCGATAGACAAGTGCTATCCTGCTTTGCCATCGAGTACAGCTAAGATAGTAGAGGACCCCGAAAAGGATCCCCTGTTGTCTTACTTGTTACGATCACCCCCACCGTATGCACAGGGTGCTACGGCTCCACCTATACCAAATGTTCAATTACCGGTTGCTGGACAACCTGGTGTTCCTGCTCCTCTGAATCAAGTTCCTGTACCTCCTGTGGTCAATATTAATGTTCCTTCGACACCCCCTCTTCCAGGGTTGCCGGCTTCTTTACCTATACCTGTATCGCTCACACCTGCTAGTTCACAGGCTATTTTGCCCGCTACTCCTACTGTTCCTGTTCTATCTGTTCCAACTGCTACTCTATTTACTGCTTCTGCTAATATTATGACTCCGCTTTCTGTTCGTTGGAGAATCACTGATTCTGTCTCTAATATCCTATCTCCCTTCTATAAAACTCTGATTAAGACTCCTACCTCTGACTCTGTACAGAGACGTAGTCAGCTTCCCAGTACTGAAGAGCGAGGAATATTAGATTCCACTGCTCTTAGATGGGTTTCGAAAGTTGGAAGATATAATGTACAAGATGTATTAGATACATTTATGCAATGGAACGAACCGACACAACGATATGTGTTCGATGAAATGTGCTTCCTTCTACGTGAGGAATTGGAAGAGGATGACTCTGAATCAAATAGGGAAGAATTAATTAATGTTCAGAAAGAGTTTGCTGCAGGTATGATAGTTGGTCAAAATATAAAAGAAGCGATGGAACTGATTTTAAGTTATAGGAATGACCCATCCCTTCGTTCACCGAGGGAGTTAGAGAAACGTAGTACGAAACAAAATCGTCAATACCCAATGAGGGAGGTTCCACCAATTTGGCGTGAAGCTGTGCAAGCTAATGTAAACCTTGGTATTGCAGCCGCTCCAGCCCAATTCCAGAGAGTATGGATACATATTCCATGGAAGCGAGCTGAAGTATTAGCAGTGAAACAGGCCTTGCCAGATCCGCGTAAAAATCCTGCAGGATACTACAAAGAGTTGGCTCAGACAGTTGACGCTTGTGTATTGAATCTAGCTGACATAGATCTGCTATTTGGTAATGTAGTACCGCAACCAATTTGGGCTAAGATTCGTAAAGAGAATCATCCAGTTGCCCTAGGTGGTGATTGGGCAGCTATAATTGCAGCGGATGGTCAACAAATAGGTGGTTCTAAACCTGAACCCTTAATTGCTAATTTGCCTGGTAGAATAATCGATTTAATGAAAACCCTAATGCCTGCATTACGCGTTAACTGGGACAAATTGTCCGCGTGCAAACAGAAGAAAGACGAAAGCGTCTCCGACTTTTTCACAAGATTCGAGGAGACTTTCGTGGATCATAGTGGTCAGGATATGAGCACAGAAGGAGGCCAGAGATTATTTGTTGATAAATTTGTGCACAATCTGTTGCCAGAACTTAGTGGTAAATTAAAGAATTCTGAAAGTGCGTGGGCTGTCTCTACGACTGCGCAAATACTTGCGACTGCCCAGTACTATGAAAATAGGGATAAAGAGGAGAAAGAAAAATCAGATAAAAAGACGAAAGACTTAAAAACTAAAGTTCTTTTACAGCAAGCATATCCGCCTCGCATGAATAATTCTCATACACAGCAAGGGTCATATCAAAGGACGGAGTATAATTCTCAGAGGCCACAGTACCAATGGAATCAGTGTGCTTATTGCAAAATGGAAGGCCATTATAAGACTGAGTGTCCAGTCTTAGCGCAAAATAATGCTGCGACAGCTCAGAGAGGTCGTGGTAGCTCTATACAAAACTCTAGAGGTCGAGGACGAGGTGCTATGCCTCCACAGACAAGTGATCGCCCTTCTAATCATTTCGATCAGCGAAATGGACAATCTGCCCAACAAAATAGGTCTCAACAGTATCATGTTGAAGACTACTATGAAGCTAGTGAGGAAGTTCAGCCAAGAGAGTACTAGGACAGCCATGGACAAAGAGAGGGAGTAGTATCAGTTCCAGTAGATCAGAGTGGGCCTTATGTCGCAGTAGCAACATCAGGTATAGTCGAACCGTTTCTGTTGGATACTGGTGCAGCAAAAAGTTCTATCATACATGCGAAACTCCCTGGCGCACCTTTGTCTGGCTCAACAAACGTTTCAGTAGGTTTTTCAGGCGCCCCTGTTCACAACCCTGTTTCTGGTCCTTTGTCTATTTCTGTTGGACCCCGCCACTTGAAAGCACCCCTGATTTTGACGACAGGTTGTAATGAAAATCTGCTTGGTTTAGACTTGTTAAAACGCCTGTACGCGACATTGTACTGTTCTCCGGCAGGAGTACAGCTTACGCTAGGTAAAAGAATAATTTCTCCGATGTACTTGTCGATGGATGCGCTCCCACCAGAGCTGCGTTCTCTCCCTAATACTCTTTGGGCGACTGGTCCTAATGATGTAGGTCTTTTACAAATTCCACCATATGTAGTAACTTTGAAAGCAAATGCCAAACTTCCACGAATACCACAATACAAGATCTCGAGTGAAGGTGAGCGTGCGCTCCTACTGATAGTGCAAGATCTGATCAAGAAAGACGTTGTAGAAGAAACTAGAGGTAATGTCTGTAATAGTCCTGTACTGCCTATTCTGAAACGAACTGACCCAACAAAACCTCCAGTATATAGGTTTGTAATTGATCTTAGAGAGGTTAATAAAATTGTGATTCCACAGTTTCCTGTGGTTCCAGACATTACTGCATTGTTAACGTTGATTCCTGCTACAGCAACATGGTTTTCGGTTATCGACTTGAAAAATGCCTTTTTCAGCATTCCGATAGCCGAGGAAAGCAGAGATATCTTCGGTTTCTCTCTAGGAGGACGAAGCTTCAGGTTTAACCCCTTCGGGGCTGATGACGAGCTGGGCTCGTCATGGCGTAGCCTCCTCGCACGCTCATGACGAGCCCAGCTCGTCATGAGCCCCACCCTCGGGGGAAGCGCCAGCGCTCCCCCCGAGTCAGCCCGATTTTTTTAGTTTCTGCGGGGATGGCAGGGGAAGACCTTCCCCTGCCTCCCCCCGCCCTCCCCGCCCGCGTCATCAATGACGTCAGCGCACGAGGCGCGCTGACGTCACCGGAGGCTCCTTTTGTTTACCGACGCGCAGGGAAGCCATTTGCTTCCTGCGCGTCGGATGGGAAAGAGGTTTGTTTTGCGGCTGGGGCGGGGGAGATTGCTTGTAACTTCTAACGAGGGAAAGGAAAGGCTTTTCCTTTCCCTCGAGGGCACTTTAGAGGTTTCTTGCTGCACGATCGTGCGATCGTGCAGCAGGAATGTTAGGGATTTTTTTTTTTTTTTTCATGGATGATCAATTTCGTAGTTCGGGGAGCGGCCCCTTGGGGAAGGGTCGCTCCCCTTGTTGGGGGAACATTATCTATGAAGTCTTCTCTTTGCTGCAATGTTGTTGAAAGGCCGTTTTTTCTACAAAAATGCCGATGGGGGTCATTTATAAAGTAAAATAATAGTGCTCATTGTAATGAAGGATGCAAGTGCCTCTGTCCTTCATTACTTATACTGATGTGTGTTTCTGAAGTGGCTAAAAAACACACCTGTGCTGCCTAGGCAAAGCTCACTAGTGTTTTTGGCCTGATGAATGTTTTTTTTTTGTGTGCTGCTTTTCAAACACATGCTTTGTCTCCAGTGACCATGTGTGTGTTACTATGCCATGTGCGAAGGGGTCCCTTGAGTGAGCTGTCCATCATAGTGGGAAGCTCACAAATGTTTTTGGGCTGTTGATTGTTACCTGAATTTGTGCTGCAACTCTAGCGCCATCTTTGTCTCCATTGACCATGGGTGCGTTACTATGCAACTGCACAAATGTGCGCAGGGGTCCCTTGAGTGGGCTGTCCATCATAGTGGGAAGCTCACAAATTTTTTTGTGTTGATGATTGTTTTCCTGAGTTTGTGCCGCAACTCGAGCGCCATCTTTGTCTCCAGTGTCCATGTGTGCGTTACTATGCAATTGCACAGATGTGCGCAGGGGTCCCTTGTGTGAGCTGTCCATCATAGTGTTTGGGGTATGCACGAAACATGTCGACGATAGGAGTTGATAGGTACATCTGGACACATTACGTTTAGGGCAGCCTATCTTTCCACCCCGTTTATTACCACCTAGAGGCAAGAATAAAGTTTATTGTAAACCTACTGGGCAGGTATTTCACACATCACATAGTCCACTCCTCAAATACACATGCACCACACATAGTCTAATAAAGTGCTCCTACGTAACTTTCGCAAGTCGCAGCACGCCCCAGCCCGTAGAGGACTGGGATGGCCCCAATGATGAAGCATGTCACCGTGGGGCAACCCTGGTGAGTGAGGGGACACCTAAAAGAGGAGCATTTCTCCCCTTTTTTGTACACAATACCATATTTTCACAATCGACCCCAGTGTGTGTTGGTTGTTATCTGAATAAACTAGCAACGCTCTTAGGTATCTGGAAGCAGAGACCATTTGTTCATCATAGTGGGAAGTTCACAAATGTTTTTGGGCTGATGATTGCTTTCCTGAGTTTGTGCTGCAACTCGAGCCCCATCTTTGTCTCCAGTGTCCATGTGTGCGTTACTATGCAATTGCACAGATGTGCGCAGGGGTCCCTTGTGTGAGCTGTGAATCATAGTGGGAAGGTCACAAATGTTTTTGGGCTGATGAATGTTTTTCTGAATTTGTGCTGCAACTCGAGCGCTTGCTTTGTCTCCAGTGTCCGTGTGTGTTACTATGCCATCGCACCAATGTGTGCACAGGTCCCTTGAGTGAGCTGTCCATCATAGTGGGTAAATTTAGGAAAGATGGTGCACTCCGCTAGTTGGTGGGCGTTGCCAATAGGGGATCTTCTGTGTGAGTTCACATGCCTCTTATGTGTATAAATGGTCAGAGACTGTTGAGAGCAGCAGATGGGGAGAAAGAAGCTCCTGGTCATAGGAACTGTTTTAGGATTGCGCTTGTGAAAATCAAGGATGCAAGTGCCTCTGTCCAGCATCGCAGTTAACCACAGTAATTCTGTTGTCCCCCTCCCCATGAGAATCCCTGATGATGTCAGCGCGCACAGCACGCGCCAACATCTTCAGGGATTCCCAGGCGGTCGGGAAGCCATTTGCTTCCTGCGCCTGGAGGTGTTAGGTTGGTTTTGAGATATTTGGGGGGGTTTGCAAAGAGGCTTCAGGGGAGAGGTAAGTGATTTTCCTCTCTTCTGATGTCTCTTTGCAGGGCATTTCTGGCTCACGGTCGCGCACAGCATTGCGATTGTGCGGTGGAAATGCCCTCACTAGCACCAGGGATTTTATTTTAGATTGTAGGAAGTGACCCATTGTGCAAGGGTCGCTTTCAGGTGGGTCGGATTTTAAATTTAGATGTTCTGGCCCCCCCCCCCCGGTGGGCAAATCAACCCGTACTTTTGTCCGTTTTGCCCTTTTTGATGGCCCATCTGTGTGGATGTGATTTTGGGGGTAAATTTGTGTATTGTTTATTCATTTGTTATGTTGTTTGTGAAATGTAGTATTAAATTATTTTTTTTCTTCTTTGTTTTTGATCCAGGCTTTTGCTGTTTGTATTGGTGTAGGTTGTGGTTCGGTTAATGCTGGTTTTGCAGCTTGTGTAGTTGCATGTGCTTGGTAAGTAAATGTTTTTTGTACTATTTTTCCTAGATAAATGTGTTGTTATGAAAAGTGAAGTTATTGCTGTTTGTGTGGCTTTGTGTTTCTTGATTGTTAACTTTTTTTTTGTATTGCTGCTTGATGTGTACTTTGTCTAATCTATACTTGTTTTTTTTTCTTTCCAGTGGGATTTCCTTTCTTTTTGCTGTGTTTCAGCAGAGTAGGTGCTGGTGAGTCTTCTTATATTTGGTTAGATTTGAATTGTTTTTGAGTGTATTGATTTTTGTGTGAAGACTCTACCTTGTTTACTTCTTCCTTTGCACAGTGTAGGTTGTTGTTCACTTGTGTGTGTAGTCTTCTTGATTTGTAAGGATAATGGCTGCTCGCAGGATTACTGCTAAGCAGGTTGTTAGTTTGCTTTTTGAGTCTTCCTCTGACCATGGTCCAGACACTGACTCCGATTCGGAGCTTGAGTTAGGTGCAGAAGATTCAGGCAGTGAGTTTTCTCTTCGCATGGTATCATCGGATGATGATTCTTCTTCTAGTGCTGATGAAGTGCCTGTGGTAGAGAGGGACATTGATGTGCCGGTAGAGAGGGAAGAGCCATGTGAGCGGCAGCCTAGGTCCTCAAGGTTTCCCTTTTTTTCTCGTCAGGAACAGGCAAGTGTGGTAAAGGCTGCGCCCAAAAGGTTTCACATTGCTGTGGTGCGCCAAAGGTTATCTGGTGCTGCTAGTCTTCCTGTTGTTGAGCAGCATGAGGCATCTGGTGCTGCTAGTCTTTCTGTTGTTGTTGAGCAGCAAGTGGCATCTGGGGATGCGAGTTCTTCTGTTGATGTTGAGATGCAAGAGGCAGCTGGGGATGTGAGTTCGTCTGTTGGTGAAGAGATGCAAAATGTATCTGGGGATGCTAGTATTCCTGTTGGTGTAGTGAGGCAAGAGGCATCTGGGGATGCTAGTGTTCCCGTTGATGTAGTGCAGCAAGAGGCATCTGGCCTGCAGGCTAGGGTGGCTTCTTCTCCTCATGTTAGTGATGACGTCTGGGTTGCCCCTGGCATGGTGCAGCCGGAATTGCCAGACTTCACTGGTGTTCCAGGGTGTAGAGTGGATACTGACAATTTTTTGCCAATTCAATATTTTCAATTGTTTTTTGACGATGAGTTTTTGCAGGAGATTGTGGAGCAAACTAATTTGTATGCAGAGCAGTATTTGAGGGACCACAGTGCCAGCCTTAAGCCCCATTCCAGAGCTACCCATTGGTCTCCCACATATGTTGAAGAGATGAAGAAGTTTTTGGGATTAACTTTTTTGATGGGCTTGCTAAGGAAGCCATCAATGTCTTCTTATTGGTCCACTAGTCCCTTGATGGCAACATCTATATTTCCAGCACTTATGACTCGTGATCGATATATGCTTCTTCTTCGCATGATGCATTTTGTTGATAATGATTTAGCGTTGCCACGCGATCACCCTGATTGTGACCGTCTTTTTAAGATTCGGCCTGTCCTTGATCACTTTGTTGATCGTTTTCCTGAGATGTTTGCACCTGGAAGAGAAATAGCTGTGGACGAGTCTTTGGTGTTGTTCAAGGGCCGCTTGGTTTTTAGGCAATACATTCCTAGTAAGAGGGCACGCTATGGCATCAAACTGTATATGCTGTGTGACAGTGAGACTGGATATGTTTATAATTTCAGGGTGTACACCGGTAAGGATTCCAGCATTAACACTTCTGCTTGTCCGTCCACTTTTGGAGTGACTGAGAAAATTGTGTGGGAACTAGGTAGACGATTATTTAACAAAGGCCACCATTTATATGTAGATAACTTCTACACTAGTGTGCGTTTGTTCAAGGAGTTGGCCAAAGTGGGCACTGTTGCATGTGGCACGATGCGCAGTAACCGGAAAGGTTTTCCAATAGAACTTGTTTGCAAAAGGCTTGTGCGGGGACAGTCTACTGCATTGCGATGTGGGAAGCTTCTAGCTGTGAAGTTTTCAGACAGGAGAGATGTTTACATGCTGACTACTATCCATGACGAAAGCACTGAAGCTCTGCCAGTTCGGGGTGAGACTGCTGAAGTGCGTAAACCTGTGTGCATTTTAGACTATAATAGGCACATGGGTGGTGTTGACAGAGTAGATCAGAGGTTGGAACCTTATGCTGCTCTTCGAAAGGCTTACGTTTGGTACAAGAAGTTGGCTATCCATCTTTTCCACTTGGCATCCTTTAATGCTTTTGTTGTTTTCCAGAAATCTTGTCCTGAGTCAAAGATGCCTTTTGTTAAGTTTCAGGAGACTATAATAGGCAGCCTTGTACTAGTGGAACAGGCAAGTGTGCCAAGATTTGGAGTGGTGGAGGAAGTGGCTAGACTGAAAGATCGCCACTTTCCAGAATACATTCCTCCCACAACTGCAAAAGACAAACCCACTAAAAGATGTAGAGTCTGTTGGCGAAGAGAAGTGCGGAGGGAGTCTCGTATGCACTGTCCTGACTGTCCTTCAAATCCTGGATTGTGTGTGCCAGCTTGTTTTAAATCGTACCACACACAAAAGAAGTTTTGGGAGTTTCATTGAGCTTGTAAGTGTACTGTCTGGTTTGTTTTCTGTAATATTTTTTTGTTTGCTTTTAGGTTTGCATTAGTGCAAAGCATTTAGGTTTTGAATTTGTGTTAGCAGATTTGTAGGTTTCTACATTTGATTTGTGGTATTTCTTTAAAAAATTCTAATTTTGATGGTGGTGTGTGCAGGATTGTGCTTGGATTGTTGGTGTGCGTGGACAGGCGCTTGGCTGGTGGTGTGCGTGGTCTGGTGCTTGGCTGGAATAGTGCATGGATTGGAGTTGTGCTGGGGGGGTTAGTGGATTTTTGCTTGGCTGGCGGAGTGTATGGTTAGGTGCTTGGCTGGCGGTGTGAGTGGAGTGGTGCTTGGCTGGCGGTGTGTGTGGAGTGGTGCTTGGCTGGCGGCGTGTGTGGAGTGGTGCTTGGATGGTGTTGTGTTTGTGGAGTGGCGCTTGGCTGGTGGTGTGCGTGGAGTGATGCTTGGCTGGTGGTGTGTGTGGAGTGGTAGTTGGCTGTCGGTGTGCGCTGAGTGGTGTTTGGCTGGCAGTGTGCATGGTCTGGTGCTTGGATGGTGGTGTGGGTGGACTGGCGCTCGGCAGGCGGTGTGTGAGTAGTTACTTTCTGTTGGTCACTACACACACTGCTAGTTGAGTGACACTCCACACAGTCCATCATTTTGTGTAGTTGCAGTGTCAGAAATGTGGGCGTGTGAAAGTGATGGGCCCTTGAATGGCGCTGTTTGCTGGTGTGAGTGTTGAAATGTGATGGGTCCGCGGCTGGCGGTGTGAATGTTTTGTATGTGTCACGCGTACGAAAGGTGTATGAATGGCCTGTAAAGAGGTTGGTGCCTTGACGTGGCTTTACAGCTCACGAGCTGCGAGTCAGTGGTTCAGTTTATCATACTTTCAATTATACGCAGTGTATTTCATTTTTGATGAAATTACTTGCGTATCCAATTGTATGTACTGAATCATCACTCACCCTCGTGCCAAATCCAACCAGTATGTGTGTGTGCTTGCGGATTAGATGGGTGTGCAGTAATAATTGTTTTTTTTCTAATTTCTGCAGTAGGGTGTACCTTGCCCCTTATTGTGATTGTTGTTATGTGTTGCTTTTCCATTCGGATGGTGTCAATGGTCTGGTTTGTATCAGGTATGAAAGGTGCGTGAATGGCCTGTAAAACGGTTGGTGCCTTGTCGTGGCTTTACAGCTCACGAGTTGCGAGTCACTGGTTCAGTTTTTATGCATTTATTTATTGACAGAGCATTTCATTTTTTTGAAATATCTTGTTAATAAAATTTTATGTACTGAACCATCACTCGCCCTCGTGCCAAATCCAACCTGTATGTGTGTGTCTTTGAGGAATAGATAGCCGTGCTTGAATGTTTGACTTTTGAGTAACTCTGTTAAGGTGTGGTATCCTTTTACTTGGGAGAACAAGGGGAGCGCAGGGTGGTAGGACTTTTTTGCCAGCACGGCGATCCCACGCCAAAATGTTTGGAAAAGTGCTATTTTTACCTATTTTTAAGGTTTGCAAGGAGTTCTGGGTAGGAAAACATTGGTGGACCCACACATGCCATACCTCCCTGGACTCTCCCGGGTGTCTAGTTTTCAGAACTGTTTGGGTTTGCTACTTTCCAAAGAATACCACCCATCCCGGGCCAAAAACTCAGGTGCCTCCCCCCCAAAAAATCAAAGTTATATTGCTTCAGGGTATTTTATATTCACCACTGTTAGATTTGGACCTTTTCCTGTTGCAGCCACTATGGCTACCCACGCAAGTGAGGTACCGTTTTTATCGGGAGACCTGGGGGAATGCTGGGTGGGTGGAAATTTGTGTGAGCCCAGTGATGCCACGCTTTCCCAGACTACAACGTGTGAAAAAATTGATTTTTTTCTGCTAAAATTGAGGTTTGCAAGGGATTCTGGGTAAAGGAACGTTGGCGGATCCACGCAAGCCATACCTCCTTGGAAGCGCCCGGGTGTCTACTTTTCAGAAATGTGTGGGTTTCGTAGGTTTCCATAGATGGCTGTCTCGCACGGGGCCAGAAACCCAGGTAACCCCTAAGTCCACCAGCTTTTGCAAGAGGGGTTACCTGGGTTTTTGGCCCCGTGCGAGACAGCCATCTAGGGAAACCTACCAATCCCACACATTTCTGAAAAGTAGACAACCGGGGGCTTCCAAGGAGGTATGGCTTGCGTGGATCCTCCAACGTTCCTTTACCCAGAATCCCTTGCAAACCTCATTTTTTGCATGGTAAAAAATCAGTTTTTTCACACGTTTTAGTGTGGGAAAGCGTGGCATCACTGGGCACACACAAATTACCTCCCACCCAGCGTTCCCCAAGGTCTCCCGATAAAAATGGTACCTCACTTGCGTGGGTAGGCATAGCGGCTGCTTTAGGAAAAGGCCCAATTCATACTGTGGAGACAAAAACTTTACCTTTAGCCAAATAATCTTATTTTTTGAGGGGGTCACCTGAGCTTTTGGCCCGGGGCTTGGCAGGCATCTTTGGAAACTACCAAACCCAAACAGTTCTGAGAACTAGACACCCAGGGGAGTCCAGGGTGGTATGGCATGCGTGGGTCCCCCAATGTTTTCCTACCCAGAAACCCCTGCAAACCTGAAATTTTGGTCAAAAAACCCACTTTTCCATACTTTTTTGGGTGGGATCTCGCTGCCGGAACAAATGTCCTACCACCCAGTGTTTCCCTTGTTCTCCCGAGTAAAATGATACCTCACTTGTGTGGGTGGGCCAAAGGCATGTGACTTAGGCTGGGGTGCTTAGTTTGTAAAACGTAAATATGAGTAAAAACTACTTTTTTCAAAATTTATTTTTGGCGTATTCTGCTTTGGGGCACCCACACAAGTGAGGTATCCTTTTACTCGGGAGAACAAGGGGAACGCAGGGTGGTATGACTTTTTTGCCGACCCGGCGATCCCACGCCAAAAAGTTTGGAAAAGTGCAATTTTTACCTAATTTTAAGGTTTGCAGAGAGTTCTGGGTAGGAAAACATTGGGGGACCCATGCATGCCATACCTCCCTGGAGTCCCCCGGGTGTCTAGTTTTCAGAACTGTTTGGGTTTGCTACTTTGCAAAGAATACCACCGAGCCCCGGGCCACAAACTCAGATGCCCCCCCCCCCAAAATCAAGGTAGTTTTGCAATAAGGTAATGTAAATTCACCACCGTACAATTTGAACCGTTTCCTGTTGCAGCCACTATGTTTACCCACGCAAGTGAGGTACCGTTTTTTTCGGGAGACCTGGGGGCACGCTGGGTGGGTGGAAATTTGTTGATCCACGCAGATTCCAGAACTTTCCACCACAGAAATGTGAGGAAAATGTGTTTTTTTGGTCAAATTTTTATGTTTGCAAGGGATTCTGGGTAACAAAACCTGGGGGTAGGCAGGCGAGTCACCCCATCCTGAATTCCCCTGGGTGTCTAGTTTTCAAAAATGTATAGGTTTGCTAGGTTTCCCTAGGTGCTGGCAGAGCTACGGCGCAAAAACAAAAGGTAGTCTTTTTGTCCGAATCGTGCTAAATTTCACTGGGAAATTGAGGTGCGACCATGCTGCGTTTTGCGCTGTTTCATGTCGCAGCCACTATGCCTACCCACGCAAGTGAGGTACCGTTTTTTTCGGGAGACCTGGGGGCACGCTGGGTGGGTGGAAATTTGTTGATCCACGCAGATTCCAGAACTTTCCACCACAGAAATGTGAGGAAAATGTGTTTTTTTGGTCAAATTTTTATGTTTGCAAGGGATTCTGGGTAACAAAACCTGGGGGTAGGCAGGCGAGTCACCCCATCCTGAATTCCCCTGGGTGTCTAGTTTTCAAAAATGTATAGGTTTGCTAGGTTTCCCTAGGTGCTGGCAGAGCTACGGCGCAAAAACAAAAGGTAGTCTTTTTGTCCGAATCGTGCTAAATTTCACTGGGAAATTGAGGTGCGACCATGCTGCGTTTTGCGCTGTTTCATGTCGCAGCCACTATGCCTACCCACGCAAGTGAGGTACCGTTTTTTTCGGGAGACCTGGGGGCACGCTGGGTGGGTGGAAATTTGTTGATCCACGCAGATTCCAGAACTTTCCACCACAGAAATGTGAGGAAAATGTGTTTTTTTGGTCAAATTTTTATGTTTGCAAGGGATTCTGGGTAACAAAACCTGGGGGTAGGCAGGCGAGTCACCCCATCCTGAATTCCCCTGGGTGTCTAGTTTTCAAAAATGTATAGGTTTGCTAGGTTTCCCTAGGTGCTGGCAGAGCTACGGCGCAAAAACAAAAGGTAGTCTTTTTGTCCGAATCGTGCTAAATTTCACTGGGAAATTGAGGTGCGACCATGCTGCGTTTTGCGCTGTTTCATGTCGCAGCCACTATGCCTACCCACGCAAGTGAGGTACCGTTTTTTTCGGGAGACCTGGGGGCACGCTGGGTGGGTGGAAATTTGTTGATCCACGCAGATTCCAGAACTTTCCACCACAGAAATGTGAGGAAAATGTGTTTTTTTTGGTCAAATTTTTATGTTTGCAAGGGATTCTGGGTAACAAAACCTGGGGGTAGGCAGGCGAGTCACCCCATCCTGAATTCCCCTGGGTGTCTAGTTTTCAAAAATGTATAGGTTTGCTAGGTTTCCCTAGGTGCTGGCAGAGCTACGGCGCAAAAACAAAAGGTAGTCTTTTTGTCCGAATCGTGCTAAATTTCACTGGGAAATTGAGGTGCGACCATGCTGCGTTTTGCGCTGTTTCATGTCGCAGCCACTATGCCTACCCACGCAAGTGAGGTACCGTTTTTTTCGGGAGACCTGGGGGCACGCTGGGTGGGTGGAAATTTGTTGATCCACGCAGATTCCAGAACTTTCTACCACAGAAATGTGAGGAAAATGTGTTTTTTTGGTCAAATTTTTATGTTTGCAAGGGATTCTGGGTAACAAAACCTGGGGGTAGGCAGGCGAGTCACCCCATCCTGAATTTCCCTGGGTGTCTAGTTTTCAAAAATGTATAGGTTTGCTAGGTTTCCCTAGGTGCTGGCAGAGCTACGGCGCAAAAACAAAAGGTAGTCTTTTTGTCCGAATCGTGCTAAATTTCACTGGGAAATTGAGGTGCGACCATGCTGCGTTTTGCGCTGTTTCATGTCGCAGCCACTATGCCTACCCACGCAAGTGAGGTACCGTTTTTTTCGGGAGACCTGGGGGCACGCTGGGTGGGTGGAAATTTGTTGATCCACGCAGATTCCAGAACTTTCCACCACAGAAATGTGAGGAAAATGTGTTTTTTTGGTCAAATTTTTATGTTTGCAAGGGATTCTGGGTAACAAAACCTGGGGGTAGGCAGGCGAGTCACCCCATCCTGAATTCCCCTGGGTGTCTAGTTTTCAAAACTGTATAGGTTTGCTAGGTTTCCCTAGGTGCTGGCAGAGCTACGGCGCAAAAACAAAAGGTAGTCTTTTTGTCCGAATCGTGCTAAATTTCACTGGGAAATTGAGGTGCGACCATGCTGCGTTTTGCGCTGTTTCATGTCGCAGCCACTATGCCTACCCACACAAGTGAGGTACCGTTTTTTTCGGGAGACCTGGGGGCACGCTGGGTGGGTGGAAATTTGTTGATCCACGCAGATTCCAGAACTTTCCACCACAGAAATGTGAGGAAAATGTGTTTTTTTGGTCAAATTTTTATGTTTGCAAGGGATTCTGGGTAACAAAACCTGGGGGTAGGCAGGCGAGTCACCCCATCCTGAATTCCCCTGGGTGTCTAGTTTTCAAAAATGTATAGGTTTGCTAGGTTTCCCTAGGTGCTGGCAGAGCTACGGCGCAAAAACAAAAGGTAGTCTTTTTGTCCGAATCGTGCTAAATTTCACTGGGAAATTGAGGTGCGACCATGCTGCGTTTTGCGCTGTTTCATGTCGCAGCCACTATGCCTACCCACGCAAGTGAGGTACCGTTTTTTTCGGGAGACCTGGGGGCACGCTGGGTGGGTGGAAATTTGTTGATCCACGCAGATTCCAGAACTTTCCACCACAGAAATGTGAGGAAAATGTGTTTTTTTTGGTCAAATTTTTATGTTTGCAAGGGATTCTGGGTAACAAAACCTGGGGGTAGGCAGGCGAGTCACCCCATCCTGAATTCCCCTGGGTGTCTAGTTTTCAAAAATGTATAGGTTTGCTAGGTTTCCCTAGGTGCTGGCAGAGCTACGGCGCAAAAACAAAAGGTAGTCTTTTTGTCCGAATCGTGCTAAATTTCACTGGGAAATTGAGGTGCGACCATGCTGCGTTTTGCGCTGTTTCATGTCGCAGCCACTATGCCTACCCACGCAAGTGAGGTACCGTTTTTTTCGGGAGACCTGGGGGCACGCTGGGTGGGTGGAAATTTGTTGATCCACGCAGATTCCAGAACGTTCCACCACAGAAATGTGAGGAAAATGTGTTTTTTTGGTCAAATTTTTATGTTTGCAAGGGATTCTGGGTAACAAAACCTGGGGGTAGGCAGGCGAGTCACCCCATCCTGAATTTCCCTGGGTGTCTAGTTTTCAAAAATGTATAGGTTTGCTAGGTTTCCCTAGGTGCTGGCAGAGCTACGGCGCAAAAACAAAAGGTAGTCTTTTTGTCCGAATCGTGCTAAATTTCACTGGGAAATTGAGGTGCAACGATGCTGCGTTTTGCGCTGTTTCATGTCGCAGCCACTATGCCTACCCACGCAAGTGAGGTACCGTTTTTTTCGGGAGACCTGGGGGCACGCTGGGTGAGTGGAAATTTGTTGATCCACGCAGATTCCAGAACTTTCCACCACAGAAATGTGAGGAAAATGTGTTTTTTTGGTCAAATTTTTATGTTTGCAAGGGATTCTGGGTAACAAAACCTGGGGGTAGGCAGGCGAGTCACCCCATCCTGAATTCCCCTGGGTGTCTAGTTTTCAAAAATGTATAGGTTTGCTAGGTTTCCCTAGATGCTGGCAGAGCTACGGCGCAAAAACAAAAGGTAGTCTTTTTGTCCGAATCGTGCTAAATTTCACTGGGAAATTGAGGTGCGACCATGCTGCGTTTTGCGCTGTTTCATGTCGCAGCCACTATGCCTACCCACGCAAGTGAGGTACCGTTTTTTTCGGGAGACCTGGGGGCACGCTGGGTGGGTGGAAATTTGTTGATCCACGCAGATTCCAGAACTTTCCACCACAGAAATGTGAGGAAAATGTGTTTTTTTGGTCAAATTTTTATGTTTGCAAGGGATTCTGGGTAACAAAACCTGGGGGTAGGCAGGCGAGTCACCCCATCCTGAATTTCCCTGGGTGTCTAGTTTTCAAAAATGTATAGGTTTGCTAGGTTTCCCTAGGTGCTGGCAGAGCTACGGCGCAAAAACAAAAGGTAGTCTTTTTGTCCGAATCGTGCTAAATTTCACTGGGAAATTGAGGTGCGACCATGCTGCGTTTTGCGCTGTTTCATGTCGCAGCCACTATGCCTACCCACGCAAGTGAGGTACCGTTTTTTTCGGGAGACCTGGGGGCACGCTGGGTGGGTGGAAATTTGTTGATCCACGCAGATTCCAGAACTTACCACCACAGAAATGTGAGGAAAATGTGTTTTTTTGGTCAAATTTTTATGTTTGCAAGGGATTCTGGGTAACAAAACCTGGGGATAGGCAGGCGAGTCACCCCATCCTGAATTTCCCTGGGTGTCTAGTTTTCAAAAATGTATAGGTTTGCTAGGTTTCCCTAGGTGCTGGCAGAGCTACGGCGCAAAAACAAAAGGTAGTCTTTTTGTCCGAATCGTGCTAAATTTCACTGGGAAATTGAGGTGCGACCATGCTGCGTTTTGCGCTGTTTCATGTCGCAGCCACTATGCCTACCCACGCAAGTGAGGTACCGTTTTTTTCGGGAGACCTGGGGGCACGTTGGGTGGGTGGAAATTTGTTGATCCACGCAGATTCCAGAACTTTCCACCACAGAAATGTGAGGAAAATGTGTTTATTTTGTGAAAAACTTAGCTTTGCAAGGGATTCTGGGTAACAAAACCTGGTGGTAGGCAGTCGAGTCACCCCATCCTGAATTCCCCTGGGTGTCTACTTTTCAAAAATGTATAGGTTTGCAAGGTTTCCCTAGGTGCCGGCAGAGCTAGGGTGCAAAAACTACAGGTAGGCACTTTGCCAAAAAAGGGTCAATTTGTAACTGCTAAATTTAGGTGTGACCACGTTGCATTTTCCGCCGTTTCCTGTCGCAGGCACAAGGCCGACCCACACAAGTGAGGTACCGTTTTTATCGGGACACTTGGGGTAATTCAGATTTGTAAATCAACTGTTATTACCAATTGAGCTTTCATGCATTTCTCCCTTTGAATGAAAGACATTGAGTAAAAAAAAAATCTTTATGAAAAATGACCAATAATTCTCATGCTAGTATGAGTATTCCCAACTTTGAAAATGTGCAATTATATACTGTTTCTGAAGTCTATAATTTGTACCCAATTCAGAAATACATAGGTGTCTTTCATACAGATTATTCCATGTATACATTTTCCAAGACAAAGTGCACTATACCCAGTAAATGAAAAAATACCATTGCAAGTTGCTGCTCAGTTTTTGGATCTGGGTTCGTCGGGTTCTTGGTGAAACTACAAGTCCTATATATCCCCACAACCAGGAAGGTCTAACGGATGTAACGGTATATTGCTTTCCAAGAGCTGTCAAAATTAGAAAAAGTTATAGGTGAAAACGTTGAGACAAAAGGCTGTTTTTTTCAACAAAATTTCAAATATTCCAATATCTAACTGTTAGTTTCTATAACGAAACCTTCATGGATTTAGACAAAGGACCCCTTTCTGAATTCAGAATTTTGTCTACTTTTCGAAAATGTAAAGCTTTCCAGGATCCATTATTGCTTTCAAACTCATTTCTACCATTAACTGGAAGGAGGTGGAAAGCTCTAAAAATAGCAAAAATAGGCTATGTCCCAGAAAAATGCCAAAACTGAGTGAAAAATTTCGGTTCTCTGACAAAAGTCTGTCATTCCCTGAAAGCTGAGAAAATGGAGATTTCAGCCCCACAAACCTTTTTGTGATACCATTTTCAGGGAAACACCCAGAGGCTTTCATTTGCAGCCCGTTTTTCCCATTTTTCTGAAAAAAACAAAAAAATCACTATATTTTGCTAAATTTCTGGGCCCCCTCCAAGGGAATCCACAAACCCAGGGCGCCTTTAGAATCCACATGATGTTGGAAGAAAAGGACGCAAATTTGGCGTGGATACCTTATGTGGTCAAAAAGTTACAAGGGCCTAAGCGCGCACTACTCCAAAACGCCAAAAAAAGCCTCAGCACAGGAGGGGAAAAGGCCTAGCAGCGAAGGGGTTAAACGTGCTCCACAAGGTTATTGTGAAAGCCCGTCCATTTATAGTCAAGCATTAAAAAGCCAGTTAGACTCCTTTGTACTTCCTCCTGGTTCTGCTTTAGTACAATATGTCGATGATCTTCTAGTGGCTGCCGATGACAAGGAAACTTGCAAAACAGCTACAATTTCTTTATTGCATCATTTGTCAAATTTGAATCACAAGGTGTCACCTTCAAAAATGCAATACTGTTGCCAAGAAGTGACCTACCTAGGTCATCTCTTGTCAAAGGAGGGAAGGAAGTTGACCCCAGAGAGAATAAAAGCAATTACACAGATGAATGTTCCTAGCACGCAGAGAGAAGTACGTGCCTTTTTAGGTATTACCTCATATTGTAGGCAATGGATCCCAAATTTTTCTCTTTTGGCAAAACCGTTGGTAGCTTTGACTGGGAAAAATGTTCCGAGTCCAGTGCCATGGTCTGCCGAATGTCAGGAGAGTTTTTCTGAGTTACGAAATGCACTGTGTTCAGCTCCTGTATTGGGTACACCCGATTACAGTAAGCCATTTACGCTCTATGTCCATGAGAGAGAAGGTTGTGCGTTGAGTGTTTTGACACAGAAATTTGGTGACAAACAACGCCCTTGTGCGTATTTTTCATCAACGTTAGATCCGGTAGCTAGAGCGTTGCCTAGTTGCTTGAGAGCTACAGCCGCAGCTGCAGCCTCCATTCGACAATCTGCTGGTTTAGTAATGAACAACATGCTAGTGGTTATGGTTCCTCATGCTGTGGATACACTCATGAACCGAACCAAGACGCAACACCTTACCAGTGCTAGATTATCAGGTTACGAACTGACATTGCTAGCGAGTCATATTCAGATCAAAAGATGCAATGTATTGAATCCAGCAACATTGTTGCCGACTAGTCAAAAGTCGAGTGATTCCGAACCACACGACTGTTGTTTCAGAACTGAGGAAGAAACAAAAGGACGAATTGATTTAAAAGACACTCCGTTATCAGATCCAGATGGCACGTTGTATGTTGATGGGTCTTGCTTCAAATTGGAAAATGGTGATGTGACTGCTGCCTATGCAGTAACGACTTTGAGTACGATTGTGGAGACTGCAAGAGTGAGTCAGAATTCTGCCCAGGCTGCAGAATTGATCGCGCTAACAAGAGCGTGCGTTTTAGCTAAGGGAAAGAGAGTGAATGTGTTCACAGATAGCCATTACGCGTTCGGCGTAGCCCATAGTTTTGGCCGTTTGTGGAAAGAGAGAGGTTTCATTACGTCACATGGGACTAAGATTCAACAAGGTCAGCTAGTTAATGACTTGTTGGAATCTCTAACCTTGCCGACTGAAGTTGCGATTGTGAAATGCAGTGCTCATAAAGCAATCACGGATGATGTTGGTCGTGGGAATGCTTTTGCTGATGAGACTGCAAAACAGACAGCTAGAAATATGATGAGTAGAATGTATGTTGCAACGTCTGCAAGATGGATTTCTGAGTCTGGAATGTGTGAGGACACAGTGGAAAGCGTGAAAGAAATTCAGAAAGAGGCGACTGAGGAGGAAAAGCTTGCATGGAAAGAGAGCACGGGTAAATTGGACCCGAGTGGGTGTTGGATTGACTTGTCGGAACAACAGCGTTGGAGGTTGCCTGATGCGTATGTGCTTGCAGTAGTAACGATGGCACATGGAGCAGCGCACATCAGTTCTAAAGGGATTTGTAAGATGTTGGCTCCAGTTTGGAAGAATGATGGGATTAGTAAGTGTGCAGAGAGAGTGGTGAGAAATTGTATGGTATGCTTGATGCATAATCCTGGCAAGGGAATCCCCACACCTGCAGGTCACTTCGCTCCTCCTTCCTGCCCCTTTGAAGTGATTCAGTTAGACTTCATTCATATGGATCGTTGCAACAATCTAAAGTACGTCCTAGTGGTAGTTTGCGCGTTCTCCAGATGGATCGAAGCATACCCACTGAAGGACAATACTGCTTTGTCCACTGCCAAAATCCTTCTTAAAGAATACTTCCCCAGATTCGGAATGCCACGGATTGTATGGTCAGATAATGGAAGTGAGTTCGTAGGGAAAGTTATGCAGAGTGTGTGTGCCGGCCTAGGGATTAGACAAAAGTTTCACAGTGCGAATCATCCCCAGTCCGCGGGTTTAGTTGAGGGTTACAATGGCACCCTTAAACTGAAACTTGCTAAGATACAAGCGTCCACGGGTTTGCCCTGGCCAGATGCACTGCCTTTGGCTTTGTTATCAACAAGAGCAACTGTACATTCTAGAGTAGGGCTTAGTCCATATGAAATAATTTTTGGTCGTCCTGCAAATGTTTGGGGGGTACCTAGACCGAAAGAATTTAAGCAGCTGGAATACCCAATGTTAATTGATTACCTTTTCGACTTGACTGCTAAATTGAGCCTTATTCACCAACAGGTTTTCGATGCATTGCCAAAGCCACCGGAGAGTCCAGGTCATCAGCTGAAACCTGGGGATCAAGTAGTCATTAGAAATTTTGCAAGAACGAAAAATCTTCAGCCCAGATTCGTTGGCCCCTTCCAAGTCTTATTGGCGACGAGAACTGCTATTCGTGTGGCCGGACGGAAGAATTGGATCCACACGACACACATCAAACGTGTGCCTCTGCCACTTCCTTACGACAACTGGGTAAAGAAAGGAATCAGTGCCTCTGAAGCAGAACAAATACCCAGTTTCATCCCTTTCAGTGATGCAAAACTGATCACTGATACATCAAACTCTGGCTCTCCTCCTGAAACTGCTCTTTTGAACCCTGAACATTTGCCATCTGCACCAAAAGAACATTTGCCATCTGCAAACGTGAACATTGCAACGTCGGCTGAAAATACATTGTTTCCAGATCAGACAGCTCCTGCAAAACTGAGATACAACTTGCGATCTCGCAATATGGACAAATAAAGCAGGAAACTGCCTATTTTCACATTTGAATTTTTGATACATTGCCTCCAGCCAGGAAGTTTGCTATTATTTTGTTGTTTTAAATTTTGCCTTGCCGTCTGGGTAGCCGTAGGGTCGTGGCTGTGTGCTTAGTTGAATCTGCGGGGGTCAGACACAAGGTCGATCTTTCTGTTAGTTCTGGGAACTCCCAGGGCTGATAGAGGCATTTTCATCTACGTACACATCATCAGTGGTCACGAACGGATTGTAGAAGATGGAGCTTCCTGAGCTGCAACGAAAAAATGTAATTTATGTTCGCAGAAATAGACTGTACCGAATACTTCACAGCAAATGCTTTCTAATGCAATGTGCAGTTACGTTTTTAATTGTTTTAATAACGTTGGCGGGTGGAATCATCTTTGGTGTGCATTTAATTTTTATGCCGGTAACTACAGTACCTCCCCTTGATCCTACTACTTCTACGGTTTCTTCTATGCATTCTTTTCACTCGTTTGCTGAACACGAACAAGCTCGACGCTCAGAATTTATTAACAATACATTTGTACAGCTCTTACATCAACACCAACTGGTAGTTAATACTACAGACTGCTGGGTGTGTGGCTTGATACCTCACACTATGGATAAAGGCATTCCCTATCTAGTCTTGCCTTTTAGCTATAATGGATCATTTCAGGCCTTTCAGACCATTTTTTCCTATGCCCTTGAGACCTATCCTTCGCGTCCACCACGGTCCACTAAATACAACTCAGCCAACAAAGCTTTAGTCCAGGGAATTATTGACATGATTAGAGACGTCAATAATACTCCATCTTACCCTAGAGATGAATTACGGGTGTATTTGAGTTGGAACTCTACAGAGTATCGCCTTAGTTTGGGAGAAAGCAAGCGTAAAAGCTCCACTTCAGTCTGGGTCGTGCCTCACCGAGGTCAGGTCTGTGTGCAAGGAAATGGGAGAAATCTAAGAGCTCAGCTAGGGAGGAGTGAGTGCGTTGAGACTTACGTATTTCCGTCTAACTCCTCCCCTGCCTTCCTTACTGCTAGGGGTACTTACTTCATCTGTCAAGACAGAGCGTATACATGGCTGCCTGCTGACTTCTCAGGTTCATGTTATATTGCTCGATTGTTACCTCCGACATACACTGCTTCTTCAGATTATCACAAGACCAGAGTAGCAAGAGGTGTCTTCAGCAAGGAAGATACCGCTGGTCAGGAAGCTGGAGACTTCTTCAAAGGTTTCCTTCCGTTTTGGGGGCCTATGGCCAATAGTAGAAATCTACGTCAACTAACACGGGTAGTTGAATCTACTATTACAGAAACTGCTGGTGCCCTTAGTAACTTAACAGCTGAGCTTCAGGCAGATCGTCTCATGACGTTGCAGAACCGTATGGTTCTAGACGTAATACTTGCAGATCGAGGTGGGGTATGCAGAATGATCCAATCGAGCTGCTGTGTTTTTATTCCCAATAATGCTCCAACCGTCTATGAAGCGATCTCTAAGCTACACAAGATTTCCGACTCTATACACGTAGACAAGGGAAACTGGTCCTTCATGGAGTGGTTTTGGACTCTGGTATCAGCGTGGGGATGGAAGGTTCTGATGGTCATTGGTGTCATCATAGTATTTCTGTTCTCGTGCTGCCTTATTATCCAATGTGGTCCCGCTTTGTGTAGTCTCTGTGCTGCAACCTGTTTCAGAAAACCACCTACATTTAGGGAGAAGGTACGAGACAAGATGATGATGCAACAACATGTCACTGACCTAATGAGCATAGAGTTAGATTCTGACATAGACTGAGTAATTGCCTATGTAAGGGCAAAAGGAGGGCCTGAGGTTCCGTGACGATTTGAACCCGTGTTTTTAACATTGTCGCAAATACATAATTTTGGTATCAGTGAACCGCAAATGATCCATCTAGTATATCCTGGTGTTTTCGCTATGCTACGAGCAAGAGCACTCCTGTTACAAACACATTTCTGTTCTACCCATGGCATCCATCTTAGAACACGGAAGCCATTTTGTATTCTTTGCCCTCACATAGTCAATGAACACGCAATAACCTCTTTCAATTAAGGACACGTAGGCTTTAGCAGGCAATTCACCTTGCTAGTGACACGTGCACCTTAGGCAAGCAACGCTGTGGCAGCATGACTCAGCAAGAGCTGCCTCCCCAGCCTGAGGCCAGTCCTGCTATACTGGTTCTCGTGTCCGTTGGCCTGATCATGATTAGGCGGCCGAAGCTGGTAGCCTTGCCCATTTACGACCCACAAACATCTCTTATCCTACTGTTCTATCTTCTGCACCTGGCTCTGCTCCTTTCCTTCTGGGCCTTTATTAGGGGGAGGTAACGAAATTTACGATGAGGCGGTCCGGGTCTTGAATGAGAAATTGACATGGGATTATGATGGAATAGTGGGAACCCCTCGTTCGTAATGTTTTGACATCAGATATTGTTGACGATTCCTGTGCAACGCCAAATATTTATTGTTTAAGATACAAAGGTTTTTGAATGTGCTAACATGTAAAGAATTTGCCTGAAGCCCAATATTCAGTATATAAGGAGCAACCCTCTTTGTACAAATTGAACAGGCTCCTAGATACTGCCCATGTGTAGTTTCTGTGACTTCTGTGTCCCTGCAGTAATAAACCTTTGGTCTTTGACGCCACCATCGAGAAGCCCGTGTTTCTGTTTGTTTGTGCACCGAGGCAGGTAGAACTCCGGGGTCTTCGGGTGTTATCCCTGACACCTCTGGACGGAACCAAAAAGTCCAGAACTCCAGTCGTTACTACGACTTGCTCTGGATGGCGCTGTTGGTTAAGGAATATTGTAATTTTATATTCCAACACCTTCCCTACTGTTACGTGGGCTGGTGTTGGAATAGAAAATTATAATAATCCTCAATCCGCGCCCTCCAACGCAAGTCATTGTAACGACTTGCGTTGTAAAATCCGCGATGTAAAGTACCGCGATCAAAATGATCGCGTTGTACTATCATACATCTCTAGAGGCAGGCAATAACACCGATAATAGTAGGAATGACACCTATATAACCACTAATATTCACCTATCTAACCGATTTTCGCTACTCCAAGATCAGTCAGAATTAACAGTGGATCTGCAGGAAGAAGCGCAGGAAGACACTCCACAGTCCAGCCAAGGTGTAGTATGTATGAACAGACAGAATGAGGTCCTTGGGGAGAGGAGGAGAGGTTTCCCAAGCACAGCATCCAACTAAAGAGACTAACTCCTGTAAGCTCAATGATGAATTAAGAGATGAAGTAAATTAGTTGAAATCACTAATTTGAGTGCTCTCAAACCAAGTGAAGTTTCTTGTAACAAATGTGCAATTGAGAGTAAACCCTGCCTCTAGTCCTCTATCAAATAATGATCCAGCAACAGATAGTAACTCCTCAGCCAGGCCCTTTAAGAAATCTAGTTCCCCTAATGCCCATCCAAACAAGTCACCCAATAGAAAGTAGAAATACTAGTCCTCCCAGATTAATGCGGACGGTGAATAGAGGCCACCCTATTCCATGGCAGACCCAGGATCATGGTCCAATTAAGAGCTCTAAGAGTATTTGTATAATTTTTATGATTAAGGTGCCTAAAGATCTAGAGGTAGGCAGACAAGAGGATCACCATTCATTACTCAACAAATCAATACACTGGATTTGTAAAATAAGGGGGTGTAGATCTATTATTAGGGACGATATTATCTGGGCTAAACGAATTTCATACAGCGCCTCCCTTACAGATTCCATCGAACTCCATCTAAGAGATGAAAACTTAGTCCACAATTTAATTGCTCTCGAGGCAAGAACCTGCTCCCCGACAACCACCAATATCCAGTTTAAATATAGTTCTTCTATCTCAGCACAGCCACACGAACCCAGAAGTGTTAGTCCCTTGATGGGGTCTGATTCATCTTTAGCTCTTTAGCTCAGAATGACTGAACGAGGTGTCACAGTATTACACCCTGTGTGACCCCCAGCCATTATGATACAAACACCAATTGGGCTCCGAAGATACTCCAACTTGGAACCCCTACAACTGATTCCCTGATTACAATGCCGCCTTCTTGTTCTGAGCTCCTTGATCCATTGCATTCTAGTGTTGGAACTCAAATAATGGCAAGGCCATATCAGCAAACCATTACCCGGGCACCACAGATGTGCAATGCATCAGAGAGAAGTCATCACACCATCCCTCAAGGGTTAGAAGAAATTAATACAACGTTTCATGTACTGAAGTGGAATGTGGCTGGAATAAGATCTAAGCTGGTACTCCCCCACTGGATTGAATATATTGAACAATTTGATGTCTGCATCTTACAAGAAACTTAGGCGACCACACCGGTCTACATCCCTGGGTATGTTACTTTTTGTCGACCGGCCGTTACTGGTTAACCAGGAAGACCAGCGGGGGGCTATTGACCTGGATTAGGATAGATCTGTTATGCTCAATTAGAGAGATTAAAATCAATAACCCCGACATACTTGCAACTAGCCTCAGGGGTAGAAATGGTACGATGGTGAACATATTCAATGTCTGCGCTCGTGGGACCAAGGCAGGGACATGTTCTCCAACCCTCCACGCGTTAAAAATCACTCTTGAGGAGAGGGAGATAGCAATACCTCTGATAGTTGCAGGAGACTTTAATTGTACATGCGAACCATTATTCACAATGGACGTGTCTGACAGAGACCAGGTAGAGGCATATTGGCATGTTCCCCCTCTTGATTTACCACCAATCAGAAAATGGACACAAACTGCCCTGCAGCTCCAGGCCATAACTCTTGGTTATGGGCTTAGGGCAGCAAATTGCGGTACCAACTCTGATAATATGGGAGCCAATACTTTCGATAGGACATCTAATATGAGCCAAATTGATTATGTTCTGATAGACATTAGGTTGTGGCCAGAAGTGCTGGATATGGTGGTTGGGGAAACAGTTGACAGTGATCATAATCCGCTTGAGCTTTCTATGACCCCAATCTGGAGTAAACCAAGTGACACTTTAGAGATAATGCTCTTGTCTAAGGACTTATACCCCAAGAATGATAATAGATGATTAAAGTGGGGACAGGTAGCGATTGACACCGTTAAGACTGAAGCTATAAATCAAACCCTTCCAGGAAGCATTAAACTGCTTCACAATAGAGTTGAACAGCAATATGAGCTTAAAACGGTCACAGACATACACTCATCCTTTTATATACAGTTAGCTTCCCACTAGACTTGCTCGAGACCTCGTCGTAGTCCACTCACAACATTATTGGTTTAACCAAAAATGTGAGGAAGCATGGTCATATTTGGCAGCAGAGATTAAAGCCAAGAATCCTAATAATATAAGATCAGCGAGAAGAGTATACAAGAAAACTCAGAGGGATGCTAAAAAGGAGTGGGTGGAGGATCGCTGGTGACAGATCAATGCCACTTGCAAACAGAAGGATCAAAGACAATTGTGGCTACTTGTAACAAGGGGAGATGCTGAAAGACCTAGATCACCCACTAACAATATCACAGGGGCCGCATGGTTTGAAATTTTTTCCGGTATTTATTCTGGACCAGGTATGACCATCACTGAAAGCTCTTCCCTAGAATTAACCAATATGCAGTCAAATGTTATTTTGTTTACTATAGCTGATATCACAGAAAGTATTAACTCTATACTTAAAAACAAAGCATCAGGTCCAGATTAAATACCTGGAGACGTCTTTCTAGCCGATATTCCCAAATGGACTAATTATATGTGGTTAGTAGCCAATGGCATAGCTGCCGGGGCCCCTATACCTCCTTCTTGGCAAGGAGCGGAGGTCATCCCGGTCTACAAGAAGGAGGACTGATCGCAGCCCTGAAATTACAGGCCGATAAGCTTAATAGGTGGGGCGCAGTAAGTTTTCTCCCGTGCCCTGCTTATCAAAATCACTGATTGGATGGAAGAGAACAATATATTATCTCCCTTCCAAGCAGGGTTCAGGAAAAAAATGTGTACTATCGAACAAGTCTTCCGCTTCACCCTTTTGGCCTGGAAGTCTGTGATATTAGAGCAGGGCAGTCTTTACACTGCTTTTATTGACTTGAAGTCAGCGTTTGATCTTATCCCAAGGGCCACACTTTGGCAAGACCTACAAGATCTGGGGCTCCCTCATAATAATCTGGCACTTCTAATACGATTCCACAAGGGAAATTATGCTAAAGTACGATGGGGAGATCAAATGCGACTGATCAACTCAATAAGGGTTGTAAGAGGGGTGAAGCACGGCTGCGTTCTAGCTCCCACCTTATTCTCGCTTTTCATAATTGGAGTGGTGAAACACCTAGCGGAAGTCCACACAGATGCTCCCTCTTTGGGGAGTGTCAAAACAACTACTTTGCTATTTGCGGATGATACGCTATTAGTCTCTAAAACCCTGAGTGGCCTCCAACTGCTGTTAGATCGCCTCATGTCTTTCTGTGAGATGAGAAGTTTAGAAGTCTACACCTCAAAAACAAAACTCCTGCTAATGAATCCCCACAAATCTTTCAAAGGGAAATTTACATTGGGGGGGATTTCACTGGAAAGAGTGGATTCAATTGTATATCTTGGTGTAACTCTCACAAAGAAAATTGCATGGAAACAACATATTCCAAAGCAAATCCTACAGCAGAGGAAGACTTCTGGGGCCTTAATTGTAGAACATAGGACATCACAAACTAGACCGATTGCAGCCCCGCTTCAGATATATGACCAGAAGGTGGTTGGCTTGGCCATGTATGGGGCTGAAATCTGGGGATTTGATAATCTGGAGGGCCTACTTCTTACTGAAAACAAATTCTTAAGATCACTCTGCTCCCTCCCCCAGAGTACCCCGCTCACCCCTTTAAGGTTAGATTTGGGTATAACTACAATAGTGGATAAGGCGAGGCTTCGCCCGCTTCTCTTTTGGCTCCGCGCTAAAAAAAAACACCTGAGCTTCTCCACTACGCGATTGCTACTGAAGAGGTTTACAAGCTGGATCGTTTCAGAAAGATTGGCTGGTTTTGTAACATCAAAACCTTGTTTTTTGAATTAGGTCTGGGAAACCTTTGGGAAGTAACAGATTCCAGCTTATTGCCCAGCAGAGAGTGGGTTAAGTCTTATTACTGGAAATGGATGGCAGAGAGAACTCACATATGCAATAGGAGGTTGTCTCACAATAGCATTTATGGAGTTTTAGGTGCTTAGTATGTATGAACCTTATATGGATTTCATTACTGTTCCGCAAGAGAGGAAGCTATTTATCCAATTTAGATTTGGATGTCTCCCCTTGAACTCTTTTACTGCGTCATGGAACAGGGGCTCTTCAGACACTATTTACCACTGTCCATGTTGCTTTGAGATGGTGGAGACGATACAGCATATTCTCTTTGCATGCCCTCTGTATAAAAAACCCAAGATCTAAATGGTTAGCCCCTCCCTGTAGACAACTAGGAACCCGTAGCCATTTAGAAGCACTACGTATCCTCAGAACAGATACAAGGCCACTAATAGTATGTGCAGTGGCTAAATCCCTAGGGAGAATGTGGTTTATCAGGAGGCAGATGCTAAAAATGAATTAAGCACACTTTCAGATCAAATATTAATCTTCATTTAGTATCTAGTCTACATCTAATATTTTGTGTACATATTAATACATAATTCATGCCAAAATTACTGAGAATTTGTGCAATGTTGTATTCTTGCACGTTATACATTAGCACTTTAAGTTCATTTACGGCTCCATATTTTTTCTTTTTAAGTGTTTTTAGCTTGTCATGGTTTTACTTTGTCGCAGCTGTTTTTATCAACCTGTTTCTAGTTTTTAATGGCATGGTTTTATTATGCTTTGCTTTTGTATAAATAACGTCATCCATCTTGGCCCACAATACCTAACATGAAATGCTTTCTCTTATCAATATACTGTATTGTACGCCTATATACTTTGATGGTCGTAATGATCGAATAAAGTTTGATGATGATGATGCTATATATGCGTTTGGAAAGTTCTATGTCCAAAGTTTATATCCACAATTCGTTTACATTCTATGTAGTTAATTTAGGCATAGAGCACTGACTTTTTACCACATTCGTCAGACTATAAAAATACGTTTTGGGCGTTTGCCTGTAAATTAGTGCAGAGCTTGGTACAAACACTTTTTACCACGGTTTCGGGAAAGCACATTTGTTGAGGTGGTAATTCCCGGCAAGAATGTTTTGCATATCTGAGAAGATAAATTTAATCTTAGTAAAACAACCTAGCAATCCCACAACAGCACCAAAGCAAAACATATTGCCGCAACATGCCACAATAGCACAATAGCAATACAAAAATCCACACAAAACATATCACACAAAACAAACTAAAGTGGAACTTAGCACACACAAAATGACACTGCAACAACATGCCAGCACAACACAATGACCACGAAAGAATGGAAACAAAAATCACTAACCCACCCGTACAACACCCCAACACATCACAGCAAATTAAAACATACAGTGAGTGCAAGAATAACCTAGGTGCAACATACAAAAATATAACCACACAAAACAATAGCACCATCCCAGCACAATAACATATACTCCAAATGTTCTTAAAAAACGCACAACACAATAATTAAATAATTATTTGTTTTTTTCACTGATGCTTTATTTTGGCATGTTGTTGTTTTGTGCCATTTGATTTTTTTATTGTATTTTTTTGTGCACTAAGCTGAACACATTATTTGTTGTGTATGGACTGCATTTTATGATGTAATCCATTTGTTCTTTTGTGTTATTGCTTTGTGACTTTGCTATATTTTGTTGTGTTTGCGGGGCTATTGAGTTGGTTCCGATGATGGTGCTTTTTTACTGGTGTGGTGATTTATTGTGCACCTGTATTATTCTGCTGTTGTGTTTCATTGTGTTGTTACTTGGTTGTGCTGTGTTTGGTAGTACTAGTGAGTGCAGACCAAACGCCACCACATATTTATTTTTTTAGAATCTTTTTCCTTGGACTGTTAGTTTTTCATGAAAACTCCCAATTTTTACTACCATGAGTAAACCAGCATCTGTTGCATCTATGGATTTCGAATTTGAGGAAGAGAGGTTGGATACCTACACTGTGAAACAGCTCAAGCAGCTGTGCAGGAAATTGAAAGTTGCTATACCTGGCATTTTTAAAAAGGATGACTACCATGGGGACGATCATACCTGTGAGTTGAACCAAGGAAGCGGGACCCCAGTAACCAGAGACGCCACCGTAACATTCAGAAGCCGTGAGGGGAACAGCGTGCCGTGTTCTTCGGCCGCGTGTGGGCTGGACCAAGGAAGACCAACTACAAGCCCCAGAAGTCTGTGGGGTAGGCGCACAGGAAGTGACGCCGCGAGAGGGCGCCTGAGGCCCTCAAAACCGGCCCGGCCCTCCCGCAGCGCGGGACGATCATACCTGTGAGGTGAACCAAGGAAGCGGGAGCCCAGTAACCAGAGACGCCACCGTAGCATTCAGAAGCCGTGAGGGGAACGGCGCGGCGTGTTCTTCGGCTGCGTGTTGGCTGGACCAAGGCAGACCAACTACAAGCCCCAGAAGTCTGTGGGGAAGGCGCACAGGAAGTGACGCCGTGAGAGGGTGCCTGAGGCCCTCAAAACCGGCCCGGCCCTCCCACAGCGCGGGACGATCATACCTGTGAGTTGAATCAAGGAAGAGGGAGCCCAGTAACCAGAGACGCCACTATAGCATTCAGAAGCCGTGAGGGGAACGGCGCGGCGTGTTCTTCGGCTGCGTGTTGGCTGGACCAAGGCAGACCAACTACAAGCCCCAGAAGTCTGTGGGGAAGGGGCACAGGAAGTGACGCCGTGAGAGGGCGCCTGAGGCCCTCAAAACCGGCCCGGCCCTCCCGCAGCGCGGGACGCACGCGGGCGTGCCTGGGTGAAGCCTGGGCCAAGGGCGGGCCCGTCCCGCGCCCGTCCCGCGCCCGTCATCGCCCGGCAGAGACTGGACTGGACCATCCCCCTAATGTTTCCCTAAGGACATAAAGTAAGACTCAGAGCTGATTATTGAATTGTATCCATTACTTACGGTGCTTAGGCTTAAGTGGCTTACGTATGAGTAAACTAATACGTAAAGGGGGGTTGGAGTGGCAGGGACTCTGGATGCCTTTTTTAACCAGGCGGAAAGTGTGTTATTACAGGAAATTGAGGCTACCGAAAGGAGGCTCTCATTAGATCCACTAAGCCTTCCCCCTGGACAAGTTACACTAGATGACCCTGTTTTAGGCAACACAAGGTATTCTCACTCCCCAATAATGTTAAGTGGTGGCTCTCGATTAGCCACTCCAACAGACCTTAGATCTATAAGTAAAGCTAAGGTACCTGACAATAAGGTTAGAACCAGGCAAAGGAAGGTACCACCTACCCCTAGTTTAGCCACAGATAATAAGAAAAGGAAAGCCTGTAAAGCTCCAGGATCGAGTGCACAAACAGCAAAATTGGCCAAACTCAATAGTACAGATTTAGTGAGGGGAGGGTCTGAACTGGTAACTACTGCATTAGTACACACAAAGGAAGAAGTCCTAGATACTGGAGAGATTGGTAACGCCACATTAACACAGCTTAAAACCCTATTCACGGAACCAATACTGTGTAGATTAAACACCATAGATGAAAGGCTTAATAAAATTGAAGATTACCTCATAAAACCAACAGAGGAGGGGGGGTCTCTGTGAAATGACAGATCATCAAAGGGCAGGAAATCAAGTAACCATGAACCCCAACCGTCAATCCCAGGCCTGTGGGGTTCCCCCTAACAGTATCCCCCTATTGCCACAACTTATTAGTACATCCGCCCGTCATCATTGCCATCTGAAGCCCAAAGGAACAAATTGACAACACTTAGCACAAGATTAGGAGCAGGAGAGGAGGGTAGGGGAGACAAAACACAAAGGGTTTTCCTCGATATCCCTCCTGAGGCAACACCCTACACTATTGTGCTAGCAAATGTACCCCCACTACGGCCAGGTGAGGACGTGCACTGGGCCACATTAAAAAATAAGGCCCTACATTATTTGGACACTAAAACGGGGTTTGGAAACCATCTATTTGAAAACTTTCTGATGGTTAGAAGGGTGGCCTGGGTGGGTAAATCAGTTAAACACTTGGAAGGGGACAGCATAGTCGTCAGTCTTAGGTCCCCCAAGCTAGTAGTGTGTTTCCTAGAAAAGGCCGCTCCTCAAAGGATTAGGGAAGATGCCATAAGTGTTTTACCTCTGGGGTACTTCTATCACACCTGTCCAGGAATTAGAGGGGTTCCCTTTAGGCACCAAGGTTTAGGGGTGGGTCATACTAGCTACAATGTCCCAACATTTAATAGATACGAGGGATTGAGCACATTGGATGCTAATGATTGACTGGGTTATGTACCCCTAGCTCCCACCACTGGCCCAGTAGAAAAAGGGGTGGCAGCAGTGAAGGGTCACCCTAAAGATGGTTATGTCCAGCCGGGATATCAACAGAATACCCAATTTAGGGGATTTAATGTTAGCATAGAGGGCATTAAGGGTATTAAGGGTAAGGAAACAGTTGTAAGGGATGTTGCATTCTGCTAAAAAAAACGTATTTAGAGGCACAGGCTTCGGGAAAGGAAGTGACTGTCTTACGGCATGCAGGGGGTTCAACCAATTCTTTGGAAGCAGTAGTACGTCCCGTAGATTTGTTACAAGAGGCCCTCCTCTTAGTATGGGGAGAGTCCGATTTTAGTGGAACAGGAAGACAGAGTGTACCCATACAAGGTGTAGATAATGTAAAGGAAGCCAGTAATTCATGTCTTATTTCCTGGAATATAGCTGGCCTGAAGAGAAAACTAGTGTCGTTGGACTGGCAGTTGCTAATTGATTCTAATGATATTGTATGCCTTCAAGAGATGTGGTTAGTTGATCCGACATTTAGACCAGGATACATTAATTATTACAAACCTGCCACTACAGCACATAGAGGGAGACCAATGGGGGGTCTCGTCATTTGGATTAGGCTGTCAGAGGGGCATACAGTCCAAGAGTTGGATATGGAAGGGAAGGACATAATGGCTGTTAGGATTAGAAGACCCGGAGCCAGGGACCTAATAATCATTAATGTGTACGCCAGAGGTTTACCTGGTGGGAAAGCTTCTAGTACCATCACCCTCCTGGATTCTGTTCTCAATCAGCACACAGGTATAAATGACATAGTGGTTGCTGGTGATTTTAATTGCACGTTTGAACCCTTAGATTCAAACGACATAGACCTGGGGCAGGAAGAAGATGCCTTATGGGACATCCCCCAACTAACTTTGGCTCCTATAAAGAAATGGTCGGAGGCGGCCATCCATCTTAAAGTGTTGTGTCTGGAGTATGGTCTTAGAGCAGCTAACGGTAGAACTGTGTCTGATAAGGAAGGCTTTGTAACATTTAGCTCTGGTCAAAGAAGCAGTCGAATTGATTACATTCTTGTTAATAAGGAATTTTGGCCAAATCTCGTAGACATGAGAATAGAGGAAAGGGTAGAGAGTGACCACAATCCTCTGCTACTACAGATGGCCCGTTTGATTAAGTCCCCCGATGTGGTTTCCCCATTGGGGGTCGAAATTATACAAAGTAACGATATGGGATGGGTCAAGTCGTCTAAAATTATTTTAAAGGAGGATAAGCTAGGGGCCATTAATGCCTTGGCATCCAAAGCTATAGAAGATCTCTCAGGTTGCCAAGACACACCGGGTTATGTGTCCAAGGTTGCACTTGTTCATAAAAATCTTTTTAACAAACTGAAATGTTTTTTTACTGTAGATAAATCTAAAAATAAATTTAATGCTAAAGGTTCTGTAGAGTCATGGTACGGTAATACTTGTAGGGTGGCCTACAAAGCATTATCCCAGGCCATCCGTACTAAGAATAGGGATATTATCCTACACGCTCGTATAGAATATAAGTGGGTCCAACATATAGCCAAAAAAGAATGGGAAGAAGAATATTGGCTAGAATTATATGGAGCCAGCTTAGATAGGAACGTGGCAGGCTTCTGGCACCTCCTAAAATGGGGTAGGGGCTGTACCGGTAAACCGCCAATTAACCATGTTCCCCCTGAGAATTGGGTGTCCCATTACAAAAAACAATTCGTTATGGGTCTGGATGAATCTACTTCATCCCAAGGGTGCGTGGTTAACCATATCGACACTCTTGACTTAAGTTTCACTAGAAAGGAAGTAGAAGCTGCCCTCAACAGTGTACGTAGTGGTAGAGCCCCCGGGATTGATTGTGTCCCTGCTGATTTGTTTCTGTATAACAAGGAGGTTTGGGCAACGTATATACAGATCC
Organism: Lissotriton helveticus; assembly: GCF_964261635.1. NCBI lineage: Eukaryota > Metazoa > Chordata > Amphibia > Caudata > Salamandridae > Lissotriton > Lissotriton helveticus. The sequence goes on from NC_136061.1 coordinate 1,308,204,473, forward strand.
TGGCAAATGCCATCGCCAAGGGTGCCCCATTCCAGATTCATGGAAAGGTGCGGAGATCTTACCTATTTTTAAAAAAGGGGATAAATCTGACCCAGGTAATTACAGGCCCATGAGTCTGATAGATTGCTTACAGAAGGTAATCGCCAGGCTGGTCCTGAGTCGCTTACAAGCCTGGATCGACGAATGTAGTATTTTATCCCCCTTACAGGCAGGGTTCCGTGCACACCAGAATACCACAGACCAGGTTTTTAGATTCGTTTTAATTTATTGGCATGTAGTCCTCCTTAACGGTGGGAGAATCTAAGCCGCCTTTGTAGATCTTAAAACGGCATTTGATCTGGTGCCTAGATCTAGGTTGTGGGAAGTCCTGGCCGATCAGGGGATGCCAAGGGACTAGTTGGCATTTCTGATTAAGTTACACGAAGGTAATTTTGCCCAAGTCCGTTGGGGTCAGTTTGGCCAAGTGACTGATAGATTCAAAATAGAAAGAGGGGTTAGACAGGGGTGCGTATTGGAAGCAACTTTATTTTCACTATACATTAACAGGGTTACAAATTATTTTGAGAACTATCCTACCGATGCTCCAACTATAAACGGTAGGAAAATACCCCTGTTAATGTTTGCCGGCGACACCCTGTTGTTGTCAAAAACCCAAAAGGGTCTTCAGGTGGCCATAAATCAGTTTGAGACTTTCTGCAAAGACTCCGGCCTTATAATTAACGTAGCTAAAACAAAGTTCATGGTTCTCCATAATCAAAAATCAGTAATTGGGAAGGCTACTATGAATAATGTCCCACTTGAGCAGGCTAATGTATTCACATACGTGGGCATTACATTAAGCTCCAAACTAAAAAGGACCCCACATGTGGACATGCTGTTACTTAGACATGCTCAATTGGCAGGGGCATTGCTTAAGGAATCCATACAATCTTATTCCAAGCCCATAGCCCCCTTATTGAAAATCTAAACTGCATAAATGTCAGCATCAGTCCTATAAGGGGCAGAATTATGGGGCTTCAGCAATATCTCCACTCTCTCGACCTCCCAGAATAAATGTATGCGGTCAATAACGGGTTTACCACAATCTACTCCTCTTATACCACTCTATTACGATCTGGGCAGTCAATTCCTGGAGTATATAGCCCGTTTCAGACCTGTGGCATATTAGAGGAGGCTTTGGGTCACAGAGGAACTAGCAGAGTATGCCCATGCTCTTCTGGAGGTCAGGGATAAATTTGGAGCAGGAAAAATCCTTTGGCTGAAGCAGGTTAGGTTGGTCCTGAGTGATATGGGACTTAACCAGCTGTGGCTCAAGCCAACTAGTTCCCCATTTCCTTCGCGTAAAGAATTTAAGGGATTGTACTGGAACATGGTGATGGTCAAAAGATTCTCGTCTTTGATGAGTAATTCACTGTCTAAGGCTTTTTTAGAGACCAAACATGTTCCAGTATATGAAAAATATTGGAATCTCATTACAGTCCCAAGTGATAGGAAATGGTACCATCAATATCGGATAGGTACCCTTCCAATAAAATCTTTTACTAGCAAATGGGGTACCGGAACAACCAAGGATTGCCAGTTTTGTCCTGAGCAAGTGGAATCCATCGCCCATGTTCTTTTCATTTGCCCATTATACAAGAACATGAGACATAAATGGATTAGGCCGACATGCCATATGTTGGGTATTACTTCTGGTACAGAAGCTCTTAGGATTTTAAGAACTGATGGGAATGATTTTTGTATAATTGTAATACCAAAAGTTCTACATGGCATGTGGTTCCTACGAGCACAGGGTTGACTGCATGTTGTACAATGAGACAGGAACATTCTCATCTGTTTTAACATACCTGGTTTTTTAAAAGTGGGTGCAGGGACGATATTTTTAACTATTTATAGTATTTATGAACTTGGCAACTTTGGAACTACTAAAGGACCTCTGAATTCTGTAACTTGTGAATAATGAAATTGATTTTTAACGTTTGGATTATTGTTCTAAATGTATATATGTCTTTTATGAATTTGAATTCGAATAAAGACTAATTTGACTGACTGACTGATGACTACCAGAAGGCACTGAGGGCCTGGGTAGAAGCAAGAAATGCCCCATATCTTGTGGTGGAGCCAGTTGGGGATGCAGATGGGCCCATTGAGAGGCCAGTGTTTTCAGCTAGGGGAGGGGGACTCTCTCCACCTGGCAGCAGTATCTCTTTCAAAGACCTGTCCCCCAGAGAGTTGGAAGACAGGGAGAGAAATAGGGCACTCAAGCTGGAGTTGGCTAAGCTTAAGATGGAGAGTCAGAGGGAAACAGAGAATAACAGGTTGTCTTTGGAAAGAGAGAGAATGAGAATGGAACATGAGAGGATGTTGAGGGAGTTAGAATTCAAGGTCAAGGGCTTATAAATCAATCCCTCTGGTGGCAGTGCACCATCTGTGCCTTCAGAAGGCAGGGTACATATTCCCAAGGATGTCATCAAAGATTTCCACAAAAGTGAAGATATTGGGCAGTGGTTTGCAGTCTATGAGATAGCAATGTTGGGACCGGGTCCCTGAGAAGGATTGGGGAGCAGGGTTGTGGGGCCGCTTTTTAACTGAAGGTAGGGATACTTTGTTAGACTTGCCCAGTGATCATAGGATGTTTTATGCCCACATGAAATAAGCACTGATGACAAGGTACGGGTTAACTCCAGAACTCTATAGACAGAGGTTCAGGAATTGTAAGAGGTTGGTAGGAACCACTTGGGTAGAATATGTGTCTTTCTTTTGCAGAACTATGGATGGTTGGGTGAAGGGTAGCAATGTGGATAATTTTCAAGCGCTCTATGATTTGATTGCTAGGGAGCATTTGTCTGCTAATTGTTTGCCAGAGCTACGCCAGCCCCTTTTTGATAGCAAGTTGACTAACCATAGAAATCTGAAGAGGCGGACCGCTGGGTGAGTACCAGGGTCCACAAGGGTCTTGTGGGAGACTCTGCCAAAGGTGGGCAGGGTCCCCAGCAGAAGAGTGGGGGGACAAGTGTAAACAGAGGGAGTTCCAGAAAGGGCCCCAAAGTAATTCCCAAGGGAACCAAGGTAAGGGTTCCCAGCCTCCCCTTGAGAAGAAGTCAGGACCCCCGACAGGTAAACCTGTTCATAGGGGGTCTGTTACCTGCTTTCAGTGTAAGCAGGTGGGACACCGTTGGAATGATCCCCAGTGTCCCCAAAAGGGTCAGTATGTGCCACCCCGTGCACCCGCCCGTCAGATGGCCAGTGTAGCCCTGGGAGGGGAGGAGATGGGTGCCCAAGGTGGGTGTGGTCCCGCAGAAATGTCCCTTGTCTCATTAGGAGACTTTGAGATGGTCCTTAGTACTCAGCTGCCTGATAAGACTAAGAAATACAGGCAGTGGGCGACCATCAATGGCCATAGAGTGGAGGCTCTGAGAGACACAGGAGCAAGTGTGACAGCTGTCAAGTGTCACTTGGTGTCTGAAGAGCAGGTGGGCCCCATTGCATTCTTCCCAGTTGTTGCCGCTGACAACACAGAGAGCCATTGCAAGGTGGCTCAAGTTCCCCTTGAGTGGGGGGGGGGGGTCTGGTACTAAGCATTTGTGAATATACACAGTAATACAGTGAAAACACTACAGATGGACACAACTCAGGCTTTATAAAAAAATAAGTATTCTTTATATCGACTTAACACGAGACCACAAATGACAAAAATCCACAATACTACACTTAAGATTGCTTAAAGATAATAAAACATTGCCTAGTTGAAGTTGATGATAAATGCGACAAAGTTCTCAACAAAGTACCTGGATGCGTAACGCAAAGTAAACAAAAGGCTCGCAAAAGGGGAGATGCGTCGATTCCATGATCCGGAGGAGATGATGCGTCGTGCCTCAATGCTTGCGCAGAGTAGGGGATGCGCCGTGATCCTTACCGGTGCGGAGGTGATGCGTAGATTCTCGGCCTGTGGGCCCGTTGTGGTGCACAAAATGGCGCCTTGATGTGATGCAATAATCCGGTTGCAATGCAAGAAGATGGCGCCCTTGATGCGGCGATGCGATGACGATGCGTAGATGCACTGGCAGCCTTGCGATGACTCTGTACTTTGGAGCCGCGACAGGCCCTGCGACACGCTTCTCCGGTGATGCAATGGCGACTCTCTCGATGGCGTCACGCTTCTCCTGTGATGCGACAGCAGGCAGCTGCGATGAACACACGCTTCCAGGGAGATGCGGCAAAGGCTCGCTTCTCCGGCAATGCGATGATCTCGGCTGCGGCGGCGACACGCTTCCTCTAGGTGCGTCGCGCTTCCAGCTCCCAGCGACACACAAATGTCTGGAGTTGAGAATTGTGTCAAAGAAGAAGGAGTGCGCAGTTCCCCCTGGATCACAACTAAAACGAGACAGTTGAGAAATGAAAGTGAGTGAAGGCACACAGGAGGGGGATCCTCCTCTTTAGGCAACTAGAGACCTCACACACCCAGCAAGCTAGGTGTCATGCTTCATCATATGGGCTCGCCCCTCGTCGGGTCGGTGGTGCAATACCCGACGGGCACCCATAAAGGGTCTCTTTGGCGGGGATCTTTTGTTCCTTCCGTATGGTGCTGTGGGTGTGAGGGCCCTAGAGAATGATAGTGAAGGGTGTATATGTGTGTAAGTGATTTTAAAAGAGGTTGGGTAGTCCACAGAGAAATTGTAATAAAGTAGTAACCCACCTCACTAAAAACAAGGAGAGTGGTTGCTTTATCAGGCTTGAAGGTCCATGAAAGCAAGAACCTACTCTAACAAATAATGGTGGACATATTTCATGCTATTGCGTTCAAAGCGATACTCAGCATTTCTTCAGGACCAAGTGAAACTATCTACACTACTAGATGTCCATTTAGTTAATCTAGTCTACAGTGTGCCGGGTTCCACCTTGTAGAGACCTGGAGAGGATGACATAAACATGGGATACTAATGTCATCCAAAATGTGCTCACTTCATCTAAAACAACTGTCAGCAGGAAAGGAAAGGAATTACCTCTGAAGAGCAAAAGGAATTGAAGTTTAAAAGGGTTAAAAAATCCTGATGACTGGTATCAGGGTCACAGAAGTAGAGAGTTGTCAAACCACCCATTCAAAGCGGGATGCGGTAGAAGTAACTCACCCGCCTATCATGGAGCGTGTGCATCGACAAATTCACCCGGCCTTAGGACACTTCGTTGTCGATGTCCTGCATGTGGGTAAAAAGCAAATGGGACGGCCACACCAAGGGTAATCGGTAAATATTCAAAGCACTAAGGGTGCTTGTGCTGGTATACTAATGGTGGTTACAGCCTTCACCCCGATGTCAGAAGGTGTATTCAAAGAGATGCTAATCACTGCGGGCCCGACAGAATCGGGCTAGCGCCGCTGTCCCAAGATATGCTCAACCGTACAACATAGACTACCGCTGGGGGAGGCAGTGTCTCAAGGGTCAGCACAGCGGCTAGACACTCGCAAAGCACCCAAGGTACCTGGGCTGGCCCCTGGGTGCCGTCATTACTGGTCAAATATTAAACAATGCGGGCATAGTGGAGGAACCGAGCGTAGCCTCCATGACCAGCGTCCCGCAGTGAAAGCATGTCAGGTATATCAAGTATAACTAAGTATCTAACCGGGCTCACCACTAGGTCAAGCCACGGGCTAACAATTCACAAAACCCACCACAACGCTTACCTCTACGCAGTGGGAGCCGCGACAACCTCCTAGCAGATGCTCTCGCCGAGGAACCGGTGCAGTGCTCAATGCAGCTTGCCACCATCATAACTCGAGCGGCGCGCGGCTGGGGTTCGCATTATCACGTGCCCTGATGATGTGCTGGCCGTCATGGAGAAGGAAGGTGGAGTGTCACGCCCGCCAGCTCGGAAAGTTAGGGCGTCGGCCATCTTAGAATGGTCAAGAGGCAAAGAGGCAAGGTGTGTTTAATGTTCTTACTGTTTTAAAATTGTTTTAAAACAGTGGTGTTTGGCAGTTTTATATAAAAGATGGACCTCCGTAACCCGGTGTGAGTTGACCGTGGGTCCGGGGGCGTCATCTGGATTTAACGTGAGGAGATCGTAGCAATTCTTAAAAAGTCTCTGGTATGTGAATACGTACTCTAACCACTCTTGATAGATATACCGCCTGTAGACGTGGACCCATCAATATTCAAGGGCGGTCCAAACAATTGGAAGATAGTTACAGGTGTGGGGGTGTGTGCATATGTTCCTCCATGTATTCGCCATTATATATGTGGCGTGCCCAGTGAGTTCTATGCAGTGATTTCGCTCAGGGAAGGACTCAGTGTTTGTTCTCACATCTGGACAGTCCTACGCCTTGCTGGCATTAGGCAAGCTTACAACCAGTCTAGGTAGTAGGCCGAAGGCACCATCGGAAAAGGTCATGTATGTCTACACAAAAGGTGTGTCAGTTTGTGCTTAAAATGGTGGCAAAGTAATGTGCTTGGAGTGTAGCCTGTTGAAGGCGCTCGAGCAATATACCAATGCACAGTGGTGGAAACCTCATCTCACAGGGGTTTCCAGTTGGTATGTACACATGTAGCCTTCGAGGTAGGGGCACAAATAGTTATTGAGTGTAGCCCAAGGTATATTGTCATTTAGACCAATGTTGTCTGTGCTAAGGCGATGAACACATCTCTGTTCAATCCTGAACAGTGCGTTCTGTGTAATGTTCTGGTGTGCCTCAAGTACCAGCCACCTCAGACTGCTGCTTTGTGTTCGAATTCCCTGCAGTGTGCATATAGCATCGTGGTGGTTTTCAAGCACCTCACGTTGCTTTTATGCTCAGTGATTCTTAGTTTCACCTGTCTCATAGTCATACCAATATAGATCAAGTCACATGGGCATGTAAGGAGGTAGATGCATTTGGTTGTGTTGCAATTTGTGTGCCTTTTTAGATGCCATATAAAAGTGTCTGATAGCTGGATCTCTTTGTATGGGCTGGTCTGGGCACAGACTGCGCAGCCACCACAGGGGTAATGGCCGACCACTGGTGGTAGATCCCAAAGAATCCTCTGGATATTGACTTCCTGAGTCCTGGATCTGGTGTGGACTAGGGTGTCTTTCAGGTTCGAAGTGCGTTTAAACGCAGATCTAGGTTTTGGGTTGTTCAGAGCCCCGGTGTTCACGATCCCCGAGTGTCTGTTAATCGTCTTTTTGATCAAGTTTGAGTTACAGGTAAAGGAGGTTACACAGGTGAGTTTGTCAGTGGTGTCCCTAACTCTTCTTTGTAACAATGCCTCCCTAGGGTTGTTATTAGTCCGTTTGTATGATTGTCTTGTGTTCCAGGCTGGATAACCCCTATAAGTAAATTGAGTTGCAGAAGTTGTCCCTCAGTTTTGTAGTCAGCCAAAGAGGTACAGTTCCTTCTGATTCGAAGGAACTGGCCGAAGGGGAGGTTGTCCCGTAGGGATTTGGAATGGTGACTCTGGTACAGGAGGAGACTGTTCCTGTCGGTTGTCTTTTTGTATAGGCTAGTGTGCAGAACCGTCTCAGTCAGCCAAATTCTGAAATCTAGGAAAGGGATATCCCTGCTGGATACAGTACTCATGAATTTAAGAAAGGGATTTTGTGTATTGATCCACTCACAGAAGGCTTTACATGTGTCCACATCACCTTTCCATAGTAAGAGGATATCATCAATAAAACGCTTCCACACGTTGAGATTACCCCTGTATGGATTATTGGGGTTCATAATGACATCCCTCTCGAATGTAGCCACTTACAAACAGGCCACAATTGGGGCAAAGGTGCTCTCCATTGACGTGCCCTGCGTTTGATGGAAAAGGAGGGTGTTGTACTCAAAGAAGTTTTCAGTGAGGGCTAGAGTGGCACAGTTCATAATGAAAGCGATGGCTGTTGGAGAAACCCACTCCCCAGTGAGGAGGCTAGATTCAATGGCCTCCAGGGTGGCGCGCTGGGGGATATTAGTATATAGCGCTTCCACATCTAAGGTGACCAATAGATCCACCCCTTCTCTCCCTTCAATGTTATCAATCAGACGCAAAACGTTTGAGGTATCTTGGATGTAGGAGGGTATTTGCTTCACCAGAGGTTGCAAGAAGCAATCACAAAATTTAGAGAGTGATTCAAGCAGAGACCCAATTCCTGACACAATAGGTCTCCCAGGGACAGGGATGGTACCTTTGTGTATATTGGGTAGAGTGTAGTAGAATGGGATTCTAGGGTCTTTAGTTAGGAGGAACATCACCTCCTTTTGACTAATCCATTCATTAGTCTCAGCTTCAAATACCATGGTTGCTATCTCAGCAGTAAGTCTTGGTGTGGGGTCGTCAGAGAGGGGGGTATAGTGAGCAGTGTTGGCAAATTGGTGTCTACACTCTCTGTCATAATCCTCAGTGGATTGGATCACAATTGCTCCCCCCTTGTCCGCCTGTTTGATGGTGATGCTTGTATCGTCGGCGAGAGCCCTCGCCGCTGCTTTCTCACCTCTTGTCAGGTTTTGATACTGGTCAATTCTGGGTATGTTGGTGAGGTCCTTCAACACTGCATTCTCAAATGTCAGTATCTCAGGAGGACCATGTGGGTGCCAGGTGTGAAAGTAGAAGGATTATGGAGTCCTGTGTCAAGCTGTTCACAGGGTGCCTCATCATGGAAGAATGCCTTCAGGCGTACCTTCCTGAAGAATTGCTTTAATTCACACATTTCGTTGAATTTATCTGGAGTGGGGGTAGGGACAAATCCCAGCCCTTTTTCCAGTACTGCGCGCTCCACATTACTAAGAACCCTTTTGGAAAGGTTGACGACTAAGTCCTCCTTCCCTTTCTCATGCTCCTTGTCTCCACTGACTGTTGTGCCTGATTCTCCCAGTGCATCCCTTTCTGTGCTCCTCTTCTTCGCCCTCTTCCTTTGCCCCAGCCTCTGCCTAAAAAAGGAGGGTTGCTCATTGGGAAGTATTGGGGCGGTCCTTGGGGATACATAGGATATTGCCAAGGTGGGGGTAACGGACCGTGGAATACTGGGACATTCTCGTAGTTAGGATAGGGCTGTGGTTGGTAGAGTGGCCTGCGTTGGTCCCCCAGCTACCACCGCTTGAGTCGCTATTAGACGAGCCCCTTCTACTTCCATTGTCTGAACTCTCATCAGATGAGTAGGTGGGTTACCACCACTGTTCCCAAGAAGCCACGCGGCCGCATGTGCGCGCACTTCTCTACCCCCGAGCGCGCAGTCCCATGTGTGGAGAGCGCGCAGAGAGAGCACCGAGGGCACATCCCGCGAGAGTATTCGCGCCGCCGCCGCTTTTAAAAGGCGCGCGGTGCGAAAATCGGGCATTTCCAGATTGCAGGAGACGACGGCGAAAGGAGCGAAGGTAAGTGTTTCCTTGTGACCACTTGGTGTTTGCTTTAAGTATTTCCCTGAAGCGCCTTTCTTTGCTGTAATGTTTTATTAGTAACGCGAGGCTGCGGGGGAGATTAAGTGCTTTATTTAAGAATCCATGTTAATTGCAGCCCCTTCACGAGCGGCGATTAACATGGATATTTAAATAAAAGCACTCCATCTTCCCCGCAGCCTCGCGTTACTATCAGAACAATACAGCAAGTTTAAAAACACTACGTGTATTTCTAGGCTAATCTGCCTTGTTTGCAGACTTGCTGTATTGTTTTTGTAGTAACGCGAGGCTGCTTAACTACAAAAACAATACAGCAAATCTGCAAACAAGGCAGATTAGCCTAGAAATACATGCAGTGTTTTTAAATTGACTGTATTGGTTTGGTAATAACACGAGGCTGCCGGGGAGATGGAGTGCTTTTATTTAAATAGCCATATTAATCGCCGCTCGTGAATAGAGTAACCCTTTTTAAGGGGAGTTTTGAAGCAGGGAGCAGAGAATATAGGTGTGCACATTGAATGTTCTCAGCCCTTGGCTTACACCAAGAGGGGTGAGAGAATGAATGGCAGAGAAGCCTCTGTGATGGGTCTGGACAGGTCTGATACCATTTAGTCAAACCTGATATGTCACAAAACAATGCTATTTGTTGAGCAGCTGCAATTTTTTGTGAGTGGTGGATGGACGATGGCAACAGTTGATGTCTGGAGCAGCATAAACCCCTGCGCCAGCACCATCCCTGATATATACATGAAAGAGGGGTAGCCCCCACAGTTGAGGTTCTTTCAAATAGACCTGTTTTAGTAGTTGGTGGTGTTTGTTTTTCCTTCTAGTGTTTGCCTCTTTCCATAATGAAATGGGCTTAGAGCTTTGTGTCTTTAGAAAACCAGCTGCTAAAAGAAACAAAACTGTAGCTACATACGCCAATAAAATGCCATTAACTGAAATGCTATTATGGTGTTTTCGCTTCTGGGCAAAGTGTCATAGCCAAGAGTGGGGTTGATGAGATGTTGTTGGACCTGGGCCTCTTGGCAGGGTCATCCCTAAACTTTTTGCCTTCCTCCAATACTCTCTCTGACCTGTTTTTGTTGGTTTAATGACTCTGGGCACTTTACCACTGCTGACCAGTGCTAAAGTGCATATGCTCTCCCTGTTGTAAAGTGTACATGTGATTGATGTCCATGATTGGTTCATTGGATTTACTGTTAGTCCCTAGTAAAGTGCACCAGGAGTGCCAGGGCTTTTGAATGCCAATACTGCTAGTGGGCCTGCAGCGCTGGTTGCGCCACCCACAGAAGCAGCGTTAAAATGTGTCTAGGGTCTGCCATTGCAGAACCTGCGTGCAGTCTGGTACTGTCATGCTGGCTGGGCAAGTGCACACACTTGCCAGCCCCTAAACCTTCCCTTAACTTCATATTAGTCACCCCTATGGTAGGCCTGAGGGCAGGGTGCATTGTAAGTGTAAGGTAGGACATGCCCTGATGTGTGTGGCATGTGCTAATAGTGAATTACTGCCAAATTCGTTTTTCACTGTTGTAAGGCTACCAGTTCCCTTTAGGCCAGATGGGCTGCTGGAATTATTACACTCTATAATCCCAGCAGGCTCAGGGAACATGGTAGAAATTAATGTTTAGTATGCCTGAACTCAGAATAATAAAATAATTCTTTTAGTAAAGTTTATTTTAATATCCTGTGTTTGCAAATGCTACTTTTAGAAAGCTAGCATTTGCTTGTCTAACCATTTCAGCCCGCCTCTGCTTTTGTGTGTATCTGACTGTCTGAGTTGTGTGAGTGACAGGACTGGGAGTTGACAGGTGGTGAATAGCAGGATGACACCTTAGTGGGGGGTGGGAGTTTCCCCTGAATGATGCATCAGGCTGTGCTCTGCCTCCACAATGCTGGCTCCGCCCTCCTGGGGAGCGACTGATGACTCAGCCTGCACCTGGCCCAGGAAGGACCGAAGCTTGTCAACAAAGTGCTCAGGCTGCCCCTGTCCTCACAATGCTGGCTCCGCCCCCCTGGGGAGCGGCTGATGTGCCTGCCCTCACACGGAATGCAGAAGCAGAAGTACCCACCACAAGTGCTCAGAGACTGGAGCAGTTATGCAGAGGCCCCCCTGGCTTGCTAGAACAAAAGAAACTGGGTATAAAAGAAGGAGCCCTGCTCCTTGTAAATTAGATCCTGTTTGTGCTACAGAAGAAACTCTGCCCGAAGAGAAGGACCTGGAAGGACAAGGAGGAGTGCTGTCTCTGGCCTGTGTCTGGTGCCTTGCTGCCAAAGGAGAGGAAAGAAAAGACTACAAGAGACTTTTGCTTTATTGAAACTTTGTGCCAAACTCTGCTGAGAGATCTCCAAGGGCTTGCCTGTGAACTTGCCCCCTGACCAGCGCTCCAGGAACAGTGAGCGCTAACCCCTGACCAAGGCATCTGCTGTGTGTGCTGCTTATCGCTGCAGCGCTGATTGAGGAGGACGAGGGCATCCATCCCCCTGCACACCGTGACCGTGGGGTCAACCAGTCGCCCTAGCACCGTGAGGCCCAGCCGCCGCTGGCCCGAGCATCGTGACGGCGTCTGCCTTCTGCCCCACACGAACAAAGTAACGGAGGACCCGTCCGGTCCAAGCATCGAGGTCTACTGGGCCCCAGCGCCGTAGACTCCCCCGCAAAGACGGACTGCCGCCCTTCAGTCCTCCCCCGCTATCAGCGTCTTGCCTGCTGCCCCGCTGAAGGGACATCACCGCGACCGGCACTTTGGCTGGGTACGTCCCGCACTTGGGGACCGTACTGCCACTGCGCCACACCCAGCCGCCGCCGTCAGGACGAAAGAGAAGACTGAGTAAAAGGACCTGAGCCCCCATCGAGCACCGCCGCCCCCGGGTGACCCGTGACCTGCTGCCTCGAGCCGCCGCTCGCCTCGCCCGTCAAGGAAGCAACGCGACGTGGGACAGCTCCCCCTTCAGCCGTCCTCTTCGAAGATCACCACAAGAAGTGAAAGGTACTGTCTTTGCCCCTCCGCGGTGCGAGCGTCCTGCAATCTGAGCTCGCACCGCGCTGTCTGACCTCAGGCACCCCGGGAGCCTCACCGCTGCTGTTTACTTTGCAGCACGAGCCGCCCCAGAGTCAGAGGCTCGCTCTGCTCTTGGCCCCCGCGGCCCCGCCTGACGCTCTCTGAGGCCCGCGGCCCCCTCTCCCCGAGGCGAGCCCCGAAGGGTGACTCATTTCTAGAGCGGAGACAGCGGGAAGCGCCTTGAAGCGCTATAAGACACTGGAACCTTTCTAAAACCAGGGCAGAAGGCCCACAAGACCGCATTTATTCAAGAACTGTGCCTTTTCATAAAGAGTAACTGGAACCTGCATTTGAAGTAACCAAGACTGTATTTACAAGCCTGCTTGAAATTTATATAAAGAACATATATTTTTACAAATACAGTTTGGTGTCATTGTGTGGTGGGTTGGTGGTGATGGTGTGATATTGCAAATGTTTAACCCTATATGCCCCAGAGATTAGCCTAAGACTGCTTAAGCCACACTACCTAGAGGGTAAGCCGAGGTTGTCTTGAAGGTAACCCTCAGCCCTGACGGGGAAGAGAGAGTCCCTGCTTGTCACCAGTGCTGCACTGCGCCAACTAGAGACTCCCCCTTCCTACATTGGACGCAGCGGTGAGGATTTGCGGATTTACATTTGCAGTGTTTTTACCTTAGCTACTGACCATTGCACAGTGATGACAGTCCAGTAACTTAAGCCACAGACATTTTTTGTTGATTTATGATTTGCGAGAAGAGATCTCCATGTGTTTTTGAAGTCATGCCTGTGTCAGTGAAAATGGAAAAGGCAGCATCCATTTCTTCTATTGACTGTGATTGGGAGAAACTAGAAAACTACACTGGGAAACAGCTCAGGAGCTTCTGCAGAAATTTGAACATTTCCATGACCGGACTCTCCAGAAGGGAGCAGTTCCAAAAGGCGATGAGGGTCTGGGTCAAGGCAAGGAATGCCCCTGGAAAGGATTTTGAGTTTGAGGATGCAGAACAGCAGCTGGAGGGACCCCTGACTCCAGAGTGTAGGGGTGCAACCTCCCCATTGGGTAGCAGTGTTTCTGGCCGAGGTCTGTCGCCAGAGGAGCTGGCGGACAGACAGGCAACCCGAGATCATGAATTGAAGTTGGCAGAGCTGGAAATAAATGGGCAACTGGAGCTAGAATCTAGGAGGTTAGCCCTGGAAGTAATGAAAATGGAGCTTGCGCATGACTTAAGAATGAGGAAACTTGACTTGGAGCTCGAGGGGCTTGAGGCCAGGAGGGCTTCAGCCCAGCAACAAGAAATGTGTGTAGCTCAGAGATTGAGCTTTGCTGAGTTGGAGGTGGAGTCCAGCTCAGATGGTGGCAGCAACATTCAGGTATCTAGTGCAGACAGCATAGCGCGCGCACCTAGAGATATGGCACCTGACTTGGAGGGGGTTAACTTACACCAGGAGGTTCAAGGGCATGAGGTAGCTCCAGTAGTGCGCAGCGTCCCTGAAGGGAATAGGGTAGCTGGCGTAGGAGTTCATGGTCCTAGTGGCGGGAGAGTTTCCCCCATGGTTGAGGTCCTGGTGGGTGAGTGTAAGGACCGCCCAGAAGAGTGTGGGTTGTGTGACAGAGACAGTTCGCTACTGTCTGGCCAGTCTCAGAAGAATGGTGTGGAGTATGTGTGTGAGGCGCTGGATGGTGAGGTGAAGGATAATTTGGTTAACCCTGCTAGGGGGCTGTGTAATCCAATTGTGGGAGAGCATACTTTAAGTCCCAGTTTTCCAGAGCTATGCCAACACCTGTTTGAGAGTGAGTTCTCTGGCCCCAGGGAGCTCACATTGGAGGCAGACCTTGTGGTGGATTCCAGAGGGTCTGGAGAGGCATTGGGGTGTGATCCTGTGGGGAGTGGCTCAGGTATCTTCCAGCCCAGAGTGGTGGAAGTGGCGCAGAGTAGCCCAGCTAGGTCCTGTAGTAGTGAGATGGGTGTAGGGCCTCACGTCCTGTCCTTAAGGGGAAGGAGTGAGAATGGGTTTTGTCCCGGTAGTGCCCAACCTCAGTCTCAGAGCCTGGATGGTTCTTTAAGGGAACACCAGGTGGGGAGCCTAGGCTGTCCGGATGAGTCACCCTTTGAGGGGGATCCCCCAGTGGCTAGAGAACGTGGAGGCTCTGTAAACAAAGCTCCAGTAGTTCTGGTGACTGGCAGTACCACTCCAGTTGGGAGGGTGCAGAAGTCCAGAAGGAGGGGCGAGAGGGGGAAAGAGTCCCCAGTGGAAGAACCAGTGGGTCAGGGGCCAGCCAGCAGGGCTGCGTCCCCAGTGAATGACCAGGGGGACACCACTTCTGTCCTGGGGGATCTTCCCACACTGTCAGAGGGACAGGGTTTGGGAGATCTGCGCCAGGCAGACTGTCGCACAGCACATGAGCTATGTGCCACCCTCAGGGGGGGCAGGCGTGCTCTCCGGAAAGTCCTGGTGCGCCAGGCAAGTGTTCAACTGCAGGGTTGGGTCCCTGAGTTAGAGGGCCAGGTTCAGGTGTTGTCTGACCTGGAGGGTGGGACCACTGTAATCAGTGTCCTGGCCCATGTCGCTTCTAGGGGTACCACTCCGGTTGGGAGTGGGCAGTACTCTGGAAAGGGGTGCAGAGGGAGGGAGTCCTCGCCTCTGACCCCGGGTCAACTTGAGGGTTTAGACCCTAGGTTTAAGGGCCAGGTGCAGGGTGTCCCCCCTGACCTGGTGCCCCAGTTGCAGGATAGGACGCCTGAACTGGTGGGCGAATTGTGCAGGTCACCTGCCACAGGTGCCCTGACAATTCTGGAAGGGGGTACCACTCCAGGTGGGAGGGTACAGAGCCCCAAGGAGGAGGACCGGGTGTGGGAGAGGCCACCCCAGTCTTTGGTACAGCCACCAGGTACAGACCTGGGGCTGGTGGGTCAGCGCCAGGGTGACATACCTGACCTGACAGGAGGGAGAGTGGACAAAGGGTGCCAAGCACCTGGGGCTAATGCCCCCCGCTCTTTAAGGCCACAGAGGTCTGAGAGCCCTGAGAGGCATGAGGCCTGGGTCTCATTCCTGACTACTGTCAGTGGCCACTGTGACATTTTTCTGTCTGCCTGTTGGGACACACCTGTGAGCAAATTAAGGTTAGAGGCTGCACAGGTGGTGTCCACAGAGGAAGAGAAGGGTGCCCCATGGATTAGCTGGGTGGACCCTGAGAGTATGAACAGAGGATTTAAAGTAGGTGCAGATTGGCGTAGAACTGGAATGTGCCCCTGCTGTTGCGGGCCAGGTCCAGGTTCTATCGCCCAAAGCAGGGAAGCCCATCACAGTGGTGATTGGTCTACCCTGCGTTTTGGCTGGAAGGGGGTTGTGTTGGACCTGGGCCTCTTGGCAGGGTCATCCCTAAACTTTTTGCCTTCCTCCAATACTCTCTCTGACCTGTTTTTGTTGGTTTAATGACTCTGGGCACTTTACCACTGCTGACCAGTGCTAAAGTGCATATGCTCTCCCTGTTGTAAAGTGTACATGTGATTGATGTCCATGATTGGTTCATTGGATTTACTGTTAGTCCCTAGTAAAGTGCACCAGGAGTGCCAGGGCTTTTGAATGCCAATACTGCTAGTGGGCCTGCAGCGCTGGTTGCGCCACCCACAGAAGCAGCGTTAAAATGTGTCTAGGGTCTGCCATTGCAGAACCTGCGTGCAGTCTGGTACTGTCATGCTGGCTGGGCAAGTGCACACACTTGCCAGCCCCTAAACCTTCCCTTAACTTCATATTAGTCACCCCTATGGTAGGCCTGAGGGCAGGGTGCATTGTAAGTGTAAGGTAGGACATGCCCTGATGTGTGTGGCATGTGCTAATAGTGAATTACTGCCAAATTCGTTTTTCACTGTTGTAAGGCTACCAGTTCCCTTTAGGCCAGATGGGCTGCTGGAATTATTACACTCTATAATCCCAGCAGGCTCAGGGAACATGGTAGAAATTAATGTTTAGTATGCCTGAACTCAGAATAATAAAATACTTCTTTTAGTAAAGTTTATTTTAATATCCTGTGTTTGCAAATGCTACTTTTAGAAAGCTAGCATTTGCTTGTCTAACCATTTCAGCCCGCCTCTGCTTTTGTGTGTATCTGACTGTCTGAGTTGTGTGAGTGACAGGACTGGGAGTTGACAGGTGGTGAATAGCAGGATGACACCTTAGTGGGGGGTGGGAGTTTCCCCTGAATGATGCATCAGGCTGTGCTCTGCCTCCACAATGCTGGCTCCGCCCTCCTGGGGAGCGACTGATGACTCAGCCTGCACCTGGCCCAGGAAGGACCGAAGCTTGTCAACAAAGTGCTCAGGCTGCCCCTGTCCTCACAATGCTGGCTCCGCCCCCCTGGGGAGCGGCTGATGTGCCTGCCCTCACACGGAATGCAGAAGCAGAAGTACCCACCACAAGTGCTCAGAGACTGGAGCAGTTATGCAGAGGCCCCCCTGGCTTGCTAGAACAAAAGAAACTGGGTATAAAAGAAGGAGCCCTGCTCCTTGTAAATTAGATCCTGTTTGTGCTACAGAAGAAACTCTGCCCGAAGAGAAGGACCTGGAAGGACAAGGAGGAGTGCTGTCTCTGGCCTGTGTCTGGTGCCTTGCTGCCAAAGGAGAGGAAAGAAAAGTCTACAAGAGACTTTTGCTTTATTGAAACTTTGTGCCAAACTCTGCTGAGAGATCTCCAAGGGCTTGCCTGTGAACTTGCCCCCTGACCAGCGCTCCAGGAACAGTGAGCGCTAACCCCTGACCAAGGCATCTGCTGTGTGTGCTGCTTATCGCTGCAGCGCTGATTGAGGAGGACGAGGGCATCCATCCCCCTGCACACCGTGACCGTGGGGTCAACCACTCGCCCTAGCACCGTGAGGCCCAGCCGCCGCTGGCCCGAGCATCGTGACGGCGTCTGCCTTCTGCCCCACACGAACAAAGTAACGGAGGACCCGTCCGGTCCAAGCATCGAGGTCTACTGGGCCCCAGCGCCGTAGACTCCCCCGCAAAGACGGACTGCCGCCCTTCAGTCCTCCCCCGCTATCAGCGTCTTGCCTGCTGCCCCGCTGAAGGGACTTCACCGCGACCGGCACTTTGGCTGGGTACGTCCCGCACTTGGGGACCGTACTGCCACTGCGCCACACCCAGCCGCCGCCGTCAGGACGAAAGAGAAGACTGAGTAAAAGGACCTGAGCCCCCATCGAGCACCGCCGCCCCCGGGTGACCCGTGACCTGCTGCCTCGAGCCGCCGCTCGCCTCGCCCGTCAAGGAAGCAACGCGACGTGGGACAGCTCCCCCTTCAGCCGTCCTCTTCGAAGATCACCACAAGAAGTGAAAGGTACTGTCTTTGCCCCTCCGCGGTGCGAGCGTCCTGCAATCTGAGCTCGCACCGCGCTGTCTGACCTCAGGCACCCCGGGAGCCTCACCGCTGCTGTTTGCTTTGCAGCACGAGCCGCCCCAGAGTCAGAGGCTCGCTCTGCTCTTGGCCCCCGCGGCCCCGCCTGACGCTCTCTGAGGCCCGCGGCCCCCTCTCCCCGAGGCGAGCCCCGAAGGGTGACTCATTTCTAGAGCGGAGACAGCGGGAAGCGCCTTGAAGCGCTATAAGACACTGGAACCTTTCTAAAACCAGGGCAGAAGGCCCACAAGACCGCATTTATTCAAGAACTGTGCCTTTTCATAAAGAGTAACTGGAACCTGCATTTGAAGTAACCAAGACTGTATTTACAAGCCTGCTTGAAATTTATATAAAGAACATATATTTTTACAAATACAGTTTGGTGTCATTGTGTGGTGGGTTGGTGGTGATGGTGTGATATTGCAAATGTTTAACCCTATATGCCCCAGAGATTAGCCTAAGACTGCTTAAGCCACACTACCTAGAGGGTAAGCAGAGGTTGTCTTGAAGGTAACCCTCAGCCCTGACGGGGAAGAGAGAGTCCCTGCTTGTCGCCAGTGCTGCACTGCGCCAACTAGAGACTCCCCCTTCCTACAGATGTCTGTCCAGTAGGTTGGGGAGCTAAGACATACTGGGCCATATGTAGGTAAATCAAGAATATCGAATCCTTAATACCGAATTTTACCGAATCGGTATTAAGAATTCGGTATATGCGATGTTGATAAAAAATTGGTAAACGTTACCGATTCGTTAAAATTCGGTAATAAATACCGAATCGGAACGAATCGGTAAAAAAAAAAAAAATACCGAAATACCAATACCGAATCGGAATTACAGAATTCATTACCGATTCGGTAAATACCGATTCTGTAATTTAAAAATTCGTAATTCGATGAATCAGCCTATCCTGTGTCACACAATCACCTCCCAAACAGGAAGTGGCCACACCCAGGCAGCTGCACAGGACCTAGAGTTCACTGTGAGGCAGGCAATCAGGTGAGCTGAGGAGCCAGCAGCCACAGAGCCTCACAGCTACAAACAAGAAAACTAAGAAGGAAACAAGCATTGAAATGGCAAGCCAGGACAGGGAGAAGTAGGGAAGTGAGAGGAAGAGAAAACTGAAGTTCAGGGACAAGGAGCTGGAGGTACTGATCCAGGATGTCAGCCAGGACCATCACAGGCTTTTTGGACCGCAGTCCCACCAGGTGCCCGAATCACAGAAGAGGCAAATCTGGAGTGGCATTCGGGACAAGATAAAGGCCATAGGTGTGACCCAGCGTACCATTGAGGACGTCAAGAAGAGGTGGTACGACCTCAGGCAGACAGCAAAAGCAAGGATGGCAGAGAGGCAGAGGCAGGCTGCCAAAACAGGTGGAGGAAAGAACCGAGCACCAGCACCAACACCACTGGAACTGATGGTGGAGTCCACCATCCAGTCGGAGAGTGTGAGTGGCGTGGGAGACGCAGACAGCTCTGCCAGAGCAGCAAGGAAACAAGGTAAGAAGCATGCCCAGCATGCTGTGCTACCCCCTCCCCAACCCCAATCCCCATAGTGGCATAGGGGCTCCCACTCCACTCCATGTCTTACTCATTACCTACTATGCATTTTGGGAGATGTAGTCATAGGGAACTGATGTATAGGACAGTCAGGCTAGCAAACACAATAGCATGTTAAAGTAATTGGCTATGTCAGGACAACCACTGTGATCTGTAGGCATGATGTTTAATGTAATTCAAATGCAGACAGAGCAGTGATTAGATCTACATTTGTGTCATTACAGGCGAGACATCTCGCAGTGCTGCAGAGGGGAGCAGAGCAAAGTCAGCCAGGCCAGAGGAGGGGCAACAGGAGGAGGAAAGCATGCCTGCAGGGACCACAAGCTCGGCCCAATCACAGCCACCAAATCCACAACCACAGGCATCACCACAGCGCCAGGGAACGCCGCCATCCCCTCATACCCAGTGCCCACTGCGACGATCACCAACACCACCACCACCACAGTCACGCAGGAGGCATGCCGTGGCCACTCTCCAGCAGATGGAGGAGTCGTCAGAGGAGGGCACAGGGGGCCACCAAAGTCCAATCCATGAGGGAGGCAACAGGGAGAGGGCTGGTACTCCATCCGAGGGTGCCCACTGTTCATCCCGCCACCGCAGGGTAAGGCCGGACAGTCCTGAAGCATCCGAACAGGGTGAAAGTGTGTTTGCTGGACTGGAAGGCAACATGCTGAAGGTCCAGCGCCTGCAATGGAGGGAGATGAAATCACTGCACAGGGAGGTGGCACACATCAACAAGCACATGCACAGGATTGAAAAGGGCATCAGTGCGATGGGAGACAACTTGTGTGAGGGAATGGATAGAGTTGCAACATCAATGGACAACCTCTGTAGCCAGCTTGAGCAGGACCGTCTTGGCAGGCGCAGGGAGAGGCAGAGGCTCCAGGCCTATACCAAGACCGTGAACCGGCTGGCCACTGCAACCTCACTGATGTGTCGCAGGTCCATCGCCATGCAGGAAGAGATGGCGCATTGCAGCAGGGATGTGGCCAGGGGCATGGTTTCTATGACCGCAGCATTAGAGCTCTTGCAGAATGCAAAGGCGGCCACAATGGTAGGAGGGGACAGTGAGGAGGCTACCAGCCATGGTAGCATTACGCCCTCTCCCACCGAGGGCAGGAGGCGCAGCGAACGCCACGGCGCTGCGCAGGAACAGTCTGACACTACAGACAGTGTCGCCAGGGAACGTGCGCATGCAGCGCGTGGACGCAGGAAGTAGGGACCAATGCCTTTTGCCAAACATTAGATGGGTGATGTAACCCATGTCCGATTGGACACAGCTCACAATACTGGTGGTGTGCTAATTAAACACCTTCACATGAAACTGTTACTGGCTCTCTGTCGTTACTCACTCAAAAATAGTTAGACATTATCTAAGCCCGTCTCTGTCTCCCATCATGTTCAACTGCAACACCAGCTGTGCAGGGCTCTGGCTGAGGGTTGTCCTCGTCCTCGTCCTCAGAGTCAGTTAGTTCTACTGCTGTTCCTTTTTTGTGGCCAGATTGTGTAGCATTGCACAAGTAGCAATTATCTTGCAACATTTGATGGGGCTGTACAGACGTGCACCTCCACTTTTGTGGAGGCAACGGAATCTGCTTTTAAGCAATCCAAATGTGCGCTCCACAACGTTGCGTGTGCTCCTGTGTGCCACATTGTATCTCCTCTCCCTTGGGGTAGAGATATGGTGTGAGTAGATAAGGCCGGAGTGCATATGCGCTGTCACCTATGTACAGAAGGAAGTGCCATTTATTTGTGTGACCACCAGCTTGAGCCAGGGTGTACATCATGGTGTGTCACATTGACTTACCTAGTAGGTATCCATCTCCAAATTCACCAGCAAGCAGACGTGTATGGATACCACTGTTCCGGAAGATGTACGAATCGTGGGTATCCCGGGGAATTTGGCCACGATGTCAGTTATGATGTACTTGGCATCACATATCACTTGAACATTGATGAAGTGGGTGGATTTGCGGTTTCTGTAGATGTATTCAGTTGCTGCAGGTGGGAAGATAGGTATATGGGTCCCATCGACGCAGCCAATGACGTGTGGGAACTGCGCAAGTTGGTAGTACTCCAGCTTGGTCCTTTGCAGCTCCGCCTGTGTACTGGGGAAGGTAATGTAATGTTCCATTCTGTCCATCATGGCATCCAGGAAGGTGTTTAAGAAACGGGATAGACAGCTCTGTGACACACCACCACCTGCGCCTATCACACCCTGGAAAATTCCTGATGCAAGGAGGTGCAGGCAACAGAGTACCTGGACATGGGTGGGGATTGCGTGGGCCTTTGGTGTCTGATGCTCCAAATAGGGTTTTAGGTCCCGTATTAGGTCAAGGATGGTGTGTGGGTGCCGTCTGTACCTTTCATGGATTTCAGGTTCAGTCAATTGAAACAATGTGATGCGCAGTCTGTACACCCGCTCTTCCTGTCTCCAGATCCTCACTCCTGCTGCTCTCAAGCGTAGCCGCCTTGCTATGAGGTAGAGGCCCGCCATTGTGTTCCCACTGTTGCATTTTGGGGTTGTTTTTATGCACTGCACATGATTACCACCTGCTCAGGATAAGTGGTAAATACCGATTCGTTATTACCGAATTTGGCCAAATTCGGTAATACCGATGTTTGCTACATCGCATTTTGGGGTTTTTACCGAATCGTTCTTTCCGATTCGGTATTCATTGTTTCGGTATTTTCCGATCGGTAAATAAGGAATCGGTAATAATTTACCGATTCATTATTATCGATCCATTTGGTATTACGTACATCTCACATGGCTAATTACCGGTCGGTAAAGCCGAAATCTATCGATTTTCGGTTTTCCCGACAGGTATTTGGCCACCTACATATGGCCCACTGTTGTTTAAAGTTGAACGTGATTTTCAGTCTCCAGTGGGTGGACGTAGGGTCTGGGCATTTCATGAAAAAGATCGAAGATATGCTCTGTACTTTAGGGTAAACATTCAACATGTTTCTCAGGGGTTCAGCAAGTGTCTTCTCCAGCAATGCTTTTTAATTCCAGAAGGGATTTTACTCCACTGCAGATGTCATTTGGTACCTTTACCGACTCAATGATTTATATTGTTTTGTCCTGAAGATGCTGACTGCGGTGTCCTGAATTTTTCCAACAATAGTGTGGAGTAACTGTAGCTGTTCATTCGATGCAGTGATTTTAGCTTTCTAATTTTTGATCTCCTTTAATCTATTTTTTAATGTAGCCATTGCAGGTATCACATAAAATGCAGCCCTTGTTCTCACTATGCCACTGGCCAGTCTGTCGTGTTTGTGCCGTTACTCCTAATTTGTTTGTCATATGCCTGAAACAAACAATAAATTCCCCATTTCCCAACTATCGCCTGAAATCTGACGACTTATGCACATTTCCCTCTACTCATTTCCTGACTTTTAGTAACCAGTCGTCAGCTACTCAGTACAATAGATGAAGGTTTAGATAAAAGAAAAAAAAAGCTATACTATATTTTTGATGCAACTAGAATCATTCACCACCCGCAGGTTTGACCTGCCAGAATCGATATGAGGAAACTGAGGGTGTCATCTTTGGCTCATGACTTAATCTAACGCTCATATATAAGTAGTATCTTCGTGTTCTAGAGGTAGTTGTATCCTTTCCAATGCAGAATTATTATTTTTTCTGGCAACTGTTCGATTACAGAATCGTGTGCTCTATGGGGTGTAGCATTCAACTTCCTTAGAGGGGCACACATATGCAATTATAGCAATGTTCTGCTCATTGATTACTACTCCAATTTCGATTTTGATCCTGCAACCCAGTTTGGCATCTTCTTAATAAACTTCGCTTCTATACAGCGGACCTCTCCAGTTATGAACATCTTCAGTTCCAGCATTAAATCTACCTTCCTCAATATGATGGCATTGGACGGTAGGTTTAATGCGCGGCAGTCATGTAGTAACAAGAACCCGATGATTCTATGAACCAGGGGAGCTCTTATGTTCTTCCACAGTCGTTCTCAGTTGCTGAAAGCCATTCATTTCCTCACACTGGAGTTGAAATAAGTCTGTGACTTGTATTGTATGTTAAGTCTTATAAGACTGTGTTTGCATAGCCTTTCTCTGTGTTCTGGAGGAATATGGAACACAGTCAGTTCTGGTGTTCCAGGTTCCGTCTGCGGCAGTAATGGCTGGTGGTAATGTTTATGAAGGAGTTTACCACCAGAGCGACAGTTGGTCTATTGAAGGAAATTTTGCATGAAGGAGTTCTGTCAGTGATAATGATGGATAATGGCATGCAGTTGACCTCCCTAGAAATGTAGGGTCTTTAGCGTTCTCCAGTATTGGGCACAACTGCACCTCTCTTAACAACCCCCTAGAGGAATGGTATTGCTGAGAGGGTCAACTGGGTGGCTAAAGGTACCATTCAGATGGTGGTGGCGTGTGGGCGAGATGTCCCATATCATTAAAGGATGTCAGAGACACTTTGCATCACACACACATTACACATAGACAATCAAACATACGTGTGTAAATCAGCATATAGGAAATGCTACATAAGCCAAAGGACTAAAAGTGTAGGAGTCACATCATGTCATTCATACTGGTAGGCCGTATAGTTTAGGAGTGCTTGGTGTGGAGAAGCACAAACTCAGTCAATAAAAAAAGAAACAGCATAGTTGGGAGTTTTGTTTAATAAAAAGAATCGATTTCTATCCAAATTAACCCATTTTGCAACATTAATCTATGCTCTAATGTATACTTTACAGTGTGTATGCAGCTCTATGATGAAAGTTAATGCCTCACTATTCCATATTACAACTTAGGTTATAAATTGCAAGTAACGAAAGGATGTCTCTTTTAAAAGCAGTAACCTGCTGATCTATTTACATTATATGCACTCTGTAACCTACATGGTACACGTTGTGTGCAGCAGGCATATTAACCCTCTGCACTACCTTCACAGAAGTCAAAACATGAACTATACAAAACTCCAATCTCTCTCCTGGAAGAACATTAATCACAGGAGTTAATTTGACATTTTTGTGTGGCCTGGTAATTGCTGGAGGAAAGGAACATGGCAGCAGGTGCTTTAAAGAACATAATAAACTTGCAAATACGGCGCCCCCAGGAAGCCAACACCCGGTGACAACATGCTTTAAGGTAGCCTAACTGAGTCCTCAGTGCTAACCATGGGCCCTTCCCAGCCACTTTCGCTGCTGCTGTTGTTCTCTACCCTAGCAAGTTTTTTTCTTCCCTGCCCCCTTGCACCAAGGTTTTCCATTTCTGCCACCTCCTGATCTGTGAGTGCACTACTTCCCTACCCACTTGTAGCAATGTTGCTCGTTCCTGTCATCCCCGGGTCTGTCACTGAACTTCGTCCCTGCCTACCTGCAGCAATGTGTAGTTTTCCTGCCAGCTTTCATTTTTTTTAGCTGAAAGTCTTACGCTGTCTGGTTTGCTAAAGACATTTTGGAGACATTCAGAAAGCTGCATTCTGCCCATTGCTTATCGTTGGCTAAGGGGTTTGTAACTCACATTGTCATGCTTTCTATTTGCTGGATTAATTTGGTTTAGGCTGTCCAGCTTGAGTTCGTCTCTCCAGTTGCCCAAACTTTGATAACTATGTTGGTTCCAGAAACTCCCTTTCTGTAAACAGGCCTTTACATCTTGGTCTTATCTTGTCACATTTGCGGTGCATTCAAAGACAAGGTCAAATGTCAAGCTCTCGCTTCAGAGGGGGCTTGGTGTTTACTTTTCTTTCTCTAACTTCAAAGTGAAAGAATGTATGCGACAATCCTGCTGAGCATCCATGTAAGAGGAGAGGGTGTAGGATTTTTTTCGTAGTACATAAAAACATTGACTGTTAAAACATTGACATGGCAAAAGGTAAAGAAAATGCAGGAGAGTGGTTGGATTGTGTGGGGAGGTGCAGGTACGTTTAGCCTAATCGATGCTAATAATGAAGCATAGGGGCATGTGCCTATTTGCCTAAACTGGAATCCCAGGTAACTATTTGGTTGTTTTTCCTATTCGAGTATCTGGGCAAGTCCCCTTCATTGTTTACAACTCTTAGAGCCTTTGCTAACCATCTTGTCTTCAATTGCAGGTTTGCAATCTGTAGGGTATTTGGATTTGAATGGTCAGGCGTGA
Organism: Lissotriton helveticus; assembly: GCF_964261635.1. Lineage (NCBI taxonomy): Eukaryota > Metazoa > Chordata > Amphibia > Caudata > Salamandridae > Lissotriton > Lissotriton helveticus. Next base: position 1,308,229,910 of record NC_136061.1, read on the forward strand.
GTACCCACAAGGATAAGGTAATTTTGTTTATGTTCCACATTGGATTTAGGGGTGCTGGGAAAATAGATTCACAATCTGCACCCCTTTTCTTTTTCAGGTTTTTGAGACCGTGCTACAAATACAGGTGTACAGGCAGACGTGAGTACAGACAGAACAAACAGGTAATTGTTTGGTAGAGTTAAACTGTGGCACATGTTGTGTATTGTAGTATAACAACATACCTTACCCACGTTTTCTTGTGTTGTAGGTTTCACAGACAGTACCCCTCACAGTTGAACGGGCATACGTGAGTACAAGCAGAGCAGGTAAATGTTTGGTAGAGTTAAACTGTGGTGCATCTTGTGCATTGTAGTATAACAACATACCTTACCCATGTTTTCTTGTGTTGTAGGTTTCACAGACAGTACCCCACACATTTGAACAGGCATCCGTGAGTATAAGCAGTGCAGGTAACTGTTTGATAGTTAAACTGTGGTGCATCGTGTGTATTGTAGTATAACAACATACCTTACCCATGTTTTCTTGTATTGTAGGTTTCGCAGACAGTATCCCACACATTTGAATGGGCATCCGTGAGTATAAGCAGAGCAGGTACTTGTTTGATAGAGTTAAACTGTGGTGCATCTTGTGCATTGTAGTATAACAACACACCTTACCCATGTTTTCTTGTATTGTAGGTTTCGCAGACAGTATCCCACACATTTGAACGGGCATCCGTGAGTATAAGCAGAGCAGGTAATTGTTTGATAGAGTTAAACTGTGGTGCATCTTGTGCATTGTAGTATAACAACACACCTTACCCATGTTTTCTTATGTTGTAGGTTTCGCAGACAGTACCCCACACATTTGAACTGGCATACGTGAATACAAGCAAAGCAGGTCATTGTTTGATAGAGTTCCCTTATGGTGCACATGGTATATTGCTGTATCACAAATTCACAATGTGCTAAAACAATCTTAACTTCTATTGCAGGCTCTACGGACAGTGCTACATTTAAGTTTGAAAGGGCAGGGCAGTGGACAGAAAAATCCAGGTAATTACACTCTATGTTTTTCCGAGGATGCCTCCGTATTATGTGACAGGTTGAATGTGTGACATTGATCCACATTCTGTCCATCATTGTTGTGTTTGCAGGTTGCAATCATGAGCATAGGCATCAACTTCAGACATGTTCCTTTATTTTGCAGGCTGTGTTGCATAGCAGGCTAAACCCAGTCATCACAAGTATGTTCACGCGCAAAGCTGTACCTTCTGCAGAGTGTGATGCTTCACCACAAAGGAAAAAATGTTGCCTTGTATTCAAGGAAGAGTGGATGAAAGAAATTGTGGAGGCTGAGACACAGAAATCACGAAGTAAGGTTTGCGTGCAACTTGGGGAACTATTTCAATACAGTCCAGACATGGGCTTGATTTGCCAAGCATGTGCCGAAGCCAAGATTGTTGGGGACTTTTCTAGAGGGAAGAAATGGAGTGATGGCTGGAAACTGGATTACCTGAAACGTCATCTAATTAGCAAAGTTCACGAGTCTGCCATGGTGACATTGAGAAACAGAAGTGCTGCTGCCAGGTTTGGTTTTGGAGTGTGGGCAATGCTGACAGAAACTGCCACTGACAAAGCAAATAGAATGGAAGTAGTTGAACGACAAAGGTCCCTGCCTGAGGAGATAAAGATTCTCATCAACAATGTGTTGCTGGCAGTCAAGATAAATACTTCAATGTTATCTGTATAAGACATCCATGACCACCTAGCTTTGTACGTGAAGATACCAGACAGCTGGAGGAGTAAGAACTATCCCTTTGAGTTCCTTGAGGCTATCAAAAGCGTGATACACTGTGAAGGTATGGCAGAACTTCGTAACGCTTTGTATCACACATTGATAACTGATGAGAGCACTGATATTTCTGTTACAAAAATGCTCATCCTGTACTTCAAGTTCCGACCTGTAACCTCAACAGAGCACAAAACACTGGTTGGGGGCATAGTGAAGCTGACTAGTTGTAATGCTGAGGCTATCACTGCTGCTGTGAAATAATTCTACAATGCCAATGAACTGGACCTCAAGAAAATGGTCATGTTCACATCCGATGGTGCGTCTGTGATGCTGGGTAAGAATAATGGTGTTGCTACTCGCCTTAAACAATCCATTCCCCATCTAGTTGAGCAGCATTGTGTCGCACATCGAGAAGATTTGGGAGTTGATGATGCCTGGAAGAGGGTTCCAATGATTAAAGAGATGGAGACTGTTGTACATTGATTCTTCATGTAATATGCTTGTCTTTTGTCTTAGTCCTTTCTTTGTGTTTTCTTGTTCCCTCTCTACCACAATGCCTATGTATGTTCTGACTTCTACCTGGAGAATTCCATGAGTGTCAGTTGGTGTGGTCTGGTCAGCTGGCGAGGATTGTACTCAGCTGTGTCTCACATTAAATCTACTTATAACCAACCAGAAGTATCCTGTCATCTGTACTGTAATATTTACAACATTTTGGCGACGTTTAAAGCTGACCAGACCAGAGAAGAAATCATCTAACACAGCCTGAGCTACACCTCGCAGAAAAGAACCCACTGCGACCCTCCTATCTACTACCAGCGACAATCTAAGCCAGATATAAAGGTAAAAGAAGAAAAACTCAAATGAAACTAGAAAAAGTAAGGAACTGAGAGTACCCTTCTTATCGCTGGCAGTATAGCGCCGTGTTCAAAGTGGCAAGAAGTGTGGTGAGGGAAAATAAAAGCGGCAATGTAACCGGGAAGATTGGTTGAGCAGTAAGAATAGAAGAAAACCGCCGCAGCGCAGTGAGAATTGGTGAAAACAACCGGAAATTATAGTGAAAAGAATCTTGTCTAAAGTGGCAATAAGACTTGAACCGAACCAAGTTTGAAATAGCTGCAGTTTTAACCACGAGCAAGGTAATGCAAAGAAACTCATAGTAAACTGCAGGAAATCGGTTCAAAGAACTTCATTTCTGCTTCATGTTTGTTTAAAATAAAGTGCTTAACAAGAGAAACGGCACGATTTACAGAAATGGCACGAATTTAATCAGATGTTTTTGTAGCGCCTCGTGATTTTAAGCAACATGTTTAAACTGGCAGCAAAAGTCAAACTAAACTACTTTACAACCAACTGCAGCTGAAAGCAAGGGAAAAGGAACTGCCTACAAGTTTGAAAAGAAATTAAGAAACCTGCCTAAAGTGGCGATTAAAGTTGAAATGAACTACATCCCAAATAACCAGATAAAACCATGAAGAAAGGTAATTGCCAATGCTGTGTAACTCTTTTCATGAATGGAAAGGAACCATTAACTTTAAGAAAATCGGTTCAAGAAATGTTCTCCTGTGAATAAACGGTTACATGCTGCCAAAACGAGTGAATTACAGATGTAAACGGAGAAAGGAATATATGAAGCAATCCCCAAGTTCTTCTACCGTGAGTCTTAAAATTTGGAATTTGTTTGCCCTTGTGTACCGTTTGTCTGCAACCGTTTGTCTGCCCCTGCGCCGACCTGCTCTCCATCATGCCACTTTCATAACTGATGACGTGATGGAATCTCCGTGTGATTCAGCGAAGCTGCCTGCTCTTAGGCGTGATTGCGTATCCAGCCTCTTTCTCGAAGAAGCCTGGGTGCCTTCAGTGTGTCATCGCGCAAGAGGAGACGTCACAACGCGACGTGAGCATCCATTTTGTGTTTACTGTGTTTCTGTTTCCATGGCAACGGGGCTACGGGAGCACAACGTAACGGAGAAGACGCATGTTTCTAAGTATTTCCTCGTGTGTGGCGCAAATTGGGAGCGCTAAAACCGAGTGTTTTGAGCAACTATGTGCTACTAACTTCATGCCGAGGTATAGGTAAGCGAGTGAGAAGAAGTCGACATCCAAAATATTCTTCGTGTCTTATGGGCATTGATAGAGAGCGAGGATCAAAGCTCCGTTTTCATGCTCTTCATCTTTGTCTTGTCATTTTCCTGAGTCAGCGCATGTCATTATTTGACTAGTTTGAGCTTGATTCGGTAACAATTTACTGTGTTCCAAAGTCTTTACACACAGTAAAGGTAACCCAGCTCATATGTTCTAGTCTTGACTTGATTCATCAAATGAGTTAATGTCTTATAATTCTGCAGAACTGTACTCCTCAATGTGTATTCGGAGACCGTCTTAGTGAGATTTCCTTCACAACAGAGCCATCTTGTGGATGAATTAAGTATTTATTTTTGACTGAAGTCAAAACGAGTGCCATCACAAGGAACCTGTAGTTTTGTCAGAAGGACATTTCAGTGCAGGAATGTTTTTAGGATTTAAAGGACTAAGATCTTAAGAGAAAAGTTAATATCTAATAGTACATGGAGTTTATAAAAAAAAAAAAAACAAAGAGAAAAGTATGCGGAAAATCCTAAAGGACGTAGGTAAAATGGAGCGTAATGTTTCTGTACCAAGTTGGAGAGCATGGACAAAAGTATGCGACGGAGATCATAAGTCCCAAATGGGACTCAGGACAGTTAGTTCGCAATGGGGACAAGGGTTCCTGGAGAGACTCTAGACAGTAAGTCTCAGGTGAGTCTTTGGACTGTAAGTCCGCAACGGGGGGGGACAAAGGTCCCTGGAAAGACTCTAAACAGCAAGTCCACGGTGAGTCGCTGGACAATAAATTCGGCAATGGGAAAAGGTTCCTGGGGAGACTCGGGATGGCAAGTCCCAAGTGAGTCTCTTGTTGGTAGGTCTATAATAGGGGACAATGGTCCCAAATGAGAGACTCCGGTCAGCAAGTTGTAAGTGAGTCTCTGGACTGTAGGTCCATAATGTTGATGAAGAATCCGAGTTAGTTACGGGAAAAGGTCGATGTGTGTCTCGGGACTAAAAAAAGTCTTGGATTTCAGTGTCCAGCTGGGAGAGGACGAAGTTTACTGTCATGTGGCCGGGAAAGAAATTGTTCTGATGGTGACTTCAAAACTTAGTAAAATCCGAATTAGGACTGTGAGTCCTGAAGCATGTCACTGAAGCAAGGTGAGGAATCCATGTTGGAACGATTCCAAGAAGTAAATTTGAGACTGAAGAGTTTCAAGATCTCCCAGGTCTAAGGATTTGTGACAGCGAGTTATTACAGAGAGGTTCTGAGAGGAACCAGGGAGAGGTTCTGAGAGGAACCAGGACTATGAGCTGTTGTGTCTTGTTGTTAAGTAGCTCATTAGCTTGTATTTTGGGGGTCAATGTGGAAAGTGTGTGGCTGTTCTTTCCCATGGCGGTGTGTTTTACCCATTGGTGTACCCTTCTTTGGGGAGGGGGTGGTGTACCCTCCTTTGGGGAGGGGGTGGGGCCGGTTGGTTCCCATGGTATATTCTACGTAGAGCGTGTTGGTGTAAATTCCAAGGTGTGAACCTTGTGCAACTTTTGTTGTAGCTTGAATATTGGGGGTCAATGTGGAAAGTGTGTGGCTGTTCTTTCCCCATGGCGGTGTCTTTTACCCAATGGTGTACCCTTCTTTGGGAAGGGGGTGGGGCCGGTTGGTTCCCATGGGATACTCTATGTAGGGCGTGTTAGTGTATGAATTGTTGTCACCCTGTTTTGTTGTATTGTTGGTGGTTAGGTCACTGAGTTTGTTAGTAATTGTTGCATGATTGTGATACGAGAATGCCTGAACTAGTTCAACACCAGTTATGTGATGACGGTTCCTTGGGTCTGTTTTCCTGTTTTGTTTATTATGAGGATATCTGGTGCCCCATTCTAGTCTGCAGGGTTATCTCCTCTGATGTACTCTATTTAGGAGGGCTTATATGTTTTTCCTGCTGTGTTCAGCCTTTTGAGTGTTTTGGGGATCTGTGTGGAATGTGTTGTGAGAGCTGGTGTGGCTCTACTTCTATTTTCCCATGGCGGTGTCTTTTACCCAATGGTGTACCCTCCTTTGGGGAGGGTGTGGGGCCCGTTAGTACCCACGGTATACCCTATGTAGAATCCTTTTGAGTGTTTTGGGGGTCAGTGTGGAATGTGTTTTAAGAGCTGGTGTGGCTCTACTTTCCTATGGCGGTGCATTTTACCCAATGGTGTACCCTCCCTTGGGGAGGGTGTGGGGCCTGTTGGTTCCCTTGGTATACCCTATGTAAAACATGCGTTTTGGGGGTCAGTGTGCTAAGTGTTTTGTGGCTCTACTTTCACATGGCGGTGCATTTTACCCAATGGTGTACCCTTCTTTGGGAAGGGTGTGGGGCCAGTTAGTACCCATGGTATACCCTATGTAGGTCATGTTGGATGTTGGTGTATAAGTTCCAGGGTGCGAACCCTGTGTTATTGGGGTTAGCGAGGAAAGTGTATTGAATTTTGTTGTTGTTGTACTTTCCTATGGCGGTGTTTTTACCCATTGGTGTACCCTTCTTTGGGGAGGGTGTGGGGCCTGTTGGTACCCATGGTATACCCTTTGTAGGGCATGCTGTAGGTTTGGTTTCAGGGTTTGAACTCTGTGTTGTACCCTTCTTTGGAGAGATAGTATTGGAAGTTAGTCAATCTCCAGGTTAACCATCCTGTGCTGTCATGCGGTGTAGCCTACAATGAAGGGTGTGGTGTTGGTGAGTGATAAATACCTATATTAGTTCCCAGGTTATCTATCCTGAGGTATGTTGTGTCTCTCCCAAAGGTCTATGTTTATGCCTACCTTTGGTTAATAGGGTCTTTACCCTATGGTGTTTGGGGAGGTTGTGGGCGTGAGCTTCCTTCCTTGTTGGATAGATTTTCTCTCTTTTAAACCTTGTTTTGGTTTCTCTAAGGGAGGGGGATGGAGTGTAATGATATTTCGGATTTCTAGTGTGGTACCCATGTCTTGATAGAGTGTCTTGTTTCATCTCACTCTTCTCTTTTCATCCTGTGTCTCTGAATACTCTGTTGTCTTTGTGGTTGTCGTTGCAGTCTCTTGTATTGTAATCTTTGTTTTCCTTTATTTCTTTTCTTTTCTATAAAGGAGGGAGATGTGTTGTACATTGATTCTTCATGTAATATGCTTGTCTTTTGTCTTAGTCCTTTCTTTGTGTTTTCTTGTTCCCTCTCTACCACAATGCCTATGTATGTTCTGACTTCTACCTGGAGAATTCCATGAGTGTCAGTTGGTGTGGTCTGGTCAGCTGGCGAGGATTGTACTCAGCTGTGTCTCACATTAAATCTACTTATAACCAACCAGAAGTATCCTGTCATCTGTACTGTAATATTTACAACAGAGACATTATTGAGGACTGTCTACACTGTGTTCTCCAGATCTCCTGCAAGGAAGTCCAAGCTGTATGAAATGGCATCGGTCACTGATTGTGAAGTGGTCTCTTTTCGCACATTGAATGAAGTCCAGTGGCTTTCAAGGCATTTTGCAGTTGGTGCACTAATTCGGAATTACAAGGCTGTTCTTAAGTACTTTGAGCATGAGAAAGTTGAAGAGAATGATCCAGTTGCTAAATATTGTTACAAAAAGCTATCTGACTCTAACAACCATATTTCCCTTGCAGTACTTAATGACATTCTGAGTGAATTTGCATCTTTGTGCAAACTTTTCCAAAAAAGTTATTTGACTACTGTTGAAGCTGTACAGTATGCAAGAGCAAAGATTGGCCAAATTAAGGAACAATATTTAGGGGACACTGTCTTTTGGAGCAGCAATGTAAGAGATATGATGTTGTTGTACACGGAAAGGCAAGAGTTTGACAGTGGGCCTATTTTGTCTTTTGTTTCCCTTATTTGTGAGCACATGCAAAAAGGTTCCCTGAAGATGAGCTGAAAGAATGGGCAAGTTTTAAAATCCAGGCAATAGCAACACAATCACATTTTGATTTTGGGACTGAGAATATACAAAAACTTGTTGAAAAGTATAAAAATGTCTTGGTCCTGGTTGATTTTGAAACACCAGAAGATGTTGTCCGACAATACAGAGACTATAAATATGTGGTGGCAGAACATGTAAAGGGTGGGTTATTTACCACCTTTCAAGACATGGTGAATTTCACTGTACGCAATGCTGCTCAGTATAGTGTGGTGTCTCAGCTTGTTGATGTCTGTGCAACATTTCAAGCATCTAGTGCAGATTGTGAACGCGGATTCAGCCTTATGAATACTATCAAAAGTAAATTGAGGAATAGACTAGAGCAGAAGCATTTGGATATGCTGATGGGGACAAAGGCCTACCTCCTGAATGGGAAAGTTGACCTAGCTAGAGTTTATCAGCACTGGAAAAATGACAAGGATCGCCGTGAGAAGCAACCCTGTCACCCATCTAGTGATGCCACTTGACGTGTCTGAACGGCTCTCTCCTACAGTCCATGTTTGCCTGGATGTCGAAGTTTCACAAACTATGTCTGGTGGGATAGCCCAACCATACTCAGTAGCTTTCAGATCAAATTGTAAATATGTTATGTAATTGTGTAACTTATTGTGCATATGTGATATTGTATGGGCTCTCAACATTTCTCCACCCAATAAACAGTGCTCCAGTTAAGAATATTTAGTATAAATCTTATGATTGTACCACCGTTGGAGTCTTGTGCTTTTCTAAACCTGAAGTGTACTTGCCTGTGTAACCAATTCATGTCATGGCGTGTTTATCCAATTTGCAAACCGGCCTTAAAGCCCTTAACGTGGCGCTGTATGTGTGAAAATGCACCATCTTTTCACTTTTTTAAGTAAACATTTAGAGTGACATTTGGGGCTGCACACGCGCGTGGTCTGATTCCTGGCGCACATAGCCATGGTTGCAGTGCACGGAGACCCTCCACTGCCGCACACAGAGGAAAAAATTTTGAGGGAACATTGGTTACCACTTTATTAAAATGTATCTGTGGACTACCCAACCTCTTTTAAAATCACTTACACACATCTACACCCTTCACTTTAATTCCCTAGGGCCCTCACACCCACAGCACCATACGGCAGGAACAAAAGATCCCTGCCAAAGAGCCCCTTTATGGGTGCCCGTTGGGTATTGCACCTCCGACCCGACGAGGGGCGAGCCCATATGATGAAGCATGACACCTAGCTTGCTGGGTGTGTGAGGTCTCTAGTTCCGAAGAGGAAGATCCCCCTCCTGTGTGCCTTCACTCACTTTATTTCTCAACTGTCTTGTTTTAGTTGTGATCCAGGGGGAACTGCGCACTCCCTCTTCTTTGACACACTTCTCAACTCCAGACATTTGCGTGTCGCTGGGAGCTGGTAGCGCGACGCACCTAGAGGAAGCGTGTCGCCGCCCCAGCCGAGATCATCGCATCGCCGGAGAAGCGAGCCTTCGCCGCGTCTCCCTGGAAGTGTGTGTTCATCGCAGCTGCCTGCTGTCGCATCACCGGAGAAGCGTGACGCCATCGAGAGAGTCGCCATCGCATCACCGGAGAAGCGTGTCGCAGGGCCTGTCGTGGCTCCAAAGTACAGAGTCATCGCAAGGCTGCCAGGGCATCTACGCATCGTCATCGCATCACCGCATCAAGGGCGCCATCTTCTCGCATTGCAACCGGATTATTGCATCACATCAAGGTACCATCTTCACCCACAGCACCATACGGCAGGAACAAAAGATCCCCGCCAAAGTGCCCTTTTATGGGTGCCTGTCAGGTATTGCACCGCCGACCCGACGAGGGGCGAGCCCATATGATGAAGCATGACACCTAGCTTGCTGGGTGTGTGAGGTCTCTAGCTCCGAAGAGGAGGATCCCCCTCCTATATGCCTTCACTCACTTTCATTTCTCAACTGTCTTGTTTTAGTTGTGATCCAGGGGGAACTGCGCATTCCTTCTTCTTTGACACTGTGCTATCAGGGCGCGTGCACTGACCCCGTTAACAAAGCCCTACCTGTCCCTCTTGTTGTTTATAATACTTGGCATGGGCAACCCCCGTGGGACTCCTACAGGTTACCGGGAGGTACAATTGATACCGACTGGCCCATGAGGTACAATTCCCAAGTGCATTCTCCTCCACAAGAACTTCCCTTACGCTTTCCCTTACTCACGATCAGCACTCCATTGAGTACGATCACCCCAGGCGCCCCGAATAAACCATGGAGGATGTTCCTGGGCTGAGTTTTGATGAAGGAGAAATAGCTGATATCCCGAGGACAGCTCCAACCCTATTAGACCTAGGAGGGGCTGGTGCGTCAGGTGGCCTCAATGATGACTGGACATCTATCACACAGATGAAGAGAGACTGGCTTAGAATGGTGCTCTTGTGACAGAGTACCTACGAGCTAAAATCGCCCCGTGTGGTTTGATTGTTAACATACTGCCCAGGATCTTCCTAGAGGATGCACCTTTTAAAAAAGACTGGTGCCAGGTTTCCTGGAAATGTACTAAGGACTTACTGTTCCTGATAATTAACACTGCCAAAAGATTAGCGGATGCACTCTTGGTGAAAATACAAGTAGCAGAAGCTGCTCTTAAATCCTCTATGCCTATACCAGCTTTTACCAACAAGCTGGCAGAGATCAATAATGAAATTACAGAGAACAGGGAGTTCCTGTTGAAGCAGAAAATAAATCACCACGCTACAAAAAGATGTGGCTAAATTTGATAAGGAAAAGGTATACCCCTACCTAAAGGATGACTACACCTCATCCAAAAACAACTACTCATCTAACAAGAGTTCCGACAATGGAAGTAGATGGGGCTCGTCTAATAGCAACTCAATCGGTGGTAGCTGGGTGACCCACAACCAATGCAGGCCACACTACCTACCACAGTCCTATCCTAACTACGAGAATGGCCCAGTATTCCACCGTCCGTTACTACCACCATGGCAATATCCTATGTATCCCAGAGGACCGCCCCAATACTTCCCCATGAGCAACCCTCCTTTTTTAGGCAGAGGCTGGGGCAAAAGGAGAGGGCGAAGAATAGGAGCACAGAAAGGGTTGCACTGGGAGGATCAGGCCCCACAGTCAGTGGAGACAAGGAGCATGAGAAGAGGAAGGAGGACTTAGTCGTCAACCTTTCCAAAAGGGCTCTTAGTAATGTGGAGCGTGCGATACTGGAAAAAGGGCTAGGATTTGGCCTTACCCCCACTCCAGATAAATTCAACGAAATGTGTGAATTAAAGCAATTTTTCAGGAAGGTACGCCTGAAGGCATTTTTCCATGATGAGGCACCCTGTGAACAGCTTTACACAGGACTCCCTAATCCTTCTACTTTCACACCTGGCACCCACATGGTCCCTCCTGAGATACTGAGATTTGAGAATGCAGTGTTGAAGGACCTCACCAACATACCCAGAATTGACCAGTATCAAAACCTGACAAGAGCTGAGAAAGCAGCGGCGAGGGCTCTCGCCGACGATACAAGCATCACCATCAAACAGGCAGACAAGGGGGGAGCAATCGTGATCCAATCCACTGAGGAATATGACAGAGAGTGTAGACACCAACTTGCCAACACTGCTCACTATACCCCCCTCTCTATCGACCCCACACCGAGACTTACTGCTGAGATAGCAACCATGGTATTTGATGCTGAGACTAATGAGTGGATTAGTCAAAAGGAGGCGATGATCCTCCTAACTAAAGACCCTAGAATCCCATTCTTCTACACTCTACCCAAGATACACAAAGGTACCACCCCTGTCCCTGGGAGACCTATTGTGTCAGGAATTGGGTCTCTGCTCGAACCACTCTCTAAACTTTGTGTTTGCTTCTTGCAACCTCTGGTGAAGCAAATACCATCCTACATCCAAGATACCTCAGACGTTTTGCGTCTGATTGATAACATTGAATGGAGAGAAGGGGTGGATCTATTGGTCACCTTAGATGTGGAGGCGCTATAAACAAATATCCCCCAGCGCGCCACCCTGGAGGCCATTGAATCTAGCCTCCTCACTGGGGAGTGGGTTTCTCCAACACCTATTTAATTTAATTTAATTTAACTGTGGGTTTATATAGCGCTAGGAATCGACTCCCGGAGGAGTATCTCCACGCTTCGACCGCTGGGGAACCCGTCCTGGCTCACCCTGAGAGATGGTCCCTGATGGGTATCTCTAAGGTGCGACCAAGCATCCCCGGCGGTCTGGGGGGGCCGTTGTGAAGATGAGGCAAGCTGATGCCCAGAGTTGCCGAGTGTGGTTTCTGACTAGAGTAGGCACCGAGGCGAGAATTATCGAGTCCGCTGACCCTGGTCCACGACCCTGCCGCGTCGGGAATCGAACCCTGGTCCCGGGCCGTTCTCTGCTTACGGGTCTGCCGCCTCTAACCAGTGAGCCACACTTCTCCTATCGCTTTCATTATGAACTGTGCCACTCTAGCCCTCACTGAAAACTTCTTTGAGTACAACACCCTCCTTTTCCATCAAACGCAGGGCACGTCAATGGGGAGCACCTTTGCCCCAATTGTGGCCTGTTTGTACATGGCTACATTCGAGAGGGATGTCATTATGAACCCCAATAATCCATTCAGGGGTAATCTCAACGTGTGGAAGCGTTTTATTGACGATATCCTCTTACTATGGAAAGGTGATGTGGACACATGTAAAGCCTTCTGTGAGTGGATCAATACACAAAATCCCTTTCTTAAATTCACGAGTACTGTATCCAGCAGCGATATTCCTTTCCTGGATCTCAGAATTTGGCTGACCGAGACGGGTCTGCACACTAGCCTATACAAAAAGACAACCGACAGGAACAGTCTCCTCCTGTACTAGAGTCACCATCCCAAATCCCTACAGGACAACCTCCCCTTCGGCCAGTTCCTTCGAATCAGAAGGAACTGAACCTCTTTGGCTGACTACAAAACTGAGGGACAACGTCTGCAACACAATTTACTTGACAGGGGTTATCCAGTCCAGAACACAAGACAATCATACAAACGGGCTATGAACAACCCTAGGGAGGCATTGTTAGAAGGAAGAGTTAGGGACACCACTGACAAACTCACCTGTGTAACCTCCTTTACCTGTAACTCAAACTTGATCAAAAAGACGATTAACAGACACTGGGGGATTGTGAACACTGGGTCTCTGAACATCCAAAACCTAGATTTGCGTTTAAACGCACTTCGAACCTGAAAGGCAGCCGAGTCCACACCAGACCCAGGACTAAGGAAGTCAATATCCAGAGGACTCTATGGGATCTACCACCAGTGGTCGGCCACTACCCCTGTGGTGGCTGCACAGTCTGTGCCCAAACCAGCCCATACAAAGAGATGCAGCTATCAGACACTTTTAGATGGCATCTAAAAAGGCACACAAATTGCATCACAACCAAATGCATCTACCTCCTTACATGCCCATGTGACTTGATTTATATTGGTATGACTATGAGACAGGTGAAACTAAGTATCACTGAGCATAAAAGCATTGTGAGGTGCTTGAAAACCACCACGAAGCTATATGCACACTGCCGGGAATTCGAACACAAAGCAGACAGTCTGAGGTGGCTGGTACTTGAGGCACACCAGAACATTACACAGAACGCACTCTTCAGGATTGAACAGAGATAGGTTCATCGCCTTAGCACAGACAACATTGGATTAAATGACAATATACCTTGGGCTACACTCAATAACTATTAGTGCCCATACCTCGAAGGCTACATGTGTACATACCAACTGGAAACCCCTGTGAGATGAGGTTTCCACCACTGTGCATTAGTATATTGCTCGAGCGCCTTCAACAGGCTACGCTCGAAGCACATTACTTTGCCACCATGTTGAGCACAAACTGACACACCTTTTGTGTAGACATACATGACCCACTCCGATGGGGCCTTCGGCCTACTACCTAGACCGGTTGTAGGTTTGCCTAATGCCAGCAAGGCGTAGGACCGTCCAGATGTGAGAACATACACTGAGTCCTTCCCTGAGCGAAATCACTGCATAGAACTCACTGGGCACGCCACATATATAATGGTGAATACATAGAGGAACATATGGACACACCCTCACACCTGTAATTACCTTCCAATTGTTTGGACCGCCCTTGAATATTGATGGGGCCACGTCTACAGGCGCTATATCTATCAAGAGTGGTTAGAGTACGTACTCACATACCAGAGACTTTTTAAGAATTGCTACGATCTCCTCATGTTAAAATCCAGATGACGCCCCCCCGGTCCCACGGTCAACTCACACCGGGTTACGGAGGTCCATCTTTTATATAAAACTGCCAAACACCACTGTTGTAAAACAATTTTAAAACAATAAGAACATTAAACACACCTTGACTCTTTGCCTCTTGACCATTCTAAGAGGGCCGACACCCTGTCTTTCCGAGTTGGCGGGCGTGACACTCCACCTTCCTTCGCCGTGATGGCCAGCACGTCATCAGGGCACGTGACGACGCAAACCCCAGCCGCGCGCCACTCGAGTTATAATGGTGGCAGGCTGCTCATGAGCACTGCACCGGTTCCTCGGCGAGAGCGTCTGCTAGGAGGTTGGTGCAGCTCCCACTGCGTAGAGGTAAGCGTTGTGGTGGGTTCTGTGGATTGCTAGCCCGTGGCTTGACCTAGTGGTGAGCCCGGTTGGATGCTTAGTTATACTTGTTATACCTGACATGCTTTCACTGTGGGACGCTGGGCATGGGGGCTACGCTCGGTTCCTCCACTATGCTCGCATTGTTTAACATTTGACCGGTAACGACGGCACCCGGAGGCCAGCCCAGGTACCTTGTGTGCTTTGCGAGTGTCTAGCCACTGTGCTGACTACACACGCCCTCCCTTGGGACATTGCCTCCCCCTGCCGGTAGTCTATGTTGTACCATTGAGCATATCTTGGGACAGCGGCGCTAGCCCGATTCTGTCGGGCCCCGCAGTGATTAGCATCCCTTTGAGTACACCTTGTGACATTGGGGTAAAGGCTGTAACCATCATTAGTATACCAGCAAAAGTACCCTTAGTACTTTGATTATTTACCGATTACCCTTGGTGATGTCCGTCCCATTTGCTTTTTACCCACATGCAGGACATCGACAACGAGGTGTCCTAAGGCAGGGTGAATTTGTGGATGCACATGCTCCATGATAGGCGGGTGAGTTACTTCTCCAGCATCCCGCTTTGACCGGTTGGTTTGACAACTCTCCACTTCTGTGACCCTGATACCAGTCATCAGGATTTTTTAACCCTTTTAAACTTTAATTCCTTTTGCACTGGAGAGGTAATTCCTTTCCTTTCCTGCTGACAGTTGTTTTAGATGAAGTGAGCACATTTTGGATGACACCAGTATACCATGTTTATGTCATCCTCTACAGATTTCTACAAGGCGGAACCCGGCACACTGTAGACTAGATTAACTAAATGGACATCTAGTAGTGTAGATAGTTTCACTTGGTCCTGAAGAAATGCTGAGTATCGCTTTGAACACAATAGCATGAAACATGTCGACCATTATTTGTTAGAGTAGGTTCTTGCTTTCATGGACCTTCACGCCTGAAAGCAACCCCACTCTCCTTGTTTTTAGTGAGGTGGGTTACCACTGTATAAAAATTTCTCTGTGGACTATCCAACCTCTTTTGAAATCACTTACACACATCTACACCCTTCACTATCATTCCCTAGGGCCGTCACACCCACAGCACCATACGGCATGAACAAAAGATCCCCGCCAAAGAGCCCCTTTATGGGTGCCCGTCGGGTATTGCACCACCGACCCGACGACGGGCGAGCCCATGTGATGAAGCATGACACCTAGCTTGCTGGGTGTGTGAGGTCTCTAGTTCCAAAGAGGAGGATCCCCCTCCTGTGTGCCTTCACTCACTTTCATTTCTCAACTGTCTTGTTTTAGTTGTGATCCAGAGGGAACTGCGCACTCCTTCTTCTTTGACACTGTGCTACCAGGGCGCGTGCACTGGACCCCGTTAACAAAGCCCTACCTGTCCCTCTTGTTGTTTATAATGGAGATGAGAATTCCCAGCAAGGTCGTTCAGAGGGGAGATGGAGATGAAGTCTTTTGTCCCTGAGACTTCAGCAGGAGGCAAGCACAGTTCAAGCCCTTGGAGAATATTCTGTAAATGATGAAAGTCCTTAAAAAGTTCCTTCTCCTTTCCTTGGCAATGAAGCAACCACTGCAGGCCAACCCAGCAAACAGCATACTGGCAGAGGGGCAGTATAACTCCTGAAGTTTTCTTGGTTCTTCTCCTTGGCAAACGGTTTCTTGTTCCAGAAGTGATCTAATTTCTTGGGATCAGGGTCCCAATATTTATACTCCAAAATCCTTTGTTCTCTGAAGGCAGAGAGGCCTCTGCCTAGTCCAAACCAGTTCCTGAGCACTCTGTTTACATGACTCTCTCCTTCCTATCACTGTGCAGGGCAGAGACATCAGCTTCCCCACAGGAGGTGGAGCCAGCACAGGGGAGGGAAGGCACGGCTCTGGAGCACTTTGTTGGCATGATTTATTCTCTCCTTTCACAGTGCAGGGCAGAGACATCAGACAAGCCACAGGAGGTGGAGCCAGCATTGTAGAGGAAAGACCCAGCCCTATCCAGGTCCCAGGTGCAACTCCTCCTTCCCATCTAGATGCAGATCTCTCTATTCACCACCGGGCTGCCCCAGCCTGTCACCTGGAATCCCCCATCCCTGTCACTCACAAACCCAGACAAGGAATACACAACCTAGCAGAGGCAGGCCTGGACAGGTAGGCAAGAAAATACCTACTTTCTAAAAGTGGTATTTTCAAACACAGAATATTAAAATCAACTTTACTAAAATATGTATTTTATCATTCTGAGTTCAGGCATACTAAATTCGAATTTCTACCATGTTTCCCTGAGCCAGTTAGGATTATAAGAATGTAATAATCTAACTGCCCATTCCAGCCTATGGAGAACAGGTAGCCTTCGATAGTAAAAAACGAAAATGGCTGTAATTCACTATTAGGACATGCTACACACATCAGAGTATGTCCTACCTTATACTTACAATGCACCCTGCCCTTGGGCCTACCATAGGGGTGACTGATATGAAGCAAAGAGAAGGTTTAGGGACTGGCAAGTGGGTGCACTTGGCCAAGTCGACATGGCAGTGCTAGACTGCACACAGGCCTTGCAATGGCAGGCCTGAGAAACACTTTACAAGCTGCTTTTGTGGGTGGCACAACCAGTGCTTCAAGCCCACCAGCAGCATTTGATTTACAAGCCCTGGGCACACATGGGCATTGTACTAGGATCTGACGCGTAAATCAAATAACCCAATCATGGAATCACTAATTAATACATCAATTTAACAAAGGGAGCACTTGCACTGTGGCACTGATTAGCAGTGTGCGTAAACATATCTCCTAGGCAATCACAACAATATACAAATAATACTTAGAGGAGGACTCAAAACGAAACAAGGAACTATGGGCCAGATGTAGGTCGTCGGTAACGGCTGAAAATCGGTATTTTCGACCGTTACCGACCGGTATTCCAGAAATTGTATGTAGGGCCCTTAATTTTACAGAATCAGTAAATTTACCGATCGGTAAATTTACCGATTCTGTAAAATACCGAATCGGTATTTTTACCGATTCAGTAAATTTGAGATGTAGGTGGGACTCTTCTGAGTCCCACAAGCCTTACAAAATCGGTATTTTACCATCAAATCCAATTTGATGGTAAAATACCGATTCCGGTGTGCATGCACATGTGTGCATGCACACCTCTGCCATATGACAGGCAGACCTGCCCTTGGGGCATGTATGCCTGCCACATGGCACCCGAGCCTGTTTTGGGGGGGCCAGAGGGTGTCAAAGTGACACCCCCTGCACCCTTGCTAAAATCGGTAATTACCGATTCTGTAATTACAGAATCGGTATTGCCCATTGATTCCTTTGGGCTTCACAGCCCATAGGAATCAATAGGATATACCGATTCGGTATTTCCAGATTCGGTAAATACCGAATCTTAAAGATTCGGTATTTACACATCTGGAAATACCTACATCTCCCCCCTTCATATTTACCACTTCTTAAATACCGAATCGGTAAAATTCGGTATTTAAGAAGTGGTAAATAAGAATTACCTACATCGGGCCATATATGTATAACAAATGTATTATTTTATTCAGTGTCACAAATGTGTGTAATTAAAAATTCAGTTGAACTGAACAGTACTTCAATAAAACACAATTATCAATACAAATCAGTTGATCCGTGTAGAAAAAACACAACATATGAATTAAAAATATCCTTCATAAAGATAAAAAACACAGCAGTAAATATCGACGCGCATTTCGGCGTTACAAACGCCTTCTTCAGGAAATTACCACCAGTACACCTACAAAATTAAAAAATAAATTTCAAAATATAGAATACATCGGATTTTTACATTATAATTGATGGTCCTCATATTTTTCTAATACCTCATACCATTATATATAGAGCATGCGACAACTCATATACAGTTATATTAGAAAAAATACATAAACTAAAAACAACAGTATAATACAATTTATATAAAAAGTATAAAAAGTACAACAACCACATAGTCCTCATTTCTAAAGTACCTCCAACGCCTAATAAACATCTGTTTGTAGTCTTATTTTGAGTACAGAAAATTACATCACCGGAATTATAGCAAGCGAGGGGGATAAAATCTCAAAAACTATATGGACTAAAGCAGGTAGTCATATTACTGCTAACAACTTACTTTTTAGATTTCTTTTGTACATGCAAGACTTAGATGGTGTTGCAATGTTTATAGAATGATAAACTTCTGAAAAGTAAAAAAATACATTATATAACATTCTAAAGACTGCTACTTCTCATCTACTTAGAAATTACTATGTAATGTAACTTACTTAGATTGGTCTTGTAGAACTAGTCCCTTTCATGATATTGGAAACAAGGATCATGATATGTGAAAAATTTGTTTCATTAAAAAACTCCCTCCTTCGTTATGCTAAGGAAACAGACAGAATGGTTATTAATGGACAGAATGATTATTAATTTCCTTTTAGTCGATTAGAAAATTGCATAAAGCATGTAGGGATTTAGGGCTAAATTGTTAATTCCTAAAGGTTAGATGTATTGAAAAAACGGTCATTAATGCAACCCACGTCTCCTTTTGTTTAAAGGGTCCTAATTCTGAAAAATACATATGACCCTATCTAGTTATGGCAGGTTATAAATATACCTGACAGAGAGAGGGGTTTTTATTTTTTTTGCTATGGCGGGTGGGGGGCCAACACCGGCAACATAGGGATTGGGGGGGTCAAGCCAATAGAACGAGGAAGGGAAAATAGGGGAAGGCAAAACAAAAAGGACAAAGAATGGAGGGCTACATAGTAGCATGGGCTCAGGCCAACACATACACCGAACAGAGGCAGGGTGGAGGCAAGCCAACTCATACACCAAAGCGATTAAGGGTGGAGACAAGCCAACACATACACCCATCAGAGAGATGGAGGAAGAGTAGGGCAAGACAACACGAGCAACCAATGGTGTGAGGTCGGAGGCAAGCCAACATGGGCAACCAACAGAGGGAGGGAGGCTAGGGGATATCCGACACAGACAACCAACAGAGGGAAAATGGGTGCAAACCAGCATGGGCAACCAATGAAGGGAGGGTGGGAGGGTAGGGACAAGCCAACTCAGACAACGATTGGTAGCGAGAGGGTGGGGGCAAACAAACATGGACAAAGAATGGAAGGAGAATGTGGGCAAGCCAACACATGCAACAAATGGAGGAAGGGTGGGGGCAAGGCAATATGAACAACAAACTGAAGGGTGGAGGCAATCCAACACCTACAACAAAGTGAGGGAGGTAGGGTGTGGGCTAGCCAACACAGACAAGGGAACAAGGGAGAGTAGAGGCAAGCCAAAGGAGAATGAATGGAGAGTGGGAGGGAGAAAGTCAACACGGACAAAGAGGAACGGAGGGTGTGTTTGGGCAAGCAGAAGTACATCAGAGTAACACGGAGGGAGGAGAAGTACAGGAGTGAGGCAACTGAAAAAAAGACACACTGTGCTAAAGTGCTTAAATCCAAAGACAATAGTAGTGCCTAATAATTTGAGCAGCGGAAGTACACAAATAATGCGTGCATGCTCCAGACCAAGGACCTACACTCGAATAGGAAAGAAGCCTACAGCAGCTGAACAATAAGAAGCAAGCAAATGAGATTGACAACGATGCCAACCAATGGTACGCAGTGAGCAGTCTCTAAGCTCACTTATAGATGACAAAAGGTCTCGAAGAACTGCATACGCTGTCTAGGTAGGTCCTAACAAGCACTCTCTGTCCCCTAACTATACATATTTGCACATGCTTCCCTCAACTGTTAAATAGCCCCGCTTTCCACATACATGTTACAGAGGCTGCACGCTACACTAACAAACAGTGGGAAAGCTAATGTCCCTCCTCTGATCAGACGTTTGCATCTATGCTAGTACCACAGTCGTGCTGCTCTTTTTTACCTTCACACGCCGGACACATTTATATGTGACTAGTGCTGCATCCATTTCCTTGTTACCTGAACTTGAGCCTTTCTACTTTGTTGTGACAGTACATCGCATGTGTGTGCATCTGTTACATTACCTGGCACATGTGCATGGTTCATTATTTGCTGTGTAGCGTACCCTCACCTGCAGGCGTGTTTATCTGTGCTCTGCATGTATAAAGGATGGCATGTGTAAGAAGTATATATGCACGTCTATATACAAAGTGTTGCGTCTATTCGTGTAAAAAAGTTGTTGGGGGATTGATTTTAAGTGTGCAACCAGATTGTGTAAAGCCGCGCACTTTTGCTGCTATGATGCGAATGACGCTGTCTTCTGACCTGCGAGACCTTGAAGAGCACATGCGCTATTCAGAGGCAGCAATAAGTGGCTGACTCTGGCATACTAGGACTTTATGGGCCTTATTTATGAAGGCCTTGCGCCGCCGGTGCGTCACTTTTAACATGGGAAAAAGTGACGCACCAGCGGCGCAAGGCCTTCATAAATAAGGCCCTATGTGTTTCCAAGCATGTGGCGATGACGCAGTCAGGGCTGAGTCATTGCTGTACTTCTGAAACAGAGAGCAGCGAGCGGGCCCCAGGGAGAGCGCGGGCTCCGATTCTCCATAGGAACGCGGAAAGCTGCCCTGCCCCAGGCCAGCTGTGCCGAGAAGCTGTTCCCCGCTGATTACTGTACACCCATCCCCCCCTAGTCCCACCCCAGCCCCAGCCTGGACTCCTCCAGGCTAGCACTCAACTACTGACCTTTCACTTCATCTTCAATGCGCAGCATTTTCAAGATAAGAATGTATGCTTTGTTGGCTGGGAGGAGTTGGTTTGTGCGGGATGCTCTAGAAATTTGGATTAATTTCAGTTCTCAAGAGTTCACATGCAGCTTATTTTGTTGCCGTTTTATTTAGCAGGAACTCGACCCGACCTGGAGCGCTTTACATGAGCACCAGTTATGTGGCACAAGGACACATTAATTTTTGGTAGGCACAGGGAGATGACAAGTCTGCCGTTCTGGCTGTTATGCCACATCCGCTGATGGAGTTGTATGTCCAGATGGTGCTGCCTGGGAAAATGGGGAGATTCCAAATCAGCGAGTATCATTTATTCACAACACGCCCACCTAGCACTGAAGAGGGTAATGGAGCGTTCGCCAGATCCATGAACCAACCTTACCAGTCTTCCTATGCCCACTTTCCCTGCCATACCAACACACGAGGCGGTTGGTTCCTGCCAGGTGTGGATTTGGCATATAGAGCAAATAGAGGTGGTGGTCGAGCCAACACATTTACAGGGACAGTTGAGCCAGAGCTGAGCCAAGTGTTGTCTCCGGCTCTAAGAGACTGTGCAAATGCCGAGCCCTGAAAAATGCTGACATTGAAATTATGCAACAAACATCACCTGATAAATTGCCTTCAAAGTTCAAGAGAGTGTATTTCTTTAACACTCTGAAGTGTTATACCGTAGTACATCAGATTATTTGAAAAGCATTTTATTAAAGCGGGAGCTTTTAAACACGAACCGAGAAACATTCCAGCTCCCACCCTGACGACAATGCTACTAGTGCATCATGAGGTAAGTCAAATGTCATGTAAGTGGTTTATGTGGCCCAGATTTTTATCATAGGTGGAGCAACTTTGAGACTATTACATCTAATTTTGCACAGCTCACACACTAAACTCAAGTATTTGAAGGTGCACTCATATGTTATAATGAATAAAAAGGATAATCGGTGAAATAAAGTATTTGCGGAGGGTCACAGTTTGGACAAGTGAAGAAGCTGAGATTGATCCCAGCTTTTCCGGTTTCCAACTGTGCCATTCAGCTACTCTATTGCTGTCTCTGTCATCAGAGGTTAATAATTTGTCCTTAATTCTTAGAGGATCACATTAGAGCTTGGGTGACAAGCAGAACCTGCCTTTTATTTTGGGAAGTTTTACCTTTCCCAAGCAGTGCCTAATTTGAGCCAGTGGATTCCGGTGCTCAGCACCAGCACTTAATTGTCAACACCGCTGCTTGTGATAGTATGCCACAAGGTGGCGGTGTCCGGCTAATGTAGAGATGACCACATCAAAATGTTATTATTAATTCATTATACATTAAAAATGCTTATTACCTGTCGCCCAAGCCATCCGTATAGGCCTGAAATAGTCTGAATTGTCATACTTGTAGTAGTGTGATGGTTAGTAGTTGTGTTTTTACTCTAGTTGGCAGCATGGAAGCGGCAATGTGTGATGTAAACTGCAGTGGTCTCCTGACAAGAGTCGTGGCACATAATGTTTTACAAATTAAGCATTGTTCCAAAGGACATAACTGCACTTTACAAGTTAAATGTTCTCATTATCTGGCACAGGGACATTTGACGAAATACACAGGATGCTTGAGCCAAGACCTGGATTCAAACCAGAATCTCGATGATACATGGTCGGCAGCTGTAGTCACCATGTCACTATGAAAGAACAACTCGTTTTGAGCTTGAGGTTCCCAGATGACCTTGAGGTGAGCCAGAGCCAGGGACCTGGCCTGAGCTTTCAGTGGTTTGCCCACCTCCAGTAATCAAGAGCTAGAATTTCTGACTAAAATCGAAACGCAAAGAAGAACAAACATCTCAGACTCTCGAGGGAAGTGAATTTCTACCTCTATGGTCAAGACTAAGTGAGATCTATCTCCCTTGACACCCTTTTCCTAGGTCTTAAAATGATAGCACATTGAAGTCACCTGTGCAGTATATACAGCACTCTAAATATCAGAAAAACATGACACAGCTAAACAAAGCATAATAATGTAACTTTGTACAGTCTAACAAAACACAACATACCACAACCCAACAGAATATCTGACAACAGAAGAACACAACATAAAATAACATAGCATAACACAAAGTAGTTTAACATAGTATAACAGCGTGATAACACATAGTGCCAATATCGGCCCACTCACCAGCCCTCTCGCAGCAACATGCATGTCGCATAAATAAGCAGACAAGACAACTTTTTTGTTGGAGAAAAATTGCTGCAGGTTTATTAGCATACACAAATGCCAACAAGGTGGGTTATCTTACAGACGATCCAAAGGCAAGCCGCCCCTCATGGCCTACCACCTGATGGGCCAATTTGCATTGTGGCCTTAGCCAATCGGTGCTTAGCGGTTGTGGTGAGGGGATAGCCCCTCCCAATTCCGGTGAACCATTGGTCCACCCTCTTGCTCATGCCCCCCCTACGAAGGGCAGAGCGTTCAAGCGACCCCCGGTTGACAGGTTTCCAACCGCCCGTAGGATAGCGGGACGCCGTAGCACCCCAGGGTCCACCGCACAGACTTCCTGGGGATATAGGCCTCAGCATCCATTGTGCTCCTGAAGAGGGTACTCCCAGGTACCTTTCCGCCTCTGGATTGCCCTGTAACTCCGCCTGCAACACAAATGAGAAAAGATTAGAAGACATTTCCCCCCACCCTGAAAGCGCCGGGTATGCGGTAGGGAGGGAAACAGCATCAGGGTGAGGGGACAGCGGACAAAGAGGTCGCTAGGTGGGTGGGGGAGAAATATATACTCTCTCCCGCCCACACCAGGCCGGAAGTGACGAGGGACCCTTGCAGGGATCACATTGCACTGGGCTGCCCCGTGTGCCATCTTGTGGCACTATGGGGGCCGCCCTCTTACTAGTGTCCCCTGCGGGGACGTGTCGGTCGTCCTGCATAGTGCCAATATCGGCCCACTCACCAGCCCTCTCGCAGCAACATGCATGTCGCATAAATAAGCAGACAAGACAACTTTTTTGTTGGAGAAAAATTGATGCAGGTTTATTAGCATACACAAATGCCAACAAGGTGGGTTATCTTACAGACGATCCAAAGGCAAGCCGCCCCTAACGGCCTACCACCTGATGGGCCAATTTGCATCGTGGCCTGAGCCAATCGGTGCTTAGCGGTTGTGGTGAGGAGATAGCCCCTCCCAATTCTGGTGAACCATTGGTCCACCCTCTTGCTCACGCCCCCCTCCTACGAGGGGCGGAGCGTTCAAGCGACCCCCGGTTGTACAGGTTTCCAACCGCCCGTTGGATAGCGGGGCGCCGTCGCACCCCAGGGTCCACCGCACAGACTTCCTGGGGATATTAGGTCTCAGCATCCATTGTGCTCCGAAGAGGGTATTCCTGGGTACCTTTCCGCCTCTGGATCGCCCTGTAACTCCGCCATAGCCCTGGGTGTGGCGACCGTCGCAACCAGGGCCCCCCACCAAGGCCGGCATTCCTCCTAGCTGTTCCTTACCTGCTATAACTAGGGCCTCTTCCCTATCCAGCAAAAACAGGTCCATGCAAAAGTGGACCGCTGACCCAGTCGTCCTGAAACACCCTGGGAATTCGGCGTGAAGCACACATGTCAATAAAGCCAAATCTCTGCCCAAAATTTTAAGCATGGCGCAGAAAACCTCTTGCGAGCCAGCTGCTTCGCTTGTCCCCGACAGAGCACCATGCCACGGGAGCTAAGGATATGAAATCCGACCACTAAGCTCACCTGTCACCAACGGGTGGCCAATTCCCTTGTGGTCTTCTTCTAGGGTGCATGCTTTGCCCCATAGCCCAGACAAGTTAACAATACTTCTCCATAGCTCCCCGGCGACACAGCATGGTGTCACAACATGATGGAGGGAATGGGAGTGTGTTGCCTGAGGATAGGCACTGAATGTTCCATAAAGGGCCTACCCTGCTTGCTGACCCTACGACCGGACACAGATTCCCGGTCCCTGCTAGCAACCTGTGTGTGCCTTGATACTTCCACCAGAATGGTGTCGGGCTACCAGATTCTGTGTCACCTGCTTCGCTGTAATCCCTTTGGGGGCTCCGCTTGGACCCATCTGTGTCCCAGCAAATACTGCGTCACGCACTAGGCCCCTAATGCCCTTCTCCGTCCCTCAAAGACAACTGACAGCCTGATGCCCCCTCGCATCTTTGGTTATTGGCATTGGGCCCCGCACACCCAGTCAGTGTTTGTAACATACTTTTACCTAAAAGTTACCAGTTAATGTGAGTGGCTAGTCCTGTCCTGTCAAGGCTTGTTAAAGGCCATTCCCACCTTGAAGGGACTGTCGTGCCATGGGATGTGTGACATGTGCACGGGTGTCCCAGTGTACCAGCCGAGTAAGAGGGGGAACTACCAGAACGAAACTTGACCCATCATGAGCAGTGGGAACGCCAACGGGTCTTATAGACTGTCTTGGCTGATCTCGAGGATCCATCTCTTAGTGCATGCCTGCCCCCATAACATATTACATTAGTTGGGCAGCCCACCGCTGGCCGTCAGCTTCTCCATCAAGCGTATAAGGCCAGTTTGAGTTTTTGCTCAGGCAACATCCCATATAACACTGTGTAGAGGAACTCCTCATGTATGAAACTTGTAAAAGTCTTCCCCCTGTGCCTGGCCTTCGTTGGACCCTATGAAGCTTTTTAACAAGCAGCCTATACAACTGTATATATATGCTGTGCTACTAGGGGAACTAATACTTCCTCACTCTTACTTCCTGGCATGTGAACACTGCAAAAGGAATCCCGACTTTCGTACCTGAATAACAACTAAATAGATACTGTCTAGGTGAAAAGCTTACCCAAGCACCTAGCCAAGGGCCCTCCACTGGGTGTCAACCCCTGTTGTAGAACTTTAGACTGTGGAAATTGCCTGCCCCTTGCGGACCCTTCACGTAAAAACAGCCAAAGCAATCACCTACATAGCCGCATATGTGCCAACATGTGTCCCACAATATTAAACAAGTAGAGGCTATAATGATCAGCCTGAACCACAGTGGAGCCAGAGCTGAGAGGTCTTAGTGGGATCAGACTGGAGGAGGTATGTGGGGCTAATGCAGGCCCAAAATTCTGTGCAAATTGGCAATGCATCACCATAGTGCCAATTTGCCAGAGTATATAAAACTGGCAATGCTGTAGTACAACTATGTGAGTGTCTCGGCGTGGGTCGGAATGTATGAGTTAAATGTGTGGCTCATGCAGGCCCGTCTAATCTGCAGGGCTACCCATCTTGACAAGTGATGTGCTGAATATTGCCTGGTATATAGCTGCTATGCCATCGCCTCCCTATATTTCTTACAAAAGGAGCACTACACTTCCAACAGCCCATCTGTTGACATAGTCAATGCTGCTTAGTTGCACAAGATAAAGAGGCCACAATTAAAGCTTTCTTGCATAGCCAACCACGAACTAGCCACCCTTTTTCAGAGCTACACAGGTTCAACTGCTATGTGTGACATTTCCATAAGTTCAGTGCACAAAGCGTGACATTGGTTTTTTCCCCTGCAGTTTGTATAAAGACTGTTATTACCTGCCCCCTCTGGGCCCTACAAGTAAAACCCAGCCAAAACAATTGCAGGCTGTAGGAAGGTAGATCCCTGACTATGGTTGCCCCCAACTTTTTGCCTGGTGTTTTGCTGGTTTTCTGACTTAGTTGACCTGGGACCCTGCTATTCAGTGCCCCAGGCCTACTGCTCTCTCTGTAAAATGGATTCCATGTACCTTAGGTACATATCTAATTGGATACTGAGTCACCTTATCAGTCCCTGTAAAGTGTACCTTAGGTACCCAGGGCATAGGTGTACCCAGGGCCTACCAGGGGCTGCAGCATGTATTATGCCACCCCTGGCTGGCCATCCAAATGTGACACAACTGGCTGCACGACAGCTGGGGCAAGGTGGTGTAATCACCCTTTGCTTTAGATATAGTATACCTATATCTAACCCTAAAAAATTGACACACAGATCTCCTATCAGTCACTCCTATGGCAGGCCTTGACAATCCTGAAGGCAGAGTGCTTGGAATCGTGTGAGATAGTGCTCTGGCATGAGCTGAGCCTGTCTGCGGCTTTCGGGAACCATCCCTTAGCCGTTTCCATGATATCGCATACCATATACTCTTAAGTGCATTATAATCCTCGCGGTTATATGCCAACTTTGGTATCGCTTTATCAAAACATGTCGAGTAAGGTGTCATACGAATTGGAATACTAACCCCTCGCCAATTCTGGCGACGGGGTTAGCATTCCACCCTTCTAGAGGGACACGACATGTATGTAACCTGTAACCCCGGTTAAAGTCAGACATAGCCTCAGCTCCACAAGATGGATGCTGCCACCGAGACACAAGTCTGCCCTCCTGCTGCTGGGAGTCCTCCCAGCACAGGAGGCAAGGACAAAGGGTTTCCTGCCAGGGGCGGTGCCAGCACCGTCCCAGACAGGGTTTTGTGTATTCTAGGTAGGCAGGGCTTTAGAGGAAGGTGACTGCAAGTGGCACCCCGGTGCTCACTATGCATAGGCCGGCTGGAACCAGTTCCAGGGGCACTCCAGCCCCTGACCTGGGGAAAGCCCGCCAAAGGAGAGGGGTGTAACCACCCCCCTCCTGGTCCCACCCATAGGGCAGGACCTAGTCGCGTGCCAGCCCCCTTTTTCAGGATAAAGGTAGGAACTGGCCCCCGTCCAAATCAGATCATCTTTGAATCCTGAAACTACTTTCCACGAAAGGAACTCAAGACTTCTTCCCAAGATTCTCCCTTGTGACTAAGGAGTAGTCACCCTGCAGCAGCAGGCACCAACCAAGCATCGCGGTTTGTTGCCAGTCTCTCCTTCGGATCAAGACTGCTCCAGCACGACGAGAACCGGCTTCCCTGGCACCTCTGACCTCAACCTACATCATCAGCCCAGCTGTGATCCGTGGGTGTGACGAGACCTCGAGGGACCGGCCATCTTCAGAACTGCACGACGCTTGTCCAGCACGACCACCGAGTGACCCTCGACCGAGTGCTTTGGGGTAAGAGAAGCCCCGACCCTGAGCAGCTCCAGCACCGAAGTTCAGCCCCCTGCATCCACGAGATCTGCGTGGGGCCCTTCTGCTCTTTGCTGCCAATCGCGTTGTCCCGGTCGCTTGCCCGTTGGCTAGTGGCCCTCTCACGACGCTCCACGATGACAAACACTGCTGGTCTGGTTGCTCCAGACTAGCCCTTGCTCCCCTCCAAAAGAGGAGCACCCTGGACCCTCCTGGTCCACTCAAGACGCCATTTTAGGTCCACCGCGTGGGCCTTGCATTTGCCAAGACTTGTTGCCCAATCCTGGGTCCAGCGAAGTCGACAGCAAGAACCTTCGTGGGACAGCTCGCACCTCCATCCTGGTCGCTGACAACGCCTCCTGGTCCGAGAGACTGCAGAGCCCAGCAGCGCCCACTCACCTGGCTGAGGTGACTTCGTCCGGTGCCATCCTGGTGCCCACTCAAATCACTGGCTAGTGATTCAGAACTTGGTCCCCTCTGCTTACAGGTTTCTTCTTCCCTGATCCAGGCTTGGATCACTCCGAACTTTCTTCACTGGCCGCCTGCCAGCAACTCTTTCTTCAGGCTCCTGGTTCTTCAACGTGGGTTTCCGACGCAACTTCAACCCTATGCAGCCGCAGCCCCTGGGCTAGGTAAACCAAGTACTCCGGTGCTTCAGCATAGTCCAACACCCTAAGTGTTCGGATCCACCCCCGTTTTCGACCCACCTAGTCGGGTTCGCCCGAGAACAGTAACTTTGTGACTACTAGCCTCCATAGACTTTTTCCCGCCTTACGCGTGAGAGTTCCCACTCTGCACACGACGTCCACAGGCCTCCTGCAACTAATCTAAGTGTTTAGCATTGTAGGACTAGCGTTTCTAAAGTCTATGAGAATAGTTACTTACCTGCTAGTAATTCGCATTCCACTTTTGTAATATATGGTTTTTCGTGCCCCTCGGGCATTTGTGTAAACTGTGCGACTTAAAGTATTTTCTTAAGAGTTTTGTATTGTGCTTAGCTCCCTGACTCATAAAGAGCTCAGGGTAGACTTGTTAGAAATAAATATACATTTATTTTCATAACAACTTGTGTGGTGTCCTTTCACTTGGTGTTCAAGGGGTAATGTGATGGTAAAACAGCTGGCTTAACACGCCCTCTAGAGTCTTAGCCTTAGACTGCTCGTATCCATGCTACTAGGATAGCTGGTCTATAAGGTTGACTTACAACCAATCATCAATAAGGGTTGTTTGGACTGATACATAGTGATCACTAGAATAGTGAGCACTGCATATCAGGCCAACTTCTCACATTGGTGAGCAGCGGGTGGGATTTGAGCTTGCTGTTGTTTTACCACACATATCCTAAGAATATCATTTGAAAGATCACATAAGTACTAAGGTACATATAACTAAGCTTAGAATACTCTGAGTTCTACTGAACCAGCTGTTGTAGCTCCTAGGGCCTAGCACACCCTAAACTACAACTCTAGCAAGGGATCAGTAGGTAAACATATAGTGTAGGTAAGTGCACCACTTACACCTCACTAGAAAAGCATGTCTACCCATGGAGAGTCTACTGAGACTCCCCTTGTGGATCTTGACCCCCCACAGGTCAAATCAAGATATGCAGCTCTCAGTTTCCAGGAGATGAGACAAGTGTGTACCTCCAGGAAACTGAAACAGGGGTCTAACCCCACCATTCCCTTTCTGATAGGTCTCTTAGAGACATATGATGCGAGAAAGATTTCTCAGCTAGATGGGAATATGCCAGCCTTAGAGGGTACCACTGGGGATCCAGACCTCCACAACACTGTAAATGCAGTTGAGGAGGAGGATCTTGAGGAACTCTCTGAGGGTGAGGCAAACAAGGGTCCTGAGTTAGTCAGCAGACTCACTAGGGCCAACTTAGACCTACTTGGGCAAGGATCTGGGGGACCCCCAGTACTGACCCTGATGAGGCCTAACCTTGGAGTTAGGAGAGATAGATCTCTTTCTAGGGACTCCATTAGATCTCGGCACTCTAATGCCTCTTCTCAGAGGAGAAGGAACTCTCCACAGAGGAGATTGACTTCCCCTCAGAGAAGAGAGCATGAAGCAAGGATGAGACAAGCTAAACTGAGGATTGAAAGGGAAGAACTTGCCCTGGCCAAAGAGAAGCTTGCCTTTGCTAGAGAGCAGCAGATGAGTGGGACAGTTCCCACTGGTGGCAGCAATCTCCCAAGAGATAAAGAGAAGGGTTTAGATACTAAACACCTGACAAAGATAGTGCCCCCCTTTAAGCAAGGGGATGACATCCAGAAATGGATGGCTGCTCTGGAGAGGGCCTGCACTGTGCAGTGCATTCCCCAGAGTCAGTGGGCAGCTATACTGTGGCTCTCCTTTGATGGCAAAGGTAGAGATAAGCTCCTCACTACTAGAGTTGAGGATGCTAACAATTACCAGGTCCTGAAAAATGCACTGGTTGATGGGTTTGGCTTAACCACTGAGCAGTACAGGTTGCTGTTCAGAGACACCCAGAAAACTCAGTCTCAGGACTGGTCTGACTTTGTTGATTGTGCCACTAAGGCTTTGGAAGGCTGGCTACTGGGTAGCAAGGTTACTGACTTCACAGGATTGTATAATCTTATTATGAGAGAGCAAGTCTTAAATAATTGTCAGAACCAGTTATTACACCAGCACCTGGTAGACTCTGATCTGACCTCTCCACAAGAATTGGGTAAGAGGGCAGACAAATGGGTCAGAACCAGGATTAGGCCCAAGAACCAAGGTGGTGACCAGAAAAAGGAATCAACCAAGCCTCAAGAGAAGGGTGGGAATAAATCTCCAGATCAAACCACATCAGGGCCCCAAAAATCCTCTGAGGGGGGTGGGTCCCAGAATCCTTCTAATAACCAGAAGAAACCTTATTGTTATCCCTGTAAACAGGTGGGTCATTTGAAAACTGACAGCAGTTGCCCAAAGAATAACAATAAGGAGAACATACCCCCAAGTAATATTCCCAAACCTCCTGTTACTATTAGTAGTAATCCCCCCAGGTGGTGGGAGTGCCCCCAAGAATTTGGGTGCATTTACTTTGGGAGTTCCTGGGGACTCTGGCCTAACCAGGTCCCCAAACTTAGATACTCTTGTCTGTGAGACTGGCATGGGGTTTGCCAACTTCACAACTTGTCCCAACACTTTGAGGAAGTACAGACAGGAGCCCCTCATCAATGGTATAAAAGTTGAGGCCTATAGAGATACAGGGGCTAGCATCACTATGGTGACTGGGAGTCTAGTCCCCTCAAGGCAACTTTTACCTGGTGCCACATACCAGGTGACCAATATTGATGGAGTACAGAGAGATCATCCCATGGCATTGGTCAATCTCAGCTGGGGAGGTGTCACTGGCCACAAGAAAGTGGCAGTGTCACCAAACTTGCCTGTAGATTGCCTACTGGGGAATGATTTAGAGCTCTCAGCCTGGGCTGAGGTAGAGCAAGAAATCCATTTCAAAATGGTAAACCTCCATGGTAAGGTTAGTGGGGCAGTGATAGCCACAGCCCCAGTCCAAGATGTCCTCCCTGAACAGGTCAGGAGGGCTGTGCCAGGCACAGCCCAATCTCAGACAACTTCCTTCCCAGAACAGTTTGTCAAGGCTGTGATGGTCACAGCCCACACCCAAACTGAGCCCCCTCCTGAAAAGGTTGGGAGAGTTGTGATGGCCACAGCTCAAACTCAGACAGATGATAGTGTTGTGAAGCCTGAAACTATGGATCACTCCACTCAGACAGAGAGCATTGAGGAGGAAGAGAAATCTCCCTCCCACCAGACTTTAGGAAAGGGTCAGCCTCCTCAGGGAACTGATCTGACCCCTTGTGAAGAAACTGCCACAGAGGTAGTCAGGCCTAGCCTGGCAGAACCCCTGATGTCAGTGGACCCTTCCAAGGTGGGACCCAGTCTGGAGCAGGTAACCTGCCCCTCTCTACGCTGCCTCAGTCAGCCCAGGGCTGTAGAGGTCAGGGAGGCCAGTGTTGGACCCCAAAGGGCCCCCTGTCCAAAAGAACCCTCCAATCAGCAGATTAAGGGCACTGAAGCTAGCAGTCCTAGCCAAGTGAAAATAAAACAAACTCCTGAGGGATCCCCCTTAAATTTAGTTAGGGACCTCCCACAGATGGACACTGTTGGGCACAGCCAGACCTGGGACCTAAGGGCCCCAAACCTGACCTGTCCCTCCAGTAAGCCAAACAGAGGGACCCAACCTCCAGCTGTAGGTAGCCAGAGGTTGACCCTGAGAGCCCAAAACAACTCAGTCTTGGAAAGAAAGGCCTCTATCGTGGAAAATGATTGGAGGAAGCTGAGCCCAAAATTAGTGGAGCCTCACTTCAGTACTCCATTTCAGCACCAGCCTTTTCCTTTGCCAAAACACACCACAGGTAGAGATTCCCTATGGTGGAGACCCTCAGATACCCTTAGGGTGAGGGATTGCTTAGTGGACCATGAGATAGGGGGTAACCATGCCCGTGCTGGTACTTCCTTATATGGCCACTCAGGCAATATAGGCTTACCTGGCAAGGATAGCCTTATCTCCTTACGTTTGGGGGGGGGGTTATGTAGGAAGGTAGATCCCTGACTATGGTTGCCCCCAACTTTTTGCCTGGTGTTTTGCTGGTTTTCTGACTTAGTTGACCTGGGACCCTGCTATTCAGGGCCCCAGGCCTACTGCTCTCTCTGTAAAATGGATTCCATGTACCTTAGGTACATATCTAATTGGATACTGAGTCACCTTATCAGTCCCTGTAAAGTGTACCTTAGGTACCCAGGGCATAGGTGTACCCAGGGCCTACCAGGGGCTGCAGCATGTATTATGCCACCCCTGGCTGGCCATCCAAATGTGACACAACTGGCTGCACGACAGCTGGGGCAAGGTGGTGTAATCACCCTTTGCTTTAGATATAGTATACCTATATCTAACCCTAAAAAATGGACACACAGATCTCCTATCAGTCACTCCTATGGCAGGCCTTGACAATCCTGAAGGCAGAGTGCTTGGAATCGTGTGAGATAGTGCTCTGGCATGAGCTGAGCCTGTCTGCGGCTTTCGGGAACCATCCCTTAGCCGGTTCCATGATATCGCATACCATATACTCTTAAGTGCATTATAATCCTCGCGGTTATATGCCAACTTTGGTATCGCTTTATCAAAACATGTCGAGTAAGGTGTCATACGAATTGGAATACTAACCCCTCGCCAATTCTGGCGACGGGGTTAGCATTCCACCCTTCTAGAGGGACACGACATGTATGTAACCTGTAACCCCGGTTAAAGTCAGACATAGCCTCAGCTCCACAAGATGGATGCTGCCACCGAGACACAAGTCTGCCCTCCTGCTGCTGGGAGTCCTCCCAGCACAGGAGGCAAGGACAAAGGGTTTCCTGCCAGGGGCGGTGCCAGCACCGTCCCAGACAGGGTTTTGTGTATTCTAGGTAGGCAGGGCTTTAGAGGAAGGTGACTGCAAGTGGCACCCCGGTGCTCACTATGCATAGGCCGGCTGGAACCAGTTCCAGGGGCACTCCAGCCCCTGACCTGGGGAAAGCCCGCCAAAGGAGAGGGGTGTAACCACCCCCCTCCTGGTCCCACCCATAGGGCAGGACCTAGTCGCGTGCCAGCCCCCTTTTTCAGGATAAAGGTAGGAACTGGCCCCCTTCCAAATCAGATCATCTTTGAATCCTGAAACTACTTTCCACGAAAGGAACTCAAGACTTCTTCCTAAGATTCTCCCTTGTGACTAAGGAGTAGTCACCCTGCAGCAGCAGGCACCAACCAAGCATCGCGGTTTGTTGCCAGTCTCTCCTTCGGATCAAGACTGCTCCAGCACGACGAGAACCGGCTTCCCTGGCACCTCTGACCTCAACCTACATCATCAGCCCAGCTGTGATCCGTGGGTGTGACGAGACCTCGAGGGACCGGCCATCTTCAGAACTGCACGACGCTTGTCCAGCACGACCACCGAGTGACCCTCGACCGAGTGCTTTGGGGTAAGAGAAGCCCCGACCCTGAGCAGCTCCAGCACCGAAGTTCAGCCCCCCTGCATCCACGAGATCTGCGTGGGGCCCTTCTGCTCTTTGCTGCCAACCGCGTTGTCCCGGTCGCTTGCCCGTTGGCTAGTGGCCCTCTCACGACGCTCCACGACGACAAACACTGCTGGTCTGGTTGCTCCAGACTAGCCCTTGCTCCCCTCCAAAAGAGGAGCACCCTGGACCCTCCTGGTCCACTCAAGACGCCATTTTAGGTCCACCGCGTGGGCCTTGCATTTGCCAAGACTTGTTGCCCAATCCTGGGTCCAGCGACGTCGACAGCAAGAACCTTCGTGGGACAGCTCGCACCTCCATCCTGGTCGCCGACAACGCCTCCTGGTCCGAGAGACTGCAGAGCCCAGCAGCGCCCACTCACCTGGCTGAGGTGACTTCGTCCGGTGCCATCCTGGTGCCCACTCAAATCACTGGCTAGTGATTCAGAACTTGGTCCCCTCTGATTACAGGTTTCTTCTTCCCTGATCCAGGCTTGGATCACTCCGAACTTTCTTCACTGGCCGCCTGCCAGCAACTCTTTCTTCAGGCTCCTGGTTCTTTAACGTGGGTTTCCGACGCAACTTCAACCCTATGCAGCCGCAGCCCCTGGGCTAGGTAAACCAAGTACTCCGGTGCTTCAGCATAGTCCAACACCCTAAGTGTTCGGATCCACCCCCGTTTTCGACCCACCTAGTCGGGTTCGCCCGAGAACAGTAACTTTGTGACTACTAGCCTCCATAGACTTTTTCCCGCCTTACGCGTGAGAGTTCCCACTCTGCACACGACGTCCACAGGCCTCCTGCAACTAATCTAAGTGTTTAGCATTGTAGGACTAGCGTTTCTAAAGTCTATGAGAATAGTTACTTACCTGCTAGTAATTCGCATTCCACTTTTGTAATATATGGTTTTTCGTGCCCCTCGGGCATTTGTGTAAACTGTGCGACTTAAAGTATTTTCTTAAGAGTTTTGTATTGTGCTTAGCTCCCTGACTCATAAAGAGCTCAGGGTAGACTTGTTAGAAATAAATATACATTTATTTTCATAACAACTTGTGTGGTGTCCTTTCACTTGGTGTTCAAGGGGTAATGTGATGGTAAAACAGCTGGCTTAACACGCCCTCTAGAGTCTTAGCCTTAGACTGCTCGTATCCATGCTACTAGGATAGCTGGTCTATAAGGTTGACTTACAACCAATCATCAATAAGGGTTGTTTGGACTGATACATAGTGATCACTAGAATAGTGAGCACTGCATATCAGGCCAACTTCTCACACAGGCCCACTTGCTAAGACACAACCCAAACTGGGTGTAACGTGCCAATAAGTGTCCAATTTAATCTGGGCACCAGAAATTAAACAAACCGATAAATCCACAGGCAAAGTCACCAATGATCTTGACTTACTCCGTGGCGTCGAGCGGTCCTCTCTGAAAGCCAGACAGTGCTGAAGATGACAATTGAGGGACGGTGCCGCACACCAGAAACAACCACCCTGTAAAATCGAGCACCGATGAACTTGCTTCTGCAAAAGCAGTGACGGCCCATAGCCGCACCTCCGGGAGTCCAGGCTTGACTCTCACATTGCAGGGTTAAAAGTTACCAGTATGACAAGTGTGTACCCCTCTGCTAAATAGGCGGGGAAAATCGTGAGGGCCCCTCCCCCCTTGTGCGACCCAGCTGGATGTCATGACATAAAAATATCATTAATTAGTGTGTCCAGGTATATTTTTGCCCAGCTAGTTAAAGGAGTTCAACAATAGCTGATTTGAACAATTCCAAAACTATTGACACAATACTACTAGCTGCACTTAGTAACGAAGCACTCCTACGATCCCTATCAAGAGGAGGCATGAGCGTCGCCTGCTAGAAACATGTGCATGAGACAATTTGTCACAATAATGCATGTAACTACCCTTACTACATGTCAAAAGAGCATGCCCCATAACACTAATGTGTGAAAGCTTTTACCCCGCCATCGTTGTGAGGCTCCCTGGTGCATCCGGTCGAAAGCAATAAAATATTTTGCTATCCAGGAGGTTGGAACAAAATTGCATGATTCAAGAAACCAAATTGTGTATAGCTGGGTCTTAATAAGGCAGGGGTAAAGATGATAGGGTCTCTCCCCTGCCACATTCGACATCGTGTTGCAAACAAGATCTAAAGTGGTGCTACAAGAAAGAAATAGTCATCCTGTAGTCCCAATGTAGCAAAGTCGAAAAAGTCAGAGGCAGTCACTGCATCCCCTGTGGGGAGACCCCTACCATCCCCTCAAGCTTAATTGCTGTGGTCCTTTCCCAGGTAACCCTACCTGCTGCCCGAAAGGGACCCTTGGTGTTGAACCACCCATGCCCTGGTTCGTTAGTAGCCCCCTGAAATGCTAGCCCTCCACCGAAATGTGCGAAGTGGGCATGCCTGTCTCCTGGAGGTACTGGTGGAGTATGTAATAGGCAGTTCTTGAGATATACCATGCCCTTACATACACATGCATGAGATTTGCACGCTGTAAACAGCAAGAGCATGCCCCAGTAACGGCCCCTTCTTTTGAGACACGAGGACATGCAACACCCACTATGGTGACCTACGCACAACCCCCGCTGTGCCCACAGCCCCACACACCCCAGTGTGTTATGGCCCTTATACCTGTTAATACTTCAGGTGGCCCCCAATGTGAGGAGGGTGGTTCTCCATTGTGGTTCCTGCATTTGAAGCAAAACCTCCAGTAAAATCCCTGACCCCCCTCAATAACAAATTAATTCACTGCACTGGGACAGGGGCCATCAATGCACCACGCAACCAAGGCCAAACTTGTTTGTCAGTTATGAGAACTAGGTCGACCACATACATTCTCGAAAGTATTTGGGTGAGGCAAATACGAAGTAATTGTTCCAATGCTAAGTCGAATGACCGATGCACGTTGTTTACTTTTCATCCCATAACCACTTCCGCCTCCCAGGCCTACAAAACTGACCTCAGCGTCTCTCCTTTAAAGACCCTTCCAAAATGTCAAGCCTTCTCTATTAACTGAAAGGAGACCTTTATGTAGAAAATTCTATTCTCCTTGACTATGGAAGTGTCCTCCCAGTGAGATCTTGTGGTTTGAGAGTCTGCTATTTACGAGGAATTCTCCTTCTTAGCCACTTCCTTTTTCCGCCACACCTTGTTCCTGCCAATCATAGTAACGGTACTGGACCAAGCCTTTTTTCTGAACTGTTAAATGTCCGGAACCAGAGAATCATACCTGCCCTGCACTCTGTGACAAGCTAACCAGAATATATACCAAGCGCAAGGCAGCAGGAGTGTACAGTCCGCCACTAGGAACGTGGCCCCTTCAGAGCATACAATCAGACACACCAGGCATCACCAAACAACAGATATGGAGCTACGTCCTCATACGATGACCACAAATTGGTCATGAACAGAACGCTTTATCGCCGTTGTGCGGTAACTAGGGCTGTTCCACCTAGCAAGGATGCTGCGCCCCATGAAATTTGGCAGCCAAAGGGTGTCCGTGAAAAGCCCACAAACATATCCGGTGCTACTGCATGTCCCAGAACCTGCGCAACTCAGTGCCCCAAATAAATTACATCCACCTACGGGAAAACATATAAACGACACGTGAAAAGCAGTTGGCCAGTGGGCACAGGTTATTAATCAAAAGCATCCAGGACCCAAGTAAGGGCACTGCGACCAATGCTCCGGCCGCCTAAGCGAGGATAGAACAATCGCAAAAACGTGGGCAGTGCCATCTATTGGTCTAAATGCTTCGCTGCACATGTATACATGAACGATCAGGGTATAAGGGCTCTTCTGTAAACTTCCTTCACCACGATTTCTGAACATTCTCCTCACCCGGCGAAAGCCGATCCTACATGCTGTCCGTGAACCTTAACCTGTGTCACGTGCCACGTGGGCCACTACCCCCTCAATCTGATGTGAGGCACTGGGCCCCCGGACCTGGCCCGCCCGGTCCTTGCTGACTCGGGATATAGAACTCTAGAACACACCAACATTTACCGCGTGAAAGTAAAACTGAAATATTGTCCACAAGCATGGATTGAAAGATTGCATCTCCGCGACGGGACACATTGGTCACTCCAGTTGTCTGGACTAGAAGGCATTTGGGGCACACCTGTAGGTGGGGGGGGGGGAAGCACTGAAACAGACACCAACTTAGTGTGTTAAAGGCCGCTTTATTTGGAATCAGGTGCACCTACACAAACAAACCCCACCTGGCCTGTGCCGAACAAAACTAGTACTCTCTAAATAATAACCGCCTAACAGCCCCCCTCCACCCCCACCCCTAATTGTATCCCCAACATTGCAACAAAGTATCCACATCCGCTCAGCAACCTACCCCCAACTGCAAATGACCTTAGTGACCTTCCTGACCTCCGCTCCCCAACTGCCCCTACAGCCCCAGGCCTCCTGTGAATCCCCCCTTTTCTCATAGGGAAACGCCACTCGGAAGTCGTGTACGACTTCCGACCCCCCCCTTAGGACTCCTGCCTCCTAGGATACCTGAGTACCCCCAGCGCTCTATCCAGTGCCTCCTTCAACTGCACTACGTACAGTTCCATGCCATATCTAGAAAGGTGTACCCCATCCTCCCTGAAAAAATACACCGCTCCATATCGCAAGTCAGGATGAACCATTCTCCCCACCCCTTCCTTGTCACAGAAATCCCCCATCACCCGATTAATCTTCCGCCGGGCCCTGTCTATCGCGCCCGGGCGCTCAGCTCCCCTCCACACCCGCCTGGGGATCAATTCGGACCAGATCACATGGCACCCCGCCCAACGTTGCTTGATCTCCCTCAGGTCCCTCATCATCTGTTTTACCACCGCCAGCCCCTTGCACTGCACCAAGTCATTCTCCCCTAAATGAATCACTACCACATCCGGACACACTCCTGCTTTCACCACCGTATTCAACATAGGCAACAACTCATGCCACCGCATACCCCCTTTGCCCTTCCAGTGACACCTATACAGTCCAGTATCTAATCCCAAATTCAATGCACGATGCTTGTCCCACTCCGCTTGCTCGGCCCGCTTGACAAACGAGTGGCCCACCAAATATAA
This sequence comes from Lissotriton helveticus, assembly GCF_964261635.1. Taxonomy (NCBI): domain Eukaryota; kingdom Metazoa; phylum Chordata; class Amphibia; order Caudata; family Salamandridae; genus Lissotriton; species Lissotriton helveticus. The sequence goes on from NC_136061.1 coordinate 1,308,269,168, forward strand.
ATTCAAAACTGCCACCTCCGGCCCCGCCACAGCACCTGCAAAGAAACACATATCAGGCTTCGAAATCACAAAGACGTCACCCCTTCTACCTCCCGCAGCCGCACGTACGTCCGGTAACAATCCGACTTCCACCGTCCCAGCCTCTGTATCTCCTCCTTCCCCCAACCCCTACGCGCCGCCTCCGTCGCCGCCCCGATCCTGAAGGAGTGGGTCCCAAAAGCCAAAGGGTCCTCGCCCAAGCCCCGCAGGGCGCGCCGCAAAACCCACAACGCCTGCGCCGCCGACACTCTGCCCCCACTACTCCGGCCAAAAACCTGCCCCGCTTCCCGGCTCCGGATCGCCATCAGCCGCCTACCCCACGCCGCGGGACAAACTACCTCCTGCACCCCCGGGCCCAAGACCACCCATGTCCCCACCCCCCTCTGATCAGTTTTGGAATGCCGCAGCCGCACCGCCACTTCCCGAGCGCGCAGGTCCACGTCCTCCCACCCCACTCCTGGCGCCCCCTTCGTCCCCAACAATTCAGACACTCGAAAAGCACCATAAAAAAGCCAGGACATTAACGTGGAGAAACGCACCACCTCGCCCTCATCTCTGCACACCTCCGGCAGCGCGCCAATGAGTTTTTCCAACAACGCCACCGTGACCGGACGCCGCAAGCGGACCGCCGCGCCCCTCTCCCTCGACCAACCCTCCAGCAGCCGGGCCCCCAGCTCCCCCGCCGACGGGACGTAGCCCCACCACAGCTTACCCATGAACGCAACAGCTGACAACTTGCCCGCGATGGTGACCCGCGACAAACCCTTCTCCATGAGCCCCAACATGTAACGAACCACCTGCTCCTCGCGCTGCCACCGGTCCCCTCGCCTTACCGCGCCAGACCGCAAGAATTCCTCCCAGGATTGCTCGTATGATCTCCACGTTGACGCTGCTACGGATCTCTTCACCAGCTGGAAGACCCGGGCTCGCCCACCGACCACATCTCTCCCGGCACCGGCGTCCTGACCTCCTCCGCCGCCGTGGCTAGCCCATGGAACCTCTCCCACTGCGAACGAGACAAAGCATCCGCAATGTCATTGTCCACACCCAGTACGTGCCGTGCCTGAAAGAGGATGTCATTCTCCAAGCAGCGCAACACAAACACCCTCATCAATTTCAACACTTGCGGGTCTCTGGCCGACTGCCTATTCACCACCTGCACGACCGCCATGTTGTCCACTCGAAACAACACGCGCTTGTGAGCCAGTTCCCCGGCCCACACCGTGACCGCCACCACCAACGGGAACAATTCCAAAAACGCAATGCTCCGGCCTCCAGCCTGCCAGTGTGCCGGCCACTGCTCCGCGCACCACCTGTGGTAAATAAATAAATAATACCCTATTTTTGAATGAATAAATGAATAACAGATAGCTCAATAAATAAGAGTCAAGATTCGAGGTAGTAGGAGTTTTGCAGGTTTAATACAGCATAAGGACAGGAACAGGATGACCTGCACGGGAATAGGATGGCAGCTGCCGGGGACAGGATCGGGAATGACGGCGTCCAACTTTTAATAACAATACATGAGCATATATACATAACGCAAACACATAGCATTACATTGCAATAGGCGTAGCAGTGGGTGGAGCAATAGGCGTGACGCATAGCAGTCGTGAAAGATAAGGGTGAAAAGAGGTGTAACAGGGCGTATACACAGACATGTGATGCAAACGTAACAGAATATGTCATGAATGGGGCGGAAACCATGGAGGGGGCTACCTAAGGAGCCGGGACCTCTAACCTGATGGTGCGCGCAAACTAGCAATGACGTATCACTAGGAGAAGCTGGGGGCTATGAACTCTGTGCTAGGAGCAGAGACTGAAGTCTGGAGAGTCAGGGCGACATGTACCTAAGCAGTATCTAGTATCTGATGTTTAGAGAACATGTTGATATAAACTAGAAGTCAGGAGGGGAAAGGCTAACTTGATTCTAAGACTGGAGCATGCATTATTCTACATGTCGTGCGTGATGAAGAATATTAAATGACCATTAATACAGTATTTCTCTAACGTGGAGACGTGAAGGCTAGACAATGACGGAAACTATCGATGCGATTCAGTAGCTTTAGGAATGTAGAGAAGGAGGACTGAACTGATAACTCGAATCATAACATACTCTTGGCAGACTCAGAGGCAGAGCCAGGGTGAGCCGGGCACTGCGAGGCAGGAAGTAAGTGAAGGGTCGAGGATACAGGTGGGGGCTGTATCGCTCCTCAGCGAGGGTTCAGGAGACAGAAGCCGGATCTGGTGTCCGGGCCCTTTTGAGGCCTAGAAACGGGGACTTTACAATAGAATAACGTGCACACTGAGAAGCGTGGCAACGTAGTTTTACATAGGCCTGATATTCGTAGTATTCACGAGAACTGGAACTGACATACTAGAGGTGGACACTACTGTAATTGCGTCTTGAATCGAACATGGGGAATACATATGCATATTTAATCATGCACACATAACATATGATGGATGACACGTAGGGACACAGAACATGGCAAAATTTACTTTTCCACATTCCCTCCTTGTCACTACGTTTCCATCAGGAAACATCAATATTCATGATACCATCTATCATTTCATACAGTATCATTTGCTCGTCTCGAATTATCCTGGAACGGGATTTAGAACGGGGCTTGGGACTAGGAATACATGATGTAGCACAAATGCCGCAAATCGCAGGGCCACATTGTATACAGAGGCAGCAGCTGAATATGATCGCTACTGCAATACCTAGAAAGGACAAGACTTTCCACCCCCAGGCGGAAATTATATTCCAGAACCAACCGGACCATGTCCAGGTGCCTGGATCTTGGTGTAACAGATGGGCAATTTTATGGAGTCTGGTTATAGCTGAATAAACAGACGGCGCGTTATTTGGAATGAAAATGCAGCAACTAGATCCGATGACTCTACAGGCCCCGCCCCTATCGGCCAGTATGACGTCAAGGACGAGACGATTCTGTAAAACGACAAATCTCATAGCAGATTGCTCTTCGGTTAAGTTACCTAGAGCAGAGGCAGTCTCATTGACTACAGCTTCAAGGGTTCTGGTTAACCTACGGATTAGTTTACTATTCTGGATAGGTCCTATAAAGAAAAAGAAACCTCTGTTGAAATCTGTATACTGTTCTAGGGCAGTTTCAGTATAATCGACAATTGGGGACTCCCTTCTATGTCTAATGTGTACTAGATGTGTGTTTCTATGGTAATCAGGTGGGGCTAGGAAAACTGGTGGCAGTAGGAAGGCAATGTAACAGGTTCCCTCCCAATCGAGGGGCAGACGAACATATGCAGTTTGACCACAAATAAAATAAGAATGACGTGAAGCTTTGAAAACAGATTTCCCACTGTCACTATACTTGACAATAGTAGTACAATCACTATGTCCTACGTGTACAGAACCATAATTTCGGACACATAATTCACCTTTGACTGGTAGTACTGAAATAGCAGGTAAATCTGGAGTGGAATCAGACTGAACATTCAAGACCATGAAATTCGAAGAATAATTACCTAAATTATACACTTCATTTTCTAGATCTAACCCGGTTCTGTGGGGGAGACCTTGCTTGTCTGGAAAACATGTGCTGTTAAGAAAAGACATATCTGTTGAGGATGACGTTAACGTGGACCATGCTCCACACGAACCATTATGTGAAAATGGATAAGGAAAGAGTGGCAGAACTCCCTTCGGTGTCTGGAAAGGGGGGAGTCGACCACATACCCAACAATTAGCGGCATTGCTGGTCTGGTGTGAATAATGTAACATGCGGATAAAAGAATTATTTCGCATAGCGAGGCGGTAAGAGAGTTCATGAGGAGGTAGATCACTAAACGTGTGCTCTACTGTAGCATTAGAAGACGTATTTACATGAGAAACTGGGAAACACAGGTAAAATGCATAACTGGTGCAGGAAATCATAATGCTGAGAAATAATATGAAACATAGAAAAATGATACATCGGATTGAGTTTTGACTAACTCTCTCACTATGGGGGTCTATTTTATACATGTCAGAAACAGTCTAACCGTTTCACCTAGGGGAGGACTTAGACAATCAAACTGGCTGACTTATTTTACTAGACCGGAGTTTCAACTTATACTCCTGCTGTGGAGTCTTCTCTAACAGGGGAGGGTTTGTAGCAATGTCTTTTGCGGGACAGTCCTTGAGAACAATATTTTGGCAATCCGTCAAATCCTGGGAAATGTTCTTTGAGACGGGTTTCAGTCCATAAAACTTCTTCACGTGCGAAAGGTGCACCCAGCCTTTGCGACCCTCCAACTTCACGGCTGTACGGGTGGCGAGGAGGACCTGTCGGGGCTCCTTCCAGCGTGGCTCCAGCGGACTTGAGCGGTCAAAATTGCGGACAAGGACCATGGATCCTGGAACGATTTCATGCGGTGCCACCTCGGTATTGTCTGGAAATGCGGCGGCAACCTGTGAACGACAAGAGTTGAGGGCAGACATCAAGGAAGCTAGGTAATCTGTCAGCATATTACTTGAAACATCGGTAATACTTCGGGGTCTAGGAGTACCCCACATGTTAGGGGGGCGGCCGAAAACGACCTCATACGGGGACAGACCTGATCTGGAATGTGCGACCATGCGCATATAGAACAAGGCAACTGGCAGAGCTACTAGCCAGTCCACACCTTTCTCTTTACACACTTTAGCGATGCGGATTTTCAGGGTCTGGTTATGCCTCTCTACGAGACCGGCTGCTTCAGGATGGCGTACACAATGGAACTTCCACTGGTACCCTAACAAAAGGGAAACATGCTTCATCAACTCAGATGAGAATGGCTGGCCGTTGTCAGAATATACGACTCTAGGGAGTCCATAACGGGGGAAGAACTCACGAACCAACTGCTTGGCAGTGGTCGCGGCTGTGTAATCCGGGACTGGATATGCTTCTGTCCACCTGGACAAAGCGCATACAACTACAAGGACATACTTGAAACCTCGACATCGCTCCATCTGAATATAATCCATCTGGAGGACTTCAAAAGGGTGGTCAGGAGGCTGGAATCCACCTTGTTCCACCGGGACACTTTTACCTGGATTAAACTGACAACATATCATACAGGTACGGACTTTTTGCTTGGCTGCAGCTCGTAAATGCTTGTTGAACCAAATGTTCTGGATACTGTCTAACATAGCTTTTTCTCCTAAATGTGCTGGACTATGTGCGGTATTGATAATGACTTGAACCATAGAGTCGGGGAGGAACCATGTGGCTCTACCCTTCGTTAACCATCCTTGATCTGTCTGGACCCCTCCTTGTTCGGACCATTTCTTGATTTCATCGGGAGTAGCGTGTAACTGGATATCTATGACATCTTGAGTAGGGTCCTTAACTGTCATGCATGTAGTCGGATCTGGAGTGTGTGTTATGTTAACTGGAATGTCTGGAGTCTGTGCTGTAAGCTTGGCTGTGCGATCTGCTAGATCGTTACCTTGAGAAATGGTGTCAGTAACTTTCGTATGTGCTTTGCACTTCATGATAGCGATAGATGTCGGTAAATGTATGGCATCTAACAGAGCTTGAATAAGGAGACCATGCTGAATCTTGGTTCCATGAGAAGTCATGAAACCTCTCTCCTGCCAGAGCACTCCAAAGTCGTGTACGACTCCGAATGCGTAGCGTGAATCTGTGTAAACATTAACTTTCCGGTTCTTAGCGTGTAGGCAGGCTTGTGTCAGAGCAACTAGCTCTGCTGCTTGAGCGGAGAGGGTGTCAATACGGTGTGTTTCAATAACTTCAGTGTCAGTAGTCACTGCATACGCGGCGACTAGTTCTCCTGTACTTGTTCTCATACATGAACCATCCACATAAAGTGTCAGGTCGGGGTCTGGTAACGGAGTATCTGTCAGATCTTGTCTTGGCTTTGTCGTAATGTTAACTACTTCCACACAGTCATGTGTGGCAGAATTCGAAGTAACTGATGGTAACAATGTAGCAGGATTTAAAATGTTGCAGCGTCTGATTTCTATGTGTGGCTGGAACAGTGTCAATTCATAACCTGTTAAACGTGCAATTGTCAAGTGCTGAGTCTGTGTTCGGTTTAAAAGAACTTCCACGGAGTGTGGAACTTGTACTGTCAGGGAGTGTCCTAATACTATGGAATCACTTTGTCTGATAGCTAGTGCTGTGGCTGCAACTGACTTGAGGCACGCAGGCAGAGCCTGGGCTACAGGATCTAATGTGCTCGAAAAATAAGCACATGGCTTGTATTGTCCTGTTTGATCTTGTGTGAGAACAGATAATGCTGTACCTTCCCGTTCAGTTACGAAAAGTGTAAAAGGCTTACTGTAGTCCGGTGTAGCTAGGACTGGAGCTTGGCATAGGGCTTTCTTTAACTCATTGAAACTGAGTGTATGTTCAGATGTCCAAGGGAGGACAGTCGATACGGCTGCCTCCTGTGTCGTTAACTGTATCAGTGGCTTGGCTAGAAATGCATACTGAGGAATCCATTGTCTGCAGTAAGAAGTAAGGCCGATAAAAGCACGTACCTCCTTCTGGGTCTTGGGCTGAGGAAGACTCGCTATTAACTGGATACGGTCTGGTGTCAACTGCCTACCCCTCTTGGACAGTAAGTGTCCTAAGTAGACCACTTGCTGGACACAGAATTGAAGCTTAGAAGGGGACACCTTGTGCCCCATCTCGGCTAGGAAATACAAGACTGTAAGGGATGCTCGCTCGCAAGCACGTTCAGAACGGGCTGTGACCAGGAGATCATCGACATACTGGAGCAGGGCAGTGTCAGTTGGCATGTGAATGTTGTCTAGTTGTCTTTTAAGTGCTTGACTGTAAATACTAGGACTTTCTGTGAAACCTTGAGGAGCTCGTGTGAACATATAGCTCCTTCCATGTAAACAGAATCCGAAAAGAAACTGGCTGTCTGGATGAATAGGGACACTGAAAAACGCGTTCTTGAGGTCGATTACAGTAAAGAACGTGGCTTCGGAATCAATGGCTGTCAATAGGGAAGAGATATCTGGGACAACTGGGTACTGGGGAATGATACATTTATTAAGCTCTCGTAGGTCAATCACTAATCGATATACTGGGGGTGCATTTGGATCAGTACGTTTCATGACTGGAATGATCGGAGAATTGCATACATTGGAGTCAGTTTCTACAACTACTCCTTGAGCCATGAGCTCGTCAATAATTTTGGATAAGGCTGATACAGCCTCAGGTGGCAATCTGTACTGTCTGATTCGTGGTAACACTACACCTGGCTTAAGAGTCACACGATGGGGTGTGATTTGCATGTAACCTACATCAGTTGGACCATGCGCCCATAAATGCTGCGGAACATTAGACAATCTGGGATCAAAATCTCGTAATACATAGTGACCCTTAAAGTCACGTAGAAACAATCGTATTCCCTCTGGGGAACAGCATATAACTGCACCTAACTCTTTCAGTGTTTTAATGCCTAATAGGTTTTCTGGACATGACTTAGTAAGTAACAGATCAGTGGTATGGGACAATGGACCTACTTCTAGAGTAACTGGCTTTGAAATTTCATTTACGATAGGTTTTCCTGAAAATCCAAGGGAAACATTTCTTGAGCCTGAGAGCGGAGCCCCTGGAACTTCGGCGTGACTAATTGTGGTCCTACTTGCCCCTGTATCAATCAAAAACTTTCTGTCTTTCCCTAATACTTGACTGTGAACATAGGGACCTTTTTGATCTACAGGTATCTCGATGAGAGGCAAGCCTACCTCCCTCTCTAGGCTGTTTCATGAATACTGTTGGTACTCTGGATACTCAGACTGTGCATACTGGTACATCTGCTGTGTGACGTGCTGTGTTGCAGCGATAGGCTGCGGAGCTGTAACTGTCTGTGGCGCATTCTGTGGCTGAGGAATCTGTGAAACTTGTTCTTGTCTAGGCGGACGTGATCTTTCTTTAGTCTTACCGGTAGCTATATTATGTTTCAGAACTGCACACTCATTTATAAAATTACCTGGCTGTTTACAATAATTGCAGTTCCCTTTAACGGGAGCTGCAGGATGACTGGCTTGATTTGGACCCCTCTTCTGACTGTCTTGAGGAACAGATTGTGCAACTAGTACTTTCATTTTCGTGTCTTTCATACGTTTTCTCTCGTGTTCTTGTTCTTCCCTGATTCTATTCTGGTGGTATTGGAGCATCTGCAACATCTGGGACGGGGTATTAGCTTGCCAGGTACTTTCGACTTTCAAAACTCGATTTTTAATTTGTGGGCTTGAATTCTCGACTAATTTAGTAACAAAAAGGTGAGGGTATGACTCACTACTTGTCTTGAGGCCACTGTTGATGCTAAAACATTTCTCAAATCTGGAATAAAAATCACTAATATCTTCGTCTTGTTTCTGTTTACAGGCTGAGATTGCATCCCAGTCTTCTTTTCTAGTTGTCAATAATCTAGGTAAAACTTGTATTAATAATTCTGGTAATTCTTTACATTTCGCTCCAAGACCGGTACCTGGTACTCGTGCCTTATCTTCAGCTTCTAGAACTGCCCAATCGATCTTTTTCTCTCCCACCTCCCATTCTTTTTCCTTGAGCTTTTCATACACCCCTGCGGGCAGCAGAACTTTTAACATTTTAATTATATCTGGATACGTGTATTCTCCCATACGGAGCATGTCTTTTAATTCTCGATGGAACCCTGCTGGATCTTTATCTCAACAGGGGATTAATTTCTTCATCTCTAGGAGTTCCATCTTTGTAATCGGAGTGTAAACAAACACTCGTTCTAGTTCGCCACCCGTTCCTCTAACTGGGTGGACTTCTCGTAACGGATTCTGTCTCTCCATGTAAAATGGTTTACTTTCTGGGGGTGAGACATGAACAAAATGCGGGTTCAAAAACGTTCTATATTTGTGACGCTGTTCTAGAATGACACTAATTAAATCGGTACCTAAACCTTTCCATCTATACTGGAGTAACTCGTTCAGGATATCATGTAACGGGCCTGGATCAGAGTGCTGACCCTCATACAATGTAATGAGGTGCTGAATCATATACATACCCGCCAGTCGTTGCTCGGCTGGGGGCATTTTCAGAAACATTTGTGCCACTATTTCGTCTGGAAAAGTGGTAGAATCAGTAATCCATCGGACTGCTGATCGGACTAGTTCTTGTTCATGCATGGTACTCAACTCACTGTAACCGATTCGTGATTTCAGAATGTGATCGGTAGCTTGAAACACTTGTTCTAGAGAACCTTGTTCTGGTGCTGGATGATGAAAAATAGACTTGTGTTCTAGGCGTAAATGGCGATCTGGAAATCTAGATTTTCCTACATACGCTATTCTGTCGGGATTCTCGTCCTCTACCTCTTCAGTATCAGAGTTACTTTCTTTCTCGCTTACTTGTGCTGCTTTACGTTGATCGTGTAACCTTATTATTTCTTTACGAATTTTCTTGTACATACTGTCCATAGCACTGATAGTCTTGTGCTTACCCTCGGCTATATTATCACTCCACTTTGTCAGGGTTCTCATTTCGGCTTGATTTTTGGACGGGTAATCTTGTTCTCTTATTAGACAATTAATCAGAAACTTTAATATCATGAGCTGGGTCTCAGCTTTCCTTTGGGACATGACATCACTAATACTTTCTGGATCTTCCCCTGTACGGATGAAACGATATATTCTGTCTAGATCTTCTTTCATATTCGGTAGGGTGACTAGATACTCGGCCACATTTCTTACGCGTAATGAATATAAAACCATATCATCCTCGCCTGGGACTGGGTCATAGCAGCATTCGGCAAGGGATTTTCTTATTTCTGCAACAGACTGATGTCTGGGCGTACGTTGTGACGCCTGCATATGTAATTCGGCTGTCGTTAAACGCTTATGTGGCGGCGGGGTTCGAGGAGGACCTCCTCCTGCGGCCCCTAAACTAGAATCATCAACTGATGCTTTTCGTCTTTGCACGGCAGGAAGTTGAAATGCGGGCTGGACCTGTATGGCGGGCTGGACCGGGGGTACCGTAACAGGTACTCCGGTGTCTGGAGGAGCGGGAAGTGCCTGATTTACAGGGACTGGCGGAGCGCGAACAGGATTTGCATATTCTGGGACTGTGTCGTCCAAATAGGACGAAATAAAAATATCAGCTGCGGTCTGTTTGTGACGTAACTTGGTCGGAACTAATGGTGGCGGGAAATTACTGGATGCCTCTGGGGTCGCTTTTGGCAAGCCCTCGGCAAGAAGAGGATACATACCCTTAATGAGGGCATTCCTCTGTCTGTCTGATTGTTCAGTTCTAACTCGTTCACCTATCTCGATTAATTCTTTTTCTTGTGCTCGTTCCAAGGATTCTCTACTTAATTCTGACTTTCTGATTTCTTTTTCGGTTCTTTTATGAGCTTCTTTGCGCCATAACTCGATGGCATCTTTCTGTGACTGTCTGGCTTTCTTTTTCCATAATGCCTCTTCTACTCGCATGATGCACTCGGCATCCCATGTACCCGATACGGGCCATCTATACTTTTCTTCCAACTGTTTGGTGTACTCTACCCATAAATCTAGATATAATATGGCACTTATGCCATGCTTCTGATACATAAAATGACCTGGACTGTCCCTAGGCGGAACCGGAACTGCTGCTTCCAGCAGACCCTTTCTGGTTTTTAACTGACGTAACTTAGAAAACAAAGGCATGACTGGACTATAATCTAGACACAATACAATACACAATGAACACGATACTTATCCCCCATTCATACCACGACATTAAAATACATGAAGAACATTTAAAAATAACAGTTCGAACAGAATACTACCTGGAATACGGAACACAGAATACATGAATTTCCTCGAGAACAGAACTGACTGGAACAGAAACTAGGTGCACTGCTGAAACAGTACGAAACTTACCGGTCTCATAAAGAGACACGTCAGGACCCGCATCCACCGAAGTGGACACTTCGTTTGTGGGTCTGTGTACCACCAACCCACGGACCAGAGTCAATTAAATTGACCCTGTCTAGATACTACCCCAGTAATGGTACTCACCGGGCAGCAAGAACGGAAGGCCTCAGACTGGACTGGACCGCTTCGACGACGGACGACGAACTTCGGACTTCAGTTACGGGTGGACCTCCGGATACCTCGGACCTTGGACTCTCGGCTTGGGCTCTGGTCGGGACTCGCCGCGTTCCTCCACCGTCTCGTTTGGATGCTGGACCGCCTCCTCCGTCTCCTCCGTGGGCCTGAGGGATACTTGAAGCAGAAATATCTGCCAGTGCGCAGAAGAGTTCCGTCACGACTGCAGAGGGTCAGGGGGTCGGCGTGGCTTCACCGACGCGTGGGGAAAGGGCAAGTCCCTATTCGGGCGCCATTATGTGGTAAATAAATAAATAATACCCTATTTTTGAATGAATAAATGAATAACAGATAGCTCAATAAATAAGAGTCAAGATTCGAGGTAGTAGGAGTTTTGCAGGTTTAATACAGCATAAGGACAGGAACAGGATGACCTGCACGGGAATAGGATGGCAGCTGCCGGGGACAGGATCGGGAATGACGGCGTCCAACTTTTAATAACAATACATGAGCATATATACATAACGCAAACACATAGCATTACATTGCAATAGCCGTAGCAGTGGGTGGAGCAATAGGCGTGACGCATAGCAGTCGTGAAAGATAAGGGTGAAAAGAGGTGTAACAGGGCGTATACACAGACATGTGATGCAAACGTAACAGAATATGTCATGAATGGGGCGGAAACCATGGAGGGGGCTACCTAAGGAGCCGGGACCTCTAACCTGATGGTGCGCGCAAACTAGCAATGACGTATCACTAGGAGAAGCTGGGGGCTATGAACTCTGTGCTAGGAGCAGAGACTGAAGTCTGGAGAGTCAGGGCGACATGTACCTAAGCAGTATCTAGTATCTGATGTTTAGAGAACATGTTGATATAAACTAGAAGTCAGGAGGGGAAAGGCTAACTTGATTCTAAGACTGGAGCATGCATTATTCTACATGTCGTGCGTGATGAAGAATATTAAATGACCATTAATACAGTATTTCTCTAACGTGGAGACGTGAAGGCTAGACAATGACGGAAACTATCGATGCGATTCAGTAGCTTTAGGAATGTAGAGAAGGAGGACTGAACTGATAACTCGAATCATAACATACTCTTGGCAGACTCAGAGGCAGAGCCAGGGTGAGCCGGGCACTGCGAGGCAGGAAGTAAGTGAAGGGTCGAGGATACAGGTGGGGGCTGTATCGCTCCTCAGCGAGGGTTCAGGAGACAGAAGCCGGATCTGGTGTCCGGGCCCTTTTGAGGCCTAGAAACGGGGACTTTACAATAGAATAACGTGCACACTGAGAAGCGTGGCAACGTAGTTTTACATAGGCCTGATATTCGTAGTATTCACGAGAACTGGAACTGACATACTAGAGGTGGACACTACTGTAATTGCGTCTTGAATCGAACATGGGGAATACATATGCATATTTAATCATGCACACATAACATATGATGGATGACACGTAGGGACACAGAACATGGCAAAATTTACTTTTCCACACACCGACCATCCCAGTAGAGCCCGAAACCGCCAACACCCGCCGCGTCCGAGTACATGGTGACATCCCACTCCCAATCTTCCGCCGCGCCATGGGCACTCCGTTGAAACGCTCCAAAAACGCCTGCCACATGCGCAGGTCCTCCTTCACTCCCGCCGACAATCTCACATGGTGGTGAGGCAAAGACAACCCGGACAACGCCAGTCCCAACCGCCTGCAAAAAGTCAGTCCCGCCCGCACCACGCGACAAGCAAAGTTCAAGTGCCCCAACAACACCTGCACCTCCCTCACCACCACCTTCCTGCATGCCAGCATGTCAGCCACCAGCCCTAACATAGCCGATTTCTTATCGTCCGGTAGGCGTGCTTCCATGGCGACCGAGTCGAGCTCGATACCGAGAAAGGACAACACCGTACTGGGACCGTACGTTTTCTCTGGCGCCAGGGGAACACCAAAGTCCTCCATCAACCCGGCCAAACCGTCCAGCTGCCGCTGGCAGTCCGTCACGTCGGGTCGCCCCACCAGGAAAAAGTCATCCAGGTAGTGCGTCACTGACTCCGAGCCTGTGCGCCTGGAAAAAACCCACTGCAGGAACGAACTGAAACGCTCAAAGAGCGAGCACGAGATGGAACATCCCATCGGCAGTGCCTTGTCCACAAAAATGAGCCCTTCAAATTGAATCCCCAGCAGCTGGTGATCTGCCGGATGGACCGGGAGAAGCCGAAAGGCCGACTTGACGTCACATTTTGCCATCAATGCGCCCCTCCCCGCCGCCGTGACGAGCCTCCGCGCCACGTCCACCGACGAGTAAGTCACCGACGCCAAGTCCGCCGAGATGTACGCGTTCACCGACTCCCCCTCCGGCCATGACAGATGTTGTATCAGCCGGAACTGCCCTTCCTCCTTCTTGGGCACCACCCCAATGGGGGAGATGATCAAGTCAGGCATCGGCGGCTCCATGAGCGGGCCCGCCATCCTCCCTTCCTTAACCTCCCTGAACAACTTCTCCCGCACGATACCTTTGTGCGCATTCACCGACTTCAGATTGTCCGCCCAGCGGGCAATCCGGGGGCCCTCATAGCCCAGGCGGAACCCCTCCCGAAAACCGCGACGCAGAACCGCAGCATCCTCCGCCCGCGGATACGCCGCCAACCAGGGTTCCATCTTCTCCAGCCTAACCGGCGTACGAGCCTTTGCCCAAAGCTCCTGCTCCCCCCCCTCGCCCTCCACCCCTCTGCCCCCCTCCCTGGGGACCTCCATGCCCCTGCTGTTGGCCCGGCTGTCCAACGAGCCCCCAGCACCGCTGCGCTGGGTGCCGCTTTCCGCAATTCGAGCACTCATGCCTAAAACGGCAAGTTGCCCGCCCGCACGACCCTTTATTGAAATCCCAACAGGCCCCAACCGCGGCCTGTCCGGTGGACTCACCCCACCCCACCCCCCGGGTGGGGCGCGCGGCAAAGGGGGGCGATCCCACTGGCAACCCACTGGCCGTGTAAATGGTGTGGCCGAATTTGGCCCCGCCCATCGTCTGCTGGTACAAATCCGCGTCCAGCTCCCCCCACAACGCCTCCGGATCTGCCGCCATGCGCGCCCGAAACTCCTCGTCATAGTGTGACCACGCGAACCCGCCGTACGTCACCTGGGCCCTCCGCACCACATCCATGTATTTCATGAGCGCCACGGATCGGTCGGGAAACTTCTCGCAGTAAACACTTGCGTAGATAAGGAAAGCCGCCGACCAATTGTCCAGTGTCAACGGCACTTTCGGACGCCTGGCCAACTCCTGTTCCTCTTCCTTCGACCCCTCCTTAGACGTCAACTCCCGGTGAAGAAGCTTCAGGATGTCGATGTACTCCCCCTTCCAAATTTTCTCCTTCGTAGCCAACGACAGGTGCGCTCCCAGTGGCTACGTAATACCCATATATGGTAACTTACGCACCGGCACCACGCAGCTTTCCTTCCCACTCGCCGCCTCCTTCCCGGCGACCGCACCCGACCCCTCTCGCGCGCCGGCGACCGCACCCGACCCCTCTCGCGCGCCTGCGACCGCGTCCGACCCTTCTCGCGCGCCGGCCACCCCGTCCGCCGCGCCATCCGTGCCCACTCCGGTGTCCCGCACGTACCGACCCCTCACCAGCCTCCAACCCTCCGCCCCCTCCCCCCCAGTCCCCACTGAGACCTGCACACATCGCCGCTTGCCACTCCCATCTCCCACCTTACCTGGCGTCAAGGTCGGCGTCCGAACCGGATCCCGCCGCCTAACCAGTTGAGCAGAGGGGGCCGTCACTCTCGGTACTTCCTGCCTCGCCGGCACCTGTAAAATACTGGCAACAACATTACTCTCCCCCCTGTCCTCCCAGATCTCCCCTTCCTCCGCGGACTCCTCCTCCGCCACTTCAACACAGTCCCGACCCCCCCCAAGGGGGGTCCACCCTGCTCAAGCCTGCTCTCTCCCGACACACTCTCATCAGTTCACCCAAATCCACACTCCCACGCCGGTCCACTCCACTAACGCCTGGTTCAACAATTTGTGCATCCACAACCACTCCCCCGCCCCCGGCGGCCGTAACAACCCTTCGGGGGGGGGCCGGCGGGGCTGACCCCCGCCGCCATCCACCACGCTCCAGTGACAGGTCCCTCGGTGGAGCGCGGCCGCCCGCACTAGACAGAGCCGGCCCATCCTCTCGGTGGAGTAGAGCCGCATGCTGCTCACCCGAGCGCCTCGCAAGCAGCTCCTGCCAAGGGAAAAAAGTGGAGTCCAGCATACCGGGGTGAAAAAACCCGCCATCCCCTCCCCACTCGCCCCCCCACGCTCCCACCCCAACGGCGCCCCCCCGTCCCCACCCCGCCGAGTGACCGCCGCGGCGCGAGGGAACCCCTCCGCTCCCCATGCCCCACCCACTCACACCGCCCCAGCCCCCCGGGCCACCCCACCCGACTGACCCCCAACTAGGCCCCACACCCCCTCCATGCCCCCCGTCCCAGCCCCCCGCCGAGCCCCACACCCCCCCCCCACACCCCACCCCTCCATCTCCCCCATACCACCCTACGTCTCTCGGCCCCCCCCACCCCCCACACGCCCCCGCCCCTTCCGCTCTCCATGCCCCCCCTCCCCCTGGCCCCCAGCCCCCCCCCTCCCCTCCCCCGCCCCGGGGACGACACTCTCTCCTGGCCCCCCACGCCCCCACCCCCCTCCGACCCCGATGAGCTCCAATCTAGTTCTGTGTCCGCCCCCCCACCCATCTCCTCAACCTCAGTCTCCTCCACTACCTCAGGGGACCCCGCCCCCCCCACTCCCTCACCCCCTCCCCCTTGCCCCCCGCCTTGTACTCCCTGGGTCAACCCCCCCCAGCACTCTCCCCCCCTACCCCCCCGCCCCCCAGCAGCCGACCCCGCCGGCACCGCAGATACCCCCTCCCCCCCTCGGCCTCCCACCCCCTCGTCACCGTCCGTGGCCACCTGCCCCCCCTCCACCCCCACCGCCACCGGAGCCTGTCCACCTCCCCCCTCCACAAAATCCAGGGCCTTTTTCTGTGCGCCCCGCTGGCCGGCCTTCCTACCGCCTTTCCCCCCCCGCCTTCCGCGGCACCGCCGCACCACGCTGCTTCGCGGCCTTCGCGCCGCCGCCCCCCGCCCCGCCCCCTCTCAGCTCCACCGGAGCCGGCCGCGGTCGGGACCGCGGCGGCTCGCAGGCCCACACGGCCGCCGCGGCGCCGTTGGCAGCGCGCCGCGGCGGTGGCCTTACCTGAAAGTCCGGCCGCAGGACATCAAGCCGGCCCGCCTCCCCCAACAGCCGCAACGCCTCCGCAACTCTGGGGTCCCGCTCCGCCATCCTCGACCACCGCCTCACACAAAATCAACCGAGAACACCGACGCTCCACACCGCACCCGCTCACGCTGCCTGACACCACGCTCCCGCTCCGACAACAATTCACCGAGGAACACCCCCGGCTGCCGTGTCACTGCACCTGAAATGGTGCCAGACCCAACAAAATGGCCGTATTTAAACGCGGCCAGCCCAAAAACCGCCCAAAAGAGCCCAACCAGCCCAAGCAGCCCAAACTACGGGTGCCTGCCAGGTTCACCTATCCCCCCCCCCTACTGCCCCAAAAATCCCCGGGTGTGCAAGCCTCCCTTTGGTCGGCTGCCCCCCCAAATCCCCCTTGTCACTCTTCATAGGGGAGTGTGCTCCAGTATTAAACGGCACCCGGGGCCCATGGCTTTCCCCATTCTGCACTGGAACACCCATGAATCTCCCCAGGCCACTAACACGGTGCCACCCATAGGGCGATCTCTTGCAGACTGAAAGATTGTCTCGGTTCAGATTTACTAAAACCCAATTAAAACCGCTGGTAATAACAAGACGGGCCAGTGTCAACCAAGACAATCACATCATTATTACTGAAGTGGTCTGAAGAGGAAGGAGATGGCCCACCAAAGCACCCGGCCCGAGTTCACACAGGCCCCGCCAGCCGCTGCCCAAGCTCCCGTCGCCCCTGCCCGATGCTGCACTCGTGTGGTTGGCTATCCCCCTCGAGTGTGTGCGCACGCTGTGTAACACACTGTTTCATGTCTATTCATATAGCGGGGACACGAACCGAAGGTCTCGGAGCGCTTTGCATGGGCACCAAATGCTTACACATTCAGGCACGGGGGATATGAAAATAGCATTGAAAGTATAGCTCATAAATATAGCGAAACTTGACCAGAGGTTCTTGGAGCGCTTAACATGTGCACCGGTGGGCTGCACATTCTGGAGGAAAGTGTCTATTGTTTCATTTTTAACATTTCTAAGCTTGTTAAGGATGAATACAAAATCAATAAACGGCGTCTGCCGAAATCCAGGATGGAACCGGGAACCAGAAAATCTTAATCTAATGCTCTCCGAAAGGAGCTGTCTCGGGCACTATGATTTGTATTCCAAATGTTGTCTAATTTAAATAGCGCAAACTCGACCCGTAGGTCTTGGCGCACTTTACATTAGCCCCGATTGCTTACACCTTCAGGCACGGGGGTATTACTATAATTAACCGGATAAATACCGGAAGTCCTTGGAGCGCTTACAAAAGCACCGGTTGCCTGCACATTCAGGCACAGGGGAAAAGTGTATATTGTTTATTTATTCACGCTTTCTAAGCGTGTTGAGGAAATTATTTAGTCCCCAAAGGGCATCTGCCCAAACCCAGGAACAAACCGGGAACCTTCAGATCAAAGGTCTAATCGCTCTGCGCACTGAGCTGATTCGGGCTCTGTAATTAGCAATCCAAAATGTATCTAGCACAAACTCGACCCAATCCCCAGATGGAGAGCCCTCATAACAGCGTAAACTGCACGGCCGCCCAAAAACTCCTCCCCTGCGTCCAGCCAAGGGAAGAAATGCAGCACACAAACCGGGCTGCTGGGACCAAGTCCCCTGAGGGCGAGAACCACGGCGCTAAAGGTTCGTCGCCGCAGCACCTCCACCGGGGCTTCGACCACTGTCGCATACTTTGCCGCTGGCGATGGGGTCGGGTGACAGCACCAAAATTCAGAGGACAGAATCCGAAATGTGTTAAGAGGGGCCATTACCTTGCCTCAGACATTGCACACAGGGTCATGCCCGCCGCAAGCCATTTTAATGTCCGGAGGGGGTGAGCATAAGTGAATACCGGGTATCTGGGAGCTCGCTCCTCAGGAGAAGCGGCTTACTATCCAAGATAACGTTTTTCTTTGTCCGGGGTGCAGGGCAGGGCCGTAGCCACGGGACCCGCGACTTAGCCTCTGCACCCCCACCGCCCCCTCACCCGAAAACGGCGATAGCTCAAAACCGGGGACGACTTACCGCGAAAGAAACCACCCGGCGACCTGAAGCAAACAGCACACCGACGCCAGACCAGGCCTCTGGACGGATTGACCAGAGGGCAACAAAACGGCGTCAGGGTGAGGGGACAGCGGACAAAGAGGTCGCTAAGTGGGCGGGGGAGGAATATATACTCTCCCCCGCCCACACCAGGCCGGAAGTGACGAGGGACCCTTGCAGGGATCACATAGCACTGGGCTGCCCCGTGTGCCATCTTGTGGCACTATGGGGGACGCCCTCTTACTAGTGTCCCCTGCGGGGACGTGTCGGTCGTCCTGCAATATCGCAGGCCTGGTAACATAATGGACATATATACTATGAGGTAACTCTTGTGGGGTGTCTAAAGTTGAACAGATTGTGCGTAAATAATAATAGCATAAAGGGGCCCATTCACAAATTGCATTTTGTAGTATGTTTAGTAGTACTACACATGTACTACAAAATGCTGATCACAAAGCTATGTGCAGTGGTCTCCGTCTCAACCTCACCTACCTTTTATTGGTGGAATCTCTGCCCTTACTGCAGAGATCTCTTCACATATGTGTATGCATTTTTGGTAGAAACCAAGCAGAGTGACTGGAAAATGGAGAATACTCATGACTAAATAGGTGAGGTTTTGAGAGGAATAAGGAAGGATTAAGGGAGGGAAATGGAGGGGTTTAGAGAGGGACATGCACCCACCCATAACAAAATAAAAGCCCAATCATATTCACAAATTTTACTTCTAAATATGCCACAGCTAAAAAGGCACCAAAATACTTGTACATGTACTCCAGAACAGACTGGGAGTAAATCCAGCACTACGCTTGGACATCCTCCCATAGAAAATCATGGCGACAGGGACTTAACATTCCACTCCATATGAAATATTGTTAAAAAATATATATATACATTTAAAAAAAACAAGGTTACAGGGACATTATAGTTAGATTCAGAATTTACACACAAAACCATTGCAATTCAGCAGTTGTAGTTATAGGTATCTCAAGAAACTTTAACTCTTGCAGTAAAGTAACTATAACTCGCGTTCACTATATGCACTGTTAATTAACCCACAAATTACATCACTGATGACATCTTCTATGAAATAATTTATAATCTCACTGCAACTTTTGCAGTAAAATTATTGATGAGAAAACTGTGCATGGCGGGGGTGCGACTTATAGTTACCTTAGGCACAAGTTATAGTTTCTTATGATAACTCTAACCATAACTGCTGAATTTCTATGGTTTTATGTGTGAAAATTCTTAACTTAACTATAAGGTCTCTATAACCTTTGTTTTTTTGGTGAATTTCAAAGTTTTTTAAAATTCTATTTTCTAACTATAAAGTCCCCGTAACCTTTGATTTTTTTCAGTGAAATTCTACAGTTTTCTTCACCATGCGGACCCACCCCATACAGAAACCCCAAACCGCGCATGGCCTTTGCTGTGCAGACCCCTCCCTGGACAATTTCAGTTTGTGAACCTCATCTTTCAGTGTCCAGCCATTGTCTGGAGAGCATACAAAGCCCACCTCCCCAGGTTAATATTGACCCGGGGGACCCGTGGATCTCATGTTCCGGTGTCCAGCCATTGTCTGAAGAGAGCACAAAGCCCCCTCCCCAAGTTAATATTGACCCGGGGACTCCATCCCCTGGCCCGAAAAGGGGGGTGCCCTTGAGCCCACCTGAGACACCCACTGCATACTTAAAAGGGGAGGGGGCTCACAGCCCACCACCTGTGGCCAATATTAGCCCAGGAGACCCCATTCCACCAGGCCTGCCCAGTAAATGGTGGGGACCCTGGAGCCCACCCAGGGCACCCATTACATATTCAAAAGGGGGAAGGAGGCACGCAGCACCCCTCCCCGGGGCAAAATTTGCCCTAGGGACCCCGTCCTCTGGGGCCTATGCAATTAATATTTGGGGAGGAGGCGTTGGATGACCTTCTTCCCCGAGCCAGTTTTAGCCTCAGGAACATCATCTCCCTGGGCCCGGCCACATTATCATTAGGGAAGGATCCACGGATCCTCCCTCCCTGGGTCAATATTGACCCCGGGGACCCCACACCCCAGTGCCTGGCCAATGAAGTGTGGCTGCCCTGGAGCCCACCCAGGGAGCCCACTTAATTTTTGTTAGAGACTGCAGGTGCAGCCCCAATGACCCGTGGCCCTAGCCGGCTCCCCACCTCCAGCGGGAGCTGCATTGCACCTGCTCGCAGAGAACAGCAAAACATGCTGCTCCCTGCAGGTAGGAGTAATTTTTTCAGCTGTTTCCCTTCACAGCGGGTAAGGAACATATGAAAAGCCCATCCCAGTGGGCGGGGGCATTTTTCCTGCTCCAACTTGCTGGGACCAGACTTAGTGTTTGCTCTCATTTAATGGAAGCTTTGAAATTTCTCCTGCGAAGCGAGACAAACAAAGGTTTCCTTGCCTGCACCAGTGCAGGCAGGGGAACTGCTATGTCCTGGGGTGGGGGAGGGCACCCTGGGACATGGCTGAAACTGACCCATCCCCTAGGGCCATTTATGGCTCTGGGATTGTGGTTCCGTGGTCCCCCTCCTATTTGATTGCACAGATGGGCCCGGGTGTTGGTGTCCCAGGGGTGAAGACATCCTGGGAAGGGGGCCCTATCCCCTTCATTGTCTGGGCTTGGCCCTGGGGGGCGACTGTCTCAGGGGCTGATATCAGGCTGGAAGAGGGCTGTGTGCCCCCCTTCCATTCATTGTCTTAGTCAGGCCCAGGGGATGGCTCCCTGAGGCCACAACCAGTCCATGGAGGGTAGATGCACGGGCCCTCTCCTCTTCAAAATATAGGCCATTTCCGGGGGGTACCGGTCTCCGTGGTCTAAAGAAGCCTGGAGAGGGGGCTGCATGTGGCCCCATCCACCAAATTTCTAAACAAAAGCCCCCTGGGACCTGACCTATCCAGGGGACCGATTAAAAAACACAAGCTTGGGAGATTGCTTTTGTTTTTCCATTTTTTGCATGAATTTGAAAATCCTCCACCACCATATCTAGAGGGCCAGGGTATTCCTAATCTGCCCTCTTTTTCTTTTTTTTGTGTTTTTTGGGGGGACTCGGGATGAGTCTGAGTCCGAGTCCCAGGATGGCTGCCAACATTTTTGTTTGAAGTATATGTCAGATCCATGGAGGATTTGCTTATCTAGATAGCTATAAATCATTTTTCTTTAGTAACTTCAAAACTACTGAATGGATTTACAATAAATTACAAAAAGGGCTTTTTCGGGACCAAGAGCTATCTTTCTGCCAAATTTGATGTAATTTCGTTCAGCTTTTCGGGCTGCATTCGTTTTCAAAATCCCTATGGGAAATTGCTTGGGGAAAACGAGTTTTGGGACCCCCCCCTTTTTCTCCGTACCTACTTAACGAATCACCCAGAAACTTTTCAGACAACAGCTGAAGTGAGTTGTACTGTACTTTTGACAAATCTTGGCGAAACTCTCCGAAAAAAAGTCTGTCCAGGTCATTTTCTATCCTGAAAGTTTGGGGTGATTCATCAAGCGGGGGCTGTGGTAATAGGAGGGTCCCAAAACGCATTTTTCCCATGTTAATTTCCATTGGAAATTTTAAGACGGGATACAGCCCAAACTGCTGAACGGAATGACCCCAAATTTGGCAAAAAGGTAGAGCTTGGTTCAGAAAGCAACCTTTTTTGAAATGGTGTAAATCTGTTCAGTAGTTTTTGGAGAAATTAAAAAAATAAGAGTAAAAAAATCAATTTCCCCATAGGAAACTTTGGGCAAGTCTACAGCCAAAACTACTGAACGGAATTACCCCAAATTTGGCAAAAAGCAGTGGTTGGATCAGAAAGCGACCTTTTTTTAAAAAAATGGAATAAATCCGTTCAGTAGTTGCTGAGAAATTAAAAAAATAAAAGTTTCCATATCTAGGGACACGGTGGAGTCGCGACCTCTCCCGACCATGAGCTTCAGTCTATTTGGCTGTTAACACTCCAAACCAGGAAGTGTTGGAAGCCATCTTGTGACTCGGTAGAAGCAAGTCACCAGAAAACAGAGAAACAAAGATATAAAACAAGAGAAACAGGCAGGGTAGAAACACCCTGACCCCCTAGGTCTGCTCAGGGGGTCCCAGAAGGAACCCCAGGGCCTAAAAAAGATTTTTTTGTTGTTGAAATTTTGGCGAAATTCATGTTGGGGTCACAAATTCCACAAAATTGTTTAAAATTGTTTTATTTTAATGAGGCCCCCAGCTGGGCTAGGTCCCGGGGGCATTTCTTAAAAAATTATAGGGGAGGCCCGCTGGGGCCCCCGCAGCCCCAGGGACCACAACCTCCCCGGGGCTTCACTCATGTTGGGAGGTGGGGCGCACAACCCTCCTCCTGGAGCCCGTGATTGCCCTGGGGACCGCCACACCCCAGGGCTGGCTCCTGCAGTGTCCCGGGGTGCCCACCCCCGGGACACTGCTGTTTGCTATGACAGGGCGGGAAACCTGCTCTTGTTTCCAAATCCAAACTAATTGCTTTTCCACATGGGGAGCTGCATGTCAGCAGCTTCCCGTGTGGAAAAGCAATGCAAGCTCCTGCAGGATGCAGGGAGCTGGCGGGACTGTGGGGGCATTAGGGCTCCCCCCACGGTCCCCAGCAGTGAGGCCAGGTCCCGGGGGATGGGGACCTCGGGCCAGAATTGGCCACGGGAGGGGGGCCGATGCGGCCCTATTCTCAGTTGTTTTTTTTTTATAATGAACATGTCGGCATGCTTCGGGGGATGGGGTCCCCGAGGCAAATGTAAATTAATGAAAGTGGACTTTTATAAAATAAAATAAAAAATCGAGTCGTGACTCTAGCGCGGCTCTCAGCGCGGCCCCCATGTGAAAGCAATGGGTGCGCAGCTCTCAGCGCGGCACTTGAGTACTTCTTAAGTCTTTCAAACACCGAGGGGTATATTCTGAAGGACACATCGCCGAGTTAACAGCACTTTATCACAACCAAAATGGTGATAAATTTAATGCACCATTCACAAGCTGGAGCAAACATCCCATATCACCAGTTTACCAGCGATAGCAGCCTCAAAAAGCATCGTCCCGAATGACCCCGGCAAATATTGTGAATGAGATGTAAAGTAGGCATTCCCGTGCAAAAAGCAGCAAACACATCACTTCGCAAGTTTCTGAACCACCAGCAAGATCGTCGAAGAGAGTCCAAAACAGGTGATAAGGTGTGTTAGTAGCAGGAAGTTTACACCTGCTCTGAGCTGGTGTAAAGTCGGACTACAACCTGCAACATGAAAGGGAGCCCAGCCCAGAGCCATACCTGAATGACAAAAGATGCAATGGAGCCAACGATCATGCAGTTCGGACACCCCTCGTCCGCCATCCCCCCTCACCCCCACAAACAAATGTGACAGCAACCGTAGGAAATCTGGAACATAACAAATTGGCTGAGGTCACACAATTATACTTAAGAAGATGCATGTGAGGTTGGACAAATAAGAATCTCAGTCATCTATGGATTTACATATAAAACATTTTATTTAAACAAAACAACAAAATAAAAGTAGGCACAGGCATGGCATGTCATCCCTTGACAATTTGTGAATCACAGCCTGCAAGACAAAAAGAAAGATAAGATTGTGCGTCATGTGTCCATCAAGGGAGAGAGAGAGAGAAAGAGAGAAAGAGTGAGAGAGAGGAAGAGAGAGAGAAAGAAAGAAAGAGTGAGAGAGAGAGAGAGAGGAAGACAGAGAAATAGAGAAAGAGTGAGATACAAGGAAGAGAGAAAGAGAGAAACAGTGTGAGAGAGAGAGGATGAGAGAGAAAAAGTGAGACAGAGAAGAAAAGAGAGCAAACGAAAGAATGAGAGAGAGAGGAAGAGAGAGAAAGAGAGAAACAGTGTGAGAGAGAGAAAGAAGAGATAGAGAGTGAGAGAGAGAAAGAGTGTCAGCGACAGAAAGGAAGAGATGGAGAGGGAGAGGGGGTGTTGACACTGTGGAGAAAATCCTCACAGCTCACCTATCTGCCACCGGTGTGTCTCCAACCATATACCGGGACATAGTGCAGCCCTCAAGTTTTGTCATCTGAAACATAGTATAGAATCAGTAATGGCAGAGTACATACAACTGCTGAAGTGTAATTTTCTGTTTGCACCGGCGTGCCCAGGCTGCTGCACCCCATCAACTCCCGCCACCCAGAGGTGCCTGTCCGCCCTGTGCACTCAGGCTGCTGCACCCCATCGAGTCCTGCCGCCCAGAGGTGTTTGTCCACCTCTGCGCACTCAGGCTGCTGTACCCCATCTACTCCTGCTGCCCAGAGGTGTTTGCGCGCTGCTTTGCACCCAGGCTGCTGCACCCCATCCACTCCCAGTGCCCGGAGGTGACTGCCCATGCCTGCATACTCAGACAGCTGCACCACATCCACTCCCACTGCCTAGAGGTTTCTGCCCGCTCCTGTGAACCCAGGCTGCTGCACCCCATCCACTCCCACTGCCCGGAGGTGTCTGCCCGCTCTTGTGCAACCAGGCTGCTGCACACTATCCACTCCCACCACCCAGAGGTGACTGCCCACTGCTGGGGAAAAAAACCTCTCTGCTCACCTTCCACCATCGGTGTGTGTGTAAGAGGGCCCACCACATGCCGAAGCAACCTCCTCAGCCGTTGCGTACACGCGGTCAAGCCGAGCTGACAATTCAGAGTGGGTGTTGATTGCCAGGATGGCCACGCATCATCGCAGGCTGCACATGCATTCAACTCTGGTGGCATTAACTCAGTGGAACTGAAGTCATCGCCTCGTGGCGGGAGGTCCGTGTGGAGGGGTTGTCAATCTATGAATCACAACTGCTAGACAAAAAGCAAGATAAGATTGTGCACCATGTGTCCATCTTAGGAGAGAGAGAAAGAGAAAGAAAGATTGAGAGAGAGGAAGAGAGAGATAGAAAGAAAGAAAGAGTGAGAGGAAGACAGAGAGAAAGAGAGAAAGAGTGAGTGAGCTAGGAAGAGAGAGAAAACAGTGAGAGGCAGGAAGAGAGCAAGAAAGAGAGAAACAGTGTGAGAAAGAGGACGAGAGAAACAGAGGAAGAGTGAGAGAGAGAGAAAGAGTGAGAGTGAGAGTGAGAGGAAGAGAGAGAGAGAGAAAGAGAGAAACAGTGTGAGAGAGAGGAAGAGAGAGAGAAAGAGTGTGAGGGAGAGAAAGGAAGAGATGGAGAGGGACAGTAAGTGCCTACACTGTGGGCAAAACCCTCACAGCTCACCTTTCTGCCACCGGTGTGTTTCCAACCACGTGCCGGGACTTAGTGAAGTCCTCAAGCTCACCCATCTGAAACATAGTACAGAATCAATAATGGCAGAGTACCTACGACTGCACAAGCCCAAATCGCTGTCTCGCCATTGTGCACCCAGGCTGCTGCACCCCATCCACTTCCACTGCCCAGAGGTGTCTGCCCGCTGCTGTGCACCCAGGCTGCTGCACCCCATCCACTCCTACTGACCGGAGGTGACTGCCCACCACTGCACACTGAGGCTGCTGCACCACATCCACTCCCACTGCCCAGAGGTGACTGCCCGCCACTGCGCACCCAGGCTGCTACACCACATCCACTCCCACTGCCCGGAGGTGACTGCACACTGCTGCGCAAACAAGGCTCTCTGCTCACCTTTCGCAACTTGCATGTAGAAAAGAGGGTCTATCACGTGCCGCTGCAAACACCAGGCCCGGGGCCCACGGACAGGGCACCCTGCATTTCATGCAGCCCCTCTACGCATGCCAGCAGTTCTCACATTTGGTGCTCTGTCTTGATTTTACCATGGTAAAGGACATACCAGTGCACCCGCCATCATCGCAGGTTGCACACCCGCTCAGCCCTTGTGGTGCCACTAACTCTGTGACCAGTGAGGCCACGACACGTGGTGGTAGGCCCCCACTGTTTAATGGCTCAGGCCTACAATGCCGTCCAGCAGGGCACACAAAACCTGACCTGTCTGGACCGCTGGGAAGGGGCATCATCGGAGGCTGCACACCCGCTCAGCACTTACAGTGGCCCTACACCAGTGCACCGTAAGTCACCGTCCTGTGGCGGTGTGCCTTTGCCAGCCGAAGTGCATCCGGTGCCACCAAGTCTGAAATGGAAAATGGAAATGGCGTGGGGCATGTGCGCCCGGTCCTTTTTATTGGCAGGATCACGTGCCCTGTGATGCCTGTGCTTTATAGGTGTGGTATGGGTGTAAACCAGCCATCAGTGGTTGTGGCATACTGACAACTAGACCTGTGAGCTGCAGATCATTACACTGAAAATCTGGGCCATGTAGCGTTGTTATCCCTCCCTGTATGCGTAAGCGGAGTGGGCTGGCCTGGGGTATGTGAGTCTTGCGTGAGGCTGTGAACAAAGACTACGGAGCTCTGGGCATGGTTCCGTCCTGGGCTGTATGAGGAATCAACTGATGCGGCTGTCCCTGTTGTAGTGCTTCTGCCACCCGGGCAGCAAGCGCCAATGTGACACCCTGTGACCCAAGTCCCAAAACATGGCCAACATGGAAAGTAGGGGGAATCACTGACCCTACATTCATCCATACTTCCACACATGGAAGATCGTGCACATGACATATGTGTGTGGATATGAATATTTATTGCACATTCAGTGGAGTGTTACAGCTGTAGCAATACAGGGCCATTCAAAGCCCAAATTTCCCATTTTTGGCACATGTAGGGCAGTCAATTAGAGCCAAACTCGTGCTCGGGGGTTAGGCTCCGCCAACATATGTACTTATCCAATCACTCCGCCAATTCCAAAGCACTTATAAATTCACTATACACTCTCCTTACAGTACTCTAATGATCCAGTCTCTACCTATGTACTTATACAATGACCGAGACAAAGTTACATAACCAAAGTTTACCCCACTGCCAGAGGTAACATGTTTGCGAACGCTGTCCACAGCAGAATGTAATGTGGTAGGGGCCAGGGGCAGTACCATGCATACATAATGAACACACAGACACGGTTAGATAGATAGTGGGGCTGGGTATGGGCATGTGCGCTCGGCTAATTTTTATTACCAGGGTCACATGTCTAGTGACGTCTGTGCTGGATGCATGTGCGGTGAGTGTAAGCCAGCCCTCGGGGAATGGTTGGTGCTGGCAACAAGTAAAACAGTAATCATCGGATCACACACAGATATTCAGTCATAAAGGGTCCATGACTTCTGCTGCACTAAGTTAGGGGCAACAGATGTGAAAAAGACACAAAACATTCTATCGTAAAAGGGTTCATGACTTGTGGTACACTGAGGTAGGGGCAGCAGAACTGAAATCATACGCAAAAGATTTTATCATAAAGGGTCCATGAGTTGTGGTGCACTGAGGTAGGGGCATCAGAAGCATTCCGTGTGTGCACAGCTAGCGATGATGCGTCGTCCGGGAGGGCCGCACTGGTAGCAATGTCCGTTGCCCACTGGACTGCGTCATCTGCAATCGCAACTCGATCTGAATTGCGAGCCCCACAGTCCCATGTAGATGGAAGGCAGTATTCAGCACAGACATCGAGGAATGCTTCTTGCCATTTCCTCTTGACAAA
Source organism: Lissotriton helveticus (assembly GCF_964261635.1). Classification (NCBI taxonomy): domain Eukaryota; kingdom Metazoa; phylum Chordata; class Amphibia; order Caudata; family Salamandridae; genus Lissotriton; species Lissotriton helveticus. The sequence continues at coordinate 1,308,297,112 of NC_136061.1, forward strand.
AATCAAGGACATAGAGTACAATTCTCTCTGCAATTAATAAATCATGTCTCAACATAAATTGTGAGCTCTGCGGACCACAGTGTAGGTAACTAACAAAAGATGAAATATTTATGGAATACATTTCGAAATGTGTACGTTTGGGGGACTGTGAGAAGTTGGCCTGATGTATGATGTCCACAGTTCTGTGGGCACCTTGTATCAGTCCAAACAATCCCTTATGGTGGTGGTTGTAAGTCAACCTTATAGACTAGCTATCCTAGGGGTAGCATAGACCTAAGCAGTCTTAGGCTTAACTCAAGAGGGCATGTGAAGCCAGATGTTTTACCATAGGCAGTCCTGTAATATCAAATGAAAGGACACCACACAAGTTATATATTATAAAAATATATGTATTTATTACTAGAATAATCCTCTGTACTCTTTATGAGTGCAGAGGCACAAGCGTTTAAACAAAAGCACAGTTAAACATACAAAAGTTGCACAGTTATGGACAGGGCCGGTGGCCACTCGAACCATATACTAAATAAGTGGTATAAGTATCACTTTACGAACAATGGTAAGGCCTGAGGCCTTGGGAATCGCTGGGACTACACTGGACTAACATCAGTTTGGACGGGAGTAGCCCACGAGATTCGGGGGCAGCGCTAAAAGCACACGCATGCACCAATGCAAAGTCAATTGTGCGTAAAAGTTATAAAGTTACTGTTTTGGAAGTCTTCCGACTGGAATAGAATTAAGCCACTTTAAACTAGGACACTAGAGGTGTAAACCACTACAGGAGCACCGGTGTTAGATTGTTACCGCACCCACAGGATCGGGTGCATAGGTGCCAAAGTGTGTCGGTTCGTCGTGGAGTTCTATGGATCCTGGAGATGAAGATGCTGCAGGCGGCCAGGAGAGAAAAGTCCGGTTGGATCCAAGGGTGGATCAAAGATGTAGAGTACCTGAAAGCAGAGGGGACAGAGTCTGGGTCACTTTGCAGTGACCAGGATGGAACCAGGAAGGAACCAGGCAATGTCGGGCGCAATCAGGTGGTTGTCGAGAAGCTTGTCTCCGCTGCCACGTGGACTCGAGGGCATCGAGGATGACCAGGGGTGGATCACGAGCTGTCCCACAAAGGCTCTTGCTGTTGGCGGTGTCGGCTTCCGGATAGAAGTTAGCAGGCATTAGCAAATGCAACCCACGCAGGATTTGAAGATTGCTTCTTACTCGGACTAGCAAGGTCAGAGCCGTGGCTCCTTTTCAGAGGAGCAAGGGCCAGTATGGAGCAACCAGACCAGTGGTGTAAATTTGAAGGTTCATTGGTACTGGGGCCACTAACCAATGGGCAAGTGACCGGACCAATGCGTCGAGCAGGAAAATGCCAAAGGGCCCCACACAGCACTCGGTGAGTGTAGAGGGGTGATCTTCAGTGCACGAACTGCTCGGGGCTAGGGCTTCTCAAACCCCAATGCACAGTTTCAAGGATGCCTCGGGAGCTGCACGGCCAGTACTTCGCAGTCTTTTCAAAATGGCCGGCTTCACGCTTCACGTTGCCTCCACGGGTCTCAGATTCGCTGGCACTGTGGATCGGGCTGTTAGAAGTCAGAGAAGCTGGGTCTTGTTGATCTCGGTTGCTCGAGTTCCGGCGGGAACTGCAACAAAGCAAACCGTTGGGTGCTGGGTGGTGCCTGTTTGCACAGGGTGGTCACTCCTTGACCACAAGGGAGATTCTTCAGTCTTCCACGTCAAGTGGGATGTCGAAGGGTCCAGAGTTCTGTATCAAAGTTTCAGTCAGGATTATCTGATGTGCACTGGCACAGCTCCTACCTTTATTCCAAATCAAGGAGCTGGATATCCTCCTAGGTCCCTCCTATGGGTGGGACCCAGGAAGGGGGTGGTTACACCCCTTTCCCTTTGTCCAGTTTTGCACCAGAGCTGGGGCTGGAGTGCCGCAGAACCGGTTTGACTGGATTTTGCATGGGACACCCTGTGTGCCCCAGGCAGTGTCTAGTTTCATTCAGCCCTCCCTGCCCCAATCCACTATCTCCTGTCTGTGGTGGTGTAACACCTCCCTGTGACAGGAAACCATTTGTCCAAGCCTCCACTGCCAAGTTTCGGTCAGCAGCAGGAGGCCAGGCTTGTGTCTGTGGCAGCAGCATCCATTTTGTGATGCTGAGGCTCTGGTTAGATTTAACCGCATTTAAGTAAAGTTACATGTCTTCTCCCTCTAGAAGGGTGGAATGCTACCCCCATCGCCAGAACTGGCGAGGGGGTAGTATTCCAAAGTGTATGACACCTTACACAACATGTTTTGATAAAGCCAAACCAAAGTTAGCAATAACCGCGAGGATTATAATGCACTTAAGAGTATATGCTATGGCAATACCCTGTAACAGCTATAAGGAAATGGTTCCGAAAGCTGCAGACAAGCTCAGCTCATGCTAGAGCACCATCTCACATAAAACCAAGCACTCTGCCTCTAGGATTGTTAAGGCCTGCCATAGGAGTGACTTATAGGTATATATGTGTCCAGATATAGGTTTAGATATAGGTATACTATATCTAAGCAAGGGGTGATTACACGACCTTGCCCCAGCTGAGTGATCAGCCAGTTGTGTCAGTTTGGATGGCCAGCCAGGGGTGGCAAAAGCTATGCTGCAGCCCTTGGTAGGCCTTGGATGCACCTATGCCCTGGGTACCTATAGTACACTGTACAGGGGCTCATAAGGTGACCCAATCCAATTAGTTAGGCACCTAGGGTAAATGGAGTCCATTTTAAAGAGAGAGCAGATAGCCTGGGACCCTGATTAGCAGGATCCTAGGCCAACTAAGTAAAAAACCAGCTAAACACAAGGCAAAAAATCTGGGGTAACCGTAGTCAGGTATCCACTTTCCTACATAATCCCCCCCCAAACGAAAGGAGATAAGGCTATCCTTGACCAGGTAAGCCTATATTGCCTAAGTGGCCATATAAGGAAGTACCTGCACTAGCATGGTTACCCCCTGTCTCATGGTCCACTAAGCAATCCCTCACCCTAGGGATATCAGAGGGTCTCCACCATAGGGAATCACTACCTGTGGTGTGTTTTGGCAAAGTAAAAGGCTGGTGTTGAGATGGAGTATTGAAGTGAGGCTCCACTAATGTAGGGCTCAACTTCCTTCAATCACTATCCACAATGGATGCCTTTCTTTCCATGACTGAGTTGCACTGTGCTCTCAGGGTCAACCTTTGGCTGCCTAGAGCTGGAGGCTGGGTCCCTTTGGTTGGCCTACTGGAGGGACAGGTTAGGTTTGGGCCCTTGGGGTCCCAGGTTTGGCTGTGCCCAACAGTGTCCATCTGGGGGAGATCCCTAACTAGTTGTAAGGGGGATCCCTCAGTTTTCACCTTGCTAGGGCTGCTAGCTTTGGTGCCCCTAATCTGCGGATGGGGGTGTTTTATTTGACAGGGGGCCCTTTGGGGCTCACTGACCTCCTTGACCTCTGCAGCCCTGGGCTGACTGAGGCAGGGTAGAGAGGGGCAGGTTACCTGCTCCAGACTGTGTTCCAACTTGGAAGGGTCCACTGACATCAGGGGCTCTGCCAGGCTAGGCCTGACTACATCTGGGGCAGTTTCTTCAACAGGGGTAAGATCAGTTCCCTGAGGAGGCTGATCCTTTCCTAAAGTCTGGTGGGAGGGAGATTTCTCTTCCTCTTCAATGCTCTCTGTTTGTGTGGAGTGATCCATAGTTTCAGGCTTCACAACACATGAATCTGTTTGAGTTTGGGCTGTGGCCATCACAGCCCCACCAACCTTTTCAGGAAGGGACTCAGTTTGGGTATGGTCTGTTACCATCACAGCCCTGCTAACTTGTTCAGGGAAGGAATCTGCTTTAGATGGGGTCGAGTCTAGCACAGCCCTACCAACCTTTTCAGGAAGGACATCTTGGATTGGGGCTGTGGCCATCACAGCCCCACTAACCTTTCCATGGAGATTTACCATTTTAGAATGGGTTTCTCGTTCTACCTCACCCAGGCTGAGATTTCTAAACCATTCCCAAGTAGACAATCTACAGGCACGTTTGTTGACACTGTCACTCTCTTGGGGCCAGTGACACCTCCCCAGCTGAGATTTACTACTGCCATGGGATGATTTTTCTGCACTCCATCAATATTAGTCACCTGATATGTGGCACCAGGTAAAAGTTGCCTGGAGGGGACTAGATTCTCAGTCACCATAGTGATACTAGCCCCTGTGTCTCTATAGGCCTCAACTTTCTAACCATTGATGAGGGGCTCCTGTCTGTGCTTGCTCAAAGTGTTTGGGCAATCAGTGAAGTTGGCAAACCCCATGCCATTTTCACAGACAAGAGTAGCTGTAGTTGGGTACCTGGTTTGGCCAGAGTCCACGTGAGTTCCAAAAGTAAACCCAGCCAAATTCTTGGGGGTGCTCCCACCACCTGGGGAATTACTACTAATAGTAACAGGGAGTGTTGGAGCTTTACTTGGAGGAATATTTTCTTTATTGCTATTCTTTGGACAACAGCTATCTGTTTTCCAGTGGCCAGTCTGCTTACATGCATGGCAATAAGATTTCTTTGGGATGGAGGAAGTGTTTTGGGACCCCCCCATCCTTGGAGTTTTGGGGCCCTGGGGGAGCCTTTTCTTTTGATTTATCCCCACCTTTCTCTTGAGCCTTGGAAGTATCCTTCTTTTGGTCATTACCCTGATTCTTAGGCCTAATCCTGGTTCTGACCCATTTGTCTGCCCTCTTACCCAATTCTTGTGGAGAGGCCAGATCTGAGTCCACCAGGTGCTGGTGCAAAAGCTGGTTTTGACAATTACTAAGGATCCGCTCCCTCATAATCAAATTATACAATCATGTATAGTCATGTACTTTGCTGCCAAGTAACCAACCTTCCAGAGCCTTAGTAGCACAATCTACAAAATCAGTCCAGTCCTGAGTCTGAGCTTTTTGGGTATCTCTGAACAACAACCTGTATTGTTCAGTGGTTAGGCCAAACCCATCAATAAGAGCACTCTTCAGGACAGTGTAGTTTTAAGCATCCTCAGGTCTAACTGTGAGGAGCTAATCTCTCCCTTTCTCAGAAAAGGAGTACCATAAGATTGCTGTCCACTGATCTTGGGGAACCTGCTGCACCATGCAGGCCCTCTCCAGAGCAGTCATCCATTTGTTGATGTCATCCCCTTCCTTATAGGGGGGCACGATCTTTGTCAGGTTTCTATTGTCATAGGACCTGTCTTTCTCTTTAAGGATATTGCTGCCACCAGTGGGTAGTTCCCCACTCAATTTTTTTTCCCTTGCTAAAGCAAGTTTAGCTTGGGCCAGGGCTATCTCTTCCCTCTCTATCTGGAGTCTGACAGCTCTCATCCTGGCCTTATACTCTTTTCTCTGGGGGGAAGTCATTCCCCTTTGAGAGTTCCTTGAGGCATTAGAAAGGTTAGAGTCCCTGGAAAGGGATCTATCTCTTCTATTGCCTGGGAGTATTCTGCTATTGGGTCTGGAGAGGTGCTGTGCCTCTCCATCTCCATGTAGGCTCAAGTTAGCTTGGCTAAGCCTCCTAACTTGGACTTGGATATCCCCCTGATCATCTGAATCATCTGATTCTGGGACCACCTCCTCAGCTTCTGGGGTGGTGTTCTCATCATCTGGGGGGTTCCCTCCTTCTCCTGGATTATCTGTGGGACCTGCACTAGCCTTCTCAAGATCATCCTTCTGTAGGATTCCTATCAGGATGGGAATGGTAGGGTTGTGACCCTTTTTCAGCCCCCTTGTGGTGCACAAGGCACTCAAGTCTCTGAAGCTGAGGTTGTCATAGCTGGAAGGTGCCTTGGTAAGGTCACCTGCCACAGGCAGAGAACTGGGTTGTTCACCTGTGCCAGACATGACTCTAGTGAGGTGTAAGTGGTGCACTTACCTACACTATGTGTTTTCCTACTAGAACCTTGCTAGTGAGTTGTAGTCAGGGTGTGCTAAGCCCTTTAATCTACAACTACTAAGTTCAGTAGAACTTAAGTATGTAAGCTTTGTTTATATGTACCTATAGTACACAATGTGATCTTTCAAATGATATAAAGATTGCAATGGTAAAACAACAGCAAGCTCAAATCCCACCGCTGCCACCAATGTGAGAAGTTGGCCTGATGTATGATGTCCACAGTTCTGTGGGCACCTTGTATCAGTCCAAACAATCCCTTATGGTGGTGGTTGTAAATCAACCTTATAGACTAGCTATTCTAGGGGTAGCATAGACCTAAGCAGTCTTAGGCTTAACTCAAGAGGGCATGTGAAGCCAGCTGTTTTACCATAGGCAGTCCTGTAATATCAAATTAAAGGACACCACACAAGTTATATATTATAAAAATATATGTATTTATTACTAGAATAATCATCTGTACTCTTTATGAGTGCAGAGGCACAAGCGTTTAAACAAAAGCACAATTAAACATACAAAAGTTGCACAGTTATGGATAGGGTCGGTGGCCACTCGAACCATATACTAAATAAGTGGTATAAGTATCTTTTTACGAACAATGGTAAGGCCTGAGGCCTTGGGAATCGCTGGGACTACACTGGACTAACATCAGTTTGGACGGGAGTAGCCCACGAGATTCGGGGGCAGCGCTAAAAGCACACGCATGCACCAATGCAAAGTCAATTGTGCGTAAAAGTTATAAAGTTACTGTTTTGGAAGTCTTCCGACTGGAATAGAATTAAGCCACTTTAAACTAGGACACTAGAGGTGTAAACCACTACAGGAGCACCGGTGTTAGATTGTTACCTCACCCACAGGAAGCGGGTGCATAGGTGCCAAAGTGTGTCGGGTTTCGTCGTGGAGTTCTATGGACCCTGGAGATGAAGATGCTGCAGGCGGCCAGGAGAGAAGAGTCCGGTTGGATCCAAGGGTGGATCGAAGATGTAGAGTACCGGAAAGCAGAGGGGACAGAGTCTGGGTCACTTTGCAGTGACCAGGATGGAACCAGGAAGGAACCAGGCAATGTCGGACGCATTCAGGTGGCTGTCGTGAAGCTTGTCTCCGCTGCCACGTGGACTCGGGGGCATCAAGGATGACCAGAAGTGGATCACAAGCTGTTTTACAAAGGCCCTCGCTGTCGGCGGTGTCGGCTTCCAGATCGGAGTTAACAGGCCTTGGCAAATGCAACCCACGCAGGATTTGAAGATTGCTTCTTACTCGGACCAGCAAGGTCAAAGCGGTGGCCCCTTTTCAGGGGAGCAAGGGCCAGTGTAGAGCAACCAGACCAGTGGTGTAAATTTGAAGGTTCATTGGTACGGGGGCCACTAACCAACGGGCAAGTGATTGGACCAATGCGGCATGCAGGAAAATGCCAAAGGCCCCCTTTGCAGTGTGGAAAAGTAAATTTTGCCATGTTCTGTGTCCCTACGTGTCCCCCATCTTATGTTATGTGTGCATGATTAATATGCATATGTATCCCCCATGTTCGATTAAAGACGCAATTACAGTTGTGTCCATCCCTAGTATGCTAGTTTCCAGTTCTCGTGAAAGCTACGAGTATTAGGCCTATGTAAAGTTACGTTGCCACGTTTCTCAGTGTGCACGTCATTTCATTGAAAAGTCCCCGTTTCTAGGCCTCAAAAGGGCCCGGACACCAGATTCAGCTCCTGTCTCCTGAACCCTCGCTGAGGAGCGATACAGCCCCCACCTGTATCCTCGACCCTTCACTTACTTCCTGCCTCGCAGTGCCCGGCTCGGCCTGGCTCTGCCTACGAGTCTGCCAAGAGTATGTTATGATTCTAGTTATCAGTCCAGCCCTCCTTCTCTGCATTCCTAAGCTACTGAATCGCATCAATAGTTTCCGTCATTGTCTAGCCTTTACGTCTCCATGTAAGAGAAATACTGTATTAATGGTCATTTAATATTCCTCAACACGCACTACATGTAGAATAATGCATGCTCCAGTCTTAGAGTCTGTTAGCCTCTCCCCTCCTGACTCTTAGTTTATATCAACATGTCCTCTAAACATTAGATACTAGATAGGGTTTAGGTACATGTCGCCCTGACTCTCCAGACTTCAGTCTCTACTCCTAGCGCAGAGTTCATAGCCCCCAGCTTCTCCTAGTAACACGTCATTGTCAGTTTGCGCGCACCATTAGGTCAGAGGTCCCGGCTCCTTAGGTAGCCCCCTCCATGTTTCCGCCCCATTTATGACATATTCTGTTACGTTTACATCACATGTCCATGTATACGCCTCCTGTTACACCCACTTTCACCCTTATCTTTCGCGACTGCTATTGACCACACCCACTGCTCCGCCTACTGTATTCACTGTAATGCAACTGTTTTAGTATATATGCTTGTGTACTGTTATTAAATGTTACGCCTATACGCCAGTCCAATCCTGTCCCCCCTGCAGGGCCCTGCCATCCTGTTCCCGTGCAGGTTGTCCTGTTCCTGTCCTTTATGCTGTATTAAACCTGCAAACTCCTACTACCTCGAATCTTGACTCTTATTTATTGAGCTATCTGTTATTGCTATGTCCAGTCAAACCTAGATCCGGTATTATTTATTTATATACCACAGCAGCACTCGGTGAGTGTAGAGGGGTGATCTTCGGTGCACGAACAAACCCCAATGCACAGTTTCAAGGATGCCTCGGAAGCTGCACGGTCAGCACTTCACAGTCTGTTCAAGATGGCTCGCTTCACGCTTCACGTCGCCTCCACGGGTCTCAGATTCGCTGGGTCTGTGGATCGGACTGTTAGAAGTCAGGGAAGCTGGGTCTTGTCGATCTCTGTTGCTTGAGTTCCGTCGGGAACTGCAACAAAGCAAACCGATGGGCGCTGGATGGTGCCTGTTTGCACAGGGTGACTGAATTTGTGACATGGCTCAACATGAGGACAGAAGACATAAAATTCAGCCATACTTCATCGAACAAAAGCATCACATTCTTGGACGTTCAAGTATATTCTACAGAGGGCACACTGGGTACAACCTTATTTCCCAAACCCACTGACAGAAATAAGGCATTACATTTTACCAGTCATCACCCCAGGAGCCTGAAGCAAAATCTACCCTTCGGCCAATTTTTAAGGATTCGGCGGAATTGTTCCAATAAGGAGGAATACTTCAAACACGCCAACAGCCTGAAGGAACGTTTAGTAGATAGGGGTTACCCTAAAAAGCTTTTAAAACATTCTTTAAAAAGGGCCTGGTGGGTTCCCAGAGAGACACTGCTCCAAAAGAAAACACGAAATGAGTTGAAAAGGATTGTTTGCGTCACAACCTTTGGTTCCAACACACATCAACTACGTAAACTGGTATTACAAAATTGGCACTTGGTGAAAGATCTCCATTGCGAATTATCGGACCCTCCTCTTTTTGCTTACAAAAAAGAAAAGAGTGTGGCCAATCACATTGTAAGGGCAGCTTTGCGAAAAGATCCAAAACCGTCACTAAGAAGCATGATGGGGTTACCTCCAGTAACCGGACATCATAAATGCGGGAAATGCACCTGCTGTGACTCAACGGAAGAAGGCACTGTCTTCTGTTTTGAAAGAGTTTATTGGAAACATACAACTTTTACCAATTGCCTTACAAAAAATATAGTGTATGGCATCTGGTGCCCATGCCCCAAACTTTATATTGGAAAAACGACACAGGAGGCAAGACAGAGAATTACACAGCACAAGTCAAGGATTAGAAAGCAAGTACCGAACGCACCTTTAGTCGATCATTGGTCCACACACGAACACAAAAAATGCGACTTACGCTGGACAATCATCTCCAAAATTGAATATGATCCACGTGGAGGTGATATGGATTTGAAATTAGCGCAGCGAGAAGCATTCCTAATAATGAAGTACAATACAGCGATAACAGGACTTAACGAAATCTCTGAGATTTACAGGGGGACCCCTGGTTAAGATCCTTATGGTCACCGGTCTTGAATCATAATACGGTTGTGGTTGCATAAATGCATTCGAGTACAGGTTTTTAGGAGACTACATTAACCACAATGCCTCCTACATGTGACTATGTAGTTCCATGCCTTCGTTTTGGTCCACACCTGAAATAATACCACCAGGTACACCCAGAATGTACACACTAGCTCTCAAGAAATATATATAGGTGGAGTTGCACCAACGCAATTGAATACATGTTTGCAGGGGACTACATTGCCCACATTGCTTTGCCTTGGTGACTTGCACATTTATGCCTTCGTCATGATTTTTAACATTAATAACACAATCAGGTCAATTCAGAATGAATTTTAGGATATTACCACACATGTTTAGGCTTCACGTTACAAAGAGGTGCGGGCCCTTTAAGAAACCGCGTGACCAGTTTCAGGAAGTAAGCTTGTTGTCGGACTGAGGACGCGCTGGCTCCATTCATGTAGCAGACGCTCGGCAGCTCAAGTGAGTTTGTTTTTCTCACCGTAACCGCGCAATCATTTTCTACACTGAAAACGCATGGTGTAGACACCGTTACTAAAACCCGGCACCTCGTGCAGTTTATTTGCAGAACCTGCCAGCAAGAGAACGGATCACCTTCTAAGCAACGCCATGTTGAATCCCGGGCCAATACCCTTCACGCTAAAACCGGGTAAGCAATTGCGAGTTAGGAGCCTTCTCAGTTGGTAATAACTCGTGTTTATAACTAAACAAGACACCACTGATTGCATCCTTTCATTTAGGTTTTTAAGGCAAATTCCCAAGAGAGTGAAGGTGAGCCAACTTACCGTTTAAGCCAAAACATCTAATGTAAGTCACCTAACCACAGATTGTCCTTTATGTCATTCATTTTGGTTTTTTTGTCTTTATGTGTAGACTCACTCACACCTGATTGTGGCTCCACTAGCAGGAGAATTAAGGTAGGCATTGTTAAGCCGGTTGGTGGCTGTTCTTGAAACGCAGATTGTTTGCATTTATTAGTTAACTTAGTGTATTTGTTTTTTGTTTTGTAGAAATCACCTTGGTCCTGAGGAGAACCCCGCTATTAGGGGGTTCGAAACGCGTCGACCTTATAGGTCCGCTGTCAGTCTAAAATTGAAAGTACTGAGCCAAAAATATAAAAAGATCTGGTTTGGTTACAAATGATAAATGTACACTGTATTATACGATTTAATGGAATATTGACACGGACCCATACCTCAGTGGTATTTGTTTTTGTTTTAGGGATATAAGTTGTATGTATGAGGTGCGAAAGTATCAGTGTGAGTGATTTATAGGATTGTTTTGTATATAATTGATACATTTTGTATCTATTTGTACATTTTGTATATATTCATGAATATGCACAAGAAATTCTGTTTGAATAATACAAACAAAATCTTTGAAAACTTGCTTGAATAAAACTAGTAACATATGTTTCAATAGACTGTTATGCTTTATTCATAACAGGTCGTTTTGCTATTACAAACGAAGTTAGTTCAGTACTGGTATTTGTATTGTTGGTTTAGTTTTATATTTGACTTAGCCTTGCTGATTAGGAGTCAAGACCCAGTTTTGTTTTCATGTTTGCACAGGGTGGTCACTCCTTGACCACAAGGGAGATTCTTCAGTCTTCGACGTCGAGTGGGATGTCGAAGGGTCCAGAGTTCTGTATCAAAGTTTCAGTCAGGATTATCTGATGTGCACTGGCACAGCTCCTACCTTTATTCCAAATCAAAGGGCTGGATATCCTGTTAGGTCCCTCCTATGGGTGGGACCCAGGAAGGGGGTGGTTACACCCCTTTCCCTTTGTCCAGTTTCACACCAGAGCTGGGGCTGGAGTGCCCCAGAACCGGTTTGACTGGATTTTGCATGGGACACCTTGTGTGCCCCAGGCAGTGTCTAGTTTCATTCAGCCCTCCCTGCCCCAATCCACTAGCTCCTGTCTGGGGTGGTGTAACACCTCCCTGTGACAGGAAACCTTTTGTCCAAGCCTCCACTGCCAAGTTTCGGTCAGCAGCAGGAGGCCAGACTTGTGTCTGTGGCAGCAGCATCCATTTTGTGATGCTGAGGCTCTGGTTAGATTTAACCGCATTTAAGTAAAGTTACATGTCTTCTCCCTCTAGAAGAGCGGAATGCTACCCCCATCGCCAGAACTGGCGAGGGGGTAGTATTCCAAAGTGTATTGACACCTTACACAACATGTTTTGATAAAGCCAAACCAAAGTTAGCAATAACTGCGAGGATTATAATGCACTTAAGAGTATATGGTATGGCAATACCCTGGAACAGCTATAAGGAAATGGTTCCGAAAGCTGCAGACAGGCTCAGCTCATGCTAGAGCACCATCTCACATAAAACCAAGCACTCTACCTCCAGGATTGTTAAGGCCTGCCATAGGAGTGACTTATAGGTATATATGTGTCCAGATATAGGTTTAGATATAGGTATACTATATCTAAGCAAGGGGTGATTACACGACCTTGCCCCAGCTGAGTGATCAGCCAGTTGTGTCAGTTTGGATGGCCAACCAGGGGTGGCAAAAGCTATGCTGCAGCCCCTGGTAGGTCTTGGATGCACCTATGCCCTGGGTACCTATAGTACACTCTACAGGGGCTCATAAGGTGACCCAATCCAATTAGTTATGCACCTAGGGTACATGGAGTCCATTTTAAAGAGAGAGCAGATAGCCTGGGACCCTGATTAGCAGGATCCCAGGCCAACTAAGTCGAAAACCAGCTAAACACAAGGCAAAAAATCTGGGGTAACCGTAGTCAGGGATCCACTTTCCTACAGGGACGTTATGATTAGTTGCCTACTGGACTCTGACATTAATAAATCAAGACTGAATTTGAATTGTGAGCCCTGCTGATCACAGTGTAGGCCGGAGGCAGCGGTCAACAAAGGCCCACAGCTACGTGGCGTTGACTTGAGCTGTACAGATTGGGAGCATTTGGTCTTTATAGTCTCTTACACAATTTGTAATGGTACTAATCTTGAATTATGAGCCCTGCTGACCGCAGTGTAGACCGGAGGCAGTGGTCAGAAAGGGCCCACAGCCACATGGCGTTTACTTGAGCTGCATAGAGTTAGTGGTAGGTGTGGCGCTCAGCATGTGCGCAGCCAGCAATGATGCGGGGTGAGGGCGGGCCACACTGGGAGCAATGCCTCTTGCCTACTGGACTGTGTCATCTGCAATTGCGACTCTATCTGAATTGTGAGGTCTGTTGTCTGCAGTGTAGATGGAAGGCAGTAGTCAGCACAGACATCGAGAAATGCTTTTTGTGACTTCCTCTTGAGTAAATCCAACGACATAGAGTACAGTTCACTCTGCAATAAATAAATCAAAACTGAATTTGAACTGTGAGCTCTGCTATCCGCAGTGTAGACTGCCATTCAGTGTTCCTTTGGACTTGCAAGATGAATTTGGTCATTGTACTAAAGCTATAATTGATATAAAAAAAGTTCTTGAAGCAAGGATACTAAAAAGATATTATGTAGGTTTTATGGACATTGTAGTTAGTTGCCTACTGGACTCTGTAATTAATGAATCAAGACTCAATTTTGATTGTGAGCACTGCTGACCACAGTGTAGGCCAGAAGCAGCGATCAGCAAGGGCCCACAGCCACGTGACATTGAGTTGAGCTGCGCAGTTAGTGGCAACAGAAGCATTCAGCGTGTGCGGAGCCTGCGATGATGCGTGGTCTGGGCGGGCCGCACTGGTAGCAATGTCTTTTGTCTAATGAATTCTCCTTAATAAGGGTACGTGACGATGACTTATGGTGCACTGAGTTAGTGGCACCTGAAGCACTCAGCGTGTGCGCACCCTGCGATGATGCGTGGTCCGGGCGGCCCACACTGGTAGCAACGTCTTTTGCCTTAAGAATTCTGCCTTAATAATGCCAGGTGGCATTGACTTGTGGTGCACTGAGTTAGTAGTACCTCTGGTGCTCAGCGTGTACACAGCCTGCGATGATGCGTTGTCCGGGTGGTCCGGACTGGGAGCAGTGTCTCTTGCCTACTGGACTGCGTCATATGCAATCGTGACTCCATCTGAATTTTCAGCCCTGCTGTCCGCAGTGTAGGTCAAAGGCAGTACTCTGTACAGACGTAACTCTGTGGTGTTGTGCCACTGTGTTCGCAGGGGGCCTGTGTCGAGGAGGTCAGCGGTCATGGCTGCAGCCACGTGGCACGGTGAGGGCCCCCGCTCTGGCAGATACGTTGGCCTTCACACAGGTGAACCATGCTCAGAGCCCTGGCCTATTTATTCACACTTTTACGCTGGAGTGACGTACGTTGGGCCAGCCCACTGCGCTTCGGCTTACAGGGGAGGACAACACAGTTACATGACCGAGATCTTCCCCACTGCCTGAGGTAACATGGTTGCGCCCACTGTCCACAACACTACAAGCACCAGCAGTATAGGTCCACATGGAAAGGTTTGAGCTCTGCATAGTGAGGTCTGTCCAGCACATCACCGCTACACTTGGTATTGTGTGCATTATTATTGGTGGGTGACTTGCGTCCTTCACACATGTTTGGTTGCCACATCTCGCAACATTCAGCTATAGTGTGGCTGAGGGCCCATGGCGTTTTTGGAAAGTCTTCTGTCCTATTGTGTGCTGCCTCAGTGGTAGTAGGGGGCGTGTGGTCCTGGAGGGGAGGTCCTGAGGGTGGCGGCAGTGGGTTTTGTGGCCTTCTTGGGGGTCAGAGGTGCATGATCAGTAGCTCTATGACATGTGTTTGTCTTCAGATGTGATTCTGGGCTGGGCTCCCTTTTACACTGTAGGTTGTCGTCCTACTTTACACCAGTAAAAGGCAGATGTTACATTCGTAATGCTAACACAGCTTATCGCCTGTTTTGGGATCACACCGCAGATTTGGCTGCTTGTTGAAAATATCGGGAAGTGGTGTTTTCATGTTATTTTTGCACAGGAACGCCTACTCTGCATATTATTAGCGTTAGTTGTTGCTCTCATTGTGGCGATTTCTTTTTGCAGAAGCTATTGCTGGAAAACTGGCGATATCGGCTGTTTTCACCAGGAGGAGAATGGAATGATAATTTAAAATCACTGAAAAAACTATTGGTTTAATGAACATTATAATTAGAAATTAACATTTAAAAAACCTTTGAAAGTCACTGAAAAAACCATAGGTTTCAAAGACGTTATAGTTAGAAATTAGCATTTAAAAAACCTTACAAATTCACTGAAAAAATCATATGCTTCAGGAATGTTATAGTTAGTTGGACATTTCACTCGTACAAAACCAGAGAAATTCAAACAATTACTGTTATGGTATATCAGGCATTATATCACAATTTTGCATTCTTCTAAATATGGATATTAGGGGGCAATTATTTGTATATTTCGCCCTTGGTTAGTATGTGTGAAAAAGACTGTATGTATAGTACATTTCAAAATAACCATTCTATATGCATTGTGATTTTTGCCTTGTAAATCCAACATTTGTGGGTATACTACTAATCATGGGCGAAATATATGAATGATTGCCCCCTAATATCCATATCTCGAAGAATGCAAAATTGTGATATAATGCCTGTTATACCATAATGGTAATTGTGAAATGTAACATCATTGGATTTAAAAAAAAACTGTCACAAGGTGGTCTGTATTGAATAATGTTGAACTACAAATCCCAGAAGTCAATGAGATTGTATAATCGCAGGAAATGAGATAAAACAGATGCAAAAAGTAGTGCCACCTACCGTGAGAAAGGCCGTCCAGGCCGAAATGTGTCAGTGCGACAGACTGGGCTCTGTGCAATAAAATCTAGAAATACAAGTTCCAGAATGCGGTGTACTTAGTTGCAAAATGGACTTTGGCCACTGGTTTGGCCCAATGCCTGCACCCGCTGTTGAGCGATCCGGCACAAAACCACATTGAGGAAAAAATATATATATACACGTACCACCAGTCGGTCTGTGGCTCTACTCTTGACAGCAAACTTTGTTGGAGGAGCATGGAAGTGCTGTGCAGTAGAGCCCCCAGAGAGCGCGCCGGGCAGAGAACAAGGATGGCAGCTGTGGGGATTCTGGATTGCGGAGCGGGCGGTCTTGCCGACTGCCAGCACGTTTGTCTGCTTCCCGCAGCAAGAAATGCCTTGCCCAGGATACTGAGTGGTACAAAAGGGGGTGGTGATGGACGGAGCGTCTGAACCAATCAAACAGTCACACCCAGTCAACAGATCTGGGTTTAATCCATCACCGTTCTTTAGCCCACTCTGCCACCCCAGTTCAGACATGGCCATAAGCAAATCAGTCTGACCCTGTGCCTCATGGGAACAGTCCAGCCCGACCCAAGCCTTCCCTGGACCGGAAACAAGCTTCCGAGGACCGGTTTCTGGCATTTCAGCCGTCTTCTGCCCGGCTTGCTTGAATCCAGTGGCAAAGTGAGCAAGGGACTCACGTCTGAGCATACCCTGCCAACTTATGGCAAACAAAGTGGTACATGACATTGTTCTGCATTCTGTCCATCAACTTTTGTTTTTGCATTTGCCCAGGATACTGGCGCCCTTTGGTGACTGGGCACCGTGGTTGCTGACGCATAAGCGGTGAGGTGTGTTGGGCATATCTAATTTATTTTCATCAGTCTCCTCCAACCCCTTGAGTATGCCTATGACATATCCTGTGCTGTTTTACAAACATTGACATTTGCAATACTTCCTGTATTATCATTTTGAAATCTGGGCTTTCAGTCCTTTGTGCAACTCTCATCCGGTTAATGACACTGTGAATTTCTGAAAGACTTGCAAATTTGAGCTTTCGCAAAGGACATTGATTACTTCATTACGGACACATAAAGCTGCATAAGGGGATTATGGGTCACGTAGTCCCGCTGGGAAGAGAAGTAACCACCTGGAGACCGGCATTTTTGCTGTAATTATACACAGCATGTGCAATTAGAGCCCCGTGGATTTGTTACATGCCCTGTATGCTTTCACCTTTTGTGCTTGTTTTTGCACACAGTTAAAAATACAGCTCAATGTAGTTCTGCTCAGTGCGATAATATAATATCTTTTACTTAACCGGGTAGTTTCTGCTCTGTTTAGTCACAAGGAAATGAGGGGAGAGCAAATAAGCATCGTTATTATTTGCAGCACTATCTGCATTCAAAAGCAGTTTTAATTCTTGCATTTTTTTCACTGTCAAGAAGGCAGCATGTTTTTGAGAGCATTGATGCCATATTTTAAAATTTTTAGGAGAGCACCTCGGCATGTCATTATGACTTGTTTAGATCTCTGGCTAATGAGACACATCTTCATATTTGCTGTGTATTTTTCAGGAATTTGATCAAGCTAAATAGCTGGCATTACTTGCTTATTGCGCAGTATGCAGTTTCAATTAATATTGCTTGCACTTCGCATTTATGTATATGTTAAAACGTGTAAGTTTTACCTGCTTTATTTTTGTTTACACAGTCCACTTTCTATGCCCATTGTATGCCTGATGGAGGGAGGAGGGCTATATATTCTAGAAACTCTATGGCACCAATTAGATTGACAAAGCCTGCTGCGCAGGCGTAACGCATCTCTCTTTTTATGCGGGGATGTGGGAGACCTGAACAGCAATAAAGAAGCCTTTTCCATGCACACTTCGTGTACGTGCCTCTTCCTCGTGGGAGCAGGACTATTTCCTTTGATTTATATATATATATATATATATATAAATCAATATATATATATATATATATATATATATATATATATATATATATATATATATATCCCAGTTGGCGATTGTGGCCGAGGTTCAGGATTTAAGCGTTATATATATATATATTACCTACTGGCGGTCGCCAGTAGGTATATATAGTTAGGATTTTTTCTCTATGGGATTTTTGAAAATTCTATGTCTAATAACTTTGGCGTTTGTGGATGGAATTGGCTGAAATTTTCAGGAAAATGGCACATTTTGTTTCTGAGCAGCCCTTGAAAATTTGGGGGGGGTTTGTCAAGGGGGGGCCGAGAAAAAAGGGGGGTCCCAAAACATGTTTTTAACATTGAGTTTTCCATAGGGCGGTTGGCCTCACTTTTAGCCCGAAGGGCTGAATGGATTTGCACGAAACTTGGCAAAATTGTAGGGACTGGTAGCCCGATGTGCCTTTTGTAGGTCTCAATATATGTGCTTCAGTGGATTTTGAGAAATTAACGTTCAAAAAAAGATATATATCTGTAACAGCGGACCGGGCAGCGCTCCAGTTCGCGTACTTTTCGCGCAACGGAGCTTTGTGAAGCGAAGCTGATTGGTTCTCCGGCGTCTGTAAACATTCCAAACAGTCCGTAGCGGCCGCCATCTTGTCTCTCGGTAGGATCGAGAGACAAGAGGAGGCCAAAGCGAAGGGGCAAATGACCATAAGGGGGCATAGTAGATTCTCGCTGACCCCCTAGGTTTGATGTGGAGGTTTTAAAAGGGCCCCGCGGGGCAAAAAAACAAAATAATAATAATAATCGAACGGCTGAATGGATTTGCACGAAACTTGGCAAAATTGTAGGGACTGGAGCCCGATGTGCCTTTGCTAGGTCTCAATATATGTGCTCCAGTAGATTTTGAGAAATTGACGTTCAAAAAAAGATATATATCTGTAACAGCGCTCCGCTTCGGAGCTTTGCGAAGCTGATTGGTTCTTCGGCGTCTGTAAACATTCCAAACAGTCCGTAGCGGCCGCCATCTTGTCTCTCGGTAGGATCGAGAGACAAGAGGAGGCCAAAGCGAAGGGGCAAATGACCATAAGGGGGCATAGTAGGTCGTCCCTGACCCCGTAGGTTTGATGTGGAGGCTTTAAAAGGGTCTCGCAGGGCAAAAAAAAAAAATATCGTTTTTTTAGTTTTTTTGCGTGGAGTGCGCCCGGTTCGCGAACCGGGAAGCGTTCTGGGGAGCGTACTTTCTTGAAAATTAGTGAAAAAAGTTAGAGTAAAATAATAATTGTGAGTGATCAGATGTAGGGTAGCTCTGAGAAGAGCTTTTGGGTTTATGGTACATTTAGGTACTTATAAGTAGGTACCAATGCACAGTCTTAAATTCAAAATGAAAACTCTGTTGCCCTCATCTGAGAAGTGAACTCCATCTCCTCTGTAGATATCTTGCATGTAGTAACGCAAGTTATTGTTGTACAGGGAGCCCATTCCACGGTCTCTCATGTAAGCTGAAACAGATTTGTTTACATGCTTCCTCGACTTCTCAATTTGTGGACAACATTGGTTTGACCACCTCCATTTCTGTCTTTGGCATATATTTGAATATACCAAGGCAGTCTGAGGAAAAAGTGCCATCAATTGCTCAAAGGTGTCCTTTAAAAGCATTTCCAGACCTACCCCAGTCAAAGTGCCCAAATCATTACCTCCACAGTGCACAATTAACAGGTCAGGTTTTGGCAAATGCATAAAGGTTTTCACCAATGGTATCAATTGGTGACATTTTAATCCTCTGTGGCCAAACCACTTAATTTCCACATCTTGTAAATTGAGGTTAGGTAAATTCCTGTTCTCAGCATACCTCTGAGCCCAATAGATGTAACTATGTCCAACAATCCAGACAGAAAACATGGTGAGAGAAGGTTCTCCTGCAGTCAGATGAAGTGTGGCAATGAAATGGCAGTTGAAAAAATAAGAGTTTAAAATGAAAAAAACTGTGGAGTTTCTGTGTTAATGAAGCAGTAACAGTGATTGGTGGATTTTGATTGCTGAAAACAGAAAGTTAGGGTGCATGGATGAGTTGTTTGAAAGATGTATTTTGAGTGGTGAAGAAAAAATCATTAAATGAAAGAATGCACTGGATATGAGGTGCACTGAGAGTTCAGAGTTCAATTGCAACATTGTTGTGTGAACTTGCAAACACCAGAGGTCTTCCAAGACATGGTTGCCATGCAGAAAAGGCATGAAATGGCAGAGGGGGGAAGGGTTTTCATTTGAAAAAAAGTGAGGGAAGAGTTTTGATTGGGTGACATGAGAGATATGTGTGAAGAATTACAGCATTTCTGTGCTTTTGATAGCTGCAGACTCTGGAGTGCATACCTTTTGCTCTGCTGAAGACAAATTGGTGTGTTTCTGAGACTGTTTTGAAACTCAAAGTATTTGCTAAGGTGAGAAAAGATTTCTTTAATTTAGATAGAAAATAGTGTGCTTTAAGGAGAAAATTATGAAGAAAGTTGTGTTTTTCAAATGTTGCTTTGTCTCAAGTGTTTTACAAATAGATTTTGTTTCTTTGAGAAATTGTAATTGGAGAAAATGTGAAGTATTAGTACTGACAGGGTTTTTATGTGCATAGGAGCTGTGGAGTGTTTTCAAATTATGACTTGTAAATCGTTTTTGAGAAAAAGCAATGGTTTTAATATTGATGACAAGGACATAATGGTGTCTGCTTCTTTATAAGGTAATTGAGAGTCTCTGATGTTATTTTTCCCATTTCAATGTAAGAAGTTTGTCTGTGGAGCAAATTGCTTGTAAATATGCTCCCACCTGTGCATGGCAAATTTAGATTTTGAATGTTTGCGTTACATAGGCATGTTAAAGGTGACTGAAACATGCTGCAAAGGCAATCAAAAAACGCTTTTATGTGTCTTAAGGACATTTTAAGTCATTTCCCCATGTGCAGTGTTTTCAAATTATGAGTTGAAAATCGGTTTTGAGGTAAAGGAATGTTTTCAAAATTTATGTGCGCCATATGCCCCCAAATTTCTTTTTATGGGGTGCAGCAGGGTGTTCTTGAGACACCCCTGCACCCTCGGAAAAATTCGTAATTTGCGATGAGGTAATTGCTAATCGCAAATTGCACCTTCATTCCTATGGGCCTCCTGCTGCATGGAAATGAATGGGTAATTTGTAATTAGCAAATAGCTCATCGCAAACTAGGAATGGTAAAGAATCGCTATTTATTCCTTAAAGTTCGCTATTTAGGAAATGCAAAAAACTTTGATGATACATATGGCGGTTCATCTCTAACAAGATAAGAAGCATAGGGATAGATTTATGATGACTGGCGCATCACCAGGGATGTGTTAGTCATTCTGTGCCGCTGTTCCGTCACCTATGGTGTGCTGCATTTACAATGCGGCGCATCATGGGGCAAAAACAGCAGAGATGCGTGAGGTATCTGTGCCGTAAAGGTGGCGCATTGCTGGAGTTGTATCGCAAGTGTGATGAAGCTCCAGCAAGGCTCAGGGGTGTCCCTGTCGCAGGGTTTCTGTTCTCACACAGAACTGTGGACAGAGGATTGGAACCTCGGCGAATTAGGGTGCCCCAAAACTCACCTTAGTAATCAAAAACCCCTTAGCAAGCTAGGTACAGTGTCACATTGGATATAACAAACTCTCAATGTTTAGACAATCCAGAATATGAACTTATAGTACCTCAGGATACGTGGAACTCATGAACAGTCGGTCGTTATATATTTCCTAGAAACCAGAACATGGAGTTAAGAAGAACACATGTGTATTTGAAATGTTTATTTACTAATGCCGTCTTCTCAGGTGTAGTATCTTAGATATGAGAAGTACACATATTATCAGTAGCAAAATTACCAGCATAGTTACTAGTACATAAAAAGCGAATGGTGACAGTATGTTAACATGCTGTAAATGAATAAGAGTTAGCAACACTTATAAGCAGCCGCGGGCCGTGGAGGGAGTTACGGTGGGGCAGGGAGGCGGGGAGGGGGAGGGGCAGGGTGGAGAGGGCTCCACCCTGCCCCTCCCCCTCCCCGCCTCCCTGCCTCACCGTAACTCCCTCCACGGCCCGCGGCTGCTTATATCTGACCCTCCCTAATACACATATTATAATATTTGCTAAGAAGGTCTCTTTGTGTTGGTTTAGGGCGTGCCCATACTTTAGTGTCTTAGATTTGAAGGAATCACATCAGCATACACCAGCTCTCTCTTCATGTGAACCGCATCAAGTGTTGTGTATGTGTGTTCGGCAAAGCAATATAAAACCCGCCTCATGCCCAGAATTGGCAGAAGCTGCACTTATGTTATGAGTATGAAGTCGTGGAGATCAGACCTCATAACAATTCTGTATCGTGTTGTTCTTGAAACTTCAGCAGTCGCTGTACAGATATAGTTTAACAAGCAAAGCAGATAGTAGAGCAATAACATTTTATTGTCATGTAAATCACGATGAACTACTAGGTTGAAAGCTAAAGCAACAACTAAGTGTCGTGTGCAGAAGTTGCAAAAAAGGAAAAATGGCGTTTAAACCGGTAATGAGCCCATGCTAACTTAACACGGTGTAAAGATATCCAGGATCTAGATGACACTTCCCCATGATCCGGAAACGAACTGAATAAGATAATAGAAGTGGCATCTCATGAGAGCAGATTGCAACTTTATATGTGGACGGTCCGCAAGGTAAAACATTAAAAACTAGATAAATTTAATGCTAAAGAAAAATAAAACAGCCAACTACTTTATCGAGGCTTAAGCCAATAGGCAAGCTAAATAATAAAAACTTGACAAATAAGTCAATGAATTGTCAATGAAATGCTAGTACTCAGCATATCAAACATGAAAAAGGTCTATGACATAACTGTGTATGCAAAATAAGCTGCAACAGCCTCCAATAGGAAGTCACCGTCTTCATCCGAAAAGAGTTCAGCCATCCAATTTAAAAGCGGAAAAGAACATACGTGCTCTCCCAGCACCGGATCCTCTATCACCATCAGAGGACAGCTCGGTGGGTTTTCAAGAAAGCTCTGTTCCAAGAAAGACTGTGTTGCCGCCAGTAAATTCCAGGGACCAATTAGTCCATGCATCAATGCCACAGCCATAATCCTTTCGCCAGGACAAACCAACTCGTGAGTAATGATAGGAGTCATCAGCTGATTAAAGTCGACGTCAGGAGAAACCGGTCCGCAGAGACACAAATCAATGGCCCAATCGAAATCACAGGTCAGGCAGTGAAATACAGGCTGGACACAGGTGAAGTAGGAGAATCGAAAAGATAATCCATATGCCGTGCTTAATATCGCCACCGGCATTGTGCCATAATATTCAAGCATGCGATTGCGGAACAGCGTCAGCAGCTGCAGGGCGGGAGCTTGCACAGGAGGGACATCCATATTTAAAAATGTAAAAAAGCACAAGAGCGTCCGCTGGTAATGCAAGTAAAAATATGGAATCCACCAAGCACAGTGGAAAAAATAGAATGAAAGAAAGCAGGGATGACTCCAAAGATTTTCTCAAATGAAGTCATGAGACCACTGGTAACAACTTTAAAAAAGTGCGCCAGGCCCTTTGTGGAGGACGCGTTAAAGATAGTCCGAACCATCTTGCTGAAATGGAAAGGCAAATCTGTATTTAAAAGGGTCTGCACCTCTGTACGGGTGTTCGCTATGTGAAGCACGAAAGTTTCACGGGCCGAACTCAAGGCCACCTCTCTCTGAGACAAAAGAGCTCTTATTCTTGCCATGCCGTTGAAATGTGCTCCCAAGGTTGGTATTTGTGGCCAGATTGAAAACTCCCTATGTTCATGTGTGGGAGGAAATAGAACATTTCTGCAGCAAATAACCCGTTCACTTACTGTTACGATAAAAGGAATACTTTTAATTAACCCAGAACAATCTTCATTATTGAGCATCAAATAACTACCATTTTCCAACAACTTGAACGTGGGGATGATAGCAGGAACTGGCGTGCCTTGCAACACGCAAGCCATATTTGGTCGGTGTTTGTTGCATGAACCGTGTAACTGTATGTGCCTACACATTAGTGAATGATCTGGCGTCTCAGTGCATTCCTCTCCATTCAGATAAACTTCTTGATCATCTTTGAAACATCTGTATGGAAGCGACCAGACCTCATGAAGAAAACCACTACCTAAAGGTGCATAACGACCTATTGGTATATATTTCATACAATTTGAAAACTTATATAAAGCAAAAGGCAGCGTTATTAAACCGTGGATAAGGCACGTTGCCAAAGCAGCCAACCTTTTGGATTTATACTGGAAATGTTAAGGGAAGAATTATGGAGTAGGGCCTGTAAATCTTTAATGGACAACCGAGTAAAATTACTCCAACCATCATATTCCTCTAACTCCGGGATAGTAGGGGTGTTTAATTTTTTAGAAGTAGCCAATCCAAAGCATTTGGTCTGGGAAATTGTTTCATTCACAAACAACATATGATTTGGGATGAGATATGCACGGTGCAAAGCCTCAGTGCCTTTTACCTGCCAGGTTCGTGAACCCCAAACTGATGTAGATCCTGGATATCTTTACACTGTGTTAAGTTAGCATGGGCTCATTATTGGTTTAAACGCCATTTTTCCTTTTTTGCAACTTCTGCACACGACACTTAGTTGTTGCTTTAGCTTTCACCCTACCTGCGTCAAGATCTATGCCTGCTTCAAGCAGGCGCAGGGTTTTGATGCAGCTTTGTCCTATCTGATTGTAAATGCGGCAGACTGTGGGTGGTAGAGCAGCGGTGCACGTTAACTGGTGCATCTCTGGGGATGTGCTAGTTAATATAAATCTGCCCCTTTCCATACATACTGAGCATGTCATGAATGATGTAATATGTGACATCATCAGCAGTGGATTACGGGTAATAGTATCTCTAGTTTACTCCCCTATAGCTGTCTTTCTTTTAACATAACTGTCTGTTTCCTTCCCTTATACTTACAGTTTTTTTGGTTCGCTTCCGGTTCGCGTACCGGCGAGCGAACTGGGAAGCGAACTAAGAGAAATAGAGGTTGGCACAGTTCCAAATATTGTACCAATTTTTTAATACCGGGGAGGTAGTTCTGAAAAGAACTTTTTTTTTATTGTTTTTGTTGTTTTATATTTTTTTAATTATTTTTCTGAACATTTTTTTACTTTTTTTGAATTTTTCTGAACAGTTTTATATTTTTTTTGTTTTTTTTTGGAGGGGGCAACGAAAACGATTCATTGTAAAGGGCTCAACAGGAGCAACAAAACAAAAAGAATTTATTGTTTGGGGCGTTTCGGACAAACATGAGCATGATTGTCAATAGCTCTGTTGATCAGAGTGATGCTACTTTCTCCGTAGCAAATGAATCCACTGCAATGTACGCAGACTTGTTTTACTTCACGAAATCTCGTTTGTATATTTGGCACCATCTCCCTGCCCTCTGGTCCCGTTACTTCCGGTACAACAGATCTTCTGGCCATAATAGGGAGATTATCTAGGTCGTTACGAAACTGTGCAGCACTGTAGTTGTTAGGATGCCACCTAGTCATATGGCGATGCATTGTGTAGTTTCCGAAACTGTATTTTTTGTCGGTCCCTCTGGACAGTCTATCTTGACATATAAGGCAAGTTACGTATCTTGCATTTACTTTTTTCTGACCTTTGGGAATTTTAAAAAATTGCCAATTGAAGTTTTCTTTCCGGTGAGACGTCCTGGGCTCCTCAGGCAAAAAGTGCCTCTCTTCGTGCTCTTCGTCCTGTTCCTCTTCTTCCTCTTCTTGCTGAATTATAACTTGAGCAGGTGGTCCACTCTTCCTTGGATGTGGTGGAGGTGGTGGGGAAGCACCAGCTGAAGCTACTAAAGAAGCCATTGCTCACTGGTAACAAAGGGTCTTTCTCTCACAATGATGAAAGTCAGAGTGAGGAAAGAAGGAGGGATTTTCATCATTTGGGAAAAACAATAGTTCTCAACCAATGAAAAGTGTTCATTTTAGATTATATGACCTAGTCTTACATCATTAGGAAACCAAAAGTGAAATGAACCAATGAAAAGTGTTATTACCAAGTCACATGACCTGCTGTGTTTACGTTACGCGCTTTGCAGGGCCTCCCGGTTTGCTTCCAGAAACCTGCGCTTTGCGCCTCGCTTCGCGTACCAGTTCGCTAACGTAGCACGTCATATGACGTATCACGCGACAACGCGAAACGTCATGTGGACGGGAGGCGTCACGATGTTGTTTTCTAACGCGGCAGTTGCGGTAAAGAAACGTTTACCGGCTCGCGGTCTATTTCGCGGCATCAAGGTCAGCTAACGGGAAGTTTCCCGATTCGCGAAGCGGGAACGAAGAAAAAAATATATAAAAAAAAAAATTATTAATAAACATATAAAATATATTTTTGGATTTAAAGAAGAATACATTTTACAGCTACAGATATTAGCTGTTAAAAAACCAATGAAATTCACTGAAAAAACCATAGGTTATAGACCATATATAGTTAGGAATTAGCATTTAGAAAACCTTATTTTACTCACACAAAACCATTGAAATTCCATATATAGTTAGTTGCACTAACTATATATCGCGCACCCGCAATCCACTGCTGATGATGTCACATATTACATCATTCATGACATGGTCAGTGACATCACTGATGACATCACTGATGACATCTCAAATGACATCACTGATGACATCACTGATGACATCTCAAATGACATCACTGATGATATCTCATTTGACATCAATGGTCACATCAATTATGATATCATTAATGTGACAATACAATGCATCTCCTCACACTTTAATATAACCTCTGTTACACCCAGTGTTAAATACAGAGTATAATTTTTGAAACCATTGACACACCAATACTAGTTACTACATACGCACTCACTGATTCCTACGTCTACACACACATTCACTCATTCACCCATACAATCATTCATACATACAATCACTCATCTTTACAACACTATCATATGCACTCATACACCTATACAGACACTCACACTCTGCCACTCATCCATGGAGTTACTCACACACCTAGTCAGTCCTGAAAAGAATCAATCACACTTCCATTTTCTCATCTATACAGTTAAACACAGAACACCTTACATTTTTGAAACATATACTAACACATACTTACTCTCTTATAGAATCACTGATACAAGTACACATTGATCTGCACAGAGTCACACACCTCCCAGCCAGCCATACACACACTCAGTCTCCCATACAAATACTTGTGCAACCAATCAATAACCCATATAGCTACTTATATAGCTACTGATCAACACATGCAGCAGCTTGCACAACAACAGACATACTGATGCACACTTTCAGACAGTTTAGTCACTAACCCGTGCATTCAGTAAGACGCATTTAATCACTCACTCATACAGTCAATCACGCACCTACTAAAACCTTCATTCAGACACTTATACATCCACTCATTCTTCAATATGTAAAACATATTTAAACTTTACAGAAACACATAATCACTGGATGTTGTCATCAGTGATGTCATCAGTGATGTCACTGACCATGTCATGAATGATGTAATATGTGACATCATCAGCAGTGGATTGCGGGTGCGCGATATATAGTTAGTGCAACTAACTATATATGGAATTTCAATGGTTTTGTGTGAGTAAAATAAGGTTTTCTAAATGCTAATTCCTAACTATATATGGTCTATAACCTATGGTTTTTTCAGTGAATATATATATATATATATATATATATATATATATATATATATATATATATATATATATATATATATATATATATATATATATATATATAATCGTACTTCACCAGAACAGCTTCTCGGCAAGCAGATGAACACGCGGACCCCAAGAGTTCTTTGTGCCAATTTTATTTTTCAAATATCCCGCACCAAAGCCGCCATGACGCGTTTCGGTCCCACCTGGACCTTGATCACATGTATATATATATATATATTTATCCCAGTAATCCATCCACCACCGAGGAGAAAATGGCACGTACACATGATTGGCATGTATGAGGCTAGTTTATTATATTTCGGTCTCCCTCGATATATATATATATATATATATATATATATATACACATATATATATATATTCTTTACCATACCAAACTTCTGATGAAAGAAGGCGCTGACTCCGTGAGTTTCAATTCAAACGTATTTATTCCTTATTTCAGTTTCTGCTCAGACGCGTTTCGACGGACTCCTGCCGCCTTGTTCACTAACAATTGCATACTGACATTTAAGGTTATCTATACAGAAGCACATTATCACTGATTGGGTAGGCTCAGTTTTTTCTAATGCCAGTTGCTATAGTTACATGGTTACACCCTAGGTGATGACGCTGCCTGACATATGACTTGCACATTTGATCCATCATGGAAGTCTTTCTACTGTTACTGTTAAATCCACATGTAACAGAAAAATTGCAGCATATTTGACCAACATACTTCGTGCTTAAATTATACAATGTGAATAATTTCGCTTAACATTACTGTGAAAACGAACATTACACACTCCCACTTGCCACCGATTGTGGTGCACGTATGTCAAGCCCATGTATCAGCGAATCACGTGTATTCCTGCATACAGGGTGGACATGTCTGCTCATATAAGCATGCTGATTGGGCTGGCGCTGTAATCTCAAAGTTGCCAGATCCCTTGGCGCGCTCTGAGGGGTTGTCAACACCTATTGCTGTCCTGACTCGGTGAGTTCTAGAGTAAAGCGGCGCGCGCGCCCTGTTTGGCCCTTAACCCTAGTGCAGTTAAACTAATGTTTGTAGATTATTGCTTATGCTGAATAAGGGATAGCGAGCGGGACCTGTTGCTGTTATGTTGCATTACAAGTGCTGTTTAACAACAAACGGGGGGTGCCTAATGTGTGGCATGGTGTGAGATGTTCGCTGCACTGTTGTATGTCATCTCCCTAAAAGTGATATTTGTGTGCACAGTGTATTTACAGTGAATTTAAATAATATGCAGTTGTTCAAGGGTACTCGGGAAATTGGAAGCAGACAGCGCGCTGTGCTGTGTTTGCTTAAATGTGGACATTAAGGGCCTCATCCGCATTCAAACCTGAAGGGATCTTGGAGTTCAATAGAATTATGTATCTAGACTCCAGGCGGCGTAACGCAAGTTTTCGATTGCCACCTCTTGGGTTCTTGGGGATGCTGTCTATAACAAAGTATGTTAGACCATCCGCATTGCCCCCATGGGACTCATGAATGTGTCGCGCCACTGGGTATGCCTGGTCCAGGTTTGCAACCGCCCTCAGGTGTTGCAGAATTCTCACATGGACGGGATGAATAGTAGATCCTACATATCTTTTGCCACACTGGCACGTCAATACGTACACAGCAAACTCGGTTTTGCAAGTGAAGTGTTCCCTTAAGGAATATTTTTTCCTTCTGAATGGTAATTGAACCTCAGTGGTATTGATGCCATGCATGCAGGCTTTACACTTCATGCACTTTTTGAACCCCTTTTGGGACTGTAGCCAATTTTTCTTCTTTTTCAGAACCGGTGCATTGACCACCAGGGCGTTGCGCATTGATTTGGCTTTTCTGAAGGATATCAGTGGACTCTCGCCTACTTCGCTCCCTATAGTAGGGTCATTGTGTATTAATGGCCAGTGCCTTTTTAAGATTTTTCGGAGGTTCGAGTGGTACCGGTTGTAGCCTGTTATGAGTCTAGGGGGTTGTCTTGCCTGGCTTTTTGTAACTGCTTCATTCGCCACTGGAAATAATAGATCTTTTCTATTCTTGGCGTTACACTTCACTTCTGCTTTCTTGCATGTTTCTGGTGTGTACCCTCTCTGTTGGAGTCGCGAGGTTAGATTCGTTTTGGCATTGGCAAGACCCTCAGTTGTGCTACAGTTGCGTGTCATTCTGAGGCATTCTGCATATGGAATCGATTGCTTGAGAGAGGTGGGGTGGAAACTGTGGGCATGCAGAATCCCATTCCCTGCAGTAGGCTTACGGTATGTGCGTGTTTGAATCCTGTCCTGTTCGACAAACAACTCTATATCTAGAAATTGTATGGTTTCTGTGCTGGTGTTACAGGTAAACTTTAGATTTAAACCATTTTCATTCAGTTCTTCTGTGAATTTCACAGCACTCTCCACATTGCCCTCCCACAAAATAAATATGTCGTCAATGAATCTGTTGTACACAACCACATTGTTTTCCATAATTTCTTTGTGCTGTACCCACAGTACCTGCTCCTCCCACCAGCCCATGTGTAGATTCGCATAGCTGGGGGAGAAGCAAGTTCCCATGGCCGAACCTTGTACCTGTTTGTAATACAACTTATCAAACATGAATGTGTTGTTCGTGAGACACCATTCTGTCATTGCCAGGAGTATTTGAGTGTGTTCAAACAAGCTTATGGGTCTTTTTCCCAAGAAGTGTTTGATGGCGTTCAGGCCATCCTTATGTCTGATGCTTGTATATAAAGCTTGGACATCCAATGTCATGAACACATATTCCTTCTTCCATCCAACATCATATACTTTGGATAGGAAATCTCCTGTGTCCTTTATATAGGTAGGTAGTTTTTTAACTTCTGGTTGCAAGAACTGGTCAATGAATATGCTTGTGTTTTCAAACAGGCTCCCTATCGCTGAGATTATCGGCCTTCCCGGTGGTAGTTTGTCATCTTTGTGTATCTTCGGGATTAGGTACAGTTGCGCTGTTACTGGGTAATCGTTTTTCAAAAATTCGAATTCCTTTTTGCTCAAAAGCCCTTTGCCTTTCCATTTGTACAGGTCACAGTGGTACTTTTCTTGGATACCTACAATGTGCGTGGGGCTGATTCTTGTGTAGCATTCTCTGTCTTGTAGTTGGTTCATTGCTTCTTTGTTGTACATTTCAAGAGGCCAGAGCACTATGTTTCCGCCTTTGTCGGACCATCTTACCACAATGTCTGATCTTGCTTTTATTTTCTCCATTAGGTCATTGTATTTGCGTGTGTGGTCCTGATTTTCCCAATATTTTTGTTTGGTACTTAAGATGGAAAGATCTTTAAGGTCTCTTGTGACACATTCGGCAAATAGATCCAGCCCATCCTTTGGCATTGTAGGCATAAACACTGATTTTGGTTTGAAACCAGTTGTAATAGACTGATAGATGTCTATCTCAGAGCTTCGGGCTGCCCCACTAGGTGTGATATTTTCAGATTCATTTTCATTCTGCTGTTCAAGATCAATCATAACTTGTAATGTTGCCATATTTTCCACATTTAGCCTTGCGTGTGATTCTTCTGAAGCTACCGGCTCAGATGTGTTTTGTCTTGAATTGGCGAAATACTTCTGGAGTTTTAGTTTACGGACATACAAGAACAAGTCAATTCGTGTCTGGGCATAATCAAAGTTAGTGTTACTACAAAATTTCAATCCTAACGATAAAATTTCCATTTCCTGTGCTGACAACTCCATGTTGGAAAGATTTATAACTGTATTGTCTTTTTCCATGTTCAGTATCTGCGTCTGTTTTGTCTGGGTTTTGGCTTGTTTTGTCTTTGTGTTTCCTCTCCCCCACCTCCTGCTTTTTCTCCTCCTGCTTTTTGTTGCTGTTTTTGGCTCTGGAACTGTTTCTTTCTCCCACCACCGTCTCCTCTGTTTTGTTGGTTCCGCGGGCGTAGGGTTCAGAGGCGTTGCATACGTAAAAAAGCCAGTTCTTGTGCTGGGGTTGGGGCTGGACCAGACATTGCAGAACTGTGGGTACTTTCCTGGTCTGTTTCATATTCCGAGCTGACCTCTGTTTCACTCTGTTCAGCATTCGCGCCTTCTCGCCCGTCTGTGGATGTGGGCGGCTGCTTTCGTATTTGGTCGAATTTTTTCGCGAATGTGTATATTCTTCCGTTTAGATAGTCATTGCGGTCCCTCTGGAATTTCATCGCCTTTCTTTCCTTAATTTCTGCTTCAAGTTTCTCTAGCCTCAGTTTAATCTCGTTCATTCTTTCTGTTATTTCTTCTTTGTTCTCTTTTGTGTCCAATTCCTTTAGTATTTCATCAATGCGCAATAACATTTTGGCTCTGTCGCTTTCCGCGAATTCTATCAGGATTTTCAACATATTCTCTGAAGACTTTGCGCTATTATCGGCCCACTTCTGTAACATCAGGGGATCCGGGTCCTCATATGTTGGGGCCACCAAGATTCTTAGCCCTCGTGGTACTCTCCCTACATCCAGGTATCTGCTCAGGGATTTCACTTCCCACCACTTGGACATCTCCTTTTTGCGCATTTTTTCCAATTCGTTTAGTAGTTTTTTGGTTTCATCTTTTTCAGTTGTCGGTGCTCTAGCTTCTGTATTGATTCTATCGCCTTTGCCAGTGTCTCTGTCCACAAACACATCCAGCGCCGCTGCTTCCCTTTCCCTTTCCCACTCAGCAGCCATACTGAGGAAATTTCGGGATGAATACTGCGTTTGTACAAACTCACTGCCCGTGTGCACTTTTGCTTCTTTGCACCGGGGCTCACTCTCCCTTTAAACCCAATGTATGTCGCCCGCTCCCTGTTACTCACACCGGGTCGCCCCTTACCTGGAAATCTCCAACTACTCTCCAGCGGTCACAGATCTCCGGTTCGGTGCGTGCTCCGTTGCTTTCTTCAGGTTACTCGGGTCCTCTTAGCATTCTGGTTCCGGGGGGCACTGTGTCTCTTTCTTCAAAAGTTCTACCATCAATCGTCCTTGTTGACTCAGTGCTGCCAAATCGAGTAGGGTCAACGTTGGGTTTCCTCGGACACGAAACCTGTTGTATTCTTTACCATACCAAACTTCTGATGAAAGAAGGCGCTGACTCCGTGAGTTTCAATTCAAACGTATTTATTCCTTATTTCAGTTTCTGCTCAGACGCGTTTCGACGGACTCCTGCCGCCTTGTTCACTAACAATTGCATACTGACATTTAAGGTTATATATACAGAAGCACATTATCACTGATTGGGTAGGCTCAGTTTTTTCTAATGCCAGTTGCTATAGTTACATGGTTACACCCTAGGTGATGACGCTGCCTGACATATGACTTGCACATTTGATCCATCATGGAAGTCTTTCTACTGTTACTGTTAAATCCACATGTAACAGAAAAATTGCAGCATATTTGACCAACATACTTCGTGCTTAAATTATACAATGTGAATAATTTCGCTTAACATTACTGTGAAAACGAACATTACACACTCCCACTTGCCACCGATTGTGGTGCACGTATGTCAAGCCCATGTATCAGCGAATCACGTGTATTCCTGCATACAGGGTGGACATGTCTGCTCATATAAGCATGCTGATTGGGCTGGCGCTGTAATCTCAAAGTTGCCAGATCCCTTGGCGCGCTCTGAGGGGTTGTCAACACCTATTGCTGTCCTGACTCGGTGAGTTCTAGAGTAAAGCGGCGCGCGCGCCCTGTTTGGCCCTTAACCCTAGTGCAGTTAAACTAATGTTTGTAGATTATTGCTTATGCTGAATAAGGGATAGCGAGCGGGACCTGTTGCTGTTATGTTGCATTACAAGTGCTGTTTAACAACAAACGGGGGGTGCCTAATGTGTGGCATGGTGTGAGATGTTCGCTGCACTGTTGTATGTCATCTCCCTAAAAGTGATATTTATGTGCACAGTGTATTTACAGTGAATTTAAATAATATGCAGTTGTTCAAGGGTACTCGGGAACTTGGAAGCAGACAGCGCGCTGTGCTGTGTTTGCTTAAATGTGGACATTAAGGGCCTCATCCGCATTCAAACCTGAAGGGATCTTGGAGTTCAATAGAATTATGTATCTAGACTCCAGGCGGCGTAACGCAAGTTTTCGATTGCCACCTCTTGGGTTCTTGGGGATGCTGTCTATAACAAAGTATGTTAGACCATTCGCATTGCCCCCATGGAACTCATGAATGTGTCGCGCCACTGGGTATGCCTGGTCCAGGTTTGCAACCACCCTCAGGTGTTGCAGAATTCTCACATGGACGGGATGAATAGTAGATCCTACATATCTTTTGCCACACTGGCACGTCAATACGTACACAGCAAACTCGGTTTTGCAAGTGAAGTGTTCCCTTAAGGAATATTTTTTCCTTCTGAATGGCGTTTCGGTCCCACCTGGACCTTGATCACATGTATATATATATATATTTATCCCAGTAATCCATCCACCACCGAGGAGAAAATGGCACGTACACATGATTGGCATGTATGAGGCTAGTTTATTATATTTCGGTCTCCCTCGATATATTACCTACTGGCGGTCGCCAGTAGGTATATATAGTTAGGATTTTTTCTCTATGGGTTTTTTGAAAATTCTATGTCTAATAACTTTGGCGTTTGTGGACGGAATTGGCTGAAATTTTCAGGAAAATGGCACATTTTGTTTCTGAGCAGCCCCTGAAAATTGGGGGGGGTTCGTCCAGGGGGGGGTCGAGAAAAAAGGGGGGTCCCAAAACATGTTTTTAACATTGAGTTTTCCATAGGGCGGTTGGCCTCACTTTTAGCCCGAACGGCTGAATGGATTTGCACGAAACTTGGCAAAATTGTAGGGACTGGTAGCCCGATGTGCCTTTTGTAGGTCTCAATATATGTGCTCCAGTGGATTTTGAGAAATTAACGTTTAAAAAAAGATATATATCTGTAACAGCGGACCGGGCAGCGCTCCAGTTCGCGTACTTTTCGCGCAACGGAGCTTTGTGAAGCGAAGCTGATTGGTTCTCCGGCGTCTGTCAACATTCCAAACAGTCCGTAGCGGCCGCCATCTTGTCTCTCGGTAGGATCGAGAGACAAGAGGAGGCGAAAGGGAAGGGGCAAATGACGATAAGGGGGCATAGTAGATCCTCCCTGACCTCTTAGGTTTGATGTACCATTTTGCCAAGTTTGGTGTAATTCCGGTCAGCCATTCAGGCTGTAGACGTATCTAAATGTCAATAATCGAACGGCTGAATGGATTTGCACGAAACTTGGCAAAATATTAGGGACTGGTAGCCCGATGTGCCTTTGCTAGGTCTCAATATATGTGCTCCAGTGGATTTTGAGAAATTAACGTTCAAAAAAAGATATATATCTGTAACAGCGCTCCGCTTCGCGTACTTTTCGCGTTACGGAGCTTTGCGAAGCTGATTGGTTCTCCGGCGTCTGTCAACTTTCCAAACAGTCCGTAGCGGCCGCCATCTTGTCTCTCGGTAGGATCGAGAGACAAGAGGAGGCCAAAGCGAAGGGGGAAATGACCATAAGGGGGCATAGTAGATCCTTCCTGACCTCTTAGGTTTGATGTACCATTTTGCCAAGTTTGGTGTAATTCCGTTCAGCCATTCAGGCTGTAGACGTATGTAAATGTCCTATGGAAAATTGCATGGGGAAAACACATTTGAAAGTGTTGAAATTTAGAACCAATTAAAATGTTACTTTGGTTTTGTATTTGTGTGTGATGAAAGTTAATTGGTTATGTATATATGTCAAATGAGAGGAAACCACAGCCATTTTGTGATACTACTGTCTGAGGTACATTTGTGAGGAATTTTTGGTGGTGAATTTCTGGTGTTTGATTTACACAGTACTAACACTTCTCCTACTTTTAAAAAGGTGAGTTGTTAATTTGTAAGGGGAACTATGTTGTACACTTGAAGATAATTTGAAAAATGTTTTCTGTTATTTATTTGCAGTCCTTTCTGTTATACTAAATACTTGATAAAGTTAGTTTTATATTATGTATTACTAAAAACGATAAATGAAAGTGATTATTTTTTTCTGCAATTTACAGCAAGCAATTTCAAAATAAAATGGCTCACAATGAAGAGACCGTGGCAATTTCTTTTGAATTGTCCACTACATTGATTGAAATTGAGAGCACCAATAATGAAATATTGTCACATGGAGGAGATGACTTGTATGATTCCATTAGATTGATTGAAATGGACAGCACCAATAATGAAATATTGTCACAAGGAGGAGATGACTTGAATGATTCCACTACATTGATTGAAATTGAGAGCACCAATAATGAAATATTGTCACAAGGAGGAGATGACTTGTATGATTCCATTAGATTGATTGAAATGGACAGCACCAATAATGAAATATTGTCACAAGGAGGAGATGACTTGAATGATTCCACTACATTGATTGAAATTGAGAGCACCAATAATGAAATATTGTCACGAGGAGATGACTTGAATGATTCCACTACATTGATTGAAATTGACAGCACCAATAATGAAATATTGTCACAAGGAGGAGATGACTTGAATGATTCCACTACATTGATTGAAATTGACAGCACCAATAATGAAATATTGTCACAAGGAGGAGATGACTTGAATGATTTTTTTGATCAATCTGTTGATGGCGAATTTATCGAATGTTTGGAGACCATAGAGTTACAAGAATCATCATTGCAGACTTTTCATGAGGAAATTGCTGATGAGGACATGTTACTAGTTCTTTCAAATTTAGAAAATTCTGAAGAATAAATTTATATTTAGAAATCAAAAATTGTTTGAGACATTATTCATTTTTATTTTTAATTTATGAGGTTGTAGCGAAGTGATTGTAGTATAAAATGAGACTTATAGTATAGAGTGCAACATTTTTATGTTACATGGTAAGTTTACTCATATTTACTTCCCTTCTGCCACTATATTATCTCCAATGTGTATTTGACATCTCTTCTTCATCTCCGGCCTCCTTTCTCTCACTGTGTGTCTCCGATGCATCTTATCGCTGCTATTTTGTGTAATTACAGAAGAGAGTAAAATAAAATAGTTCGGAACGTGAAAAGGGGGCAAAGTAGAGTACCCCTCACCCCGTAGGCCTTTTCAGGCGGTCCCAAAAGGATCAGTTTCTGCTTTCCTGAGAGATTATGGTATGAGTTCCATATACCACAATAATTTGCATTACAACATGCAAGATATCTATCTCCTATTACCAACTTTTGGAGATATTCGCGCTAAGCGCGAATATCTCCAAAAAGTTATACCTGCCCTGAGCAGTTCTTAGCCATGTTATCCAATGGGAGGTGGATAACATGGCTAAGAGCTTTAGCTCGGTAATGCATGAATATCGCTGACTTTTTAGCGATATTCATGCATTGCGGCCGTTTTTTATCGCATTTGCGATAAACCTTGATAATAGCAAGGTTTATCTTCGATAATTTCTGACGATGCTTAGCGGTAAAAAATTCGTTGGTAAGCATCGTTAGCGATAAATATCGCTTAACTTTGGTAATATGCACCAACGTCTGTTAACGTTCGATTTGAAGGAAATGAGGAAGTGTTGAAAAACATTGTTTGCGCCATCTTGCCTTTTTTGAAATGCCAGAGTTTTGTCGTGCATGGCAGCCATTTTAGATGCCTTGACCAGACCCACTCTCTGCACGCTGTCGATTCGTAGCATGGCTCCCCACCCTCGCAAGCATCTTCCCCAGGCACTGGTCACCCCCGCTCTCTGTCTTATGCATGGGCAATAAACCTCCCCCCATCTGCGCTGCTCTTCCCTGAGAATCACACTCTGTGCCCGCCCGACACCTCCCTTTCGCCCTATTCACTACCGCACCCTCTGACACTCCTCTTCCTCTGTGTCCGATTGTCCAGGCTATCAGCTAGCCCTGCAGATGTAGTTTATGGCTCCAGCTGTAAAGAATCACCCCTCTTTAAAGGAGTTATAGTAGATCAAGGCCCACACCCGATGAGATCCGTCACACCACACGTGTTCCTACTATCTGAAAACCATCCTGTATTGTGATTGGGGAGGGGACCGAGCCTGAAGCGGAAGATTCCAGGAATGACTCTTTGTACATCAAAGTTTTTACAATTATGTGTCACATTAAAAATATATAGCACTCCAACAAAGTAGTAGGAATATAAAACTTTAATAACATATAAATATATACAACAAAACAAAAACAGTAAAAACATTTAAACAACGAAGAGACCGTGGCAATTTCTTTTGAATTCCTGATGAGGACATGTTACTAGTTCTTTCAAATTATGAAAATTCAGAAGATGTTGCCTGGGGGTGGGTCGTCAGTAGCAGTCTGTTGTGCGAATAGTTCCAAGGCAGCAGAACGCGCTGAAATCTAGATGGCACGAAAGTGATGTCTAGTAAGTTGCCGCCCAGCAAATAACGGCGTGGGGCGCCGCGGGGGGTGGATTGTCAGTAGCGGTCTGTTGTGCGAATAGTTCCAAGGCAGCAGAAAGCGCTGAAATCTGGATGTCACGAAGGTGATGTCTAGTAAGTTGCCGCCCAGCAAATAACGGCGTGGGGCGCCGCGGGGGTGAGTGAGTCCAGTAGGCACCACAGCTATTCTTACCGGCATTGCAGAATAATAATCCACATTTGTAATCCACATTTTGTATAGCGCACAATCACCCGTTAGGGTCTCTAGGCGCTGGGGGGCCGTCGGGAAGATTAAGCAAGCTATTGCCCAGAGTCACATGGTGCTGGGCTAACCTGCCGCCGGAGCCGGGGATCGAACCCTGATCCCCAGATTCCAGCATCAGTCGCCCTGGCCGCGGCGCCACACCATTACTGCTGGGGACAATGCCTGTGCTGTAGCAGGGTCACAGCAGAAACAAAAAGGATTCTGTTGAAGATGTTGTTGGTTTTCAATTTGAAAACAGTTCTGGTGTCAATTGCTATGCTAATGTAGTGGTTAATGTTTTGTTTTCTCTAGAAAATGTAAAAGAGGGGGAGGCAGTCCAAAGTTCCGTTAAAAGGGCAAAGGAAAGGATCGGTGGTTTGAACTATCAGTCAAAAAGGGGAGGGGGTGCAACAATTTTTCCTACCGGGTCACACTGTGCTTTCACCGGAACTGAGGTCTGCAGGATTCTAGTAATTCAAAGTGAGGCTGGCGCCAGCATGGGAGCGCCGACGTCCCGCGGATACAGTTTCGTCACTCCACGGGCGATCATGGCAGTCATTCCCCATCGGGGGTGTCTGCGGGGGTCGGAGACTCCCGCGGCTCCTGTAGAATCTTCAAGGTCGTGGAGGACTACGGTGGTGGAGTCAACCAGTGATCGGGCCATTTCTTTATGCTGGGCCCGCTCTTGCCAGGTCGACCGCCATTTTGAGAGTTCGGTAGCTACTGGCGATCGCGGGGTCAAATGAGCGGACGGGCTCCACCCTGCCGGGCGAGACGTTGCAGCATCGCCACAGTGGAAGAACCCTTTTCCGGGCGCTTGGAGCGCTGAGGGTGCAGGTGGGAAGCCTCTACTGGGGAGGCGGGAGAGGCCTGTTCGCATCGTCTCTCCCTCCCAGTGCACCCCACGGCGTATCGCTTGAGATTTGTTATGGCCGGACCAGGCGATGAGGACGAGGGGGGGGGGGGGGTCGGAGGCATGTGCAAGACATCCCCCCCCAGTGTTGTCGCAGCCATTATTCAAGAGAGAAGAAGTGTCCCGTCCGTCTTCGGGCCGGGCTTCCGGTGGATGTCGGCCGGACGCCCCTGGCTCTGGCCCCATGAACGGGTTTCTTGGTTTATCGGCTGCAGCCGGATCCCGTCGGCCTCGGCCCCCCGACCGTTGGTGGCCGGACCGGAAGAGCATGTGGCGGGACTACCTGCAACTCTCAAGGGCCACCGCGGCCGGACTGGGAGAGAGAGGGGAGGGTCGAGGAGACATTCCCCCCCCCTGAAACTCTTCAGCGTTGTAAAGGCAATCCCCTGGCCGGGTCCCGCTGGCCTCGGCCTCTCCTCCGGCTACACCCTACGTTAGGATCTCCTGGCCGAGGCGTGGCAGCAGGATCCGCCTTATATGGGCTGCTCCCGGCTGGGCGTAGCCGCAACCCTGCCCCACCTTGGAAGTTTCCAGAGTGGGGGCGGATGTTCTACTGACTTGCATTTTCCCTAGTCTATCGATTTTTTTGGCGTGGCAGGCGGTGGGACAGCGAGGGGTGATTTGGTTTCTCTTACTGTTTTTCTGGTCTCTCACCACTGGCATATTTCTAACGTTTTCTTGTTTCTAGGACATTAATAGGTTTTATCATTACGTTATGTTATCGTTTCTTTGTTCGTTGTTTAATAAAAGTTTATGTTCATCAGTGGCCTACTGATTTTCGTTTTCCTATTCTTTTCTTTCCAGGTTGTTTCATGCTAAAGTTTCTGTTAACAGGATACAGTGATCACTTCGTTATTATTGCATATTTCCTTTTCACTAGGGGTGCTCTCTGGTCGGGCCAGATGACGTATCTCTAGTAAATGGTCCGGGTGAAACAGGTGCATCAATCAGTGGGGAGTAGATAGGCATGACAGATTACAACGGGGGAGAAAGGTCCGCATTACGTACCCTTTCACTATTTGCAAAGATTTTCCTACGTATATTTGCAAACAGGGAATACCTCCAAAAAGAACCAATTCCCAAACAGTCAATGTTTGGGGAAACAATCAATCAATGAGGAACGAAATAGGCACGACGTGTTAAAGGTTTGCGTTACCTACCCTTCACTATCTGCAAAGGGAGAGAGAATATTCCTATTCTTCCTCGTTTGCAGGCAGAGAAGATTCTTAAGAGAACCAAATTCGAACAATTCAATGCTCGATTCAAACAATCAAGAAGGGGTACTGTGAACACAAATGAACGCCGCTTATGTACATACACATTGGTATTATCAACAGGTTGTTCCTAATGTTTCTATTTTAGGGAGGTCAAAAAGAGATCCCATTAGTGGCCTACTGATTTTGCTCGATTCCTTTTCTTTTTTTACACGATTTTTCGCTATCTGCAAAGACTAAACAGAGTATTGCGACTCTGTGCTTGTTTGTAAATAGAGAATGAACCAAAGAGAACAATCAATCAAATGGAGAGAGAAGCAGGCACGACGGATTACAACGGGGGCAAAGGCCTGCGTTAACTACCCTTCACTATCTGCAAAGAGAGAGTACTCCTAATAGAAATGAGGGGTGGGGGGCAGCATTCAAAGCAGATCAGTGTGCATAAACACGAAAATGTTTTTACTTACCACGTACTTGACATTCGACAGCTTATGATATTTGCTATTAAAAAACCATTGAAATTCACTGAAAAAACCATAGGTTATAGACCATATATAGTTAGGAATTAGCATTTAAAAAACCTTATTTTACTCACACAAAACCATTGAAATTCCATATATAGTTAGTTGCACTAACTATATATCGCGCACCCGCAATCCACTGCTGATCATGTCACATATTACATCATTCATGACATGGTCAGTGACATCACTGATGACATCACTGATGACATCTCAAATGACATCACTGATGACATCACTGATGACATCTCATTTGACATCATTCTTGTGCTAATACGATAAACCTCTTCAGACTCTAATATAACCTTAGATACACTCAGTGTATACAGACACTCACACACTGCCACTCATCCATGGAGTTACTCACACACCCAGTCAGTCATGCAAAGAAACAATCTCACCTCCATTTCTTCAACTATACAGTTAAACACACCTTACTTATTGAAACATATACTAACACATATTTACTCTCTTATACAATCCCTGATACAAGTTCACAATGATCGATACAACCACTCACTCATTCAGTGGCTCTCATGCACAGTTATTTATATATGCCAACTCTCACATGTACTGTGTTTTACATATGTATTTAGTATGACATGTAGCATTGAGATATCCATTCACTCATCAATACACTCATGCACACAGTCAACTGCCCATGTAGCTGTTTCCACATGCACTTTTGAACTCATACACCTAGTGAATAAACTGCTCACACATCTATGCACAGAGTCACACACCTTACAGCCACCCCCACACAAACTCAATCTCCCATAGAAATACTTGGGCAACCAATTAATAACACATATAGCCTCTCGTATAGCTAATGATCAACACATGCAGCAGTTTACATCACAACAGACATAATGATGCACAAATTAAGACAGTTTAGTCACTAACCCATGCATTCAGTGAGACATATTTAATCACTCACTCATACAGTCAGTCACACACCTACTAAATCCTTCATCCAGACACTTATACATCCACTCATTCTTCAATATGTAAGACATATTTTAACTTTACAGAAACATACAGTCACTGGATGTTGTCATCAGTGATGTCATCAGTGATGTCATTTGAGATGTCATCAGTGATGTCATCAGTGATGTCACTGACCATGTCATGAATGATGTAATATGTGACATGATCAGCAGTGGATTGCGGGTGCGCGATATATAGTTAGTGCAACTAACTATATATGGAATTTCAATGGTTTTGTGTGAGTAAAATAAGGTTTTTTAAATGCTAATTCCTAACTATATATGGTCTATAACCTATGGTTTTTTCAGTGAATATATATATA
This sequence comes from Lissotriton helveticus, assembly GCF_964261635.1. NCBI lineage: Eukaryota > Metazoa > Chordata > Amphibia > Caudata > Salamandridae > Lissotriton > Lissotriton helveticus. Next base: position 1,308,338,980 of record NC_136061.1, read on the forward strand.
TATATATATATACACACATATATATATATATATATATATATATATATATATATATATATATATATATATATATATATATATATATATATATATATATTACCTACTGGCGGTCACCAGTAGGTAGTTATAATTAGGACCTAGTTACCATAGGAAAACCGCAACATTCTATTCCCAATAACTTCAGTGCCGATTGATGAATCTTTGTGAAATTTTCAAAACTCGTGGGGCGCCAAGGTCCGCTCCTATTTTGAAAGTTCCGGGTGATTCGGCAAGCGGGGGCTGAAAAAAAAGGGGGTCTCAAAACGTGTTTTCTCCATGCAATTTTCCGTAGGAAACTTTAGACACGGCTACAGCCCGAACTGCTGAAGGGAATTACACCAAATTTGGCAAAAAGGTAGCCCATGGTTCAGAAAGAGCCCTTTTTGTTAATTGGTGTAAATCGGTTCAGTAGTTGCTAAGAAGAACCACAAAAAAAAAAATATCGATACATAGAGGCGTGCAGGATCTATGCACCCTGCAGATCAGAATCCGCACACCCTGCCGATCACGAGCTGCATTTTAATTGGCTGCGACCAGTCCAAAGCAGGAACTGTTGGCAGCCATCTTGTGTCTCCGTAGAACCGAGGCACAAGAAAACAGAAAAACTAAGGCACAAAACAAGAAAAGGGGGCAGGGTAGAAACACCCTGGTACCCTAGGCCTGCTTAGGGGGTCCCACTAGGACCCCAGGGCCCCAAAAATATTTTTTTATTTAAACATCCAGAAGCGCGCTGGGTGCAAAAATGAAAAAAACAAAGCGCAGACCCCCGCTTTGTTATTAATTAACCCCCGGGTGGGCTAAGTCCCGGGGGCATTGGGAAAATATTTGTGCGGGCACCCAGTGGGACTCCTGCAGCCCCGGGGACTGCCAGCGTGTTGGTACAAAGCCATTCTGATTCTGCTCAGTGGGTTCAGGCGTATGCAGCTGCTGCTGCTGGGCAAAGTCCCATCTCATACTACACTGCCCTGTACAGGCATATGCTGGTGCTGGGCAGTAGGGTGCAGTGGCATGCGGGTGCTCCACGCCTGGTACATGTGCATACCGGTGCCAGGGGGGACACGTGGGTATTGGTGCTGTGTAGCAAGTTATGACTTTACATTTTGACTGCACCAGAAGGTGGCACCACCTACATGGATCAGGAGCATCCAGGCACCAGACTTCATGGTGCAAGATCATAATGGTGCTGTGAGGTACGGGTATATAAGTACTGGAGGTAGGGGGGCACTTAGCACAATGTGTGCTCACACCCAGAGGGCTCCCAGGCAATTGAGCACGAATGATTTTCACACTGAGAGGGCTCCGGGGCAGTTCAGCAGCATGGGGGCTCACACCCACTAGGCCCCGGGGCAGTTCAGTAGCGCGTGGGCTCACAACCCCTGGGCAGCTCAGCAGCGCGGGGGCTCACACCCACAGGGCTCCCGGGCAGTTTGGCAGCGCCACCCTCGGGTTCATCACTGCCACCCTCTGGTTCATCACTGTCACCCTCTGGTTCATTACTGCCACCCTCTGGTTCACCACTGCCACCCTCTGGTTCATCACTGCCACCCTCTGGTTCACCACTGCCACCCTCTGGTTCATCACTGCCACCCTCTGGTTCACCACTGCCACCCTCTGGTTCATCACTGTCACCCTCTGGTTCACCACTGCCACCCTCTGGTTCACCCCTGCCACCCTCTGGTTCATCACTGCCACCCTCTGGTTCATCACTGCCACCCTCTGGTTCACCACTGCCACCCTCTGGTTCACCACAGCCACCCTCTGGTTCATCATAGCACCCTCTGGTTCACCACTTCCACCCTCTGGTTCACACCTGCCACCTTCTGGTTCATCACTGCCACCATCTGGTTCAGCACTGCCACCCTCTGGTTCATCGCTGCCACCCTCTGGTTCACCATTTCCACCCTCTGGTTCACCACTGTTACCCTCTGGTTCACACCTGCCAGCCTCTGGTTCATCAGTGCCACCCTCTGGTTCATCAGTGCCACCCTCTGGTTCACCACTGCCACCCTCTGGTTCACCACTGTCACCCTCTGGTTCATCACTGCCACCCTCTGGTTCATCACTGCCACCCTCTGGTTCACCACTGCCACCCTCCGGTTCACCACTGCCACCCTCTGGTTCATCACAGCACCCTCTGGTTCACCACTGCCACCCTCTGGTTCACCCCTGCCACCATCTGGTTCATCACTGCAACCCTCTGGTTCACCACTGCCACCCTCTGGTTCATCACTGCCACCCTCTGGTTCACCACTGCCACCCTCTGGTTCATCTCTGCCACCCTCTGGTTCATCACTGCCACCCTCTGGTTCACCACTGCCACCCTCCGGTTCACCACTGCCACCCTCTGGTTAATCACAGCACCCTCTGGTTCACCACTGCCACCCTCTGGTTCACCCCTGCCATCATCTGGTTCATCACTGCCACCCTCTGGTTCACCACTGCCACCCTCTGGTTCACCACTGCCACCCTTTGGTTCATCACTGCCACCCTCTGGTTCACCACTGCCACCCTCTGGTTCATCTCTGTCACCCTCTGGTTCACCACTGCCACCCTCTGGTTCACCACTGCCACCCTCTGGTTCACCACTGCCACCCTCTGGTTCATCACTGCCACCCTCTGGTTCATAACTGCCACCCTCTGGTTTATTACTGCCACCCTCTGGTTCACCACCGCCAACCTCTGGTTCACCACTGCCACCCTCTGGTTCACCACTCCCACCCTCTGGTTCATCACTGCCACCCTCTGGTTCACCACTACCACCCTCTGGTTCACCACTGCCACCCTCTGGTTCACCACTGCCACCCTCTGGTTCATCACAGCACCCTCTGGTTCACCACTGCCACCCTCTGGTTCATCACTGCCACCCTCTGGTTCACCACTGCCACCCTCTGCTTCACCACTGCCACCATCTGGTTCATCACTGCCACCCTCTGGTTCACCACTGCCACCCTCTGGCTCACCACTGTTACCCTCTGGTTCACAACTGCCGCCACCCTCTGGTTCATCACTGCCACCCTCTGGTTCATCACTGCCACCCTCTGGTTCATCACTGCCACCCTCTGGTTCACCACTGCCACCCTCTGGTTCACCACTGTCACCCTCTGGTTCACCATTTCCACCCTCTGGTTCACCACTGTTACCCTCTGGTTCACACCTGCCAGCCTCTGGTTCACCACTGCCACCCTCTGGTTCATCACAGCACCCTCTGGTTCACCACTGCCACCCTCTGGTTCACTCCTGCCACCATCTGGTTCATCACTGTCACCCTCTGGTTCATCACTGCCACCCTCTGGTTCATCACTGTCACCCTCTGGTTCACCACTGCCACCCTCTGGTTCATCACTGCCACCCTCTGGTTCATCACTGCCACCCTCTCTTTCACCACTGTCACCCTCTGGTTCACCACTGCCACCCTCTGGTTCATCACTGCTACCCTCTGGTTCATCACTGCCACCCTCTGGTTCACCACTGCCACCCTCTGGTTCATCACTGTCACCCTCTGGTTCACCACTGCCACCCTCTGGTTCATCACTGCCACCCTCTGGTTCATCACTGCCACCCTCTCTTTCACCACTGTCACCCTCTGGTTCACCACTGCCACCCTCTGGTTCATCACTGCTACCCTCTGGTTCATCACTGCCACCCTCTGGTTCACCACTGCCACCCTCTGGTTCACCACTGCCACCCTCTGGTTCATCACAGCACCCTCTGGCTTATCACTGCCACCCTCTGTTTCACCCCTACCACCATCTGGTTCATCACTGCCACCCTCTGGTTCATCACTGCCACCCTCTGGTTCACCACTGCCACCCTCTGGTTCATCACTGCCACCCTCTGGCTCATTACTGCCACCCTCTGGTTCACCTCTGACACCCTCTGGTTCACCACTGCCACCCTCTGGTTAATCACTGCCACCCTCTTGTTCACCACTGCCACCCTCTGGTTCATCACTGTCACCCTCTGGTTCATCACTGCCACCCTCTGGTTCATCACTGCCACCCTCTGGTTCATCACAGCACCCTCTGGTTCATCGCTGCCACCCTCTGGTTCACCATTTCCACCCTCTGGTTCACCACTGTTACCCTCTGGTTCACACCTGCACCTTCTGGTTCATCACAGCACCCTCTGGTTCACCACTGTAGATTATGGGGAGAAAGCACACCTGCCCAGCCTCAACCGGGGGCTAGTTAATGTGTTACTGAATTTGAGCTTCAAGTCCGGCACCTGCTTCCTTATCTGTAAGTGCTTCCTGTTGTGGTTTAATTTTTGTGACAGCCTGGAGCATTGTGCCATACTTGTAACTATTCTCTGACCCTGCTTCGACGGTCAGAGCAGGGTCAGAGAATAGTTGCAAGTAGGCAACAACTCTGGAGGCGCCGCTCAGGAAGCACTTACAGGGTTACAGCAGGTGCCCAAGTTGAAGTTAATTTCTTTGTAACCATTTTGTAAATGGTTACAAAGAAATTAGCTTCAACTTGGGCACCTGCTGTAACCCTGTAAGTGCTTCATGTACTTCAGTTTTTGAAAATCCGTCCCGCGCGCGATTTTGCGGATTTTTCCGCAATTTCACGAGATTCGCGGACCGCGAAATTGCAGAAAATCCGCAAATTCCACGAACGGAACGGATTTTATGCCCATGCTTAGCGAGGGTCTCACGGCCCCCTTGCAGCCACAGGGCTTTTTTTCTAAATGGGTTGGGGGCCTCCAAGGTCCCCCAAGCCCCGGGGACTGCCACCCTCGGGTCTTTTCTAAAATATTTGCATTGGCTCATGGCCCCCCGCAGCCCCGGGGACCGCCACCCCCCCCGGGGCTTTTGAAATGTTGTGAAAGGGGCCGCGCCGCCCCCTTCCTGGAGCCTTTGATGGCCCTGGGGACTGCCACCCCCCAGGGCCGGCTCCTGCAGTGTGCCGATGTGCCCACCCCCGGGACACTGCTGTTTGCTATGGTAGGGTGGGAGCATGTCTCCCACCCTATCGTAGCAAACTCTGCTTTGGATTTTTAAAGAGAGAACAGGGAAACCTGCTCTCTCTTCCAAAATTCAAAGCAGAATTGCTTTTCCACACTGGGAGCTGCATGTTCGCAGCTTCCCATGTGGAAAAGCAATGCCGGCTCTCGCAGGACGCGGGGAGCCGGCTGGACCGTGGGGGCAATGGGGTTCCCCCCACAGTCCCCATCGTTGTGTATAGGCCCTGGGGTATGGAGCCAGTTTTTTTAATAAAAAAGTTGGAGTCGCGACTCCAGAGGGGCTCTCAGCGCGGCCCCTTGCTGTGAATGTGCTGGGTGCTTGGCTCCCAGCTCGGCCCCCTGGTGTGAACGCGTTGGGTGCGCGACTCCAAAACGTGCTGGGTGCGCGACTCCAAGAATTTTTTTTATTGTTTTTTAATATAAATCTATGTTATATGTTTGGATCATGGGTGGCTCTAAAAAGAGCCCTCATGTTTATTGAGAGATTTTGGTACCTACAAGTAATTGCCTATGCAGAGACTAAAGCTGTTGAGAAAGACTCTGTTACCCTCATCTGTGAAATGTACACCATCTCTCCTGTAGATGCCATCCATATTAAAACGCAGATTGTTGTTGTAAATGGACCCCATCCTATAATCTCTCAGATAAGCTCAAACAACTTTATTGACATGTTTCCTAGCTTTCTCAATCTGTGGACAAAATTGATTGGACCAGATCCATTTCTGTCTTTGACATATGTTAGAGTAGACAAAGGCAGTTTGGGGGAAAAGTAACATCAATTTTGTAAAGGTGTCCTCTATTAGCATTTCCAGACCTACCCCAGTCAAAGTGCCTAGGTCATTGCCACCAGAGTGCACAATTATGAGGTCAGGGTGTTGGAGATGCAAAAAGGATTTAACCAATGGCATAAATTGGTGCCACTTTAATCCTTTCTGTCCAATCCATTTAATGTGTGCATTTTGCAAAGCTAGGTCTTTGTCAATACCTCTGCTTTCAGTATACCTTTTGCACCAGAAAATACAGCTGTGTCCCACAATCCACACTCTAAGCATCTTGAAGGCAAGTCTGGATGCACTCAGAAGATGTCTGTAGGTGAAGTAGGCAGTTGGTAAAATAAGATGTCTCTAAAATGGTGGACAAGATACAGTTTTAAAAAAAGAAGTGAAATGATTGGCTTATTTTAGAACATTATAGTCTGAAAAAATAGGGTGCATGTTTCTATGTTTAAAAAGCATGTTTTTATTGGTTCGAAAAAACAGTCTGAAAGGTACATTAGATAGGATAAGCTTGTATTTTGGAAAGTCAAGCACACATACTGTTTGAATTTACAACATTGTGTGCTGAACTTGTGACCAGTATGTTCAGTTGAGTGTTCCATGAACTGTTACTATGGTAACAGGCATTAAGCAGAATGGGGGTAGGGTTAATATTACAGTAATATGCAATTGCAGTGAGATTTCCCAATTCACTGGTATAGTTAAAAGTACTGTGTTATAAAATAAAATTGTAAAACTATTTGTAATATATATTTTTAAGTCTCGTCAGGATCCGTGGTTCCATCGCTTACGGTGCATGCACCAGGCGCGAGCCCAGAAAATTCCAGAAGCAATTTTGGTTCAGTTACAGGTTAGTTGAAAAGGGTTGATATCTGTAACCAATAGTAATGTGTCTTGGAATTTGAATTAATCTGGGAAACAATGTGAGTCGATATTTACATGTATATGTGTGCAGAATGAGAGGGAAACTTTGCCATTTTTTGGTTTTGCTAAGAGCAGTGCACTATATTAATTGTGTGCATAAGAAAATCTGGAGTGTGATTCAGATACTTCATAATCTACAAATCAATTTGAAAGGTGAGTTATTAATGTGTGATGTGTACTATATGATGCCTTTGTTTTTAAACATGAAATATAATTCATAACATTTGAAGTTAGTGATATATTTTCTAATGAAGAAATATTTATTGCAGCTTTTTGTAATGTGTTTAAATGTTGTTTAATATACAGTTTGCATACTATTATGTGTCATTTTGGTGTAGGGGTTGCTGATTATTATTGATTGTTTTAATGTGTGCATATGTACATTAGTATTATAGTGTATCATTTTAGGTGTGGATTTCAAATTGGAAATGTATATGTTGAGTTAAGGTATTACCGATGAGAGTATTTTTTATAAGTATCTACAGAGGTATAGTTAAAATATGCGACACAATTTTTGGTGTTTGGTTTCAAATTGAAAATTGCATTGAGAATGTATGTGGTGTAGATAGAGTTCTGTATAGACATACTGATTTATGTTTTTAAGTATGTGGTGAGAGTTATAGTAGAGAAATGTGAAAGGTTTCTGATTTGTATTTGGCTACATGTAATATTAAAAGTATTTATAGAAAGGTAATGTAGTGGTACAGATTTATGTAATAGTTTTATTTTCAACCTATTTGAGATCTCAGTCACTGTTTATGCCCTTGGAGAATGAGTCAGGCATTCGGACAAGTAGGGGTACAGTCAAATGTGCACAATGTATGCAGTCCCCTAACCCCTTGCAGACTACTCATTCAGTCCTGCAAAAGTCCAGGGAATACTCATGCTTGTCTAGAATCACATTGTGAGTCTGTGTCCACTCCTACAATCATCTTGACAGAAGCATGTGCTTATTTAATCTCTCTGCTGACACATAAGTGCTTATAAACTTATCCTGCTGTCAACTACTAGCAGTATGAGAACGCAGTCACTATTTATGCACTTGGAGAATGTGTCAGGCATTCAGACAAGCAGTGGTATAGTCAAATGTGTAGAATGTATGCGGTCACCTAACCCTTTCCAGACTACTTAGCCTCTCCTGCTAAAGTCTAGGGAATAGTCTTGCCTATCTGGAATCACACTGTGAGTCTGTGTCCACTCCTACAATCATCCTGACAGAAGCATGTGCTTATTTAATCTCTCTGCTGACACATAAGTGCTTATAAACTTATCCTGCTGTCAACTACTAGCAGTATGAGAACCCAGTCCCTGTTTATGCACTTGGAGAATGAGTCAGGCATTCAGACAAGCAGTGGGACAGTCAAATGTTAAGAATGTATGCACCCCCTAACCCCTTCCAGACTACTGAATCTCTCAGGCCAAAGTCAAGGGAATAGTCATATCAGGGCTCACCTGACATCTCACAGGAACAAGAGTTTGGAGACCGAAGTTAATTCCCAACTTCCAACCACAACTAATTCGCCCAACCTAGTCAAAGCGAGATCAGTAAGTGGGGGGAAGAGGGGAGGGAAGGGGAAGAAAAACCCAAAGCTGATCCTTCAGCACGGCTAGGCATCTAGGACTCATCACTGGAGACTTCTGTGATCCTATGAACAAAAACCTGGGTCAACGCACTGATCTGCACAATAAAGAACTATGATATTACATCAATACACGAACACTAATATAATCTACCTGTCTGCCTTCCCTCTTCCGTTTGTGTCCAGAACTGGGATAATATGTTACAGAAATTGAGTACCTTCCTAAGGAACACAGAACAGATAAGAAGTCAGATTGGTGCAGTGTGTAATAATGGCTATATTATAGTGTATGAGTAAAGGCTTACCAGTTGGAGGTATAAACAGAGTCCTACAGAATCAGGACCAGTGCCGTTTGACATAAAAACAACAATTGTGGCGTTAATATCTGGTTCGTATATGTACAATGAGGGATAGAAAAGTAAAAATATGCCACAATAGTAAACAGCCTCGGCGCCTTACTTAAGGGAGCGTTAGGCACAGTATCAATGAGGCATAGAACAACTGAAATCAAAAAACGCCATAGTTCCCCTTAACTTCAGGAGAAATGCGGCCAAGGTAGCTCTAGGAGAGGCTCAGCTTTATATGCAGCAGGAGAGAAATGCAGGTGCTCATATGAAGCCCACTCAAATCCTAATCATAATCATATGAAGCAACGCTCAGCCCAACTCAAGCGTAATTTGCCAGGGAATCAAGGGAGGATCAATAACATGCCACCAACGCGAGCGTGCAACTGCCTGTTATCCGGTGAGAGAGGCAGTAACAGAGAACCAGCATGAGCGCGTTACCGCCTGGGTCACAGGAGAACCGATGGCAGAGGCTGCAGTCCAAAACACGGACTCGACGAAGAGTAGAGCCGTAGAGGACTTCCGAGTGGGAGCCGGCAGGAGAACCACCCAAATCAGGAACAGCGTTGCGGGACCCGGAAGCACTGGAGAGAACCGGAAGTGAAAACCCGGACTTCAGAAGCTAGAACGCGAGGTGTTCCCTTGGGCAAAACCAGGATATTTAAAGGAGCAGGGCTCCGCCTTCTGTGCGTACACCACGGGGAACAAGCAACCGTGACAAGTCTTGCCTGTCTGGAATCACACTGTGAGTCTGTGCCCACCCCTACAATAATCCTGACAGAAGTATGTGCTTATTTAATCTGCTGACTCATAAGTGCTTATAAACGTATCCTGCTGTCAACTACTAGCTGTATGAGAACCCAGTCACTGTTTATATGCACTTGGTGAATGAGTTAGGCATTCAGACAAGCAGTGGTGTACTTAAATGTGTAGAATGTATGCGGTCCACTAACCCTTTCCAGACTACTGAGTCTCTCCTGCTAAAGTCCAGGGAATAGTCTGAAATTATTCTAGTATTCTAGTTACTAGTCATGTACCTAAGGAATGGCCTAGCCGGTAAAACTAGTACAGCGACAATATTCTTTACACTATGCATGCAGGCGTCCAATCAGCTACATAGTATTGATTCACTCTTTTAAATACTTAGTTAGTACCTATACAGTCTAGGAATCCTTCTGTCTGTCCCATGCATTTCTCCAATTACCCATCCAGCACTATCTATTTATCCTATCACTCCACCAATACCTAAGCACATATAAATTCACTATCCACTCTGTTTGCAATACTGTAATTATTCTAATTACTAGTCATGAACTTATGAAATTGCCTAGCTACTAGCACAAGTACAGCTACAATAATTTACGCACTATCCAAGCTGACCTCTAACTAGGTACCTACTATTGCTACACTCTTCTAAATAGACAGTTAGCACCTATGAAGTCTAGGAATCGGCCAGTCTGTCCCAAGCACATCTTTAATCACTTATCTACCACTATCTACTTATATTATTACACTGCCAATACCTAAGCTCTTATAAATTAACTGTGCACTCTGTTTGAAGATTAAAAACAAGAAGGAGGTACCCTTTTTCAACTGGAAAAGGGAGGGGGTGTATAATACTACAAAAATTAAAGAGCTCCCTTTCCCTGCTTTTGTACAAAATGAGGCTAAGAGCCTCTTACAGTTCTTAATGTGAGATATTTAGCATTCTATTTTTTATTTAGTCGGTCTAAAGTAGGTTACCAAAAAGGAATTTATTCTGTATTTCAAAACAACATTAATAACAATGAAAACAGGAAAAACCCGGACATTTAGAGTCTATTCGTGATCTATTTTATTTGCGCCAGCACTTCACAGCTGTTTGTATGCCAGTGCAGGGAGAAGCACAGAGTTGCAACATATTTATGTAAATATGTCACATCCCTGTGCTTTGGAAGTGCCACAGTGCGGTGCAGCTAAAGAGCTTGCAGTGTCACGCAGCAGCACTTCCTTATATATCTGCACTTATACATTCACCATACACTACTAATGCATTCTTTCGGTCAATCATGCTCTACATATATATTCAATCAAACTTTCACACATTACCATGCAATAATAGTTCTTTTTTAACCAGATAAGGTAGTTCTGATAAGAACTTTTTTTTTCTTCTTTTTTTGTTTTATATTTTTTTGTATTTTTTCAACGAATTTGTATTTTTTTGGTGTTTTAAAAAAGGTGTTTTAAAAAAAAAAACTGAACAATAAATCAAACAAAAAAAACAGGTAACTTTGGGAATTAAATCTTACCATAAAAAAAATTAAAAAATTAACAACGGATGTTGCGTTGAGCAGTGCAAATTGCATCCACCGACTGCTCTCCGTAACAGACTATTTTTTTGCACTTGATGCAGTGCTGTTCTAAAAATCCAAATTCAGGCCTTATATCCATCTGTTGTTGAGAAGTAGATGGTCCTGAGGTACTTGCTCCAGATGCTGGTAGATGTAATGCAGCTCTCCTCATCTCCTCCCAAGCAAGATTTAGAGGATGGATTGTCTTGAGGTGTTTATACATGCTAGCAGTGCTGCATGAACACTTCTTTTCGCTGACTCTAGACAGTACTCTTTGACATATTTTGCATGTCACCTTTGTGGCATTAATTTTCTTTTGCCCTTCAGGAAATGTAAAGAATTTCCAGACTATAGATTCTGGTCTCTGTTTTCTGGGTTTCTTCTGTAGGATTTCTTCTTCCGAAGATTCTTACATCTGCTGCTGTTGTCCAGATGCCATTGTTCTTCAGAGTTGCAAAGAACACACCAAAGAAAACCAAAAAGGTTGAAGTTGGTGAAGAGATGCTTCTTTGAAGATGATCCAAGAAGAATGATTAAAATGGGTGGGATCCTTCAATACTTACAGTGGGAAATGTTATGAACCAATCAAATCTTTCTTTTTGAGGTCACATGGGATCGGCACACCCTGCGCTCACGACGCACGCACCCGACGCGACTTCGAGAAAATATATTTAAAAGTAATATGTTTATTATAAGTACAAATATATTATTTTTATATGTATCTTAGATAATCTCTTGCCTTAATATGTATATTAAAGGTACATATATATCATTTGAGACATAAAAAAAATTCACGGGAGTTGTGCACCCAGCACACCAGCACGCATATGACGTCACGCAGGGCCCGTCACCGTGCAAGCGTTGCGTACTATAATGTGCATGTGTCGCGAATGCGCGGGAGCAGGAGTAGCGGATCCAACGCATCACTATCGCGCACATCACGTAATGTTAAATGTATATAACGTAATTGAAAAAACATGAAACCGTCGCTCAACGTACGCGGATCCTTCAAAAACTTTTTTTAAATGGCACCTTGAATCTGCCCACCCATCCTGATGGGTACGCTTAGGGTGCGCAACTCCCAAAAAAAACTTAAAAAAAATAAAGAAAATAATTTAAATATTTTAAATTAAAAAATAAAACAAAAAAATTAAACAATATTTCAGTTTGAATTTCTTTAAAACATTTTTCTTGCAATTTTCATAAAAAAATATAATGTTATTTAATTAATAAAATATTTCAAAATAAACAGTTAAAAACTGTAGAAAATCAGTACCAAAAATTAGCTATAACTATTATTACACTTAAAAATTATCATTTAAAAAACTTTTTAATTCACTGAAAAAAAATAGCTTTCAGAGACATTATAGTTAGAAATTAGCATTTAAAAAAACCTTTGAAATTCACTGAAAAAACATAGGTTTCAGACATGTTATAGTTAGGAATTAGCATTTAAAAAACCTTAGAAATTCACTGAAAAACCATAGGTTTCAGGGGCGTTATAGTTAGCTGGACATTTCACTCATACAAAACCATAGAAATTCCTCTGTTATAGTTAGTTCTGCTAACTATAACTCGCGCACCCGCAATGCACTGCTGATAATGTCACAAAATCATTCATGACATGGTCAGTGACATCACTGATGACATCACTGATGACATTATCCATGTGACAAGCTAATACACCTCATCACACACTAGTATAACCTTTGATCACTCACTATACAATACAGAGTACAATTTTTTAAACCATTTCCATACCAATACTAGTTACTACATACCCACTCACTGATTCCTAGGTCTACACACACAACTACCCATTCACCCACAGAATCACTCATACATGCTGTTACTGATCAATAGAACAATATCAAATGCACCTATACACCTATATCGACATTGACACACCAGCACTCATCCTAGTCAGTTATGCAGTCATCCTACTCACCTATGCAAACAATCAATCACACTCATATTTACTCACCTACACAGTTATACACACACACCACCTCATTTATTCATACATATAGTAACTCATACTTAGTGTCCTATAAAATCACTATTACAAGTATACACCCATCCATACTGTCAAGCTCACATTCACTGACTGTTAGTTATTTTTATACAGCAACTCTCACATACACTGCCTTTTACTTTTCTACTTAGTTGGGGATGTACCACTGAGACATATATTCGCTCACCAGCACACCCATACACACACTGACTCAATCATGCAACTATGTTTCCACATGCACTCTTGAACTCATACACCCAGTGAAACAACCACTCACTTATCTATGCACAAAAGACACACACCCCACCCACCCACACACACACTCAGTCTCCCATACAAATACTCAGCCAACTAATCAATAACCCATATAGTCACTCATTTAGCTAGTCACCAACTGATGCAGCAGGTTACACAACAACAGACAGAGTGATACAGACATTCACACAGTTTAGTCACTAACCCATGTATTTAGAGAGACACTTTTTAATGACTCACTTAAACAGTTATTTGCACAGCTACTAAATCCTCTATATATACACTTTATATATATATATATATATATATATATATATATATATATATATATATATATATATATATATATATATTACCTACTGGCGGTCGCCAGTAGGTGTATATAGTTAGGATTTTTTCTCTATGGGATTTTTGAAAATTCTATGTCTAATAACTTTGGCGTTTGTGGACGGAATTGGCTGAAATTTTCTGGAAAATGGAACATTTTGTTTCTGAGCAGCCCCTGGAAATTTGGGGGGGGTTCGTCAAGGGGGGGCCGAGAAAAAAAGGGGGTCCCAAAACGTGTTTTTAACATTGAGTTTTCCATAGGGCGGTTGGCCTCACTTTTAGCCCAAACGGCTGAATGGATTTCCACGAAACTTGGCAAAATTGTAGGGACTGGTAGCCCGATGTGCCTTTGCTAGGTCTCAATATATGTGCTTCAGTGGATTTTGAGAAATTAACGTTTAAAAAAAGATATATATCTGTAAGCGCGCTCTGGGCAGAGCTCCGGTTCGCGGACTTTACGCGTAACGGAACTTCGCGAAGCGAAGCTGATTGGCTCTCCGGTGTCTGTCAACATTCTAAACAGTCCGGAGCGGCCGCCATCTTGTCTCTCGGTAGGATCGAGAGACAAGAGGAGGCCAAAACAAAGGGGGAAATGACCATAAGGGGGCATAGTAGATCCTCCCTGACCCCCTAGGTTTAATGTGGAGGCTTTAAAAGGGCCCCGCGGGGCAAAAAAAAACAAAACATTTTTTTGTTTTTTTTGCGTGGGTAGCGCCCGGTTCGCGAACCGGGAAGCGTTCTGGGCAGCGTACTATAAGGAAAAAAGAATGATAGACTTTTCAAATACTGTATGTTAATTGATTGTTGGTTTTGTTGATTATTTTTTATTTATTTTTATTTATTAAGCAATTATTTATTATTGTGATTGTGTTTGAAAATTTAATAACATTTCTAACATTTAACTAGTTTATGAATTACATATAAAAATGATTAAAGACTCAAACAATTTTTTAATATTACATACAATTTTATTTTTCGGATTGTTTTTCAAAATTTAATAGAACTTCTAGCATTTGACTGTCCGATATGTCCTCTTGTTGAGTGAACATAAGTTCCCACATTTGACCGTCATCATAATGAAGTAAATGATCCACAGATTCTACACATTGAACTAATTCATGGTCCCGTGATTCATCCATGAAATCTGAGTCATCATTGTCCTCAATATCTTTTTCTGTGTTGTTCTCCAGAACAATTTCGAAGGAAACATTCTGCTCACCTTCCATTTTATTGCTGTAATTTGCATAAAAAATAAATATATCAGTAGAGATAGGGCACTGTTGGGTTTAAGTTCAGACAGGTACTTGTGAGTTTATAACAGAGAAGTAATCTATGGGCACTGTATGGTTTCAGGCGTGAAGTAGTACTATTAAAAAGTGCCTGTGAAGAAGCCTAAGTAAATTCATAATTATACCACAGAAACCTAAATCAATCCATAATTATAATAAAGAAGCCTTTCTCAATGTCTAACTCTTACAGCGGGATAGTATATAACTATCTGAAAATGTTTTCAAATTTATAAAATAATATCTCACCTTCTAAAAAGAAGTTTAAGTTGTGAGTGAAAATGATCTTGCAATGTAGTTCAGGAAGTAGTAGTCAAAATGGCTGTGTTTCTCTCTCTTCCTTTATATATATTCAGGTACATAGCCAATCAAATGTCAGGTAAAAAAAGTAGAAAATGAAAGTAACATTTTAATTGGTTGTCAATTCCAACACTTCAGATGTGTTTTGTGAAGTAATTTACCTCAGGGTATTTAGAGAGGTCTACAGGCTAAATGGTTAAATGGAATTTCAATCAAATTTGTGAAAATGGTAGGCATTGGTATGTAGTATGAGCTAATCTATATTTGGTGAAATTGTCTCCAGTCGCTTTTCTGTAAACTACTTTCCCACCTTTTTTGATGGTGCGCTTCCCAGGGAGCGACCCGGTACGCGAACTGGTGAGCGCCCCGGTTCGCGAACCTTAAGCGTTACGGGAGTCCACCATTTTGTGTTTCGGTCGAATTAAGATACAAGATGGAGGGCAAATAATGTTCAGAATGGGTAGAAGGGGGCACGGTAGACTTATCTTGACCCCCTAGGTTTTCTGAGGGTGGCTGAGGAGGCCCATATGTGCGAAAAAAACAACATTTTTTTAAAAATTTAGCGAGGTTAGCTCCCGGTTCGCGTACCGGGTAGCGCCCCAGGGAGCGTACTTTGTTGAAAATTAGTGAAAAATGTTAGAGTAAAATAATAATTGCGAGTGATCAGATGTAGGGTAGCTCTGAGAAGAGCTTTTGGGTTTATGGTACATTTAGGTACTTATAAGTAGGTACCAATGCACAGTCTTAAATTCAGAATGAAAATTCTGTTGCCCTCATCTGAGAAGTGAACTCCATCTCCTCTGTAGATATCTTGCATGTAGTGACGCAAGTTATTGTTGTACAGGGAGCCCATTCCATGGTCTCTCATGTAAGCTGAAACAGATTTGTTTACATGCTTCCTCGACTTCTCAATTTGTGGACAAAATTGGTTTGACCACCTCCATTTCTGTCTTTGGCATATATTTGAATATACCAAGGCAGTCTGAGGAAAAAGTGCCATCAATTGCTCAAAGGTGTCCTTTAAAAGCATTTCCAGACCTACCCCAGTCAAAGTGCCCAAATCATTACCTCCACAGTGCACAATTAACAGGTCAGGTTTTGGCAAATGCATAAAGGTTTTCACCAATGGTATCAATTGGTGACATTTTAATCCTCTGTGGCCAAACCACTTAATTTCCACATCTTGTAAATTGAGGTTAGGTAAATTCCTGTTCTCAGCATACCTCTGAGCCCAATAGATGTAACTATGTCCAACAATCCAGACAGAAAACATGGTGAGAGAAGGTTCTCCTGCAGTCAGATGAAGTGTGGCAATGAAATGGCAGTTGAAAAAATAAGAGTTTAAAATGAAAAAAACTGTGGAGTTTCTGTGTTAATGAAGCAGTAACAGTGATTGGTGGATTTTGATTGCTGAAAACAGAAAGTTAGGGTGCATGGATGAGTTGTTTGAAAGATGTATTTTGAGTGGTCAAGAAAAAATCATTAAATGAAAGAATGCACTGGATATGACGTGCACTGAGAGTTCAGAGTTCAATTGCAACATTGTTGTGTGAACTTGCAAACACCAGAGGACTTCCAAGAGGTGGTTGCCATGCAGAAAAGGCATGAAATGGCAGAGGGGGGAAGGGTTTTCATTTGAAAAAAAAGTGAGGGAAGAGTTTTGATTGGGTGACATGAGAGATATGTGTGAAGAATTACAGCATTTCTGTGCTTTTGATAGCTGCAGACTCTGGAGTGCATACCTTTTGCTCTGCTGAAGACAAATTGGTGTGTTTCTGAGACTGTTTTGAAACTCAAAGTATTTGCTAAGGTGAGAAAAGATTTCTTTAATTTAGATAGAGAATAGTGTGCTTTAAGGAGAAAATTATGAAGAAAGTTGTGTTCTTCAAATGTTGCTTTGTCTCAAGTGTTTTACAAATAGATTTTGTTTCTTTGAGAAAATGTAATTGGAGAAAATGTGAAGTATTAGTACTGACAGGGTGTTATTGTGCATAGGAGCTGTGGAGTCTTTTCAAATTATGATTTGAAAATCGTGTTTGAGGAAAATGAATGGTTATAATATTTATGACAAGGACATAATGGTGTATGTTTCATTATAAGGCAATTGAGTGTCTCTGATGTTATTTTTCCCATTTTAATGTAAGACCTTTCTCTGTGGAGCAAATTGCTTGTAAATATGCTCCCACCTGTGCATGGCAAATTTAGATTTTGAATGTTTGTGTTACATAGCTATGTTAAAAGTGACCCAACCATGCTGCAAAGGCAATCAAAAAACGCTTTTATGTGTCTTAAGGACATTTTAAGTCATTTCCCTATGTGCAGTGTTTTCAAATTATGATTTGAAAATCGTTTTTGGGGAAAAGGAATGGTTTGTAAATTTATGACAAGGATATAATGGTGTATGCTTCTTTATAAGGCATTTCAGTGTCTCTGATGTCATTTTTCCCATATTACATTACAAGACCTTTCCCCGTGGGGCACATTCCTTGTAAATATGGTCCCACCTGTGCATGGTAAATTTAGATTTTGACTGTTTGAGTTACATAGCCATGTTAAAAGTGACCCAAAAACTTGCAAAGGCTTTAAAAAAACACTTTCATGTGTCTTAAGGACATTTTAAGTCATTTCCCCCCGGGTGCAGTGTTTTCAAATTATGACTTGAAAATCGTTTTTGACGTAAAGGAATGTTGTTAAAATTTATGTGCGCCATATGCCCCCAAATTTCTTTTTCAGGGGTGCAGCAGGGTGTTCTTGAGACACCCCTGCACCTTTGGAAAAATTCCTAATTTGCGATGAGCTAATTGCTAATCGCAAATTGCACCTTCATTCCTATGGGCCTCCTGGCCCATGGAAATGAATGGGTAATTTGCAATTAGCAATTTGCTCATTGCAAATTAGGAATGGTAAAGAATCGCTATTTATTCCTTAAAATTCGCTATTTTGGAAATGCAAAATAGTTTGATGATACATATGGCGGTTCATCTCTAACAAGATAAGAAGCTTAGGGATACATTTATGATGACTGGCGCAATGAAGTGGACATCACTTACTTCATTGGTAGAGCTTTACATGTATTATCTCCTCTGTATTCTTCGTCAAGCGTAACTTTCATCTGCAATCCTGAGTAGGCCTCACCTTAAACAAACCTCTGGATAGGGCACACCTTATCGTCATCCTGAATTAATCATTTAAAATGCTAGGGACAGATTTATGATAGGTGTATGCCTCTTTTGCGCCACTGTTATTTACAACAAGGGGTGGTGATGGACAGAGTCTCTGAATTAAGCAGAGTACTCTCACCCTGTCAAGAGATCAGGGCTAGATCCAACACCGTTTTTTAGCTCATTGCACCATCCCAGTTTCAGAACCTGGCTGTATGCAAATTAGTCTGTCCCTGGCCCAGTGCATCATGGGAACAGGGCAGACCAGACTACAAAAGCCAATTCTTACACAGGGAAGGAAACAAGCTTCCGGGGACCGGTTTCTGGCATTACAGCCGTCTTCGGCCCGGCTTGCTTGAATCCTGATGGTGCAATGAGCAAGGGACTCACATCTGAGTATACCCTTCCACGCTTAGGGTGGACAAAATTATTTACAACAAGGGGTGGTGATGGACAGAGTCTCTGAATTAAGCAGAGTACTCTCACCCTGTCAAGAGATCAGGGCTAGATCCAACACCGTTTTTTAGCTCATTGCACCATCCCAGTTTCAGAACCTGGCTGTATGCAAATTAGTCTGTCCCTGGCCCAGTGCATCATGGGAACAGGGCAGACCAGACTACAAAAGCCAATTCTTACACATGGAAGGAAACAAGCTTCCGGGGACCGGTTTCTGGCATTACAGCCGTCTTCGGCCCGGCTTGCTTGAATCCTGATGGTGCAATGAGCAAGGGACTCACATCTGAGTATACCCTTCCACGCTTAGGGTGGACAAAATTATTTACAACAAGGGGTGGTGATGGACAGAGTCTCTGAATTAAGCAGAGTACTCTCACCCTGTCAAGAGATCAGGGCTAGATCCAACACCGTTTTTTAGCTCATTGCACCATCCCAGTTTCAGAACCTGGCTGTATGCAAATTAGTCTGTCCCTGGCCCAGTGCATCATGGGAACAGGACAGACCAGACTACAAAAGCCAATTCTTACACAGGGAAGGAAACAAGCTTCCGGGGACCGGTTTCTGGCATTACAGCCGTCTTCGGCCCGGCTTGCTTGAATCATGATGGTGCAATGAGCAAGGGACTCACATCTGAGTATACCCTTCCACGCTTAGGGTGGACAAAATTATTTACAACAAGGAGTGGTGATGGACAGAGTCTCTGAATTAAGCAGAGTACTCTCACCCTGTCAAGAGATCAGGGCTAGATCCAACACCGTTTTTTAGCTCATTGCACCATCCCAGTTTCAGAACCTGGCTGTATGCAAATTAGTCTGTCCCTGGCCCAGTGCATCATGGGAACAGGGCAGACCAGACTACAAAAGCCAATTCTTACACAGGGAAGGAAACAAGCTTCCGGGGACCGGTTTCTGGAATTACAGCCGTCTTCGGCCCGGCTTGCTTGAATCCTGATGGTGCAATGAGCAAGGGACTCACATCTGAGTATACCCTTCCACGCTTAGGGTGGACAAAATTATTTACAACAAGGGGTGGTGATGGACAGAGTCTCTGAATTAAGCAGAGTACTCTCACCCTGTCAAGAGATCAGGGCTAGATCCAACACCGTTTTTTAGCTCATTGCACCATCCCAGTTTCAGAACCTGGCTGTATGCAAATTAGTCTGTCCCTGGCCCAGTGCATCATGGGAACAGGGCAGACCAGACTACAAAAGCCAATTCTTACACAGGGAAGGAAACAAGCTTCCGGGGACCGGTTTCTGGCATTACAGCCGTCTTCGGCCCGGCTTGCTTGAATCCTGATGGTGCAATGAGCAAGGGACTCACATCTGAGTATACCCTTCCACGCTTAGGGTGGACAAAATTATTTACAACAAGGGGTGGTGATGGACAGAGTCTCTGAATTAAGCAGAGTACTCTCACCCTGTCAAGAGATCAGGGCTAGATCCAACACCGTTTTTTAGCTCATTGCACCATCCCAGTTTCAGAACCTGGCTGTATGCAAATTAGTCTGTCCCTGGCCCAGTGCATCATGGGAACAGGGCAGACCAGACTACAAAAGCCAATTCTTACACAGGGAAGGAAACAAGCTTCCGGGGACCGGTTTCTGGCATTACAGCCGTCTTCGGCCCGGCTTGCTTGAATCCTGATGGTGCAATGAGCAAGGGACTCACATCTGAGTATACCCTTCCACGCTTAGGGTGGACAAAATTATTTACAACAAGGGGTGGTGATGGACAGAGTCTCTGAATTAAGCAGAGTACTCTCACCCTGTCAAGAGATCAGGGCTAGATCCAACACCGTTTTTTTAGCTCATTGCACCATCCCAGTTTCAGAACCTGGCTGTATGCAAATTAGTCTGTCCCTGGCCCAGTGCATCATGGGAACAGGGCAGACCAGACTACAAAAGCCAATTCTTACACAGGGAAGGAAATAAGCTTCCGGGGACCGGTTTCTGGCATTACAGCCATCTTCGGCCCGGCTTGCTTGAATCCTGATGGTGCAATGAGCAAGGGACTCACATCTGAGTATACCCTTCCACGCTTAGGGTGGACAAAATTATTTACAACAAGGGGTGGTGATGGACAGAGTCTCTGAATTAAGCAGAGTACTCTCACCCTGTCAAGAGATCAGGGCTAGATCCAACACCGTTTTTTAGCTCATTGCACCATCCCAGTTTCAGAACCTGGCTGTATGCAAATTAGTCTGTCCCTGGCCCAGTGCATCATGGGAACAGGGCAGACCAGACTACAAAAGCCAATTCTTACACAGGGAAGGAAACAAGCTTCCGGGGACCGGTTTCTGGCATTACAGCCGTCTTCGGCCCGGCTTGCTTGAATCCTGATGGTGCAATGAGCAAGGGACTCACATCTGAGTATACCCTTCCACGCTTAGGGTGGACAAAATTATTTACAACAAGGGGTGGTGATGGACAGAGTCTCTGAATTAAGCAGAGTACTCTCACCCTGTCAAGAGATCAGGGCTAGATCCAACACCGTTTTTTAGCTCATTGCACCATCCCAGTTTCAGAACCTGGCTGTATGCAAATTAGTCTGTCCCTGGCCCAGTGCATCATGGGTAAGAGTGGTCTGCTTAATTCAGACACTCTGTTCATCACCACCCCCTTTTCTGAATCGTTTTTGGCCACTATAGGTGTGGCAGGGTATACTCAGACATGAGTCCCTTTCTCACTGCTCCATCAGGATTCAAGCAAGCCGGGCCGAAGAAGCTGAAATGCCAGAAACCGGTCCCCGGTAGCTTGTCTCCTTTCTGGTGAAGAATTGGCTTGGTAGTTTGGTCTGCCCTGTTCCCATGATGCACTGGGCCAGGGACAGACTAATTTGCATATAGCCAGGTTCTGAGCTGGGATGGGGCAGTGAGATAAATAACGGTGATGGATCAAGCCCTGATCTTTGGACTGGGTAAGAGTGGTCTGCTTAATTCAGACACTCTGTTCATCACCACCCCCTTTTCTGAATCGTTTTTGGCCACTATAGGTGTGGCAGGGTATACTCAGACATGAGTCCCTTTCTCACTGCTCCATCAGGATTCAAGCAAGCCGGGCCGAAGAGGCTGAAATGCCAGAAACCGGTCCCCGGTAGCTTGTCTCCTTTCTGGTGAAGAATTGGCTTGGTAGTTTGGTCTGCCCTGTTCCCATGATGCACTGGGCCAGGGACAGACTAATTTGCATATAGCCAGGTTCTGAGCTGGGATGGGGCAGTGAGATAAATAACGGTGATGGATCAAGCCCTGATCTTTGGACTGGGTAAGAGTGGTCTGCTTAATTCAGACACTCTGTTCATCACCACCCCCTTTTCTGAATCGTTTTTGGCCACTATAGGTGTGGCAGGGTATACTCAGACATGAGTCCCTTTCTCACTGCTCCATCAGGATTCAAGCAAGCCGGGCCGAAGAGGCTGAAATGCCAGAAACCGGTCCCCGGTAGCTTGTCTCCTTTCTGGTGAAGAATTGGCTTGGTAGTTTGGTCTGCCCTGTTCCCATGATGCACTGGGCCAGGGACAGACTAATTTGCATATAGCCAGGTTCTGAGCTGGGATGGGGCAGTGAGATAAATAACGGTGATGGATCAAGCCCTGATCTTTGGACTGGGTAAGAGTGGTCTGCTTAATTCAGACACTCTGTTCATCACCACCCCCTTTTCTGAATCGTTTTTGGCCACTATAGGTGTGGCAGGGTATACTCAGACATGAGTCCCTTTCTCACTGCTCCATCAGGATTCAAGCAAGCCGGGCCGAAGAGGCTGAAATGCCAGAAACCGGTCTCCGGTAGCTTGTCTCCTTTCTGGTGAAGAATTGGCTTGGTAGTTTGGTCTGCCCTGTTCCCATGATGCACTGGGCCAGGGACAGACTAATTTGCATATAGCCAGGTTCTGAGCTGGGATGGGGCAGTGAGATAAATAACGGTGATGGATCAAGCCCTGATCTTTGGACTGGGTAAGAGTGGTCTGCTTAATTCAGACACTCTGTTCATCACCACCCCCTTTTCTGAATCGTTTTTGGCCACTATAGGTGTGGCAGGGTATACTCAGACATGAGTCCCTTTCTCACTGCTCCATCAGGATTCAAGCAAGCCGGGCCGAAGAGGCTGAAATGCCAGAAACCGGTCCCCGGTAGCTTGTCTCCTTTCTGGTGAAGAATTGGCTTGGTAGTTTGGTCTGCCCTGTTCCCATGATGCACTGGGCCAGGGACAGACTAATTTGCATATAGCCAGGTTCTGAGCTGGGATGGGGCAGTGAGATAAATAACGGTGATGGATCAAGCCCTGATCTTTGGACTGGGTAAGAGTGGTCTGCTTAATTCAGACACTCTGTTCATCACCACCCCCTTTTCTGAATCGTTTTTGGCCACTATAGGTGTGGCAGGGTATACTCAGACATGAGTCCCTTTCTCACTGCTCCATCAGGATTCAAGCAAGCCGGGCCGAAGAGGCTGAAATGCCAGAAACCAGTCCCCGGTAGCTTGTCTCCTTTCTGGTGAAGAATTGGCTTGGTAGTTTGGTCTGCCCTGTTCCCATGATGCACTGGGCCAGGGACAGACTAATTTGCATATAGCCAGGTTCTGAGCTGGGATGGGGCAGTGAGATAAATAACGGTGATGGATCAAGCCCTGATCTTTGGACTGGGTAAGAGTGGTCTGCTTAATTCAGACACTCTGTTCATCACCACCCCCTTTTCTGAATCGTTTTTGGCCACTATAGGTGTGGCAGGGTATACTCAGACATGAGTCCCTTTCTCACTGCTCCATCAGGATTCAAGCAAGCCGGGCCGAAGAGGCTGAAATGCCAGAAACCGGTCCCCGGTAGCTTGTCTCCTTTCTGGTGAAGAATTGGCTTGGTAGTTTGGTCTGCCCTGTTCCCATGATGCACTGGGCCAGGGACAGACTAATTTGCATATAGCCAGGTTCTGAGCTGGGATGGGGCAGTGAGATAAATAACGGTGATGGATCAAGCCCTGATCTTTGGACTGGGTAAGAGTGGTCTGCTTAATTCAGACACTCTGTTCATCACCACCCCCTTTTCTGAATCGTCTTTTGCGCCACTGTGCGTCACTTTTGTGATGCAGCGGCGGTGCAAAAGATTTGCTATGAGGCGACAAAATTACAAATTGATGCATTTAGGCAGATGTGTCATGGTGTAAAAAACACCGTGCCACATGAAACTGATGCAGCAGTGATGCAAAAGATGCACCATGTTGCAAGACAGGCCTCACTTGGGGCCATATGTATGAAGCTAATTAGAATTTGCAAAGGTCGAAGTTCTGTGAATTTTGGCCTTTGCGAATGCTAATTAGACAAATGGTATGTATCAAACAAGTTTGATGCAAAATAAGGAATAGCAAAATTTGCTATTCTTTATTTTGCGATTGCACTGAAGGATTTGCAAATTTTGTGATTTCTTAAATGCAATGTATCAAACAAAAAATATGCATAAAATGCCATTAAGGATTTGCAAATTAACACCAACTTCTAGTTGGTGGTATTTTGCTAATTCTTTTCAAAAAGCTTTTTTTCCAAAAAACAAAAGGTGCCATATGACGCCCATAATTGCACCTTCATTCCTATGGGCCTCCTGGCCCATGGAAATGAATGAGTAATTTGCAATTAGCAATTTGCTCATTGCAAATTAGGAATGGTAAAGAATCGCTATTTATTCCTTAAAATTCGCTATTTAGGAAATGCAAAATAGTTTGATGATACATATGGCAGTTCATCTCTAACAAGATAAGAAGCATAGGGATAGATTTATGATGACTGGCACAATGAAGTGGACATTACTTACTTCATTGGTAGGCCTTTACATGTATTATCTCCTCTGTATTGTTCATCAAGTGTAACTTTGATCTGAAATTCTGAGTAGGCCTCACCTTAAACAAACCTCTGGATAGGCCACACCTTATCGTCATCCTGAATTAATCATTTAAAATGCTAGGGACAGATTTATGATAGGTGTATGCCTCTTTTGCGGCACTGTGCGTCACTTTTCTGATGCACCGGCGGTGCAAAAGATTTCCTATGAGGCGACAAAATTACAAATTGATGCATTTAGGCAGATGTGTCATGGTGTAAAAAAACCGTGCCACATGAAACCGATGCAGCAGTGATGCAAAAGATGCACCATGTTGCAAGACAGGCCTCACTTGGGGCTATATGTATCAAGCTAATTAGCATTCGCAAAGGCCTAAATTCTGCGAATTTCAGCCTTTGCGAATGCTAATTAGACAAATGGTATGTATCAAACCAGTTTGATGCAAAATAAGGAATAGCAACATTTGCTATTCCTTTTTTTGCGATTGCACTGAAGGATTTGCAAATTTTGCGATTCTTTAAATGCAATGTATCAAACAAAAAATATGCAAAAAATGCCATTAAGGATTTGCAAATTACCACCAACTTCTAGTTGGTGTGAATTTGCGAATTCTTTTCAAAAAGCTTTTTTTCCAAAAAACAAAAGGTGACATATGACGCCCATACATGCCCTTAGGGCATGTATGTGCGCCATATGCCCCCAAATTTCTTTTTCAGGGGTGCAGCAGAGTGTTCTTGAGACACCCCTGCACCCTTGGAAAAATTCCTAATTTGCGATGAGCTAATTGCTAATCGCAAATTGCACCTTCATTCCTATGGGCCTCCTGGCCCATGCAAATGAATGGGTAATTTGCAATTAGCAATTTGCTCATTGCAAATTAGGAATGGTAAAGAATCGCTATTTATTCCTTAAAATTCGCTATTTAGGAAATGCAAAATAGTTTGATGATACATATGGCGGTTCATCTGTAACAAGATAAGAAGCTTAGGGATACATTTATGATGACTGGCGCAATAAAGTGGACATTACTTACTTCATTGGTAGGCCTTTACATGTATTATCTCCTCTGTATTCTTCATCAAGCGTAACTTTAATCTGCAATCCTGAGTAGGCCTCACCTTAAACAAACCTCTGGATAGGCCACACCTTATCGTCATCCTGAATTAATCATTTAAAATGCTAGGGACAGATTTATGATAGGTGTATGCCTCTTTTGCGCCACTGTGCGTCACTTTTGTGATGCAGCGGTGGTGCAAAAGATTTGCTATGAGGCGACAAAATTACAAATTGATGCATTTACGCAGATGTGTCATGGTGTAAAAAAAACGTGCCACATGAAACCGATGCAGCAGTGATGCAAAAGATGCACCATGTTGCAAGACAGGCCTCACTTGGGGCCATATGTATCAAGCTAATTACCATTCGGAAAGGTCAAAATTCTGCGAATTTCGGCCTTTGCGAATGCTAATTAGACAAATGGTATGTATCAAACAAGTTTGATGCAAAATAAGGAATAGCAAAATTTGCTATTACTTATTTTGCGAATGCACTGAAGGATTTGCAAATTTTGCGATTCCTTAAATGCAATGTATCAAACAAAAAATATGCAAAAAATGCCATTAAGGATTTGCAAACTTTTGCGAATTCTTTTCAAAAAGCTTTTTTTCCAAAAAACAAAAGGTGCCATATGACGCCAATACATGCCCTTAGGGCATGTATGTGCGCCATATGCCCCCAAATTTCTTTTTCAGTGGTGCAGCAGGGTGTTCTTGAGACACCCCTGCACCTTTGGAAAAATTCCTAATTTGTGATGAGCTAATTGCTAATCGCAAATTGCACCTTCATTCCTATGGGCCTCCTGGCCCATGGAAATGAATGGGTAATTTGCAATTAGCAATTTGCTCATCGCAAATTAGGAATGGTAAAGAATCGCTATTTATCCCTTAAAATTCGCTATTTAGGAAATGCAAAATAGTTTGATGATACATATGGCGGTTCATCTCTAACAAGATAAGAAGCTTAGGGATAGATTTATGATGACTGGCGCATCACCAGGGATGTGCCAGTCATCCTGCGCCACTGTTCAGC
Source organism: Lissotriton helveticus (assembly GCF_964261635.1). Taxonomy (NCBI): domain Eukaryota; kingdom Metazoa; phylum Chordata; class Amphibia; order Caudata; family Salamandridae; genus Lissotriton; species Lissotriton helveticus. Next base: position 1,308,365,644 of record NC_136061.1, read on the forward strand.
CACCCATGGTGTGCTGCATTTACAATGCGGCGCAGCATGGGGCAAAAATGGCACAGATGTGTGACGCATCTGTGCCGTAAAGGTGGCGCATTGCTGGAGTTGTATCGCAAGTGCGATGCAGCTCCAGCAAGGCTCAGGGATGCCCCATCTCCACAATGTTGTGTCAAGACCTATGCCTGCTTAAAGCAGGCGCAGGGTTTTGACGCAGCTTTTTCCTATCTGATTGTAAATGCGGCACACCATGGGTGGCAGAGCAGTGGTGCACGTTAACTGGTGCATGCCTGGGGATGTGCCTTTTAACATAAATCTGCCCCTTTACATTTAAGTATATGCAGGGGACACAGAGTCGGTGAGGCTTATCCAAGGTTAAGAAGAGATGAGTCCTGTTCACTGAAAAATTAGACATAGGCTTCACCTGCTCAGCATCGCTGGACATGGCTAAATAATAGCTGCAAAATGTTACTCTTGTTAAACAATTTTACTATTATAATCTCTGAGATTTGTCTCTTACTCTGCAACATCTCATTGTTGTTATCTTTCTTTAAAGATAAAGACAACATCAACATGAGCGACAATCAGCAATCAGTTGATTTCGACCTCATCATTGAACTCGTAATTGAAACATCAGTGGATGTTGATCCCTTGGATGATTTAAATCCTGAGGATGAAGAAGAACGTGATGAGGATGCAGATTTGTCCGAATTATATGACATAGGGTGGGAAGCTGACCTGCTTGAGCCTATGGAACTATAAACATTTATTTTTTAAATTTACAATAAATGAAAAGTAAAAATGTAAACTGTTTAATTTTAAATGAAACACACCTTCAAAAACAGGTTATGTGTAGTGTCTTCAATAAAATATTAAAATATGCTCATAAAATTAGATCAGATTCACATATAAAACAGGACAGGTAAATGAAGAAGAATTCCATTTCTTTTCTGCTATTTCTGTATTCTAAATTTGCCAAAGCACTAAAAAATATTATATGTAAAAATGTTAAGTAGTGTGTTAAGTTTTTGTTGACTGTTATTGATTTACTGTTTGGTAATAGTGGTTAATAAAATGTTTTATTATATTTTACCACAGATTCAACTGCAGATAATTTCAAATTTTGAGAATGCCAACTAAGGAGAGAATGAGAAAGGCTACAAAACGTCAAAGACAGCAGGTCCATCATTTACAGCAGCAGTCCTCTACAAAAAAAAATCGTCAAGTCACCAAGAAAGCACCGGGTAAGAGTACAAAAACATTCATAAGAAATATTTGTAGTAAAAAAAATATTACTACAGAAAATGTTTCAGTCCAGAAAAAGAGAAGCAATTCAAACGGAAAGGAAAGGCCAATCAAAAATGTTACTACTAGAGCAAGAGATAACTCTGTGCATGATAGTAGAAGGAAACAACAGTTTAGGGACATTCGTAAACGAATGTTCCGCAACAGGATAATTGGCAATTTGTTAAAAAATATTAAGAAAGGTCAACAGAAAGTGCTTTTTTATAAGAGAAAAAAAAAGTTGAGAAAGTTATTGATCAGGCATTTGAAATTAAACGTAAGTTATTTATTTTGATAATCAATAGAATTAGGAAGCTAAACAAGGCAATTTATGATTTCAAAAGAAATAGTAGATGGAAGAGAATAGTTACTCGTAGTAATTTTTGTGAAGTTTTTTCTGGAGAATGGATGCATAGTTCAAGCTGTGAGGCATTTTTTAATGAGGAGAGTTATTTCCAGGATAATGATTTGGTGCATGCAGTTGACACCAGTGGTCGTGCTTATGAAGTGAAAGATGGTTGTCCAGTTGAAAAAGAAAAACTTGTGACAACAGAGGCAGAAGAGGTGTTAGGTAATGAGGTTTTAGGAAGACGTGCTAAGGGTCCTGTGTACACCTGGAAGTGTAGTAGTATTTGCAGTGTGCGACAGGATTCCATCAATTTGCTTTGTGATTTTGTACGGTCATTTAATAAGAAAAGTTTGAAGCAGAAAATGAGGTTGTTGCAAGAATTAGATCCTTGCAGAGTGAGAGAAGTGACAGGTTTGCATGGTCATTCACTGGCTTGTCTTTCCAGGAGAGTATGCCAGAGTGTTTTTCATCATTTCAGGATGCTAGCAGTGCATCATAATAAAGTGAGGAAATTAGTTAGAATGTTGTATTATGCTAAGAGTCCAGCAATTATGCTTAAACAATTATGCGCTGCTCTTTTGCATGGTTCTGAAATAGATGTGAAGAATATATGTGAAGAAATTGAGTTTTGTTACTTTGGAAGTAAAGAGGAGAATGTTGAAATTGACCAAGAAGAAGCGGGTAATGTGGAAGATAGTGTACAGGTTTCCAGTACAGATAATTTCCAGAGGGAAATTGCGACGTTTCAGGTCAAATCAAGTGAGAGGCCAAATTTCACTTGTGTGTGTTGTCGACGCACTTATTATAAGAATCAGACTAAGTTAGTGGATTTATATGCAAAAAAGTGAAAGGGAAAATAATAGTGAATGGAAGGATTTCACAACATACTTGATGGTAGAAAATTGTTTTGATTTGGGATTGGATCAACGTGTGTGTACTTATTGTTGTTGCAAATTAAATCAAAACCAGATGCCTGCTAGAGCAGTTCATAATAATCTGGAATTGGTTGAGATTCCTTCTGAATTGAAGGATTTAAATACTTATGAATCTATTTTGATTCAAAGTATCCATCCCTTTCAGGCCATTGTAAGAATGGAGCCAAAGACAGGGAAATTGCCTCCATCAGATTTACAGAGAGGATTAAAGGGAAGAGTTGTTTATTTGCCTCTAGATTTGAAGAAAAACATTAACACAATTGGAGTAGAAAAAGTGGAAGAGGAACCTCTGGTTATCTTAGTTAATGGGGTTCCGACAAAGAATAAGAAAATATGGCAAGATTTAGTGGATGTTAGGAAAGTTAAAAAGGCAACATTGTATTTGAAAAAAAATAATAAATACTATAAGAATGTATATGTTGCAGAAGAGGAAGTAAGTGAGGAAGAGGATAGCGATTTGTGTGCTGGTCAAATTGAGAAAGTAGAACCCTCTACTAGTGAAGAAATATATGAACATTATAGTGTTCATCCTTTGCATTCCAAGGAAGTCATGGGGAATGCTATTAAGTTGTTTCAAATGAAACAAGCCAAAGGGAGTCCCATTAGTGTTTGGGAGGAAAGTTTGGAAGCTCGGTGTTTCCCACAGCTTTTTCCAACAGGTCAGGGAGGAAGATATGATGAGCGACCTCATCAAATTCCTGCTTCTGAATACCGGACTTTGCGATTGTATGCAGGAGATGCTAGGTTTCGACAATGCATTCCCTATTTGTTTCATCTCCTGTTTGAAAGCGATCTGTCTGGACTGTCATATGCAGTGAACCACATCTTGAAAAGTGGTATACACATGCAAAACATCTCGGCAAGTGACTTTATGGATAAAGTCAATGTCCAAGACAGTATTTTGGATTCTCACCTGATTAATCTCATGGCGTGTCAGCGTGGTACTAATGAGTACTGGTACCGTCGTCATGGTGATTTAAAATGTATGCTGAGGAACTTAGGAACTCCCACATGGTTCCTCACTCTGAGCTGTGCCGAGTATGGCTGGGAAGACTTACTTGAATTTCTACGAGAGGCAAATGCTAACGTAGAAAACATCGAATTCAAGACACCCGGAGAACTGTGCTCTTTGGATCCAGTCAATGTATGTAGGTACTTCAATCATAGATTTGAAGCTATGATGTCTTTCATCATGAATAAGAAGAATCCACCTCTTGGAGAGGTGTTGGATTTCTTCTGGAGAAAGGAGTACCAAGCAAGAGGTGCTCCTCACATACATATGTTGCTGTGGATCAAGGATGCACCTAAATTTGGAACGGATCCAGAAGACTCAGTGATGAGTTTTATACAAGAGTAGTCTACGTGTGCTGTTCCAAACGCAAAGGAGAAGAAAAGCCTAAGAGAAAAAGTTCTGCGTTTCCAAAGCCATCGATGTGGAAAGTACTGTCGTCCTAAATTCCGAAACAAGGACAAGTTCTACACCAAATGTCGTTTCGGCTTTCCACGACCGGTGATTTCTAAAGGAAGAGTAAACAGTTTGATGTCTTCGCTGCGACATAATGTGATGAAGAAATCACCTAAAACACATACAATTTGAAGAGGAACGAAGAGTCCAAGTACATCAACGACTACAACCCGGTGATTTTGTCCATGTGGAATGCTAACATGGATATACAGTTTGTGGCTGATAACTGTATGGCTGTGGCTTGGTATGTGACGTCTTACATCACCAAAAAAGAGAAGACAGAATTGAAGGATATGTGGGAGGACATTTCCCATGAAAAGAGCCTCAGCAAGAAGTTGTACAGTTTCAGTCTGAAGATGTTGTCGCATCGAGAAATTGGAGCGTACGAATGTTCTGACCGGTTGTCTTCAGCAAGTCTCTATGCCAAGTCCAGGAGTATCATTTGGGCGAGTCTTGGTCTTGCTGCAACGCGTAATGGAGTTCTCAAACCTGTGCGGGAAATTGAGTATTTGGCGGAAAAGGAGCCAAACAGTACCGACATTTTGAAGACCAACATGTTGGATACATATTATCCAAATCGAAGCATTCACCTCGAGAATGTTTGTTTATATGAGGTTCTTCAAAATTACATATTCAAGAGGAACATCAAAGAAGATACTGAGAGAGGAGTGTATGCTGTAATAGGAAGTGAGGGATGTCTGGTCAAGCAAAGAAAATGCCACTTGGTAAACCATCGAAAATTGAGTGGCGAATCTCCTGAAAAAAAGGAGTTTTTCTATTTAGCACTTTTGCAACTTTTCAAGCCTTGGCGTGCAGAAGAGGAACTGCTTGGAGATTTTCTCTGTTACGAAGACTCTTTCAATGCCGCCAAGGAGACCATAGAATGTCCTGCTTTTCCCAAATATCTAGAAATGTTGAATGCGGAAATTGAGCAGGAAGCAATGATTGCAGCCGAGATTGCCAGAGACAGTTCTCAGGACAGTCAGAGTTTTGCTTCATTGAGTCAGGATCCACTAGGAGGACCTGTTATCGAAAATGAAGCTGCCACTGCTATGAATGAAGTGGAAAGAGCCATGGCACATGCTCAGGAGGATGCGGTTAACTTAGAAGAGTTGGAAAGACAACTCAACGTTGAGCAGAGGAAAATATATGACGAAGTTACCATGCAAATTGATCATGGATTAAGTCATGACAAGAAAGAGTGCTCATGTACGTCGTTGAAGCCTGTCCGACTGTACGTGAGTGGAGAAGCGGGAACTGGAAAAAGTTTCCTTATTAAAGTAATTTCATGTTATTTTCAGGAAAGGACAGAGTCATCGCTGTCTTGTGTTGTCACCGCTCCAACTGGACTGGCAGCACATAACATTAAAGGGATTACTTTACATCGTTTACTCATGCTGCCAGTGGAGCATGACAACAAATTACAATATCACAAGCTATCTGGAGATGCTTGTTTTGAAGTTTCAAGAATCTTGAGGAAAATTAAACTTCTTATCATTGACGAAGTAAGCATGGTTTCCAATGTCATGCTTGCCTTTGTGCATTTGAGAATGCAAGAAGTTCTCAAAACAGAGTATGATGTGTTATTTGGGGGCAAACACATCATTGTTTTCGGAGATCTTCTGCAGCTGACACCAGTGAAAGGGCAACCTGTGTTCAAAATGCTCACGCATGAAGATACCAGGAAGTGCCTAGGCAGCATTGGCAACGTCAATATATGGTTAAACTTCAATTATGCTGAACTGCATGAAAATATGCGTCAGGCGAAGGATGAAGTTTACAAGACTATTCTACAAGATGTTAGAATTGGAAAAGTGACCGAGCATGAGAAAGAAGCTTTACATGCACGATTACTGTCAAATTTATATCCAGAACAAGATGTTGTGCCTGAGAATATTTTTCAGAAAATTACTGAGAAGAAATCTGGAATATGTTTGATGCCAACTCTTGCAGAATGTGCCAAATTCAACAACAAAATGTTGCATTTAGAAAAGCAAGAGATTGTGAAACTGTAAGCTATTGACAGAGTAGAGCATATGGGATCAACAATTATTTTGTCTGAGAATCTGAAAACAAAATTGGATTCATTAGAGAAGAGTATATCTAAAACTGCAGGTTTTGAAAAGACTCTGAATGTGTGCTTGAACTGCCGTATAATTTTAAGAAGGAATTTACATGTTGAAAGAGGTCTGATAAATGGATCAATGGGTAATGTTGTTGATTTTGTGAAATACAGAAATAGAGATGGAATTGAATTTTTAAAAATTAAATTTGATGGCATTGAGGAAGTACAGCTAATTGGTCGTTGTTCTGCTAGATTTTTGCTTGTAAAAGACTTATATGTTCGCTGTAAGCAGTTTCCTGTTTGCTTGGCATATGCGGTGACAATCCATAAATCGCAAGGTTTAAGTGTAGACAGTGCATTGGTGAATATTGGCAGTTCTGTGTTCAAGGAGGGTATGGCATATGTGGCATTGTCACGAGTTAGAACTTTATCGGGATTGTACTTGATTGAGTGTGATGTCACAAACATTTGTGCGGATCTAGATTGTGTTAAGGAATACAATAGGTTAAGAAGAGAGTATGCGCCACATTTGCCTCAATATCCTTTGTTTGAGAAACGTGTGGTAGGCCGGAAATGAAGAAATGTGACCAATACTAGGGAGGTTGTAGCAAAAAGACGAAAAGTCGATGAACCTGAAATTATAAGCAGAAACAAAAAGGATTCTGTTGAAGATGTTGTTGGTTTTCAATTTGAAAACAGTTCTGGTGTCAACTGCTATGCTAATGTAGTGGTTAATGTTTTGTTTTCTCTAGAAAATGTAAAAGAAGAGATTGTGGTCAATTCTGATCAAAGATTTTGCAGTTTGTTAAATTCTGTCTTAGACAAATGTAGCACTGATAGAACAAACATAGAAAGTGTGTCTGAAATTCGAAATCTGTTAGACAGATGTTCAGGCCAAACACAATTCTCTCAAAATATTCAGCAAGATTGTCAGGAGTTTTTAATGTATATGCTTGATGTATTGCATGCTGAAGGTGTAGATGTAGATCAGCTGTTTGGGCTTTCTTATCAATGGCAGCATGACTGCGAGAACTGTATGGTATCAAGTACTACTAGTGTAGACTCAGAAAGATTTATATATTTAACTTTGCCAGACAGTAAATCAGTCTCCTTTAATAAGCTAGTAAAAGCAGCTGATCACAACATGGAGTGTAGCCAATGTAAATCTGAAATGATGTCCACATTATTTATACAAACATATGGCCAGTATGTCATTTTAATGTTCCAACGATGTAGGCCTGATGGAACAAAATTGACAACTTTAATTAAAAATTTTGTGGCTTCGCAGTTGTCAATATCAGGAAGGACTTTTGTAACTGCAGCAATTATATATCATGACGGTCCTTCAATAACATCAGGACATTACACAGCTTATTTAAAGTCTAGAAATGGCTGGTCATTCTGCAATGATTCTGTTTTAATTTTCAAAAACAAATTGCCGTATGACCTTAAAAACTCTTACCTGGTGTTTTTAAAACCAAAATTTTAGGGAAAGAATCTCGGGATGTGCTCTGAGGAATTTCAAGAAGTTCTAATGGCTCCTACACGATTTGGCCTTGAGGATAAGTGTAGTTCAGAGACATAACTTCTAACCATAAGACTGGACGTCATGGAGAAATAAGTGCACTTTGAATGAGTTCAGAAAAACTATTTCTTTTTATAAGCTAATTGAAGCAGCCAATCAAAACATAGAGTAGAGGGAATGTAAGTCTGCAATGCTGTCTACTGTTTTACATTGCTTTGTGATTAAAAGTGATGTAGAGAATTAAATAATTGTAGTAGTCATAGAGGTAGTGTAAGTCTGCTTCATAGTAAGCAGTATCAGTGTCATAGGAAATGTAGAACATGACTGAGGAAGAAGGGGAAGATATTACTAGTCCAGGATTGTGAAAATGATCTTCAACATTTTAATTCTGAAAGTTGCGGAAATGCCAAATGACGGGATTGGCTTACAAGAAATCCAAGAGTTATAAATGGCTCTGACAAGATTTGGCCTTGTGGAAACTTGTGGTAGAGAGCAAGAAGTCATTTATTGTATGTAACATGTTTTTCAAAACGATGGAGGTTTTCTTTCAGAAAGTGGCGGGCTGAAAGTAATAACAGCACAACAGAGTGTAAGCTGTTCATAGGACATCCTTTGACGTCATGGAAAGTAAGTTAACTTTAAGGAGTTCTGAATTCTGATTTGTTATGTTGTATGGGTTTTTTAAACACAATCATTTTGATTGTGTTTTTTTTCCCCGCTGTTATATGATGAATACCTTCAAGTCACTGTTTTTAGTGAAATTTGATACATTCTGAGAACAGCAAAAATAAACCATTTAACATGTATAATTAATTCTGTACTGTTTCCATTTATGATGTACATTTAGAACTGTGTAGGAGGGATGGAGAAGGAGAGGCTTCTGTAAGTGTCAAAGTTCTTGCATACAGTGCTCATATTCTACGTAGTCTTTCATATGATAGACTACATTTCCACAATGAGATACCTAAGCAAAGGAAGCACAGGTCATATGATTGTGGAATGAGCAAAAAAATGTGCATGTTTTTCAATTATATTACCTGTGTTTCCTAACATTACACACCACATTGTGTAGATGAGGTTTAGGCCTGTTCCTGGAGACAGAGGAGGTCTGACATTTGTTCAAGAGTGCAGTGGACATTAATCACTTCGTTGGTAGGCCTCCACATGTATTATGTCCTCTGTTCTCTTCAAACAACTCGAAATTTCATTTGGAACCCTGAGTAGGTCTCACCTCAAACAAACCTCTGGATAGGACACATCTTATTGGCATCCTGAAGCAATCATTTAAAATGTTAGTGTCTTGCGACACTTTTCTGAGACAACAGCAGTGCAAAAGATGCACCATGTTTTAAGATAGGCCTCACTTCATCTGCATCAAGATACTGTTAGTTTAAAATGTATATCTTTAGGACTGTGTAGGGGGCCTGGAGAAGCAGAAGCTTCTGTCAGTGTCAAAGTTGTTGAAAAACTGTTTGTCCTTCAATCTTTCCCCTTGTCTTTTGTAATTTTTAAATACATGTTTTAATATTTTTCAAATGTCTGTTCTCTCTTTCACAGATTGAAAGTATAAAAACAAAAAGTGAGTAATTTAACGACAATTATAAGGTAAATGTTTTGTATTCTTTTCGTTACATTTCTATCACATTCACCTACTATTAGTTCCACAGCTTTATTTCTTTAACCCTCAGTTTCCTGCCTTTGCTACTTTCCTCATTCTTTTCTCTTTTACCTACTTACTCAACTCCTTCCACTCCTTTTCTCAGTCCCTCTCTTCTCATAGTTCCTCACTCTTGTTCACTCACTCCGTCTCTATTACTCTTAGTGTCTTTGACTGATCACTTTTTCACTACTTGTTCATAATGCTTTCTCTGTGTAGTTGAAGCACACTAAGGGGCATATTATGAACACAGCCAATAAAATTATTGCTGTTTTTATTGGCAGAAAACTGGTGCAAAAGTGGTTTTAGCGGCAGTTTTCTGCCGCAAAAGCGGCTTTGGTGACATATTTCTGCCGATAAAAGCTGCAAAACTTTTATTGCCTATGTTGATGATATGGCTCTATGTTATTTACATTTCTTTGCTGTTTCAATTAATCTTTTTCTGTTATTTTTTGTTTTCTGTTTTCTATTTTTTCTCTCTGTTATTCCCCATGTTTTAATCTTATTTTGAACATTCACTCACATTCTCCAAGAAACTCTTCTTTGTTATTGTTCTACTCTCTTTTTTTTCTTTCACTTCCTTATCTATTTTGTTTTCCACAATTATACCCTCTTCCGTCTTTTCTTCGGTAAATATATCTATTAAACAGTATCTCTGGTTTACTCCCAATAGCTGTCTTTCTTTTAACATCACTCTCTGTTTACTTTCCTTAAACTTACTCTTCTTTTTTTAAAATTTTTTGGTTCGCTCCCGGTTCGCGAACCGGGAAGCGAACTGGGAGCGAACTAAAAGAAATAGAGCTTGCTAGAGTGCTAAACATTCTAGCAATTTTTTTTGAAAGGGGAGGTAGTTCTGAAAAGAACTTTTTTTAATGTTTTTGTTGTTTTATATTTTTTTTTATTTTTTTTTATTTTTTGTTTTTTTGTATTTTTTGAACAATTTTATATTTTTTTTGGTTTTTTTTGGGGGGGGAAACAACAAAAAACAGGCATTGAAAAGGGCTCAACAGGAGCAAAAAAAAAAATGACTGTGTGGGGCGGTTAGGGCAATTATGATTGTTGTAAGCTAGGTTTATTGAATTGATACTCATGTTGCCACATGATATCAATGCACCGCAGTGCAGACAAGTAAACTTCATATGCCCAAAATTATCCTGGATGTTTGGCACGGTTTCCCGTGCCTCTGCTGCTGTCAAAGAAATCAACGAAGTTGACCTGGCCACAGGAGTTGCTGTTGGGTTCTGTTCCATGTCTTGGATTTCCGCCCGGCTGTAATTGAGTGGATGCCACCTGCTCATGTGCCTATGCATAGTATAGTTCCCATAACTATACTTTTTATCAGTCCCTCTTGATAATTTTTCTTTGCAAATGAGGCAGGTGACATACCTCGCATTCACTTTCTTCTGGCCTGGAGGCATTGAAAAAAACTGCCAAATGAAACTGGCTTTCCTATGGGAAACCCGGGGCACCTCTTCCAAGAACTGTGGTCCTTCTCTCTCCTCTTCCTCTATTTCTTCCTCTTCCTCCTCTGTGTTGGTGATGACCTGGGGAGGTGGTCCTCTCTTCCCATGAGGAGGTGGTGGTGGTGGTGGGGGTCCACCAGCTGAAGCTACCATTGAAGCCATTGCTCTAGTATGAAATAAGGTCTTCCTCTCACAAAGATGAAAGTCAGAGTGAGGAAAGAAGGAGGGTTTTTTCCCAGAAAAACAATAGTTCTAAACCAATGAAAAGTGTTATTTTTAGGTCACCTGACCTAGCCTTACATGATTATGAAACCAAAAGTTAAATGAACCAATGAAAAGTTTTATTAACAAGTCACATGACCTCTCACGCTTATGTTACGCGCTGCGGAACGCGCCCCGGATCGCTTCCGGGTCGCTGTGCTTCGCGCCTCGGTTCGCGTACCGGAGCACTTCCGGGTGCGCTAACGCAGCGCGTCATAAGACGCATTACGCGACAACGTGATACGTCGCGCTTCCGCGACGCGTCACGATGTTGATTTCTAACGCGGCAGTTGCGCTAACGGAACGTTTACCGGTTCGCGGACTGGGTCGCGGCATCAAGATGAGCTAACGGGAAGCTTCCCGGTTCGCGAACCGGGAGCAAAACAAAAAAAATATTTTAAAAAAATTATTAATAAACATATAAAATATATTTTTGGATTTAAAGAAGAATACATTTTACAGCTATAGATATTAGCTTTTAAAAAACCAATGAAATTCACTGAAAAAACCATAGGTTATAGACCATATATAGTTAGGAATTAGCATTTACAAAACCTTGAAAATTCACTGAAAAAACCATAGGTTATAGACCATATATAGTTAGGAATTAGCCTTTACAAAACCTTGAAAATTCACTGAAAAAACCATAGGTTATAGACCATATATAGTTAGGAATTAGCATTTAAAAAACCTTATTTTACTCACACAAAACCATTGAAATTCCATATATAGTTAGTTGTACTAACTATATATCGCGCACCCGCAATCCACTGCTGATCATGTCACATATTACATCATTCATGACATGGTCAGTGACATCACTGATGACATCACTGATGACATCTCAAATGACATCACTGATGACATCACTGATGACATCTCAAATGACATCACTGATGACATCACTGATGACATCTCAAATGACATCACTGATGACATCACTGATGACAACATCCAGTGACTGTATTTTCCTGTAAAGTTAAAATATGTCTTGAGTGGATGTATAAGTGTCTGGATGAAGGATTTAGTAGGGGCATGACTGACTGTATGAGTGACTGATTAAATGTGTCTCACTGAGTGCATGGGTTAGTGACTAAACTGTCTTAATTTGTGCATCATTATGTCTGTTGTTCTGTAAACTGCTGCATGTGTTGATCAGTAGCTATATGATTAACTATATGGGTTATTGATTGGTTGCCCAAGCATTTGTATGGGAGACTGAGTGTGTGTGTGGGTGGCTGGGAGGTGTATGACTCTCTGCATAGATGTGTGAGCAGTTGATTGACTAGATGTATGGGTTCAAAAGTGCATGTGGAAACAGCTGTATGGGCAGTTGACTGTGTGCATGAGTGTATTGGTGAGTGAATGGATATCTCAGTGCTACATGTTAAAGTAAGTACATATGTAAAATACAGTACATGTGAGAGTTGACATATATAAATAACTGTGCATAAGAGCCAGTGAATGTGTGAGTGGCTGTATGGATCATTGTGAACTTGTATCCAGGATTGTATAAGTGAGTAAATATGTTTTAGTATATGTTTGAATAAGTAAGGTGTGTATAACTGTATAGTTGAGGAAATGGAGGTGTGATTGATTCTTTGTATGACTGACTAAGTGTCTGAGTAACTCCATGGATGAGTGACAGTCTATGAGTGTCTGTTTACACTGATTGTATCTAAGGTTATATTAGAGTCTGAAGAGGTTCATCGTATTATCACATGAATGATGTCATCAGTGATGTGATCAGTAATGTCAAATGAGATGTCATCAGTGATGTCATCAGTGATGTCATTTGAGATGTCATCAGTGATGTCATCAGTGATGTCACTGACCATGTCATGAATGATGTAATATGTGACATGATCAGCAGTGGATTGCGGGTGCGCGATATATAGTTAGTACAACTAACTATATATGGAATTTCAATGGTTTTGTGTGAGTAAAATAAGGTTTTTTAAATGCTAATTCCTAACTATATATGGTCTATAACCTATGTTTTTTTCAGTGAATATATATATATATATATATATATATATATATATATATATATATATATATACATTTAGATGTATAAACTAACGGTGGTGCGGGGCAAGAAATGAAAATAAAGTATTGCACCACATTTGGGTCCACTACCGTCTATTCCTGGGAAAAGAAGCGTGAAAGGCGAAGTGGGAAATATATATATATATATATATATATATATATATATATATATATATATATATAGATATATATATATATATATATATATATATATATATATATATATATATATATATATATATATATATATATATATGGTATTATATATTTATTAATAGAAAAATAGTTTCATCTTTTTTTAATTAACACAAAAGTAACTATATCTAAAAAACAGGAGAATAAAATAAATGATCTGTATAAGTTTTAGCAATTTTGACTACATAGAGAATAAATATTAACTCTTTATTTAGGTGGAAATTCCTTTTTTAAACACATCTTTAAAAAAGTAATGTTAATTTGGTTTTTAATACATTTGAATTATTTAATATTTAATTCAAATTTAACTTACTAATAGTGTTGCTTTTTCATTTTGTTATACATTTAAAATAAATATATAAGAATAATATATATTAATATTCAACATGCTGGTAAAATAATACTGTTTTGTTGTTCTGATAAGACTCAGCTGGGATCGTTATCAATGCATCAGATGCAGGAATGGCAATAGTTCGACAAGGAACCAGACAGAGCTGTTCTCTGTCTCCAGTTATCCTTGCCTTTTTTATTGAACCTTTGGCAATCACAATATGAAAAGAAGGAGAGGTCGGTCTGGACTCCTATATCACAGATGGATAATCTAAAGATTTTTACTGATGATATAATGTAAATTTTAGACACTAGAAAGACAACACAAGAATGAATATTTTATTTATTCCTATGTTTCAGGCGCTAGGATGTTATAGAATCAATACAAGAAGAACAGAAATTATTTTGTGCAAAGTGGGGCAGATATTCTTCTATCAGAGCTTCATGGTTGTATTCACAATCAACCTGCTCCTTGGGACTCAGATATACAAATGTAAGTTGAATATTTATGAGTTATCCTTTATTGAAAGTTAAGTGCTATTAGCTCAATGGGAAATCACTTCCCCATACCCTATTGAGGAGGATGGAACTGATGAAAATGGCAATTCTTGCCTTCTTTATTGTCCTATTCTCAGCCTCACCCTGTGTGCTAAATGTAGCATTTTTGTACGGAAATAGAATCTATTTTATCATCTTTTCTTTGGTAGGAGAATAGGGCCAGATTAGGACTTTATATGGAAGTGTGGAGGAAGGTGGCTTATCTCTCTTCAATTTGAGAGAATACTGTTGTGCCTACTTTGCACATTACATGTTCAGATTCCGTACAACATCTTAACTACATGTGATTTTTAAGAATGACCTGAATGATTTCATTTTAAAATAGTACAATATAATCAGGGCCGGACTGGGAACCGAAACCGGCCCTGGCAAAGTGCTCGGCCGGCCCCCCCCTCCCCCCGGGGGGTTGGGGGGGTGCGACCGCGCTCTTTGCTAGGGCCGGTTTTTGGCCGATTTTGTTACAGTGCCGTTTATGCTGCAAAAAACGACCCTGTAACAAAACCGGCCCCCTGGGGCCCAAAACCGGCCCCCACCCTCGCGGCAGACCGGGGGATTGCCCGGTGCCTGCAAAGGCCAGTCCGGGCCTGAATATAATTAATATTTTGAGATTAACTAAATCTCATAATTAAATTTATTATAAGACTTATCATTGTTTTAAAAAAAAAAACAGATGGCCTTTTATAGATATTAATTAATTCCTGATATTAATGCTGGCATGCGTCTGTCTGAATCGGTTTGGGGTCCAAGGAAAAGGACTGACAAACGTACCTTATCCAAATGGGTGGGGCAGAGGGTTTATACAAGTTGACCGATTTTATTTTAGATTATAAGTGGAGAACCTGGCCTGAAATAAAGGCACAGGTAGGGGAAAACTATTGGTTGCAGTGTTCCTATATATCTTAATTATAAAATGAAAGACAATTGATATAAATCCTCTACTAAGTAGCAAAAACTTGGGGCCATATGTATCTTTTCAAATTGCGACCGCAAACGCCGAAATTCGCAGAATTTCGTTGCGATTGCAATTGGGCTTAGTGGTATGTATTAATGAAAAACTGCCTCGCAAAATAAGGAATAGCAAAATTAGCGATTCCCTATTTTGCGATTGCATTTAAGGAATCGCAAATTGCGATTCCTTAAATGCAATGTAAGAAGCACAGATAAAGTGCAATTTGACCTTAAGGAATCACAAATTACCACCAACTTCAAGTTGGTGGCAATTTGCGATTTCTTTGAAAAATTAATTTTTTTGCATTTTTAAAAGTGCAATGTGGCACACATACATGCCCTTAGGGTATGTATGTGCGCCACATGTGCACCCAAGCTTATTTCAGGGGTGCAACAGGGTGTCTTTTTGACACCCTTGAAACCTTGAAATTGCATTCTCAATTTGCAATTCTCTAATTGCTAATCTCAAATTGAGAATGTCTTCCCATTCATTCCTATGGGCCTCTGGGCCCATAGGAATGAATAGGGAGGGTTTCCTTAATTGCAAATCACACTTTGTGATTCGCAATTATGGAATATGTAGGATTCGCAAATCTTTTTGCAAATCCTACATACATCTCGTTTTGCGATCCTCTGAAATTCGCTATTTGAGAATCTCAAAACCAAACTTTCATGCATATGCCCCTTGGTCATTAACTTAATTGAGACTTCAGCCCCAAAGCAACTAGTTGGTTGGAAAAAAAATTCTTGCACTAAAGTAGACAGGCTAAAATCTGTCAAAAAGCTGTGAATAAGTGGGGAAAATACAAAGGATTTGCATTGTCAAGGGACATGTGGGTCAAAGTTAATAAATGTAACCTAATTGTGCTCAGGAGAGCTTTGTGGTGCAGAATGAAGTTCTATGCAAAGTGTTTAACTTATCTACTCCACAACTCCTTCATGAGAAATACCCAGGATTTTCAGGCCAATGTTATAGATGTGAATCAATTAAAGTTGCAAACAGGTCTGCTGCAATCTGGCACTAATCAGCGATTCAAGATTTATGGAACTCAATTTTCCAGTATCTGAAGCAGGTTTGGTAAATACAGCTTGTGCCTAGTGCCTCGTTAGTACTATTGGGATATGATCCCATCTTAAAAATTAACGGCCAGATGCCAAAAGCTGTTATATGTGTCAATGTTGATGGCCAGAGTCCTGTTGTTGCAAAGATGGAAATCACAATTAATTCCTTCTGTTGGAAAGTTGATTTGGAAAATGTAACAAATAAGAGCAAAGTGTTACATATGCCATCTGATGTGGAGGGCTGTAAGGTTTACTAAAATGTGGGCCCACTTTTTGGTTGGTTGATTAAAGGTTCTGGTGGGCAGGTTTGGTTGAACAGGCAAGGCCGTTCAGTTGTCTTTTGGTCTGGTGAGTGCAATTATTTAGAGATATTGTGTTTAGGGGAAAGAATGTATATGCTCTGTATGTTTTTGCTTAGTAAAGTCAAGTTCAGATAGCTCATTCATGGAGTCAATGTACTCTTGGCCCCAGAGATAGTGTAGTGTGTAAAATCATTTTTCTTTCTTTTTTAAGAATAACTTCATGAAATTGTATGGAATTGCATGAAATTGTATGAAATTAATTGTTTCTTTAGAGTTTTTTACCTTTAATCTTGTTTTAATCTGGATCTCTGATAAAAAAAGAAATACAAAAAGACACACACTAAGGAGAGTATCCAGAAACAATCTTTCAGCCATATCTACATCAAAATTGTTGACAAATAATTGACCACGTGTACATGCCAGAAATGTTACTATCATGCAAGACTCCTGATCATTTCTGTTATCAGCAGAACACTGCTTCTTTCAGTGCCTTTTACCAGTCCCATGAAATTAAAATGTGTTTTATATACGTGAGTTTGCAGGTCTTGTCTTTTGTGAATAGTACGTTTGGTGACAAAAAGAAGTCACGGTGAACAACAATCTCAAACAAAGTTAATGCAGCACTACATGTGTAAGGATTTGCTAAATTTGATAAGTTGTCTTTTTCCAACTTTGTGAAGATACATTTTTAGGTGAAATTGACAACGTTTGAAAACATAGTAGGTAAAGCATCATACATATAATAAAAGCCTTTGCATGATAAAGTAGGTAATACCTGCTTTTGTTAAAAACGTTATCCCCCCCAAAAAAAATGTTGCAGAAAAAAACCCTTGCAAAGATAATTCCAAGCTAAACTTTTCAACAGAGTTGTAGTTTTGCCACATTTAAACGCTCTGGCAATTTCATTAACTTGCACAGTTTGTCAATACTTTAATGCCTCACATGAGGCATTATCATTTTGCACAAACCTAAACTGACTGCATCTTCACTTACATTGGTGAAACATGAGGCCCCACCGTGCCCACCACCTGAGCTGTTGTGCACACAGATTATGTGAACGGAGCATGGTGGATTAATATGTTGGTGTGTGGATATTCATGAGCTGGACTTCATAAAGGAAGTATTTAGTAGCGAGTAATGTGATCAACCTCTTCATTGCCCATGGAAAGTACTCTTTGAAGAAGAGATCCCTCGTTGGTTCCTTGCAGAAGAGCCTAAAGCTGGGTTCATCAGTCCTTGGGTCATATCATACAAAGGACCCACAACAGGAGTACGGGCATACTTTTTTGTGCCCCAGGGCACTTTGGCATCACAGAAAGGGCTGCAGACGTCACTATACTCTAGAGGTAAAATGTTTCATAGTCATTGGTGCAGTAAGAGAAGTAGCTCCGGAGCCCACACGACTAATGAGCCAACTTCACTCAGGTTATGGCTGTTTTTTACTGAGTAACTATAGGGCCCCATTAGCCAGGACTGGGTTAGGGCTTGTGGAACCCTACCTATGCCACTGTCTAGTGCTCAATGTTTCAACTGATTCTTGAATAACTTTATGTTCTTCCCCTAAAATCTCTCCATCTCTGGCATTTTTCACATGAGGATCAGTTCTACAATGCAGACCAGGCAAAGACAGGGTATACCTTGTTAAACATATTTAAATTAACTTTGACAAGAAGTAAGGGTAAAATAACTGGAGAGTCACTGAAAATGGTTGGGGTGCACAGTGTTTTATTGTGCCTAGAGGGAAACGGTCTACAGGCAACTCTGTAAATCTGACAAGAAAAGCTATCTACTTAATAATTTTTTATATCACTTGGTTGTGTGCTTGGCAGTAACATGGAGTCCTTGCTCATTAGTGATACTTGCTGCCAAGGCTGTGACCAGGACACCATGTGTGATGTATACCCCTTAAAAGCCTTCCTGTGTACTAATTTGTTCCCAGCTTGATTTGGAGTCTCACTGAATCACAATAGTCTTTCCTCCCTGTGACCTTCCTAATAGTTGGGTTTCGAAGGATTTTTTTCAAAAGCTTAGCCAGACCCCAACCTCCTTTTATCTTGAGAATTTTCCACACATCCTGCCTACAATGCAACATATCAGATCTTCCAACTCACAGAGTGTCACTATGCATCACCCAATTTCAGCTCCATTCACACGGTCACCCGGTGAGGTGCTGAAATTAGCGGTGGACAGAATTTGCATAGTCGGGCTACGCAAAGCTCAGCAAAACAGTAAAAAATCTCCACAAGTACGCAAAAGTTCCGCGAACATGCGGAATTACTTGTTCTGTCCGTCCGCAATTCTTTTTTCCTGTTCCCGAACACTGTTTGCATGCTCGGGGAGAAATATCTTGCGAACACGCATTTTCAAAGTGCGCACAAGCAAACAATTCCGCGAAGCCACGGATCGCAGAACTTTTGGCAATTCTGCGTTCTCCGTAAACTCGAAATTAACCAAATTGCGCGAGTGGAACGGAATTTACTGCCCAGATCTGGCTGAAATCACACAGTGGCAGAAAGGATGAGGTGCAAATTACTGTACAAAGTGACTTTCCAACTTGTCTTTGGAAGCTGTAAGCAGCCATTGCCGACTAAAGAGTGTGAAAAAAACCCTGGTCTTTGACAACAATCCCAGCCACTTTTGTCTTTGTTTGCTTTTTGAGAGGTGATGGATTGTTGGGGGAGGGCAGATGGCCTCTTAGGCAGTTCTTGGTATGAGGCCCCACCCACTCCAATGCCCCACTCCTGCCATGCATGGTGAAATATATTTATAAGTTGGCAGGTCTGATATATGTTTCTAGCCATGTGGCTTTGAGGGCAAGAATACACCTCACTACCTCTATCAGGCTGATTCAGTTAAGACCAGTGTACGTCCTTAAAAACCAAAAGAAGCATGCATAACGACATCTCCTCGACCATCAGATTTCAATCCTTCACGAGACCTGATTGAATTCTGAAACCCAGTTTATCTTTCAGGCACAAAATACATCCTGCAAATGGTGCCTAGGAAGCTGTTACCCTAGTCTTGACCTTTAAACCTAGTGTGCAGAGCTCTTCAGCACACAGAATTATATCCATGTGGTCAGTCTGCTCCTGGTAGGGGATTAAGGAATAATTAAACCCTGTTCAACTGCTTGCTGACTTGTGAGTTAAGGAATCCACCTGAGCAGTAAAAGCCGGAGCCACAGCCAGGTTCTTTGACAAACTCAAGGATCTACCTGCTTGTTTGTTCTGCCCTGTAGACCATGGATGCTGCCTGGTAGAACAGCAGTGGGGGGCAGAAAAGGAATGCAAAAAGGCTTTAAAAGGCTTCTGCAAGTGGTGATCCTTCTTGGCTGTTTTGCTATTCCCTTTATGAAAAAGAAATGTGTGGCTTTCCCAGGGAGCCTCCATGCCATTCCACAGCCCTGTATTGTGTCGTATGAAAGCTGGTGTGCGCTCCGGAGAGGAGATTACAAGTGTACCAGTAATCCAGGTGGCACTGATAACTTGACTCACAGGCCTCACTAGGACAGCAAATCCACAAATCCTGTGCATTTCAACTGGAGATTTTGGCAACTGAAATTAGTTGAAATCTGGTGAAATATCATGAAGTAATGAGATATAACCAATGATTCATGAACAGAGTTACTGAATCTCCTGGGAGACCCTCACTCTCACAGTCTCCCAGGAGATTTATACACCTGGTTGGAAGACTAGCGCCCTGAAGGAGGAAGACTGGGGGGGGGGGGGAATAATGGAGGGTGTTTCAGGAAGTGGAGACACAATTTTTAGTCTTGTGCCTGTGAGTACGCTTGCCAGGCAGTCGCTACTCCTAATCTGCTCACCTCTACATCATAGATCATTACCAAGTTTTTCCTAGGACCACTTAGTCTACTCTCTCATCATCACCTGTTCCTCAATCTTATAGAGACCACAATCTGTCTCAGTGGTAGAGGAGACAAGTTGCTATTGATGTGGTACTGGCTCCACATCCTGGGGCTACTTCCGGTTCTTAGTTGGTTGTTTTAGCAGGTGAGCAAGTTACACTCCTGGGCTGAACTTCTTCCCAAACCTTCACATATTTCCAACTATTCTTCACTAGTTCATCTTACAGAGACCCTCACATCTTCTATTCCTTTCCATTACATGTTGACATATCAGGGATTCTCTTAACTTCTGAGCATGTATCATCCTTTCTGCAAAAATAGTTCCATTATGACAGATCTCAAGTAGACGTTAACAACTAGGGCGAAACTGAGTACTTTGCAATGAAGAGAAAGGAAGAGCATGAATATGCCAGCACCAGTGAAGTCTCAATAAATAGGAGCAAGAAATGCCTGCAGACCATCAGAGACAGTCATATAAGCAGAAGGCTAAATTAAAGTAGGGAAACTAAACAGCGAGTGTTCGAAAAGAAAGTGTGCATTATCTATTGCCTATAGAAATTACTTCCATTTTGGACCAATCCACCCACTGGACGTTGTGCTGTATGAACACCATTATGACGTAACATCTTGCATCACTATACTGTGGCCCTCAATCCTCTTTTGGTGTAGCTGTACAACTAATTGTCGTTATTGTGTTGCATAGCTCCCTGAAGTACAGTCGAAACACACTTATTTTTAAACTCAGGGCTAGTGAAGCACTGGGTGAAATCTATAAAGGGTATACTTTAAAAAATCCTACTGTGAAGACAGTTATGTGTCTTTGAGAACCACAATAGCATACAACATCAATCACTTAATACCTGTACCTCACCCATGAGCTAGCCAACCCATTATTTCATTCCACGCTATGAAGGCAACCCAAGCTAGCCCTCATGAACCAGAGGAGGAACTTGGCACTTCTTTTTACAGGCAGGCGGCAGGTACCACTATACTCTGGGAAGGTTGATGTAAACCCAGGACTGGCTCACTTCACCTCTCATGGACTGGAGTACATTAGCAACTGCAGACTCCCTGCCAGTTGACATCGGTGCCCTGGGTGACAAAATCAGGAAGCACCAAAGTGGCGCTATCATAGCCTCTCACCTTTATGTCAGATAAAGGCAGATTAAGGATCTAGAGTCACCAGGAGTGGAAAGCCGTGCAAAGGGAACAGCAAACACTCTTATAAGAGAGTTGGAAAAAGTCCATCGATTGAACAAAGACCGAGGTGTTCGTCTTTCCTGGTCAGTGGATGCTTGTGTATTCAAGCGCCAGATGCTCAAGGAAATAGGAATCTGGTTCTTTTTTTGGGCAGCACTTGCCAACCAACAAACTGTGAACCGCTGCCAGGTTTTCAGGATATCCAGATATTTATTAAACAAATGTAATCAAAATGAATACCAGTTGGAACAATCTGCATATTTTTGGTCATTCTAAAACTTGGACTGGATTTTTCTATTCAGTGGGTTGTTGAGCAAATCTGTTTCTTGTAATATCAAGTTACTAAAAGGTACTGTGTTTCAACTATAGCTTTTTTACATTCCTAAATGCGTGATCGAGACTCAGTCCCAAGAGACTCAGAGGTATATGTAGAAGAAGTTAAACACTCCGTAGCACCAACGTTTTGATGCTATGTTGCCTTTTTTCTCTATCCCCGTATTTACAAGTTGCCGCTCACCGCAGTTAGCTGCAGTTTTTCTGAGTAAACGTGCGTTTACGGGATTGCCACTTTTGTTGGCGGGACTTAGCGAAAATGAGATGCAAGATGGACGTTACAGTGTAAAAATTGCTGCTGATCCAACTTCGCGATATTTACAATGATTTATCGGTCTGGCAATACTTCTAAAAAACTGCCTCCAAGGCCAGTTAGCGGCTTTTTTTTAAGACCAGAAAAAAGCTCGTCTAAAAAATAGTGCAAACACATCTATAAATTTGGTAGACTAACCCAGACCTTCATTTGCTTACCTAAGGATGCCATGGAGATATTACACTTGGAGCTTGGAGCCCCAAGAAAACCACTAGCACTGCCACCATTACCACCACAGAAGCAGCGCCAAAGAAGAGAGAGCGGGTCTACCGCCAATGCATCACCCTCATAGACCTCCAGCCAGAGGATTTAATAGTCCACTACAGGCTGAAAAAGACAATCATCTTACTCATACTCAGACAGATAGTGCCAAGGCAGCAGGCACCATCACAGCGCTTTACAAACATCCCTCCGCAGACAAAGCTACTTGCAGTGCTGCACATGTTGGCCTTTGGTCCCTTCCAACGAACCACTGCGAGAGTGGGTGGAGTCTCTTAGTCAGCCTTCTTCAGGTTCCTCCCAAATGTCTTGGATGCAATTGTCAGCCTGACGCCATAGCACCTACACTTTCCAAACACTGCACAGGAACAACTTGACAACAAACAAGGCTTCTATGACATTGCTGTTTTTTCGCTTGTGTTGGGGCAATTGACTGCACCCATGTTCTACTTGTGCCTCCTGTGGAAACGGCACACATATACAGGAGCAGGAAGGACACACACTTAATGAACGTATAGGCAATTGTGGACGACATCAGCCTGTTCATCAATGTTGTCGCTAAGTTCCTTGGGAGTGTGCATGAATCCTACATCTTTCACCAATCGTTCCTCAATCAACACTTTGAGAATGGCACGTATGGAAATGGACTGCTTGTTGGTAAGCACAAACTGACACCACATACCTCAAGTACACAAGCATGTAGCTCAAATATTTGAGAATGCACATGTAGCAAATGTAATACGACATACCTTGGAACAGGTCCAAACAATCTACACAAGCATGCAATGCAAAATAATCATGACATATGTAAGACAGCCCAACAAGGGAGTAGCCAAGAAAATCTCACCCAAACCACTATGGCACACTTTGAATATAGATTTTGCAGAACTCCTCAGACTAAAATGAAAATAATCAATGCAGTACATAACACAAAATATATGCTTCTGCTGTGCTACATACATCTTGAAATCAACACATGTACCATATGTACAACAAGATGACAGATCAACCTCCTTTCACTTGTGATAGTGCAAAATTAGCTGACATGCAAAAATTCATGTCAGTCATGCACCATGCAGCGGGTGTACGTGCATCATGGGTCAGCAAGTAGTGATGCATGAAGGGAGCACCAAATGCACACACATAATCAAAAAAGTTGTTTAAACATCGGTCTATGTTGTCGCTGAATGTAGCATGCATATCAAGAGCATAAAAACCATCAAAATCACGTTCTCACCACATGTTGTGCATCAACATGACTCCCCTGTTGATGCGTAGCAATCTGATGCACAAAATAAGAATTCATAATGTATGTCGATTGGGAACAGACACACACATGACAAAATTGATGCAAATTACCCCAACATGCATACATGCAGAGTTTAAGTACATCAATGCATATATATGTGTATTCACATGTTGCAGTAAGTCAGGGGCATCAGTTAGCAGTGCCACTGTCACTTAGACCCTGACACACCTTGGGGGCAAGCTGGATGTAAAGAGCCCACAAATATTTCAACATTTAGCAGACAAGGAATTTCACTTTGAGCTACCCTCTGCACAATTATTCCCAATGAGGTCTCTAGGTGATATTCCAAAATAGTTATCACCAAAAAGACAAGGTGGATGCTTAATCAGGCACATGTGCCAATGGACACAAACATCTTTAATCTGTTTCAGGTGATCAAGGATATGCACTCTCACCATGGCTGATGCCACCCATCAAACTGATCCACACATAGACCGAGAGAGACCTCAATGTTGCACTAGGAAGCACAAGGGCCTTTGCTGAACGGACATTTGGAGTCCTCAAATCCAATTTCTGGTGCCTAGACATTTCAGGAGGCAGATTCCTGTACAGTCCTGAAGTTGTTTGCAAGATCATAATGGCATGTTGCATTCAGCACAATATTTGTGAATGAAGACCAGGAAGAGCAGGACAATCCAGGGGATAGCCTGGATGAAGAGGCAGATGCTAGACATCACATCACAGCTTCTGCTGCAGCAACAGCAAGGATATATTAAATCATAAGAAACTTCTTTACATAATGAAAACAAACAAAGATGCCATCACATGTTTTTATCTGAAAAATACACTCCTAATGTTACTCTGTGAAATACAATATCACTACACAAAAGTCCTGTATGCATGGGTTACTCCTTCAATAGTTCATATATCTGTTTCCGCGGTTGCTCTACTTCTTTAGGACCCTCCCCGATCTGGATCCCGGTGGGATACTTTCAGAGGCTTAAGACAATGATTAGCTCCTTCGTGTGGGGTACGGGCAGACACAGGGTGGTGCTTGGAACACTCATTAGACCCCGAGCAGAGGGGGGCCTAGCGGTCCCAGACTATGAGACGTATTACATAGCAGCCCAACTTCAATGGCTCACGCAGTGGGTAGCGAGGGCCACTCGGGAATACCGAGAATCACGTGAGCCGACGGGTCCCTTACTGGTGTTGTCTCGTATAGTCCTGCACCTCCCACTCGGAGATATGCAGCTTACTCAGGAGTTCGCCACAGCACGGAAATGCTGGAACAGGTACCTGCGACGAGGGGGTATAGCGGTCCCTTACGCACCTGATATCCCTTTAAAAATGTCCAGGGCTTTGCCACACGGGGGAACCTGGCAAAGATTGGAAGCCTGGGACCAGCAAGGTTTATCCACAATGGGAGACCTCTATGACGACGGCACCCTACTACCATTTGATGTCCTCAGGGACCGCTTTGAACTCCCAGGGGGTGACTTTCTATTGCATGCTGCGCTCAGGACAGCGTTTCGCAAACACTGGAAAACAGGCATGGAAGAACCACCTACATCTATGGGTTGCCAATATGTTGTGGTGGCTCCGGGCACGATCAAGGCAGTCACATGCTTATATCAACGCATGACCCATGAAGCCCTAACCCCCTTGACGTCTCTGAAGGCGAAGTGGGAAGCGGACATAGGGATGGATATTCCAGACACGGCATGGGGTGGGATAGTGGAAAGGGTCTGGAAGAGTACACGCAATGCCAGATTCCAGCTGGTGCATTTTCACATCCTGCATAGGGCATACCTGACACCGGTCCGTTTACAGAAATTCTTCCCAGCCCAGTCAGTGGCCTGCCCCAGATGTACAAAGGACGATGCCGATTTTAAACATATGGTGTGGGATTGTTCAGAGCTTGACTCCTTTTGGCAAGGGGTGACGACGCTATTGAGGGAGGTTACGGAGAGGGACCTACAATTCTCCATGGCACACTGCATACTACATTGGTTTCCGAAGAACAAAATCACTAGTAAATTTATTGACCTGGGGCTCTTCTTAGCTAAAAGAGCCATAACATCTCAGTGGAAGGCGAACAAAGGGCCCAGTGTAAATAAATGGAAACAGGAATTTTGTAAATGGGCACAATGTGAGGGGGAAGCCCGCCTACAAATGGCACGTAGGACAAGTAATGAACAAGCAGTAGAGAGGGCAAGGGCCTGGGAAAGCTTAGTCATAGATCTCACACTCCCTGCAGACAAAGATGAGGAGGCTCCTGCAAATATCCCTGGGGTGCACCCACCATAGCATACCACGTTGATCGCACAATGCATCGAATGCCCCAATTGACGGATTACTGCCCCTTCCTGTGAAGTGAGACGATACATACTGTGTGGTAGTCATTAGCCAACTGGTTGTATATGACTGGAGCTGTAAACCCATTTGCGTTACAGCGAGACTGCACCACGACACGCCTGGGGGGAAGAGGGAGGGGGGATGTTTTGATGGGGGGGAGGTAGGGGATATAGTTGGGGTAAACTGTAGATGGTGGGGTGGTAAGGTACATCACATAGGGGGTTTTGTTGTAACATTCACAAGGAGTTGTTCGTACTGACGTCGCTCCCAAGAGCCATTTATGCATGAATACATAATGTCCTGCTGTACAATGTATGTCAATGAGGTCTCGATTAGAGTTGGGTCGATGTCTAAAGCTGATGTTCGTTTCTGATGTAATGGCTTCATGAGATGTCAAATCAATAAAAATTGTTTAAAAAAATAAAAAGAAAGAGGGAACAAAGACTTACCTTGAAAACCTAAACTTACCTAAGATATCGACAGAGGAGGCACTGGCGCTAGGCCAAAACATCAAAAACCTTGAAGTTAGGACGGCCATTAAGAAACTTAAAGACAACAAGGCCCCAGGGCCAGACGGATACACAGCACCATTCTACAAATCCTTCCAGAACCAACTAGCACCTATCTTAACAAAAGTCTTTAATCACTGCGGGGGTAGGGGAAGTAACAGAGACAATGTCACAGGCCAACATCATAGTCATACCCAAAGAAGGCAAAGACCCACAATGGCCAAAAAACTACCGGCCAATATCACTCTTAAACTTAGACTGCAAAATATACGCCAAAATCCTAGCAACATGACTCAATAGAATGCTCCCACAGCTAATAGGAAACACACAGGTAGGATACATGAAAACCCGAATGTCAAGTGACAACACAAGACTCCTCTGTCAAATCATCGAACACTGCTCGAATTCATACAACTCGGCAGTCACAATCACACTCTATGCAGAGAAGGCCTTCGACAGAGTCTCCTGGCACTTCCTAGAGGAATGCATGCAGGCAGACTACCTGGGGGACAAATTCACAAAGAAGGTCATGGCCGTTTACAAAAATCCCAAAGCACAGATCGCTATCAACGGAACGACTTCGACCACTTTCGACCTCCAAAGAGGAACTAGACAAGGCTGCCCACTATCCCCACTGTTGTTCCTACTAGCGCTAGAACCACTGATCAGAGACATCCTAGCGAATAAGAACATAGCAGGCATAACAATCAACAATGCCACAGCTAAACTTGCAGTCTACGCAGACGACTTACTAATTACAACAGAAGATCCTGCCAAGTCCATCCCCGCACTCATGCACACCATAGACACCTACGCATCTCACTCCGGCTACAAACTAAACAGAGATAAATCAGAGTGTATGCCACTAAACATACACACAACTAAATAGGTATTGGGTGATTTAGGGCTAGCATGACAAACGAGAGCGATCAAATACCTAGGCATCAACTTCGGGAGGAATCTAAAAAGCACCCTTGAACTAAACGAGAAAAACATCATAGACAAGATAAAAAGGCTGCTGGAAAATTGGTCACCCAAGTATATCACCTGGTGGGGAAGAATAGAAACAGTTAAAATGATGATCACCCCAATAGTTAACTACCTAGTCAGCATGCTTCCCCTAGCACTAACTAACGACTTCTACAAGAAAATAGACCAAATACTTAACAAATTCATCTGGAGAGACAAAAAGCAGAGAATAGGCCTCCAAAACTGAGATTAAGGAAATAACTAGGGGCCTCAACGTAGCAGACCCTAGAACCTTCCAGACTGCCTCAGTGGCCAGGCAGGGGATGCACTGGGTGCTCCAAAATCAACAATACCCTCCTACCTGGCTATTACTAGAGAAAGCCATCCTTGGCAACACTGACCCACTTACCCTCCTAACCACCAACAAAAAGTCACGAAAAGGGAACCCTATATTCAAAATAACGAAACAGGCCCTTCTCAAGGTAGACCAAAAACTAGAGATAAGCATCAAAAACTCTTTATGGGTAGCACTCTGGGCAAACCCCAAAATCAAATACAGAGGCAGACCCCTAAACATAACAACTTGGAATCAAATAGGTCTCTCACACCCAGCTCAGTTGGAGGAGAAGGGCATGCCCCTCACGTTCAACAACAGGAAGGAAAAGCACGCCCTCCCAGACTTAGAGCTATACAATTTCCTGGCTATAAAATCTGCCA
This sequence comes from Lissotriton helveticus, assembly GCF_964261635.1. NCBI lineage: Eukaryota > Metazoa > Chordata > Amphibia > Caudata > Salamandridae > Lissotriton > Lissotriton helveticus. The sequence goes on from NC_136061.1 coordinate 1,308,393,815, forward strand.
TCACAAAAGCAAATCTAAACAGGCTGACTGCCTCAATATTCCAATACAAGGAAAACGTAAACAAGACCGGCCACCAAGTATCTCAGCTGTACAAACTCCTCCGCCCAGCATCCACAAAGCTCAACGCTAAAAGCACAGACTACTGGGAAACACAGATAGGCTTGAAACTCACAGAACAAGAATTACAGACCACGTGGAGGGCCCCAACACGTAACATAATATCACTGGTACTAGCCCAAACACAATTCTGGCTGCTGCATCAAGCATACTGGACACCAGTTAGACTAGCGAAGTTAGGTCTGAGGGAGAATGACCGCTGCTGGAACTGTGATAGAGAAACAGGGGACCTAGCCCACCTCATCTTCTACTGCAGCAAGGTCAGCAAATTATCGAGGAAGGTTCCAATTTGACAAATTCCAAAGGCAAGAGTACGGTCCCTGCTCGTAGCTCTAGGGCTGAGGGTTAGTATGTGGGTTAAATTCCGGGATTTAACCCACATACTAACCCTCCGCCCTAGAGCAACGAGCAGGGACCGTACTGCATCTGTCAGCTCAAAAAAGAACTCTGCTCTCTGAGTATTTAAACTCTTGCCTTTGGAATTTGTCAAATTGGAATCAGAAATGAAATAATATACGTTGTATATGTGAAAATAGCCTTGAGGAAGCCCCGGCGCAACTCGCCAATAGGGGGCGAAACACGTGTCGGCTGTCTATGGTTCATTAAAAAATAATAAAGATGTCTCACTGCAATCTGGAGTAGTTCTGGCTTTTGTATGACGACTCTAAAGAACGGATATTAATCCAAACAAGTACTTATTGATCTCTCATGGAGTACACACTCTCCTTTTTTCAAACTTGTCTTCCTTTATGAAGCTCAAGAGGTCCAGAGCTTCGAGTGTGTCTCCAACTACCGATAAAAGGAGCTTATCTAAGCGTTGTTTAAACCTGGGAATCTTTGGACCTTCCTGTCTTGTTGAGCACTAAGATACACACCTTGGAGAAAGCTCAACAGAGAGATGTGGTCATCCTTAGCTAGCTTCCTAGACCCGTACAAACCACCGTAGACAGCTGCGAAAAAAGCGAAACAGCGAAACCCATCCACAGTGTTCGACGGTCGATCCATAACCAGCTGGCAAACGCTTATATGTTATATGTTTTACGTTATATGTTACAACTAGGTACAGGACCGAACGATAAGGGGTCCGTCACAACCTTAGCCATAAAGGCCGCCAGCCCGTCGGGCCATATGAACAGCCATTCGATAACCATCTACCTAACGCTTTTATGTAATTTATGATTGCCATACAAAACAGAGAATTGTTCTAATTGTTACATGTATATGTGTATCTTGTGTCAAGGAAAAACAATAGAAATATATATTTTTTTAAATCAATAAACAACAATCTCTCTGACTCACTATCTCAGCTAGCATAATCCTTGCTGAGTACAAATAAAATTATCCTTGGTACATCATGGTACGCAAACTTTGCATTTAAAAATAGTGATACAGGGGATGCAAGTGGACACTCTAATTTGCCCATTCACATGTCCCCTGCATCACAAGTCTGGTAGAATAGATCTGCCTCATCCTCGACAGTGATAGACAGCCCAATCTACTCTTGCTTAATGACGTTGAGAGGACATTCAAAGAGATATGATGTCTACCCTGTTATATCAGTGACCTCATGATGTGTGTCCAGTAATGCACACTAACATTTGTACATTACCAGTGGCACCTTCAATGATCAACACAACAAGTTTCATCATGCATACCTCTCATGTCTGTGATGTTTAAAGAATAATATGACGAGCCTTGCCATATGGGAATGTTCATTGCCCATGCAAGAATGGCAAGAAAATGGGCCAAACATATCACGCATAATGCAAGCATTGTCGTCCCTGTCAGTTTGCTGCAAATCAGCATGAATCTGTGACAAGACACCGGAGTCTCATACAAAGGCACAGAATGATCTTCAGGCCATGTGGGCTTCTTGTGCTCACAGGCATCGTCACTTTTGCTGTTGCAAGGGCTGTGACATGCAAAGTGCTGGCTTGCCATTCCAAAGTGACAATGACATGTACACATGTGAATCTGGGTTTTCAACATGCTTGAACATGGCTGATTGGGACATGTAAATCTATGCATAATTTGCAGCTTTCTGCTCCATTATGCCATCTTTCACACACATGCCACTATGCATCATCCCAGCTGTCCCAGTAAGATCTTGTAGCCCATAGGGTACTAATAATACGTGCAGACACAACACCAAAATAAGTTACGATAATATCTGTCCAATCATAACATAATTGCACATACCAGCTAATATTAGCTCATTGCTGACATGCTGGACTCATCTTGTGATGTTGCTTGCACAAGAACATACTCACACCATGAAATGCCTTGCTTAGGTTTTTATTTGTAATGTTGACAATGTAGATGGTAATTGCACGCCAAACATAGACCATGTCATACATAGCACAGTATGAATGCATAGACATATCTTGTGAAAATGAAGCTATTAGTGCCATAACACAGTCTGTCACCAATGTCCCCCTCTGTGTCCCCAGCTATTCACATACTTAAATGTGAATGTGTATTCATAGCTGTGCATAGCATGCTTTTTTCAAATAACATAGACAAGTAGTGACTGCCTGTTGGTCAAGTACATTTGTGTAGCAAGACCATCGAACATATACAGACATCACAGCAATGTGTCATGTAAGAGGCTAACATGTAGTAACACATACCACCAATGCTAACCCTAATGTGTGACACTGTGGCATGTCTCTAGGTACACACATGACAAGTCATGAACATCAATGTGAGGAAATAGTGCCTCCTAATAGCTCAGCACCACTCATAGCCATACTGTACAGACCACTCACAAACGTATAACACACAGAGCACACAGATCACATCACAAATACATATTGAGCTTATTCCAGACAAATGTAATGAAATGGAACATATACTGAACAAGTATCAATAAGCGATAAAAAAAGCTAAGCAAATCCACGTTTGCTGTTATCTTTTTCATATCCGGCATGAAAAATAATTGCAAAATACATATAAAGACATGAAATCTTCCTGCTCACCATTAGGCGTGTGTAAATTCAGTGCAAACCATGAAACCAGCCGCAAACTGGCAGGAAATGATGTCAATCTGTATCTTGTCCCATGGAGAAGTACAGTACACTTTCACTTTCTCTTTCAGCCACACTTTCAGTGTCTTTTGTGAGTTGTGGAGGTGTTAGAAGGTGTCTGCTGGTCTTGGTGTTTTTTGAGAGAGTTCTGTGTGTGGTGTACTGTTCATCCTGTCCTTGTTGAGTCCTGCGTCTTTGTCCCTACGTGTTTTTTGCAACTGTCTGATTGGTTTGTCTGGTGTATGTCTCTGGGCTATCTTTGTACATTTCAGTAGCTAATAGGGGTTAACTGTATTTTTTGTGGTGTCCCCGGGGTCAAGATTGAATTTGGGGATGTTGGGTCAAGGTAGGGAGGGCCGGATATCGAAAGGGGCCTCAGGGGCCTCAGGGGCCTTCCTCTGGCTTGTTAAATTTTACCTGGCCGGGATGGTAGAGGCTGGGGGATGTATCCTACAGGGATACAATGTTAAAGTCCGGAGAGTGAGATGGGAGCACATCCAGGAGAAGATGCTCCCAGGACAGGAGTGTCCAGCAGTGGAAGCACCGGTGGCAGGACTTTGTGGGCCATAAGGGGGACCATTTGGATCCACTTGGAATCATCGTTGGCAGGCAAAGTGGTAAGTACATGACCAAAATCGTATCACATCAGAGGATGAATGCACAAGATACAAATTAGGTTGAGCACAAGATATATGCCCCCTTCATGGAAATCGCCATTTGGCAAAATAAGAATGCCTGTCATGATATACCGTGCCATCCCTACATGCTTTGATATAGGTACAGTTCACATGATCAACTGGCTTACAATATCTGTGACACAATGTGGATCACCAACATGTCAAAGCTTGTGATACACCTGTGCGTACTGGAAAAACAGATTTGACCTACTAGTGCCACGTCTATTGATGTCTGAGAGCCAATTTGTCATTCATAAAGCAGAGTAACAGGTCATAGGATGTTACGTCACTCAGACAGTTGCAGGGACATCCATTATGCCACCAGGGTGAAATTGACATGTGTCGTGGGTGAGATAGGCTCAGCATATTGCAATATGTATTCAACATGGAACCACACCTGACTACCACTGTGAATGAAATTGTATCATGAAACCATCAATGATGTATGTAAGTCTTTCAAAATGTGATATCAATGACATTAAGTGTACTTTCAACACTTTTTCTGCAACAGGAAGACCTTTGATCACACAAGGAGATGTGGATGTATTCATGGACCCACAGGTGAGTGTGTCACCCCTAGCTTTGGATTGTATGTTTTGACATCTGCAAGCAGTGACACAGGCCCTGTATGTTGTCGTACACAGACCACCGTGTCTGTGACTGCTTTTAAATAAAACAGTTTTTTAAAATGCTTAAATGAAAAGGGGCTGCATTTATTGCACCTATTATTCCCCACCTCCCTGATTTTTGCTGCAGCAAAAGAAATTCGAGGCTGGATGCTGGAGTTGCGCTTTGTCAACTCTTGGGGAGAGCACAATCCAGCAATTAGAGAATATTCCTGTTACCCCAGAATGCACAATTTCCATGTGCCCTTAGATAAATTGCCCTGTAATGGCACTTTCTACAGTAGGATGCTTTACATGGAGTGCCTTGCCAAGAACCACTCGGACTACAATCCTTTCTTATTGACACTGGTTTGGGACTCTCCTAGGCCTTCCAATCCATCCTGAAAACGCAACTTCGAAATCCTAGAGAATGCGTTTTAAAATATTCCCTAGAGATGACTATCAGCAACTATGTAGCTGAGAATGAGGACACAGAGTCCTCATTAATTACAGCGAAGGAGGTGCTAAAGGTCGTAAAAAGGGAGCTCTGCACAGCCACCACATTGCGGGTCAATGCAAAATGACATAATGAGATAGCACACCAAGGGCAGTTTCTCTAAATCTCTTTACATATGGACGACAAGATACTGTATCTCCGCGTGAAAAAACTGAAAATAGAGGGCACCTGTGAGGCGCTTTCCCAATTCGTTGAGGTATCTTTCCTACAGATGAATTGGGATAAATCCAGTGGTCCGAGCACCAATACTAAGCCTCCAGAAATAGAGTACATGTGACCAGATGTACAACCATTCCATTTTGCAAATTGCAAATTGCAACGTTTTGCGATTCGGAAAATAGAATGTACAACAATGTCTCAGACACTGTTTGCGATTCCTAATGAGGTCGCAAATGACCTGCCTCATCAATATTCATGAGGCAGGTCACAATTTACTACTCATTGGGAATGTAAATGTAAATGTAAATGTACAGGAATTTATATAGCGCAAATCACCAAGCGGTTTCTAAGCGCTTGCTTAGGGAACCCGTCCTGGTATTCCCCTGTGAGATAACCCCGGCAGGGTATCCGCAAGGTGAAAGCCAGGCATCCCGCCGCGAGGGGCCGTTGTGGAGATTAAGCAAGCTATTGCCCAGAGTCGCAGAGTGTGAACCCGTGAATCGAGTAGGCACCGGAGCGAGAATTGTCGAGTCCATGGACATTTTAGGACTCAAGACCCCGCCGAGCCGGGAATTGAACCCTTGTCCATGGGACCAATGCCTGCTCTTAAAAAATATATTTGCATTCATTCACAAAGGGGAAGGGGTCCCCTGGGGACCCCTTCCCGTTTGCGAGTGACTTACCACCTACTTGAAGTGACCCCTTCCTGTTTGCGAGTGACTTACCACCTACTTGAAGTAGGCGGTAAGCTGCAAGTGTTATATGAATGCAAATGCTGTTGCAAAACAATGGTGCGTTTGTACATACCACCACCCTTTTTTGTGGTCGCAAACCGGCTGATTTCCCATCTGCAACAGCAAAAACCGGTTGTACATCTGGCCCAAGATCCTCTGGGAGCTATGCACTTTGAGATATTTAGGGAAGCAGATCTATTGGTCTGAAGCCTATTTACTCGAGGCAATATCAAAGTGACCATTTAATCCCTGCACCAGTATGTTTCTTCTGGCTCACGTTGCCAATGTTTGCAATTGGCCGTGTAGTCCTCAAAGCAGCCGCGGTCCGTGGAGGTAACAGCGGCGAGGCGGTAGGGCAGTGTAAGGAGGGATTCTGAGGGACGATACCGAGGGGAAATTAATAATTTATTTATTTTTTCCTCTGCATCGTCCCTCGGAATCCCCCCTTACACGTCTCGACTGCCCCACCACTGTTACCTGCGCGTACTGAGGCTGTCTCGGAGAAATGATTGTCCTCCTGCACCTTCTTTACTTCACCACCCTTCAGATTCAGATTCCCAGGGCTGTTTGTTTGTGGAAAACATGGATTACTCCTGACCTCAATCAGGGGGACAAAACATCACAGATTCTCCCCAGCCATGCTTCGACTCGCCTCTGCAGAAGGGGAAATGGCAGTCCCAAATGATAAACAATATTACTTGGACGCACAACTTGTGTGGGCAGCAAGGGTGAGGGAGGCTTGGTGGTATGCTCCGGTGGCAGGGGAAAATGGGGTTCCCTCATGGGATACATGGCTCTAGGTCATACTAATCCGCTTCCATAAACCACAGAATCCTGCAGATGGGATACTGATTAAATGATTCTTTATGCCTGGGCCAGAGCACTAAAGAGGACCCACACAAGAATCTCCTGTGGTCGTGAGCTCTTTGTTAAAAGCCTTGCCCATTTTGCACACTTTAGGGACCCACATTGGTGTGCGGGAGTGGGAAAGGGGTGACTGAGCTTGATTGAAGCATGCTTTGAGAACAAAATGTTGAGGGACTTTCAGCAACTCACTGATGAGCATGAGCTCCAGTTCCATCATTTTTTGCTCTACGGAACCGCAAGGGCCATGATTTGAACCAGCTGAAAGTCTGGCATTTTTGACCCCCCGGTGCATTGTGGCCTTCAGAATATTACACGACTACTAGAAGGAACTGGGCAATCTTGTTACTATACAGTGCATTGCTACAACTGCCCAAGATTGATCTGCAAGGGTTGCATGTCTGATGGGTGGAGGATATTGGCACTCCTATCTGTGATAAGGGTTGGGTCACCATCCTGGAATCCACCCCTCGAATCTCAAGGCATGCTAGATTTAAATGTATGACACATTACTTTCTGCATCGGGTCTACATTACTCCCAAGAGGATCAACATCACGTTTCCTGCAGCGCATGCATCCTGTCTGCGGTATGGCACTGAGGGGGTGGACATCTAGCACAAGGTGTGGGACTGCCCTTCGCTCCACTTATTGGGACACTATCACACATTTCATCTCTGAAGCCACTGGTTGACACGTTCTAAAAACTCCAGTTTACTACCTGTTGGGACTCTTTCAGAGACCCCGGCAAAGGCAGTAATGTCCAGATTCACAGACTTGGCATTAGTTAGGTATGCTGCTGACTATCTATTGGTATTCCCCGCATGGGCTTGGACTTTTGGCATGGTGGTAAGAATTGATACAATGGGCAGAATATGAAGGAGCTTCATTACAGGTAGAGGCAGGGCAGGGTATTAAGAGACCCGAGTTTACACAGGCCTTGGCACCATACTACAGGATGGCCCCTTGATAGACAGATTGGTCAGTCTTCTCAATGATCCAAGGAGTGGTGGGGATGGCAATAACTGAATACATGCCTCTCGCCATTGACCACTGTCCTTCAACATGACCTTACACACATCCAGCCTAGGTCTCAATTCACCTGTTAGGATAGGAGAAGCTCAGCAAGGGAGCTGCCTTTGCCCCCACAACCTCAAACTAGTGTCTGAACCTTGGTGTACTCTCTCCAGTAGGTTGATTGGTTTTATGGTTGCATTTTAGAATGTGTTAGACTGTGCTGACTTTCTCTTTCAGACACCAATGCCCACTACCTATACCTCTTTCACAGCTTTGTTACTTGTCATTGTTTTCGTTTGGTCCCTCCCCGCCTTCCATTGCAGAACAATTCTTCTCAGGGGCACCTCCTCCATTTGAATGGAGGAGCATCACCCTATTTAATTGCCCAAGAAATTAACCATTTTATTTTCCGTCAACTAGTCCTAAACCGTGTGTCAGGACGGGGTGAAGCCTGTTGAATGGCAGCAGTAGTGGGCTGCCTGACTGTGCACTAGTTTATAGTGCGCATGTCTCTTGGCCAACCATCTTGCGATGGCCAACCTGACATGTGCACTATAAACCGCTCAACTCACCTGTCTTAGACAGCCAGGTTGTGAGTCTACACAAGACTCCAGTGTCCTCGGGAGCTGTGAGAGAGGCTGGTCCCTCCAATCCTGGCCCTGCATGAGCGCAGGGCCAGGATTGGTTAAGCCCAGCTGGACGTGACATCATTAGAAGAAGACAACCAAAGCGAGTGTGGCATGTCTCCGGAAAGCATGGTAAGTACCTCTTTGTTTGTTTATTTTGTGCATTTAATTTGGGTTTATGTATTTTTTTTAATGCATTAACCCTTTGTCCGGCCCCTCTAATCGGCAGACTTTCCAGCCACCACTGCTTCTTCTTGTTCTTTGCATCCTTGAATATTGTCACGGGAGGACCCGTTGAATCAAATGCTAAAATGATGTACTGCTTATAGAAAATCAATAAATCTTTGTTACAAAATATTAACAACAAAAAAATAAACTTTTCTCATCGCAGCCCCTTTTAGGAGAGAGTTACTGCAATTAAATCCAATTACGTTTTACAGTTTGGACTACATCAATAGCGGTTTGCTGTCCCATGCAATCCTCCAGCCCTGATTCACAGCTCTTTTTGTATGGTTTTTAAATAGAGTCCTGCCTCATTAATTTTCGAAGAAGAAGATTGTACGACTCCTACTGAAAGCCTATTTTGCAGTGTGATGAATCAATGTATCTGACCCACTCAAAAATATGCCCTGGGTCGCAGAGCAGTAATTGTGAAAACGCAGTGAGACCCAGGTCTTTACAAGTCAGGTCTTATAATGACAATTTGGGTCTCAAACTGTGCAAGCCCTGGGCACCATGCTGTTAGACAAAATAACTGTAAAATCGCTCACATCCTGAGCGCCTTATGTCTTCAGTGTGTTTTTTTAATTCTGTAAAAATAATGATTCCATTGTTCTTAACATTTGCTCTGGTATGGTTCTGTAATAATAACAAAGAGGTTGTTGTTCTAAGAAATGCACTGTCCTTTTTAGGAAGAAATATTTCGATCTAGTAAGTGAATGTTTTACAAATTGTGACAGTGATAACAAGTTAACTGCAAACAGCCATACTGACTTTAAGGTCAGGTTATTGGTGTTTATCAAACCACTTAACGCCCATGCAAGCCCCGTGGAGGGATGGGCGGAAATAAGGCTTTGTTGTAAGGTTTTTAAGAATTGTGACTTTATTTGTAATAAAGTAAAAATAAATGTTTTGTTCCCAACAGATGTTGCTCCTGGGGTTGAAGTCTCTCTTTTCGTTTCTTCTCCAGGATCCTTGTGGGTATTGCCACCAATATTCCTGGCCCGGGTAAGTATGTGCTTCTCAGATAGGTGTTTCCTATCTGGTTTTACCTATTCCACTTACACTCTACTTTTCCTCACTTTATCCTTCTTATCAACCCACTCTTCCCCTTAACCTAATCTTAGGAAAATATAAATGCCATCCCAAGAAGGTCAAATGACACCCTCCGTGTCAGCCCAGAGAAAAGGAAAACACATTTGGAAAAAAATAAATAAATAAATAGATATAAAGAAACCCTTTAACCTTTTTCTCTTTCCATGCATATTCGCTACTGTGTGTTTGAGTCCTTAACCATTATTGTTCCTTTCTTTGTCACATTTCACATGTCTTTATTTCCCAAAGGTGTAAGACAATTTCAAGTCATCCGTGCACCTTCAAGTGTGTGAGACCTAGATCATACGCTCCGGTACAATAGAAACCTGCTTCCACCACTATTAAGACTAAAGCGAGATATAGCCAGCTGGAAGACACTTTCCCTCTGCCTCCTGGGCAAGGCTACCCTTTTGAAAATGATGTCCCTACCCCGTTTCCTCTATGTCCTGCAAAACACACTTGACCCAGTCCCACTGACATACTTTCAGGAAACCGAAAGTCTCCAGAGAGACTTATTGTGGAATGGAGCGCCACATATTGCCCTTGGTAAACTCACCTTAAACTGGTATGACGGAGGCATCAGCCTCCCCGATATAAAGAAATATTATTGGGTCGCACAACTGGCAGCTATTATTCATGGCACACACGGTAACCTTGAAGGCCCTGGATTTTGTATCGATAGGTGGCTCCGCCCGGGAGGCACTTACAATAGGACACTTTACTCAAAACCGACCAGGTTTAATCTAACGGGCCCCACTGGACATTAGGTAAGGGTGTGGCATGCAGCTAACAAATCCCTCAGATGGGGGAATAGACTAACGTTAGAAACCCCCTTGTGGGAAGCTGAGCGACTGGGTAGTTTGTGGAAGTCAAAGGGATTTGGTAAATGGGACTTGATTGGTATTTCCCGGATTTAAGACCTGTGGGAAAAGGGAGGTGTTATAACATTTGCAGCTCTCCAAAGCCAACACGAGCTAGCTGACACTGAATATTTTCGCTATACCCAAGTTTGTCACACGTTACACTCACTCCTTCCAAAGGGTTCCTCCCCTCCTGAGTCCTCCCCACTAGAGGATAGACTACTAGATGGTCACTTCCCTGAGAAAACCATCTCCCTTATATAAAAAATGAATATACAATATGGAGGACCCCCTTCTAGGTCTACGAAATAAATGGGTGGCAGAGGGTATAGAAATGGACGATGAGGAATGGCAAGATGCAGAGTCATCCCCCAGGGTAGTAGCTATCCCGGCACGACTTAGGCTAGTGCCGCTCAAAATCCAGGATAGAACATATATTACGGGATCCCATTTGGTGCAGATGGGTAGAGCGAGTGAAGGGGATTGTCGGAGAGGATGTGGACAGCCCGGCACCTTTATGCAGATCATATGGAACTTCAAACATATCCAAGCATATTAGAGGAAAATATACAGGGTTATGAGTGCTGTGTTTGAAACGGTTATTCGCCCGGAAGCACGCCGATGTCTCCTGAACATATGGGAGCCTACTGATTTAAATGCACACCAGATACAGTGGGCCACTATGGGGTCAATGATAGCAAAAATAAATATTGCGCAGGCCTGGGGAGCGGCAACACCACTCACAGTAGGGACATGGGAAACAAACCTAGACTAGTGCATGTTCCAAGAAAATACAGTATATGTGGCCTGTGGTTGCCCTAAAAAATGGTCACGAATATGGAGTGCGTGGAACTCATATTGTGGAGACATATGCCCTCCCCCTCCAAATTGTGAATTGGATGACCCAATCACCCCATGATTTATCCTATTGATGTATACTGTAAATAATGATTGTACTAGTCTGTCTAGCCTATATTTATATTGATTGTATTGAATGACTTGCTAGATGTCGATGACTGTTAAATAAAAAGATTTATTTAAAAAAGTATGTGAGACCACTCTTATTCCTATTGATACAATATTTCAAGTGTAAAGCAGCCAAACAACTAAAAAGGTTGTCCTTGTAGTGTGGCAAGACTATGTGTGCTCAGAATCTTGTGGTTCTGCGAGGACTGAATAGAGGAACTACGTAAGTTGCTGGGAGGTGTTAAGGTGTGGTTATTAATTGTTATGATGTAATCAGAGAGCAGAGTGTGAATGTATGCTGAGGAATAAAGACGTACAGTGCAGCGCTCCATGTGTGGCATATTCATTTGCATGCTTCTGGACTGGGAAGGATGCTACAATGGCGACGAGAGAAGGATCTGTGGCCTGAAAAAACTAGACTGATCTCCCAGAAAGTTTGCAACATTACTGCAAACTCCTCATGTGTGCCCCTTGAGCCCAATTTGATGAGAAGCAGTAAAAAGTTGGCGTGGATAGATTCAAAGCCTCCCTCCAGCCTATATACGGCCCTTAAAGAAGTTGAAGGCCATGCAGAGAAGTACATCCGAAAGCCAGCCAGAAACCAAATGGTAAAACCAAAAGAAGAGATAATGCACCGCATTATAACACGGAGTCATTTTCCATGCAAAGCAAACACTAAAGGCAATTACAACCAGGAATGAAAATACAAACGTACGTTGTAAGTAGGTCGCATTGTTTGTGCCTCCATTTTGTATAAAAAAGTGATGCAATGGCGACGCAAGGAGGCGGAAGGGGCTTGTATATCTGCCCCTGCAAGTTTAGTGAATTAAGTGATGAAGAAGCCATATGTGTTTGAGTTATCAATGGCTATCTGTCAGATACCTTCTGAAGACGCATGTTGAGAGAGATGTTCAGCGTAGAGAAAGTACTAATGGCCACCAGGGCTAAAGAAACACTGGATTGACAAACCCCTGACATGGAAGCTGGAATAGCAATAAGTGAATCAGTGTTAACCATGAAGAGTAAGAACAAACATTTAGTAGACACATGCAAGTCACCATCAACAAAGAGAAAAAATGTGTTTTTGTTCTTGGTTTACATTTTCACGTGAAGACAAATGTTGAGCCATTAGCCAAATGTGCAAAGGTTGTGGTAAAAGAACCACTTCATAATGGTTTGCAAAGCAAAAGAGAAACTAACTACATCACAGTGAGAAAAGAAAACAGACACTAGAAAGTTCCAGAAGCATTCTAGCCATGCCCACAAAGCAAAAAAGCGACATCAGTTACAACAATTAGAAAAAAGACAAAGTCAAGCATCATCAAATTCATTTTACATAGGCTTGTCAATGTCATTATCGAGCGCCAGTGAAAGGGGATGGCTGTGCAATGTTGGCATCAACCCACAAACAGCAGGCACATTAAGGTCTGGCTGCTTGCAAAGAAGAACAAACGACAAAGGCATACCACCAAACGAAACACCAAAACTCAATTGGACAATGCCCTAAGATCACAATAAAGGTCAATGGTTGACTCAAAACCTTTCATATAGACAGTGGTGCGTCGATTAATATCATGCCAGTCAAAAGGTTCAACAGCCTATCTCCTATGCTGCACCTCAACCCATCAAACATGTAAGGATACACATGGGCTGCTTCTAAACCATTGCAGAGTCAAAGTGACATGGAAACATATCAGTGTAAATGCCAATTCATGTTCTTCAAGGAGCTTTGTCCAGTGCTTGCCTACTCAGCTTTGGTACCACTGCTTACATGTCAAGTCAAGTCAAGTCAAGTCAAGTAATTTGTATAGCGCGCTACATACCCAGAGGGTCTCAAGGCGCTTGGGGAGGGAGGGGAATTACTTGTCGAATATCCAGGTTTTAAGTTGCTTTCTGAATGCTAGGTGGTTTTGAGTGAGGCGGAGGTGAATGGGGAGTGAATTCCAGGTTTAGCCGCCAAGTAGGAGAAGGATCTTCCTCCCATGGTGGTTTTGTTGATGCGTGGAACAGCAGCAAGGGCTTGGTTGGAAGAGCGTAGCTGGCGGGAGGGGGTGTAGAAGGAAACTCGCGTGTTGAGGCATTCGGGTCCAAGTTCGTAAAGTGCTTTGTGTGCGTGGGTGAGGAGGCGGAATTTATCTTCTTATTGACAGGGAGCCAATGGAGGTCTTTCAGGTGATTAGAAATGTGATCTTTACGCGGTATGTCTAGTATGAGTCTGGCTGATGCGTTCTGGATGCGTTGGAGTTTCTTCTGAAGTTTTGCGGTGGTACCGGCGTATAGGGTGTTTCCGTAGTCCAGGCGGCTTGTAACCAGTGCGTGGGTGACCGTTTTTCTAGTTTCGGTGGGGATTCAGCGAAATGTGTTTTTGAGCATGCGAAGAATGTTGAAGCAAGATGATGAAACGGCGTTGACCTGTCTGGTCATCGAGAGTGAGGAGTCCAGGATGACGCCCAGGTTCCGTGCGTGGTCCGTTGGGATGGGTGCTTTTCCAAGGGCCGCTGGCCACCAAGAGTCGTCCCATGCGGAGGGGGAGGTACCTAGGATAAGGACTTCTGTTTTGTCTGAATTCAGTTTCAGACGGCTGAGCTTCATCCACTCTGCTACTTCTTTCATTCCTTGATGTAGGTTGGTTTTGGCGGTGTTAGGGTCATTGGTGAGTGAGAGGATCAGTTGAGTGTCGTCAGCGTAGGAGATGATGTTGAGGTTGTGTTGGCGTGCGATGGTCGCGAGGGGGCTCATGTATACGTTGAAGAGAGTGGGGCTGAGTGAGGATCCTTGTGGCACGCCACAGATGACTTCAGAGGCCTCTGACTTGAACGGTGGGAGGCGGACTCTCTGAGTTCTTCCGGCAAGGAACGAGGTGATCCATTCCAGTGCTTTTCCTTGGATTCAGATGTTTCTAAGGCGATGTAACAGGGTACTATGACAGACTGTGTCGAAGGCTGCGGAGAGGTCGAGGAGGATGAGGGCTACTGTGTCTCCATTGTCCAGTAGAGTTCGAATGTCGTCTGTTGCTGCGATGAGTGCGGTCTCAGTGCTGTGTTTGGCTCGGAAGCCGGACTGTGAGCAGTCGAGGGAATTGTTCGTTTCGAGGAAGGCGGCGAGCTGGTTGTTGATTGCTTTCTCGATGACTTTGGCCGGGAATGGAAGGAGCGAGATGGGGCGGTAGTTTTTGAGTTCGGTGGGGTCAGCTGTGTTTTTTTTTTAGAAGGTCGCTGAGTTCGGCGTTTTTCCAGCTTTCCGGGAAGGTGGCGGAGTTGAGGGAGCAGTTGATGACATCTCGGAGGTGTGGTGCTATGATGGAGTCTGCTTTGTTGAAGATGTGGTGAGGGCATGGGTCTGTGGGGGATCCTGAGTGGATGGAGTTCATCAGGCGGATGGTGTCCTCAGTGGAGATTGGGTTCCAGTCATTAAGGATGTTCAAGGGGGGTGAAGGTTCGGCAGAAGGTTGGGTGGGTTGGTCTTCGGGTTGGTTGTTGAAGCTGTTGTGGATGTCTGCGATTTTGTCGTGGAAGAACGAAGCTAAGGAGTCGCAAAGGGTTTGGGAGGGAGTGATGTCGTTGGAGTTGGCAGTGGGGTTGGTAAACTCTTTGACGATGTTGAATAATTCCTTGCTGTTGTGGGCGTTGTTGTCTAGTCTGTCTTTGAATGCGGCTTTCTTGGCTGTCCGGATCAGTTGGTGGTGTATGCGGGTGGCGTTTTTGAAGGCCTCCCTGGTGCTGGTGTTTGGGTCTTTTTTCCAGGCCTTATCGAGGGAGCGACAGAGTTTCTTGGATTTCTTAAGCTCATCGTTGAACCAGGGGGCGTTTTTGCTGCCTAGTTTGATTTGACGTTTTTTCAAGGGTGCTAGG
Source organism: Lissotriton helveticus (assembly GCF_964261635.1). Taxonomy (NCBI): domain Eukaryota; kingdom Metazoa; phylum Chordata; class Amphibia; order Caudata; family Salamandridae; genus Lissotriton; species Lissotriton helveticus. Next base: position 1,308,409,145 of record NC_136061.1, read on the forward strand.
TTGTCGGCGCTGTGAGTTAGCCATTGTGTGAGGTTGATGGCTGCTTGGTTAGGGTTCGACGAATAGGCTGGGGGGTTATGAAGAAGCGATGTGGAGATCTGATCGATGGTGATTTTGTTCCAGTTTCTTCGCAGAGTGGGTTGAGGGTGGTTGTGGATTGTGGTCTTTTTGTAGGTGAAGTGAACGCAGCTGTGGTCCGTCCAATGGAGTGCTGTGGTGAGACTGAAGGAGATGTGCTTGCTGGAGGTGAAGATAGGGTCGAGTGTGTGTCCTGCGCAGTGGGTGGGGGTGTTAACTAGTTGTTTGAGTCCGAGGTTGGCGAGATTGTCCAGAAGAGTGGTGGTGTTGCTGTCGTTGTTCTTTTCCAGGTGAAAATTGAGGTCTCCCAGTAGAATGTAGTCCTCGGAGGGGAGGGCGTGAGGGGTGATGAAGTCAGTGATGTCATCGTACATGATATATGGGACTTATATCTATCATTTAAAATCACCACACTCAGTCTGAAGTTGTGAGTCAGTTCCCATCATTATTTCACTGCCTGAGCAGGCTCAAAACAATGAAAATGTGACTTCACATCAATGGACATTCACCGTATTGCCAAGCGGCACCCCAGTCAATTTTTATTTTCAAGAAGTCATTGAGAAAGAACTAGAAACGCTGTTGAAGCATGACATCATTGAGCACTCAACTGGTCTTACACCATGGTTGTCATGCCATTGTGGTGATGTCAAAAAAGGACAGTGAAGGTGCTGTGCGTATCTGTGTTGATATGGGCCAGGCCAACAAAGCAATCGAGAGAGAAAGACATCCTGGTCCATACATAGCAGACATGATCATGCAACTGAGCATGCCAATGTTTTCTCATGTCTAGCCCAGAACAAGGGATATCATCAACTCAAGTTGGAAGAGATTTGAGAGTACCTCACTTCTTTTTCAACTCATGTTGGTTTATTTAGATATACACTTTTGAGTTTTGGAGTGTCATCGGCTGCAGAAATATTTCAGGCTGTTATATGTCAAATAATTTAACCTGTCACAAATACTTATAACTACAGTGATAACATACTGCTATTTGGAGCAAAGTAAAAGGAGCATGATAAGGTTCTTACTCAAGTGTGCCAATGACTTGCATATGCTGGTCTCACTATGAATGCAGCAAAGTGTGTGTTTTTACAAAACCCAAATCAAATCCTTTTGACATATATTTTCTGATGGGGGGAATGACTCCTGGCCTTGATAAAGTAAAAGCACTGTCAGCTACTTGCCCCCCGCAAGATGTCACCATGCTGCTATCCTTTTTAGGCATGACCAATTATTGCTCAAGGTACTTCGTGATTTTGCTACTGTAAGTGTCCCATTGAGAGTTGACAAAATGAAATGTACCATTCCTAATGTCTGTTGAATGTGATCAAAGCTTCAAAAGAATAAAACATGCAATTGAGAATGCATCTGAGATGGCCTACATTCTGAGATCACAGTGGATCGAGGCCGGTGGGGCTAGGGGCAATCCTTGCTCATCATATTGGTCATTCAAATGCTCAGAGACACTTTGTGGCCTATGCCAGTCAGAGCCTTTCTCACACAGAACGTGCCTATTCTCAGCCGAAGAAGGAGAGTCTGGCTGTAGTGTGGGCCTGTGCACATTTTTATGTGTTTCTGTCCAGAAAGCATTTCACTATCATAACAGACCACCAAGTGCTCCTCAGCATCTTTTGAAATCCAAAAGTCAAGTTGCCCCCTCGCATTGAGAGTTGGGTTTTGAAACTGCAAGAGTGCGATTATGTAATTGTACACAAGACAGGTGAAGACAAAAACTCTGCCACATAAACACAGTTTAACAGCCAAATCATCTTAGAAGTGCATCACCTTCAATGTGAAGTCCAGTACGCCAGCAGCCATATCAACCGACAAGATTATTGAGGTCAATAATGCTGATAAGAACATTCTTATCACAAAAGGCATCATTCTAACTCAAACTTGGAGGAGGGTTCAATCTCTTGCTGACAATGTCAAATTTCAAAAATTAAAAAATGTACAGGATGAACTGTTTCTGACCATGGAGGAAGTTGTATTGAGAGGTTCAAGAATTGTCATACCTGAGAGCCTTAAACAACAGGCCATTGAACTAGCCATTGAAGGGCATCGTGGCATTATGGCTACCCAATGAGCCCTAAAAGACCAAGTGTGGTTCCTGCCCCTAGGCGAATGAGTTGAGAGGGAACTAAAAGAGTGTCATCTTTGCAACTGCCTTTCCCCCAAAGTGATGCTATATGCAGTGACTGTGTCTGACCTCACTAGAAAAGCTTGGGAAAGGATTGCAGTTGATTTTTTTGGACTCCTAGGAAACAAACATTATCTCATTGTAGTCATTAATGACTATTCACATTTCCCTTTGATAGAGGAGTCATTATCAACAACCCATGACAAGGTAATTGAGCGGCTGGACAATATGTTTGCAGCAAGGAGTATTCACACCATTCTCATATTTGACAAGGGTCTGCATACCCAGTCAGAATGAAAATCAAGCATCAACAAAATACACCTCTGTGGCCCCAAGCAAATGGTGCTGTTGAATGAGTTATAGATATACTCAAAATAGTAATTCAGCTAGCATAAATTGAGGGTATTGAATTAAAGCAAGTCCTGTGTCAAGCCCGCCGTGCTTATCGGTTAACTCCTCACTGAACAACAGGGTAAGTCCTGCTACCTTAGCTATTTGGAGAGCCATCGAAACCAAGCTGCCACAATGGACAAAATACCTATCCTTGAGTGCTGACAAAGTTTGTGTCACTGACACTTCTAAAAAGCGCAAAAGATAGATGAATGCCAATTCATGTCAGACAGCCTAGGAGACTGTCTTCAATGAAGGTGACTTAGTCCTGGTCAAGCAGAAGCGAAAGCGTAAAATAGACACTCCATATGCTGTCGATCCTCTGAGAGTTGTGATGTGCAGAGGACACATGGTGACTGCACATTGTTCCGGACAGTCCATCACACAGGACTCATCACATTCCAAGTTCCTACCTCTGAGATCGCCAGCTTCTGCACCTACAAATGAGGCCATCCTAACAGACAGTCCAGATCAAGCATCAGAACTTATACCATCGGTGCATGAACAGAGTGTATCTCAACCACTTCATGCTACTAGATCTGGCCGACCACTGAAAGTGCCTCGATGGCTGATTGAAGCAATATAATGTAAATGTGGTTTGTACTTTTGATTTAACAAAGAGTGAGATGTAGTGTCGTCTGACTGTGTGCGACTGTGTGCTAGGACCTTTCCAGTTCTGGGCGGACCTAATTCAGGAAATGGGAGGTGTTACGGTGCGGTTATTAATGGTTATTGGTTAATCAGAGAGCAGAGTGTGATTGATTGCTGAGGAATAAAGGCGTACAATCCAGATTTCAGTGTGTAGCGTATTTATTTTGCGTGCTCTCAGGCTGAGAAGGACTGTTAAGCTCCACGAAGAAGGATAGCAGATCTTTACATAGATTGTGGTAACTTCTATTAAGTTACTGGTCACAGAAGCCACAGTCACAGACAACAGCCAACTCCTTCAGAATCCTCGCTCATGTCCTTACCTCTTAGCAATCATCTAAACCTTCTAGAACATGATATCATTATACAAGTACAGAACACCACATCACCTTCCTCTTCCAAAATTAACCACAGAAAATCAATTTAAATTCAAAAGATAAATTGAACAGTAATACTTAAGAAATGTTCGTGGTTATAATGTAGGTTAAAATATAAACAGAGATTTAATGTTTAAACTAAGCCTTGTAGCCTAAGAGGAACTTCCTTTATACATTTTTACCTTGATTAGGACAGAGACACACCTCCCACAGGATAATAATTAGCCACCTTGTTCGGATTCCAGATCTTATTATCACTAATTTTCACAGCTTTATTAATCAACGTGATAACTTTTAAAGTTTGACTGAACATGGAGATCCTACTCTCTTTCCTTGGAGATTTTATTTTAATCCAATCACCCACATGCACAATCGTTTTCTTGACTGCTTTCTTCTTATCATAAAATGCTTTCCTTCTTACCAGTTTATTTTTCATTCTCTTTCCACCCCTCCACCTTACCTGCTTGACCATCAACCTTTGCTCCTTTCTCATTCACCCATACTGGAATCACCTCACTATTGGGAATCCTTCCCTTGAACAGTTGAAAAGGTGTAACACCCAATGAAGAGGGTGGAGTGAGATGTATTCATGCACCTCCTTTCTGAACTTACCTTCCCAATTCACACCACTCACTACAGCTTGTTCCATGCTCTACTTTAACACTTTTATAAACCATTCCACAACACATTACTTTCTGAGTTGTACAATTCTGTTTTTTTGTGTTTTATGCCTCTTATTCTCAAGTACTCCTCCATAATAATGGATAAGAATTGCACTCCATTATCTGTGAGGAGTGATTAAGGAAAACACTCCCTCTCAAACAACTCTTCTAGAAAATCTATCACAACTCCTGACTCCACCGAATTCACCATTTTGTTTTCTGGCCAATGTAAGAACATGTCAATGCACACCAGGACATGCCTATCGCACATTGTGAACTTTACAGGACCAAGATTGTCAATTGCAATATCTACTCAGAAACCAGAAGCTTGTTCTCTCGAGATCATGGGTTGTGCCCTGCACTTTAACACTTTGTCACTGCGCATGCACTCTATACAGCATTTTCACAGTCGAATTCCATCCTCGCCGCAAATGTATAATTGCAGGAAGAAGGATAGCAGGTCTTCATTTGGATTCTGGTAACTTCTTTATTAAGTTACCAATCACAAAAACCCCAGCTACAGCCAACTCCTTCAGAATCCCCAGTCATGTCATTACTTCTTGGCAACCATCTAAACATGACATCATTATTAAAGTGCAGAACACTACAAGGATGCTACAGTGCTAAAGCATTGTCAGGTGTCATACACTGGCTCAGCTGTGTTGTAAGCAACCCTCCATCGTTGGTGAACACCACTCCTCCATACACGTGTCTCCCCCTCTTTGCCTCCTCTTAGGTGTCCTGCTGTGCAAGGCCCTTGCTGTCCACAGAACTGCTTCTCCTGCTTCTTTCCTCTGCCCTGGATTCCTCTTTATTCCATCCATTCTCTGATCACCTCTCCTTTTCGTCCACCTCCTCCGACTTCCGACTTCCAGGATTTTCCTTCCAATTCTATGCCCTCTTTGTGAAAGAACAAGCCCTTCTTTAATGTCACTGAGTGTCCGTAGTGCTGTCTCTACCCTTTTTCCTCCCCCTGTTTATTTATCTGTCTTTTTAGGTTTCGACTACATGTGCTTGCGCCATTCTTGTGAAATCTCTTGCAACAAAAAAACCCCCAAAGGAATCTTGAAAGGGGGTTAGAGTTCACCCATTACTTCCCATTGGTCCATGTCACTCTCATTTCCTTTTTTCCTCTCGGTCACCCCCCTGCCTCCAGCTTCCTGCTCAGCTTCACGTCCTCGTCCTTGCTGTGGAGCTTGGCCCAAGTACAGCTTTCAGCAGCCACTGTCCTACCACTGGCTGCACACTTGTAACATTGTTTATTTATTTTTTACTTTCTTGCATCTGCATTCTATTCATTGCTTGCCTATCCCCCACTACCTCACTTCTATGGCTGCGCTCCCCTTTCCTGAACATCCCTTACCAGTTTGTTGCTGGCCTGTCCCTCCCACCACCACATTCGCACCACTGTATACTTCTTCCCCAACCCATCGCTAGTTGCATCCCTCCTACCTCCTTCATTGCTTGTTTTATATGGCATAAAATTCACTGGAAGGACTTGGAGTGCTTTACATGCGCACCAGTTACATTACACAAGGACATATTAATTTTTACAGGCACAGGGATATTAAGTGATTTGCTAAGAATCACAGGATGCTGAGCCAGCACTGAGACTTGAACTTGAATTTGAAGTGCAAGATACTCCAATACACAGCCAGGGTCTCACACTCAATTACTTAATAGTGTTCTTCTGCACCTCTCAAGGAACGAGAGGCAAAGGCCACTATCTTTAATTCACCTCTGTCTATCTGGACCAGGACGAGGCCTAAACCCTTAATGCTGGCATAAGTGGATATAATTGTGTTTTCTTTAGTCAAAATGACCCAGGATCGGCAACTTGACAATGCACTCCTTGATGACATTAAAACCTTGATTACAATCCTTCAACCACATGAATCGACTTCCCTTTTTATGCAAATCCCTTAAAGGTTAAGCAATGCTAGCAAAGTTCTGGATGAATTTAGAGCAAAACTCAGCCAACCCCAGGAATGAACGTTCTCGGTCTTTATTCACAGGCTCAGGAGCCTGCACAATGTTGCCTGCCAAATCCAATTTGAGACTTATTCCCTCTCCAGGGATAGTGTGGCCCAAATATGTCACAGAAGACACTCTGACTTTACACTTTTTTTTCTTGAGCACTAACCCTGCCTCCTGGAAATGACTCAGCACTTTCCGTAGAATCATATCATGTTCTTGTATAAAATTACCATGGACCAAAGAAAGAACAGTACCTTATCCAGCCCCTCAATAACCTTCATCATGACCCTCTGGAAGCATGCCGCTGCAGAAGCAAGACCAAATGGCATGCAAATGAAACTGAACGCTCCCAGAAGAGTCAGGTAGTGAGAGGCCTGGAATCAGGATGTAGCATGATCTAATGGTATGCTGACTACAAATCTGAAAAAGTACTTAAGGTCATCACGATGTGATATGTGTTCCCATCAGTTACACGTTCTAGGACGCCCTTCTTGTCATCATTTGGGCGATTTCACAGGGAGGTATGTCCACATCGTACTTGGTACTAAACAACCTAGTGGTAACTGGAAGCAGTGCTAAACAAAAAAATAATCAGTGAGTGAAAGTGCTATAGTTTAAAAATGGATAGTGAATGCCAAAAACCTATTTTAATGAGGGGCAAACCACTTCCAAGATTAAAACCTAAAGTGCAAAGTAACAGTAGTTTGTAACAAATATCTACTGCATATGTTAAGAGGTCGACTTGTTTCTGCAGTTAATTTATCCTAATGGTATCTCCTCCTTCTTCAGGACCAACAATCAACTTTGCTAGTGCTTCAAAAGTGCGAAAGTGCATAATAACAAACAATAATGTGCATAAATGTCACCTGAATTCGTCCTCTCACTGTTCTTTTTTGAAGTTTCAATGAGGTGAGACGATCATCCACGTGCAAGGATGTATCATAATTGAAAGACACATAATAGGAAAACAGAGTAAGAAGGATAGCATTTTAATGAACGGGTTATCTCTCCTTAGTTTCATCAAAGTAAATTTACTTCAAAATTAGGATTAGAATTAAATGTTTTTGTAGACCCAACCATTTCACAATTGGAAAATCCACTCACTCACCTAGAGATTGAGGGACCGGCGCAGCTCCTCACCTGGCCACAGCTCAGGAATATGGGGCACCGCTCTATTAAAAAAACCCATAAAGGCGAAAATTAGAAACCTAAACGGCTCAGTGCCATTCCAGAATTCCGACCTTTCCAGTCATTTACCAATCCGATGATGTCATCAATAGACATCATATATCATATTATTTATGTGCATTAGTAAGAGCATTCAAAGCTCTACTCATATAACAAATACTTGAGCACTTGGTGATCTACTCGGGATTTTTCAGAGGTTTTTTTTAGAGAAAAACATCTGTCATGTTTACACCATCAAGTGCTCATTTATCATTGAGATGCAGGGAAGTCTGTATGTACAGGTGAAACTAGCTACAAAATGGGGCACCAATCGATCAAATTTCGAGCAAGATGTTATTAGAAGTAACCAGACGCGGTGTTTGATAAGTTAGATGCCCGTTTTTACAGTGGGATACAGAGAAGTTTGTGCATGTGGGGAAACCCAGCTTAAAGTGCGGTACAGGTCGGTCCGGTCATGAAAAGCGAGCCGACGTGGTACATACCTCTCCGTCGGTACTCCGGTCAAGCATCTGCGCTGATCGGGGAGGCACCGAGGAAACACCAGACGCCATATTTAACGTTAATATTTGCTCTTTGGTCGCGCCTATGCAACATTCCGCGACACCCAAGCCTATTGGTCACAGCCGACATCGTCACTATCCGGCTGCGAGTTGACTCATGGGAAATGCAGTGCTATGCGGTAAAGACGCAACAAAGATTTCTTGCGCGACTGGTCCATGATTGCATGGAAATGCACTCGGGATTGGCTCGTTTTAATAATTAAAACTGCAAAGAGGGTCGCTGACAAGATTCTCATTGAGATTCAAGTACTGGAGGGTCAAATTAAGACAAAGATCACTGGGAAATTATTCACCAAACAGCAGGATGAAAACAACAAGACCAGTAAAGAGTTTAAAGACTCTATTTTATTCGCCAAGCTTGAAAAATGTAAAAAAGATCTGGCGAAATTTGCAATGGACAAAATCTATCCGTATACGAGCGCCTCGTATGTACCGACACCGTACAACAAAAATGGACGAAGAGGTGGCTCATCATATGGTACCTCTACCTCTGAAGATACCTCCAGAGATTCCGACTCAAGTAACAGAGACAACTCTGCCAACCAACAACGTGGCAGAGGTAACAGGAGAAACTGGAGAGGGCAACATTTTGGCCAAAACCAATTCAACCCTTGGTGGCCACCCAATCCATGGATGACTGGAGGCCCTTTTCCACCACAACCTATGGGTCCGTTTGGTCCCATGCCTTTTCCTCAAAATCAGAACATGAAGCCTTTTTTAGGCTTTGGCCAAGGAAGGACAAGAGGAAGAAGATGATCCTCCAGAGGTCAAGTACAATGGACTGTCCCGCCGCAATCAATGGGACTACGGAGTGGGAAGTAACTACATCAGGACAAGGCAGGAGCGAGCACAGAGACAGTTTGATCATCAATCTGAGCTCGAGAGAACTTTCTTCCACGGAAATACAAGTGCTAAATCGAGGGCTAGGCTTTGTGCAGACAACAACTGGCAACGCTTTTCAGACACAAATCGAGTTAGCTCAACTTTTCAGGAAGATCAGGTTACACTTTTTCTTCTTGAAATCCGAAAATACTCCGACTGGAGAACAGAACACGGGATTAAGAAAACCTTCTACTTTCACACCCTTACCACATACCATACCAACTAAGGTCTTGACCTTTGAGGAAGCAGTACGTCACGACATCCAGACCCTATTCTCAGGCACCGAGAAGCCATTTATGAATTTACCAAAAAATGAACAAGAGGCTCTATCTAGACTAGCGAAAGATAACTCAGTCATTATAAAGCCCGCAGACAAAGGGGGCGCCATCGTACTCATGGACACTGGTGCTTACAGACAGGAATGTCTGAGACAACTTAATGACACTAATTCTTACAATCCATTATCTGAAGACCCCACTGAAAGACTTTCAAATAAGATTAAACAGCTTACTGAGGAGGCACTTTCAGAAGGCTGGATTACCACCAATGAGGCCAATTTTTTGTGTACTTCTAAACCGGTGATGCCATATTTTTATGTGCTCCCCAAAGTCCACAAAGAAACACGTCCTCCGCCAGGAGGCCCGATTATCTCAGGCATCGGGTCTCTTCTCGAACCTCTATCGACCTTTGTCGATATTTTTTTGCGACCACTAGTGAAATTGATGCCAACATACATCCAAGATACGAAAGATCTTTTGCGGACTCTTCCTGAAATTGAATTTGATGCCACCATGGACATACTAGTGTCCTTTGATGTAGAGTCCCTTTATACCTCGATACCACAAAATGAGACACTAGAGACTATCGAGATGCTACTACGAGAAAAGGACTGGGACTCCATCACACCAGTATCGTTCATTATGGAACTGGCAACTATAGCGATGAAAGAGAACTTTTTCCGCTTCCAAGAGACAGTGTTCCTCCAAACATCAGGGACTAGCATGGGCAGCGTTTTTGCCCCTAGTTTGGCAAACTTATATGTCCATAAGTTTAAACAGGACTGTGTATTGTCATCTACAAACCCCTATTTACAATCTATAAGGGCTTGGAAACGCTACATAGATGACATCCTGGTGGTGGAACTGAAACTGAATTGAAGTCGTTTCACCTATGGCTGAATGAACAGAACTCCTTGCGCTTCACGATTGAACATTCTAAATCGACCTTGGCATTTTTGGATCTCAGGATCAATGTAACCGCAAGGGGCTTGATATCCGTGCTATACAAGAAGCCAATGGCGCGCAACTCGCTGCTCCAATATGACAGCTGTCATCCCAAAGCGCTGCGGGATAATTTGCCCTTTGGGCAATTTTTGCGCATTCAACAAAACTGTACCACCAAAGAGAGCTTCAACAAACATGCCAATGAACTCGAAGACTGCCTCCGAGACAAGAAATACCCCAAGAAACTGATTCGAAATTCGAAGAAAAGAGCTTCGAGTAACAATCGTGAAGCTCTACTGGAACTGACTCCTCCTAAACCAAAAAACAAAAGGATAGCATTTGTCAACACTTTCAATACGAGGTCCAATGCCATCCAAAAGATTGTGCGTCAACACTGGAAGATCCTCAACACTGGCCCGGATATACTTCCTGAACCTCTTTTTGCATACAAAAGAGGGATCAGCATAAGAGATCGTCTAGTACACACCAGACCAGGACCCAAGAGTGCCCACCAAGTCGGCACTCTATGGGATCTTCCACCAGTTGCAGGACATCATCCCTGCGGGAATTGCGCGGCTTGTCCACAAACGAGTCGCTCGACTAGTATTGACATTGGAACATCTAGGCGCTGGGAACAAAAACATTTCACCAACTGTAACAGCACCAACCTTATCTATCTGATTACATGTCCTTGTCTCTTACAATATGTCGGGATGACAACGAGAAAAATAAAAATAAGGATCTCGGAACACAAAAGCACGATTAGGTGCAAAAAACAAGCAACCCGCCTCACCAATCATTTTTTAGAGGTAGGGCACAAACCAACTGACTTCACTTGGACTGTTGTGGAACAACCACGGATCCCTCCTCACATCACCGACATCTCCAAACACCTATTTAGACTGGAGCAAAAATGGGTGTACAGTTTGAACACGGACAAAAATGGTCTGAACGAAGACATTCCATGGACGACACTATAGAGACTTTGGTATAGTTGACTTCCAGTACTGTGTGTCTTATGAGATGACTGGTCTCTGAACTCGGCAGCATGTTTTCCAATCTATGCTGGGTAGACAAAATTGCTTGTGTTGCGTTTGAGAATGCATACATTAGATTTTCTATAGTGAAATTCGAGGACCTTATGGTCTTAACATCGACCTAATCTTGTGTAACTACTCCGTGTAACTAGAAACAAATCTCTAATCAGCAGGAAGATTCATTCTGCATGCACGGCTATCTACCGACATATGACCTCTTTGAATATTGGTCCGTTAGATGTGATCAATTTGCCTTCATTAAATGCTAAATAACGAATAAAGGTATCACTTTTGGTGTCAACTAGGCTCAGGCCAATAAACACGGCTCTCTGCACTGTTCTATGCGGGAATCGAACTCGCAGCTGTGTCTTTCCTTTTCACGCTGCATTTTACATCAGTGCCACATAGCAGCCGAGATTACCGTTTATTCCAGGGGTTTTGACGGTTTTTCCCCAGACCAGAATAAAGACTAAAGGAGTGTTCTTGGAAATGAATAAATACTACAACCTTTGATATCGTTCTTTATTGACTGACTGTTGCCATAAGAATGTGGTTCTCGCGTCTTTACCGCATAGCACTACATTTCCCATGAGTCAACTCGCAGCCGGATAGTGACGATGTCGGCTGTGACCAATAGGCTTGGGTGTCGCGGAATGTTGCATAGGCGTGACCAAAGTGCAAATATTAACTTTAAATATGGCGTCTGGTGTTTCCTCGGTGCCTCCCCGATCAGCGCAGATGCTTGACCGGAGTACCGACGGAGAGGTATGTACGACGTCGGCTCGCTTTTCATGACCGGACCGACCTGTACCGCACTTTAAGCTGGGTTTCCCCACATGCACAAACTTCTCTGTATCCCACTGTAAAAACGGGCATCTAACTTATCAAATGCCGTGTCTGGTTACTTCTAATAACATCTTGCTCGAAATTTGATCGATTGGTGCCCCATTTTGTAGCTAGTTTCACCTGTACATACAGACTTCCCTGCATCTCAATGATAAATGAGCACTTGATGGTGTAAACATGACAGATGTTTTTCTCTAAAAAAAAAACTCTGAAAAATCCTGAGTAGATCACCAAGTGCTCAAGTATTTGTTATATGAGTAGAGCTTTGAATGCTCTTACTAATGCACATAAATAATATGATATATGATGTCTATTGATGACATCATCGGATTGGTAAATGACTGGAAAGGTCGGAATTCTGGAATGGCATTGAGCCGTTTAGGATTCTCATTTTCGCATTTATGGTTTTTTCGAATAGAGCGGTGCCCCATATTCCTGAGCTGTGGCCAGGTGAGGAGCTGCGCCGGTCCCTCAATCTCTAGGTGAGTGAGTGGATTTTCCAATTGTGAAATGGTTGGGTCTACAAAATCATTTAATTATAATCCTAATTTTGAAGTAGATTTACTTTGATAAAACTAAGGTGAGATAACCCGTTCATTAAAATGTTATCCTTCTTTCTCTGTTTTCTTATTATGTGTCTTTCAATTATGATACATCCTTGCACGTGGATGATCGTCTCACCTCATTGAAACTTCAAAAAAGAACAGTGAGAGGACGAATTCAGGTGACATTTATGCACATTATTGTTTGTTATTATGCACTTTCGCACTTTTGAAGCAGTAGCAAAGTTGATTGTTGGTCCTGAAGAAGCAGGAGATACCATTAGGATCTATTAACTGCAGAAACATGTCGACCTCTTAACATATGCAGTAGATATTTGTTACAAACTACTGTTACTTTGCACTTTAGGTTTTAATCTTGGAAGTGGTTTGCCCCTCATTAAAATAGTTTTTTGGCATTCACTATCCATTTTTAAACTATAGTACTTTCACTCACTGACTAATTTTTTGTTTAGCACTGCTTCCAGTTACCACTAGGTTGTTTAGTACCAAGTACGATGTGGACATACCACCCTGTGAAATCGCCCAAATGATGACAAGAAGGGCGTCCCAGAACGTGTAACTGATGGGAACACATATCACATCGTGATGTCCTTAAGTACTTTTTCAGTCTAGTAGACACCTTTTGAACACAGAGACCTTATGTTTCATTAGACCCACAGGTATTATTTGTATGTATAATGTTGTTCTAAGGGGTTATAACTGTGTATTTGGTCTTTAAATAATCCCTGGGACCCTACTCCCTCCGTGTTTTGTTGTAATGCTGACTACTAATCCATAACGCTAAATACTCTACCATCATTAATCAATGCAAGAGTCTCTGAAATGTTTAGCAAAGGTTGTCTGCCAAACCAAATAAACGTGTTTAGTCTTCTCAAATCTACACACATGTGAATGTCACTCCCTCCATTTTTGGGTGGAAAACCATCAGGGCCAACCACTCAGAGCATTCCATCGCCTCAGTCACACCACTGTTTTTCATTATTGAGTTCCAGCTCAAGAGGTACCAACATCATATAGGGAACCCTCCTTACCTTAGAAACAAAAGGTGTAGCATTATTCTTTAGAATACTTTTATGCTTAAAATTCTTAAGCAAACCTAACTCATTTGCTGAAGACCTTGAAAACTCAGTATGTATTCCATCTGGGCGTGCTTCCTCACTGATTACCAACACCTCATCCTCGGCATTGGGATTTAAAGTTATTTATATGTCTTTCTGGAGTCTCCACCCCAAAATCTTATCATCTCTTTTTGACGCATACACCTTCCCCGTGGTTTCACGTTTCTCAAACTGTATCCTCATCACAAGGTACCCCAAAACATAATTTTTCTTCCCACCATATCCAACCAGATTTATGTCAGGATCCTACAAAAATATCTTTTCATCTCCAAACAACACATCCCAATTCGTATCTCCAGTTATGATATAAGGAGATTCAGAGTCTGCTAATACGGACACAGACTTACCATGAACCACATTTTGACACTCCTGCATTTCAATAGGATCAGTATCAACTGAACCATCACTCCTGACACAGTGGTGTTGTGCTCGTGGTGCATTCTCTGGTTGTCATAGTATCAGATGATGCACCACATCCACACTCCAGAATGTAAGGGAAACATCTGTTGGTGTACGGTACCTGACTGGAAAGGACGGATCTGCTTGCTTCCCAATAAACTCGTAACTTGATATGATTACCAGATTCCTCCTTCTTTACATTTTGTCGACAGAGGATGGGATTCACTTTCTATTAGCAAGCAGGAAGATCAAGAACCTACGCAAAGATTTTTTTTAAAATATCATCTTTTACTCCTTTCCTGAATTTAAACACCGGGGAACCGGAAAAAGGAACTTCGTAGTCCTGAGCTCAGGAATTCTTCTATGAACATTTGCGTACCGTGAGTACCTTTGTCATGACTCATTTGTGCTGAGTATGACATTTGAACTTCTCTTATGATCGTCTTGAGAAAATTACTCCGATTGTTTTAATTGTGTCAAGATTTCGCATGCGCACAAGTTGAATGGTACCTTCTACTACTTTAATGGAATTATTTATATTTTAATTTGTCAAGTCAAGTTAATACTTCGTTATTTATCGAAAGCAACGGCACTTCGTCATTTTCCTTAAAGTAACGGTACCTGTGCGCATTCTTTGTATTGACTGAACGTTCTGGATCGTCAGGCATGTTCTTGCTGTGATGTGCTCCGTTCTTCCTCTAAGAGTGTTGTGACGTTATCTACAGAAGCTTGAAACTACGCTGCAAAGTTCAACGCACGTCACACGTCAGCACGTCAGCACGTCAGCACGTGATCAAGGTCACGCAACGTGACTCCACTTTGTTCTGTGTCAACTTTATTCACGCTCGTCAAATTACTCACAGCTGTTCCCTGCTTCGTTTTCGAGTGATTGAAGATTCTACCTTAAGATTGAACGGAATTTTTTTTAATATTCAAGGTACTGTTTTTATCCTTCTTCAATGGTTTCAAGAAACATTTGAACTGTTCTGGAGTTAATTCAACGGTGATATGCACACCATTGTCGCATGTCCTATTGGAAGTTTCGGTGACATGCACGCCTTATGAACTTATTAATTAATTCTATTATTTTTCATTCTGTGTTCTGCTTTAACATTAACGTTTATCTTTTCAGGTTACCTTTGAATTGTTGAATTATCTAATGGCATCACAAGGAGGGTTGAATACTCCTGTGTCATTTTTACCCCGACCGGGTGAACCATCAATTAAATGGTCGGATTGAAAGGTCTACTTTTTAAATTATATAGAGGCCTTAGAAGAAGAACAGGATGATGCTTTTTCGCAAAAAAGGAAAAAGAAAATGCTTTTACACTGTCTAAGGCCAGAAGGGAATAGAATTTTTAATCAGATGGAAAAGAAGGTTAGAGCTGATGACAACACTGTGTTCCTAGACGCTCTGGAGGATTTAGATGTACATTACCATCCTCCAGTTTGTGTAGGAATAAGCAGATATGAATTTTTCAAAAGGAAACAGGGCAAGTCTGAGTCCGTTGAAGACTATGTTTCATCTTTAAAGAAGTTAGCTATTAACTGTGAGTTTAGCACTCTTCATGATAGTTTTGTGAGAGACCAATTAGTAATGCATTGCAACAATACCTCAATTCAAGAAAAGCTTTGGACTTGTGGAGATTCTCCACTTAATGAAATTTTTGCAATTGTTAGGAAGGCAGAGATGTCTAAAAGATGTGCTAAAGTTGCCCTCAAGGAGAGTGATAAAGATGATGGTCTAACTGTGAGCAAAGTGTCTCATAACTACAAAAAGAAAAGAACAACTATAAATCCTCTTTATCTTATAAAAAGAATACTAATCCTGGTCCATCTTCTAGAGATAAGAAAGAAAGCATTCCTAGTTGTTTCAGATTTGGGTTCCACGGACATTATGCTAATGATCCGAAATGCCCTGCCTTGAAATCAAAATGTAATTTTTGCAATAAAATTGGAAATTTTTCCAAAGTTTGCAAATTTAAGTCTGGGAAAGATAAGAAAGTAGTAAAATGCATTGATGACTCTAATGAACCAGATGCTGAGAACTATGATGCATCTAGTGATGATAGCATCTTTTGCATTCTTGACTTTTGGGAAGAAGATAACGCTGTTTTGAATATAAATTGCAGATCTAAAAAACCTACTTGTGACATCTTTATAGGGGGAGTTTTAATTAACATTGTACCTGATTCTGGCTCCCCTTACACGATTGTTAAAAGTGAGGTTTGGAAGAAGTTGTTTGCACATGTTTTAAAAAAGAAATTACTTCCACCTGACATTAAGCCTGTTACGTATACTGGTGAAAAGATTCCCATGGTGGGGTTTGTTGAAGAGATTTTTGAATTCGAAGGGCGGAAATGTTTGGGCAAGTTATATGTTGCTGAAGTTGGTGCATCCGTTCTTGGCTGGATCGATCAAGGTGCATTGGGTATCATGTTAAATGCAAGAAGTGATGTTCAGGTTTTAATCCTAGAAGAAGACAACAAAGAATTCTTAGACAGATTAACCTTGCAATTTCCAAAGGTTTTTTCAGGTGAAATCGGAAAATTGACTGGCTTTACTCATAAAATTATTTTAAAGGATGGTGCCAAACCAGTTTGCCATAAAGCTAGAAACATCCCTTTAAGCATCAGGAGTGATGTCATGAAGGATTTGGACATCATGGAAAAGAAGGGTGTCATTGAGCCAATAGAAAGCTGTGAATGGTTGGCACCTATGGTCGTCGCGAGGAAACCGGACGGCCGTCTCCGCTTATGCATTGATTTAAGGGACTTAAATAAAAACATTGTGATCGATAAATTTCCTCTCCCAAGGATTGATGAACTTTTAGCACAAAGCTGCGGTATTAAATGGTTCTCTTCTATAGACTTAGTATTGGCTTACCGTCAAATTCCTCTGCATGAGTCAAGCAAAAAGCTTACTGCATTCATAACTCCCTTTGGGTGTTATCAGTTCATAAGAATGCCATTTGGACTGGCATCGGCAGCGGCCGTTTTTCAACGCCTTATGCATAAATTGTTCAAAGTGTATGGGATGCGTGACTTACTTCCAGGATGATATACTGGTAATGGGCAAAGCCAGAGATGACCATGACAAAAGACTGATTTCTGTTTTAAAAATACTTGAGAGTAACAGTTTAACAGCTGAGTTAAAAAAGTGCAAATTTGGTATGAATTCCTTGACCTATTTAGGACATGAAGTGGGTGAGAAGGGCATTTTTCCAAAAAGGAAGTTGGTTGAGGCAATTGAAAATGCTCCTATTCCCTGCTCTAAAGATGATCTTAGGTCATTTCTAGGGATGGTTGAGTTTTACTCCAAATTCGTGAAAGGTTTTTCTGACAAAACTTTTAATCTTAGACAATTACTTAGATTAAGAGCAGAGTTTGTCTGGAATGATATATTACAAAATGACTTTGACAATATAAGAAAAGAAATTGTTAATGCATTTCCCCTCCAAGCATTCGACCATACTCTGCACAACATAATCACTACCGATGCCAGTGGTAAAGGATTAGGTGCTGTTTTTTCACAGTCTTGCAGGGATGGATTCGAAGCCACAATTGCTTTTGCATCCAGGTCTTTAACCACTCTTGAGGGGAAGCTCTCCGTTATTGAGAGAGAGATGCTGGCCGTTGTATGGGGTATCGGGAAGTTTAGACAGTTTGTCTGGGACACTAGAGTCACCTTGAGGACAGATCACAAACCCCTACTAAAAATTCTTACTTCAGAAGGGATGTTGAAGGCCACTCCGAGACTTGCACGAATGAGTCTTAAGTTACTAAGCTATACGTATGATGTTGAATATCTTCCTGGCAGGAAGAAAGTAGTTGCTGATTATTTAAGTCGTTCTCCTTTACCTGGTTGTGATGATTCTTATGATTCTTTTGAGTCTAATGAGGTTGCTGTTATCCATGAGGACAATGATCAGAGACTGGTAGCTATTTCTAAAAAAGACTGGGAAGTGTGCTGTAATAATGATGAGATCTTAAACTCTATGCATAACTTTGTCATTAGTGGATGGCCACATAAGTCAAATTTGAAGAAGGAGCTGAGACCATTTTGGGAAATCTGGGATGAGTTTTGTGTAGATGATGCCGACCACCTATGTAGAGGCGAGAGAGTTATTGTTCCTTGTTCTTTGAGAAGTAAAATTTTATCCATCAATCATGAAGGTCACCTGGGTGTCATGAAATTGAAATCAAGAGTAAAATTATCATATTGGTGGCCTGGATTGGATAAGGAGGTTGAGAGATTTATCCAAGAGTGTGATACTTGTGCCAATGCTGATAAGTCCTTGCGTGTGTTTAAACCTACTCTTGAATTCAGACACATTCCTATTTATCCGTGGGAGGATTTAAGTATGGATTTGTTGGGTCCAGTTGAAAATTGTGAAGGCAGTATAAAACATATCCTAGTTGTGATTGACAATTATTCCAGATGGCCTGAGGTTGAGATAACTGAGAAGTTTGATGCTAAAGTTGTTGTTGCTTTTCTTCGCAAGTTGTTTCTGCAAGAAGGTGTTCCTAGGAACATTTTAACTGATAATGGTCCACAATTAAGATCTGAGTTATTTTTGAAGTTCTTGGATAGGAACAGCATTACCCCTAAAAAGACACCTGTATACCATCCTGCCTGCAACGGCATTGTTGAGAGATTCAACAGGGTAATCATGGGGAGCATCCAAGCCTCTATTCGTGCTGATAAGGATTGGGAAAAAGAGTTACTAGAGACCATTTGTGCCTATAGAATCACCCCCACTAGTACCAATTACAGCCCTTTCAGGATCCTTAGGGGTAGGGAGCCATTTACTAAGGATAATGTTGCTTGGAATTCAAAGAAGATTTGTGGGAAATGGTCTCCTGCTTTAGTCCGTTCTAGACTAAGGAAGATTCAAGATTCACACATTAGTGATTTTGGAAGGAAAAATTTTACTAAAGAGGCTGAGCTCAAAGTTGGGGATTGGGTCAGAGTTAAACTTGACACCAAGGTTAAAAAAGGTCAAAGTAAATTTTCTAATCCTTTGCAAGTTATGGAGTTATACTCGAAGTCTGCTAAGTTAGATGACAACCAAGTTTGGCATCATAATAGGTTGGCAAAATGTAAAGGAAACTTTCTTGTCCCAAGGCTGACACCGATCCTGACTCCTCTTTTGGATGGATATGGGATGAAGTTATGCAGGGGGGTATTGCGGAGAAGGATGTTGTTAGAGCTTCTACCAATGATATATCGGTGTCGTCTCCGCAGTTGTCTGGTTCATCTCCTTCTCAGTTGCCGCCTTCTAAATTGCCCACACTGATGCATTCTTCATCTACTAGCAATCAGAATACCACACGTACTGGTAGGCAAATTAATGTCCCTGCTCGTTTTAGGAGCTATGTGATGTAACTTATTTTTGTCTTTGTTGTGTTTACTCTTCTCTCTGTTTTAATTTTGGAAGAAGGGGGAGTGTGGGTTAGGTTGGGTATTCTTACTTAGTTTGCCTTATTGCAATGTTATTTTGCGTGATTCATTGCTATGTTATTTTGCATGGTTATTCTGCATTGTTAGTTATTTTGCATTGTTATTTTGCAATTAGTTTGCAATTAGTTTGCCTTATTGCAATGTTAATTTGCATAGTTATTTATTATGAAGTTTTATACTCTTGTGTTTTTCTATCAATGCATAGGGGGAAGGTGTGGTGTTGTGCTCGTGGTGCATTCTCTGGTTGTCATAGTATCAGATGATGCACCATATCCACACTCCAGAATGTAAGGGAAACATCTGTTGGTGTACGGTACCTGACTGGAAAGGACGGACCTGCTTGCTTCCCAATAAACTCGTAACTTGATACGATTACCAGATTCCTCCTTCTTTACAGACACTTAGCACAAATTTACTCTCAACTTCATCCACTTGGTTCACATTTTGTTTGGCACACATACCTCCTGAAACACGTTCACATTGACCCTTCCTCCCAAACTTATTGCAAGTCGAAAAACTGGCAGAACAACCTTGACTATTAGATAATTGCCCCTCCCTATCACACCGAAAACACTTCGACCCCACACCTCTGGAATCATCCTTATCTCTATTATTCACATTACTTTTTACTTCATTTAAACATTTGTCTACGCAACGGTAGAATCATCCTTTATTTTCTCCTTCCTCATCTCACGCACCCAAATACTTGAATTTTCCATTGCCTCCACAATGGATGTTGCATCAGCCAAACAGGAAATCTTTGAAAGTAATTTCTCCTGGGCTTTAGGATTGTTAGAGCACCTCACTATTTTCTCCCTCACTGAAGAATCAGACAAATGATCAAATTCACATGTGCAAGTCAAATTTTTCAAACCCGCTACATAACTCCCTATCTTCGCTTGCTTACCCTGCACTCTTGTGAAAAATTTGTGTCTCGCCAACACCATATTTACACACGAGCCAAAATGTTTTTCCAGCATCATAACAGACATGTCATAGACATTATTCGGCTCACCCTCCCCATCCCCATCCCCGATTTCCAACACTTCAAGACTTTCATAAACACCTCTGCCCTCAATAGTTAGATTACGTAAAAGTATTGCTTGTTTCCTAAGCACAGAAAAGTTCTCACCCACCATCACAATGAGGTATAAATCAAAAATCAACTTCCAACATTTCCAAGGTAATACTGGGTCACCCTTGTCAGACAGGAAATGAGGAAGTTTCAAAATCCTGGACATTTTTGAAGTTGTGATAACTAATAACTAACAACTCCCCTCAATTTAGAAAAAACACACGTTTGCACAACTATATTCAATATATATGCACTCCAACATGTAGCTAATCACCATAAACAGAACAGGGGAAATGTCTCCAGGTGTGCCATTAATTGTGTGAAATTAGTAAGGAAGTCACAAATGAGAGGTAATCACCATCAAAAACCAGGGAAAATGTCTCCAGGTGTGCCAATCGTTGTGTTAAATTAATCAGGCACAATTATGAGGTGTACCTGTCACCGAAAAATTATGCCTCCAACAAGAAGAAATGTTTAACATCACATTCACAACGAGAAGGAAGGCTCCATAAAACCAGAAACCGACTCCACTGGAGATTCCACAAACACCGATGCCACAGCTACATGAGGTAGCACCTCGAAGGAGAAATGAGCTACAGATGAAAGCTGGACTGTTAACAGCTACGAGAGCTTAAGCTAGTAATACTTTCAAAATGGCTGAAAAATACAGGTAACGCCACCTTCACAGGAAATAGAGTTTGAATAGACGCGTGAAGTGTAAATATGTTGTTACCTCACAGTGAGAAGTAAAGCATCATTCAGAACGTTAGTCTGTACATTCCACACAACATGTAGCTCACCATCCGGAGTCTGACATCACCATTCTTTGTCTCACTGATTCCACAGGAGAACCATTGCTGCTGCGTTCGAAGTATGATTTATGGCAGTACAAGCTGCTGATTGCATAGAACAATGGCTGTTGTTGTTGCTGTTGATACGTATGGTAGTACACACTGGGCCAAGAGTTGAATTCCTTCAGCAGACTTACCACAGCTCCCGTACCCCGTCACTCAAGGTAATATTCAGATAGGCAAAATAAGTGCATTTAAATGACTAAATCCAATTAATGTCAGGTTTGATGGATAAGCTCTTCGCCAGTAATAAGTTCCAGAGAACAGGTTCAATTTGCTAGAGGTTTTTGTTCTTCTCAAGTTCTCTACATCAAACCTTGGGCAGCAGTCCACAGCAATCTCCCCAACAGCCGTTCCCCTTAAACAACATTCTTTGTGACACCCTCAACCTTCCAGTTCCCCTCATATGACATGGTCAATCTTCCACAAGAACTGGCTAGAATATAGCACAATGTAGGATCAAATAGAAGAATACAAATATAGAAATATGCTGTCATGTGGTTTGTTAAATGGGGTAACCAACACTAAAATCCTTCCCTAGAAAGGTAAGCTGTGAGATTTCATGTACCAAAATACCTGATATAGGATGTAACACATGATATGAAAGAAATACACCCATAAAGGCCTATTAGCTTTAACATATGTTTTGTATAGTAAATAAACCAGTCTTCTGCTTTTGTCATAACATCTCATGATAAACAGATCACACCTATGGCACCTGAAATACATGTTCCTACTGAGCCAATCAGCCATATAGCTGATATGATTGGCTTGTCACCATAACTACCTCAAATCTACTGTATTGAGATATGCTTTCTCACAAGACAACCCTCAGGAATAAAATAAAGAAAGAGTACAAAATTACAGTTGACAAAATGTCCCTCCTAAGAGGGCCTAAAATGATTCATAGTGCAAATCTTCTATACACACAGTTTGTCAGAAGGGATAACCAACACCAAAATCTTTGCCTACGATGGTGATCTGTGGGGTGTCATGTAACAGAATTCCTAACTGTTGGCTTTAATACATAGTAATGCCAGCATACCTTTAAATTCATATTCACATTAACATATACTAATACCAATCAAAATAGCAGGTCTACTGGCTTTATCATAACTTTTCCTGTGAAACAATAAAGTCTATAACCTTTATTATTAGCTTTTTACCATAACCAACACGGCCCTAATGTGTATGTGCATAAGCATTGCCACAAGGCAGCTATCCGGTATACCATAAAAAAATTACAAATATGTACAAACTTACAGTTGTCAAAACAATAAAACGTCTCTCCTAATGGAGCCTAAAAATGATTACCATAATATAAATCTTCTGTCCCCATGGCTTGTTCAGGTGGGTAACCAAAACCCTTCTTTACAACTATAATCTGCAAGATTTCATGTAAAAAAATACCTGCCTTCAGGCTTTAGAACAATCCACCCTTAAAACAAAATATTGTTTTTAACACATGCACGTCACAGTAAGAAAATCAAGCCTACTTGCTTTTCATAACCTTTCGTTATAAACAGATCACACCTAAGGAACCTGACATTACTTTTACAAGTGAACCGATAAGGCCTATAGCCTTTACTAATGGCTTGAAACTATAATCAACATCAGATCTACTGAATGCACTTATACCGGCATCCATCATGCATGTAACTGTAAACGCTCAAATATGTACACTATTACAGTTGGTAAAATATTATACAACCGGTCTCAATGGGGTCTAACTTGAATCATCACAATGAAAGCTGCCAGGGTTTGTTAGTGTGGGAGGCCAACACCAAAAACTTGGCTACAATGGTCATCTGTAAGATAACATGTAGCAAAATAACCTGTTACAGTTGAAAGAAAGATACATAGTCCAGAGATGTATATTAGGATCACAGCTTTATTTTTCAGGTAGAATCCAAGTTATGCCTCATACTATGCCACATACAATGCCCTACCAGGAGCAGCCTCCTTGCCGCTTAGCCCTTCCACACCAACTGATTCCTTCTTTCACTCAAACACTCTCAACATTCTGATGACATCACATAGACTGAGCAGCAAGGGAAAGAGCAACAACAGAGAGGATGCATTAATCACTTACTGGATTACAACACATCCCCCTCATCAGAATTGTAAAAATACAAGCACGCGAGATCATTGTACATACATGCAATATGACTAGTTATAAACATAAATAAAATGTACGGAGGTGGACATACGCACATACAAAAAGTCAACGAGCTTCAAGAATAACACAAAGCTTTAAGACGTAACACTATCAAGGTAATTTTACAACCCCTAACCACAGGGTGATACAAATACCTCAACAAAAAACAAGAGTAAATCCAAAGAAGCTAACAAAACATTCTCTTCTTCCCAAACAAGGGTAAATCCAGAGAAGCTAAAGAACATTCTCTTCTTCCAAAACAAAGGTAAATCCAGAGAAGCTAAAGAGCATTCTCATCTTTCCAGAACAAGGGTAAACACAGAGAAGCTAAAAAGGAATTAGTCTTCTCATGTGCGCACCCGTAACGCACAGTCCAAACACCTCTCACGAGACAACCACTCACAGCGTACATCCAATACAAGTAAGTCAGAAAAGCTACACAAAAGGTAGACCTCTCATGTGCGCACCCGTAACACACAGTCCAACACCTCACACGAGGTAACAACCAAACATAGGATATAACCAAAACAGGTAAGTTTGAGAAGCTTCAGAAGAAGGAGTCTTCTAATGTACGCACTCCTAACGCACAGTCCAACACCTCACACGAGGTAACGACCAATTCAGAGTGTATAACCAAAACGTACTCAAAGGCGTACACTAACAGGACCAGAGACACTACCTCTCTCTATCTCTATTCATACAGATGCAAAACAATGACACTGCACTCACTCACCCCCTCTCATACAAATATTGAAACAGGTAACAGTAATTGGTACAATCATCGCATAAGAAGCACACATGTCGGAAAGACACAATTAAAACATTTGAGTACAAATGACAACATTATGAAAAATTCACAGTCCCAAGAAAATAAAATGCTAAAATAAAGAAGGTAGTCACCGTTGTCAGTAAACAGCTAAAGTCTGGAACATGTAAGCTACAACCAGGAAAAACAGTACCTTGTAGGAGGATCAAGCAACAATAGTTCAGTAGAAAATCGTGACTGTCAGAACGTCTTCAATTTCTTCTTTTGAGTTAACTGGATCACCAAATGTCTACGAGGTATGGAGGCGGTCGGCGGACATCAGAAAACGCCTCAAGATGTGAACCGGAATACAACTGAAATACAGAGATCCTCGAAGTGTTTGGTTGGCAAAAACGTGGTTGGCAAAACGAAGCGTGCATCAGGCAATAGCGAAAGGAAAAGATGAATGCCAGCCACAAGATGGCGGCACATTTTCAGCGTTGTGCCGGGTGGCTCACGGCACTCTGAAACAGCTGGGTGTCTCTCAACAGGAGCAACAGGAAAGGAGGAAGAACGTAATGGGGGGGGGGGCACATCGCACAACCATTTGAGGTAAATGGCACGTGCTAGATGTGTAATTCAAACTGATATGCGGCGATTTATGTTTCAATGGCGCAGCAACAAAGTCTTTTTTAGGAAAGTGCCAAAAACAATGAAAGTAGTGCCACAGCAAAACCTTAGATGATCAAAACAGTGCCGATGCTGCACAGTACAAAACACTGCCGAAGAGTGCTCAAAGGGCACAAGACTGGGAAACACAACAAAACTCGAAAATTCAAAGGCACGTAGCAGAACCCTTAACTGGCAAAGGATGTAGCCAGAAGACAAAATAGGGGCACAGAAGGTTAGGACAAGAAAGACAAACACTCCTTCAAGGCAGAAAGACAGGGAGGGAGTATAATAGGCAATAGGCAGGACAGCAGGCCGTGGGCAGCAGGTAGCGAGCAGGCAGGCAGGAACTGGCAGACAGAAGGCTGTCAGAACAAGACACAAGAAGCAGACAAGCGGGCAAGAACTGGCAATCAAGAGGGAGACAGCAAGCAAGTGGATAAGAGTAGCAAATGTCCCAAGGAGCAGGAGGGTACACTTCCTCCAAGATAGGCAAGCAGTGGACAGCAGGCAGGCAGATAGGAACTGGCACTTTGGTTCATTGGTAAAATGTTCCCAAAATCCAACAGGTAGCAGGAACCAACACAAATCCAAATGTACAGTACACTCAAGTACAAGCATTTAATGTCCAGGTCACAGATGATGTTCTCTGTCAAAATGTTACAAGACAGGAACAGTTCAGCAAAGACAGGCAGGCTTAAAGACAACAAAGGAAAGTCTAAGACAAACTAGCACTTACTGGTTGGGCGACGGATGAAATGGTCACTGGTGGGGCATTATGGGTGCCAGGTTTGTTCAAATCCCCAGGTTGTAGTTTCTTCAGTTTTAAAAGTCCAATCTCCATTGAAGTAGCATTCAGGTTCTTTAAAATCGTCGCCAGTGTAACAGTTGAAAGAGGTATAAGAAGTCCAGAGATGTATATTAGGATCACGTCTTTTTTCTTCAGGTAGGATCCTACTTATGCCTCATACTATGTCCCGCCAGGAGCAGACTCCTTGCTGTTCAACCCTTCCACACCAACTGATTCCTTCTTCCACTTAAACACACTCAACATTCTGATGACATCACATAGACTGAGCAGCAAGGCAAAGGGCAACAACAGAGAGGATGCATTATTCTCTTACTAGATTATAACACATCCCCCCTCATTAAAATTGTAAAAATACTAGCATGCAAGACCATAGCACATACATGCAATATGACTGACAATAAAAGAATGTGTGTAGGTGGACATACACACCTACGAATCGTCAACAAGCTTCAAAAATAACATGACACTTCAAGAATAACATCAATCTTCATGAGCATCGTCAAACACCACATCCCATCCCATCTAGAAAAGATGAGAGAAACGCAAAAGTGTTGTGTTCTTCAAATCGCACGCCCAACACTGGAAGGCATACACTCTAAGGGTAATTATGTAACCCCTAAACACAGGGTGATACACATACCATAAGCTAAAGAACATTCTCTTCTTCCCAAACAAGGGTAAATCCAGAGACGCTAAAGAGCATTCTCATCTTCCCAAAGCAAGGGTAAATCCAGACTGAGCAGCAGGAGAACGTGCAACTACAGAGAGGATGCATTAATCACTTACTAGATTACAACATACCCCTCTACTGCTTGTACCATAGTGTGCTAAACAAATCACTGTTAGGGATCTATACGTTTTTAGAAATGTGTTTCACGACAAATATGCCTGTGCCTTAACATTTCATAATATACAGAGCAGATCTATGGTATCTGGTATTACTTTTCCCAGTCCACTAATCAAATGAGACTCCATGTAACAAAATACCTATTTGTAGGCATAAATACAGATTCATAACAATACACCCTTACATGCATAACCACTTTAATGTATGCTTTTAGCAATACATAAATCAGGCCTATGTCCTTTATTGTAACTCCACATAACAAACAATCTGGCCTATACCAGTTATGAGTGGTTTGTCATCATAACCAATTCAGACCTCCTGTGTTGTGCATAAACTGTTCCACCGAGCCACATAAGGTAAACTCTATTAAAAGTATAAGTATATTCAAAATTATAGTTATCAAAACAAATGTAAAATCCCTCAAAGAGAGCCTCATAAGGATTATAGTAGTGCATGTCTTTTAACCGCACAGTTTGTTTGAGGGGCGAGAGGGGTAACCAACATCAAACTCTTGACGTCTAAATTAATCCGTCAGATTCCATGTAGCAAAATACCTGCCTGAGGGCTTCAGCACAGCATTATAACAATCCATCTTTAAAAACGTATTGCCTTGTAAGTCACGCCTATTGGCTTTGCCACAATATTTCATCCTCTCAATGGGGCCTAACGAGAATCATCACAGTGAAAACTCACAAGGGTTTCAGAGTGAGTGGTCAGCATAAACAAGTTTCCATGATAATCTGTGAGACTACATGTAACAAAATACCTCTCTATAGCCTCTGACACAATGTGATAACAACCCACCATTAAAGTCCTACTGGCATTACCATACGCTTTTCACAATAAATAAGCTAGACATACTGCCTCAATCATAACTTTTCATAATAAGCAGATCAGACCAATCTCATCAAACACAACTTTTCCCAGTGCACCAATAAGGCCTATTACTTGCCACCATAACTAACTCAGGCCTATTGTTTAAGTGTAAGCTTTCCAATAAGGAAACCATCAAGCACACAGTCATAAAATTACACAGGCATACACAACTACAGTTGGCAAAGTGAAATACTATTGCTCCTTCGAGGGCCTAACAAGGATTCTCACAGAGCAAATCTTCTATATCCACGGTTTGTCACACAGCATAACCAAACCCAAACCCTTACCTACTACAGAAATCTGTGAGCGAAGACAGTCTGAGGATCTTGGGTAGGGCAGACACTGGCTGCATCTTGATCAGCGCATTCACCTGACTTAGTTTTGCAGCACAACAGCTCTGGTGCAGGTACAGTCCCAGCTGCTGTGGCTTCCCCAGACAGCAGTATGATGCAGACACCACCCAGACCTGCATAGACACAGGTGTGGCCCCAATCAGACCGATAAGAGGATCACAACAGTCATGCCATTAACCAGTCCAAGAGCAGTTGCAGCCTCAATCAGGCTGATGTGATGATCCTGGCAGATGTAGTCCCAGCTCTGGGAGAATGATTGTCAGGCAGACGAAATGCTGCCTTGACGAGTAGACACTCCATGGTCATGAAAGACATGGAACTAAGACCAAGTGGGGTGTTTTGAGTCCCATATTTAGACATTTGTTTCCAAACAGAGACCCACAGTCTCTAACTGTGACACCAGTTATGCGTGGCTCTTCATTCAAATATCCTCTTTAGGCTGCCCTCGTGACATAGCCTTTGTGTCAGGTGATGCTTCTCATAGCAGACAGCACAGGAGCCATCTCCAAACTGGAGCACCCAAAACACAGACACAGGTGTGAGGTTTCTGCACTTAGCTGTTCTCAGCCCAACACAAGTAGTATTAAGACACACAAAAGGGCAGAACTGAACTAGAAACTTTCTCTCCTCACACAACAGAACTGCTGTCCAATCCCTCACCCCTATCAGTGGCCAAATGACAATACTCAGGATTGCTAATCAGCAGCCCCTTGCTACAAAATGCCTCATGTATTTTCTAACAGTAGCCCTGTCTCCATTCTCCACTCTTTGGTGTCTGGTTCTCCTCCCTTCAGTCCCAAGAATACAGAGAATACACTTCCACTGTCTGGAGGAATAGTCTTCATTCTCCATCTTGTGCTATGTCTGGGCTAGTCAAAATGGATCACACAGGCCCCAGGACTTACACTCACACAGACTTAACATGTGCTACACTCAATACATACGCACATGCACTCCCCAAACATATGGGATGCCAGTGCAAGGTTCTGGTCATGCACATAACACAAGAATTTTACATGAGTAAGGCAAAAAGGCTTCACTACCAGGAACCCAGGTTAAACATTTGGACCACTCTATTAATCCTTCCAAAACATGATGTGCTCTCACCACTGCTTTTTTACGTTATACCTAAGACAGGAACAGTAGGGGGCAGATTTACAAGCCCCTTGCGCCTCATTTACACCACCGTTGTGTTACTTTTGTGACGCAACGACGGCGCAAATCCTGTGCCATGGTGCGGGGTACTTACAACGTGACGCATCTGAGAGATGCGTCACGTTGTAAAGGCCTGCGCTAT
Organism: Lissotriton helveticus; assembly: GCF_964261635.1. Classification (NCBI taxonomy): domain Eukaryota; kingdom Metazoa; phylum Chordata; class Amphibia; order Caudata; family Salamandridae; genus Lissotriton; species Lissotriton helveticus. The sequence goes on from NC_136061.1 coordinate 1,308,438,378, forward strand.
ATGTAGGCGTTCCTGCACAAGGTGGGGCGTTCCGGCGCAGGAACGCCTCCTAAAAGTGGCTGAGTGAAATCTACAAGATTTCACTCAGTCCCTTTTAGGCCCATGCTGCGTCAAAACCCTGCGCCTGCCTGAAGCAGGCGTAAGGATTGACGCAGCATTAACTAGATAGGGCCCCCAGAGCATTGCTGGAGCTGTGTCGCGCTTGCGACGCAACTCCAGCAATGCGCCACTTTTACTGCACAGATGCGTCACGCATCTGTGCCATTTTTGCCCCTTGGTGCGCCGCATTGTAAATGCGGCGCATCCATGATGGCGGAGCCCTGATTCCCAATAACTGGCACATCCCTGCTGATATGCAGGGATGCGCCAGCTATAGTAAATATGCCCCTAGGTCTTTACCACAGTGAAGGGACACTTGGTGAGCCTAGGACTCGACATGCATTTTTAAGTCACCACAAGAATGCAGACACAGGATATACTACTCTTCAACATTCAGCGCACAGGCAGATTGTTCCTCTCCTACCTCTTGCTTGCACATGAAATACATATGACTGTACTACCTGCTTCCAGCACTTGCAGAGCATTTCTGCACCAAGACCCACTCCCAGTACAATACAGAAGAGAAACTCATCTGGAAAAGAGGGGCTGTGGTAGATATTAATAGTTTCACATTATAAACATCTCCCTGCTAGTGCGAATGAATATCATTAGTGCAAACTGTTAAAGTACATTAGGAAATTACAGATTGCTAACCATTCCTCTTTGGCACTTCAATTTGTACACAGATATAGATACAAAGTCTTGGTTTGGAACTAGGGCGCATATCTACAAGCGGCAGTGATAATTATCGGTGGCCGCCTATAGCGTGCAAAATCCTAACGCCGGGTTCTATCGCCCGGTCAGCGCAATATTTACAACGTGCATCACCGAGGCGATAGAAATCCCGGAAAAAGCGGCGATAAGCATAAAATATCGCAGGAATACCAGCGATATGACACACAATCAGAAGAAACCTTGTAAATAGGGAGAGGTGGATCTAGCATTATGATCCACCTCCCATTCAAAATATTGCTAAGTCGTGTCATTATCAGGCGTAAGGAACCTGCGATAATGCCTGATAGCGCCAGTTTAAATATCGCTAGGCCGGATAGCGATTTCCTTGCTGATAGGGAGAACCTCTTGTCAGCAAATATTTTCACTGTATTTCGTGTGTCTTTCACACGGGAACGCCTACCTCGCATCTCATTAGCAATGCGAGGCGAGGCGAAAGGATAATGGGGTATATTACCAAGCAATAGCGATAATTATCGCTATTGCTTGGTTAGAGATAAAAATTTACCGCAAAGCTGCGGCGATTTTTATTGCAAATAAACCTTGGTATTACCAAGGTTTATCGCAAATGCGATAAAAATCGCCGCAAAGCATGAATATCGCTGAAAAGTCAGCGATATTCATGCATTATCGAGCTAATGCTCTTAGCCATGTTATCCACCTCCCATTGGATAACATGGCTAAGAACTGCTCAAGGCAGGTGTTAGCTTTTGGATCTCCATAAGTTGGTAATAGGAGATAGCGATGTTAGCGACTGTTTCCAGTCGCTAACATCTTGGCACGCCCACTTTGCATGTCATTAGTGATAAATATCACTGACATGCAAAGTGGGGCCCAAGATGGTCGCTATCTCCTACTAGCTGTCGCTAACTGGTGTTAGCGACAGCTAGGTAATAGGGAGATAATTTTATCTCCGCTTTCTTGGCTTTTAATGCCAAAAAAGCGGAGATAAACCCCCTTGATTATATGCCCCAATGTGCCCTACAGCATGGATTCACGCGTTAGCATGTCCATGCTGATAGGGGGTTAAAATTATCGCCGCTTTTTGCCCGAAAACAGACGCAATAGCGGCGATAATTTTAACTCCGGCCTTTGATGTTATGCCCCCTAGATATTTATCACACTGGAGTTGCAAGAAAAATATTATACAAAACAGTATAGAGACAAATGTCCACACAATATAATCTTCATCACAATCATAGATTCATTCAAGCTAATCATAATGTTTAGGTTCAGGGCGGGCTCGTTGGAATTCTCAAGACTGCTGTAAATGCTTTGGAACCCACATGTAGCCAAAAAGAATGTCTCACATGAGAAGTGAGTTATTGCATCAAATTTGCATCAAATTTAGTTTGAAAAAGTGTTGGAAGATAAATACAAGTGGCACATTGGTATTTGGGTTTTACACCACAAATGACATACTTGTTGTATATATCTTCAACTAGAAAACATCTTTCATCAGAAGGCGCAAAAGGGAACAGCAACTTAAATGAAGGTAGTGAGAGAAGTTATTACCATGTACTATAAGGACTATAGTACACCCTTCCTCACATCAGAGAATTTGTGCAGGTCACTTTGGATTGCCATAATCTTTAAGGAAACCCAGCCTTTTACGTCATTGCGCTATTCGGTCACAAACTCTTCGGTGCATTGAAAAATCTATATTATGTATTATAATGGGTACAATATTCCACTTATTATCAGTGCCTTGCTGGTTCCTGCTGTGGCAGATGGTGCCCAAAAGCCTCATTATACCTCCTTCCCCATGTACCACGAAACAAGCAATTGCTCACCCCTAGGCAGCATAATGTTTTATCGTTTAAGAGCTCTTTTTTTCCACAAAGAACATTGGCATATAGGCCATCTTCTTGCAGCCACTTGTAGTGGCAGCATAAAGCATCTGCTTTAAGGTGGCATGAGGTCTACCTCTGGGGACTAGCGATTTAGAAGCTGTTTCCTATGAATTCTGAGGAAGTCAGTGGGCAGCTATTTATGCCCGTGGGTCATTTGAGAATGCCATGGCAACCTCAGACATCCTGATGCAAGGTTTCAAAGACAGTGTCGTCCAGCAATTTGCACTGAGGATATTCAAATGTTAATGGGAGTGTTACCCCCATCGGTGTCAGTCAGCAGTAGAAATAGTGGATCGGGGTAAGGTGATCACGAAGAAGGGGATCCCCACAGCTTCTTCCTAAAGTAGTAGTATTACATGTATTGATCAGATCTGTGTTACAGTGGATACCCATATCCTTAGTGTGGAGCAAAAGAGGTGGGTGTTCTAGTCTTTTCCTTTTTGTGTTTCTTTGCTTTAAGCCCGGCAACGTTGTGTCTAAAATGATTGAGGTTTCAGTAATAGCCAACAAACTTCTTGGAGTGTGGGGTTGAAGCAGTTGAACTTTCTCTCTCCCTTGATCCTTTTTGCTTCTATGTGAAACACACTCTTCAGAGGTAGGATGTGGAGGTTGGGGGTGGCAGGAAGCAGCACTACATTGCCACTGTGTGTGTGTTACATCACCAGGGCATGCATTTGAGGCTTGTGACACGGTGCTGTATGTCTTCTTAGCAATGTAGATCTTGAAATTGGGTCAAGTGTTGACTTAGAATCAAAGGGAATTGGTGCTGTTGCTTAGAGTATGGGGTCTGTTAACGATTTTCTTTTCCCCGCCAGTCATTTCTCCACCTGCCCCACACTTCAGAATTATATACCATGGTACAGAGCGGGGGGAACAAAAAAGGGTGGTGAGGTATGAGTTGGAATTGATGTAAAAAAGGATAGAAAAGGAAACACAACACAACTTGGAGGCAGGCCGCATAAAGAAACACATTCGCATCACAACCCACCCCCACCCAAAAAAAAGAGTGAGAGTGATGTAAAAAGCAGCATAAGACCAAAAGGTATGAGGAGGGAAGTGGAAGATGTTAAAGGTGAATCTATTTGGTTCATCGTACTTATGGTGGTTCATTGCCTGCCAAGGTGAGCTACTTCCAGGATGCTCAAGTTTGTTCAGCTTTTACACTTAGCCTCGAATGATGGCGTGCAGGACCTTTTTGGTGAACAATGTCTCGCCCACAAGTGATCTTCAAGTAGTAACATGTATTATCTGCATACTGCTAATCTCCGTGTTCTTCTGAGCCAGTACAACACCAAAGGGTTCTTTCTACATCTACACTTAAGGTGGCTGGTAATAGGATGAAGCCTTGTTCATGGCAAAGGAGTTAGTGTGGATCAACTGGTATTTGTTAGTGGGGAAGGGAAGCCCTTGAGGTGCCTGTGTGCAGGCTGGGGTGTTAAGCATACATTTAGCTGCCATAAATTCAGGATGACCTGCATGAATCACCTTAATATTAAAGAGTAAGGCTTTAAACAACATTCTATTGTAATCAAAACAGTGCACCTTTTTGGAGGACACGGGTTGTGCCCATGACTGTTGGCTGAAGGTGGGTTTCTATTTGTCCAAGCAGTTCTAGTGACATGAATCTTAGTCTTGGTCAGATTCAGCTTCAGGAAATGAGGAGACATCCATTAACGTATCATGGCCAAGGACTGCAACACAGGATATAGGGTGCCCGCTCCAGAGAGTGTCTCTTGGCCCTTTCCATGCTCAAGTAGCCACATTCATGTCTGTTCCCCCTCTAATACTTAGTCAGGTACACATTTGTGGTCATCCTACAAATTGGGAGAGGAGACACGTTCTGGTGCAACCTAATTGGTTGTTTCCAGTGTGCGATGCTAATTTGGGACCGTCTCTGTTTAATAGAAACATTAATGCTTCTTATACATTGATTTGAATGCGTCAGCAAGTTTAAAGTAATTCGGATACCACAAAAGTACTTGAAAACCAAAAAGATGAGGCAAGAAACGACAAACTCAAGGGTCCAATTTTCAGTAGAAGAAAACATTCGGCCTTGTCTACATAATACTCACAGGGAACACAATCCACCCTTTTAATAAGGTATTTCACCCAAGAACCCTAATCTAATTAGGCATGCCAACACAAATGTTCTACAATAAATGCCCAGTTTTTAGTTTCATTGAATTCAAGTAAAAGCTCCCAAGTATGTCATCCACAAATGTGTTTTCTGGAAAGTTAGACCAAATGATTTATTTAAAATATGTGTGTGTGGGGGTGGAGCCAGATGTGCTCAAAAGCAGATTGTCCTCATGGAGCCCGAGCTAAGCCTTCTCTCTTGGGGTTCCACTCCGCATTTATGCTTGGAGTCATCACCAGAACGCAGATGACCTTCAGTTCTTGCCCCAGGATCCCGGGATTCCTCTGTCTGCAGATCTGGGTGACATGGTCTCAGGAGTGTGCAGAAAGTTTGATCACCTGGGAATGCCTGAGGATAACGTTGGCGCCGGCCCAAGAAGCAGGCAAAAAGAGAAAGGCGCTGTCTTCAATACTGCTGGAGTACCAGGAGTGACGTCTCTGGACTGGGGAGCTGAACGTACAGAACTGGGTTGGGGAGGGCAGTTGCTGGAGTTGGCCCTAAATAACACAACGTGGAAAGGAAACAGTGGCAAGAAAGAGGAGCAGATGGAAGCTGACAAGTCCAGAGCGCTTGAGGCATGGGTCTGGAGCGGCCCAGACATGTCTGAGAATGATTGCAAGTGCACCGGGCCTAGAGGTGAAACACACCGGAACAAGCAATGGTAATACCAATAGGTATGGCTTATGAATGAACTGTCAAACTAGACCTAAAATCTGTGTATGTTAGTGGCTGTTTCCTCCTATCTTTGCAGCTGCTAGACAAAACCGCTATCAATTAGCTAGCTATCCAATACACTTTAATGGCGTTAAAATGACATGTGTGCTCCAATAAAAGTTGAAGCTCAGGCAGCTGAAAAAATAAACAAAATGATCACAGCTGTGCGGATGGTTAGCCCTTTTTAGGTCTCGCCTAGCATTGCACTGCATGCGCTGCTCGCTCGGAGAGACATATAGTTAGAGAGGATATTTCAGAAGGGGGTTCGAACCCCGCCTCTCATTTTCATTGGCAGGCATCACCGTGTATGCTAAACTGTGGCCTGCCAGTGAAAATTAGTTTTTTTTGTTACCGCCCTTTCCCCTTTTCGTCTGTCCCATCAGGACAGGATCGTCTGCTTTGCAGCTGTCGCAAAGCAATTTCTTATCTTTAGGGGGACATCTGTTTTCACTCAGCCCCGTGTTTATTTTTGGGCGCACTTTCTTATCTGCATGTTCATGATGTACTGTCACAGAAGAATAATAGCCAATTGTAATGTGCCGGATGATTGTGTATTGGATTGTTGTAATACGAACCATTTTAATCCCGTTTAAAAAATAAATTTCTGATCCTCGCCTGAAATTGCCCTGGAGATGGTCACGGGCTGCCTCAGGAGAGTTTGTGTGCATTCGGTGACTCCCAGCATTTACAACACGGGAAACAAGCTGTGTTTCATTTACAGGAACCGGGAGTCATATCACACGCGTCAGCTGGATGACAAGGAGCTGCCCCAAATGCACTGTGTCATGGAGAACAAGATAGCGCCTCGTCCGGACTTGGAAACCGTTATTCGCTTCCAAAGAGGGAGTCATATCACACGCGTCAGCTGGATGACAAGGAGCTGCCCCAAATGCACTGTGTCCTGAAGAACAAGATAGCTCATCGTCCAGACTCTGAAACCGTTATTCGCTTCCAAAGAGAAAACAACTCTGCCTCAGAACACCTGTGAGTGACAAAATTAACTACCCCTGTGAGATGCTTTCAGTGGTCACTTCCAAATGCCCATTCTTCAGTGAGAATAAAAAATGCGCGCACACATTCTCTGCTAATCGGAATATCATCTGAGTGGATGGACTCTTGTCAGGTACCACAGCCCACCCTGTTGGTTTTTAAAAGAATGAAAGTCAATGCTTTGCCAAACAGAAGTGCTCGAAAGGCAGGCAGTGTATCATGGTTTCATTGTTCAGTGTCAGAAAAACAAACAAACTGCAAAATGCTGCAAAATGTGAAGTTATCAGCATTACTACATTATATTTTCTACTGTGTAAATAGCTTTGTAACGCTTTATGCAGGAAGGGTTGTTCACCTAGGTCTATCTAAAAGCAGTGGGTTCTAAACGAATCACACACCCATTAATGTATAGCGTCTTAAAGTCTCCCAGGTACTTTGCAGCGCTTACTACAGCTCCCAATAAATACATCAACACCAGAAACAAATACTTACATGAGTACAGCTTAATAAACTCGTCCTCTTTGACGCGTGTACTGTTCTCATGGTTGGCATGGTGAGGGGTGTCATAGGTGACAAAAAATAGCTGACAAAATTATAAGGATGACCTGGAAGGTGATGGCCAGGAAATAGAACTTAAACCTCATGTTAGTGGCAAAGGGCGGAGCCATGCTGCACTCCTGGGCTGTGGAGGGCTATGACAGCCTAAGTGACATAGCAAAAAAGTTACACCCACCGAAGGAGGAGGGTAGAGAGACAGTCAATTCCGAAAACTGTACGTATAGTGCTGTGTGCTGCATAGCTAAATACATATAAGGTCCCAAAGGCGAGACCGATTGCATTCCAAATGCTTGTTTGAGGAAGCACACAACTGCATACTAATCAAAACATGTACTTCTGGCTCCTAACATGTGGGCAGAGCCAAAGTATCTTTCCTGGTATTTCTCACATAATTGTCTGGTGACAGCTGAGCTGTCAAGCCAGACCATAAAAAAGTGAGTGGAGATACCAGTCCGTCTATGAACATGCTTCCCACAGAAGACAAGACAAAGCACGGCAAAGGTAAGAGCTACAAAAATAATTTTATAATACTTACCTTATCATGACAGCACTTCTAGACCTCCAACAGAGGGCAAAAAACATGACAGGATGGTAACTTCAAAGGAGCATTCACTGGTGTCTAAGGAGCAAAGAATGAGAAAGACAGAGGAGGAGGTGCACAAAATAACTGCACTAGTATGATCATTTTCAGGTAGTGAGGTAGAAAAGGGGTTCAATGTTATATTTAATAAATGTTCATAATAATATTCCCAATACTAAATTTCCTATTTTATTTGATTTTATCACTTCCTTACAAAATATAGTTAGTGAGAGCAATCAACTGGCAGTTTTTTTTAGGAGGTGATTTTATTGCTAGGCTTACTCCACAGGCCAACTTTTCGGGCACGCTTAGCATAGTCACTGTAAATAACTGCACTAATACCTAGAATAGTACTGACACCAGAGGTTCAGAGTAGTTGGCTATCTTGCGGCCTATGACCTGGATAATATCATGGATATTGCTGTTCAAAGTGAGGCATCTTTACCCACTCATAGGGTCGAGGCTGTGCATCCACAATTGATTATTTCATAACATCATCCAATTCGGAGAAAAAACTGCTGTATTTCAAAGTTGTTTCATCAAATATGGAGATCATTACCCTATTGGGGATGCATTAACGGTGTTCCCCAGGCCTAATTATAGAGGGGAATGTGGAGCGAGAAATCATGAGCCGTCTACTGACGGCTTAAGACTTAAATGGAGAGAAGGTGCTCCCACCATCCCTTTTCACAACGTGATCAAGGAAAATGTAGACCTGGTCATGGGTTGTCTAGCTGAGAACAAAATTGCTTACCCAACGGATGTGGCATTTATTAGGCTCTATTCTCAATGCTCGGTTGCCAACCGCCAACTACGCATGGCCCTTACGGCCATCCCTAGGAACCCCCTAGAGGTTGTCCTTTTAAATAAGAAATATATAGAGGTCACCACAGCAAGGAAATAGTAAGTACTGGCTCAACAGTGGAGATCATTCATTTTGGTGGCAAATAAAAAGAACAGTAAACTTTTTTCTACGGCTGTGAAAGACATGCAACAAATGAATCAGGCATCAACTCCTTATTGCTGTAATATCACAAGTGAGGCTTGGGAGGCACACTTCACTAAATCTATGCTGCCATTTCAGCAGAAAGCCGACTCCCTCAGGCTTCTGCCCATAAGGCTGTGCACCTGACCTTGGTGAGGTTGAAAATGCTATAAGCCAGAGTATTGGGGCAAGGCCCCTGGCCCAGACAAAGTACCAATAGATCTTATTAAGCATAACCCTGAATTCTGGGCACCGTTATAACTGACCGTTTTCAACAGGCTGCCTGATTCTCCTTTACCTAGCACGTGGTCAACCTCTGTTATAGTTCCTATTTTTTTTAAAGATAGACAGCTTGCAACCTGGCTGCTATAGGCCCATTTCTTCATTAGATACTACATTGAAAATTATGGGTCCTATATAGTAGGTTAAAGTAATGGGCCAAGGGGACATCCATCCTACACCCGTGTCAATATGGCTTGAGGAACAATGTTGGCACAGTGGAGCAGTGCCTTAATCTCAATCTTATTATTAGGAAATACACTGCGTCCCAGCAGTCCTCGCTATATTTAGCATTTATAGATTTGACCTTAGCTTTTGATTTTATCAGTTGCTCAAAACTGTGTTCAAATATTTTAGCATTTGGGATGGATGAAGCACTGGTGCACTTCTTAGCATATTTGCACAGGGACATGAAGGCCAGAATTAAAATAAATATTCAAGGTGAGGTTTCTAAACATATTGGCATTTTTCGGGTTGTGAGACAAGGGTGCATTTTAGATCCTCTTTTATTTATTTTAGATATTTACAACATTCACCCTTTTTTTTATGAACCATCACCGCTGATGTTCCTAAAGTAAAGGGATCTTTTTACCATCCTTGCTGTATGTGGATGAAGCTGTGTTGATGGCTAGCACACCTAGGGCTCTGCGTCTAGTAGTCCAAAAATGTGTGGGTTATATAGCCACGCTCGACCTACGTACTAAATTTGCAAAATCTTATATTATGGCTTGTGACCCAAGGAAGCATAATGTGGGTTTGCTTACTGTTGGAAACCATAGTTTAAAATGCACTAGCACTTTCTCTTAGCTGAGACTAGTTTTTGCTGCCAACGGATCTTTGACGGCTCACATTGCTTATTGTAAAAATACATTTTCCAAGGGATCGGCTCAATGTGCATGAGCCTATAAGTGTTACAGTACCTGAAAGATGTAGTGCTGTGCAGTGCATGTAGGATAAATGCATGTGCTGGGTGTTAGTGTACAAGTAAATGGTACAATACATGAAGGATGCAGTGTGTGCATGTTGAATGCTTATGCTGGATGTATGTATGTGTGCCTCTGAGTGGTACAGTACATAAAAGATATTTGCTAGGCAGTGCATACATGTTAAATGCATATACTGGATGTATAAGTAACTGTGAGTAAAACAGTACATGAAGTATACAGTACTGTGCAGTTCATGTATACTATACATTCACTGTGTGTATGTATGTGCCTGAGGATGGTATAACACATGGAGGGCCTCCGTCCATTTTGGGAGAGCCAGGCCTGCATGGTGAAACATTGAGAGGAGGGAGAGAGATTCCCCAGAAAGATTTGTATATTGCTTTATTCCTGTAAGCTGGGTGGGACACATACCGGGGAGCGGTGGACCAGGCCCCTCCTGTACACTTCAAAGGGTGCTCTTTTAGTCATTGGGAGGTTATAAGGAAGGTTCATGGACACATCTCAGGAAGGAGATGGGGCTGATAGGAGAATCATAAAGAGTAGGCTGGGGCCCATGGGCTAACCTTCGATCCACATATCACTATGGCTGACATCCAGGTGTGAACCCTAATCCCTCCTATGGTCTGTGATGTGGGGCTATTAGCCTTGGTGGCCCTCCTGCGTGACAGACTGCTTTTTTAAGAGTAAGAGGGAGCAGAGGAGTGGGTACTTCAAAAGAAGCAGGAAATTAACATAAGACCCACACCCTAAATCACATTTGGTGTCTGGACTTACACTATAAGATGGGGAGGTTGAGACTCCAAACATTAATATCTTCTAAGCATCCAGACCTCCTGAGTTAGTAGTGGAGGCTCTGCAAGACATCTGCCTGTGACCAGGACTGGGAGCCATGGCCAACTACTCTCACTGCTGAGTGAGGGGGACATCACCCAGAGAATCCAAGACCACCTGCCCTGGAGCACCAGCACCTGCCTGCTTGCTAAAACCAGTGTGTCCTTGGACTAAGAGGAGAGCTTTGGGGGGGAGCGACTACCAGTGGGGAGCTCTGTTGAATGAACTCCCTGTCTGAAGTGTGAGGAAACAGCTACTGCATCGGTTCATTGCCCGGGTGAAGGACAAAGTCAGTGATCCCTGTATGCCAGGAGAGAACCGGTGTCATCTTAGCCCTTTGTTGTGCTGCACCAATCGGTCCAGAGCTGGTGCGTGGTATCAGAGCGGCGACCCCTTATGCCAGGAGGGGCCCCCAAACAAATATTGCCATGTGAAAATGGGTGATAGCTCTGTGCGTTAGCAGGGCAGCCATCCTATATACCTGGAGGGGTAACCGGGAAAAAACTGGCATGTGGAAAGAGGCTGAAGCCCTGTGCAGTAGTGAGGTGGTGACCCCATATGCCAGGAGGTGTATAAGTAAAAGCCCCTGGAATGTGAGTTGTGTTGACCCCTTATGCCAGAGTGCGTCACCAGGAGAACCAAGGACTGCAACTTGTTCCGCCCTGCTGGAGAATTAAGATGCCATGGGGGCATCGTTACACAGGTGAGGGACCCAGTCCAGTATTGTTTTAGTCACCCCCCCACCGAGAGCCACACAAACACTCATTCCACAGGAGGAGCCTCAGGAAGCCCCCAGTCACTTCAGGAGTGTGACCATAAGTGTTGGAATCTGCACCCGCTGAGTACAGCCGCCTGGTCCTCAAGCGACCAACTTAGCTGAACTTGGCTTCAGCAGCTGTGAGCACTGCAAACAGGGTGCAATCAGGAACTTCTAACGCTTCACACCTGCCGGTGTGGGCAAGACTGATGTCAGGCCTCTCAACCTCAGAGGAACTTGCTGCTAGTAGTGGTGCAGTGCTAGAACACTGTTAACTATAATTGACAGTAAAATTGGGGCTCTTGAGACTCAGACTCGTAAGGTATACCCTGGATGTTACCAAGAGTAAATCAGGAATAACCACTATCGCTAACAGGAGGAAAGAGTGGGACAGGGAATCGCCACTATAGCCCCAACCACTAGGGGTGGGGATTGTTTGTGTATGTCATATATTCCCTTTGTATGGGTAGGGTTAGAAGGTAAAATACTTCCCTTTTTTCATAAAAGTGAACACTATTACACTGACACGGGGAGGAGGATTACACTGATACCTGAAAACTGACACGCAGGCACCACCAGCAATGGCACGCTGCCCCTGACAGGAGGGCACCAACAATCTCACTAGCTTACTACCACATGACCACCAACATTGTCATGACACATTGACAAAGGTTATGGCAACAAATGTACACTATGTATTATCAATGGGAACTAGCCTCAAAGGGTATAGGGATAGTGTGTTCGTACCGAAGAAAGAAATATTATTTCTTTTGAAAAGCTCTCACCCACCAACATAGTTGGTGGCATGCTTCATCATCGGGCTCCAACCTGTGGCACCAAATGTGTCCCGGGTGTGCTTCAATGCCCGTTTACAGCGAGCTGGTTTCGTGGTGAATGAGTGTGCAGTGATAGTGTGTGAGTGTGAATTAAAAACTGTCCTCGGTTCTCAATTCCTATACTAGGTTATTTTCTTAACGGGCCCTTGGCAGTGTTCAAAACAAGGCAATGGATGTGTTGTGGAGTTATCTATGGTCTCCCATATCCTGTGTGGTTAACATGTTTCAGCCAGGCCTTGGTAATGACTGGCTTTCTTCAGGAGCTATGAATGTGTGAAGAGTTCATGAAGTGATTTAAAAAAGGCAGGGTCAGGAATTGAGTTAAAAATGGCGATTCGAGGTCTTACCCCCAATAAAGCACCAGGACCTGATGGAACACCCCCAGACCTTTATAGAAGCAACGTAGATCTCTGGGCACCAATTTTAACAATGGTCCTTAATGCAGCCATTAGGACTGGCCTACCACGTTCGTGGTCAACCGCACTGATTGTACCCATTTTCAAGAAAGGGAGCAGAGAAGATCCCAAATGTTATAGGCCGATTTCTTTAATCGATGTCTCTGCGAAAATATTAGGGCGGGTGATGTGGAATCGACTAATGGACTGGACGGATGAACACCATACCATAGCGGATACCCAGTACGGTTTCAGAACGGGCAGATCCACTAGCGATCAGTGTTTGAACCTGTATCTGTTAACGGCCAAATACACCAAAGCTAGTAGTGGTACGGTTTTTATGGGGTTCATGGACTTGGCTGCTGCTTTTGACAATGTTAATAGAAGCAAACTGTGGGCCATGATGTACAACATGGGAATGGAGGTGGAGCTCATTAACATCCTAAAGGAGCTCCATTGGAACACCACGGCTAGGGTGCGCTTCAGCACAGAGGGGGGGCGAACTGAGCCTTTCCCCTGTTCAGGAGGTGTAAGGCAAGGATGCATCCTTGCGCCTTTTCTCTTTTCATTATATATCAATGGCCTTGAGAGCAACCTCACTTCCCTTGCCCTGGATTGCCCGAGAGTAGGAACGCGTCAGATCCCAGTACTGTTATATGCGGACGACGCGGTCCTCTTGGCCCGCACACCGAGTAGCCTACAACAACTGGTGAACGGCTTTGTGAAGTTTATGGCCGACCTGGATCTGTCGGTAAATTTAAAAAAATCCTTTGTTATGGTGGCCGGTAAGAAACCAGCTAAGAAGCCTGTGTTTAAAATAGGGACACACACGTTGGAAATAGTAAATACTTTCCCCTACCTGGGCCTCGTGCTGGATGCCGATATGCAGTTTAAACCATTGGTGGAGGAACATTGTTCTAAACTGGTGTCTTCTAATGGGGCAATCCTAAGCTTTGCGCATAGACTGGGACGTTGGTGCCCTGAACAAATAATGACTCTGTATAGATCAGTCACAAAGCCAAAGGCATTATATGGCGCAGAGGTGTGGGGATTCAGGGAAGCAAAAAAGCTGCAAACCGAAGAAGATAAGTTTCTTCGTAGAATTCTTAAAACCCCACCTTCCACTGCTGCTGAGATTGTCCACTCAGAACTGGGGATCCAATACATCTCGGATCAAGTGAAGATCAGCCCAATTACTGCATGGATTAGAATATGGACTAACCCAGAGGCTGAATTGAGCAGGGAAATCACCAAAGACTGTATGCAAAGGGACAATGCAATGCAAATCCCCTGGCTAAGATATGTTAAAAATACTTTAATAACTATTGGCCAGTCGTAAGTATTCTATGAACCGTCGCAAATTACAAACAATTGTAAAATTACCATAAAGAAATTGCTTCTAGAAAAGTTTGCAAAAACCAGAGCAAATGCGGCAAAGGTCAAGACGTCAGTAATTGCACATGGTTTAGTGGCCAATGCGGTGGACATGGAACCTTATTTGTTCCTGATGTATAACCAACAGGCGAGATTTTTAATTTGTCGTTTTAGGCTCAATCTTTTACCTAATATTTTAGCCTACCCTTCCGGTTTTACTACAACGATTGAGCAGAAGGGTGCCTGCGGCTGCGACAATAGGTCTCAGCAGGACACCCTTCATTTTGTACTTTTATGTTCATTTTATCAACTCCCTAGGCGCCGATTCCTGGTCCATATCCTTAGAAAACAGAAACTACGCCATGCGAAAGCAGCCCTGTTATTCCGACAGAAAGCAAATGATATGTATACCTTGTGTGCCATCTCAAGTTTTTTAAAAGTAGCGGCTAGACTGAGAAACACAAGAAATTGATCTAACTGTGAATTGGAACTCAGGACTACCTCTATTTTTTGATTTATATCCCTTGCTGCTGGTCCGTAATTTTATCTAACTGTTTTTAAACATTACTGCAAAGTTCAGAAATGCAATTTAATGATATTTTAGTGCTAAATGTATGGTTACAATGTATTGTTATTATGTATTTTTATGATGATTTTTAATTGTCGAAATAAAAACTAACTGAACTGAACTGAGTGACCCGCAATGTGTTGCACTCGCTAAATTGCAATATGGTTAAGAGGGTGCTTCCCCCTGTGCTTTGTACCTGTAAAAAGAAAGGGCATAAAACAATACAAACAAACACACTATGAATGGAAATTAGCATCCCAGAATGCACATGTATCTTATGGGCTTAAATGCCGTCATGTCCGTGTAGTAACCATAATGCTAAAATAGTGGCGCGGTACGGACTGTGACGTGGTAGTGGCCGGGGGTAAAAGCTATATGTGTATATAATCAATAGCGGTATCATGCCATGCTGCCGAATTGGTGACGGACAGTTAAAAGATTATAAATGCTTACTCTTGAGATTATCAGAGCAAAGCTTCGTGAGTCTCCGGCATTGGGGTCGGCTTAGAAACGCCTTCTATTAAGTTAAAGAGGAGACATACAAAAAGGTGAGTGAAGATCGCCTAGAGATCAAATAGAGGATCTCCTGTGGCCTCGAGAGTCTGCAAGTCCTTACAGTCCCTACTTACTTGGGTGAAGCTCGGTCCCCGAGTCAGCACCTACTTGGTATGCATTGGATCTCCGTGGATGTTCACCCTCTGTGTGCTCAGGCTTAAATACTGCCCATCATGTGCCAGCTGGAACCACTTCCTCAATTGTGTGAGTAGCATCTGCAGTGGGAGGAGAGGGGTAGACATAGAGGAAAGACTAGGCCCTCACTGTGTAGGTAGACACACTGACACAAATGTATTATCACAAAGACACAAAGATTATGCTGTTGTACGGCTTAAACTTTCCCAAGGAAAACGGTGCATTTGTTGAACAACATAAACATCAGGATTGTGTGAGACTGAGTCTGAGCACACCCTCGGGATATGTTTGCCTAAGTCCTGCTAGCTCGCAGTGCACCATCTGTGACCCTAACCTGACAGGGTAATAAATGGGTTGTGCAACCTTAGAACATGACAACCCTAAACCCCCAAGAAAATCATGGTAATAGATCTAGAACATCCTCCATGTTACCATGCCGAAGCCCCAGCCATGCCCATATTGTTTAGTGTACTGTGATAGCTCTGTTGCCAAGTGGCCAAAATAAATAACAACATCTAGCATGATGAACTTAGCTCTCATATGTGTTTTGATAGAGTGCCTATGAAGAGGTCGTATCAGCCAAACCGAATATTATCTTGCATGCACACGCACATGAATGTGCATCAAATGGTCATCGTGTTTAGGGAGAGAAGGTCAATTAAGACCATTAGCATGTAAAATGGCATTTCTTAACCAGGCCTAATGTACCCACATGACACTCACTCCATGGATTTGAGACAGCCAGAAACAAGGCTAACTAAATACACTACTAACCCTATATGTAAACGCATAAAAACCCTAAAATGTATAAAAAGGTACTATGCAAGCTTGATAGTAAAGCATACAGAAAGTCGCATTTAAAAGTATAGAAGCAAATTTATAAGGAAGTTAAAAACTGATCCATACTTAAAAACAATTTGGGATGTTACAAATATATCCAAATTAAAATCTGCCCACAACTCAAAACTGCCTGATTGTTTATGTGTTCCGAGGTGTAGACTAAACATTGTTGTCCCCAGCAAATGCAGACGATGTTCTCAGAGGCACCCATTGCATCCAGCCCATAGATCAAATATGTTCCAGTAGCTCCCCCTTAGTGTCCACCAAAGGAGGGATAGCCGGTGCAGATTCAGCAGAAGCAGAAGGTGAGCCAGGATGCAGTTCAACAAGAGCTAAAGCATCCCAGGAGGGCTCTTAGTATGGATTCAGGAGAAACAGCAAACATGAAGAACAATGGTACAAGTGAGCTGTTAATGGACCCACTAGTAGGTCAATGCCCAGAGATTAAAACAGTTGAGATGTCACGCATATGTCCAGAGCACAAGTGCACAGCAGAAACGCAATTTAGCTAAACACACTGAAAGGACAAGAACCAATGGGTGTTCAGTTCCCGAAGTAAGGGTTCAGCATTCCGTTCATCATTTTTGGTTTTGTCACCCTAAGTAGGAAGGGTATGCCCAGATGTGGGTCCTGTGCTCTCTGTGCCATTGGATTCAAGCAAGTCTGGCAGATGAGGGATGATTCCCCAAAACCAGTCCCAGGATGCTTGTTTCTGGTCCAGGGAGTACCTGGCCTTGCAGTTCGGGCTGGACTGTGCTCATGGGGAGCAGGGTCAAGACTGATTTGCATATGGCTGAGTCTAAACTGTTGTGGCCTAGTGAGCAAAACAATATGGATTCAATCCAGATCTGTGACTGGGGTGAATGTTTGATTTGTTCAGCATTCCATCAATTATCTGTTTGTGCTGTAAATTGCGCCCTAAGGGGGATGGGTATTCCCAAACATGGATCCCATGCTAGCGACACCACTGGATTCAAGCTAGTCTGGCTGATAATGGGTGATACCTTTGAACAGGTCCCAGAATTCTTGTTTCGGGTCTAGGGAGTACCTGGCCTGGTAGATCGGAGTGGACTGTTCCCATGGGGAGCAGGGTCAAGACTGATTTTCATATACTGGGTACACACTGGAATGGTGTGGTGAGCAAAGAAATGAAGAATTTAACCCAGATCTGTGACTTAGGGTGAATATTATATTAGTTCTGCATTCCAGCTATCATTTGTTTGTGCTGTAATGCTTAAAGCAACAGAGCACACATTAGTAAGCACTATCGACGACCAAAGCATTACATCCCTAACTATTCGAGCAGGTGGAAACATTACATGGGCACAACAGGTCACATCAGCAGAGACTGTTACCAGATAGGTAATGTGTTGTCTCATCCCACAGCAGTCTTGATCATTCAGCATCAAGTAACTCCCATTTTAGAGTAATCTGAAAGCCGGACGGATCACAGCAGCCAGAGAACCCTTCAAAAAACATGACAAGTTTTCCTTAGGCGCATTACATGTACCATGAAGCAAAACTTCCCTTCAAACTAAGGACTGTCCGAAGGTAATCTCACAGTCACTACCACTAAGAAAACCCTCATTCTCCCCATTCTGACATCGGTATTTGAAAGGTGCGATCCATGACTCAAGTACATACCCCTCTCCTAGGTCCTCATATTTGCACACTTTATGGTATTGTAAGTAGTATTGGAAGTGAAATGTCAAAATTGGCAAAGAAGAAACTTGTGGATGATCCAATCCGTGTTAAGTGTTTCAGCACAGTGAAAGCTAATTTCTCTAACTTCTCTATGTGTATCATGGCATATTATGTGTCCTTTTCGGCCAAGATGGTTTGTTGTTTTGTGAGGTTACATGGCAGAAACAACCTAGAGGCATTAAGGTGTTTCCATCGAACAAGACCAGCCTGAAGTATCTTCAGAGTCCAACTAAGTAACATTATAACCCTAAGCGGCAACTGGCCATGTTGAAAGAAGATATGTCATTCTGTATGATGCCAATTGCAGAAGTCAAAATGTTACCTAGAGAGTAAATCCTGCTTGACAGAGTAGTTATACCATTATCTACTACTGCCAGAGACCTTTCTAAATTTGCCCTGTCAATTTCGGGTAATCTCTCAGCAGCTTCCTGTTGTGAAATTATTCACACTTCATTGTATATTTCACACAGATATCGCTTTTGACGTGGTCTTCGACGACCTAATATAAAGTCCTGTAATCCCATGTCATAAGAAAGAAGGGGCAAAGGTTGTTTCACCTGAGACAATGCTGAGGTTTTTAGTCAGTCTAGACTTAACTTCCCAACACTGTAACTAGTTACCAACCCTGATTGTTGTGTCTGCGTGCATCATGGGTTGGATCAACTGATCCTATGCCTGAGCCAGACATCTGTTTGTGTCTAAGGGCTACGCTTACCATCCCTTTTGATGGGTACCTGAAGAATTCTATGGGCCATTGTGAAGCACAGTGTCTAATGTTTCCTCTTTGTAATTTGTGAATTGTTGCCAGTTCACAAATCGTACAAATGTGGGAATGTGTGGTGCTGTTGAATCTTTTATCTTGGCCAGGTCAAGAAAATAAGTTAGCTGCACATCCATGTGCAAGAAAATCATTTGTTGTGGTATAAGGCATGTTCTAAATAAAGCCTCATTCACCTGAATTAGCCAATCATTAGTTCCCCAAATTGATTTCAAATCAACAATGTCTTTTCAATAGTCAAACCCTTGTACTGACATCTGGGAAACTAAAGATGCAGAATAAATCAGCTTGGTGTCAGCGAGCATAGTTTGCTGAGCCCGTGAGGGTATGAGTTTATAATAATAAGACTCTGCGTGAGCTGAATTGTGACCAGAAAAATTATCAAAGTTCAGTGCAAATGCTTTTGAGCTTCACTTTGGTGGTGTAGGGCCACATTCCCATTGTGTATAATTAAATACTGCACATGGAGTACTTGCTTTATACAGGAAATGGTGACCATAATGGTGAAAAGATAACATTTCATTATAATTAGCCATACCCTCATATAGCTAATTTCCATTAAAACAGTGAATGATGCAGATCGTCCAGCATTTAATGCACTGTATTAATCAGCCAATCATCAGAGATAGTACTAGGAGTGATAAAGTCATGCAGAGAAATTGTAAACACATATGGAATTATAATTTATTCAGTCAGTCCAAATGTATCATATGCAGCCTTATCCCAAACAATTTCACCAGGAACTGGAACAGCAGAAATGTTCACCAAGGAAACGTTTATTTTTTACATTGTGTGATGAAGACTGGGGTGTTAAAACCAAGTTCACCAATTCAACAACAGAGAGTTCTATTAGATAGTGTCCATTCAGGATTAAGTAAAGACTTTCACAAAACCAATCTCAATGAAGAGGAAAAGTAATGACATTGTAATCCAAATGTATATCCAAGGAGGAATAAAGTATGTCTTTTTCAGACAAATGTAGAATTCACACTGTCTACCTTGGGGCGGTAGTGGTGGTGAGTTAGATGTATCTAAAGAGAAGTCATCATATTCAATGAAGTAAATGGAGGCTGTTCGATCTATTTTTGGCAGCTCTGAAGGCTATGTAGCACTGGGAGTAGACTCCTGTGGTAGTACGTTTCTATAAACACCATTTTTGTCTGTTTGCAGAATAGAAATCTGTTTCAGTGCATGATGTTTGGAAGGAAAGCAACGGCAGGAAACTCCATCCTGCATGCAGATAGTTTCCATCCCATCAAACTAAAAATGAGTATCCCCTATGCTGAGCATCTGCGGATGAAACAGAACTGCAGTGAGGAGCAAGCACTAGAGGATGCTCAGAAAGGAGATTCAAAGAAAGGGGCTATAAGTGGAGAAGTGTGGCACACTGGTTAGAGGAGGCAGACCTGGAAGCAGAGGTCAGCCCGGGACAAGGGTTCAATTCCCGGCTCGGCGGGGTCTTGAGTCTTAAAATGTCCATGGACTCGACAATTCTCGCTCCGGTGCCTACTCGATTCACGGGTTCACACTCTGCGACTCTGGGCAATAGCTTGCTTAATCTCCACAACGGCCCCTCGCGGCGGGATGCCTGGCTTTCACCTTGCGGATACCCTGCCGGGTTTATCTCACAGGGGAATACCAGGACGGGTTCCCTAAGCAAGCGCTTAGAGACCGCTTGGTGATTTGCGCTATATAAATTCCTGTACATTTACATTTACATTTACAAAGATCAGGTCCTTTCACAAGCATTACAGAAGGTCAGTGGCATCAAAAGAGAAGTCTTAATGAAAGCAAGGGAAGGAAGAGACAAGGAGACAAGACAACAAGGTAATAAGGTTGATCACTGAGTACAGTGCATACCACACAAAGGTGAGAGATTGTGTGAGTAGGCAGTGGCACCTAATTAGAAGTGATCCAGTGCTCAGTACAGTGGTAAAACAGAGACAACAGGTGACTTTTAAGAAAGGTAAATCCATGCGACAAGAGCTGGTAAATAGTAGTCCAGAAATACCAAAACCAGAGAATTGGCTGAGGGCGAACCTAGGCTTTTATAAATGTAAAAAATGTAGGGCTTGCACAATTGCCAAAAATGCCAAAACATTCATGTGCCCATTCATGGCAAAACCATGGAAAATCAGGTCAAGTCAAGTCAAATGATCTTGATTCGGAATAAAAAACATCCATAAAAGTACATTTACAAAGACAATTATCAAAACAATACAATGCAAAAAATTTGACGACTGGAAAGAAAAAGGCATGCACCAATCAATATTATAAACACACACGATGTCCCACCTATTTAAAAACAACAACATTTTATACAATTAAAAACTAATTTCGAATCAAATCGAGATAAAATGATGAATTCAGAAAAAACTGCAATATTTAGTTTAAAACTTCATGTACAAAAATGCAAGATAAAATCCAGTATACAAAAGAGCTCATTTATAAAGTGCCTGAAATGTAGTGTGCAAATATTATACATCAAGGTGTAAAGTGGCTCGTGAACGAACGGCAATTTTAAGAAAACTGCTCACTCTGAATATTACCTCATCAGATTCCAATGATAAAAAGATTCTTAATGCTTTTTCAAAGCAGGTCAACTTTTGTTTTCTACAGTAAGACATCAAATAATGTGCAGAGAATTTTTTGTAAAAACCGCAGAAAAACAAAAAGTGCAAAAGGCTCTGTTTCATATTTTGGTTACATGGGCAATACAATGTTTCTAGATTTTTAATGTAACCTAAAGGAAAATTCAACAGGTTTACTATGCTCCCATCACGGAAGCGAAACAGCAAACTTCTGTTCCATCTGCCAAGGTGTAAGCGTAGATATTTCAATGGAGGGCCTGGCTGTTTAGTTTGTGCATCAAAATAGCCCAGATATTTTATAACAGTACATTTTGACAGATTTTTCCTTTGCCGCTCTTCTCTATATGCATCATACAGTGCCCTTTGGATAGTAATCTTATGAGTACGATTTATCAAGGTAGGTGAGGTAAACAAAGGACCATATCCTACGCTGTCAAGGCAATCCTTAACGGCTTTTAACCATGGTATGAGGTGTGCCCTGTCACATTTAAGACAATCAGAGATTATATCACGGGTCAAGGTGGCAGCTGGGTTATTCCATACTTTTAGCCAGAAAAGCGCTGGTCTAGATTTTACAAAATCTTCTATATATGAGATGTTCAGCTCATTATGACATATATATTGAGGGGAACAAATGACCCCTCCCAACACCTTTCGACAAAACCTGTTTTCTTCGGTTTGGAGGTGGGTGCAGTTTGTGTAACCCCAAACCTCGGCGCCATAGGTACCAGTAGGGATGCATTGGGCCTGATAAATTTTCACTAAAGGTGTGATCACGTCAGCACTAAAGGGTTGACGCAAAGAGGTGACACAGTTTATAGCTTTGCCCAATTTATTCCTGGCATAAGCAACGTGTGGTTGCCAGGAGCCAGAGCTTGAAAATAGCAACCCTAGGTATGGAAAAGTACAAGTGCTTTTCAGAACATTTGACCCTGATTTAATCTCAGCAATTTTGTGTTTTTTGGGTCCACAACTCATGATAAGCGATTTTTTAAAATTAGTGGTCAAGCCTAAATCTGCCATAAAGTGGACAAAACCTGAGATCAGGATACGGAGTGCCTTTGGTGTGCGGCCCATAAGGACCGCATCATCAGCGTAAAGGAGGGTTGGTACCGAGACTCCATTTACATATGGTACATCTTTTGTTAGGATGCTCAGAGATGAGCTCAGGTTATTAATATAGAGAATAAAAAGCAGGGGAGCAAGCACACAGCCCTGTCTAACCCCCCTGCCAATGCTGATATCGTTCGAGACTTCTCCAGATTGGTTAATACGCACACGAGCTCTTAAATCACTGTGTAAAAAAGCTAAAAAGTTCACTAGGCAATCATCCAAACCATAATTTAAAAGGGTGGACCATAAGCGGGAACGGTTAACGAAATCAAAAGCAGAACTTAAGTCCATAAAGGCAAAATATAAGGGAGTTTTTTTTGCAATATTATATTTTGCCATAATCAAATTCAGGTTTAAGCATTGTTCCACTGTGCCAACATTACTGCGGAAACCCAGCTGACTGGGGTGTAGAATCTTACTCTCCTCCGCCCAGGTATTAATTCTTTCAAAGATAACCCTTCCCAAAACTTTTAGGGTATTATCAATTAACGATATGGGTCGGTAGCACCCCGGGTCCAGCCTGTCACCTTTTTTAAAGATGGGCACAATGGTGCTGCAGGACCATGTTTCTGGTATTTGTTCATTCGTTAAATTATTAAAAACATTGCATAGCAATGGTGCCCAAAAGTTAGGTTCACATTTTAACTGATCAATTGAGAGCCCATCGGGGCCGGGTGCTTTATTTCCTTCACTTTCAGCTATCGCATCCTCGACCTCAGACACAGAGATGTTAAGGGGGCTTATCGGGGAGGGGGTTGAAATATTTTTTTCCGGTGTAGCATAGATTTTGGCAAAATGTTCAACCCATGTGGGTCCCGTGATGTTACAATTAATTGCCGTTAAGTTCGACCCTATTGATCTCAAATTCTTTACCTCCCTCCAAAACCCAGTGGTGTCCTTCAGATCGCTTGAGCGTGTCAAGGAAGCCCAGTGAGTCTTAACCAGTTCATTAGTTCTGTTTCGAAGAATAGATTTATAGTCTGTTCTGAGTAACCTTATTTGAGGGGTGTTTCTGGGTTCAGATTTGAGAGCGGCCCTCAGCTCTCTATTTGCCTTAGAACAGGAGGCATCGAACCATCTGGGTGTTACCTCGGATGTTCTCAAGGTAGGTCTAGAGATCTCCCCTTTTATTACAGAGCAGAGTTTACTAAATGAACTGATAATATTACCCCCTTGGTTATTGCTGGTGAGGCAGGTATCAATCAGGGCTGGGTGTTTTTTAATGACTTTTGTCAAGATTTCCCTGTTGTTCACGCCCCTCCAGACTACCCTCAGTTTGTCAGTTGAAACTTCCAAGTTCCTTGCGCCTATTTCAGTTTGGTGGCGTTTACCCCTTGGAAGTAATATGTGAATTACAATAGGGAGATGGTCACTATATACTTTACTCACAACCTCAGCATTCATCAATACATTTGCGATGGTTGGTGAGACAAATACATAGTCAATCGTGGTGCCACTCCCGTGACCAATAAAGGTCGGGAACGGGGCATTGCTGGTTTCCATGCCGGCATGCTCCATGCAATTTACAAGTTCTCTCCCAGCCAGGAGGTTTGATAATTCTATACCTCTTTTACATGGGGGAGTTCTAGTGTGTAAATGTGCATTGAAATCCCCTCCTATGCAAATGCCATCAAATTTCCCATATTTCTGTCCATCCATGATTGCATCAATAAACTCAAATAAAAGAATAAAATTACGATTTGGTTGGGACAAAAAATCATTGTTATAAAAATTGATCAAACATAGCCTTATCCTGTTAGTATAAATCAGTGCCATAAAACTTGGGTTATTGGTTTGAATTAAATCAGTTTTTACCTCTGCGGATATTTTAACCCAGATAGAAAGGCCCCCACTGGGGCGACCTATGGGGGGAACCGCAACAGACTTATTATAACAACAGTACCCATCAAGTAGTAAATCATCAGTGCACCAGGTTTCTTGGAACAATAATACATCGTGGGAAGAGACCCAATCCGTCCAAGATGTGATTTCCATCTTGCCCTTCAGGCCAGCAATATTCCAACTAAGTATTGACAGGTTGTTATCGGGCTTTAGGCAAGTGACCTGGTCAGTTACTGGAAAATGGACTGTTGAAATTTGGCCCTGTAGTTCACACGGTGTTCCAGGAGGGAAAGTTTCGGCTGGTGACAAAATTGCCTCAGGAGATTTTTCCACTATACATTCAGAGTCTGGAGACAATATATCAGGGACTTCAAAGATAGGTGACAGTCAATCCAATGAACCCAAATCGTAAAGTGGTGAAAACCTGTTATGTAATGGAAACACAGGTGGAGGTTGCATCATTCTGTGTGGGGGACGATAAAAATAGTTTAGCGGTAAGGGGGTCACCAAGGTAGATGGGCCCTGATGGACAAAGTTCTTATTTAACAGAAACTTCGCTGTGCCAGGATTTTTAAAATTAATTATAATACAGTCCCCATTAATATTTTTAAAAAGAGGACCAACCCATGTTACGCGGCGCGTAGATATGATTTCATTTGAAACATCATAGCCAACCCCCTTATGCTTAGTTAACCAGTCGATGGTTTTGTTATGCAATTGCACCCACGACTCTCCTTGCCCTTCCCTAAGAGGTGGAATCCCAGCCAGAACTAAAACATAGGGACACGCCTCAGGTGGTAAATGTAGGGCAGGGCCTTGATGTTTAATCGGCCTAGTGTCTTCATGTTGGGACTTGTGGCGCTGGTTTGGGTTTGGGGGGGCATTCTGTGTTGTTGTGCCTCTAGCTGGATTACATTTCTGGTTATTCTTTGGTACGCTACTGACAATAATAGGCGTTAGGGGTTTACTTAAAGGATCAGAAGAAATACTTTTTCTAGTGCCAGTGCTAGTGGTCGCCACAGGTGGCATAATTGTTTGCGGACCACTTGCGGCTTCTGATACCTTGACCATATTTTCTATTGATGGATTGCCATTTATTATGTGATTATTGCTAGTAAGTGCACGTTAGTAAATTCCAGATCTTTTAACAGGCGTTCACCTCTTAATTTATCCAATGACACTGTCCCTTTTCTTTTAGCATCATCATTTTTAATTAAATTTTCCAGTCTGTCAAGTCTCTTAAAAATGTTATTAAATTGTTTGATCATTTGACCCTCGAATTGCTTATAAATTGTGTCCGCGATGGTCTCTATGAGATTTCCCTCAGATTTGGAATATGTACTATTTACTGTAGAGAAATCCGTCTGGGTGGAAATAGTCATTGAGTTTAGACCATCATTATTGATGACAACAACATCATCCAAGTGGGGATCAACCTGCTCAGGGAAAATATGCTGTTTTTGTTTCTTCCCCTTATTCCACATACTTTGCGGTGTGGGTTGATTAACAGTCCTGGGGGGCTGCTTCCTTTTGTTGTAAGATAATTTTACAGTCCCTCTTTTGCGCTTGGCTCCTACATTCTTAGCGAGTTCGATGGTTGTTGGTAAAGAGGTACAATCAGAAACTACATTTGAGGATGTATAAGTAATAGTATTTTCGTCCTCAGTGACAATAGGCACGTTTACAACATCAAATCGCTGTTTATCAACGGTTACTTCAGGGAAAATATGCGTAATATTGTTTGGGGTTTCGACTGGTACGTTGATGGTAGGCGAACCTATTGAATACCTCGTTTCCGTTTCAACAATCTCATTAAAGGCAGTATCTATTAGTGCCTCAAAGGACGTAATTAAAGATGCCGGATTCTCAATATCCTGGGTGGCAGTATTTATACATTTGGCGGCAGCATTTCGTTTTGCCATTATTATAACAACTAACCACGATGGATCTCACCTTCAGAGTGGGGTGTAAGAGATGTGGCCCGCCCGACCACTGGTGACCTCTGAGGGCCTCAGAGGGCCCGCCCTTTGCCCGGGCTTAGCCCGGCGCGGCCCCGCGCGCTCCCGCGATGCGGGAGGTGCAGCTGTGCTTTAAGCGCCTCCAGGCGCGGAAGTCCGGTGAGGGTTCTGGGTAGTGTAGTTCCCGCTCAGGCAGCTGCGTTGGTTTGCGGCGACGGGGAACCACACACACAGGCAGCCGGTCGATGTGGCGTCTCTGGCCCCAAGATGCTCCCCAAAGGTGGAATGATTGCCCCGCTCCGCCGGAGGTGCAGCTGTGCTTTAAGCGCCTCCAGGCGCGGAAGTCCGGTGAGGGAAGAAAGCGGCGCCCCAGAGGCTTCTGGGTAGTGTAGTTCCCGCTCAGGCAGCCGCGTTGGTTTGCGGCGACGGGGAACCACACACACAGGCAGCCGGTCGATGTGGCGTCGCTGGCCCCAAGATGCTCCCCAAAGGTGGAATGATTGCCCCGCTCCGCCGGAGGTGCAGCTGTGCTTTAAGCGCCTCCAGGCGCGGAAGTCCGGTGAGGGAAGAAAGCGGCGCCCCAGAGGCTTCTGGGTAGTGTAGTTCCCGCTCAGGCAGCCGCGTTGGTTTGCGGCGACGGGGAACCACACACACAGGCAGCCGGTCGATGTGGCGTCGCTGGCCCCAAGATGCTCCCCAAAGGTGGAATGATTGCCCCGCTCCGCCGGAGGTGCAGCTGTGCTTTAAGCGCCTCCAGGCGCGGAAGTCCGGTGAGGGAAGAAAGCGGCGCCCCAGAGGCTTCTGGGTAGTGTAGTTCCCGCTCAGGCAGCCGCGTTGGTTTGCGGCGACGGGGAACCACACACACAGGCAGCCGGTCGATGTGGCGTCGCTGGCCCCAAGATGCTCCCCAAAGGTGGAATGATTGCTTTCTGAACTGCCGAATGTGACCATGTAGTTTACATTCTACAGTGCTCCTGCCCAAAACTATATGTAGGAAGCACAATTCACATGGTCCATGTTCGCATCTTCCAACATATGCAGGCAGTAAAGAACAATGATAAAACTTATCCTGTGGCATGCCACATTAATGAGATCCACAAGGGCAAATTGGAAGATCTAACCTTTTATGCAATCGATCAGGTGGCAAAAATGAGAAGATGAAGAAATAGAGAGAGAACATTGTGACAGTTAGAATCAAATCAAAATACTTAATGCTTCTTAATTCCAGAATACTGTCAGGATTAAACACAGACGAGGATTTGCATGTGCACCTAGACCACTATTAGTATCCAGAACAGGTGGCTCATTTCAACAACTAGCTCCTAAAACCCATAATGAAATTGGTAAGTTGAAAATAAATTGCACAGTAATTGGAAAAAAGATAAAACATAACTTTAGTATTTGGAGTAAGGATGCCAATATGTTGGAATATTGATGCAATTAAATGATTCATTTCCCAAAGGCAGGGTCATTTTAGAGCATGAAATAAGGTAATTGGGAACATTATATTTCAAAATGCACAAGCATTTGATCATATAGTCTAGGCGTTCAATATGAAAAAACAGCTATCAGACAATGGATTAATTATTGGTTAAGCACTTGCACTTTATGACTGTTTGTAATGTATTAACTTTAAGTCTGAATGCATTTTTCAGAGTAGAAATTGAAAGAAGCACTTGCACTTTAATTCATACTATTTTTGACAGAATGACTGTAAAGTCAATATTGAGTATTTATCTATTTACATATTCCCCATATGGACTATACAAAAATGAGGATAATTGTTTACGATGCACTTGCACTTCACCCGAGTTGACTCGCCGAAGAACTATTATTGGAGGTTTTACATTTTTGAAAACATATGAAATGCATATGATTTTAATATGTACATTTATTTTTTGGGGGGGCGTGGCCAAGATGGTAGCGAGGCAGGACGTGTTCTTCTGAGCTCCTGCTCGCCGTCCGCCGTCTATAGCTTCTCATTGCTCCTAAGACAGCTGGGAAGCGCCCAAATCGGTGACGGGAGCCCCCGCTTTCCCTCTCTACTACCGGAGATCCAGCGACTGGCAGTGAGTGCTGTACACCGGGTGTGGAGAAACAAGCCCAGCGGCCGCCTCACCAGCGCAGCAGGGGCCTAGCACCAGGGGCAGCCCATGACGGGGATCGCCGAGGCCGGCTTTCACCACAGCGACCCCTGCATGCCTCACTACCTGCTGCTCAACAGAGGCGAAGTCCCTGGACTGGGACCCGCAAGACCTTTGGAACCGGCGGCCTGAAGTGAATCGGCTCGGGAGATGCACACGAACACTACGGGACCCGAGGAGCTGAGCCGGGCCTGCAGCGGTAGTTGAAGGCGGAGGTGCGGCCTCCCCAGCCTACCACATCCTGCCCTGCGGCGCTCCGGCTCTGGCCGCTGTGCCGGTTGCCGAGTGTGGAGGCGCACCGGCACATCGGCACACAGGACTGGCGCCTTCTTCTGCAGGCTTCGGGGAAGACTAGGCCTCTCACCCCGTCGGAGCGCCTATACGCACCTGCTGCTGGAGCCCCGAACGGGGGAAGTCACCCGGGGTGCCTGGGAACGGAAGCCTGCATGCCTCACTGCCACACCGGCCTAGAGGGACACCGGACTGCTGCGTGTGGCACCTGAGCCGACGCTGGGGCCCGGAGCCTGCGGGATTCTCGAGTTCTGCGCAGAGGGGTTGGATGGGGCTTCACCTCAGCACTACTCTCGAGGTAGGCCTAAATTAATACGCAGCGCCTCACGCTGTTAGACTTTGAAGGCCGCGGGCCCTGCCTCGCCTACCGCACTCACATGCCAGCTTCCACGATAACTGGCAGGGGCTGCTGGGTGGGCCGGAGGGGCCTACACTGCGCCAAATCACCCTCACTCACCCCGGTTGCTGGAGAGACAGCGCGGGCCGGCTCACCTTGGTCGGCTCTAGCCCAACTTCGCAGGACTGAGTGTGATGGTCCGGTTGCAGCGACTGAGCATGAAGCAGTAGGATTAACGTGCACTGGAAGGCTCGGCAGGAGAGACGGCCTGGGGGCCGACAGAGGTCGTGGGGCCCTACTGAGCGTGATCCCGAAAGCCCTCCGTGAGGATAGGCAGCTAGAGGTGGTGCAACTAGTTTCAGGTATCGGATTCCCGGCAACCCGCCCCCCCCTGCCCTGGGCGTCCTTGTGGGGTGAACCTTCCTACCTGTTGGGAGCAGCTGATCTGCAACTCACAAGTCCCCACCGCACTGTAGTGACATATGCGAAGGTGAGCCATGTGAGACCTTTAAGATTTGACAGACGGTGTCCCGCGGTGGTGGCGGCTGCCTGGTCACTCTAGTGGTGTGCCTACTCACAGCCTTGTTCGCTCCCGCCTACTTCACTGCCCACCTGCGGAAAGCGCACATGTCGGGCTGACCCGCCCTGTCAGCCATGCCGTTTTGTTGTGAACGGTGGTGCTTCTGGTGACCGGGACTCAACATCTCTCTGGCATGCTGGGAGCTTCTTCCTACTGACCACATGCGTGGCTCCTTGAGCCACAGTAACTACAAGGCCAGTTACACATCGCAGCAGACAACAGTACCGGGAGCCTTTCCCCTCTCCACCACGCCTCACGAGACCGCTCTCCCTGGCCCGGGCCTTCTCTTGGAGCCCTTAAGACTATGTCCTCGGCTCGGAGGAGGAAGCAGAAAACATTGCAGGACATCTTTGGGAAGGCCCAGCCTGTTTCCGTCAACACGGCGACACCCCACTCAATGGCGACCACGCAGCCTACCCCCGGTGCCAAAGCGGAGCCTATCACTAAGGCATTCCTAGAATCGCTCTTCAACACCCTCAGGGCTGACATTCAAACGGTGAAGACGGATCTGACAGCCGAGTTGCGGGAAATACGCAGAGACCTAGACTAGGTGGGGGATCGGGTTGCAACACTCGTGACTAAGCACAATTCCACCACAACAGAGATGGCCATGCTCCAGCAGGAGGTCCTGCGGCTCCAAGACCAGCAGTTAGATCTCCAAGTGCATTTGGAGGATCTTGAGAACAGATCGCGTCAGCATAACATCCGGATCCGAGCGGTGAAGCTAACAGAAGACACCAAGGATCTCTTTGTCTTCACACAGGGCCTCTTTCGCCATATCTTGGCAGCTGCTCTAGAAGTGGACATTGTCTTGGATAGAGCACACAGAGTTG
This sequence comes from Lissotriton helveticus, assembly GCF_964261635.1. Classification (NCBI taxonomy): domain Eukaryota; kingdom Metazoa; phylum Chordata; class Amphibia; order Caudata; family Salamandridae; genus Lissotriton; species Lissotriton helveticus. Next base: position 1,308,468,714 of record NC_136061.1, read on the forward strand.
GCCCCCTGAGGGCGCCCATGCCCCACTGGAGGACATCTTAGATTGCCTACAGGACTTCAAAAACAAGGAAGCCATACTGGCGAGGGCGAGGACCCTTCACCCGCTCACCTACTGTGGTCACTCTCCTGTGCTATATCAGGACCTCGCTCTGGTCACCCTACAGCGCCAGAGGCAATTCCGCCCAGTGACGGACCATCTCTGACAAAACAACATCACCTACTCCTGGGGGCACCCATTCCGCCTCATCTTCCGCTTTGAGGGTGAACTCCGCCAGATGCGCTCTCTCACGGAGTCCTGTTGGTTGCTGGGCCTAGCGGTGCCGGATGGAGAGGACGACGGCTGCAGCAGTGGTAGCCCTGGGCCCGAAATCACAACCTCGGGCTGGCAGTTTCAGAGGAGGAGGCAGCGAATACGAAAACCGAACAAGGCAGATATTGCAAGGGGGCAGCAGGAAGCCCTTGCCTCCGCGGCCGATGATCTGGCCGGAGCGAAACCCGCCTCTAAGTGAGATATTAGCTATTACATACCCTTGTCATAACTCTTTGACTTTTGGTGGATGGCGGGAGGAACTGGTCCTCTTCCCTTGGTCACAACATGTGCTCCCATTCGACGACCGCCCGGCTCCTCCGGGTTGGTGGACTGTACCCTAGAGACTGTGTTTTCTTTGTACCCCTGAACTCTTTGTTGTTGGTTGTCATATTCGTGCTAATGGTACTATTTTTGGGTCTTTTTTTGTTGGGTTTGGGTTTCCTCGTCCACCTTCCCTGGGTGTCCCATAAGAGTTGCCGGATTCTGTATAGCTGGCCACCTTATGTTATCTTTCCCCTTGGTAGATTAATGGCTGCACACCATGTCCAGCACCTGATATCACATCTCTCCTTGATCACAGGTCCCTGATGGCGCACAATTCCCTTAAAGTCCTTACCCTTAATGTGAGCGGCCTAAACAACCCTATCAAACGCAGAGCCATATTGCATCATCTTGAGCATTCTAAAGCGGACATATGCTTACTCCAGGAGATCCACCTCCTTCACAAAGATCACCACAGATTGAGGGCTAAGGCATTCCCCATCCAGTTGTTCTCCTCCAACAACACTAAATCAGCGGGGGTGGCCATCTTAGTCTCTAGAATCTTCCCGGGGAGGGCTCTACAGAAGCAAGCAGAGATTAGAGGCCGCTTACTTACGTACCAGTTCTCACTAGGAGAAACGACCTTTGTCATGGGCTCTATCTATGCACCCAATGAGGGGCAGACGAAGTTCCTCCTCAAGGCAATAAAAGAGGCGGCCGCAGTCACAGATAGGTATTTGCTGATAGGGGGAGACCTCAATGTTGTTTTTGACAATGACTTAGATCGCTCATGTCAGAGGACGACGCAGGCCGGGGTCTTCCCGCCCTCAGGGCTAGCACTGCTCCAGTAGCTGGGACTATCTGACCTCTGGCGCCAATCCCATCCCCGCACTCGTAGCAACACCTTTTACCCAGGGGCACATAAAACCTACGCGCGCCTAGACTACCTTCTCGGCTCCTCTTCCCTTCAGACCCATTAGACCGACATTGGTATCCTGGCGGCTTCTCTCTCAGACCACTCCCCTGTTCTGACCAGCTTCCACCTCCCTTGCTCACCGCGTCCTCTCCAACATTGGCACTTGCGTGACACGCTGTTGCAACTCCCGCCTGTACTGACTCAAATCCAGAAGGCCATCACAGATTTCAATTCCTTCAACGTTAACCTGGACACGTCCCTTGCTACGCAGTGGGCAACCTTAAAAGCTGTTCTCCTGGGGCAATTTATAGCAATCTCTTCAGCTCACAATCGGGATAGGCAAAATTAGAGGGCGGATCTTACCCGGAGGGTTTCAGAGCTTGAGCAACTACATCAGAGAATAGGGGCTTCCAGAGCATGGTGCCAACTTTGCCTAGAGAGGAAACAACTCGCAGCCATAGATCAGTATAAGGCGGAATATGCTGCAACACTCTTATTACACTGGGGGGGACAGGTGTGACCGCCTTCTCGCCAACAAACTCCGAGAGGCTAGGCAGAGACAAGGGGTCCAGACCATACGTACACCCGAGGGTGAGCTAGTGTCCGATGACGCGACTATAGCTGAACTCTTCCGGGATTTCTATGCGGACCTCAATGCCGGAGATTCGCTTGATCTCCAGTGTAGTGCAGATTATGTACCTGGGTCTGGCATGCCCTCCCTTTCCCCAGCGCAGGCTGAACATCTTGACAGAGCCATACAAGTGGAAGAGGTCATTTCGGCCATTTCCCACCTCAAAGTGGGTAAGTCACCGGGCCCAGACGGCTATACTGCCGCCTTTTACAAAACCTTCTGCAATCAATTGGCTCCCACTCTGACACAACTGTTTAATTCTTTTGAGCACACTGGTGCAATCCCGGAGAAGATGCTGGAGGCGGCGGTGATCATAATCCTGAAACCTGGAAAAGATAAGACGACCTGTGGCGCATATAGGCCCATCTCACTGCTAAATATCGATATTAAATTTACACCAGCATCCTAGCAACCCGACTGGCGCCCTACATGACACAATTGATAAAACCCAACCAGGCCGGCTTTATTTCCTAGAGGCAGTCTAGTGACAACACCAAGCGCATACTACACCTAATAGAGAAAGCGTCCCGTATTCTAGACAAATACATGCTTCTGGCCATTGACGCAGGTAAGGCCTTTGATAGGGTGCATTGGCCCTATCTGGAGATGGTGTTGATCGCAGCTGGCTGTGGTGAAAAGCTCCGCACCCGCATTCTAAACTGCTAGAGGTCACCAATGGCATCAGTCCGCAATAACGGCCACACGTCTTCCCGGTTTACTATCGGGAGGGGCACTAGACAGGGTTGCCCCCTGTCTCCCCTGCTGTTCGTGCTTTATATGGCACCTCTAGCGCTCAAAATTCACCACCATCCTCCAATTACTGGGAAATCAGTTTAGAGGAGATACCCACACCATCAGCCTTTATGTTGATGATATTACATATAAAGGGGTCCCAGTTGGAACAAATTCTCGCGCACTGAAAAAAGAAAATTTCAAGAAAAATCACAGTCTTTAACACTATATTTTTGAGTGATGTTTTTAATTCACATCCTCAATAGCAAATCAATTACATGTACAGTTCCTAAATATAGTACACTTATTCTTAATGCCCCAAAAAAAAGGAGGGGCATGGGAAAGGAGGACTGGTGAGGGGGTTAGAGTAGTGAGGGTAGTGTGGGTATAGACAAGTTGCAAAAGAAATCACAAGTGGTCATTTATACATTTAGAAAATGATACCACACAGGCATAATCACATTGCCATTCAAGTATTTATATATACATTCGTATTCCTATACCAGTACAATAAACACAGCCAAAAATGATCTGTTGTTAGTGGCTATACAAAAGCAGATGGTATGTCGACGTTTCGACCCCAGTGTTGTAGGCTGATTCCTGCCCTACTGCGGGGTCTTATTTATTTATTTATTTATTTTATATGCTTATTGAGCGCCAGACTAGACTCCCGAAGGAGTATCTCCGCGCTATGACTGCAGGTATGAGTGAGAATAACAGTGTGACCGGAGATGATAAAATCATCGGTTGGTAGGAAACAGATAGGTTTTTAGATTCCTTCTGAAGTTCATATGATTGGTAATGGACCTTAGTTCCAACGGCAGTGTGTTCCAGAGTGTGGGTCCGGTGTGAGCCAATGCACGGCCACCTTGCCTGGCTTTCTTAACTCTGGGCACCTTCAGTAATTGCTGGTTGCTGGAGCGTAAGGAGCGTCCTGGGATGTAAGGCTGAAAGATGTCAATAAAATATTTAGGGCCCATCCCTATTAGGCTTTTATGTATAGTACATAAGGTCTTGAACTGAACTCGCTTCTTCACAGGAAGCCAGTGTAAACGAGTCAATAGAGGGCAGGAGGGTGTCCTTGGAGGAGCATTCATGACAATCCTTGCTGCAGTGTTTTGAATAACCTGCAGTTTCTTGACTTGCTCCTCGTTGACTCCAAGGAGCAAACCATTGCAATAGTCTACCCTACTGATAACAAGAGCATGGACCAATGTTTTCCTGTAGTGGTCTGGTAGATAGGGAAAGACCCGCCTTAACATCCCGATAGCCCGAAAACAGGTGCCGGCTATTTGATTAGTGTGATCCTTGAAAGTAAGTTGTTGGTCAAATAGTACTCCTAGGTTTTTGACCCTGCTATTAGGAGTAGGGACAGGGCCTAGTTCTTGAGGCCACCAATCCGATGACCAGAGTGCCGTCGCTTGACCAAACAACATTACTTCGGTTTTCCCGACATTACACTGCAGACAGTTTGATGTCATCCAGTCTGCAATGGCACTCATGCCATCTGCAAAAGATTTTTTAATTGCAGGTGTAAGATTTTTAAAGGGAAAAAGGAGTTGGGTGTCGTCGGCATACGACACGGGGGTGAACCCGAAAGATCTTGCTAGGTTGGCTAGGGGGGCCACATAAATATTAAAGAGAGTGGGGCTCAGACAAGAGCCCTGTGGCACTCCTTTATTGAGCTCCCTATGGATGGATTTATGGGAGCCCAACCTAACCTCTTGGGAACGCCCGGACAGAAAACTCTCCAACCACGCCAAGGCCTCTCCTTCTATTCCCACCTCCCTTAGGCGATGGAGAAGCACCTTGTGAGACACCGTATCAAAAGCGGCGGAAAGATCCAGCAGCACCAGAATCATAGAGCAACCATCATCCAGTGCCATTTTGATGTTATTGGTCACTGTTTGAAGTGCTGATTCTGTGCTGTGGTTCGGCCTGAACCCAGATTGAGAGTAGTCCAGGCCGTCCGTCGCTTCAAGATGTTGGGAGAGATAGGTGTTCACGTGCTTCTCCGTGATCTTGCCCAGGTAAGGTAGGAGAGAGATAGGGCGTAAGTTGGAAAGGTCTGTCCAGGGAGATGATGACTTTTTCCTTATCGGGTTCACCACTGCCTTTTTCCAATCTGCCGGGACCTGGCCAGTCTTGAGGGAGATATTGACCACTTCAAGGATGTGAGGACCTAGTAAAGGGATCAGGGGACCAAGCATTTTAGCTGGAATCAAATCATTAGGGGAACCTGTTTTTATATGGTTACAAAGAGTCAGAAGCTCTGTGTGATCAATCGAGGGGAATGACGTCAGAAAAGGTTTATTATATATGGAAGGAGTTAAGATAGAACAAGTTTTGATGTTATTTTTCATGACGTTGTTGGCTACTACTATTTTCTCATAGATGATGTTAATTTTATCTTCAAAAAATAGAGAGATTTTGTCACACAGATCCTGTGAAAAATCATCGGAGCTTTCACATGCCGTGGGTTTTATGAAGTTTTGCAGAATATGAAAAAGTTCCTTGGGGCTGTTTCCTGCTTCTGCTATTTGCTGGGTTAGTTGTTGTTTCCTAGCCAACTTTATGTTTTTATAGTACTCTGCTTGAGCATTCAAGAAGATTCTCCGACTATCATCGGTTTTTGTTTTCCGCCAGGCTTTTTCAGCCCGTCGGCATTTTTGTTTCTCTGCTCTCAATTCCTTTGTGTACCATTTTTCTTGTTTTGACATTGGATGTTGTTTATGTTTTTTTAGAGGAGCTATAGTGTCGATGGCTTTTTTGATCGACTCATTCAGCTTGGCCAGCACTGTATCTGCTGTGTCAGATTCCAAAAAATTGGGGTCTGTCCATGCTTCTTGAGCTGTATCGAAATTAACTTTATGCCATTGACGTCTCCAAGAAGGGGGGAGGGGAGCATTTCTTGTGGGCCTTTCAGGGGTTATTAGCGTGAATTCCAACAGAAAGTGATCTGTCCAAGGTATACTCTTTGCCGGTGAGCAGAATATTTTAGAGGAATTTAAGAAGATTAAATCAAGCATATGTCCTCCTACATGAGTAGGGCCATGATTTTTCAATTCTAAGCCCAGGTTCGAAAGATCTGTGGTCAAAGTCATAGATTCAGTCAGCGTAGGCTTATCTGCATGTATATTAAAATCACCTAGAAGTAAAAAATCTTCTTTAGATTTTATGTGTGGGGCAAGAATTTCTTGTAGATTAAGTGCAAAATTAGGGTCTACTCCTGGAGGGCGATAGATCAAAGCACCCTTCCAGGTGAGACGATTGGTAAGGTGAATTTTAAAAAGCAGTATTTCTAGCTGCGGGTTTGAGTGTTGTTCAATGATGGTGATTTGAATATGGTCTCTGTAAATAATAGCCAGTCCACCTCCCGTTTTGATAGCCCTATCTAGGTGTTTGATCTTATAGCCTGATGGGATCCCCATAGCAATAGCTGTAATTGTGTGGGGTTTTAACCAGGTTTCCACAAGGAAGCATATGTCTGGTTGAATGGAATGTATAACATCCCAGACCTGATGTTGATGCTTGGGTAGTGAGCGTACATTTAACAGAAAACTCTTCAAACCCTTGATAGATGTATGAGAGTTGAGAGGGTGCACAGTAGCGTTAGAAAGGCGCAAACACTGAGGGCAGGAATAGGCCTCCTCAATATGGTGCCACGGTATGACTGTACAGCAACATGTGGGTGGTCTGAGGCTACGTAATGTATGAGCGGAATAGAAGAGGGATTGGCGGACCTTACCAGTACAGGCTTGTCTAGAGGGACCAGGGTCCATCGCCCCTCGCCCCGTCCTGTCGCGGACGGGCGCAGACGGGCTTTTCTTCGGCGCTTCTTAGGCGCGCTCGAAGGCGCCCCCTGCGCGCAACCGCTGCGCGCTTAAAGGAAGGGCGTGGCTAAATAGCCCGGAGTGAGGTAGCCACTAGAGCGCTAACCTCAGCTCCGGCGAGACCGGAAGTGTAGCCTGGCTCTTGCCTGTCCGCCCTCCGCACAACGGCACTGCTTGCCGAGTCGGACCGAGGCGGGCAGGCTGAAATATCGAGCCCAGGTATGACTGTGAGATGGGAGAGAATGCAGTATATTTAAAAGACACGCTAATCTGCCGAAGATAAAAATTTACAGACGACTATTAAAATCAGTGCGCTGAAATTTGTTATGTTGCTTCTCGCAGCCCAACCACTAGCAATGTACACACTAAATTGAGTCTCACTCACGAGTGCAGCAGCGGGTCCGGGAGATACTGCCACCGTCTCCCTACCGCGTGCATCCGAGGGTCAGGGCGGTCTAAATAGCCCGGAGTGAGGTAGCCACTAGAGCGCTAACCTCAGCTCCGGCGAGACCGGAAGTGTAGCCTGGCTCTTGCCTGTCCGCCCTCCGCACAACGGCACTGCTTGCCGAGTCGGACCGAGGCGGGCAGGCTGAAATATCGAGCCCAGGTATGACTGTGAGATGGGAGAGAATGCAGTATATTTAAAAGACACGCTAATCTGCCGAAGATAAAAATTTACAGACGACTATTAAAATCAGTGCGCTGAAATTTGTTATGTTGCTTCTCGCAGCCCAACCACTAGCAATGTACACACTAAATTGAGTCTCACTCACGAGTGCAGCAGCGGGTCCGGGAGATACTGCCACCGTCTCCCTACCGCGTGCATCCGAGGGTCAGGGCGGTCTAAATAGCCCGGAGTGAGGTAGCCACTAGAGCGCTAACCTCAGCTCCGGCGAGACCGGAAGTGTAGCCTGGCTCTTGCCTGTCCGCCCTCCGCACAACGGCACTGCTTGCCGAGTCGGACCGAGGCGGGCAGGCTGAAATATCGAGCCCAGGTATGACTGTGAGATGGGAGAGAATGCAGTATATTTAAAAGACACGCTAATCTGCCGAAGATAAAAATTTACAGACGACTATTAAAATCAGTGCGCTGAAATTTGTTATGTTGCTTCTCGCAGCCCAACCACTAGCAATGTACACACTAAATTGAGTCTCACTCACGAGTGCAGCAGCGGGTCCGGGAGATACTGCCACCGTCTCCCTACCTTCATCAGGACAAGTGGGGTTGGGACTCTGGGAAAGTGAGGGCGGGCACCTATATGGCCACAATGGGTAGCGTGGCCCCGTCTAGGACATGTAGTGGGCCCGAAGGCTCCGGATGTCGAAGAGAGCGTCAACCCGAGGTGAGGTGCGCATTAGATGAGACAGCCTACACCTCCGTGATTGGTGCTCGGATTTGGCAGAAGTGAAAGCCGCCACGCTCGCGATACACTAAGACTTGAACTTGAGACTATTTTTGAACGCATCAACGTGAGGAGGGATGTCATCTGGTTGTGTCCCCTCGGGTTGACGCTCTCTTCGACATCCGGAGCCTTCGGGCCCACTACACGTCCTAGACGGGGCCACGCTACCCATTGTGGCCATATAGGTGCCCGCCCTCACTTTCCCAGAGTCCCAACCCCACTTGTCCTGATGAAGACCCCGCAGTAGGGCAGGAATCAGCCTACAACACTGGGGTCGAAACGTCGACATACCATCTGCTTTTGCCTAGCCACTAACAACAGATCATTTTTGGCTGTGTTTATTGTACTGGTATAGGAATACGAATGTATATATAAATACTTGAATGGCAATGTGAATTTGCCCGTGTGGTATCATTTTCTAAATGTATAAATGACCACTTGTGATTTCTTTTGCAACTTGTCTATACCCACACTACCCTCACTACTCTAACCCCCTCACCTGTCCTCCTTTCCCATGCCCCTCCCTTTTTTGGGCATTAAGAATAAGTGTACTATATTTAGGAAATGTACATGTAATTGATTTGCTATTGAGGATGTGAATTAAAAACATCACTCATAAATATAGTGTTAAAGACTGTGATTTTTCTTGAAATTTTCTTTTTTCTGTGCGCGAGAATTTGTTCCAACTGGGACCCCTTTATATGTAACATTGACTACCCAGGTCCCAGTGCCGTTTGGGTTAACCCTTTTTGTATAACGTTTATGTTGATGATGTCCTACTTTCCCTCTCTGACCCGATTACGTCTTTGCGAGCCCTCTTCATGGAACTCCACACTTTTACCCAGGCATCGGGCTTTAAAATTAACATGGATAAATCTTTGGCCCTTAGTCTTTCCCTCTTTCCATCTGTTCTTGCTCACCTCCAAGAGGAGCACCCGATGCAATGGTCCAGTGAGGCAATCCAATATTTGGGCATCCAGCTTGCTCCCACCTTTCAGGCCACCTCCAACATTAACTACTCCAACCTCCGAACACGCGTCAGAAAGGAACTGAGCAGGTGGCAACACTGCACAATATCCTGGCTAGGTAGGATAGCAGCTACTACAATGACTATACTCCCTCAAATTTTATACATATTTCAGACCCTTCCCCTCTGCCCACCGTTAGGCTGGATACGGCAAACACAGGCAGATCTCTTGCGTTTTATATGGCGCGGCCGCAAACCGCGCTTTCGCCATCAAGTTGCAATTCTCCATCCGGAGAAGGGAAGAGTGGGAGTGCCCGACCTCCAGTCATATTTCCACGCCGCTCAGCTCAGATATCTGGTGGAGTGGCAACGGCTGGAATCGGAAAAGCAATGGCTGTTTCAGGATCGGGCAATGGCTGGCAGACCGTTACAAGGGATCCCCTTTCTCCGCAGGCCTCACCGGCCAGCCAATCTTTATGCATCATACATCACAGGCACCATCATGGAATCCTGGGACAGCACCAACACACATGCTCAATTGACCACGTTCCCATCACCTCTCACTCCACTATTAGATAACCCTTAGTTTCAACCCGGCGCTGAAGCACGAGCCTTTCAAGCCTGGTGTTCCTCCCCTTGCAGGTCCCTGGGACATCTTTTTGACTTAGAGAGCATTATCCCGTTTCCGCAAATAAGGGAACACTACGGCCTCCCCGAAGCCGAACGACTGTTATGCCTTCAGATTCGACACTTGGCACTGCATCCTCACATTAAGCTGCAAGCACAACGACTATTATCCCCTTACGAGAAGTGGCTGATGACTCGCACCTCTGATAGGAGGATCATATCTGATCTCTATAGGATGCTCCTAGGCCCCACCATTCATACTTATAACGCAGGCCGCGCCCAATGGGAGAGGGACCTGGGGAGGACCCTGAGTCATTGGGAATGGGAGGGTATTTACCATAGGGCACTGCCCTCTGCGTACTATATGGGTCTCACGGAGACCTTGACCAAGATGGTTACCTACTGGTACTATACGCCGGAACGTGTGCACCGCTTTGACCCTCGACGCAGCGATCTGTGCTGGAGGGATTGCGGAGAAAGGGGTACACTGGAACACGTCCTCTGGAGCTGCACTCACATACAGCCATACTGGTCCCAAATGCTAGATGAAATAAACCTTCACTTTGAAACCCAGCTCCCTCATTTTCCCTCCTACATCCTCCTGGGCTTACCCAACCCATTAATGTACCCACTTAAGTCCAGACAGGGACGGCTAATAGCGATTGCCATAGGAGCGGCCCTGCAGAACATCTTGATCCACTGGCGCACAGCCCAAATCCCCACGCTCTCTGGCTAGCTTCAAAGGCTCTGGGCGGTGCTAGGTTTGGAGAAACTCACACTCACACTGGCTGATAGGGGGTCGGAATTCCCTGAGTTGTGGAGACCTTTTTTGACCCTACTGATGTCCGAATTCCGAGAGTTGACATGCTCCAGGTATCTTCGACTGCTGCGTCTCCCTGACACACAGATTCCAAGCGACAGCTCCACGAAAAGTCGTAAAAGATGTCGTTAGTCGAGGTGCAGCCTTCCCCTCCTTTCTCCCCTTCCAATTGTACTTCTTCGGTGGACGAGGGATGGGTGGGGCTGGTGGGGGTAAGGGTGGGGGTTAGCGTCGGAACCTTCTTTTGTTGATTCTGTCAACCCGCTCCCGCTCCATGCTTCTTGCATGTGGCAATGTTGTACTCTCGCACTTAAATATGGGAGCCGAGGGTCTTGTTCTTATTCTGTCTTAAACTCAATAAAAAGATTTAAACCATAATATGTACATTTTATGTTTTTTATGTTGGAAACTCCTTTAGAATATGTATGCACATTTTAATTATTTATATGATGCGTATGTTTAATTAAAAGATGTAGGATGAATAAGGCACTTGCCTAAATCCTCAGTTTTAAAGAAATTCAAAAGAAAAAGAAAATAGGAAAAAAAGAAACAAACCTTTGTCATGGATTGAACATTGCGTATAAGGGAAATGAAAGACTCCAAATTACTGTTACTCAAAAGTTCAAAATATGAATTTAAGATGATTGGGAATATGGATTGACACAATAACAATTGTAAGGTTGTTTTAATCATGAACTGTGAACGAGTCTGTCTCCCTTTGCATTGGAAGTAGCGGACCATGTGATCAGGGAGCTTGTGATTTTAAATTAATGGAATGGCAGCGGCGTTTGTTGTGTGAGCAAGCCTGCTGAGACAGGCGAAACGCGTTACCAGAAAGAATAAAATCGAGCCTTTTAAATTGGAACCCGAGTCCTTGTATCAGCATCTAGGAACTGAAGGGAAACTGGAGGTGGTGTGTGTTTGTATACATATATATATATATATATATATATATATATATATTCACTGAAAAAACCATAGGTTATAGACCATATATAGTTAGGAATTAGCATTTAAAAAACCTTATTTTACTCACACAAAACCATTGAAATTCCATATATAGTTAGTTGCACTAACTATATATCGCGCACCCGCAATCCACTGCTGATGATGTCACATATTACATCATTCATGACATGGTCAGTGACATCACTGATGACATCACTGATGACATCTCAAATGACATCACTGATGACATCACTGATGACAACATCCAGTGACTGTATGTTTCTGTAAAGTTAAAATGTGTCTTACATATTGAAGAATGAGTGGAAGTATAAGTGTCTGGACAATGGATTTAGTAGGTGCATGACTGAATGTATGAGTGAGTGATTAAATGTGTCTCACTGAGTGCATGGGTTAGTGACTAAAGTGTCTTAATTTGTGCATCATTATGTCTGTTGTTCTGTAAACTGCTGCATGTGTTGATCAGTAGCTATATGATTAACTATATGGGTTACTGATTGATTGTCCAAGTATTTGTATGGGAAACTGAGTGTGTGTGTGGCTGGCTGGGAGGTGTGTGACTCTGTGCAGATCAATGTGTACTTATATCAATGATTGTATAACAAGGTAAGTATGTGTTAGTATATGTTTGAAAATGTAAGGTGCTCTATGTTTAACTGTATAGACAAGAAAATGGAAGTGTGATTGATTATTTACAGGACTGACTAGGTGTGTGAGTAACTCCATGGATGAGTGGCAGAGTGTGAGTGTCTGTATAGGTGTATGAGTGCATATGATAGTGTTGTAAAGATGAGTGATTGTATGTATGAATGATTGTATGGGTGAATGAGTGAATGTGTGTGTAGACGTAGGAATCAGTGAGTACATATGTAGTAACTAGTATTGGTGTGTCAATGGTTTCAAAAATTATACTCTGTATTTAACACTGGGTGAAACAGAGGTTATATTAAAATGTGAGGAGATGCATTGTATTGTCACATGAATGATATCATCAGTGATGTGGTCATTGATGTCAAATGAGATGTCATCAGTGATGTCATCAGTGATGTCATTTGAGATGTCATCAGTGATGTCATCAGTGATGTCACTGACCATGTCATGAATGATGTAATATGTGACATATGGAGACGCTTTCCGTGGCTGAGGAGACGCTTTCCGTGGCTGAGAGGAGGAGTACCTTTGCACGCTGCTTTCCCTCGCTGGGCTTGCCTTTCTTTTGCTGAACTTTCTGTAACACCTCGCGGTCCCCGCTGCGCGGGTCCCGCTTCGCCTTCGTGTCAAGGCGCTAATCATCTGGATTTCATCACCGGGGGCAGGAGGAGGAAGCACAGGGCTGCGAGCGCCAGGTGAGGAACAGGGACTCCATTGCCCAGGAGTCCCTGCGCTGTAATCACCTACACCTGGTCGCTCTCCCTGTTTGCCCCGCCCTGAACACCGAGTGAAAGGCGCCTGTGAGCTGCTGCCTGTGGGAGACGCTTTCCGTGGCTGAGAGGAGGAGTACCTTTGCACGCTGCTTTCCCTCGCTGGGCTTGCCTTTCTTTTGCTGAACTTTCTGTAACACCTCGCGGTCCCCGCTGCGCGGGTCCCGCTTCGCCTTCGTGTCAAGGCGCTAATCATCTGGATTTCATCACCGGGGGCAGGAGGAGGAAGCACAGGGCTGCGAGCGCCAGGTGAGGAACAGGGACTCCATTGCCCAGGAGTCCCTGCGCTGTAATCACCTACACCTGGTCGCTCTCCCTGTTTGCCCCGCCCTAAACACCTCCTATCTTTATTAGGAGTAGTCCCTGCCGCTTCGCGTGAGCGCGCGGGAGCGCGCCGGGAGAAGCCCGGGACAAGGGCGGGACCGTCTGTGGCCGTCCGGGGCCGCTGGAGGCCGGGCTGGGCCACCCCATTAACATCTACGGGCCAGGTATTGATCAAACGCACTGTTGTTGGAAAGGCTTTGTGACCTTTTTCCCTATAGGTGGCCAGAAAGGGGGTCCCTTGTATTATGGCTAGCTCAATAAGTACTTTTACTCTGCTGCCTCCTCCGGGGGAAGCTGAGCCTGCTATCATGGGCCCCCTTGACTCCTACTTCAAGCGTCTGCCGCAGGATATCGATAAAGAGATCGCCTTGGCAGAAAGGCGAGCCGGGCGTAGGCTTTCGATTGAGCTTCTGAAAAATCCACTGGAGAAAAACCAAGGCTTGAACTATCCTGCGCTGGTTACACCATTATCATCCATTGTTTTACCAGCCCCCCAGGACTTATTACTTGACGTACCACTGCTTACTGAGTTAGTAGCTAACCCCCAATTGGACATTGTTACAACAAACTTATCTGTTGTGCATCCTGAGGCACCTAGCCAAATAGTAACAGGGGAAGGAGCCTCAGAAAATCATTGTGTACTAACAGAAGCGGGCAAACTTAAGCCTAGTGTCAAAAGGAAATGGGGAGCTACTGTAAAAAAACCACAACCAATAAAACCTGCTAGAAAACACAGGAAGCTAGGTACTAAATCGACTTTGAATCATGTCCCTCCAAAGCATGATGCATTAATGACAATAGGGGAGGCTGAAGTAGCTCCAGTTGTAGTAGAGCCTATAAGTATGGTGCACCCGACAATAATGGCGGTGCCTGTCCCAGATCCATCTATCATAGTTCCCCCTGGTTCGCTACCCTCCAACCACGATCTTTTGATAGAAGTGGAAAAAATAATGCGTTCCCTCCTTAATCCAGTGGTAATAAGACTTAAAAAGCTAGCTGAGCAACTTGACCATCTAGAACAAGCTAGCTTAGATAACTTTTTTTCTATTAAATCTTTAATTAAGTCTGGCAAAAAAATGGGTGAGGTTGGGAACAACCAACAGAAGGGTGATAAAGTTCAAGGAGCCATGTTGGTTGACCTACAATCTCCGCCTGTAAGTGGTATTCCTGCACAGGTCAATAATGAAGGGGAGAATAGCAAGAATGTACCTGATCCAGTGTCTAGCAAAACCAGTAGTAATTGCGGGAAACCGAAGTCCAATAACACTGGAAATAAGGGAAGCAAGGACAGTCTAAAAAACCCACCTACAACAACTAGCAAAAATGCCACACCCTTGACGACCGGATCGGGAATAACTTTGCCCCAACGGTCAGGAAATGATAAAATTCACCCTAGTAATGGGCATGGGAATAATACCTGTGTGACAGTGGTAAAACCTCCCACACAGAGCCAGGTTCCCCCACAACAAGTCCATACACAGGCAGATAAAATTCACCCGAGTAATGGGAATGGGATTAATTCCTGTGTGACAGTGGCAAAACCTCCCTCACAGAGTTATGTTCCCCCACAACAAGCCCAATTACAGACCCAAATAACCAAACTGCCAACTAGAATCCCGCCAGTACAGCTCACCCCTGACTCCTTCCCATATGTGGCCGTACTTACTAACGTCCCACCCCTGACGGAGGGCCAGAGAGAAACCTACGACATGTTAAAAAACAAGGCCATGCATTGGCTTTCAGTCAATAGACCGCTCCCAGGGGGGGTGGATGGCCTGATAATCGGGGCTAGAAGGGTCCTTTGGATAGGGAATACTATAAAAAAACAGGGGGGTGAGTGTATTATAATCAATTTCCAGGATCCAAGGGTTGTGGGGCTGATTACGGGACTGGGTTGGAACACTAACATTGGAGGTATTGGGGTTGTTGACCTCACTTTCTTTTACCCAAGACCGGCGATCTATCTAGGGGGCTCCAATGAGCAACCGAGACCCAGTCTTTGCACTTGGGTAGAGGCTGTCCCACCTGCTGCTCCTATATTTAGATCGACTAACTGTTATACTGAGGCATTTAACGCCTATAAAGGGCAGGGGCAGATGAGGTGGGGTTGCTGACAGAGATCAATTGAGCAATTACGACAGGATGAGGTCATGGTTAGTGGGAAGTTCCCTGATGTAATATTAAGACCCCACGATGAAATGACCGGAAAACTAGTAGTGGAATATGTGAGGGATGTGGACAATATTGAATGCTCGGGGGGGTGTGCGGGTGAACCGAGTTTGCAAACTATTGACTGCTCCAAAGATGGTACAGATGTTAATTGTATAAATATTGCTCTAAGTGAGGTTTGTGATTGTGGGATGCAGGATGATATTCCGCCTATGACACCTAATGACAAGGGGATTTGTGTAGAAAATATCCTGGAGAGATTTTTGTCATGGAATGTTGCGGGGTTGGGGGCAAGAATGATGTCGCAGGATTGGATTGACTTCGTAACCGGGTTTGAAATGTGCCTATTTCAGGAGACATGGGCATGTGAGCCAATCCACTTCCAGGGTTACTTAAACTTCTGCATACCGGCAACGAGAGGCCACAGGGGTAGACCTATGGGAGGCCTTGCAGTCTGGATTAAACAAAACTTAAATGTAAAGGCAAAAACGATTGATCTAGGTTGTAAGGATATCCAGTTACTGAGATTATCTGTAGACAAGGGTTCAACAATAGATATCTATAATATATATGCCAGGGGCACGAGTTCAGGGAATTCTGTTACCCTGGAAGTATTATCCGCTTCCCTTGAATCCCGGTCACTTGGAAACAGTGTAATTTTGGCAGGTGACTTGAATAGGACATTCGAGCCCCTAGAACATACTGCTTTCCCAATAGGACTAGAGGAAGATGCCCTTTGGGACATCCCCAATCTAGACCTCCTACCAGTGAAGCGGTGGACTAACGACATCTTGTTGTTGAATGCATTATGTTTGGAATACGGTTTGAGGGCCCTCAATGGCAGGACAAAAAGTGATCAAGGTGGTAGTTGCACATACGATAATGGACATAATAAAAGCAGGATTGACTATGTCATCTGCAGTCTTGAGTTATGGTGTGGCGTGGGTGACATGGAAATTGTGGCCAGAATAGAAAGCGACCACAATCCTCTCTGTGTCTCCCACTCATGGTGGAAGGCCGCACGAGCCAACTCAGTGTCAGGTAGTGGGAGCGTACCTGTTATGGCCAATGACTCAAGAAGGGTGAAATGGCCATATGTCCTGGCTAATTTGACCACCTTGGAGTCTATTAATTTGGAGGTTGACAATGCCATTGCCGCAATGGAAAGAGTAGACCCTATACTACCAGGCTCTGTCCAAATTACTGACATACATGAGACTTTTTTTTCTCTATTAAAACCGCATTTCACTAAACCTCTGAAGGCTAATAGGAAAGTACCAATCACAATTCCAACCTGGTTCAACAAACAATGTAGGGTAGTTAGGCTGGAGTTGGGTAGGGCACTCAAAAGCAGGGACAAGGCCTCGATTAAAGCTACAAGGAAATGTTATAATGACAGTATTCGAAAGGCTAAGAAGCAGTGGGATGAGGAGTACTGGGAGGAGCTACTGGAGGCCTCAGGTCAAAGGGACTCCAGAATGTTCTGGAAAATTGTGAAATGGGGAAGAGGGGGCGCCCCCAATAATCCCGACAACAATGTCGATGAGGCATTGTGGGTCGAATATTTTAAACCCCAGTATGCTGAGTGTAGGGATATAGTGGCTAAAGAACCTATCCCTATGATATTTTGCAAGGGTGATTTTTTTAACACTAAGGATGCGGAAATTGTAATCTCAACACTGCAGGGGGGAAAAGCCCCCGGGCTGGATGGAATCCCTTCAGACATTTTTAAGCATGACAAGGTTAAGTGGGCAAAATATGCGACTTTGTTGGGAAATGGCTTGGCTAAAGGGGCAAAAATCCCCAATATATGGAAGGGGGCCATAATTATACCGATTTTTAAAAAAGGCGATCGGTCACTCCCAGCAAACTATAGACCAATAAGTCTGCTGGCTACTATACAAAAAGTAGTGGGGAAGATGCTTGTCGACAAACTTATGGCCTGGGTAGATGACAATAATGCCCTATCCCCTTACCAGGCAGGATTCAGACGTGCAATCAGTACGGTCGACCAAATTTTCCGTTTCACCATGCTGCGGTGGGGGACTGTACTCCTGGGTAAAGGCAGCCTTTATGTAGCATTTGTAGATCTAAGGGCTGCCTTTGACTTGGTGCCCAGGTGCACGCTGTGGGAGGTTTTATCCAAAATTGGGGTTCCCCTTGAATTGCTCTCGCTGATAATGCGTCTCCACGAGAGCAATTATGCCAAGGTCCAGTGGGGGAGGAATGGGGAATCCACTACTAACTTCCCGGTTGAGCGGGGAGTGCGGCAGGGTTGTGCAATGGCACCCCTGCTGTTCTCCCTGTTCATCAATGGCATCGTGGATAGGATGTTGGACGCAATGGTTGACGCACCTTCGTTAGCGGGCATCAGAGTCCCAATTCTGATGTTCGCGGACGATACCTTGATTGTGTCCAAGACTCCGTCGGGCCTGCAGAGAGCCCTGAACATTTTTGACGCATTTTGCAAAGAACGGGGTCTTGAGGTGAATGTAAACAAAACCAAGTTGATGGCCTTTGGGCATAAGCGTCATTCTCAACCTAGGGTATTTTTGAATAATGCTAAGTTGGAGCTAGTAAATGTTTTTACATACCTCGGGGTTGAGATCTCAAGCAAACTTGGTTGGGCAAGACACATAGAGAAGGCGCTGTTGAAGCATCGGCAAATTTCAGGAGCCCTCAGGCTTGAGCAAGTAAAATCTAAGACCAGGCCCATAAAACCAGTTCTTATGGTTTATGACGCCAAAGCCTTGGGCGCAACCCTTTATGGGGCCGAAGTCTGGGGCTTTGAGAGTCTTATCAACATTCAAAAATCTGAGAACAAGTTTTTGAGAGGGATAACTAGTCTTCCCCAAAGCACCCCCTTAATACCGCTTGTCCTTGATTTAGGTAGAAAATCGCTCAGGGACCGAGCCCGACTGAGGCCAATCCTTTATTGGAGACGGCTTTGGACAACCATGGAAATAAGGCACTATGCCGAGGGCTTCCTAGCATTAGCCAAATTAGATGTTTTTCGCAAAATTAAATGGCTAAAAACGCTCAAGGACGTTCTTGCGGAACTTGGGCTCTCCAAACTATGGGAAAACCCTCTCGGGGAAGTATTCCCCAGTAAAACCAACATTAAAGAAATATATTGGGATTACATAGATCAGAAATTATGGAGGAGCGCAACCTCGGATTCAATGGGGGGAAGATTCCTGGAAATCAAACAAAGCCCATCCCTGGAAAAGTATTGGGACAGCATAACTGTTCCATTAGACAGGAAATTATTTTTCCAGCTAAGGGCGGGCTCTCTCCCCCTGAGGTGCCTGACATCCGGCTGGAGAACTAGTGGTGGTTTGTGCTGCCCGTCATGTGGGGCCCCCAATGAGAATATTGCACACTTCCTGTTTATATGTGAGTCCTATGCAATCCCAAGGAAATCATGGTTGGCTCCAGTATGTAGGAATCTTGGTGTCCGAAGCGGTGTGGAGGGGCTGAGAATTATCTGTTCCTCCACTGAAATGACCATCGTAGTTGGAACAGCTAAATACCTGGGGTGGGCATGGTCCATAAGGAGGCGGGCTCTACTCCCCAATGTGTTTTGAATTCCACATTTTTATATTTGTTTGATTAAACCTTGCAAATATCTACTGGGTGTTGTATATGAATTTTAACTCAAATAATGCGGGCAATATGTATGGTATGAGTTTTAATTTGTCCAAACTTTGGGAATGGTCTGTAACGCGGAGGTTCCCATACCTCAGCATGCATTTAGTATTCGCATTGTATGAAAAAGCTTATTTTATTCCAATTGGTAAAAATTTTAATGCTTTGGTATCATGTATTTTCAATTATAAATTGTTGTTATAGAATGCTTGATGTTTTAAAATGTATGAATTTATATGCCAGTGCTTTTATGAGTGTATAACTCGAATAAAGCTTTTTCAATCAATATGTGACATCATCAGCAGTGGATTGCGGTTGCGCGATATATAGTTAGTGCAACTAACTATATATGGAATTTCAATGGTTTTGTGTGAGTAAAATAAGGTTTTTTAAATGCTAATTCCTAACTATATATGGTCTATAACCTATGGTTTTTTCAGTGAATTTTCAAGGTTTTGTAAATGCTAATTCCTAACTATATATGGTCTATAACCTATGGTTTTTTCAGTGAATTTCAATGGTTTTTTAATAGCAAATATCATAAGCTGTCGAATGTCAAGTACGTGGTAAGTGAAAACATTTTCGTGTTTATGCACACTGATCTGCTTTGAATGGTGCCCCCCCCCCTCATTTCTATTAGGAGTACTCTCTCTTTGCACATAGTGAAGGGTAGTTAACGCAGGCCTTTGCCCCCGTTGTAATACGTCGTGCCTGCTTCTCTCTCCATTTGATTGATTGTTATCCAAGTATTTACTGTTTTAGAATTGGTTCTCTTTGGTTCATTCTCTATTTACAAACAAACACAGAGTCGCAATACTCTGTTTAGTCTTTGCAGATAACGAAAAATCGTGTAAAAAAAAAAGAAAAGGAATCGAGCAAAATCAGTAGGCCACTAATGGGATCTCTTTTTGACCTCGCTAAAATAGAAACATTAGGAACAACCCCTCATGACAAATACAAAACTAGTGAAATGAACTGAACTCCACACAATGATGGCTGCAAAACAGCTCGGCTCCGCCACCCACCCCGCCCAAAATAACGATAAAGAGCGGCTGCCATGATTGGTTGTGGAATGGCCACGACGGAGCTACGAAATGGTGCTGCTCTCATGCTAACCCCAGCTTCAGTCTGAAACATCCAGAAACACTGTAGACTACCAATTCGATCAGTTCCGGTAGCGCCCCAATGTAACCCGGTAGAGAAGAACTAGCCCTCCCCTCTTTGACTAATGGTTCTTGTTGCCTGTCCCTTCTGTTGTCATTTAACAGAACTATTTAGCCTGCTGAAAGGGGTTGTGTTCCGACCGCTGGTTGGTGGAGACATTTTGAGTATATTATGGACCTGCGTTGTCGCGTAATGCGTCATATGACGCGCCGCGTTAGCGCATCCGGAAGTCATCCGGGGCGCGCAGCGCGTAACGTAAGCATAACAAGTCATGTGACTTGTTAATAAAACTTTTCATTGGTTCATTTTACTTTTCTTATTCTAATGATGAAAGGCTTGGTCATATGACCTAAAAATTACGCTTTTTATTACTTCCGAACATTATTTTTTCTTAAATATATGTTATAATGTTCCAGGCTAATGTACTTTCCCGGAAAATTTACAACTGTCCTGCAAGTAAAATATATTCTTTTTTCGAGAAAAAGAGCGTTTCTTCGTCCCATGACGGAGCCGTTGAGCAAAAGAGGGTCGACCTGCTGTCTTAGTCGCCGATACGCCTGAATATGAGATTCTTATCGATCACTTTATGTTGCAGGAATAGAAAACACAACAGCCCATGACCATTTATCTTTACTGCGTTCCTTCGTATTATACCTTTTACCCTTCATGTAATTGGTCTGCTTTATTTCACTTGCCTTTTAATGATTCTAAAACAGTGACTATTATTAAAAACTTTACCAATGTATATACTACTACCATGTTTTCTTTTAAAAACCTTTATTGTGAAAATTTCATTATACAAATACGAGCCTATAACCACGTGGGCCGGCCACGGAGCAAACTGTAATCGTATATGATGAGTAGACATTTACACTGTAGAGGAACGTAACGGGCGGGCCATTAGGTTGCAAGAACTAAGGTGTCTAACAGTTACGGAATCGGTGGACGTACATTTTATAATTAAAATACGACAGGGCCAGTTACAATAAAATTATCTAGATATACATTTGCGGGCAAGTACCATGGGTGACGTTAATTCGAACTTTCAATAGTACAGTAATCAATAACACATCAGAACTTAATATCAATAGGGATGTCGAAATATTCAATCAATTCTCGTCCCCGCCCGCCATGTGCTTCAAAACTGCATACATATCTCGTGATTTCAAGGTTCTGCAACCAGTACACAACAAGGAGTTACGAGTCCCATTTATTCCGGCGCCATTTTGGGCGAGGACGGGCAGGTCCAGGATATAGTCAAAATGTCTCTACCAACCATCGACTATGATGATGTTCATATGCTGTATTTATAGAGAGTAACACTCATCTGTCCACATGAAATTAATTTGCCACAATCTAAACATGTCATTTTAATCTTTCCAAAGTTCTTCTAAATATTTGGGACCGTTTCCCTTGCCTCTGATGCTGTCAGTGCCACTTCTTTGATGAATGTACTAGCAGGTCAGTGGTTCTCCTCCAAATCTCTCTTTTATGCAGCACTATAATTAATTGGTGCCACCTCTCCATATGACGATGCATGGTATAGTTACCATAACTATATTTTTTTTCGGTTCCTCTGGAGAGTTCATCGTGGCAGATGAAGCGTGTAACGTACCGGGCATTTACCTTTTTTTGCATGTACAGGAAAGGAAAAAAAAAACGAGCGTCCGAGTTCTAAGGTGTCCCAGGGCCATTTTAGTGGACCAGGCCCAAATCCAAAGAACAGGCCGCCATTTTGAGAGTCCTGTTGCAGCCGCCTGTCGCTGTAGCATCAAGAGCAGCCGAAACTCAGCTGAATGGCAACTGAAACGGTAAAGGGGCGCCCCACTACAGCAGACGAGCCTCCACCTAGGAAGGCCCGTTCACGCCGCCTCCCCCCCCCCCTTCGGGCACCCCACGCCGTTATTCGGAGCAGTATTGTAGGATGGCCACACCAGTGCGGCAACTTGCTAGACATCACCTCGGTGGTAACCGAATCTCAACGCCTTGTGGTGTCTTCTATTCAGAAAACATTGTTATGCTGCCTTCGACCTATTCGCCGCAAGTGCGCACGCAACTCAGCTGCATAGCTTGCTAGACACCACCTCGGTGCTAACCGAATCTCAGCGGTGATGCACACTTACAACGCAACTTTTACGTCGTAATGCTGTTACAACGCAGCTATTACAACGCAGGATCCATTACATCGGATGCCATTACAACGCATGGCATTACATCGCATATGCTATTACAACGCATACCATTACATCGTAAGTATTGGTAAGTATATACATTTTTTTTATTTTATTTAATATTATATAATTGATTTAATTATTATTAATTATAAATAAAAATAAATAAAAATATTTATTTATGTTTTTAAATATTATAAATTAAATTTATTAATGTAAGTAATTTTTTAAATAAGTATGAGTATAGGAGTATATGTTTTGGTGTACTGAGGTATATGTTTTGGGGTGTTTGGGTATTTTTTGGTTTTAGGGCAGGATTTGGGTTTTGGGGTACAGGGGTGTTTTTAGGTTTCAGGGCTAGGTTTGGGTTTTGGGGTACAGGGGTGTTTTTAGGTTACAGGGTAGGGTTTGGGTTTTGGGGTACAAGGGTGTTTTTAGGTTTCAGGGTAGGGTTTGGGTTTTGGGGTACAGGGGTGTTTTTAGGTTTCAGGGTAGGGTTTGGGTTTTGGGGTACAGGGGTGTTTTTAGGTTTCAGGGTAGGGTTTGGGTTTTGGGGTAAAGGGGTGTTTTTAGGTTTCAGGGTAGGGTTTGGGTTTTGAGGTACAGGGGTGTTTTTAGGTTTCAGGGTAGGGTTTGGGTTTTGGGATACAGGGGTGTTTTTAGGTTTCAGGGTAGGGTTTGGGTTTTGGGGTACAGGGGTGTTTTTAGGTTTCAGGGTAGGGTTTGGGTTTGGGGTACAGGGGTGTTTTTAGGTTTCAGGGTAGGGTTTGGGTTTTGGGGTACAGGGGTGTTTTTAGGTTTCAGGGTAGGGTTTGGGTTTGGGGTACAGGGGTGTTTTTAGGTTTCAGGGTAGGGTTTGGGTTTTGGGGTACAGGGGTGTTTTTAGGTTTCAGGGTAGGGTTTGGGTTTTGGGGTACAAGGGTGTTTTTAGGTTTCAGGGTAGGGTTTGGGTTTTGGGGTACAGGGGTGTTTTTAGGGTTCAGGGTTGGGTTTGTGATTAGGGCTAAATAAATTATAGTTACCATTTATAAATTAATTAAAATATATTTATTAAATTAAATTAATTATATTATATTAATTACATTTTAATTAAATTAATTAAATAAAAAAAATTATTTTAATTAATTTAATTTCATTACAATTTTAAACATATTTAAATTAAAATAATTTCATTATATTAATTAATTAAAATTAATTACAATTTTTATTAAAATTAAATAAAATAAATAGATTTAAATTTATTAAACTAAATTAATTACTATTTTAAAATGTATTTTAATTAAATTAAATAAATTAAATTAATTAAATTAAATTAATTACATTTTTTTTAAAAAGTATACTTACCTATACTTACGATGTAATGCCATGCGTTGTAATAGCATCTGCGATGTAATGCCATGCGTTGTAATGGCATCCGATGTAATAGATCCTGCGTTGTAAAAATTCCGATGTAACGGAATGCGTTGTAATAATCCGCGATATAGTGACACCAATCCATCTCAGCGCCTTGTGGTCTCTTCTATTCCAAAAAAATTGTTGCGCTGCCTTTGGCCCAATTCGCACATCGGTCCGCTACTGACGCCATCTCACAGGCTAATGGGGCGCCCCACGCCGAGTTTCAGCATTGTAGGATGACCACACCAGTACAGCAACTTGCTAGACATCACCTCGGTGCCATCCGGATCTCGGCGCCCCACTGCAGATGAAGTGCCTCTCAACTATGAAACCACCACGGTGACATCCGGATCTTGGCGCGTTGTGCTGCCTTCGGCCTATTCGCACATCGGTCCGCTACTGACGCCATCTCACAGACTAATGGGGCGCCCCACGCCGAGTTTCAGCATTGTAGGATGACCACACCAGTACAGCAACTTGCTAGACATCACCTCGGTGCCATCCGGATCTCGGCGCCCCACTGCAGATGAAGTGCCTCTCAACTATGAAACCACCACGGTGACATCCGGATCTTGGCGCCTTGTGCTGGTTCCGGCCTATTCACACATCGGTCCGCTACTGACGCCATCTCACAGGCTAGTGGGGCGCCCCACGCCGAGTTTCAGCATTGTAGGATGACCACACCAGTACAGCAACTTGCTAGACATCACCTCGGTGCCATCCGGATCTTGGCATCTCAACGCCTAGTGGTATCTTCCATACAGAAAATATTGTTGCGCTGCCTTTGGCCCCATTCGCACATCGGTCCGCAACTGACACCATCTCACAGGCCAACAGGGCGCCCCACGCCGACTTTTACCATTGTAGGATGGCCACACCAGTACAGCAACTTCCTAGACATCACCTCGGTGCCATCCGGATCTTGGCATCTCAGTGCCTTGTGGTGTCAGTCAGAAAATATTGTTGCGCTGCCTTTGGCCCCATTCGCACATCAGTCCGCTACTGACACCATCTCACAGGCCAACAGGGCGCCCCACGCCGACTTTTACCATTGTAGGATGGCCACACCAGTGCCACAACTTGCTAGACAAAACCTCGTGCCATCCGGATCTTGGCATCTCAGCGCCTTGTGGTGTCTTCTATTCCGAAAATATTGTTGCGCTGCCTTTGGCCCCATTCGCACATCGGTCCGCTACTGACGCCATCTCACAGGCCAACGGGGCGCCCCACGCCGACTTTCAACATTGTAGGATGGCCACACCAGTGCGGCAACTTACTAGACACCACCTCGGTGCCATCCGGATCTTGGCGCGTTGTGCTGCCTTCGGCCTATTCGCACATCGGTCCGCTACTGACGCAAACTCACAGGCCAACGGGGCGCCCCACGCCGACTTTCAGCATTGTAGGATGGCCACACCAGTGCTGCAACTTGCTGGACACCACCTCGGTGCCATCCGGATCTTGGCGCGTTGTGTTGCCTTCGGCCTATTCGCACATCGGTCCGCTACTGACGCCGCCTCACGTGCCAACGTATTTTCTCCGCATTTTATACCCTATGCCGCATAACAGGTCATGTGACTTGTTTATAAAACTTTTCATTGGTTCATTTTACTTTTGGTTTCCTAATGATGGAAGGCTTGATCATATGACCTAAAAACAACACTTTTCATTGGATGAAAACTTTTTTTTTTCCCCAAACGATGAAAGCCCCACCTTGTTTCTGGATGTTTCAGACTGAAGCTGGCGTCAGCATGAGAGCACCACCATCTCGTAGCTCCGTCGTGGTCATTCCGCGAGCAATCATGGCAGCCGCTCCCCACCAGAAGCCTACAGGAGTCGGGGGCCCCCAAAACTTTTGATGAATCCTCAAGGCGGAGGGGACGCTTTCGAGAATGGGGTCCAAGACCTAGCAGACAAGCGTCCGATTTCCAAGGTGTCCCAGGGCCATTTCAGTGGACCAGGCCCAAAAAGGAAACAGCCTGCCGCCATTTTGAGAGTCCTGTGACAGCCGCCTATCGCTGCACCGCAAGAGTGGGCGCAACTCAGCTGAATTGCGGCTTTTGACACAGTGGACCAAAAACGGACGGAATGGCAACTGAAACGGTAAAGGGGTGCCCCACTACAACAGATGAGACTCCACCTGGAGAGGCCCGTTCACGCCGCCTCCCCCAGGGCGCCCCACGCCGTTATTCGGAGCAGCATTGTAGGATACCAAAACCAGTGCGGCAACTTACTGGACATCACCTGGGTGCCATCCACATCTCAGCGCGTTCTGCTGCCTTGGGACTATTCGCACAACAGTTTGCTACTGATGACCCACCCCCCGCGACGCCCCACGCCAGAAATCTGGACGTTGTGCTGCGTTGGGACTATTCGCACAGCCGACCGCTACTTCGTTGTTTTTCCCTAAAAATGTTTATATGTTATTACTGTTTTTGTTTTCTTGTATATATTTATAAGTTATTAAAGTTTTATAATCTTACTACTTTGTCGGAGTGCTATATATTTTTAATGTGACACATAATTGTAAAAACTTTGATGTACAAAGAGTCATCCCTGGAATCTTCCGCTTCAGGCTCGGTCCCCTCCCCAATCACAATACAGGATGGTTTTCAGATAATAGGAACGCGTCTGCTGTGACGGATCTCATCGAGTGTGGGCCTTGATCTACTATAACTCCTTTGAAGAGGGGTGATTCTTTACAGCTGGGGCCATAAACTACATCTGCAGGGCTAGCTGATACCCTAGGACCGGCCTGGACAATCGGACACAGAGGAAAAGGAGTGTCAGAGGGTGCGGTAGTGAATAGGGCGAAAGGGAGGTGTCGGGCGGGCACAGGGTGTGATTCTCAGGGAAGAGCAGCGCAGATGGGGGGTGGTTTATTACCCATGCATAAGACAGAGAGCGGGGGTGACCACTGCCTGGGGGAGATGCTTGCGAGGGTGGGGAGCCATGCTAAGGATCGACAGCGTGCACAGAGTGGGTCTGGTCAAGGCATCTAAAATGACTGCCGTGCACGACAAAAGTGTGGCATTTGAAAAAAGACAAGATGGCGCAGACAATGTTTTTCAACACTTCCTGATTTCCTTCGAATCGAACGTTAACAGACGTTGGGGCATATTACCAAAGTTAAGCGATATTTATCCCTAACGATGCTTAGCAACGATTTTTTTACCGCTAAGCATCGTCAGAAATTATCGCAGATAAACCTTGCTATTATCAAGGTTTATCGCAAATACGATAAAAAACGACCGCAATGCATTAATATCGCTGAAAACTCAGCGATATTCATGCATTACCGAGCTAATGCTCTTAGCCATGTTATCCACCTCCCATTGGATAACATGGCTAAGAACTGCTCAGGGCAGGTGCTAGCTTTTGGAGATATTCGCGCTTATCGCGAATATTTCCAAAAGTTGATAATAGGAGATAGCGATGTTAGCGACTGTTTCCAGTCGCTAACATCTTGGCATGCCCACTTTGCATGTCATTAGTGATAAATATCACTCACATGCAAAGTGGGGCCCAAGATGGTCGCTATCTCCTACTAGCCGTCGCTAACTGGTGTTAGCAACAGCTAGGTAATACAGATATAATTTTATCTCCGCGAAGCGGAGCGCTGTTACAGATATATATCTTGTTTTTGAACGTTAATTTCTCAAAATCCACTGAAGCACATATATTGAGACCTAGCAAAGGCACATCGAGCTACCAGTCCCTACAATTTTGCCAAGTTTCGTGCAAATCCATTCAGCCGTTCGATTATTATTATTATTATTTTTTTTGCCCCGCGGGCCCTTTTAAAACCTCCACATCAAACCTAAGAGGTCAAGGAGGATCTACTATGCCCCCTTATGGTCATTTGCCCCTTCGCTTTGGCCTCCTCTTGTCTCTCGATCCTACCGAGAGACAAGATGGCGGCCGCTACGGACTGTTTGCAATGTTTACAGACGCCGGAGAACCAATCAGCTTCGCAAACCTCCGTTACGCGAAGCGGAGCGCTGTTACAGATATATATATCTTTTTTTGAACGTTAATTTCTCAAAATCCACTGGAGCACATATATTGAGACCTAGCAAAGGCACATCGGGCTACCAGTCCCTAATATTTTACCAAGTTTCGTGCAAATCCATTCAGCCGTTCGATTATTATTATTATTATTTTTTTTTGCCCCGCGGGACCCTTTTAAAACCTCCACATCAAACCTAGGGGGTCAGCGAGGATCTACTATGCCCCCTTATGGTCATTTGCCCCTTCGCTTTGGCCTCATCTTGTCTCTCGATCCTACCGAGAGACAAGATGGCGGCCGCTACAGACTGTTTGGAATGTTCACAGACGCCGGAGAACCAATCAGCTTCGCTTCACAAAGCTCCGTACCGCGAAAAGTCCGCGAACCGGAGCGCTGCCCGGTCCGCTGTTACAGATATATATCTTTTTTAGAACGTTAATTTCTCAAAATCCACTGGAGCACATATATTGAGACCTAGCAAAGGCACATCGGGCTACCAGTCCCTACAATTTTGCCAAGTTTCGTGCAAATCCATTCAGCCGTTCGGGCTAAAAGTGAGGCCAACCGCCCTATGGAAAACTCAATGTTAAAAACACGTTTTGGGACCCCCCTTTTTTCTCGACCCCCCCTGGACGAACCCCCCCCCCCAATTTTCAGGGGCTGCTCAGAAACAAAATGTGCCATTTTCCTGAAAATTTCAGCCAATTCCGTCCACAAACGCCAAAGTTATTAGACATAGAATTTTCAAAAATCCCATAGAGAAAAAATCCTAACTATATATACCTACTGGCGACCGCCAGTAGGTAATATATATATATATATATATATATATATATATATATATATATATATATATGTCCAAAACACCAGGTTGCCCTGCTCAGGTTGCCCTGCAAGGAAACGCCAACACAGATGGAAAATCTCCTTCATTTATTGTGGGCGGCAAGTACAGCGTATTTACTCCTCCAACAGAAGCGCCATACCGGTTTCGGGCTCCATGCCCTTGATCACTGGCTGTGTGCTCAAAGTCCCGACAGCTGTGTGGACTGAATACCATTCTGCCCCGCCCTTGTGGGACTTCATGCAAAGGTGCTTTCTGGGACAGGTAGTCCGTAACTTTACCAAAGTGGTTGCTTTAACGGGGCTTTGTGCTAAAAACTGTTTTCCCCATAGTGGGTACTGTGGAAAATCTCCTTCATTTATTGTCGGCGGCAAGTACAGCGTATTTACTCCTCCAACAGAAGCGCCATACCGGTTTCGGGCTCCATGCCCTTGATCACTGGCTGTGTGCTCAAAGTCCCGACAGCTGTGTGGACTGAATACCATTCTGCCTAAGTGAAGGAGATTTTCCATCTGTGTTGGCGTTTCCTTGCAGGGCAACCTGAGCAGGGCAACCTGGTGTTTTGGACATTGAATTGCGGCGCGCCTCGCCGCGGAAACGCCCCGCTGCATACTCTGCAGGCCGCAGCGCCCAGGAAATACGGTCGCTATGAGGAGATGGAAAGCCGGTATTGTGGGAAGTGAACATTGGCAGGTACCTTGGTGTTTCCCCTCCACAGTACCCACTATGGGGAAAACAGTTTTTAGCACAAAGCCCCGTTAAAGCAACCACTTTGGTAAAGTTACGGACTACCTGTCCCAGAAAGCACCTTTGCATGAAGTCCCACAAGGGCGGGGCAGAATGGTATTCAGTCCACACAGCTGTCGGGACTTTGAGCACACAGCCAGTGATCAAGGGCATGGAGCCCGAAACCGGTATGGCGCTTCTGTTGGAGGAGTAAATACGCTGTACTTGCCGCCCACAATAAATGAAGGAGATTTTCCATCTGTGTTGGCGTTTCCTTGCAGGGCAACCTGAGCAGGGCAACCTGGTGTTTTGGACATATATATTACCTACTGGCGGTCGCCAGTAGGTATATATAGTTAGGATTTTTTCTCTATGGGATTTTTGAAAATTCTAGGTCTAATAACTTTGGCGTTTGTGGACGGAATTGGCTGAAATTTTCAGGAAAATGGCACATTTTGTTTCTGAGCAGCCCTTGAAAATTGGGGGGGGGTTCGTCAAGGGGGGGCCGAGAAAAAAGGGGGGTCCCAAAACGTGTTTTTAACATTGAGTTTTCCATAGGGCGGTTGGCCTCACTTTTAGCCCGAACGGCTGAATGGATTTGCACGAAACTTGGCAAAATTGTAGGGACTGGTAGCCCGATGTGCCTTTGCTAGGTCTCAATATATGTGCTCCAGTGGATTTTGAGAAATTAACGTTCAAAAAAAGATATATATCTGTAACAGCGGACCGGGCAGCGCTCCGGTTCGCGGACTTTTCGCGGTACGGAGCTTTGTGAAGCGAAGCTGATTGGTTCTCCGGCGTCTGTGAACATTCCAAACAGTCCGTAGCGGCCGCCATCTTGTCTCTCGGTAGGATCGAGAGACAAGAGGAGGCCAAAGCGAAGGGGCAAATGACCATAAGGGGGCATAGTAGATCCTCGCTGACCCCCTAGGTTTGATGTGGAGGTTTTAAAAGGGCCCCGCGGGGCAAAAAAAAAAAATAATAATAATAATCGAACGGCTGAATGGATTTGCACGAAACTTGGTAAAATATTAGGGACTGGTAGCCCGATGTGCCTTTGCTAGGTCTCAATATATGTGCTCCAGTGGATTTTGAGAAATTAACGTTCAAAAAAAGATATATATCTGTAACAGCGCTCCGCTTCGCGTAACGGAGGTTTGCGAAGCTGATTGGTTCTCCGGCGTCTGTAAACATTGCAAACAGTCCGTAGCGGCCGCCATCTTGTCTCTCGGTAGGATCGAGAGACAAGAGGAGGCCAAAGCGAAGGGGCAAATGACCATAAGGGGGCATAGTAGATCCTCCTTGACCTCTTAGGTTTGATGTGGAGGTTTTAAAAGGGCCCCGCGGGGCAAAAAAAAAAATAATAATAATAATCGAACGGCTGAATGGATTTGCACGAAACTTGGCAAAATTGTAGGGACTGGTAGCTCGATGTGCCTTTGCTAGGTCTCAATATATGTGCTTCAGTGGATTTTGAGAAATTAACGTTCAAAAACAAGATATATATCTGTAACAGCGCTCCGCTTCGCGGAGATAAAATTATATCTGTATTACCTAGCTGTTGCTAACACCAGTTAGCGACGGCTAGTAGGAGATAGCGACCATCTTGGGCCCCACTTTGCATGTGAGTGATATTTATCACTAATGACATGCAAAGTGGGCATGCCAAGATGTTAGCGACTGGAAACAGTCGCTAACATCGCTATCTCCTATTATCAACTTTTGGAAATATTCGCGATAAGCGCGAATATCTCCAAAAGCTAGCACCTGCCCTGAGCAGTTCTTAGCCATGTTATCCAATGGGAGGTGGATAACATGGCTAAGAGCATTAGCTCGGTAATGCATGAATATCGCTGAGTTTTCAGCGATATTAATGCATTGCGGTCGTTTTTTATCGTATTTGAGATAAACCTTGATAATAGCAAGGTTTATCTGCGATAATTTCTGACGATGCTTAGCGGTAAAAAAATCGTTGCTAAGCATCGTTAGGGATAAATATCGCTTAACTTTGGTAATATGCCCCAACGTCTGTTAACGTTCGATTCGAAGGAAATCAGGAAGTGTTGAAAAACATTGTCTGCGCCATCTTGCCTTTTTTCAAATGCCACACTTTTGTCGTGCACGGCAGTCATTTTAGATGCCTTGACCAGACCCACTCTGTGCACGCTGTCGATCCTTAGCATGGCTCCCCACCCTCGCAAGTATCTCCCCCAGGCAGTGGTCACCCCCGCTCTCTGTCTTATGCATGGGTAATAAACCACCCCCCATCTGCGCTGCTCTTCCCTGAGAATCACACCCTGTGCCCGCCCGACACCTCCCTTTCGCCCTATTCACTACCGCACCCTCTGACACTCCTTTTCCTCTGTGTCCGATTGTCCAGGCCGGTCCTAGGGTATCAGCTAGCCCTGCAGATGTAGTTTATGGCCCCAGCTGTAAAGAATCACCCCTCTTCAAAGGAGTTATAGTAGATCAAGGCCCACACTCGATGAGATCCGTCACAGCAGACGCGTTCCTATTATCTGAAAACCATCCTGTATTGTGATTGGGGAGGGGACCGAGCCTGAAGCGGAAGATTCCAGGGATGACTCTTTGTACATCAAAGTTTTTACAATTATGTGTCACATTAAAAATATATAGCACTCCAACAAAGTAGTAAGATTATAAAACTTTAATAACTTATAAATATATACAAGAAAACAAAAACAGTAATAACATATAAACATTTTTAGGGAAAAACAACGAAGTAGCGGTCGGCTGTGCGAATAGTCCCAACGCAGCACAACGTCCAGATTTCTGGCGTGGGGCGTCGCGGGGGGTGGGTCATCAGTAGCAAACTGTTGTGCGAATAGTTCCAAGGCAGCAGAACGATGGCACCAAGGTGATGTCCAGTAAGTTGCCGCACTGGTTTTGGTATCCTACAATGCTGCTCCGAATAACGGCGTGGGGCGCCCTGGGGGAGGCGGCGTGAACGGGCCTCTCCAGGTGGAGTCTCGTCTGTTGTAGTGGGGCGCCCCTTTACCGTTTCAGTTGCCATTCCGTCCGCTTTTGGTCCACTGTGTCAAAAGCCGAAATTCAGCTGAGTTGCGCCCACTCTTGCGGTGCAGCGATAGGCGGCTGTCACAGGACTCTCAAAATGGCGGCAGGCTGTTTCCTTTTTGGGCCTGGTCCACTGAAATGGCCCTGGGACACCTTGGAAATCAGACGCTTGTCTGCTAGGTCTTGGACCCCATTCTCGAAAGCGTCCCCTCCGCCTTGAGGATTCATCAAAAGTTTTGGGGGCCCCCGACTCCTGTAGGCTTCTGGTGGGGAGCGGCTGCCATGATTGCTCGCGGAATGACCACGACGGAGCTACGAGATGGTGGTGCTCTCATGCTGACGCCAGCTTCAGTCTGAAACATCCAGAAACAAGGTGGGGCTTTCATCGTTTGGGAAAAAAAAAAAGTTTTCATCCAATGAAAAGTGTTGTTTTTAGGTCATATGATCAAGCCTTCCATCATTAGGAAACCAAAAGTAAAATGAACCAATGAAAAGTTTTATAAACAAGTCACATGACCTGTTATGCGGCATAGGGTATAAAATGCGGAGAAAATACGTTGGCACGTGAGGCGGCGTCAGTAGCGGACCGATGTGCGAATAGGCCGAAGGCAACACAACGCGCCAAGATCCGGATGGCACCGAGGTGGTGTCCAGCAAGTTGCAGCACTGGTGTGGCCATCCTACAATGCTGAAAGTCGGCGTGGGGCGCCCCGTTGGCCTGTGAGTTTGCGTCAGTAGCGGACCGATGTGCGAATAGGCCGAAGGCAGCACAACGCGCCAAGATCTGGATGGCACCGAGGTGGTGTCTAGTAAGTTGCCGCACTGGTGTGGCCATCCTACAATGTTGAAAGTCGGCGTGGGGCGCCCCGTTGGCCTGTGAGATGGCGTCAGTAGCGGACCGATGTGCGAATGGGGCCAAAGGCAGCGCAACAATATTTTCTGACTAGAAGACACCACAAGGCGCTGAGATGCCAAGATTCGGATGGCACCGAGGTGGTGTCTAGCAAGTTGTGGTACTGGTGTGGCCATCCTACAATGGTAAAAGTCGGCGTGGGGCGCCCCGTTGGCCTGTGAGATGGCGTCAGTAGCGGACCGATGTGCGAATGGGGCCAAAGGCAGCGCAACAATATTTTCTGTATGGAAGATACCACTAGGCGTTGAGATGCCAAGATCCGGATGGCACCGAGGTGATGTCTAGCAAGTTGCTGTACTGGTGTGGTCATCCTACAATGCTGAAACTCGGCGTGGGGCGCCCCATTAGCCTGTGAGATGGCGTCAGTAGCGGACCGATGTGTGAATAGGCCGGAACCAGCACAAGGCGCCAAGATCCGGATGTCACCGTGGTGGTTTCATAGTTGAGAGGCACTTCATCTGCAGTGGGGCGCCGAGATCCGGATGGCACCGAGGTGATGTCTAGCAAGTTGCTGTACTGGTGTGGTCATCCTACAATGCTGAAACTCGGCGTGGGGGCGCTCCATTAGCCTGTGAGATGGCGTCAGTAGCGGACCGATGTGCGAATGGGGCCAAAGGCAGCGCAACAATATTTTCAGAATAGAAGACACCACAAGGCGCTGAGATGCCAAGATCCGGATGGCACCGAGGTGGTGTCTAGTAAGGTGCACTGGTGTGGCCATCCTACAATGCTGAAAGTCGGCGTGGGGCGCCCCGTTGGCCTGTGAGATGGCGGCAGTAGCGGACCGATGTGCGAATGGGGCCAAAGGCAGCGCAACAATATTTTTGGAATAGAAGAGACCACAAGGCGCTGAGATTCGGTTAGCACCGAGGTGGTGTCTAGCAAGCTATGCAGCTGAGTTGCGTGCGCACTTGCGGCGAATAGGTCGAAGGCAGCACAACAATGTTTTCTGAATAGAAGACACCACAAGGCGCTGAGATTCGGTTACCACCGAGGTGATGTCTAGCAAGTTGCCGCACTGGTGTGGCCATCCTACAATACTGCTCCGAATAACGGCGTGGGGTGCCCGAAGGGGGGGGGGAGGCGGCGTGAACGGGCCTTCCTAGGTGGAGGCTCGTCTGCTGTAGTGGGGCGCCCCTTTACCGTTTCAGTTGCCATTCAGCTGAGTTTCGGCTGCTCTTGATGGTACAGCGACAGGCGGCTGCAACAGGACTCTCAAAATGGCGGCCTGTTCTTTGGATTTAGGCCTGGTCCACTAAAATGGCCCTGGGACACCTTAGAACTCGGACGCTCGATTTTTTTTTCCTTTCCTGTACATGCAAAAAAAGGTAAATGCCCGGTACGTTACACGCTTCATCTGCCACGATGAACTCTCCAGAGGAACCGAAAAAAAATATAGTTATGGTAACTATACCATGCATCGTCATATGGAGAGGTGGCACCAATTAATTATAGTGCTGCATAAAAGAGAGATTTGGAGGAGAACCTCTGACCTGCTAGTACATTCATCAAAGTGTAAATGTCTACTCATCATATACGATTACAGTTTGCTCCGTGGCCGGCCCACGTGGTTATAGGCTCGTATTTGTATAATGAAATTTTCACAATAAAGGTTTTTAAAAGAAAACATGGTAGTAGTATATACATTGGTAAAGTTTTTAATAATAGTCACTGTTTTAGAATCATTAAAAGGCAAGTGAAATAAAGCAGACCAATTACATGAAGGGTAAAAGGTATAATACGAAGGAACGCAGTAAAGATAAATGGTCAAGGGCTGTTGTGTTTTCTATTCCTGCAACATAAAGTGATCGATAAGAATCTCATATTCAGGCGTATCGGCGACTAAGACAGCAGGTCGACCCTCTTTTGCTCAACGGCTCCGTCATGGGACGAAGAAACGCTCTTTTTCTCGAAAAAAGAATATATTTTACTTGCAGGACAGTTGTAAATTTTCCGGGAAAGTACATTAGCCTGGAACATTATAACATATATTTAAGAAAAAATAATGTTCGGAAGTAATAAAAAGCGTAATTTTTAGGTCATATGACCAAGCCTTTCATCATTAGAATAAGAAAAGTAAAATGAACCAATGAAAAGTTTTATTAACAAGTCACATGACTTGTTATGCTTACGTTACGCGCTGCGCGCCCCGGATGACTTTCGGATGCGCTAACGCGGCGCATCATATGACGCATTGCGCAACAACGCAGGTCCAGAATATAGTCAAAATGTCTCCACCAACCAGCGGTCGGAACACAACCCCTTTCAGCAGGCTAAATAGTTCTGTTAAATGACAACAGAAGGGACAGGCAACAAGAACCATCAGTCAAAGAGGGGAGGGCTAGTTCTTCTCTACCGGGTTACATTGGGGCGCTACCGGAACTGATCGAATTGGTAGTCTACAGTGTTTCTGGATGTTTCAGACTGAAGCTGGGGTTAGCATGAGAGCAGCACCATTTCGTAGCTCCGTCGTGGCCATTCCGCAACCAATCATGGCAGCCGCTCTTTATCGTTATTTTGGGCGGGGTGGGTGGCGGAGCCGAACTGTTTTGCAGCCATCATTGTGTGAAGTTCAGTTCATCTCACTAGTTTTGTATTTGTCATGAGGGGTTGTTCCTAATGTTTATATTTTAGCGAGGTCAAAAAGAGATCCCATTAGTGGCCTACTGATTTTGCTCGATTCCTTTTCTTTTTTTTTTACACGATTTTTCGTTATCTGCAAAGACTAAACAGAGTATTGCGACTCTGTGTTTGTTTGTAAATAGAGAATGAACCAAAGAGAACCAATTCTAAAACAGTAAATACTTGGATAACAATCAATCAAATGGAGAGAGAAGCAGGCACGACGTATTACAACGGGGGCAAAGGCCTGCGTTAACTACCCTTCACTATGTGCAAAGAGAGAGTACTCCTAATAGAAATGAGGGGGGGGGGGCACCATTCAAAGCAGATCAGTGTGCATAAACACGAAAATGTTTTCACTTACCACGTACTTGACATTCGACAGCTTATGATATTTGCTATTAAAAAACCATTGAAATTCACTGAAAAAACCATAGGTTATAGACCATATATAGTTAGGAATTAGCATTTACAAAACCTTGAAAATTCACTGAAAAAACCATAGGTTATAGACCATATATAGTTAGGAATTAGCATTTAAAAAACCTTATTTTACTCACACAAAACCATTGAAATTCCATATATAGTTAGTTGCACTAACTATATATCGCGCACCCGCAATCCACTGCTGATGATGTCACATATTACATCATTCATGACATGGTCAGTGACATCACTGATGACATCACTGATGACATCTCAAATGACATCACTGATGATATCACTGATGACATCTCAAATGACATCACTGATAACATCTCAAATGACATCACTGATGACATCTCAAATGACATCACTGATGACATCACTGATGACATCTCATTTGACATCAATGACCACATCACTGATGATATCATTCATGTGACAATACAATGCATCTCCTCACACTTTAATATAACCTCTGTTACACCCAGTGTTAAATACAGAGTATAATTTTTGAAACCATTGACACACCAATACTAGTTACTACATACGCACTCAGTGATTCCTATGTTTACACACACATTCACTCATTTACCCATACAATCATTCATACATACAATCACTCATCTTTACAACACTATCATATGCACTCATACACCTATACAGACTCTCACACTCTGTCACTCATCCATGGAGTTACTCACACACCTAGTCAGTCCTGTAAATAATCAATCACACTTCCATTTTCTAATCTATACAGTTAAACATAGAGCACCTTACATTTTGAAACATATACTAACACATACTTACTCTCTTATACAATCATTGATACAAGTACACATTGATCTGCACAGAGTCACACACCTCCCAGCCAGCCACACACACACTCAGTCTCCCATACAAATACTTGGGCAATCAATCAATAACCCATATAGTTACTCATATAGCTACTGACCAACACATGCAGCAGTTTACAGAACAACAGACATAATGATGCACAAATTAAGACAGTTTAGTCACTAACCCATGCACTCAGTGAGACACATTTAATCACTCACTCATACAGTCAGTCACGCACCTACTAAATCCTTCATCCAGACACTTCTACATCTACTCATTCTTCAATATGTAAAACATATTTAAACTTTTCAGAAACACACAGTCACTGGATGATGTCATCAGTGATGTCATTTGAGATGTCATCAGTGATGTCATCAGTGATGTCACTGACCATGTCATGAATGATGTAATATGTGACATCATCAGCAGTGGATTGCGAGTGCGCGATATATAGTTAGTGCAACTAACTATATATGGAATTTCAATGGTTTTGTGTGAGTAAAATAAGGTTTTTTAAATGCTAATTCCTAACTATATATGGTCTATAACCTATGGTTTTTTCAGTGAATATATATATATATATATATATATATATATATATATATATATATATATATATATATATATATATATATATATATATATATATATATATTACCTACTGGCAGTCGCCAGTAGGTATATATAGTTAGGATTTTTTTGAATAGGGATTTCTGAAAATTCTATGTTGAATAACTTTGGCGTTGATGGACGGAATTGGCTGAAATTTGCAGGAAAATGGCACATTTTGTTTCTGAGCGTCCCCTGAAAGTTTGGGGGGGGGGTTCGTCAAGCGGGGGCCGAGAAAGAAGGGGGGTCCCAAAACGTGTTTTTAACATTGAGTTTTCCATAGGGCGGTTGGACTCACTTTTAGCTCGAACGGCTGAATGGATTTCCACAAAACTTGGCAAAATTGTAGGGACTGGTAGCCCGATGTGCCTTTGCTATGTCTCAAGATATATGCTCCAGTGGTTTTTACGAAAATTAACTTTGAAAAATATATATTGGGCTACATTGGGCTATATATATGTTAGAGCCCAAATGTAGCCCAATGTAGCCCAAGGTAGCCCAATGTAGCCCAAAGATGGCCACCAGAGACAAAAAAAAACAAATGTAGCCCAAATATCAGCCAGATGTAGCCCAACTATAGCCCAGTGACAGAATGTCCCAGAGTGTTCTAAAGAACAACTAGAGCGCTAACAGTCTTACTTATGACAAAAGTATGGCACACCTGAAGTCATATTGATTGGAAAAAAGTGTTAACACTTAAAACATTTAATTTGCAAAGGAACAAAATGAGGGGGTTCATTTTGCCATAGAAATTATGATTAGTGCTGAAGAAAGAAAAATTAGGGCACATTTTGAGTGACTTCTCAAATCCGCTTATATTTCATTAAAAAAATTCTGATATGCAGTCTCCCAAGATGGCCACCAGAGACAAAAGAGCCCAAATGTAACCCAAATATCAGCCAGATGTAGCCCAACTATAGCCCAATGATAGAATGTCCCAGAGTGTTCTAAAGAACAACTAGAACGCTAACAGTCTTACTTATGACAAAAGTATGGCACACCTGAAGTCATCTTGATTGGAATAAAGTGGTAACACTTAATACATTTAATTTGAAAAGGAACAAAATGAGGAGTTTCATTTTGCCATAGAAATGTTATATATATGTATATTCACAGAAAAAACCATAGGTTATAGACCATATATAGTTAGGAATTAGCATTTACAAAACCTTGAAAATTCACTGAAAAAACCATAGGTTATAGACCATATATAGTTAGGAATTAGCATTTAGAAAACCTTATTTTACTCACACAAAACCATTGAAATTCCATATATAGTTAGTTGCACTAACTATATATCGCGCACCCGCAATCCACTGCTGATGATGTCACATATTACATCATTCATGACATGGTCAGTGACATCACTGATGACATCACTGATGACATCTCAAATGACATCACTGATGACAACATCCAGTGATTATGTGTTTCTGTAAAGTTTAAATATGTTTTACATATTGAAGAATGAGTGGATGTATAAGTGTCTGAATGAAGGTTTTAGTAGGTGCGTGATTGACTGTATGAGTGAGTGATTAAATGCGTCTTACTAAATGCACGGGTTAGTGACTAAACTGTCTGAAAGTGTGCATCAGCATGTCTGTTGTTGTGCAAGCTGCTGCATGTGTTGATCAGGAGCTATATAAGTAGCTATATGGGTTATTGATTGGTTGCACAAGTATTTGTATGGGAGACTGAGTGTGTGTATGGCTGGCTGGGAGGTGTGTGACTCTGTGCAGATCAATGTGTACTTGTATCAGTGATTCTATAAGAGAGTAAGTATGTGTTAGTATATGTTTGAAAATGTAAGGTACTCTATGTTTAACTGTGTAGATTAGAAAATGGAACTGTGATTGATTCTTTACAGGACTGACTAGGTGTGTGAGTAACTCCATGGATGAGTGGCAGAGTGTGAGTGTCTGTATAGGTGTATGAGTACATATGATAGTGTTGTAAAGATGAGTGATTGTATGTATGAATGATTGTATGGGTGAATGAGTGAATGTGTGTGTAGACGTAGGAATCAGTGAGTGCGTATGTAGTAACTAGTATTGGTGTGTCAATGGTTTCAAAAATTATACTCTGTATTTAACACTGGGTGTAACAGAGGTTATATTAAAGTGTGAGGAGATGCATTGTATTGTCACATTAATGATATCATCATTGATGTGACCATTGATGTCAAATGAGATATCATCAGTGATGTCATTTGAGATGTCATCAGTGATGTCATCAGTGATGTCACTGACCATGTCATGAATGATGTAATATGTGACATCATCAGCAGTGGATTGCGGGTGCGCGATATATAGTTAGTGCAACTAACTATATATGGAATTTCAATGGTTTTGTGTGAGTAAAATAAGGTTTTCTAAATGCTAATTCCTAACTATATATGGTCTATAACCTATGGTTTTTTCAGTGAATTTTCAAGGTTTTGTAAATGCTAATTCCTAACTATATATGGTCTATAACCTATGGTTTTTTCTGTGAATTTCATTGGTTTTTTAACAGCTAATATCTGTAGCTGTAAAATGTATTCTTCTTTAAATCCAAAAATATATTTTATATGTTTATGAATAATTTTTTTTTTTAATATTTTTTTTTCTACGTTCCCGCTTCGCGAATCGGGAAGCTTCCCGTTAGCTGACCTTGATGCCGCGAAATAGACCGCGAGCCGGTAAACGTTTCTTTACCGCAAGTGCCGCGTTAGAAAACAACATCGTGACGCCTCCCGTCCGCATGACGTTCCACGTTGTCGCGTGATACGTCATATGACGTGCTACGTTAGCGAACTGGTACGCGAAGCGAGTCGCAAAGCGCAGGTTTCTGGAAGCAAACCGTGAGGCCCTGCAAAGCGCTTAACGTAAACACAGCAAGTCATGTGACTTGGTAATAACACTTTTCATTGGTTCATTTCACTTTTGGTTTCCTA
Source organism: Lissotriton helveticus (assembly GCF_964261635.1). Lineage (NCBI taxonomy): Eukaryota > Metazoa > Chordata > Amphibia > Caudata > Salamandridae > Lissotriton > Lissotriton helveticus. The sequence continues at coordinate 1,308,509,425 of NC_136061.1, forward strand.
ATGATGTAAGACTAGGTCATATAATCTAAAATGAACACTTTTGATTGGTTGAGAACTCTTGTTTTTCCCAAATGATGAAAATCCCTCCTTCTTTCCTCACTCTGACTTTCATCATTGTGAGAGAAAGACCCTTTGTGATCACTGAGCAATGGCTTCTTTAGTAGCTTCAGCTGGTGCTTCCCCACCACCTCCACCACATCCAAGGAAGAGTGGACCACCTGCTCAAGTTATAATTCAACAAGAAGAGGAAGAAGAGGAACAGGACGACGAGCACGAAGAGAGGCAGTTTTTGCCTGAGCAGCCCAAGACGTCTCACCGGAAAGAAAACTTCATTTGGCAATTTTTTAAAATTCCCAAAGGTCAGAAAAAAGTAAATGCAAGATACGTAACTTGCCTTATATGTCAAGATAGACTGTCCAGAGGAACCGAGAAAAAATACAGTTTCGGAAACTACACAATGCATCGCCATATGACTAGGTGGCATCCTAACAACTACAGTGCTGCACAGTTTCGGAACGACCTAGATAATCTCCCTATTATGGCCAGAAGATCTGTTGTACCGGAAGTAACGGGACCAGAGGGCAGGGAGATGGTGCCAAATATACAAATGAAATTTGGTGAAGTAAAACACACCTGCGTATTTTGCGATGGATTCATTTCCTACGGAGAAAAAAGCATCACTCTGATCAACAGAGCTATTGACTATCATATGCAAGTTTGTACGAAACGCCCAAAATAATAAATACTTCTTTTTTTGTTTTGTTGCTCCTGTTGAGCCCTTTACAATGAATCGTTTTCATTGCCCCCTCCAAGAAAAACCCAAAAAATATAAAACCTCAGAAAAATTCAAAAAAAGTAAAAAAAGTTCCGAAAAATAATAAAAAAAATATAAAACAACAAAAACAATAAAAAAAAAAGTTCTTTTCAGAACTACCTCCCCGTTATTAAAAAATTGGTACAATATTTGGAACTGTGCCAACCTCTATTTCTCTTAGTTCGCTTCCCAGTTCGCTCGCCGGTACGCGAACTAGAAGCGAACCAAAAACAGTAAGTATAAGGGAAGGAAACAGACACTTATGTTAAAAGAAAGACAGCTATAGGGGAGTAAACTAGAGATACTATTACCCGTAATCCACTGCTGATGATGTCACATATTACATCATTCATGACATGCTCAGTGACATCATCAGCAGAGGATTGCGGGTTTTTTGGCAACGTGCCTTATCCACGGTTTAATAACGCTGCCTTTTGCTTTATATAAGTTTTCAAATTGTATGAAATATATACCAATAGGTCGTTATGAACCTTTAGGTAGTGCTTTTCTTCATGAGGTCTGGTCGCTTCCATACACATACAGATGTTTCAAAGATGATCAAGAAGTTTATCTGAATGGAGAGGAATGCACTGAGACGCCAGATCATTCACTAATGTGTAGGCACATACAGTTACACGGTTCATGCAACAAACACCGACCAAATATGGCTTGCGTGTTGCAAGGCACGCCAGTTCCTGCTATCATCCCCACGTTCAAGTTGTTGGAAAATGGTAGTTATTTGATGCTCAATAATGAAGATTGTTCTGAGTTAATTGAAAAGGGTCTGCACCTCTGTACGGGTGTTCGCTATGTGAAGCACGAAAGTTTCACGGGCCGAACTCAAGGCCACCTCTCTCTGAGACAAAAGAGCTCTTATTCTTGCCATGCCGTTGAAATCTGTCCCAAGGTTGGTATTTGTGGCCAGATTGAAAACTCCCTATGTTCATGTGTGGGAGGAAATAGAACATTTCTGCAGCAAATAACCCGTTCACTTACTGTTACGATAAAAGGAATACTTTTAATTCAGATTTGCCTTTCAATTTCAGCAAGATGGTTCCGACTATCTTTAACGCATCCTCCACAAAGACCCTGGCGCACTTTTTTAAAGTTGTTACCAGTGGTCTCGTGACTTCATTTGAGAAAATCTTTGGAGTCATCCCTGCTTCCTTTCATTCTATTTTCTCCACTCTGGTTCGTGGATTGGCATTTTTACTTGCATTACCAGCGGACGCTCTTGTGCTTTTTTACATTTTTAAATATGGATGTCCCTCCTATGCAACCTCCCACCCTGCAGCTGCTGACACTGTTCCGCAATCGCATGCTAGAATATTATGGCACAATGCCGTTGGCGATATTAAGCACGGCATATGGATTATCTTTTCGATTCTCCTACTTCACCTGTGTCCAGCCTGTATTTCACTGCCTGACCTGTGATTTCGATTGGGCCATTGATTTGTGTCTCTGCGGACCGGTTTCTCCTGACGTCGACTTTAATCAGCTGATGACTCCTATCATTACTCACGAGTTGGTTTGTCCTGGCGAAAGGATTATGGCTGTGGCATTGATGCATGGACTACTTGGTCCCTGGAATTTACTGGCGGCAGCACAGTCTTTCTTGGAACAGAGCTTTCTTGAAAACCCACCGAGCTGTCCTCTGATGGTGATAGAGGATCCGGTGCTGGGAGAGCACGTATGTTCTTTTCCGCTTTTAAATTGGATGGCTGAACTGTTTTCGGATGAAGACGGTGACTTCCTATTGGAGGCTGTTGCAGCTTATTTTGCATACACAGTTATGTCATAGACCTTTTTCATGTTTGATATGCTGAGTACTAGCATTTCATTGACAATTCATTGACTTATTTGTCAAGTTTTTATTATTTACCTTGCCTATTGGCTTAAGACTCGATAAAGTACTTGGCTGTTTTATTTTTCTTTAGCATTAAATTTTCCTAGTTTTTAATGCTTTACCTTGCGGACCGTCCACATATAAACTTGCAATCTACTCTCATGAGATGGCACTTCTATTATCTTATTCAGTTCGTTTCCGGATCATGGGGAGGTGTCATCTAGGTCCTGGATATCTTTACACCGTGTTAAGTTAGCATGGGCTCATTACCGGTTTAAACGCCATTTTTCCTTTTTTGCAACTTCTGCACACGACACTTAGTTGTTGCTTTAGCTTTCCACCTAGTAGTTCATCGTGGTTTACATGAGAATAATATGTTATTGCTCTACTATCTGCTTTGCTTGTTAAACTATATCTGTACAGCGAGTGCTAAAGTTTCAAGAACAACACGATACAGAATTGTTATGAGGTCTGATCTCCACGACTTCATACTCATAACATAAGTGCAACTTCTGCCAATTCTGGGCATGAGGCGGGTTTTATATTGCTTTGCCGAACACACATACACAACAGTTGATGCGGTTCACATGAAGAGAGAGCTGGTGTATGCTGATGTGATTCCTTCAAATCTAAGACACTAAAGTATGGGCACGCCCTAAACCAACACAAAGAGACCTTCTTAGCAAATAATATAATATGTGTATTAGGGAGGGTGAGATATAAGCAGCCGCGGGCCGTGGATGGAGTTACGGTGAGGCAGGGAGGCGGGGAGGGGGAGAAGCAGGGTGGAACCCTTTCTACCTTGCCCCTCCCCCTCCCCGCCTCCCTGCCCCACCGTAACTCCCTCCACGGCCCGCGGCTGCTTATAAGTGTTGCTAACTCTTATTCATTTACAGCATGTTAACATACTGTCACCATTCGCTTTTTATGTACTAGTAACTATGCTGGTAATTTTGCTACTGATAATATGTGTACTTGTATTCTCCACCCTGCTTCTCCCCCTCCCCGCCTCCCTGCCTCACCGTAACTCCCTCCACGGCCCGCGGCTGCTTATAAGTGTTGCTAACTCTTATTCATTTACAGCATGTTAACATACTGTCACCATTCGCTTTTTATGTACTACTGACTATGCTGGTAATTTTGCTACTGATAATATGTGTACTTGTATAATCTAAGATACTACGCCTCAGAAGACGGCATTAGTAAATAAACATTTCAAATACACATGTGTTCTTCTTAACTCCATGTTCTGGTTTCTAAGAAATATATAACGACCGACTGTTCATGAGTTCCACGTATCCTGAGGTACTATAAGTTCATATTCTGGATTGTCTAAACATTGAGAGTTTGTTATATCCAATGTGACACTGTACCTAGCTTGCTAAGGAGTTTTTGATTACTAACGTGAGTTTTGGGACACCCTAATTCGCCGAGGTTCCAATCCTCTGTCCACAGTTCTGTGTGAGAACAGAAACCCTGCGACAGGGGCACCCCCGACCCTTGCTGGAGCTTCATCACACTTGCGATACAACTCCAGCAATGCGCCACCTTTACGGCACAGATACATCACGCATCTGTGCTGTTTTTGCCCCATGATGCGCCGCATTGTAAATGCAGCACACCATAGGTGACGGAACAGCGGCACAGAATGACTAACACATCCCTGGTGATGCGCCAGTCATCATAAATGTATCCCTATGCTTCTTATCTTGTTAGAGATGAACCGCCATATGTATCATCAAAGTTTTTTGCATTTCCTAAATAGCGAACTTTAAGGAATAAATAGCGATTCTTTACCATTCCTAGTTTGCGATTAGCTATTTGCTAATTACAAATTACCCATTCATTTCCTTCATTTCCATAGGGCGGTTGGACTCACTTTTAGCTCGAACGGCTGAATGGATTTGCACGAAACTTGGCAAAATTGTAGGGACTGGTAGCCCGATGTGCCTTTGCTATGTCTCAAGATATATGCTCCAGTGGTTTTTACGAAAATTAACTTTGAAAAATATATATTGGGCTACATTGGCCTATATATATGTTGGAGCCCAAATGTAGCCCAATGTAGCCCAATGAAGCCCAATGTAGCCCAATGTAGCCCAAAGATGGCCGCCAGACACACAAAAAAACAAATGTAGCCCAAATATCAGCCAGATGTAGCCCAACTATAGCCCAGTGACAGAATGACCAATCCGCTTCGCAAACCTCCGTTACGCGAGGCGGAGCGCTGTTACAGATATATATCTTTTTTTGAACGTTAATTTCTCAAAATCCACTGGAGCACATATATTGAGACCTAGCAAAGGCACATCGGGCTACCAGTCCCTACAATTTTGCCAAGTTTCGTGCAAATCCATTCAGCCGTTCGATTATTATTATTATTTTTTTTTTTTGCCCCGCGGGGCCCTTTTAAAACCTCCACATCAAACCTAGGGGGTCAGCGAGGATCTACTATTCCCCCTTATGGTCATTTGCCCCTTCGCTTTGGCCTCCTCTTGTCTCTCGATCCTACCGAGAGACAAGATGGCGGCCGCTACGGACTGTTTGGAATGTTGACAGACGCCAGAGAACCAATCAGCTTCGCTTCACAAAGCTCCGTTGCGCGAAAAGTACGCGTCCTGGGCCGCTGCCCGGTCCGCTGTTACAGATATATATCTTTTTTTAAACGTTAATTTCTCAAAATCCACTGGAGCACATATATTGAGACCTACAAAAGGCACATCGGGCTACCAGTCCCTACAATTTTGCCAAGTTTCGTGCAAATCCATTCAGCCGTTCGGGCTAAAAGTGAGGCCAACCGCCCTATGGAAAACTCAATGTTAAAAACACGTTTTGGGACCCCCCTTTTTTCTCGGCCCCCACTGGACGAACCCCCCCCAAATTTTCAAGGGCTGCTCAGAAACAAAATGTGCCATTTTCCTGAAAATTTCAGCCAATTCCGTCCACAAACGCCAAAGTTATTAGACATAGAATTTTCAAAAAACCCATAGAGAAAAAATCCTAACTATATATACCTACTGGCGACCGCCAGTAGGTAATATATATATATATATATATATATATATATATATATATATTTCTATTGGCGATCGCCAGTAGGTATATATAGTTAGGATTTTTTTGAATAGGGATTTCTGAAAATTCTATGTTGAATAACTTTGGCGTTGATGGACGGAATTGGCTGACATTTTCGGGAAAATTGCACATTTTCTTTCTGAGCGTCCCTTGAAAGTTTGGGGGGGTTTTGTCAAGCGGTGGCCGAGAAAAAAGGGGGGTCCCAAAACGTGATTTTAACATTGAGTTTTCCATAGGGCGGTTGGACTCACTTTTAGCTCGAACGGCTGAATGGATTTCTATGAAACTTGGCAAAATTGTAGAGACTGTTTGCCCGATGTGCCTTTGCTAGGTCTCAAGATATGTGCTCCAGTGGATTTTGAGAAATTAACGTTCAAAAAAATATATATATCTGTGACAGCGTCCCGGTTAGCGCCCCGGTTCGCGTACCAGACGCGTAACGGAACTTCGCGAGGAGAAGCGTATTGACTCTCCGGTGACTGTCAACATTCTAAACAGTCCGGAGCGGCCGCCATCTTGTCTCTCGGTAGGATCGAGAGACAAGAGGTGGAAATAAACGAAGGGGGAAATGAATGAAAGGGGGCAAGGTAGACCCCTCCTGACCCCCTAGGATTGATGTGGGGGCTATTAAAGGGCCCCGCGGGGCAAAAAAATAAAATACATTTTTTTTTTCGATTTTTCGCGGTGGAAGCGCTACCCGGTACGCGAACCAGGTAGCTCACCGGTAGCGTAACGGGAGTTCGCCATCTTGTGTTTCGGACAAATTTAGTCACAAGATGGAGGATAAACAATGTTGGGAATGGGTATAAGGGGGCACGGGAGACATATCCTGACCCCCTAGGTTTTCTGAGGGTGGCTGAGGAGGCCCATATATGTAAAAAAAACAAACCTTTTTTTTCAAATTTTCGCACGGTTAGCGCCCGGTCCGCGCACCGGGTAGCGTTGCGGAAAGCGTAACAAGGGGAAAACCAAGGGAAATATTAAAATAATATTTTAGAGTGCTTTGAGGTAGGGTAGCTCTGAATAGAGCTGTTGTGTTGTGTGGGTGATGTAAGTACCAACATGTAGGTACCAATGAAGAGTCTAAAATTCAATGTACACCGTCTCCTCTGTAGATATTTTGTATGTTCTAATATGGGTTATTTAAATGTAAATGTGTGGAAAAGCACTTCATGCTTTAAAGCAATTGTATTTTTGAACTGATTGTTCTTTCCTCTTAGTCCTCCTCTTTGTTTTTTTTTCCCCACACTCTTCTTCAGCATGATAGTTGATAAATTCGTTCCCTCAAAAAATTTATATACATAAAAAAATTATATTAAATACATATAAAATATATTTTTCCTTTAAAAGAAGAATACATTTTACAGCTTTTGATATTTGCTATTAAAAAACCATTGAAATACACTGAAAAAAACATAGGGTATAGACCATATATAGCTAGGAATTAGCATTTACAAAACCTTGAAAATTCACTGAAAAAAACCATAGGTTATAGACCATATATAGTTAGGAATTAGCATTTACAAAACCTTATTTTACTCACACAAAACCATTGAAATTCGCATATATAGTTAGTTGCACTAACTATATATCGCGCACCCGCAATCCACTGCTGATCATGTCACATATTACATCATTCATGACATGGTCAGTGACATCACTGATGACATCACTGATGACATCTCAAATGACATCACTGATGACATCACTGATGACAACATCCAGTGACTGTATGTTTCTGTAAAGTTAAAATATGTCTTACATATTGAAGAATGAGTGGATGTATAAGTGTCTGGATGAAGGATTTAGTAGGTGCATGACTGACTGTATGAGTGAGTGATTAGATGTGTCTCACTGAGTGCATGGGTTAGTGACTAAACTGTCTTAATTTGTGCATCATTATGTCTGTTGTTCTGTAAACTGCTGCATGTGTTGATCAGTAGCTATATGAGTAACTATATGGGTTATTGATTGGTTGCCCAAGTATTTGTATGGGAGACTGAGTGTGTGTGTGGGTGGCTGGGAGGTGTATGACTCTGTGCATAGATGTGTGAGCAGTTGATTCACTAGATGTATGGGTTCAAAAGTGCATGTGGAAACAGCTGTATGGGTGGTTGACTGTGTGCATGAGTGTATTGGTGAGTGAATGGATATCTCAGTGCTACATGTCAAAGTAAGTACATATGTAAAACACAGTACATGTGAGAGTTGACATATATAAATAACTGTGCATAAGAGGCAGTGAATGTGTGAGTGGCTGTATGGATCATTGTGAACTTGTATCAGGGATTGTATAAGAGAGTAAATATGTGTTAGTATATGTTTGAATAAGTAAGGTGTGTATAACTGTATAGTTGAGGAAATGGAGGTGTGATTGATTCTTTGCATGACTGACTAGGTGTGTGAGTAACTCCATGGATGAGTGACAGTCTGTGAGTGTCTGTTTACACTGAGTGTATCTAAGGTTATATTAGAGTCTGAAGAGGTTCATCGTATTATCACATGAATGATGTCATCAGTAATGTGATCAGTAATGTCAAATGAGATGTCATCAGTGATGTCATTTGAGATGTCATCAGTGATGTCATCAGTGATGTCATCAGTGATGTCATTTGAGATGTCATCAGTGATGTCATCCGTGATGTCATCAGTGATGTCATTTGAGATGTCATCAGTGATGTCATCAGTGATGTCATTTGAGATGTCATCAGTGATGTCATTTGAGATGTCATCAGTGATGTCATCAGTGATGTCACTGACCATGTCATGAATGATGTAATATGTGACATGATCAGCAGTGGATTGCGGGTGCGCGATATATAGTTAGTGCAACTAACTATATATGCGAATTTCAATGGTTTTGTGTGAGTAAAATAAGGTTTTGTAAATGCTAATTCCTAACTATATATGGTCTATAACCTATGGTTTTTTCAGTGAATATATATATATATATATATATATATCAAACTCCAAACAGTTGCCTGCTGTGAGAAGGGCCTCATCAGGTACGTATAGTTTCGCCTTTAATTCTTGAAGGACACACAAGCTGCAAACATCGTTACTGTCTCGCATTGGTTAATTCGCCTGCCCAACGCGTTTCATGTGCAAACACTTCCTCAGGGGCTGCAGGCATTATGAAGACAAAGTTCCTGGCAGTGTTCATTTGCACCATTATTTCACGTATTCTCCCCGCCTCCGTGGGCGTGGCCACCCGGGTGGCCTTCTGGTAGTTGTGGTGCAAATATCTTCCTACAGTGAGGCGCCGTGTGCTTGCTTCATTAAATAAAAAATATATTTCCACAGTGGGTTGCGTAAACAATGCTGATGCTTGTGCTGTTTTTCCTGTCCTCCAACGGCATACCTGCTTCCACGTTACAACGTCGGTTGGCGCTACAATAAGACTGCACAGAGTGTAGCGGGCCACTTCTCGCGGCTCAGGCTGGGCCGCCTAACATCAAACTCCAAACAGTTGCCTGCTGTAAGAAGGGCCACATCAGGTACGTATAGTTTCGCCTTTAATTCTTGAAGGACACACAAGCTGCAAACATCGTTACTGTCTCGCATGGTTAATTCGCCTGCCCAACGTGTTTCATGTGCAAACACTTCCTCAGGGGCTGCGGCATTATGAAGACAAAGTTCCCGGCAGTGTTCACTTGCACCATTATTTCACGTATTCTCCCCGTCTCCGTGGCCACCCGCGTGGCCTTTTGGTAGTTGTGGTGCAAATATCTTCCTACAGTGAGGCGCCGTGTGCTTGCTTCATTGAATAAAAAATATATTTCGACAGTGGGTTGCGCCAACAATGCTGATGCTTGTGCTGTTTTTCCTGTCCTCCAACGGCATACCTGCTTCGACGTTACAACGTCAGTTGGCGCTACAACAAGACTGCACATAGTGCAGCGGGCCACTTCTCGAGGCTCAGTCAGGGCCGCCTAACATCAAACTCCAAACAGTTGCCTGCTGTAAGAACACCCTGACCCCCTAGGCCTGTTTAGGGGTATGCCAGAAGGACCCCCAGGGCCCAAAAAAAAATATATATTTTTTTTAATCGGCCGAATTCACGCTAGGTGTGCGAATTTGCACGAAAAATAATTACAAAATCGAAGTGCAGGCTCCTGTGCTTCATTTAAATTAGGCCCCCGGGTGGGCCAGGTCCCGGGGGCATTGCCGAAACTTGTGTGGGGGGGCTTGAGCCCCCCCACATGCCCCAGGGACTGCTATGTCCCTGGGGCACTAAAATGGAAATGTGGGGGTCCGTTACGGACCCCCGGGCCTGGGGACCACCACCTCCCCAGGGCTTTATAATTGAAGTGAGGGGGCCACATGGCCCCCCCTCTTCGAGCCCATGATGGCCCTGGGGACCGCCATCCCCCAGGGCCGGTTCCTGCAGTGCGCCGGGGTGACCACCCCCGGCACACTGCGGTTTGCTATGGCTGGGTGGGAGCTGTGTGGCTCCCACCCTGCCACAGCACAAGGGGCCCCTGGTGAGTGTTTTCCTGAGCCCAGTGGTAGCGACAGTCTGAGGGGACCCAAGGGGACGCTTTGTGACTTGGGACGCGGAGTGGGGAGCACTGTGTTACAGCCCGTATTGAAGATCTCGCTCCAATACTTGGCATGTGTTCGACCTCCGTTTCACCAACCCGGGTGTTCAACATGGAGCATTCTGGGAGCTGTAGGAAGCATTGGACTCAAGAAAAACAGCAGGTGAATGACATTTGGCGGGGGAGGAGCATCTTACCTATTTAATCTGTGATGGGAAGCGGGACTGAGAAGTGAACTCTTTGTAGTGAAGGGCGCTAATGAGGGCACACACATTTGCCCGAAATGCATACGCCACCACTATTTTGCTGTGCCTGAATAATAAAGCTTCCCTGAAGGAATCCCCTCTGGACCCCAGCCTGCTTTCTTTGGAGGGAGGTTTCTGCGATATATACATATATATATATATATATATATATATATATATATATATATATATATATATATATATATATATATATATATATATATATATATATATATTTATATATATATTCACTGAAAAAACCATAGGTTTTACACACGTTATAGTTAGGAAGTAGCATTTACAAAACCTATGAAATTCACTGAAAAAACCATAGGTTTGACACCAGTTGTAGTTAGGTGGAAATTTTACTGATATAAAACCAATGAAATTCCACGTTATAGTTAGTTGGACTCACTATAACTTGCGCGTGTAATGCACTGCTGATGACATCACATATTACATCACTCATGACATCACTGATGACACCATCCAGTGAATGTGTGTCTTTCTGAAAAATAAATATGTGTTATATATGTATATATTATTGAATATCTTAGTGAATACATATATTACTGAGTAATGCTTAAATATTTAAATATATGTATTAGTGTTTCACTTTGTGTATAAGTGGCTGCATGGGTTGATGAGTAGGTACATGTGTATGTATATAGGTTATTAGATGTTTTTCTTAGTATCAGTATGAGTGTTTGCATGGTTTGGTGGGGGTATTACTTACTACATAGATGCAAGAATGACTGAGTCTCTGTTTGTATGTGTTTTGAAGACAGCATATGTGCACGACTGTATGGGTGGATTAGTGTGCATATGTCTGTGTTAGTGAGTGAATGACTGTCTTATTAGTGTCTTTATCAGTAACTTCATATGTTTTAATGTAGTATATGTGAATATTGATGTATATAAGTGACTATATGTGAGAGTGAGGGATTGTAAGAGTTCCTGTTTAAATTAGTATGTGTTTCTATAAGTGATTTTTTTATGAGAGTAAGTATGTGTAAGTTTCCTTAGAAGTAAAGTGGTAGTGTGTGTATAGCTGTTTATGCAAATAAATGGATGTTCAATAGTTTATTTGCATGTGTGAGTATGTGTGTGAATAACTTTTGGATGATTGTCAGTGTGTAACAGGATGTGTAGGTGTATCACTACATATGATTAGTGAATATATGTATGAGTGACTATATAGAACTGTTGGTGAATTAGTGCATGTGTATATAGATGGTGGAATTATTGAATTGGTTGTTGTAACTGGTATGGGTATCTCCATTTTTTTGAAAATGTTAGTTTCTATTTTTGAATATGTGTTTCAAGGGTTAGATTACAGTGAAAGGAGGTCTGTCACTGTGTCACAAGGATGGTGTCATCAGTGATGTCATGAGTGATGTAATATGTGACGTCATCAGCAGTGCATTACACACGCAAGTTATAGTGAGTTCAACTAACTATAACGTGGAATTTCATTGGTTTTATATCAGTAAAATTTCCACCTAACTACAACTGGTGTCAAACCTATGGTTTTTTCAGTGAATTTCATAGGTTTTGTAAATGCTACTTCCTAACTATAACGTGTGTAAAACCTATGGTTTTTTCAGTGAATTTCATAGGTTTTTTAAATGCTACTTCCTAACTATAACGTGTGTAAAACCTATGGTTTTTCAGTGAATTTTGAAGGTTTTGTAAATGATAATTTTTAAATGTATTATTTGTTATTTTTTTTACTGATTTACTACTAATGGCTAAACATTCTTTTCTCGGGGGGGGCAACAGTTAATTGGGGTCATCAGTCATACTTCGTGTTATGGAGCTGGGGCCAATCGGGAGAAAACGGGGACGTTTTGGACATCCGTACTTGGGTGCAGAGGGGTGGGGTAATCTGGGCATTGTTTCTAACGAGCTGAGAACAGAAAGCCACTGACATATAGTCCTCCTGTAAGAAGGCCAGATTAGGGGACTTCAGTCGTCTAACCTGTCCTTTCCTTCATAGCCATTTCAAGTTCCATCATTTTACAGAAAGGAGAGGTAGTAATATGGCAAATTACACTTGTTTTGGTTTCTGTCAATTTGCCGAACACCTTTGTGTTCGAAAACCAATTAGGCTCATGTCGGCGGGGCACGACGTTACCACACAAAGGAAGGGGGAACAGGGGGACTCTCAGAGAGAGAGAGAGTCGTCCGCATTTTAAATGAACTATTCGGTACACGTACAACATGAAGAGAGAGAAAAAGAGAGAGAGTGAGAGAGAAACGTGTACAATAATAGGCCATTTAATGCGCACACAACACGAAGCAGTAGGGTCACGTTATATAGAAACATAGACTGAGGGACAACGTAAATCCATATACTATGTACACATGAATTCAGGCGGGGGTACATGTATTATATACAGAACTCAAGACAACACATAGAACAGTACTTGGCCAAAGATATTTCCTCCTGCATGCTGCGCATCCTTAGTATCCTATTTAATTCGTTTCGCTGTCTTTTGCTGTTGGCCTCTGTTGCCAATACTTACACTTTCGTCGATTGTTCGGGAACTAACCTGGTCGGGCTAGTACTTACGGTGGAATCTTTGAATCGTTATTAGTGAATGGGTATCCAGGCTGAGGCAACGGGGGTGTCAGTCGGGGGAACAATGGGCAGTTTCGAGTTTCACGTCTATGAGGGTGTAAGTGGGAGGTGGTAAATCTTAGACATTTGATGATTTTCTTAGTCTTCCAGGAGGAGGGTACTTTGGTAAACCTTACCCATGAATAGTCCTGAACCTTCCCCTATTTAGTTACCGTATGAACCTACTCGTAGGTGCACGTCATTCTTGGTTGCATTGTTCGTCGTGTATAGGTACCATGCTCAGACCCCCTTTTTCCCCATTCCATCGGTCGTTCGTTCATCACTCAAGTCGTACGAAAACATCTCTCTTATCGAGTCAACGCGTGCAACGTATGTCCAGTCGAGTTACACACATCCGGTCATACACGCGTGCATTCATATCACCCATATTCATCATGTCCTCGGGGCAGTCCCCATGGTTAATGTATCATTTTTCCCCCCGGAACCCTGGCGTGTTGCTTAGGTCTTCTCCATACTTTAGTCGATGTTCCGATGTGACCTGCAGAAAGAAGGGGAAGAAGAAGGGGTGGGGGCAGCGTTTTAAAACACATCCGCGCGCATAAACCCAAAAGGCTTTTACTTACCACGTATTCGACCTATCTCCGCGGGGTGCAGTCCCTTCCATCTCGGCGTTTTAAGCCCAGAGGGACTGGTAGTGCGGGAGGCATAATCATTGATGGACTGCACATTGCATAGATTGCCCACGTGTGGTATTGCGGATCTTGTGTAGGGGGGGGTGTCGAAACAAAAGGGCAGTCAGTGTAAAGTGGGGTGAACTCGTGTTCTCCTTCGAGGAGGCGGGGTGGTCTACAGTGGTACCGGGTCTGGTTTAGGGGCATCTGAAACAATTTCCCTGAGATATGTGGCATACAAAGTAAACCAGAACACCGGGGCCTTTATCGATTGCCTTATGTTGCACAAAAGTAAAAAAAATACACGCAACAAACTTGGACCATTCACATTTTCAATATTTCTAGGTACTTTGCTTTTTAACCTTTCAGTAATCGACTTGCTTTATTTCGCCTGTATTTTACGTAGGTCGGAAACAATGGCTATGTATTCGAACTTACCAATCCAAGAGCTACGACTATATTTGTTTTTCACAAAATCTTTATTTAAAAAAATGTTGACGTACAAATGCAGGCCTGCAACCACGTGGGCCAGCCACGGAGCAGACTGGAACTGTACATGAGGACATATTTATCTGAGGAAAACATAACTGAGTCGGTGGTCGTTTTATTTCATCAAGGTACGATAAGTGCAAATAAAATCATATCGAGAATTCATTGTGGGCAAGTATCATCAGTGTCAAAAATTCGAACTTTCAATAATACTGTAATCAATGATGCGTCAGAACTTAATATCAATTCATTGTCCGAATGTTCAAACAATACTCATCCCCTCCCGCCATGTGCTTCGAAAACTGCATACATATCTCATGATATCAAGTCTGAGCATCCGGAACACAACGGGGAATTGCGAGTTTCGTTTGTACCGGCGCCATTTTGGGTGGGGTCAGGCGGGTCCAAGTATAGTCAAAATGTCTCCCCCAACTCGGGGTTGGACCAGAATCTCTTTCAGCAGTCCAGAAGTTCCGCTAAGGGGCAACAGAAGGGACCGGTGACATGAACCATTAGTCAAAGAAAAGGGAGGGGGCAACAATCTTTCCTACCGGGTCATACTGGTGTTCCACCGGAACTGATCAAATCAGTAGTCTGCAGGATTCTTGGTCATTCAACTGAGGCTGGCGCCAGCATGAGGGCGCCGACGTCTTGTGGCTACGTCTTGGTCGTTCTGCGGGCGATCATGGCAGTCATTTCCCATCGGGGGGCGGTTGGGGGCCCGCGGAGGTCAAGGGCCCTCCGCAACTCTCGTAGAATCTTCAAAGCTGAGGAGAACGCCTCTGGACAGGGGCCCATTTTCTGGTTGACAGGCGACCAGGCCAATCTTTTCACGCCAGGCCCATTCTTGCAAAGTCGACCGCCATTTTTAGGAGTTCTGCAGCTACCGGCAGTCACTGGGTCAAATGAGCAGACGGACTCCAGCCTGCTGGGTGAGGCGTCGTAGCACCGCCACAGTGGACGAGACCCTGCTGGGTGAGTGGAGCGTCTCTATACTGCAAGAGTGGACGAACCCTTTGCCGGGTGTGGGGACCGTCCCTATACTGCAAGAGTGGACGAACCCTTTGCCGGGTGTGTGGACCGTCCCTATACTGCAAGAGTGGACGAACCCTTTGCCGGGTGTGTGGAGCGTTGGGGGTGCAGCTGAGGGGCCTCCACCTGGGGAGGCGGGAGAGGCTCGTCCGCGCCGTCTCTCCCTCCCAGTGCACCCCACGGCATCTCGCTGACATTTGTTATGGACGGACCAGCCGATGAAGAAGAGGGGGGGGAGGCATATGCAAGACATCCCCCCCTCCGTGGCCTGCGAGGCGCCGGGAGAAGAAGGGAATGGGAGGACCAGTACATTCCGGGTCGGGCCCATGCCTTCTCCGGCCGATGGCGGCCGGCTGCTCTTTGCCACGGCCCCAGGAACGGGTCCCTTGGTTCATCCTGGGGACAGGCCTTGGCGCGTGGTGTCGCCTCCGGACTATTCGCGTAATGGTTCTCCACCCCAGGCCGCCGCCAACGGCTTTTGTAGACTTTCTGACGCCCAAAAACCTACTAGAAAGTAGCCCAAAGCAGCCCAACTTTGCTACTTTGGGGAAGGAGGGACAGGAACGGCGTCAAGCAGACGGCGAAATGCATTGTGGGTTTGTTGTTGCAGCCCTTTGCCATGTAAATAGTTGTTTAATATATTTTTGTTCAAATAAAAACGTTTTAACCTGTTACTTTGCTATAGTGTTGTATATTTCTAATATTTGCCTAGGGTTTGTCGTTAATTTGGCGGGGTGATCGGTGGAGCCGAGCTGTCTCGCAGCCATCATGGCGTTGAGTTCGGCTTTCCTCACTAGTTTCATATTTCCTGAGGGGTTGTTCCTAATGCTTCCATTTCAGTGAGGTTGAAAAGAGATCTCATCAGTGGCCTACTGATTTTACTCGATTCCTTTTGTTTTTCCTAACGATTTTTATATTCTTTTATTTGCTAGCACGATACAGCGGCTAATCCGCATTTTCTTTATATATGTCCTTTTTATTAGGGGTGTCCTCCGGTGGAGATATTCGTTTGACGGAAGTCTCAATTATGCTGCTATCACTGCAACCAAAATTCAATGGCACAGATATCCAGTCAATACAGACTCATATATGTCTCTTCAGCCCATCATATTTCCTCCCGCAAAATTTTGTATTCAAATTTACATTTCAGTTGGTTGTCCCTCACAATATTTTCAATGTCACATAAAAGTCACCCATCACCCACTGCCATCTCTGGCTGTTTCCATGGTAACACCTCATTCTGCACCTGGCTGAAGGCACACGTCAAAAGTTCATATCTCAACGTTCTACAGCATGTAGTACTCCTCCTGCTACAGCATACAGAATGCATTCTATTACCTATAAAAAAGTGAAACACCCACGCTACAATCATATAGAATACTTCCTCTAAAGAAGCCTGTGAATAACTTTAAAACATCAGCTTAACCTTTTTTTACTCTCTCATCATTGTCAAAAATTTAACACACTACTTGTCATTTTTATATAGAATAATTTTTAGTGCATTGGCAAATTTAGTATTCACAAATAGTAGGAAAGAAATGGAATGCTTCTACATTTTACCTGTGCTGTTTTATATGTGAATCTGATCTAATTTTATGAGCATATTTGACTATTTTATTAAAGACACTACACATAACCTGTTTTTGAAGTTGTGTTTAATTTTAAATGAAACGGTTTACATTTTTACTTTTTATTTCCAGTAAATTTTAAAAATAAATGTTTATAGTTCCATAGGCTCAAGCAGGTCAGCATCCCACCCTATGTCATACAATTCTGACAAATCGGCATCCTCATCATGTTCTTCATCATCCTCAGGATTTAAATCATCTAAGGGATCTACTTCCACTGACGTTTCAATGACAAGTTCAACGATAAGATCGAGATCAACTGATTGCTCATTATCACTCATGGTTGATGTTGTCGTTATCTTTAAAGAAAGAGAACAACAATAAGGTGTTGCAGAGTAAGAGACAAATCTCAGAGACTATAATAGTAAAATTGTTTAACAAGAGTAACATTTTGCAGCTATTATTTAGCCATGTCCAGCGATGCTGAGGAGGTGAGGCCTATGTCCATGTTTTCAGTGAACAGGACTCATCTCTTTTTAACCTTGGATAAGCCTCACCAACTCTGTGTCCCCTGCTCATACTTAAATGTAAAGGGGCAGATTTATGTTAACTGGCGCATCCCCAGAGATGCACCAGTTAATGTGCACCGCTGCTCTGCCACCCATGGTGTGCCGCATTTACAATGTGGAGCACCATTGAGCAAAAACAGCACAGATGCGTCACGCATCTGTGCCGCAAAAGCAGCACATTGCAGGAATCACGTCGTAAGCGCGACATGTCTACTGCAATGCACAGGAGCAAGCCACACATTGCATGGTGCATCACTCCTTATGCCTGTTTCAAACAGGCGTAAGGATTTGATTCAGCAATGCTATAAAGCTTACTCAGTGAAATCTTCTAAATTTCACTGTGTTAGTTTTACAGGGCTTTCATGCAAATGAATGCCCACCCTGCAACAAAACGCCTATATGAAACCTGACGCAGGTTTCATGTGGCACAGGACTTTACAGCATGACACATCTGCCTAGATGCATCAAGTTGTAAATATGTCGCAACATAGCGCATCTTTTGCGCCGCCGCTACGTCACAAAAGTGACGCACAGCGGTGCAAAAGAGGCACACGGCTATCATAAATCTGTCCCTAACATTTTAAATGATTGATTCACGATGACGATAAGGTGTGGCCTATCCAGAGGTTTGTTTGAGGTGAGGCCTACTCAGGGTTGCAGATGAAATTTAGGCTTGTTAAAGAATACAGAGGAGATAATACATGTGCAGACCTACCAATGAAGTGAGTCATGTCCACTGCACTCTTGAACAAATGTCGTACCTCTTCTGTGTTCGTGAACAGGCCTAAACCTCATCTGCACAATGTGATTCGTAAAGTTATGAAACACAGGTGATGTAATTGAAAAATGTGGAATTTCTTTTCCTAATTTCACAATCACATCACCTGTGTTTCCTTTGCTTAGGTATCTCATTGTGCAGATGCAGTCTAGCATATCAAAGAGTACACAGAAGTTCAGCACTGTATACAACAATTTTGACATTTACAGAAGATTCAGCTTCTCCATGCCCCCTACACATTCCTAAATGTTTACAGTTTAAACAGACGGTATGTTGTTGGAGATGAAGTGAGGCCTGTCTTGCAACATGGTGCATCTTTTGCATCACTGCTGCATTGGTTTCATGTCGCACAGGACTTTACAGCATGACACATCTGCCTAGATGCATCAAGTTGTAAATATGTCGCAACATAGCAAATCTTTTGCACCACCGCTGCGTCACAAAAGTGACGCACAGCGGCGCAAAAGAAGCACACACCTATCATAAATCTGTCCCTAACATTTTAAATGATTGATTCAGGATGACGATAAGGTGTGCCCTATCCAGAGGTTTGTTTGAGGTGAGGCCTCCATATTAATATATATCCTTAATATAATAATCCTCTAAGGATGCATACATATTTGCGTAGCGGCCCATGGCAGGAATTTGGCGTGCTCTGGCTCTGTTCCACTTCCAAACACCTTGATCCACCCCCCCCTATTCAGTGGGCTGCACGCTCCGCCCCACCCCGCCCAAACCCCCTGTTACAGAGCCCCCTACCTACGCTCCCTGCCCAGGGCTGCCATGACCCTATACCCGCCCCTGGAAAATGTATAAAACACAGCAACAGTAAAAATCAAAGAATAGGCAACATGCAGAAAAACTGCACAGTAGATAAAGAAACATATGTTTAAGATAACCCCATTGAAAAACATGTAGTAATTTTTTTAATCTGCCATGCATCTGGCCCTCCAGGACCGCTTTGGAAACTCCTGCTTTAAACCTTTACATTTCATTTTCACCACACACACGTTTTGTAAAAACCCATGTAACGGACAACAACTGCATACACAGAAAATGCAGAGCTGGCCTTACGCATATGCAAGCTGTACACCTGCACAGGACCACCAAACCCCAGGAGCCACCATATTAATATATATCCTTAATATAATAATCCTCTAAGGATGCATACATATTTGCGTAGCGGACCATGGCAGGAATTTGGCGTGCTCTGCCTCTGTTCCATTTCCAAACACCCTGACCCCCCCCTCTTCACTGGGCTCCGCACTCCGCCCCGCCCGGACCCCCTGTTACAGGGCCCCCTACCTACGCTCCCTGCCCACGGCCACCATGACCCTAAATCCTCCCCTTGAAAATGTATAAGACACAGCAATAGTAAAACTCAAACAATAAGCAACATGCTGAAAAACTACACAGTAGATAATGAAACATATTTTTTAGATAACTCAATTGAAAAACATGTAGTAATTTTTTAATCTACCATACATCTGGCCCTCCACGACCGCTTTGGAAACTCCTGCTTTAAACCTTTACATTTCATTTTTAAACCATACACACGTTTTTTTTCAAAGCTGCATATTAAACGCCTAAACATGTATTTAGTCGTCCACATGCAGGCACTTTCAATTACATGACTTATTTAAGTGGAATCCCTGTAATGTTGCATATCTTTCCAAAAATACACCAGTGCCTATTATTATAACGATTTTTCTTCATTCTTCATCAGTGATATTATTTTTTACATATAATGAAAATCACTATGACTTTTTAAACGACAAAGCTTACACGGTAAAAATCACTCTGCATTTGCTTCCCTTTAAGAATGTAGTTTATCTACCCCACGCATGTGAACCTTGATGTTTTCATCTGGCAGGGAATTCCGGCCTTGAATCACAAGACATGAACAACAGCCTTATTGTCACAAAAAGAAGTTAGCGTAGCATCTGTTCGCGAACATATCTTTCACTTAGCTAATATTCACAGACAACACCATTCCTTATAAAAGAGTGGCCTTCCTTTACAATTTACTGAGGTGACTCCCTTAATTTTAAACGCATCCTCCACTTCAAGACAGGCTATTTTTTTTATAACTACTAAGCAATGGTTTAGTGACCGGACTGCCAAAAATTATATCAAGTCATTCTGCTACTCTTCACTCCATGCTTTGCGACCTATTACTCTGGACTTCCTGTTGAACTGCCAGTGCTGCGACGTTTGTGTTCCCATCTCGTTTATTTAAAAATGGATGTCCCTCCTGTCTTCGCAAACAAGCCGGAACACTTAGAACTATTTCGCCAGAAGATGCGTGACTACTACGGCATCTTAGCACTCTCGACTCTGAATACTTCATATCGATTATCATTTCGATATTCCTATTTCACCTGTGTACAGCTTGTATTTCATTGCCTGAGCTGTGATTTCATGTGGGCCCTGGACTTATGTCTCTGCAACTTGGTACCTCCTGAAGTGAATTACAATCATCTCATGAATCCGTTAATTGATCATGAACAGCTATGTTGCAACGGAGGGATTATGGCCTTTGCAGCGATACAAGGAGTTCTAGGTCATTGGAATATATTCGCAGCGGCGCAAGATTTCCTGACAGACAGCTACATTGAAAACCCACCGAGCTGTCCACTGATGGTACTAGAGGCTCCGATAATAACAGATCATGAATGCTGCTTTCCTCTTTTCAATTGGATGGCTGACATGTTTTCGGATCATAACAGTAACTTCCTGTTACAAGCAGTTGCTGCCTACTTCGCCTATACAATACTTGGATGACTGTTATACAAGCCATTGACGTCCACATTTCGTTTTGCCTCCCTATCTTTTTCACGTTTTCTTGGATGAACAGACCTATTGGCTTTACTAACAGTGGACATTATGATTTCCTGCTGGTTAAATTTTGATCTTTTCTGTGGACTAAATTTTTTTTCTTCAGCTACTCGATTTTGAACTTTATTTTTTATTAAAGTCTAATCTCAACAATTCTATTGTATATCTTATCTTATGTTCTTTCAAACGTACTCGAAGCCTAACTCTGTAATATATGCTACATGTGCCCTAATTAATGTGTAAATATAGAATGAGTTTTTCATAACTGTAAACGCCATTTCGCATTTGAACTGCTTATTTCCGCCTCACACACCTCTGCTCGTTTAATTTTCCATAAACTAAAATATTTTTTAATACATAGGAGAAAAATATGTTCTTTCAATAATATTTCCATTGTTTTTCGTACTGTACTTCAAATGCAATACTGCAACCTTCAAAAGATATCTCAATACAGTAGTTCTTCTCAACACTGATTTGCGAACGATCCAACACATTACATACATGCACCTCTCGCCATTTTGTCGGTTTTGGCGCGTTTTTTTTCCCTTACACAATAGCATAACAGAAACGTGATAGTGCTTCGCATGCAGAGAGCTCATTGATAAAGACATATTGTCTATCCACTAGCATTTTCATGTATCGTTCCTAAACTGAAAGGCCAGAGACCTTCTTCCATTTATTAACATATAATGAGCCTTATTTATGAAGGCCTTGCGCCGCCGGTGTGTCACTTTTTCCCATGTTAAAAGTGACGCACCGGCGGCGCAAGGCCTTCATAAATCTGCCCCAATATACTTCCTCATAAGAGTGTATAATTAATTTTGCTAAACCATATTCATTTTTCATCAACTATACCGTTTGTATTTTATGTACTAATGGCTATACCGATTACTTTGTTTTTTGCAATGTCTGTACTCGTATTAGATAAGAAACTTGCCTTGAAAACAGTGCATTTCTGAATAAACATTTCAAATATACACGTTCTCTCTTTTAATCCATAATCTCAACTAAAATGATTGTATATTGAAACAGTATTCATGTGTTCCACGTAACTTCAGCTGTACTAACTTAATATTTTCTTTTGTCGACCTGATTTACTCATACTAGAACCCACAGGCCTATAACAGCCCGTGAACCCTTTCTTAGTAGGTCGCGCACCATGCAGACAGTTGTACCTCTGTAAAAAAATAATTTATTACTCTTACCAAGCACTACCGCAGTTCCGCTTCTCTCAGTGTTAATCACTGCTCCCACGCTTCTACAGACCAGACGCTATGTCGTATTTCACTCCTTATCACACTTTAATCTCCACAATAACAAAAACTTCTCCGCCAGCCACCAGAGAACAGAGTGCAGATGCAGAGGCACTAAGTAGTGAAATACAACATACCCTCTGCTCTATGGAAGCAACCGAGCGGTAATTCTGAAAGAAAACATTCACTAGCGCTTCAAAAAAGCATTTCAATTATATAAATAGTTTTTTGAAAACGTTCCAACTACTTTGATGCGACTATCTGTGTGTGCCTCCACAGCAAAGTTCCTCAGCCCGGACTGAAGGCAGACACAGACAGACACACACACAATAAGATAACACAGGGCAACGGAGACGGAAAACAGAAGGGAGATGAAGATGCAGTCAAACAGCAGGAGTGAGAGAGATATTTTTATACTCCGTTTGGTACCTCAATTTACGAACACATTTACTGCACAAATCTGTGTACAACCTCATGGTCAGAACTTTTCATTTTATTTTACTCGACCACCTCCCCCTCTCACCCCACCAGTGCAAGCCGCGGCCACAAACTACAATGTAATTTTGTCGTCTGTCAGAAAGTTTAAGAATTCATTAAGCATTACCACTTTTTCAAGACGGTATCACATGTAATATACCAACTTTTCATTTTATTTCACTCAACCACCTGCCCTTCTCACCCTACGCCCACCATCGCAGGCCGCGGCCACAAACCGCACTATAATTTTGTCGTGTGACAGAAAGTTTACGAATTCATTAACCATTAACATTTTTTCACGACGGTATCACATGTAATTTACCATTTCTCTCTCTATCTGCATTATCTGTCTCTCTGCTAATATCATTTTTTCACTTCATAAACAACTTCTCTCATTATATATAAAGGCTTCAAAATCACACAAATAATTACTCTTTATATTAAACATATTTTAAACTTCATATTTCGCATTTAAATTAAAATTGTTTTAGAAATAGAGCACATTATGACAGCCAAAAATGAGTTTAGTTTCAAACTATGAGGAAAATCAATCATTGTTTGTGAGTAAACCATATTTTATGGTACATGACAAAACAAACAGTTACAGACTTACCTTTACCAATGCTTTGTACGATGTACAACAGTGACAGTCACAAAATAGATATTCGTTTGACGGAAGTCTCAATTATGCTGCTATCACTGCAACCAAAATTCAATGGCACAGATATCCAGTCAATACAGACTCATATATGTCTCTTCAGCCAATCATATTTCCTCCCGCAAAATTTTGTATTCAAATTTACATTTCAGTTGGTTGTCCCTCACAATATTTTCAATGTCACATAAAAGTCACCCATCACCCACTGCCATCTCTGGCTGTTTCCATGGTAACACCTCATTCTGCACCTGGCTGAAGGCACAGGTCAAAAGTTCATATCTCAACGTTCTACAGCAAACTAACAACACTGTTTTCCCTCCAAAAACACCTGCCTATCCACAGCTCTGTTACATGTCATTTTTTTCACACCCAATACTACTTTTTCTTTTACATAACATTAACATGCAACGTAGTCTTCAATCTTCACGTATTAGAATCAACCAATAATTTTTCCTTTTTCAACCACACCAAGCTTCATCCATTTTTTTATCCTGACTTTCAGCTTCTAACTGCCATTACACTTCCAGAACCCATCGGAGTACGAGTGCATCTGCCTTGAAAATGAAGGTTTGGCTTTTAGGACACAGCTATATTCACTGGAGTGGAAAATATGCAGCAAGCAGACGAATTTCCAACCTTGATATACCAAATGTGCAGATAACGTGGATTGGGCAAAGAGGATTAAGATGTCACCAATTAATACCATTGGTGAAAACTTTTATGCATCTCCCAGAACCAGACCTTATAATTGTGCACTGTGGTGGGAACGATCTAGGCACATTGACTGGGGTAGGTCTGGAAATGCTTCTAAAAGACACCTTTCGACAATTGATGACACTTTTTCCTCGAACTGCCTTGGTATATTCCAATATATGCCAAAGACAGAAATGGAATTTGTCCAATCAACATTGTGCACAAATTGAGAAAGCAAGGAGACATGTTAATAAATCTGTTTCTGCTTTCCTCAGAGATTATAGCATGGGTTCTATTTACCACAACAACTTGCGTTACCACATGCAAGACATCTATAGGACAGATGGTGTTCATTTCACGGATGAGGGAAACAGAATCTTCCTCTGCAACATCAGACTCTGCATCGGTACTTACTTATAAATGCAGAAAAAACTCAATTAACACAAGGGCTCTTTTCAGAGCCACCTTATATCAAAGCACTCAAACTTCTGATTTATCTCCATTTTCACACTCTTGTAAATAGGTGTGCGCGCCCGAGTGCGCGCACCCCGCAACTTTAAAAAAAAAAAAGAAATATATATATTTTCGCGTTTAAGGGCCTTACTGCACACCCTGAGAGAACCTACGCAGCAAAACAATCTCTACCTTCTCCCCTTTCCATGTTCCAATGCTTTGAAATGACAATATATTTACTCGCAGTGACAAAATGGCGGTCAACACTTCCTGATTTCCTTCGAATCGAACGTTAACAGACGTCACGCAGCAACAACAAAAATTCCGCTCGCGCGCAGCCGCTTGAGTGCGCGCACCCGTGCGCGCTTATAGATATATAATTGACTTTAACTTTAATTTTCTCAGCAACTACTGAACAGATTTACACCATTCCAAAAAAAGCGTAATCTGCGAGCCGGACTCTACAGTTTTGCCAAATTTCTTATAAATCCATTCACCCGTTTGACCTGTAGCCGTGTCTAAACGTCCTATGGAAAATAACATGGAGAAAACACGTTTTGGGACCCCCCTTTTATCTCAGCCCCCACTTCACCATTCCCCCCCAAACTTTCAGGGAAGGAGCGCAGCGGACCGAGCCATCTTCTTTGAGAGATTCGCAAAGATTCATCCACCAGGGCCAAAGTTAATCCAAATAGAATGTTGAGGATTTCCTATGGAAACTAGGTCCTAACTATAACTACCTACTGGCGACCGCCAGTGGGTAATATATATATATATATATATATATATATATATATATATATATATATATATAAACAACCCCTATGTTACCATGCGGAAGCCCCACCCAGGCCTCTATTGTTTGTTCTATTGTGATAGCTCTGTCGCTGATTGGCTAAAACAAATATCTCCATCTTGCGTGATGAACTTAGCCCTTGTACAGAATGTTCTAGGTATTTTGGTAGAGTTCAAAGAATATTATCCTGCATGTGCATGCACATGAATGTGTGTCAAATGTCATCGTATTTAGGGATAGAAGGCAACTTAAGAACGTGAACATGTAAAATGGCATTTTTTAACCTGGCCTAGTGTACCCATTTGACATTGCCACTGAGACATGGACAGTAGAACACTGAGACAGGGCACCAACGCTGATATCATTATTTTGATATGGGGACAGTAAAACTGGAACATTGATATGGGTCAGAAAGTCTAGGACACTGACACAGGGCACCACCGCGCACACAAGAACACCAGGAATCACACATAAAAAACTAATAAAAGACAGTCACTGGGAACCTAAGATAGGAGCACCAACACTTACATGGGGATACTGACTTATAAATAGTGACACTGCCACAGTAACATGTAGCGCAAATATCAATGTTGGGACAATGGCAAGAGCCGGGCTTACTGGGGGATTGAAAAAGGGCACTAGGACACTCACTCCACAATGCTGACACCTGGACACCACAGCACTAGGACAGTGAAATAACACAGGGACACTGGCACAAGGACTCTGCTGAGGAACACAACACTAGGGTACTGGCCTGTGGTTACTAACATGGGTCACTGATACTGGGATACTGACACTAAGACCCTGACAAGGAAACTCTGACATATTGACTTAGGCATTGATACTGATACTGGGACACTAACACAGATGCTGGACACAGCAACACTGCTAAAGGCTACTA
This sequence comes from Lissotriton helveticus, assembly GCF_964261635.1. Taxonomy (NCBI): domain Eukaryota; kingdom Metazoa; phylum Chordata; class Amphibia; order Caudata; family Salamandridae; genus Lissotriton; species Lissotriton helveticus. The sequence continues at coordinate 1,308,535,706 of NC_136061.1, forward strand.
CCACACTAATAATGCCTGGGTACACAGGCACTAGAACAAGAGTGCACGGACAGTGGGGTGTTGCCATTGGCACATCGACAATGGCACAAAAGAGCTGACATAGGAACTTTCCCGCTGGGACACCGACACTGGTTATATAGAAAAATGAGGGACTGGTCCTGATACTGGAATGCTGACAGGAGAAGTACAGAGAGTACCTGACACATATTCAGTAAGAATGACATGGGGATACTGACTCAAGAACTCTGACACTTCTAAAAAATCCTAATGCAGAGACGGTGACACAAGGAAGCCAGCACTGAGACACTAATGCAGGATCCTGCAACCCATGGATACTAACACTAGGAAGTGACACAACAGCGGGCACCAGAATGAAGGCACTGACACTGGGTCACTAAAATTGGTGGACCAAAACTGACATAGGGAAATTATCAGGAGATATATATTTAGGGAGCCAACTCTTGCACATGAATACTGATCAGGTGATAAAGACACAACAGCACTGATATGGATACCTTTACACTGGAACACTCGCATGTGCATTTGGAGATCCATTGCTGCCATTCTCTGTGAAACACTGGCATTGGAAAAGTTAAAGTTAAATGTGAAATTGACACTGAAATGGTGATACTGGGACAATGACACAGAGATATTGAAATGAGGATATTGACATTGGGACACTGACACAGTAACACAAACTGACAAAATGACACATGGACAATGTTACAGGGATATTGACATTTGGACAATGATATGAGGGCACTGATACATTGACATTGTGACTGACACAGACATTGGGATGCACTGTGACACGGACATTGGGACATAGGGATACAGACACATAGAGGCATTGAGAAGGAGACTAAACCATATACAAGGTCACTGGTACTGGGACAAGAGAACACAGGAACACTAATGTGTGGACACAACAAATAAGCCTGTGAACCAGGCTATGAGCTCATGGACAGCAACGAGCAAACAAGTTTATAGTCCCTACTAAACAACACTCTTCTTTACCATCCCTTAGCACCAAGCTAACATACCACTGGCAATGTTGCTTTATCAGCAATGCTTCCTCATCTTTATTCTTGAGAAAATAAGGCAGCCTATAAGCTTCCAAGCACAATGTCTCCTTAGTCCTGCCCAAAATACTTAGACCCTTTCCTCCTTCAATATAATTTCCCAAATGCACTTTTTCAGTTTCCAGCACTGTGAGACAGGCATATGATTTCTGTTGTAACAGTAAAGAAAAGGGGACTTGAATCAGGCTAGGCATGATGCATTTGAAGTAGAATAGGGTCTCTTCTTTCCTTTCTTGTTTGAGCCTTATTCGTCCTATAAATGGTCCTGCCTAACATCTAACCAGGCAGTTTAGAAAAACTTTGCAGCCAGCCCTTGTAAAACGAACTTACCTGAAAAAGTTCAGTTGCCAGCTCCATTGCCTTCTAACATCAGATGTCTTGCACCCGAAAAAGAAGAGCGAAAGGAAAAACTTGAGTTAGTACAAGCTATGGAAAAGGAGGACGGGGAAGCGCAACCAGGGGAAATAGTATATCCCTCCCTCACACTTGTGTGCAATCTTGAACTGCAGAGGACGGGGCCAGTGAAAGGCCAAAAGAAAGGGGTGTGAAAGAGAGGGGAGGAAGAAAGAAGGAGCCAAAAGTTCTCAAGGAGGAACTCACAGACCAGCGAGACGACCGGAGAGAGGTGAATTAACACAAGAGATGGAGAGTCCACAGCATCAACAATCTGCCAAATGCTCTACTGGAGCGAGATGAAGGTTTAGAGGACCCACCACCAAACCTGTTACTGCCCTCTTGGAGTCGTGGCTTTCCACGTGGATGTGCACAGCTTGCACCACCCACACCAAACCTGAATCCCTAGTCATAAGGACTCTCAAAAGAAGTGGGAGAAACATAGGGCCTTATTGAGAATTCAGCAGATGGGTTGCTCTGTCACAACAGTGACGGATATCCCATAAGATGCAATAGGATTTCTATTTTGGTGGAGGAGATATCTAAACCTGGGTGTAGTTCGCGTAGTCGTGATACGCGTAGCTGTGCGAAGCGCACTTCACACTATGCAAGCTACGCATAGTTACACAAGCTGCGTAGTGCCGTAGGGAAAATGCTGTTCGCACTGATTGCACAGTGTTGGATGCTTGTCCGCACGGTGCAATAATTGCAAACGGCATCTTGCACTGTGCAAGCGGTTGTTTTCTGCTGCTCGAGTAGATTTGTACTCGAGTGGCAGTTTTGTCAACGCTGACTGGTAGTTTCTCATCACGAGCGGTTGCGAGCATACGCGACCACTCGCAATGAGAAACCTGACCTCCCCACGTTGAGAATCTTGCCGGGAGGTTTATTTTCCACGCTCGCGATCGGCAACTTGATGTTGCTGATCGTGAACGAGAAAAAAGTCTCGCCAGGATTTTGCTCGCACGTGGTTGCCAACTTGATGTTGAGGACTGCGAGCAAGCAAAAAATGCCCGCTACGAGTTTCTACACAGTGCTACGTGCAATACGCGTAGCACGTAGTTGCGCAAACTATGCAAACTACGCGAGCATAGCGTAGTCCTATACCCAGGGTTAGAGATATCCATCGTGGGAAACAGTCGGAACAACGCGGTCTAAACCATGAGTGTTCCGACTCCGCAAGTCCTACCACGCATCCCTTAACCAAGCATATGCCTCAACCACGCATGTGCATGGTTAAGGAATATGCACGGTCTAGCTTTAGAAAGGACGGACGGAAGCAGGAAGAGGTGAGGTAGGTGGGGCTGAGGGTTGGGGCAGGGTACTTTTGTGGGTAGGGGAGTGGGTTGGGGTTGTTTTGTGGGTTGTGGTGGGTCTGGAATGTTTTGTGGGCTGGGGTGGGTAGGGGTGTTTTTTGGGCTGGGGTGGGGTACTTTTGTGGGCTGGTTGGGAATCTTTTGTGGGCTGCAGGATGCATTTGATGGAAGCAGGAAGCAGGGAGAGATCCACGGTGATGTAGCTGGGGGGTGGGTTGGCTTACTTTTGTGGGCTAGGGGTCGGGTAGTTTTGTGGGCTGGGGTAGGTTGCGTTGTTTTGTGGGCTGGGGGTTGGATGGGGTTGTTTTGAGGGCTGGGGTGAGTCGGGGCTGTTATATGGCTGGGGTGGGTTAGGTTGTTTTGTGGGCTTGGGCGTGGGTTGGGGTAGTTTTGTGGGTTGGTTGTGGGTTGGGGTAGTTTTGTAGGATGAGGGGGTCATGGTAGTTTTCTGGGTTGGGTTGGGTCGGGGTAGTTTTGTGGGAAGGGGTTTGGGTCAGGGAAGTTTTCTGGGGTTGTTTTGTGGGCTAGGGGTGGGTCGAGGTTGTTTTATGGCTAGGGTGGGTCAGGTTGTTTTGTGGGCTGAGGCGTTGGTCAAGGTAGTTTTCTGGGTTTTTGGTGGGTTGGGGGTAGTTTTGTAGGCTGAGGGGGTCGAGGTAGTTTTCTGGGTTGGGGTAGTTTTGTTGGCTGGGGTTGGGTCAGGGTAGTTTTCTGGCCAGTAGTTTTCTGGGCTGGGGTTTGGGTTAATCTTCAGGGTTGGGGGTTTGGTGGTAGTTTTCAGGCCTTGGGGGGTGTTTGAGGCTAGGTTTTAGGGATGGAAGGGTGGGGCTAGTTTTCAGGGTTGAGGGTGGGGCACATTTTCAGACCTGGGGGTCAGGGGTAGGTTTTGGGTGGGGGGTCAGAGTAGTTTTTAGGGCTGGGAAAGTGATGGGGTAGTATATTTGATATGGGGTAGTATTTTTAATTAGGGGTTAGGGTATTAGGCCTCATGGTGGGGTCGTTTTCAGGGCTTAGGGGAGGGCGGGCAGTTTTTAGGGCTGGGCAGCGTCAGGTTTAGGGACAGAGTTAAGGGACAGGGTTTTAGACATCAAGGCCTGAGGAGGGCACCACGTGGGGGTTGGGAGGGAGTAGGGGTGTATGCACCTCAGGGTGGGGGGGGGCAGGGGGCGAGTTTGTACCTAAGGGCGGTGGGGAGGTAGTGGCGAACTTAGCCACGCATGTCCCTTTACCATTGATGCCTTTACCATGAAAATTTGTGTTAAACAAGACATGCATGTTAAATGAATGCGTGGTTAAGACGCGGTCATTATTCAGACCGCTTTGTTTAGACATGCGGGGTTGGGGAAATCGTGGTTGCATCAAACAACCATCCATCGCCCTTGTGAGGGAGTAACCCATCCACTGAGTTCTAAATAAGGTCAATATTGAAGGGTGGGAGCACGTGAGTGGTACCAAGCAGGACATTAAGGAGGGGAAACATTGTTTTGGCACCATGGAGAGGCGGAGTTTGAAAGCACAAATAAAGTGTAACTGTTCTCTGTACTCCTAAACAGGGAGCAAGGGGAAAAGTAACCTGATTAATTCTGGGTGAAAACTGCATTTTGGCATAAGCCTCAAACTAAGCACCCTTAATATTACAAATGAATCCCTTTGTACAATGTATTGTTTCATTTTAACCAATTTTTTAAATGAAAAGTGACAGATGCACCTCAAGATGTTTTCTCTCGACAGGCCAGGACTCCCTGAAGGGAAAACTAAAACAAAGTACAAAAGGGAAAGAAGCCAGAGAAAACTGGAGGTAAATTAATTGTATTATTTTGACTGAATATATTTTTTTGTTCTAACACTTACCTTATACTTTTCTAAGGTAGGTGAAATGTGTGTAGGTCCTCAAGCCAACACCTCACTTCGAAGACCTGAGGAAGGTAGAGAGGGAAAGAATGTTAGTTGGGTATTCAACCTGTCTTTGAAGCAAAAACCACAAGAATAATACTAATAGTTGAACTTATAAATGTCAGAAAGTACTTATAGTCAATGCAGCAGTAATAAAACCACAAAAACATATGTGACTTATCGAGTGACTCATTTTCTTTTGACCCGATTTCCCAATGCTTTAAGCAGAAAAAGACCAGTGTAAGTGAGGATCAGGACTTAAAATGTATCATTATCATTTCTTGGCAGTGGTTCGGTCCTTAATTTATTTATTTTATTTTAGTGTTTTATAGAGCGCGAACCAAACCTGTGGGTGTATCCGAGCGCTTTTCAGTAGTAACAAGTAGGATACAAGGACATAGGGGGGGATAAAAAGTTAATGGGATAGGGACAGGTGGATGCAGCATATGGTAGAACAAACAATCATAATAACCAGATACATTTTGGGGTAGGATCAAATCAATACATTAAGCTAGAGAAGCAGACTCAATACCCGGGGGGTTTGTTCGGAAGTGCCAGGAGGGTATCAAAGGAGAAAAGACCTCGGGCTAATGCCATAACAATAGGCGAAGCCAGGTTACGGAGGTGGTTGGAACGTGAGCGGTAGTAGAGGAATTTGCCCATTAGGAAAGTTTGGCCTCTTTTTTGAAGTGAGCTAGAGATGGTTATCTTCTGATGGCGTGTGGGAGTGAGTTCCATATTCTTGGGGCAGCCCCAGAGAAGGCACGATTATGCGTTCTTTTTTTCCTGAAGCGTGCAGGTTGGAGCAAAAGGTCTCTGGCGGACCGGGAGTTTCTGGCTCCTCCAGATATCACGAGTTTCTGGGTGACAAAAGCAGGGGACTTGGAGTGAAGGGCCTTTTGGGTGATGCAAGCCGGCTTGAATTGGATTCTGGCCTCAAGAGGAAGCAGTTCAGAGCTTTGAGGTGGGGTGAGATATGGTTGTTCTTCTTGGACCCCGTTAGAAGTCTGGTGGCGGCGTTAAGGCTGACTTTCAAGGGTGCCAGAGAGCTCTTGGGTAGGCCTGTGAGGGCTAAGCAACCATATTCTAGCCTAGAGGTGACTAGAGCCTGAATTGCCAATTTTAGATCTGGGGTGTCGAGGAATGGTTTCAGGTTTCTTAGGTAGTTCAAGTGAAATCTGGCAGTTTTGGCCATTGCGTTGATATGGCCATGCATGTGCAGGTTGCTGTCTAAGGTAATTCCAAGGGATTTAGCGGAGTTCACAATGGTAGGAGAGCAGTTTAGTACTGTGATAGCCTTGATCCATTCTTGAATGTCTGTATTGGTGTTAGGTGGTGCAATTAGGAGGAATTCCATTTTTTAAGCTGGTTAGAAGTGAGCCAGTGAACAGTCAACTTCAGGGCCTCATTCAAGGACTGAATGTCCTCTGGAGAAGAGATTTTGATGTAGAGCTGTGTGTCGTCAGCATACATATGGTGGGAGATATTGGCGGTGCGCAGCACCTCTGTGAGCGGTTCAAGGTAAAGATTGAAGAGGGTAGGGGATAAGGTTGAACCTTGAGGGACTCCGACCATGATCGGAGAGGCAGTGGCCAAAGATGTTTCTTAGAAGGCCTTGCATACTAGGCCTGCCGAATACCATGGCTACTTAGTTTTGATTCCACCTTGCGCCTCTTACTTCCTTCACCCAACACTTCCTGTCTCTTTTTCTTACTCTTGCCAGCTCTTTTTTATCCCTGCAACCACCTTTGTCAGATTGCCCTATCTTTCTATTCTGCCTTTGGTATCCCTTATACTCTTTTTCTCTGGGTCAGAATCTGATGATAACAATTAAGTGTGGGAACCCAAGAAAGGAGTACACATATGACCCCCCCATGCAACAGCACACATTGAGCACTAGGCCCAATACTCTGAAACAATGGACCGGTAGATACCTAGCTAGTTCCAGCTCCATTTCACTAGCACAAGTGTGCACATTGCAATGCTCAGTACCTAATTTGTGAAAGAATAAGTGCCAGAGGCTAGTGCTACTGAATGTCAGGGTGCAGAATACTGAGGTTGCAAAGCCTTGATTTCACATCATGCCTCTTTCATCCATCACTGCTCCCTGCCACTTGATCTTTCTATTTCATATTCTGTTTAATCCTTTATTTCTTTGCCACTGGTTTTCCATATTTCTCTTCCACCTTCTTTTCCGCTTTTGTGTTTTTTTCTCTCTTGCTGTTTGTCAAAGTCTGATGAAGAAAAATAAGTTTGGGTACGGGTACCGGGCAATGTATCATTGCTCTGGGGTTCAGAGCACCCACACCAGATGGCACACCAGTGGTCCGACATCCTGGGCCGAGAGCAGGACCTGCTGGACCTTCTAGGGGTGAAGGTCGCAGGGCTTGGTGAGTAGCTAATTATTATTATTTATTATTGTGTGGTCTATGTTATTGCTAATATTTTTTCCCAAATATCAAGCATGCTGCTGCTCACATGCAGTAAACAAGTTATGTTTAAAAATCTTATATTATGTGCTCATTATTCTAGACAGGTGCTCAGCGCTACCTGATCGTACTTTTTTGCAACTTAGTTTGTACTCGCTTGGACTGATTATGTAAGGGAACTTAACTTAGGTAATGCAGGATAGAGAGACTCCTTTCCTTTGTCCTGTTACTGAGATAGTGGTAGTTAGTTACTTAGTATTAGTAATTTAGTGGCCTGCGTCCTCTCACTTCAATACTTGGTAGAACCTTTTTTGTAGTTCGTATAGTGAATGACCAGCAACCAACCAATTTGGTGTATGCAATATGCATGCGTCCATCTATGTATTCTAAAGACTAAATGCATACTTAGTGAATTGGCACTTCAAAGGGGGTTGAGAATGATTGTGAATGAGATCGGAACTTAGTTAGAAAGAACTTGAAGCAAATATCATTTTTTTTGCAATTCATTCCAAAGTCTTTGGAATAGGCGGGCTAGGTAGGTTTAGGATTCAGGAATCGGATAGGACTGTGGAATAATAAAGTTAGGACGGTCCGCACCCACAATACTAGTCTAGACTACTGCTAGTCCATCTGATTTAGGAAAGGTCGATGTAATTGCAATTGTCGTTTACTGTACAAAAATCTTTTTGGAGCGATTATTTAATATTTATTTAACACCAATAATGTTTTGTTGCTTTAATTATGTCTTACATGATCATCAGCATCCAGGGGCAAGATAAGGTCATCCGAGGAGGCTTCCGGAGTTGGAGGTGCCTCCCAAGAACACTCCTCATCTGATAGCTCTGCTGCCCCAGTAAGTCCTCCTGTTGTTAATATAAATATATATTTCCCTAACTTTTACCCCTCCTTATTTTAAACTATTATTTCCGTTTCCTAATTTAATTTTTTTCCCAAAGCCTCTTTGATCTGTCTGTTTCTAAAGTCTTGTCATCCCTGCATTATCCTATTTACCAACTTAGTTATTTATATTTCTAGTGTCTCTATTTTATTTTACCTCAAACTGCCTCTGTCTGACTCTGTACTAGTCTGTCTGTAGATTGCTTTCTTCTGATTTTTCAGTCAGCTTTCCCTCTCACCTTATATATTTTGTGGACTGCCTTGTGGTGGTACAGTAAGACTCAGGACTCATTGGTCCTTACTACTACTAGTAGTAGTACTGTGTGCAGATTTCATGCCCAAGTAAGGTATTCTACACATGTTTGTTGAGATTAGAAGGCTTTCTGTTAGTCTCTCATGCTCATGAAAGAAATCCTCCAGGGGGTTTGATGGGTCAAAGGCAAGCAAGGACGTATGGCTGGTTAAATGACAAATGTATGTTGGTGAAAGGTTTGTTGAGATTGATTCCCATGTTTGGGATGGATGGTTGGTATTTAATCATAGGTGAAAACTGGATGATGAGAATGTAAAAGAAACGTAAACCGTGCTTGAGTAGCAAAGTCAGGGGTGAAGAAGAAAAATAATACTAGAAGAAAAATGCAATGATAAATGGACAAATCTCTGAGAAGAAAAATAAACAAGGAATGTTTTTTTATCAAGGTTTTTGATTCAAACATATATATTATGTACCCACCCATCACCAATCGCCTCCCTCTGAGGTCTACTACCCATGGCATTTCAACAGTTATCAGCCCTAAGTGGCCTATCGGCTGCATGGTTACAGTAGTAGTACCTCACGTGATGTTGTGCAGTATATCATCATTCATATTAGTAACTATTCATGTATGTATCTGAATTGTCGTCAGGGTGAAAGTGAAATTGAGCATTTGCTATTTAACAGAGCATGGCCATAATAGAAAAAGAGATAATTGTGTAGTACAGCTACCCTAGGTGCAGGGCTTGGTCATCAGCCGGCTCAATTACGGCAATGCCCTGTTCTTTGGACTCAACGAAAACCTGCTTTCCAAACTGCAGTCCCTGCAGAATGCGGCGGCCAGACTGACTCTTGACCTTCCACCTAGAACCCCTTCCAACCCCACGCTGATAAACTCCATTGGCTTCCCATCCGCCAAAGAAGCCACTTTAAGATTCTGAGTCTCACGCATGCTATCTTGTATAAATCAGGTCCCAACTACCTCCGAAAGAAGCTTAATTGGTATGCACCAATAGGATCCCTCAGATCCAGCAACAAATCATTCCTGATCCAGCCTTGTGTCCGTACCTCCCTTAATGGCCATCACTCTTTTTCCTATCTTGCCCTTCAGCTGTGGAATAAACTGCCCCCTCACCTTTTATCTATCTCTGAACAGAAACTCTTCCGTGCCAGTCTTAAAATCTGGCTGTTCCCGAAATGAGGTCTGCCGCCGCCTGAATCATCTCTTCGGCACTGTTCCATTTCTTTTTCTCTGCCAAAAGCGCCTTGAGACCTTGCGGTGATAAGCTGCGCTCTACAAAAACTTTTGACCTGACCTGATCTGATCTGACCCTACCTGCAGACATTAGTAAAGTATTGTGAGTCTGCGACATGAGTATGTCTGTCTAGGGCACAAGCTGAGCTGGCATGCTTACAAGATTAATTTAGCTAAACAAGAGAGAGAAGAAGATTACTTGTCTACTCCAAAGTGCCTAATGCCTGAAACTCTAATCACATGCAAATCTTAGGGGTGGAGGAATCGAGGTTACCACAAATGTTATATACTACTAGTGCCACTGTGCCACTATATAATTAGATGTATATAATTGTATGTGTTACTGTTTTGCTAAGAGTATTGGATACAACTGTCTTGTTTCTTTCTTGATATAGCTTGATATAGCTACTCCTTCCCAACCCACCAGGCAGGAGATAGCAGCCAAGATCAGGCAACGGAAGCCGGAGGCCATCAAGGCATAATATCGGCGGCCAGGCCCCCTGTTCCTCCAGTGGTTGGGCACCATGGTCTGGCAGCCACCCCATGCCCTTCGTCAACCATTATTGCTCCCCTGTACACTTCAAACCTTTCAGCGCCACATGCTCCTCAGGATGGTGCACCTGGAGGCCAGGATAGAGGAGCGTTTTGACCAGCTGGAGAGGGAGATCTGAGTCCTAGCCCACAGCTAGATAGACCTCTCTTGCCCCTTTTTTAATCTTTTGTTTGGTGGGTGGGACTTGTTGGGGAGAGGGTGGGAATGTGGAAGTTGGAGAAACCATGGGTGTATAGAATTTGTTTTTATGGACATTTGTTTTATATGGACACTTTTAGTTTTGGGCTTGCTTTACTAGACATTGGTTGGGGTTAGGAAGGGGGTGGGCCAGGTATTGTGGGTTTCTTTACTTCTATTTTATATTTGTTAGGAGAATAAATTATAGTTTTACATATGATGTAAATCTTTTTTGGGAGGTTACTTTTTACTTTGCACTGTTTCCTTTGCTGCAGGGCCGCAGCCAGCTTTTAAAATCTGTCGATAGTGTAACACGCCAACAGCTAGATGTGGTACCCTGAATGTCCTACTACTGTTAGACTCTCCTCCCAGTCTATGCAGTCTGCAACTATATTAACCCTTATGGACTTGAAAGGGGTGTGGGTGTGCGAATTAATTTCTACAGTATATAGATTGCATCTTCAATGAATCCCCAACAGTTCTTCTCTTACCTGTGATTAGGCAAAGTGATGGCTGCATGGTGATGGTTTCCCAAGGTGCCATGGTGGTGGTAGTAGTAGACAGAAGCAGCATGCTAGCAGACTAGTTGAATACTAGCACCAGATTCTGCAGCAAGGTTCCATTCCCTCCTAGCCAAACTAAAACTGTAGGATGAGGAATATTCATCACAGGGAACTAATTAAATTGACAAATTGAGTTAATGCCATTTTTTTTGTAAGCATTGCAAGAAAAATGAGACAGTCACCTGAGGGAGACTAGAGTGTAACTAGTCGTAGTACACAAGAAGAAGACTGCCAGACGAGAAAATATGATAAAAAATACTAAAGTAAAAAAAAGAATAATCAGAATGGTGGTCTAGTACAAGTTACAAACTGAAGTCAACTCAAGCTATGAAGTGGAGTGGACAAGCGTAACCTTTAGTGCTGGAAGGATGATGATGCTAGCAATTGAGCCACACATCAATAAATCACATAGCTTGGGGGACGACGGTTAGGGGTTCGACGAATGGATGGGAAGGGTGATTTGAGGGAAATGTTTGACAAAGACAAACACTACTACACAAGGACAACACATTCATCTTGGTGCCGGACCATCATAAATCTGTTATGGGAGGGAAAGGAAATGCATGAATGATGATAAGTACTAGACTAGTACAGTTAAATCAAATTGTCTGTCTGCCCCCGGAGAGACCCAAGTTACATTATGTTCTGTTGTACCGGCTTTTGAAGATAGCAACTACAATTTTAATATTTATAGGAGGCAGGTAAACAACACACACAATTGTAATGATTGAAGAGAAAATATTATACAGTTTTGCCAAATTGGGAGTTGCATCTCTGCATTACTCTTGGACTGTCTGTTAATCTTGGGTATCTGGAGGATGCGGTTTGGTAAGGCAAGTGTCAGTTGTTTTTCCAGTATGGCACAGGGTAATGGGCCTGTAGATGGAAAAACAAAAATTATATTGAAGAATCAAGGAGAAAACTAAATTAAACTGCATAAAGGAGTGAAACACGAAGACTTTCTGAGGCAGCATAGCTAAATGTCTGTTTCTGGCAATTATCTCCAACAACAGATCCCCCACCCAACCTCCACTTAGCTTCAAATCTGAGCCATACGGCACTGAGCACACACACATAAACACACAGCAACATAGCATTTTCCAAATTAAGTTAAAAAATCAATGCACCGCTACCGGTCAGTCACAGCATACTCACCACCACCACTACACAGACATGTGTGGGTCTGGTGTTGTTGTTTGCCTTTAGGCCACTTCAAAGTATTCGCACTCATCTAAATCGGTTGCTTTCAGTGGATTTGAAAACTAGGCCTGGGTGGTAAATTCCGTTCCGCTCACGGAATTTGCGGATTTTGGGTAATTTTGCGCTCTGCGGAGAACGCGAAATTGCCCGAAATTTTTTACTTGTTCGTGTTCCCAAAATGCGTGTTCACGAGATATTTCACCACGAGCACGCAAACAGCAATTGCGAACAGGAAAAGAGCATTGCGAACAAGCAATTCAGCGTGTACGCCGAATTTCTGCGTGTTAGCAGAGATTTTTTACCGTTTCGCGGAGATTTGCGTAACGCGATTACGCAAATTCCACCCACCACTATTGAAAACTTCCATCTTCTTCTGGTGGCAGTTCTCAAAGTAGTCACGCTCATGCCCACGCCCTGAGTCATTGAATCATCTCTGATCCTCCTGAATCTCCGACTCAGAGTATGGTATCCAACTCTGAGTCTGTACCAACAGTGTCCCTAGTGAGTCTCGACTCGTGCCGACTCCCTACTCAAAATGCTATGATTCGGCCTGTAGTAGTACAATTTTGTTATTGAACAACAAGAAGGGGAAGATTGGCTTGAGTGAATCACTTTTTGTGTGGAGTAGACTAGATTTGTGTTTGCCAGCTTTGCAATGCATTAACTAAGTGACTGGTCAGGTCTGATTGTTTGAGGAGTATAAAGTAAGCATCAAACAATAAAAAAAAAGCAGTGTGGAGTGGACCTGGTAAAGGAATCTCACTTACCAATGTCTCAAAGGGGAAGGACATTTTTTTACCTTCAGGGGAAAATTATTGATCAGCCCTTGGTAGGCCACCAACATTGTGAATCTCAGTCATCATCACTAACACATAAAGCGTAACAAACAAACACTTAGTCTCACACTTACTTCCACCACATGAATCATCTCTTCTTCTCAAGATTAAACTCAAATTGACACAAAATGATGACTTATCATCCACAACAAGTTCACATCACAACAAGCAACAATCACTCAGCGGGCAATGCATGTCTTCATCATTTACCTGTTCTTCCGGTGTGCTAACCTTGATCAATTGGGTGCATATTGCAGAATGTAGATCATCCATGTCTTGTTGTAAATCGAATAATATAATAATGTCACATGTGGGGCAGTCCCTCTAGGCTAGTAGGAAAGGATAGATAGTCAGGGCCCAGGGTTGGAAGCAGAGGCAGGCACACATTTGTTTGTATTCTCCATCCAATGTCTGGCTTGATGGAGATGGATTTAGGGCGAGTCGGGACTTCTTCACTTCACACAGTTGCAACTCCATTCCGGCAATAAAATGTATCTAGGAGTAAGACGGTGGGGATGGACTGGTCAACCAGAAACACACAAATATAATAAAGTAAATAATATTCCTTGGCTATATATATTTTTTTAGCACCTGAGAAAGAAAATAGAAAAGCCTAGTAGTCAGGGAAGTAGAGCTCATCCTAAAACTCTGGTGGTTCACCCGGAAGTAGGTCATCTAACACACTACTTCTATGACCTGAGTCTCAGTCATCTCCCTTCCATGGTACTTCAGGCATGGTGTAATCCAGTAGTATAAAGTGCTGATTCATTTTGATCATCGATAATCTCTCCATGTTTTGGGGCAAGACTAGTCCTTCTCACTGTCAAAATGGCACCAACATTATTGAAAACAAACTCAGCGGAGACACTGACTACGGGGCAAGCCAGATAGTTTATCGCCAGTCTTCTGATCACTGGTCATTGGTGCCTCTTCCCATACCAATACCGCAATGGGTTTTGATCAAAGTAGACCTCTGTTTGGTCATCCAGACAGGCCTGGACCATCCGCTCAATGGTCATGGGTGCTCTGCCTTGCCCTGCCTCTTTTGCATTTGCCTCAGCACGGACTTAAGACCTGCCAGTATAAATTATTCCTTTGCAGATTTGGGGCTGATGCTCCTGTTCTTGCTGTTGATGGTTTTGGCTACTATTAGCCAATTGCACTGCCCTCAGGCTCTGAAATTGGAGGCTGCCCTGCAGTACTTGTTGTGCACTGGAGGAGTGGGCTTCTAATTTCCGGCTGTTCTTTCTCTAGCTGACTGGCTTGCACACCTATCCAAGTTTTGTAGTTGGCAACATCCCCATCTGAAAAAGGAATGAAAGTGGCCAGTAATGGTTTGTACCGTGGATCAAGAATTATTGCAGAAATGTAATGGTTGTAACATTTGTGAGACCTTGACAACAACAACATAAGCTTTCATGATGTACTGTGTACAGTACACTCAGGAAGGATAGGAAAGAAAAAGAACAACAACAAAATTAAAATGTAATGGTTTGCTTTATGTGCATTGTGCAAGGCATCACATGGGTTGCGGCACTCAGGAAGCTGCAGCTGACAAATGATAATGGAACAATCCCTATAATGTTGTACATGTCATATTGCAGACATCGGGTTAAAAATAAAATGGTTAATTGATGCCAAATCATGTTAAGTATGAAACTGGAAAAAAAAAGCATTTTCTTTTATTTTTTGTTTTTTTATTTAGAAAAAATTGAAAAAATATAAAAACATTGAAAATGTAAAAAAAGAAATTGGAAAAGTTAACAAATTTAAATAAAAAACCAAATTAAAATAAACTATAAATAAAGAATTATAAATAAGTAAAAATTAAAATGTACAATTTATTTATTATGATTTGGAGCTCCGACCGAAGAGATCACATAAAAACATATGTCCATTTTACCAAATCCACCAACAATTTAAAAACATTAGTTAAAAAAATTACAAAACATTCAAAATTCAGTTTTTGTAGAATATTACAAAATTCAAAGTTGCATGTTAATTGCAAAACGGTGCGAAATGAGAATTAAATCAATTTCTAGGTCCTTTCAAATACACAGCTAACAAATACAAATGGTTAAAAAAGTTCTAAGCTTCGATATACAGTACACAGTGACTAGCAGCATTATGGATGACTAAAAAGTGCAAGTGCTAGAATATGATAACAGATAACAAAATCCTCAAATTCAAATAGAAGGAAAAAAAATCTAATTCTTATTCCATTTACATACACATGGTCTAACTTGTTCCTACTCTAGTATATACTTAAAAAGTGTCTAAAAAAGCAAAAACTTTAAAGCAAAAGTGTTCAGAATGCGGGGCCAATAACAATTTCGGGCCTCCTCAGCTGTGGCGATGTAGTACTTTAAGAAAAAAGGTCTAAGATATTGACGTCGTAAAGGTTGACGTAGGGGACAGACAAACAGAACATGATTTAAGTCCTGCACACAAGTACCACATAGGTGACAAAGTCTTTCCTGCCTATGGAGACTCACAATCTCCTGTTACAATTCTTAATGGAATGAAATTCAACCGGAGAAACAAGATTGTTCTGCACACTCCATGGGGGAGATTCCATGTAACATAGAGTTGGGGCCATTTAGAAATACTACTCCCCACTATAAAATCACTATTGGAAAGCGCTGCACACTGTGCGGTATCATTTTTATGAGAAACATAGTAATTCGTTTTTTTAATACCAGTTTTCAAAACTTGTTTAGGAAAACGCCCGTACAGCTATTCTCCAAATAAAACAAATGTACAGCTCTCTCGTAATTTCTGTAGAGAACACTATTTCCCTTCAGGGTGTGAAAAATGTCCTCATGCATTGCTACCCGTAGAGGGTTCTCAATTTATATTGCTCCATCTCAAGCACGCAGCCATAGTGAAAACGTATGTGGAAAGTAGCCCAAATTCGAGCCAAATCGCCGCTATGGGGGCTGCACGATTCAGATTACACAGTTGGCGCCAAATACGCCCCTCTACTTTCTCCAAATTATCCCACTGCTGTTCACCAACAGTTTTACAAGTATTACTCAATGCTGCAGGAATTTTAATTTTATAAACTGAAAGAATATACGCAATGTGTCTTTTCCCACCACTTGCGGAAGCCTGAGATATTGCCTTACCTCTGCATTGATCAATGTGGTCTCTACTCAAGCATGTACTTGTGAAAATTCTCCCTAAATATGGGTAGAATTTCACCACAGCAAGCTTGTCTTTCCCTAGGAACCAGTGTATAATTTTCCTGACTTGGCATCCCTGATCTCTAAAAAAATAAATGTTCTTTTTGAGACATTCATTTTTAGAAATGATGATCTGAGTAAAGTGCTAACTGGGTAAGTCGCCGTTGGAGTCCAACTGGGGTTAGGTCTAACAAAATGGCGCCATCTGCATACAGCAGGCAACTCAGCTTTATGGGTCCTAGTTTTGGGGAATCTCCTTTGCAAAGCCCTACCCTGCTCGGCAAATCATTGATGTAAAGAGAATAAAGAAAGTGAGCCGGTAGGCACCCTTGCTTTAGACCGTTGTAAGTCTCTATTTTACTTGACAGGCCCTGGGTACCTCCCATCAGTACGTGAGTCTAAGTGGAGGAGTGCAATGTGATGAATAATCTGACCAGGCGCATGGGAATCTCCATACCGGCCAGTTTTCTCCACAGTTTCCCCCAGTCAACCCTAAAGCTAGCAGGGGAATTGTTTGTTCCCTTTTTATATAATGTGACCACAATATTTCTCTTCCTGGACGATAGAATAGTCCCACGTGCATAGCAATAGGAGAATACCACACACAAGAGTTGTGCCCATGCTGCGCCGCCCTGTTTAACTATAGCCATTAATAAGTCATCGGGCCCATCGCACCAGAATATCTTGCCCCTTTAAAGAAACCCTCTATTTCACAACAGAAGGGGGGGCATAATGGCTCCCCACTGAGGAATCAAAGGCAAAATCTGAATTCAACCCAGCAAAGAGTTTTAATGCATATAGCTGAGAAATATAATGGTCCATTCTACATCAGATATTAAAATGGGTTTTGACTTAGCTCTGCCATCACAAAATCTGGCTTTTAAAGCCCAACATTTACGTGTATCACCGGACTGTGCAACCTCTCTTAATTTGATCCAATTTGCATCTTCTACCCCTCTGCGCTCCAATGCACAATTTCTTTTTCTTGCCTGTTTTAATCTATTAATTTCCCTTTGTCAGGGCATTCAAGAGTGCTTAAATTGTTCCCTCGTTATGGCGTTGATCTCTTGATGACGTTTTTTTACCTCCAAAGATTCAACCACTAAAGAATTAGTGCTGCTAACTTGCTTTTTGCTTCCAAACGATCTAATTAGGGCTAATATTTTCCCGAACCTGGTGATGGGATTTTCCTTACTAGGGCCAAGGTACTCATTTTCAACAATCCTCCCAAAACATGGGAATTTTTTATTGGAACAAAAGACACGCCCATTCATTTTATTATATGAAATGCTATCATCCCTGTGATTCCAAGGTTCCAGGAACTCAAATTCCATGCTGACATCCTCCGGCAGAACTCCATGATCACTCACGTTTGTTGGCAGTACCTTAAATTGCGTACATGTACCAAAGAGTTGATAAAATACCACCATATAGTCAATCAGTGAGGACCATGAAAGGTAAAAGAGGCAGGAGAATCATCTGGTAATCTGCCATTCAATATCACGAAATCACACATTCTCAAATTATGCAAGAAAGCCAAGCCCCGCCTATCTGATCCAATATGTCCAGGCAGTGAAGATTCAGGAATGGACCATACATCCTCCAACTCAGGGTCAGAAAATGCCATAGAGGAATAGTTTGAGATTTTAACATTAAATTCACCCACCATCAATATCAAAGTGCACTCTTCAGAGATACTTGGCTTGTGCACAAAGGATAAAATAGACTCAACCATAGAATAAGGTGCTTTCCCTTGCGGAATATATACATTTACCAGGAAGAGGGATGCATGCTGACCTCGTACACCATTACCCAACCTAAATTTCAAACCCATACAAAACCTAGAAGGATAGAGAAAAACCACAGGGTTCCAATTTATAGTGCAGCTGAGTAAAATAGCTAGGCCACCACTTGCATGGCCTTAAATAGAAGGTTTTGCTGCACTCCAAAACACGAAAAAGTTCTCAAAATTGAAATCCTTGCAGCTCCATGTTTCCTGAAGACAAATTATTTTAGGATCTTGTACTGATAGGGAGTTTAACTTAAGATTAGAATATCCAACAAATGCTAGGTTCCAAGACAAGATTTTTCCCAGTGGCCTACCTCTGCAGCATGGGGAGTTTAGTGTTTTCTTTTATGACCTTCAGCGAGCCAGCTACCAAACTCCACTGGGCCATCTCTTCATCCCCTATGTATTTGATGGCTCTTTGAACTTCAGGTCCTACAATGTTAATCTCTCTTTTTCCGGGGAGCTACCCACCAAAATTGTAATGTCCTTCGGATTTATGACACCCCTTATATTGGAAAACATACTACCTAGCTCCTGGCGTTTTTTCCAGTAGGATTTGAGCAGGGCCACAAACGGATCTACAAATGGAAATACATCTATCCCTCTTTTCCTAAACAAATCAACGTTAGTCAACACTAGCATTGCAATTATCCCTGAACTAAATGTGACTCTGGTGTTTGGGTGACCACTACTAGAATCTAGAAAGATCAGCTAAATATCTTTGGTTAATACTAAGCTTAAATCCTCTATTTCTGATGGCAACTGCAGCAGGGAGCTTCTGAAGAATAAAGCTGATCCTGTATCAAACAGGGAAGCAAAGATCAAAATGTTAGATGCGTGCCCAGAACTATGTCTGGTGCATATATTATAGCTTATGTTATTAGTATGTTTAAAGCGCAAACTGCTACCCGAAGGTGCCCTGGCGCTGTCTACAAAACCTCCCAAAGAGACCTACATATGACACCACGGATTACACGCCAAAAACCCAAGTTTTTAAAGCTTTCCTGAATGCCAGTAGATCAGTACTATTTCTAAGATGGAATGGGAGGACGTTCCATGCCTTGGCTGCCCCAGCCAAAAACTCCTACCTCCCCAGCTGACTTTTTTAGAGTTAGGAACTGTTACCAATTTTGCTCCCAGAGAGCAAAGTGGTCTATTGGGGACATACCACTGAAATTGCTGCTTCAGATGCTCTGGACCGATTAAATGAAGAGCTTTGTAAACAGTGCAGAGTGATTTAAACTGCACCTGTTTCTTAACTGGTACGGCCTTAGCCTTAGATCAGACCCCCAACTCTGACATCTGCCTTGTACGAAGAGGAATATCAGAACCCCCTCCAGGAGCCTCCCTTGGCCAGGATCAATCCGTGCTGGGAGAGTGCGCCGGCCGGGAAGGATGGAGGGGACATTATCCAAGGCCTGACCTAAGTCTGACACAGCAGCATAATAATTTTGTGTTTTTAAACTCCCTGAATTATAGTCTTTCCCAATTCCTCGGTGCACAACTTCCCAGTCGATATGTACCTTAAAGTTCTCCCATGTATTTTCCGCTCCCCCTTATTGAATATGGGTAGCCCTCTATCTTCCTGCCATTCTAACTCCCCTAAGCTCTTCCATGAAGGGTCAACAACCATGTAGAAGAAGGGGGGAATCGTCTCTGATTGCTCCAAATTTTGGCCATCAACAGAGACTAAAGGCCTGGGATTGTTCCTACTTTGAGGCACGTTTGAAGTGTCTGGCTCCTCAAGTTCCATAGGGAACCTCAATTGTTTAGGCTTACGCCTTGGAATGCGCCGAATCCTGTTCTTCTTCTCCAGTCGACCTTTTATTCCATTACTTTCTTTAGAAGGGGCACCCTGCTCAGGAAGAACAGTATCTAAGCTATCTATGGCCAGTTTAACGCAGAGGGGGTCGGTTACTAATTCCATAGTGCAGCACGTATTAGTGTTCCCTATTTTAAAAATAGGATATGCCTGTAAGGGATTCAAAGTTACAGTTCCTTTTGTATTGCCCCCGGGACTGATGAACAAGTTATTCCCCGTCCATTGTTTTTTAGGGGCTGAGCTTACCGTGGGACGTCCTATAGACGGTGAAGTGGAGGTGATCCCCTTATCTACTGGAACCTAAACCTGTATTCCCAGTCACAACACCCTTATACAAGTCTGGCATCCCTGTGATTTTACTTCATTTCCCTTTACTAACTCACTTATACTGGGATAGACGGAATTGAGCTTCTGAACCCCCATTAAAATTGGTGAAAAAAACATCCAGTATATGATCAGAGTTAGTAGTGGTTTTCTCCCATAAGGATAAAATAGACGAAAGAATCCTCTCTGAAACATAAAGTATCTCAAGGTTGCCCTCCCCCAATGTGTTATCTGCTACGTTTAATGTTTGCAAAAAATCATGTACCTCTTTGTCTTGCGACCCCT
This sequence comes from Lissotriton helveticus, assembly GCF_964261635.1. Classification (NCBI taxonomy): domain Eukaryota; kingdom Metazoa; phylum Chordata; class Amphibia; order Caudata; family Salamandridae; genus Lissotriton; species Lissotriton helveticus. The sequence continues at coordinate 1,308,555,955 of NC_136061.1, forward strand.
CTGACAATTCCAGATTTGACAAATCTAATTAATGCAAAAGGAAGCACACTAGAAAGTTGGCATACGGGAGCAACTAACATGAGTATCCGATGACAGTCTCTGTGCCAACTCCTTGGCGACTGGCTTTTTCAAGTTGGCCTCTAATACTTTGTGTTTTTCCAACGGAATGGCAATGTCCGGCATGGTGTGATCTTCCAAATCCCCAGGTTCAGGGTTGCAATCTATAGACTGAGGCATATGGGGGGTCATTTTAAGGGAAATATGACAACATAATTGCTCAGCATTGCTCAAGGGGCTAGATTCAACATCCAAGGACACCGGCCCTGCAGGCACGGATAACTACTTTTTGGCAAAATCCATTTCAGACTGAACCGCAGTACTTTTCAAGGGCATGTCCATCTCCATTTCCGCATCCTCTGCCACTAATGGAAAAGCACATTCATCGGTGGACTGTGTTAATGGAGGTAATGAGCTTATTCCTCATGAATTCTGATTGAAGAATGTAGGGAACTTAGGGAAATGTGGAACAGTCAGCTCAGAAAGAACAGAGTAAGCATCCACCTCGTCCTCACCAACTGCACCGGAGGCCACTCCCTGGGCTTATCCTTTGCAACACTGCCCCTCTCTGTGCCCTTCACGCCCTTTGAGAACATAGACATCACAGTGGGATAGGATTTTAGGTTTAAGAGATGACCCCGGGGCTTCCTTCGACTGATGGTTTTTAGTAGCATGGGGGGATAGAATGATCAGAGGTGTGACTAGCTGGCCTAATGGCGATCCTGCGAATGAACCTGATGGAGCTATTGAACTCCCTCTGCGCAGGCACCTGGAGGGCATGACCAGCAATTTTTTTTCATTCTCTGGCCTGCAAACAAAGAATGCTGCACCACCAACCAGCAATTCAGCAATAACACCAATGATGAAATGCAGTAGTGTGGAGGGAATGCAGTACAATACTGAGGGGGTGACGAGTAGCCACAATGTTTTTGTCCAATGGCCCAATTGCAAAGTTAATCGATCTGCCCCACACTGCTTGTCTCACAGACCATTATGAAGCTCCTCTGGGCTTTTGTAAGTGCGGCAAATCAGGTCAGGGACTGATATGGTTCTACAAACAGTGCAAAAACAGCACATTGAACCAGCGGGGGGAACTGTAGTTGACCAGCTGAGCGCAGTTGAGCTGGCACATTTTTTTCTGCCTGCCAGACTCAAACCGGATATGGTACAGTACACCGGTACTAACACTGCTGGTCCGCTTGTCCACTGGTCCACTCAGGGCATCGCAGCGCACCCTAGAACAAGTGAATCATGAAGGCCCCCATCAATACAGCAAATAAGCAGAGTCCATGCCTGTAAATGTCCTGTAAATATCCTTAAATGTCCTTGGGAGTGGTTGATAGTCCAGCAGCCAATTAGGCAAAAAATTAAGCAAAGGTACTTGCAGAACTTGCCTTGTGCTACCTCATCCAATCCGTCATTAGTCTCCCAGCTCCTGTCTCGCATCTGGTTTTTCAGAGCCCGAGGAAGGAGACGAAAACTCTGCAACATGGTGCATGGTACAGCGGTTCCACCACAACTCAGCTCTGCTCTGCTGGACTGCTGAATTATCCGCTACGGTTCTCATTAAAAAATAAAAATTACCCTCAAGTGTCTAATTATTAATATATTAAGCTACTATATTATCTCCTTGATCAACCATCCATGCAAGCATATGGCAATGGTGCACACTGGCTGAACGCAAACAAGACTGTCAGACAGTGCCACATGGTATCATCAACAACAAGCAAGAAGAAGGAACTTGAGAACAAAGAGAATACATCCTGTCCTATGGCAAAAGCACGCTGGCTGCCTTAAAAAATGGCCACCAGCCACAGGATCAGGCCACGAAAAGAAGCAATACGCCATGGGGAACAAAGTAAAGACATGCAGGTCTATGGCAAAAGCACACTGACTGCCGTCACAAAATGGCTTCCAGCCACATGGTCACAACAACAATAAGCAGGAGGCCTGGGAAACAATTAACACAAGCAGGCCTAAGGAGACAGACTTTACAAAATGGCCCCCACCACATAAGGAACCAAAGCAAATGCATTGCTGGCCTACTATTGCAATGCAAACACACTCACACACTGGCTTGACAAAGGAGGCACGCTAAACAACACATCTTTAATGCAAGAATGCCAAAAAATGAAAATCCACAGAGCTAAAAAAAGGTTTGCAAGTTACAACCACACACATCCAACATAGGAATTAATGTTAACACACATGAAAAAAACCTTTTGTTAAATACCAAAAAAAACACATTTTGTATTTTAATTTAATGCCATCCATTGGCTAAGTAATGGAAATTCAACAAAATCACCACAGAAACTGTTGTTTCATGCACCCCTGAGTAGCTCTGGGCCTACTGGCTGAAAGGTCTATTGACAGACTACTGGGCTACATAGTGAATTAAATCAATATTCCACATTGATTTCAAACCATGGAGAAAATGTAGTGAACTGTGCACAATGTTCCCTTTATAAAGAAAAAAAAATACTTACAAAGAAACAACTAGGCCCCTGAAACTACTGGTCACCCACCACAATAAATTTTAAAAAATCATTGAAAAGTAGAAATAAATCTAGGTGCATGGCCCCAATCAAACTAACAACTTACTTGTGAAATCTCTAATTGAAAGTCCTCAAATTCAATGATATATTATGCAGCAGACACAAAGAGTCATCCTTCCAGCTCCTAATCCAAATGAAAAGTGACTAGGAGATGGACAATGCACAAGGGAGGAGCCTGCTGGACAGGAGCAAGAATTTGGAGACTCTGGGGCACTTCCTTCCTCTTGAAAAAAAGGTAAAAAAAGAAAAGGGACTCCTTGCAAAAATAACTATAGCTAAATGTCAATTTGGGGCGTTTGTTTTACTCCAAATCATCATTTCGAGAAGGTTTTGATGCTGTTTGGGGAGGGAACCATCTCCAGATTGCACTTGCAGTAGGTCCTGCATGTTCAGGATCGCGTTAGTCTCAAAGCCCCCGTTTGATCTCGCTGGCGCGCTCAAATGACATGTTAGCAACCACAAACTCTCGCAGGACTATGTGGCCACCTAGCAAATCTCGCGGTGCTTGCGAACGGCTCGGAAATCTCATCTGCGATCACGGGCACCAGGTAAGCCGCTCCTGCATGAGCAGAAATGCATTTCAGTCGTGCCAACAGAAGAAAAACTCTGTTCTGTTGCAGAGTGCAGAGTATATCGGCAACTCTGCATTCTACGCAGACCGCAAAGTTGTTAAAACTCCTCAAACTCAGTGAGCGGAGCACAGTTTTATGCCCAGACTTACATATTGGTTGAATGGGAGTGGAAGCTTATTCAGGCAACAACCACAATCTGGGTCAGGGTGAACCATAAAAGTCAATAAATTAACATGTCCTTCACCCTGTGGAAGCATGACAAAAAGAGGTAGGCTTAACTGAGAGGAAAAGTGTAAAGAATTTATGAATCACAGAAACAGTAATAAATTAAAAACACCACACAGGAAAAGTTCCAAACCAATTCAGTAAAATAAAGCAACCATGAATAAATAAAGTGATACTAAAATGACTAAAATCCCATCAGTAAAACTGGAGATCTGCAATTTTAGAAGTATAGCACCTAAAAACACAAAAACACAAAACACGAGGGGGCATGGCCTAGTGATCCAGCATGGTGGACGCGAGTTAGGCGAGCTCCACTCAGCCCATATTTAAAATTGTTCAATTATCCTGTCTAGTCGGACGAAATTCTTTCTAAAGTCCCCCATAGCTGTGGGGATCCGAGTGGTAGTGTTCCGACCCAGAAACAAGTCGGAGCCGACGAGATTGCAGTGGCGGTTGTGGGATGTGGCCCGGGAGGCCTTGCAGTAACCCTGGGCGTAGTACTATACTACGCTCACGGAGCATGCGTAGTTTGCGCTAGTATGCCCTATGCAAAGTGCACGGAGCACAGTGCAAAAACACGTAGCGTAGCGGTCATTTTTTGCTTGATCGCGGTTCTCAATGTCAAGTTGGCGGCGGCGAGCGAGCAAAATGAACATCCCGGCAAGACTTTTTCCTCGTTCCCGATCAGCAACATCAAGTTGCCGATCGCCAGCGTGAAAAATAAACCTCCTGGTGAGATTCTCAACACAGGGAGGTCAGGTTTCTCATTGCGAGTGGTCGCGTATGAGAAACTACCAGTCCGCGTTGAGAAAGCTGCCGCTCGAGTACAAATCTACTTGAGCGGCAGAAAACTACCGCTTGCACTGTGCAAGAAGCCGTTTGCAATGATTGCACAGTGTGGACAAGCATCCCGCACTGTGCAATCAGTGCGAACAGCATTTCCCTAGCACACTACGCAGTTCGCCTAGCTATGCGTAGTGCGAAGTGCACTTCGAGTAGCTACCCGTAGTGCTACTACGCAAACTACGCCCAGGGCTACCTTGCGAGTGGATCTGAGACGGCGCCTTTGGGACGGCAGTGGGAGTGAGGAAAGACGGGCGTGGCGGCAATCGATTTCTCCAAAGACTTCAAGGGCTACCTGAGGGTGAGTTTTTTCTACTGGACGCGATTGTGACAGCCCATGCTATTGTGACAGCCCACACCAATGGACCTCGGAACCAATTATGGGGGGCCTACTATAGCCTGTTCTGACCACAAACAAGGTTGCGGCCTTTACAAGGAACTCCAAAGGCTACCTGATCCGCAAATTACTGATCAAGGAATCACAAGAAGTAAATACGGGACAACCCTACTTTTGAACTTGCCCTTTGGAAACCTGGAGAAACCAAACATTTTTAAAAGGAAATAAAGATGCAGAATCGGACAGACATATATAACCAGGACCTATATTACAAGCATTTGGAACCACTTATTAGGCTGATTTTCTGGACTTATTACACGACATAAGCTGAGGCCGCATATATCACTAGAAAAATACTGCTAATTGATGCATCGTAGTCGTGTCCGGCTAACTATTGGAAGAAACAAGACTTGTTTGTCACTTTGAACAACCTTTCTTACAAAGCCTTGAGGGAGTCACTGGAGGTGACGAAACACGTGTCGGCTGTTCATGTGCATCTTGATCAAGATTGTAGAGTTTGGAATTCTCTTCATAAATAGTCTCCACTTCTATATGTTTTTTTGGTTCTAAAAAAAAGGTGTCTTCATGGTCTTGATTAGAAATTGTGATGTCTATAATATCTGTTCAAATGAAAAACAATGTTTTTTGCTTAAATCCATCTCTGTCTGTTGCCAGTGATACTTTGCTATAATTTGGATGAATTTTGACTTATAAAGGTTATACATAAGAAGGGGTATAACTTTAGAGTGCTGGGGTACTTGTATATTATATTGTAACGCTTAGTGACTGCTTTCAGGAACTGTGTACTTATGCACCCAAGGTAGTAGGGTGCATTTGTTACACTGAGTGGCACCATACCCAATTGCTGTTCTTTTTGCTATTTGTAAGTACATGGGAAGTTAATGATATTGTTCCTTTCTATTCAGTCTGATTACACATTTTTTCTGAGGTGCGATCCGTCAAACATTACTACCGTCCTTTGTATTACACCTGAGGGCGAGATTGGCCCCTGGTGGCTGGCCCGGAGGTAGTGCTGTAGCAGCAGCGGTATTTGTGAGGCTCGGAGGTACCCGGCAGAGGCCCGGTGAGTCTTCTCGCTCGGCCCCTTACCCCCACCTCCTGCAAAGATTGCAGCAGTCGGATTGGGCCGTGTAGAGGGGGTGTACTGCAGGCCTGCTGGGGGCCTGAGACATGAGCAGTGCCTGTAGGGGCCCGGACGGCCAGCCACAAGACTATTGGAGTGGCTCTGAGGCCTGATTGGAGGTTCGGGGGCCGGCACGTGAGCCCCTGTTTCCCAGGCGGCAGCAAAACTGGGGCCTGTGGAGTGAGGGCTGGAAGTGTGCTGCTGGGCTGCACGAGCCCTGAGTAGCCTCATGGTGCAATGCTGCTTGAATTCTCCCGGTGCTCAATAGCGCTGTGGCTTGAGCCCGGTGCTGAATTGCCCCCGATGGCAGGGGTAGTGTGACATTGGAGTTGCTGTGAGGCAGAGCCAAACATGGGCCCTTGGCAGATGGGAGTTTCATGGGCAGCAGTGAGCCCTGTGTAGCAGTGAACAGTCCTGCACGGGACAATTGCAGTTTTCTTGTTGGTGTTAACCAGTTGGTCTGCTGGTCTGCGGTGTGGGCTGGCCCGGAATTGCCGGACCTTAACAATGCTACTCTTTTTAACTCTGTGAGGAGCTGGGCCCAGGCATCATTCACACAGTGGAGCCCGGAGCGGGAGTCAGATATACTTCCCTGGTTGAATGGAGGTTGTGCTTGAGAGGACAAGGGGACACCCATTATGGGGGGAGACAAGACTGTCCGCGGAAACAGGTGGGTTAGTGCACGGTGCGGCTTGTGAGCAGGAGGTTTCCCCCCATGTCTATCACTCTCAGAAGCCCAAATCGGAGAAATATATTGCCAGCTGAGACCTCGAGGGTGAAGATTTCTGTGCCACATGCCGTGTCAGTGTGATTTGTGCTGGAGGCCCGTCTAGGGCGCTACTGAACCGCCACCTTGAGGGATAGATGCCCGAACTGTACCATGACGAAGGATAAAACATTGGGAGGATCTGCCAAGCAGAGCACATCGGACCGCTTTGCCAGAGCAGGGGCCTCGACTACCGACCAGGGAGGTGCTCAGGGCAGCATTCCCGACAATGCGGCACTTATGGCAGCTATCCCACAGTCGAGGGCCGCCTTGGAAGCGAAGATTGGAGAGGTGGGCTCCGACGTTATGCTCCTAAGACAAGATTTTCAAATTACGGTTGTTAGAAAGGCGAACCCGGGGGAGGCAGAAGGTGTCTGACTGACCACCCCTAGGTCTACCCCTCCTTCAGAGAAGGGACCGAGCGATGTCGAGAGGCCTCCGACGGGAGGGCCCTCTCCTAGAATCGTACAGCAGAGTAACCACACCACTACAAATATACACCACACGTAGATAGAGTTTTCAATCTTTATCTGGCAATAAGTATCGTTTCAATATATACAGCAGATCCCGAGATCTGGAAAGTCTCGTGGCAAGGGGCAAGGTAGCGGGACAGTCTTATAGATGGTCGGTTGCAAGGAGACTCTACGCACAGCTCTCAATCCTCGAGCTGGGGGGTTCCGGAAGGTTGGGCCGCGGCAGCGCCAGCAGGCTCCAAGATGGTTCAGCGAGTGTGGACCGCGGCAGCGCCAGCAGGTTCCAAGATGATTCAGCGAGTGTGGACCGCGGCAGCGCCAGCAGGTTCCAAGATGGTTCAGCGAGTGTGGACCGCGGCAGCGCCAGCAGGTTCCGAGATGGTTCAGCGAGTGTGGACCACGGCAGCGCCAGCAGGTTCCGAGATGTTTCAGCGAGTGTGGACCGCGGCAGCGCCAGCAGGCCCCAAGGTGGTTACAGCGAAGATGGACCGCGGCAGCGCCAGCAGGTTCCAAGGTGGTTACAGCAAAGATGGACCGCGGCAGCGCCAGCAGGTTCCAGGTAGAGCAGCAAGGGGAGTTCGTCTCAGGGTCAGCCGCGACAGCGTCAGCAGGGCTTCTCGACTACGGGATACAACTGCCGTCCTACTCCGGGGCTGGCCCAGATATAGGTCTGGAGTCCTTTGATGTCCGGACCCTCTCGCCTGGGGGTCAGAGGGGCCGGGATGATGGTGTCCAGACACCCAGCAGGGGGTGGGGCCAGCGTTCAGGGAGGCCGGAGGCCGATCGAAACCAGGCATCCGGGGACGGTTGGAGAGCCATGGAAACTCCCCTCTCCTTGTCTCTGGTTGAGTGGCCACTCTACTACCCGGAGGGTTCTTGGTGCCTCGATGGCGGGCTCGCTGGGGCCGTGGCCGCGGCTGGTCCGGGACCACGTCTCTGTGACGTGATGGGCCCAAGATGGCGTCGGGCCTGGAATGAGGGTCCGGGGTGGGCACCGGACCGGTAATGCTGGGGCGGCCCGAGTGTGCCGTGTCAGTGGTTGTGGGCCGCCGGGTGGCAGATCTGGTGGTTTGGAGGGCGTGCAGAGGTGTGCCCGAGGCCGACCTGGGCTGGATGGAGGGCCGATGTCATCCGGGGCCCGCCATGCGGGAGGGGTAGGACCACGCCACGAGGCCGGGTCCAACACAGGTGGAGCGCATTACTGAGGCCGAGACCAGAGTCTCGGGAGTGGAGGACTCGGTCACTACTTTACAGAAAAAGGTTGTCATCAGAAACGATCAGTAGAGGTCTGGCCTCGCGAGTGGAAGAGGCTGAGGGCTGGGGCAGGAGAAGCAACCTATACTTTGTTAGTTTACCTGAAGAATGTGAAAGGGTGGACACAGAACAGTTCCTAAATAGGTGGCTGGTGAGCTGGCTCCCCCCGGAGTGGTGGTCCTGTTGCTTTGTTGTTGAAAGAGTGCACAGGGCCCTGCTGCAGAAGCCGCCCCTGGGAGCCAAACCGAGACCTGTCACTGCCAAGATTTTAAATTACCACAACAGAGATGCAATCTTAAAATAGGCTTGAATCAAGGAACCCCTGTTGTTCGAGAACACTCGGAATCTCATATTTCCGGACTATATGAGACTAGTCCAGCAGAAACAACAGTCATTCATTAAAGACAAGGCCTGCCTCCATGAGCTGAAACTTCCCTATGCATTGCTGTATCCCGCCACGCTGTGGGTGGTGTACCAATACCGTACACTATTCTTTAAATCGCCAGAAGATGTCTTCAACTGGATGGATGAAACAGTGAAGATTCGGCCTGCACACCGCCCATGTTGGAGTCTAACTCCTCATCCAGTGACGTGGTCCACAGGCCACCCAAGCTCAAGATCAAAGGTTCCAGGAGGTCGAGATCAAGACACCGCTCCAAATCCGGCAGGGATCCTATTTCAGTTCCCCGGCAGCGGTCTTCGGCATCAGAACTATGTCAGGACGCTCCCGGATAGGGGACTGATGGTGTCATTTGTTCAGACCGACGAAACATGAGCAGGGGCTAATACCTCTGTTCGACTTTCAATAGTCCAATGGAACGCCCGTTGTTTATGGGCAGGTGATTGGGGATCCATTGGGGGAGGGTGGGGGGCCCCTGTTGGGGTCCTCAAGCCACCTCCGGCGCAACAGATACTTCAGATGTTTTGAGGTTTAGAGAGGGGGGTTGGGGGAAGTTGAGGAGCACCCATTGTATGTTTGCACAGTGCCAGTGCCACACATGGTCACCATTGGCTCACTGACTTATTGCTGTCCCACACACCGAGGTTCAGAGACCCTTCAATGGCTATTACCATAGATAGGGCGCGACTCCAGGTGGGAGACCTTCGACTAGAGAGCTGGAATGTCAGAGGTGCACTGCATAAGATAAAGAGAGTGGCTATACTCCAACAGGCCAAACGGTACCGAGCAGATGTCCTGATGCTTCAGGAAACACATTTATTGGGTACTAAAGTATTATGGCTCCTCCACTGTGGTTACATTCAAGTGTATCACTCTGGCTTCACCGTGGGGGCTGAAGAGTTGCGATTTTACTTCATCGAAGGGTCCCATACACGCATGTCAAGATGTGGACAGACACCCAGGGGAGATACATATTTATTGAGGGTACCATTTACGAGGAACAGGTGGCACTGGGTTGTGTTTATGCCCCCCGCCTCTACAATGGGCGTTAGTCAAGCGCCTCGTGACCCTGTCGTCCGATTTGCTGGAGGGGTTGGTGATAATAGGGGGTGATTGGAACGATGTAATGGACTCGGTTATAGATAGATGGAGAGCGGGGGGATATTCCACTGTTCATCACAGTACTAAACTGAACTCCTTGGTGACAGGACTTGGGTGGGTAGATACATGGAGGCGGCTGCATGGAGCGGAACTAGGATATACATATTTCTCAACATTGCATAATTCGTACTCCCGTCTTGATCATAATTTTGTGCTGCTGGGAGCTGTCGGAGGGGTGAGGGCCGCAGAGATTCTCCGAAGGGGTCTGTCCGACTACTCCCCAGTGGTTTTGACTGTGCAGTTGGGTCCTGAGAAACCGCCCTTTCCTTGGCGTCTCTCCCCATGGCATTTGCAGAACGAGAAGTATCAGAAGCACATAGGGCAGGCAATTGAACAATATCTAGTCACGAATGTGGGAATGCTAGCTGAGTCCTCGAATTTGTGGGAGGCCATGAAGCCCACCTTGCGGGGGGTAGACATTTCTGTCTGCACGACAGCCCATCGAACCTGGTGGGAATCTTTTCTGCAGTCAGAGGCCCATTTATTAGCACCGGAGCAGAGCAGTAGGGGGAATAGAGGGAATCAGGTGCGCTGACACTTGGTGTTGGTGAGACAATCTCATGCAGATACCCTGATGGATAAGGCCCACCTCACATGGCAAGCAACCCGTAGCAGAATTTACCAATAGGCGACAAGTCCAGTAAATTATTGCATAGACTGTGTCAAGGGGCCTTGCAGCCCTAAGTTCTCTCAAATATACCGGGTCCAGATGAATGGAGTCTGAGTGACCCATCCCTCATAGCCGAGAGTTTTGCACGTTACTTTGCAGATCTATACACCCCTAGGAAACTCCTGCAGGAAGACACGATGCATAGTTTTATAGCCGACTTCCTGCCTCGCGCCCTTTAGGATGAGGCACGAGCGGACCTTGAACTCCCGTTCACCGGGGAGGAGATTTGCACTGTGCTGGAAGAATTGAACTATGGAAAGGTGCCGGGTCTGAAGGGGATCCCATGCGAATTTTTTAAGAAATATTTTTCCAAACTGGGGCAGCGTTATCTACAATTGTCGATGTAGCTAGGGATTGGGGTTGTCTGCTGCGGGATTGTAGACACGCAGAAGTGGTTGTATTCCATAAAACAGGCCAGCCTCTGGACCAACACGCCTCATATCACCCCATCTCATTATTGAATGTCGAGGCCAAAATTATGGCCAAGGTGTTGGCCAATCACTTTCAACCACACATAACTACCTTGATCCATTGATACCAGGCTGACTTTATGCCCCAGCGGGCTATGTGTCATAATATTCGACGTGCGCACATTTCCATAGCTACCATCCAGGGAAGGGGAGTGCCGGCTGCTCTTTTGCTGGCTGATATGAATAGGACGTTTGACTCCCTCCGCTGAGTGTACTTGTTCGCACTCTTGGACCGTCTTAATATTGGCCTGCGATTCTTGTCATATCTAAAACTGTTATATACGGATCTAACGGTGTCGGTGCGGGTAGCGGGATCCACCGCCTTCACATTCTCAATTGGCAGAGGCACCCGCCAGGGGTGTCCCCTGTTTCGATATCTCTTTGCTCTAGCCATAGAGCCCTTGGCAGCGTGGGGTCAGATGGATGGGCAAGTGGTGGGTTTTGAGTGGGATCATGGGCTCTCGAACCCCATTGGTACTCAACGTCTTGAACTCGCCTATTGTTTCCTGGGTGTTTTCCTTCTGGCCAGCAGAGAGCAGCAGTGAGACATGGTAGCGCAGCAATCAGCAGTCAGACGAGTCAGACAAGCCCGGTAGCAGCAGCTGTAAGAGTAGCCACAGCCCGGAAAACCGCAAGAGAAGCCGTAAGAAAAGGGGGATAGAAGCCAGTGTTTCTGGCTCCCTGCCGCTTCTCCCTCCACAACACTGCGGCCCCGCGAACTCAGGGGGAGGACCGGGATCCCCCAGGAAAGCGAGAAGAGAGAGGCGGTCCGTGCCTCAGTTTCAAGGTTGCTGCACCCCTCGCAGGCAGAAGGAATTGAGCAGTACTCCTACGGCGTTCTGGCGTTTGGTGAGGTAAGAGGCGGAGGCAGGAGGGGAGGACACAAGCGCGGCCGCCGTTAGAGGCGGCTGCAAAGTAAGAGCCTGGGGAGTAGACCGAGGGAGGCTGTGTGACTAGGTTTCTCAGCCTGTGGTCCCTCCATGTGCTCTGCTTGTTGCTCCCCCCAAAACCGGAAAGTTGGGTCCAGGCTGATTAACGGTGCTTGCACCCCCGCTCTGAATTAAAAGCTGCTCAGAGCTGCCCAAGCCTTCAAGCCCCCCCAAAAAAAACAAACGCTAAAGGTCGGCAAATTATCCCCCTCGTAGTTACTCTGCGTAGCTACTCTGCGTCCCACCATCTTATCATATTACCACAAGCCGCAAAATTCAATCAGCAAATTCAATTAGCAAAACAACTCATTACAAAAGTTAAAAAAGAGGCTAGCTCCGTCCCACCGACGGAACCCTCAGCTCAAGTTACTCCACTAAAGGATTAATTGCATCGCCCAACCTGAAGCATCTCTATCATGAGATCAAGGAAGCTACAAGGCGAGGAAATCCCAGTGGAGAAATCACAGGGGAAGACAAAAAAAGCCAAGGGGGACCCTCCGTGCACGATCAACAAGGCAGAGGAAGGGCCTGCGGCAGGCAGGGGCAAAAGCCCCAAAAAGCCAATCTCGGAAGAGCAAGGTGTCAGCTCAACAGATCATGCAAAAACCCCTATGGGCTTGTCATATCAACATGATGAACCAGGTCTGCAGAGCTCAGACGAGGGAGTTAAGGGGCACCATAAGGTCAGCACAGTTTGTTGCCCTGCAGCTAAGAACAAGGTTCTACCTGTTCACGACGTAACGCGATCGCCAACCCACAAAGTTCAAGCTCCGCACCTCAAAGCAAGCAAACGGGCATCGATTACCGACTTTCTCAAAGTCTGTCAAAGACTTTCCACTGGGAGCGGACTGGAACCCCCTCCACATGACGTCAGCTCTAAACCCAACAGCACTCAACTCAACACCTTCAAGGAGGGCATGAACAAAGGTGTCACATCGCCATCATCACCAGCGCCTCACCCAAGGTGTCACAGTGAACCTCGCAATGCTTTCAACACAAAAACAAGAAGGAACCGTGGGAGCGGGGGATCTGGCCCTCCCGGGTCAGAAGACCCAAATACCCGACAACTAGTCAAAGGCTAGGCCCAATTCACGGGGAATCTATCTCCCAAGCCACAACAAATAGCCCATACATCACCGGTACGTGCCTTAGTCCACTGGGCTCGGTTTTTCTAGAGCAAAGCCCACAATCCATTCAGAAAACGACCCCGATAACAATCGAGGAATGCCCCCTTCAGTCATCGAAGCACCAGGAAGAAAATGTAACAGCAAGCGAGACTGTAGAACCGGAACGAAGTAAGCGTCAGTTCTCAGTCCAACATGATCAAAGCCCTGGAAAGGAGGAAAGCACCGTTAAAAGGCCATCGCCAAGGAGTGTGCAACCGCATGAGCATCGCAACCAATCAGACCCCCACGAGCATCCTGTTACTTCACCCACACTTAGTCATACTCAGGGGGCAACATCAGAGAGCACTTATACGGCCTCCATTTGGCCGCAACTATTAAAAACAATGGAAACCATAGGTGCTGCCATGTCCTACCATGCGGACAAATTGGACACGCAAGTCAACCTGCTCAACCTCCTGGCTTTCCATGTTCAGGGAATTGAATCAAATTTACAAGACCTAAACAACATGATCACAAAGGTGCAACTTAACAAGGACTCCACCTTTTATTCTTGCCACTGTTCCGACATAATAGACAAACTGGCTTCAGTACCCGGTCTGACGACGCAGATATTGGGGGCTGTTACAGAATCTTCAATGGATTCACCTTCGGAAACAACCACTTCCACAAGCCAAGCAACCGGCCAACAGTACGTTATAGAAGGTTTAGGCAGGCCGACTGAGGTGAGTAGTGGCGAGGTAAGCTCGGAATCCCAAGATCAATCAGACTCCCCCATCTCTAACGACATCAGATGAACACAACCCAGCAGATCACGGAGAGGAAGCACACCTAATTCAGGCGCCACTACGAAATGCTGCACCCAGCTCCAATCTCATTGCACAGGCACACACGCTCACTAAGAGAGAAAGGAAGCATTTACGCAAAGCTAGAAAAGTAAAATCACATAGCCGACGTGTATCACCAACGCTTCCCAATACAATTAACAACAACTCCAATAACATCGAAGTTAAGGAGCAGTTAGAGGGTGCTCCACATCAAATTAGAACAACCTCAGAGCAAGGGCCTATTTCAAAAGTTTACCCCTGACAAGGAAACTACCATTCCAAAAGGTGCCACAGATTGCACAAATGTAATCCAGAACGCAAAAAAAGTGTTCAGTATCTTTAATCCACCCGGGGAAAAGTCAAATTGCAAATCATCAACCCAAGAGCAAGCCACTAATATAAACACTAAGCAAAGAAACAGATCAAAGGATAATATCATATCCACTCAAGCACTAGAAAATAAAAGACAAGTCGATACAGATAACCCCGTAAAGATCAAGGGAATAAACTCACGAGATACGCAGGGTGGAGAAACCCAAGCATCACCAGCTCCAGTCCTCAACGGACAAGTAACTACAAGCAGTCTACAGACAGTCAACCAGCATACATTTGACCCAGAGATCGACCGGGCAAGTACGGCTCCCCTAATCATCGAAGAGAGCAGACGACCAAAAATCCAAAAGCGGCACATCTCAAGCAACAAAATCGAGCTAATTCTGCAATACAGCTCAAGAGGGACCCATGACATCTCGAATAGAGGGGCCATCTTAAGACTCTTAGAAGAACTGCCAGGCCTGCAAAATTTTAAATCAAGTGACTTGGAATTAGTAGAGTTTAGACCAAACCCTCTCCAACAAGGCTCCGATTCCACGATAACAACATGGACTGACCACATCGTCACAGAATTGATCCTGACTTATCGGGAGGACTTTGCCTCATGGGGTATTGATCCGAAAAAGGTGGAGCCCGCTCGATATCCCAGCCCGCTGCGGAAACAAAATCCAAAACGAAGTCTCCTAAAAAATGCCAAAGGCCCAGATTTAAGAAGCAGCATAGAAGAAGAAGGCCACCAACTCAGGCAAATTACAATCACGTTTGCCCATCAGGAGGCAGACATGCCCGAAAGGCACCAACATGCCCCTCTGGCATCAATCCAAGGGAACAGAGAATGAATTAATAGTAGACCAACGGCTGGGAAAGAGCAGCGCTGTACGATCTGCTCATGGAACGTCAACGGACTAAAGACGAAGCTGGAGGAAGAAGACTTTATAGAGTTCATTACTCAATTTAAAATATTATTGTTCCAGGAAACATGGCAGACCAAAAACACGCCTCTCGTGGGATACAAAGAATTCTTCATACCAGCATACAAGGAGGCACGCTCCTGCAGGGCAAAAGGAGGTCTATACATTTTTACTTCGACGGACTTCCTGTGGTCACATAGTCGCATTGACCTAGATTCTACATGGATGCAATGCATCAAAATGTAATTTTCTCCTAACATGGGCCTTCTGATTGTGAACCTTTATATGCCCCCCGGCGGAAAACAAAAAGGGAAAAGAATAAAACAACTGGTAACCGTAATCAACATGTTAAAGTCCACCTACCCAAGCGAAAACTTGCTTATAACCGGAGATTTCAATATGAATCTAATTCAACGCCAGGAGGGAATTCTTCCTACCCACATTGATCCACGTCAGGGCAATCAAGGCAGACAAAGCACAATGGGAAGGAAATGTGCTACAGAATTGGAAGCGCTCCACTTGTACACCTTAAATGGAAGGGGCCACCTAGATACACCGGCTGCCCTAACGAGGGTCTCCAAGAACTCTGGATCAACCATAGATTACACCCTGGCAGACCCCGACCTATTCCCTTATATCAGAGACTTCCACATCCAGGAACGTGGAGAAAGTGATCATTTCCCACAGACCTTCACCTTGACTATCCTACCAAAAAAGTCCGAGCAAGCGCTGCCTCTATCCTTGAACACCCAAATCTTTAATCTACAACGGCTGAATTGGAATGAAGAAAACCTCTCCAACCTAATGGCGTCATGCCACGTATCTCTTTCTCTATCTGATACATCAAAGGATATAATAAAGAGCTGGGAGTCCTTTGTAGTAGATATAAATAAGAAATTGCAATCTAACCACAGAGGTCAACAAACCATAAGAAACAGTGGAGGGAAATGGTTCACCCCAAAACTGCGACAACTAAAAAGGCAAATGAATGCATTTCTTAGGGCTGAATGCAAAAAGGAACTTAATTTTTCACAACAAACTCTAAAAACAATTGAAGCATTATAAAAAGAGCTAAAAAGAGAGACTAATCGAGCCAAGCGAACACATAAGGAAAAACTAGCGTGCATCATGCTCCACGCAAGCAAGCTGCAGAACGCAAAAGACTTTTGGGCAAAAATAAACTTCTTGCTCAATGGCAAACATCGGCAGTTTAACTCAGACATGACTGATCAGCTTTGGCGTAGCTACATCGATTTATTATATAACTCCACGCATGATATATCCACAAACAACAAAGCCGAGTCCCTCCCAGAGACTTCTCCGTCAAGCTAGAGAACAACAGCAGATTTAAAGTCCTTTGATTCTAAAGTTAGCAGCGACCCATTAACAATAAAATACACAGGAGAAACCGACTTGATCACACCTACGCAGGTTTCTAACACCATAAAATCAATGAGAGCAGACGGAGCGCCTGGACCAAATGGTCTTCCCAATGCCTTATTTAGGAAAGACCCCACGTTTTGGGCCAGCCAATTATTCCCCTTATTCAGTCACAGTCTAAGGACCGGGACCATTCCTGAATCGTGGAGGGGCAGCATTCTATACCCAATACATAAATCCGGGTCCCACTCAGTCCCTAACAACTACAGGCTAATAGCCTTAATAAATGTGGAGGCTAAGATCTACGCATCAAATCTATTGGTAGAACTGGAAGCTTGGGTTAGCAGCATAGGGCTAATCCCCCTGACACAAACAGTCTACCGGGGGGTACTAGAGAGAAACATGGAAATGGGTGTTCCCTAAATACCATAAGAACAAAGTTCTAATCGCACATTCAGCTAGCCCACACAACCACAAGAAAAATTTATTTATTCAAAGAAATTTTTTTATTTGAACTTTTTTATATATACATTGTTTTCATAGAAAAATAATTTCATTTAGACAGTGAAATAATATCTGAAAAACTTTTCATGATCATACACAGAGATACAGTATAAAAACTAGGACACACAAAGATAATTCAAAAAAGGGCACAAAATCCATTCACTCATACACTCAAACACACCTTTTGTACAATCAAATTCATACACAAGCATTCACATACATATCATCACACACAAAAGCACCGACGCGCGTTTCGGACAAGTGCCAATACAGGCTTCCTTCATCAGGGAGCACTTGGAATGGAAAACAAGCAGACGCAATAAATGACGTCTGACACAAGGTCCTGAGGAGCGGTCCTAGTAGCAGCAAAGGCTGAGGGTGGGTATTCTGTGGGCAGAAAAAGCAATATAAGAAAAACTGCAAAATGTCATTCATTAAAAAGAAAAGAAGGCCTTGATATGAGTCAGCAAAGAACAAGAATTCAGATAACCAAGTCCACACATATCACAAGGGTACAGTATCCTTATATCCCACAATACGCGTCATGAAAACAGCCAAAGAAAATTGTGCACGGAATGTAGCCAAGACTGGCAAAGTGTGTCAGGAAACCAGAAAGTGCATAGAAAGACCACCACCTAAAAGGTACAACTACAAACAAAGAATGTATAAAACAACTGGTCGGAGGATGGCAGCCTACCTAGGGGCCCTCAAAAACGGGACCACTGAGATGTTTCAGAGGAATAGCAGGTAATTGGCAACAACAAGAATAAAAGGAATCCAGTAGGTGCATGCGCTCGCTAGACGATCGAATTTCGGAGCATCACAATTTCAGGGGCCTGTAGAGAGTCCAGGCGAGGTTCAGGGAGAGAGCTGAGGTACCACTGCGGGTCAGGGGGGCAAAATAGACCAGCCAAATGTCTGAGGAAGACATGTGAGGAGAAATAAATAACATACCACTACAGGCAAAATGATAGGCCTATACATCTAGAAACTAGGTAAATAACAAAAGAAAAAGGAAAATTAAATGAACAGGGCAAGCATGGAGTTAGGCTAAGGGTCTAAGAATAGGCAATGCGCGCAATGTGTAATAGACTATAACTAGATGAACATGGCTCAAAAGATAATAGACAGGCCAAGCACAATACAAAGCCTATACAAAGCCTATATCGATACAAAATTAGGCTTAGTAAGAAAAGGGGCGAGCATAAAAGGTAAAAGATTACGAAATGAGATTTACAAGATAGCAGTGCATGCAGCTAGAATGGGGCAGCAGTGCATATAGGTGTAAACAACAACTGCAGAAAGATGAAAAAAGTCTACCTTTTAAAGGGTTCCAATAAGAGCCTGATAAAAACTCTCTATATGGGTGAAAATACTAGTAGAATCAATATTCAGTGGACCTGTAAAATTATACAGAAAAATCACTGGCTAGAAGAGAGTGAGCATGCGGAGTGGTGCGAAGTAAAGCACAGAAGGCCCAAGAGTACCTCAGAAATATGGTCGGCTCATGTCCTCTATAAACGGGAAAGCAGCATCGATGAGCATGAACTTTAGGCAAAGTTAAGACAAAAAGGCAGAAAGCCTGCAAAGAAACAATGACGAGTTAGGGAGCCGGGCAAAAGATTTTTTGAAGGAAAAAGAAAAGGTAAAACGAGAAAGGTGCCCTACTCACCTGAGAAATCCCGAAGGTCCGAACTAGATGGAGACCACGATGGAGGCAGAGGCAAAACTCCTTCTCCCTGCGGCGGTAGGATTCACCGATAAAGAGAGTCGGCGGAACGAAGATATTTATAGAACGGGCGGGTACCGTGATTGCAAGCACCTGGGCGTGATAAAAATAGAAGACGGGCACAGCCGCAGAACAAATTGGGTAGAAATAAAAACTGGACTCGCGGACATAGACCGCCAACAATAATGAAAATTGAAGACAGACTGGTTCACCCAATAAAAAAATAACACAGAGAACGAGATGGGGTGAAATACAATAAATTACACGGGGAAAGAGGTTCAAAAGCAAAAAGATATATAAACGTCATAAATGTTGAACGACAAAATTGCCATAGCATAAAAACGATATACCAGAAGGGGATAAAACATAATGAAAAAGGGGAGGGAGGGGAGGGGAAAAGGATCACAAAAAATAACTAAAACAATAAATTGCATGCTAGGAAGCGTCGAAAAGAGACAGTGGCCAAAAACGGATAACAGGAGGGGGCCTCCAACCCGAACACTCTGGAACCAGAATCTAACAGGCACAAGCTGTACAGTGCCGAGAATAACAGAAAGAAGGAAGGAAAAGGTCCAAGAGGGATAAACGCAAAAAGGTGCGTCTCCAGAGGATTCAGTGGATGGCATTTTCTCAAGGAATGGAATCGTTCAATCCTGAGACAGCCGTCTTAAGATAAAAGATCCAAAAGACTTCTCTTTTGGCTCTAAGGGCATCAGTATTACCATCCTTGGGGTGATTTATCTTTTCAAGAATAAGCCATTTAAGATCTTCCAGGGTATGGTTTAGGGCTTTCCAATGTGCAACAAGTGGGGCTCCAGGGTGTAGGTTTCTGATGCACGATTTGTGCTCTGACAACCTAGTCCTGAATTCCCTTCCTGTTTCTCCTGCATAGCCCCTGGAACAAGGACATATGATAAGGTAAATAACATTGCTCGTCCTACAATTGGTCATGTCTTTCAAAACAATTCTTTTCTTGCCCCAGCTGAATTCGGGAGCAGTCATGATATTATCACAAGCGTGGCATCCGCCACATTTGTGGCTCCCAGTAATCGGATTTGTCCCTTTGATGCTACGTTGGCTGGCCGTGGGCATGTCAGGTAGGGAAGCTCTTACCAGGACATTTCTGAGATTTCTATTGCAACGAAACGCAAAAATAGGTTTCTCAAATTTCTCCATAGTTTTATCCATGTTAAGGAGGTGCCACTGTGAGTTGATGATATAACGGAGCTTGTCATTGAAGTTGGAGTGGGTCGTAACCAACACTAACCTGTCATCATCTTCCTTGGTCTTAGATTGTAACAAAGCCTCCCGGTTGTAGTATTTGGCTCTTTTATAGGAATCCCTAATGAGTCTGTTAGGGTATCCCCTATCAAGGAATTTTTTCCTCATGACAGTGGCGTGGACTTCAAAGTCCCTAGGGTCGGTACAGTTCCGGCGCAGCCGTAAGAACTGGCTAAAAGGTATGCTGTTCCTTTGTGTACGAGGATGGAAACTGTCGTACATCAAAAGGGTGTTCCGGGCTGTAGGCTTGGTGTAGAGGGAAACCTCTATGTGGCCATTGATAGCTTGGATCCAAACGTCTAGAAATTCGATTTTGGAAGAACTGATATTGGCAGTGAATTTAAGATGGGAATCACAGAGGTTTATCCAAAGGATAAACTCGTCTAGTTGGTCTCGTGGGCCCCGCCAGATAAAAAAAATATCGTCTATAAAACGATTATAGTTCGTAACATTTTCAAAAAACGGGGCCACCTCATTGTAAATGAATTTCTCTTCAAATACCCCCATATATGAGTTGGCCACATTTGGTGCACATGCCGCCCCCATGCTTATGCCAAGCACTTGTTTGTAGATGGTTTTATCGAACTCAAAGTAGTTTTCTTTGAGCACAATAGCGAGGCATTCTAAGACAAACAGTTTCTCTGAAGGACATTCAGAGTCTCGTAGTATTTTCTTGACGGCTTGGAGGGCGCCCTCTTGAGGGATGTTAGAGTAGAGTGCCTCAATATCCATTGAGACAAGGAGGTCAGAATCGATATTAAATTCTAACCCTTCGATTTTAGTGATAAGATGTCCAGTATCACGAACAAATGCAGGAAGGCCACTCACAATGGGAGAGAGACAAGAGTCCACAAATTTGGAGAGGGGCTCTGTGAGAGACCCAATAGTAGAAACGATAGGCCTAAAAGGTGGACAAGTAAGGCTTTTGTGCATCTTAGGTAGTCCGTAAAGGACTGGTATTTTGAAGAATGATTTATTGAAAAAGTCAAATTCCTGTTCGCAAATGGATCCACGCTGCATGCACTGTAAGTAACATTGGAGATCTCCGTCATTATTCTTTTAGATGGGTAGTTAGGAACTTTAAGGTAATGTTCTTGATTACTCAGCATGAGAAGGATCTGTTCTTTATAATTCTCACTATCAAGAACTGTGATGCCACCCCCTTTATCACTCGGTTTAACAGTGAGAGAGCGATCAGCCGGCAGTTGTTTAAGGGCCTGATACTCATCATAGTTGAGATTGTAAGGTGGTTTAGGGATGAACTTAGTGAGTTTAGCAATTTTAGAACAGACACTTTTTCAAATATTCCCACTTCAGGGCCAACTTGCTCAATAGTGGGTGTGAAAACCGAAGTAGGTCGGAAACCAGAGATATTCCTCTCTCCTTCAAATTCTCTTCCCAAGAAAAACTTCTTGAGGCGAACTTTCCGAAAGAAAGTTTGTATATCTTTATTGAGTTCGAAGGCATTGAAGGGGGCGCTAGGGACAAAAGATAGTCCACGGGATAGAACAGCAATGGTACTTTTTTCTAGAGGTTTTTTCGACAGATTAAAGATGGGGATCAGAGACTGATCAGTAGATGTCTCTAATCTCTCCAATAGCAGTTTTGTCTTGTCTCCGGAAAACGTTGCTGGTTCTCCGTCTGATGATATCCGGTGTTCTGAAAATGCCCCCTCTCTGGTGGTCTGAATCGAACCCGGTTCGTCCCTCGGCGATTCCCTAAAAAACGGTTAGATCTTTGAGGACCATCAAAGTTGTTCCTTCTATCTGAAGGATTTTCATTGGAGGTGGAACCACCTTCATCTGATTCAGAAGTGTTGGAGAAGGTCCGTATTTGCCTATTTGACCAATATTGACGGTCACCTTGTTGGTAAGAATCCCGAGTGGTATAATATTGGGCATGTAGATAGGGATATACTCTCTCTTCTGAAAAATATCTGATGTCTTTTTTAAGTTTATCCGCCTTTCTTTTGACTATATAGTCATTAAAGGAGTCTAGTTCTAGATTAATTTCCTCTAGTTTGCGTTTAGCATCGCCAACTGCATCATTTTTAAGGAGTGATTCCTCCATTTCTGCAATTTCTTTGAGCAGCTCGGCTACTACCTCTCTTGCTGTCTCAATGATGAGTAGCATGAGGTCTCTCGAACAACGGTTGGCAATGAGAGACCATCTTTCAAGAAAAAGACGCAGTTCAACAAAAAGGCCTGGTATATTTCTGATACAGAGCCCATTGGGTATGACCCCGGCTTTAAGATATTTAATCATGAAGTCTGCGTGGGACTCGGTCCTTTTTGATTTCTTTTTTAAGTTGAGGAGTTTAAGCCATTCATCATTTGTGCCTTTGTTAAGTGAGAAAGGTTGTTCGGATGAGGTGGTAGGTCCAAGCAACCTGGTAAAATCTTCCTCACTAAACCCAAAAGTTTTAATGGCATCCATAACCAAGGTAAGGAAGATAGAAAATAAGATACCACAGAGGATGACAGATAGATGTAGTTAGATGATCCAAGAACTTCCCACAGTGGAGACACACAGTGAAGTGACGACTGGAGAGAAAAAAGAGTTTTACAAAAACAACAAACCACTCAAATATACCAGGACCAACAGAAGGGTCCCACTTACGTACAGTTCTTGCTTAACTCAAGGCCTAAAGGAGGGACCTATCTAACCCTCACGGCAAAAGTGCCGGGAAACCAATTGAAAAACAAAAGAGGGACCCTGAATGGGCACTCTTACTAACTTATCCGTGATAACCCTCCTCGCTAAAAAGGCAATTGACAATTCAATCTCGCTGTACACTTGTTTTCTGGGCCTAAAAGCGGCCTTTGATAAAGTCCCTAGATCCAAACTTTGGGTCAAAATGAAAGCCTGGGGTGCGCCGCCAAAGCTAATGGGAGCAATCATAGAGCGTTATTCACACACATGGGTCCAAGTGAAAAAAGGAGACGACCGATGCCTGACAAAGAAATTTTGCACGCTTAACAGCTTAAAACAAGACCTAGAAAGTGACTTACGCTCCATCCAGGGAGATCCACCAAAACTGGGTAACATGCCCATAATGAGTCTACAATACGCAGATGACATTGTGCTCCTGTCACAAACCCCTCTCGGCCTACAACGCATGATTTCCAAACTTGTGTCGTACCTCTCGAATGCTCAACTAACAATAAATCTGAAAAAAAACAAATATCCTATGCTTCTCCAGCTCTCGCAAGAAAAGACTAAAATTTGTCTGTAAGATAAATTCCACCACATTAACTCAGGTAGACCAATACAAATACTTGGGCATTGTACTGGACTATAAGTTAAAGTACAATCAGCACTTGGAACAGGGGAAATCAAAAGTCAAACAACTCCAATTTGCCTTTAAAACTGTCCAACAACATTTACGCGGAAATTCCACCGGCCACATTTTAAAGATTGCAGCTGCTAAATTTCTGCCATCGCTCACATATGGCTCTGAGATGATGGCAACCCGGGACTCTATAGTCCTAAATATCGCCCAATCCAGCCTGTTTAAAAACCTTTTTTCAATTCCGCGTCACATTTCCCAAGCACATATATGTTTGGAATATGGTCTTACAAATCAGATTCCGGCAAGACAAGGAGCCCTTGCCAAATACTACTGGCGAATGAGGGACGCAGAATATCACTCCCTGGCTCATCTGTGCTGGCTAGAAGTTGAAAAACAGGCAGGGCTTCCCAATTCCACATATAAGTCCCTCAGGCAAGCGCTTCATGCGCTAGCACTGGAAGAATCCTGGCTTTTACCCATGACTTACACTGCTTTCAAACAGTTAACCAACAAAGCAATTAAACAAGCGTCACTACTAATGGACAAAGCTGCAGTGGTTGGTAAAAGCCACGCTTGGATTGTCTTGCCATCATACACCCATCTGAAACCCCAACCATATTTGCAAGACTGCTTCAGGGACTATTAAAAAAGGAAATTAAGTCTGCTAAGGCTGGGTTGCTTTTTGAGTAAAGATCTCACCCCCAAATGGCTACGGTCGTGGCCAACATCCGACTGTCGTCTTTGTGGCAACAGCGCAGAGTCACTACTGCACTTAATATGTATATGTCCGGCACTTCAGGAACTAAGGAAAACGGTCCTGCTACCACTTTTAAGACACGCTCAGGTGAGAACTTGCAGGGCGGCTGTCATTAAATGCCTCAGTGGGTCCTGGATCCAATTATCCTGTAATACTATAACATTTCTGGAGTATGCCGCTCAAGACCTGAAAAACAAGGCACCAACCGAATAGGACTCAAGATAATCAGGCCTGGCTATAGCCGGTCCTAGACCCTCCTTTATTTTGCTCAACGGACATTTTTTTTTTTGTTCTTCACTCATTAGTATAGTACAAATATTTTTAATTTGAGTTCAAAAAGTGTAACGTGATCCAACCTACACCACTTTCCTAAGTTTTTTTATTTTCTCCTTAGATCATTCTTTGCAAATAATGTGTATTTCTATGTCATTATTTTTTTTAACTGACCTGTTGTTTATTTTGTGCTTTTTAAAGATGTAAATGTTGATCGCATGGTGGTAAGTTCCACCCTTTTATGATTTTTTTTTACAAATCAAATAAAGTATATATTCTCATTGCGTTATATGCGGAAGATGTCCTATTCTTTTTAACGGACATCAATAGGATGGGACCAAGACTCCTTCACATTAAGAAAATCTTTGGTGAATCATCGGACCTTTTCATGAATCTATATAAATCCACTTTGTGCATGCTTGGGGGAACTGCAGGCCTGGGGTCTTGGGCATCAGCAGTATAGGTGACGACAGAGGGTGTGAAATACCTGGGAGTTTTTCTCTCTGATCTGCTGAGAGTTGCGTGGGACAGAAATATTGTACCAATATGGACATGGGTAAGTGAAGAGATGAAAACTTGGTCACACAAGCCACTCTCTATACATGGCAGATCGTCTATTTTTAAAATTGTGTCGCATCCGCGCCTGCTCTATCAATTGCAGAACCATCCATTAAAGGTATCTCCTTTGTGGTTTCACCAGGCGCTTCCAGAGTGGCGTTGAGACTTGCTTTCCGTCAACGTATTGCGGGGGGCTGGCCACGTTGGATGTCCAATCATATTACATGGCATTGCATCTCCTGGTGCTGAATGAATGGTGGTATGGGAACCGGGAGGATCCCGCGTACGCAGTGGAACGGAAGTGTATGGGAGAGTCCACCATGCATATCATTTTGTATTTGGAGTCTTCACGTACTTCTCTATCACTGGCCACCCGGGTGGTATTCCAGGTGTGGAAACAGTCCTTCTGTAGGGAAACCCCACCGTGGCACAATGTACGTTTGCCGCAGTTGGCTGAGTTATAAGGATTTCGAGGGCGGGATAATATAGGAATTTCCACATTAGAGGATGTAATACGGGGCTCAGTGCTGAAATCCTTTCAAGATCTCCAGGAAGAGTTCCAGATGCCAAGAACTCAGTTTTATAAACACCACAAATATCAGCATGCTATCTTTCCTAGTATCTCTGGGTTAGGGGTACTCCCTGAATTCAGTCCGATCCAGGCCAAGGTCTTCAATGGTAATTTGCAGGACCATCAAATATCAAACATCTATCAATCACTGGTGACCCATAGCTCCACTACATTGGATAAACCTAGAGAGGCATGGGCTGAGGATATTGGCCAATTAGATAGAGACAATTGGATGGATGCACTGGCCTCTCCTAGGGGAGCAGCGATAGCAATGTGGTTGCGTCTTATTCGATTTAAATTACTTCACAGGGTTTATTATACCAGGCTCAGGCTGTGGAGAGCGGGCCTGGTATCTTCCCCGATGTGCCTGCATTGTGGTCGGGAGGAGGGGTCCCTAATTCATACAATTTGGCACTGTACAGCACTCACAAAATTTTAGAAAGGGGTACTGGACCGTTTGGCGGGAATGTTGGCGTGGGCACTCCCCTCCTCACCAAGATTGGCAATTTTACATATCATGGAGGGTATAGGAGGCAACATATACAAAAGGTACTTGTTACTGCTGGGGCTGGCATTGGCTAAAAGAGACATTGCAAGGCCGTGGAAGGCGGTGCCCCCTCCCTTCTCTCTCGGCAAGGAAAAATGGGCTCGATTTTAGCATGGGGTTAGAGATCCTGATATTCAAGGCCAGGGGCTGCCTGCAAAAGCACGACAAAATTTGGAAAAGATGGGCAGATTATTGAGGTCTAGACTTGGACCCGGTGCCCCCGGTGGAAGCATTTGTATCCACGCTGATATGTGGCCCCCTAGGGTAAGGGACCGGATATGTGGTAAGGGGATCGATTTGTTTGGATGGGTGATGTTTTGGCAAACGCAACGCAGTAATGTGTTATTACAACTAGGGTTTCAATGTGTTTAGGTTTTATTGTGTGGGAAGGCACCTTTTAGGGATCGTGGACTCCCTCAAGCAGAGGCCAGTAGGATTAAAACGCTTGTTGTTTACTGAGATCTACTCGGACCAATCACAGGCCGAGTTTACAGGTTATTCATCAACCAACACATTGGCATTCATTGCGCTGTGCACATCCCTGGTTGCCAGACCTTCCACCCCGTCCCTCACACTGGGGTAAGCTACTAATTAACCACCAACCCATGCTACTCTAGCCTACAACTGAGATACAAACCTCTTCACAATGTCTTTCCCTCACTCATTTTCCTTCTCACATGTGAGGCACTCAGCTTGGTCCCTTGTGAGTATTCTTTCTAGTCTTTGTTTACTTGACCGGTCTTTCACCTTCCTCATGTGGCTGCGCAACCCCCCCTCGCAGGTACTACATTAACCTTAACACTCCTTTTTAGAAGTCTTGTTAAAATTAAGTACCCATAGTGACATTACTTTATTTTCTTAATCATAGATGTCCCTACACCCCTAGGTCCTGAAGAGACCCTACACTGCACAAAGTGTTGACACATCGTCAACAGCTAGTTAAAGCGAACCACCTAATCAGCTCTGATTATTGAATACAGAAGCTGCAATTACTGTACATTTTTGGATGGTCACCTTTAAAATTGTGGAAACCTACTTTTATATGTCACAAATTTACCACTCTTGTTTTAAGGTTCCATTCACACTGGGGACACAGAACACTATTGTTTTTTCCGTTTTTTTCCTTGTTGTATATACCCTTATACTTTTTGAACGATATAAAAGAATTATTGTAAATAAGAACTGAGGTATATATGGTCTCTTCTTCTTTTGGCATCATCATAACCCGTCCTCATTGCGACTGTGCATATTTTTACCAATATAAATCATTATATCTTTCCGCGGGAACCAATGTTTCTGTGACATGTAAATTACCCTGGTTCCTTGTGAGCAGGGTGTCCCTTGTTTTTGTTTTTGGCCAGCAGGATTAAGGCAGGTCTAGTTACAGCTCCAGGCAGTTCCAGTTGTGGCAGGTCAGCTGGGCAGTTGCAGGGAGGCCTAATGAGCTTATTGTGTCACTTGGTGTTAAACTGGCCCATGGAATCACTCACTATAACCTGGGATAAAGGGACCAGGTCTAGTCTTCCTTCTGATGCCTCAAAGGTATTACTCTGGGAAGCACGGCAGGCCTCAAGCAGCAAGGCTGTCCTCTGGTAGCAGCAAGGCAGATCTCTAGGGAACAAGGCAGTTCTTCATCTGTAGTCTCCACAGGTCCATCAGTGCACTGAATAGTGGCGCATGAGGTCTTATATTTATACATGGCACCAGCCTTTGAAAGGGGGGATTCCCTATAGTACCCCCACATCTGGTTTTGGAAAGTTCTTCCCTTTTCCTGTCAAGGCTCAAAGCAGTTTGGGGTGACAAAAGACTAGAGTCAAGTTCCTTTATATGTGCTGAAAGAAATCCCTATGAAGTGTAAGTGGGCATGGAACAGGTCCACCCCCAGCCATCCTCTCAGGATGGTCCATCTCCCTTAACCCAGTCTCCTTTTGTCTCACTGAGAGGAATACACAAATCCCAAAAGCAGAGCCATTCACTGTCATGTTGCCCAGGACACTGGCAGAAGGCACAAACGGTTAGAACAAGAAAATGCCAACTTTCTACCAGTGGCGTTTTCAGAATTGTGACTTGAATTCAGACTTTACCATTAAAGAGGATTTTAAATTACAATCTATTTGAGTCAAAACATGAAATTTCTACTGGCTTCAAATAAAAATATAGCACTTATTGAATAATTTAATAAGGCAAATCTATAGGAGGGTGGATCTTACAGTAGTAGTAAATGAATGTAGGAATTTTTCCATACCAGGACATGTAAAACCTAAACACATATCTCCTACTTTTAAACATGATGCATCCTGCTCTATGGGCCTTTAAAGCCTACTTTAGGCATGACCAATATGTATTAAAAAGGAAGGTTTAGGCCTGGAAAAAGGTTTATTTTGCCAGGTCGAACTGGCAGTTTACAACTGCACTGTGGGCTCCAGTGGCAGGCCTGAGGCATGTTTTAGAGTGCTACTTCAGCGGGTGGCAAATGAGTAAAGCAGTCCTACTAGTAGGAGTTGATTTACAGG
This sequence comes from Lissotriton helveticus, assembly GCF_964261635.1. Taxonomy (NCBI): domain Eukaryota; kingdom Metazoa; phylum Chordata; class Amphibia; order Caudata; family Salamandridae; genus Lissotriton; species Lissotriton helveticus. The sequence continues at coordinate 1,308,584,411 of NC_136061.1, forward strand.
CCCTGGGTATATGCAGCACCATATACTAGGAACTTAAAAGTAACTTAAATGCGTCAATCAGGTGTAGGCCAATTTTAGCATGTTTTATGGAGCGAGCGCAAGCACTTTCGTACTGGTTAGCAGTGGTAAAGTGCACAGAATTCTGGTTCCAATGAAAACAAATTCAGTCAAAAACAGGGGAATGGGGGCGAATGCAAAAAGCCTGGGGGTGAGTCTCAGAGAGAGCCAGGACCAACACTCAGCATCTCTCCGGAGCTTGTCTGTCTCAATATGAGATACTATTGCTGTCTGCTTCATATATTAATTTGACTCTGTGCCCCATTTTGAGCCATGCCTTCTTAATGCGCACGAAAAAGATTGAAGATCCACATGACTGTGGCTTACCCAATGCCCATGTTATTGCACTCCATATTGATTTGACTGATGTGCCCGTCACTGACTATCAGCTAGTATGTTGTGGCTGGAGCATGTATCAGGAACCATAAGGATATCCAAGTCTCTGGTCATGATGTATGCACTGTATGTAAAATTGTGAGAACTGCAATTTACTTACAGTGCAGCTCAAGTTGCAGAGCTCATCGCTTTTAACAGAGCTTGTACCCTAGGCAAAGAAAATATTGTTACTGAATACACAGACTCAAAGTACGCATTTGGAGTGACGCATGTCTATTGGCTCCTCTGCATGCAAATAGGTTTCTTGACCTTTGCCAGTACTTCTTTTAAGAATGGGCAGTATGTTCAAACGCTTTTAAATATCTTGCAGTTATCAGAAAAGGTGGCATTTTTGAAGTGTGCTGCACACGAGCTTTCCAGGTCATTGCCCTAGCGACTCAGGTAACGAGAATGCACAATTGTATGATATTGCTGATACTGTTATGTATGTTATGTGAATCGATCTTTTTCCTATGTTAACTTTAAAAGATTTAACTCAATCGCAAAAGCAAGCTACTGAAAATGAAAAACTGTTCTAGATCAAGCTGTAATATAAAAGAGACCGTGAAGGGGGTTGGAAAGACAATACTGGGCGTGTGATTGCACCAAGATTTCTACTCCCCAACCTTACTAGATTGCATTATGGTGCAATACATGTTAGGAAGCACAGTATGATACGTGACACTGCAACCCATTGGCATCTGCTTTCTTTTCTTCCATACCACAGAGTTTAGTTAATCATGTGCCATATCGCAGTGCTTAATTTGTAAACGAAAGATTGCCAGGATAAACTGTTCTACCTGTAAGGCACTTCTAGGGGTAGCCAGGCTGTTATCAGTGGTTTGAAGTTTCTAGTAGCTTGGAACATTCTTTCTAATTGTAACGGTACAGGGAACCATTTACCTGGAAGCCATGTAACTCAAGGTTATACATTTGCATATTTCTAAGAATGGAACCTTGCTTTCGAACCCTGCAAGTTGAAGCAGTATTTTAGGAGAATAATGAGCTGAGTATAGTATGTATGAAGAACATTTTCTCCTGAAGGACGTTCTGCACTTCCTCAGCTGAAGGGTCCTACCACCTGCTCATTAGATACGTTTTTGCAGAAAGTCACGAGCTTTTACACACATAATTAAGCTCCATTAAGTGACATTTTATATCGAGAGCCCTGGTCAGATGAAATCAGTGTTGGACTGTCCATAGAGGGCACCCGGCGTTTTCCCTGGTAGGCTGGAAGGGTAGGTGCCGGTTTTTGAATGGCAGGCACGTTTTTGATCCTGAGGGCCGGTTTTGCAGCAGTGTCGGCCCCATGTAACAAAACAACAGCAGCAGTGCTTCTCACTAGCATCCCCTCCCCCTTTTCTGGTCCATCTGAATTACCAAGGTTGGTTTGCATTCCCAGTCAGCCCTGGTTCAATTGACAATTGTCTTCAATTATTTTTCTGTGCTACTTTCTATTTTGCACTAAACACAGTTAGGGCCATATTACCAAGGTGAAGTATTGCCGCTTTTTCGGCGAATTGTGCCGAGAAAGCGGCGATACTTCTAGCGCCCTATTAACAAGGGCATGCTAATGCCTGCCTCAAGCCCACTTTGCATGTCAGCGAGAAACATCGCTAATGACATGCAAAGTGGGCATTCCCACGTCCAACCACATGTAAAATGTGGTTGGAGGTGGGAACACCCTATCACCAAGGCAGGCGTTGGGAGAAGGAGACCTGCGATAAACTCGTTTATCGCAGGTCTCCCAACGCCTGCTCTGATCAGGTGTTAGGTATTCATAACATGGGGGTGTGGATCATAAAGCTGAATCCACCCCCCCATATTATCAAGGAGCACATTAGCGCGTGACAACAACGCTTGTTTTCACACGCTAATGTTCCCTATCGCTGGCTATCGCCGGATTTAATATCGCCTACTTGTTGCGCAAGTTGATAATGACGCGCTAACACGGCGATTAAATCCGGCGATAGCCGGCGATAGGGAAATGTGCGATGTGCGTTTTTTAACGCACATATTGGTAATATAGCCCTTAGTCTTTAGACTTTCCACTCTGCTGTGTTTTATTTTTAGCAGCCCTTACCCTCTAAACTAGAAGCTTCTTAAGGCAAATGAGTTCAAATAGCCAAGTATTCATCCAATCTTATACAGTCATTCGTTCCTTCCTCCTTACAGCTATCGTTGATCCAGAAACATTTTTTGTTGAACTGTGATAACTTGGCAACAGATGGTGGATTATGTTGCAAGTTCAGCACATTCACTGTTAGGCACAAAAAGCCTTGGTCGCAGAATTCCAGCAGCTCTGATTATGTTCTGTCCGCTTCTCCACCACTGAATGACTACCTCTGCTTGAAATCATTCTGCCACACTTGCTCTCCTTCTCGCTCGAATCAACGCAACGATAGTGGAGAAGTGCTGTGTAATAGTAAACAGACCCGAGTCAGAGCCAGCCACTCAGCTGAACCCAACAGCACTGGTCCGCTTCGCCGACCTTCACGCGAAAAATCAATCATGCTTAATTAAAGCTGAGCTCATATTCCCATTTGAATTCAAATTCTGTGCTTCTCTCTCATATTTTGTGTTTGGATAAGCTGAACCTTTCACTTTTCTTACGGCCTCGTTCATCACGCGCTTTCATGTCTCAGTTCCCACACTGACCTTCCCGAGTCTCGCGGCCGAAAATGTAAAGGATGAACGCCCAGACCAAGGTAATGAGGTAATGTACGAAAAGTCAGAAGAATAAACAGTGAAGAGAAAATCTAGAGCAAAGTTCTCTGGCTCGATGCCAGGGTCGACAACAACCCAGAGAAAATGGCTAGAGCGGTCGAACTTGAAGCTGGGAAATGGGGTTTGAGTCTCGGCAGGGCCGCTTAACATCCTGTGATTCTGGGCAAATCACTTAATCTTCCCGTGCTTATCCACATTAATGTGTTCTTCGTGCTCACGTAAAGCGCGTGCGCACGATATAAAGCTCACCAAAAACAAGAGACGCCTAATAAGACCCTAAACTCTGTGAATTTGAGAATAAATTCAGTTAACCAAGATTTTGCCTTTGACATTGAAAACGTCATTGGACACAATACAACTGCTTATACACATTGTCTTTTGAGCTGTTACACAGCGCCACCAAAAGACTCTAAATCATATCACACTCTCTTTAGCCATAAATGCTTTCAAATAAAGGCTATGGGGCTTATTTACAAGCCCCTTGCGCCACCGGTGTGTCAATTTTATTATGGCAACAAGTGATGCTCCAGGGGCTTAAGGGGCTTGTAAATAAGCTCCTAAAAATGTAGGGCCTCATTTATGGGCTTTGCCATAGGGCAGAGCCACAGGCCTCCCTGCTGTGCTGACCAATGGCAAAAGAAATAGGTAGGAATGAGCTGTATCTATGTGAAATGGCACATTCCTGTCCTTTTCCCTTGAGCTGGTGCACAATGGGCTGCCACGTGCCAATGCAGGCACCTTTGCACAATGGTGCAAGGGTGCCTCCATTGTAGGGCTGATTGATTTTGTGCAGAAAGGGGCACCTTCCTGTACAAAATCAATCAATTCAGGAGATTTCCTTTTTAGGTCTCGTCTACGCAGAATGCATGCGCTGCATAGGAAAGAGACCTGTAGCCATCGATTGCCTTTTTCAGGCTAAAACGTGCATGCGTTCCATTGCCTTCAATGGAAATGCGTGCACGTACTTCGACTACCTTGCGGGAGCGAGCTTTGGCAACATATGTTTGTAATTAACTTACAAACACATGGTGCCCTTGCTCGCTCCCGCAAGGGAATCGCTCAGGCCCCCTCCTCTTTCCCTCCCCCTGCTGCAGCGCGAGGCGCTCGCTGCAACTTTCTTTCGCCTTGTTTATTTTGAGAGATAGAGTACCGGCACTTCTCAAGAGTGACTCAATACTTTTGATTGATGAATACCAGCACTTCTCAGAAGCAAGCAGGTACTCTGGTACAGAGTACCTGCATTTCTATTTTTCAGTTTCAAGCACTGAGTGGGGATGCTGCCATTAATGCTACTATTAATGCTACATCACTGAAGTCATTTGGTCTGCGAAAATCCAAAGGCCCATTCAAAAAACAAATTAGCAAATGTATTGTTCCGGAGCTGCATAGTGGGAACAAGAGTAGTCAGAGTTACTGCCAAGATACGTAGGGAGTTATGACGGGTAAAATACGTTGAATCCTGTAACGCGCTAAAATGCTCAGTATGTGGGCTACCGTGAGGGGCAAGGTAGATAGTAAAGTATTTGGGAGCTGTAACAATGAAGCACTGCACAATATAGGGGGGCTGCAGCAATCGGATGGATTTATGGTGAGCTATAAAACGAGGTAGAAAGCTACTTCATGAAAGCGGTCAGTGAGGCACATCGTTCACTATGGAGATAGGTACATTTACGAGAAATTACATATTAAGAGCTGAAATGAGGCACATGTGATGATAGCTTCTTACAGTGCACAGTATCTGGAGAGCTGTAATAAAACGCAATGTATGCGAATAGTGGTCAGTATATTCACCATGTGGAGCTATGATGTGAGGTGCAGTGCACACTATTTGGGGTTGGATGGTGAGGTCAGTGTAGTCTAGGAAGCGGAGTGCAGTGCATACTGCAAGAGAAGCTGACAGCGCGGTGCAGTGCTCTGATTTGCTCCGAGTGTGATTATAATTTACAATGTATACTAAGGCGAGCTATGATAGCGAAGTCCCATGCCCGGTATTACGGAGTGCGGGGCACACTGTATGGGGCATGGCAGTGATATGCTCTGCAAGAGGTGCTATTGCTACGGCACAATACACACACCGATGGCGAGGTGCAGCTCACACTGAGGAGCTAGTACTGGTGTAGTGCACTGTATGAAGCGCTATGACGTTTGCAATGCACATTTTATGGAGGTGCGACGTATGGTGCAGTACACAACGTTTTGGGAGCTGAGGCGACGTTGAACAGTGTACACTGTGAAGGGCACTATGGGCGAGGTACAGCCTGCTCTGTATGAGGAGCTATGACAGATGCACTGCATACTGTATTGGGGTCTATGGAGTCGATGACCAGTGTACACTGTTAGGAGAGCTAGGGCAGCGAGGTGCAGTGCACACACACAGGGCTCAGTTAGCGAAGCTGTAGCCACGAGGCTGTGTACGCTTTGAAAGAGGGCTCACGCACACGACGGGAAACATGAGGAAGACGCGGGAACGGAAGAGCGCCAAAAGAACGCCCGGAGTGAGGCTGCCTCATGGCTCTCACGTGCCTCCCGCCGACTGCGCAGTGTCTGTGGTAAGCAGGATCATGTTACTTATTATGACAGCCTGGGTTTACTTGTCAAAGTTGATAAGAGCGGGTCAGTAAGCTATTACGGCATGAATACAAGGCTTAGCCGTGTTGACAATTATACACAATTTAATAGATACTTGAAGATATCAATGCGGGGACACCATGACTTAATTGGACAGAGTAATGAAGTATGCTGACCCATTACTTCAGCCTCATTGACAGCCATCTAAGCCCTTCTAGTAAATAGCCCCTCCTGTCTTTTTTGCAAATGAACCTCGGATGCGCACGCAGCCACTGTTTACTGTATTTGTTTACCTGCGCCTTGTATATGAGCAGGCATGCAGTCACTAGGGCTCTGCCCCTGCACCTGCATTCTTCCAATCTGCCTTCCTCACTCAAACATAGGAGGTGAAAGAGTGCACAAGATTCTGTATATGTCAAACAGACATGGTGAGGGGAGAAATGCTTACAGTAAGGCGAATCACTGGCAATTGTTCTTGGTAGCATTCGTATCCATCGTTCTTTTGGCCACCATGTCACCTTAGTTTGGTTCCAGCCACATGCAGATCAGCCTTGACCCTGCTTTAATAGAACAGTCCAGTTCAAACTGCCAGGCCATTTCCTCACTGAACTGGGACATAAGCAACCCAAAACTGGCTTTGCCTTGATTGGAGTTGGTCATTCGGGTGTAGCTTGGCTGCAGTGACAGGGACCAAGGATATTGTGCTGCGTAACTAAATACTTATAAGGTCCCAAAAGCGAGACATATTGGCTATGCCAATGATTGTTCTATGTGTTCTGTAGCACAACAAGAAATGTTTTAATTTCTCTTTGTGGTGCCTCCCTAACCCCATCCTGGGGGTGGCATTAGGTTCTGATACATTGCCAGGTTTACGATTGCTCGTACATATGGGAATGTGTGGGGGCGTGGCCAAGCGGCAAATTAAGGTGGCCGCAGGTTGAAAACTCTCTGAGACTAGCCCTTTCTTCCCGCATACAACCGACTTACTAATCCATGCCCTGAGGACGTAATCGGCTTCCGGAAGCCCTGCGGAGTAAATCGAGCCCACGATCGGGTCACTCCGGCCAGAGGAACCGGAGTTTCGGCCGAGACCAGTTCTGGCTTACTGATCGGTGGGAGCCGGGGTCTCGAGTGAGTGGGAGGCCCGGGTTGGTGAAGCGACTGGCGGACTGCACCCTGTACCTGCCCACCAGAGATTGAGCCGGAGAACTGATAACAGCCGCAATACGAACTGGACGCAGCTTCCAGAGTCGACGAGTAATAGCGTGGGACAGTCTCCGCTGCAGGCACCGGAGCAAAGATATACCCCCAACCCGAGATGGCGCGACCGGCCGGTGAGTTCCAAGGCCAAGGGGGTGGGGGAGGTGCGGGGCTTGTCGGCGGGCCGATAATCCGAAGAAGATGTGAGCCACGGAGGTTGTACCATCCGGTTTTAAGCCCTGCGGCGAGAGGTTAGCCCAACGATTGACTTACCCGCAAAGACTAATTGAGGCATCAGCAGTGACGATCCAGATGCTGTGGGAGCTTGGATGGTGGACAGGGCCGGGGGCGGAATAGAGATCAGCGAGTAACCCACTGCGGCTCCCCTGACCCCTGGACCCGTGACTCACGGAGCGCAGCAAAAGGGAGACTGGTGATGCTGCAACCCTACATGCTCCTCCTAGAAGGCATAGCTACTACTACCCGACTCAACATCAAAGCGGGGTGGAGGCCCACTGTGGAGGGACGATAAACGTTGAGACGGCGCAGCTGTGAGCGCATCGGACAAAGGGGGCCCCAGTAGTCGAACCCTTGGGCACAGAGTAAGATACCCACAGCAATGTTACCCCCCCGGATGAGAATCATACCGGCGACGGTTGTGGAGAAGTAACAGTGAGGACTCTTACTCCCCTAGAGGCAACATCCGAACGCCGGAATAGGCCGCCATATTGGATCTGCTCTTCATCAGACATGTCCAGAGGGCCCGCCAGCAGCATATGCCAATTGGTAAAGACCCTTTGCCGAAGATCAGGACAGTGCTGCAGCAATACATTCGGCAGTGGGAGAAAAGGGGACCCCTTGATGTAGTTTTTAAAAAGGGGGTCTGAATCTCGAGACTTATTGGCACGGTTTACCAAGGCCGGGTGAATCCGTAAGCAGCATACAAACGCTTGGGTGCAGGTACCTAACTCATTAGATGGTGACGCATCCTAGCCCTATCAGTATGTCAAGAGCCAGGGGCCCCAAGAACACACAAAATAACAAACTGGACAGATACATCTGCCCGAAAGCGGCTATGATAGAAGCGGCTATGATAGAACAGCAACTACCCAAAGATACGTCGGCGGGAGGACCAGAAGGAGGTTCCCCGGAACATACCTTGAAAGAAGTCCTAGATGCTATTGGTGAGATTTGCACGTCCCTGGAGCAGAGGATGGACACGATCCCGTCAGAGATCATGTTAATCAGAGCGGACCTTGCCACAAACAGGGAGAAGGTTGAACAGTTCGAAGTCACCACAATCAGCCTCGTGAAGGACACTAATCAGCTACAAAATGAAGTTCGAGAGCTGCAAGCATTCCGTAAGTTCGCCGAAGGAAAACTGGACGTCTATGAATGTCGCAGTAGATGTAACAACATACTTATCCTTGAGGTGCCTGAAAAAGCAGAGGGACAGGCGGCGGATCTCTTTGTGGAGAATCTAATCACCAACCAATTCCTGTCCAACATCTTCATGGTTGAAAGAGCTCACAGGGTGCCAGGGGACGGCCATTACCAGGGGCCCCCCCACGTCCTATACTGGCCAGACTTTTAAATTATCGTGATAGAGATGTCATCTTACAGACGGCCAGAGTAGCACCATCCATACATTTGGAGAACTCGGATATCACCTTCTTTCCGGACTTCACTCAGGCGGTTCAAAAGTAGCGCAGGTCGTATTTGGGGGTCAAGAAGAGAATGAAAGACAAAGGCCTTAAATACGCTATGCTGTTCCTGGCCCGACTTCGGGTGGAGGCCAGGGCAACAACCAGATTCTTTGAGGCTCCGGAGGACGCCGCTGAGTGGCTAGACAGTTGGAGAGAGTCTACGGAACACCGCTCCCAGAGAAACTAGGAGGTATGGGGGTGCCCAAGCCACTTGACCTAAAACTTAAAGTTCTGGCTGTGCCCACATCCTACATAGACTTCCACTCGCCATATAAGCAGAGCATGTGAAACTGCATAACAGTATGAAGCTGACCGATCGAGAAGAAATCGCTTAAAATGTGTATTGGGAGGGGGGAGGGTGGAGGGACGTTTACCCGCAATTTTTTTCAATTAGTTTAACTTTCGGGCGACAGGCACTCTGAATTGTGATAGCCATGGGCAGTTCTGAGCCCAGAGTGCAGGGGAGTAGGGAGGGGGAAGTTGGGAGGGGTTAATGAATAGTTGTATGTTTTTATTGAATCAACAAGGCATCATAGATCTGCAGCAAGGGAAGACTGATAACACATAATTGTCTATGAATATGCAATGGGACAAAGGGTTTAAACTGATGAGCTGGAACGTAAATGGTCTGGGGGACAAAGTGAAGTGGTCAGTGGTGCTGCAGTATATTAGGAGACATGCCACTGACGAAGTGCTACTTCAGGAAATGTATCCGGTGGGAAACACTTGTAAAGCCCTCAACAGGTGGGGATACAATCTTATGGCACATTCAGGCTTCACCTCGGGTTCGAGAGGCATGGGTATACTGTTGAGGAACTCCTTTCCTATGATGGTCCACTTGGGTGGATGCAGGGGGGAGATATATAGGCATCACGGGACAAAGGGAAGGAAACATGTTGACCCTCATGTCGGTATATGTACCGCCGGGTCTTCCGGGACTCACATTCAAAGACCTGGGTTCCATTCTACTGATGGTACCCAAGGTACTCCTAGTAGTGGAAGGAGATCTAAATGCTGTGGTCAACGGTACCCTAGATAAAAACCCTCAGCAAGAGCTCTGCCCCTCTAACCACTGGCTCCCGGATTTTCTGGAGGCTCTGGGGTTGCAGGACCACCCAATACACCTAACACTCGGGCGATCACAACAGCCAGTCAAGAATAGATTACTTACTGGTCCCCCCGGACCAACCGGCACACATACATGAAATCAGACATGGCGAGGGGTATTTCCGATCATTCTCTGCTGTGGACCCAATTTGTGGTAGGTCAGCACAGAGTGGGTAGGGTAGCGTCCATAAATCCTTGGCACCTCTGAAACCCAGTGGTTCGTGAAGCATTGCAAACTTTGATAGAACAATACTTCCAAGACAACGAAGGATCAGTACGCTCCGATCGGACACTGTGGGAAGCGTTCAAAACAGTAGTCAGCGGTCAAGCGATCTCCCAAATAGCGGGTGTGCGGAATGAGAAGGTTAAGGAAGAGGAGGCATTGGAGGAGGAAATCTTCCATTTGGAAGTGGAAATAACAGAGGGACCCAACCCAGAAACCCTCCATGTCCTACAGTTGAAGAGGGACAGTAACAAAGCCTTAGTGACGAATAGGGCCAAGGAATTGGGAAGTGAGACGCTAGGCAAAATATACGATCAAGGGGACAAAGTCGGGAAATTGATTGCATGGTTACATAAAAGAGTTAACAGAACGGGCAGGACACATGATCACTGACCCCCAAGAAATTGCAAATACATTCGCAGCCCACTTTGAACAGATATATTCCTAGCACAAACCTTACACACTTCAAGCTTCCCTTGACCTCCTGCATGATATTACATTACCAAAACTCTCAGCTCCTGAATTAGAATATCTGGAAGGTGCACTCACAACGGATGAGATTGCACAGGTGATGAGGGTCCTTAACTCTGGGAAGGCATCGGGACCCAATGGTCTGCCGATTGAACTATATAAACTTAGACCAGATATTCTTGCCCCTCACTTGCGTAGGATGTTTGAGGAGAGTAAAGAACAGGGGGGAACTGCCACGTGACCAAAGGATAGCGACTTTAGTAATGATCCAAAAGGAAGGCAAGACCCAGACAGATTGTACCTCCTACAGGCCAATCTCTCTACTGAACGATGAGCCTAAGATTTTGGCTAAACGCCTCGCCACTCGACTGGTCAAGGTAATTAACAATTTCGTACACCCGGACCAATCCGGCTTTATGCCCCGGGGTAATACCGCTTTGAATCTATGCAGAGTACATGGGGTAATGGGGAGGGCGAAAACTATACAGAAGGAGACGATACTGGAATCCTTGGTGTTTGATATGCTTGAATGGCCATATCTCTTTGTGGTCCTTGAGAAAATGGGATTTGGCCCCCGATTCGTCCAGTGGGTGCAGCTCCTCTATTCGAAGCCTCCAGCCCAGGTAGTTGAAAACAACAAAAAAATCGGAAGTCTTCAACCTTAGCAGTGGAACTCGGCAAGGGTGCCCTCTTTCCCCCCTTTTGTTTGCTTTAGCCCTGGAACCCTTGGCCTCTTGGGTGATGAGGGACGAGGTCTAAAGTGAGCAGGCATGTGGGAGGATCATATCTCATTGTATGCAGACGACATACTGTTATTTCTATCATCTCGAAAGGACTCCCTCATAGCTGTACTAGACATTTTTGCCATCTTTGGCAGGTACTCCGGATACTCGATCAACTGGGCTAAATCCATGTTGTATGTCCTTAAGGGACCCCTCACTGGCCTTCCCAGGAACTGTCCGATACAGGTTACCACACAGTGCTTCAAATACCTAGATATTTATATCACAGCTGACCCCGCGAGTAGATTTGCTCATAACCTGCTCCCACCCCTGCAGAGATTGAAGAGTGATTCGGAACGCTGGAAGACACTTCCACTTTCTTTGTTGGGCAGGGCGTCCTTATTTAAAATTATGTCCTTGCCCCGGTTTCTCTACATTTTGCAGAATTTGTTAGATCCCATCCCCACAAGCCATTTTAAAGAAATTGAGAGCCTGCAACGAAGCTTGCTCTGGAGTGGGAAACCGCGCATATCGCTTCCTAAACTGAATCTCACCTGGTACAACTGAGGTATTGGCCTTCCTGACCTTAAAAAGTATTACTGGGCAGCACATCTGGTCGCCATTAATCACGGCACGTATAGGCGGACAGATGATCCTGGCTATGCGATGGATAGGTGGTTATTACCGGGAGGGAATTACAACCGGGCGCTTTATTCAAGCGCAGGGAAACGACACATGACTGGACCAACTAAACACTTGGTGCAAATGTGGGATGCGGCTAATAGAAGTCTGGGATAGGAACATAAGGTAACTCTAGCCACCCCACTATGGGATTCAGAACTGCTTGGTAACCTGTGGGCATCTAGAGGTTTCGACAAATGGGACCTTATAGGTATTTCAAAGATTGGGGACCTCTGGGTGAAGGGTGAGGTTAAATCATTTCCCGCCTTGCAACAGGAAGATGATCTAGCTCCCACAGAATACTTTCGATATATGCAGGTTTGGCGCGCACTGCAGTCGTGCCTCCAGTAGGGAGTAACCCCCCTGACTCCTTTCCTCTTGGGGACAGAATTCTGGATGGCTATTTATCAACGAAGGCCATTTCACTTAGTTACAAAATGTTAGTGAATCACTCTGGCGAACCCCTTCTGAAGATGCGGGAAAAATGGGAAAGAGATGGCATTATACTTGATGACGAAGACTGGGCAATAGCGGTCCCCTCACCACGGGAGGTGGCCATTGCAGGCAGACTGAGGCTGGTGCAGCTTAAAATTCTGCACCGTATCTACATCACAGGGCCATGTTTGATGCAAATGGGGAGAGCAGAGGATGGTAAATGTAGAAGGGGATGTGGAAGTGAAGGAACATTCCTTCATATACCATGGAAGTGCACACACGTACTGAGGTACTGGAAGAAGATACACGAGGTAATGGGCTAGGTGCTTACACACAACATCCCCTTTGAGGCCAAACGATGTCTCCTGAATGTGTGGGAGTCCACTGACCTGAATAACCCATGCATCACTTGGGTTACATTAGGATTGATGATAGCGAAACGTAACATTGCACAGAAATGGCGGGCAACACAGGCGCCTACAGTGTCCATCTAGAAGAGGGATATGGACTGGTGCATGTTCATGAGAAGACTGTATATGTGGCCAGGGGATGCCTGAAAAAATTGACTCGCATCTGGAATGACTGGAATATGTATAGAGGGAATATCTGTATTTCACCAGTAATGCCAGCTCAAGATAAATAAATGTAGACATGATACTAGTTACCAAATACCATGATGTTGTACACATGTACCTGAAAATGATTGATTTGCGAGGAAAAAAGAGAATGTACTGAGACATGCCTTGTGATGTTGATTCCTACTGTTAATAAAAAGAATTATAAAAAAAAAAAAAAATGGGAATGTGTCCGGTTCCATGGGTGTTGCGTGGGAACACCCACATCGACACCCATGGGACCACCCCTTCACACAGTTTTCTGTGTGAGCGGGGCACATATTTTATAAGGCCATGAAAAGCCAGTAAAATGGCTTTACATGTCCTTACAAATATGTGGTGGCACATTGAGCCACAGGAACGCCAAAAAAGTGATGTTCTGAGGGCGTAAAAGTGCCAGTAAGGTATTTGTTTTGCAACACAACCTTCTGCGAACGCCTTTTCCACAAATAAAAATATACTTTAATCCGCGTTAATGTAAATTTATTGTGCTGTCAAGTGAAAAAATCTAATGCATCTAGTATTTTTCCACATTTTCTTATACCGAAAATGTACAATGTTGCTTGTAAGCCTGTATGAATTTTGCAGCTATGCGAGTATTCATGTGCAATTAAAAGTTTGTCGAAATTTTTGGATGATGGAACTTGCTAGAATTAAGGAGCAATAGATCAAGACTGGATGGGCAATGTCTTATTTGAATGTAATATTATTTTCTTCATCGCTTGTTTGTCTCCTCTTTTATACTCAATACTACTCTCTCCACGTCTGCATCCTGTTCTCGTTATCCCATTCCTTATATGTAGTGTGAAATTGTTCTTCTTTAATGGTACTTGATGTTGCAAATTACTCATTCCATTGCAATAGCTGTTATCACTGTAATGTATATTTCAGTGTCATGCACTCTAAGTTATATCAGCTGTACCGCATTTTAATGGATTTTATCGGGACTAATAAACATTTTTTAAAAGAAAACAAAATTCAATTGAGGTACTGGGTTTTTAAGAACCGGCACAGAACCAGTAACCCAGCGGTGTCAGGGTACACCCAGAGACCTCGGGTTCTCCTGATCCAGACCACAGAAACTCAGAGTCTTCTAGGTGAAGTCAAAGATTAGTTTATTGGCTGCAACCAAGGTAACAAGTGTCCTAGAAGTACAACACGGGGAAGTATATTCTCAGGAGACTGCTCGAATTTACAAAGTCAGGCTTCTCTCTTTATACAGAATATTCAGCTTCAGGCAAACATTCTTCGAATTTGTAGTATGTCATTTACAGTTATTGGTTTACAAAAGAAAAGCAGAGTCATGATGACATGTACATATTTCACGTCGTGCTGCCCATAACAAATCACCTGGCAAGGCCCAACATTTCATCAGATATCGGTGGACCCCCAATAAAAACAGGCACCTCCCCATCATAAAGTAAGTGAAGCAAAAGAGTAGAGACAGATGTGAGCAAGATACGGCAGGTGTGCGCGCTGAAATGGTTTTCTGGCTTGTTGAGCCTAGATGCTATCTTGCTCGGCCACTGGGAGGGGAACTGACCTAATGAGTACGGCCTGGGGCAATGCTTCCAACTTGCACAGGTCATGGAAAAGTCGATTAAGGAGTATGTGTCCTTGTGGAATTGAATTCAACTGGATTAAGGCCTATGTAAAGGGCAACACATAAATGGAAGCCAAGGGTTCAGAACGCAAATGATGATTTCGAGGTGAAATCGTCACTCGAATATGCTGAAAATATATGTACATGATGTACTCGTCATTCTCGGTCTTTCGATACCAAATTCGTCATGTTTCGACGAAGTTTTAATTCTCGAGTCCAGAACGATTACACGAATCCAGATTTTCAGAACCACAATCCCTCCTTTTGCCCTTACATAGGCAATTAATCTATTCTCATGTTAGTCTGAGTCCAGATCTATATTCCTAAAGTCATTGAGATGTTGCTGTAACATCATTCTAGTACTTAGTTCATCTCTTGACACAGGTTTCCTTACACATGATGTAACACAGAGGCCACATATTGCAGGAGCACACTGTATGCATAGACAGAACAGGAAAAGAATGGCTAAGACCATCCCAATGACCATTAGAATTTTCCATCCCCAGGCGGATATTAGTTCCCAGACCCATCCCACTAGCGCCCAATCTCCTTTATCCACATGAATAGATTCGGAAATCTTATGTAGTTTGGAGATGGCCTGGTACACTGTTGGAGCGTTATCAGGGATGAAGATACAGCAACTAGATTGGATCAATCTGCATACCCCACCTCGGTCTGCAAGGATGACATCTAAAGCGACCCTGTTCTGAAGGGTCATAAGCCGATCCGACTGGAGCTCAGCAGTCAGGTTACTAAGGGCACCAGTAGTTTCTATCACGGTGGACTCAACTACCCTTGTCAATTGCCTTATGTTTCTGCTGTTAGCCATGGATCCCCAGAACGGCAGAAAACCCTTGGCAAAGTCTCCAAATTCTTGACCTGCAGTGTCTTCTTCACTCAAAACACCTCTAACTATCCTTGTCCGGTGGTAGTCTGCCGCTGCTGTGTAGGTGGGAGGCAACAGGAAGGAAACAAAACATGAGCCCGAAAAGTCAGGGGGCAACCATGTATAGGCTCTATCGTGGCAGATGAAATAAGTACCCTTAGCTGCTAAAAACGCAGGGGAAGTCTGAGATCCAAACATATACGTTTCAGTACAGACACTCTTCCCTAACTGAGCCCTGGGATTCGTGCCATTACCTTGCAGACATAGATGACCCTGATGGGGTACAATCCAAATCGGGGACGATCTCTTAGCTTGCTGTTTCTCACTTAGAGTAGTTCCATACCCAGTCATGTTCCATCCTATGTATAATAGTGTCTCATCTCTAGGGATAGTCTCATAAGAAATGCCTTCCTTAATCATGTCAACTATACCTTTGACTAGAGCACTTTTTCTAGGATTGTCTGTTATAGAACGTAGGGGGTAGATTTCGTGTGCATATATGAACATTGTCCTATATGCCCATACAGAACCATTGTGACTAAATGGCAGGACCAAATAGGGGATACCTTTATCCGTTGTGTGAGGCATAAGACCGCACACCCAACAGTTAGTTGTGTTCATTACAAGTTGGTGTTGGTGTAACAACTGAACAAAGGAGTTATTAACGAACTCCAACCTCCTATTTGATTTGTGGTCGGCAGAGGGTGGAAAGAATGAGCGGAAACAGTAGGAGGAGGTATGAGTGATGCAGTGGGCGCAAATGTTACATGGAAAGAGAATAAAACATAACTTATCAAAAAGATCATTACGCTGAATAGCATAAAAATACACAATATTATAAAACTTTTCTTTGTCATCGTGGTACACAGTCTGTGCTTAAAGTTCATTTGTTTGGCAGGTCTCTCCACATCGGGAAACTCCATCCTCTCTAAAGTGCTGCCCGCGGTGGGAGGTTGCCTCTGCTAAGGGATGCTTCCGTCAGTCTAGGGCAACTCCCTTGGACCAACCAGAACTACCGACCTAACGTCGTCAGCTGCACCCCAAAGACTTTAATCAACCGCGGCCCTAGCAGCGGAACCCGGATGGCGGTTCTAAAAACAAAAATGAGCAAGTTTCTTAGATGGGAGAGCGGCACTTTCAAAAATAGTTCTTGGGGGAGAAAGAAATATCTTTTTATTTGTCCATGGATCTTTGTCTTGAATGGCAAAAGAAATGATTTTATTAGTTCGTTTTTCTCGGTCTCAAATTATACCGTCGCTTCCCAGGTATTGTCTGATCTGGGAACAAAAGGTCAGGCTCTGTAATGTTCACTCGCTTGGATGGTGGCACAGCCTTGTGCAAAATGTTTTCGTTTTCTTGTTCAGAGTCAGTTCCTTTTACATGTGAATCATTAAAAGGGACGGTATTTGGCACGGCATCAGGTTCTGGGTCAGCGACACCCTCCAAGACCCACTGGTCATAGGGCAGAGGTAAGGGTACCCTTTTACAGTGGACCCCGTGGATCCAGGCCTTCTTCCCTTCCACTCGAACTGCCGATCGGGTAGAGAGAAGGACGAGGTATGGTCCCGTCCACCTGGGCTGGTCGTTTTTAGTCCTTTGGAAATTCTTTATCAACACCCAGGATCCAGGGTTTATGGGGCCATCAGAGGCCGGAGGCAGGGAGTCATGTACCTGTTGATGCAAAACACGCAATTTAGCCGTCAATTCATACAGGTAATCAAGCAAAATAGGGTGTTCTAGCTCGCTGAACTTCGTGGGCCTAGGCACTCCCCATATGTTGGCTGGCCGGCCAAAGACAATCTCATAAGGGCTGAGTTTCACTCGCGAATGCACAGTCATTCTGGTGGATAGGAGTGCTAAGGGTAGAGCGTCAGGCCATTTAAGATCTGTGCTCGCTTGGATTTTGGCCAATTTAAGTTTAAGTGTGCCATTGTAACATTCTACTAATCCAGCTGATTGGGGGTGATTTGCAGCGTGGAACTTTTGCCTAATGCCTAGCCCTTCACACACTCTCTTCATCACACGACCCACAAATTCACTTCCGTTATCAGACCAGACCATTCTGGGCATTCCAAACCTGGGGAAGTACTCTTTCACAAGGGCTTTTGCTGTGGACAAGGCAGTATTGTCTTTCAGGGGATATGCTTCTACCCATTTTGAGAAAGCACAAACAACAACGAGCACGTATTTTCAGTTGTTGCACCTCTCCATGTGTATGAAATCTAGCTGCAAAACCTCGAATGGATACGTAGGAGGTGCAAAATGACCAGCTGGAGTTTGGGTTCCCCTACCAGGAGTGTGCTTCAGACATACCATGCAATTCTTGACAACATTCTCTGCACACTTGGGAATCCCTGAATTCTTCCACACTGGGGCCAACAACTCGCAAATCCCTTTCACGCTGATATGAGCCATTCCATGAGCCATTGTAACCACTGCAAGCACATATGCATCGGGTAACAACCATCTCTGATGCTCTGTCAATTCAATCCAACAACCATTTGCATCCATTCTACCTGTACTCTCTCTCCACGTGCTCAACTCTTTCTCTGTGGCTTCAGCTTGGATGGACTTCACACTCTCTATTGTGTCCTCACATATTCCAACATCACCAGTCCATCTTTCAGGGCCTGCAACATACATTTGGCTCATCACATTTTTTGCCGTTTCTTTAGCGATCTCATCAGCAAATGCATTCCCACGACCAACATCATCAGTCACCTTCTTGTGAGCACTACATTTCATAATCGCCATTTGCAGAGGCAAGGTCAGTGATTCAAGAAGCTCATTCACCAACTGACCATGCTGAATCTTAGCTCCATGCGAAGTCAGGAACCCACGTTCTCTCCACAATCGTCCAAAACTGTGAGCCACTCCAAACGCATACTGACTATCAGTGTAGACAGTCACTCTCATTCCTTTAGACAATACACATGCTCTCGTGAGTGCAACTAATTCTGCAGCTTGAGCTGAACCATGTGGCACTCGTGCAGTTTCAACAACTGTTTGCAAAGTCGTGACAGCATATGCTGCAGTCACGTTACCATTTGGGAGCTTGAAGCATGAACCATCCACCCATAATGTACCATCACATTCAGCAAGAGGAATGTCAAATAAATCTACTCTCCCTTTTGTTTCTTCCTCTGTTGCGAGAAAACAATCGTGCTGTTCTAAAGCATCTGATTCCTCTGCAATTGGCAACAACGTAGCTAGATTTAAGGTACTGCACCTTTTTATGTGCACATGGCTCGCTAGCAGTGTCAATTCGTAACTGGACAATCGAGCACTAGTTAAGTGCTGTGTCTTGGTTCTATTTAACAATGTGTCTACTGCATGTGGGACCATCACGATTAGTGTATTATTCATTACTAGACCAGCAGACTGTCGAATAGAAACAGCTGCTGCTGCTGTGGCTCTTAAACAACTTGTCAATGCTTTAGCTACCAGATCCAAAGTTGACGAAAAATAGGCGCATGGGCGCTGTCTACCTCCAAATAACTGAGTCAACACAGACAATGCACAGCCCTCCTTCTCGTGGACGTACAATGTGACAGGCTTACTGTAGTTGGGGGTACCTAACACAGGAGCCGAACATAATGCTGTGCGTAATTCGAGAAAACTTTTCTGACACTCTTCAGACCAAGGAATGGGATTGGGTGTATTTTTACACGTTAATGCCACCAAGGGTTTGGCCAATAACGAAAAATTTGGAATCCACTGTCTACAGTACGATGTAATGCCCAAGAAAGCACGCACTTCTCTCTGTGTTCTTGGCACATTCAATTTCGCTATTGCCTGAATTCTTTCTGGGGTCAGTTTCCTTCCCTCCTTCGATAAGAGGTGACCTAAGTAGGTCACTTCTCGTCGGCAATATTGCAGTTTGGAAAGTGACACCTTGTGATGCAGATCACACAGATGACGCAATAATGTCAACGTGGCCTCTTTACAAATTTTCTTAGTATCTGCAGCAATGAGCAAATCGTCCACATATTGTACGAGAGTAGCACCTTGAGGTAAAACAATCGTGTCAAGCTGTGTTTTCATAGCTTGACTGTATACTGATGGACTTTCACAGTAGCCCTGAGGAGCGCGTTTAAAGCGGAAGCTTCGACCTCCTAAACTGAAGGAAAAAATATCTCTGCTCTCCTCAGCAATCGGGATACTGAAGAAAGCATTCTTCAGGTCAATCACCGAAAACCAAGAGGCAGAGGCTGGAATCATAGTCAATAATGTGGTAATGTCGGGGACAACTGGAAATTGTGGCACAACTATTTTATTCACCTCTCTAAGGTCAATCACGAATCTGTACACAGGTGGCTGAGAAGGGTCAGTTCGTTTTAAGACAGGCAGAACAGGACTATTGCAAACATTTCCTCGTGTTTCTTCAATCACATCCTTTTTAATCAATTCGTAAACGATAGCTAGTAAAGCTTTTTCACCTTCACGCGATATTTTGTATTGGGGAATTCGTGGCATTTTAACGTTGGCTTTCAATGTTACAACATATGGTGGAATTTCTAAAAGACCCACATCATTAAGACCAGTGGCCCAAAGAATATCTGGGAGAAACGACAATTCTGCTGGAAGTGCATCTCTCGACAAATACATGGGAGAAATTACTTTCTTACCTAAAGTAAGTTGTACTCCTGACGGAGAACAGTACAAAGTTGCATACAATCTCTTTAACAAATCCAATCCTAGCAAGTTTTCACCACAACCTGTTGTCAGAATGAGGGGTGCTTTGAATTCACAAGGACCAACAGAAAGAGACAAAGGGTCAGAAATCGGATTTCTAACTGGGGCGCCAGAAAAACCTACAGAAACGTTCATTTCGCCAGACAAAGGTGCGCCAGGGAGTTTGGAGTGCATAATAGAACTCTTTGTAGCACCAGTATCCAACAGAAAAGGCTCTGACACACCTGATGTAATCACCTCAACGTATGGTCCACTCTGATCTACTGGAACTGAAACAACTCCCTCTCTTTGTCTATGGCTGTCCTAGCAATCATTATCCTCCAAATACTCATCTTCTGTATAGTAATCATCAACGTAGTATTGAGCTGTCCTGTTAGATACGTTATTTTGCTGATCAAACCTGTTCATAGAGTTTTGTGGTGGAAGGGGACGTGCGTTCTGAGGGGCGTTTCCACGCCCTCTACCTCTAGGTGCTTGCTGACTGCCACGACCCTTCACACCAGAAACTCCATTTGCACGTTGTAATAGAATAGGACAATTATACTTGAAATGACCTTCTTGTCTGCAATATGAACACTGGTTGGGGCCTACAGGAACACGTGGCTGAGTGTACTCGACTCTTTGCGAGTTCCTCTGATATTGTTGAGGCTGCTGGAAATTACTTTGGTAGTGATTCTGACCATTATTATTTTGATTACCACCACCACGTGGTGGATAGGCTTGCTGTAGCAAAACCTTCGTTTTTAGTTCTTTAGTTTTCTTTTCTACTCTATCTTTCTCGTCCTTGTCTCTATTTTCGTAATATTGCGAAGTAGCCAATATCTGGGCTGCAGATGAGACTGCCCAAGAACTTTCTGAATCCCTTAATTTTTTACACAATTCTGGAAGCAGATTGTGCACGAATTTATCGACAAACAATCTCTGACCACCTTCTGTGGTCATATCTTGACCGCTGTGGTCAACGAATGTTTCTTCAAATCTGGTGAAGAAATCTGAGACTGTTTCTTCTTTCTTCTGCTTGCATGCAGACAATTTATCGCAATTTACACGTATTGCAGGCATTATCGTTTTCATGTAATCTACTATTTTACCAGGGAGTTCTGCTATCAAAGGCTCAGGCTTAGCACCACCAACTTGTCGGGCATCTGCAGCAGTAATATTAGCCCATGAGTCACCTAATTCCTGATCATGATCTATATGACGAATTTTACCCCATAAAGGCTGTGGAACAACATTCCCAAATAGCATATCGATATCGGCTAAATTCATTATACATGACCCAGCAGTTTGCGACAACTCTTTGTAATACCCTGCAGGATTTTTACGCGGATCAGGTAATGTTTGTTTAAGTGCTAAAACTTCAGCTCGCTTTCATGGGACATGTACCCATACACGCTGAAAGTGTGGCAAAATAGGTGGGACAGCAGTCGTGTCACCCTCTCTCCATTGTGGGGGAACTTCTCTCATAGGGTATTGTCGCGCCTTTTTCCTACTAGATGTACTAAGCTCAGATTGTGACCCAACACTACTCCCCTTACTCCGATATGATAACAACATTTCAACTGCTTCCTCTACATCTGGACCTACGATCATACTCTCTCCGAACTTAAACCGTACACGACACATCTCTTGCGGGATGCATTCCAGATCATTGTCTTCTAAATCCTCGCAAACAAAAACACACATCTGTTCGAAAACATATCTCTGTGTCGCTGCTTCCCATTGATGGAAGACTTCCATGACCGACTCTACATCATACTTCACCGTGTCCATAACCCATTTCCGTGCTAAACGATTCAATGAGTCTCTCTCTTGATAGTCAGGCAGTCGACTTCGCAACTGTCTACGTTCCATTTTAGGGGTCGTAGTAGGCGACCCAAAAAGAGGTAAAAGAAGGTTAGTAACAGTGCTGGCCATTTTCTGCCGAATGGAAGGTGAAACTGAAGGAAGAACGGATGGAAAAATGGGGTAAGATAAGGCAGGGGCAGAGATAGCAGTAGAGGTATCAGGTGAAATAGAAGGAGCACTAGGCAAAATCGTAGAGGGAGCCTTAGGAGAAGTAAAAGGTACATTAGGCGAAATCGTAGAAAACACAGGTGAAGCAAGTGTGGTTGGTGGGCCTGGAGAAGGCTGCACCATAGAGACAGGAGTCAGCTGGAGAACAGCTGGAGGGTGCTGTGGAAGAACAGGAGGCGTAGTTTGCGCAACTAAAGGTTGCGGGGGTGCCGTGGCATTTTGCGCATAAGGGGGTGGCGAATTTAGTAAATGCGACATTAATGGGTCTTTTTCACGCTCTTTTGCTGCCTCTTGCTGAAGAGACGGCAAAACTGGATAGCATTTGTCTACTGCCATTTTACGTTGCCTGTGCAACTGCTCACTCATCTGCTCTTCTTCATTGTCTTTAAACTGTATAGCAGCTTGTATTAACTGAGAGTCCCTCTTCTCTCTTATTTTTCTTAGCTAATTTGATTTCTTTTTGTTTGGCTTCTTTACGCCATAAGCGGAAAGAGTCAAACATCGCCGGCCGGGCTTTCTTTTTAAAGAGTTTAACTTCAAGGTTGTCTAAGATTTCGGAATCAAAACTACCATATTGGGGCCATTTTAGAACACCATCTTTCCTGGTGTATTTAATCCATACTTCGTTGTAGGTGATGGGGCCTACCCCATGTTTCACATATAGCTCGTAAGTTGGAGTTCCAACTGGAGGAACCGGACATGAGTCCTCCAATCGGGAGTCCCTATTATTATAACCAAGACAAAACAAATTTCCAAGTCTAAGACTAGGCATCTTCGCTCTCTAGTCTAGTTCCAAACTTCAAAGGATTATCTATTACGATATTTCTCGTGAATACACGAGTCCTTCGGTTTTGGTGCTTGCAAGTACCAACAAATTATCCCAAAGGATACCCAAGACTAAGACCAACTAAGGACTGGGAGACGCTCCACTTATACTTAACTGAAATATCGATGACGTCACCAGAAGACTCGTCTTAGTGTTTCGCTCTACCAAACTTCAAGGGTCCAAATCAGGGCGATAGCCAGGGCAGCAGTCCTTGTAGCCGTCGGGAAGCGGGGAACCTCGCAGCAAAGACCTTCGGACCACGTCGACATGCAGGGGTCGATGAGGTGGTTGGCCGTCCTCTGGAATTTTCACAGGAAGCTCCTCACGATCCTCTGGCTGACTGGTACCACTGGAATCGCCCCAAACGTTGGGCGCCAGCTGAGGTACTGGGTTTTTAAGAACCGGCACAGAACCGGTAACCCAGCGGTGTCAGGGTACACCCAGAGACCTCGGGTTCTTTCTCTCTTTATACAGAATATTCAGCTTCAGGCAAACATTCTTCGAATTTGTAGTATGTCATTTACAGTTATTGGTTTACAAAAGAAAAGCAGAGTCATGATGACATGTACATATTTCACGTCGTGCTGCCCATAACAAATCACCTGGCAAGGCCCAACATTTCATCAGATATCGGTGGACCCCCAATAAAAACAGGCACCTCCCCATCATAAAGTAAGTGAAGCAAAAGAGTAGAGACAGATGTGAGCAAGATACGGCAGGTGTGCGCGCTGAAATGGTTTTATGGCTTGTTGAGCCTAGATGCTATCTTGCTCGGCCACTGGGAGGGGAACTGACCTAACGAGTACGGCCTGGGGCAATGCTTCCAACTTGCACAGGTCATGGAAAAGTCGATTAAGGAGTATGTGTCCTTGTGGAATTGAATTCAACTGGATTAAGGCCTATGTAAAGGGCAACACATAAATGGAAGCCAAGGGTTCAGAACGCAAATGATGATTTCGAGGTGAAATCGTCACTCGAATATGCTGAAAATATATGTACATGATGTACTCGTCATTCTCGGTCTTTCGATACCAAATTCGTCATGTTTCGACGAAGTTTTAATTCTCGAGTCCAGAACGATTACACGAATCCAGATTTTCAGAACCACACAATGTCCAGCCAATGCTTGTTCTTTTGAAAAATAATTGTACTCAAATCATCTACAATGAAATTCTGTGCACAAAAACCCCCCCACCCCCAAAAACCCCCACAAATGTGCCAGTTGTACTGTTGGCCTTCAGTAACAACTGGTTAGGCAGCCTAAGCTGCTCCCAAGGGACAAGCTCCTGGGGGAATTAGGGAAATAGTTCAAGCCTTGGGCCTACCTTGGAGACGTCTATTACATGAGCGAGTGCTTATGGGCCAGTATGCCGGAATATTTGGACCCACCATTGGTGGATTTCCCACCGTGCCTGCATTCTGCTGGCAGGGGTTGCTGCTCATTGTCGTCTGCACTTCAAGGGTCACGGATCATAAGCAGTGAAGATCCTTCCCCTGCCATGCTTACTGGTGGGTAAGAGGCAACATTGGCACCCGTGTGAGGTGAGCGGTGACTGCACCAGGATCAGTCAAAGAGGCTGCAGTGCTTAAAGTGTCTTGCAGCTTCAGTTCCTTCTTCGGGCCAATCACGTAACTGACCACCCAAAACAAGGTAGGTGTCTACCTCCTGTGGACTTGATAGGACTTACATCTGAATGCAAGTTTGTTGGTCCAAGTAGTTCTTCTATGATTCTCCTGGTTATTCTTTGCAGGGGCCATGGACTGTGGTCTGGTTTTCCACAGTGCTTCTTTGTTTCTTGGTGCTTCGTTATGCAATGAAACTCAACTGGACACAATATTCTCAGTACATATGTCCCCTCACATTGCAGGTTTTACTTTGGGATCCATTGACCTCACTCACCCTGGTAGAACAGCGAAGTTCCTTCCCTGATGCAAGTTTGAGTGTCTTTGGCTTGTTCTGCCTGGGTTCATTCATGATCCACTCCTTCTGAGCAGCAGCTTCATCATGCAAGGGCACCTCCAATGCTCCACTTGAGCAGTCAGTCAGATATCTCCCTCAAAGCAGGTTTCTAAGCACCCCTCGTGTCAAAGTTCCCTTGGTTCTGGTGTCAAACATGACAAAGGGAATTGGCATTGTATACAACAACCCTGGAGCACAAAACAGTATCTTGGTCACCACTAGTGTGGAGATATCTTGGCTCACTAGATGAAAGTTGATAACCCTTCATTTCTCTAAAATGGCAGACAGTAGTTTGGCATTCCAACAGTCAACTCCAAGACATGGTTCTGGGCAGTTCTGCTCTTTTGCTGATCCTCTCTGTCTCACCCAGCCAAGGTCTATGTCACAATGTGCTATTGGGGGATGAGGGGATGGGACATGGCACTCTTTAGGCAATAAAACTCCAAAGAAAGGGTACAGCCGCAAGAGAGGCTGTCCCATTTAACCACTTGTAAACCTGTGATGCCAGTCCTTTCAGTGAATGATGGGACAGGATAGGGCAGGGGGAAACTTCCTAGCTTCAAAGGGGCACGGTCTCCTCTGCTCCTCACCTGTTAGTCTGACCCACTACAAAGGATCCACAGAATATCATGGAAGAGCATTGCAATTCACATCTCCTGTCTGTTCTCTCTCCAACACATCATTCTTGGTACCACTCAGATATGGCAGTTACAAAACGGATCCCAGTCACCATGCCCACATGTACCACATAAGCTCCATACACGCATTCTCTATATACTATGAAAGGTGCACATATATGATGTGGACATGGATGGGAGAATGACGCGGTTGCAGAGAACTGGCAGATCAGTTGACAAAATGTGAGTAAGGCCAGAAGGTGAATTTTCTGGGCATCAGCAAGTAACGAGGCTTGTCTTGCTAATCTTAATTGCGTTCATGCATAAGGACAAATCATTCCATATTTTTTCCTCTCCACGAAGTTCGAAAAAAACAGCCTCCATTGTAAAAATAGCTTGAGTTTGCCTAGTTGAGACATGTTATTCAAGGCTCCTAATTGTGCCACCCCACAAAACAGTTCTCTGTAAAAGGGCTCTTTTCAATTCACCGCTAAAACAGGAAGAATAGAACATCTTGTTTGATGTGATTTCAGTCCAAACTTCCACTCTCCACCAAAATCATACACTGTCTTGTGTTTATTTGGTTGATGAATTGCTTCTCCGTGAAGAAGCTACTAAAGCCTCTCTTCTTTCACCTTCAGGGACTGCACTCAACCAAAACTACTATATAAAAGGAGTCCGACTTCAAAACCTCTGCCAATCCTAATCACCTATGGTCAATTTTGGTTCCTCACTACCACATGGCAGCACTGCTTCGGCACCAGATTGGTGTTCATGTAATCCCTCTAGTCTCTGTTTCCTTGCCTGTGGTGTTAATCTCTCCCTATCCTTTGCTGCCTATGGCTTGGCTTCTGTTTCTTCTTATAGGTTTATTATGTGTATCTCCAATTGATCAAGTGTACCAGATCTCTGCTGGAGAATATTTATTTGATTTATTTTGCAAAAGTTCAATAACTGGAAAGTATCTTGTTGGATCTGCAAAAAAGCAAGTCCTTATCCTCAGGTTCCATTATGCTGGACGTAGAGCTTCTCAAAGTCCATTCTTTGCTCCACAGGGATATTGTATGGGTATAATTATGAAGATGTGGTACTGCCTGAGTTGCTGTATTTTGTACACTCACTGAACTCCTCTAGTCCTACCTAAGTAGGCCTAGATAAACATTGCTAAAATTGTTAAGTTATGATGACCTAAAGGCATTGAGTACTGTCATTTGATTGTGAAAGGAAAAAGGAAAGTGCATTATTAGCATGTTTGTGAAATCCTACATAAGTGAGCCTAGAGCCATACGTTATAGATTGTCAAAAAACTTGAGTGAGCCTAAAGCCATCCATTATAGATTGTCATGAAACAATCAGAAATTTAATTTCAGAGGTGGAGAAGAAGTATTTGTGCAATGCCTACTGGTTGAACAAAAGGTGTGGAGTGCGATCACCAGGAGACAGAGAAGAAGCGGCAAGAGAAGAAGGATGAAAACCAGACTAGAGCCCAGGTAGGGATGCTAAAATGTTGGAAAGAATGAAGTCTGAGTAAAGAAGACGAGGTTAGATAAATTTAATGAGGCAATGTTGGGGAAGCCAGAATTAGAGAGAGCCGAGAAGCTTTGGCATGAAGAAATAGTATGAGTCACTTGAACATACGATGGTCCAATATTTTCGAGAAGAAAAGGACTTGGGATTGGGAAAGTGGCAAATTATATGGTCTGTTCTATTTTTGCAGCATTTGTCACCTAATAAATAATTAGCTTCACAATTTTCAGCGCCCATACATTTTTTTTCCTAATTAGAAAGTTACTACCTTGACTGAAAGATTTCTCACTTTTAAATGTGAATAGGAATTTTGAATGTTCTTGGGTCGGACTATCCCATGCGAGATCAGTCTTTCTGAAATTTAGTTGTGGGATCCTACAAGTGAATACTCTCTGTAGTAAATGGCAAGATTCGCCCTGGTCATGCATTTTTCCTTCATGTAAACTTTGCCCCGAGTCCTAAAAAACACTTCTTGTTTTTTGTCCCATTTATCATAAATTGAGGAAGACCTGGCTAATTCCAATTTGTTGCTTGTTGAGTACAAAACACAATACAGATGCCATTCGTATTTTAAGAACTGGTGATACCGAGCTGGTTTTACTTGCTGTTTCAAGATATCTATTGCACACCAGGTGGATAAGATGTAGATCAGTTTAAGTATTTTAATATTTTGTTGAACTGATGAAATAAGTATATGTATTATTTTTTTTATATTGCATGGTACTGATGGAATGCTACGTGTATTTTATGAAATGTTGTAGCACATTTTATGTTTTTATGTGTGTTTTATGGGGGAGTTCCTACGAAATAAAGAAAGACAAGTAAGTGAAAAGTTACTAAAATGATGCATGCTGAATGTAACCTAGCACAGGGCACTGCGCTTCAACTTGTAGGTATATTTCACTTCTTATTTAACATTGATAATCGGGTGTTTGTGAATTGTCCACACCGTGTTAGTAACCCAAACTGACGGACTGCTTACAAGGCATTGTACTAGTGCAGGAAACAAAAGCCCTGCATGTCGGAATGTAATTCGAGCAAGGTGGACAGAATTGTCACTTCTCTATCATGAACAGGTTATAATTCGCCATTCATGAAAGTTCTTGCTTGCATTGCACTGTTACTGGTACAAAAGTGTTTTTGAGAATATATCCAACATTTAGAAGAATCCCAAACCTTGTGCATCTTTACCAAAAAAAGCACCTTCTTACAATTTGCCATGAGGAAATTGCTCATTCGAACTATTCCAAGGCCTCTGTAGGAAGATATTTGGCTATGAATGTTCAGTCCGAGTGCAAAAAGTATTTTACGCTAGTTCATAATACTCACCACAGACTTCTTTTAATCTGATTTCAACTTCTTATTTTTCCATTGAATGGTCTCTTTTCCAAGGAATGATTGATGGGACCCTATTAACCAAAAATATCCCTGTGATAACAGATCGGACCAATTGACCCTGCACATAGCACTTTTTTGTAAATATTATCAGTCATGTAGAAAACTATATCTTAAACCGCTCTTTTTGAATGAAATACGTTTTTTTTACTATCAGGAAACCTTTCAATTGTTGTACGAGATTAAGAATGGTTTAGTCTCCTATAGGGTAGCCATTTTTCTAAGGTGCTGCGTAATGGAGACACACCAGATAATATAGGAATTTACATGTCTATGCGTATCAGACGTCCCCCCTTGAGGACGAATTTCGATTGTACAATATGCAATAGGATTAT
Organism: Lissotriton helveticus; assembly: GCF_964261635.1. Lineage (NCBI taxonomy): Eukaryota > Metazoa > Chordata > Amphibia > Caudata > Salamandridae > Lissotriton > Lissotriton helveticus. Next base: position 1,308,613,157 of record NC_136061.1, read on the forward strand.
ATCTTGTATTTAGTTTTTTGTTTCGATTTTAGCAGTTTAGTGTAATCATCCTGATTATGGCAGGCTTCATTGGTACAGGACTGTGGTTCTTTTTTCCTAAAATGAAAATTTGTTGTATATATTTTAAAATTCTGGTAAAAGTTTATTTTTATGGATTTTTTTATGTATTCATATATATAATATTGTACAATTCTCATGATGGTTTTAACATGGTATAAACAGAATAAAATATATTTAATCAAATCGACTCTTTGTTACAAAAATCAACCAGAAACTCAGACTCGAAAGACTGGTTTTAAAAGAAAAGTGGGATTAGCACGATACATGTTGAGAGTGAACAGATTGACAGAGTGTCTACTCTATTTTTGATCTACCTCGCCAGTGGATGGATGATACATGTGTGTGTTCTGGCCCCCCTCCTTTTTATCATTTATATAAACAATTTACATAAATCACTGACTATATTAACCAATGATGTCCGAAGAATCAAAGGCAAAACATTCCCAGTGCTTTTATACGCAGATGATGTGGTTTTGATTGGTCGCACACCAAATGCACTACGCACTTTAGTTCGGGGTTTTACAGATTTCATGACCTGCCTAGATTTATGTACACATTTTAAGAAATCATTTATAATGTCTTGTGGGCCAAGGAAATATCCTCTAAATGTTATTTTTGTGGACCAAAAATGAACCTACAGTGCTACCTTTTCTTATCTGGGGATGGTTTTCGCTGCAAGCAGTACATGGTGTGAACACCCGGCATATTGTAATAATAAGTTCTCAAGGGCCTTTAATTCAATCCTCAGTTTCCCCCATCCTAAAATATCAGGGACAATTCCAGCCATTTGAAAGATTTTTAAGACTCAATGTGTACCAATTGCTACCTATGGTGCAGAGGTTTGGGGTATTGCCAAATGTTCTTGCGTCTAATTGTGGAAAATAGATTTTGTAGAAAACTCTTGGGCGCTCCAATCTCCAGCCCCCTGTATATATGCCACAGTGAACTAAAATTAGGATACATTGAAGATTTCATAAGGGCAGGGCCCACACTATTCTGGTTAGCCATAACGTGTGCTGTACCAGAACAACTCTCTGCTCTTCCTGGTATCCTTTTAAGCTAAATTTTAAAGCCTATGTTTCAGTTTGGATAAAATCGCTGCATTTTGGAATTATTTTAAATAGAAATCTGTAACTACCCGCACTCCTGCACCCTCTGACACCCGGTTCCCCGCACCTCCCCGGTCCACCACAGGATTCTTCCCGATTGATTTGGAGGGAGGCGCGGAACATAGGAACACTTCCGGGTTTGAGGGGTGGAGGGGGTAGCGATATTGGCTGATTTCACTGGCAGCGCCCCATAAAACCGGATGCCATTCACTAGGCGCAGCGGACGCGCCAGCGGCGCGACAAAGGCAAGCCCGTCTGCGCCCGGCCACAACCCCTGCTCGTTCACCTTCCCATATCAGGAGTTACAGCCCAAACTTTCTACACAAGCTAAGAGGGGAAACTCCTGCCACATTCCACTCTGCCTGGGACCCTGCGGCCCAACACACCATCTGCCCTCAGTGTGGTTTTCGATTCCACCCCACCTCCCCACCCAAAATTTTTCAGCATAGTATGTACCTCTTAAATTGTAGGTCTCTCCCCAAACACTCTATAGAAATCTCAATGTTGCTAAAAGAGCTAAATCCTGACGTTCTTTTATTGACAGAGACAAGGCTGCAAGCTGATTCAGAGCCCGAACTCATCCAGGCCCTCCCCAAGGCTATCAAATACTACGCGGTGACTGCAAAGTGGGAAGGGGAGGAGGCTTAGCAGTCATCTACAAAGACTGCTATGGATGTCGTAGCACCCCACCTCCATCCCAGACTGTGAAAGTCTCCCCTTCACTATAGATTTCTCCCCCACTAGCACCTTCTCGGGGGTGCTCTTATACCGCCCGCCCGCCCAGGCCACCGGAGCAATTCTCCAACACCCTCCCACCCATTTTAGCTAACCTTGCTTACAGCCCATCCAAGTTTACCCTCCTAGGGGACCTCAATATTCATTTTGATGACTCCACAGACCTCAACGCCCGAGAAGTGATTACCAGCCTCTCAGCTCCTCAGCTCAAACAGCTAGTGCCCGATCCGACCCATATCAAGGGCCATCTCCTCGACCCCATCTTCAGCAACTGTTCAGATCTTCAAGTAGGAATCCCCTCTCCCCTTCCATGGACGGACCACTTCCTTATCCCCCTCTCATGGCTCACTCCAGATCCACGCTCCCCATGCCCTCAGGAACTCACAAAAGCCGTAACTGGTCGAAACTCCCCCAAGCTGAATGGCTGGCAGGTCTTGAAACCTCCAAATCACCCAGCATCTCTGACCCCACTCTGGCTAATGAGAACTATAACAAATGGATCTCCGATTCACTCGACTCTATGCTCCCCATCAAATCCACTGAATCCAAACGCAGCAATGCGACTGCCCCCTGGTACTTATCGGAACTACAGGAATTGAAATGCACCTGCAAAAAGATGGAAAGGAAATGGCGCCTTGACTACTCTCCCGCTAGGAAAATTGCTTACAGAGCAGCGATTAAATCCTACAGAGCCAGTGTTAAATGCGCGCAGTCGTCCTTCTTCGAGAAAAAAATCACCGAAGCAGCCTGAAAGCCCAAGGAAATATATCGCATAGCAAAAACACTACTTCAACTACCAGAAAAACACCAAGACTCCTTGAATGCCCAAACCCATTGTGACAACTTAGCAGATTTTTATCTCCGCAAAACCGCAAAATAGAAACTATCTACACTTCTTTTCCCCATCCCCTGACCCCGCCCGAGAACCCTCTTGAACCTGGGCCTCAGCCCCTAGCCACACTTGACCATTTCCCTCCTCTAGACCCCACCAATCTAGAATCTATTATGCATCAGGTAAAATCCGGCTCCCCTAATGACCCTGCACCACCACGCACCCTACTCTCAGTCACTAATCACATTCTACCTACCATTCTGGAACTACTCAATGCTTCCCTATCCACCGGCATTGTCCCAACCCCATGGAAGCGAGCCATGGTCAAAGCCCTCCTAAAAAAACACATTTAGATCAAAACAACCCCACCAACTACCGACCATCTCCCTGCTTCCCTGGCTAAGTAAAATCCTGGAAAAACATGCCAATACAGTGCTAACAGAGTTCCTAGAGTCCAACAAACTCTTAGACTTCACCCAGACGGGATTCCGCCCCCTCCATGGGACTGAAACCGCCCTGGTCGCAGTGACGGAGGAGGCCAGGAGGATCCTAGACAATGGAGGCTCCGCAGCCATCATCCTCCTTGACCTAAGTGCCGCCTTCGACACTGTGAGCCATAACATCCTACTGCACCGTCTTAGCAGGAAGGGAATCTCAGGAACAGCAATCACCTGGTTTAAGTCTTTCCCCTCCATTCACTCCATCCAGGCCTTTGAGGGTGACTACACCTCCCCTAGCAAGCCCCTTAGCTGTGGTGTACCGCAGGGCTCCTCCTTGAGCCCCACACTATTTAACATATACATGAGCCCCCTAGCTGAGATCATCTGCCTCTTCGGAGTAAAAATCATCACCTATGCGGACGACACTCAGCTAGTGCTGGCTCTCAATGCTCCGCAAACTGCACCCAACAGCCTGAAGAACTGCCTGGAAGCAGTCACCGAGTGGATGACATCTTCTCGCCTTAAATTGAATGGGGACAAACCAGAGCTCATGCTCCTTGGCAATTCCATCAACAACACCATTGACCAACTTTGGCCCCCCTGCCTGGGACCTGCCCCTGTGCCTATAGACACGATCAAAAGCCTGGGCATCTGGCTAGATAAGTCCCTCAATTTCAACTGTCAAGCGGCCAAACTTTCAGCCACCTGCTTTGGCATGCTAAGACTTCTGTGTAAAGTCCTTCCCCTGCTACCTTTTTATGCAAGACAGATAATGGTCCAAGGTTTGATCTTGTCTCGTCTAGACCTTGGAAATGCCCTATATCTACCCCAGACTACCCTAAACAAGCTGCAGATTATTCAAATTTGTGCAGCTAGAACCCTCCTCCAAATTCCCCGCTGACTCCCGGTCAAACCCAGACTGAAGGGAAAGAATCGAATTTAAGGCAATGTGCATCGCACATCTATCCTTCTGGGGAACGTGCTATCATTAACCAACCTCTGATAACCGCCTAACACCCAACCAGACAGCTCAGATCTGGTTCCTCCTTCCTGGCCGTAATACCTAGGTTCAAGAGAGCCATGTGTGGAGGCTCGTTCTCCCACAACTCGGCCAGGCTCTGGAACTCCCTCCGCTTCCAACTCAGATCGGAGCCCAAACTACTCACCTTCCGTAAACTCCTAAAAACCCTGCTATTTAATATACTAGAATAGCTCTCAACTGTTTTGCAATAAGCGTGATTTCTGCAGCACTAGGACGCTTGAGGGTAGCTACCACTCTATATAAATGGTCTTTTAATTTAATTTAATTTCATTTCAAGAACCCCGAAGCATCTCTTACAAGGGACATAATAGATGATTGTATTCCCTGTGAGAAAGTGATGAATATTCCATGGCTTGCTGGGGTCGTTCAGAGTTTGGAAAGTGTTAATTTTGTTAGACTGTTTTTTAAACCGTACACAGCTGCAATAGTGGATAAAAAAGTTTTAAAGTTAGCACTGTACACACTTTATAGTGCGGAAAGACTAGAGAGGGAATCTAAGAAATAAACTGTTGCTAAATGTATACCCACTGAGTATCCTGAGTACTGTCTACCAAGTTACATTGTATTACCAATGTTGCAATGGAAGAGAGGCCTTCTCTTCCATTTAAGAGCTGAGACTGTAAGATATCTGCTCTGCTTTCCCTCTGGGTATTACGCAAAACTCGACTCCCTGCCATGCCAATGCGATGGTCACAGTGGACAAACACTTTTATACTTTTTATTCTTCTGTAAATGTTATATGAAATATGCACGAAGACTGTTAATTCAATTTTTTTTAAACTGTCACCGATCAATTTAACTGATGCTCTCAATTCTATACTTAAATTGGATAATGTTGAACTGATCTTGCGCATTGGCACTTTCTGAGAGTACCTACGGGGGTTCGGAAATCTATGTGCCACCTATGAAGTTACTCGTACTTTGTTATCCATAATATGCACTTACATATGTTTACTGTATTTTGCCACATTATGAATTTAACATGCTATTTTTTTCCTACAATTTTTTATCTTGTATATGTTTTACTTTTATGGATACACTGCTATCCGAATAAAGTATTTGGATTGGATTGGATTGTATGGTACATGCACAGTATACCGGTAAAAAAGAGCTCTGGCATTCAGAAAGCCTTGACATGTGCAATCGCTGTATATTTTTGCAGACTCACCCAATCACTTACACTGTTCCTCTGGTAGCAAACTTTATCCGCTAGTGAAACAGGGGTGGGGGGATCCTCTTTGAGGTTCTAAACTGCAAGGGAATCTGTCCAACATTAGCAGAGTCTTTGCTTAACAAGGTGAAAGTTTCTCCAATGGGCTTAGAACCTCCTGTGTGCTTTGGCCCTGATAAATGATATCAGCAAGATAATAACACATTATTACCAAAGTGTCACCTATAAAAATAATACCATACTGTATGTATATAATTTAGTCAAGCAAAATCACAGCTTTCAGGGGTACCAGAATGTATTTATTATTTGTTTAAACATGCTTTCACTATAAGTCATTACTAAGCTCAAATACCAATTTATATGTTCTAATCTTATGTGTGATTGATTACAAACAAAAATAAAAAAAATATGTTTTTTCCCATATCTATGTACTGCTACATTTATTTCAGTTATTGCATTAAAATTGTGCTCACGCAACTAGGAGACCATTTGAGAGTGCTATTAGAAACCCAGTAAGATAACCAACCTGATGTATCATGACTCTTTTTTAATGCACCACACATAATTACATTTGCTTTATTTTTTCATTGCTGATGATGAGTTTGAAATCTAAATGATAATGTTTAAGTGTGCATAGGTTCTTGAAGGAACTTGTGTATTCCTTAATTACCGGTTTGTTGCATAGTGTGTATGTACATTTATTCATGCAAATTACTTATTTAAAAAGAAAAATATCCATTTTTCTTTGACTGCCATTTCACAAGTAATACAAAACATGGACCTACACTGCAGGGATTAATTGTGTTTATTGACGATGACGGGGACAAGATGTTTCTGCTTACGCAGCCCTCTTCAAGTACAAGCCCAAATTCCTGTCAACAATTAAATAGTGCATGTTTCATGAAAAACAGAAGACTGACTATACATTTATATAGAGCAAAAAACAACATCAATGCGTTTCTAGTCGAGCCACACAAAATATCTGTGATTCTACATTTACGTTAAGCCTAGGCGGAGAGCAGTGGTACTCCGCAAAGTGACAAAAAAATCCACCAAGCTACGCGGTGTTCCGCAAGCAGTGGAGTCAGTTGCCTCAAGCTGTTCACACTGATTTTTAGTGCCAGGTGTATGTCCCACACTGTAAAATCAGCGTGAACTGCGTCTCGCCCAGTGCAAGAGGGCGCTGCTTCTTTCTGCCACTTGAGTAGAAATTCTACTTGAGTGGCAGCTTCCTCAAAATGAACGGAAGGTTTCTCAATGTGAGTGGTAGCATTAAGCAACCTCACTTGGAAGTGGTCTAGAATTGGATTGTCCTCGCTTATGCTAAGCACCTTACCATTGGTGAGTGAGGAAAAAAGTGGAGCAGAATTTTTCAGAAATCCGCGAGCTCCGCGGAGCGCAGAATGCAAAAACATCGCAAACTCTGCAAACGGAGTGGAGTTCACTGCCCAAAATTAATTTACATACATAGAATTTTTGGATTTCCAAAATAAGAGTTGACACATATCTTTCACATATGTATTTATCAGATGACTCACATATATTACTCAACTGTGTATTCTTTAATTCTATAAGGGTCAATCCACATATATTGTGAAAGTACACTTGCCCAAGAAGGCTAAGAATAATTGCCCTTTTAAGTTATCATGATTGGCAAAGTTTTTTTTAAACCTTAAATGGGTGAATCAATATATGTCACATAACACACTACCATGTGTAAACAATGTGGACATATGTATGGTGAAAAATGTTTTAGAGGGAGTAACTACCTGTGACATGAAGTAACAATTTGTGGCATATTTACAGTAAACGGTGATAAAAATCTAATTTCATTTTCCTTCGAGACAAACCGAGGCACAAATGCACCAAAAAGTGAGAAAAAGAAAAGAATTAGAACGACCTAGAGAATAATCATTCTTAATCTCGGTAATTCATTAATTAAAAAACAATGGGGGTGCTAGTCTGTTAAATGTAGTCATAATTCTGCATTAAATTAACCTCATCGACATGTTCGTCAGTAACATCAAAATCATTGTCCTAGATGTACAGTAAGTTCCTTGTCCAGTTTAAAAGCACTATGAGCGTTCATGTCCAAATCAATGATGATATGCGGTTCAGTGACTCACAGAAATCTTTCTCTATTTCCACCTCTTGATAATTTGTTAATCCTGTTGACACAAGGGGGTCGATTCCGATTCGGGAAAAACCGCTCCGAATAGCTGTTCGGAGCGTTTTTCGCATACGAATCGGACCCTGCGACGTCCCGCGTACGTACGTCAAAGTACGATTCGTACCAGGAGCCCGACTTCGTACGAATCGTACAGAGACCGTACGACTCAAATCGCCGTATGAGTCTCCGTCAGAACCCGCTGTACATGACATCTGTACGGCTTGCGGCTGGTTTATACGACCCAGTAAGTACAATACGTGTCGGGTACGCACCATACAACCCTTTTTTTACGGGAGCTGAAAACAGCTGTAAAAGCAGAGTTCGCGCCGTAACAGGTAGGGAACGGCCCCCCCGGGTACGGTGCGTACCCCCCATGATCGCAGGGGTACGCACCATACCCCATGTACGCTGGGTGTATGGGGTGTACCCCTGTGATCATGGGGGTATGCACCGTGCGGTGTGTATGTGATTGTGGGCTTTTCCGTACGAATCGCCCTTACCTGACGTGGACCGTACGGATCGCGTCATGATGCCCCGGTCTGGATCGTACTCGTCGGGTCGTACGGCGTGTGTACGAGTCGTACGGAGAGGGCTCCAGATACGATTCAGTTTTTTTACCGGATCGGAATCGACCCCAAAAAAATTGGGATGGATCAAGATTGCTGCTGTTTTTTTTTTTAAGGAAATGTCTACTGACAGGGTATGTTACATTCCACTTTTTTATTAGATGGAGATGCTCTAGCACCCTTTTCTTTAGAGAAAAGCTAATGCTGCCATTATATACATAAAAATCAGATGTGCATGTAATTACTTGTTTGATAGTTTTCTCCTTTCCTTTAATGGTGTTTATGTTTTATGATTTGAACTGTGTCTACAGGCCTTACACTTTCCAAATTTGTGGAAACCACTTGCAGTATCTAACAAAGTGGTGCTGGTTGGTGTTTGAAAAGGGCTATGCACCAGAACATCCCTCAGGACTATTGTATTCTTGAGGTAAAAAATATAGTGTTAATTGTTAGTGAATAACACTTTTCAAATAGTATCTGCTTAATGTGACTCTGCATTTTCAATAGTGCTGTATTATTACCTAGAGCCTGGATTTGGACAACTTTTGAATTGTTCTAAGCCAGGAGAAAGGCTTTGTAAATCTGACCAAATGCTCCTCTCTCGAGAAACTTGTAAGATTATTTCCAAACAAGAACGATACTTTGCTAATCAAACCTGCGTTATAATGACAGATCAGCTGCACAACAAAGGTTATAGTTTATAATTTAGAGGCCGCTAATAATGAACTGCAGATATATTGACTCCAAAATATCCAGTACAATCATAACCTCATAGTATGCATGTATAGGGCGGCACAGATTTACTATTCTTGACTCGACAATCCCTTTGACAATATGTTGGTAGTTATTTGATATTATGATGTTGATGTAAGTGAAGGTTATTATTAAAACTGTGAAATTGTTCAAGAGCACTTACCCTTTGGGCCGTCTGAGGCCCCCGGCAATTCCTGGTTTCCCACTTGCTGGCTGTTGCGGGTTTGCAGTCTCTCTGGGGTGGGACATTGTCCCCCAGCGTTCTCCGGGCAGAAGGAGGCAGGGCCAGCCTCCAATACCATAAAGGCAGCAGGACACTCTTGCAGCATGGGATACCCATGGGTGTATCCCATGCCATGCCCTGGCTAAGTCTGGGGCAGGGGTGGGCCCGTCTGCACCCTTTAGAGGCCAGAGGAGGCCGGGCCGGGCCAATCCCTTGGCACTTTGGTTTACTGCAACTGAGGAAGGCTCACCAATTTAATGGAACAAGAAGTGCCAAAATGGGTAAGAGGAAATTGGGAGGGGGGTTGAACAGGGCAGAACCTCCCTCCAAGCCCACCTCAATGGATAGAATGATTCAACGTGCAATAATCGCCATAAACAATGAGATAGACCATACTAAAGAAGGTTGTCTCTTTCTGCAGTGGCTGGGTTAGGTTCTTTCAAAAGCCCGCCAGTTTCCACCTGTTCACATATGCCAAATACCCAAGAGCATTTCACTTTTGCTCCTTCATTTCTAGTTCTCGGACAGCCTGCTTCATCTTACGTAGGCTAAACGCTCATAGCTCTCAACAAAACCTAAGGTCAACAAAAAAGTGACTCTGCTCTCACATCCCCCAAAGTGCCCAGTTGCTTGCTCAGCCTCAACAGAGAACAATCATCCCCTGTCATTAACAGGGTGTGCTGCGGATAAGGAAGGGCTGGAATATGGGAGGAGAATGGCCTCTGGGTGGAGGTTTCTGGTCACAGTTATGTCTCTTCTGCAGACAGAACTGCTGCCACTGTTTGCTTGTTTGGATGCCTTAGACAGTGTAATACTAGATCTTAAGAAGCTAATGTGGACTTTGGAGTGAGCTTCTTCTCATCCAGACAAGGATTATAACGGAAAGGCAGCCCCAAAGTCCCATCAGGCGTTCATGAAAACTATCCTAGGAGGACCTCCCCCTCTGCCCTCCAGCCTTCATCACAAATCCCTTGCCTGGTACCTCAAACGTGGGTGCAACCTGCTCAAATATCCTTATAAATTCTCAAACACAGGTGGGATGCCACAGAATCAAACAACAAACTCAAAGGGCTGCTTTCCACTGTGAGCAAGGGTCAAGAAGTTGGGATGTATGTCACTACAAAGCGTGCTAGTACCACACGTGCCATTACATCGCTGTTTTTACAACGCAAGTCGTTACAACGACTTGCGCTGTAAGGGCTGGATAGTGGAATAGTTTAATTTTCTATTCCAACTCCAGCCCACGTTGACAGTAGGGAAGGTGTTGGAATAGAAAATTAAACTATTCCTTTGCCAACAGCGCCCTCCAGCGCAAGTCGTTGAAACGACTTGCATTGTAAAAGCAGCGTAGTAATGGCAGCGCGTGGTAATACCCGTGTTGTAAAGGCTGATCCCCAGAAGTTGTAGATAATAGTGTTGGGAGGAAGATCAAGTGAGAGTACAGCCAGTTATAGGCTTGCCGCCAGAGTCTTGCCCATATGTAGTTATTCTCGCTGGTGTCCCCAGTCTAAGGAGACGTAAACAGAAGTTGTATGAGCAGTTACTCAACAAGACTGTGAACTAGTAGGGTCGCTATACAAGTTTTCCTCCTAGATTGGCCACTAATATTTTGATGTTAAGGAGGATGGGTTGGCTTGGTACTGTGAGGGTGGATCGACAAGGATATTGTGGATCACTGAAATATTATCGACGGTCACATTATCGACTAGCAATAATATCGTTGAATAATTATCGACTACAAAAATATCGACTTTGTATACTTATTACACAAAATACAAAAATATCGACTACAAAATATCGAGTACTTAGAATATCGAGTACATAAATATCGTCTTATTAAATATCAACTACTAATATATCGTTGTTCATGAAATTACACCTAACACTACCAAAATATCGACTACTAAAATATAGAGTACAAAAATATCGTTTCTAAACAAATATCGAGTTATTTTTTGTACCCTTTTATGTCTAAAATAACATATTACTCGTCTATAAAAGTCATTGCTCTATACAAAAAACATTTTACATATAATACCTGTTACTTTTATAACATTACTATTTATCATCATTTCCTATACATTATATTAAATTCGTTATATCATTAGAAAAAGAATCTTTACATGTAACTAAAATTTTCATAATATTTTTATACTTACACATCTATTTTATTTAACAACTAACCTGCTTTAATGCGGAAACCACCACATACCACCATTCTCACATTAACAATCACACCAATTAACTTAAAAAAAATTCAAACTAGCCTGTACAATTCTTCCTTTCATCCTACAACCAATCAAATCCAAGCACACAAAATACACATACTATAAAAGGGATAAATCCATTCTACCATTTGCTGCTGCTAACTCTATGCAAAGAAGATGCCAACAGTATGAAGATTTTGTTCCTGAACAAACATCTTTAAAGATCCAGCTCACTAGCTAATCATTCAAGTAAGTTACATTGCATTATTTAAAAATCTAAATTAGTAGTCTACTATTTTACTTATATCTCCTAACTCTTCCACTTATGTCATTTTTATCTCCTCCTACTTTTCTGATAGAAACTACTACAAACAAAATCCTAATTCCTGCTCCTATTTCTTCCCCTGCAAAATAAGATAGTAAGTATATATTAATGCTCTGTTCTACAACAACAGCTGTTTTTAAACACTATTTCACAAGATTCATACTTTACTTAAAATATTTTATTCACAGATATTCAGCGATTTTCCGATTTCAACACTACAAATGTATAGAACTACACTAATTAAACATGTAAGTATATATGTTTTTGTTATTAAACAACCAAAATTTAAAATGCTAGTTTCTAAACAACATATCTTGCATATTACATCTTCCCTACAGATCCAATAAAAACATCCAACATCAACTATACCAAAAGACAAGACTACCCTTGTAAAAAATGTAAGTATACATCAATTAGTCTAAAACTTCAGAAAAAAACAAGAACTATGTTCTTAACACCATGTTATGTATTTTATATTTCCTCTACAGATATTGTGAATACATCATACATCTATTCTACCTACAGCAAAGAAAAGTACATATTTAGAAGTTAGTATACTTTTAAATATTTCCAATTTCCCAACGGTTAAAAATAATTTATATAATATGTGACATGTATTTATTCTATCTTCTCTACAGATCTAAACTTGACTACCTTGATGTACTCCACCAAATACTACAACTCAACTATTTAAACAAGTAAGTATATGTAATGTTCACATCAAATGTAGTACTAAGCAAATTAAAAAACTGCTTTCTCCTAGGAAAAACGTGTGTTATGTATAAACATTAACTTAGCATTTCTATATTTTCATACCAACAGTAAATAAAGAAATACATACAAGAAAGTCCTTCAAAATACAGTTCTGCATTTGTGATTACTACTTTTAGTAAACGTAAGTATAAATTCAACATTAATTATGTTTGCACCACTAAGTGAAATATATGTTATTTGATGTTGTTTCTTTCTACTCTTTCCTAGAACAAGTAAAACAAAATGACAGAAGGTGCAGAATTTGTAATGTCACAGAAAAATAAATTACTGTTATGTTATATGGGTTATGTTTATAGTCAGGAAAGACAAAGTGGTAGAAAAGTTTTCTGGAAATGTACACAATATTACTCAAACAAATGTTATGGAAGGGCTACTACAGAAGAAACTAATGTGCTATTTACCAGGGAACACAATCATCCCCCCAATGTCACAGAAATTGAAATAAGAGATGCTTTAGAAAGTATAAAGACTGCTAGCACACAAAGTGATAGACCAACAACACAAATCCTTAAAGAGGAACTGTTAAAAGTCCCAGCCCATGCTTCAGGTCAACTACCCTCTATTGACTCACTAAAACGCACAATTGCATACACTAAAAGACACACTTCCATAACCCCACCCAACCCTACTACTTTTGAGGAAATTATTATTTCACCAGAAATGTCCATCACACACAATAAAGACAAATTTATCCTTTTTGACAATGAAAGCAGTACAAACAGAATCATAATGTTTGCAACTGCAAGTAATTTAAGAAAAATCCAACCAACAGTGTCCCCAATGGATGATGGATGGAACATTTAAACCATGCCCAAAACCTTTTTTATCAACTATATTCCATCCACGGCTTATACCATAACTATAACATCCCTTTCATTTACTGTTTGCTACCAAACAAACAGCAAAACACTTACACAGAAATATTAAATGTTCTCAAAAATGAAATCAATAATTATTTTCCCAAAAAAATAATTATTGATTTCGAATTAGCTATGATTAATAGCATTTTGAAAATATTTCCCCACACAGCAATACAGGGTTGTTACTATCATTTCAATCAGAGCATATGGAGACATCTCAAAAAATCAACTTTAAGTATTTTGTACTCAACAGATAGCACCTTTGCCTATCAAATTAAAAAATTGATAGCACTGGCCTACGTTCCTGTTACCGATGTAGCGGAACACTATAATTTATTAATTGACAGCACATATTACAAGGGAAATGAAGAGAAACTAACCCCATTACAGGATTATTTCGAAGATACTTGGGTGGGAAGGTTGCACAGATCTAGACATCGACGCCAACCCAAATTCCAAATCCCTTGGTGGAATGTCTATCTTAGTACTTTAAACCAAGAGGCAAAAACCAACAACAGTGTAGAAGGGTGGCATAATGCTTTCCAAGCTACCACAAGCAGAACCAGACCCACATTCCATAACCTACTACAAGCTTTGATAAAAGAACAAAGCTATCAAGAACTAAGAATGGAACAATCAGTGACCCAAATTGGTCCAAAACTAAGTAAACAAACTAAACAAATGTTCCGACTACTGCAAAGTCAAGTCACACTATACCCTACAACTAGAGGATTAGAATATCTGTCAATAATAGCTAAAACCCTACTATAAAAATGTCTACAAAATATACTAATATCTTCTTACAATAATGGTACATATAACAATCATAAACATTTCTAAACAATTATAAATAATACATATTTGTTTTACAAACTTATAAAAATTTTGGACATTATTTCTGAACAAATATGCAATATTTATAATTACATCACACATACATATTACATAAAGATCGACATTTCCCACCCAATAAATAGAAATATAAAATTACTTACATTTTTTGTAGATGACAGAGACGTAATGAAGCAAAATACAATCCATACAATCCATTACAAAGTAAGAGAAATCCAATATGGGAAACCATCAAAAACCCGAAAATAATGTTAAAATAAAATAAACGCTCCAGGAAATCCCGAAAACAGTAGTGTGGACACTTTATTATTTAAAGTGATATACACACAACTTTAAAAAAAACATTGACGCATACCAATGTATCAATCCAATACGAAACCCTCAAAAAACCCGAAAAAAGGTAAAAATGAATAAAATCCGCTCCTGGCAAACACGAATAATAGGAGATACACGTAAAAATATAACCATAATAAGTCATACATTAGTATCTCCGAAAAAAAACATGATTCCTTCCATGTAGTTTTCATGCGAGGAACCGGAACCTGTAAAAAAACATACATAACGAAACCCACCCACAAATAGCACATACAATTTGTAAATACACTCACAATTAACATTAACCATGTAAGAAGACATTTCCTAACAATTCAAATAACACTAGAACTAAAACATACACGACGCATCTATAACGACGACATTACACCTAAACGCAACATAAACAATTCATACATACACTCAAAAACACAACACAGTTCGAATATACCCTCAAACATTACCACTCAGTCATAAATAGTATATAAAATTTACCTTACCTCTCTCCACACGAAGCAACACCCAACCGCGAGCTTCTCCAGTCCTGAATGAAGCGCAATAACCTTACGCGGTAAAAAAGTAGTCCCCTTAAACCAATTTTGAGAAGGTATCATAGAAAATACAATGTTATAGTCTAAAAATATAATACATACACATTGTTATTGAAACAAATTAATACAGTAGACTCATTATAATTTAAACAGTTTAAAAAATTTTTTTTTATTTAATATTAATTAATATATAGTAATTAATATATATTAATAATATTAAATTAGTATGTAACACTTGAAATAATATATGTAAAAAATTTATTTTTGTGTACATTTATAGGAAAAAATTGTGTTTCTTTATAACTAAACATGATTAAATGTTTTGTTAATAATTAATAATAATAAATAATATAACTTATTTATTATTATTAATATAAAATTTATAACCATTTACTATATAAATAATTACCTTAAATAAAGTATTTTTATTTCTCTGAATGTATGTATTTCTGAAAAGAAAAGATAAATGTTTAAGTGAAATAATTAATAATAATAATAATAAATATATTTGTTATTATTTTTATTAATTAATTATAAATTTGTAATAATAATGTCTAAGTATTATAAACGTATATAATTGCATAAATAATCTTTTACCAATACCAGATATTATTATTATACATATTATTCCCCTTTACAGTTATAAAGTTGACAACATAATATATTTATATGTATAATTTAAAAACAACATTGTCAGAAATATGTGTAAAAAAATGTCTTAATTAGTATTTCCATATCTTGAGCAAATATAATAATTGTCATGTTACTTTATACAAATGTAAATATTAAAATAAAATATTTAATATTATTAATATATAATATTAACATTATTAAATATAAATGGAAGAAACAGAAAAATAACTGGTATTTTATTTATTTCAATATAAATACTTGTAACAGAAAGTGATTGATAATAAGAATTTGTTTTGACATAAAAAAAGTAGTGAAAAATGTTTGTGTCACAAATTAAAACATGTACATAAATGATAATGTGTTATTCTACAAATACAACATTTCCAAAAATGTTTATGTTATATTTGATAGTGATTGTATTGTATTACACATGAAAAAATAAAAAAATTGTAATAAAGTTTTGTGAAAACATCCATTTTGCATTGTCTTGTAATATAATAACACACTAAATAAATTTATATGCAAATGTGCTGGACACTGACCAATTAATAATTGCTATTCCTACTCCAGTCAAAGTATTATCAGAGAAGTTGCTGGACACTGACCAATTATTATTTCATATTCCTACTCAATTGAAAATAATATTTGGAAAGGTGCTGAAGACTGACCATGTATAAATTAGAATAGCTACTTTAGTATAATGTAAGTGTGTAAAAATTGTCAAATATATATATATATTGTATAAATATTATAAACATATTTTTTTAGTATATTTTTTGCTGAGTAGTTCAAAAAATTATTATTAGCATAAAAAATAGCAACTATTTGTCACTCAAACATTTCAAATATTTGTCATATTTAGAAAAAGTTTTCTCACACTTCATATACCCAAACAGACCCTGAACCCTAAAAATACCCCTTTACCCTAAAACTAAAAAGTGTCCATGAACTCAAAAATATACTCCTATACCCAAGAACTGGAAACTGACCCTGAACCCTAAAAATACCCCTTTACCCAAAAACTAAAAACTGACCCTGAACCCAAAAAATTCTCCTTTAGCCAAAAACTGAAAACTGACCCTGAACCCTAAAAAATACACCTTTACCCAAAAACTGAAAACTGACCCTGAACCCAAAAAATTCTCCTTTACCCAAAAACTGAAAACTGACCCAGAACCCTAAAAAATACCCCTTTATCCAAAAACCCAAAACTGACCCTGAACCCTAAAAATTCCCCTTTAGCCAAAAACTAAAAACTGACCCTGAACCCAAAAAATACCCCTTTACCCAAGAACTGAAAACTGACCCTGAACCCAAAAATATACCCCTTTACCCAAAAACTGAAAACTGACCCTGACCCATTAAATATACCCCTTTATCCAAAAACTGAAAACTGACCCTGAACCTAAAAATATACCCCTTTACCCACAAACTTAAAACTGACCCTGAAGCGTAAATAAACCCCTTTACCCAAAAACTGAAAACTAACCCTGAACCTTAAATATACCCCTTTACCCACAAACTGAAAACTGACCCTGAACCCTAAAAATACCCCTTTACCCAAAAACTGCAAACTGACCCAGAACCTTAAATATACCCCTTTACCCACAAACTGAAAACTTACCCTGAACACTAAAAATACCCCTTTACCCAAAAACTGCAAACTGACCCTGAACATTAATTATACCCCTTTCCCCAAAAACTGAAAACTGACCCTGAACCTTACATATACCCCTTTACCCACAAACTGAAAACTGACCCTGAACCCTAAAAATACCCTTTTACCCAAAAACTGAAAACTGACCCTGAACCTTAAATATACCCCTTTACCCACAAACTGAAAACTGACCCTGAACTCTTAAAATACCCCTTTACCCTAAAACTGAAAACTGAGCCTGAAACAAAAAAATCCCCCTTTACCTATAGAGAGAAAACTGACCCTGAACACAAAAATTTTCTCCTGTACCCAAATGTAATTAATATTATTTAATTAACTATTAATGAATTATTAACTATAAATAATAAGTTAATATATTAGCAAAGTAGCTGTAATTAATTGAATGTAATTATTTATAATATGTATTCCCAAACAAATGTTTAATAATAACAAAGTATTAAATAATAAATTTGTATAAATAATAAATGAATTAACTAATTAATATTAATTAATTACTAATTATTTACTAATGATAAATATGTACAAAATTATATGAATAATTTAAATAAATAAATTTTAATCGTTACCAATTAATTGATAATATAAATTTATAAGAAACATATCATAATTAATTATTTATTTTAAATTACTCCCCACCCTTATCCCCTATGAACCCAACATCCCGCTCCTAAACATTAAGTACAATTTATACCAATAACAACGATGAAAATATTTTAGCACATTAACTGTAATTAATTTCATTTAATTATTAATGAATTTTTCCCCAATTATGTAACAAACTATAACAACTTTTATATATATAACAATAACTCTAAATAATGTAATTAACTAATTAATATTAATTATTTACCAATTAATTAGTAATACAAAATTAAAACAAAATTATAATAATTAATTAACTAATTAAGAATATTTATTTTCCAATTAACTAATTAATAATAATTAATTACCAATTAATTACTACTTAAAATTTTATTACCAATTATATTAATTAAATAACTAAATAATAATATTCAATTTCCAATTAACTAATTAATAATAATTAATTACCAATTAATGACTACTTAAAATTTTATTACCAATTATATTAATTAATTAACTAATTAATAATATTCTATTTCCAATTAAATAATTAATAATAATTAATTACCAATTAATTACTACTTAAAATTGTATTTCCAATTATATTAATTAACTAATTAATATTATTTATTTTCCAATTAACTAATTAATATTATTTAATTACCAATTAATTACTAATTAAAATTGTATAGAAATTTATATAAATTAATTAATTATTATTAATTATTTCCCAATTAATTAAAATATTAAATTTTTACAAACATATATAAATTAATTATTTATTTTAAATTACTCCCCACCCTTATCCCCTATTAACCCAACATCCCGCTCCTAAACATTAAGTACAATTTATACCAATAACAACAATGAAAATATTTTAGCACATTAACTGTAATTAATTTCATTTAATTATTAATGAATTTTTCCCCAATTATGTAACAAACTATAACAACTTTTATATATATAACAATAACTCTAAATAATGTAATTAACTAATTAATATTAATTATTTACCAATTAATTAGTAATACAAAATTGAAACAAAATTATAATAATTAATTAACTAATTAAGAATATTTATTTTCCAATTACCTAATTAATAATAATTAATTACCAATTAGTTACTACTTAAAATTTTATTACCAATTATATTAATTAAATAACTAAATAATATTATTCAATTTCCAATTAACTAATTAATAATAATTAATTACCAATTAATGACTACTTAAAATTTTATTACCAATTATAT
Source organism: Lissotriton helveticus (assembly GCF_964261635.1). Lineage (NCBI taxonomy): Eukaryota > Metazoa > Chordata > Amphibia > Caudata > Salamandridae > Lissotriton > Lissotriton helveticus. The sequence goes on from NC_136061.1 coordinate 1,308,632,284, forward strand.
TAATTAATTAACTAATTAATATTATTTATTTTCCAATTAACTAATTAATATTATTTAATTACCAATTAATTACTAATTAAAATTTTATAGAAATTTATATAAATTAATTAAGTAATTATTATTAATTATTTCCCAATTAATTAAAATATAAAATTTTTACAAACATATATAAATTAAATATTTGTTTTAAATTACTCCCCACCCTTATCCCCTATTAACCCAACATCCCGCTCCTAAACATTAACTACAATTTATATTACTATTAAAATTTATTTATATTTTTTACCTTTTTTCAACATAATATCGATATTTTTTCCTTTCACTATTAATCGATATTTTGTCATGTCGATATTTTTGAGTCGATATTTTTGTACTCGATATTTTATTATCATTATTGTAATCGATATTTTAAACAACGATATTTTTGTTATCGATATTTTATCATATTCGATATTTTTAACTCAATATTTTGTCCATTCGATATTGTGGAGTCGATATCATGTCTGTGCACCGGATATTGTATTATTGTTAATTTAAATACACTGCAACTGGCACAAAGTTTACTATTTGCAAATCTGAGTACCCAGTAAGAACTTACTAATATTGTATTTTTGCTTTAAAGACATTTCCACAAGCCAGATTTTTAAGCTATCTGTGTTCCAGTCAGGGCTTTTAATTCGATAGGGGCTCTGTTAGACCGGTATACCTACATACAATTGATTTGATTCCCTTGTAGATATAGACTTACTTAATAGAGAGGAGAATGGATTCCCCTAGGGTGAGTCTAGAGAGGGGTGAACTTGAGGGTTATTGATATAAAAGGGACGCCGACTAAGGGAGGAGTGACTCTGAATACATCAAAAAGTTATCTGAGCATACTCAGTTGGAATTTTGCTGGGTTAAGCTCATTATTAGCGGCTGAGAGAGGGATAGATCTATGTAAAGCATACAGGTTAGTGTGAATTCAAGAGACCCGGGAGGTAGAGAGGATTTCTTTTATGGACAGGTTTATCGCTTTTCAGGCTAACGCTGTGGGTTCCCCACATGGTAGGGCGAACGGGGGCTTGGCGATGTTCACAAGTTTAACTTTAGATTGTGTTGCAGGACAAATAGCGTTTGAATCTGAAATTATTTTGGTAGTTCTACTATCCCTCCTTCATAGATCAATATTTATTACTGACCTTCCTCGGGGGTAGCACTGGAGAAAAAGCTAAGAAGATTTTGGGAAAAGACATTGCTAGAGTGGACTTTTTTTCTTATAACTTTGTTGGTGAGGGATTTTAATTTACATCCATGTGATGAATGTACTGTCATTAGGAGGGATCGAGGACATAGCGAGGTCTCAGAGCAGATTCACTTTAGACGTTCAGGTTAGGGAGATCATTTTAATCTTATGGTATCAGAACTTAATCTTAGTAACCTTTTAACCATTGAATAGTATGATTCTCCTAGGCAAATCCCTACTTTTAAGGGCAGAGGTAACAACACAACTATTAATTACATTTTCGTGTCTGCACACCAAATCATTAGCTGGGGTAAGATCATCCTGGAGGATTTTTTGAGGAACTTGGTACAAGTGTTTAGCCGTGATTTTGAGGTCTGCTTGAATACTGATTCCTCTGATCAAGCTATTGTGGAGTCATTCTCTAGCATCTGTAAAGAGGCTCAGTTTGCACTTACTGGAAATAGTGTTGGGTTAAATAGTTTTGGATCTAAATGGTTGGATAAGAGATGCACAAGGGCTTATAAAAATTAAAGGCAGTTTTTGAACAAAAGCCAAGGTCGACAGGAGCAGTATAAGAGGCTAGGAGGATGTACATATTGGCCACAGGAATCGAAAGAGCACCTTGAAGAGAGAAGCATGGGATGAGTTAAAGGAGGCTTGTAGCTCTAGAGACAGCACAGCCTTTTGGAAATCCATGAGCCAGCCTTTATTTACAGAGGCAGCAGTGCCGGATTTGAGCCTGACTATACCTGCACAGAAGTGGGTAGCTCACTTTGGACATATATATGGGTGGAACAGTGACTCCAATCCCATTGCACCTCCAGCCAGAGAAACGAGTGTACATTTTGAATTGGAGGAGGTGGAGGAAGGTATAATGGAACTCACACCTGGAAAGGCGCCAGACCCAGATGGGATTCCTGGAAACCATTTTAAATCATATGCAGACCTTTGGGCCTCACTGATTACACAGCACTTGAATGCGGTAGCACGAGGCCATATCTCATGGTCATGGAAGCAATCAGTTATAGTTCTAATTTCTAAAAAGGGGACCGAGCAGACCCAGTGTGCTACCGTCCAATCTCTCTGATAAACGTGGAAGTAAAAGTGTTGGATAGGGTCTTTCTGAATCAGTTAACGGATTCGGAAAATAATAGAGACATTTTATCAGAAATGTAATGCAGCTTCAGACCAGGACACGGTACTATAGAATAAAATTGTAATTTATGCCTCTTAGTTAACAAATAGACTCTGATAAACGTGGAAGTAAAAGTGTTGGATAGGGTCTTTCTGAATCAGTTAACGGATTCGGAAAATAATAGAGACATTTTATCAGAAATGTAATGCAGCTTCAGACCAGGACACGGTACTATAGAATAAAATTGTAATTTATGCCTCTTAGTTAACAAATAGACAGTCTCTATAAGGTAAAGTATACATCTAGCCGTATGGACTTCAGCACAGTGTTGACACAGTGGTGAGAACGAAACGGTGGACTGTGCAGAGGGACATGGGGCTCTATGATGTCCTTGTGACTTTTTTGCATGATTTGCATACATCGCTTGAAGACCTTGTAAGACATGGCCCATCAGGGAATGCACTATGCATTATCAGTTAAGAAGGGCTGCATATTAGCCCCCATGCTTTTATTCTGAACATTCATCAATTAGATCAGTCATTAGGAGAACATTGTAAAGATTTTCTGAAGGTAGGAAATAGAAAGGGCCCCAGCTTTGCTGTATGGGGATGAATCCGTCCTCATGGTAACTAGAGCTAATGGTTTAAAGTTATGTTGATTTTATGGAAAATCGGAGCCTGAAAATTAATTATATTAAATCATACACTATAATGTTGGGACCTAAAACACTGAAACTAAAACCCATAAAAGGAAGGACCATTATATAGCAAAGGTCGACAAGGTTTGTTATTCAGACATCTTGCTAGATCACAAATTGACTTGATTTAAATCAAGGGTCAAAACTCCAACAGGAAGCAGGGGTTGGAGCAGAAACTTGGACCAGACATGTGCAAACTCTATACTGTAACACAGATTCTGGCCCCGTTAATGGTTCCGGGGCATCACAGGAAATTGCGGAGGAATCAAAAGGAGTCGAGTACATAGAAAAAAGAGCTTTTGAGCCGGAAAAAGTTCAGAAGGGGCCAACAGAGCTTGACGACTTAACCACCAAAGATGAACTAAGGTCGATAATATCAAGATTAAAGTCAGAAGGAGCCGCAGGTCCAAATGGGCTGCCAAACGCGATCTTTAAGCATGACCCGGACCTGTGGTCAGAGATTCTAACGCCTCTGTTCAACCAAATATATAAACAAGCAGAGTTACCCGCATCCTGGAAAGGCAGTATCATCCATCCCATATTTAAGCATGGTGACCATCGTAACCCCAGAAATTTCAGACTGATATCGTTAATAGATGTAGAGGCTAAGCTCTATGCTTCCTGCATTCTACGAGAACTACAAGCTTGGATAGAAGAAACAAAGATAATGCCCAAATTTCAAACAGGTTTTAGGCAAGGTATGGGAACAATAACAAATTTAACTTGCCTGTCTATCCTAATGGATCAAGCGGTTGCAAAGGGATGCCGCTTGTATGCCTGTTTTATAGACATCAAGTCGGCTTTTGACCGGGTGAATAGAGAGCGCTTGTGGATGAAATTAAAAAGCTGGGGGTTGCCACATCAACTCTTAATAGCCATCAAAGCCCTACATCACCATACTTGGGCAAGAGTGAAACTGGGAAACGGGGGTAACACAACCAGGAGCATCCCGACACATCAAGGCCTAAAACAGGGCTGTGTATTAGCCCCCACCCTCTTCAACCTTCTTCTGTCCGACCTCTCAAGCGCACTGGAATCAGCAGATAGCCATCCACCATCTCTAGCTAACAACCCAATATACTACCTACAGTATGCTGATGATATCGCATTACTGAGCAAAACACCAATCGGCTTACAAAGAGCTATAAATAAATTAACATCGTACTTAGAACGGGAAGGCCTAGAATTAAATAAAGAAAAATCTAAAGTGGTCCGTCTAGTAGATGCGCACAAGCTACGGTACAAATGGATGACTCAAGGGGCAACGGTGAAAGAAGAAAGGATTTACAAGTATCTGGGAATAATAATATCAAAGGGTGTTATCCACAAGGACCACAAAACAGCCCTACAAGCAAAAGCACAATCTTTAATCTTTGCGTATCGTTCTTTAAAAGTAAAAATGGATTGCCCTAACTATAACTATCTACTAAAAGTAATGGCAGCGCAGATCATGCCTACCCTATCTTATGGCCTAGCGACGTGGTGTGGTAAGGAGGCCGATCTTTTAAATGAATTACAGACGAAAATTTATAAAATGGTCTTCAATCTGCCAAAATCCACCTCAGCTTCACAAGTCAGGCTTGAATTTGGACTGCAAAACCAGAAGTTCCGGAGCATGAGCGGCTTCGTGAAACTCTGTTATAAACTTCGATCTGCAGACCCAGACACATTGGACTGGCTGAGCTGGGAGGAAATCAAAAAACGGGCAAACACCGCACACCCGAACACTTGGGGAAAGTACCTGAAACTATGTGTGGAAAAGCTGGAGTTGGAATCAGTCTGGAAATTAGGGACAGACAAAGCAAGCCTAAGCAAATTAGCCAATGCGGCAGCAAAAAGGAAATCCTTTCTGGAGGATAAAGAGACATTGGCAAAACGTCGGCATGGCTGGACCATCATGAGCTCTTATACAAACTCAAAACCACTCGCTTACCTATCATCTCACTTCAGTGGCTATTTAAAAAAGGCTTTCATCGATTATCGGATGGGGATGCACTTTTCAAAAGACTTATTGCCGTCCTGGAAACCCTCCGACCAGAAGGAGCAATGTCGCCTCTGTGGGTATAAAACTGAATCCCTTGCCCACTTTCTTTGTGTTTGTCCTGCGCTGATAGGACAAAGACGACTGTTATTGAAACCTATTTTCAACGCGCTAAACATACGCTCTTGTAGACATGGCGTTACAAGCTGGCTTGGAGGTTCCTCCATAATCTTGGCATGCCGCGGAGTAAAATTTTTGGCAGAAGTAATAAATCGCATTGGCCAAATTGAAAGGGGGGATCACAAGGTTGGTGGGCTATCAGGAACTTTTTAACTCGATGAACTTTCATGTTTTGACCCTAATTTTAACAGCCGCAGAGAGTTTATAACTCTAGTATTTTTAATCAATTCTGTATTGTTATTTTATTATGCGAATTTTGTAATAATTTTAACCAATTATGCAAATAACATTTTTGACCTTTAAAATTGACTTGGGGTCCCTTAATTAAATCACATTTTCAATCCTTTAATAGGGTTGCCCACAGAATTGATGCCCTTTCTAGGTGGTTAGGTTATAGCCACATACATTTTCTACCGTGTCTTCACAATGTGAAAGGTGTTCCAGCTGTATCTTTAGGGGCAGAGACCTAGCGATACAATGCCTTGCTCCCCATACAATTGGCTTAAAACAAGTTCTTTAGAAGATTGTTGTGGATTCCTCAGAGTGTACTAGCAGAGGTAGTGCATGATAAATTGGGAGCAGGCTTTATAGAAGATCATTTGCAATTGTTCCCCATACTCTTTTGGCTCTCGATATGGGGTAAGAGTGAGCTAGAGTTTAACAGGATGATCCTGAAAGATTGTCTGAACATGGAATGTAGTCTGCACATAACTTGGCTGAGTTATGTAAAAACTACTCTGAGAGATTTGAGTAAACCTCAACTCTATAATTCTCCAGAGTTGATCTCCAAATCAGATATTGCATGGGTTAATGGAGCATTTAAGGCATAAGCTCAAGAAGCAAGAGCTTTTGGCTCCAAGCATAAAAGCTGTTATACACATTATGTGATGGTGAAATCCATGAACAACATGGAAGTGTATCTAACACTAGATATGCTGGTGTTGCATAGAAGATGTTTACATATTTTCTTCTGAATTTTTTTCCCTCAGATAATAGTGGAATGGCATTAGCCAAAAAACCTATTTATACATGTGATATGACCTCCGCTCTAGACACTTTACATAATGTCTTAATTTGTCCTAAATGGGCTGGTGAGGTTCTGTGATTTTCGACTTCACTTTGTAGTCAGCCGCCATTTTGTGACAGCCGCCATTTTATGTTGCCCTCACTCAGGCGACACGGTGAACATAGTGTTTTTACCTTTTCAGCTGCTCGTCTCTCCTGTTAAAAAGTAACCCTTTGTCCTTGTTTATGAAACCAATGTCAGGGTCTGGCCGAGTTAGTTAATCCATGTCTAGACTGATTGATCCTTGTCTTAGTTGACTGTTTGGGTCCCACCATTCTTCCTTTACTTTATCTTATTTGACTGGCCTTCACTATTCTCTCCGTGTACTCTCCTGTTACACAACTATCCTTTGAGGCTCGCAAATACGTCCTGCCACCTGCAAATTGAATTACATGCATTAGCATTGATTAACTTGAGGGGAGGGGAGAACACAGGGTCTGAAAGAAGGGCGTACACAAGATACTCGATAGCTTGTTTTCAAACTTTTCTCATTTGTTAGTTTTGTATGTTTTGGGAGTAGGTATTGTAAATATGTATGGTATAAAAGACTGTGCGCCACGGAATGAAGTGGCAGTCTCCTGAGAACCTACTATTGGTGTACTTCTTGGACAACTGTGCTTAGCTGCAGCTAATAAAACCTGATTTTCTATGCCTAACGGAGTGTCTCATGTCTCTGTCAGATAAGGCAGGTGAACCCGGAGATTTTAGGCGTGCCCTGCGCCGCTCGGCCCATAAGGCCCAGATCTCCAATTGGCGTCCCAACGTGGGGCGACTTCAGTGGTAGTGGTTCAGCCCGAAGGTCGTGAGGAGCCTCGCAAGAAAATTCTGGAGGATACGCGAACCACGTCACGCGACCCCTGTATGTCGAAAGTGGACCGAAGGTCTTTTTCAGCGCGGCTACTCCTTTCCGACGGCTGCAGACGACTGCTGCCCTGACTGTCGACCCTGCCTTGGCCCTCTGGTGATGATGGGTATCGCGAGACGTTAGACGGACACCTGTTGGCGTGAGAAAATATTTAGTTAAGTATTCGTGGGTAGCGCCCACTCTTTTGTTTGTTTTTTGTTATTCGACTCATGCATTAGTCGAAGCCGAGGGGTAAGTATGTTTGTGCTGTATAAATTGCCTTAAACCCCTTGAAGTTTGTGAATAGTCCAGTTCGTTACGAAATGCCTGGACTTAGTAAGTTTAAGAAGTTTTGCTGTTTTAATTGTACTAGGGATTCCCGACTAGAGGACTTTTGTTGGAACTCCCACAATGAGCTCTATTCAAAACATGGTCTTGGTCTCTATTATTTTTAATGAAACATGGATTCGATATACAAAGAAAGATGGTGTTCTGCAGTGGCCACAAAATGGTAGCTTTGAGCCTGACATATTAGACAATATAGAAACAATTTTATTTAAGAGAAAAGCCCGGCCGGCAATTTTAGACTCTTTCCGCCTATGGCGTAAGGAAGCCAAACAGAAAGAAATTAAACAAGTGAAAAAAGATAAGAAAGCACAAGATATGACGATTCTACAGGCTGCTCAACAGTTTAAGAATAATGAAATTGATCAAATGATTGAAATTTCTGAACGACAGCATCATATGGCAATAGATAGATGTTATCCGGTGTTGCCTCCTTCCACAAAGAGTAAAGATCTTGATGAAGATCCTTTAATGCCTCATTTGTTGAGATTACCTCCACCTTATGTATTAGGTGCCAATGCACCCCCATTACAACTTGTTGTTCAGCATCCTGTTGTTCAACCAGTTGTTCCGGTTCTTCCACTATTGCCTTTTCCAGTAATTCCACCTCCTTTGCCACCGACTTCTGTATCTCAGTCTCCTTTACCGTCAGTTTCTTTTACCACTGACAGTTCTTCTCCTGCTGTGCTTAACACGTTGTCCCCGGTTTTACTGTCAGATTCTCCTACGGCTCGTCAACGATTAGTTGATACAGTTTCCGGTCTTTTGTTGCCTTTCTTCGGGTCTCTTAATTTGACTCCTGCTTCGTCCCGAAGACAATCCCGTAGTCAAATTCCGGATACTGACAAACGAATTAGGTTGGACTTTCTCGCTCACAATTGGATCATGAGTGGTCCACAGTATCATGTACGCGATATTCTGGATACTTTTCTTCAGTGGAATGCGCCTACACAAAGATATGTTTTTAATGTTATGTGTAATACTCTTGTTAAAGGTTGGGGTGATATCGATTTGGATTTACCTCCTCAGGGTTTGTTTGATATACAGGCTAAATTTGATAAGGGACTTATTGTGGGTTCTGATGTCGAGGATGCTGTTCGAACACTTATTACTTTTAGGTCTTCCTTTTTCTCTCAAGTTTCTCTTGAACCGGATCATGCAGTACGGCGTAAAGTGAAACACTATCCTATGCGAGAAGTACCTCCGATATGGAGGGATGGGGATCCAGCTGCTAATCCGCCTGTCCTTGCTCATTTTCAGCGTATATGGGTACATGTCCCTTGGAAAAGATCTGAAGTTCTGGCACTTAAACAGTCTCTACCGGACCCTGGTAAGAATCCTGCTGGATATTACAAAGAGTTGTCCCAGAATGTTGATGCGTGCGTTATGAATTTAGCATGTATTGATTTGCTGATGGGAAATGTAGTCCCTCAAGCATTATGGGCTTGGATTCGTAAGGATGACCACGATCAAGCTTTAGGTGGTACTTGGGCTGCTTGGACTGCTGCAGATGCGCAACAAGTAGGTGGTGCTAAACCCGATGCTTTGATCACTGAATTGCCTGGTAGAATAATAGCTCTAATGAAAATGATGATGCCTGCCCTCCGAGTTAATTGGGATAAGTTAGCTGCGTGTAAACAGAAGAAAGATGAGAGTGTCTCTGATTTCTTTACTCGTTTCGAAGAGACGTTCATCGACCACAGTGGTCAAGATATGAGTACGGAGGGTGGACAGCGATTATTTGTGGATAAATTTGTATTTAATTTACTTCCCGAATTATCGCATAAATTGAAAGACTCCGAGAGTTTGTGGGCTGTTTCTTCGTCTGCCCAAATATTGGCTACTGCTCAGTATTACGAGAATAGGGATAAGGAAGAAAAGAATAAAGTAGAGAAAAAGACTAAAGAGTTGAAAACGAAGGTTCTTTTGCAACAAGCCTATCCCCCTCGTTCTGCTCAGCGTCAATTGCAACAGCCTCCACAGTTTCAGAGATTGTTACAGAAACCTGCATCGTTTGTTCCACGAGCTTTGTTGGATCCTAATCAATGTGCCTATTGTAAAGAGGAAGGTCATTTCAAGAATAATTGTCCGATTTTATTACAGCGTACAGATGGACTATCAGGGCCACGAGGCCGTGGTGGTTTTCAGTCAACATCTAGGGGTAGAGGGCGAGGTGCGCCGTCTCAAGGGCAGCGTTCCTTACCCCCTCAGAATACTATGAATTATTTTGATCAGCAGCATTCTCAGTCTGCACAATATTACAATGACAATTATTGTGTTGAGAACGAAAATATTGATTTTTCTACTAGCTAGGACAGCCGTAGACAAAGCAAGGGAGTGGTATCAGTTCCAGTGGATCAGGATGGGCCTTATGTTAACGTTGTTGCATTGGGTGTTTCAGAGCCGTTTCTTTTGGATACTGGTGCGATAAGAAGTTCTATTATTCACTCCAAACTCCCTGCGGCACCTTTGTCTGGCTTTACGAATGTTTCTGTAGGATTCTCTGGCGTCCCAGTTAGTAACCCAGTCTCTTGTCCTTTGCCCATCTCTGCAGGTCCTTATGATTTGGAAGCTCCGCTCATTTTAACGATGTTGCGGTGAGAATTTGTTGGGTTTGGATTTATTGAAACGTCTACATGCAACATTGTATTGTTCTCCCTCTGGTGTACATCTTACATTGGGTGATAAATTGGTTTCCCCTATGTATTTGTCTAAGGATCAACTGCCACTTGAATTGCGTTCACTTCCAGCTACGCTTTGGGCCACGGGTCCGAATGATGTTGGTTTGCTCCAGATTCCAACTTATGTGATCACTATCAAACCTGATGTTCACTTGCCACGTATTCCTCAGTACAAGATATCTAATGATGGCGAAAGAGCTCTGTTGGCTATTGTTTATGATTTAGTTCAGAAAGGTGTTGTTGAAGAAACGAGAGGAAACGTTTGCAACAGTGCTGTTTTGCCTGTTCTTAAACGTACGGATCCTTCTAAGCCACCTGTATATCGTTTTGTGATTGATCTTCGAGAGGTCAACAAAATTGTTGTCCCTCAGTTTCCTGTTGTCCCAGATATTACTGCTTTGCTCACAATGATACCTGCTTCGGCTGTTTGGTTCTCGGTCATTGATCTCAAGAATGCTTTCTTTAGCCATCCTATTGCTGAGGAAAGTAGAGATCTTTTTGGTTTCTCTCTCGGACGCCGAAGCTTTAGATTTCAACGTGCACCTCAAGGCTACTGTGACAGTCCCTCCATTTATAGCCAAGCTTTGAAGTCCCAGCTGGATGCTTTCTCTTTGCCTCCAGGTGCTACTCTTATTCAGTATGTGGATGATTTGTTAGTGGCTGCCGATTCAGAGGATGTTTGTAAAAATGCGACTGTTTCGCTTTTGCGTCATTTGTCTGATTTACATTATAAGGTGTCACCTTCTAAGTTACAATATTGCCGCCAAGAGGTTACCTATTTAGGTCATCTCTTGTCGAAGGAGGGAAAGCGATTGACCCGAGAACGTATTCATGCAATTTCACGAATGTCTGTACCATCCACACAAAAGGAAGTGCGTGCCTTTTTGGGCATTACTTCATATTGTAGACCCTCTACTCTTGCCTTTGAATTTCAAGCAAGCAAGACCAGCCTTATTTTTTTTCCTATTGTTAGACAATATTGCTTTATGCTGCTGTTCATCTAAGTTCCTTTCAGGGGCGTTTTATGCTCATATATGAAACTGTATTTTATTTTTATTATTATTTTTTTTTTTGGTGTTCAAACTGCGTTTATTGAATATTATAGACAGTACACAGCTTCCTACGCCTACAACCCGGAGGCCGGCAGCATGGTGTGCAACTTAGTGACGAAGTTGTAATAGGTATAACACAGCTGTAGAACCGGCATCCCGGGGGCCCGGCAGCGACAATTAGCACCATACAATGAGTGTCCAACAGCTAGTACAGAAGACATGAGCCTTAGAATTTACTGCAGCAGAACAGGGTTTTTTTGTTTTTTGTTTTGTTTGTATTCCTTATAAACAGTTCCCAACTTTAAACAGAACTGTGAGGTCTCACAGACACACTCGGGAGTAGAGTCCTAGGACAAAAATATCGCAGTATACATCAAGAGTCTTCCAAGGCAATGCTTTGACATATGGCAGTCACGGTGGTACCTGTTCACCTGGAGGATAGGGGTGAAGTGTAGCGCCATAGGGCAGTGCCGGGTCCGGTAATAAAGGTGTATGGAATTGCCAGGGCGGCAGGGAGTACATGTCAGGCAAGGGTCCGGTGACAACATCTGCGTATGTAGTGTCAGTGGATAATTTGCAGGAAAGTGCTATGCAGGTGTGCGATCAGTAGGGCAACATGCGGGGTAGTATGTCAAAGTGATAGGCTGAGAGTGGTGTATGCATCTGCAGGTAGCAGTCCGTAGCCCCAGGTGCTTTTAATTTAGTTAATCACTAACAGACCCTCCCTCAGGGATATCGTTTTCATCCGCCTGGGCAAGCAAATAGCCGACCAACGGGCTCCAGATATCCTTGGGTCGGCTAGGGATCGGTAGCAGTTCAGTAAAGGTGAGGTGTTGTTCCTGACAGTAAATTATATCTGCAAACCACTCTTTGAATTTAGGGGCTCTGCCCTTGCCCCAGCGACATGCCTCTCGACGTTTCGCCAAGAGCAATGCCATGTCTATGAATTTCCTGCAGGTTTTCGAGATGTGGGGCGTGTGTCCGAGTAGCGCGAGGACCTGCTCCGCAGCAATGGTTACCGTAGTCATCGCTGTAAGAGCGTCTGTCACTTGCTGCCAGTATAAACGGACAGGAGGGCATTCCCAAGCCAGGTGCAGGAAGCCCGCGTGCTCGGCATGACAGCGCTCACATCTGTCATCATCAACTAGGTGGAATCTGTGTTTTTTACTGGGGTATAATACAGTTGGTGCAAGAATTTGTAGTGTATTATCTTAAATCTGCTACTGGCCGATATTCGAGCCGTCAAGGCACAGCAGTATTGCCAGTGGTCATCGGTGAGTTCCGTGGCTAGATCAGCACTCCAGCGCGCTCGAGCCCCTGCCTCGGGTAGTGTGGCGACAGATCTGAGCTGGCGATAAAGACCAGCAACCAGGTGTGCCCCTTCCTGCGAGCATAACAGAAAGTGGAGGGGGAGAAAGATCTCAGGTTCCTCAGGGAACATAGGTAGGATGTCCTTCATGCCCTGACGGAGGCGCAGGTAGTAAAAGACATCCAGCGGGGTGCAACCATGGGAGGCGAAAAACACTTCTGCAGTTTTGAATTTACCGTTCACGAATAGCTCGCCCCACGAGGTGATCCGCAGTTGTTCGCAAAGCAACCGAAACCCTCGCTCTTGTAATAGGGCAAGGTTAGGATGAAACGTCAACGGCATTCTGGGGGAGTACGGCAGGCAGCAGGACATCCTCTTGGCTATGCGGCGCCATGCATCCAAAGTGCAGGAGACTGAGGTGTTTGGTGTCTGTATTAGTGACTCTGGGCAGAGAAGCAGGCCATTAAGTGGAATGGGATGTACGATCCAATCTTCTACCACTAGCTGAGGCATGAGGGGCGTCGGGACTAGCCAGTGATATGCATAATGCGCTTGTGCGCATAGGTAATAGGCCTCGCATTCAGGGACATCGAAGCCTCCGACCTCGCAAGGCATGGTCAGTGTGGACCACTTCAACCGTGGGTTCTTACCCCCCCAGAATAACCGACAGAGTTCTTATTTCAAGGTTTTAAAGAAGAACGCACCCGGATAGTATGGGATGTTGAGGAAGAGATACAGAAACTGGGGCAAAACCACCATTTTGATAAGGGACGCTCGGCCCGCCATGGAGAGCGGTAATGTGATCCAGCGGTCAACTGTGGCTGTGAGTTTCGTGATTGCTACTCCATAATTGCCGCGGAGCGTTTCATCTTTGTCGCGTGAGATTTTAATACCGAGGTAACGGAGATCTGTCGGACACCATTCGAGCGGATAGTGAAGGGGGAAGTCAGTCACTGCATCGGTTAGAGGGAAAAATTGTGACTTGGACCAATTTATGTGTATCCCCGACATCCTGCCGAATACTACAAATTCTCGTAATAGAGGATTGAGGTGGAGGTCCGGGTATTTGACATAGAGGGTAATGTCATCGGCGTATAGAGACACATCGATATGGCGCTGGAGGCAGTGTACCGCACCCGCTCGATGCAGCTGACGTAGTCTGCAGGCCAGAGGTTCGACCGCAATGGCAAAGAGGAGGGGGGATAGAGGGCACCCCTGACGCGTACCCCTGGTAATGGCGATGGAGTGTGATAGGCGACCGTTGATGAGGACCTTCACGGTGGGTTGTGTATACAGTAGCTGGACCCAGGAAATAAAGAGTCTAGGAAACCCCATGTTCGCCAGGACGGAGAACAGATAGGGCCATTCGACAGAGTTGAATGCCTTGGTGGCATCTAGGAAGACGGCAGATACTGGTAAGTCGGGGTGGACTGTGCAAAGCAGGGAGAACAGGGTGCGTAGGTTATGAGAGGCAGAGCGACCCGGAACAAATCCAGCCTGATCAGGTAGGACAATCCTGGTCATAAGGAGGGACAGCCGAGTGGCCAAAACCTTCGCTAGAATCTTAACGTCGCAATTTAGAAGGGATCTTTGCCTGGCTTCAAGAGTGAGGTAATGACTACTTCCCGCATGGAGCAAGGGAGGATGCCGTCGGCCAGTGACTCCTCGTATACCTCTCGAAGGACAGGGGCCATGATGTCGATATAGGCTTTGTAGAACTCAGCAGGAATGCCATCTAGGCCTGGTGCCTTACCGTTCTTCAATGACATGATGGCATCGCGAATCTCATCTAGTTCGAAGGGGGCGGCCAGGAAGGCCCTATCTCCGTCACTGAGCCAGCAGAGCGCCACATCTCCCAGGAAGTCAGCATATGGTGCATCAGCCGTAGTGTCAGTGGTGTAGAGCGCGCGGTAATGAGATGTAAAGGCATCGAGTAGTGCATCTGAGTCCCTAATGATTTGGTCTTGGTCATCGGTAAGTTCTAGGATAATGTTGTGGTCCCGTGGGGCGCGCATAAGGACCGCAAGTGCCCTCCCCGGTCTGTCCCCCTCGCAATATTTTCTGGCCTGCCAATGTTTCCCCCGAAATTTTGCCTCTCTATGAGCCTCTTCCTCATACTTCGACAGCTTGTCTCTAAATTCTGCGTGAATATCAGGATTATCGTCTTCAACCATGCGAAGTTCTAATGCTCTGAGTTCCCTCTGTAATGAGTGGATAGTGTTTTGTACGTCACGCAGGACCCCGAAGCTTTTAGATATACAGTGCCCCCTTATAGTGACTTTAAAGGCCTCCCAGATGCATTCGACTGAACCCACTGACCCCCTGTTCCTGGGAAAGAAAGCGGCGATTTCCTCCCCCAACTCAGCTCGGAACAATCTATCCAGCAGTGCCGCAGGTTGTAATCTCCAACGTGGCCTAGGGTTGTCCCACCCAGGGATGCGTGTATGTAGTAGGACAGGGCTGTGATCAGAATACGTTCTTGGCAAGTGTGCAACCCCCAGGACCTCCGAGGTGACCTCTTTGGTGATGAGAAAGTAGTCCAATCGTGACCATGTACCCATGTGCGATGTAAAGTGTGTACCTTCCCTTCGGAGCGAGTGTAGGTGTCTCCATGCGTCCACGAGTCCGCCCTCGGCAATGATACCCTACAGAGCCTCCCTGGCCCTCGGTTTGTAATGATGTGCTCCATCTGATCGATCTAAATGAGGTATTAGTGCCAGATTAAAGTCTCCTCCCCAGATAACATGGCGGGATCCCACATCCATGACCTTGCCCCAAAGTGTGGTAAAAAAGGAAGGCATATCTGAATTGGGGGGCATAGCAATTTATGAATGTAATTGTGTCGTGGCCCATGCGCCCCCATAGTAATGCATAGCGTCCCTCACCGTCCAGTAAGTCTCCGTATTTACGAAAGGGCACTGTGCGTTTAAGAAGGATAGTTACTCCTCTAGCGCATGTGGAGTAGGAGGAAAATGTACGGAGTCCAGCCCACTTGCTTGCAAAAGTGGCTCTAACCAATGGTGACAGATGAGTTTCCTTTAGCATGGCAATGTGAACATTATGTCTGTTAAGATAGGCAATTACATCACGACATTTTCTAGCATTGTTGAGCCCTCTAACATTCCATGATATGCAGTTCAGTTGTGTATCAGACCCTAAGCCCGCCATAGGCAGCCACATATCAGTGCACCCCACCCCAGAAGTGGCAAGACCACAGGTATTGTACCATTTACATTAGATAGTCGACCATAGCTTTTTGTGACTTGATTGTCTTCCTCGTGTGTAATCTGTTTCTCCCCAAGCAAACCCGCCCCCCCTCCCACTACTGCATCCCAATCATGCCAGCAGCCGCCCATCCCCACCCTCTTCCCCCCACCTCCCCCCCCTTCCCGCAACTTTAACCTCCGAACATTGTGCATGGGGAACACCCGAAAGGGAAACAACAGCAAGGGCGCACAGCCACTTCTCCCGCCGAACGGCCTCCCAATCTGTACCGCCCTCGGTGGAGGTCGGGGCAGGGAGAGTGGTCCTTGGGATACATTACCATCGGTGAGTTTAAGTAGTCCAGTTCAGTAGTGCAGGGTCTACGTCTCCCACCCTCCCGAAGCAAAGGTCGATGGTTGCAGCTCAGATCAGTAAATAGTTAGGACACGCCGTGATCGTATGTTCATTGCTCCTCCCCTGCTGAGGATGGGTCGTCATCCTCCAGATCTGCCTTAGCGTTACGCCCACTCCGCCGAGCCTTGCTGATTGATTTCAGAAAGTCCTCAACTTTCTGAGGGTTTGTAAAAAAGCGATGTTTCCCCCTGTGGGTGACTCGCAGTCTCGCTGGGTAGAGGAGGGCGTATTCCAGCTGAGCCTCTCGTAGTTTCTTTTTGACAGGAAGGAAATTTCGTCTCTCTTCTTGTACTAAGGGGGTGAAGTCAGGATATATGGAGAATGCCACACAATTATATTGCAAAGTCGGTTGAGTCTGGGCTGCTCGTAGCGCGACATCACGGTCGCGATAGTTCAGCAATTTAGCAATGATCGGTCTAGGCGGCAATCCGGGCTTGGGGACAGGCGCCAATGATCGGTGCGCCCTTTCAACAATAAACTGCGGCGAGAATGCTTCTTCCCCTATCGAGCTTTTGAGGAGCTTTTCAATATATATTTCCATCCTGCCCGTGTCTGTGGACTCCGGAATGCCCGTGACGCATATGTTGTTGCGTCGGCTACGGGCTTCCAAGTCCTCGTTCTTAGCCGCTATAAGTCGGAGCAAGTTGTCCATGCGGGCCAATTGTGTGGCATGGGACGAGGTGATATCGTCGTTGTCTGAGATCCGCTGCTCCGTGGCCGCAATTCGTTCTTCGTGCCGATCAACCTTATGGACTAGGGCATCTAGTCTAGAAGTCATGCCGTCCACCTTCTCCACCACCGTGGCGAACCCCTGTCTCATCTCCTGGAACAGGCGGTGCAGATCAATGTCTCTGGCGGGGGAGGCAATGGCCGATGAAGTAGCGTCACTGGGCCCTGATTCAGCGGGTACTGACTTTGTACCCTTCTTGGCACCATCAAAGCAAATTTTAGTTTGGCGATTTTCAGGGCGCACCATTTTGGCCACTGATCGTGTCCTCACTGCCACCTCGGGTATCACCGCACCAGCCCCTGTAAGGTTGAGGCCGCGGGGTGGGTCGTCGACAAGGGGCAGGTAGTCTCAGAAGCAGGTATCTTAGCGCCCACTCACCCAGCGCCGGTAGGGGATCTCGCCAGATGGGGTATAAGCCCCCAGCCCCTATCCGCGCCGCTGAGGCAAAGAAAGAGTCGTGCAGAGGCAGGGCACTGGTGTTTCGTAGTGGAGGACGTGGTCCGTGATTGCTCCGTGTGTGGGTAGGCTTGCGGTCGGCAGGAAAGCGCACGGGCGCGAATCACCGATCTAGGAATATGGCCGCAACAGGTACCAGACAAAGCCTCCCAGCTTATGTGGCAACCAATTATCCTTTCAAAGCGCTGTAGCAGCGGGCCTCGGCATGCGCCCCAGTACTGTGATGCCTGCAGTATCGCCTGTGGTGTAGGGTGATCGCCAGTGTGCAGGAGCAGTGGGTGTTTAGGCCCAGAGCCCCAGAAATGTGTACTTCAAACTGTCCGAAACGTTGCCCCTAGCAGCACGCCTGACAGTGGAGAGTGCACGGCAAGTCCGAGTATAGAGACTCCTCACCCTGCATATGATGGCGGTGGGTGCGATGGTCGTCCGGCACCTCCTGGCATTTGCGGGAGCCGCAGCAGCGGTCACGGCTCTCCCTCCGCAGATCTCTCCGTCCCCCGGGACGTACAAAGAGAGCGGCAGTGCCCACCAGCCGCAGCGACCGCGAGTGGTGGAGCAGGCACTCGGGGTCTAGCCGGCGGGATGGGCAGTTCACAGCTGGTAAGATCCGCTAATCTTAGTGTCCCCGAGGTCCAGGACCAGTCGCGTCTCAGGCGCAAAATCCGAGAGCGCCGATCAGGCCCGCCGCCTCGTGGTGAGCCCCAGCCCTGCGTAGTCTCCTGTGGCCGGCCACCTCGAGGAGTATGCTCCGGGGGCTCCACCGGCTAGTTTTCTGATGCCGCTTACAGCGGTCCTGTCACATCAAGAGGGCCGAGCTTCGGGTCGAGTGTCGGGGACTGTCCACTGCATCGGATGGTGGCTTGTTTCGTGAAGTTACTCGCCTTTGGCAGCAGATAATTGCAGGATTATAGACCAAGGAACGGGAGCTGCTTAGCTAGGCAGCCATTCCGTTAGCGCGCCCTCTAGCGCCCCCATGAAACTGTATTTTATGGAGTATCTATGAAACTATAATTTATGGAGTGTTTATGAATATACTGATAAGTTTAAGCTGTTTTTATTGTACTTTTATGATTGCTTTTGCAAATCGAAACATGCATTTGCAATGCAATAGGTCTCGCTTTTGTGAGAGTTTAAGTTATTAGCATTGTAAATGACAATGTCTTTTATTTATGTTTTAAAAAATAAAACATAAATAAAATGCATTGTCATTTACAATGCCAATAGTTCAAACTTGCGTAAATGCGAGACCTATTGCATTGCAAAGGCTTGTTTAACATGTCCCATGACAAAACTGCCCAGAGCCACCCCGGGGCCTGGAGGAGTAAGGTCTCCTTGTAGAAGTGAGACCTCCAGGGTATACCCCTGCTGTGTGTAAATAAGGACCACTCTGAACAAATTGATGCTTGAAGCTTGAATGACGTAATAGCATACTGGTAAATGTCACAACGTAAATGTCGTCAACATATTTATTTTATCCACCTCGGAAGTATGACAGTCAGAGTCAAGCCTGCAATAAGCAGCATTAACACATGCTTCAACAGCAGGTGCTCCACCCACTGAGCTAAGTCTCCAGGTATTAACATGGGCAGGTGTCCTGTCCCTGCAGCCCTTGGGAGTCAATGGAGGTGAATCAGAGGCATGCAAGGTGGGATGTACCTGGGACAGGTGTGGGTGCTGGCTGGAAGACATCTCGTGCTGATGACATCATGACCGAGTCACTCCTTGCTAGAACAGCAGCGTCACTGAAGACACACGGAAGAAAAATGGGTTGGCCTAAAAACAAAAGTTTTTTTTCCTTTTCTAGACTTCTGCCTCCGCCTCTAAATCAACTGGCAAATGAAACGCATCAGCATGTGTCTTGAAATATGTCTCTTTGTCTTGCCCTTTGTCGTCTAAAAATGTAGTATAAAGCGCTATACAAATAATATAATAGCTCCCTCCCCTCGTTGAGAGCACGGAGCTCGCAAGCCTGTCAGAATACCTCAATCGGTCTGTGGTTTCTTTAACATGACAACACCACAACTATGATCCCCAGAATGCAAAGAAACAAAATATACTCTCGCGGGAGGAGCTAAGAAAGCTCTTGTGAGACCAACAGTGCCAATGCAAGCAAACGCAAACTACAATCGTCATAAACCACTGGCCTGTCAAACAAGAGTAAGCGACTGAAAACATGATGTCCCGGCGAGCAAGGAGACAAACAAAGGGCTTGGTGTGTTGCTTACATCACTCTGGGTCCCTCTCGCCATCCCGGACCGCACCTCAAGCCTCAGATGCTAGAGTCTGCCTTTTAAGGTACTTTCTCATGGTATGCTACACTACAAGTCACAGCATGCTTAGCAATGCGGCCTGAAAAACTAGGGCTTGCTGAACATCACCCTCACGACAGACGGTCAGCTGCCTGTTTATGTGGTGCTTCTTTACCACCACAAGTGTATCTTATCATCCAAGTTAAGAAACATCGGCCCATGTTTAGGAGTGGTTCTATCACTAGCAGGAACAGGGCTGGCCCCACCCATGTATATGTTATGCTCCATGTAAATATATATTTTTTCTACAATAAAAAATTACAGAAATAAGAAACATCGGCCCATGGTTGTCACCAGTCCCTAGACTCCGTCTCCCTCACCACTAACCCACTCACTCCTGCCTTTACTTTGTACTCCTGGTAAACTAGAAGGAGGATGTCAGAGCTATAGATAAAATGTACAGTGAGAGGTAAATTAGGGTAGCACGGATGTCTGCCCCAGTGCCACTGCACCTGCTGCACCAAAGCTAGCTACATTTGTGGAGCTGAGGGATATTCCATTCCTTCTTTGGGGATGTTGGGTGCAGCAGGTTGATTTCCCAGGGACATTAAAGTGGGAGAAAAGAACGTGTGATAAGAGACAGGAGGCGTCTCTGTAAAAACAACGCCAGAGGATATATAATGTTTGCTAACATAATCTGCCCATACATTTTTGAGGCACAGCATCATCAAATGAAGTGAAATGCCGCGACAGCGCGAGGAGCTCTTTGAAATTACCGAGAGAGCCCCCGTGAAGGTGAAAGCTGTAAAGGGCTGGAGCGGTGATGTCCACTGTCAGGTTTTACACCATCCTCCTAAATTCAATGCTTGGAATCGGATACACTTCAGCGTGCCTGTAATGTGCGCAGTGTTTAAGGCCCGCGCCACAGTGAAATGGAATTAACGGTGCAATTAGAGAGACCGTTTCCAAAGCTGTCACTGTACGCGATGTAAACAATTTGACTAAACTGCTCAAGCTGTCCTTCAGCCCGCGCTGGTTACCATAACAATGGCACAAGCAAAACAAAAAAACTCTTGCACTGTTTAAAGTGAAAGCACGCCGGAGCTAGAGTTGAAGGAAGCCGTCGTGAACAAGATAGCCGGCGTGAACAAGATAGCAGCGGATTGTCCACTGTCCAATGGACCCGCGCATGCTGTCTGCTATGGACAGATGGCGAGAGCAGCCATCTTTGTCGATGCAGGCGCGTGCATGAGCCCACGGTGAAGAATTGATTCCAAAAGGGCCTGTCTGGTGAGGGCAGCGCATGCACTGCTTTCGCCAGGCGAGACCTAAAAATATATTTTAGGAGTTCAAGAGGACCTCCACACAATGTGAGCAATGTGTCCTTATTTACAATTATATTGCATAATTTACTTTTCCTTGCCATGTGATGCGCATTTCCTTGCCTCACACTCTGCTATCCTTTCCAAATAATTATGCCATTTCCTGCCCATAAATTGGCACTCAATGCTTGTGTTCTTTTGAAGTATGCATTCACTCTACGGAATATGTTTTCACTTCAGAACTTTTTTGAAGCCTACTCAATGGTCCACATTTTATATAACTAGGAAGGATGAAAGGCTAGGTGGACCCACGAGGATTTGAATATGTGTCCACTGGTCAAACACAGATCGCTTTTATCGTATGCAGTGGTCCACTGAGCTTCCAGGCACCACTCAGTTCTTTCAGTGACACGGTGATTTCACCAGGACACACGGGTGCCGAACAGGGAACTCAAACTAGGATTTCCGGTTTCCTCGGTCAACATAGTAAAGCCCACACTTTATTCATTCTAGGATTTTTGGACACAATGTGAAGTTTGAAAACACTAAAATTCCAAGCCAAATCCCTGTGTACACTTTTAGAACCACGATCACGACGCTTGATATCATTGCTCTCGAGCATTTCTTTCAGGCGTCTAGTTGAATTTCCGAAGATACGGCGGACAAGGGCGGCACCTGGTGGTCACAAAAAGAAATACGTGTAACGAGCACCTATGCTTGCAGAGGAATTAATTAGTATTATTTTATCAAGCAGTTCTTGTTAAGGTTCTGCCTAAATTATTGAAAGATTCAGGGCACCCGCGGACCCTGACAGTGGCCGACAAGCTTTCATAAGTAAGATCTACGTTTGCTTTTGCGCAGCAATGTAATCGATCACCTACTCATCTGCGTTTGTTTTGTTGTAAGGGATTGTTATTGGTGCGTGTATTGCACAGGGAGACACACCCAGTCATGGTCGCATAGCGCATTGCATGTGACGCAAGACATATGACTGAAGAAAGCCAGGTGTTAAGGGACGTTATTTTACATGACACCTGTCAGATAATTTTGATAGCAGACGCGGTAGGAGCAGGTCGGGTGATTATCTAAGTCGAGGTAAGGCGGTAGTCTCAGGAAAAAAAGAAAAAAAAAGGTAGTCTCAGATGCCGCAGACAAGATGCAAGAAAAATACAAGAACTTCTCTTTTACTCATTTTCCCTCACACACAGCATTACTGCTTTGATTGCCTGGGATTAGCTTTTCAGGTTTATCTTGAAGCATATAGTAGGGGTGTGCAAAGTTTTGATAAGGTCTCGACTACGTTCCGATTATTGGCTCGCCCATAGATCATAGAGTTTTTGGTTTTCTCTGCGTGTATACCTGGCACACATCTTCTCTGCAGACTGGCAGCATCTCTCTGTGAGTGCCATTTGCAGCTGAACGTGGATATTACCTCCTCATCCGTCACCCCGACCCATTCTTTACATGTGAGATGTTATCTCTAAACTATTACAACAAAAGAGGGATATGAGGTGCTTGTAAGTCCCTCATAAGAGCCCCAGAGAATCCCGTTTAGAGGAAGAGGTATGCAGTCATATGGGTAGAAGGAAGGAAGCAAAGGCTGGGTCGGTAAAACACCCTTACCCTAAGGTGGAGACAGGATGTCTTCCAATTTGGGAAAAGGGCCCTCACACACCCAGTTGGGTGTCATGCTTCATTTTAGGACTTGCTCCTCGTCAGGCCGGTGCTGCAATACCTGAAGGGCAAGCTCTGAGGGGCTCTTTGTTGGAGATCTTTTCCCTAAGCTGTTAAGTGCAATGGCGTAGCTAGGGTGGGGCGAGGGGGGCGGTCCGCCCCAGGCGGCACTATTTTGGGGGCGGCAGCTGCCTTATACTAGTGGCCAGCCCAGGATTCACTTAGGCACATTGTCGAGCAGCACAGTGCACTGCACACCTCATGTGTATCTAAGTGCACGCGCACCTGGTCCCAGGGCCAGGCCGTCAATATTGTAGCGCGCAAAAGTGCTACCATTGAAGGCCCTGGGCATCTTGGGCCAGCCCCCGCACTGTGGGCCTTATTTATGAAGGCCTTGCGCCGCCGGTGCGTCACTTTTAACATGGGAAAAAGTGACGCATCGGTGGCGCAAGGCTTTCATAAATGAGGCCCTGTGCTTTTAAAATGCAGAAGTGATGCGCAGGCGCACTCTCGGGCGCCACCACTACGCACTCTTGGAGTGCCGGGTATTTTCTGCAGACAGTCCAGCTACATTAAGAACACCAGTCTCACTTAGTTTGAGACCGACCACCACCGCTCCAAGCCGCCTACATAAGGAGGTCCTACTAGGTAAGCTTTAGTTAGGATAGGACTGCACTTGTTCATTCGGATTCTGAATGGGTGGCAGAGTGGATGGAAGAGAGGGTGAATGACAGAGTGGATTGATGGATGGATGGTAGAGAGGATAGGAGGATGGATGGATGGCAGAGTAGGCTGATGGATGGCTGAGTGGATGAATGGAAGAGTTAATGAATTTGAAGAAAGGATGTCAGTTGATTGATGGATGGCAGAGTGAATAGATTAATGGGTGGCAGAGTGGATGATTGGTTTTTAGACTATGGATGGGAAGATGGATGACATAATAGATGGATGGCAAATTGGATAGATGGCTAGATAGATAAATGGATAGAATGGGGAAATATTGAATGCTGGATGAAAGAATGAATGGATGACAGAATCTAAAGGTGAAATAGTGGATGCCAGTAGGTGGATGGAAGGGTGAAAGAATGAATAGATAGATGCATGGATGGAAGAGAAAATGAAGCTGTTCTATTGCTATAGCTTTGCCCATGTTTCTAAATATTGTCGTTGTTTGGTAGAGTGTGGGTGTACAGTGTGACCTATGTGGGAGTTGTTTTGGTGGTGTGCTTGATGTCTAGCGGGTGGTTTTACTGCTGTGGTCTTGTAGCAGCAGTTCAGTATGGAGAGGTGTAAGAGGAGGAAGGGATACATTTACTTATGCGTTTATCTGCCATTTTAGTGCTGGTGGGCCTTCATCAACTGAGACTTGACCTTCGAGGTTTGCTCTATGCTCACGCCGCAGTTTCACACCCTTCCTTATGCATTGGAGTAGAGAGTGGCGTCATAACTTAAACCTTGCCAATCCACCCCTGCTGCTCGCGGAAATTTTTCCCCAGATCCACCCTCCCCGCCGCTACCTGCCATGGGCAGCAATCTGGGGGATAGCCCCGGGCGCCAGAAGCTCTAGCTACGCCACTGGTTAAGTGAGGTGCGGGTGTGGGGCCTCGTGGTGTACATGTGGATAGGGTACATGAAGAAATGGTGTGCGAAGGGGTAAAATGGGGCGCAATGGTGCTCCAAAATCCATTTAATTTGCAAGCCCACTGGTCCCAATTAAAAGCACCAATGGTGTCACCATTGATATAATGGTCAGAGGTGGCTATAAGTTAGTGGTCAACATGTTTCTTGCCTTGTGTGTGAGAGATCATGTGGCATTTGTCAGGACCAAAGGATGTAACTATACTATCTACACAGTGGTTGGTCTAGTGATTCCCTGAGGGGTGAACCAAGCACTCAAACACCTAGCATTGAGGTACTTTTTTATGAGTTGAAATGACCCGATGTGGGTGGTAATAAGACTCCAACGAGTACATGCAGAGGGTATACGTTACAGTTGTCAACATCAGTTCAGCCAGAATCCATTGCCGAGCAGGCAGAGCGAGGTGTAGGTTCACGGCATGGATTCTGGCTAAACTGATGTTAACAACTGTAATGTATACCCTCTGCCTGTACTCGATGGAGTCTTATTACCACCACATTAGGGCCAAGGGGACTTCTTCTCCAAAATGGTAGTGTGCCAGGAGGCGCATTTGCAGATGCTGGAGAAAGGGGGAGTGATCACCAAAAACATTTTCAGAAATCCCACTGTGAGGGAGTTTCTGGAGGTAAGAGGAGGGGTAGTTGGCCCCCAAGGGCCCTCAAGAGCCAAGGGGACTTCATACTCAACTAGTAGTGTGCCAGGAGGCGCATTTGCAGAGTGATGGAGAAAGGGGACCGTGGCCTTTGACAACTTCTCAGGAATCTCAGTATGGGCCTTATTGGAGGTAACTGGAGGGGGAGTTGACCCCCCAAGGATGTCCTTGTGGGCCAACTACTCCTCCTGTTACCTCCAGCAAGTCCCACACAGCGGGATTGCTAAGATGTGTACATATATATATATATATATATATATATATATATATATATATATATATATATATATATATATATATATATATATATTATATGAAGCAAAACAAGCCATATCCGCACTTCCTCGCTGGCATACAGAGACAACATGAATCTCAAAAGTCAGGCACTGGTAAGTTTATGGTTTACAGAGCTGCAAATCTGATGTGTTTCGGGCGGTTGCCCTTGCTCACACATATATATGGGAGAGGCAGGTCCTCATGGCCAAATATGGAGACATCTTTGAGCAGAATATCATTTATTGGCTTCGTTTTATTGACGATGTTTTTATAATCTGGAAGGGGGACAGCAAGAGCGCACAGGACTTCATTGATCAGATCAATGAGAATGAGTGTAACCTACACTTCACTTCACACATTAATCCAACCACCATTGAATTCTTAGATGTACGCATACAGGCAGAAAATGATAAATTAATAACAAGTGCCTTCAGGAAACCTACGGCAGGGAATGCATTATTGCACGCCACCAGTGCACACCCTAGACACTTAATCGCAAGCATTCCCTTCGGGGAACTCTTACGACTAAAACGTATATGCAGTACACCAGAGAAATATGAGACATGTAAGGCAGAGACAGTGGAACGGTTCAGAAGAAGGGGTTATTATTATTATTATTATTATTATGCGTTCTTATATAGCGCTCGATTACCCGTAGGCATCTCGGCGCTTGCCTTGGGAACCCGTCCTGGCTTTTTCCCTGTGAGATACCCGTACTGGGCATCCCCAAGGTGAAAGCCAGGCATCCCGCCGCGGGGGGGCTGTTGTGGAGATTAAGCAGGCTGTTGCCCAGAGCTGCAGAGTGTGAACTCGTGATTCGAGTAGGCACCGAAACGAGAATTATCGAGTCCCTGGATATTTGGGCTCAAGTCCCTGCCGCGTCGGGAATTGAACCCTGGTCCCGGGTCTGACCTCTGCTTCAGGGTCTGCCTCCTCTAACCAGTGAGCCACACTTCTCCACTGGTTACACAGAAGATGTTCTAACCAAAGCAGTCCTAAAAGCTAACAACAGATCTAGGGAAACATTACTTCCAGTAAGCCATGAAGACAAGAAAATTGACAAAGGGGAGGACAAGGATGCACCTAGACTAATTACAACCTACAGCCTGCAGGAACGTAAGATTAAATCCATTGTAAGCAGGAATTGGCCCATAGTTTTGACTGACAACATCCTGAAGGATAGATTACCAGAAAGACCAACTGTTACCTTCAGGAAATGCAAAACAATGGAGGCACATTTATCCAAACCCGTGGCAGAAGGGGCTTTAGTTAAAACATGGCTACCGGTTAAACAGGCGTTATTTAAGTGTGCAACCTGTCGAGCATGCAAGTTTGGTGTTAGCTCCACAAAATACAGCTCACCCTTTAGAGAACAGGAACAAAAGACCAGGGGTAATTTTGACTGTCGCACAGATTTTGCAGTATACATTCTGACGTGCACCTGTGGGCTCAGATATGTGGGCAGCACCAAGCACCAGGTGCACGTGAGAATACTGCAACACATCAGAGCGATAATTAATTGCGACCCAGCCTATCCGGTCGCTAGGCATTTTAAATCTGTGCATAACAAAGACATTAACTGCCTCAAGTATTTTGTTATTGATCACGTTCCCATACCCAGAAAAGGAGGCAATAGGGAGATACTACTAAGACAGCTTGAAACAAAATATATCTTGAACCTGAATAGTAAATTTCCTAACGATTTAAATAATACGGAAGATTTGCATACGTTTCTTTGAGATTTTCCCTTCAATTTGTAACTGCTAGTGATCCATGTATGTTCTCTTAATTTGTAGAACTTTGAGAAGACAACTAGAGGAAGAAATATCAGGAGAATTGTGTCCACCAACCGGTTGAATATGTCTGCAGGCTTGCAGGGAGTTTCACGGTTATGAACTTAGCTACAGTAGCTGGTGGTTACACACAGGTGTGAACTTCAACATCGGTCACACTGCTTCCACAACATTGCTGAAATCAATCTGTAGAACATTATTTTATTCTTGAATATGTACAGAGCTTCACTGTTATTAGACAACATAATTTTATAATTCACTCATTTTCTTAGGGACAGCACTTAGCACTTTGGTGAAATTAGAACTTAATTGAACTAGCACTTGGGGGACACCTGGGATCAGATGTCGGTCTGCAATATCTTAAAGCCTGGCAACTTTATACATCTCTGTATTAAAAGTCCAATAGGCATTTACAGCGAACTTTCACATAGGTAACTTCATTGAGGCAGCAATTGTACATTTGGACCGTGTTTTTCCAAAAGGATATAAATGATCAAAACATGAATTATTTAACACACGGGCGCAGTTTGCACACTCTTTCCAAGCATTCAGGCTGGAATTTTTACACAATTTAATGCGGTATATCAAATGCACATGTACATAATGATAGAGATATATATTTTTTTATACATAGATAGATATAAATATATGTATATTTTTTCATTGTACAGGAGATGTAATGATGTATATAACTGTAAATAATGTCAATATGTAGAATAATGCAAAGTGCAATAATCACACTATAGAGTTCTTTATGTGTATACTTTTGTATATATATGTTCAAAATTATAACAACGCATTTATGCTGCTATATTGTGCGATCATATATTCGCCACACTTGAAAATCTTGTAAATTGTAAATATAAATCAGAGATGTAATTGAAGGCTGTCAACATTGAAATAGTGCCGTTCTTATCTCTAAACACCAGTATATCTTCACTTTTTATTGTCACGTGGTGTGCAAAATGATGAAAAAAATGTGTATTTAAAGACATCTCGTACGTCATGACTGTTATGTGATCAAGGGTAGTGTTTACCCGAAACGTGTCATGCCTAAAGAAACAGAGAGGTTATAATAAACTGACCTTTGTACCGGAGAACTGCCTGGTGGTCCGTGATTTCTGCATGCCGCGTAGGAGAAGCAGAAAGTTGGAGGAATATATATATATATATATATCTCAAACCAATACCCTTTCAGGCATAGAGTGATGCATAAATTATGCAAAAATGAAGCTGAGAACTCTGGGTAGTTCTCAAGTTTAGTTGGAAAGCAGCTCCTGTATAGAGCACCCTCAACACCAGCAACACTCTATATCTGCTCACCTCAAATGTCTGGGAAAGGGTAAATGTCTTTTTGCCATTTCTACAGCAAAGTCATTAAGCATAGGACTACCACAGTGCTGTCCATGCCGAGCAGTAAAATGACAAAAGCTTTTTACCACTCCTGGCACAGTATTACAGCTTTGAATTGGTAAAATACCAACCAAGCCAACATGAAATAAATAAAAGCAAACCATGAGACATGTTTTGCTCTCACTGGAGCTCTTCAGAGAGGTATAGCTTTGTCCAGACACAAGGGAGCACCCAGTATAAGTAGAAACAATACCCTTTCATGCATAGAGGGATGCATACATTATGCAAAAAAGAAGCCGAGAACTCTGGGTAGTTCCCAAGTTTAGGTGGAAAGCAGCTCCTGTATAGACAACTCCAGCTACACTCTAGGACTGCTCACCTCAAATGTCTGCTTTTCTATCAAAGTTTTTAAGCATAGGATTAGCACAGTGCCATCAATGCCGAGATAGAAAGGGACAAAGTCTTTTGCCATTTCTACAGGAAAGTCTTTAAGCATAGGACTAGAACAGTGCTGTCCATACCAAGCAGTAAAATGACAAAAGCTTTTTACCACTCCAGGCACAGTACTACAGCTTTAAATTGGTAAAACACTAACCAAGACAACCTGCAATGAAAAAAGTAACCCCTGACACGTGTTTCGCTCTCACTGCAGTTCTTCAGAGTGGTATATCTTTGTCCAGATACAAGGTAGCACCCAGTATAAGTCGAAACAATACCCTTTCATGCATAGAGTGATGCATACATTATTCAAAAAGGAAGCAGAGAACTCTGGGTAGTTCTCAAGTTTAGGTAAAAAGCAGCTCCTGTATAGAGCACCCTCAACACCAGCGACACTCTGGATCTGCTCACCTCAAATGTTTGCTTTTCTATCAAAGTTTTTAAGCATAGGATTAGCACAGTGCAATACACGCCGAGATAGAAAGGGACAAAGTCTTTTGCCCTTTCTACAGCAAAGTCTCATGCCTAAAGTGACTATAATCATGCCTTCACCATGCACAGTGTTGCTGTCATTGATGTCAGTGATGTCATCAATAAAACCATAGAGCATTTTATGAGTGATGTATTATGTGAGATAATTAGCAGTGCTTGGTGAGGGCACAAGTGACAATTATTTTAGGGGCATGAGTTACAGTTGCTGGAGAGAACTATAGCTGGTGAATTTCAGTGGCTTTGTTTGTTTTACCTAACTTTATTGTCTCTTTAAACTTTATTTTTTTCAGTGAATTTCTAAGGTTCGTTTGAACCACTAAATATAATTATCACTTCAACCTTTGTTTTTTTAGTGAATTTCAAGTTTCTTTTGTATTGTAAGTTACTATCAATATATTAAATGCAAGGCTGATATATTAAAGAATTTATAATAAAAGATCAAATTAAACGTGGGTCAGTCTTTTAATTTTACACGCTTCAGACTACGTAATGCCGTGATAAACCTAAACAGAAGGGGACTCTGCATCCCCAAGTTGAAGAGTAAAATATCAAGCTCTGTGAAATATTTAAAAATATTAATACATTTACCAGGTGTCACATGCTATAGACCCTAGGAAACAAAGGGTTAATTGTTTTGGAAGTATTTGTTGCGGGATGCTGCAGTCCTCTACAATACCTTAAAAAAACATGCTGGTGGTGGTGCCCCTGCACAGACGAGGGGAACCACAAGCTGTAAATAACGAATTAAAAAATACATATATGTATCCCTCTCACTCACTCTTTAACATGCATATTTCACCTTAGTAGTAGTTTTGCTTTTGCGCTCTAAATGCACTCTTTAGGCCACCAGGCTCACTTAACAACGCATTAAGGCATCATTGGTATCATCAAACACAGCCCCAGAACTCCACACAGAGTAATCGTACTTATGTTCACAGTCAACAGCGCAACTTACCCGACACTGTCATCTCCAGACTGACACCGTCATTCCTTGGCCACTTTGGCTCGTATTTTCGTGGTTAGGATGACAAAATATAATTATAAATCTCTACATTTCAAATGAAAGCTTTAATTTGTTGTGCTTTCTTATATGTTGTCATATATATTTAAAACTTTGCAATACGGGTAGTATTTCAGCTTCATATTCTTATGTGATTTCTTTCTATGAACATAGTTGTCTTTTTATATCCGACTATATGTTAATAGTCTGTCCACTATGTCTTTCTATGTTACTCAGTGCCATTCAGATGTTGCCTTCCTTACAGCAGTAAAGAAACACTCAGGTAAAAGCCAGCAAATGGTAGTAAAATGCCTAATCACAGCAGTTGACACAGTAAGAAGACTACTACTATCACGTATATATTGCACCCATTACTTCACAGTGTGCTATGTGATCAAGGCTGCTTGTCTAGCAGCCGAAACGTGTCATTTGGACCTTGATGCTTGGATAAACAACAATGTACTTGCATATCAGCTTTTAGAGTCTATGCCCTGGTGTTGCGCCGCTGTAGATGTTAATGCTTTGGGATTTCGCTGGAATATATTTATATATATATATATATATATATATATATATATATATATATATATATATATGACAACCAAGTCCTTGAAAAGCACGAAGAAGGGCAAAAACTCCACCCAGTGCTTAAAACAGGAACGGACCGCAACAAAAGGTAAATTACTAAAGTGCAATTTTATTTTCCTCCAACATGACGCGTTTCAACCAGGTTGCCCCGGCCTTGATCACATGACATGCTTAGAGAGCCCACGCCCTTAAATACCACATGGCTCCATTGAAATCACTCCCAAATAATTCATAGAAATAGAAAACAGACTGTTATAAATAAAGTGCAAGTAAAATAATACACAATATTAAATACTATTTGCGCTCTTAAGTACAATGTACAATCCAGGGCTAGTGCCCATATTAACAATAATAGCAGCAAATATCTTTCTCATACTTCTAAATTTTTTCTGAATTTTTTCAGGGGAGAAAAAGGGCCAAAATTAAGGTACACCCAAGTGTGATGACTAAGTATAGAAAATAATTCAAATACTTGTCAAAATTTCAAATTAAAATCAATTATGCGGATGCGAACATACAGCAAAGCAGCAAAACACGATGTCAAAGCGTTATTAAGCAATTTTTGGAAAGTATATGAGCAATTCTCGAATAACATTTTCAGAATCTGAGATGCAACCACCCAATGTAAATGTAATGTAATGTAAATGTGTTGGACTTGTAAAGCGCACAGCTGCCCGTAAGCGTCCCGGCGCTGGAGACCGCTGGGAAACCCGTCCTGGCTTTCCCTGTGAGATGGTCCCTTCTGGGCATCTCCAAGGTGAAACCAGGCATCCCCGGCGTCTGTGGGGGGCCGTTGTAGAGATGAGGCAAGCTTAATGCCCAGAGTTGCCGAGTGTGATCCCTGGTTAGAGTAGGCACCGAGGCGAGAATTGTCGAGTCCGCTGACCCTGGTCCACAACCCTGCTGCGTCGGGAATTGAACCCTGGTCGCGGGCCGTTCTCTGCTTCTGGTTCTGCCGCCTCTAACCAGTGAGCCACACCACTACTATATATGAGAGAAAAATACAGGTCACAATAATTAGGTTTATAATTGGAGAAATTTTTACATCCATGCCAGAGAAAAATACTAGTAAAACTAAAACCTAGTTAAACTAATAAAAAACTCTACAATGTTAGATGAAATTCATAAAACCAATTAATTACAATCATTACCTCATCATGATACCTAAAATTTCATAATTAATATATATACACATACTCAGATATTAAAAACACCAAAATTCATCAATTCTGCAACGGAAACATGGACAAATATAGAATATCATCATAACAGCAAAAAACCTATTCTAGTCGATATTGAAATAACAAATTATGTATAGCAGTTTAAAGAAAATTTACCAAATCCTCCCCAGTATTAAGAACATTCGGCATTTTAGTATTCAAACTTATAATGTTTTGACTTTCAAGCTGACGCAGTTTCCTCTCCCGATTCCCTCCCCTAATGGATTTGGGAACGGAGTCAATCACATAATATTTCAGATCTTGGAGATTATTTTGATGCACTAGTTTAAAATGTCGGGCAACCGGATAAGCAGGATCCGAATTAATGATTGCCCGCAAGTGCTGCAAAATACGATTGAATACAGGGAGTTTGGTACTTCCAACATAGGAAAGCTGGCAATTGCATTCAAGAATATAAACTGCAAAGTCAGTTTTGCATGTAAAATAGCCTGTAATTTGATTAGCCATGTTAAAAAAAGGATCCACAAAAGTCTGTTAATTCCAAACTTGCATGCACGGCATGAACTATATTTGAAAAAGCCTTTCTTGTTTGTTAGCCAATTTACAGGGCTAACTGTCTCAGGGCTTGTTCTAACCAATGCATCCCTCATAGAGGGTGCTCTTCTAAAAGTAATTGTTGGTTGTGCTGCAAGTTCGGAAGCTAATGTCAAATCCGTTTTTAAAATAGGCCAATGCTTACTGACAATTTTTCTTATCTCTTTATCTTGGCTGCTGAACATAGTAATGAGTCCCACCACAGGTTTAATTGGAACAACTAGATGTGAAGTTGTATCATCTATATTGAGCGCATCGTCCTATACTACCTCTTTCCTCATTTTAGCCAGTGCAATTTGTAAATCTTTAGGGTCATACCCCCTGGCAAGAAACCTGTCCATAGACTCAGTGAGACAAGTGTCCAAGATACCTAGATCACGCGACAGGCGATTAACCCCACTGGCGTGGTATTCTAACCCCCGAGCCTGGATGAGATCAGTAATGTCAATCCCGGGGTCAGACTAGCTAACTTGAGTAGAGTGCCCGCCAGAGCGCGTTTCAATAACCACCTGTACAAGCAACATACACCTGTAGTAGCATTACTTGACACACGCTGTAACAGTGTTTTCAACGCTGACCCCAGCCAGGGCGCACATCTCCTCAAGCACTACGGCTACCAGACCTCCCCTAGTCATTACCCTGCCAGCTTGGTGTTCTTTACTAGTAGGAATCAGCTTCTACTACACCCCCAACTAGACCCCTCGCTATGACCCACGCTTGGTTCTGACTGCCTTGTTTCAGACATTAACTAGCCCTATTTTGAGGGACATATGGGGCACCCACTTACCACTCTACCATATGAATGGCTCCCCCTGTGTCATTGTTCCTCATTAACTTCCCTTTCCCAGCCGGAATACATTGGCTTCAGGCCTGATGCCAGATCCGCCGGGTACTGTTGACACCCCTCAATCCTAACCCCTAGGTGAGTGTTATTCACATCATCTTCAAACGATTGTGATGTTTTTACTGTTCTTTATGGTTCAATTGCTGCATTTTGTGTTTTTAACTTGATTTTAATCACATACTAGTCACCTCCTCACTAGTATGTCACCTTAGCACGGTGTGTTCACAACCACGCACAGTGTTCACAACCACGCACAGTGTTGTCACGGTCACGAGAGTACCATTTGTTGTTTCTTACCTAAATACTCTATTTTGTCTCCCACTACTCTAGGTAGGAACAGTGTCAGACAGGTAGTACAACAGATGTGTCTTGTTTGAACTGATACTTTTGATTAGATCATGTTTTAGTAGATTGTAGGTTTCTTTATATATAGGTCCTGAAGAATCGCAGTTAATAAACAAGATGCGAGAAACATGTTGACCACATTTTTTGCACCTTTAGCCTTGATTCACACTGGGAAACTTGTGTTCCCATGAATACCGGCTATCCTTGATTTTACTAGTGGCAGGGGACCACCAGAATAAAATTGTCTCCGGTACCCTGAGCTACTTTTTACTTTCACCCGCACCTTCTA
Source organism: Lissotriton helveticus (assembly GCF_964261635.1). Taxonomy (NCBI): domain Eukaryota; kingdom Metazoa; phylum Chordata; class Amphibia; order Caudata; family Salamandridae; genus Lissotriton; species Lissotriton helveticus. The sequence continues at coordinate 1,308,666,332 of NC_136061.1, forward strand.
CTTATTACTGGCCCCTCACCCGCACTTCACCATAAGGCAGTTGGATAGAAGATCTCCGACAAAGAGCCCCTCCTAGAGGTGAGCCCGTTGGGCATTGCACCGCCTGCCCGACGAGGAGCAACGCCGATGATGAAGCATGACACTCGCAAGGGTGTGTGAGGCAACTAAATCCAACACATTGGATACCCAGGGGTGTTGGTCCACTTGAGCACAGACCCCTCCCTCGTGACCGTCACTTCCCTCCCCTTCCCTCCATCTACATCACTAGTTCTCTCCCTCCCTCACTTCTTCTAGGAACAGCCCAGTCACCTCCTTGTTGTCTCCACAAGTGTCCAAATCACCTTTTCTGCTGCAGATTCTCTGAATATTTAAAAACTTTTAATAAGGTGCTTAGGATGGGCACTGCTGGCAGGGGTATGGAATTTCCAGATGTGATCTTCCTGTGCAGTTTAGTGCAAATTTTATTATCTTCCACAAAGATTTCAACATCTAGAAATTCAACCTTTATGTTACTACTTCGGCCCGTGACCTGGAGATTTAATGTGTTCACATTGATCTTATTAACAAACTCCAAAGCAGATTCTTTGGAGCCCTTCCATATAACACACACATCATCGATGAATCTCCACCATCGAATGACGTGATCAGAGACTTCATTTTTAAATTTCCGGGCAAGGGTGTGCTTCTCCCACCAGCCAACGTGCAAGCACGCATAACTAGGGGAGAAGCACGCCCCAATTGCAATATATATATATGTATATATTACCTACTGGCGGTCGCCAGTAGGTATATATAGTTAGGATTTTTTCTCTATGGGATTTTTGAAAATTCTATGTCTAATAACTTTGGCGTTTGTGGACGGAATTGGCTGAAATTTTCAGGAAAATTGCACATTTTGTTTCTGAGCAGCCCCTGAAAATTGGGGGGGGGTTCGTCCAGGGGGGGTCGAGAAAAAAGGGGGGTCCCAAAACGTGTTTTTAACATTGAGTTTTCCATAGGGCGGTTGGCCTCACTTTTAGCCCGAACGGCTGAATGGATTTGCACGAAACTTGGCAAAATTGTAGGGACTGGTAGCCCGATGTGCCTTTTGTAGGTCTCAATATATGTGCTCCAGTGGATTTTGAGAAATTAACATTTAAAAAAAGATATATATCTGTAACAGCGGACCGGGCAGCGCTCCGGTTCGCGTACTTTTCGCTCAACGGAGCTTTGTGAAGCGAAGCTGATTGGTTCTCCGGCGTCTGTAAACATTCCAAACAGTCCGTAGCGGCCGCCATCTTGTCTCTCGGTAGGATCGAGAGACAAGAGGAGGCCAAAGCGAAGGGGCAAATGACCATAAGGGGGCATAGTAGATTCTCGCTGACCCCCTAGGTTTGATGTGGAGGTTTCAAAAGGGCCCAGCGGGGCAAAAAAAAAAAAAATTATAATAATCGAACGGCTGAATGGATTTGCACGAAACTTGGCAAAATTGTAGGGACTGGTAGCCCGATGTTCCTTTGCTAGGTCTCAATATATGTGCTCCAGTGGATTTTGAGAAATTAACATTCAAAAAAAGATATATATCTGTAACAGCGTTCCGCTTCGCGTACTTTTCGCGTTACGGAGGTTTGCGAAGCTGATTGGTTCTTCGGCGTCTGTAAACATTCCAAACAGTCCGTAGCGGCCACCATCTTGTCTCTCGGTAGGATCGAAAGACAAGAGGAGGCCAAAGCGAAGGGGCAAATGACCATAAGGGGGCATAGTAGATCGTCCCTGACCCCCTAGGTCTGATGTGGAGGCTTTAAAAGGGTCTCGCAGGGCAAAAAAAATATATACCGTTTTTTTAGGTTTTTTGCGTGGAGTGTGCCCGGTTTGCGAACCGGGAAGCGTTCTGGGGAGCGTACTTTCTTGAAAATTAGTGAAAAAAGTTAGAGTAAAATAATAATTGTGAGTGATCAGATGTAGGGTAGCTCTGAGAAGAGCTTTTGGGTTTATGGTACATTTAGGTACTTATAAGTAGGTACCAATGCACAGTCTTAAATTCAGAGTGAAAATTCTGTTGCCCTCATCTGAGAAGTGAACTCCATCTCCTCTGTAGATATCTTGCATGTAGTAACGCAAGTTATTGTTGTACAGGGAGCCCATTCCATGGTCTCTCATGTAAGCTGAAACAGATTTGTTTACATGCTGCCTCGATTTCTCAATTTGTGGACAAAATTGGTTCGACCACCTCCATTTTTGTCTTTGGCATATATTTGAATATACCAAGGCAGTCTGAGGAAAAAGTGCCATCAATTGCTCAAAGGTGTCCTTTAAAAGCATTTCCAGACCTACCCCAGTCAAAGTGCCCAAATCATTACCTCCACAGTGCACAATTAATAGGTCAGGTTTTGGCAAATGCATAAAGGTTTTCACCAATGGTATCAATTGGTGACATTTTAATCCTCTGTGGCCAAACCACTTAATTTCCACATCTTGTAAATTGAGGTTAGGTAAATTCCTGTTTTCAGCGTACCTCTGAGCCCAATAGATGTAACTATGTCCAACAATCCAGACAGAAAACATGGCGAGAGAAGGTTCTCCTGCAGTCAGATGAAGTGTGGCAATGAAATGGCAGTTGAAAAAATGAGAGTGTAAAATGAAAAAAACTGAGGAGTTTCTGTGTTAATGAAGCAGTAAGAGTGATTGGTGGATTTTGATTGCTGAAAACAGAAAGTTAGGGTGCATGGATGAGTTCGTTGAAAGATGTATTTTGAGTGGCGAAGAAAAAATCATTAAATGAAAGATTGCACTGGATATGCAGGTGCACTGAGAGTTCAGAGTTCAATTGCAACTTTGTTGTGTGAACTTGGAAACACCAGAGGTCTTGCAAGAGGTGGTTGCTATGCAGAAAAAGCAGAGAGGGGGCAGAGGGGGGAAGGGTTTTGCTTTGAAAAAAAGTGAGGGAAGAGTTTTGATTGGGTGACATGAGAGATATGTGTGAGGAATTACAGCATTTCTGTGCTTTTGATAGCTGCAGACTCTGGAGTGCATACCTTTTGCTCTGCTGAAGACAAATTGGTGTGTTTCTGAGACTGTTTTCAAACTCAAAGTATTTGCTAAGGTGAGAAAAGATTTCTTTAATTTAGATAGAAAATAGTGTGCTTTAAGGAGAAAATTATGAAGAAAGTTGTGTTTTTCAAATGTTGCTTTGTCTCAAGTGTTTTACAAATAGATTTTGTTTCTTTGAGAAATTGTAATTGGAGAAAATGTGAAGTATTAGTACTGACAGGGTTTTTATGTGCATAGGAGCTGTGGAGTGTTTTCAAATTATGACTTGTAAATCGTTTTTGAGAAAAAGCAATGGTTTTAATATTGATGAGAAGGACATAATGGTGTCTGCTTCTTTATAAGGTAATTGAGAGTCTCTGATGTTATTTTTCCCATTTCAATGTAAGAAGTTTGTCTGTGGAGCAAATTGCTTGTAAATATGCTCCCACCTGTGCATGGCAAATTTAGATTTTGAATGTTTGCGTTACATAGGCATGTTAAAGGCGACTGAAACATGCTGCAAAGGCATTCAAAAAACGCTTTTATGTGTCTTAAGGACATTTTAAGTCATTTCCCCATGTGCAGTGTTTTCAAATTATGAGTTGAAAATCGTTTTTGAGGTAAAGGAATGTTTTCAAAATTTATGTGCGCCATATGCCCCCAAATTTCTTTTTCAGGGGTGCAGCAGGGTGTTCTTGAGACACTCCTGCACCCTCGGAAAAATTCGTAATTTGCGATGAGGTAATTGCTAATTGCAAATTGCACCTTCATTCCTATGGGCCTCCTGCTGCATGGAAATGAATGGGTAATTTGTAATTAGCAAATAGCTCATCGCAAACTAGGAATGGTAAAGAATCGCTATTTATTCCTTAAAGTTCGCTATTTAGGAAATGCAAAAAACTTTGATGATACATATGGCGGTTCATCTCTAACAAGATAAGAAGCATAGGGATAGATTTATGATGACTGGTGCATCACCAGGGATGTGTTAGTCATTCTGTGCCGCTGTTCCGTCACCTATGGTGTGCTGCATTTACAATGCGGCGCATCATGGGGCAAAAACAGCACAGATGCGTGACGTATCTGTGCCGTAAAGGTGGCGCATTGCTGGAGTTGTATCGCAAGTGTGATGAAGCTCCAGCAAGGCTCAGGGGTGCCCCTGTCGCAGGGTTTCTGTTCTCACACAGAACTGTGGACAGAGGATTGGAACCTCGGCGAATAAGGGTGCCCCAAAACTCACCTTAGTAATCAAAAACCCCTTAGCAAGCTAGGTACAGTGTCACATTGGATATAACAAACTCTCAATGTTTAGACAATCCAGAATATGAACTTATAGTACCTCAGGATACGTGGAACTCATGAACAGTCGGTCGTTATATATTTCTTAGAAACCAGAACATGGAGTTAAGAAGAACACATGTGTATTTGAAATGTTTATTTACTAATGCCGTCTTCTCAGGCGTAGTATCTTAGATAATACAAGTACACATATTATCAGTAGCAAAATTACCAGCATAGTTACTAGTACATAAAAAGCGAATGGTGACAGTATGTTAACATGCTGTAAATGAATAAGAGTTAGCAACACTTATAAGCAGCCGCGGGCCGTGGAGGGAGTTACGGTGGGGCAGGGAGGCGGGGAGGGGGAGGGGCAGGGTGGAGAGGGCTCCACCCTGCCCCTCCCCCTCCCCGCCTCCCTGCCCCACCGTAACTCCCTCCACGGCCCGCGGCTGCTTATATCTCACCCTCCCTAATACACATATTATATTATTTGCTAAGAAGGTCTCTTTGTGTTGGTTTAGGGCGTGCCCATACTTTAGTGTCTTAGATTTGAAGGAATCACATCAGCATACACCAGCTCTCTCTTCATGTGAACCGCATCAAGTGTTGTGTATGTGTGTTCGGCAAAGCAATATAAAACCCGCCTCATGCCCAGAATTGGCAGAAGCTGCACTTATGTTATGAGTATGAAGTCGTGGAGATCAGACCTCATAACAATTCTGTATCGTGTTGTTCTTGAAACTTCAGCACTCGCTGTACAGATATAGTTTAACAAGTAAAGCAGATAGTAGAGAAATAACATATTATTCTCATGTAAATCACGATGAACTATTAGGTTGAAAGCTAAAGCAACAACTAAGTGTCGTGTGCAGAAGTTGCAAAAAAGGAAAAATGGCGTTTAAACCGGTAATGAGTCCATGCTAACTTAACACGGTGTAAAGATATATAGGATCTACATGACACCTCCCCATGATCCGGAAACGAACTGAATAAGATAATAGAAGTGCCATCTCATGAGAGCAGATTGCAACTTTATATGTGGACGGTCCGCAAGGTAAAACATTAAAAACTAGGAAAATTTAATGCTAAAGAAAAATAAAACAGCCAACTACTTTATCGAGGCTTAAGCCAATAGGCAAGCTAAATAATAAAAACTTGACAAATAAGTCAATGAATTGTCAATGAAATGCTAGTACTCAGCATATCAAACATGAAAAAGGTCTATGACATAACTGTGTATGCAAAATAAGCTGCAACAGCCTCTAATAGGAAGTCACCGTCTTCATCCGAAAAGAGTTCAGCCATCCAATTTAAAAGCTACTATAAACATTTATTTTATAAATTTATAATAAATAAAAAGTAAATATGTAAACCGTTTAATTTAAAAATAAAGACACCTTCAAAAACAGGTTATGTGTAGTGTCTTCAATAAAATATTAAAATATGGTCATAAAATTAGATCAGATTCATATATAAAACAGGACAGGTAAAATGAATATAAATTCCATTTCTTTTCTGCTATTTCTGTATTCTAAATTTGCCATGTACAAAAAATTCTTCTATGTAAAAATGTTAAGTAGTGTGTTAAGTTTTTGATGACTGTTATTAATTTACTGTTGGGTAATAGTGGTTAATAACATTTTTTATTATATTTTACCACAGATTCAACTGCAGATTATTTCAAGATTTTAGGATGCCAAGCAAAGAAAGAGTGAGAAAGGCTGCAAAACGTCAAAGACAGCAGGTGAATGAAAAAAAGCAGCAGTCCTCTAACAAAAAGATTTGTCAAGTCACCAAGAAAGCACCGGGTAAGAGTACAAAAACATTCATAAGAAATATCTCTAGTAAAAAAAATATTACTACAGAAAATGTTTCGGTCCAGAAAAGGAGAAGCAATTCAAACGGTAAGGAAAGGCCAATGAGAAATGTTACTGCTAGAGTAAGAGATAACTCTATGCATGAAAGTAGAAGGAAACAACAGTTTAGACGAATGTTCCGCAACAGGATAATTGGCAATTTGTTAAAAAATATTAAGAAAGGTCAACAGAAAGTGGTTTTTTATAAGAGAAAAAAAATAGTTGAGAAAGTTATTGATCAGGCATTTGAAATTAAACGTAAGTTATTTATTTTGACAATCAATAGAATTAGGAAGCTAAACAAGGCAATTTATGATTTCAAAAGAAATAGTAGATGGAAGAGAATAGTTAATCGTAGTAATTTTTGTGAAGTTTTTTCTGGAGAATGGATGCATAGTTCAAGCTCTGAGGCATTTTTTAATGAGGAGAGTTATTTCCAGGATAATGATTTGGTGCATGCAGTTGACACCAGTGGTCGAGGTTATGAAGTGAAAGATGGTTATCCAGTTGAAAAAGAAAAACTTGTGACAACAGAGATAGAAGAGGTGTTAGGTAATGAGGTTTTAGGGAGACGTCCTAAGGGTCCTGTGTACACCTGGAAGTGTAGTAGTATTTGCAGTGTACGACAGGATTCCATCAATTTGCTTTGTGATTTTATACGGTCATTTAATAAGAAAAGTTTGAAGCAGAAAATGAAGTTGTTGCAAGTATTAGATCCTTGCAGAGTGAGAGAAGTGAAAGGTTTGCATGGTCATTCACTGGCTTGTCTTTCCAGGAGAGTATGCCAGAGTGTTTTTCATCATTTCAGGATGCTAGCAGTGCATCATAATAAAGTGAGGAAATTAGTTAGAATGTTGTATTATGCTAAGAGTCCAGCAATTATGCTTAAACAATTATGCGCTGCTCTTTTGCATGGTTCTGAAATAGATGTGAAGAATATATGTGAAGAAATTGAGTTTTGTTACTTTGGAAGTAAAGAGGAGAATGTTGAAATTGACCAAGAAGAAGAGAGTAATGTGGAAGATAGTGTACAGGTTTCCAGTACAGATAATTTCCAGAGGGAAATTGCGACGTTTGAGGTGAAATCAAGTGAGAGGCCAAATTTCACTTGTGTGTGTTGTCGACGCACTTATTATAAGAATCAGACTAAGTTAGTGGATTTATATGCAAAAAGTGAAAGGGAAAATAATAGTGAATGGAAGGATTTTACAACATACTTGATGGTAGAAAATTGTTTTGATTTGGGATTGGATCAACGTGTGTGTACTTATTGTTGTAACAAATTAAATCAAAACCAGATGCCTGCTAGAGCAGTTCATAATAATCTGGAATTGGTTGAGATTCCTTCTGAATTGAAGGATTTAAATACTTATGAATCTATTTTGATTCAAAGTATCCATCCCTTTCAGGCTATTGTAAGAATGGAGCCAAAGACAGGGAAATTGCCTCCATCAGATTTACAGAGAGGATTAAAGGGAAGAGTTGTTTATTTGCCTCTAGATTTGAAGAAAAACATTAACACAATTGGAGTAGAAAAAGTGGAAGAGGAACCTCTTGTTATCTTAGTTAATGGGGTTCCGACAAAGAATAAGAAAATATGGCAAGATTTAGTAGATGTTAGGAAAGTCAAAAGGGCAACATTGTATTTGAAAAAATATAATAAATACTATAAAAATGTATATGTTGCAGAAGAGGAAGTAAGTGAGGAAGAGGATAGCGATGTGTGTGCTGGTCAAATTGAGAAAGTAGAACCCTGTACTAGTGAAGAAATATATGAACATTATAGTGTTCATCCTTTGCATTCCAAGGAAGTCATGGGGAATGCTATTGAGTTGTTTCAAATGAAACAAGCGAAAGGGAGTCCCATTAGTGTTTGGGAGGAAAGTTTGGAAGCTCGGTGTTTCCCACAGCTTTTTCCAACAGGTCAGGGAGGAAGATATGATAAGCGACCTCATCAAATTCCTGCTTCTGAATACCGGACTTTGCGATTGTATGCAGGAGATCCTAGGTTTCAACAATGCATTCCTTATTTGTTTCATCTCCTGTTTGAAAGCGATCTGTCTGGACTGTCATATGCAGTGAACCACATCTTGAAAAGTGGTATACACATGCAAAACATCTCGGCAAGTGACTTTATGGATAAAGTCAATGTCCAAGACAGTATTTTGGATTCTCACCTGATTAATCTCATGGCGTGTCAGCGTGGTACTAATGAGTACTGGTACCGTCGTCATGGTGATTTAAAATGTATGCTGAGGAACTTAGGAACTCCCACATGGTTCCTCACTTTGAGCTGTGCTGAGTATGGCTGGGAAGACTTACTTGAATTTCTACGAGAGGCAAATGCTAACGTAGAAAACATCGAATTCAAGACACCCGGAGAACTGTGCTCTTTGGATCCAGTCAATGTATGTAGGTACTTCAATAATAGATTTGAAGTTATGATGTCTTTCATCATGAATAAGAAGAATCCACCTCTTGGAGAGGTGTTGGATTTCTTCTGGAGGAAGGAGTACCAAGCAAGAGGTGCTCCTCATATACATATGTTGCTGTGGATCAAGGATGCACCTAAATTTGGAACGGATGCAGAAGACTCAGTGATGAGTTTCATAGAACAGTATTCTACGTGTGCTGTTCCAAACGCAAAGGAGAAAAAAAGCCTAAGAGAAAAAGTTCTACGTTTCCAAAGCCATCGATGTGGAAAGTACTGTCGTCGTAAATTCCGGAACAAAGACAAGTTCTACACCAAATGTCGTTTCGGCTTTCCACGACCGGTGATTTCTAAAGGAAGAGTGAACAGTTTGATGTCTTCGCTGCGACATAATGTGATGAAGAAATCACCTAAAAACACATACAATTTGAAGAGGAACGAAGAGTCTAAGTACATCAACGACTACAACCCGGTGATTTTGTCCATGTGGAATGCTAACATGGATATACAATTTGTGGCTGATAACTGTATGGCTGTGGCTCGGTATGTGACATCTTACATCACCAAAAAAGAGAAGACAGAATTGAAGGATATGTGGGAGGACATTTCCCATGAAAAGAGCCTCAGCAAGAAGTTGTACAGTTTCAGTCTGAAGATGTTGTCGCATCGAGAAATCGGAGCTTACGAATGTTCTGACCGGTTGTCTTCAACAAGTCTCTATTACCATGCAAATTGATCATGGATTAAGTCATGACAAGAAAGAGTGCTCATGTACGTCGTTGAAGCCTGTCCGACTGTACGTGAGTGGAGAAGCGGGAACTGGAAAAAGTTTCCTTATTAAAGCAATTTCATGTTATTTGCAGGAAAGGACAGAGTCATCGCTGTCTTGTGTTGTCACCGCTCCAACTGGACTGGCAGCACATAACATTAAAGGGATTACTTTACATCGTTTACTGATGCTGCGAGTGGAGCATGACAACAAATTAGAATATCACAAGCTATCTGGAGATGCTTGTTTTGAAGTTTCAAGAGTCTTGAGGAAAATGAAACTTCTTATCATTGACGAAGTAAGCATGGTTTCCAATGTCATGCTTGCCTTTGTGCATTTGAGAATGCAAGAAGTTCTCAAAACAGAGTATGATGTGTTATTTGGTGGCAAACACATCATTGTTTTCGGAGATCTTCTGCAGCTGACACCAGTGAAAGGGCAACCTGTGTTCAAAATGCTCACGCATGAAGATACCAGGAAGTGCTTAGGGAGCATTGGCAACGTCAATATATGGTTAAACTTCAATTATGCTGAACTGCATGAAAATATGCGTCAGGCAAAGGATGAAGTTTACAAGACTATTCTACAAGATGTTAGAATTGGAAAAGTGACCGAGCATGGGAAAGAAGCTTTACATGCACGATTACTGACAAATGTATATCCAGACGAAGATGTTGTGCCTGAGAATATTTTTCAGAAAGTTACTGAGAAAAAATCTGGAATATGTTTGATGCCAACTCTTGCAGAATGTGCCAAATTCAATAACAAAATGTTGCATTTAGAAAAGCAAGAGATTGTGAAACTGGAAGCTATTGACAGAGTAGAGCATATGGGATCAACAATTATTTTGTCTGAGAATCTGAAAACAAAATTGGATTCATTAGAGAAGAGTATATCTAAAACTGCGGGTTTTGAAAAGACTCTGAATGTGTGCTTGAACTGCCGTATAATTTTAAGAAGGAGTTTACATGTTGAAAGAGGTCTGGTAAATGGATCAATGGGTAATGTTGTTGATTTTGTGAAATACAGAAATAGAGATGGAATTGAATTTTTAAAAATTAAATTTGATGGCATTGAGGAAGTACAGCTAATTGGTCGTTGTTCTGCTAGATTTTTGCTTGTAAAAGACTTATATGTTCGTCGTAAGCAGTTTCCTGTTTGCTTGGCATATGCGGTGACAATCCATAAATCGCAAGGTTTAAGTGTAGACTGTGCATTGGTGAATATTGGCAGTTCTGTGTTCAAGGAGGGTATGGCATATGTGGCATTGTCACGAGTTAGAACTTTATCGGGATTGTACTTGATTGAGTGTGATGTCACAAACATTTGTGCGGATCTAGATTGTGTTAAGGAATACAATAGGTTAAGAAGAGAGTATGCGCCACATTTGCCTCAGTATCCTTTGTTTGAGAAACGTGTGGTAGGCCGGAAACGAAGAAATGTGACCAATACTGGGGAGGTTGTAGCAAAAAGACGAAAAGTTGATGAACCTGAAATTATAAGCAGAAACAAAAAGGATTCTGTTGAAGATGTTGTTGGTTTTCAATTTGAAAACAGTTCTGGTGTCAACTGCTATGCTAATGTAGTGGTTAATGTTTTGTTTTCTCTAGAAAATGTAAAAGAAGAGATTGTGGTCAATTCTGATCAAAGATTTTGCAGTTTGTTAAATTCTGTGTTAGAGAAATGTAGCACTGATAGAACAAACATAGAAAGTGTGTCTGAAATTCGAAATCTGTTAGACAGATGTTCAGGCCAAACACAATTCTCTCAAAATAGTCAGCAAGATTGTCAGGAGTTTTTAATGTATATGCTTGATGTATTGCATGATGAAGGTGTAGATGTAGATCACCTGTTTGGCCTTTCTTATCAATGGCAGCATGACTGCGAGAACTGTAGGGTATCAAGTACTACTAGTGTAGACTCAGAAAGATTTATATATTTAACTTTGCCAGACAGTAAATCAGTCTCTTTTAATAAGCTAGTAAAAGCAGCTGATCACAACATGGAGTGTAGCCAATGTAAATCTGAAATGATGTCCACATTATTTATACGAACATATGGCCAGTATGTCATTTTAATGTTCCAACGATGTAGGCCTGATGGAACAAAATTGACAACTTTAATTAAAAATGTTGTGGCTTCACAGTTGTCAATATCAGGAAGGACTTTTGTAACTGTAGCAATTATATATCATGATGGTCCTTCAATAACATCAGGACATTATACAGCTTATTTAAAGTGTAGAAATGGCTGGTCATTCTGCAATGATTCTGTTTTAATTTTCAAAAAAAAATTGCCGTATGACCTTAAAAACTCTTACCTGGTGTTTTTAAAACCAAAATTTTAGGGAAAGAATCTCGGGATGTGCTCTGAGGAATTTCAAGAAGTTCTAATGGCTCCTACACGATTTGGCCTTGAGGATAAGTGTAGTATAGAGACACAACTTCTTATCATAACACTGGACGTCATGGAGAAATACGTGCACTTTGAATGAGTTCAGAAAAACTGTTTCTTTTTATAAGCTAATTGAAGCAGCCAATCAAAACATGGAGTAGAGGGAATGTAAGTCTGCAATGCTGTCTACTGTTTTACATTGCTTTGTGATTAAAAGTGATGTAGAGAATTAAATAATTGTACTAGTCATAAAGGTAGTGTAAGTCTGCTTCATAGTAAGCAGTATCAGTGTGATAGGAAATGTAGAACATGATTGAGCAAGAAGGGGAAGATATTACTAGTCCAGGATTGTGAAAATGATCTTCAACATTTTAATTGTGAAAGTTGCGGAAATACAACATGACGGGATTGGTTTAAAAGAATTCTAAGAGTTATAAATGGCTCAGACACGATTTGGCCTTGTTTCGGAAACGTGTGGTAGAGAGCGAGAAGTCATTTATTGTATGTAACATGTTTTTGAAAACGATGGAGGTTTTCTTTCAGAAAGTGGCGGGTTGAAAGTAATAACAGCACAACAGAGTGTAAGCTGTTCATAGGACATCCTTGGCCGTCATGGAAAGTAAGTTAACTTTAAGGAGTTCTGAATTCTGATTTGTTATGTTGTATGGGTTTTTTAAACACAATCATTTTGATTGTGTTTTTTTTCCCCGCTGTTATATGATGAATACCTTCAAGTCACTGTTTTAGTGAAATTTGATACATTCTGAGAACAGCAAAAATAAACCATTTAACATGTATAATTAATTCTGTTCTGTTTGCATTTATGATGTACATGTAGAACTGTGTAGGAGGCATGGAGAAGGTGAGGCTTCTGTAAGTGTCAAAGTTGTTGCATACAGTGCTTATATTGTACGTAGTCTTTTATATTTCATTACTTTCACTGTTTCTGACTGATCTAAAAAATTTTTTTTAAAAAGAACAGTAAGTATAAGGGAAGGAAACAGACAGTTATGTTAAAAGAAACACAGCTATAGGGAATAAACTAGGGATACTGTTACCCGCAATCCTCTGCTGATGATGTCATTGAGCATGTCATGAATGATGTAATATGTGACATCATCAGCAGTGGATTACGGGTAATAGTATCTCTAGTTTACTCCCCTATAGCTGTCTTTCTTTTAACATAACTGTCTGTTTCCTTCCCTTATACTTACTGTTCTTTTTAAAAAAAAAAAATTTTGGGTTCGCTTCCGGTTCGCGTACCGGGGAGCGAACTGGGAAGCGAACTAAGAGAAATAGAGGTTGGCACAGTTCCAAATATTGTACCAATTTTTTAATAACGGGGAGGTAGTTCTGAAAAGAACTTTTTTTTTTATTGTTTTTGTTGTTTTATATTTTTTTTATTATTTTTCTGAACATTTTTTTACTTTTTTTGAATTTTTCTGAAGTTTTATATATTTTTTTGGTTTTTTTCGGAGGGGGCAACGAAAACAATTCATTGTAAAGGGCTCAACAGGAGCAACAAAACAAAAAAAAAGAATGTATTATTTGGGGCGTTTCGTACAAACTTGCATATGATAGTCAATAGCTCTGTTGATCAGAGTGATGCTTCTTTCTCCGTAGCAAATGAATCCACTGCAATGTACGCAGACTTGTTTTACTTCACGAAATCTTGTTTGTATATTTGGCACCATCTCCCTGCCCTCTGGTCCAGTTACTTCCGGTACAACAGATCTTCTGGCCATAATAGGGAGATTATCTAGGTCGTTACGAAACTGTGCAGCACTGTAGTTGTTAGGATGCCACCTAGTCATATGGCGATGCATTGTGTAGTTTCCGAAACTGTATTTTTTGTCGGTCCCTCTGGACAGTCTATCTTGACATATAAGGCAAGTTACGTATCTTGCATTTACTTTTTTCTGACCTTTGGGAATTTAAAAAAATTGCCAAATGAAGTTTTCTTTCCGGTGAGACGTCCTGGGCTCCTCAGGCAAAAAGTGCCTCTCTTCGTGCTCGTCGTCCTGTTCCTCTTCTTCCTCTTCTTGCTGAATTATAACTTGAGCAGGTGGTCCACTCTTCCTTGGATGTGGTGGAGGTGGTGGGGAAGCACCAGCTGAAGCTACTAAAGAAGCCATTGCTCACTGGTAACAAAGGGTCTTTCTCTCACAATGATGAAAGTCAGAGTGAGGAAAGAAGGAGGGATTTTCATCATTTGGGAAAAACAATAGTTCTCAACCAATGAAAAGTGTTCATTTTATATTATATGACCTAGTCTTACATCATTAGGAAACCAAAAGTGAAATGAACCAATGAAAAGTGTTATTACCAAGTCACATGACCTGCTGTGTTTACGTTACGCGCTTTGCAGGGCCTCCCGGTTTGCTTCCAGAAACCTGTGCTTTGCGACTCGGTAAGCGTACCAGTTCGCTAACGTAGCACGTCATATGACGTATCACGCGACAACGCGAAACGTCATGCGGACGGGAGGCGTGATGATGTTGTTTTCTAACGCGGCAGTTGCGGTAAAGAAACGTTTACCGGCTCGCGGTCTATTTCGCGGCATCAAGGTCAGCTAACGGGAAGCTTCCCGATTCGCGAAGCGGGAACGAAGAAAAAAAAATATTTAAAAAAAAGTTATTAATAAACATATAAAATATATTTTTGGATTTAAAGAAGAATACATTTTACAGCTACAGATATTAGCTGTTAAAAAACCAATGAAATTCACTGAAAAAACCATAGGTTATAGACCATATATAGTTAGGAATTAGCATTTACAAAACCTTGAAAATTCACTGAAAAAACCATAGGTTATAGACCATATATAGTTAGGAATTAGCATTTACAAAACCTTGAAAATTCACTGAAAAAACCATAGGTTATAGACCATATATAGTTAGGAATTAGCATTTAAAAAACCTTATTTTACTCACACAAAACCATTGAAATTCCATATATAGTTAGTTGCACTAACTATATATCGCGCACCCGCAATCCACTGCTGATCATGTCACATATTACATCATTCATGACATGGTCAGTGACATCACTGATGACATCACTGATGACATCACAAATGACATCACTGATGACATCAATGATGACATCTCATTTGACATCATTCTTGTGCTAATACGATAAACCTCTTCAGACTCTAATATAACCTTAGATACACTCAGTGTATACAGACACTCACACACTGTCACTCATCCATGGAGTTACTCACACACCTAGTCAGTCATGCAAATAAACAATCTCACCTCCATTTCTTCAACTATACAGTTATACACACCTTACTTATTCAAACATATACTAACACATATTTACTCTCTTATACAATCCCTGATACAAGTTCACAATGATCCATACAACCACTCACACATTCAGTGGCTCTCATGCACAGTTATTTATATATGCCAACTCTCACATGTACTGTGTTTTACATATGTACTTACTATGACATGTAGCATTGAGATATCCATTCACTCATCAATATACTCATGCACACAGTCAACTGCCCATGTAGCTGTTTCCACATGCACTCTTGAACTCATACACCTAGTGAATCAACTGCTCACACATCTATGCACAGAGTCACACACCTCCCAGCCAC
This sequence comes from Lissotriton helveticus, assembly GCF_964261635.1. NCBI lineage: Eukaryota > Metazoa > Chordata > Amphibia > Caudata > Salamandridae > Lissotriton > Lissotriton helveticus. Next base: position 1,308,681,685 of record NC_136061.1, read on the forward strand.
CCCTACACAAACTCAATCTCCCATACAAATATTTGGGCAACCAATCAATAACACATATAGCCTCTCGTATAGCTAATGATCAACACATGCAGCAGTTTACATCACAACAGACATTATGATGCACAAATTAAGACAGTTTAGTCACTAACCCATGCATTCAGTGAGACACATTTAATCACTCACTCATACAGTCAGTCACGCACCTACTAAATCCTTCATCCAGACACTTATACATCCACTCATTCTTCAATATGTAAGACATATTTTAACTTTACAGAAACATACAGTCACTGGATGTTGTCATCAGTGATGTCATCAGTGATGTCATTTGAGATGTCATCAGTGATGTCATCAGTGATGTCACTGACCATGTCATGAAAGATGTAATATGTGACATGATCAGCAGTGGATTGCGGGTGCGCGATATATAGTTAGTGCAACTAACTATATATGGAATTTCAATGGTTTTGTGTGAGTAAAATAAGGTTTTTTAAATGCTAATTCCTAACTATATATGGTCTATAACCTATGGTTTTTTCAGTGAATTTTCAAGGTTTTGTAAATGCTAATTCCTAACTATATATGGTCTATAACCTATGGTTTTTTCAGTGAATATATATATATATATATATATATATATATATATATATATATATATATATATATATATATATGCAAAATAACATTCCCCATATAAAGAGAAGGCATGCGCTCAATCCATAGGGACATTTCATTTATTCACGGTTAGCTTTTGTTCCCAAGCAGGACAGGATAAGAACGCATTTCGGCTGAACCTACAGCCTTTGTCAACCTTGAGGCGCAACAACTGTTTTACAATTTACAAATGCTCTCCACAGGTGAGGCCTTGTTGGAAAACAGTTGTTGCACCTCAAACTTGACATATAAGCTCATGAAGGCTATTATGGGGCACGCCTTGCCTGGAGCAGTGACTGATGCAATTTAATAAAAAATATAAGAATAATTTTTTTATGCAAATATATGTTATTTTTATGGGTGTCTCAGTCCCACCTGGGACACTCACAAATTTTATTTTCATTGGGAGCTGAAGGAGGAGCCTTAGTACCATGCCCATGTAGCCTTGCTGCCTCCCTGCAAGTGCCTCCATTCAACGGGGCCACGCAGAAGCCAGCAACAATTTGTTTCTTTTAAAAAATGGAGTGTTCGATTCCCAGCGCCCCCACGGCCACATCAGCTCCCTGCAAGGAGTATCATGGGCCTTGCAACTTTTTGCTGTTTCCTTTTTTTTTTTTTTGAATAGTGGAATGCCCTGGTGCCCATCCAGGGAATTCCATAGCACTTTTATCACTGGGGGCTGCAGGGTTAGCCCCTGCAGCCCTGCGGCTCTCCTGCCTACACCCATCCTCGCTGCAGCGGAAGCTGGAATTCCTCTCACCTGGTAGGAGCAGCTTTTCTTTTGTGCCCACTGGGCTGGAGCAATACTTTGTTTCCCTGCCTCTGAAAGCATGGGCAGGTACACACTTTTGTGCTCCCACACAGTGGGATTAGGTTTCTACTCCCATTGGTTGAAAGTGCATTAGACTTACCTGCCCACACTCTATTAGCCAGGAAAAAAACTATGTCCGGGGGGATGGGGTCCCCAGGACATTAAGAATGAGTTTGCCCCTTGTGCTTGAGTTTTCAGGGCCATTGAAAGGCTTGGGGAGGGGTGCCACATGCCCCCCACTTTAATCAAACCTGCTGGATGGGGTCCATGGGGCCTCAAGGAGGCTCGGGTGGTGGCCCATATGCCACTCCCCCTTTAATTAACTGTCAGCCCAGGGGATGGGTCCCTAGGGCCTCAAGGAGGCTCAAAAAGGAGACATGCTCCCCACTCTACTTTAGATAAGTATTTTCCCCGAGGGATTGGATCTTCAGGGGCTCAAGGAAGCTTGGGAGGGGACCTTATGCCCCATCTCCTATAAATTTGACTGTGCCACCCACCAGTTCAGGCCCTGGCCCACCCATGAAGGTGCCTTTTTTTTTAAGTACACTTGTTGGAATTGGCCCTTTTTGCAGGGTCATCCCTGAACTTTTTGTCTTCCTCCTACCCTTTTTTCGGACCTGGTGTTGGTGGTTGAAGGACTCTGGGTACTCTAGCACTGCTGTCCAGTGTAAAGTGTGTGCGCTCTCTGTGGCAAAGATGATAAGATTGGTCTGCACATGTTTGGCATATTTAATTTACCTGTCAGTCCCTTGTACGGTGGTATCTCAGATACCCGGGCAGTAAATTAAATGCTACTGGTGGGCTTGCAGCGCTGCTTGCGCCACCCACCCAAGTAGCCTTTCAAACCTGTCCCAGGCCTCTGCCATTGCAGGGCCTGTGTGCGCAGTTTACTGCCACTGTGACATGGCACATAAAGTGGTTGCCACGTCTGTGACTTTCCGTATACTACATGTCAGTCACCCCTAAGGTAGGCCCTGGCTATCCCTATGGGCAGGATGCATTGTAGGTAAAAGGTAGAACATGTACCTTAAGTTTGTGACATGTCCTGGTAGGCTGAATAGGCAGATTTACATTTGGAGTAGTGGGAGGAGTAGCCCCTGACCCTGAATAGGTATGTGCCTGCCTTTTTCAATGCTTGCTCCTCCACCCTGTGGTGTGTCTGAGGAGAGAGCCCAACCTGACAAAGGAGGGTGTGAGCACTGTAAACAAAGTGCTTCAGTACTCCCCAGAACAAGTTGGGACTGGTTCCCCAAGCTTGTGTCAGGTCAGAACAAAGATAAAACATGATATAAATATGGGGTCTGTGACCCCATGTGGGTGTACTGCTTTGGGTGCTTGCTGTACCTGCTGGGCCCCAGGAGTAACCACCACGAGGGACTGCCCCTCTGCTGGAGGGCCCTGTGAGCTGCCCTGCCAGGGGCCAGGTTTGCCCAGCTTTGCCTATGATACAGGGGACCTAGCGCCTCATGAGCGCTTTAGGATATATGTAGAAGGCGCCACAGGACGGGAGGAGCGCTTGTGTTCTGCAGCTCTGGGCTGCTGCGTGTCCCGAGGGAATCCCGGCGTGGGGATTCCCCTGCGCTACCTGGGAGTAAAGCAGGAGCCTTCCCAGCATTTCTGTGACTTGGAGTTAGAGCAGGAGCCCACCCTGCATTTTTTTGCATTGTCGAGAGGCCGCCACACCTGGAGCGGCACCCAGGAAGTCAGGCAAGCTGCCTGGTTGTAGGCAGGTCTGCCTTCGCGAGCTGCAGGCCAATCCGGGAGGATGGAGCCAACAGAAGTCAGGCAGGACGAAGCCTGACTGTGGGCGGGAGCTTACCCAGCACTTGTGAGCAAACCTGAGAGGGACCGAACCCTCGCAGGCTCCCGACTGAAGTCATGCGTCACAGGAAAGGGGCTGGGCAAAGTAAGGAGAGGCCCCCTGAGTTGGGGCCTGCCGATGCACACTGTTGGTGTCTGGAACCTGCGCGTCAAAAGCTCCAGTGAGTGGGTGTGAAGCTGTGGAGCATTGTTGGTGCCATGGGTGGCACCGGAAGAGCCCCAGTGAAGGGGGCTCTCAAGGCACGATTGGTTCCAGTGCTTTGTTTCTCAGCTGCACCGCAAGAGCGTGGACAGCTGCAATGACGCGGGCATGCTTTTTCTAATAGCGTGGAAGGGGCGAGATGCACCCCTCTGCCCCCTGTGCATCACACACATCTTTTTGCTGCATTGGCAGCTTGAGGGCCTGGTGGACGCCCTATGATTATCAAGCCCTGACGTTTGGGACAAAGGGCAGTTGGGACAGCCCAGGCGGGCCCCAAGGAAGGCCAGTTGGCCTTGGGTCATTTTTGTGGTATTGGTAGGGCGCAAGGTCCTAAAAGGATGCACAATGTGTTTATGCCTGAGGTGATGTATGCACCTAGGGAGTGTTGCTATGGCGCACTTCTAAATGTGATTTAGGCCTAATGTGTTTATGCATGATATGCTTCCACTGGGTAAGGGCACGGTTCCGCCTAGTTCAGATCCACATTCTTCATCGTTCATATGTCCCGAGGACAGTGGAGTATTGCATTGGCTATTGTGGGTGTGACAAGTGAAAGCGGGATGTAACAAGATTGGGACATTCTTTCACATCCTGTGGGCGTGTCCCGCGTTGGCAGGAGTAGTGGTGAAGCAAAATATAGCTAGACTCTGGGGTGGTGGTGAGGTTCCATCGATAGACGGCTGGAAAAATGATCTTGACTGGTGTCAAAGGGCAGAACACGCTGTGTACCAGAGTAGGGGATGCCCACGCAAGTGGGAAAAGATCTGGGCGGCATGAATGACATACAGGGAGGATCTACAGACTGACAGAGGGGTATGACTAACCAAGGTGTGGGGGGGTTCTGGGGTAATCCAGGATCGCTCAGGACTATTAGAGGACTAAGGGAACTATACAGTGTGAATAATGCTAAATTACTGTACTGGCTGACCCACTGCTGAGGATATTGTCTCATTGAATTGAAAGCATTTGTTGTTATTGATAATAAAAAGATGTTTAAGAAAAAATATATGTTTGCACTAAGTACAGTATCTTACCAGTAGTCACTGGTTGTTTTATTACTTACCTGTTCTTATGGTTTTGACAGTAGCCCGATTGGCCCTGTCCTGCATATAATCCCCAGTGAAGTAATGCCTAGTGCTAGGTGACACCGTGTATATTTGTAATTGTGATTCTAATGTGTTTTGGATAATACAAAGGTTATTTTTGATATAACCTTGTGTGGAGTTTCTTTCGTGGTGTGCCTAGTGTGTCGCTGCTATGTGTGTGTATTGCGCAACCGCTTTACATATTGCCTCTGGGATAAGCCTGACTGCTCGTGCCAAGCTATCAAGGGGGTGAGCAGGGGTTATCTTCAGCATTTAACGCCTTTGCCCCGTTTAGAGTGGTGGTTTCTGCCTGGCTTAGGCGCATGCCCTAGCCAAGCAGAAATCCCATTTCTAACAACTCACTTTTTATTTTACTGAGGATTCATGGAACCATCAGGCCAAGGGTCGAGGCAGGGTATCCTTAACCTGCTTCCACAGTTTAAAAAAACGGTTTTTTTCAGGGCAAGGGACTGAGTCACCAAGTTCTAAAATGGCTGCCATCCTATCTTTGTTTAAGAGGTGCAAACCAATCAGATCTTTTCTTAAGATATGTCAACTACATGGACATATCTATATGTTTTAACCTTAATTTCTCAAAAACTATGGAATAGAATTACTTCAAATCCCCCAAAAACATGCCTTCTGCACCAAGATCTTTCTGCCAAATATGGTGCAATTTCATGCTTTCCTTTTGGACCCCGCTTTTTATCTGCCCCCGCTTGACAGTTCACCCCAAAACGTTCTAGGAAGTAACTGAGGTGGATGAACCTTTTTTGGGAACATTTTCATGACATTTTTTCAAACAGTGCCAAAATTATTAGCTAAACCAAAAATGCTTTTGCATGGAAAGATTGTCTTAATTAATACATATAGGCATTTGCAGATATACACAGAGGTGTTTTCATCAAATAACCTCTAAAAAATACAATGTATTTATATTTGCACAAAGTTAGTAAAATCAACCACACATGAGTTGTGTTTTTAAGTCACATTACATGTGTTAACACATTCATTGGAAAATTGTAAGTGGAAGCGGCAACAAAATGCCCTGGAGCACAGCATATGATTCCCAGTGCTGCAGCTCTCTTAACTGAAAAATACCTTTTTAGGTCGAGCCTGGGCAGCACATGCGCTGCGAGGCATGCCATATTGAAGTAGGGACTTGAAGCTCCGTCCACTCTCCGCCCACATTTGTCATTGCCTTGTACCATTGTCCACTGTGAACTGTGGCTCTTCATTGGTCAAAAGGCTTGGTAGTCCCTCTTTATTACCACCTTGTCTCATTTTATAACCTCCCATGTTGACAACCCCTGCTACATGTGTTGTCTCTCTGTAGGCCTTAATTACAGCCTCCGAGCACTACTTTCTCAAATAGCTTTGTCCTGCCTGCTGTTGCTAACACCTTTTGAAATTTTTATAGCACACATTTACAATGAATTAGGTCTCGCATTTGCGAGAGTTTAAGCTATTCGCATTGTAAATGACAATACCTTTAATTTATCTGTTTTAAAAACAGCACAATGCCAATAGCTCAAACTCTCATAAGTGTGATACCTGTTGCATTGCAAATGTTTGTTAAGAAGGAGATGGTGACAAATCTAGCACATGTAACTGCTAACTTTATAGTTTACGTTGGAGTCAGTCAATAATGTTACCTATGTAAAGTTCACCAAAATATCGAAGTTTTAGATAAAACTTCACATCGTTTCAAGGCAAATAACTTCTCAACTAGACACACTCCTAGTACCAGGGATATACCATTTGTCACCGATTTTAGAAGAGGCAAGTATTTTAAAACACAAGATAGGAATTATTTGTATATAAGGTCTATTACAGCACTGTAATCCGCGTCATTTTTGTCTAGCCCAATGCTCTTATTTTATCAAGCTTGGTAGGATGAAAGGCTGAGTTTGATATTCATGGCTGCTGCCAGTGGGACAGCTTCTCATTGATATTTGTTGTTTTTCGGAATTTACTGAGAAAAGAAAGTAGGATAACCCTGCCCTCTGGTGGCCAGTCTTCCAAATGTTAATGAAAAAGTATTGGAGTTAGTTGTAATCAGCTGAGATTATGCTGCACATTGTCAAGTATGGAGAACATTTACGCTTCGACTATTGTTTACATTTCGTGTGCAATAAAACTAAATTTGTATAAATTTCATTGCAGAATTTGCCCAAAATGGGTAAAAAAAGGGGCATATTTACAAGTGGATAGCGCACCCACAACGTAATTTTTAGCGACCTTCCAGTGGTGCTACTCCATTTCCATATTTACAAAGTGGCGTTAAGCCACTTTTTGTGGCTTACTGCTGCCTTGTAAATACGCCCCTTTACACGCAGCACTTAGCGTGAAAGGGGCATGCAATGGGTGTTGCTGTGGGCGTTCCACCTAAACACCCATTACTTTTTAATGCTGCCCCAGATTTACAAAGATCTGAAAATCTGAGGCAGCGCGAAAACTAACGTCGTGCAAGAGCAGGCATTAGATGGCAAAACGAGCAGAAATACTTTTGTTCCTCCACATTTTTTATTTTTCTATTTGGGCTGCATTCTGCACAAGGCACTCTTCATTAAAACGGAGGGTCCATTGTGGACCTCCGGGCCTGAGTACCACCACCTTCCCGGGTTTGAATCAGTTGGGAGGGGGGCTACTCGGCCCCCCTCTGGAGGCCTAAATGGCCCGGGGGACAGCCACCCCCCAGGGCCAGCTCCTGCAAAGTCCTGGGGTGCCCACCTCTGGGCACAGCAGTTTGTTATGGCAGGAAGCCTGCTCTCGCTTCCAAGAAGCAAAGCAGAATTGCTTTTGGACAAGGGGAGCTGCATGTTAGGAGTTCCCCTTGCCCCAAAACAATGCCGGCTCCCGTAGGAGGTGGGGAGCCGGCAGGGACTGTGGGGCCATTGGGGCTCCCCCCACAGTCCCCAACTTGAGGGCCGGCCCCGGGGAATAGGGTCCCCGGGGCCAAAAGTGGCCCAGGAAGGGGGCCAATCGGCCCACTCCCTTTTGATGTTTTAAAAAAAATAAATAAATAAGACAGGCCCCAGCGGATGTATGACGTTATAACGCATACTATTACAACGCATGCTTTTACAACGCAACTTTTACAACGCAGGATCCATTACAACGAATACCATTACAACGCATTTTTTACAACGCATATACCTTTACAACGCATACCATTACAACGTAAGTATAGGTAAGTATATAATTTTTTTTTAAAATGTAAGTTATTACATTTAATATAATTTTATTTTATTTAATTTCAATTTAATTAAATTTTTTTAATTTAATTTAATTTTTAAAAATACCCCTTTACCCAAAAACCCAAACCTAGCCCTGAACCCTAAAAATACCCCTTTACCCAAAAACCCATACCTAGCCCTGAACCCTAAAAATACCCCTTTACCCAAAAACCCATACCTAGCCCTGAACCCTAAAAATACCCCTTTACCCAAAAACCCAAACCTAGCCCTGAACCCTGAAAATACCCCTTTACCCAAAAACCCATACCTAGCCCTGAACCCTAAAAATACCCCTTTACCCAAAAACCCATACCTAGCCCTGAACCCTAAAAATACCCCTTTACCCAAAAAGCCATATCTAGCCCTGAACCCTAAAAATACCCCTTCACCCAAAAACCCATACCTAGCCCTGAACCCTAAAAATACCCTTTTACCCAAAAACCCAAACCTAGCCCTGAACCCTAAAAATACCCCTTTACCCAAAAACCCATACCTAGCCCTGAACCCTAAAAATACCCCTTTACCCAAAAACCCATACCTAGCCCTGAACCCTAAAAATACCCCTTTACCCAAAAACCCATACCTAGCCCTGAACCCTTAAAATACCCCTTTACCCAAAAACCCAAACCTAGCCCTGAACCCTAAAAATACCCCTTTACCCAAAAACCCATACCTAGCCCTGAACCCTAAAAATACCCCTTTACCCAAAAACCCAAACCTAGCCCTGAACCCTAAAAATACCCCTTTACCCAAAAACCCAAACCTAGCCCTGAACCCTAAAAATACCCCTTTACCCAAAAACCCTACTTACCTATACTTACGTTGTAATGGTATGCGTTGTAAAGGTATATGCGTTGTAAAAAAATGCGTTGTAACGGTATTCGTTGTAATGGATCATGCGTTGTAAAAATTGCGTTGTAAAACCATGAGTTATAAAAGTTGCGTTGTAACGGGTGTACACCGCCCCAGCAGATGCAGTCCCCGGCCATATTTGGTCTTGCCCCAAAAGACCAGGCTGGCCAGGCTCAGAAGGATGGGGTTCCCGGACCCAGAAGTGGCCTAGGGGACGGGGCCACACAGCCCCCCTCCTGGGGAAAAAATAAATATATATATAAAAAATAAATAAATATATATATATATATGTCGCTGGTGTTGAGGGTGCTCTATACTGGAGCTGCCTTCCACCTAAACTTGGGAACTACCCAGAGTTCTCTCCTTCTGTTTTGCATAATTTATGCGTCACTTTATTCCTGCAAGGGTTTTGTTTTGACTTATACTGGGTGATTCCTTGTGTCTGGACAAAGCTAAACCTCTCTGAAGAGCTGTAATGACAGCGAAACACGTGTCAGGGGTTGCTTTTATTCATTTCAGGTTGGTTTGGATGGCATTTTACCAATCCAAAGCTGTAATATTGTGCCTGGAGTGGTAAATGGCTTTAGTCATTTTACAGCTCGGCGTGGATAGCACTGTGCTAATCCTTTGCTTAAAGACTTTGCTGTACAAATGGCTAAAGACTTTGTCCATTTCTATCTCGGCGTGGATAGCACTGTGCTAATCCTATGCTTAAAAACTTTGATAGAAAAGCAGACATTTGAGGTGAGCAAATTTAGAGTGTCGCTGGTGTTTAGGGTGCTCTATACTGGAGCTGCCTTCCACCTAAACTTGGGAACTACCCAGAGTTCTCTCCTTCTGTTTTGCATAATTTATGCGTCACTGTATTCCTGCAAGGGTTTTGTTTTGACTTATACTGGGCGCTCCCTTGTGTCGGGACAAAGTTAACCTCTCTGAAGAGCTGTAATGACGGCGAAACACGTGTCAGGGGTTGCTTTTATTCATTTCAGGTTGGCTTGGATGGTATTTTACCAATCCAAAGCTGTAATATTGTGCCTGGAGTGGTAAATGGCTTTAGTCATTTTACAGCTCGGCGTGGATAGCACTGTGCTAATCCTATGCTTAAAGACTTTGCTGTACAAATGGCTAAAGACTTTGTCCATTTCTATCTCGGCATGGATAGCACTGTGCTTATCCTATGCTTAAAAACTTTGATAGAAAAGCAGACATTTGAGGTGAGCAAATTTAGAGTGTCGCTGGTGTTGAGGGTGCTCTATACTGGAGCTGCCATCCACCTAAACTTGGGAACTACCCAGAGTTCTCTCCTTTTGTTTTGCATAATTTATGCGTCACTTTATTCCTGAAAGGGTTTTGTTTTGACTTATACTGGGTGCTCCCTTGTGTCTGGACAAAGCTAAACCTCTCTGAAGAGCTGTAATGACAGCGCAACACGTGACAGGGGTTGCTTTTATTCATTTCAGGTTGGCTTGGATGGTATTTTACCAATCCAAAGCTGTAATATTGTGCCTGGAGTGGTAAATGGCTTTAGTCATTTTACAGCTTGGCGTGGATAGCACTGTGCTAATCCTATGCTTAAAGACTTTGCTGTACAAATGGCTAAAGACTTTGTCCATTTCTATCTCGGCGTGGATAGCACTGTGCTAATCCATTGGTTAAAAACTTTGATAGAAAAGCAGACATTTGAGGTGAGCAAATTTAGAGTGTCGCTGATGTTGAGGGTGCTCTATACTGGAGCTGCCTTCCACCTAAACTTGGGAACTACCCAGAGTTCTCTCCTTCTGTTTTGCATATATATATATTCACTGAAAAAACCATAGGTTATAGACCATATATAGTTAGGAATTAGCATTTAAAAAACCTTATTTTACTCACACAAAACCATTGAAATTCCATATATAGTTAGTTGCACTAACTATATATCGCGCACCTGCAATCCACTGCTGATGATGTCACATATTACATCATTCATGACATGGTCAGTGACATCACTGATGACATCACTGATGACATCTCCAATGACATTACTGATGACATCACTGATGACATCTCATTTGACATCAATGACCACATCACTGATGATATCATTCATGTGACAATACAATGCATCTCCTCACATTTTAATATAACCTCTGTTTCACCCAGTGTTAAATACAGAATATAATTTTTGAAACCATTGACACACCAATACTAGTTACTACATACGCACTCACTGATTCCTACGTCTACACACACCTTCACTCATTCACCCATACTATCATTCATACATACAATCACTCATCTTTACAACACTATCATATGCACTCATACACCTATACAGACACTCACAGTCTGCCACTCATCCATGGAGTTACTCACACACCTAGTCAGTCCTGTAAAGAATCAATGACACTTCCATTTTCTTGTCTATACAGTTAAACATAGAGCACCTTACATTTTCAAACATATACTAACACATACTTACCTTGTTATACAATCATTGATACAAGTACACATTGATCTGCACAGAGTCACACACCTCCCAGCCAGCCACACACACACTCAGTCTCCCATACAAATACTTGGACAATCAATCAGTAACCCATATAGTTAATTATATAGCTACTGATCAAAACATGCAGCAGTTTACAGAACAACAGACATAATGATGCACAAATTAAGACACTTTAGTCACTAACCCATGCACTCAGTGAGACACATTTAATCACTCACTCATGCATTCAGTCATGCACCTACTAAATCCTTTGTCCAGACACTTATACTTCCACTCATTCTTCAATATGTAAGACACATTTTAACTTTACAGAAACATACAGTCACTGGATGTTGTCATCAGTGATGTCATCAGTGATGTCATTTGAGATGTCATCAGTGATGTCATCAGTGATGTCACTGACCATGTCATGAATGATGTAATATGTGACATCATCAGCAGTGGATTGCAGGTGCGCGATATATAGTTAGTGCAACTAACTATATATGGAATTTCAATGGTTTTGTGTGAGTAAAATAAGGTTTTTTAAATGCTAATTCCTAACTATATATGGTCTATAACCTATGGTTTTTTCAGTGAATTTTCAAGGTTTTGTAAATGCTAATTCCTAACTATATATGGTCTATAACCTATGGTTTTTTCAGTGAATTTCAATGGTTTTTTAATAGCAAATATCATAAGCTGTCGAATGTCAAGTACGTGGTAAGTGAAAACATTTTCGTGTTTATGCACACTGATCTGCTTTGAATGGTGCCCCCCCCCCTCATTTCTATTAGGAGTACTCTCTCTTTGCAGATAGTGAAAGGTAGTTAACGCAGGTCTTTGCCCCCATTGTAATCCGTCGTGCCTGCTTCTCTCTCCATTTGATTCATTGTTATCCAAGTATTTACTGTTTTAGAATTAGTTCTCTTTGGTTCATTCTCTATTTACAAACAAACACAGAGTCGCAATACTCTGTTTAGTCTTTGCAGATAACGAAAAATCGTGTAAAAAAAAAGAAAAGGAATCGAGCAAAATCAGTAGGCCACTAATAGGATCTCTTTTTGACCTCGCTAAAATAGAAACATTAGGAACAACCCCTCATGACAAATACAAAACTAGTGAGATGAACTGAACTCCACACAATGATGGCTGCAAAACAGCTCGGCTCCGCCACCCACCCCGCCCAAAATAACGATAAAGAACGGCTGCCATGATTGGTTGCGGAATGACCACGACGGAGCTACGAAATGGTGCTGCTCTCATGCTAACCCCAGCTTCAGTCTGAAACATCCAGAAACACTGTAGACTACCAATTCGATCAGTTCCGGTAGCGCCCCAATGTAACCCGGTAGAGAAGAACTAGCCCTCCCCTCTTTGACTGATGGTTCTTGTTGCCTGTCCCTTCTGTTGTCATTTAACAGAACTATTTAGCCTGCTGAAAGGGGTTGTGTTCCGACCGCTGGTTGGTGGAGACATTTTGACTATATTCTGTACCTGCGTTGTCGCGTAATGCGTCATATGACGCGCCGCGTTAGCGCATCCGGAAGTCATCCGGGGCGCGCAGCGCGTAACGTAAGCATAACAAGTCATGTGACTTGTTAATAAAACTTTTCATTGGTTCATTTTACTTTTCTTATTGTAATGATGAAAGGCTTGGTCATATGACCTAAAAATTACGCTTTTCATTACTTCCGAACATTATTTTTTCTTAAATATATGTTATAATGTTCCAGGCTAATGTACTTTCCCGGAAATTTTACAACTGTCCTGCAAGTAAAATATATTCTTTTTTCGAGAAAAAGAGCGTTTCTTCGTCCCATGACGGAGCCGTTGAGCAAAAGAGGGTCGACCTGCTGTCTTAGTCGCCGATACGCCTGAATATGAGATTCTTATCGATCACTTTATGTTGCAGGAATAGAAAACACAACAGCCCTTGACCATTTATCTTTACTGCGTTCCTTCGTATTATACCTTTTACCCTTCATGTAATTGGTCTGCTTTATTTCACTTGCCTTTTAATGATTCTAAAACAGTGACTATTATTAAAAACTTTACCAATGTATATACTACTACCATGTTTTCTTTTAAAAACCTTTATTGTGAAAATTTCATTATACAAATACGAGCCTATAACCACGTGGGCCGGCCACGGAGCAAACTGTAATCGTATATGATGAATAGACATTTACACTGTAGAGGAACGTAACGGGCGGGCCATTAGGTTGCAAGAACTAAGGTGTCTAACAGTTACGGAATCGGTGGACGTACATTTTATAATTAAAATACGACAGGGCCAGTTACAATAAAATTATCTAGATATACATTTGCGGGCAAGTACCATGGGTGACGTTAATTCGAACTTTCAACAGTACAGTAATCAATAACACATCAGAACTTAATATCAATAGGGATGTCGAAATATTCAATCAATTCTCGTCCCCGCCCGCCATGTGCTTCAAAACTGCATACGTATCTCGTGATTTCAAGGTTCTGCAACCAGTACACAACAAGGAGTTACGAGTCCCATTTATTCTGGCGCCATTTTGGGCGAGGACGGGCAGGTCCAGGATATAGTCAAAATGTCTCTACCAACCATCGACTATGATGATGTTCATATGCTGTATTTATTAGAGTAACACTCATCTGTCCACATGAAATTAATTTGCCACAATCTAAACATGTCATTTTAATCTTTCCAAAGTTCTTCTAAATATTTGGGACCGTTTCCCTTGCCTCTGAAGCTCTCAGTGCCACTTCTTTGATGAATGTACTAGCAGGTCACGGGTTCTCCTCCAAATCTCTCTTTTATGCAGCACTATAATTAATTGGTGCCACCTCTCCATATGACGATGCATGGTATAGTTACCACAACTATATTTTTTTTCGGTTCCTCTGGAGAGTTCATCGTGGCAGATGAAGCGTGTAACGTACCGGGCATTTACCTTTTTTTGCATGTACAGGAAAGGAAAAAAAAATCGAGCGTCCGAGTTCTAAGGTGTCCCAGGGCCATTTTAGTGGACCAGGCCCAAATCCAAAGAACAGGCCGCCATTTTGAGAGTCCTGTTGCAGCCGCCTGTCGCTGTAGCATCAAGAGCAGCCGAAACTCAGCTGAATGGCAACTGAAACGGTAAAGGGGCGCCCCACTACAGCAGACGAGCCAGGCCCAAATCCAAAGAACAGCTATCTCACAGGCTAATGGGGCGACCCACGCCGAGTTTCAGCATTGTAGGATGACCACACAAGTACAGCAACTTGCTAGACATCACCTCGGTGCCATCCGGATCTCGGCGCCCCACTGCAGATGAAGTGCCTCTCAACTATGAAACCACCACGGTGACATCCGGATCTTGGCGCGTTGTGCTGCCTTCGGCCTATTCGCACATCGGTCCGCTACTGACGCCATCTCACAGGCTAATGGGGCGACCCACGCCGAGTTTCAGCATTGTAGGATGACCACACCAGTACAGCAACTTGCTAGACATCACCTCGGTGCCATCCGGATCTCGGCGCCCCACTGCAGATGAAGTGCCTCTCAACTATGAAACCACCACGGTGACATCCGGATCTTGGCGCGTTGTGCTGCCTTCGGCCTATTCGCACATCGGTCCGCTACTGACGCCATCTCACAGGCTAATGGGGCGACCCACGCCGAGTTTCAGCATTGTAGGATGACCACACCAGTACAGCAACTTGCTAGACATCACCTCGGTGCCATCCGGATCTCGGCGCCCCACTGCAGATGAAGTGCCTCTCAACTATGAAACCACCACGGTGACATCCGGATCTTGGCGCGTTGTGCTGCCTTCGGCCTATTCGCACATCGGTCCGCTACTGACGCCATCTCACAGGCTAATGGGGTGACCCACGCCGAGTTTCAGCATTGTAGGATGACCACACCAACTTGCTAGACATCACCTCAGTGCCATCCGAATCTTGGCATCTCAACGCCTAGTGGTATCTTCCATACAAAAAATATTGTTACGCTGCCTTTGGCCCCATTCGCACATCAGTCCGCAACTTAGACATCACCTCGGTGCCATCCGGATCTTGGCATCTCAGCGCCTTGTGGTGTCAGTCAGAAAATATTGTTGTGCTGCCTTCGGCCTATTCGCACATCGGTCCGCTACTGACGCCATCTCACAGGCCAACGGGGCGCCCCACGCCGACTTTCAGCATTGTAGGATGGCCACACCAGTGCGGCAACTTGCTACACACCACCTCGGTGCCATCCGGATCTTGGCATCTCAGCGCCTTGTGGTGTCTTCTACACCGGAAATATAGTAGAAAATATTGTTGCGCTGCCTTTGGCCCCATTCACACATCAGTCCGCTACTGACACCATCTCACAGGCCAACGGGGCGCCCCACGCCGACTTTCAACATTGTAGGATGGCCACAGAAGTGCGACAACTTACTAGACACCACCTCGGTGCCATCCGGATCTTGGCGCGTTGTGCTGCCTTCGGCCTATTCGCACATCGGTCCGCTACTGACGCAAACTCACAGGCCAACGGGGCGCCCCACGCCGACTTTCAGCATTGTAGGATGGCCACACCAGTGCGGCAACTTCCTACACACCACCTCGGTGCCATCCGGATCTTGGCGCGTAGTGAAGCTGCAGCAGCTGCAAATAAGCTTCAGACAGTGTTACAACCGCTGCTCAGAACTCTCAACTATGACACCACCTCGGTGCCATCCGGATCTTGGCGCGTTGTATTGCCTTCGGCCTATTCGCACATCGGTCCGCTACTGACGCCGCCTCACGTGCCAACGTATTTTCTCCGCATTTTATACCCTATGCCGCATAACAGGTCATGTGACTTGTTTATAAAACTTTTCATTGGTTCATTTTACTTTTGGTTTCCTAATGATGGAAGGCTTGATCATATGACCTAAAAACAACACTTTTCATTGGATGAAAACTTTTTTTTTCCCCCAAACGATGAAAGCCCCACCTTGTTTCTGGATGTTTCAGACTGAAGCTGGCGTCAGTATGAAAGCACCACCATCTCGTAGCTCAGTCGTGGTCATTCCGCGAGCAATCATGGCAGCCGCTCCCCACCAGAAGCCTGCAGGATTCGGAGCCCCCAAAACTTTTGATGAATTCTCAAGGCGGAGGGGACGCTTTCGAGAATGGGGTCCAAGACCTAGCAGACAAGCGTCCGATTTCCAAGGTGTCCCAGGGCCATTTCAGTGGACCAGGCCCAAAAAGGAAACAGCCTGCCGCCATTTTGAGAGTCCTGTGACAGCCGCCTATCGCTGCACCGCAAGAGTGGGCGCAACTCAGCTGAATGGCGGATTTTGACACAGTGGACCAAAAGCGGACGGAATGGCAACTGAAACGGTAAAGGGGCGCCCCACTAAAACAGATGAGACTCCACCTGGAGAGGCCCGTTCACGCCGCCTCCCCCGGGGCGCTCCACGCCGTTATTCGGAGCAGCATTGTAGGATACCAAAACCAGTGCGGCAACTTACTGGACATCACCTTGGTGCCATCGTTCTGCTGCCTTGGAACTATTCGCACAACAGTTTGCTACTGATGACCCACCCCCCGCGACGCCCCACGCCGTTATTTGCTGGGTGGCAACTTACTAGACATCACTTTCGTGTCATCTAGATTTCGGCGCGTTCTGCTGCCTTGGAACTATTCGCACAACAGTTTGCTACTGATCACCCACCCCCCGCGACGCCCCACGCCGGAAATCTGGACGTTGTGCTGCGTTGGGACTATTCGCACAGCCGACCGCTACTTCGTTGTTTTTCTCTAAAAATGTTTATATGTTATTACTATTTTTGTTTTCTTGTATATATTTATAAATTATTAAAGTTTTATAATCTTACTACTTTGTCGGAGTGCTATATATTTTTAATGTGACACATAATTGTAAAAACTTTGATGTACAAAGAGTCATCCCTGGAATCTTCCGCTTCACGCTCGGTCCCCTCCCCAATCACAATACAGGATGGTTTTCAGATAATAGCAACGCTTCTGCTGTGACGGATCTCATCGAGTGTGGGCCTTGATCTACTATAACTCCTTTGAAGACGGGTGATTCTTTACAGCTGTGGCCATAAACTACATCTGCAGGGCTAGCTGATAGCCTAGGACCGGCCTGGACAATCGGACACAGAGGAAAAGGAGTGTCAGAGGGTGCGGTAGTGAATAGGGCGAAAGGGAGGTGTCGGGCGGGCACAGGGTGTGATTCTCAGGGAAGAACAGCGCAGATGGGGGGAGGTTTATTACCCATGCATAAAACAGAGAGCGGGGGTGACCACTGCCTGGGGGAGATGCTTGCGAGGGTGGGGAGCCATGCTAAGGATCGACAGCGTGCACAGAGTGGATCTGGTCAAGGCATCTAAAATGGCTGCCGTGCACGACAAAAGTGTGGCATTTGAAAAAAGACAAGATGGCGCACACAATGTTTTTCAACAATTCCTGATTTCCTTCGAATCGAACGTTAACAGACGTTGGGGCATATTACCAAAGTTAAGCGATATTTATCCCTAACGATGCATTGCAAAGATTTTTTTACCGTCAGAAATTATCGCAGATAAACCTTGCTATTATCAAGGTTTATCGCAAATACGATAAAAAACGAGCGCAATGCATTAATATCGCTGAAAACTCCGCGATATTCATGCATTACCGAGCTAATGCTCTTAGCCATGTTATCCACCTCCCATTGGATAACATGGCTAAGAACTGCTCAGGGCAGCTGTTACTTTTTGGAGATATTCGCGCTTATCTCGAATATTTCCAAAAGTTGATAATAGGAGATAGCGATGTTAGCGACTGTTTCCAGTCGCTAACATCTTGGCATGCCCACTTTGCATGTCATTAGTGATAAATATCACTCACATGCAAAGTGGGACCCAAGATGGTCGCTATCTCCTACTAGCCGTCACTAACTGGTGTTAGCAACAGCTAGGTAATACACATATAATTTTATCTCCGCGAAGCGGAGCGCTGTTACAGATATATATCTTGTTTTTGAACGTTAATTTCTCAAAATGCACTGAAGCACATATATTGAGACATAGCAAAGGCACATCGGGCTACCAGTCCCTAATATTTTACCAAGTTTCGTGCAAATCCATTCAGCCGTTCGATTATTATTATTATTTTTTTTTTTTGCCCCGCGGGGCCCTTTTAAAACCTCCACATCAAACCTAGGGGGTCAGCGAGGATCTACTATGCCCCCTTATGGTCATCAGCCGTGTTCGATTATTATTATTATTTTTTTTTTTTGCACCGCGGGGCCCTTTTAAAACCTCCACATCAAACCTAGGGGGTCAGCGAGGATCTACTATGCCCCCTTATGGTCATTTGCCCCTTCGCTTTGGCCTCCTCTTGTCTCTCGATCCTACCGAGAGACAAGATGGCGGCCGCTACGTACTGTTTGGAATGTTTACAGACACCGGAGAGCCAATCAGCTTCGCTTCGCAAAGCTCCGTAACGCGAAAAGTACGCGATGCGGTGCGCTGTTACAGATATATATCTTTTTTTGAACGTTAATTTCTCAAAATCCACTGAAGCACATATATTGAGACCTAGCAAAGGCACATCGGGCTACCAGTCCCTACAATTTTGCCAAGTTTCGTGCAAATCCATTCAGCCGTTCGATTATTATTATTATTATTTTTTTTTGCCCCGCGGGGCCCTTTTAAAACCTCCACATCAAACCTAGGGGGTCAGCGAGGATCTACTATGCCCCCTTATAGTTATTTCCCCCTTTGTTTTGACCTCCTCTTGTCTCTCGATCCTACCGAGAGACAAGATGGCGGCCGCTACGGACTGTTTGGAATGTTGACAGACGCCGGAGAACCAATCAGCTTCGCTTCACAAAGCTCCGTTGCGCGAAAAGTCCGCGAACCAGAGCGCTAACCGGTCCGCTGTTACAGATATATATCTTTTTTTAAACGTTAATTTCTCAAAATCCACTGGAGCACATATATTGAGACCTACAAAAGGCACAACGGGCTACCAGTCCCTACAATTTTGCCAAGTTTCGTGCAAATCCATTATGCCGTTCGGGCTAAAAGTGAGGCCAACCGCCCTATGGAAAACTCAATGTTAAAAACACGTTCTGGGACCCCCCTTTTTTCTCGGCCCCCACTGGACGAACCCCCCCCAAATTTTCAAGGGCTGCTCAGAAACAAAATGTGCCATTTTCCTGAAAATTTCAGCCGATTCCGTCCACAAACGCCAAAGTTATTAGACATAGAATTTTCAAAAAACCCATAGAGAAAAAATCCTAACTATATATACCTACTGGCGACCGCCAGTAGGTAATATATATATATATATATATATATATATATATATATATATATATATATATTGAGGCCAGGCCCCTGGTGATGGGGTCCCCAGGGCCAATAGTGGCCCAGGGAAGGGGGGGGGGGCAGGCGGCCCCCTTCCAGTTTTTTGTTTTTTCATAAAAAAGCTCCCTGGGGAATAGGGTCCCCAGAACCGCAGGACACAAGTGGACTTCCACCCCCGAGCAGCAGTGCTCAAGGAGGCGCGTTTGTAGAGTGGTTTAAAAAGGGGGCGTGTCCTCGGACCACTCTCAGCAATCCAGCTGTGTGGGGCTTACTGGAGCTAACTGTTGGGCTAGTTGGCCCCCAGGGACCCACAGGAGGCAAGGGAACTTCATCCCCCAACCAAGAGAGTGCCACGAGGTGTGTTTGCCGACTGGTGTACAAAGGGGACGTGGCCTGTGTCCACCTATCAGCAATCCCACTATCTGAGGTATACTGGAGGTATCAGGTAGGCTAGTTGGCCCCTAAGGACTCCAGCAGTGAAGTGTACTTTATCGTCATCCAAGAGCGTGCCAGGGAGCACGCTTGCAGAGCGGTGGCGAAAGGGGGCATGGCCTGCTATGACAACTTAGCAATGCTGCTGTGTGGGACTTACTGGAGGTAATCGGAGGGGTAGTTGGCCCCTAAGGTTATCCTTCGGGGCCAACTACCCCTCCTGTTACCTCCACTAAGTCCCACACAGTGGGAATGCTGTGAGGCCTTCAGAGACCACACACACCCTTTCTCCACCACTCTCCAAACGCGCCTCCTGGTTGGGGGATGAAGTCCGCTTTACTCCTGACGGACTTGGGGGGCCAAGAAGTCCTCTTGGTACCTACTGTAAGTCCTACGCAGAGGAATTCCTGAGAGCTGGTTAGTGGCCCAGCCACTTTTCTCCACCACTCTGCAAAGTTGACTACCAGTTAAAGAAGCATTTTGAATTTAATAGGTCTTGCATTTGAAAGAGTTAGAGCTATTGGTGTTGTAAATGTAAAAGTATATTAACAATGTCTTTTGAAGTGGAGTGGATGTACGTTGTGTGTAGTGGAATTATGTGGTATGTTATGCAGTGAAATTATGTGGCTAGAAAGTATGTGGTATTTAGTGTATAAGAATTATGTAGTGTGGGATTGTGTGTTAGGGAGAGCAATTATGTGGTATGGTAGTCTGTGCTGTGGAGTGGTAACCTCAGGTTTAGTCTTCCTCGTTTCCATAGAAGCTAAACTATGAACTCAATGAGACAAAAGAAAAGAAGGAATCCCTAGGAAGAACTTCTGGACCATATCAGATGTATGAGGAGGGCCACTGGAATTATACGACTGTTTAGCTGCACCAACTTTCACACAATTATACATTTTCCGTATTAGCCACATAATCCATCATCGGCTGCCTAATCTGCAGATTTTAACACAAAAAGCCTTGTTTCTAGCTCAGAGGGCTCAAATGTTACCAAAAATGCAGTGACAAGTGTTAGAGCATAGTGGAAGGTCCTTTGTAAACCTAGAATGGTCACCTGTTACTTTTTGCTAAATGTGGGTGTCAAATTGGTACTAATGGTTAGGGGTGGGCGGAAGTCGCGGAAGGGACTATCGCGGAGAGGCACGGAGATTGAACCAATCTCCGTGCCTCTCCGCGATATTTCCGTTTTGCGAGGCCGCCCGCCGCCCGCTTTCCGCCCGCCTCTCGGCCTCCTCATTAAATTAAATTAAAAGGCTAAATATAACTTTAAGTCAAACTTAACTTATTGCGCCACAATCTTCCCCATCGCGGCTTCATCTTTGGAAACTGCGCTGGAGCCTGCGCATGTGCATTCCTGGCCAGGACTGCACATGCACAGGCCCCCGTGCATGCGCAGGCTCCTGGCCCAGCCAAGGTGCACTCTGGAATGGAGTCAATGTGTCCTCTGGACAGCATTCAAGTGAAGACCAGGCCCGGCCAGGGTGCACTCTGGAATGAAGTCAATGTGTCCTCTGGACAGCATGCAAGCGAATCATACAATCCCTCTTGTCCCCGACTATAGGTTAATATAGAGTCATGCAAATAGGAAGAAATTTTCATGAAAATATATGGATATATCTCTATTCAAACCTCTGAGCCCCATACGAAATTACCTGCTCTTAAGGGCATCTACATAAATTTACCAGGTACATTTACAAAATCAGGGCACTACTTTTTATAGTACCGTATAAAGAATAACTAGTGATCTAATAAGATTATTTGCCTGTTTTTCAGTGTGCTATAAAGTTGACGCCATTAAAACAAAGCAGCTCCCATAGTGACAAGATTTTCCGTGTGTGTGTACAAAATTCCCCATTTCATGTAAGTAATAATGGTTGCCTTTTGTTTCTTTAGCATTACTTGCTATCTGTAGATATAACCTATGCTTTATCTATATTTAGAGCTATCCACTTTTCGTCTTTCCCGTAAATTCTCTCCGTAAACTGGAACTGTTAGTAACTGAGCCGTTCAATGTAAAGATGATTGGAAATGAATTAAACATGAAATGAAATAAATCTCTTTAAAAAAATATGTCTTAATGATAAATATAATGGATAATAGTTTTTCGATAATGAAAGCTATGTAAATATAAACTGGAGTAGAAATGTATCGTTGTTTGTTATGATTAACAGATGGTATAGTACTGGAGATAGTAAGTGGTTACACTAAGACATGAAAATTGTATATATATATGTATTTTTAAATGATAAGTTACAGACCCATGAATTACTGTACAGCTAATATCATGAATCGTTGAAGTAGATTATAATTGATGTGCATTTCACTTATACATATATTATTTTTTGTTTGTTTGTGTAGGTCTTTATTACATTTTTGTATATATGTAATGTACGAATGACGGTCACCTGACGAAGGCCTTTAGGCCGAAACGCGCGTAGTTCCATTCAACCGCATTGCCTTCATCCAATTTTCCAATGACTGGTTATATCGTATATCACCTTTTTTTGTTTAGTTTTGTGTCTTTACATATTTTTCCTGCACTGTTTCATTTGTAACATGTCTTATTTATGGAATTTGATTGTTATTTACAAGATTTATACATGTTTTAACTTGAAGATATAAAAACAATAAGAGACATAAAAGAAAATATACCATAACTGAAATAAAAATAATTAAAAAATATGTTTTGGATATATTACTGTTTCCGTAATTATTTGTTTGATGCTGTATAGTATTTACAAATACATGTTTGTTTAGGGTCAGCATACATCTTTAGAGTTTGCCACGTTCTTTCTCTACATAGATTACATTCCCTACGAATAGCAAACTCAGTATATTGTAGGGGTCCCCTTTTTTCCATTGAATTGATACTCATGGCCGGTCCATGAGGGGTGTTGCCTGCTATATCATTCTTTTTGATATACCATCCATATTATCCATTCAGTTAGATAAGTGAATTATACATAGTGAATGCCGCTGTACTATTCTGCCAGTTTGATGTTTTTAACTACTAGCTCATTTTCAATTATTTGTTGTGGTTTATAGTGATTTAGATAACAGTTCCGGCTCTATATCTATATCTACCTCTTTCATATTCATCCTTTTCTCTTCTCTTCTCTTTCTTGAAGACTACTTTATCTGCATCCATTATGGCTACATTAAAATCACACGGTTTTAGTGACGAAGAATTTGCCCCCATGGTGGGATCTTCGGTCAGTTTTGAAACTAGAAATACATCAAACGATGAGCAATGTGGAGATCTATTAAAACTATTGGCTCTTAAAAAGAAAAGTAAAAGAACTGAATTACATGGCAGATTTATACTAGATTATTTAAAAGCTGGAGTAATTCCGCAGGGTCTTCAGATTAAAAATATTCCTGGTTTATTTGTCCACTTAAAGCACTTTCTTGATCGTTGGTCCCTTATTTCTAACAGATGTTCTAGGGACCACATGATGCTCATAGTAGAAACTGTAAAAGAGGTTCTAGACGAATTAGCCAAAGAAATCACAGAACTTGAAGACAGGATTAAAAACTCTACAGTAATAATGGGCATCAAAAAAAATTTAGAGGATGTCGAGATGGACCTTAATTCATATAGTGACTATCTATTTAAACGTAAAATGGATAAACTACAAAAAGATCTACGCTTTTTTAGCATGGAAAAGGTGTATCCATACTTGGCAGACAATTTTTATGCCCAAACAGGTGATAATGATCAAGAATATATGACACATCCTGACTCTAGATCAAAAAAAAATTCCACCTTTTCCAACTCTTCTGATTCTGGGAGCAATTCCAGTATGTCACCCTTCCAACCCAGAGGCAATCGTTTTAGAGCTAATCAAGGTTATAGACCTTTTTTAGGAAGACGCCAGCCGAGAGGAAATTGGAGAACGAATTATCGATCCCAATATCGGCCACAACAACAATATCAACAAAATCAACAATATCAGCCACAAGGACAATATCCACCGAACCAACCATACCAGCCTCAGGGTCAATATCATTTTCGTAAGTCTTTCTTCCTTTACGTTTGAAATATGAACATCGCGAATAAAGACTTCTATTTAGTCTGTTAATTATATCTAATATACACGCAAGTGTTGCATGAATAATCTTGTCTTTAATATCCTTTTATCTACTGTACAAACAACCATTTACTTTCGGAAGTCTTTCTTCCGTTTTTTGTAAAGTATGAATATCGTGAATAAGGACTACAATTTAGTCCGTTAACTATATCTATCATACCTCCACTAGTATGGAGAGGATTATATCCGGTTTGGCCTGTATACGTCATTGGGACGCGCCAAGTTAATTAAAATCAGCTGTAAGGCATCAAGAGTAGGTTACGAAGGCGCGTTAAGCTATAAATAGTGAGAACTGAAAGAACTTGTTTCGACCGCTATTATCGGAGGTAACAACGAGCAGACCCCATTTGGAATGCACCAACTCTGGAACTAAGGTATGTGTTTAGGTCGAGCGCAACAAACCCCGTTTTGGACAATATTATGGATTGTAAGCAAGGATAAACATTAACAATGTTTTCTTTGCTCCAAATTTATGTTATAGGTTGCCTGTTTTATATGATCGCCCAAGTGGCGCTTTGACCTACAGAACTACTTTAAGGTAATTATTATATGAGGCGACTGCTAAAGCAAACTACTGACCACAATCGGTCTACTATAATAGTGTTTGTTGTCCTTTTAGATTACATACAAAAAAGGAAATAGATGTCCTTACCTCGCGGTCTCATACTAAATCAACAACAAATAGATCACATGGATTGAAAAAATAAACTTTAATCAAGCGGATATTTGAGGTATGAGTTCAATGAGGTTTTGGAAACACACTCGTGGGATTACTGTATTTTTAAAACCTTGCTAATGATAGTTTAAAATGTATCTTCATCATACTCTTTTTTCATATACGCCCGTTTGTATATGACCCTTTAGAATTTAATATCATATAAAGTGCCATGCATTAATGTCTAACATGACTTAACCAATTTAGACAATTGCATTGCGATGCATAAACGCTATCCCTCTTGTCCCCGACTATAGGTTAATATAGAGTCATGCAAATAGGAAGAAATTTTCATGAAAATATATGGATATATCTCTATTCAAACCTCTGAGCCCCATACGAAATTACCTGCTCTTAAGGGCATCTACATACATTTACCAGGTACATTTACAAAATCAGGGCACTACTTTTTATAGTACCGTATAAAGAATAACTAGTGATCTAATAAGATTATGTGCCTGTTTTTCAGTGTGCTATAAAGTTGACGTCATTAAAACAAAGCAGCTCCCATAGTGACAAGATTTTCCGTGTGTGTGTACAAAATTCCCCATTTCATGTAAGTAATAATGGTTGCCTTTTGTTTCTTTAGCATTACTTGCTATCTGTAGATATAACCTATGCTTTATCTATATTTAGAGCTATCCACTTTTTGTCTTTCCTGTAAATTCTCTCCGTAAACTGGAACTGTTAGTAACTGAGCCGTTCAATGTAAAGATGATTGGAAATGAATTAAACATGAAATGAAATAAATCTCTTTAAAAAAATATGTCTTAATGATAAATATAATGGATAATAGTTTTTCGATAATGAAAGCTATGTAAATATAAACTGGAGTAGAAATGTATCGTTGTTTGTTATGATTAACAGATGGTATAGTACTGGAGATAGTAAGTGGTTACACTAAGACATGAAAATTGTATATATATATGTATTTTTTAATGATAAGTTACAGACCCATGAATTACTGTACAGCTAATATCATGAATCGTTGAAGTAGATTATAATTGATGTGCATTTCACTTATACATATATTATTTTTTGTTTGTTTGTGTAGGTCTTTATTACATTTTTGTATATATGTAATGTACGAATGACGGTCACCTGACGAAGGCCTTTAGGCCGAAACGCGCGTAGTTCCATTCAACCGCATTGCCTTCATCCAATTTTCCAACGACTGGTTATATCGTATATCACCTTTTTTTGTTTAGTTTTGTGTCTTTACATATTTTTCATGCACTGTTTCATTTGTAACATGTCTTATTTATGGAATTTGATTGTTATTTACAAGATTTATACATGTTTTTACTTGAAGATATAAAATCAATAAGAGACATAAAAGAAAATATACCATAACTGAAATAAAAAAAATTTAAAAAAAATTTGGGATATATTACTGTTTCAGTAATTATTTGTTTGATGCTGTATAGTATATACAAATACATGTTTGTTTAGGGTCAGCATACATCTTTAGAGTTTGCCACGTTCTTTCTCTACATAGATTACATTCCCTACGAATAGCAAACTCAGTATATTGTAGGGGTCCCCTTTTTTCCATTGAATTGATACTCATGGCCGGTCCATGAGGGGTGTTGCCTGCTATATCATTCTTTTTGATATACCATCCATATTATCCATTCAGTTAGATAAGTGAATTATACATAGTGAATGCCGCTCTACTATTCTGCCAGTTTGATGTTTTTAACTACTAGCTCATTTTCAATTATTTGTTGTGGTTTATAGTGATTTAGATAACAGTTCCGGCTCTATATCTATATCTACCTCTTTCATATTCATCCTTTTCTCTTCTCTTCTCTTTCTTGAAGACTACTTTATCTGCATCCATTATGGCTACATTAAAATCACACGGTTTTAGTGACGAAGAATTTGCCCCCATGGTGGGATCTTCGGTCAGTTTTGAAACTAGAAATACATCAAACGATGAGCAATGTGGAGATCTATTAAAACTATTGGCTCTTAAAAAGAAAAGTAAAAGAACTGAATTACATGGCAGATTTATACTAGATTATTTAAAAGCTGGAGTAATTCCGCAGGGTCTTCAGATTAAAAATATTCCTGGTTTATTTGTCCACTTAAAGCACTTTCTTGATCGTTGGTCCCTTATTTCTAACAGATGTTCTAGGGACCACATGATGCTCATAGTAGAAACTGTAAAAGAGGTTCTAGACGAATTAGCCAAAGAAATCACAGAACTTGAAGACAGGATTAAAAACTCTACAGTAATAATGGGCATCAAAAAAAATGTAGAGGATGTCGAGATGGACCTTAATTCATATAGTGACTATCTATTTAAACGTAAAATGGATAAACTACAAAAAGATCTACGCTTTTTTAGCATGGAAAAGGTGTATCCATACTTGGCAGACAATTTTTATGCCCAAACAGGTGATAATGATCAAGAATATATGACACATCCTGACTCTAGATCAAAAAAAAATTCCACCTTTTCCAACTCTTCTGATTCTGGGAGCAATTCCAGTATGTCACCCTTCCAACCCAGAGGCAATCGTTTTAGAGCTAATCAAGGTTATAGACCTTTTTTAGGAAGACGCCAGCCGAGAGGAAATTGGAGAACGAATTATCGATCCCAATATCGGCCACAACAACAATATCAACAAAATCAACAATATCAGCCACAAGGACAATATCCACCGAACCAACCATACCAGCCTCAGGGTCAATATCATTTTCGTAAGTCTTTCTTCCTTTACGTTTGAAATATGAACATCGCGAATAAAGACTTCTATTTAGTCTGTTAATTATATCTAATATACACGCAAGTGTTGCATGAATAATCTTGTCTTTAATATCCTTTTATCTACTGTACAAACAACCATTTACTTTCGGAAGTCTTTCTTCCGTTTTTTGTAAAGTATGAATATCGTGAATAAGGACTACAATTTAGTCCGTTAACTATATCTATCATACCTCCACTAGTATGGAGAGGATTATATCCGGTTTGGCCTGTATACGTCATTGGGACGCGCCAAGTTAATTAAAATCAGCTGTAAGGCATCAAGAGTAGGTTACGAAGGCGCGTTAAGCTATAAATAGTGAGAACTGAAAGAACTTGTTTCGACCGCTATTATCGGAGCTAACAACGAGCAGACCCCATTTGGAATGCACCAACTCTGGAACTAAGGTATGTGTTTAGGTCGAGCGCAACAAACCCCGTTTTGGACAATATTATGGATTGTAAGCAAGGATAAACATTAACAATGTTTTCTTTGCTCCAAATTTATGTTATAGGTTGCCTGTTTTATATGATCGCCCAAGTGGCGCTTTGACCTACAGAACTACTTTAAGGTAATTATTATATGAGGCGACTGCTAAAGCAAACTACTGACCACAATCGGTCTACTATAATAGTGTTTGTTGTCCTTTTAGATTACATACAAAAAAGGAAATAGATGTCCTTACCTCGCGGTCTCATACTAAATCAACAACAAATAGATCACATGGATTGAAAAAATAAACTTTAATCAAGCGGATATTTGAGGTATGAGTTCAATGAGGTTTTGGAAACACACTCGTGGGATTACTGTATTTTTAAAGCCTTGCTAATGATAGTTTAAAATGTATTTTCATCATACTCTTTTTTCATATACGCCCGTTTGTATATGACCCTTTAGAATTTAATATCATATAAAGTGCCATGCATTAATGTCTAACATGCCTTAACCAATTTAGACAATTGCATTGCGATGCATAAACGCTATCCCTCTTGTCCCCGACTATAGGTTAATATAGAGTCATGCAAATAGGAAGAAATTTTCATGAAAATATATGGATATATCTCTATTCAAACCTCTGAGCCCCATACGAAATTACCTGCTCTTAAGGGCATCTACATACATTTACCAGGTACATTTACAAAATCAGGGCACTACTTTTTATAGTACCGTATAAAGAATAACTAGTGATCTAATAAGATTATGTGCCTGTTTTTCAGTGTGCTATAAAGTTGACGTCATTAAAACAAAGCAGCTCCCATAGTGACAAGATTTTCCGTGTGTGTGTACAAAATTCCCCATTTCATGTAAGTAATAATGGTTGCCTTTTGTTTCTTTAGCATTACTTGCTATCTGTAGATATAACCTATGCTTTATCTATATTTAGAGCTATCCACTTTTTGTCTTTCCCGTAAATTCTCTCCGTAAACTGGAACTGTTAGTAACTGAGCCGTTCAATGTAAAGATGATTGGAAATGAATTAAACATGAAATGAAATAAATCTCTTTAAAAAAATATGTCTTAATGATAAATATAATGGATAATAGTTTTTCGATAATGAAAGCTATGTAAATATAAACTGGAGTAGAAATGTATCGTTGTTTGTTATGATTAACAGATGGTATAGTACTGGAGATAGTAAGTGGTTACACTAAGACATGAAAATTGTATATATATATGTATTTTTTAATGATAAGTTACAGACCCATGAATTACTGTACAGCTAATATCATGAATCGTTGAAGTAGATTATAATTGATGTGCATTTCACTTATACATATATTATTTTTTGTTTGTTTGTGTAGGTCTTTATTACATTTTTGTATATATGTAATGTACGAATGACGGTCACCTGACGAAGGCCTTTAGGCCGAAACGCGCGTAGTTCCATTCAACCGCATTGCCTTCATCCAATTTTCCAACGACTGGTTATATCGTATATCACCTTTTTTTGTTTAGTTTTGTGTCTTTACATATTTTTCCTGCACTGTTTCATTTGTAACATGTCTTATTTATGGAATTTGATTGTTATTTACAAGATTTATACATGTTTTTACTTGAAGATATAAAATCAATAAGAGACATAAAAGAAAATATACCATAACTGAAATAAAAATAATTTAAAAGAAATTTGGGATATATTACTGTTTCAGTAATTATTTGTTTGATGCTGTATAGTATATACAAATACATGTTTGTTTAGGGTCAGCATACATCTTTAGAGTTTGCCACGTTCTTTCTCTACATAGATTACATTCCCTACGAATAGCAAACTCAGTACATTGTAGGGGTCCCCTTTTTTCCATTGAATTGATACTCATGGCCGGTCCATGAGGGGTGTTGCCTGCTATATCATTCTTTTTGATATACCATCCATATTATCCATTCAGTTAGATAAGTGAATTATACATAGTGAATGCCGCTGTACTATTCTGCCAGTTTGATGTTTTTAACTACTAGCTCATTTTCAATTATTTGTTGTGGTTTATAGTGATTTAGATAACAGTTCCGGCTCTATATCTATATCTACCTCTTTCATATTCATCCTTTTCTCTTCTCTTCTCTTTCTTGAAGACTACTTTATCTGCATCCATTATGGCTACATTAAAATCACACGGTTTTAGTGACGAAGAATTTGCCTCCATGGTGGGATCTTCGGTCAGTTTTGAAACTAGAAATACATCAAACGATGAGCAATGTGGAGATCTATTAAAACTATTGGCTCTTAAAAAGAAAAGTAAAAGAACTGAATTACATGGCAGATTTATACTAGATTATTTAAAAGCTGGAGTAATTCCGCAGGGTCTTCAGATTAAAAATATTCCTGGTTTATTTGTCCACTTAAAGCACTTTCTTGATCGTTGGTCCCTTATTTCTAACAGATGTTCTAGGGACCACATGATGCTCATAGTAGAAACTGTAAAAGAGGTTCTAGACGAATTAGCCAAAGAAATCACAGAACTTGAAGACAGGATTAAAAACTCTACAGTAATAATGGACATCAAAATTTTTTTGGAGGATGTCGAGATGGACCTTAATTCATATAGTGACTATCTATTTAAACGTAAAATGGATAAACTACAAAAAGATCTACGCTTTTTTAGTATGGAAAAGGTGTATCCATACTTGGCAGACAATTTTTATGCCCAAACAGGTGATAATGATCAAGAATATATGACACATCCTGACTCTAGATCAAAAAAAAATTCCACCTTTTCCAACTCTTCTGATTCTGGGAGCAATTCCAGTATGTCACCCTTCCAACCCAGAGGCAATCGTTTTAGAGCTAATCAAGGTTATAGACCTTTTTTAGGAAGACGCCAGCCGAGAGGAAATTGGAGAACGAATTATCGATCCCAATATCGGCCACAACAACAATATCAACAAAATCAACAATATCAGCCACAAGGACAATATCCACCAAACCAACCATACCAGCCTCAGGGTCAATATCATTTTCGTAAGTCTTTCTTCCTTTACGTTTGAAATATGAACATCGCGAATAAAGACTTCTATTTAGTCTGTTAATTATATCTAATATACACGCAAGTGTTGCATGAATAATCTTGTCTTTAATATCCTTTTATCTACTGTACAAACAACCATTTACTTTCGGAAGTCTTTCTTCCGTTTTTTGTAAAGTATGAATATCGTGAATAAGGACTACAATTTAGTCCGTTAACTATATCTATCATACCTCCACTAGTATGGAGAGGATTATATCCGGTTTGGCCTGTATACGTCATTGGGACGCGCCAAGTTAATTAAAATCAGCTGTAAGGCATCAAGAGTAGGTTACGAAGGCGCGTTAAGCTATAAATAGTGAGAACTGAAAGAACTCGTTTCGACCGCTATTATCGGAGGTAACAACGAGCAGACCCCATTTGGAATGCACCAACTCTGGAACTAAGGTATGTGTTTAGGTCGAGCGCAACAAACCCCGTTTTGGACAATATTATGGATTGTAAGCAAGGATAAACATTAACAATGTTTTCTTTGCTCCAAATTTATGTTATAGGTTGCCTGTTTTATATGATCGCCCAAGTGGCGCTTTGACCTACAGAACTACTTTAAGGTAATTATTATATGAGGCGACTGCTAAAGCAAACTACTGACCACAATCGGTCTACTATAATAGTGTTTGTTGTCCTTTTAGATTACATACAAAAAAGGAAATAGATGTCCTTACCTCGCGGTCTCATACTAAATCAACAACAAATAGATCACATGGATTGAAAAAATAAACTTTAATCAAGCGGATATTTGAGGTATGAGTTCAATGAGGTTTTGGAAACACACTCGTGGGATTACTGTATTTTTAAAGCCTTGCTAATGATAGTTTAAAATGTATCTTCATCATACTCTTTTTTCATATACAACCATCTGTATATGACCCTTTAGAATTTAATATCATATAAAGTGCCATGCATTAATGTCTAACATGCCTTAACCAATTTAGACAATTGCATTGCGATGCATAAACGCTATCCCTCTTGTCCCCGACTATAGGTTAATATAGAGTCATGCAAATAGGAAGAAATTTTCATGAAAATATATGGATATATCTCTATTCAAACCTCTGAGCCCCATACGAAATTACCTGCTCTTAAGGGCATCTACATAAATTTACCAGGTACATTTACAAAATCAGGGCACTACTTTTTATAGTACCGTATAAAGAATAACTAGTGATCTAATAAGATTATGTGCCTGTTTTTCAGTGTGCTATAAAGCTGACGCCATTAAAACAAAGCAGCTCCCATAGTGACAAGATTTTCCGTGTGTGTGTACAAAATTCCCCATTTCATGTAAGTAATAATGGTTGCCTTTTGTTTCTTTAGCATTACTTGCTATCTGTAGATATAACCTATGCTTTATCTATATTTAGAGCTATCCACTTTTTGTCTTTCCCGTAAATTCTCTCCGTAAACTGGAACTGTTAGTAACTGAGCCGTTCAATGTAAAGATGATTGGAAATGAATTAAACATGAAATGAAATAAATCTCTTAAAAAAAATATGTCTTAATGATAAATATAATGGATAATAGTTTTTCGATAATGAAAGCTATGTAAATATAAACTGGAGTAGAAATGTATCGTTGTTTGTTATGATTAACAGATGGTATAGTACTGGAGATAGTAAGTGGTTACACTAAGACATGAAAATTGTATATATATATGTATTTTTAAATGATAAGTTACAGACCCATGAATTACTGTACAGCTAATATCATGAATCGTTGAAGTAGATTATAATTGATGTGCATTTCACTTATACATATATTATTTTTTGTTTGTTTGTGTAGGTCTTTATTACATTTTTGTATATATGTAATGTACGAATGACGGTCACCTGACGAAGGCCTTTAGGCCGAAACGCGCGTAGTTCCATTCAACCGCATTGCCTTCATCCAATTTTCCAACGACTGGTTATATCGTATATCACCTTTTTTTGTTTAGTTTTGTGTCTTTACATATTTTTCCTGCACTGTTTCATTTGTAACATGTCTTATTTATGGAATTTGATTGTTATTTACAAGATTTATACATGTTTTTACTTGAAGATATAAAATCAATAAGAGACATAAAAGAAAATATACCATAACTGAAATAAAAATAATTTTAAAAAAATTTGGGATATATTACTGTTTCAGTAATTATTTGTTTGATGCTGTATAGTATATACAAATACATGTTTGTTTAGGGTCAGCATATATCTTTAGAGTTTGCCACGTTCTTTCTCTACACAGCATGCATGCGAAGGCCAGGCCCGGACAGGGTGCACTCGGTAATGGAGTCAATGTGTCCCCTGGACAGCATGAAAGCGAAGACCAGGCCCGGCCAGGGTGCACCCTGGAATGGAGTCAATGTGTCCTTTGGACAGCGTGCAAGTGAACACCAGGCCCGGCCAGCGTGCACACTGGAATGGAGTCAATGTGTCCCATTGACAGTGTTTGAGCGAAGACCAGGCCCGGCCAGGGTGCACTCTGGAATGGAGTCAATGTGTCCCAGGACAGCGTGCAAGTGAACACCAGGCCCGGCCAGCGTGCACACTGGAATGGAGTCAATGTGTCCCATTGACAGTGTTCAAGCGAAGACCAGGCCTAGCCAGGGTGCACTCTGGAATGGAGTCAATGTGTCCCAGGACAGCGTTCAAGCGAAGACCAGGCCTGGCCAGTGTGCACTCTGGAATTGAGTCAATGTGTCCTCTGGACAGCGTGCAAGCGAAGACCAGGCCTGGCAAGGGTGCACTCTGGAATGGAGTCAATGAAACTGCGCAAAAACTTTCCTCCTCAGGGTATTTCATGGCTCCCTTCCTGACAGTTTGGGAACGTTAATGATAGCAAATATGGAAGCGTGAGCTACACAAGTAGGAATCCTAACCCAGGCTCTACACACATGCACAGCACACACCTTCACACACATAGGCATATTAACATACATGAGGCCCTTCACTCACTCACAGAAGCACATACAGGGATGCACATGAAGCCTAGCAGAACAAGCATTCTCTCCATTCACTAAAACATTGGTAATGCCGCCTTCCACTCTTCAGCACCTTGTCATATTGCACCCGAGCAAACACGAGATCAAGGGACACCTGGACCTGTCAATCACCCTGCTCTGTCTGTGAGCATAATGGGAGGCAATATTAGCCACCCTGGATGAGGCAATGCGTTTAGATTTACATGTGCCTCGACAATAAATATGGGACAAAGACATGGGAGGATGACTTTGCTACTATCAAGAATTAAAATCACTTTTTCAATTAGTTCAAAGCAAATACAAACAGTAAGACATTTCCTTTTATATGATGACTTGCACCTAAGATTCAAGTATTAAGCTGTCTGGGCGACTGTAATGCACTGTTAGCCTCGGCATACGAGGCTTCCTCAAACAAGTTACAAGTTGTCCAGAATACGGCCACCCGACTAGTAGCAAATGCCCCTCCCAGAACTGCTCTATTCCACTGCTTAAAACACTCGACTGGCACCCTGTGAGAAAGCGGTTGAAATTCAAGATCGGCTGCATTGTTTTTAAAGCCCTTAATGGTCTGGGGCCTTCTTACCTGTCTGATAAACTTACCAAGTGCACTCCCCCATGGCCCCTCTGATCAGGATCCAAGCTACTCCTTTGCACTCCAAGAATTAAAAAGGCTCGCAAGGGTGGTAAAGCATTTACTCATCTTGCCCCGACTTTCTGGAACGAACTTCCCCTCCAGCTTCGCAACTGCCAGACCCTTCCTCAGTTCAGGAAGCTTTTTAAAACCTTTGTTTTCTGAGTCCTTATGGTTTGGCTGTAGCACACCATCCTAAGCACGGAGATAACCCTTATGGGGTGAATCAGGAACTATAGAAATTAATAAATATCAAATATCAAGTCATAAATATGCACATATTGGGCATAATCTGATGCCACTCAATATTTCCAAAAGTGAAACCACCAAAAAATACAATGTCAGATTCAAACAAAAATATATATGGATGGGAAACCATTTCAAGACACTATTTTAAAGAAGTATTATAAGATAACGATCCATCTGTTTTCCATTGTTCACACTCATAGATTATTATTTGCAGCTTTTATATATCAAAAACTCGACCCAAAGGTATTGGAGCGCTTTACATAAGCACCAGTTACATTTTTTGTAGGCACGGGGAGATTAAGTGATTTGCCGAGAATCACATGATATTGAGTTGCTGGAAGAGACTCGAGCCCGGTTCCCCAGTGCCAAAGTCGGCAGCTCCAGCCGTTATGCCCCAAATTAGATTTAACAGTATCTTCATTGTCTGACCCCTAAAAGCATTAGAGTTGTGCAGTGGCGGCTCCTCCGCAAAGGCGGGGAGCATTGCCCCATTACTTTATGCAGTGTAAAAAAGGAAAAATAAGATGATAATAACTTGAGGTTATTATCATTTTATTTTTTCCCGTTGTAGTGCCTTTTTGGGGCGGCTGCTCCCACAGCAGGGGGAAGAGTGGTTTGCACTTCCTATGTGAACATGAGTAATTGGCCAGCCAGAACAGTCATGCACACATAGCATGTTCTCCATGCAGGCTTCATTACAGCCTGTGTTGAAAACATGCCTACCCTCCAGCACCTGGCTGGGCGCCATGTCACAGTGCTCAGACCAATAACAAGGCTGCATTGGCTGCAGAAAGCATGGGAGCCCTGGTGCTTTCTGCTTCCAGTTTTCCCCAAGAAGACAAGAAGAGGACGCAGGAGACGCGCCTGTGGCTGGCAAGCCGGCTGGCCCTGAAGTAAGTGATTATTTACTTTTTAACCCGGTCCCCCTGCCCCACTGCTGCTTCCATGTAGCAGCTTCCACTGGGGTTGTGGTTAGGATGTGGGGAAGAGTAAAGTGTTGCGGTACAGCTAAGAGATGGTTCAAGGGTAAGCAAATAAAAGGCATGTTAAGGGCTAGAATTAGGGTTATGGTTGGCGTCCAGGTTACCTTCAGAGCTAGAGGAGACTTAGAGATTATTCTAGGCCTTGTATGAGTTAGTTTCAGAGTTAGCATTAGGGTTAGCCTTATGATATTGGTAGTTAGTAGGGTCGGGATAGAGTTAAGGTATAGGTTTACAAGATCGATAGATTAAGGGTTAGGGACGCTGTTGGGCATTTACATCATTTTTGTATTCATCACAATTTTCTGTTAACTTTGTTAAATGCCATATGAGATCCATCTGTCTTCATCAAGAGTAGATTGCTATTGCTTCACAATTATTATATTAATTAATTATTACATTTGTTTATTTCACGGAGAGCTGCTTTCTCAACCACCTCCTCTGTCAGTCATATGCTTTATATCCCCATTGTGATACTATGAGTAGTGACATACTCAAACATCCAGTCAAAAGTACTCACATTCACGCACAGGCATATGAAGGCGCACAAACGCATAATATTACAAAAAAAGATGTACAAACACAATCACTCTCCTATACACGTACTAAGATACATGAAAATTAAACATATTCACTTAGATGAGCAAGTACACTGTAAAATCACCAAAGCTTTCCTGATGGCACTTTACATTCTTTGGCGCCTTGTGGCGTTACAGTGTTGAACAAAGAATACTACACAGCTACCTGACAATTTCTGCTACTCACACTAAGCTACTTATATGTAGAGGTTTTGTGAGGGCAATTGTAATAAAAATTGTTAATATTTATAAGATTGTTTACGTGTTGGAACATATGCAAAATATTCATCTTAAAATGTTGCTGTACTCTAAGGGCCAGATGCACGACCATCCATTTTTAGTGGTTACAAATGGAGAATCGGACAGTTTCTGACCACTAAAACGGCTTCTGCCATGTACTAGCCCTATTTTGCAAGTTGGTAACCTATGAGGCACTCGCATAATAGCATTTGCTAGTTGCTATTAGGAAGGGCCGTGCCAAGGGCATCTCTTCCTAATAGCAAGTCGCAAGGGCATGTACGATTGTTTGGCGACCAGAATGCGGTCGCAAAACAATCGCAGTTTACCGCCTACTTCAGGTAGGTGGCAAGACAGTTGCAAACAGGAAGGGGTCTCCAGGAGACCCCTTCTCCTTTTTGACTGGAAGAGAAAACGATTTTCATGATTCAGGAGTGGTCCCGCGGACCACTGCCTACTCTTAAAAAATTAAACAGAAACATTTCATTTTTCTTTTTGAAATTCAGTAAAAAATGTTGCATTTATAAACAAAAAGTTACTTCATTTAAAAGCAAATACAGACATGGTGGACTGTTGTCCCCAGCAGGCCAACATTCCTGTATTATTGCCCATTCCGAATGGTCGCAAATTTCAACCTGTCTCATGAATATTGATAAGGCAAGTAATTTGTGACCCCATTGGGAATCACTAATGTGTTTGAGACACATTAGTACATTTCGTTATGGGACTCGCAAATTGTGAGACGCTAAATTCGCAATGTGCGAGTCGCAAAATGTAATGGTCATGCATCTGGCCCTTAGCCACAGTAAAAAGTTTCTACAGATCAACTATATCACATATTTTGTTTAGGGCAGTGTGTGGTTGTGAAGCTTGACAATTTGCAACTTTGCATTTTTTTGGTAAAATGTTTTTCAGTTTTGATAAGCTTTGAGTGCAATGCTCGCAGTATGTAAATAAAATTCTCTGCAAGAGATAGGCAGTACTATGCAGTTTGAGTGATACGGATGCCATGTAGGGTTGTGAGTGCAGCACGGGAAGCTGCTATGTTACCATGTTTTTAAAAGCTGTGTCTTCCACTTAAACTATTCCGGAAGTCCCAGGTTGGGAATTCTGCCTTCAAGGAAGGGGAAATGAAATTTATTTTAATGAAATTAGATTTGTAAAGCGCAGGGGTACCTAAGGATATGAAATTCGCATGGACACACACACACCTTATCAGGTGGCAGGAACTGTGTTTTCCACTGTCACTGAGAGCTACAAGTTTTGAGAGGAGAAAACAATTTAATTCAGCCGGATGTCAAGCAGGACTCCTTGACCAACAAAATAACTTGGGGTAAAAGTGAAGCATTGCATTGATCGACATCTGTGAGACATTTGTGTACTTCTTGTTTGAAACACTGGAAACGTCAAAATCCATCCTGCTACAAAATGTAAATAAACTAAACTGCACAGTCTTATCGTGACTGCAACATAGTTACAAACCATTCCCATTCTCTCGGAGGGTGATCCATCCTCATTTAATTTGCCTATCGTGAACATGCCCTGTGGTGAGAGACTATGATCTGTCTCGCTCTGGGGGTCACGTGAACAGATGCTGTCCATGTGTAACAGCCACACCACTAATAAAGCCGTATAGCCTGCTGCAGAGGGCTATACTGGTTGTTAAAGGCTCTGAATCAGAGTTAAAGGCCCTAGCCGCTGGCGAGGGCCTCTAACAAAGGTGAGGGCCTTTAACAATAGGCAAAGCCTGAGGTAGAAGGGTTATAAGGCTATTAGAACATCCCATTCACTAAATGTGGAATGTCCTGAATTAAAAAGGGAGAATCAGAAATACAAACTTTGGAATGATGGGGCAGAAGGCTCCATTATAAGCCTGGAGCCATTCCATTGTCTTCAATGGAGCTCTCAACATTCCAATCCTCTAATACAAAACAAGCACTGGAACTGCTGATAACCATGGATTAATGTGTTTTCTACCCAAGAAGAGAACTCCTATTGCCCTCACCTTAAGATGCTTTTATGATTCCTGGGCTACGCAAATATCACATGACACTTGACATCACACATGGAGGCATTGTCAGAATATCAAAAGCAAAACTCCGTCCGAAGCTCCAGTCCAACAACCAGGTCTTCCAAAAAACTCTACGGTGGTGTCCTTCAGGTACCCTACCAATGATTCCTGCCCCAGCCCCCGAAACAACCCCATGAAAACATCTAACCAAGAAGTCATCAGAAAATACCTCAAGACTCAACTGCTCCCTCAGCACCCAAGTATATGAACAAAATAAGCAAGATGCCAGAGTGTTGACCCCCTGGCTTTCCTGGGCGTGTTAGCTCTATTTAAATCTCTAGAAAGGGCCATACCAAAACACATCTTATAATTACACACATAATTTCAGTAACTCTCTCAATTCTGACAGGGTCAAAGTGACATCAAATAGATTAAAAGCGCAAAGCTAGAGATGTCCATCATTTTGAACGTTGAGGTGACAACTGTCCACTCATTGATAATTACACATATACAATGTTTGGTTGTGGACACAACCACTGAGCAATCCCCTGAATACTCGCCCTGTGGAGAAGCTGCTCAGAGGGACAGAATACAAAATACCCTTCCGCAACCTACTTTTACCACCCTCAGTTTCTTTCCCAATGAGCCTCTTGTAGCCACCTTCAGCAACTCCCCACCAAATATATATAACAAATGCAAGAACTACTGCTGCCTCCCACGTGACTCAGAAGCAACCTCCCTTTTACAGTACCAATGTTTTTTTGAGAAAATACCTATAACTCTGTCATACTTCCACCCACACTTAAATATCTTAATCAAATACCTGTCATCCATTACTGCCACCATATGAGCTTTCCCCCATCTCAAAGAAGTCAAGAGGTTCAAAATGTCTGGTCTGCTGACCTGTCCTTCTAATTTCCTACTAGAAAAACCTGGATTCCTATACATTCTCATTTTCATGCTCTTTCTAACCCTCTCAAGTTTTGCTCTGCCTTGAACACTTGGGGTCTCATTTACAAGGTCATTGTGCCGCCAGTGATTAACTTTTTGTGATGCACCAGAGGCGCAGTGTGCCTTCCTATGTTTACAAGGCCATGTAAAGTCACCCTGCGTGACTTTTCATGGCATTGTAAATATGGTCCCCTTTCACGCATTACTCTGTGTGAAAGGGGCATTCCATGGGTGTTGCTGTGGGTGTTTCCACGCAACATCCATGGAACCTGACATATTTCCATATTTACAAAGTTTTGTAATTCTGGGAATGAATAAGAATCCTACGCCTCCCCAGGGGAGGCATAGGAGTGACGCAACGAGGAGAAAAACTTTTATTTCTCCTTGTTTTCCTCTTTGTATGTGTGCTGCATTCTGCAGCATGCATAGAAAGAGGAAAAGACCATCAATGAATGCTTTTGTGCAGAAAGGTGTCCCTTCCTGCACAAAAACAATCATCCCAGCAACACAGGCTCCTTTGCAAAATGAAGCAAGGTTGCCTGCGCTGGCGCATGGCAGTCAATTCTGCGCCAGCGCAGGGGAACGTACACGGATGCATCATATTGTTGTTAATACTACGCATCTCTGTGCTTTTAAAAGGCCACACCTTGGCGCAGCAAAATGGCTCGCGGCTCCATGCTGCATCATTATTTTGTGAATGAAGCCCATGGTTCGTTATGTCATTGTTCAGTGATTTTGATCTTGGTAGTATCTGGTTGCCCAAACCTGCAGCACCAGATGACTTGGTTAATGTCACTGTCCCCACTTTAGAAATGTGGTTCATGCATTCTCTTTGCACAGGAGAAGAGAGAGAGTGCCAGGCTGAGTGCGCCTCTCACTGAGCAGCTCGTTAGGTTGAACTGACATTTGTCAGCTGCAGATCTCCTTCGACATGTGGTTGACAAGGAAGATGGAAAAGTTTGGGAAAAGAGTGCCAAAAAAGCACCCATCTCCCTTGGGTCTGCAGAGACCTAGAAAGGAAAAAAGATGGTGGGGAGATAGCAAACTATCATCTGCAATTCCACTGCAGTTAAAATTGAAACTCGTTTCCTTAATAACCTTTTTTATTTATCTGTTTTTGTCAATTGAATTGCTGCATGGTTGGTACACAATGATATATCATAAGCTCCAGTCCAGTTGCTGGCTCTGGGTATCGAATGCTTTGACCAACCAACAAATACTATATGTATCCTTGCAATAGGAAAAGTCTGATGGATGTCACAGTGTATTAATTTAGTGAATCAGCCATCGGAGCACACAATTACAGATACAAATATTGTCACCTATTTCTATTTTTTCCACTTATTTTCTTTATTTTTTTAAATTTCAATACTTAGTTTCTTTGGGAAAACCATGAGCGATCTACACAAATCACCCTTTACTGAATTCATTATTTTGTCTAAGTTTCAGAAATGTTTATCTTTTGCAGTTCACCAATGACTTTCACACCTATTTTCACACAAAAACTAAAAGTTCGTAGAAACCATGACAATAGGAAAAAATCGAATACTTCTTGAAAAAATGCAAAACTGTAGTCACTTTTCTTAACAACTTTCCTTTTCTCCTGAAAGCTGAGAAGATGGTGATCTTAGAACAACAAACCTTTTGGCGAAGCCATTTAAAAAAAAAAATATGCTTTCTTGCACAGCACTTTTTCCCCTTACGCAGTTACCCTAGTCTTAGTTATGATTCTAATAGTGTGACAGTTTGTAAGTAGTTCTGGTATTTGTTAGTTGATGTCAAGCTGATGTAATGATAGGTGTTAGCTGTAAGAAGCAGAACTAATAAATTGCATGTTTTTATGTACATCTCTTTTTATTTGTCCAAGCCAATTCCAATTAATTTGAGTGACCTAAAATTATGCCAACCCATTTTTTATTACATTAATTAAAATGAAAACACAAATATAATGCTCTGAAAGCAAATGTGCAAACATTGTTCTGCCCTGCTCTACTTTGATCAATTGACATCAGTCAAGAATATTTTGCTAACAGAATTTTAAAACTCTGCCAACAGTTAAGATTGTAACTAGGGTATTAAACAGTATTGCATTTGGGTAACGTTTTGCTGATACTTCCTCTTCCTTACTTTGGGTTGGTTCTCTTTAAAGCATCCTTCCATTGCTGTTGCTCAGCCACAATCTTCAGAAGTACCTAATATAGTTCTATCTCAAATGCAAA
The DNA here is from genome assembly GCF_964261635.1 of Lissotriton helveticus. NCBI lineage: Eukaryota > Metazoa > Chordata > Amphibia > Caudata > Salamandridae > Lissotriton > Lissotriton helveticus. The sequence continues at coordinate 1,308,723,479 of NC_136061.1, forward strand.
TAATGTAATTTCTTCATACAGTTTTGCAGACTCAGTTCACATTCGGTCTAAAAAAACTCCCATTATATTCCTAAACCCCTGCATGAAACATTTACCTTGATTTACAATGCCCACCTATTACCTCTCTTTGTTTCTTTTGAATTGCCTCTTCTCTATGGAAACAGCCTAATTTGCATGCCTACTTGACTTAGTCTATATTATTCTAGTTCTCAAAATATCTACACCTCATTTAGATCACAACCTCTCGTTCTGTGAAACCATACCCCTGCAATCGAACAGTACCTAATCTTCTCTGGTTCTCTTTTAATTCCATCAATTGTGTAAACTCACATAGCCCCTCTAATGAGCAAATCTATCTAACCCTGTCAATTAAATCTACCACGAGGAAAATGGAGCAAGTGCATGGAATGGTCTTCTTGAGACCACAAGCCAAATCCCAATAACCATTGAATTAACCACTAACCTTGAGTTCCCTAAACCACTTCATTGCCTAGTCAGAAGCAGTAAGTACCACATAAATGCCATTGCAATACAATACAATGGTTATGTTGACCTTTATGATTTAAGTTATCGTTATCCGCAGGATTAGGGTTAGGTTTACCTTTATGGCTCGGTTTAGAATTGAGGAAATTTATCAGGCCTAAGGTGGCCCTTAAAGTTAATTGTAGGTGAAAGGATCGTACTGATGCAGTCCAGTAAAGGTGTAGGTTGAAGATACTGGGCCCGATTCACAGAACTAACTTAAGACAAAATCCTAAACTTACTACCATTTTCGTATTCACAGAAGGCACTTACTAATTTTTGTATTTACAAAAGACATTTACTCATTTCGGTATTCACCGAAGTTAGGACTCCTAACTTTAGGACTCCTAAATGCATTCTGTGAATACCGTAAGTCTTAAAATTAGGATTTTTCTCAATTTAATAGTAGTAAAGTTAGGACTCCTAACTTTAGGACTCCTAAACTGAGAAAAATCCTAATTTTAAGACTTTCGGTATTCACAGAAGGCATTTAGGAGTCCTAAAGTTAGGAGTCCTAACTTTACTACTACTAAATTGAGAAAAATCCTAATTTTAAGACTTTCGGTATTCACAGAATGCATTTAGGAGTCCTAAAGTTAGGAGTTCTAACTTCTGTCAATACCGAAATGAGTAAGTGTCTTCTGTGAATACCAAAATGAGTAAGTGCCTTCTGTGAATACGTAAATAGTAGTAAGTTTAGGATTTTGTCTTAAGTTAGTTCTGTCAATCGGGCCCCCCGAGGCCATGTAAGGCCATTTTAACATAAAGTTAAGTAGATAGAACAATTTAATTTGGAAAATGCAGAAGTTTGATGTGTTAGTAACTGACATGCCACAGGTAAGGGCCAAAAGCAAGGTAAGGAACCATAATCAATGCTATTGACCAACAAAAATGTTAGCAAAATTATTGTCATTATTATTGCAAAGGAATTGTGCATGGTGCAGTTTACCCATGCTGCATATTGACAACACTCCCTCTGACCCTCTTGCAGTTGCTTTCTCTGCTAAGTTCCATGGTTTAAAATTAGAAGTGTTTTAAGAGAGATTCTCAAGCATTTCTATAGTACCAATTAGGTAGTTAATTATGAGCAAGTCTACCATTTTATGGTATTTATTTTTTAGATATTTCAGTCTGCAATTATCCATATTTATGTTTCATCTCTTGTTATCTGTGTTTATCAATATTAATTTTGCAAAATGATTAACCCAATGCTAGTATATGTCCACATTTATTTAACAGATCAAAGTACACTTTCAATTGACATCTCGTGCTTTTTTATTGCTACGTGAATCCAAATATAATATATGCAATACACCGACATGACATTAACATATTCGTACAATGCACAACTGCAACTGTTTAAAGCTTAATTAGAAAAAAAAATCTGTTTTTTTAACAGCCTTGCATGTTAGTCTAAACATCTATTGGCTTAGCAGTCATCACCGATATCATCAACCGTCGGTCAAAGGAAGATCTATTTACCGTATTTCTCCATATTTAAAAATAAATACAGAGCGAAAAATAGATGGTTTTCTGTCTGTATTTATTTTTAAAAACCAGTAAAAACTGGAAACTGAGAGCATTAATTATAAGGGATTTAAATTGCTTCCCCACTCTTCTTTTCAATGTATGTATCGCAAATGCATAGCTCACGTTTATAGACATTTTGCAGATTGTTTTTTTTCTATGAATGTTAATTACTATTTTAGGGTGACAAGAGGAACATTATCATGTAGAAATATTGTCAAATATCATACGAACTTGGAGGACAGACTGGTTACCACTGAAACGAATTTTTATAATTTTTACAAAGGCAATTTGAGAATATTTTAACCAGATTTATGTATCAAACTTCCACTAGGCTGCGCTGCAGCACAGAAAAGGCAAGCTCTATTCTTATAACGTGCTTATTCAAATCACATTTGGTGCTTAAAAATGTGAGTAAAATAAGCAGCGCTTTGACCAATTTATCGATTTGCCTCAATGGCTACAAACATGAAATCACACATTGACGACATTCACCATTTCAAACTTGCACTCTCTCTTTTACTCAGACCAGAAAACATTTGGTAACATTGTTAATTTTAGGCCTGGGCAGAATTTTCAATTCCACCAGCTGAATTGGAGGAATTTTGGTAATTCTGCATTACTCTTGTAACGTGAAATTACTGGTAAATTAAAATTCCACTGCTCTACTGGCGGAATTGAACACTACGCATTGGTTTCTAAAGTTTAGAAACCACTGCATACCAATCAGTGCCCACATTCTGCAGTGATTAAGTTTTAAACACTACAGAGTATGTAAGATGGGCGCAGAAGGTGCTCATACTCTGCAGACATTAAGGGGCAGATTTATGATAACTGGCGCATCCCCAGGGATGCGCCAGTTATTTTGCGCCGCTGCTCCGCCACCCATAGTGCGCCGCATTTACAATGCGGCGCACCATGGGGCAAAAACGGCACAGATGCGTGACGCATCTGTGCCGTAAAGGTGGCGCATTGCTGGAGTTGCATCGCAAGCGCGACGCAGCTCCAGCAAGGCTCGGGGGTGCCCCATCTTTACAATGCTGCGTCAAGACCTACACCTGCTTCAAGCAGGCGCAGGGTTTTGACGCAGCATTGGCCTGAAAGTGACTGAGTGAAATCTTATAGATTTCACTCAGCCACTTTTGCGAGGCGCACCTGCCCCGGAACGCCCACCCTGCGCCGGAACGCCCACAAGTGGCGCAGGGCTTTACAACGTGACGCATCTGCCTAGATGCGTCACGTTGTAAATGGGTCGTAGGGATGCGCCACGTTTACGCCGCAGTTGCGTGACGCAAACATGGCGCATTCCCGACATAAATCTGCCCCTAAATATGCACAACCAGTTTTTAATCACTGCAGAGTATGAAAGGTGCAGAGTGGCATTTGACTGCTCTATTATCTTAGCGCAAAATGCACCCTTGCATTGTTTTTGTACGCGAGGGTGCATTTTGCACTATGAAAATAGTGCGAAATACCCACTTTACCCAGTCACCTAATCCCGCTGAATTTTTATGTTACTCTGCGAATCAAACTCATCGAATTCCACCCACCTCAAGTTAATTCTTGTTTCGGTATCTTCATTAATTAGCCATTACTTTCAACAATGTGAAAAAAAAATCGAAATTCTAAAAGAAAAAGTTCATGATAGGACTGCAACAAAAAGAGGTTTTAATAATTAAAGTAAGGACAATCCCATAACCTGTAACACCACTATTGACCATTTCAGAGCTATTTTTTTATTTCACAAGTTTCCTCCATGATACCCTTTCCAGGCGCGTAACACGGGCCCCACAGCCCCCGCAGTGCAGGGAGCCCCCTCAGCACAGTACTCAGGCCTGAGAGCTCCATTTTAAAGCCAGAGTGGGGCCCCTCCAGGTACCTTGCAGGGGGGCCACCTCAACTTTCGTTACACCACTGACCCTTTCCTCTGTCTCCTACTTTCATATATTGCTCCCAATGCTTTCAGATGACTCAAAGAGTGAAATAAGCGCCTCGCAAGCAACTACTGATTGAACTTTTGGTTTGGAGTTATACCAAACTTGAGATCGAGGTAGGATTTTACCCAAGGAGTACCTTTTGCTTTGTTTGGTGTAAATCCATTCATTAGTTTTCGGAAAAAAAAAACTGCATTTAATTTTTTGCAGTCTTGAATGAATTAAATTATATACCATTTAATTTGCATAGGTCCTTGAACCAGGGTTCACTGATGCCCGCAGACCCAAATAATAAAAAATATTAAATTCTGTTAAAATATGGAAGCTTTTTCTCCTGACTTCTATTTTGAGTCTGTGAACCAACCCAACAAGGGGTCCGCAGAACCAAAGCACTTTAATTAGCTGGCTGGAACTGCAGGAAGCTGTAGAACCTGCCATTACAGGATGTGGGGACTCAGTGGGGAACAAATGATCGGGAACAAAAGGGGCATGAGAGCACTGTCTGGACCCATGGCTCAGGTGGGAGGGGGACCCAAATGGGGCACCTCCAGTAAATAAAAATAAAAAGTTAAAAACATTCTGCCAATGGGGTTGACCCTCTCAGCATGGCCCAAGAGATCTGTGAACCCTGGCCAGGGAGTGCAAACCCATGGGATGATTCATGGGCATGGTAAGCTAAATGGTCCTGTGCTGGACCTTTTGTAGGGTTTGCAAACCTGGGACCAGTTTTTCAGACTCCACAGAAGATCCAACAAGGGTCCACTAGATAACAAGTGTTCACCCACTGAAAAAACATAAAAAGGAAAAAACTGTGCCTGGACAAAGGGCAGGGTCCATGGCCAAAACCCACGCACAGTTAGGGTTGGCTCCCAGGGAACTCACAGGGAGGGTTGCCAGAATTTTCCAGGGAGGGTGGGCCTCCCTGGAAAATTCTATTTTCCAGAGAGGGGGCGCAGAGTTGGAGGTGGTGGGGGTGAGGCAAAATATAAAATGGGAGTTCAATTATAAGTGCTTAAATATTCTGTGCTTAAATATTCTGTGGGGTGAAACGAATCAGGACACATAGGTGAAATTACCATTTGTCACACGGAACTGAGAATAGATAATTCAGTGGGGGGTAAAAAGAAGGTGAATGTCACTTTATTCTGAACAGAGCACTCAAAACACTTTAATACTGAAATGAAGTATAATGGTAGTCACGAGGTAGATCCAAGTAGAGATTTATTAAGTAGTTACAGGATCATTTATGTTGGTTACAGGATCAATTCAAGATGGTACAAAGTTAATCCAAGCTAGTACATGGCCCCACCAGGAGCTGATCTTCATAGCTCAACCCACTCATTCCAACTGCCACTCCTCCAGTCCCAGGCATACCAGCACTCCACGCTGTCATCATGCACTCCCAGGTTCCATACACACAGACACATGCAAACTAGCTAAGCTGCTGTAAATGTAGTCACAACAAATACTGTGTCACTTTATGTATACTTGATGCACTTTAGACCTATATGGGTCACACCTTAGCTGCTATTACATCTGATCAGATGAAATATATTCAAAATGTGAAGCCATACACTCAACACTTTCTCCAAGGTTGAGGAGATTATATGCTTACATCATTTGTTTACAATAGCATGAGTCACTTTAGTTCAGTTATTATTAAGTAATAGGTAAAGAGGTGTTGAAAGTAATGGTTTGAACAATAAACGTAAGGCCCATGCAATAGAAAGCTGGCTTAGAAGCCATAACCTGGATGTCTAACTCCTGCAGGCAACCAATTTTAAGAACACAAATAGTACGAGCAGGATCCAGTGGGCCGTTTTTTTTTACTTGTCCAATGCCAGCTGCGCACAGAAGGGTGTGGGGATCTACGTAGGTAAGCATGTACCATTCCAAGCGAAAGCCATGCAGACAGACCCAGGTGGAAGATGGGCCTTTGTAAATGGCAGATTTAATCAATTACATTTTATTATAGCAACGATCTAAGCACCGGTCTTAGACAATCCGCTCCCTTTGCTTCAGCTCAAACAGGCCTTAATTAACATCCCCAGCTCTATCATTCTGGGTGGCAATTTTAATTCCCTTCCAGATCCATTAATTGATTATTCTACTAAAACTCAAAAACAAAGTAAGCAGGTGGCCATTGCTGTAGCTAATTACAAAAAGAAGCTAGACCTGGTAGACCCATGGCACTCTCTGCACCCTGGGAAACACGTTTTTACATGTTTTTTTGGCAAAATACAATACTGCTTCTAGAAAAGACTACTTTCTGATATCCCATGGTCTGAAAATGGCGACTCACGAATATATTCAAAATGCCTTTTAAGATCACGCACTAATCAAAAGCGAAGTAGCCGGGGTAGGGCTTGAAAGAGCACCCAGGAGATGGTATTTAAAAAAGATTAATTTAGAGAGAGAGACGAATGGTGCGCAGAGGTAACTAATTAAATTAACAGCTTGTTCCTGAACAACACAGATACTGCCAGGGTAAGCATTGTGTGTGAAGCATTTAAGGCTGTATTACGGGGAAATATTTCATCATTTGAAATCCCTCAACAGAGGGCAAAAAGGGAAAAAGATCTGAGCTCTAGTATAGGCTTGAGAAAGCAAGTAGAAAGCACTCCAAAAATAGGAATCTAGCTACAAAACTGAAGATTTTCCAGGCAAAGTTAGAAATGCAGGAATATTATCATTTGCAAGGCGATACTGCTAACAATGCCCACCTGCAGAAGGGAATACAAGGAGACAGAATACACAGGGAGATTACTTGCATGGCAGGCAAAGGAAAGACAGGTTCAAAGTAGGATTTTATTGTTGTTAAATGAGGACTCCAAAGTACAGATAATCAGTCCCCTGGAGATTGGAGAAGCCTTTTTAAAACACTAAGAGAGAATCTATCAGATGGATCAACAAATAATGTCTGATCGCATTACAAGGTTTTTGGATAAACTACTGATTACATTCATAACTAGAGAGCAAAGCGAAATGGTAACAGCTGAGTTTTCTCTTGAAGAAATAGGCACAGTGTGAGTTCAATGGCTAATAGTAAAGCAGCTGGGGAGGATGGACTACCAGTAGAAATGTCTAAGAGGTTCACCCTAATTTTAAATATACAATTGGTAAATCTTGCTAAGCAGATTCTAAAAGGTGGAGAATCTCCTGCCTCTTTTGACACTGTAGTTGTAGTTGGTATTTTAAAGAAAGATAAAAACAGGGAAAACATTAATTCCTATAGGCCAATAAGCCTTCTTAATGCCGACTATAACATTTTTACAAAGCTTCTCACTAATAAGTTCAATAAGATAGTGGGATCAATAATATACGGTGACCAATACAGTTTTGTAGCAGGTAGACAGCTCTCCTCGAATACAAAGCTTTCTTATAGAAACTTTAGACTATTTTTTACCAGAACAAAATAGAGGCACATGTTGGGTTTTTAGATGCAGAGAAAGCTTTTGATTTGGTGTCCTGGGTGTGTCTTTTTAAAACTCACGCTAGATTTGTTATTTTGGAAAAATGTATACGCATAGTGAAATATCTGGATAAGGACTCTATGGCACAAATAATAATTAATTCCAGAAATGTAGGTAGCTGTAGAATAAGTAGGGGCACATAACAGGTGTGTCCTTTATTTCCAATTCTGTTTGCCTCATTTATAGAACCCCTGAAAATAGCCAATAGACAAAAAGCACTACAAACCGCACCTTTGCAAGGCATGTCTAATATAAAACTCTACCCGATGATATTGTCCTTTCTTAAACCTGGGGAGAGCATTCAAATGGAAATTTTAATGATCTTTTCAGAATTTCAAGCACTGGGTGGGTATACAAGTAATAAGGCTAAGACTGAAATTTTACTCTGCAATTGTTTAGGCCACACACTATTACCAAATGTTCAGTTACTATATAATTTGAAGCCCAAGAGATATCTAGGTATATATGTGTCGGAAAATGTGGATGTACTATATGCATTAAATTATGTCCCCCCTCGTGCAAAAAGTCATGCGCTTATTTGCGAAATGGAATCAACTCCCAATTTCAATAATAGGTCATGTGGCACTTATACGAATGTCAATTTTACCGTTATTTATTTTTCTATTTGCAGTAATCCACTGTGCACTACAAATGCCTTTTTTTAAGAAATAGATGGTCTAGTCTCATCCTTCATATGGGCCAACAAGGTACCGAGATTAGCACTAGCTAACTTTAAGTACACAAATGAGGAGGGAGGGTTAGCCCTTCCAAATTTGAGGGAATACTATTATGCAAACTTTGCATATAACACACATAGATTTTTTAACTATCTTAATCCGCTAGGTATGGCAACAGTTTTATGTTAAGGATCCTGAACGAATACACAATTGTAGATTCTATAAGGCTGGTGAAAAACCCCAAGAAAGTACGCTAAAGATCTTTCAGTGGATTTTAAAACAAAAAGCCCAATTGTTCAAGTATTATGAAATACCCTGGATAAATGGCTCCACATGTTTGGTCGGCCTGTATACAGGGGAATATAGGCTGATTCAATCTGGCATAATAAAGAAATGGGAGGAGAACAGTTATAGACACGTGGGAGATTTTCTTATTTCAGACACTTGGAAAAGATGGGCAGAGGTAGAGCATGGTTTGTGTAATTCTATAGACATGCTTAAATGGTCTTTTATTGAAATAAGGTACTTTTTAGAAAATATCGATCTGTCTGCCCTGAGCGCAAGACTAGAACTAAGTGAGGCCCTGCTAGAAAAAACAAGACAGAGATCAATAAGTAGCTGGATAAAATGTTTTAATGAACATAAGAGTGTCAATGTGTATTAAAAAGCCAAAGACAAATGGTAAGCGAAAGTAGGCCTTCAAATCCCAAGTACGGTCTAGAACAGAATTAACAAATTCAACACTACATTATTAAGAGACACCAATTTTAGTAGAATGCAATTTTACACAAAATGGTTATTATACAGGACTCCCTCTTTTCTCTCCAACAGATATCCTCAGATAGAGGATAGATGTTTTTGATGCTCTGCAGAAGAGGGAGCCACTTGGACTCATATTCTTTGAGATTGCCCAAAGATAAAGCAATTCTGGGAAGGAATTGAGAAATACTTCAGAATGAAGATAGGACACTCATTAACTATCGAAAGATATATTACAATCCTACGGTATTTCCCAAACATAATGATAAATAAAATACAAGAAGAAGGTCTATATTTGCTGGCCTTAGTGGAGAGATCACTAATTGTCTAGAATTGGTGAAGGGAAAATATCCCTACTTTTAAGGCTGACAGGCAAAACTTCATCGAGTTAGAGAGATGCTACGCCCTAATATCGGGCACATATAGAAAGTTTGAAAAACGCTGGAAGCCCACACCAGCAAATTAGATAAGTTGAGATATTAAAAGTTTTCTGTTTTTATTTTATTTTTCATTTTGTGCTAAGAGCTGTGTATTTGCAGCATTGATTACATATACCTACAATCCAAACATAACGCCAACATTTCATTTGATAAAAAGGAACAATCAAATAATACATTACGCACAATGACCAATAAGTCATAAGCTAGAGAGTAACATAATACAATAACACATTATTTCCCCAGAATTGACTTGAGGCATAGATTTCAATTTATACAAAAGTTGCGAACCAGGAAGAGAGGGGTCCCCAGATCTTATTCACTTTGATTCTGCCTTTCCTGCCTCTCCTTTCATATAGAGCCTTTTCTAAGTTATATATATATATATATATGTAAGAATCGTCTCTTCCACTGATGGAAGGTAGGAGGTTGTGAATCAATACAGGCTGAGGCGACACAAAGCCTGAGGACCACCATTGCTATAAAAGTGAGTTCTATCCCTTCATTGCCAACTGTATAATTTATTTTAATAACAACAACTGAGGTGTCAAAAGAATCTCTTCATTAAGGATTTGTTTTAAGAAGCTTGAGATTTCACAACCTACAGATTCTATACAAGGACAAGTGGCAAAAATATGCACTAAATCCACACCAAAAGTTGCACATCTGAAATAAGAAATCCCCTCTGTACCACCCCATTTAACTATTTTCGCTGGTGTAATATACAGATCGAAAATAGTCTTAAAATATTGAGCCCGCAGATTGGCAGAGCACAATACCGTGTTCCACAACTCTACTGATCTCATAAAACAGGAATCGTCAACTCCCACCCTATCCTGCCATTTCAGCCTATGTTTCTCTAAATCACCTGGCACTCCTTCCTGCAAGGATCTATATATTTGTGTAATTGAGGAACCCTTATTACTGGTTAGCAATTACATTAGAGGTACTTGTCGAAACCCTGCCGCACCACCGGTCTTTTTAAGCAAAAATCTCTCAGCAGTAAGAATTTTAAAAAATCCCAGGGGCCAGCACCAAACCTTGCCCTAACTAATTCAAATGATGTTATATGGTCCCCAGCTAGGAGATCCCCAATCCTGTATAAACCACCCTTTCTGCACCTTGCCAGATATGTGTCTTGTGATGCCCTTGGTAGTTGCTTGTTCCTGGTTATGGGAGAATAGCCATTAAATCTACCTACCCCAAGGTGCTTCCTAATGCCTGCCCAAGTGCGAAAGGCAGCACTTAATACCTTGAAATGCGTTTTCTTAAAATAGCTTGCTTCACAGAATTTCAAACGACAGCCATTAGCTGGGGCACCTAATAATAACTCATAAATTGTTGGTGCTAGACTGAGATCCTGCCTATCCTTTTCCATATCTCCAAAGAGAGGGCAATAATATTGAAGTGAAGCCACTAAATAATATATCTTAAAATGCGGGAGCCCCCATTCTCCTCTATCCCTTGGAAGGGAAAGGAATTCTCCTGGTCCTCTGGTAGCACCAAATAAACCTAGCCACCTCCTTCTCTATTTGTTTAAACGAAAAATTATGACTTTCCAAAGGGATCACAAGAAAAATATACAAACGTTTTGGCAGGATCATCATTTTAATAAGATTACATCTCCCTACTATTGACAATGTCAGATTATCCCATCGCTGGAGATCATCATTCTTGATTTTCCCCATTATAGGAGTGATGTTTAAATCCACTATATCATCCACCCTAGCCGTAATGATAATACCAAGAAAAAACGCTTTTTCTACGGTTCTATTATCCATACCTGGAAAAAATATGTTTGTCATAATCTACGTTTTAGCTCTGTTTAGTGCCCTTCAAGCCCTCACATTGGGCAAGGCATTGGGTACTGACTGTATCCCTAGAGAGTTCTATAAGGTCTTCTTTAGCAAGATTTATTGTCCTATGCTTAGTGTATTTCAGGAGATCAAGGAAGGGGCTACACCACCGGGTTATTGGAGTACCACGAATATAGTCATCATTTTAAAAAAGGGTAAAGACCCAGCGAATTTAGGCTCATATAGACCTATGACGCTGCTAAACAGTGATGCTAAGCTTTATTCTAAGATCTTTGCTTCTCGTTTGAATTCTACCGTGCATCATCTTGTTTCGGTGTGGCTGCACAGTTTATACAAGGAAGAGGAACTGTAGATCATGTTCGGAGGTTAATTACCCTCTTTGATGCTACTGAGATTGCCTCTGCATCTATGGGGGTAGCCTTTTTAGACGCGGAGAAGGCCTCCGACATGGTGTCATGGAGCTTTTTATGGCAGACCCTCAAGGCTTATGGCCTAGGGGATTCATTTGTAAAAGCATTTTCAATCTGCAGGGGAACGAGACAGCATTGCCCTGCCTGTCCCCTACTGTTTGCTCTGTACTTAGACCCCCTCCTTAGGCGACTGGAGGCCTCCACAGAAATCATTCCGGTCATTTTACTTGGCGGGGACACCAAGCTATTGCCCTACACCGAAGATGTGGCTAATATTTCATCTGACCCTGATCGTGCAATGTCCACGGTTGAAAGTATTGCTGAAAACTTTGGAACTCAATCAGGTTTTTTATTGAATATGTGGTTTTTCTACGTGTTTTTATGTGCATCTTTTTCAGTATTACCCACAGTGATATGTGTTACGGGATATGTTTTACTGATTGATTACGCCAGGAGGAAATGTGCCAACCAAAACTAAACATTGTAAGCACTTTATTTCTGTTTATGAGCAATTGTGTACTAAACTCTCAGTAATAAAAATATAAATAAAAATAAAAAAACAGTCAGGGTTGGCTGACTATGATAGGTTGAGCACAGTGCCTGGCTACAGGTCAGGCCCTGTGGTCAACCTCTGCTACTTAAGGCCAAAGACTGTGCTCAGCAGGAGTTGGCCACCAACAGCTGGTTGGGCTTAGGAAAGAATTGGATGCGATACAACAAATGTTAGCTGAAAAACCCAAAGGTTAAACTGAAAGTATGGTTAGCTTTGGTTAGAACAAAAGTTAAAAGAAACCTTGAAATTCACAAAAAAAACAATTAATGTGGAGATTCTGTTAAAAATGAACCAAAAACAAATCCTGAAATTGGCAATTTATAGTTAGGACTGCAATCCATAACTTGCACAACAGACATACAAACCATAATCCGAACGCCAAATTTAATGCTTAACATCACAATATTTATACCAATAAAAGTAAGAACTTTTGAAAGTACAAAGTAATTAACAATGCATACTCAAAGCAATAAATAATAATAGATTTAGAATTGTCTCTTTCACAGTTTTAAGGGAAATATACTTAATTTCATCTTTAATGTTATTTACTACATTTGTAATGGCAGCTGTCACATCAAAGGTGAGGATATGAGCATTGCATTTAATGTGCGAATAACGTTTTGCATGCTTGCTGTCTGTTCTGAAAGTTATGGATGCGGTTCTAACAATAACCTGTGAATTTCAGCTTTTTTTGGTTTTAGGTCAATGCAAGTTAGTTATGGCTCAATATATCACTATATTCTTGTGCCTTGAACTTTAAAATTACTGAACCTCTTTAGATCTAATACTAAAAAAGACCCTCTCCATCCTATAATTTATATCCCTGCAAAATGTAATCTAAATCCATTCAGCCATTTAGGCTATCAACTCTCATGCTCCCCTAAAAACTCAAACCACACGCGTTAGGGAACACGAAGCACCTAAATGGTTTACGGAAGAGTTAAGATTAGCCAAACTCCAAACTCGTCAGGCAGAGCGGAAATGGCGTAACTCCTACTCTCCTGCACCCAAAGAACACTATAAAATGAATCTCAGGAATTACAAACACGCCATAATGGAGGTAAAAAACAATTCTTCTCCAACAAGGTGTTGAACTCAACTAATAAAACAAAAGATATCTTCAACACAGTAAGGGATTATCTAACCCCGATCGTGTCACCCCACCAATCCCAGTTACTCAGAAACTCTGCAATGACCTAAGCAATTTTTTCATTGAAAAAATAGAGAAAATTCAGGAATCCATAGATACCAAACATCAGGAGATGGAAAATTGGTTTGTGAATACCAACACTGACATCCTGACTACCTTCCCGTGCATAGGCCAAGACCAATTCTTGGAGTACCTAAACATAATAAAATTGTGCTCCCCAAACGATGTCTGTCCACCTTAAGTACAAAAATCCATCTTCGAAGCATTTCCAAAGAACACCCCCGCTCTTCTGAACCTATCCTTAACCCAAGGGACAGTACCACAAGCTTTCAAAGAAGCAGTGATTATTCCACTTCAGAAAAAAACGGGAGTTGATCCCCTGAGGTTGGATAATTATAGGCCAATATCCCTCCTCCCCATCTCGGCTAAGGTGTTGGAGACACACATAGCAAAGACTCTCAGCTCCTTCATTGAAAAAACAAACTTCCTAGACCCACATCAGGACGGTTTCCGCGTAGCCTACTCCACGGAGTCCATTATTCAATCTGTAATGGATGATCTAAAGGGGAAAGCAGATGTAGACAGCACTCAAGCATTGATTCTCCTAGACCTGTCTACAGCCTTTGACACTGTCAACCACAACATCTTCATGGACCATCTGGCTTCAGCAGGTCCCAGTGGCACTTTCTTGCGGATAGAACACAGTCAGTTTGGCCCTCTCCGTACAAATCGAGCACAGTAAACTTGAAATGTGGAGTACCACAAGGCTCATCCCTATCCCTGCATCTTTTCAATATATATATATCCACCCTCTTATTGTTGCGTTACGGCATATGGGAGTGCAAATCTACAACTATGCTGATTATTTGCAGCTAGTCTTCCCCAACAATGAATCTACAGAGTCATTAATTTCTCCAAAAATTAATGCTTTTCATCATGAAATGGATGAACAAAAACCAACTAAACCTCAATGCAGAAAAAACAGAAATCATTATCCCCAACAATAAACTCCGACATTTGACTCCCGCCCACTGGCCCTCCGAGTAAGGCCCACCTCCGGCACTAAAATATTTAAATAAAAAGTCTGGGCATACACATTGACTCAGACCTAAACATGAACATGCAGATTGGAGCAGTCACCTCTGCTCGTTTCCTCCAATTGCGGAAACTGAGAGAAATCAGAAGATTTTTCAGCGGAGAGGCATGTATCCAAATTGTCATCTCTGCTTCTGTCAAGAATTGATTATGCTAACTCTATATACCTAGGTCTTCAGTGCAATCAGCTACATCATCTGCAACTAATGCAAAATCAGGCAGTCAGAATTATATTCCAACAAGGCAGATGATGTCACATCAAGTCCCTGCTAAAAGAGTCGCACTGGCTTCCAGTAAAGCAACAGTAAAGTTTAAATCTGGCTGTATTCTTTTTAAAGCCTTGCATGGGACTGGCCCTAAGTACATTTCACCAAAAACCAATAAGTACATCCCCCACCGTACTTTAAGATCTATGCACATGAACTACTTAGAGGTCCCAGTTTTTAGACTCAAAAGAACAGGAGGCTCACGCTTCTCAATATTAGGACCCAAACTCTGGAACGCTCTTACGCCCCCATTGAGACTCGAGTCAGACCTCTTTCATTTTAGGAAGATGTTGAAGACCTGGCTCTTCACCCAAGCTTACAGCTAGACCTGGACCATCCTTACAAGTAACTCTTTTTGGAAAGTAACTCCTCCAGCGCCAAGAAACCTGTTGGTGAACGAGCGCTATAAAAGCTCCTATTAACGTAACATAGACATTTTCCACTACATCTGTTTTAATGACAATCTACGACACACCACTCCATTCTACTCAACTATACAACACGCCACTCTACTCTATGACCCATCACACTCCTTTACAACACACCACTCCACTCTATGACATGCCACTCCACTCTGAGCACGCCACCCCACTCTCTCACATGCCACTCCACTTTACGCCACTCCACTCTATGACATCCCATTTCACTTTACAACAATTCAATCTACGCCCCTTCAATCTAAGATACTGTATAGCACACTGCTCGATGAGATGGCACTGCACTCTACTATATGACATGCCACTACTCTCTATGCCATTCCACAGCACTCTACTTCACTCTATGCTCCTCCACTGTATACCACTCCACTCTATTCTACGACACGCCACTCCACTGTACGACATGCCACTCCACTCCATGGCATGCAACTCCGCTCTACCAGTTGTCTCTCCACTCTACTCCACTCGACCCTATGACACTCTACTTCACTCTATGGAACTCTACACTCCTCCACTGTATGACACTCTAAGCCACTGTATACCACTCTGCGACACTCTACTCCAATGTACTCTGCACAACTTCCTCTACATCACTCCATGACACATCACTCCACTCTACTCTATGAAACACTACTCCACTCTACTCCACTACTTCACTGTATGCCACTCCACTCTACTCCACTCTATGCCTGTCTACTCTACAACACTCTATGCCACTCCACTCTATCACACTCCACAACACTCTACTCCACTGTACAAGACTCCTCTCTATAAAATTCCTCTCTACGACACTACACTCTACGACATTCTATTATATCACACTCTCCTCCACTGTAATCTACAACACTCCACTCAATAACACCCGACTCTGTGACACTGTACTCCTCTCTTCACCACTCTATGCAACTCCACTGTACGGCACTCTACTGTAGTCTTAGCCACTCTACAACACTCTACTCAATGACACTCCACTCAACGACTCTCCAATCAATGGCACTCAATTCAACAACACTCCACTATAGGACACTACACCCTACCGCACTCTACTCCACTGCATGCCACTCCACTGTACTTTACAACATGCCACTCCATTCTACGCCACTCCACTCTACTCTACTGTATGTCCCTCCACTCTACACCACTCTACTCTACAACACTGTACAACACGCCACTCCTCTTCACTGTATGACACAACACTCCTCTATATGAAACACCGCTCCACTCTACAACATGCCACTCCACCATATGGCACTCTACTCCAGTCTATATTACTCTACTCTCTCTATACCACGCTAAACTCTATGCCACTCTTGGACACTCTACAACACTCTAAGTAACTCCTGCTCCACCACTCTAGGCCACTTTACTCTATGGTACTCTGACACACTACTCCAATATAAGCGGGGAGAAGACGTCCGTTCCACCAGCGGAATGTGCTGAGATTTGCCTCCTCCGCATTCTGAGGAGAAGGCAAATCTCCGCACAGCCCGCAGCAGAGCGGAGTTGCCCAGCCCCCGCCTCCATCCCCCTATTGACATTTAAATATAAATGACGTAAAAGTAAAGAAAAACAATGTACCTGGACTGCGGCGTCCCCGGGCTGGCCTCCTCCTCTTCCTCGCCGTCTCTGTGAAAACTGCGCATGCGCACGTTTTGACCAGGGCAGAAATTATACATAAACCCTATGCCCCACCACCACAGCTGTTGACTGTGCCAAGACACAACAAAGAAAAAAAGAGACTTCACCATTCAACATACACTTATTTGTTCTTCTGTTCATCTACCTTTCACCACAAAGCAGTGTTGGTGTGAGGCAATACACAAGCCTTCATGTTTGCTTAAATACATGTAAGTGTATACATATGTGTATCTCTTTTTAAAATTGCCCTTTGCAAGTGGCCCCTTCAGATGTATCTGTGGCTAAGTGTGTGTAAGCACTTAGACATTTCTCTTTTGATAACAGCATTTTATTACATTTTGGTATGAATGGCCCAAAAGTCACGCAGGGGGCCCCTGTTGATACAGTTGGGATGTTACCCCACTCTCCATGTACTTTAACCCCTCCTGGTGTTTCCTCCAATGAGACCATCGTAGAGCCACCATTTCCCCCAAATTTTTCAGGTAAGTTGGTTCTTCTTGTTTCGCTCAGAGGTCCATATCTGCCCTTCACGCCCTCATTATGGGAGGCTACAGCACCCTCCAGTGTTTGGCGATGTCTCTCTGTGCCAGTAGCATATCCAGTCCCACCAAGGTCCTAACACCTCTTGGTCCATCTAGATCTTCCACGAAGCCAAGCAAAGCAATTCTGGGAGAGGCCTCAATTGTCAGGCCTAGTACCACGGGAGTGTCCTGAAAATATTATGCCAGTATCTTCAGATGATCGGGCAACTCCATACCATATGAAAAAAGTCTCTGTTGTTGGCCTGACATCTGCTGCATGCGGGGTCTGAGCCATCCACTATTGCTGCGGTATGAAGTATGTAAAGCACAAGTAAGTGAGTAGGATGAGACGTAGCTGTGCCGATTTGGCTAGGGTGCGTGCTGACATGCATGTCTCCCCCTACTCCACCACCTCCCACGGACCCAGCCAGCCCTACCACCATACTTTCATTCTCAGTAGTGTTCAGGGGTAATGGTATATCTGTGAAATTCCTCTCTGGGCTAATGGGGCCATACGTAACTGAGCCTCAAGTGGGTTGTATTCAGTTGGTGTTGATAGTGAAGTTTGGTAGCCAGGTAGGGTGTGTCGGAGCTGAAGGTAGTGGAGGAATTGGAATCTGTGGAGAAAGCATTTCATCTGATTGGTGGAGAATGATGTCATGTGGTCACCTTCCCAGACATCCCCAATGTCGGTATGCCTATCTGGTCCCATCCCCAAAAGCCCCGGAGCTATGTCACTTAGTCCAGCTAACTCCTGGTCCATAGGGAATCTCCAGTGTCACCCTGTGATCCCACCTGGTCCAATGCAGTGCAGACCTCCATGCAGGGCCGGCTTTAGAGTTGGTGGCGCCCTGTGCGACAATCTTGGTTGGCGCCCCCAACAAATGTTTTGTGTTGAGTTTATGCAGGAAAACAATGCTGGGGTAATGCTTATTTGTGGACTCAGATAATGGCGCTCTGAGCACACAATATCTAAAATGTAGTATTTAC
Source organism: Lissotriton helveticus (assembly GCF_964261635.1). Classification (NCBI taxonomy): domain Eukaryota; kingdom Metazoa; phylum Chordata; class Amphibia; order Caudata; family Salamandridae; genus Lissotriton; species Lissotriton helveticus. Next base: position 1,308,741,685 of record NC_136061.1, read on the forward strand.
TGAATTTCGTAAAATGAGAAAGGCATTCGAACTTGAAGCACACAAAGTAAGGGAATAAAAAGAGGTCCCCATGGTCCAATAGGTGCACGTTGCTGCAAGTTATTGTGTGGCACACATAGTGACAGTTGCAAGGCTATGTGAAGCTTAGCCAGTGCATGGTGCTTAAACAAATGAGACGTCTAGAAGGAAATGCAAAAAGGTGACATTTGATGCTTTAGAAGTCCCAAAGACAAAGTATTAGAAGGTTAGGTCCTTGTGTATCAGACCTTCACAAAGAAATAGAGTACAGGTTCCCAGAGGTTATATGAATGGAGAGTGCCTTCTTAAGTGGGAGGATATGGTCGGTTGCTATGATTACTTGACAGTAACATTTTGCATAACAGGTATGAAACAGTCTGCCTGCTTAGACTACGCTTGGGTGGTGCGACTAGTACTTGGAACTAGAAAGCCTAGATTGTAAGAGAGAGGTCCAGGCTGACGAGGGAAAGTCTGGGCAATCGGACATGTCCCACGGTGCCCACCCACCCTTTTACCCACTTTTGTAGTTCTCATGTTATACAAACTTAGCCGACAGGGATCATACAAGCATTTCATGTTAACACTAGATTATACCACACAACATCAGATTCATGTTTTTTCCAAGTAGGGGGAAATTAAGTGTTTTGTCCAGAATCACGTGATATTGAGCCAACGTGGGACTTGAACTCGGGTCCTCAGTTCCAATTAAGTTGGCATCTCTATGCGTTAGGCCATATCTCCTCTCATACACACTTGATTTCATCGGATGGCAGACTGTATATGCACAGACAATGGTGTAAAAAAAAGGCCAGAAGAGACTGTATACAACACGGCAGAAGCGGATAGCTGGGTAAGAGGCAGACTGTCAACACCAGAGCACCTGTCTAAATGGAGACAAGCCACAGCAGTGTAAAGAGTGTCAAAAAGTAGACTGTATATAACGGGATAGCAGTGTAGACACCCAAGTAGGCTGTACACCAGAAAAGTAGTGTATAGATAGAGGAGGGCATACTGTACACAGCACCCAGGGTCAGTGGGAACCAGTGGCCTGAAGGGCCCATTTTCATTCTCACACAGGGGGCTCATGGCATACTGGCTAGGCCTCTGGCAGCAGGAGAAGAGTGTAAATAGACACAGGCAAATTGTGCACCACTGTAAAGTAAGACAGTAAGGATCAGGACAGCAGTGTGAAGGGGGCAGGCTGTACAGTGAAAACATAGACGAGCAGTCTGTTCACAATAAAACAAAGAGGCATGAACAACTGTTTATATCGGGACCTGGTACGGGGAGACATGGAATGCTTGTACATACCGAGACAGGAGCTTTGTTTTCAGTCACGGTGCCACGGTGCTGTGTCTCTATTTCCTTTGATAGGCGTTCGAATGTTGTCTAATTCTGTCTCTCCTGTACCCGAGGGCCCTCGGTCTTGTTTTCAGAACCCAGAGGGGTCACATCTGCTCAGACTAGCTGTTGTTCAACAGCACATTCCTTATTAGAGCGTGGACTCTGGGCCCAGCAGCAGCAGTGGCTGCAAGTGCAGCAGCAGTGGCTGCAAGTGCAGCAGCGGAAGGCTTCCTCAGGAGCCTCATACCTTTTGGCCTCATCCATCTAAAACCACGTCAAAGCATTTATCCATCTATTCTCACGATGCTGTGGAAATGAAAGATGGACAATGGCGTTCATTTTGGTCAGATGCGAATGGCGCCCCATGACCTTGGCACCTGGTGCAGTGGCACCGGTCGCACTGCCCTAAAGAAGGCCCTGCCTCCATGACTGGGAGACTGCCATAGTGATCACCGAAGCGCCTGGGAGAGAGGTGTCCGATAAGGCATACCTACAATACTGTCTCGCCCTATTAAGTGGACCCCAACTCTTAAGGCAGGCCATGCAACCATTCGCTTACCACCAGTGTCTGTGCGGCCCAGTAGTGCAGGCAGATATCCACCATGGACAATGTACCCTCTAATGTGGAGTGTAAATGTAAATGTAAATGTAGTATACTTGTAAAGCGCACAGCTGCCCCAGCAACGGGGTGTCCCGGCGCTGTATAACTCTGGGGAACCCGTCCTGGCTTTCCCTGTGGGATGGTCCCTTGCTGGGAGTCCCCAAGGTGGAGCCAGGCATCCCCGGAATTGGTGGGGCCGTTGTGGAGATTAGGCAAGCTAATGCCCAGAGTTGCCGAGTGGAACCCCTGATTAGAGTAAGCACCGAAGCGAGAATTATCAAGTCCGCTGACCAAGGTCCACGACCCTGCCGCGTCGGGAATTGAACCCTGGTCCCAGGCTGACTTCTGCTCTCAGGCCTGCCGCCTCTAACCAGTGAGCCACACTACTCCACGAGTGTACACATGTGTCAAAGGGGATTCTGGGGGGTTTGTTGGCCCATAAGAATGTACTTGCTGTGGAGGTGATGTTTGCAAACTACTGGTGGGGGACGGAGAAAGAAAAGTTTTGGAGGACATACAGCATGCATGGAAGTATCATCATTGTGTAGAGGGCCACTCTCCCCATTAGGTTAAGCAGAAGTCTGGTACATCGGGCCATGTCCCCTCTGGACCGCATTGGTATGTTAACGGAGGTTACGTTTCCAAGCCAAGTCTGGGTCCCAGGTCATGTGGAAACCCAGATATCAAAAGCTCAGGTGCCGCATAGGGAAAGGGGGGGTTGCCAAGTTTTATCATCTTGGTCACCCCTCAGCAGGCCAAGAGATATTCTGATCAATTTAATTTTAGGCCAGAGGGTGGATGTCTCAGTCGATTAGGCCATAAAAATGAGCACGTTAGCCCCAGTTGAAGGCATCACAGCACACCCAGGTCGCCAGAGGTGTCATCACCATGGTGAAGAGCAGGGGGCCTCCCTTTCTGGTACCCCTTGGAATCAGAAATCTGGGGGATGTCGCCCCATTTACCTGTGCCTTCACCATTGCCCGGGCATAAAAATGTGAACGTAGCATTGGAAGCAGGCACCAATACCCATTTTATTTAGAACAGGGTTCTCCAACCAGTAGCTCGTGAGTTACTGTAGCTCTCCAGCTACCTCAGAGTAGCTCACCGGTGTGCAGCCCAGCTTATTGCATTAGAACACATTTGTCTGGTTGAATTATTATACATATAAAAAAATCAAAATTATACAATAATAATAATATTAGTGAATCTCAATGCGTTTCATTTAACAAAAGTAGTTCTCAGTACAGAAAAGGATGGAGACCCCTGATTTAGCACATCCCTAGGAAGGCCCAGTCCAGACAGTCAAAGGCCTCTCACAGCTCAGGAGCATGAGCGCTGTGGGGCACAGTAGTGTTCAGATGTGGGCCAGGGCCACATGGACACTTTGGATACAGCATCTGGTGCTACACTGGGAGATAAAGCCACACTGCTCCTGGTCGACCAGGTTGCTCAGCTCCTGGGTGAGGCTTCTAGACAACAACATGCTGAACAGTTTGACCTCCGTATTTATGAGTGAGATTGATTGGTAGGAGGTACAGCAGTCCAGAGGCTTGTCAGGCTTTGGAAGGACCAGGATTGTGGGAAGGTCCACCCCGAAGGGAAAGTGGCCCACAGTTATGACTTCAAGGTACATATCCAGTATGGTGAGTACAATGGGTTGCCGCATTTTATGGTAGTATTCAGTTAGGAACTCATCAGGCCCAGGAGATCTTCCTTGGATCACTTTGCCGATCTCGTTGACAGTTATTGGCTGATCAATGACTCCCTTTTCCACTGGGATCAGCCTGGGCAAGTGCATAGCAGTGAGTAAGGGGGTGTCCAGTTTACATGCCATACATACCTGTTCAGCGTATAGGGAGCCATAATATTCGGTGAGTGTGGAGGCGACCACTGGGGCAGTAACCACCTGACCCCCGTCTGATTTAGTTATGTAGGGCACTACTCTAGGTTCCAGGTCTCTGGTGGCGAGCCAGTACAGTGTTTTCCAGATTTGTTGCCCCATTCATATACCCTTCTGGTGGAGGCTTCCCAACACTTGCAGGCTTCATTCAGGCATAAATGATGAAAGATGGTCTTGTGCACTGCCAGTTAGTGGCAGAGCACCTCTGTCAGGTTACCCCGGCACCTGGTCTCAAGTGTCAGTATATTGGATTCTAAGTCTGAGATGCTGGTGTATGTTGCAGGGGCTTTGCCCCTGAAATATGGTTATGCCTTTCTGTGCATTGTGACATTGCAGGCCCCCATGATGTCCTAGTTGAGTCTACAGTTCTCTTATTGGTGTCCAGAAATCCTTTGAGTCAGGCCTCCAAAATCTGAGTAAATGATTGGTCAGAGAGAAACCAGGCATTGAGGCACCACATGTGTTGTTCACCCTCTCTCCTCCTAGTTCCCAGTAGGTGATACTCCCCATACCAGGATATGGGAGCCCCGTGTGAGTAGATGGTTTGGGCGGAAAAAGTAGTCAATGCGAGACAAACAGCCACGGACTACAGAGGAGTATGTGTATTCTGTGGCCTCTGGGTTCCACACTCTCCATGCAGCACACAACCCCAGGCCCAGGGTCCAGTTGAGCAGGCTCCTACCATTGTGGGGGAGGGTCCGTAGGGAGTCTCGGGGGCTAAGGATGTAATTGAAGTTACCCCTACAATGGCCCGACTGAAGGGAAAAGACAGGATTCAATTCTTGAGCACACACAGTGTAAGGAGGGCAAGGTGTGGTGGAATATAACCACTGCATCAGATATAGTAGGAGGTCTCTAGGGAGCCTTCACTGAAACATATGTCCCTCCAACATCTTGTGATAACTAGGTGACTATCAAAGGTAGGAACCCATGGATCATGATCGCCACTCTTCTAGACCCATGGGTGAGGACTGTGTGGTAGATTCTGTTGTAGCTGTATCTGGTGAAGAATTCACAGTTGGTCCCCAGAAGGTGGGTGTCCTGTAGCATCACTATCTGAGGGGAGTGGTGGTGTATAAATTGCAGGACTGCCCAATGTTTTATATGGTCCAAAATATCATTCACGTTCCATGGCAGTAGTATCCATTGTGGTGGTCCATGAGGGTATTTGTGTGAAGGATCAAAGTTTGTCATGTGCTGTGTCCTGTAGTCCAGGTGGGCTCCAACCCAACACCAGGCTTCTAGTCCCTTTGGGGTGGAGCTGGGGTACGTGGTGTGGGACCAGTCGTTAGTGCCAAGGGGAGTTCCTAACAAAAAGAAAACTATACAAACAAGTCAACCAAATCCGAATCCCCCAACTCACTCCCTTCCTTCACTTTCCCCCAATAGAAGCATCTGCCACCCGAATCAACTTGTAACCAGACGATGTTACACCCCTGGGTCACCTGACGGGTGAGGGTTGTAAGCAGGATGTGTTGTTTGGGTTGAATGACATTACAACGCAGGCTTTTACCCCACGTGCCATTACCACGCTGTTTTAGCAATGCAAGTCGTTACAACGACTTGCGCTGTAAGCGCTGGATAGCGGAATAGTTTAATTTTCTATTCCAACTCCAGCCCACGTTACAGTAGGGAAGGTGTTGGAATAGAAAATTAAACTATTCCTTTTCCAACAGCGCCCTCCAGCGCAAGTCATTGAAACGACTTGCGTTGTAAAAGCAGCGGCGTAATGGCAGCGCGTGGTAATGCCCGCGTTGTGATGGCTTCTTGCCGTTGTTTTGGGGTGCATCATTGTAGCGGTTGTTAAGGGTAATTTCTTCTCCAGGGGATCAGGGTTGTATGCTGGCAGGGGACGGGCTCCCCGGTGATCCCATGGACCAGCACGAGTGGTGCATCGGTCTCCTCCCTTCTGAGTCTGATGTAGCTGATGCATCCTGCTGGTCCTGGCCCCCCTTCCGGGATATTTTCCTTCATCTCAGGACCTTGCCTCATTTATGGCCAGTTGTCAGTCCCAAGCCATAGGCCGTTTGGGCCAGAGTGTTGGCTGGGTCAACTGGACTGGTCGTTGATCAGTTAGCCAGTCCCAGATCCCCTCCAGGATGTAAAAAAAGTGAGATTTTCCTTTGGGTATCACCCACAGTCATGCCAAAAATAGGAGCATATACTAAAGTTCCATGGCCCTGAGTTTTGTTTAACACATTTGGTTTTTTACTTGATGCAGGTAGTCCAGAAATATGAACATGCATGTTGATTGGTACAGAATCTGTCCCTTTGTTCATGCATCCCTCAGTATAGCATCTCTGTCACAGAAATTCAGTATTTTAGCTATCACGGGCAAGGCGGGGCCCCAAAGGGGGCCTCTGGGCTGAAGATCTGTGTGCGCTTTCGATAACCAAGCATAGTGATAGGAGGTCATTGCCTATTCATATTTTAATCCATTGTCCCAGACGCGATTTAGGTGACAAACCTTCTGCTCCTTTTTGGAAACCAAGGAAGCAGAGGTTGCACCTGCGGGCCTTGTTTTTGGCCTCTTTTGCCTGGTCGGAGCGAATTTTTAGACTGAACAGAGAGGCTGGAAACCTCTGTTTTTTTAGTTAACGGACTGTGTCTTCGAGTTCGGAGATGTGCTCCTCCACCTCAGTGACTATGGCTGTCGTGTAATGGAAGTCCTATCGCAGAAGGGGGCTCTACACTCACTCCTCCCCAATTTTGGATTCAAGGGCAGTATGTGAGACTTGTATAGCCTGCCAGATCATTTTAGTGTCTTTCTGTCCAGGTGCCTGGTCCATCGGGTGTCCCCAGGGGTGGTCCCCACTCGGCCCCCCAGCGGGGCTGTGTATTTGCCAATATTAGTATGGGCCGTGGTGGCCAGCTGCTTATCATGCCTCATGGTGATGTTGATTTGCCAATGGGGCCTCTGAGTGCACTAAGTTCCATGGGCAAAGCTTTTCCGGCCCACCAGCTCCACAGTGCATCCACCACAGATGGCACAAGTAGCCAGGTGCTGTGAGCCACCAGACCAAATCTGGTCCGTCCAGTTCAGAGCGCCCCCAAAGCTCATCCTCCACACAGGGCAAGAGCCCAGATCTCACTAGGCCTCTGCCGTATGTTCTCTCCAAGAGCCGGTCTCCCCCGACCTCCGTTCAGTGTTGTAGGAAAGAGCTTGCTCCTTCAAAGGCCCCTCTCTCCAGCAGCCACTTAAGCCCAGCTGCCCTCCTCAGAGGGTATGAAACCCCCATCTGGGCTGGTAATAACCCCCTACAGCACCCACTTGACAAGCATTTAGTGTTGGGCCACCATCTGGCCAGCCATCACCGGGCTACTTGTCTGGTCCATAGGCAACGTCTGGGTCACTCATTCTCACGCCAAGTGGCGTAGGCCGCACTGAGTCCGCTCCAAATCCCAGGGAGCCTGCTCCTGGGGTAGCGGCACACCAGCAATGTGTATCACTAGGGAATCTTGAAAGACATTTGGGAGCTTACGGTAGAACCTCCGCCGTTTTTGTCATCCTGGCTCCACAACAACCTCCCCCAACCACCCCGCGCCGAACACCTCTTCTGGAGATTCCACAGGTCAGTCCCTTTGGAGTTACTGGGGTATCCCAATCCAAGGTGCAGCACACTTTCTTCATATAATGTCATTTCCTGTTTCAAGCATGTGTAAAGCCGCACTTGGAATGATGAGCTGCAACACATTTTAGTGCCCGATTTTTCATTGTGCTCAATGCCTATTTAGAACTCATTTTTGTCCCCAAGATTTTCTTTCTAGCAGTTTGGATCATCTTCTTTGTTGCTCAGTCGTTAGCATTGCTATTTATGCCTTGCTCTTCTCTCTATCTTGATGTTCAGGAGAAGTTTGGCACCATGGTGTTTTTCAACTCTATCTTTGTCTACAATCAAGATTTACAATGATTGCCAAATGAGTTTTTTCCCTATGTATGGGTTTTTCATGCACACTGTGTACCTCTAAAGAGGACATTTGATAGTTTTCATGTATATTATTATGAGCAGGGTGCCATTATGGTTACTATGAGGAGTCGTCCTTTCCTTGGGCAGTCTAGAAGGACATTTCACAGACCTTCTCAGTGTAGAGTTCTAGGCAAATTGTGCTGCTACTAACTCAGTAGGTCCTGTTGTACTATGGATCCTTCTCACAACCTGGTACATGAGCTATCTGGGTAGTCTCTTCAAGTACCCCATTAATTTTCTAGGGATCCAGAGAAATTAAGAGGAAAAGGATCAAGATTTAAGACCTTGTATTGAATATAGAGGTTTCAAAATGATCACAATGCAGGACAAATACTGCTTGTCTCCTATAAAAAACATGTTTAAATCAGTTCATGTAGCATGAGTCTTTACTAAGCTAGACTTATGAGAAAGGTTATCTGCTACATATAAGGGAAGATGATGAGTAGAAGATGGCATTCTGCACCCCATTCAGACTTTATGTATATATTATCATGCTGTTTGTGTTGTTCGGCTCTGCTATTTTGCAGCTTGTCATGGGCTGAATATTCTCCGATATCTTACCAGTTTATCTTTCGTTACTAGGATAACATCTTTGGTGAATGCAAATGCTCTTAAGGACCATCAGCAGCATATGGACCTGGTACTGTCCACAAACTAGCAACATCATTGATATTGTAAACCAGAGAAATGTTAGTTTGAAATAGAGAACTCTGAACTGACAGTTGGAACTTGCAGTATATGAGAACATTTCAATGTAGAAACAGCTGTCAGGCATGGTGGGCATGTTTCTATGCACCGTATGATGTCATCATCACTTTCATTCCTGTACACAGAATGTGCTGGTGAATGCCTCGTCCTGCATTTACCCAGATTCATTGCAACCTTATAAACAATCTGTAAATCTCCTTCAAAGTGTTGTTGAAATCGTTCATTCTTTTCTAAGAAGGGTTTAGACTGCAACAGAACAGATGGGTTCTAAATGATTTAGAAGATCTTCTAAAGATCTCCTTGGTTCAATGAAATCATGCAGATTGTAGTTAGCAAGCTACCTTTATTCCATCTGAGGAATTGCAAGTAAATGTGATGGAGGTGTGTTATGATTCAGCCATGTATGGACATAGAGGAGATAAAACTACTTTGAATGTCAGTTTTGTGGTCTTTTTTGTAACCAACCGTTCCGTCTAATGTTCAGGGGTATATTCTTCCTTGTCCCATCTGTTCTCAACATTAATCTTTGCACTTAAAGTCCTTAAGATATTTGCAACCTTTACCAGTGGCTCCTAAACTGTAGCATGTGATTTCTACATATTGGGGCATATTACCAAGGTTCGCGATAGGCAGTTATCGACGGTTTAGCGGTCGTTTTCGGCCGCTAAGCGGCGATAATTCTATCGCTCTATTAGCAAGCTGTCGCTAACTGATGTTAGCGACAGCTTTTAGGCGATAGCGAGCAGTTGTGGTTCTGAAAATCTGGATTCGTGTAATCGTTCTGGACTCGAGAATTAAAACTTCGTCGAAACATGACGAATTTGGTATCAAAAGACCGAGAATGACGAGTACATCATGTACATATATTTTCAGCATATTCGAGTGACGATTTCACCTCGAAATCGTCATTTGCGTTCTGAACCCTTGGCTTCCATTTATGTGTTTCCCTTTACATAGGCCTTAATCCAGCTGAATTCAATTCAGCAAGGGCACATACTCCTTAATCGACTTTTCCATGACCTGTGCAAGTTGGAACCATTGCCCCAGGCCAAACTCGTTAGGTCAGTTCCCCTCCCAGTGGCCGAGCAAGATAGCATCAAGGCTCAACAAGCCATAAAACCATTTCAGCGCGCACACCTGCCGTATCTTGCTCACATCTGTCTTTGCTCTTTTGCTTCACTTACTTTATGGTGGGGAGGTGCCTGTTTTATTGGGGGTCCACCGATATCTGATGAAATGTCGGGCCTTGCCAGGTGATTTGTTGTAGGCAGCACGAAGTGAAATATGGACATGTCATCATGACTCTGCTTTTTCTTTGTATTGGAGATATGTTAACTATTTACTTTACAACCAAGAATGTTTTGCCTGAAGCTTAAAATTGTGTATAAGAAGAGAAGCCTGACTTTGAAAAGGCGAGCAGTCTCCTGAGAATATACTTCCCCGTGTTGTACTTCTAGGACACTTGTTACCTTGGTTGCAGCCAATAAACTAATCTTTGACTTCACCTAGAAGACTCTGAGTTTCTGTGGTCTGGATCAGGAAGAACCCGAGGTCTCTGGGTGTACCCTGACACCGCTGGGTTACCGGTTCTGTGCCGGTTCTTAAAAACCCAGTACCTCAGCTGGCGCCCAACGTGGGGCGATTCCAGTGGTACCAGTCAGCCAGAGGATCGTGAGGAGCTTCGTGTGAAAATTCCAGAGGACGGCCAACCACCTCATCGACCCCTGCATGTCGACGTGGTCCGAAGGTCTTTGCTGCGAGGTTCCCCGCTTCCCGACGGCTATCAGGACTGCTGCCCTGGCTATCGCCCTGATTTGGACCCTTGAAGTTTGGTAGAGCGAAACACTAAGACGAGTCTTCTGGTGACGTCATCGATATCTCAGTTAAGTATAAGTGGAGCGTCTCCCAGTCCTTAGTTGGTCTTAGTCTTGGGTATCCTTTGGGATAATTTGTTGGTACTTGCAAGCACCAAAACCGAAGGACACGTGTATTCACGAGAAATATCGTAATCGATAATCCTTTGAAGTTTGGAACTAGACTAGAGAGCAAAGATGCCTAGTCTTAGACTTGGAAATTTGTTTTGTCTTGGTTATAATAATAGGGACTCCCGATTGGAGGACTCATGTCCGGTTCCTCCAGTTGGAACTCCAACTTACGAGCTATATGTGAAACATGGGGTAGGCCCCATCACCTACAACGAAGTATGGATTAAATACACCAGGAAAGATGGTGTTCTAAAATGGCCCCAATATGGTAGTTTTGATTCCGAAATCTTAGACAACCTTGAAGTTAAACTCTTTAAAAAGAAAGCCCGACCGGCGATGTTTGACTCTTTCCGCTTATGGCGTAAAGAAGCCAAACAAAAAGAAATCAAATTAGCTAAGAAAAATAAGAGGGAATTTCTGTAATGCAAGCTGCTATGCAGTTTAAAGATAATGAAGAAGAGCAGATCAGTGAGCAGTTGCACAGGCAACGTAAAATGGCAATAGATAAATGTTATCCAGTTTTGCCGTCTCTTCAGCAAGAGGCAGCAAAAGAGCGTGAAAAAGACCCATTAATGTCGCATTTACTAAATTCGCCACCCCCCTATGCGCAGAATGCCACAGCACCCCCGCAACCTTTAGTTGCGCAAACTACGCCTCCTGTTCCTCCACAGCACCCACCAACTGTTCCTCAGCTGGCTCCTACTCCTTTGGTGCAGCCTCCTCCAGGCCCACCGACCACCTCTGTTTCACCTGTGTTTTCTATGATTTTGCCTACTGTACTTTTTACGTCTCCTAATGCTCCCTCTACGATTTTGCCTAGTGCCCCCTCTATTTCCCCTGATACCTCTTCTGCTATCTCTGCCCCTGCCTTATCTCACCCCGTTTTTCCATCCGTTCTTCCTTCAGTTTCACCTTCCATTCGGCAGAAAATGGTCAGCACTGTTACTAACCTTCTTTTACCTCTTATCGGGTCGCCTACTACGACCCCTAACATGAGAAGAAGACAGTTGCGAAGTCGACTGCCTGATTATCAAGAGAGAGATTCACTGAATAGTTTAGCACGGAAATGGGTCATGGACACTGTAAAATATGATGTACAGTCTGTCATGGAAGTCTTCCATCAATGGGAAGCAGCAACACAGAGATATGTTTTCGAACAGATGTGTGTTTTTCGTTGCGAGGATTTAGAAGACAATGGTCTGGAATGCATCCCACAAGAGATGTGTCGTGTACGGTTTAAGTTCGGAGAGGGTATGATTGTAGGTCCAGATGTGGAGAAAGCAGTTGAAATGTTGTTATCATATCGGAGTAAGGGGAGCAGTTCTGGGTCACAATCTGAGCCTAGTACATCTAGTAGGAAAAAGGTGCGACAATACCCTATGAGAGAAGTTCCCCCACAATGGAGAGAGGGTGACACGACTGCTGTCCCACCTATTCTGCCACACTTTCAGCGTGTATGGGTACATGTCCCATGGAAGAGAGCTGAAGTTTTAGCACTTAAACAAACATTACCTGATCCGCGTAAAAATCCTGCAGGGTATTACAAAGAGTTGTCGCAAACTGCTGGGTCATGTATAATGAATTTAGCCGATATCGATATGCTATTTGGGAATGTTGTTCCACAGCCTTTATGGGGTAAAATTCGTCATATAGATCATGATCAGGAATTAGGTGACTCATGGGCTAATATTACTGCTGCAGATGCCCGACAAGTTGGTGGTGCCAAGCCTGAGCCTTTGATAGCAGAACTCCGTGGTAAAATAGTGGATTACATGAAAACGATAATGCCTGCAATACGTGTAAATTGGTATAAATTGTCTGCATGCAAACAGAAGAAAGAAGAAACAGTCTCAGATTTCTTCACCAGATTTGAAGAAACATTCGTTGACCACAGCGGTCAAGATATGACCACAGAAGGTGGTCAGATTGTTTGTCGATAAATTCGTGCACAATCTGCTTCCAGAATTGTGTAAAAAGTTAAAGGATTCAGAAAGTTCTTGGGCAGTCTCATCTTCAGCCCAGATATTGGCTACTGCACAATATTACGAAAATAGAGACAAGGATGAGAAAGATAGAGTAGAAAAGAAAACTAAAGAACTAAAAACGAAGGTTTTGCTACAGCAAGCCTATCCGCCACGTGGTGGTGGTAATCAAAATAATAATGATCAGAATCACTACCAAAATACTTTTCAGCAGCCTCAACAGTATCAGAGGAACTCCCAAAGAGTCGAGTATACTCAACCCCGTGTACCTGTAGGCCCCAACCAGTGTTCATATTGCAGACAAGAGGGTCATTTCAAGTATAATTGTCCTATTCTATTACAACGTGCAAATGGAGTTTCTGGTGTGAAAGGTTGTGGCAGTCAGCAAGCACCTAGAGGTAGAGGGCGTGGAACCGCCCCTCAGAACGCACGTCCCCTTCCACCACAAAACTCTATGAACAGGTTTGATCAGCAAAATAACGTATCTGACAGGACAGCTCAATACTACGTTGATGATTACTATACAGAAGATGAGTATTTGGAGAATAGTGATTGCTAGGACAGCCATAGACAAAGAGAGGGAGTTGTTTCAGTTCCAGTAGATCAGAGTGGACCTTACGTTGAGGTGATTACATCAGGTGTGTCAGAGCCTTTTCTGTTGGATACTGGTGCTACAAAGAGTTCTATTATGCACTCCAAACTCCCTGGCGCACCTTTGTCTGGCGAAATGAACGTTTCTGTAGGTTTTTCTGGCGCCCCAGTTAGAAATCCGATTTCTGACCCTTTGTCTCTTTCTGTTGGTCCTTGTGAATTCGAAGCACCCCTCATTCTGACAACAGGTTGTGGTGAAAACTTGCTAGGATTGAATTTGTTAAAGAGATTGTATGCAACTTTGTACTGTTCTCCGTCAGGAGTACAACTTACTTTAGGTAAGAAAGTAGTTTCTCCCATGTATTTGTCGAGAGATGCACTTCCAGCAGAATTGTCGTTTCTCCCAGATATTCTTTGGGCCACTGGTCCTAATGATGTAGGTCTTTTAGAAATTCCACCATATGTTGTAACATTGAAAGCCAACGTTAAAATGCCACGAATTCCCCAATACAAAATCTCGAGTGAAGGTGAAAAAGCTTTACTAGCTATCGTTTACGAATTGATTAAAAAGTATGTGATTGAAGAAACACGAGGAAATGTTTGCAATAGTCCTGTTCTGCCTGTTTTAAAATGGACTGACCCCTCTTAGCCACCTGTGTACAGATTCATGATTGATCTGAGAGAGGTGAATAAAATAGTTGTGCCACAATTTCCAGTTGTCCCCGACATTACCACATTATTGACTATGATTCCAGCCTCTGCCTCTTGGTTTTCGGTGATTGACCTGAAGAATGCTTTCTTCAGTATCCCGATTGCTGAGGAAAGCAGGGATATTTTTTCCATCAGTTTAGGAGGTCGCAGTTTCCGCTTTAAATGCGCTCCTCAGGGCTACTGTGAAAGTCCATCAATATACAGTCAACTCTGAAAACACAGCTTGACACGATTGTTTTACCTAAAGGTGCTACTCTTGTACAATATGTGGACGATTTGCTCATTGCTGCAGACACTGAGACAATTTGTAAACAAGCAACGCTGTCATTGTTGCGTCATCTGTGTGATCTGCATCACAAGGTGTCACTTTCCAAACTGCAATATTGCCGACAAGAAGTGACCTACTTAGGTCACCTCTTATCGAAGGAGGGAAGGAAACTGACCCCTGAAAGAATTCAGGCAATAGCGAAATTGAATGTGCCAAGAACACAGAGAGAAGTGCGTGCTTTCTTGGGCATTACATCGTACTGTAGACAGTGGATTCCTAATTTTTCGTTATTGGCCAAACCCTTGGTGGCACTAACGTGTAAAAATACACCCAATCCCATTCCTTGGTCTGAAGAGTGTCAGAAAAGTTTTCTTGAATTACGCACAGCATTATGTTCGGCTCCTGTGTTAGGTACCCCCAACTACAGTAAGCCTTTCACATTGTATGTCCACGAGAAGGAGGGCTGTGCATTGTCTGTGTTGACTCAGTTATTTGGAGGTAGGCAGCGCCCATGCGCCTATTTTTCGTCAACTTTGGATCTGGTAGCAAAAGCATTGCCAAGTTGTTTAAGAGCCACAGCAGCAGCAGCTGTTTCTATTCGACAGTCTGCTGGTCTAGTAATGAATAATACACTAATCGTGATGGTCCCGCATGCAGTAGACACATTGTTAAATAGGACCAAGACACAGCACTTAACTAGTGCTCGACTGTCCAGTTACGAATTGACACTGCTAGCGAGCCATGTGCACATAAAAAGGTGCAGTACCTTAAATCTAGCCACGTTATTACCAATTGCAGAGGAATCAGATGCTTTAGAACAGCACGATTGTTTTCTCACAACAGAGGAAGAGACAAAAGGGAGAGTAGATTTATCTGACACTCCTGTTGCTGAATGTGATGGTACATTATGGGTGGATGGTTCATGCTTCAAGCTCCCAAATGGTAACGTGACTGCAGCATATGCTGTCACGACTTTGCACACAGTTGTTGAAACTGCACGAGTACCACATGGTTCAGCTCAAGCTGCAGAATTAGTTGCACTCACGAGAGCATGTGTATTGTCTAAAGGAATGAGAGTGACTGTCTACACTAATAGTCAGTATGCGTTTGGAGTGGCTCACAGTTTTGGACGATTGTGGAGAGAACGTGGGTTCCTGACTTCGCATGGAGCTAAGATTCAGCATGGTCAGTTGGTGAATGAGCTTCTTGAATCACTGACCTTACCTCTGCAAATGGCGATTGTGAAATGTAGTGCTCACAAGAAGGTGACTGATGATGTAGGTCGTGGAAATGCATTTGCTGATGAGATCGCGAAAGAAACTGCAAAGAATGTAATGAGCCGAATGTATGTTGCAGGCCCTGCAAGATGGACTGGTGATGTTGGAATGTGTGAAGACACAATAGAGAGTGTGAAGTCCATCCAAGCTGAGGCCACAGAGAAAGAGTTGAGGACGTGGAGAGAAAGTACGGGAAGAATGGATGCAAATGGTTGCTGGATTGAATTATCAGAGCATCAGAGATGGTTGTTACCCGATGCATATGTGCTTGCAGTGGTTACAATGGCTCATGGAATGGCCCATATCAGCGTGAAAGGGATTTGCGAGTTGTTGGCCCCAGTGTGGGAGAATTCAGGGATTCCCAAGTGTGCAGAGAATGTTGTCAAGAATTGCATGGTATGTCTGAAGCACAATCCTGGTAGGGGAACCCCAACTCCAGCTGGTCATTTTGCACCTCCTACGTATCCGTTCGAGGTTTTGCAGCTAGATTTCATACACATGGAGAGGTGCAACAACTTAAAATACGTGCTCGTTGTTGTTTGTGCTTTCTCAAGATGGGTAGAAGCATATCCCCTGAAAGACAATACTGCCTTGTCCACAGCAAAAGCCCTTGTGAAAGAGTACTTCCCCATGTTTGGAATGCCTAGAATGGTCTGGTCTGATAATGGAAGTGAATTTGTGGGTCGTGTGATGAAAAGAGTGTGTGAAGGGCTAGGCATTAGGCAGAAGTTCCACGCTGCAAATCACCCCCAATCAGCTGGATTAGTAGAATGTTACAATGGCACGCTTAAACTTAAATTGGCCAAGATCCAAGCGAGCACAGGTCTTAAATGGCCTGATGCTCTACCCTTAGCACTCCTATCCACCAGAATGACTGTGCATTCGCGAGTGAAACTCAGCCCTTATGAAATTGTCTTTGGCCGGCCAGCCAACATATGGGGAGTGCCTAGGCCCACGGAGTTCAGCGAGCTAGAACACCCTATTTTGCTTGATTACCTGTATGAATTGACGGCTAAATTGCGTGTTTTGCATCAACAGGTACATGACTCCCTGCATCCGGCCTCTGATACTCCAGGACACCCCATAAACCCTGGATCCTGGGTGTTGATAAAGAATTTCCAAAGGACTAAAAACGACCAGCCCAGGTGGACGGGACCATACCTCGTCCTTCTCTCTACCAGATCGGCAGTTCGAGTGGAAGGGAAGAAGGCCTGGATCCACTGGGTCCACTGTAAAAGGGTACCCTTACCTCTGCCCTATGACCAGTGGGTTCAGGAGGGTGTCGCTGACCCAAAACCTGATGCCGTGCCAAATACCGTCCCTTTTAATGATTCACATGTAAAAGGAACTGACTCTGAACAAGAAAACGAAAACATTTTGCACAAGGCTGTGCCACCATCCAAGCGAGTGAACATTACAGAGCCTGACCTTTTGTTCCCAGATCAGACAATACCTGGGAAGCGACGGTATAATTTGAGACCGAGAAAAACGAACTAATAAAATAATTTCTTTTACAATTTGAGACAAAGATCCATGGACAAATAAAAAGATATTTTCTTTTTCCCCAAGTACTATTTTTGAAAGTGCAGCTCTCCCATCTAAGAAACTTGCTCATTTTTGTTTTTCGAACCGCCATCCGGGTTCCGCTGCTAGGGCCGCGGTTGATTAAAGTCTTTGGGGTGCAGCTGACGACGTTAGGTCGGTAGTTCTGGTTGGTCCAAGGGAGTTGCCCTAGACTGACGGAAGCATCCCTTAGCAGAGGCAACCTCCCACCGCGGGCAGCACTTTAGAGAGGATGGAGTTTCCCGATGTGGAGAGACCTGCCAAACAAATGAACTTTAAGCAGAGACTGTGTAACACGATGACAAAGAAAAGTTTTATAATATTGTGTATTTTTATGCTATTCAGCGTAATGATCTTTTTGATAAGTTATGTTTTATTCTCTTTCCATGTAACATTTGCGCCCACTGCATCACCTATACCTCCCCCTACTGTTTCCTCTCATTCTTTCCACCCTCTGCCTGACCACGAATCAAGTAGGAGATTGGAGTTCGTTAATAACTCCTTTGTTCAGTTGTTACATCAACACCAACTTGTAATGAACACAACTAACTGTTGGGTGTGCGGTCTCATGCCTCACACAACTGATAAAGTTATCCCTTATTTGGTCCTGCCATTTAGTCACAATGGTTCTGTATGGGCATATAGGACAATGTTCATATATGCACACGAAATCTACCCCCTACGTTCTGTAACAGACAATCCTAGAAAAAGTGCTCTAGTCAAAGGTATAGTTGACATGATTAAGGAAGGTATTTCTTATGAGACTATCCCTAGAGATGAGACACTATTATATATAGGATGGAACATGACTGGATATGGAGCTACCTTAAGTGAGAAACAGCAAGCTAAGAGGTCGTCCCCGATTTGGATTGTACCCCATCAGGGTCATCTATGTCTGCAAGGTAATGGCACGAATCCCAGGGCTCAGTTAGGGAAGAGTGTCTGTACTGAAACGTATATGTTTGGATCTCAGACTTCCCCTGCGTTTTTAGCAGCTATCGGTACTTATTTCATCTGCCACGATAGAGCCTATACATGGTTGCCCCCTGACTTTTCGGGCTCATGTTTTGTTTCCTTCCTGTTGCCTCCCACCTACACAGCAGCGGCAGACTACCACCGGACAAGGATAGTTAGAGGTGTTTTGAGTGAAGAAGACACTGCAGGTCAAGAATTTGGGGACTTTGCAAAGGGTTTTCTGCCGTTCTGGGGATCCATGGCTAACAGCAGAAACATAAGGCAATTGACAAGGGTAGTTGAGTCCACCGTGATAGAAACTACTGGTGCCCTTAGTAACCTGACTGCTGAGCTCCAGTCGGATCGGCTTATGACCCTTCAGAACAGGGTCGCTTTAGATGTCATCCTTGCAGACCGAGGTGGAGTATGCAGATTGATCCAATCTAGTTGCTGTATCTTCATCCCTGATAACGCTCCAACAGTGTACCAGGCCATCTCCAAACTACATAAGATTTCCGAATCTATTCATGTGGATAAAGGAGATTGGTCATTGATGGGATGGGTCTGGGAACTAATATCCGCCTGGGGATGGAAAATTCTAATGATCATTGGGATGGTCTTAGCCATTCTTTTCCTGTTCTGTCTATACATACAGTGTGCTCCTGCAATATGTGGCCTCTGTGTTACATCATGTGTAAGGAAACCTGTGTCAAGAGATGAACTAAGTACTAGAATGATGTTACAGCAACATCTCAATGACTTTAGGAATATAGATCTGGACTCAGACTAACATGAGGATAGATTAATTGCCTATGTAAGGGCAAAAGGAGGGATTGTGGTTCTGAAAATCTGGATTCGTGTAATCGTTCTGGACTCGAGAATTAAAACTTCGTCGAAACATGACGAATTTGGTATCAAAAGACCGAGAATGACGAGTACATCATGTACATATATTTTCAGCATATTCGAGTGACGATTTCACCTCGAAATCGTCATTTGCGTTCTGAACCCTTGGCTTCCATTTATGTGTTGCCCTTTACATAGGCCCTAATCCAGCTGAATTCAATTCAGCAAGGGCACATACTCCTTAATCGACTTTTCCATGACCTGTGCAAGTTGGAACCATTGCCCCAGGCCGAACTCGTTAGGTCAGTTCCCCTCCCAGTGGCCGAGCAAGATAGCATCAAGGCTCAACAAGCCATAAAACCATTTCAGCGCGCACACTTGCCGTATCTTGCTCACATCTGTCTTTGCTCTTTTGCTTCACTTACTTTATGGTGGGGAGGTGCCTGTTTTATTGGGGGTCCACCGATATCTGATGAAATGTTGGGCCTTGCCAGGTGATTTGTTGTAGGCAGCACGAAGTGAAATATGGACATTTCATCATGACTCTGCTTTTTCTTTGTATTGGAGATATGTTAACTATTTACTTTACAACCAAGAATGTTTTGCCTGAAGCTTAAAATTGTGTAAAGAAGAGAAGCCTGACTTTGAAAAGGCGAGCAGTCTCCTGAGAATATACTTCCCCGTGTTGTACTTCTAGGACACTTGTTACCTTGGTTGCAGCCAATAAACTAATCTTTGACTTCACCTAGAAGACTCTGAGTTTCTGTGGTCTGGATCAGGAAGAACCCGAGGTCTCTGGGTGTACCCTGACACCGCTGGGTTACCGGTTTTGTGCCGGTTCTTAAAAACCCAGTACCTCACAGTTTGGGGCCCGCTTTGCATGTCAGCGATATTTATCGCTAATGACATGCAAAGTGGGCGTACCCAACCTGTTAGCAACTGGTTAGGTGGATAACATGGCTAAGAGCATTTCGACGCTAATGTGTGAATATCGCTATTTGTTGGTAATATGCTCCATTGTTTGTACACAATTCCACCCTCTTAAAGTAACTTAGGGGCATATTAACAACAAATAGCGATATTTATCGCTAAGTAGGGTTCGCGGCAATATTTTTATCGCCGCGCATCACCGTTTTTTATCGCTGAGATAACTTGTTATTAGCAAGGTTTATCTCAAAAGTGATAAAAATCAGGTGAAATGCGTGAATATCGCTGAGAAAACAGCTATATTCATGCATTAGTGATGAAATGCTCTTAGCCATGTTATCCACCTCCCATTGGATAACATGGCTAAGAACTGGTCTGAGCAGGCGTTGGTTTTTAGCAATAGCGGGTATATTTCCATCGCTACGTCTGCTTTGCCAATTATCGATAGCGACGTTAGCGACTGCTTTCAGTCGCAAACAGGTTGGGTACGCCCACTTTGCATGTCATTAGCGATAAATGTCGCTGACATGCAAAGCGGGCCCCAAACCGCTCGCTATCGCCTAAGAGCTGTCGCTAACCTCAGTTAGCGACAGCTTGCTAATAGAGCAAAAGAATTATCGCCGCTAAACCGGCGATAATTCCCTATCGCCACACTTGGTAATATGCTCCTAAGTGACAATGGTGACTGCAGAGGCTTTTTCAAAGAGGGCGTTCATTTATGCTTTGCAAAAGATTCCAACTTATAAAGAAATGGTTCGGTGCTCTTTGACTAACATTTTTTACATTCATGGATTTCCTCATGAAATCTTCACTGGCAGAAGACTACTCAATATCTATCATGTTTTTGGAAGGTTTTGTGGAAGCCACTCGGAGCTAAACAGTATATTTCTTCAGGTTATACTCCCCAATCTAATGAACAACAACATAATTAAATTATCCAGAGTCCGAAGTAAAATGAGCTACTGTAATGCATCTCAAGAAAAATGCAAACCACAGTGCAACCAAAGTTTTTTCATCTTTTGTATGCAACATATCCTCTCAAGAGAATTTTTATCTTCTCCTCTAATTGATCCTCGTATCGGCAGCTGCAGAACATTTGATTCAGCTGAAGTGTTATTGACTTGTTTTAAAATGCTTACATCATTCTGAGGTCACGATGAAGGAGTATGCTAAGTCAAGATCTCTTCCCCTGGTAAAAAAGTTGCACTGTCTACTCTTTTTCTTCCAGTTTATTCTCAGTTAAATTCTGAAC
This sequence comes from Lissotriton helveticus, assembly GCF_964261635.1. Lineage (NCBI taxonomy): Eukaryota > Metazoa > Chordata > Amphibia > Caudata > Salamandridae > Lissotriton > Lissotriton helveticus. Next base: position 1,308,762,580 of record NC_136061.1, read on the forward strand.
ATCGTTTTCTGGTCCATTTGTAACTCATCAAATCAGTTCTATGGCGTTCTGGTAGAAGTTTTCTCCTTCTTGGAAGACTCATTCAGTTTTCCATTCCACACAAAGAAAGCCATATGCCAGAACACAGACGCTTTCTAGTTATCAATGTAATGTATACATTAAATAAGAATAACAGTAGTAGTAGTAGTACAAATAATAATAATAACTTATCATAGACTTCCATTCGAATCTCCACCTGTAATGATACAATGGCCCGAACATGAGGTATTAGAAATGTGTGACTCTCAGGTGTTTTGAGGAACATTTCAGTTCTTGATTCAATGGAAGGACAAACCTACAAGTGGGCATTCGTAGTACAATGCTTCTTCAGTTAATGCCTCCATGTTGATCTACCATTCTTCTGATGGCGTTGGGATAAGCCTAAAATGTAGGAAGGGGAGCATTTATGAGGAAAACAGTACCAAAAACTCATCTAAGGTTGAGGTATTTTACGTACTTCAAATCAGTACACTGCAGAATGCCATGTACAGTCAAAAGTGAAGCTCCTTCACACCCAGATCAACTTCACCTCTATCTTACTTGCAGTGACCCTGATGGTGTACAGGGAGTGTCAAGTATGATTGGCAGCATCATTGTTCCCCCTAATTGGAAAGAAACATATGCGAATAAAATCAATGGACATTCCAGATGGGTAAGTCGGCAGCCATCCTTTGCATTTCAATTGTACCAACAAATTGGTGGCACATTGCTTGCTATTGCGTAATTCATCAGCTAACACGTCAATATACAATCAATAGACTTCCCTGACAGGTACATTTGCAGCAATCTTATCAGGTCAAAATCAATCAGTAAACATAATTAAATTCATGCCCAGTTAATTTCTGCAATGCCCCAATGTACGGTTCACAAGTAGGTGGCACATTACTTCCTTTTAAATGATTAATCAGCAAAAATGTAATAATACGTTAAAAAACACAATCTTAAAAATTATATATATTTACAGGTATTCAGGCAGAATATCAAGTTGGAAATGTCGACTTCCACAAATATTGAGTTTGAAATATCATGATACAGAAATATCGTCAGCAAGAATATCCTGGTCAAGAATATCGAATTTAAGGTAAGACATATTGATTTGAAAAATATAGAAGTCATTAATGTCATTTGCAAAAATATTTGTCTAAAATATCGATTTTTAAATTATTGTTATGTTTTTTAGTTTATATTTTAAATGTATGTGATGTATGTTTTTTATAAATATTGTTTATGTTTTTAATATGTGTGTTAAAGTCCGTTGCAGGTTGTGGGTATATAAGGGAATAAGGTGGGAAGTAATTTAATTATAATACATCAATGATTATTTTCTATTCATTAATATTTACTTAATTGAGATTTTATAGTGTTAATTGTAGGAAGCAATTTATTTATAATCAATTATTAATTGGTTGTCAATTAATATTAATTAAGTGGTAACTAATTATGGTAATTGTGTAAAACAAATTAGGTTTGGGTTGTGGGGTTTATAGGGGTACAGGGTAGGAAGTAATTTATTTTTGATGAATAAATAATTAGTTGTTGAGTTAAATTAATTGACTTGAAAATTAATTATGTAAATTGTGTAATTTATTTTAAGTGCGGGTTGTGGAGTTTATGGGGTAAAGGGTGGGAAGTAATTTATGTTTATTTAATTAATGAATAATTAATTGTTGGTTTATATTAATTAATTGATTATAAATTAATTATGGAAATTGTGTAATTAGTTTTATGTGTGGGTTGTGGGGTTTATAGGGGTAAAGGGTGGAAAGTAATTTATGTGTAATTAATGAATAATTAGGTGATTTTCAATATTAAATAATTAATTGATATTAAATTAGGGTAATTATTTATTTGTTATGTGTGAGTTTTTCTTTTATAGGAATAAAGGGTGGGGCGTAAATTAATTTTGCCTACTCTATATTTAGTTGTTAAATACTATTAGCTTTTTAATTGAATTTTTTTTAATTGTGTAGTTAGATTTTTTTACAGTATAATCTTAGCTCTGGGTTGTGGGGATTATAGTGGTAAAGTGTGGGAAGCTCATTCATTTTTATGAGTTTTCATTTGTTTTTCAATTAATATTTCCTTTAATTGATAAATAATTATGTTGATTATGGAAGTACTTTTAAAAAAAAATGTATATGTGGGTTGTAAATTGTGTGGTGTTATAGAGTAGGAAATTAAAAAAGTTAATTTATGTAATAATTAATGTTTTTGTTTCTACATGATTTCTAATTAAAAGTATGTATTTGTTTGAAAATTATTTTATTATTTTACTTAATATATTATTATTATTATTGCTTTATTTCGATAGCTGGTATCATAAAAGCATCAAACAACAATTTAAAACACAAAAAAAACTGCAGTTTGACAGTTAATACAGAGGTAGACCAAGGAATGTACATGGCCACAGCGTATAAGTACACTATCATGCAGCAAAAAATAAAACAGATATCAAAATATTGCTCGACAAGAAATATTTCAAATTTGTTAATAAAATCATGAATGATTGCAGTGATAATAATTAAAATAAAATAAGTGAAAGATATAGAGCCCACCATACATTTCCAGGGGTACCTAGGCCCTCCTTCAGGGAACTGGTAGAATTACACAAGATTACAATGCATGGAGTAGGACTTCGGTGAAAAATAAAAATTCCTCTTAGGCTGAAGTGGTTTTTCTACAGGTATTAAGGAGGGTATTATACCGCCATAGACAAGGCTTTTTTTCGAACTGTCCAGGCATTGCTAAGGAACTTGGCCACCCTACAAGCAAAGAGGGTGCTTGCATCAGACTTCAGAATGCGCAAGGCTTCCCGATGATCCCGCGTGCCCAGTTGTGCGCAAATTGGTTTAAGCCATTTGGACCTTGCTGCTTTATATGCAGGGCAGGCAAACATGACATGGGCGACACACTCTGACATGGCTCCACAACAAGGGCAGTCTTCTGCTATCTGTTTTGGGGAGCGCCATTTTGTGGTTAATGCACGTACAGGAAGCGTACAAATTCTAAAGTGGATGTACAACATCCTATCATGTGGAACCTGGATTATATTTAACACCTTGGCTGCTAAGGCTTTTCCCCTCCTGTGCTGCAGAATTAGGTTTTCCATTGTTTCATGATGAGTTGACCTTGTCATGAGCACAGCTCCAGTGTGCCTCATGACGAGTTCACCTTGTCATTAGCATGGAAAAGGTTAAGTATGGTTCAAAGTATCTGGTTTGCTTATGATGGTAAAATTCTTCTGTTAATCTGCCCACAGTTGACTTGCAGAGTTCCTGGCTGTCTATCCAGTCCCAATACAATCGTTTAACTCTAGTTTGCTTGGGCAATTTTGCCTGTTCCAAAATTCTTTAAGGCCCAGAGCTGTCAGTGTTTTCCTGACATGTGAAATCCAGGTAATTCTATGGTTAACATCTAGGCTCATCACCTCAGTTAAAGCTATAGCATATTTAGAAAGGTCAGGGGACTACCTTATGCGGGACAAAAGCAGCAGTGGGGGCAGGCTGGCAATGTCTCTGAACGACCACCTGCTCATATGTAGCATTAAAGGTGTCAATGGAACATTACGGGGAGCATCACCAAATCCCTTAAAAACGTATGCTCAGATCTGCAGATTTTGTAAACATTGTCAAACCCCTATAGCTCAGCTCCGTAAATAGCTGAGCTAACTGCTTTAGCGTCATAGACCGTGAGGGCCAGGATGACTGGCCTGATTTGCAAAGAGCGATGTTCTTTGCCTAGTGCCCCGACTACACGTCTGTGACTCATAAGCATCTTAGCTAAATGGGGCCTTCAAGACATTTTATGGGAGAGTCGGATACCAAGATAATCAAAGGTACTGACTCTCTCCAAACGGGCCCCATCCAACATAAGGTTGTTTCTAAATGTTTTATAGGGGTTACATGTCATGAACTTAGTTTTAGTAGTATTGATGACCAACCCCCGAGTGTCACAGAATGTTTGGAATATGTTCAAACATTTTTGCAGCCCGACTGCGGTCTTTGACACCAGGAGGGTATTGTCAGCAAACAGGAGATCCCTCTGCTATCCAACACTTTCCCTATTGTTGCACTCACTGGAGTGGGAATAGTAATTTTTACCTGTCCTCTATCCAAAACTTTCCCTACTGTTACACTCACTGGAGTGGGAATATTCATTTTTACCCCTCCGCTATCCAACACTTTGTCTATTGTTTCACTCACTGGACTTGGAATAGTAATTTTTACCCCTCCGCTTTCCAGCACTTTCCCTACTGTTGCACTGACTGGAGTGGGAAATGTAAGTTTAAACATTTTTAAACAGTTTAATGTATTAATTAATATAAGAATGTTTTTTTAAATTAGATTTTATGTTATTGGTATATACTCAAGAGAAACCTCCGCTCCGCCGACTTTACTCTCGCAGAAACCCCGCGCATCCGTAGAACAAGAGTGGGTGGAAGAGCCTTTTCCTACATCATGGCAAAGACCTGGAACGAGCTCCTGATCAAGGTCAGATGCTCCCCGACCCTGCACACCTTCAAGAAGAGCCTCAAACCTGGCTCCTCGGATGACTCAGAGCTGCACCCTCCAAACCCAGTGCCTGGAGACCCTCATGGGTGAGTAGCAAGCTCCAAATCTCCCTGATTGATTGACTGAGAGATATATATATATATATATATATATATATATATATATATATATTCCCAAAAGATGCCCTGCATTAAGGACGCACTCCACAGCTGGTGATTTTCACAATCCTTTATTTCAAAAGGAAACAGGCATTTCATTCCGATCTTTTTTCAATCCTTTCGCCTAATGCATTTCAGAGCTTCATGCTCCTTTCTCAAAGGCACCAGAACACACAAACAGATTTCGCGCTGCCACAGTTCCAACTTCCTGCTTCCAAAATTAATTAGGCCTCCGGTGTGCCTTCCTTAATGGTCTCCTTGCAAAACATTCCGGAACTTGTGGTTCCATTTTGGCGCTCAATTATTTCCCTCCAGTGGGCTTTGTGTGAATTCTGCATTTTTAAAAGGACACACAGTGCTAAGCTCTCCAGTGAGCCTCAGTTTGAAAGTCCGGTTTCACAAAATTATTGAACCAGCTGTGCCACCTTCAGATTCAGCAAAGTTCCAAATCTTGCGGGCCCATACTAATTTCAGGGTGGTGCAAATCCTCCACGGCTGGACCTGCCGTGAATAAATATTCCCAAAAGATGCCCTGCATTAAGGACGCACTCCACAGCTGGTGATTTTCACAATCCTTTATTTCAAAAGGAAACAGGCATTTCATTCCGATCTTTTTTCAATCCTTTCGCCTAATGCATTTCAGAGCTTCATGCTCCTTTCTCAAAGGCACCAGAACACACAAAACACACAAACAGATTTCGCGCTGCCACAGTTCCAACTGTTGCAGGGTTTCTGTACTCACACAGAACTGTGCACAGAGGAGTGGAACCTCGGCAAATTAGGGTGTCCCAAAACTTACCTTAGCAACCAACTCACCCCTTACCGAGCTAGCTACAGTGTCTCATTGGACATATCAAACTCCCAATGTTTAGACAAACCAGAACATGAACTTACAGTACCTCAGGGTACGTGGGACTCATGAACACTCTTTCGTTATATTATCATTACAAACCAGAACATGGAGTAAAGAAGACACATGTGCATTTGAAATGTTTATTTACTAATGCCGTCTTCTCAGGCGCAGTATCTTAGATAATACAAGTATACTTATTATCAGTAGCAAAATTATCAGCATAGTTACTAAGACATAAAAAGCGAATGGTGACAGCATGTTAACATGCTGTAATGAATAAGAGTTAACAACACTTATATCTCACCCTCCCTAACACATATATTATATTATTAGCTAAGAAGGTCTCTTTGGGTTGTTTTAGGGCGGGCCCATACCTTAGTGTCCTAGCATGAAGGAATCACATCAGCATACACCAGCTCTCTCTGCATGTGCACCGCATCAAGTGTGTTAACAATTCTCGTGCAAAGCAATATCAATCCCGCCTCAAGCCCAAGTTGGCAAAGGCTGCACTTGTGTTATGACTATGAAGGCGTGGAGATCAGACCTCATAACAATTCCATATCGTGTTGCTCCTGAAACTTCAGCACTCTCCGTGCAGACATGGTTTAACAAACAAAACTGATATCAGAGCAATAACATATTATTCTCACATACACCACGGCAAACCACTAGGTTGAAAGCTAAGTCAACAATTAAGGGTCGTGTGCAGAAGTTGCAAGAAAGGAAAAATGGCGTTTAAATCTCAAATGTACCTATGCTAACTTAACACGATATAAGGATATATAGGAGCTATACAACACCCCCCCATGATCCGAGAACGGACTAAATAAGATAACAGAAGTGCCATCACATGAGAGCAGAATCCAATTATAAACGAGCATGAATAAAAATTCAATTATAAAAAATAATGCTAAAAAATAGCCCACAAGTATAATGTGGCTCAAGCCAATAGGCAAGAAAAAAAAAATGTCTTGACTAAAAGTCAATAAAATGAAGGAAATGCTATCAATCAGCATGTCAATTTGAGGCAGCGTCTATGATAAGACTGTATATGAAAAGTAAGCTGCAACAGCCTCCAGGAGGAAGTCACTGTCCTCATCCGAAAACAGTTCAGCCATCCAATTTAAAAGATGAAAGGAACATACGTGATCTTCCAGCACCGGATCCTCTATAACCATCAGAGGACAGCTCGGTGGGTTTTCAAGAAAACTTCGTTCCAAGAAATTTCGCGCTGCCGACAACACATCCCAGGGACCCATTAGTCCAAGTGCCACCGCCAAGGCCATAATCCTTTCGTCAGAACAAACCAACTCGTGAGCAATGATAGGACTCATCAGTTGATCAAAATCGACGTCAGAAGATATTGGTCCGCAGAGACACAAATCAATGGCCCAAAGGAAATCACAGGTCAGGCAGCGAAACACAGGCTGGACACAGGTGAAATAGGAGAACCGAAAAGATAATCCAAACGCCGTGCTTAGAGTCGCCAACGGCAGTGTTCCATAATAATCAAGCATGCGGTTGCGAAACCGCGTCAGTAGCAGCTGAGCGTGGTCTTGCACAGGAAGGGCATCCATATTTAAAAAGGCAGAAAACCACCAAAGCGCCAGCCGCTAATGCAAGTAAGAACGGGAACCCTCCAAATAGGGATGAAAAAATAGAATGGAAGAAGGCAGGGATGACTCCAAAAATCTTCTCAAAGGAAGTCACGAGACCACCGCTAATAACTTTAAAAAAATGTGCTAGGCCCGTTGTGGAGGATGCGTTAAAGATAGAACGGACCATGGCTCCGAAATGCAAAGGCAAATCAGTATTTAAAAGAGCCTGAACCTCCGTACGGGTGTTAGCAATGTGAAGCACGAAAGTTTCACGGGCCGAGCTCAAGGCCACCTCTTTCTGGGACAATAGAGCTCTTATTCTAGCCATGCCGCTGAATTCTGCTCCCAAGGTCGGTATCTGTGGCCAAATGGAAGACTCCCTATGTTCACGTGTGGGAGGATAAAGAACATTTCTGCAGCAAATAACTCGCTCACTAACTGTTACTATGAAAGCTATACCTTTAATTAAACCACAACAGTTTTCATTATTGAGCATTAAATAACTTCCATTCTCTAACAGTTTAAACGTGGGGATGATAGCAGGAACTGGCGTGCCCTGTAAAACGCAAGCCATATTCGGTCGGTCCTTGTTACAAGCACCATGTAACTGTATGTGTCTGCACATTAAAGAATGATCTGGCGTCTCAGTACACTCATCCCCTGTTAGATAAACTTCTTGTTCATCCTTGAAACATCTGTATGTGTATGGGAGTGACCAGACCTCATGAAGAAAACCGCTACCTAAGGGTTCAAAACGACCTATTGGCACATATTTCATACAATTTGAAAACTTATATAAAGCAAAAGGCAGTGTTATTAAACCGTGGATAAGCCACGTAGCAGTAGTGGCTTCTGCCACAGAAAAAGGTAAAGATTCCAACCTTTCAATATGGAGCATAGAAAAGGAAGCATCACGCATTGAAAGCAAGCGTTGTTTGTCTGTCAAATTAAACGGTGAAAATAAAGAGGAAACGTTCATGTATCCCCAGGGAACTTTACCCATTTTCAGAGTCTGAAGTGTCCATGCAAACTGCATGATTGACCGTAATTGATTTTGACCATGGTATAATACTGACACTTCATCATGCACAATATCAACAACAGACGACACAATATTATCTAATGTGTAAATTCTAGAGGAAAGCACGTTAATGCTATTGTCAACAACTGCAAGCACTTTCTCAAGATTCGCCTGATCAATAGCCCTAAGGCGTGAAGCGGCCTCAATCTGTGAGAGTTTCCAAATTTCATTGTAAACCCCATATAACCACCTTTTTGACCTGCCACTAGCCGGGCCTTTAATGAAATCATTCAAATCCACGTCTGCATTCAGTTTGGAAAGGTGATACTTAACCGCAGGTAAAGTTGAATGTTTCAGCCAAGCTTGACACAACTTGCCCACAGAGTAAGAGGTGACAGTATGACTCAAATCAAACCGGGGATCAGATCTAACAGTCTTAAAACCGTCAGATATATTCAAAAATCTTTTTTGGCAAGAATCAGCACTACGGTGCCAAAGCAGCCAACCCTTGGGATTCATACTGGAAATGTTAAAGGAGGAATTAAGAAGCAGAGCCTGTATATCTTTAATGGACAATTGAGTAAAATTACTCCAATTCTCATATTCCTCCAACTCCGGGATAGACGGGGTGTTTAACCTTTTAGATGTAGCCAATCCAAAGCATGTGGTCTGGGAAATGGTTTCATTTAAAAACAACATATGATTCGGGATGAGACATGCACGGTGCAAAGCCTCAGTGCCTCGTACCTGCCAGGCCCTTGAACCCCAAACTGATTTAAGGTCTATTGTTTCCTTCCATAACTCATAGCCCCCAGTAACTAATTGATCTAGGAAGGCCTTCGAGTACAACAATTTTGTATCGGTAAGTCTAACCTTGGACAGTGGCTGTTTGTGAAATTTAAAATAAAAGGACTCGGGATTGGACTGGTTAAAGTCAGTGAAATAAGTATACTTTTTAAGAAACGTTTCTGAACTCCCTTGTGTAGGAGCTGGGCAATGTTCCCACTGAGTAAAATTAACAGTCACCCTTCGGGAAGATGTTTTGTGTAAGAAGTGATTGCCATAATGTTGGTAACAGAACAATTCACCATAATTAGCTGAATCTAAATATAAATCCTCAGCATCAAAAGCAGCATAGTATTTCAAATCAGAAAACAAACTTTCCACAGCATTAACATCCCAATCATCAGAACGAATGTTTTGTTTCACCACATCCCCCATATTAACTCTTAGTACATTTTGAACATTAACGACTTCCGTTGGGCCATGAATCTGAAAACGAACTGCATCCCACGCGATTCCATCCAGAACGGGCCATGCTGTGATGTTAACCAAAGTCAAGTCTCTCTTTAATCTGTGTGTAGAATGTGAAGAGGAAAGTGGGGCCAATGTTCCATTTAAATGAGTAATGCAAGTTCTCTCCTCGACATAGTGTCCGTTCATAATCCGAAAAAAATAAAACACAAAACCAATTGACATAAAAAGGTAAACCGAAAAAAGGACCAGCCAAATGTATATCCAAGGAGGAATCAAAAAATGTTTTTTAAATAGGCTAGCATATACCGCAATGTGAGAGGGTTTTTTCGAGGCAAGGGAAGCAGAGTCAAATGAAAATCTGGATTCCGTGGCTAAACGAGCTTGCAGGTCAGGCATGGACAAATCAGTGGGGTATGTATAGTCTGTCTCATCCATGTTAGTTCCGGGCAAATTATTTAATAATGGACTGGAAACAGCAGGTAATTCGATGGCCACCTCAGGTTCATTATTAGAAGCAGTGGGCATAATTGAATTTCTCACAATGGAAGGACAGGAAACAGCCGGTGTCATGCTAAGAAGAATCGGCCACTCTGTGTATCTTGACATTGTCAATAGAAATGAACCTGTTTTCCTTACGACCTGGAAGTGGTGGTAAAATGACTGTTCTTGTGCCCTTCACTCCAAGCACTGGGACTGAAGCTCGATAGGAGGGACCAAACTCTTTCTTGTTGTCGATCTTCTCCCGAACCAGTTCTCCAACTTGGGGTAGCCAGCCAACTACCGGGATCTGCAACGCATCATCCGATGTGGAGGGCAAATGTTCCTTTGCAAGAGTGTCTCTGGTCTTTTGTAGATTCTGTAAAACATTGCAATGTTCATCTGCGTCAAAGGAAGTGGCGCGAACCACAGAGTCTAGACCGTCAAGGTCAGGGACGTACATCTTGATGCCAAAGAGCATTTCGTATGGGGTCCGCCCACCCAGAGACCTTCTAGGGAGATTATTAAGAGCACGCTGCACGCCATAGAGGTGAGCCAGCCAGTTTCTGCCAGTGCCTATAACTCGGGCTGTCAAAGATTGCTTTAAATCACGGTTCATTCGTTCAACTACACTATTACCCTCAGGTCTGTAGGGTGACGAAAACTTGACTTGGACCCCCATCGAAGTCATGGCATCCTTATACGCCTTAGAGGCGAAAGCCGGACCCTGATCCGAATGGAAGGTACCACAGGCAAAAATCCCTATAAAGATACGCAAATCTCTAATGACAGTCCGTGAATCAGCGCTGCGATGTGGCCATACCCACACAAAGCGTGTGCATGAGTCAACTGCTACTAAGATGTACTTATACGCAGTATCAGATGAAAAAGGACCGCAGTGATCTAAATAAACACAGCCTAGTGGTTTATTAGAAATGTACAACTGAGTCTGTGGCGGACGCGTAGCAGTTGAAGGTTTAATCTGCTGGCATATGTCACAAAGAAGGACATAATCACGCGTCTGTTTGTACAGTCCCCGCCACCAGAAACGTTGTTGTAGTTGCGTTACAGTGGCTGAGACGCCCGCATGCGCAGACGCCACACCTTCATGAGCCGCTGTAATCAAGTCTGTTCTGCGATCCGAGTTGGGAATCAGCCGTTCCCCAACATCAGGAATTGTCACAAAAGGAACCTTTTCGGGACTTAAGTGGTATTTATACTTCGAAGGGAATCCCGCAGGATGTTTACTTCCCTTCTCAGAGGCAGCAATCGCTGCCAAGATGTCGCTATCAATCTTGGTTTTAGACCTAGTAACTGCTGCAACTAAGTATGTAGATACTGCTGATTTCGCTGCTTCATCAGCAAGCGAGTTGCCAACAGCGTGAACTCCTACGCGCTGATGACCGAGAGTATGAATCACATAAACGAGTGGCAACATAGCCTTAAGCTCTGCCACTCGAACCCAGATCATTTTATGTTTTATTGTGCTACCCTTGGAATCATGAAAATCATTTTGAATCCAAAAGAACAAGTTTTCATTGTAAGACTGGACACAGTAGTAAGAATCACTTACAATTAGAGTAGTAACACTTGGATCTGCGTACTCCAAAGCTAGTAAGAGAGCACGAAGCTCTGCCAATTGTGCGGTGCAATCGCCCAGGGGCAACGTGTGTACCTCCCTGGAAATGAACTCATCATTCAACATAGCACCGACTACAATGGCGCATGCGGAAACGTAGGCATGTTTAGAACCATGCGCAACCTGCGCCGACCCATCAGTGTAAATGATGCAATGGAAGTCCTCCAAAGGTCGCATCGCCAGAGGAGCCGGATGAACGAATTCATACTGCAAGTACTCCTGCGACCGTAAGGAAGCGTAAAAAATAAACATGACATCCGTGGATGACAATGACGCTGCCCACTGAATCCACCGAGGGTGCAAAGCCTTTGAATTCGGTACACTGGCTTTCGTGACTGCCTCCAAGTGAGGACAGGGTGTTACCACTAGCATGCGTTTCCCCTGAGACAGTGCTCGTTCTTTTAGAATTGCCATCTGTACAGCAGTTAAAACCTTTTCCACTGTGGGAAACCGCATCTCAGCCGAAGTGTACAAGTGTGACTTGTAAGCAATAGGTACCGTGTCACCTTCATTAAAAGTGAGGTACGTGAAACCCACCGTCCCAGGAATTATTCTTATTACCAGGTTGGTGTGGTTATCACGAGTCAGTAAATATTTAGAAGCGAGCAGATCAGTCTGCAAGGATTGCAAAATGGCTGAATGCTCAGGCAGCCAGCATGATTTCGAGAAAGTTGGTTGTATCAAAGCATACAAAGGCTTGATACGCTGGGCATATTCCGGAATGTAAGTCCTGCCGAAATTCAAAAAGCCCAGTAAAGATTGTAATTTTTTCAGTGTTGTTGGAGCGCGCAATTGTGCGCACTTCTCTAAGAAGTGAGGAGCCAAACCTCTACCTTCATTGTTGAGCTCATAGCCCAAAAACAACACTGTGTGTTCAGCAATGTGCGATTTTGCAAAGTTAAATTTGTAACCCATGTCTGCGAAGTTGCAAACAACAGAATTTACACGACACAGATGCTCCCAAATATCGTCGTCTGTGAGATATATGTCATCCACATACGAAAAAGCATCAGGGTCGAGTGCCTCCAGGATAGAGACAATTCGAGCGGTAAATATACCAGGACTATTCTTGTAGCCCATTGGAAGACGCCGGAATTGCTTTTGGACTCCAGCGCTCGTAAAACTGGTCCATTGGGAGCTAAAGCTGTCCAATCTGTGGGCATAAAAACCATTGGATATGTCAAGCGTTGTCTTGAAACGCTTACGCACGAGACTATCCACTAGGGCAGAGCCGTGGGTATTCTGTACAGCACAGTTACGGCAATGCGAGTTTAAATGCCGGTAATCCAAAACCAAACGATATGATCCGTCAGGTTTGTTCACAGTAAAAAGGGGATTATTCATCGGTGACACACACGTTTCAATAACTCCCTGATATTCCAATTGTTCAAGGATTTCCGCGACGGAAGATTTTGCTTCACGCCGGATGGGATATTGAGGTTGAGGCTGCGGCTGAGACCGCAACGGAATTTCGTGGCAAGGCGACAATCGATCCCAACCACATTGGTTACGGTACAGAGCCGGCGCGAGAGCCCTAGCCCACTCTTCTGCAAAATGCTGCGCATGCTCTTTCGAGACAGTGTTCGCGAAACTGGGTAGGATCACCTCCTCCCCTCGCGGCGCCGCGAGCACAAAAGGTGGGGGCCAGTCAGCCTCCGAAAGTAAAATATCATATGTAGAAGACAGATTCTCCCAAAATACACCTTTAACGGTACGCTGTATGTCACCTTCAATTAACAGGACAATTTCATATAGTCTTTCAGGGGGAGCAAGTCTCGTATCCGCTGTTTCTATCACCACGTAGACATCAGTCGCTGTCACCCTCAGTAGTGGACGCAGCGCCTCTCTGACTATGGTTATCTCCGCCGCGCTGTCCAGCAAGGTCAGAGCCCACGTCAGATTCCGAAGCCGCGTTCTCACTATCTGTGGCATATCGATGCGCTGTTAATGCTGCGACTTTCTTTTTCGCAAACTGCGGACGCCTAGGCGTAGAATCCTCCTGCTTCACTGCGCCGTCCGTCTGGCGGGACTGACCACGTCCTTGTTGGCCACCACGTCCACGTCCACCCCCTCCTCCTCCACCGGTCTTCGGGGCCGATGTGTCCTGAAAGGAACGAGGAGAGCGTTGATCAGAACCCTGAAAACGATCAGGCGATTTAATCATCGCGCGGTCGCGCAAATCATAAACTTTTTCGGGTGGCGCAGGAGCTTGTATTGCAGGAAAAGGACCCTGAGTCTGCGTTGTCTGCTTCCCCTGTGTCTGTTTTTTAGGCCAATTCGTTTTCTTGGACTGGGGCTGGGCATCTGTCACTGCAGATTGTCCCTGTGGTTGTTTTTTCTCCTTTACTGGAAAATATTTCAGACCTCTACTTGTGCGGCCAATTGTTTTATAAGCAGCCACTACAATCTTTGCTAACTGGCGGGGTTTGTCGGCATCGGGCAGAGCAGCCAAAGCATTCGACACCTGAAAGTTAACTGCATCACCTTTAACATTGGCGAGAATGAGATCACTTACAATCTCAAAAGAACCACACAGGCGCATACCCAATTCAACCGCTGCCTCTGGACCGTGATCATTCTGAACACGTCTAATGATTTCAGGCAGGGCAGTCATAGACGGGGTGCCGAAGCACCTTGTATAAACTGCCGCAAATGTTTTTCCCCAGCTTTCACAGTCAGCAAGCTCAGGAGTAATATCCTTCGGTAGAGTAATCGTTAACATTCTATGTTTATCAGCAGGAGTAGAATTCGGAAAAACCGCCTCCAGTTGATCAAACTTCTCTGCTAGCCAGAATGGGAAGTCATCGTTGTCAACAGGACGCGCACCAAAAACCGAATTTACCATCACTGGATTGAGACGCATTCCGCCTCGTTCCATGGGAGCGGCCGCACCCCCCTGGGGACCACCAGGAAGATGTCGACCGATGTATTGCACTAAAGCACGAATCACGGAAATGGAAACTACATGTAGCCTGCGAATTTCTGCCAGGGTACAAGCCCCGTGATTCGGGTGCGGGGTAAAGCCACCCAACGCAGGCCAATTTGTACCTGGAATTGAGAGTGGACCTAACCTCGCAGGGGACAAAGAGTGGGGGAGGGCGCCATCAAACCAAACACGATGCTGCCAATGATCAATAGGTATTTCCAATGCCCTGTACGGCGTATATTCAGCTGGGACATCCGAGGCGGTGTATGAGTGGAACAAACCAGAATTAGCGTCCACAGCCGGAAACGTAACCCAAGAGTAAAACAACTCGTAAGGAAACGCCGGATCTGCACATACCACGAAAATCACAGCCATCCCATCTACTGGGACCTGGTACGTCTGAAGATGGTTGCGTACCGCTACGCGACTATGCTGTGCAATAGCCACCGCTGCCGCCATTACAGAATTGGAAACAAGAAAAAACAAAGAATACTTTGTAGCACAACTGGGTAGCAATTCAAAGAAACCGTTTAGGTAAGAATCAAGCTTGAATAAAGACCTATTTCAAAAAATAGGTAGGTTTCACCAACACCCCGTTTTCCGGAAACGGACGTGAAGGGGTTAAGGCATGAACGATAAACTACTCGAATGTCATGATATAAGACCACCGAAACCGTTGGGCGCCATGTTGCAGGGTTTCTGTACTCACACAGAACTGTGCACAGAGGAGTGGAACCTCGGCAAATTAGGGTGTCCCAAAACTTACCTTAGCAACCAACTCACCCCTTACCGAGCTAGCTACAGTGTCTCATTGGACATATCAAACTCCCAATGTTTAGACAAACCAGAACATGAACTTACAGTACCTCAGGGTACGTGGGACTCATGAACACTCTTTCGTTATATTATCATTACAAACCAGAACATGGAGTAAAGAAGACACATGTGCATTTGAAATGTTTATTTACTAATGCCGTCTTCTCAGGCGCAGTATCTTAGATAATACAAGTATACTTATTATCAGTAGCAAAATTATCAGCATAGTTACTAAGACATAAAAAGCGAATGGTGACAGCATGTTAACATGCTGTAATGAATAAGAGTTAACAACACTTATATCTCACCCTCCCTAACACATATATTATATTATTAGCTAAGAAGGTCTCTTTGGGTTGTTTTAGGGCGGGCCCATACCTTAGTGTCCTAGCATGAAGGAATCACATCAGCATACACCAGCTCTCTCTGCATGTGCACCGCATCAAGTGTGTTAACAATTCTCGTGCAAAGCAATATCAATCCCGCCTCAAGCCCAAGTTGGCAAAGGCTGCACTTGTGTTATGACTATGAAGGCGTGGAGATCAGACCTCATAACAATTCCATATCGTGTTGCTCCTGAAACTTCAGCACTCTCCGTGCAGACATGGTTTAACAAACAAAACTGATATCAGAGCAATAACATATTATTCTCACATACACCACGGCAAACCACTAGGTTGAAAGCTAAGTCAACAATTAAGGGTCGTGTGCAGAAGTTGCAAGAAAGGAAAAATGGCGTTTAAATCTCAAATGTACCTATGCTAACTTAACACGATATAAGGATATATAGGAGCTATACAACACAACTTCCTGCTTCCAAAATTAATTAGGCCTCCGGTGTGCCTTCCTTAATGGTCTCCTTGCAAAGCATTCCGGAACTTGTGGTTCCATTTTGGCGCTCAATTATTTCCCTCCAGTGGGCTTTGTGTGAATTCTGCATTTTTAAAAGGACACACAGTGCTAAGCTCTCCAGTGAGCCTCAGTTTGAAAGTCCGGTTTCACAAAATTATTGAACCAGCTGTGCCACCTTCAGATTCAGCAAAGAAATAATTGAGCGCCAAAATGGAACCACAAGTTCCGGAATGCTTTGCAAGGAGACCATTAAGGAAGGCACACCGGAGGCCTAATTAATTTTGGAAGCAGGAAGTTGGAACTGTGGCAGCGCGAAATCTGTTTGTGTGTTCTGGTGCCTTTGAGAAAGGAGCATGAAGCTCTGAAATGCATTAGGCGAAAGGATTGAAAAAAGATCGGAATGAAATGCCTGTTTCCTTTTGAAATAAAGGATTGTGAAAATCACCAGCTGTGGAGTGCGTCCTTAATGCAGGGCATCTTTTGGGAATATATATATATATATATATATATATATATATATATATATATATATATATATATATATATCCAACACAGCAACCTCATAAGTAGCAACAGATGGATAGCACACACGAAAATCTTCAAGCTGGGCTTTTATTGTGCAGACAATACCCCCCCCCCCCCCTACCCCCCCCGATAGACGCGTTTCGCCTCACAGCTCCGTCAATGTCAGTTTGTTTGTGCATACACGGAAGTATTTAAAATCACAATACGTCACATGTTGGTGTAAACATTAAAAACGGACTTATGCAGCATTGAGTATACAATTTATTGCGGCCATCTTGTAGTATGTTATATCTACAAAAGTGAATAGAAGTGCAAACAAATAAAAATGCAAAGTGCTTTGTGCAATGTTTATAAAAAAAGAACAACTTGATAATAGTCGAACTCTGGGTGAATTGCAATTACAGTGCATATATTAATTTATTCATTCTAGAATTAAATGTTTTTATTCATGCACCTGTTTTGCAACCTCTTAACAAATATAATGGTATATTTTACCATCACAAAAAATATTTACCGGAGGAGGTCGGAGGATCGCGGAGTTTCGGTAAGTCAGTGCGGCTCCGTCTCTTCTAGCTAAACGCGGGTCACTGCATACGGGAAACGGGAGCCGGATTTGTACACTGTGTGGCGCATTGGTAATCGCGCTCGACAAATCCGCGTTAGGTGACTGAGTGGATATAATTAAGTATACAAACTCGGTAGGACGGTACCAGAAGCAATATGAGTGACGAGGAATGTGCAGCTAGGGAACAAGAGGCCCTGAAGCTCTGTGAAGAGGCAGCGCAGCCTGTACAGAAGGAAAGAGGGGCGGCTGCCCCAACTGACAATACAGATTTCAATAAACAGCTACAAAACTATGAAAAACTTAAGAAGAGGGAAATCTCACGTTGGTGGGAAGTGGCATCTCTACGTAAATATCTGCAAGTGGGGCGTGTGCCACGTGGACTTAGAATCATGATTATCCTCTCATATGAAAACCCTGATATTGAGATGCTTGGAGAATGGGCAAAAAACAGTGCAGCCAGTTCCACCAATATGATATTCATCCTATTGAAGTATCCAGAAAAAGAACGTTTGGAAGTGGTGGCAAAAATTAAAGAATTGAATGAGATCCTTGACAAACATGAAGACAAGGTGCAAATCAGCAAATTTAAAACTGATCTGAAAGGAAAGCTGGAAAAATATGAGAAGCGCATAAAGGATAGAAAAGCCACGAAGTTCACAAGGGATCGCATAGATTATGAATCCGAGCGAATTTATACCTTTGCGAAATAATTCGACTTGGCCAGGCGACAAAAAATCTATAGTGGCCAAGTAGACCAGCAGACCGCTTCTCAGAGTGAAGTCAGCTCAGACACTGGTTCAGAGCAAGAATCGGATGAACCAAATAGGAGAGGATCTAGAGATGTAAGACTGGCTGTCACAGAGGAATTCCGTTTTATGCTGATGGAACAACAGTCCGACCATCGCATGGGCAGAGGAAGGGGCTGGGGAAGAGGCCGAGGAAGAGGCGACAAAGAAGAGGAGGCGAGGGATATAGGAGGAGCGCAAGGCTGGCAAACAAAAAGATAATTGCGCTCGAACACGAAGAAATAACTGAGAGATCCAATGATGATGCAACAATTATTAACCTGAGTTCTGTGAAGATAACAGAAGATAAAGAAACAATACTGAAATTAGGACTATCTTACTGTGACAATAATGATTATAATGATCCTAACAGTTAAATGGACCTTTATCGTTACATCCGGAAACTTAAGTTATCAAAGTTGCACACAGGACAGCATAACAACAATAATCCTCAAGTGGAAGAATCGACTCATACTCCCACAAGTAATACAATCTTCTTAAACGTCAATGATATACCGGCCCTAGATGACATGATAACTTTGTTAGACGATACTAATCAGACTGAAAGGTAGGGTCTATTTGGAATTGAATCTGGTTTGGATCAGAGTGATCATACACCTTTTAGGGCGCATTTTAGATTTCTACCACAAACTATAAGAGACAATTTGGTTTTGTTTGGAGAAAATGTAACTAGGGATCTTAAAGATCTATATTCTGTGGAAAATCAAAGAAAATGGAAAATCGATCCAAAGAAAGCTTTATTCCACAAGACAGTCAAGAAACTACAGGATGAAGATGGACTCCTGATAAAGCCCTCGGACAAAGGGGGGAATATTGTACTGTGGGGGAGGGAACAGTATAAAAAAGAAGCTCTCAGTCAACTGCAGGATTGCAGTTGCTATAGCAGGATCAGTCCCAAAGAATATGAAAAGGTAATGGTAGATTTCTTTGGGAGACTAGATACCTGGAGAGATGAAGGGCTTCTTACCTGGGATGAACATAAATTCATCAAAAGAGAAAAACCGATAGTCCCAGTATTTTATATGCTCCCCAAGATACATAACAATTCCACTAGTCCACCAGGGAGACCCATTATCTCATCCTGTGGCAGTTTATTTGAAAACGCTTCACGTTACATAGATTATTTCCTAAATCCAATAGTGAGATCACTCCCATCCTATATCAAAGAATCAACTGATTTTTTTTAATGTATTTTTGACATTCGTTGGGATGCTGAAACCATGGTCCTGCTGACATTAGATATTTCTACTCTGTATAACAATATTAGACATGTAGATGGATTAAGAGCAAGTGAATATTACCTTAACAGGAGACCAGCACGGTTTGCCGCCCAAAACAGTATGATTTTAGAACTCATGGAGTGTTGCCCCCACTAAAAATATTTTTCTTTTTGATGATGATTTCTTTCTGCAGGAAATGGGGAACTGCGATGGGAACCTGTTTTGCCCCCAGTTATGCCAATTTACATCTCAGCTGGTGGGAGGAACGGGTGCTCGGGGGTGGTCCCCTGGACCAGTGGACTGAACATGTCCTGGTGTGGGTTAGGTTTATCGATGATGTCTTCGTGCTGTGGCAGGGCACGGAGACAGACATCAAACTGTTTATCGATGACCTCAATCAAAACTCTCTAATTCTAGAGTTTGTAGGCCATCACAGTAAAACCACGATAGATTGTTTGGACATTCGAATCAGACCCCTTGATGGGAAACTGGAAACAACTGTCTTTCGCAAAGCTACTGCTGGAAATTCAGTTCTCCATGTGGAAAGCGCTCATCCAGCCGCATTGATAAGAAGTATTCCGTTTGGGGAGTACTATAGAGCTAGGAGAACCTGTAGCAGCGAGGAAGAGTTTGATAACATTGAAAAAGAGATGACTCAAAGATTTACCCAGAGGGGATATAAGTCGGATATATTGAAGGGGGCATCCACCAAAGCAAAAAAAGTGGCACGGCAAAAGATACTGTTTGAACCTTCTAGAACTAAAAAACAACAGGAACAGAACAAACATTTGAGTAATCAGGATAACTCTAGATTTATAACTACTTTTAATATAAAACATAAGGAAGTTAGATCTATCCTGAGAAAGCACTGGTATCTTGTAAAAAATTATCCGGTGTTGGGTCCTAGAGTGAAAAGAAATCCCGAGATTACTTATAGGAAATCCAAATCGCTCAAAGACCTGATTGTAAGAAGTGAGTTCACCAAAAAAAAGAAGGGTATCTCTAACTGGCTAAAACAAAAACCTGGTTTTAAAACTTTTTTGAAATGCAAGGCATGTCAACATGGCATGAATCGTACTGATTTTAGAACATTTTTTAATAAAACCATAACTATCAGAAGTTTTATGACCTGTAAAAGTAATTTTGTTGTGTATCTGTTACAATGCTCTTGTCCTAAAATATACATAGGTAGTACTACTCTACCTGTCCATCAACGAATCCTACAACACAGGCGCGAGATTACCAATCAGGACAGGACGTATCCCATTACGCGGCATTTTGAATCTCATCATCAAAGTAATCCTGCAAGCCTACAATATACATGCATAGCAGAGGTCCCCAAGAAAAAGAGAAGGGGAGATAGAGAAAGAGAATTTCGTAAGCTTGAGACATATATTATTCTAGAATTCAATTGTAAGGAACTGCATGGGCTTAACGTAGATGAGGACCTTTACACATGCCTGTCCTGATTGTTATGATGAAGAGTTTCTAATATGTAAATCTGCACTTAGAACCATGAATTGATTGTGTTTTTACGATAATAACCTTTTTTTATTCTACAGTGATAGTACGGTTTGTGTATTGTAATAACAGGAATGGTGTTATTAAGTGGACAAAAAGACTACTTGCAATATAGGAACAATTATGCACTTGCACTTTTTGATATTTTTGTACTAAAATGAAACGGATTTAATGAAACGGATTTTAGGTAAAATGATGTCTAGTTTACATATGCATTTGCACTTTATCTTGCAATCGAGTGCTGTATTGAAATTGGTTTATAGTGAAAGGAGTGAAATGTTTACAATGAGAGATTATCATTGTTTACATGAGTAGTGGTACTTGGATTACCCATGCACTTGCACTTTATTCCTTAAATAGAGTACTGTATTGAAAACTGGTTTACATTGAAAAGAGTGCCGGATGATTTCCTGTTGCTTGTTGGATTATCTCATATCCAATATACATATATATATATATATATATATATATATATATATATATATATATATATATATATATTCTTTACCATACCAAACTTCTGATGAAAGAAGGCGCTGACTCCGTGAGTTTCAATTCAAACGTTTTATTTCTTTGCTCAGTTTCTGCTCAGACGCGTTTCGGCGGCCTGCTCCCGCCTTGTTCACTAACATATATACATCCAAGAATACTCTCCTTCCCTGGTCAACCCCTGGTACAGAACGAGCACGGACCACACAATTCTTGTTAAATACCGCTTTGTTTTATTTTAGGCATCTCTCACAAACAAACTGCAGCCATTACGCGTTTCATCCCTCCTGGGGGACTTGATCACAAATTTGTAAATTTATGTATCATTTTAAAATTATAACATAAATTAAAATAATAGTGTATGTATTGTTTTAAAGTAAATATATATATTAACTATTATGTATGTGTGTTTAACTTTTTTAAATTAAGTTTATTTGTTATATTTGTTAAAATGTATAATAAATCTGCTTTATTATTTTAATTAATTGTATTCTTTATTATATTTAATATTTTTTATCATATATATATTATATATATATCAATCAATATTTTGTACAACTATATTTTTGACATCAATATTTTTCCCAATATTTTTGTACTTACCTGTTTAATTTTTGGGAGTTTATATTTTTGCATTCTATATCTATATTTTTTACATCGATATTCTGTCAGTGAACCACTTCATGACGTGTTCTCAACTGCATGTTCTGTGCTTGTGGTATTATCATACTCCTGTAACACAAGTATATGATCTATACTACTCTGCATAGTTAATGCCTCGCTTATTCTGCCCTGCATGGGTCTTTGGTACACGTGTGCCTTTATATCTCACTTTAGCATAGGACATATTGAGTGAAAATTAAACCCTGAATGGGCTGGTGAAGTCTCTAATGGGCATTGAAGTGATGCCCTATCTGCTACTCCCTTAGTAAGTATGTGCCACTCATAGTGGTGTCTACCTAGATCTCTGTGTCACTATTCAACCCTGTGGGGTCCTAATCTGCATCTCGATAATACACCTTGACTCAAGTTGTCTTAACTTTCGGATCCTGTCTCCTCCCCTTTTGTCATTTTGCACCCGATCTAAATAAAAAAATTGTAGGAGATTTCTGATACTCTGATGATCTGTCTGGAAGAGTCTGGCAAATTAATATGTTTCATCTGCATTTGCTTTGGCATGAATATGTACCACAACTCCTTTTTAGCCATTTGCAAGGTGCTGCCAATGCATTTTCTGTCAAACAATGAACCACAAGCTGGAATTGCAATTTAGCAGTTTATGCATTTACTTTTGTACTTTGCTTACCTGTTTTGCACCACATACAAGGGAAATAACCTGTGATCACAGGTTTTTCTGTCTTTTTTTCAGCAAAATGACTGTGTGCTTGTAAATCCTTAAGGGATGTACTTCTTCTGTAGGTTACTGGTGGTGATGTTAATAACACAGGACCTGTAATTTGATCTGTTTGTAAAGTCTTGAATTACTCTTCAGAATGTCATGCAAATGCACAGAGTTTGCAAAGAAGCCAGTAATGAGCCTCACCGTATCCCCTTCCTGTTTCTTCCTGTTGCCTCCCTTCATCAGAAGATCTTGCCTTCCTATGGGCTGCACTTTCCGCGTTGCCTGATTAAGTACTTTACAGGAATACCCTCTTGATTTAAATTTGGATATGGCATCCTTCACTGTGGTAGGTGAGGAACAATTTCGTTTAATGAACAATAGTTCCCCAAATAGTATGCTTTTTGTCAGACTGCATGGGTGCTGACTTCTGGCATATAAAAAAGAATTGCCAGCCTTCAGCTTTCTGTAAAGTGTGGTTTTTAGTCTGCCATCCTGTACATAGACTGTTAAGTCTAAAAATGATACAGTGGTGATACTAATCTGACTTTAGTAGTAGAGATTGAGAGTGTTATTGTTCATTCTCTGAATGTACCTCTCTGCTGCCTCCCGGAAGCCCATCCATACTAAAGTAGATCATCAATATAGTGTGCCCACTGGGCCATGCTATTCAGCCAATGATTGTTCCTTTACACCCAGGCCTTGTGCTTCTCCCACCAGCTTATATATAAATGTGCGTAGCAGGGGGCGAAGCACATGCCCATCATGGTCCCTTCCTTTTTGTGGTACAGCTGTACTAAGAAAAGAAAAATAGTATTTAAGCAGAGAGAGATCAATTCTAAGACCATAGCATTATGTTCTTGGAACTTGAGTGATCAGCTATTTAGAAAATATTCTAAAGCTCTCAACCTTTGGTCATGTAATATGCAGGTGGAAAGACTTGTTATGTCTCAAGCAACTAACAAGAAGTTATCCTCCCATTGAAAACCCTGGATGATCCTCATGAAGTCCGTTGTATCCTTCTTATATAATTGTAAGTTTTTAACAAAGGAAAAAGAAACAAATCTACAAAAGTTGAGGTATTTTCCATCACACTTCCTTTTGAAGATACAATTGGAAGTCCAAATGATACCACAGCATTTTTATGTATTTTAGTAAATATGGAAAAATGTTGGAATACAAGAATATTCCACCCTGACAGAGTGATATTCTTCATGGTCCAAGATTCCCCGAGCAATCATTTGCAGAAAGCTTGTACTCTCTTATGTAGCATTACTTCATAATTGGTTCATAGCATGTTCTGTCCCCCAGTTGTTGAAGGGCCTCCTTGGAATATTGTTCCTTAGTCTGCAGGACAAAATCTTCTCCCCTGTCAGGTGGTTTTATACCCATGGTGGTGGGATTCTCGAGAGACAATACCACTTGCCAGGGTTCCTTGGTCATATTGTGTCTGGATTTATTTTATTGTTGTGTGCTGTGGGTTCTGTCTCTATCCAGGTCTCTTACTTCTGCCTTGTGAAAGCATTCAATGGCATCATGCGGAGTTTCGGAGATGAACCGCGATTTGGCTATAAAACTACTTCTGCAAGCTTGTTGTGATATGTAGATGTAAATGTAGTGTATTTTGTAAAGCGCACAGCTGCCCCAACGGGGCGTCCCGGCTCTGTATAACGCTGTGGAACCCTTCCTGGCTCTCCATGTGAGATGCCCCTCCTGGGCACCTCCAAGGTGAAGCCAGGCATCCCAGTGTTGTAGGGGCCGTTGTGGAGATTAAGCAAGCTATTGCCCAGAGTTGCAGCGTGGGACCCATGATTAGAGTAGGCGCCGAGGTGAGAATTATCAAGTCCACGGACATTGAGCCCAAGACCCTGCCTCGTCGGGACTTGAACCCTGGTCCCGGGCCTGATCTCTGCTTCAGAGTCTGCCTCTCTAACCAGTGAGCCACACTTCTCCACGCAGCTTACTGCAATATTTGTATAGCACTAGAAAAGGTATCTTCCATTACAGTGGATTTAATTTTCTCCAATTCTTGCAACATACATAGTGCTTGTAGGTCTTCCCCTGTGAGAATGTCTGTGGGTTCTATGTTACTATCCAATCGATGCACTTTTTTAAGCTTTAGTTTCCTAAGAAATTTGTAAAGATCAATATGTGTCTGTGTATAATCCATTATTAAAGAGGGACAAAAAGCACAATCTTAACTCAGAACCTTAATTTCAGTATTGGTGAGGATCCTTTTTGTGAGGTTTAGTACCATTAGGTTACTTTCATTCATTCATTCATTCATTCATTCATTCATACCCCCTCTCTTGCTCCTCGTAATTCTTTGAGGCATAGGATTTCTGCGCACCTTTCCTCCTTCTTGTGCCTTTTCTCCTGTGGGTTCTCGGGGTGTGCACACTGTGGGATTTTCTTCCATGTGTCCCTCATGAGTGGGTATTCCTGAGGAAACTTTACCCCTGTACTTGTGCTTGGCCGTGATGCCCCTCCGCTGTATTTCTCCTCGGAATGATCTACTTCGGATTCTGAGGTGTCTTAAGTAATGATAGTAATCAAATTAATTGTCTGTTGCAGTTGTTATTTTGGAATGTCTAATTTTTTTAGCAAAGGTCAAGACACGACCAAACTCGTAATCTCTTTGATCTCTAAATAATTTTCTTACGTTTACATTGTTTTATTGTGGGTTCATATGCCACAAGTCCTGCTTTCATCTGTTGGTGAAGTATATCTGCTGTTCATGTGTCTTGATCCTGTGCAATTGCTTCCTCGATTTTCTTTGTTTCTTCTAGTAACTTGTGCCTGTCACTGATGGCATATTTTTATCTACATTTGTAGCATCCACTTTGCCGAGGCTGTGGTAAATTCAGCCTATTCCTGCAATAACATAGGGTCTGGATCTCCATACGATTGAATAGTGTATATTTTTAACCCACATGATACTCTGTCCACATCCAAGTACCTTTCAATGAATAATTTACAAATTGAGTCTGAGACTTTTAAACCACACCTATCATTTAAAGTGAATACAATATCAATAAGTGGTGCTCAGAACTGGAGGATCAGCCTCCATCACTCACTATACATTCCTTATACAATCATTGTACATTCCATATAATCTGAATTAAGAAATTCACAGACTTCATTCAAGTTTTTAAAAATCTTTCTTCATAGTCCTTTATTAATAATGTTATTTTTCAGACATTTTCCATCAATGCCACCAATGTTGATGTTATGTTAGGCATATTAAACAAAACAACTACGACAGGTGCATTTCAGCACCTGGTCTTTGTCAATATCACTTCACTTCAAAAACTTTATTTCGATTTATAAAAAAAAATCACAAACGTTGGTACTAGATAAACTTGGAGGCCAAATAGAACAATACATCATGTTTCTATAACAAGAAACTTAGTAATTAGCATGATTAAAAAAAGTATTCTACTTAAAACAATAAATACATTAAAAAGGACTCTAAAACACACCCATAAAAAGCGGCCTAGGCTAACATTCAGCGTTCGATCTTAAATTTTAAGGGAGCATCAAAGCTATACAATAAAGTGCATAGTGGTATTTTGAAGAAACATGGGTATCAAACAAAACATAGACATTTACCTATGCCTCCTTTCAGTCCAACGGATCACCCACACCCAGCCCAGGAACTTTGCTGTAGCAATCATAGTGGGACCTTCCACTGATGTTTTGAGGATTCTGAATGCCTCACTACTGGACCTAGTGCCCAGGCTAGAGCATATGGGTTTCAACCAACAATGCCTGGGTTTACTGTATGCTGGACAAACGAAAAAGATATGTCCCATTGTTTCAATCCTATCCGGACAGAAGGGGCAATTACTGGTGTTTGTATTTAAATTACACCACTTAGAGGTGACAGCATTAGTAGGTAATGTTCCCACCCTAAACTGATGGAATAGTTTCCTATCTGATGTTGATGTAATTAAGCCCCAAAACATCTCATATTTGGGTTCATGTTTGATATCAAAAAAGACTTTAGACAGGGTGGGGCTAGAGGAAGCTGCAAACCGTCTCATATTGATCATATTCCAATAGGCTGCCTTTAGCGCTGTTTTACTTGAAAATATGCTTTCGGCTGGGGAGGTCCACAAACGGCTCATCCCCAACTCACAAAATATATTTTTGACACGGCTAAACTACAGAATTTTCCTGTTTATACCTAAATCCCTGACTTCTAGCAGAGCCAGGGCCTAGTGTGCTAGCTCAGGAGTCACCCAAAGTCTCATCCAACATGATACTGGCCTATAGTGTGCCACATCCCTAATTGAGTGGCATCCCGAGTCCAAGAAAAGAGGTGCCAATGGGGTAGATTGGGGAAGGCCAATTAGGGATCTTAAAAATTTGTTTTGGCCCACCACTAGAGAATCCAGGTTGGCATAACCCCACAACTCTGCCCCATACAGGATCGAGGCGTCAATTTTAGTATTATAGATATGTAGCGCAGGAGCTATGGGTTTAGTATGAGAACATCTATGCTCCTTGCGCAGAGCAACTGAAAGTTGAGCATGTCTAACAGTAAGGCAGTCGATTTCTGGCTTCCAGCTTTGCCAATGACTTTATTGGTGTTTTGTAGGACAATGTACTTCGTTTTGTCAACATTGACAACAAGATCATGGTCCATACAGAACTCCTCAAATCTAGAGAGGACACGTTGGAGGCCCTGTCTCGTTTTTGAAAGAATAAGTGTGTCGTCGGCGAACATCAGAAGTGGGATCTTTGTCCCAGCTAGATTCGGGGCATCCGTAGGAAAGTCCTCGAAATATTTCACTACCCCGTTAATGTATATTGATAAGAGGGTGGGTGCTAAAATGCACACCTGTCCCACTCCCTTCTCAACCGGGAACTTTTCTTTGATGCTACCCGTCGTATCCCATCTAACCTGAGCGAAGTTGTCCTTATGTAGTTTGACAACAAAAGCCAGGATGTCCAACGGCATACCCAACGTTCAAAGAGTGTGCCACATCTTGGGTCGCGGGACGAAATCAAAAGCTGAATTGAGGTCCATGAAGGCTGCGTAAATAGTGCCTCTCCCCAGGGTTACAGTGCGCCAGTAAATGAGAATGAACCTTAAGACCTGGTCCACTGTACTGGTACATTGCCGGAACCCTGCCTGAAGATCAGAGAGGATATGGCATTCCTCCATCCAAGCTTGCATTCTACCAAGCACCACCCTTGCCGATACCTTTTGAATGCAGTCAATCAGGCTTATCGGCCTATAATTTCTCGGTGTTGAACGATCCCCTTTTTTAAAAATAGGAAGAATTACTGCTCCTGCTCAAGTACTGGGTATCGCTGCTCCCTTAGGGATTTCCTTCATTAGGAGCTGAATATACAATGTCCAGAAATCAAGATCTTGGAGGAACAGGTCTGCAGGGATACAATCTATCCCGGAAGCCCTACCTTTGGGGACCTGGAGAAGGGCATTTTCCACTTCTTTCTTAGTTATGCACAGGGCTGGGATGGAAAACGGCAAAACAAAAATATCTTGGACATCTGAATCACAAGAGAACTGGCCTTTGTAGTTACGGACCCACTGGTCTGGCTCCACATAGTTCATGGAAACTTTCCTAGGGTCCCCACTCCCCCACTTCACCAGGTGACAAAAAGCCATCATATCTCTCCCAGAGCATGCACTGAGTAGATCAGCCCAGTGGTCTTCATCCCAGTCCCTTTTGGCCTGGGATTGCGCTGCCTTGTACGCCGACCTCTACTCTCATATAGTGTCCCGATCTTTGGTCCTAATTGCTGCCGAAAGAGTTCTATAGGCCGTACGACAGGAGGAATTGTACCAGACTGCAGCCTTGTGACATGGAGGTTTAAGCACTTTTTTATTTTTAGTGATAAAAAAACTTTTAAGTTCGTTAAAAAGCCCTGCAATATTCCAAGAAGCTAGTTTTAGGCCTACACTGTCATCAATGGTAACACTAGTTCTTAAATGGGGCATGGGCCCACCCTGTCACATGAGAATCAACAACTTTTGTAATAGGTTTACCTATAGGAACCATACCATAGTCGGGTGCCATACTACTTCCAGACAAGCCCAAATTTGTACTCTGCATTAACCCATAGGTTTCGTTGGACGGTAACCCATAGGTTTTGATGGTGCCCACAGCTTGATCGCCCTCATCTAGGTCAGCCACTGGAAGTGGGGTCTTTTTATATAAAGATGAAGGACTCAGTCAGTCTACATCCCCCACAGGGCCGGCTTTAGGCATGTGCAAGCTGTGCACCTGCACAGGGCCACCAAACCCCAGGGGCCACCACGCCAATATATATCCTTAATATATTAATCCTCTGAGGATGGATACATATTTGCGTGGTGGCCCCTGGCAGGGTTTTGGCGGCCTCCGGCTCTGTTCCACTTCTAAACACCCTGACCCCCTCCCCTCTTTACTGGCCTGCGCGCTCCGCCCTGCCCGGACCCCCTCTTCCGGTCCCCCTACCTGAGCTCCCTGCCCAGGGCCACCATGAGCCTAGAGCCGCCCCTGTCCCCCAGATTTGTAAATGACTCAAATCTGTTGTAAATCGATACAGTGTACTCATACATTCCCTGAGCATGAGTTGCAGCCCTATGATCAGCCCTTCCAGTTATTGGTGTGGGTACATTTCGATAAAAAAACAAAGGTAGAATATTAATGCCTTCCCCACTCAGATGCCTTGTTCCAGCCCTATCAAGATTTGTTTTCACTATTAGGGGGGACCCAAAATTCAACACCACTAAATCACCTCTTCTAATTTTTGCTGATTTCCCTATCCAAGAGATCCTACGAATCATTTTAAATTCCTGGAATAGATGACTACCCAACCATGTTTTGGTGTTTAATAGGTGAAGGGCCTTGTTCCTAAGTGAAGCCCAATGTTCCTCAGTTCCAGGTTGTAAGGGAGGTACATTAGAGAGTATAATAGTGTATGGCGTAGCGTCGGGAGGTAGATTAAGGTAATCATTACCCGTATCATCCCTTTATTTTTACCCCCAAATAGTTCCCACATATGGCTGGCCTTTGATTGTAAAGAAAACGTACTACCTGTATTTTCAGGGGGGGCTTGTGCAACTGCATTAGTGCCGTCACCAACAACAATGGGGGGCAAATTTAATACAGGTACTGTTGCCAAGCTGAAGTCAATAGAACCACTAAACGTTCCATTAGATGGAATAGGTTTTGGAAGGGAAAGCTGATGCTCTATTTTGCTCAATTTAGAAATATCTGAGAGTTTAGTTAATAAAGGGTTAAGCATTGCCAAGAGTTTTCCCTCAAATCCAACTAAAATGCGATCTTCCAAATCACATGGCACCTGCCTAAAACAGGCCTGTGAACTAATATCTATTGAGCTAGATGTGCTTGTAGCTGCAACCTCATGGGCGCCGCCTTTCTTACTCGGAGCCGCCCCTCTAGTTTTTGCCACTTTACTGGCCTGGTGCATAGTAAGTGGCAATCCACCCGCTTTCCTTTTCTTAGCTATGGCAGTGGCAGCGCCCTCCCTTTCCTTTATCTGAGTTAACCTTTGCTGGCGAGTAAGAATCTTGGATGGGATCGGGAAATGGGGATAGGGGCACTGACTGTAGTAGATGGATCATCTAGTAATGCTACTGGTGACATGGAAGCCAGTTGTGGCATACATTCAGCAGATGGATCCGGGATTAACAAGGGACCAGCTAGGGGAACTTCAGAAGAGGCTCGGCGGGGATCTAAAGAGAGTCTCCTTTGGGTAAGCTCGATTTCATGCATAAGAACAGATTCTGCCCTCATAAGAAATGCATCAAGTGTTCCTACAACCCCTGAACCCCCAGCCCCCTTGCAATTGCCCTTACTCCTAGTTAACAGTTATCAGTGTAAACAATTGCTAAAAAAGTATCAAACGGGCAACAATTGAAGTTAAAGTTCAAACCCACTATCCAGGTCCTTGGAAACATAGCTAGTCCAATGAAAGGAGGGTGGCCCTGCCCTGCCTTCTCCAGGCTTTGCCCGGACAGTGCCCGTGCATGCCCGCGCGCGTCCCGCACTCCGGGAGGCTCAGAGCGATTTTTAGCGCCTCCTGGCACTTTGTGATGACCCTGGTGGTACGCACCAGTAGAGAATGCCAGGAGTTGTAGTCCTGGACCGCCCGCGTCCGGACCAGCGGCACCAGCGGGACGGCCGTCAAAGCAGCAGAAGTGTAGGCAGCCTTATGGACATCAAGTACAGATGCCCGGTGAGTCGAATCCCAAAAAGAAATGGCCAGCAGTTGTCGGTAGATACCCGCACTGCGGGAGGCTCAGAGCGATTTTAAGCGCCTCCTAGCCCTTTGGGATGTCGCTGGTGGTATGCGCCAGTAGAGAATGCCAGGAGTTGTAGTCCTGGACTGCCCACGTCCGGACCAGCGGGACAGCTGTCACGGCAGGAGAAGTGTAGGCAGCCTTGTGGACGTCAAGAACAGATGCCAGGTGAGTAGAATCCCAAAAAGAAATGGCCAGTAGTTATCGGAAGATACCCGCGCTGCGGGAGGCTCAGAGCGATTTTAAGTGCCCGGACGAGCGGGACAACCATCACGGCAGGAGAAGTGTAGGCAGCCTTGTGGACGTCAAGAACAGATGCCAGGTGAGAAATGAATATATATATATATATACATATGCATTAGGGGGAGGGGACTCAGTGCCTGCAGGTATTTACACACAGGAGGAGTTCATTAGGTAATGGTTCGTTTCAGAGGATGGCGCTGAAGAAGGCTATCACGCCGAAATGCATCTGCCATTGCTGGGATTTCTGAAATAAACGGCTTGTCTGCTCCCTACTCCGCTTGTGGCCTCTCATCTTTTCTTCGAAAGGATTGTACGTGATATATATATATATATATATATATATATATATATATATATATATATATATATATATATATATATATATATATATATATATATATATATGTATATATAAAAACAGCATTCCTGCCCTGTTATCTCGTTTAACAGGGACTTCTGGCACGGACCTCTTCAAATCTCCACAGGAAATCCAAAGACCACGAAAATGTTGCGGTGAGCAGTGCAAAATGTATTATCCATATTCAATTACGTTGAGGAATAATCGGGCTTAGTGCCCGCAATGACGCGTTTCGCTCGCACACGCGAGCTTGATCACATGACGCGCTCTAGAATAGGGAACAATGAATACAAAAAGAGCGCACTAATGACTCTAGAAAGTGAATTATCCTGTAAATAAAACTAGAAAACAGACTGTGGGCAACACAGCTCTTAGATAGCATTAGATAAATCAATCAAAATACATAATGTATAAAATGGAGAAATATTAAAACAATATTTAAAGATTCAAATGCCCACATGACCCAAAGAAAAATAGAAATATTTTGAAATTCGGTATATAAAAATAGATCTAACTCATATTTGACAATTATGCTGAAAGCCTCTCAGTGTAAGTAGGTTACAAAAAAAAACAAAAAAAAAACAAGGCTCATGTTTGTATTATTGCATAGCCCAATTGATCCTAGGCGATTCTAGTCTCAGTATTCGAATGCAAGTGCACAAACACCTCATATGTGAACTAATGCTACTGGCAATCCATTCCAAAAATACAGGATCATAGTAGAATGATTACATTTTAGTGATAACGATTAATTGCAATTGTCAATTATTGCTGTCAACACATCAATGCAAAAGAATTCGTACATAAAATCACAATGTATGGGCAAATTAATAAAACCAAAATGAGACCATATTATAAAACAAATGTAGTAAAGTGCAAGTGCACAGTATCTAAGAACACTGAGTGACAGATTAGTATAATAATACTGTCAGATCTCAATTATGCCAAAACTGTATATACCATTGTTCAGTAGAATCAAAATTCTTGATTAGTCATATCGGGCCTAAAATCTTAACACTCCATTATAAAAACCAGTCTGTAAAAGTGCTGTGCAATGTGCAAAATGGTTGAATAAATACTCAAGAAGTGCACAAAATTATTCATCTCTGTTAATTGTACAGAATATAGCAGCAGACACTCTTTGTCCAAGCCTGGACAGTGCTAAAGTGCAAATGCTAATAGTGTCTAATATCAAAATTCTTAAGATCATTAGAAAACAGTGTCATTGAAGTCAATCCATAAAATACAGAGTCAATTTGCATATGATGTATTGAGAGGACTTCCTTTAACCCCTTCCGTGTTCCCGTCGGCCGTTGGCCGACGGTGGCACTCCCTCCCCAGTGCTGCGAACAGCCAACGGTATATAGCAGCAATATACCTGTGCAAAATACATTGTATATAACTAATTACAATTCCTATTAATATACTTTTCACATTTTGTAGAAAAAATACATAGCAGTAATAAATTACATTGTTCGTAGCCCATTAATCTAAATCATGAGCGGAAAGAACATCATTTTTTAACCATGTCTATCATTCTATTAGATGCTTAACCACTGTACTGCTGGATTATTGCACAAAATCCTATGTCCTCACAATGCGCCATAAAGTTATTGCTCACAGAAGTAAAGTGCTAGTGCAAGAAATTAGTTGTGTGCAAAATAGTGCAAAGTGCAAATACCTTGGATAAAATGATATTAAAATAACATCAAATTTCCAGGCTAAAATAGTATACACTTATAAAAATTCTGTATTTTGACATGCAAGAGCGGATAAAGTGCTAAAATTCATTAAATTGGTGCTAGTCCCTGAACATTGAAAATGGTGTGCAAATTTACTGAAATGCAAATGCATTACTATAGGGCATCCCTATTCGAGTATGTGTTCTTATTTTATTCAGACTCAGTCTTGATTTGAGACACATACCCTTCTAAAATTCTCAGTTCATATGGCAGTGCTGGATTCTAATATTGACTTGTATATTAATTTCATCTTAAGTCCCTCTTACTGGTAACATATCTTCAACCAAACTCTACTCAGTACCGTAACCATAAACCCCTCAGTTCAATGAATCTATTACAGAGAGTTATAATGTTTAAAATATCGGGGTGGTTAAGGATCTACTGGCTTGGCAGTATCGGTAGCTGTAGACTAAATAACTCACGAAAATTTCACTGAAAAATCTGTGAGAATCGATAGACATCCAAGGGGAGCTATCTCCACGATTGTCAAATAACTACAGCTATTTCGCCCTCTCTTGCTTAAAAAATGTTGTTTACAAGAAATGATGTAGGTCCTCCCCTGTATTCATACCATTGGGGATCCGTGTGTCTAATAACAAGATGTATTTACATTCCAGCTGCCTGAGTTGTCTCTCTCTATTGCCTCCCCTTATACCCTTAGGTACGGAATCAATGATGTAATAACTGAGATCATTTAAGTTTTTATCATGTACCAGTTTGAAGTGTCGAGCTACAGGATAGCTCTCGTCCGAGTTCACAATTGCCCTTGAATGTTGGAGAATGCGATAGAAGGCCTCCAAATTAGTGCTGCCTGTATACTTCAGCCCACAAGTGCATTGTAGTACATATACCGCAAAATCAGTGTGGCATGTGTATAATCCTTGAATCTTAATAGGATTAGGATCAAATGCAGAGCAGTATTCGCTAGTATTTACACCAAATTTACATGCTCTGCATGATATGCATTTATGGAACCCTGTTTTGCTTGACAACCAGTTTTTAGAGTTCATTACTCTAGGCAGGATTTCACCAGGGTGTCCCTCATAGAGGGTGCCCTTCTAAAGGTGATAGATGGTTCCTCTGGTATCAATTGGGCTAAAGTAATGTCAGTTCTTAACAACGGCCAATGCTTTTTCAAAATTCCCCTCACTTTCCTTTCTTCCGTGTTGAAAGTGGTAATGAGACTGATTAGTTCCTTATTTTTGGTGGGATCTGGATTATCTTTTAGCTGTCTTTTAATGCCTACTCCAGCCAAACAATCATCTCTGCTATGGCTGTTGGCTTTAACTCTAGACAGTTCTAACTCTTTGGGGTAATATCCACGGGCAAGAAATCTCTTATGTGCTTCCGTTTGACATGCTTCTAGGTCTACATCTAGAGTTACATATCCTACATATCTGCCGCATTCTAAGGAACTCCCCATACTTTAGATCAAGTGGCCTGGATGCGCACTTTTAGCGTGTAAAATCGCATTCCCCGCAGTGCATTTCCTATGCAATTTTGGGTGTACTGCGTTCACATATATATCAACATCAAGGAATTGTATATTTGTAGTACTTACGGTCGCCGTGAATTTTAGATTAAGATCATTCTCATTAATTCTATCAACAAAATTCATGGCTGATTCCTCTGTACCTCTCCAGATTATACAAATGTCATCAATGAATCTCCAAAACTGGACTATATTCGAACTGAACATAGATTTGAGTGTCCCCAAGAGGACATGCTCCTCCCACCACTAAGCATGGGCGTATTTTCGGCAAATTCGCAATCCGCGAACGCTCGCGAATTTGTCGAAAATCCGTGAATCCGCTTGCGGCGGATTTTTTGCTTGGTTGCGGCGCGCGGCGTGGTGCACGGCGTTCACTTTCCGTCATTTTAGCGTTTGCCGAGTTGTTTTTCTTTGCGAGTGACGCGCCATTTTAGATCTTGCTGCGTGTTCCCGCGGGAGTTTGTCGCCCGCGAATACGTACTCGCGGCTTGCCACCTTGCACAGCACACCTCGCGAGAGTTCGCAATTGCGAACACGTAGTTGCGGCGGAAAGGAACAATCTCGCACTTGCGAAATAGAGATTTTGCAATTTCGCACAAGAAAATCACCAGCAAACATGATAAACCTTCAGAAAATTATGATTTTTATCAGAATCACTCCTCAGGTTGACATTTGCATGGCCTTTTTTTTTTGCAAGGAGTCCATTTTGGGGGGGGGGGAGGAAGGAAAGGAAGTGCCCCACAGTCTCCAACTTCCTGTTCCTGTCCAGCAGGCTCCTCCCAGTGCTTTGTCCATCTCCTGGTCACTTTCATTTGGATCTGGAGCTGGAAGGATTACTTTTTGTGGGTGCTGCTGGATATTTGGATTTGAGGCCTTTTTGACTGTCTTTGGATCACTTTTGGATTAGAAATCAACTTTCACAAGTAAGTTTGTTTGGGGCATTACAGTTGCTGCAAGTACAATTTTGGAACTTTTTCAGAAAATTAAATAAATTATATTGTGGGTAGCCACAGTATCCAGTAGGACCAGGGTTGGTTATGGGTGCATGATACAACTGTTTTGTTGAATTTAAACACCATTGAGGCCATGGATGGGCTGGGATTGTGCAGATTTTATTGTTTTTTGTCGTTTTTTTGGGCCTGCTGGTGTGGCCCTTTGCCCAGGGGTGGTGAGTGTTGCATGGGCCTAGTCTTTCTGTGGGGTGTCTTCTTGAATTTAAACATAATTGAGGCCATGGATGGGCTGGGATTGTGCTTATTTTATTGTTTTTTGTCGTTTTTGGGGGGCTGCTGGTGTGGCCTTTTGCTTGCCCAGGGGTGGTGGTGGTGCATGGACTGAGTGTGCCTGTGGTGTGGTCTCACTCTCTTTGATGTAAACATCATGGATGGCATTGGATTGTGGTGATTTCTGGCTGTTTTTCTGTTTTTTGGGGGTGTACTGTTGATGTGGACTGGCCATGTGGGTGGTGGTGGTGGCCATCTTGAGTGCTGGCTGGTACAGGCAACATGTGCTTGGGGTGTAAGGGGGCCATTTTGAGGAGAGGCAGTGTCTGAGGCCTGCACTTATTTTGCCTACTTTTCATCCCTTATGCCCAGGGGTAGTGAGTGTTGCATGGGCCTAGTGTTTCTGAGGGGTGTCTTCTTGAATTTAAACACCATTGAGGCCATGGATGGGCTGGGATTGTGCAGATTTTATTGGTTTTTGTCGTTTTTTTGGGCCTGCTGGTGTGGCCCTTTGCCCAGGGGTGGTGAGTGTTGCATGGGCCTAGTCTTTCTGTGGGGTGTCTTCTTGAATTTAAACATAATTGAGGCCATGGATGGGCTGTGATTGTGCTTATTTTATTGTTTTTTGTCGTTTTTGGGGGGCTGCTGGTGTGGCCTTTTGCTTGCCCAGGGGTGGTGGTGGTGCATGGACTGAGTGTGCCTGTGGTGTGGTCTCACTCTCTTTGATGTAAACATCATGGATGGCATTGGATTGTGGTGATTTCTGGCTGTTTTTCTGTTTTTTGGGGGTGTACTGTTGATGTGGACTGGCCATGTGGGTGGTGGTGGTGGCCATCTTGAGTGCTGGCTGGTACAGGCAACATGTGCTTGGGGTGTAAGGGGGCCATTTTGAGGAGAGGCAGTGTCTGAGGCCTGCACTTATTTTGCCTACTTTTCATCCCTTATGCCCAGGGGTAGTGAGTGTTGCATGGGCCTAGTGTTTCTGAGGGGTGTCTTCTTGAATTTAAACACCATTGAGGCCATGGATGGGCTGGGATTGTGCAGATTTTATTGTTTTTTGTCGTTTTTTTGGGCCTGCTGGTGTGGCCCTTTGCCCAGGGGTGGTGAGTGTTGCATGGGCCTAGTCTTTCTGTGGGGTGTCTTCTTGAATTTAAACATAATTGAGGCCATGGATGGGCTGTGATTGTGCTTATTTTATTGTTTTTGTCGTTTTTGGGGGGCTGCTGGTGTGGCCTTTTGCTTGCCCAGGGGTGGTGGTGGTGCATGGACTGAGTGTGCCTGTGGTGTGGTCTCACTCTCTTTGATGTAAACATCATGGATGGCATTGGATTGTGGTGATTTCTGGCTGTTTTTCTGTTTTTTGGG
The DNA here is from genome assembly GCF_964261635.1 of Lissotriton helveticus. NCBI lineage: Eukaryota > Metazoa > Chordata > Amphibia > Caudata > Salamandridae > Lissotriton > Lissotriton helveticus. The sequence goes on from NC_136061.1 coordinate 1,308,799,899, forward strand.
GGTGTACTGTTGATGTGGACTGGCCATGTGGGTGGTGGTGGTGGCCATCTTGAGTGCTGGCTGGTACAGGCAACATGTGCTTGGGGTGTAAGGGGGCCATTTTGAGGAGAGGCAGTGTCTGAGGCCTGCACTTATTTTGCCTACTTTTCATCCCTTATGCCCAGGGGTAGTGAGTGTTGCATGGGCCTAGTGTTTCTGAGGGGTGTCTTCTTGAATTTAAACACCATTGAGGCCATGGATGGGCTGGGATTGTGCTGATTTTTGTCCTTTTTTGGGCCTGCTGGTGGGGCCCTTTGCCCAGGGGTGGTGAGTGTTGCATGGGCCTAGTCTTTCTGTGGGGTGTCTTCTTGAATTTAAACATAATTGAGGCCATGGATGGGCTGGGATTGTGCTTATTGTATTGTTTTTTGTCGTTTTTGGGGGGCTGCTGGTGTGGCCTTTTGCCCAGGGGTGGTGGTGCATGGACTGAGTGTGCCTGTGGTGTGGTCTCACTCTCTTTAATGTAAACATCATGGATGGCATTGGATTGTGGTGATTTCTGGCTGTTTTTCTGTTTTTTGGGGGTGTACTGTTGATGTGGACTGGCCATGTGGGTGGTGGTGGTGGCCATCTTGAGTGCTGGCTGGTACAGGCAACATGTGCTTGGGGTGTAAGGGGCCATTTTGAGGAGAGGCAGTGTCTGAGGCCTGCACTTATTTTGCCTACTTTTCATCCATTATGCCCAGGGGTAGTGAGTGTTGCATGGGCCTAGTGTTTCTGAGGGGTGTCTTCTTGAATTTAAACACCATTGAGGCCATGGATGGCCTGGGATTGTGCTGATTTTATTGTTTTTTGTCGTTTTTTTGGGCCTGCTGGTGGGGCCCTTTGCCCAGGGGTGGTGAGTGTTGCATGGGCCTAGTCTTTCTGTGGGGTGTCTTCTTGAATTTAAACATAATTGAGGCCATGGATGGGCTCGGATTGTGCTTATTTTATTGTATTTTGTCGTTTTTGGGGGGCTGCTGGTGTGGCCTTTTGCTTGCCCAGGGGTGGTGGTGGTGCATGGACTGAGTGTGCCTGTGGTGTGGTCTCACTCTCTTTGATGTAAACATCATGGATGGCATTGGATTGTGGTGATTTCTGGCTGTTTTTCTGTTTTTTGGGGGTGTACTGTTGATGTGGACTGGCCATGTGGGTGGTGGTGGTGGCCATCTTGAGTGCTGGCTGGAACAGGCAACATGTGCTTGGGGTGTAAGGGGCCATTTTGAGGAGAGGCAGTGTCTGAGGCCTGCACTTATTTTGCCTACTTTTCATCCATTATGCCCAGGAGTAGTGAGTGTTGCATACTTGCATGTCCCTAGTCTTTCTGTGGGGTGTCTTCAATGTAAACATCATGGATGGCATGGGATTGTGCTCATTTTTCTGTGTTTTGTCGATTTTTTGGGGTGTATAACTGAACTGATGTTCCTCTGTCTTCCATTGCTTTTAGGTGCACAAGAAGACTCAAGAGAACCACCAGTGCCAGGAAGAAGTCCTGCAGCGGTGTGTGCAGCATAACGTCACGCGACGTCACGTCTGGACACAGAACCCTCTGCAACTCGTGCAACTGCTGCCTGCTGACCTGCTCTGAAGAAGATGGCCCCAAAAAAAGTAACCCGTAGCTCCTCTAGCAAGAAAGGTGCCAGTAAGGAGCAGAAGAAGCAAGTTACCAAGGACACTGGTGTGCCGCCCGCCCCTTTTTTTGGGAGTAAAAAAAAAAGTATGCCTGCAGCAGCAGCAGCGGGATCTGCTGGGGACCAAGCTGGCAGCAGCACCCCCGCTCCATTGGGCTCAGTGCCACCACCACCACCACGCCAACTTAAGTCCAAGCCCTTGAGTGCTGCAGAGGCAGCCAGTATAGTTCTTCAATCACCATCGACCAGTGATGTTGGCTCATCGCAAGAAAGCAGCAGCAATGTCCCTCAATCAACACAGGTTGTTGTAGCTCATCTGACGAGTGTTGAACAACCACAGCCGCAACAACAATCACATGTGCAAGTACAAGCCCAAGTACATGTGGAAGGAGAGGCAGCGCAAGGAGATGCGCAAGCAGAGGTGCATGGAGGGTCACAAGTGCCCACAATAGTTGTTCCTCCCGAAGTAGGGGCACATCAGGAAATCGACAATCAAGGCGAGGTATCATTTGAGGAAGCCACTCCTCCTGATGATCCTTCATTGTCTTCCGCACCCCTAGCAAGGAAGAGATCAAGGGTGGTGTCTACATCCTCTTCAAGCACACCTCCTTCTGATGATACGGATCAAACTTGGGAACCAGCACCACAGCCGTCTGAGAGTGAGGCACACCATGATCCAACAAAGGTAGTTAAGCGTAAAAGGAAGCTCGTCCAAAGTCTCAGAGTTATGGAGTGTGATGAGGCTCAACAAGAAGTGGCAGATACTGCTGCTGATGAAGACTCTGCCAACGACGACCCAGTCATCATAAAGGTCACTGCAGGCCCAGCGGGCATGCAGCAAACAGACATTTTGACCCTAGCCCGAAGAGCTGCTGCGCGTGATGATGATGATGATGTTGTCGATGAGGAGGCAGTGGAAACACCAAAAATAATTAGAGTTAAGTAGTACACCAACTCGTCCCGCTTCCATATTTCTTTCTGGCAAGAAGAGACCTCCGTCAACCTCGACCTTAATTAGTGGCGGTGAAAGTGCAAAACGTACAAAAGTTGGGCAATCCAGATCCTCCACTTCATCTGGCATTAGCTTCATGACCACCACCACCAGTATCGCCGCCTCCTCCAGGTCCCACAGACACTTCAAGTCCCCAGTTTGGGACTTCTTTACTGTTTGTCCAAAAAATCCAAAGTTTGCCATTTGTACCCTTTGTAAGCTTGCAGTTAGTCGTGGTAAGTCAGGTACCAACTATGGTACCGGCGGCCAGAGAGGTCATCTTGAGAGAAAGCACACTGTCAGATGGTTTGCGCACCTAGATGCGATCAAGAAAGGCCAAATTCAAGGAAACGTTGATGTTTCATCTGATGATGACGAGCAGGAAGAAGACGTGTCAAACACTTCCCTTACACCCAGTACCCCTGTCAGCAGCACACCCAATGTGAGGCACACTAAGAGTGTTGGAGCGAGTGAGACACCAACGCACAAAAGTTCACCAGCGAGCAAAATTGGGTCAACGAAGTCATTATCAGCCCGTAAATGCTTGGTCCAGGGCAACATTAGAACAATGCTTACTTCAGACGTGCCATATGAACGCAACCACCCACTGACGCGTCTGTATAACACTAAGCTGGCTAAAATGCTAGCTGTGGACCTTCTACCTTTTTCTTTTGTAGAAGCGGTAGGTTTTCTTGAATTAGTGGCAACGCTCTGCCCTAAATGGAAGGTTCCGAGCCGGTTCTATTTTGCCAGAGTTGCGGTTCCAGCACTACATGAAGATGTGCTGCAGGCGATTGGGGCAGCTTTGCAGAAGAGTGCTGTTCACACAATACATCTGACAACAGACATGTGGACCAGTGGCCCAGGCGATGATTACATGTGCATCACTGCACACTGGGTCTCTTTTTCAGGTGTTAAAGCAAAGCTAAACGCAGGTGTTGACCCGGACCAAGTTTTCAAAGCTGCTCGGAAACATGCAACACTAGCCATGTTTGGCTTGGAGAAAAGTCACACAGCAGAAAACCTTTTGGAAGAGTTTAACAAAAAGGTCTTGACAATGCTATCCCCCCTAAAACGCAAGATTGGTTATGTTTCCACGGATAATGGCGCCAATGTAGTTAAGGCCATGTTCATTGGTGACCATGTTAGAGTGCCGTGTTTGGCGCACTGTATCAACCTGGTAGTTCAAAAATTCTTGAGTGATAAAGAGAGTCCAGCGTTCGAGGTAATGGCCACCTGCCGCAAAATGTGCAACCATTTCAGCCATTCTTTTAAGGCCCGGAAGCATCTGCGGAGACTGCTACTTCAACGTAGAATGCCAGTGAAAGCACTCATCCAGGAGGTGGCAACACGTTGGAACTCAACCTTCTACATGCTTGAGCGTCTGTATGAGCAGTATACGGTACTCGATCACTATTTCTTGACAGAGGCTACATCTCAGAAGGAGGACCTGCGGATGAGTAAGGCGCAATGGGACATAGTTAAAAGCCTGACAGACATGCTTCGTCCTTTTGAGTTCTTCACGCGTGCAGTCAGCCAGGAGGACTGTAATTTGGGAAAAGCTATCCCATTGTTGTGCATACTGGAGCACCAACTGATGGCGGTTTCTTCTGAGTTTGAAAAAGATGAAAAAAAAAAAAACATTTCATTTTGTCTGAGAAATTATTACATCGCCTACGTGGTGATGAACGTCTTCAAAACATCAACTCAGATCAGCATTATATTTGTGCTACTATTCTGGATCCACGCTACAAAAAGGCGCTGGCAGACAACGCATTCTTTCCTTTCGCTGATGCAGATGTTCAAAAGTACAAACATTGGTTAGCCTGGTCAGCCAATAGGTTTGAAAAAGAACGGCAGGTTATTGAAGGAGAAGCCAGTACATCAGCATCAGCATCAGCAGGCCATCCGCAGTCACAAGAATCCACTTCTGCACCTGTGGCTGGGGCACAAGTGACCTCTCAGCCGTTAAAGACACCGGCAACTGGATCATCTGCACCACACACAATGACAACACTAACAGTGGCTGGGGAGTAGGATTGGCTAAGTTTGATGGGGTATGGTTCTCGAAAAAATGTCACAGGCACAGCAAAAAGTAAGCAAAGTGGAGGAACAGTTGATGACCTTGAGTCGATGGTGCAGGACTATCTGAATGACTCAACAGAGGTCTTCCTTAATGATGAGCCATTGCAGTATTGGCATGGCAAAAAACAATTGTGGCCACAGCTCTTCAACCTGGCTATAAACTATTTGTCTTGCCCACTCGCAAGTGTGTCTTCTGAACGTGTTTTCAGTGCTGCTGGTGGCATTGTAACTCCCAAACGGAGCCGCCTCTCGCCCAAAAATGTGGAGCGGCTGACAATGATCAAGATGAATCAGCACCTCATACCACCAGATTACAAAGTACGAGAAAGCACGCCGCATGAAGACGAGGAGGACAGCAACGTAGATGAGGGGATTTTTTCTCTGTTCGGTGCCACTGACCTCATCCAGCCTGAATTCGCAGAGTATGATGACGAAATCTTGTTCTTATTCCCTGACACCGAGCCCTGAAAATGAGACAATCAATCAAGAACTTTCTTTTTCGTCCTTATTCACTTTTATTCCTGTGTGCTTTGTGTCTCTCTTTCTTTGTTTTGCACAGTTAATTTAATTCAAACTTTAATCACCTAATCCCAAAAACAAGACCATCATCAGAACTGTCTTCACTTGTTTGCTTATTGATTTGAAGGTGCTGCAGTCTACATTCCTCAGGTTCACAAGTTCTGAAGAACATGCTCCTCTATCCTCCTCCTCCAGACTGCGATTTCCCTCCAAGCAGAGTGCTGGATTACGCCCAATGAAGAAAGACTCAGCACTTGTGGGGGTGTTGTACTTCTTTGCGGGTGAGTTGACGGATTTGGGCCCATTGCTGTGAAGCTCTAATAATGGACAAAAGTGTTTTGGACCAAATATGAGGTGGAAATTTCTTGCCGTTTTTGCTGACTTGCTTGCCTTTGAGGTGCTCTTTGGCGGGGTTCCGGGGGTTTGTGTGTAATTTTTGGTGTCTGTCGAAGCACTGCTGCGACAGTCTAATCTTGATTGCATTTGCTTTTCAGGAAATCCGTGGTGGAAAACAGGAGTTATGATGATTGATGATGATGACCTAGCTGAACAGCGCCGCATTTGGAACGAAGGCCGAGAGATATTGTAAGTATGAGATTTAGCTTTTTCGCTGTTTGGGGGTGTTGTCGGGTGGTTTTTTGCGGGTGGGTTGGCGGGTCTTGCCTGGGGCATTCCTGGGAAGGTCTAATACCGGATAGAAGTGTTTTGGACAAAATCCATAAGGAACAGCCTTTTTTTTGCTATTTCTTCTGACATCTTGCTCAATGTAGCGTTTTGGGGGGCTTCCTGCTGTTCGTGGGTGGGTTGCGTCCGGGGTCTCTGTCGAAGCACTGCTGCGACAGTCTAATCTTGATTGCATTTGCTTTTCAGGAAATCCGTGGTGGAAAACAGGAGTTATGATGATTGATGATGATGACCTAGCTGAACAGCGCCGCATTTGGAACGAAGGCCGAGGGATATTGTAAGTATGAGATTTAGCTTTTTCGCTGTTTGGGGGTGTTGTCGGGTGGTTTTTTGCGGGTGGGTTGGCGGGTCTTGCCTGGGGCATTCCTGGGAAGGTCTAATACCGGATAGAAGTGTTTTGGACAAAATCCATAAGGAACAGCCTTTTTTTTGCCATTTCTTCAGACATCTTGCTCAATGTAGCGTTTTGGGGGGCTTCCTGCTGTTCGTGGGTGGGTTGCGGCCGGGGTCTCTGTCGAAGCACTGCTGCGACAGTCTAATCTTGATTGCATTTGCTTTTCAGGAAATCCGTGGTGGAAAACAGGAGTTATGATGATTGATGATGATGACGACCTAGCTGCACAGCGCCGCGTTTGGACCGAAGGCCGAGAGACATTGTAAGTATGAGATTTAGCTTTTTCGCTGTTTGGGGGTGTTGTGTCGGGTGTTTTTTTGCGGGTGGGTTGGCGGGTCTTGCCTGGGGCATTCCTGGGAAGGTCTAATACCGGCTAGAAGTTTGTTGGACAAAATCCATAAGGAAACACCAGTTTTGGCACTTTTTGTAAGTTAAGGTTCGTTAGGGTTAGCCCTAGCAGCAGGATTGCATGTGTTTCGGGGGGTTCTATTGCAACGCGGTTCTGTTGTTGTAGAGCACTGTTGGAGCGATGCTGGCTATGGATACTTTTGCTTGCTTGCAAGTGGTTTGAATACAATCCACGGTCTGTATTTGGGCCTACTGTTACTTTCAAAGTACGTTTTGTAACCATTTTTCTGCTAGGCATCGTTTTTGGAGATATGATTGGGGTTCTTCTACATTTTTGCGACTGGCTTTAGTAAGGGTCTTGGTGGGAGCATTGCTGGGAAGGTCAAATTTTGTTCTAAAACACAGTAGTACACCTACCTTGAGGGGAAAGATCCGCTATAATATTTTGGCCATACTTATTGATCCTTAAAAAGGTGACTCAGACAGAGCACGCAATTTCAAAAATATTGTACTGTCTATTAGGGAAATCAAAGTGTCACTTTTTGAACCACACAGCGTACATACCTTTTATTTATTTATCAGTGGTATTGTAATAGCACTTCCTGTTTTCCGTTCAATAATTACAGGCCGGGTTTCAGTCAACATCCGCCAGGCAGGCAGTGGACAGGGTGTCTTCTGTCAGTGGTCACCACATTGATGGACGAAGCGTCAGCTGGAATGGAGGAGTGCCGCCAATAAGAGGAATTGTTTGCTGCATGCAACTTACTTACCAAATTCAACAGGACAACTCCAACAACATACGCAATACAGATACAGTATCCATTGTTGTCTTTTATTCTATGAGTGTGACTGCATGTGCTTACCTTTAGTTTGTAACCAAAGATTGTCTGTATCTTCAATTATTGTTTGTCCATGCTCTGCTTTTTTTTTCTTCTCTCAACAAAACCTACCCAAAAAGAAACCCCCATTCCCATCCATTTTACAAACCCTAACCCTCTTCCCCCGGGCTGTGTTGTTTTGCTTGATGTCTGACTAAAATGACATCAATAATTCCACACACTTGCTGGGGAGGATAAGGTCATAGCAGCAACAGGCTGGTGAAGGAATACGAGGATATCTTCTAGACTTACTCAGCTTCAGTACTATATCTTCTAGTAGTAGTAGCCAATGTCAAATAAATTCAACGCAAGTACTAGTTATACTTGCAAGCAAATACTTTACCATTTGTTAGGCTACATTATGGCACTGTTCTAGTGTACTGTCACCTGCTATTTTCTCGATCGTACCGTAACCGTTGTAATGCTACAGTAAGGAGGACAAACAAGGTTTCGTTTTCTTTTTTTCCATAGGCATGCAACTGCCACTGTGTCACACCACTAGTACCACCGCAATGAGGAAATGTCACCCGCCCAGGATTGACAACGTTAATCCCCATTTCACCTGGAGCCAGCCCTGGGCCTAGCCCTAATTTCTAACACAAATGACAGGTAAGATAAGCGTTTGGTGGGAGGTAGTATAATGGAGTATTATTTCGGAGTAGACAAGAGATTGACGGTTGTACTACTAAAGTCCTACGACTGTTCAGGAAAACAAAGTTACTGTTACACCCCCGCCCCCCACCCACCAGACTGAAAAGCAGTAAAAAACAGGTATGGTCAGATAAAGTTGAAAAATATATTTATTTAGCCCTAACAAAATAATCTCCCTCACCCACCCTAACCCCAACGATTGTCTCTGAAACGTCCCAAAACGATCCCAACTCCCAAATCCCACCCCCCAAAAGTCTATAAAAAAAGGGCAAGGGACACTCCACTACTGGAGGGTGCTGGTGCTGGTGCATGATGCGGCATGGGCATCATACTCCTTGCGGAGGGTGGCAAGCTCGGAGCGGAGGCCCTTAACCAAGTTCTTATACCTCAGGACCTCCTGCTCCAGGTTGGACATGCGGACTCGTAGGCGGCGTTGGCGTTCCTTGCAGCTCCTGTGGGGGGCAGCTGGTATTTCGGTTGCTTGGCGGTGGCGGTCGTCTTTCTTAGCCCGGCTCGGTCCCGCAGGCTTAGTCACGGAGGAGGATGCAGTGGTCACAGTCGAGGATGTTGCCCCGCTCGACTGCGTGTCCTCCTCCTCCTCCAGGGCCACCAGCCGCCGATATTCGGCGACTGTGGCCTCCAGCCTCCGTTGCCGGGCCAATCTAGCCTGCTCCCTCCTTGTTGTTGATTTGGAAGGAGCAACTATATGAAGAAAGAAAGACATAGTCTGTAACCAATGCTCCTTATTAATAACACAAAGTGATTGAGCCGAAAGTTGGGTCACAGAGTACAAGTAGCAAATTGAAAGCACAGTACATAACTATTGAGGACAGTATCTATGTAACCTCCCACTTCTGCATCCTTGCTCTAACAGTAGTGGTAGTTTAATGAACTAATTCTACGACCACTATGGACTTCCATTACAGTCGACTATGACAGTACACCAGTCTTATTCTTCTTCTTCTCTCTTGTTTAGGGAAATGGGTACGTTATCTTATGCAAGCCGGCAGAATGACATGGACACAGCACAGTGAACTTGCACCCGAGAAAAAAAGTTGCACACCATGATGAGTGAGACAGACTTGCATTACTGTACCGGTCCAGTACATGCAGGTGGTGAAGCTATTACTTTTCTATTACGGGTGGCACTGAGAATACTCTGTTACAAGGGCTACTGCTTAATTAATTTACCTTTCACCCTACAGTGCAAATGAGTACTAGAAAAGGAAACTGAAGAAGCTAACTAATTTGATTATCTATCACTTCACATGGGACGTATTTAATGACAGATGAGATGACTTTAGGTGCTTTGCTTAATATTGAGTGAACAGTGATACACCCACACATGAATGACGTACTACAAGTAAACTAAAGTTATTAAGAGAGGTACGGAGTGTCCACCGTAATAACCAGATATATGCTGTGAATGCAAACGCAATACAAAGTACTGCTACTATTCATGGTAGTATTGGACACATTTACAATTTCTTTTCCTTGCCTTCCCTGCACTGGAACGGACGTGCGGGTGCGGTGGTACATGCTCTTCAAGGTAACACTTACTTCACCTGGCGACCATCTACTCTCTCTAGATACACATGTGCTATCTAAGAGTCAGAGAATACCATGCTCCAGGCATCCATTCAGTCAAAGTATACGCACACATACAGTTTCTGTTTCACCCACCCAGGCTGCTGTCCTTCCACCCATCCTTGCTTCATCATTGACCCAGCCATGCACCATACCATATTCTTTCCTTCCCAGCCACCTCGGGGGCCAAGCAAACACATATCGTTCTTCTTTGCCAGCCATCATACAAGTTCGCGTGAATCGCGTCCCACTTACTTACACCCTTCTTTCGCTTTTCGTTCATCCCATCCATCACGTTCGTCTAAGAACTTATTGGGATTCTTCTCACCAAAAACTTCACAGCTAAGTCGAAGTACATTTCGAGGAGGCTACTACCTGGTTGATTTGTAATTGTAATACACCCGTGCAGAAAGCACACTATGCAGTCTTCAATCTCAATAAGTAAGGAATATATAGCTTACCTGTTTCCGCCACCACCGTTTGATCACCCACAGGAACGTCCGCCAGCTCTTCTACCGCCGCCTCCTCCCCAGAGGCCTCCGAGTCCTGGTCCAACACAGCCACCTCCGCGCTGGCCCCGTCACCAGATGTTACACCTACAAAGTACATTTAAGAATGTTAGAATACACCACTCACTACTATATAATATTTGGTCTAGGAGAAATGTTAAAAAAACAGAATACAATGTAATAATTTGTGACTGTCTACTCCATAGTAAAAATGTCCCATTTTCCAGGGAAGGCTGTTGTCTTGCTGCACTTTTATGCACAACTGATGAATGCTTGCTTTTGATTTTTAACACGCACCACTTTTTCTCCTAACAGACAGAAGCTTGACTCCTGAGTCCTAAGAACACGACCAGGATCAAGTTCAAACTAGGTGAGAGTTCGGCTCGACCACAAGAAATGTGTCCAATTAATCGTCAGCACTAACCACTTTTCCGTTTACAGTTAAATAGTTTTATGACAAAGTAGATTTTCATAAATGTGTTTACTTTTAATAAAGCTTTTAAACTTAAATAGACTCTGTGGTTTTTGTTCCTCTAGACTAGAGTGGATGAGCTAAAGGTTTTGGAATTTTTGCAAGCATGAGTGCCTCTGACACTTCTTGACTGTGCTGTGACTCCGTACTACTCTCTTGTCCTGCGTACGATAATCTAGAGATCATTGGGGATCTATAATCGGTGACTTCGGGAGCTGAATGACTCTGCCACACTATCTAGTCAGTAAGGAGACAGTGCATAGAGGTATTGCTGAATATAATGGGAGTCCAATGGAATTGCCAAATGTCCAATCTTAGTTAGCTACACAGACAGACTAATAAGAATAGTCTAGTAATACCACAGGGAGTCATATTCGAGGCAGGATAAGAATTTATATCCAGTCTACAAGAAGATCAAAGACGATTTAGAAAAAATCGAATGAGGAACGCTAGGAAAAAATAGGTACTGTTTATTAAAATGTAAACTTACTGGGGCCAGCAAAGGAGCCCTCGCCTGCCCGATCCTGGCCTGCATCCTCAGCACCCTCCTCCTGTGTCCTCTTGCCCTTGGGGGGAGCTGATGTACAACATGAAAGAAAGAAAAACCAGAAAACATGGATGAGATTTTTCAACCAAATCAAACATTTCAAAAGAACAATAACAACATATTTTGGAAAAATAGCAAATAGATAGACAACTATTCCACGGGATCTATCTCATGTGGTATACTACGTTATTCGTATTGCCTGATTTGCGGAACGTTGACTTAGAAAGTTCCTATGTAACTCAATAAACAGACTACTAAAGAGGTTTGCCTAGGCCTGGCACTGCAGGCAGCAGTGCGCAACACGTGACAGACAAAGTCCATCCTGCTTGCAGATCAGTGAATACTCAAACTATCAATCCACCCGCCACCACCGCCACTATTTCTTCTTATAGCCATGTGACTGTCTAAAGGAAGGACTGGACTTCAGTCTGTTGGGGCTGATTTAGAAGTCCCTTGCGGAAGTTGCGGCTGATTTTCCTCCATTGTTGCGTGCCTTTTCTGACGCAGCGGCAGAACAAAAGACTCGCCATGGTGTTGGTGCGGCGTATATATTAAAAAAAAAAACACATATGGGCATATGGGCGATGCATCACGTTGTAAAGCCCTGCGCCATCAGGGGGCGTTCCGGCGCAAGGGAGGGCGTACCTGCGCAGGAACGAATCCTAAAAGTGGCTGAGGGAAATCTACAAGATGTCAATCAGTCACTTTTAGGACAATGATGCATGACTCAAACCCTGCACGCTTGAAGCCGACGTACGGCTTGATGCAGCATTGGGGAGATAGGGTACCCCAGAGCATTGCTGGAGCTGCGCCATCGTTGGCACGCAACTCCAGCAATGCGCTGCCTTTACGGCACAGATGCGTAAGGCTTCTGTGACGTTTTGGGCCAATGGGTGGTGGTGGCATGGCACACAATTACTGCCGCATCCCTGCTACTTTGCAGGGATGCGCCGGTAATTGAAAATATGACCCTTACTGTCTAGCATTACGCAGTTCTTTTCTTTACAGTACACTCATACATAATTTCTCAGGCCAATGAAATGCTTCTGAACACAACATACAAAACAAAGAAGCATAGTAGCAAGCAAGGCTACTGAGAAGGAGAGCAGTGCACCTGAAATGCATAGAAGATTTTGAAATATAATTTACCTCAATGTAATCGGCAGCATTATTGCTCTTGGTAAAGAACAAAGATTTGCAAATAACAGAGCAGGATAAAACAGAGTAGTAAATGTACTACTACTACTACTCACCAAGCCCGGGGACCTCTACGCCGAGCGCGTCCAGCAAGTCCCGCTCCCGGTCCATGACATCGGTCCAGCGGTGGGTGGCCTGGTTATATGTGCGCCGGACCCCAGAGATCTTGTACATGGCCCGGCACACCTTCTCCCACCGCTTGCGACGCTCCCGGATGCCATAGCCGGTCGCGATCTTGCCGCCTCCCAGGATCGTCTTGGGGAGGCGGCGCTGGACGTGGAAGATCAGTGCCGCCACTTCCTCCGCGCTGAAGATCTCCCTCGGGACCACTTGCTCCCCCCTTAAACGCCCGCACGGGAGCCGGGCACGGGGTGCGGGACCCTTCCCCTTCTCAGGGTGCTTCCCGGCTCCCTTTACCATGGTCTGGGCAGAAATAAACTTAAATGATAAAGAAGAAATAGAATAGTGAAGAAGAAAAGAAAAGAGTTTAAAAAAGTAGTTTAAAAGTAACTAAAAGCTGCAGAAAACACAAAAATATAGAGCTAGAAAAATAGAGGGATAGATAATAAGTAAAATTAGATCAAAAAAACTTCAAACAAGCAAAGGATGGCAGAGATTGAGAGAGGATAGAGAAAGCATGCCCAGAACCATAGCAATGAATGAGAAACAAGATGGCCGCGCCCGTTCACGACCGCGTGGGTAAGTTCGCGCGAGATTTTCCTTTGGAGTACGCGCGAAATTGTACTAGCGAGCAGCACACTTTGCGAGATTACACATAGCGGGCGGAAACGGAATTACGTCACGCCAACAAGATGGCCGCGCCCGTGTACGACCGATAGGGTAACTTGGCAAACGTATAGCTAGAAGCGCCTCGCGAACACGCGCAAGATCACGCGAACATACACGTCGCAACAAAAACAATTTTGTATTCGCACGTATTCGCGGCTTCCGAAATCGATCTCGCACGGATTCGCGCCCGAAAAAACGCGCGAAATTGCAGAAAAAACGATTTTAGCTAAACTGAAAGCAATGAGCAGGTGCAAAAGTTCAAACTTAACATTAGTAACATTCAAGGTAGTGCTTCCTGATGGGCCCCTCCAGAGTTTGCAACTATTCTATGACCCTGCTATGACCCAAACAGCAGGCTCATAGAATAGCACCATAAAGGTCCTGTGAAAAAAAAATTTCACTGCAACAAAAAGCAAATTACAGATAAGGAAGGAAGCAGGTGCCAGCCAGACTGGAACTTTCAAAATTACTGACACATTAATGAAACACAAATTAATTGATGGCAGTTGAAGAAGGGCAGGTGTGCTTGCTTTTTTCAACCACCATCATCTACAGTGATAAATAAACCTAATAGGTGCCAGTGAGGATGTACCAGAGGGTGGCATGGGTGTCCCAGAGGGTGGCAGTGGTGAAACAGAGGGTGCTGTGAACCTGTGATGATAAACCAGACGTAGAAACAACATAGTCGCGGCCGTTGCGAGCCGAAAAGTAAGTTCGCAATTGCGAACTTGTCCCAAAATCGGCGCGAACACGCGCCAACACAAAAAACGGAAAAATCCGCAAATCCGCTAGAGTTCGCGGATCTTCGCGGATTGCGAATCCGTAAATCCGCAAGTTCGCGTACGCGAGATCCGCTAGATCCGCCCATGCTTACCCACCACCCTACATGTAAACATGCATAGGTTGGGGAGAAGCATGCCCCCATAGCCACACCCCTTTGCTGCTGATAAATTTCTCTGTTGTACAGGAAATGATTATTGGTAAGACACAATTGTATCATTCTTAGTAGCATAACATTATGTTGTCTATGTACAATGCTACGTTTGTCCAAAAAATACTTTACAGCATTGAGTCCATCTGTAGGTTGGATACGTGTGTACAAGGTGCTGATATCCAGAGCAATGAGAACATAATCTGGTTTCCATTCAATGTCTTTCAGTTTGGTTAAAAAGTGACCAGTATCCTTTATAAACGAGGGTAAGTTCTCTACAAAATCATGTAGGAAATGGTCAACATATCTCAAAACTGCTTCAAGAAGGCTCCCCTGAGCAGAGATGATTGGTCGCCCAGGCGTGGGTGTCACTTGTTTATGAAATTTAGGAATGAGATAAAAGGTAGGGGTCACTGGAAAATCATTTTTGAGAAAAGAATGCTCCTGATTGCTCAACAGTCCATCCCTCTTCCATTGATTTAGTTCTTTGTGCACATTTTCTTTCAAACATCTGATGTCATTAAATGTTCCTTTTCTATAGTATTCTTCATCACTTAGATGTCTACTAGCTTCCTCCATGTATAGCGTACGGGGCCATATAACAATGTTCCATCCCTCATCAGCCTTATTTATTACAAGGTTGGAATTATTCCTAAATTTCGTCATGAGGGTTGTATATTGTTTTCCCATATAATTCTGTGTCTTCACTTTTCTAGAAGTGATATTTTGTAGCTCCTTCAGGTCTTCAATTACAATGTCATTGAAAGCATCTATTGTATCCTTAGGCATTAGTGGAATAAAAGTGGATGAAGGTTTAAAATGACTAACACACGGCTGATTAATATTTATGCCCATGACTTGCAAATCCTCCTGTGTGAATCCTCCATCATTCTCATTTTCAGTGGCCAAAGCCTGTGCTACCCTCAATGCTTTGATGTCTGATACTTGAAACTTGCTCATAGGATGTAGCATTTTAGTTGTTTTGGTGGCTTGATCTTGGGCATTGGCTAATTTGAAATGCTTTTTAAATTTAAATTTTCCTATGAAATTAAAAACATCAATGCGAGTTTGCACATAGCTTTTTGGAAAATGTTGTTCCGATTGACTCCCAGGAGACTCGGGTCTCCTGCCCTTTCAGCTTGTTGAGTTGGACCCCTCCCACCTCCCACTTCTCACGCAGCGCTTTCACTTCCAACCGCCGATTGCCGTATTCTGCCTCCAGCTTTGGACACCGTCATCGAGAGCCGCACTGCCGGAGCTTTAACTCGCGAAGCTCGGCGAGTTTGAGGAATCAGCTTCTTTCATCTTTCCTTGGAAGAAAAAAACGCCATTAACGCGGTAGGGCACGCTGTAGACCAGGAGCCCGGTAACGGGCGGTGCGGGAGCTGCGAGGCTGAGAGGCTGAGAGGCAGGCTTGTTCCCAGCTGCAGCCACAAGGGGACAAAGCCTGCACAAATCCTATTGAGAAGACGGAAAAGTGAATGCTGAGAGCTGTATTCTACTCTATGCAATTGGCATTGAGTGAAGACTTTAAGAAATGTACTGTTTGCAACGAGAAGCACGTAAAACGAAGAGGCTGCCTATGTGTTCACTGATTAAAACGTACCCCTGATTTCAAGTACCTAACCTGATTAATTCATGTCAGCTGACATCATAGATGCTGGAAAGAGAAATGAACTGAGGCTTGAAAATAATAAAAAATAAACTTGCGAGAGGACACAGGAGCAGACCTCTCAATGCAGTGATCAATGGACATTCAAGATTACAGGTTGAGCTACTAATGCAGATTACTCGTGCACACAGTGAGCCTGACCTTCCTTTCTGTGTAGTGCTGTGGCTGACGTGGCAACGTGACGTTGGATGCTGGACGCTCTGACGCTGGACGAGGAGAGCAAGAGCGAGCGAGTGAGAAGCGGAGCTGCGAACTGTAGAGAGCGCGGCCCGCGTTTAATTAAATCCCCCCCCCCCGAGGGAATCTCCGAGGAAGGCGCCGAACGTCCCGAGAGTACGGTGAGAGGGCGCAGAGAGAGACAAAAGGAGAGACTCAAAATGAGTCTTCAATAAAAAGTCTGTTTTCGTCCTGTATTCATGGAAAAAAGCTGGGAGCGCTACTATTCAAGGCTCCATGAGCAAAACCCGGGACTGGCACAATCCTTGCTACGATTTGTAGAGAGAGAGAGACGGGCGCCGTTTATGCCTATGCCGTCCCCGCGGGTGCTCCTTGTGTTACTGAGCACGATCCCTTTTTTATTGAAGACTCATTTTGAGTCTCTCCTCTTGTTACCTACGAGGATAGGGTGCGCCTTAGCGTGTGCACACCGTCCCGCAGGAACTCCACTTGGTCCTGACGAAAACCTGTTAACTTTACACATAGGTTGAAACATGTAGACCTTTTTAACTCACACCCTTTTAGTTTTTACACCGACAGCCCTCCTAATTGGGCAACAGGTGCCCTGTCTTTTAACAGTATCTGTGACACTCCAGAATAAACTCCGTGAGTGGGTAGTACCGGATACTTTTAACAACACTTATTATCTCCTAGCACATATAAAAGAAAAACCAGCTCCACTGTAATCAGGTGTCGCAGCACACCTGGATGGCACTCGGCTATCCGGGTGGGACCCCGATGATGAAGCATGTCACCAACCAGGTTGGTGAGTAAGGGGCCTCCTAAGGACAAAGGACGTCCTCCATTGGTTTGTGGCTAACGCATTTGACTCGCCTACCCTCTACCGAGGCTGGGTTTCAGTCCTAAGGATAGTACTGAAGGTCATCAGGTAGCATGGTATGAGGTTATAATAGTACAGGCAGTGCAGTGCCTTAGATTGTATCTAAAAGATAAGAATCAGGCCAAGGTTAAAACTCAGCCTAGCAAAGGAAAGCCCAGGTGGTTCAACCCAGAATGTCAGAACAAAAAAAGTGCTATTCGGAAAATAGAGCGACGCCAGAGGAATAGTTATGATCCTGGGAATTTGGAGCTCATACTCAGTCTGAAGAAAGAATACAAGTCTTTAGTAAGGAAGCAGAAAAGTATTTTTAAAGAAGAATGTTGGGCAAACCTTTTAGAGACAATTGAAAATAAAAATATAAAAGGGTTCTGGAGGCTGATACAGGATGCCGCGGGTAGGGCACCGGGAACTATGAGCTGTGCTGTGGAAGAGGCGGCTTGGGTAAATTACTTAAGTAATTTATATAAAGCAAGAAGGACCTCAGAAATAGAGAATAATAAATCGACTTGGACAGGGTGTGCAGAAGGGTTAAAATCAGATTTCACCGTAGAGAAAGTAAAAGAAACAATTAAGAAGTTGAACTTATCACGTGCAGCAGGTCCCGATAATCTTCCTGCCGTCTTAATTAAAACTCAGATAGATTGGTGGGCAGGATTTTTATCTCATATGTTTGTAGCAATTCTGGACTCAGGCCACTTCCCCAAATCCTGGAGAGGGTCCATAATCAGACCCTTGCACAAAAAGGGGGAAAAGAAGGAACCAAAGAATTATAGGTTGATCAACTTACTGGACATTGGAGAAAAGGTCTTCTCAAAAATAATCCTTGGTAGATTAAAGGAGTGGGCGGAGCGGCAGTCAATAGTTCCAATAGAGCAGAGCGGCTTTAAGGAAGGCCACTCTACTGTTGATCACTGCTTTGCATTGTGGGCCGTAGCAAGGAAGTCAGTGGAGCAGCAGGGCAAATTGTTTTGCTGCTTCGTGGACTTTCTCGCAGCTTTTGAGTTGGTGGATAGGGACTGTCTGTGGGAGACATTGAGAAATTATGAGGCCCCTGCCGATCTTTTGTTGGTAATCCAGGAATTGCACAACCAAAATTGGGCACAGGTAATCAAAGATACCTCTGGCGGCCTTACTCCGGAGATAGCGATAAACAATGGACTGAGGCAAGGTTGCGTTCTGGCCCCGCTTCTTTTTGCCATATTTTTAGCAGACTTGCCTCAGTGCTTGGGTATAGCCAGAGGTTCAAGCCCACAAATAAATGGTAGGCACCTGTCTTGTTTGCTGTATGCGGACGACCTGGTAATAATGGACCAAACAGAGGTGGGTCTTCAGAGGAAGTTAAATGTATTTAATGAATATTGCATAGCAAAACGACTTACAGTAAACATGGACAAAACAAAAATGTTGTGCTTCGGGAAGAAGAGTACGAAGTTTAGTTGGTACTTGGGCAAAACCAAATTGGATACTGTAAGCGAATATAAATACCTTGGAATATGGTTTACAAGGTCCCTGAAGTGGGGCACCCATTTGGAGGCACAGAAATTAAAAGCACATTTAGCGGTATGTGGGCTGAAAAGATTCAACAATAGTTATGACGATATGTCTCATAAAGCTCTATTGGCAGCCTTTAAGGCTTTGATCCCCCCGCAACTCCAATATGGTGCAGAAGTACTCTGCATTGATGGGAAAAGCTCCTGGGATAAAGAGGAGGGGAAATGTTTAAAATCCTTACTGTCCCTCCCTAGTTCGGCAATGATCCAGGCAGTCAGATTGGAATTAGGCCTAACTGCATGGAATGTGCAGTTGCAGTTGAGTCTCCTCAGATTCTGGAATCGATTGGGGCTGGGGGAAGCTACAAAGGTGTCACAATGGTGCATGAAAGAAATTCAGACCAGTGAATTAAAATGGGCCAAGGCAACCAGAAGTAGACTCCTGGCCATTTGTGACCACCTGAAGGTGAACATTGACCCAAAGACACTCCAAATCAATGTAATAAAGAGTGTACTTAAAGTGCAGGGTAAAGAAATTTCTAGGGTAACAGACCAAGAGTATTTGAGAAAGAAAGACTCCGTAAAATTTATGAGTACAGGCTGGGAGAAAGACTTAGGCTTTCCATACTTAGATTTATTACCAAATCGTTGGTTAAGAATGGAAGTACTTAAGTTAAGAATAGGTATTAACCCGATCATTATAAATAGTGCAATAAAAGCAGTTTTAATGCATCCTGATGGTAAATGTGTTTGTAAGTTAGGAATGAAATGTAATATTTTGCACATTTTATTGGATTGTTTTATATTTTTACATTTACGTAAACAGTTCCTTTGCCCGATATTTAAAAAATACGATGTTAAGGAGCGTTCACAAGCACGGGAGCTCTTAGTCGATATGGAAAATTTAGATATTGCGATAGCCATCGGGAAATTTATGCAGGGTATTAACAAGTTCCCTGATTGGCTGGAGGCTTAAAAGTAGCAAATAGCTCTATAATCCAAATGAATTGTGTTTTAAACTGTTATAAATGTAGTTTTTAGGATAATATGACTTTTATTGTTAAGAATATGAATTTGTGATATGTAGATTTTATATGATAAAGTATGAACAGTGGTTTATAGATCAAATGGTCTAAATAAACTTTATTTTTGACTTGACTTGACAATTACAATGTCATTGAAAGCATCTATTGTATCCTTAGGCATTAGTGGAATAAAAGTGGATGAAGGTTTAAAGTGAGTAACACACGGTTGATTAATATTTATGCCCATGACTTGCAAATCCTCCTGTGTGGATGCTCCATCATTCTCATTTTCAGTGGCCAATGCCTGTGCTACCCTCAATGCTTTGATGTCTGATACTTGAAACTTGCTCATAGGTTGTAGCATTTTAGTTGTTTTGGTGGCTTGATCTTGGGCATTGGCTAATTTGAAATGCTTTTTAAATTTTCTATGAACTTAAAAACATCGATGCGAGTTTGCACCTAGCCAAATGAGTTTTTAGGGCAAAATGACAAACCAAGAGACAGCAGTTGTAATTCAGCTTTTGATAGGGTGACATCGGAGAGGTTAACCACTGTATTATCCATTGGTGAGTTACTTGTGGGTTCCACGATGTTAGAACCATTGTCCCCTGGAATATCTGCATCTACATCAGTGGTTTGGGGAGATTGAACTACCACTTCTTCCCCCTGCCTCTCAATGCAAATCCTCTCCCTCCTACATTTCCCCCTTTCTTTGCGTCTTTTATTGTTTCTACTTCGCTTTTTTTCTGCTGTTGCTGGGTCCACGGTTGGAGTGTTTTGCACTTGTCCTCTATTAATATATATAAATAAATAACCTACTGGCGGTCGCCAGTAGGTAGTTATAGTTAGGACCTATTTTCCATAGGAAATCCGCAACATTCTATTTGGAATAACTTTGGCGCCGGTTGACGAATCTTTGTGAAATGTTCAAAACTGGTGGGGCGCTCCGGTCTGCTCCTATCCTGAAAGTCTCGGGGTGATTCGTCAAGCGGGGGCCGAGATAAAAGGGGGTCCCAAAACGTGTTTTCCCCATGCCATTTTCCATAGGAACCTTTAATCGCAGCTACAGTCCGAACTGCTGAACGGAATTACACCAAATTTGGCAGAAAGGTAGACCTTGGTTCAGAGTCCTGCCTTTTATGTTAAATGGTGTAAATCTATTCAGTAGGTATTTAGATATTAAAGGAAAAAAATACATATATATCTGGGCGGAGCCTAACCACACATCTCATCGTGAGATCTGATTGGCTGTCAGCACTTCATCCAAGAAGTGTTTGCAGCCATCTTGGGTCCAATATACATGATAGCACCTCATTAAAAATCAGTGCAGTTAATAGAAGGTTTTAAGACTTTAGTTACATTATAAATAATTTGTTGATACTATACTCCTTTTAGGAATTGTGGTGTGTTCTAAGGTGATTTTACCATGTGAAAAAGCCTATTTCTGGGATATCATGAATCATGTTTGAGAGAAAACTATTTTCTCATGCTTTTCCCAAAGAGGTTCGGAAGGTGATCTATAAGCTAAACTGAGAGCATATTTTCTGTAAATTCACGTTATCTTTCCCAGTCATGAGGGGGTTCATTTTGCCATAGAAAGTATGATTAGTGCTGCAGAAAGAAAAATGAGGGCACATTTTAGTGACATCTCAAATCCTCTTCTATTTCATTGAAGAATTCTGGCATGCAGACTGAAACATACACTTTCAATACCAGCAGCAGACATCCCTGGTGAGCAGTAGCTTTACTACAGTGATCTAATAAGCAATTGGAGTGCTAACATTCTGAATTGATGGCAAATGTGAGACACATCTGAATGCCTTCATGATGGAATCAAAGTAAAAAACTGAAAGTATTTCCTACTGAGGAGACTGTAGTAAATGAGGAAATTAGGAACCTTCAAAACAAATAAGTCTCCCAAGATGGCCACCAGAGACAAAAGAGCCCAAATGTAGCACAAATATTACCCAGATATAGCCCAAGTATAGCCCAATGACAGAATGTCCCAGAGTGTTCTAAAGAACAACTAGAGCACTAACAGTCTTACCTATGACAACAGTATGGCACACCTGAAGCCATCTTGTTTGGAATCAAGTGGTAACGTATATGACGTCATCCGGGACCCGCCATGCGCAAGCGTCTCGTACCGTAAAGCGCGGTGTGCGACGGCTGCGTGTTTTTTAGTTACATCATATACATTTATTATGTGATGTGCGCAATTGGCATGTGACCAGTCCGCGACTCCTGCTCCCGCGCATTCGCGACACATGCGCTTTACGGTATGAGACGCTTGTGCGTGGCGGGTCCCGGATGACGTCATATACGTGCTGGAGCGCTGGGTGCGCGACTCCCACAAAAAAAATGTATGTTCCAAAATTATATGTATGTGTCTTTAATATACATATTAGGGCAAGAGATTATCTAAGATATTCACAAAAATTATATATTTGTACTTATAATAGGCTGCTGTTTACTTGACTGAGCATTAATATTAAAATTGTTAAACCGGCAATTGCTTGTTTAATGGTTATTTGAAGTTAAATAAAGGGAGTAACTAGAGCGTCCTGCACCCCTTAGCTGTGGGTTCACCTTCATTTTCAAAGAAATCTTGCAGCAAAAGTGTAAAAATAGAATAAACTCTCCTCAGAATTCATAAAATATATTTCATTAACATGCAAAACCGTTTCACATTAGTACATCAGATTATCAGTGCATTACGTATTTTTTAAAAGTGATAGTTTTCAAACATGAATTTGGAAACATTTATCCCCCCCACCCTGACAACAACGCCAATAGTTTAATAAATAAAACACAGAAGAAGGTTTTGTACAGCGCACATCCTGAATTCTTGTATAGCGAGGTCCTTTTATATGTATTAATGAAGAGGTATTAGGAACGTGAAATTAAAAAATTGTCTAGGATCAGACAATTTGGTTAAGTTGGTAAGCCTGGATTAAACCCAGGTTTTTTGGTTTCACATTGTGCAATTATGTCACTAGATGTATATGGTTCACTTCCCTACACCCACCTTACTGCCAACCCCTATGTCCCGACACCCCCCACCGCCACCCTGCTGGCATCAGTGAAGCCCTTGGCCACGTCACATACCAACTATTTTTCCCCTTGGGAAAACGTTTGTGAGTACCCATGTTTTAATACCACTAGTAATATCAGAATTGGCACTGTTGATTGTCTGCTGGCCTTTGAGGTATTAGTGAGGGAGGGGAAATGTACAAATCCTGATGTTCATTTGATTAATGTGCTGGAATCGCTAGATATCAATGTGAATACACCCAGTGTCAGTGGTTTTAAATTAGTGGTTTTAAATTAAAATCTAGAATGACACCTACATTACTCCCACAATAATATTGATGTATTCCACAATTTTCCAATATATTGATGACTGGTTTGTTTTCTTGAATGGGCCTATGGAGAAGGCATAGAGATTTGTTCAGAGGCTAAAGGATAATCCCTTTAACCTCAGGATTACAACTAATATGAGCTAGATAGAAATTGGCTTTCTGGATGTGAAGCGTTTGGTGGAAGCAGGAAAGGTCTACTCCACCGTGTTCCATAAGGGAACAGCTGGGAACTGTATGATACATTTTAAAAGGCATCACCCAAGAAATTAGGTCAATTGTATCCCATATGGGAAAATCTTGAGGACTAAGAGGGTGTGCAGTATGGAAATGAGTTTCAAAAGCAAAAATTCTATATGAACAGAAGATTTAGGGAAAGGGGCTATGCGACAAAATATTTAACATCGCTGAAAGAAAAGCAGACCAGATCACTAGGGAACAACTCATTTTTCCTAATACTGCTAAAACCTTGAAAAATTATTGCATATGCTTGATCACAACATTCAACAAATCATCTCACACTATAAGGCATATCATGAACAAGAACTGGTCATTTTTAAGAAATGATGTGATCATTGGTCCAGGATTACCTATTATACCCTCTATTAGATATAGGGGAGGCAAGTCCCTGGGGGATATTTTAACACATAGCTATCATGCTAGCCACCCTAAAGGTGATACATGGCTTGCCTATTCCAGGGGTTTCTTTAAATGCTGCCAATGAAAAGCGTGTAGCTAGCAGACACACTGTGAATTTGTGTGAAAACATCTTCTAGTGGATGGAAGAAATTTATAACACAATTTTTAACATGCTCGTCTAACTACTGTGTATGTGTGCTACATTGCCCGTGCAATTTCATGTACATTGCCAGTAATACTTTTCCACTTAGAAAAGGTATTCTCGAACACTAAAAAGCAGTTTGTAATGTGGACGCCGCCTATCCTGTGGTACAACATTTTTCTGTGGCTCACAAGTGTGATGTCTCACAGCTTACTCTCTTTGCTATTGACAGGGTTGTCAAAATTGTACGAGGGGAACAGAGTTAGAGAGCGGAGACAACTCGAGTTAAGACCAAGCATCTTCTAGGCCTTTATAAGGATAAGGAGCTTGAGGTGCATGTCGGTTGAATTGCTGCATTTGTGCTGGTTCCTTGCACATCTTCTTTGCCTCTTAGGGTAAAGTATTGTACTATGATTGCGTACCTGATATCTGTAGGCAATTGCACAGGGGATTGTTTATGTGCGTGTATTATGTTAAGAATTTCGTGCTGGAGGACTTGACACCCTTATGTGTTGTATGGAGGAGTTAACGCATTGATATTTATAGTATTTGATGTGATTTGACAATATGTCATTTATGGTACAGTATAACAATATGCTAATTGAGTCGAATTCTGTGATTATAATTTTAAAACACCTCTGAGTCCACTTTGAATGATTGCCTGTTAGAACTTTATTCAAATGCCCTATACCCCTTAGGATGAGTAATGCTGTTGATGTTGCCAGGGCAATATTTAAAAAAAAAAATAATGTATGTATGCAATTTGGATATTGTTGTTTCGGATTTGTTTTTTGATTTACTTTGTCTTGTATGTCACTACTTTGGAAGCGTTGTGTATTGAGCGCTGTATTTTCTGCTGCTTTCATTGAATTTGAACCCTGCACTATGCTCTATTTTCCAATATATAAAAATAGAGCATAGTGCAAAATTACTCAAGCCCATATCCTTTTCACGCAGATGATTTATTTCATAAGCAAGTGGTAAGCCAAACGCCCGAAGCGTTTCGGTGCTGCCGCACCTTGGTCACAGGAACGTTTGTCAACATTAGTTACATATAGTGCACAATAAACATAGGTGTAGGACTACATATCCCAAATGCTGCAGTTTAGAGGTAAAAACAGCAGCCATTTTATAATGGTGAAACATTACTGTGTATTTCATCTATCAGTCTCAGGATACCAAGACACTGCACATACAAATTCAAACATTAATGAAACTTTTCAAATAATAACACAGATATTATCAGTACTGGTTTAACACTTGATTAATTCATCAGTCAAGTGTAACAATGTATGTAGATAACTGCACAACCCTTTGAACAATTCCGCCCCAGTGGGTCAATGTTAGGCTACAAGTACCCCACAATGATAAATCGTGTTTGCATAATTCCAATTCAGCCCCAGTGGGCATACATAGCAAGCAACAAAATTGTCCTTTTTGACGACGGTAGATACTGTGTTACAAAAAATATAAGTACTAAATCATTAAATTAAACAGTATTCATGATCATATATAAGATATTAATAGCTCTTATGTTTTTCTCATCCCAGCAAGCTGATATTGTCGTCTCCTACAGCAAAAACATAGAAAGTGCTATTAATAAAATTGTGACTGTTAAAAACAAACATGGCATGATATTCATTTCATTCTAGAAGTGGAAAGCATTTTCAACACAATATTACAGAAATCCTTATCCCTGATGTACTGATAACTCTTCGTCTTTATTTAATCCCATAGGATGCTTAGTACCAAACTCTATGATCATCCTAGACTCTAAGCGTCTTAATTCTCTCTCTTAATTCTGTTGCCCCCTCTTTCAGTGACGGGAATTCTATCTAAGGCACAAAACTGAAGGAGACCACTATTCGTACTGTGGAACTCTTTAAAATGTCTTGCAACCGGATAGCTTCTATCTTAATTTTTGCTAGCACGCAAATGTTCCAGGATGCGTCCTTTCATTGGATGGACTGTGTTACCAATATAGGTCAAAGAACAAGGACAACTTAGTGCTTACACACAGTAGTCCGATTTGCATGTTAGGTGTTTTTCAATTTGGAAAGGTTTTTGTACATTGGATAATTTCATTTATTTGCGGTTGACACTCGCCTTAAAAGCTTTACATGAACCGCAGACAAAAAATCCCTTAATAGGACTTAAAACTCTTTCAGGTGGTAATGTGCTGCTACATAATAGATCATTTCTAACTGTATCGTGCCTGAAACCTATGTTTTTTTCAGTGAATTTCAAAGGATTTTAAATGCTAATTTCTAGCTATGCCTACAAAGGTAGGACATGTAAAGAAAAAGGAAGAAAAGCGCAAAAAGAAGCAAGACAAATGCAGAAAGAGGCAACAGAAATCCAGAAAGACGAAGAAAAGTGCAGGAAGAAGAAGAGATGTGCAGAAAGATCCCACAGAGGAGCAGAAAGAGGCCTTGTTGCAAAATCATCCTGTGCCCACAACTTATTCAGACGGGTACTGGTGACTAACCAGGCCTAGAGCCAGTGATTAGCATGACCTCCTCTGTAAGGCCCTAGTAGATAATAGGGCAGGGGGATTAAAACTACCTCTTAGTCAGAGGTGCAGAAATATGCTACTATAACTAGTAGTCGCGTTTGAAGAGTGGTGGAGAAAGGGTTCTGGGCGTCCAACCATCGCTCAGGAATTCCGCTGTGTAGGACTTACAGGAGGTATCAGGAGGGATGTTTGGCCCCAAAACTCCCTCAGGACTAAATTGAACTACATCCCCATCCCGTAGTCTACCACGAGGCACGTTTGCAGAGTGGTGGAAAAAGGGGGCCATGGCCGCCGAAGACGTTTTAGTAATCCGACTGTGTGAGACTTATTGGAAGTAACAAGAGGGGTAGTTGGCCCCCAAGGACATCCTTGGTGGCCATCTTCCCAAACTATTACCTCCACTCAGTCCCACACAGCAGCATTGGTAAGTACTCGAAACAGGCCACGCCCTCTTCGCCCATCACTGTACAAATGCGCTACCTGGCACGCTCTTGGATGGGGATTGAAGTCCCCATCACTGCTTGGGGTCCTTTTGGGGCCAACTAGCCTACCTTTTACCTCCAGTAAGCCCCACGCAGTGGGATTGGTGAGAGGTAGACAAAGGCCATGCCTCCTTTCTCCATCACTCTGCAAACGCTCCCCCAGTGAATTTTAAGTTGGGGATTAAGTCCCCTTGAATCCTGAGGGTCCCTGGGGTCCAAGTATCCCACCTGGTACCTCCAGGAAGCGCAACAGAGCTGCGCTGCAGAGAGATGCACAAAAGGGGGCGGTAATAGACGGAGCATCTGAACCAATCAAACACTCACACCCAGTCAAAAGATCTGGGTTTAATCCATCACCGTTCTTTAGCCCACTCTGCCACCCCAGTTCAGACATGGTTATATGCAAATCAGTCTGCCCCTGTGCCTCATGGGAACAGTCCAGCCCGAACTGCCAAGCCATGCCTTCCCTGGACCGGAAACAAGCTTCCGAGGACCGGATTCTGGCATTACAGCGTCTTCAGCCCGGCTTGCTTGAATCCAGTGGCAAAGTGAGCAAGGGACTCACGTCTGAGCATACCCTGCACACTTATGGCGGCCAAAAGCAGTACAAAAGGGCGTGGTAATGGACGAAGCATCTGAACCAATCAAACACTCACACCCAGTCAAAAGATCTGGGTTTAATCAATCACCGTTCTTTAGCCCACTCTGCCACCCCAGTTCAGACATGGGTATATGCAAATCAGTCTGACCCTGTGCTTCATGGGAACAGTCCAGCCCGAACTGCCAAGCCATGCCTTCCCTGGACCGGAAACAAGCTTCCGAGGACCGGTTTCTGGCATTACAGCCGTCTTCAGCCCGGCTTGCTTGAATCCAGTGGCAAAGTGAGCAAGGGACTCACGTCTGAGCATACCCTGCCACACTTATGGCGGCCAAAAGCAGTACAAAAGGCGGTGGTAATGGATGGAGCATCTGAACCAATCAAACACTCACACCCAGTCAAAAGATCTGGGTTTAATCCATTACCGTTCTTTAGCCCACTCTGCCACCCCAGTTCAGACATGGCTATATGCAAATCAGTCTGACCCTGTGCCTCATGGGAACAGTCCAGCCTGAACTGCCAAGCCATGCCTTCCCTGGACTGGAAACAAGCTTCCGAGGACCGGTTTCTGGCATTACAGCCGTCTTCAGCCCGGCTTGCTTGAATCCAGTGGCAAAGTGAGCAAGGGACTCACGTCGGAGCATACCCTGCCACACTTATGGCGGCCAAAAGCAGTACAAAAGGGGGTGGTAATGGACGGCGCATCTGAACCAATCAAACACTCACACCCAGTCAAAAGATCTGGGTTTAATCCATCACCGTTCTTTAGCCCACTCTGCCACCCCAGGTCAGACATGGCTATATGCAAATCAGTTTGACCCTGTGCCTCATGGGAACAGTCCAGCCCGAACTGCCAAGCCATGCCTTTCCTGGACCGGAAACAAGCTTCCGAGGACCGGTTTCTGGCATTACAGCCGTCTTCAGCCTGGCTTGCTTGAATCCAGTGGCAAGGTGAGCAAGGGACTCACGTCTGAGCATACCCTGCCACACTTATGGCGGCCAAAAGCAGTACAAAAGGGGGTGGTAATGGATGGAGCATCTGTACCAATCAAACACTCACACCCAGTCAAAAGATCTGGGTTTAATCCATCACCGTTCTTTAGCCCACTCTGCCACCCCAGTTCAGAGATGGCTATATGCAAATCAGTGTGACCCTGTGCCTAATGTGAACAGTCCAGCCCAAACTGCCAAGCCATGCCTTCCCTGGACCGGAAACAAGCTTCCGAGGACCGGTTTCTGGCATTACAGCCGTCTTCAGCCCGGCTTGCTTGAATCCAGTGGCAAAGTGAGCAAGGGACTCACGTCTGAGCATACCCTGCCACACTTATGGCGGCCAAAAGCAGTACAAAAGGGCGTGGTAATGGACGAAGCATCTGAACCAATCAAACACTCACACCCAGTCAAAAGATCTGGGTTTAATCAATCACCGTTCTTTAGTCCACTCTGCCACCCCAGTTCAGACATGGCTATATGCAAATCAGTCTGACCCTGTGCTTCATGGGAACAGTCCAGCCCGAACTGCCAAGCCATGCCTTCCCTGGACCGGAAACAAGCTTCCGAGGACCGGTTTCTGGCATTACAGCCGTCTTCAGCCCGGCTTGCTTGAATCCAGTGGCAAAGTGAGCAAGGGACTCACGTCTGAGCATACCCTGCCACACTTATGGCAGCCAAAAGCAGTACAAAAGGCGGTGGTAATGGATGGAGCATCTGAACCAATCAAACACTCACACCCAGTCAAAAGATCTGGGTTTAATCCATTACCGTTCTTTAGCCCACTCTGCCACCCCAGTTCAGACATGGCTATATGCAAATCAGTCTGACCCTGTGCCTCATGGGAACAGTCCAGCCTGAACTGCCAAGCCATGCCTTCCCTGGACTGGAAACAAGCTTCCGAGGACCGGTTTCTGGCATTACAGCCGTCTTCAGCCCGGCTTGCTTGAATCCAGTGGCAAAGTGAGCAAGGGACTCACGTCGGAGCATACCCTGCACACTTATGGCGGCCAAAAGCAGTACAAAAGGGGGTGGTAATGGACGGCGCATCTGAACCAATCAAACACTCACACCCAGTCAAAAGATCTGGGTTTAATCCATCACCGTTCTTTAGCCCACTCTGCCACCCCAGGTCAGACATGGCTATATGCAAATCAGTTTGACCCTGTGCCTCATGGGAACAGTCCAGCCCGAACTGCCAAGCCATGCCTTCCCTGGACCGGAAACAAGCTTCCGAGGACCGGTTTCTGGCATTACAGCCGTCTTCAGCCTGGCTTGCTTGAATCCAGTGGCAAAGTGAGCAAGGGACTCACGTCTGAGCATACCCTGCCACACTTATGGCGGCCAAAAGCAGTACAAAAGGGGGTGGTAATGGATGGAGCATCTGAACCAATCAAACACTCACACCCAGTCAAAAGATCTGGGTTTAATCCATCACCGTTCTTTAGCCCACTCTGCCACCCCAGTTCAGAGATGGCTATATGCAAATCAGTGTGACCCTGTGCCTAATGGGAACAGTCCAGCCCAAACTGCCAAGCCATGCCTTCCCTGGACCGGAAACAAGCTTCCGAGGACCGGTTTCTGGCATTACAGCCGTCTTCAGCCCGGCTTGCTTGAATCCAGTGGCAAAGTGAGCAAGGGACTCACGTCTGAGCATACCCTGCCACACTTATGACGGCGAAAAGCAGTACAAAAGGGGGTGGTAATGGACGGAGCATCTGAACCAATCAAACACTCACACCCAAACGATGGATTTAGGCCCAGATCTCTGTACTGGGGTGAATGTATGACATTGTTCTGCATTCTGTCCATCAATTGTTGTTTTTGCATTTGTCACCCCGAGTGGGATGGGCATGCTCAGACGTGAGTCCCATGCTTTCCACACCACTGGAGTCAAGCTATCCAGGCTGATGAAGGCTGATAGCTAGAAACCGGTCCTTGGATGCTTGATTCCGGTCCAGGAAAAACATGGCTTGGCAGTTCAGGCTGGACTGTTCCCATGAGGCACTGGGTCAAGGCTGATTTGCATATGGCCATGTCTGACCTGGGGTGGTGTGGAGTGCAAAAAAACGATGGATTTAGGCCCAGATCTCTGTACTGGGGTGAATGTATGACATTGTTCTGCATTCTGTCCATCAATTGTTGTTTTCGCATTTGTCACCCCGAGTGGGATGGGCATGCTCAGACGTGAGTCCCATGCTCTCCACACCACTGGAGTCAAGCTATACAGGCTGATGAAGGCTGATAGCCAGAAACCGGTCCTTGGATGCTTGATTCCGGTCCAGGAAAGACATGGCTTGGCAGTTCGGGCTGGACTGTTCCCATGAGGCACAGGGTCAAGGCTGATTTGCTTATGGACATGTCTGACCAGGGGTGGTGCGGAGTGCAAAAAAATGATGGATTCAGGCCCAGATCTCTGTACTGAGGTGAATGTATGACATTGTTCTGCATTCTGTCCATCAATTGTTGTTTTTGCATTTGTCACACCGAGTGGGATGGCCATGCTCAGAAGAGAGTCCCATGCTCTCCACACCAATGGAGTCAAGCTATCCAGGCTGATGAAGGCTGATAGCCAGAAACCGGTCCTTGGATGCTTGATTCCGGTCCAGGAAAGACATGGCTTGGCAGTTCGGGCTGGACTGTTCCCATGAGGCACAGGGTCAAGGCTGATTTGCATATGGCCATGTCTGACCTGGGGTGGTGTGGAGTTCAAAAAAACGATGGATTTAGGCCCAGATCTCTGTACTGGGGTGAATGTATGACATTGTTCTGCATTCTGTCCATCAATTGTTGTTTTTGCATTTGTCACCCCGAGTGGGATGGGCATGCTCAGACGTGAGTCCCATGCTCTCCACACCACTGGAGTCAAGCTATCCAGGCTGATGAAGGCTGATAGCCAGAAACCGGTCCTTGGATGCTTGATTCGGGTCCAGGAAAGACATGGCTTGGCAGTTCGGGCTGGACTGTTCCCATGAGGCACGGGTCAAGGCTGATTTGCATATGTCCATGTCTGACCTGGGGTAGTGTGGAGTGCAAAAAGCGATGGATTTAGGCATGATCTCTGTACTGGGGTGAATTTATGATATTGTTCTGCATTCTGTCCATCAATTGTTATTTTTGCATTTGTCACCCCGAGTGGGATAGGCATGCTCAGACGTGAGTCCCATGCTCTCCACACCACTGGAGTCAAGCTATCAAGGCTTGAAACCGGTCCTTGGATGCTTGATTCCGGTCCAGGAAAGACATGGCTTGGCAGTTCGGGCTGGACTGTCCCCATGAGGCACAGGGTCAAGGCTGATTTGCATATGGCCATGTCTGACCTGGGGTGGTGTGGAGTGTAAAAAAACAATGGATTTAGGCTCAGATCTCTGTACTGGGGTGAATGTATGACATTGTTCTGCATTCTGTCCATCAATTGTTGTTTTTGCATTTGTCACCCCGAGTGGGATGGGCATGCTCAGACGTGAGTCCCATGCTCTCCACACCACTGGAGTCAAGCTATCCAGGCTGATGAAGGCTGATAGCCAGAAACCGGTCCTTGGATGCTTGATTCCGGTCCAGGAAAGACATGGCTTGGCAGTTCGGGCTGGACTGTTCCCATGAGGCACAGGGTCAAGGCTGATTTGCATATGGCCATGTCTGACCTGGGGTGGTGTGGAGTTAAAAAAAACGATGGATTTAGGCCCAGATCTCTGTACTGGGGTGAATGTATGACATTGTTCTGCATTCTGTCCATCAATTGTTGTTTTTGCATTTGTCACCCCGAGTGGGATGGGCATGCTCAGACGTGAGTCCCATGCTCTCCACACCACTGGAGTCAAGCTATCCAGGCTGATGAAGGCTGATAGCCAGAAACCGTCCTTGGATGCTTGATTCGGGTCCAGGAAAGACATGGCTTGGCAGTTCGGGCTGGACTGTTCCCATGAGGCACGGGTCAAGGCTGATTTGCATATGTCCATGTCTGACCTGGGGTAGTGTGGAGTGCAAAAAGCGATGGATTTAGGCATGATCTCTGTACTGGGGTGAATGTATGATATTGTTCTGCATTCTGTCCATCAATTGTTGTTTTTGCATTTGTCACCCCGAGTGGGATAGGCATGCTCAGACGTGAGTCCCATGCTCTCCACACCACTGGAGTCAAGCTATCCAGGCTGATGAAGGCTGATAGCCAGAAACCGGTCCTTGGATGCTTGATTCCGGTCCAGGAAAGACATGGCTTGGCAGTTCGGGCTGGACTGTTCCCATGAGGCACAGGGTCAAGGCTGATTTGCACATGGCCATGTCTGACCTGGGGTGGTGTGGAGTGTAAAAAAACAATGGATTTAGGCCCAGATCTCTGTACTGGGGTGAATGTATGACATTGTTCTGCATTCTGTCCATCAATTGTTGTTTTTGCATTTGTCACCCCGAGTGGGATGGGCATGCTCAGACGTGAGTCCCATGCTCTCCACACCACTGGAGTCAAGCTATCCAGGCTGATGAAGGCTGATAGCCAGAAATCGGTCCTTGGATGCTTGATTCCGGTCCAGGAAAGACATGGCTTGGCAGTTCGGGCTGGACTGTTCCCATGAGGCACAGGGTCAAGGCTGATTTTCACATGGCCATGTCTGACCTGGGGTGGTGTGGAGTGCAAAAAAAACGATGGATTTAGGCCCATATCTCTGTACTGGGGTGAATGTATGACATTGTTCTGCATTCTGTCCATCAATTGTTGTTTTTGCAGATGTAAAAAGGGGCATGGACTGGACCACCTCTGCAACGCAGCCCTGTGGCGCTTACTGGAGGTACATGGTGGGATAGTTAGCCCCCATGGACCCCCAATATTGAAGGGGAATTCATTCCCCATTTTAAAACAGGCCACAGGGCGCGTTTGCGAAGTATTGCTGTGAGGGGGCGGGGCCTCTTGCACAATCGTTTCTTTTTTCATTTTTTTTTTTTTAGACGGGGGCTGTGTGGCACCCCTTTTTTCCCTTTATTTGGGCCCTGGGGACCCCATCCCTCAGGTCCTGACCCCCATTTTATGGAGGGGAGCCACATGGCCCACTCCGGGCCACTTCTAGCCCCGTGGACCCCATCCCCTAGTCGGCCCTATCTATTTGGGACCGTGGGGGAGTCCCATTGCCCCGCTGACTCCCCACGTCCTGCGGGAGCCGGCATTGCTTTTCCACATGGGGAGCTGCTGACATGCAGCTCCCCTTGTGGAAAAGCAGTCTGCTTTGCTACATTGAAGCGAGAGCAGGTTTCCCTGTTCTCGCTTCAATGAAGCAAAGTAGTTGCAATGACAGGGCGGGAGATGTGCGTATCCCGCCCTGTCATTGCAAACAGCAGTGTCCCGGGGGTGGGCACCCCGGGGACACTGTAGGAACCGGCCCTGGGGGGGTGGCAGGTCCCAGGGCCATCACTGTCTCCAGGAGGGGGCCCGCGCGTCCCCCCTCCCAACGTCTGCACAGCAACAGGAAGGTGGTGGTCCCCTGGGCTCAGGGGGTCCGTAACGGATCCCTAAATTAGCATTTTAGTGCCCCAGGGAGGTGGCGGTCCCTGGGGCATGTGGGGGACGTATGCCCCCGCAAATAATTATTGAAAGACCCGCGGGTGGCAGTCCCCGGGGCTAGGGGGGGTATTGGAGGTCCCCACACATCAAAAAAACAAAGCCCCGGGGGTGGTGGTCCCCAGGACTGCGGGGGGCACCAGCCCCCCACAAATATTTAATGAAATCCTCGAGGGTGGCGGTCCCCGGGGCTGCAATGGCCTGCCTGGGCCCCTGCAATTTAAATTTGCATGCCCCAGGGACTTGGCCCACCTGGGGGCTAAATAATAACGAAGCACGGGAGTCCGCGCTTTGATTTTTAAAAACTTTTCAGCCGAAATTCGCGGTGGGTGCTCGAATCTCGCCAATGTTTTTTTTGTTTTTAAATGCTTTTTTTATCCCTGGGGGTCCTTGTGGGACCTCCTGAGCAGGCCTAGGGGGTCAGGGTGTTTCTACCCTGCCCCCTTTTCTTGTTTAACACCTTTTTCCCCTGTTTTCTTGTGCCTCGGTTACCGAGGCACAAGATTGCTGCCAACATTTGTTTGAAGTGTTGACAGCCAATTAGAATAAAGCTCGGGGTCGGGAGGGTGCGGGGATCCTCCGTGCCTCTATATATCAAAACTTGTATTTTTTTATTTTCTCAGCAACTATTGAACGGATTTACACCATTTAAGAAGAAGAGTTCTTTCTGAAACAAGGGCTACCTTTATGCCAAATTTGGTGTAATTCCGTTCAGCAGTTCAAGCTGTAGTCGTGTCTAAAGTTTCCCAGGGAAAACATGGAAAAAACATGTTTTAGGACCCCCCTTTTTTCTCGGCCCCAGCTTCAGAAATCACCCCGAAACGTTCAGGATAGGAGCTGATCGGAACAGGCCACAAGTGTTAAAAATTCCACGAGGATTCGTCAACCGGCGACAAAGTTATAGGGAAAACAATAAAAGCTTTTCCTATGGAAACTAGGTCCTAACTACCGCCAGTAGATAATGTATGTATATATATATATATATATATATATATATATATATATATTGGTAAAAAGTTATACACATATATATATATGTTTTGTAAAAACTGTATATATCACGCAAAGTCTGTTTTCCATATCTACAGAAAAGAGGTAGGAGTTTTGTATTGCCAAGAGTAGTATATATTCACAGGAGGGGTCACGGCATGTCATGTGATCAAGTCCGGGATCACCGGATGAAACGCGTCATGTCTGTTTGGTGGTAATAAATCACGTAATTGAAAACTACTTGCCGTGGTGGTTTGTGTCCTAATTTGTGCCTGTTGTGCACTTTGCAGTCGGGGATTGTCTTTGCATCAATTTCGCCGGTTGTCTGCTGCGGCCGGTGTTGGACGGACCCCTCCTCGCGTGGTGGTTGGCTTGAGGCAGCGGATACCGCTTCGCGGTAAATGGTGAACTCGGAAGGAGTATAGTGAGCCAGCCCCCCGGAAGTCATGGAATAGATTGCACCAGCATTAGACGCCGCCACAACCTGAAGGGAAAGTATCGCACAAGTTGGGAAGTATCGGAGGATTATCCGGATGAATGCGGCTTAACCGAGGTGAGCTGTAGCGTCAGAATTGTACACTGGCATGCTAGTTTGACAGAAATCCAGGAGAGGAGTTACGGAAAGGACATAAAGCTATAAGCGGTCGGGTGTGAGAATAATACACCTTGAGAGCCGCTGTGTTTCACAAAGTGAATAACCAGTATCATTTAAACTCTGTGATGGCAGAAGCAGCAGACGTGCTTCGTGACCGCGAGGCAATTGGGGAGGCATTGTTCTCGAATTTACCGGCATTACCAAAAAAAAAAAGAAAGTGACAATGTGCAAGGTGATAACAAACAGGCAAATGTCAAAACTTTATTAAAAAAAACTTGAAAAGCTACAAAAAACGGAATTGACAAAATGGTGGGAGAGTAAATCCCTTCAAAAGTATAAAGAAGCCAGGAAAGTGCCTAGGGGGTTGAGAGTATTGATAGCTCCATCTTTCGAAAATATAGTCTATTTGCTATATAGAAGAAGCAAATAGACACCTAAATGATGTCTTATGTTATAAAAAGGTTTCCTTCAATGAGTTAACGATAGTCAAGGAACTAGTATTCAAGGAGCTGACTCAATGGAAAAGGGTGGGTTTAATTAATAAGGAGGAGTACAATTTTTTAAAAACAGAATACCCGATTACTCCTGCACTATATTTTATACCCAAAGTCCATAAACAAGTTCATCCGGTACCAGGACGCCCCATTATATCAGCACAGGGAGCTAATGGAACCTATATCTAAATATGTAGATTTTTTTATCAAAGGCTATGTAGAAACCCTAGGCTCATATATTAAAGATACGGGTCATTTCCTTGAAAAGCTTAACAAAATTACTTGGTGTGATAGCTATTGTTTTATTGTTATGGACATATATTCTTTATATACAAGCATCGATCATGAACAAGGTTTGGAAGGTGTGAAATATTATTTATCTCAACGCGATATCAAATTTCATGAACACAACAAAATGCTGTTGAAAATGATTTACATATGCCTTAAGAATAATTTCAATGGAACAGTTTACCAGCAACTCCGGGGCATGGCAATGGGGACATGTTTCTCCCCCAGTTTTGCATGCTTGCATGTAGGATGGTGGGAGGAACATATCCTTGGCCGCGTCCTGGAGGAAAAATTCCCGAATAACATCACTGCATGGGGCGATTCATTGATGATGTCTGTGTGATCTGGCAGGGCTCTGTCGAATCGGCACAGACATTTGTAGATATCATCAATGACAATTACCTTAACTTGAAGTTTACGGCCAATACAAGTAGGGAAAGGGTAGAGTTTCTTGATGTTGAAATATATATCTTAGATAGTACGATCAATACAAAACTTCACAGAAAGGCAACTGCGGGAAACTCGGTCCTCCACGCAAGCAGCACCCACCCTAGACACCTAATCAAAAGTATACCCTATGGTGAATTTT
Source organism: Lissotriton helveticus (assembly GCF_964261635.1). NCBI lineage: Eukaryota > Metazoa > Chordata > Amphibia > Caudata > Salamandridae > Lissotriton > Lissotriton helveticus. The sequence goes on from NC_136061.1 coordinate 1,308,836,603, forward strand.
TACGAATCAAAAGAATTTGCAGCAACAAAGATGACTTAAAGATCTGCCTAGAGGAAGCAGTGCAGAGGTTTATAGTAAGGGGCTATTAAAAGGAGGATTTGAAGAAATCCTTATTGAAATTGGAGACTTCACAAAATGTATTATATCCAAATGTGAACCAAGCAACAGTCGCAAAACTACATGATGAGGAACCAATAAACAAGATATCTATCAGATTGATAACTACATATAACTGCCAACACAAGAGGGTGAGACAAATATTTGCCAAGAATTGGCCTATTTTGAAATCTGATATAACCCTGGCACCTGAAATTGAGAACTCCCCTAGTATCACTGATAGGAGAGCTATATCCATGCGTGATGCTCTACACAGATCTATGCCGGAGACTCAAATTAAGAACAAAATGGATTGGTTATCAAACAGAAAGGGGTTCTTCAAATGCAGCTTTTGCAGAGCTTGCAAATTTCGAATGAATATAAGGGAAGTACAGGATGCTTTCTCTTTAGAAATGTATCAACTTAAATGATTCTTCACATGTAAAACAGAATTCGCTGTTTACATTTTAGAATGCACTTGCAAATTGAAGTACATAGGCAGCACTAAATTACCTGTGTTTTATCGCATTTTACAGCACTTACGGGCTATTGTCAACTCAGACTCCAGTTACCCTGTGGCACGCCATTTTAAATTAGTACATAACAACAATCTTAATGATTTAATTTATTTTGTGATTGATGCGGTGCTCAAAGATCTAAGAGGGGGAAACAGGGAAAAAAGTTACGACGACTGGAAAGTCAGTACATCATGCACCAAAATGCCTAATGGATTAAACACAGGGGAAGATTTATACAATTTTTTATGAAGTTTTTATAACTTTTTAAATTATAAAATCAACTGATTTGCTGCAGTATTTTGTCTATTAAGATTATGAGATATATCTAGATTCTGAAATTTCTATGAAGGGTTAAGGCAAAATATATGTTATGTATTCTAAATTAACTATATTGAGTGTTTTACACATTAACAAATATATAAAAACATTTTATCATGACTTTTTTATCTGTGCAAATGGTTTTACGTGAACTTTTAGCTCTATTTATGCTGGATTTTAGCTGGTTTTTCTATTATATGGTTTTACTGGTTTTTATCTGGTATCTATGGGTGGGAAGTTTACAGTTTTGCTATTTGCACAAGGTATTTCAATTATGATGTCAATGATACCTATTTGAGATTGCGAAGATACTTGAATTTATTTGTATGGACCTCATTTTGCACATGTCAATTTCTGAATGTAACTGGAACTTCAATTAGGATTGATACATATATACACATTTGAGTACGTGCATATATTGAATGATCCAGATGCATTTGTTTGTATATATGTATAGAATATCAACTATAAAGTGAAGTTAAATACGAGCATAAAATGTTTTTTAATCTAATCACTTTTTGGGTAACTACACATTTTTTATGATATTGTCTATTCTTGGCGTACCCTTGATTGAGATTCATGTTATGGAAAAAATTATGTATATTTAAAGATCTTGCAAATGTAAAAGATATAATATCCAATTTACTTTAATGTATGGGCACTTGCCCTCTATTATGTCACAATTGGTAAAAAGTTATACACATATATACATATGTTTTGTAAAAACTGTATATATCACGCAAAGTCTGTTTTCCATATCTACAGAAAAAAGGGAGGAGTTTTGTTTTGCCGAGAGTAGTTTATATTCACAGGAGGGGTCAAGGCATGTCATGTGATCAAGTCCGGGTTCACCGGACGAAACGCGTCATGTCTGCTTGGTGGTAATAAATCACGTAATTGAAAACTACTTGCCGTGGTGGTTCGTGTCCTGATTTGTGCCTGTCAGGCACTTTGCAGTCGGGGATTGGATACATATATATATATATATATATATATATATATATATACACACACACACACACACATATACATATATATAGAACCTAACAAATGTCCCTTCAAAAACCCAGGCCCCTCAGAAAGGCAGTGTGCTGTGCTGGCGGGGCATGCCACTCTACTCAATGCCACTCCACTCAACACCACTATGCTCAACGCTACTCCACTCTATGCTATTCTACTATAGTCAACTCCACTGTATGCTACTCCACTCTACTCTAATCTACTCGCTGGAGTGTTCCAGGCAATTCAGAAGGTTAGTGAATGGGAAGATGCATGCACAGGACTGGAATGCACAGGACTTGAATGTGGCCAAGCACCGACTCAGGATCATAAGGGGTATATATACCAGATGGAGGAGACTGTGCCAAGAGGGCACGTGGCGCACATGGAAGTCCAAAAGTTCCAAAGGAAACCTGGGAGAGAGCACATGTTAAATAATGGATGTGACCTTGCTAATAACAGGTGAAAGAGACGGTTGGAATCAGTTAACCATGGCAGGCGGAAGCAAAAGGCATTAGCCGTTGGAGTCAATAGGTCATGACAGTTGGTGCCAATAACCAAGGCAGGTGTAGCAAATAAGCATAAATGGTTACAGTCATAGGTAATGGCAGATGCAGCTAATTAAATAGAAAACATGAGATTCTCTTACAAGAGTGGAAGCAGCGGGAACAACGGTACAGGAGGTTCAACGGCATGAAGCGCTCTGGAAGGAGGATCATGGTTCGCAGGAGGCCGTGTGGTGCCACTGGGGAAAGGCAACATGAGCAATGAGTGCAAAACCCACAGTACAGAGGGCACAAGAGGGGATAGTGACAACACGTTACCTCACTCTATTCCACCAAATGGTGCTCCACTCTACACCGCTTCAATCTACCACACTCAACTCCACTCTACAAGATTGTACTACACTCTGTGCCATTATACTGAGCTGTACTCCACTATTTGCCGCTAGACTACAATGTACAACCCTCTACTCCACTCTATGACACTATTCAACACTCTTTGACACACCACTGCACTGGACTGTACAAAAGGCCATTCCAGTTTATGACACTTTATTCTACTCTCCTCCACTCTATTGCGTTGCAAGCTGCTCTGCTGTACAACACGCCACACCACTCTATGATGCTTTACTTCACTGTATAATATGCCACTACAATCTACTCCACTCTACAGCACTAAACTCTACAACACTACTCTGTACGACACTCCACCCAATGACACTGGATTCCACAATTTGAAACATTTTTATTTTTTAACCAAAAACCTTAAAATGCAATGAAAATATCGAAGGTTAACCCGTAGTTATGAAAACTTCATTTATTCCTTCCAGCCAAACCAAACTTAAACTACACAAACATTACAAATTATAAAGTTATAGTTACACCTTAAATTTATTGTTTTCACATCACTTTTAAATTACTATTCAAACCAACTTAAACTACAAAAAAAATCGAAATTCTAAAGTTATACTCATACCTTAAATTTATAATTTACACAACACCTTCAAATTACTATACCTCCATTCACCACAGTGTATTTAACTCTGTAGCCACACTACATTAACTGTTACTCGCCACTCTACCATACGCTGTGTTCTCACAAATTATGTCATTTGGGTTGTCATAAGTGTTGTTGTAAATGCTACGAATTCATATAGTACAGGTGATATAGTATGAGATGATATAAGCAGCGCATGGAGTCTTAATGTAGTGCAGCTACCAAGTTAAATGCGCTGTTAATGGAGGTACATGAGTCACAATAATTTGAAGGTGTTGAGTAACTTTTAAATCTAAGACATAACTTCAAAATTTCCAATATTAGCGTAGTTTATGTTTTGTTTGTACAGAAAACATAAGTCAAGTTTTCCTAACTATAACTATGGTTTAACCTTCGTTTTTTATATTTATACAAATAAAGCAGTGGTATACAAACACCTATGGACGTTTTTGAGAGATATGGATGTCATACTTTTATTCAGTAGAAGGCCTAGATTCAATGTGTTTCTTTTTTCCCAGATTATATATACATATATATATATATATATATATATATATATATATATATATATATATATATATATATATATATATATATATATATATATATCTATATCTATATATATATATATATATATATATATATATATATATATATATATATATATATATATATATATATATACATACATAGACATATATTACCTACTGGCGATAGCCAGTAGGTATATATAGTTAGGATTGTTTTCCATAGGGAAATCACAACATTCTATTGGGAATAACTTTGGCGCCGGTTGAGGAATCTTCCTGAAAGTTTCCTTAACTTTGCCTCGCAAGGCTCCGGTCCTTCTCTGAAAGTATGGGGGGGATTCGTCAAGCGGGGGCGGAGATAAAAGGGGGGTCCCAAAACGTGTTTTCCCCATGTTAATTTCCATAGGGCGGTTGGACTCACTTTTAGCCCGAACGGCTGAATGGTTTTCCACCAAACTTGGCAAAATTGTAGGGACTGGTAGCCCGATGTGCCTTTGCTATGTCTCAAGATATGTGCTCCAGTGGTTTTTACAAAAATTAGCTTTGAAAAAATATATATTGGGCTACATTGGGCTATATATATGTTAGAGCCCAAATGTAGCCCAATGTAGCCCAATGTAGCCCAATGTAGCCCAATGTAGCCCAAAGATGGCCACCAGAGACAAAAAAAACAAATGTAGCTCAAATATCAGCCAGATGTAGCCCAACTATAGCCCAATGACAGAATGTCCCAGAGTGTTCTAAAGAACAACTAGAGCGCTAACAGTCTTACTTATGACAAAAGTATGGCACACCTGAAGTCATCTTGATTGGAATAAAGTGTTAACACTTAAAACATTTAATTTGCAAAGAAACAAAATGAGGGGGTTAATTTTGCCATAGAAATTATGATTAGTGCTGAAGAAAGAAAAATTAGGGCACATTTTGAGTGACTTCTCAAATCCTCTTATATTTCATTAAAAAAATTCTGATATGCAGTCTCCCAAGATGCCCACCAGAGACAAAAGAGCCTGTGCTTAAAAACTCTGTTAGCAAAGCAGGCATTTGAGATTTAAAAAACGTTTTGATATATAAAAACGTTATCCGCTAATAGAATTAGCATTTAAAAAACCTTGCGAATTCAATGAAAAAACCATAGGTTTCAGGCCTTATATAGTTAGGAATTAGCATTTAAAAAACCTTGCGAATTCACTGAAAAAACCATAGGTTTCAGGCCTTATATATTTAGGAATTAGCATTTAAAAAACCTTTGAAATTCACTGGAAAAACCATAGGTTTCAGGCCTTATATAGTTAGGAATTAGCATTTAAAAAAACCTTGCAAATTCACTGAAAAAAACATAGGTTTCAGGCCTTATATAGTTAGGAATTAGCATTTAAAAAACCTTTGAAATTCACTGAAAAAACCATAGGTTTCAGGCCTTATATAGTTAGGAATTAGCATTTAAAAAACCTTGCAAATTCACTGAAAAAACCATAGGTTTCAGGCCTTATATAGTTAGGAATTAGCATTTAAAAAACCTTTGAAATTCACTGAAAAAACCATAGGTTTCAGGAATTATATAGTTAGGAATTAGCTTTTAAAAAACCTTTGAAATTCACTCAAAAAACTATAAGTTTTAGTGGTGTTATAGTTAGCTGGACATTTTACTCATACAAAACCATTGAAATTGCTCCTATATAGTTACTTGTACTAACTATATTTCGCGCACCCGCAATCCACTGCTGATGATGTCACATATTAGATCATTCATGACATGGTCAGTGACATCACTGATGACATCTCAAATGACATCACTGATGACATCACTGATGACATCATCCACGTGACAATCACATACACCTTTTCATACACTATTACAATTTTTCATCACTCTTTGTAAAATACAGAGTATCATATTTAAATCCATTGTCACAGCAATACAAGTATCTAAAAATCCACTCAGTGATTCATAGATGTATACACACATCTAATCACTTACCTATGGATTCACTCATACATGCTGTCAATGAACAATAGAACACTATTAAAAATACTTATACATCTATATCGACATTAAACAACAGCACGCATCCTATTCACATATGAAGTCATCCTACTCACTTATGCAAACAATGGATCATACTTACATATTTATTTAGCAAAACACTTATACAAACACCACTTCTTCTATTCATTTAGATAGTAAATCATACTTAGTGAATTATAAAATCATTATTACAAGTATACAGTTATCCATACAGTCACTCACACAATCATTGTGTCTTATGTATACTTATTTATATACAACAACTGACACATACACTGCCTTTTATTTTTCTAGTTTGTTTGACCTGTACCATTTAGAAACATATTTGCTCATCACCACACCCATAAAGATATTCACTCACCCACACAACTGTTAGAACATGTAGTTTTAACTTCATACATCTACTGAATCAACTATTCACGCATCTTTGGACAGTCACACACCCCCCACCGAACCACACACACTTTCACACTCCCATACAAATACTCAGTTAACTAATCAATAACTAATATAGACTTTCACATAGCTAGTAACCAACTGTAGAATCAGTTTACACAACAACTGACAAAGTGATACAGATATTCACACAGTTTAGTCACTATCCACTATATTTAGTGAGACATTATAAATTGGTCAAGTAAACAGTCAATTACACTGCTACTAAATCCTCCATTCAAATATTTATTTATATATATCCACTTATTCTTCAATGCAAATTGCTATATATATAATGCATATTTAAATAACGAAGCAAACCACATTTACTGGATGATGTCATCAGTGATGTCATCAGTGATGTCATCAGTGATGTCATTTGAGATGTCATCAGTGATGTCACTGATCATGTCATGAATGATCTAATATGTGACATCATCAGCAGTGGATTGCGGGTGCGCAAAATATAGTTAGTACAACTAACTATATAGGAGCAATTTCAATGGTTTTGTATGAGTAAAATGTCCAGCTAACTATAACACCACTAAAACTTATAGTTTTTTGAGTGAATTTCAAAGGTTTTTTAAAAGCTAATTCCTAACTATATAACTCCTGAAACCTATGGTTTTTTCAGTGAATATATATATATATATATATATATATATATATATATATATATATATATTTCCAAGGAAGTCTGCTCCAGAAAAAGAAGACTTAGGCGGCACTCGAGGTTCGTGATGTCAACCATTCTTTATTGTTAAACCATGGGCATGACGCGTTTCGGGGTTTACTTCCTTTATCAAATGCCCCCCTGGTTCAGTTCGCCACTATACTAATATTATAAAGAGAGAGTCCAAACCTTTGAGGCGGGTGATCTCAGTATCCACAGCACCACTCACAACACCCAATACAGCGTTGTAAAGGGCAGTTGCAGCAGAAGGACAAATGCTATGCAGACGGCCACCATATACATTTAAAAGGTAAAAGAACCGTGCCAGCAAAGTAGTCCCCTGTGGGTGTGTCTGCGTTCTGCTGTGGGCGTGTGCGGGGGGTGTGACAAACGCTGGGGACGTGTGGTACGTTCCGCCCTTCATGCCATATAAGTTGTAATTGCGCCGCATCAAGGGGCACGCTGGGGGCATGACACGCTGGGGCCGTGACAAACGCTGGGGGCGTGTGTCCATGCTGTGGGCGTGTCCGCCCTTCATGCCATGTGAAGCGCCAATTACCCAATTGCGCAATTGCGCCGCATCAAGGGGCACGCTGGGGGCGTGACAAACGCTGGGGGCGTGTGCTACATTACGCACTTTATGCCATCTGGGTCATACATTATAATCAGATCGTCTGCTGTGGCCGTGTGCTGGGGGCGTCACAAAGGCGTTCACCTCGAAGCGTGGTAAGTAACCATTTGCAAGACTCCCTTGGGGGACTTCCCGTTGTCTCACACATACTGAGGGTGCCGAATGCAGTGTGTGGCTTGGCCTGGGTGCGTCTGAAAGGGCCAACCGCAGTGTGTGGCTTCGCCTGGGTTCGTCTAAAAAGCACTCGGGCCGAAGAGCGTCGGTGTGGGTCATAAAAAAGTAAGAACAGCGGGAAACAATCATTCAAGACTCACACAATTCTAATTTTTAGATGGTCGCCGCTGGCCCTCAAGCGGGGGCACACGCGACTGAGCATATCTGCGGGGACAATTACTGCAGCCTCTCATGCGCGCTGTTACTGAACTATCACATTAAACCAAATTACACGCGCCTGCTAACATCAGCCAGGGCTGTAGCCAGGCTCAGGCGGCGGATCACTACACTAATTACATGCGCCTGCTAACATGAACCAGGGCTGCAGCTGGGCCTCAAGCGGGGGGACACGCGCCTGCTAACATCAACCAGGGCTGCAGCTGGGCCTCAAGCGGGGGAACACGCGGATGACCGTATCTGAATACACACATTACACATATTCTATTTCATACCTGGACAACGTCGGGAATGCTGGTGTGGATGCCTGCAGGCATTTTCTGAAGGGAAGATCCTTATCATTTTTGGTACACATGAAAATGGTACTGGAAATGATAACGATCTGTTTGAAAAATAACTTTTTTCTCTTCAACAAAGTACTATACAAGCAAACCCAGGGGACGGCAATGGGGACCTGCTTCGCCCCCAGCTTTGCAGGTCTCTACCTCGGCTGGTGGGAGGAGCAGGTGGTCCGGAACATCAAACAGTTCCAAGACCATGTCGTCCTCTGGGCAAGGTACATTGACGACATTTTCTGCATATGGAATGGTGACCAAAAACAGGCAGAGGAATTTGTCCAGATATTAAATGTAAATGAGTGTAATTTGCAATTCACCAGTGAGATGAGCAGTGAAAAAATTGTGTTCCTAGATTTGGAGCTACAAATTAAGAATAACAGCATTACGAGTAAATTGCATAGGAAGAAAACTGCCGGCAACAGCTTATTGCTTGCACAAAGTTGTCACCCCAGAAATTTAATCAATAGTATACCTCTGGGGAACTGCTATGAGCAAAACGCAACTGTAGCTCAGAGGTAGATTACAATATAGAAGAACAAATTATGATCACGAGATTTGAAAACAGGGGCTACAGCAGCAAATTATACAAACAGCAGTTGACAAAGTGAGGAATCTAAAAAGGGAAGAGATGTTTGACAAAAAAGAATCAGGAGAAAAGAACAACAGAATAAGATTTATAACAACGTACCATAACCAGGCTTGGGAGGTACGGAAAAGCCTAGAAAAATTCTGGGAAGTCTTGAGAACAGACGATGATTTAAAAGATGAAGTTGGGACACATCCTTCGATTAGATTCAGACGCAGTAAATCACTGAAAGACACGTTAATGTCAAGTAACATCAAAGATATTAAAAAATCTAATCCCATACAGGGATTCTTCACTTGCACGAAGTGCAAAGCATGCAGGTATAGCCAAAATTGTAAGACAGTCAAATTATACAAGGATAAACCGGCATTTAAGATCACGAGACATTTTTCATGCGATACTGAGTTCCCAGTTTATGCATTAAAATGCCCCTGTATTTTATATTATATAGGGTGCACGACCAAAAAGGCAAAACTGCGGGTTCTTGAGCATCTTAGAGCCATAGCCAAAAATGACAGACAGTACCCGGTGGCACGCCACTCCAGTGAAAAACACAATCAGAACCAAAACCTTCTTAAATTCATTGTGTTGGATTCAGTACCTCTAAGAGAAAGAGGAGGAAACCGCACAATAGAATTAAGAAAACTGGAATCAAGAATGATTATCAAATTCAATACACTGATACCTTTCGGTTTGAATTTTGATGAGGAGATGTCTATACACCTAAGATAACTAAAGCGTTCCAAACTGTGATGACTCCTGTAACTTGCAATGTATCTTTTAAGAGTTTTTAAACATGGTTTTTTATGTTTTGATTAAGAGACAGTTCAGGATTTGTGTAATAGTGAATATATGTGTTTTCTTTGTTGCAGTGATGTATCATGAAGATTATGAATTTTGGAGGACTGATTGAATATGGCCCAGTTGATTTGAACTGATGAACTTGAAATATTGAGCATTGGACATTATTAATGTATATAAGTCCACTGGGGCGAGACTTGAAATAACAGGAAGCAATAAGCGCTTATTAACTGTTGCCTCATTAAGAAGATTAGTTTGATAATTGTTGCCCACTTGGGCTAAACAGCGAAAATCGATTTAAAATGTAGTTCTGAGGCAGAATGAATTTAATTTAATTTATTTTGTTTGAATAAGAATAATGGAATTGTTTATCACGAACTTCTCCACAATCACGATGTAAAGGATTGCAACATAGTATTTTCACTGTGTCTATGATGACGAAACGGAACTGCTCTCTGCACCTTTAAATATGCACTTTGTTTGTAAAAATGTCACCCGTGAACAAGCTGTGTGGATAACAGCGAAACGCGTCGGGGGCCCGTTGCTTAAATAAACACCGTTTTGAATTGAGGCCGCGGCACCAGTGAGTTATTTTGATCACGTTACTGGTTGTGTTGGCGTATTCGGGAGTGGCGTCCCTGCCGCGCTGCCCGCCGTAAAAGTGGCTCGGTATTTGCCGAGTTTGTGTTTATGTATATACTACATAGACCACAATGCAAAGCGAGGGAAAGACAACGCCCATTACAAAAGAAACAAACAATGAAGTGATGTAGTTCCTTGCCATACCAGTTTTGATCGACAGCGGTGTGAAACCTTTGATAAAGCTCACGAAGACACGAGCGAAACATGTTAGGAAAACAAGGCTGCTTTTGAAATAAATTGTTGCAGGCTTCATCGTGGTGTGCGGCTAATTACCTTTCTTTCTTGGAAGGTGTTGGGGAGGATATATATATATATATATATATATATATATATATATATATAATGACTACGGAGCTTACCCATTGTCTACCATTCAGTGAAAAATCTCTTCGTGAAAGCTACACAAAACCCGAACATTCTAACTGCAGTCAGGGTCTGTTGTTGGCTGAAAAATACCAGAACAACTTCAAAAAGCCCTGACCTTGAACATCGTCCTTAGTATTAGCAGAAGTCTATTCATAAAACTTAAACAAAACCTGAGCATGCAAAATGCAATCAGGGCACATTGTTGGCTGAATCCTGGTGGTTTCAACTTCAGACATTTCTGACAGAAGATGCTTTTTAACAAAGCAAAGGCTATTTTTTCTAAAAACTCAATATTGTTAGCTAAATGATTAAATAATTGATTGTCTGTTGCAAAAGGAAGATGCAAACAGCTCAACTGCATTTGTTCTTACTGTTTTCAATAAACATTTCGCTGTTTCATAACAGTTCTGTTTTCATGCTAACTACACCAAAAGAAACATGCAATATAGAAATACATGATGGGTAATATATATATACACACATACACATAGACCAACACACTCAAAGCTAGATCAGTTACATCACCTGTATCTACAATACCCGCATTGGCATTCTCCAATTCTCTGAAATTCACATTAACAGTTAACATTATCTGCACCTGTAATGTTTTTATCTAGGAACCTGAATCGATATTCCTGTTTTATGCCCTTGTCCGGTTATAATCAATAATAACCATACAACGGCATAGTAATCATATCCATAATTCAGTCGTAGCACATGCTGTCACATTAAGCAAGGCTACTTCTCCGGCCCCCTAGAAAGCACACCGAGTTCTCTAAACAAAACCAAGCCTCCAGCAACCTGGGAAATCCCCCTTGCTTTTGTTTTGATTTCGTCCTAGAACTCCTGTAAAGCACTGTAAGAACGGCCAGTTCTTAGTGACATCTTTATTGACGTCTTATGTCCAACCTTACGTCAAACCCAGGCACCTTTCAGGTATAAATATACCAACGTTGCCTTAAGCGATACACGGTGGTGGTTTTGGAGCAGAGCAGCTATCTACTTGCCCGAGAGCCCAGCTGATGCGAGAGCCCACGGACGCTGCCCCTCCTCTTTGACGCACTGAGAGAGACGCTGTCTTTTCTCCTGCCGAGAAATCCAGCTCCGGTGTTTCCAGATACCTTCGCGGGTTACTGGGATATCGAGTCCTGAGAGAGAGATACCAGACCTCCTGCTTTCTATTTACCCAGGTACGGAACTGACTAAACCCTTACAGAGAATTCTTGAGTCAGATTCTTGGCAAAACAAACTTAACTTAAACTGCTACTTACTTACTCCTTCCCACGTATTAGGCTTAGGTCAGGTACAACGGGGTAGGCGTATTTAGAAGCACCAGTAGAGTACGATTAGTCAATTTATATATGTATGTATATATTTTATCTATTTTAAAGTATCATATGGCTAAGAAACCATATCAATGCTTTTACAGTATAATTTTATAATCCTCCTTTTACTGTACGCACTTTACTTTACTATGAGTATTGCAATTGTGGCAATTCATTTCTCTTGTATGAGAAAGAAGACTGCTCAATAAATCACACCTTTTATTGAAAACGCCCGTCTCTCTTTTCTCTGCATTCTGGTGAAACTAAGTACGCACATTTGACTGAGTGAAATAGCTGTCTATTGTTTTCACACGACTCTAGTGATACACTCTTATTCAGGGAGAGCAAAGTTGTCATGTTTTATGGTTGTCAGAAGCTAATCCCTTCTTGTCTATCCAGGGAGGTTACACTCCTCCTCGTTTATTCGAGAAAGTTTCTAGTGACCTCTGAGCTAGCTGGCAAACCTTAAGTCTAATATAGTCAGTAGAGACCTAGTCGACCTCAGTCCTACGTCTACACTGCTAAATATATTATTCCAATGCGCAGAGCCTATTGGGAATATAGGAACTACACTACATGGCGCCCAACGTTTGGTAAGGCGATAAATCTAACGCAAGACGTTAGAGTAACTCAGTCGTGCTTTTTTACACAGACCCCTTTTCCCGTAAAAACTCCAAAAGACGTCTGGAGTGGGTAAAAGGTTAAAAATCTGCCGGAACTTAGTAGGAAGAGATTTCTATGTATAGTTTTTGGTTTAGTCAACGTTGAAGGATACAGTGTTCTAAAATATTGTGCACCTAATATTTGTTTCCTTGAAACTTGATCTGCAACAAAAACCTTTCTGTTAGTAAAAATGACAGAAAGTGACGACGAAAGGGAGGCAGCAAGAATAGCAGTTCGACTCCTAGAGGATGACACAAGTCTCCTACAGAATGACCCGAATGCTATACTCATTCCGGTCAATATAAGGAAAACTATAACTCTTAAACTTATAGAAAATGGACTAACATCGAGAGGTGGTACAGTCATATTCGTAATTGAGGCACATGAATATCGGCAGACAGAGGTATTCTATTTATGGATAAACTTTCCAGCAGCAAACACTGTCACACATGAATTCCACTATTACAAAATAGAGGAACCTCCGGATGAATACACTCCTTTCGAGGAGGTTGAAATCCCATTAAAATACCAAGAGCACCTGCTCTGGTTTAAAGGCGCCCTAAAACATAATAATCACATCACCAGGCTCGGTCCACTAGGTAGACCAGGAGCAATGTGGCCGGTTCTAGCCAGCTACACACCACATCCAGACATTGAAAAAATGTCAGTACCAGAACTTTTAGTCCAGCTAAAAATACTGATTAAAATACATAGACAATTAGTCCAATATGTAATGCGGACCTCAACAGTCCAACCAGCTATTAACATTCCACAGCTGACCCCTCATCAGGGGAACACAAACAAAATTACACCACAGAACATACAATCATGTCTGGGTAAAGTACCCATAAAACGGGAACAAATTCCATTCTGGTTAGCACAAAAAATAACTCAAATAGAGGCAGTATTTCCGGATACTACCCCTACTGAGAAACACAGAATTCTGACTATCTGCCTTCCAATGGGGATCGCACCACATGTGGAGGACTGTGACACTTGGGGCACAGTCTTTGCTTCCATTTACACAAAAACACATGATGTTCCGTCCATGGCGGTAATACCAGATGTGCTAAGACAGATTCGAAATGAATACGGTCCAGAACCTGCTTTAACTCTGGGTATAAAATTACTGAAAGACTTCAAGCAGGTCTCGGCTATACTATTAGCCAACATAAAAGGAGAAGCAGCATCTGTGGCGATCCGCCAGAAATTGAAAGAAACAGATATAGCAGAACAACCATTGGAACTTGCCAGAATCATAGAGAAATCCTATGAAGAACTAGGAAGAGATAGTTCGGGTGGGAAACCAGTAAAACCCCAATTAACTGAAAATCCTGAAAAGATATTTATTAAAAATAATCTAAACACTCCAAAAAAGAGCTGGGATGGAAATAAATAATCCACTCCCAAAGAAAAAAGATTCCAGTCCAGAGGAAGGTCTCCTCGGCGGAGAGAAAGAACTCCGGACCAAGGACACAAGTCTCCCCAGAGGGAGCCCTCTGAGAAAATATCCAACCTTAGAAATAAGGATAATTTGAAAAAACCTGATAGATATCAAGATATTGATACACGTCCCTCTCAATCTTTTCAGACTTCCTCGCAGAAATCGGAAAGAAGAGGACGGTCAGAACACAGGGAAGAGCACGTCAAGTCAAAAGACAAGGAACCTGCCCATCAAAGTAAAAAATTACAATTTCCAAGAAAGAAGGTAGCCAGTATTAAAATAGAAGATACGGATTCACATACCTGACCTCTAATGAGGGAGAAAAGGTACCAATAGCATACAAATCACACTTGTACACAAAAGCCGAAATGAAATTTAGTTCAACGGAAAAAATTCTACTTACGGTTCAGACTGCTGTAGCAACAGAAAGAGCTCTAGCACAAGGTAAACGAATAATAAACGTTACACCAGTACCAGCCCTAGAACCGGTAACAAAGGCAAGCATTCCGAATGCTAAAGCGCTACATCCGAGATTGATCCAATGGGTTAATTCTCTTGCTGCAACAGACGTAGTATACGAATTTGATCCTAATTTGAAAACACAAGAATTTCTACAATATGAATATGAATGTTCTCTGCCGACCGAAATCCTGCCTCTAGAACACTACGGATATAATATATACAGACGGATCAGCACAACCCGCAGTTGGGGGTAAGCAGGCTTACAGTGCTGCGTGTGCGATTGTTAAAGGTCGTTGGCACGAAGGAAAATTTAGACCACTTGTCACTAAAACACAATCTCTAGGAGACTGTACAGCTCAGCGAGCTGAACTACTAGCATTTAAGAATGCGCTTGAAAATACCGATCGTGAATTCCCCACACTAATAGTGTGCGATTCATATTACTGCGTCCAGTCTTATAATGAATACTTGCAGAACTGGGTTCAAAACGGTTTCAAAGACGCAAAAGGTGGCACAATCAAGCATAAAACACTTTGAGAACAAATAGTTCTTTTACAGAAAGAACTACAAAAGACTCACGTGATACACACACTATGATGGCGTTCACGTTGCGGGAAATTCATTGGCTGATGAGGCCGCAAAGGCTGCTGTGCAAACGGCTTCCGTAGCTGCTATCACCCGTTCAAAAACAAAAATAGACAGCGCTATATTGCAAGCTGTCAGTGCTACGGTAAAAGATGATATGATATCATTCCCGAAAGGCTTTCCAGTAAATTACTCATACATAACTGATGCAAATAATGTTCCATTTGCTCGAATCCCTGGAGTGGGGGATAGGGCAATTCCAAACATGGAACACAGGTTAGGACTAATTACAGCGGCACATGAAGGGCTTGCTTCTGCACACGCTGGTGTTTCCGCCACAGTATCGTTATTAAAGCAGAGATATTGGTGGCCACGCATGTGAAAACAAACTAGGAACTATGTTCTAGAATGTGAAATATGCCAAAGAAGGAAAGTATCAACAGTGAAACGACCAGCACAGACACCCCTTCTAATCTCAGATAAACCCTTGGCATGTGTTTACCTGGACCACTGTGGTCCCTTACAAAGGGATGGCAACTATAAATATATCATGGTAGCAGTGGATTCCTGCACGAGATTCATTTGGATGTGGCCCCAGCGCTCGGCTGATGCCAGAACTGTTATAAAAGATTTGCGAGTCTATATCGGCACATACGCAATTGGCATGCTACATTCTGACCAGGGTCCTGCTTTTAGCTCTAGAGCTTATAAGGAGGCCATGACCAGCATGGGCATTGCATTGCGGTACTCTTGTCCCTTCCATCCTGAGGGAAACGGGATTGTGGAAATAAAAAACCGAGACATAAAGCAATCTATAACGGCAAGGGTATTAGGTTCGGGTGATGGGTGGGTCCAACATTTAACAAGTGTCCAACGTAGTCTTAACAATCTGCCAAGAAATTCTCTAAAAGGTTTCAGTCCGTACGAACTATTGTTCGGTACTAGAATGCATATTCAGGACCTCGATAGTCAGACTTCAGTGGTAGAAGAAAAATGCTTTGATATCAAAGATCGTTTGGCTATTTTACAGGACTTAAATGAAACAAGAAAGGACCTTAGCAACGTAAAGCTAAAACAGCAGCCAACAGCCACTGAAGATAAACCACCTGTCCCAGCAAGGCCTGTCTGGATTCCAAAGATTGGGGATCTGGTCAGAGAGAAGATCGCGGTGAAGAAGGAATTTGGGCCTTCTTACAGAAAAGCAGTACCTGTCTTAGCTGTCAACGGAACAAGATCAGTTGTACTACCGCCCCTTGCTGGTAAAAAGGAGAACCGAGTTGTATCCATCGACCTGGTAAAACCACAATCATGTGGCCAATAATAAGTAGTAGGCCAAGTGGACTCCCAAGAAATAGCAGAACACCAAAGTTTGCTACAATACAAGAGGTTCAAACTGAGAGACTAATCACATTTGATAAACCTACATTAAAACAAAAAGGACTATGCAACAAAGCCATGGAACTTATGCCTCTTAAAACCCAAATTAAAACAGTTCATCAAGACACACCTGTCTACAACGATGTAGCCACAGACTATGCTAATGAAACAAAGTAAATTCCTAAAGCAAATGAAAATCCGGAAGCGATTCCAACAATTGACAGAACTGCATCTGGCTACTTCATCAATTTCGATGACTTTTCTGAGGATCCAAGCGAACCTGAAGAACAGCCAACAACAACAACTTTTAAAGACAAAGTAAATGAACTCTTTCATCAACTCAAAGAAACCTATCTGATTTCTCCATGGATTGAATTTTGGATTGTGTTAGGTGTACTTTTCCTCCTGCTTTGGCTCATCATGGTACTTTGTTTGGGAAAATTCATTGAGGGAAAATACAGTACAATGGACACAGCAAGTCAGAACATCAACTTGGTCCTAAAACCACACAAGTAATCTCACATCGAGAAAAGAGAACTATCGTCAGTGAATGTCACAGCCAATCCAATACCCGGTGGGGTAGCTTGGGACAATACTGATTACGAAATGTATGGCCCGGTCGAGCTCTTGAAATATCCACACCAGTTCAAGGTTTCATTAAGTGACTTTGTAAAACCGAGTACATTATCTGATGATTGGGACTTTGAAAGTATTAATGATATGATGTCAGATTTAGTAATGTCAGCACAATTTACAGAACATGATTACTTGCAGGGTTCATCTAATTATGAAGAAATGTACCGCTACAACCACTTTGCACATCACTATTTGCACAAATCTGCTCAGCCTAGAAATGTTTTTAATTATAATCAATGGAAACATTGTGCGACTCCACCAAAAGGCAGTTCAAAAACATTTCATGAGAAATTCCCATACTTCTCAGGGTTTAACACAAGTGAAGCAGAAGCTTTTTATTTCAAAATGTTAAATAAGACAGGAATGAAAACAATGCTGACAAACACTAAATTAATCTATTCAGAAGCATTTTATGAAAAAATTACTACATTTGGTTTTGATTTTTGGAAAAACAATATTGAAACAAAAACCATCTGGGGTACCAAAGATTGGCAGGTCCAAGGTATAGAATCATTATTTAGAGCCTGCATGATCCCAGAACAAATTATATTCTTGAATGATACCATTCAACAGACAACCTGTCTTGGCCTAGCCAAAATTAAAGACTTAAACAAACCGTCTATTCCAAAGCCAACACCTGACAGTAATAGCACTACAGATGTTGAGATAGACGTATCACATATTCTTAACCAAAACAGAACACATCCTGATTGGAACAAATGGTTGATCTGGCCCACAGACACAAATAACTGTCAAGATAGATTCCTGAACACAATACAGGGGTTCAAATTGACCAGGCCAGACCCTAGATACTCCCAGAGACAACATCCATGGATAGTTACAACATACAGTGTAGGGAAACTCTGCCTCGAAGGGCTACAGAAATCCACACTGGCAGAAATTAAGCAACACTTGACTTTACTTAAAGACGGTGCTGACTTGCGTGATTTCATAATGGGCCCACGCAAACAGCGTCAAAAACGTTTCATAGTGGCCGGTATATACGCAGCTTACAACGAAGCTTGGAAAGAAACGCAAATTGAAACAGCAGAAAAAATACGGGAAATTGACCGCCTTAATTTGGAAAAATCACTTTCTGTTGTGGACAATGGGTTAATGACTCTGTCTTCCAGAATATATTCATTGGACAGTATTGTATCATCTGCTATAGATATAATAGAGCAGGACTTACTAATGTTACAAGACGGTCAGTCCCAATTACGTTCTATTGTACAGCTTGGCTGGATGTTACAAAATCTGCGTTAAGGCTACGTGCCTTGGCGTTTAATCAACACAACGTCATTATTCTCTATCTTTAACATTACTGATACACAAATCAGCTTGGCACGGAAAGGAGCAGAATATACAATTCTGAGCATTGAAAAACTTGAGAGATTACCATTGACAATGTCAGAACGACCTGTCATTGAATGGATAATACACGGAATAATAACTATTCCGATAACAACTTTCCAATTTAAATTCTGTCAAGAGTATATACCAGCAGGCCAGTATGAAAGGTTGGGTAAAGGGTACATTAAGTCATCATGGAAATTACCTTACACACACACATGGTATAGTGAAAAGGAACAGAATGTATTTCTTAGTGGTAATAATTGTAAAAGGTCACTAAGTGGTATACTTCTGTGTCAAGGTATTAACCTGCATGGGGCCTGTGAGGGGACTTCAAATAACCTTTCATGTCACCAGCATGGCACACCTGCAACTCGGATAGAGCCATTCTTTAGACGGCTTTCTAACGGGAGCTATATTCTAATAGTGGACCACAGATGTTGTGGCATGGTGCCAGGAAAAGCTTATCTCGTGAGCGTTAGTTCCATGGTCACTTGCTGTATGCAAGTATTGTATCCAAACAGCACTCCAGACAGGGAGGCAAAAATGTGGCCCTTTTTGAATATCTCTTCTATTCGAATTGATACTTTAAGCAGAATGAAGTCTGTTCTTTTACATACAACTGTGCCCTTGACGTCTAAGCCAAATCCTAAATATGTCTGATACCAGTGGTATCCCACATGTATTTAAGACAATTTTTTTGGGACTGTTAACACCCTTCAAAACAGTTCTGGGCATTTTTCCTAATTTTGTCCATTCTGTCCTTGGCGGTCTACCACTTCTGTTGGGACTCGTAGCAGGCCTTTTATTTTTGATACTTCTGCTTCGATATGGCAAGCCAAGCCACAGACAATAATCCAGCAACGATGGAAGAAGAAACGATCCTAGCTATACGCTATCGGGACCGCATAACTAAAGTCCTTGGATTAGCCCGGCTAAGAGATCTGAATATGACCTGGTTTCTTTCATTCAGACCCATCTGGCAGAGTTGTATCTTACCTTTGCTTCGATGTATGCTACGCGGAAAAGAATGCGTGTTGGACGTCTGTCTTACACTACAATCAGCAGTACCATTGGATACAGATACTTTGCTAAGTCCTGTAACGGCTCATGCATCGTGTTGTCCCCAGCGGTTACCAATCCTGATGACGGCATTCGTTGAGACTTCACCACTGCGATTAGAGGGTAGTGACGTGCGAGATGAGAGCAACATCACCCAGGTACGACCTTCTGTGAGCATTGCTGATCCTGTCATCGATGATAGCAATCATGCTCAAGACTGCACAGTTGCGGTATTTTCAAACTCGGTTGAACTTTCACCTGAAGCCGTAGACAACTTTTTTGCGAGTCTGTCTGAAATGATGTTCTCCCCTGAACAGAAAGAATAACTTTTAAGCAAACAAGCACACAGCGTTCCATGAACACTGAATTCGGCCTTCGGCTTTGATAAACAAAAGCTACTGAAAATATTTGGAACTATTTTTGCCCTGAAAGTGAAAAAAAAATGTACTCCATCTCCCCTTCCAAAATATTTTGGCACTTGTACTCTGCTTAAAGTAGAACTATTCTTAGAGAACAGAGCTTCTATTTTTAGGAACTCTAGAGACAATATATTACCTCAGCCTCTAGCATATTTACAAATAACTATATTTATATATGATGAAATGGTCTCGCACTTCTTTTCTGTATTAAGAGCCATTTCATGTGTAATTTTCGCATTATCATTCAGCTGATAAATATATGCAATCCTTTTTTTTAATGAATGATTACACTGCTTGAAAAGCGTACAGTACCTATAATCATTTTTATGTATTTCGCATACACCATTTCAAATGCTAAAATGTATTTTGGGGTGGGTTGGTATACACATGCACTTTTTAAATATACTATTGCTTAAGTTTTAGTAATGATGGACATTAATTTGTGGAGTGGGTGTAGTGTTTTTATCTAGGAACCTGAATCGATATTCCTATTTTATGCCCTTGTCCGGTTATAATCAATAATAACCATACAACGGTATAGTAATCATATCCATAATTCAGTCGTAGCACATGCCGTCACATTAAGCAAGACTACTTCTCCGCCCCCTAGAAAGCACACCGAGTTCTCTAAACAAAACCAAGCCTCCAGCAACCTGGGAAATCCCCCTTGCTTTTGTTTTGATTTCGTCCTAGAACTCCTGTAAAGCACTGTAAGAACGGCCAGTTCTTAGTGACATCTTTATTGACGTCTTATGTCCAACCTTACGTCAAACCCAGGCACCTTTAAGGTATAAATATACCAACGTTGACTTAAGCGATACACGGTGGTGGTTTTGGAGCAGAGCAGCTATCTACTTGCCCGAGAGCCCAGCTGATGCGAGAGCCCACGGACGCTGCCCCTCCTCTTTGACGCACTGAGAGAGACGCTGTCTTTTCTCCTGCCGAGAAATCCAGCTCCGGTGTTTCCAGATACCTTAGCGGGTTACTGGGATATCGAGTCCTGAGAGAGAGATACCAGACCTCCTGCTTTCTATTTACCCAGGTACGGAACTGACTAAACCCTTACAGAGAATTCTTGAGTCAGATTCTTGGCAAAACAAACTTAACTTAAACTGCTACTTACTTGCTCCTTCCCACGTATTAGGCTTAGGTCAGGTACACCGGGGTAGGCGTATTTAGAAGCACCAGTTGAGTATGATTAGTCAATGTATATAAGTATGTATATATTTTATCTATTTTAAAGTATCATATGGCTAAGAAACCATATCAATGCTTTTACAGTATTATTTTATAATCCTCCTTTTACTGTACGCACTTTACTTTACTATGAGTATTGCAATTGTGGCAATTCATTTCTCTTGTATGAGAAAGAAGACTGCTCAATAAATCACACCTTTTATTGAAAACGCCTGTCTCTCTTTTCTCTGCATTCTGGTGAAACTAAGTACGCACATTTGACTGAGTGAAATAGCTGTCTATTGTTTTCACACAACTCTAGAGATACACTCTTATTCAGGGAGAGCAAAGTTGTCATGTTCTATGGTTGTCAGAAGCTAATCCCTTCTTGTCTATCCAGGGAGGTTACACTCCTCCTCGTTTATTCGAGAAAGTTTCTAGTGACCTCTGAGCTAGCTGGCAAACCTTAAGTCTAATATAGTCAGTAGAGACCTAGTCGACCTCAGTGCTACGTCTACACTGCTGAATATATTATTCCAATGCGCAGAGCCTATTGGGAATATAGGAACTACACTACACACCGTTCAAATGAACTACTATCACCTACGCTCATATCATTTTGACCGGATGTTCTGCTCCTCAGTTGCTCTCACAAAAAAAGACTACCTTTTGAATTCTTTTTTAGTTATATGAAATCTCCTGGTACCAGCTGTCTCCATCATCGAAGAATGTCAAAATGCTGTCTCTTCGTTAGGATCTCCGTTTTCTTTGTCTTCTCCTCCCAGACACCATCCAACTCATGCTCCAAGGGACTGTCCATCCCCTGTCTGGAGGCTCCTATAACAAACCTTTATCCAGGTCTTTGGAACAACCATTTCTACCACACCATTCAGCAGCTGATACCAGATAGTTTATGATATTAGATATTATCCTTGTACAAATCTGTTGTATAGATCCACTTTTCCACATTACTCTTCGTTCCTTCTAAACCTTCCGGGCTCTAAAATCTAATTTCAAAAGTGTTCTTGAAGGACTTCAAGAATGATCGCCTTAAATGTGCCTGTCTCGTTCACGTATTTTCTCAAGCTGACCATCTATCTCAAGTCTATAAATGTTTCCAAGTTTTTGCTTCCCTGTCTCCAGAAACCTCTCATTCCTGTCTCTGGAACAGTGTT
Organism: Lissotriton helveticus; assembly: GCF_964261635.1. Lineage (NCBI taxonomy): Eukaryota > Metazoa > Chordata > Amphibia > Caudata > Salamandridae > Lissotriton > Lissotriton helveticus. The sequence goes on from NC_136061.1 coordinate 1,308,859,132, forward strand.
CATAAATGTCTCGGGCAGAGTTTTAAAAAAGGTCCAGGAGGGTGGATCCACACCACTTAAACACTGACTATGTAAATGCAGCCCAGTTAGATTCCATGTATGTAAATGTATGTTGTGTGTATGGCATGAATATTGGCATGGAACTGGGCCCTTTGGAACTACATTGGTTACCCCTTGACTACGGTTACTCATAAATAAATATCTTATTCAAACTCTGATGTGACTTCTGCTGATGACTGCTACTAGGCTAAACAGGTCTAGGTGGCGCGTATGATGTAATATGATATGATATGATTGGAGTTTTATAAAGCAAAGCAAATGCCCATAGGGTTCTAGGTGCTATAGTCGTGCCAGGCCCCTTGGCAGTAACTGAAATGAGGAAAATAATTATTTCCAGTCCTCCTATGCTTTATGAAGTGTAAAAAGCCAGGTTTCAGCGCCTTTAAAAAAAAAGGAGATGTTGCTTTATTGATGAAAGATAATTGAGCAAAATGTTCCAGAGCCTTGCCACCGCAACCGAGAAGGCTCCTCGTTCCCATTTCTTCGAAGAGACTGAGAACAATTACCTGATTGTACGCTGCAGAGGGGAGATTTCTAGTTGGTACATGCCATTGGAACATGGCTTTAATATATGCTGGGCTAGCAGAGTAAATGGCTTTATGAACAATGCAGAGAGCCTTAAACGCAATTCACTTCTCAGCCAAAAGCCAGTGTAAGTCACGTAGACATTTAAGATGCCGACTGCTGCTTAGATATGTCAAGGGTAAATATGGGTGCTGCATTCTGCTCCAGTTGTAGCTTTGCAATGGTTTTCTTGTTGGATTCAAGGAATAGTGTGTTACAGTGCTATATCCTTGAGTTAACCAGAGCAGGCACAACCTGTTTACGAACGGGATAGGCCATGAATGGAAAGATTTTTCTCAACATTTTAAACATACAAAAGGAGGATGCCACTGTGCGATTGACCTGACTGTTTAGTGACAACTCACCATACAAGATGATTCCTATATTCTTCATTGTTTCAACTGGCCTCGGTAAAGTACCTAATGTTTCAGGCCACCAAGAGCTATTCCAAGCCGAAGATTGACAACCAAAGAGCAATATTTTCATCTTGTCTTCGTTTAGTTTTAGTTAGTTTTTGCTCACCCATGCAGCTACAGCCACCATACAATAATTGAAAATAGCTAAAAAATCCTCAGGAACTTTGGAGAAGGACACTATTATTTGTTTGCCTGCAGCATATGACACCACCTTCAATCCAAAGGAACAAATGAGCTTGGCCAGTGGGGAAACATACACATTAAATAAGGTAGAGCTAAAAGAGAGCCTTGAGGAATCCCACAGGAAAGAGAGAGAGATTCTGAGTGGATCTGATTCAGAGTGACCCTCTGTGATCTAACTAACACAAAGGAGGACACCAGGTTCAGGGGTCTATCTTTAATACCTAGTTTCAGCAATCAATCTGTCAGCAAGGAAGAAGAGATGATGTTGAAAGACGCTGAGATATTCAGTAGTATCAGGGCCACAGCTTGCCCGTCATTGACCAGATGTCTGATGCTGTCCGCTACAGCTATCAATGCAGTTTCAATTCCATGTTTACCATGGAAGCCAAACTGCAAAACATTCAACAGATCCTGTTCCTCCGTGTACATCAGAGTTTGATTGAGGTGTTTCTCCAGGTTCTTTGCTGAGACCGGATGCAGAGAAATTGGCCTGCAGTTCTTGGGATCGTTGGGATAATGATTCAACTTCTTGAGTAAGGGTCTTATAACAGCCTCTTTCCACAGACTTGGTAGCATCCTGCCATAATGGCAGTGTTCATAATCATGGTAAGAGGGGAAGACACAGTGCTGGCTACCAAGTTCAGTGTTTTAGCAGTAAAAGGATCCTGAGGGGATCCTGTTTTGATGTTAAGGAGTAGTGATTCTATATGTTCAGATGCTAAAGGCAGAAAAACCTCGAGCAGCTGCATCTGCCCCTCTTTGGCCTCAGGAAGAGCTAGAGGATTTGGGGGGATTTCCCCACTGGGCTTTTTCTGAGCTACTAAGACATCCAGCTCCGAGTAGATATTGGCAATTTTAGCCTGAAAGAAATCTTCAAGTTTGTTGCAGATCTCTTGTGACCCCCCCCACCCACCTCCACTTCTAGGCAAGCCAGGGGGGAGTGGGGTGGAGGAACATTGGTGGAGAAATTTGAAAACGCTCTTTGGGGGAATTCGTTGTTGCAAATTTGTTGTCACAGCAGTGGGCTTTTCTTCTTTAATGGCATGTTTGTAGCCTCTAAGGACATCCATATAAAAGGTCCTCTCCTGTTCCCCATCATGCTTTCTCCAGACCCGTACCTTGCAGCATCAGATGTGCAGGAGGAGACTTAAATGCTCTGTAAATCAGGGGGCAGACTGCACTTGCCTATTCCACTTCGATTCCTTTGAGGGAGCTCCTAGATCGGTCGCGGACCGCAACCAATCAGAGAAGCTTTCCTATGTCCGCCTCCTCGTAAATGAGGCAGGGAATATTGTTGAGGGCACTGACAAAATCCTGTGTAGAGACCCCCATTCCAGTTCCTGGAACTAGTCTTCATGTTAGTCCCATAGTCGTAATTTTGAGACGGGAGAGTTTGTTTAAAAGGCACAGCAATATGGTCTGACCAAGTAAAGGGCAGTACTTCTTGAACTTTTAAGCAAGCGTCATTGGTGAAGATTCCTTCAAGAATTTGTCCTGCCCTGCGGCATGAGTCAGGGCCCTGACCTGCTGAGCAAGCCCAAGGCAGGCAAGGGTTTCCTTAAGTAGGCTAGCATCACTGTTGTCAGAGGCTTCTAGGTGGAAATTGAAATCTCACACGAGGGTAAAGTTGTTTTTTACTAAATAGTGTTCGATATAATTTGCTGCTTCTCTTGCAAAAGCCAACCTAGGGCCAGGGGACCGCTAGACTAAGATTCAAGAGAAAAAGTAGGTGGCTGTAGTTTTTATGGTAATACTCATCGCCTTACGTGGGTACTCTAACGTATGGATAATGAGCAGCCTGCCTCCAAGTCTTCCTACACTATCCGATATTTGAATGGCATATCCAAGTGGGACAGCGTCAATAGGGTCCAGGCCAAAGGCCTAATTTGCCCAGGTCTCAGAGATGAATACCCAATCCAGGCAATGGGATCATAGCAATTCTGCGTAGGACATCAATAATAGGGAAAGCCATTGTTTTTGCAAGTAGCAAATGTGATTTCACTGCCATTAAAGGTGGTGATAATGCCCCTATGCCCAGGGCTTTGAAAAACCTTCCTCGTCCCTACCCCAATTTGTCAGTATAATGTTATGGCGATTGGGGGCAACAGCAGAATTAGTGTCACGCTGCATATGTCCCCATCTCTTCCTCTGAGTCCCCAACCAGCATGATTCCTCACCATGTCCCATCAGTGGCACTCCCTCACCCAGCCCAGCACACACCCTGCATTCCCCCCCCCTTCTTTACTCTGCTCTTATACTATGCAGAATGCCTTGCTGCCAACCTCCCCAGCACTATTTCCTGTTCCTCGAGGAAAGGACGTAGCTGGACATCCATGAGTCCATGCACGAGGAGGTCAAGTCTACCAGACTTCGTTTTCACCTCCACCTAAGCAACTCGAGCAGAGTCAGGACATTTTGCCCACATTCCCCGCAGACACATGCTCCCAACTAAACATAGTAGAAAGGTTTGCCGGCCCCAGTCACTGTTGTTCTTTGCACATAAGGAATTACACCCGTGCCTGATCCTATCTATTATGGCCTCTATGAGCACACAGACTTCTCTAAAACCCTTCACTAATTATATGAGGAAATAGTGCTTGCAAATCATGTAAAAGCTAAACTCCACTTTCATTCCTCATTAACCACTACTTACAAAGCCCGCAATCGGGCAAGCCAGGCCAAACGTATTTTATAAAAGATATGCATTGAATTGAGATAAGTATGTTAGTTGTTGTAGCAATGGCTGTTGTTCACCAGCTGTATTTGCCCTGGTACCAATTCATTTTAAATCAAGCAGTAAGAACAACTCTAGTTTTAAAATATGTGCACTGTGTATTTAAGTTCGAAATTGTGAAAATCCTCCTCAATGACATGAATAGGCATTTAAATGACATTTTCGAATTAATCGTTAAAAACGTGTGAAACGTGTACCTGCTACATTACAGTGCTGCAGTCACTGAAGGAGATACGAGCATGAAGGACCCAGGTTTTGGGTTCCAGAACGCTAATCTGAAATCTATTGGTTACTCATATAACACCAGGTTCAAGTGCGTAATGCAGTCCCCCCCCCCACCACTCCCGGCAGCCCAACCCCTCAGGAGGCCCCTAACCCATTAAGGGGCCCCATTCAGCCCAAGTCTAATAAATACGGTAGACTCGGGGGCCCTCTTCATATTCTACGGGTGGGTGGGTGGGTCCTCCTCATATTCTGCAGGGGGTAGGGCCTCCTCATATTCTGCAGGCGGTGGGGCCTCTTCAAATTCTGCAGGGGGTGGGGCCTTTCCAAATTCTGCAGGGGGTGGGGCCTCTTCAAATTCTACAGGGGGGTGGGGCCTCTTCATATTCTGCAGGGGGTGGGGCCTCCTCATATTCTGCAGGCGGTGGGGCCTCTTCAAATTCTGCAGGGGGTGGGGCCTTTTCAAATTCTGCAGGGGGTGGGGCCTCTTTAAATTCTACAGGGTATGGGGCCTCTTCATATTCTGCAGGGGGTGGGGCCTCTTCATATTCTGCAGGGGGTGGGGCCTCTTCATATTCACCAGGTGGGTGGGGCCTCTTCATATTCTGCAGGGGGTGGGTCCTCTTCATATTCTGTAGGGGGGTGGGTCCTCTTCATATTCTGCAGGGGGGTGGGGACTCTTCATATTCTGCAGGGGAGTGGGACCTCTTCATATTCTTGCAGGGGGGTGGGCCTCTTCATATTCTGCAGGTGGGTGGGGACTCTTCATATTCTGCAGGGGGTGGGGCCTCTTCATATTCTGCAGGAGATGGGACCTCTTCATATTCTGCTGGGGAGGGTGGCCTCTTCATATTCTGCTGGGGAGGGTGGCCTCTTCATATTCTGCGGGTGGGAGGGGCCTCTTCGTATTCTGCAGGGGGGTGGGTCCTCTTCATATTCTGCAGGGGGGTGGGGCCTCTTATTTATTATTTATGTATTTATTTATTTATTTATTCAGTTTATAAAGTGCGACAGTTACCCAGGTAGGGTTTCCCGGCGCTAACGGAGAAAAGAGCCACAGACCAATGAATCATAGGTTATTGGTTAAACAACCAGGTTTTAACTGCTTTTCGGAAACGGCCATAGCAACTCTCGGCGCGAATGGCCAATGGGAGGGAGTTCCAGAGCCTGGGACCCAAGAAGGCGAAGGACCTTCCGCCCATTCTTGCGAGTCTGACCTTGGGCACACAAAAAAGTTCTTGGGTGGACGACCGCAGTGTGCGCTTTGGGAAATATGTCTTAACCAGTGATTTCAAATATTTTGGAGCCGTGCCTGCTTTAATTTGATGCAAATAGCTTAGAGCTTTGAACTTCACCCGGCTCTCCACTCTGAGCCAGTGAAGTTCCCTAAGACGTCCTGCAGTAACATTGACTGGGGGCATTTAGTTTTTCTTACCTGCCGCTTTACTTTGGACCCTGGACCTCCAATCCTCCGGTGCCTGTGTAGCCCTGCTGTGTCCCCCTCCCGCCGCCGCAGCTTACTACCCTGTGGCCGCCGAGCGGAGGGAGACCACATCTCCCAGGCTCCTCAGCTCCCCAGCACCGGAAGTGACTCTGCCTGGTTGGCGCCCGGAGGCGCTTTAAAATCACAGCAGCCTGGTGAGCGGGCAGTGCAGTAACATTGACTGGGGGCATTTCATTTTTCTTACCTGCCGCTTTACTTTGGACCCTGGACCTCCAATCCTCCGGTGCCTGTGTAGCCCTGCTGTGTCCCCCTCCCGCCGTCGCAGCTTACTACCCTGTGGCCGCCGAGCGGAGGGAGACCACATCTCCCAGGCTCCTCAGCTCCCCAGCACCGGAAGCGACTCTGCCTGGTTGGTGCCCGGAGGCGCTTTAAAATCACTGCAGCCCCCGCGTCGCGGGACCGCGTACGGGCATCGCCGGGCTAAGCCCGGGCAAAGGGCGGGCCCTCTGCGGCCCTCAGAGGCCTGAGGAGTCTGGTCTGGGCCACGACCCCTGGCTAAATTCTCAGGTTATTGTTTCCCATTTATGTGTGTTAAGTTTGCTGGCTGTTCTGCCACTGATAAAGATCTTGTTAAGGGTATAGGTGACGCTTTATTTGACACTTGATCTGGGATAAGCATCTTGCTTCTGCATACTACATAGAGCATGTCCAAATTGAAGGCTGACAAAATTTCATCGGGGGGGGCCACCATGGACAATTACTTGGTAAAAATAGTCAACAAAATAAATAACGAGCGGAGAGTCTCTCTAGGAAGAGACAGCCCTGTGGTAATAGATTTTCCTATCTCTCCTTCCTTTTCTCCTCCCTCTATCGCCCCACCGCTGGTAACTTCTGTGGTGATACCATCTGTTACTTGCAACTCTATAGCTATTGTGGAAGGGGCCCAAGATGGCAGTGCACCTGTTGTAGTAGACAAGACTCTTGGCCCAGCAAGTGTATCTGCAGGGAGTTCCGCTTCTGCTGGAGCTCGTGCCCCCATTACCTTGGCTGTAGATGCAGAGAACCTACAGGTGCCACCAGCGGCAGTAGTAAAACTAAGAGTACGAGGGCTGTCCATTAAAAGGAAAAGAGCTGTTAGTGGTGTAGGGGGTGGGAGTATAAAATCCACCAAGAAGGCCAAAAAACCGAGGGAAAGTCATAGAGCAGGGGGTGGGGTAAAGGATGTGGCAGTTGGCGCAGTTAATATCCAAACACATCATATGTGGCAACTCTGGCTACTGTAAGTCCTAGTGATGTTATCTCCCCTGGTCCCTCTACTCTTGAGTCTAACTCGATCTATTTAGAGAAACTCATGAAATCCTTGTTATTACCTATTATTGAGAGTTTGGAATGTTTAAAGGGAAGGGTTGATTGACTCAAACAAACCTCCATGGACAACTGCCAGTCTTTAAAAACTTTAATAAAATTCGAGGCTAAAAACAGGGAGTTGGCTAATTCATCTGACAATCACTCGAGGGGAGTACTTGAGCCAGCAACCCAAGATTGGGGGAGTGCTGGCGAGGGGCCCTCGGCAGGGAAAGCCTTATTTAAGGCTTCCAATGATCTAGCCAAAAGCAGATGCCCCAAAAATTTAGCATCGCACACAGGAGGGAGTAACTCTCAGGATGTGGGTACAGACATTACACCCAAAACAAACTTGGGTCCCAACTCTAATGGCACCAGTAGTAGGCACTTGGCCCCTAATTGTCCCTCATCAGTTGCCCCTGAGGATCCCACAGCTGAGGCAACTGCGGGCTTAGTCCATCTTAGTTTGCCCCCAGCATGCCTCCCCTATGTAGTGGTCCTAACAGGGGTCCCTAAACTTAAGGAGGGTAAATATGAATCCTACCAGGAATTGAAAAATAAAACCATGTTCTGGTTAAATACAAATAGGCCTATCCTAAAACATCATGATGGGAAAATCTTAAATGTAAGAAGAGCAAGTTGGCTGGGCGACTATAGGGAGGATATAAGTGGCGATTATATTTTGGTTAATTTTGGTGATCCTAGGGCAGTTAGCCACATATGTAACCAGCAACCCAAACATGGAAACACGGGGATTGGCACTTTCAACTTAAGCTATTTCCATCAGCAAATTTTGTCCCCCTACTTTGTGGGTTATGAACTTAGGGGAACAGAGCCTGGAGGGCCTTATCATCCACCGATTTTCCCTTACAGCCCCTGCTTTCCTCCATCTAGAGGCAGGGGTGTCCCAGGATGGCCTAGTGGCTATTGATATAATGAGGCTTTGGGGCCAGCACTGGGATTGCATGCTTCAGTACCACCAAATTGCGATAGTAGACCAAGTATTCCTGTCTTAGGAGAACAGTTTTCGCACCCACCAAGTATTGACATTGTGTATGTACTACCTGTTCTACCTCTTTTACCCCCCAGTCCTGCTATTGGATGTGATCTCCTCGAGTTGGCTTCCCCGGTTCCCCCACCAGACCGGCCGAATCTCAAAATCATTAGCTGGAATTTGGCTGGGATTGGTAGGAAGCTCGATCTCCCAGATTGGAACTCAATTATTGGGTCATATAATATATGTATTTTCCAAGAAACATGGAGTCTTGTTCCTGCCATAAAGTAGGTTACTCGACTTATCATGTTCCAGCAGTTGCTTCTTGTTCAGGGCGGGGCCGCCCAGCAGGAGAATTACTCATCTGGGTGGATATTGCCCTAGGGCTCCGTGTGGTCCAAATTGAAACTAATTCCCCAGACTTACAAAAAGTGATTCTGTATGGACCTAGGAGAGGGGAATCATTAACTATCTTTAATATCTACGCCAGGGGGTCGAGGGGCAGTTTACCGTCGCCCACTGTCACCAAGCTCGAGGAGGAGCTTAGGAATCAGACGCAAGGCTCACTAGTCTTGGTGGCGGGCGATCTGAACTGTACCTTCGAGCCTCTTGCGTCTGAAGACTTTCTTAACATTATGGAAGAGGATGGCAGGAGGGGTATTCCGTAGCTGTCAATTCCCTCTGTTAAAAGGTGGTCTTCCAGAGTAGTCCAACTTAATGCTTTGGCACTGGAATTTGATTTAAGAGCAGTAAATGGAAGGACAGTTTCGGACATGGTGGGGGCAGATACTTACAATAGAGTTGGCCATTTGTCGCGCATAGATTATATCCTCCTGGACTTCCAGTTATGGAAGAGTGTGGAGGATATGGTGGTTGTATGCACTGTTCTTAGCGACCATAACCCGCTTTCCCTGACCCTGCATCCTTTATGGATGAGTTCTCTACCGACTACGGCCCCCCCTCGAATATCTCTCGTCGCTAGAGGTGTGCCCTTCAAATTGTGGCAGACGCCTTAATTGGCCTAGAGTTCTGCTTGACGAGGGGAAGGTTCAGCTTATTGGCTCTATTTTGGCTTCCTACCAAAGCAAAGTAGAACTTGATGGTTTAAATCCGGCTATTATTTCAACTACATTTTGTGGCACAATTAAAGCATTAGGAGATTTATTCCTGTCTAAAGGTAATAATAACTCCAAGGGGAGACAGAAACGCAGAGACCAACCAGGCTGGTACTCCAAGAACTGTAGAGTAAATAAATCGTTACTCATCCAGGCAATTAAGGGCAAGCAGTCGTCTCTGATTAAAGTAGCAAGACACAATTATAACTTGGCCATCAAGATAGCAAAGAGGGACTGGGACGATAAGTTTTGGCATGACCTCAAGAAGGCCAGTGCGGGGAAGAATGCACGAGGTTTCTGGGATCTAGTAAGATCAAGGAATAGACCGAATAGTTCCCTGATTACCTGTAACATCACTGGTGACAGTTGGTTCGCCCACTTTTCTTCCCTGTACACAGTTGACTTCCTCGGCGAACAAGTTCAGCCCTCGGATAGCCTTGAGCTGTCCGAAGAGGAGGCCATCGGATTTACGGCAAAAGAGGTTGAGGCGATTATTTGCTCCCTGGTTCCGCGCAAAGCAGCAGGCCCCGATGGGGTTCCAGGAGACCTGTTGCGCTTAAACTACTCAGAGTGGGGGAGGATCTTGGCAGGTCTCCTTAATGCCATCATGAAGGGTGCGCCAATTCCGGAGTCATGGAGAGGGGCGGAGGTGGTCCCTATTTTTAAGAAGGGCTCGAGGGACGACCCCGCAAACTACCGCCCTATTAGCCTAATAGATTCCACGCAAAAGGTTATAGGGAAGGCAGTTTTAGGCAGTTCAGATTAGCTTTATTCGATTTTTAGTTAAAAACCATAAAAGCAACAACAATACATACATGCATAGATATCTCAACATTTCATTACAAAGTTTAAGATCAACTCTTAAAAAAGGATTAAATAAATGTAACGTATCAACTAATCAAATGTTCGTATATATTCAGGACTAATTACAAGCTGGACGGTTAATAGCACAGGGTACACGGGATCCCCTTCTCCAAGAATTAGAAGTCATGGTTATTGTCATTTGTCTTGGAATATGTTGGGAGCCGGGATAGAAATCATACAAGTCCCAAATGCAAATGGGGCCATCTCCTTCTTTGGGCTGGCAAAATCGTAGATAGGGGACAATGTTCCTATTCTTAAATTTGATTAAAATCAAGTCCCCCGAGATGTCTTTAGGCAACGTACCTAGCCACCCCACCCTCCTGACACTCAGGATTCCGCCGTCTAGGTCAGGTGGCAACGATCTGTTGTGTTGTAGCCAAAAAATGACTTTATTTAGCAGGTCCTGGTGTGTTTCAAGCTTGCCCCGGCTACGTGCAGGGACCCCAGAGAGGACAGTCACGTATGGGGCAGCTTCGGGAGGTAAGTTAATGCGATGCCTTCTTTCTAGAGCGACCATGGGAGCTCTATGAGATACGACTGCGGGGTTAAAAGTAATATTGGGGCCAGTAGGTGTGGGAGGAGAAGATTCAAGAGTTTGAGCTTTTCTGCATACAGAGGGCTTGGGCTTTTCGTGGTCGATGGGAGGCATAGGGCAAATAGGTAAAACAGTTTTTTCGGTTGGTATACAGTTCTTTTTAAGTGTTTTTTCGATGCTGGTCAGCCTGTCCCCCAAATCATTAATTTTTGTGACCAGTGGTGATATAGCAGATGTTAACAATTGCTCAAACTGGGCCAGTAAGGACGATAGGTGGGGTGATACAGGGTTGTATGTTCTGTTCACAGCCTTGTCTGGCATAATTGTAGTTGGGTTAGAGGGGGTTAAAGAAGGGCTGGTGCACGATATCTTAGCGTTAGATTGGATCTCGTTATCATTATCATGCTTCCTTTTACAGTTTAAACCCCGGGACAGTGTGTTAACTTGAGATTGGACTTTGATGGGAGAAAGAGGTACATCCCGTGGGGTGCCGTTTAGTTGGTCAGCGTCTCTACCCATTATAGGGGGGGTTGATACGTCCGGGACGTACTTAGTGCCACACAGGACATTCAGCTCCTCCCAGATGGACATGATTAATGGAAGAAGGAAGCCCGAAAAACGACAATAGGCAGTACAATGGGAGATGGATAATGAGTTAAAAGCGTCTCTTTACTTCCTCCTTGGAAAGAGTCAAGTGGGGTGGCCCTTCCCGTCCTTATCCGGCCTTTGAGGGCCGTAGAGGGCCCGCCCTTTGCCCGGGCTTCGCCCGGCATCCCGCGAAGTGAAGCAGAGCGCTGTTTGTAGGCGCCTCCTGGCGCTTGCGGTGCGTGGGAATGCAGCGCCGCCGCTGAGGCAGCCGGGAGTTGCAGTCCCGGGGCGGCGGCGCTGTCTCAGCAGTGGATGGACTCCTGGTGGTGGCGGCGGTAGAAGAGGACTCCCCTCGTCCCCCCTGCACAGGTAAGTATGGCTCCCCCCTGCTCCGCCAAGCAGAGCGCTGTTTGTAGGCGCCTCCTGGCGCTTGCGGTGCGTGGGAATGCAGCGCCGCCGCTGAGGCAGCCGGGAGTTGCAGTCCCGGGGCGGCGGCGCTGTCTCAGCAGTGGATGGACTCCTGGCGCTGGCGGCGGCAGAAGAGGACTCCCCTCGTCCCCCCTGCACAGGTAAGTATGGCTCCCCCCTGCTCCGCCAAGCAGAGCGCTGTTTGTAGGCGCCTCCTGGCGCTTGCGGTGCGTGGGAATGCAGCGCCGCCGCTGAGGCAGCCGGGAGTTGCAGTCCCGGGGCGGCGGCGCTGTCTCAGCAGTGGATGGACTCCAGGCGGTGGTGGCGGCAGAAGAGGACTCCCCTCGTCCCCCCTGCACAGGTAAGTATGGCAGAATCCTCCAGTGGGTCGAAGACAACAAAATCCTGTCCGACCTACAGGCAGGCTTCCGTCCTGGAACGGGAACAATTGAGCAAGCTTTCCGACTACATCTGTTATACTGGAAGACAGTTGTCCTGGGCGTAGGCAGTCTTTATTTGGCCTTTATAGACCTGAAGACTGCCTTCGATCTAGTGCTGAGGCAGAGTTTATGGGGGGTTCTCCAGGACCTGGGTATGCCTACATACATTTTGAGTATCCTAATCAAGCTTCACGAGGGAAACTTCGCCCAGGTGAGGTGGGGTAGCCAGGGCCAAAAAACATCTAGAATAGCTGTGAGTAGGGGCGTCCGCCAGGGTTGTGTGTTAGCCCCCACTCTATTTTCACTTTATGTCAATGGAGTGGTGGAGCATCTGCTAAGAACACCTGCAGATGCTCCCTCCCTGGCGGGTAAACGTATCCCGACCCTGCGATTCGCGGACGACACCCTCCTCATCTCGAAGTCCCCAGTGGGCTTGCAGAAGCTACTCGATAGTTTCTATGTGTTCTGTACACTCAGGGGACTGGTAATTAATACCAGTAAAACCAAATATCTAGTATTAAATCCGGCAAAAAAAATGGGAATTCCGCCAAACCTGAACGGTGTGCAGCTGGATAGGGTGGCAGAATTTGATTATTTGGGCATCAGACTCTCCGATCGAATACATTGGGGCCCTCATATTAATAAAATGGTCCTCTCTCTTAAAAGGGTAACAGGCACACTTCTCAAAGAACAGCGTAGTTCTACAACAAAACCTATTTCCCCCATTGTAGAGATCTACAACGCAAGAGCAATTAGTGGGTCCCTGTATGGGGCAGAACTATGGGGTGCCTGTAACATTGTCCAGCTTACCCAGGCAGAGAATACATTTTTTAGGTCATTGTTGTCCCTTCCCCAAAGTACACCTATGATTCCGGTACTGTATGATTTGGGGAATTGTTCAATAAAGGACCAGGCCCAGCTCCGCCCACTGTTACTTTGGTCACGCCTATGGCGAGTTTCGGAACTTGCTCATTATGCGGAAGGGCTGGCGGAAATTCTGTCTATGTCTGGCTGGACAAAAATGAGTTGGCTGCGTAATGTAAAATCCTTACTTGTTGAGCTTGGGCTGGGGGAGGCTTGGACAACTCGATCTGCCGTGTCAAAATCCCAATTGAAGCAGATTTACTGGAGCTGGGTGTATAACAAAAAATATTCAAATCCAAAAAATGGCAGGATTGTTTCTAACTATCTTCTTTTAAAGGATGTACCCTTGTTAGAGCCCTATTTTGATTTTATTACCAAACCGCGGGATCGCATGCTGTATTTTAAATTTAGGATTGGCACCCTTCCTCTTGGCGAGTTTACAGCACGCTGGAGCGTGTCCCCAAGTACCCATAGCTCTTGCCCATTCTGTCCGCTGATCTTGGAAACAGTGCCCCATATTTTATTTGAATGCACTGCATATAAACTTCCGAGATCTAGGTGGCTGAAACCAGTGTGTAGGAATATGGGCACTAGGTCTCACTCTATGGCTTTACGAATCCTCATGTCAGATACTCGGCTAATATACGTTTGTGCCATTTCCAAATTTCTTAGCTGGGTATGGGTTATTAGAGCAAGAAGGCTTAAAGATAAATGATAATAATGTTTAATCAGTTCTTAACTCTAATGTGTTATCAAACTTTTTATTACTGGATGGTATACTGTGTATGATCATTCCTTACTTGTTTTATCTTGTGGAATTTGTATCGTGACATTGTTTTTATTGTGATGCTTTTTAAGATAAAATGTTATCGAAATAAAGCCTTCTACAAACAAACGTTCTGAAATAGGTTTGTTTCTTTTACAGCTGCAGAGTAATCGCGCCGCGGCGTTCTGGACCATTTGGAGGCGCCTGGTGATTGCCTTGGTAGCACCCAGGTAGAGAATATTTCCGTAATCCAGCCGGGAGGTCACCAAGGCGTTGACCACCGACCTTTGGGTATCAGCAGGCAGCATCCACAAAAGCTTCCTCAGCCAGCGCAAGATGGCAAAACAAGTGGCCACCACTTTCATCACTTGTTTCTGCATTGTAAGCCCCTGATCTATGGTCACCCCCAGGTTGCGGACGTGCATAGATGCGGATGGAATGTGGCCCATTACAGTCGGCCAATGCTTGGAGCACCACAGATCATGCTTATTCCCAAGGATAAGAATCTCCGTTTTCCCCCATTTAACCTCTTCATATTCTGCAGGGGGGGTGGGTCCTCTTCATATTCCGCACGGGATGGGGCCTCTTCATATTCTGCAGGCGGTGGGGCCTCTTTAAATTCTACAGTTGATGGTGCCTCTTCATATTTTGCAGGGGGGTGGGTCCTCTTCATATTCTGCAGGGCGTGGGGCCTCTTCATATTCACCAGGTGGGTGGGTCCTCTTCATATTCTGCAGGGGGGAAAGACCGTCCGCCGCTTTTCCGCCCGGTCAACGAGTTGACCAGGCGGAAAAGGATTTAATATCGTGGCACCATCCATATTACTATGCTGGCGGGATATGCCTTTCCGTGGCAAGGCATGCTGTGTTAGACATTGGGGGGCCCGTTGCGGGCCCCCAGGGACTCTGGGGGTGGGGGGTGCACATGGGGGTATCTATGGTACCTCCCAGCAGTTCCATGCACAACATGGCAGACACCGCGCGGTGCCTGCCATGTTGTGCATGGAAGTGCACAACATGCCTTCCTGGCATTGTGGCGGGCGGTGCTGAGTGCACCACCCGCCACAATGACAGGAATGCAGGATGCGCCTGCCACTGTGGTGGGTGCATCCTAATTGCCCCCACGGGACTGCTGCCCTTATGGCGTGCTGTCCACCCGCCATCCTAATGACCCCCCTAGTGTTGACAGGTATGTGCTCAGAGGTTACCATGTTAAAACCAAGTCTCTCCTTCTAACGTAGAGCCCAAGTCCAATTGGACCCAAGTGTTGTGAATCAAGGGCTACAAACTCAAGAAGCATTGTTTTTCAAAGCTAGCCTTTTATTGTGACACAGTATCCCTGATAACATAAAAAGATCTGGGTACCTTAATCTCACTTTTACAATTATGAGTTTACAGTAGGCTTTCTTTTTTTTTTACTTCCAGTATTTTCCACGGGAGTGGGGGGGTCTACTCAAGTTGAACTGGGAAGGAACTATGGCAGTTTAATATTTTTCGGTCTGGCATCAGACCTTTTGACTTTACTAAACGTATATGTGTAATACTTATCAGGCTCTCCGCCCATGTTCATCCATTGATTTGTTTTGGTTTCCTTCACGTTTTTCTTCTGCCCGCTACAGTATGCGGTACAAAAGGGGGTGGTGATGGACGGAGCATCTGAATCAATCAAACACTCACACCCAGTCAAAAGATCTGGGTTTAATCCATCACCGTTCTTTAGCCCACTCTGCCACCCCAGTTCAGACATGGCTATATGCAAATCAGTCTGACCCTGTGCCTCATGGGAACAGTCCAGCCCAAACTGCCAAGCCATGTCTTCCCTGGACCGGAAACAAGCTTCCGAGGACCGGTTTCTGGCATTCCAGCCGTCTTCAGCCCGGCTTGCTTGAATCCAGTGGCAAAGTGAGCAAGGGACTCACGTCTGAGCATACCCTGCCACACGTATGGTGGCCAAAAGCGGTACAAAAGGGGGTGGTGATGGACGGAGCATCTGAATCAATCAAACACTCACACCCAGTCAAAAGATCTGGGTTTAATCCATCACCGTTCTTTAGCCCACTCTGCCACCCCAGTTCAGACATGGCTATATGCAAATCAGTCTGACCCTGTGCCTCATGGGAACAGTCCAGCCCGAACTGCCAAGCCATGTCTTCCCTGGACCGGAAACAAGCTTCCGAGGACCGGTTTCTGGCATTCGGCCGTCTTCAGTCCGGCTTGCTTGAATCCAGTGGCAAAGTGAGCAAGGGTCTCACGTCTGAGCATACCCTGCCAGTTCGGGCTGGACTGTTCCCATGAGGCACAGGGTCAGACTGATTTGCATATAGCCATGTCTGAACTGGGGTGGCAGAGTGGACTAAAGAACGGTGATGGAGTAAACCCAGATCTTTTGACTGGGTGTGAGTGTTTGATTGATTCAGATGCTCCGTCCATCACCACCCCCTTTTGTACCGCTACAGTATGCAGCATTGGTCCAGTGGGTCAGCCCACTTCAGCCAATAGCTTACTTCACTGTGAGTGACAGCAGTCTGCCCTTTCACAAGTAGCACATCTGCACACAAAGTATTTGCTTGTAATGCCGGGGACTGCTTTGGCAGTGTGTGCCTTTTCAGAATAAAAACATATTTGCCTTAGCCAACAGTTTTTAGATTGATCAGAAACTAGCAGCTTTCCCAACAATAAAGTTTTGCAAATATCAAGACAAAGCAAAACAAATATTGACAAAGCCAAAAGGCTGGCAGCCAACTCCAGACCGATTGGCATTACCAGTGCGTGTTATTCTTGTCTGCAGAGACATAGAGATCATTTTATTAAAGTGTGTGCCATATAAATAATTAAAAAATGAAATAAAGAAACAGAGTTTAAGCCTATCCATACACATAAATGTCCATACAATGAAACTAAATTAAATTGATTTACAGATTTGGTGGTTATCCTGAAAACATGGGATGGACCCAGTGTTTTTGAATCTGTGTTGGGCACCCCTGCTGTAACATGCCAAGACGGTTCTGGAACATTCGTCCCTTAAACATCCTTTGATGAATATCTTGACTGTGCTCTGCCCATAAATCAAATCTCGGGCTCTTTCGAAGAGCAGAATTGAATTATCCACTGCAGAGTCGCGGAAAAAGAAAATCTATTCTGAGAAATTGTATTTGAAAAGCCTTTTCTTTATCAAATGGACACAGAAACAGCTTAATCACCATGAAACGGTGGCAGCGAGCAAGACGTGCGAGTTAAGCTCTACACTCCCTGTGTTAAAACGGGCACCAACACCGTTATAACTTCGTACCGAAAACAAGAGCAAGTTCTACGCACGTGTAATCCTTATTTTCAGAATCATTCAAACGAGTTACCATAAAATATATGTATTTAAGTTATCGTTAATGGCAGAAACATTTTTCTAAATATTCACTAAATTGTACTTGTGGGACACATTTTATTGATGTATGTATTTCAGAACTCTGAAGATGACCAAGTAAATCGAGCCTTCACTTAACTTCACGCAAAATCCTCGAAGTAGGTCTTTGCATCCTGGGTAGCTTTGTGTATACATCGCGCTACATACATCTTCAGTGCTCAAGAGCCGCATTCGTTTAACACATGTTTTAACAAACCAACACACCTACCACGGAAGGGTGACCAGCTGAAGTGGGTTCGCAGGTCCATGTTTAGGAAAATCTGAATTCTGGGTTTTTTCTCCACAAGCTGAACTACCCTCTCCACCAGTGACAATGAAAACAAGTGTGAGAAGTTGGCCTGGTTTATGATGCTCACTAGTTCTAGTGATCACCTTGTACCATGCCAAGCAACCCTTATGATGATTGGTTGTAAGTCAACCTTATAGACAAGCTATCCTAGGGGAAGCATGGACTAAGCAGTCTTAGGCTAAACTCTGTAAAGGCATGTGAAGCAAGCTGTTTTACCATACACAATCCCCTTGAATACCAAATGAAAGGACACCACACAGATATATATTGAAAATATATATAGATTTATTTCTACAAATATCCCCTATACTCTTTATGAGCACAGAAGCAAATGCGTTAAAACAAAACACAGTTTAAATATACAAAAGTTGCACGAATTTGGATGAGCCCTAGGGGCCACCTAAACCATATACTAAAGTAGTGGTATAAGAACCACTATGGGGAAAGGAAAGAGGCCTAGGGCCTGGGGAATCGCTGGAGCTGTTCGGGACTAGCAGTGATGAAGTCGGGAAAGGTCCGCGGGACTCGGGTGCAGCGCTTAAAGCGCACGCATGCACCAATGCAATGTCAATGGTGCGTAAAAGTTACAAAGTTAGTGTTTTAGGAACCTTCCGATGTACCTACAAGGATAAAACTTTAGACACAGGCACTAGAGGTGTATACCAGTGTGGGAAAACCGGCGTTGCTGAGTTACCTCACCCACAGGAAGCGGGTGCACAGGTGCGAAGTAGTGTTGGGTTTCGTCACGCAGGTCGATGGTGCTTGGAGCTGAAGATGCTGCAGGCGGGTCGTCGAGGAGAGTTCCGGTGAATCCAAGGGTGGATCTGAAGAGGTGAAGACCTGAAAGCAGAGGGGACAATGTTCAAAGTCACTAGCCAGTGACTACTGTGGAACTAGGATGGAACCAGGCAATGTCGGGTGCAAACAGGTGATGAAGTGAAGATTGTCTCTGCAGACACGTGGACACGAAGAGGTCAAGGACGTCCAGGCGTTGGTCACAAGCTGTCCCACAAAGGCTCTAGCTGTTGGCAGTGTTGGCTTCTTGATCGGAGCAAACAGGCCTTGGCTAATGCAAGCCACGCAGAAATCGATGCAAGCTTCTCACTCGGACCAGCAAGGTCAGAGCGAGTGCTCCTTTTCAGGGGAGCAAGGTCCAGTCTGGAGCAACCAGACCAGCAGTGTAAGTCTTAGTTTTCGTCAGCAAGATGGCCGCTAGCCACGTGGCAGGTGGCCGGGATGACGCTTCGAGTGGCAAAGTGCAAAAGGGCCCCACGCAGATCATGGAGATGCTGGGGGGCTGATCTTCAGTGCAAATGCTGCTCGGTGTCGGGGCTTCTCAAACCCCAAAGCACAGCGTCGAGGGTGCCTCGGGTGCTGCGCAGTCAGCTCTTCGGGAGTCTTCCAAGATGTCCGGTCCCACGTCTCTCGGTGCCTCCACGGGTCTCTTCTTTTTCAGGGACTGTGGATCGGGCTCTGAGATGTCTGGGAGTCTGGGTCTTGTCAGGCTCTGGGCTCGGGCTCCGGCGGGAGGCGGCGGCAAAGCAGACATCGAGTTGCTAGTTATGTAAAATGTAAATGTAGTTGAGCTTATATAGCACACAGCTACCCGCAGTGGGTTTCCTGGCGCTTGCTTAGGGAACCCTTCCTGGTATTCCCCTGTGAGATAGCAGGGTATCCACAAGGTGAAAGTCAGGCATCCCGCTGCGAGGGGCCGTTGTGGAGATTAAGCAAGCTATTGCCCAGAGTCGCAGAGTGTGAACCCGTGAGTCGAGGAGGCACCGGGGCGAGAATTATCAAGTCCGTGGAATTTTTAGCCCAAGACCCGCCGAGGCGGGGAATTGAACCCTGGTCCAGGACCGATCTCAGCTTCTGGGTCTGCTGCCTCTAACCCCTGAGCCACACTTCTCCACACTCTAGTTGGTGCCTGTATTCACAGGGTGGTCACTCCTTGGCCACAAGGGAGATTCTCTTCAGTCTTCTGTGCAGCAGAATGTCGAAGTCCAGTTTTCTTCTTAGTTTCAAGTTGAGTTCAGGATGATCTGAAGTCTTGGGACACAGCTCCTACTCTTATTCCAAATCTAGGGGCCGGATTACCTGCTAGGTCCCTCCTCTGGGTGGGACCAGAAAGGGGGGTGGTTACACCCCCTTTCCTTTGTCCAGCTTCGCGCCAAGACTGGGGCTGGAGAGCCCCAGCACTGGTTTGAACTGGCATATGCACAGGGACACCTTGTGTGCCCCAGGCATGTCTGATTCTATTCAGCCCTGTCCTACCCAATACACAAAACCCTGTCTGGGGTGGTGCTAGCACCTCCCAAGGCAGGAAACCCTTTGTCCAAGCCGCCCTCGCTGGAAGGACTCCCAGCAACAGGAGGTCAGGCTTGTGTCTGTGGTGGCAGCATCCATTTTGTGATGCTGAGGCTCTGTTTAACTTTAACCGGGGTTCAGGTTGTGTAAATGTCGTATCCCTCTAGAAGGGTGGAATGCTACCCCCGTCGCCAGAACTGGCGAGGGGGTAGTATTCCAATTCGTATGACACCTTACTCAACATGTTTTGATAAAGCCAAACCAAAGACAGCATTTAACCGCGAGGTTCATAATGCACTTAAGAGTATATGGTATGGCAGTATCATGAAACAGCTAAAGGACTTGGTTCCGAAAGCTGCAGACAGGCTCAGCTCATGCCAGAGCACCATCTCACATATTTTCAAGCACTCTGCCTCCAGGATTGATGAGGCCTTCCATAGGAGTGGCTGATAGGAACATATGTGTCTATTTTGGCTTAGGTATAGGCATACTACACCTAAGTAAGGTGTGGTTACACCGACTTACCCCAGCTGAGTGATCAGCCAGTTGTGTCAAATATGGAGGCCAGGCCAGGGGTGGCACAATACGTGCTGCAGCCCCTGGTAGGCCTTGGAAGCACCTATGCCCTGGGTACCTGGGTACACTTTTATAGGGCCAATAAGGTGAACCAGTTCAAATTTCGTAATGCACCTAATGTGCATTGGTGGTAATTTAGTGAGAGAACAGCAGGCTGTGGGTCTGATTAGCAGGCCCACAGCCACATTAAGTCATAAACCAGTGAAGCAAAAAGCAACAATTTGGGGTGACCATAGGATAGCAGACCCTACTCTCCTACACAACCCCCCCCCCCAAAGGCAGGGACATTAGACTAACCTTGACCAGTTGTGTCTTCATGTTCTAAGTGGAAGTACCTGGAGAGACCATCTGCATTACCATGGTCAGTCCCTGGGCGGTGCTCCACTGTAAAGTCCATCCCCTGTAGGGAAATGGACCACCTGAGCAGTTTGGGGTTTTCACCCTTCATCTGATTAAGCCATAAGAGGGGCTTATGGTCGGTCTGAATCTTGAAGTGAGCGCCAAACAAGTATGGTCTCAACTTCTTCAGGGCCCACACCACAGCAAAGGCCTCCCTCTCAATGGCTGACCAGCGTTTCTCTCTGGGGGTCAGCCTTCTGCTAATAAAAGCAATGGGCTGGTCTTGGTCATCTACATTAAGTTGTGAAAGCACAGCTCCCACTCCCAACTCAGAAGCATCTGTTTGGACAATGAACTCTCTTGAGTAGTCAGGACTCTTCAGGATAGGTGCAGAGCACATGGCCTTCTTCAGGTCATCAAATGCCTTTTGACAGTTTACTGTCCACTGAACCTTTTTGGGCATCTTCTTGGATGTCAGATCATTAAGAGGAGTCACAATGGACCCATAGTTCTTAACAAACTTCCTGTAGTACCCAGTCAGGCCCAAGAAAGCTCTGACCTGAGTCTGGGTAGTTGGAGGGGACCAGTCCTTTATGGTCTGGATCTTACTCTCCAGTGGTTGAACTTGGCCTCCACCTACAAGGTGGCCCAAGTATACAACTTTACTCTGCCCTATCTGGCACTTGGTTGCCTTGATAGTGAGGCCCGCCTTTTGCAGAGCCTCTAGCACTTCCTTCAGGTGGACCAGGTGATCCTCCCAGGTGGAACTAAAGACAGCAATATCATCCAGATATGCTGCGCAAAAGTCATCCAACCCAGTAAGGACTTGATTCACCAACCTTTGGAAGGTGGCAGGTGCATTTTTCAAACCAAAGGGCATTACCACACATTGATAATGCCCACCTGGGGTAGAAAATGCTGTCTTGGCTTTAGACTCCTCAGCTAACCTGATTTGCCAGTAGCCAGCTGTCAAGTCAAATGTGCTCAAATACTTGGCAGAAGCAAATTTGTCTATGAGCTCATCTGCCCTTGGAATAGGGTGTGCATCTGTCCTGGTGACAGTATTGAGTCCTCTGTAATCCACACAGAACCTCATCTCTCTTTTTCCATCTTTGGTGTGAGGTTTGGGGACCAGAAGCACTGGGCTAGCCCAGGGGCTCTCTGAAGGCTCAATGACACCTAATTCTAGCATCTTTTGCACCTCAGTCTTGATACAATCTCTGACATGGTCAGGTTGCCTGTAAATCTTGTTTTTTACAGGGAGACTATCACCAGTGTCCACCACATGGGTACACCAGTTAGTCTGACTGGGTGTCAGGGAGAACATATGTCAATATGCCTGCAAAACTTGTCTACAGTCATTTTGCTGATGTTCAGTGAGGCTGCCATCTAAGGCCACACCATCAACTAAACCATCCTCAGGGTTCTGAGTCAGCAGGTCTGGGAGAGGGTCACTCTCTTCCTCCTGCCCCTCATCTGTAGCCATGAGCAAGCCCATGTCTGCCCTGTCAACATATGCTTTCAGCCTGTTAACATGGAGCACCCTGTGGGGGCTCCTGGGAGTTCCTAGGTCCACCAAGTAGGTAACCTCTCCCTTCTTTTCAATGATAGTATGGGGTCCAGGCCATTTGTCTTGGAGTGCTGCTGGGGCCACTGGCTCCAACACCCATACTTTCTGTCCAGGCTGGTACTCATTCAAGACAGCCTTTTGGTCATGCCAAGGTTTTTGTAATTCTTGGCTAGCCTCAAGGTTTTTGGATGCCTTCTCCATATACTCAGCCATCCTGGAGCGGAGACCAAGTACATAGTTCACTATGTCTTGCTTGGGCTTTTTGAGAGGTAACTCCCATCCTTCCCTCACCAAACACAGGGGTCCTCTTACAGGGTACCCAAACAACAATTCAAAGGGGCTGAAGCCAACCCCCTTTTGTGGGACCTCTCTGTAAGCAAACAGAAGGCAGGGCAGAAGGATGTCCCATCTTCGCCTGAGCTTTTCAGGTAATCCTTTGATCATGCCCTTTAGGGTCTTGTTGAACCTTTCAACAAGCCCATTGCATTGTGGATGATAGGGAGTGGTGAACTTGTAGTTGACACCACATTCCTTCCACATAGCTGTTAAGTATCCTGACATGAAGTTGGCACCTCTATCAGATACTACCTCCTTAGGAAACTCCACTCTGGAGAAAACTCCAAGTAAGGCCCTGGCCACAACAGGAGCTGTTGTGGTCCTAAGTGGAATTGCCTCTGGGTACCTGGTGGCATGGTCCACCACCACCAGTATAAATCTGTAGGGGGATCCATTGGTCCTACAATGTCAATCCCCACTCTTTCAAAGGGCACCCCCACCACCGGTAGTGGTATCAGGGGGGCCTTTGTGGTACCACCTGCTTTGCCACTGGCTTGGCAGGTTACACAGGAGCGACAAAACTCCTTGGTATCTTCTGACATGTGAGGCCAGTGAAAGTGAGAGACAAGCCTGTCCCAAGTCTTATTCTGGCCTAGGTGTCCTGCTAAGGGAATATCATGGGCCAATGTAAGAAGGAAGCCCCTAAATTGCAGAGGTATGATCAACCTCCTGGTTGTACCAGGTCTTGGGGTCTCTACCCTCTGAATAAAGGAGCCCATCATCCCAATATACTTTATGGGTACCTTGAGCATTCCCAGCAGCCTCAGCAGCAGCCTGCTGTCTGAGGGGTTCAAGGGAAGGACAGGATAACTGAGCCTTCCCCAAGTCTGCCCTAGAAGGTCCCCCTGTCCCCAGAAACTCAACCTGATCAGGTTCAAGTTCTTCAGGGACAGTTCCTTCAGGGGTCTCAAGATCATCTTCCTGTGAAGGCTGATCCTCACTTGTAGGCAGTTGGGAAGGCACAGCCTTTACCCTCCTGTTCTTCTTCTTGGAAGGTACTTGGTCCATTGTTCCAGGATCCAAGACCTGAGGTTCAGAGAGGCACTTTTTGGCCTGTGACCTGGTCACAGCAAGGACATGTGATGATATCCCTAACATCTCTGCATGAGTCCTGTACTCAACTTCTGACCATAGAAAGTTCTCCAGGTCATTGCCCAACAAACATTCTACCGGGAGATCAGCACTAACCACAACTCTTTTTAGGCCAGTTACCCCTCCCCAGGAAAAGTTAACAAGTGCCACACTATGTGTAGTAGTGACATTGTTGGAATTGGTCACCAGGTAATTATCACCTGGTAGGTATTGTCCAGGGTCCACAAAGCTAGGTGTCACCATGGTGACACTGGCACATGTGTCCCTGTATGCTTGAGCCACTTTGTCATTAATCAAAGGTGTCTGCCTGTACTTGCCCAGATTACTGGGACTGACAGTAGTGGACAAATCAATCTCCACATCACAAATCAGAGCAGCCTGTGTAGGGGTTCTGACTAGGCCAGAATCTCCCTCAGTTCCCAAGGTGATACCCACTACCCCCCTAGTCTGTGGACCAACACTGCTAACTGTACTATTGGGTGCAGGTGCCTTAGGGGCTGCAGTGTTGGGGGCTCCACCCTTTTTACACTCACTGATCCAGTGAGAGGTGTTTTTACAAGTACTACACCAGGGTTTTCTTTGACCTTCTTTCTTCTTCTTCTTGGAAGTTTGGGACCCACCCTCAGTATTAGTTTGGGGCCCTGTTGAAGACTTCTGGTCTTTAGCTTTCTGCTCCCCACCCTTCTGGTCTGTTTTCTTTTGGTCACTACCCTGGTTCTGGTTCTTTTGCTTAACTCTGGTTCTAACCCATTTGTCTGCCCTCTTTCCCAATTCTTGGAGAGAGGTTAGATCTGAGTCAACCAAATGTTGATGCAACTGCTAGTTCTGACAGTTATTTAAAATCTGTTCTCTCATCAGTAAATTGTACAATCCTTCATAGTCGGTAACCTTACTTCCCAGCAACCAGCCCTCCAGAGCCTTAGTGGCACATTCAACAAATTCAGACCAGCCCTGAGTCTGTGTCTTCTGGGTGTCTCTGAACATTAACCTGTACTGTTCAGTGGTTAAGCCTAACCCATCAATCAGAGCACTCTTCAGGAATCCCCATCACTAACTGTGAGGAGTCTGTCTCTGCCTCTACCTTCAAAGGAGAGCCACAACATTGCTGCCCACTGCTCCTGAGGGATCTGCTGTACTCTGCAGGCTCTCTCAAGTGCAGTCATCCATTTGTGGATGTCATCCCCAGTCTTGTAGGGGGGCACAATCTTACTCAGGTTTCTATTGTCATAGGACCTGTCTTTATCCTTAGGGATAGTGCTGCCACCAGTGGATCCTAATCCACTCTCTCTAGGCTGCCTTGCTCTAGCACGTTTCTCTTTGGCCAGGGCAACTTCTAATTCTTGCTTCTGGATCCTAAGGACAGCCTCTCTCATTTGGCCTCATGTTCCCTTCTCTGAGGGCTAGTCAACTCCCTTCTGGAGTGTCCATGAGAACCTCTAGAAGCATGGGAGGAATTGGATTCACCTGAGTGATTCCTCCTCCTCCTGGGCTCCTGGTTAAGTCCATTTGGGGGTCTGAATGGGTTGGACCCACTTTCAGTCCCAAATAAGCTTAAGTTAGCCTGGTTAAGCCTGCTGCCTAACACCTGACTATTTCTCTCATCATCAGACCCACTTTCCTCCTCCTCTTACTCTTCTTCCTCATCCTCAGGCTGAGTATCTCCAGTGACCTGGTTTTCCTCATCTATCTGGATGACAGGGACAGGGGTGTCAGTGTTATCATCTTCTGTGGGAGAGCCTCCATCTCCATTCCCTGAGGGGCCTGGTTTGGAGGTCTTTAGAGCTTCAGACTTTTCTAAAAGCTCTCTGAGGTGATCTGCTGTAGGGGTAGGACCCGTTTTGATTCCTCTTAAGGAACACAGCTGCCTCAATTTTTTAAAATTAAAGATAGCAAATTTGGATGGTGCCCTTGGAGGGTCACTCTCAACAGAGATAGGTCCAGTGGATCCCTCTGCTCCAGACATTGCTCTAGTGTGGGTGGATATGTTGCAATCTACCTACACTTGTGTTTACCTACCAAACCTATCTAGTAGTTGTAGTCAGAGTGTGCTACTCCCTATCCTCTACAACAACTAAGTTCAGTAGAACTCAAGTATACTAGTCTTGTTTTACTGTACCTATCAGGTACCTGTATGATCTTTCAAATGATACTCTCAAAGATTGTAAAGGTAAAACAACAGCAAGCTGAAATCCCAATCCGCTGCTCACCAATGTGAGAAGTTGGCCTGGTATATGATGCTCACTAGTTCTAGTGATCACCTTGTACCATGCCAAGCAACCCTTATGATGATTGGTTGTAAGTCAACCTTATAGACAAGCTATCCTAGGGGTAGCATGGACTAAGCAGTCTTAGGCTAAACTCTGTAAAGGCATGTGAAGCAAGCTGTTTTACCATACACAATCCCCTTGAATACCAAATGAAAGGACACCACACAGATATATATTGAAAATATATATAGATTTATTTCTACAAATATCCCCTATACTCTTTATGAGCACAGAAGCAAATGCGTTAAAACAAAACACAGTTTAAATATACAAAAGTTGCACGAATTTGGATGAGCCCTAGGGGCCACCTAAACCATATACTAAAGTAGTGGTATAAGAACCACTATGGGGAAAGGAAAGAGGCCTAGGGCCTGGGGAATCGCTGGAGCTGTTCGGGACTAGCAGTGATGAAGTCGGGAAAGGTCCGCGGGACTCGGGTGCAGCGCTTAAAGCGCACGCATGCACCAATGCAATGTCAATGGTGCGTAAAAGTTACAAAGTTAGTGTTTTAGGAACCTTCCGATGTACCTACAAGGATAAAACTTTAGACACAGGCACTAGAGGTGTATACCAGTGTGGTAACACCGGCGTTGCTGAGTTACCTCACCCACAGGAAGCGGGTGCACAGGTGCGAAGTAGTGTCAGGTTTCGTCACGCAGGTCGATGGTGCTTGGAGCTGAAGATGCTGCAGGCGGGTCGTCGAGGAGAGTTCCGCTGGATCCAAGGGTGGATCTGAAGAGGTGAAGACCTGAAAGCAGAGGGGACAATGTTCAAAGTCACTAGCCAGTGACTACCGTGGAACCAGGATGGAACCAGGCAATGTCGGGTGCAAACAGGTGATGAAGTGAAGATTAATGAATGAAAGAAGGGGGTTCCCCGGTGGGCTTTAAGGATGTAGGCAGGCCGTGAGGGGGAGAAAACTGAAAATAGAAAAAGGAACGTAACCCCGCCTAATGATATGATGGTCCTAACAATAGGATCCCAATGTATATGGTGTGATTAGCCTAGGAGTTTAGCAATGCACATAAGAAAAGTTGGTCAATCCAATTATACTCAACAGCAAGTTTTTAGCAAATATATATATATTTGTATTTTTTTATTTTTTTATATACTCTTCGAATTGATGTAAAAAAGATCGTACAAAAATAGATAACATTTTAAATCCACAAAGTATCAAACGACATATATTAATGCAAAAAGAGATAAAAATAAGAGAAATTCATCCTACTTTGGAGCCTACCCAGTAACAAGTCATACTTCAATCATACCCTCATGTTCTCAATTACCAAATTAATCTACCTAACATTCTATCATTCAACTTTCATTCTTCCATGCATTCCTATCGTCCTGGCGTATGCAACACAGAATTAGTAAGTTTGTTGCATAAATCAGAATGTTATTCCAGACAGATGACATTAATACGGCTCCTAATGAATATAAAGCAGTGTGCCGTATTTTCTGGAAACACAAGCCGACGCGCGTTTCGGTGACAGGCCAGAAGGGCCACACCTTCGTCAGGGCTGGGGGTGTTGACTGGGAGGGGAAGGAACAAAGATCTGGAAATAAAAAACAATGTCTTAATTTTTTCGTTCTATAAAGATACAATCATAACATGTTCAAGCATGTACTTTTTCCACTATTTGACACATTTTAACAAAAATAAACATGGATTATTGATAATAGTATAATAACTGTATGGTTGACTTTTTGTGGCTGTGCAATGCTCGACTACCTAGTGGCACTCCCTAAAACAGTCTCCCGGTTGGGTGAGATCTGTGAAAGGCATGAAGATAACCTTAACTAAGCGACCCATCGAGTACATTTCATCACAACTCTCATATATCACAATATTACATACATTCATTCTAGAGCATGTTTGACCAAGTGCAAAAATAATTTTTACAATTACTAGTAATGGTCAAAGACCAAGAAGTCAGAGGCTCACCCTTGGGGTGAAGTCATTTACTCTAAACAGTAGCGGAAGGATAGTTGGCATAATATCTGGATATTTTTTAATTCATTATTGGGGTTAGAAGATCACAGGGGATCTGCGCGGTATTTTCAAGTAAGGCTATACTGGTGCTTGACGATTTATCCTTTTATTTTTCGAAGCCATTATTTAAACCAGAAAAATACAAATTATTAAGTAAAATTTTACCTATTATAAAGTTCTAGTCTAGATTGTCTCTGCAGCCACGTGGACACGAAGAGGTCAAGGACGTCCAGGCATTGGTCACGAGCTGTCTCATAAAGGCTCTAGCTGTTGGCGGTGTCGGCTTCTTGATCAGAGCAAACAGGCCTTGGCTAATGCAAGCCACGCAGGAATCGATGCAAGCTTCTCACTCGGACCAGCAAGGTTAGAGCGGGTGCTCCTTTTCAGGGGAGCAAGGGCCAGTCTGGAGCAACCAGACCAGTGGTGTAAGTTGTAGTTTTCATCACCAAGATGGCCGCTAGCCACGTGGCAATTGGCCAGGATAGCGCGTTGAGTGGCAAAGTGCAAAAGGGCCCCACGCAGATCGTGGAGACGCTGGGGGGCTGATCTTCAGTGCAGATGCTGCTCGGTGTCAGGGCTTCTCAAATCCTAAAGCACAGCATCGAGGGTGCCTCGGGTGCTGCGCAGTCAGCTCTTCGGGGGTCTCCCAAGATGTCCGGTCCCACGTCTCTCGGTGCCTCCAGGGGTCTCTTCTTTTCAGGGACTGTGGATCGGGCTCTGAGATGTCTGGGAGTCTGGGTCTTGTCAGGCTCTGTGCTTGGGCTCCGGCGGGAGGCGGCGGCAAAGCAGACGTCGAGTTGCTGGTTGGTGCCTGTATTCACAGGGTGGTCACTCCTTGGCCACAAGGGAGATTCTCTTCAGTCTTCTGTGCAGCAGATTGTCGAAGTCCAGTTTTCTTCTTAGTTTCAAGTCGAGTTCAGGATGATCTGAAGTCTTGGGACACAGCTCCTACTCTTATTCCAAATCTAGGGGCCGGATTACCTGCTAGGTCCCTCCTCTGGGTGGGACCAGGAAGGGGGGTGGTTACACCCCCTTTCCTTTGTCCAGCTTCGCGCCAAGACTGGGGCTGGAGAGCCCCAGCATCGGTTTGAACTGGCATATGCACAGGGACACCTTGTGTGCCCCAGGCATGTCTGATTCTATTCAGCCCTGTCCTACCCAATACACAAAACCCTGTCTGGGGTGGTGCTAGCACCTCCCAAGGCAGGAAACCCTTTGTCCAAGCCGCCCTCGCTGGAAGGACTCCCAGCAGCAGGAGGTCAGACTTGTGTCTGTGGTGGCAGCATCCATTTTGTGATGCTGAGGCTCTGTTTAACTTTAACCGGGGTTCAGGTTATGTACATGTCATATCCCTCTAGAAGGGTGGACTGCTACCCCCGTCGCCAGAACTGGCGAGGGGGTAGTATTCCAATTCGTATGACACCTTACTCGACATGTTTTGATAAAGCCAAACCAAAGATAGCATTTAACCGCGAGGTTCATAATGCACTTAAGAGTATATGGTATGGCAGTATCATGAAACAGCTAAAGGACTTGGTTCCGAAAGCTGCAGACAGGCTCAGCTCATGCCAGAGCACCATCTCACATATTTCCAAGCACTCTGCCTCCAGGATTGATGAGGCTTTCCATAGGAGTGGCTGATAGGAACATATGTGTTCATTTTGGGTTAGGTATAGGCATACTACACCTAAGTAAGGGGTGGTTACACCGACTTACCCCAGCTGAGTGATCAGCCAGTTGTGTCAAATATGGAGGCCAGGCCAGGGGTGGCACAATACGTGCTGCAGCCCCTGGTAGGTCTTGGAAGCACCTATACCCTGGGTACCTGGGTACACTGTTACAGGGGCCAATAAGGTGAACCAGTTCCAATTTCGTAATGCACCTAATGTGCATTGGTATTAATTTAGAGAGAGAACAGCAGGCTGTGGGTATGATTAGCAGGCCCACAGCCACATTAAGTCATAAACCAGTGAAGCAAAAAGCAAAAATTTGGGGTGACCATAGGATAGCAGACCCTACTCTCCTACAACAAGCATTTGCAATGCAATAGGTCTCGCATTTACAAGAGTTTTGTGCTATTGGCATTGTAAATGGCAATGCCCTTTAGTTATCCGTTTAGATAATCTATATATATAAAAACGAATGTATGTCGGTCTGTCTGTCCGTCTGTCTGTTTGTCCTTTATGCATTACTACACCATTCATTCGATCGCCATGAAACTTTGGGAAGTTGTTGAGTAAACTCCTGCGAAGGTTTCTGGCATACATTTTTAAAATATCGCCCCCCCAGGGCCCTCATAATCTTTCGAATACTGATGTACGCACCAGACGGAAAAACAACAAATCGTGTATCCACAAGCACTCGAATAAATACATATAATTAAAATACCATTCATCCGATCGCCATGAAACTTTGGGAAGTTGTAGAGTACACTCCAGCGAAGGTTTATGGCATAACATTCTTTTTAAATATCGGCCCCCCAGGTCCCTCATAATCTTTCGAATACTGATAAACGCACAAGACGGAAAAACAAAAAATCGTGTATCCACAAGCACTCGAATAAATAAATAGAATTAAAACAGCATTTATCCGATTGCCAGGAAACTTTGGGAAGTTGTTGAGTAGTACACTCCCGCAAAGGTTTCTGGCATAACATTTTTTTAAATATCGGCCCCCCAGGACCCTCGTAATCTTTCGAATACTGATGTACGCACCAGACGGAAAAACAAAAAATTGTGTATCCACAAGCACTCGAATAAATAAATAGAATTAAAACGACACTTTGAAATGTTTTCCATATTAAAATGAATACGTTTCAATAAAAATGACTCAATGTAAATTGAAGGTTATCATAAAGAGTTTCCTTGGATTTCCTTTCTTCGGAGATCGCAGTAACGCGCGATGGGTAAGCTAGTTAGCACATAAATAAAAGGAATTGTCATTTACACTGCCAATAGCTTAAATTGAGTCCTATTGCATTTCAAATGTGTGCAATAAAGATATAAAAAAGTGTTACGAGAGAGGTGTACTGCCTGCAACAGCAGCCAGGCTAAAGCAATTTGAGAAAATAGTTTTAGGAGGCTGTAATTAAAGCCCACCGAGCAACAATACACACAAAACAGGGGTGTCGCTTTGGGGGTTACAAAATGAGACAAGGCATTAGTAAGGAGGGACTACAGAGCCTTTTGACCAAGAAAAACCCACAGTTTATGGTGGACAATGACACAAGCCAATGAAAAATATGGGCGGAGAGTGGGTGGAGCTTCAATTCCCTACCTCAATACAGCATGCCTCGCAGAGCAGCGCATGCGCTGCCCAGGCTTGACCTAACAATGTAATCCACAGTTTTAGCGACTTGTTGATAGAGCACGCCAGCAGTTCACATCCTATGCAGTGTTGGGACATTACAGTTGTTAATTTGTAAAAATTAAGTGCCAGGGCAATCGTCAGGAGGTAGCTTGCACCAGCCCATTTTTCCTGTTAGCACTGCCTAAAACAGAAGCAACTACTAACCGTGAAAGTTGAGAGAGGGTGTGGCATAATGGCCAGAACTGCCGACTTCGGGACTGGGTTACCAGGTTTGAGTCTCAGAGTCGGGTCAACATCCTGTGATTCTGGGCAAATCACTTAGTCTCCTTGTAAATATATGTGTCCTAACTGGTGCTCATAAAAAACGTCAGTGTTGACGATAAGTGCCGCTGCCAACCACCGGGTACCACTGGCACAAATTAAGCACTGTGGGACAGTATGGGTCTTTTGAGATCCTGGTGGGAAGACTTTAACTGCTCCTGACAACAAAACGCATTTAAGTAAATTACAAACCTACTTAACGTTGAAGGAAAATACTGCTGGGCATGTTATTGGCAGTAATGAAAATTCTTGCAGGTCAAGTCAAGTCAAGTCAGAGAATTTATATAGCGCACTACATACCCAGAGGGTCTCAAGGCGCTTAGAAAGGGGAGGAGGATTATTTGTCAAATATCCACGTTTTAAGTTGCTTTCTGAATGCTAGGTGGTTCTGGGTGAGGCGAAGGTGAGCGGGGAGTGAGTTCCATGTTTTAGCAGCCAGATATGAGAAGGATCTGCCACCCATGGTGGTCTTGTTGATGCGAGGTACAGTGGCGAGGGCTTGGCTGGAAGAACGTAGTTGGCGGGAGGGGGTGTAGAAGGACAGTCGTGAGTTGAGGCATTCTGGTCCGATGTCGTAGAGTGATTTGTGTGCGTGGGTTAGCAGTCGGAAGGTGATTCTCTTATTGACGGGTAGCCAGTGGAGGTCTTTCAGGTGACCAGAGATGTGTTCGTTGCGCGGGATGTCTAATATGATCCTGGCTGATGCGTTTTGGATTCGTTGGAGTTTCTTCTGGAGTTTAGCGGTAGTACCTGCGTAGAGGGTGTTTCCGTAGTCCAGTCGGCTCGTGACTAGAGCATGGGTGACTGTTTTCCTTGTTTCGGTGGGGATCCAGCGAAATGTTTTTCTGAGCATGCGAAGAATGTTGAAGCAGGATGAGGATACGGCGCTGACTTGTCTGTTCATTGAGAGTGAAGAGTCCAGGATGACGCCTAGGTTCCGTGCGTGGTCTGTCGGGATGGGTGCTTTTCCCAGGGCTTCCGGCCACCAAGAGTCGTCCCATGCAGAGGGGGATGTACCTAAGATGAGGACTTCTGTTTTGTCTGAGTTCAGTTTCAGACGGCTTTGTTTCATCCATTCGGCAACTTCTTTCATTCCTTCGTGTAGGTTAGTTTTGGCGGTGTTGGGGTCATTGGTGAGAGAAAGGATTAGTTGAGTGTCATCCGCGTAAGAGATGATGTTGAGGTTGTGTTGACGGGCGATGGCCGCGAGGGGGCTCATGTATACGTTGAAAAGGGTGGGGCTGAGTGAAGATCCTGGTGGTACGCCACAGATGACTTCAGTGGCCTCGGACTTGAATGGTGGGAGGCGGACTCTCTGTGTTCTTCCGGTGAGGAACGAGGTGATCCATTCAAGTGCTTTTCCTTGTATTCCGATGTTTTTGAGGCGTTGTAAGAGGGTGCTGTGGCAGACCGTGTCGAAGGCTGCAGAGAGGTCAAGGAGGATGAGGGCGACTGTGTCTCCATTGTCCAGTAGAGTTCGAATGTCGTCTGTTGCTGCGATGAGGGCGGTCTCAGTGCTGTGTTTTGCTCGGAAGCCAGATTGTGAGGAGTCGAGGGATTTGTTGGCTTCGAGGAAAGCGGCGAGCTGGTTGTTGACAGCTTTCTCGATGACTTTGGCCGGGAATGGAAGGAGCGAAATGGGGCGGTAATTTTTGAGTTCGGTGGGGTCCGCTGTGGGTTTTTTCAGAAGGGCGGTGAGTTCAGCGTGTTTCCAGCTTTCCGGGAAGGTGGCGGAGTTGAAGGAGCAGTTGATGACGTCTCGGAGGTGCGGTGCTATGATGGAGTCTGCTTTGTTGAAGATGTGGTGAGGACATGGGTCTGTGGGGGATCCTGAGTGGATGGAGTTCATCAGGCGGATGGTGTCCTCAGTGGAGATTGGGTTCCAGTCGTTAAGGGTGTTCACGAGGGGAGAATGTTCAGCGAATGATTGGGTGGGTTGGTCTCCGGGTTGGTTGTCGAAGCTGTTGTGGATGTCTGCAATCTTGTTGTGGAAGAATGAGGCTAGGGAGTCGCAGAGGGCTTGAGAGGGGGTGATGTCGTTGGAGTTGGCCGAGGGGTTGGAAAATTCCTTGACGATGTTGAAGAGTTCCTTGCTGTTGTGGGCGTTGTTGTCAAGTCGATCCTTGAATGCTGTTTTCTTGGCCTTTCGGATTAGTTGGTGGTGAGTGCGGGAGGCGTTTTTGAAGGCGTCCTTGGTGCTAGTGGTTGGGTCTTTTTTCCAGGCCTTTTCAGAGGAGCGGCAGAGTTTCTTGGACTTCTTA
Source organism: Lissotriton helveticus (assembly GCF_964261635.1). Lineage (NCBI taxonomy): Eukaryota > Metazoa > Chordata > Amphibia > Caudata > Salamandridae > Lissotriton > Lissotriton helveticus. Next base: position 1,308,892,747 of record NC_136061.1, read on the forward strand.
AGATCATCGTTGAACCATGAGGCCTTCTTGCTGCCAGGTTTGCTTTGACGTTTTTTCAGTGGTGCTAAGGTGTCGGCGGTGTTGGATAGCCATAGGGTGAGGTTGGCGGCGGCTTGGTTTGGGTTAGAAGAGTGGGCTGGGGTGTTTAGAAGGAGCGATGCGGAGATCTGGTCGGTGGTGATTTTGTTCCAGTTTCTTTGCAGAGTTGGTTGGAGGTGGTTGGTGGGTTTTGGCTTGTTGTAGGTGAAGTGAACGCAGCTGTGGTCAGTCCAGAGGAGGTCCGTAGTGTGGCTGAAGGAGACATGATTGCTGGAGGTGAAGATGGGGTCGAGTGTGTGACCTGCGATGTGGGTGGGGGAAGGACCAGTTGTTTAAGTCCGAGGTTGGCGAGGTTGTCCAAGAGTGTGGTGGTGTTGCGGTCGTTGATCTTTTCAAGGTGAAAGTTGAGGTCTCCCAGAAGGATGTAGTCTTTGGAGGGGAGCGCGTGTGGGGTGATGAAGTCCGTGATGTCTTCACTGAATTTAGCGCGGGGTCCTGGTGGTCTGTAGAGGAGGGTGCCTCTGAGTGTGGTCTTGGGGTCGATGTGTATTTGGAAGTGAAGGTGTTCGGAGTTGGCGAGGTTGGCGTCAGAGCTGGTTGAGCTGCGGATTGATTTCTTATGGACGATAGCGATTCCTCCTCCTGTGTGGCCGGTACGGTCCTTGCGTGTGATCTTATAGTCTTCAGGGATGGCAATGGTGATGTCTGGGGCGGAGGAAGCGTTCATCCATGTTTCTGTTAGGAATGCGACGTCTGGAGAGATGGTGTCTAGTAGATTCCATAGGTCAATGGTGTGCCTGTGGACCGATCGGGTGTTGAGAAGGATGCATTGTAGGTGATTGGGGTCGTGGATCTGTGGTGTGGTCGTAGCGGAGGTGTTGTCGGTGCCGATGAATTTGCAGGAGTAGCAAGAGAAAGGTCCATGAGTGTGTCCAGGAGCGGCTTGGACGCAGTTGGGGGCGCGACCGGGGTTAAGGGCTAGGAGGGTGGCGGCATCGTAGGTAATGCGGGAGGGCTGGGCAACGCGAGGGGCAGGGGGTCTGGCGCTGGGCGCGGTCCAGGCGCGGACGGGCGTAGACGGGCTTACCTTTGGCGCACCTTCGGCGCGGGTTGGGCGCGGTCGCTGCGCGTGAACGCTGCGCGCGGGAGCTACTGTCATATATGGAGAGTGGAGGGGGAGGGGCGAGGGCGTCTCAGCTGGGAGGCAAAGCAGCGCTACGATACCAACTGGCAGCAGGAGGCGCTGGGAGCGACCACTCAGCTCGAAGAGAGGAGCGAGTCACGGCGCTCTCAGGTAGAGGAGCGCTGTATCTGGTCAGTGGGAGGGCGTCTCAGCTGGGAGGCGGGGCGGGCACACGAGGACGACAACAACAATCAAAATGGAGGCGGAGGGGGGAGCACAGCGGAGCGCTACAGACAGACGCGCGTCCAAAGTGAAAACAGCAGTGATAAATAACTAAAGTGCTAATTAAGCGAAGCGGCAGTCAGGCAGATAGCAGGAAATAATAATTGGCAATTTCTGAGGCAAAGCAGCGCTACGATACCAACTGGCAGCAGGAGGCGCTGGGAGCGACCACTCAGCTCGAAGAGAGGAGCGAGTCACGGCGCTCTCAGGTAGAGGAGCGCTGTATCTGGTCAGTGGGAGGGCGTCTCAGCTGGGAGGCGGGGCGGGCACACGAGGACGACAACAACAATCAAAATGGAGGCGGAGGGGGGAGCACAGCGGAGCGCTACAGACAGACGCGCGTCCAAAGTGAAAACAGCAGTGATAAATAACTAAAGTGCTAATTAAGCGAAGCGGCAGTCAGGCAGATAGCAGGAAATAATAATTGGCAATTTCTGAGGCAAAGCAGCGCTACGATACCAACTGGCAGCAGGAGGCGCTGGGAGCGACCACTCAGCTCGAAGAGAGGAGCGAGTCACGGCGCTCTCAGGTAGAGGAGCGCTGTATCTGGTCAGTGGGAGGGCGTCTCAGCTGGGAGGCGGGGCGGGCACACGAGGACGACAACAACAATCAAAATGGAGGCGGAGGGGGGAGCACAGCGGAGCGCTACAGACAGACGCGCGTCCAAAGTGAAAACAGCAGTGATAAATAACTAAAGTGCTAATTAAGCGAAGCGGCAGTCAGGCAGATAGCAGGAAATAATAATTGGCAATTTCTGAGGCAAAGCAGCGCTACGATACCAACTGGCAGCAGGAGGCGCTGGGAGCGACCACTCAGCTCGAAGAGAGGAGCGAGAACTAAGGGCCAGATGTAGGTGAGGGACATTTACCGACTCATAAATACCGAATTTTTCCGATTCGGTATTTATGAATCGGTAAATATGAAGGAGGGAGATGTAGGGAAATTTTAAATTTGAATTACCGAATCGGTAACATTCGGTATTTACCGATTCTGTAAATACCGAATCGGTATTTCCTATTGATTCCTATGGGCTGTGAAATACCGAATATTGCAAGGGTGCAGGGGGTGTCACTTTGACACCCTCTAGCACCCGAAGTAAAGGCATGTGTGACATGTGGCACACATACATGCCCTAAGGGCATGTCTGTGTGTCACATTGCACAGTGTGCATGCACAAATGTGCATGCACACCTGGATTCGGTATTTTACCACACAATAGGATTGTGCGGTAAAATACCGACTCTTAAGGGCCTGTGACACTCTCAGGAGTGTCACCTACATTTGGATCTAGCGAATCGGTAAAATTACCGATTCGGTATTTTACAGAATCGTTAAATTTACCGAATCGGTAAGTTTACCGATTCTGTAAAATATTGGCCCCTACATCTAAAAACCCAAATACCGGTCGGTAACGGCCGAATTCGGCCGTTACCGACCGGTATTTGCTCTCCTACATCTGACCCTAAGCTGGGAGGCCGGAGATAGGCTTCCGCAAGCGTCCGCCGATTAGTTCCAGTTGGTAACATATTTAGGAGAATATTTTAGCCAAAGTAGCTCAGTGCAATGCCTGTCCTCGTGCATGTGATAACCTAAGCATGGTCAGAACACAATTTCGCAATAGCGAGAGGCTAATGCTGAGCAAAATACGGTGCTTTTTTTTTAAAGACAGGAAGTATTCAAGAGGAAAGATCCAGGGATTGTTTTTATGAGTCACTAATGCACCCTCGCTTTTAAAACTGAAGATTGGAAGAATCTGAACACTGCCACAGAAATGCTTCCTGCTTCTAAATCCAGAAAGGACTCATGTAAACTTTTTGGGACAGCAATTTTTTAAGAAGGTAGTAGTGAAAGTCTTTCAATGCCACCACACGAGGCCATAAGAAGGCACCAGATTACTACAAAAAGCCTAAAATGGAAGTGTTATTAGGGGACGGAGAGCAGCCAAATAGCAAAATTACATTTTGACTAGGACCTAAAAAAATGTTTCACAATTGTTGATTGTTCCTCAATAAAGCCACATGTGTGACGCCTCTTAGCTGTAACTGGAGAATTATGCCATCGAATACATGCTTTGCTTTGCCCTTCCTTTCAAATGATTCATTTGTTGCAAGGGAAATTGATGTCAATTTACAGTGGTCTACACAATGATTGTAAGTTCCGGAAGCTCCCCCTAAAAGCCAAGTTGCAGACTTTGTGGCTTCGCATTTTTTTCGTAGTTTAGGTGAAGTTTGCAAGAAAATGTTTTCGTAACCCGAGTATTCAGTTCAGTGTGTGCAATTTCGCCGGGAAACGGCCACTACAACGCGGCCGTTTCCACGCACACCATAACCACGCATGCATTACAACGCATGCGTGGTTACAACGAGAAACCTTTACCACGCATACCTTTACTACGAAAAACGTAGTAAAGGCATGTGTGCTAAAGTAAAAAAATAAATAAAGGGGGAGGCTTGGGGGGTCTCCCCCCAACAAAAGAAAAGCGTGGTTTTAAAAAGAAAAGGACGAACCTGTTTTAGAAAAAAAAAGTGAAGGAGATCGGCGTCTTAAGAGGTAATGGAAAAACACTTTCGCTTCCTCTTAATGACGTACAACGTCACGACGGAAAAACAAGGAGAGGAGAGGTAAGTAGGCATGGATGGGTGTTCTAGCAGAGAGTTAAATAAATAAAAAAGTACATTTTTAGGGTGAAAGTCCGTTAACATGAAAATACCATTTACATGCATATTTTAAAAACGAAAATCGTTGTAAAAGTATGGTGTAAAAGGTATTTTCGTGGTAAAGGATGTGCGTGGTGACTGCATTCCGTTGTAACGCATGCGTGGTAAAGGCATGCGTTACAACGGAATTCGTTGTAAAATCATACAACCGCGTAGGTATGTGTTACGCCCCGGCTGTCAGACAAGAGGAAAACCCACCAATATGTGTTGATAAGTGTAAACATTCAGGGAGCAATAATGGATGAAATACCTACGCAGACCCTACGGCGCCCAGGGCCCCCAGGCCTTCAGGATAGGGCCCATTCACCTCAAGTCCAATGAATATCTGTGAGATATAGGAGACTCTGGGGCCCCTCGTCACATTCTGCATGGGGGATCTTACTTTGTGTTTCACCACTATCTGACAAGTGGCTAAAGAATTTGAGGCTACAATTGGAAACTCGTTATACAGGCAATGCTGTAAACAGGGGTTGTGAGTAAAAGAGGGGCGAAACAGGAGCTGGGAGATAGGAATACAAAGGACCTACTACTCATTTCACCCTTGCAAAGTCCATACATTAGAGACTGTTCGTTAGAGTAATGAAACCAGCTAATACCAAGTGTAAAGAAACATCCACATAAGGGGCAGGCACTACATATATTCTAGATATTTTCAGTATTAGTATCACTGGAGTTTGTTGTATGGCAGCTTTGAGTTGAACATTCAGTACTGCGGTCTCTCATCTACTCTGGGCCTGCAGTTTAACGTATAGATTAGGGACAGTACAGGACTATGTACCTGACTTGGCAGGGCTCATCGATACTTGAGTAGGGAAGTCGTCATCACTGAAACAGAGAAGAGACATGACTTACAGAGTGAAGACCTGGTTCACACAAGCCCCCCCAAAAATGTTGGAAATGTAATGCTACAAGTTTATATTGGAGTAAATATCCAGCTTTTCAGTAAGGCTTCGATAGTTTTGTGACTCATACGATGGGAAGTACTTTCTGCAGAAAGAACTGTAACAACCCTACATTTGCAAGTGGAAATGTGCCGCAAAAGAACATATGCCAAATTTTTTATCTGTAGGGAAAACATTTGTACCAGTGACAAGACCCCCATCCACAACACTCTCATTTATTTTTATGCTGTTATCTCTGCATTTCATCTTGAAAATGTATTTTCGTGGTGAGTTAACTCTTGACACTGCCTTCGAGGACATCTCAGGTGACTTGCTGGTTACGGGTTCAAGTTCCTTGCAAGGACAACTCAGCCCTCCATCTGCAGGTGTTCAAAGTTGCGAAGATGCTTTGCAAAATCACACAGTTAGGTTTGGCTTAACAGCACAATTTCTGAAAGATATCCATCTATCTATCTATCTGTCTGTCTATCTAGCTACCTATCTGTCTACCTATCTATATATCTAGCTAGCTAGCTATCTGCCCTTCATTTTGGTTTTACCTGGAGGAGTATTGCTATCTCACCTCACGCTATTGGCTATTTGATGTATCTCTTCATTTTCCAGGTAGCGCATGAGAAACTTTGTGCTTGGCAAAACTGGTGAAGGTTTCAGTTGCTGCTGGGGGTGGTTGCCCTCCTCACCAATGCTCACCTTTTATGCTTGCTGGTGAGTGGCTGTACAAAAGGGGGTGGTGATGGACGGAGCATCTGAATGAATCAAACACTCACACCCAGTCAAAATATCTGGGTTTAATCCATCACCGTTCTTTAGCCCACTCTGCCACCCCAGTTCAGACATGGCTAAATGCAAATCAGTCTGACCCTGTGCCTCATGGGAACATGCACAAGGCCACCAAACCCCAGAGGCCGCCACGCCAATATATATCCTTAGATACATATTTGCGTGGCGGCCCCTGGCAGGGATTTGGCGGCCTCGGGCCACCTACCTACACTCCCTGCTCTGGGCCTCCGTGAGCCTAGAGCCGGCCCTGGCAAAGGACTCACGTCTGAGCATACCCTGCCACACTTATGGCAGCCAAAAGCCATGTCTTCCCTGGACCGGAAACAAGCTTCCGAGGACTGGTTTCTGGCATTCCAGCCGTCTTCAGCCCGGCTTGCTTGAATCCAGTGGCAAAGTGAGCAAGGGACTCACGTCTGAGCATACCCTGCCACACTTATGGCAGCCAAAAGCGGTACAAAAGGGGGTGGTGATGGACGGAGCATCTGAATGAATCAAACACTCACACCCAGTCAAAAGATCTGGTTTTAATCCATCACCGTTCTTTAGCCCACTCTGCCACCCCAGTTCAGACATGGCTATATGCAAATCAGTCTGACCTTGTGCCTCGTGGGAACAGTCCAGCCCGAACTGCCAAGCCATGTCTTCCCTGGACCGGAAACAAGCTTCCGAGGACCGGTTTCTGGCATTCCAGCCGTCTTCAGCCCGGCTTGCTTGAATCCAGTGGCAAAGTGAGCAAGGGACTCACGTCTGAGCATACCCTGCCACACTTATGGCAGCCAAAAGCGGTACAAAAAGAGGGTGGTGATGGACGGAGCATCTGAATGAATCAAACACTCACATCCAGTCAAAAGATCTGGGTTTAATCCATCACCGTTCTTTAGCCCACTGTGCCACCCCAGTTCAGACATGGCTATATGCAAATCAGTCTGACCCTGTGCCCCATGGGACAGTCCAGCTCGAACTGCCAAGCCATGTCTTCCCTGGACCGGAAACAAGCTTCCGAGGACCGGTTTCTGGCATTCCAGCCGTCTTCAGCCCGGCTTGCTTGAATCCAGTGGCAAAGTGAGCAAGGGACTCACGTCTGAGCATACCCTGCCACACTTATGGCAGCCAAAAGCGGTACAAAAGGGGGTGGTGATGGACGGAGCATATGAATGAATCAAACACTCACACCCAGTCAAAAGATCTGTGTTTAATTCATCACCGTTCTTTAGCCCACTCTGCCACCCCAGTTCAGACATGGCTATATGCAAATCAGTCTGACCCTGTGCCTCATGGGAACAGTCCAGCCCGAACTGCCAAGCCATGTCTTCCCTGGACCGGAAACGAGCTTCCGAGGACCGGTTTCTGGCATTCCAGCCGTCTTCAGCCCGGCTTGCTCGAATCCAGTGGCAAAGTGAGCAAGGGCAGGGCCGGCCTAAGGCATGTGCAAGCTGTGCACCTGCACAGGGCCGCCAAACCCCAGAGGCCGCCACGCCAATATATATCCTTAGATACATATTTGCGTGGCGGCCCCTGGCAGGGATTTGGCGGCCTCGGGCCACCTACCTACACTCCCTGCTCTGGGCCTCCGTGAGCCTAGAGCCGGCCCTGGCAAGGGACTCACGTCTGAGCATACCCTGCCACACTTATGGCAGCCAAAAGCGGTACAAAAGGGGTGGTGATGGACGGAGCATCTGAATGAATCAAACACTCACACCCAGTCAAAAGAGCTGGGTTAAATCCATCACCGTTCTTTAGCCCACTCTGCCACCCCAGTTCAGACATGGCTATATGCAAATCAGTCTGACCCTGTGCCTCATGGGAACAGTCGAGCCCGAACAGCCAAGCCATGTCTTCCCTGGACCGGAAACAAGCTTCCGAGGACTGGTTTCTGGCATTCCAGCCACCTTCAGCCCGGCTTGCTTGAATCCAGTGGCAAAGTGAGCAAGGGACTCACGTCTGAGCATACCCTGCCACACTTATGGCAGCTAAAAGTGGTACAAAAGGGGGTGGTGATGGACGGAGCATCTGAATGAATCAAACACTCACACCCAGTCAAAAGATCTGGGTTTAATCCATCACCGTTCTTTAGCCCACTCTGCCACCCCAGTTCAGACATGGCTATATGCAAATCAGTCTGACCCTGTGCCTCATGGGAACAGTCCAGCCCAAACTGCCAAGCCATGTCTTCCCTGGAAGGCTGATGAAGGCTGATAGCCAGAAACCGGTCCTTGGATGCTTGATTCCGGTCCAGGAAAGACATGGCTTGGCAGTTCGGGCTGGACTGTTCCCATGATTGTTTGAACTATTATCCCGTTCCCTCGCACTTACCCCTCGTTGCTGGGTACAGGACTGTGCCCCACTATAAATGTTTGTTTCATTCATCCTTCGCTTTATTCTCAAAACATTGTATGAATAAAACTCCTTATCCGGCTGGACATTGGATTTATATAGTAACCTATCATGGTCTATACTCAATTCTTTTTGAAAACTTGCTGTCTGCTTGGGACCATTGTTTTCTGAATTATAATTGACACCCGTGGTCCTCAGCCAATTTTCGGGTTCCCTTGTTTATATAAAAATTACGTTAGCGCAATCGCTGGATTGCAAGGGTTTCTTACCCTTCCCAACCACCTTTCGGGCTGGTCCTTCCTAGTACCCACTCCCTGTCGTTTTTTCTACACCAACCTTATTTTTTCACTTCAGCATGTCAGCGCATGCACCTCTTTATTCAGACGATTATATCAAGAAAATATGCTCAGGCCCCTCTCTCCTCTCAGACACTCCCGACGCCCTGACCCTCACTAATTCTTCCCTCCCTGAACAACTTGAAAAACTCAGGAAAAAACAAGTCTGCTTACAATTAATTATATTAATGCTTACTGACTACCTAAAAGCCGAAGTGATCCCCGCCGGCCTACAAGTCAGGAACATCCCCGGTATCTTTACCGATAATCCTAAATATATTTCAAACTTTAGTTACATCGGCACTACCTGCTCCCGGCACAGGCTAGTGTTGGGAATAGATATTGCAACTGAAACCCTAAAGTCATTAGAGGTAGAGATTCTAGATATTGAAAAGCAACTCCAGGACGCAAGTAGCACAGTAGACAGCAGAAAACTACTGGAACAAGTCGAAAAAACAATCGCTGACTTACATAGAGTAGAGCAGAATAAGAAGGCAAACAAAATCAAAAAAGACATTAAACTATACAACGTAGAAAATACCTACCCCTATCTCCAAAAAGATTTCTACAACAATAGATCCTATTCAAATCCTCAGAATAGCAGGCCTTGGGGCAGGTTCAACAGGCGCCAAAACCTGGTTGGTTTTTCGGACACCTCTGCTTCAGACGGCTCAGATCCAGAAGAAGGATCAAGCACAATAAGACATGGTGGTGCTCACCCCAACAATTTTTTAGGCAGAGGCCACCCCGACACACCACAGCGAGGGCGAGTGAAGAAAGCGCAACGGTGGTACAATCCACCGGGGGAATGCAAAACGTGCAACAACTTCTACCAATGGTAGAGCCCCTTAATGATACCATGACACTGACAGATGTCATCCCCATTTTTAACTTATCAAAACTTACACTGGCAGAGCATGAACTCTCATTGCTAAAGAAAGGGCTCTCGTTCGTACCTACCATCCATCCTAACTTTATGGAGTTACAAACGGAACTTCTTAGATTTTTTAGACGGATTCGTCTTAAAGCCTTTTTTCAACTCCACCCCTCCCCCACCAATACCGCCAACACTCCCTTCCGTCCCCCATCCATATTCTCATCCACTGCTAGCATGCTACCGGCTGAGATTCTAACATTTGAGAAGTTGGTGCTCAAAGATTTGTCCAATTAGGAGAGCAAGAAAAGGTTTATCCTTTATAATATCTCTCTCCAGGAGAAAGAAGCGATCAGTACGCTTAAAACCAATGACTCCCTGGTGGTAAAGAGTGCCGACAAAGTCAGTGGAATAGTGCTTCAGGAAATAGACACCTACAAAGCAGAAATTTTACACCAACTAGGCAATACTGAACATTATCAAAGATTGCCTGGCAACCCCACCAAAGAAATTCAGGCCCTCATTTTCAAACTGACCTCTGAACCTGTCAATGAGGTTTTTCTCACTAAAAAGGAATTACATTTCCTAAATGTGAAATCACCACGCACACCGGTCATCTATACCCTCCCAAAAGTCCATAAGAACACTTCCAATCCCCCTTGACGGCCAAACGTCTCAGCATGTGGCTCAATCCTGAAGCCTCTAGGTTCCTACGTGGATTTTTTCATTAAAGAATTTGTGCCTGTCACAGCCTGCTATGTGAGAGATAGCATGGCTATGATAAATATCATTGAACACCATCCATTCAACCCCACATCAGATACATTATGCACCATGGACGTTGAGTCCCTGTATACCAATATTCCCCAGACAGCAGCTCTATTGGTAATACAGAAACTCCCACCCACGCCCGCACATGGTCCCCACACTGTTCATTCTCCAACTCCTAGAACTCTGCCTTACAAGGAATTTCTTCACCTTTGATAACCTATATTACCAACAAATCAAAGGGACCTCTATGGGTGCCATTTTTGCCCCAAACCTAGCGATCCTGTTTATGGACCAATTGGAGACAGGCTCCATTCTCACCCACACAAATCCATTCTTCCCAGGCATTTGCCTCTGGCGAAGATATATCAATGACATTTTCATCATCTGGAGACAAGACACAGATGTGCTACAACAGTTCCTCCACTGTCTAAACAATAATTGTTCGGGTTTATCATTCACCATCACCTCTGATAAATCTGCCATTGCTTTTCTTGACCTGACAATCTTTCATTCTGAAGGTGAATTGCTTACACGTCTCTACAGGACACCTACTGAGCGTAACACGCTCTTGAGCTATGCAAGCAACCACCCTAGTGCCCTAAGGGATTCACTCCCCTATTCCCAATTCTTGAGAATCAGGCACAATTGTTCCTCCAAAGAGGATTACTTCAGAGAGGCATCCAATCTCTCCTCCAAACTAAGAGATCGTGGCTACCCCAAAAGAATAGTCAGAAACGCATCTAAACGGGAATGGTATTGCCCACATGATGTCTTGCTGACCCCCAAACCTAAAAGTGAACTTGAAAGAATAGCTTGCGTCACTACTTACTCTGTAGTGTCAAACAAAATACGCAAGATGAAAATACAGCACTGGCCAATCATCAATGCAGGTATCCTCAACATTGAGAGACCATTATTTGCTTTCCGTAAGAGCAGGAATCTGAAAGACCATTTAGTCAGAGCAGCTCTACCAACCCCTGTCCCACACACAACACTTGACTCTGTCTGGGGTCTAACCCCCATCTGTGGGCACTCCAAATGCGGTGGGTGTAACATATGTGAATTCACGATTGAGGGTAAAAGCTTCACTTTTAATAACATTACAGTGAAATGTCGTGCTTTCTCAAATTGTAATACCTGCAATGTGATCTATTTAATACACTGTCCGTGCATGAAACTGTATATTGGCCAGACAACTCAGAAAGAAAAAACGAGAATTGGGCAACACAGAAGCCAAATCAGGTGCAAAACACCCAACGCACCATTGGTGGATCATTTCACCGATGCCTACCACGACGAAGATGATATTCGCTGGACAATCCTGAAAGTTCTTAAATTGCCGTAAAGAAGAGGCAACATGGCCCAACTGCTAAACCATGAAGAACTGAAAACAATAATCCTTTTTGACACAATCAGAAATGGCCTGAACAGAAATGAGGATTGGACTACTCTATTATAAACTTGCCACTATTTACACCCCTCTTCCATGTAATTCCTTTGGCAAGTCATCGAAACATATAGATCCTGCCTGATCCTTGTGTATTAATTCTCCAAACCATGACTTCTAAATGTGTATGTAAATAAGTAAAGATAGGAGAGGTACCCCTTAACTACAGTCAAGGGAAATGGGGTTCACCAACCAATATAAAAGAACAATTCCCTTGAACAAGGTCATTCACATAAACACCATGAATAAGGAAAAAACAGTGACTATAACAACCAGGATAAAGGTTAAAAAAACTCTCAAATTTTATTGTATACAATGAGGTTAAAAAAAGCAGAAAACAAGGTTGACTGCTTAACATAAGTTAAAAAAAGGTTAAAAATGACAATCCATATTCAATATTGACCACCAATATTGCCGAAAAAAAGACAGAAAAAACAGTAAGACATACAAATTATGCAATACACGGTATGTGTTCTAATGTTCTTTTTGGAACAGCGGTGTTATGCAGATAGAATATTATTCTGTCAACAGCGATGTATGAACCATGAGTCACACTGTACTAGGGCGTCGAAGCGTTTCGGTGGTTTGTTGAAATTCTATCCACCTTTATCAAGACAAAGATTCTCTTTCTGTCGTACTTAACAAATGTTCCTAAAGGATAGATACACAGTGGAATTAATAACATGGCAATAGACTCGTTATTAGCATAAGCTTCTTTACATTTTCATAAAAACTATGTTGTTCACATTAGTTGTCTAATCTTTACATTGCGTCTCTAAGTGCAGATTTCATAACATCATAAGAGAGCTACACGATCATAACACATTGTACCATTCAGATCTGACATAAGTTTTAGCAAGAAGGATCTGTCTTTTATATTGGTTCTGCGGACAGCCTGCAAGCATAGTAAAGGCCCAGGGATCTACTAGTCTGGGGGCTGAGAGGACATGGTTGATTCCTACTGTCTGTTCCCAGGTAATTTATTTTACCCTATATATTGGCAGGACCGTGTGATAGTTAGAACTCGTGGTTTAACCCGCCTCGTTAACGATGGACATTCACCCAATGCCACTTAATGAGTGGGAATAATTAGTTAAACTCATTATTAAAAGTAAAGATCACCTCTTGTTTATCTCATCGGTACAAAGAGATGACTTTCATATGCCAGAAATGCATAAACGTATAAATTTATCCAGTTGTTATAGTCACAGTTTTTTCCTTATTCATGGTGTTTATGTGAATGACCTTGTTCAAGGGAATTGTTCTTTTATATTGGTTCTAAATGTGTATGACAAACACTTCAGAATCGTTTTTTATTTCATCTCACTTTATTTTTGTTCTTTAAATTCTCTGCAATATGTAAATATACAATGATTGTTTTCAATCAGGCTACTACCAACTGTATGTCACTCACGCATGCACTCGGGAAAGCAATACCTAATTGCCACTATTAACGCCTTTTCGACCGGTTTCCGACTCACTCACCCAGGATGGCGGCCGTTTTTATACACACTGCGAACAGTGCACCATGCCCCTTGATCATTATCGCACACTCGCAACACTGACTCGCCCCCGCCCGGCCCCAGGGCTTTTTTCCCCCCTTTTTAATTTGGCTACCTTGCACATACAGACAATTCTGTAGCGCAACTTTTCACTTTCTACTCTACGCACATTGTGGCATAGTCCCTTCCTTCTTTTCGGCACCCCCATGACTCATCCAAGATGGTGTCCGTTATCGCGCTACTTAACCGAGAGCGGCAACACAAACATTCAGTGCCTGCCATCTCGCTGGGTACTACAGAGCACAGCGCTGCTGTCGTTACAGAGAATACCATTGTGTATTTCAAGGTAAGACCAAACAACGGGCCCCACCCTGCTGCATCCTGCCGCACTTGGCTTCCTCCTCATTCCCGTAATGTCAGCTAAAACGCACTTTTATCTCCCCAGCTCGGAAGTAACCAAACCGAGTACCACATCCTAGCGCCTCCACGCTAACGACCACGTCAAGGACAACGGCGGACTCATCCCCACACCGCAACAACCTATTAGCCAATCCTGGCTAGGAGCCTCTCGCTCCACCGGCCGTAACAATTCACCAAGTTCCAGCCTTGAGGTATGTGCCCCAGGTCAATCACCACCCCTTTATTCATCTCCCACATGATCATGGGTTAAAATAATTGAATTTTGTTTCAACTCCCTTCCAGCGGTTCAATTCAAATCTGCCAAGCCGCTACTGCCACCCTACCCAGTGGTATCACCACACTCTGCCTTATGTGATATCATCGCGACCAAACCCTTGGTAAGCCTACACTCAGTATTCCCCCGGTCATGCGCCACACAAATCTTTTTTATCCGACAAAACTGACCAGATCTGTCACTCACAGCTCATTGCCAATTGATATCGAGCAACTTCTTCTACTCGCACTGGCTGAGCTCATAGTCCAGTCACGCACGGACTGTTTGCCTTCATCTCACTGCTCCTTCTCCGCCACGACTGCGATCCTTTCGCACCAAATAGATACTCTCACGGTACCGGTAGCACATCTAACTCTGCACAAATGTATTTTATCTGCATTAAATTGATCGCGGATAAAGGCATGTTGAATGATACTGCTCTAAGCCATTCATCACTTTCACCACTATAGTCTCTGGAGCGATAATGGATAAGCACCGTCACATCGATTGCAATACCATAAACTTCTATGTCTGAATATTTCCTCCACGTGATCGTTCGAATCCGACTACTGTGTGCATATATGATAAACTTACTCGCTGACTTGTTGTACTTCTTCAATGTTTTCGTTTATTCTCATAGGTCACTTTCTTTTGTTTCCCTGTTTTTCACCCTAAGAGGCGTTAAATTGCAAAGACCAGGCAAATGTTATGTTCTTGTCCTGATGATGATCCCGTTAATTAATGAGCTTGGGATCGAAACGTCGACATTTCTAAATAATGCCACAAATGTCCATTGTGCCTAATTGTTGTGGCCACTATTTGGCTATACTTGCTATAATTTTTCATTGAATGCAAGTTGCCACAGCTCTAAGTCTTTGCCTGTATTTGTTGTTTGTCAAAATTGTTTGAACTGTTATCCCGTTGCCCCGCACTTCCCCCTCGTTGCAGGGTACAGGACTGTGCCCCACTATAAATGTTTGTTTCATTCATCCTTCGCTTTATTCTCAAAACATTGTATTAATAAAACTCCTTGTCCGACTGGACATTGGATTATATAGTAACCTATCATGGTATATATTCAATTCTTTTTGAAAACTTGCTGTCTGCTTGGGACCCTTATTTTCTGAATTACAACAATGTAATGCAGCATTGTGATTGGTTTTGAGTGTCCTGATTTGACTCTCAACCAGGGAATGTGGACCTGGTCTTGTTTTCCACGCAGGCTGTAATGCAGCCTGCATGGAGAACAGGGAAAGTGCGCATGAGCGGTGTGGGTTGCCCCACAGGGCCGACCAAACAGTCATTACGCACTTAGGAGTGGGCAAGCCACTCCTTCCCTGCCCTGCTACGAGAGCAGGGCAGCCCTGCCGACCCGCTCGCAAAGGAAACATAAAATGATAATAACTCCAAAGTCATCGCCTACATATTCCATTCATAGTGAAGTCGGCTTGGGCCACATTACTGACCTTCTAAAAATGGCCCCCCTGCTATGCTGGGTGAAAACCTGGACAAACGAGGAGATCACGTTGAACCATCTCATTCTCAAAGACTGTTTGGCCCTGGACAAAGCGGGCAGTATTCCCTGGCTAGCGTATGTTAGAGCGGCATGCGTGAAGCTAGGGCGCCCGTATATGTTCTCTTCTCCACAGGGCCTCAAGAAAGAAGATGTAGGGTGGGTTAAGTTGCATCTCCGGAATTTGCTGGAGTTAGATAGGGAAGAGGTTGAACTCAACAAACCCATGGTGAGAACAATATATCAACTTTCTACCTCCTCAGCCATGGAACCTTATCTAAAATTTGTGACCAAACCATACCACCGTTTTCTTTTATTGAGATTTAGGTTCAATCTTATCCATCTAGTGCTGGGTTCTAACATAAAGTGGGGGACCCTTGAAAATACCCCACCTTGCACTTGTGATAGCTTCTCAAATCAGGATACAGTCCACTTTGTGATGTTTTGCGAACACTATCTGGAGCCCCGGAAAAAGTTTTTATATCCCATTTTGAAGGAACTTAATTTTGTCCAAGTAAGGCCTGCACTTTTACACCTGCAAATGTTGAACTCTGTGCAGGTCACATATGGTGTAGCCAGTTTTTTGGTGGCGGCTGCCCGATTAAATAAAACAAGACTCACCCAGACAAATATACATCCTGGTTGACATTTCGTCAACTTTATTCTGGGACATCGCATAAGGATCATTGGGACATGGAGGCGCTTGTCTTTTTCTGGACCTTTTCTTATAGTGAACCTGTTTTGTGTTCAAACTTCTTAAAAAATAATAACAAAAAAACCTGTTTTAAAAAACCCCTTTTAATGAATCATTTTAGCAACTGCAACATGTGTATAGTTTGTTTAATTGCCAATTTTAATCTATTTGTATAGTTTTTATTTTTAAAAATGAATTGTGTATTGCTTTTATGGTTTTAACTAACCGAATAAAGATATTTGACTGACTGACTGACTGATAATAACTCAAAGTTAAAATCATTCTATATTTCCTTTACTTTACACTGCTCAAAAGCAGTAGGTCAATGCTCCTCCACCATAGCGGAGGAGCAACCACTGAAATTTGTGTTATTACATGAAGTAATGGTAGCACCTTTTATCTACAGCACTTAGAAACAACCGAAATATGGTATAAGTGCTATATAATATTTACCTCCACCTGTAACAGGAATAAATCTATTCGCGTAATCAGAGCGGGAGACTTTCTCCAAAATGTGGGTGGATACCTTCAGAATTGCAAGCGTTAACCGACTTTTGATGGGCCACGGAAGCAGGAAAGCAGAAAACCCCACCCCTTGTTATCGATTTAGTTCCACTGTTAGAGGAATTTGAGTGTGAGGAAATCCATAGGTGAGGTCAAATTGTCACAGTTTCTGCTTGTATTAATCAGAAATGATATTCTGACCTCATAGAAAATGATTTTATCCCACACAGGTTGAGGCCTGGTGCACAGAACATTTTAAGGATAAAGCCATGAGTCAGGGAGGCGGGGAACGAACGCGGAAACCACACCACAATGTACAGGCCATAAGTATCAACCCACCTACGAAAAGTCCTACAATTGGATACACCACAACAAGCAGGTTGTATTCCCTGATATCAAGACAATGAATAGTTCTAGAGGCAATGACATTGGATAAAGGTGCTTAAGCAAATCCATCAATGTATCATTTGTTATTAAATGCGGTTATATGCGGGGGGGGTAAGTGGTTTGCCTTATGCCATGGCTGGGATGTCTGTCTGTAATTGATTTTTTAAAAATTTGATATAATAATGGCTGATGCACTTAAGGAGTGCCTGCCTAAATCCTGGTGCTTCAGCATAGCGCAGAATGCGAGACTGCTTGAAAAAAGCAGTATTACCATCCCCCACTTTCTCTTTGCTCCAGTAAATACGGGGATGAAGAAAGGAATCGAAGTAGTGAGATTAGGGTATGTAATCAGGCAATATTTTCTTCTGTTCTGGGCCTACAAGGACTTCCCCGTATCACCCTATTCTATCTCTGAAATTCAGTTCCTACCATTTCAAAACAGCAAAATTTCACAATTGCATCAAATTATGCCTCTACATACACACAACCAAATTGTAGTTGTTCTGCGTATGTTCAGCATTTTAGCATTTACAGGAATTTGCACTAAATTAAATTAAAAATTTGCAATAAATCAAAACATTTACTTCAGTAAATGTATTGTAATCAATCAGAGTCATTTCAGTCAGCCTAGTCCTATTAGTTACTTTAAGAATCAGATTGAATTGGGGGTCAACTTCTAATATGTTTTAATTTGAAGATAAGTCAATGACTACTGTGTACCTACACTTAAGAGCACACATTTTTCTTGATTCATTGCCTAAGATTTTTTTCTTTCCATGTTCACATATATAGTCCTTTTTCTCCTGTTATAAATTGAGGACTACAAGCACCGAAAAGAAAACGCTCCCTCTCTCTTTCGCTCTTACTCTCTCTCTCTCTCGTGAAAGCGGTGCTTCAGTCCATGCTTTTTCCTTGGCTTCTGGGACTTGTAGTCTTGTGTACTCCATTATAAAAACAGGACTACAAGTCCCAGAAATCAAAGAAACATTACCTTGACTGGAACAGTGTCTCACTCATGGTCAAGGAAAACTTGGCAGCTCTGAGGTACTACCAGAAACGCTCTCTCACTTTACTTCAAACCGTGCCAATGTAACAGCGGGTACAGCTTTTCATTTGAATTTACTCACTGAAACTTCTGGAGGTGACACATCCACGAATTGAACTAGACAGCTACTTAGGACACCAAATTCGAGAAAATAAAATCAAATTTGAAAAAATTCAAATAAAAGAAACAGTAGAAGTGTTGAATTCTCACTGGTGGTCTATGCTTGCCACTGCACGAGCCTTAAACATATATAGAAGGTACCCGATGATTCCACGTCCCCAATGATGCAGTGCTTCAGTCCTGCATTTTACCCACAACAACCATGTGCAAAGAGGGTGTTGCTGTCCTGCATCTCTTTAGTCCGTTCACTTGAACTATGACACCTGAAAACACTTATTTTTAAAACAAAAGTACAGTACTTGAGCTCTGCGTACTAAATGACATGGGACTGTCTGGGAACCATAGTTGAGCAACCATTGTTTCAGGGGCACAGTAGTTTATAGAGAATAAACTCGATTTCTAGAAAAACGTGGGACTTCTGAAGATTGCTAGAGGTGGGCAGTGTCAGGTGCAGTTAGGCTTGGAGCTTCTAAGAGGACCCACGTTGTGTGACACCTACAGGCTGTTCTATCTTTTTAGCCACTTCTAGCACATGAGGAGAAAACAAGCATTTACAATGCAATGGTCTCGTCTTTGTTAAAGATAGAGCTATTGGCATTGCAAATGGCATTTTTTTTCATTTTTTGTTTTTTTAAAAACATAAATAAATGGTATTGTCATTTACAATGGCAATAGGTGAGCATTAGAGAGTAGTAGAGAGTATTAGCGGACACAGAGTCACACACACACACACACAGAGCCACACACACACACAGAGCCACACACACACACACAGAGCCACACACACACACACACAGAGCCACACACACACACAGAACCACACACACACACACACAGAGCCACACACACACACACAGAGCCACACACACACAGAGCAACACACACACAGAGAGCCACACAGAGAGCCACACACAGAGAGCCACACACACACACAGCCACACACACCCAGCCACACACACACACACAGAGTCACACACACACAGAGAGCCACACACACACACACAGAGCCACACACACAGAGCCACACACACAGAGCCACACACACACAGCGACACACACAGCCAGAGAGACACAGGTCAGCCGGTGCACTGGCGTCCATGCCCTGGGCACCCACTGCCCCTCACCACACGCCCACCTCAGCCCAGTAACGCCCCAGGGAACAGAGGCAAGAAAAAACGAGCACAACCAGGGGGCAGAGGCAAGAAAAAACAAGCACAACCAGGGGGCAGAGGCAAGAAAAAATGGGCACAACCAGGGAGCAGAGGCAAGAAAAAACGATCACAACCAGGGAACAGAGGCAAGAAAAAACGATCACAACCGGGGAACAGAGGCAAGTAAAACAATCACACCCAGAGAACAGAGGCAAGAAAAAACGATCACAGCCAGGGAACAAAGGCAAGAAAAAATGATCACAACCAGGGAACAGAGGCAAGAAAAGCGAGCACAAAAAGCGAGCACAACCAGGGAACAGAGGCAAGAGAAGCGAGCACAACCAGGGAACAGAGGCAAAAGAAACTAGCACAACCAAGGGGCAGAGGCAAGAAAAACAATCACAACCAGGGAACAGAGGCAAGAATAACGATCACAACCAGGGGGCAGAGGCAAGAAAAACGATCACAACCAGGGAACAGAGGCAAGAAAAATGAGCACAACCAGGGAACAGAGGCAAGAAAAACGATCACAACCAGGGAACAGAGGCAAGAAAAATGAGCACAACCAGGGAACAGAGGCAAGAAAAACAATCACAACCAGGGAAAAGAGGCAAGAAAAAAAAAACATCACAATCAGAAGGCAAGAAAACGGGAACGACCAGGGAACAGAGGCAAGAAAAGCGATCACAAACAAGGGGCAGAGGCAAGAAAAGCAATCACAAACAGGAGGCAGAGGCAAGAAAAGCGTGCACAACCAGGGAACAGAGGCAAGAAAAGCGAGCACAACCAGGGAACAGAGGCAAGAAAACCAGGGAACAGAGGCAAGAAAAAACAATCACAACCAGGGAACAGAGGCAAGAAAAGCGATCACAAACAAGGGGCAGAGGCAAGAAAAGCGATCACAAACAGGGGGCAGAGGCAAGAAAAGCGATCACAAACAGGAAGCAGAGGCAAGAAAAGCGAGCACAACCATGGAACAGAGGCAAGAAAAAAAGATCA
Organism: Lissotriton helveticus; assembly: GCF_964261635.1. Taxonomy (NCBI): domain Eukaryota; kingdom Metazoa; phylum Chordata; class Amphibia; order Caudata; family Salamandridae; genus Lissotriton; species Lissotriton helveticus. The sequence continues at coordinate 1,308,912,939 of NC_136061.1, forward strand.
CAACCAGGGAACAGAGGCAAGAAAAAACAATCACAACCAGGGAACAGAGGCGAGCACAACCAGGGAACAGAGGCAAGAAAAGCAACCACAACCAGGGAACAGAGGCAAGAAAAGCGATCACAAACAAGGGGCAGAGGCAAGAAAAGCGATCACAAACAGGGGGCAGAGGCAAGAAAAGCGATCACAAATAGGAGGCAGAGGCAAGAAAAGCAAGCACAACCAGGGAACACAGGCAAGAAAAAACAATCACAACCAGGGAACAGAGGCAAGAAAAGCGATCACAAACAAGGGGCAGAGGCAAGAAAAGCGATCACAAACAGGGGGCAGAGGCAAGAAAAGCGATCACAAACCGGAGGCAGAGGCAAGAAAAGCAAGCACAACCATGGAACAGAGGCAAGAAAAAAAGATCACAACCAGGGAACAGAGGCAAGAAAAAACAATCACAACCAGGGAACAGAGGCAAGAAAAGCGAGCACAACCAGGGAACAGAGGCAAGAAAACTGGCACAACCAGGGAACAGAGGCAAGAAAAAACTTGCACAACCAGGGAACAGAGGCAAGAAAAAATGGGCACAACCAGGGAACAGAGGCAAGAAAAAACAATCACAACCAGGGAACAGAGGCAAGAAAAAATTATCACAACCCGCTTACAAAGATGAATATGAAAAGTTTAATCTGTATCTGACTATTATCCTGTTACTTGGTGCTGTTGCATGCATGTTCTTTCTACACTATAAGTAAGAACTTCACCAAGTATGATGACAATAAGGATCTCTCTAGCGCACTTTAGAAAATATTTGTACACTTTGGAGCTCACAGGGTCCTGGTGTCACATGTGCCTGGTTAATTAAAGTTCTAGCATCTCCAGCATTGTAAATATGACCTAGTGCTTGCATTAAAAGTGCATTTTAAAAAATTGTGATGAAACGCCTTAACTTACTCAAGCATATGCCATTGGAACTGTACCTGGAATCCCACATGTCCCTATGTTATAATGTCTGAAGATGGACCGGTATTTTTTTAATAAATCATTTTACAGACTCCATAATAGTTCAGCGAGGAAGTCTTTTGTGGTTAATAAAACAGTTATAGAACTGTTTTTGTTGAATAAATAGTATGGTGAGGTTGTTCGTCCAGTGTACTAGCTCCAAGTGGCTAAATAAGGCATATAGGGAGCATGCGGCGCAACATAAAAGAGAAATCTCCGGTAGAAGCTCAAGCCAAGAAGAAAAGAGTATCCCCCAAGATGGTGACCGTCTGGTAAAGGTGACTCCGAGAGACCTCTAACCCCAAATAAAGAGAAAACGCGGGAGGCAGTACAAGGTCTAGGACGCAAGCGCAGCGGTGTTCACCCACTCGCTCACCCCGGTAAGCGCACACGGTGAAACGGGAAAAAAATCCAGCGCACATAGACTGGAGGGTGGAAAGCGAAACTGCAACTGCACAGGGGGCCGCTATTTTAAAAAAGAAAAAAAAAGACGCTGCGAGCCAGGGCGACAACAGGCACTCATGAAAATACAGCGTGGGATGCACAGAAAGGCATGAGAGTTCCAATGAGAGGTGCAGAGGTGCAGGGCTGAGTGCATCCAGAGGGATCCCGATACCGAGCGAGGGGCGAATTCTCGGCTGGGACCCTGGGGAGAGAAACAAAACCGCAAGGATCAGAGGCGGCTCCCATTTTAATGAGATCGAGAGAGACAGACACCGACACACCGGTACACAACAGTGCTTCGGTGGGCGTGCGAGGTACCCCCAGCAGTGCAGAAGGGGGGGGCAGAGGCAAGAAAAGCGATCACAAACAGGGGGCAGAAGCAAGAAAAGCAAGCACAAACAGGGGGCAGAGGCAAGAAAAGCGATCACAAACAGGGGGCAGAGGCAAGAAAAGCGATCACAAACAGGGGGCAGAAGCAAGAAAAGCGAGCACAAACAGGGGGCAGAGGCAAGAAAAGCGAGCACTCACCGGCTGGGGCGGAGGACTCGAACGTTCTCCCTTGCTTCTTCCGCGGTGTGGGCAGGCACCGGCAATGTGTCTCGCGCCCCCTCCGCCGTCGGGCTGCACCAGGGGCGGGCGTCTGCGGGGCTCTCCCTTAACCACTGGAGCCCCGCACCGGCAGCTTCTCTACTTCTTCCAGCGGCGGTCAAGCAGAAATTATTCTCAGAAAAGCCCTGTCATTTTCAGACTGGGGCAGCATGTGTTTCTCTCTCTCCTCCTCCCATTGGCTGGAATGTACAATTCCAGCCAATGGGAAGGGGAGAGAAAGAACCTAAAAAACACACCCCCGAATCCAAAAAAGACGGAGCTTAAATGCAAAGACGCCCCTCTTCTCCAATGGCTGGCCTCCGTTTAGGAAGCAAGCCAATGTAGAAGAGGGGCGGGTTTAAGCCCCATACTCTAAAACATTAAATCTCGCCAGCGAGACTGCGCAAGCGCAGCCTACGCAGGCCGAGACCTAAAAAGGACCACTCACCATAGAACTTCCAATCAAACTTATAAACACAACGAGTGCTGGGGGGCGAGGCCTAACTGCATGGTGGAGTAGACGACTCTCGCTTGAGCTTCTCGCGACGGCCCGTATTTTACCACAATCCTGTCCTCAAAACTGAAACTTTGGCACTCGGTATCGGCACTGACCTGAGTTCAAGTATCCTGTGACTCGGGGAGCCCGCTGACTGTGGCGAAACTCCGTAGGAGCGACGTCAAAGCCTCCGGAGGGGTGGAGAGTCATTTTGGATACCCCGGATTAGGCAGAAGCGGCGCCTGGGAGGCTCAAGGTTTGACCGGGGTCTTGGGGCCAGATGTAGACCAAGTGGCGCAAAAAGGAGCGGAACGGAAGACGTTTCCCGGGCCCCCTGGTGGTGCAGAGTGCAGCGTTTGCGCCAGAGCGGAGGACTGCTAAGCAACGCCGAGATCTGTCTGGATAGCCACTTGACCCCAGAGTGGCGGCGGCTGCCAGGTGGACAGCGGACTACTTCAGGCAGTGTCCTCGGCATAGTGAGTCCGACGGCGCCGGAGCGGGTGATCCTGGGGCCCTTAGGGGCTGAGAGACTTCATTGCACTGTAAGGGGAGTGTGAGTCGCAGATATAAATCACGTGGGGCCTGCTGGAGGACGACTGAGTCAAGGGTGAGCTATAATGAAACAGGCATAATAGTACCCCAAGCCCGAGACCCCTGCGAGAATGCTTGTTAGCAAGGCCAGAGGATAAGAATATTGGAGGGAGGAAGACATACTGTGGAGCTGTGATCAGCCTGGCAGCAAGCTTACAAGGGATGCTGACCAGACCCTGTCTGGTGCACTGCGAGATCTGAAGACTGAGAGTTACAGGCAATAATCTGCTGTCTCTTCTCAAGGACCCGCGCCCCAGATACGGCGAAGCGGAATTAGGGGAATCTCGCGGTGCCTCAGGTGAATTAATTGGGGACCCCCGAATGGTCCTCATGGCCTACTCAGTGCGCAGCTAGGGAAAAGTGAATCTGCGGGTCATATAATGGACCTCCGGCAAAGGTGAAGGGGACTATCATGAGGTGGTGGTGTTCAGGTTTATGTATTAAACAAATAGGAGGTTCCCCTGTAATTTATGGCAGGGAGGGGGATATTGACCATAGACAAAGTAAAATGTCCCTGACTCTTTAAATTGGCGAAATTGAAATAGCCAACTACGTATTTATGGACATGGTCTAACTTTATAGAGATAAATCTCTATCTTTTCTATGGATTGCGGTGATCTCCCACTAGGCAGAATTGAATTACTGGACTACAACTTGAATCAATTAAACACACAACTAAATGTAGCACTCAAACAATTAAGTCATATAAAAAAACATAGAATTTATTATTACCCTCCCAATTGGGTTACAATCTAAAAAGTAGTAACATCCATACGATTAAAAATGCCACCTGGCGTGGTCATACAATGAAAAATGTTAAAAAAACAGTCAAAGTTACAACAACAGTCGACGCAGCGTTTCGGTGCTTTGTTTTCTTTTGACACCTTCTTCAGGACTTTAAAACATTTGACTCCAAAATCTCTAAAAATGAAATGAGAGTATTTTAGTATTTATTATTATTGTGTGGGTACAAGTCATTTGCCTAGTTTTACACTACTTGCTAATTGTGACTCTTTATGCGTGCTAGACCTACTGTCCAGAAAGACTGAGAATTTTTTGGGCTCTCCAACAACCGAGTGCCACTCTGGAGGCCATACATAAGGTTCTCCTTTTAAGTCAAAACATAACCTTTACATTGTTCTGTTTAGCTGCATGCATCATTTTTTAGTTTTTAGGTGCAGCTGTTTGAATCATACCTGTGTTCTTTATGGTAGTCTCGTTTCAATTGATCACTACACGTACTATGGATTGCTCAGGTCTTTCATATATCCTTGAGCTATATAAATCAACAAATACAAGAAACACCGATTTAGTCATTCGACCCCCGATATGTTCGGTATTTTGGAATTGTCAGCAGAAACGATTACCTCTCATATACAAAATATAGTCTTCTAGTTGCACGGAGGAGCCACCGTCGGTGGGGTAAGAACTTCTTATGATCTTATTTCCCGAATCTCTAAAAAAAAAAATTATTTTTATTGTTAAGTTGCTCACATCTATGCAACCTTTAATTATGTTCTCACTATTTTCTTCTATTCTACTGACCTGATTTTGAATTTGACCAATTCATACAATGACACTGTTCCTTCTTGTCTTTTGTCCACAAGACGTTCTCCTCGTTGGAGTTTTTCACTCTAGAATAGACGTTTAAAATTTTTTTTTACCACACAGGGTTTTATTCATAACTTCTGTGATCTTATCTAAGCATATCTCAACTCTCCATTCCTTGTTTAAGAAAGTTAAACAGACGGGTACGCTCCAAAAGTTATAAAGAAACGAGCGTCTAAAAGGTCGCATGAATTGCTTCTAACCCTCAATATCCATACTCTACTTTCAGAGTTTTCTTACCCATCCTCTATGTGATAGGCACTAACATCACCGTCTATTGGCAGGTATTTTATTGTTAGCAGTCTAAATACTTTTAAAGTTTAAGATTTAAACGACAACCCTGAAAGTTAGGTTTTTGCTAAATTATTGTGCATGGGTCCTTAGACCTAGCCTCACCTTCTATTTAAAATTCGGCCTCCCTGCTCCTCCGTGCTTTCGTCTTCCTGGGGATGTGAAGAGTAACTACCCTGTTCGCATCCGGCAGTTTTATGTGTCCGGTACACCACATGAACCGGAAGAGATTCAATTCTCACTCATGCCACAATTAGATATTTGTAGTTTACTAAGTTCATTCGTATATTTGCTATTGTACTCATTATCGATGTGGGTTAGTGTAGATACAAGCCGTTTCGATTCACGTTTTCGAAACTACGGGTGCGGTGACCCCGGAAGTCATCGAACTTCGCGATGTATTCAATTATTTATGTTTTCTTGGCGGTATAAATAACCTTCTCTTTTGCATCTATAAATATCAAGAGGGATGTCATCGCCCTTGATAGATCTATATAACAAAATCTCTATATGTGTATCTACAATTATTACCGACATTCTGTGGCGGCCATCTTAGAACGGGCTGCTCGGCCTAAAATTACTCGTAAATAGATAAACAACCCCCGACAGTGCTAACTCTAGGTTCATGGATCAGGGCACTATATTTTTATATTGCAATACGGATCAACATTTTCATTGGACTATTACAAATATTTGTTATTAAATCAGTGAGTCGTTTTAACATTAAACTCATGCCTGTTTTACATTCTAACCATTCTTATTTTCTATGGGTTTGTCACATCACAGCTATTGTGAATACCACATTCCCAGCCAACCGACATATGTCTATGTTAACAATATTTATATTACATCGTGTTGCATTATCCATCTTGACTCTGACTTTTTACACATTTCATTTCATATGAATCCGCTGAATTTGCAGTGTCACGTGCTCACAGTTCATTTAAAGTACATTGCTCACGACATCGGATTGAATGGAACATACATCAAATCTATAATTACATCCATAAAGAGCTTAAACTGCATTTTGTATTTTTAGCGCTTGGTTTAATTCCTTCAGAATGTGGACTCGACCTTACTTCATATAAATATCTGGCTAGAATTGTTATCTCTGTATTCATCTAGGTATATCGCCCACTATCGGATCTATACCTCCATGTACATATGTAACCTAAGGTCAATATGGGCATGGACATAGGTCAAGGTTTGAGAGCATGACACATTTTAGATTAAAATTGAATAAATTAATATTTTAAAGAATCAATCTCTCCCATTCCTCCCTATTGTTTAAACCAGTGCGGAAGGTATTAAAAAGGGACATATAGAACTGTTCTCTTCTTTTCCTTTTATATCTCTTCCGGTTCATGTGGTGTACCGGACACATAAAACTGCCGGATGCGAACAGGGTAGTTACTCTTCACATCCCCAGGAAGACGAAAGCACGGAGGAGCAGGGAGGCCGAATTTTAAATAGAAGGTGAGGCTAGGTCTAAGGACCCATGCGCAATAATTTAGCAAAAACCTACCTTTCAGGGTTGTCGTTTAAATCTTAAACTTTAAAAGTATTTAGACTGCTAACAATAAAATACCTGCCAATAGACGGTGATGTTAGTGCCTATCACATAGAGGATGGGTAAGAAAACTCTGAAAGTAGAGTATGGATATTGAGGGTTAGAAGCAATTCATGCGACTTTTTAGACGCTCGTTTCTTTATAACTTTTGGAGCGTACCCGTCTGTTTAACTTTCTTAAACAAGGAATGGAGAGTTGAGATATGCTTAGATAAGATCACAGAAGTTATGAATAAAACCCTGTGTGGTAAAAAAAAGTTTTAAACGTCTATTCTAGAGTGAAAAACTCCAACCAGGAGAACGTCTTGTGGACAAAAGACAAGAAGGAACAGTGTCATTGTATGAATTGGTCAAATTCAAAATCAGGTCAGTAGAATAGAAGAAAATAGTGAGAACATAATTAAAGGTTGCATAGATGTGAGCAACTTAACAATAAAAATAAAAAAATTTTTTTAGAGATTCGGGAAATAAGATCATAAGAAGTTCTTACCCCACCGACGGTGGCTCCTCCGTGCAACTAGAAGACTATATTTTGTATATGAGAGGTAATCGTTTCTGCTGACAATTCCAAAATACCGAACATATCGGGGGGTCGAATGACTAAATCGGTGTTTCTTGTATTTGTTGATTTATATAGCTCAAGGATATATGAAAGACCTGAGCAATCCATAGTACGAGTAGTGATCAATTGAAACGAGACTACCATAAAGAACACAGGTATGATTCAAACAGCTGCACCTAAAAACTAAAAAATGATGCATGCAGCTAAACAGAACAATGTAAAGGTTATGTTTTGACTTAAAAGGAGAACCTTATGTATGGCCTCCAGAGTGGCACTCGGTTGTTGGAGTGCCCAAAAAATTCTCAGTCTTTCTGGACAGTAGGTCTAGCACGCATAAAGAGTCACAATTAGCAAGTAGTGTAAAACTAGGCAAATGACTTGTACCCACACAATAATAATAAATACTAAAATACTCTCATTTCATTTTTAGAGATTTTGGAGTCAAATGTTTTAAAGTCCTGAAGAAGGTGTCAAAAGAAAACAAAGCACCGAAACGCTGCGTCGACTGTTGTTGTAACTTTGACTGTTTTTTTAACATTTTTCATTGTATGACCACGCCAGGTGGCATTTTTAATCGTATGGATGTTACTACTTTTTAGATTGTAACCCAATTGGGAGGGTAATAATAAATTCTATGTTTTTTTATATGACTTAATTGTTTGAGTGCTACATTTAGTTGTGTGTTTAATTGATTCAAGTTGTAGTCCAGTAATTCAATTCTGCCTAGTGGGAGATCACCGCAATCTATAGAAAAGATAGAGATTTATCTCTATAAAGTTAGACCATGTCCATAAATACGTAGTTGGCTATTTCAATTTCGCCAATTTAAAGAGTCAGGGACATTTTACTTTGTCTATGGTGTTCAGGTTTATACCTGATTACCGTGAGTTGGTCGGCGAGCGGGTTGCAGTAACTGACTGGTGGCTAACTCCCATCAAGATACGAGGTAACCTGGGGCGAGGTCCCTCCAATCCAGGGTAACGAAGAGACTATAACCTGCATACGGAAGACACTTCTTGGATGACCACTATGGGGAAAGATAAACCCCTCAAGTCTCAGTCAAACAAAATTTCTAACTACGTGCAACCATTAGAACAACAGGACGGAGGGGTTCCCAGGGATCAGGAGCCTCCAGAGAGATCTGACGAGAGTCCCCCCACGCTGGCAGATGTTAATCAAGCCATCCAGACAACTAGGGATGATATGGTCAATAGGATAGACTCGGTGGCCATAGATGTCAACCTATTGCGAGCAGATCTGAGGAAGATATCAGATAGAGTGACCCACACGGAAAAAGATGTGAGCATTGCATTCCGAGATTAAGTCCCTCAGCGCCACTGTCGTCGACTTGAAACGACAAGTACTGAAGCTGAATGAGAGGGCGGAGAATGCAGAAGGGAATAACCTACGCCTGGTGGGATTCTCCGAAAAGGCAGAGGGACCCTCTACTGAACTGTTCCTGGAGGAGTGGCTTACCAAAGTGATCGCTCCCAAGAAACTTTCAAAATATTTCAATTTTGAGCGCACGCATAGGTCGCTTCCCCCGCCTCCCAAGCCGGGAGCACCGCCAAGGACCATTATTGCCAAATTGTTTAATTATAGGGACAAGGATCTCCTGTTACTGCTCTCACGCAGTCGAGGTCAGTTGTTTTTTCAAGGACATTCCATCCCCATATACCCAGACTACACCCAGAGGGTGCAAGACCAAAGGAATATTTGGGGGCAGAGATTGTCCTACTTGGGGACTTCAATTGTGTCTTTGATTCTACTTTGCTTTGGGGGCAACACTCACCACTGGAACTCAGGGGCACACGGAGGTGCAAGCCAGCTGTCAGCTTCCCCCGCCGCCGAAGACCATTCCGGCCGCCGAGTGGGGACGAGCGGCGCCTCACGGGACCACAACTCCCAGCGTCCCTAGCGCCCCTTGCCTGACCGGGGCGCCGCCTCCTCTCGCCTGCTGCTTCTGCCCGGAGGCGCATAAACACCAACAGCACCTCCCGCATCGCGGGACGCGCGCGGGCAACGCCGGGCTGAGCCCGGGCAGAGGGCGGGCCGTCTGTGGCCGTTCGGGGCAGGAGGTGGCAGGGCTGGGCCACCCCCCTAAGTCTGCACTATGGGCAAAAGAAAAGGCACAGCTCATTCCGAACAGGGAGGTAAGAAAGCGAAAATTACCACTCAGTCTGAATCCATATTATCATACTTCTCTTCAGCGGTGGGGGCCCTTTCTAAAGAAATAGCGCATGCCGAATCGGAACTGGGTCTGCCATCTACCCCACCTTTGTTACAATCTCTTTCACCAGTTATGGTGCCACCAATCCCTCTGGACCCAGAGGTGCTGATTGTAAAGTCCACCACAGTTGCGACATCAGGGGGGCTCATCTCACCTTCCAGTACCAAGGTCCCCTCTGCACCAGAGTTCTCATCCCCACAAACAAAAAACGCAAAGCACACTACGAAAAAGAGGAAGAAAATGGGGGGAAACTTTTTATTTCCTCATTGGCTGAGAGCCCATTGGGCGACCAACTAGAAACTCTGTTCACCTCACGCATTGAACCTTTAATTGTAGATATAGCTAAGGACATTGTGGAGACTCTTAACACCTGCCTATCTGGCCTATTAGCAAAATGTTCTTTAGTCGACAAGATGGTTAAAGACTTTGCTATTATATCTGCACAGCTAACTGGGGGAACTGGCCTAAAGGACTTGGGACCATCAGACAGTATAGACACGGCGAACTCCTTACCATCTAGTAGCGGGAGCACTAATGACTCGAATGGGGCTGGCCGACAAACAGTTAAAAGAACTCTTTTAACCAACCCCATGCAAGCTCCTGAGATAATTGATAGCAAACCTAAAGTGTTAGATGTGCATCGGGACAAACAGCCTGGCTACCCAACTACTGAACTACCCCCAGAAGCTGCCCCGCTTGTAGCGGTTTTTGTGGGCGTTCCTCCGCTGTCAGAAGGGGTAGCGGAATCTTCATCGGCCCTTGTGAACAAGGCAAAATTATGGTGTGCTGGGGCATGCAGTGGTGGGCCTGACATAGCTAATAATGTGATTTTTGCTCGCAGGGTAAGATGGATTGGGAAAAGGCATAAAAACATCAAGGGTGACTGTGTCATTGTAAATTGTAACATCTCTAATGTGGCCCATTGACTGTTCTGGGATGGTTCTAATATTACCAGCGAGGATTATCTAAGAGCTATCCCCTTAGGGTATTTTTACCCGCTCTCACTACCGGCTTTTGGACCAAGGCACTCTCGCCCTGCCAACCGTAGAGAGCCCAGTCGCCCGTTGGTAGGCGGGCATAGGCCCATGACACAGTCACACTTCATCCCTGGGAGCACCCCGTCCCCTAATATCACAGTGTTTGAGGTGCCTCAGCCTATAGGTAATGAGCCATTGCCAGTGACCCAGTTCAACCGTTATGCCCCTCTTTCGGACATAGAGGGAATTGACTGACAACCAGCCACACACAAACAAAATATATGCCCTAGGCCCAACACACCAACAGAAGCAGAGGCCTGTAAGATTATTAGTTGGAATATTGCAGGCCTAAGAGATAAGAGGACAGATATATCCTGGTTGGAGTTTATTAAGGCATACGATATTATTGCTTGCCAGGAAACGTGGGATAGCTCCCCTGACTTCTGGGTTGATGGATTTATTACTTTTACCACACCTGCAGTCCCAAGTAGGTCAGGTAGAGCTAAGGGGGGCTTAATGTCCCTGTTTTCCCTTAAATTGAAGGGTATGTTTAGGCAGATTCATTGTGACTCACCAAACCTTTTAGTCGTAGAATGGGTAGTCTCACCAGTTTGCACTATTCTTCTTATAAACTTTTATAATGCCTGGGAGAGAATTAACGAAAGAGAACATCTGGCCAGGCTGGATAATTTTCTCTCACTGTTTAGTCTGAATAAATACACTAATTTTGAATTGGTTTTATTAGGTGATTTTAATGTACATCTCTGTAAGGAATTGTGTAGAAGAGATGATTTGGAAGACTCACAGTACAACCAGGTGCCACATTTTAAACATACTAAAGGGGGGGAGGCTCTCGAGGAGCTCTTGGCTTCTTACAATCTGTTCGAAGCCAATATCACGGAGACGGGCGATAGGACAGTCACTTTTAAGGGTACATCCCCTGGTTCCATAGTAGACTACATTTTTGTGTCGCCAGGTATTTTATCCAGAGTTAAGATACATTATGCTTTCTTTGTAGCCCATAGTGATCATAACCCTGTTTTGCTTGTGGTACAGGGGGAGGATTGGCTGTATACTAAGCAACAGGGGGATGTCCCGGGTCCAGCAGTACGTCCCATAGATCAAGGACGCAGATTAAAATGGGCGAACGTGGTTCCTGAGAACTTTATGCAGGAAATTTTACCAAAGATTGAGCCCCACATAGCGATCTGTCAGGAGGTAGGCACACCCGTACAGGCTATTATGAGTAGCTTTGAAATAATCTGCTCAGAGGTCTCAACTGCTCTAACTGTCAAATGCACCCAAGGTTCCCCAAAACTCCATAGGTGGTTTGACGATAGGTGCTCAAAAGCCCATAGGTCATTAATGGGGGCACTGAAAAGCAGCCCGAGAGATAGGGTTAAAATCTCAGAAGCTAGAAGGGCGTACAAAGCAACCATCACGGGGAGAAAGAAAGCGCTCAAAGAAGCAGCATGGGACAACCTAACTTCCTCAGCAGTTGTTCGGGATAGCTCACAGTTTTGGGCCACTGTGAACCAACCGTTTCTCTCTGAGTTAGATAACTGCTCCATGGACTGTGTGATACCTGACAACAAGTGGTTAACCCACTTTGGCACTATCTACGGTCTTGGTGAGATGACCAACCAAATCGAACCCTGGGAACCTTTAGTGTGTGCACCATTGGTCTTTACTGTAGGAGAGGTGGAAAGGGCTATTCTAGAAACTTCTAAAAGGAAAGCCCCAGGTCTTGACGGGGTGCCTGGTGATTTTTACTTGTTTGCTCCAAAACTGTGGGCAGGGGTTTTAAGTCAGGTTTTCACAGCGGCCAACAGCAATACTTTCCCCAAAAGTTGGGCAACCGCGGTCATCGTGCCAATTTTTAAAAAGGGTCAGCGCGATGACCCAGGTTGCTACAGGCCCATTTCCCTTATGGACTCTGCAATGAAGATCTTAGGCAGAGTCCTCTTGTTCCAACTGAGAGAAAACATCAAGAAGGGGGTGGGGCTGTCCAACTTACAGTATGGATTCAGGGACAAGATGGGAACCGTGGACCAATGTCTCAACCTGCAGCTACTAATATCTAAGTATACAGTCACCAAGGAGGGGTCCTTGTTTCTTGCATTCATGGACCTCTCCTCGGCCTTTGACATGGTTAATAGGGCCAAACTGTGGCCAGTTATGCTGGAGATGGGGGTGGATGGCTCTCTGGTGAACTTTATAGCCTCTCTACATCAGGACCTGTTGGCCAAAGTGAGAGTGACAATAGAGGGCAGGTGTACCAGTTGTTTTAGATCAGAGAGAGGGGTACGGCAGGGCTGCATCCTGGCCCCCCTCCTCTTTACGATCTACATAAATGGGCTTGAAAAACACCTGATGGCCGTGGAGGGGGATGTTCCGCGTGTAGGAGAGAGAAAAATACCAGCTCTCCTATACGCGGACGATGCTGTCCTGATAGCTCGTACTGGGGCGGGTCTCCAACGCCTGTTGGACTCATTCGGTGACTTCATGGACCAGCTAAATCTTAAAATCAACACCAAGAAGTCCCACACCATGGTGGTGGCCCGAAAGAAGCATAAAATCATCGCATTGCATTGTAAAGGGGAGGCTGTGTCCCGAGTAACATCGTTCCCTTACTTGGGCGTTACCTTTGATGAGAAGGGTACCTGGGGTCCACAGATCAAGCTAAAAAAGCTGGCTATGACTAGAGCCGCTTCAGCTCTTGTGGGGTTTGCGAACAGACTGGGGGCAAGACCCATGGAGGCCCTTTTAAAAATATACAATGCAAAATGTATAGCAATAGCTTCATATGGTGCACCTTTATGGGGGTACCTGTCCCACGATCTCCTACAAAGGGCAGAAAACAAATTCCTTCGACAACTACTTTCTGTCCCTCAATCTACCCCTACTTTCTCGTTGCATGCAGAGCTGGGTCTAGACTATATTTCAGACAAGTTGAGACTGGCTCCCCTAATGTGTTGGTTGAAGTTATGGCTGAATGAGGAATTATATCTTAATCATGTTATCCTGGAGGACGTAATGTCTCTTGATCACAGGAAGAAAATCCCCTGGTTAGAATATGTCCGACTTGCATTTGAAAAACTAGGTCGCCCGGGACTATTCAATTTGCCATCCTCTATCAGGGTTGAGGACATCAAATGGGTCAAAAAACATTTCATGGAGAATGCAAGGCTGGCTCGGGAGGAGCTCGAGCTGACAAAATCATCAGTAAGAGCACACTACATGTTGTTATCCTCCCCATCTTTAGAGCCCTACCTTACCTTTGTTAATAAACCCCTACACAGACACCTCCTAATCAAATTTAGATTTAATCAAATTCCCTATGTGTTGGGCTGCTTCCAGCAATGGAGCACGCCGGAATTAGGTGTTCCATGTAAATGTGACGATTTTTCCACCCAGGACACGTTGCACTTTATGATGTTTTGTAGTATTTTTAGAGAGCCAAGAATCAAATATTTAGTACCCGTTTTAAAAGAAGCTGGTTTTATTCAAGTCAGGCCTGCCCTGTTATACTTACAGTCTTTAGGTAATATTTTCACTACATATTCTGTGGCTAGCTTTTTAGTCGCAGCATTTAGAATTAAGTCATGGCTTAACAAGGGCAATACTGTACCATGAATGTTGATATATATGCCCTGCTTTTCCTGATTGTTTAATGTGTTGCAAAATCTGATGATTTGTAGGCATCTTTTTAACTTGTATATACGATTGTGTTTTTATTGGCTTTTTATGATTTTAATCAAATCGAATAAAGTGTATTTTGACTTTGACTTTGTGTCTTTGATTCACACCTAGATGGAGACCCTCCAAGAGCTCACCCTAAACCACGCATGCTGCAGTCCTTGCAGGCATTACTACAGGGTATGAAGCTCAGAGATGAATGGAGGGCTAGACACCCGATGACAAGAGCATTCTCCTGCTATACCCTGACGGCAAATACACTTAGTTGTATTGATCACTGCTGTCTTACGCCTGGGTTGTCGGCTGATACGGAGGGTATCTCATATCTCCCCCGTTACATTTCAGATCATGCCCCGCTCTTGCTCACGTTGAAGAATGGTCCAGGCCGCCCGGCTATTCCGCTTTGGAGACTTAGAGTGGAGGCATTTTTGGAAGTACCTTATGCTGCTAAGGTTTAAGAGTCCATACAACATTACTTCCGGGAGAACTGGGGTTCTGCGTCTAACAGATCGACTGAGTGGGAAGCCATGTAGGTGGTTATAAGAGCGGTATGCATGAAGACCACGTACGGAGTGAAGCAACAGATAGAAAGGGACATCTCAATGCTTGAGAATCAATTGAAGAGGCTAGAGGGCGCTGTATGAGAGTCTAAGGAACACTTGACTGAGTGGTCTAAGGTGCACGAGGATCTACTAGATGTCTGGGCCAGACTTGAGAAATTCACATACACCTCATATAGGCAGAGATTACAAATGCAGGGGGATAGATCAGGGGCGCTATTGATGTGGCTAATTAGAACGAAAAGGAGCAAATACCCATCTTGCAGTTACAAAATAAGGAGGGGGTCAGACTACAAACACAGAGGGAGATTTTAAGGGAATTCGCATTGCATTTGGAATTCACATGCACAGGGGCCCAGCGGGCTGATCCGGAGGGGTTGCAGGAGTTTTTTGGAAGGCGTGACCCTCCCTAAACTAGATGATACAGCGGCGGAGGTCCTCGGGGCACCGATTTCCAGGGATGAAATCTTAGCATCTATACGGCGCCTGAAACCGGATAAATGTCCGGGTGGGGATGGGCTTCAAGCGGAATTGTATCAAAGGTAGGCTCCCTTATTCATTGACCGTTTGCTGGAAGTCTTTAATGAGGCCCTAGATAGGAAAACATTACTGAATACCATGTCGGAGGCGATTGTCTTTATGCTCCTCAAGGCAGATAGGGACCCTCTTCTGACAAATTCTTATAGACCAATCTCTCTTCTCAATGTAGATACAAAAATTTTGAGTGGGATACTAGCGTCTCGGTTATTATCCTACATGACCCATGTGATCCATCAGGATCAGGCTGTGTTCATTCCTAAACGAAATACCACACATAACCTGCGACGCTTGGCACACATGTGGCATGACCCGAGCCTGGAGTCTGTGGATTGGGCCTTGGACTTACTAGATATCCAACAAGCCTTTGACTCAGTTGAGTGGGACTATATGTGGGCCGTGTTGACCAAAATGGGAGTGGGACAACCGTTTTTAAATTAGATGCAAACCATTTATTACAGACCGACTGCATGGGTGCGTGCAAGAGAACATGTTTCAGAG
This sequence comes from Lissotriton helveticus, assembly GCF_964261635.1. NCBI lineage: Eukaryota > Metazoa > Chordata > Amphibia > Caudata > Salamandridae > Lissotriton > Lissotriton helveticus. Next base: position 1,308,928,579 of record NC_136061.1, read on the forward strand.
AGCTTTGACCTGAGGCAGGGTACTCGACTGGGGTGCCCCCTGTCCCCGCTATGGTTCGCTATCGCAATGGAGCCACTGGGTATTATATTATGAGTGAAAATGGACAGCTGGGGGAGACGCTTCATGTGGTTTCCATGTATGCTGTACTTGCGCCACCCAGATTAGACAGTCCCAGTATTTATAGACGAGCTGGACAGGTTGGCATATGGTCTGGCCTATGTCTTAACCCCGGATAATCCAAATTGTTTCCCATGGGGACCCTAGTGGGGAAGCCTGTGAACGACTTACCTAATGTGGGGATGAGATGGGTAATGGAGGGGATCACATTGTTGCACACTAGCACGGCATACCTAACGGACAACATAGGGAAGAGGATAGACGGGATTACGGGATCTGTTGTCTTCTGGAGGGGACTCCCGTTATCCCTAATGGGGAGAGCAGCTTTGACTAAAATGGTTGTGTTACTGTTAGAACTGGGATTTCTGGTAGGCTAAGGCTGACGCCAAAGCCAAGCAGAAACCACCATTCTAGTCAGGGCAAGGGAGTCACACGCCAAGATAACCCCTGCTCACCCCCTTAGTAGCTTGGCACAAGCAGACAGGCTTATCCCGGAGGCAATGTGTAAAGCATTTCCGCACGCACACAACAGCAACAACATCCTAGGCACACCACAAAAGGAACTCCACACAAGGTTATATAAAAATAACTTCTGTATTGTCAAAACACATCAGATAGAAGTCACACATGTACATTGTGCCAACTGGCACGGGCAATATTCAGAAGGGATTATTTACAGGACAGGGCCACGTGGGCCACTGTCAGAGTCAACACTTTTAGAAATAGCACTTCTAGAACTTAGAATAAATGTAGCACAAAAGAACAATTATAGGTCACAACCAGTAACTACTGGTAAAGGTAGGTACACACTAGGCAATACTAATAACCATAGGCCTAGATCACACATGGACACATAACCTCTCTAGTATAAACTATACTAGGCAAAACCCAACCACCTAAGAATAAAATACATTTAGGGGTATCAGCAAGGACATATTACACATGATGCATCACAACATTCAGAGGTGTAGGGAAAGAAAACACATGATGCATAAAAACACATTCAGAGGTGTAAGCACAAGGAAGACACATGATGCATAAAACATTCAGAGGTGTCAGAACACAACTCAATAGCGCAAAAACACATAAGCCACCACCTGTGGCAGTCCCTAGGCCAACTGGCCTTGCAAGGGCTCAAATGCCCGTAGTCCAAATGTCAGGCAGGCTGCGCAGCAGCCAAGAACACAAGCCTAAACGTGGCAACTGCCCACAAAGTGCTGGGCAGTTGAAAAACACTGATGATGCCAACGTTGGAGCCTCGTGGACTCAAGAACACAAGGGGGCCAAAACACTTGTGACCCCCAGAGCCTCTCAAGACTCGTAAACAATGTGGGCTGTGAGCCTCTCTGGGCTCTAAAACAAAAATGCCCGGGTGAGCCTCGTGGGCTCAAAACAAACTGTGCCCGGAGCCTCTCGGGGCTCGTAACTCAACTGGGCCGGGTGGAGCCTCTCAGAGCTCGCTAAACACTGCGCCGGGTTGAGCCTCTGGGGGCTCTTCAACAAATAGGGCCAGTCGTTGGAGTCCCTCCCGAGGGACTCGGAATAAAGGGAGGCCCCACGGGCCTCTCAGCACCCAGGCCTTCGCACTGGAGGGGAGGGGCGGGCACCGGCAATGTGCCCCGACGCCCCCTCTCCTGCTCGGTCACTCACCGGGTCCTCCGACGTCGCGCTGGGTCCCTGCGGCGTCTCTCTCTCCTGGGCGGCGGGGCTCTCCTTCTGACAACCGAGCCCCGCCCGCACCTTCCGCCGCCTCTCTTGTCTCTGCTGGGCTCTCCATGACACCGGAGCCCTGCCGGCGCCTGCAGCCGCGACTCTTCCTCTCTCGGGGCTCCCTCAGCACACGGGAGCCCCGTAACCGGCCACACTTCCTCTTCCCCTCCTTCCGTCTCAGGTCCCGGGCCGGCAGCCAATCACAGCGCGGCACGGGAATGACGTCACGGGGGTGTCCCGGGCCGGCCGGCGGTGATTTCTCGGGGCAGTACCGAGGGGTGGGCACCCTCGAAATCCAATTAAAATATAGAAGCTAGGTGGGCACTCGCTAAGGGGTCTATAAATGGGAAAATGCCCGTAATTATAAAAAATAAAGTGCACACGAAGCACTCGGGGTCACACAAAGGGCAGGAGCGCTTCCCCCCTGGGGTAATCACAGCGCTCTGCCAGAAAATGAAAATAAAGCGCTTCAGTGCGCAGAGAGAGACCAGGGGCATCTCAAAACAACGTCAGCACTCCCAAGGTGCAGCCCAGCAAAACGGTTCCAGCAGTCCTGGAGGGATTAAGGTGGAGCAAAAAGCAGCTCCCAAGAAAAAGGAAAGTCCTCCAGCCTCCAAGTCCATCAGGCATCCAGGGGCTGGGCAGGGCCCAGGGAGGCAAGCCTTCCCCTGGGCCCAAGCAGCAGCACGCCCCTGGCAGGATTCAAGTCAAAAACAAGAACATTTTTAGAGTGTCACAGCACCCTTTTTATACCCAAAATCCTTTGTCTCAAGGGTGCAGGCAGTGCGAGAACCAGCTACAACTGGTTATAGGGAACTCCTTTCAGTGTGAGGGGCAGAGGCGACAGCCGCCCAGCAGGAGGTGGAGCCAGCATTGTGGCAGGCAGGCACAGCCCTATTCACTCCCAGGTGCTATCTCCTCCTACCACTCTAGTTGCAGATGCAGTCATTCAACCAAGGGCTGACTCAGACAACCTTCCGGGGGCTCCCCAGCCCCTGTCACCCTCAAACCAGACAGTCAATCCACAAGCAGGCCCAGGCACTCCTGGAGCCAGGCGCCAGCCAATCACGTGCCAGCAGACTCACTACACACGCACACCCATGTCTAGAAGTGGCACTTCCACACTAGACACATTCATGCCACATACATCATTACGCAGCATTCAATCTCACGAGTTTGCACATACCAAACTCGACCCTGCACTCCCCACACATCAGGAACTACCATGGTCACACATATTCCCCATGCATTCCTATGGGAGGGCAGGTCACTCACCACACATGCACAGAGAGCTCACGCACTTTACACTGTGCCACAGTGAAAAAGTGCGCAAAGGCCTAAAATCACCAACACCAGGTTCCAGAAACAGGCTGGGAAAAAGCAAAAAGTTTTGAGGTGAACCTGCCAAAAAGGGCCAGGTCCAACAGTTACAGAGATGTTTATATAACTTACAGAATTCCTTATATTTGATCCCACAGGTATTCTTCTGACAGCTCGATAGTCTGATTATAGAGTTATTGTGGGGATCCAAATGGGAAAGGATTAAATTGAACACCCTGCAGAGACGATGGGGGATGTGGGGTCTGGAGATTCCTCGTCTGAACCTTTATTATATGACCGCGCATTTGCAGCATGCGGTGCACTGGTTCGACGAGCAGGACAATTTGGTAGAAGCGCCTGTTGGCGGGCACGCATCGTGACTTATCTCTTCCGGAACCTTTTATGATGGGAACGAGGGTCCCAAAATCTTTCCGCCATATTATTTGTCATGTGGATTCAATATGGGAGATGGTGATATCGACAGTAGTCCACAAAGCACCATATGCTCCTGAGACTCCACTATAGCCGGTGACTCCCTTCAAGCAGATATAGCAGGTAACTAATGTCCATAAGTGGAAGGAGGGAGGCTGCCTTTTAATGAGGAGGGGTTCAGAACCAGAGAGGAAGCAAATGATATTTTTCAACTGGGCAGGGGACAATATATGTAGTATGCTAAAATCTCAGCGGTAGCCAGCGAGATCTGGCCATCTTTCCCACAAGAGCCGCAGTGTTGCAGGCGATAATCACACTAGCAGGGGGGCAGAGACTGGTCTCACACATTTACAAGGCACTACGGAAGCATGTCCCCACGGACCCCCTTCCACTACAGACGAAATGGGATGATGCAATGGGCAAGCCACTTAAAGAGACGCAATGGCGGAAGGTGCATGACGGGGTTAAGCAAATAAGTTCCAACACACCCTTTAAATTAATCCGATATTATGTGGTGCACCAGGTATATCTCACGCTTCGCACGCTGCATAAAATATACCCGGAACAGCAGATACGTGTCCCAGGTGTAGAGGACCGGACGCACACTTAGTCCCCATGATATGAGACTGTCCCAAACTGGCACTTTATTGGGGTGAGGTCATAGACACTTTGCAGACAGTTACCGTTTGTGTCATATCTGTCACCATTAAAACAGTGGTATTGGGAATATTGCCCACACCCAAAAAGAAGAAACTTACTAGGATGTTCGTGCAGCTGGGGCTTGTGCTAGCAAAGAGACGGATTACGATTCACTGGCTGAGTCCAAATCCGCCCCAACATGGGATATGGATTAAAGATATGATAGAGTGGGCCAGTGCAGAGTCAGTGAAGATGAAAAAGGTGAGAAGGAACGAGAAACTTGAGGATGACGTGCAGGCCTGGCACTTAATAATTGTAGACCTGTCTAAAGAGAATGATCCACCAGAGACAGAAGAGACTCCCTCCCAATCCACTCAGGAAGGGATGGGACCGTTGCCCACGCGAGAGACCCAGCATACAATACAGGAAAATACGGATAATTGAAGCACAGTATTAAATAGATGACCCTCGACCCTGTAGTGAATCTGGCTACCCATGACTGGGGGGGAGGGATAGGGAGCGGGAGGTGGGTGTGTTTATTTGTTGGTTTGCTTGTTTACAATTCTTATTAGCAAATTTGACGTGGGCTATAAAAGTACTATTGACACAAGTTCTGCAGGGTTCTATTGTATCAAAGTACCCCAAATAGGGGTCACATTGTATGTTGTATAATATGTCATCAGTTTGCTGGGAATCAAGCACACTGTATCTATGGTACTATGCTGATCTGGGAAAATGTTGTGGTATAACAAATGTCAATAAAAAAGATGGAATAGATAAACACAACAAGTGCTGTGAGGAATTATTCTAGAAGGGCTACTGGCCCCCTGCCTCACATCTATAAACCCAGGTGACTGATCGATAAAAATATATTGGATGAGGTGGTCTCACCCACACAATGTGGCATGCTTCTCATTGGCCACCTCATCCCACTATGGTAAGACGCTATTATCAGGGCGTTCAGATATATTGATCTCCGGATAAAATAAGGATCCAGCTATTCTAAAAATACCTTAAGGTATACCACAAGGATTTCCCTTATTAGGTGCTACCTTGGGTATGATTAAAAGCACTATAAAATGTAGTCGTTGGATGCTTTGTGGGTACAATGTCCACAGCATCCTAATATTCTGCCAACATGTTTCTGCCCTTTTTGCCAGCCTCTCTAGGTCTCGGGCATTCTTCAGGGCTCTGAGGGATGCCTATTACTAATTGAGCATGGATGAATACCTAGCAATGTGAGAAGGAAATTCTGACCTTCTCTCTGTTAGCTATAGTTTCATTTAGGGTAACCGAAACCTACGTGACTGAGGTGGAAATGCAAACACAATTACACACCATGTAATTATAGTGACAAAAATATGTGACTTTCACATGCTAATCCTTAAGTTTGCTCAGCTGCCTTAACCTATTTGGGGGATTGCTATGCTCCAAGGTCAATCTTAAGAACTCCCAAACAGTGCTGAGGTTGAGTCCACTGTGGATGAAGCACGCCACATTACATGGGTGAGACAAACTCGCCCAACAGAATTGTATTGACCGGTCACCTAGGTTTATTAGGTCTCGCCTGTCGATGCGCATGCGCATCGAGCTTGCGAGCCTATTGCGGCCTAACCACGCTTTAACTAACAAGCAAGGAATCGTGGCGATTCCTTGCAGTGCCCGTGACTTTTAAGCTCAATGCGCATGTGCATTGAGCTTAAAAGCGCGTGCACAGCCGCCCGCATTCCTCCGACACCTTTGAAGTGAAGCTTAGCTTCACTTCAAAGGCCCGGCTTCTTCACACCCACATGCCGCTCTCGCTCTCCCCGCTCCGCCCCCTCCCCTGCCCGCCGTGTGACCTCGGCTTACACTCACCCCTCCTTTCTCCCCTTTAGGCTGCTTTCGGATGCTTTGTTCGCAGCTTGTTCTCGATCTTATTCGTTTTGCACTTTTCACGCATCCACTTGCAGTAGGAATTCAACACTGTATGTCAATCTCTTAAGTACTGCCCATTCTTCAAATACAGCTGCAAGCGCATTTGTCTTTTTGTGTTTTTGTTGCCATCATTTTTCATATGAGCTGATCTGGTGTAGCTAATTTTGTTTTCGTATCCCTCCTGCAAGCATGAAGGACATTGGGAACCACCTTAAAGTCTATCTGATTACATTTCATGAAAATCTCCACTTAACAAATCTGTTCTTTCCTCGAGGACATTCTTCAGAAGAAAACCCTCCCGTTTTTAATTGTATTTTATTTCGGAGCAGGTGACAATTTTTTCAATGCTTTACTTTGTGAAACTTGAAAATGTTTGTTTAATGTTTTTTTGTAAACACATCAATGACTCCTCTTCGTCCATATCCCTGGCCCAGCTCACAAAGGTATACAGAATTTCATAGTTCACTTTCACAATAAAGATTGCTTCCTTTTAAAAGTTAAAACTTTAAAAAGCTTTTGTAGCATGCTGTATCGTAATTGATTTTTTGGCCCGGCTTCTTCACACCCACATGCCGCTCTCGCTCTCCCCGCTCCGCCCCCTCCCCTGCCCGCCGTGTGACCTCGGCTTACACTCACCCCTCCTTTCTCCCCTTTAGGCTGCTTTCGGATGCTTTGTTCACAGCTTGTTCTCGATCTTATTCGTTTTGCACTTTTCACGCATCCACTTGCAGTAGGAATTCAACACTGTATGTCAATCTCTTATGTACTGCCCATTCTTCAAATACAGCTGCAAGCGCATTTGTCTTTTTGTGTTTTTGTTGCCATCATTTTTCATATGAGCTGATCTGGTGTAGCTAATTTTGTTTTCGTATCCCTCCTGCAAGCATGAAGGACATTGGGAACCACCTTAAAGTCTATCTGATTACATTTCATGAAAATCTCCACTTAACAAATCTGTTCTTTCCTCGAGGACATTCTTCAGAAGAAAACCCTCCCGTTTTTAATTGTATTTTATTTCGGAGCAGGTGACAATTTTTTCAATGCTTTACTTTGTGAAACTTGAAAATGTTTGTTTAATGTTTTTTTGTAAACACATCAATGACTCCTCTTCGTCCATATCCCTGGCCCAGCTCACAAAGGTATACAGAATTTCATAGTTCACTTTCACAATAAAGATTGCTTCCTTTTAAAAGTTAAAACTTTAAAAAGCTTTTGTAGCATGCTGTATCGTAATTGATTTTTTATGTCTAAAACTTGTAAGTGTTGTGTGTATTCTTGGTAAATGTCACGGCTGTGCTTTGACTTTCCTGTAAAGAGAAGCTAATGTTACTGGGAAGATGAGTGGGGAGTGCCTTGTCAGCCTGAACACGTTGGCCTTAACAGGTGCCCTTCAACACACGTGCTTCATGCTCTCGTAGTGGGGAAAGTGCGCTCGTTTCATGTGCATTAGACATTTTCTTACTTGGGAAGTGAAGAGGGCCTTTTAAAACTGCTTCCAGATGAACATAGCTTAACTACTCAATATGAATTGAATCACCTTTGGAATGAGTCGACTTCACACAGGAAATGTCATTGCAGGTGGGGTCAAGTTAATGTTTAAAAACCATTACTTTGGGCCGCTTCCGTGTACTGCATGAGCAGTCCCTGTAACTTCTGCAGGCCAGCTGCTGCTGAGACGCTGACACTCTCCCGCTTTCTGCTTGGCGCCACCAGCCCTTCCTCCCCTCCTCCCCGGACGACCACCGTCTCACACCCCATCCCCATATGCTCCTTCCCTCCCACTCGCTGGCTCCCCCTCCCCCCCCCCCCCCCCCCCCCCCACCAGGCTCTCAATGCTTGTTTTAAACCAAGGCAGCGGGGGCTCTTCAGCGTGTCCGACTCAACATTTATCCAGTGACTCAACAAAACAACATTTAATCAAGAAAACTGCACTCAAATCATCGTAGGTTCCCAGCTTGACAAAATGTGTGATCGTTGTCAAATGACTTTGCTTCACCGTGCATCGGTTTACTCGAGAGTCGAATCCGAGACCTCTTGTGGACACTACGTTTAGAATGTGTGCAATATAATAAATAACACCCACCAGGCTCTCAATGCTTGTTTTAAACCAAGGCAGCGGGGGCTCTTCAGCGTCTCCTTTGACTAAAACTCACATGGTCGCTCTTGGATTTATTTTTATTGGCCATTAACTCTGTGGTTTGCGCACTCTGTCAATTTTTTACAAACAATTTTTTATATTCTCCCACTGGGCAAAGTAACATTTGCTGTGGGCTTAAAAATATCAGCATTCGTTAATCACTCGTGCATGGCTTACTTTTTTTGGTATCACTTGTTCTCTCTCTCTCTCCCCCTCCCATAACTCTCTCTCTCTCTCTCTCCCATAACTCTCTCTCTCTCTCTCTCTCTCTCCCTTCTCTCTCTTTCTCTCTCTCTCTCTCCCCCTTATCTTTCTTTCTCTCTCTCTCTCCCTCCCATAACTCTCTCTCTCTCTCTCTCTCCCTCCCATAACTCTCTCTCTCTCTCCCTCCCATAACTCTCTCTCTCTCCCTTCTCTCTCTTTCTCTCTCTCTCTCTCTCCCTCCCTTAACTCTCTCTCTCTCTTTCGCTTCCCTTCATTTACTCGCCCACGCAACGCCACTCGCCCACGCAACGCCACTCGCCCACGCAACGCCACTCGCCCACGCAACGCCACTCGCCCACGCAACGCCACTCGCCCACGCAACGCCACTCGCCCACGCAACGCCACTCATCCATGCAACGCCACTCATCCATTTGCAAAACGGAAAATGTTAAACTCTTCTATTGCGAGACCTATTGCATTTTCAATGCTTGTTTCTGTATGTTAGGTAGGGGGACAGTTGCCCTGTTTTTTGTAGCCAACCACATGTTTCAGGCCTGGACTTGCAGTTAAACCCTTAATAATGTGAGCACTGGTTTAAAAATCAATTACTTTATATGTTTCACGAATAAAAACGTGCAGTCTAAGTCCTGATAGCAAACACCATGACTGTCTGAAGGAGTCACTCATGACAAGGGCTGTGTGGCAGATCTCCAGTATATATATGACTTATGACTGATAACACCCCAGCGAACAAGTCTTTCAGAGACACCTTATACGTGACTGACTCGCCCCCAAACCTACCAAACGTTCAGAGACTCCATCCCGACATGACACTGTTTCCACACCAGCCCCACGGGGCTTTCAGATTCACGAGCAGCGCAGCAGGCCATTCCTCGGCTCCACCGGCCTGTCAGACCAATGTAGACAGACTGGCCCGTGTCTCTTCTCTCTTTCAAACAACTCCAGTTCCACAGAGCCCTTCTGAGCCCGAGGTACAGCCAGGAGGGGGATTAGGGAGACTGAAACCAGAGCCCTCTGGACAGCAGCTCCAAATGTGTTTTTTGGCCTCATTCATTGCATTGGGCTCCAGAGATGAGAGGGGAGGAAAAATAAAGAAAACATCCAATTTTCGGAGTTTATTCAGGCTGTAATCTTTTCCAGGTGGGTTGTTTTCTTTCTAAACTTCTTCAATTGACACCCATTACTATAATAATCCACACCACACGTCGGCTTCCGCTCGGTTCGTCTGTTTCGCGTACTTTGCTTGCTTTCTAATACGTTCAAGGCTGAGTTCTCCAAAGGCACTATTCAATTATCAGCCCTCGTGCAAAGATTTTGGTAGCACCAGGAAAAACAAACATTGGCCAATATAATAGGCCTCGCCTATCTAATGCGAGTGCCAAGCTATTGCCAATGGTTTTAAATAATTGTAAATTGTTGTAAATAATGGTTTTTTTAAAGCATTGTTTAAAAAAGTGAAAGAAAAATAATTTGGAAACAATGGCGCAAAGTAAACACATCTCTATAGGCATCTCAAAACTGCACATTGAATATTTTCAGTCTTTGTAAACGACTTTTTTTCAAACTTTATGCAGGAAACAACAATATTTTAATAGCATGTTTCTGTGAGTGATCCATCTGCATCGTCACACAGTAACACAGAACAGTAACATAGGTTACATGAAAGTACATAACAGCTGAATGAGGAATTCTCAAAATGTAAAGGGAAACGCTTGCTTTTTACTTTCCACAAGACTCTGAACTGCAGCAAATATTCAGACCATTTTATTTCTACAGAAGTCCAGGGATAGGATTTATGGCCCTCCCATAGAAGAGACATATTCTACTATGGCGGCTGGTATAGGTGGTGGGGGGAAGGGGAGCGGGGTAGGTAGCAGAGAAGAGGAGGGAATGAAAACATTAAAATACACACTTACCTGTCTTCCGTCACTGCCTCCTCTCGGTCCTTTGCCCTGCTTCCAGGGCAGAAAGCAGGATGCACCCGACTCCCAGCCTCCCTATAGCCAATCACAGTGCTGCAATACTGCGTTGCAATTGGTCTGATTGCTGTGGTTCAGCGTTCATCCAGAGAATGGGAGAATGAGAGGCTGGGCATGTTATGCAGCCTGCATGGAGAGCATGCAAAGTGTGCATGATGGTTTGGCTGGCCTGAGACGGCCGGCCAAAACCTCATGCGCACTTGAAGTGGTCAAACCACTCCTCGCCTGCGAGCTGAGCAGCCCCGCCCCTACCCAACTGAGCAAGGGGAAAACATAAAATGATAAAATGATAATAACAAAGACGTATCATTTTACTTTTACCTCTTTCGACCTGCTCAGTGGGGCAATGTTCCTCTGCCTTAGTGGAGGAGCCACCACTGATCCCCTATCAAGTCACTGAGACGTAGACTCAATGTGTGCAGCAGCCCACTCCTTCTGTAATACATTAAGGACATCAAGTATTAGGATTCAAATGAGAGCCCTGGCCTGCATCAGCTCCTCCTGCATGAATTCAGGAATTGTGATAGTTCTGCAATGTGCTTGTTGATCAACTGAGCTCAGGTCATGTGTGAAACCTTCCAACCTTTATGGATTTTAAGCCAACACTTTGCATTCTGTAAGTTTTTGTTTTGTTTTAGTTTTCTTTGCTGTGTTATAAACATGGCCTTCATAATTCAGAGCTCTCCATTTTCCCAGTTCCATACATTAGTAGCTCACCCAGTTCTGATTTTTAGTTGCATGCTTATTCCTGTTTAAATCATTATAACACCAGGACTTCAAGTCCCATAATTCGGGAAAAGTTTCTGGTATGGGTGAGCTACTCAAGAAAACCACAATGCCCCTGCACTAGTACAGAAAAATTATTGAGGTGTATGGTAGCTACAAAGTCACTCTGCTAAGTATGAAGAACAGATCGAACAACACCCAATTCATACAATTAGCTCAATAGTAGGTGATCCTCTTAAGACAAAATAGAGAAAGAAGTTTAGGATGTAATCCGTTGCTGGTATGAAAAAGTTCCGTTTATTGTTCCTTTAGGTAGGCCTAACAGATCGAACAACACCCAATTCATACAATTAGCTCAATAGTAGGTGATCCTCTTAAGACAAAATAGAGAAAGAAGTTTAGGATGTAATCCGTTGCTGGTACGAAAAAGTTCCGTTTATTGTTCCTTTAGGTAGGCCTACCTAAAGGAACAATAAACGGAACTTTTTCGTACCAGCAACGGATTACATCCTAAACTTCTTTCTCTATTTTGTCTTAAGAGGATCACCTACTATTGAGCTAATTGTATGAATTGGGTGTTGTTCGATCTGTTCTTCATACTTAGCAGAGTGACTTTGTAGCTACCATACACCTCAATAATTTTTCTGTACTAGTGCAGGGGCATTGTGGTTTTCTTTTGTTCTTGTATGTACCAAGCTTGGTCCATCTTTGAGCGGTTGTGAGGATTTACCGTTCGCCCTATTGCCTGTACCAACCTTTGAATAACCTTCGTTGCTACCTTTAACTTTACGGATACTCTGGCTGTGCGCCTTGCAATTCTGGAATACTCTAAAAAAAACTCCCAGTTGTTTGTATGGGTGAGCTACTCTCCTTTAAACTTGGAAAACTTGAGGGCTCTGAAAACCCAAGTGCGAATTATGACTAGCTACATATCAAGCCTGTCTGAAGGTGTTACACAATATATGGCTGCTTTATAATATAGCTGTCAGAAGGTAACCACTTTTGTACATACTGAATGATTCAGTTTTAAAATCTAATGGTTCCAATTGTAGTCAACATCATGGTTAATATTTGTATAGCAAGATCTATACATATCATGGTCATTGATTACAAAAAAGCAGATGGGCACAAGTTTACACTGCCATACTAGATTGCTGGTGACACTTTTATTTGGTCCTTTTGGACCCACCAACATATTCAAAATGAAACATTTCCAGAGGTAAATCAATGAAAATGTGGGTTGTGTTCTCGTATGTAAACGTCCAAGGAAGATGCACCATCACCCCTGTAACTTATGCAGCCCAACTCTTTGTAGGCACCTGTCTGCCAGGAAACAGTTTACATTCTACTTGACTCAGATTGTCTGACTTGCAACTACCTTACTCCTTCTGGGCTGCTGATCCATCTATCAGCAGCCTGGCACCGTCCGCCGCAATGCCAAAAATGCATATTGTGCATTTGCATGCACAACGTGGCAGGCACCGCGCGGTGCAGCCATGTTGTGCATGCAAATGCAGGGGAGTACCATAGGTACCCCCCATGTGCACCCCCACCCCCATAATTCATGGGGGCCAACAACGGGACCCCAACTTCAAACTCCGCATGCCTTCCCGTGGCGGCAATGCCGCTACGGAAAAAGCTGCCTCCCGCCTGCATCCTGATATGGATGGCGGTGTCTAGCAAGTTCAAGTTCAAGTTCAAGGATTTATATAGCGCGCTACTCACCCAGAGGGTCTCAAGGCGCTTGGGGAGGGGGGGATCATATTTTGTCGAATAGCCAGGTTTTGAGTTCTTTTCTGAAGGAGAAGTGGTTCTGTGTAAGGCGGAGGTGGGTGGGGAGTGAGTTCCAGGTCTTGCCCGCCAAGTAGGAGAAAGATCTACCTCCCATGGTGGATCTTCGGATACGCGGGACTGTGGCGAGGGCTTGATTGCAGGATCTTAGATGGTTGGTGGGTGTGTAGAAGGACAGTCGAGTGTTGAGCCATTCGGGTCCTAGTTTGTAAAGGGCCTTGTGTGCGTGGGTGAGGAGACGGAACGTTATTCTCTTGTTGACGGGGAGCCAGTGGAGGTCTTTCAGGTGTCCAGTAATGTGCTCTTGGCGAGGGATGTCCAAAATGAGTCTCGCTGATGCGTTTTGGATGCGTTGTAGTTTTTTCTGTAATTTGGCTGTGATTCCGGCGTATAGAGTGTTACCGTAGTCCAGCCGACTCGTGACCAGTGCGTGGGTGACAGTCTTTCTTGTCTCGGGGGGAATCCAACGGAAGATTTTTTTGAGCATACGAAGTACGTTAAAGCAGGAGGATGAGACTGCGTTGACTTGTCTGGACATCGATAATGAGGAATCTAGGATGAAGCCAAGGTTACGTGCGTGGTCTGTGAGTGTGGGTGCTGTGCCCAAAGCAGTAGGCCACCATGAGTCGTCCCATGCAGAGGGGGAGGATCCTAGGATGAGCACTTCCGTTTTGTCTGAATTGAGTTTTAGGTGGCTATGTTTCATCCATTCGGCTACTTCTTTTATGTCTTCGTGAAGGTTGGTTTTGGCGGTGTTAGGGTCATTGGTGAGGGAAAGGATTAACTGGGTGTCGTCAGCGTAGGAGATGATGTTGAGGTTGTGTTGGTGCGCGATGGATGCGAGTGGGCTCATGTAAACGTTAAAGAGGGTGGGACTGAGCGATGATCCTTGTGGTACGCCGCAGATGACTTCAGTGTCCTCTGAATTGAATGGGGGAAGTCGGACTCTTTGAGTTCTTCCAGCGAGGCCCAGTCCAAGGCTTTTCCTTGTATGCCGATGTTGCTGAGGCGTTGTATAAGGGTGTTGTGACAGACTGTGTCGAAAGTGGCGGAGAGGTCGAGTTGAATGAGGGCCACTGTTTCTCCGTTGTCCAGTAGCGTCCGGATGTCGTCTGTTGCTGCGATGAGGGCGGTTTCGGTGCTGTGTTTGGCTCGAAATCCTGATTGAGAGGGATCGAGGGAGTTGTTGGATTCGAGGAAGGCGGCGAGCTGTCTGTTGACGGCTTTCTCAATGACTTTGGCAGGGAATGGGAGGAGGGATATGGGGCGGTAGTTTTTAAGTTCAGAGGGGTCTGCTGTGGGTTTCTTCAGGAGGGTGCTGACTTCGGCGTGTTTCCAACTTTCTGGGAAGGTTGCAGAGTTGAATGAGCAGTTGATGACATCGCGGAGATGGGGGGCGATGATGGAGTCTGCTTTGTTGAAGATGTGGTGGGGGCAGGGGTCGGTTGGCGATCCAGAGTGGATTGAGTTCATTAGGCTGATGGTGTCTTCAGTGGTGACTGGGTTCCAGGCGCTGAGGTTGTTGGATGGCGGTGAAAGTTCTGAGGGGGGTGGGGAGGATTGTTCGTGGGGAATGTTCTTGAAGCTGTTGTGAATGTCGGCAATTTTGTTGTAGAAGAAGGAGGATAGCGAGTCGCAGAGGTTTTGGGAGGGAGTAATGTCGTTTGAGGCTGCGGTGGGGTTGGTGAATTCTTTGACGATGTTGAAAAGTTCCTTGTTGTTCTGGGCGTTGTTGTCGATTCGATCCTTGAATGCTGATTTCTTGGTGGCACGAATCAGTTGGTGGTGTTTACGGGTGGCTGTCTTGAAGGAGGTCATATTGTCGGTGGTTGGGTTTTTTCTCCATGTTTTCTCTAGTGTGCGGCATAGCTTCTTGGATTTCTTAAGGTCATCGTTGAACCAGGGAGCCTTTTTGTTACCTGATTTGATCTGGCCGTTTTTCAGGGGTGCTAATTTGTCAGCGCTCTGAGTGATCCATTGTGTGAGTTTGGTGGCAGCTTGGTTTGGGTCCAATGAGAGGGTGGGAGGGTTTTGGGTGAGTGATGTGAGGAGTTGGTCGGTGGTGATTTTGTTCCAGTTTCTTCGCGGAATAGGTTGTGGGTGGTTGTGGGTCGGGGTGGTTTTGTAGCTGAAGTGAACACAACTGTGATCCGTCCAATGTAGAGCTGTGGAGTGATCGAAGGAGATGTGTTTGCAGGAGGTGAACATAGGGTCGAGCGTGTGTCCAGCTATATGGGTGGGGGAGTTAACCAGTTGTTTGAGTCCGAGATTGGCCAGGTTGTCCAGAAGGGAGGTGGTGTTGCTGTCGTCTTTGTTTTCCAGGTGGAAGTTGAGGTCTCCTAGTAGAATGTAGTTCTCGGAGGCGAGGGCATGTGAGCTGATGAAGTCAGTGATGTCATCGCTGAATTGTTTACGGGTTCCTGGAGGCCTGTAGATTAGGGTGCCTCTGAGTGTGGATCTAGGGTCGGTGTGGATCTGGAAGTGGAGGTGTTCGGCAGTTGTAAGGATATCGTCGGAGCAGGTCGTGATTTTGATGGTTTTCTTATGGGCGATGGCGATGCCTCCTCCTACTTGATTGATGCGGTCTTTTCGGATGATTATGTAAGCGTCCGGGATGGCTGTGGCGATGTCGGGTGCTGATGAGGCGTTCATCCAGGTTTCTGTGAGGAAGGCGATGTCCGGTGACGCAGTGTCGAGTAGGTCCCAGAGTTCAGTGGCGTGTCTGTGGACCGAGCGGGTGTTCAGCAGGATGCACTTCAGGTGGTTAGAGTCGGAGCAGTGTTTGGGGGAAGTGGGTTTGGTGTGGGTTTTGATGCAGGCGTACTTGCAGGAGTGGCAGGCGAATGGACCGTGGGTACGTCCTGGGGCAGCCTCGTAGCATAGTGATGTGCGTCCGGGGTTTAGGGCTAGGAGGGTGGCGGCATCGTTCGTTATGCGGCGGGCAGGGTGGGTATTGCGGGGGCCAGGGGGTCTGGCGCTGGGCGCGGTCCAGGCGCGGACGGGCGTAGACGGGCTTACCTTTGGCGCACCTTCGGCGCGCATGGGGCGCGAACACTGCACGAGAACGCTGCGCGTAAAACAATCTGTCCTAAGTGGATAATGGGGGGGGGGCGAGGGAGGGTCAGCTGGGAGGCGGGATCGGGCGGAGAGGACGGGCTCCGAGGCACAAACAACAAACAAGATGGCAGCAAAGTGAAATTGGCAACAGAATGGGGCACACCGAGTCAATGGCGACTTAAACACACTCAATATGTATAAAAACACTCGAAAATGCGTTTAGCACTCAAGCGCTATGCTAAGCAGCAGCTAGCAGAGACAACAACTGGCCTTGCGCATGTAAAACCAGGATAGTGCTAAAATCGGCAAAGCGCTATTAATAAATAAATTACACACGCTTGGGGCTTCTATTACTTCAGCGCTATGACAAGCAGCAAATTATTAAAAACGAGTATCACAGAGCAAAGCAGCGAGTTCAGCAACGATACCACTGGAGCAGGGAGCAGACACCGCCACCATATTAAACCCTTTTCCGCCTAGTCAACTTGTTGCCCGGGCGGAAAAGCGCGGACGGTCTTCCCGTCCACCGCGGTACCCCCCGCCATACTAATATGGCGGGGGGAAAATGGGTGGCGGGCGGGGAAGAATGTAGGGAGTATTGCCACCGCCATGCGGGCGGTGGCGATCCGCCCTATATCCTAATGGGCCCCTAAATATCAATCCTCGATTTCAACACCCCTCGAATCCCCACCATCGGTGCAGAGAAAGAACATTGATGCAGAAATATCAACATGCAAGAATATCGAGGTAAGAATATCGATTGTTTTAAATATCGAGGTTAGTATTGTCCATGTTAAAAATATCATTTTTATTTTTTTTTTAGAAATGTTGAATTTGTAAATATCGAAGGTAAAAATATCAGTTAATAATATCGATTTTGTGGTTTCTAAATTTTTTAATGTTCTAATTTGTTTATTTTTTATTAAATTTGTATTAGTAAATTTATAATATTTAAATATTTTTTATGTTTAATTTTTTTTTTATTTTAATATTCATTTTAGGAGCAGGATGTTGGGTTTATAAGGGATAAGGGTGGGGAGTAATTTAAAAATGATGATTATATATTTTATTGAAAATTGTAATTTATATATATTTTAGGATCAGGATGCTGGTTTTATAGGGGATAAGGGTAGGGAGTAATTTAAAAATGTAGATGAAAAAATTATATATTATTAATTTTTTAATATATTTTATTAGCGTGATTTGGGGTTTATAGGGGATAAGGGTGGAAAGCAAATTGAAATTAATGTTTTGATTAGAAAAAAATAATTTTGTAAATTTCGGAAAATAAATCGTAGTGATATATTTAGAAATTATCACGATTTTTAATATTATTTTAATTTTTAATACATTATTTACAATTATTATCAAAAATGTGAACTTT
Organism: Lissotriton helveticus; assembly: GCF_964261635.1. Lineage (NCBI taxonomy): Eukaryota > Metazoa > Chordata > Amphibia > Caudata > Salamandridae > Lissotriton > Lissotriton helveticus. The sequence continues at coordinate 1,308,946,013 of NC_136061.1, forward strand.
TAAAATACTTTTTTTAGATATTTTAAAATCCGTTGATTTATTTTATTATTTATGAATTTTTAATATCTATAGCCAATTTGAAAATATGAAAACAGTATTTTTGAGAAAAATTTGTATTTGTTTTTTTAATTAGTATAAAATAAGTAAATACTTTGTTGTTAATAATCTAATTTGTCTGGCTTGAAATATTAATATAGGGAGGGGGTTTATTTATTATTTTTCTTTATTTAATTAGTTTTTTTGAGTTGGAATAGTTAAAAATTATGGTTTACTAACCAGCACTTTCCCTGAGTTTATTTGGATTTGGAGTTGGAATAGTAAATGTATATGGTTTACTATCCACCACTTTCCCTGAGTTGATTTGGATTTGGAGTTGGAATAGTAAAATATTGTGGTTTACAGTTCCAGGACTTTCCCTGAGTTTTATTTGGATTTGAAGTTGGGGTAGTACATTATTAAGGTTTACTATCCAGCACTTACCCTGAGTTTAGTTGGATTTGGGGTTAGAAGAGTAAATTATTATGGTTTACTATCCAGCACTTTCCCTGAATTTATTTGGATTTGGAGTTAGAATAGTAAATTAATATGGTTTACTATCCAGCACTTTTCTTGAGTTTATTTGGATTTGGAGTTGGAATAGTAAATTAATATGGTTTACTCTCCAGCACTTTCCCTGAGTATATTTGGAGTTGGAATAGTAAATTAATATGGTTTCCTATCCAGCACTTTCCCTGAGTTTATTTGGATTTGGAGTTGGAATAGTAAAATATTATTGTTCACTATCCAGCACTTTCCCTGAGTTTTATTTGGATTTGGAGTTAGACTAGTAAATTATTATGGTTTACTATCCAGCATTTTCCTTGAGTTAAGTTGGATGTGAGTTGGAATAGTAAATTATTATAGTTCTCTATCAAGCACTTTTCCTGAGTTTATTTGGATTTGGAGTTGGAATAGTAAATTATTAAGGTTTACTATCCAGCACTTTCCCTGAGTTCAGTTGGATTTGGAGTTGGAATAGTAAATTATTACGGTGTACTATCCAGAACTTTCTCTGAGTTTATTTGGATTTGGAGTTGGAATAGTAAATTATTATGGTTTACTATCCTGCACTTTCCCTGAGTCTATTTGGATTTGGAGTTGGAATAGTACATTATTATGGTTAACTAGCCAGCACTTTTCTTGAGTTTATTTGGATTTTGAGTTGTAGGAGTATTATGGTTTACTATCCAGCACTTCTCAGAGTGTATTTTGATTTGGATTTGGATCTGGAATAGGCAATTATGATGGTTTATTATCCAGCACTTTCCCTTAGTTTATTTGGATTTGCAGTTGGAATAGTAAATTATTATGGTTTATTATAAAGTAGTTTTGTTGAGTATAGTTTTTTTGTTGTTGGGATTGTAATTTGGGGAGTTTTATTTTAATTTTTTTCAGAGTTTATTTTATTTGGAAATTTTTAATAGGAATTTGTAATTATTTATTATGAAAAATACATTGTAGAGTTTGTATGTATATTGTAATAAGTACACAAATATATATTTTTCAACATTTCTTTATGTGAAAACATATATATTTTTATTCACAATTAAATTCTTTGCATTTTTTAAGTTACACATTTAATTAAGATATGAAAACATAATCATGCATTTTATGGTATGAATACGTTATTAAAAAACATAACATATTTGTAACATTCATTTTTAGGTGCACATTTCAAACAAATAATATGTTTTAATACATACAATTTTTCAAAACATTTTTTTAAATATAGTGCACTACTTGGAAACATAGGGGCTGATTGCGATGGCGGATTGACTGGAGTCCGTCCGCGATCGTGGTGGTGACCGGGACTATCCGCAATACATGCGGTGGTTCGACACACCACGTCAGGATCCGACTGTCACCACAGCGGTTGCATCTTGCATTCTTAACATTGCTGCAGGTGCTGTTTGGTGTAATTAGGTGTTGTTTTGGTAGTTTAGTGTTTTATGTGTTAGTCGTAGTGTTGGATATAATTAGAATGTTATGTAGTGTTTGTTATGTATTTATTAAATATATTATTCTGTTTTTAATGTTGACAGTATTGCTTATAGATTTGTATTTGTATTGTGGGTGTTGTTTTCTTTTTTATTTACAGGATTTAGATTTTCTGAACGGATCAATTTACTGACGTGTTTTTTTTATATGCGAATGTTATTTCTTGTTTGAGAACAAGTTATTTGACAATTTTTTCTCCGGTTGTTGGAGCGTTTCTTTCTACACTGTTTTCTGGTTTTTGAGGGTTTCAATACTAAGAGGATTGCCGCTTTGGATTTTATTTTGACAGTTGTATTTTTGCATTTTCTTGGGGGGCTTTTGAATTAACTGGCTTTCCTTTTATTTTGTTTGCTGTGGATTTTATCGTTTTCAAGGATATTCTACTGCTACATAACTTTGAATATTATTTTTATTTACTATGGGTGGGAAATATATCTCTTTTTTCATTGTTCATTTTCATTTAATATTTATATTATGTCATAATTTTTTGCTATATTTCAAATGTTGACATAATTATAAATATTTTTTGAACTAATTATGATGTTTATATGTTTTATAGTTGGAATGTTTCAATTTTATTTAGTATTTTGTTAAGTTCAAAGAATTGATTTTGTTATTATGTCTAGGTATTCTAGACAGTGTGTAGTTGGATACAACTTAGTATTATGTTGCAGGTATTCATACATGGTTTTAGTTTTTTGCTTAGTTTAGGGCCTATTTTATTTAGTGATTGCTGAAGTCTGAGGTCTTAGTAGCTCTGTTCGTTTTTAATTGCTTCAATTAGTTTATACAGTGTTGGTTTTCCCCTTCCTATTGTGGCTTGGAAGGCATCATGTCATCCTTCCACCGCTTTGTTTGTTTTGGCTTTTTGAGCGTATACGTTCCATCAGGGGATCTGAAATTTAGGTTGTCTACAGTGCCCTGAACTATGTAACCTTCCCACCCAGGTGTCTTCAAAGTAGTCTAGGAAGGGACTTAATTTAGATTCATTAGGTTGATAGAAAGGACTTTCTATAAGTAAGTTGTAGTGATTGGCTACTTTATTAGTTGGGACATAGGCCAGGGCTATTAATTTTTTTTATTTTATAAGCAAAGCTGCTATTTGTTGAATAATCTATGCTCAAAGTAGATTTCTGTAGGAGCCTCCATATGCTCTGATTAAAATGGTAGCAGCAACCTTGTATTACAGTGTGTGGGTATAGTTTGAGGATGGATTGAATCATTGCCTGCTCAAAGTCTATTTTTGATTCTTTGGGGACAGTAGTTGTCTGTGAATTGTTTAATTGTTAGTAGTTCTACATAAGTGGTGTTTTGTTTTTTAGGCAGTAATGCGTAAATAAAGGGGATATTTGTCTCTTCTTATTCTCCGTGATTGGTATACAGCTGATAGAATGCTTTGGGGCAAACTTTAAATTAAATTTGTATTAGTTGCAAACATTATAATTCTTTTGTCATGACTTTTGTTGTCATAGATAAGTAATTTTTCCTCTTTGTGGGTAAATGGTGTACTCAGGAAATATTTCAATTTCTCTAAAAGTTTGGGAGATAGGCGGAGTTTGAGATGTAGCTCTTTTAGTATTTGCTATTAGTCTTTTTAAATTAGGGGATAGAAGTTAGTTGTCCTGTGACCTGTTCTGCCACTCTAGTTAAGACATTTTTCAGTATTTGAGTGCTTGTTTTTTGGGACCTTGTGCTTGCTTCCCTTATTGTCTCTTACTTCAACTTCAGTTACATTTGGGGGATGGTTGTGTTCTCTAACATTTCCAACATTAGTATCTATTGTAGTGGCTGTCTTGTAACAGGCATTGAAATAATATTTGCTACATTTCCAGTGTGTTTTATTTTCAATAACTTTTTCTTGGGTATAAGTGTAATACATATAGCCAAGCATTAGTTTCCATTTTGGTGATGAAATTAACTTTGCGCCTTCTGTCATTTTTGGGGTGTACGTGTATGTGTGTGTGTGTGTATATATATATATATATATATATATGCAAAAAAGAAGGAGAGAACTCTGGGTAGGTCTCAGTTTAGGTGGAAAGCAGCTCCTGTTAGAGCACTCTCAACACCAGCGACACTCTAGATCTGCTCACCTCAAATGTCTGTTTTTCTATCAAAGTTTTTAAGCATAGGATTAGACAGTGCTATCCATGCCGAGATAGAAAATGACAAAGTCTTTCGCCATTTAAACAGCAAAGTCTTTAAGCATAGGACTAGTACAGTGCAGTCCTTGCCGAGCTGTCAAATAACAAAAGCCATTTATCACTCCAGGCACAATATTACAGCTTTGAATTGGTAAAATATCAACTCAAGCCAACCTGAAATGATTAAAAGCAACCCCTGACACAGTGTTTCGCTCTAATTAGAGCTCTTCAGAGAGGTATAGCTTTGCCCAGACACAAGGGAGCACCCAGTATTAAGTCAAAACAAAACCCTTTCAGGCATAGAGTGACGCATAAATTATGCAAAAAAGAAGGAGAGAACTCTGGGTAGGTCTCAGTTTAGGTGGAAAGCAGCTCCTGTTAGAGCACTCTCAACACCAGCGACACTCTAGATCTGCTCACCTCAAATGTCTGTTTTTCTATCAAAGTTTTTAAGCATAGGATTAGACAGTGCTATCCATGCCGAGATAGAAAATGACAAAGTCTTTCGCCATTTAAACAGCAAAGTCTTTAAGCATAGGACTAGTACAGTGCAGTCCTTGCCGAGCTGTCAAATAACAAAAGCCATTTATCACTCCAGGCACAATATTACAGCTTTGAATTGGTAAAATATCAACTCAAGCCAACCTGAAATGATTAAAAGCAACCCCTGACACAGTGTTTCGCTCTAATTAGAGCTCTTCAGAGAGGTATAGCTTTGCCCAGACACAAGGGAGCACCCAGTATTAAGTCAAAACAAAACCCTTTCAGGCATAGAGTGACGCATAAATTATGCAAAAAAGAAGGAGAGAACTCTGGGTAGGTCTCAGTTTAGGTGGAAAGCAGCTCCTGTTAGAGCACTCTCAACACCAGCGACACTCTAGATCTGCTCACCTCAAATGTCTGTTTTTCTATCAAAGTTTTTAAGCATAGGATTAGACAGTGCTATCCATGCCGAGATAGAAAATGACAAAGTCTTTCGCCATTTAAACAGCAAAGTCTTTAAGCATAGGACTAGTACAGTGCAGTCCTTGCCGAGCTGTCAAATAACAAAAGCCATTTATCACTCCAGGCACAATATTACAGCTTTGAATTGGTAAAATATCAACTCAAGCCAACCTGAAATGATTAAAAGCAACCCCTGACACAGTGTTTCGCTCTAATTAGAGCTCTTCAGAGAGGTATAGCTTTGCCCAGACACAAGGGAGCACCCAGTATTAAGTCAAAACAAAACCCTTTCAGGCATAGAGTGACGCATAAATTATGCAAAAAAGAAGGAGAGAACTCTGGGTAGGTCTCAGTTTAGGTGGAAAGCAGCTCCTGTTAGAGCACTCTCAACACCAGCGACACTCTAGATCTGCTCACCTCAAATGTCTGTTTTTCTATCAAAGTTTTTAAGCATAGGATTAGACAGTGCTATCCATGCCGAGATAGAAAATGACAAAGTCTTTCGCCATTTAAACAGCAAAGTCTTTAAGCATAGGACTAGTACAGTGCAGTCCTTGCCGAGCTGTCAAATAACAAAAGCCATTTATCACTCCAGGCACAATATTACAGCTTTGAATTGGTAAAATATCAACTCAAGCCAACCTGAAATGATTAAAAGCAACCCCTGACACAGTGTTTCGCTCTAATTAGAGCTCTTCAGAGAGGTATAGCTTTGCCCAGACACAAGGGAGCACCCAGTATTAAGTCAAAACAAAACCCTTTCAGGCATAGAGTGACGCATAAATTATGCAAAAAAGAAGGAGAGAACTCTGGGTAGGTCTCAGTTTAGGTGGAAAGCAGCTCCTGTTAGAGCACTCTCAACACCAGCGACACTCTAGATCTGCTCACCTCAAATGTCTGTTTTTCTATCAAAGTTTTTAAGCATAGGATTAGACAGTGCTATCCATGCCGAGATAGAAAATGACAAAGTCTTTCGCCATTTAAACAGCAAAGTCTTTAAGCATAGGACTAGTACAGTGCAGTCCTTGCCGAGCTGTCAAATAACAAAAGCCATTTATCACTCCAGGCACAATATTACAGCTTTGAATTGGTAAAATATCAACTCAAGCCAACCTGAAATGATTAAAAGCAACCCCTGACACAGTGTTTCGCTCTAATTAGAGCTCTTCAGAGAGGTATAGCTTTGCCCAGACACAAGGGAGCACCCAGTATTAAGTCAAAACAAAAATGACAAAGTCTTTCGCCATTTAAACAGCAAAGTCTTTAAGCATAGGACTAGTACAGTGCAGTCCTTGCCGAGCTGTCAAATAACAAAAGCCATTTATCACTCCAGGCACAATATTACAGCTTTGAATTGGTAAAATATCAACTCAAGCCAACCTGAAATGATTAAAAGCAACCCCTGACACAGTGTTTCGCTCTAATTAGAGCTCTTCATAGAGGTATAGCTTTGCCCAGACACAAGGGAGCACCCAGTATTAAGTCAAAACAAAACCCTTTCAGGCATAGAGTGACGCATAAATTATGCAAAAAAGAAGGAGAGAACTCTGGGTAGGTCTCAGTTTAGGTGTTGAGAGTGCTCTAACAGGAGCTGCTTTCCACCTAAACTGAGACCTACCCAGAGTTCTCTCCTTCTTTTTTGCATAATTTATGCGTCACTCTATGCCTGAAAGGGTTTTGTTTTGACTTAATACTGGGTGCTCCCTTGTGTCTGGGCAAAGCTATACCTCTCTGAAGAGCTCTAATTAGAGCGAAACACTGTGTCAGGGGTTGCTTTTAATCATTTCAGGTTGGCTTGAGTTGATATTTTACCAATTCAAAGCTGTAATATTGTGCCTGGAGTGATAAATGGCTTTTGTTATTTGACAGCTCGGCAAGGACTGCACTGTACTAGTCCTATGCTTAAAGACTTTGCTGTTTAAATGGCAAAAGACTTTGTCATTTTCTATCTCGGCATGGATAGCACTGTCTAATCCTATGCTTAAAAACTTTGATAGAAAAACAGACATTTGAGGTGAGCAGATCTAGAGTGTCGCTGGTGTTGAGAGTGCTCTAACAGGAGCTGCTTTCCACCTAAACTGAGACCTACCCAGAGTTCTCTCCTTCTTTTTTGCATAATTTATGCGTCACTCTATGCCTGAAAGGGTTTTGTTTTGAATATATATATATATATATATATATATATATATATATATATATATATATATATATATATATATATATATATATATATATATATATATATAGAGAGAGAGAGAGAGAGAGAGATATACATATACATATACCGTGATCAAGAGGTAGGATTACCTCGAAACGCGTAGGGGCTGTTTATTTTCGCTAAATAAACCTTGAGCACTGAACAAGCATATTGGGCTTCGACTCTGGTATTTTCTCTAAGAAACTACACCAGGTACTTTTCAATTTAATGGTTTGGCGACCCGTCCGAATGCCCGCCGTGCAAGCGGCAGAAGCACGCCACTTTTCAAGGAGTATATATATATATATATATATATATATTTTATTTTTTTTCCACAAATAAAACAGTGATGGCACTCCATTCGGTAGTTTTTCAAGGTTCTTTATTCAAAACTGCGTTCGCCTACGCGTTTCAAACCAAAGTTCTTGTTCACAGCAGTTTCTTACAGTTTGTCCCTCATCTCTTTCTTTATTTATACTCTTGACCCATGCAATGTATTGTGGGATATGTGGTTTTGTGTAATTTTGGTTAGCATTACACCGAACTGTATGTAAACCCGGTTTGTGAACAATTGCACACATCTAGAAACTCAGGTATATACACAGAACCGTTGTTTGTTTCTTTCTTAAGATATCATATCAATTATGTAGGTGTGCTGTCTACCCATTTAATTTTAGAAGATGCGTTTACTTCATGATTGTGTTCCTCCTTATGCAGATAAAATGCGTTATGTGGTCTGAGTGCCCCATCACCACTTATCCACAATTTAGGTTTGGTAATAAATAAAGAAAGAGATGAGGGACAAACTGTAAGAAACTGCCGTGAACAAGAACTTTGGTTCGAAATGCGTAGGCGAACACAGTTTTGAATAAAAAACCTTGAAAAACTACCAAATGGAGTGCCATCACTGTTTTATTTGTGGAAAAAATTAAACGGGATACTGCCCTGATCCCGGTGGCCGCACCAACTTACCAGCGCTCCTTCTACAACGGGACAATTGGTGGAATATATATATATATATATATATATATATATATATATATATATATATATATTCACTGAAAAAAAACATATGTTTTAGGGGTGTTCTAGTTAGTTGGACATTTCACTCGTACAAAACCATTGAAATTCCTCCGTTATAGTTAGTTGTACTAACCACAACTCGCGCACCCGCAATCCACTGATGATGATGTCACACATTACATCATTCATGTACATCATTCATGACATGGTCTGTCACATCACCGATGACATCTCAAATGACATCACTGAAAACTATGTTTTTTTTCTGTGAATTTCTAAGGTTTTTTAAATGCTAATTCCTAACTATAACATGTCTGAAACATATGTTTTTTCAGTGAATTTCAAAGGTTTTGTAAATGACAATTTTTAAATGTATTCTTATATTTATTTTTTTTATACTGATTTGCTACATTTTTTTAACTATTTAATTTTAGATATTTTATTTTTTAAATTACATTATAATTACATTATACATTACATTACAAAATATACTTGCTCAGATTGAGACACTGCAGGAGCTGGCTCTGGGGGGTGGCGGTCCCCAGGGCCTGTACAAGGCTCCAGGAGGGGGGCCGCGTTGCCCACCTCCCACATTTGTTCGAAGCCCGGGGTTGGCGGCCCCCGGGGCTGGGGGTCGTCAGAGCCCCCCACACCTTATTTAAAGTAGCCCTGGGGGTTGTGGTCCCTGGGGCTGGGGGGGCCTGAGAGCCCCCACCCAATTCAAGAAGCCCCAGGGGGTGGCGGTCCCCGGGGCTGCGGGTGGGCTGTGAGTCCCCCGCCTATAATATGTTGAAGCCCCAGGGGGTTGCGGTCCCTGGGGCTGGGGGGCCTCAGAGCCCCCCCACACCTTATTTTAAGTAGCCCCGGGGGGAGGAGGTTCCCAGGGCTTGGTGGCCTGAGAGCACCCACCCAATTCAAAGAAGCCCTGGGGGTGGTGGTCCGCGGGACAGTGTGGGGGGGGGGATTGGGACCCCACCACAATTTTTTTTAATGATGCCCCCGGGATTTGGCTCCCCCGGGGGCAAATTAGTATATTTAGCATGGGAGACTGCGCTTCGATTATTTATTTATTTTTAGTGGCATGATGCACGCATCCTGCGCGCATCCTCCCATTAAAAAAAAAATAACATTTGGGGGGTCTTGTGGGACCCCCTGAGCAGGCCTAGGGGGTCAGGGTGCTTCAAAGAAGCCCCGGCGTGGCGGTCCCCAGGGCAGTGTGGTGGGGATTGGGACCCAACCACAATTTTTTTTAATGATGCCCCCGGGATTTGGCCCCCCCGGAGTAAAATTAGCATATTAAGCGTGAGACTGCGCTCTGATTTTTTTTTTTTTATCGGCAGGATGTGAGCATCCTGCGCACATCCTCCCGTTTAAAAAAAAAACATTTTGGGGGGTTCTTTGGGGTCCTTGTGGGAAACCCTTAGCAGGCCTAACGGGTCAGGGTGCTTCAAAAAAGCCCCGGCGGTGGCGGTCCCCGGGGCCTTGTGGGGGGGATTGGGACCGCACCACAATTTTTTTTAATGATGCCCCGGGATTTGCCCCCCCCCGGGGGCAAATTAGCATATTTAGCGTGGGAGACTGCGCTTTGATTTTTTTTTTATCGGCAGGATGCGCGCATCCTGCGCGCATCCTGCACGCATCCTCCCGTTTAAAAAAATAATACATTGGGGGGGTCTTTGGGGTCCTTGTGGGACCTCCCTGAGCAGGCCTAGGGGGTCAGGGTGTTTCTACCCTGCCCCCTTTTCGCATTTTGTGACTTTTTTTAATAGCTTTCTTGTGCCTTGGTTCTACCGAGGCACAAGATGGCTGCCAACACTTCCTGATTTGGAGTGTTGACAGCCAATTAAAATACAGCTTGTGCACTGCAGGGTGCGCTTAGGCTGCATTTAGGGTACGTAGGCCATAGATATATATGTACTTTTAAATGATATTTTCTCAGGAACTACTAAATGGATTTACACCATTTAAGCAAAAGGCATGAGTCTGAACTAAGGAATACCTCTTTGCCAAATTTGGTGTAATTCCGTTCACCAGTCCGGGCTGTAGGTGCGGCTAAAGGTCCTATGGGAAATTGCATGGGGAAAACGTGTTTTGGGACCCCCCTTGTTTCTCGCCCCCCGCTTGCCGAATCACCGTAAAACTTTTAGGGTAGGAGCGGACCGGAGCTTGCCAAAAGTTTGGAAAATTTTGCGAAGATTAGTCAATGGGCACCAAAGTTATTCTAAAAAGAATGTTGCGGATTTCCCATGGATAATAGGTCCTAACTATAACTACCTACTGGCGACTGCCAGTAGGTAATATATATATTTATCTTTAATAATTACGCAATGTTAACTAATAAACATGCTAGTATAATTAATGTTCGTGCTGAAAGCTTTGTCCCAGTGTAGGGTACTTGAGCTGTAGTGGCGGCTTATCTGGTCACCTGCAAGGAAGTTTGTATAGTAGCCCGAAGCTAGATAAATGTAGGTAATCATGCCTCCCCTGTGGTTCAGAAACTACTCTAGAACAGATAAGTTAGTGTGAAAAGTAACTACTTTTGGAGGAAAACACAGTCCTGACATGCACACTATACTAGAAACAATACAGATCATAAAAACATTACCCCCTCGTCCATCTACCTGTCCCATTCATACACCATGAGCAGTTCTCCTGCTCCACAAAAAACAATTACCTAGCTAAGTCAACAAAATTACCCAAGATGGCTCCTGAGTACCTACCTTGCATAAAGCATGGAACATGCAATGACCACAGTCTTCCTTCAGGTGGATAGGAAGGCAAAAGGAGCATTTAGGCAGTCTAATTCCATGTCAAATTTCTCTACTAGAGCAACAACTCACACCACTTAAATGGTAGAAGCCCTACTGAAAGACTTTCAGACCCTGGCACCAAAAGAGTGAAGGAGTGGACACTATTTCCCTGTTGTGTTTGATGGAGCTTCAAGTGTACCTTCTATCTCAGCTCTCGTTTGACATCTTGTGTGCTACTACAGCATATATTGCTGTCCGTTGCCTTATTTGGATGCATTCTTGGAAGGCGAATACCTTCGAAAAGTCAGTCCTGATGAAGTTGCCCATCGAGGGTTCTAAAATGTTTTATCACCAATTGGAGATATGATGAAACAGTCTGTAGAAAACATAAAGTTGCCCTCCCTTCAAGGTAAAAACGGGTTGGTTATCCAAGGGCTTTTGCTCCTCCCCAAGCTAAAAGTAATAACCAAATGTATGATGTGGCTAGGTAATATCACAAACCTAGAATGTTCCCAAATTATTCTCAAAATTATTGGTGCTCAAAAGGGCGAAAAGAGTGACCACCAGCACTCTCAACTTGGCTGAGGAAACCCCAGGTCACTTCACTCGAATAGCTTCAGTAGCTGATACGTGTTTCAGCAGTAACATATGTGATCACCTCCGACTTCATCAGGGCTGCTGCCATCAATTTTTTATGGCGAATTTAGAAGGATCACCAGCAGATCATGTGTCTAGAAGGGCCCTCCACCTCTGATTGTCCAAATATTCTTTGGCTCGTGAAATAGCCTTTTTGTATTCCTTCCTAAACGCTGGTATACTGGCCTTATCTTTTGTTTTCATAGCATTACTAATAAAGGGTTTGTTGTACGGCATTCTTTATGATACCATGATTGCTGTTTGCCTCTGTTATTTCTGTTTGTTGCTTTTGGGATGGTAAAGAAAGATAGACTATGTTCGAAGAATGCCCCATGAATCAGGACCAGTGGTCAGCAGTGCTAACCTGCGCCTCCACAATCTGAGTAAGAACTAAAATAAGATCTTCATGGATACCAACCAAAATTTCTGGGCGTGGAACAATCTGATGCCATATCAGATGACGTTTGTCTGCAGCCAGGGCAACTTCCCTTGCTGAGAGACTGCTGGTGCAGTCTGAAATCTGAATGCTATAGTCTTACAAAGTGTTCAGTTGTAACATTATCAAGTTCAAATAACACCCACAGATGTTTAAAAAAAATTAAATTGAATGTTTTAATATCATGAAATATTTACAATCTTATAAACTGTAAAATCTCCCAAACATCTTTTTTTTTCATTTTACCCTTCAATAGCAGGTGCAGTTTCGTCAGATTTCTTTGCTACTGATAGATCGCGATGCTGCTCTTTCATTTGTAGGGGTGCATTACAATCATGAGTAGTTCGCACCTACATTCATTCTTTTGTCGTATTAATATGGAACAGTAGAAGTGTGCTGTAATAATGTGAAAAGTGATATGTTAGGTATATTTTCCACATAAGCGTGAAGAAATTAGGGTTGCCATACACAAGTTTTAAGCTGAAACCCTTAACGTGTAAAATTGTGTTAGATGCTTGCTTTTATTCACGTATATTTGATGTGCCCATGTAACGTGTTCATTTAGGAATGCTCATTAAAAGAGTTATTTTATATGTAAATTCATGAGGCCTATGTGCTATTCTCTTATGTTGGCCGATTTCTGTAGGCTGAAATGTTTTCTCCCTGACTGCTCTCACAAATTAGACTTGATAGTTGAGTTTCATGTGCAGATTGGATTTGTTCTTTTCTCACGTTTCTGTTGCAGGTGGAGAAACCCATCTTTGTTGGTTAGAATAACGCTTTTGTTTTAGGAGTTGGTCTGCGGGGGAACGGATACTTTTGTACAAAGAGTGCTGATAATGTGAGACAGTGTTCTTTCTCACTGGAGAAGGCCTGGGTATCAAGGGCATCGACCCAGGAGCTGGGAGTATTGAAACTGAGTGAAAAATCACCTTGAGGAGGTGATCAAGAGACGAGTAGTGGGCGTGCACTGAGGTTTTGGTGTTGGAATTAGGGAAAGTGCCCTGGGAGTTGAGTCAGGAGAAGTGAGGATATCGATAATGAGGAAAGGTGCATCTTAGAACGATCTCTGTAGCCTTTCGCTACTTGACCCATACAACGTGAGTGTACTTCTTAGGAAGACTTCACACACTGACTTGCCTTGGAATTGCTAAGTAGGGATGTTACTTTAGTAGTAGAGTAGGTACAGGATAATGCCTTTGACTTATGAAACCCCAATGAAGTCTGATCTTGATGTATGGGAACTAATTGCCTGTGTTCTAGTGTTGGAATTTATTCTTTACATGCTTCAATGCTTTAATTTTGCTCGTAGGTTTGGCTTTGTATTAATTCTGATGTATTTCTACAACCTCATCTTGAGGTCCCTGTATGTCCAGTCATTTTTGGTTTGGTAATAAACCCACGAAACCTAGAACCTGGAGTCTGTGATTCTTATTTATTTATTTAAAACTTTATTTATCAGTTTCATAATACAAACATAACAGCGTTCCAGTTCCAGCTTCATGACAATGAATATTGAGAAATGCCTTAGACATGATGCGACCAGCCCACGACATGCAAATGCTCAGCAATGTTTACAGTTTGAAAACACAAAAGTACGTGTACATCGTTCGCTGCGTCCCTCAGTGCATTTCCAACATCTTAATCAGCACATCAATCAGTTCCTAATGCTATGAACAGTTCTAGTCACATCATCATAAAGTAAATGTCCAAGTTTATTATGAGGATAGAACATGATCAGCCAATACCAGCTGGTTTCAGGCCAGCTTCCATCCGTGCGTCAGGTGCAACCTGTGCTATTGCTGTGAATTGCTTGGATGGGTGGGATGTACTGGGCAGTGTGGAAGCGTATAAATCATAGTTCAGATTACAGTATGCCATGCTATTCATCCAGTCTTTACTTGCCGGCACCACCCTCTTCTCCCACTTTAGCTCTATTTCCCTTTTCGCCAATACCAGGCCAACAGCGATGAATTTCCTAGCTGCTTTCGGGACATTTTTCAAATATCCCAAAAGGGCCACTAATACTAAGCCCAACATTTCCCCAAGCAAATGGTGTATGTCAGTCCAGTATGAGCTAATTCTGCTGCAGGTCCATGTGAGGTGAGCAAAATCTGCCTGCGGGGTTTTGCATTTTTCAGCAGCAGTGGGGTCTGTCAGGGTCTAATTTGTGGGACGTCGCAGGAGTGATGTAGATTCGGCGTAAGAATTTGAAATGGGTGAGTTAGCATTCAGTGAATTGATCATCTGTGATTGGGTGACCTAGATCTCTCTCCCATGCGGCCCGTACTTTAGCATCCCGCACTGGGACGATCTTCATACAGGATCTGTATAGTTTAAAAATCAAATGCTCCCCAGGGTCGCTGTCTAGGGCTGTGGTTAAGAGGGGGAAAGGGTCAGGTTCTACCTGGTAACAAGGGAGTTTGGCCTTAATTGCAGCACCCAGTCGCGTAAGTATAAACTTGTCCATAAACGAAGCCCCAGAATATTTGTCTATGTCCGAGTTAGAGAAGATTTGACCATCTATATAAAGGTCCTCAATGATGGTCATGTTGAATCGTGAAAGAGAGCGCTGCACTATGCCCTCCCCGGTGATGGGAATACACCATGGATTCGGGAGTAGTGGTTTCGGGGAGTATAATGGCGGTGAGCCCAACATCGGAACAGTTTCAGCCAGGCCCAGCTTGTTGTGGAGACTGTTTAAATGTTGAATGGGCCACGCGGGAAGCCCAGGGGCAGAACTGTGCGCTGTGTGTCCGGTAGGACTAGATCTGCCTTGGGACGTAAGTAGGGAGTTCGGGCATCTGGGTGGAACCAAGTGTGAGCGTACCTGCATTGTGCAACCAAGTAATACATCTCAAAATTAGGGACACCAAAACCGCCCTTGTGGTACGGGAATGTCATTATTTCCCAACGGACTCTGGGGCGTTTGCCCCCCCCCCCCCCCCCACTCCAACCTAATAAGATGAGTGCAGATGATTCGGCAATGGAATGGGAAGAATATTAAATAAATACAAAAATTTAGGAAGTACCACCATCTTTATGAGAGCGATTTGCCCAGCAATTGAAAGCGGTAATCTATTTCACCTGTCCACCTGCTTTTCCAGGGTATGTATCGCTGTACCATGGTTTGATAATATTATTTTGTTGGTATGTAAATGTATGTTTATGCCCAAATACCTAACGGAATCTGATCACCAAGTCAGAGGATATTCACATTCCCACTGAGTCGTACCTGCGGTGAGAGGGAAAATCACAGACATATTCTAATTGATACCGAGGTCAGAAAAGCAGCCGAATCTAATGATTTCCCAAACTAGAGGGTCTAAGTTGTCTTGTGGATTCCAGACGTAGAACATGATAATGTCCGCATGTAGGAGAGTAGGGTCTTCTATCCTATGGTCACCCCAAATTTTTGCTTTTTGCTTCACTGGTTTATGACTTAATGTGGCTGTGGGCCTGCTAATCAGACCCACAGCCTGCTTTTCTCTCTCTAAATTATTGCCAATGTACTTTAGGTGCATTACAAAATTGGAACTGGTTCACCTTATTGGCCCCTGTAACAGTGTACCCAGGTACCCAGGGCATAGGTGCTTCCAAGGCCTACCAGGGGCTGCAGCACGTATTTTGCCACCCCTGGCCTGGCCTCCATATTTGACACAACTGGCTGATCACTCAGCTGGGGTAAGTCGGTGTAACTACCCCTTACTTAGGTGTAGTATGCCTATGCCTAACCTAAAATGGACACATATGTTCCTATCAGCCACTCCTATGGAAGGCCTCATCAATCCTGGAGGCAGAGTGCTTGGAAATATGTGAGATGGTGCTCTGGCATGAGCTGAGCCTGTCTACAGCTTTCGGAACCATGTCCTTTAGCTGTTTCATGATACTGCCATACCATATACTCTTAAGTGCATTATGAACCTCGCGGTTAAATGCTATCTTTGGTTTGGCTTTATCAAAACATGTCGAGTAAGGTGTCATACGAATTGGAATACTACCCCCTCGCCAGTTCTGGCGATGGGGGTAGCATTCCACCCTTCTAGAGGGACACGACATGTACCTAGCCTGAACCCCGGTTAAAGTTAAACAGAGCCTCAGCATCACAAAATGGATGCTGCCACCACAGACACAAGTCTGACCTCCTGCTGCTGGGAGTCCTTCCAGCGAGGGCAGCTTGGACAAAGGGTTTCCTGCCTTGGGAGGTGCTAGCACCACCCCAGACAGGATTTTGTGTATTGGGTAGGACAGGGCTGAATAGAATCAGACATGCCTGGGGCACACAAGGTGTCCCTGTGCATAGGCCAGTTCAAACCGGTCCTGGGGCTCTCCAGCCCCAGTCCTGGCGTGAAACTGGACAAAGGAAAGGGGGTGTAACCACCCCCCTTCCTGGTCCCACCCAGAGGAGGGACCTAGTAGGTGATCCGGCCCCTAGATTTGGAATAAGAGTAGGAGCTGTGTCCTTAGACTTCAGATCATCCTGAACTCGACTTGAAATACAGAAGAAACTTGGACTTCGACATTCTGCTGCACAGAAGACTGAAGAGAATCTCCCTTGTGGCCAAGGAGTGACCACCCTGTGAATACAGGCACCAACCAGCAACTCGATGTCTGCTTTGCCACCACCTCCCGCTGGAGCCCGAGCCCAGAGCCTGACAAGACCCAGACTCCCACACATCTCAGAGCCCGATCCACAGTCCCTGAAAAGAAGAGACCCGTGGAGGCACCGAGAGACGTGGGACCTGACATCTTGGAAGACCCCCGAAGAGCTGACTGCGCAGCACCCAAGGCACCCTCGATGCTGTGCTTTGAGGTTTGAGAAGCCCCAACACCGAGCAGCATTTGCATTGAAGATCAGCCCCCCAGCATCTCCACGATCTGCGTGGGGCCCTTTTGCACGTTGCCACTTGACGCGCCATCCCGGTCACTTGCCACGCGGCTAGTGGCCATCTTGGCGACAAAAACTATGACTTACACTGCTGGTCTGGTCTCTCCAGATTGGCCCTTGCTCCCCTGAAAAGGAGCACCCGCTCTGACCTTGCTGGTCCGAGTGAGAAGCTTAAAACGATTCCTGCGTGACTTGCTTTTGCCAAGGCCTGTTTGCTCCAATCAAGTTGCCGACACCGCCATCAGCGAGAGCCATTGTGGGACAGCTCGTGATCGACTCCTGGACGTCCTTGACCTCTTCGTGTCCACGTAGCTGCCGAGACAATCTTCACAACATCGCCTGTTTGCACCCGACATCGCCTGGTTCCATCCTGGTTCCACGGTAGTCACTGGCTAGTGACTTTGAACATTGTCCCCTCTGCTTTCAGGTCTTCATCTCTTCAGATCCACCCTTGGATCCACCGGAACTCTTCACATCGAGCCGCCTGCAGCATCTTCAGCTCCAAGCACCATCGACCTGTGTGACGAAACCCGACACTACTTTGACCCTATGCACTCGCTTCCTGTGGGTGAGGTAACTCAGCAACGCCGGTGTTCCCACACTGGTACACACCTCTAGGGTCCTTGTCTAAATTTTCATCCTCCTAGGTCACTCGGAAGGTTCCTTAATAACTAACTTTGTAACTTTTACGCACCATTGACATTGCATTGGTGTATGTGTGCACTTTAAGCACTGCACCCGAGTCCCGCGGGCCTTTCCCGACTTCATCACTGTTAGTCCTGAACAGCTCCAGCGATTCCCCAGGCCCTAGGCCTCTTCACTTTCCCCATAGTGGTTCTTATACCACTATTTTAGTATATGGTTTAGGTGGCCCCTAGGGCTCATCCATAATTGTGCAACTTTTGTATATTTAAACTGTGTTTTGTTTTAACGCATTTGCTTCTGTGCTCATAAAGAGTATAGGGGATATTTGTAGAAATAAATCTATATATATATTCAATATATATCTGTGTGGTGTCCTTTCATTTGGTATTCAAGGGGATTGTGTATGGTAAAACAGCTTGCTTCACATGCCTTTACAGAGTTTAGCCTAAGACTGCTTAGTCCATGCTACCCCTAGGATAGCTTGTCTATAAGGTTGACGTTACAACCTCCACCATAAGGGTTGCTTGGCATGATACAAGGTGATCACTAGAACTAGTGAGCATCATATATCAGGCCAACTTCTCACATTGGTGAGCAGCGGATTGGGATTTGAGCTTGCTGTTGTTTTACCATTACAATCTTTGGAGAGTATCATTTGAAAGATCATACAGGTACCTGATAGGTACACTAAAACAAGACTAGTATACTTAAGTTCTACTGAAATTAGTTGTTGTAGAGGATAGGGAGTAGCACACCCTGACTACAACTACTAGATAGGTTTGGTAGGCAAACACCAGTGTAGGTAGATTGCAACACATCCACCCACACTAGAGCACTGTCTGGAGCAGAGGGATCCACTGGACCTATCTCTGTTGAGAGTGACCCTCCAAGGGCACCATCCAAATTTGCTATCTTTACTTTTAAAGAACTGAGGCAGCTGTGTTCCTTAAGAGGAATCAAAACGGGTCCTAGCCCTACATCAAGTCACCTCAGAGAGCTTTTAGACCAGTCTGAAGCTCTAAAGACCTCCAAACCAGGCCCCTCAGTGACTGGAGAGGTAGGCTCTCCCACTGAAGATGACAACACTGACACCCCTGCCCCTGTCATCCAGGAAGACCAGGTCACTGGAGATACTCAGCCAGAGGTTGAGGAAGAAGAGGAGGAGGAGGAGGAAAGTGGGTCTGATGATGAGAGAAATAGTCAGGTGCTAGTCAGCAGGCTTAACCTGGCTAACTTAAGCACATTTGGGACTGAAAGTGGGTCCAACCCATTCAGACCCCCAAGTGGACTTAACCAGGAGCAGAGGAGGAGAAGGAATCACTCAGGTGAGTCCAATGCCTCCCAAGCTTCTAGAGGTTCTCATGGACACTCCAGAAGGGAGCTGTCTAGCCCTCAGAGAAGGGAACATGAGGCCTAAATGAGAGAGGCTGAACTTAGGATCCATAAGCAAGAATTAGAAGTTGCCCTGGCCAAAGAGAAGCTTGCTAGAGCAAGACCGTCTAGAGAGAGTGGATTAGGATCCACTGGTGGCAGCACTATCCAAAAGGATAAAGACAGGTCCTATGACAATATAAACCTGAGTAAGATTGTGCCCCCTTACAAGAGTGGGGATGACATCCACCCACAAATGGATGACTGCACTTGAGAGAGCCTGCAGAGTACAGCAGATGCCTCTGGAGCAGTGGGCAGCAATCTTGTGGCTCTCCTTTGAAGGTAGAGGCCGAGACAGACTCCTCACAGTTAGTGATGGGGATTCTAGAAACTACCTGGTCCTGAAGAGTGCTCTGATTGATGGGTTAGGCTTAACCACTGAACAGTACAGGTTAATGTTCAGAGATACCCAGAAGACACAGACTCAGGACTGGTCTGAATTTGTTGAAAGTGCCACTAAGGCTCTGGAGGGCTGGTTGCTGGGAAGAAAGGTTACAGACTATGAAGGATTGTACAATTTGCTTATGAGAGAACAGATTTTAAAAACTGTCAGAACCAGCAGTTGCATCAACATTTGGTTGACTCAGATCTAACCTCTCCCCAAGAATTGGGAAAGAGGGCTGACAAATGGGTTAGAACCAGAGTTAAGCAAAAGAACCAGAACCAGAACCAGGGTTGTGACCAGAAGAAAACAGACCAGAAGGGTGGGGAGCAGAAAGCTAAAGACCGGAAGTCTTCAACAGGGCCCCAAACTAATACTGAGGGTGGGTCCCAAACTTCCAAGAAAAAGAAGAAAGAAGGTCAAAGAAAACCCTGGTGTAGTTTTTGTAAAAACACCTCTCACTGGACAAGTGAGTGTAAAAAGGGTGGAGCCCCCAACACTGCAGCCCCTAAGGCACCTGCACCCACTAGTACAGTTGGCAGTGTTGGTCCACAGACTAAGGGGGTAGTAGGTATCACCTTGGGAACTGAGGGAGATTCTGGCCTAGTCAGAACCCCTACACAGGCTGTTCTGATCTGTGATGTGGAGATTGATTTGTCCACTACTGTCAGTCCCAGTAATCTGGGCAAGTACAGGCAGACGCCTTTGATTAATGACAAGTGGCTCAAGCATACAGGGACACATGTGCCAGTGTCACCATGGTGACACCTAGCTTTGTGGACCCTGGACAATACCTGCCAGGTGATAATTACCTGGTGACCAATGCCAGCAATGTCACTACTACACATAGTGTGGCACTTGTTAACCTTTCCTGGGGAGGGGTAACTGGCCTAAAAAGAGTTGTGGTTAGTGCTGATCTCCCAGTAGAATGTTTGTTGGGCAATGACCTGGAGAACTCTCTATGGTCAGAAGTTGAGTACAGGACTCATGCAGAGATGTTAGGGATATCATCACATGTCCTTGCTGTGACCAGGTCACAGGCCAAGAAGTGCCTCTCTGAACCTCAGGTCTTGGATCCTGGAACAATGGATGAAGCACCTTCCAAGAAGAAGAACAGGAGGGTAAAGGCTGTGCCTTCCCAACTGCCTACAAGTGAGGATCAGCCTTCATAGGAAGATGATCTTGAGACCCCTGAAGGAACTGTCCCTGAAGAGCTTGAACCTGATCCGGTTGAGTTTCTGGGGACAGGGGGACCTTCTAGGGCAGACTTGGGGCAGGCTCAGTTAACCTGTCCTTCTCTTGAACCCCTCAGACAGCAGGCTGCTGCTGAGGCTGCGGGGAATGCTTAAGGTACCCATAAAGTTTATTGGGACGATGGGCTCCTTTATTCAGAGGGTGGAGACCCCAAGCCTGGTACAACCAGGAGGTTGGTCATACCTCTGCAATTTAGGGGCTTCCTTCTTAACTTGGCACATGATATTCCCTTAGCAGGACACCTAGGCCACAACAAAACTTGGGACAGACTTGTCTGTCATTTTCACTGGCCTCACATGTCAGAAGATACCAAGGAGTTTTGTCGCTCCTGTGTAACCTGCCAAGCAAGTGGCAAAGCAGGTGGTACCGCAAAGGCGCCCCTAATACCACTACCTGTGGTGGGGGTGCCCTTTGAAAGAGTGCGGATTGACATTGTTGGTCCAATGGATCCCCCTACAGCATCTGGGCACAGATTCATACTGGTGGTGGTGGACCATGCCACCAGGTACCCAGAGGCAATTCCACTTAGGACCACAACAGCTCCTGTTGTGGCCAGGGCCTTACTTGGAGTTTTCTCCAGAGTGGGGTTTCCTAAGGAGGTAGTATCTGATAGAGATGCCAACTTCATGTCAGGATACTTAACAGCTATGTGGAAGGAATGTGGTGACAACTACAAGTTCACCACTCCCTATCATCCACAATGCAATGGGCTTGTTGAAAGGTTCAACAAGACCCTCAAGGGCATGATCAAAGGATTACCTGAAAAGCTCTGGCGAAGATGGGATATCCTTCTGCCCTGCCTTCTGTTTGCTTACAGAGAGGTCCCACAAAAGGGGGTTGGCTTCAGCCCCTTTGAGTTGTTGTTTGGGCACCCTGTAAGAGGACCCCTATGTCTGGTGAGGGAAGGATGGGAGTTACCTCTCAAAAAGCCCAAGCAAGACATAGTGGACTATGTACTTGGTCTCCGCTCCAGGATGGCTGAGTATATGGAGAAGGCATCCAAAAACCTTGAGGCTAGCCAGGAATTACAGAAAGCCTGGCATGACCAAAAGGCTGTCCTGACTGAGTACCAGCCTGGACAGAAGGTATGGGTGTTGGAGCCAGTGGCCCCAGCAGCACTCCAAGACAAATGGTCTGGACCCCATACAATCATTGAGAAAAAGGGAGAGGTTACCTACTTGGTGGACCTAGAAACTCCCTGGAGCCCCCACAGGGTGCTCCATGTTAACAGGCTGAAAGCATATATTGACAGGGCAGACATGGGCTTGCTCATGGTTACAGATGAGGGGCAGGAGGAAGAGAGTGACCCTCTCCCAGACCTGCTGACTCAGAACCCTGAGGATGGATCAGTTGATGGTGTGGCCTTAGATGGCAGCCTCACTGAACATCAGCAACATGACTGTAGACAGGTTTTGCAGTCATATTGACATATGTTCTCCCTGACACCCAGTCAGACTAACTGGTGTACCCATGTGGTGGACACTGGTGATAGTCTTCCTGTAAAGAACAAAATTTACAGGCAACCTGACCATGTCAGAGATTGTATCAAGACTGAGGTGCAAAAGATGCTGGAATTAGGTGTCATTGAGCCGTCAGAGAGCCCCTGGGCTAACCCAGTGGTTCTGGTCCCCAAACCTCACACCAAAGATGGGAAGAGAGAGATGAGGTTCTGTGTGGATTACAGAGGACTCAATGCTGTCACCAGGACAGATGCACACCCTATTCCAAGGGCAGATGAGCTCATTGACAAATTGGCTTCTGCCAAGTATTTGAGCACATTTGACTTGACAGCTGGCTACTGGCAAATCAGGTTAGCTGAGGAGTCTAAAGCCAAGACAGCATTTTCTGCCCCAGGTAGGCATTATCAATTTGTGGTAATGCCCTTTGGTTTGAAAAATGCACCTGCCACCTTCCAAAGGTTGGTGAATCAAGTCCTTACTGGGTTGGATGACTTTTGCGCAGCATATCTGGATGATATTGCTGTCTTCAGCTCCACCTGGGAGGATCACCTGGTCCACCTGAAGGAAGTGCTAGAGGCTCTGCAAAAGGCAGGCCTCACTATCAAGGCAACCAAGTGCCAGATGGGGCAGAGTAAGGTTGTGTACTTGGGCCACCTTGCAGGTGGGGGCCAAGTTCAACCACTGGAGAGTAAGATCCAGACCATAAAGGACTGGTCCCCTCCAACTACCCAGACTCAGGTCAGAGCTTTCTTAGGCCTGACTGGGTACTACAGGAAGTTTGTTAAGAACTATGGGTCCATTGTGACTCCTCTTAATGATCTGACATCTAATAAGATGCCCAAAAAGGTTCAGTGGACAGAATACTGTCAAAAGGCATTTGATGACCTGAAGAAGGCCATGTGCTCTGCACCTATCCTGAAGAGTCCTGACTGCTCAAGAGAGTTCATTGTCCAAACAGATGCTTCTGAGTTGGGAGTGGGAGCTGTGCTTTCACAACTTAATGTAGATGGTCAAGTCCAGCCCATTGCTTTTATTAGCAGAAGGCTGACCCCCAGAGAGAAACGTTGGTCAGCCATTGAGAGGGAGGCCTTTGCTGTGGTGTGGGCCCTGAAGAAGTTGAGACCATACTTGTTTGGCACTCACTTCAAGATTCAGACCGACCATAAGCCCCTCTTATGGCTTAATCAGATGATGGTTGAAAACCCCAAACTGCTCAGGTGGTCCATTTCCCTACAGGGGATGGACTTTAAAGTGGAGCACCGCCCAGGGACTGACCATGGTAATGCAGATGGTCTCTCCAGGTACTTCCACTTAGAACATGAAGACACAACTGGTCAAGGTTAGTCTAATGTCCCTGCGTTTGGGGGGGGGGGGTGTAGGAGAGTAGGGTCTGCTATCCTATGGTCACCCCAAATTTTTGCTTTTTGCTTCCCTGGTTTATGACTTAATGTGGCTGTGGGCCTGCTAATCAGACCCACAGCCTGCTGTTCTCTCTCTAAATTATTGCCAATGTACTTTAGGTGCATTACGAAATTGGAACTGGTTCACCTTATTGGCCCCTGTAACAGTGTACCCAGGTACCCAATGCATAGGTGCTTCCAAGGCCTACCAGGGGCTGCAGCACGTATTGTGCCACCCCTGGCCTGGCCTCCATATTTGACACAACTGGCTGATCACTCAGCTGGGGTAAGTCGGTGTAACCACCCCTTACTTAGGTGTAGTATGCCTATGCCTAACCTAAAATGGACACATATGTTCCTATCAGCCACTCCTATGGAAGGCCTCATCAATCCTGGAGGCAGAGTGCTTGGAAATATGTGAGATGGTGCTCTGTCATGAGCTGAGCCTGTCTACAGCTTTCGGAACCATGTCCTTTAGCTGTTTCATGATACTGCCATACCATATACTCTTAAGTGCATTATGAACTTCGCGGATAAATGCTATCTTTGGTTTGGCTTTATCAAAACATGTCGAGTAAGGTGTCATACGAATTGGAATACTACCCCCTCGCCAGTTCTGGCGACGGGGGTAGCATTCCACCCTTCTAGAGGGACACGACATGTACCTAGCCTGAACCCCGGTTAAAGTTAAACAGAGCCTCAGCATCACAAAATGGATGCTGCCACCACAGACACAAGTCTGACCTCCTGCTGCTGGGAGTCCTTCCAGCGAGGGCAGCTTGGACAAAGGGTTTCCTGCCTTGGGAGGTGCTAGCACCACCCCAGCCAGGATTTTGTGTATTGGGTAGGACAGGGCTGAATAGAATCAGACATGCCTGGGGCACACAAGGTGTCCCTGTGCATAGGCAAGTTCAAACCGGTGCTAGGGCCTTCCAGCCCCAGTCCTGGTGCAAAAATGGACAAAGGAAAGGGGGTGTACCCACCCCCCTTCCTGGTCCCACCCAGAGGAGGGACCTAGTAGGTGATCCGGCCCCTAGATTTGGAATAAGAGAAGGAGGTGTTTCCTTAGACTTCAGGTCATCCTGAACTCGACTTGAAATACAGAAGAAACTTGGACTTCGACATTCTGCTGCACAGAAGACTGAAGAGAATCTCCCTTGTGGCCAAGGAGTGACGACCCTGTGAATAAAGGCACCAACCAGTAACTCGACGTCTGCTTTGCCACCGCCTCCTGCCGGAGCCCGAGCCCAGAGCCTGACAATACCCAGACTCCCAGACATCTTAGAGCCCGATCCACAGTCCCTGAAAAGAAGAGACCCGTGGTGGCTCTGAGAGACGTGGGACCGGACATCTTGGAAGACCCCCGAAGAGCTGACTGCGCAGCACCCGAGACACTCTCGATGCTGTGCTTTGGGGTTTGAGAAGCCCCAACACCGAGCAGCATTTGCACCGAAGATCAACCCCCCAGCATCTCCATGATCTGCGTGGGGCCTTTTTGCACTTTGCCACTTGACGCGCCATCCCGGTCACTTGCCACGCGGCTAGTGGCCATCTTGGCAACGAAAACTACAACTTACACCGCTGGTCCGGTTGCTCAAGACTGGCCCTTGCTCCCCTGAAAAGGAGCACCCGCTCTGATCTTACTGGTCCGAGTGAGAAGCTTGAAATGATTCCTGCGTGACTTGCTTTTGCCAAGGCCTGTTTGCTTCAATCAAGTTGCCGACACCGCCATCAGCGAGAGCCATTGTGGGACAGCTCGTGATCGACTCTTGGACGTCCTTGACCTCTTCGTGTCCACGTGGCTGCAGAGACAATCTTCACAACATCGCCTGTTTGCACCCGACATCGCCTGGTTTCATCCTGGTTCCACGGTAGTCACTGGCTAGTGACTTTGAACATTGTCCCCTCTGCTTTCAGGTCTTCACCTCTTCATATCCACCCTTGGATCCACCGGAACTCTTCACATCGAGCCGCCTGCAGCATCTTCAGCTCCAAGCACCATCGACCTGCGTGACGAAACCCGACACTACTTCGACCCTATGCACCTGCTTCCTGTGGGTGAGGTAACTCAGCAACGCCGGTGTTCCCACACTGGTACACACCTCTAGGGTCCGTGTCTAAAGTTTCATCCTCCTAGGTCACTCGTAAGGTTCCTTAATAACTAACTTTGTAACTTTTACGCACCATTGACATTGCATTGGTGTATGTGTGCACTTTAAGCACTGCACCCGAGTCCCGCGGGCCTTTCCCGACTTCATCACTGTTAGTCCTGAACAGCTCTAGGGATTCCCCAGGCCCTAGGCCTCTTCACTTTCCCCATGGTGGTTCTTATACCACTATTTTAGTATATGGTTTAGGTGGCCCCTAGGGCTCATCCATAATTGTGCAACTTTTGTATATTTAAACTGTGTTTTGTTTTAACGCATTTGCTTCTGTGCTCATAAAGAGTATAAGGGATATTTGTAGAAATAAATCTATATATATTTTCAATATATATCTGTGTGGTGTCCTTTCATTTGGTATTCAAGGGGATTGTGTATGGTAAAACAGCTTGCTTCACATGCCTTTACAGAGTTTAGCCTAAGACTGCTTAGTCCATGCTACCCCTAGGATAGCTTGTCTATAAGGTTGACGTTACAACCTCCACCATAAGGGTTGCTTGGCATGATACAAGGTGATCACTAGAACTAGTGAGCATCATATATCAGGCCAACTTCTCACACCGCATATAAAGATGCAAGCAGTGGCCCTGTATTAAACTGGAGCCCCCTATGAAAGTGTCGCCCCTAGAAGTGTTGAATGAGGGGGTCCATTGCCGTGACCAGGGACAGCCCTGTCTAGTGCCAAGGTAGAAGGTGAAGGAACGGGAAAGCATGCCATTTAAGCGCAATCTAGCTGTTGGGGCCGAGTATAACAGCATCGTAAGGTTGATGAACCCAAAGGGCCCCAAAGAACCCAGTCTGTGCCTGACCGTCCCTAGAAAAGCTGAAAATACAACCCAAGATATTGGGTAAAGGACCTAGCTTTTGGGTGGGATTGGATTTCCAAACAAACTTGATAGTAAATGCCTGCAGGAAAGAAAGATTTCTTTCTTGAGTCCCCTCATTTACCAGGGTTTTCCCCATAGTGACATGCTTCATCATAGGGGCCATCTCAGCTCTCAATGAACTGAGGCGTGCTGCGACTTGCGAAAATTACGTAGAAGCACTTTAATGGAAGACTATGTGTGGTGAAAAAGTGTGGTGGAGTGGGTTAAAGTGAATTAAAAATACCTTCCTAGTGGGCGAGAATACTTTATTGTTGTTCCTAGATTGGTATGTCTAAAAATGGGGTGATACCAGTAATCCTAACCATAATGGGCTAGTGATTCTAAGTATACATCAACATGTTTTGAGCTTACCCCAAGCTCTTCTCAGGACCACACAGGGACCAGCCCTGTGTTTGCCACTCCTAAAACAAACTAAGTGGTCGATTATGATGGCGGACGAACCTGCGTCCGTCCGCCACCCCGGAGGTGGAGGGACCGTCCGCAGGGGCAGCGGGGTTCCCTCCATACCAATTAGGATGTGACCGCCACCCTGGCAGTCACATCCCGTATCTTTAACATTGCGGCGGGTGCTGCTTGAAGCAGCACCCGCCGCAAGGTTAAAAATGCATGCTTTAAATTTACATGCACAAAGCGGCAGGCACCGCGCGGTGCCTGCCGCTTTGTGCATGCAAATGCAGGGGGTACCATAGGTACCCCCCATGTGCACCCCCACCCCCCTTCACCCGGCCCCCAGTAGCAAAGGTCCACATGCTTTCCACGGCGGAAAATCCGCCGCCGAAAAGCATGTTTACACACACATCCTAATTTGGCTGACGGTGTCTTGCAGACACCACCACCAAATAGCGGTCAACACCCCGCGGATCAGCAGCGGACGGACCTGCCGTCCGCTGCTGTTCCCACCGCCATCATAATCTGGCGGTCGGTGTTTTCTCTGACCGCGGCGGTGAATCCGCATCCTCCGGGCCGGCGGTGGCTTCCACCGGCCCGGAGGATGCGGATTCACCGCAATCATAATCGCCCCCTAAATGTGATAATTTAAACACAAATTATAAGTGAATAAACGCTGCTTCTAAAAAGCGTGCGTTAATTACATACCTACGATCAAGGCTTTGTCACATAGTATTTAAAACGAAGCAAGATTTTGCCCCATGGACCATTGGGGGTGAGGAACTCTGTATCCTATGTTTCCATTACAAGTGCCTCGCGGGACAATACCTGTAACGTCTCCCCACTGGACCGCATCTTAATAGAAAAGGCAGTTCGAGAGAATCAAACGCCTTTTCGGCGTCCGATAATACTGCTGGTGCCGAGGTGACCGAGTTGGGTCTGTGGAGAACCGCGAAAAGAGTACGGAGGTTGAGAGAAGTAGATCTGCGAGGGACTATCCCCGACTGACCAGGGGATATGATTTTGTCCAGCTATAAGGCAATGCTCGTTGAGATAGTTTTTGCTAATATTTTATAGTCAAAGTTTAGGAGGGATAAAGGCCGATACGACCCACAAAGCAAGGGGTCCTTGCCAGGTTTGGGAAGTAACACTATCACTGCCTCTCGGCAGCTGATTTCTCTCCAAAGATTCATGATAGACTTCGATAAGTTTCGGGGCTAGGGTGTCCTTATATTGCTTATAAAAGTCTCCTGTGAGGCCATCAAGGCCAGGGGCGGACGTACCATTCAGCGCAGCTATGGCATCTGCTATTTCCTCTTTCAAAAATGGTTCTGCAAGGAAGTCCTGCATGTATTTCTCCAGGTAGACTAACGTGATTTCCTCAAAGTACTCTTCACGTTCCGAGGGGGTATTTGTTAGTTTGGAAGTGTACAAGCATTCGTAATAAGGTAGTAAAGTGTCCCTGATGTCTGATGTATCTGCCATTATAGTCCCCTTGACAGACCAGAGTTCAGTGATGCAAGCCTTGGAATATGGAGGATGTAACAGTTGTGCCAACGGGCGCCCTGGGTGTTCACCATCACCATATCTGCGTGACGGCATATTTACTGAGGTAGTGTGTTTCCTGTTCCACTGCCTCCCGGAATTCCACTAGAAGGCCCAGTCAACACCGTTCATCCTCAGCGGAGTTAGGGGAGCACAGTATAGACTCTTCAGTAGCTAAAAACTGCTGCTCAATGTTAGCTAACGTTTTCCGCAAATCTCACAAGACCCCAGCATGCTTACCGAAGACCACCCCGCGAATATACGCCTTAAAGGCATCTCAGAGAGACGCCCATGTGTCCACCGACCCTGTATTTAGTTTGAAATATTCCTCAATGGCATCCCCAATTTCAGAGACGAATGAGTTATCATTCAGCGCCCTACTCGGGAACCTCCATTGCCGTTCGTGGCCTTCAGGTCTGGGGAGGCGGAGCTTCAGCACGACTGGGGCATGATCGGAGTAATTACAAGGGAGTATATCTATTGTATTTTACCAAGTGGAGGGAGAGGGAGAAAGCAACCAAAAGTCTAATCTGGTCCAGGTATTGCGCTAGGCCGAGTAGTGTGTGTACCCCGGACTCATAGGGTTGTGTGTTCTCCATGAATCAGAAAGTTGAAATTCCGCACAGATGTCCAACAAGACCTGCCGTGCCTGTGGTTTGGGGGGCGCAACAGTTGATGAACTGTCAATGGAGCTGTTTACGAGTAGATTGAAACCCGCTCCCATCAGCAACCCACCAGTACACACCTGTGTCAGCTTAGCATCTAGTTCATGAAAAAAGTCCCAGCTGTCAACATTTGGGGCGTAAACACACACAAAGGTGATCCATCAGCCTGCCAAACACTATAGTGTAACGCCCCTCCTGGTCAGTCAGGCAGCATGTCGAAGCAAAAGGGAGGCTTTGTGGATGAGGATCATGGTGCCCCTAGCATAATTACTATAGTTAGTGAAAAATCGGTTAGTCCCCCCAACCCGTTGCAAAATGTGTAGTGTCCGTTTTGGGCAGGTGAGTCTCCTGTGAAAAGGCTATGTTGATATTATGTCGCTGCAAAGTGTGCACCACGTGTTTGCCTTTTCTAGGGTTATTTAGCCCATGCATATTCCAGGAGACAAGCGAGAGAAGTGAGTGATCAGTTATTTCAGGGGCAGCGGTCATGTGCGGCTAGTGGGAAATTAAAGAAAAGAGTTGTAGTGGCTAATAATAGGCGACTGTCATGTTTGGAACTGGAGCCATAAGAAATTTGAACGTTGTAGGTAAATTCCCCACCCAACCTCACAAAGCAATAATCCCAACAACCATGCATCCAATGCATCCTGTAAGCAAACCAATTGTATAGACAAAACCAATACTGATGCATTATAATCTGTGAAAATAACAACATGCTAAGCACCTAGGGAGGAGGCAACGTTTCGATGGTGCCCTGCAATTTGCAGGATAACAATGCTGAGCTATGTGCGCTGCCCCTGTTATTGTATCTTTTTTTTACACAAAAGAGTTCTAGTGGCATAAGTTAAATACACAATTCACCATATAACGAGACGGTGTTTTTAATCCACAAGCTTGTGTGATTTATTTCACAGTTATACTAATATTTTGTTTTAACAAATATGTACATTAAATACCATAGCATGAGAAGAACACAATCTCATGGTCCCTTCTAGTGTGCTTTTGAACCCAAACCTTCCATAGGTTTACAACCTATTATTGTATCAGCAGAAAACTGAGCCATATGGTATACCTATCATACAGCAATCACTGGCAATTATTACAACCTCTAAAGCCTACCAGTCATTCACCCGAGAAGAGTTCCACACCGGCAACAGATCCACTGTGTGTGGGTGAAGGGGCTTGTCCAACCTCCCTCCTTTTGCCATCAGAAGTTCTATAGGACCTGCAAAAAGCTTGTGCGTCAGACGGATTGGCGAAAATCCGAGAGCGCCCGTTGTTGTCCACCCTTAAGCGGGCCGGATATAGTGTTTCATATCGAATGCTCACGTTCCGTAGCATCGCCTTGACACCTGTAAATTTGCGGCGGGCCTCCTGAACCATGAGGGTGAAGTCAGGATATAATGAGATTGATGACCCCTGCCACTTCATCGCTACTCGTTCCCTGGTGAGCCTCAGCGCAGTGTCCCGGTCCCAAAAGTTCATGACGCAGGCTATTATTGGTCTAGGAGGGCATCCAGGGTTGGGTCAGGGACCCAGTGACCAATGTGCCCTTTCCACCACAAATCCAGGGGTGAACTCTTCCTTCCCAAATAGTTCAACTAGCAAAGTTTCCACAAACACATGGATTCTCCCGGTGTTCGTCGACTCCGGAACACCAGTAAAACGGACGTTGTTGCAATGGCTGCATGCCTCCAAGTCCTCATTCTTGAAGGCAATGTCCTTTAGGATTTTCCCCACTTGCTCCAGCCTCTTCGTGGACTGCACAGAGCCGTCCTCCAGGTCCGGTTTCCGGGCTTCCACTGTATCCAAGCACCTGTCGTGAATATCTAATTTGGCTCCCATAGTGTCCAAGCGGCTCTCCAGCTTATCAAATATATTGTCCAGTGCCTTGAACCCGGCTCCGAACCCGCCAATAGATTAGGATTAGACGTCGTCGAGTCCGTGGGCTCAGTTGAGGCCTGGCCGCCCTCTGCCATGTCAGCGCTGCAATCTTGTACGACATCCGTGGCCACCTGGAATGAGAGCATCCTCTGTTTTGGGTCCTTTTTACCCATAACTATGGGACTCTGGTTGGGGGGAGATCGTGTCACCAGCAGCACCAGCTGTTGCAGCACAAGACTAGGGCACTGTATGGCGGAACCAAGGAAGAGCTGGTAAGGCCACCGTAGGTAGCCACGCAGTGGCAAAGATCAACAGATTGCAGTCTGTAGCAAGTTGTAGCTGTGTAGGCCCGCCACAGGGAATGGTATGGCAGGCCCAGTCCTCCGACGGCCAATATTCGAATAAGGTTTCCCTTCGCAGCACTCTGGCAGTGGCCCTAGCAAGGCCAGCCCTCAGGCCAATCCTCGGGAGCTGTGGATTATTTAATTGAGGAGTAGGCCGGTCGTGATGTAGGGCAAGGCCTTAGGCTCAGGGCTATGGCGGAGAGTTTGTCCGGGCGGGGGAATCTTGAAGCCGGAGGCAGGATCGTACATGGCAGCACCCAGCCCAGTTGTCGCGCTGAGCACAGCAGGCCCGCTGTGTTTCGATTGGCCCACTCCCCACCTGCTAGCGATCGCGGCCGTCATGTCAAGAGATGGTAAAGAAGAATGACACATTTTCTCATATTCAATGGTTTAAAAGGGACCTTAAAAGCCACATCAGCCTGAAACCACTTAGCACAAGCAGTGTGGATAGCAGAAACTGTGAGCCTGTTCTGTTGCATCCTAGTCTCTGAACATTCAAGCATAGGGCAAGAGTCCAGAGGCTGCATAGAGCAGCAGGGCCCACATGTTGGCTCCTGAGCCACCAGTGACTTAACTGACAGCCTGATACTGAAAGCACACAGGTGGTATTAAAATTATGGTTTAGGAATCCCAACCTCATAATTTCTCTGTCAAATGTAGTCTTTTCTTAAAAAGAATTGGGGGGTTCTCCGTTGGCTCCTGCCTCTAACTCAAATCTTCCCTCTGATAGAGCCCAAGGAAGTCAAATAATTGTGTTTGAGACACTATCCTCTCTTTCCTTTTTACAGACCAGGACACTCATAGTACTCTTTCCCATGCCTCCTTTCTCCATCCTTTGCTTTGCTTTCATACTTCTCTACCTCACTCTTCCCTGCTCTCTGCGTTTGCTTCCATCCACCCCTTGAGTGCCCTGCTTTCAACTCCGCTCCTACTGTATCAATCGCATTTCTCCTCAACCTTTTTAACTTTCTATCCTTTCTTTAGCCTCCATCTTCTCTCTTGTTTCAGCACCCTCCTTGCATCTTTCACTTCGTCCTTCGGTCCACCTTCATCTTTCTGTTTCACTAGCTCTTTTCCTTATTTCGTTTCCTTCTTCTCTTCTCTCCTTCTCACCCTTGTAATCCTTTTTGGATTTTCTCTCACCTCTCCCTAATATCCTCACTTCTTTCCTCACTCTTTCCTGCTCGCTCGCTTAATGTAATCAAAAATGTCTCCCATTCATCTATAAATCAGCAAGAAGAGACATGGTCCAAGCTCTCATCATCTCATGAATGGTCTACTGTAATGCCTTTTGGGTAAGGCAACTGACACATCTTATTTACCATCTTTAGCTATTACAGAATGCCGCTGCAAGACTGGTTTAGAGGAGAAGACACACTCCCATATTTAACAAGCATTCAAAATGCAATAGGTCTCGCCTTTCATTAAGTTAAAGCCATTTGCTTTGCTATAAAATACCATTAGCAAAACAAAATGGCTTTAACTTAATCAAAGGCGAGACCTATTGCATTTTCACTGCTTGTTTATTCGAGCTAGCCTCCACTATTTCTAAACCCCTCCCTCTTCAATCCCTCAACTATCCTTTTCAATCTAGCTAACAGGCTCACATGTCCACCGCTCAAATTAATTTCATATTTCCCTACTCTAATTCATCACTAATCCTTTTTGGGTTCCAGAGTAGTGTGCTACTCACCGAAAAATGCTTCTAAGCCTCGTTTGGGATAGTAAGTGCTATATAAATGCAATTACAATTACCTTCCACTGCATAAAACAACCAAGTATTATTAGTACCCATGAAGCCCTTGAATTATATGAAAATATTGGAGCTCCTAAATACACTATCAAGGAAATAAATCATTTTTATATGGAATATAGCTTGTTACGTACATTTGTCTACATACAAGCAACGCTAATTAATAAAACAGGCAGAGATTAACGGTTTAATTGCTACTCTGAAGCCAGAAATATCATCTAGACCTGGCTTCCCATTTTGCCAGCGGGTCACGGGTGTGATCCTGGGCAGACCCTTATGTTTCCCACTGCTTCATTCCCTTGTGGGTCAAACACTCGGATGCCTCACAAACAGTCTCAGACCACCGATATTAAGTGCTTTATTAAAAAAAAAATACTTAATCTGAAGCTGTTTGGTGCAACCCCCGGGCCTGCGGGTCCCTTCTCAGCACGAGAAGCAGGTTCCAAAGTTCGCGGACCCTGGCCGTGTTTGAGGACACATTCCGTCGGGTTCATATCTCTCACTAAGGCAACACGTAATCCTGCCCGAAACGTGTGCGGGATCTTAAACTCGCTTCCGAGAGAGCCAGAAAGGGGGAAGGAGAGGCTCGCCCAGCCTGCACGAAAAATCAGACGTGCGGTTCTTGCTCCAGGACAGGCCTTTTAAATGGGCGGGGTTTTTTTTACATTTCAGGTTGACTTGCGAAGATGGATGTGGGACTGGGAGTACAGCCCTCCGAGTAATCACTTATCAACAATTTATCATTCCCCTCTTGCCAAAATAGAAGGAGCAACTTGCTTATTAACACTTCAGTAGCGGTTAATAGACGCCACGGGGTTGGGTTGGGGGGGGGGGGGGGTGCTGTGGGAAATGTGGTCTCGATTACAGAGGCCCTGCCTCCCTAGCACAGGTTGCAAAGCAGCAAGTGCTCTGCTGGGCTATGGTGGCGGCGGCATTCCTGAAGACATGGCTTCTAGGCGCTGCTACTGGTATTTCAATGGAGCTAAAAGCCCCACTGGGTGACGCGCTTTCGTGATTAGGCGTTTTCAAACTACCCTGGGGGTGGGGACGGGGGGGTGCATTGTTGAGGGCACTGGCAAACCTTGGGCCTGGCTCCTGAGGCTTAAGCAGGCAATGCCAAGCTATCTTCATTTCTGAGCACAGGTCAGAAGGGGAGTTTTGCGCTTCCGCCCGTTGAATTCAATTGATAGAGGGAGTTTTTAAGTGAAAAAGCAGGTGAGTACATATGTAATAAAGAGTTTAGTCCCCGGTCCCGAGGTATGCATTGCATCGTCTAACGCTAGACAGTCAAGTGGTGTGTAGCGAGTCAACCTAACCAGAGCTCATTTCGAACTTGAGACCTGCGAGGGGTAGAAAGAGTTAATGTTAAAGGGGAGAGAGCGAAAAAAAAAGAAAAGAGAAAAAAAATCTTGGAGTTGTCAACTTAAAAGGAGGGTCTTTGATCCCCTGCCGTCTCATTGGCTTTAAACATCTCCTTCGAAAAGTTTTTTTCCCTCGCTCTCTCCCCTTACCTCCCACCCAGCCAGCCTCCTCCCGGGAGCCAAGAAGGGAGGGCGCGAGGGGGGCCTGGGAGCCGCGCAGAGAATAGCGATCAAAAATAAACCTCTTATGTGAAAGGGAAAGAGGGGGGAAGAACGTGTGTATATATACGGAGGCCGGCAGTGTGCGGGAACCGGGCGCAGGCGAGGGGCAGGGTTGGGAGGCAGGCAGGCAGGGCACTCACAACGACGGGCTCACTCAGCTCCAGTTATCATAGTTTTTTTAATATAATTTATTAACGGGGTGTTTCCGCTTCTTTTTCCTGATCCTGTTTTGACTTGATTTTGGGAAACGCGCAGCCTGTGGAGACAACAGCGTACTTTTTAAGAGGCAAGGGGGCGCCGGTGTTAGTCCCACTTTTAAAATATAAATGTATTTATTGAGAAAAGGGTCAGGTTAAGCGTACGATATTTGACTTTGAGCAAACTCTATTTATTTACAACTTGGGCTGCAATAAATCAGCCTGCACTGTAGTTTTCTGTTCGTCGTGTTGCTTTTGGCGTCTAGTTCAAGGGTAGCTAGATATATTTATTTGTGTGGTTTTTTTTTTTATTTGGCACGCTCACACTTTCTGCACTTTCCCCTTGACGTTCAAGAGTGTGGGGAGGTTAGCCAGTATACCCCAACTCTTGCTTTTGCACTTTCTCGGCGGTGTCGCTATGGCACCTTGTGCCCCTCTGCACCGGGCACTGGCGCGCGGCGGCTCTTTGGTGCTGACGGGTTTGCTTCTTTTGGTGTCAAACACCCAGGCAGGGCCCGCTGGCCGCCTGCACGGGAAGGTGCAGGATATGACCCGGGGCCACCCACAGCAGCAGCAGCAGTACACGGTGCCAGTCAGGGTGCAGGGCAGCCCAGAGCAGGTGTCCCTTCGCCTCGCTGCCTTTGGGAGGGTCTTCCTACTGCGCTTGGCACCTGATGCCAGCTTCCTGGCGCCGGGGCTGCGGGTGGAGCACCTGCGGCACGGGAGGGGCGGGGGCAGGGAGGTCAGCGCCGGGCTCAGGGGGTGCTTCTATTCGGGCACCGTCAACGGGCGCAGAGAGTCTCTGGCCGCGGTCAGCTTGTGCCAAGGGGTCCGCGGATCCTTCGCTGTGGACGGCGAAGAGTACCTCATCCAACCGGCTGCCCACGGGAAGCACCGCCTGGCAGGGGCACTCTTGGGGAGGGCGCGGGGGCCGGGGAGCACGGAGAACCACCTGGCGCCTCACCTTCTCCGGCGGCGAGGGCGCCCCAGCCCCGGGGGGCACCCCGATCCAGACAGTGGCACCCTCAGAGCGGACATGCACGCGCCAGGTCCCGTGGACGGCGCCACCGAGGAGGACTGGGCACCCACGGCGGGGACTCACCCAGAGCCGGCCCGTGGGCGGAGGTTCGTGTCCGAGGCCCGCTCCGTGGAGACTCTGCTGGTGGCCGACGCCTCCATGGTCCGCTTCTACGGGACGGAGCTACAGGTAAGGAGGCCCTCCTGGCGTCCGGGAGAATGAGCTTCAAAGAGCTGTTTGAATGTTTTAAACACTTCTCTGTTGTACAATACTGGCTACATGCTGAAACGACCAAGTATGCAGGGTCAGTATCTGTCTTTAGGCCAGGGGTGTCCAATATAGACCCAGGAAGGTGAGATATATGTACGCCAGATTTTCAGAATAAGCGATTTAAAATACATTAACAGTTCAGACTGAAACAATTGCCTTTGTATTGACGGAATTCGGTACTTTTCATTACAACATATTTTAGCACTGCAGCCATTAGCCCTATTGCAGATTGCCTGATTCCCTCAAACCAACCTGCCTCTTAAAACACTGTTCTGATTGTACCTGGGAACACGCCAGGCATGTTAAAATAGGTTCTCCACGAACTCACTTAGATACTGCCAAACATGATTCAAAATTTGGGGCAATCCTACATTGTGACTGACATTAATTTGATAAATTGTATTTGCCTTGAAGTAGAAAGAGTATGTAAAGTGTGCGGGATTTTCGAGAGCCCTTAATCCCGATCCCATGCTGTTTCTTTCTAGGCGCTTTCTTTTTTACAGAAAAAGGAAATAGAGGCACAGGGAGAGAACGGAGCTTGCCGAGGATCACACCAGTTGGGTGAGCGATGAGGCGGGCCAGAACTTAGATCGAAGCCCTACAGAACCACAATGCACACACCCCATCCCCTAAATGAAAGATGCAAAACTAGGAAATAGAAAAATGATACATCAGCCATGAAAGCCACTGATTGAGGAAGAAAGCAGCCGTATTTATTTATTTCGTTTTTTCAGTTTTGTATAGCGTGAACTCGACCCGAAGGTATCAGGGCGCGTTCTGAGCACCAGTTGCATTATAGACTGACGCATTCATTTTTAGGCACGGGGAGCCTGAGGTATTTGGCCAGAGTCACCAGCTTCAAGGTCTGTCTTGGATCAGAAGGATGCAGAAACTTCCGCTATAACATACTACTGTGCCCAGCCCTCCCCATTCTGCCCTCCAGGGAGCCCAAGAGGCAGCGCTACTTTCAGTTGTCATTCACTTCCAGGGTCGTGCTCCTGGGGCATGTTGTACTCCCGGAACGCCGTACCCATGCATGCTACATGAGCTCGCATGCACAGTTCCAGCCACGCGAGCTGCCGCTGCCTCTGTCTTGCCCCAGCGCTGCTTTGGTTCAAACGCCTTCATCACAACAGACGGCCTTTGTCGTCTCCGACCACCCACAGCACAGCGAGTTAAACACCGCCATCCACAGTTCAGGACACAGCGTCTCAAAGAGACTGCACAAGGAGTTTGCATTTAGACTTAGTGTACTGGGGTGTAAATGTGATTTAGTGGTTGCATCATTGATTGTGGCACTCGAGGCCTGGGGCTGTAACCCTGGGATACCCTCTGACTCACACATTATAGTCACGGGACACGCTCTTCTCTCCGTGAAGCCCAGGTCCCGTGCCGACCTGGGGGCGCTCAGTGATACGTGCACACCACGACAGTCGCTATGACCTCTAGGTGGGTCACTGAGCGGCTGACTTTGTACCGCACACTTTACCTGCAAGATGTCTCCAGGCGCTGCTTATCATAACCCTTGGCTTCATTAGGCGCTTTAGCACGTGACACCTGCGTTCATTAATGGAAGCAAGAGGGTACGTAAGTAGGTCCCTCAGACCTGTCTTTGCATTCCCCTGTCGTGTTGCAATTATAACGGGAGAGAGGGGAGGGTATGTACAGGCCTGTCACAGGATGTACCACTTCCATACATTTCAGGGGCAGCTGAGATCTTTCGACCGACATAGCTGTGTATCCGATTCACGCTCTGCACCGGGCGTCTAGCTATAGGGTGGATGAGACAGCAGAGAGGTGCTATTATGGGGCATCACACTGGATGTAGCCTGCAGGATATGCGTTTGCACCCCAGCGGGGTCAACTCAGGCCTTCATCATTCCAGGGTCGTAAAAAAGAAATGCCATTGAGGTGGGTTATCTAAACTTCTCCTATGAATAGCAAGGCAAAGCTCCAAAACTGTGTCCGTAGGTGCGATATAAAATGATTGTATTATTTCCCTCTCAACCAGCCTGCCAGCGGTATGTACCGTTTAAAGAATTACCAATAAAAAAGAAGTAAAGTAATGCTGGATACGGAGTAAGGATTTTGATTCAAGTATATAAAAAATAACTTATTTTATATACATCTTTATACGGCATAGTGTGCTTCTTCCAAGCGCTCTAAATGCATGGTGCTATCGCAGCCCGGTTCAATGATACTAAATTGAAAGGCACGTAATGAGACGACCTGGGAAGGATGAGGGCTGGATTGCCATTGCTGTCTATTAAAGACTCGGCCTCATTTGTGAGGCTGTGCTTCACTTTTACGCCGCAGGTGCGTCACTTTTTGTCAGTGGTGTAAAAAAATGCGCCTTGTTGCGCCATATTTACAAAGTGAGGCATCTAGGTAGATGCGTCACTTTGTAAACCCCTGCACCACATTATACCTGCTCCAGGTGTAATGTATGCAAGGGGGGCGTATTGACGCAAGAAAGGGTCACGGAAGTGACGCAGTGAAATCTATGAGATTTCACTGCGCCACTTCTAGGACTCAAATGCGTCAAAATCTTACGCCTGCCTCACAGCAGGAGCAAGACTGACGCAAGCCCTTTCACATGGGGCTTGCCCCATGTGAAAGGACACATTGCTGAAGTTGCGTCACTTTTGTGACACACTCCAGTAATACGTCACTTTTGCGCCTACAGATACGTCAGAAATACTGACGTATCTGTAACTCCTTGCGACATGATGCGTCATACTGTAAATACGACGCATCATTGGTGTCGCAAGGAGGGCGCAATGAAAAGTGACGCATCGCTGTTTTCACGCAGCGATGCGTCACTTTTCATAAATGAGGCCCGTGTGGTGGTCTATAGCTCAGAGCAGATATCACTCGTGATCGTTTAACTCGTGTTTATAACAATATAACATTTAACTGCCATATTCAGAAACAATACACCGTTTACTAACATATTGTCAATCAAATATATTCCCATCAGATCTCACCGAATGAATTGAGTCCTGCCACTTTAACGATGACCCGGCTCGCCCTGGTTCATTTCATGGGCTTCGGTTGCTTAGGCGGGTGTTTAGTAGAGGGGCGCAGAGCTGCGGGGGGCTTGCTTTCACGGCCAAGTGTGAGGCGGGTGAGAGTCCAGTCGTAAGGCAGGTGGGAGCCCCTGGAGAGGATTTCTGACCCGTCACCACCGTTGGCGTAGCCTTGAAAGCACCAGGAGGAGCTGCTTGGAGTGAAGGGGTGAAGGTCACTCCTGGGATTCAAGGCTTTCCAGAGTTAAGAAGATCCGGGGCTGCCATTTTAAGGGCGCCGTCCAGTGTAGAGAAGGGAGCGGGTCTCTGCACCCAGTGCTGCATCTACTCACATTTGTATGACATCGTTCACCAAATGTCCCCTTCAAGGCGCGTTAAGGGGTCAGATGGAAGTTGACTGGACTTCATTTCTGGCTGGAGAATGAAAGGCAGAGCCAGCCCTGCCTGGACTCACATCCGTGACTTACAGCAGTGGGCTCCGAGCTCACCGACCACCCAACAGACGAGGCTTTTGTTTTATATGCTGGCCTCGCCGATGCACATTTGTTTCCAATGTTGCTCCTGGCTTTAAGGAGGCAGTCGGGGTAGGGCTGATGTGGCTCTGGGGGTCACTTATTTGTCCCCATCCTTGTCCCGTGTCTCCCTCACGCTCCAAAATCTGTGGGGGGGGGGGGGGTAAAATCCTGCATCGCCCACACTCCCTACGCCATGATCCTGATCCTGATTGCATCTCATGCCTCTTTTTTACCATCATCCTACTCTACATTTATCTCACTGCTGAAGGCTCTTCTTCAACACTGCTCGCGTCTTTGCCACTGTTTTCTTACCTTCCCCTTCCCCTTCCCCCTCCTCCCCCTCCTCCTCACTCTCACTTTGCCTGACAAGCGGACGATGAAGACCAGGCCTCCCTCCAAAATGATTATCGGTGCACATACCTGCAACCACCAGCACAAGTTAAGCTCTGGGTCAGCCTCTTCGTTATATTGTAGAAGTGCTTAATTTGTGCCGGTGGTTGGCACAGACACTTAATTGTCAGCACCGGCTCTAGTGACAGTCCATCACATGTTGACGCTGTCTCTTTTTTTTAATTTTGAGATGAGCACGACAACCCTGTGTATTAAGTCAGTACATTGAAAATGAATAATACCAGCCTCGTGCATTATTATAGCTTTGTGTGGCCTGAAATAGTCTGAATTGTCACACTTGTAGTGCGATGGTTCAGTGTTATGTTGGTACAGCAATTTGGCAGGGCTGGCGGGGTAAGGGTGGTGCATGCTGCAGTGCAGTGGCCTTCTGTGAAGGGCTCTGGCACTTAATTTTGTTTTACAAACTAAGCACTGACTGCCCCGCACAACACCCGCATGCTTACAGTAGCGCCCACACTAGGGGTGAGAGGTAACCTGCAAAAGTGTAGCATGAGACTCGGTAAGGAGGTGAGGTTTCTTATTTTTGGTGCATTTGAAAAAGTGAGAGGTTAAATGCGATTAAGAACTGAATAACTGCTCGTTACAAATTACATTTAAATCTCAGCATTAAGATTTATGTTTCCATTCGACTTCCAGCCAAGCATGGACATTTTCAAAGAACGGACACATTGTATTGTGATGTTCGTCATCAAGGAGCACATCTCTCAATTCAAGAAGGAATATATTTTTGTTATGAATCAGTTGTTGTACAACGCATACTGTGCAATCATTAGGACATTACCACTGATGGATGCACGCATCAATCATCGAGGGTAAACATCCTTTACAACACAACTTTTACCACGCAGTGCCTTTACGGCGCAACTTTTACAACGCAAACTATTACAACGCATTGCGCTGGGGGGGCGCTCTAGGATAGGGAATAGGTTTAATGTACTATCCAACACCTTCCCTACTATCCATGGGGACTGGAGTTGGAATAGTAAATTAAACTATTCACTATCCAGCGCCTAAAAGCACTATGCGTTGTAAAGGTATGCGTTGTAAAACTTGCAATGTAAAGGTAGGCGTTGTAAAAGTATGCGTTGTAACGTCATACATCCGTTATAGAGTCTTTTAATAATCAGACATATTGGGCCTGATTTACGAAGGGTAACGTACGTTTGGTGTAAGTGTATGATTATTTGCTGTTCACAAAGGTATTTTACTAGTAGTATCTTTACGACTGCGGAGTCTCCACAAATAAAAATATAGGATAATCCTATAATTTTATGTGCAGAGACTCCCCAGTCATAAAGATTCTACTAGTAAAATAGCTTTGTTAATGGCAAACAATCAAACTTACAGCAAAGTGTAAGTTACCCTGCGTGACTCAGGCCTGGTGTATCTGATTATTAAAAGACACTAGGACTGATATGACCAAATTGCAAGTTTACTTTTATAAACCAGGCCCTTTGTCTTTTAAGTAGGGTTTAAAAACAAGTTAGGGTACATTAATATATTGAGGGATGCACACAAGGCGAAATCTACTACAATAAAT
Organism: Lissotriton helveticus; assembly: GCF_964261635.1. Lineage (NCBI taxonomy): Eukaryota > Metazoa > Chordata > Amphibia > Caudata > Salamandridae > Lissotriton > Lissotriton helveticus. The sequence continues at coordinate 1,308,987,831 of NC_136061.1, forward strand.
GGACAGACTATACAGCGCCCTATTTAAACTATCTCTCTCCCTTACATTTAGGAATATGTGCATCGCTGGAGACTATTTAAAAAAAAATTGTGGAGGCCATGCCCTTACACTGTAGAAGATAAAGGGTTCGCTCATTCCCTGCACGCACTAGTTCAGGACACAAGTATGTTTCAACCTTATTATTTGCTTGAGCCGAGTCCAGGGGCCAGCATCCCCCCTGTGATCATTGTTCCAGCTTCACTGCAGACGTCATTGCCAGGTCAGAGATTATTATGGAGTGTACCCACGTACACTTGAACAATATCTGAAGTTTAAACCGAGGCAGCGATGCAGTCCCTGCTTAAACATCACTCCTTTTTCAGTGCATAGAACGCATGGGAACCGTGATCGTGACTGATAGAGGCAGGGCTAGAGTTGTGGATAAAATAACAAAATATCATTTAATCATTTTACTGGCTTTTTACTTACAGATAAGTTATTAATAGAGATGTATTTATAGATCTAGTGGTCTTTTCACACCAATTTCAAAGTTCTTACTATCTTTTATGAAATATTCATTAAACATGTGCCAAAAAACATTTAAAACCCGTGAATGAATCAACTTCATTGCTTACTTAAATTCAGAATGGCTCTTTTCACGAAGTGTAAGTAAGTAAGTAAATTCTTTATTGTATAGTTCATGAAAACCCTAAAAAAATCAATAAAAAAAAATCAATAAAATGACCTAGTATTTAAAGACTGATCTGGAGATACATACATAATTAGAAGTTAAAATCATGAATAAAAATATCCTTCAAAGTTCGAAAAGCCGGGTCTGTTACAGCGGGAACAGTCACACAAGTAGTGTAAGTTCAGGGTATGAATTGTATCTTTGCCAAAGTTCCTCTCTTTTTCTCAAAGTTGGTAATAAATTTGACTGCTCTACAGATGAGTTGAGGGTCCGCTAAGGACATGAATTGTATGATCGCGGAACGACAGGTGCGTATTCCATATTCCTTGTACTTCGATTTTAGCCTGTTCTGGCTTTCCTGGTCCAGTGCGGGACAAATGCAGATCAGATGAATGAAATCTTGTTTTGCGGCACCACATAGGTCACACTCCTTGATGTCTTGAGTCCTCCATTTGGGTTGATCGGCATTTGTTGGCAGGTTGTCCAACCTTAGGCTAAGGTATTTGTGTTTAACATATGATGAGAATGCGAGGTCTAGATAGGCTGCCGGCTTAGACTTTTTATATGATTGTATTGTTATCCAGGCATGTGAGCGATGGCTCAGAGTTGACTTGTCATTAAACAATGAATGCCTGTTGGCAGCTTTCTTTACTGCCTGTTTGAACGTTGATACGGGAAGTTTGGTTTCCCAGAGTGATGCTAGTCCGGTGGTTTCGAGGGAGTGTTGAAATAATTTAGCGTACTGGGAATTCGGACTGTTATGAATTACATCCCACATGGCGCGATATACCTCAATTTCCTGATTCATCCAGACATTATACCAGAATTTAACAGTCTCATATTATTTCAGCAGTACTTGAGACTGCAGGCCGAATTCGAGTCACACTTGCGCAGGTGATGCGTTGTGTGGTAAGCCGAATACCTGTTTGTAGACTTTCGTTTGAATTTTGTCTATAAGCTGTGCACTCTTTCTGTGATGTAACAGGCTGCCGTAAGTTATTGTTGGGAGTAGCTTGGGCTTTCATTACGGTTAGTAGGGGGTTGAAGAGAGGGCCTTTGAGTTTGGTAGCTAAACTGCTAAATGCGTGTAGCAGGGCGGTTCCCTTCTTTTCGATGGCATTGAAATGTTTGAAAAAATTAAGGCGCTTGTCCAGTTGTATCCCCAAATACTTATAGCTTTCCACTACTTCCAGTTTGTTGTTGTCTATTAGAAAGATTGGTGGAGCTTTGCAGCGTTGAGTTATTACTATGATCTTTGTTTTCTTGCTATTTATTTCAAGCAGGTTCTGTTTTGTGTATCCGGTCAGTTCTTTCAGGAGACGCTGCAGGCCTATTTTCGTCTGGCTGAGTAGGACCACATCGTCGGCATAGGATAGATGTGTTAATCAAAGGTTTCCTACCCGCGGTGGATGGGCATTGATCCTGTCTAGCCTCGATGTCAGGTCGGCTATGAATAAATTGAAGAGATGGGGGCCAAAACGCAGCCTTGTTTTAGTCCATCAAAGGTACTGATCTTTCGAGTTAGCCGCTGTCCGTTGTCGATCTTTACCTGCATCCAGGTGTTAGTGTACAGGTCCATTATTGGGGTTAAGATTGAATCCGGCAGGCCCTGCTGCTTCAGTTTAGACCAGAGTAGATGCCTGCTGACACGGTCGAATGCCGCCTTAAAGTCTATAAAGCAGGCATACAGTGCCTGATGATTTTGTAGACTTTTTTCGGCTATTAAACTTAGCGCCATTGTATTTGCCATTGTACCCGTACCGCGGCGAAACCCTGTCTGGTTTATCGGGATTTTGTTATTGACTTCGGACCATTGTGCGAGGTCAGTTCATACCAGGGATGCGTAATATTTGGCTTCAGCATCGATGAGTGCTATAAGGCGGTAATTAGCTGGGTTTTTACGATCTCCGCCTTTATAGATTGGGTTGACTATCGCCTCTCTCCAGCTTTCTGGGAGCCGACTTGTGCTGTTTATTGACCTGAACAAGAGGTTGAATTTACGGGCCCAGTAGAAGGGGTCCTCCTTAAAAATTGCCTGGGGGACGCCGTTCGGTCCTGGTGCACTGTCTTGCCTACTTTTCTTTATTATTTGTGGTATTTGAAGTTCATCACCTGTCCACGGTGGTTGGTCTGAACCTTCCTTTTGATTGCCCGGGACGTTTGACCAAACACAGGCAGTGCCCTTCAGGGCCGCAATATTTGATGTTTTGAGTGCAGTTGATGTAGTTGTTATCGGCGGCGTCAATGATTTTATTGAGAAGGTATCAACTATGTGCTGGACCCATGCCTTTTCAGTGATGCAGGTCATGCTTATTATTTGTGCTGGTTTGTTCAAAGAATTAACTTGCAACCAGAATGCCCTGGAGTCAGATTTTTTTATGTTGTGTAATATTTTGGTCCAGAAGTCAGTGACTCGTTTTTTTTTTTCCAGCCCAGATTAGGTTCTTGTAATGTGTCCTTGTTGATCCAACTGCTTGCCAAATATTTGAGTTTACATTGTGACCTTGTGCTCGCCTTGTGAGCTTCTGCAGGTGTCTTCTTAAGGAAAGTGTGGCCTTTGTGAAATCGGCGTTGCTCATTGCGTGGGCCTTCGTTTTATGGTTGACACCAGTCCTGGGTAATTTATTTAAGAAGGCAGACCAAGTTTCTGGGCACATATCATTTTCTTGGGTTAGCGTTTGAAGTAGCTTCTTGGCGTCCTGCGCTATTTGTGGTAATGTATTACTCGTCCACCTTAATCGCTTCAGGTTAATTGTTGAGATTTCACCTGCTGTCGTGGGTGCTTGCGAGTACCTCGATGATGCCAATTTAATTTCAATGTGCTGCATTGAGTGGTCGCTGTCTAGAGAGCATATTATTTGGAAATTTTTAATTAGTCTTAATAGGGATAGTGAGACTATAGTGTAATTCAAGATTGTACTCAGCTGAACGCCGCACACGCCGAAGGTCCGAGAGCCGACACCCTATTATAGGTTCGGTATGCTATATTCAGAAGCTCTAACTTGTTATATGAAGAATCGGCTGTTGCTTTGAGTCTGGGGACTTTTGCCGCTGGTAACATAAATACGAGCGGCCACCAAGTGGAAAACGGGCTCGGTGCGCCATATATTGACTACACACAAACTATTTCAAAGCACTTTGGTCGGGGATATTACATTGGGACAGCATGATCAACTTCTAAAACGAACGGAGGCTGACCCCTTTTGGAACCGGGTTCCTCATATTATCTGCACTGGACCAAGATCTTCCCAGGAGCTACGGGACCTTAACCTTATTCTGATATATGAGAACACACCTACGGCCTACACAGTGCAAAACGTGGATCCTTATGGCAGTCTGAAGGGTACTGCCTTTGAAATCGCGAGCATATTTCCTATTGCCCTGACGAAGTTCCAATAGGCAAAGAGTGGAACGAAACGCGTTGGCTGTGCCTTTGATGCTTTGTACGAAATTTAAATAAAGAAGAATCAGTACAAAAAAGAGCGACTTCGGATATTGACTTTTTTTAGAGTGCACCTTCTATTTCTGTTTGAATACTGAATATATAGGTCGACTTGCCCATGTGAGGTCTTCTCTTTTGCCGCGCTTCCTTAGTAGGGGAGACGGATAACCGGTTTTACTTCTTCTTTGAGAGTGAATCCCCACTCTTCAAATTTGGCAGTTTCAGTGAGAATTTTCTTGACAATTCCCACATTCCTCCAGGTTACAAGGGTGCCTTCCTTAGCTGCGCTGTTACTAAGGGGAATAAACTCTATTGTTAATAAGTCAGTGGATGTTATGTGGATAAGACTTGGAATTACAGATGTCAAGTGAAGGATGTTTCGTCGGTTTAAATAGTCTTGTGTGCCTTGTTTTTTATTGTTAGGGATGAAGAGTAGCCTTCCTACTGTTGCTGTTTTCGTATCAATTGTTTGCTCACAGGTGAAGTGTATGTGGTCATTTGACCGAGTTCCCCTCGATTGGTGACTTTCATGGTCCTTTTCATCATCACATGGGTATTTTACTTTTTGGCTATTGGCATCATTCTTGGATTGTTCGATTAACGTACTTGCCTTCGCCTTTACTTTCAGACAAACTCCTTTTTGACCACCCAGTTCTGTGTAGTGCGCATGTTCTACCGCATGTTCACTGACGGCGATCGCAGGACAAGGTCCTATCCTTGTCGGATTTATTGGTCCTATGCTTTGTTGCTGTGCATTTTGATCTGTGATTATCAATACTTGTAATGGTTCATACACACTCTTGTCCGCCTTTGCTGTGACTAGTCTGGCATTTTTTTTAATCCTTTTTGTCTGATGTGGGATTTGCACCTCGGATAGTCATCGGGATGAAAGATGTTTTATGATTGTTGTCCGCACCTTTGACGACCACCCTTTGACAACCCTGATAACTTGCTTCGTGCTTATTTTGTTCATGCTCCTTGGTGTAATATTTTATGCCCTGCTGAGGAGTACGTACTTTTCGGCGTGGCTTGTTCCCCGTGTTTTGCGGTTCGCACTTTAGACTCCCTGTGATTCTGTTTGATTGTGCGACGTCACCGTGTGCTATTTCCAGACTCCAGTCTGTGCCGTCTGAAGCAGTCGATAGGCTCGTGAGCTCGACATTGGTTGAGTCCTCAGTTCCTAAGCTTGTTGCGAGGAGAGTCCCCTCTGCAATTGTAGGTGTTTTTGATGTTACCATGTGAACTAGGTCGTTTGGTGCTATGGTCGTGAGTTTGTGTCCTTCGTCTTTGGGTCTACTCTTCAGAATTTTATGTTTGAACTTTGTCATTGTGATTGGCTGATGTGACCCCTCTTTAGTATCAGGTTTAGGTTTTGGTTGAGTTTTTGCACAATTAAACATAGGAAAGTTGATTAAAGCCTGCTTGTTGATTGATAAGCAGTTTGACAATTGATTTCTGTTTTTTCTCGCACGTTTTTTCTGCCGTTTAGTTAGACCTTGCTGGTTGTTTAGATTTTTTTCCCCGTCCCGCTAAGGTTGATCTTTTTCTAATAGTTTATGGTTATTGTTGTGCCTAACGGAGGGTTTAACCCCTGTTAATTTTTTTTCTTCTTTTAATTCATCAGTTATTTTTGTTGGTTTATTTTGCTTCGTTATTTGGTTTACTGTTTGCTGTACTACTACTGCGGTTTGGTCTTCCTTCCTCTTTTCAAGTTTAGCTGTATCCTTTTTTGGTGTGTTTTTACAATGAGCAGAGGTAATGAGGTCCCTTCCATTTAATATACTGTTGGTACCCTGATTGGCGTGCTTGCATTCCTGTAAAATATCTTTGAGTATTGATGGCAGATCCTTCAATTTTTCCAGTATGGGACTACAGGTACATTTCGGGGGCGGTACCCAAGGGTGAATCTGGTCCTGAATGTTGTCAAATGTGTTGACCATGGTGTCCAGTTTTTTGTTTATACCCGATATATGTTCAGCTATAGTACTCATGAGATGTATTTGAATGTCAAGTTTGTCAGACTGCATGTTTAGAGTTTTAATTGAAGTTTCAAGTATGCTGCCCAGTGCGCCGTGTAAAGTGATTATGGATTCCAAAATTTCGTTGAGATCATGCTTTCCTGCTTGCTGGCAATAGTTTACTTTATCATCATTTATAGTGTTTTCCGGTGTAAGTGCTCTTTAGGTGTCATAGCGATTCACTGGTCCGCACTATTTTTATATGTTTTTTCAGGATTTTTTAGTATTGCTGGATCGGACAAGACCAATACACTTGAGATTTCTATTATTGATGGTTCCTTAGACAATCAGCATCAGGGCCATTGAAAGAATCTGTATGCGCGTGGGCATCTACGTCCTGATTCGACCCACTAGATATCTCAATTACGTTTTTGTTTAATAGCTCCAGGATAGATGGGTTTTTTGGGTTCCGTCCGTTTAGAGTTATTTCCTGGACCTCAGTTATTGTGGTTATTGACTTGTTGTATGGTTTTATTTGCTTGGAATCACTTGCACTTGTTCTGTTGTCTGGCTTTTCTTTATGAGTTGTTATGCCTCCTTTATTATCTTGGAGCTCCAACCAGGAATTACACTCCTTACTCTTTTTGTTAGATTTTATCAATACTTGATTTAGGCGCGACTCCAGCCTTGGGGAAAATGGCTGTTTGGATATTCCTTATAAGCTGCATCATGAGTGCTGGTGTTGTGACATCCATCATTGTTGCCTAAGACCTGTAGGCTTCCAACCATTGAATGATCCAGATTTATGTCACTTATTGATGGAACTGACGATATAGATAATCTTTCAGTTTTCTTCAGGTTTTTATATGGTGACCTTATTTTTGAAAATTCTTCCCTCGGGCGGTCCGTGGTTCTATTGATAACTCTTGGCGATGTTAGATGTTTCACTTGTTCTTGCACTGAGTCATGACTTTTGTTTTCCATGTGTACTTGAGCTTGAATTTGTATCGTATACTTATTGTTCTCCTGAATTACTTGCATACACTTGCTAGTTTCCTCAGTTCCATTGCTCTTTCCTGAGTTGGTGTTGGAACTGGGCAAAGAGGCCGGCGTAACTATTGACTGTGTGCTTACTTTACTTGGAGACTTTGGTTTTTGTAGTCCGTTTGGTGTTACTGGCATTGTGTAAATTGGAGATACTGGGTCCTTCAAAAATGAAAATTTGCCGGTGGGGTTCATTGAGCCAAAGATTGAATAAATCGGGGGTATTAATGTAGTGGCTGCACTATCCTCAGATAGTAGGAGTTTTGGTCTTGGATTTTCTTTTCGCGATTTGTGGGGGGTTCCTTCGTGTCCTCCCAGACCTCATCGCTTCCACCGGCTTCCACCGGCCTTAGTATTCTTTTAGTGTTCGCTCACTTTGGTAGTGCCTAGTGTTGCTGGACGCTGGGGGCTGAGGCTACTGCCCCTTCGCTACTCCTTGTGGGGTTTGTTGTTGCCTGTGTCTCTTGCGTGGGTTGTTTCAGCCCACGGTTGGCCGCTTGCCATGCTCGCTCCACTTGTCCCCAGCCTCTACACCAATTCAAGCTTCCGCCCCAACTCGGGCCCCTGGCTTGGCTTGGGTTGGGCACGTGGGTCCTTGCTGCACAGTACGAGAATTTTTCAGTAGTTTTTTTTTTTATATACAGCGCCTACTGCGCCTGATGACAGCGCTGCGATTACGACTATCCGGTCACTTCACCACGCTTCACCACTCACACGTTTTGCAGCCACCCGGCTCCTGGCTCTTGGCTTGGCTAACCGGCGACCGGCAAATTTGGACTGCAGCTTCGTCAATCCCCCGTCTGATGGAGGTACAGTACAGCGCAGTGAGATCTGAGGCGGGGTGGAACTGGGTACTGGTACTGGGCAGATGTGGCAGATGAGGCAGGTGAGGCAGGATCGTGGGACTTCACTCTCTCCTCTGTCTTCAGCCCCCTGCCTGCCCGCCCGCCTCCGCCTTCACTTCTTAACTCTTGGCTCTTGCCGCTGCCCGCCGCTCACCTCTCTGCTCACCGTTTCCGCTGCCGCTAGTGGCAGTAGCAGCTGGTAGGCGTAGCTGCCGCCGCTGGGTGTCAGGGGGACCGCTACGGCACTCCTGGGTCTCCCGGCTTCCGGCACGGCTCGGCTCCTCACAGATATGTGGTGCGGTGCGGGGCAGCTTGGGCTTTCGGCTTTCGACTCCGAGAGCTCCGAGAGCTTTTACTGTGCTCCGCTTTTCAGTAGCTCCACTCGCTTCACTTGTTTGCAGGCTCCGGCCTCCCACTCCGACCTCCGCTCCGCTTTTCTCCGTTCTCTGGCTTCTCTGGCTCTCTAGCGCCACCGGAAGCAGTCAGGTCACTGTCTCTGTGAAAGGGTCCATCCTACCGGCAGATTCGGATTCTTCTTCTCTCGGGATCTAGCATCGCGCAATAAACAGACCACGCAGTGTTAGCGTAAAAGGCCATTTTATTAGACCAGAAACTGCGTAATCTGTACAAAAACAGTAAACATAAACAGGTAATAACATCAAACCCCCACTCACACTCCCCCTCACTCGTTTCACTCGTTCCACCTCATCACAAAGCCCTAGAGGCTCCATACCATGCTTTCTTCCTGCCCCTCATCCTTTGTCATCCAGCCCACTCATTGCGTCCTACCATTCACGCTTCTATCCCCCCTAAGAACTCCCCCCCAAGGGATGGGTGTGCCCGCTCTTGACCCCCTTGTCCCTTCAAGTACCGCCTAACGCAGCTCTGGCCTAAACTGGCAACGCCAACGCCAACCCTACAAACCACCTCCAACTGCCGGGTGGGTGGGTGGCCTTTCGTGACCCTCCCGATGGTGCCAGGCGCAGGAAGAGGAAGTTCCCTTCCTCCCCTGCGCCTATATCCCCCAACCCCTAACTCCTCCCTTTCCCCTACCTGGCCTATCAGCGCGAATGACCCCGGGGGAAGACTAGTCTGCGACTTTGCTTCCCCCGGGGCCCGGCATCGCGCAATAAACAGACCACGCAGTGTTAGCGTAAAAGGCCATTTTATTAGACCAGAAACTGCGTAATCTGTACAAAAACAGTAAACATAAACAGGTAATAACATCAAACCCCCACTCACACTCCCCCTCACTCGTTTCACTCGTTCCACCTCATCACAAAGCCCTAGAGGCTCCATACCATGCTTTCTTCCTGCCCCTCATCCTTTGTCATCCAGCCCACTCATTGCGTCCTACCATTCACGCTTCTATCCCCCCTAAGAACTCCCCCCCAAGGGATGGGTGTGCCCGCTCTTGACCCCCTTGTCCCTTCAAGTACCGCCAACCAGTGAAACCCCCTGTAGGGCGGTTCACTGCCCCACCCCCCCCTCCAAGGGGTCCCGGTCCCCCACGCTCGCCAACCGTCACACTCTGGGACACCAGATCGCCTCGTTCCACAACTTGCTCACCACATCCCTCATCTCCATCATGTAGTAAGCATTGCCCAACTGCGACAAGTGTACCCCGTCGTCCCTAAAAACTAATGGCTCCGCAAGTCGAATCCCTTCATGCGCAATTACTTTAATGTCATTGTTACCGCAGTAAAGTCTCATGGCCCTGTTGAGCTTCCTTCGAGCTTTCTCGATCGCCCCGTGCTTCATAGCCCCTCTCCACACTTTTCTGGGGACCAACTCCGTCCAGGCAATGCAGGTCCCTGCAAGCCTGCTTTTCAACACATCCAGATCCCGTTGCATGAGTTGCAAGAGAGCCAAACCGGACAGCTGCACAAGGTCGTTCTCCCCCAGATGTATGATCAATAAATCAGGGCATCCCCTCTGTGGGACCATCTTCGCGAGCCAGGGCAGTAGTGCCCCCCATCGCATGCCACCCTTGCCCCACCATTGTACCTCGTGCAAATGTCCTTTCAGTCCCAGGTTACGGCCGTAAACCTGTCGTTCCGCATATTTGGAAGCCCAATGCACGAAGGAGTGCCCAACAATCCATGTCACCGTCTTACTGCCCGGTCCACCCACGCAACCTACGAAGAAAAAGATGTTAGAAACAGGAACACAACGACAAACTCAGCAACACCCGACAGGCAACCCTCACTTCCGCACATACTTCTCGCAACAGCGGGACTTCCAACGCCCAATCCTCCGTATCCTGTCCCAGGACCACCCCAACCTGGCCGCAGCTGTCGCAGCCCCAATCCTGAATGAAGGAGTCCCGAACCCAGAAGCATCCATTCCCAGACTCCGCAAAGCCTTGCGCAACACCGCCAGCAACTGGCCCGCCGTCACTCTCGCGCCAGATGCATGAACAAAAATCTCCCCCCGCTCCACACTCACCGACCTCAAGAAAGACCTCCACTCAAAAACTGGGCACACCACCCCGCCCTCAGTCTCATTCAGCCACACCCATTTACCCCTGCCCAACTGGTCAGTCTTCGAGCACCGCAACCAAATCCCCAGGCGGCCCCCATCCAACCGGACCTCTTCGAACAACCGCCCAGACAATCTCCTCGAACCCAACAACTCCGAAACCCGAAAAGCCCCAAAAAACATCCACACCATACACAAACGGAAAAGGCCGGCCTCAACTAGGTCGTAACAACAATCCGGCAACACCCCAACCAGCCGAACCAGCAACTCAAAAGTGATCGCCTCACGCAGCCTACCGCCCCCGCTCCCGCGCTCCCTGCCCCATCCCCGCAACATCCTGTGCACGATCACATCCTTGGTCGGATCAAACCCCAGAAATAGCACACAGTAAAAAGATATCCCCGCCAATTTACCAGAGATCGTCGCCGCAGACAAACCCCTGTCCACACAAACCAGCACGAAACGTCTCAGCCCTTGCCTCACATCAGACTCAGTACCCACCACACTGTCCACGTTCCAGCCCATGAAAACACTAAAATCCGACCATGCCAAACGATATGTCCTCCTCGTAGTTTCAGCCAGCGAACCCTCCACCAATCCAATCATCCTCATTCCCCCAAGGCCCAGATGCCGGCCGGCAGCTCGGTCTTGCAAGTATCCGCTCCCGGTGCCAGGCGTCGAAACCGCTGCCACTGCGAACGAGACAAAGCATCCGCAATGTCATTATTCGCTCCAGGGACATGCTTAGCCCGAAACACCACATTCAAGCGCAGACAGGCCAACATGAATCTCCGCAACAGACGCAGCACTCTCAGGTCCCGGGCCCTCTGATGATTCACCAACTCCACCACAGTCATGTTGTCCACATGGAAAAGCACAGACCTGTTCCGAAACTCCTCCCCCCAAACCTCCAGCGCCACCAGCAAAGGGAAGAACTCCAAAAAGGCAATGCTCCTCCCCTGTCTCAACCAAGGAGCCGGCCAGACCTCCGCACACCACCTCCCGTCCCAGAAAACACCAAACCCCGCCGAGCCAGCCGCGTCGGAGTAAATTTGGCATTGCCAGACCGCCCTCTCCTCATCAAAATCCAGGGACACACCATTGAAATCCTGCAAGAAAGTAATCCATGTCCTCAAGTCTGCCCTCACTCCCATGGAAATCCTGACTCTGTGATGTGGAAGTACTGCCCCCGACATGGCCATGCCGAGCCGCCTGCAGAACGTCCGTCCTGCCCGCACTACCCTACACGCAAAGTTGAGAAAACCGAGAAGTTTCTGAACTGCCCGCAAAGGAATCCGCTTCTCCCCCACCGCCCAGTCCAGGCATGCCAGTATCTCCGTCACCTTGGCCACAGGGAGGCGCGCCATCCATCGCACCGAATCCAACTCAATCCCCAGGAAAGTGAGGCAACAGTTAGGACCAGCTGTCTTCTCCGGCGCCAGAGGCACCCCGAAATGAAAAGCCACCTCCTGGAAACACGACAGGGCCCTGCCGCAATCCCCGGAGTCCGCCTTCCCCAGGAAGAGGAAATCGTCCAAGTAGTGAGTAACCTCACGGCACCCACTGACCCGGACCATGACCCACTGCAGAAAAGTGCTAAAGAGCTCAAAGAGAGCACAGGAAATGGCACACCCCATGGGCAAAACCTTGTCCACGTAGATGTCCCCCCCAAACTGCATGCCCAGGAGCGAAAAATCCGCCGGGTGAATAGGCAGTAGACGGAAGGCCGACTTGATGTCGCATTTCGCCAATTCCGCCCCCGGACCACAAACCCTCACCAGCCGGATCGCATCGTCCACGGACGCATAGAGCACCCTAGAGTCCTCCTCCGCAATAAAGTCATTCACTGACCTGCCTTCCGGCCAAGACAGATGGTGGATCAACCTGAACTCCCCTTCCTCCTTCTTCGGCACCACCCCCAACGGAGAGACGATCAGATCGCACAAAGGCCAATCCGGAAACGGGCCAGCCACCCTGCCCTCCAACACCTCCTTCCGTAGTTTCGCAGCCACAACACCCGGCAGTTCCTTCGCTGATCTCAAATTGTCGGCCCAACGTCGCTCCCTAGGACCCTGATAGCCCACTCTAAAACCCTCCGTGAAACCCCAGAAAAGCCGCGCCGCCGCCTCCCGATCCGGGTAACAAGAGAGCCAAGGGGCCATCGCCTCCACCCTAACCGGAGTAGGCGCCCTTCTGTCCAGGGTGCCCACGCCCCCTAGCGTTCCTCCACTGTTCCGAGGGTGTGGTAAGGGTAAGACACTGGGTAAGGGAATGCTTCCCGCCGCACTTGGAGCACTCGTGTTTGAATTTACAGGGGTACCGGGAACAATACCCTCTGCTGTAACTCCAACAGACTCCCGTGGAAACACCACCAGGCTTGGACTGTTGCCCAGAGACGATGGCGCTGGGCACAGAGCCTCCCCCCGCCCCACCCTGGGCGGGACGCGGCTGAAAAGACCGATACACCACCGGCAGGCCACTGGCCGTATGCGTGGACGCCGTGGAGTGCGACGACGCCATCCACTGCATCCAAAGTTCCTGATCCACTTCCCCCCAACACTTCTCCGGATTCGCGCTGACCCTAGCCCGAAACTCCTCATCGTAGCTAAGCCAGGCAAACCCCCCGAACTGCATCTGGGCCTTACGAACAACATCCATGTATTTAAACAGCGCAATCGCCCTATCCAAATACCTCTGGCAATAGACACTGGCAAAGATCAAGAAAGCCGACGTCCAATTCTCCATCGTCACCGGCACCCTAGGGCGCCGAGTCAGCTCCCACTCCTCCTCTTTGGACCCTTCCTTCGCCTGCACCTCCCTATGGAGCAACTTAAAGACGTCCACAAACTCATGTTTCCAAATCTTCTCTTTCAACTTCTCCGAGAGGTGTGACCCCAGCGGCATAGCCAGCCCCATGTACGGCAGCTTTTTCGGGACCTTCACCCCCTTGTCATCCTTCTCCCCAGCCTTGTCCGTCTGCACCCCCAACGTCACCAACTTACCGTCCACCTGTTTACCCTCCGCAGGAGGACTGCCCGATGGCTTCTCCCCCCCCCGCACAGACCCATCACCAACCCCCACAGACCTGCAAGGCCTCTTGCGCCCCTCCCCGCTCCGGGGACCATCACCCCAGGCAGCCCACCAAGCACCCTCACCTGTGAGCGTCTCCGTCCGTCCCTCAGGCCGTCCTCTGGGCACCGGCACCTGGGCCACCGTCGACCGATTCTTCATCCGCGTTGACGCTGGGGCCTGTAAAACACCAAGGTTGCCGTTGTCCGCAGCGCTCCCTAAGCCTACCAAGTCATCCCGCACCTCCCCTTCTTCCAAGTCATCACTCTCCGTGCCATAATCCAATTCAAGCACCGGTTCCTGATCCACACGCACAGTCTCAACGTCCTTCACCGCTCTCTTCACACCTTTCTGCACACCCTTCGGAACTTTCACACCCACATCCACATGTGCCGCAGGGGCCCGAGCCCTCGGAGGAGGGACAGCCGCCGCAGACTGCCCTGCTACTTCAGTCCTGCGTTTCGGAGCCGTCTTGCGCTCCACCAGGCACCCCCGGGCTCTGCCAGCAGCCGCCGGCTTGGATCCCCTCCCACCCCTCAGGTCGCTCCAGCCTGAGTGGGCCCCGGCACCATCGGGCCTCAAAGCCGTCCCGGCCGTCCCTACACCTGCCTCAGCCTTCTGCGGAGGGGGGTCCTCCACAGACTTCTTGGCCCTGACCCTCCTAATTTCCTCCTCCTTCTCAGCCTCCCGTTCCTCCTCAGAGGTCGGGGAGGGGCACTCATCATACTCACGGTGCCATACTGCACTCACCCCGGCCCCGGACTGTTCAGCCCGCCTGGCCTCCCTGATCTGCTCCAAGATCCTTTCCCCTCTAGCTCGCTCTTCCCAGGAAGCAGCACCCCAGATCTGCGGTGACGGGGGCGGGCAGTAACCATAAAATTCCGCCCCCGGGGGGAAGAAACCCCCTTGGTAGAAACCCGGGGCCCAGCCGGGCCCTCCAGGCATGGGAAACATGGTCGGCCGACCAGCCCAGCTCCCCGTGGCCTCCACCGCCGCCCGACCAGCCGGGGCGGGCGTGCCCGCCCTAGACCCAGTGGACAGGTCGATAGGGGCCAGCTCCCCCAGGCCCCCGTCCCCCCCAGTGGCGACCCCCGTAAGGCCAGCCCCAGTGATGGTGGCAGAAACCTCCTCCCCAGACCCAGAAGCCATGGCCCCACCCGGAGCCCCCTCCACTCCCACAGCAGGCCCAGGAGAAATGACCTCCCGCCCCACCACCTGTGCGGCACCGGCCGGCACCTGCAGGGGGTCCATGGTCGCAAGCGCCGAGGGCGCGGGCCCCACAGCGGCCCCTGTAGCCCCAGGCACAAAGTCAAGGACGGGGAAAGCACGGGGGGGCAGGATCTTACGCTTCCCGCCCCTCGCCGTATCCCGGTGTGCCCCGCCCCCCCCCCGCTCCAGAGACCGACCTCCCGTGTCAGGCTCGTCGTCCTGACAAGCCGCCACCGCGGCCGACACCCCGGCCGAGGCAGCGCGAGTACCCCTGGTGGCCCCCACCCACGCTTGGCCTAACACCCCCGGGCGGAGAAGATCGTCCCGCCCGGCCCGCGCGAGCAGCAGCAAGGCCTCCGGGACCTCCTGTGACGTGACGCCCGACATCGCGCAGACTTGCACGCTTCCGGCGTGTGAAAACTGACCCGGCTGCCGTGAAACAGCCCCCGACACACAATGAGCCGACCCTAAAGACCACCCAGCTACGCTAACCTGAAAAACACTAGCTACCACTAACCTCCCTTTCGTGACCCTCCCGATGGTGCCAGGCGCAGGAAGAGGAAGTTCCCTTCCTCCCCTGCGCCTATATCCCCCAACCCCTAACTCCTCCCTTTCCCCTACCTGGCCTATCAGCGCGAATGACCCCGGGGGAAGACTAGTCTGCGACTTTGCTTCCCCCGGGGCCCGGCACTACGACGCACAGACTCACGAAGTGGTCATAAGAGACTCCAATGCAAGATCTTTGATACCTGGGCAACTCAAGCATATGTAATGACCACCCAGCCAGAGGTGGAGTTGCGCGTATGAGTTAACACACTCCCTGAAACACCACACGTTTGAAAGTCGTGTAGGAGGACTTCAGGGTTTCTATCTTGAAGGTTTTCACCTTCTTGCCCTTTGCCGGCTGTTAATTCCGTACTCTGTTTACTCACATGTTCAGATATTCCATTTGCGGCTTTTGGAATTTATGATGGGTCACCTGATGGTGACCACATTTTACATAAGACTGAGCGTAGCCAGACTTGACAGGTGCTATCATACTGTAGGGTGCAAATCTTTGGTACGCAAGTGCATGGGCCATATAATGGCTTGTACTAGTATTCTGCCGAACAGAGCACTATGAGCAGGACCACCGGAATAATGCGGGGTTGGGACTGCTGTATTTTCTGCATAATTATGTATTTGACACATTTGTCACATCACATAATCTCTGCATGATCTTCAGAGTTTAAACAAAATATATTGCTTCTAGCTCAAATTGATCAGAAATTATTAAAAATACAGCAACATCAGTCACCATGCATTGAAAAGCCTTTCGCAAAGGTCGACGGCACACCTTTCAGTTGCTTATCCCTGTTCCTCTATTTGGGCATTAACTGGTACTAATGAGGTGAAACCTCTGCTCAGTCAGTGCTAAGACTTGTAAAAAATGTCAAAATAATGAAGTAACACATCACAAAATATGCCACATAATTTGCTTTTAATTGGTGCATAATGTGGTCCACTACGCCACATAATTTGTCCCTCTCTGCCACACAAAGCCAGTGACCCTGATCATGGGCAAAAACTGCATGTAAAATATAATTTTGATTTGCAATGGAAAGTTGCCTAATGTAAAGCACAACAGCTACACCCTACTTTGCGGCAAGTGGGCAGTTCCATGGATTGTACGTAGGTATTCCCATGCAGCAACCCACGTTTTCGATGAAATGTCCAATCTACTAAAAAAAGTAGACAGGCCATTATGCCACAAATGTATGCCTCCACGAGGTAGGTGTTAAGTTTGACAAAAGTTTTGTTTTCTCTAAACCTTTCAAACTTTGCATGTGCACTGCACTTTACAGCATGCATGCAGTGTTAAAAGCGTTAAAGTATGTCAAAACATAGTTTTTTGTACTGGAAGGTCACCCTTCCACTGCAAAACCATTTCATGACACAATACACATCCTTGCACTTTAGTGCAAGGGTGCACGCATTGGAGCAAGGCAGCTAAAAGTGCACCACGGTAGGAGAGACAAAGTAGACACCATGTTCTCTTCTACTTTAGTTGCTGTGCTGCATTGCATCAATAGGTAGAAATGTGTCCCTCAATGTTTAAGTGGTACCACCCTTTCAATGTTTTCTTTTTTAGTAATACAGATTCAGATTCAGACTGTACTTTGTGCAAACTTTCCGAAACTTGTAACAACCTTAGAGAACCTCTCAAAAAAGAATAACTAATTGACACCAGAATGCTTCAAATGATTTTAAGAATTAAACTGTTTTCTGGCTCTAAAGAAGACTTTAGACTTGTTGAGTAATTAAACATCACCAAACTCACAAGACTGTTCTACGTTTCTAATTGGTTTCAAGCATCTCACATACAAGGGTACTTTGTATTTCAGACACCGGGCCTTTCAAATTTGTATGCATCTGTCACACACACATTGCCTCTTGATTTTGAGAACACTTGCACACACACTGCATCTAATTTTTGTGAGCATCTCACACACAAGGCTTATTTCATATGTGTTTTATAAGACTTCCCATGTTTGTCTGTTCTTCAGATATTCAGTTTGCGAGCACTCTATATACTCATGGCATTCATCTGCACTAATTCTTTTCCCAGATTAGATAGAAAAAGTTTACAGCCTTTTTGTTGTTGTGTGTTATACTGTAACTTGCTGCAGTGAGAGCATACTCCACCCTCTGGCCACAGGAAAGCAATAAATACACTTCACCTGTCTGCAAAAGCATCCTCACCCCTGTTAGAAATTGGGTTTCTGGTTGGCAGAGGTTTGCCCAAACCACAATCCTAGACAGGGTAAGTTAAATATACACTTTAAATTAACCTGTGCTCACCCTCTGGTAGAGCTTGGCACAGAGCAGTCAAGCTGAACTTAAGAGGCAATGTGTAAAGTATTTGTGGAACCCTTCAATCAGTAACACAGTGAAAGCACCACAAAAAGGCTCCACACCAGTTTAGAAAAATGGATTATGATTTTACAACTAAATCAAGACCAAAATGACAGAAGTCCAGCAAGTAGAAGTTGAGGTTTGAATTTTTAAATAAATGTAAAAATAGCGCTGAGAATCAATAAGTGCCTATGGGGGTTATCAGGTCATGCTGGACTGGGGGCAAAGTCAAGAATTCAAGTCAACTTCCATGGAGCGCAAGCTGGATACAGGAGCCACGCAAGGTATGATGAACAAAGTACCTTGATCCTGGTCGCAACTGCAAGATGCAGGGTGCAGCAGAGTAATGCGTCAGGTTCGATCCTGCAGTCGAGTTGATGTGTTCATTTTATTTCCGCTATAGATTTGCCGGTTGCAGAGATGATGCGCCTAGCGGAGAGGTGTTCATTCTGTAGACGATGCACCAGGTTTCTCCACGCAGTCAAGGGGATGGGTGGATCTTCATAAACTTCAGCAGCTGTGATGTGGCGGTTCGGATGCCTCTGTTCTTTAGGTGAAGAGCTAGTTCCAAAGGCAGTGCCCTGATTCTGCTGATGCAAGAGGGTCGATGCGCCAGTTATGCTACACGCAGACTCGAGGTGCATCGATTTTACTAGAGCAAGCACCTGGGTTCACTTTCAGTGGACCAGGAGCAGGTGGTGGGACTTTGATTTCCCTGAGTCTCGGGAAACAGGAGGCAGGTCAACAAACCCTTTCAGATCACTCTGGGTTCAAGGCAGAGCCCAGCTCTACCTTACCAGTGTCAGAGAGCAGCATGAAGCAGGGCAGCACAGCAGCAAATCAGTTTTTCCAGAGCAGCAGTCCAGCAGACTGACAGTTCTTGTAGCAGCACAGCAGTTTTTCTGACAGAGGTTCTTCACAGGTCCAGCAGTGTCTGATTTGGTGGGATCAGAGACCCGGTACTTATACCCAGTTGTGCCTTTGAAGTGCACAGAGGTCCTTTCTTTCCAGCACTGGTTCCAGACTCACTACAGGAGGGTAATCAGCCCTTTGTGTGGGAACATGACCATGCCAATTCAGGTGTGTCAGTTCTCCCTCCCATCTTGTCCAGGATGACCCATCAGGATGCAGATGGACACTCAGACACACATACACTTCCTTTGTGTGTGGCTGTCTAAAAGGAATGCACAAGGTCAAGCTGTCACCCACCCAGATGTGTATTGGAGACAGGCTACAGGCACACAGAGCTTTAAGACCAGAGAAATGCCAACTTTCTTAAAGTGGCATTTCTAAAAATATTAATGTTAAATCCAACTTTGACAGCAAAGAGGAATTATCATTACCTTTACAATGATATGAAATATGGCAGCTCTACTCCTTCTCAATCAGAATGTACACACATTAAATGTAATAAAGAATTCCCAATATTAACCAATGAGAGGGGTATATCACACAGTAGTGAAATATGCATTTAGATGTTTTTCACTACCAGGACATGCAAAACTTAAAAGTACATTTCCTAACTTTTACTTACACAGCACCCTCCTAATGGTCTACCTAGAGCCTATCTTAGAGGTGACTTAAGTTTAATAAGGGCATTGTAAGGGGTTTTAAATGCCAAGCCGACATGGCAGTAAAACTGCACATATTGGCGCTGCAGTGGCAGGCCTGAGACATGTTCAAAAGGCTACTTGTGTGGATGGCACAATCAGTGCTGCAGGCCTACCAGTAGCATTTAATTTACAGGCCCTGGACACAGGTAATACACTCTACTAGGGACTTAGAAACAAATTAAATATCCAAATTGTATATAAACT
Source organism: Lissotriton helveticus (assembly GCF_964261635.1). NCBI lineage: Eukaryota > Metazoa > Chordata > Amphibia > Caudata > Salamandridae > Lissotriton > Lissotriton helveticus. The sequence goes on from NC_136061.1 coordinate 1,309,007,261, forward strand.
AATGCTACTGCATTTTAGGGATGAAGCATATGCACTTTAGCACTGGTCAGCACTGCTAAAGTGCAGGAGGAGGAAGGCATAAAGTTTGGGGTGACCCTTCAGATGGGCCATTTCCCAACAATCATCATCCTCCATCTTGTGCAGTGCTAGAGCAAATGGGAGCAGTTGAATATGTTGAAAATATTATTGCTCATGAGCACACCATTTGTCAATGGGAACACTGGCAATAATTATCTTTTTTCCTGGTTCCACAGTGCCCTAAGAACTGTGGCTATGGCGTAGGTGGTTCTTCTGATGAAAATGCTCTGGGTTTATAGCAGTGCAAAATGCCACTTTTGAGGTTGTGCCAATATTTTAATGCAGTGTTTATTACACTGTACTTACAGGAAACATCTATCATTTTTGTGGTGTACCACTAGATTTGTACATTGACTGTTTTTGCTGGTTGTAAAACACTGTGAAATTTAGTGCTGCTAAACAATGGTGAAGGTCCTAACCACCTTTTAAACATGGTCCTATTGGAATTGTCCTAATAGCCATATTTATCATATCTATATGTCCCTAATATGTGGTACAAGTTGTACCTAGGGCCTGTAAGTTAAATGTTACTAATGAACTGCAGCACCTACTGATCTATCCACTACAGAGACAGTGTAAAACTTGGCTTCAGACCATCCATTGTAGCCTCACTGTAGCAGTGTAAAAACTAGATTTGCTACGTTGAATTACCCTTTTGACAGGTCAAAACCACCCGTTTGAATATTATTCAGCGATTTAATGTTTAAAAAAAACTCTCCACACCTTTTCCAGTTGTGAGATGCAACCTACCAAGCACTATGTAGCACATACTTTAGCTTCCTTTTGTTTTAGGCCACCACCATGTAATGGGAGGGGGGTGGGGGTGGGACTGGTTGGGTTATTTACTTTTTTGTTTTCTGTGTATTGCTCCATGGCTGGGAGCTGTTCTAACTCCGCTGTGGTACTTTCTACACGATTCCTCCGATACAGAAGATTTTCAGGTAGAGATGCCACAAAGGTTGCTGGGAAATCTTTACTCATTTCCGCTCTATGCGAGGAGCCTTGTGCCCTATTACACTAGAAGCTGTTCCCTTTAAATGTGCACCCCAATATGTTTGGGCAGGGCTCTGTCCCCAGTGATTTCCATGAGTCTTCACACTGTCAATGTTTGTACTCCCTTTTGCTTTTTTTTCTCTCAATATTGCATATGTGAAGACTGTGATGGTATTGTATATATGACGTACCTTGCTAAAATCCTTAATAAAAACAAGTTTGACAAAAAAAAAACTCTCCACAAGTTATTTTGGACTTTTGCGAACATTAAGAAAAGCCATGCAGTGGTTGCCACCCATCCATAAGAGTAGTTATACAGAGATTATTTAACTCCTGCCTTGATTATGACAACTTCCTATTTCTGGGAAGCCTCAGTGGCATAGCAAGAGGGCGGCACAGGTTTTGGGGGTGGTAGCCTCCCCCTTCCTATCTGCGGCTGTGTGGGGTGGCCATTGTGGGACTCGCCCAGGGATTGCCACGGGCGTCACAACAGCTAACTACGCTACTGGGAAGCCCTCAAGATGTCCTAAGATGTCTTCAAATCATACAGAATGCTGCAGCATGCTCACTCTTCAAGCTCCACAAATACCATTCAGCAGCACCAGCATTGGTGATGTTACACTGGCCCCCAATACAAAAGAGGATCCAGTTCAATGTCCTTTGTATGGCCCACCGAGCGATGCAAGGAAAAGGCCCCATTCTTATTCAAAGACTACTCTGCCCTTACAAACCTAAGAGATCACTACATTCTTAGAATTCCTTTTTGCTGACCGTTCCTAAGGTCAAAAAGGTTAGATGTGGTGGCTGTTCCTTTGCCGTTCTGACTGCTAATTTGTGGAATTCCCTCCCTGCCAATTTAAGGCCAGGGCCAGCCAGAAACTTCTTTTAGGAAATTCCTAAATACTCATCTATTCTAATTCTGGCATGGCTTGCCAATGCCTTGCAGGTACACCTGTCCCAGCGCCAGGAGGCCTTTTGGGGGTAGCTGAGTGCTATACAACTCATCTTGAATACAATAGTCACCCCTGTTAAGCTTTGTTGCCTAGAGAGCAGGACACATAGTAATCAAAAGTAGGACAGGTAGAAATTTAATTTTAACAAGTCTTTACAGTGACTTGCACCAAAAAACAATTTTTCACTGTGGCAGACCTAGTTATTCAATGTAGAAAATCAGAATACAATCCCAATTCAGTGTTTTAGGAATAGGACTAGCTAAAAAAATAATTAAACAACTGTTTTTAATAATTATGATAGACTCAATTCAATTGTAAAGTAATATTTTTAACAAATCTTAAGGAAAAGTAACTTTTTGAAAGTTTCCTTTTGCCTGCCTAAAGTTCCTGTAGGCTAATTTGCATTTCATCTTCAACTTCCCCAGCCAGTGATTAGCATGTGAATAGGTGTGAAATTCCTCACAGGTGCTACACAACAGGCCGGCTGTGACTGACAGTCAGCCCAAATGAGCAGAGATGGCTCCCCTGAATTTCATAGATTATTCAGGGTGAGGTCTGTGAGCATCTTTTTTGACATTAATTTGTCAAATACTGCTTGAGTGTGAAGTCCTGCTTGACTCGTCTGCTGGGTTTTACATATACCACTTAAGGCGCACTTCAGAGGGCAAAAACAGGGTGCCAAGACCATTCTTGTGTGTCCACTGTTTGGTTATTGGAAGCCCTGGTTTTTGTCTTACTAATTTCGAATTAATTTATTTATTGTTTTAACTATCAGCCTTAAAATAATTTAAAACAGCGATTTAAGAACACTTTTTGTCTTACCAGAATTCTGTCTCTGGGTTTTACGTATGACACTTGGGGAGCACTTCAAATGTTGAAAAAGGATCCCCAGACAATTCGGGTGTATCCACTGTTTGGTTGCTGCGTCCCACTGCTTTTGTCCTCCCAGACCTTTGTGTCTGGGTTTAGTGGGGGCTACAGTAGTTGCCTAAAACTGGATTTTAGATGTGGGAGGACACTAGTTTTACCCTAATATACTCCCCACTCAACCCTAGCCCTCATGTTTAGTGTGATCGTAGACTTATGCCATCTTGAAAAATGCCTACAATGAGTAGATTTGGTCATAGGAACTTTTACCCTATTGTCCAGGAGTCATATTCTCACCCACTAGCATGTGCTAGGCTTAAATGTGGCACATCCAGTCATCTTCTTCAGAGCACCAGTGGACCTAAGAGAGAACAGAAGAGGACTGGGCCTGCTATTTGTGACCTGAGAGGAGCAGTGCCCTCTTGTACCCAGGAGAAAGAAGTAGATTTAAAGGGTCATAAGACTAACCTCCTGTTCAAGCTGCAGGGATACAACAAACCTTTCATGCAATTGCCCAGCTGACCAGTGGCAAGTGGTCCCGGACGGAATCCTGCTGTTTGCCTCTGCCTGAAAACTGCGAGTCTCTAAGTGCCTCATCTGACGCCATGGGGACATTTAGAAAACTACTCCTGTGGAGAATTGGGACTTAAAGGTCTACAGTCAGAAGGTAAAATCTTTGACGTAGACAGACCTGGTTGATATAGTGGACCCACGCACCATTGTGGTCAGCTTCAAATTGTGTATAGGTCCCTATCTACTGCAGCCACTAACTATTATTAGCATCTTGAACTTTTTGGAGCTATTTCTAAATACATTGTTTTAGTATAGTTCGTTCGCATTTTGAGGTTTAGGAATGTCACTAAGAACATTTTATTTATTCTTTCGTTTTTACCCTCCAACCCTTGTTTGCGTGGTGCATTAAGATGCAAGGTTCATGTTTTTTCATATATTTTCTAATTACTTTGGAGATTGTAAAAACAAGAAATCTTACTGTGATTATATGGCCACCTTTATCATTATTACACTTTTTCAATTTAGAAGTATGCGATTGTATATGCTTATCTGAGCCTATGACTCGCAGACCATAGGCACTTTGTATAGGGTCAATGGTCCTTAAGGCTGTCCCCCCCCCCCGAAAGTTATTGTCTCCCACACCCCTAATCAGGATGTTGAACTGAACTTCCCTGGCAATCTGAGGATCCAATGATGGCTCCCAATAACATGTCTGGGCCCTTGCATTTACTTTTTTGTTTCAAATTCAGCACTACTTGCATATGTATCATTGGTAGCACTGCCTACCTGGAAGTAGGCTTCAGAGCACGTGTGCAAGATGAAGCAAGAAGCAGAGAACCAGGAGCGAGTTCTATTCAAGGATAGCCTTTCATGGAGATTTCAAGCATATTCCACAATTTGGTGCATTAAGAGAACAGCCTGCTCTTTGCGGTGGTCCTTGTATCCGTGAATGCAGCGGGACTGCTGCCCTATGCCTCAGCGCCATAGGTTGCTGTAGGTATACAATGAGATTTTAATTTTTTTTAAATAGCTGAAATAGCCCTTTGACTTCCTGGGTTGGGGGAGACTATGAAATGAATTGATTGCTTTGGAAATCGTATTCCTGCAGTATAACGCATGATCAGACCATGAACCATTAGCAGCAAAAACCAGCCCCAAGTAGGGAAAAGTGCTAGTGTGTTGTAAACTTTGGTTACCCATGGAGATAATATTAAAAGGGTGCTTCCTCGGCCCACAAACCATTATAAAAGATTTTTTTTAATTGGTGCATAGGTCTAAAGAGGCCATAAAAACAACAAAACCCTGCACCAAAAGGTGCAGGGCGTTGGATGTGCAACCCATTAATACCGCGTTGTCAGCGTAAAGCAGGGCTGGGAGTGTATGACCGTTAGCTCTAGGGATATCTTTAGTAAGCGCGGTTAGGGATGCGTGCAGGTTGTTAATATATGGAATAAAAAGTAACAGGGCCAAAACCCATCCCTGCCTGATCCCTCTGCAGACTCTGATGTCATTAGAGAACTCCCACCTGTATTCATCCTGACCCAAGCTTTCAGATCCCTATGCAGATATGCTGAAAAATGTACTAAAACCTCATCAAAACCACATTCCAAAAAAATGGACGGCAGTCGGGACCGATTAACATAATTAAAGGCTGAAGTCAAGTCCATAAAAGCCTAGTATATTGGTGACCGCTGCGCAATTGTATATTTCCCGATTATTATGTTACAGTTTAAGCATTGTTCGATAATTCCTACCTTACTCCTAAAACCAAGTTGACAGTGTTGTTAGATAGAGTTCTCTTCAGTCCAGATTTTAATCTTATTGTATAGAACCCTCCCTAGGATTTTCAGTGTGGTGTCAATCAGGGAGATGGGTCTGTAACAACCAGGATGTGCTCGGGCACCCTTTTTTAAAAATAGGGACGAACATACTGGTTGACCAGGTACTTGGTAACAGGGCGTTGGTTAAATTATTAAAAACATTTAACAGAAGCGGGGCCCAAAAGTCTGGTTTGTGCTTTATAAGGTCAGTGGGTAACAAATTAGGGCCTGGAGCTTTATTACCCAGGCCCTGATGTATAGCTTCCTCAATTTCGGACAGGGATATTGATATTCCTGTAGGGGCTAGGAACTCAGACAAAGCTTTGTCATATGTGGAGGCTGTATATATCTAGAAAAGTGAGCTTCCCAAGCCTCACTGGTTATAATATAGCTAATCAGTGTTAGTGTTTGTCTCATTGCTCTCATGTCTTTAACGGTGGCCCAAAAGATGTTTCCATTCTTTAAACGAGCGGCACTAGCGAGTGCATCCCATCGTTCATTTAGTAATTCTTCCTTCCTCAGGGTGACAGCTAACTTATACTTCTTTCTTAACAACTGAACTAAGAGATGACACCTCGGTTTTGTGGATATGGCCTTGCGTAACTGACTATTTATTGCTGAGCACTCGCTGTTAGACAATCTGGGCCCATCGGGTGTAATGACAGAGGGTTTCAATAACGCAGATTTTATAGCTTCACAAAGTTTAATGAATGCATTATTACTTTGGGATTAGGTTCCTGCACTATCAAACAGGAGTCGAAGATTCTTAAATTTTCCCTGACCACCATAAGAAACAGGTCGGTTCTATTAACCCCTCGCCAAACCAGTCTTAGTTTGTCTTTTGAGGGTACCAAGTTCCTAGCACCCCATTCTATTTTATACGCAGGACTGGGGGACAATCCCAACACAACTTTGATTGGGTTATGGTTGCCGCGGTGTGTGGGAACAACCTCAGTGTACAATAAAAAGTCCTCTAGACCGGGGAAGATAAAAATGTAATCAATTGTAGTAGCACTGCCCCGGCTTCTGAATGTCGGTTCAGATAGATTATTATTATTCATGAGAACAGCGATGTCCATAACATTACTGTGACGTCATTCATTGCCTTAGTGCAATTATTCACTGGGTGTCACTGCTGCACTAGGCTCCAGCTGTGACATCCTAGGAAATCCACACATGTCATCCTGCAGTTGTAGGAAAAAAACAATCCATATTTTGCTATATCAACGGAAAAGACAATGGTTATTAATAGAAGCAGGGGTGGATTAAATGTTAGGCAGCGGTGGACAGGCCAGGGAATTCCTCGTGGAGCTCAGCCAGGTGTATGGTTTGGCTCTAGAGCCAATACCCAAGCCGAGCCACAAGGATCATCACATAGCTTACGTGACAGAAACAACCTAAATTGTGCTAAATAGCATTTTACTCTACATTCTCAATCTTTCTTATTTCCCTGCTGCCTTTCTTCTCCTTCCTTCTTGCTTCACCGTAGCATTTCTGTTTCTGAATCCCACCCTGCTCCCTCTTTTGTTTCATTTTCCTTCCCCTTTTTAAGAAAACAGCGCGAGGATGCTGGAAACCAGAATTCACACATATTAAAAAATGATAGTCCAGACATTCAATCATTATAGACTAGTGATAACAGCATGTATCTCTACTTTGAATGCACTTGCCTTCTTCCAAAACGTCCCTTTGTCTAAGGCAGCGGAAGTTCCGCCGCTAAGGCGGAGAGGCGTCGCCCCACTGCTCTCCGAGCAGTTCAAAAGGAAAAATAAAATGATGATAACACAACGTAATTATCATTATTTTTTTCCTACTGCAGTGGCTCAGTTTCATGCGGGGCGGGGCTGGCCACAGCATGGTGGTGGCACTCTCCAAGTGCGCATGACGGTTTGGCTGGCCGTCTTGGGCCGGCCGAACCGTAATGCGCACTTTGCATGTTCTCCACCGGCTCTATTGTACAGCCTGGGTAGAGAACATGTACAGGCTCCCAGTTACCATCTGAGGGCCAAAATACTGCACTCAGGCCAATCACAATGCCACTGTCTTGGTGACAGCAGCATCGTAATAGGCTTGGGGGAGCCTGGGAGCCCAGGTGCTTCCTGCTGCCGGGACTCGAGACAGGAAGAAGATGAAGAGGACGGAGGAGGGGCGGCGGATGGCCACATCTAAGTAAGTGCATTTTTTGTGTTTTTTTTTTCTTTCAGCATTTGTTGAGCGTGGCACGGTCACCCCTGGGGGTATCTGGGTGCTTGGGTGTGAGGTCCCATTCAAAAAGCCAGGCCTTGAGAAAACGGTGGGAAGAGGGAAGAAACAAGCATAAAAAGTCAAACAGTGAGCAGAACAAGCATTTGCAATGCAATAGGTCTCGCATTAGGAAAGTTTGAGCTATTTGTACTGTAAATGACAATTTTTTTATTTGTGTTGGTTTTGAAAACAGCGAAATTAATAGCTTTGTCATTTACAATGCCAATAGTTATAATTTTCGCAAATGTGACACCTATAGCATTTGTAATGCAATATGAAAATATCATACTACACCACGCCTTGTAATAATACCTCATAGAATTGTGACATTATACCATACTGTAAAAGACTGACATATTATACCACAGTATGTTATGCATAACATAACTTAACACAACAAAACATAGAACACAACATCTGTGTAAGTGCTGATCACATTTCAGTGAACCGCAGGTGACAATAGGTGCTTTATTTACCTCACATGTTCCTGCCTTTCCACACTCCTAAGAGAAACAGCTGAAGGCGGAATACAACATCACCTGACAACCAATGTCACTGTAAAGTGTACACATCCAAAAAGCACACAGGCTCTGGTTTAGTTCAGCTATGCTGCTGCACAGCACACGAGAAACATGCTCTCGGGTAACCAGTTCCTAAAATTGAGTTAGAATTAAACGTGCAGGTGCTTACGACCCTATAGTACCGTTTTCTACCGAGAAATGCTAACACCCCACGTTGAAAGTACTGCACTCTCGCTGGGAAGAGCTACTACTCTCCCTTTAAGAAGGCAAAGTCCAACTACTCCGTACTCGTGGGCGCCTGTCCATGTAAGGCACTTGGAAACATGCCCCGCCCCCTTGCATGGGGCACAGATCGAACCCAACAGGCACAGTAGTTAACAGAAAGAACACAGCACCTATACCAGTGGGCGCCAGCGACCCACTAACACACACTGAAATGAAACAGGATACGACTCCACAGCCGAAGGGGTCATGGGGAGGTCACGGGCTGCGCTTTACATCTAGCCGCCAAGCTGAGAAGTTGCACATGTTCTTCTACAGATTGTGTGTCGGGACATTTCGCTACTGTACAGTGCATGTTAACAAGAACGCAAGATACGATTCAGGGAAACGAGACTTCGTTATCCTCGTCGTAAATGCCATTGAAGAACCCCCTCTCCCAAGCCTCCTCCTCAGTATCAGACCCCAAAGCCCGGGGGGTGGACTCAGGGTCGAGGGCCGTGGTGAGAAGATGTGCACGCAGTGATAGGCTAGGCTTCAAATAAAGTAATAAACACAGCTTTCTATTCACACAATATCCCCTCAAACTCCCTCTTTGCCGCCTCATTATAAGAACAAAGTGACAGAGCTAAGCGTATTACTTTAAGTTATGAACACTTTTCTTTCATAAAAACAAAAGTCATCCCGGGAGCCTCCAAACCAGCAAAGAACAGCAACAAAGACCAACTGGGGAGGAATAAAAGCACTTTCAAAGAAAAAAGCGGCAGACACCTCTCTCTCTTTCAAGAACCTCAAACAGTAACCAGAAGGAGGCGTGCTCGCGAGAGGCTGGGGAGCACGCGCACACGTTCCAGCCAGCGATGGAGGCGTGGCGCGCTCCGCCTCCCTGTGCCGTGTCGCAGTAACCAGAGGGGCGTGCTCGCGAGAGGCTGGGGAGCACGCGCACACGTTCTAGGCAGCGACGGAGGCGTGGCACGCACCGCCTCCCTGTGCCGTGTCGCGCGCCATGGATTTCGTCCCCTTTTCCTATTCCCAGTGTGCGGGGGCCTGTTTCTTACGCTGGGGGCCTGCAACCGCAGCTCGCAGCGATGTTGGCGGAGGCTGGCGGGGATGCGCCCCCGGTCTGGGGGAAGCTGCCGGTTTTGCTGCCACTCGCGCTCCTTCCCCTGAAGGTATGGCAGATCTCCGGATGCATGGGGCGGGGGTGTGTGTCTATGCAGGGGGGGTAGGGGGCAGCGGCGTGTGTATGCATGCGTGTCTGTATGTGTGTGTGTGGTGGGGGGGCCTGCAGCGTGTGCCTGTGTAATCTGTGTGCAGGGGTGTGGGGGCTGGCTGTGAAAGCATGGAAATATGAGGCACGAGAGGGGCACGGCGACGTGCGCGCCCACGAGCTCAAATCTCGGCCAGAAAAAGCTCGTGACAGTCTGCTGTCCACATTCCCCCAAAAGTGACTACATAAGTTGTCTCGCATAGACAGCAAAAGCTTCGCTTTTGCTTTCGTCTAGCGAGACCTAAAAATGAGCGAGAGAAAAGGCAAAACAGAAAACAAAAATATGAGCAGAAAAGGCTAAACAGAGCAGAGGAGGGCAGAGTAAAGGGCAGAAAAACAAGCAGAAAAGGCCAAACAGAGGGCAGAAAAATGAGCAGAAATGGCAAAACAGAGGACAGAAAAACAATCAGAAAAGGCAGAACAGAGCAGAAGAGGGAAAAACAGAGAAGCCGAAATAAATGAAGAAAAGGTAAAACAGAGAGCAGAAAATGAGTGGACAAGGCAAAACAGAGGGCAGAGAAACTAGCAGAAAAAGGTAAAACAGAGGGCAGAAAAACGTATGGATACTGGTATGGATAACTTGATTCCTACAACGTGTAATCCTCATTGTCTTAAATAACATTTCCTATAGACTGATTTACACACATATGATTCATTGACTCTGATAATGTGTGTGACATAAAGAGCCCGGACACCCTACACTGATATGAGTAGCGCTATAAAACAAATGAAATTCATCTGAGACACTCTATGGGGAGATGAGGGGCCCTGTTGTGGGATAATAGTAAAGGAATCTACGGAGGTGGAGGTGGTCATGGGGGGACACTAAAATAGATTGTCCACTAGGTGCCACCGTCACTAAGGCCGGCCCTGCTGATGAGCCTCACCTGAACAGTTTATGTAAGTAGAACCTTTCAGAGTTAAACTCCTATGGAGTGAAGCGACCACACACCAGGCACTTAGTTTACTGCATGAAAGAACGAACAGAAACATAAACCTTGTTGCTATCATGAGAATGTAGAACGGGTAACTGGGTTGACGAGCCTGGCCAGAGCAGCTTCCTTAGAGAGCTGAAGCTGGTTGGAATAAAGCATTATAAACAACAAATGGTCCTAGACATTAATTTAGCATATACAATACAATGATACAATTCAATCAATCACTTTTTTTCATTATTGAATTAAATCAAATATGATTCATATAAATCAGAACATGACAGATACAAGTAGTCCGGAACATCAATTAATACAAAAAATACACATAAAACCAAGCAAATATGTCTCACCAAAATCCGAGAGACTTACTCATTTAATATATATTTTTTGAAGACATCAAATGTATACAAATAGTTACAAACAGGGTTCAATATCAATAAGAGTGCACAGAAAAGGGTGAAATTAAGTGCTCGTGTAAAGTGACCAAGATGGTCAGTGTAGAAGAATTGGATTATTTAAAAACAAACATAGATAAGCCTGTCCTAAAAAATAACTATATTTTTTGCGAGCTAAAAAATTATAGCTCGCAAAAAATATAGTTCTTTCTTGCTGGCACGTAATTGGGTAGTCCTCCGTATTCCTGAATTGGCACAGGAGACAACGGGAAAGGGAGGAGGGGAAAGGGACCGGGAAACTTTGGTACAGGCTCCACAACAAGGGGGGAATGTCGACGTTTCGACCCAAAACAAAATACTGGGTGACTAGGTTCCTCAGGGGCGGGTCTTCATCAGGACGAGGGAAAGAGGGGGGAAGGGGCAATGTGCACGTCGGTGTAATGACCCCAATATCAATGGGCACCCTTAATCGGTGTGCCACGTGTGCGATGTTAGTCCGCACCCAGACGTTTTGTCAATGTGCTAGATTGAGCACCACACGCCGTCCCTTGCAACAGTTCTCAATCTTCAATACCAAATCACTTTCATTAGTTTCCAAAGACGCCAAACAAATATGCCTCAGTTCACAATCTGTAACGGCTCAGAGTCGCCTCAAACGAAAGCGGAAGCTTGGAATAAAGCAGCAGCATCAGGGGGTTGTACTTGCATGGACTCTCCTTTCACAAGCACATGTCCGAGGCTGCTGCTACTGGCTTCGGTTTCTGCATGCAGCCTGTTCAATGGTGCCATGTGTCCTTGGATGCTTGGCAGGATGGCATCCCCATGCATTTCAAAGGGCCTCCGTCTGGGACAAAGTGTAAAAATCCCTCAAAGCTAGCTATGCTGCACATGGGTGCACCGTAGGCTCCCCGAAGCCCTTGCGGCATGGGAGAGAGAGGCAACCCTTTACCCTTCAGGGTGGTCCCATTTTGCCCAGCGCCAGTGAAGATCTGTGACACATAAGAGACTCAGGGGCCTCTCTTCACATTCTGCAGGGTGCCTCATCATTTTATGTTAGAACACTGATCGATAGGAGAAGGCTGGTAAACAACAACGTGATGACAGCACGCCTATGAAGAGAAGCTGTGATAAGACTAGGCTTGGTTGTGGCAAGAGAGTCCCAGATAAGTACCAGGCACGATCCTTTAGTGGCTAAAGTACCAGCAGAGGGTACCGAGTTATTGCTTTAGTATCTCCAGCGTACTGGAAGGCTCGTTAGCTGCAGTAGCGGCCCATATAGGGCGTGCTGCCGGGCGGTGACGTGGGGAGGGGCAGGGTGGGGGGTAGTAAACACCGGAATACGGATGAATGCAGGTAAGTAGACATTTCAATCAATAAAACAAATTCCGTTGCGCCAACTGCATCACATTTGGCAATGCAGGGCTTGCAACAATTTTTTTTTATTGATTTCAATGTCTACTTACCTGCATTCATCCATAATCCGGTGTTTACTAACCCCCACCCTGCCCCTCCCTCGCCCCACGTCACCGCCCAGCAGCTCGCCCTATAAGGGCCACTACTGGTTAGCTGTTCACACAACATCTACAACCTAAGACATCATGTCTGTGAACGGAGAATATACATAAAATATTGGGACTTCTGGATATACATAAAGAAGCAAAGCTAAGTGAAGGATCAGTATATCAGAGGAACAAACTGATAACAAGCATTGGCATAGCCAATAGGTCTCGCCTCTTGGACCTTATAAGTGTTTAGTTATCCAGCACAATTTCCTTGGTGCACCAACATCAAGTGTTGCATGGCTAAACACTTATAAGGTCCCAAAGGCGAGACCTATTGGCTATGCCAATGCTTGTTGGTAGTTGTGGGGAGATTATGTGATTTGCCTAGAATTACAGGTTGTTGCTCCGACACCGAGACTTGAACCTGCTACTGGCATATCTAACATAAAGCTACAAACAACATAACTTCCACTGTAGTAAAGCTCCAGGTGTATAACACCATGTAACAGAAAGTATCACATATAAATGGGACAGTCCTCAATCCAAAATCGTCTTATCTACGTGCAAGCGACGATGTGGTCTACCCCAAATCCGAATTAAAGGGGCCCTCCGGTGAAAGATGGGTAGAAATGGGAGTTTCTTCCCAAATCGGGATTCCAAGGTTTTTTACGGACACATTTCACCACATATATCGTAATTGAATATGTCAGCAGAAAACAGCGTGGGGGAAAACTGCCGAAATCAGTGCGGAAACGTAGAACTGAATAGTGCGTTAATGTTTCATTCCAAGAATGCCACCTCGCTCCAGTGTCATTATTTTCTGGTACAGAATTCCCGTAACTGAAGTCCACGAGAATCCAAACGAGTGCCTTAGGTGTGTGGCGATCTCACACTGACAGCTACGTATTTACAAAGGGTTTCTGTTGCAGAGTAGTATGCATATAGCTGGCCATGCTCCTTAAATGAAGCTATGGCCTTCCACTGAATACCGTACCCAAGCAAAGAGCTGTGCCATGGTACCCCCGCAAGACACCCAAAACTAAACAGTCTGTTGAAGAACATTTCCATCTTGAATATTTACACATTGTTGCCAGGGCAGCTTTGGCAGATCAGGTCTGTTTAGTTTCATGCGAATTTTTGGTGAAGCAGCTCATAAACTCGAATTCAAGCTTGCTAGTAAAATAGGAGAGGACAAAACCAGGGGGCAACTCTAAGCAGAACACAGAGCAATTTAGCAAAAAATGTCAAAATAGCACCAAGTATAAACCTCCCTGTTAAGAGCCTTTCAGTAGGTGTGCTATGAAAGAGCTTCATAAGCTACCCAGCTGCAGACAGGTTACATCAGAGCAGACGGACGAGCTAGAGTTCTTGTGGTCTTTTACAGTGTCTTCTAGAGCCCTAATGTTGTGACAATTCCTGCAGGAACGTAATTTCAAGAAGATCCATTTCTAAACCACTTCCAAATGCGAGAACCTCCAAAATTCAGAAAAAAACAATTAAATAAATGGGTGGGAACCAGTAACTTCGTAAAATCTAGTATGGGTGAAGAATGAGTTCAGACCGAATATCCGAAGAGGGAGGGGGAGAAGGCAGGGGGGAGTGTGAGTAGAGGAGCATTCACTGTGATAGAAGACACAAATGAAACTGACGAAGAGGGAGGGGGAGAAGGGAGGGGGGAGTGCGAGCAGAGGAGCATGATTCACAACGATAGAAGGCACAAATGAAGCTGACCAGGAGGGAGGGGCAAAAGGGAGGGGGTAGTGCAAGCAGAGGAGCCTGATTACAGCAATAAAACAAGCATTTACAATGCAATGGTTTTGCCTTTGTTAAAGTTAGAGCTATTGGCATTGCTCTTGACATTATTTTTATTTATGGTTTTTTTTTAACATAAATAAATGGCATTGTCATTTACAATGCCACTAGCTTTATTTCGCAAATGACACACACAAACACCCACAGAGAGCCCCCCCAAACACACACAGAGCCCCCCCCCACACACGCACCCACACAGAGCCCCCCACACACACAGCCAAACATCGCATTATATTACACCCTCTTTTCCCTTTTGATCCGAAATAAAACTAAAACAAGAAACTAAAACGACACGTGTGAATGCTCAGGAAAGCACTAAATCCTCAAACTGCTTTGACATTCTCCTGGCACGTGAACCCACCGAGCTTATACGTGGACGCCCACAGGAGAAACTCACTTACACAAGAGCTTCCCAAAGTGGTACATGCATGACACATAGCTCTAAGAGATATTCATGGAGCCACGCAAAGCCACTTTGCCTGGATTTGAATGGCTTCACAAATATGGAGTAATGCAACGCAGAACAAATTGCTGCATTGCCTTACTCTGCGCAAGTTCCATTGACATTGCTTGGGTGTTCCCACAAAACTCCCATGGTTTTTGATGCATTCCCAGATTTACAAGGACTTGTACATCTGGGAATGCGTCAAATACTTACACCTCCCCAAGTGAGTTGTGACGAGGAGAAATATATATATTCTGCAGCACGCCTGGAAAGAGGAGAAGGCCTCTATGGATTGTTTTTGTGCAGGAAGGTGCACCTTCTTGCACAAAAACAACCCTGCCTGGTGCAGGCTCCCTTGCGCCATGGTGCAAGGGAGCCTGCGTTGGAGCTAGGCTGCTGAAATGACACCTGCTCAAGGGTATCGGAAAGGAATGCACCGTATTGGACAAATACGGTGCATCCTTGCCCTTTCCCTATGACGCATGGCTGCACAGCAAGGGAACTGGCTGCGCTGCCCTGTGCCACCATTCTAATAACTATGCCCCCGAGTGTTCCTTCATGGGACCTCTCTCCACTGACTACAGCCCACATTCAAAAAGTGGAAGCTGACTCAGGGACAGTTCCACTTTGACAACGGATGCTTGTTGGGAGTTGTTAGCCATTCAATTGTTTACAATTACACTTACAATTTGAGAGGAGCAGAAGGGTGCCCCTTGTCTGCCCCATTTTGTTCCGAGTCACAATCAGACACATTTACGAATAGAAATGTACCTTTACTTTGCAACGCAACCTGTCTTTTCGCAGGTGCAAAGCTTACATCTTTGGGAATGGCAGGCTTTGCTAGCACAACAATCTGGAGCGAGCTTCTCGTTCAAGTCAAAGGCTGCCTTCTCCCAAGCATTTAGCAAGGACCTCACTCGCCATCAGAAATGCTGACGAGAACTAAGAAAATAGGACTGGGAGTACATGATGTCTCCTTTGCAAATCCGTGTCCCCAGACAGCCGCTGCTTGCAGAGCAGCGACTGCACAGACGTCGAGAGGTGTCAAGCTCCAGGCGGCGGCAGCACGAACAGGCAGCGCGCCAAGGTACAGCGCAACAGCAGTTTAAAATTGGAAACATCGCTGGTAGTTGCATGTGCGACATATGCGGCATAGCGGCGAAGTAAATCAAATCCAATCCGCTCTTAGCGCGCAGCACTTCAGTATTCCTGACACTAAATAACTGTTGATTAAAAAGCTTACTGCGGACACGCATACGGAGCAGGGAAGGAGTAATCACTTTTGGTTGCACCTCGCAGGAAAGCAGTAGCACGTGTGAGGTTATTATTTTACAATGAGCGAATTTGGTGCAGGTTTCACGCGCTCAGTTAACTCCAGCAATGTCTTTTAGATAGTGTTTGCTTTTTCATGTGTAAATATATCTCAAAATGATTTGCAGCAGGATAATCAAACGGGTCTTTGCAGCAGTATTGCATTGATGAACATGAGGACAAAGACTGTCAGACACTCGGGCCTGATGTGCAAAGCCTTTTTTCAGTCACTAAGCATGTGTGTGTGCCCAACATTACAGGCTTTGTAACTCAAACAGGCAAGACGCAATATTGCACGGCGAGTAGGAAATGGCTTTTCGACTTGCAATGTGTACATTGAGACTGCTTGCAATTTACCAGGATGAGATGGTATCTGTACATCCGGGTCTCTGGTTTGAGCTCTCTGCAGCTTACAGTATAATGGGTGCGAGATCGCACTACGGGGGGAGGGGCGGACACCGACTGTGTGTCCCGATGCCCCTCTCCCCTTGCAGGCACTCACCGGGTCCGGCGGCTGTTGGAGGAGAGCTCCCGCTCCTCGGGACCCTCCGGGGCCGCGGAGGGACGTTCTCTTTCCCCGGGGCTCCTCCTGTGCTCGGGAGCCTCGGGACGATCGATGCAGGCTGCTTCCTCCTTCCGGCTCTCTCCTCCTCCTCCTGCGATGACGCGGAAGGGGGCTCGGCCGGCTGGGCCAATCCCAGCGCGGCCCGGGCTTGAAGGCGGGCGCTGCTTCCTCCTCTCACTCGGGGCCGCGGCGGTGAATACACGGAGCAATGCCGGGTGGGCACCGGCCTTAAATCTAAATATTAAGCGAGGTGGGCACTCGCTCGGGGTACCACAACAGCGGCAAGGTCCCTGGCAGGGTGGGCACCTGCCAGCGGACAAAATACTCGAATATCAGGTGCCGGCAATGCCGGACCATATTCGGGGGCGTTCCCGGCTTTCGGCTGACGTCGCGTGATGTCGGCAAAAGCCAAAGAATCTCGGGAACGCCCCCGAATCTGGTCCGGCATTGACGGACAGGCCCCTCGTCCAATGGCTAGGCTCCATTTATGGAGCCAGCCAATGAATGACGAGGGCCGACCCAAACCCACACTACAGTTCTCATTAGGTTTTCGCCTGCGCGAAAAAGCTGCGCAGAGCGCAGCTTTCGCCAGGCAAAACCTAAACACAGATGGCAGCTGTGCACGCGCTCGTGAACGCAAGCTGGAGGCCAGCAAAAGCCTCTGGTGGCACTTTTAAAAGCCACTTACTAAATGTCTCGAAGAGACAGCGCATGCGCCCTTTCAGGGGAGACATAAGAACTGGGTTAAAGCAGAACCTGTTACAAAGGACATTGTGGACTGTAGTGCAAAACCTGAACTCTTCCACCTCCTGACTACAGGCCATACAGCTGCTTTACAACCCTATTTGAAAAACATAAAATAAAGCAGTGTAAGCAGGTGAATGCTGAAGCTACAATTGGGCAAGTTCATGATCTTATAAAGTGGAATGACCGGCTATAATGATGGAACAAAGCACGTGGTCCCGACTGTGTGTCCATTCTGCCAAAACAGCACATTGTCACTTTATCATTTACTGGAAGTTTGGACAATGTTCGAACTTGACAGGAAAAAATACAGATTCCTGTTTATATAGAACTGCAGATCCTTCGTGTAAAGGATTTAATGATATTAGTGCTGCAATGCAATAACATAGTTTAGTGTATTTTATTTATGCTACGTACCTCCGAGGAGGTCCACATGAAATCTCAAAATACACACATTCAAATAAAATAAGATTCCAAATTAACGTTTGTGTGCGTGCACAGACTACAGTGAAACTGCCCTGGCAAAAAATCCAACTATCGTAAAAAAATATCCACAATTGAAAAAAGTGTTCATATTAGACAATTTCTGAGATAGCAGCAAAATATTATACCAAAAAGTACATAAACCAACTTTTGTGCCTTTAGTGCAGGATGTGCAAAAAATATATAAAAATTACTTTGTATGCACCACATTTACAACAATACAAAGATATATAATGCATTAAAAGGCAAGATTACCATTAAGAATCAATAACAGCCTCAATAACATACACACTAACACATCATTAAAACAGCTTAACATTTTTTTTTTAAAGTTACAAATTATGTTACAAAACACTTCATTCGAGGGTACATAAAACAACTGTAAAACTGTTGGGGCTGAGAGAATAGAAAACTGCAAACACATAGGCCTCAGCAAATTCGGCTGACATAATGAGAGAGCGGGGCAACAAAATAAGACATGGTTAAAATCTTGAAGACAAACCGCTGAAGAGCCATACCATTTTGCCAACGGGAGATTTAGTGGGAGAATACCCTGCCTCAAAAGAATCCAAAAACATTTCACTCCATCTGGCAACTTACCAAAAATATTTTCCTATGTTATATTTATCAAACAAGAGTCAATAGCCGGATGGTAGCCATTTTTTCAAATACATGCCTCCTTATCTAAGCGAAAGCCCAAGGACCATGTGGGTTCTTTTAAAATACCTTTAAATTGCTGCTGTGTCAGAGTGATCTAATTGTAGCAAAT
Source organism: Lissotriton helveticus (assembly GCF_964261635.1). NCBI lineage: Eukaryota > Metazoa > Chordata > Amphibia > Caudata > Salamandridae > Lissotriton > Lissotriton helveticus. Next base: position 1,309,025,700 of record NC_136061.1, read on the forward strand.
CTGCTGCAGTCACAAAATGTCTATAATTGAATGAGTTTTCTATTGAGTCATCTAAGATGTATTTTGTTATACAAAACCTTAGTGAACCATGATTACTCCTAACTAGGCAAACGTCCCAGTGCACCACCCCAGAGAGACCCTGTACAAAAGCACCTCTCAACCCAAATTCTAGAGAGCTGGATTAACTGAGGCCAAGCTTCTAAGGACTCGGTCTTCCATTATATTTAGAAAAATAAACTTTTCAACACATTGATCAATTCTATACCACATGATGAAGAGGCAGGGATCCTAGTTCAATAGACCTCCAGTGACAGTGGAAACCTCCTTCTCCTAGTGGCCCTGTAAAGGTCATCCAGATATTTAGCCTGAGGGTTGGCTTTAGTCGTACTGTTTTCCATGTGGGCTTTTCACTTAAATTCCCACACACTATTTTCCCCAGAAAAATATATGATTTCACAATTTCCTACTTTTTATCACCCAAAGACCATACAAAATGTCCATGTTTCCGCTTCTTCCTTCCATGGAAATGCATACATTTACTTTTAGATACATTAATCTTTAAGTAATGAGCTTCAGCACATTTTTGTTCTGTCTGCAGATAGCTATTTAGACCTTTCAGGGTAAGATCAAAAGTTATTATGTTGTCTGCATCAAGTAAATTTACAGAATATTTTCCCCCAACAATCAGAGTGACACACTCACTCTGGGTCAAATAATAAGGGAGTTCCAAAATATATAAGGAAAGAGAAGAGGGGCCAGCAGACACCCTTGTTTCATCCCATTTACAGTAGATAATTCCCTATCTCTGCCCAGGAGAACTCCACATCAAGTATCGGTATGAATGGTGTGCACTAACTCTAAAAAGGTACCCATAATTCCCAAACTTAAAAGACTACTCCACAGCAATGGACAGTCTACTTTATCAAATGCAATTACACAAGACTTTGTTATCAATGTGGGTAATGTTTTGATATTGTGATGAATCAATTGGACTACCTGAAATAGTATGCTCTTGGTTGCTAATAAGTTAAAAGTACTTATGAAAGGATGGGTTAATATACGTGTCCCTAAAAGTCCAAAGTAGCCCATACAAGAAATTTTGTAAAATCTCAATACAAAAGGGATATGAGGAATTAGAACCTTCTATTGTGCATTTTTTTTAGAAGTTTGTTTTATAGTGTTATTGAATATTGTATCTTTTATTTGTTTCTTTCTCTTGTTTTAATTTGGGGGGCATGTTTACAGACTGCTGATCTGAGTATCAATAATTTACAGGAGACTAGCTAAGACAGATGCACCAAAGTCACTGTAAAAATAAGTAATTTGTAAATTGCACTATGCACTTTACCTGAAATTGTTTCCAACTGTGCTTTTTGTTATTCCTGCCACTGTTTAAAATAGGGCTATGCCATAATTGGTGACCTGATGAGCTATTTTAGTAGACTGTATTTTTCACCATTTTCAAGACACATTTATTACTTATTTCTGGTTTCTGGTTTTTCATAAGTGATATGCCCTACATTGTTAATGTTATGAGTTTATATATTTTAGTAGATAATATTTTACATCACTTTTAAAATGTACATTATTTTTTTTTCCTTTTTAATATTTAAACCTTGTGTAATGATAGTAATGTTTGTTCTGCCTAGTCAGCATAATATCAAACATATTAAATAAACTTACAAATTTGAAACTACAAGAATCTATACCACTTTGCCTGTACCCTTTATCCATTCAATGTAAGGAGAGACCTCCATCAGCACTGCACCAGCCAGCAGTACCTTGGCCAGCTATTAGTGCAGGCAGAATACAAACTCGAGTACAAACTGGAGTTTGCACTTTGACAGAGATCACAAGTTGTACATGGACAAACACACAGTAGGCAATATTTCTTATTCATATTTCACCAGAAAAAATCTGGTAAAATGCTCATAAGACAAACTTTTATAAATATACCTATCAAATGAATGGGTTATGCCCACTGAGCCACTGGATTATCCAGGAAATAATTTAGAGGACTCTTGATTCTGTCTAACAGTTGTTCACAGACGAATATGATGTTCCAACTATGGAGCATTAACACCATGAAGGCAACCACATAGATCACAATATCAGTGTGTATTTGGTAAGTCCCTACATGTAAGGTTGGATCCACCGCTCACTCTCTACAACACCTACACTAATGCGATCGACATCCCATGCAGCACTTCTATCCTGCTTCCAAATCTCATACACACATACATTTCTCCAGCACAGTACACCCTAAAATCAACACATTTTAAATGATGCACCTGAAGATGAAGACATTGTGCTCATCACCAGGACTACAAAGTGTTATAGAAATTATATACATGGAGTAGCTGCTTACTCAACAATTTAAAAATCACTTTACCCCTCACAAGTGGTATGGCAACTGCTGTGACAACTCACTCTGCGCCACCGTGTGGAACACTACATCGGCTCCTTTCACACGGTCACCTGGTGAGGAGCTGATATCACATGGTGGCAGACAATGTAAGCTGGAAACATCTGAAGAGAGTGTTTCCAACTCTCATTGTGTGGAAGGCTGAGAAAAGCTGATGTCCATAGGGGTTTTCAGTCTCACCAAGACATCAGCGGCAGCCTTTAACACCTTGTTCGTGTGGTTGTGTATTTTGGGGGGGTTAGAGTGGGTCACAACAGTGATCTGCTTTAAACCCCTCCCCTTCTAAATGGTCACGCCCCCTCTGAAGCACTTTCGTGGCTGGGAGGCAATGAGCCCCAGTGTCTGCCCCCTCCCCAGGGTCCGCCTACACCTGTTTCCTTACATGGTGAATTTTTTTTTATCGAAGTTGGCAAATCCTGTCAACACTAGTGCAATATCCACACTCTCTGTATTCTTCTGTGTTGACTTTTATTCTCTTGCTACGTGGAGCACTTTGCTTCCCTCTTGGCCTAGTTTTATACCTATTCCTAATAATATACAAATCTTGGCCACCATAATCCAGACCAGGTTTCCCCCTTATAAACCACCCTAAAGAAATCCCAAATCACACTGTCCCACTGTGTGTCTTGTGCTATCAGCATTCTTCACTTGGACCCTGGTGAAACTGAATAGTCAATATCACACAGTTAAAGGCACTGAGAGCTGGAAACCCATGCATAGACTGTGTCTGGCTCGTGCATGGAGGATATACACTGCAAGTCAGGGACTTTGCTGCGTTTCTGGGACATCAGTGGCAGTCTCAGAAGCTTTTGTTAGTGCTTTTGGGGGAGGGTAGGAGGGTCTGGTCAGGCTGTCCTGGGCTATAAGTGTTGCCCGCTCACCTTGGCCCCATGTAGGAAGGGCAATGATGGACTGAAAGCTCCGCCCCCTCTTCAGGCCCGAGGCCACAAGTCCTAAAAAAGAATTGGAGGGACTAATTTAGTAAGGCAGAATGCAAGTGACATCACAGCATGGGACGTCACGGCCTGTGACATTGCACGTGGCATCACCAGAATTGACATCACAGGATGTGGCATCACAAGCAGCACACAGAGAGGAATATGCTCCTGAGGATTGTTTTTGTGCAGGAAGGTGCCCCTTCCTGCACAAAAACAATTCTGCATGCAACACAGGCACCCTTGTGCATGGTCCAAGGTTGCCTGCCTTGGCGCTAGGCTGTCCATTGTGTACCAGCGCTAGGGTAAGGACAGGCACTCTACTGTCATAAATATGGCACATTACTGCCCTTTCCCTGTAAGGAAACACAAATAAATCGGCCCCTCATTTGTTAAAAACTCTGACACAAAGAAATTGACAATAAGGAGAAAAACACCAGTAAATCAATCAATCAATGAACTTGTAAAGCACACTACTTACCCGTGAGGGTCTCAAGGCGCTGAGGGGAGGGGGTGCTGCTACTGCTCGAAGAGCCAGGTCTTGAGGAGCTTTCTGAAGGTGAGCAGGTCTTGGGTCTGCCCAGATGGGTGGGGAGGGTGTTCCAGGTCTTGGAGGCGAGGAAGGAGAAGGATCTGCTGCCGGAGATTGTCTGTTGGATGCGCGGGACGGCGGCGAGGGCGAGGCTGGCGGAGTGGAGCTGACGGGCGGGGGTGTAGAAGTTGAGTCTGCTGTTCAGGTAGGCTGGTCCGGTGTTGTGGAGTGCTTTGTGTGCGTGGGTGAGGAGTTTGAAGGTGATCCTCTTGTTGACAGGGAGCCAGAGCAGGTCTCTTAGGTGGGAGGTGATGAGGCTGCGGCGGGGGACGTGAGGATCAGTCGGGCAGAGGCGTTTTGGATGCTTTGTACTCGTCGCAGGTGTTTGGGCGGGAATCCTGTGTAGAGTGCATTGCTGTAGTCCAGCCTGCTGCTGACGAGGGCTTGGGTCACCGTTCTTCTGGTTTCGGTCGGGATCCACTTGGAGATCCTGCGAAGCATGTGGAGGGTGTTGTAGCAGGAGGAGGAGATGGCGTTGACCTGTTTCGACAAGGAGAGGGAGGAGTCGAGGATGAATCCTAGGCTGCGTGCGTGGTCCGTGTGTGTTGGAGCTGTTCTCAGTGTGGTCGGCCACCAGGAGTCGTCCCAGGCGGAGGGGGTGGGGCCGAGGATGAGGACTTCCGTTTTGTCCAAGTTCAGCTTCAGGCGGCTGCTCCTCATCCACTCGGCGACTGCCTTCATTCCCTCGTGGAGGTTGGTTTTGGCTGTGTGTGGGTCCTTGGTGAGGGAGAGGATGAGCTGGGTGTCATCGGCGTTGGAGTTCTGCTTAATTGGTTGCCAGACAGAATTTTTAAATATCTTATGGGGTTAAGCTGCTCCTGCTGCAGACATCTGTGTGTTTCTAGTGAATCTGAGTGAATACTAATGGTAGGATAACTCTGAAGGTTAAGGCATTTGCTGGAGAGATCTGTGTTTTGTCTAGCCCCAGTTTTGACTCTGGAAGTAGCATAGAGGGTTAACGTGTCTCCTACAAAGCCCATCACGTAACATGCAGGTGATAGATTTTATTGTATGTAGATAGATAAGTGGTTTACTACTTTGAACACAGATATCATTATGTTGCTGTTGCATTGTAATCCTTTTAATATAGCACAGTGAGCTAAGAAGAATATGTGACTTCTACACCTTGAAACACCCATTTTTATGTAACATATCCTGTTCTTTTATTTACAAACGTATATGATGTATTGTATATGTAATGTGCCTGTGTGCCGTAAAGTGCTCTGACACCCTGTATTTGGACGAGTAGCACTATAAAAGAAAAAATAGTGGTATTTAAATTATTTCAACATCTCGTTAGGGGTAATAAGAGCTATATAAATGCAATTTATTTTGTGTAATACTTGGAAAGACCAACACATCTCACATTCTTACAGTGCATTCATATGTCCCATACAGGGACTGAACAAAGTCAAAAGTATGCCTCTCTTAAGTACCTGTGAAGTGCTAACAAGGCGTGAGCCTTTGTTTTGTTTCCACTCCACTGCATTTGCCTTTGGGTGCGAGGCTGCAGACTGCTCTCAGCCAGGAGACTTCAAAAAAAGGAGGCCTGATGACCCTACTAATTCAGTCTTTGTAATGCACCCAGCTAGAGTCGGGAATAAGAAAGCCCCCTCCCCGCCTGCAGGTTGTTGCGGATCAAAAACCTACAACCTGCAGTCTTTGCTGAATGTGTCCCGGTGTATGAAAATGACACCAGGACGAGTCCAGCATCCTTTTCAGTGGGATCAACTTCTTGGCAGGGTGGACTGCTTCCACCCTGAGAAAATAGCGGGTGGACGCCGTCAACCCGTGTGTATTCCCGACGTAGGCCCTGTCAGGCCCCAAATCCCCCCTTCTCTTTTCACTTGTTAAATACCTTTTTTAGGTTGGAATGTCTGACTGTAATCCACAGATTTATTCAAGTGAAGTGGGCCAGGAGCACAGCTCAGCTTCCAGCGCACTAGGTTGTTAAATGAACGTAAAGGACGGGAACGCGGTGTCCCTAAAGACATGGAGTCATCTGGAAACCGCATTACGACTGCAGAGGAGGGTAACAGGAAGAGGTTTAAACCGACTTCGGCTTTAAACATTTTCCTAACAGAGAATCTTCAGCTCCGAGTTCTACTGGATGAACCTCTAGATACAAGTACATACATTGGGGTGTTCGATCAGTGATTGGGCCTTTCGCATTGATGTAAAGGGTCATTTGTAATTATTGTAATGTCACGAAAGCTTAAAGTAGGTGTTACTGTTACCGGCCACTCAGTTTATCAGCCTCTGAAAGATGAGTGGCCGAGTTACCCCAGCGGCGAGGACCCATTACTTGCAGGTTCCACAGTCTCTGGAGTGGTTGCATTTACTCGCTTAACTATCTTCCTGGTGGAAATGCATCATGTTTCAAGCCACCAGGTTCTTTTCACCGGGGATCCATTTGGGAAGTTCCAGTGTTTATTTCATTGGTGTATTTTTGAAAATGTGCTTTAAAGGTATTCCATCATAAAACGTAGGGTTGGGATCCTCTGGACACGAATGGGTGCAGGGGTAACGACTTCTCATCCATCACACCATAATCTCATCTCACTTTCTGCCTCCTCTCACCTCTTTTCTGAATATTGACCTTCCACTGACCTCTCTCCGTTTCCCTCTCGCTCCACTTTCCACTCTTCCGTTCCCCTTCTACCCACGTCCCCTCTTCCGATCATTATCCAAGTCCCTCCTTTCCGCTCACTCCCACTTCGTTCTCTTCTTCTCTCTCTTCCCTTCCCGTCTCATTCTCTCTGCTTCCCTCCTTTCCTGTTTCGCGCTCCCTCGCCCGCGTCCCCTCTCACTCTGCCTCCCCATCAGCTCCTTCCTCGACGATTACACTCCTTCTCGTCCTTCCCCTTTTCCCTGTCGCTCCTCACTCTTGCTACCCTCTTTTACAGCTCTCTCTCACCGTTTTTTTCCTCTCTCTGACTGCTCTTCTCTTAAAGGCACCTGCCCGCTTTCTCTGTCTTCAGCTCAGCCCTGCTGCGAGTTTATCCTACCACAGCACATTCACAGGAGCTCCCCTCACAATCCCTCCCTGAACCGAGGCCCGACCCTTGATACCTGCCAGTGCCATCACTTTGATACCCACAATCCAAAAGAAAGTCAGAACTCCAGAGACGTGATTTGTTTGCTGTTTCCCCCTCTCTCCGCGGTTCCCGTTTACAAGCCGCACACATTGTTGGCCGGCAGCCAACTAGCTTTCAGCAGCTTGGCTGTGAAAAGGAAGCATGCTCCCAGGCCCACCCGTCTTCCACGGGGGACATGTCCTGCACCCCCCTCACCACTACAGCATGTTTCTTCCCCGACTGACAGCGGCGGTGCACAATGTTTAACGAGCAAACAGCAAAGGTTATGGGAATGGAGGTCAGAGATGGCGTCACATTTGGCCTCTGCGCGCCCTTCCCGCTCTTCCTTCCTCCTCAGTGTTTCTCAATGGGCGTTTCTGGGCCTGGTTTTCCACCCAGGCTGCCGCCTCCCTTCAGTTTCTGTGCGATGTCAGTTTGCTTTCCAGAGCCTGTTGCTTACATTATTCTTATAATGCACAGCAGGGGGTGCTTTTTGCTAGAGGTGGGCAGGCCAGCGAAAGCTTGAGCCAGTCTGGAGTCTGCAGCCTCCAGTGCTTAATTTGTAAAAACTTAAGTGCCAGGGCTCTCGTCAGGAGGCCACTGCAAACTACATCATGCATTGCTTTTGCCAGCGCTGCCAATGATGGTACCAACACAACTAGTAACTATCCCATTCCTCCAAGTGTGACAATTCAGACTATTTCAGGCCCCCTAAGCTATAAGAATGGCTTGGACAGCAGGTAACAGTCATTTTAGATGTTTATTGAATTTATAATTAACTGTTGTTATGGTCCTCTCTAAATTCCTTAGACAGTGCCACCTTGTGGCGGGCTCTCACAAATGCCAGTGTTGACAATTATATGTGGGTACTGAGCACTGGAAACCACTGGCTCAAATTAAGCACTGAGCCGGTCTCTGGCTCAGCTCGAAGTCCTGTTGTAACCTCAAGCCCAAAATGAGCCGGCTCCTGCCTGACTCCCTTCCTCCTTCTACTCAGGATGTGGCATTAGGGTTAGTGTGCCTGACTGGGTAACTGGGGAACCAGTTTCACACTCGGCGTGGGCTCAACATCCAGTGATTCTGGGCAAATCACTTAACCTTCCCATGCGCAAACAAAGCATGTGACCTTGTGTAATGTAACTGATGTGTATGTAACAAGTTCCATCTTTGCATTTTATTTTAAAAGCTACAGAAAAATGCACTAAGAGGTAAAAACAAAGTCTTAACATAAGTAACGACAAATATAAACCAATTTATTGGCTGATTTGTACAAAGTGAAACCAGAAAGCCTGGCTAAATCGAGGCTTTCCTACTTAAATTGTGTGATCTTAGGCAACTCTTTTATTTGACCAAAACTCTTTTTTCTTCTTTCTTGCATAGGATAATTGTAGGGTGTAATCTTTCGGGTTTATAATATTGTCCTTCATGAATTAATGTTTTATTGTAATGTTATGTGGAATTCTTCGGAATTCCAAATCATAATAAAATTGAATTGAATTGTGCATATGAACGCACTTTAAAATATGTACCTTCAGACTACCAGTTGTACTAAAAGCTTTCACAAGTTAAATAAACACTTTTTTTTTAATTTTGAAGAGGCTTTATAGTATTTTATCTATTTGTTGTATAATTTACATAGCAACTATTTTCAGGGTTCAGCTTATGCACAGGCTCTAAGATCAGAGCCAGCCCTTGGCTCTGACTCGACTCTCCCTGTTAATTTTTTGGCTCGCCCACCTCCACTTTATTCCATATAAAACGTGGTCACACCATAATCCTTCCCACAAACCACTTATATTCTTGGTGTGGTGCTCTTTCCCATTAAAGAGATAGGGTGTTTATAAAAATGAAAAATAAAATTAGAATCTCTATCACAAAATGAAACACCGCAAAAAGCAGTTAGATATTTGTTGCAAAAATATATTAGAATCAGTTTAGCACAAGTCGAATTTATGAACAACTCTGTGGACTAGAATGCGTGGAAATATACAGAGAGTTTTTCTGTCTTTCCTATATTACCTGATGCTTACAAAAACGAAACATGTGGTCATAACTATCTCTATTCTTCAGATCACTGTTAATCTACAAAAACAAGGCAGAATGAAAAGCCGCATTTTTTGTTTTCGTACTTTAACCTTAATTGTGTTCTGCGACCAGCCTTTCCCCTCCGCTGCTGGCTCTGACAGCAGGCATTGTGATGTCAGAACTCATCTTAAATAAGTGATTACAGTTGAGTGGCTATGTCATCTCCTTATTACAGGTGACTAAGGATGTCACAACTTGCCTGTAATCAGTAAAATAGAAACAGGCTTTTATACATGGATGGCAGGCTCCAATGCATTATATACATATAAAGATGTAGTCAAAGTCTGTAAAATGCACCTTTTCCCTAGGTAAGGATGCCAGACTTGTATGACCTGGTTTGGTGTAAGTACCCCAGCCATTTAAAGGATGTCTGTCTCCATTTTTGATACCACACGTAATTATGGCATGTGTTTGGCCAATTAGTTTAAATATTTTCCTGTTAATGTCACTGCTACAGAGCAGCAGATAATTACCTGCAGTCATATACCACATATATATTGGAATATTACGTTTATTAAAGAATAGAAGATGTGTCTTAATTCTCACAGTTGCCAACTTTGGAATTGGGGAACCAGGTTTGAGTCCCGCCTTTGTTCACCATCCTGCAATTCTGGGAAAATCACAATCTCCCATACCTAACAATATCTCACTCTCATGTAAAGCACTCAAATGTCCTTGGTTCAAGTCGCACTATATGAAAACTTCTAAAAAAATAAGAAAAAGATCACATTAGTATGAGAGGGTGTCACTGCTTTCTGAAATATTCACCTCACTTCTGAATCCTTTCGCAATAGAATGAAGAAAATGAATGCACTTAATGCATACACTTAGCAAGTTGTAAGATATTGCCTAAACCTTACCCCTTATGCAACTCTGGTCCACTCTCCAACCATTGCCTGCAAGTTTGTGATGCCTTTCTCTGCAAAATCAAGTAAATCATTGCTTTTGGGTCTAAAACTTGCATGCTCATATTATCACCTTTTTGTAATCTCAACCCAAACCTGAACAGTTACACATTTTTGATTGTTTTTGATTCACAAAATGACGCAGCGCGGCATCGCAAGCCATTTTGCTGCGCCGAACAGCGTCATTTTAAAAGCACAGGGATGCGTCGTATTAACAACAATATTGTGCTGGAACACAATTAGCCTCCAGGTGCCAGTGCAGGCACCCTCGCGCCATGTTGCAAGGGTGCCTGAGTTGTGGGGATGATTGGTTTTGTGCAGGAAAATACACCTTCCTGCACATAAACAATTATTAATTGCATTTTCCTCTTTCAATGATTGCTGCAGAATGCAGAACACATAGAAAGATTAAAAAATAAGGAGTAATAGAAATATTTCTCCTCATTGCGCCACTTCCACCCCACCCCTGATGTATTCTCAGCTTTGCAAAACTTTGTAAATCTGGCAATGTGTCAGGTTTCATGGATGTCGCACGAGAATACCCACAGCAACAACCACGCCCCTTTCACGCAGAGTAATATGTGAAAGGGGCCCTTATTTACAAGGCGATACAGGGTAGCTTTACGTGGCCTTGTAAATATGGGCGGGCACACAGTGGGGTCGGTGCATCAAAAACAGAGACACACGGGTGGCGCAAGGGCCTTGTAAATGAGGCCCTTGGTCTGCGTGATACACCTTCACCTGATAGTCTTATGTTGCGATTCAAGTTAAAGCTTTTTATTGCAGCCTGATGATTTTACTCACTTTTCCATGACTCCTGACGTTCTCACTATCATAGTGCTAGTTGTGTTACCTTAGAAGATGAGATTATTCGATCATTTGCTGGAACCTTGTCTGTTTTTTGGTTAGTGCTTGTAAGGCCAATTCAGCTGATGCGGACCAGAGAGACATTATTAATGTATTTAGTCTTTCTGCTTGTTGCACTGTGCAAGATTATTTGTGTCGATACTGAACTTGTAATCTATCTTGTTGCTAACATGTTATTTCAGCTTCCTGTCTCCTTGCTCAGGCACGCCGTCGCGGTTAAGACCGAGGCGTTTGCATTGTTGCACCCTGCACACCACACGGCTGATTGGACCGTGGTAATCTGCGGTCAATCCTTTCCAATTGCCCTACTAATTTATACCTGTCTCCCAATTGGACACGCCATTAAAGTCCATTTCTAGGCAATTTAATTCCGTGGCCTAGCACCGCCGGCCAATTATTACAGCTGATCGAACCGTTGTACTTAGCGGTCGACTTCTATTCCCAGGGGACTCGATATATTTGTCTCCCAATTGGACACGCCGCTGCGGTCCATTTCTCTGAAATTGATTGCCTGGCATTACACCGCCAATTATTACGGTTCATCGTGCCACTGTACACAGCAGTCGATTTATACTTCCGAGGGACTTGATATCCATACCTTGCTCCCGCTTGGACACGCTGCCACAGTACATTGGCAGGAATCCATATTGTGAGGCTTAGTACCTTCCACTTCATTTTACCCAGGCATGTAATGTAATGTCCTGATGATGATCCCACAATTGCTTTCATGGGATTAAAATGCAGTCGACTCTTTGTACACCGTAAATGCAATTTAATTTGTCATTGTTTATGTGTAGCGGTTTCTCCGCACATTTATGCTTGTTCTATTTAATGTATGACGTACACGCATTTGATCTGCCTGTGCTTTGTTCTGTTTTGTTTTATGTATACCTTGTTGGATGCAGGATTGTGTCCCCACTTTATTTTTTGCTAATATTTGAAATATTAAATTGATACTGTCCGGCTGGACAGTACAACTATAGTACTGATTCCTAGTCTATATTCATTTTCCTCTGTAACTATTGTCCTTGTCAGGGACCACTGCTAACATGTTATTTCTCGTCACTTGTGTTTACCCCCCTGTGTTTCTTCCATACCTCTGTGAATATTGTGATTAATCTTGTTCTTTTTGCAAAAATATCTTTGTTACCACACTCAATGAGTATTTAACTTTCTGCCTCTTATTTCACATCATCTCTGTTCAGCGTTCTGAGACCTGATTGAGTGTACTCTGCTCTTTGTAAGACATCAAATAAAATAAGAGTAAATTAATAAATAACATTTCAAGCACAACCCATTTTCCTTTAGAAAATATTCATTTTCCATGAGCATACTTCATATCTTTGCATCTTCTACTTTGACCTGAAGAACACCCACATTTACTCATCTTTAAAGAAATCCCCTTTTTCTATAAACTATACTGGTTATTTCTGCTCAGAGTCGCTCTTTCCTTCAGGAATACAATGAAAGGTCTATCACCATTTAGCTCTGCAACCCCATCTCATGTTGCTGCCTTGCTGATGATTACCCAACTTCCAACCCTACTGCAATAAGGAGAGACTAGCTCGTCAGGTGGGGAGGGGTTGATGGCAATAAAGATGCTGGTTTATGGCAGACCATGCTTTTCTTTCTTTCTTTTTTACAAAGGCAGGCACGCCTGCAAAATGATGGCAGATTCTCTCTGCTGGACTATGGTGGAGCCTGTCTTATGAGCAGTGATGGAACGTGGCTGCTGTGCCATGAGAATTACTGCCGCTCAGGAATAGCAGAAGCCGACCAGGGCCTGCCTTCTGGGCCTCGGTGTAGCCTGGAAAAGCCTGCTTGCTGAACGCTGGCAAAGCCTGACTACTGGATGATGGCAGAACCTGCTAGCTAGACTTCAGTCGGGTCAAAGAGACTCTAAGAATTGATATTAATTTTTGGGGTTGGGACACTGCCAACCTCAAGGAATATTCACAACGCTTGTGAGGGTGAATACTCAAAATCATCAAATAAACCTGAGCTCAACCATCCGGTAGCTATGACACAGATCAGAAAGGCGTAACTTAGGGCAATGTGTAACGTATTTATGCTGTGCCAAAATACTAATAAATTAAAAAACACTAAACAATAAAAATCCCAAACTGAATTAGAAAAATTAAGTAAACTTTATTAGGCAAAATGACACCAAAATGACAAGAATCAAATAAGGGGAACCGGAGAAATCAATTTAAAACATTTTAATTAGAAATAGCACCAAAAACCACAAAGCAGCAATGATAGTCAATGATTGTAGTAGACCATGACCTAGGTGCAATTTGAGGCTTACACACCAACCAGGTTCGTCCTGGTAAAAAATTACTTATGGGCTGTTTTTATATTGGCAGACAGAGTAATTACCATCACCGTGGCAGAGTACTCCCTCTACCGTATTCAGAGATGTCCACTGTCCTTGCCGATATCTCTTGAATTTTCAGAAGCACCATCACAGCAATTCCTGGAAATGCATTGTAAGTTTGACGGACGGCTCTGTCAACATGACGGATCCTTACAGCAAATGTACATTTTTATTAAATGTCAAAAAGAAAATCCCAGGGCGGGATTTTCTTTTTGAAAACAAAGAAAACAATGACCCCCCCCCCATGCCATGGGAGCATTTTCCGACAGCGTGGGGGGTATTTGAAAGTTTTCACTGCCCCTTACCACCATATTTTTCTTGGCGGTGATGGGCAGTGAAAACTGGTTATGTGTTCTCCCACTCTAAATCAAGAGTGTGGACACATGACCTCAATTCCAAAAGCCCTTACCCCATCGGGCCATCTGAGGTGAGTGTAGGTGTTGGAGACAGTGTAGTCTCCATCATCTACACACTGAATGTCTGGCCGAATCTAAATGAGGTGGGCGGCCCTTCATGTTGGCGGAAAGAGTACTCTATCGCTGTTGTGACTAAGTACCCTTTCTGCCAACATTTAAATCAGGCCCTTAGTTTCTAAGATCCAACCAATCACAAATGTACACTTCAGATTTCAGTTCCTCAAACCCTCCTTTTAGCGTGATGTAGCTAACTAAACAAGAACTAATCCTGGAAGACTTCCTCGTCAATGGCCATTAACTCGCAGATCTCCTGTTGGAGCATTTGAGACTTGGAAGGGACAGGAGAAGGGACGATCATAGCTGTTATTTTGGTGGCACAATAAGAGCAACAAGCTGGACCACATTGCATTCAGAGGCAACAGGTGAAGAGAATGCCTGCAGCTCCAGCCACTATCATCAATAGTTTCCATCCCAGGTAGATAGAAGGCCCCAGAACCAACTAGAGAGTGACCAAGACCCATTATCAGTATGCATTTCCGCAGCGATGCGATGCAGCTTCTGAATAGCTAAATGAACTGTGGGGGCGGAGTCTGGGATGTAAACACAGCAGGAGCTGCCGATCACCCGGCATGCTCCTCCTCGATCAGCTAAGATGACGTCTAAAACCATTCGGTTTTGGAGAGAAACGAGTCTCGTGCCTGAAGTTCTTCCGTAATGTTTGTCATAATATCAGTGGTGATATTAATGACATTTTCTACTACCTTGGACAATCGTCTAACATCTCGACTTGTGAATATTTGACTTCAGAATGGGACCAACCCCTTGGCAAAATCAGTAAACTGTTGTAAGGAGGTATCGGTCTGATCGACTTCAGTCATTCCGAGCTGTCTCCGTTGTGTATGAGGAGCCCCTTTTGTATCATATAGCTGATGAGTTTTGTGATAGTCCGAAATAGCTATACATACAGGGGGTATAGGAAAGACAGATAACATTGACCCGCCCATCCTCGCGGTAACCAGGTGTAAGCATTTTCTCCGCATACAAAATACACATTGGGAGGAGTTAACAGTGGGGGGCTGCTAAAGATTTTCATTTTATAGGTATAATTACAGATACTATTCCCAAACTGCACATGTCCCATTCCTTGCACACAGAAAGCAGAGGTGGAATTCAAAATAGGGATGGGCATAATGCGTTCACTTGTGACGTTCCTAGTGATAAACTGCTGCAAATACTGTGAATGATTGAAGTTAGCGAAATCATAAAGTTCATTTATCAACCAAGTACTGTTTTCATTACTAGTGTATAAATTCATACAGGCATTTGGGTCCAATGATCCTTCCCCTTCATTTCCTGCTGGATCAAAACCCTGGTGTGTCTCAATATAGGCTAAGATCATGTTGTAATCTTTCTCTGAGTACTGTTTGGGGTTTTCCACATAATGGTTGTACATAGCTGATAACATTTGGAACCATGCTTCACAACTTCCTAAATATGATAAAGGCAGGGAGAGGAATACATCATGTTTATGCATGACTGATGGCAGAAGCCCGCAAACCCAACAATCTGTCATATTAGTAGTGCTATGCGTTTGATGAAGCGTCGCTACAAATACATTTTTAGCATAAGTCTGGCGATGTCTTTCCTTATGGGGAGCTAAGGAAAACATCAAATGCTCTGGAGGGGCAATAGTAGATGTCATCATTGCTTGCATTGGATGTTTATATTCTAAATATATGAATATACTCATGAAAATTGCTAATATAATTGTTATTACCACCACAAAAGCTATTTTTACATGCATGGTCCAAGCAGAAAACATTGGCTCATAAAAGGGTAAATATCGTGGAGCAAAAGGGCGTTCTTCTTCAGGTACAATACGACCAAAAGGGTACATTCCTAGCTAAAAGTCCAAAAACTACACTGGGCCAAAGCAGACCTTCCTGCCAGAAGGTTCTTCTTCCCTGTGTCCGTTCAGAGTCTCACAGGCAGACTCCTATCGTACATCTCAAGAAAATGTAATGCCTTTGCGAAAATCAGATGTACAACCTGGCCTTTCTAATGCAACAGACTTTCTTTCTGAACAGAGCACAATCTCAAAGTTCCGGCTCTCAACGGGTTCAGTTCAGTGTCTCGCTCAGTACCTCAGACAAGAATCTAGCAAGCCCTATTTATTCAAGTCTTTCCTTATTTCCTAACTGGGTCGTCTGAGGTACCGTGATGTTTTCTTGGCCGCAGGTTGTAACGAGCATGACCCAGAACTTCCTGATCAGGAAATAACACAAGAGAAGGTGCGTTTCCCTCATCAGAGCCACTGCCAACAGGAGTAACAGGGACGGAATCAGGGGCAATTGCGGATTCCTCTATTGCTGCCTCACCCGATCCCGTCACTCCTTCTTCTTGCCTTGGTTCGATTTCACAGGCGGCAGAAAAAGGAACAAACCTGGTAGCTCTCTCACTTTCCTGTGTCAGAATTCCATCGGGATGCTGTTGATCATAAGGAAGCGGGAGGGGCAGCTTCTTCAGGTGAGACACATGAATCCAGTGTCTCTTCCCGCCCACCTTTACTGCCGTTCGCGTAGCCAGGAGTATTTGGTATGGCTTAGACCACCTCGGAGCCAAGCTGGTGTCTCGCTCGTATTTCTTTACCAGTACCCATTGACCAGGTTCCAATCGATGTCTGGGGCCCTCTGGCAGGAGCTGCAACACAGATGCTACCTGCTGATGAATAGAACGGAGATTTTTAGTCAAAGTGTACAGATAATCTATTAACATAGGATATTCGACATCGGTGAATGATCTCGGTCTAGGTACTCCCCATACATTAGCAGGTCGCCCAAAACTCACTTCATAGGGTGAAAGGCCAGAACGTGAATGACGGGCGACCCTTAAAGACATGAGGGCCAATGGTAGGGTGTAAGGCCATTTCAGACTAGTACTCTCTTGGATTTTTGCCATTTTTAATTTCAATATTCCATTATATTTCTGAACTAATCCTGCTGATTGAGGATGTCGAGCTGCATGAAATTTCTGTCGAATTTGAAGCTCGTTACAGATATATTTGACACGGGCCCCATGGAAATGCCCCCCGTTGTCCGACCAAATCAAACGGGGCAATCCATATCGAGGGATAAACTCTTTGATGAGAGCTTTCGCTGTAGCCAAAGCAGTGTTCTCCTTGGTGGGGTAAGCCTCAACCCATTTACAAAAAGCACAAACCACCACCAGGACATATTTCAAATTGTTAACGCGCTCCATGTGGATATAATCCATCTGGAGCACCTCAAACGGTAAGGTCGGGGGTGCGAAATTCCCACTCGAGACAGCTTCCCCTTTTCCTGGATTATGTTGCAAACAGACCATACAAAATTGGACTAAATGGACAGCCGTCTTCTGAATATTGGGATTATTCCACACTGGGTCTAATAAAGCACAAATGCCCTTAGCCCCAATATGAGCTGGGCCATGAGCCATAGTTACAACGGCCTGTACCAGAGCATTGGGCAACAGCCATCGCTGCTTTTCAGTCAAATCTACCCAACAGTTATTTTCATCCAACCTTCCCACCTCCTGTTCCCATCGAACCAACTCAACTGGGGTAGCCTCTTTTTGTATCTCCTGCACACTTTCTATGGTGCTATTAAACAAATCAGATTCCTCCACTCATCTTGCAGAAGAGGTTACAAAACATAGAGGAGAATGTGGACTGAGCTGTTTGTTTAGTGACTTGGTCCGCAAAAGCATTACCCTCGCCTACTTCATCCACTACTGCCTTATGCGCACTGCATTTTATGATCGCTACTTTCTTGCGCAATGTCAGGGCTGTAAGCAATCGCAACATCAAGGGACCATTCTGTATCTTCTGTCCATGAGAGGTGAGAAAACCCCGTTCCCTACACAGCCGCCCGAAGCTATGGGCTACGCCGAAGGCGTATTGGCTGTCGGTATAGATGTTAACCTCTAACCCCTCGCTCAATTCACAGGCTCGTAATAATGCCACCAGCTCAGCAGCTTGAGTAGATCGATAGGGAACTCGAGAAGTCTCAACTACCGTTTTTAGCATTGTGATTGCATATGCAGCTGTTGTTGTGCCATCTGTTAACTTGAAACAAGACCCATCCACATACAATTCCCCTTGGGTGTCAGATAGAGGAATGTCTGTGAGGTCAATTCTTCCCTTCGTTTCTTCCTCTGTACCAAAAATACAATCATGGACATCATTTTTAGGTTCCCCCGATGGGGGGGTAGCAATGTGGCAGGGTTTAAAGTGGCACATCGCTTTATCGTAACATGTGGGGCAAACAGAGTCAATTCGTAACCCGTGAGGCATGCACTTGTAAGATGCTGTCTTTTTGTTTTATTTAGCAATGCGTCCACAGCATGCGGCACCATCACGGTTAGACTAGAATTTAGAACAAGCCCCTACGACTGCCGGATGGCCACCGCCACAGCCGCAGTGGCCCTCAGACAGCTGGGAAGTGCTCTGGCCACATTATCCAATGTGGCCGAAAAGTAAGCACAAGGTCTTTGCTTACCACCAAATCCTTGTGTTAACACTGAAAGCGAGCAGCCGTCGACCTCATGCACATATAGTACAAAAGGTTTACGGTAATTAGGAGTACCCAAGACGGGTGCTGAACAAAGAGCAGATTTCAGACAATCAAAAGAATGCTGACATTCATCAGTCCAAGGGAGAGGTTCATGCACATCTTTAGTTGTTAAATGTAACAAAGGTTTAGCAAGAAGAGAAAACTAGGAATCCATTGGCGACAGTAGGCGGTAATGCCAAGAAAAGCACGAACTTCACGCTGGGTGCAAGGCACAGACATGTTAGAGATGGTAGTAATTAGTTCAGGAGTCAAACGCCTTCCCTCCTTCGATAGTAGATGACCTAGGTAGGTCACCTCCTGTCGACAATACTGGAACTTAGACAGGGATACCTTATTACCTTTCACCGCTAGGTGGTGCAGCAATTTAACAGTGGCATCCTTACTACCTGCCTCAGTATCGGACGCTATCAACAAATCATCCACGTACTGCAAGAGCACACTACCTGTAGGCAGAAGCAAATCATCCAAAACTGCCTTAAGGGCTTGGCTATAGATACTGGGACTTTCAGTATAGCCTTGAGGTGCGCGGCAAAATCTAAAGCTTCGGCCAGATAACGAGAAGCCGAAGATCTGACGGCTATCAGGATGGATAGGGATGCTGAAGAAAGTAATTCTTCAGATCGATAACTGAAAAATATTTTGCAGTAGGAGGGATCACGGTAAGTATAGTAGTTATGTCAGACACCACTGGAAACTGAGATACTACAATCTTATTAACTTCCCGCAGGTCGATCACAAAACGATATGTATCGATATTCTCTGAATTCCCAGAATCAGAAGCCTTTTTCAAAATCGGGAGAATGGGGCTGTTACAGATATTTGCAGCCATTTCCTCGACTACACCTTTATCAATTAAGTCCTGCATAATGGAAAGTAGAGCTTGCTCATCAGCCTGTGAAATCTTATATTGAAGTATCCGTGGCAGCTTTACACCAGGTTTCAGAGTGATATGGACAGGAGGGATGTCTAGCTTACCGACATCCGCATCCCCTGTTGCCCACAACGTAGTAGGAATGCCATCAAATTCAGGCGGAAGAGGTTCATTCTTAGCAAAATACTGTTTCATATCTCCTGATTGGGGTTGTATAGTCAAGTAAACACCATCGGGGAAACAATAAATCTTTGCATTCAATCTTTTCAACATATCTAAACCCAATAGATTTTCACCACAATGTGAAGTTAACAAGAAGGGGGAATCAATTGTAGCGGGGCCAATAGTGAAAGGGAGTGGTTTAGAGATGGGGCTCACCACCGGAACTCCTGAAAATCCCACTGAAACATTATTTTGCCCAGACAGAGCCGCCCCTGGGACCAATGATCAAGCAACAGAACTATTCATTGCTCCTGTGTCAATTAGAACATTCCCGGAAGTCCCCATCAATTCCCCCTTCACATAGGGTCCTTGTTGATTGACTGGTATCAACACTTCGCCCCCACTCTGTCCTTGGCTGTCCTATGTATGCACATACCCATCTTGATCTCCATATGCATAATCCTCATTAAAGTATTGCCTACCTTGAGGGTTGTCAAAATGGTTCCGTTCAAACTTACCCTGCGCTGCCTCTTCTCTACGCATATCACTTCGGTCTGGGCCATCTCGACCACGTCCCCGCCCTCAGACAGCCCCGTTCTGAGCTAACAGTAACGGACACTGTGCTCTCCAATGTCCTTCCTGTTTACAATAAGCACACTGGTTTATCCCTAATGATGGGGCCGGGCCTTCACCTCTTCCTTTCCCCACCCCTCTGGATACCGGCCCTCGGACTCCTCTTCCTCCTCCTCGTCCTCTAACAACTTGCTGTAATAACACCCGGGTCTTAAGGTCCTTAGCCATCTTTTCTATCTTATCCTTACTCTCATTCTCCCTATGCTCCTAGTATTGAGCCATACTCAATATTACAGAGGGAGTGGAGGTAGTACAGGTACTCTCGGCGGCCTGTAACCGGGTAGAGACTTCTGGTAACAAATTAGTCACAAAACAATTTACGGACCCCGCCTTCTGTGGCAAGGTCCTGTCCGCTAAAATCAATGAATGTACCTTCAAATCGGGTAATGAAATCAGAGACGCTTTCGTCTTTCTTTTGTTTACAGGCGGTCAGTTTATCCCAATCAACTTTACGTGGGGGAATCAATGTGTGCATATAAGCAATTATTTTTGCGGGGAGAGTAGTGATTTCATTTCTAGGCTTGTCCCCGAGTTTACGATCCTGGTCCCAGTCCTTCAACTGGTTCCAAGTCCCTCCTAACTCCGCTGCATGATCGGTGTCATGAACCTGTCGCTATATATCCACAGGAACCAACAACCCGAAAAACAATTCAACATCAGCTAAAATCATTACAGCTGAGGCTGCAGCTTCAGTTAATTCCTTATAGTAAGCGGTGGGATTCTTACGATGGTCAGGCAGCTGTGATTTTAAAGCAAGGACTTCACTCCTTTTCCATGGCGTGTATACCCATTGTTCCTGAAACCGCGCTTCTACTCGGTCTCTCGTAACTACATTATTATCATCACGTAATTCAGGTATTTCAGGATGGAGAATAGGATGCACGTCCCTCATGGCATGTTGAGAATCCCAGTTGGGACATTTCACAAACATTCTACCTCGATATTTTACCAACGTCTCTACGTTCTTATACACTTCTGCCGGGCTTAAATCGAACTTGTGAGTTAGATCCAAAATGTCATACAGTATCTGAGGAGCCAACCCGTCCTGAAAGCATTTCTCCCAAACCTCAATAAGGTAGCGAGACATTTGGAGCAAAGCATGCTGTTGCATAACCGGTAATAGGTCCCTTATGGTACTCCATAAGTCGGCCACTGTATATACATCCTTCCGCATCCATTTAACCGCTTGTTCTGCTATAGCTTCCTTTTCACTATAGCCCACTGAGGCTCTTGTAAATAGCCGCCTACCATTCAGCCCACTAAGATCCTCTAACGGAGTACGATCCCTTTCCTCAGGGGTCGCACCAGCCGATTGAGATGTCCATATGGGACTCGGAGTTGCCAAAATGATATGGGAATTCCTCAAGGGTTGCCGTGTGTCAGGGAGAAGAGTAGCCATGTCTCTCAATGAGGTAGATGCGGCACAAGACGTACCTGCCGGGATTAGAGACACATCTGCCTCCGGGGCGGAGGCCAAGGGGATAGTGGCCGTGGGGAGAGGTACAGTGGGGTATAAGCGTTGTGGCGCATACGGTGGGGGAGGTCGAACGTTTAATAAGTCTTCTATTTCATCCTCAGCTTCATTTCGAGTCACATAACTTTTGTCTACCTGTAACCTAAACTGTCTATCCAAACAATCGATATTCTGTTCAGTCTTATTTTTGTCATGTGCAATGGCTTTCTACGTCACAGTCTGTCCTTGTTTTATCTTTATTAATTTCTCTGCTCTAATCCGTCTTCGCTTTGCTTCTTTCTGCCATGTATTGAGGGTATCACACATGGCCTGTCTGTTGCGTTTAACAAACAGACGGTCTTGTAAATACTGGATCTTTTTCTCATCAAAGGACCCTGTCAGCGGCCACTGCAATTCTACATTATCTTTGGTGTATTTATGCCATAAAGTATTGAATAAGAGTGGTGCAATCCCGTGCTTACAATACATATCATGACTGGGGCTCCCCTCCGGAGGGGCCGACTGGCTCTCGTCCAGTCTCGTACCCTTCCGGCAAATACAGCCGAAACATAGCTTACTAAAGCACAGCATGATTTTTTTAATCTAAATACTCCAGCTGGAAAGGAAAAGGTTATTCACCATACTCTCATACACATGGCCATGTTCAAATCAATTTCAATTACACACATATAATAAACAACACAACAACCATCTATTCAACATAAAAGACTAAATAATATTTGTACCAAACAAAAGGCAGAGCCCGTCGACTCCTGCCTATGGAGAACTCGCATATCCTTCCAAAGTTTTCAAAAGCCCTAATTCAAGTAGTCTTGTCCTTAGACTACCTAGAGATTGCCACACAGGTACTCAAACCACAGACCGACCTACAGACCATCCGGCAGCCTTCATGGTTCACCTCCTAGACTATTCCGGCTTAGCCCACTTTTTCAAGCGTTGCTCCAGATCTGTCCAAGGGCTACCCAATCATGACTGCCAACGTTTCCGAGAGCAGTCCGGCCGGATGTGAACTTCTTCCACAAGTCACACCAAGGTGTCTGGTTAAATCTCTATTCTTACCAAGCTAGCCAAAAACAGGAGCACCTGCCCTTGCAGTCTCAATACTGCCCCGTCAGGCTCCCTTCGAGTTCTCCGTGGTCTCAAACCACCAAATTCTCCAAACCAAAATTAATGGGATATCCAACACAAAACAAGACGAATCACTCACCTGGTGCACTCAGGTTCGATTGCAAATTTCTCCACTGCCAACTCCTGAAGACCAACATGGTCTGTTTCCAGGTTACACCCGTAGGACTCCGGCGTGGGGTAACTAGCAGCTGGGGCTCTCCTGATCGGGATAGCGGAGTAACCCTCAAACTTCAGTCAGACCTCCCCCTCGAATAAGATTACCACTCCCAATGTCCCGTACTTTTCCGATTACGGAGGGACGACCCCAATGCGGAGTCCCAGCGGAGTCGCCAACTGAAGTACCGAAAAATAAATAACCATATAGAGCTATACTTACTAATAGCCCCCAATACCAATTACCAATAATTAGTCAGTTGGCAGTGTAGAAGGTTCAATCGTTTATTAAACAACAACTCTGCCAGAGGAGCCTCTCGCGACCTAACCCCTCGAGGTCCGCCGAGAAGACTACTGGCACATTATCAAGAGACTACATATATACTGTTACATTTCGAAACCGTTACCTAAGAAGGAAAAATACAAGTTGGTACAGGTTGATCCAGAGGAAAGACCATATATGGGATACAAAGCATCTTCAGTTTAGCTCGGCTTCTTATAGCAAGGTCGAAGTGGGTGACTCCCTTCTGCCAGTTTTAGGAGAGCCCGCATTGCGCCTCCTGGAATGTGCTTATCCAGCCTACCCCCACCTACAACCTTGACAGGCCTAACATGCAGAGGCAGCAGCTTGTTACATTTGTCAGACTATTTCTCCAGGCAACGGCTCTTTGCTAAATGTAATGGTGAGGTTCTGCTAAGGCTACGAGCAGACTAGGCCACAAAATAGCGCTGGTCGAGTTAATTTATTTTGCCCATTAGAAGACGAAAAGTAATATAAGGTGTGCATCAATCTCTAAGCTACTATGCTTGCAAGTTTATTAAGGCCAAACATTCTTATTAAACTAAGTAGGTACATCACGCTAATTTCTAACTACCACTATGTGTCTTTAGTTTGCTCAGAGGGCCTAATTCAGATTTCAGTTCCTCACCAGAGTGGCCCTTTGGTCATATCACAACTTAATAATTTCCTTGCTGGCCTCAAAATGAATGTTGCTTTCCTTCATTCATTGATTCATCTTGAATCTGCAAGGTAACATGTAGATCACTATGTCTTGTAAGGGTCTCAATGGGGCATACTCCTACCCCTCCTCCAGAAAACGTAAGGTTCCAATCAGAAGGTGGCCAAACAGGAGCTCAAAGGGGCTGAAGCAACTCCTTTCTGTGGCACCTCCCGTTAAGCAAAAAAGAGATATGATAGTAAGACATCCCCTTCCACCTTAAGTGTCCCAAGAGACACATGATCATGCCTTTCAGGATCTTGTTAACCCTTTCAACAAGCCTGTTAGTCTATGGATAGAATGGTGTGCAGAACTTATAGGTAATCTCACACATCCCACATGGATTTCATGTACGCTAACATGAAGTTGGTCCCCCAGAAGGCATTATCTCCATGGGAAACCCTACTCATGTAAATATTCCCATCAGTGCCCTGGTCACTCCAGGTGCTTCCACGGTCCTCAGGGGTATGGTCTCTGGGTACCTGGTGGCAAGGTCCACCAAAATCAGAATATACCTCTTTTCCAGGGCTGTCTTAAGGTCAAGGGGGCCAACAATGTCCAACCCTACCCTCAAATGGAGTCCCTACAATAAGGACATTCTTGAGGGGGACCCTATGCGGCCCTCCTGACTTGCTACTTGCCAGACAAGTCATGCAGGACTGGCAGAATGCATCTAACTTGAGCCTCATCTGTGGCCAATGGAAGCGTGCAACTAAGTGGGCAAATAGGTTGGATTGCCCCAGAGTCGTGATAAGGGGATGTCATAAAGAAGCTCCAGGTGGAAGATAGCACTGGGGTACTGCCAACACTTTGGTTGACCCATGCTCCGATACTGTAAGCTCACTATGAAGGAGTCCATCCTCCGAGTAAAGGAGGTGATCACAAGAGGTATTTATGCTTCTGGGCCTCACTCTGTCACTGAAGGCGCTCAAGAGTGGAGCATTCCCTCTTCACCTTGCAGAACTCTGCCTGAGATGGTCTTCCTACAGCTTGCCAACAGGCAAGCTCAGGCAGGCCCCCGAGGCTAGATATCTCCTCCCCTCTAGGTACCAGGTCCTCCCGACTTACCTGCTGTTTCAAATAGCATGGCTCAGTGATTACAATGCAAACTATGCAATAACTGAAACAGGGACCTTCTAAAGTAGCAACTGCATTGTTTAGCAATATTTATATTCAGATTAAATCGAAGTGGGAGTCCACAAAGGCAGCCTGGCACCATCTTTCTCTTCTAAAGAAAGACAAACCGTTTCTTCCAGAAAGCAACTTCAGAACTTCTGTTCATGCTTTTGCATACTTGTATCTGGATATTGGTCGTGCTCTTCTCCATGGCCTCCCAGACTACCCCCGCCACCTCTTGAAGGCATCATACACACTGCAGCACATCTCATTCAGGGCTTGACGAAATATGATCATATCACATCCATCCTAACAGTACTCCATTGGCTACCCTTACCAGCCCACACCATCTCCAAAACCAGCTGCATCATTTACAAAGCCATTACAGCCAGCACCCTCACTTGTTCATCGCTTATCTTGCAGACAAGCTCCCTATATTTGGTGGTTCACGACACGCCCTCAGCCAACACCATCCAACTGCAGAATAAGAAGTGTAAAAAATAAAATACAAAACAGCAGGCGTTATCCGTGCATGCACCCAGGATCTGGAACATCATTCCTGTATCCATCAGGACTGCCCCAACATTGCTCCAATTTAGGAAAGAGTTGAAGACTCACCTCTTTAAAAGACACTGCATCACAATACATGAACCTACCACAACTCGTCTTCTACTCCTATTACTCACTGACTTTAAGCTTGCCTTTGACCATGTACAGCACTCCTCTGACTTCTGGCTAGGCTGACACGATAGAAATACCATATAAATATATACATTCAGAACGGCTTTTCCACTAAAGGGTTCACCCATGAACATTGGTGAGATATAAAAGAAGTGCCGTGGATGAATCACTCATCACCAAAATTGTGTAATGATCAGGCTTCACATGTGTAAGTCCAGAAGTAGTTTATTTGTAACAACCCCAGCATGGCCCATCTCTCTAGCTTCAAAGCTCTGCACCAAGTGCCTGTAAGTCACTAGCCATGCAGAGGCATTCTGAACCAATTGGAGCCTTCTGAGAATGTACCGTGACATTCCAAGGTAATTGACAGTTCTATAGTCTAGATGATACTAGTTTTTTTAAAAAATCTTTATTTGGATATAAAATAACATCCTTAAAAGAAACACCAACAACGATACACAATGTAAAAAAGAGAAAACTAAAAACTAGCAACACATAAGCAGCGATGGGTAAGTACAGCTCATAGACATTATACAACTCCCCATTGTAAACAATCCAAATAGCATTAAACTGACTTTAAAAGGGAAGAAAGTTATGGTACCAGTAATTAACAATAATGGACTTGTGGACCAAACAACCGTTAGCAAATAGTTACAAATATTAAAAATGAATACGAATAAAAATAGCAGCAACAGTTCAATAGCAGCGAGTTATAAGAAAATGCAAAGATAAAAAGACTTTTTAACAGTTTAAAAATCTTGCAATTTGATTTAGGTTGTTGTCGACAGGAGGCGATATGCAAGGCGAATGTAGGTTGTGAGGCCTATGTTTAAAGCTGTGTTTTCTGGGCGTAGGGCCGCGATTATTGACTGTCTGCAAGACCGAATTCCCAGCCTGTTCCACTCCATTTTCAATTTGAGTCTGCGCAGTGACATGAGTGCTGGGCAGAGACAAATCACATGCTCCATTGTTTCAACCGTCCTTCCGCACCCTCTGCACCATAGTACATCGGATGTACGGCGCCAGCCTGGCAGATCTTTTAGAAATTGCAAGTCACCGAGTCTAATGGCCATAAAACTAAGTTTTAGGTGCAGAGAATACGTGCATGACAGGTAGGCTGCGGAAGCTAAACGCCCGTACGAGTTCATAATAGCCCAGGCGTGTCTACGTTTGGCAAGGAGGTTTTTATCAATAATGAGGGAACTCCTTCTGACACATTTCTTGACGGTGCTTTTAAACACTGACACGCTGGGGTTGAGGTCCCATAGGTCGCCCGCAGAGAGTTCTAGGATGGAATCTTTAAAAAGGCGACTATACGAGCCCCCTGGGTTTTTCTCGATTATATCTAGCCAAACTAGTGACTCCAGTGAGCCTGCATCTGCTTGTCTCAGTTTATGGCAAAAATTTAAAAATGTGCCAGTGCTAGAGACCTCGTAGATTAGTAGGCCAAGTTCTAGCCTAATCTGAGCGGCAGAGGCACTTTTGGGCAAGCGGAGGACCTTTTTGTAGATTTTAGTGACGTGTTGGTTTAGAATCTTATTTAGTTTACCCTTAAAAGTCTCAATACCGTATGACAGTGTCGGGCCAAATTTTGCTCTCATTACCTCAAGTAAAGGTGTTAGGCTTGGGCCGGCCAACTTTTTTGAGAGCTTTGAGAGGGTCACCTGTAAGGTCACAGCTTTAACTGATATCTCCTTACGTTGTTTAGCAAGATTGCCCCTTGAGTCGAGGTTAACCCCTAGGTATTTATATGTGCTTCCTACTGCAATACTCGTGTTGTTGTACAACCATCCTCCCCGGCTTTTCTTTTTTTAACAAAGGTAACCACTTGTGTTTTCTTTAGGTTAACCTCTAATTGATTTACAGTGGTGTAATTATATAGTTTAGCTAGGAGCCTTTGTAACCCTACTCGTGTGAGACTAAAAAGCACAAAATCGTCAGCGTAGAGCAAGTTGCTTATGGGAACTCCACCCATCTTTGGTGGGTGACTGTTGGTTTCTTCTAGGGCTGTCGGCAAATCAGCTATAAACAGATTAAAGAGAAGCGGGGCCAGCACACAACCCTGCTTGACACCCCTGGTTGTCATGATTTTCCGGGAGAGATGTTACTAGACTAAAGCTGTGACTCGAAAGGTATGATGCCCTGGTGTGATACAAAGAGAAATGGTTGTAATCAAAAAAGATTTCCACATTACAGACAGGAGGAGTGGGGAGGTATAAACTCTGCCAATTGGCAGGTTCCTATTTCCAATGGCATTTCAAGTGATCAAGAGCTCAGTTTTTGACAGGTTTAAGTAAAAACGTTCTAAGCCATCCACTGAATGACGTACAATTTATTTATAATTTATTTATAAATGTTAAACAAGCATTTGCAATGCAATAGGTCTTGCATTTACAAGAGTTTAAGCTATTGGCATTGTAAATGACAACGTCTTTTATTTATGTGTTGTTTTCAAAACAGATAAATAGAAGGCATTGTCATTTCCAATGTGTTAGACGGACCGGGAGGGTCGGCCGAGGATAAGGGGAGAGGTCTCCGGGGAGAGCCGTCTCCAGTGACTCGTACAGACAAGTAACTTCCCCCCCACAGACGGACACCACACAAGGATAAAGTTCAACGATACTTTATAGGCAGTTCTTCAAGTACGGTAGAATGGTACAAGGAGGTCTGGACTCAGGGGTCCCCTCTATTCTGGTCTCTGTTTGGGAAAAGGGTAGCGGGACAGTCTTGTTACCAAAAAGATGGAAATAGCTCTCAATCCTCGAGCTCGGTGGTGTAGATGAATGGGCCGCGGCGGAGCCAGCAGGTCCCGAGATGGATGAAGGAAGACGACGGTCCGCGGCAGAGCCAGCAGGTCCCGATGAAGGTGGTGGTTACAAACGGTCCGCGGCCACGCCAGCAGGTCCCGACGACGATGAAGGATAGGGTGGTTCCCAAAGCCGCGGCAGCGCCAGCAGGCAAGACGAGGGTGCACAAGACAGAGCTACGGCAGCGCCAGTAGTCCGTCAAGGATGAGTTCTTCTTTGCGTCTCTCGACTCCAAGATACAACTCCCGTCCTGCTCTGCAGCTGCCCCAGTTATAGGGCTGGTGTGCTTTGATGTCCGGACCCTCGCACTTGGAGGTCGGGGGGTCCGGGATGAGGGAGTCCAGACACCCAGCAGGGGGGTGGAGCCAGCGCCCGGGGAGGCGATGGGCGAGCGGCACTTGGCGGGGGAGAGCCATCGACACCTCTTGCTCCCATTGACTGACCAAGTAGCCCGCTCACCTCCTGGGTGGATGTTGGTGCCGGAATGTCTGAGGCCTGGCCAGGCCCAGGGTTGAGGTCGATCGGGGGCCAGGCGGCCTCGTGGTGGAGTGTCCAAGATGGCGCCCAGGATGGGCGCGCAGGCCGGTAGTGGGTCGGCCTACGCGGTCAACAGGTTCGAGTGTAGGGGTCCCTGCGGGGACGGTGGACGTGCAATGGTGGTGTGTGGTACTTGCGTGGCTGGGCTCGGGCCTGGTTGGACCGGGGGAGAGCGGCCCTTCATGTGGCCTGTCCAACATGCGTCCCCCCCAGCTGAAGGCGGGGAGAGTTACCCATCCTCTTGGGGACTCTTCTCGTCGAGGCGGAAGAACCGGGACAGGCCATCTGCGTTGGCGTGATCTGGCCCAGGCCGGTGTTCAACTGTGAAGTCCATCCCTTGTAGGGAGATGGACCAGCGTAGTAACTTCGGGTTTTCCCCCCGCATCTGCATCAGCCACTGCAGGGGTCGGTGGTCGGTCTGTACCCGAAAGTGTGTGCCAAAAAGGTAGGGCCGGAGCTTCTTGAGGGCCCATACCACCGCGAAGGCCTCCCTCTCTATGGTGCTCCAGCGTTGTTCCCGTGGTAGGAGTCGCCGGCTGATGAAGGCCACCGGTTGATCACGGCCTTCGGTGTTCACTTGAGACAGGACTGCCCCAATGCCATGGTCGGAGGCATCCGTCTGGACGATGAACTCCCGGCTGTAGTCGGGGGCCTGGAGCACAGGGGCGGAGCACATGGCGGCTTTCAATTGTTCAAATGCAGCTTGACACTCTGGGGTCCAGTTGACTTTCTGGGGCTGATTTTTTGACGTGAGTTCTGTGAGGGGCCTCACGATAGTACCATAGTCTTTCACGAACCTTCGGTAATAGCCCGTGAGGCCCAGGAAGGCTCGTACCTCGGTCTGGGTGATGGGGGGCTGCCAGGACTGGATGGCGGCAATTTTTAGCTGCAGAGGGGCCACCAGGCCGCTTCCCACCTGGTGCCCGAGGTAGGTTACAGACCCTTGCCCAATTTGACACTTGCTGGCCTTGATCGTGAGACCAGCTCGCTGAAGGGCTTGCAGCACTGCTCGGAGGTGGTGGAGGTGCTCGGACCAATGGTTGCTGTATACAGCGATGTCGTCTAGGTAGGCGGCGCTGAATCCTTCGAGCCCCGCCAGGACCTGATTGACGAGCCGTTGGAATGTTGCTGGGGCATTCTTCATGCCGAAGGGCATGACTGTGAAATGGTAATGGCCATCGGGAGTGGAAAAGGCAGAACGTTCTTGTGCCCGGGGTGTGAGGCCGATTTGCCAGTAGCCCGCCGTCAGGTCGAAGATACTGAGGTAGCGGGCAGCTCCCATGCGGTCGATTAGTTCATCTGCCCGGGGGATGGGATGTGCGTCTGTCCTGGTGACCGCATTCAAGCCCCGGTAGTCGACGCAGAACCGGAGTTCTGGTGTGGTGCCGGGGGCAGCGGCTTTGGGGACCAGTACTACAGGGCTGGCCCAGGGGCTGTCTGAGGGCTCGATGACCCCGAGTGTGAGCATTTTGGCTACTTCTTCCTGGATGCAGGCCCGTACCCGATCTGGCACGCGGTAGGCCCGGTGGCGGATAGGGGGGCTGTCCCCCGTGTCCACATCGTGCGTACACCAGGAAGTGACACCTGGGGTGAGGGAGAACAGGCTGGCGAATTGTGACAGGAGAACTCGGCACTCCTGGCGTTGCTCTCGGGTGAGGGCCTCTGAGAGTCGGACCCCATCTACGGAGCCGTCTTTCTCCCGAGTCCGTAGGAGGTCAGGGAGGGGCTCGGAGTCCTCTTCAGCCCCATTGTCTGTGGCCATCAGGAGGCTGAGTTCTGTCCGTACAAAGTGCGGTTTCAGTCTGTTAGCGTGGAGGACCCGGAGGGGGTTCCGGGAAGATTCCAAGTCGATGAGATAGGTAGCCGGACCCTTGCGCTCGACCACCTTGAAGGGCCCTGTCCACTTGTCTTGTAGGGCGCAGGGTTCGGTGGGGGACATCACCCATACCTGTTGCCCAGGTTCAAATTCGATGGAGGAGGCATTCCGGTCATACCACCTTTTCATGTCCTCTTGACTGGCCTCTAGGTTGGCTTTTGCTAGTTCTCGGAATCGCCGGGTCTGGTTGCGGAGGGTTAGGAGGTAGCGGAAAACATCTGGTGGGTTCTTTAGAGGGGGCATCTCCCAGCCTTCCTTGAGTAGGCTGAGCGGCCCCCGCACGGGGTGTCCATATAGCAGTTCAAATGGGCTGAAGCCCAGGGACTTCTGGGGAACCTCTCGATAGGCGAAGAGGAGGCACGGCAGCAGCACATCCCACTGGCGACGGAGGGGCTCTTCCAACCCCCCGATCATCCCTTTGAGCGTGCGGTTGAACCGCTCAACGAGTCCGTTTCCTTGAGGGTGATAGGGGGTCGTGAACCGGTAGGTAACCCCGCACTGTTGCCAGAGAGACTTCATATATTTCGAAATAAAGTTCGTGCCTCTGTCACTGACGACCTCCCGGGGGAAGCCCACCCGGGAGAAGATCCCCATCAGAGCCCGGCCGACTACCGGGGCTGTCACAGTCCGCAGGGGAACAGCCTCCGGGTAGCGGGTGGCGTGGTCCACTAGCACCAGGATGAATCGATGGCCTTGTTTTGTGCGCGGGTCCAGGGGCCCTATGATATCGATTCCGACCCTCTCGAACGGGGTGGTGACCACGGGAAAAGGTTGCAGGGGGGCTTTCAGTTTGCGGCCGCTCTTTCCACTGGCTTGGCACGTGGGGCAAGATCGGCAATGCTGGTGTACATTGTCCCTCATTTTGGGCCAGAAGAAGTGGGTCACCAGGCGGCTATAGGTTTTGTCTTGACCCAGGTGTCCTGCCAGGGGGACATCGTGGGCCAGGTTTAGCAGAAAGTCTCTAAAACGGAGGGGTACCACTAGGACTCGGCTGGCCCCCAGCTCCGCGATTCTTTGCTCACTGTACAGCAGATCATTGTCCCAGTAGACCCAGTGAGTTCCGGAGGTATCCCCTGCGCTTTGGGCTAGCGCTTGCTGGCGGAGTCCCTCGAGGGAGGGACAGGTCTTTTGTTCTTGGCGAAATTGTTCTTGCGTGGGCCCCCCCTCTTGAGGCCACTGGTCGGGGTTAGCGAGGTCTGGAGGTTGAGCTGGTTCGGGGGGGACGTCACGGTCGGTGGTTTCGGCGGGGGCGACCGGAGGCGGTGGCGCCGGCCATTCGGGTTCCTCTGGGCGGGGGTTGGCACGGGCGGTCATGGACCGGGTGGTGACGCACGCCCAGTCCGGGACGCCCAACATCCCCAGGTGCTCTTTTCGTTCGACTGCTGCCCATGGAGAGCTTTCCAGGTCATTACCCAGGAGGCAGTCTACGGGGGCATCATCTCGGACCGTCACCTTCAACATGCCGGAGACCCCTCCCCATTCGAAGGGGACGCAGGCCATCCGACACAGACTTTCTGAGTTATCGGCTGAACGTACAGGGCAGAGAATGTTTGGTAAGTATTGTTCGGGGGTCACCAGGTGACAGCGGACGGCTGTTACACTGGCCCCAGTGTCACGAAGGGCTTCAGCCCGGCGTCCATTGATGCCCACCCATTGGCTGTACTTCTGGGTATTAGCGGGTAGGGGGACCCGCGGGACCATGTCTCTCCCCCCTAGGCAGGCGAGAGCCATGGCGGCTGGCTCCCATTCTTGGTGTTCCTGTTCATATTCTTCTTGTTCCTCTGAGATCTGTTCCTCCCCCAGAGCAGCAGCGGCTACTTGGCGGGGTCTTGGGCTCTGGTACTGGGGGCAGTTTGGGTCGTTTGCATAGTGTCCGACTCGTTGGCATCGATGGCAGGTAACATTGGCTCGATATCCCGGTCGCGCTGGGGTGCTGCCCCGGTTGGCCGGGGGGGTGGTGCTGGTAGTGGGGGTGACCGGAGCGTTGCTTCTTCCGCGTCCTTGGCCTCCTCCTCCTCGGGGACGGTGCTGACCATTGTTGTTCCGGTTCTGTTCGTAGGACCCATTTCGACCCACTCTGGTGATCTCCCACCGGTCAGCTTCGGCTGCGAGCTGCCGGGGATCCGTTAACTTGCTGTCGAGGAGGTGCTGGCGAAGTTCAATGAAGCAATTGTTCGACAGATGCTCCCATACCATAAGATTGAACAGTTGTTCGTAGGTTGTGACCTTGCTTCCTTTGATCCAGCCCTCGAAGGCTCGGCTAAAGTAATTGACATAGTCCACCCAAGTTGTACCCGGGATGCGGGTGCAGTCTCGGAACCTCTGACGGTACATCTCGGGTGTGAGGCCATAGCGGGTGAGGAGTGCAGCTTTCATATGGTCATAGGAGGTCATCTGGTGGTCCGGGAGTTGCAGCAGGGCGTCGCGGCCCTCATTGAGGAATCTCCCCCACAGACCGGCCCCCCAATCGCTTCTATCGATCCGGTGTGCAGTCATAGCGATTTCATAGGCCTTAAACCATTGCTGGATGTCGTCCTCTCGGAAGTATTCTCGAACGACATCCTTGGGGATGTGTACCTTCTTCTCTGTTGCCCCTGGAGTGTGGGGTTGCTCGGACACCCCTGCTTCTTTATTCTGTTTGCGTAGGTCGATTTCAGCTAGTTTCCGCTCATGTTCATATGCCAGTTTCTTTTCCTCGAGCTCCCTTTGTCTCTGTTTCTCCTCTCTTTCTTCTCGGAGACGCAGGTGCTCTAAGTTGATTTTCTGTTCGGCCAACTTCAGTTCAACGTCCATTTTGAGCCGGGCCATTTCTAGCTCGTGTAGTCGGGTTCTTTCTCGTTCCTGGATCTCGTCTGGCGAGAGACCCGTTCTTCGCTCTTCAGGGGCCATGGGGGTTTGTGCTGCGATGTTTTGATCGGGGGTTCCGGCAGCCCCGGTTTCTGCCCAAGATTCTAGGGCCTGCTTAAAGTCATCTTTGGTATTTAGTCCGGTGGTAGCGATACCTAATTCGATACAGAACTGTTTAAGTTCACGATGGCTGTACTCGTCCAATTTCTCCATCTGGAATTTCTCCGTTGATCCGCTGTCTTTAGTTGACATCGTGATTCGCCGTGGGGTGAGCTACTCTCTGTACGGTTTATGCGGTGATTCGGATCGCGCCGCTGGCCACCAATGTTAGACGGACCGGGAGGGTCGGCCGAGGATAAGGGGAGAGGTCTCCGGGGAGAGCCGTCTCCAGTGACTCGTACAGACAAGTAACTTCCCCCCCACAGACGGACACCACACAAGGATAAAGTTCAACGATACTTTATAGGCAGTTCTTCAAGTACGGTAGAATGGTACAAGGAGGTCTGGACTCAGGGGTCCCCTCTATTCTGGTCTCTGTTTGGGAAAAGGGTAGCGGGACAGTCTTGTTACCAAAAAGATGGAAATAGCTCTCAATCCTCGAGCTCGGTGGTGTAGATGAACGGGCCGCGGCGGAGCCAGCAGGTCCCGAGATGGATGAAGGAAGACGACGGTCCGCGGCAGAGCCAGCAGGTCCCGATGAAGGTGGTGGTTACAAACGGTCCGCGGCCACGCCAGCAGGTCCCGACGACGATGAAGGATAGGGTGGTTCCCAAAGCCGCGGCAGCGCCAGCAGGCAAGACGAGGGTGCACAAGACAGAGCTACGGCAGCGCCAGTAGTCCGTCAAGGATGAGTTCTTCTTTGCGTCTCTCGACTCCAAGATACAACTCCCGTCCTGCTCTGCAGCTGCCCCAGTTATAGGGCTGGTGTGCTTTGATGTCCGGACCCTCGCACTTGGAGGTCGGGGGGTCCGGGATGAGGGAGTCCAGACACCCAGCAGGGGGGTGGAGCCAGCGCCCGGGGAGGCGATGGGCGAGCGGCACTTGGCGGGGGAGAGCCATCGACACCTCTTGCTCCCATTGACTGACCAAGTAGCCCGCTCACCTCCTGGGTGGATGTTGGTGCCGGAATGTCTGAGGCCTGGCCAGGCCCAGGGTTGAGGTCGATCGGGGGCCAGGCGGCCTCGTGGTGGAGTGTCCAAGATGGCGCCCAGGATGGGCGCGCAGGCCGGTAGTGGGTCGGCCTACGCGGTCAACAGGTTCGAGTGTAGGGGTCCCTGCGGGGACGGTGGACGTGCAATGGTGGTGTGTGGTACTTGCGTGGCTGGGCTCGGGCCTGGTTGGACCGGGGGAGAGCGGCCCTTCATGTGGCCTGTCCAACACAATGCCAATAACTTAAACTCTCACAAATCCGAGACTGATTGCATTGCAAATGCAGGCTATAATTTTTTTGGGGGGGGAATTGCTAGGAGAGAGCGTGTCCTGCTATTTGAGAAAATAGTGCTCGGAGGCTGGAATTAAAGCCTACTGAGTAACAACACACGTAACATAGGGTGTCTCCGTGGGAGGTTACAAGATGAGACAAGGTGGAACTAAGGAGGAACACTAAGCATTTTGACCAATGAACAGCTACAGTTTACCATGGACAATGACACAAGCCAATAAAAAAAAGGGCGGAGAGTGGGCGGAGCTTCAAGTCTCTACCTCGATACAGAATGCCTCACAGAGCAGCGCATGCGCTGCCCAGGCTCGACCTAAAAACGAAGGTTTCACTTCCTGGGTAATGCTAGTGGAGCATGGAGCTGTTTATGGAGATGATCATTTAAACAGCAACTAGGTATCATCGACATACATTTAGAACTTTATTCGTTTGGCAGGTAGAAATGAGGCTAAAGGCAGCATAAATATTTTAACCACTTCCGTGCCGAGGACGGAACCGCTCCGTCATCAGCCACGGTAGCGCTGTGCTGATGACGGAGCGGTTCCGTCATGGCCCGCCCGACGCGCCTGCGCTGCGCTGATTTCGCGCCTGTGCTGCGCTGATTTCGCGCCTGCGCTGCGCTGATTTCGCGCCTGGGCGGTGCGTTCTATTGAGCTGGCGGGGCCATGACAGAACCGCTCCGTCATCAGCACAGCTCAACCGAGGCTGGTGACGGAGCGGTTCCGTCACCAGCCTGGGCGCGCCGCACGGCCCCCCCGCCCCCTTAGCGCTGTGGCGGAATAGCCGCCGCAGCGAAGGTGTTAAAAAGTAGTGGCAAGTGTACCAATCCCTGATGGACACAGAGTTTGACCTGTGTGGACGCTATCTTGAAGGGTGGAAGGAAAATTGTGTCAGAGCGTTCAGCAAGGACCCTTCCCATCTTTTATTTAAAGCCGCCTCTCAGTGTTCATGACTGCTATCTGCTCTGTTCACCTTTTATTGTGTCACAGTAGCGCTCAACATTAACAAAACTGCCTACAAAGCACTTTAGAAAGAACAATATACAAACAAACACAGCTCAGGTATGCCTTAGAATCGGATGCCAACATGTTTGCAACTGTGCTTACCACTATATGACAACACTAAGGACCTGTAGCACAACATATTAAACAGAACCCCTCGCCGACACATCTAACCCTGTACAGCTGAGCCACCTAAGTGGATATCAGAGTGCCCACAATAGCATTCACATATTCCATCTCCTCATACAATCATAAAAAAGTACACATCTGAGCTGAACTCATAAAAACCACCCAACACAGTCTACACAAACCCACAGATGTGTATCAAGGCTCTGTGGTAATACCCGATACTACCTGTTATTTCACACGCGCAGAAACGTGCTCAGTGCTAAGCAATACACAAGGCAAGTAACCCAGTTAGCACTAATGCCGACCATGGGGAGACCTCCGGAAACACTCAACAAAACTCATAACACATCAAATTATTCACAAACCGGAATATCCTCACGCTCCCTACTAATGACAGCAACTCACAAATACCAAGGAACCTTTCAGCAAAAATCCTAATATTTTGCGGTCTTGCATCCTCTCATGATACAGAAGCATACTAATACACTATCTCAATGCCATGCGCTTCTGATAAGGCAAAATTAGTTCTTAACTGTTCACCCAGACTTTGGGCCACACTGCCTACTGACATCTCTCTGAGTCGCAACCTCTTGCACAATCGTTCCTTATACAATTCCTGCTTAACTCAAAAATGAATACACCGTACTTGCCTTCTACAATGACTGGCGCTGGTCCACTCAACGGGCTGCCTCATTGTTTCTTCCCCTCTAGTATCATGTGTATTCAAAGCCTCCATCCTTCAACTCACTTGCAGCCTCCTTGTGGATGTCCATTTCTTCAACTTTTCTACTATGTATACTTGCTGCCCTCTGACTGTACATTCAGCCAGCCCACCCATCCATGCCCCCATCATTTGAATGATTCTCAAACTCTCTACGGACTGATCTATATATCTATCTATCTATCTATCTATCTATCTATCTATCCATCCATCCATGAGACCACCCAGTCCCAGCTATCCACCCATCCACCCACGAGACCACCCAGTCCCAGCTATCCATTCATCCCCCTCATACCATTCATATATTCCCATTCACTCACCACACCCATTCGACCTCCCCCATGCTGTCACTCATTAGGGAGCTAGTTTTCTGCATTTTGATTTGTTGCTTGTAAAGGGCCCAACAATCTTTCCATTTAGGGGGCACTAAATAAATTCTTAAATAAGTAGACAAACCATTTACACATCACTGTAATTTGCAATTAGGTTTTTCCAGAGCTTTGGTCTTACACTTTTCACTTGAGGTTATCATACATTACCTAAGATTATGGTGTCGACCAGGTGATACAGGACTGACACTCGTTGCATCTTACCATCAGCCTTGGGCCTCTAAACATTGGACCACATATACTACTAAATACACTGATAGTCCGTGAAGGCCACCAAATTCTAAGAATGGCACCAAAAAGTAAGCTGTATGGGGGGAGTGGGGTGTTCCAACGAGGTGCTCTGAGCACTGGGCATTTTTTTTGCTTCAGATGCCATGCTCCAGAAAAATACCTGCCAAGAGGTCAGGTACAGAAAAATAACTGACAAGAGCTCTGAATCTAATTGGCATCTCCACGGTGGCCGACATCTGGCACGGGCCCACTGTGTACTCCTGAACTTCAGACCCAGTTCTCTCACTTTACCATCCAATTTCACCACTTCTTACAACTCAGACATGCCCTTGCCCCTTACAAAGAGGACCTATGCAACCTCCCAGAATGTAACCCTCTACAAGCCAGAATGCTTTTGGGGAAGATAGGCAGGGGTGGGATGCCTCAACTATATTGGGCCCAGGTGGGTAACACACGTGGGTAGCTGGGTTGAGCCACTGGTGAAAATGTTGGTTTGGGGAACTAAATGAGGTGGAATGGAGAGAAGCTTGTATGGCTCCAATGAACTGACAGTCTCCTTCCGATTAAGGGGAATTCAACAGCATTACCTCCATCAGAACTACATGGTCCCTCAGAGATTGGACCGTGCAACTCTTCCCCTATACTAACTGTACTCTCTGTCACTCCCCAGATGCCCTGTTCTTTCACATGCCTTGGCTGTGCCCACCGCTTACTCCATATTGGTCCCGAGTGAGCTCTACACCTTCGGCAGTTCTGGGCTTTCCCATACAACTGTGGCGTAAAGTGACTTTGCTGGGGGTGTTAGAGGGTCTGAAGGGCTCTCATGGTGACCGCACACTGATCGGATTAGCGACTCTGGTATTGAAGAGAGACATTGCTCTAACTTGGAAACAACTATCCCCACCGACACCGAGACAATGGTGTCCTAACATGGACTGGTGCGCTAAATTGGAAGAACCGATCTATGCTGCAAGGGGTTGCCCAACTAACTTTTCCAAAATTTGGGGCAAATGGTGGGATTATTATGGTTTATCTTCTACACCGGGCTCCTTGGCAAGCTATGCGAGTTGAATTTTTGGGGAGGATGGGTGGTGGGAGTGGGGCATGATGACCTGGAGCCCCTTTGTTGCTTTGTTTTTTATTGCCTTTTTAGGTCTCGCTGAGCCAACGTGCATGCGTTGTCTGCGAGACTCAAGTAAGGGGCTTTTAAAAATGCTCCCAAAGGCTTTTCCAGGCGGATTGCCTCCAGTGCATGTGTGCGGGCGCGTGCACATCGCACACCATTTGGCAGCCTGTGAGCCTCTCTCCGCACTCATGATGATTTGCTTGCAGCTGGCATCAGACTTCCAACACTTAAAAGGGATTTGATGTTGTGTCCTTGGCCAGCCTTCTCCAGCGCCCCCCGGCCCGCCTCTACGTCCTGAGCTCACACCCGGAATCTCCTCATTCGTCTTTGCCTTAGGAACAAACAATTCACAGTTTCCTCTTTAGACTGCAAAATCTTTCGTTTTCTTCAAGGCTTTTTTCTGCCTTATCCGTTAGTTTTGTTATCTTATCCCCCCCTAATTGACACATTCGTGATTTAAAAGCTTTCGAAAATGCAACTTGTGTAATACTGGCGTCTGACCCCAATGTGTGGCGTGACTGAAAGCTGCCTCTCAGTGTTGTGTATTTATATATATATAAGATGATGCACAGGTGTGTGTGTGTTTGTACAACTGCCGCCTATTTCCACTACTGCCTTGTTTCCTACTGCAGGCAGGACGATGTGGACAGACTGGACAATGGTGGCCGCTTGCTTTTTAACATCTGCATCGTCCCCTGTGTAGCCTTTCCCACGCCAATTCTTCGCATTTTTTAGCTCACTTACTCTCCCTCCAAAGCCCACCTCCTCAATGTTTCATACATTTCATCTCATTGCAGCTCCTGCTCGCATCTCGCTCACTTACTCTCCCTCCAAAGCCCACCTCCTCAACGTTTCATACACTCCATCTCATTGCAGCCCATGCTCACATCTTGCTCACTTACTCTCCCGCCAAAGCCCACCTCCTCAACGTTTCATACACTTCATCTCATTGCAGCCCCTGCTCGCATCTCCCTCTCTCCTCTCATTTACTCACAAACACTTCCTATTTCTCTCATCCTCCACTATTTCAGCCCTACTTCTCATTCTATATCACTCGCACTCCAGCAAACTGCATCTCCCTCTCTCCTCCACCCAGTAAATGCGTGTCCCTTTCCTCTCGGAAGCCACAATACCGCAGCGTACTATAAATTGTCATCTTCACAAACCACAAAAAAACATCTTTTATATATACTACACTAAGCTGTTGTGCATCCTCAACCCAAAGGCGCAATGTAGGTCCTTGCAGGAACATTTACTACAGCCGTTGTGTACCAGAACACACATGGGCAAATTCAAAAACAATGTCGGATTTTGAGGACAACCATTAAAAAAGCATTTTTTTCTGTTTTTTGTTGCTAATCACAGGCGCTGTTTACATGCAAACCCTGTGCTTGGATTCACTTCACTACCGCACATGCTGCACTCCCCCACACACAGTGCTGCTGTTGACACACCTCACTAAGCACTAAGAGCCCCCATCCCCTCCCTGCTCCATTAAGGAGCCCTGCCCCTCCCTTTGTTGACCTCGCTCTGCTTTTACTTCCGCTCTTTTCTTTTTTTTCTCACCTTCAAACAGACATCAGGCGCCACAAAAGCGGCTGCTTTGATGTTCTAATTCTCACGTGCAACTGACATAAATCCAAACGATTGACCGAGTTTCTGCTTTAGCAATGGTCTTCTGCTCCTGTAAAAATCTGCCTATCAGGATTAGTCATTTGTGGCTTCAACGCGCCAAAGTTTAATTTGACTATGCAGCGCTTCGAAACAGACTCTACCAAAGGCAATTGTTTTGGGCTATGCAAAGTACCATTTATAGATTTTTGTATTTTATTTATTTCATATGTCACAACAGTAAAAAAGGGAAATAAAAAACATGCCACCACCCAAATGTGCAATCCGTGTGCATGTAAAGAAAATGTTTTTTTAATAATCATAACTTTAATAGAGAAGTTATTTTGCTTCCTAGTGGGCAGGTATACAAACTCTTTTTAGTTTTGGCACACCTCGTATGTGCCTCTGAGTGGCCCTCAGTGTGCTGTTTAAACCTCAATGTTATAGTTAAAACCTCCTTGTGCCACATCACGTTAAATATATTCGCCCCTACCACCGTAATTTACTCCATCCACGTCCCGCTGTTCCATGAGCTCACTCTTGACCTTGGTGCTTCGGGTCCAGTTCGAGCTATATAAAACTCCATAAAAATATTAAAATTCTCTCCCTCTCACCAACACACAATTCGTCCCTGCCCGTAAAGGACCTTCCGTTTCAGGGCTAATTAATCAGTGATTCTCGTAGCACGCATTTTACGTAAGTGCCAAGAGGCCTTTCGAAATGCAGTGCTAATCATTCGGTAACATCATACGCTTACCATACAAGTGCCTAAGATGCATTGAGACTGCACTGCAAATAAATCACTACTTCTCACCAGCATCCTGTTCAGGCGCCTAGAGGCCATTCACAAGTGCTTACAGTACCATGAGCGAGACCTCTCACCAGCACCCTGTTCCACACAACACCACACACACACACAACCACACACACACAACCACACACACACACAACCCACACACACACAACCACACACACACACAACCACACACACACAACCACACACACACAACCACACACACAACTACACACACACAACCACACACACAACCACACACACACAACCACACACACAACCACACACACAATCACACACAACCACACACAACCACACACACACACACAACCACACACACACAACCACGCACACACAACCACACACACACACACACCACACACAACCACACTCACAACCACACTCACAACCACACTCACAACCACACACACACAACCACACACACACAACCACACAACCACACACACAACCACACACACAAACCACACACACACACAACCACACACACAAACCACACACACACACAACCACACACACACATACAACCACACACACAACCACACACACACACACCCACAACCACACACACACAACCACAACCACACACACAACCACAATCACACACACCCACACACCCACACACAACCACACACACAACCACAACGTCAGTGCACACTTTCACCAGAGACAGACACCATAAGTTGTCAGTGCACGCTTTCACCGGACACAAACACCACCAGTCGTTAGTGCACGCTTTCACCAGGCCCACACACCACCAGCCGACAGTGCACGCTTCCACCAGGCACACACACCACCAGCCGACAGTGCACACTTCCACCAGGCACACACACCACCAGCCATCAGTGCACAATTTCTACAGGCACACACACCACCAGCCATCAGTGCACACATCAATTGTTAACGCATCCAAAATTAACTATTGTAGCAATCGCAGTATGGCGCACTTTACTTTTAAACATATTCATCTAAAGCACAGCATGCCACCATTGCTACAAAAATAAATACACTTTTTTGGGCCTACAATTTATAGACTTTTATTGCAATTGGTGTTGCAATATTTAGCAATGCCAATAGCTCAAACTTAATTAATGCGAGACCTATTGCATTGCAAATGCTTGTTTTATTATTGCTCTTTCCTTGAAAATCAATAAAATCTGTTTATCAAAAAAAGAGCTGCCATGTTATGGCTTGAAATGCAAGAGAGACAAGCTTCCGGCTCTTGTTCAGAGCAGCTGGAGGCCATCAAGGGGCAGACCGCCTTCTTGTGCCCAAGGCCCGGCCGTGAACCCTGCCTGGATGCCGTCAGCAGCCGGGGATCCACCTCAGCCAGCTCTTGCGAAAGGAAAATGTCAGCGCAGTACACGTCAGTTCAGCTGGAGGGCTGCATAGCTGGACGGTGACATCAGAGGAGCCATCTGGCTGGGT
The DNA here is from genome assembly GCF_964261635.1 of Lissotriton helveticus. Taxonomy (NCBI): domain Eukaryota; kingdom Metazoa; phylum Chordata; class Amphibia; order Caudata; family Salamandridae; genus Lissotriton; species Lissotriton helveticus. The sequence goes on from NC_136061.1 coordinate 1,309,068,157, forward strand.
CCACGGTTCTCTGGGGACCAACAGGGCTTGCCTCGTTGATACAGAGAGGGCTTACAGTTCTCTGTGCAATTCCGCTTACAGCATTGGCAGGTGCTCTTTGGAATCGCAGGTCACACTCTAGCCAACCCTGGTTTCAAAGGGGCATCCTAGGGGCGTGGGGGGCTTTCGCTGCTGTTCTTACAATTTTATTTTATTTTTATATTTGCAATTTTATAGCGCACAGAAATGGCACTAAGGCTTTAGAGTGCTTTATAACAATAGCAGGACAAGACTTGGTCAAAGGTCATACACAGTTAAAGTATTGATTTAGATGCTGGGGTTACATAACAAAGTGAGTTCAGATTCTGGTGAGTACTTAAGTATGGTCGAGGGTGATTAATCAAGGTGTCTGTCAAATATAAGGAGCTTGATGTTAGGTGGAGGGAAGGAGGCCGAGAGTTCCAGATTCTTGTGGCACTACCAGAGAATGATTGATTCATGTAGCGTTCTTCTTGACTGGGGGGGGGTCGGGTTTACAGAAGCAGGGGTTGCACATTTCTGGAATCCCTGTTTGCTCCAGAGATTTCCAGTTTCTCGTTTAGATAGGAGGTTGGAAGAGGAGGGCAGCTCCCTGTGGGTAATGCAGGCGGTTTTGAATTGGGCCCTCGCTTCAATGGCGATCCTCCACTGCGTCACTAACATGGCCTGAACGTGGCCCAGTACCCTGGCCCTGTGTAGGCAAGTAACGCCTCACCAAAGCAGATACACTAGCAGCCGTGGGTCATCAGATCGCAGAAAGTCTGTGCAGTGCTAGCCTGGCGTCTGCTTCTAAGACCTGGCCCTCAGCAACCGACCGGGGAGGCATCTCCTTCGAAAACTGACATCATCCACAAGCCCCAGTCCATACATACAGTGATGAGAGAATGCAGAAGTGACAGGCCCCTCACCCTTCTCCCTGTGTTTCCAACAGTGGGCTCTGGGGCTCATGTTCCAGTTAGGGATGGGGCAGGGAGGCTTGTGAGTAGGCTTCACTTAAGGAGTTGTATAAGGACATGGACATTGTCACAGTGGAACATTATCCCGGAAAATGTGAGACAAAGAAGGAATTACAATTGACAAAAAAAATCAAGACACACAGGGCGGAATCAGAAAAGATAAGATAAAATTACAAGAACATGTAATTAAACCAACACTGACTCTAGAAGAACCAAGCCCAAGAGCAAACACTGCAGCTAAGAAAACGGACTCACCCAATTAAGTGCTGGATGAATGCAAGACCCGTCCCATGGATAGCAATCTGTCTAGACTCCAAGCACAGCTATGGAGAAAATGCCCTAGATGGAGATCGGCAAGACGCAAACCCTACTGTAGACCACCCTGCAGGGATAATCGTGACAGTAAACACTCGTATGAGTAATGTTTGAATGGTAAAATATCTCTGCCCACATGCCAATGAACACCACCCTAGAGGGAACATCTCTCCCTATAAAACAGTTCACCCACACTTATCCTAGTCAGGCAAGCCATTTGACCTCCCTAACTTCTACCATGAAGTACCTCACGCAGACAATGTAATAAGTACAGACAGCGGTCTGCCCAAGAGACAAAGGTACCGGTGATCAATGTCCCATAAAAAAAGCATGTTAGCATAACTTATTCAATTCACCAACACTTTGTAGGCCCTCTACTGGCTTTGCAGGTCATCTATGTCAGCACTGATCCATGTTCCACCCAGCCCTCCATCATGTCACACTTGTCACTGCCAATATTCAACTATGCCATCACCCATGAGATAGGTACAAATCACCTCCCAGAATCGACTCCTGCGTGCATTGCCTTCCTTAACATACCTTTGATTCTTACCACACTGCGCAGTTTCATCTGGGCTACCAATGTACCAAATACTAAGGCAACCCTTGTAATTTAGAACTAGGAACTATAAGACAACGGGGCCCCATGACTGTGTCAGAAATTGAAAATCTTCCCATAGGCGCAAGGGTGTTTGTTCATCCTGGGGTTGTAGGCAAGGTTAGGGAACTGGGACTCAGGTCTGAGGACTCAACGTCAGGTGTGAGTGCTCTGGCTTCTTGACAGGAGAGAAAACAAGAAGGATGCTCAAAGGCACCATCAGTAATGGAGCACAGAGCACAACAGGTCAGGACAGGCCATATGATTGTTTTTTGATTTTTAGAGAGTTACACAGTGAAGGCCATATGTAGTTTGTATTTAGATTGAGTAGATCAGGTAAATATCTGTTGGCTTCTGAGTCATACCTCCCAAGTCGAGAAATAGTTATTATTAATACCACAACCAAATATGCTCATTTTGTGGACTTGTAAACAGTCAGCCCATAGCCTGAAGAATGCACAGTTATTTGCCACATTAGTTCATCTAATTGAGCTTTTATCAAAATGTATTCATGCCATGTTAGTTTGCGAAATTTCCTGAAAGTTTCCATTGCTTGATATAATGTCATTTTGGTCATGGGGGGCTAGTTGCGTAGATACTGTTTCACTGTAAGGACATTTTCTGCTCAAATAAGTGTTTCATGACATTTTAGGTGTGACCTAGGGACAACTGTAACTGTCTGCCGGACATCTTGATAAAAAAAAAATCATTTAAAAAATACAAACATAGTCACATGCATACAGCGGGTTTTGAAAATCCCACTTCCGCTAGTGGCTGTCTTATACTAAGAGTGACAGCATTGTCCAGGTCACGTGTGCACAGTCCCATGAAAAGGAGTGCACTTCAGTGCCAGAGTTAGTGGGCTGCTGTGCCACGCCTTTATTTTTAAAGATTTAATATTTTAGTAGATCTTTGAAAATAAATGTATGCTTATGTCTATAAAAAAAGAAGCAATAATAGCATGATTGCCAAGGACAAAAGTATTGGCTTAGCCAGTGCTTGGTTACAGGAGGTATTCCGTCATGTGGAATTTTCACTTGGAGAGTGACAAACCATATTTTGCACAATTTATCTAAAATTTTGTAACATCTTGCAGAATATGAGCAATTTCGCACACTCCCACTGAATTTTATGGTGAGAACTATTCATGTTTCAGTTGTGGGATAGCTCTACATGTCGCAGGCATAGTGTATATCTATTATGAAAGGTCTGCTCCCTACTCACATAGTGAATGCTCTACCCCTCAATTTAAAGACCAGGTCTTCCCTGTCAGTTTTTAGAAGGAATCTTAAGACCTGGCTTTTTCACTTCTAGCTTCAAAATTAGTTGTCATAACCATCCATCTGCTGTGCTACCAACGCCAAGATGCGCTTTATAAAACATATTTTCATTTCATTTCACCACAACGTGTTTGACCCTGATTCCTTGCACCTGGCACCTTGTCCCACCATTCTCTTTATTTGGGAAATGTTAGACCGACCCCTTATGAACACCTTAGGACTATCTTAGGACCAGACCTACTAATTTTGAAAATAGTTTTACTGTGTGAGAGGAGGGGGCACGGTCTTGAACGAGAGGATTCTAGAGAGCGGAGCGGGGCTGTGTGCTCATCATCACTTGCCCAACCATTAAGTGGGCCAAGGACAAGCGGTGGGGCATTGAACCCAGATGAGAGGACCTCCAACTCTCGCCCAAAAGCAAGCAATAAAATCTTCTGAGGCTGCTGCCAATGTCGTGGGGACATTGGAACATTCTCGATGGACGATGACCAGTCTCCACACACGAGCTGGAAACACGCTCTGCAGGGGTTTCCAGCTCCTCTTGTGCACAGCGTGTAGTTTTGTCAGTTCACTGGGAGACCATGTGAAGACTGGCGGTATTATTTGGCATACAGTGGTGCCATGTGAGTTAGCAGGTCGATAAATCCCTGTTAGGAAGCTGTTAGCAGTTTTATGGGATTGGCATATCGTAACCCATTGACTGGATTTTTCGTGCCATTACAACACTGTCTCAGCATTATCTTGCACTGCACGTGAGCGTCCGACTTCGCCTCTTTTCCCCAAAATCACAACTAGAAAGGTAAGTAATATCACACGTCCCTTGACCTTCTGAATCTTATCACGTAAAATGCATCACATGACCATTGACCCTAATAGTATTCTACTGTATCTCTTTCATAACAATAAATATAACAAAAGGGGGAGTGGAGCGAATAGTGGATTTGGTCTCCCCGGCCACAATTTCAATAAACTAAAGGAATACACCTGGGTATGGTTGGTGTGGTCCCTACAATGGTGAGGAGCACACTGTGTTCTTTAAATACCCCTCGCACACCAAAAGGGCCCTTGGTGTCATGCTTCATCATAGGGGTCTTCGCATCCCTCTACGGAACATGGCGTGCTACTAACCAATGACTACGCGGGAGCAATGATGTAATCACTATGTGTGGTGCGTGAAGGTTTTGGATGGTAAGTGAGTGGTGGGGTCAGAAAGTGAATGAATGCGTGAATGTTTAAAAAATACCTGGCATGTGAGGTCTAAAAATAATTTTTATGAACCTCCGTGCTGGTTCTGCTTCTGATTCTCATCAGAAGCAGAACCAGCACGGAGAAAATTACCCTAGAAAAGATCAAAGGGCTCCTGGAACCCTGGTCGCCCAAGTTCATCACCTGGTGGGGGAGGATAGACACCATAAAAATGATGATCACTCCAGTAGTAAACTACCTAGCAGGAATGCTTCCCTCACTCTTACAGACACATTTCACGGGAAGGTAGACCAAATGATAAACAAATTCATATGGCGAGACAAAAAAACCTAGAATAAGCCTCAAGAAACTAAGACTAGAGAAGAGGCTAGGAAGACTAACCGTGGCTGACTTCAAGACATTCCTGCAGGCCCTCATAGCTAGACAAGCAATGTATTGGATACTATTGAACCAGACATACACCCCAACCTGGTTTTCTTTCAAGAAGGCCACTCTAAACAACACCGACCCTTTGGCTCTCCTCACCGCGAGCAAGCAGGCACAAAAGAACAACCCGATATTTAAAACCACTAGACATGCGCTTCTCAAGGTAGACTAGACACTTGAATACAGCATTAAAAACTCACACTGGGAAACCCTCCGGGCAAACCCAAAAATTAAATACAAAGGGAAACCCCTGGACATAGAGTCATGGAAAAGACTAGGGCTATCCTACCCGGATGGCTTCGGACAACTAGAAGACAAGGGGCAGCCACATACCTTCAACAGCCTAAAAATACTACACAACTTACCAGACATACAGCTATACAACTTCCTCGCAATTAAAACAGCCCGAACTAAATCAAAAATAACCAAGCACAAACCGTCGATCTTCCAATATATAGGGAGCCTAAACAAAGTGGGACACCAGGTGTCTCACTTATACAAGCTTCTCCGCCCTAGTACTTCTAAACTCAATGCTAAAAAAACCAGTTATTGGGAGACGCAGCTAGGCTCCACACTTACAGAACAAGAGACCCACACCCTTTGGGCGGCCCCATTAAAAAATATGACCTCCCCAGTGTTAGCGCAGACGAAATTCTGGTTATTACATCAAGCATACTGGACACCAGCGCGCTTAGCATTGACAGGACTCATAGATAATGACAGATGTTGGAACTGCGGCTCAGAAAAGGGAGATCTAGCGCACCTCACATTCCAATGCATTAAGGTTAAAAAATTCTGGGATATAGTGTTTGAATTCATTTTTAAGGCCCTAGGCTGCGCCCTAAAGGTAGAATTAGCCGCAATAACTACAGCACACATCAAGGCGGACATAGCCACACAACAAGACAGAAACCCCCTGGAATTCCTCCTAATGACAGCAGTCAAAACAGTGCTAGCCAAATGGAAGGATACCACCAAAGCCACTTTCAAGGGGTGGCTAAACTGGCTGACATACCTAAGGGGGGCTGACAGCACAGCACTAAGAAACACACCATGGAAGAACCCCAAAAGAGGGATGTGGTCGACACTAGACAAATTCCTAGTCCCATACGAACCCCCATGAACAACAGAAAAAAGGCTATACCGGCAGGAAGACACTCCCACAAGAGATCGGCTAAAGCTGTAGGAAGACACTCCACCAAGTAATTGGCTAAGCTGTAGGCTGTAGGTGGTGGCGAAGGAGGAGCGGTCTTAAGCCCACGCGAGAGACAGACGGTCAACCACAAAATAACAGCCAAGGACCTTTATGTTTTGTGTTACATTATATGTACCCTTTAGACACAAGAATAACCACAAATACTTACATGTTCTATGTTACATGTGTACAGGTCAGAAGAGTGGATAAGCGAAGCCCAATAGGCCGAAACGTATACCCCTCTAATACAAGCAGCCTATACTGTAACGCGATCGCCCTGATGGAAACATCCGCCAATTTTGCTATTTGTTATATGTTATGTCATATATTGTAATGTGAAAATACCAATAAAAACATTTTTTTATAAAAAGAACCTCCGTGCTAGTATTGCTAAAAGGGGTGTGGTGGAGGTATTTTGTATTTAATGTACAGTACCTCTCGTGTGCGTCAACGTGTTTCGAAGCGAAAGCTTCTTCTTCAGGACGGGGTGCACAGATCCCCACCTTACTCATGTCAGGGTTTTGTATTGGCGTTGAATTACCAACAATCTATGTGTAATAAATGCAAAAAATAGACTAAATGTGCCTATTTGCTTGATTTCTACTTGTAAGTACCTGCAATGAGGACTTGCTACAAATTGTTGAATGGCATCATGAGCCTGTATTAGGGAGGGACCCCGGAGCTGCGGACGGGACAGTCTTGGCAGGTAGCTCTTCCCAAATCATTGCTAGTGTGCATTGTTTATGTGCAGGAAGGCGTCCCTTTCTGCACATAAACAATCATTAAATAATAGTGATTTGTAACATCTATGTGTGCTGCAAAATGCGGCACACATAGAAGTAACAAATCACCATTATTGATTGTTCACTATCGTTAAGCCCATCCCATGGGGTAGCAGTGGCTATTGATTTATGCACCCTTGTGGTTTCACAATCCCCACCCTCCTCACATGGTAAAAGTGATGCCAGTATTAGATCTAGGGCAACGGGGGTGAAGAGGATCAGCATTCTCCAGCAGGAAACTGGCTCACCGACGATAGATATTCAGTCCCCAAACACAGGTAGCCATCTGGGCACACCCAGGATGCTGGTATTATCTTGGAATGTTGCGGGATGTACCGTAAAACTGGATAACCCTGATTGGGTGGTATTTATAGACCAACAAGATGTCTGCATGTTTCAAAAAACCTGGGCAAGGGTGGATCCACAAAGGTTGGGATACGCGTCATTCAGTGCAACTGCCACCTTTGCGTGAAAGGGAAGGTCCTTAGGGTTTTTTTTGTACTTGGGTAGGTTCGCACTTTGGCTGCACAGCAAAGCAGATGGCGTCATCTTCCAAAGATATTTTATGCATTCTTCTTACTTTTTCATCAAGGGTTAGAATTTCTCTGGTCAATGTTTATTCACTGCCGTTTGGTTTTAGCCAAGATTCAGCGACCCTTGATCAGCTGACCACCTTTATATCCACCATCCCCAACTATTTTTTGGTCATTATTGATGGTGACTTCAACTGCAAGTTTGAGCCCTTGAATGGAGGTAATCCTAGTGAAGAGGATCTACACTGGGCTATCCCCGAGCCCAATATCCCGCTAATTAGGGCTTGGACACCATTGGTGCTCCAGATGTATTCCCTTACCCTGAAACATTCATTGAGGCTTGTAATGGCTGTACTAAATCAGACTCACCGGGTAACCATACTTTTAATAGAACAGGGGATACTTCCATCCTAGATTATATTCTGGTAGACACAAGGTTTTGGCATAGGGAGATTGCTTTTAAGATCGTGCCCAGCCATGATAGTGACCATAATGCTCTGATTTTAGAGGCAGCTACGCCAACTGTTGAGACTGCACAACATTTAAAATCTTCGTTTAATAATAGGCTAACACTCATTAACTGCAGGAGGAGAGTTTGATGGATGTAGATATATCAATCCAAAGACAATCTATCGTCCTTATATGAATCTATCATTCCGTTTTTCATGGCCGCAGAACATTCCATTTCTGTCAATGGCATATCTATTTCCCTTATGCAAGTTGCTGAGAATCACCAAGCACTGACAACCATAATGGCTAATACCTTCGTCCCCATCAAAAGAACAAGTAAGCACAAAAAGGCCCAACACTCATGGTTTAGTGATTGCTGCTGAACGGCCAAACTAGCTCTCATTTCTGCAATTAAAGTCAAGGATAGACATCTAATGAGAGAAAGAAGGGTGGTCTATAAAAGCACTATTTCTGATGCTAAAAAAAGGTGGGAGTGCAATAAGTTGGACACCCTGAGAAGGGTCCTAGCCAACCATGATATGAGAATCTTTAAGAACGTAGTTAACACAGGTTGCTCTGAAGGAAAACAGGCTATGGAGCCTAACATTGGAGCTGATGTCTGGAAGATGCACTTTGAGACCCTCTATTCAAGGATGTAGGATGAGGGTGGCATCATAACTAATGAGTCCCCCCCCCCCCCACAGGTAAACTGTATTGAGGCCCCCGAGATAACCCTTAGGAGATCACTGATGACCTGAACAAAGTAGCTCCATCCAAAGCTCCTGGGTTACATAGGATCACTGGGGACCTCTTTTGAAGTGAACCTACTATTTGGCCCCCCCTATCTGTGGACCTTGTTTAACACTATTGAATGGCCCTTCCCTGCCACTTGGGCTGGTGCAGAAATTCTTCCAGTTTACAAAAAGGGTTCACCACTCCCCATTAACTACAGACCTATAAGTCTCATCGATGTTATCCAAAAACTATTCGCCTGTGCACTGTTGAGACAACTCCAGAGCTGGATGGAGGAGCACAATGTCCTTAGCACATTTCAAGCCGGCTTTAGAGATAAGATGTCCACAATGGACCACATTTTTAGGCTGCAACGTTTGCATTGGAAAACTGTGTTCATAGAGGGTGGCAGCCTCTATTTATTTTTCGGGGACTTAAAATACCCTTTTGATCTGGTGCAGAGAGTCAAACTGTGGGCAATATTAAGGGATCTGGGGGCCCCAGCTATCTTTGCCACCTGCTGAAATGGCTACACAAAGGTAATTATGCCCAAATCAGTTTTGGCAAACATGGAGAACTTACTGCCCCCATACCTATAGACAGAGGTGTTCAACAAGGCTGTGTCCTGGCCCCCACCCATTTCTGAATTGTAGAGGCATTGACTACGGGGAAGGACATAGATGCGACCAAGCTGGCGAATCGCTAAGTACCGGCTATGATGTTTGCCGACGATACTCTTTCCTCTCAAAAACACCTATGGGCATACAGAGGGTCCTCAACAACTTCAATGCCTTTTGAAAATGTAGGGGCTGAGGTGCCCAATCAAAAAAGGTAGCTTAAAGCTGGCCCAGACCACAGGGTGGTGGAGAACCCGGCCTTATGGGCCGAGCGGCACAGGGCACGCCTAAGATCTCCGAGTTCACCTGCCTCGACCGACAGAGACACAGGACACTCTGTTTGGCGTAGAAAAGTAGTTTTATTAGCTGCAGCTAAGCACAGTTATCTAAGAAGTACCACATAGGTAGGTTCTCAAGAGACTGCCACTTCAATCTGTGGCGCACAGGCTATTATACAACACAAGTTTACAATGACAACTCCCAATATACACAAAACTGACAAATAGGAATAGTTCGAAAACAAGCTATCAGATGTCTAAAACACACCCTCCTTTCAGACCCCGTGTGCTCTCCTCCCATCAGGTTAATCAACACTGGTGCCCGTAATTCGATTTGCAGGTGGCAAAACATGTGTAGAATGCTTCAAAAGAAGAGCTATGTAACAAGAGAATACACGGAGAGAATAGTGAAGGCCAGTTAAATAAGATAAGAATGAGAAGAATGGTGGGACCCAAACAGTGGAGTAAGTCATGGATTAATCAGTCTAGACATGGCTTTGCGAACTCGGCCGGACCCTGACATCAGTGTTGCACACAAGGACAGAGGTTGTTCTTCAACGAGAAAAACTTCGAGCAGCTGAAAGTGGCAAAAAAAGACAATTTTTCCGCGTTAGCCGTGCTGCCTGAGTGAGGCAACATAAAATGGCGACTAAACGCAAAATGGCGGCTGTAGCAAAGTGAGGCTGAAAACTACGTAACCTCAGACCCTCCTTTTGCCATACTCAGGCAAAGCACAAAGGAACCCATTTCAATCTGAGTCAATATCAATGGTCATGAGGTCACTAAGATGTTGTTGCACCATCATCTTAATGTGTTCTGTCTGTTGTGCTACTGGTTTGGAGACACAGATTGTGGCACAAAGTCCACAAATGGCTGGACCACACTGTAGACAAAGACAAAAGGAAAAGACGAGTGCTAAAAGCATTCCAAGGAAAGTTAGCACTTTCCATCCCCAAGTGGACAGTAGTCCCCAAAACCATCCCATCACAGACCAATCTCCAGTATCTTGGTGGATAGACTCAGAGATGACATGTAGCTTAGAGATGGCTTGGTATACTGTAGGGGCGTTGTCAGGAATATAAATGCAACAACTGGACCCAATCAATTTGCATACTTCTCCTTTATCTGCAAGTATTATGTCTAACACCATTCTATTCTGTAAAGTCATAAGCCGATCCGCCTGAAGCTCAGCAGTCAAATTTTTCAAAGCTCCAGAAGTTACATTGATTGTGGCATCAACCACACGGATCAACTGTCTGATATTTTTGCTATTGGCCATCGGACCCCAAAAGGGAAGAAACCCTTTCAGAAAATCCCCTCCTTCTTGCCCTGCTGTATCTTCTGAATCTACCACTCCTCTAGCAACTCTCTTCCTATGATAATCAGCAGGAGCGGTGTATGTAGGAGGGAGGAGAAAAGCTACATAACATGTTCCCGAGAAGTGTGTGGGAAGCCATGTATAAGCTTTATCATGACAGATGAAATATGTACCTCGTGATGCCACTAATGGTGCGGGTGTAGAAGGAGTATAGACATAAGTGTGGGAACAGTTGCTCCTCTCTTGCTTAGTTTTGGTATTCTGACCATTTATTTGCAAGCACAAACGACCTCTTTGGGGTAGTACCCAAATCGGTGCAGAACTCTGTTGCTTGAGCTTGTCAGTAAGGCTAAGAGTATAGCGAGTTATATTCCACCCATCATACGCTCTCTTTTCGTCTTTGGGAATCTTGATGATATCAGCAATCTTTGCCATAGTTACAATGCCCTTTATCAAAGAACTATGACTGAAATCCACTCCACCATTATAGGATCCACCAGAAGGGTATCGAAGTAAATTCTGGTATGCATTGGAAAACATAGCCAGATAGGCCCAAGCAGAACCTTCATATGAGAAGGGGAGGACTAGATACGGCATTCCTCTTTGTGTATTATGTGGTATGAGACCACATACCCAACAATCAGTAACATTTACTATCAATTGATGCTGGTGTAACAGTTGAATAAACGAATTGTTAATATATTCCATTCTTCTCATTTGCTCGTGATCTGGGAGTGAGTAAAACTTATGCGGTGAAACAGTAGTAGAGGGAGTTAGAGGGACAGAAACGGGAACAGGTACTAACTGCAGGACATGAATAATCCATCCTATGCATGCTAATAAACTACTTAAACCTACTAAAACACATAGTGCTACGCCACAACGACCAAATAATAATTTCTTATAATGAGCTCTCTTCAACATTTTAATATCACTTCCTTTCCCTGCACTATCCATTACTCTAAAGGCGTCGCTCACGATAATCTTCCTTAATCACTTGGCTGTGATTGTTAGCCGTCCTATGACACTGCAAGTCCTGTTGACCTAGTCACTATTCAGGTCACAGCTCAAGAGTCCTACCGTGACCCTGCAACTTGATGGATAGGGAAAGAAAAACTTTTCTTTATTAACAGAATTTAAAAAGTGAAAGTCAAAATTAATTGTCCTTAGGGGTTCTTTTCCTCAAATTATATTGTCTCTTTCCAAGCGTTGTCTGGTCCTGGAACAAATGTTCGGGATCTGTGGTATTGAGTCTCAGATGAACGGGTACAGCTTCCTGTAGAACATCATCGTCCTCTTTCTCCGAGCTAGTCCAATCCAGGTGTGCACTGCTGAACGGCACAAAACTGGGTACCTGCTCAAACTCACTGTCACCAATACCTTCTCGGACCCACTGGTCATACGGCAAAGGCAATGGTACCCTTTTGCAGTGCACACCGTGGATCCAGTGTCTTTTCCCCAGGACCTTGACAGCTGTACGAGTTGTAAGCAGAACTTGTCTTGGAGGCCCCCAGCGAGGTTCCAGGTTCCTTTTTCTCTGGAAATTTTTCAGGCACACCCAGTCCCCAGGCTGGATGGTGTGTCCGGGATCTGAAGAGGCCTCTGGTAAAGCGTTTTGGACCTGTTGACGAATAACATGCAATTTAGTGGTGAGATCATGCAAATAATCAACCAACAGTGGGTAGGGAATATCTGAGTACTTTTTGGGTCTGGGGACTCCCCAGACATTAGCTGGGCGTCCAAACACAATCTCGTATGGGCTAAGCCCCAAACGAGAATGAACAGTTGTTCTAGTAGAAAGAAGTGCCAAAGGCAGAGCATCAGGCCAAGAAAGGCCCGTGCTGGCCTGAATCTTTGCTAGCTTGAGTTTGAGAGTGCCATTGTAGCACTCTACCAAACCTGCTGACTGAGGATGGTTTGCCGCGTGGAATTTCTGTCTAATGCCTAGACCTACACACACCTTTTGCATAATTTCACCTACAAATTCATTTCCATTGTCACTCCAGACAATACGCGGCAAACCAAACCTCGAGAAGAATTCTTTTAAAAGTATTTTTGCAGTGGACAAAGCAGTGTTGTCCTTTAGGGGGTAGGCCTCTATCCATCTGGAAAAGGCACAAACCACCACCAGGACATACTTGAGATTATTGAAACGTTCCAGATGGATGTAATCTATTTGCAGTACCTCGAAGGGGTACGTAGGGGGTGCAAAGTGACCTGCTGGAGTTGGAGTTCCTTTTCCTGGATTGTGCATCAAACAAACAATGCAATGTTTCACCACATTCTCTGCACATTTAGGAATACCAACATTCTGCCATACTGGAGCTAAAAGCTTACATATACCCCGTGAATTAATATGGGCTGGTCCATGGGCCATAGTAACTACAAGCAGTACATACGCATCAGGTAACAACCATCGTTGATGCTCTGACAATTCCGTCCAACATCCCGTACTATCCAACATTCCCGTACTTTCTCTCCACGTACTTAATTCTTTCTCAGTGGCCTCCTTCTGGATCGCTGTCACACTTTCCACTGTGTCTTCACACATACCAGCTTCTGCAACCCATCTGGAAGGCCCTGCAACATACATGCGACTTTCAACATTCCTCGCTGTTTCCTTCGCTATCTCGTCTGCAAATGCATTTCCTCGACCCACGTCATCAGTAATCTTTTTGTGTGCACTGCACTTCACAATCGCTATTTGAGTGGGAAGGGCAAGTGATTTAAGAAGGTCAGTTACCAACTGACCATGCTGTATCTTGGTGCCGTGGGAGGTAAAGAATCCTCTTTCCCTCCACAAACGACCAAAACTGTGGGCAACGTCAAATGCATATTGGCTGTCGGTATAGACAGTCACTCTCTTCCCTTTCGCCAACACACATGCTCTTGTCAACGCAATCAATTCTGCAGCTTGCGCTGAATTATGCGGAAGGCGTGCAGTTTCTACCACTGTGTACAACGTCGTTACTGCATAAGCAGCTGTCGTTTCACCATTAGGGAGCTTGAAACACGACCCATCTACCCATAGGATCCCATCCGGATCCACAAGCGGTGTATCCTTGAGGTCTATTCGACCCTTCGTTTCTTCTTCAGTGCGAAGAAAACAATCATGCTGATCTTGTAAATTGTTAGCATCCAAAGCAGGCAACAATGTTGCTGGATTCAGAACATTACATCTTTTTATGTGTATGTGACTAGCCAGAAGTGTCAACTCGTCTCCAGACAAGCGAGCACTCGTTAAATGCTGAGTTTTTGTCCTATTAAGAAGAGTATCTACTGCATGTGGCACCATAACATTAAGAGTATGATCTAGCACTAGTCCAGCGGATTGACGAATAGAAATTGCCGCTGCTGCTGTTGCTCTAAGGCAACTAGGTAATGCCTTAGCTACTGGATCTAATGTTGCAGAAAAATAGGCACACAGCCTTTGTTTGTCGCCAAATCGTTGCGTCAATACTGATAATGCGCAACCTTCCCTTTCATGCACATAGAGTGTGAAAGGTTTACTGTAATCTGGAGTACCAAACACAGGAGCAGAACACAAAGCAGTACGCAAATCAGAAAAACTCTTTTGACATTCATCAGTCCAAGGCAAAGGCTGGGGCGTATCTTTAAGTGTAAGTGCCAACAGAGGTTTAGCAAGAAGGGAAAAATTTGGAATCCACTGTCTACTGTAAGAGGTAATGCCTAGGAAAGCACGCACTTCTCTTTGTGTGGACGGTACAGGCATTCGTGCAATTGCATGAATACGTTCTGGAGTCAATCGCCTTCCCTCCTTCGACAAGAGATTACCTAAATAGGTAACCTCTTGTCGGCAATATTGTAACTTGGAAGACGATACTTTATGATGTGAATCAGACAAATGCTGTAAGAGCGATACAGTTGCTGCTTTACAAACATTTTCAGAATCTGCAGCGATCAACAAATCATCCACATGTTGGATAAGAGTGGCACCTGAGGGCAAAGAAAAGGTATCAAGTTGTGACTTCAAAGCTTCACTGTATATTGAAGGACTTTCACAATAGCCTTGGGGTGCGCGCTTAAACCGGAAGCTGCGACCTCCGAGAGAGAAGCCGAAAAGATCCCTACTTTCTTCGGCAATGGGAATGCTAAAGAAAGCATTTTTAAGATCGATCACTGAGAACCAACCTGCTGAAGCAGGAATCATGGTAAGCAAAGCTGTGATATCTGGCACAACAGGAAACTGAGGGACAACAATTTTGTTGACCTCTCGAAGATCAATTACGAAACGATACACAGGTGGTTGAGAGGGATCAGTACGTTTAAGAATAGGCAAAACAGGACTATTGCAAACGTTTCCTCTAGTCTCTTCAACCACACCCTTCTGAACCAAATCATGAACAATGGCCAACAAAGCTCTCTCACCATCACTGGATATTTTATATTGTGGAACACGTGGCATCTTAACATTGTCTTTAACAGTAATTACATATGGTGGAATTTGCAACAAGCCAACATCATTTGGACCCACAGCCCAAAGTGTAGCAGGAAGTGAATGCAACTCGAGTGGTAGCTGTTCTTGAGATACATACATTGGAGAAGTCAACTTATCACCTAAAGTAAGGTGCACACCAGAGGGTGAACAATACAGTGTAGCATGTAAACGTTTCAGTAGGTCCAAACCCAATAAATTTTCTCCGCATTCTGTCGTTAAAAGGAGTGGAGCTTCCAAATCGTATGGACCAATAGAAATGGGCAAAGGACAAGAGACAGGATTTGAAACTGGGGCGCCAGAGAATCCTACAGAAACATTTGTTAAGCCAGACAAAGGTGCCCCAGGGAGTTTAGAATGCTTTATAGAACTTCTCATAGCACCAGTATCCAAGAGAAATGGTTCTGTAACACCTAATGCCATAACATTAACATAAGGTCCTTCCTGATCTACTGGAACTGATATGACTCCCTTACTTTGCCTATGGCTGTCCTAGCTAGCGTGGAAAGCAACGTCCTCATTATCGAAACTATAGTCATCATTGTAGTATTGTGCAGATTGAGAATGCTGCTGATCAAAATAATTTGTAGAGTCTTGAGAGGGAGAGGGACGTCGTTCCTGAGGTGGCGCACCACGACCCCTACCTCTGGATATGGATCGAGAATCACCACGACCCCGTGGCGCCAATGATCCACCATACCGTTGCAATAAAATTGGGCAAGTATTCTTAAAATGACCATCTTCCTTACAGTAAGCACACTGGTTGGGGCCCAATGGAGCTCGTGGAACTGAGGTACTGGCCTCTGCAATAACCTCTGAAACTGCGGGGGCTGTGAAAAGGAGGGTTGAGCAGAACGAGGGGGATAAGCCTGTTGCAGAAGAAGTTTTGTTTTCAAGTCTATAGTCTTTTTCTGTGCTTTCTCCTTGTCTTCCTTATCCCTATTCTCATAATATTGAGCAGTAGCCAATATCTGAGCAGTGGAAGAGACAGCCCAAGAACTCTCCGATTGTTTTAATTTATTCGATAATTCTGGAAGTAAATTAAAAACAAATTTGTCTACGAACAATCGTTGTCCACCTTCAGTACTCATATCCTGCCCACTATGGTCGATGAAAGTCTCCTCAAACCGAGTAAAGAAGTCGGAGACACTTTCATCCGTCTTTTGCTTACACGCCGCTAACTTATCCCAATTAACACGCATCGCAGGCATTAAAGTTTTCATCAAATCTATTATTTTTCCAGGCAATTCTGTGATCAGGGCAACCGGTTTGGCCCCACCTACTTGACCTGCATCCGCAGCTGTAATGGCAGCCCAATCACCACCTAGAGCTACCGCATGATCCTGCCTACGAATCTTGGCCCATATTGCTTGTGGGACTACATTCCCCATGAGTAAGTCAATATCTGCCAAAATTATAATACAAGCGTCAACAGTCTGAGACAGCTCTTTATAATATCCCGCAGGATTCTTACGAGGGTCCGGTAAAGACTGTTTGAGTGCCAATACTTCTGACCTTTTCCAAGGATTGTGTACCCATATACGCTGAAAATGAGCAGGAACACCGGGAACATTACCTGCTTGTGGAACTGCATCTCTCCATATCGGAGGAACTTCTCGCATTGGGTATTGCGGCGTCTTACGACGAACCGTGGGATCAGGCTCAAGAGAATTTTGAGAGAAAAGTGTAGATCGAAAAGCAACAAGTTTCTGAACAGCATGCTCTAAAGCAGGACCCACGATAAGTTCCTTATCAAATTGATCCTGTATGTCGAATAGATCCTGAGGAGGCGAGTCTAGATCTACGTCTCCCCATTCCTTAGTCAGAGTATTACACATGACATCAAATACATATCTCTGTGTGGGCGCGTTCCATTGAAGGAAAGTATCTAAAATATCACGTGTATTATACTGTACACGACTCATAATCCAATTATAGGCAAGGGAATCTAATTTAGTCCGTTCTTCCAAATCTGGAAATTGACTACGAGATTGCCTTCTAGACGAGGCAGGAGAGAAGAAAAGAGGTCCAAGGAAAGGCGACAAAAGACCTGAAACATTGTCGACTAAACGCCGTCGAGCTGCAGGGAAATCTGACACTAAAACGGGAGACAAAGTATTCTGTAAGATGGAAGAGGAATCTGTAGCAAAAGAAACGACAGATGGAGAAGGCTGAGGCACAGGAGATTGGGGTACCGATATTGCTGGCAAAGTGGGTTGAGGCGGAATCACAGGGACAGGCAACTGTGCAGGAAGTACAGTGGCTGCATTGACAGCGGGCTGTAATGGCGGTGCATTAGCTCCTAACACATAAGGTGGAGGTAATGTCAACAAATGGGACATAAAAGAATCATCATCAGGAGTTTTACTCTTTGATACCGTAGGCAAAACAGGATAGCATCTATCTATTGCCATGCGATGTTGTCTTTCTGACACCTCAATCGCTTGATCAGCTTCGTCATTTTTAAATTGTTGGGCAGCCTGTAGAATCGACATATTCTGTTCTTTCTTATCTTTCTTCATTTGCTTAATTTCTTTCTGTTTGGATTCCTTGCGCCATAGGCGAAAGGAGTCAAACATTGCCGGCCGGGCTTTTCTCTTGAACAAAATCGCTTCCAAATTGTCTAATATATCTGACTCAAAAGACCCATGTTGTGGCCATTGCAAAACACCGTCCTTTTTAGTGTAACGGGTCCATATTTCATTAAAGACTATAGGACCCAGACCGTGCTTTGAGTAAAGTTCGTAAGTAGGAGTTCCAACTGGAGGAATTTGACGGGAATCCTCCAGTCGGGAATCCGCAAAACAACCACAACAACAACATTTCTTAAACTTACTAAATCCAGGCATTTTGTCCGTACAAACGTCAAGGGATTTTCAGACAATAGTCACAGCACAAACGTACTTACCCCTTGGCTTCGGTTAGCGCTCTAATCGAATAACAAAATACAAAAACAAAGAGAGTGGGCGCTACCCACAAATACTTAACTAAATGCTTTTCTCACGCCAACAGACGTCATCTATCATCTCGCGATACCAATCATCACCAAAGGGCCAAGGCAGGGCGACAGTCAGGGCAGCAGTCATCAGCAGCCGTCGGGAAGGAGTAGCCACGCTTCAAAAGACCTTCGGTCCACTTCGACATGCAGGGGTCGCTCACGTGGTTCGCGAAATCCTCCGGAATTTTCCTGCGAAGCTCCTCACGACTCTCAGGCAAAACTACTACCGCTGAAGTCGCCCACACGTTGGGCCGCCAATTGGAGAACCCGGCCTTATGGGCCGAGCGGCGCAGGGCACGCCTAAGATCTCCGAGTTCACCTGCCTCGACCGACAGAGACACAGGACACTCTGTTTGGCGTAGAAAAGTAGTTTTATTAGCTGAAGCTAAGCACAGTTATCTAAGAAGTACCACACAGGTAGGTTCTCAAGAGACTGCCACTTCAATCTGTGGCGCACAGTCTATTATACAACACAAGTTTACAATAACAACTCCCAATATACACAAAACTGACTAATAGGAATAGTTCGAAAACAAGCTATCAGATGTCTAAAACATACCCTCATTTCAGACCCCGTGTGCTCTCTTCCCATCAGGTTAATCAACACTGGTGCCCGTAATTCGATTTGCAGGTGGCAAAACATGTGTAGAATGCTTCAAAAGAAGAGCTATGTAACAAGAGAACACACGGAGAGAATAGTGAAGGCCAGTTAAATAAGATAAGAATGAGAAGAATGGTGGGACCCAAACAGTGGAGTAAGTCATGGATTAATCAGTCTAGACATGGCTTTGCGAACTCGGCCGGACCCTGACATCAGTGTTGCACACAAGGACAGAGGTTGTTCTTCAACGAGAAAAACATCGAGCAGCTGAAAGTGGAAAAAAAAGACAATTTTTCCGCGTTAGCCGTGCTGCCTGAGTGAGGCAACATAAAATGGCGACTAAACGCAAAATGGCGGCTGTAGCAAAGCGAGGCTGGAAACTACGTAACCTCAGTGGGTCTGACAAAGGTATTTAGGAATTACACTCACAAACCCGTTGCCCCGGTGGTTGAAATGTACAAAATGCAGGCCAGGGGTGCTGCCCTGTACGGGGCTGAAATTTGGGGCCATTGCCCATCCCGCAACATAACAAAGATTGAGAACACTTTTGCCAGGCAATTATTTCTCCTTCCCACTAGATCCCTTCTTGCACGCTTTTCCTGGACCTTGGAGTAAGGCCAATTGCAGACGAAGTTTCTCTCAGACTCTTACAATCTGGAGTCGCCTGTGGGCTACCCCACAACTGGCCGAATATAAGGTAGCGCTGAGAGAGGTTCTGAGCCTCCAGGGTGCGGGAAAACTACCATGGTTAGCCTTTGTGGGAACCCACTCATGGCCATGGGAAGGGCTAACCTATGGTATAATGCTGAGGTAACCTGCCGCCCAACATCTAGGAAGGACTTGGTATGGAGCTATAGTGAGAGAAAACGTATCCATCTGCAGGGGAGCTCTAAAACTGACTTGCTCACTACAGTGTTCCTGGGAATCAAAGAGCAGTATAGCCTGTATTGGATGACATTCCACCAGCCCTTGCTAGGAAGATATACCTGCAATTTAGGCATGGGGTACTCCTGCCACGTGCTTTTACAAACAAATGGGTGGGTTCACCCCTCTTGGTATGTCTAGCTTGCAACAATACAGTGTTCAAGTTACAGGAAGGCCAGGCATCGATGGTTGATTCAATTATGCAGAAACCTGGGAACCAAGCGCTGCGTAGAGGTTTTTAGGATACTGAAATATAACACCCATCTGCCTATTGTATTTTCAGTATCACACTTTTTATTTTCCATGTGATGTGTACGTAGAGCGTTCCTGAAGACCAATCCATAGGCACTAGCTGATTACCTTATATTATTTCTAGCTGGCTCTGGATTATTTGAATCAGCTTTTAATATTCATGACTTTTAATGTTTTTATTGATTGTAATATGATGCATACTTGTTTTTAGAAATGCTCCATAGCTGTGTACATTTTTGAGTATGGCATAGATGTGATGGCCCCTGTGTTGGCAATCCAAACCCAGGTCACTGGGTATGGGCATGTGCCTACATAGATTATTTTTATGAAATGTTAACGTAATGCATGTGCACTTTCGTGAGTAATTCTAACCTGGGCCTGTGGTCATATTAACCCTTTGTTTGAAATGTTATTGTATTGCACATGTACTGCACACACACTTTTATGGCCTTGATGTCGGCAACCCAAACCCAGGTTACTGGGTTCAGGCATGTGCCTATATAGATTGTTTTTATGGAATGTCAATGTAATTCATATTCATTTTCATGAGTAACTTTGACACGCGCCCTTACGGACCGTCTTTATGAAATGTTATTGTATTGCACATGCACTTTTATGGTCAGAGTGACCGAAAGAAAGTTTTTTTTGATTGATTGTTTATGTGCAGGAAGGGACGCCTTCCTGCACATAAACAATCAGTCCCTGCATGCAAGCACCCTTGCACTATGGCGCAAGGGTGTCTGTGTTGGTGCTAGGCAGCTATTTCTAGAGCCAGCGCTAAGCAAAACACAAGGGTGAGCCGTATTGTTCTAAATACGGTGCATTCCTGCATTCTGGAAATGGCGTGGCGCTGAAAGATTTGCCACAGGGATGCGCGCCGACATTTCCTTCTAAATATGCCCCTCAATGTGAGAGCAAAGAGCATGGTCTGAGGTTGGGGTGGGATATGCAGAGCATGCTGTGAGAGGGAGTCAGGATGTCAGGTAGGTCTTTGTATGAGGGTAAAGTGTGGGGAGGATTTGCACTGTGTTGCACTGTTGCTCGAGTGGGAGGGTAGCAGGAACCCAGGGAAGATTCTTTATATGGAGGAGGGAAGCAAGAGAGGAGGAAATGTGTGGAGTGGAGTGTGGTAGGGTGCCTGCTTGGAGGGTTGTATTGAGGGCGTAGAAAGGTGAGGGGAGAACATTTGAGATGGGGTGGCAATGTCGGTGGTGGTGACGATAAGTCTCAGGACACCTGGTATATTTATATTTGAACAGGCGAGATGAGTTTTATGTCAAGGTTGGTATACTTCGGTGGGGGAACCCCATGTTATGCATGGCTTCCTCAACACTCCTCTATCTTCAGCTCTGCTCATCTGAACAGGGGAAAAGGGGCATACATAGCGCAAAACTGCACATGGGTACCAGTGATTAAATGCCATATTTATACCCATGTGGGTTCTGAGTGACATCAGAATCAACTCGAGCTACTCTCTATTGGTCTACTTAATATCACTCCGAACTCCTTTTTCACCAGTACCCATATTTAACTTTCCATGTTCTCTGTAAAGCGTTCTGCTTGTCCTTTGGCAGAGATCAGAACTTAATCAACAGTCTCCCAAAAGTGGGCCAACGCCTTCCTCATCTGACGTTCCCACGGTAGCCCAATAGTCCAGGAGTCACCTCTTGACCCTAGTCTGGAGGAACACGCGTTTGCAGGCAGGCTGAGACTGGAATCCATTCCCACACACCCTGTGACTGTGAGTGCCTCTTGCTGCTTTCTTGGCCTAGTCATGAGGAATGCTTGTGTGATCGTGGGCTGAGTTTGAGTCTCTTTCCCAGCCCACTTTGTAGCTGCTTCTTGGCTCTGTACTGTCCTAATCATGAGCAGTGTTTGCAGAAGGTAGGCAGAGTTTGGAAACCGACCACAGCCCACTCCACGCTTCCCATGAGGGTGACACATCAACACAGCATCCTTTTACACATGAATGGGGATTCTTCACATACCATTGGCCAGATGGTTCTGAGTCACGCAGGGAGTTTCTTGCGTACTGTGTGTCAGAAAAGGTTTTACATGCTTTCTCTGCAGTGGCTGTGAGCACTGGCCTCCACGAAGAGAATACACAGTCAGAGAATGTTTAAATCTAAATAAAAAATCGTCTATAAACCCCCCCGCTTCCCTCCCCCTCACACATGTGTCCATTGCCTTATCTCTTCCCTTGAAGTATCCAAGCTAGCTCTACTGGCATACACCACTCTAGCCCCACTGAGCCATGGCTTGGCCAGTGCTCCTGCAAAGTCTGTTACTGTCCTACCCATCCACTCATATGTTTCAAGTCCACCCCTTTTACTGTCCCTGATCTCCCTCCTTGTCAGTTCCATTGATCAGTCATTGTACCATGTGTGTTCAACCTCTCCATCCACCCTCCAACACCGTCTCCTGCACGCGACAGTAGCAGCATCTTCCTCACTTTGAAAATGGTACTTATTGGATTCCACACACTGAGTTAAACGTCAGTGAACTGAACAAACATGGGGCATATTTACAAGGGGATTGCACCACTGGAACATCACTTTTTACATATTTACAAAGAGGCATTTAGCCACTATTTGTGACTTAATGCCACTTTGTAAATATGGTACCCTTTCACGCAGGTATCTGAGTAAAAGGTGCATGCAATGGGTGTGCGGTGGAACGGCCACAGCAATTGGTCGTTCCACCGCAATACTCATTGCTTTTTGACGCTTCCCCAAATGTACAAGGATGTGTAAATTTGAGGCAGCGCCAAAAACTAACGCCATGAAATAGCAGACATTAGAATGGCGAATGAGGAGAAAAACTTTTATATCTCCTCGTTTTCACTTTTTCTATGTGTGATGTATTCTGCAGCCTTTCTAGAAAGAGCACAATGCCTTTAGTGATTGTTTATGTGTTGGAAGGTGTCCCTTCCTGCACATAAACAATCATTGAGTAATTATCATTTGCTACTTCTTTGTGTGCTGCAGAATGCAGCAGATATAGAAGTAGCAAATCGCCATTATTGATTGTTTATGTGTAGAAAAGTACACCTTCCTAGACATAAGCAATCATTCCCTGCAATGCATGCACCCTTGTTCTAAGGCGTAAATGTGTCTGTGTTGGCGCTAGGTAAGTAGATTTAGCGCCAGCTCAAGGGAAAACACAGGTATTGTTGTAAATACTCTAAGTGGAAAAGAGTCACCCTTCGGAGTCAAAAGGGACAGAGTAGGTTAACCAATACACAAAGAATTTCCCATTTGTGATATAACCTCTAAATGTCCAATAGTAGTCCAATAAGTATGCACTGAATAGCTTAGAATATTTAACTCAATTGTCTGTATTGCCAATAACCAACAGTCTCCTATTTTTAATCCATATGATTTATTCATCTGAATTATTCAAAATTCCTTACAATATATAAATCAATGAATATACAATAAAAAGTATATGAAAGTATAAAGAACCAGAAAAGATGTGCCTGAACTCTTAGGGCCAGATGTATCAAAAGGTTTTGTCCATTCTGTGTCTATGGGAAAATGTGTTCATGCATTTGGCTCTTAATGTACTAAATAAGATATCTCAACACTGCACCAGATTAGCAGAATCTCATAAACAAATCCTCAGTCCTTTATATAATCACAATTTATATATCACACATAAGCTATTAAAAACAGTATTGCAATTAAAAAACAATTTATTACAAGTTCTTTTCCTTTAAAAAATTGTGTCAGAATTTTTAAAGAAAAAGGACGATATAAATTATTCATATGAATAAATAATTTTGAATAAAAATAGGAGTCAGTTGTTTATTGACAATACAGACTATTGAAGTAAATATTGTAAGCTATTCAGTGCATACTTATTGGACTACTATTGGACATTTAGAGGCTGTTTGGACTATTGGACATTTAGAGATTGTTTGATGATTGATAGTTGTAAATACAGCATATCCCTGCGTTTTGGAAATGGCAGAGCCCTGCGCTGGAAAATTTGCAGTTCTCAGCCATTTTCTTGTTAATATGCCCCTTAAAGTCTTCTTCACATTTGTTCTGTCCTGTCTATATGCACTTCCAGTCAACACTACCAGCTACAACAGAGCATTAAAAAAAACAGCACATATCTGGGCCGACCACACCCCTCTCCCAAGATCATGGGTTTCTTTCATTTTCCGCAGTGGTGTTTCTTAACTAGAGATAGGCGTGCCACAGAAAGCTTGACCCAAGCTCGAGCTAGATGCCTGGCTGTGGCTCTGATTGAGTGTCGTGTAGTTCCTATAAAAAGTATACAGGATCTGCGCGTTTAGACAACATACACTGTAGGGTTGAGTCAGACGAACTCTGATCCCCCCCACGGGTATGTTGGCCCTTTTGTACCAACTAGCTCACAGTGCCACTAGAATCTCCTCTTATCAAGGAGAGAATAGTTATTGGCAACCATCAAACATGACAACGCTGATCCCTCAGGACCGTGGAAACATATACTACCGTTCGCTCAGTCACTCGTGCTTACTTAATCTGTCTCAGGGAGATACACCGAATAAACAGGCTGGGCGTTTTCAATAAACATTTTTTTGAACAGTTGTTATTCTGGTGTAGAATAGATATGCTGCAACAACCGCAATACAGTATAAGATATAAATGATTAACAGTACTTAAAAGGTAAATGGATGGTATAGTTCTACCATCATACTATAATCATGAATACATTCAAGTATATAAAACACATGATACAAGATGTGTCCCCCTATGATGCCTCCCCTAACTAGATGTACATAAGTGTACCTAGCATGGGTGTACGTGTTAAGCCAAGAATCTCTCTAGGATTTAGTCAACCCCATTACCTGAAGTGAGAGACTATGGGACCCCATCTTGGTCTCGAGTTGGACACCCCGTGAGGGATGTTACACCACTGCAAGCTGGAGTATCTGCATGCAGGAACCTCAGCGTCTCTGGTCAGTGTGTCGGCCGGAAACTCTGTCTCCTCTCTCTATCTTAGCAAGATGTGATGTATCTACATCCATAGGTCTCCCCAGGTGTCCTGTCTTTCTGTATTACTGTGTCGGCCTAAGGATGACGTTGGGCATGAACTTTATACATAGATATTAGTAAACTGTGACAAGTGTAATGTAGGGCAGAATATAGGTGAAGGGTAATGAGGTTACCGGGCCTATATTATGGTACCTATATGGGATATAACATGAGGACCACAAGCACAAAACGAGGCAAGCTTTTGTGTGACTTCTGCCACCCACGGTCTAACCTCATGCTCAAAGAAATAAAGAAAGAATTAACCTTTCATATAAAACAGGACAAAAAGATACAGATGTAGTGGTTTAATTGCACAAATGTGAAACCCAAAAACCTACGATCAATCCTGGCATCCCCACTTAACCAAATTGTGTGATCCTAGACAAATATTTCCTTTTTTCATTAAAACATATGACATTACTTCGGGAAAACACGGGTTCAGGAAGTGTGCTGTATTTAACCCTTTATGTTAGACCACTGCGAGCTGGAGTATCTGCATGCAGGAACCTCAGCGTCTCTGGTCAGTGTGTCGGCCGGGAAGTATCGGTCTCCTCTGTCTATATTAGCAAGATGTGCTGTATATATACCCAGAGGTCTCCCCAGGGGTCCTGTTTTGCTGTATTACTGTGTCGGCCTAAGGATGACGTTGGGCATGAACTTTTTTCATAGTAAATATACAGGAATACAGGAAATGGTAGTCCCGCTGTGCTTTATGTATGAGATTTCGAACTAGGGAAAACCTGCGTTCTGAATGCAGTGTCGTATCTAGGTAAAAGGTCAGTCCCTGTAAACAGTGCCAAGTCTAATGTAGGGAAGAATATAGGTGAAGGGTAATGAGGTTACCGGGCCTATATTATGGTACCTATATGGAATATAACACCCACTCCTCTTTCGAATGGATGACATTCTAAACGTACTACTAGGTGGACTAGATACTTGTACGCAACTAGGTAAAACATTAGCTTCTTGTTGTGTTAAAAAACATTGTTTTCTAAAAAGTTGAAAAGGTGTCTAAAAAAAATTTCAAAAAAGATATTAGAAATTGACATTTAAGCTACGGCTGTACTATGTCTGTAGGTATAGTCCGAACTACTACAAGTATTCGAAAGTCATATACGCTCAAAAAGGAATGTCAATTTTGATGTGGAGTTCTAATTTTTCTGTTTGTTTTTAAAAGGTCAAATTTTTTCCCTGCACACGATGGGCCAAATGAGTAAAATGTTTATGTGTCCTGGCTGGTATATGCAACATTCTCGTTGCTTGCCTCCACAGTTGACCGTCCCTGTAACGCGTGACATATTATTCCATTTGAGCACAGATGATCTTCCGTACTGTCCACAGTTGGTGCTGGTGCAGGCTGTGCGCTATCTAAGGCCTGGGTGTCAGAGGAGGAGCCGGTGTCCATTCCAACAGGAGCAGATGCTACCTGTGGTGACTCTAGGAATGCCGCCATCAACATGGGAATACGCTTGGGACACTGCAGAACATGGACCGTTATCAGGTCCAGTAAAGCATCAACGTCCGGTTGCGCACATGATGGAGTGTCAGACAGAGATCCAACATGCATTCTTCCCCGCAAAACAGGCATCGGAGGACAGATAAGATGAAGTCCATCCAGACTGGTCTAAATGACAAGAACCAGCAAACACTTTTTTCCCTTAGACGAAGTGTGCCTAGAAGTTGTACCATGCGATCACAGTATTTTAGCTCCAGGAGTATTGTTTCCATCTCCTTGGTGGCTGGGACATCCATTGCGTAGCATAAAAACAACAATCAGGATACCTGCTATTAGAAACAGGATCAGCGGCAGTCCTCCAAACATGCTTCCAAATACGGAGTGTATAAAGTTTGGTATAACTCCGAGGGCCGTCTGAAAGGTGCTTAATAGACCAGAATTTATGCTCTTAAATAGGTGGACAATGCCTGTTGTATCAGACATGTTAACCCCTTTTCTGCTGCCGTCGGCCGTTGGCTGTCGCAAGCACTACCTCGCTGGTGCTGCGAACGTCCAACGGCCGACGAGGCCCGCCCACTTATTAAAACCGCCGCACTGCCCCGAAATAACGGCCGCGGTTAAGGTGTTACAGATATGATTTACCATTTGGGCAAAATGGAAAGGGCAATTTGTACGTATAAGTGATGAATCTCTGCCGAAGACCGTGCAACTTGAAGATCAAAAGTCTCTCGAGCAGAGGTAAAGGGATTTCTGTATAAGCATGGCTTTCATTCTGCTCAAAGCATCAAACCGTATTAATGAAATATTTAATGAAGGCCATAGCGGCTCCTCCCTGACTGTATGTGTTGGGGGAAACAATACTTGCATACAGCAAGTAATCCTGGAACTCACAGTTACCAGATATGCTATGTCCGGAAGCATCCCACAGCAACCTTGATCGTTCAGCATCAAGTAACTCCCATTTGAAAGTAGCCGGAATACTGGAGTGATCACGGCAGCTAGGGCACCCTTAAAGTGTCAGGACGAGTTTGCTACTGAACCGTTACAGGCCCCATGAAGCATTATACCCTGGCATATAAGTGATCCACCTAAAGTATTCTTGCAGTTAGTACCGCTTAGAAACACTTCTTTTTCCCCACTCCAGCATTGAAATCTGTACGGTAATTCCTAAGATTCCTTGATGAATTCCCTACCCATTTCTTCATATCTGCCTGCCTGCATTTGTTCAAGGCAATATTGGAATTGAAAAGTTGTGACCGGAAGAGTTATGTGGCCAAGGATTAACTTTTCTGTGGACTGTGACTCTGCCAATGTGAAGGCTAATCTGTCCAGTTTTTCAATGCACAGCATTATATACTTTGCTCCATTCTGTGCCATCTCTATCTGTTTTTCTGTCAGATTGTACGAAGAAAACAGAGACGTATTGTTTATGAAATGCCACGGCACATAGATTGCGCAAAAAGATTGTAGCGTCCAGTTTAATAACATAATAGAACCTAATTGCGATTGCCCTTGTTGTAATATTGACAAATCTTGTTCTAGTACATCAATAGCAGAAGATACAACATTGCCCAGTGAATATATCCTGAAGGTTAGTGTCGTTAACCCATTATCGACCACTGCTAGAGCATTCTCTAGATTAATACGATCTATTTTTCGTAATCTTTCCAGGGCCTCCTGTTGGGATACTTTCCAAATCTCATTATAGACAGCATAATAGAAACGTTTGTGACGTGGCTTTCTAGGAACTAATTAAAAAAATCCTGTAGGCCCACATCCTCTGTAATTAAGGATACATGTTGTTTCACTTGTGTGAGTGTTCTGGTCCTTAGCCAATCGAGGCACAACTTCCCAAAACTGTATGATGTCACTACCCCTGGGTGTTGTCTCTGCACATAAGTGGATCTGGCCTGTTGTTACTAAACCCTTTGGTTTTACCCAAGAATCTTTCTTGACAGTTATTGGTGTCTTTGGGCCAACTCAACCATCCCTGCCAATCGGGGTCTGATCTATTGTATTGCATTATGTCATCTAGTGTAGCCTCTTCTTGTGATGTTATGTTACCCTCAGTGTGTGATGGTGCCGGAATCGGAGGTATATTCAAAACTTTGTTCCTGGCCAATCCAAGACAGGTTGTTTGTTGCACTGTTTCATTCAAAAACATTATTTGTCGAGGAATAAGGCATGCATTAAATAGAACCTCTGCTCCCTGGACCTGCCAGTCTCTAGTGCCCCAGACAGATTTTAAGTCTATGCTGTCTTTCCATGAGTCGAAACCTTGTTCAGACAACTGGGCAATAAAGGTAGCAGAATAAATCTGTTTGGTGTTTGTCAACATATTTTTCTGTGTCGGTGTAGGTGCAACCTTGTAATAAAATGAGGCTGGGTCTGACGTGTTAAACTCTGAAAAATATGGAAATTTCTGTGCAAATGTCTTTTAACTTCTTTTTGGCCTTGTCGGGTTATGTTCCCATTTCTATGTGAAACCATTTCAGGGATTAGCAAATTTTTGCAGAAAGTGATTACCCTAATGTTGATAGCAATACATTGTTTCAAAGTCTGATGTGTCTTCTAACATTTAAATATTAGAAAAGGCAGCAGATTTTTCTACATCAAACAACGTATTATTTACAGTTTCATAATCCCAATCTTTGGAAAATGTTGGAGGTAATGATATCACTCAATGATATTTTAAATAAATGTGGTATTTTTAAAAGTTTGATCGGATCAAATATATCATAATCAACATTGTCCCGTACTATACCATCAGATATAGGAACTGCAGTAATGTTCACTGATGATAGGTCTCTTCTTTCACGATGTGATGATAGATGCAGTTTTAGAATCACATTCACTTTTTGTGCCGCAGAGCTTTCTCGAAGATAAGTTCCATTAATAAGCATACTAAAACAGTTACTAGGCCTATCCAGAAAAGAAAGAAAAGTATTCCGGTAAATACCCAGAGTTCCACCCAAGGTGATACCAGGTAAGTCTTTTTAAGAAAGTTCAGAAAATCTTTAAATCGCTGTAGACTAGTTTTTTGGGCTGGCTTTGTTTCAGGTTCACTTGGATCTCATGAGAAAGTGTCAAAGTCAATGAAATAGTCAGATGCAGTTTGATCCATTTTTGGAAATTCCGTAGGTTTTGTGGAAACAGTAGCTTGCTCTTGTTGGGACATGTTGATGTAGATATACGTTTTTGGTCAACTAGAAATTTGTCTTTCAGTTGAGTTCTTATTTTGAACTTCAGTGTCAAGAGGAACAAGTTCCATTGCATTGTTGCTTGGTCCATCATTCCATGCAGGTGACCCTTTAAACGTGATAAGTCTTTCTGTTTGAACTTTTTGTATAGTTGTGAGAGGAGGGTGTCTGTTACTCCGGAGTCCACGCGGCCTACTACTCAGTATCGGCCACATAGTGCGGTTTGATTAGGTCAATTGAGGTGAATCTTTTCTCCTTTTTACCAGCAAGAGGTGGCAGAAGTACTGTTCTTGTTCCTTCAACTGCCAGGGCAGGTACAGGCTTTCTGTAGGATGGCCCAAATTCTTTTTCGTCCACTATTTTCTCTCTGACCATATCCCCAGCTTCAGGGATCCAGACAGGTCTTGCCTTGACACTCTTTGCTTCCCTAGTGGCGGTCCTTGAGCGTGGTGAGCAAAATAACGATGGATTAAACCCAGATCTGTGACTGGGGGTGAATGTTTGACAATGTTCAACATTCCGTCCATCATCTTTTTGTGTTGAATTTTCACCCTAAGTGGGAAGGGTATGCCCAGACGTGGGTCCCCCACTGGAGTCAAGATATCCTGGCTGATGAGGGCTGAAAGCCCGAAACCGGTCCTAAGATGCTTTATTCCTGTTCAAGGAAGACATGGCCTGGCAGTGTGGTCTGGACTGTTCCCATGAGGCACAGGGTCATGACTGATTTGCATATGGCTATGCCTGAACTGGGGTGGAGTGGTGAGCAAAATAACGATGGATTAAACCCAGATCTGTGACTAGGGGTGAATGTTTGACAATGCTCAACATTCCGTCCATCATCTTTTTGTGCTGCAGGTCCTTTTCACCAGGACATTACTTTGTAGTGCCCTGGATTCATTCAGGTCCTGTAAAACAGCCAAACATTTATGCATGTCAAAAGGTTTCTCATCTCCCACTGTGCCTTCACAATCAACATCAGGTACCCACAATTCCCTCTGGATGATATTGAGAGGAGTACCAAAATACTATATCCAGACCAATTGCGTATGTCCCTATAAAGTCTCGCAAATCTTTTATAACAGTTCGTGCATCAGCCAAGCTCTGGGGCCACACCCATAGGAACCTAGAGGAGGACTCCACTGCAACCATGATATACTTGTAAGCCCCATCAGATTGTAAGGGGCTGCAGTGGTCCAAATAAACACATGCAAGTGGTTTGTCTGATATTAATAATGGTGTCTGCACTGGACGTATTACTGTGGAGCCTTTCATCTGCTGACAGATGTTGCATTTCAAGACGTAGTCCTTAGTCTTCTTTCTTAGTTCTGGCCACCAGTAGCGTTGTTTAAATAGAGAAACTGCTGTAACTCCTGCATGTGTAGAACCTATACCATCATGTGCCACTAAAATTAAACCTAACCTATGATCTATATTTGGTATTACTCTATCCCTCACTCCAGGAATTTGAGCAAATGGAACAGTGTTTGCATCTAACTTGTACGAGTACTTGAGTGGAAATCTTTTTGGTACTGTTGAGTTATTGCGTGTGGCAATAATTGCAACCATTATCTCACCGTCTATTCTCATTTTTAAAAAGTGATTGCAGCTGTGGAAGCCATATGTACAGCTCCCTTTGTGGCTTCGTCAGCCAATGAATTCCCTTCAATGTGAACACCATCACGTTGATGATCCAGTGTGTGTATCACATGAGCCTTTGGTAGTTCGTTTTTCAACTCCAAAACCTGTTCCCATAGCCTTTTATGCTTAATTGTGCCACCTTTTGCATCTTTAAACCCATTCTGTCCCTAGTGATGTAAATATTAATTGTATGACTGTACACAGTAAAGGGAATCACACACGATTAGTGTGGGAAATTCTCAATCCGTATTTACCAGTGCCAGTATTAGTGCTTTTAATTCTGCCAGCTGCGCCTTGCAGTCTCCTGTGCAATTCGGATGAAACTTCCCATTCTGCATGCGTCCTTTAAAGATAGCACACGCAGCGCTGTATTGCTGTTTACTCCCTATGGCCGGTTGAGCAGAACCGTCAGTGTAAATTATATATTCATACAGATCTAGAGGTATTATTTTATTTGGTAGAGGATATTCTTGTTCAAATTGGAAAAATACTTGTGTTTTTAGGTTTGGGTCATACCTGTATTACACATTTATTTATTTATTTATATTTTTATATAGCGCCTGAATCAATCCCCGCAGGGATATCTCTGCGCTTGCGCTCCTGTCAGAAAGACTCAATCATGGTCATATGCTGTTAGCAAAGTGTCTCTTAGGACTGAGTGAATAGATACGTTTTAAGATTTTTCCTGAAGGATTCTAGATTGGTAATTTGCCTCAGCGTGGGGGGAAGTGAGTTCCATAGAACAGGGCCTTTGTAGGAGAGGGCACGACCACCTTGTCTAGTTCTTCTATACCTTGGGACCTGAAGTAATTGGCGACTGCTGGAGCGTAGGGTTCGTCCAGGGGTGTATGGTACAAACTTTTCCTTCAGGTATCTGGCTCCCGAGCCAAACAGACATTTGTGTATTGTACAACATGTCTTAAATTCTATGCGTTGCCTTATCGGCAACCAGTGGAGCTGACGTAGAAGAGGACGAGAAGGGGTTCTAGGTTGAGCATTGAGGACCAGCCTCGCCGCAGTGTTCTGGACCACTTGCAATTTTTTTAGTTGTTCCTCATTGGCTGCAATAAGCAAGCCATTGCAGTAGTCCATCCTACTGATTACTAACGTCTGGGCTAGTGTTTTCCTATAGTTATCGGGCAAGAATGGAAAAACACGCCGTAGCAGCCCGATAACGCGGAAACATGCTCCTGTAACTTGGTTGGTGTGTTCCTTAAGCAGGAGTGCTTGATCCAGACGTACTCCAAGATTTTTAACAACTTGTTTCGGGCTGGGGACAGGTCCGAACTCCAAGGGCCACCATTCTGGGGACCATAGGAGAGTAGCCCCACCGAACAACATGACTTCCGTCTTGGCTACATTGCATTGGAGGCAATTTCGTGCCATCCAATCTGACACTGCTCTCATCCCATCTGCAAAACATTTTTGAATTGCGGGCATGAGGATCTGAAAGGGGAATAGGAGTTGGGTGTCGTCGGCATACGAAAACGGGGTGAACCCATATTTTCTTACAATGTCTGCCAAGGGGGCCACGTACACGTTAAAAAGTGTGGGGCTTAGACATGAGCCCTGTGGCACTCCCTTGGTGAGCTCTCTTAGAATGGAATTATGGGAGCCCAACTTGACTCCTTGTAGACGACCAGAAAGAAAGCTTTCCAGCCAGGACAGAGCCGCGCCTCCTATGCCCACCTCCTTCAGACGACCGAGAAGTATTTCATGTGACACCGTGTCGAAGGCAGCGGATAAATCTAACAGCACCAGAATCGTTGATCCCCCTCCATCTAGTGACATCCTGATGTTATCGGTCACTGAGATGAGGGCCGACTCGGTGCTGTGATTGGGCCTGAATCCAGATTGAGAGTGGTCCAGGCCCTCCGCTGTCTCGATGTAATTTGACAGATGGGTGTTCACATGCCTCTCGGTCATTTTGCTAAGGTATGGCAGGAGGGAGATGGGTCGGAGGTTGGAAAAGTCCGTCCATGGAAGCGCGGCATTCTTCCGGATAGGGTTCACCATCGCTTTTTTCCATTCCCCGGGCACGTGTCCTTCCCTGAGGGAGTGGTTTATTATGTCTTGGATGTATGGTCCAAGAAGAGTACTCAGGGGGCCATCATTTTAGCTGGTAGGAAGTCTTCGGGGGATCCTGACCATTAACTGGTGGAAAGGTTGTCAAGGAGACATTTCTTTGTACAGTTGAAGAGATGGAAGCACAAATACTCCTTTGATGGCCAGGAGCCTTTAAGATTTTCTCATAAATCAAGTTGATTTTATTTTCAAAAAACAAAGAACACATCTGTTGCAGTACGAGAATTAGCCTATTGTATCCATCTTGGATGTAAGGCTTTAGCGTTGGGAATCCCTGCCTTTGTCGCAGGCTCTAAGGCTGGAACCTGGGTAACGGCTACTTTACGTATCCCTTGAGCCTTGGCTCTTTCTCTAACTACAGCAGTCTGTACTGATGTTAGAATGTTTTCAGTTGATGCAAAACACATCTCAGCATTTGTGTACAAATGTGATTTATATGCTATTGGTACAGTTTCACCTTCATTATATGTTAGATAGATGTACCCAGATTGACAGGCAACTACATGGATCACCAGGTTGCATACATGTACGCGTGTCTGTAAGTGTTTGGAAGCTATTATGTGAGCTTGTAAGGAACGAAGAGTATCTGTGTGTTCCTGTGTCCACTGTCTAACTGAAAAATCAGGTTTGATCAAATCGTAGAAAGGTTTTACTCTTTCTGCGTGATCCAAAATGTATGTTCTGCCAAAATTCAGGAATCCCAGGATTGTGGTAAATGTTTTAATGATTTTGGAGGTTGGAGCAGTGCGCACTTTTCTAAAAAGTGAGCTGCTAGGCTTTTTCCCTCACCTGAAAGCTCATATCCTAGAAAAAGGACATTAAGGTGGGCTATTTTTGATTTTTAAAGTTGAATTTATAACCCTGTGATGCAAATCTTAAAATCATGGTATTCACTCTGGTCTAGTGTGCCTCCAGGTCATCATCATTGTTAGATAAATATCATTCACATAGGACAACGCCTCTTCATTCAGATTCTGAAGTAACTCAGTTATCCTAGGCGAAAACAACTCTGGGCTGTTCTCATACCCCCGGGGGAGTCGACAAAATTGACGCTGGGACCCAAGTGCTGAGAATGCTGTCAAATATCTGCTCTCAGGCGCTATATTTTAGCCAAAAAAAATCAATTTGAAATATCTATTGTTGTTTTGTATTTTTTCCGCACAATGTTATTCATAAATGTGTCACTGTGTGCATTTTGAACTGCAAATGTATTATTGCAAGTGTTTAAATGTCTGTAATCTAAAGCCAAAATATATGAATTGTCGGGTTTTGATACAGGAAACAAAGGGTTATTCATTTGAGAGGTGCAAGTTTCAATCACCCCTTGGTATTCAAGTTGATCTAAGATCTCCCTGACTTGCTTTTTTGCTTCTTGCTTTATTGGATACTGCCTTTGTGCAGTTGGAGTATTTTTAATGGAATTATTTGGTGGGCTGAGTCCTCATCCCATTCAACATGGTTTTTGTATAATGCTGGGGCTTGGGCTACTGCCCACTCTTGAGCATATGTATATTTTAAATATTTGGGAACATGGTCGGAAAATGCTGGTAAAATTATCATTTCTCCCATAGGGCAATCCATGACGAGTGCAGGTGGACAATCTTGTTCAGCTAACAAAATGTCATAGCCAAACGTTAGGTTCTCCCAAAAGAGACCTCTAACTGTCCTGCATTTGTCCCCCTCTATTTGGAGTGGTATTTCATACAATTTATGT
The DNA here is from genome assembly GCF_964261635.1 of Lissotriton helveticus. NCBI lineage: Eukaryota > Metazoa > Chordata > Amphibia > Caudata > Salamandridae > Lissotriton > Lissotriton helveticus. Next base: position 1,309,103,212 of record NC_136061.1, read on the forward strand.
GGGACACTTACCCTAGTATCAGGTGTTTCCACCATGATATAATAATTCAACTCTGTTGTCACCAGGAATACCATCAGGTTCTAGGAGCTATTGTTACTTCTGCCGCACTGTCTAGCATCATCAGAGCCCATTCCCCATCCAGTAGTCGAGTCTTCAGGATTCTGGGCATGTCTGAACTTTAGACCTGCAACCTTTTTCTTTTTGAACTGTGGTTTTGGCTTGGCTTTATCTTCTTTTTCGAAGTATAGTCTTGAGTGTGCTGCTTGTCTCTGGACTTTGTACGCTCTTCTTGTCTGTCTGACCATCCTTCTATCCCAGAGTTTTTTGATGAACCCTGAAACGAACAAGAGGAAAGTGTATCAGTATCCTGGTACCTGTCAGGTATCCTAATTTTTTTCCCTACTCCTAAGGTTATACCTCCTTTTGGAGGGCTCCTGTGGAGGAGATCTACCTCTGGATTGAGATCTGTTCTCAATAACTTTTTATTTTTTGTTATTGTCCAACTTCCTTTTAGAAGAAGTAGGTGTCTGCTTGAAAGTCTCCTTTTTGGGACTACCCATCAGTTGTGGTTTTAATGCTTTCCCACCGAAATTGGCCCTGCCTACTTCTGCATACGCAGTTTCAATTATTTTAGGTAGTTTGTACTCCTGTTGTAAAGGAATTAATTCCCTTAGGCATTGGTGGATTGCCACTGATGCTGCCTCCCCTTTAATATTTGCTAATATTATTGCTGATACCTGGGCATAGCTAACTAGTAATGTCATCCCTAAGTTCAGAGCAGGTTCTGCTCCATATTCATTTTGTATTTGTCTTAATACATATGGTATTATGGCTAATGACGGATACCATGTGTTCTGGTATATATGGCAGCAAAAACTGTACCCCACGAGGTACAATCCTCTATTTGTGGTGTTATCCACATGGGCAAGCAGATTGTCAGCATTGTGTCTTTTTCATAAGCGCTAGTATTTGGGAATACTGCTTCTAGCTGTGTTCTTTTCTGGGCTACCCAGAATGACATTTGTTCACATTTTGCTGGCATCTTATCCATTACTGCGTGTAATGTTTGTGGTGTAATTTTTGCTGTGTTTTGAACGTAAGCTGTATTTGTTGTTAGCATCGCTGGTTGGACTGTAAGTGTCCTCATGGAAAATTGTGTCATGTTTCAGTAAAGTTTTATTAATTCTTTGTGAAGTATGAGTAAGTCTGGTCCTGGTATTGTTTAAATGTCAGGATGTGATTTGTAGGCTGCTAATATTGGCCATAGTACTCCTTCTCTTCTGAGCGGACCGAGTCTTACTCTACTTCTTGTATGGGGTAGGGTACCTTTAAACCAGTATAAATGTTCCAGGTACGCGAGTGGAACCTCAATTTCCTCATGCGGACAGTATTCCGCTGGTGCTTCACCTTCTGTGTAGAAATTAAATGTTTTTGTTCTTGGATTTGCTGCTGGGAATGTAACCCATGAATAAAATACCTCTCTTATGTATGATTTGTGTGTCTCAGTCACAAAAGCTACTATGCCACACCTAGATGTTAGGCCATGCACAAGCAGTTTCAGGGTGACTGCATTTCTAACATTTTCTGCAATGTGAATTGCTTCTGCATTTTCTTCTTCATCTGAGAGGTGCAAGTTTTGCATGACTATGCGTTGTCCGCGTCTTCAGTCATTGTTTAGAGAAAAAGAGCTTTTCAAGGAAACTAAGATGAGGTGTTTTGCATAATTTTTAGGAACACTGTATCCTTCAAGCTTGATTCACCAACAGCCAATAAATAGGATTTTTTGCCTACTCAGCTGTAGCGAAGTTTTGCAAACCCACTTCAGACATCTCTGGTGTTTTGTGAAAAGGGATTTCTGAGAATAGCACGACTCAACGACTCGGATTCTACTGTTAAATAAGTACCCAACCAAAGTTGGTGGTGCCATGTCGTGTAGTTCCTATAAAAAGTATACAGGATCTGCACGTTTAGACAACATACACTGTAGGACTGGTGTCAGACGAACACTGATCACCCCCACCGGGTATGCTGGACCTTTTGTACCAAATAGCTCACAGTGCCACTAGAATCTCCTCTTACCAAGGAAAGAATAGTCTTGGCAAACATCGAACTTGACAACCCTGATCCCTCAGGACTGCAAAAACAATATACTACATTTCCCTCAGTCACTCGTGCTTACTTAGTCTGTCTCAGAGAGATACATCGAATAAACAGGATGGGCGTTTTCAATAAGTATTTATTGAACAGTTGCTATTCTGGTGTAGAATAGATGTGCTGCAACAACCACTAGACAGTGTAAGATATAAATGATTAACAGTACTATAAAGGTAAATGGATGGTATAATGCTACCATCTTACTATAATCATGAATACATTCAAGTAAATAAAACACATGATATAAGATGCGTCCTCCTACGATGCCTCCCTAACTAGATGTACCTATGTGTACCTAGCATGGGTGTAGGTGTTAAGTGGGGGCGTGGCTAGTGAGCCAACATGGCAGACGCGAGTTCCTTATGCTTCGTCTGACATCCCTTCGTTATCCTACAAAATTATCCTTCCACCTTGCCAACCACACTGGGAAGTGCGGAACCAGAAGGGTGACGTGCTGCGGACTCCGAAACATACTGATTTATGCTTTAAAAATAAGAGTAAACGGAGCCATCACCAAGGTGAGGCCTGCGGCCTACATACCATGCAGCCGTGCAGCAGCAGAGCGCGGTAGCGGTGGACGGAGGGAGAATCTTGATGGCCCCATTTGCGTGAAGCCGGATGTCCGCGAGTCACAGCCAGGGGGGGGAGCTCAGAATGACTTGAAGTCTGGTGTGTGCCAGAGAAGACCGCGGCTTTAGCGGTGGAGTGTGGCAGAACACGCTTAACCTGCCACCTCACAACCACGCAGCAAGACGTGGTGAGACAAGGGCACGTTTCGCTGGGAATGTGTGCATGTAGCCCGCCTCACACTCAGGTGCCCCGTCATACGTAATAATTCTACAGCGGGGAAGGGGACAACACAAGTGACAAGGGCTTGAAGATATCAGCACTGGCAAAGGCCCAAGATGCCCTGTTGTTGCAGAGGATGATGCACAAAAGAAGAGATCACCTGTTAATGGGATAAACTGCAGCCTAGCACTCACGTCAGAATCAGCATAGACCACACAGCAAGGGGCCTACGAGCAGGGGACTATTGGACGCCTGTGATTGTGGATCTGCAGCAATACTGAGAACATTTCTGTGACACTGCGAAAAGGACCGCACTCCTGTGGGTGTGGCGTAGCATAACGCTGTGCAGAACCCAGCGCATTGGTTAACATCTGTGGATCTAGTGCTCCTGAACTGTGAATGTGCCGAACTGGCGCTGGATCATATTTTGTTGCTAGGCACATGCCACAAACACTAGCGCTCTGAGCCGTGTTGTGTAACTCAGGGAAACAAAGTGCAACAGGCATCTGTTGGGCGTGAATGCCTACTGCACAGCAACTAGTGATGGGTCATATACGTGCCAATATGCAGCAGGGTGCACTGCATGCCGGCAGCTCGGAACCACTGCACACAGGGGGAGAGGCACCCGAGGATCCACTGAACATAGCGCTGGCAGCCAAAATAAACTCAGTACTCGCGGCAGTGGAAAAGATTGGTAACACACTGGAACAAACCAGAACCTCCCTGGAGTAAAGGACCAACATGGTCACTTCCGACTTTACCTTACTGCACGCGGACCCCCGTAAATTGGCTGAGAAAGTCAACCTGCACAACCAGTCTCTTATGGAACTTCAGCCTGTCACCCAAAGTCACACCGCTGCCCTGCAAGACAGTATAGATCATATGCACACACTAGAGGATAAGGTTGAAGATGCGGAAGGGCTTTCTTGCTGCAACAATATCCGTGTAGTGGGCCTCCCGGAGGGAGAGGAGGGATGAAACCCGGAACTCTACGTTGAACGTTGGCTACAGGACATACTACCCCAGGGAATACTGTCACCGCAGTTTGCAGTTGAGAGGGCACATCGAGTACCGGCTAAAAGACCTCCACCAGGCGCCCGACCTCGCCCATTTCTCTTCAGACTCCTATACTATAGAGACAGGGATGCAGTACTGCATGAAACTCGGAAACTAGCAGACTTCAAGGTTGGTGGAAGCCAGGTTATGATGTTCCTAGACTAGTGCAGAGACGCAGAAGCACCCACACAGCAGTTAAGCACCAGCTTCGAGAACTGGAACTGCCCTATTCCCTACTAATTCCCGCCAGGCTGAGAGTAGTGACGAAAGGAGGGGTTCGCTTCTTTGACTCCACTACAGAGACATGGGATTGGTTGGAGGAGTCAGGACTGTGGACAGGAACGCCCCCCCTCAGACCTAGATACAGTCAAGGCGACTGGCAAAAGAGTCTGAAGACGGGGGGACGTGAAAAGCAGGGAAGCGCAAAATCAGTGACAACAGCGCCTAGCCCAGAGAGGATCAGAATGGAGCGGCAAGGCGTTCTAGAAACTTTTGCGACACTCGGAACTGCAGAGTATCGGGAACGCCAGGAAGTGTGTTCCACTGGCTCAACAGCGACTAGTGGCTTTTCGTCCCCGGGGCCTGAGTACTCTGAGGAAGTGAGGTTCCTGGTGGTGACTCCGCAGATTGCTGATGACATCAAATGAAGGGACATTGTCGTTCTGACCTATACCAGAGACTGTTAATGAAGTTTGCTTATATATATCAATGCATGCTGTTGGCAAGGGTAACACCAATGACTCAGTAAATGCACAAGGCATGTCACACGGCAGCCACACAACCACGTGGGATAAGAGCTCGAAATAATACATACATCGCTGTGCAGAATGGGCAAATGAATAGCGAGACCCTGACGTACTGCACTATGACGTGTCTCCCCTAAAACCTAAGGTGATTATCACCACCATGAGAAACATGCGGTGTGCTATGCTTAGCCATATCACATGTTAGTCAATTAGTGAAATCGGAAGGGAATGCCCCTTCAACAAGTTAAGGGTCAGCGACACACTACTAAACCGGAGGGGCTGTTGCAATGTCTACTGGGGCGCATGTGGCATGCTGCTGAATTACTACCTAGGGGCATGCAAAACGGCTGCGGGCACATCACATACATGCTGCCGCAACTCATTACACATATACTCTGAATTCAGTCACACCCACACGCCAACCTGGTTGGTTACTGGATGGCAAACCTATTGAATATGAAGGGAATGGAAATGTTGCAGTCGAGTGCACTTTACGCACACAACCCCACCAGGCACTGTACCGGGATAGTTTATTACCTGTCATTGTTAGAGACACAGTTTGGACGGACATCTTCGCAGAGTTCGCCCCAGTTGTTATGATGTTAAAAGTTGAATCGATGTTTTGGTTATGACGACCAGCCCGCAGCTACTTACACACAGCTTATGCTTACTAACACAGTGTCTACTCCTGACCCCCTTTATTAACGTACAAACATGCAATATACGCAGCATGCATACATCCATGCGACCATACTCAATATTCGCCCACCTCCAGAGGCATTCGGTAGGCAATGCCCTGTAGCAAGAAACGCACATGTCACAAGTAGAGCTGGAAAAACTGCACAGGCATTGGAGAGGGCAGATATTTGGTACTGTGTACTCAAGAGGCACGCTAATTTGATTGAGGGTAGGAACCTTATTTGTCTGCGAGGACGCTTTAATCGACGATGAGGGCAGATACACCTTTAGACAGTATTGCTGGGCTCTATATACGCCCCAAATGAGGACCAACCCTCCTTTTTGGTGCGTCTGTCCCAAACATTGACCCCCTATGCTGGACTCCCCTGGATGGTGGGAGGGAACTTTAATTTGGTGCTCAATGTCGACCTGGATAGGTTGTTACACCCTCTTAATAAAACCTCCACAGTGTCTAACGCCCAGGCACTCACAGACTGGCTCATAAACTGGGTGCTACTGGACGTATGGCATACTCTTAACCCTACTGAACGTATTTACTTCTATTATTCAGTAGTGCATGACCTGCATGTACGTCTCGACAGACTGGTGGGCTCCCAATCACTACTCCCATTAACTATGAAGATAGAATACCTTGGTCGGACGCATTCCGATCATAATCTCCTGTGGATGCAGCTTAGCTGGGAGGCAGACCATCCTCCCATACCCACATGGCGTCTCCAAACAACTGCGTTAGAAGATCCAGAGTTCCGCTTGTCACTAGGGACGGCCATCCTTACATATTTTGAACTAAATGAGGGTACAGAGAGCAGTGTACTCATAGAATGGGAAGCCTTTAAAATAGCGACTAGGGGGCTCTGCTTGGGGACTACATGGAGCATACGGAGGCAACTGACAACCTCACTTACGAAACTAGAAGCCCAACTGCTGGGGTGCGAGCGGAGGGGGAAGGGCAGGGCAAGGATTCGAGGCCCCTGGAGCAGCTAAGCGCAGAACATGTAGACCTGCTGGAGCGATTAAGATGCCATAATTACACAGCGCATACAGATCACACACATGCATCAGCCGATAGAGCAGACCAACTGCTTGCCTGGCTGATACGACAGGAAATCAACCACGCTCCGAAAGGGGCCATACGCACACCGGCAGAGACCTTGGTATATATACAGCGCGAGATACACAAGGCGATGACTGAACACTACACCCAGTTATACCAATCTAGAGAGCGCTGTCCGGATCATAAACTGGAAGGGTTCCTGGGCTCCGTACAGCTACCCACAATCTCAGGGGAACATCAAGAGGTACTCAATGGTCCACTCACATTAGAGAGATTGGAGATGCACTCAGATCCATGGAATCTGGGAAAACGCAGCGGCCAGATGGCCTACCAGCCGAGTATTACAAGGCATATGACGAGTCCCTTGTGCAAAGCCTTCACACACTATATACTACTGCTCTAGAAGAGTGAGAGCTGCCTCCTTCAATGAGCGAGGCATATCTGGTGTCCCTATTAAAACCGGATAGGGATCCCGGGGCCCTGGGTTCTTATAGACCCTTGGCCTTACTTAATACCGACTATTAAAATACTTGCCACGGTGTTGGTGGACAGACTGGCGAGGTAGTCCCCAAACTGATCTATTCCTGATTATAACAGCTTTGTGCCCGCACGGAGCATCCCCCTGAACCTGAGATTTGTTTTTAGGGTGGAGACAGATGCTATACAGGAATGGCCCAGAGCAGGGTGCCTAATATTAGACCTGGAAAATGCATTTGGTTGTTTAGAGTGGGGCTACCTGTCTGCAGCATTATTACAATTTGATCTGGGCCTAAAGTTCCTCCAAATGGTTAACTTACTGTACACAAACCCTAGAGTACGTGTGCTATGGAACCGTACATATCAGATGCTATACCGGTGCGCAGGGGCATCAAGCAGGGGTGCCCTATGTCCCCCTCCTATTCGCTCTCGCAATAGAGCCCCTGGTGGAGCCGATGCATACTATACTGGTGGATGGTATACGTCTGGGTGATGCAATACACCAAGTATCACTCTACGCGGGCGATCTCCTAGTCTATGTTAAAGATATAGAGAGGATACCTGATCAATTGGTGCACCTCTTACAGAAATTTGTCGCAATCTCTAGGCTGCGAGTGAATGTTGACAAGTCCTGCATATATGGGTTCCGCGAGGAGGGTCGAGACCCAGGCTACACTCTTAACGGTAAAAGGGTGCAGTGGAGAGAAGGCACCTTCAGCTACCTGGGGATCTGGATCTACCCCCAGCCAAGAGACCTGTTTGACGAGAACCTGGGGAGAGCCTTAACAGCAATCTGGTTGCAAATGCAGTTCTGAAGCACTCTTCCACTAGCGGTAACCTGCAGAGTGGCCCTAACCAAGATTGTAATCCTTCCCCGACTCCTATACTACTTTGCCAATCTGCCTTTTAAATATCCCAGCATCCATTGTTCCCACTCTAACTAAACTAGTTAGGGACTTCCTGTGGGGGAATGCAAGACACAGAATGGCATTGGCGAAACTATACTTACCTACAGACCAGGGAGGCCTTGCTGCACCTTGCTTTGAAAACTACTATTTGGCTGCCCTACTACAGTGGATAGCCGGCTGGCTCGCAGACAGGAATCATGCGGACACGGCAATCACTCACCCACCCCACTTGCTGGAACAAATAATCAGGCTTTTTCACCCTGCTACTAAGTCTAAAACGCCAACGCCATTGCTACTAGTGGTGGCATACAAATGCTACTGCAGATGTCTGTATATCACTAGAGGCGTTACTCCCTATGTACCAGCAATACCACTGGAGGGGTCTCCTAGTGGCCCACAGTGCTTGCTTCCCACTCACTTGCGGAATGGCTGGAGGCAGGTCTCCAGACATCAGGGGACCTATACTGAGATGGAGCAGTCGTATCGTATATGTCTCTAGTAGATGACGAGGGGTTTCCACTGGGACAATTCCTTACACATCTCTCACTGATAGCCACTCTAACAGCCAGATGGGGGGACATGACTACCGAACCGAGCCCCCACCTCACCATACAGTATCTACTTGTCAGGGGACGCGGAAAACACCTTTGTACTTCGCAACATCCTTCCGGACCCACGCGGCACTCTGCCTAGGCCCGCTCCGCCGTAAATGGGAGCTACACCTGGGGCGACAGCTAGCAGATAAAGAATGGACACGGATACTAAAAAACCTGGTACGCATACCTAGAAATATGAGGTTCAGGCAAATACAGTTATTCATTATCCACAGGGCCTAGCTTACTCCCGCCATGATCAATTGCTACTTTAACCGCATTGATGCGACGTGTCCAAGATGTGCTGAACCAGGGGCTGAACTGATACACATGCTATGGAGCTGCCCTTGAATAAGTGCATACTGGCGCACAGTAGGTAGGCTGCTACACACATGCACAGGCCACAAATTACCCTTTGAATGGACAGTATATCTACTACACCACTTTAAGAGGACCCTGCCACTAAGGTAGTATCCAGGTTCCTAGATTTGGGGATAGTGGTTGCTAAGCGGCTTATAACTATGCGGTGGAAAGCAGAGGACCCACCGCATGCGCGAGCATGACGACATTCACTGCTAGCATGGGCCAAAGCAGGAAGCATCGCCATCAAACGCGAAGAAACATTGGGGCTGTGTAAAGACCCCTTAGCAGTTTGTTGGGATACCTTCCTGCACGAGCTGCAGCAAGCAGAGGAGGGGAGATCTGAGGAACAGCCCGATCGCGAGGAGGGCGAACCGGCAGCGCGAGCCACACACACCAGTAGGGGGTGCGTCGTGATACTTCATGAACACATACGAGCCAATTAATGCCTGCGCAGATGTGGCCACTACAAATGGGAGATGACAAGTGCTGGATTAATTAGAAATTATGATTTAGGCATGTGCGGGTAAAGGGGAAAAGATCATATGGGCAGGTCACTGTTATTGTTTTCATTATTTGTTATCTCATCTGTTCATAAGCACAAGGTGAATGAACTGGAAGGATTTAAACAAAAAAAATGGGTGTAGGTGTTAAGCCAAGAATCCCTCTAGGATTTAGTCAACCCCATTACCTGAAGTGAGAATCTATGGGACACCGTCCTGGTCTCGAGTTGGACACCCCGTGAGGGATGTTAGACCTCTGCGAGCTGGAGTATCTGCATGCAGGAATCTCAGGGTCTCTGGTCAGTGTGTCAGCCGGAAAGTCTCGGTCTCCTCTGTCTATCTTAGCAAGATGTGATGTATATATACCCAAAGGTCTCCCCAACGGTCCTGCCTTGCTGTATTACTGTGTCGGCCTAAGGATGACGTTGGGCATGAATTTTATACATTGATATTATAGAGGAGATGGAAGTCCCGCTGTGCTTCCAAGATACCTGCATAATGTATGAGATTTCGAACTAGGGAAAACCCGCGTTCTAAATGCAGTGTTGTATCTAGGTAAAAGGTCAGTCCCTGTAAACCGTGACAAGTGTAATGTAGCGAAGAATATAGGTGAAGGGTAATGAGGTTACCGGGCCTATATTATGGTACCTATATGGAATATAACATGAGGACCCCTAAGCTCAAAACGAGGCAAGCTTTTGTGTGACTACTGCCACCCACGGTCTAACCTCATGCTCAAAGAAATAAAGAAAGAATGAACCTTTCATATAAAACTGTTCAAAAAGATACAGATGTAGTGGTTTACTTGCACAAGGTGAAACCAAAAAACCTACAATCAATCCTGGTTTCCCCACTTGACCAATTTGTGTGATCCTAGGCAAATATTTCCTTTTCTTCATTAAAACATATGACATTACTTTGGAAAAACACGGGTTCAGGAAGTGTGCTTTATTTAACCCTTTTATGTTTGATATACTAGGCTATAATAAATGGGATTCTACAATCCCTATCAGTCTCTAGTCTTTATAATAGGTGACTTTTGATTCACCTATTATAAAAAAATTACTTCAGAACTCAACAGTAATAAAATTACTTTTTGCAACAAATATCTAAGAGCTTTCTACATTTGTTTAATTTTGCACTAGAGATTATATTTGTATTATTCATATTTAAAAACATGCTCTCTCCTGCTTAGGAAAGAGCTATGCCCCAAGGATTTAAGTGGTTTGCGGGAAAGGTGATGGTGTGTGTGGAATATAGTAACCTTTGCCGTACATGATGAGATTATTGAAAGTCACCTCATAGTTCTATTTATTTCTGTTATTTGTAAAGCACATGGCTACCTAAAAAAGGTTTCCCAACGCTGGCATTCTCACTAAACCCGTCGAAATTACTGAAGTCAAGGGAGACTATTAATGAAAAGATGGGAATAACCACGTTTTGAGCAGCCGCTTACAAAAGAGTGTAAGTGATTTCCAGGTTCTCAATGATTGTGGCAAAGTGTGCCACAGTTTTGGTCCAAAATAGGCAAATGCCCGACCACCTTGGCAGATTCTCTTGACTCTGGAAACTCATTTAGGAGTGTACCAGGACACTAAAGGTCTCAAGTACATAGGCCGTGTTTTGAAAAGGCATTCATGCATATAGCATAATGCTTTTAATTGAACCCAACATTCAATTGTCAACCAGTGAAGGATGTATAACATATTGGCTGATTAAGTGAATCTGCGTGTATGAAGAAGCTGTGCAGCCACATTCTGTACGTTCTGAACCAGCTTGAGCAAATAAGTGGCAGCACCCATTTATAAAATATTACCACAGTCCAGTGCGGGTATTACAAGGGCCTGGACTACCATTCTTTTAACAGGGGCCCGGAAGGCACATAAAAATGTTACTTAACCACTTAAGGATAACAGAACAGGAGGCTGATACCTTGTTGGTGGCTCAAGGCTTTTCAACGAGTCATACTCCCAGATGTTTTACCACATGGACTGTTGATGGAGTAGTACTCATAGCATTTGGCCACAGATCAGGGCCCTAAAGGTGGGGTTGGTTGCCAACCAGCAGAACCTCCGTCTTATCACTGTTCAATTTTAATGAGTTCCCATTCATCCTAGATGAAACTTGGGCAAGACAGGTGTTAAGAGATTCTGCCTTGTGGTTATCCTGGGTTGACAAGGATACCACAATTTGGGTGTCATTGCCTACAACAACTGTGTAAGCCCATAAGAATCTACAATCTCACCTAATGGTCCATAACCTTAAAAGAAATTCATCCTTTGTCCTTGTTCCTCTATATGGTCATGGAACTCTTTGAAGACTTGTAGTATCCTTCTAATGTATGAGAGGGGGGTACTTAATCCCATATATAATGTTTCTCCATGTACAATAGGAATCTAGGCCACATACGACATTTTACAGTGAACCCGGGACCCACATCTGGGCATACCCAGCGCATTCAGGGTGAGAAAGCAAAAGGCACACAAATGATGGATGGAATGCAGAGCAAATCAAACATTCACCCCAGTCAAGAGATCTGGGTTAAATCCATTGTTCTTTTGCTTACCTTGCCACCCCGGTTTATACCCAGCCATATGCAATCAGTCTTGACCCTGCTCATCATGGGAACAGTCCAGCCCAAACTGTCAAGCCAGATCCTCCCTGGACCAAAACCAAGCATTCTGGGACCGGTTGCTGGGTATCACCCCTCATCAGCCATGCTAGCTTGAATCCAGTGGAACAGTGAGCCCAGGACCTAAGTCGAGCATACCCGGCGCACTTAGGGAGAGAAAGCAAAAACACACAAATGATGGACGGAATGAAGAGCAAATCAAAGGATAGGATAGGATAGTCATTTTTAAAGCGCTCAAATGCCGCCGCGTCTTGGCGCTAGGTATGTACGGAGGGATACTGTGCCGTAGAGCCGATAGGTTAATTTGAAGGAAACAGACAGGACTTCAGCGTTTTCCTAAAAATCTGCCTGCTAGGTTGAAGTCTCATGGTAGAAGGCAATTGGGTCCATAACTTGGCTGCACAGTGTGATATACTCCGACCCCCCCATCTCGCTCTATGAATTTTAGAGGTATGGATAAGACCCGTATTTGTAGATCTCAGAGTTCTGCTGGGGGTGTACCATGAGAACAGTTTCTGAATCTCCACCGCACAACCTCCATAGAGTGCCTTCTGCACAAGACAGGGGGCCTTAGATTCAAATTGTTGCTGGGCAGGGAGCCAGTGAAGTGCCCTTATGCCCGCCGAGGTGGAATGGCCTTTGGGAATATTTAGTAACAATCGCGCCGCAGTGTTTTGCAGTGATTGTAATTTCATCCACTGTGACTTGTCGATGCCCATGAAAAGAGCGTTGCAGTACTCTAATTTGAAAGAAAAAGTTTTACAAAGCTTCTGCAGAATGAAAGGGAAGATCTTCCGTAAGCTCATCTGTAAGAAGAAGCAAGAGGAAGTCAGACGATTGACCTGGGCCAAGAAGTTAAGCTGATCATCAAAGATCACTCCTAGGTTCCTAACCTTAGCGGTAAGGCAGGGGCATTCACCTGCCTTTGTCGGCCACCAAGTATGGTTCCACAGTGATTGGCCCTTGTCGAACTCCAGCACCTCTGTCTTGTCGGTGGTTATCTTAAGAAAGTTTCGAGTCATCCAGCTCATAATCTCAGTCAGACAGGCATGAAAACGACTGGTAACGGTCTCTGGTTGTTTGGACACAGATATTACGAGCTGAGAATCATCAGCGTACGACACCAGGGTGAAGCCGTGCTTTCTAATAAGTCTGGCCAACGTAGTGACATACATGTTAAAAAGCGTCAGAGACAGGGCTGAACCCTGTGGTACTCCGCACAGGAGATGAAAGGTGTCAGATTGTAGACTGTCCCAGTGTATGTTTTGCTCTTGTGCCGCTAGAAAGGAGGATAGAAGGGCCAGAGCTGTACCCTCAATTCCCACGTCCTTCGTCCGCCGCACTAACACTGTGTGATTCACGGTGTCAAATGCTGCTGATAGGTCTAAGAGGATGAAAACAGCTCTGCTCCCCCATCCATCACTTTGCGTATCTCCTCCGTTGCCATAATCAGGGCCGTCTCCGTAGAATGGCATGGCATGGCATGACCGAAAACTGTGTTGGGTCAAATCAAGCAGCTTGTTGGAGTCAAGGTATTGGGTTAACGCCTTGTTGACAGATTTTTCAAGAATTTTGGCTGCTACCGGCAACGCTGAAATAGGACGATAGTTTTTGGTCTCAGTGGGGTCAATGGCCAGCTTTTTAAGGATTGGCCTAATGCATACTTTTTTCCACGTACAAGGATAAGTTCCAGGCTCTATGACTTGATTTAGAAGTGGGTTAGATGTGCACTAATCTTCCCAGAGACTAAGTGCATAGTGGCAGGAGGACAGGGGTCACTTGGAGAGCCTGATTTTGTAGATAGGAGAAGGTTGTTCACCTCCTCCTGAGAGAGCCATCGGAAACTGGTTAGCTGGCAGTGAACTACCTTCTCCTCCAATGTTGGCCCCCTACAACCATCCTAGACACAAGACGTTTTAAGGAGATCGTTGTAGATCGTTTGCACCTTGTTTTGAAAGAACATAGCCAATTTGTTCCAGAAGGCTTGGTCCGGTCTAAACTGATTATCCTGTTGCGTTTGGCTAACAGTTGGATAGATTTAAAAAGTTCCTTGGAGGAGTTGCTAGCCTCCTCTATTTTGGCAGTAAAGTAGACACGTTTGGCTTCAATGATTGCCTCCTTATATTGTTCTAACACTAAATTGCAGCCCACTTGTGCTCCTTACTGTAATCAGATCTCCAGATTTTTTCGCTTCTCCTGCATTTGACATTTATGCGTTTACGGTCTGGCCCATACCATGGCGAAGTTGCGGGACCTCTTTTTATCGTAATAGTTTTTTTCAAGCGCTACATGGTTGACTGCTGAACAGATCCAGTTGTCAAACTGGTTAGCTTATTCATCATTATCCATAACCAATGTGGGGGACACATATTGAGGGTATGTTCTAATTCACTCCCTTGTATCTTGTTCCACAATCAAGTTTGTACCCTGGATGGTCTGTTTGGGATCAAGTGAGTGGGCTCTACTGTCTTAATACCAAAATAGACCACCCTATGGTCTGTCCAGGGTACAGACGAGGTTTTGGTCAGAGTAATGTCTGTATTATTGGTAAATATGCCATCCAACGTGTGACCAGCTGGATGAGTAGGTTCTGACACTATTTGGGTAAGACCATATGCTGCTAAATTATCAAGGGGTCTGCTAGTATCTGAATTATTGCTTAACTCTCAATGATAATTAAAAATGTCCAAAATAGTGAGTGAGGGGAAATCTAAACATGACTCTGATAGGGTCTGGAGGGCTTGGGAGAAACCCTCTCTGGGGCCAGGTGGCCGATAGACGAGTAGGCCTTGGAACATGGAAATATTATTGAACTTGAAGAAAAAGCACATCACCTCCGCCGGAAGCAGTGAGATTGCTTCAATCCATACCTTTAGGTGCTCTCAATGAATTATGGCTATTCCCCCTCCTTTATTCCCAATCCTGTCCTGTCTAGTCGCTACATAGCCTGGGTAAGGGCAATATTCCAGTCCGGGTCGGAGGACTCGTCCATCCAGGTCTCACTCAGGAAAACAATATCAGGATTGGAAAGCTGTAACAGGCATTCTAGCTGATACTTGTGTTGGACTAATGAACGAGTGTGTAATAATATACAGTGAAGAGAGTGGTCGTGCAGGATCCTATCACTTCTACCCGAGCGGCCATATTTAACACTGGATGTCTGCAAGCCATTCACACAAGTCCCGGGGGCTCCAGACTCTCTCTTCTTTGCCCTCATACCCGCCTTTCCTATATCCACGGCACCATTTACAGTACCCAGTGCCGTATTGAGCCGATAATAACATCTGGTACAATTAAATTCGCCATGCATGTCCCATGCCTATCGAATATCCGGGGCACAGCACTCACCTCTCCTGAGCTCAAATAGTTGTTTTCTTGAGAAGCTAAGGGGCCCAAAACGACTAGGGGTCTAGGCACTCGGCGTGCTCCGGGCACGCCGGCGGCGCGGTCGTGCCAGTGTGATTTTTATTGCCAGAATGTAAATACAGCTAGAACACTGACCCTGAGCACAGGGGGTTCGCTCTAACAGGCGGGCACCGCGGGACAGTGAAATTAATTAAAATTCTCAGAACTGATTTGTTTTTAAAATGAGATACTGATATTGAAAAAAGACAAAGCATGCAAAATGTAATGTGCAAAAAACGCAATCAGCAGCAATCACCAAGATTACGAGTTCAAAGCACCCACATAACACACGCTGCATGGTTGCGCCAGCGTGGTTTTTATAGCCAGAGTGTAAATAGAGCTAGAACGCTGACCCTGAGCAAGGTGAGCTCGCTCTAACAGGCGGACACCGTGGGTCAGTGAAATTAATTAAAACGCTCTGAACGGATTTGTTTTTAAAATGAGATACTGATATTTAAACATTCACCCTCAGCCACTCACTCACCCATACAACTACTCACACAATCACTCACACACCAATACAATTCACACATCCATACAAGAACTCACAAATCCACTTACTCACCCATACAGCCAGTCACATAGACACTCGCTCTACATTACAGGCACTCACATACCAACTCATTTAACCAAACAACCACTCAAACAGCCACTCAATCAACCATACAGCCAGTTACACACATAGTCACTCACTCATTCAGCCATTGAGACATCCACTCACCCATACCGTCACTCCCTCACTCACCCATACAGCTACTGACATACCCAGTCACTCAGCAATAAAGCCACTCACACAGCCGCTAAGTCACCTGCACAGCTACTCACACACCCATGTATACATCCATACAGCCACTGTGCACTCACTTACGGATGTATGACATTACAACGCATGCTTTTACCACGCATTCCTTTACAACGCGTTTTTTACAACGCAAACCTTTACAACGCATAGCGCTTTGGGGTGCTGGATAGTGAATAGTTTAATTTACTATTCCAACTCCAGTCCCCGTGGACACTAGGGAAGGTGTTGGATAGTAAATTAAACTTATTCCCTATCCTAGAGCGCCCCCCCCCCAGCGCAATGCGTTGTAATGGTTTGCGTTGTAAAAGTTGCGACGTAAAGGCACTGTGTGGTAAAAGTTGCGTTGTAAAGGATGTTTCCCCTCACTCACACATCCATACAGGCATTCAGACACCTGATCACACAGGGATATACACAGCCACTCACATAATCTATGTTAAAAAATTGGAATCACTCAGTAGTAAGTATACTAATTTAACTTTTGTGGCACTTTATTATTATATTTATTTAACATTCATAAACTTTTAGAAAACACTCACAATCACTGGATGATGTCATCAGTGATGTCATTTGAGATGTCATCAGTGATGTCATCAGGGATGTCACTGACCATGTCAGGAGTTAGGTAATATGTGAGGTCATAAGCAGCGCATTGCTGGCCCTAGTTATAGTCAGCTCAGGTAACTCTAACTGCTGAATTTCTATGGTTTTGTACGAATGAAATCTGACCCTAACTATAACGTCCCTGTAACCTTTGGTTATATATTGGTTAATATATTTTTTAAGATTGGGATCATGATATTTTAGGATTAAGATAATTATTTCCCTGTATGAGGCCACCGGAACACTTGATATCTTCCCCAGAGCATAGGGGGAGGCAGTCCTCATTAGGGCATTACTTTTTCTTCGCAACTCATAACGAGTTAAAAACACGCATTTGCAATGCACTAGGCTTTGCTTTTGGGACCTTATAAGTTTTTAGCTATGCAGCTCATTATCCTGGGGGCTACAACATCTAGTGTTCTTTAACAACGACGTTTTTTTTGCAGTTTTACATAAAGTAAATTAAACTCTGAGGTTTTTGAGCGCTTAACATGAGCCCCAGGTATTATACACAAGGACATATAGGCAGATTATCGAACTGCATTGAGAAGTATTTATTTAAAGTGTTATTTTTGTATAGCTGGCTAATAAAGCTCATTGCACTGATCCGAGGGTGGGCTGCGAGGAAACAGCACTTCCTTTTAGTAAAACATGAATCCAGACAAAAAGCAAAAACTCCTACCACTTAGTGTTTAGCCATGCACCACATTATACTGAGTGCTCTGCTGCCAGGGATTGAAGAGCTATACAATTACTACATTTTATTTAGACAGAAATGTCCAACAGGCTAGCCTCCTTGAAATTTTTGTTTTAAAAAGCAGATATTATTATTATTGTGAGATTTATATAGGGCTAGCTGGATCCGAAGGTTAGACTGAAGACTGTTTCTTGACATTTCGTCCTCCCCTGCATCGACTTAGAGCCCGGGCTGCAGTTATCTAACGTGTGGCTGGTGGGGGCTAGATTCATTGATTCATTGAGTTAAAAAAAGATTTCATCGGGAACACCGATTTGTCACTATTACCCACACAAAAAGATGACACGAAGAGAAGATGCTGAAAACGAGGCATGAAACGCACCTCCTAAAGGTGGGGACCTCTTGCGTGGATTTCCATGTGGCGTTCTTCACCACCCATATCTCTGCCAAATCACCACTTTAGAAACAGAAGAAGGATGACAAGGAGAAAGCTGCAGGCATTTACAATTGAATCTCAACGTAAAGGCAGTGTACATCTTGGAAACAAGTACATCTTTGTCTATATGTGGAATACAAATTCAACACTGTAAGGAAATACTTTTATAAAGGGAAAATGTGTTTTTGAAGTGTGACAAGTAAAGCAAGACATAATGTGAAGTGATATAAGATGAGGTGATCTGTGGAAGATGATGCAGACCCGGCAAAGCATAAGCTTTAACAAAATATGCTATAAATTAACACCAAGGGCCTAATTACAATGTCAGTTAGAAAGCCACGGCGCTTCGAGTTTAAACTGGGCAGTGAATCTGTCGGAAAGGCCTCCTAATCCCTTAAGGACAGTGTTTCCACCATCCGCATTATGATATCACTTTCTGACAGCAGCTACATGTCGGCCTTTAGACATAGAACTGCTGTCGAAAAGTCTTCCTCCCTGGCCCTCTGCATGTGGCCCTGGGGGCCACCTAGGTGTCCCCTTTACATCCCTGCATTAGTGCATGGAAGTTTAAAAACTTCCATTTCACAATGGGAGCTTTCGGCTGCCGGCGGTTTTGTCCCGTCGCACAAGCTCTGCGCAATCATTGTAAAACGGAAGTTTGCGACCACAACCATGTGCGGTCACATCCTAATTGCGGTGTCGGAACCGCCGTCCTGAAGTCGGTCGGTTCTCAATCAGCAGCGATGTCGGTTGGAGGCAACACTGACTTACATCGTAATCAGGCCCCAAGTGCCTTATAAAACTAATTAAATTAAAAAAACAGTACATGAACGCAACTAGTGGGAATGAACGCCCTTAAGTCCACGCAAATCAATCATTGACAGTTGAGCTCCTTTAATCCGTTTAGCGCTGCGCAAAATCCGCCGCCCTGTGGGTGTTCTATTGCACGGGCGGGGCTGCGTCGGCCAACAGAAGTGCGCAGCACTACCGAGGTAGTGCTCGCGGCGGCCGTTGGCCGACGGGCGCAGTGAAGGGGTTAAGGAAGAGATGCCTAAATCTACTTCACAGTACCCAAATGAGTCATGTTTTTTCTGCAGCCCTTGAATGAGGTGAGGTCTGCACACACAGAGTTTAGAAGTACATCGGTGGAAATAATATATCAAATATTCATATAACTCCCAGAGGGGCAGGCACATCTTCATGCTGTTTCACATGCACTTCCATAATACACCCTGGTGACAATAAGCAGCTGTGCTATTTCACTAAAATCACATTGTACATGTATTTATATAGCGCAAATCACCGACAGTATCTAAGCGCTTGCTTAGGGAACCCGTCCTGGTATTCCCCTGTGAGATAACCCCGGCAGGGTATCCACAAGGTGAAAGCCAGGCATCCCGCGGCGAGGGGCCGTAGTGGAGATTATGCAATCTATTGCCCAGAGTCACAGAGTGTGTCGAGTAGGCACCAGAGCGTGAATTATCGAGTCCGTGGAATTTTGAGCCCAAGACCCGCCGTGGCGGGGAATTGAACCCTGGTCCAGGACCGATCTCAGCTTCTGGGTCTGCTGTCTCTAACCCGAGCCACACTTCTCCACTATTATACATTGGTAGAGTTACCAAATTATAAACCATGATAGAAGGCAAAATCTTTCTCGTTTGTAGCGGGTTTCCCAGGAGCACTACTAATGTCACTAGCAATGGCAGGCGTGCTTTTTCTTTGCATTTTGTGATATTTCGCTGTGGTTTATGGAAAAAGCTGAAAGTCTCAGAAAGCAAATTAAAACAACTGGACTGAAGAGCTAGACACACCTCGCCCTAGGAAACATTGCAGGACTGTCAGAAAGACACTCAATATCGTCAGACTCGGAAACAAAAACGGGTGCTAATGTTATGAAAATAAACTGTCGGCATGCTGTGAACTGCACCTTGTGAGCTAAACAACCATCCCTTAACAGTCAGTAAAGTCTGCATTTGCCTGCTGCGAGGAACAGCCCCACCGGGTTGAATTCTTTACCGTGCCGACATAGCATACATTCTGCCTGCCGGGGTTGTCTGTGTGTTGCAGGGAGGTCGCGGGATGCAAAAAGAGCAAGAATAAATACATAAATAACAAGCATTGAAAATGCAATAGGTCTCGCAATAGAAGAGTTTAACATTTTTCGTTTTGCAAATAGATGAGTGGCGTTGCGTGGATGAGTGACGTTGCGTGGATGAGTGGTGTTGCGTGGATGAGTGGCGTTGCGTGGATGAGTGGCGTTGTTTGTGTGAGTGGCGTTGTTTGTGTGAGTGGCGTTGCGTGTGTGAGTGGCGTTGTGTGTGTGAGTGGCGTTGCGTGTGTGAGTGGCGTTGCGTGTGTGAGTGGCGCTGTTGTTTGAGTGGCGCTGTTGTTTCAGTGGCGTTGCGTGTGTGAGTGGCGTTGCATGTGTGAGTGGCGTTGCGTGGTTGAGTGGCGTTGCGTTGTTGAGTGGCGTTGCATGTGTGAGTGGTGTTGCGTGGATGAGTGGCGTTGCCTGTGTGAGTGGCGTTGCGTGTGTGAGTGGCGTTGCGTGTGTGAGTGGCGTTGCGTGTGTGAGTGGCGTTGCGTGGGTGAGTGGCATTGCGTGTGTGAGTGGCGTTGCGTGTGTGAGTGGCGCTGTTGTTTGAGTGGCGCTGTTGTTTCAGTGGCGTTGCGTGTGTGAGTGGCGTTGCATGTGTGAGTGGCGTTGCGTGGTTGAGTGGCGTTGCGTTGTTGAGTGGCGTTGCATGTGTGAGTGGTGTTGCGTGGATGAGTGGCGTTGCCTGTGTGAGTGGCGTTGCGTGTGTGAGTGGCGTTGCGTGTGTGAGTGGCGTTGCGTGTGTGAGTGGCGTTGCGTGGGTGAGTGGCATTGCGTGGGTGAGTGGCGTGGCGTTGCGTGGTTGAGTGGCGTTGCGTGGGTGAGTGGCGTTGCGTGGGTGAGTGGCGTTGCGTGTGTGAGTGGCGTTGCGTGTGTGAGTGGCGTTGCGTGTGTGAGTTGCGTGGTTGAGTGGCGTTGCGTGGTTGAGTGGCGTTGCGTGGTTGAGTGGCGTTGCGTGGTTGAGTGGCGTTGCGTTGTTGAGTGGCGTTGCGTGTATGAGTGGCGTTGCGTGTGTGAGTGGCGTTGCGTGGCTGAGTGGCGTTGCGTGGCTGAGTGGCGTTGCGTGGGTGAGTGGCGTTGCGTGGGTGAGTGGCGTTGCGTGGGTGAGTGGCGTTGCGTGGGTGAGTGGCGTTGCGTGTGTGAGTGGCGTTGTGTGTGTGAGTGGTCGTTGTGTGTGTGAGTGGCATTGCGTGGTTGAGTGTCTCGTCTTCATAAACGTTGGACAGAGTAGCGGATTGCCTCGTTGACAAAGGCCACATAAATTAGACAAACGGAAATCCAGGTAAGCACACACTGACACGGGAACTGAACAGAAAAAGACAAGCATGCACATGCATTAAAGGACATACACACAAGCCTATGAAAACACATACAATGCTAAACTAAAGCACTAGTTAGTCAGATGAGACGTTATGCAAACCTTCTTTACACAGTAATCCCGCACCAAAATTAAATAGCAGGGCTAGATTTTCCTAGAGGTTAGAGAAGCTATGTGGCCTTTAATTGAGATAGATGGCCGCGTATGACAACTCCATGTTTGTTCTGGAGTGGTTTATTGTCCCAGGAGAGCCGCAGAGTCTCATGTGAAGCAGAGGGTTGAGGAGTGTCCGCATTTTGGCAGCCCCTTTATAACAAGCATGAGATGGGACCCGAAAACACTGGAATGAGAAGGAGCTGAAAGGAGCTAGTGACAGAGTTCAACTGGAGGAGAGGTGGGCAAAAACAATGAAAAGGTGGACAAGGGAGGAGAGAAGGAAAGGTGACAGAGAACTGCTGGAGGAGCAAAGAGGAGAAAAGAAATGCGACACGGCGGGCAGGGGAGGGGGCGGAGCAGGTAAAAAAAAAACAAGACGGAGGGAAAGGCAGATAAGGGGAGGGGGGAGGAGAAATGCGACACGGCGGGCAGGGGAGGGGGCGGAGCGGGGAGAGGGTGTGAACAAATATGTTTACTCACAAGTTAAGTAATTTCACTCCATACCTTCTGGTGCTAGCACATACAATTACATTAAGAATATTACAGTGAGTGGATTGATTTTGTTACGGTAATTTTAGCAACATATCATCTTCGAGCAGCGTTTTCACTAGACTTCAATGGAATTAACAATATTTGAGGATTCTGTCAATTATTCAATCGTTTTAAGGTCTGTTTCTTTCTGATGTAAACAACGAGAACACTAGCAAAGGAGTAAAACGTGATGTGTGCGAGTGATTAATCAATGCTTGTACTGCGTCTGTGTGGTGTTTCCTGGTGCGTGTCTGTCCATTTTCCCGTGCATTTGCAGGCAAAGGGAGCTTAACCCCAAGCATGAGATGGGACCCGAAAACACTGGAATGAGAAGGGGCTGAAAGGAGCTAGTGACAGAGTTCAACTGGAGGAGAGGTGGGCAAAAACAATGAAAAGGTGGACAAGGGAGGAGAGAAGGAAAGGTGACAGAGAACTGCTGGAGGAGCAAAGAGGAGAAAAGAAATGCGACACGGCGGGCAGGGGAGGGGGCGGAGCGGGTAAAAAAAAAAAACAAGACGGAGGGAAAGGCAGATAAGGGGAGGGGGGAGGAGAAATGCGACACGGCGGGCAGGGGAGGGGGCGGAGCGGGGAGAGGGTGTGAACAAATATGTTTAGTCACAAGTTAAGTAATTTCACTCCATACCTTCTGGTGCTAGCACATACAATTACATTAAGAATATTACAGTGAGTGGATTGATTTTGTTACGGTAATTTTAGCAACATATCATCTTCGAGCAGCGTTTTCACTAGACTTCAATGGAATTAACAATATTTGAGGATTCTGTCAATTATTCAATCGTTTTAAGGTCTGTTTCTTTCTGATGTAAACAACGAGAAGACTAGCAAAGGAGTAAAACGTGATGTGTGCGAGTGATTAATCAATGCTTGTACTGCGTCTGTGTGGTGTTTCCTGGTGCGTGTCTGTCCGTTTTCCCGTGCATTTGCAGGCAAAGGGAGCTTAACCCCAAGCATGAGATGGGACCCGAAAACACTGGAATGAGAAGGGGCTGAAAGGAGCTAGTGACAGAGTTCAACTGGAGGAGAGGTGGGCAAAAACAATGAAAAGGTGGACAAGGGAGGAGAGAAGGAAAGGTGACAGAGAACTGCTGGAGGAGCAAAGAGGAGAAAATAAATGCGACACGGCGGGCAGGGGAGGGGGCGGATCGGGTAAAAAAAAAAACAAGACGGAGGGAAAGGCAGATGAGGGGAGGGGGGAGGAGAAATGCGACACGGCGGGCAGGGGAGGGGGCGGAGCGGGGAGAGGGTGTGAAAGCAGCAGGGGACTGGAGTGCGGCTGAGGGAACTGATGTGCACGCGCTTTTAAGCTCAATGAGCATGCGCATTGAGCTTAAAAGTCACGGGCACTGCAAGGAATCGCCACGATTCCTTGCAAGTTAGTTAAAGAGTGGTTAAGCCCCAATAGTCTCGCAAGCTCGATGCGCATGCGCATCGACAGGCGAGACCTAAAAAGACGGGTGGGTGCATATGCAACCCTGGAGGGTGGGGGTCTTGTGGAGATGGGGGACATAAACATAGAGAAGTGTTGGTTGCGGATTGAAGGAAGCAACACTGGCAATACATTAATAAAAAGACAGATTACTTGCTGCGCGTGGTGCTCGTACCAGAGGTGTTGCAGGGCAGTAGCGGTTGTGGGAGGCAAGAAGAGCAAGAATAAATAAATAAAAGGACGGGGTGGGTGCATATGCCAGTGCGGAGGGTGGGGGACTTGGTTGTTTGGGGTCTGGAAAAAGTAACCCAGGCAATACATAAACAATGCAGAATACTCACTGCACGTGACGCGTGGACCGGAGGTGTCTGCGTGTTGCAGAGAGGTCAAGGGTCACAGGATGATTTTTGCAGTGCGACGGTTGTATAAAGACACGCACAAAGCCTTTGAAAACACAATTGCATACAAAACGACTGAGAGCACAGTTATATCTGCACAAACTCGTTCAAATGTACTAAAAAAGTCCCTGAACAGTATGTAATAAAGAAAAAGTGGAAGACTACATAGTGCCATTATCGGCAACTTCCCCCACCCATAGTCTGAGCATGCATGAATAAATAAATACCCAAGACAACTTTTTTCATGGGAAAATATTGCTGCAGGTTTATTCCATACAAAAGTATGCAATATGGTGGGGTATCTTAAGGGCGATCTAAGGGCAGGCAGCTGTACCAACCTATGCTGCTCCCACCCGCCTGATGAGCCAGCACTGTGGGACACCAAGTCAGTGCTACACCTTTTGGTGATTCTCCTCCGGATCACGTGACACGTTGGTCTCTTATTACTCACGCCCTTTTCAGGGCGGAACGTAGCAGGGCAAACCCCAGGTTGGTCAGGCCCCCAACCGCCCGAAGGACTAACGGGGCGCTATCACGGTTTTCCAGGAACCTGCCCTGAGGCTCCTGGTCTTTGGCTCTGGCACCCCTACTGTGCCACACAGAGGTACCCTTACTGTACCCATCTGCCGCAGAGGTACCCTTACTGTACCCGTCTGCTTCCAGATCGCCCTGTAACTCTGCCACAGCTCTGCACAGAGGACGCTAGGAGGGGCGGGGGAGGCATATATACCCCCCACCTCGGTGCACCGGATGTGACGCCCATATGGCACCCCCGGGAGCAGACTCCTACAGGAGCCCAACTACTAGAGAGGGGTGAGCTGGTTGCCAAATGGCACTAAAGGGCCGCCCTTTTGGAATGGCCCCCTGTGGTGGCCGCGGACAGCCGCAGATCCTACGGCAAGACTCCAGGGGAGTGAACTACAAAAATAGGAGGACCAGGAAGCTCAAATACCCACTGACAAGGCAGGATTTTTACAAGACAACGAAATAGACAAATCCAAAGGCATGGTAGGAGTCTAATACCACAAAGTTCATAAAACAGATCACCTCAGGCAAGCGCTGTAGCCTCGACCTAAAAAAGTGTCCTTAAAAAAGCAGCAGAACTCACTTTTCAAGCCTTCTTAGAGTGAAGATGTTTATTTCGTACTATCCCTTATTTTAAACCTTCTCCCTCCCTTCTCCTCCTCACCACCTCACCTCTAATTTAGCAGCTGAAAAGGTGATTAAGGTGAGGGGAGGAAGGGATCAGAACTGTTAATGAATACAAAAGCCATCCCTTCCCTCTAGTAAATGTACTCTTCCTGCACTCACAGAGCCAGAGGAGGCCTTTTAAGCCTGGGACTAAGGGTCATTTGTTTGCAACATGTGAAGCCAGACGCCACAGGTCTAACATACTAACAGCGGAAGGTACAGCCTTTCAACAGTACGGCTAGGCCTATTAAACAAAACAACCATGAAGTTGCCGATACTGTTCACTATTTCTTCTCTTTTTAAATGGGACACATCCCTGACTCAATGTGACACCAAGTGTTCCACTTCACGTCTTTTTATTTGTCAATTTTTAAAGAACTTATTGTGCTTTTTCTTTGTATCAAAAATCATCCAACAATGTACACATATCATATATACAGCCCACAACCCCCTTTCACATTTTTACAAACAAAAACAACGCATATTTGGATATTATCTAAGTACAACATCACAAAAAATAGCCAAGGATAATACCCCCAACAAAGTCAGCACAACCCAGAGAAAAGGCTGGCAAGCACGTAACAGAGGTGAGGCTAACACTGACTCTGACACTGAGGACCAAATGTAGGGGCCCCGGGGGAGGAGCGAGGACTCAACAGGAGCCCCCGGTGGATCGTGACTCCGCGCACTGACGCCTCAAAAGGTGCCAAGACCAAACTGGCTGCGGGATGAAGACAGGGGGGAATGGGCACTCCTGGACGGCTGTGAGGTAGCGCGCCTGACCTCAACATGGCACCCGACCTGTAACCGCCACAAGCAACATCGAAACCCTGAGTTCCCAGGAACGCCAAACCGCCGAATGCTGGGCAGCCCCAGAACAACCTTACAAATAAGGCCGGTGGGCCCGACACGGAGGTTGGTGATAGTTGCGGATTCCAATGCAGGGAATTTTAACATGGGGGGCCCGGGGAAGAGGTGTGGACAGCGTGTGACTCCTTGAACCAGAGTCACTGATTGCGTCAAGGAGGACGCATGCAGACATTATTGGGCAGCATTACATCTCTGAGGCCCACAAACCCGGGAAGGTGCATTTCCACGCATGCAAGACACTCAGAATCAGAAGTTTGGCTGCTGCCGATTTAACCACTGAGATTCCAGCACGAAGCTCAGGGGGGATAGGTGTGAGCTTGTCGAGGGCCCCCTCCCCCCAAATAGACCGGGACATCACAAGTCGGATCCTTCAACAAAGCAGAGAGTAGGCAGAGGCACACAAAGAGGCTGCGAACAGAAGCCTCTTGACAACCACGGGGCGCAAAGCCCCTGTACAGGCCCAGATCGAAGCCGAAAGAGAAGACTGGGGAGGAGACCATGGGGAAGCAGCCCCTAATGCCATCATGTTGGAAAAACTTGACAACATCTTAGCGGCCATAGAGCACTCACGCGTCATAACAATACTAGAGTATTCTTCACAGATCTGCAGGAAGCAACAGACTCGATGGACCTGAACCTGCAGATTGGCCCAGATCAGAGGAGCACCAGAGCATCGAGGCCCAAGACGTCCAGGCCTCCAAGAGGAGTACGGAATACTTGGAGCCAATCCAGAAAGCAACCACTTCATAAAACACTGGCACTAGCGGATCTGGAGCAGATTATAGCGGAGCTCCGGAAGGCCATACAAGCAGCAGCGGAAATGGGGGCCAACCTTTCAACCTCGGACCATGAAGACACGCCGCACATTTTCACACCCGAAGAAGAAGATCCCAATGACTCTAGAAACTCCAATGAGAACTCTAGGGCACTGCCTACCATCACGCCACAGATGACAGACACACTTATATAGAGCCCACTCACAGCTGTAGACACATTGCCCCCAAACACAAGAGTAGCCCTGCTCCTTACTTCCATGTCGCACATGTAGTGCCAGAATAGTACTTGCCCCAACCGCTACAGATGCAGGTGACCCCTACTAGCTCAACACAGAACTATATGGGACCCACTTGGCTCAACGGGTTTTGGTGGTTCGCGCAAGCCAGACGAAAATCCCCCCCCCACAGAATGTTAGAGGGTACGCATTTGTACCGGTTTGGATGTGCTGTTGGTTGCAGCAGATCCCCAGTATTGGATCTTCTACTCCAAAGAGTTCTAGCTCAACCCCTTGCCCTACCCAGACCTCATATCTACCCTATCACAAAGGGCAGACACACTCACTGGCACACTCACACCTCACACCGGGCACCACTAAGCTTTTCATGGAGCATTTAAATGGGACCCCCAGGGCTTCCCTCCCTCCCTGCATGGCCTATCAGCCACCATGAGCCTGTCGGCAGATGTTACATTTCTCACTCTAAATGCATGGGGTATGCACACGGCTTGAAAGCGCTATGCCATTTAGGCGTATATTAAACTCCAGCAAGTGCAGGTTATATTATTACAGGAAACTCACCTCACGAAGAGAGAGCTAGATAAGCTTCGAAAGGGATGGCGAGGAACCTTTTGTACCACGTACTCCGTATACACGCGAGGAGCCCTCATCTGGCTCAGACCGGGAGTCCCCTTCTTGGAGACTAGTAGAAGGATAGATCCCGATGGGTGATACGCCTTGCTTGCGGGGTTATTGGATGGACAGCCAATACTAATAGGTAGCATTTATGCCCCCAGTACAGTACAAACAATATTTTGAGAGACCCTATCATGCAGCTTGGCTCCATTCACATCTTCACCATGCGTTTTGGGAGGGGATTACAACTGCACGTTGGATCTCAACCTAGATAGATTTCACCCACCCGGGCCAACGTCACAAACCCACACACAAACAGCCCGGTTTCAGGCCTGGGTAAGCCACTGGTCGTGGACGGACGCATGGCGACATGCACATCCGGCAACTAAACTCTATTCCTTCCATTCAATCCCCCACGACTTACGAGTGTAGCTGGACAGTTTCATGCGCATGCGCATGATCCTCCCCCTAGCTCAACACTCGAACTATCTAGGAAGGTTGATATCAGATCACAATGCACACGTCATGACTCTCAGATGGCACCCGCCCACACCACTGGTTCCCACCTGGTGGCTCCCACGAGACTGCTTAGAGGATCCAGTGTTCCTAAATGAACAGATGGAGAACATACAGAACTACTTTTCTGACAACGCACACTCCTCGGGCTCTAGAACACTAGAATGGGACACCTTCAAGGTGGTCATGAGGGGAGCATGCATCCGACAAATTGTGGAGGTACAGAAAACATTAGAGCAGGCAGTACAAGCAACGGAGAAACGCGTAGCACTGCTATCTCAAGAGGCAGATACACAGGCGACTCTCCATACACAAATAGCAGAAGCTAAAACAAAATACGCAGAGGTCTGCGCAGATTTGCGCAAATACAATTTCCATGCCTACGCCGCTAGAACTCACAGCGAGGACAACCGAGCCGGAACCGTACTTGCATGGCTTGTCCGGCAGGACCTAGGTACACAACCCATTACCAGTATCAGAAACACTGCAGGTGAGATCAGTTATGCGCAAGCGGATATCATGCTCGCTTTCCATGAATACTACAGAGACCTATACAGAGAACCGTTCCCCAACAGAGAAGAACACATCCAAAAAAAAATTACAATCCATCACTGTTATGTTATGTTATGTTAAAAAGTCTCTTCTATAGCGTACGGCTGCCCGAGGGGCATCCCGGCGCTTTGGCAAAGAGACATGCAGCTAAGAAACACAACGCAACAACCCCGAGGTCCCGACAGAAAAATTATACCGAAAAGAGCCAGGTCTTCAGCTATCCATCACTATAACACAGATATCGGAAGAAGACCAGACCTCACTAGAGGAACAAAACACGACAGCAGAGATTAAACATGCGATCCATCATTAAGCCAAGAACAAATCCCCAGGCCACAATGGCTTCCCCATAGAATACTACCACAAATTCTCCCAGCAACTAGCTCCACAGCTATACATAGTATATATAGAGCAGCGCAAGAGGCGGAAACACTCTCTCAGTCCATGTGGGACTCGATACTAGTGACTTTCCCAAAAACAGATCGGGATCTTTTGCTCAGGTCTTCCTGTCAGCCCATTACCCTACAAATGGCAGACTGCAAAATATTGGGGAGGATCCTAGCAGATCGAGTAATAGTGGTACACCCTGATCAGTGTGGGTTTGTGCCAGGGAGAAACTCCTCTCAGAATCTACATTGGTTATTCCATATCCAAGATGCCGTACAAGGCTGGTTCCCGCATGCAGCTTTCCTTATTCTAGATCCTAGAAAAAGTCTTTGAGACCTTGGCATGGGAGTATTTATTTGCGGTTCTGGGGCAGGCGGGGATGGGACCCCAACTCCTGGCGTATATTAAATTGTTATACACCGGTCTCACCACCCGGGTCTGAATAGGCCAACACATCTCTCCACCTTTCCAGGTGTCCCGTGGTACGCTCTGGGGTGTCCCCTTTCCCCGTTGCTGTTCGCCCTTGCGATGGAACCATTGGTGATAAGACTAAGAGAGGGGCGTGAACTATGGGGTATACCACTTGAGGGGCGGACCCCTAGTGTATCTCTATATGCAGATGATATCTTAATATACGTCAGAGACATCACTGAAGACCTCACTC
This sequence comes from Lissotriton helveticus, assembly GCF_964261635.1. Taxonomy (NCBI): domain Eukaryota; kingdom Metazoa; phylum Chordata; class Amphibia; order Caudata; family Salamandridae; genus Lissotriton; species Lissotriton helveticus. The sequence continues at coordinate 1,309,132,878 of NC_136061.1, forward strand.
CTCTCTGGGCCACACTTGAAGACTTTGGGAGGGTGGCGGGCTTAAAAGTGAATTGGGCCAAGTCCGTTATCTATCCTCTTTACCTAAACGCTCCCCATTGGTAGATAAACGCGTGAGAAATCAAGTTGGCATGGAATGGGAATGCTCCTAGGTATCTGGGAATCAGGCTATACCACACTCCGAGGGATCTCCTCGAGGGCAACCACCTTCGGGCCCTGCGAGGGATTATGGCCCAGTTCACCTTCTGGTGAATGCTTCCCTTGGCCCCCATAAGGATGGTGGCTTTATCAAAGATGATAATGGTACCCCGTCTCCTTTATTATTTTGCAAATGTCCAAGTGATCCCCCCACAAACCTTTTTTAGAGAACTAAACTCCTTACTATTGTCACTAATTTGGGGCGGAGGCCGCCGCAGAGTAGCTATGACGACACTGCAGCTGCCACGAGACCGGGGTGGGCTGGGTCCCCCTTTCTTTGAGGCCTGCGTCCTTGCAGCACAACTGCAGTGGCTCTCGCGCTGGATAGCTGGGCGCCACTTAGAGGAAACAGAAACACCAGCGGGGACACTGTCAACTCCAGAGATCACTTGAATGCTCCTCCCAACCACCGAACCTAATCCCTCCCACTCCATTTTGGTAGCCAGACCCCGTATGTTAAGTATTTACCGTCTCTCCCGAGCGTCGCCAATATACTCCCCATTATTACCACTGGCAGGTCTTCCTAGGGGACATGACCACTAGATATCTAGAGACTTACAAACCTGGACAGAATATGCACTCACGGAAGTGGAGACTCTGTTCACAGAGGGCCAGTTATCCTCTTTCAGAGGTCTAGTAGAAGAGAGTGGGCTCTGTAGGAGAGTAGGGTCTGCTATCCTATGGTCACCCCAAATTTTTGCTTTTTGCTTCACTGGTTTATGACTTAATGTGGCTGTGGGCCTGCTAATCAGACCCACAGCCTGCTGTTCTCTCTCTAAATTAATACCAATGCACATTAGGTGTATTACGAAATTGGAACTGGTTCACCTTATTGGCCCCTGTAACAGTGTACCCAGGTACCCAGGGCATAGGTGCTTCCAAGGCCTACCAGGGGCTGCAGCACGTATTGTGCCACCCCTGGCCTTGCCTCCATATTTGACACAACTGGCTGATCACTCAGCTGGGGTAAGTCGGTGTAACCACCCCTTACTTAGGTGTAGTATGCCTATACCTAACCCAAAATGGACACATATGTTCCTATCAGCCACTCCTATGGAAGGCCTCATCAATCCTGGAGGCAGAGTGCTTGGAAATATGTGAGATGGTGCTCTGGCATGAGCTGAGCCTGTCTGCAGCTTTCGGAACCATGTCCTTTAGCTGTTTCATGATACTGCCATACCATATACTCTTAAGTGCATTATGAACCTCGCGGTTAAATGCTATCTTTGGTTTGGCTTTATCAAAACATGTCGAGTAAGGTGTCATACGAATTGGAATACTACCCCCTCGCCAGTTCTGGCGACGGGGGTAGCATTCCACCCTTCTAGAGGGATACGACATGTACCTAACCTGAACCCCGGTTAAAGTAAAACAGAGCCTCAGCAACACAAAATGGATGCTGCCACCACAGACACAAGTCTGACCTCCTGCTGCTGGGAGTCCTTCCAGCGAGGGAGGCTTGGACAAAGGGTTTCCTGCCTTGGGAGGTGCTAGCACCACCCCAGACAGGGTTTTGTGTATTGGGTAGGACAGGGCTGAATAGAATCAGACATGCCTGGGGCACACAAGGTGTCCCTGTGCATATGCCAGTTCAAACCGGTGCTGGGGCTCTCCAGCCCCAGTCTTGGCGCAAAGCTGGACAAAGGAAAGGGGGTGTAACCGCCCCCTTCCTGGTCCCACCCAGAGGAGGGACCTAGCAGGTAATCCGGCCCCTAGAGTTCGAATAAGAGTAGGAGCTGTGTCCCAAGACATCAGATCATCCTGAACTTGACTTGAAACTAAGAAGAAAACTGAACTTTGACATTCTGCTGCACAGAAGACTGAAGAGAATCTCCCTTGTGGCCAAGGAGTGACCACCCTGTGAATACAGGCACCAACCAGCAACTCGACGTCTGCTTTGCCACTGCCTCCTGCCGGAGCCCGAGCCCAGAGCCCACCGAGACCCAGACTCCCAGACATCTCAGAGCCCGATCCACAGTCCCTGCAAAGAAGGGACCCGTGGAGGCACCGAGAGACGTGGGAACGGACATCTTGGAAGACCCTTGAAAAGCTGACTGCGCGGCACCTGAGGCACCCTCAATGCTGTGCTTTGGGGTTTGAGAAGCCCCAACCCCGAGCAGCATTTGCACTGAAGATCAGCCCCCCAGCATCTCCCCGATCTGCGTGGGGCCCTTTTGCACTTTGCCACTCGACGCGCCATCCTGGTCACTTGCCACGCGGCTAGTGGCCATCTTGGCGACGAAAACTACAACTTGCACTGCTGGTCTGGTTGCTCCAGATTGGCCCTTGCTCCCCTGAAAAGGAGCACTCGCTCTGACCTTGCTGGTCTGAGTGTTAAGCTTTTTCCACTTCCTGCGTGGCTTGCATTAGCAACGGCCTGTTTGCTCCAATCAAGTTGCCGACACCGCCATCAGCTAGAGCCTTTGTGTGACAGCGCGTGATCGACTCCTGGACGTCCTTGACCTCTTCGTGTCCACGTGGCTGCGGAGACAAGCTGCACCTCTTCACCTGTTTGCACCCGACATTGCCTGGTTCCATCCTGGTTCCACGGTAGTCACTGGCTAGTGACTTTGAACATTGTCCCCTCTGCTTTCAGGTCTTCACCTCTTCAGATCCACCCTTGGATCCACCGGAACTCTCCTCGACGACCCGCCTGCAGCATCTTCAGCTCCAAGCACCATCGACCTGCGTGACGAAACCCGACACTACTTCGCACCTGTGCACCCGCTTCCTGTGGGTGAGGTAACTCAGCAACGCCGGTGTTCCCACACTGGTGTACACCTCTAGTGCCTGTGTCTAAAGTTTTATCCTTGTAGGTCCATCGGAAGATTCCTTAAACACTAACTTTGTAACTTTTATGCACCATTAACATTGCATTGGTGCATGCGTGCGCTTTAGGCGCTGCACCCGAGTCCCGCGGGCCTTTCCCGACTTCATCACTGCTAGTCCCGAACAGCTCCAGCGATTCCCCAGGCCCTAGGCCTCTTTCCTTTCCCCATAGTGGTTCATATACCACTATTTTAGTATATGGTTTAGGTGGCCCCTAGGGCTCATCCATATTTTGCAACTTTTGTATATTTAAACTGTGTTTTGTTTTAACACATTTGCTTCTGTGCTCATAAAGAGTATAGGGGATATTTGTAGAAATAAATCTATATATATTTTCAATATATATCTGTGTGGTGTCCTTTCATTTGGTATTCAAGAGGATTGTGTATGGTAAAACAGCTTGCTTCACACGCATTTACAGAGTTTAGCCTAAGACTGCTTAGTCCATGCTACCCCTAGGATAGCTTGTCTATAAGGTTGACTTTACAACCTCCACCATAATGGTTGTTTGGCATGGTACAAGGTGATCACTAGAACTAGTGAGCATCATATACCAGGCCAACTTCTCACATTGGTGAGCAGCGGATTGGGATTTGAGCTTGCTGTTGTTTTACCATTACAATCTTTGAGAGTATCATTTGAAAGATCATACAGGTACCTGATAGGTACACTAAAACAAGACTAGTATACTTAAGTTCTACTGAACTTAGTTGTTGTAGAGGATAGGTAGTAGGACACCCTGACTACAACTACTAGATAGGTTTGGTAGGCAAACACCAGTGTAGGTAGATTGCAACATATCCACCCACACGAGAGCAATGTCTGGAGCGGTGGGATCCACTGGACCTATCTCTGTTGAGAGTGACCCTCCAAGGGCACCATCCAAATTTGCTATCTTTACTTTTAAAGAACTGAGGCAGCTCTGTTCCTTAAGAGGAATCAAAACGGGTCCTACCCCTACAGCAGGTCACCTCAGAGAGCTTTTAGACCAGTCTGAAGCTCTAAAGACCGCCAAACCAGGCCCCCAGGGACTGGAGATGGAGGCTCTCCTTCTGAAGAAGAAAACACTGATGCCCCTGTCCCTGTCATCCAGATAGATGAGGAAGACCAGAACACTGGAGATACTCAGCCTGAGGAAGAAGAGGAAGAGGAGGAGGAAGTGATTCTGATGATGGTAGAAATAGCCAGGTGTTAGTCAGCAGGCTTAACCAGGCTAACCTAAGCTTATTTGGGACTGAAGGTGGGTCCAACCCATTCAGACCCCCAAATGGACTTAACCAGGAGCCCAGGAGGAGGAGGAATCACTCAGGTGAATCCAATACCTCCCATGCTTCAAGAGGTTCTCATGGACACTCCAGAAGGGAGCTGTCTAGCCCTCAGAGAAGGGAACATGAGGCCAAAATGAGAGAGGCTGAACTTAGGATCCAGAAGCAAGAATTAGAAGTTGCCCTGGCCAAAGAGAAACTTGCTAGAGCAAGGCAGCCTAGAGAGAGTGGATTAGGATCCATTGGTGGCAGCAATATCCAAAAGGATAAAGACAGGTCCTATGACAATAGAAACCTGAGCAAGATTGTGCCCCCCTACAAGAGTGGGGATGACATCCACAAATGGATGACTGCACTTGAGAGAGCCTGCAGAGTACAGCAGATCCCTCAGGAGCAGTGGGCAGCAATCTTGTGGCTCTCCTTTGAAGGTAGAGGCCGAGACAGACTCCTCACAGTTAGTGATGGGGATTCTAGAAACTACCTGGTCCTGAAGAGTGCTCTGATTGATGGGTTAGGCTTAACCACTGAACAGTACAGGTTAATGTTCAGAGACACCCAGAAGACACAGACTCAGGACTGGTCTAAATTTGTTGAATGTGCCACTAAGGCTCTGGAGGGCTGGTTGCTGGGAAGTAAGGTTAGACTATGAAGGATTGTACAATTTACTGATGAGAGAACAGATTTTAAATAACTGTCAGAACCAGCAGTGGCATCAACATTTGGTTGACTCAGATCTAACCTCTCCCCATGAATTGGGAAAGAGGGCAGACAAATGGGTTAGAACCAGAGTTAAGCAAAAGAACCAGAACCAGGGTGGTGACCAAAAGGAAATAGGCCAGAAGGGTGGGTAGCAGAAAGCTAAAGACCAGAAGTCTTCAACAGGGCCCCAAACTAATACTGAGGTTGGGTCCCAAACTTCCAAGAAGAAGAAGAAAGAAGGTCAAAGAAAACCCTGGTGTAGTACATGTAAAAACACCTCTCACTGGACAAGTGAGTGTAAAAAGGGTGGAGCCCCCAACACTGCAGCCCCTAAGGCACCTGCACCCAATAGTACAGTTAGCAGTGTTGGTCCACAGACTAAGGGGGTAGTAGGTATCACCTTGGGTACTGAGAGAGATTCTGGCCTAGTCAGAACCCCTACACAGGCTGTTCTGATCTGTGATGTGGAGATTGATTTGTCCACTACTGTCAGTCCCAGTAATCTGGGCAAGTACAGGCAGACGCCTTCGATTAATGACAAAGTGGCTCAAGCATACAGGGACACATGTGCCAGTGTCACCATGGTGACACCTAACTTTGTGGACCCTGGGCAATACCTACCAGGTGATAATTACCTGGTGACCAATGCCAGCAATGTCACTACTACACATAGTGTGGCACTTGTTAACTTTTCCTGGGGAGGGGTAACTGGCATAAAAAGAGTTGTGGTTAGTGCTGCTCTCCCAGTAGAATGTTTGTTGGGCAATGACCTGGAGAACTCTCTATGGTCAGAATTTGAGTACAGGACTCATGCAGAGATGTTAGGGATATCATCACATGTCCTTGCTGTGACCAGGTCACAGGCCAAAAAGTACCTCTCTGAACCTCAGGTCTTGGATCCTGGAACAATGGACCAAGTACCTTCCAAGAAGAAGAACAGGAGGGTAAAGGCTGTGCCTTCCCAACTGCCTACAAGTGAGGATCAGCCTTCACAGGAAGATGATCTTGAGACCCGTGAAGGAACTGTCCCTGAAGAGCTTGAACCTGATCAGGTTGAGTTTCTGGGGACAGGGGGACCTTCTAGGGCAGACTTGGGGCAGGCTCAGTTATCCTGTCCTTCCCTTGAACCCCTCAGACAGCAGGCTGCTGCTGAGGCTGCTGGGAATGCTCAAGGTACCCCTAAAGTATATTGGGATGATGGGCTCCTTTATTCAGAGGGTAGAGACCCAAAGCCTGGTACAACCAGGAGGTTGGTCATACCTCTGCAATTTAGGGGCTTCCTTCTTACCTTGGCCCATGACATTCCCTTAGCATGACACCTAGGCCAGAATAAGACTTGGGACAGGCTTGTCCCTCACTTTCACTGGCCTCACATGTCAGAAGATACCAAGGAGTTTTGTCGCTCCTGTGTAACCTGCCAAGCCAGTGGCAAAGCAGGTGGTACCACAAAGGCCCCCCTGATACCCCTACCTGTGGGTGCCCTTTGAAAGAGTGGGGATTGGCATTGTAGGACCAATGGATCCCCCTACAGCATCTGGGCACAGATTCATACTGGTGGTGGTGGACCATGCCACCAGGTACCCAGAGGCAATTCCACTTAGGACCACAACAGCTCCTGTTGTGGCCAGGGCCTTACTTGGAGTTTTCTCCAGAGTGGGGTTTCCTAAGGAGGTAGTATCTGATAGAGGTGCCAACTTCATGTCAGGATACTTAACAGCTATGTGGAAGGAATGTGGTGTCAACTACAAGTTCACAACTCCCTATCATCCACAATGCAACGGGCTTGTTGAAAGGTTCAACAAGACCCTAAAGGGCATGATCAAAGGATTACCTGAAAAGCTCAGACGAAGATGGGACATCCTTCTGCCCTGCCTTCTGTTTGCTTACAGAGAGGTCCCACAAAAGGGGGTTGGCTTCAGCCCCTTTGAATTGTTGTTTGGGCACCCTATAAGAGGACCCCTGTGTTTGGTGAGGGAAGGATGGGAGTTACCTCTCAAAAAGCCCAAGCAAGACATAGTGGACTATGTACTTGGTCTCCGCTCCAGGATGGCTGAGTATATGGAGAAGGAATCCAAAAACCTTGAGGCTAGCCAAGAATTACAAAAAGCTTGGCATGACCAAAAGGCTGTCTTGACTGATTACCAGCCTGGACAGAAAGTATGGGTGTTGGAGCCAGTGGCCCCAGCAGCACTCCAAGACAAATGGTCTGGACCCCATACTATCATTGAAAAGAAGGGAGAAGTTACCTACTTGGTGGACCTAGGAACTCCCAGGAGCCCCCACAGGGTGCTCCATGTTAACAGGCTGAAAGCATATGTTGACAGGGCAGACATGGGCTTACTCATGGCTACAGATGAGAGGCAGGAGGAAGAGAGTGACCCTCTCCCAGACCTGCTGACTCATAACCCTGAGGATGGTTCAGTTGATGGTGTGGCCTTAGATGGCAGCCTCACTGAACATCAGCAAAATGACTGTAGACAAGTTTTGCAGGCATATCGACATATGTTCTCCCTGACACCTAGTCATACTAACTGGTGTACCCATGTGGTGGACACTGGTGATAGTCTCCCTGTAAAGAACAAAATTTACAGACAACCTGACCATGTTAGAGATTGTATCAAGACTGAGGTGCAAAAGATGCTGGAATTAGGTGTCATTGAGCCTTCAGAGAGCCCCTGGGCTAGCCCAGTGGTTCTGGTTCCCAAACCTCACACCAAAGATGGGAAGAGAGAGATGAGGTTCTGTGTGGATTACAGAGGACTCAATGCTGTCACCAGGACAGATGCACACCCTATTCCAAGGGCAGATGAGCTCATAGACAAATTTCCTTCTGCCAAGTATTTGAGCACATTTGACTTGACAGCTGGCTACTGGCAAATCAGGTTAGCTGAGGAGTCTAAAGCCAAGACAGCATTTTCTACCCCAGGTGGGCATTATCAATTTGTGGTGATGTCCTTTGGTTTGAAAAATGCACCTGCCACCTTCCAAAGGTTGGTTAATCAAGTCCTTACTGGTTTGGATGACATTTGCGCAGCATATCTGGATGATATTGCTGTCTTTAGCTCCACCTGGGAGGATCACCTGGTCCACCTGGTCCACCTGAAGGAAGTGCTAGAGGCTCTGCAAAAGGCAGGCCTCACTATCAAGGCAACCAAGTGCCAGATAGGGCAGAGTAAATTTGTATACTTGGGCCACCTTGTAGGTGGAGGCCAAGTTCAACCACTTGAGAGTAAGATCCAGACCATCAAGGACTGGTCCCCTCCAACTACCCAGACTCAGGTCAGAGCTTTCTTGGGCCTGACTGGGTACTACAGGAAGTTTGTTAAGAACTATGGGTCCATTGTGACTCCTCTTAATGATCTGACATCCAAGAAGATGCCCAAAAAGGTTCATTGGACTGTAAACTGTCAAAAGGCATTTGATGACCTGAAGAAGGCCATGTGCTCTGCACCTATCCTGAAGAGTCCTGACTACTCAAGAGAGTTCATTGTCCAAACAGATGCTTCTGAGTTGGGAGTGGGAGCTGTGCTTTCACAACTTAATGTAGATGGTCAAGACCAGCCCATTGCTTTTATTAGCAGAAGGCTGACCGCCAGAGAGAAACGTTGGTCAGCCATTGAGAGGGAGGCCTTTGCTGTGGTGTGGGCCCTGAAGAAGTTGAGACCATACTTGTTTGGCACTCACTTCAAGATTCAGACCTACCATAAGCCCCTCTTATGGCTTAATCAGATGAAGGGTGAAAACCCCAAACTGCTCAGGTGGTCCATTTCCCTACAGGGGATGGACTTTACAGTGGAGCACCACCCAGGGACTTACCATGGTAATGCAGATGGTCTCTCCAGGTACTTCCACTTAGAACATGAAGACACAACTGGTCAAGGTTAGTCTAATGTCCCTGCGTTTGGGGGGGGGGGGTGTAGGAGAGTAGGGTCTGCTATCCTATGGTCACCCCAAATTTTTGCTTTTTGCTTCACTGGTTTATGACTTAATGTGGCTGTGGGCTTGCTAATCAGACCCACAGCCTGCTGTTCTCTCTCTAAATTAATACCAATGCACATTAGGTGCATTACGAAATTGGAACTGGTTCACCTTATTGGCCCCTGTAACAGTGTACCCAGGTACCCAGGGCATAGGTGCTTCCAAGGCCTACCAGGGGCTGCAGCACGTATTGTGCCACCCCTGGCCCGGCCTCCATATTTGACACAACTGGCTGATCACTCAGCTGGGGTAAGTCGGTGTAACCACCCCTTACTTAGGTGTAGTATGCCTATACCTAAACCAAAATGGACACATATGTTCCTATCAGCCACTCCTATGGAAGGCCTCATCAATCCTGGAGGCAGAGTGCTTGGAAATATGTGAGATGGTGCTCTGGCATGAGCTGAGCCTGTCTGCAGCTTTCGGAACCATGTCCTTTAGCTGTTTCATGATACTGCCATACCATATACTCTTAAGTGCATTATGAACCTCGCAGTTAAATGCTATCTTTGGTTTGGCTTTATCAAAACATGTCGAGTAAGGTGTCATACAAATTGGAATACTACCCCCTTGCCAGTTCTGGCGACGGGGGTAGCATTCCACCTTTCTAGAGGGATACGACATGTACCTAACCTGAACCCCGGTTAAAGTTAAACCGAGCCTCTGCATCACAAAATGGATGCTGCCACCACAGACACAAGTCTGACCTCCTGCTGCTGGGAGTCCTTCCAGCGAGGGAGGCTTGGACAAAGGGTTTCCTGCCTTGGGAGGTGCTAGCACCACCCCAGACAGGGTTTTGTGTATTGGGTAGGACAGGGCTGAATAGAATCAGACATGCCTGGGGCACACAAGGTGTCCCTGTGCATATGCCAGTTCAAACCGGTGCTGTGGCTCTCCAGCCCCAGTCTTGGCGCAAAGCTGGACAAAGGAAAGGGGGTGTAATAGCCCCCTTCCTGGTCCCACCCAGAGGAGGGACCTAGCAGGTAATCCGGCCCCTAGAATTCGAATAAGAGTAGGAGCTGTGTCCCAAGACTTCAGATCATCCTGAACTCGACTTGAAACTAAGAATAAAACTGGACTTCGACATTCTGCTGCACAGAAGACTGAAGAGAATCTCCCTTGTGGCCAAGGAGTGACCACCCTGTGAATACAGGCACCAACCAGCAACATGACATCTGCTTTGCCGCCGCCTCCTGCCGGAGACCGAGCCCAGAGCCTGACGAGACTCAGACTTCCAGACATCTCAGAGCCCGATCCACAGTCCCTGCAAAGAAGGGACCCGTGGAGGCACCGAGAGACGTGGGACCGGACATCTTGGAAGACCCTCGAAAAGCTGACTGCGCAGCACCTGAGGCACCCTCGACGCTGTGCTTTGGGGTTTGAGAAGCCCCAACCCCAAGCAGCATTTGCACCGAAGATCAGCCCCCCAACATCTTCCCGATCTGCGTGGGGCCCTTTTGCACTTTGCCACTCGACGCACCATCCTGGTCACTTGCCACGTGGCTAGTGGCCATCTTGGCGATGAAAACTACAACTTGCACCACTGGTCTCGTTGCTCCAGACTGGCCCTTGCTCCCCTGAAAAGGAGCACTCGCTCTGACCTTGCTGGTCCGAGTGTTAAGCTTTTTCCACTTCCTGCGTGTCTTGGATTAGCCAAGGCCTGTTTGCTCCAATCAAGTTGCCGACACCGCCATCAGCTAGAACCTTTGTGGGACAGCTGGTAATCGACTCCTGGCTGTCCTTGACCTCTTCGTGTCCACGTGGCTGCGGAGACAAGCTGCACCTCTCCACCTGTTTGCACCCGACATTGCCTGGTTCCATCCTGGTTCCACGGTAGTCACTGGTTAGTGACTTTGAACATTGTCCCCTCTGCTTTCAGGTCTTCACCTCTTCAGATCCACCCTTGGATCCACCGGAACTCTCCTCGACGACCCGCCTGCAGCATCTTCAGCTCCAAGCACCATCGACCTGCGTGACGAAACCCGACACTACTTCGCACCTGTGCACCCGCTTCCTGTGGGTGAGGTAACTCAGCAACGCTGGTGTTCCCACACTGGTGTACACCTCTAGTGCCTGTGTCTAAAGTTTTATCTTTGTAGGTCCATCGGAAGGTTCCTTAAACACTAACTTTGTAACTTTTACGCACCATTGACATTGCATTGGTGCATGCGTGCGCTTTAGGCGCTGCACCCGAGTCCCGCGGGCCTTTCCCGACTTCATCACTGCTAGTCCCGAACAGCTCCAGCGATTCCCCCAGGCCCTAGGCCTCTTTCCTTTCCCCATAGTGGTTCTTATACCACTATTTTAGTATATGGTTTAGGTGGCCCATAGGGCTCATCCATATTGTGCAGCTTTTGTATATTTAAACTGTGTTTTGTTTTAACGCGTTTGCTTCTGTGCTCATAAAGAGTATAGGGGATATTTGTAGAAATAAATCTATATATATTTTCAATATATATCTGTGTGGTGTCCTTTCATTTGGTATTCAAGGGGATTGTGTATGGTAAAACAGCTTGCTTCACAAGCCTTTACAGAGTTTAGCCTAAGACTGCTTAGTCCATGCTACCCCTAGGATAGCTTGTCTATAAGGTTGACTTTACAACCTCCACCATAAGGGTTGCTTGGCATGGTACAAGGTGATCACTAGAACTAGTGAGCATCATATACCAGGCCAACTTCTCACAGGCTCCCTGCAGGACAATTCATACTTCACAGACAGCTCATAGCGGACTGTAGGAGGACATGAGACCTGGTGGAGGGAGACCCCAAAATCCACACCACACTGCATACAATATTAAATATGGGAACAGGGAGGTGCCTCATCACTTGGATATACAAATCAATCATAGACCTCACATGTGTGTCACTAGCACGATAGCAGCTAAAATGGGGAGGAATTCGGCCGGGCGCTACATGATAAGGAATGGCTCGCTGCATTGGAGCATCATAAAAAAGTGTCGCATAATCAACGCTTTAAAAACATCCAATTTAACATACTACATCGAGCGTACCTCATGCCGGAACCACTCAAGCGCTTCTTCCCGGCGACGCACTTGCAGGGCCGGACTGGCTACAGGGCAGTTGTGTGTGCTGCCGACCTAGGGTGCTTATTTCGTTGATGGGGACCTGCGTGCGATTTGAAATAAAAAAAGCAAAACGATTTTCGTTTTGCACACGCAGGTCCCCATCAACTAAATTAGCCCCCAGCACGGCAGCACACACAACTGCCCGGTAGCCAGTCCGGCCCTCCGCACTTAGAATGCCCGCGCTGCCACATACCTGACAAGACAAATCTGAGCACCAATATAAAATACCGTGAAAAGGAGATACCAAAAAGATGAATGGAGTTCAGGTAAAAAGAGAGGAAGGAGAAAAATATATAAGCAATATTTACAAAGTAGTTAAGCACGAGATGCATTTTCATTGTGATGGACATAATGAATAAGTTTGCAAAACGTTGTATGGGGTTTCATTGCAGAGATCCCAAGTAAACATAATACAAGTGAAAACATAAGTCTCAGGCATTGTAAATTGCAATTATGTCAAAAGACAGCAGCAAAATGATTGCGAATAAGGAAAACTAAGCATACAGCTGGGCCTTATCCACAAACTCCTCACTTTATTTTAATTACCTATTTAATAGAAGAAAAAGATACACTCTGCAGGTGTGGACAAGGTGAGGAACTGCTTGCCTTTTGTGTGTGTGCTTTCTATCCCTCTATAGTTTCCTTGACAGGTCTCATAGGCGTCTGCTCCGGCTCACTAGGGAAAACCTTTTAAATGCGCCATGTTGCAAGTCCCTTCCACAGAGGTTAATGATACTATGCGCGGACTCCCGAGTGCGCACCTTAGAGGGAACCCTGGGTATGGGCCAAAAGTTCTAATGATATTGTATAAATGGCCAGCATTAGTGTACTTAAATATAGCCAGGTGACCTCACATGTTTTCAGACTATACTTTATCTCTTGCCAATTTGTGATGTGATACATGAGTGCATATTACTTTCCCCAATGTTAATCTGACACGCCAGAAAAATGAGGTCACACACTAGTAGGCCCGGCTACCACGAGGGACACTAAGTGACATGGAGACAATCACACCTTCAGGAAAATATAGCTGCTGGGAGTCTCTATCTGTCAGCACTGAAAGACAGGTCTGCAAGGAGAGCCTGTGACAGCTCAATGCCACGGTCAAAGGACAATTTGGTTTTACTCAGAGGGCACTTTGAGGGCAAATGCTCCCCAGATTTAGATCGGAACATTGCTAGACTAAATGTGGCACTGTGTATCTGAGATATTAGTGTGAGTATCGTGTGTCCCTGAAGCGACCCAAGCACCAGAGACAGTCCTACAGGCCTCTTCCGGGGTGTTGAGGACAAACCGGCCTTCCAACACTTCTACAATTCGATCCCATGGGCTACGGGGCGTAAAGATGGATGAGGAAACTGACTAGTGAGCCCATTTACACATCCACATAGGTCATAACTCCTCCTAGCCTGTGCACTGCATACTGCAGAAAGATGCAAGAGCCCTTTTAGAAGGCAGCATATTTTATGTAGTGTCTTAGGGCCTTATTTATATTTCGGCAGATGGGTTACTACGTCACAATGGAGACTGATATCCGGTCTGCCGAATTATAAATTCCATCATATCCTATGGGATTTATGTTTCTCTGGTTGGGATATTTGTCACCATTGTGACAGAGGAACCCGCCCACTGAAATATAAATCAAGCCCTTATTCTGTTAAATACTCATGCAGTTTCGTGCCCTTCAGTTAGAAATTTAACTATACATTTGAAAGAACAAGGAGAAATTTCTTTAGTAGCATACTCCTTAAAGTAAAGCATAATATGCTGAGCCCAACCAAGTATACGAAAAATATAATTGTTGTCAATAAATAGCAGTCCTGAAGAAGGTGGTATATTGATTTTCGTCCACCGAAACGCCGCATCTACAACGTTTTTAATATACAAATGTTCTACACTGTAATGTTTTTATGCGAATTGTGTTAGTACCTATAACAAATTGGATGTAACTGTGCTCTTTTTTTACGTGCACCTGTACTCTGCGGAAACTAATACCTTTCGGTATAACGCAACATCTTATTTCCCTCAGGGTGTATCGTTCCATCATTTAAATAGTGATTAACAACTTTGAGAATACCTGCATTGATGATACAGGGATGATGTTCTTTCAACTGTTTTTTTAATTGTTTTTGAATAATTTCTTGTACATGTACCAGGAATTAATATATAATACATTTTTTGACTATTTTACATTTATGAGTTCAGTGTGTTATAATAAGTGAGTATATGAGTGGATACATTAGTTGATTAATGGTGGTGATTAGATCTTAGACACATTTTTTTAAGTAGAGGATCCCTCTTTGTTGTAATAAGGAAAAAGAATCCCTGCTCCAGTGGCAGCTCCAGAGCGAAGGTGGTGGAGCGTCGCCCCACTGCTCGTGGAGCAGTGTAAAACAAATGTAATGATAATAACAGAAGTTTTTCTGCTATTATCATTTTATTTTAATTTCATCCAGGTTGGGCAGGGCTGGGATCCCATGACATTTAGGAGGAGGAGTGGTTGCTGCACACTCCAAAGTGCTCATGAGTGCTTGGATGGCTCCCTCGGGTCGTCGCAAGCAGTCATGTGCACTTTGCATGTTCCTAACCAGGCTGCGTTAAACAGCCTGGTGAGAAACATGCAAACCCTCCCAGGTCCCATCTGAGCGCCAAGCTGCAGCACTCATACCAATCACAATGCTGTATTGCAGCATTGTGATTGGTCAGGGGAGGGAGCCTGGGCGCTTCCTAGTTCGGGAGGGAAGACACAACGGAGGAGAGGCGACTGTGGACTCGACAAGAATGCAAGTATGTTTTTTAAAATGTTTGTGATGGCGCCCATTCATGCGACCCCAGTCCCCCACCCTCCACTTTCATATCCTGCCAGCTGCTACTGCCCAGCTCTGTTTCATACACGTTTGGGTGCTTACGCAGAAGCTGGTGCGCACCCACAGCTCATTACATCTCACTTTACATCTCACTCCCATAGCATCTTTAAGGTATACATCAGTAAACATGGCATTGGCTCTGCTTATGTGTTCAGAGATCTAGGGCCTTATTTATGAAGGCCTTGCAACACTTTTGCAACGTTGTTGCATCACTTTTCATGACGCAGCGGTGGTGTAAACAATACGCCACATTGCACCATATTTACAAGGGGAAGGATCTAGGCAGATGTGTCACCTTGTAAAGCCCTGCCCCACATTATACCTGTGTCAGGTATAATGTATGCAGGGTGGGCATCCCCACGTAAAAAAGGGTAGTAGAAGTGTCGCAGTGAAATCTATGAGATTTCACTTCGACACTTCTAGGACACCACTGAGTCAAAACAGGCCTACCCCATGCATTGCTTGGAGTTGCGTTATGCTTGCGACACAACTCCAACAATGCGTGACTTTTGCACCAACAGATACATCAGTAGTCCTGAAGTATCTGTCATTCCTTGCAACATGGAGCGCCGTACATTAAATATGATGTGTTCATCGTGTTACAAGGAGGGCGCAGTGAAAACCGTTGCATTGCTGTTTTATTGCAGCGATGCGACTGGTTTTATAAATGAGGTTCTGAGACTCTTGCATCTTTTTGCTACTAAAAGTGATTGGCTACAATCAAATGGTATCTTGTAACTCTCACCTTAGTTTACAGACTGTTATTGACATGACACATAGTATACATGCAGATGCGCAGAGCATGATTTTAAGTTTATTACTGTTGTTGTGTGTGGGGAGGGGCTATGGCTAATTGGAGGTGGTGGCACCAAAGATTCTTGTTGCCCCTCCTCTACTGCAGCAATGGTAAAAAAAACAGCATACTGTGCTCTGCCCATCTAGTCAATGCTTAATACTGTGGTATTTTTCATGCGTTCTTGCTGAAACAATATATATTTAACCAAAACCCTGATACTAGGTGCTAAAATATGTTCAATGCGGTAAAATCATATTGAGGAGGCCTGTGACAATTAGGAGAGGTGTTACCCATGTAAAGTAATTTTTACATGCAATCTGTGTTGCCGTAAAAAAAAAAAAATTCAAGTAAATTTTGATGTATTGTGTTAATAGACGTAACCTTTGCACTGCAGTAATAAATGTGTGAAAGAGCGTTTATTAGTACAGTTCTTATTTAAATAATGCTTTATTGGGCCACAATTCTTTTCACTGCTACAACATAAACATCACTTCAAGTCAAATGAATCTATACTTCCCGTACAATGTAACTGATGCAGATATATATGCTGTTTTAGGAGGTTTGCAGGTAATATGAAATAGACAGTATGTTGATTGTTCAAACTGAATATAAAGCTGGACAATATTTGTAAAATGAAGTGTGTGAAATCAACCTTTACATGACATATTAGTATAGTTTATTAATAAGAAAATAGTCTTGCATTGTGCTGTCTGCGGTTTATTGCTTGGGCTTTATATTGTAGGTGACCTGCTTTGTCCGTTAAACTACTGGGCCATTAATGCGGGTTATTGTGTGGGGAGATTAAAGCTTGCTCATTTGCTGAGCCAATAATGTTTGTTACTTTGTGGGGCCATTATTTGGGACAATTAGTGTTATGGACAAGTGGGATATTAAATCAGGTTACATTGTTGCACCATTAATGCTTGTTACTATGTGAAACCATTAATGCCTGGTATTGTGTGAGGTCATACCGTGTAGTCTCCTTACTATATGGTACTATGAATGATCGTGACTGTGTTGGGGCATTCATGAACTGCAAACACAACAATGATGGACAGAATGTGGATCAATGTCACACATTCACCCCAGTCCAAAGATCTGGGCCCAAATCCATCGTTTTTCCACTCCACACCACCCTGGGTTAGACAATGGCGATATGCAAATCAGCGCTGACCCTGTGCCGCATGGGAACAGTCCAGTCCGAACTACAAAAGCCATGTCCTTCCCAGAACGGAAACAAGCATCCGAGGACCGGCCCGGTTTCGAGGTAACACCTCTCTTCAGCCCGGCTAGCTTGATTCCAGTGGTGTGGAGTGCCTGGGACTCACGTCTGAGCATCCCCAGTACACTTAGAGCGGTAACTGCAGTTCGGACTGGACTGTTCCCATGGGGCACAGGGTCAGCGCTGATTTGCATATCGCCATTGTCTAACCCAGGGTGGTGTGGAGTGGAAAAACGATGGATTTGGGCCCAGATCTTTGGACTGGGGTGAATGTGTGACATTGATCCACATTCTGTCCATCATTGTTGTGTTTGCAGTTACCGCTCTAAGTGTACTGGGGATGCTCAGACGTGAGTCCCAGGCACTCCACACCACTGGAATCAAGCTAGCCGGGCTGATGAGAGGTGTTACCTCGAAACCGGGCCGGTCCTCGGATGCTTGTTTCCGTTCTGGGAAGGACATGGCTTTTGTAGTTCGGACTGGACTGTTCCCATGGGGCACAGGGTCAGCGCTGATTTGCATATCGCCATTGTCTAACCCAGGGTGGTGTGGAGTGGAAAAACGATGGATTTGGGCCCAGATCTTTGGACTGGGGTGAATGTGTGACATTGATCCACATTCTGTCCATCATTGTTGTGTTTGCAGTTACCGCTCTAAGTGTACTGGGGATGCTCAGACGTGAGTCCCAGGCACTCCACACCACTGGAATCAAGCTAGCCGGGCTGATGAGAGGTGTTACCTCGAAACCGGGCCGGTCCTCGGATGCTTGTTTCCGTTCTGGGAAGGACATGGCTTTTGTAGTTCGGACTGGACTGTTCCCATGGGGCACAGGGTCAGCGCTGATTTGCATATCGCCATTGTCTAACCCAGGGTGGTGTGGAGTGGAAAAACGATGGATTTGGGCCCAGATCTTTGGACTGGGGTGAATGTGTGACATTGATCCACATTCTGTCCATCATTGTTGTGTTTGCAGTTACCGCTCTAAGTGTACTGGGGATGCTCAGACGTGAGTCCCAGGCACTCCACACCACTGGAATCAAGCTAGCCGGGCTGATGAGAGGTGTTACCTCGAAACCGGGCCGGTCCTCGGATGCTTGTTTCCGTTCTGGGAAGGACATGGCTTTTGTAGTTCGGACTGGACTGTTCCCATGGGGCACAGGGTCAGCGCTGATTTGCATATCGCCATTGTCTAACCCAGGGTGGTGTGGAGTGGAAAAACGATGGATTTGGGCCCAGATCTTTGGACTGGGGTGAATGTGTGACATTGATCCACATTCTGTCCATCATTGTTGTGTTTGCAGTTACCGCTCTAAGTGTACTGGGGATGCTCAGACGTGAGTCCCAGGCACTCCACACCACTGGAATCAAGCTAGCCGGGCTGATGAGAGGTGTTACCTCGAAACCGGGCCGGTCCTCGGATGCTTGTTTCCGTTCTGGGAAGGACATGGCTTTTGTAGTTCGGACTGGACTGTTCCCATGGGGCACAGGGTCAGCGCTGATTTGCATATCGCCATTGTCTAACCCAGGGTGGTGTGGAGTGGAAAAACGATGGATTTGGGCCCAGATCTTTGGACTGGGGTGAATGTGTGACATTGATCCACATTCTGTCCATCATTGTTGTGTTTGCAGTTACCGCTCTAAGTGTACTGGGGATGCTCAGACGTGAGTCCCAGGCACTCCACACCACTGGAATCAAGCTAGCCGGGCTGATGAGAGGTGTTACCTCGAAACCGGGCCGGTCCTCGGATGCTTGTTTCCGTTCTGGGAAGGACATGGCTTTTGTAGTTCGGACTGGACTGTTCCCATGGGGCACAGGGTCAGCGCTGATTTGCATATCGCCATTGTCTAACCCAGGGTGGTGTGGAGTGGAAAAACGATGGATTTGGGCCCAGATCTTTGGACTGGGGTGAATGTGTGACATTGATCCACATTCTGTCCATCATTGTTGTGTTTGCAGTTACCGCTCTAAGTGTACTGGGGATGCTCAGACGTGAGTCCCAGGCACTCCACACCACTGGAATCAAGCTAGCCGGGCTGATGAGAGGTGTTACCTCGAAACCGGGCCGGTCCTCGGATGCTTGTTTCCGTTCTGGGAAGGACATGGCTTTTGTAGTTCGGACTGGACTGTTCCCATGGGGCACAGGGTCAGCGCTGATTTGCATATCGCCATTGTCTAACCCAGGGTGGTGTGGAGTGGAAAAACGATGGATTTGGGCCCAGATCTTTGGACTGGGGTGAATGTGTGACATTGATCCACATTCTGTCCATCATTGTTGTGTTTGCAGTTACCGCTCTAAGTGTACTGGGGATGCTCAGACGTGAGTCCCAGGCACTCCACACCACTGGAATCAAGCTAGCCGGGCTGATGAGAGGTGTTACCTCGAAACCGGGCCGGTCCTCGGATGCTTGTTTCCGTTCTGGGAAGGACATGGCTTTTGTAGTTCGGACTGGACTGTTCCCATGGGGCACAGGGTCAGCGCTGATTTGCATATCGCCATTGTCTAACCCAGGGTGGTGTGGAGTGGAAAAACGATGGATTTGGGCCCAGATCTTTGGACTGGGGTGAATGTGTGACATTGATCCACATTCTGTCCATCATTGTTGTGTTTGCAGTTACCGCTCTAAGTGTACTGGGGATGCTCAGACGTGAGTCCCAGGCACTCCACACCACTGGAATCAAGCTAGCCGGGCTGATGAGAGGTGTTACCTCGAAACCGGGCCGGTCCTCGGATGCTTGTTTCCGTTCTGGGAAGGACATGGCTTTTGTAGTTCGGACTGGACTGTTCCCATGGGGCACAGGGTCAGCGCTGATTTGCATATCGCCATTGTCTAACCCAGGGTGGTGTGGAGTGGAAAAATGATGGATTTGGGCCCAGATCTTTGGACTGGGGTGAATGTGTGACATTGATCCACATTCTGTCCATCATTGTTGTGTTTGCAGTTACTGCTCTAAGTGTACTGGGGATACTCAGACGTGAGTCCCAGGCACTCCACACCACTGGAATCAAGCTAGCCGGGCTGATGAGAGGTGTTACCTCGAAACCGGGCCGGTCCTCGGATGCTTGTTTCCGTTCTGGGAAGGACATGGCTTTTGTAGTTCGGACTGGACTGTTCCCATGGGGCACAGGGTCAGCGCTGATTTGCATATCGCCATTGTCTAACCCAGGGTGGTGTGGAGTGGAAAAACGATGGATTTGGGCCCAGATCTTTGGACTGGGGTGAATGTGTGACATTGATCCACATTCTGTCCATCATTGTTGTGTTTGCAGTTACCGCTCTAAGTGTACTGGGGATGCTCAGACGTGAGTCCCAGGCACTCCACACCACTGGAATCAAGCTAGCCGGGCTGATGAGAGGTGTTACCTCGAAACCGGGCCGGTCCTCGGATGCTTGTTTCCGTTCTGGGAAGGACATGGCTTTTGTAGTTCGGACTGGACTGTTCCCATGGGGCACAGGGTCAGCGCTGATTTGCATATCGCCATTGTCTAACCCAGGGTGGTGTGGAGTGGAAAAACGATGGATTTGGGCCCAGATCTTTGGACTGGGGTGAATGTGTGACATTGATCCACATTCTGTCCATCATTGTTGTGTTTGCAGTTACCGCTCTAAGTGTACTGGGGATGCTCAGACGTGAGTCCCAGGCACTCCACACCACTGGAATCAAGCTAGCCGGGCTGATGAGAGGTGTTACCTCGAAACCGGGCCGGTCCTCGGATGCTTGTTTCCGTTCTGGGAAGGACATGGCTTTTGTAGTTCGGACTGGACTGTTCCCATGGGGCACAGGGTCAGCGCTGATTTGCATATCGCCATTGTCTAACCCAGGGTGGTGTGGAGTGGAAAAACGATGGATTTGGGCCCAGATCTTTGGACTGGGGTGAATGTGTGACATTGATCCACATTCTGTCCATCATTGTTGTGTTTGCAGTTACCGCTCTAAGTGTACTGGGGATGCTCAGACGTGAGTCCCAGGCACTCCACACCACTGGAATCAAGCTAGCCGGGCTGATGAGAGGTGTTACCTCGAAACCGGGCCGGTCCTCGGATGCTTGTTTCCGTTCTGGGAAGGACATGGCTTTTGTAGTTCGGACTGGACTGTTCCCATGGGGCACAGGGTCAGCGCTGATTTGCATATCGCCATTGTCTAACCCAGGGTGGTGTGGAGTGGAAAAACGATGGATTTGGGCCCAGATCTTTGGACTGGGGTGAATGTGTGACATTGATCCACATTCTGTCCATCATTGTTGTGTTTGCAGTTACCGCTCTAAGTGTACTGGGGATGCTCAGACGTGAGTCCCAGGCACTCCACACCACTGGAATCAAGCTAGCCGGGCTGATGAGAGGTGTTACCTCGAAACCGGGCCGGTCCTCGGATGCTTGTTTCCGTTCTGGGAAGGACATGGCTTTTGTAGTTCGGACTGGACTGTTCCCATGGGGCACAGGGTCAGCGCTGATTTGCATATCGCCATTGTCTAACCCAGGGTGGTGTGGAGTGGAAAAACGATGGATTTGGGCCCAGATCTTTGGACTGGGGTGAATGTGTGACATTGATCCACATTCTGTCCATCATTGTTGTGTTTGCAGTTACCGCTCTAAGTGTACTGGGGATGCTCAGACGTGAGTCCCAGGCACTCCACACCACTGGAATCAAGCTAGCCGGGCTGATGAGAGGTGTTACCTCGAAACCGGGCCGGTCCTCGGATGCTTGTTTCCGTTCTGGGAAGGACATGGCTTTTGTAGTTCGGACTGGACTGTTCCCATGGGGCACAGGGTCAGCGCTGATTTGCATATCGCCATTGTCTAACCCAGGGTGGTGTGGAGTGGAAAAACGATGGATTTGGGCCCAGATCTTTGGACTGGGGTGAATGTGTGACATTGATCCACATTCTGTCCATCATTGTTGTGTTTGCAGTTACCGCTCTAAGTGTACTGGGGATGCTCAGACGTGAGTCCCAGGCACTCCACACCACTGGAATCAAGCTAGCCGGGCTGATGAGAGGTGTTACCTCGAAACCGGGCCGGTCCTCGGATGCTTGTTTCCGTTCTGGGAAGGACATGGCTTTTGTAGTTCGGACTGGACTGTTCCCATGGGGCACAGGGTCAGCGCTGATTTGCATATCGCCATTGTCTAACCCAGGGTGGTGTGGAGTGGAAAAACGATGGATTTGGGCCCAGATCTTTGGACTGGGGTGAATGTGTGACATTGATCCACATTCTGTCCATCATTGTTGTGTTTGCAGTTACCGCTCTAAGTGTACTGGGGATGCTCAGACGTGAGTCCCAGGCACTCCACACCACTGGAATCAAGCTAGCCGGGCTGATGAGAGGTGTTACCTCGAAACCGGGCCGGTCCTCGGATGCTTGTTTCCGTTCTGGGAAGGACATGGCTTTTGTAGTTCGGACTGGACTGTTCCCATGGGGCACAGGGTCAGCGCTGATTTGCATATCGCCATTGTCTAACCCAGGGTGGTGTGGAGTGGAAAAACGATGGATTTGGGCCCAGATCTTTGGACTGGGGTGAATGTGTGACATTGATCCACATTCTGTCCATCATTGTTGTGTTTGCAGTTACCGCTCTAAGTGTACTGGGGATGCTCAGACGTGAGTCCCAGGCACTCCACACCACTGGAATCAAGCTAGCCGGGCTGATGAGAGGTGTTACCTCGAAACCGGGCCGGTCCTCGGATGCTTGTTTCCGTTCTGGGAAGGACATGGCTTTTGTAGTTCGGACTGGACTGTTCCCATGGGGCACAGGGTCAGCGCTGATTTGCATATCGCCATTGTCTAACCCAGGGTGGTGTGGAGTGGAAAAACGATGGATTTGGGCCCAGATCTTTGGACTGGGGTGAATGTGTGACATTGATCCACATTCTGTCCATCATTGTTGTGTTTGCAGTTACCGCTCTAAGTGTACTGGGGATGCTCAGACGTGAGTCCCAGGCACTCCACACCACTGGAATCAAGCTAGCCGGGCTGATGAGAGGTGTTACCTCGAAACCGGGCCGGTCCTCGGATGCTTGTTTCCGTTCTGGGAAGGACATGGCTTTTGTAGTTCGGACTGGACTGTTCCCATGGGGCACAGGGTCAGCGCTGATTTGCATATCGCCATTGTCTAACCCAGGGTGGTGTGGAGTGGAAAAACGATGGATTTGGGCCCAGATCTTTGGACTGGGGTGAATGTGTGACATTGATCCACATTCTGTCCATCATTGTTGTGTTTGCAGTTACCGCTCTAAGTGTACTGGGGATGCTCAGACGTGAGTCCCAGGCACTCCACACCACTGGAATCAAGCTAGCCGGGCTGATGAGAGGTGTTACCTCGAAACCGGGCCGGTCCTCGGATGCTTGTTTCCGTTCTGGGAAGGACATGGCTTTTGTAGTTCGGACTGGACTGTTCCCATGGGGCACAGGGTCAGCGCTGATTTGCATATCGCCATTGTCTAACCCAGGGTGGTGTGGAGTGGAAAAATGATGGATTTGGGCCCAGATCTTTGGACTGGGGTGAATGTGTGACATTGATCCACATTCTGTCCATCATTGTTGTGTTTGCAGTTACTGCTCTAAGTGTACTGGGGATACTCAGACGTGAGTCCCAGGCACTCCACACCACTGGAATCAAGCTAGCCGGGCTGATGAGAGGTGTTACCTCGAAACCGGGCCGGTCCTCGGATGCTTGTTTCCGTTCTGGGAAGGACATGGCTTTTGTAGTTCGGACTGGACTGTTCCCATGGGGCACAGGGTCAGCGCTGATTTGCATATCGCCATTGTCTAACCCAGGGTGGTGTGGAGTGGAAAAACGATGGATTTGGGCCCAGATCTTTGGACTGGGGTGAATGTGTGACATTGATCCACATTCTGTCCATCATTGTTGTGTTTGCAGTTACCGCTCTAAGTGTACTGGGGATGCTCAGACGTGAGTCCCAGGCACTCCACACCACTGGAATCAAGCTAGCCGGGCTGATGAGAGGTGTTACCTCGAAACCGGGCCGGTCCTCGGATGCTTGTTTCCGTTCTGGGAAGGACATGGCTTTTGTAGTTCGGACTGGACTGTTCCCATGGGGCACAGGGTCAGCGCTGATTTGCATATCGCCATTGTCTAACCCAGGGTGGTGTGGAGTGGAAAAACGATGGATTTGGGCCCAGATCTTTGGACTGGGGTGAATGTGTGACATTGATCCACATTCTGTCCATCATTGTTGTGTTTGCAGTTACCGCTCTAAGTGTACTGGGGATGCTCAGACGTGAGTCCCAGGCACTCCACACCACTGGAATCAAGCTAGCCGGGCTGATGAGAGGTGTTACCTCGAAACCGGGCCGGTCCTCGGATGCTTGTTTCCGTTCTGGGAAGGACATGGCTTTTGTAGTTCGGACTGGACTGTTCCCATGGGGCACAGGGTCAGCGCTGATTTGCATATCGCCATTGTCTAACCCAGGGTGGTGTGGAGTGGAAAAACGATGGATTTGGGCCCAGATCTTTGGACTGGGGTGAATGTGTGACATTGATCCACATTCTGTCCATCATTGTTGTGTTTGCAGTTACCGCTCTAAGTGTACTGGGGATGCTCAGACGTGAGTCCCAGGCACTCCACACCACTGGAATCAAGCTAGCCGGGCTGATGAGAGGTGTTACCTCGAAACCGGGCCGGTCCTCGGATGCTTGTTTCCGTTCTGGGAAGGACATGGCTTTTGTAGTTCGGACTGGACTGTTCCCATGGGGCACAGGGTCAGCGCTGATTTGCATATCGCCATTGTCTAACCCAGGGTGGTGTGGAGTGGAAAAACGATGGATTTGGGCCCAGATCTTTGGACTGGGGTGAATGTGTGACATTGATCCACATTCTGTCCATCATTGTTGTGTTTGCAGTTACCGCTCTAAGTGTACTGGGGATGCTCAGACGTGAGTCCCAGGCACTCCACACCACTGGAATCAAGCTAGCCGGGCTGATGAGAGGTGTTACCTCGAAACCGGGCCGGTCCTCGGATGCTTGTTTCCGTTCTGGGAAGGACATGGCTTTTGTAGTTCGGACTGGACTGTTCCCATGGGGCACAGGGTCAGCGCTGATTTGCATATCGCCATTGTCTAACCCAGGGTGGGGTGGAGTGGAAAAACGATGGATTTGGGCCCAGATCTTTGGACTGGGGTGAATGTGTGACATTGATCCACATTCTGTCCATCATTGTTGTGTTTGCAGTTACCGCTCTAAGTGTACTGGGGATGCTCAGACGTGAGTCCCAGGCACTCCACACCACTGGAATCAAGCTAGCCGGGCTGATGAGAGGTGTTACCTCGAAACCGGGCCGGTCCTCGGATGCTTGTTTCCGTTCTGGGAAGGACATGGCTTTTGTAGTTCGGACTGGACTGTTCCCATGGGGCACAGGGTCAGCGCTGATTTGCATATCGCCATTGTCTAACCCAGGGTGGTGTGGAGTGGAAAAACAATGGATTTGGGCCCAGATCTTTGGACTGGGGTGAATGTGTGACATTGATCCACATTCTGTCCATCATTGTTGTGTTTGCAGTTACCGCTCTAAGTGTACTGGGGATGCTCAGACGTGAGTCCCAGGCACTCCACACCACTGGAATCAAGCTAGCCGGGCTGATGAGAGGTGTTACCTCGAAACCGGGCCGGTCCTCGGATGCTTGTTTCCGTTCTGGGAAGGACATGGCTTTTGTAGTTCGGACTGGACTGTTCCCATGGGGCACAGGGTCAGCGCTGATTTGCATATCGCCATTGTCTAACCCAGGGTGGTGTGGAGTGGAAAAACGATGGATTTGGGCCCAGATCTTTGGACTGGGGTGAATGTGTGACATTGATCCACATTCTGTCCATCATTGTTGTGTTTGCAGTTACCGCTCTAAGTGTACTGGGGATGCTCAGACGTGAGTCCCAGGCACTCCACACCACTGGAATCAAGCTAGCCGGGCTGATGAGAGGTGTTACCTCGAAACCGGGCCGGTCCTCGGATGCTTGTTTCCGTTCTGGGAAGGACATGGCTTTTGTAGTTCGGACTGGACTGTTCCCATGGGGCACAGGGTCAGCGCTGATTTGCATATCGCCATTGTCTAACCCAGGGTGGTGTGGAGTGGAAAAACGATGGATTTGGGCCCAGATCTTTGGACTGGGGTGAATGTGTGACATTGATCCACATTCTGTCCATCATTGTTGTGTTTGCAGTTACCGCTCTAAGTGTACTGGGGATGCTCAGACGTGAGTCCCAGGCACTCCACACCACTGGAATCAAGCTAGCCGGGCTGATGAGAGGTGTTACCTCGAAACCGGGCCGGTCCTCGGATGCTTGTTTCCGTTCTGGGAAGGACATGGCTTTTGTAGTTCGGACTGGACT
The DNA here is from genome assembly GCF_964261635.1 of Lissotriton helveticus. Taxonomy (NCBI): domain Eukaryota; kingdom Metazoa; phylum Chordata; class Amphibia; order Caudata; family Salamandridae; genus Lissotriton; species Lissotriton helveticus. The sequence continues at coordinate 1,309,159,159 of NC_136061.1, forward strand.
GTTCCCATGGGGCACAGGGTCAGCGCTGATTTGCATATCGCCATTGTCTAACCCAGGGTGGTGTGGAGTGGAAAAACGATGGATTTGGGCCCAGATCTTTGGACTGGGGTGAATGTGTGACATTGATCCACATTCTGTCCATCATTGTTGTGTTTGCAGTTACCGCTCTAAGTGTACTGGGGATGCTCAGACGTGAGTCCCAGGCACTCCACACCACTGGAATCAAGCTAGCCGGGCTGATGAGAGGTGTTACCTCGAAACCGGGCCGGTCCTCGGATGCTTGTTTCCGTTCTGGGAAGGACATGGCTTTTGTAGTTCGGACTGGACTGTTCCCATGGGGCACAGGGTCAGCGCTGATTTGCATATCGCCATTGTCTAACCCAGGGTGGTGTGGAGTGGAAAAACGATGGATTTGGGCCCAGATCTTTGGACTGGGGTGAATGTGTGACATTGATCCACATTCTGTCCATCATTGTTGTGTTTGCAGTTACCGCTCTAAGTGTACTGGGGATGCTCAGACGTGAGTCCCAGGCACTCCACACCACTGGAATCAAGCTAGCCGGGCTGATGAGAGGTGTTACCTCGAAACCGGGCCGGTCCTCGGATGCTTGTTTCCGTTCTGGGAAGGACATGGCTTTTGTAGTTCGGACTGGACTGTTCCCATGGGGCACAGGGTCAGCGCTGATTTGCATATCGCCATTGTCTAACCCAGGGTGGTGTGGAGTGGAAAAACGATGGATTTGGGCCCAGATCTTTGGACTGGGGTGAATGTGTGACATTGATCCACATTCTGTCCATCATTGTTGTGTTTGCAGTTACCGCTCTAAGTGTACTGGGGATGCTCAGACGTGAGTCCCAGGCACTCCACACCACTGGAATCAAGCTAGCCGGGCTGATGAGAGGTGTTACCTCGAAACCGGGCCGGTCCTCGGATGCTTGTTTCCGTTCTGGGAAGGACATGGCTTTTGTAGTTCGGACTGGACTGTTCCCATGGGGCACAGGGTCAGCGCTGATTTGCATATCGCCATTGTCTAACCCAGGGTGGTGTGGAGTGGAAAAACGATGGATTTGGGCCCAGATCTTTGGACTGGGGTGAATGTGTGACATTGATCCACATTCTGTCCATCATTGTTGTGTTTGCAGTTACCGCTCTAAGTGTACTGGGGATGCTCAGACGTGAGTCCCAGGCACTCCACACCACTGGAATCAAGCTAGCCGGGCTGATGAGAGGTGTTACCTCGAAACCGGGCCGGTCCTCGGATGCTTGTTTCCGTTCTGGGAAGGACATGGCTTTTGTAGTTCGGACTGGACTGTTCCCATGGGGCACAGGGTCAGCGCTGATTTGCATATCGCCATTGTCTAACCCAGGGTGGTGTGGAGTGGAAAAACGATGGATTTGGGCCCAGATCTTTGGACTGGGGTGAATGTGTGACATTGATCCACATTCTGTCCATCATTGTTGTGTTTGCAGTTACCGCTCTAAGTGTACTGGGGATGCTCAGACGTGAGTCCCAGGCACTCCACACCACTGGAATCAAGCTAGCCGGGCTGATGAGAGGTGTTACCTCGAAACCAGGCCGGTCCTCGGATGCTTGTTTCCGTTCTGGGAAGGACATGGCTTTTGTAGTTCGGACTGGACTGTTCCCATGGGGCACAGGGTCAGCGCTGATTTGCATATCGCCATTGTCTAACCCAGGGTGGTGTGGAGTGGAAAAACGATGGATTTGGGCCCAGATCTTTGGACTGGGGTGAATGTGTGACATTGATCCACATTCTGTCCATCATTGTTGTGTTTGCAGTTACCGCTCTAAGTGTACTGGGGATGCTCAGACGTGAGTCCCAGGCACTCCACACCACTGGAATCAAGCTAGCCGGGCTGATGAGAGGTGTTACCTCGAAACCGGGCCGGTCCTCGGATGCTTGTTTCCGTTCTGGGAAGGACATGGCTTTTGTAGTTCGGACTGGACTGTTCCCATGGGGCACAGGGTCAGCGCTGATTTGCATATCGCCATTGTCTAACCCAGGGTGGTGTGGAGTGGAAAAACGATGGATTTGGGCCCAGATCTTTGGACTGGGGTGAATGTGTGACATTGATCCACATTCTGTCCATCATTGTTGTGTTTGCAGTTACCGCTCTAAGTGTACTGGGGATGCTCAGACGTGAGTCCCAGGCACTCCACACCACTGGAATCAAGCTAGCCGGGCTGATGAGAGGTGTTACCTCGAAACCGGGCCGGTCCTCGGATGCTTGTTTCCGTTCTGGGAAGGACATGGCTTTTGTAGTTCGGACTGGACTGTTCCCATGGGGCACAGGGTCAGCGCTGATTTGCATATCGCCATTGTCTAACCCAGGGTGGTGTGGAGTGGAAAAACGATGGATTTGGGCCCAGATCTTTGGACTGGGGTGAATGTGTGACATTGATCCACATTCTGTCCATCATTGTTGTGTTTGCAGTTACCGCTCTAAGTGTACTGGGGATGCTCAGACGTGAGTCCCAGGCACTCCACACCACTGGAATCAAGCTAGCCGGGCTGATGAGAGGTGTTACCTCGAAACCGGGCCGGTCCTCGGATGCTTGTTTCCGTTCTGGGAAGGACATGGCTTTTGTAGTTCGGACTGGACTGTTCCCATGGGGCACAGGGTCAGCGCTGATTTGCATATCGCCATTGTCTAACCCAGGGTGGTGTGGAGTGGAAAAACGATGGATTTGGGCCCAGATCTTTGGACTGGGGTGAATGTGTGACATTGATCCACATTCTGTCCATCCTTGTTGTGTTTGCATTCATGAACAGCAGTTAAAGCTGGTTACTGTGTGAAGCAATTAATGCTGATTGTTGTGTTGAGAAATTAATGTTAATTACTGTAGGGAGCATTCAGGTAGGGACTTTAATGAGCTTTACTGAATGGGGCAATTAATATGCTGGTTGGTGTCTGGGCTAATGAATGCTCATTTTTAGGGCGAGCCTCAGCACGCATGTGCTGTCTGCAAGACCTGCTGTAATCACTCTGGGGAGTGTAATCCAGCCTGCTGTTTGCAATCGGTTCACTCCAGTTTCACTCTTATTTTTCTGGCTCATTGTTGGTTAGCGCTCTGGTACATCATTTCCGGTTTTACGCGAGGAGCACCGGCCAATTACAGTTCCTTTACACACGTAAGTGTTATGTGTTCTTTGAGGACTACTTGTTTATTTAATTTTATATAAGAGTGTGGCATGGCGCACTTTCACCTTAGTATAGCTGACGGCCGCTTTAGTTTTTTGTGCAAGGTGCACTTTCAGTTTAGGTATGGCTGCCAGCAGCTTATGTTTGTTTATGCATTTCAGGGCTAGGACCTAAAAATTACTCTTAGAACCTTGTTTACATTCTTTACATTGTTCCCTTAACCCCTTCCATGCTCATGACGGAACGGTTCCGTCATCAGCGTTGGTGCTCCGGTGCCGATGACGGAACATTTCCGTCATGAGCCAATACGATTTTAAACCCTTCAGCACTGCAGCGAAATTCGTGCAGCAATGAAGAGGTTAAGGAAGGGGCTTTGTGAGGTGTAGTAATAAATGGGAAGGATGGTTGGAATTAGGGAGGGGATGTTGCTATTCTTCCCTGATGTTCGCATATAGTGCTCTATTTCAGCACCTATAACTGGCTAGTGTCCTAAAATATGTGCAAATATGTACCCTAAATCAAATCTGCACTAAATCTCAGTAACAGTTACTTAGTCTGTGGGGTCGTTTATTTTCATTCACTGACAGCTGTTTATTTCTTGAACACACTTACAACACAAGGGTAGTGTATCTTCTTTTGTTTTGCAAATCCAACTTTTTTTCATCTTAATCGAGAATGCATGTGAAACGGTTATGCCCCTGGTTGTGAAACTAGACATCTGTGTCTCAATTGTTCCCAAACTCTCATTTGTCAATAAAGTGCCATCTTCTAGCGAGCGGCTACCTCCTTAAAGCTGGAGCTGCAGCTCAAACATGGCACTATTCTTACTGATATTTCTGACACAGTTTGTATAAATACTCTGAGGTAAATTGTACCGTGACCCAAATTGGAGGTCATGAATGGATATTTTTGATTGAGATTAAATCAGAGCAAACTAGCTTAGTTTGCATATCATGTATTGCTTAGATAAATGAGTTCCTTGTGAACATTGTTTTTTTGCTGCAGTGCTAACCCAGCTCACACGAATGTATGTCAGTACAACGTGATCTTTTAGATCGCGGTACATGACAACGCTGCCATTACAACGCAAGTCGTACAATGACTTGCGTTGTAGGGCGTGGATTGTGGAATATTATAATTTTATATTCCAACACCAGTCCACGTAACAGTAGGGAAGGTGTTGGAATATAAAATTGCAATATTCCTTATACAACAGCGCCATCCAGCGCAAGTCGTAGTAACGACTTGCGTTGTAATGGCATCGTTGTAAAGGCATCGCGGTGTTTTCACCGCGTTGTAAACGATGTTCCCCGCTCACAAGAATGTATGGGTCGCTCTTGTTTCTTTAAAACATCTTTTAGTGTATGTTCTTTTACTTAACATTCCAAGGTGGTGTATTATGCAATGTTCGTTCTTTTAGGTAAACTTCCATTATCTAATGGGATAAAGGGCATATCTCTCGGATCACACTGTATCACTGAGCAGTTGGTTGTGGAGCCTCAATGTTCGCTTTTTAACCCTTTCGTCAGCCGTTTTTGTTCCATCACGATATCCTAAATCTGAGAGTGCCGGTTATAGTAATCTGCACTCTATCATGTAGTCATGTTCCAACTGTTTGTTGGCAGATGCATCATATCCTTAGCTGCGGCGGTTCCGACAGAGCACATTTAAAAGTTCCAACAAACGCAATACGTTCTGCCGAACACATTACTTGATGGGTGCCTCTTTCGTGCAAGTGCCATGCACGCATAAAAATAGTTCAACAACTGTGCCCCGCCTTCAGGAACACACACGGAGCAGTCTTTGGGTTTTTGAAGTCCTTTACTGCACCCAGCAGGACGCTTTTTGTCTACTCTGACTTCCTCAGATGCTGTCCGGTGAGTAAGGAAATCTATGGCTTCATAGTTTGTTGAAAAGCCTCATTAGGCTACTCCTGCCCAGTGTTCAGCGAGGAAGGACCATGCTGGAATTGCCGTCTCTCCCGACTTTTGGCCGCCATCTTTGAATGTATGTTCTTTTATTTAACATTCCATGGTAGTGTATTATGCAATGTTCATTCTTTTAGGTAAACTTCCATTATCTAATGTGAAAAAGGGCATACCTCTCGCAGGGCCGGTGCTAGGCATGGGCAGCTGCCCAGGGCCCCGCGCCTGCTGGCAGCCTTGGGGCCTCGCACCTTTAGGGACTCCAGAGTTCCGAGACCCAGGGGGCCCCCTAAGATATTACATTTCTTCTTTTTTTATCACTCTCCCCTACAGTCCTGTCTCTGTGGGCCTAATGGCTGAATCTGCATGTCAATGACAGTGATTAGAAAAGTTAATTAAAGTGCCCTTGCCTGGGAAGTGCAACCTGCCCCTGTATGAATGAAAGGCAGAATATCCTGCTGGGCGCAGAGCAAAAGAATGGCGGCGCATCACAATGGAAACTCTTCACCTAGGACAAGTAGAAAGGGATCAGGGAGTGAATAACAGGGGTAAGATAAACAGAATAAAGTGGGGGGTGGGGAGGCTGGAGCAGATAGGTGTGAGTATGGCAACGAGACAAGAGGTGCATGCAGAGGAGCAGTATCAGCATGCAAAAGTGGATGGAGCAGAGTTTAAAGTCTGCTGGGTTAAACGTGTCTTAGACCTGGTATTAAATTAATATGGACATTGAAAAGGGGCCTTAACTTTTCCGGCAAAAACATTAATCTAGTGTCTGCAAAACAAATGAAAGTTCAGAAAAGCAGGTGATGAGACAGGCCGCTCTCCATTTTTGCAGTCACCCTCAGAGTGAAAACACAAATCTTAACTCTGCAGCAGCACAACTCTCTGTTGCCTTTAATGCAACTTCAACAACACTCGTTATAGTTCTTTCACAGTCTCATCATGTCAGAACTGGAGCATTTTCGATATTTTATACAAGGAAGCCATAGATGTTGCTTATTTATCGTATGCAACTGATAATCACTGGCAAAGCCAATAGTACTGGCATGTTATAGGTGTAATTTTACTTGTTGTAATATTTATCTGGAGGTAATGACAGAAACAGCAAAATACCAGTTGGGCCGCGCACTATGCTAAGTACAGATTTATATAGCTTACATGTTTTTAAGCCACTCCCTTAACTACATTAGCCATGCCCCTTTGAAAGACCCCCTAGTTTTTTCATCCCATTTAAAGCCCTGCTGTCAGGTCAGTATGTTGGCCGTTTTTTTGGCTAGTTGTGGACCTGCATTATGGTCAGGTGAGCCAGTTTTTACTGTTGATTTTCATGATATTAAACCTTGTATTACCTGCAGAAAACTAAAATCAGTGCAGGCTTCCATACCTTACAAAAAACGTATACAGCAGGGCTTTACAAGTTTAAAACTGCCCTGGTTTGCAAACATGAGACACTTTTCTAGCTAACTAACTCACTAATGGGGGCCCGTTTTATTTTGGTACTGGGGCCTATATTCTTTCCCAGTCTGATGCTGCATGTTAGGCAGGGCCACGGGAATAATGCGATTGTGCAGCGATTTCTGCACAGTTATGCATTTGACGCATTTGCCACATAATCCATCATCTGCTGCATAATCTACAGATTTAACAACAAAACTGCTTTCTATCTCAAACAGTTCAAAAGTTACTAAAAACGCAGCAACACGTCTTGCGCATGTGGGAAGGCCCTTTGAAAAGCTGGAATAGTCAACTTCCTATTTCTCACGTCTAAATTTGGGTGTTAAATTGGTACTAATGGGGTGCAACTGGTCCCCAAACAGTGTTACCAAGTTTAAAAATGGCAAAAAAATGAAGTAATACTATTTCAAAATGTGCCGGATTATGCCGCATAATTTGCATTTTCATGCCGCATAATTTACTCACCCTGCCACATAATTCCAGTGGTCCTGATGTTAGGGTAAAACAATGCAGTGATTTTGTTCCTGATTATATTTCACATGCTTTAATTAATCTTGCTTTCCTCAAGAGTGCTAGCTATTTTCAGCATGTGTGTTTCTGTATTTCATTTCACAGCAAATTACTCTTGGATGATGCACCCTTTGTACTGCCACCTCCAGGTGTTTATAACAGGCTTCAGTTGAGCACTTCGGAGTTGAGGATGAAGGCAGTACAACTTTCACATTATGCCTCTCTGTGGGTCAAAAAGGTGTTCAGATGACATGATCCTTCAAAATATGGCCTCTCTGCTGAGCACAAAGAGCAATGGTCCTGCATTCCAGTTGCGATTCTATGCAAATGTGTGTGAAAGAGCTACTTATTGGTCAACGCAACAAGGTGAATGGAAAATAATGTATTGTTGTTGCTCATTTAGCTTAAACAGCTAACAACCATTGACCAAACCTAGTCGAGGGTGTGCAGTTTGGTTTAATTTTAATTCTAAAAAAAAAAAGCGTTCTTTAGCCGGCCCGATCCGCTTCCGCGTGGTCTCTGCTTAGGGGCCTCACATGTTCCTATTCTGCCCGGGGCCCCACATATCCTAGGACCGGCCCTGACCTCTCGGATCACACTGTATCACTGAGCAGTTGGTTTTGGAGCCTTCGTGTTTTGTTTTTCAACCCTTTCGTCAGCTGCTTTTGTTCCATTACGCTATCCTGAATCTGAGAGTGCTGGTTATAGTAATCCGCACTCTATCATGTCTGTGTATGCAGCTGCAGGTGACTGTTTCCAAATGTGTGCATGTCTATATGTGCGTGTGTGCCCGTGTATGCGTGTTTCTTTGTATATGTGCTTGCCCGTTTGTGTGTATCTATCTGTGACCACAATAGTACCACTTTGGTACTTGAATTCAACAATCAGCAACGGTACAGTGACATATTAAACTTTGGAGAGGCTTCGCGATGTGCCATTTCATTGTAAATATGCCACCTGGTTTGTTCTTATATTCAGCCTCATAGCCATACAAGTTTGCCCTCATTGTCCTCATATGTGCATAGAAGCCATATCATCCTACAGTAGGGCCCACTTCCCCTCCCTTCTATTAGCGGGCCTGCTACACCGGTCAGTGCAGTATCACACACCACTTTTACAATTAAATTCACGTTATACCTAGCACATATGTGGTTCACAGAATGCACAAGGATCTTCGCTGGTGCTACGTAATTATAGAAACCATCCAAAGTGATAATTTGTCATCATTGCTAATCAAGGGTCTGCCATGTCAGGGTCTGCCACGTTCCCTGTAACATAAACTGATACATTGATCCTTCCCTTTGGAATGTCTTACCATTCCCCATCCATGCGGGAATCGACATCTTTCGCAGTGGAAACTATTCTTTTTGGACATGTTTGTCATTATAAGAATGACGTCATCGCTACTCGAGGCGATATTTATTCAAAATCCAGGAAACACTTGGTAGCATCAGAAGATGGAAAGCAGATGTTGCTGATATACACATCCAAACTTCCATTGCGCAAGACTTTCAAGGAAGGAAGCTGGATTCTGTCAGGCTCCAAAGTAAGAACATTTTTTTATATTTTCTAAACCCCCTCTTTCTGAGAAGGAGCTAGTTCAATAAAGTCACCTGCCTTGGCGGACGATGTGAACATCTTCCCAAAAACTCATAGGACCCCGGAGCCTGACTACTGGAAAAACATATTGAAATGAAACTTTACAAATAAGCACTCCCCTTTCGGCGGCCTCTCCGTCTAGCTGTGTGCAGTACTAGTTCCACAGCAGAAGATTCCTGATGTGGCGCGTTGTGCACTGAACAGCTCGTGACGTCCATTAAGAGCCATCTTATCTGATTGGGACTGCGTGTGCCGCCCCCTCCAGGCCTGAGAGATTCCACATGGGCAACACGAATCGCAATGCACCCTGCCCCTCCCTCAGTCTCACTACGCACGCTCTTACACTCAAATTGCATGCTTTGGCCTGACTATGATTCCGTAAACAGCTGCCAAGTACTGCATTTCACAGCAGGACTGTGTGGTAGTGTCTGTCCTGCTGCCCCCTTCGAGAGTTGTTGGAGTTCCGGACCGGAACCTGTAAACAGCCCATGGAATGCACTCGGTGCTGATGGTTATTTAATATGTATGCCCCAATCTGCCTTCTCTTTCCGCGAATGGAGCCGATTGTTAACTATGCAACCTTGGTGCAGGAGTGCACGTCCTGGGCGCAAGAGTTGGGCTTGTACCAGGTGATCAGGTGATTGCAGGTCAACGTATGCCCCCCTCGTTATAGAAAGAGGGATTTGTGCGTCAGGCTAACTGTGTAAGAGTGCAGCAGCTTAGTAACAGCTGTGCTTTACCGATGTAGTCCCCCTCAAACGAAACAATGCATTCACAGTAAAAATGACACCATACAGAAAGATCTCCTGCTATATACAACTGCATGACCCACCCAACACGAAAGAAAAAACTCCCAATCCTAATAAATATATATAAAAAAAATGAACGAATATTATAGCATAGCCTTTCATTTACCAGAGCTGGCAATAGAGGCAAAATGTCTTTACAGTATTCACGTCGGACAAACTAAAATACGAATCTAAATATTTAGATCGGTATTGCTCAAGTGCCTGACATTTATTGAAAATATGTTCCAATTCTTGTACCTCTCAATGGCATGAAAGCATGCCCTCTTCTACGGGAGCCCGGTGACAGCAGCTACCGGTAGTCGCTCCGACCTTAGGAGACACATAATTCTTCTGATCTTGTGTTCAATGCCCATTTTTGGGTATGGTTGCATTTTGCCCAAGGCAGCTGAATTTCCCTATAGATTACCAAGGAGCGCAGCCTTTTGGTGCAGCAGGAACTCTGCTAGTCCCAGGTGACCTCTGAGCAGGGCTTGAAGTGGACCAGGTCTCACCATTGCTGAGCACCTGCAGTTTTTAGGTCTCGGCCTGCGAAAGACTGCGCAGACATGCGCAGTCGAGCTGGCGAGATTTAATGATATAGGGTATTTTCTACTAGCGAGGTTAAGCCCCGCCCCTCTTCTCTATTGGCTGGCGTCCTAAACGGTGGCCAGCCATTGAAGAAGAGGTCCTAGTGACGTTCTTCTTTCTCTTTAAGCCCCGTCCTTTTCAGACTGGGTTCCTTGACTTACGTTTGTGGTAAAAGCTTTCTTATCTTCTTTATGGGTCCAGATGGCCCCATAAAGAAGATAAGAAACCTTTTAAGTCAGCAGGAAGTCCGGGAGCCCAGTCTGAAAAGGACGGGGCTAAAAGAGAATAGTTTACGCGAGGGCTTGTTTTTCTATCCTTTGGTGGCGGGCTGGGCCACAACGGTGGCTTCAGGAACTGCATAGATCCTAATTTAATTGACCTGATGCCCATTTCTCTCATCGCTTCCACTGAAACCACCAAGAGATGCTTGAACACTATCTCACTGCCTCAAAGAACAATGGGATAGGATTGGACAAAGTCTGTGTGCAGTTGCTCTATAACCAGCAGAATGGAACCACTCGGTGCGAAGAATGTAATAGCTGAGTGTCCACCCGTGCCAGGTGCGCAGTCCTCACAGAGCAGCCGTATTTGCCCCGTTACACTCCCTTTATGTCCGTTCTTCCAGCCCTCCGAGTCTTTACTCAGCTCTACTTCTGCCCCCTCCCGCTGCTCAACTCACCTTGGGGCCCATCGGGAGACGGGGAGGGGAAGAACCGACCGGACACAGGTATATAGTGTGTTAAAGGCCGCTTTTATTGGAAACAGGTGCATCCTGAACATAACCCCAACCTTGGCCTTTGCCGCACAAAACTAGGCCTAACTAAATATGCACATATCTGTCAATCCCCCCACCCCCACCCCTAAACAGTTCCCCAACAACCTCATAAACTCCTTATCCTTTACACAAACTCCTGGCTCAATGTTTTAATCTCTGCCCTCTGTACACTCCTTCCCTTCCAACCAGTCAAGCTCCTTCCTCCTATCCTACCCCCCCCCATTATACTAGGGAAAAGCGCCAACCCAAAGAAAACCACCCCCGCACCTGCTCCTAGCGACACACTCGACAACCCTAACACAGAAAGCACCTGAAACCAACAAAAACCCTTACAGTATCCCCCCCCAACCCTAACTAGCCTAAAACAGGGAGGGAGGGTGGGACAAAAAACCCCTTCTCCTCCCCGGCTGCTGGGTCACTGTCCCATAAAATGGTGACTAGTGACCCAAAATGGCCGCTTTTATCCCCACCCAGCCCAAAAGGAGCCCAAAACCGCCAGCAAGCCCAAATGCCCAAACCCTTCCTGTGTCCTCAATAATGTTTCCCCTCCCCTTCCTCCCGGAGCCCCAAAATCCCCGGGGGGGCGAGCCTCCCTCCGGTCGGCCACCCCCCGCAAAGCCCCATTGGGGCCCATCGGGAGACGGGGAGGGGAAGAACCGACCGGACACAGGTATATAGTGTGTTAAAGGCCGCTTTTATTGGAAACAGGTGCATCCTGAACATAACCCCAACCTTGGCCTTTGCCGCACAAAACTAGGCCTAACTAAATATGCACATATCTGTCAATCCCCCCACCCCCACCCCTAAACAGTTCCCCAACAACCTCATAAACTCCTTATCCTTTACACAAACTCCTGGCTCAATGTTTTAATCTCTGCCCTCTGTACACTCCTTCCCTTCCAACCAGTCAAGCTCCTTCCTCCTATCCTACCCCCCCCCATTATACTAGGGAAAAGCGCCACTCGAAAGCCTTTACCGCTTTCGACCCCCCCACCTAGGACCTCTGTACCCTCGGATATCGCTTTACCCCTATCGCCCTGTCCAACGCCTCCTTCAACTGCACCACATAAAGTTCCATCCCGTACCTAGACAAATGGACACCATCCTCCAAGAAAAAATATATAGCTCCATACGTCAGCTCCGGGTGTTCCATCCTGCCCAACCCTTCCTTCTCACAAAAGGCCCTCATTTCCCTGTTGATCTTCCTCCTGGTTCTGTCAATCGCTCCCGGCCTCACTGCCCCCCTCCAACATCTCCTCGGAATGAACTCAGACCAGATAATATGACACCCTGCCCACTGCCTCTTAATTTCCAATAGATCCCTCCGCATCTGCTTCACCAGGGCCAAACCCTTACATTGCACCAGGTCGTTTTCCCCCAGATGAACCACCAAAACATCCGGGCACACCCCTCCCCGAACAACATTATTTAAATCTGGCACCAACTCGTGCCAACGCATTCCCCCCTTTCCTCTCCAATGGCATTTAAACAACTGTTCGTCTAATTCCAGGTTAAGGCTCCTGCATTTTTCCCATTCGGCCTTTTCTGCTCTTTTTACAAAAGAATGTCCCACCACATAAATGGACACCGCCGCCGCCGTAGGCCCTGCCACTGCACCTGAAAAGAGACACATGTAAGCCACAAGTCCACACCTTCTCATTCCACCACTACCCCTCTCAACCTGACGTATGTCTTAAAACAATCCGATTTCCAGCGCCCCAACCGCTTAATGTCCTCCTTCCCCCAACCCCGGCGCGCCGCCTCCGTCGCCGCCCCGATGCGGAAAGAATGCGTCCCGAAGTCTTTTGGATCCTCACCCATGGACCGCAGGGCGTGCCGCAGGACCCATAACAACTGCGCGGCCGTCACACGTCCCGCCTCTCCCCTGTCGAAAACCTCCGTCCCCGCCTGCGCTCCACCGGCCGCCAACCGCCTCCCCCACTCCACTGGACACACCGCCTCCTTGCCCCCTGGCCCCAGTACCACCCACGTGCCCCTCTCCCGCTGATCGGTTTTGGAACGTCGAAGCCGCACGGCGACCTCTCCTCCCCGAAACTCCACGTCCCCCCACATGACTCCCGCCTGCCCCTTCAAACCCACCAGCTCTGACACCCTAAAAGCCCCGAAGTACAACCACGACATCAATGTAGAAAACCGCACCGCCTCTCCCTGATCTCTACACACCACCGGCATCCGACTCAGCAATCCCTCCAACATCGCCTCCGAAATGGGCCGTCTCTGCCGCACCCGGGCCCCTTTCTCTCTCTCCCAACCCTCCAAAAGACGCCCTCCCAATTCCCCCGCCGAGGGAGCATAGCCCCACCAAAGCTTACCCATAAACGCCACCCCTGCCAGTTTTCCCGCAATGGTCACTCTCGCCAAACCTCTGTCCATCAATCCCAACATGAATTGTACCACCTGTTCCTCCCGACGCCACTTGTCCCGCTGCCTTACCGCTCCAAAACGCAGAAACTCCAGCCAGGCCTGTTCATAACACTTCCACGTGGACACCGCCACTGACGACCTCACCAATCGAACGACCCGCGCTCTCCCACCAACCACATCTCCTCCGGCACCTTCGTCTTGACCGCCTCCGCCTCCGTGGCTAGCCCATGGAATCTCTGCCACTGTTGACGAGACAAAGCATCGGCAATGTCATTGTCCACTCCCGGCACATGTTGTGCCCGAAACAAGATATTGTGTTCCAGGCACCTCAACACAAACACGCGCATCAGCTTCAGCACCTGAGGTTCCCTCGCAGACTGCCGGTTCACCACCTGCACCACCGACATATTGTCCACCCTGAACAACACGCGCCTGTGCGCCAACTCGCGCGCCCACACAGTCACAGCCACCACCAGCGGGAACAACTCCAAGAAAGCAATGCTTCTCCCCCCCGCTTGCCATTTTTCCGGCCACTGCTCCGCGCACCACCGGCCCGCCCAGTAGAGTCCAAAACCGCCGACTCCCGCCGCATCCGAAGACATTGTCACGTCCCACTCCCACTCCTCCGGCGGCGCCATGGGAACACCGTTGAACCTCTCCAAAAAAGCCAACCACATGCACAGATCTTCTCGCGCGCCCGCCGGCAACCGTACGTGATGATGAGGCAGTGACAGCCCAGACAAAGCCAATCCCAACCGTCGACAAAACGTCCGCCCCGCCCGCACCACTCGGCACGCGAAATTCAGGTGCCCCAGCAAAACCTGCACCTCTCGCACCAACACCTTCCTTTTAGCCAACATGTCCCTCACCAGAACGACCATCGCCGACCTCTTGTCCTCCGGCAGGCGTGCTTCCATGGCCGCTGAGTCGAGCTCTATCCCGAGGAACGACAGCACCGTGCTGGGCCCTTGTGTCTTCTCTGGCGCCAAAGGCACCCCGAAATACTTCATTAGGTCCATAAAACTACTCAGCTGTTGCTGGCAGTCCGTTGAACCAGGGGTACCCACCAGGAAGAAGTCGTCCAGATAATGCGTAATCGCCTCAGAGCCTGTGCGCCAGGAAAAAGCCCACTGCAAGAAAGAACTGAATCGCTCGAACAAGGCACATGACACGGAGCACCCCATCGGAAGCGCTCTATCCACGAAAATCAACCCGTCCAGCTGTATACCCAGCAACTGATGATCCTCTGGGTGAACCGGCAGCAACCTGAAAGCCGATTTCACATCGCATTTCGCCATGAGCGCCCCTCGTCCCGCCGTCGTCACCAATTTTCTTGCAACGTCCACGGACGAGTAGGACACCGACGCCAAGTCTGCCGATATAAAATCGTTCACCGACGCGCCCTCCGGCCACGAGAGATGTTGTATCAAACGAAATTGACCCTGCTCTTTCTTCGGGACCACACCAATGGGCGAAATTATCAGATCCTCCAAAGGTGCCACCTCAAAAGGTCCCGCCATCCTCCCCTCTCTCACTTCTTTGAAAAGCTTCTCCCGGACGATGCCCTTGTGTGCGTTCACAGACTTCAGGTTCTCCGCCCAGCGAGCAATCCGCGGACCCTCGTACCCCAACCGGAAACCCTCCCTGAAACCCCGACGCAGCACCGACGCATCATCCGCCCGCGGATAAACCTCCAAGAAGGGTTCCAACCGATCCAGCCTAACCGGAGTACGAGCCTTTTCCCAAGGTACTCGCGCCCCCTCTTCCCCCCCTCTCCCCCTGCCGGGCCCGGGAGCCGGGAATTGACCCTGTGAGGGGCCTCCCCAAAGCCCCCAGCAACGCGATTCGGGATGTCGCTTTCCACACGAGGAGCACTCATGCCTAAACTTGCACGTCTGCCGGAGACAGGAACCCCTGTTAAAATCCCAGCAGGGCCCCCCGCTCTGGAAGCTCCCGGCTCCCCCCAGCCCCACCCCCCCACGGGTGGGGCGAGCCGAAAAGGGTGTGGAAGCCAGTGGCAAACCACTGGCCGTGTAAATAGTGCGGCCAAATTTCGCCCCACTCATTGTCTGCTGGTAGAGGTCCGCATCCAACTCCCCCCACTTTGCCTCCGGGTCCGACGCCATACGCGCCCGAAATTCCTCGTCGTAGTGCGACCACGCATTCCCACCGTAAGTCACTTGCGCCCTCCGCACCACGTCCATGTACTTGAACAGCGCGACCGCCCGGTCAGGATACTTCTCGCAATAGACGCTCGCATAGATTAAGAACGCCGCTGACCAGTTCTCAATAGTGACCGGCACCCTCGGCCGCCGTGCCAACTCCTGTTCTTCTTCTTTCGACCCCTCCTTGGCCATCAACTCCCGGTGAAGCAGCCTAAAGATCTCGACATACTCCCCTTTCCATATTTTCTCCCTGGTCGCCAATGACAAATGAGCCCCCAATGGCTTCGCTACACCCATATACGGTAGTTTTTTAACCGGAACGTCGCAGCTCTCTATCGCCCCGGAACTCGACGCCACCGCACCACCCGACGCCCCGTCCGTCCCAGCGGTCCCCACCGCCGCGCTCGCAGCCGGACCCTCGCCGCTTCCTTTCGCTCCGACACTTGCCGCCACTAACTCACTAGCGGACCCGCTCGACCCCGCACTTCCCGCCGACCCGCAAACCGCCTCAGTACACACACTGGCATCCATCACATACCTACCTTTTACCAGTCGCACTGAATCCCCACCCTCCGCATCCGTCCCAACCGACACGTGGTGTCCCCCAACACCACCTCCTCCCGCCTTGCCTCCTTGAGGCGTGCCCAAGCCACTCCCCGACCCCGTACTGGTCTTACCTGGCGTCAAGGCTGGCGTCCTCACCGGATCCCGCCGCCTAACCAGATCCTCAGGGGGGGCCGTCACTCGCGGCACCACTTGCCGGGGGCATTCCTGCAAAACACTGGCAACAACGTTACAAACCTCCCCGGCCTCCCGCACCTCCCCTTCTTCCTCCGACTCCAGCTCCGCACTCCCTGCCCCTTCCACCACAATCCCACTAGTAGAAACCCTACTCAAACCTGCTCTGGCCCTACACTCCGTCATCAAAGCCCCTAGGTCCACACTCACTCTCCGTCTACCCTCATGTTGGTAAGAAGAAACCGTTGCCTCGTTGCTCCATCCCCGTCCCCCGGCGGCCGGATCGACCCATCGGGAGGGGGGCGCTGGAGAGCTACTGTCCATCCATCTTCGTTCGGACCACCCCAGGTCCCTCGTTGGAGCGCGACCGCCCGTACTAGGCAGAGCCGGCCCATCCACTCGGCGGGGTGGAGCCGCATGCTGCTCACCCGAGCCCCTCCCCCACTGCTCCTGCCAAGAGAAAAACGGGGAAGTCCAGCAAGCCGGGGCAAACCCATCTCCACTACCTCCCCAACCACCTCCCCCCCCGCCCCAGAATGTCCTCCCCGCCACGCCGGTCGACCCCCCCACCCCCAGCTTCCCACCCCGCCCGAACCGCCCCACGCGCCCCCACCCATACCCCCCCACCCACCCCACTCACGCAGCTCCCCCCCGCCAATCCCCCCCGCACCCTCCCACACGCCCCCTCCCCCGCTGTGACCCCCCACAAACCTCCCCCCCTCTCCCTCCGCCCCCACCCCCCGACGCATCCCCCACCCCCCCGCCAGCTCCCGTCTACCCCTCATCGCACCCCCTCCCCCCTGCACCCCCCGCCTCCCCCCCCGCGGGGAACCCCTACTGCTGGGCGGAATGACCTGCTCATCCTCAGACTCCTCTCCCTCCTGACCGCTCCCGCCCCCCACCCCCCCCTCTTCCTCCTCCCCCTCCGTGTCCTCAATCAACAATGGGGATTCCCCCCCTGCCCCTTCTAGTCCTCTCTGCTCCTCCCCCCCAGGTCCCCCCCCCCGCTCCAGCCAAAAGCCCCTCTCTCTCCTCAACCCCCGGACCCCCCCCCACCGCGTCCTCAGCCTGTCCCTGCCCTCCGACCCCTCCTCCTTCGTGGCCTTCCCCCCCCTCCCCCCTCGCGTCCCCGGGTTGCGTTACCTCCGCCTCCCCGCTCCTGTCAGAAACTCCTGAGCCATTCTCCCCCGCCCCCCCACCGCCCCGGAGCCCCCCCCGCCCTTCAGGCTCGGCCACAAAAACCAACGGTGCCTTCTTACCTGCACCGCGCTTCCTCCCCGGGCCCCTAGACCTCTTCGCCGCACCAGCCGCCTGTAGGCCGCCACCGCGCGCCGCCCTCTTGGCTGCTCCCGCCCCCTCACCCTTTCGCGCACGCGACCCCAGCGGGACACACGCTGCAACAGCCGCCGCGGCGCCATCAGCAGCGCGCCGCGGGGGCCTTACCCGCACATCGCTGCGGAGAAGATCGGTCCGTCCCGCCTCCCCAAGCAGGCGCAGCGCTTCCTGCACGCGAGGATCCGCCATGCCATCCGCCGCCATCGTCGCTGTTCCTCTAACGGTCACGAACCACTGCCTGACACCGCACTCGTCCACCGACAGCGAGCCAAACCACAAGCAAGTACGCCTACGTTATTCAACACGCGACAAGCGCGCTAACACCCTCAAAACTCCCTAACTGTTCACTACAACTACCAACACAAAAAACCCCTTCTCCTCCCCGGCTGCTGGGTCACTGTCCCATAAAATGGTGACTAGTGACCCAAAATGGCCGCTTTTATCCCCACCCAGCCCAAAAGCAGCCCAAAACCGCCAGCAAGCCCAAATGCCCAAACCCTTCCTGTGTCCTCAATAATGTTTCCCCTCCCCTTCCTCCCGGAGCCCCAAAATCCCCGGGGGGGCGAGCCTCCCTCCGGTCGGCCACCCCCCGCAAAGCCCCATTTTCCCGCACTTGGCTTCCCATTCCCTCCTCTCCGGCGTCAGTCTCATGCGTGGCTTGCTTCTTGTTTGCTCCTTTGCTCTCTGTCATTCTTTCTTCCTTCCTCTCTTCATCGCTGCCCTGAACCTCCTTCTCTGCTGCCTTTCCTCAGACCCCGCCTCCTTTCTTTTCCTTGCCCCCCGCACTAACTCGGCCCCGGCCCTCCCGTGTCTGTAATGTTGGGGCAGACAGTCCTGCCCCCCGCACTGACTCTTCCCCAGCCCTCCTTTGTCTGTAATGTAGGGGCTGACAGCCCTGATCCCCGCACTGACTCTGCCCAGCCCTCTCGTGCCTGTAATGTTGGGGCAGACAGCCCTGCCCCTGCACTGACTCTTCCCCAGCCCTCCCGTGTCTGTAATGTAGGGGCTGACAGCCCTGATCCCCGCACTGACTCTGCCCAGCCCTCTCGTGCCTGTAATGCTGGGGCAGACACTCCTGCCCCCCGCACTGACTCTGCCCTGCCCCCCGAGGCCCCAGGCGTTGCAGCCCTGAGCTCTTGCCCCCTTGAGCCCTCCGGCTCGGCCCAGCACCTACTTCTGCCCCCTCCCGCTGCTCAACTCACCTTTTCCCGCACTTGGCTTCCCATTCCCTCCTCTCCAGCGTCAGTCTCATGCGTGGCTTCCTTCACGTTTGCTCCTTTGCTCTCTGTCATTCTTTCTTCCTTCCTCTCTTCTTTGCAGCCCTGAACCCCCTTCTCTGCTGCCTTTCATCCTCAGACCCCGCCTCCTTTCTTTTCCTTGCCCCCCTGCACTGACTCTGCCCCAGCACTGACTCTGCCCCGGCCCTCCCGTGTCTGTAATGTTGGGGTAGACAGTCCTGCCCCCGCACTGACTCTTCCTCAGCCCTCCCGTGTCTGTAATGTAGGGGCTGACAGCCCTGCCCCCCGCACTGACTCTGCCCAGCCCTCTCGTGCCTGTAATGTTGGGGCAGACAGTCCTGCCTCAACACTGACTCTGCCTCAGCCCTCCCGTACCTGTCTAATGTTGGGGCAGACACTCCTGCCCCAGCACTGACTCTGCCCTGCCCCCCCCCCCGAGGCCCCAGGCGTTGCAGCCCTGAGCTCATGCCCCCTTTAGCCCTCTGGCTCGGCCCGGCCCCTACTTCTGCCCCCTCCCGCTGCTCAACTCACCTTTTCCCGCACTTGACTACACATTCCCTCCTCTACGGCATCAGTCTCATGCGTGGCTTCCTTCTCGTTTGCTCCTTTGCTCCCTGTCATTCTTTCTTCCTTCCTCTCTTCATCGCTGCTCTGAACCCCCTTCTCTGCTGCCTTTCATCCTCAGACCCCGCCTCCTTTCTTTTCCTTGCCCCCCCGCACTGACTCTGCCCCAGCACTGACTCTGCCCCGGTCCTCCTGTGTCTGTAATGTTGGGGCAGACCGTCTTGCTCCCGCACTGACTCTTCCCCAGCCCTCCCGTGTCTGTAATGTTGGGACTGACAGCCCTGCCCCCCCGCACTGACTCTGCCCAGCCCTCCCATTCCTGTAATGTTGGGGCAGACAGTCCTGCACCCGCACTGACTCTGCCCAAGCCCTCCCGTGCCTGTCTAATGTTGGGGCAGACACTCCTGCCCCCGCACTGACTATGCCCTGCCCCCCTGAGGCCCCAGCCATTGCAGCCCTGAGCTCATGCCCCCTTGAGCCCTCCGGCTCGGCCCGGCCCGAAGGTATAAAAGCGCCTCCGGGAGTCGGGCCGGGTTTTCAAGGCATGGGCGGTGCCAGATTCTCCTATCGTGCGGGAGTGACTTCAGGTGACTAAGCTCCTTGTGCATGGCCGCAGCGCTGGGGCCAGGTGGGGGGGATGCGGGGGTGTCACAGACCCTGCTCCTAGAGGCCTCTCAGCCCACTCTGGGCAATGGGTGTGAAGCCCAGCCTCGCCTTCGCCCCGGGACCCCTGCCCCCCCTCCCCTCCACAGACGCCTCGTGTCAGCGCTATCCTCCCCTTCACAGCTCCTCGTGGAGTATTCAGAGCCCTTCCATCACCAGGCTCTACATACCGTAAACACAGGAACTCCCCCCCCCAATACCAGGGTATGGGGGCGGGGCCTATTCACACGTGTACTCCTTCATGCCGGGCCCCCTCAAGACGCTTATTTCTTTCGAGGCGCGCCCCGACGCATGAGACCCTTGCTGTCTGTGCCCCGCCCACGCGCACTTTATAGTGGGGAGAAAGTTTAGAACTACAAGTTCCAGCATCCTTCGTGCTTTAGACTGAAACCAGGAGTGGCACAAAGCAAGCTCAAGGCAGCGGTAGTGATGCTGTGGGGGCGAGCAAACTGGGGGCGTTCTAGCCCAGGCCTGAGACAGCTCGGGGGTCTGAATGCAGCCGTCTCAGATGAGACAGACCCGGGAGGCTGCGGGCAGCCGGGTTCTGCCTGCAGAGTCTTTAAACCGCACAGATTCTCGGGCTTGGCCAGGATCACAGGCGAGTCCGTCCGCTCTACATGGAATTCCTGCCCCTCCATAGTGACTGCCAGAGCTTTCCACTTACAAACCCTCGCTTAACGTGTCAGGAGCATTGAGACAAGACTACATGTTCCAGAATGCACTGGTTTGTTAACTGAACGAGGAGTGGGGAAAAGGTGCAACTTGTCCTCTTTTAACCCCAGAGCGCACGTCCTAAAAAAAGGTGGGGACTCTCCAAGGGTTGGCAGAAGGCGCTTGACATCACTGGGAAGGGGTCCTACACCTTGTAACCCCCACGGTTGTATGTAACACCTTTTTATTTTGATGTACACACACCCGATTTATCATCAATGTAGAATGTGTTGGTGCGATGTAAAGCACTGACGCCCTGCGTTGGGATGAGTAGTGTCACG
Organism: Lissotriton helveticus; assembly: GCF_964261635.1. Classification (NCBI taxonomy): domain Eukaryota; kingdom Metazoa; phylum Chordata; class Amphibia; order Caudata; family Salamandridae; genus Lissotriton; species Lissotriton helveticus. The sequence goes on from NC_136061.1 coordinate 1,309,180,042, forward strand.
AGCCACCCAAAGGCAGGATGTCAGAGCGCTTTTTGTGTGGCTGTGTGTGTGTGTGTGTGTGTGGCTGTGTGTGTGTGGCTCTGTGTGTAGCTGTGTGTGTGTGTGTCTGGCTCTGTGTGTGTGTCTGTGTGTGTGTGTGTGGCTCTGTGTGTGTGGCTTTGTGTGTGTGTGGCTCTGTGTGTGTGTGTGTGGGTGCAAATGCAATAGGTCTCGCATTTGCGAGAGATTAAGCTATTGGCATTGTAAATTACAATGGCATTAATTTATCTGTTTTCAAAACCAACACATAAATAAAAATGTTGTCATTTACAATGCCAATAGCTCTAACTTTTGCAAAGGCGAGACTGATGCATTGTAAATGCTTGTTTAAAGGAGGCCTTGAAACAGGTCTCTATTGGGCTCCGTTTTGTGCCCTGGCACAGGCGTTGAGTTTTTTTCCAGACTGTAGTGACAGCAGGCACATCGATGTGCGCTGCTCACTCTGCTCACTTCTCACTAGTGGAGAAGTTACGGCATGATGTCTTGCCAGGTGAGCGTTAGGGGAAGGAAAATCCTTTAAAGATAGTCATTTTCTCTCTGGATTTCCATTCTATTTTTGAAACTCAGGAGCAGCAACATTGTCATGGTATCACCAGGGCTTTAAGTGGAAGCTTTTTCAATATTATATACAAGCCATAGTTGCTGCTTATTTATCTTATGCAACTTACAACCACTGACAAAGCCAATAGTCCTGACTTATTGTAGGTTTGATGTTACTTGTTGTATCATATATTTGGATGCAATGAAAGAAACTGCAATATACAAGTCGGGCGGCACACTTTACTAAGCATAGATTTTTAGCTTATGTATTTTTAAGCCACACCTTTAATTACATTGGCCACGCCCCTTCGAGAGACACCCCCAGTCTTTTCTTCCCACTTAAAGCCCCCCCTCTGAGTAATAGTGCGGCCTTTGGTAGAGAAGAGATTATGTGTGTAATAGAAGACTTGTGTGGAAGAGTGCTGTCTCGTGTAACAGAAAATTCTGCATGTGCAGGCAACCTCTGTTCAGAACCCTTCTGTAGAAGGAATTCTGCATGTTGAAGATGACCTGTGTGTAAAAGTGTGCACCCTTCTGTAGAAAGTTTAGTATGTACTAAGTAACCAATGAGACACTGTATTGTACAAGGTGTTCTGTTGTACCAGATGACGTGTGTAATAGTGCACACCTAAGGTGTCAGACCCAGTTTGAAGGGGGAGAGGCACAAGGCAGACAGGACCTGCTGGAATCCAAATTTGATGGCGTCTCAGACACTATGCAACAGCCTCTCTGATTTTTTCGAGAGCAAAATAGCTTCCATATATGACTCCTTTCCCAGTAATACCAATTCAGACGTATGTACCACTAATATTATCATCACAGGATCTGATTATACGTTTTCCAACTTTAAAGAGATTACTTTAGATCAATCTCTCAAAGAACTCTACAAAAGGAAATCCGGATCTCCTCTTGATCCTTGGCCCGCCAAGCAATACAAGTCCCTAGCACCCATTCTCAACCATACACTGAACGGGATTTGGAACGACTCGCTACATACGGGAGTCTTTCCTGACTCCTGGAAGCATGCACGGTTAGTCCCCATAATTAAGAAAGCCAACGCCGACCCAAGTGAACCTTCCAACTATAGGCCAATCTCTCTCCTACCAGCCCCCGCCAAAGTGCTCGAAAAACTCGTTCAGCAACAACTAGCGGGTTTTTTAGAAACATCAGGTGCTTACCATGACTCTCAGCACGGCTTTAGACCAGGGTATAGCACTGAGTCTGCACTAATCGAGATGGCAGATGCAGTACGCTGGAGGATGGACGAGGGATCAAGAGCGGTGTTGGTGCTGCTTGACTTGTCAGCAGCATTCAACACCGTCTCCCATGCCCTCCTCCTAGACCGCCTACAATCCAAAGGTATCCAGGGTACGGCCTTAAAATGGATTGCATCCTTTTTGTCCAACCGTACGCAGGCAGTATTCACCCCCCCACACACCTCAGACAGCCGCCCACTTCGGTGGGGAGTCCCCCAAGGCTCCTCACTGAGTCCCCTCCTATTTAATGTTTATTTTTCACCCCTCTTTGATATCATCGCCCAAACTGGAATAAAGGCCACCTCCTACGCCGATGATATTCAACTTTTGTTTTCATTTAACAGCAATACCCAAACAACCTTTGACCCTCTAAAAAACTGCCTTCGTACAATCGCCCAGTGGATGGGCAATAATTTCCTAAGGCTAAACGCAGGAAAAACGGAGGTACTTTTCTTTCACCAGCCGTCCCCACTAGACCCTAACATCTGGTGGCCTCTTGATTTGAGTGCACCACCCCTGCCCAAAGATTCGGTGAAAAAGTTAGGGGTTAGATGGGACTCCAACCTCACACTGCATCATCAAGTTCACACAGTCTCTGCAGCATGCTTCGCCAAGATCAGAATGGTGAAAAAGTTTATCAATTTCTTACCCAACAACACCAGGAAGATTGTAGTCCAGGCGTTGATTACTTCGCACCTGGACTACGCCAATGGCTTGTATACTGGTCTGTCTGTAGGTCTCTGTCATCGACTTCAGACAGTTCGGAATGCGGCAGTACGACTGGTTGGTGGTATTCCCTTACGCGAGCATATCTCACCCCACCGTCGCAGACTTCACTGGCTCCGTATACAAAAAAGGGCAGAATTCAAAGCACTGGTACTGGCTCACCGTGCATTGAGAGGCAAGGGCTCTGCCTACCTGTCCACCTGTCTCACCCCTTACAACAACACCAGGACTCTTCGTTCTTCCTCAAAAAATTTCCTCACCACCCCCAGATTTAAGAAAACTCGCTCAGGAGGAAGAACTTTCCAAGTACTTACCTCTGCCCTCTGGAACAAGTTACCTAATTCCATCCGGTTGACCCAGGAAGAACAACCCTGCCGGAAAGCTCTAAAAACTCACCTGTTTTGCTGACCATCTCCTTCTAAATAACACCTTAGCCAGCACAAGATTACACAGGAGCACCGGGACACCCCGTTGGGGTAGCTGTGCGCTATATCAAAATACACTAAATAAATAAATAAATAAATAAAGGTCTTTTGCCATTGGTGTCCTGAGTTTCGTCCTACTATGGTTCTGCAAACTGAGCCAAGTGCACCCTTTCTACTCTTGACTAGCAATCCGAGCAGTCATATTGTTCTCAGTAGACCCAGACGAGATTTAAATTATGCTGGAGTAGAGCCAGCATAATTGCCTCGCTGTTTAGTTAGACATAGTCCGTGGCAGCATTTTACCAAAAGCATGCAGGAAGAACGCAAGCGGGCAGAATACAAGTGGCTGTTGCTAACCGCACTTGTGTTTTTGTGCTTTTTATTTAGCATGAAATGTATTCTTGAATCAAAAATTGACACATGAAAGCAAAGGTTGCTAAAATAAAGCACTAAATCACAAATTTGCATTTCACATAATCTTCTTGCAATTTCACGTAATTATATAAAAGCAAATGACATAAATTTCGCACACCCCTAATTCTGAGGGAGGTAATGTGAGGACTGAGCCATTAATCAGAAAACACAATAACTTATTGCGAGTTCAGTAGTAGTCCTTGAGTAAAAGAATGTGATTTAATCACACATTCCTACTAAGTACTACACGGCTCAATTAGGAGAATGCAATATAGGTTTAAAATTCTGTTCAAGTCTAGGCATTACAGCCTTCTGTACCCAGAGTTCCACAGCATTTTTAGGTTTCGCCTGAGCCAACGCATGCGGTGCTCTGGCGAGACATTTAGTAGTTGCTTTAAAAATGCTACCAAAGCAGCCACCAGCTTGCGGTCACGCGCACAAGCGCGCGCTTCAGCTCCGCCTCTGCTGCGCGCACATCAGCTCCGCCTCCCTTGTTTTCTTCCACTTTTGCGCAAAGCGCGGGTGCCGCGATTATAGCAGAAGTAAAGAAATAGATTTCTTTTCTATTTCTTTACTTTTGCTATAATCGCAGCACCGGCGCTTTACTTTTAACATTAAAAGTAAAGCGCTGGTGCCGCGATTATACCAAAAGTAAAGAAATAGAAAAAACTCATCTATTTCTGCATAATCCTGCACTCCGCACTCATGTTCCACTGAGTTTGTTTGGCGAGGCTCCCTCCTTTCCTAGGAAGTCCTTAGAGGAGGGGGCAGCTCTCCCCCTGAGAACAGCAACCAGGCGTCCATGATTTGCCGGGACAGTCCCCGTTTTTCACCAGCTGTCCCGGCAGATTTCAGAAAAGTTGGCACATTTCCCAGTTTTTCGAAAGGACCGACTGAAAACAATGGGATGCACGTTATTATGAGTTCAAAAGCAAGACTAGTTATTCTATATTAAAGCATTTAATTAAAATGTTAAATTGCATTTGATTAATTTTCTCAGTGACACATTGTGTGTGTTTCTATGTTGATGAGCGCTGCCATTGTGCCATTTGGTGACTGTAAAGTTGTGATCCTTCTTCTATTATTGGGAAATGTCCGGGATTTTGGTTTACAAAATCTGGTCACCCTACCCCTGAGGCCCCGGCCCCTCCTCTCGCTCAGTCTGTCTGATCCCGTCACACACAGTGTTTGACTGAATGTCGTGGGGTGAGCAGGGATGCATCACAGGGCGGGAGCGTCTGTGGCAGGGAGGGAGGGAGGGAGGGAGGGAGAGGCTTGCATGCCTGAACTCTAGTAACTACTGGGCTGCCGCAGTCTGCAAATACAATCACAGGAGCCAGAGTCTCCACTTCCGGTGAGGTACAGAGTGCAGCCCCGGCCCCATGGAAGTACCGTCCCATTCCAAGTTCAGACCCTGAGGGCCGAGCCACTGCCAAACTCACAGCCTAGGTGCACTGCCCATTGCCATGTTCTCAGTTTAGGGGTGCCTCTAGTGCCAAAACCTAGGCCGAATATGTATTTAATGCAATTTTATATAGCTTGAACTTCCTTTAAGTGTCAAAGCGATTTACCGTAGAACCAAGTAAGTTACATCATAAGGCATACCCACGATTATGTTCATGGGCTCAGACCAGCTGCCAAGTTCATAGGCTCAATTAATCAATCAATCAATCCACTTGTAAAGCGCGCTACATACCCGTGAGGGTCTCAAGGCGCTAGTAAGGGGGGAGGGGGGGGTGCTGCTACTGATCGAAGAGCCAGGTCTTGAGAAGTCTTCTGAAGGCCAGCAAGCCAGCAAGTCCTGGGTTTGTCGTAGGTTGGTAGGGAGAGTGTTCCAGGTCTTGGCGGCGACGTAGGAGAAGGATCTGCTGCCGGCGGTGGTTTTCCAGATGCGAGGAACTGTGGCGAGGGCGAGGTTGGCAGAGCGGAGGCTGGGGGGGGGGGTGTAGAAGCTGAGTCAGTCATTAAGGTATGCTGGTCCGGCATTGTATAGGGCTTTGTGTGCGTGGATGAGGAGTTTGAAGGTGGGGTGTGATGTGGCTGAGTCGGGGGGCGTCGAACATCATTCGTGCCGCAGCGTTCTGGATGCGTTGCAGCTGTCTCAGGAGCTTGGTTGTTGTTCCTGCGTAGAGGGCGTTCCCGTAGTCCAGTTTGCTGATGGCGAGGGCCTGGGTGACGGTTCTTTTTGTGTCAGAGGGGATCCATTTGAAGATCCTGTGGAGCATTCGGAGGGTGTTGAAGCAGGACGCGGAGATGGCGTTGACTTGCTTGGTCAGGGAGAGGGCGGAGTCGAGGATGATCCCCAGGTTGCGTGCATGGTCGGTGGGTTCTGGGGCTGCTCCTAGCGATGTTGGCCACCAGGAGTGGTCCCAGGCTGATGGGGTGGGGCCTAGGATGAGGACCTCCGTCTTGTCTGAATTCAGCTTCAGCCTGCTGTATTTAGATTCGGTTTCCAGCCACCTGCTGATTTTACAATCTGCACTATACCAACTGCCATTTCCAATTCTGAAAACCTTTTACATTGCTTGCTATCCCTAGGTAGGGCCTTGAAGCATTTGCCTACATGGCTGGCTTGCGCCAGAGTGTAGGGTGTGTGTAGTTCCATTACCAAGTTTAGAGAATTGAGTCACTCCAACTGCTAGAATCGAAGACTACAGCCAGGCCGACCGGCCCTCTTCGGGGGCGGCTGGTGGATTCTGAAAGGGGTAGGGCACTAAACGAGCGAGCAGGCAAGTCAGACCTGAAGAAGGGGCCAGCAGGATTCTTCTTGTTGCGTGAAAATTTAGGAAAAAACGGTTCATTTTAAAGTTTAAGTATCAGAAAATCTTACTACAAAAACTGAAAAAGGGTTCAATGGTGAATTTTACAGCTCCTAGTTCTATACTCCAATACTTAATATCACATGCCACTGGTCTCTCCATGGCCCTCTTAAGCAACACTCTCCCCAAACACACATTAACACCAGTGGCTAGCCCAGCCTATTGCCCTTTACAAGTTGGTGCTCTGCTGTTTTTGCCCTAGGCCCAGTGGTCGAAGTGCATTATAAACAAACATTTGCATAGCCAATAGGTCTCGCATTTGGGACCTTTTAAGTGTGTAGCCATGCAACAGTTGGTGTTGTTACACCAGGATATTCTGCTGCATAACTAAATACTTATACGGTCCAAAAGGCGAGACCTATTGGCTATGCCAATGCTTGTTGATCCTGGTGCCTAAACAAGAGGGAGCTGGCTAAGCACAGGTGCAGTCACTCAATCACCCTCCAAGGCATATGTGCGCCATCAATTCAGTTCACTTTTTATTCAGTGCCATATTAGCTTTGAAAAAGTTTTAGCTCATGCAGCCGACTTTTACCGGGTTTTAAGTCTTTCATTTGCACACACTCTGAAGTCCAGCAGAGTCCTGGAAGTTGTTGGTGGGCAGCTGCATCACTGGGGATATGGAGACTTTGGTGTTTTAAGCGAGGCAGTTTCTAGGATAGCTTCCCATCCTCAGCAGTTGAAACCCTTCTTTGCTGGGGAAATAATGTTGCACACTACCAATATCTATAAGCTCAAGCTGTGCTTCAATGGCACCCAAAGATGAATGTTCAATGTTAACCTTAAATTCAAACTAACTTCGACTGAGGTTTTTCTCTTTGATGACAGCATGCTGCATCACCAATTGCAGGCCTGGGTCAATGGTTTTAATCTTTGGGCTTTGCACTCTTCTTTTCAATCTGTTCTCAACTTTTATTTTTTACATGGACTCAAACTTCTTAATTCAAGTATGATATCAAGAAATACAAAAATACAGACAACCTGGCTCCATATCAGCTTACCCTGAATAATGAAGCTGCTACTCTCCAAAAACCTCTGCTTCACAGTTCAGTCCCATGTTCTGTCTCTCTCCTACGAGGAACTCCTTTCATTATATATTGGATAAAGTACTCCCTTTTGTACACTATAAGGATATTGCAAGTCACAAGGAGATTCATGACCATTCTGTTATGAAACTCCAAACGAACTTGCAATACATATCTTTGCCTTCTTTTCATGCATAGAAGGCGATATTTTATCCCATATAATACATTGTCATCACACATTCACCTTTCCAACAAACCACTTAAATCCTTGCTGCATAGCTCCTTCATATGAAATATCTGCAAATATGAAGAATTAAAATAGAATATCTAGTGAAAAATTAAACACATCTTAAAAGCTGTTAGATATTAGAACCAGTTTAATACAAGTCATGTTTTGTAAAATAAAAAGCTGCAGTATGTCAGAATGTGTAGAAACATACAGAAAGATTCTAACTTTTCCATAATTACCTAAGGAGTGCAAAAAAGAAACATGTTGCCATAAATATCTCATTCCTTCTCGTTGATGCACAGCTATAAAACAGAGCAGAAGAAAGGAAAGCAACATTTCATTTTCTTTAAATAGCCACTTTAATTGTTCTCTGTGACCTGACCTGCCTTTCCCTTGAGCTGCCAAAATAAACACTAATTTTACATTACACCATTTATATAACCCTAGAGTTGTTGGGCCACTTACATTGCACATAGGTGTCCTTATTGCTTACATATTTAGAGACAGTATTGCTAAATAAACAAATGATCCTCTTCATCAAAACTGCAACAACTCAATTGTCCTTAGTCGACCCATGCTGGTGTTCTAGATTTGAGGGTGTTAGCTTCTTTTCTCACCTTACCAGGATGATTTTCTAATTTCCTTTGAAATGGAGATAAGATCACATAGCCGAATACCTTAAAAAAAAAGAGAAATTTGAGCACATTTTAGATCTGATCGTGAATCTTTGTATTTGTTTCCAGGACACTATTGGCCACTGAGTTCTACATTTTGTTTTCCCCTTATATTGTTGTGGCACAAGCAGGACCCAGTGCCTTACCAGTACTGCAATCTACACACGTTTCCTAAAAGACACCATCCACTTACACCACTGGCTGCTAAACATGAGGCACCATACCTAGATCTATCTGTAGCTTAAGAACTACCCAAACACACAATATATTTCTCCCTGACCCATTTGTCAGTTAAGAACCTGTGGGTTCTCATTTGTTTAGAAGAATCAAGGAACCATAGGTATACACAGAGTGGGTGACTTAGAAACTAATTCCACCTACTCCACCATGCAACACCCAGTTATGAAACTGGGCTTTCTTATGAATAAGTAATTCACCTACTACAAATTATTACAGGGAAGTGGGTAAGCTGGGTCTCCGAGAATCATTACAATCCCATTCAGTTCTTATGTGGAAAGCGAAGCTTAACTCAGATCATCGTGTGGCATCCAGTGTGTATTAAACCTTTAAGAGACCATATATTTCAGAGATTTGCAAACCTCTTCTCCAGATGATAAATATAGTTCATCCCTCCACAACTAATGCACAGAAGAACCAATCTGCCAAATCAATGCTAAAGGCACAAACTAGCTTCATCCAGCCCAACTCTAGATTTCACACTGTAAAGATAATTACCTTTTTCGTATGGACTAGTCTCGGCTTCCAATCTTTCATTTCTTCAAGCAACACATCATCTCAGGGTAAACACTCTAAGGATCATCCCTATAGAGTTCCCTTACCATTTCCTATACCACCAACAGTTCTGTATTTCCCTGTAAGGATCACCTCAGAATCCTTCTACTCCCCCAAGTAAACCAATCCCATGTCCCTCCTCACTTCCTCTTTTCTCACTCTTGGCCCTCATTTTCTACTGTAGAGGTCCCTCATATAAACTGATATGTAGGTCTGCAATTTGGTTTGTGCTATATTAATCATATCCATAATTCAAAGCTACATATTTAGACGTATACTGTGGGAAATTGGGTTGATGGATGAATGGGGTGTGAGCACTGGGAATGCAGCAACCACAATCTTTGTCAGGATGAGGCACAAGCCAACCCTTAATTAACCTGTGCTCAACCCTTTGGCAGCTTGGCACTGAGCAGCAATGTGTAAAGTATTTGTGCAAGACCTAAAAAAATAATAAAGTGAAAACACCATACAAAAAGGATCCCACACCAAGTTAGAAAAATAGAACTTTCTTCAATATAGCTTTATGGTCCTGGGCTATACTGCCCATTAATGGCCCGTTCTAGTGTTAAACGCTGAGCCAAAGGCACGTAATAAATTAAACAAGACCAAAGAGAAAGAAATCCAATTAGTAGAACCAGAGATGTTCAGTTTGAAAGATTTTAGTAAAAATAGCGCCAAAAAGCACAAAGCGCCAACTATGGATATTGGTAATGCCAGACCTGGACAAAGGCTTAAGTTCAGGCCAACCACGATGGAATGCGACCCAGTTACAGGGGCCCAGTTAGGCCAGCTGAACAAAGTATCTTAAATTCTGGTGTGCAGTGTATTGCGAGGATTCTCATTGAAGATGTGCTGCGCAGCCGAAGTGATGTGGCAGTTCCGAGATGCTGCAAGGCTGCAATACGTGGGCCTGCTTCGATGTTGAGGAACCCATTGACGAGGCTTGCAATGCAAAGTCCGACATTGAGGATGCGGCGTGCAGTCAGGGCGATGCATCAATTCTGAAGAGCTGCGAGGTTGCAATTTGGAGTCTGACGTTGTTAAGGCTGCCATCGAAGAGGGATGAGAGGGCCTGCACCGAGGATGCATTGTGCAGTGGGGCAATGCAGCGGTTCTAAGGAGCTGTGATGCGATGATGGTCTTTGTAACAGGTCCAATCACTGCAGTAGCATAGAGGCGTCAGCTTCGCTGGATCCCCAGAGGCTGGCCGCAAAGCACCTTAAGTCCACTTCCAAGGGTGCAGTACTGGAGTGGCACCATGTGGCAGGGTAGACTCACAGATGGCAGAGTCCAGGTGCTGGTGCAAGGTTGTTGGAAGCCTGTTGTGTCCCTGGGGCTTTGTATCAGGAGGCCAGCCAACTAGCCCTTGGAGTCACTCTGAGTTCAAGAGATGGAGGTCCAGACCTTCTTACCCAGGCAAGAAGGCAGAAAGTCGCCACAGCAAGGCAGCAGTTCCTTCTGAGCAGCAGTATAGCAGAGTGGCAGCCCTTTAAAAAGCCCAATAGTCCTTCTTCCTGTTAGTGAATCCACAGGCCCAGAAGTGTACTGAAGTGATTGTGTCTGAAGTCCAGGATGAATGCACAGTTGTGCCTTTGGAATGGGAAGAATCTTCTAAAGGCTTGCCTTTGAAGTGCACAGGTGACCTTCCTTGCCTTGGCTCCAGAGTAATCATAGGGGGTTTGCAGCCCCTTTGTGTGGAGACATGACACAGCCTATTCAAATGTAAGTGGGGTTGAGCACAGCTCATCCCTTCTATCCTGCCAGTGATGGCCCAGCCAGTCACACCCAAGCCCCTCATGTGTGTGACAGTCTAGGAGGAATACACAAAGCACAACTGTCACCCATGCCCAGGCATGTGGCCCAGGGACAGTCTACAGGCACCAATGGGTAAGGCAAGAAAATGCCAACTTTCTAAAAGGGGAGTTTTGAGAAATGTAATTTAAAATCCGATATCACCTTAAGTTAGGATTTTACATTGTGATTCCAGAGACACCAATCAAGAGAGGATTACCTGTTCCCATTTGGAAATGACTCTTAAACATTTTAATAAGGTAATTCCAATGTTATCCTATGAGAAAGCTAGGCCTAGCAGTAGAAAAAACTAATTTAGAGGGTTTTCACTGCCAGGACATGTACAACTTAAAAGTACATGTCCAACCTTTTAAATACGTTGTATCCTGCCTTCTGGGCTGTGCAGGGCCTATCCTAGGGGTGACTTATATATATCAAAAAGGAAGTTTTGGGCCTGGCAAAGGGTTTACTTAGACAGGTCGAAATGCCACTTTAAAACTGAACACACAGGCTCTGCAATAGCAGGCCTGACACAAGTTTAAAGGGCTACTTAATTGGGTGGCACAGTCAGTGGTGCAGGCCCACTAGTAGCCTTTAATTTACAAGCTGTGGACACAGGTAGTGCCAATTTACTAGGGACTTACAAGTAAATTAAAGATGCCAATTGGGTATAAGCCAATGTTACCTTGTTCTAGTGAGGGAGCACAAGTATTTTAGAACTGAATAGCAGTGGTAAAGTGAGTGGAGTCCTAAGGCCAGCAAAACAAGGTCAGAAAAAACAGGAGTACCGAAGGCAAACATTAGGGGAAAACCACTCAAGGATACCAGGTCAAGCATATACATACGTAAACATACAATTAAGTGGTATATGGCAACAATCACAGTCTTCGCTTACGGAGCATATCCTCAACTCATAGAAGTTATAAAATGATGGCGGGTTTTGCTCTTCTGATTAATCACAAGATTGTACGTAATGAGGAGGCATGGTCCAGGCTGACATTGCCTATTCCCCTGGGCACTCTTGGTCAATGAACATCAGGTGCACTGGAAGTAGCAGAGCGGTAGATGGTGCAGTAGCCCCAAAACAACCTCTTAGTGATTTAGAATGTGAATGAGCAACAAAGAGGCTTTATAATGTTGTTTTCACCCTGTCCTATTTTGCTTTGTTTTCAAAAACAGGTCAAATGCCGGGCATTTTCTTCTGATAAATTGCTGCTTCATCTTTTAACAACAAATTTGTGTTTACTTTTCATCTTGTTGGGGTGCAGGGAGTGCAACAGGCAGGCTTTAAGATGTTAATTTTTTTCTAACCCACAACAAAATGTGAATACTTGTAAGTGAGCAAGGCAAGTACAAATGTTGCACTTTTTTAAAACCATGAAGTGTAATGTAAACAAAGCAAACACAAGGAGAGGATGAAGTCCAGTGGCAAAGTGAGCAAAGGACCCACGTTTGGGCATACCCTGTCAACTTAGGGCAACCAAAGCAAACACAAGGAGATGTTGGACGGAGCGCTGAAACTTTTCAAACACTTACCCCCAGTCACAGATCTGGGTTGAATCTATCATCATTTTTTAGCTCACTTCACCTCAGTTCAGACCCAGCCATATGCAAATCAGTCTTGACCCTGTGCCTCATGGGAACAGTCCAGCCCGAACTGCAAAGCCAGGTCTTCCCTGAACCAGAAACAAGAATCCTGGGACCAGTTTCGGGATCAGGTATGATGTATGCAGGGTGGACGTTCCCATACAGGAAGGCCTCGTAAAAGTGACGCAGTGAAATCAACAAGATTTCCCTGTGCCACTTTTAAGACACCAGTGCGTCAAAACCTTACGCAGGCTTGAATCAGGCGTAAAGAGTGATGCAGTACAGTAAGTATAGGCCTCAAAATACATTGCTGGAGTTGCGTCGTGCTTGCGACACAACTCCAGCAATGCGTGACTCTTGGGCCAACAGATGCGTCAGAATTTTTTCCACATCTGTTAATCCTTGCGCCATGGACCACTGTATTGTAAATACAGAGCATCCATGGTGGCGCAAGGACATTTGACGCTGGCGCAAGGAAACTGACGCATCTATGCAGATGCGTCCCCCATAATGTATTACATATGCATGTACAGCAGATTCACTACTAGCTTACAGATACAGACCTGTTTTTCCAAACACCATTAACATCCAGATCAGGTGCTATATTCCCACTTAAAATGCAATACACTTAGCCCGAATATTGATCCAAACGTTGGCCAGTTTCTCTAAAAAGAGACCCAAGCAAGATGCTTTTCTTCCATCGAATCCAAGTTTTGGAAAATATGCAAGATCTTTCTTCTGTTGCTTGATTTTGTTCCACAGGCCCCTTCTAACACTAATGTTCCTAAAAAATCATCAAGTCTTTGGTAGAACAAGGGCATATGAATGTCTTTAACTAGATACTTGGCTGCCCTTATTTCTAATATATATGATGAGAACTGGGAATAGTTTGGAAATTAAGCTGACATTTGTGTATTGCATGAAACCTGGGCTCTAGTGTTTATGCAGAGATTTAGAATGTGAGTAGAAATGTATGCAAAGTGCCCAAAGGAATCTCCATCGGTTGGTTTAACTAACAACATTAAAATGACCCTCAAATGTAAAATTGATGCTATAATAGTTAGAGATAGTGACATCCAGCATTTGATATTACAATTTGACGAGGGGCCGCAAATCCAGTGTTTTTACTTATATAATAGAGTGGCATTTAGACCCTCTACTTCTAGCACCTTCTAAATTATAGAATGTAATTTGATAGAGAACAGTCTCCAAGGTACAGGCCCATGGGTTGTAATATTGATAGCCGTGGAAATTAAAACTCACTCTGAACCCATAGATCATATACACAGCCTTGATCTTGTTTCCGTTGTATTACAATTTGTCATGTAGATAAAAGTAGGCCTTTCGATGCTCTACGGTTCGACATGTGCTTTTTCTCAGGCCATTGGTTTAGCCCCAACACACTTTTCTTTTATCTGGTCTAATCATGTTACCCACAGCACGGTGTAATGTGTTTACCACCCTTTCCTAGAATATTTGGACAGTTCCACATAATGAGGACACCTGAAGCAGGTCAGCTCCGTCAGCTTGGTACCATGAGCACCCTATGGGTTGAGAGGGATATACATGTTTTCTAATCCCAAGGGTGTATAGTATGTCCTATAAAATGGACGAGGCAGATTCGGGTATACTTTTAATGTATTTCAATTTTTTTCCACTCGTCATTTGTGAGTGTGTCCTGGAGTCCTGTCCCATCTAGCCCTGTCCCATCTGTTATCCCTGTCTCCGGGGGTCTTCATAAAGTACTTTCTTCAAAGAGGACAAGGGGCAGCCTCCGTGGGTCAATGCTAGGCGTTCGAGAAGGGAGCCAGGTTCCCGTGGTCTACCTCGAAAGCTCTCTCCTGTGGTGTATGTCTCACTAAACAATCTGGCATTCAGCAGAAATTGATATGTCTATATTCCCAGCAGTGTCCCTGCTTCTTTAAAAGAATGCAAGGTTTCCATTCAAATACATCTCTCATATCTACACAACCCTTATCATTTTATTCGGCTGCCATTATTTCATTCAGCTGTAAAATGCCCAAAACTAAATTCTTAACACAATAGAAACCAGGAAGGAGACTCCATGCCCAACTGCTACCAGGGCAGGGACATATATTATGGGCCATATCACCATTGCAGCCATCTAAAGGCGTATCTTTTCACCATGTGCCTCAGATAACCATTTGCTTTTGTGATGCAAACTCTGTGCTAAGTGCTAGGATGAGATTTACTATCAAACGCAAATCCTGATTTGCATTTGATAGTATCCCAAAAGTAATTAAAAATGGCACTATGCACTGCTTTGCATTATTTTGCGTCAAGTGGATGTTACATAGGTGGTGCATGGCCATTCCCATGCCACTAGCCATGAGTTTTAGATGCAAATCCATATTCAAAAACATTGTTACAGAGGAATTTGCACCACAATCTTACGACTCCTCAAGACAGGCATAGCGAGGAAACCTGTTTTCATTTCTCCTGGTTTTGTTTCACTTTGCATGTGTGCTGTATTGTACTGCACACATACAAAGTGGGAAAAGCCTTAAAGCATAGTTTTTGTATGGGAAGGTATTTGGGCCTCAATCTCACAGTTTCCCTCACTACCTATCATTGTCTCTCACTCACTTTCACTCACGCACACCTGCTTACACATCATCCGTGGCCGGTCCACTGGGAATGAGGGGCAACCCCCACACCACCACCTTTTGTCCCTCAAGAAAAGAGTCTGTCAGGCTGAGCAAAGGTCAGCCTCACAGACACTCTTCATTTTCAGGTCAGACAGCCAGGAGCAAAGTGTGCTAAATACACAGGCTCCTGGATGCCTGAGCTAAACTTTGCTGGGCTGAGGATGTCACAGCACCTTCGGGAATGACATCATCATCTTAGCAAAGGTCCTTGAGGCCCTCCCCCTCAGTGATGAGGGGCAGTGCCACTCATTGCCTCGGACCTTGGCGCTTCAGTTTGAAGCCCTGAAGCGCCCAGGGTCGAGTGTCAATCAGTGACACTTCATTACTGAGAGGGGTGGGGTCAGCAGTCTCACTGACTCCATCCCACTCGGAGACGAAGCTGGGACTGCTGCCTTTCCTCATTGGCTTACCTTGGGTCAACCAATGAGGGAAGGCAGCAGTCCCAACCCTCATAGGGCCTGAGAGTTAGAGCTGCAGGTAAGTGTGATTTTCTTTTTTTTAATTACTATATGGTGCGTGCATGTATGTTTTAATATTTGGTAATGAGTGTTGTGAATAGGGTGTGTGTGTTTGCGCGCATGTGTGAATGCATGGGTGTGAGTGAATTTGTATCTGTATGTGTGCATGAGTGTCCCGTCCACCCCTCCCTCCTAAAATCACTGGCTGCCACTGTTACACATACATGCACATGCTAACACTAACGTGTTCTTTTCTCACATAAACGCACTCTCATCTGGAAGCATGCAGACAGCATACATTAAAACATTTTTTACTTACCAGAGCTGCCACCAAAGTCCTGCTCCTGCTAAGCCTACTCCCTATTTTATTATATTAAGAGTTAATAAATAATGCAGTATTATTCACTGTTAGTAAAAAGAAAAACGTGCTGAAAATAAGGAATGCGGAGGAACCCCTGTATTCTTGGCACTGATTTTTCCACCTCTGAGGTGAGGGGTTGTAATGGCAGTGCCACGGGCCGCAAAGGGCAAGCCAAAGTGACCCCTAAATTATGTCCGTGCTGAAAATATAAAAAAAATGCCATTTAATTTAGGTGACACTATTCACAAGGTACATATTGTAATGAAGAAATACTAGTATGAATTTTCAATTATTCATGTGCATTTCCTCCATAGATTTGATTCATTCATCCTCTATGTAAATTGATGTCAATAGGAAGACGGGGGACAGTTTCGGCTGGAGAATGGGTGGGAGGACTTTTTTTGCATGTAGGTGTATGTGTGCATGTGTAAGAAAAACTTGATGCTTTAGTTCTAAACATCATGCACCACAATACATTCTACAACATTGATCAAGAAAAAATGACTCTTGAGGAGTAAGGGATAGAAAGTTCACAGGGGCAGGAGTGAAATGATACAAAGTAAGAGATCATAACTACGGTCCTCACCAGATTTTCAGCAAAATCACCAACTAAGCAGATCATTCTCTCTAAAGTCCCTAGTATGTAATGTGTCCTTGTGTAGACATTCTGGAACGTTTGCATATATTCGGCCTGCAGTAACTGAGTTGGACTCTCCTGGATATAATGTTCAATCAGCTGTCCGCCAGCCTGTTTTCTGGGACAAAGTTAGTTACCTGCTTGTGGACTATTCTTATTTCTTCTTGCAGAATCACATCTTAACACTGATGTCTGTGGCTGCTCGGATCTACAAACACCCAAGCCTGAAGAACTCGGTGAGCCTGGTGGTGGTGAAGGTGTTGGTGGTGGATGATGAAGAGCAGGGACCTGAGGTATCGGATAATGGTGATCTCACACTGCGTAACTTCTGCAGCTGGCAGCAGCGCTTTAATGCTCCCGGTGACCGCCATCCAGAGCACTACGATACCGCCATCCTTCTGACCAGACAAGTAAGGGAAGCCGCCTCCTCAGACCTTGCTCTCAACCTAATCTTTGTCATTGAATTTCACAAAGTGCTGCCACCAACAGAAAGAATGGTAGAATTAGTTAGAGGGTACCACTTTGAATAAATCCAGAGAAATGTAGTCAATGGAGCATAACTCCCTTGATTTGTGCTCAGAGTGTCCGTCCTGATACGGACGGCCAAACCGACATGTGCAGTGACAGCAGTGCTGAAATACTCGCCCTCCAGCCTTTCGTCGTCCACCTCTGGCACAAGACGCGTTTTAAAAATAAAACAATAATAACCCCTTGTTATTATCGTTTTATTTTTTCAGTCTAGCGGCTGCCAGCAAGAGGGGGGGTGGGTGATGGTACTTCGCCATAGTGGATGACTACCACTGATGAACAATTCTTTACCTGTGT
The DNA here is from genome assembly GCF_964261635.1 of Lissotriton helveticus. Lineage (NCBI taxonomy): Eukaryota > Metazoa > Chordata > Amphibia > Caudata > Salamandridae > Lissotriton > Lissotriton helveticus. Next base: position 1,309,197,309 of record NC_136061.1, read on the forward strand.
GCAGTAGGGAGATGAAGCCGAAAAAGTAGAAACAGTCTGGTAATTCTAGTTATTGATATGAAAAGTGCATTAGGGTTTCGTGGCACAGCACAACCTGGATGCTTCTTCAGAAAACTCAACAAATTTCACTGACATACTTAAGCAATTTTTGTGGTAAATTTCAGTTTAGCGCCAGTTTGTAGTGGTAGATGTTGACGATCAATATGCCTGTGGTTTTCTTGCTCCATATGAGTAACTTGCCCATACGCGCCAGCCTCAGTGCCATCTCACCCATGTCTATCTTATTGAATGTCATCTTGCTCATGTTCACCTTGATCAATAGCGTCTTGCTCATGTGTAACCTGTTCAGTGGTGTACTAACTATGTGCAACTTGCTCAAGGGCATCCAGCTATGATTGTTCCAGCTATGATTGTTGTGCACACGAAACCTTTATACTCTGCACCTTAAATCTAAAAAATTAGCAAAGATGCACATGTTTCACTGATTCAGTTTGAATTTGATTTTCTTTAGTGCTAAAGAATAAGATACAATGTATGTTCCATATTTTTGATTCTTTCAAAAGAGAAAAAAAACCGTTTTGAGCTGATGAAGCATTGTTTCTTTTCTTCTCTTCAGTGGTGGCTTATGATTGTGATACTCCACACTTGTGCAAACCTTAAATGGCTATAACAACTCACCACCTTGTAACACTTTGGACAGGTTATCGGGCTCTCCTGATTACAGCCTATTTATTTGCATGCAAAGTAATTGTTCATAGAACACTTGTCTTGCCTTGTAGGACATCTGTGGGCATAAAACTTGTGACACCCTTGGAGTGGCAGACATTGGGACGATGTGTGATCCCAGCAGAAGCTGCTCCGTTATTGAAGATGATGGACTCCAGGCTTCATTCACCTTGGCTCATGAGTTGGGTAAGTCCTCAGAAATCCAGGCCTTTCCTTGAACATTGGCGACCAATGCAATTTCTAATATATGTTTGTCTAGTTATATTCTTTCTAGAAGTCTACATTTTTCCAATGGTTTCAAGTCTTTAAACTGGGGAGCACCAGCTGCTTGATGGGTCGCAGCACGGTTTTAGATGTGATCACAGCACAGAGACAGCGCTAACCTCAGTAATCAACAATATTCGTGTTCAGGTGGATGCAGGTCACACCACACTGTTGATTCTTCTTGGCCTTACCGCCGCCTTTGATACCCTATCTGCCATGAGACTGGTGGAACGGCTCAGGGAGATAGGGGTTAGAGGCACGGCCCTCAAGCTTATTACCTCCTTCCTTAGTAATCAGGCACAAATAGTGAAAATGGGTCAATTGTACTCGGCTCCCAACCAGCTGCTATGTGGAAACCCTCAGGGCTCCTCCTTTAGCCCAACCCTTTTCAGCATTTATGTCGCCCCACTGGCCAAGGTTGTCAGATCCTTTGAACTGGAGGTGTTGTCCTATACAGACAACATGCCAATCATGGTGACTACTACCCACAGCATTAGGGAATCCTCAACTAATTTCAAAAGCTGTACGAAGGCGGTCTCCTCTTGGATGGTTGAGAACTACCTTAAACTCAATGGGGACAAAACAGAGGTCTTGATCTTTGGAAACCAACAGAACATCTGGTCAAATGATTGATTGCCAGATATGTTCTTGTCCTTGGAAAAAATCTAGGGGCCATAGTGGACAACTCCCTCTCTTTGAGTCCTCAGGTTAATAGAACGGTGTCCACCTGTTTTGGGATTATCAGGACCCGCAGGAAAATCTCCCATATCCTTCCTTTCACCTCCTGAAAGCAGGCTGTTATTGCTTTAGTGCTGTCCAAATTGAACTATTGTAATGCCCTCTATTCGGGCATTAACAAGGGCCTTGTTTGTCATCTGCAGCTGGTGCAGAATGCCACAGCCAGGCTGACGATGGATCTCCCTAAATACCACTCAGTCTCGGTTTCTGTCAGCAAGCTGCATTGGCTCCCTCTAAACTGCCGAGTTATGTTCAAAGCTCTCTGTCTTCTTCATAAGGCCTTCTACGACCTAAGTTCAGATGGCATAGGAGGGCTTTTCAGGCGCTATTTTCCCACGAAACAGCTTAGATCAGCCAGTAAAAACTTGCTGGCTTTCCCCAGGTTCAAGAGAGCTAGATGAGGAGGCAGAGCCTTCTCCATCGTCGCTGCCAGGATCTGGAATTCCCTCCCTGCTGATAATTCTGGACAAGTGTCTCACACTCTTCCGTAGGGCTCTGAAGAGCTGTCCTTCTATTTTCGTCTTTTTCTGTCTGACAGTCCCTCCTGCAGCGCCTTGACGCCTTTGGGCTAAGTTTGCTCTTTAGAAGATTAATATTAATTCATTTAAGTTGCAAATCCCTAGTAAGACATTATCTAACAAAAGACATATTTTATCTCTATATCCACAGCCACCTTCAGCATATGCCATACACACTAAAGAAAGGCCCTGGAAGCGATATTAACATTCAACTACGGAATGTGTCCTAAACATAACAAGATGTACAGCAATAGACAATCACTCACATCTTGATCCCATTACTACATTCTTCACATGTTCCTATCAAACCCATGGTCTCAGTACCGTAAAACCACACACAACTGTTTGAATATACCTCAAACCTAACCTGAAGTACCTCTTATTCCATTTACTTCAGCATCATTTTGACCTCCACTGATGCTCAATTAGTTTTCGTTCTCATCATTTTGGTCATTAAGATCAGCTTTATCAGTACACCTCCCTACCTTCTAAAGGTGGTAAGGGTTAATACAATTCAGTGGTGTGTGACCACAAATAGAGAAACCAAGATCTAAAGTTGATTTACCGTCCAGATGTAATTCTGACTCCTAAATATCCCATTAGAGTTTGGAGATGGCCATTAAATCGCAGCGTTTGAGTTGTTTTAATTCCATCTTTGATGTACTTAGTCACGTTTTGACCTGATCGTTGGATAGAGACGGTCCTTATGCATGTGATGTCTCATCTAATTCTCATTTTGGACTCGTTTGGAGGCCCTAGTTAGCGAAGAACTCCATTTCTAAGATGCTGAGTTCTGGTTCTCAGTTTGAATGTTACATGTGTCTCCCAGTGCTCTCTGCTTCTTGAGAAGTTTCATGTGCACTCGAGGCTGACACTAAAGAAAAAGAATCGCAAAACGTACTTCGGTCTAGATATTTGTACACCGGGTTGACCTATCATGCTTATCACCATTACAGCTTGCAAATCTTAGGGCAATAACTGTGTACCGTTCAAAGAACTCACACCCCATAAAGCAGATCCCTGGTGTCAGGTGGAGTAAGAAATTCAACCTTTAATAAACAGTGCTTCACTTCTTTGGTACCAAGTATCCAGAACTCATTTCTGCCACAAGCATGAAAACCCTTTGCCTGATTCAGGTCACGAGATAAGACAAGGCTCATGTCATTCCTTTAAGATTCATTTGGATGTTTTTCATGATATTTGTATAAAGTATTATTTTTTAAATGCATGCTCATTGTGTTGTTCTTATTGTAAAGTACTTGAATGGGGCTAACCCTCTACCATAAATGGAAGCATAGGCAAAGAAAGTAGGTTTGTGTTTAATATGCTAATGCATGTTGCATAAGAATTGTCAAGTCAGACCAGAAAAGCATACAGAATCAGAAACTCCTTAGTTGTAAAGTAATCCAACCTTTAGTTCAATGCAAGCACTGGATCGGATGTGGAAGGAAACACCCAAACAGCTAATAGCGTTAGGTGAGAGGTGAACACTTCACTGGGCTGAGCTAGGACATGAGTCAAATGATTTAAAGAGGCTGGCCGAAGAAAGCCAATGGGGGACATGTTCAAAACCAAAGGCCCTCTGTTGCAAGTTGAGGGCTAAATTCCAATCCTTTTGCAAACAAAGGTTTGCACAAAGTTTGGAATTATGAATTGTGTGATTATGATCACACACTTGCAGTTTTCTTCTAATAAATTCTGGCATGTCAAACTTCAAGAATCCTATCAAGGAAAAAGCGCCATAAAACAGCAAACCATCTAGAATTCAGTGTCTTAAATACAGAGTCCACATGTTATGCCTCATTTTAAAGGTGTAAACTCAAAATAGGTGGTATATTTTACGTGCAAAAAACATCACTCTGGGGTAACAGTATTTATACTCGCTGCTGTAAATACCAAACCCCTTTCTGAAAACCTTCTAATGAGCGCCTATGTATATTGTAAGTAACAGGTCAGCTTGACAGATGAGCTGTCAACACCAATACCTAATATAGTCGCTGTCTTATTGATCCTCTGTTATAACAATGAATCCAGAAATCTGCTACTACAGCTTCAAATACTTTTGCAGCCATAAAAACAAGCCAGGCTGCCAAAGCACTCATTTATAATTCAAACCTTTTTAGATGACACACGTTCCAAGCACAAATCTCAAATACAATAAAACCACAGTTATCTGGTTCCAGTCCACATCTGTATAACTCTGAAGAAACCCAGTGCAGAGAGATGATGGCACTTTCACATAGTTCTATGTATCTCAGCGTAACACACTCTGTTGTGCAGTTGCATCAATGAAAACGATTACATGAATGAATACGTAATATGGGTATATGTCAACTAGTTCATTCTTTCTTTCTATTATTAAATGAGTGCACCGTGGCCAGAAAAATCATGGATAATAATTAGAAATGTATTGAACTATAGAGTTTGAACTGAATGACGGGGGGTGATGAGTTACCTGTCATCATAAATCTAAATCACATTCTTGCACCCTTGTGTTAGGACACGTGCTCAGCATGCCCCATGACGACTCCAAGACCTGCGAAAAACTCTTTGGTGATTTGGGGAAGCATCACTTGATGGCGCCAGTGTTCATCCACCTAAACAAGACCCTGCCCTGGTCCCCCTGCAGTACCATGTACCTCACCGACTTCCTGGACAGCGGACACGGTAAGAGGAGCCAAGATGGGCTCCAACTTCTAACAAGCATTTGCAATGCAATAGGTCTCGGGTTAATTAAGTTTGAGCTAATGGCATTGCTAAATATTGCAACACCAACTGCAACAAAAGCTATTGGTGTTGCATTATTTAGCAATCCCAATAGCTCAAACTTTAATAATGCGAGACCTATTGCATTGCAAATGCTTGTTATACCCATGTTTTGAAGTTGATAAAGCGTTGTTTAAACGTTTTTATCCCTAGCATACTAGGATGACAAACTGTTATATATCTCTTATAATTCTGGAAAAATGCACTTCATACCGATTTCAAAGTAGCAAGATTGCAATGATTTTAATTGTGCAATACAAATTATCTAACTACCTATCTAAATCCACTACTAGAGACTCAATGTCCCTTTACATCACTCGTGCAAGTTCCTGCGTTCTCCCTCTGTTAAGGGTTTTCCACCGTCCTCTTCCTCGTATTTCTGCTTTGTTTGTTTACCCTCTTTAGCACTGGGCAAATGTCTGAAGTAGAAAAATAAGTGCCGGTGGAACCCCCGGCTCAAATTAAGCACTGAAGAGAGAATTTGCAATATTTGCCTTTGCAATGATGAAAGCGTCTCTTTTAAGACCTTCACCTGTCAGGGGAAAACAGACTAAAGTAAGACTCCTCGCGGAGGCTGGGGACTGCTAAAGACTTGCTTAGCTACCTCCTATCAGGGAATAGGAGTCTTTGTAATGCTTGCACTTGTGAGGGGCAAGGGCCCCTTCTGCCAGAAGATTAGTCATTGTAAGGGCGCAGGTGACCAGTATGTGTTACAGAGCAGACACACATAGAGGATCAGTGTATCAATGTTACTAACCAGAAGTTGGCAAGTTACAACTTACCACAAAAATGACAAATGGCCGCTAGTTATGATTAGTTTATTTAACCATGAATGGGGAATTTGAGTGTTTTTGAGATTTTGCTTTGTAATCCTAACAGCAGGCTAAATAGCAACACCAACGCCTAATGTTATAACTAAACACCAACGTACTTACAGTGCAATCCCAAACAGTTCAATAATCAAAGAGGCAGATCTCTGACATTTATCAGTGCTTGTTGGAACATCCTTCCGCCCGAGAGCCTTCACTTTGGGCATTTATAAACGACTCAATGTTTCAGTTGTATACAACCCCTAATATTGCTTTTCAGTTTTGATTAATCATTTACTTCATTTGTTTTGCTCGCATTTATAATGAGAACTGATACCCTTCTGAGTAAGTCTTATTGAACGAGAAATAAAGGAACGAGGAAAAGAAGTGCAATATTGAAAGGCAACTGTTGGGGGCAGAAAAGAGCTGCACATTGTTGGCGTTAATGAGCTCACAGGAGTTACATAGACTGCGTGGCGACGAGGTTAGAATTCGGATACAATTAAAAAACAACAGTGTTTTAGATTTTGTTTTCGCACCAAACCAGGTTGTTGGTAGAGTGAGGACCTGAGAGGTTTAATTCCCGATAACTAATGTTATCAGAAAGTTTCGGCACCACAGAGAGGGTCAGGCCACACGGTATTGAAAAAGACGTCCTGATTTAAAGTGCTTGGTGATATGACAGTAGTGTGAAAACAATGCTCCTCCGGGTCATATTTAAAACACAACACTAACCTATGAATGCGTGCCTTGCCTGCGGTTAAATGGAAGCGAAGCGACAAAGCAGTGATCTGGGCCAGCAGAAATAGATGTCTGAAATGTGTCATTGTTGGGAAGCGTGCAATGCGCACCGCATCCGACTGTATATAATAAATGGGCCATTTATGTGCATAATGAGTATATAATTACATCAAGGTCAAGCAATATTAGAATGTCACCGGAAGTTTCAGGTCTAATTACATCCTCAACCATGCACCTTTTGGAGATGTTGTTATTGGTGACAACACATAAATGCATATTTTGGAAGTACATAGTAATGTGAATAATATTAACCGTGAGCCAGGCGAAAGACAGTAGACGGATAAAAAAAAAAAAAGCAGGCTGTTTATCAGCGCCGCGCGCCTCTCTGCAGACCCCCCTGCATTCCAGAGAGGCGCGCGACGCGATCCGGTATGCCATGCAGCTGTGGAGACAAGACATGGCCGCGCGCACAACGTTATCCTATGGGAAAACGCTGCGTGCGGCCAGGTCTTGTCTCCCTTCGGCGTTCTCAGACTGCTGAGACGCCGACTATAGTTCTCTGGCGAGAACGCGCTTTCAGCGTGTTACTAGCCGAGACCTAAAAATAAATGTAGGCAGATGGTTGTGGCTAGTCTTTACCTATCAACTCAAAAAAGCACTAAATCCCAAAAATCCTGCTGGTACACCTACAAATTAGAAAGTACAAGACAAGCACTACAGGTTATCTGCCCATGCTGAACCTAAGCACTTTTCTTAGTTGACGAGATGGCTCCATCCCTAAAAGTCAAGCACTGTGATGCAGCCCCAGCTTTCAGGTCCTACCATAACTGAGATTTCTATTTTTTATACGTAGCACCACATTTAACTACAATAAACATAGCCGACTGAGAAGTACTGCTAAGACACGCTCAGTGCGATAAACACCTGCCCAGCTCGAGAGTACTTCTATGGCACCGTCTTCATCCAGGGTACCAAAGCAAAGCCTCAGCAGCGAGCACAGTCAGCTAAGTGTCTGTGCATGATTGTACTACAAGGCGCGCTCATGGAATCCAACCATTCTGGGTGCTCCTAATATTAACATATCAAGTGTCCGAGGTTCAAGTGGATAAAGTAACGTTTTCAACCTCACATAATGTGATAGGGCAGTGTAACCAGGATACAAATCTGAGTCTTCTCATTCCCTGACCTGGCACCAATTCCCTGGAGTAAATATTTCGCTTGGACTCCATTTATTTCACCTCTCAGCAATCATTATAGAGGTGTTCCAGCAGGTTATGTGGAAGCAGAAGCCATTGGTTCCATGTCACCAAACACTTCGGTTGAAATCCGGAGTGAAGACCCAGCTGCAGACGATGTTTTTTTGTTGTAACATATTTTACCTTTAATTTCTACCCATGACCAATAAAAAGGTTTCGCTGTGGTTTTGAAACAATACTTAATAACAACACTGCCATGTCCCTTACCGAATATTAAACCACTAAGCATGTGCAGAATGCAATCTCAGGTGTCCGCACCTGACTCAAAATCCTGATCCCATGGGTCGTGTGCTAAGCATATGGCAAGTGGGGATGTGCATATGTGCTTTCAGCGTCATCTTCAAGACAAGCGGGAATAAATACCATATTGCTCTCAGAGGAACAGAATTTATGGTTTGTTGTATTTTCACCTGTAGAAGTAATAAACAAAGGTTTTCAAGCAGATAGAACCAGAGCATAAGGGGTTAAATCTGCGGAGCAAGATAAAAGATTATTTAAGGGTCTTTCCCTCGGCCCGAGTGATAGTAGATGATGTCACTGCTAGGGTCAGCCCTACTGTGCAATGTAGTGGAGGGGACAGATACTGAGACTTTCCATCCGAAGGAATGTGGGTAAGCCTTATGACCTGGGTTACCTCTGCAGGTTGTTCTGCAGGAGTGGCGATGGTGGGGGCGGGGGCGAGGGGAGTGGGGTTGTTAGGGTTGCCACGTAACCATTTTCATTTATTGCACTTTTGACTTTTATGTTGACCTTGACACGAGTCTCTGAATGCTGATAGCCTCTAATAAACTATTACTAGAGTGCAATACGAAAGGATAACGTGTTTATTACTCTTTTTGAGGAATACAGTCTTTCTTTTAATAACCAAATTTCACAGTAATAGTGATTTATGACACACCTGTTTCTTTAACTTTGGCCATCACTTTTTACAGAAATAAAGCTATTCGCTTTGATGATCATTTACGTATTTACTTACCATTTCTGATATTTTCATCTGTCCCATCACTGGTTCATTTTCAGCCAATATTTAAACACATTTCCTATACTCTTTCCTTCTAACCAACCTATTGACTCTGCTAATTTACATATTTTCATCTGGCTTTGTCCCCAATAGCCCTACAGGCTGCTCTGTCATGTGCTACTGAAGAACACCCTTGTTTCCCCCCCCACAGGAGATTGCCTTCTGGACTCTCCCGCCAGCCCCATCCTGCTCCCAGCAGACCTCCCAGGCCGGGCCTCCTTGTATGGCCTGGACAGCCAATGCCAGCAGGTCTTTGGAAAAGAGTTCCGTCACTGCCCCAACACAACCGACGAGGACATTTGCTCCCAGCTGTGGTGCCGGGTGGAATTCGAGCCTATGTGTCACACCAAAAACGGTAGCCTGCCCTGGGTAGACGGAACTCCCTGTGGGGACAGAAAACTCTGCCTGGAAGGGAAATGCTTGGAGGAAGAAGATGTGCTGAAGCCAAAGGTGAGACAGAGGGAATGCTCATAGCTTGTTTCCCCGCGCATGTCTCACCAAATGTAGGGGAAATAGATTACTTTACCTGCTCTGCTTTCTGTGTCACGTTATCAAAAAAAGAAAATAGCAAAAGGAAGCCCTGATAATTGCGCAGGCCTAGCTTCACTTTGTGACCAGTTTTGTTATGTGTGCTGCGCCATGATGCTACCCGAAGACAGGACGAGATAGGAAAACTGATACTTCTGAAACCAAAAACAATAAACCTGTCAAAAAGTCTTCATATTGGAAAGACAACGTCAAACTCCATGGAAAGGGTAGCGGTGTGCTTTAAAAATCAACAATGTTGTGTCCCTCCTCATAGTGTACTGTTATCTCATTGTATGCACACGCAGAATACATAGAATGCATCTTTTTTTCTACAAGTATATCTTTGAATGTGCGCCTTATCTATGGTGTTTCGGTAAATAAGCGACAGACAAAGAAAAACAGATATTGTAAGTGATATATTGATACAGTGTAGAATATTAGATATTGGGTGAAATGTAAAGTGTTAAAGCACCGTGCGTGGGTCTAGCACGCAGATAAATGTAATGTGCTTGGTACTGTTTCCGCAGAAGTGCAATTCTCTTTCAGGATGAACCCTGTAGGAACAATCTCTCTTTTCCTCATAGAAGGCAACCTCTGGTGGCATTGCCAGGATTAACAAAACGTTCAGCCGTTGAAGTTGAAAATCCCCTGATCCACGCAAACTCAAACCCGGAAATACACGAGATGATAGTAACTGCTGAGCTGGGGGATCGCCATTCTAAAAACAAAGAACCTGAGGCAGTATGGCGATAGGGTAGTAGAAAAAAGAACACGGAATGTACTGCACTTTTCTGCCCAAAAATTGATATGATAATCTCCCATTGCAGGATGACATCCGCACCTGCTTATGCCTCGGAAGCTCTTTGACGCACACATCTATTTTCCATTTCCATTTCCATATTTTGTTGCATTTATATCGCGCATAAATCAGCCGAAGGTCTCAGAGCGCTAGAATGAATGAATAACGGAACAGCCATTTGAGAAACATTAATGCCAGGCAAGGTTCAGTACCACACAGTCTAATTGTATCTCACCAGCATTTTACACATGCACGATTCTTAGACTGACCGTCCCTCGTGTCAATGAAGTTAGACCAGTATTAGCATAACAGATTTCTCACTGGTAGCCGGGGACGGAGGAGCCGATGTGAGGTGTTAGAAGAGGCATATAAGAGGAAATAAGATGAGGAGTGAAATTACTTTTAAACATTGAAAGAGGAAATTGATAACCAAGCAATAGCGTTGTTTGGCACATTTAACTTTAGAGGTTGTGACTGCATTGTCTCAGACCCACCCCTCCTTGTGGAAATGAAAACATTTTCCTAAAAGTGACTCCAAGCCTGTGGCTTGCACGTCGTGGTTCAATTGCACCCTTTCAATCAGTGCTTTCATCTTTGTTTAAGAAGGCCTGCATATTCAGAAGGTTACTCTATGATGGATTGTTTAGTAGGTATCTTATGTTTTACTCGTAGCTTTCTTTGCAGTTTAACCCTTTGGGTTGTGATGGATTTAGATGCGGTAGGGACGAAGACCCCCTGAACCATACCTGTGGGTTCATTATCCCAATGGAGAGTCAGCCTCTCACCGCTGGGTATGTGATTCACAAGAAGCAAAAGCCAGTGGTGGCAGAATCAGAAACAGGCTCTTTCTCCCGGCATTGTGCACTACCAGCTGAGCCAGTGATGGGCCTCGTTCATAAAGAAAGCAAGCCAAGGTAGCAGGCGTGTTTCCGATGAGTAGCCTGTAGTGAGAGTGGATGACATTCACCCAGTGCACTGGTACTCGAAGCCTCTCACTCACAGGCAGACATCAGGTCTTCCTCCGTAGCAGCAATCAGTCCTTATATGTGGGAGATGCATGCCTGCAAATGTACTCCTTCTGCGCCATCTGGCAATGTTTCTATCACTCTGAAAAGTGATCAGTGCTCAGATGACTGCAATAGGAGGCATTCTTGATTCCAAAGAAAGGGCCATAGTTGGATAATGGACTGACATTCATAGTTGTCCACATATGGATACTGATGTTACATCTAATGTGCAGCCGCAGGTGCAGGGCAGCACTTTTGTTAGATTCTCTGCAGTCTGGATGGCGCCCAATTGCACGTACTATGAACGAAAGATAATGTACCAAGGAAGATGAACTCGGCCTCACCTGAAATACCCATTTTACTCGACCTAATTGCAAACTTCAATATTGTGGACCGCTCACTCAATCTACAGTAAGTACCTTTGGGTGCGAATTTCAACCATTGGAGTTGTTTACTCATGTGTGCTTAATTTGTGCTGGTGGTTGCCGGTACTCGGCACGGCACTTAATTGTCAGCACCGGCTCTAGTAACAGCCTACCACATGGTTGAGCGGTCTTTTTAATTCGGAGATGAGCACAACAACCATATTTATTAAGTGAATAGACATTGGAAATGAGTAATACCAGCCTCTCATGCCATTATGATAGCTTTGTGTGGCCTGAAATAGTCTGAATTGTCCCACTTGTAGGAGTGTGATGGTTAGGTGTTATGTTGCTATTTCCATTGTCTGCACTGGCAGGGTATGGGAGGTGCAACTGCACTGGCCTTCCGATAAGGGCCCTGGCACTGTTACATCTGATAAAAATGAGATGTCAAATTGAGTGCTTCCAGTCTCTGTCTGTAAAATCCTTACGTGTCCCTGAGACTTCCCCAATTTTCCTAGGTAGGTGGGCCGAATACAGAAGAATAACCAAGAGAGGTCTTTGCAGATAGCTCAGCCATCAGCTGATGCTGTCACACGGTGGTAAGAATACCAATGCGTGCACTGAGAAACCTTTTGCTGATGATATAGCTACCTTGGATTTGATAATCTCACAATCTAAACCCCTCCGTACGGGCTTCTTGATCCACAGGCATTGCCTTTCATACTGAAGAGCTCGAGTGCCAGGCGGTCATCGCCACAATAGGACCAAAGTCTACCATTGATGCAAGACACTCTTGACTTTGAATTCCTTCTCCTGCTTGTAGATTAGTCGTCCGATCTTCCTCGCTACACGATATAGAACAAGTCAACCTGTTAAGAAACAGCTTGGATATTAATAAAATCTGGGATACAGAGCTTAAGTTTAAATCTTCCAAAGTTGGAAAGCTAATAGCTGAAAATGCTGACCACTTCCATACTATGGGTTTTAATGTTATTCAATAAAGCCTCTCCCAACCCTGTGAGTCATGCTCCAATCCACCAGAGCATCCCGTTGACAGCCAGGAGGATGTGCACTCACAAGCAAATCTGTTTCAAACATAAGCCATTTGGGCTATATGTACCATAGCTCTGTAAAGGAAGTGAGAAAGAACATTGAACGAAAATAATGGCTGGTCAAGGCTCACTGTCCTATAAATGACACCCAGTTTCCACTATTGATAACCATGTTGACGCATCGTGGTCATAGCTACCGTCGTCCTGGATCTCAAATTTTCCGACCAGTCTTTTGTTGGATTTTAGCAGTTGCCTCGTCGTATCTCTTAAACACAGAATAGAGCACCTCAGAATACAGACCAGAAAGCTGCACGTAGAGGGAACCATTGTTTGTTCTCTTGGAACATCTTGTGGCTCAATTCTAAGAATTGAGATCAAGATCGGCAGGACTTCATCCAGAAACATGATATTTTCTGTTTTCAAGAGATATGGCTTATGGATCAACTTATATTGGATAGGTTAAGTGAACAGCATATTCCAACAGTTAACTCAAGACGGGGGAGGCCTATTGGTGGCTTATTAATGTGGGTAGCACCCTGGAACCCCCAGTAAGTGCAGCTTTAAACAACATAGAGCATGTGAGATTGACTAATATAAGTGTAACAGAAGAAGCTTTGGAAGTTTCAGGCATTTTGAATGTCAGTGCTCCACCACAGAATGATACAAGGTGGGTTTATTAAAAAAAAATAAAAGGAACAATCTTACAAAAAAGATGCCCATTAGGGCTTTTGATGGATCATAAGATATTTGTTTGTTGCGATTTTAATGTTGCTGGCTAAGGACATAACTGAGAATACAATTAAAGAGGAGGACCATGTTTGGAGCATCTCCGACCCCTTATTGCCATGGGGCGTAAACTCTAAACGTGGGAGCTATTTTTCATGACAACTATTGAATTGTGGCCTATGAATGTTGAATGGCTGCACTTGAGACACCACAGCTGATACATCCTACAGATCTGGGAGTAAGGACAACACTTTGTCTATATATTGATTAATGTGGCGATACCTTCATCAAGTTCCTACTCAATTCACTGGAACATCTGAATCTTACCTTAGAACTTTGGCCAGCTAATGATGCCACAGGGTGCTTGTTCCCACTTGAACATGTGCTCTGTGTACTCTGGCCATGTCACCTACTAAATAATTTGAGTTCCTACAAACCACCACATAAAAAGTTGGCACTAATAAAAGCCTCTTCCTGAGAATCCTGCCAATGGCTTCAGGTGCCTGCCAGGATTATGTTTGTCGTATTGTGCGTAACTTACACCTTCATTCACAGAACTGACCGAGTTGATCTCGATGAGGAGCGCCGCCGCATTTGGCTGGGCCACAATCTTTGCTTCCATATGCAAGTGTCTTTGTGTTAGGATGGCTGAAGGATGATTTGCCTGGACGGTATCAAGGTTATGGAACATGTTGCCTCGCCCACTGGTGAGGGCTGCCCATTCGCAATGAAGCCTACCCTTATTAATTCACATCGATTTTGATCCGTCCCTGTAAGGTCTATTATTGAGCCAACTGCTGTATTGCCTGAAAAAAACCACAACATTTTTGCGTTCCATTTCTAATTTAAAATAGCACAATAGAAGAAGTTACCTAAACAAGCTGCTTCAAGAATGGGTGTCTGACACATTATATCACCATTCTATGTGTTGCAGCCTGCTGTGGATGGAAACTGGGGGCCCTGGAGTGCCTGGGGTGAGTGCTCTCGCACTTGCGGAGGGGGCGTTCACTTTTCCTTCAGAGACTGCAATGACCCTGAGCCGCAGAATGGAGGCAAATACTGCCAGGGCCAGCGAGCCAAGTACCAGTCCTGCAACATCGAGGAGTGCCCGCTTGACGGTAAGAGCCTCGCCCACCTTTCAAATGGGTTTGGCATGTGTTTAGAGGATTCCAACATACACTATGAGATTGTTAGGGTTCCCCTAACATTGCCTGTGATTTTAGTGTTCTCTATGGTCTTATTACTCCTTCAGACATCAACAGCACGAATTCGTGGAGTTCTTAATTGTGTGACCAATTGCTATAACCTGACCTGACATAGAGGGAGAAGAGATTGACCAAGGCAGCATTATCAGAGCGAGTGGCCCTCTATATGGCAAAGTATCCTAAAAGCACATCTCAATTAGGATATCAAGCCCTAACGCCGAGGGAGCTGACTAGTTAAAGAGATGTGGAATTTGGATTTTGATACTCTGAAGCTACTCTGGATACGTTTATGATGATTTATTAAAACCACTGCTTTTTCATTCTACGTTTTTGTAATTTTTACAGGTCATGGGCCCCCACTTAGACTGATCGCACAGCAGTGCAGTTCTGAAAATGAGATGTGTTGATGTGCTAACTCATAACTCCGATACTTTTGGTAAACAGGTTGTAGTTCCCAATTGGGCATTAATTTGCCGGTTTGGCACAGTTCTGCATCCGTGGAACATGCATCTAGCGACTTATACATTTTACTAGACACCTCCAAATAAAAGACAATAATTTAATTGCCACATGGCCGACTCATATTTAAATTCATACTTTTTTCCTGCACTAAAATGATTGTTCCCTTTAAAATGTAGCAATGTGTGTTCCTGTTATTACCTACATTCACTCAATGACAAATAATATATGAATCAAAGGTTCTTATTATTCTTTACTTGTTATGACTAGTTACTAGTTATGACCAATTCAATCATATAAAAAGATTATTTAAGTTTAGCTGTGTGTATTGTATATTAACATGTGTCCCAATTAACAAAGCTATTTGCAAACCTAAGTTCAATTTAGGAATGCAAATAGCTGCATTCAGCCAAGAAAAATCCCATTTGTGATTATCAGATCGGTAATGGTGGGATTTTTGGGCCTCTGAATGGTGTATACTCCTAAAGAGATTCTATAAAAAAAAGTGGCATCTGTATTCGAGTATTCAATATAATAATGGAAGCGCACTTCATAGACAACGTTTTCAAGTAGTCATCTTAAATTCAGTTTGTCAAGAAAAGGCATTTATTTAGGGGAATGTCACCCTATGTCTACACTTTAATCGGTGCCGGGATTTAAAAAAAATGGAGAACTACCTCCGAGATTCGGTGTCCGGAACAATAGGCCTTCTTGAAAATGTTGTCCATAAAGTGCGCTTCCTTCTTTATATTGAATACTTGAATACAGATGCCGCATCAGAAATGGTGCACATGTAGAATACTGCAATGCTATAACTGAAGCATCAGATACCAGTGAATTTTCTGCCCTGAAGAAGTCCATTGTTTAGTATACGAAACGTGTTGGCTGGTTTTTTATGAACTTCAAAATGAGGCACTAATAAACAAAGAAAATCACTGGATGATTAAAAAATTATTGGTATTAATTTTTTAAATAATTAGGTGTTTATATTATTTATTTCATTCTTAGGTGGTGCAGCTCTGGTCTTTGTATTTGTACAGTACTAAACTAGTGTTTCAAAGTGCGAACAGTGTTAATGAAGGCTGCAAAATTTCCATATTCATAAATAAACATGTAAATACCTCTGTGACACAGGGCGCCTTTGCGCAGTGGTAAAGGGAGGGGACAGGGCCAGAGGTGACATGTGGAAACACACCATGTGGCACATTTTAAGTTGGGGAGTTAAGTCCCCTAGAATCCCGAGAGTGCCTGGGTCCAACTAGTCCACCATGTACCACCAGTAAGCACCACAGAGCTGCGTTGCAGAGAGGTGGTCCGAGGTCATGCCCCATTTTACACCTCTCTGCAATGCAACTCTGTGGCACTTACTGGACATACCTGGGACTTTATCCCCTAACTTAAAACGGCCACAGGGTGTGTTTGCACACATGTCACCTTAGGCCCCCCTCCCTTCACCAGTGTGCAAACGTGCCCCGTGGCGCGTTTTAAGAGGTAGTTTTAATCCCCATGCCCTATTATGTACTAGGGTCTTACAGAGGAGGTCATGGTAATCACAGGGGTACCCCAATGCATAGTGTTCCCTAGTGTATGTAGGTGTTTTCACTGTATTCTAAGTTTCTTTTAGCATAGCACTGGCTCTAGGCCTGGTTAGTTGGAGTCAGTTACCACCAGTACCCGTCTGAAAAAGTTGTGGGCACAGGATGATTTTGCAGCAAGGCCTCTTTCTGTTCCTCTGTTGGTTCTTTCTGCACATCTTCCTTCTTCCTGAACTTTTCTTCGTCTTTGTGTACTTCTGTTGCTTCTTTCTGAATTTCTTTTGCTTCTTTCGGCACGTTTTTTCTTCTTTCTTCACATGTCCAACCTCTGTAGGCATAGTTAGAAACTAGCATTTAAAAAACCTTTGAAATTCGATGAAAAACCATAGGTTTCAGGCACATTATAGTTAGAAATTAGCATTCAAAAAGCCTTTGAAATTCACTGAAAAAACCCTAGGTTTCAGGCACGTTATAGTTAGAAATTAGCTTTTAAAAAACCTCAGAAATTCACTGAAAAAACCATAGGCTTCAAGGGCGTTATAGTTAGTTGAACATTTCACTTGTACAAAACCATAGAAATTCCCTGTCATAGTTAGTTCCACTAACTATAACTTGCGCGCCCGCAATGCACTGCTGATGACGTCACATATTACATCACTCATGACATGGTCAGTGACATCACGCATGGCATCACTGATGACATCTCAAATGACATGAGTGATGACATCACTGATGACATCATCCTTGTGATAGAGTGGCATACCTCCTCTCACCATTATATAACCTTTGATAAACACACTCAAAAATACAAACTAACATTTTCAAAACAATGGACATACCAATACCAGTTACAACACACCTATTCAGTAATTCAAAGATCTACACAAACATCCACTCACACACCAACAGTCTTATACAGTCACTCATACATGTATTCACTCATCATATCTACTCATACACCCATACATCCTGTTACACACCACCATTCATCCATAGAGTTAATCACACACATAGTCACACATGCAAACAAAGTATCAAACATCCATTTACTTGCATATACAGTTATACACACACCACCACACTTACTTCTACAGAAACATACACATATTTGGTCTCCTAAACCATCACTTATAATAACACATACTTATTTAAACAGGAACTCTTCCAAACTCTCACTCTCACATATACTCACTTATATACACAAATACTGACATATACTAGTTTAAAACATATCTAGTTACTCATAAAGACACTATTGAGACAGTCATTCACTCATTTATTCTACCACAGTAGTCTTGGTCACGTGTGGTGACACGTGACCAAGACTACTGTGGTAGTCGAAACGCGTTGTGTAATTAAATCGCTTTGAAAAGGTGCTGTCCCAGTTCCTTTGTGTCCTGAGAGCGCCCGTATTTGGATATTGTTTGGATTGATTTGCCGGAGTGCTCTGCCAGCGTGTGCGCCACCTCTCTTGGGTCTCAGTGTATCGGAAGGAGCGTTGTTCGTGTTGATATATATATATATATATATATATATATATATATACACAATGTAACACTATTGCAAGAAACGTATATTTGACATTTTATAAAATGGTATTTTCTTTTTATTTACTATATATATATATACATATATATATACATATATATATATATATATATATATATATATATATATATATATATATATATGTATATATCAATTGCAAAGCATTAACAAAATTACCAAAGAAGAATATATAGAAATTGTAAAATCAACCAAAAAGAAATGTACTTAAAATATTATAAAAATTATATATGTATATATCTATATATATATATATATATATATATATATATATATATATATATATATATATATATATATATATATATATATAGATATATACATATATATATACATATACTATTCCAACTCCAGCCTGTTCAAAAGTAGGGAAAGCATTGGACTTCAGAGGAGTAAATTTACTATTTCCACTCCAGTCTGTGCAACAGTAGGGAAAGTATTTGACTTCAGAGGAGTAAGATTGACTATTTCCACTCCGGTCTGTGCAACAGTAGGGAAAGTGTTGGACTTCGGAGGGGTAAGATTTAATATTCCCACTCCAGTCTGTCCAACAGTAGGTAGGGAAAGCATTAGATCTCATTTGGGTTAAGTGTACTATTTCCACTCCAGTGTAAGCAACAGTGGGGAAAGTACTTTCAATATTAATATTATTAATTAATCAAGAAAAGAAAATATATATCAAATAAAAAGCAATTACACAATATACTTGATTACTACACAATTTAATAATCAATTAATAATGTTACATAAGTTATTTATTCATTACTTAATTACAGTTCAACATTATACCCCTAGAAACCTTGCAGCCCATACATAAAATATAACTATAATAAATAAGTATAACACAGTTTACATAATTGATATTCAATTAACTAATCACCAAATAATTAATATTTGTTAATTAATTAATACTTAATAAACAGCCCATCCTATACCGCTACAAACCTAGCAACCCACAACTAAAATATAACTCAAATAAATCAGAATTCTATATTGTACCTAAATAATTGTCAACTTATCAATAACAAATACATAGTTATTTGTTCATTCATTATTACTTAACTTCACACCCTATATCCCAAGAAATCACAGCCCACACCTAAATTATAACTAAAATATAAAGTCATTGCACAATGTACATAATGAATAATCAATTAAATTATTAATAATACATTCATGATTAACTGAATTAATTATTGCATAGCTTCCCACTCCATACCCCTTAAAACCCAGTAGCTGCACCTAAATTATAACACAAAATTATAATTATTACACAATTTATATAACTAATAATCAATTAAATTATTAATAATACATTCATAATGAATTTGTAATTAACTATTACTTAATTAACTTCCCACCCTATACCCATAAAAACCTAGAAACCTGCCACTATAAATTACAATCGGCAATTTAAATAAAAATCACTCAAAATTACAAACTATATTTATAAATATAAATTAACAATTAAACAGCACCTCCAAGAGCAGAATGAATTGGCGGAATCCCAGAGATTTCACTACCTGCAGGTTAGACATGCATTGGTCATCCAGAGCAAATTGAGGAAGAAACGCCTCTGGAATATAGACTCTTGGCTGCCCTACTTCAATGCCATGCGAGACCATCATCTATGCCACCTTAGTTTGGAACTGTGTACAGCCTTTAGACAAGCTGAAGAATATTTGGGAGCAGGACTTAGGCATACTGGAGGATGTGAACTGGGCAGAGGCTTGTAGATACCAGAGGACGGTGGCAATCAGGGCTGGCTTTTGCCTCATAAAACACAAGATACTGCAGAGCGTAGTACAAGATGAGGAGGCTCAATGCCATGTGCAGACTTCCCAACGACAGGAGCTTAAGGGGATACAGTCGGAGGGGGCCACAGGGGCATACCCTGTGGGAATTGCCGAGACTTGAGGCCTACTGCCTGACCGTACGGTGACACCTAGAGGAGGCAGTGGGAGATCCGGTCGAGTTGTCAGCACAAACGGTGTGTTTGACCATCTGGGGGGAGCAGACACTGCCGCGTTATTACCTTCTGTTCTGCAACATTGCATTGATGATGGCCAGAAGGGACATCATTCAGGCTTGAGCACAGAGAAGCCTCCCAGCATGACATGCTGGGCGCAGAACATAGACTGGTGTATGCTAGCGGAAGGGATGGTGTATCGGTCACGGGGCTGCTGGAAGCAGTTTGCCAAAATATGGGACCGATGGATGGAAACAAGGCAGTAAGGGGACTAACTGGTGGGATGTCGAGACTGCACAGTTGCACACTTGGACGGGAGGGAAGGGGCCACATGGATGTATTGGGCGGGTTGGCACTAAACATTGCTTACTGACTGTTGCAATTGTGATACTTTCCTGACTACAATACCTGCCGGGGGATGTCGAAGTTATATTGGTGATAATTAATTGTCATTCATTGTATACTGTTATATTACAAATATGATGTCCCCCCAAAAAAAACAATTACACAAACCACTATAGCACATACAATTAATATATGAACTAATACACATCAAGATCATTAAAAAAAGATATTTTTTACAACTGCTAAATTGAAAACAATATTAACAACAATGATATTCTTAACAACTACATTACTTATCTAAAAAAAGGATATTCTAGACAAAATTATTTCTGCATCACAATATTTTTGTATCACAATTTTTCCCCCCGATATTTTTCTCTCACGTCAATTCATCTTTATTCGATTCAAATAGTGTATCATAAAAGCGAACATCTCAACAGTATAATATAAAATCATAATTTAACAAACAGCAAGACATGATTTTCTTCTCGTTAATACAGCTTGAGAAACCTTGCTAGCACCACACATGTAAACAAATTAGGAAGTAATTGCAAATACAAAAACGCCAGCCACCATTGATTAAAATTTAGCGATTTCATTAAAGGTACAACAAAAGATCTCCTCAGATCAGTGTATAATTTAAAAAATGTGATTCGTTGATTGCATAGACATATTGTCACAGGGAAAAAACATTAATTCCCTCGACCAGTTGTTAACACCTGGAAAACATGTCAAGCATTGAAATATTTCTAGTCTAAAACGTGTAAAATAAAATCTATCTTGTGCATTTAAAACATTAAAAAGGTATGGTTGCATTGAGCATGTGGTCAAGACCATTTGATTATGCTGTACAGATGGTTTGACTCATTCCAAAAATAGTCTCAACTCCTCCAAATAGTTACAACACTCCGTTTTGAGTGCTCTCTTCGTAGTGTTGTTCACATTTATCAACATTCCTAACTACACCTCTCATGCTTGTCTTGGCAATGATAAATAGCTTCTTTATGACATAACAACATCCACAAATGCAGCCAATTGAAACCAAAACATGTCCTCCCCACAGTCCACAGTAAATCAGCTCCCTAGTCAACAATTCTATTATAAAATGCCTTATAATTTACTTTCATGAAAAGAAATATATGGGCATTTACCCCTCCCACCAACCCCTCATGCGAGATAGGCTTTTTTCATCTAAGTACCCACCTTAAATTTAGATATAAAGCAAAAATAGGGACGTTGTTTATGGATCCTAAGCGGCACGATTTGGTAAACATGCACTCAACATCGTTGCTGGGGAGGTTTCACAATAAATCACACATTAGTTTCAAGGCTTCAGCTAGGCCCTTATTCTATCAGCTATCTTTCTAAGCACAGCAAATGCCAAAGTCCAAAAATATAAGCCACTCAATGACTTATTAAATCTGGACTTTTCTAACTTTCCCACCCAGAAAGCTTAATAGAAGCTTTATTTACAGTTAGTGCAAAAGGAGTCTAACATAGGTCAAGGAATGCTGGATCCATGCCAGATTTTTAAAATAACCACTGGCTATGTCACTGAGTTCCATTAAGAATCATTGTATGTAGGCTTATCTTTTGTTGCTATCATGAAATTCTGACATAGATCTCAGCCACTTGGACCTTCTTCGTACTCCCTGGAATAGCGTGTAGGAACAGTTAACTTTTTAACAACATTTGATTGGCTCCACATTGTATTAATTCAAATGCAATACATGTTTTTCTTTTTCACTGGCACCCATGGCACAGTACAGATATGTTTTTTTACCTATGGTCATCTCATATCACTAGCCATGATGTCACCATACAAAATAGGGGACAGAGGTATAAAGTCAAAACAAGCCCCAGGATAAGGTCTTTCACTGGCTCCTGCCATACAGCTCTGAGTTCAGCATGCCGACACTGAATAAAGTTCTGGACGCATGTAGCACAACATGTATTGTGCACCATTTCAGCATTTCCTTCCTTGATGATTCATCTCCAACTAGAATAATCATTCTTGGATGTTTCCTAACATGTATGTCAGGGAATCTCAAATCTGAGAAATCTTTCTGAGAGATTATTTATGACATTTGAAAAGGGTCATTCATGTAGGTCTCAAAACCCAAGCGGGCATCACTAAACATAGGAACATTCTAGAATACCTTCTTTTGGTGAGTGATAGTGATGTGAGACTAGGTGGACCCTTTAACTGTTTGAGTTTAGCTCACATCATAACCCCCTTTTCTAACATATGAACAGACACACCACTTCCATGGATGGAGAGAACAGACATTACCGCCCTGAATGAGGCTGGGAAATTAAAGGAGTGGCAGAGGTTAATAGCAAAAGCATTGCAAACACCCATTCATAGGGGCTTCCTCATCCATGAACAAGAGGTCACCTTGTTTACAAGCGCACACAAATTTGATTTCAATCCATTCATAAAATCTGACAATCCATCTTTGTAATCACCCAAAATTGTATTCTTCTGTTTGCAGCTTACTGTGCTAAGAACAATAATAAATAAAAAAAAATTAAAAAAAATGTATTCTTCAGCGCAGAGGTTTACTGTTTTCGTGCTATATTCCTCCATCTGAGATTTCATTGACACAGAATAGGACTCTGAATAAGTCTTTGGAGGTGTTCTGGGTTTCTTTTCAAGAAACACTATCCCTGTTCATGTTGGTCCTCTTCCTGTCTTGTTTCATGTTGGCTGTCCTGATCCTGCCCTGGTTCACGTTGGTTGTCCTGATGATGTTGAAGACTTGATTGACATTCTGACTCTTTGCTTTACTCCCTTTCTCAGGTCAAAGCTTCAGGCTGCAGCAGTGCCAGCACTATGACAGCTACAACATTACTGCCGTGGATGGTAGCCACTTGCAGTGGGTCCCACAGTACGCAGGTGTATCTCCACGGGATCGGTGTAAGCTCGTCTGTCGAGCCAGGGGTCGAAGTGAATTCAAGGTCTTTGATTCCAAAGTAAGATTTATTTGAAAATGCTGAAAACTATAATTCGGCAAGCACTATCTTGAACAGACTGACTTTTAAATATTTTTTCCTAAAAAATAATTCAAGGGCAATATTGAAATTTTAGTGAACATAATGACTACATAATGTGCTGTGAGGGATTAGGAACACACCATGTTTCAGGCATTTTTTTTATCTTGGTAGATCCTATCTTGCAGAGAACTTCAGAAATCTCATATTCATTGCCGACCCATCCTCTTGTCTTTGTCCAGGTAGTGGATGGAACCCTCTGTGGGCCAGAAAGCTTGTCCATATGTGTACAGGGCCAGTGTGTGAAAGCTGGCTGTGACCACATCATTGGATCCTCCAAGAAGCTGGACAAGTGTGGTGTGTGTGGTGGAAACAGCTCGACATGCCGAAAAATCTCAGGTTCGCTCAACAGATCCAAGTAAGTACCAGGCAGAGTGTGGGAATGAGTGATTTCCTCTCAGAGTTTTAGCCTATCCGCTGATTTGGTGGATTGGGGACTTGGTTTACTGCCTTCTTGGAAAGCCAAAAGATGACTGACCATATTTCAGGTATTTTCAAGATCAGGCAGCACCCTTTATGATCCTGACAGTAGAATCCAAGCTTAATCAGGCAGGGATACAATTGTGCTGATGTACTTAACTGAAAGTCTATAGAACCTATTGCATAGGTCAAATGCAGGTCCAGGGGGACAGTCTCCTGGTTTTCACATTCAATACTTTGTAAAATAGTTACATTTTGTTTTACTGCCAGCACATTAATTTTCTGGGGATATTTTGAAAGTCTGACATGAACCACACTTGCCAAGCTCCATAATCCACACCCCAGCACTGAATTATAAGTGGGGTTAGTCATTTATATGAAGGCATGATTAAATATGAAGATAGGCGGCATCATAGATGAGCAGAAGGAAGCAATGAGATAGCAGAAATATAGCATAATACACTGTGGAGAAGAATCCCTTGCACTTCATAGGTATTGCCATTCTCAATTTCTCATTCTGGAAGATATGAGTCTCTCTTTAGTTTGAGGCCTACCAGACAATGCAGCTGCCTGGTTGCAATGACATACTGGGTGCATCTTGGAAGCTTACTTAGGAGTGCATTCTGCCCATTGCTTATTTTTGGCTTTGTGTTTTGTAACTCACATTTGACTGCATTCTGTTCAATGGCTTTATCTGTTTAGGCCTTAGAGCATGTCTTTGTTCCTCCCGCATAGCATAGCCACATTATCAATTCTTTGACTGACTCCCTGCATTCTTCCACAAACCCCAATTTTCCGGGAACTCGTTGTTATGTTTATGTGAGGTATTGCATGAGAATGCATGTTTTTTCATCGGTCTCCCTTGGATGCTGTCTTACGAAGCAATAACAACAGAATGAATGTTCCTTAGGCAAATTATTTCACCTTAATTTCACAGTTATGCAGTTGTCACTACAGTGAGCATAAATTAAGTTTTTCAAGAGAAAGTACAAATCTTAAGTCATTTGCATTTATTTAATCCGGAGAATATATGAACACATTATATCTCAATCCACTTTTGGCAACACAAAGAGGTATACTGTTTTTTCAGTTTTTGACAAAATATATACAGTACCAAAAGACACTTTTGTAAAGAATATGGACAGTATTGGCATATCTTCCATATATACATAAATTTTGAAGAGGTTATATACAAAATTATAAATCACTCAATGTTGATGCTATTTACAAAGAAGTGTCGTTGCGTCGACGTTTCGGTCTCATACAAAACAAGATAACGAGACCATCATCAGGACATAGGTTGCACAATGGACTGAAAAACCAATGGGGAGGATTTTAAACCTTTAGTAGTGTCTTATCAATCACTAACTTGTGGGGGCACTTAGCTCTGCTCCGCTTTATTGGACAGCGAGTAAAACAGCTTCCAAAACAGTCATGGTCGGTAAATACACGAAGCAGGTTCGGCAGTACCGTGCTCTATTGCTCTATTTATTAGAAATGCTTTCCTGAGAGATTGTATAATTTGGTCTATGTTCTTTACCAATAACATAACTTAAACAATCCTCTTCCTCCATGTCATGCCCATGCCACAGGTACTGAAGTAGGGGCATGGGGTGTTGCACCCCACCCCCCCGCACCGCCCCCCCCCAAATAACCATGCTGTAGATCAGAAGTCAAACGGGCAATAAAGAGGCCTTCAAATGTTTTTATCTTGTCACATTTGCTGCGTGTTTCAAAAACAGAGGTCAAACGTCAGGCTCCGTCTTCTAACAAATTTCTGTTTTTCTTTTTAAAGGGAGGTTGGCATTCCCTTTCTTTCTCTGACTGCAGAGTGAGAGCATTTTGTAAACTGAGCTATGTGACAATCTTGCTGGGTACCAGGAGTGTGAAAGGAAAGGCTGTATGATGTAATTTTTATCTAGAACACAACAAAGTTTAAATACCTGTAAATTAACTGCACAAATATATCAGTACGTAGGGAAAGCACAAATCATTTTTTGTAATTCTGAAGTGTGATGGAAACAAACATTTTAAAATGAACAAAATAAATCCATACCTTTAGGGTTGTGCAAATGACACAAAGTGTATGTCTGTGAAACTTTACATTTATGTCTGCAAATGGCAGTGTGTTACCACACCTTTATTTAGTTTTATATTTGCGACAGTGTGCTCCAAAATGTACCTCCAGCTATGTACCGCTCTCCTGCTGAATACATTTGCCATGCTTGTTTTTGTGTGGCACCTGAATTTTTCATAATTTATAGTACTGCAGTGATTTAGCATTAGTGACAGCATCTCCACTCTGAAAATTATTTCAGTACCACTGGTGCATGGTACTTGAATACTTTTCAGAGTGGGATGCTGTCACTCATGGCAGGGATGTGGCGAACGTGACCCACGCACGTTGCCGTAGCATCCCCTGATCTGCTGAGGCGCCGCCCACGAGAGGAGCTGCTGCATGATGGCCACTACTGCTGCCTGCGCTGACTCCGCTTTGTGAATCATCACGGCCCTTGAGTTCTCCGCCACTTGTGTGCTCGCTGGTTCGCTGCGGTGTGGCGCGGTACCCGTCAGTCCTTCATGACTGCCCTTACATTTTCCTTTGCACGGCCCGGCTCTGCTGTGAGGACGCCAGTGGTGAGGGGGCCGGCTGTGGGAGGAGCTGCGGTAAGGCGCTGAGCTTTGGGCGCTTTGCACGGCCAGCTCTGCTGTGCTGTGAGGACATGAGGACGCCGGTGGTGAGAGGGCCGGCGGCGGGAGGAGTTGCAGTAAGGCGCTGAGCTTTGGGCGCTCTGTGCTGCACTGACACCTGGGCCCGGTGACTGACAGCGACAGCGAGGGAGGCGCTTAATGAAATGCTGATGCTGCGGTAGTCATCAGAGGAGATACAGTGCAGGATGGTATTGAGCAGAAATCCTGTGTGTAAAAGTGAGTTGGACCCTGGGGGGAAAGAAGGGTGCCTCCGTATTGCTGAGTGACAGTTTGTGGAACAGCTTGAGGCTTTTTATGCACAAAAAAAAGACATAAAGCTGCGTGTCTCTTGAAGGCCTATGCAAGGCATTAAGGCACATATAAGGCTTCAAGGCTCTAAAAAAGAGTGACTGGGAGACCTCAACGGACATCTCTTCAGGTCACTATGGTGTAGTGCCCCCTATGATCTCCGTGTTTCAGTCCGTGCTCTGTTTGCGGCTCTGGTCTCGTCTGTTTTGTTCTGTTCTGTCCACTGCTGCAGGGCCCAATTGGCACAGCACTTTCCCCGCATATCAATTTCTCAGGCAGTTTGGGATTTTGTAACCTAAGATGTCCGCAGTTCTAAAAGCAGCAGCAAAATTGCGAAATAAACAGTCTAAAGCAGGGACAGGAAAGGAGTTTTTAAAAACTGGCCAATCACCACCTGTATTAGTGTCCAAAGGAGCCAGAAGAGGGAGGAGAAATGCCCAACAAAGGATGGACTTAAAAGCTAAAGCGCTGGCATTGGCAGAAAATATTAAACAGCTGAATCAGAATGCCTCTGATAAAACCTCTGATAAAATCTTGGAGGAAGAGGAAGAGGAGACACTCTCTGATCTCTCAGCGGATCTAAGTATGTTGGCTGTGGGTGATGAAGAAGAAGGAGGAGGTGAGGGGGGCAGAGTAGTGGTTTCACCAAACAGGGAGGGTGATACACTAGTGAACTCTAAACAGTATCCCCTTTTCAGTAAGCCCCTGGCGACACGTGGTAAACTAACTAGCACTGCACAATCGAACAGGGAGGTGCAGAAGGCGCCGAAGGTGAAAGATCAAGCAGGCCTGGAAGATCTACAGGATACACAAGGCCAGAAATTACTACTCACCCCTACTTACGCCCAGTCAGTCCAAGTTACAAATCGACAGCTTCCATCGAAATCGCACTTAGCGTCAGATCGAGTAGATCCAGTAGAAATAAATACTGCTATCCATGGGAAGACACCCTCCATCAGCCAGCTGCTAATTCAAGAGGCCCAGATACCATTACAGATGCCGCAGAAGGAAGATGGCAAAGGAATACTGATGGATAAGCTGGACTCTGCACCTGAGCTAGATTCTGACAAAGAAATATCCCTCAGTCACAATGAAAACCTTGGAAATAAAAGAGCTGAACAGGATACTTCAGTACGGGAAATGCTTATAGCTATTTTGCAAGAACTAAGAGATCTGAAGATATCACAAGCATTCGAAATATCAAAGCTGCACAACAGATTAACAAAGATGGAGGAAAGTCTAGGTAATCTGCCCAGAAGGGTCACAGAGTCGGAGGCTCGTGTCTTAACCCTGGAAGATACCATCACTACCATGCAGAAGGACCTCCAGGTGCTGAACAAAAATAAGTCCCAGATGGAATCAAAACTACAAGACTTGGAGAACTATAATAGGAGATCCAATCTGCGCCTTGTGGGAATATCAGAGGGCATAGAGAGTGTGGAAATGGTAAAATGGACTGAGACTCTGTTGAAAAAAGCAATACCTGAAGTAAAAGGAGATCTCACAATCACCAGAGCGCACAGGGTTCCTGCACATAAACCTGCAAATCCTAAGTATCCACGAACCATCTTAATTCATTTTTCAGACTATAGAATTAAAGAGCAAATCTTAAATGCAGCAATATCAAGGAGATCATTTTCTACCGACAAAATTAAAAACTTCAAAATCTATTCTGATATGTCAGCAGCTTCTGCCCACAGATGGAAGGATTTTATCAAAATGATCGATTGTTTTAAGGCCAAAGGGGCACAGGTGATGATTGTGCAACAATCTAAATTAAAAGTCATATCAAATGGAAACATTTTCATATTTACGGACAAATCAGAAGCCCAAAGTCTTTTGGAAGATCTTAATGCTGCATAAGGAAATGGAAACTCCATAGCTATAACTCTGTCCTGAATAATAATGAGTTGTATTTGAGCAGAGACATGAGAATTACTTAAAAGGTTTTTTTAGGGGGGCATAAGGCGAATCAGGGGATGTAACAGGATGCAACAAGATGGCATCCAGTAAGAAGAGAGAGAAGGAGGGAAAGATAGTAGGACATTCTGAGTTGTCCCTTCTCCTGGGGAGGATGGGGTGGGGGGCAGTGGGGGACATGAAGCAGTTGGAAAAAGAGAGTTCATAGATGAAAATTTAGTTTTCTGGTTTTTGAATGAGTCAAAGAAGAAGATATGTATTGCTGCTATGGATACTGCCTGACACAATTGTCAGCACAGTTTACGATATATTTGCATATTGAACATTGCACTTTAATGCACTTTAAGGCATGTTTTTGCACAATGGATATAATATGTACAGTAGTATTTTGGTCTAATTGTCCTAGTAGCTGCGTGACTTGCACTTTAAACAGTTTTTGCACAATTGTTATAAATTGTACTGTAGCATATTGCTCTAATAGTTGAGTGATTTGCACATTAATGCATGATTTGCACATTTGTCATGATAGATGTGGCAGTGTCTGCGCGGTTTGCACAATTGAAATGATTAGATTTTTAGTGCGTAGCGCAGTCTGTTATTGGCTTACTGGGAAGAAAAAGAAAAATCAATTTAATTAGTTTCTCATCCATACATTCTGCACCTTTGTACCAACTGCACTTTAGAAATGCATTTTCCACATTTAACACAAGCCACATCTCATCCGGCATGTGTCGTAGACTATGGATAAAATAAGCTATTTCTCCCCGTTTTTTACATCATGAATAGGAATAAGTTATTTATCCTGTCTCTGAACGCTAATGGCTTGAACAATAGACGTAAAGCTTGTGCAATAGAGAGCTGGCTAAAAAGTCACAACCCAGATGTGATCTTTATACAAGAGACACACTTCCGAGCCTTAACAGATGCCAGTAAAATGTTAAAAATCTGGGCGGGTTTCTGTTGTTCTTCTGTGTCGGGGACAGCTCAGAGGGGTGTGAGCATCTTCATAGGGAAGCATGTCCAATTCCATGAGGAAGCATCACATTCAGACACGAGTGGAAGATGGACATTCCTATCTGGGAAAATAAACCAGATAAATCTGATACTTGCTACAATCTTTTCACCAGTCATGGATGACCCGCTCCCAATTTTACAGTCAAAGCAAGCTCTATCAGCCATACCGGGTCAGATAATATGGGCTGGTGATTTAAATTTTCTGCAAAATCCCGCAGTTGATTCAACTAAAAAAGACAGAAGACAAAATAAACCACAAGTACCCCTTGCTTTACTGAGTTGTAAAACAGATTTAGATATTGTGGATAACTGGCAGCTCAATCATCCGAATAAACGTGAGTTCTCCTGTTATTCGGCAAAATACGAGTCATCATCTAGGCTAGACTTTTTCCTAACCTCGCATAATCTGGAAGTTAGTAAATATGAGCATATAGTGAATGCCTTCTCAGATCATGCCCTCATTAAGCTGGAAACCCTTTTAGGGAAGACAGAGGAAGAAACATCAAGAAGATGGTATTTTAACAAACTTAATTTAGCAGACAAAGAGTGGTGTGCAGAAATAGAGAAGGAGATTAGTTTCTTTTTTAATATAAATAAGGACTCAGTCCCTATTAATATAATATGGGATGCTTTCAAGGCTACATTGGGAGGCTGAATCACTTAAAAAAAGATACCAAAACAGAAGGCTAAAAAGGAGGAGAGAATAGCGATAGAAAATAGTCCGGCTGATGCAAATCAATAGTAATTTCGAAATAGGACCCCCGAAACCAGGCAAGAAGTAATAAATGCAAAAACAAAAATGAGGGAATTTTATTATGAACTAGGGGACATGGCAAGCAAGTTATATCTTCAGACAAGCTATGAAGATAGTGAATATACAGAAAGATTGCTAAGGAGAGGCAAGTTCAAAACAGAGTCGAATGCATCCAGGATAAAGTGACTAAAACTTGCGTAAAGACTATGCACGCCACAAATAGGCGAGGTGTTCTTTAAACATTATAAAGATATCTATCAGGCATCTCACCAGGCCTCCCTAGAAACAATTTACAAATTCCTACAGGAATTGCCAATTCCAACCTTGGGAAATAATTTTAAGGAGCTGTTATTAGCTGAATTCACAAAGGAAGAGCTAGACATGGTTATCACCTCCGTGCCTAACTGTAAAGCTACCGGAGAAGATGGCATTCCCGCAGAATTTTTTTAAGCATTTTCCACAATTCTTAGCCCTGAATTTTCAAGACTTGCAAACTATCTATTACAAGGAGGAGATCTGCCAGTATCTTTTCGCACTGCAGTAGTGGTCAGTATTTTAAAAAAAAGATAAAGATAAGGAAAATGTGAATTCATATAGACCAATAAGCCTGTTAAATACTGACTATAAAATCTTCACTAAACTTCTTGCTAACAGGTTAAATAAGATGGTGGGATCACTAATTGGGTCAGATCAGTGTAGTTTTGTAGCAGGGAGACAACTTTATATTAATACAAATGTTTTACTAGAGGCACTGGATTTTTTTAATATCAATAAAATTGAAGCCCAGATCTGGTTTCTAGATGCCGAAAAAGCATTTGATCTTGTTTCTTGGAATTGACTTTTTATGATTTTAGAAAAGTTTGGTTTACCAAATGAGTTTGTATTTTTAATAAAACAACTTTATAAAAATTCACAGGCACAAATTTTAATCAACTCCGTTAATGTAGGGACATGCGAAATAAATAGAGGTACCAGGCAGGGCTGCCCCCTCTCCCCAATTTTATTTGCTCTATTTATAGAGCCATTAGCAATTGCAATCAGGGAAAAAAGAGCCCATACAGTCCCAGTTCAAGGAATGACGAACATAAAATTATACGCCGACGATATTGTTCTCTTCCTGGACTCAAGAATAGACACTCAGTTGAAAGTTATGAGAGTTTTTGCAGACTTTGAAAAAATAGGAGGATATAAAATCAATAGGACCAAAACAGAAATCATATTATCTAGCTGTGGTGTGAATTCTCTTTTATCAGAATTTAGACAGACATGTAACACTCACCCAAAGAGGTATTTAGGGATCTATATAACTGAGAGAGTAGAAGACATTTTTCCTTAAATTATACTCCATTGTTGAAAAAGGTACACTCTCAGTTAACACAATGGAATCAGCTGCCGTTATCAATAATAGGACGAGTTGCATTAATCCGAATGTCTATTCTTCCATTGTTTAATTTCCTTTTTAGTGCAGCCCCCTGCGCAATACAGAATTCTGTTTTTTAAAGAAATAGACAGTATGTTCTCTTCTTTTCTATGGGCAAATAAGGTACCAAGATTGGCACTCAGCACTTTAAACTATTCGGTCGCAGAAGGAGGATTATCTCTTCCGAATATTAGAAACTATTATTATGCGACATTTGCACATCACAGTTTTAGATTTTTCTTTTTAGATCCGCAAGAGGCAGATGAGTTCTTTATGAAAAAGATCCTAAGGGAATATAACATTGTAGACCCTACAAGACTCACAAAGTACCCTAAAAAGTATGTTATAAGTCTCTATAATGGTTATTTAAACAAAAAAACAGCTTTAAGCACACTACGATATTTTAAGAATTAATATTTCAACCAGGCTTTCGAATATATCCATGGGGGAAACAGGTACTTTGGAGAACAACATATTAAGGTTGTGGGAACAAAACTGGTATGTTCAGATCCAGGATTTTATCGAGGGGAACTGTTGGAAAACTTGGGCGGAGATTGAAATGGGGCTCCAGCACTCAAATATCATTTTAAAATGGTCATTTATCAGAATGAAACTGATATTGGAAAAGCTAGATATGGAAAACCTGTGTTATAAAACCAATATTAGTGAAGCCCTTAACCACCCCATACAACGGAAGATTAGTAACTGGATTAAAATCTTTAATGAGAATAAGTCCCTTTCATTATATGAAGAAGTTAGGGATAGATGGAAAGAAAGGGAAGACATACAGATCCTTAAACCAACCTGGAATAGGCTTAATAAGTATAACAGTGATATTCAGAGGGGCGAATTTTAAATGTATGCATACTATTCAAAATGGTTGATATATAGAACACATTCTTTTCTTCATAAAATATACCCGCAAATAGAAAATAAATGCTTTCGCTGTGCACAGAAAGGCACCTGGACACATATCATTTGGGAATGCCCTAAAATCCAGAGTTTGTGGGAGGAGATCTAGAAATACCTTAGAGCTATAATAGATCTCCTCATTTCACTCGATGAAGCCATTGCTGTTTTGGGGTGCTCTTCTATTAGCGGCGCACATGAGGAATATGTGTTTATCGCAGCATTAATAGCGAGATCTCTAATCCTACAACTCCTGAGAACAGAGAAGGTACCCACTTTTAATGCATGGAGGGCAAAACTGCTTAATGAACAAGAAATGGAAAAGAAATATGCAATAAGGTCAGGAGCAGTAAGATAGTATGAGAAATATTGGAGTGTGTTTGAAACATAGGATAACATCCGTATAGCTGATATAAGAAGATAGAACATATATGTGGGTACTTAATCTGATATAGCACTTTGCACTTTGTAATTTATAATTTACCTTAATGTGATCCTTTCCTGCACTTTTGTAGTATCTTATATAAAAAGTAAGAATACACATGTACGTATGTATATCTTTATCTTAATAGGATCATCTTTGTATTACAGGAATTTTATGATTGTATTACTGTGAAATGACTATTTATAATGTTCAATACCTTGCACTTTATATTTAAGCCACTTTTTTCCTTCTTCAACAGTTAGGAATATGTATCTATATATGATATTATGGATTTTGAACCTTCTTTATGAACTCTCAATAAAAAAAATTTAAAAATTAAAAAAGTACCACTGGTGCATGCTAATTGTGAAATGTCATCATGCATGAGTCATTGTTGGTGCACTTTTTTTCAACTATCCTGTTTATATGCAGATCTTGAAGGAAGCAGCATACTGTAATTTGAATAGCATTTGCTTATGTGTCTGGTGTGACATTCTCAGCTTTTGCTTCAGCTTTGAGTGTTAACATACAAGTGCTGAAATAGTCTAGACTTCCTCAATGAAGAATATAAAGGGCCTTATTATGAGCTTGGCAGTGTGGGAGAGGGACTGCCCCAAGTCCGCACTGCCAAACCCGTGGTTGAACCACCTGCCAGATTAGGAGTTTTCTCCTGTCTGGCGGGCTGTTCTTTGGCATTCCCACGGCAGTGCTTATGAAATAGGCACCATAATGAGAACGTCAAAATTAGTACCGCACAAAATGGACTGTTTCAGTCCATACCATGCAGGTACTAGGGTGCAAGCAGACAGGAGGGCACATCACATGCCCCCCTGGATGCACCCCATGGCGCTGAGACACAAGGAGGCCCTGCAGGGCCACCTTTGTTTCCTCACCACCACACTTTTCAAGGCAGTCGCACCGCCAGGAAAAGTGTGGCAGTGGGGAAACACGTGATATGCTTGGCGGGCCGCAGGGACCTCGCCAAGCATATTGCGGCCTCAAGACCACCATGCCACCACCAGGGATCTCTGATCCCTGGCGGTTGCGGTGGTCCCAGGGCAGCCCGACCACCCGGTTTGTAATAGGGTGGTCAGAAGACTGCCACAGGTCTGGCAGTCTATGGACCACCAGGCTAGTAATAAGGCCCACAGAGATTAGTGTATTATGCCTGTAATTCATATCTCAATGAAATGTTATAACATATGTTAATAGGTGCCACGAAAACAGTGCAGGGACACATTCAAAGGACTTTAAAAAAAAATCTAAAACTTCACGGTGATATAATCAAAAACAATTAAGTATATGTGCCCACGGACATTACAAATGACAATTTAAAGACTCACCCAATATGCTCCTCTTACCAACAACACTTATAGTGCAAGTCTTGACAAAATTGGCAGCTTTAGTCAATGAGCTTTTATATAACTTCCGCCTTCACTGAGCCTGTTTCAAAGCACTTCTAATTATTTACAGATAAGAAAGTAAAGTGATAAGGAGATTGTGAGACCTAAGATTCTATTTCTTTCCGTTAATATAGTTCCTTGCTTTGCATCCTTGACCCGTTAAAGTCAGCAATAGCAAGCAGAGCTGGCTTACCCCAAGGTGTGGTCTAGGGACAGCAAATCAATTATTGCATAGCACAGTTTTTTCAAATCTGTGTCTTTTCTAGAGGCTAGGAGCAAAATTTAGAGGGTTGTATTGAATAAACTCCTCAAAATAGTTCCATGACTCACAGTCCACATCATTTACCTTTATCAAACTGGCATATTGGCAATCAGGCAGTGCCCAATAGGCTAGTCTGACAGAGCAGTGTTGGTCGGCTTTTTTAGTAGTTATGGGCCGGTTTTATGGCTAGGTGCGCAGGTTTTTACTGGCTATTTCCCTAGTATCGCAACTTTTGTTTGGCTATCTGATTCTCTATGGGGCTAACTTTTATTTTGTTGTACAGGTCTATTTATTGTCCCAGTCCGAATCTGCCATGTACTTGCTTCGATCCACCTATGTCACTTACATCCACTTGTACACTGCCCCCACCCAGATGGCATGAATGCAATCCTCGCCTTCTTAACAGACCATACTTTTTGCCCCCCTGGAACATGTTTGCAAGCACCCATGGTGTAAAGCAGCACTAAACACATTGGCAAAGTCAATAGGTCCAAATGGCAAGACTAAATGGCTCTGCCAATGTTTGTTCATTTAAGCCTGTGGTATTCATAATACGGCCCGCAGGCCGCCAGTGGCCTGGCAGGCCTTCATTGGCGGCCCACGGACCTTGCCTTGCCATTTCTACGTTTCCAGTGAGGCCAGCAGTACACACAGAAGATGACCGCAGGAGCATACGTAGTGAATACGTATTAATTAGGTATTCACTACGTATGCTCCTGCGGTCATCTTCTGTGTTTACTGCTGGCCTCTGTGACATCACGGCTCCGTCGGAAGCCTTCCCAAAAGGCCCTTTAAAAGTCAGCTGTAAGTGCTTTCACAGCTGACTTTTAAAGGGCCTTTTTGGATGCTTCCTGTTTGGACAGAGATAGGCAGAGACAGATAGAGACAGAGACAGAGAAAGATAGAGACAGATAGAGACAGAGACAGCTAGAGACAGAAACAGATAGAGACAGATAGAGATGCAGACAGAAAGAGATAGAGACAGACAAAGACAGAGAGACAGACAGAGACAGAGAGAGACAAACACAGACAGACAGAAACAGATAGAGACAGAGACAGCTAGAGACAGAGACAGCTAGAGACAGAGACAGATAGAAACATAGACAGATAGAGACCGACAGATAGGGACAGAGACAGATGTAAACAGACAGATAGAGAGAGATAGAGACAGAGACAGACAGGGAGAGACAGAGAGCTAGAGACAGAAAGAGATAGAGACAGACAAAGACAGAGAGACAGACACAGACAGAGAGAGACAAACACAGACAGACAGAAACAGCTAGAGACAGAGACAGCTAGAGACAGAGACAGCTAGAGACAGAGACAGATAGAAACAGAGACAGATAGAGACCGACAGATAGAGACAGAGACAGATGTAAACAGACAGATAGAGAGAGATAGAGACAGATGGAGACAGACAAAGACAGAGATAGCGACAGAGACAGATGGAGACAGAGACAGACAGGGAGAGACAGAGAGCTAGAGAGAGAGTGAGCGAGAGAGATAGAGATAGACAGATAGATAAAGAGAGCGATAGAGAGATAAAGAGATACAGAGTGAGAAATAGATAGAGTGAGAGATAGAGAGAAAGATAGATAGATAGATAGATAGATAGATAGAAAGATAGATAGATAGATAGAGAGAGAGAGACAGAGAGAGAGAGATAGATAGAGATAGATAGAGCGAGATAGAGAGATGGAGAGAGATAGACAGATAGATGTGTGTATGCTGGCTGGGTCTGATGGCTCAGTGGACTAATGAGTCCGCTTGTGTTCAACCTCATGGTCACAGGTTTCTTTTTTTTATGCTCTAGCCACCCCCCTACTGAACCCGCCCCACCAGTGCGGTCCTC
Organism: Lissotriton helveticus; assembly: GCF_964261635.1. Classification (NCBI taxonomy): domain Eukaryota; kingdom Metazoa; phylum Chordata; class Amphibia; order Caudata; family Salamandridae; genus Lissotriton; species Lissotriton helveticus. The sequence goes on from NC_136061.1 coordinate 1,309,234,136, forward strand.
AGCCACAAACCTCACTGTAAATTTGGCCCCAGAGAGAAAGTTTGTAAATACCCATGATTTAACATATGTGGATGCATTTAACAACAGAAGTTTCCTAACTAAACTGTTAAAGTGCGATCTAGGTAGCAAAATACTTTATTGATTAATACGTGTTTAAAATACCAAAGCTTACTGTAGAGGCTCAGCATTATCCTAAAACAGACTGATGATATTGTACTCCCATGTCTGTGTAACTCACTCCCCGCCTCTGCAGCCAACACGTGAAGCATTATAAATCTGTTCGGCTGCCTTGCTTTTAATTATTTTCAGAAAATTGAAAGACGCAGTGATAATATGATCTCGCCTAGATATCTGCATCGATTTTTAATTTACTAAACTTGTTTAATCCTCAAAATAAATATTAATATGGAAGCATTTTGATTTGCGAAAAATGTTATGGCTTCCTTCTCCACAAAAATATATTTGACGCGCTGTATTCAGTCAATTATGGAATTACCTTGACCACCACATTGTGGACATTTGCTCATGTAAGGATTGAACAAGTTTGCTGAAAGCTGGATCTGGCTCTCGCTTTTTAGAAGCAGTAAAATAATGAACTACAACGGGGCGTGGCTTGCCGAGCTGCAGGATGGCCTTCTATAGGGGCTCTGCAGGTCAGGCCTAATTATCCTTTGAAATCACCATCTATTCCAGGAATCTATCACCACTAACATGAGACACCATGGTCTACCTCCCCCGGATCTAGATGAGAGGCACTGCAGAGGTGGGGGTGCAATAATAACGAAGATATAGAACTTACTGTGCCGCGGCCTGGTTTGTTCTGAGACATTGCCGCCATATTGCTTCGGTGCTGGTTGGACGGGAGACGCTCTGCCGGTCCTTCCCCTGCCTTGGCGACCCGGTGGAGAACCGAAAATTGACTCGCGAAGGTCGATCGATCTGAAGCTGGGTTCCCCCCTGGTGATACTGTGCAGCTGAATTTGCGCCAGCTTGATTGCGAGCCCGCACCAGTGGATGGTGCGGCCGGTGGCCCCTGCTCCAGCGTACGACATGAGGCTGCATGAGGGAGCGTGAGCAACATCGTATCATGGCCGCATGTGGAGTCTACCTTTGGGTGACTGATCGACCGGGTGAGGTGAGTGCGTGCCGGGGCTGGCAGGGCGGATGCCCGCTTGTGCAGCTACCACCTTGGGCTCTCCTCGTTGGGCTTCTCCACTCTGCGGCAGTGAGACCGGGCGTGCAGTAGGCGCTTGCGGGGTCACGCTCTGCTTGTGCTTGGTTCGCCCCTCCTCTGCTGGGGGATAATTCGGCTTCTTGGGCCTCTCTGTGCATGCTGAAGGGGTTGGGGTCTGGTTTCTGCGATCCTCCACGCACGGGAAGTGGTTAGCTCATGTGTGGGGGCATGGACCCTCTGAGACTTCTTGGGAGTGACCCTCCCCCCGAGCTGGTGCATACTCCGAGTAGAAGCTGCTCCCTGTGCTCCGTTCTGTGTGAGAACATTAACCACAGTACACAATCTCCAATTGAGCAAAGCTGACTTCTGCCAACCTGCTGACATACCGCAACCTAGGACACCCAGTTATAGACCAGGGTATAGGAGATTTAACTACAAACACAAATTAGTGTGTGTTCAGGGGTTCCAGCGGGTGTATTGGGGAAGACAGACCCCAAACAGTCAAAGCTCCCATTTGAAAATAAGCACCAGACTCGCACCACGGAGGCTAGCTCCGACCCAGATACCGATCATGGCGCCAGGGGCATGGGGGAAGAGTCAGGAGAAAGACCTACGTACTATAATGTTTGCTGTTCATTCCAGTATCAAAACGATTCAAAACAAGATCGATGCCCTCACCACAAATTTAGAAAGGGTCAAGTAAAGAGTGGACACTCATGAAACGCGTCTAGACACCCTAGAGAACAGGCTCTCGGACACCCAAGACTTCCAAGCTGAATCCAGTGCACAAGTCTTAGACAGGGAAAAGGTATTAGCTGTGATTAAAGCTAAATACGAGGATTTAGAAGTGAGGTCTAGGCGCAAAAACCTTAGAATTTTTGGCCTGCTGGAGACCACTGCAATTTCCAGAATGGAACCATTTATTGAGAACTTATTGCTTAAATTATTTTGGCTGGTGCTCTCATCAGTAATGATCGTTGAGCACACACATCGCTCACTGGGCCCTAAACCGCCGGTGGGGGCGATGCCTCGCCCCATAATAGCGTGCTCCAGAACAATAGGGACAGAGATTAGATACTAAAAACCACTAGAATCAAAAGCTCTATCACTCATCAAGGGAACACACTTTCCTTTTTCCCAGACTATACACCATCAGTGCAGGCTGCACGCAGGGAGTTTACACCGGTGAAACACAAACTACAAAGCACATCCATTCGATATTCTATGCTGTACCCCACCAGGTTGAAGATAACATACGACGATCAAGCTAATTTCTTCACATATGCCAAGGCGGCCCTCAAGTACGCGAAGCATATATGTGCCAAGAAGACACCAATTCAATCCTCGCACAAACCCGGCCCAGAACTAAATCTCAGCGATAATGACTGATTATATTAACTGGTTCTGGCACACTCTGGATCTGTATCCGGTACCACACTCACATCTAGTCCTAACTGTCACCCAACATTGTAGCACCAGGAGTGACCTTATTCTGTTTCAATCTAATTTTGTCTCACATTTCAGTTTATCAGATTCCATAAAACTTGATACGCCCTGGCCACCCTGCCTCAAGGCAGGTTTATCCTGGCGACCCTAGTCCCACAGGGAGATCTCCCGTGTGTTCCTTAGTTTGTGTTAATTGGGGGGGGAGGTCCAGGGTGGGGGGTGGCACTGAGTCACAACCTGATTGGGAGGTTGGTGTGGGTGACGGTGTGGGGGGGAAGGTTATAACTTTTACGGACATGCACTTGTTTTCTTTGCAGGCTTGTCTTACCACAGATCAAAGTTTATTTAAATGTCAATCTTGTGTATCTACCCATGTGTACTTAAAGACTATGTTCCAAGGTTTCAGAATTTGGTTCACTTTCACTGTGAAAATGTTCAACATAGGCACACATCTCATAACATCCATAAAGTAACATGACAGAGGTTAAATTTATAAATTGGAACATCAGAGGGCTGAACGACTTCAGAAAGTCTAGATTGATGCAGGCGTATTTTTTGGGGGGGAATGTGTTGATTTGCATTTTCTTATTTACATTACAGAGACAAGTCAGATACAACCAGAGTAGAGTTCAGCAATATTGTCACATAAATAACCAATTGTACAAAAATAATTCTTATCAACAGGACCTCTTCTCCCTCCCATTCCCCCTCAGATCCCCCTTACTGCCAGTTCACTGTAAGTCTGTGAGCGTGAGACCATAATATGCCAACCATGGCTTCCATATCTTCCAGAACTTTTTGGGGCACCCCCTTGCTTCGTAAGTCGTTTTTTCCACCCAGCATATACATATCGATTCCCCTTTGCCATTCTGCTAGTGTAGAATTAGACGGGACACCCCATGTCCTTGCCAAGTCTCTTTTGGCTACTGCCAAGCCCAATTGGAGCAATGTTAATTCAGCTCTAGGGAAGTCAATCTCTGTAGGTATGCCCAGCAAAATAAACATGGGATTTGGGGGTATTGATTCCTGCAAAATGAGCTCCAACTCCTTCAGCAGCAGTCCTCAATATATCTGTACCAGATTGTGTGGAAAAATGTCCCTTCCGTGGTCTTACGTTTCAAGCAGTTGGGTGACTCTGCTCTACCTATCCAAATGCAGTTTGGCTCTATCATAATATATTCTGTGTAAATACCTACATTGGATCAATCGAAGTCGTGACCTAATAGCTACTTCCCTGGGATGCATCAGCGCCATTTCCCAATCTAAGTCTTCTATCTCCCCCAGATCCGCCTCCCACCTTAACCTGAGCTTTCATAAAGGGTCCGGTGTGTTATTTATTATTGTCCTATATGTCCAGGACACACCCTTCTCCTCAATTTCATCCATCAGTAACTGTTCTTCCAATGGGGCATACTAAGCAGGGTTTCCCTGGTCACCCGGCCATCCCATTTCATGCGTCTCTGATTTCTTCTTTGCTCTTATCACAATTTGCGTGGCTGGCAACAGCTTTGCGGTTTCCTTGCCCCCATAGAGGTAGTGCGAGTAAGGTCTTTTGATAAACAGTGTGTTCAAGAGCATATGTGGGGTGGTCCCTTTCTCCGAATGCCCATTCATTCACTACAATCAGATGGGCAGCCCAGTCATAGGCCCGAAGGTCTGGTAATAAAATGTCAACACTGTATTGGTTGCGTTGTAGCTTCACCTCTGCTACCCCATTCGGCTTCCCACCCCAGTGAAACTTTCTCCGAATATTGTCGATCTTGGTGAACACCTCTTCTGGTATCAGGTGGTAGGTATTTTGCAAAACATATACAAATTTTGGGAGTATTATCATTTTGCAGAGCACCGCTCTGCAAGTAGCATCAGTGGCAGGGATGCCCATCTCTCAGCATCTGAGCAAAATTCCCCAAGCACCCTATAGAGGTTACGCTCCAGCACCAGTGTCTTATCTAGTGTAACGTATACACCTAAATATTTTATTCCACTGGGCACGACCTATAACTGGCTTGGGTATACAACATGTTCGGCTGCCGCCCCACAGGATAAATACATGACTTTTCTCAATTAATTTTGTACCCCGCGTGTGTGCCATATTCCTCACAGCTCGCCATAATATTAGAGGGCGTAGTTTCGGGGTTTGTGACATACAATAGTATGTAGTTGGCATCCAAGGAAATATGTTCGTCGAGGTAGTCATCCACCCACTCGAAAACGAGTTATGTATGGATGAGCTCAGATGACACAGGCAAGGGGCTATAAAACCGATGCGAAAAGCAGAGGGGACAGGGGGCATCCCTGTCTAGTGCCTCTTCCTATTGGGAATTTCCGAGATGTCACCCCGTTGACCCTAACCCTTGCCAATGGTCCTTCGTACAGGGTAGCTATCCACCTCCTGAATTCGGGGCCAAATCCCAGCCTTTCCAGGACAGCCATGAGAAATGGCCTGTGGACTGTATCGAATGCTTTTTCAGCATCCAGGGACAGTATGAGATGTGGGTCAGTTCTATGCTGTACTATATCCAGCCAGTTACATATTCTTCTGAGGCTAAGTCTCATCGACCTCTTAGGCATAAAGACTGACTGGTCCCTGTGAACAAGCCCGGTGATGACCTTGGTAAGTCTATTGGCCAAAATTCTTGCCAATATTTTAGTCTCCATGTTTATGAGGGAGATGGGTCTATACGAACCACAACTCTGTAGCGGCCAACCTTCTTTGGGTATCACCATAATAGTGGCTGTCCGCAGGTCCTCTGGAAGATTGCCCAGCTCCTGCACCTCTAGGTACATCTGAAGGAGATGTGGGCTAAAAAGTGCCCCATTCTGTTTGAAAAACTTCAGCGGAGCCCGATGCATGCATATTTAATCCGACATCGTATAGATGTGTGTTTTTTGCAGGAAACGCATTAGAGGGGGGGCTTGGATCCCAAGATGCGCAAAAAATACTGGGGAGAGGTGCACTCAGCCCCATACTCGAACTACGAGGGGGTCTCCGTGTTGATGAAGCACGGAATAGGCTGGACGACCACTCAAGTACAGACTGACCCGGAAGGGAGGTTTATTATAATACGTGGCATGCTGATATCCACAAAAATTACTCTGGTGACGACATATGGTCCGAATGTGGACTACCAACAGTTTTTCTTATCTGCTTGGGCCCAGGTGATTGCGACTGGAGTTGACACAGTTATATGGTGTGGCGATTTTAATGTCACATTAAATACCGCATTAGATAGAGTTGGAGCAGCTTGTAGCCCACACACTAGAGCAGCGCAACAATTGAACACTATCATTTTTACCATAATCTCATTGACATCTGGCGCAACAGGAACCCTACAGTAAAGGATGGAACATGCATCACTTCACATTACAGAGCGTGGTCCAGATTGGACTACTGGCTGGTCACTGGTGATATGGCCGCCTGGACCATAGATGTGAAGCACATGGCCCGCATGCTTTCAAACCATGCCCCAGTTGCATTGTGCTGGAAGATACCTCAGACTATGCCCCAAGCGTTCAGTTGGAGCCCCCGGCCTCATGCTTTCCTAGACGCAGCATTTAAGGAAGAGATTAGAATCAAGATCACTCAATTCTTCTTCACAAATGAGGGGTCAGTGGACTCTTCCTCCCCTTTATGGGAAGCCTTAAAGGCAGTTATTAGGGGAGCTTGTATCTCCAAGCAAGCGGGGGTGCTAAAATCAATTAGGATTACACTATCAAATTTGGAAAATGAGATTAGATCCTCGGAATTGATGTTTTACCAGTTGGAGGCGCCCACACATCTTGCCTCCATGAGGGAGAAGATATCTTAATTAAAGGAAGAGGCAGTCAGAGATACCAGGTTCCTGGGGAAAGACGCTAAAGCACGTAATTATGGAGAAGGCGACAGGCCTGGCCGGACCCTCGCTAACACACTCAAACAGCACTCATCTCCAACCTTCATACCTGAGCTACTAGACGATAATCTGACTCCAATCAGGGGACAACAAGCCACACACAACCACCTCACAAACTTTTATTCCTCTTTATATACTGCCACACAGCTCGCCTCACGCCCTGAGTTACTTACATATCTTGGTTTCATCAAACCTCTTTGGCTGAGTGAAGCCCATAGGGCCTATCTGGATGTCCAATTTGCTGTGGAATATATAACACAGGTTATATATAGCCTGCTGGGTGCAAAGGTGCCCGATTAGATGGGCTGACAACGTCCTTCTACAAAACGTATGCAGTGGAACTTGCACCCCATCTGTTGGATGTATATCAGGAATTTTTGGAATGCGGTTTGCTGCCACCAACCATGAGGGAGGCGGCGATCATCTCCCTTTTGAAACCAGATAAGCAGGCCAACCTATGTGACTCATATAGAACCCTATCATTAATGAATGTGAACTTAAAGATCTTGGCTAAGCTGATTGCTAACCGGCTACAGCCAATCTTACCCCTTATAGCCAGACCGGACCAGTCCGGATTTATTCCTGGCAGACCAACAGCCCATAATTTGCGTACCTTCTTCGCTACTATCCACCAAATTGACTCAAAATGACCAGCCATCGCTATGTTTCTAGATGCCACTAAGGCATTTGACTCCCTGGAATGGCCCTACTTATTTACAATATTGCCCAGACTGGGGCTCAGTCCCAACTTCATCAATATCATCAGCCTACTCTACCCTAGACCTACGGCCCGCCTGAGAACTAATGGACTTCTCTCAGAACCATTTGATATAACACAAGGCACTAGACAGGGCTGTCCGCTTTTGCCGTTGCTCTTTGCGATAGCGATGAAGCCATTAGTGGCTAGAATATGACAACACCATTCCGCCAGCGAACTAGGGTTCTCAGATAAAAGCCTCATAAATTTAATATATGCTGACAACGTCACCCTATATATTCATAACCCAGATGTAAATTTAAATCCTGTGTTGCGGGAAATACTTTAGTTTGGGGGCATGTTAGGCCTAAAAATTATCTTGTCCAAATTATCAATCCTTCACCTACCCGAAGCACCATTAGAAACTGACCTGGAATTCCCGCTTACTTGGATGGATGGAGCTGTAAAATATCTAGGTGTGTGGCGCTGCAGAGACTTGCAAGAAGTTTGGCGTATGAACTTCAGAAAACTGATGGAACGGTTAGAAAGTAAATCTAAATTCTGGTCCACCTCAGTCCTTAGCTGGAAGGATCGCCATAACCAAAATGTTAGTGCTCCGCATGTTTCTATATCTCTTCTTGAATATACCTATCCCCCTAAACAGAGCCTTTTTTAATGCTCTTTGCTCTAGACTCGTAGGCCTGGTGTGAGCTGGTAAGCAGCCACGAGAGAGATGGGAAATACTAACACTTCCGCTATCGCGGGGAGGGCTGGGAGCCCCAAACCTTGAACTCTAAGCACTAAGTGCACATGTGCAATTTCTTCATTTCTGGATACAGCCGATCCCATTTCAGCCACATGTGGCCATCGAAAAAGACGTGGCAGACCCTATCCCGTTACACTGCGCTGTTTACAAACCATACCACAAAACAACTGGCGAGGTAAACACAGTTGAATCTCTCAGATGGGCCTGGGAGGGTTTAAGAAAACGGGTCAGCGCTCCATTGCTCTATTTTCCGTCCACCCCACTTGCACATCACCCACTGTTCCCTACACTTCAGGATAAAGTCACAATAGAACACGCCCGCAAAATGGGTATTTCCAAGTTGGGTGACTTATACCCGCAGGACACATTCTTAGGGACACCGCACATCCAAGATGGCAGCCCAACTCCTTTTCTTGAATTATTACTATATTACCAGCTTAGAACGACTTGCAAAATGATTCACTCTACTTTCCCGACGTCTACGGCCACCATGATGCCATTAGAACACCTATTAGCCACTCCCCGGTAACTGATTACGAGACTATACAATCAAATGCAATCAAGCACTCCACAAGTGAATTCGAGGGCCCTGGTTAAATGGAGAATAGATCTGGATGGCCTGCCAACAGACAAACAGTGGTCATTTTGTTGCTCCCAGCTCCGTCACCTATCTCCTAATTATAAACTGAGACTAATTCACTTCAAGTTCCTTCATAGAGTGTACCGCACCCCCTCACAGCTACACTAGCTTGGATTGTGCCAGGACTCTAGGTGCTGGAAGTGCAAACAGGACAATGCCACATTCCTACACGTGGCATGGGTCTGTCCTTCCATGGCTAGATTCTGGGAGGAGGTATATGTCACCATTGGAGAAATCACAGGGGCTACACTTGACTGCACGCCACTTGTGGCTCTACTGGGGTACGTTGATGAAGCCCCGCCTGAGAAGCGCCGCCTTTTGCAATGATGCTCTTACTTGCAAAGCGTAGAGTAGCCATACACTGGGGTGCCCTTCAATCTCCCTGCATTAAAATCTGGATACAGGACATTGTTTACTGCCAGGAGCAGCTTGCCGCGTTCTGGAACTTGATGCCCATGGCTTCTCGCCCTAAAGACATCTGGGAAATCTATGTATTCTGGCTTAAAGAAAAAAAAAGAAGAGCCTGGTAATGTTAGCCCAGTATAGATCACTTATCCCTTAAACACAAAATGTATACTGTCTGCTGTTCTAACTTGGAATAGACTAGAGTCGCCGCCTCTGCACGGGTTTGATCGTGAAGGTAATACACTGTGCATGTATTCTGTATCAGGAAACTGTAACAAATGTTACTGGTATTGTAAACACTCACCTCCCTTAACTGTTTCAAGACCAAAAAGCCAACCTCTAATCAATCGTTATATAAACCGGTGCTTTTGTGAGATAAGTGAATACTGTATGTTAATCATTTATAGTTATGCATGATGAAATGTGATATTTAAGCTGTTCGTTATATGTAAAGTGGCCATGGATGGATACAAATCCTGTAACGGATTGTAAGACACGAAACTGCAATATAAGTTGTACTATGTTTATGTCTGCACAAAATTCTAATAAATACAAATTTAAATAAATAAATAATGCACTGCAGCAAATTAGCCTTAGCCTAAACAGTTGTGGCCCCCTTGAGTAGGTGTTTCGAAACCCCACGGGTGCCCGCACCCCTGGTTAAGTACTACTGACATAGACCAATGTCATGAGCTATGTCAAAACGGCTTGACCAATTTGGAATGCCCCAAGGTAAACATACGAGTATGCCAGTGCTGCCGAATTTATAACTCAAATATCAACTTTACATTTATTTTGCAAATTCATCTATTTATGTCAATACATCAGCATGAGTTCTGAAAACAAACACATTTTTGTCTCTTATACACACTTTTCAACTTTGGTACACGTATACTAATTCAACTAAACAAAAACATGCAATTTAGAAGTCTGGGCCGCACATAGGAGACCTACTTACAGGTGGATGGAGAGCTACCAGTAGCTCACCAGACACTCCTAGGAGAAGGCTGGGCTATAACCATTATCTGTGGCAATGGAATGTGACCTTTTAGGAGCATGAATTGTGGCAGCGTCAGTGCATGGTTATTAAAAGTTGCCTTCTATGAATACTTGCACACTCTCCTGAATGAAATACTCAGGCAAGAAAATATGAGATAAGAAGCACAATCATTTGGTGGCAACTGAGGAATTAAACGATTCTTGATAACATCCATATATCAGACGCAAAGTTACATTCCAGAGTATCACTAGAACAGTGTGTTAAACTATAGCAATTCAACAGCAATGCCGTTAAAAGTCATGTTTGAGTATACTTTCTCTGCCTTGGCCTTACTGTTTCCTTTTGCTTGTAGGTATGGCTACAATGACATCATCACAATTCCAGCTGGAGCTACTAATATTGACATCAAACGACGAAGCAGCAGAGGAGCAAAACGTGATGGTAACTACCTGGCCCTGAAGACAATGGATGGCAGCTACCTGCTGAACGGTAACCTGGTCATCTCAGCCATGGAGCAGGATGTCTTGGTGAAGGGCGCCATATTGAAATACAGTGGTTCTTTGACAACACTGGAACGTATCCAGAGTTTCCAGCGGCTCCCCGAACCCCTCATAGTCCAGCTCTTGAGTATGTCCAGCGACACCTACCCACCGAAAGTAAAGTACACGTTCTTCATCCCCAAAGATCTGCCTTTTGCCAAGTCAAAGGGCAAAGAAAAAAAAGCTGCCAACATCAGCAAACCCAGGGTGACATCCCAGTGGGTGATGGGTGACTGGTCCCAATGTACCAAGAGTTGTGGTTCTGGGTGGCAGAGGAGAACTGTAGAGTGTTTGGAAATGGAGGAGAAGACCTCGACGGACTGTGACCAGGCTCTTAAACCTGAAGACATAAAACCGTGCAGTGATCTGCCCTGCCCTCTATGGCAACTGGGGCCCTGGTCACCATGTTCACGAACTTGCGGTGAAGGGGTGCAGGCACAAGGTGCCTTCTGTACCGACTATTTGGGACAGGCAATGGAAGATGAGAAATGCAACGCTTCAAAGAAGCCATCATATGTGACAAGAGTATGCGTTTTCAAAGAATGCTGAGACCTGCACCTAACAGAAGCACTGAACACTTATAACATAGGGAACCACTCATAACACCTGACCTTGTTTGAAAGTCCAAGCAGGGGCTGCTAACTATGACTGACCTTATTCCAAATTCTAAGCAGGAACTGTTTACCCGACTCCAACTTCCTTGAGAGACAAGGAAAGGACTATGAGCACCACCTGTTCTTGCCATGAAAACTGGCCCGGCTCGTAAGAGTAAGCAGGAAGTTCTAAAGAAACCTCTCCTTGCCTAAAAAAAATGATGCAGGACTGCTAACGAGCTGGGACCTAACTTTGAAGGTGAAGCGGGAACTACCGACATGAGAAAGATGAAGGAGGGACAGCTAACAGAATGAGGCCTTGTGTGAAAGGTGAAGCAAGGAAAACTAATACAATAGGACCTTGCTCTGAAGACGGAGCGGATACTTCTAACACAATGGGACCCTGCCTGAGGAGTGGGAACTGCTGACAAAATGTGACCTTGCTTGAAAGATGAAGCAGGAACTACTAATAGAACGTGACCTTGCTTGAGAGATGAAGCAGGAACTACGAATAGAAGGTGACCTTGCTTGAGAGATGAAGCAGGAACTACGAATAGAAGGTGACTTTGCTTGAGAGATGAAGCAGGAACTACTAATAGAACGTGACCTTGCTTGAAAGATGAAGAAGGAACTACGAATAGAACGTGACCTTGCTTGAGAGATGAAGCAGGAACTAAGAATAGAACGTGTCCTTGCTTGAGAGATGAAGCAGGAACTACGAATAGAACGTGACCTTGCTTGAAAGATGAAGCAGGAACTACTAATAGAAGGTGACCTTGCTTGAGAGATGAAGCAGGAACTACTAATAGAACGTGACCTTTCTTGAGAGATGAAGCAGGAACTACTAATAGAACGTGACCTTGATTGAGAGATGAAGCAGGAACTATGAATAGAAGGTGACCTTGCTTGAGAGATGAAGCAGGAACTACTAATAGAACGTGACCTTGCTTGAGAGATAAAGCAGGAACTACTAATAGAACGTGACCTTGCTTGAGAGATGAAGCAGGAACTACGAATAGAAGGCGACCTTGCTTGAAAGATGAAGCAGGAACTACGAATAGAAGGCGACCTTGCTTGAAAGATGAAACAGTGACTATTAACACAATATGACCTTGCACGAAAGATAAAGATGCAGCTACTAACAAAATGTGACCTTAATCGAAATAAGAAGCAGTCATTTCGAAGGAGTTATCGCGGCTCTGTAAAGAACGCAAGAACTACTAGCAAAGGTAGCCCTATTTGAAATATGAATATGAAGTGCAAAAGAAGCTTAAATGTGTTTGAGTGACACATCTGGCAGTTCTCGCACAAATTGACTTTCCTTGAAAGATGAGGCAGGAACTACCAACAGAACACGACCTTGCTTGAAAGAAGACACATGGGCTGCTAAACCAACATGACCTTGATGAAGCAGGAACTATTAAACGAGCACAGCATTCATGGAAAGAAAATGCAGGGACTCCTAGTCTGCCCTCACTGTGCTTGAACTACAAAACAAGAACTGCAAAGAAACCAGACCTGGCTTGAAAGATGAAACACAGACTGCTAATACAAAGAGCCCTTGTTTGACAGATGAGGTGGGGGTTGCTAACACAGTCAGACCTCACTTAAAGAACCATTAATGGACTGTTAACAGACTGGGATATCAATATGTGATTTATGTTCTCAAGTATGGACAACTTAGAGGGTTAAAGGAAAGAGTGCACAACATAACCTGAAGAGGTTAAGAGGTGATAGGCTGGCAGGGGAAAGGTTTTTTAAAAAAAAAAATATATATATATATATATATATATATATATATATATATATATATATATATATATATATATGTGTGTGTGTGTATATATGTATATATGACCACACACAGAGAAGGTCCCAGGGGTAAATTTATAGACCCTACTGTTAAGCCCCCTGTATATAAGTGACACCAACCTAAAGTTAACAGAGAGTCAAGAAACAGACAAACAATGTACCCAAATAAAGTTACACAGGAAATAGTTATTAAACTATGCGAGTTCCCATCAGTCTACCATCGAGACCGCCCTTCATCATCTGGGATCTCTTATGCATGAATTCTGTCACATTGAAGGGTAAAAAAACCTGTGCTGGCAGGTGACTACACCAGGCACAGGAAAAACCACAATGTTGTTTGCAGATATGAAACAGAATGGCGTGTCTAGATGGGAACTGAGTAGCAGTGCGTGAAAAAAGATGTGTATTGTGAAAAGAAAGAGAAAAGGCTCTAAAATTAGGTAGTGGTCGGGAAAACAATTTTTAATAAACACCCTCACACTCCTAAATCAATAAAAACAGTGCAATAGTGGTTTAACAAATAGCCACTAGAGATGTAAGGTCGACATGTTTCTGCAGACGCATGGAGTCTAGCGATCTCCTGCTGCTTCTTCGGGACCATTAATGCTACTGCTAGAAAAAAATAATAACATAAACCATATCACCTGAAAGTGTATGTATGAACATCTTCTCATCCTAAAGATAGGGGAGAAAATATTAATATAAGGGTACAGAGTCATGTATACATATAAGTTTTAACGTGCACATTTAGTGCCATCATTATTATATGCTAGACATAAGCTATTATTGCCCAGCACTTAGACTATCAAACTCAGTCACAAATCACCAATTCAGCAAATTTGTAGATTAGGGTTCACTCACCCACTTGATGAGAAGGAACCACTCCACCTCACCTGGCACGAGCTCAGGTTAATGGATGCACCGCACTAGAAAAAGACAACAGATCAAAAGATGTATCCACATCTAAATGTATTCCTAAACTGACCGGTCTAAGCATGCCCCGCACCAAGCATCACATTCCTGCCAGTGCCATGGAACATCACCTAGTCGATTAGCTGTATGTTATAAATAGTTACAGGTCGGTACCGACGCTACAAAGAGTCACCACTCCCTGTTACCAACACATGTAAACATGCGTATGGACTTAGTTTAAGTAAGGGAGTACAAGTCGATCGACTTTAATGTCCGAAAAAATCACGACCCCTCTCACTCACACACACATGTATCCAGCCTTACCTCTCCGTCGGTGCACCGGTCGTCCCTCTAAGCTCTATCGTAGGGAGGAACCGACCCGGTGCACCGGCGAGGTAAATAAACCTCTCTCGCTTCCGCATTCGGAGCGCAACGTTGCCCGACGCCCCCTGTGCGTGGTGACGTCATGCGCATACTTGCTGGTAAATGCGCTCCTCGTGATGGGAAATGTAGTTCCCGGACTCTGTGTTTTCCGCGATACTGGCTCCCTGGTGCCCGCGCCCAGTACTGGCTCAGAGCATAGTATCACAGACAGTGTGTAATGAAGGACACCACATTTCTATCGGGAGGTGTACTCAGTTGTTATCTGATGTAAAAAAGGGGTGACATCAGTGAACGCGGTCTTGATATTAAATACGCTGCGTTCAAACATGTCATCACCCTTATTGATTTATAATCATTTTAAGCAAATGCTGAAATATTTGCCCTATTATGACAAAAAGTATCCACAGTTTCCCTCTCAAGTTCTTTGAACAAGAAGCAGATCGATATGGAAAAAGCGGCTGATCAATATGGAAGAAGCCATACAGGCTAATCATCCCGCTAAATAGACAACTAGACAAATGAAAACCAATGAAAACCAACACGTCCTCTGCACTAAACCATAGTACAACACCATAGTGCGTTCACTCGGTATGTAAACCTCTCATGTGTACTAGGACGAGTTAGATTGTCACACAAACACAGATCTGACTCTTCTGTAGTGACACACGTGCCCGTTTAACTGTCACAAAAGCTGTGTTTTGTCAACGAAATACTGGTCTATTAATGCGACACACCTTACAACTAAAGGGACATCCACGGGATTGCGTCATTTAGCCCACATTCATCACTACGGAGGCGGTAGACCCATTTTTGTTCACATTTGAACAGAAATTTGGCGGTATCAGTTACCGACGGTGGAATCCACGGTTGGTCTAATACTGTCCACATGATGTCAGTAGGTAGATGACCCACCTGCAAGAAATGGTTAGTCAGTTTGGTGGCTTGTTTGCAGCACCGGATTGAACTTTTATGTTCAGAAATTCTGAGCTTTATCTTTCTGGTGGTCATCCCCACGTAGTTCAGTTTACAGGGACATGTTATTAAGTAAATCAGGTTTGAGCTGTTACAGTTGGTGAACCGTTTTAGTTGCCAAGGTCTGTCTGTGCCTATATCTATAGTGAGTGTTTTAGTCGTTTGTGGACACGCCGCACAGCCACCGCAAGGATGGTGTCCGGTGACTGCGGGCATGTCCCAAAGGGTACCGACAGCTCGAGGAATCATGATTTTGGGCCTTGTATGGACCAGCTGGTCTCTCAGGTTTTGGCCTCTCCGAAAGGCAAACAGCGGAGGAGGTATGGGGTCACTCCCTGTCCTAAGAATTTTCCAATTCCTCTTGACGATTTTTTGGACTTGATTGGAAAGTGTACTAAATGTATTTACACAAGTCATTCTTTCTTGTTGATTCTTTGGGGGTGTTGGTTCCAACAAACATTGCCTGTTATTGTTTGCTGCACGCTTTTTGGAGTTTTTTATGAGATGTTTAGGGTATTTTTTATCTTGCAGATTTCTTTCTAGAGCTTGGGAGTGTGTGACGAAAGCCATTTAGTGGAACAATTCCTTTTGGACCACAACAACAATACCCAGACTACAACCAGCAGCCTTTTTTAGGACAGGGTTTTGGGCGCCCGAGAGGCAGGCGGAGAAGTCAACAACAAGGCCAAGTGCGTTGGAACTTGACTCCATCAACCATGGACCTGAGAGATGGCAAGAAGATCCCGAGGGAACAGGCAGGAACATCAGCCTTGTGATTAATTTAAGCAAGCATGTTCTCACTGACACTGAAGAACTGGTCCTAAATAAAGGACTAAGTTTTGTCAAAACCAACAAGGGGGACCCGTTCCTTATACAAACGGAAATGGGCAAGTTCTTCCGTAAAATTAGGCTTCATTACCTGTTTGCCAATAAAACAACGGTAACAGTAGGCGAGGACACATCCAACACAGGCCTCAAGAGACCTTCCACTTTTAACCCCAGTACAGTAGGGTTACCTGCTAAGGTTCAGGCATTCGAAGACGCTGTGGATCACGATCTAAGACAACTGTACCTTCAACCTAATAACTGTTTTGTCAATCTAACTAAAGGCGAACAAGATGCAGTTACGACTTTGGCTAACTTGGAATCGGTGGTAATCAAACCAGCCGATAAGGGAGGGGCTACTGTACTAATGGATGCAGATATGTATCATGAAGAATGCATGCGCCAGCTAAATGACATCAGGGCATATCGTAAACTCGACAATGACCCAACTGACAGGTTGACCGTGGTCATCGGCCACATTGTCGAGGAAGGCCTTGCAGAGGGATGGATTACTGACAAGGAATCCCAATATCTACGTACTGTCCACCCTAGAATGCCTTATTTCTACATCCTTCCAAAGGTACACAAGCCACAACGCCCCCTTCCCGGTAGACCCATCATATCGGGAATCGGTTCACTATTGGAACCTTTATCTACGTTCGTAGATTTCTTCCTTCAACCAATAGTGCGGGAGATGCCTACCTTCTTGAAGGACACGAAGGATGTCCTTAGGATTTTGCCTGGAATTGAGTTTAATGTGGACCTTGATTTCCTAGTGTCCTTTGATGTGGAGAGCTTATATACCTCTATCCCACAGACTGAGACACTAGAAGCCATTGAAGCCCTTTTAACAACCAGAGATTTGAACTCGATCACGCCAGTCAGTTTCATCCTGACTTTGGCGACCATCGCCATGACTGAGAACTTCTTCGAATATGAAGAATCGATCTACCTACAGGTTAGCGGGACGAGCATGGGAAGTGTTTTTGCTCCTAGTCTCGCTAACCTGTATGTACATACCTTCGAACAAACACACGTACTCGCAGACACTAATCCCCATCTTCAGTGTCTGCGAGTATGGAGAAGGTATATAGATGACATTTTGGTCGTGTGGCGAGGCACGGAAGATGAACTCCGTCAATTCCACACTTGGTTAAACGAAAGAAATCAATTTCTGAAGTTTACCATGGAGTTTGACAGACACCAACTAGCGTTTCTGGATCTGTTGATTTCTGCATCAGGAGGGGGTTTACAGTCTGAGCTATACCGAAAGCCAATGGCGAGGAATTCCCTGTTAAGTTATGACAGCTTTCATCCGAAAGCGTTGAGGGATAATCTGCCCTTCGGGCAATTCCTCCGTATCCAGAGGAATTGTTCCACTAAAATGGCTTTCGTCACACACTCCCAAGCTCTAGAAAGAAATCTGCAAGATAAAAAATACCCTAAACATCTCATAAAAAACTCCAAAAAGCGTGCAGCAAACAATAACAGGCAATGTTTGTTGGAACCAACACCCCCAAAGAATCAACAAGAAAGAATGACTTGTGTAAATACATTTAGTACACTTTCCAATCAAGTCCAAAAAATCGTCAAGAGGAATTGGAAAATTCTTAGGACAGGGAGTGACCCCATACCTCCTCCGCTGTTTGCCTTTCGGAGAGGCCAAAACCTGAGAGACCAGCTGGTCCATACAAGGCCCAAAATCATGATTCCTCGAGCTGTCGGTACCCTTTGGGACATGCCCGCAGTCACCGGACACCATCCTTGCGGTGGCTGTGCGGCGTGTCCACAAACGACTAAAACACTCACTATAGATATAGGCACAGACAGACCTTGGCAACTAAAACGGTTCACCAACTGTAACAGCTCAAACCTGATTTACTTAATAACATGTCCCTGTAAACTGAACTACGTGGGGATGACCACCAGAAAGATAAAGCTCAGAATTTCTGAACATAAAAGTTCAATCCGGTGCTGCAAACAAGCCACCAAACTGACTAACCATTTCTTGCAGGTGGGTCATCTACCTACTGACATCATGTGGACAGTATTAGACCAACCGTGGATTCCACCGTCTGTAACTGATACCGCCAAATTTCTGTTCAAATGTGAACAAAAATGGGTCTACCGCCTTCGTAGTGATGAATGTGGGCTAAATGACGCAATCCCGTGGATGTCCCTTTAGTTGTAAGGTGTGTCGCATTAATAGACCAGTATTTCGTTGACAAAACACAGCTTTTGTGACAGTTAAACGGGCACGTGTGTCACTACAGAAGAGTCAGATCTGTGTTTGTGTGACAATCTAACTCGTCCTAGTACACATGAGAGGTTTACATACCGAGTGAACGCTCTATGGTGTTGTACTATGGTTTAGTGCAGAGGACGTGTTGGTTTTCATTGGTTTTCATTTGTCTAGTTGTCTATTTAGCGGGATGATTAGCCTGTATGGCTTCTTCCATATTGATCAGCCGCTTTTTCCATATCGATCTGCTTCTTGTTCAAAGAACTTGAGAGGGAAACTGTGGATACTTTTTGTCATAATAGGGCAAATATTTCAGCATTTGCTTAAAATGATTATAAATCAATAAGGGTGATGACATGTTTGAACGCAGCGTATTTAATATCAAGACCGCGTTCACTGATGTCACCCCTTTTTTACATCAGATAACAACTGAGTACACCTCCCGATAGAAATGTGGTGTCCTTCATTACACACTGTCTGTGATACTATGCTCTGAGCCAGTACTGGGCGCGGGCACCAGGGAGCCAGTATCGCGGAAAACACAGAGTCCGGGAACTACATTTCCCATCACGAGGAGCGCATTTACCAGCAAGTATGCGCATGACGTCACCACGCACAGGGGGCGTCGGGCAACGTTGCGCTCCGAATGCGGAAGCGAGAGAGGTTTATTTACCTCGCCGGTGCACCGGGTCGGTTCCTCCCTACGATAGAGCTTAGAGGGACGACCGGTGCACCGACGGAGAGGTAAGGCAGGATACATGCGTGTGTGAGTGAGAGGGGTCGTGATTTTTTCGGACATTAAAGTCGATCGACTTGTACTCCCTTACTTAAACTAAGTCCATACGCATGTTTACATGTGTTGGTAACAGGGAGTGGTGACTCTTTGTAGCGTCGGTACCGACCTGTAACTATTTATAACATACAGCTAATCGACTAGGTGATGTTCCATGGCACTGGCAGGAATGTGATGCTTGGTGCGGGGCATGCTTAGACCGGTCAGTTTAGGAATACATTTAGATGTGGATACATCTTTTGATCTGTTGTCTTTTTCTAGTGCGGTGCATCCATTAACCTGAGCTCGTGCCAGGTGAGGTGGAGTGGTTCCTTCTCATCAAGTGGGTGAGTGAACCCTAATCTACAAATTTGCTGAATTGGTGATTTGTGACTGAGTTTGATAGTCTAAGTGCTGGGCAATAATAGCTTATGTCTAGCATATAATAATGATGGCACTAAATGTGCACGTTAAAACTTATATGTATACATGACTCTGTACCCTTATATTAATATTTTCTCCCCTATCTTTAGGATGAGAAGATGTTCATACATACACTTTCAGGTGATATGGTTTATGTTATTATTTTTTTCTAGCAGTAGCATTAATGGTCCCGAAGAAGCAGCAGGAGATCGCTAGACTCCATGCGTCTGCAGAAACATGTCGACCTTACATCTCTAGTGGCTATTTGTTAAACCACTATTGCACTGTTTTTATTGATTTAGGAGTGTGAGGGTGTTTATTAAAAATTGTTTTCCCGACCACTACCTAATTTTAGAGCCTTTTCTCTTTCTTTTCACAATACACATCTTTTTTCACGCACTGCTACTCAGTTCCCATCTAGACACGCCATTCTGTTTCATATCTGCAAACAACATTGTGGTTTTTCCTGTGCCTGGTGTAGTCACCTGCCAGCACAGGTTTTTTTACCCTTCAATGTGACAGAATTCATGCATAAGAGATCCCAGATGATGAAGGGCGGTCTCGATGGTAGACTGATGGGAACTCGCATAGTTTAATAACTATTTCCTGTGTAACTTTATTTGGGTACATTGTTTGTCTGTTTCTTGACTCTCTGTTAACTTTAGGTTGGTATATGTATATATGTACACACATATACATATATGTACATATATATGTATATATACATACATATACATACATATATATACACACACACATATATATGTATATATATATATATATATATATATACATATATATGGATTTCGTAATTATATATATATATATATATATATATATATATATATATATATATATATATATATATACATATATATATATATTCGCTATCTTTTTTTCTAACTAGAAATCTACCTCATTTAAGAAAAGAATTTAAAGTCTGCCAGAGAGGAACTTTTGGTGCATGTTCTAATTTTATGTCTACAAAACATTTATCGGCGCTCGCTGAGAAATAAACGAGGTGAAGAAGAGAAAGTAAAAGAGAGTTTTGGATTTGCATTTTATTCACTAAACAACCCTTTCAGAGACACCTTCTTCGTCGCCCCACATTTATAACCATTGGTTTTGATGTCACGTCAACTTTGCACTTGAGCATTTGAAGACAAGATGGGAAACAAGGGCAGCACTGCAACAAATCAGCTCAACAAAGGGAATCAATGCTCTATTAGAACAAGAGCCCAACAGACTGACTAGTGTTGGGGGTGACATTGAGGTCAGTGGGGGTTTGTAGCAAGATTATATTATCCACACTTTAACTCGTGTCAAAGGGACCTCATCAGAACGTGTTGAAGTAGATAGTGCCCCTAAAAGGGCCGAAAATTGTACTTGATTGTTCTCGAACTAATCCAGTTACAAGTTCATACATGCGGGAATGGTTCCAGAGAAATAATTTCAATATCCATATCATTTCATTGTCCTTAAATGAAAGTTTACTGTACATAAAATAATCGCATTTCCATGGTGAAGAACAAGCTACATACACATCACTGTATACCTATCTCCTGTTGAGGTGCCTTGCAACCATGCACTATGATGTAAGGAGAGGTTTTGCAAGCGCAATGGAAATATAAGGATGGATAGCTAGAAATAAAGCTAAAGAAACATATTTAAACAGTCTAATTGACCATACAAATTGAGGGTGTCTTGGTATGCTTATTTGCCCGTCAATTCATGTAGATGTTAACATGTTTCAGACCTCAAAGCTATTACTGGAAATTAGCATTCATCAGGGCAAGCAAGCAAGATAAACAACGCAAAAGAAAATGCGACAGCAGAACATCAATACTCATTGCATTAATGAGTGTGAGGTCTACTTTTGGACCAGCATATGCTCACAATAAACCAAGCAGTGTTCAAAAGCAGCTTTACTTGAAATCTACCAATGTATTAACCCCTACCGCGCTACCGCGTTTTCCCGCTGTGCGCTGAAAAAAAAAATGGCTTGTTTATGACAAAGCCAGCTCGTCATCCGCGTAGCGCAGGTAACGCCCATGACGAGCTGGCTTTGTCATCAGCACTGAAGGGGTTAAATACCCTTGGCAGCAGTCTGTGGTTACAAAAGGCAGAGCTAGGCAGGTGAAAGGTTAAGTCCCATTACAAAGAGACTAAGAGAACACTTCCAGTGGCCTACGGCTTAATTTGCAGATGTTCAGTGGCTGTGATAACTACGACATATGCGATCCAGGTGGAGATTAATTTCCGGCACGAAAAAGTCAAATTCCAGAGGGTGGGATCTAATATGCAGTGCTGATGAAGAGAATGCCCAGAGAAATTGTCCAACCAGACAGATAAAATTAATCAAGGGCCCCTGGGTTCTCAGACTGTTCTAACAGCAGATTTGATTTGAGCGTAGGTGCAACTTATAAAGAGACTGGCCATTAGTGGATCTCTGTCCATAATGAATTTGGCACTAATGTATATATTTGGGGGCACTAATATCCTATACTCTTGATCCATGGGATATTATTTCAGAAATCATTTTGAAACTGGCCTGGGGACATAGACACTGGGCGGTAATGGTAAGTCCCCGGGGTGGTTTAATCTTCCAGTAAGTCTGACCTGGTCGCAATGAGCTGCTTAATTGTGGAAAAAACAAATGCAAGAGGTGGTCGTCAATAGGTCAAAGTGCAACCCAATAAGTGAGCCTTTACCCTGAGGGATGAGACTGGCTTCAAATGAGCGAGATGGCTACCATGCTGGTGAGAATAATTCCTGATAAGTGAGACTGTTCAAATCTAATGAGTGATACTAATCTCTGATCATAAGACCCCAGGACTAATTGACAAGTGATACAAATGAGAGAGATGTATGCCAGAAGTCTAAAGGCCTTCTTGCAATGAGTGAAACTGCTATTCAACGACTGAGACTGAAACCCTAGTAGTAGCATTGTCTTCCAATGAGAGGGGAATCGTCCCTGATGAGTGGCACTTCCTTCCAATGAGAATGGCCACTGTTGGCACAGATGACTGTTGTGAGATAACTGATATATTAGCAGCTGAGGAGTAACTGGTCTAGTGTTTATCATGGTGAGAGTGACTACTGTCTGATGAGTATGATCAGTGATGAGTGAAACGGTCACTCATGAAGCGATAATTGTGACATATTCATTACCAAATATGGCCGCCGGGTGAGGAGCTCCGGCCAGGAGCTCCTCCGACTGGGGATTGCCGCCGGCACTTGTCCCGGGTTTTTCTCCCCCCTTCTACCACCTTCACCGACAGGGATCTTCTGACTACATTGCGGCATTTCCTTCCACCCCGTGCGATTTTTGTGGTCTTGCCACTCTCATTTGAGTTTCCCGATTGAAAACTTGTGGAGCCAACTTCATCATGGTCACTGTTTCGGTTGAGCTGCCTCACAGCTGAGAGGAGATGAGCTGGCGAACCACCCCGCTGGTCGTCACCTACCTTCCGGGCTCGTCCTGTGTTCCTTGACTTCCCGCAATCCCTTCCGGGACAGCCCGCAACACCTTCCTGGACTGCTGCTGAGATGCACAATTATTGTGACACCGACAAAGCAGCTACGAGAATACAGCGACACTGCCCCGATGTACCCATGAGCCTGTTTTCCTCTGCGAAGTCTGAAAGACCGCGCCCTCCTGACCCCAAACCTGTCTCCCATGACAAATCATAATGAGCGCGTCCTCCGGACCCGGTGGCTGCCTCTCCTCTTCCTGGGCTGCTGCCTGGGCCCCCTAGCCGATTTCCCTGTCTCTACAGCAGGTTGGGTCGGGATACTACTACCGGAACTCTCGTGAGGAACCGAGAGAGATCAGAGATTCCCAGCAGCCTTCCTTCCTCCCTATCCTGTGCCTGCCTACCCCATCCAATCCTGTTCCTTGAGGTTTGTTTTTCTCTATGGTTTTTGGTTTGGATCTTCCGCTGATCTGTGGGTCTGCCATTTTGGGCAGAGGTTGTTGGTGACTGTAACTTTGGGTCCACCATCTGGACTACTTCGACCGTTTCCCAGATCGCTAATTGCCGCTTGTCCACGATTTGTGTCGCCTGCCTGTCCATGGCTCCATGCTGACCCCCCTTTGGATACCTTCACCCCTTCAGTCATAAATGGTCACTGCGAGGCGCCATTATTTGCCCCCTACTGTGGTTTCGCTTCATTGCCTAGGTAATCCAACGCAGTGAGTGACTATGCACTAGAGGTTTTTGACTACGTGACACCAATCCGGTTTATGGGCTAGTGAACTCTGACTGTTTTGGGCCCCATGATGTACTTTCCTCTATTGACCAGATCTGATCTGTTTCCTGCCCCCGTACTCTATCCCCCTCCCTTATCACCCTCTATCCTCCATGGGGACTGGTCTTTTTATGTTATACTATGATACTGTAACTTATGTAATTATGCAATCTGTTACCCATGTAAAGCGCTCCGATACCTCCGGATCTAGCCAGCGCAATATAAAACTCTTCAAATAAATACAAAGTAAATAAATTACAAATCGGGCTGCCACTTAGTCACTTAAGGGTGAGGATGCAGTCTATTTAGATGGAGTGTTTCAGAGAATGAGACACATTTTAGTAAGTGAAAATATCTCTAGGTGGAGATACAGGCAGGCTAAGAAGGAGGCCCTTTGCTATTAAAGAGACAACATATACACTGACTCCTTTTAAGGTGGTAGAGGCATAAACCTCAGAAAAATCCATTTGACAAAAGGCTCCTTGAGCACTGTCAGAGTGCTCCTCTGCTGCACTTCTTTTTTATTAATCAATCACTTTTACTTACCTAAGGCATATACTAGCACTGTTCTAAATCCAAACTGCAAAATCAAGGTATTTTTCTGTTCAAATTCCATATAGCAGGTATATCATTACAAAGCTCCGATGTTAGACTAATTTTCACTGAGAATGTCCAGTTGTAGAAATGTAGGGTTGTCACCATGCTCTATGTAATCAAGATGCACCATGTTTCCTGTTTTGGACTTTTTTGCTGCAAGTCATAGTTTTCGGAGTTGTCAGTCCAGATATTCAATTCTAAGCAACACGTTAGTGGAACACCCAGAACATATTAGATTGTCAAATCAAAGCCCAGAACAAGAGCATGGATTTGCAAGAACACAGAGAAAGGTGGAGATCGCCTGTGACACTCATCTCGATGTAGATAACCTTCTGTAGAAACGGGTGATTCTCACCCAAGGGGTTTGTCCATTCCATATACCAATGAATACGATCCTTCACCCTATAAGATCACCCTGAAGGGAGTAGAACTCATTACTAAGAAGTGTGCCTACTTTCCAATGAATAAAAATGATTCCCATTGAGACTACACCAAAAAGAGCTGGACTCCTCAGGCCACCTTCCAGTGAAAGAGACTCTAATCCAATGGGATTGCCCTGTAATGAATGGCTCATTCCTAATTAATCAGTTTACTGACCAATAGATGGATAATTCTCTTTCAAGGCTAATGCCCTGGAATAAGCGGGCTCAATGATAAGGAGTAAAGCCTCCTTCCGCTGAATAACACCCTTAACTAAGAGAAGCTGCCCCTAAATGACTGCAGCTCATCCCTAAGGGGTTAGTCTATCTTCCAAAAGCTAAGGTCCTTCAATCAGATGGTAATAGATAACTTTCCATTGAATGAGCTTCTTCATTCAATGATTACTTCCATGATAAGAGGGAGACTGTCCCCTAAGGATTCCGATCACCTTTTAGTGAAAGAGATGGATCTCTTTGTGATACTGCAATATTAGTAGAATAACTTCATAAGAAGCGATCCTGCTTTCCATTGAGAGACGCTCTTTCCTAGTGATCAAAATGCTGCAGGAATTAGATTGACTCTGTGTGAGGCTCCACAAGGCCTTGCAGGTAATTAAAAGGCTGATTTTAAGTGGCACTTCACTTGTACATTGAATATAAAATTCCTTCAAATGGTGTGTGTTGCAAAATTGTGAATTTGATGTCATTCTCCCTGTGGTGAGGCTTTATAAATCCATGTTTTTGAACCAATTTTTGTCTCGCCTCTTAATAAAGCACAGTAGGAATAAGCAATAAACAATGAGTCAGCTATTTATGTGCCTAAGACCTACTCATTGAAAGCGCAAGAGATAGTGAGCGAGGGAACACAAGCCTATGTCAGCCTGACCCAAGTCACGCAGGATAGGAAGTGGAACCCAAAAGCAGTCTAGAAGTGGTGACAAAGGAGCAGCCTGTGATCAAGTGCTGTCTGAGAATGGTGGGCTGTGTATTGATAGAGTGGCAGGGTTGGAAGGCGGAAGGGGGGGATGGACAGATGAATGGATGATGAGCTTAATAAAAAAAAAACATTTACCTGCCACATCACGCTCCTCTTCACTACAGGCACAGGCTCGCTCCCAGAGTCCACTGCGGTCAATCCTGGTGCTGCTTTCATGCTGCTAAAAGCAGCATCAGGATTGGCCTGAGTGCTGATGATATGTGTTCCCAGTTAGACTGGGAGCCTGTGCCTGCTCTCTCCAACCCGGAAATGCAGCTCGGGTTGGTTTAGTGCGCATGATGGTTTGGCCGTTTTGAGACGGCCGGCCAGACCATCACGCGTACTGAATAGGAGTGCAACCACTCTTCCACCAGCCTGTCATCCCTCTGGCCCTACCCCCAAGCCTCCACTCTGGGAGTAAAAATAAAACAACAATAAACAAGGGTTTATTATCGTTTTATTTCTCATTTTTTTGGCTACGGGCAGGTGGGGCGACGCTCCTATTGATCAGCGGAGGAGCCGCTGCTGCAGTCTGGGTTTATGACCTATGAGTGCTCTTTTAGAAACAACAAACTCTCCTACTGGCTGTCAGATGTGTTGTACACTATGGTGAAGTGGAAGGCGGAAATTGGCTTGCAGCCTTCACACACATAGATATGTTGCTAGGATTTATGAAACAATGGCCTTAACGGCATCAAGGAAAAGGGGGCATGGCTTAAAAGATCTGAACGTACGTGGAGATGGAACATAACTCTTTTCTTTCTCAGTGAAGAATCTCTGCTATCTTTGTGATAGCTAGAAAGATTCAAAACACTTGTTAACTCTGACAAGTTCAGGATCAGGTATTAAATGCGAGACCGGATACTCTCGTTCCAAACTCATGGACCTCTTTGCTGTGTCAAAAAAGCCAAGGAGAGAGCAATGGCATATGAAACCAGTTTCTGCCTCCATTTTAAAAAGTGCAATCTAAGTCTAGAAATGCTACAGAAGCATATAATGGTGACTACTGGAGATTACATTTAAAAAGTGTAATATAAGTATTTTTATGCTGTTTAAGCATACAATTTTAATTCATTTTATATGATTCACTTTAAAATAGAGCACTTCGTCTGATATGTTTTCTACTCAGGTTATCACCGCAAATATTGCAGAGATACAGTAAGAGTTTTATGAACCACATTTATAAATAAAAAAAATGCTGCAGAATGCAAACATGTGATAAACATCAGTCAGTGGTTGCTAAATTAGTGCATAGAAAATGGATACTGTTGTTTACTACTGTGATTCACTCCTAACATTAGCACCCGCCATAACAATAAAATTCAAATGTGAAAATGTTCTCCCTTACAGAGCAATTAACTTGCTCTGGTCTCAACAAATGACCAAAAGTATTGGATGGTGAGTTACAGTTTTGCCTTCTTACCAAACTGTGAATCCTGGGAAACCCATTCCAGTATAGTTTCTGTAATAAGGTGACATCCGAGGCAAGAATGATAATAAGTCAAGAGGTGTAAAGACCTCTTGACTTATTATCATTCTTGCCTCGGATGTCACCTTATTACACTGGCGACGATGATGGGATGATAATAAGTCAAGAGGTCTTTATTGTACAACCTCAGCCATCACTAGGACCACATCAACTGACAAATACTGGAATTTCTAAGAACTAGGATTCCATGTTAGAATAACATGGACAGAATCTAAGTACTTCACAGTTTCCTTTTAATACTACATTTGATCATTTAAGTATCTTGATGGACCTGGCCTCCTCTGCAGGGTCCTCCCGAAATTGTTTGCCTTCCTCCTCCTACTCGGTGCTAAATTCGTTTTTTTGGCTTTAGGGCTCTGTGCGCTTTCCTGCTGCAAACCTGTGCTAGTGTACTTTCCCTAAGACATGGTAACATTGGTATGTCACTAATTGGCATATTTAATTTACTCATAGGTCCCTAGTAAAGTCTCTACATGTGCCTAGGGCCTGCAAATGAAATGCTACTAGTGGGCCTGTAGCACTGGTTATGCCACCCACTTAAGTGGCCCTTTAAACAAGTCTCAGGCCTGCTATTTCAGCCTGTGTGTACAGTTTGTTTTAAATGGCCATATCGACCTGGCAAAATAAACCTGTTGCCAGGCCTAACCCTTCTTTTTAATACATATAAGTCACCACTAAGAAAGCACTGGAAAGTCTTAAGTGCAGGGTGAAGTGTATTTAGAAAGTTGGGCATGTACTTTTAAGTTTTAATTATCCTGGTAGCAAAAAACTCTTTAATTCTTTTTTTTTACTACTGCAAGGGCTATCTCTCCCATAACATAACATTGGAGCTATCATATTACATTTTATAAGTGTAATTTCCAAATTAGAAGTGACATTCCCTTCAACGTTGGTGTCCCTGGAATCATAATTTAAAATCATAACTTATGGTGAAGTCAGATTTTAAATAGCATTTCTGAAAATGCCACTTTCTAAAGTTGGCTTTTTTGTTGTTTTAGCCATTTGGTGCCTGCAGCTTGTCTCTGATCACATGCCAGGGTGTAGTTGGATTTTGTGTATTCCTCCTAGATAGCCACACACAATGGGAAGCTTAGGTCTGATTGAATGGGTCATCACTGGCAGGATGGGAGCGAGGAGCTGGGGACAGCCCCACTTACACTTGAATAGGCTGTGTCCTGCCTCCACACAAAGGGCCTAACAACTCTGCATTGTCACTTTAGCCAGCTTTGGGCCAAAGCAGAGGTAGTAGGGAATTCCAAACACTTCGAAGACACTTTATAGAAGTGTCTCCACCTTCCAGAACCAGGGTAACAGTGTTTAAAAGAAGTACCTCAAAAACCAACTCTTCAGTACACTTCTGAACCTGTGGATACTTTGTCAGGAAGAAAGACTGCTGTGCTGCTACAAAGACTGTCCTCTGCTAAACTGCTGCTTTAAAGGAACTGCTGCCCTGCTCTGCTGGCCTGCTGGCCTCTTGCCTGGCAAAGAAGAAGAGGACATGCAACTCATCTTGAACCCAGGACCCAAGAGTGACTCAAAGAACAAGTCTGCTGTCCTCCAGATTGGAGCTTGATCCACATGAAAGGCTCCCTAACAGCTCCTGGACAGGTCTTCAGTGAGTTCCAGACCCCAAGTAGTGCCTCTCAGGTCCTGGACTCATGGTGTGGCTCTCAAGCTCTTGAAATCAAGCTTTTGAGCTCTTTGAGACCACAAACGGGCCAGTTCGCAACAGAACCACACCAGTCTCACTGAAGTTCAGCACAAGCCACCTCCAGCCTGTCTCCTCACACAGCAGCATCGACAGCCTGCGCTGGCCACCAATGTGAAGCTCCGGCCCGCCCATCCGTGAGGTCTGGCTTGCTCTTTGAGCCACACTGACCACCACCTGCGATGCTCTTCTTGCTCCCGTAAACCCTCTTCAAAGCAAACGGGACTCTTGGCACAAAACTTGAGAAGGTAAAATTGCAGTGGGACTAATTTCAGACTGTATCCGACCTGCACTCCATCGCCGTTGGCCTGAACTGTTGACTTTGACCCGGCCCACCGCAACCAGATAGCCGCTGTTTGCGCTTTATGCTTTTAGGCACTATATTTCAGTTCATTCTTTACAAATTCATAACTCTGGTTGTACTGATTGGATATTTGACATTTTGGTCTTGTTTTATTTATTAAACTAAGCTCTTTTTACTGACCTGGTGGGATATTTTTGCGTGGTCTTTTAACAGTTTTACTGTTTGAAGTGTTGCACAAATACTTTACATCTTGCCTCTAAGTTTAGCGTGACTGCTCTGTGCCAAGCTACCAGAGGGATGAGCACAGATTAATTTAAGTTTTGCTTGTGCCTTACCCTGACTAGGATTGTGGTTGCTGCTTGACTAGGGTTCACACCTCAGTCAACCAGTAACCCAATTACTTACATATCTCCTAAGAGTTCTGTTACTTCTTGGATCACCTCTCAGTTGCTGGACCAAGATGTCATTTCATTCTGTAGCCTCTTCTACCTTTTAGCATTCGAGATTTGATGGAACTGTGAACAATACTAACAAATAGATCTCTACATTACAGAATTAGATGATTTCGTAGATGTAGGTGATAAATTCATATTTCCAAATAAAGTCCAGTTTCATAAGACAATTTCAGTGTCTATGCAAAAGGGCAAGGACATAAAGTCGCTTTGGGAAATGTTTTAATACTATATTCAAATTGCACTGAGTGAGTTAAGCAGGCGAGCCCAACCCTCGTAAAAATATATACATGTTTAATTACATATCATGATTTTCCAACTATGTTAGCTGAGATTTACAGGCCGTCTTGAAAATCATAAAATATTTCAATACTTCAGGGTCTGTCATATTATTCAGAAGCATTGTTTTCCACAGCAACAGATCACATATATGTGCTTATTAGACACTGGTTACCAAAAGGACATTCTAGAACGAAAGGGTTCACAAAAAAAGTGGAAAGAACATCTTTCAGAAAGTGACAGAATGAGGTTTTTCTTGGTAAAGGAATAGATTGCGACGTGTCATGGTATAGTGTCTCATAAAAAAAGTGAAAAGGGGAGACGAGAAGGAAATGTCTGACACTGCAATGCATGAGCCGGACGGATCCTCTTCTAGCATCTGATAAGGGACTTAGAATGACTATGTACCTTAACAAGCAAAAGGGTGTCTCCTCTCCCATTGACAAATTGGCAGTGTGGCATTGAAATAACGCGTTATGTATCTTTCATTTATGTAGAAAAGGGGGATTAGGTTCAGTCAAGCATCAGGTTAAAGAGAAAGTCTACTGACCCACTGCTACCCTGCACCCTGACATACCCCTGCATACACACCTGAATTGGGGTGCAGTCTGGCTGAAGGAGTACGAGCATTTGACAGAACAAATATTTTGAGAGACACTGACTAAGAATCTGGCGCCCAAATAATAAAACAAAGGCCCACAAATAAAAAGTGTGTCCATGAACTTCTAGGCCTTTCTACGATATGTGTTATTTCTAAGAAAATAAAAAGGTCCGAACCCTAATATTATACATATATGAGTCTCAAAACTATTGGCGATCTTTGACATACACAATCACTGGTAGGCCAACACCGAACGTTATCAATGACAAGATCTTCATACTACCTTTAAAAATACCCCACAGTGGAAGATTTCAGTAGGAAAAAGTGTCTTCCTCCTTCGTTGCCATGAGCTGTATGATGTGGTTTTATAAGAATCACGTTTAGTATATAAAACATGACGTTTTAGCCAGTATTGTTCAGTTTCCCTATCTGTTAGAGTAAGGTGGGCAATCAAGGATAAAACAGGAAGTCACTGATGCATCAGGGACCCCTTGTGGCCACACAAAGTACAACATCCACTGACTGAAAAGACGAATTAGGGCGATGGGTTCTTCAAAAAATATCTGGAGCCCGTGGACATTGTGAATCATCTTATGAAGGTCTGTGGGCGGAAGCAGTGTGTACCAATGGGGCCGCATAGTACAACTAAAGTTAATCACAAGCTCAGCCCTTCTCGGAATACGGAAGATGTCATGAGTGGGGCGAGGACACGGCCCCCTTTTGTCCGTGCTTTTGCACTTTACTTTGTGACAGACATTGACGTGTTGGCTCGTCTTCGGCGGGGAATGAAAGCCACACTGTGTGCCTAGCAGGGCCGGACAGTACCAGGGCATGGGGGTGGGTGGTGGATGGCAGGGGCTTGGGAATGGGTCCAAGCCTCGCTTTCCCCGAACTTATTTTCAATGTCCTCGACCGCCTCACAGTGAAGCCCTCTTTCAGCCCCGTTGCCGCAGAGGCCTAGAATGACGCCGAATGCAAGTGCCTCTCGGCGACCCTGCCGGTTAAACTTGTAGTGGGAGAAAAGGCTTTGGCGAGAAACCATTCTCTCGAGCAACAGACACGCTGCATCCCAATAATCGTGATCATTGTTCGACAAGTCTAAGCAGCCTCTGTGTGAGGGGGGGACGTCTGCACGTAGGTCGCTGCGTGGCAATTGTATTTATTGATGTAGAAGAACGCAGGGGCCCCGCAAAGTAGCTGTCCATCCACACACGAGCTGTCAGTTATTCAAAAGAAACCTGCCACTCTCAGTTTGTCGCCGAAGGAAGCCACTGGCCCGTTTTGGCATGGTAAGTCTGTGTTTTCTTCCTCTCAGAACAAAGGCATTCAAATAAATCGTGGACGGGGGCACGTCGATGGTATGGCGTGTTTCATCTTCAGCCACTCACCACACAGCGGCATCACCCGTGACCCAGGGCTGGGGGTTACACCTGATGAAACGTGTCCGAGAGAGCACCCTTCCTCCATCCTAAGCTCAGGGTGCTGAAAGTAGATTCTGTGGGGATTATTTTCTGCTAGAAGCTCATATTGTACACCATCAACCTCCCCACACCCAAGCTGAGATATCAACACAGCTTAGGGTGACCACAATTTTAAAGCCAAAAACCGGGACATTTCACAAAAATATGAGAAGGACTGCAATTTTACTCAACTAGAGGGCACAGAATGGCAGCACCTCGGCAGAGAATTACAGAACGGGCAGTAAGAACATACATAAAATGCAATTTTTAAACCCAGTAGCTTTTCTGCAATTTAAATTGCTTTCTTGAAACAATTGCTAACTATCCCTGCTTTGTAAAACATAAAAAACATCTCCCGCTGTTTTCAGTCGACCCTCTTTTAAAGCCAGGACATAAACCTGCCGGGACAGCTGGTGAAAACACGGACCCTCCCGGCAAATCCGGGACGCCTGGTCACCCTAACATAGCTTGCTTCCTCTGCCTCTTTTCTCTTGTGCCTGCTTCTGAAATACACCTAGGGCCTTACTTACAAGAAAGTAACGCAGTACGGTGCTGCTAGTCATTTGACTGTGCCGCGTTGCGTTACTTTCAAAGCACAGGGATGCGTCATATTTACACCAATATAGCTCTTACCTGGCGCACAATTGGCTGCCATGGACCAATGCAGGCACCCCTTGCACTGTGGTGCAAGGGTGCTTGTGATGCGGGGATGATTTTTTGGTGCATGAAGGACCTTCCTGCACAAAAACAATCACAAGAGGTGTTTTTCTCTTTCTATGTGTGCTGCAGAATGCAGCACGCATTGAAAGAGAAAAAAATGAGAAGAAATAAAAGGATTCTCCTCGTTGCGCCTCCTTAGGCCTCCCTTGAGGAGGCGTAGAATTCTGGCGCATTCCCAGGTTTCTGAAATGCTGTACATCTAAGAATGCAACAGAATCCATGGGTGTTGCGTGGGAACACACATAAAACAGCGAGCCAAGTTTAAATTAGGATGTTTAACTTTCCAAGCGAAAGCGGGTACTGCCCCTGCTTTTATCAATTCGGCAATCTCCCCCTATGTCCCTACTAGAGACCTTCGTTCTTCGAGCTTGGCCTTACTAACCACGCCTCGATTTAAAAAGAAGCGGGCGGGGGGGCAGAAGTTTGCTGTACTTGCGCCTTCCTTTTGGAATGGCCTCCCCCTACCGTTAAGACTCTCCTTCTCCTATATGGAGTTTCGGAGGTCACTAAAAACATTACCGGTTCTCTGTTCACTCTGAACTGCTGCTCATTTGTGCCTGACGAGGGATCTGTATCCCTGACTGCTGATTGTATCCCGCATCTGCTGCCAGAGCTGACGCTCGTGTTCCTTTTTGTGCCCCGTGGTGCGCCTCCCCTTGACTCGCTGGTGTGAGCGTGAGCTGCAATCTGCAAGCTCTGCCCTTCGCTCCCAGCTGGAGTCAGTAGGGTCGAGGCCAGGGTAAAAGAAGTACAGCGCGTCAAGCCCGGGGGACTGCGAGGACCAGAAATCCCAGCTGGGGTCAGCTGGTTCCTCTTCCCCCAGGCGACACGCCCATCTGAGTCACAACCACTGACGAGGCAGGATAAAGCTTCGTGACACCCGCTTCGCGGGCGCCACTCACCGGTTCTCTGTTCACTCTGAACTGCTGCTCATTTGTGCCTGACGAGGGATCTGTATCCCTGACTGCTGATTGTATCCCGCATCTGCTGCCAGAGCTGACGCTCGTGTTCCTTTTTGTGCCCCGTGGTGCGCCTCCCCTTGACTCGCTGGTGTGAGCGTGAGCTGCAATCTGCAAGCTCTGCCCTTCGCTCCCAGCTGGAGTCAGTAGGGTCGAGGCCAGGGTAAAAGAAGTACAGCGCGTCAAGCCCGGGGGACTGCGAGGACCAGAAATCCCAGCTGGGGTCAGCTGGTTCCTCTTCCCCCAGGCGACACGCCCATCTGAGTCACAACCACTGACGAGGCAGGATAAAGCTTCGTGACACCCGCTTCGCGGGCGCCACTCACCGGTTCTCTGTTCACTCTGAACTGCTGCTCATTTGTGCCTGACGAGGGATCTGTATCCCTGACTGCTGATTGTATCCCGCATCTGCTGCCAGAGCTGACGCTCGTGTTCCTTTTTGTGCCCCGTGGTGCGCCTCCCCTTGACTCGCTGGTGTGAGCGTGAGCTGCAATCTGCAAGCTCTGCCCTTCGCTCCCAGCTGGAGTCAGTAGGGTCGAGGCCAGGGTAAAAGAAGTACAGCGCGTCAAGCCCGGGGGACTGCGAGGACCAGAAATCCCAGCTGGGGTCAGCTGGTTCCTCTTCCCCCAGGCGACACGCCCATCTGAGTCACAACTATATACTACAACCGGGTCAACGCGTAGCGGGACGCGTGCGGGACCAAGCGCGGGGCTAAGCCCGGGCAAAGGGCGGGCCGTCTGTGGCCGTCCGGGGACGACCGAGGACGGGACGGGCCACCCCACTTACGCTTGGCCATTGAGGATCTACCAAACCTATATTCCGAAACCAATTCGTAAATACATCTTAAGTTTTACGGAAAATTTTCTATCAGAAATCTGAAATAAAGATCCTATAATTAAATAAAATCTACTGCTGCTAACATACCATCAATTAGACCTCTGATCCCAAATATGAGGGCTGTAAAAAAACTTCGCTCACGAACAATTTATATGAGGCGCATGGGGACTGAAACAGCTGTTAGAAAGACTGCAGATAATTCATTGAAACCTGGCCAAATTTCAAGTACTCCAGCTATAAACACGTATTTTTCTACCCTTTCTAAGAAAAAAACTGTATCTTCACTTTCAACTGAAACCCAAAATAAGCTAGAACCTTCTATAAATAAGGAAAATTATGATTCGCTACCTCTCTTCGTCCAGAATATTGACAATCAAGGACAGACAAAATCTGAAAGTAATTTGGCAAATATTTCTTTCACTGGGAAAGGCCAAAATCCTTCCGTAGATACGGCTCAAATAACCCCTATAATACCAATGAGTAAACAGGATTATGAGTTACCCTCTGATGTGTTTATAAGTATGAATATGAAGCCAGAACAAGATAAATCTGAAATAATATTGAGCCAAATACATCCTTTAACAAGCTCACCAGAAAAATCCCCTATCCTATACCCTAACCAGGCCAACTTTACTGATCCAATTTTT
Source organism: Lissotriton helveticus (assembly GCF_964261635.1). Taxonomy (NCBI): domain Eukaryota; kingdom Metazoa; phylum Chordata; class Amphibia; order Caudata; family Salamandridae; genus Lissotriton; species Lissotriton helveticus. The sequence continues at coordinate 1,309,269,330 of NC_136061.1, forward strand.
TCACATTTAACCTTTGGAAACACCACTTCTCCTCTCTCAAAGGCGCTTTTTACACTGCAAGAAATCTTGGAATCAGTGCTTACTCATCTTGGTCAAATTCTTGCTAATTCCGATGACACTTTGGACGTGCAAATAGGAATACTGAAATACCTGGTTGAGGAAAAAAAGAAAATATTCCAAAAAAAATACATATAAAAAAAACCTGATTCACTCGAAACATTAAAAGATGAAGATCTTCAAAACAATGTAAATATAACTCCAAAACAGCGAGAAGCTAGTACACAAACGAATACCATAGCAAAAATTGTGACTAAAACAAAGGAACTAAGAAAGAAGAATAAACCTCTTATTACATATTCTCTTAAGAAATTGTTTAAAGAAGAATCGGAAACCATCACTGGAAATAGTAATAAGCATTTTCCTATCTTTTCGTACAAAGTGTCTGACAATAACCAGGATCAGGGTATTAGGGACAACAAAGTAGAGCCATTGGGCGTTACTGCTGAACAGAAAAATAGTCAACAAGAACAGTCTGAAAAAAGAAATGAGAGGGAAAATGCGAGGGGGAAGAAGAAGAGAAAACCACTAAGGAGAATACAGAGGAAAAAAGGGAATAAACTGAAATTTCAAAAATTCACTCCCAAAATCTTGATGAACTCTTCAGAAATTCAAAAATCTCCGCTGTTAACACATCTGAACCCAAAAGCTGAAGAATTCTGTCCAGTGGTAGAATATAGAACAACAGAACGAAATTCTAAGGCTACTGAAGAAGCGAATAATATTATTACGCAACCATGGGAAGGAATTCCATCTAAGCACTTAATTATAGAGGAACTGTTTCCTATTGACAAACTGCCATTGAATCGCGGTAGAATACTGAATCTTTTACAAGAAATGCCACCTCTGATCTCTCTGACAAGCAATGAAATTGATCTAGTTCTCTTTCCAAATAAAGAGAATAAGAAACTAGCACAGGTATCCTTTTTTTCGCCAGTTCTGCCTGGAATCATACTCAGGGAGAAGGAAATTCTTCATAAAAACGGCTACGATGTAATATCCATAGTGGAACCCACACCTACTAATAATTTAAACAAAGGTATCCTAGGACAAACTAACCGAAGAAACGAAATCACTAGTACACTCTGGGGAGAAACAGTATCAAATTCCACAAGAAAAGACTCACTAAAAATACAAGTAAAGCAAGGTGAGAGGTCAGTATGGTCCAGGGATTTAAGACCTACTGATAAGGAGAACTCAACAAAATCTTGGGCATGGTTATCAGAAACCTTAAATAGTAAAAAATTTGTTAAACCTCAAAAACATCAAGTTTAGCAAAGGTCTGACGCTACTGTCTTGGAATTTGGCTGGGAAGACGGATAAAAAAATGAAGTATGTAACTGAAATCCTCCCTGACATTATTGGTTTACAGGAAACGTGGAACATTAACCCTTTTAAACAAAAAGGATACTATGTATTTGAAACCTTGGCAAAAAGATCTAGAAGGGGCCATGCCAAAGGCGGTCTAGCAATCTTATTAAAAGAAGATTACTCTTGGTCACAGGAAATAATTAATACAAATACGGATAATTTACAATGCTTAAAGGTATCTCTTAAATCCCAAATATCAGCCACTTTTTTACTACTCTTCAACATCTATGCGCCTCCCAGCATCAACTGCGATCTGTTGTTTGAACGCCTAATGGAGAACATCTCTCACATTATTGAAGACCAACTCAACTTGCCTTATATTATAATGGGAGACATGAATGCAAAAATTTCAAACTGCGAAATAAAGAAATGGGCTCTACTCTTCAATGAGGAATCTTTGGAAACATCACTCCCTGTACTCCCAAAAGGAATGAAATCCGATAGGAGAGGTCGCGCATTATTATCATTTCTCCCAAGAATCAACGGGACAATTTTAAATGGTAATATACATGGTGATAAACCAGCATCGTATACGAGGCAGGGTAATGGATCTCCCTCTATCCTTGACTATTTCATATGTGGGATCGGAGAAAAAGATCGAATGAGTCAACTTTCGATCACATTCAATGAGGAAAGTGATCATGCTATCTTATGTCTATCAACTGAATGGATTGTACAAGCCACTTTCCAGTATCAGCCGATATTTCATCAAACCAAACTGGAAGTAAACGCAACGAGGGGCCGAATTTATTGGGGGACAGAAAATTTGGACCACGTGAGGCTATTAGTCTCCCAAACTAATCTGTTGACTACTACATACTCAGCCGATCTTATAAAGAACTTTGACTGCATATTAAATAAGCTGAAATATGCACTACAAAGTAAGTTAGAACAAACAAAATTAAGGAAAAGCAAACGAAGTAGTAAACATAAAAATTAAAATAAACCAGTCGTAAAACAAATTAACAGGTTGATACGTGCCCAGTTTTTGAATTTCTCATTTACAAATAAAAAGGAAATCAATAGATTAAAAAATCAAATACGACGAGAAAAAACTAAACAGAAAAAACTGAAGCAGGACACCAATTGGATTGAAATCCAACAAGCAGCTAAACAAAAGAACCAGCGCAAATATTGGGCCCTGATTGCAATAATGACTGGAACCAAGAAAAAGTTAGAATCAACTCCTGTTACAGAAGAAGACTGGGAAATTTACCTTCGAGAGCTATATAGTCCAAATAAGTTGATTAATAATGGTGAGGCTGAAGTACAATGTTTGGGAAAGAATGACATAAAAATTAATGAAACGTCGGCAGTGTCTGTCTCTACGATCATAAGAAGGGCAAGAAGTACTGGTGCGTCGGGACCCGATCAGATACCTATCAAGGCCTATCAAATTGACCACAAAGAGTGGGGACGGCTGCTCTCGCCACTATTTAACTATATAATCGATAGTGGCAAAATGCCAATCTCCTGGAAGGGGAGTACAATTATCCCGATCTATAAAAAAGGAAAAAGAAGCATTCCGGGAAACTATAGGCAAATTGCCCTCATGGACGCTGTCGGGAAGATTTTTGCAGCAGAAATATTGGATAGGCTGAAAACTTGGGCATTTTCCCTGGGTTTAATCCCTAAGTTTCAGTCTGGATTTCGTCCAAATCATGCAGTGACTGACAATGTAGCGATCTTCCAAACCATTCTGGATAAATATGTATCAGGGAAAAAGCAAACCATTTATGCAGCGTTCATAGACTACTCGACGGCCTTCGATCGAGTAGATAGACCGACCTTGTGGTCAAAACTGAGAAGAATGGGCATACCGGAACAGCTATTGCTTTTAATAGTAAATCTTCACAGCGACACCTGGTGCCGTATTCAAATGGGGAGCGATAAGGGTCTATCAAGGGTATTTCGCACATCAAATGGTTTAAAACAAGGGTGCCTCTTGGCTCCAATTTTATTTTCTTTGTACTTAAGTGATTTACCATCCAAATTACAACAATGTTTAAGTACGCCGCCAAAGATAGCCAATGAGTATATTCACTCCCTGCTGTACGCGGACGACATTGTCTTGTTCGACCTAACACCATTCGGACTTCAAAATCTCCTAGACACTTTACATCAGTACTCCAGGAATAATTTCCTAATCCCAAACATAAGTAAGACCAAAGTGGTTGCTTTCTCAAACCAGAAGAAAAGGGTGAGATACGAATGGAAGTTGGGAGGGGAGAAAGTAGAGCAGGTAAAGGAATATACGTACCTGGGCAGAATTTTCTCGCAAAACGCGAGTAACAACAGTCAAATTGAACACTTAAAAAGGAAAAGTGACCTACATGCTGGGGCTTTGTCCCGCCTATATTCTGCTACTGGTCATAGGCACTTTTCGGCACTAATTCAAGTTTATCGAGCCAAGATTCCGCCGGTCATTTCCTACGCTTCGGAATACATTCCCATTAATCAATGGACATATATGAACTTAATCGAAGGTAAAATACTAAAAAACTTACTGAAGATCTCTACATCTACTCCAGTACAGGCGTTGAGACTGGAATGTAACATCACGAGTGCCTATGCTACAGCTGTAGCTAGTATCATAAGGTGGGCTTATAACCTTCTCCACTCTAAAGAAGGCACTCTCCGAAGTTTACTAAAAGTTGAGACATTTAACATCGGTTCTACCAATCTCACTTTTTCAAAAAACATGCGAGAGGCCTTTCAGCTTGCTAAAATAAGTGTGGAAATATTGTCTACATGGTCTCCAGCCCAACTCAAACTATTTTTAAAAAAATTCACCCCTAAATTGAGTTACGACATTGACCACTCACATTGTGTTAGTTTATCTTTGTATAAGACCTATGCAGACTCCCATGAATATAAGCAATATCTGCCCTATCTAGACTATACCCTCATACACGGTGCAAGGCGCGCAATTATGATGCTGCGCCTGGGAATCCTTCCTGTACTAACTTTTATCTCTTCCTGGAGTTCAGATAAGACAGCTTTATGTACCTTTTGTCAAGGGGGCAATCAGAATTTGGATCATCTTCTTTTTATATGTCCTAATACAGTAATTGTGAAGGCAAGGTTATTATGTCTTATACCCATTTACCGATCATGTAGGATCGTAAATTCAAAGGACTTTTTATTAATTTGTAAAAAACCCCCAAATGAATATGTTTGCTATAGAATTTTTAAGTTTTTGAAAATTTCATTGAAAATGTATTAAATGAGAATGTATAATGTATATATTTTATTTTGTGGTCCTCAATAGAGTACCGTTACAAATAAATCTTTTTTGACTTGACTTTTTTTGGCCTCCCCCTACCGTTAAGACTCTCCTTCTCCTATATGGAGTTTCGGAGGTCACTAAAAACATTATTATTTCAGCAGGCTTTTGGCACCTAGCTCTCTTTTCTTTTGTTCTCTTTTAGGGACCTTACCAGTGCCATGAAACTGACTCAGTGTACGTGCGCTTTATAAGTGTTTTTAAATTCAAAATTCAAATTCAAATTCAACACCCATGGCACGCCCCTTTAACGCAAAGTGCTGAGTGAAAAGGGGGTCACATTTACAAGGTCACGAAAAGCCATGCAGGGTGGCTTTACAAGGCTTTATAAATATGGAGCCCCAAACTGCGCCGCCGGTGCATCAAAAAAATTATGCACCGGCAGCGCAAGGGGCTTGTAAATATGCCTCCTAGTTTATTGATGTACTCGCAGGGCAGAGGATTGGGTTATACATCAGCATATCTGGCTTTCAGGCACAAGCCAGGTGTCATTAATTTCTATGAATAACTATTCTGCTTGTGCCTTGGCCCTGGCATGCTCTAGCAGGACTTACGGTATACATCAGCAGTGATGAGCCTCAGTGGGAAGCATAAGCCATGGTTCTGTCCTGGCATGCCCCACCAGCTCTCTTGATACAGATCTAATGTCATGCAATTTATCAAAACGCTCAGGCTGAGACAGTTCACACAGATGTGGCCTGTTCTCATATGTTATGAAGGCATCACAGATATGACTGACTATTAGAGTAGACACACATCCACCCAGTGCCCAAGAATACACATCAACACTGCCAGTGCTACATAGACCTTTACAAATACTCATTAATCACATTCCAATATTGGGGTACTGCAGAAACCTACCTTGAAAATGAGTTTTGTGGGCTGCATGAGTCCTAGACGCTGATATATTTGAGATTCAGTTGGGCATAAACTTTGCAGGCTGCCACTGTAGTATCTCTATACCCAAGCTCACCAGAGGTGTCCATGTTACTAGGTGCAAGAAATGTTCAGTCCACTGTTTGCGTCACTGAACCGCAATAATATAAAACTTTCAGCCAACTGGCTCAATTGAAGTAAACCAGCAGTATAATTCCCAGAAACTTTTGGGTGAATAACCCAGGACTAGAATCTGGATGTGGCAAGACCAGTGACCTTCAGTGCTCAATTTGAGCTGTGGTGGCTGAAGTGGGCCACTGGGACTCATTTTTGGGGCTGGCACTTATTTTCTGTATCAGACAATTATCGAGAGCAAGAGAGAAAAAAAAAAACAAAGTGGAAAGACGGGGGAAGAGAAAGACGGAAAAAACATCACAAAGGGATAAAGGAGCAACCTGCAAGAGTGAGAGAAAACAGCAGGTAGTGTCTGGTGGTGGATGAAAGAGGCATGTGGTAGATTAAAGACTCTGCAGCCTTGGTATTTGGCGTGCCAACATTTACTAGCACCTGCTGCATGCTTCTGAACAGAGCTTTAGGCACCAGCACTCATTGTATTACAAATTAAACACTGGCTATAAATCAGACCTGCAAAGCACCATCAAAAAGCGAACACAAGTTAAAATTCCATTTCCTTGCTTGTATTCTGAAATAGCAACAGGCATTTTGCAAATGTAACATTTTCACTCATTGTGTACAATTCAGTGCAAAGTGGCTCAGGGCCAGATGTAATACCCTTCCAATGTGCGCTTCGCAAATTGTGTCGTTTTGCGACTCGTTAACTGGAATTTACAACAGTGTCTCAGACACAGTTTGCAATTTCTAATGGGGTTGCAAATTGCCTGCCTCATTAATATTCATGAGGCAGGTGCAATTTGCGACCCCATTGCGAATGGCTAGCACTCCCAGTGATGGTGACCTGCTGAGGTCATCAGACCACAATGTTTGTAACTGCTTTTTAAATAAAGCAGTAAAAAAAAATGCAGCCAGCTTTCCTTAAAGGAAAACAGGATGCATTTAGCCGCATGCGCGCGGCGGCTTTTCCCGCTGTACGCGGTGTTTTTTTAAAACGCGTGTTACATGACGAGAGCATGCGAGCGGCGCAACTGATGACGAGCTGAGCTCGTCATCAGCGCCGAAGTGGTTAAAAAAGAAAAATGAAACGTTACTGTTTCATTTTTTAAGAGAAGGTAGTGGTCCGTGGGACTACTGCCTGCTCTTAAAAACTATTCCCAATGGCAGTCACAAAGGGGAAGGGGTCCCCTGGGGACCCCTACCCATTTGCTAGTGGCTTACCACCCATTTGAAATGGGTGGTAAACTGCGAATTGCAGCCGCAAAACAATCGTACATTGAATTGCGAGTCTCTATTAGGAAGGGATGCCCTTGGCACGCCCCTTCCTAATAGTGAGTTGCAAACCCTATTTTGCGAGTCTGTAATATGTTACTGACTTGCAAACTAGGGTTTGTAAATAGGGCAAACCTATTTTGCTGTCGCATATGGGCAGATTTCCCATTTGCGACTGCAAAAACTGCAGCACATCTCGCCCTCAGGAATAATGATTTGAACACAAAAAAAGGACACTCGGGTATAACTTAGGTTGACCTGTCGGACATTAACCCCTCACCCTAAGTCAAATATCTAAAATGATTGATGATTAGTGATTCCAATATTATGAGGGCAGTGTAACCGTGTCGTGAAAAGGGGAGTATCCAAAAAGCCCTTGAGTTTAGGGAGAGTCACACACATTAATGCTCACTTCAATTGAGAAGAGGTAAAGGAAGCTATACCAGGTAGAGTTTAGAAGACACGGGGCACAGCCGGGCACGTTAGCTTCACCTGGCATGTGGCTGAATCTAACCCAGCCCTGCGCGCCCTTTAAAAGCAAGGAAATGCCACCCAGTCTCCTGGCTGCCATGAAGGCCACCCAGCCTCTGCTCATAATCGCAGGTTGCCTTCGTGTTTACTTCAAAGCCGTCTGGCTGGGCTCCCAGAACACTTGAACATGTACCTATCCAGCCCTGTGCATGACACAAACCTCCCTCCATTCATCCCATTACAGCGAAGAAACCAGGTGTTTTTCCAAGCAGCTTTTCCAAGGTATTTATTTTTGCAAACAGGCGGCCCTTGCACGCAAGTGCCCCCACGTGCGCACCCTGCCAGTGTGGGCACGCCTTCCAGCCTGGCCTGCCGCTGGCACTTCGGGGATGTTGGAGCACGAGATGAGATAGATTTTGGCAATCAAAACATTTTAACTATTGCAAAAATAAAATAACGTGTTTATTTGTTCTATTGTTGTTGGGGGAAAAAAAGAATGCGAGAGGAACGGATACATGTATAATTCAAGTGTGAAGTGTGTCACTGGTTTCAAGTTCCAAACAGCATCAATGGCTTCAAAGCGCTACATAAATGGACTCAAACATATAACACACAATAAATTAGAATCCATCGCCTTAGTTACGTGCTATAACTGTGAAATCGAAGGGAAAAAAGTCCCCAAAGTCTTGCTGGAGGCTCACTAGGGTTAATAACCCTAATATCATCTCCCACTTAAGTTTATATTTCATTTGAAAGTAGTTATTAGGTTTCGCCTGCACAGCGCTTCCACTGTACTTGTGAAATCTCTTGTATTTAATATATCTAAAAAAGGGGCTCTTAGTTCCAATAGCCAAATTACTGTGTTCTTTCGCTTTTGTGTGCAACGTTTTTTTGTTGTCGTCTTCTGGCTGCACCATTTACAACACATCTACTGAAGTTGTTCACACTGTTTAAGCCCCATTCACTGTCAAGATAAGCAGGCAAATGCATCATTGTAGGCTTTTGCGATTTCTTAATTGCGATTTTTAAGGAATCGCAATTAAGAAATCGCAAAAGCCTTTGCATGAAGAAATCGCTGAAGATTTTGCGATTTCTAAACATTCCTTAATTGCGAGTCGCAAATTGCGAGTCGCAATTAAGGAATACCTCCCCATTCATTCCTATGGGCCTAGAGGCCCATAGGAATGAATGGGAAGACATTCTCAATTTGCGATTCGCAATTAGCAAAACGCAATTTGAGAATGCGATTTCAAGAGTGCAGGGGTGTCCAAAGGACACCCTGTTGCACCCCTGAAATCAATCTGTGCACATATGTTGTGCACACACATACCCTAAGGGCATGTGTGTGCACAACATGAAACTTTTTGCAAATTACCATGAGGTTCAACCTCATGGTAATTTGCTCCCCCTAATTGCGAAATCGCAATTTCTAAAAAACTTTCATGCATTGCATTTAAGGAATCGCAAAATGCGATTCCTTAAATGCAATCGCAATTTGAGAATTCGCAAATATTTGCGAATTCTCAAATTGCGAGGGCCTTCACCCTTCATGCATCCCATATGCTGATTTTTGCGATTCGCACGGTTTGGGATCGCAAAATGCTTTGATGCATGTGCTTGAAGATCCTTTCCCACAGAACAGGCAGACAGCTTCTAACAGTGTGCTGGAATGTTTGTTTTTTATTACTTAGCTGTGTAATGCAGATGCTTTAGCTCTAAAATATGTGTGGCATTTCCTATTCATGCCTCAGTACCCTTCTTTGAACTTTGCAGGCATCGGATTGATTTTTTTCAACGTAATCTATTCAGTCATTATGTTTATGATCAAATTCTAAATGTTGTAATAAACATTGCACACAAAAAAAATAATATACAAGAGCTATGCTATATTTTACTACTAAACAGGCAGCCACAAGTGCCCACACCTTGCAGACAATAGGCCCATGATTTGAATGGTGCAGCAGGTGCAGCAGCATCGGGCCCAAACGCTGTTAGAACTCCTCCAAACACATAAAATTGCTATATTTGAGTACTTGAGAGACAGTCACAATTTCAATTACCTTGCAGTTAAAAGGGACTTAATTTAAATGGTGCAGCCGCTGCAGTGGCACTTGAGCCAAAAGCTCTAGGGACCCCAATAAACCCAGATTTTTGCTAAATATTTAGGGAGTCACAAGTGCAGTTACCATGCAGACAACAAGGTCATGATTTCAATGGTGCAGCAGGCGTAGTAACACTTGCACCAAAAGTTATCAGAACTCCTATAAACACTTAATATTGCTATACTTTACAACTAAACAGGTGCAATTATCTAACAAGCACTAGGGTTGTGATTTGAATGGTGCGGCAGGTGCAGTGGCACTGGGCCAAAAAGTTGTCAGAACTCCTCTAAACACCCAATATTGCTATATTTTACTTGTAAACAGACAGACACAATGGCAATTACCTTGCAGTTGAAAGGGCCTTGATTTGGATGGTGCAGCAGGTTCAGTGGCACCGCGGCCAAAAGTTGTCATATCTCCACTAAGCACCAAATCTTTTATATTTTACTACTAAACAAGCAGTCACAAGTGAAGTTATCCTGCAGCCAACAGGGTAATTATTTGAGTGGTGCAGCACGTGTAGTGGCTCCGGGCCCAAAAGTTGTCAGAACTCCTCTAAACACCTAATATTGTTAAATTTTAGAACTAAACAGGCAATCATAAGTGCAGTTTTCTAGCAAGCACTAGGGACATGTTTTCAATAGTGCAGCAGGTGAGGTGGCACCAGGATCAAAAGCTCCAAGTACCTCACTAAACACCAAATATTGCTATCTTTCATTCCTCAACAGGCAACCTCAAGTGCAGTTACCTTGCAGGCAAAAGGGTCATGATTTCAATGGTGCAGCAGGCGCAGTAGCACCGGGCCCATACGTTGTCAGAACTGCTCTAAACACATAATATTGCTATATTTGGCTACTAAGGAGCCAGTCGCAATTGTTACCCTGCAGTTAAAAGGGACTTGATTTGAATGGTGCAGCAGGTGCAGTGGCACTGGGGCAAAATGCTCTAGGGACCCCAGGAAACCCAGATTATTGCTAAATTTTACTACTAAACAAGACACACACAAGTGCATTTATCTATCAGGCAAAAGGGTCATGATTTGAATGGTTCTGCAGGTGCAGTGGCACTGTTGCCAACGTTTCTCATGACCTCCTCAAAATACTAATATTGCTATATTTTACCTCCATACCGGTAGACACAATTTTAGTTATCTTGCAGTTAAAAGGGGGTTGATCAGAATGGTGCAGCAAGTGCAATGGCACTGAGGCCAAAAGCTCTAGGGACCTGACTATACACAGAATATTGCTAAACTTTACTTCTAAACAGGCGGACACAAGGTACAGTTATTTAGCAGGCCATTATTTCAATGATGCTGCAGGTGCTGTGGCGCAAACGCCAAAGGTTGTCAGAACTCCTCTAAACACAAAACATTTTTATGTTTAACTACTAAATAAGCAGTCACAAGTATAGTTACCTTGCAGGCACTTGGGTCATGAATTCAATGGTGCAGCAGGTGCAGTGACACAGTGGCCCAAAGTTCTAGGAACCCCTCTAAACACCAAATATTGCAATATTTTACTACTAAACAGGCAGTTACGAGCACAGTTACCTTACAGGCAATAGGGTCATGATTTGAATTGTGCAGCAGGTGCAGTGGCACCGGGGGACACACGTTGTTACAACTCCTCTAAATTCCAAGAATTGCTATATTTTACTACTAAATAGGCAATCACAAATGAATTTATCTCACAGGCCCCAGGGGCATGATTTGAATGGTGCAGAAGGTGCAGTGGCACCAGGCCCAAAAGTTGTCAGAAGTCCTCTAAACACATAATATTGCTCTTACATCAATCAATTCTATTATTTCCCTCTTTCATTTTTCAAACGTTTGTTATTACTCACCAGCACTATTCCACTAGTAACAGCACAATATATTGCCTTATTGTACCTAACAAGTCATACCAGTTCTGTAACTTATATTGTCCAACTACTCAGCAAGCTACAACTTAAAACGAAAAACTGCTTCTTACTAATCACACAGGTGAAACTTTGTGTTTGTTTTTATAGTGTCACCAGCAGAGGCTTGGTGACCATCTCTCAAAGCTTCTAACCAGACAAACAAACAGAGACAGAGCAGGAGTATAATAGCAAAGATTCCCTTTCATCCTTTTTCATTCACTCTCACTCACTCCCTTTCCATTTCTCAATCTCTTCTCTTACTTTTCTATCTATTTCCAACTGTGTCTCATGTTCTCTCTCCCCTGATTAAAAGTCTAAGGACAGCATTTGCAGCGCCCCGCTCTGCCATTTTCAAAACGCAGGCATGCACTGTATTTACAACAATACAGCACACCCCTGCGTTTCCCTAGCTCTGGTGCCAAAAATAGATGCGTATCGCTAATGCAAAAACCCTTGCGCCATAGTGCAAGGGTGCCTGCATTGCAGGGAATGATTGTTTATGTGCAGGAAGGGTCAAACAATCACTAATGGCGATTTGCTACTTCTATATATGCTGCATTCTGCAGCAGACATAGAGGTAGCAACTCATCATTATTTAATGATTGTTATGTGCAGAAAGGGGCACCTCCCCGCACAGAAATAATCATTATTGGCATTTTGCTCTTTCTATGTGTGCTGCAGAATGCAGCACACATAGAAAAAGCAATAACAAGGAGAATTAAAAGTATTTCTCCTCATTCAATCAATCAATCAATCAGGTGACTTGTAAAGCGTGACTACTTATCCATAGGGGTCTCAAGGCGTTGGGGGGTGCGGTGAGGGGTTGCTGCTGATCCGCCGAAGGCACGGTGAGTCAGTCGAAGAGATAGGTCTTGAGGTCCTTCCTGAATTGAGGCAGTGACTGTGATTGCCTGAGATGGAGAGGCATGGTGTTCCAGGTCTGTGCTGCGAGGTAGGAGAAGTACCTTCCTCCTGCCGTGGTCTTGCAGATACGTGGGACGGTAGCCAAGGCCAGATGGGTGCAACAGAGGTCTCTGGTGGGTGCGTGCAATGAGAGGCAGTGGTTAAGATATGCAGGTCCCGCATTGTGTAGGGCTTCGTAGGCATGTTTGAGGAGGTTGAATGGTTGCACCATTCTAACACCTGCAATTGCATGGCGTTTTTGCCGCTGCCTCAGTTTTTAACATCCTTGTCAATCTGGGGCAACGTCAAGAACCAATGGGTGACCTGGTGGAACGCCCACAGCAACACTCATTGCATGCAGATACCTGCGTGAAAGGGTACCATATTTACAAAGCAGCCTTTAACGCCACATTGTAAATATGGTTCAGGGCATTGCTCTACCGGAATGTAAATTAAAAGTGGCATTTCAGCGGTGCAATCCCCTAGTTAATATGCCTCAAATTGTGGCCTGTAAGCGCTAATGCAAGACACAGGGCTTACCACATTAAGCGGCAGCACCAAGTTTAAACCCACTTTCTTCTACAGTTGTGGGTTGTCTGGTTTATTAAGTAGCTGAAGGTAAATGGTTGCTTGTCAAAAGAACGTTCAAGGCACGTGTTGCTTTTGGCTGGAAATATAGCATCTGTTAACATGTCTAAAATAAACCACAGAACATAACCCAATTGCCCCCACAAAGCAACATAACAACATAACCAAAACATAGGCACACCACAATGTGACACAATAGCAGTAAAGCACAAAATCACAATGCAATAATGCAGCACAAATTCACAGCAGTGCAAAAAACAACAGATCACAATACCACTACAACAAACTGCTTGACAACAAATATGCACAAACTTTCTTTTAACACATTACCATCTGCAGAATCCTGTTTTCATTCTAAGACATTATAAGGTGTTCGAGTAAGTGCTGCCTTACCGCCAATGACATTAAACAGCACTAGTAAACATATTTTCTTGGCTCCATTTCAGGCCTTATATTTCAATAGGTTGAATAAGTAATTTATGAACACAAGAATGCAAATAATTATTCATTTCAAAGCACCTGTTTCCACAATGAGCAGTAGTAAGTCACAACCAGAGACCTGGTCTTTGGCAAGAACATTATAATATGTCACAGATATATATAAGATTCCTGATTTGTCTAAAGAAAACAGTTGCCCAACTCTGTCACACCCTGTTTACTATCACTGCCAAAGCTTGACCTCCTCCGCTGCCATAGATTTTCCCCCTTGTATCTAGTGTTCCTTACAGGCCCCTGTACCAATGACTTTCCTACTCTCTGTCCTATCTGCTGCTTAGTAGCCTCTGTTCTGAATGATGTTAGTTTATTGCAAAAGGTCACTTAACCCAGTTACCACTGTCTCTATTCACACTATCTCCTCCCCTCTGTTTACCCTCTGCTTGTCCCAATTGTCTATATCTCTATTTCTACCAACTCTTTCAAATGATGCATGGTGTTATAAAGCGCTTAAAAAAAGCAACATATTATTGGAAAGAGACATAAAATAAACAGTAGTGCTATGGTGTTCATTGGCAGCCATGTGTTTCTTAAAGCTCCAAACTAACATTGAAAAATAAACACCTTAACATAAGGCTTCATGAAGAGAAATTAGTTATTTGGTTTCCTAAAAATATTACAGAGCAACTTGTTGTGATTGGAATATTTTTTGAGGTGGGTGACTTCCCACCCCAAGGAATAATCCCAAACCTTATCATGGTAAACCCTCAAAGTCAATACATTAACCAGAACTCAACCCCCTGGTAGCAATAGGACAATACAGATAGGCTTAACTTAAGGCAAATTGTAAAGTATTTGTGCAGTACCAAAACAGTCATAAAATCAAAATGCAAAACAATAAAAATACCAACCCAAATTGAAAAACATAATGACATAAAAATGCAAAAATCTAATAAATGAACTGGAGGTCTGATATTTTAAACTTTGAAGTAGAACTAGTGCCAAATAGAACAAAGTGACAATGATAGTCAATGGTTGCCTTAAACCGGGACCTAGATACAATTTGAGGCTGACTACGATGGAGCCCAGGTCAGATACACACACCAAGTTCTTCTGGTCAAAGAGTGTACCCTCAGACTTCATCCTTTAAGTTCCAATCCAACACAGTAGTACACTTGTAAAGCCCCCAAGACCTCAGGAGAGGCACTCAGAGACTCAAAGGGAGTCAGGCAGAGGCTAATAGCTCGGCCCAGTCAAGGTCCAGTTGCCGTTGGTCAGCTAGGCAGTTGCAGGAAAGGGCTCTTGTAGCTTGTTGTATCCCTGTAGCTTGAACAAAAAGTTATCCTTATTACCCTTGGAGTCCACTTGTTTGTCTTGGGTGCGAGAGGGAGCAGGTCCAGTTTGTCAGGGTTCCTTTCAGGTTATTCACAGCAGGCCCAGTCCTCGTCTAATCTTCCTCAGTACAAGCAGTGTTCAGAAGTGGGTGCCTGCAGATGCCATACCATGCCTGGAATATGCTAAAGGGTGGGAATGACTCCTGGGCAAGCCCTAATCAATGGGCTAAAGGTTTCTGGGGCCACCTCTACCCACTCTGGGCATTTTGACGATGGTGAAAGTCTTCAGCCACACTAAAGTTGGGGTCTGAGGGCTGGGTGCGTGTGGGGAGTGTACTATGGAAATCCTAGTGTTTCCCCACATCTAACTCCAAAATCCACTTTGAAGCAGCCACTGTACCCCAATAAGCTGGGAGACAGAGGTCTGGTAGAACAAAATCAAGGTTACCAGGAATCAGACAATGGATACGCAAGAATTGACTTGGCATCCTGTTCCCATCCCCATCCTTTCAAGTGTTATATGTAAACCTAGTAGAGACGTCAAGTAGGATTCCCCACAGCCCTCATCCTGCATATTCTGTGAGGTTCAGAGGAGTAATCTCTGCCCATTTCGGTTAGCCTATATTTTGCTCCTGGAAAGCATTTCACATCTTTTTCACACCTATTGAAATGTTAATTGTTGGCTTGAAGAAGTTGGAGAGCAAATGCAAATTAGCCTCCAGTAGCACAATAAAGGGAAAAGGTAACTTTCTGAAAGTCACCTTTTAATAATAGTTATTTAAATCTGACTGCACGTTTGAATTGGATTGTCAATAACTATTAAAATTGTGGTTTAATTATATTTTTTAGCTACTCCCATTCCTGAGATACAATGTTTAGGACTTTCATCTGTGCTCTGGATTTCTACATAGGACAACAAGGCCTGCCACAGTGAAAACTAGCTTTTGGGTGCTAGTGACTGTAAGGGCATGTTAAAATTTAATTTCCACAAGTTCTACGTTTAAATACCATGCACTCTGTCCTGTGAGCTACAAGGTCAACACAGTGTGACCTAATAATATTTACAAGGGTGATTTTGACTTCTCTAAAGCCTTTATTTTGAACTGTCGAATTGTAGTTTTATACTGCTACAGACAGGTACATTAGTAGTCCCAAATCCATGTTTTACACTGTAACTGTGGCAGATGACACAATAGGCGCTGCAATCCACTAGTGACATTTAACCTAAAGACCTTGGGTACATTTTATACCATATCCTAGGGACTTATTGGTAGGTTAAATAAATATATGAATTAGGACTATGCAAAGTCAAAGTCAAAGTCAAAGTCAAAGTCAAAGTTTTTATTTTGTTTCGGTACTCTTTCGAGGACCACAAAATCATTAAAAAAGAAAATACATATTACATTTGCATACAACTTAGTACATTTTCAGTGTTATTTTAAAAAATTTATAAATCTTATTACAAACATATTCGTTAGGTGGATTAGCACATATGGAAATAAAATCCCTTGCTTTCGTGATCCTGCAGGACCGATATATTGGCTCTAGGCATGTTAACCTAGCAGTGACAACGACTTTATTTGGACATATAAAGAGCATATGCTCTAAGTTCTGTTTACCCCCCGAACACAGGTTACATTGTGAGGAACTGTTTGGTTTCCAAGGGGAGGTAAAAGATAACAAAGGGAGAATACCCAGACGTAGCATCATGACCGTACGTCTTGCACCATGGGTAAGGGTGTATTCCAAATATGGCAATTTTAACTTGTATTCTTGGGAATCAGCATAAGTTTTGTACGTAGATAATTTAGTACAATGTAAATGATCTAACTCATAACTCAATTTTGGAGAGAATGTTTTTAAAAATAGTTTGAGTTGTGCGGGTGTCCAAGAAGATAACATTTCTGCACTAATTTTTGCTAAACAGAAAGCCTCTCCCAAATTTTTCCCAAATGTGGAGTTGAAGGTATCCTCACTAAAGATCTCAATTTTTAGCAGATGTCGTAGGGTACCCTCTTTGGAGTGCAGAAGGTTATAGGCCCACCTTATGAGGCTTGCTATTGATATTGCAAATGCGCTGGTGATCGTGCATTCGAGCCTTAGGGCCTGTACAGGAGTTGAGTTGGAAACTTTCAGTAACTTTTTTATTATTTTCCCTTCGTTTGTATCCATGTAACTCCATTGTTTTAGGGGAATATGTTCTGAGGCATAAGATAGAACCGGGGAAACTTTGGCTCTATAAATTTTTATCAGTGCTGAGAAATGCCTGCTTCCTGTCTTCCTATACAAGCGTGATATAGCACCAGCGTGAAGGTCACATTTCCTTTTTAGATGGATAATTTGCTTCCTGTTACTCATATTGGACAAAAAGATTCTTCCAAGATAGATATATTCCTTTGTCTGTTCCAAGATTTCTCCTCCCAGTTTCCATTGGTACTTCACTTCTTTTTTCTTTTTTGTAAATGCAACTACTTTAGTTTTATTTATATTCGGAATTAAAAAATGATCTTTCGAGTAGTTGTGTAAAGAATCTAAAAGATTTTGAAGACCAAAGGGTGTCAGGTCGAACAAGACAATATCGTCCGCATAAAGTAGACAATGTATCCGTTGAGCTGCCATTTTCGGTGGGGTGCTTTGTCCTTGTTGTAAATGCGACGGTAGGTCGCTCAGGTAAAGGGAGAATAAAATCGGGGCCAACAAGCACCCTTGCTTTAGGCCATTAGATGTATATATTATTTTTGACATGCCCCTCTCACCCCCCATTTGGACTCGGCACCAGGTGTTACTATGTAAGTTCACGATTAATTGCAGTAGAGGCTCTGAGATACCCATTTTCCTCAGTTTCATCCATAATGTCGGCCTATCGACCCTATCGAACGCGGTTGAGTAGTCAATGAAGGCTGCATATATTGTTTGCGATTTCCCGGTTACGTATTTATCTAGTAGAAATTGAAAGATAGCTATATTATCCGTAACCGAATGATTTGATCGGAACCCAGCTTGAAACAATGGAATTAATCCCGTCGAAAATGCCCAAAGCTTCAACCGGTCAAGAATTTCAGCCGCAAAGATCTTTCCGCCAGCATCCATTAGGGCAATTTGTCTGTAATTGCCAGCTATACTCCTTTTTCCTTTTTTATAAATAGGAATTATTGTACTTCCTTTCCACGAGTTTGGAATGTTCCCAGAGTCGAAAATGTAATTAAATAATGGCGCTAACATCTGACCCCAAGCTTTGTGGTCTGCTTGATAAACCTTTATCGGAATCTGATCGGGACCAGATGCACCCGTACTTCTTGCCTTTTTAATATTCAAGGCAATTGACACTGCCGAAGCCCTGGAGAGTTTTATATCATTATTTTTCTTTTTCTTTTCTTGTTCAGTTACCTTGCTCATCCATCCCGTCGTATTGGGTTTATATAGATCATTTAAAAATGTGCCCCAGTCTTCTTCTGAGACGGGGATTGCTTCGAGCTTCTTTTTAGTTCCCGTCATCTTAGCTATCAAAGACCAGTATTTACGTTGGTTGCATTGCCTTGCTGCTATTTGGATATCCATCCAGTTGCGATCCTGTTTCAACCTTTCCTGTCTAGCACATTGTCTACGAATTTGGTTCTTTAATTTATTTATTTCAGCTTTATTTATTGGTGTTTTACACAGGTACTGAACCCGAATCATCCTGTTTAGCATTTTTACTGTTGGCTGAATGCAATTTTTGTACTTGCTGACGCACTTTCTATGTGCTGGTCTATCCTGTTTTAATTTGCTTTGTATTGCGTATTTGAGTTCATTTAATACAGTTTCATAATTCTTGATAGGATCTTCGGAGTAAATAGTGGTTAACAATTGGGATTGTGTAATTAATACATTCAAGTGGTCCAGATTTTCCGCCCCCCAAAAGATCCGACGCTGGACTAAATTTACTTCTATTTTGGGTTTACTGAATATTGGATCGTTCTGGAAAGTGGTTAGTGGCATCCAGAGTGTTGTTAAGCAGAGAAGGGCATGATCGCTGTCCTCATTAAATTTAACAGACAAGTCAGAAATTTGTTCTTTTAACTCGTTCCCACATATAAAGTAATCTAGGATGGAGGAGACTCCATTTCCGTGTCTAGTGAATGAAGCTGGCTTGTCTCCGTTAACATTTCCATTTAGAATTGTCCCATTTATACTTGGGAGGAATGATAATAACAGGCTTCCTCTTTTATCCGACTTCACTCCTTTTGGGAATTGCGGGAGTGCTATTTCCAATGATTCCTCCTTGAATAACGTTGACCATTTCTTTATTTCGTTATTTGATATTTTGGCGTTTAGGTCGCCCATCATAATATATGGTGGGTGATGTTGGTCCTCGAGGATGTTGGATATAGTTTCTAAGAGATGATCGAATAAAGGGTCATGTTTTTTACTTGGTGGTGCATAGATGTTAAAAAGTAACATTTTCTTATAAGTGTCTGTTGGCTGTAATCTGAGTTGAACTTTGATACATTGTAGGTTGAGCGAATATGTATCAATACTTTCTTGTGACCAGCAGTAGTCTTCTTTCAGTAGGATTGCCATACCTCCTTTCGCGTGACCCCTTTTAGATTTTTTTGCTGGGTTTTCGTAGACGTAATACCCTTTTTGCGTAAAGGAGGTGGTGGACCACGTTTCCTGCAAAGCAAGAATGTCTGGATTATCTTTTGTTGCACCTTTCATTTTATTGGGAGTTTTCCCGGCCATATTCCATAACGATATTTTCAGACCTTTGCTAAACCTGACGTTGATGTAAATTATCCATTTTGTTGCCATTTAATACTTCTGGTAACCATGTCCAGGATTGTTGGCTATTCTCTTTATCTTTTGGGTAAATGTTCTGTGACCACACCGCCCTTTCACCGTGCCTTACTTGTATTTTTAATTTGTCTTTACTCATGTTATTAGATGTATGTCCGTCCCTTCCTATATTAAGTTTGTATTCAGTGTGGGGTTGTGTAGTTACTACGGCATTTTGTGAGTTGGTTTTAATTTCTGAGATAGAAATTACATCATATCCATGTTTTTGTAGAATTTCCTTTTCTCTCATGATTATTCCAGGAAGAACTGGAGAGAAGAATGACACTTGTACGAATTTAGTATTTTCTTTTTTTGGAAAGCGTACTAGGTCTATTTCTCTACTTGTCAGAGAGTTCAAGGAAGGGATTTCTTGCAATAGATGAACTATTCTTCCTCGGTTGAGCGGGATATTGTCAGTTGGAAACAGTTCCTCGATAGTTAGATGTTTTGTTTGTTTTCTATCCCACTGCCAAGTAGTATGATCTTGTAGATTTATTGCGTTACTAATATTTTGCTCTAATGGTTTTCTTACTATTGGCTGACAATATTCTTCTGCGTTAGGATTCAAAGGCTTCGCCAGCGCAGTTATTTTAGTCGGTGGAGTGTTCACCAAATTAGCAAAACTGTGTTTTTGAAATTTGAGTTTGTTCCCTTTTTTCTTATGAATTCTTCTCAGTGGTCGCCCTCGCTTTTTCTTTCCCCTATTTTCCTTCACTTCAATGATTTTTTCAGTTGTTCCAGTCTGTTTGATTTCATGTTCTTTGGTATCCTTCAACAAGTGTATGTTATTTTCAGGGGATATCTTACCATGACCATTCTCAATTTCTTTGTTGGAAAAAATGGGATAATTTTTAATGCTGTTTTCAGAGGTATATTCCTTTTCTTCACTGAATAGCTTTTTCAGAGAGTAGATTATGGGAATGTTTTCCTTTGATCGTAATTTCTTAAATTCTCTCTCCTTTATTTTCGCATCTGATGTTTGCGTACTTACGCTTTGCATTCTTTGAGATCTTGATCTTTTTTTACAACCAGCTTCAGACTGTACCTGGTTGATCATTGCTTGTTCATCGGATAAGACTTTAGGTGATTCTTTTTTCTTTTTTTCTTCCACCAGAAATTTGAGAATGCCTATTTGGACGTCCAGTGTGTCATCTGAATTTGCTAAGATTTGGCCTAGATGTGTGAGAACTGATTCCAGAATGTCTTGAAGGGAAAAAAGTGCTTTGGACAGGGGAGGAACAGAAGCTGGTTGGGTTAAATTAGGAAAATAAAGATCAGTGAGGTTAGATTGATTGGAGTACAGTTTAGGTGATTTATCTGGGGAACTAGTGAGTGGCTGATTTTTTCTTAACGGAGACACTAATTCCTGCTCCTCTTTCTTCGTAATGTTATTTACGGAGAGCTCATTAGCTGATTCATTATCCTGTTGTCTAATTGGTGTTATTTGCGACATCTCTAGAATTGATTGAGAATACTCTTCCAAGGAAAGAATTTTTGGCTGGTTTATCTCTGGATTTGGTGATCCTTGATTATGATTACTTAATTCAGTAAGTAATTTTGACTGAAGTTCACTATCAATAATTGAAAAGATATGTTTTTTATCTTCTACCGAAGTTCGGAGAGAGGAATGGTTTTTCTCGGAGAGAGTTGAGAAGTATTTGGTTATTGCGGGTGTGTTTAAAATTTGACCAGGTTTCATGGATTTGTCAACAGATTTTCTAATGGCTGCGTCGGTACCCATACGTTTCATGTAGATTGTTCTTGAGCGCAGTTTTTTCAAGGCCATCATTAGGGAATAATGCGATCGAGAACACGGGTGGACCTAATCTTCTGGAATCGATGTTAGAGGGGTGGCCCGTCCCGTCCTCGGTCATCCCCGGACGGCCACAGACGGCCCGCCCTTTGCCCGGGCTTGGCCCCGCGCTTTGACCCGCGCGCGTCCCGGGTCGCGTGAGTATACGACTTACTTTATATGGGTAGCCAGTGGGCGTGTCCGTGGGCGTGTCGCCTGGGGGAAGAGTCTCCAGCTGCCCCAGGCAGGGGTTGCTGGTCCTCGCAGTCCCCCGGGCTAGGATCAGTTCTTAATTATACCCACGCCTCAACCCTGGAGACTCCAGCTGGGAGCGAAGGTCAGAGCTTGCAGGCAGCAGCTCCCGCTCACACCAGCGAGTCCCCGGGGAGGCAGCCACACGGAGCAAACAAAGCTTGGTGTTTCCTTGCGTCCGACAACGCCGTCAGCAGCACAGATGGTCGGATTCCCTCTCGCAGCACAGCAGTAAAAGCAGTTAGGTGAGTGGCGCCCGCGAAGCGGGTGTCACGAATTAAAATACTTAATTCGCCGGTGGGCGTGTCCGTGGGCGTGTCGCCTGGGGGAAGAGTCTCCAGCTGCCCCAGGCAGGGGTTGCTGGTCCTCGCAGTCCCCCGGGCTAGGATCAGTTCTTAATTATACCCACGCCTCAACCCTGGAGACTCCAGCTGGGAGCGAAGGTCAGAGCTTGCAGGCAGCAGCTCCCGCTCACACCAGCGAGTCCCCGGGGAGGCAGCCACACGGAGCAAACAAAGCTTGGTGTTTCCTTGCGTCCGACAACGCCGTCAGCAGCACAGATGGTCGGATTCCCTCTCGCAACACAGCAGTAAAAGCAGTTAGGTGAGTGGCGCCCGCGAAGCGGGTGTCACGAATTAAAATACTTAATTCGCCGGTGGGCGTGTCCGTGGGCGTGTCGCCTGGGGGAAGAGTCTCCAGCTGCCCCAGGCAGGGGTTGCTGGTCCTCGCAGTCCCCCGGGTTAGGATCAGTTCTTAATTATACCCACGCCTCAACCCTGGAGACTCCAGCTGGGAGCGAAGGTCAGAGCTTGCAGGCAGCAGCTCCCGCTCATACCAGCGAGTCCCCGGGGAGGCAGCCACACGGAGCAAACAAAGCTTGGTGTTTCCTTGCGTCCGACAACGCCGTCAGCAGCACAGATGGTCGGATTCCCTCTCGCAGCACAGCAGTAAAAGCAGTTAGGTGAGTGGCCAGCAGTTAGGTGAGTGGACTAGGACTATGCCAATTCAAACATTCTTAAGGGGGAACACAGGCACTTTACCACTGGTTAGAAGGGTTCAAATGCACAGAGTTTATTTTTTTAGACACTCATATTAAATAAAAATAAGAAAAAGAGGTTTGGCACACATCTAGTCTAAAGAACATTTTATAAACATATGCCTAAAGCCAACTACAACAAAAAAGAACATAGGCTTACATTTTACAAGGGTCAAATTACAGGAAGGGTAATATCTTAGAGCCCGCTTTCCATTTGAATATTGTAATATGCAAAATATGAACACTAAATTTCTCCGAACCTTCCCCATCAACTTTTCAAACTTACTATCACATATTCAAATGTAGTTGTGTGTCAGAAGCTTGTGGACCGAAGTGTCTGACATAAATAACGTGACCTAAATATTGTTTACAACAATATCATCCACTTGGTTGTCGATTTTCTGATTTTTACTCCAAAGAGGCGTTTTTTTCCAACACAAAATTTAGAAGAAGTTTAAATCTTATATTCTGCCCAAAATATTCATGTACTCTACCTTCAATCCTGAAAAAATGTCCAGCTTCATCCCACCTTTTCTAACTTGTTAATGCCTCCGTCCTCTGTCTTGTCATAGAGCAAACATAAGCTGATGGTAATAAACCACATTAAGTGCTCACCAGTTACATTCCAACAATGACATATTAATTTTTTTCGCTGATCCAGCTTCAATGAAGGTATTTTTTTAACCCCTTCATCGTTGCTTACCCATCTCTCCATCTCCTCCTGCTTCCCTGCTTGACCTGTCTCCCCACTACCTCCCTCATCGTTGTTGCTTTTATTTATTTATTTATTCTTTTGTGCACAATCCAATGGTGTTGGAGCACTTGTAATGTCGTCCATCTTGCCATAGTGCTAACACAAGCCGATGGTATTGGAGCGCTTTAAGTGATCACCAGTTACATTAAACAATGACATATTCATTTTCGTACATAGGGGAAAGCTTAAGTGGTTTGTCCAGATCACAAACTGTTCAGTTGACCCCATGATTCGAACCTGGTTCCCCAGTTTTCCTGTTGGCAGCTCTAGCTGTTAGGCCACGTCCCTGCTTCACATCAAAGCTCCTCAAGTGTTTCTCACTATCACTTCCACATTTGTTCAGCAAGACCCCGTCAACACCGGACAAGCATTGGCAAAGCCAATAGATCTCAGCAAAGCCGCTGTTATTGACTCTGTCAATGTGAATGCCTTTTAGCCATGTTGTCTAGCAGCACATCTGTTGTTTGGCATGGCTGAAAGTCACTAAAAAAAACTTTGTGATGTGACCAGCGCAGGCCACATCATAGCACTTTTTTGTGTTAGGAGGGGCATGGCAATAAATGCAATATGGGGGGCAAAGAGACTCAGCATTGGCTCAACATCCTGTGATTCTAATCTTTCAGTGAATTTCAGCCATACTGATTAGTGGATGCGCTGCAAGGCCAATAGCTCGGGCAGACGGAGCCCCCTTGGCTTTACCAATGCTTGTCATCAAAGCAAGTCAGTATTGTCTAACAAAATCTCCGGGTTATGTAAATAATGTTATAGGCAGTGCCACTTTAAATGTGACTTTCTCAACAAAATTAAAAATCTCTCAAAGATGTTTATTAATGACTAACACATTTCACTGTATTCATTTTTTGTCTTTTGTATGTGATTGTTATTTGTTGAGAGTAGCTGATAGTAAGTGCAAATAGCAAAACATATCCATCCCATTGTGAGTAAAAACAAGCATTGGCAAAACCAATAGGTTTCGCCTATTGTCTGTGTCATGCCACTTTTTTTTATATTGCACAGCACCTCAACTGCTCTGCAATATATATAAAAAAACATTGACAAAGTCAAAAGAATTCACATAGGCGAAACCTATTGGCTTTGCCAATGCTTGTTTTCACTACAATGAACAACATTTCTGAAACCCGTGGAGGACGTTAAACTACTTTGGATGAAGCAGAGTGACATGCTAAGTGAGACACAGATTCAGAGAGTGAAAGAGAAACAGAGAAATAGAGAGTATGTGAAAGAGACACTTCTGCTTGCAGTTAAGTTAGTATTAGTTGTTCAATTTTGTATAGGTGACCTCACACACCATTCCCCTGACGTTATACCACCACGATCTCAAAGAACTTTTATTCAACTTGTCTGACTTGGCAGGAGTATTCGAGTTAAGCCTGTTTCGCCAAGCTTGCAAGACAAAAAGTCCACGAAAAAGTGTTTTTTTTTCATGAATGTAGGGAGAGCTGTGAATTTGAACAATTTTCAGTGGGAGCTTGAGAAGTGCATAAGTATGTGGGAGCTCCCAAGCCAGTACATTAAATCACACAGAGTACTAGCATGGATCTTCTCTGTACATTCTGGGTGGTCAACCTGTGCAGTGTCAATTCACAACCACTGTGAATTAGTGGGGCTAAGTTCACTTCCAGACCATGACCGTGTCTGCCAAAGTGCCCTAGTACTTGAGTAGTAGCCGTTTGGCAAGGGAAGATCCGACATCCAAGGCCAGAGCCAGTCCATCAGCCACTCCCTGACAGTGACTAGGTGATTCATGGTGTAACCATGCACGCTGTGCCAGCATCTTAACATTTAGTGTGGGCGAGAACCTTGGGGGGACCCAGCATCGTGGGCACACTCACTGCATCAGTGAAATTCGAAATCCGCTGGACCTAGCAGCTGCTTAGAGAGTTTGTGACCTCTCTTTCTCTTTGTGCAATGAACGATTACCCAAGGCCACCATGTCATTGCTCACTTGCCATAGCAAGGTTGGCACAGAGCTTGGACCCATGACCACCAAATATGTTCCCCTCTGCATGATGAGGTACACTATAGCTCTTTTCTAGATAACCCTTTTGCAACGGGCCAGTTGGCCACTGATGTGACATACTCCAAGGGGCCCTGCACCCCTGCAGGCATTGAGCAAGTTCACAATACTGCCGAGGCAGAGGGCCACAGGCAGAAAGACAATGTACTCTATGAGTAGCCAAAACATTGATAATATTCCCATGTGCTCCAAAGCGCAATGGCACACTGGCGATTCCAAAAATCTCGTAACAGCACTTGTAGAGATATGGGATGGGTTGCATGGCCAGGCACTTTTAACCCCAATCAGTAACCGATGGAAGCAAAATCCCACCTTGAGGCACAAGAACAGCTTAACCACTAATAGCTGTTTCTTAACCCGAAGCCGTTCAGTGGGCCTGTGCCTCTAGCCGTCACTGTAGGGCAAGAAGTCTCGAGGGCATACATCACAGTGAAAGACTTCCCTAAAATTTTCAAACGAAAAAACCACTAAGGGCCTGATTACGATGTAAGTTGGAAAGCCTCCGACTGCAAGTCAGAGGCTTTCTGACTGACATCGTTGGTTTCAAATCCGACAGCCTTATTACGATGAAGGCTGTAGGATTTGAAACTGGCTGGTTGGACCAACTGGCTTCTGATGGACTAAAGGAGCTCATCGACCAGTCAGAGACCGCTCAAAATCCCCTATGTATGCGTTTACGCCATGGGGATTATGTAGTAAGTGGGTTTCCGACAGCGTTCGTGCCAGGCTTTCTGCCAAGTAAAGCCTGTCAGAAAGCGACTTTGGGGCTTCTAGCAGGGACCCTTTGCCACATCGGCCTCCAAATGGACACCTGAGGGTCATTTATGGTGCCCCCTGTTAATCCCTGCACCGAGTGGCAGGCACTGTCAGATACCTGCCAAGCAGTGAAGGCATTAACAAAAACACCCATTTCTTTATAGGAGCTTGTGATATGGACGATTTACAGCTGCAGCACCAGCTCCCAAAGAGAAATGGGAGTGTGCGACCACACCATGTGCGCTTGCATCCTAATAATTTGGTTGGTCCCAATTCCGCAACGGTGTTGGGTTAGCGCAATTTCGCCTCACATTGTAATGAGGCCCAAGAGTTATGTTCAAGAAAACTCTGCTGGGCCTTGAGCTACATTTATTGGAGCTTAACTGCACTCTGTATTTCACTCAAAATACCTTTGTAAAATCCATTGCAAAATAGAAAGTAACACTGGGCAACTGATGACACTAAAACTTGAAGGCGTCAACCCATAAGTTAACGCTATCCTGTGGGTTCCGTTAACCCCAGCCTTTGTGCAACACCTTTTTTGGTTGGTTGGACTAATTAACTACACGGAGCTGTATAAACTAAATCAGAGGTGTCCAATGTGGTTACAGAAGGGCCATTTGCATTTAGAATTATTGCATTGAAACGCATTGCGTTGGACTATCCCAGGGCTCGAGTCGGGGTACCACGCAGGTGGACATCGTCCCCCCCACTTATATTACCACATTTTTACAGGGTGGACGCCGTCCCCCCCTGCCCAAAAGCTGGACTTCACACTTTGGCCTCTCTGGGATGAGATCGGAGCTTATTCAGCATGGTGCTCACGTGCCGGCGTCTCTGATGCATTCGCATCTAAGGGGTGAGCGAAGGGGGGCAATGAATCTGATTGTGCAAGACACCTTTCGTGATGTCACTTTCTGTTGTGATGTCCCTTCCGGTGACAGCGTCTCCCCACTTCTTTTTTTAGGACTTGTGCCCTGGACTATCCTAAATATCTCACATAGATCCGGCTCTCCAGGACAAGCTCTCTACAACCTTGAACAAAGAGATCAACATTTTCAATGGAGATAATTGTTGAAACTGATTTACCTGTCTAAGGGTGCATCAAGACATCATTATGTTGACAGACAATAACGCTGATTGGCGAGTATCACCCGTGGATCTGTTTTGCACCAATGGAATCAGTGGAAACGCCTGGAATTCACAATATCACCAGATCTCACAGACACCACCATGAGGGTGATCCAACCCCACTGCACCACAACAATAGGAGGCAACTGGATACTGTGAGCGAGTAGACTCACAACATAAGTCAACACAAGCACATTTTCCAACCATGGGCTGCATTATTGATACAGCACACTCTCCCACTCTGCTCTGCGGTGCACACTTAAGTCTGTGAGTCAGGAGTGGGAAAGTGTGCCATCTCAAGAATGTTGCTATTCCCAGTGCAGTGACAAGTATGTGCCCATATTGGGAATAGTGCATCTATGAAACACCACCTCTGTGTGGAGTGCAATCAGGGCCGGCTTTAGCGCTGGTGGCGCCCAATGCAACAATCTCTTTTGGCGCCCCCCATGTCCTTCTCCATAGATTCCCTCACTACCACCTTCCAGCAGTGCCCCTATCTCTCTATTGCCATTCTCTCACATGCATTTCATTTGTTTTATAGTGTTACTCATACCAGTGTAGGAGATTCAGAGCACTTTACACTACACACACATTATACAGAGACAATTAATTATACATGTGTAAACACGTCTATAGGAAATATTACATATGACAGCGAGGTTTACAAGGTGTGGGAATCACATGTCATCCATACTGGTGGGCAGTATATTGTAAGAGTGTTTGGTCTGGAGAAGCACAAACTTGGGGTTTAAAACATATCACAATGGTTGGGGTTGTTGGCTTTACTAATAAGAATTCATTTCTCCCCAAACAATCCCTTTTTACATTAAGAAAATGAAAAACTAGGGCAAAAGTATAATGTTCTAACCTATACTAAGCAGTTTGGGTGCAGCTCTTTGAAGACAGTTCATAGGTCACTGTGCTATATTAGGATTATAATGTATTAGCTGCAAGTAACAAAAGGATCGCCGTAACAAAAGCAGTAACCCACTGAACTATCCACATAAAATGCAGTTCTGTGATCTGCAAGGTATTCGTTCCGGCTAGACACACAAGGAACTCTGCAGCAGGTGCTTTTAAACTTAAAAAAGTTATTTCCAAAGACAGCCCCCCCCCCCCCCCTCAAAAATCAGCGGCAGGTGGGCTGCACTGGTCGAACAGCCCTAAAGCCGGCCCTGAGCACAATCCATTCATCTGTTGATGGTTTCTGTGCCTCTGCATCTGTTAAACTGCATGGGAGAAAGAGCAAAGGACGGCCTTATTTGCATGGGCAACGCTCACTTGAAAACAATGGTGCCCCCCTTGAGATCACAATGGTGCACATTTAGCATTGGTGAGATCTGTGCTGCCGAAGGGGCAACACAAGCATCTGCAGCCTCTTCTGACACAAAAAATGAACACATGCTCATTGCAATCCCAGGACACTTTCTATAGTATCGTCCCTGTCGTCATTTCATAGCTGCAGGGCTTACTGCTCCCACAATTACCTGGCACTCCTGTGCTGCACTACCCATTCACCATTCTTCCGCACACAAAAAACAAAGAACCTGCCAGAGTAAGATAAAGAGGCAGGAGTTATAGGGTTGGTGAAAACGGAGGCACCAGGTGGTATCAAGACTGAAAAGCATTGGTATTCGACAACCCCCAACACAGTCAGCATCGGTTGCCTAATAAAAACTCTGGGCCGCTACAGTTATGTTTATTACAGATAAAACACTTCTGCTTCCTCAAAATGCCTTTGCTAGCAGACTTAGCGGAATGCCTCGCTCTGTCATACAAAGATGGAAGAGTAAATCTGGAGATCAACATTAACCCCACGGTTTATAGTGTCACCCTTATCTTATCGCTGATCCCTCGTCGTCGTCTGTCGAAACCCCCCCTCACCCAGCCTCACGGCTCTTACCGGATGGCGGTTGGGAACACAGCAACACCTGCAGGCCAGAATGCCACAAGCCCAAATCCTATTGTAAAAATGCCCACGACACACCCGCTCACTGGCACTGTAGCTTAAGCAATTAAATGTTACACGAGTAGCAATGTTGTGTGTGCATGCTACATTGGAACCCATGACACAGAGAAGCACGTGAGAAGACACGCATGCCATTTAGACCGGCCAGGCTAGATGCCTCATTTGCATCTCGCTGTATCCTCTATTTCACTGTGACAACATGCTCACAAGTTTGAGTGTTCAAACATATCCGGGCGCACAATACCACACAAGGCTGACAGCGCCATAAGGCCTGCACCTGCGTGTCCTCGCGAAGGCATGAGCTCATCACAAACACCTGAAGAATGACCTCAGGGGAGAGATATTTTAAACTTTATGCTTAACAGTCACAATAAAAACTGATGACTTTTCTCCACAAATATGTAAACATTTAAATCTTGGAACAGTGACAAAAAAGCGCTCTGGCTAACATCAAAGTCAGGCAAAATAGAACCAAGAAATATAGGGGCATATTATCAAGGGATTTATCTTCGCTTTTTTGGCTTTAAAAGCCAAGAAAGCGGAGATAAAATTATCTCCCTATCAGCAACAGGGTGCTAACACGCAAATTCGCATGTTAGCACCCTTTTTCTCTACGCTTCCCCTTGCATCTCTAATGAGATGCAAAGGGGGTGTTCCAGAGAATAATAATAGGAGACATGTTGTTAAGCGACATTTCTCCTATTATCAAGGATGTCGCTAACCCTGTTAGTGATTAAAAAAGCAGCGCTAACCGTGGTTAGCGCTGCTTTTTTTACACCTGGTATTTTCCTGACTTAGCCATGATATCCTATGGAAGGTGGATATCATGGGTAAGTTTGTGAGCCCCTATCATCAAGCTAACACCAAACTTCGAGAGATTATCGTTGGTTTTCCAGCGATAATCTCTCATTTGGCAGTTAGCGCGAGGATTTTTATCACTTCTGAGATAAGCGTTGCTGATAGCATGCTATCTCAGTGATAACAATCCACGCTACCCGGCGATAATTATCCTAGCGCTAAGTGCGCTTAGTGATAATTATCGCTGGTGCTAGGTAATATGCCCCATAATGCTATAATTTCAAAAATAATTATAGACAGCATTTGACTGTAATTGCATTTTATCCAATAAATTGATACTCAAATTCAAGATATATTCAAATTTGGTGTATTGTATGTGCAGTTCAACGGTTAAATATATTGCGAATTGATTTACAGTGTTATATATTACATTAATACAATTTGTCTGTTATTCTAGCAGAAGGCATGTATTTTTCTCTTTGTGTTCGTTGTGTTTGTGTGTCCATAGCTGTCCCTGCCTCTGTTGTGAAATATCTAGTACCATTTCTAGCCGGACCCCCACTCTCTCCCTCTCTCTCTTCATTTTTAGGTCTCCCCTACAGACAGCTGTTGTTGAATACTTAGGGCCTGATTAACAAAGGTAAACTTACACTTCCATGTGTTTATGATTGCTTGCTATTCACAAAGGAATTTTCGAGTAGTATCTCTGCGAGTGCGGAGTCTCCGCACAGGTCTTTTTATGTGAAGAGACTCCGCACCTGTAAAGTTACTACTCAGAAATCCCTTTGTGAATAGCAAGCAATTGTAAATTGACATGTAAGTTTACCTTCGTAAATCAGGCCCTTACTGTGCACAATCAACCTATGTACCCCTTAGAAAAGGGGGTCGAGGGAATGAGAGATATGAATGGGCAGTCTATGTTTGCATCCTTGCAAACCACAAGTCAAATCACACAAAAAAGCAAACGAGACCCAAGGACCGGGGTCCTCGCTTGAGGGATACCCTTTTTATGGGGGGCCCTGGAGTACCTGTGTCACATAAGCTATGGATAGGGCTATAAAAATGCAAAAAAATTGTAAGGAACGGCCTCAGACTCCACCCTGGGTGTCACGCACCATCACTGGCCATCCGTGCTCGACCAAGTATCCGCGAATGGTGGGCAGGCCTTCTGTGTTGGCAGGAAGTGCTTATGGATGGAGAGTGGGGAATGGCATCCGCAAGATGTCTGCCTTGTCCAAAGAAACACCATTAATGAGTGAGAAGTCAGCGAGATGGTTAAAAAAAACTAAGAGGATGCAAGGGAGTGAATATTACTCTTGCATTTGGCAGGTCATGTTTCAGCCTGTGGCTCCATCTGGGGTCACTGGCTTTTGTTAGTACTGGAAATCCCTGCTATCCTATGCTCCAAGCATATATACAGTCAACACACAGCATGTATCCACACAATACCACATCCTCTGTTCCTGCTAAAATGCTTCTTCAGCACATATATAATGGTCCTGTGATAAGTAAGCATATAAAAATGAGCAAGCCTAAACAGTAGATTGAAGGAAACATAAGACATACAGGGACTTATAAATCAACAAAATAATGTTTCTTTTTACATGCTAAATTACAACTGTGTGTGTAAAAACATACAGCACTCGTAGTAGGTATGCCACTCTAATCTACCCCACTCCTTTCCACTCCTCTCTACTCCAACCTACACCAATCTACCCTACTCCATACCAATCTACTCCAGTCTACCCCTTTCCACTCCAATCTACCCCACTTCAATCTGCCCAAATCTACAGCACTCCAATCTACCCTACTATACTCCGCCCAATCTATTCTACTCCACCCCAATCAACCCCACTTTATTCCACCCCACCCCACCCCACTCCTCTCTACCACACTGCACCCCAATCTATCTCAATATACGAATGAATGAATGAATGAATTTATTTGTTTGGTTACTAAAAACCATTACATAAAACCAGAATACAAAAGTAACAACATTACAAAAGTTAAAAACCTTGAAAATTGCAAAAGTTCAGTTCATCTAACTGCTCCATAGGTGCTAAATGAGCAGGGGAAAAGGATCATTGACCGGCAGGTGACTCTGGAGACCGGCCTATGGAAGCCATCAACTTTGCCCGTGCTTGAAAGATAAACTTTCCAAAAGCCGCCATGTGCTTTACCGTGGACAGTGTGTAAAGATAAGTAATCCCCTCCTCTACAGTGCATGACCCCGATTGTCTTAACAATGGCCTGAGGTAAAGACTATGGGCCGGGCGGAGGGCCGGGCAGCAGAAGAGGAGGTGGGCCAGGGACTCGCGTTTGTACCTGCAGAGCCTGCATTCCCGGACACCTAAGCTGGCCTTACCGCCGGAATATAGTTCTTTGAGGGGCAGTGGATGTAGTCTATAGGCCAAAATCTTATGAAGGGCAACACGGCCCACAGCCTGCGTGAGATGATGTTTGGGGGTATGCACGATGTGCGGGAGACACAGGGTCTTATGCAAGACTTTACTTCTCAGAGACTCCATGTCCAATTCCCGTGACCGAGCCCGCACTTGTTTTTTAATCGCATTCTTAATGGCGAAGAATTTGACTTGTTCGGGGTTCCACGAGTCCGTGGTCAGATTGAGGTGGGTTTTAGCCACTTCAAGGGTGTCCGACCAGGGGTTCCCGGGATCTCTGAATATACATTTCAAGACTGCCTTTAATGTGTTCTCCTGAGCCGCCGTTGTTAAAAAGTAATATTTACTTAGGGCGGCCTGCTCTTCCAGTTTTTGCTGGTTGAGTGAGAACTCCAGGCGAACGAGAGTATTTCTAGTGCACCTTGGAAGATGGTAGACTTTCTTACATGCTCTGCACTGAATTTTTTCTAATTCGTTGTTCAGTTTGCCCGGGAATGCCTGTAGAGCATAGTTTAAAGCCGGAATAAGCTTGGCTTTATGCCGGCTTTAAACTGTGTGTGGAAAAACATACAGCACTCGTAGTAGGTATGCCACTCTAATCTACCCCACTCCTTTCCACTCCTCTCTACTCCAACCTACACCAATCTACCCTACTCCATCCCAATCTACTCCAGTCTACCCCTTTCCACTCCAATCTACCCCACTTCAATCTGACCAAATCTACAACACTCCAATCTACCCGACTATACTCCGCCCAATCTATTCTACTCCACCCCAATCAACCCCACTTTATTCCACCCCACCCCACCCCACCCCACTCCTCTCTACCACACTGCACCCCAATCTATCTCAATATACCATTCTCTACTCCAATAACCTCAATCCACCCCACTCCTCTCAACTTCAATCTGTCCTAATATACCTCATTCACCTTCACTGCACTCCACCCCAAACTACCCCACTTGACTCCATATCATTCTGTCCCAATATACCCCTCTCCACCCCAATCTACCTCACTCACTGCAATCTACCCCAATCCACTCCACTTCAATCTACTCCAGTCTATTCCACTCCATTCCAATCCACCCCAGTCTACTCAAATCTACCCCACTCCACTCCACCAAAATCTATCCCAATCCAATCTACCCCTGCCCACTCCACTCCAATCAGCGCTAATCTACCCAACTCCACTCCAATTTTGCTGCCTTATTTGCACTTTTCTCTCTCTTTTTGCCTTTTTCCGTTTGCCTTTTTTAGCCCTTTTTCCCTGCCGCTGCTGTCCCATGGCCCCTCCCCCTCAGCACGAACAGTGCGACTGGCCCAATACAGCTCCCCTCCCCGCTTCCGCCTCCCAGTTGTCCAGCCCTCCCTGACCCCTACTACATGGCGGCTGCAGTGCAGTTGCGCAGTGGCCGTGCCTCCGGGTGCAAAAGGCTAGCTCGTCTGCACCCATCAGCGACCCAACTGCGACCAGCGCCAGGAACCCTGGATCCCTGCACTGGCAACGCTACGACCCAGCAGCACTCCACGCTCTCAACCTAGGCCGCAACAACAACTGCAAGCTAGCATCACCAGCCGACACCCACGGACCCTTCAGCTGTCACCGCTGCCGGCCCACCTGCAGCACCGCCAAGATCATGGACCCAGCGAGACCCGCCCGCAAGAACACAACGAACTGAAGACCCTGCAATGTATCCTCCTCAACGTCTGATCCCACCACAAACACGCCACCGAAATCTGGGACCTCCTTGACAGCACCACCCCGGACGTAGCATTCTTTACCGAAATCTGGACCAACACCACATCGGGACCGGACATCACCATCGCCATTCCCCAAGGATACAAGATCAACAGGAAGGACTGCCCCACCCGCCCGGGAGAAGGAATCGCCATCGTCCACAAATCCAACCTCCGCCTGAACACACTCTCTGACGAGCCCACAGACCTGATGGAACACCTTCACTTCAAGATACTGGCCAGCACTACCTCCACCCTCCGAGGAACCCTCATCTACTCACCCCCTGGACCCTGCGAACTTTTTGCCATCTCCATCACAGACATCATCTCGCCGCATGCCATCACGTCCACCAACTACACCCTACTGGGAGACCTCAACTTCTACCTCGACAACCAACTGGGCCCCAGCTCCACATCCCTCCTGGACAACCTCCACAACATTGGACTCCACCAGCCCGTGACCGAACCCATGCACTCAGCAGGACACACCCTTGACCCCATCGTCACAACAGGAAACTCCATCACCTTCAGCCACACCACCGAACTCCCATGGACTGACCATCGATGCGTTCACTTCACCTTCAGAACACCCACCATCCACAGACACCAGCACCTGCTCCCAGAAAGAAACTGGCCCAGAATCACCGACGACCAGCTAACCTCATCACTCAGCAACTCCACTCCAACCATTGCGGAAAACGACAATCCCAACACCGCAGCCCAAACCATGGACAGATGGTTCTCCAACAGCATCAACACCATAGCCCCCTCAAGAAAAACAACAACACTCAAGCCAAGAAAGCAGATGGTTCACCACCGAACTTCGAGAGTCCAGACGCACTTGCCGCCGCCTCGAAAAGGCCTGGAGGAACACCAAATTCACAGAAGCCCACAACAACTTCAGAGCCACCACCAACGCCCACCTCTAAATCATCAGAAAAACGAGGATAAAAGCGATTGAAGACAGAATCTCCACTCATGCACACAACAGCAAAGAACTCTTCAACATCATCAAGGAGTTCGCCAAACCCACCAGCGAGTCCACCAACATCCCACCCTGACAAGACCTCTGCGACAAACTCAGCACCTTTTTCCACCACAAAATTAAGAGCATCTACGACAACTTTGATGAAGACAACCAACACACTGAACCCTCACCAACCACCCCAACACCCTGAAGCCAGCAATCGACAACTGGACAGCCCTCACCACAGCAGACACATTGAAGACGATGAAGTCAATCTACTCCAGGGCCCCCACGGACCCCTGCCCCCACCACATTTTTAACAGAGCCACCGACACCATCGCACCCATACTCTGACACACCATCAACTGCTCTCTGGCAACCGCCTTGTTCCCTGATGACTGGAAACACGCTGAGATCAAAGCCGTCCTGAAGAAACCCTCGGCGGACCCCAACGACCTAAAAAACTACAGACCCATCTCCCTGCTTCCGTTCCCAGCGAAAGTCATCGAGAAAGCCATCAACAGCCAACTCGCCACATTCATCGAAGAGCACAACATTCTCGACTACACCCAATCCGGCTTCAGAAAAAAACACAGTACGGAAACCACCCTCCTCGCCGCAACAGACAACATCCGTACCTTACTGGACAAAGAAGAAACAGCAGCCCTCATCCTCCTCAACCTCTCAGCGGCGTTCAACACAGTCTCTCACTGCATCCTAATACGCAGACTCCACGACGCAGGGATCCAAGGCAAGGCCCTCGACTGGATCCGCTCTTTCCTCTCCGGCAGAACGCAGCGGGTCAGACTCCCCCTTTCCTCTCGGACCCTACACCTACCACCTGCAGAGTCCCCCCTCAGGCCTACGCTCGTCAACGTCTACATGGCTCCGCTCACCCCCATCGGCAGAACCTACGGACTCAACATTGTGTCATACGCAGACGACACCCAACTCATCCTCTTCCTATCCAACGAATCCAACACCACCAGACACAACTTTCGGGAAGGCATGGAAGCTGTCGCCAAATGGATGAAAAACAGCTGCCTACAACTAAACACCAACAAAATGGAAGTCCTCATCATGGGCCCAAATCCAGTCGTCCGGAATGACATCTGGTGGCCTTCAGCCCTCAGAAGGCCACCCACCCTCCACGGACCACACACGCAACCTGGGAATCATCCTGGACTCAGAGCTCAAAATGGACCGCCAGATCAACTTCGTCTCGTCCTCCTGCTTCCACACCCTCCACCTCCTACGTAAGACCTTCAAATGCATCACCCTCGAACACAGAAAGACTGTCACTCATGCCCTGGTCACCAGCAGGCTCGACTACGGAAATGCATTTTATATTGGAATAAACAAAAACCTCACCTGCAAGCTACATAGCATCCAAAAAGGCGTTGCAAGACTGGTCCTGTACCTGCCAAGACACTTCCACATCTCCAAGCACCTGCGCACAGTCCACTGGCTCCCCATCAAAGCTAGAGTCACCTTTAAGATGCTAACCCAAGCTCACAAGGCCCTCCACGACACCAGACCAGCATACCTGAACAGCCGACTCAAATTCCATGCACACGAAAGGACCCTAGGATCAGCCCAACTCTCCTAGGCTGTGTTCCCCCGCACCGCAAAGACCGTATCGGGAGGCCGCTCCTTCTCCTTCCGCGTGGCCAGAGCTAGGAATGACCTTCCGCTCCACCTCAGACAGATAACATCGCTCCCCATCTTCGCAAGAAACCCCCATCCACTCCAATCCAATCTACCCCACTCTATTCCAAACTAATGCAATCTACCCCACTCTACTACAAACTATCCCACTCAAATCTAACCCACTCCAGTCCACCCCAATCTACTCCACTCCAATCTACTCCAATCTATCCCACTTCACTCCAATCTACCCCAATCTATCCCACTATGCTCCACTCAACTCTGCACCATTCCACTCCACTGCAATCTACCCCTCTCCACTCCAATCTACCTCAGTCTATCCCACTCCACCGTAATCAACTAACTCCACTACACTCCAATCTACCCCACTCCACTACTCTCTAATCTATTCCAAACTACCACACTCAACTCCAATCTACCTCACTCCATCCCACCCCAATATACCTCCACTCCAATTTATCCCCCTCTACTCTGCTCCAACTTACCCAATTAACTCCACTCCACCCATTGCAATGTATACTTTTCCCCTCCAATCTGTCCCACTCCAGTCTACCACACCCCTATTTACCACACTCCACTCAGTCTACCCCACTCCCCTCCATTCTACCCCAATCTGCTCCACTCCACTCCAATCTACCCCACTCCAATCAATCCCAATCCACAACACTCCAGTCCAATCTAACACACTCCACTCCAGTGTATCCCAATTTGCTCAAAACGTATCTACTCCACTCCAATCTGCCTCAATCCAATCTACCCCAGTCTATTCCACTCCACTCCAATCTACCCCACTCCACTGTAATCTATCCCAATCTACCCCACTCCAGTCTACCACACTGTACTCCAAATGTACTCCAATATACCCAACTCCACTCCATGCAATCTACCCTACTCTACTCCACTCTGGTCTACCCTTATCTACTACACTCCACTCAACTCCACTCTAATATACCCCCTCAATTCCACACCATTCCAATTTACAATGATTCACGCACTCCACCCCAATCTACCCCACTACTTTTCAGTCTACTCCTCTCCACTCCAATCTACCCCACTTCAATCTATCCCAATCTACAGCCCACTCCACTCTACCACACTCCACCCCAATCTACTCCATAATACCCTACTCTACTTCAATGTACATGAATCCACCCCACTCTTCTCAACTTCAATCTACCCCACTCACCTCCACTCCACCCCAATCGGCCTCATTCAATTCCAATTAACTCTGCCCCAATCTACTCCACTTCAATCTACCCTACTCCACCCTACTCCACTCCAATCTTCCACACTCCACTTCAATCTACCCACTCCAATTACCCCAATTTACCTCACTCTACTCCAATCTACCCCAATTAACTCCACTTAAATCTTTACCAATCTACCCTATGCTTCTCCAATCGAACCCACTCCCCTTCAATCTGCCCCACTCCCCTTAAATTTACCCCACAATCTACCCCAACCTACCACACTCAACTCCAATCTATCCCAATCCACTCCAATCTACCTCACTCCTTCCCACCTAATATATACCCCCACTCCTATCTACTCCACTCCAATGTGCTCCAACCTACCCCAAACAACTCCACCCCACCCACTCCAGTTTACACCATTCCCCTCCAATATATGTCCCGCTCCAGTCTACCTCATCCCTATTTACCACACTCCACTCAGTCTACCCCACTCCACTCCATTCTACCCAAATCTATCCCTCTCAACTCCAATTTACCACAATCTGCTCCACTCCACTCCAATCTACCAAACTCCAATCAATCCCAATCCACAACACTCCAGTCCAATCTATCCCATTCCACTCCAATTTATCCCAATCTACTCCAAACGAATCTACTCCACTCCCACTCCAATCTGCCTCAATCCAATATTCCCCAGTCTATTCCACCCCACTCCAATCTACCCCACTGCACAACAATCTATCCCCATCTACCCCACTCCACTCCAGTCTACTACACTCCACTCCAATCTACCCAACTCTACTCCATGCAATCCACCCTACTCATCTCCAATCTACCCTACTCCACTCCAATCTACCTTTACCTACGACACTCGACTCAACTCCACTCTAATCTACCCCACTCAATTCCACACCTCTCCAATTTACACCCATCCACCCCACTCCACCCCAATCTACCCCATTCCTCTCCAATCGACTTCTCTCAATCTACCCCACTTCCATCTATCCCAATCTACAGCACTTCACTCTACCCAATTCCACACCACAGAATCTATCCTA
The DNA here is from genome assembly GCF_964261635.1 of Lissotriton helveticus. Taxonomy (NCBI): domain Eukaryota; kingdom Metazoa; phylum Chordata; class Amphibia; order Caudata; family Salamandridae; genus Lissotriton; species Lissotriton helveticus. The sequence continues at coordinate 1,309,308,422 of NC_136061.1, forward strand.
CTACACTCCAATCTACCCCACTCTAATCTACCCCAGCCCAATCCATTCTACCACTCTCCAACCCAATCTACTCCAAAAAACCCTACTCTACTCCAATACAAAAGAATCCACCCCACTCTTCTCAACTTCAATCTACCCCACTCACCTCCACTCCACCCCAATCTACCCCACTCAATTCCAATTCAGTCTGCCCAATGTTCCCCACTCCACCCCAATTTACCTCACTCCACTCCAATCTACCCTACTCCACTCCAATCTTCCACACTCCACCTCAATCTACCCCACTCCATTCCAACTACCCCAATCGACCTCACTCCAGTCCAATCTACCCCAATCCACTCCACTTCAATCTTGACCATTCTACCCTATGCTACTCCAATCGACCCCACTCCACTTCAATCTTTCCCACTCCACTTAAATCTACCCCACTCCACCTCAATCTACTCCACTCCAATCTACCCCAATTTAGCTCACTTCACTCCACTCCAATCTACATCAATCTACCCACTCCAATATACCTCACTGCAGTCTTCCCCAATCTGTCCCACTGCACTAAAATATACCACAGTCCACTCCAAACCACCCCACTCTAATCTAGTTCACTCCAATCTATGCCACTCCACTCCAATCTACTTCAGTTCAGTGTATCCCACTCCACTCCAATCTACCTCACGCTACTCCAAACTACCTCAGTCCACCCCAATCTACCCCACTCCGCTCCATTCCAATCCAATCTACCCCACTCCGCTCCAATCTACTCCATTCTACCGCACTCCAATCTACCCGACTCCACCCCAGTCTTCCACACTACACTTCAATATACCTCACTCCACTCCAATTACCCCACTCCACCTCACTCCACTCAATCTACCCCAATCCACTCCACTTTAATCTTTCTCAATCTACCCTAATCCACTCCAATCTACCCCACTCCATTCCAAATTACCCCAATCATCCCCAGTTCACTCCACTCCAATCTACATCAATCTATCCCATTCCAATATACCTCACTCCAGTCTTTCCCAATCTACCCCACTCCACTAAAATCTACCAGACTGCTTCACTCTACCCCAATCTACCCCACTCCACTCTAGTCCACCCCAATCTATGCCACTCCACTCAAATTAACCCCAATCCAGTGTACCCCACTCCCCTCTAATCTACCTCACTCCACTGCAATCTACCTCAATCCACCCCAATCTACCCCACTCCACTGCATTCCAATCTAATCTACCCCACTCGACTCTGCTCCAATCTTCCCCAATCCACCCCACTCTAATCTGCACAACTCAACTTCAATCAACCTCAATCTTTCCCACTCCAACCCAATCTACTCCAATCTACCCCAATCAATTCCACTCCAATCTACCCCACTCTATTCCAATCAACCGCAATCCACCCCACTCTACCCCACTCCACTTGAATCTACCCCAACCTGCCCCACTCCACTCCAATCTATTCCATCCTGCACCACTCCACTGTACCCCTTTCCAATCCACCCAATCTACCCAATTCTACCCTACACCACTCCAATCTACTCCACTCTACCCCAATGTATCCCAATCCATTCTAATCTACCCCACTCCACTCCAATCTCCCCCACTCCACACCAATCTAGCCCACTTCACTCCACCCCACCCCACACCACTCTAATCTATCCTACTTCATTCCACCAGAACCTACCCCAAGCTATCACAATCTTCCCCACTCCCATCTACCTCAATCTACCCTGCTCCACTCTACCAAAATATGCCTGCCCCACTTCAATCTACCCCTCTCCTGTCCACCACAAACTACCCCACTCCAATTTACCCCAATTTACCCCACCCTACTCCACTCTACCTCTATCTACCCTACACAACTCTACTCCAATCTACCCCACTCCACTCCAATCTACCACACATCACTCAATCTACCACACTTCACTCCACTCCAATCTATTGCAGTCTACCCCACTCCACTCCAATCTACCCTAGCCTACCCAAATCCACTTCATCCACCCCAATGCACCACAATCCACACCACTCCATCCCTATCCACCCCAAGCCAATCTACCACCCGACACCCCACTCCTCCCTACCCCTATCCAATCTACCCCACCCCACTCTACCCATTCCAGTCTACCCCACTCCACTCCATGACATTCCAATCTACCCCACTCCACTATAATCTACCACGATCTCCCCCACACCACCCCACTTCAATATATACCAATCTACTCAACTCCAGACTACCCCAATCTACCCCACTTCACTCCACTTCACTCTACCCCAATATACCATCCTCTACTCCAATCTACACTAATCTACCCCACTCTACTCCAACCTACCCCAATCTACCCCTATCCACCACACTCCACCCCAATCTATTCTATCCCACCCTCTCTACTCCACTCTAATATAACCCACTTCACTCCAATCTACCCCAATCCAATCTACACAAATCAAATCCACTCCAAACTACCCCACTCCACTAAACCCCAATCTCCCCCACTCTACCACAGTCTACCCCACTTTACCCCAATCTACTCCACTCCAATCCCCTAGCCCATCACTTCCACCCCACTCTACCCCAATCTACTCCACTCCAATCTACTGCAGTCTACACCACTTCACCCAGTATACCCCACTAAACTCATATCTAACCCCCTCCACTCTGATCTCCCACACTCTACCCCACTCAAATATACCATACTCCACTCTACTGCAGTCTATCCCGATCTAAGCCACTCCAGTCTACTCGACTCTATTCAAATCTACACCCACTCCAATCTACCACTCTACCCCAATCTACCACACTCAAATCTACCCCAGTCTACTCCACTCCAATCTGCCCCACTCTATCCCACTGCACTCTACCCCAATCTACCACACTCAAGTCCACCCAAATCTTCCCACACCAATCAACCTAGTCCCCCACTCCACCCCATTGTACTTCACTCCACTCCAACCCACCCCACCCCTTTCCACTTTACACCACTAGCTTTTCGCTTTGCTGAACAGCAGCCACTCTGGATGTGCAACATTGATAAAACACATTGCCAAAGCCAATAGCTATCGCACAGGTGAGACGTTTGGCTTTGTAAGTGCTTCTTGCTATTGCTTCTTTTCTATAGAGCTTCCAGCTCATCATCTTTTCATCCTTCTCTGTAGCTTTGCTTTCCTCGTCGTATCCCTAGCTAATGAACGGTTTCACTCTTTAAATCTCTTAAGCCTCTTTCTCGTCTTTGTCTCTCCCTTTTTCATACTGATCCCCACATCTTTCGCCCACCATTGAGCTTAATGGATCATCCCAGCTGATGCAGAAAGATCAATGTATGTCTTTCTTCCACACTTTGTTAGCATTTGCCAGGTTCCTGCCACTAAAACACATTTCTCTTCCAAGAAAAACATTATTAAAAGAATGGTATGCCACCGGTCCACTGCACTGCATTCAAAGTGAATCCTTCAAGTCCTCGTTTTGGATGCACTGACCGACGAACCCAGACTCCACGCCAAAGGTACATATTTCCCATTCCAACACAGCCCTCACTGAGGGACAATGTGGCCTGGCATCCATCCCAGAACGAAAGGGCCCGACTATTGCCTCACTCCCCACCAGCTGTTTGACAGGTCAACAAACAGCACCAGGCCACTCACAAGTGAGGTAACAATAGTCCCTGCCGCCCCTGTGGTGCATGGGGGCCCCGCACCGTGAAAGGGTGGGCCTGGGAGCTCGTGACTGGGTCCATGAGGAGCCTGCTACTTGCACTTTGCAGGGGGGCCCTCACATTTTGTTATGCCTTTCCATCTCTGCCAGCCACTGGACCAAGGACCTCACCCCCATCGGTCGGTGAAACCCAGTTATCGCCATTTTCATATCTCTTGACCACTGTGGGGAGGGCTGTGGGAACCGCAAGCAGGGGGGTCGCTTCGGAGGGGGTATTCGGGGTGTCCCCCCCTAAAAAATATATATTTGGGGTGTTCCATCCCCCTAAAAAATGTTTTCTTTAGTAACTGCTGGGTACAAGGACTTTCAGTCAATCATGATGAGTTGTCTGTCGGATTTCACCGGGGAGCTTTACATACAGACAGTCAAAAAAACATGCGCACTCACTGTCTCGTATCTGTTTTGAAGGTCTTAAAAATGTTGGTTACTTTGAAAAATACTGTGTTTTAAGTACTCCTAATAATATACGCTGTCCCTTAAGACCCCTCGTATGCTACTTGTCATATAATGTATTTTCACAAGTTATACAAGTGTGATTGTAGAGAAATCTGAAGTTCACCCTCCCTCCCTAATCTTGCTTTCCAAGATATGCCCGCGACCACAAGGCACATGCACATCTGGTTTTCAGTTCTATCAGCTTATCTGTGGTTGGTGCTCAGATGTGTGCTCGCTGACAAAAGGGATTAATTGTCTCAGGTTCCCTCACAATGGCCTTCCCTAGCCCGCTTAATAACTAAAAAAAGACTCACAACCGTGCGATTCACACCTTATGCCGGGCATAGCTACATGAGATAAAAGCAAACTTCGCTTACACTAACCATTCACCTGAAAACATCAGAATAGATCACAATGTTCTTCTATTTTGACAACTTGCACTTAGCCATCAGTGAGTAAAAAAAACGATGATAGCAATCACTGATATTAGCTCAAACTTTCTGAAGCTTGGCCCTCCATAATGAAAGATCCCAATAAAGTGGCTAGCCTATACCAGGGATGGCTGGACAAAGCCGTAGAGGCAATAGCACCGGCTAAAGTCAGCAGAAGGAACCGGGACACTCCCTCTGAACCCTAGTTCACAGAAAATCTAAGACTGAGGAAACAAGCATGTCGCAGCCAGGAAAAAAAATGGAGGCGCCACTATGAAAACTCAGAAAAAGAGGAATACAAACTTACTTTAGCCAAGTATAAAAACGTGATTTTTAAAGAAAAATCTAAATATTTTACCCAGAAAATAGAAGCGGCGAAAAAATCCACAAAATAATTCTTGGATACTGTCAAAGAATTATCTAAATCTCCAGAAAAGATAAATCAGTGTGCAATTCATTGGCTACCTTCTTTCAAGACAAGGTTAAGTCCATTTTTAATCTCCTTTCCTCTAACTTCCCTAACCCATTGATTGATCAAAATTGTCCCCAATCTAAAAGTAATGAAGGTAAGGTCCGTCTAACTGCTTTCTCTGAACTTTTTTCGGGAGCAAATCAAAACTATCCTTATGCAAACAAAGACAGGATCCCCATTGGATCCATGCCCACCTAAAATTACTCATTGAGCAGCAGACACCATTTCAGGCCACCTAATGGAATTTTTTAATCTAATGATTAAGTGAGGAAAATTTCTCAGTATCTGAAAGACTGCATACATCCTTCCTTTGCTTATAAAAGCTCATTTAAATTCCACAGATCCTGATAATTATCGTCCTATTTCCATAATGCCCCTTCCTGCCAAAATAATCGGAAAAGCCATCAACTCTCAGTTTACAGCTTTCATTGAGGACCAGAGCCACCTAGACCCCTGCCAATTCGGTTTCAGGAAACATCACAGTACAGAATTGGTTCTGATAAGAGTCTAGGAACAGATCAGACTCATGCTGGATGAGGGCGGCAGTGCAGGGCTATTATTGTTAGACCTATCAGTAGCATTTGACATTGAAAAATATGACATCCTACTGAATAGGCTGGAGGACATTGGGGAAAACGACAAAGCCCTTGCTTTTATTAAATCATTTTTGTCAGACAGAATTCAGCTTGTCGCAGCTGTCGATTTTAAATCCCCCTCCATCGCTCTCCCTTGGGGTGTCCCCCAGGGCTAGTCGCTTAGCCTGAACCTTTTAACATTTTTGTGCCCCCACTGGCCAAACTTATTACATCTTCTGGGTTCTCTGCTATTACTTACGCAGAGGACACCCAATTAGTGGTTTCTGTGCCCTCCAATCTTACAGAGACTGCAATGTGTTTTCACAGCTGCATGTAGGAAACGGAAAATGGATGGCCCAAAATTGCTTAAAATGTAATTCAATCAAAACGGAGGTATTGCTCTTTGTAGAGAATCCCTCTTTTTGGACCCAAGATTGGTGGCCACCTGAACTTGGCCAACTTCTAATGCCAGTCACAAAGGTAAAAAAAACCTTGGAGTTATCTTTTGATAATCAACTGACCTTCGAAGGGCACATGAATGCAATCACATCTGCTTCCTTTTTTACCATGAAACCACTCAAATAAATCCTCCTTTTATTCCGAAAGATCTGCAAAAAACAGTAATTTCCGCACTGGTACTTTAAAAAATAGACTATGCAAATGCTCTTTTTGCGATTATTAGAAAGAAAAGTCTCACACGCTGCAGATCCTACAATATGTAGCTGCTCACCTTCTACTTGGCATACCCAAAAGAGAATCAGTTTCAGCTGCCCTTCCGCTTCTACACTGGTTAACCACTGAGGAGCGTACACAGTGTAAGGCTCTGTGTATTGCGTTCAGGGCTCTTCATGGGAAGGCCCGCAATTTTTTAAGCTTAGTTTTCATTGGTACATCCCGCCAAGATCCCTCTGCTCAGAATCAGCATTTAATATAATTGTCCCTAGAGCAAAAAGAGCACAATGGGGCAGGAGATGCTTTGTAGGCAGCCCTTGCCGTCTATGGAACAGCCTCCCCTTACTCTTAAAAAAGGAAACGGACCTCATCTCGTTCAGGAAAAAACTGAAAACTTGGCTCTTTAAACCAATATGAATTTTCTTAGTCTCGGCCAGCCCTGTTAGCAAGCTTGTGCGCCTAGACACCCTCATGTAGTATTGCGTTTTTATTATAAATTTCTATTCAATTTTATTTCAAATGTGATTCTGGGTAGATCACTTAACCGCCCCGTGCATTCCCCCCCAAAAAAGTGACCTTGTGTAATGTAAATGGTGGTTACTCCAATACCTTCAGGTTGGGTTTGCTCTATAAAAAATAGCAAATATAAATAAATACAAATAACGTTAAAGATGGTTCAATCTTTAAATGCAGTGATTCTAAACCTTTTGACTTTTGTGGATCCCCTTTCAGTCACTTTTGGAAGCAGGAGACTCACGTCTAGGCGATTTCTATAATTTAAGCCTAAAAAATTAGCAAATATACACATACAAATATACATCAAGAAATACACAAATTATTAAATATTGTTTTAATTCACAAAAAAATAAAAAAATTGTGTCATTTTTAAGAGAATGTGGGCGCTTTCCCAAATGTGGCTGTATTTCTGAAATACGAAGCAATATGTTAAACCCTGGTGTATCACTTTGTCTTTTTTGCTTCTAAGTCATACTCTCGGTTCTATAGTGCTTAATAGCAGTTCAATTGAAACCATTGATCATCCATACTACTGTTTGCTGTGATCCTACGAATCAAGGAAAGGATACCAACTGTACCCTCCAATTTCAAATTCCTTACAATTTACAGATCATTTTAAAATTTTCATTTTTGAATTTTTGTGTGTAAATAATGCAATAATCTGGTACTATTATTTCATTTTTTAAACAGTTGCGGGCCCCCTGTGCAGGAGTCCCGGGCCCATGGGTGTCCCAGGACCACAGGTTAAGAGCCATTGCTTTAATGCATAAGAACAATCAACACAGCTCGTAAATGTTTTGAATAGGGTATCCAAATAAACGTTTCCCACACCTATAAAACACTGACATTAATTCACCAAAATGCAATGGTGTATCAGAAGTGAGATCACGCCACCTTTGGTTCCTAGTCATATCACCTTGTAGACCCCTTGCTCCACCCTTAGCTCTTCGACCATCTTACGTCAGCTACTGAAAAAATAAACAATTGTCAAGGAGTGGAGTTTACATTAAGTAAGAAGGAGTCTTAGAGCTTATTACTTTTGTACTTGTTCCATCATGAGCACGGAGACTAGAAATATCAAGGACAATGCCAGGGTAACTAAAGGGCACACCGGCTGCTGTCCCTAACTTTGAGGTCCATGCCAATAATTGTAGCAGGTCCAAGTCTTATAGGTACATAGCTTGTCCCTGACTGAAGTGGCACAAATGGCACAACAACAATTGACCAGAATGAAGCTCTGAGAGATTGATAATGATTGAAACTTCAGCAAACATCCAACCCATCACCATTGTGTTTTCATAACAACAAGGCATACTACAATGTGAGTTGCAGATTTGGTTGGAACATGCCATAATCCATGGAATGTTCATTTATGAGGCCCCTTGCGCTGTCGGAACGTCACTTTTTGTGACGTTCTATTGCGCTGGAGCCTGCTCCATATATATGATGCAGCACTAAGCCACTTTTTGTTGCTTATTGCTGCCTCGTAAATATTGTTCCCTATAGAGCAGTTTTCTGCGTGAAAGGGGCATTCCATGGGCGTTGCTGGGGGCATTCCCAGCAACATCCATGGCTGTTTGACCATGCCCCAGATTTAAGAGAAATCGTAAATCTGAGGTAGCACCAAAAACGCACGCCTCTCCAGAGGAGGGCTTTCTACAGCACACATAGAAAGAGGAAAAGCCTCTTGTGATTTGTTTTGTGCAGGAAAGTTTCCCTTCCTGCACAAAAATATTCATCCCTGCATTGCAGGCACCCTTGCACCATGGTGCAAAGGTGCTTGCGTCGGTGCACCGCAGCCCATTGTGCGCCTGCGCTGGGGAAAAGGACAGGAATGCTTCATATTTGATAGATACGGCACATTCCTGCTCTTTTCTTTTGCCATAGTGCAGTGCAGCAGGAAGGCCTGCTGCACTGCCCTAGGGCAAAACCTTATAAATGAGACCCCCATGTCTGTGGAGTTGGATTAGTTGGGGGTGTTTGTAGCATGGGTACAAGTGCATGCTCTGTCAGGTAGACACTATCCCCGTACCACACCTCACACTCCACACCCTACCTCCCACCCCATACAATTGTTAACCCTGATCCTGATTACAGTTTCTTCCCCCGTTTATAAGCTTGTTTCATTTCAGCTTTTGAGTGAAAAAATCTGTAATGTAAGAGCTGCTGTCACCTGCACTAGGTCAGGTGAGTATTTGCCACCTTGTGTAAAGGTACGCAGAATGAAAGGTGTTTAACTATCACACAAGAGCTCCAGGAATATAACAGTTTGCTTCACCCTTCTCCTAGAGGAATGAACAAATGAGGCACATGGCCAATACAACACCCGTAGGGATATGAGATGACTCCACCTCACTGAGACAAGGCTTTACCAACCCCCAGGCTTTGCTTTTAGAAGTCAATTTTATCATATTTGTTAGCGAAATGTGTTCTCTTTAACTGAAGCTAAGAATACATTAATGTATTTAAGCAAAGTCCTGCTTTAATTCAGTTTCACAGTGCAGGGTGGCATCTGGAAATGTAACCTGTGCAGTCAGTACACTCTGCCAATAATCTCCACTACCTTTAACGCTCTTTACGTGAGACACCTGGCCAGAGTTTATTAACTCATCTCATCAAAACTGTCTACTACACATAGATGGGAAATCATAAATCATTGCCAAATCACGTCACATCACAACTCCATGACCCTCATTTCAAAATTGCACTCTTTGATCACTAGTGCTGCTATTGCTTGTCTTTAACCCCTTTGAACGCAGCAGATTCCTGGCTTCAACTTCCCACCGTCCATTCCCTCCAGCAAGTGTGATATCCTGGCCAAGGGACTCCGCCTCCTCTGCCTCAACGGTAGGCAGCTCCAGTTCCTCCAAGAACGCTTGCACGTCCATCTCCCCAGTTTCCAGTTGGCTCGTATATAGAGCCGCATAAAAGGAATGAAATCGCTCATTAATTTGATGTTGCGTGTACTCTAGTCGTCCCAATGATGAAGTCAGCGCCAATATCGGCATGCATCTAGGTACGGGATCAGTCAGCCAAGCCAATAGGGTGCCCACCTTATCCCTTTCAGCATGCGCGCGGGCCAAATAAGCTCTATGGTCGAAGCACCTTAAACGCTCCACAACCACTGCCACTGCTTCCTTCCGGGTTTGGACTATGTCCCGCGTCTCAGCACCACTAGAGTGAGCTCGCTCAGCCTCCCTAAGGGCCCTTTCCCCAGTCTCGATTTCCTGCAGCAACAGCTTCCGCACTCACACCCACTTGGCAATGCATATTCTGCGAACTATTCCGCGGACCACTACTTTGAAAGCGTCCCATTCCAGGGCAGTTGTTGTGGCCGTGTCTTCGTTCTACGCAAAGTATCGCTCAACTCCGACTCCCAGCTCCGCGCGAAAGGCTGGGTCCTCCAACAATTCCAGTCGCAGTTTCCAGGTTGGATCAATAGGGTGCTGTGCAACCCAACAGAAACACACCAATAATGGATTATGGTCTGAGACAGTACGCGACAAGTATTCACTATCAATTGCCATAGGTACCAAGCCAGGACTGCACAGGACGGCATCAAGTCGCACATGCAAGTCATGCAAAGCAAAGAAGTACAAATAATCTCTATCGTCTGGGTGCTGCGCTCGCCAAACATCTATAAAACCCCAGTGAGCTTGCCACTGGGCCCTGAGTCTCGCCAGTTTATGAATCAGGGCTGTGGATAGCGGAGGATGGGATCTGTCCATGGTCATGTCCGTAACAGAGTTAAAATCCCCCCCCCCATCAATACTGGGTTCGTAAAATAATCTGCAAGGGCGACAGATAAGTTCACCAAGAAGGGCGCCTGCTCTACATTAGGGGCATAAACGCTGCAAAGAGTCACCTCCCGCCCATAAAGACGTCCTCTAACCACTGCATAGCGGCCCTCAGAGTCCACCAACTGATCAGTCTTCTGAAAGGGGACCCCACCCCTGATCCAAATCAGCACCCCTCTCGCAAATGTTGAATAAGGGATAGATGTAGGTAAAAAGGTTTTACCGATTCTAAAATACCGAATTTTACAGATTTAGTATTTTAGAATCGCTAAAACCTATGTAGGTAATTATTCGGTATTTTTTACCGAATCGTTAAGATTCGGTAATTACCGAATCGGTATTTAACGATTCGGTAATTGACATTCATTCCTATGGGCCTCCAGGCCCATAGGAATGAATGGCAATTACCGAATCGGTAAATACTGATTAGGTAAAATTGTGAAATAGTCAAGGGTGGCAGGGTGTCACTTTGACACCCTGTTGCACCCCTGATTAGTGCTTGTGTGCCATGTGGCACACTTACATGCCCTAAGGGCATGTATGTGTGCCACATGGCACAGGTGTAAATGCACATATTTGCATTTACATAGGAATTCGTTATTTACCACCAACTAATAGTTGGTGGTAAATAACGAATCCTTAACACCTTAGGAGCTTCGTAAATATACCTCCCCAGTGCTGCGCTGTCCATTATCCAGTGCTGAATGGACGTCCAACGGTCGCACGCAGCACTGGGGAGGTAGTGCCCGTGACGACCGTTGGCCGACGGCAGCACTTAAAGGGTTAAAGCCCTGTAGCACTGTTTACAGTGCTACCTACATTTCAAAATACAGATTCTGTAATTTTACCGAATCGGTAAATTTACAGATTCGGTAAATTTACAGATTCGGTAAAATTACTGATTCTGTAAAATTACCGAATCTGTATTTTTTCATGTCCTTCATCTCAGTATCCAAATACCGGTCGGTAACGGCCGAAAATCGGTATTGTCGGCTATATCTACATCTGGCCCTAAGTGGTGAAATAGAGCTGTCCTCTCCATCTGCGCTGTAGTTTCAATCCCTCTGCATTAGTCAAGTGTGTTTCCTGTAGAAAGGCTATCTGCACGCCCCTACGCACTAAGTATGAGTGGACTTTATACCTACGCTGCATGGAGTGCAATCCCCGTACATTCCAAGTCACACATTTCACATCAGGTAACGGACCCATAGCAGTGATGTAAAAAACACATGAACATTCCATTTTCTCCTGGCCGCGCCGACGGGCACCCTTCCCAACTCAAACCATTCCCTTCCCCCCACCATCCCACCCCACCCACAACATCGCCCTCCCCCCCAAGAACAGGCACCAACATAGTGAATCCCATCCAAACAAGCCCAACAACTGCCATAAAGTGCATTCAGGCCCACTAACCAGGGACCATCCGGTGGGGACTGGGAAGGGCCTAGCAAGCAATCAGTAATTAGTCAGTGCAACACCAATTTCCGCACCCGGAGAGCTGCCACTACCTCATGCCGGGAATCACCAGCCGCTTTAGCTTTGTGCCTGACAGTTGTTGCGTCCTCTGTCACAGTCCATGCATCACCCATTCCTGTGCTCTTGGCACATAAGAGTGACCTGTAAACCAGGCTGTCTTTCTCCCGATCTTGATGGCGCCTGTCAGAAGAAATGCAAATTGGCTTAGGCCCAGTCTATTAAAACTCACTGTCCCACCTGATGTAAGGTCTGAATGCCTAAGACTCACACCCTCCTAATCTCATAACCACTTCTTTTCTCATCCCATGGCCTGCTGAGGTGGCTGCCCTTACACTGAAAGAGTGTGTACCAAACTATGTCTCTGGTAGACCCACCATCCTCAATGCCCTACACATTTTTGGGATAATTTGGAACCTACTGATGAAGGCACCATCTCCATGTATTAGCAGTGGGGGGGTCCCTGCTGGTCTGACTGACAGGTAGACTCTAAACAAGCATACTATGCAGTATGCCAGGGTGTCCAAGCTCTGGAGGTTGACCATTTTTCCATGACCAATCTTGTTTGGATTTCCTGAAGCTAAATGTCACTTAGTTTTCTCCCAGTTGCCCATCCTCCACCCTTAAGCAATAGTCACCTATTACTGACTGCCCCAGAAGGGGGGAACTAGCACGCCTACCCTTATTGCCCAAAGCAGGCTATGGAAAGTGCAATCTTGGAGATTAATGCTTCAAATGGGGAGTGGCATACTAGTTGCAGTACTCTAATCATGGCTGCTAGCCGCACAAAGTCTATCCTGTGCCTGGTGTCCTTTGTTCATGCAGCCCAGCATAGAGGAGTGAGCCTGTGCCCATGCCCTTGCTTTACTTTGCTGATAAGACCAGTGTTGTGACTACATTTACAGCAGCTTAGCTAGTTTGCATGTATCTATGTGTATGGAACCTTGAGTGCATGATGACAGCGTGGAATGTTGGTATGCCTGGGACTGGAGTGACGGTTGGAATGAGTGGGTGAGCTATGAAGATCAGCTCCTGGTGGGGCCATGTACTAGCTTGGATTAACTTTGTATCATCTTGAATTGATCCTGTAACCAACATGAAATGATCCTGTAACTACTTAATAAATCTCTACTTGGATCTACCTCGTGACTACCATTATACTTTCATTTCAACCAGCCAGTGAACTGTTTCCCTGCTGGCTGTCAATTTACGCTTTGCTTTATGTTGCTCAGCTCGGTCACCCACAAAAGGACTCCAAGTATTTAAGGTACCGATGTCCCACCTTCAGAGCCAGGGAGATTTATACCAGCCAGTCTAGTCTCACTCTGTTAGATTCCACACTGACCTGAGGAATGGAGTCATCTTTGGACCACTGTGGAGAGAGCTGCCTGGACTTCTTGAACTGAAATTGAGAGAGAGTATTGACCCTGGCAGTAGTTGCATCCTATTTGTGCCTTCCTTTCAATTGCATTTACCCACAATGGAGTTCATATTAGGTTCTCATTAGCTGTAGCACCCAAGGGCAGTTTGCCATACTGCAATTTATCAGTTGCACCACTGCATGGCTATCTGAAAAGAGCATGTATTTTATGGCCCTCAGCTTCTTTTGCCTTATGTGTTCTGCTTCCACGATTGGAAACAGTTTCAACTTAGTAATATTCTTTACTGGCCCCTCTTCTTTCCAAGTTGTTGGCCACTCCTACATGCACCCGGCTGCGCCCAGTATCATACCAAGTCCCTCACTCACTGCTGCATCTATGTATAGTTCTATTTGCTGTGATGATACCCAAGGCTACTTCCATAGTACTGTCCTGAACTGACCTAGGCATGTCAGCCATGCATGCATGTCTTGCTGCATTCCCGCTCCTAGATTGACATGATGCTGTTTCTTCTCAAGCCCCTTTGTTAGTGTAAGAAAGTAGATTATTATTTGGAGTGGGTGACTGTCCATCTCATGGAATAATAACACTTATTGTCAGGTTCAATGCTCAAAGAATACTCAAAGTCACTAAATTATCATGAGATTAACCCCATTGTAGCTATGTACCATGTAATGAAAATCACAAACTGAAAGAGACAAATAGAGTAAAATGTAATAAACAAAAAGACACCAAAACAACTAAAATACAGTAAGGGGAACTGGAGATACGAATTTCTAAAGTTACAAGTAAAAATAGCATCCAAAAGCACTAAGCATCAATGATAGTCAAAGGAAGCGGTACACCGGGACCCAAGCGAAATTTCAGGCTGACCATGATGGAACCCAGGTCAGCTATATCAAGTGGATTGGTCCTGTTGAAAGTTTGAAAAAGCTTATAAGTCCCACTTCAGAAAAGAACTTTGTCATGTTTTTGAAGAAATCGTTGAAGTTTCTTCATAGTCCCAATACAGAATGGGATGTTCTCACTTTTTGAGAAGACAAATCCTCCTCGTGCAGGACATCACTGAAATTGTAGCAACCAACAGTGAAACTAAAATCAAGCTACCTGAAACACGTTTGTTTCTCTGGCTTGTTGGAGCTTTGGAGATTTTTGACTGAATGCAGAGCGGGACGTTGGCGTTTTTTTGGAGGTGGGAGGTCTCCACACAAGATGAAGCTGAAATTCAACCCGTCACAAACTCCTTGCCGCAAGCATTAAAATAAGTATTAAAAGTCTGTCTCATCAACATGTTTGTAGCGATAATGTTTCAATGCTTAAACAACAAGATGTGTAGTATTCCTGTAATGCCTTTATTGCTATTGTTTTGTGTGCCTCAACACTCACGCCAGTAAGGGGATTCATTATGTGACTCATTTGTTTATGCTGACTCTGATGACTCATTTGCTGTTTCCCTTTGGCAGCAGATGTCAGTTCTGGAACATGCTCAAATGATCTGCTGATCGTGATGACCCATTTGTTTGTGCCGACTCTTGTGACTTTATTAATTTTTCCCTTTAGCAGCAGGTGTAAGTCTGGAACATACTCAAATGACCTGCTGATCCTAATGACTTATCTGTTTGTGCTGACTGATGACTTAATTGTTGTTTCCCTTTGGCAGCAGATGCAAGTTCTGGAACATGCTTGAGGGTACCACCTTCTGAGATGACACCTCTATTTAAAGAGGTTGTGTCCTTTCAGCTGCACTTGCCATTACGTTTGGTTTTGAAAGGACCTGCACATCAAGGAGAAAAACACCCAAGAGATTTTCTCAATTTCAGAGAGCTATTCCGGTCTTCCTACAGATGAAGCCTGCATGTGTTTTCTGACACCGTGCACTCTAAATGCGTGCTTTCAGTCCCCGCTCACCTTCTTCAGACGTTCGGGTGGGATAATGCCTTCTGATGCTAGAGCATAAATACTTCTGGCAAGTTAGGAAACAGTACTCTGGTAAGATGGAGAGTTGGTGGGCACGTTTAGGTCTGCACTAGTGGTTGGTGAAGGGAGATCAACCAACCATAGCATGAGGAACACATTGCGAACTAACTCCTAACTCCCCCTCATAGAGATTTGTCTTTGGATATATATGGTTGCTTTGGGAACTCACAATAAACCTTGAAAATAACTTTTACAGCATAAGGAACTGTAATTCTGGACTTTGTTCTGTTAGTGTAAACAACCAGCATTTTCTTGTGTGAAATGTAAAAACAATTCTTTGTAAGAGTAGAACTGTTGACTAATTTTTTACCTTCCAGTTCTTTTTCCCTGCAGTACCCACCCTAGCTTCCTTTCCCCCTGTTTGCCCACATTGATACTCTGGTGAAATGTAGAACTAAACAGTCGGTGCTGCCAGAAGGAGGGCATTTTAAGAGCATCACTTCCGAGGAACCGGGCATGACATAATCTGATGCTGATTGAACTTTTCTTGGCGGGACCCGTTGAAACTATGAAAGAAAAGTTTTCAAAATATTTTCAAACTTTCTGTTGGGGCCCAAACAACCACGGGAGTACACACCAAGGCCACCAAGACCTAAGGGAAGGCACTTAAAGACTCTCAGGGTATCTGGCAGAGGCCAACAGCAAAGTCCAATCCAGGTCCAGTTACAACTGGTCAGCTGGGCACATTGGCAAGAAGGTCTCTTGCAGCTGTTTGTGTCCCTGTAGCCACACAGGAGGTCAGTGAGCTGACCCTTGGAGTCCACTTCTTTGTCCCAGGTGCAAGAGGGAGCATGTCCAGTCCTTCAGGTCTCCTCTCAGGTCCCAGACAGCAGGTTCACTCCTCTTCTCATCTTCCGCAGGTCCTTAATGTGTTCTGAGAATGGTGCCACATTTATGGTTGGTACTTGCTAGTGGTATGGTTGACTCCTATGCCCTCACCCAAAAATCATTTCCATCCAACCTATCTATATTCATAAATGGAATATATCCAACATTGTCACCGACCCCCAGACAATTTATTTTAGATTTTATTTTGTATTATTCTTTTATATATACATATATGCTTTTTATGTAATGCTTTTTCATCATACATACATTCTTGTGTTCATATACATCTTAAAATACAATCATCAATAAATTCATTAATCCACATGACAAGACAGTACAATACTTTGAAAGTTAAAAATGCACCACCCAACTCAATTCACCATCATTCATTCCACACTACATTCATCCACACTCATAACATAAACTCCCCCAGGGACCCCATAAAGAAGTATATTTTTTGCAATTTTGGCTCAATGAAGAGACCACTTTTCATTTAGTCTTCTATTCTTGCTCCTTAATCTGGGTCTCCACATGGTGATGGTCAACACACGTTTCAGTGGCTTCCACTGTCTTTACACCATCTTCATCAGGACCTATGCATAGTAATAGGCTTTCTACGCCCAGAGGAACACATGGGGTGGATTATATATAAATTTTAACTCTTTGTTATGCTGCCAGAACCCGCTGATACCCTCAATGCTTCCTCAAGGAAAGATAACTCAAAGACAGCCATTTCTCTTTATGAATTCAAAATCCGGCATCCATTGATCCTCTTTGATGCCTCATCCAGAGGCTTCTCCTTCCTTATATCCAGTCGCCCTCAAATGGTAAACTGCCTCTTAGTTCAGTCACGCTCTCACCGCGGATCCTCTTTGTGCACACAATGCGCCCCTGGGCATGGTCTTACTACTCTATTTTACATGTAATTCAGACAGGTTGTTTATGCAGGAGTTTACACAGCTGTGCCAACAGGAGGTGCAGCAACCTCCACACTAAGGGGTCGATTACGATGTTGTTCGGAAAGGCTCTGAACAGCATTCAGATCATCCGAATCCGATTCGGAAGCCTTGTTTGCGACCGACTCTGAAACACTTCCAAACAACCGTTTATGAAGTTCGGAAAATGTTCGGACTGTCTGACTTGTTTCCGAATGGCATTCGGAGTAACCGAGTCGTTTGGAGCCGACTCAGACAGGTTTTTGGACCGTGTTTCCAGGCAAGCAATTAGGATGTCGGATTCGGACAGCCTTTCCGAATCGGTTGTTCCGACACGGATTGGCTGTCGGAATGTGACTTTGGTGGCCCATGGCAGACCCCCCCTTCAACCGGGGTCTCCGAATCTGGCCCGTTGGGGTACCCATGGGTCCCCCCTTTCCAACCATGCACAGTGTGGCTGGCAACTTAGGGTGCACGTTTTTTAGCAACCACCCCTTTCTTCAATGGGAGCCTGCGCATTCAGAACAGAGGCTCCCATTGAAGTCAATGGAAGTCCGACTGAACAATGTTCGGAATCATCGTAATCGGTCCGACGGACTCCCAGATCCCGATTTGGTCGGAAACCATTCCGAAATCGATTTGGTCAGAATGCTTTCCAAACAATATCGTAATCGACCCTTAAATGTCCAGCAGAGATTACAGGAATCCCTGCCTATTCAGGTTGACCTGTCAATTAAAGTGGCTTATTATGTGGCTCCTGGAAGGATTTTCACGCCTCATTAGGACTAAGCACAGGCTGGGCAACTGCTGGAGGGCTAATGCAAATTATCCTCCAAGAGCTTCAGGCAGGAAAAAGGTAACTTTCTAAAAGTTAATTTTCCTAAATATTTTGGGAAAATCTGATTTCACCATTATATTGGGATTTCAACAGCTATTAAAACTAGCCTTTGAATGGCCTTGTTTGCCTGTTCCTGTCAAAGATTAAACTTTAAAATCTACTTTGACATTTTCAAGGATTCAGCAACAGCCCAGCATTTGAAAGTAGCATTTGGGGAGTTTTCAACATAGGAACATGCCAACTTTAATTTCACACATGTTCCACTTTTAATGATCAGGTACTCTACCTTGTGGGCAACATGGTGGACTTAGGTATGTCACATTAATAAGTAAAAGCAGGGTTTCCTGACTGTCAAAAAGGATTATTCTGACAGGTGTAAATGCAGGGTTTTATGCTGCTGTAATCAAGTCACACATGGTAGGCAGGAAGTCATGTTGGTCTGTGAATGGCACAGTAGGTGCCGCGGTCCACAGGTGACATTTAACTTCCAGGCCCCCAGTACATTTTCCACACCATATACTAGATATTTATAGTCAAATAAAATATGTCAGGCAGGGATGAGCCAAGTTAACCATATTTAAAGGGGAAGCCCAGGTGCTTACTCTTGTTTAGTAGGGGTAACAATGCACAGAGTTGTAAGTCCATCAAAAATAGTGACTATAAAAAGGCGAAATATCTGGGGTAACCATACAGAAAAGGTGGATTTTCTACAGTTAGTCTACCAAGGCATCTGGCAAAGCCCCTTCCTGCTGGGATGACCCTTGCAGCAAAGTTGAGTTTTTCCCAGCTATTGCTGTATTTCACTTGTGTGGCCTTCTCCTTCCCACATAAGTTGTTAGTTCATACTCTGAGGGCCTTAATCGTCTCCATTAGTAACCTGCATACACCTGTCTCTGACTCTTTATCACTGTGCAGGAAGAATAGTATGGTTTTAGCACCTTCAGTCTTTCCCTTTGCACAAGTGACATTGTGGGCCTAATTACAAGTCTGGTGTTCGGCGGACCGGCAGACGCCTGGGGGCACGGTGTTGGCAGTCCAGTCACTGGTGCACCAGCAGTCTTACCACTCCATCACAAGTTGGGCAGTCAGACCGCCATTGCAGTGCCATAGCCGCCAGGGAACCCCCATTCCCTGGTGGAAAATTGGCGGGCAGGGGCTAAGTAATTATCTGGTGGTGCCGCTGTGGCAAACCCATTCATATTATGAGTTTCAGGACAGCCAGGTATTTCATAGAGGTCTTTCCTCCATGAAAAGGCTGACAATTCTGAAAAAAGGGGGCCCTACAGTGCCCTGTTGCCCATGTGCATCTGGATGCATGTACCTATGTGCAGGCACCCCTGTTCTTGCACGGCATGGATTTTACAGTCTATGCCATGCAGAAATTGTTTTGGGTGTTCCCACTGCAGTGCCCATTTCCAGATGCACCACCATGGGACTGCCAAAAACAGTCTGCCAGACACGAGAAAACTTGTAATCTGGCAGGCGGCGCAGCCACAGGTTTGGCGGTGCGGGAGCGGGCCTTCTGTGTGGCGGTACCCTCCAGCACCACCAAACTCGTAATCAGGCCTGCAAAGTTTCAGTAATTCTGCTCAACGTGCTGTAGCATTGCTTTGAATTGGTTTGCCTGTAGTAGAAAGTCACTGAAGTAATGAAGTACAACGCCTTCTGGGTGAGCTCTCTTCCGGCCAGATTCAAGGAATGTGCTAACATTTTGAAATATGTAGGTGAGGCTGAGCAGCCCATAGGCATGCATTTGTCTAAATAGTATAGGCCCTCAAAATTGAAGCATATTAGGTTGTAGATCTCCAGATGATCTGGCAGTAGCCTAAATGCAGACTTTTTATCAGCCTTTGCCATTAATGCCTCTCTCCCTGCTAACCATACCAGGTCTATTACTGCATCAGAAGAGCTGTAGAAGAGAATGCAGTGATACTATTGTAGCCAATCCTTCACTATGTCCCCCATCTGGAAAAGAGAGGTGATGGATTTGAAGTGGCCTGGGTCTTTTTAGGGAACACTCCCAGTGGTGATACAGCAACATTTGGAAAGGGTGGTCCCATGACGGCCCTTCTATTTTTGCCAGTGTGAGTGCTTTCTCAGAAATCTCCCTTACCACAGCCAGTGTTGATGTGTGCATTTCAAGTTATTACTATCCCTGGCCTTTAAGGTATGGAGAAACTTTCCCAGGATACTGTTATGATTAACTTAGCCTCCGTCTTCTTTGGTAATCATTTAAACAGTTTCTGAGCTATTTTTTCCGACTGGTGTGCTATACGTTGCAAATTTCTCCCCATGAACCCTGTTTTTTTAGCCAGTCCCCTCCTCTGTGGTGTGGTCACAAGGTGTCTCCAGTGTTTCTCTTCTTGCTCTGCCTGCTGTTACCTAGTGTACCTTGTGGTTGTTCCCACAGTCTGTGGCTGGGTGGCCCCCCGCACAAGCGATACATATTTGTCTACAGGATGGCCCGTCCCGTTGTATGCTCCCCTTTCTCATATTTCCAGCATATTCCACTGGTGCCTTTTGCACTCGTAAATCCTTTTTGTCCTCAAAGCGTTCTCTTTCTGTTATGTCATGCTGCAGGTTTTTTGCATGCCGCTAATATCACTACCGAAGAAGTATCCTAGAGCTGAAGCATCCTGCTTGTTCAGCTTGCCAAAGAGAAAAGTCATCAAAGACCACCACTAAAAAAGCCATGTCTTGAGCACATTTTTGAAAATACCAAAGATCTGTCAGGAGCGCATGGCAAGAAGGAGTTTATTTCAGTGCCACAAGACCAGATGCATAAAAGCGCAGCCTCCACTCTTGGCTTGTTGAATGCTGGAATAGGCTGCTCTGCCCTTGGAATAGGGCGATTTCTGGGACTGCAATCTGGTGGTGTTATGAAGGGAATGTGAGCAAAGTGTATCCACTTGGATTTGTAAATATTAAGATAAAAACTTTAAATGCGATGTGACTAATGGAGTATGGTTTTGAACTCTGAAGGGTGCAATGGCTCTGCAATTTACCATCATCACCATAATGCACCAGGAAAGATTGTGTTACTTAGGATGATTCTACTTGGTTGGCCCTTAAGAAGTTATATGATGATGTCAGTCACTTTACAAGATTCGTATTACCGTTTGACCCCATAAGGAAGTTCAAAGGACCGAAACGCACCGGGGGAGGCACACCTGGTTCATGATTTAAATGGAATAAATGGGCCGATAAGTTTGCAGTGAGTGCGCCTCATTTCTCACAGTAGCCAATGGAGAGCCTATATATATTGCAGCGAGTTCGTCTGGTTACATTCAGCGCCACAGATGAAGGGAGTTGGTTCCTCCCGAAACGCGTCTGGCAAAAAGAATATTTGAATTGGTTTTTCCTGCCTTTCTGCTACAAGCATGCTGTGAATAAACCCCGTGTCTTATCAATACAAGCTTCCAGGTGGTCTTTTTCAATGTGGGAATCTGGAGTCTGTGAATGTGTAGCGGCTGTTCCCGGTCGCGAAGAAAACCCGCCGTGCAAATTACAGATTCGTCAGCACCACCCGGTGCTTTGATGTGAATGGAAGATGAGGAAGCACTATTCCAGTACGTGCTTACTTGTGCACGTTTTACAGCAACCAAGCATAGTGGCAGACAGCGGGTCACCTCTTCAACCCACTGGGGTTTCGAACTATGTTTATTTTGACTGAACAAGCGCACCCACTTGGGTTATCACGATGCACTACAACACCCAAGAGGCCGCAGCTACGGCCCCGCCCCCGCCCAGGGGCAGGTGTTAGGCATTTAATGAAAATTGCAGCGAGTTTGTCTGGTTACATTCAGCGCCACAGATGAAAGGAGTTGGTTCCTCCCGAAACGCGTCTGGCAAAAAGAATATTTGAATTGGTTTTCCCTGCCTTTCTGCTACAAGCATGCTGTGAATAAACCCCGTGTCTTACCAATACAAGCTTCCAGGTGGTCTTTTTCAATGTGGGAATCTGGAGTCTGTGAATGTGTAGCGGCCGTTCCCGGTCGCGAAGAAGACCCGCAATGCAAATTACGGATTTGTCAGCACCACCCGGTGCTTTGATGTGAATGGAAGATGAGGAAGCACTATTCCAGTACGTGCTTACTTGTGCACGTTTTACAGCAACCAAGCATATTGGCAGACAGCGGGTCACCTCTTCAACCCACTGGGGTTTTGAACTATGTTTATTTTGACTGAACAAGCACACCCACTTGGGTTATCACGATGCACTACAACACCCAAGAGGCCGCAGCTACGGCCCCGCCCAGGGGCAGGTGTTAGGCATTTAATGAAAATTGCAGCGAGTTCGTCTGGTTACATTCAGCGCCACAGATGAAGGGAGTTGGTTCCTCCCGAAACGCGTCTGGCAAAAAGAATATTTGAATTGGTTTTCCCTGCCTTTCTGCTACAAGCATGCTGTGAATAAACCCTGTGTCTTAGCAATACAAGCTTCCAGGTGGTCTTTTTCAATGTGGAAATCTGGAGTCTGTGAATGTGTAGCGGCCGTTCCCGGTCGCGAAGAAGACCCGCCGTGCAAATTACGGATTCGTCAGCACCACCCGGTGCTTTGATGTGAATGGAAGATGAGGAGGCACTATTCCAGTACGTGCTTACTTGTGCACGTTTTACAGCAACCAAGCATAGTGGCAGACAGCGGGTCACCTCTTCAACCCACTGGGGTTTTGAACTATGTTTATTTTGACTGAACAAGCACACCCACTTGGGTTATCACGATGCACTACAACACCCAAGAGGCCGCAGCTACGGCCCCGCCCCCGCCCCCGCCCAGGGGCAGGTGTTAGGCATTTAGTGAAAATTGCAGCGAGTTCGTCTGGTTACAGTCAGCGCCACAGATGAAGGGAGTTGGTTCCTCCCGAAACGCGTCTGGCAAAAAGAATATTTGAATTGGTTTTCCCTGCCTTTCTGCTACAAACATGCTGTGAATAAACCCTGTGTCTTACCAATACAAGCTTCCAGGTGGTCTTTTTCAATGTGGGAATCTGGAGTCTGTGAATATATATATATATATATATATATATATATATATATATATATATATATATATATATATATATATATATATATATATATATATATATATTACCTACTGGCAGTCGCCAGTAGGTATATATAGTTAGGATTTTTTTGAATAGGGATTTCTGAAAATTCTATGTTGAATAACTTTGGCGTTGAAGGACGGAATTGGCTGAAATTTTCAGGAAAATGGCACATTTTGTTTCTGAGCGTCCCCTGGGAGTTTGGGGGGGTTTCGTCAAGCGGGGGCCGAGAAAAAAGGGGGGTCCCAAAACGTGTTTTTAACATTGAGTTTTCCATAGGGCGGTTGGATTCACTTTTAGCTCGAACGGCTGAATGGATTTCCACAAAACTTGGCAAAATTGTAGGGACTGGTAGCCCGATGTGCCTTTGCTATGTCTCAAGATATATGCTCCAGTGGTTTTTACGAAAATTAACTTTGAAAAATATATATTGGCCTACATTGGGCTATATATATGTTAGAGCCCAAATGTAGCCCAATGTAGCCCAATGTAGCCCAAAGATGGCCACCAGAGACAAAAAAAACAAATGTAGCCCAAATATCAGCCAGATGTAGCCCAACTATAGCCCAATGACAGAATGTCCCAGAGGGTTCTAAAGAACAACTAGAACGCTAACAGTCTTACTTATGACAAAAGTATGGCACACCTGAAGTCATCTTGATTGGAATAAAGTGGTAACACTTAATACATTTAATTTGAAAAGGAACAAAATGAGGGGTTTCATTTTGCCATAGAAATGTTATATATATATATATATATATATATATATATATATATATATATATATATATATATATATATATATATATATATATATATATATATATATATATATTACCTACTGGCAGTCGCCAGTAGGTATATATAGTTAGGATTTTTTTGAATAGGGATTTCTGAAAATTCTATGTTGAATAACTTTGGCGTTGATGGACGGAATTGGCTGAAATTTTCAGGAAAATGGCACATTTTGTTTCCGAGCATCCCCTGAAAGTTTGGGGGGGGGTTTCGTCAAGCGGGGGCCGAGAAAAGAGGGGGTCCCAAAACGTGTTTTTAACATTGAGTTTTCCATAGGGCGGTTGGATTCACTTTTAGCTCGAACGGCTGAATGGATTTCCACAAAACTTGGCAAAATTGTAGGGACTGGTAGCCCGATGTGCCTTTGCTATGTCTCAAGATATATGCTCCAGTGGTTTTTACGAAAATTAACTTTGAAAAATATATATATTGGGCAACATTGGGCTATATATATGTTAGAGCCCAAATGTAGCCCAATGTAGCCCAATGTAGCCCAAAGATGGCCACCAGAGACAAAAAAAAACAAATGTTGCCCAAATATCAGCCAGATGTAGCCCAACTATAGCCCAATGACAGAATGTCCCAGAGTGTTCTAAAGAACAACTAGAACGCCAACAGTCTTACTTATGACAAAAGTATGGCACACCTGAAGTCATCTTGATTGGAATAAAGTGGTAACACTTAATACATTTAATTTGAAAAGGAACAAAATGAGGGGTTTCATTTTGCCATAGAAATGTTATATATATATATATATATATATATATATATACATATTCACTGAAAAAACCATAGGCTATAGACCATATATAGTTAGGAATTAGCATTTACAAAACCTTGAAAATTCACTGAAAAAACCATAGGTTATAGACCATATATAGTTAGGAATTAGCATTTACAAAACCTTATTTTACTCACACAAAACCATTGAAATTCGCATATATAGTTAGTTGCACTAACTATATATCGCGCACCCGCAATCCACTGCTGATCATGTCACATATTACATCATTCATGACATGGTCAGTGACATCACTGATGACATCACTGATGACATCTCAAATGACATCACTGATGACATCACTGATGACATCTCAAATGACATCACTGATGACATCTCAAATGACATCACTGATGACATCACTGATGACATCTCAAATGACATCACTGATGACATCACTGATGACATCTCAAATGACATCACTGATGACATCACTGATGACATCTCATTTGACATTACTGATCACATCACTGATGACATCATTCATGTGATAATACGATGAACCTCTTCAGACTCTAATATAACCTTAGATACACTCAGTGTAAACAGACACTCACAGACTGTCACTCATCCATGGAGTTACTCACACACCTAGTCAGTCATGCAAAGAATCAATCACACCTCCATTTTCTCAACTATACAGTTATACACACCTTACTTATTCAAACATATACTAACACATATTTACTCTCTTATACAATCCCTGATACAAGTTCACAATGATCCATACAGCCACTCACACATTCACTGGCTCTTATGCACAGTTATTTATATATGTCAACTCTCACATGTACTGTGTTTTACATATGTACTTACTTTGACATGTAGCACTGAGATATCCATTCACTCACCAATACACTCATGTACACAGTCAACCACCCATACAGCTGTTTCCACATGCACTGTTGAACCCATACATCTAGTGAATCAACTGCTCACACATCTATGCACAGAGTCATACACCTCCCAGCTACCCACACACACACTCAGTCTCCCATACAAATACTTGGGCAACCAATCAATAACCCATATAGTTACTCATATAGCTACTGATCAACACATGCAGCAGTTTACAGAACAACAGACATAATGATGCACAAATTAAGACAGTTTAGTCACTAACCCATGCACTCAGTGAGACACATTTAATCACTCACTCATACAGTCAGTCATGCACCTACTAAATCCTTCATCCAGACACTTATACATCCACTCATTCTTCAATATGTAAGACATATTTTAACTTTACAGAAACATACAGTCACTGGATGTTGTCATCAGTGATGTCATCAGTGATGTCATTTGAGATGTCATCAGTGATGTCATCAGTGATGTCACTGACCATGTCAGGAATGATGTAATATGTGACATGATCAGCAGTGGATTGCGGGTGCGCGATATATAGTTAGTGCAACTAACTATATATGCGATTTTCAATGGTTTTGTGTGAGTAAAATAAGGTTTTGTAAATGCTAATTCCTAACTATATATGGTCTATAACCTATGTTTTTTTCAGTGAATATATATATATATATATATATTTATATATATATATATATATATATATATATATATATATATATCATACCACAAAATGCCCTGAGCATTCGCCAAAACACTCACAGTGCTCCAGACCATCCGGCCTGTCTTCATGCATGCCTTTCTGCTTCACAGAATAATTTGCCTGACGCGTTTCAGGGTCCGAGACCCCTCTTCAGAGGCAGCTCAAAATGATGACACACAGAAAGCGCTTCATTTCATTTCCGGCTCAAATTTATTCAAGTCCCCCAGTGGGCGTCGGTTGCATTCATCATCACGCTGGGCATTGCTGGGACTTGTAGTCCGTGAGGCGCTAGTCTTTGTTACCTTGAGTAGGTCTGTATGTTCATTTAAAATTCATGCTTGCATTTAAATACCTTGGTAGGTCGTGTCGCATTCCAGCATGGTTCATTAATGTGGAGCGCTATATATATTCATCAGATTCCTGGCGTAATCTTCATACTCAAAGACACCAGAGTCGAGGCCCAAATCGTTCCTGCAGTGCTTAGGTTTTTTGGCAACAAAAACAATCCCTACGCGTTTCGAGGTAAGCCTACCTCTTGCTCACGGGTGGAGTGCAAGTTACATTGCCATTCTTTTAAAGTGAAACGGGTACATTACATCATATACCACGTGGTGCATAGACATAAAAGACACACAATTGTGGCTACAATGTTACAGTCCACTCGAAATGTGTACAATAAAGTTTCAATGTAAAAAAACTTCAGCAAAATACAACAAATATTTGTCTCGCAAATATTGCCCAAGTGGGCTCGCGCTTTTAAAACGTCTCGCACTGTTATTAAGGACATTAACGCAGTTCAAGCTACCGATTCAACAGACTGCCGGACAGAATATCGCCCCATTGGGCTTAAATATCTTACACGATGTTCACAATGTGGAAAAGTGATCACAATTCCGCCCCCGTGGGCATAGAGTCCAATACCTGCAAAGAGAGGGCAATGTATTTTGAGCCTGTGTGTCAATGTAAACGTCCATGTACAATTTTAAAATCAAATTTTTAAAAGAATGCAGTATTCAAAAAAGGTACGGTAGAAGGCAACTGTTTATAAAATATGTATAAACAATATATATCGATAATTAATAATTAAAGTTACTCTTATAGATGAACTGCTAATTCTTCCCCAAGGTTATTACCCACAGGTTGAATCGTATTGTATTTGATTATATATTTTGACTCCAATTTTCTCAGATCCAACCAACGATTGCCACCCCTCTCCTTGATGTCAGCACTATCTAGAACCGTGAATTTTAGCAAATTGGGATTCTGATTATGTTCAGTGGCAAAATGTCTAGCCACAGGGTACTGCTGATTAAGATTCTTTATGGCCCTAAGATGTTCCAAAACTCTAAGTTTAACTTGTTTGGTTGTACACCCAATGTAAAACTTACCGCAAGGACACTGTAGCGCATATATAGCATACTCAGTAGTACAGCTTAAATGTTTGGTAATTTTATGTGCCTCCTGGTCACTTGATATTTTCAATGATTTACAGTTTTTACTAGATTTACATGCCTTGCATTTTTTGCACGGGAAAAATCCCTGTATAGCATTGGGCTTAGGACTTTCCTTAATCAGTGTAGTACTTAAAGTATCTCTGAGTGATTTTGCCTTTCTGAATGTGAGTGAAGGGGTATCATGTGTGACTTCACGCAAGTCTTTATCCAATCTGAGAACATCCCAGAATTTTTGAAGCCTACGTCTGATTTCCCATGACTGGCTATCATAATTCGTTATAAAACGAATTTCATCAGCTTTCTGACAATGTTTTGGAATCAGGAGATCCCCCCTGATTATCTGGTCCACTCTAGTCTCAGCCTGCTTAATAATTTTGTTAGTATATCCCCTTTCAGAGAATCTTGTCATCATTATCTGCTTCTCTTGCTCATAGCTCTCAACTGTGCTGCAGTTCCGTTTAGCCCTGATTAGTTCACCCAACGGTATACTACGTATGAGTGTCGTAGGGTGGCAACTTTCCGCCACCCTACGACACTCATACGTAGTATACTGGGTCTCTCACATATAAAGTTCCAGGCCTAGCTACACCAAAGAAGATACAAAAATTTCTGACATGCACCACGCCATTTGCCATTTACTGTTTGACTTGCCCCTGCGGGAAGAGATATATTGGTAGCACGACCCATCCGGTCAAAATTCGCATATTGGAGCATATGCGAGCTATCAAGAATGTAGATGAATCCTATCCTGTAGCGAGACACTTTGACAAGGCACATGGGCGCAACAGGGATCTGTTGTCGTACATGTGCCTAGATAGTGTTCCGGTGAATGTGAGGGGGGCGATCGATTACAGAAACACAGGCGACTTGAGTCACGATATATAATAGATCTGCAAAGTAAAATGCCTAATGGTCTTAATATGCATGAGGAATTGGCCGTACATTTGGGATAGTGATGTTAGAATAGGACACTTTTGTATATTCTGAATATTTTCCTCTATTTCTACAGTTTTCTGAATTTGATAAAGTGGATCTAGGAACGGATAGAATAATTTTGAAAATGAAAACTTGAATAATTTATAATTATGTGACTTAATGAATTAGTCAGTGGATAAAAAAGTAAATAAGTCTCAACCAGCGCAGTATTGTAATTTGATTAAGTGGAGTTTAGCAATGGACTGAAAGCTAGCCCATCCAGGGCGAGATTATACGATATGAGGACACAATAGAATCAGGTTGTGCCCATTCAGGGAATGATGATTCATATTTGTATATGGTTTAATTTGTTTGAATAATGTATGAATATGTACAATATGATGTCTTTAACCATGTCTCATAGGGGTATATAACGCCTTACAAAATGCACGTTACAATATGGCGGCGCATTGTAATATGAATTGCTAGTCCTATGTTGTTGTCCATGAAATCAAACTCGAGAATGGTGAAATAGGAGCAATGGCCACCACGCCAACTGTTATACAATTGACGAAGGCTATACGCCAAAACGCGTCTTGTTGATGTGCTGATGGTTTCCAAATAAACATCTATGAGAAACCACCCCCGCGAGTGCTGCAATCTATTACCCATAGGAAATCCGCAACATTCTATTGGGAATAACTTTGGCGCCGGTTGATGAATCTTCGCGAATTTTTCAAAGAAGATGGCCCGCTCCTTCCCTATAAGTTGTGGGGGGATTCGTCAAGTGGGGGCTGAGAAAAAAAAAGGGGGGTCCCAAAACGTGTTTTCCCCATGTTATTTTCCATAGGACGATTAGACATGGCTACAGCCTGAACGGATGAACGGAATTACAAGAAATTTGGCAAAATGGTAGAGTCTGATTCGCAGATCACGCTTTTGCTCAAATGGTGTAAATCCCTCCAGTAGTTCCTGAGAAAAATAAAAGTAAAAAAATATATATATCTAGGCACGCGTTCCGTACTCTTACCGTACTCTTACAGTACACGTTCCGTACGAGTACGGTAAGAGTACCTTCCCGTACACGAGCTGCATGCTTATTGGCTGTCACACTCCTAACCAGAAATTGTTGGCAGCCATCTTGTGCCTCGGTAGACTGAGGCACAAGAAAGCAGAAAAACAAACATTTAGAACTTAAAAAGGGGGCAGGGTAGTAGCACCCTGACCCCCTAGGCCTGCTCAGGGGGTCCCACAAGGACCCCCAAGACCCCCCAAAAATTCTTTTTTTGGACAAAAATCGCGGGGTACGCATACCGTACGCATACCGTACGCGTACGGTATGCGTACCTTTCCGACCACGAGCTGCATGCTCATTGGCTTTCAACACTCCAAACCAGGAAGTGTTGGCTGCCATCTTAAGCTCGGCAGACCAAGGCACAAGAAAGCAGAAAAAAAACGTGTAGAATGCAAAAAGGGGGCAGGGTAGAAATACCCTGAACCCCTAGGCCTGCTCAGGTGGTCCCACACGGACCCCAAGGCCCCAATAATTTTTCAAAAAACCCGGTCTGCTTGTTTTCAAATTACCCCCAGGGGGGACCAAATCCCGAGAGCATAGTAAAAAAGTAGTGTGGGGGGGCCCCAACCCCCCCCACACTGCTCCCCCTGGGCAAAGCAACGCAGCCCCCTGGCGCATACTGGAGGTTCCAAGGGGAACTGGTTCCCCCTCTGCAAATGCACCAAGGGGCTGTGTTGCAGAGAGGTGTAAAAAGGGGCGTGGCCTCATTACACCTCTCTGCAATGCAGTGCCCTGGCGCATACTGGAGGTTCCTGGTGGGCTAGTTGGCCCCCATGGACCCCAGTATGCAAGGGGAATTAGTTCCCCCTCTGCAAACGCGCCCGGGACTGCGTTGCAGAGAGGTATAAAAAGGGGCGTGGCTTCATTACACCTCTCTGCAATGCAGTTCCCTTGGCGCATACTGGAGAATCCTGGTGGGCTAGTTGGCCCCCAGGGACTCCCAGTATGCAAGGGGAATTAGTTCCCCCTCTGCAAACGCGCCCGGGGGCTGTGTTGCGGAGAGGTGCAAAAAGGGGCGTGGCCTCATTGCACCTCTCTGTAACGTAGCCTCCTGGCGTATACTGGAGGTTCCCGGTGGGCTAGTTGGCCCCCAGGGACCCCCAGAACTTAATCCCCCAACTTAGAACACTCTACAGGGCGCATTAGCACAGTGGTGAAGGTAGGGGGCGGGGCTTGAGTTGATGTGAGTGCAAACATGCCCTGAGGCGCGTTTTAAGTTGGGGAATTAATTCCTGTTCAATCCGGAGGTCCCCTAGGGGGCAACTAGTCCAACAGGTATCTCCAGTAAGCGCCACGGAGCTGTGTTGCAGAGTGTTGTAAAAAGGGGGGGTGCCCTTTGAACACCTCTCTGCAACAAAGCTGCCTGGGGCATCCTGGAGGTACCTGGTGGGCTAGTTGGCTCACAGGGGACCTCAGGATTGAAGAGGAATTAATTCCCCAATCTAGCTCAGTACTATTCCTGAAAAGTAAATTTAACTGTATTTACCAGTAACTTGAATTTCCTTCTATAGAATATCGTTGCCTGCTATATAAAATATATATAAATTAAAAATATATATATTACAATTTAAATATTTTTAAAAACATTTTTTTTCAATTTATATTAAAAATATGTAATGTAATTTAAAAAATAAAATATCTAAAAATAAATAGTTTAAAATAATGTAGTAAATCGGTATAAAAATATAACAATTAATACATTTAATAATTATCATTAAAAAAACCTTTGAAATTCACTAAAAAAACCATAGGTTTCACACACGTTATAGTTAGGAATTAGCATTTAAAAAACCTTGCAAATTCACTGAAAAAAACATAGGTTTCACACACGTTATAGTTAGGAATTAGCATTTAAAAAACCTTGCAAATTCAGTTGAAAAAACCATAGGTTTAACACATGTTATAGTTAGCTGGACATTTCACTCATACAAAACCTTTGAAATTCCCCCGTTATAGTTAGTTCAGCTAACTATAACTCGCACGCGCGCAATGCACTGCTGATGACGTCACATATTACATCACTCATGAAATCACTGATGACATCTCAAATGACATCACTGATGACATCATCCTTGTGAAAGAGTGGCAGACCTCTCAGCTTAATACAACCTTTGATACACACATTCAAAAATAGAAACTACAATTTTCAACAAAATGGAGATACCAATACCAATTACAACAACCTATTCAGTAATTCCACCATCTATATACACATCCACTCATTCACTAACAGTTTTATATAGTCACTCATACATGCACTCACTCATCATATGTACTGATACACCTATACATCCTGTTACACACCGACAGTCATCCATAGAGTTACTCACACACACACTCACACATGCAAATAAACTATCAAACATCCATTTATTTGCATATACAACTATACACACACTGCCACACTTACTTCTACGGAAACGTACACATACTTACTCTCTTAAACAATCACTTATAGAAACACATACTTATTTAAACAGGAACTCTTCCAATCTCTCACTCTCACATATACTCACTTATATACATCAATACTCACATATACTAGATTAAAACATATGTAGTTACTCATAAAGATACTATTGAGACAGTCATTCACTCAGTAACACACCCATACACACACTCATCCACCCATACAGTCCTGCACACATGCTGTCTTCAAAACACATACAAACAGTGAGTTAGTCATTCATGCATCTATGTGCTAAGTAATACCCCCCACCAAACCATACAGACACTCATACTGATACTCAGAAAAACAACTAATAACCCATATACACACTCATGTAGCTACTCACCAACCCATGCAACCACTTATACACAAAGTGAGACACTGATACATATATTTAAATATTTAAACATTACTCGCTAATATATGTATTCACTAAGATACACTTAATAAGTCAGTTAACCAATCAATTTTACAAAAACAAAACATCCATTTAGACACTTATTTACCCATTTATTCTTCCATCGACCTTTAGATATACATATATAAAAAATATTTATTTTTCAGAAAGACACACATTCACTGGATGATGTCATCAGTGATGTCATCAGTGATGTCATTTGAGATGTCATCAGTGATGTCATGAGTGATGTCACTGACTATGTCATGAGTGATGTAATATGTGACGTAATCAGCAGTGCATTGCGGGTGCGCGAGTTATAGTTAGCTGAACTAACTGTAACGGGGGAATTTCAAAGGTTTTGTTTGAGTGAAATGTCCAGCTAACTATAACATGTGTAAAACCTATGTTTTTTTCAATGAATATATATATATATATATATATATATATATATATATATATATATATATATATATATATATTCACTCAAAAAACTATAAGTTTTAGTGGTGTTATAGTTAGCTGGACATTTTACTCATACAAACCCATTGAAATTGCTCCTATATAGTTAGTTGTACTAACTATATTTCGCGCACCCGCAATCCACTGCTGATGATGTCACATATTAGATCATTCATGACATGGTCAGTGACATCACTGATGACATCTCAAATGACATCACTGATGACATCATCCAGTGAAGGTGGTTTGCTTCGTTATTTAAATATGCATTATATATATATAGCAATTTGCATTGAAGAATAAGTGGATATATATAAATAAATATTTGGATGGAGGATTTAGTAGCAGTCTAATTGACTGTTTACTTGACCAATTTATAATGTCTCACTAAATATAGTGGATGGTGACTAAACTGTGTGAATATCTGTATCACTTTGTCAGTTGTTGTGTAAACTGATTCTACAGTTGGTCACTAGCTATGTGAAAGTCTATATTAGTTATTGATTAGTTAACTGAGTATTTGTATGGGAGTGTGAAAGTGTGTGTGGTTCGGTGGGGGGTGTGTGACTGTCCAAAGATGTGTGAATAGTTGATTCAGTAGATATATGAAGTTAAAACTACATGTTCTAACAGTTGTTTGGGTGAGTGAATATCTTTATGGTTGTGGTGATGAGCAAACATATTTCTCAATGGTACAGGTCCAACAAACTAGAAAAATAAAAGGCAGTGTATGTGTCAGTTGTTGTATATAAATAAGTATATATAAGACACAATGATTGTGTGAGTGGCTGT
This sequence comes from Lissotriton helveticus, assembly GCF_964261635.1. Classification (NCBI taxonomy): domain Eukaryota; kingdom Metazoa; phylum Chordata; class Amphibia; order Caudata; family Salamandridae; genus Lissotriton; species Lissotriton helveticus. The sequence continues at coordinate 1,309,342,190 of NC_136061.1, forward strand.
ATGGATAACTGTATACTTGTAATAATGATTTTATAATTCACTAAGTATGACTTACTATCTAAATGAATAGAAGAAGTGGTGTTTGTATAAGTGTTTTGCTAAGTAAATATGTAAGTATGATCCATTCTTTGCATAAGTGAGTAGGATGACTTCATATGTGAATAGGATGCGTGCTGTTGTTTAATGTCGATATAGATGTATAAGTATTTTTGATAGTGTTCTATTGTTCATTGACAGCATGTATGAGTGAATCCATAGGTAAGTGATTAGATGTGTGTATACATCTATGTATCACTGAGTGGATTTTTAGATACTTGTATTGCTGTGACAATGGATTTAAATATGATACTCTGTATTTTACAAAGAGTGATGAAAAATTGTAATAGTGTATGAAAAGGTGTATGTGATTGTCACGTGGATGATGTCATCAGTGATGTCATCAGTGATGTCATTTGAGATGTCATCAGTGATGTCACTGACCATGTCATGAATGATCTAATATGTGACATCATCAGCAGTGGATTGCGGGTGCGCGAAATATAGTTAGTACAACTAACTATATAGGAGCAATTTCAATGGGTTTGTATGAGTAAAATGTCCAGCTAACTATAACACCACTAAAACTTATAGTTTTTTGAGTGAATTTCAAAGGTTTTTTAAAAGCTAATTCCTAACTATATAACTCCTGAAACCTATGGTTTTTTCAGTAAATTTCAAAGGTTTTTTAAATGCTAATTCCTAACTATATAAGGCCTGAAACCTATGGTTTTTTCAGTGAATTTGCAAGGTTTTTTAAATGCTAATTCCTAACTATATAAGGCCTGAAACCTATGGTTTTTTCACTGAATTTCAAAGGTTTTTTAAATGCTAATTCCTAACTATATAAGGCCTGAAACCTATGGTTTTTTCAGTGAATTTCAAAGGTTTTTTTAAATGCTAATTCCTAACTATATAAGGCCTGAAACCTATGTTTTTTTCAGTGAATTTCAAAGGTTTTTTAAATGCTAATTCCTAACTATAGAAGGCCTGAAACCTATGGTTTTTTCAGTGAATTCGCAAGGTTTTTAAATGCTAATTCCTAACTATATAAGGCCTGAAACCTATGGTTTTTTCACTGATTTCGCAAGGTTTTTTAAATGCTAATTCTATTAGCGGATAACGTTTTTATATATTAAAACGTTTTTTAAATCTCAAATGCCTGCTTTGCTAACAGAGTTTTTAAGCACAGGCTCTTTTGTCTATGGTGGCCATCTTGGGAGACTGCATATCAGAATTTTTTTAATGAAATATAAGAGGATTTGAGAAGTCACTCAAAATGTGCCCTAATTTTTCTTTCTTCAGCACTAATCATAATTTCTATGGCAAAATGAACCCCCTCATTTTGTTCCTTTGCAAATTAAATGTTTTAAGTGTTAACACTTTATTCCAATCAAGATGTCTTCAGGTGTACCATACTTTTGTCATAAGTAAGACTGTTAGCGCTCTAGTTGTTCTTTAGAAGACTCTGGGACATTCTGTCATTGGGCTATAGTTGGGCTACATCTGGCTGATATTTGGGCTACATTTGTTTTTTTGTCTCTGGTGGCCATCTTTGGGCTACATTGGGCTACATTGGGCTACATTTGGGCTCTAACATATATATAGCCCAATGTAGCCCAATATATATTTTTTCAAAGTTAATTTTCGTAAAAACCACTGGAGCACATATCTTGAGACATAGCAAAGGCACATCGGGCTACCAGTCCCTACAATTTTGCCAAGTTTGATGGAAAACCATTCAGCCGTTCGGGCTAAAAGTGAGTCCAACTGCCCTATGGAAATTAACATGGGGAAAACACGTTTTGGGACCCCCCTTTTATCTCGGCCCCCGCTTGACGAATCCCCCCCCAAACCTTCAGGGAAGGACCGGAGCGCCGTGAGGCAAAGTTAAGGAAAATTTCAGGAAGATTCCTCAAGCGGCGCTAAAGTTATTCCCAATAGAATGTTGCGATTTCCCTATGGAAAACAATCCTAACTATATATACCTACTGGCTATCGCCAGTAGGTAATATATATATATATATTACCTACTGGCGGTCGCCAGTAGGTAGTTATAGTTAGGATTGATTTCCATAGGGAAATCGCAACATTCTATTGGGAATAACTTTGGCGCCGGTTGAGGAATCTGCCTGAATTTTTCAGCAACTTTGCCTCGCGGCGCTCCGCTCCTTTCCTGTAAGTTTGGGGGGGATTCGTCAAGCGGGGGCCGAGATAAAAGGGGGGTCCTAAAACGTGTTTCCCCCATGTTAATTTTCATAGGGCGGTCGGTCGCACTTTTAGCTCGAAGGGCTGAATGGATTTTCACCAAACTTGGCTAAATTGTAGGGACTGGTAGCCCGATGTGCCTTTGCTATGTCTCAAGATATGTGCTCCAGTGGATTTTGAGTAATTTAGGTAAAAAAAATATATATATCTACGGGCGCGCCCCGGTACGCGCACCGGGGAGCGCACCGGGCGCGCTACGCGACTTGCGCACGGAAATCTGATTGGCTCTCGGGTGTCTGTAAACATTCGAAACAGTCCTGAGCGGCCGCCATCTTGTGTCTCGGTAGGATCGAGACACAAGAGGTGGTAAAAATAAAGGGGGAAATAACCAAAAGGGGGCAGGGTAGACCCCCCCTGACCCCCTAGGTTTGCTGTGGGGGCCATAAAAGGGTCCCGCGGGTGAAAAAAAATGTAATATTTTTTTCGATTTTCGCGGGGGGAGCGCCCGGTACGCGCACCGGGGAGCGTACCGGGGAGTGTACCATGGGGAAAAATAGTGAAAATAATAGTGTAAAATAATCATTTTGAGTGATTACAGGTAGGGTAGCTCTGAAAAGAGCTTTTGGGTTCTGTGGCTGTTTTAGGTACCTACAAGTACATCCTACACACACCCACACGCACACAATCCCACACCCCCACACCCCCACACCCACATACTCCCCACACACACTTCACACACGCACACCTCCACCCACACCCAAACACCCCACACCCCCACACCGACACCTTACACATCCACACCCACACCCACACATCCCACACACCCACACTCACACACACACCTCACCCCCAACACACACACACACACACACACAGATACCTCACAGACACACCCCACTCATCCCCCCACCCACACCTCACAGACACACTCACACATCCCACACATACACACACATCCTACACACATACCCCCCACACACACCCCACACACAGCTCACACACCCACACCCCCACCTACACCCAAACACCCCACACACCCACAGCCACACACACACTTTACACCCCCACACCCCCCCCACACATGGGGAAAACTCAGTGAAACAGTAAAATGATAATTTAAAGTGCTTAGAGGTAGTGTAGGTTTGAATTGAATTGTTGTGTTGTGTGGGTGATTTAAGTACCAACATGTAGGTACCAATGTAGAGTTTTAAATTCAATGTACACCTTTTTTATGTAGATATGGTTCGAGTCTCCTGAGGCAAAATAGCCGGGAGTGTGTTTTTATAACTGTAATTCTGTGTATTGTGATTTTAAAACTTACCTTTCATTGCCACTGCTACTTGCATCTCGAGGGCGCCGTGTAGCGGATTTAGCGCTCACGTGACCCCCTCCCTCCGGCTTCCTCCACGGCTGGCCACGCCCACCTAGAGGCCACGCCCCCTTCCCGCCCTACTTAAGCGCTGAGTCGCTAGCGCTCGCTTGGTTCGAGTCTCCTGAGGCAAAATAGCCGGGAGTGTGTTTTTATAACTGTAATTCTGTGTATTGTGATTTTAAAACGTACCTTTCATTGCCACTGCTACTTGCATCTCGAGGGCGCCGTGTAGCAGATTTAGCGCTCACGTGACCCCCTCCCTCCGGCTTCCTCCACGGCTGGCCACACCCACCTAGAGGCTACGCCCCCTTGCCGCCTTTAGGATCTCCTATATTAATGTGTAACCCCAGAACGCGCAGCGGACGTGCGCAGCGGGCGCGCCGTTTGCGCGCCGAAGGCGCGCCTAAGGCAAGCCCGTCTGCGCCCGTCCGCGGCCGGACGGGGCTAGGGGCACGATCCCATGCCAAACTCACATCATACTCCCCTGAGGAGCTTACCACCCTCCAAGGCCACTGGCCTCTCTCAGAAACCGTCCGCAGGCACATCGCCTCATTAGGGCTTGCCTCCTCTTCTACTCCTACATCGCCACCTTCCCGGTTGGCCTCTCCGCCACATGGCTCTCCCCCACCTGACCCCCCCCCCACTCCATCGCTATCTGTTCTCTTACTCAACACCAGGTCAGCGGTCAAGCACCATCACGAGCTGTTTGTCCTGCTTGATACTGAGAAGCCTGACTTACTGCTCTTGACCGAAACCTGGTTTTGTGATTCTTCCCTCCCCGTTCTCTTGGCTACCCTTCCCTCTTCCTACGTTGCCCTGCGCGCCGATCGTTCGGCGGGCAGGGTTGGTGGTGGTGTGGCGTTAATCGCTCGGTCTGAATTGAATTTTCAAACTCTCCCCTCTCCCCCATCCCCCTCACTGAGTTCCTTGTAGCCCGTTCCCTCTCCTTCTCTCCCCCTATTACCTTACTTCTAATGTATCGCCCACCCCAGTCTTCGTCTCTGTTCTTACCGGCATTTCAAGATCTGCTGGCCAATTTGGTGGTCAACTACGCCTCGGTTCTGGTGCTAGGGGATTTTAACTACTGGCCCTCGCACCCCTCTGAGTGCACTGCTTCGAAAGAGTTCACAGAATCTCTTTTTTCTCTGAACTTTGTCCCGCACATAACTATCCCCACTCATTCGCACGGTCACATACTTGACCAGGTTTGGTCCCTCAATCTTCCAGTCTCCTCGGTGAATATATCTCCCTGTCCCTGGTCCGACCATGCCCTTATTGCTTTTTCCATCTCTTCCAACCCTGTATCCAAAGCCCCACACGCCAAAAATACCTGGGCGCGGAATTGGAACAGAGTCGATTTCCCTTCCTTGTCCTCTCTTCTTCGAAACTCCACTCCAACCCTTTCTGGTCTTTCATCCGACTCCCAAGCCAACGCTATTAATACTTGGCTGACTGGAGGTTGTGACTCAGTGGCTCCCCTGCGTCGCATTTCCATCCGGCGACCCAAGGACTCCAACAGGTGGTTTAACGACCACCTAAAAGAGCTAAAACTGACCGCTAGACAGGCAGAGAGGCAGTGGAGAAAAAGTTACCACCCCTCACTAAAAACCCTCTATCTCACATCACTTGCCGAATATAAAACTGCAATTCTCTCCGCCAAAACCTCCTATTTTTCAACAAAAATAATGTCAGCCGTGAACAAACCTAGGGAAATATTCGGTATAGTGAATGACCTGGCCTATTCCGACAGAGCTTCACCCCAAATCCCCCCATCTCAGTCACTATGCGACCAACTCAACATTTACTTCTTGGAGAAGATCGATACCATCAAGGCCAACATCCCCCCTCCTTCGTCTACCTTTGTTGATCCCTCCCCTCCCACTGTTCAATGTCATCTTACCTCCATCCCCCCCCTTACTGAGGCAAGATTCCGGGAGATACTCCCCAAAGTAAAGTCGGGTTCTCCGGCAGACATCTGTCCGGCACGAATCCTGCTACAAATCTATTCCTCTTGCCCTGAATCCCCCATTACTTTCCTCAACAACTCCCTTGCGCAGGGAGTAGTGACCCCTGCGCTCAAATCAGCCACCATAGTGCCCATCTTAAAAAAGCCTGGCGCTGACCCGTCCATCTCAGCCAATTACCGCCCCATTTCCCTGCTGCCCTATCTGGGCAAGGTGCTGGAACGCCATGTCACCGCAGTATTCAGCGCCCACGTAGAGGTTAATGGGGGACTGGCCTCCTGCCAGGCCGGCTTTCGCCCCAGGCACTCGACCGAATCAGTTGTGGTCTCGGTCCTGGACAACCTCAGGAAGGGTATGGATAATAACAAACACCATGCGCTGGTACTCCTCGATCTCTCCGCCGCCTTTGACACGGTGGACCACACTATCTTACTGTCCCGTGTCAATGCGGCTGGAATTGAGGGTTCAGCCCTGATCTGGCTTTCCTCCTTCCTGAGGGACCGCACCCAGGCGGTTCGGCTAGGAGACTTCACGACCACTCCACTCCCTGTCACCTGTGGTGTTCCCCAGGGCTCCTCTCTTTCCCCTCTACTATTCAATCTTTATATCTCTCCTCTTATTTTCGCTCTTCAGCAGCTGGAGGTCACCGTGTACAATTATGCCGATGACCTCCAGCTCATCTTTGACCTGTCTTCTTCTCCTCTCTCTGTTTCCAACTTCCAGTCTTCCATGTCATTCATCAGGGACTGGATGAACCACAACCATCTCAAATTGAACCCGGATAAAACCGAGTTGGTTCTCACCGGTGGTTCTTCCAGTCCCTGGAATTCTCTCTTCTGGCCCCCCTCTCTTGGTCCCTCCCCCACTCCTTCAACCTCGGTCAAAACACTGGGTGTTAAAATGAACAACCAGCTCACCCTTCATTTACAAATCAGCGCTGTAGTCTCCTCCTGCTTCCTCACCCTCCGAACCATCCGCACTGTTTCCCGTTTTTTTCCCCCCAGGCACTCAAGTTGATCATGGCCGCACTGGTGATATCGCGGCTGGACTATGCCAACGCCCTCTACAACGGCATCCCAGCATACAGCCTGCGGAGGCTCCAGATGGTCCAGAACCAGGCGGCCCGGTTGGTCTTTGGTCTCCCACGATATCATCACTCCACACCGCTCCTCAGGGAGCTTCACTGGCTTCCTGTTAAGGAACGTTCCCTTTTTAAGACCGGCTGCATGGTCTTCCAGGCCCGCCAAGGCACTGCCCCTGCCTTCATCTCCTCGTTAATAAAAGAATACGTCCCCACTAGAGAGCTTCGCTCTTCTTCCAAATCTCTCCTTCAAATCCCACGTTTCAAACGTAAAAAGTGGGGTGGAACCAACTTTTCTACCTTAGCCCCCACGTTCTGGAACTCCCTTCCTGATCACCTTCATTCTGCCACCCACTATCTTTCTTTTCGTAAAGATCTAAAAACGTTCCTTTTCAAACAGGCCTTCTCCGTGTAATCTCCCTTCTTCTCTAGGACAGGTTAATTTTGCCTCTGTTGCCGAACTCCCCACTAGCGCCAAGAAACAGTACGGTGCACGCTGCGCTCTATAAATGTTTTAAATTAGAAATAAATTAGAAATTAGATATCTAGCATGTTGTTATAGAAGTTATTGTGGTATATGGAATGCATACCATAGTCTGTCAGGAAAGCAGAAACAGATCCTTTAAGTAGTCCCTGAGAAGACCTAAGGGATCATGGATAGTCTACTCTGCTCCCTTATGATGTTTTAAAATTGCACAGTATACTGTAAGTTTCACTTTATACTATAATATAAACATAATGATTTTGGTAGTACTTAATGAATTAGATATAAAAATGAATAATGTCTTAAAGAATTTTTAATTATTAAATAAAAATGTATTGGTTTGAATTTTCATAGTTCAATAAAACTTCCAGCATTACATCATCTGGAATCTCCTCAAACATGCATGTTTCTATATCTTGTAAACATTAAACAAATTGTTGATCCAAAGACTGATCCATGAATTCTTCATCAAAAAAATCTTCATTTAGAATATCCTCAGATGTCATCTCAGAGGAAATATTGATATTGTCTTGCTCCCCTTCCATTTTTTTGCTGTAAATTGCATAAAAAATAACTATATCAGTAGAGTTAGGGCACTGTTGGGTTTAAGTTCAGACAGGTAGTTCAGATTTGTTAACAGTGAAGTTAACTTTGGGCAGTGTATGGTAACAGGCAGGAAGTAGAAATATAAAAAAGTGCCTGTGAAGAAGCGTAAGTAAATTCCTAATTATAGCAGAGAAGCCTAAGTCAATCCATAAATATAACAGAGGAGCCTATCTCTATCTATAACTATAGCAGAGGAACAGTAAATAATTATTAGAAAACGTTTTTACAAATTAACTTAAAGTGCCCCTTACAAATTATCAACTTACTTTACAGAGAGGTGAAGAAGAAAAAATGCGAAAATCCTTTCAAGATGTACCTCAGGTAGTTGTAGTCAAAATTGCCGTATTTCCCTCTCATTTTTCATTTATATTCATGTACATAACCAATCAAATGTCAGGAAAAAAAAGTAGAAAATGAAAGTAACATTTTAATTGGTTGTAAATTCTAACACTTTAGATGTGTTTTTGTCATGTAATTTACCTCAGGATATTTAGACAGTGCTACAGCTCAAATGGCTCAATGGAATTCCACCAAATTTGGGAAAATGGTAGGGACTGGTATGTAGTATGGCCTATTCTATATGTGGTGAAAGTGTCTCTAGTGGTTTTTATGTAAATTAACTTTTAAAATTTTTGGGGAGCGCTTCCCGGTGCGCGCCCCGGTACACGTACCGGCAGCGCTACGGGAGTCCTCCATTTTGTTTTCGGTAGATTTAAGACAGAAAATGGAAGACAAACAACGTTGGGAATGGGTATAAGGGGGCATCGTAGGCACTCCCTGACCCTCTAGGTTTTCTGAGGGGGTCTTGAAAGGCCCAAATAGGCGAAAAAAAAATATATATTTTTCGCGGGGGGAGAGCCCGGTACGCGCACCGGGGAGCGTACCGGGGAGCGTACTTTAGTGAAAAACAGTGAAAAAAGTTAGAAAAAGATAATCATTTGGAGTGATCAGAGATAGGGTAGCCCTGAAAAGGGCTTTTGGGTTCTGTGGCTGATTTAGGTACCTACAAGTAGGTACCAATGCACAGTCTTAAATTCAGGAGGAATATTCTATTCCCCTCATCTGAGAAGTGCACACCATCTCCTCTGTAGATATCTTGCATGTTGTAACGCAAGTTGTTGTTGTATATTGAACCCATTCCATAGTCTCTCATGTAAGCAGAAACAGATTTATTCACATGTTTCCGTGCTTTCTCAAATTGTGGACAAAATTGGTTGGACCAGTTCCATTTCTGCCTTTGGCATATATTGGAAAATACCAAGGCAGTTTGAGGAAAAAGTGCTATCAATTGTTCAAAGGTGTCCTTTAAAAGCATTTCCAGACCTACCCCAGTCAAAGTGCCTAAGTCATTTCCACCACAGTGCAGAATTATGAGGTTAGGGTGTGGCAAATGCAAAAAGGTTTTCACCAATGGTATCAATTGGTGACATCTCAATCCTCTCTGGCCAATCCATTTAATGTTCACATTTGGTAAATCAAGGTTGTGAAAATTTCTGGTAGCTGCATACCTTTGAGCCCAGTGGATATAGCTATGTCCAATAATCCAGACAGAATACATGGTAGAGGAGGTTCTGGTGCAGTCAGATGAAGTGTAGGAATAAAATGGCAGTTGGAACAGTAGGAGTTTGCAAAAAAAAACCTGTGAAGTTTCAGTGCTCTTGAATCACAAGCAATGATTGGTAGATTGAGATAGTTGAAAACTGTATGTTAGGGTGCATGGTTGTGTTCTGTGTAAGAAGTAATTTGAATGGTTAAAAAAAAGTCATTTAAAGAAACATTGCACCAGATAAGCTGGTGTATTCGCAGGTGAAACATCCTTGCTGAGGTGATTTGCAACATTGTAGAATAAACTTTTAAACCTTGGAGCTCAGTGAGGAGGGAGTTGCTATGGTAACAGGTAGAAAGGGATGAGAGGGGGAAGGGTGTTGGTTTGAAAATACAGAGGGAAGAGTTTTGATTGGTTACCATGAGCAATATGTGGGTAGATTTAGAGATTTACTGTGCCATTAATGGTTGCAGTGCCTGGAGAACATACCTTTTGCTCTGCTAAAGAAATATTGGTGTGTGTATCTGACACTGTTGTGAATGTCCTAGAGCATTTGTAAAGGTGAGTTATGATTCATTTAATATACATAGAGACTTGTATACTCTATGGAGAAGATTTGGAAGCAAATTGTGGTTTTTTAATGTTGCTTTGAGTCATGCTTTTTGATAATGCTTGGTAAAACATTTTTACTGCATAAAGGAATTGTATTTTGTAAAATTGTGAAGTTTTAGTAGTGACATGGAATGCTTGTACATAGGACCTGTGCTGTGTTTCTTAAATGTGATGTCAAAAACGATTTTGGGAAAAATGAATGGCTTTTACATTTTTTTAAAGGAATAAAGTATGTGTGCATGTTTAAAGAAATAAATTTGACTCTTTACAATGATGTTACCTGCGTTAACTCAGTGTAGGAAGCATATTGAGTTTGTTTGCATAGAGGAATTGTATTTTGTAAAATAGTGAGGTTTCAGTAATGACATGGAATGCTTGTACATAGGACCTGTGCTGTGTTTGCTAAATGTGATGTCAAACACGATTTTGGGGAAAATGAATGGCTTTTACATTTTTGAGTATAATGTGGCGCAGAGGTTTAAAAAGTCACGCATCTACCTACATGCGTCACTTTTTAAATATGGCGGGAAAAGGTACATGTTTGGGCTTTCCTGGGGAGCGTAGGTGGTGAGGCTTGTGTCAAACAGCCTGATTCATCAAGCTGATTTGCGCTCGCAAAGGGCCAGATTCTGAGAATCTGGCCCTTTGCGAGTGCGATTTTTGCATTTGGGATTCATCATCCCAAATGCAAAAATCACTATTACCGAAATCGCATATTTGCGAGGAATTGGATTTAAGGAATCTCTAATAGAGATTCCTTAAATGCAATTCATCAACCAATTAGAAATAGCGAAATCGCAATATTTTGTCTCAATTTACCACCAAGTCTGACTTGGTGGTAAATTGCGAAAATAGTGTAAAAAGCACTTTAGTGCATTTTTTTTCTTTTGCATGTTACACACACACATGTCCTTTGGACATGTGTGTGCGCAACACCTGTTCAAATGTGCATTTAAGGGGTGCTACAGGGTGTCCTATGGACACCCCTGGCACCCTTAAAATCGCTATCTTATTTGCGAGTAGCAAATTGCTACTCGCAAATAAGGGATACTCCCCATTCATTCCTATGGGCCTTTTGGCCCATAGGAATGAATGGGGAGTTATTCCTTATTTGCGAGTAGCAAATTGTTACTCGCAAATAAGGAATGTGTAGGAATCGCTATTTATTTAGCAATTCCTACATGAATACCGTTTTGCGAGTCCTCAATAGCGATTCGCTATGAATCGCTATTAGGGGCTCGCAAAACGGCCCGTTGATGAATCAGGCTGTAAGAGTGCAGTGGACTAGGTTTCATGAAGCCTATCCCCGACTGCACTCTTAGACACAGGGGTCAATTTGACTCTTTACTATGATGTTACCTGTGTTAACTCAGTGTAGGAAGCATATTGAGTTTGTTTGCATAGAGGAATTGTATTTTGAAAAATAGTGAGGTTTCAGTAATGACATGGAATGCTTGTACATAGGACCTGTGCTGTGTTTCCTAAATGTGATGTCAAAAACGATTTTGGGGAAAATGAATGGCTTTTACATTTTTGAGTATAATGTGGCGCAGAGGTTTAAAAAGTGACGCATCTACCTACATGCGTCATTTTTTAAATATGGCGCAAAAAGGTTCATGTTTTATGCCGCCGATGCGTCACAAAAAGTGACGCATCAGCAGTGCAAAACTGACGCAGGGCCTCATAAATGAGTTTCTTTTTTTTTGCACACTACTCCAGTTTAGTCCTGTCCACTGCACTCTTGGACACAAGCCTCACCTTTTGTGCTCCCCTGGACAGTCTTCATCTCATCTGCACTCCTTCTTAGGTGTCAGAATCCTATCATATGGGGAAAGCTCCATGTGAAAGCGTTTGTCTCAGTCTTATCCCTGCTGTGAGGCAGATTCTTGTACATAGGACCTGTGCTGTGTTTCCTAAATGTGATGTCAAACACGATTTTGGGGAAAATGAATTGCTTTTACATTTTTGAGTATAATGTGGCGCAGAGGTTTAAAAAGTGACGCATCTACCTACATGCGTCACTTTTTAAATATGGCGGAAAAAGGTACATGTTTGGGCTTTCCTGGGGAGCGTAGGTCGTGAGGCTTGTGTCTAAGAGTGCAGTGGACTAGGCTTCATGAAGCCTATCCCCAACTGCACTCTTAGACACAGGCGTCAATTTGACTCTTTACTATGATGTTACCTGTGTTAACTCAGTGTAGGAAGCATATTGAGTTTGTTTGCATAGAGGAATTCAATTTTGAAAAATAGTGAGGTTTCAGTAATGACATGGAATGCTTGTACATAGGACCTGTGCTGTGTTTCCTAAATGTGATGTCAAACACGATTTTGGGGAAAATGAATGGCTTTTACATTTTTGAGTATAATGTGGCGCAGAGGTTTAAAAAGTGACGCATCTACCTACATGCGTCACGTTTTAAATATGGCGGGAAAAGATACATGTTTGGGATTTCCTGGGGAGCGTAGGTGGTGAGGCTTGTGTCTAAGAGTGCAGTGGACTAGGCTTCATGAAGCCTATGCCCGACTGCACTCTTAGACACAGGCGTCAATTTGACTCTTTACAATGATGTTACCTGTGTTAACTCAGTGTAGGAAGCATATTGAGTTTGTTTGCATAGAGGAATTGTATTTTGAAAAATAGTGAGGTTTCAGTAATGACATGGAATGCTTGTACATAGGACCTGTGCTGTGTTTCCTAAATGTGATGTCAAAAACGATTTTGGGGAAAATTAATGGCTTTTACATTTTTTAGTATAATGTGGCGCAGAGGTTTAAAAAGTGATGCATCTACCTACATGCGTCATTTTTTAAATATGGCGCAAAAGGTGCATGTTTTATGCCGCCGATGCGTCACAAAAAGTGACGCATCAGCAGTGTAAAACTGACGCAGGGCCTCATAAATAAGTTTCTTTTTTTTTGCACACTACTCCAGTTTAGTTCTGTCCACTGCACTCTTGGACACAAGCCTCACCTTTTGTGCTCCCCTGGACAGTCTTCATCTCATCTGCGCTCCTTCTTAGGTGTGAGAATCCTATCACATGGGGAAAGCTCCATGTGAAAGCGTTTGCCTCAGTCTTATCCCTGCTGTGAGGCAGATGCTTGTACATAGGACCTGTGCTGTGTTTCCTAAATGTGATGTCAAAAACGATTTTGGGGAAAATTAATGGCTTTTACATTTTTGAGTATAATGTGGCGCAGAGGTTTAAAAAGTGACGCATCTACCTACATGCGTCACTTTTTAAATATGGCGCAAAAAGGTACATGTTTGGGCTTTCCTGGGGAGCGTAGGTGGTGAGGCTTGTGTCTTAAGAGTGCAGTGGACTAGGCTTCATGAAGCCTCTACCCTACTGCACTCTTAGACACAGGCGTCAATTTGACTCTTTACAATGATGTTACCTGTGTTAACTCAGTGTAGGGAGCATATTGAATTTGTTTGCATAGAGGAATTGTATTTTGTAAAATAGTGAGGTTTCAGTAATGACATGGAATGCTTGTACATAGGACCTGTGCTGTGTTTGCTAAATGTGATGTCAAACACGATTTTGGGGAAAATGAATGGCTTTTACATTTTTGAGTATAATGTGGCGCAGAGGTTTAAAAAGTGACGCATCTACCTACATGCGTCACTTTTTAAATATGGCGCAAAAAGGTACATGTTTTATGCCGCCGATGCGTCACAAAAAGTGACGCATCAGCAGTGCAAAACTGATGCAGGGCCTCATAAATGAGGTTCTTTTTTTTTGCACACTACTCCAGTTTAGTCCTGTCCACTGCACTCTTGGACACAAGCCTCACCTTTTGTGCTCCCCTGGACAGTCTTCATCTCATCTGCACTCCTGCTTAGGTGTCAGAATCCTATCACATGGGGAAAGCTCCATGTGAAAATGTTTGCCTCAGTCTTATCCCTGCTGTGAGGCAGGTGCAAGATTTTGACGTAACAGTGTCCTAAAAGTGACGCAGTGAAATCTCATAGATTTCACTGTGTCATTATTACGAGGCTTTTTGCGGAGACATGACCACTCTGTGTACATTACACCTGACAGAGGTATAATGTGGCGCAAAAGGTTTAAAAAATGACGCATCTTCAATACAGGCCTCACCTTTTGTGCACCCCTGGAGAATCCTCACCTGATCTGTAACCCTGAATAGATCGTTTGCTTTTTGTCATTGCTTTGTTGTTTGGTAATAGTGGTCTATAATGTGCAATCTTTTTTTAACACAGATTGAAATCAAGATTTCAAGAGTAAGCAAAGATGCCCTCAAGGGAAAGGAAAAGAAAACAACATAACAGCCAAAAAACAAAAACAGCAACGGAATTACAGCACTCTTCCACAACAAATACTTCTAAAAACAGGAACCAAGCTCCTGGTAAGACAACTAAGTCTTTTATACGGAACATATGTACTTAAAAAAAAAAATGATGGACAGCATGTAGAAAAAGAGAATGAGAGAGTAAATTTGAAAAGGAAGGAGAGAACCTCAAAGAATCCTACAACTGGAGCAGGAGAGAATAATATGTATAGGAATAGAAGGCAGAATCAGTTTAGAGACATTCGTAAACGAATGTTTCGCAAGAGGGTGGTTTTAAATTTGTTAAAAAACATTAGGAAAGGTAAACAGAGAGCTGCTTTTTATAAGAAAAAGAAAAGTGTAGAGAAGATTGTTGATCAGGCTTTTGAAGTTAAGAAAAAATTATTTATTTTAATAATCAATAGAATTAGGACACTTAACAAGACAATTGATGTTTTCAAATCAAACAGTAGATGGAAAAGAGTAATTAATCGGACTAATTTTTGTAAAGTTTTTTCAGGAGAATGGATGCACAGTTCAAGTTGTGAGCCATTTTTTAATGAGGAGAGTTACTTCCAGGAGAATGATTTAGTGCATGCAGTTGACACCAGTGGTCGAGCGTATGAAATGAAAGACGGTTGTCCGATTGAAAAAGAGAAACTTGTGCCTAGAGAACCAGAAGAGGTGTTAACTGATGAAGTTTTAGGGAGACGTACTAAGGGTCCAGTGTACACTTGGAAGTGTAGTCGTATTTGTAGTGTGCGACAGGAATCAATAGATTTGTTTTGTAATTTCTAACGTACACATAGTAAGAAAAGTCTAAAGCAGAAAGTGAAGTTATTGCAAGACTTAGATCCTTGCAGAGTGAGGGAAAAAACAGGTTTGCAAGGCCATTCACTGGCTTGTCTTTCTAGAAAAGTGTGTCAGAGTGTTTTTCATCATTTTAGGATGTTAGCAGTGCATCTTACCAAAATGAGGAAATTAGTGAGAATTTTGTATTATGCAAAAAGTCGGGCACTTAAGCTTAAACAATTAAACAGTGCTCTTTTCCATGGAACTGAATTAGATGTGAAGAAGATTTGCGAAGAAATTGAGATTTGTTATTTTGGTGAAAAAGAGGATAGTGTAGAAATTGACACAGCAATTCAAGGTAATGTGGAAGACAATGTACAGATTTCAAGTACAGAAAAGTTTGAGCAGGAAATTACCAGGTTTAAGGTGAAATCAAGTGAAAGGCCGAATTTTACTTGTGTGTGTTGTCGGCGAAGTCATTATAAGCTTCAAACTAGATTAGTTGATTTATACGTAAAAAGTGAAAAGATGAATAATTATGAGTGGAAGGATTTTGCAACTTATTTGTGGGTGGAGAATTGTTTTGATTTGAGTTCTGATCAGCGTATTTGTAAATATTGTTATGATAAATTAAATCAAAACAGAATGCCTGCTAGAGCTGTTCATAATAATCTGGAGTTGGTAGACATTCCCCGTGAATTGATGGATTTAAATACATATGAGTCTATTTTGATTCAATGTGTCCACCCTTTTCAGGCAATTGTTCGCATGGAGCCTAAGATAGGGAAATTGCCTCCTACAGATTTGCAGAGAGGATTAAAGGGAAGAGTTGTTTATTTGCCTCTTGATTTCAAAAAATAATATTGATACAATTGGTATAGAAAAGTAGAAGAGGAACCTTTAGTTATTCTAGTTAATGGGGTTCCGACAAAGAGTAAGAAAATCTGGCAAGATTTAGTGGATATTAGGAAAGTCAAAAAGGCAACGTTGTATTTAGTCAAAAACAATGAGTATTATAAAGATGTATGTGTTGCAGCAGAGGAAACAGCTGCAGATGAAGACAGTGATTGTTCAGGCGGCCAAATTGAAAAAGTTGATGTGTCTAGAAGTGAAGAAATATATGAACATTATACTGTTCATCCTTTGCATTCCAAAGAAGTAACGGGGAATGCAATTGAATTATTTCAAATGAAAGCAGCAAAAGGAAGTCCCATTAGTGTATGGGAAGAAAGTTTAGAAGCTCGTTGTTTTCCACAGCTATTTCAAACAGGTCGAGGTGGACGATATGACGATCGTCCACTTCAAATTCCTGCATCTGAATATCGAACTGTAAGATTATATGCTGAAGATCCAAGGTTTCGTCAATGCATTCCCTATTTGTTTCATCTACTGTATGAAAGTGAATTGTCTGGGCTTTCTTATGCAGTAAACCATATACTGAAAAGTGGAGCACATCTGCAAAATGTTACGGCGAGGGACTTTATGGAGAAAGTGAATCTGCAAGATAATATTTTGGAATCTCATCTAATCAATCTCATGGCATGTCAGCGTGGTACAAATGAGTATTGGTACCGTCGTCATGGGGAATTGAAATGTATGCTAAGAAACTTAGGAACTCCTACATGGTTCCTCACTCTTAGCTGTGCCGAGTATGCATGGGACGACTTACTTCAATTTCTACGAGAGGCAAATGCAAATATACAAAATATAGAATTCAAAACTGCTGGAGAACTGTGTTCTTTGGATCCAGTGAATGTATGCAGATATTTTAATCATAGATTTCAAGCTATGATGTCTTTTATTACCAACAAAAAAAATCCTCCCCTTGGAGAGGTTTTGGATTTCTTTTGGAGAAAGGAGTATCAAGCAAGAGGTGCTCCTCACATACATATGTTGTTGTGGATTAAAGATGCACCCAAATTTGGAACAGATTCGGATGAGACAGTGATGAGCTTCATTGAAGAGTATTCTACATGTGCTGTTCCGAAAACTACCGAAGAAAACAGTTTAAGGCAACAAGTTTTACGCTTTCAATCCCATCGTTGTGGAAAGTACTGTCGCCGAAAATTCAGAAACAAGAACAAGTTCTACACAAAATGTCGTTTCAGCTTTCCACGACCAGTGATTTCTAAAGGAAGAGTAAATAATTTGATGTCTTCTCTACGACATACTGTGACGAGGAAGTCACCAAAAATACATGCAATTTAAAAAGAAACGAAGAGTCCAAGTACATCAACGACTACAACCCAGTGATTTTGTCCATGTGGAATGCTAACATGGATATTCAATTCGTTGCTGACAACTCTATTGCTGTGGCTCGATATGTGACATCTTACATCACAAAAAAAGAAAAGACAGAACTGAAGGAAATGTGGGAGGACATTTCACATGAAAAGAGTATAAGCAAGAAATTATACAGTTTCAGTTTGAAGATGCTGTCGCATCAAGAAATTGGAGCATATGAATGTTCTGATCGATTGTCATCAGCAAGTCTCTATGCCAAATCTAGAACCATCATTTGGGTGAGTCTAGGTCTTGCTGCAACACGAAACCGAGTTTTGAAATCTGTACAGGAGATAGAGTATTTGGCGGAGAAAGAACCAGAAAGTACAGATATTTTGAAGACAAACATGTTGGATACATACTATCCAAATAGAAGTCTTTATCTTGAGAACGCTTGTCTCTATGAAGTTCTGCAAAGATATATTTATAAGAGGAACATCAGAGAAGATATCAATAATGGAATATATGCTGTCATTGGATGTGAAGGATGTCTAGTGAAACAGAGAAAAGGTCATTTGATTAATCATCGAAAATTGAGTTGTGAAAATCCAGACAAAAGAGAATTTTACTATTTGGCTCTTTTGCAACTCTTTAAGCCATGGCGTACAGAAGAGGAACTACTTGGAGATTTTCTGTGTTACGAAGATTCTTTTAATGCAATCAAGGATACCATTGAATGCTCTGTTTTTCCAAATTATCTGCAAATGTTGAACAAAGAAATAGAGCAAGAAGCCACAATTGCTGCAGAGATTGCTAGAGACAGTTCTCAAGACAGTCAGAGTTCTGCTTATTTGAGTCAGGATCCACTTGGAGGACCAATTATACAAAATGAAGCTGCCACTGCCATGGATGAGTTGGAAAGAGCTATGGAACAAGCTCAAGATGATGTAGTTAACTTAGAAGATTTGGTGAAACAACTAAACCTTGAGCAGAAACAGATATATGACGAAGTCACAGAACAGATTGAACATGGATTCAGTCATGAGAAAAAAGAGTGCTCATGTACATCATTTAAGCCTGTCCAACTGTACGTGAATGGAGAAGCGGGAACTGGAAAAAGTTTTCTGATTAAAGCAATTGCAACTTATCTGCAGAAAAGGACTGAATCACCGCTGTCCTGTGTTGTTACCACTCCAACTGGGCTGGCTGCACATAACATTAAAGGGATTACTTTACATCGTTTACTGATGCTGCCAGTGGAGCATGATAACAAATTGCAATATCACAAGCTATCTGGAGATGCGTGTTCCGAAGTTTCGAGAGTCCTGAAGAAAATGAAACTTCTTATCATTGATGAAGTAAGCATGGTGTCAAATATAATGCTTGCTTTTGTGCATTTGAGAATGCAAGAAATTCTTAGAACAGACTATGATGTCTTATTTGGAGGAAAACACATTATTGTTTTTGGAGATCTACTGCAGTTGACTCCAGTGAAAGGACAACCTGTGTTCAAAATGCTCACGCATAAAGATACCAGGAAGTGCCTAGGAAGCATTGGAAACGTTAACATATGGCTAAACTTCAAATATGCAGAACTACTCCAAAATATGCGGCAGGCAAAGGATGAAGATTATAAAAATATTCTACAAGATGTAAGAATCGGAAAAATAAGTCAGCATGGGAAAGAAGTTTACATGGACGATTCATTTCTAATTTGTACCCAAATGAAAACATTCTTCCAGAGAATATTTTTAAGAAAATTAACGAGAAGAAATCTGGCATATGTTTGATGCCAACTCTGAAAGAATGTTCCATGTTCAACAACAAAATGTTGAAGTTAGAAAATGAAGAGATAGTGAAACTGGAAACTATAGATAAAATAGAGCATATGGGAGCACCAATTATTTTGTCTGAAAATTTGAAATCAAAATTGGATTCATTAGAGAAGAGTATATCTAAAACTGCTGGTTTTGAAAAGACTCTGAATTTGTGTTTAAATTGTCGTATCATTTTGAGAAGGAATTTAAATGTTGAAAGAGGTCTGGTAAATGGAGCAATGGGTCATGTTGTTGGTTTTGTGAATTACAAAAATAGAGATGGAATTGAAATTTTAAAAATTAAATTTGATGACATTGACCAAATAGAACAAATTTGTCGTTGTTCAGCTAGATTTTTGCTTGTGAAAGACTTATATGTTCGCCGAAAACAGTTTCCTGTTTGTTTGGCATATGCGGTGACAATTCATAAATCTCAAGGTTTAAGTGTAGATAGTGCTTTGGTGAACATTGGAAGTTCTGTGTTTAAAGAGGGTATGGCATATGTGGCATTATCACGAGTCAGAACTTTATCAGGATTGTACTTGATTGAGTGTGATGAAACAAAGATTTCTGCTGATCTAGATTGTGTTAAAGAATACAATAGGTTAAGAAGAGAGTATGCTCCACATTTGCCTCAATATCCTCTGTTTGAAAAACGTGTGGTAGGCCGAAAAAGAAGAAATGAGATTAATTGCAGTGAGGTACTAGCAAAAAGGCAAAAAGTAGATACAAGTGTAATTGTAAAGAGAAAGAAAAAGGATTCTGTTAAAGATGTTGTTGGATTTCAGTTTGAAAACAGTTCTGGTGTCAACTGCAATGCTAATGTAGTAGTTAATGTTGTTTTTTTTCTTCAAAATTTACAAAAACAGATTGTTGAAAATCGGGATCAAACATTGTGCTGTTTATTGAATTCTGTGTTAGAGAAATGTAGCAGTGATAGAGCAAAAATAGAAAGTGTTTCAGAAATTAGAAATCTTCTAGACATATGTACTGGTCAAAATCAATTTTCACAGATAATTCAGCAGGATTGTCAGGAATTTTTAATGTATATGTTTGATGTATTGCAAGATGAAGGAGTAGATATAAAAAATCTTTTTAACCTTTCTTATCAATGGCAACATGACTGTGATAACTGTACTTCATCAAGTACTACTAGAATACACACTGAAAGATTTATATATTTGACTTTACCAGACTGCAAATCAGTGTCTTTCAATAATCTAGTTAAAGCAGCTGATCACAATATGGTGTGTACCCAATGTAAGTCTGCAATGCTGTCCACATTATTTCTACAAAGTTACGGTCACTATGTCAATTTAATGTTCCAACGATGTAGACCTGATGGAACGAAATTGACAACTTCTATTAAAAATTTTGTGGCTTCTCAGTTACCCATTTCTGGAAGAACATTTGGAACTGTAGCTATTATTTATCATGACGGTCCATCAACAACATCAGGGCATTACACATGCTATTTAAAAAGTTGCAAAGGTTGGACCCTTTGTAACGATACTCATTTGACTTTTAAACAACGTTTGCCTTTTGACTTAAAAAATTCATATCTAGTGTTTTTAGAACCGAAATTTAAGTAAAGGTAATTGGCGTATGAAGACGGGAGCAGTTAATAAAGGTTAGTTTGCTATTTAAAATTATATTCAGAGTAAAAGTGATCAAGATAATATAAATAATTGATTTTTAATATATAGATACTGTAAGTGGATCTTATAGGAAGTGATATTAGTATTATTGGAAATGATGAACAAGAGTAAGTCACAGATGGAATTAGGTAAATTTAAATATTATGAAAATGTTGTTTCAGCCTTTCTTTCAGAACGTCGGAAAAAAGGTAATTTCAGAGTTTCTTAGAGTCAATTTGAAAATATACTCATACATCTGACACTATTTGGCCAAAAGGAAAGGTACAGGAATGAGTAAAGAGTCATGTCTGAAAAAAGGAGTATATGAAAATAATGAAAATATTTCAGATGTTCTTGGAGCTTTTCTTCTAGAAAGTCGATGAAATTGATTTTTTAGTAAACAGCAGAGTACTTTGCAACGAGAAAAGGACCTCCATGATATACTATTTGACCTCAAGGAAAAGTAAGTCAATCAAAGATTAGTGTACATTTGTCATTTGTCAGTATCTAAGGTTTTTTTTAAACCACAATCTTTTAGATTGTGTTTTTTTTTTCCCGCTGTCATATGATGAGTAATTTGAACTCACTGTTTTAAGTGAAATTCAATATATTCTGAGAACAGCAAAAATAAACTATGTAACATGTTGTACAAGTTAATCTAT
This sequence comes from Lissotriton helveticus, assembly GCF_964261635.1. Taxonomy (NCBI): domain Eukaryota; kingdom Metazoa; phylum Chordata; class Amphibia; order Caudata; family Salamandridae; genus Lissotriton; species Lissotriton helveticus. The sequence continues at coordinate 1,309,363,520 of NC_136061.1, forward strand.
ACTTTGGATTGTGTAAATTAAATTGTATTCCCATTCTCTGATACTCACTTTCCTTTTTCCTCTCTCTTTCAGCTCTCTTTACTCACTCACACTGCCTTTCTCTCACTCTGTTTCACACCCATTTCTTTAATCAACTTCTTTCACAACCCCTCATTATCATTTCAACTGTCTGCATCCACGCTCTCCCTTGCATAACTATTCAGCTTTCAGTCTGTCTGCTTTACTTTCCTTTTCCTTGTTTTCCTCCTTTGCTCTTTTAGTAATTCCTCTTTACTCACTCACCAGTATTGTCGCACTCTATCAATATAAATCATCCACTCTCCCTCGCTTATCTTTGTTTCCTCCTTTCTTTTGACCTCTTCTCTCTATTTTCTGTTCACTACCTCTATGTACTCAGTCCCTCACTCACCTTGTGTTATGTTCACTTGTGTTTATCTACCTTCTATCATTTCTCTTACAACAACTTCACTGCTCCTCTCTCATCGTTCTTCAACCTATTTCTTTTAGTCCGGTTCCATTACTACCCCTCATTTCCTTTCTTTCAATGTCCTTCTCTTTACTTTCATCACCAAATTAGTTTCTCTCATTACCACTGTTTTAGTCGTTTTCTCCTCTGTTTTCTTTTTTTGTTCCCTTACTCGTTTCCTTTGCTCTCTCATTGTACTCCACCTCACTCAGTATTTCTCTTAGTCTGTCTCTTTACTAACTTCCTCACTCCATTTCCCCCAATCATTGTATATTATTCTCTCTCTCTTCATCCCTTCACTCTATGACTGTTCTTCACTTACTCTCAGTTATCTTCTATTCCTCATTCTTCTAAATGCATTCTTAATTAGACTCTTTTCCATCTCTGTCATTATCTTTTTACCTACTACTGTTTCCTGACTTAGTTTTACTAACTCACATTGTTTTAGTATCTTTCTTAACTTCTGTTCATTTCTCTGTTCTTGTCTTCCTCTCTGTCAGTGAATCTATAAGCCTTACTCTTAGTAATTTGCTCTGCTTCTATTTCTTTTTCTCTCTTTTTTTCATTCTACTTTACTTTATTTCCCTTTCTATGTCCTTCACTCTTACTTTATTTCTAAATACACTGTTATGATTTTTAACCTCTTCATTTGTATATTTTAATTTAAAATACATATTTTACTAAATATAACTTATTTTTTTCTCTCTTTCACAGATACAAAGTGTAGTAAAAAAATATAATTACAGTTACATTTATTATATGGTAAGTGTCACTACAAAAATTTAGTTTGTCATCACCCTTTGCTTTAAGCTCACTAATATTTTCTCAACCAACCTCACTCCTGTTTCTTTACTCTGCTTCCCTCACTTATTCTTATTCTCCTTGTTTACTCCCCTTTCCCTATTTCCCCTCTCATATTCAACTTCTTTCAGTCCCTATTCTTTATTTCACTTACCCTCTGTTCCCTTCCTTTGCTTCTTCACTTATTCTGTTTTTCTTAATTATTTACTTCGCTCCTACATACACACCTCATCCCCCTCCCAACACATACACTCACCTTTGACATACACCCCACATACACACCCCAGACACACCTCATATATACACACACCTCCCCCACATACACTACTCTCACACACACACACATTCCATACACACACATACATCTCACACACATATCTCACACACCCTCACCTCCACTCACACTGAAATACCCCACACACCCACACCCATAGACACACCTTACACACCCAGACCCCGACCTACACCCTCTGACTCCCTATAAGTCACACATACTGCATTACTTACCTTTCTTTGCTGTGTCACTCAGACCCATTCTGACAGTCTTTCCTTTACTGTCTCTGTCCTTTCTTTTTATCACTCCCCATATGTTATCCTAATTCAATTTTTCACCCTCTTTCACCCCTCTTTACTTATACTCACTGCTCTTTCCTTACCCTCTCTCACCGTTGTTCATTTATCCTGGATCCGTCACTACTCTTCATTCCCCATTTTTTACTGTTTTTTATTTGTCTTTCAACACCCATTCACATTCTCTCACTATGTCTACTTTAGTCTTCTTCCTCTCTCTTCCCTTCCTTATTCATTTTCCTTTTCTCACTTTCACCCTATTACACCTTTTTTGTTTTTTACTATGTGATAAACAATCCCTCTGTGTTTCTCCCTCTAGCTCGCTTTCTCTTAACATTACTCTCTTTGTGTTCTTCCCTCATGCTAACTCCTTCAAACATTTTTTTTATTTTTTTTTGGGTACGCGCCCCGGTGCGCGTACCTTGAGGAAAAGAAATTGACAGAGATTCTTTAAAAATATAGGTTTATTTTTATAAAGTAAAGGTAGTTCTAAAAAGAACTGTTTTTTTTCTTCTTTTTGTTGTTTTATATTTTTTTATGTTTTTTTGAACATTTTGTACTTTTTTTGGCTTTTCTGAACACTTTAGTATTTTTTTTGTATTTTTTATGGGGAGAAACAAAAAACAGGGAATTGTAAATGGCTCAACTGGAGCATAAAAAAACAGGAAAAATTATGTTTTTTTTGTACACTTGTGGTTATCACCAGCAACCATAATAGGTTCGATGCTTTGCTCACCGTAGCAAAGTGTCTTGTTACAAAATGTGCATAAAATTTTGTAATTGCCAAACTTAGGTTGGATAGTATCCAATGTGTCTCTTGCCCCCGAACCCGATGGAGTGGGTTGTTTTGATGTTGAGGGTCTAGACGATGATGGGGGTAGTTTACTGCAGAGGTCCCTTAACTCTGCATTAGCATAATTATTTGGATGCCAACGCATCATGTGGCGAATCATGGTGTGATTCCCGAAGGAATACTTTTTGTTAGGGTTCCCCCTAGACAATTCAGCACCACAAATCAAGCAAGTTACCTTTGCCGCGTTGACTTTCTTAAAACCCCTTGGGATTTTATAGAACTCCCATACAAAGTGTTCTTTCGGTTTGTAGGGCTGTTTATCTTCAGGCAAGTACTGCCTTCTTTATGCCTCCTCTTCATCATCCTCCCCCTCTTCCTCTTGACCACCAAGGTAATCTTCTCGTGGTCTTTTAGATGGTGGTGGTGGTGGTGGTGGTGGGGCAGATGCTCCAGCTGTTGCTGCTACTGTAGCCATGTTATTCAAGTAAAGAGTACAGATAGAACTCCAAACAGGTCTTCCTCAGTCAAAAGACAAAGTCAGAATAAAGAAAAAAGGTGGGGCTTTCGTTATTTGGAAAACAAAACTGTTCTGAACCAATAAAAAGTGTTATTTTCAAATCACATGATTCAGGCTTTAATCATTTGGAAACCAAAACTGATTTGCACCAATGAAAAGTGTTATTTTCAGATCACATGACCCGACGCGCTTACGCTACGCGCCCCGGGGCGCGCCCCGGGGCGCGTCGCGTAAGCGCGTCGAGACGTTGCGCGATCGTATGCGATCGCGTGCTTCCGGGTGCGCTTACGCAGTGCGTCATATGACGCATCATGCGACTACGCGAAACGTCACGATGTTGTTTTCGTTTGTGGGAATAGCGCTAACGGGACGCTCCCCGGTACGCGCCCCGGGGCGCGCCGTAACATTGCGCTTACCTGTGCGTTCACTGGTACGCGCCCCGGGAGCGTTCCGGGTAAAAAATATTTTAAAAAATTAAAAAATAAATAAATAAAAAAATTACATATTTATACAATATCAAATTCGTTATAAAAAATATTACTTTTCATACCTATAGAGATTTGCTATTACAAAACCATTGAAATTCACTGAAAAAACCATAGGTTTCACATCAGTTATAGTTAGGAATTAACATTAAAAAAACCTATTAAATTCACTGAAAAAAACATAGGTTTTACACCAGTTATAGTTAGCTGGAAATTTTACTCGCATAAAACCATTGAAATTCCCACGTTATAGTTAGTTGGACTCACTATAACTTGCGCGTGCAATGCACTGCTGATGACGTCACATATTACATCACTCATGACATGGTCAGTGACATCACTCATGACATCACTGATGACACCATCCTTGTGACAGAGTGACAGACCTCCTTTTAGTGTAATGTAACCCTTGAAACACATATTCAAAAATAGAAACTAACATTTTCAAAAAAATGGAGATACCCATACCAGTTACAACAACCAATTCAATAATTCCACCATCTATTTACACATCCACTCATTCACCAACAGTTCTATATAGTCACTCATACATATACTCACTCATCATATGTAGTGATACACATATACATCCTGTTACACACCGACAGTCATCCAAAAGATACTCTCACACATACTCACACATGCAAATAAACTATTGAACATCCATTTATTTGCATATACAGATATACACACACTACCACTTTACTTCTAAGGAAACCTACGCATTCTTACTCTCTTAAACAATCACTTATAGAAACATATACTAATTTAAACAGGAACTCTTACAATCCCTCACTCTCACATATACTCACTTATATACATCAATATTCACATATACGAGATTAAAGCATATGTAGTTACTGATAAAGACACTAATGAGACAGTCATTCACTCACTAACACACACATATACACACTCATCCACCCATACAGTCCTGCACATATGCTGTCTTCAAAACACATACAAAGAGAGAGTCAGTCTTTCATGCATCTATGTGCTAAGTAATACACCCACCAAACCATACAAACACTCATACTGATACTAAGAAAAACATCTAATAACCCATATACATACACATGTAGCTACTCAGCAACCCATGCAGCCACTTATACACAAAGTGGAACACTAATACATATATTTAAATATTTAAACATTACTCTCTAATATATGTATTTTAAAAAAACATCCATGTAAACACTTATTTAAACATTTATTCTTCCATCAACTTTTACATATACATATATAATACATAATTATTTTTTAAAAATAGACACATTCACTGGATGGTGTCATCAGTGATGTCATGAGTGATGTCACTGACCATGTCATGAGTGATGTAATATGTGACGTCATCAGCAGTGCATTGCACTCGCAAGTTATAGTGAGTCCAACTAACTATAACGTGGGAATTTCAATGGTTTTATGCGAGTAAAATTTCCAGCTAACTATAACTGGTGTAAAACCTATGGTTTTTTCAGTGAATATATATATATATATATATCTATATATAGATATATATATATATATATATTCACTGAAAAAACCATAGGTTATAGACCATATATAGTTAGGAATTAGCATTTACAAAACCTTAAAAATTCACTGACAAAAACCATAGGTTATACACCATATATAGTTAGGAATTAGCATTTAAAAAACCTTATTTTACTCACACAAAACCAATGAAATTCCATATATAGTTAGTTGTACTAACTATATATCACGCACCCGCAATCCACTGCTGATGATGTCACATATTACATCATTCATGACATGGTCAGTGACATCACTGATGACATCACTGATGACATCTCAAATGACATCACTGATGACATCACTGATGACATCTCAAATGACATTACTGATGACATCACTGATAAAATCATTCATGTGATAATACGATGAACCTCTTCAGACTCTAATATAACCTTAGATACACTCAGTGTAAACACAGACTCACAGATTGTCACTCATCCATGAAGTTACACACACACCTAGACAGTCATGCAAACAATCAATCACACCTCCGTTTCCTTAACTATACAGTTAAACACACCTTACTTATTCAAACATATACTAAAACATATTTACTCACTTATACAATCCTGGATACAAGTTCACAATGATCCATACAGCCACTCACACATTCACTGGCTCTTATGCACAGTTATTTATATATGTCAACTCTCACATGTACTGTATTTTACATATGTACTTAATTTGACATGTAGCACTGAGATATCTATTCACTCACCAATACAGTCATGCACACAGTCAACCGCCCATACAGCTGTTTCCAACATGCACTTTTGAATCCATACATCTATGCACAGAGTCATACACTTCCCAGCCACCCACACACACACTCAGTCTCCCATACAAATGCTTGGGCAACCAATCAATAACCTATATAGTTACTCATATAGCTACTGATCAACACATGCAGCAGTTTACAGAACAACAGACATAATGATGCACAAATTAAGACAGTTTAGTCACTAACCCATGCACTCAGTGAGACACATTTAATCACTCACTCATACATTCAGTCATGCACCTACTAAATCCTTCGTCCAGACACTTATACATCGACTCATTCATAAATATGTAAGACATATTTTAACTTTACAGAAAAATACAGTCACTGGATTTTGTCATCAGTGATGTCATCAGTGATGTCATTTGAGATGTCATCAGTGATGTCATCAGTGATGTCACTGACCATGTCATGAATGATGTAATATGTGACATCATCAGCAGTGGATTGCGGGTGCGTGATATATAGTTAGTACAACTAACTATATATGGAATTTCATTGGTTTTGTGTGAGTAAAATAAGGTTTTTTAAATGCTAATTCCTAACTATATATGGTGTATAACCTATGGTTTTTGTCAGTGAATTTTTAAGGTTTTGTAAATGCTAATTCCTAACTATATATGGTCTATAACCTATGGTTTTTTCAGTGAATTTCATTGGTTTTTTAATAGCTAATATCAAAACCTTTACAATGTATTATTCTTTAAAAAGAAAAATATTTTTTACATGTTTTTTATACAAATTTTTTTTTATTTTTTTTTGTTTCGCTCCCAGTACGCGTACCGGTTAGCTTCCCGTTAGCTCAATCCGGAGGCGCGACCCGGTACGCGAACTGGTAAACGTTCCTTTTGCGCACCTCTCGCGTTACAAAACAACATCGTGACGCTTCGCGTCAGCATGACGTTTCGCGTTCTCGCGTAATACGTCATATTACGTGCTACGTTCGCGTACCCGGAAGCGCAGCGGTACGCGAACCGGAAGCGATCCGCGGCGCGGCGCCGACCGCGTAACGTAAACATAGCAGGTCATGTGACTCGGTAATAACACTTTTCATTGGTTCATTTCACTTTTGGTTTCCTAATGATGTAATACAAGGTCATGTGATCTAAAATGGACACTTTTCATTGGTTTAGAACTTTTGTTTTTCCCAAATGATGAAAACCCCTCCTTCTTTCATCACTCTGACTTTCATCTTGGTGAGAGAAAGACCCTTTATTGAGACTTTGAGATGGCTTCATTAGTAGCTTCAGCTGGTGCTAGCCCACCACCTCCACCAAATCCAAGAAAGAGAGGACCACCTGCAGAAGTAATTTTGCAAGAAGAGGAAGAACAGGAAGAGGAGGAAGAGGAGGAAGAGCATGAGTTTTTGCCAGAGGAGCCCAGGAGGTACAATCGAAAGGAGAATTACATCTGGCAATTCTACAGAATTCCTGAGGGGCAAAAGAAAGTGAATGCACGTTACGTGTTTTGCCGCATATGCGGTGATAGATTGTCAAGGGGCACTGATAAAAAATACAGTTATGGCAATCATACTATGCATCGGCATATGAGTAGGTGGCACCCAAATAATTATAGTGCTGCCCAGCTACGTGACGAACAACAAAATCCCCTCCCAATGGCAAGAAGATCGGTGGTTCCAGAGGTGTCGGGACCAGAGGCGAGGGAGATGATCGCAAACATCCAAATGTTGTTTGGGCACGTAAAGCAAGTGTGCGTGGAATGTGGCACTTTCATCTGCTACAGAGAAAGTAGCATCACTTTGATTTTGCGAGCAATTCAAAATCATATTAATGTTTGTACGAAACGCACCAAAAAATTAATTCTTTTTTTTTTTTTGCTCCTGTTGAGCCCTTTATAATGGATCGTTTTTGTTTCCCCCCCCCCAAAAAAAACCAAAAAAAATTTAAAAACGTTCAGAAAATACAAAAAAAGTAAAAAAATGTTCAAAAAATACTAAAAAAAATATAAAACAACAAAAACATACAAAAAAAAGTTCTTTTCAGAACTAACTCCCCATTATAAAAAAATTGGTAGAATATTTGGAACTCTGCCAACCTCTATTTCTCTTAGTTCGCTCCCGGAGCGCTACCCGGTACGCGTACCGGAAGCTAACCAAAAAAAATATTTTTTAAAAAAAAGAACAGTAAGTATAAGGTAAGCAAACAGACAGTTATGTTAAAAGAAAGACAGCTCTAGGGAGTAAACTAAGGATACTGTTACCTACAATCCACTGCTGATGATGTCACATATTACATCATTCATGACATGGTCAGTAACATCAACAGCAGTGGATTGTAGGTAACAGTATCCTTAGTTTACTCCCTATAGCTGTCTTTCTTTTAACATAACTGTCTATTTCCTTCCCTTATAGTTACTGTTCTTTTTTAAAAAACATTTTTTTGATCAGTCATAAACAGTGACATTAATAGAAACAGAGAGAGTGAACAAGAGTGAAGAACTATGGTCCTCCTCAGCCACCCTCAGAAAACCAAGGGGGTCAAGATACATCTACCGTGCCCCCTTCTACCCATTCTGAACATTATTTGCCCTCCATCTTGTATCTTGATTCGACCGAAACACAAAATGGTGGACTGCCATAACGCTGCTGGTTTGCGAACCGGGCAACTTCCCGGGAAGCGGTCCAAAAAAAAAAAAGTTGGGAAAGTAATTCACAGACACTAAGAGTAATAGAGATGGAGTGAGTGAACAAGACTGAGGAACTATGAGAACAGAGGGACTGAGAAAAAGAGTGGAAGGAGTTGAGTAAATAGGTAATAGAGAAAGGAATGAGGAAAGTAGCAAAGGCAGGAAACTGAGGATTAAAGAAGTGAAGCAGTGGATCTAATAGTAGGTGAATGTGATAGAAATGTAACGAAAAGAGTACAACTATTTACCTTGTAATTGCCGTTAAATTAATCACATTTTATTTCTATACTTTCAATCTGTGAAAGAGAGAACCAACATTTGAAAAAAATTAAAATATGTATTTAAAAATTACAAAAGACAAGGGAAAATATTGAAGGACAAATAGTTTTTCAACAACTTTGACACTGACAGAAGCTTCTGCTTCTCCAGGTCCTCTACACAATCCTAAAGATATACATTTTAAACTAACAGTATCTTGATGCAGATGAAGTGAGGCCTATCTTAAAACATGGTGCATCTTTTGCATTGCTCTTGTTTCAGAAAAGTGTCGCTTCAGTATGCCAATAACATGTCTCCTATCCAGAGATTTGTTTGAGGTGAGGCCTACTCAGAGTTCAAGATGAGAGGAGATAATATCTGTGAAAGTCTACTAATGAAGTGAGTCATGTCCACTGCACTCTTCAACAAAGTAGAAACCTCCTATGTTTCCCTGGACAGACCTAAACTTGATCTGCACAATGTGATTCGTAATGATAGGAAACACAGGTGATGTAATTGAAATATGTGCAATTTATTTTGCTCATTTCACAATCACATCACTTGTGTTTCCTTTGCTTAGGTATCTCATTGTGCAGATGTAGTCCAGCATATGAAAGAATACGTAGAAGTGCAGCACTGCATACAATAAATTTAACACTTACAGAAAACTCACCTTCTCCATGCCTCCTACACAGTTCTACATATACATCATAAATGCAAACAGTACAGAATTAATTATACATGTTAAATGGTTTATTTTTGCTGTTCTCAGAATGTATCAAAATTCACTAAAAACAGTGACTTGAAGGTATTCATCATGTAACAGCGGGGAAAAAAAAACACAATCAAAATGATTGTGTTTAAAAAACCCATACAACATCAGAAATTAAAATTCAGAACTCCTTAAAGTTAACTTACTTTCCATGACGTCCAAGGATGTCCTATGAACAGCTTACACTCTTTTGTGCTGTTATTACTTTCAGCCCGCCACTTTCTGAAAGAAAACCTCCATCGTTTTTAAAAACACGTTACATGCAATAAATGACTTCTTGCTCTCTACCACTATTTTCCACAAGGCCAAATCTAGTCAGAGATATTTATAACTCTTGGATTTCTTGTAAGCCAATCCCATCATTTGGCATTTCCGCAACTTTCAGAATTAAAATGTTGAAGATCATTTTCACAATCCTGGAATAGTAATATCTTCCCCTTCTTGCTCAGTCATGTTCTACATTTCCTATGACACTGATACTGCTTAATATGAAGCAGACTTACACTACCTCTATGAGTACTACAATTATTTAATTCTCTACATCACTTTTAATCACAAAGCAATGTAAAACAGTAGACAGCATTGCAGACTTACATTCCCTCTACTCCATGTTTTGATTGGCTGCTTCAATTAGCTTATGAAAAGAAACAGTTTTTCTGAACTCATTTAAAGTGCACATACATCTCCATGATGTCCAATCCTATGATTAGAAGTTATGTCTCTGAACTACACTTATCCTCAAGGCCAAATTGTGTAGGAGCCATTAGAACTTCTTGAAATTCCACAGATCATATCCCGAGATTATTTTCCTAAAATTTTGGTTTTAAAAACACCAGGTAAGAGTTTTTAAGGTCATACGGCAATTTTTTTTGGAAAATTAAAACAGAATCATTGCAGAATGACCAGCCATTTCTAGACTTTAAATAAGCTGTGTAATGTCCTGATGATATTGAAGGGCCGTCATGATATATAATTGCTGTAGTTACAAAAGTCCTTCCTGATATTGACAACTGCGAAGCTACAATTTTTTTTATTAAAGTTGTCAATTTTGTTCCATCAGGCCTACATCGTTGGAACATTAAAATGACGTACTGGCCATATGTTCGTATAAATAATGTGGACATCATTTCAGATTTACATTGGCTACACTCCATGTTGTGATTAGCAGCTTTTACTAGCTTATTAAAGGAGACTGATTTACTGTCTGGCAAAGTTAAATATATAAATCTTTCTGAGTCTACACTAGTAGTACTTGATACCATACAGTTCTCGCAGTCATGCTGCCATTGATAAGAAAGCCCAAACAGCTGATCTACATCTACACCTTCAGCATGTAATACATCAAGCATATACATTAAAAACTCCTGACAATCTTGCTGAATATTTTGAGAGAATTGTGTTTGGCCTGAACATCTATCTAACAGATTTCTAATTTCAGACACACTTTCTATGTTTCTTCTATCAGTGGTACATTTCTCTAACACAGAATTTAACAAACTGCAAAATCTTTGATCAGAATTGACCACAATCTCTTCTTTTACATTTTTTAGAGAAAACAAAACATTAATTACTACATTAGCATAGCAGTTGACACCAGAACTGTTTTCAAACTGAAAACCAACAACATCTTCAACAGAATCCTCTTTGTTTCTGCTTGTAATTTTAGGTTCATTCACTTTTTGTCTTTTTGCTACAACCTCCCCAGTATTGTTCTCATTTCTTCGTTTCCGGCCTACCAGACGTTTCTCAAACAAAGGAAACTGAGGCAAATGTGGCGCATACTCTCTTCTTAACCTATTGTATTCCTTAACACAATCTAGATCTGCACAAATGTTTCTGACATCACACTCAATCAAGTACAATCCCGATAAAGTTCTAACTCGTGACAATGCCACATATGCCATACCCTCCTTGAACACAGAACTGCCAATATTCACCAATGCAGTGTCTACACTTAAACCTTGCGATTTATGAATTGTCACAGCATATGCCAAGCAAACAGGGAACTGCTTACGGCGAACATATAAGTCTTTTACAAGCAAAAATCTAGCAGAACAACGAGCAATTAGCTGTACTTCCTCAATGCCATCAAATTTAATTTTTAAAAATTCAATTCCATCTCTATTTCTGTATTTCACAAAATCAACAACATTACCCATTGATCCATTTACCAGACCTCTTTCAACATGTAAATTCCTTCTTAAAATTATACGGCAGTTCAAGCACACATTCAGAGTCTTTTCAAAACCTGCAGTTTTAGATATACTCTTCTCTAATGAATCCAATTTTGTTTTCAGATTCTCAGACAAAATAATTGTTGATCCCATATGCTCTACTCTATCAATAGCTTCCACTTTCACAATCTCTTGCTTTTCTAAATGCAACATTTTGTTGTTAAATTTGGCACATTCTGCAAGAGTTGGCATCAAACATATTCCAGATTTCTTATCAGTAATTTTCTGAAAAATATTCTCAGGCACAACATCTTGTTCTGGATATAAATTTGACAGTAATCGTGCATGTAAAGCTTCTTTCCCATGCTCGGTCACTTTTCCAATTCTAACATCTTGTAGAATAGTCTTGTAAACTTCATCCTTTGCCTGACGCATATTTTCATGCAGTTCAGCATAATTGAAGTTTAACCATATATTGACGTTGCCAATGCTGCCTAGGCACTTCCTGGTATCTTCATGCGTGAGCATTTTGAACACAGGTTGCCCTTTCACTGGTGTCAGCTGCAGAAGATCTCCGAAAACAATGATGTGTTTGCCACCAAATAACACATCATACTCTGTTTTGAGAACTTCTTGCATCCTCAAATGCACAAAGGCAAGCATGACATTGGAAACCATGCTTACTTCGTCAATGATAAGAAGTTTCATTTTCCTCAAGATTCTTGAAACTTCAAAACAAGCATCTCCAGATAGCTTGTGATATTCTAATTTGTTGTCATGCTCCACTGGCAGCATCAGTAAACGATGTAAAGTAATCCCTTTAATATTATGTGCTGCCAGTCCAGTTGGAGCAGTGACAACACAAGACAGCGATGACTCTGTCCTTTCCTGCAAATAGCATGAAATTGCTTTAATGAGGAAACTTTTTCCAGTTCCCGCTTCTCCACTCACGTACAGTCGGACAGGCTTCAACGACGTACATGAGCACTCTTTCTTATCATGACTTAATCCATGATCAATTTGCATGGTAACTTCGTCATATATTTTCCTCTGCTCAACGTTGAGTTGCCTTTCCAACTCTTCTAAGTTAACCGCATCCTCTTGAGCATGTGCCATGGCTCTTTCCACCTCATTCATAGCAGTGGCAGCTTAATTTTCAATAAGAGGTCCTCCTAGTGGATCCTGACTCAATGAAGCAGAACTCTGACTGTCCTGAGAACTGTCTCTGGCAATCTCGGCTGCAATCGTTGCTTCCTGCTCAATTTCCGCATTCAACATTTCTACATATTTGGGAAAAGCAGGACATTCTATGGTCTCCTTGGCGACATTGAAAGAGTCTTCGTAACAGAGGAAATCTCCAAGCAGTTCCTCTTCTGCACGCCAAGGCTTGAAAAGTTGCAAAAGTGCTAAATAGAAAAACTCCTTTTTTTCAGGAGATTCGCCACTCAATTTTCGATGGTTTATCAAGTGGCATTTTCTTTGCTTGACCAGACATCCCTCACTTCCTATTACAGCATACACTCCTTTCTCAGTATCTTCTTTGATGTTCCTCTTGAACATGTAATTTTGCAGAACCTCATACAGACAAACATTCTCTAGGTGACTGCTTCGATTTGGATAATATGTATCCAACATGTTTGTCTTCAAAATGTCGGTACTGTTTGGCTCCTTTTCCGCCAAATACTCAATTTCCCGCACAGGTTTGAGAACTCGATTACGCGTTGCAGCAAGACCAAGACTCGCCCAAACGATACTCCTGGACTTGGCATAGAGACTTGCTGAAGACAACCGGTCAGAACATTCGTACGCTCCGATTTCTCGATGCGACAACATCTTCAGACTGAAACTGTACAACTTCTTGCTGAGGCTCTTTTCATGGGAAATGTCCTCCCACATATCCTTCAATTCTGTCTTCTCTTTTTTGGTGATGTAAGACGTCACATACCGAGCCACAGCCATACAGTTATCAGCCACAAACTGTATATCCATGTTAGCATTCCACATGGACAAAATCACCGGGTTGTAGTCGTTGATGTACTTGGACTCTTCGTTCCTCTTCAAATTGTAAGTGTTTTTAGGTGATTTCTTCATCACATTATGTCGCAGCGAAGACATCAAACTGTTTACTCTTCCTTTAGAAATCACCGGTCGTGGAAAGCCGAAACGACATTTGGTGTAGAACTTGTCTTTGTTTCGGAATTTACGACGGCAGTACTTTCCACATCGATGGCTTTGGAAACGCAGAACTTTTTCTCTTAGGCTTTTCTTCTCCTTTGCGTTTGGAACAGCACACATAGAATACTGTTGGATGAAACTCATCACTGAGTCTTCTGGATCCGTTCCAAATTTAGGTGCATCCTTGATCCACAGCAACATATGTATATGAGGAGCACCTCTTGCTTGGTACTCCTTTCTCCAGAAGAAATCCAACACCTCTCCAAGAGGTGGATTCTTCTTATTCATGATGAAAGACATCATAGCTTCAAATCTATGATTGAAGTACCTACATACATTGACTGGATCCAAAGAGCACAGTTCTCCGGGTGTCTTGAATTCGATGTTTTCTACGTTAGCATTTGCCTCTCGTAGAAATTGAAGTAAGTCTTCCCAGCCATACTCGGCACAACTCAGAGTGAGGAACCATGTGGGAGTACCTAAGTTCCTCAGCATACATTTTAAATCACCATGACGACGGTACCAGTACTCATTAGTACCACGCTGACACGCCATGAGATTAATCAGGTGAGAATCCAAAATACTATCTTGGACATTCACTTTATCCATAAAATCACTTGCCGAGATGTTTTGCATGTGTATACCACTTTTCAAGATGTGGTTCACTGCATATGACAGTCCAGACAGATCGCTTTCAAACAGGAGATGAAACAAATAAGGAATGCATTGTCGAAACCTAGCATCTCCTGCATACAATCGCAAAGTCCGGTATTCAGAAGCAGGAATTTGATGAGGTCGCTCATCATATCTTCCTCCCTGACCTGTTGGAAAAAGCTGTGGGAAACACCGAGCTTCCAAACTTTCCTCCCAAACACTAATGGGACTCCCTTTGGCTTGTTTCATTTGAAACAACTCAATAGCATTCCCCATGACTTCCTTTGAATGCAAAGGATGAACACTATAATGTTCATATATTTCCTCACTAGTAGAGGGTTCTACTTTCTCAATTTGACCAGCACACAAATCGCTATCCTCTTCCTCACTTACTTCCTCTTCTGCAACATATACATTCTTATAGTATTTATTATTTTTTTTCAAATACAATGTTGCCTTTTTAACTTTCCTAACATCTACTAAATCTTGCCATATTTTCTTATTCTTTGTCGGAACCCCATTAACTAAGATAACCAGAGGTTCCTCTTCCACTTTTTCTACTCCAATTGTGTTAATGTTTTTCTTGAAATCTAGAGGCAAATAAACAACTCTTCCCTTTAATCCTCTCTGTAAATCTGATGGAGGCAATTTCCCTGTCTTTGGCTCCATTCTTACAATAGCCTGAAAGGGATGGATACTTTGAATCAAAATAGATTCATAAGTATTTAAGTCCTTCAATTCAGAAGGAATCTCAACCAATTCCAGATTATTATGAACTGCTCTAGCAGGCATCTGGTTTTGTTTTAATTTGTTACAACAATAAGTACACACACGTTGATCCAATCCCAAATCAAAACAATTTTCTACCATCAAGTATGTTGCAAAATCCTTCCATTCACTATTATTTTCCCTTTCACTTTTTGCATATAAATCCACTAACTTAGTCTGATTCTTATAATAAGTGCGTCTACAACACACACAAGTGAAATTAGGCCTCTCACTTGATTTCATGTCAAACGTCGCAATTTCCCTCTGGAAATTATCTGTACTGGAAACATGTACACTATCTTCCAAATGACCCTCTACTTCTTGCTCAATTTCAACATTCTCCTCTTTACTTCCAAAGTAACAAAACTCAATTTCTTCACATATATTCTTCACATCTATTTCAGAACCATGCAAAAGAGCAGCGCATAATTGTTTCAGCATAATTGCTGGACTCTTAGCATAATACAACAGTCTAACTAACTTCCTCACTTTGTTATGATGCACTGCTAGCATCCTGAAATGATGAAAAACACTCTGGCATACTCTCCTGGAAAGACAAGCCAGTGAATGACCATGCAAACCTGTCACTTCTCTCACTCTGCAAGGATCTAATTCTTGCAACAACCTTATTTTCTGCTTCAAACTTTTCTTGTTAAATGTCCGTACAAAATCACAAAGCAAATTGATGGAATCCTGTCGCACACTGCAAATACTACTACACTTCCAGGTGTACACAGGACCCTTAGCACGTCTTCCTAAAACCTCATTACCTAACAACTCTTCTGCCTCTGTTGTCACAAGTTTTTCTTTTTCAACTGGACAACCATCTTTCACTTCATAAGCACGACCACTGATGTCAACTGCATGCACCAAATCATTATCCTGGAAATAACTCTCTTCATTAAAAAATGCCTCACAGCTTGAACTATGTATCCATTCTCCAGAAAAAACTTCACAAAAATTACTACGATTAACTATTCTCTTCCATCTACTATTTCTTTTGAAATCAAAAATTGCCTTGTTTAGCTTCCTAATTCTATTGATTATCAAAATAAATAACTTACGTTTAATTTCAAAAGCCTGATCAATAACTTTCTCAACTTTTTTTTTTCTCCTATAAAAAACTAATTTCTGTTGACCTTTCTTAATATTTTTTAACAAATTGCCAATTATCCTGTTACGGAACATTCGTTTACGAATCTCCCTAAACTGTTGTTTCCTTCTACTATCATGCACAGATTTATCTCTTGCTCTAGCAGTAACATTTTCATTTGTCCTTTTCTTTCCATTTGATTTACTTCTCATGTTATGGATTGAAACATTTTCTGTACTAATATTTTTTTTATTAGAAATATTTCTTATGAAATATTTAGAGCTCTTACCCGGTGCTTTCTTCATGGCTTGAGAAATCTTTTTGTTAGAGGACTGCTGCGTTTTTTTTTTCTCCTGCTGTCTTTGACGTTTTGCAGCCTTTATCTCTCTTATTTTTGTAGGCATATTGAAATCTTGAAATGATCTGCAGTTGAATCTGAGGAAAAATATAATAAAAAATGTTATTAAACATTATTATCAAACAGTAAATCAGTAATAGTGATCAAAAACATAACACACTACTTGACATTTTAATTTGAAGATTTTTTAGTCATTGCCATTTTTACAATACAGAAATACCAGAAAAGAAATGACATTTATATTTATGTTACCTATGCTATTTTATATGTGAATCTGATCTAATTTTATGAGCATATTTTAATATTTTATTGAAGACACTACACATAACCTGTTTTTGAAGGTGTCTTTATTTTTAAATTAAACGGTTTACCTTTTTACTTTTTATTGATTATAAATTTTAAAAATAAATGTTTATAATTCCAAAGGCTCAAGCAGGTCAGCTTCCCATCCTATATCATATAATTCGGACAAATCTGCATCCTCATCACGCTCTTCTTCATCCTCAGGATTTAAATCATCCAATGGATCAACATCCACTGATGTTTCAATTACAAGTTCAATGATGAGGTCAAAATCAACTGATTGCAGATTGTCGCTCATGTTGAGGTTGTCTTTATCTTTAAAGAAAGATAACAACAATGAGATGTTGCAGAGTAAGAGACAAATCTCACAGATTATAATAGTAAAATTATTTAACAAGAGTAACATTTTGCAGCTATTATTTAGCCATGTCCAGCGATGCTGAGCAGGTGAAGCCTATGTCTAATTTTTCACTGAACAGGACTCATCTGTTCTTAACCTTGGATAAGCCTCAACGACTCTGTGTCCCCTGCACATACTCAAATGTTAAAGTGCAGATTTATATTAAATGGCACATCCCCAGGCATGCACCAGTTAATGTGCACCACTGCTTTACCACCCATGGTGTGCCGCATTTACAATCAGATAGGAGAAAGCTGCTTCAAAACCCTGCGCCTGCTTGAAGCTGGCATAGGTCTTGACGCAGCATTGTAGAGATGGGGCACCCCTGAGCCTTGCTGGAGCTGCATCGCACTTACGATACAACTCCAGCAATGCGCCACCTTTACGGCACAGATGCGTCACGCATCTGTGCCGTTTTTGCCCCATGCTGCGCCGCATTGTAAATGCAGCACAACATGGGTGGCGGAACAGTGGCGCAGGATGACTGTCACATCCCTGGTGATGCGCCACTCATCATAAATCTATCCCTAAGCTTCTTATCTTGTTACAGATGAACTGCCATATGTATCATCAAAATATTTTACATATTATAAATAGCAAATTTTAAGGAATAAATAGCGATTCTTTACTATTCCTAATTTGCAATGAGCAAATTGCTAATTGCAAATTACCCATTCATTTCCATAGGCTAGGAGGCTCATAAGAATTAATGTTGCAAGTTGTGATTAGCAATTAGCTCATCACAAAATAGGATTTTTTTCAAGCGTGCAGGGGTATCTCAAGAACACCCTGCTGCACCCCTGAAAAAGAAATTTGGGAGCACATGGCACACCTACATGCCCTAATGGCATGTATGGGCGTCATATGGGACCTTTTTTTTTTTTAAAAAAAAAATGCTTTTTGAAAAGAATTCGCAAATTACCACAAACTAGAAGTTGGTGGTAGTTTCCAAATCCTTAATATCATTTTTTACATATTTTTTTTTGATACATTGCATTTAAGGAATCACAAATCACAAAAAATTGGGGAAAAGTAATGGTTTGCAAATTTATGACAAGGACATAATGGTGTATGCTTCTCTATAAGGCATTTCAGTGTCTCTGATGTCATTTTTCCCATATTACATTATAAGACCTTTCCCCATGAAGCACATTCCTTGTAAATATGCTCCCACCTGTGCATTGCAAATTTAGATTTTGACTGTTTCAGACACATAGCCATGTTGAAAGTGACCCAAAAAAATTGCAAACGTTTTAAAAAAAAACATTCATGTGTCTTAATGACATTTTAAGTCATTTCCCCATGGACAATGTTTTCTAAGTGGCACAAAAGAGGTATACACCTATCATAAATCTGTCCCTAGCATTATAAATGATTAAATCAGGATGACAATAAGATGTGGCCTATCCAGAGGTTTGTTTAAGGTGAGGCCTACTCAGGATTGCAGATTAAAGTTACGCTTGATGAAGAATACAGAGGAGATAATTTATTGTAAAGGCCTACCAATGAAGTAAGTGATTTCTACTTCATTGCACCAGTCATCATAAATGTATCCATAAGCTTCTTATCTTGTTAGACATCAACCGCCATATGTATCATATAACTATTTTGCATTTCCAAAAAAGCGAATTTTAAGGAATAAATAGCGATTCTTTACCATTCCAAATTTGTTTGAGAAAATTGCTAATTGCAAATTACCCATTCATTTCCATGGGCTAGGAGGCTCATATAAATGAAGGTGCAATTTGCGATTAACAATTTGCTCATCACAAATTAGGAATTTATTCCAAAGGTGCAGGGGTGTCTCAAGAACACCCTGCTGCAACCCTGAAAAAGAAATTTGGGGGCATATGGCGAACATAAATTTTAACAACATTCCTTTACCTCAAAAACGATTTTCAAATCATAACTTCAAAACACTACACATGGGAAAATTACTTAAATTGTCCTTAAGACACATAAAAGCGTTTTTTGATTGGCTTTCCTGCATGGTAGGGTCACTTTTAACATGGCTATGTAACATAAACATTCAAAATCAAAATTTTCCATGTACAGGTGGGAGCATATTTACAAGCAATTTGCGCCACAAAGAAAGGTCTGACATTAAAATGGGAAAAATAACATCAGGGACAGTCAATTGCCTTATAAAGAACCATACACCATTATGTCCTTCTCATGAATTTAAAAACAATTCCTTTTTCCCAAAAACGATTTTCAAATCATAATTTCAAAAAACTGCACATGAGAAAATGACTTAAAATGTCATTGAAACACATGAAAGCGTTTTTTGATTGGCTTTCCTGCATGGTTGGTTCACTTTTATCATGGCTATGTAACACAAACATTGATAATTAAAATTTTCATGCACATGTAATAGCATATTTACAAGCAATTTGCGCCACAGAGAAAGGTCTTACACTAAAATGAGAAAAATAACATCAGGAACAGTCAATTGCCTTATAAAGAACCATACACCATTATGTCCTTGTCATGATTTTATAAACAATTCCTTTTCCCCAAAAACGATTTTAAAATCATAATTTCTAAACACTGCACATGGGAAAATGACTTAAAATGTCATTAAAACACATGAAAGCGTTTTTTGATTGCCTTCCCAGCATGGTTTGGTCACTTTTAACATGGCTATTAAACACAAACATTCAAAATCTAAATTTTCCATGCACATGTGAGAGCATATTTACAAGCAATTTGCGCTACAGAGAAAGGTCTTACACTAAAATGAGAAAAATAACATCAAGGACAGTCAATTGCCTTATAAAGAACCATACACCATTATATCCTTGTCATGAATTTAAAAACAATTCCTTTTCCACAAAAACGATTTTCAAATCATAATTTCTAAACACTGCACATCAGAAAATGACTTAAAATGTCATTAAAACACATGAAATCATTTTTTGATTGGCTTTCCAGCATGGTTGCGTCACTTTTAACATGGCTATGTAACACAAACATTCAAAATCAAAATTTTCCATGCACATGTGAGAGCATATTTACAAGCAATTTGCGCCACATAAATCATAATTTTCTCCTTAAAGCACACTATTCTCTATCTAAAGTAAAGAAATATTTTCTCACCTTAGCAAATACTTTGAGTTTGAAAACAGTCTAAGAAACACACCAATTTGTCTTCAGCAGAGCAAAAGGTATGCACTCCAGAGTCTGCAGCTATCAAAAGCACAGAAATGGTGTAATTCTTCACACATATTTCTCATGTCACCCAATCAAAACTCTTCCCTCACTTTTTTTCAAATGAAAACCCTTCCCCCTCTGCCCTTTCTGCCTATTTTCCATAGCAACCACCTCTTGGAGAAACTCTGGTGTTTGCAAATTCACACAACAATGTTGCAATTGAACTCTGAACTCTCAGTGCACCTGCATATCCAGTGCTTTCTTTCATTTAATGATTTTTTATTGACCACTCAAAATACATCTTTCAAACAACACATCTGTACACCCTAACTTTCTGTTTTCATCAATCAAAATCCACCAATCACTGTTACTACTTCATGAACACAGAAACTCCACAGTTTTTTTCATTTCAAACTCACATTTTTTCAACTGCCATTTCATTGCCACACTTCATCTGACTGCAGGAGAACCTTCTCTCACCATGTTTTCTGTCTGGATTGTTGGTCATAGTTATATTCACTGGGCTCAAAGGTACGTTGAAAGCAGGAATTTACCTAACCTCAATTTACAAGATGTGGAAATTAAGTGGTTTGGCCACAGAGGATTAAAATGTCACCAATTGATACCATTGGTGAAAACCTTTATGCATTTGCCAAAACCTGACCTGTTAATTGTGCACTGTGGAGGTAATGACTTGGGCACTTTGACTGGTGTAGGTCTGGAAATGCTTTTAAAGGACACCTTTGAGCAATTAATGGCACTTTTTCCTCAGACTGCCTTGGTATATTCAAATATATGCCAAAGACAGAAATGGAGGTGGTCAAACCAATTTTGTCCACAAATTGAGAAGTCGAGGAAGCATGTAAACAAATCTGTTTCAGCTTACATGAGAGACCATGGAATGGGCTCCCTGTACAACAATAACTTGCGTTACTACATGCAAGATATCTACAGAGGAGATGGAGTTCACTTCTCAGATGAGGGCAACAGAGTTTTCACTCTGAATTTAAAAATGTGCATTGGTACCTACTTATAAGTACCAAAATGTACCATAAACCCAAAAGCTCTTCTCAGAGCTACCCTACATCTAATCACTCACAATTATTATTTTACTCTAACTTTTTTCACTAATTTTCAACAAAGTACACTCCCTGGGGCGCTACCCGGTACGCGTACCGGGAGCTAACCTCGCGAAATTTTTAAAAAAAATGTTTTTTTTTCGCACATATAAACCTCCTCAGCCACCCTCAGAAAACCTAGGGGGTCAAGATAAGTCTACCGTGCCCCCTTCTACCCATTCTGAACATTATTTGCCCTCCATCTTGTATCTTAATTCGACCGAAACACAAAATGGTGGACTCCCGGAACGCTTAAGGTACGCGAACCGGGGCGCTCAACGGTTCGCGTACCGGGTCGCTCCCTGGGAAAAAAAGGTGGGAAAGTAGTTCACAGAAAAGCCACTGGAGACAATTTCACCAAATATAGATTAGCTCATACTACATACCAATCCCTACCATTTTCACAAATTTGATTGGAATTCCATTTAGCCATTTAGCCTGTAGACCTCTCTAAATACCGTGAGGTAAATTCCTTCACAAAACACATCTGAAATGTTGGAATTGACAACCAATTAAAATGTTACTTTCATTTTCTACTTTTTTTACCTCACATTTGATTGGTTATGTACCCGAATATATATAAAGGAAGAGAAGGAAACACAGCCATTTTGACTACTACTTCCTGGTGTACATTTCAATAGGATTTTCATTAATAACTTCAACTTCTTTTTAAAGGTAAGTTGTTATTTTTAAAACTGAAGTATATTGTGCACTTTAAGTTAATATGGCAAACTTTTTCTGTTAGTTATATACTATCCCTCTGTAGTACTTATAAATTTAGATACACTTTTTTATATTCCTACTTCCACTCTGATACTATACACTGCCCAAAGATAAATTCTCTGTTAAAAACTGCCTATCTAAAATTAATCCCAACAGTGCCCTACCTCTACTAATATATATTTTTTTTATGCAAATTTCAGGAAAAATGGAAAGTGAACAAAACATTTCATTTGAAATTGTCCTTCCAGAGTCCAACACAGAAATCATTGATCCAAATGAGATTGAATTTATGGATGAAACTTGGGACCAAGAACTACTGCAATGTGTACAAGCAGTAGATAACCTCCTTGCAAATGAGGACATTTTACAACCTCAGAGACTACAATCTATATTCCATGATTATTATGAAATTTCTGACAATGAAATGTTAGAAAGTTTAATAAATTATGAAACACAATAAAAAAAGCTTAAAAAAAAATAAAATATAATAATCAACAAAACCAACAATCAATTAACATACAGCATTTGAAAAGTCTATCATTCATTTTTCATTGTGATACGCTCCCCAGAACGCTTCCCGGTTCGCGTACCGGGCGCTAACCACGAAAAAAAACAAAAAAATTTTTATTTTTTTTGCTTAGCGGGGCCCCTTTAAAGCCTCCACATCAAACCTAGGGGGTCAGGGAGGATCTACTATGCCCCCTTATGGTCATTTCCCCCTTTGTTTTGTCCTCCTCTTGTCACTCGATCCTACCGAGAGACAAGATGGCGGCCGCTCCGGACTGTTTAGAATGTTGACAGACACCGGAGAGCCAATCAACTTCGCTACGCGAAGTTCCGTTACGCGTCAAGTACGCGTACCGGGGCGCTGCCTGGTCCGCGCTTACAGATATATATCTTTTTTTGAACGTTATTTTCTCAAAATCCACTGCAGCACATATATTGAGACCTACAAAAGGCACATCGGGCTACCAGTCCCTACAATTTTGCCAAGTTTCGTGCAAATCCATTCAGCCGTTCGGGCTAAAAGTGAGGCTAACCGCCCTATGGAAAACTCAATGTTAAAAACACGTTTTGGGACCCCCCTTTTTTCTCGGCCCCCCCTGGACCAACTCCCCCCAAATTTCCAGTGGCTGCTCAGAAACAAAATGTTCCATTTTGCTGAAAATTTCAGCCAATTCCGTCCACAAACGCCAAAGTTATTAGACATAGAATTTTCAAAAAACCCATAGAGAAAAAATCCTAACTATATATACCTACTGGTGACCGCCAGTAGGTAATAGATAGATAGATAGATAGATAGATATATATATATATATATATATATATATATATAATATATATATATATATATATATATATATATATATGGAATGGTATGGAATAGAAACTTGTATAGCGCAAAGCTGCCACCCTACGGGTATCCTGGCGCTTGGATCAAAGAGAGAGCATCAAGTAGCAGAGTCAATTGTCAATGGCAGGGAGGCTAAGAAGTGTTCCTTGGAAAGAGCCAGGTTTTCAGACTCTTCCTGAACCCGATCAGTGAACTTTCCTGCCTAAGAGTCAGAGGCAGCGCATTCCAGATATGTGAGGCAAGTACTCCGAAGGCTCTACCCCCTTCCGGGACCTCTTAAACCTGGTAGTTGTGATCAAATTGGTGTTGGACGATCGGAGCTGCCTCCGTGGGTTATACCAAGTGAACAATTCTTGCAAGGGAATATGACCCTGTCCATGTGCTGGCCTATAAACAATAGAGAGTGATTTCAAACAAATTCTCTCCTTGATGGGCAGCCAGTGAAGATCTCTTAGCGCAAGTGTCGTGGAAGACCCTCGTTGACTATTTAGTGCCAGCTTTGCTGCCATTGCCTGTACTCTCTGCAGCCCCTGCACAATATATTGTAGTGCTCCCAGATACAGATAGTTTTATCTATATATATATATATATATATATATATATATATATATATATAAAACAAATATGCTGTCTCCGCACTTCCTCACCGGCGAACAGAGACGACACAGATCCCAAGATATAGGCACAGGTAAATTTCTTTACAGAGCTCGCAAAATCTGACGCGTTTTGGGCGGTTGCTCTTGCTCACCGATAGCCAGATTCTCGGCCCGCCATTTTTTAAATATGCTGAATGAACACCACATGTGATAATGGGCATAAACACAATACTATGCACAAGCTGCCATTTCTTTCACATTGGGTCAGTCTTTCTTCTGCGTGTTCATACCTGTCACTTGAGATTTTATCATAATGTCACATTTAAATGGACCTAAATGTAAAAATAGACCATAACATGATATACGCATAAATGCTGTCCCTCATATGTCAACCAATAAAATTCGTAGGGGACATAAATATATTCATACATTTTCCACTTGTTATAAAGAATGTCAGCAAATGGCTTGGTAATACATATTATGAACAAATGTGCAAATATAACGCAATTAAATGTGCACATATTGCAAATTGAAAATGTGCAAAAATAACGCATATTTTTTTCCTCACTATGGGGCCGATTATGATGGCGGATTTCCCGCATCCACCGGGCCGGCGGAAGCCACCGCCGGCCCGGAGGATGCGGGAAATCCGCCGGGGAGCCCTGCAAGACCCACCGCCATATTAGGATGACTGGTGGGTCTTCCTATCTGTCCACCGCCTTTCCGCCGCGGGCGGATTGCGCCCGCGGCGGAAAAGCATTAAAATGGCTGGCGGTGTCTATCAGACACCGCCAGCCATATTAGGACGACAGCGGAAAGATGCCTTTACACGGCGGCATTTCCGCCGTGTAAAGGCATACGGATTTGTGTTTGGGGGCCCGTTGCGGGCCCCCAGGGGTGAAGGGGGGTGGGGGGTGCACATGGGGGGTACCTATGGTACCCCCCTGCATTTGCCTGCACAAAGCGGCAGGCACCGCGAGGTGCCTGCCGCTTTGTGCATGCAAATGCACAACTTACTTTTTTAACATTGCGGCGGGTGCTGCTTCAAGCAGCACCCGTCGCAATGATAAAAATACAGGATGTGACCGCCAGGGTGGCGGTCACATCCTAATTAGCACGGAGGGACCGCCGCTGCCCCTGCGGACGGTCCCTCCTCCTCTAGGGTGGCGGACGGACGCAAGTCTGTCCGCCATCCTAATGAGCCCTTTAATGTGCAAAGTTACGCAATTTATAAGTGCAAATACTACTATTGTCCAATATGTGCAAATTAAGCAAAAAATGTAAACCTATGTATCAACAAAGTGCAAATTGCGTCAACCGTATTAATCAATTCTCGTAATTAAAGTTCACATGCCATGTAGAGAATGCATTTACAGCCTAAATGCTGGTTAAAATATTTATTCCCTAAAATACGAGGTAGATGTTCTCTAAGTAAAATCAACAAGGTATGTACTCTTCCCCAAATGATTGAACCCTCTTTTGTGACTCAGCTAATGCAATGTGCAAGTGTGACATGTGATCCACATAAAATTGGAAACTCCCAAAGAAAAATGTGTATGTGTAAAAAAGAAAAATTACTAATAAGCCTTAATCAAATGACGATGCTACAGGGAAGCCGCCTGAATACAGAATGATTCTTATTGCAAAATTCTCAAAGATAAAAACCTAACTACAGAAATTGATACAAATCCTCCGTGGTATTTAGTCCATTGGGGAATTTGCTATCTAATTCTAAGATAGTCCTGGATTCCAGCATTCGGAGCATCTTATCTCCGTCCCCTCCTCTGCGAGGTTTTGGAACTGCCCCTATTACAGAGTACTTCAAGCACTGTAGGTTGTTATCATGTATTAGCTTGAAATGCCTGGCAACTGGATAAGAGCTATCATTATTCACGATTGCCCGCAGGTGCTGGAGATTTCTGACATGCACCTGCAGCTTGGTGCTGCCCACATATCGCAAGCCGCCGATGCATGTCAGAACATAAACTGCATATTCAGTTTTGCAGTTGTATGTTCCCTTAATGTCAATCATTTCCAGAGAAAATGGGGTGGCATATTGAGTAGTATTTATTCCAAAATCTGCTAGTTCTGCAGCTGGAACATTTAACGAACCCCGGCTAGGGCTGTAGCCACATATGTTCTTTGTTTAGTTCAGGAAAACTTATTGTGATTTGAGTTCTCATTGAGGATCCTTTCCTGTATGTAATTGTCGGAGTACTGGGAAGTCTGGGAGCTAGAACCCAATCTGTTAAAAGTATGGGCCAACTCCGAGTTAAAATTGCCCAGATTTTTTTTCTTGACGATTATATGCTGTAACAAACCTGGGAGCAGATTCCTTGTCCTTTACTGCTGGATCAATATTGTTTGCTGCATCTTGTCTTAACAGTGAGTCTCTGGGCTTGGCTTGTATTTTATTGACTGCCTGATTTAAAATGGCATCCTTGTACTCTCTCTGTTTAAATCTCTCTAATGCCTGAGTGGTGCAGCTAGTCAGTTCTTCTTCAGTACTTCAGATGCGTTTGAGCCTTAAAAGCTCTCCATACGGGATATTGTTAATGACGTGTTTGGGATGAGCACTGCTGGCATGTAGTGTAGAATTGCCAGCAGTGCTTTTTCTGTGCCAGGTGGTTGCAATTTGCCCTTCACGAATGAAAACCTTGACATCTAAAAAATCCACTTGTAGTCTGTTTATATTAGATGTGAATCTTACATTTTCGTGATTGACATTGATCTTATTAACAAAATTAATAGCACTCTGTTCATCCCCCCGACAAATGATAAAAACTTCATCAATGCGTCGCACCCATTTTAAAACATGATCAGTAAAAACACACTTGTGCTCCCGTCTGAGGACCTGCTCCTCCCACCAACCAAAGTGCAAGCATGCATAGCTGGGGGAGAAGCAAGCCCCCACCGCCACACCCCTTTTTTGTAAATGTAACTCATTTCCAAATAAAAAATAGTTATTATTAAGACACCAGGACACCAGTTCCATAATAATTTTGTTGTGGGTGTAACATTGTAGCAGTCTTGTGCCCAAAAAATGATATAAAGCTTTTAGGCCGGTATGATGTTCAATGCTGGTGTAAAGGGATTCGATATCCAACGTAATGAATACCAAATTTTTAGTCCAGGGGATATTCTGGATCTTTTTTAGAAAATCCCTGGTGTCTTTAATAAAAGTAGGCAAACTGGTTACTAGATCTTGTAAAAAATAGTCAACGTACTGAGTAATATGTTCAGCAACACTCTGTATGGCCCATATAATGGTCCGCCCGGGCACCGGTGTTATCTTTTTGTGCACTTTAGGTATCAGATATAACCTAGGTAGAACAGGATTCTCCACATGAAGGAACTGAAATTCTTGCATGGAAATCATCCCTTCTCTTTTCCATTTGAGAAGTATTTTCTTGAGTTGGTCTCTAGCAGCATTGTAATGTGTAAAAGTAGATTTTTCATAACACAGCGGATCGCCTAGCTGTTTCCGCGCCTCTGCGATATACTCTTTTTGCAGCCACATAACGATATTGCCACCCTTGTCCGCTGTGGTGACAATAATTTGATGGTCTTTGCTCCAACACTTAATCAATGCTGCACAGTTTTTCTCCTGTTCACTTTTTTAGCTTTTCCGATGTTTGATTTGGTAGTGCGATTTTTTGAGATCTTCCACTATTACATCATGGAAGATATCGATGGCGTCTTTGGGCATATTTCGCACGAAATTGGATTCGGGCTTAAATGGACTTATATTGGCTCCTGTTTGGTGAATGGCTGCCTCAGCTAATTCTTGTTGGGTTGATATATCATTGTCAGAAGTATCATTACCTTGACCCAATTGATGTCATGTCAGAAAAATTCTAGCATATGCTGCTCTTGGTTCGATGTATGACTGCATTGCTCTGGTAGAATCAGATTCTTTAAGCCCCTCTTTGATTCTGAAAAATTTCCGCAATTTCAATTTACGATTGTAACAAAAGACATCTACTCGGGTCCGTGTGTAGTCAAAATCACTAATGGGGCAAAAAGACAAGCCTAAACTTAAAAGCTGTCTTTCCGCCTCAGAAAGTGAAATGGTGGAGAGATTGACAATGGTGTTAGTGTTTACTACTTCTTTCGCCAAAATTGCTTCTTTGGTTTTTTGTAAAAGTTGCCGCTGTTAGCGGCGATCTCTCCGTCTTTTGTTGATTCTTGTTCTTTTTCTTTTTTCTTTTGATTGTGGGGCCTCAATGTTTGCAAATGGTCGTACACTAAAAAATCGACCTCCTCCCCTAGGTCCAGAATTTTTGACTGATCTGATGCTCTTGTATGATCAATGCTGCTTCCATCTGAGGACATACTACTCATCATTGAGTCACTATCACTGCTCCCAGGGACTAATTCAATGTTAGCATTTGTAGTTGCACCTCCTTGTGCGCCATCGACATAGTTGTTTTTGTTGAATTTGGATCTTTTAGATAGATATGCATTTTATATATAGGTATGTATATATATATATATATATGTATACACATACATATATAAATGCATAGGCATATTACCTACTGGCGGTCGCCAGTAGGTATATATAGTTAGGATTTTTTCTCTATGGGATTTTTGAAAATTCTATGTCTAATAACTTTGGCGTTTGTGGACGGAATTGGCTGAAATTTTCAGGAAAATGGCACATTTTGTTTCTGAGCAGCCCTTGAAAATTTGGGGGGGGTTCGTCAAGGGGGGCCGAGAAAAAAGGGGGGTCCCAAAACGTGTTTTTAACATTGAGTTTTCCATAGGGCGGTTGGCCTCACTTTTAGCCCGAACGGCTGAATGGATTTGCACGAAACTTGGCAAAATTGTAGGGACTGGTAGTCCGATGTGCCTTTTGTAGGTCTCAATATATGTGCTACAGTGGATTTTGAGAAATTAACGTTTAAAAAAAGATATATATCTGTAACAGCGGACCGGGCAGCGCTCCAGGACGCATACTTTTCGCGCAACGGAGCTTTGTGAAGCGAAGCTGATTGGTTCTCCGGCGTCTGTCAACATTCCAAACAGTCCGTAGCGGCCGCCATCTTGTCTCTCGGTAGGATCGAGAGACAAGAGGAGGCGAAAGCGAAGGGGCAAATGACCATAAGGGGGAATAGTAGATCCTCGCTGACCCCCTAGGTTTGATGTGGAGGTTTTAAAAGGGCCCCGCGGGGCAAAAAAAAAAAATAATAATAATAATCGAACGGCTGAATGGATTTGCACGAAACTTGGTAAAATATTAGAGACTGGTAGCCCGATGTGCCTTTGCTAGGTCTCAATATATGTGCTCCAGTGGATTTTGAGAAATTAACGTTCAAAAAAAGATATATATCTGTAACAGCGCTCCGCTTCGCGTAACGGAGGTTTGCGAAGCTGATTGGTCATTCTGTCACTGGGCTATAGTTGGGCTACATCTGGCTGATATTTGGGCTACATTTGTTTTTTTTCGTCTCTGGCGGCCATCTTTGGGCTACATTGGGCTACATTGGGCTTCATTGGGCTTCATTGGGCTACATTGGGCTACATTTGGGCTCCAACATATATATAGGCCAATGTAGCCCAATATATATTTTTCAAAGTTAATTTTCGTAAAAACCACTGGAGCATATATCTTGAGACATAGCAAAGGCACATCGGGCTACCAGTCCCTACAATTTTGCCAAGTTTCGTGGAAATCCATTCAGCCGTTCGAGCTAAAAGTGAGTCCAACCACCCTATGGAAATGAAGGAAATGAATGGGTAATTTGTAATTAGCAAATAGCTCATCGCAAACTAGGAATGGTAAAGAATCGCTATTTATTCCTTAAAGTTCGCTATTTAGGAAATGCAAAAAACTTTGATGATACATATGGCGGTTCATCTCTAACAAGATAAGAAGCATAGGGATAATTTTATGATGACTGGCGCATCACCAGGGATGTGTTAGTCATTCTGTGCCGCTGTTCCGTCACCTATGGTGTGCTGCATTTACAATGCGGCGCATCATGGGGCAAAAACAGCACAGATGCGTGATGTATCTGTGCCGTAAAGGTGGCGCATTGCTGGAGTTGTATCGCAAGTGTGATGAAGCTCCAGCAAGGGTCGGGGGTGCCCCTGTCGCAGGGTTTCTGTTCTCACACAGAACTGTGGACAGAGGATTGGAACCTCGGCGAATTAGGGTGTCCCAAAACTCACCTTAGTAATCAAAAACCCCTTAGCAAGCTAGGTACAGTGTCACATTGGATATAACAAACTCTCAATGTTTAGACAATCCAGAATATGAACTTATAGTACCTCAGGATACGTGGAACTCATGAACAGTCGGTCGTTATATATTTCTTAGAAACCAGAACATGGAGTTAAGAAGAACACATGTGTATTTGAAATGTTTATTTACTAATGCCGTCTTCTCAGGCGTAGTATCTTAGATAATACAAGTACACATATTATCAGTAGCAAAATTACCAGCATAGTTACTAGTACATAAAAAGCGAATGGTGACAGTATGTTAACATGCTGTAAATGAATAAGAGTTAGCAACACTTATAAGCAGCCGCGGGCCGTGGAGGGAGTTACGGTGGGGCAGGGAGGCGGGGAGGGGGAGGGGCAGGGTGGAGAGGGCTCCACCCTGCTTCTCCCCCTCCCCGCCTCCCTGCCTCACCGTAACTCCCTCCACGGCCCGCGGCTGCTTATATCTCACCCTCCCTAATACACATATTATATTACTTGCTAAGAAGGTCTCTTTGTGTTGGTTTAGGGCGTGCCCATACTTTAGTGTCTTAGATTTGAAGGAATCACATCAGCATACACCAGCTCTCTCTTCATGTGAACCGCATCAAGTGTTGTGTATGTGTGTTCGGCAAAGCAATATAAAACCCGCCTCATGCCCAGAATTGGCAGAAGTTGCACTTATGTTATGAGTATGAAGTCGTGGAGATCAGACCTCATAACAATTCTGTATCGTGTTGTTCTTGAAACTTTAGCACTCGCTGTACAGATATAGTTTAACAAGCAAAGCAGATAGTAGAGCAATAACATATTATTCTCATGTAAACCACGATGAACTACTAGGTTGAAAGCTAAAGCAACAACTAAGTGTCGTGTGCAGAAGTTGCAAAAAAGGAAAAATGGCGTTTAAACCGGTAATGAGCCCATGCTAACTTAACACGGTGTAAAGATATCCAGGACCTAGATGACACCTCCCCATGATCCGGAAACGAACTGAATAAGATAATAGAAGTGCCATCTCATGAGAGCAGATTGCAAGTTTATATGTGGACGGTCCGCAAGGTAAAGCATTAAAAACTAGGAAAATTTAATGCTAAAGAAAAATAAAACAGCCAAGTACTTTATCGAGTCTTAAGCCAATAGGCAAGGTAAATAATAAAAACTTGACAAATAAGTCAATGAATTGTCAATGAAATGCTAGTACTCAGCATATCAAACATGAAAAAGGTCTATGACATAACTGTGTATGCAAAATAAGCTGCAACAGCCTCCAATAGGAAGTCACCGTCTTCATCCGAAAACAGTTCAGCCATCCAATTTAAAAGCGGAAAAGAACATACGTGCTCTCCCAGCACCGGATCCTCTATCACCATCAGAGGACAGCTCGGTGGGTTTTCAAGAAAGCTCTGTTCCAAGAAAGACTGTGTTGCCGCCAGTAAATTCCAGGGACCAATTAGTCCATGCATCAATGCCACAGCCATAATCCTTTCGCCAGGACAAACCAACTCGTGAGTAATGATAGGAGTCATCAGCTGATTAAAGTCGACGTCAGGAGAAACCGGTCCGCAGAGACACAAATCAATGGCCCAATCGAAATCACAGGTCAGGCAGTGAAATACAGGCTGGACACAGGTGAAGTAGGAGAATCGAAAAGATAATCCATATGCCGTGCTTAATATCGCCAACGGCATTGTGCCATAATATTCTAGCATGCGATTGCGGAACAGTGTCAGCAGCTGCAGGGCGGGAGGTTGCATAGGAGGGACATCCATATTTAAAAATGTAAAAAAGCACAAGAGCGTCCGCTGGTAATGCAAGTAAAAATGGCAATCCACGAAGCAGAGTGGAGAAAATAGAATGAAAGAAAGCAGGGATGACTCCAAAGATTTTCTCAAATGAAGTCACGAGACCACTGGTAACAACTTTAAAAAAGTGCGCCAGGGCCTTTGTGGAGGATGCGTTAAAGATAGTCCGAACCATTTTGCTGAAATGGAAAGGCAAATCTGAATTGAAAAGGGTCTGCACCTCTGTACGGGTGTTCGCTATGTGAAGCACGAAAGTTTCACGGGCCGAACTCAAGGCCACCTCTCTCTGAGACAAAAGAGCTCTTATTCTTGCCATGCCGTTGAAATCTGCTCCCAAGGTTGGTATTTGTGGCGAGATTGAAAACTCCCTATGTTCATGTGTGGGAGGAAATAGAACATTTCTGCAGCAAATAACCCGTTCACTTACTGTTACGATAAAAGGAATACTTTTAATTAACCCAGAACAATCTTCATTATTGAGCATCAAATAACTACCATTTTCCAACAACTTGAACGTGGGGATGATAGCAGGAACTGGCGTGCCTTGCAACACGCAAGCCATATTTGGTCGGTGTTTGTTGCATGAACCGTGTAACTGTATGTGCCTACACATTAGTGAATGATCTGGCGTCTCAGTGCATTCCTCTCCATTCAGATAAACTTCTTGATCATCTTTGAAACATCTGTATGTGTATGGAAGCGACCAGACCTCATGAAGAAAAGCACTACCTAAAGGTTCATAACGACCTATTGGTATATATTTCATACAATTTGAAAACTTATATAAAGCAAAAGGCAGCGTTATTAAACCGTGGATAAGGCACGTTGCCAAAAAACCCGCAATCCTCTGCTGATGATGTCACTGAGCATGTCATGAATGATGTAATATGTGACATCATCAGCAGTGGATTACGGGTAATAGTATCTCTAGTTTACTCCCCTATAGCTGTCTTTCTTTTAACATAAGTGTCTGTTTCCTTCCCTTATACTTACTGTTTTTGGTTCGCTTCCGGTTCGCGTACCGGCGAGCGAACTGGGAAGCGAACTAAGAGAAATAGAGGTTGGCACAGTTCCAAATATTGTACCAATTTTTTAATAACGGGGAGGTAGTTCTGAAAAGAACTTTTTTTTTTATTGTTTTTGTTGTTTTATATTTTTTTTATTATTTTTCGGAATTTTTTTTTACTTTTTTTGAATTTCTCTGAACAGTTTTATATTTTTTTGGGTTTTTCTTGGAGGGGGCAATGAAAACGATTCATTGTAAAGGGCTCAACAGGAGCAACAAAACAAAAAAAAAGTATTTATTATTTTGGGCGTTTCGTACAAACTTGCATATGATAGTCAATAGCTCTGTTGATCAGAGTGATGCTTCTTTCTCCGTAGCAAATGAATCCATCGCAAAATACGCAGATGTGTTTTACTTCACCAAATCTCATTTGTATATTTGGCACCATCTCCCTGCCCTCTGGTCCCGTTACTTCCGGTACAACAGATCTTCTGGCCATAATAGGGAGATTATCTAGGTCGTTCCGAAACTGTGCAGCACTGTAGTTGTTAGGATGCCACCTAGTCATATGGCGATGCATTGTGTAGTTTCCGAAACTGTATTTTTTCTCGGTTCCTCTGGACAGTCTATCTTGACATATAAGGCAAGTTACGTATCTTGCATTTACTTTTTTCTGACCTTTGGGAATTTTAAAAAATTGCCAAATGAAGTTTTCTTTCCGGTGAGACGTCCTGGGCTCCTCAGGCAAAAACTGCCTCTCTTCGTGCTCGTCATTCTGTTCCTCTTCTTCCTCTTCTTGTTGAATTATAACTTGAGCAGGTGGTCCACTCTTCCTTGGATGTGGTGGAGGTGGTGGGGAAGCACCAGCTGAAGCTACTAAAGAAGCCATTGCTCAGTGATCACAAAGGGTCTTTCTCTCACAATGATGAAAGTCAGAGTGAGGAAAGAAGGAGGGATTTTCATCATTTGGGAAAAACAAGAGTTCTCAACCAATGAAAAGTGTTCATTTTAGATTATATGACCTAGTCTTACATCATTAGGAAACCAAAAGTGAAATGAACCAATGAAAAGTGTTATTACCAAGTCACATGACCTGCTGTGTTTACGTTAAGCGCTTTGCAGGGCCTCCCGGTTTGCTTCCTGAAACCTGCGCTTTGCGACTCGCTTCGCGTACCAGTTCGCTAACGTAGCACGTCATATGACGTATCACGCGACAACGCGAAACGTCATGCGGACGGGAGGCGTCACGATGTTGTTTTCTAACGCGGCAGTTGCGGTAAAGAAACGTTTACCGGCTCGCGGTCTATTTCGCGGCATCAAGGTCAGCTAACGGGAAGCTTCCCGATTCGCGAAGCGGGAACGAAGAAAAAAAAATATTAAAAAAAAAAATTATTCATAAACATATAAAATATATTTTTGGATTTAAAGAAGAATACATTTTACAGCTACAGATATTAGCTGTTAAAAAACCAATGAAATTCACTGAAAAAAACATAGGTTATAGACCATATATAGTTAGGAATTAGCATTTACAAAACCTTGAAAATTCACTGAAAAAACCATAGGTTATAGACCATATATAGTTAGGAATTAGCATTTACAAAACCTTATTTTACTCACACAAAACCATTGAAATTCCATATATAGTTAGTTGCACTAACTATATATCGCGTACCCGCAATCCACTGCTGATGATGTCACATATTACATCATTCATGACATGGTCAGTGACATCACTGATGACATCTCAAATGACATCACTGATGACATCACTGATGACATCTCAAATGACATCACTGATGACATCATGACACACCAATACCAGTTACTACATACGCACTCACTGATTCCTACGTCTACACACACTCACCCATACAATCACTCATACATACAGTCACTCATTATTACAACACTATCATATGCACTCATACACCTATGCAGACACTCACACACTGCCACTCATTCATGGAGTTACTCACACACCTAGTCAGTCCTGTAAAGAATCAATCACACTTCCATTTCCTCATCTATACAGTTAAACACAGAACACCATACTTCAGTGACATCACTGATGACATCACTGATGACACCTCAAATGACATCACTGATGACATCTCAAATGACATCACTGATGACATCATGACACACCAATACCAGTTACTACATACGCACTCACTGATTCCTACGTCTACACACACATTCACTCATTCACCCATACAATCACTCATACATACAGTCACTCATTATTACAACACTATCATATGCACTCATACACCTAGTCAGTCCTGTGAAGAATCAATCACACTTCGATTTCCTCATCTATACAGTTAAACACAGAACACCATACTTTTTCACACATATACTAACACATACTTACTCTCTTATACAATCACTGATACAAGTACACATTGATATGCACAGAGTCACACACCTCCCAGCCAGCCACACACACACTCAGTCTTCCATACATCCACTCATTCTTCAATATGTAAAACATATTTAAACTTTACAAAAACACACAGACACTAGATGATGTCATTTGAGATGTCATCAGTGATGTCATCAGTGATGTCATTTGAGATGTCATCAGTGATGTCATCAGTGATGTCACTGACCATGTCATGAATGATGTAATATGTGACATCATCAGCAGTGGATTGCGGGTGCGCGATATATAGTTAGTGCAACTAACTATATATGGAATTTCAATGGTTTTGTGTGAGTAAAATAAGGTTTTGTAAATGCTAATTCCTAACTATATATGGTCTATAACCTATGGTTTTTTCAGTGAATATATATATGCATATATATATATGTGCATATGTGTGTGCATGTAGAGAGAGGTAGAGAGTGGTAGAGAGGTAGAGGTAGAGAGGTAGAGGTAGCTAGAGAGTGAGTAGTAGAGTGAGTAGTAAAGAGTAGTAGAGAGTGAGTAGTAGCGAGTGAATAGCAGATAGTGAGTCATAGAGAGAGAGTAGTTGAGAGTGAGTAGTAGAGAGTAGTAGAGTGAGTAGTAGAGAGTGAGTAGTAGAGAGAGAGAGTAGTAGTAGACAGTGAGTAGAAGAATAGAGAGTAGTAGAGAGTAGTAGAGTGAGTAGCAGAGAGTAGTAGAAAGTGAGTAGTAGAGAGCAGTAGTAGAGACTATTAGAGAGTGAGTAGTAGAGAGTGAGTAGTAGAGCGTAGTTGAGAGTGAGTAGTAGAGAATAGTAGAGAGTGAGTAGTAGAGAATAAATAGTAAAGAGTAGTAGAGAGTGAGTAGTAGAGAGAGAGTAGTAGAGAGTAATGTAAATGTAAATGTGTTTGTATTTATATAGCGCACTTCTACCCAGAGGTCTCGTAGCGCTGTATTCATACTGTTGTGGAACCCATCCTGGCTTTTCCTGTGAAATGTCCACTCCTGGGCACCCACAAGGTGAAGCCAGGCATCCAAGCGCTGCTGGGGCCGTTGTGGAGATTAAGCAAGCTATTGCCCAGAGTCACAGAGTGGGACCCATGATTAGACTAGGCACCGAGGCGAGAATTACCAGGTCCGGGGAAAATGAGTCCAAGAGCCGCCGAGGCGGGAATTGAACCCTGGTCCTGGGTCAGACCTCCGCATCAGGGTCTGCCGCTCTAACCATTGAGCCACGCTTCTCCACTTGAGAGTGAGTAGTAGAGAGTGAGTAGTAGAGAGTGGTAGAGAGTGAGTAGTAGAGATTGAGTAGTAAAGAGTAGTAGAGAGTGAGTAGTAGAGAGTAGTAGAGAGTGAGTAGTAGAGAGTAGTAGAGAGTGAGTAGTAGAGAGTGAATAGTAGAGAGAGAGTAGTAGAGAATAGTCAGTGTCAGTCAGTGTCAGTGTCAGTCAGTGTCAGTGTTGGTCAATCAGTGTCTGTCAGTGTCAATCAGTCAGTGTCCTGGTTCTTTGGCTCTAAAGCAGCTCTGCTTACCTGGTTCTCTGGCTCTAAAACAGCTCTGCTGACCTGGTTCTCTGGCTCTAGAGCAGTTCTGCTGACTTGGTTCTCTCCCTCTAAAGCAGCTGTGCTGACCTGGTTTCTCTGACTCTACAGCAGGTCTGCTGACCTGGTTCTCTGGCTCTGAAGCAGTTCTGCTGACCTGGTTATCTGCCTCTAGAGCAGTTCTGCTGACCTGGTTCTCTGGCTCTAAAGCAGTTCTGCTGACCTGGTTCTCTCCCTCTAAAGCAGCTCTGCTGACCTGGTTTCTCTGGCTCTACAGCAGCTCTGCTGACCTGGTTCTCGGCCTCTAGAGGAGCTCTGCTGACCTGGGTGTCTGGCTCTAGAGCAGCTCTGCTGACCTGGGTCTCTGGTTCTAGAGCAGCTCTGCTGACCTGCTTCTTAGGCTCTAGAGCAGCTCTGCTGACCTGGTTCTCTGGCTCTACAACGGGTCTGCTGACCTGATTTCTCTGGCTCTACAGCAGATCTGCTGACCTGGTTA
This sequence comes from Lissotriton helveticus, assembly GCF_964261635.1. Lineage (NCBI taxonomy): Eukaryota > Metazoa > Chordata > Amphibia > Caudata > Salamandridae > Lissotriton > Lissotriton helveticus. Next base: position 1,309,401,465 of record NC_136061.1, read on the forward strand.
TATTTAAAAATAATATACGTTTATTATGAGTACAAATATATTATTTTTATGAATATCTTAGATAATCTCTTGCCCAAATATGTATATTAAAGACACTTACTTATAATTTTAGAACATACATTTTTTTTTGAGGGAGTCGCACACCCAGCGCGCCCCAGTACGTATATGATGTCACGGGGGACCCGTTACCGCGCAAGCATCTCGTACCGTAATGCGCATGTGTATCGAATGCGCTGGAGCAGGAGTCGCGGACTGGTCGCATACCAATCGCGCACATCACCTAATATTAAACGTATATGATGTAACTGAAAAACACGCAGCCGTCGCACATCGTATGCGGATCCTTCACGACTTTTCTAAAATGGCGGCTATAATCCATGCACCCACCGTGATGTGTACGCTTTGAGTGCGCGACTCCGAAAAACAATTGGGAATTAAAAAAAATAATAATAATATAAATATATTAAAATAAAAAATGAAAACAAAACAAATCATCAATATTTCAGTTTGAATTTTGTAAACATTTTTTTTGCAATTTTCAAAAAAATATATAATGCTATTTAATGAATAAAATATTTATAAATAAACAGTTAAAAACGGTAGAAAATCAGTACAAAAAAATAGGCATAACTACTATCACACTTAGAAATTAGCATTTAAAAAAGCTTTGAAATTCACTGAAAAAACCATAGGTTTCAGAGACGTTATAGTTAGAAATTAGCATTTAAAAAACCTTAGATATTCACAGAAAAAAATCATAGGTTTCAGGGCTGTTATAGTTAGCAGGCCATTTCACTCGTACAAAACCATAGAAATTCCTCTGTTATAGTTAGTTTTGCTAACTATAACTCGTGCACCCGCAATGCACTGCTGATGATATCACATCTTGCATAATTCCTGACATGGTCAGTGACATCACTGATTACATCTCAAATGACATCACTGATGACATCATCCATGTGACAATCTAATACACCTCATCATACACTAGTTTAACCTTTCACCACTCACTGTAAAATACAGAGTACCATATTTGAAACCATTGACACACCAATACCAGTTACTGCATGCCAACTCACTGATTCCTAAGTCTACATGCACAACTACTCATTCAACAACAGAATCATTTATACATGCAGTCACTAATTAATAGAACACTATCAAAATGCACTTATACACATATATAGACATTGACACATCAGCAGTCATCTTAGTCGGTTATGCAGTCATCCTACTCATACTTGAAAAAAAAATTAATCACACTTACATTTACTCACTTACACAATTATCCAACAACACCTCATTTATTCAAACACATAGTAACTGATCGTTAATATGTTAAAAAATCATCATTACAATTATACACTCATTCATATAGTTACTCTCACAATCACTGACTCTTACATATACTTATTTATATACACCAACTCTCACATACAATGCCTTTTATTTTTTTACTTTGTTGAAGATGAACAACTAAAACATACATTCGCTCACCAACACACAAATAAATACACTCAGTCACCCAAACAACTGTTTCCACATGCACTCTTAAATCTATACACCTAGTCAACCAACCATTCACACATCTATGCATAGAGTTACACACACACCATTCAACCACACACAAACTCAGTGTCCCATACAAATACTGACCCAACTAATATACACACTCATATAGTTAGTGACCAACTGATGCAGCATGTTATACAACAACATAGACAGCGATGCACACATTCACATAGTTTAGTTACTAATTCATGTATTAAGTGAGACACTTTTAATTACTCACTTAAACAGACAGTCAGACAGCTACTAAATCCTCCATTCAGACAGTTATATATCCACTCAATCTTCAATACAGATTGGTATATATATATATTTATACATATTTCAATTTCAAACTAAACCACATTCACTGGATGATGTCATCAGTGATGTTATCAGTGATGTCATTTGAGATGTCATCAGTGATGTCATCAGTGATGCCACTGACCATGTCATGAATGATGCAATATGTGACATCATCAGCAGTGCATTGTGGGCGTGCGAGTTATAGTTTGCAGAACTAATTATAACGGAGGAATTTCTATGGTTTTGTATGAGTGAAATGGCCAGCTAACTATAACACCACTGAAACGTATGTTTTTTTCTGTGAATATATATATATATAAATATATATATATATATATATATATATATATATACATATACACACACAAGGTCCATGAAAAAATGCTTGATAGGTTACCAAGGCAGCAATGCCGAAAAGCGTTACAGTGACATAAATAAATGTGCGAGGAAAATCACTGTAGTGTCGTACCTTTGTGTTGGTATCCGATTATCATTGGGAAGTTGGGACTTGAGGAAAAATAAATAATAAATAAATATATATATATATATATATGAGCGGGTCCACAGCGTCAGAGATCAAGGGACGCTGCAGGAGGGATGAAACCGTTCGAAGGATTGTCTCATTTGTTCGGCCAGTTATGCTCCTGACATGCCCACTAGGGCAAGACTGTATATTTGGCAGGTATGGCGGGACCCACAGTGGTCTGGATATCAGGTGGACTACGGAGACCAACATGCAACCGTGCTCACGCCCACTGGGGCGGGACATTAAATGAGTGCAGCGGGTTCACTTGCCGCTTTCCCTGTTGCCAGTGATCAAGGGCGATGGTTACGCCCGAAACGCGTTTGGCTACAATTTTGTTGGGAGTGCCTGGCGGACTAATCCTTCGAATAAATGGCTTGATTTCATCCAGTGTGGCTTCCTCTTTGTGGGCAACTCTGTTTTTTATATATATATATATATATATATATATATATTTGCAATCAGGAAATGACCGAGTATGTTTTTCATGTCTATGCCTATGACGTGGTAACTTTTGCACTTGCACTCTCACTTTAAATATGGGAGGCACTCGACATGCGCGTCATGTGATCAAGGGCACCGTGTTGCCCGAAACGCGTCATGGCGGTGGTGCAGGGCGTTATTGCAAGAAAATAAAATAGCATTGCACCAAACCTGGGTCTACGTCCGTTGTTTTGGAGTGAAACAGTGTCACAAAACGGAGTAAGCAGCGCATATATATATACACATATTCAGTCTTGATTTCTTTAAGGCAGAGACAATTGTACTGTGTCCTCATATTCTGTTAACTGTGACAAAATAGCATTCATCTATGTTTGTGTCGACTACTGCCTTCGATCTACACTGCGGACAGCAGGATTGACAACTTAAAGTCAACTTTGCATGTATACTACGGACAGTAGGGAATTCTACCTTGATTTATTTAATGCAGAGACAATTGTACTGTATGTGTTCTGATTTTGTTAAAATAAGTGACAAAAATCATTTGTCGATATTTCTGCCTTCGATCTACAGTACGGACAGCAGGGTTCACATTTTGAATTCAGCTTTCAATCTATGCTATGAACAGCATGAAATTTAGCCTTGTTTTTCTAAGGTAGAGTTAATTGTACTTTATGTCCTCAGATTTTGTTAAAAGATACGACATAAAGAATTTTTTATGTCAGTGATAACTACTGCCTTCAATCTACATTGTGAGGGCTCGCCATTGAGGTAGAAAGACGATTGTACATGACGCATTCCAGTAGACAAGAGATATTATACCACTGCGACCCCCCGAACCTCGAATCATCGCAGAATATGCACATGCTGAGTTCTTTCGGTACCACTAACTCACTGCACCACAAGTCATCTCTCCGTAGCCTTATTAAAGCAGAATTTACTAGGCAAAAAACATTGCTCCCAGTTCGGCCCCTCTGCACTACACATTATCGCAGGATATGTACAAGCTCAGCACCAAAGATACTACTAACTCAGTGCACTATAAATCATCGCAAAAAAGAGTGAACAGTTTTATGTCACAGTGAGACATACTGTCCCTTTTAAATGGAATGTATGCAAAATTCAATCCACAAAACCCATTAGTCCAATTACTGTACCCCCCGACCACGCATCATCGCAGGATACATACACGCTAAGCACCAAAGGTACTAGTAACTTAGTGCACCAAAAATCATTATGACGTTGCCTTACAAAGGCAGAATTTACAAGACATAAAACATTAGTATCACTAAGGCCTGCTAGGACCGCGCATCATCGCAGGCTCCACAGAACCTTGTTGTTTCAGATACCACTAACTCAGTGCAAACCAAACTAAGTATAACACCTATCAAATCCTACACAATATCCCTTTAATATGCTTCCTTCAAAAACTTCTTTTATATCACTTATAGATTTAGTTGAATAATAAAATGTACGCTGCATATATGTTCTATCCTCCACTTCAATCATGATTACAGATAATACAGTCCATCCTAACATCTACACTGCGGACAACAGGGTTTACAACTTCAATTCAGCTTTTCATCTACACTATAGACAGTAGGGAATTCAGCCTTGATGTATTTAATGCAGAGTCAATTATACTGTATGTATTCAGATTTTGTTAAAATAAGTGAAAACAAAGCATTCTTATATAACTGTGCTGAATAATAGCTTTGATGTACACTGCGAACAGTAGGATTCACAACTCGAATTCAGTTTTGTATCTACACTACAGACAGTAAGGAATTTAGCCTTGATTTATTTAAGACACAGACAAAAAATATTCCTGTGGCACTGCTAGTATGCACAAGCACCTTAATCCCTACATCCTGTGAACAATGTTTACAAAGAAAGTAGAACACAGTGCCAAAACGTAACTGCACCACCGGCAAAACCAAGTACCTCTGGGATATCACCTTCAACATCGCAACTAGACATACGTCCCCATTTTGAGAAAGTTAGAATGCGCTGAGTGAAATGCAATAATTTAATTTCTTATGGAGAGCAATCAGTAGACATAGTTTACAGAGCACTTGATAACCATTGATGATAGTTTTTTTTTAACCTCAAAATTCACGCAGACCAGTATGCAACGCTCAATATTTTTAGTACAGACCACTCGAAACACGCATCATAGCAGGGCGAGCACACGCTGAGCACCACAAGTACCACTTACTCAGTATACCATAAATAATTGCCACGTGGCCTTATTAAGGCAAAATTCACTTGCCAAAAGACATTCTTACCAGTTTGTTCTGCTTGAACCATGCATCATCACAGGCTCAACATAAACCGCCCCCTACCTCAGTGTACCACAACTCATGAACACTTTACAATAGAATGTTCTGTGGATTATTTCACATATAGTGCTCCTACCTTAGTACAGCAGAAGTTATAAACTGTTTACGATTGAAAATCTATGTATGATATCATGATTGCTATTCTACTTGTTATCAACAGCAACATAATAAAATGGAGTTGAGCGCATGTGCCCGTACCCACTTCAACTATCTATCTGTGCCTGTGTATTTATTATGTTACTAAAATGCTGCTTTATATTGTGCTATAAATAGTGTATGCAACCATCTTACCTCTGACAGTAAGTGTGGACTATTCCTCCTTTTTTTTGTTGTTCTTTAGCATTTTTATATAGCGCAAAATCAACCCAAAACTATATCAGCAATTTACATGAGCACCGTATTTACAGTAAATTTTCAGGCACGCGTAGATTACGTCATTAGTCTACAATAACAGGATGTGGACGCAACTTCAAGCCTCGAACACTCCTTTCCAACACCAAGTTCGACAGTATACCTGAATGACCACATACGTATATATATTACCTGCCCTTCATGTGCCAAAAATTGCAACTTAAACCTTTCACAGCCCTGTATTACTACAGCTACAACACTCCACTGAATGTACAACAAACATTCATAATCACAGAAATGCGTCATGTCCACCATCTTTTATGTGTGCAACTATGAATGAATATAGAGTCAGTGATACCCCGTACCTTTCATATTGGCCAGACATAATGATACATTTGCATTTAAGACCTGGGTGACGTCAGCACTACAAAATGGACAGCCGAATCACTTGATTTTCATATAGCTAACGACGGAGCCACGCCCATAGCTCCGTAATCATGGTTCAGAGCCTCATGCAGCACTGCCATACGTCAGTCCAGCCCACTCCGCTTACGCTTCCAGGAAAAGACAAAAACGCCACATAGCCCAGATTTCCATTGTAGTGATTTCTTACTTCCAGGTCTAGTTGTCAGAACGCACACACACACTCCCTCATGGCTGGTATACACCCACACCACACCCATCCAGCACATGCGTCACTACACACATGACCCTACCAATAAAAAAGACGTGCTCTACGCCATTTTAGAGTTGCTCCCATCCCAAGCACTGTGATGGCCCGTCCTAGTGGTTAGGACGCCTCATGTAGGCCCGAATCACCGTCTACAAGGGCCCACTACTACGTACGTGTGCTCTTTGGTCACTGAGTTAGTGGTACTGCAAGGACTGAGCGGGTGAGGAATCTCCGATGATGATGGGAGCACGAGTATGTCCTTACCCATAGCAATCTCAAGACTTGGCACCATATGTCAGACTTCTTCATGGCAGAGCGGGACTGCATGATGTAGAAGGTGTCCTGTCCATGAAAAGGTGAGCAATGAGGCCTAGGTACGCAGCGGAGAGAGTCGATGGGGTGCAGCAGACTGGATACAAAAAGGCGACGCAGCCATTTAGGCGTACGGACTTCTATATACCGTATCTTATTGCATTTATATTTTTTCTTCCAATAGCAGGAACGTTTTTATAATCGGTCAAATGTCCGACGCTCGTGATGATCGAAACCATATGCTTCACTTCACACCACATGCTTTCACAACCACATAAAAACATTACTTCTATATTAATTTTAAAAAAATCAAAGCCTATTAAACAAGTTAGAACTGTACAAATAGTTGTTTTTAAATGCGGGAGGGAAGGTGTCTAAAAAGGCGATGTAATTCTACTCCATATTAAGATAGTAACAAATACCAATCATAACATCTTTCTTTTACTATCTTTTAGATGTAGAGCTTCAGGGTGTATCATGTCCCAACTCGTGGTGAAAAACACACCAGTGACAAAGGTGAGCTGTGAACATTCTTTGCAATCACTCTCTCACTTCCTGTCTCCTTTGATAAAGAAATGACACACAATGTTAACTTCCTTTTTATCTTACAAGTTGTGTTTCACAAATTGGCGTCATTCCCCCAAACATCTCCAAAGCTCTACGTTCGAACATTCTGCGATGATGCGTGGCCATCATAACAACGTGTGAGAAGGCTGCTTCGACATGTGGTGCACCCTCTTTGAATCACGCCAATGCCACAAGGTGAGCAAAGAAACTTGTTTCCGAAACAACAACAACTTATCTGTGGACGGAGAGAGTGGGTATTGTGCAGCAGCTTCACTGAGTAGGAATGTACAATTACCTCCGAGCTGTGAGAATAGATAGGTTACAACAGTATGAGGGGCAGATTTACAAGCCCCTTGCGCCACTTTTGTTTCACTTTTAACATGGGAAAAGTGATGCAAGGAGCTTGTAAAGCTGCCACTGAGTTTGCAAGAAAAAGCACTCACCTCCGGACTCTGCGAGTCAATGGGATGCAACAGTCTAGGTACGCAATATTGAGAACTCACCGCTATGCAGTGGGAGTGCATGGGATATAGTACTTTGGAAGAAAAACTGCGCACAGACACCTCCTTACCGTGAAAGTTAATGAAATACATTATCCTTAGTGTACAAATAAATAAAGCAAACATATACTTGTACAGTTTTATGAACTATGCTATTACTAACTCTATATACTATCTTTCAGATCACTAAACTGGAGGGTGCACTATGAACCAGCACGTGCTTGGACACACAACGAAGGCAAAAGGTGAGCTACGAAGATTTTCTCCAGTATTAACTGCTCCATCTATAACTTTCTCGCACGTTTTAATGTTGTTCTTTCTCTCTCTCACTCTCTCTCACATTGTTTCTCTTTCTCTTTTAAAGTTATGGACGGTGCTGTCCACTCTGACGATATACAAATCAAGGCTAAACTTATTACTCTCCAGTGTAGAACCAATGCTGAGTTCAAGTTGTGAACTCTGTTGGTCACAGTGTTTACACAAGGTAAGAAGAGCGTCCTAGATACACAATGCCTCCGATTAAATGTGTTAGAAATAAAGGGGCTTATTTACAAGACCTTGCTCCACTTTTCCATCACTTTTAACATGAGCACACTAATGCTAAAGTGGCGCAAGCGGCTTGTAAAAAAGCCCCAAAGAATATTGTCCTGCATAATGACTTGATCTCTCACCTCATTCTATCTCATCTCTGAATCATTTTAAAGACCTGTTGGTCCATACTGTAAATCTGATGCAGTAGGCACCTCCATACAGATACCTCTTGAACGCGGGCCTATAATAGAGGTGGAATGTATCAAGCACACTGCAGACGTGCAAATTAAAAAATATTGCCAAGTATTACCTTAACTTGTAATGTTTGACCTCATTTAGTCACATCGATCTAATTTTGAACACTTAATTTCATTTTTCTTTTGCAGATTACCTACACTACTACTATTGGAGTCCATATCACATTTTGTTTATTAAATTGTTTTGTTAAAGTTATGTTTCTAGTTATTCATTATATTGTTATCTTTAAGTTACGTTTCCAGTTATTTATTGTTGTGTCAAACAAAGTTAATTAAAAAAGTATATGCGTCTTCTTTTTCAACATTTCACTATTATTTAGTGTGATAATAATATAGTTAGAAAACATTTAAAAATAGAAATCTGCATCGCCCAGCTCTTATTGACTGCTCGCTTCCAATGCCTATTCTTACTTGGCGATATATGGACAAGTGCTTACAATCCGCGACTGTCTTACCTGTTACATATACTTTGTACTGCGATGCTTGCTGTGCTTTCTTTTGGCTCAATAAAACACCATTTAAAACTAAAAATAGAAATGATATTTATAACTACAAGTATAATACTGAGGCTAACTCTTTACCAGAGTCTATAGCTACGACTAACGGTTCCTATGGAAAACTTTTAAAACTCCAGCACAGTAACTGTTTCGATTAGCAAAATAGTGTGGTAAACTTCTAACCTCTGTGCTCACATAAGTGTTCCATGAACTGTTACTATGGTAACAGGCAATAACCAGTTAGGGGGTAGGGTTGAAAGGTACTGACTGCACAGAAACCGCTATATTTACCCAGGATCCTCTACATGACAGAAAGGAAAGCAAAGTAAAACAGAACACTGTGTACCAGATTTACAACTCCTTTGCGCCACTTTCGCGTCACTTTTCCCATCTTAAAAGTGATGCAATAGTAATGAAATGAACTTGTAAATCTGCCCCTATGCACATTACGAGCAAAAGAAGTACACAACTCATTCATTTCCTTATCGACCACAATTAGACAGTGTTGCTTCACGATACACAATGCACTTCAATAAATACTTCGTACCTATTTAAATGGGAGACGAGATTGTCGACATTACAAAACTTAGTGGCATATTTACAAAGACAGAGTTAAAATTGTCGCCGCTTTAACAGCTGCAAACTACAACAAAAATGCCGAAAATGAAATTAAAAATTCTTTGTTATCTTACCGGAAGATTTTCTCAACATTGCTGTTTGCTATGCAAGAGTGAGAGCCACCCCCCGGGGCTTTGAAATAAATGGTTGGGCGGGGGCTTCAAGGCCCACCCTGCAAAATTAGAAGTGGAGGGGCCTCAATGAACCCCCTCAAGCCCCGGGAACCACCACCCCCTGGGCTTTGTATATTATGGGAGGCAGGCTGTGTGACCCTCTGCCTGGAGCCCTCGAGGGCCGTGGGGACCTCCACCCCTCAGGGCCAGCTCCTGCAGTGTCCCAGGGTGCCTACCCCGGGACACTGCTGTTTGCCATTTCATTTATTTATTTAATTTACGGCAGACTCCGCGCACCCTATGCCACTTGCTGTTTTAAAAAAATAAATAAAAAAATTGTGGGCCCTGGGGGTCCTTCTGGGACCCCCTAAGCAGGTCTAGAGGATCAACCTATTTCTACCCTGCCCCCTTTCTACGTTTTTACACACTTGTTCCACTGACTTCTTCAGCCTAGCGTCTACCGAGGCACAAAATGGCTGCCAACAGTTCCTGGTTTTGAATGTTGACAACCACTTTACAGCCAATTATCATACAGTGCGTGATCGGAAGGGTGCGCTTATGATACACTCATGGTGCGCTCATAGTCCGCGGATCCACCGCACCCATAGATATATATATATGCTTTTAACTGTAATTTAACTGTAATTTTCTCAGGAACTACTGAATAGATTAAGACCATTTAAGCAAAAGGCACTAGTCTGAACTGAGGACTACATCTCTGCGAAATTTGGCATAATTCCGTTCAGCAGTTCGGGCTTTAGCTGTGGCTAAAGATCCTATGGAAAATTGAATGGAGAAAACATGTTTTGGGACCCCCTTTGTCTCAGTCCCCGCTTCACGAATCACCCCAAAAATTTCAGTGAAGGAGCGGAATGGAGCTAGCCATTAGTTTTGAAAATTTCACAACGATTCAACAACCAGCGCCAAAGTTATTCCAAATAGAATGTTGTATGACTACCTACTGGCAACCACCAGTAGGATATATAGTAGGATATATATATATGTATATGTATATATATATATATATATATATATATATATATATATATATATATATATATATATATATATATATATATATATATACCAGTCCAATCGAAAAAGTAATATTGAGCACTCAGAGGGAGGTTAAACAAACACCATTTATTCCATGTACCGCTACGCGTTTCGCCACCTGCGGTGGCTTGATCACACGATACCTTCGCGTTGTCACGGACGTGCATAACTAGACAATGGTAACTAAACATAGAAGAGGCACTGCACATCAGTCTATTCGGACTGAAAACATGTAAATGTAGAGGCTGGGGGTATAGAATATCATGACAATATCCCCATGGATAGGGCAGCATGTACTAATTTTCGACCTAAATCGGTGTTTTTCCCTATTATGCCGCACGATAACATTGATACATTTCATGATGTTATATCCAAAGAACTCATGCATCATAAACATAAAACAGCAGATAATGTGAACCACAATTTCAATCTGTCCAAAACTCAGAGGGACTTTATCATTTCCTTAGCACAGGATGACAACATTATCATCAGACCTTCAGATAAGGGGGGAAATGTAGTCCTATGGGGGAGAGACATGTACACAGAAGAAGCATACAAACAACTGAATGATGCAAATTTCTATTGCAAGAGCAGTACCACTGAATATAATCAGAGCATTACCAGCACTTGGGAAAAACTTGCAAAGTGGCAGAATGAGGGGTTAATCTCATGGCAGGAATACTGTTTTCTCAAAAAGGATTACCCTAAGTTACCCATCCTGTACCTTTTGCCCAAGGTACACAAAGACCCCAGAAAACCTCCTGGAAGACCAATAGTGTCTTCCTTAGGCAGTGTGAATGAAAATATCTCAAGATATATTGACCATTTTCTTAGAGAGTATGTCATGACACTGCCATCTCATCTGGAGGACACCAAGGATTTTTTAAATAAAATCAACAGCATGGCATGGGGGGAGGGGCTCATACTCATGACCGTGGACGTGAGCTCCCTCTATACCATCATAGACCATGAACAAGGGATGTCAGCCTGCCTGCATTATTTGCAGGCAAGAGATATAGCGTACCTGGGACACACGCACATGCTTGTGGAGATGATGAGGATATGTCTTAACAACAATATCTTCATGTTTAATAGGGATCTCTACAAGCAGGTGCGTGGCACAGCGATGGGTTCCAGCTTTGCGCCGAGCCTGGCAAACCTCTTCCTGGGTAAATGGGAGGAGGAGATCCACTGTGATGCCAACCTAAGAGATGAGTTTGGTAAGGTGCGGACTTGGATCCGCTAAATAGATGATTTGTTTGTAGTATTGAGAGGTTCCAAACAAGAAGCTATGGACTTTGTTACTAAACTAAACAGAAATATGTACAATGTCAAGCTTACTGCCAATATGAGTACTAGCAGTATAGAATTCTTGGACACCCAGGTCATGGTACAGGATGGGCAATTGACCACCGAACTTCACAGGAAGAAGACGGCTGGTAACAGCCTGCTGCATGCCCTCAGGGCTCACCCTGTGAGTCTCAAGTGGAGCATACCTTATGGTGAGCTACTGAGGGCCAAACACAATTGCAGCAGTGAGAGCCTCTTTTAAATAGAGAAAAATAACATGCTGCAAAGATTCCGTGAACGGGGATACCCTGAGGGAGTTTTGAGAAAAACGATCAACAAAGTAAGTGGAAGATCTAGAGAAAGCACTCTTGACATCAAAAGTGTAGAAATCGAAAAAGAACCTGTCACCAGAGTGATTACCACATTTAATGAGGACTCTAGGAAAGTTTCCAAGATGTTAGCCAATAACTGGAATATACTCCAAACAGATCAGATCATAGGTCCCAGTATCGGGAAAAGACCCTCAGTAACCTATAGGAGAGGGAAGAGTCTGAGGGATATTCTCGTCAAGGGTGATATTAGCCCTTCTGGCAGCCACAATGAACACAATCTGAAAGGTTTTTACCCGTGTGGTCACTGCCGAGCTTGCAGCACTAGTGCAATGGTCAAGGAGGTAGAACTGCCTGGTGCGGGTAGAAACTACAGCATAGGACAATTTTTAACATGTAGCACTAACTTTGTTGTATATGTTCTGGAATGCCCATGTCGTCTGAAATATGTGGAGAGTACAGTCTGCATGGTGAAAAAACGTGTACAAGAGCATCTGCGAGCCATCACCAATGTAGATACCAACTACCCCATTGCTTGTCATTTCCATACCAAACATCAGTCCAATAATTCCCTACTCAAATACTATGCAATCGAACAGGTAAACATAAGTAAGAGAGGAGGAAACAGACTGTTGGCTTTGAGGAAATGGGAATCAAAATGGATAATGCAACTCGAGATAAAATTCCCAGGAGGGCATAATTTAGACAAGGAACTAGCCACCCACCTCCATGAAAACTTAATATTGTATACGAGCAAATTGAACCTTGCTTAGCGAAAAGAATAATGTAATCAAAGCTGTGTTCTGGGATATAGTTGTGATGTTTGTAGAAATTGCAGCAGGCATCTGGTTTTTAATTGCAGATTTTAATGTATGTTTTCTCTGTCTTTATTTACAGGAGGAAAGGAAGGGACCATTTCACTCTCACTTTTGAATATGCACGGTTCCCTACCCTTTTCTTCGAATGATTGAAATATCTACAGGATAAGATAAGACATTTGCACTTTTTATCCATATGATTTATGAATTTAAGACAGATTTTTGTCTAAAAAGTATAAAAATTCTTTTTTGCAGTGTTACACTTTTGAAGGATGGTATGGAATCAGGGTTGAGGCATTTGCAGAATAGGCCACTGGGCGATTTTAACTATATAAGTTCGGCTAAGCATGGCCACAATATAATACAGTTCGGGCACTAGTCCGTAAATAGCCAATAAGAAAGTAAGCAGTAAGGCACTAGACCTATTGTACATGGAACATTTTCCTTTTCGTTTTAAACACCTTATTTTCTGCAAACATACTAGCTATGTGTATTTACAATGTTAAGAATTTTCTTTAATTGTAATAGTGAATAGATTATCATTTCTGTTTGCAATTCAATAAGTCACCAATATGTAGTTTACGGATGCAGGCATCCACAACATAGACTTATTACAATAGAAGGCTATAAGTTAACCATTTAAAAATGGCGACCATATTTTCAGTCCGAATAGACTGATGTGCAGTGCCTCTTCTATGTTTAGTTACCATTGTCTAGTTATGCACGTCCATGACAACGCGAAGGTATCGTGTGATCAAGCCACCGCCGGGTGGCGAAACGCATAGCGGTACATGGAATAAATTGTGTTTGTTTAACCTCCCTCTGAGTGCGCAATATTACTTTTTCGATTGGACTGGTATCAATTTTGACCGGCTTGGGCTCTGCCGGTGTTGCGCCAACTGACTATGGGGTGGATCCCGGAAAAACCCATCATTGACTGTAAAAAAAAAAAAATATATATATATATATATATATGTATATATATATATCACTTCGAATCCCCTGGGTTCACGTAGTTTCCACAGAAGTCACGGCACCACAGCAGCAGATAAGTTCAAGTTTCTTTTATTTTTCCACAAACACCATGTGCATTAGCAACAGGACGGCCTACGAGTTTCGACTATACTTAGTCTTCAACTGGACCATAGAGTCCCCTGTGTCTAGACAAATTATGTTGTGCTCTGTGTTTAGTACCCTCATTAGTTTCTTTACCATTAAAAACAACTAGACTACCAGTCCTGAGTACGATTTCACGGCACATTTCGGTCGCCATTTTTCCCCATTATCTCTGTTCACCTCATAGTTTACAGTAAAGTACTATTTTAAGAATGTAATTCTAAAGTGCAACGTGCATAATGTAAAGTACGGGGCTTATTTACATTCACAATGATATTATTCATCAAACAAGGTGCGAATTACGTACATAGTTCCAAAGTTCATTTTAAAAGCTGATTGAGCTTCTTAATAAATAATATATATAAAACGCTCCGTGTCCACCATTAGGCTCCTTCAGGTACTCTTCACGGCCGGTGCGCAGGCACACGGTGGTGGGTCTATGTAAAAATATCACGCTCACATTCCAAAGGAATTTCCTGTACTCACGGGATTGTACTCACGGGATTGTATGATGGATTTATTCAGCGAGGACGCATTTCGGCGCTTAGCCTTCTTCTAGCTCGCATTTACAATTGAGAATTTCACCAGCGTGACTCCTTCATTTTAAAATGTCAAATTTAACCACATTGGATGGGGAAATCGTAGAAAGTAAAGGAGGACTGCAGTATTAGGAGTCTCGGGCCAATGTCCAGTTCCCTCAGGTCCGAATCCCGACCTGTCAATCACCCAGCGGGGGCCCTCGAAGTTCACAATCCCCATCTGTATGACTGCACTCCTCTCTTACTTCAAACGTGCACCGTTGTTAATTAGGGTCTCATTTAACAATCCCTCGCCAGACCCCAACAGTTTACATACACATGCGATAGGTCTTATGGTACTGCTCCTGTGAATTGTATAATCACCGATATTATCGCTGGCAGTGCCTTACAACTGCTGTGGTGGTGCTGATAGCCTGCTGAGCCTTGGAGAAAGAGGAATGGACACACAGAACACCGAGAAACTTTATCCTAGAATGTGCTAGATTAGCACTTAAAAAGAACTACTTCGAGTTCGATGGGACCCTATACCTACAAATAAGCGGAACCTCGATGGGAAGCACATTTGCTCCCAGCGTGGCAGGTCTTTATGTATACGACTTCGAGGAGAGATTCATCTTGAGCGACCAAAATCCTTTTGCATCACATATCCTCCTCTGGAAGCGTTACATAGACGACGTGCTGACGATATGGCAAGGGCCAGAACAAACACTCGTAGCATTCTTGGAGTGGATTAATACTCTGGATACCAACCTGAAATTTACACATACCAAAGACCCCACTACTATGACTTTCCTTGATCTGACAATCACCAAAGAAGGTGGACACCTGGAAACCATGACTCATTTTAAACCATACGGCAAAGAACAATCTCCTAAAGTTTGAGAGCTTTCCCCGAGATCCCTCAGGGAAAATCTCCCCTACGGGCAATATCTGAGAATCAGGAGGAACTGCAGCAAAATTAGTGATTACCACAAACAGGCAGGGGATTTAACCACCAAACTTCAAGCAAGGGGCTATCCGGACAATATTCTCAATAAATGCCAAAAACGTGTGAGGAATCAACCACGAGAGGCACTTCTGGAAGAAAATGTCAAAGAACAAGTTGCTACCCCACTCACCTGTGTGACGACTTATAGCACAGCATCGACCCTAGTGTCGAAATCCATCAACAAACACTGGAAAATAATCAACACAGACAATTTGAAATGGGATAAGCCTGTATTCTCCTATCAAAGAGCAAGAAGTATACGCGACAGCGTAGTCAACACCAGACCGAGGAAAAGAATTGAAGAACAACCCACGGTACTCAACGCGTGGGGCCTCCCTAAGGTCACGGGACACTACAAATGTGGGAATTGCAGTGTCTGTCCCCTTACTGAAAACACAAAGACACTTGGTTTGGAAGAAGGAAAGATCTGGACAATTAGACCACATACCAATTGCAATAGCTCTAATGTGGTGTATCTGATCACTTGCCCCTGCAACTTACGGTATGTGGGCATGACTGGCAGAAAAATTAAACAACGCATATGCGAACATCGCAGCACCATCCGCTGCCAGAAAACAATGACTAAACTAACAGAACACTTCTTGTCTATGAAACACAGCCCGAATGACATCAAATGGACTATTATAGAACAGGTTGAGAAAGAGATTAATCTCTTGGAAAAGGAACAACGCTGGATCTATAGACTTTCAACTCACAAGACCGGCCTCAATGATAATATTCCTTGGAACTCCGTATTACGTTGATCTCTCACTAGCTGTCTGCAGAGAACTATCATGCACGCTAGCTTAGAAGTCCCTTTTGACCTTGTAAACCACTCTTCCACTGCATGCTGTTATTCAATCCAGAGGCACTAGATCGACCTCGTTCCTAACTGTAGTAGCACTATCTCCTCCAAAATTCACTATGAATATCCACTTGTTTTTCTTTGTTTTTCTTTGTAATATAAGATGACGAGCACTCGAGTTGAGCCCCCACACGCTCGCCTTCCAATTGGTCACACTATCTGTGACACGAGATAGTTCACACGCCCCCACACGCCTTTCTTCCTATTGGTCATCCCTCCGGTGACACGTGATAGTTCACCACGCCCCACCCGGAAACGGGATACTCCTTTACCGAGCCGGCGATCCTGCTCAGTAACACACGGAGCACCCGCGGGGACGGCATAGGCATAAACAGCGCCCGTCTCTCTCACTACAAGTAAGATTGTTCTTCTGGGGGACCACCCAGCCCCTTGATTGAGTGTCGGCACGTTTTTAAACTCACCTTGTTACTTTCCCTTAGATCGTAGCAAGGATTGTGCCAGTCCCGGATTTTGCTCATGGAGCCTTGAATAGTAGCGCTCCCAGTAAGACGTTTGTTATTTACGCTCTACTATTTTGCATGTTCACTGTACCGGGCACGATCGCTCGACTGTTCATGATTGGCCGGTGTGTCACGTCCAGACTAAAGATACTCGTTTTAATTCACGCAAGGCTCGCGTTAGTCTAATGCTCCTTGCTTTTTAATCACGTAAAGTCGCTTTCACACTCACGACGACTTTACCTTTCCTCATAATTGAGGCACAACACCCACAACATTCGCAACAGCTTGCCAAGTACCCTCTCACAAGGACAGCTTGGAACTAGGCGAATACAGTACCCATGATACAATGGGTGCACACCCCTACCACGTGGTACTATAATCGCGGGTCACTACGGATGGGTGCACACCCCTACCACGTGGTACTATAATCGCGGGTCACTACGGATGTGGGACTGTTTGATTCAGTTCCCTCGATATAGCACCTGATAATATAAGGTGTACATCACGATTCACCAGTTTGGGTCTTACGTGTATATGTGGTGTATGTGTATGTCTGTTATCCACAACCCTTTTCCCTTATTTTCTTCCCACAGGCTTTTTTCCATAAATACAGGAAGAAAACAGACTTTTTATTGAAGACTCATTTTGAGACTCTCCTTTTGTTACCTACGAGGATAGGGTGCGCCTTAGCGTGCGCACACCGTCCCGCAGGAACTCCACTTGGTCCTGACGAAAACCTGTTAACTTTACACATAGGTTGAAACATGTAGACCTTTTTAACTCACACCCTCTTAGTTTTTACACTGACAGCCCTCCTAATTGGGCAACAGGTGCCCTTTCTTTTAACAGTATCCGTGACACTCCAGAATAAACTCCGTGAGTGGGTAGTACCGGATACTTTTAACAACACTTATTATCTCCTTGCACATATAAAAGAATAACCAGCTCCACTGTAATCAGGTATCGCAGCACACCTGGATGGCACTCGGCTATCCGGGTGGGACCCCGATGATGAAGCATGTCACCAACCAGGTTGGTGAGTGAGGGGTCTTCTTAAGGACAAAGGACGTCCTCCCATTGGTTTGTGGCTAACACATTTGACTCGCCTACCCTCCACCGAGGTCGGGTTTGATTCCTAAGGTTTAACTCCCTTATTGTTGTTTATCGATATACTCAAGGGGACAGGGAGTCCCATTCCTGCCTTCACTGGCAAATACCCTTTCTCTCTTTATTGATGACCTAGCCTGCTGACACTGTCAGCGATAATATCCTTTGAAGTAAGAGAGGAGTGCAGTCATACAGACGGGGATTGTGAACATCGAGGGCCCCCGCTGGGTGATTGACAGGTCGGGATTCGGACCTGAGGGAACTGGACATTAGCCCGGGACTCCTAATACTGCAGTCCTCCTTTACTTTCTATGATTTCCCCATCCAACGGGGTTAAATTTGACATTTTAAAACGAAAGCGTCACGCCGGTGAAATTCTCAATTGTAAATGCGAGCTGGAAGAAGGCTAAGCGCCGAAACGCGTTCTCGCTGAATAAATCCATCATACAATCCCGTGAGTGCAGGTAATTCCTTTGGAATGTGAGCGTGATATTTTTACATGGACCCACCACCGTGTGCCTGTGCACCCGCAGTGAAGAGTGCCAGAAGAAGCCTAATGGTGGACACGGAGCGTTGTTTGTAGCAGGCTATCAGCACCGCCACAGCAGTTGTAAGGCACTGCCAGCGATAATATCGGTGATTACACAAATCACAGGAGCAGTACCATAAGACTGACACCTATGGCATGTGTTTGTAAACTGTTGGGGTCTGGCGAGGGATTGTTGAATGAGACCCTAATTAACAACAGTGCACCTTTGAAGTAAGAGTGGAGTGCAGTCATACAGACGGGGATTGTGAACATCGAGGGCCCCCGCTGGGTGATTGACAGGTCGGGATTCGGACCTGAGGGAACTGGACATTGGCCCGGGACTCCTAATACTGCAGTCCTCCTTTACTTTCTACAATTTCCCCATCCAATGGGGTTAAATTTGACATTTTAAAACAAAGGCGTCACGCTGGCGAAATTCTCAATTGTAAATGCGAGCTGGAAGAAGGCTAAGCGCCGAAACGCGTCCTCGCTGAATGAATCCATCATACAATCCCGTGAGTGCAGGAAATTCCTTTGGAATGTGAGCGTGATATATATATATATATATATATATATATATATATATATATATATATATATATATATATATATATATATTTTACCTACTGGCAGTCACCAGCAGGTAGTTATAGTTAGGACCTAGGTACCATAGGAAAATGGCAACATTCTATTCCCAATAACTTTGACTCCGATTGACGAATCTTTGCGCAATTTTCAAAACTAATTCTTTGCTGACATCATCTCCTATGTTGAAAGTTTGGGGGTGATTCATCAAGGGAGGGCGAGAAAAAAGGGGGTCCCAAAACGTGTTTTTTCAATGTTAATTTCCATAGGAATTACCTCAAATTTGGTAGGGAGAAGGGTCTTGGTCTAGAAAGCATGCTTTTGTTTATTTGGTGTCAATCCGTTCAGTAGTTTTTGAGAAATTTTGAAATTTACAGATATCGATAGTTGGGAATTCTGCCACCTGAATGGCTGAGACGTTACGAGCACGAGCTTGCTGCTTATTGGCTGCGAGCGGTTTCAACTAGGAAGTGTTGGCTGCCACTTTGTGATTCCGTTGAAGCGAGTAAGGGGAAAAAAAGGCAAAACAATGGGAAATAGGAGGGTAGGAGCACTGTCAGCTCTGTGGAGTGTTTAGGGTGTGCTAAAGAGGGGGTGTGAAGCGAAGTATTCACCCCTACCGGTGTGAAAGTGGTGGGTTACGGTAATTAAGTGAGGTATTGCCTAGAGTCTGTTGCTGGTATGGTGAGGAGGTGCGGGACCCGGGAATTAAAGCGTGAGAGCAAACTGCGTGTCTTATGCCGTGAAGTCATGTGCCATGGCCGCTGCAGTACAGCTGTGGAAGTAGTGTCAGCATGTGTTTATAACTACTAGGACGAACTACTGACCCCTACTGGTCTGAAAATACTGGGGTACTGAAAATATGTGAGGTATTTTCTAGAGTCTCATGGAAGGAGGAAGTGTTGGCCACCATTTTGTGATTCTGTTGAAGCGAGTAAGGGGGAAAAAGGGCAAAAAAGTGGGAAATAGGAGGGTAGGAGCACTGTAACCTCTGTTGGGTGTTTAGGGTGTGCTATACAGGGGGTGCGAAGTAAACTACTCATACCTACCGGTCTGAAAGTGCTAAGCTACGAAAATTAAGTGAGGTATTGCCTAGAGTGTGATGCTGCTAAGGTGAGCTGGTGCGGGACTCGGGGATTAAAGGGTGAGCCCAAGTTGTGTGTCTTATGCTTTGAAGTCATGTGCCGTGGCTGCTGCACTACAGCTGTGGAAGTAGTGTCAACATGTGTTTATAACTACTAGGACGCACTACTGACCCGTACTGGTCTGAAAGTCCTAGGGTACGGAAAATATGTGAGGTAGTGTATCGAGTCTCATGCTGCTAAGCTGAGCTGCTGCCGGACTCGGGGATGAAAGCGTGAGCCCAAACTGTGTGTCAAATGCTGTGAAGTCATTTGCTCTGGCCGCTGTGCCACATCTGTCCAAGTAGTGTCAGCATTTAGTTATAGCTACTCGGGGGAACTCTTGTTTCGAACATTTTAACTTGTGTATATTGCTTAGGGGGTGTTATATAAGGAGTGTGAAGGTAAATTTGTGTGTATGAAATGATTTTGGTATTTCGAAAGTGGAAAGCACTGACTCCTACGGGTCTGATGGTGCTGGGGGCATAAGGTGAGGTGCTGCTGGAGTTGGGGATTAAGCTGATGAACTACTGACCCCTATTGTGAACTTTTAACCTGCACATGCCGTTAAATGTTCAATAAAATGTTGCAAAAGTATATCGTTAGGTTACAAAAAAAATTGATGAACTTTTAACCTGCAGGTGTCGTAGAATGTTCCAGAAAGTATGGTGATAAAATAGGTTGAACTTGTGACCTGTATGTGGCGCGGAATATTAAGTAGCTTTTCGTAGGGAAAATTCAAAATTAACCAATGCAGGAAAGTTTTGGAATGTCATTGAAGGAAAGAAGCATTCTGATTTGTTCTTTACATGTATTTATATGTGGAGCGACAGAGAAATTGTGCCATTCCTGGTTCCGTTCTTGATTAAATCGGTGCTTTACATGTAGTGTGTGACAAAGTTAGAATTCCATGCATGTGTGATATTTGCAATCAGCATACCAACTACAAAGGTGAGTTAGAAATGAATAAGTTGTGTTATGTGTTATATAGTAGTGATTAAGTATTTGATGTGATGTTTTTAATGTTGACAGTATTTTTTATTTCAAAGTAATATAGTGTTAGTAAAGTGTGGAGTTTGATATTGGTTAAAAAATATGCATAAAATTTTAGCTGTTGTTAAATAAGTACTTTTTATATGTTAAGGAATTTTACACAGAGAAGTGTGTTTGTCATCTTTATAGGACTGTATGGTTTTGAAAATTAGGTACAGCGTTAATTTGGGTTTGTAATGTATTTGGGGAGATAAACAAAATGTCACACGTTTGCAAATTATACTTTTTGGAGAAATAGTGGGGTGGGGGTGGTAGGAGATGTATGTGGTGTTAAGTTAAAAGCAATAAAACGAAACCAAGAATTGTTATGTGGGCAGGTTGTGGTCTCTTTTTTTTTTTTTTTTTTTAAAGAACCTTTATTTCAATTAGCATGAAATTACAAACACGGGCCTACAACCAGTGTGGCCAGCCGCTAATTAAATCGAGCAGAAATTAAGAAAGAAGTATCACATCAATCCGGCGCTTAAAAACAAAGCCACATCCAGGATACAGCAGAGAAGCAAGATAACACATGATACCAAGGATTTGAAACGGTTCATTTTTAAGTAACCAAAAATTAAAAATCGAAAATCGACATCGCATTGTCATTCCCGCTCCCAACACAGTCAGCTAAAACACATTATCACTCCGATGATGAACATAGATTGAATGGGAAAAGAGAAGAGTACCAAAGTCAGGATAAATGCAATAGTCACGTACCAAGCACGGTATGCGAGCCCCACCCCTAAAAGGGACGTACTATGGGAGACATGAAGACGACGACATCAAAGAAGGAAAAGGGCAAAGGGCCATAGAAACAAAAAAGAAACAGAAAACAAACCCATCCCCCAACCCCCCACCCTGCACCCCTGCAAAAGGCTACGGCCTACCCCCCCAGCAGCGTGCCTGTCGCCCTAAATGAGAGACCCGAAATATAGGAAAGAAAGAGAAAAGAAGAAAAAAATTGAGGAGAAGAGCCAGCGATTCGGTTACCCATTCCCTCCCACCCCCGCATACTAGAATCGTATAAACAGAAGCAATATAAAAGTATAAGTATCAGCAAGCACATAAAACGCAATTAAATTACAGCCCCACTAGACGTGCCCTTAAATCACCATTAACCAGCAAAAAGTCCCTCCAAATCCCAAACGAGGTCACCCCTGGCCGCTTCTGTCAATAGTATCAATGATGAAGAGTCCTGCAGACGGGATACAATTCGGTACAAAAGGTCCAATCAGACCAGGTAGCGCAGCCGCCCAACATGGTCGTGGCCACCGGGAGACAACTGACGATGCATGGCGGATGTCGGAATGCAACAATACCCAGACCACCAACAGTCTCAAGTCCAAAGACAGGTCCGCCAAGCACGGAACAGAAAGCACAGGATGTGGGAAACACCGCTGCACAGTCCGGGCCTCATGTACCATGGATCGATGTAGCTTTTCCACTCGCTGGACAGAAAAAGGACCCGGTGAGACAACCACTTGCGGAACAGGTGTAGCAACCGTAAACTCAGAAACCAAATCTATTCGCGCCTCCAAGTCTGTAAACCCATCCGGGGAATATAACACTGTAGCAGAGGGAGACGCAGCGGCACCAACTCGAAAGCAACCCAGTCCGCTACAAAATGGCAGGTCAATAATGGCGGCGAGCCTTCCTTCCAAGTCCCGGGCTCCCCGGAGCAGGGCAGTCTGCAGGGTCGTCAGTGCAGCCAATACGTGGCCACGCGTAAGCAGTTCCCCACATTGCCAAACTCCGGGGGTCTCAAGGTCAGCAGTGTCTCTGTCCCCGGGAGGGGCGCACCCCGAGGCGCCATCCGCCATTTCAGCCATCTCGTTCTCCTCCTCTTCCCCTCCACTTCAGAGTCTCGTCCGACCACTGGAGTCAGCAGGCCCCACGGCTGGATCTCGGCAGTCGGCGCTTGCTGCAGAAAGGAGAGTCACCAAAAGGCCGGACGTGCTCCCCGCAGCTCGCCGGGAGCCACCCGCTGGATCCCGGACGGGACTATCAACATGGCTGGGCGTCCCACCCAAGGGGAACCGGGCAACATGGGCACTCTCCGGCTCGGCAATATCCCGGGTTCACGGGGCAACCCACTATTGGGAGTGGGTTGATACCAACTCTCCCGGTTCACGGCTCTCAGGCTCCCACTGACCGGCTTCTCATCCCGACCAGGGCCGCCAACGCTACGATCACTGCAGGACACCCTCTGCACTCGAGGCCCCGGCTTCAGCGCCACGAAGGCCAGCAAGCAGACGGGGACGGTTCTTCGGATCTACTGCACGGTGGAGCCCCAAAAACAGACGGTAAGTAAGTGCTTCCCTTCAGCAACTTAGATCAGCAAACCTTGCGCAGTATTATCTTCAGGATATACTTGCGGGGAGGAAGGGCCCACGGAGCCAAGCGTTTATGCAACCGTTCCGATCGCCATCTTGGCTCCTCCTCGTGGTCTCATTTTTGACACTGAGAGGTAGATTTAAATGTAAGTCAAGGTAGGTTGTTGTACTGTGATGCCGTCTACAGTGTTTGGAGATTACATGGAGTGGAGATGGAGATAGGAAAAGTGATACGTTCCTTTTATATGTACACATAGTTTGAACCATGTGATCCTAGGGTGATATATAATATGAACATGGTTTCTGGTTTGCATTTGGGTATAGTTAATAGTTTTTGTAGTTTCTTACAAGTGATTAATAAAAAGGTAGATATACTAAAATATATGGTAGTAAACTTATTAATTATTGTCTGTTCTTATGGAATAAAAAATGGTTGGGGAGTGCTTCTTTAGAAGAGATGTTTTATAAATGTGTGAGAGATAACAAAAATGAAAATGTGGTATATTTTCTGTATGTCTTTGTTGACATTAGAGAACTACATGTGATTTTAAGTGATACTATTTGTTAGGCTGTGTCGCTGTGGTGGATATATGTTGGTGTTGAAGTGGTCCGTGTTTTACTGATGCTGAGCTTTACTATCCCTTTTGAGACACTCGTCAATGTATTCATTCCATTTAATATCTTTAATATAGATACAGTAAAGGGACGGTATATCAAAAGTTTGGGAATTAGAACTTTGTTTACTCTCCCCATGCCCTGCTATACACTCTACAGAGTGTTTAAACAATTTTCGTAACATATAGATGTCTAGCTAGTAAAGGTGGTGTAGTTCGACTGGGCCCATTTATAAACCGTGCTATGGGATGGTTTATGTTTTACCCTCCAATTTAGATGTTTGAATACTTTTTGCTGATAAGTGTTCCGGCAGACACTCGTTAAATTAACGTTGTATATGGGTATAGTGGCGCTACTGGGAATGGTGGGGGTTTCTGTTTCAATTTGTACGGTTAACCAAGGGCGGGGTGGGTGTCGGGGAGGTGGTTATGTTGCTGATTGAAACACAGAATATAGTAACGTGCAGATGTCGAGCTACTAAAGGTTATATAGTACCACTGAGAGCACTTATAAAGCGCCGTATGGTATGGGATATGTTTTAGTCACAAATTTGCATGTTTTAATACATTTTGCTGATGAGCGTTTCGGGAGACATCTGTTGAAATTAAGCCTCTGTATGGCTATAGTGTCGCATCTACGTTTGCTGGGGCTCTTTCTTTTATTGTGTAAAGTTAAGCAAGGGCGGGTGTGGAGGTGGTGTAGTGGTACTGTGACAATTTATAAACTGTCTTACGGTATGGTGTATGTTTGAGTATCAAAATTGTAAGTTTTAATAGCTTTTGCTGATGAGCGTTTCGGCAGACACCTGTTGATATTTAGTCTATGTATGGCTATAGTGGCAGTAACGGGAGTGCTGGGGTTCGTTTTTTGATTTCGTAAGGTAAAGCAAAGGCATGGGTGGGGATGGGGAGGTGCGTGTGTTGCTGATAAGACAGATATTTGTAACATGGGCATGTAATAATAATAATAAACTTTATTCGGATTTTGCAAATCCATAAAAGCAGTACAGGTAAAAAATCTTCAGTGAAATATAATTACAGATTACTTAAAAACAACAAAAAAGGAGTTTTGGAAATGTATACAGTACTATTATAGTTAAAGGTTTTTCCTGTGTCCATATATACATTTCAGAAAGTTAAGGACATGGTAACATGTGACTTCGGTATCCAAAAGCTGCAAGCTCAACATGGCTACTCGGCATTGTCTGAGACCCCAAGATTTTAAAAGAGTTAGTAACCAGAGTTTGCGATGTTCCTGATAAAATTTGCAGAACAGAACAGTATGAAGGGTGGTTTGGCCTGATATCCCATCGCATGGACATGGAAGTGGATTTGGGTCCCAAACGTTTGGCGTTGGGAAAGCTACCAGTTTATGAAATATGTTCAGTCTGAATCTTATCAGGAGAAATCGTTCGAAGGTACCAATGTCAAGGTTTAAATAGGGCTGCATTAAAAGGGTAGATTGAACCATTATTGCGTGCTGCACCGACTGTTTCCCAGCTTCTATTTGTAGTCTCAGATTGCCCAGATGGTCCAAGGCTCGTTTTTTTAAGTTATTTTTTGAGAGTTCTCCAATTTTTTCGGGGTTTAAATAATATTTTTCTATTCCAAGGTCAAAGAGAAAGGTCCGGATATAAGCCAGACATTTAATTTTTAAGACATAGTCCAGAGACATTGCATCCGCCAGTATTGTTTTTGTGATGTCGTTTTTATCTGACGCCCAGATACGTCGCCAAAGGAGGAGTGGTTGAATTTTGGCAAGATCTTCGATGTATGGTGCCCCCAATTCTAAATGGCAGGCGTAAGTCGAGGAACTTTTGGGGGCGGATAAAAGGAATCTGAAAAACTTGTTTTCTGCAATTTGCAGAGAGGTGACATCCGTATGGCCCCATAGTCCTGCTCCATATAAAGCTGTAGATTGACACTTGGCTTTATATATGGTTATCAATTCCCTGGGCGGACGTTTTCCTAGTTTTTGTGTAAGCGACACCAATGCGGCTAATGCTCTTTTAAAACAATGTTTTCTGGCTTCTACTGCTGGTTTCCAGGAGAGTTTATTATCTATCATGACTCCCAGATAGCAGTATTCATTTGTAGAATCTATTCTTTGGCTGTCAAGGTAGATGGAGTTTTGCTGTTTCCTCCCAACCCCAGCCTTCATTACGAAAGTCTTTTTTACGTTTATGTGAAGGTCAAGGGTTCTCATAAACTGCGAGTATCTATTAAGGGACCTTTGGAGTTCACGGGGGGTTTGTGCAAGGAGGACGGCGTCGTCCGCGTAGAGTAGGGCGGGGATCGGGCGATGTTTGGCCAGTGGAAGGTCACGGGCACCCTTCAGGAGCTCGACCTCCAAGTTGTTGGTGTAGAGGGAGAAAAGGAAGGGTGCCAGGACACATCCTTGTCTGACCCCACGCTCCACTCTAAAAGACGCCGTCAGTTCCCCCTTTGTCCCGTAGCGGACTCTTGCAGATGGATTGGAATAGAGTTCCCTTAAAAAGTTCAGGAGTGATGGATCTACCCCCATCTGTGCTAAAAGGGACCACAATTTTGTATGGGAGACGCAGTCGAAGGCCGCGGACAAATCTACGTAGGTCATATAAAGTTTTGCTTTCTTTGCATGCACATATTTTCCAAAGATTATCGATAAATTTAGGGCTTGTTCCACAGTACCTAGTCCTTTTCTAAATCCAAATTGAAGATCGGATAGGATGCCTCTCTCTTCCGCCCAGTCCTGAAGTCTTTCTAAAATCACTCTTCCTGCTATTTTTCCCAGTGAGTCCAGCAAAGAAATTGGGCGATAGCAGGCAGGGTCCATACGGTTACCTTTTTTAAATATCGGCACCATAATGGACCTTGTCCATGACTCCAGAATTCCTAATTTTGCCGTGGCAGTGCAGACCCTTGTTAAAATCGGTGCCCAAAGTTCTGTTTGATGTTTAAAAAAGTCTGCCGGGACTCCGTCCGGCCCTGGAGCTTTTCCTTTTTTGGTTGAGTTCAATGCCACAAGAATCTCGGAAATTTCAAAATTTATATCTATAGGGTATGGTAGGAATATTTTTTCCTCTTCTTCCGTCTCTTGGTCAGAGGTTGGTTTTTGGAAGATGCTGGTAAAGTGTGATACCCAAGTTGCAGCGTCTATAGCAGCTTCGATTTTTGGGCAAGTGTCGTCTGCCAAGAAAGGAGTTCTTATAATTCTCCAGAAGGCTTGAGAGTTTTTTTCTTGGGCACTGGTGTGGAGTTCATGCCACAGCGCTTGCTTCAGTTCCTCTTTCCTCTTTTTCCTTATTTTATGGTATTCACTTCTGAGGGTGGCTATTGTACGGGAATCCCTTTCGTTTTTGTTTAAGGCTAGCTTCAATTTTGTATGAGCCTTCGTACACTCTTGGTTAAACCAGCCTTTGGCCCGGGATGGACCGAATTTTTGTTTTTTTGTGAGTAAAACCTTTAGTTTGTCCATAATTTGGGCAAAGTTATTTAGAAGCTCCGCGTCATTAGTTGCTATGTTCAAACAAATTTTAATTTGGGAATAGACTGATCTTATTAACTCTTTGGTAAGTTCCTCTGGGTTTATCCCTCCCCATTTTATTGAGTACCCGTTTACTTTATTCATATTGATATTTTCCTGGGTCAATGCATTGGCTATTATTACTGGAGAACATTGTTGATAGTTTAATGAGACTTCCAAGGTTAATATTGCATGGTCACTTTGAGGATTTGGTTTGACTTCAAAGTTTTTTATTCTTAGTTGTAAGGATGTTGATATAATTATGAAGTCTACCGTGGTTTTGTAGCCTCTTCCTATGTAAGTGGGTGCAAGTGAATTATCCCCATAGTCCCAGGTGTTTACTATCTGGAGATCCAGGTCGGATAGGAGATCATTCATTTGTCTACCCATTTTATTATGCAAAAAATGGGTGAGTGAGAGGCCATCTTCTGTCACCATGCCAGGACATTTTCTTTTTGGTTGGGTACAGGCGTGAAGATTGAAGTCGCCTGCCCATATTATTGCGGCCGGGCCTCTTTCTCCTTGTTTCATTCTGAGAGTAAATAATTTTTCGTGAAGATGGGCCAGGACTCCCTCAAAGTCCAGTTCATCCAGGTTGTTATAAAAATTAATGATAACTATTGACTCTTTTTTCTGAAGGAAAAGACCAAGGATCTGCAAATTAGGTGCCAGTTCTATAACCTTTATTTTAGCGTTTTGGATAGTGTTGGCTACGTATATGCACAGACCTCCCTTTGGTCTGCCTATGTGTCCCGACTGCGCGAGAGAGGAGTACGTTTTGTACCCCTGCAGGTGATGTTCTTGTAATGACCATGTCTCCTGTATGCATATTACTTGGTGATTATGCATGTGGTGCATGATTGTCCCATCCTCTATTTTTGTCCTTAAACCGGCGATGTTCCACGAGATCAGACTCAGGATTGTTGGACTGTCCCTTGAGCTTTTTACTCTTTTTGATTCATTAAGGATCTCTGGGGCTGGAGGAGTCTCTAGGTCTGGAGGGACTAATAGGGAGACCGTGGGTTCCAGTAGGTCTATGTGGATTTGGGAGTGTTCTTGTGGTTGTGGTAGTCAATCGACGCACTCCAAAGCGCTATACCTATTTGCTAATTGAAGGCCATTCCAGCTATCCCAGCGTGTGGGGTCACTGTACTTTCTCCAGTGTTCCTGTCCACTCCATTCGTCCCTGTCTCTGCCTTGGTAGTTAAGGCCTAGTGGGTTGGGCGGGGGAAACCGTCCTTGCCGCGGCTGCTGCCATGGGTGAGTGTTGTATTGCATGGAATGCTGGGGTTGCCACCACTGTTGGGTGGTATGATATGGGTATTGAGGAAGATGCGCTGGTGGGTGGGTCGCAGGGTGTATGGGTTGAGGAAGTTGGATGGGGGGTTGCCACTGGAAAACTGATTGTTGTGAATTTTGTGGGAATCGTGGCATGTGTGGGTGCTGCTGGTGTTGATACATATTGTATTCAGTGGAGTTTATAGGCCCAGTGTTAAATGGGAGTACGGGAAAGGGGAAATTTTGCCTTGAGGATGGGGGTAGGAAATAGGACAAGGGTAGGGGATTTATTTGGGTGGCTGGTCCTCTGTTGGGTGAGTTGCAAATATAATTTGATGCCCCTATCTCCCTGAATTTGATGCTGATGACATCCCCCGCTATTGCCTTCGTGCTTCTACCAACCCAGTCTCCTCTGCGTGCAGAGAAGATGTCACCCCTGATGTGAGCGGGTAGGGGTTTATGGAGTTGGAGCCACTGTGCGCATTTGTTCCTCAGCTCTGCGAAGGTTTCTCTTATGCCCTCCTTCAGTGGGGGAACAGCTGTTAGCACCACCACGAAGGGAGAAGCTTCCGGGGGTAAATTGATTATTTTGGGCTGAGACTGCTTGGTCTTCAGTTCCGGAGGTTTTTCTTAGGAGGGGGTTTCTGCTGGAATGGTGGTATTTCCTTTTTTTTGTCGGTTGTTTGTTTTAGTTTGGCCTGCTGGACCTATTTGTGTGGCAGAGGGGAGATCTACCGCCACCGGAATAATTTGGGAGGCATCTAGATTAGTCCCTTTTTTAGCTAGGGGTTGTGTTACTGCCGCTTTTCTGGTTGGTGAAGTGTGAGGCTTGTTTGTTATACCTGTTATTTGTTTGGGACTAGATGGTTTTTTTGGGAGTATTTCCTTTGCCCCCTGCGTTGGGGCGGGACCATTCCCGCTTGCCTTACAACTGCATTTGGTATTGATTAGTGACGTAAGTCTGTCCAACTTTGATATTAGGGGTTTGATCTGTGCTGTAATTTTGGCTTCAAGGTCTGATTTTAGGTCCATAACCATGTTTTCCACCCAACAGGGGATACCTGCCGAGGAGTTTGGGGTGGGCGTGATCAGGTTATGATTCTTTGTTTTTGTTTTAGGTTTTTCCTTGATAATTGGCGTAGCCTTAGGGAGGGTGGAGGTGTTTTTCCTTGATTTTGTTGGTTCTAGGGTCGTTACTGGATCAGGTAATAAGGGATTACTGATGGCACTCTGATCTAATTTTTCAGTCGGTGATTGGCAGGCTTCTAAGTCTGGGGTTGCTTCAAAGTCGACATATGATTGATCAGAGTCAGTTTGGGTTACGGATAAATCTACAGAATTTGGAACAGTCATTGTAGGAACGATGGTTAGTGGCAGTGGTAAAGAGCAATTGTTAGCAACCTGGTGAGCAGGGGAAATTGCGGTAGCAAGTGAGCCGAGCGAGGATCGTTTGGCCTGCATGAGGTCCAAGGAGACTCTTTTCTCCAGTAGGATGATACTCTTATCAATGGTGTCGTTTACCCTGGATATGAAAAGGTCTATAGGACCGGTCACTTGTGTCACCAGTGTAGCTTTCTTAGACGTGCTTCTGGTTTTGGGACGCATCGTGATTCTCAGTGATGTGCTTCAGAAGTCATGGGGGCCTGTGGAAACGAAGTAAGGTACAGGGTGACAGGGCCGGGGCCGTCCTCTGCCGTCCTCGAACGGCCTCAAACGGCCCTGTCTTTGCCCAGTCTTCGCCCGTGCTGCGTCCCGCGCTGCGGGAGTGAGATGTTATTAAGTAGGGAGCGTAAAGGGCAGGGGGCGGGCCAGCAGGGAGAGCGGACCGGAAGCTCTTCCTTGGTCTTGCAGGGACTTCTGGGAAATGAAGTCCCCGCACGCTCGCAGCCCCGCTGGTTCCTCGCGCCCCTTACCGCCTTGCTGCCGGCGTCCTCGCGTTGGTCCTTGGAGATGCTGCCTCTACCAGCACCCACCGGCGAAGCGGCACCCGCGAAGCGGGTGCGGCGAGAGGTGGGCTGGGAGGCCGGTGCGCTGCTGGGCTGATAGGTTACAGCGTGAGTGATACCTTCCGATTCAAAAATAAGTAAGTAGGTGTCCCACAGGGTAGAGGAAGAGGAGCGCTTTTAACTGGCTTGGATGGGCGGGGGGCGGGCCAGCAGGGAGAGCGGACCGGAAGCTCTTCCTTGGTCTTGCAGGGACTTCTGGGAAATGAAGTCCCCGCACGCTCGCAGCCCCGCTGGTTCCTCGCGCCCCTTACCGCCTTGCTGCCGGCGTCCTCGCGTTGGTCCTTGGAGATGCTGCCTCTACCAGCACCCACCGGCGAAGCGGCACCCGCGAAGCGGGTGCGGCGAGAGGTGGGCTGGGAGGCCGGTGCGCTGCTGGGCTGATAGGTTACAGCGTGAGTGATACCTTCCGATTCAAAAATAAGTAAGTAGGTGTCCCACAGGGTAGAGGAAGAGGAGCGCTTTTAACTGGCTTTGATGGGCGGGGGGCAGGCCAGCAGGGAGAGCGGACCGGAAGCTCTTCCTTGGTCTTGCAGGGACTTCTGGGAAATGAAGTCCCCGCACGCTCGCAGCCCCGCTGGTTCCTCGCGCCCCTTACCGCCTTGCTGCCGGCGTACTCGCGTTGGTCCTTGGAGATGCTGCCTCTACCAGCACCCACCGGCGAAGCGGCACCCGCGAAGCGGGTGCGGCGAGAGGTGGGCTGGGAGGCCGGTGCGCTGCTGGGCTGATAGGTTACAGCGTGAGTGATACCTTCCGATTCAAAAATAAGTAAGTAGGTGTCCCACAGGGTAGAGGAAGAGGAGCGCTTTTAACTGGCTTTGATGGGCGGGGGGCGGGCCAGCAGGGAGAGCGGACGGGAAGCTCTTCCTTGGTCTTGCAGGGACTTCTGGGAAATGAAGTCCCCGCACGCTCGCAGCCCCGCTGGTTCCTCGCGCCCCTTACCGCCTTGCTGCCGGCGTCCTCGCGTTGGTCCTTGGAGATGCTGCCTCTACCAGCACCCACCGGCGAAGCGGCACCCGCGAAGCGGGTGCGGCGAGAGGTGGGCTGGGAGGCCGGTGCGCTGCTGGGCTGATAGGTTACAGCGTGAGTGATACCTTCCGATTCAAAAATAAGTAAGTAGGTGTCCCACAGGGTAGAGGAAGAGGAGCGCTTTTAACTGGCTTTGATGGGCGGGGGGCGGGCCAGCAGGGAGAGCGGACCGGAAGCTCTTCCTTGGTCTTGCAGGGACTTCTGGGAAATGAAGTCCCCGCACGCTCGCAGCCCCGCTGGTTCCTCGCGCCCCTTACCGCCTTGCTGCCGGCGTCCTCGCGTTGGTCCTTGGAGATGCTGCCTCTACCAGCACCCACCGGCGAAGCGGCACCCGCGAAGCGGGTGCGGCGAGAGGTGGGCTGGGAGGCCGGTGCGCTGCTGGGCTGATAGGTTACAGCGTGAGTGATACCTTCCGATTCAAAAATAAGTAAGTAGGTGTCCCACAGGGTAGAGGAAGAGGAGCGCTTTTAACTGGCTTTGATGGGCGGGGGGCGGGCCAGCAGGGAGAGCGGACGGGAAGCTCTTCCTTGGTCTTGCAGGGACTTCTGGGAAATGAAGTCCCCGCACGCTCGCAGCCCCGCTGGTTCCTCGCGCCCCTTACCGCCTTGCTGCCGGCGTCCTCGCGTTGGTCCTTGGAGATGCTGCCTCTACCAGCACCCACCGGCGAAGCGGCACCCGCGAAGCGGGTGCGGCGAGAGGTGGGCTGGGAGGCCGGTGCGCTGCTGGGCTGATAGGTTACAGCGTGAGTGATACCTTCCGATTCAAAAATAAGTAAGTAGGTGTCCCACATGGGCATGTGTAGTTAGTAAAGGTAATGTAGTTTCACTGGGCCTATTTATAAACCGTGCTATGCGATGGTTTATGTTTTACCCGCCAATTTGCATGTTTGAATAGTTTTTGCTGATAAGTATTCCGGCAGACACCTGTTAAAATTAACCCTGTGTATGGGTATAGTGGCGCTACTAGGAATGGAGGGGTTTCTGTTTTATTTCGTACGGTTAACCAAGGGGGGTGGGTGTGGGGTAGGTAGTTATGTTGCTATTTGAAATACGGTATATAGTAACGTGGAGATGTGGAGCTATTAAAGCTGATGTAGTACCACTGGGAGCACTTATCAAGAGCCCTATGGCATGGTATATGTTTTAGCTGCAAATTTGCATGTTTTAATACGTTTTGCAGATTAGCTTTTCAGGAGACATCTGTTGAAATTAAGCCTCTGTATGACTATAGTGGCGCTTCTACTTTTGCTTGGGCTCTTTCTTTTATTGCGTAAAGTTAAGCAAGGGCAGGTGTTCAGGTGGTGTAGTGGTACTGTGACTATTTATAAACCGTCTTATGGTGTATGTTTAAGCTGCAAAATTGCAGGTTTTAATAGCTTTTACTGATGGCTTTTACTGATAGCGTTCCGGCAGACACCTGTTGACATTAAGTCTATGTTTGGCTTGAGTGGCAGTAACGGGAGTGATGGGGCTCGTTATTTGATTTATTAAGGTTAAGCATGGGTATGGGTGGGGCTGGGGGAGGTGCGTATGTTGCTGATTATAAGATGGACATTTGTAATGTGGGCAAGTGTAGTTAGTAAAGGTAATGTAGTTTTACTGGGCCCATTTATTAACCGTGCTATGGGATGGTTTATGTTTTCCCTGCAATTTGCATGTTTCAATACTTTTTGTTGATAAGTGTTCCGGCACACACCTGTTACAATTAAGCCTGTGTATGGGTATAGTGGATCTAGTAAGAATGGTGGGGGTTTCTGTTTGATTTTGTACGGTTAAGGTAGGGCGGGGGTGGCGGTGGGGGAGGTGGTTATGTTGCTGATTGAAACACAGAATTTAGTAACGTGGCCGGTGCGCTGCTGGGCTGATAGGTTACAGCGTGAGTGATACCTTCCGATTCAAAAATAAGTAAGTAGGTGTCCCACAGGGTAGAGGAAGAGGAGCGCTTTTAACTGGCTTTGATGGGCGGGGGGCGGGCCAGCAGGGAGAGCGGACCGGAAGCTCTTCCTTGGTCTTGCAGGGACTTCTGGGAAATGAAGTCCCCGCACGCTCGCAGCCCCGCTGGTTCCTCGCGCCCCTTACCGCCTTGCTGCCGGCGTCCTCGCGTTGGTCCTTGGAGATGCTGCCTCTACCAGCACCCACCGGCGAAGCGGGTGCGGCGAGAGGTGGGCTGGGAGGCCGGTGCGCTGCTGGGCTGATAGGTTACAGCGTGAGTGATACCTTCCGATTCAAAAATAAGTAAGTAGGTGTCCCACAGGGTAGAGGAAGAGGAGCGCTTTTAACTGGCTTTGATGGGCGGGGGGCGGGCCAGCAGGGAGAGCGGACCGGAAGCTCTTCCTTGGTCTTGCAGGGACTTCTGGGAAATGAAGTCCCCGCACGCTCGCAGCCCCGCTGGTTCCTCGCGCCCCTTACCGCCTTGCTGCCGGCGTCCTCGCGTTGGTCCTTGGAGATGCTGCCTCTACCAGCACCCACCGGCGAGAGGTGGGCTGGGAGGCCGGTGCGCTGCTGGGCTGATAGGTTACAGCGTGAGTGATACCTTCCGATTCAAAAATAAGTAAGTAGGTGTCCCACATGGGCATGTGTAGTTAGTAAAGGTAATGTAGTTTCACTGGGCCTATTTATAAACCGTGCTATGCGATGGTTTATGTTTTACCCGCCAATTTGCATGTTTGAATAGTTTTTGCTGATAAGTATTCCGGCAGACACCTGTTAAAATTAACCCTGTGTATGGGTATAGTGGCGCTACTAGGAATGGAGGGGTTTCTGTTTTATTTCGTACGGTTAACCAAGGGGGGTGGGTGTGGGGTAGGTAGTTATGTTGCTATTTGAAATACGGTATATAGTAACGTGGAGATGTGGAGCTATTAAAGCTGATGTAGTACCACTGGGAGCACTTATCAAGAGCCCTATGGCATGGTATATGTTTTAGCTGCAAATTTGCATGTTTTAATACGTTTTGCAGATTAGCTTTTCAGGAGACATCTGTTGAAATTAAGCCTCTGTATGACTATAGTGGCGCTTCTACTTTTGCTTGGGCTCTTTCTTTTATTGCGTAAAGTTAAGCAAGGGCAGGTGTTCAGGTGGTGTAGTGGTACTGTGACTATTTATAAACCGTCTTATGGTGTATGTTTAAGCTGCAAAATTGCAGGTTTTAATAGCTTTTACTGATGGCTTTTACTGATAGCGTTCCGGCAGACACCTGTTGACATTAAGTCTATGTTTGGCTTGAGTGGCAGTAACGGGAGTGATGGGGCTCGTTATTTGATTTATTAAGGTTAAGCATGGGTATGGGTGGGGCTGGGGGAGGTGCGTATGTTGCTGATTATAAGATGGACATTTGTAATGTGGGCAAGTGTAGTTAGTAAAGGTAATGTAGTTTTACTGGGCCCATTTATTAACCGTGCTATGGGATGGTTTATGTTTTCCCTGCAATTTGCATGTTTCAATACTTTTTGTTGATAAGTGTTCCGGCACACACCTGTTACAATTAAGCCTGTGTATGGGTATAGTGGATCTAGTAAGAATGGTGGGGGTTTCTGTTTGATTTTGTACGGTTAAGGTAGGGCGGGGGTGGCGGTGGGGGAGGTGGTTATGTTGCTGATTGAAACACAGAATTTAGTAACGTGGAGATGTCGAGCTACTGAAGATGATGTAGTACCACTGGGAGCACTTATAAAGTGCCCTATGGCGTGGTATATGTTTTACCTGCACATTTGTATGTTTTAATACGCTTTGCTCATGAGCGTTCCGGTAGACAGTTGTTGAAATTAAGTTCCTGTATTGCTATAGTGTGTCTACTAGGTTTGGTGTGGCTCTTTCTTTAATGTTGTAAAGTTAAGGAAGGATGGGGAAGAGGGTAGTGCAGTGGCAGTGTGCCCATTTATGAATCGCTTTATGGTATGGTATATATTTTTCTGGCAAATTCCCATGGTTTAATACCTTTTGGAGATGAGTGTTCCAGCAGACAGGTACACAAATTACACAACCTTTCTGTGGATAAGAAATCTTTGTGCTGATAGACACTCTTGTACTGTGTTAGAAGGCTGATAGCGTTGATGGAAAATTATGAAACTTGGTGCCATTTTAGATTTCAATGGAAGCTTACACTCTTTGTTTGTTACTATGGTGTGGTCTAAATCAAGATAAGTATCATTGTGTGCTTTAGAAAATCCTCTCCAATTATCCTACATTCGGAAAAAAAACATTCTTTAAAGGATTTCCCTTTATTCTACAACGTGGGTAACCTAGTGTGATGTCTCCAGTTCTCAGTAGTGAGCAAAATAAGCATGCGTACATCGAGGTGCATGTTGTAACTGCAGTGTAATAAAAAAAATTGACTATCTTTGAGAGGGCCGAAAATAGAGCCTGATAGAGTGCCGTTTCGAGGTTCCCTGAAAATAAGTGCCGGTCCTCAGACCCAGCCCAATTAAAGCGCAGTATCCATCCATCCTAAGCACTGCGCCATTCAACCATCTTTTAATTGATGCATATATTCCTACTTATATACATACATACATCTGTTGGTCCGCTTATCTTAAGCATCTATGAGCGCACTCGCCTATAGTAAGCACTGTGCCATTCATGCAGCCATATGCTTATATATGCATAGATACATCTGTCCCACAACCAATCCTAAGCATCTATCAGACCCCGTCTATCGTAAGTACTGGTCCCTGCATTCATTCATCCTTCCATCCATCCATACATTGATACATCCATCTATGTATCAATGCATTGATGCATCTGGCCATGCATCCACTCGCCCTTTATTCAACTATACGTTCTTATTTCCATGCATCGTCCGCCCCTGATTCTAAATACGGCGTATTATACTTATCCACCCACCCTCTTAAGGCGTAGAAAAGGCTTGGGAAAAGCACTGACAGGCAGATTTTTTTATAAAGAATAACACAGCTTTGAGTTGCTCTTTGTGGAGCATACTTCACCACCCTTCTCTGGTGGTGTTTTAAACAAAGGTACATCTAGCGAGAGAAATGTAAAGGAGCTTTTAAGTGTAAGACGTTAATTTAGAAACGTAACGTTTTGTCGAGTTGTTTATAGGTACACTGTTTTAAAGTGGCCTGACTGACAGATACTGAATACCTGTACTTCTTATATTTGAGAAAGTATCCAAGAGAGGTAATTTGGGGTGGGGAGAACCTTGTGTTCTATATTTCCATGTGAAGTACAGTATAGGAATATAAAAGTAATTGGAAAGCTTTTATGTTCATATTAAAGAGGGGGTGTGAGAATCAAGTGAGGCAGGCAAAGTGTGTGTTTCCGTAGCACTAAAACAAGACTGTGTGTAAGGTGAGAGCAGGTTCGTGGTGGAGTTGCCTGCTTGTGGTCGTTTGCAGAGGTGCAAACAGAGAGAAATTTCGGGAGAGCCTAATTCTTTCAGCAATAGGCAGAGTGGGCATGTAGGGACTGTAAAAAGGGATGAAAAAGAACACAGTCTCCTTTACAAAAAAATTAAGTTTTGAAGACCGGTGAAGTACTCGGGTGCGGCTGTGTGTGTGCGCCCGGGAAGTGTTGTCACAGAGAGTCCGGGGCAATGGGCATTGCGTGCCTGGTGGTGTGTCTGCTAATCACCCCCTGATGATGTTGCTCCTGGGTTGCAAAAAGAGAAGGGAAATCCTGAGAGAAAATGGCTCTCTTTAAAGGATTTCCCTTCTCCAACAATGCGAATCACTTGGCATGATGTCTGCACGTCTAAGTAGTGAGCAATGTGCATGCTCTCACAGTGTCACTGTAGTGCAATAAAGAAAAAAAACAGATTAAGTTTATGAGGATCAAAAATAGAGCTCTATAAAGACCCGTTTCAAGGCCCCCAGAAATAAAGTGCTTGTGGTCAGATCCCCACAGACACACCCTCAACGTAAAGCCCTGGGTGCAGTGTTATGTTTGCAAAGTTGTAGATAGCATTGTTAGGCTAACAATGGAAATTTTTGTGTGTGCTGTTTGGTTGATAATATCATCCTAAGTACATAGATTAACATTTTAAAAAATACTATTTATAAAGTTGTTTGCGGTGGGATGCAGAGAAACTGCTGTGGGGTGGAGGGGTGTGGCGGAGAGGTGAAAATGATGAGGTAGTGCAGTTATATATAAATTGTAAAGGAGTCTGTAAATAAGTAAAGAAATACTTGCTGTATGTTCTAAGGCACTACTTGTCATCCTAGTGCTACCTTATATCTTATAGAGAACAATATTTTTACAAAAATGTAAATGTGGATGAACAGGTAATACGTTTAGAAGATGAATCTGAAATTTCAAGTGGTCAAATAGAGAAAGTGGACAAGTCAAAGACTGAAGAAATTTATGAATATTACACAATATGTCCTTTGCAGTCAAAATAAGTGATAGGAAGTAGCATTGAGTTATTTCAAAAGAAAAAAGCACAAGGAACTCCAATGATTGTATGGGAGAAAAGCTTGGAAGCACGTTGTTTTCCACAGTTGTTTCCTACTGGAGAAGGTGGACGATATGATGACAGACCTGTACGGATTCCAGCTTCAGAATATCGGTCAACAAGATTATATTCTGAAGATCCTAGCTTTCAACAATGCATTCTATACCTATTTCACCTTTTATTTCAAAGTGATCTGTCTTCTCTCTCGTATGCAGTGAATCATATACTTAAAACTGGAGTTCATCTATCATTCCTTTCTGCGAAAGAATTTGTGGAGAAAGTTCAAGAAACAGATGAAAATTTAGAAGTACAGTTAATCAATTTGATGGCATGTCAACGGGGAACAAATTAGTATTGGTATCGTCGTCATGGAGAACTCAAGAGTATGTTACAGAACCTAGGTACACCAACATGGT
The DNA here is from genome assembly GCF_964261635.1 of Lissotriton helveticus. Classification (NCBI taxonomy): domain Eukaryota; kingdom Metazoa; phylum Chordata; class Amphibia; order Caudata; family Salamandridae; genus Lissotriton; species Lissotriton helveticus. The sequence goes on from NC_136061.1 coordinate 1,309,440,469, forward strand.
TTGTCACACTTAGCTGTGTAGAGTATGCATGAGAAGATTTGCTTGAGTTTCTAAGAGAAGCGAATTCCAACATAACATTTTTTGAAATAAAGACTCCTGGTGAGCTGTGTTCATTGGATCCTGTAAATGTGTGCAGATATTTTAATTATAAGTTTCAAGCTATGATGTATTTTTTTCTGTAATAAAAAGAATCCACCTCTTGGAGAAGTTACCTATTTCTTTTGGAGAAAGAAGTATCAAGCAAGAGGTGCACCTCATATACATATGCTACTATGGATCAAGGATGCACCTAAATTTGGAAATGATTCTGGTGAAACAGTATTGTCTTTCATCGAACAGTATGTGCCATTAGGGGGGTCGCCATATTGTCTAAACCTTATTTGGGGGGGGCTAAACGACATAAGGTTGATAGTGGTGGTAGATGGGCGATAGTAGAACTCAACTTAGGGTACACTCTTTGTGTGGTCTATGGGTCAAACCAAGACGACCCAGAAGTTTTTGATTTTCTGGAGGGAGAGCTAGCTAATTGGCCAACCCCCATAATAGTTTGTGGGGATTTAAATATATCGGTGGATTGGAAAGATTCGGCGGGCTACTCTGGGCGGAAACCAAGGGTGTTCCGAGCCCTAGATTCCCTCAAGAATTCCCATGGGCTTAAGGATGTTTGGGGGGGATAAGCAGCCTCTTGACCCGGGCTACACCTATTTCTCTTTCCCTAATGTGAAATACACCAAGCTAGACTATTTTTTGATCTCTTCTTCGGAAACAAATAAGGTTGGCATCAGGAAACTCCCTAAATCAATCTCAGACCACAATCCTCTGATTATGACCTGTAAAATACCCAGTATTGAGAGGAAACAAACCAGCTGGTCTTTTGAGCGGAAGATATTGTTAGATACCAGATTCGTAGAACATCTTAGAAAATGGGCAGAGGAGTTTTATGATGCCAATCGGTATAGCTCATCTAGGAATTTGGTGTGGGAGGCCTTCAAAGCCTCTTTGAGGGGAGAAACAATTAGTTGCTCAGCTAGGCTTAGGAGGGAGGATAGGAGAGAGGTCGAGAAGCTGATGGATGGGCTTGCTATGGCAGAAAAGCAACATATTAGGGAAATTAGTCTAGGGCAGGAGGGTCACGGAAGTCTTACAAGAATTACAAATATCAAAGCTAACCTCCAGAAAACAGTTATGGAGAAGGAGGCTAGGAGCTATCAGGTATCAAGGGCAAGACGTTACGAAACAGGGGAGCAGGCAGGAAGAGCTCTGGCTCTGCAGGTAAGACAGGAAAGGACCAAAAACTTAATTTCGTGTATACAGGAAGAGGGTATCGAGTATACAGAGCCCAAAGAGATATCAAGAGTATTTCATAATTTCTATCAAAAATTATACGATGAAGAGGAGCGGACCAGCGAGCAAAGTCCTGGTTACGCGGACGGCGGTCCCAGATTAAATGCGCAGGGTCAGGAGGAACTGGAAAAAGATCTACAGATTACAGAGGTAATAAAGGCCCTACATGAGTTAGCTGCGGGTAAGGCTGCAGGTCCCGATGGGATACCCCTTGAGGTATATGTGTGTTTAGAAAAACAGATTGCCCCTATTCTGCTTGACCTATTTAACGGGATTCTACACACAGGGAGAATACCAGAATCATGGAAAGAGACGAAAATCATTATTTTCCATAAGAAGGGGAAACCCAAGGAACTACCAGGATCATACCGCCCCATAACACTCATTAATGCAGACACAAAGCTATACTCAAAGATCTGGGCGAGTAGGTTGGGGGGGATCATTGGCCAGCTCGTATCCCCGGGCAGCATGGGTTCGTGCCAGGGAGGGGCACCACGGACCATATTAGAAGGGCAACAGCATTGTTTGACGCTCAGGGTGCTGCGGGGGAGGAGATGGCCATGATCCTCCTCGACGCGGAGAAAGCCTTTGACCGTGTGGTCTGGGACTATCTCTGGGGTATTTTGGTGGGCAGAGGGTTTGGCAGCAATTTTCTGAGAGCAATTAAAGCTATGTACCTTAACCCGGTGGCTAGGGTTTCGGTTATGGGGCATCAATCCGACAAAATAATAATTAAGAGGGGGACACGCCAGGGGTGCCCCTGCTCCCCGATTCTGTTCTCTTTGTATATAGACACCTTTATACAAAGAATCCTGGCCTCACGACTAATAAACCCGGTGGTGGTCAACGGATTCACAACTAAACTGTTAGCCTATGCAGATGATCTGGCAATTACAACCTCGGACCCCCATCAAGCAATGTCGGAAATAGTACAACTGGCTAATGAATTTGGCAGCTACTCCGGGTATAGGCTTAATGAGGGGAAACCCAGATCATCTGCACTAAAAACATCAGGAAGAGCGATCATAGGTTTGTAGAATCTGCCGTCTATCTCGGGGTCAAAATTAATTCATCCGTCGAGAAGATGGTTGAAGAGAACTATCTTCCACTGTTGGGCTCAATCGAAACAGAGTTAAGAAGAATTGATGTGCTGCATCTATCCCTGATTGGTAGGGTGAATGCCCTAAAAATGACCATGTTCCCCAAAATATTATATCTTTTTAGGGCTATTCCCCTATTTCTAGGGGAAACAATGATCAGGAAAATTGAATCTACGTTTGTTAGGTTTGTGTGGCAGTACGGTAAAATTAGACGCTCTATTAATTATCTATCACTACCAGCGGATAGGGGCGGTCTGTCGTTGCCGAATCTAAAACTTTACCATCTGGCATGCCTTCTTACACAAATGAATATATTGATCCAATCTGAACCCCTGCCAGCAGTAGGATCTAATGAGAATCAAGATCCCCCTTCCATATTCGAGCTACTGTTGGGTAGAAAGGCATATGGACTATTGCAGTGCGAGGTTGATCGGAGATTCTATAGTAAGACCAAATATAAGATTATTGAAGGGGTTTGGTGGACGTGGAAAACCATTTGTAAAACCTTGGGAATCCCTAAAATAAATGCTAGTACTAGCCTGTGGAAATCGAGTTTATTTGCTCACCTAGGCCAGAATGAGAATTGTGTTATATGGAGGGAACAGGGGATAAGATGTGTGGGTGATATCATGTTGGGCGAGGATATATTCAGATTTAATGAACTACAGTGGAGGTATGGGATCCCTGGAAATCATTGGCTGTTATATTGGTAAGTTGCCCAAACTATATCTGCAATAAGACCAAAATTAGTGTTGACACCAGATATTCAACTGATTAATTATTTAAAAAGCGGGGGAAGGAAGATTGGTACTGCTTATAACTTTCTGGTGTCCGGGCTCCCAGATGATCTGGATAAAACTGAGGTGGCGTGGTCGCTTAAGTTGGGGGACCCGGATGTAGATATAGACCTTGCCTTACTTTTAAGTAATAAAGTATTTCGAGCTTCAACACTACAAGACGGTGTTTAACCTTTATTATACAACCGCGAAACTGTATGGGTGGGGGTTAAGGGAAGATGATAAGTGCCCAAGATGTAACACAGGTCCAGCAGACATGGTGCATATGTTTCATGGTTGTCCTAGCCTGGCCCTAATTTGTAGTGAGATAACAATGTTTTTAAGGGGGCTGCTAGGTAATAACATCAACCTATCCCCCACCTTGGTTCTTTTAGGGTCAGACGCCAAACTTAAGGTTGGAAAACACACACAAGCACTGTTATTTATTGCGGTAGCTGTACTTCGAATGCTGATATCTGCTGGGTGGAAAGATTCCAATGCCCCCACGTTTCAGATGTGGTTGTCTAGGTTATTGGGTATTCATAATCTGGAAGCCTGCCTATATGAATTTAAGGGAAGAAAGAAGCAGGAGTTTGGTATGAATATATGGGCACCAGTGAAGAACTGGAGGAATTTAGATTCATGAGCCATGCTGGGATGAAGTATTTATGAACTATGATTGCATGTTATTAACTTTTGTACAGCTTTTTTTTATTGCATACTATGAATTTCTATATTTATATTTCTTAATATGTATGGTATTATCTTTGAATAATGTCAATGTATTGCATATTGTGAATGTCGTATTTATATTTTTCTGGATATGTATTGGTTTTTTATTGAAACTGCCTTATCTCTTAAAAAAAAAAAAAAGAACAGTATGTGCCATGTGAGATTCTAAGACAAGGAGGAGATAGAAGCTTGAGACAGCAAGTTTTACGTTTCCAAAGTCATCGTTGTGGAAAGTATTGCAGAAGAAAATACAAGTCTAAAGGAAAATTTTACACCAAATGTGGGTTTGGTTTTCCACGTCCAGTCATTTCCAAAGGAGGAGTAAATTCTTTTTTTTCTTCTGTAAGGCACACAATAACTCGGAAATCTCCAAAGAATACCTACAACTTAAAAAGAACAGAAGTGTCAAAGTATATCAATGACTACAATCTAGTCATTTTAAAAAGTGGAATGCGAACATGGACATCCAGTATGTTGCAGATAACTCAATTGCTGTTCCACTTTATGTTACATCGTACATAACAAAATCTGAAAAAACAGAGATGAAACAAATGTGGGAAGAAATTGCACAAGAGCATAGCCTTAACAAAAAATTGCACAGCTTTAGTTTGAAAATGCTTTCCCACTGAGAAATTGGATCGTATGAATGTTCAGACCGCTTGTGCTCTTCAAGTTTATATTCAAAGTCACGAGGAATCATTTGGGTAAGTTTAGGTCTCGCATGCAAACGAAATAGAGTGTTGAAATCATTGGAAAAAATTGAACAATTAGCAGCATTTGAACCAAACAGTACAGACATTCTTAAAGCTAATATGTTGGACACATACTATCCTAAAAGTAGTCAACATCTGGAATAACTATGTCTGTATGAAGTACTTCAACATTACAGCTTCAAAAGAAATGTTAAGCAGCATTTAAAAGAAGGAAAGTTTGCAGTAGGTGGTTATTTAGTAAAACATGCAAAGGGTAATCTTATAAACCACAAGAAACTTAGTTGAGAAACTTCAGATAAGCGAGAATTTTACTGTTTAGCACTTCTGCAACTGTTTAAACCGTGGCGTAATGAAAGTGAATTACTTGGAGGGTTTGACTGCTACGAAGATTCTTTTAATGCTTGTAAAGATAGCATTGAATGTCCAATTTTTCCTACATATTTAAAAATGTTTAATGATGAAGTTGAACAGGAAAAGACTATTATAGCTGAAATAGCTCATTAAAGTTCTCAAGATAGTCAAAGTAGTGGTCTATGTAGTCAAGATCCTCTTGGACAACCAATGCTGGAAAATGAGGCAGCGATTGCTATGCATGAAGTCGAAATTGCAATGCAACAAGCACACAAGGAGAATACTACACTGGAAAAGTTAGAAGAACAATTAAATGTTGAACAGAAAGAAATATATGTGCAAGTGAGAGAACGGATAGAACATGGTAAGTTGCATAAAAAAAAGAATGTCTATGTTCATCTTTTAAACCGATTCTGATGTACATCAGTGGTCAAGCTGGGACAGGTATACGTTTTTTAATTAAAGTTTTGACCAGTTATCTTAAAAAAACTACTGGTTCGCATTTATGTTGTGTGGTAACAGCTCCAACTGGATTAGCTGCACACAATGTTAAAGGAGTTACTTTGCATAGATTATTGATGTTACCAGTGGAGCATGACAATAAATTAGAATATCAGAAGTTGTCTGGAGAAGCTTCTTATGAAGTGTCAAGAGTGCTGAAAAAAATTAAACTTTTAATTATTGATGAGGTGAGCATGGTCTCAGACTTAATGCTTGCTTTTGTACACTTAAGAATGCAACAGGTATTAAAAACAGATTACAACGTTCTCTTTGGGGAAAAACATTTAATTGTATTTGGAGATCTGCTACAACTAACCCCTGTAAAAGGAAAACCAGTATTTAAAACTCTTCTACATGAAGACACTAAGAAATCTTTGGGAAGAATTGGAAATGTGAATCTGTGGTTACATTTTGAATATAAAGAACTCAATCACAATATGCGACAAGCAAGAGATGAAGATTATGCAAATATTCTAAAAGATGTAAGAATTGGTGTTCTAAGCAAACAAGGTAAACAAGCTTTTCAAAGTCGTGTACTAAAGAATTTGTTTAGAAATGAAAACGTACCAGCAGAAGTAGTGTACAAGAAAATGAAAGAAAAAATACTCTAGTTTGCTTAATGCCTACAGTGGAAGAGTGTTATGGATTTAATAGAGAGCTTATGAAATTGGAAAAACAAGAAATAGTTCACATTGAAGCTATTGATAAAATCGAGCATCAAGGAATGACAATTATTCTTTCAGAAAAACTACAGACTAAATTGGATTCTTTGGAAAAGTCTGTATCAAAAACTGCTGGCTTATGAAAAAATGTAGATGTATGTTTAAACTGTCGGGTAATTTTGAAGCGTAATCTGAATGTAGAAGAAGGTTTAGTGAATGGAGCAATGGGGAAAGGTGTTCATTTTGTGAAATATCAAAATAGAAATGGAATTGAATTTTTGAAAGTTAAATTTGATCAGATTGAAGAGGTAAGACAGATTCAACGTTCAGCCGCATATTTTTTGCTTGTAAAAGACGTGTGTGTTCATAGAAAACTGTTTCCCTTCTGTTTAGCATATGCAATAACTATTCACAAATCACAAGGTTTAAGTGTAGATAATGCTTTGGTAAATGTTGGAAGAACTGTGTTTAAAGAGGGAATGGTATATGTTGCATTATCTCGTGTTAGAACATTGTCTGGTTTATATTTAATTGATTTTGATGAGAACAAGGTTAATGCTGATTTTAATTGTGTAAGAGAATATAATCGTTTGAGAAGGCTTTATGCTCCCATTTAGGTGAATATCCTATTTATGAGAAACATTTTGGTGTTCAAAATGCAAACATGTTGAAGAGTTAACAATGGTTGAAAAGCATAAACAAAATCAACAGAAAAGAAAAGATTTAAAGAAGCAGAAAATACATACAAGTGATGATGTTGTTGGATACCAATTAGAAAATGCTTGTGGTGTCAACTGCTATGGTAATGTGATTCTAAATGTTATATTTTATCTTGAAGATGTTTGCGGTGAAATTATGGAAAATCAGGAAAAAACTTTATGTTCTGCACTTTATACTTTATTTCAAGAAGTGAGAACTAATAGAAGTAAGATCCATTCTGCTTCTGGTATTAGCCAACTGTTGGATACATGTACTGGATCTTTAATGTTCAGTGCTAATATACCGCAAGATGCACAAGAATTTCTGATGGTTATGCTTGGAGTACTAGTAGATGGAGGAGTTCAGATTGAGACTTTATTTGGACTCAAACAAATGGGAACATAAATGTACTGAGTGTTCATTATCTTCAAGGACTATAGTTGACAGAGAACGATTTTTAGATTTAACAATACCTGACAACAAATCTGTATAATTTTCCAAATTAGTAAAAGAAGCTGATCATGAGATGATGTGTTCTCATTGTAAATCAAGAATGCTATCTACATTATGCCTACAAAGATATGGAAAATATTTGATTATAATGCTGCAACGCTGTCAACCAAATGGAAGAAAAGTGGAAACCAAGTATCTATTTCTGGAAGAACTTTTGGAACAGTTGCTATTGTTTTCCATGCAGGAAGTACTACTACAAGTGGACATTATACAGTTTATTTAAAGTGTAATAATACTTGGGGTCACTGCAACGATACACACTTGGAAATGAAATCGAGATTGCCTTATGAATTACCCAACTCATACTTAATTTTTCAGAAACAAAGATTTTAGATACACCATTCGGCTTCAATGGGAAGGTGTATAGATCTTTAAGGAATTCATACTGGATGCTTTCAAAGCAAAAATTTGTATACATTATCTGGTGTATTGGGAAAATGTGCAGAGAAACTACATAAGATGGTTAAGGAATTCATACTGGATGCTGTCAAAGCAACATTTTTGGGTTTGCAGCCATTTTCCCGCATTTTTTATCCTGCGGACTTTCAGTCCGCATACCGTTATCCCGCAAGGTCATTGACCTTGCATACCATTATCCCGCATTTTTTCAAAACGCATGTGCATTTATCACGCATGCCTTTACAACGAATTACGTTTTAAAGGCATGTATGGTAAATGCATTTGCGTTGTGAAAACCACGATGACGAGAGAGGTAAGTGGGTTTGTGTTAATTTTTTCGTGGGCTAGTGATTGTGTAGTGTCGTGTTGTGTAGTGTAGTGTTGTGTTAGTGTAGTGTAGAGTTGTGGTGGTTGTTCAGTGTAGGGTCATGCTGGGGGTAGTGTTTTAGGGTTTAGGGTAGTGTTGTAGTGTTTGCGTAGTGTAGGGTCATGCTGGGGGTAGTGTTTTAGGGTTTAGGGTAGTGTTGTAGTGTTTGCGTAGTGTAGGGTCATGCTGGGGGTAGTGTTTTAGGGTTTAGGGGGAGTAGTGGTTTAGTGTAGTATTGTAGTGTTTGTGTAGGGTCATGCTGGGGGTAGTGTATTAAGGTACTGTTGTAGTGTTTGTGTAGGGTAGTAAAGTGCTTTATGGTAGTGTTGGGGGTCGTGCTGGGTATTACATTAGAGTGTAGGGTAGTGTAGTGTAGGGTAGTGTACTTTTACTTACCTTTGCAACTTTTACAAAGAGTATACCTTTAACATGCATGCCTTTACGTTGTAAAGGCATGCGTGCTAAAGGCATATTCGTTCTAAAAGTTTTCATTATTTTAATTTGCGGCCTAATAGTACATGTGGAATTTTTATTGCGGACTGATGGTATGCGGGATTACGTCATATATTCAAAGTTTTTGATACATTATCTGGTGTATTGTGAAAATGTACAGAGAAACTACAAGAAAAGGTAAGATTTGAACATTTGAAGTAGTATTGGATGTGTTATTTGTGTTGATTTTGTATTATATTTGGTAGAATTAGTTTTTTTTTAACAATCTAGTTCATCGTTTTTTTCACTGCTGTTTATGATGAAACTACACTGACTTCACTGTGAATAGCAAAGTTAAGTAGCAGCTGATGACAGCAAAAAAAGGGAGAAAAAGTGTTATCTGAATGTTAAATTGTTTTGTATTATTTAAAAACTCATTGTAATTTGTGAAATGTATTACATTACATAGCACTTTTGCAGTGTATTTTATATAGTTGAAAAGTTAGAAAAAACAGTACTAATGACAAATACACAATAGTCGTTCGATATTTAAAAAACCTTTGAAATTCATTGAAAAAACTATAGGTTTCACGTACGTTATACTTAGAAATTAACATTTCAAAAACCTTTGAAATTCACTGAAAAAAAACATAGGTTTTACAGACGTAATAGGTAGGAAGTAGCATTTAAAAAAATTAAGAAATTCACTGAAAAACCATAGGTTTCATGGACGTTATAGTTAGTTGGATATTTGACTCATATAAAACCAGAGAAATTCGCCTGTTATAGTTAGTTGAGCTAACTATAACTCGCTTGCCCGTAATGCACTGCTGATGATGATGTCACATATTACATCACTCATGACATGGTCAGTGGCATCTCAAATGACATCACTCATGACATCACTCATGACATCATCCACGTGATAATCTGACGCACATACTGATACTCTAATACAAACTTTGATACACCCATTCTAAAACGCAGGCTACTATTTTTGAAACCATACACAGAAAAATGCCATATACTATATACCACTCACTATTTCCTAGGTCTACAAACATATCCAGTCATTTATACTTGTAGTTACTCATCAATACAGGACTATAAAATGAACTCATACATCTATACATGCAGTCACATTCTGCCACACATCCATAGAGTTACTCACACACCTAGTCAGTAATGCAAAGAATCAATCACATACCCATTTACTCATGTATACAGTTATGCACACCAACTCCGTTATTTATAGATATACCACATCACTTACTTATACAGATACTAACATATAATTACTGTCTTATACAATCACTGAGAGAAGCAGACACTTATTTATACACCCAATCTTCAAATAACTTAGTCTCACGTATAGTCATGTATATACTCCAATACTCACATATGGTGGCTTAAAACATATGTAGTTAGTCACAGATGTACCACTGAGACATTCATTCAGTCATCAACACACCCATACACACACTCACTCACCCATACATCCCTTCCCAGATGCACTTTTGAATCCATACAACCAGTGAATCACCCACTGAGACATCTATGCACAGACTCATACACCACCCCGCCCAGCCACACAGACACTTAGGGACCCATACAGATACTCAGACAACAAATCAATAACCCATATAGACACTCATATAGCTATTCAGCAAAATATGCAGTTGCTTACACAGCAACCGAGAGACTAATAGAGACTTTCACACAGTTTGGTCACTTACCCATGCATTCAGTAAGACGCGCTCAATCACTTACTTATACAGTGAGTGACGCACCTACTAAATAATCCTTTCAGGCACTTGTAAATGCATTCATTCTTCAATACACCTTGGCATAGATATATATGAAAAATATTTACACTTTACACACATTCACTGGATGATGTCATGAGTGATGTCATCCGTGATGTCACTGACCATGTCATGAGTGATGTAATATGTGACATCATCAGTAGTGCATTGCGGGCACGCAAGTTATAGTGAGCTCAACTAACTATAATAGGCAAATTTATCTTGTTTATATGAGTCAAATGTCCAACTAACTATAACGTCCATGAAACCTATGGTTTTTTCAGTGAATTTCTAAGGTTTTTTAAATGCTAATTTCCAACTATAACGTCTGTAAAACCTATGTTTTTTTCAGTGAATATATATATATATACTAGCAGCCCGTCCCGACGTTGTCCAGGTATGAATTGCTGCCGGCAGTAGTATATTGTTTTGTAGGATTTCGTTTCTGTGACAGGCCTGTGAAACGCTCCGATTCACAGTGCACTGCTGATGCACTTAAGAGTGCGCGTTCAGTAGTGTGTGAACTCGAGTTTCCCTACATTATTTTTCCTTGCAATATTATATAGCGCGAACTCGACAACATGGCATGAGCACAATTTACATTACAGAAGAACACATTAATTTGTGGTAGGCACGGGGAGACAAAGCGATTTGCCTGGAATCACAGGATGTTGAGGTGATGCCGAGATTAGAACGTAGCTCCCCAGCTCTAAAGTTCGCAATTCTAGAACTTGTGGCGTGAGGTGTGGCTAAAAGTGTATGTCGATGCTGGCCATCAATGAGAGAGACCTGTCCATTTTTCAAATCGAAGTTGAAAAAATATGAGTATGTTGCTGGAGATGTGGGCCGCCGTGCCACCAATGTACTTACCGGGGGATTTCTGTTGCAGGGTTTCTGTACTCACACAGAACTGTGCACAGAGGAGTGGAACCTCGGCAAATTAGGATGTCCCAAAACTTACCTTAGCAACCAACTCACCCCTTACCGAGCTAGCTACAGTGTCTCATTGGACATATCAAACACCCAATGTTTAGACAAACCAGAACATGAACTTACAGTACCTCAGGGTACGTGGGACTCATGAACACTCTTTCGTTATATTATCATTACAAACCAGAACATGGAGTAAAGAAGACACATGTGCATTTGAAATGTTTATTTACTAATGCCGTCTTCTCAGGCGCAGTATCTTTGATAATACAAGTATACTTATTATCAGTAACAAAATTATCAGCATAGTTACTAAGACATAAAAAGCGAATGGTGACAGCATGTTAACATGCTGTATTGAATAAGAGTTAACAACACTTATATCTCACCCTCCCTAACACATATATTATATTATTATCTAAGAAGGTCTCTTTGGGTTGTTTTAGGGCGGGCCCATACCTTAGTGTCCTAGCATGAAGGAATCACATCAGCATACACCAGCTCTCTCTGCATGTGCACCGCATCAAGTGTCTTAACAATTCTCGTGCAAAGCAATATCAATCCCGCCTCAAGCCCAAGTTGGCAAAGGCTGCACTTGTGTTATGACTATGAAGGCGTGGAGATCAGACCTCATAACAATTCCATATCGTGTTGCTCCTGAAACTTCAGCACTCTCCGTGCAGACATGTTTTATTAAACAAAGCAGATATCAGAGCAATAACATATTATTCTCACATTCACCACGGCAAACTACTAGGTTGAAAGCTAAGTCAACAAATGAGGGTCGTGTGCAGAAGTTGCAAGAAAGGAAAAATGGCGTTTAAATCTCAAACGTACCTATGCTAACTTAACACGATATAGGGATATATAGGAGTTATACAACACCCCCCCATGATCCGAGAACGGACTAAATAAGGTAACAGAAGTGCCATCACATGAGAGCAGAATCCATTTATAAACGAGCATGAATAAAAAATTCAAAAATAAAAACTAATGCTAAAAAATAGCCAGAAATATAATGTGGCTCAAGCCAATAGGCAAGCAAAAATAAAATGTCTTGATCAAAAGTCAATAAAATCAAGGAAATGCTATCAATCAGCATGCCAATATGAGGCAGTGTCTATGATAAGACTGTATATGAAAAGTAAGCTGCAACAGCCTCCAGGAGGAAGTCACTGTCCTCATCCGAAAACAGTTCAGACATCCAATTTAAAAGATGAAAGGAACATACGTGATCTTCCAGCACCGGATCCTCTATAACCATCAGAGGACAGCTCGGTGGGTTTTCAAGAAAACTTCGTTCCAAGAAACTCTGCGCTGCCGACAACACATCCCAGGGACCCATTAGTCCATGTGCCACCGCCAAGGCCATAATCCTTTCGTCAGAACAAACCAACTCGTGAGCAATGATAGGACTCATCAGTTGATCAAAATCGACGTCAGCAGATATTGGTCCGCAGAGACACAAATCAATGGCCCAAAGGAAATCACAGGTCAGGCAGCGAAATACAGGCTGGACACAGGTGAAATAGGAGAACCGAAAAGATAATCCAAAAGCCGTGCTTAGAGTCGCCAACGGCAGTGTGCCATAATAATCAAGCATGCGGTTGCGAAACCGCGTCAGTAGTAGCTGTGCGTGGACTTGCACAGGAAGGGCATCCATATTTAAAAAGGCAGAAAACCACCAATGCGCCAGCCGCTAAAGCAAGTAAAAACGGGAACCCTCCAAATAAGGATGAAAAAATAGAATGGAAGAAAGCAGGGATGACTCCAAAAATCTTCTCAAAGGAAGTCACGAGACCACCGCTAACAACTTTAAAAAAATGTGCTAGGCCCGTTGTGGAGGATGCGTTAAAGATAGAACGGACCATGGCTCCGAAATGCAAGGGCAAATCAGTATTTAAAAGAGCCTGAACCTCCGTGCGGGTGTTAGCAATGTGAAGCACGAAAGTTTCACGGGCCGAGCTCAAGGCCACCTCTTTCTGGGACAATAGAGCTCTTATTCTAGCCATGCCGCTGAATTCTGCTCCCAAGGTCGGTATCTGTGGCCAAATGGAAGACTCCCTATGTTCACGTGTGGGAGGATAAAGAACATTTCTGCAGCAAATAACTCGCTCACTAACTGTTACTATGAAAGCTATACCTTTAATTAAACCACAACAGTTTTCATTATTGAGCATTAAATAACTACCATTCTCTAACAATTTAAACGTGGGGATGATAGCAGGAACTGGCGTGCCCTGTAAAACGCAAGCCATATTCGGGCGTTCCTTGTTACATGAACCGTGCAATTGTATGTGTCTGCACATTAAAGAATGATCTGGCGTCTCAGTGCACTCATCCCCTGTTAGATAAACCTCTTGGTCATCCTTGAAACATCTGTATGTGTATGGGAGTGACCAGACCTCATGAAGAAAACCGCTACCTAAGGGTTCAAAACGACCTATTGGCACATATTTCATACAATTTGAAAACTTATATAAAGCAAAAGGCAGTGTTATTAAACCGTGGATAAGCCACGTAGCAGCAGTGGATTCTGCCACAGAAAAAGGTAAAGATTCCAACCTTTCAATATGTAGCATAGAAAAGGAAGCATCACGCATTGAAAGCAAGCGTTGTTTGTCTGTCAAATTAAACGGTGCAAATAAAGAAGAAACGTTCATGTATCCCCAGGGAACTTTACCCATTTTCAGAGTCTGAAGTGTCCATGCAAACTGCATGATCGAACGTAATTGATTTTGACCATGGTATAATACAGATACTTCATCATGTACAATATCAACAACAGACGACACAATATTATCTAATGTGTAAATTCTAGAGGAAAGCACGTTAATGCTATTGTCAACAACTGCAAGCACTTTCTCAAGATTTGCCTGATCAATAGCCCTAAGGCGTGAAGCAGCCTCAATCTGTGAGAGTTTCCAAATTTCATTGTAAACACCATATAACCACCTTTTCGACCTGCCACTAGCTGGGCCCTTAATGAAATCATTCAAATCCACGTCTGCATTCAGTTTGGAAAGGTGATACTTAACCGCAGGTAAAGTTGAATGTTTCAGCCAAGCTTGACACAACTTGCCAACAGAGTAAGAGGTGACAGTATGACTCAAATCAAAACGGGGATCAGATCTAACAGTCTTAAACCCGTCAGTTATATTTAAAAATCTTTTTTGGCAAGAATCAGCACTACGGTGCCAAAGCAGCCAACCCTTGGGATTCATACTGGAAATGTTAAAGGAGGAATTCAGAAGCAGAGCCTGTATTTCTCTAATGGATAATTTAGTAAAATTACTCCAATTCTCATATTCCTCCAACTCCGGGAAAGACGGGGTGTTTAACCTTTTAGATGTAGCCAATCCAAAGCATGTGGTCTGGGAAATGGTTTCATTTAAAAACCACATATGATTTGGGATGAGACATGCACGGTGCAAAGCCTCAGTGCCTTGTACCTGCCAGGCCCTTGAGCCCCAAACTGATTTAAGGTCTATGGTATCCCTCCATAACTCATACCCTCCAGTAACTAATTGATCCAGGAAGGCCTTTGAATATAACAATTTTGTATTTGTAAGTCGAACCTTGGACAGTGGCTGTTTCTGAAATTTAAAATAAAAGGACTCGGGATTGGACTGATTAAAGTCAGTGAAATAAGTATACTTTTTAAGAAACGTTTCTGAACTCCCTTGTGTTGGTGCTGGGCAATGTTCCCACTGAGTAAAATTAACCGCATCCCTTCGGGAAGATGTCTTGTGTAAGAAGTGATTGCCATAATGTTGGTAACAGAACAATTCACCATAATTAGCAGATTCTAAATATAAATCCTCAGCATCAAAAGCAGCATAATATTTCAAATCAGAAAACAAACTTTCCACAGCATTAACATCCCAATCATCAGAACGAATGTTTTGTTTCACCACATCCCCCATATTAACTCTCAGTACATTAGGAACATTAACGACTTCCGTTGGACCATGAATCTGAAAACGAACTGCATCCCACGCGATTCCATCCAGAACAGGCCATGCTGTGATGTTAACCAAAGTCAAGTCTCTTTTTAATCTGTGTGTAGAATGTGAAGAGGAAAGTGGGGCCAATGTTCCATTTAAATGAGTAATGCAAGTTCTCTCCTCGACATAGTGTCCATTCATAATCCGAAAAAAATAAAACACAAAACCAATTGACATAAAAAGGTAAACTGAAAAAAGGACCAGCCATATGTATATCCAAGGAGGTATCAAAAAATGTTTTTTAAACAGGCTAGCATATAATGCAATTTTAGAGGGTTTTTTCGAGGCAAGGGAAGCAGAGTCAAATGAAAATCTGGATTCCGTGGCCAAACGAGCTTGCAGGTCAGGCATGGACAAATCAGTGGGGTATGTATAGTCTGTCTCATCAAGGTTAGTTCCTGGTAAATTATTCAATAATGGACTGGAAACAGCAGGTAATTCGATGGCCACCTCAGGTTCATTATTAGAAGCAGTGGGCATAATTGAATTTCTCACAATGGAAGGACAGGAAACAGCCGGTGTCATGCTAAGAAGAATCGGCCACTCTGTGTATCTTGACATTGTCAATAGAAATAAACCTGTTTTCCTTACGACCTGGAAGTGGTGGTAAAATGACTGTTCTTGTGCCCTTCACTCCAAGCACTGGGACCGGAGCTCGATAGGAGGGACCAAACTCTTTCTTGTTGTCGATCTTCTCTCGAACCAGTTCTCCAACTTGGGGTAGCCAGCCAACTACCGGGATCTGCAACGCATCATCCGATGTGGAGGGCAAATGTTCTTTTGCAAGAGTGTCTCTCGTCTTTTGTAGATTCTGTAAAACAGTGCAATGTTCATCTGCGTCAAAGGAAGTGGCGCGAACCACCGAGTCTAGACCGGCAAGGTCAGGGACGAACATCTTGATGCCAAAGAGCATTTCGTATGGGGTCCGCCCACCCAGAGACCTTCTAGGGAGATTATTAAGAGCACGCTGCACGCCATAGAGGTGGGCTAGCCAGTTTCTGCCAGTGCCTATAACTCGGGCTGTCAAAGATTGCTTTAAATCACGGTTCATTCGTTCAACTACACTATTACCCTCGGGTCTGTAGGGTGACGAAAACTTGACTTGGACCCCCATCGAAGTCATGGCATCCTTATACGCCTTAGAGGCGAAAGCCGGACCCTGATCCGAATGGAAGGTACCACAGGCAAAAATCCCTATAAAGATACGCAAATCTCTGATGACAGTCCGGGAATCAGCGCTGCGATGTGGCCATAACCACACAAAGCGTGTGCATGAGTCAACTGCTACTAAGATGTATTTATACGCAGTATCAGATGAAAATGGACCGCAGTGATCTAAATAAACACAGCCTAGTGGTTTATTAGAAATGTACAACTGAGTCTGAGGCGGACGCGTAGCAGTTGAAGGTTTAATCTGCTGGCATATGTCACAAAGAAGGACATAATCACGCGTCTGTTTGTACAGTCCCCGCCACCAGAAACGTTGTTGTAGTTGCGTTACAGTGGCTGAGACGCCCGCATGCGCAGACGCCACACCTTCATGAGCCGCTGTAATCAAGTCTGTTCTGCGATCCGAGTTGGGAATCAGCCGATCCCCAACATCAGGAATTGTCACAAAAGGAACCTTTTCGGGACTTAAGTGGTATTTATACTTCGAAGGGAATCCCGAAGGATGTTTACTTCCCTTCTCAGAGGCAGCTATCGCTGCCAAGATGTCGCTATCAATCTTGGTTTTAGACCTAGTAACTGCTGCAACTAAGTATGTAGATACTGCTGATTTCGCTGCTTCATCAGCAAGCGAGTTGCCAAAAGCGTGAACTCCCACGCGCTGATGACCGAGAGTATGAATCACATAAACGAGTGGCAACATAGCCTTAAGCTCTGCCACTCGAACCCAGATCATTTTATGTTTTATTGTGCTACCCTTGGAATCATGAAAATCATTTTGAATCCAAAAGAACAAGTTTTCATTGTAAGACTGGACACAGTAGTAAGAATCACTTACAATTAGAGTAGTAACACTTGGATCTGCGTACTCCAAAGCTAGTAATAGAGCACGAAGCTCTGCCAATTGTGCAGTGCAATCGCCCAGGGGCAACGTGTGTACCTCCCTGGAAATGAACTCGTCATTCAACATAGCACCGACCACAATGGCGCATGCGGAAACGTAGGCATGTTTAGAGCCATGCGCAACCTGCGCCGACCCATCAGTGTAAATGATGCAATGGAAGTCCTCCAAAGGTCGCATCGCCAGAGGAGCAGGATGAACGAATTCATACTGCAAGTACTCCTGTGACCGTAAGGAGGCGTCAAAAATAAACATGACATCTGCGGATGACAATGACGCAGCCCACTGAATCCACCGAGGGTGCAAAGCCTTTGAATTTGGTACACTGGCTTTCGTGACTGCCTCTAAATGAGGACAGGGTGTTACCACTAGCATGCGTTTCCCCTGTGACAGAGCACGTTCTTTTAGAATTGCCATCTGTACAGCAGTTAAAACCTTTTCTATGGTGGGAAACCGCATCTCAGCCGAGGTGTACAAGTGTGACTTGTAAGCAATAGGTACTGTGTCACCTTCATTAAAAGTGAGGTAGGTGAAACCCACCGTCCCAGGAATTATTCTTATTACCAGGTTGGTGTGGTTATCACGAGTCAGTAAATATTTAGAAGCGAGCAGATCAGCCTGCAAGGATTGCAAAATGGCTGAATGCTCAGGCAGCCAGCATGATTTTGAGAAAGTTGGTTGTATCAAAGCATACAAAGGCTTGATACGCTGGGCATATTCCGGAATGTAAGTTCTGCCGAAATTCAAAAAGCCCAGTAAGGATTGTAATTTTTTCAGAGTTGTCGGTGCGCGCAATTGTGCGCACTTCTCCAAGAAGTGAGGAGCCAAACCTCTACCTTCATTGTTGAGCTCATAGCCCAAAAACAACACTGTGTGTTCAGCAATGTGCGATTTTGCAAAGTTAAATTTGTAACCCATGTCTGCGAAGTTGCAAACAAGAGAATTTACACGACACAGATGCTCCCAAATATCGTCGTCTGTGAGATATATGTCATCCACATACGAATAAGCATCAGGGTCGAGTGCCTCCAGAATAGAGACAATTCGAGCGGTAAATACACCAGGACTATTCTTGTAGCCCATTGGAAGACGCCGGAATTGCTTTTGGACTCCAGCGCTTGTAAAACTGGTCCATTGGGAGCTAAAGCTGTCCAGTCTGTGGGCATAAAAACCATTGGATATGTCAAGCGTTGTCTTGAAACGCTTACGCACTAGACTATCCACTAGGGCAGAGCCGTGGGTATTCTGTACTGCACAGTTACGGCAATGCGAGTTCAAATGCCGGTAATCCAAAACCAAACGATATGATCCGTCGGGTTTATTCACAGTAAAAAGGGGATTATTCATCGGTGACACACACGTTTCAATAACTCCCTGATATTCCAATTGTTCAAGGATTTCCGCGACGGAAGATTTTGCTTCACGCCGAATGGGATATTGAGGTTGAGGCTGCGGCTGAGACCGCAACGGAATTTCGTGGCAAGGCGACAATTTATCCCAACCACATTGGTTACGGTACAGAGCCGGCGCGAGAGCCCGAGCCCACTCTTCTGCAAAATGCTGCGCATGCTCTTTCGAGACAGTGTTCGCGAAACTGGGTAGGATTACCTCCTCCCCTCGCGGCGCCGCGAGTACAAAAGGTGGGGGCCAGTCAGCCTCCGAAAGTAAAATATCATATGTGGAAGACAGATTCTCCCAAAATACACCTTTAACGGTACGCTGTATGTCACCTTCAATTAACAGGACGATTTCATATAGTCTTTCAGGGGGAGCAAGTCTCGTATCCGCTGTTTCTATAACAACGTAGACATCAGTCGCTGTCACCCTCAGTAGTGGACGCAGCGCCTCTCTGACTATTGTTATCTCCGCCGCGCTGTCCAGCAAGGTCAGAGCCCAAGTCAGATTCCGAAGCCGCGTTCTCACTATCTGTGGCATATCGATGCGCTGTTAAGGCTGCGACTTTCTTTTTCGCAAACTGCGGACGCCTAGGCGTAGAATCCTCCTGCTTCACTGCGCCGTCCGTCTGGCGGGACTGACCACGTCCTTGTTGGCCACCACGTCCACGTCCACCCCCTCCTCCTCCACCGGTTTTCTGGGCCGATGTGTCCTGAAAGGAACGAGGAGAGCGTTGATCAGAACCCTGAAAACGATCAGGTGATTTAATCATCGCGCGGTCGCGCAAATCATAAACTTTTTCGGATGGCGCAGGAGCTTCTATTGCAGGAAAAGAACCCTGAGTCTGCATTGTCTGCTTCCCCTGTGTCTGTTTTTTAGGCCAATTTTGTTTCTTGGACTTTGGCTGGGCATCTGTCACTGCAGATTGCCCCTGTGGTTGTTTTTTCTCCTTCACTGGAAAATATTTCAGACCTCTACTTGTGCGGCCAATCGTTTTATAAGCGGCCACCACAATCTTTGCTAACTGGCGGGGTTTGTCGGCATCGGGCAGAGCAGCCAAAGCATTCGACACCTGAAAGTTAACTGCATCTCCTTTAACATTGGAGAGAATGAGATCACTTACAATCTCAAAAGAACCACACAGGCGCATACCCAATTCAACCGCTGCCTCTGGACCGTGATCATTCTGAACACGTCGAACGATTTCAGGCAGGGCAGTCATAGACGGGGTGCCGAAGCACCTTGTATAAACTGCCGCAAATGTTTTTCCCCAGCTGTCACAGTCAGCAAGTTCAGGAGTAATATCCTTCGGGAGAGTAATCGTCAACATTCTATGTTTATCAGCAGGAGTAGAATTCGGAAAAACCGCTTCCAGTTGATCAAACTTCTCTGCTAGCCAGAAAGGGAAGTCATCGTTGTCAACAGGACGCGCACCAAAAACCGAATTTACCATAACAGGATTGAGACGCATTCCGCCTCGTTCCATGGGAGCGGCCGCACCCCCCTGGGGACCACCAGGAAGATGTCGACCGATGTATTGCACTAAAGCACGAATCACGGAAATGGAAACTACATGCAGCCTGCGAATTTCTGCCAGGGTACAAGCCCCGTGATTCGGGTGCGGGGTAAAGCCACCCAACGCAGGCCAATTAGTACCTGGAATTGAGAGTGGACCTAACCTCGCACGGGACAAAGAGTGGGGGAGGGCGCCATCAAACCAAACTCGATGCTGCCAATGATCAATAGGTATTTCCAATGCCCTGTATGGCGTATATTCAGCCGGGACATCCGAGGCGGTGTAGGAGTGGTACAAACCAGAATTAGCGTCCACAGCCGGAAACGTAACCCAAGAGTAAAACAACTCGTAAGGAAACGCCGGATCTGCACTTACCACGAAAATCACAGCCATCCCATCTACTGGGACTTGGTACGTCTGAAGATGGTTGCGTATCGTTACGCGACTATGCTGCGCAATAGCCACCGCTGCCGCCATTACAGAATTGGAAACAAGAAAACACAAAGAACACTTTGTAGCACAACTGGGTAGTAATTCAAAGAAACCGTTTAAGTAAGAATCAAGCTTGAATAAAGACCTATTTCAAAAAATAGGTAGGTTTCACCAACACCCCGTTTTCCGGAAACGGATGTGAAGGGGTTAAGGCATGAACGATAAACTACTCGAGTGTCATGATATAAGACCACCGAAACCGTTGGGCGCCATGTTGCAGGGTTTCTGTACTCACACAGAACTGTGCACAGAGGAGTGGAACCTCGGCAAATTAGGATGTCCCAAAACTTACCTTAGCAACCAACTCACCCCTTACCGAGCTAGCTACAGTGTCTCATTGGACATATCAAACACCCAATGTTTAGACAAACCAGAACATGAACTTACAGTACCTCAGGGTACGTGGGACTCATGAACACTCTTTCGTTATATTATCATTACAAACCAGAACATGGAGTAAAGAAGACACATGTGCATTTGAAATGTTTATTTACTAATGCCGTCTTCTCAGGCGCAGTATCTTTGATAATACAAGTATACTTATTATCAGTAACAAAATTATCAGCATAGTTACTAAGACATAAAAAGCGAATGGTGACAGCATGTTAACATGCTGTATTGAATAAGAGTTAACAACACTTATATCTCACCCTCCCTAACACATATATTATATTATTATCTAAGAAGGTCTCTTTGGGTTGTTTTAGGGCGGGCCCATACCTTAGTGTCCTAGCATGAAGGAATCACATCAGCATACACCAGCTCTCTCTGCATGTGCACCGCATCAAGTGTCTTAACAATTCTCGTGCAAAGCAATATCAATCCCGCCTCAAGCCCAAGTTGGCAAAGGCTGCACTTGTGTTATGACTATGAAGGCGTGGAGATCAGACCTCATAACAATTCCATATCGTGTTGCTCCTGAAACTTCAGCACTCTCCGTGCAGACATGTTTTATTAAACAAAGCAGATATCAGAGCAATAACATATTATTCTCACATTCACCACGGCAAACTACTAGGTTGAAAGCTAAGTCAACAAATGAGGGTCGTGTGCAGAAGTTGCAAGAAAGGAAAAATGGCGTTTAAATCTCAAACGTACCTATGCTAACTTAACACGATATAGGGATATATAGGAGTTATACAACAAAAACACCCATTATTCCGCAACTTTCTTTCCGCATACCATCACTCCGCATACTTTCATTACGAATGTACCATGACTCCGCAATGCCATTATAACGCATGGCATTGCATTTGATATGCTTTTACCACGCATACATTTACAATGAAATCCGTTGTAAATGCATCAATGGTAAAAGCATGTTTTTTTTTAATTGTTTGGATAAGGTAAGTATGGGTATAGGGGTATATGTTTTGGGGTACTGAGGTATATGTTTTGGGGTGTTTGGGTATTTTAAGGGTTCAGATATAGTTGGGGTACAGGGGTATTTTTAGGGTCCAGGGCTAGGTTTGGGTTTTGGGGTATAGGGGTATTTTTAGGGTTCATGGGTAGGTTTGGGTTTTGGGGTACAGGGGTATTTTAAGGGTTCAGGGCTAGGTTTGGGTTTTGGGGTACAGGGGTATTTTTAGGGTTCAGGGCTAGGTTTGGGTTTTGGGGTACAGGGGTATTTTAGGGTTCAGGGGTAGGTTTGGGTTTTGGGGTACAGGGTTATTTTTATGGTTCAGGGATAGGTTTGGGTTTTGGGGTACAGGCGTATATTTAGGGTTCAGGGGTAGGTTTGGGTTTTGGGGTACAGGGGTATTTTAAAGGTTCAGTGCTAGGTTTGGGTTTTGGGGTACAGGGGTATTTTAGGGTTATGGGGTAGGTTTGGGTTTTGGGGTACAGGGGTATTTTTAGGGTTCAGGGCTAGGTTTGGGTTTTGGGGTAGAGGGGTATTTTTAGGGTTCAGGGGTAGGTTTGGGTTTTGAGGTACAGGGGTATTTATAGGGTTCAGTGCTAGGTTTGGGTTTTGGGGTAAAGGGGTATTTTTAGGGTTTAGGTATAGGTTTGGGTTTTGGGGTACAGGGTATATTTATAGGGTTAAGATGGGTTAGTGTTTAAGGGTGTTGGGGTATTTTAAGGAGTATGGGTGGGTTATGATTATGGGGTGAAGGGGTATTTAAAGGGAGCAGGGTGGACACCCGGAGCTGGAATGTACAGAACCTGGGAAGAAAAAACAATGAAATATTGGGCACGACGCTCGCTTTTTTTGTTCCGTAATCCCCCGCCCCCGCACACGCCCATGCCCCAGCACACGCCCACAGCACACGATATGAGACATGGCATGAAGGGCGGAACGTACCACACGCCCCTAGCATTTGTCACGCCCCCAGCACACGCCCACAGCACAACGCAGACACGCCCACAAGGGACTACTTTCTGGCACGGTTATTTTACCTTTTAAATGTATATGGTGGGCGTCTGCATAGCCTATGTCCTTCTGCTGCAACTGCCCTTTCCTACGCTGTATTGGGTGTTGTGATTGGTGCAGTGATTCCTGAGATTACCCGCCTCAAAGGTTTGGGCTCTCCCTTTATTATATTAGTATAGATATAGATATTTATATACGCAAGCATGGTCTTGTGTCTTTAAATCCACCAACAAATCTCTCACCACAGAGAAGAGGAGCACTCATGGGTTTCTTGACACAGGTTTTATTCACCCAACAGACTTGTTTCGCCATTTGCCTTTTTTGCTGTTGGTTGACTTTTGGCATGTTACATATAGAGTGTTTAAATACATCTCAAACACTAAGATTGGTGGATGCCGAATAAACAGCAAAGAAGGACTGCTCTCAGTTCATATTATTTCAGCTAATGTCACTCATAATGTTGTTTTACCTTGAGAAAGTATCATCTCTCAGTAGATATGAGGTATGTATTGCAGCCATAAATCTGCTGCAGTTCACACATGCAGCCACTTATGCTGGACAGTAACAGCACACAAATTAAAAGTCAGGCTGTCTCCCTCGTTTGCCGCCATCACTCCTTACGATGCAATACTCCTGCAGGCAAAGGTTTAGTAACCAATATCCTTCCTTTTGGTAATGTTCCAACACAAGGTTGGCGGGTGTGCATCTCTGACGCTGCAGCAGTTCTGGCAGCATACTTTAATAGAAACATAAGGTCCATGAAAAGCCGTCGAACACTATTACAGAACGGGTGCCTCCTTACGCGAGCATGGTCTCACGTCTTTAAACCCATATATCTGAAGCCCAAATGCCACATACACTGCCGAACTCCTTATAGGGGGTGCCTCCATACGTGGAGTGGCCCCATCGCTTTACAACATTCACCAAAATCCAAAAGGACAACTGAGCATTCACGGGTGGCTTTCACTTTAGTCAACAGGCATTATCAGATGAGTTTTGACAGAGATTGCCTTTCTCAATGCTATTATTGCATGTAACCTCACCTGCTGGGTTTGACCCCATCCCCTGGGGTCCAGCCTTTTTTGATTTTTTTTAAAAACTAAAAGGGAGGAGGGCCAAGCAGCCCCCCACCCGGGCCAATCTCGGCCCCAGGGTCCTCATCATCCAGGGCCCAGTTTTTTTTTTTAATAAATGAATAATGGGAGGGAAGCCCCCTTACCCTGAGGCCTGGCCTTTGTTGTTGGTGGCCTGGTCCCACCCGGGGCACCCACTTGGTAGTGTTGGGACTGCGGAGTTGCATGAAGGCCCCCACTGTCCCTGCTAGCGCCCCACCTCTTGCGGTAGCCGGCATTGCTTTGACACAGAGGAAGCTGCTAACATGACATTCCACCAGAGACTTCAACAGTGTATTGGAATGATTCTCTGGCCAAAATCGGGAGTTCTGACATTATTTTCATTACTGTTATTGATGCAGGTTTCCTATTGTGAGGCAGAAGATATGGCTCCAGGTGGTGACATATATCAAGAAGAGTTTGCCTATTTAATCTGATTTTAAATTTTTTTATTATCTCCCGTTCTTCCAAGCTGGCAAGGTCTGAACCTGTAAATAAAAATATTACATGACATTTTTGGAATATGCATGGGTTATAATGTATAAGGAAAATATGAGAAACAATTATGTATTCCAGTCAAAACATATACTAGTTTTTGATTTGTGGTTTTTGATCTTTTTTGTCATCTTTAAAAAAATGTGAAAAACATTCATTTG
The DNA here is from genome assembly GCF_964261635.1 of Lissotriton helveticus. Taxonomy (NCBI): domain Eukaryota; kingdom Metazoa; phylum Chordata; class Amphibia; order Caudata; family Salamandridae; genus Lissotriton; species Lissotriton helveticus. Next base: position 1,309,465,410 of record NC_136061.1, read on the forward strand.
TAATTTACATTTTGATGGAAATAAAACAGTGTACAAATTGAGAAAAGAAATACAACACCGGTCAAACCAATTAAAATTCCAATCTTTATTTGATCAAGTTTAAATGATCATAAAAGCACAGATAGATAAAGAAAAACATAATTTCACAAAAAGAAGAGAAAGAATCCCCCCTCTAATTCATCATAAAAAGACAAAACCTAATGCCGTAAAATTATTTTATATATTAAAAAGAATACTATACAGCTGAATAAATCACATGGTAAGTTCACAAAACTTGACTTGGCAAACCACATTTCTTATGCAGGACCATAGGAATGTCGCTACTGAATACCAGATCAACAAATCGGATAATGATTTTAAAAAATATAGTGCCACTCAGCACTGTTTAAAATGCCTTTGTTTTAAAATTGGGATGAGGTATTGATTCCTTTCTTTCTTGTAGAGCTTGCAGAAAAGAACTAAGTGCAACTCTGTCTGTGATGAAAGGTTATCACATGGGCATACGCTTAAGTCTGAGTGATTGTATATTTTTTCTGGGTACCCTAGAATCAAAGGGATCATGTTCAAGAGGAATCTCAGCAGTATGAATGTGTGCTGTGGCCAAGTAACATTTAATAAATATAAAAACCCCTCTTCTAATAATAGGGGATGTTGGCGATATGAGCAGACCGCTTGTTTCTCTTTATGGTGCTCCTTACGTTTGTACTCAGACCTTAATAAAAACCTGTTTGTAACCTTTTGTTTAGTGACCTTTTGGCAAGCCAGTAGATTATAAAACAAGTCAGGGAGGCCAATCTCCTTCAGGCAGATTCCACGCAACGTAACCATCTGGAGGTTTTCCACCTATCCATGCTTAAACAACTCTTTATTATTGTTTGGGCGAGTGTCACTGTATCTCTCCGCCAGATTGAGTGCCAGAGGAGAATCAGGGCTAGCTGTATAGAGTCTGAAATATAAGATATAGCCAATTCTGATTTGAAGTCGAGGGAGGAAGTCCCGCTACGGATTTAAAGAAACTATTTTCAGTGGATTGGAGTGGTGTCGGTGTTGCCGTACCCCAGACGCCCGCCCCATATGTCGCTGCTGCCTTTACCTTGCCTGGTAAATGTTTTTCATAGGTAGGATAGGTTTAGCTCCCAGTTTTTTGGGCGAAGAATTTAACAGCAGCGATGCCTCTATCCATTGCCAACTTCCTTCCTTCTATCAATTTAGACCATGAGAGGTCTTTGTCAAAGAGGACCCCAGATAGGGGAAAGAATCCACCACCTCTATTCTCTTGGCATCCACATGGAGGTAGGGTATTTTATCTCTGTTTTTGGCCCCCGCTGTTATTACAAAGGACTTGGTTTGATTTACCTTCAACTTAAGTGAATCCATGAAGGAGACATATGCATTTATCAAACGTTGTAGACCAAGTCCTGTTCGGGCGATTAACACTGCATCATCGGCGTAGGCCAATATTGGTAGCGGTTTTGAGTCAAAAAGAGGGACATCTTGGCAGACCATAGTAAGTGCTTACTCGACTCCATTAGTGTATAAGGAGAAGAGGAGTGGGGCAAGGACACAGCCCTGCCTCACCCCTCTTGCAATTTTAAAGGGGCATGTACAGTCTCCGTCCTTGGTATAGCAGACTGTTGCCTCAGCATTTATATACAATTGTCTAATGAAGTCTAGTATTGATTGTTCGACCCCATCACCTCCATTATATTTCAAACCTTAGCATGGACCACACAGTCAAATGCGGCCTTCAGGTCCATGAAAGCCATATAAATCTTTTCACCCTTCATTCTAGTGTATTTTTCCATGGTCAGTGCTAAGTTTAAGCACTAGTCCACGGTGCCCCTTCCCTGCTGAAACCCATACTTGGCTTGGTAGTTTGGTCTGCCCTGTTCCCATGATGCACTGGGCCAGGGACAGACTAATTTGCATATAGCCAGGTTCTGAGCTGGGATGGGGCAGTGAGCTAAATAACGGTGATGGATCAAGCCCTGATCTTTGGACTGGGTAAGAGTGGTCTGCTTAATTCAGACACTCTGTTCATCACCACCCCCTTTTCTGAATCGTTTTTGGCCACTATAGGTGTGGCAGGGTATACTCAGACATGAGTCCCTTGCTCACTGCTCCATCAGGATTCAAGCAAGCCGGGCCGACGAGGCTGAAATGCCAGAAACCGGTCCCCGGTAGCTTGTCTCCTTTCTGGTGAAGAATTGGCTTGGTAGTTTGGTCTGCCCTGTTCCCATGATGCACTGGGCCAGGGACAGACTAATTTGCATATAGCCAGGTTCTGAGCTGGGATGGGGCAGTGAGCTAAATAACGGTGATGGATCAAGCCCTGATCTTTGGACTGGGTAAGAGTGGTCTGCTTAATTCAGACACTCTGTTCATCACCACCCCCTTTTCTGAATCGTTTTTGGCCACTATAGGTGTGGCAGGGTATACTCAGACATGAGTCCCTTGCTCACTGCTCCATCAGGATTCAAGCAAGCCGGGCTGACATGGCTGAAATGCCAGAAACCGGTCCCCGGTAGCTTGTCTCCTTTCTGGTGAAGAATTGGCTTGGTAGTTTGGTCTGCCCTGTTCCCATGATGCACTGGGCCAGGGACAGACTAATTTGCATATAGCCAGGTTCTGAGCTGGGATGGGGCAGTGAGCTAAATAACGGTGATGGATCAAGCCCTGATCTTTGGACTGGGTAAGAGTGGTCTGCTTAATTCAGACACTCTGTTCATCACCACCCCCTTTTCTGAATCGTTTTTGGCCACTATAGGTGTGGCAGGGTATACTCAGACATGAGTCCCTTGCTCACTGCTCCATCAGGATTCAAGCAAGCCGGGCCGACGAGGCTGAAATGCCAGAAACCGGTCCCCGGTAGCTTGTCTCCTTTCTGGTGAAGAATTGGCTTGGTAGTTTGGTCTGCCCTGTTCCCATGATGCACTGGGCCAGGGACAGACTAATTTGCATATAGCCAGGTTCTGAGCTGGGATGGGGCAGTGAGCTAAATAACGGTGATGGATCAAGCCCTGATCTTTGGACTGGGTAAGAGTGGTCTGCTTAATTCAGACACTCTGTTCATCACCACCCCCTTTTCTGAATCGTTTTTGGCCACTATAGGTGTGGCAGGGTATACTCAGACATGAGTCCCTTGCTCACTGCTCCATCAGGATTCAAGCAAGCCGGGCCGACGAGGCTGAAATGCCAGAAACCGGTCCCCGGTAGCTTGTCTCCTTTCTGGTGAAGAATTGGCTTGGTAGTTTGGTCTGCCCTGTTCCCATGATGCACTGGGCCAGGGACAGACTAATTTGCATATAGCCAGGTTCTGAGCTGGGATGGGGCAGTGAGCTAAATAACGGTGATGGATCAAGCCCTGATCTTTGGACTGGGTAAGAGTGGTCTGCTTAATTCAGACACTCTGTTCATCACCACCCCCTTTTCTGAATCGTTTTTGGCCACTATAGGTGTGGCAGGGTATACTCAGACATGAGTCCCTTGCTCACTGCTCCATCAGGATTCAAGCAAGCCGGGCAGACGAGGCTGAAATGCCAGAAACCGGTCCCCGGTAGCTTGTCTCCTTTCTGGTGAAGAATTGGCTTGGTAGTTTGGTCTGCCCTGTTCCCATGATGCACTGGGCCAGGGACAGACTAATTTGCATATAGCCAGGTTCTGAGCTGGGATGGGGCAGTGAGCTAAATAACGGTGATGGATCAAGCCCTGATCTTTGGACTGGGTAAGAGTGGTCTGCTTAATTCAGACACTCTGTTCATCACCACCCCCTTTTCTGAATCGTTTTTGGCCACTATAGGTGTGGCAGGGTATACTCAGACATGAGTCCCTTGCTCACTGCTCCATCAGGATTCAAGCAAGCCGGGCCGACGAGGCTGAAATGCCAGAAACCGGTCCCCGGTAGCTTGTCTCCTTTCTGGTGAAGAATTGGCTTGGTAGTTTGGTCTGCCCTGTTCCCATGATGCACTGGGCCAGGGACAGACTAATTTGCATATAGCCAGGTTCTGAGCTGGGATGGGGCAGTGAGCTAAATAACGGTGATGGATCAAGCCCTGATCTTTGGACTGGGTAAGAGTGGTCTGCTTAATTCAGACACTCTGTTCATCACCACCCCCTTTTCTGAATCGTTTTTGGCCACTATAGGTGTGGCAGGGTATACTCAGACATGAGTCCCTTGCTCACTGCTCCATCAGGATTCAAGCAAGCCGGGCCGACGAGGCTGAAATGCCAGAAACCGGTCCCCGGTAGCTTGTCTCCTTTCTGGTGAAGAATTGGCTTGGTAGTTTGGTCTGCCCTGTTCCCATGATGCACTGGGCCAGGGACAGACTAATTTGCATATAGCCAGGTTCTGAGCTGGGATGGGGCAGTGAGCTAAATAACGGTGTTGGATCAAGCCCTGATCTTTGGACTGGGTAAGAGTGGTCTGCTTAATTCTGACACTCTGTTCATCACCACCCCCTTTTCTGAATCGTTTTTGGCCACTATAGGTGTGGCAGGGTATACTCAGACATGAGTCCCTTGCTCACTGCTCCATCAGGATTCAAGCAAGCCGGGCCGACGAGGCTGAAATGCCAGAAACCGGTCCCCGGTAGCTTGTCTCCTTTCTGGTGAAGAATTGGCTTGGTAGTTTGGTCTGCCCTGTTCCCATGATGCACTGGGCCAGGGACAGACTAATTTGCATATAGCCAGGTTCTGAGCTGGGATGGGGCAGTGAGCTAAATAACGGTGATGGATCAAGCCCTGATCTTTGGACTGGGTAAGAGTGGTCTGCTTAATTCGGACACTCTGTTCATCACCACCCCCTTTTCTGAATCGAAACCCATACTGGGCCTGGATCAAGATGTTATTTTCCTTTGCCCACCCCTCTAACCTGGAGAGGAGGAGACGTCCCATCAATTTAGATGTTGTGTCCAATAAGGAGATTGGTCTATAATTCTTTGGATTGTACCTGTTTCCTTTTTTGTGAATTGGAACAATCACACCTGTTGACCATGGTGGTGGGGGTCCTACCTGAGCTATACTGTTCATTACGTTTGTCAGGAGGGGTGCCCATAGGTCCAGGTTTTCCTGGAAAAAATCGATTGGGACACCATCTGGGCCTGGGGCCTTTCCCTTGCTATAGGATTCTAATCCAACTTTAACTTCATTAAGTGAAAATTCGAGGGGGGCATAAGACTTTTGCTCTACAGTCTTGGGGCGGGTTGGGGAATTAGAGTTTAAAGCAAAGATGTTTTCAAAGTGTGAGACCCACGTTTCCTCATCCACATTTGTATTGTGGGGTCACTATGATTTTAAAAATATGGTGCATTTACCAATTCCAAAAATCTTGGCTATTTCCTGTGCTAGCCGCCTTATCAAGATCTGCCCATAAATCCTCCTTGATGGTCCTTTCTCAATTTTTCTGTGCCAGTTTGTATGAGGCGTGTAATGTTTTTATCTCTTCCGGAGCTCTGGGCCTGGTTTTTCAAAGCTAGGGTTAATGCCTTCCTTGCTTTAAAGCATGGTGAATCAAACCAGCCCCTATCCTTTGCTTTGTTTGACTTTCTCTTTCGTGTGAGGGCCGATTTTACCTTCTCTAAAATATCACCAAAAGCCCGTACCACTCCCCCTGCATCATCCTCTGGGTCTAGGCACAATAATATATTATCTTGTGTTTTTGTTATAACATCTGAGGACGTCTTTAATCTATTAATATGTGCCCATTTCAATTGAACTACGTTTTTCCTTGCCACTATTGAGGTTCTGGCTTGCTTGTGATTATGTGAGTCCCATATAGATACTTTCATCTCCATAGATAAAATAGAGTGATCACTAAAGGTTGTAAAACAGTTTCCTATCCTGGAAACCATTAATCTGAGAGGGGTAGTTAAAAGTATATAATACATTGTTGACTCCTGCCCGTTTCGGTGGAAAGTTCCCCCTAAGTTTTCTATGGCAGTATCAATATCACAGACAATTTCCATATTCAGAGAGGCTAATAATCTGTTTAGGGAATTACCATACTCATTATGAGTGAAATGATATATGGAGTTACCCCCCATGTCCTCTTATCCGCAAACTGGGAGTGCATTGTAACCACATGGGTGAATATTAAAATCAACCATCCGAATAATATTTACATTCACATCCTTAAGGTTATGGGTAATGTTTTCTATTGCTTTGAGGAGCTCGCCCACAATTAAATGCATGCTTGGGCCAAATCTAATATTATAGAAATTTACTAGTATCCATATCCCTTCCTGTTGTATCTCTAACGTCAGGATGTGGAAATTTGGATTTGTACAATCATACTTTTTCACATTGATATTTAGATTGTTTTTGATTAGTGTAAGAATGCCTTCTTTTGCCCTCCTGGAAACTTATGGTATGGGTTTAGTCAGGAAGGAGCGGTAGCCATTGATATACACTGGCCCCACAGCCCATGTTTCCTGAAAATATACTATTTCATGCTCTTGCCATACACTCAGCCAATTATTATCACTCAGTTTGGAAACAATACCGGCTACATTCCAGGAAGCTAATTTTAAGGCCACTTTCTGTTTCCCCTGTAATCTTGTTGGTATGTATTGCGTATCACCAATTGCGAGGGGCGACATGGGTGGCTTTCATTACTCTCACTGCTCTCTAAATAACTCAATTCCACTGACTGTAGTCAGTTGCAGGCTTCTAGGTCGGAGAGGGAGGCAAATCTATTTTCATGTGTTAAGTCTGTCAGTCTGGGGATCCCCCACAAGGCCCCCTGTGTCTGTCTCTCCATTTGTTGGGGGAGGGTCCTTGTTGTTTGTCCGGTGTGGTCTATAAGAATAAAAATAGCAATAGAGTTGCAGCACTCCGGGGCAATTTATATGTAAATAAAGGGTAAATCCTGGTAATCGAAGTATGGGATATCGAGATGCTCACCTCTTGACCATGAGGTGCTGGAGCTCAAATCAATAGAAAAATCTTACACCGTGTAAGATGAATCTCGAATCCTCCAGAAGCATAAACTAACGCGTTGTGAAAGTTTGAATACAAAGTCAATAGTCGGAAAAGTTCCAGATTGAAATGGTTTAATTTAAACCAGTCCTCAGATCATATTACATCATATGCTGAATAAATGGTGTAGAACATATTCCATAAAGAACAATGTCAACAGTAGATATCCAAACAAGGTGTGTTTGTTCAAATCAGTCACAAATTCATCTCTTATGCATTTCGAGCGATGCTCTTCGTCAGGGGGAATATCTACAAGAAAATATACGGTAACAGAAGATATAACACTGGGCAGGAGCAAGGGAAAAAGAGTTAACCTATTCATAGGCGAGTAGGTGATCGTGAACTAGGTGCCGGCATACAGTCAGTCAAAACAACGATAGCAGTCAGTGGAGCTTAGTGATGAAAGTGGTGGGCATGATTAAACTTATAAAGCAAACTGTGTAGACTCAAGTTATGAGGTGAGGGAGAAAGCAGGTAAATTATTATACCAACGTGACACGAATAAGAAAGCAAAGAAAACTATCTTCGGAAAATGCAACGAGTAGTCAGGCGGCGAACTCGAAGTGCACAATGCGATACGTGCGGGTGAACTGGGGAAAAGTAGCAGAAACAGTGAAGTTGGATAGCCCCATAAACACCGGTGCTCTGTGGTGAAAACTGCAACGGCATGCTTCGGTGAAACATGCACAAAGGATCTTACCGCATTGCGTGACAGGAATAGGACACCTCGGTGTGATTTCCAAGCAGGTCTGTTGTACGCTGATGACGCCGGAAACAAACAGAGGCGTTATCAGCGTACAAGAAATTAACATAAAAAGCGGACTTCAGGCAGGCAGCGGAGTCCGTGTAAAGCGCGAGACGAAGAAACACATTTAAACGGCAGGATAAAAAAAGGAAAACTAAAAAGAGTAACACTCAAACGATAAATCACAATAGTGAAGGAAACAAAAAATAAAAACACGATATCGGGTATCTGAAAGAAAATAAGTGAGTGAAAAAACTACAAAACGAGTGTAGGCCAAAGGCTGAACAGTCGAAGAACTGTCGAGAAATTGTCAGGTACAACTGGTGCAAGAGCCTAGTAATGAATGAATCAATGTGGTGTTGCTACAGGAACCATGCTGGAAATGTGATAAATTATAAAGTCGTATACAACACAGAAAGCGAAAATAAGTACCTCATATGTATAAAAAGACAAGCTTGAAAGGAAATAGGGAAGAAGAAATGAGAAAATGAAGAATAGTCTAGTGCGAGTATAGAAAAAGGGATCAAAAGCGTTAGAAATGGAAGAATAAGAATAAATCAGATAAAGGAAGTGTAAATGAAAAAGTGAGAGGTGTGGCCTATGATGGAACATAGGTCGAATAGTCAAAAAGTCAGAGAGGGATAATAACACTAGTGCAGAGGTTTTGAGCACGAAAAGTCCTTCATAGATAGCAACAATATTCGAGTCTCTCATTGAGACCCTTTGGATGTATAGAGTTCAGTTTCTGCATCCAGTAAAGTTCTCTTTGCAAAAGAAACTTCTTGTTGTCTCTTCCCGCTACTTTGTTCACGACTTCCAAAATCAGGAAACGTAATTGGCTGGCGTTGTGGGATTGATTGATGAAGTGGGCCGCTACACAAGATTTTAAATTATTTGTCCGGATGTTGCTACGGTGTTCAGTCAGTCAAGTTTTAATTTTTCTCTCAGTCTTACCCACGTAGAGGAAGCTACATGGGCATTTGAGAAGATATACCACATTGGTGGTATCACATGTAGCGTTGACCTTGAGAATGATGGGTGTACCTTGTGTCGGATGTTGAATGACGGTCCCCTTCATAATACTGTTGCAATTGCCACAGATGTGGCACGGTATAGTCCCATTGTAGATGGCATCTGTAAGAATTTTTTGAGGTTTTAGCAACTGTTGAATATTTTTTGTGCATTGGTAAGCAAAGATCGATAATGTCTGAAAGATGTTGTTGAAATCAGGTTCCAATTGGAGCAACTGCCAGTGTTTTTTGATGGAAGATTTAATTTTATTACTGGTGGTGGAGTACTTAGAAACAAAACAAGGGCGCGTATCTGCAGTCTGTGCAGGCTTTTTGGTTACCAATAATTGTGGTCGGTGTTTGTTTTGTACTCAAAGCTCAGCTAGTTGTGTAATGCTGCTGGGATAACCTCTTTGATGGAATTTTTGCACAATGGTTGAACTGTCTGCTTTGAAAAGTTCATCAGTGGATGCAATGCGTTTGGCTCTGAGGAGTTGTGAGTATGGCAAATGTTTTTAAGGCTCATCTGGTGAAAACTTTTGAAATGCATAGTTATTGTGGTCGGTGGGCTTGGTATTAATTGAAGTCTGCAGAGTATTGTCTTGAATTCTGATGTTGACGTCCAAAAATGCTATGTGGGTTTGACTAATGGTGTGTGTAAATTGGATCCTGGTGTCAACTTTATTGAGGTTGTTGATGGCTGTCACCAATTGTATCTCTGAGCCTTTCCACATTAGGAAAATGTCATCTATGTAACGATGGTAACAAGTTAAGTGATCTTGCCACTCTTGAACAGATGTGATGTGATCCGATTCAAATTGGTGCATGAAAAGATTCGCGTATGATGACGTGGCACAGTTGCCCATTGCCACGCCGGATAACTGAATGAAAAATTTGTCTAAACAGGTGAAATAACTGTGGTGGAGAGTGAACTGCATCAATTCCATGAGGAAAACCTGTAAATTCAGTGGTTTGTCAGTAGAAAGTAATGCTGATTCCATAGCTTTCAATCCCAAGTTATGTGGAATAGAGGTATACAACGAGCTAACGTTGACGGTGCATAAATGAATGGGCTCATTAGGGTCTATGGTAATGTTATTGATTTTAGTCAAGAAATCCGTAGTATCTTGAATATAACTTGGCATGTTTTTTACACTCGGTGGAAGGTGTCTGTCAATGTATATACCAATTGGTTCGTGAATAGAATTACGTGTACTGACTATAGGCCGTAACAGTGGTTTGATGGCGTGTTTGTGGATCTTAGGAACCATATAAAGATATGGAACTTGAGAAAGATTCTTCATGAGTGGAGAAGTGTGGCTCAATGGTTAGAGCGGCAGACCTTGATGCAGAGGTCTGGCCCGGGACCAGGGTTCAATTCCCGCCTCGGCGGGTCTTGGACTCAATTTCCTCGGACCTGATAATTCTCACCTCGGTGCCTATTCTAATCATGGGTCCCACTCTGCAACTCTGGGCAATAGCTTGCTTAATCTCCACAACGGCCCCAACAGCGCTGGGATGCCTGGCTTCACCTTGGGGGTGCCCAGGAGTGGGCATTTCACAGAGAAAAGCCAGGAAGGGTTCCACAGCGGTATGCGTTCAGCGCCAGGACGCCTCTGGGTATAAGTGCGCTATACAAGTACGAATTCATTTCATTTCATTTCATGAGAAAGCATGTGTCTCGTTCAGTGATGGTCCCCATTGTGACAGCTGTGTTGATAATGATTCGTAGAACTGCAGTAAAGTCTAAAGTAGGACCAGCCTGTGCTTCCATATATAAGGTGTTGTCATTCAAATGATTTGTGATATTGTCCAGGTAAAAACTGGTGCTTAGAATTACAAGAGCGCCTCCTTTATCGGCTTTGCAAATATTTATGTTGGGGTTATTTGCCAGATGTTTCAGAGCGTGACGCTCTTGATGCGATAAATTGGAATGATGGTGAAATTATCCTTGGTAGATGTTGTGTAACTCTTGTTGCACTAGCAATTCAAAGGTATCCAAGATTTTATGGCTCACTGGGGCCTGGAAAGAAATCTTTGGTCGGAGGTCCAATAATGTTCCTGTATCTCCTTATGTCTGTGAATTACAAAATTTTGAAAAAAAGTGTTTGAGTCGTAAAGATCTCATAAACTTGTAGAAGCAAACTTGTGTTTCCAATTCCTTTGAACGATAAGTAGGGACACAAGATATCCCTTTCTCAAGCACTTGGATCTGTGCAGCTGTTATATCAGTGTTGGGGATATTAATCACTAGGTCCGATGACTTCTTGTCGATTTTGCCACCGGTTGCTGTGCTTTTTGAATTGCAGGACCTCCTGGGTCGCTGATGGGATCGGGGCCTGATGCTAAAAAGAAGTCGATGTGGTAGTAGAAGATTTCGAAGTTGATGGTGCATTCTCCTGCTGTGGGGTGGTCTGTTTTTGTGGTCCTCTTTGTGCCAATTTGCAGGATGAATCATCCGAAGAGGAAGTGTCTCCATCTGTAGATTTATTAGTGTAAGGGCGTTGTTGTCTCCTGGCTGCATACATTTCGGCCCAGTTATAAACCTCACCGAGTTTATAATCGACCGTATCCCTTTTGAATTTTCGTAGTTTCCTCTCGTTAATTTCTTTTGTGTACTTTTCAAGTTGGGAATTAACATCCTCTAATGTTTGGTTAAGTTCTTCCGGTGTTAGTTTGCTGGTCAATTCTTGTTTTAGTTGAGTAACTTCCCCTTCTAATTCTTCGAGGAGTTTGGAGAGTTCTTCTACGATTAGAAGGATCAAGTCAAGTGAGCACTTGTTTAACCCCTTCGATGCTGATGACGGAGCGGTTCCGTCATCAGCATCGGTTGGGCTGTGCTGATGACGGAACCGCTCCGTCATCAGTACAACCCTGGGGGGGAGCGATGGCGCTCCCCCCCTGTGGCATCGATTCTGGTCTTCTTAGCAGGGGTGGCAGCGGAAGACTTTCCGCTGCCACCCCCTGGCCCCCCCACGCTTCCTGGTGACGTCAGCGCGCACAGCGCGCGCCGACGTTGTCAGGAAGCGCTGGACGCGCTGGAATCCATTTCATTCCAGCGCGTCCAGGACAAAGGTTGGTGTTTGCTGCTCCGGTGGGGCGGGGGGGCTGTTTTTCGGTGCCTTGAGGCATCGGGGGGGAGGAAACTGTGTTTCCTCTCCCCTGATGTCCCAATGCAGGGCATTCCTGGTGCACGATCGCGCACAGCGTCGCGATCATGCACCAGGAATGCCCCACTAGACACCAGGGATTCTGTTTGTGTGTGTTTTTATGTGCAGGAAGCTACCCCTTGGGCAAAGGTCACTTCCTTTTGGGGCCATATTATTTTTCAGACTTTTCTGCCCCCCCTGGGGCAGATCGGCTGTTTTTTTGGCCGATCTGCACCAGGGGGGGGCAGAAAAGCCCACTAGACACCAGGGAATGCATGTAATTTATAAAGGACGCGACCCCTTGGGGAAGGGTCGCTTCCTCGTGGCCCTTATTTTTTTTTAGACTCTTCTGCCCCCCCCCCCCGTTTTCTGGGCCGCATCTGGACCCGGGGGGGGCAGAAAAGCCCACTAGACACCAGGGATTTAATTATATTTATAAAGGAAGCGACCCCTTGGGCAAGGGTCGCTTCCAGGGGGCATTATAAATATTGTAGACTGTTCTGCCCCCCCTGGGGGCAGATCGGCTTTTTTTTTTACCGTTTCTGGACCCAGGGGGGGGGGGATAGAAAAGCCCACTAGACTCCAGGTTTTTTTTTTTTTATAGGGAGCCACCCCTTGGCCAAGGGTTGCTTCCTTGGGCCCATTTGTTTTCAAAAGCATGTTCTGCCTTGTCTTTATTTGGCCTCTCTGCCCTCCGTAGGCTTGCTTCCAGGCGGCCCACGTTTATAATGATTTATATTCTTCACCCCTTGGGGACAGACACCCCATTTGTGACATACCCTGTGACATAGCCTGTTGTAATGTGTGTTGTTTTTGTTTCTTCTAATGTGTATTGCTTTTTTTTCTCTTTAGATTGTTGCAGTGTGCGTTTCCGTTACTGGTGGTTCTGTTGTTCTGCTGTTTCTGTAGTTGCATGAGTTTGGTAAGAGACCTCTTTTTTGTTCAATTGTAATGTAATTGTTTATTTTGCAAAGTGTGTAGTAATACGAGTATGTTTGGTTTCTGTTTTTTTTGTGATTGTAAAACATGTTTTGCATTTGTTTTTGATGTGTCCTTCTGTAGATGTAAGGTTTTTTTTTCTTCTTTCTAGTGGGATATCGTTGCCTATTTGCTGTGTCTTTGCAGAGTAGGTGCTGGTGAGTGTAGTTGTGTCTTGTAAGTGAATTGTATATTTTTTCTAAATATAGATTTTTGTGAAAAAGGCTTACATTTTTTATCTTACTTTGCACAGTGTTGGGGTTGTTGAGTTGTTTGTGCAGACTCCTTTATTTGTAAGGATAATGGCTAGCCGCCGGATTACTGCTCAGCAAGTTGTTGGAATGCTTTTTGATTCTTCCTCTGACCATGGTCCAGAGACTGACTCTGATTCTGAGCCACAGGTGGGAGGTGAAGATTCAGGTAGTGAGTTTTCTCTACACACGGCTTCATCTGATGATGAAGACACTCTGAGTGCTGATGAAGCTACTTTTGGTGTGGATGATGTGCCTGTGATTGCGGAGGACATTGCTGTGCCAATAGTGCGGCAAGAGACATCTGGGCTGCAGCCTAGGGCTGCTAGACTTCCAGCTGGTGTAGTGAGACAAGAGGCAGCTGGGCGGCAGCCTGCGGCTGCAAGACTTGACGTTGAAAGTTCTGACCTCTGGGTTGCACCAGGCATGGTGCAGCCGGCATTGCCTGAATTTACTGGTGTTCCAGGCTGTAGGGTGAACACTGAAAACTTTTTGCCTATTGGTTTTTTCAAGTTGTTTATGGATGATGTGTTTTTGGCAGAGATTGTAGAGCAGACTAATTTGTATGCTGAAATTTTTTTGAGGGTGAACAGTGCCAGCCTTAAGCCCCACGCTAGAGCTACTCGGTGGACTCCCACAAATTTGGAGGAGATGAAAAAGTTTTTGGGTTTAACTTTTTTGATGGGCTTGCTTAGGAAACCATCAATGGCTTCATATTGGTCTACTAGTCCCTTGATGGCAACATCTATATTTCCGGCAGTCATGAGTCGTGATAGGTATTTGCTTCTGCTTCGGATGATGCATTTTGTTGACAATAGTCTTGCTTTGCCACGAGATCACCTTGATTGTGACCGTCTTTTCAAGATTCGGCCTGTCATTGATCATTTTGTTGATCGATTTCCTGAGATCTTTTATCCTGGGAAAGAAATTGCAGTGGATGAGTCTTTGATGTTGTTCAAGGGCCGCTTGGTATTTCGGTAATACATTCCTAGTAAGAGGGCATGCTATGGAATTAAGCTTTATATGCTGTGTGACAGTGAGACTGGATATGTCTCTAATTTCAGGGTGTACACTGGTAAGGAATCCAGGATTAACCCCCCTGGTTTTCCGTCGACTTTTGGAGTGACTGAGAAAATTGTGTGGGAACTTGGTCGTGGATTTTTTAACAAAGGCCATCATTTGTATGTCGATAACTTCTACACTGGTGTGCGGTTGTTTAGGGAATTGGCCAAAGTGGACACTGTTGCTTGTGGCACAATCCGCTCAAACCGTAAAAGTTTCCCAAAAGAACTTGTTTGTCGAAAGCTTGCTCGGGGACAGTGCAGCGCATTGCGTTGTGAGGAGCTTCTAGCTGTGAAGTTTTCAGACAGGAGAGATGTCTGCAAGTTGACTACAATACATGATGAAAGCACTGAACCGGTGACTGTTTGGGGTCAGGTTGCAGAAGCGCGCAAACCTGTGTGCATAATGCACTACAATAAGTACATGGGTGGTGTTGACAGAGTAGATTAGAGGTTGGAACCGTATGCTGCTCTTCGTAAGGCTCACATTTGGTACAAGAAGTTGGCTATCCATCTTTTCCACTTGGCAACCTTTAATGCTTTTGTTGTGTTCCAGAAATCTTGTCCCCAGTCCAAGATGACTTTTGTAAAGTTTCAGGAGTCTGTAATAGGCAGCCTTGTTTTAGTAGAACAGGCAAGTGTTCCTAGAGTTGGAGTGGTGGAGGATGTTGCCAGATTGAAAGATCGCCACTTTCCTGATCAAATTCCTCCTACAACTTCAAAAGACTTTCCCAGTCGGAGATGTAGAGTCTGTTGGCGAAGAGGTTTGCGGAATGAGGTTCGTATGTACTGCCCCGACTGCCCTTCAAACCCCGGGCTGTGTGAACCTGCTTGTTTTAGAGTATACCACACTCAAAAGAATTTTTGGGAGCATCCATGAGTAGTAAAGTGAACTGGTTGGTCTTTATTCTTTAAAACGTATTGTTCAGTTTCAAAGTTGGCATTTGTGCAGTCTTTTTAGATTTAGTTGTTGAGTTAGTAGATTTGTATCAATTTGCAATTTGTTTTTTTTTCTTTTTTCTTTTAAAAAAAACCTAAAGTATGATGTTGGTTTGCGTGTAGTGTCCATTGTCTGACGGTGTGCATGGTTTGGCGCTTGGCTGCCGGTATCTGTGGACTGGCGCTTGGCTGGCAGTGTGCGTGGTCTGGTCTTTGGTTGGCAGTGTGCGTGCTCTTGCGCTTGCCTGGTGTTGTGTTTGGATTTGTCCTTGGCTGGTGGTGTGCGTGGAGTGGCGCTTGGCTGGTGGTGTGTGTGGAGTGGCACTTGGCTGGTGGTGTGCGTGGAGTGATACTTGGCTGTCTGTGCACGGAGTGGTGCTTGGCTGGCGGTGTGTGTGGAGTGGTGCTTGGCTGGATGGTGTGCATGGAGTGGTACTTGACTGTCTGTGCACGGAGTGGTGCTTGGCTGGCGGTGTGTGTGGAGTGGCGCTTGGCTGGATGGTGTGCGTGGAGTGGTACTTGGCTGTCTGTGCACGGAGTGGTGCTTGGCTGGTGTTGTGTTTGTGGAGTGGCGCTTGGCTGGTGGTGTGTGTGGAGTGGCGCTTGGCTGGTGGTGTGCGTGGAGTGGTACTTGGCTGTCTGTGCACAGAGTGGTGCTTGGCTGGCGGTGTGTGTGGAGTGGCGCTTTGCTGGATGTGTGCGTGGAGTGGCGCTTGGCTGGATGGTGTGCGTGGAGTGGTACATGGCTGTCTGTGCACGGAGTGGTGTTTGGCTGACGGTGTGTGTGGAGTGGCGCTTGGCTTGCGGTGTGCGTGGAGTGATGCTTGGCTGGTGGTGTGTGTGGAGTGGTACTTGGCTGTCGGTGTGCGCTGAGTGGTGTTTGGCTGGCGGTGTGCATGGTCTGGTGCTTGGATGGTGGTGTGCGTGGAGTGGCGCTTGGCTGGCGGTGTGTGTGGAGTGGCGCTTGGCTGGATGGTGTGCGTGGAGTGGTACTTGGCTGTCTGTGCACGGAGTGGTGTTTGGCTGGCGGTGTGCGTGGAGTGATGCTTGGCTGGTGGAGTGGTACTTGGCTGTCGGTGTGCGCTGAGTGGTGTTTGGCTGGCGGTGTGCATGGTCTGGTGCTTGGATGGTGGTGTGCGTGGAGTGGCGCTTGGCTGGCGGTGTGTGTGGAGTGGCGCTTGGCTGGATGGTGTGCGTGGAGTGGTACTTGGCTGTCTGTGCACGGAGTGGTGCTTGGCTGGCGGTATGTGTGGAGTGGCGCTTGGCTTGCAGTGTGCGTGGAGTGGTGCTTGGCTGGTGGTGTGTGTGGAGTGGTACTTGGCTGTCGGTGTGCGCGGAGTGGTGTTTGGCTGGCGGTGTGCATGGTCTGGTGCTTGGATGGTGGTGTGGGTGGACTGGCACTCGGCTGGCGGTGTGTGAGTAGTTACTTTCTGTTGGTCACTACACACACTGCTAGTTGAGTGACACTCCACGCAGTCCATCATTTTGTGTAGTTGCAATGTCAGAAATGTGGGTGTGTGAAAGTGATGGGCCCTTGAATGGCGCTGTCTGCTGGTGTGAGTGTTGAAATGTGATGGGTCAGCGCCTGGCGGTATAAATGTTTTGTATGTGTCACATGTACTAAAGGTGTATGAATGGCCTGTAAAGAGGTTGGTGCCTTGACGTGGCTTTACAGCTCACGAGCTGTGAGTCAGTGGTTCAGTTTATCATACTTTCAATTATACGCAGTGTATTTCCTTTTTGTGAAATTACTTGCGAATACAATTGTATGTACTGAATCATCACTCACCCTCGTGCCAAATCCAACCAGTATGTGTGTGTGCCTGCGGATTAAATGGCTGTGCAGTAATATTTGTCTTTTTTCTCTTTCTGAAGTAGGGTGTACCTTGTCCCTTATTGTGATTGTTGTAATGTGTTGCTTTTCCTTCCGGATGGTGTCAATGGTCTGGTTTGTATCAGGTATGAAAGGTGCGTGAATGGCCTGTAAAACGGTTGGTGCCTTGTCGTGGCTTTACAGCTCACGAGTTGCGAGTCACTGGTTCGGTTTTTATGCATTTATTTATTGACAGAGCATTTCATTTTTTTGAAATATCTTGTTAATAAAATTTTATGTACTGAACCATCACTCGCCCTTGTGCCAAATCCAACCTGTATGTGTGTGTCTTTGAGGAATAGATAGCCGTGCTTGAATGTTTGACTTTGGAGTAACTCTGTTAAGGTGTAAGTTATAGCTATAAATAACTTACTAAATTTAGATATTATTGTTAAACCATAAGAGTATATGGTCATGTCTTTCTGGTGAATTCTATTGTTGTTTTTTATCCACAATCTCCTGCAAACTTGAAATTGTCTGTCACAATTTCCATGCAATATTGTCCCAAGAGTCGCACGCTCTCAAATTGAAAACTTAATTCATTCAAAACAATTTGGTTTTGCAAGGGGGTTCCCATGAGTTGTTGGCCCGGGGCTTGGCGGGCATCTTTGGAAACTACCAAACCCAAACAGTTCTGAAAACTAGACACCCAGGGGAGTCCAGGGAGGTATGGCATGCGTGGGTCCCCCAATGTTTTCCTACCCGGAAATCCCTGCAAACCTTAAATTTAGGTTAAAAAAACCACTTTTCCATACATTTTTGGGTGGGATCTCCCTGCCGGCACAAATGTCCTGCCACCCAGCTGTCCCCTTGTTCTCCCGAGTATAATGATACCTCACTTGTGTGGGTGGGCCAAAGGCCTGTGACTAAGGTGGGGTGCTTAATTTGTCAAACCTAAATACTACATTTTTAAAAAATTCATTTTTAGCCTGTTCTGCTTTGGGGCACCCACACAAGTGAGGTATCATTTTACTCGGGAGAACAAGGGGAACACTGGGTGGTAAGACATTTTTGCCGGCATGAAGATCCCACGCAAAAAAGTTTGGAAAAGTGATTTTTTTACCTAATTTTAAGGTTTGCAAGGAATTCTGGGTAGGAAAACATTGGGGGACCCACGCATGCCATACCTCCCTGGATTCCCCCGGGTGTCTAGTTTTCAGAACTGTTTGGGTTTGGTAGTTTCCAAAGATGGCCGCCGAGCCTCGGGCCAAAAACTCAGGCCCCCCCCCCCAAAATCAAGGTAGTTTTGCTCTAGGGTATTTTAAATTCTCCACCATACGATTTGGACCTTTTCCTGTTGCAGCCACTATGCCTACCCACGCAAGTGAGGTACCATTTTTTTCGGGAGACCTGGGGGAACGCTGGGTGGGTGGAAATTTGTTGATCCATGCAGATTCCGGAACTTTCCACCACAGAAACGTGAGGAAAATGCATTTTTTTCACAATTATTTAGCTTTGCCAGGGATTCTGGGTAACAGAACCTAGTGGTAGGCAGTCGAGTCACCCCATCCTGAATTCTTCTGGGTGTCTAGTTTTCAAAAATGTATAGGTTTGCTAGGTTTCCCTACGTGCAGGCAGAGCTAGGGTTCAAAAACAAAAGGTAGTCTCTTTGCCCAAAAAGGGCACGATTTCACTGCGAAATTGAAGTGCGAGCACGTTGCGTTTTGCGCTGTTTCCTGTTGCAGGCACTAGGCAGACCCAGGCAAGTGAGGTACAATTTTTTTCGAGACACCCGGGGGAACGCTGGGTGGGTAGAAATTTTTTGATCCACGCTGATTCCAGAACTTTCCACCACAGAAATGTGAGGAAAATGCGTTTTTTTTGTCAATTTCTTAGCTTTGCAAGAGATTCTGGGTAACAGAACCTGGAGGTAGGCAGTCGAGTCACCCCATCCTGAATTCCCCTGGGTGTCTAGTTTTCAAAAATGTATAGATTTGCAAGGTTTACCTAGGTGCCGGCAGAGCTAGGGTACAAAAACTACAGCTAGGCACTTTGCCATAAAAGGGTCAATTTTTAACTGCAAAATTGAGGTGTGACCACGTTGCATTTTGCGCCGTTTCCTGTCGCAGGCACAAGGCCGACCCACACAAGTAAGGTACCATTTTTATCAGGAGACGTAGGGTAATTCCGATTTGTAAATCAACTGTTATTACCAATTGAATGTTCATGCTTTTCTCCCTTCCCAATGAAATACATTGTGTAAAAAAAAATCTTTTTAAAAAATGACCAATAATTCTCATGCTAGTATGAGTATTCCCAATTTTGAAAATATGCAATTACATACTGTTTCTAAACTCTATAATTTGTACCCAATTCAGAACTACACAGGTGTCTTTCATACAGATTTTTCCATGTATACATTTTCCAAGAAAAACTGCTCTATACCCAGTAAATAAAAAAATACCATTGCAAGTTGCTGCTCAGTTTTTGGATCTGGGTTCGTCGGGTTCTTGGTGAAACTACAAGTCCTATATATCCCCACAACCAGGAAGGTCTAACACATGTAACGGTATATTGCTTTCCAAGAGCTGTCAAAATTACTAGAAGTTATAGGTGAAAACGTTGAGACAAAAGGCTGTTTTTTTCAACAAATTTTCAATTATTCCAATATTTAACTGTTAGTTTCTATAAAGAAACCTTCATGGATTTAGACAAATTACCCCTTTCTGAATTCAGAATTTTGTCTACTTTTCAGGATCCATTATTGCTTTCAAACTCATTTCTACCATTAACTGGAAGGAGGTGGAAAGCTCTAAAAATAGCAAAAATAGGCTATGTCCCAGAAAAATGCAAAAACTGTGTGAAAAATGTTGGTTCTCTGACAAAAGACTGTCATTCCCTAAAAGCTGAGAAAATGGAGATTTCAGCCCCACAACCCCTTTTTTTGATAACATTTGCGGGGAAAAACCCAGAGGCTTTCATTTTCAGCCCGTTTTCCCATTTTTCTAAAAAAAAAAACATTTCACTATATTTTGGTCAATTTCTGGGACCCCTCCAAGGGAATCCACAAACCCTGGGCACCTTTAGAATCCACTTGATGTTGGAAGAAAAGGACGCAAATTTGGTGTGGATACCTTATGTGGTCAAAAAGTTACAGGGGCCTAAGCGCGCACTACCCCAAATCGCCAAAAAAAGGCTTAGCACAGGAGGGGAAAAGGCCTAGCAGCGAAGGGGTTAAGATTCCATACCATTTTTCAGTGAACCGTGGGGTATTTTTGCAGAGAGTTGATTTGAGTGGGATGCGCAAGCCCCTTGGTATGCGCTGAACTTTGTGATATCTGATTAACGTGCTTGCATGCAACCGCTGGTTTATTTCCCTCTTAGCTGCGTAGAGTAACTGCCGTATATTGGACTGTACTGAGCCAGTGCTAGATGAGATACATTCGGGCTCCTGGACAAGCGAATAAATTCTGTCTGTATCTTCTGAAGAAAATTCAAATGTGTCTGCCTTGTTAGCTGTAAGGTTGGCAATATCAGTGTAAGACATCTTGAAATCTTGGGTGCCTGCGATGGAGTCAGAACATGAAACAAAAATAGCAATAGAGTTGCAGCACTCCGAGGTAATTTATATGTAAATATAGGGTAAATCCTGGTAATTGAAGTATGGGATGTCGAGATGCTCACCTCCTGACCATGAGGTGCTGGAGCTCAAATCAATACGAAAAATCTTACGCCGTGTAAGATGAATCTCGAATCTTCAAGATGCGTAAACTAGCGCGTTGTGAAAGTTTGAACACAAAGTCAATAGTCGGAAAAGTTCCAGATTGAAATGGTTTAATTTAAACCAGTCCTCAGATCATATTACATCATATGCCTGTAGCAACACCACATTGTTTCATTCATTACTAGGCTCTTGCACCAGTTGGACCTGACAATTTCACGACAGTTCTTCGACTGTTCAGCCTTTGGCCTACACTAGTCTTGTAGTTTTTTCACTCACTTATTTTCTTTCAGATACCCGATATCGTGTAGTCACCTTTTTATCTTTGTATGCTCTCTGTTTGTTTTTATTTTTGTTTCCTTCACTATTGTGATTTATCGTTTGAGTGTTACTCTTTTTAGTTTTCCTTTTTTTAGCCTGCCGTTTAACTTTATTTCTTCGTCTCGCGCTTTACACGGACTCCGCTGCCTGCCTGAAGTCTGCTTTCTATGTTCATTTCTTGTACGCTGACAATGCCGCCGTTTGTTTCCGGCGTCATCAGCGTACAACAGACCTGCTTGGAAATCACACCGAGGTGTCCTACTCCTGTCACGCAATGCGGTAAGACCCTTCGTGCATGTTTCACCGAGGCATGCGGATGCAGTTTTCACCACGGAGCACCGGTGTTTATGGGGCTATCCAACTTCACTGTTTCTGCTACTTTTCCCCAGTTCACCCGCATGTATCGCATTGTGCACTTCGAGTTAGCCGCCTGACTACTTGTTGCATTTTCCGAAGATAGTTTTCTTTGCTTTCTTATTCATGTCACATTGGTATAATAATTTACCTGCTTTGTCCTTATCCTCATAACTTGAGTCCACACAGTTTGCTTTATGAGTTTAATTTCACCCACCACTTTCATCACTAAGCTCCACTGACCGCTATCGCCGTTTTGACTTGCTGTATGCCGGCACCTAGTTCACGATCACCTACTCGCCTATGAATAGGTTAATTCTTTTTCCCTTGCTCCTGCCCGGCGTTATATCTTCTGTTACCGTATTTTTTCTTGTAGATATTCCCCCTGACGAAGAGCATCGCTCAAAATGGGATGCATTTGTGACTGATTTGTACGAACACACCTTGTTTGGATATCGACCGTTGACATTGTTCTTTATGAAATATGTTCTACACCATTTATTCAGCATATGATGTAATATGATCTGTGGACTGGTTTAAATCAAACCATTTCAATCTGGAACTTTTCCGACTATTGACTTTGTATTCAAACATTCACAACGCGTTCGTTTACGCGTCTGGAGGATTCGAGATTCATCTTACACGTCTATAAGAATAACCCAATGGTAACACTTTAATATAGGAGTTTCTATCAGCGGCACTGCTCAAGGTGTCCAATACTAATCTGACAATAAAACCATTATTACAGTTTAAAACCACACAGTCTCCCCACATTTCTTTCCTAGTAGGCCCTACCCAGGTAACTCGTAAAGCCATAATTATTTGACTTTGAAGGTTTCCGCCCTGGCCCCCCTCCCCCTACAGTTTTCGGACCACCCAATGCATGGCTTTAGATATTAGTTGAGATGTTGATTCTGCCTGACCCTCCCGCAGAGGTGGCACATTCCCCAAGACCACCTCCAGGGGGACCGCCGCTGGGGGCAAATGTAAAGACTGGGTTCCAGCTGTCAATAATCCACAGGCCAATCTTTTATTCTTCTTGTTGGCTCCTGGACTGCCCTTCCCTGGAGATGCTATACTTTGCCCAGTTTTTGCACCATTAAGATTATCCGGTGGTGAATTGGTTTTATCAGCAACTTTATCCAATTCATTTGTGCAGGGTGGACTTGGTTTTGCAGTTGGGTCTATTTTGCTTGCCTCTTGGGTGACTTGGGTAGTTTGTGTTTCTCCATCTGAAGTTGGCCTGTTCCTTACTAGTATTGCCTCCAAAGCAGAAAGTTGTTTTTAGCCTGTGATTCCAGACCACTTATTTTTCCTTCAATCAGGCTAAATCTCAATGTAATGGGATTTAGCATGGTGGAGACCAGGGTTTCTAATCTCTGCCACATGGCCTCCTTCGACACCGGACATGGGGCGGGGGTCATCGTTTCCAGGTTGCTTAGGTCTCCTGGGTTTGTATCTGGTGTACCCCCCGTCTTTTTTGTTTGGCCTTGAGGTCTTTGCAGGTTTCGGTCTCTGTGGGCCCCCCTCTTTCTCTTTACACCAGGGTCAGGCATGGATCCTCTAGGTTCTGACAGTACTGCTGCCCTGGTGGCTCTTTCGGTAATCTGAGTTGGTTCAGGAGCAGGAGATATCGGACCCGTAGATATTTATAGGTCTGGCTCTGGGTCTATTTCAATAGCTCTGTCTGGGCTGTCCGGGCTCAAAGATTGGCCAGGAGTAGTATGGAGTGTCAAGACCCCCAGAGAGGATCTTTTGTGGGCAAAAGGCTCCAGAGATAGGCATTGCTCCATTATCTCAATCTCGTTCGCGAGTACAGAGGTTGCCCTAGTAAAAACTGATATTGTGTCCCCCACAATGTTTCCTCCTAGTTGCACACCATTTCCCTTTCCCTCTTGCTTACTCATCTTGCTCAATGTATTCGTAGCTGCCTACCTCCGTAACAGATGTGCGAGCAGTCAGTGTCAGTGCCAATACCCCTGAATTAGTAAAGTCAGTAATTTGGTACCTTCTGTTAACGCAGATCTTTGGGGGGGGGGCAGCCCAGTCTCCTCCTGGCTCCGACGGGCCCGCCATTGACCTGGGTGCGTCCTAGCATGTGTTCCGTGCGCCGGCGTGCATCCCGCACCGCGGGCCGGCGTGCTGGTTAAATAGCACAACCGCACGCTAGTGCTCCTGGGACTTGTGGTCCTTCTGGGGGCAAACAGCAGAGTCCCAAACAGCGGAGTCCCAAAATGCGGCTACGAGGGGCCGCGGGCCAGCGTGCTGGTTAAATAGCGCGACCGCACGCTAGTGCTCCTGGGACTTGTGGTCCTTCTGAGGGCAAACAGCAGAGTCCCAAACAGCGGGGTCCCAAAATGTGGCTACGAGGGGCAGCGGGGCCGGCGTGCTGGTTAAATAGTGTGACCGCGCTCTAGTGCTCCCGGGACTTGTGGTCCTTCTGGGGGCAAACAGCAGAGTCCCAAACAGCAGAGTCCCAAAATGCAGCTACTAGGGCCCGCAGGCTGGCGTGCTGGTTAAATAGCGTGACCGCGCGCTAGTGCTCCTGGGACTTGTGGTCCTTCTGGGGGAAAACAGCAGAGTCCCAAACAGCGGAGTCCCAAAATGCAGCTACCAACACCAGTCTTGATTTTATTTTTTAATAAGTCAATCATGCTGAATGAAACTAATATTAAAGAGCCAAAATTGTTTGAAATCAAATGTACAAAATACAACTGGCATAAAAAAGGTAAATGTGTCCAGAAAATAGTCCACAATGTTAATGATAGTCACACACTGGAGGAAATTAGGTTATGCGTCACTTGCTGGTGGTATTGGAGGTCTTGCCGTCCTGGTCTGGAGTGGAGGTTTTGTCAGTGGCAGATGGTCACCCATATACTCTGCGTGTTGGACCTATTATACATTTAAAAAAATGTATTAAATTAATAATCTGGATGATACACCAAATGAGTTTGTAGGAAACAATTAAGCAACCTACACTGCAAAAGTGATTTACTAAAATGAATATACCTTTCAGCAGTATCGTGATAAATTTCAAAAAAAGTTTCAATTACAAACAAAACTACTTATAAAAAACAGGTAAAATGATGTGATGAAATGGGAAAAAATAGGAAGTATGCATAAAATATAGAACATATTCAATAGAACACAATAGACAGGAGAAATGCAAAATAAACAATTCCAAGGCCTAGCAGGGTATAAATCTGTATATTAAACACTTAGAAGGATGAGTAGCATTAGTCATCATATAAACATTGCAAAAAACATTCATTATCAAAACAACTTATATTCAGCATACAACATAACATACATTACAATGTTTGAGCCAACATACTCTGATTTGTGAAACAAATAACATCAATTCAATAACATTACATGAAAGTGACAACATACACAATTAAATACAAAAAAGGCATTTTAAAACATAGCATGAAATAGGGATTCATGAATGCATAACACTTTAACATATTTGAACATAAGAAAGAAAAGAGAGAATTACCTCAATACCACTGCAATATTATTTTTACAAAATACAAGTAATGATGAAGTAGTAGTTGTAGTCATATCTTTTTTTTGGTCATTTTTATTTATTATTGCAAGAGAAAGATAGTACATAAACATTACAAATGTAAATGAAAATGATATGAGAGTAATTCTCCCTGTCGAAGCTGTACAAGAGGAATACAGTGTTTACAAAAAAAGCAAAACATTAGAATAGTAACAATACATCATCAAAAACAAAACAAAAAAAAAACACATCATAGAGCTGGGCCCAACAGTTCCATACATCATCCGAATGTTCCCCAAATCTTTTCCCTTTTTGTCCGTGACCTGGGTCCTCTTAAATTGGCCAGCGCAATTTCCATTGTACGTATTTCCTTAACAAGAGCCCACCACTCCATAACATGTGGAGGTTCACCAGAGATCCAGGACCGGGCTACAACTAACCTAGCACAGGCAAATAGAATCGATATCAAATCTTTGTGAATACTATTGGAGTCTTGAATATCAAGTAGGATCAAATGAGCAGTGAGCGGCGGAAAAACAATTTGATTGGAGCTTAAAGCGTCAACTATTCCCTTCCAAAATATATCGTCAGCAGGGCAAGAAAAAAGCATATGCTGTATACCTGCCGCTTCCAGGTCACATTTGGGGCACTTAGTGCGCTCGTTAGAATGAATACCCAATGACCAGCTGGAGATTTTTTGGGGAGTGTAATACAGTTGGCAAATAGTCCTATAAAGTTGCAGCCTTAGATTCGAGGATTGTACTACCTTATTGATTTGGCTAAGAGATGCAGAGATCTGATTGGGGCTAATATTAATACCCAATCTATTCGACCACTTCCCAGCCATTATTCCACAATCACAACTCTTGCCTAAGGTCAAATGGCCATAGCCCTCACTTATAAGTGAATTAGTACGATAAGAGTACAAGCATTTTAGAACTTCGGAGTGCCCCAATTCGTCAATTTTCAATTTCTGAACTAAGAAGTCCCAAATTTGCATATATTTGAAGTACATGCCATCATTTAAATTGTATAAACACTTCAGTGGAAAGAATCCTAATAGACCACTCGGCCCATAAAGGTCCCCCAGAGTATTAATGCCATGGCCTGCCCATTGAGCCCCCACTCCATCTGAGAAAATCCCTGGTAAGTAGTTGTAGTCATATCAAACAAATATTAACAACAGTTGCAAAACTGTAAGTTGAATATACCAAGTAAAATATATGCAGTGAAAATGAACAAACATTTAAAATATAAAACACATATATGAAATATATTAGGTGAAAAACCACTTGCAACATAACATCTTGTAAGTTTAAATGGAGATTAAAATATTTAATCTTAAGTACAAAATACATTCACACAAACAAAGAAACAAGACAAAAAAGAAAAATGTAAATTTCAAGATAAACACACACATTGACAACACATTAACAATTAGTAAAAACGAATGAAAAAATAATAATGCTAAAATTTCCTGAAAACCGTGAGAAATAAATATTTACATTACAGTTTTCATGGTTACAAAAGGTGCAAAACACATAGCAACAGCTAATCTAAAAGCAAAATCAACATTATGTGTAGTTACACATTTTCAAAGTTATAGCTTACCAGTTTCCACTCCACTAGGGATTACTGTCAAACCTTCAGGATGTAGGATCTGCAAGACCTTCTCCTCCTGGGGAAAAGGTTGTAAGGGGGCTGGGAGAACCACAACCAGTCCTCTGGGCCTCCAGATGATTCTTGAAGGCCAGGGAACGCACTCTCCTCCGTAGATCGTTCCACCTCTTCTCTGTTTGCTCCTGGGTGTGAAGGATGTTTGCTACAGTATTCCCTCTGTCAACTTTTGTGGGCAACATTTGCCTTTTCTGAACTATAGCTGTATTTTGTACTTGGCGCTAAACGATTTTGGCTCTACTGTAATAGTTTCATCCACCATGACTACCATTTCTCCTCCAGTAAAACGTGGAATTCTCCTACCTGTCATTATGAGATGGTAAAATGTAATGAATGTATTAACCCACAAGATAATAAAAAAGAGAAAATGAACAAGAAAAAGAGAGAGCAAAAAAAACACCTGACCACTGAAAAAGTGCTCGGGACAATGTTGTGCTGCAGTGGAATGGCAAAGGATCATGGTCTGAAATGGAGTGTGTTTTATAGTGTGGTATGCAGGTGAAAAAATTAGCCAAAACACATCAGGTGTGTGATGCTAGCTTCCATCCAAGATTAGGAATAGTATAATGTTCAACAAGTCCTGCAACAGAATCACATACAGGCACGTGGCATTGATTGACACACCGAAAATTACATCAGACCACAGTACCGGGGATCCATGTTCAAACCTCAAATGTTTCAAGTTTGATCCATGAGATACACGATGAGATGGATGCTCCATAATGTATGTTTCCTTTGTTGATGTACATACTGGCTGAGTTCACGTAACACTCTGTATGTTATCGGTGTAATACAACAATGTACCATGAAAATACAAATCCCAATAAAAAAATAAAAATAAAAATAAAAAAGTCCTGCAACAGAATCACTCGATCGGCAATCCGCTGCCTAGGGCAATGCCAGTACAACTGTGAAATCTAAATAGGCTTGGTGCCATTCCTGTGACCCAGACGGGGACGGAGTATTGCTAGCAAGCGGAGGCATGGGCGTCCGCAGGGGGGCAAGGGGGGGCACTTGCCCCCCCCCTGGATCACCCGGCCAATGTCTGGTGCTGAGTTGTCAGTGGCATTTTTATTTTCCTCTTTATTTCCCCAGCATTGTTTATTATATATATATTAAAGAATGGATGATGATCGGACATCGGAACTTTTAATTTTGTGAGCAGGCAGGCCTCTTTTTTGTATAATCGGCAGCAGCACCATGGAAATCCCTATGACATCATGGCGGCAGACGGAGAGTGCTGCGTCACCTATCTTACGCTGCATGCGCAGCTCTTATGCTGCAAAGTACCGTGCCCGCGCCCACGCATAAGGTCACACAGCCCCCACCCCCACAGTGGAGTGCAGTGGTGGTGTTTGTTTCCAGGCCAGGGCAGCCCGTGACACCGTAGGAGCAGGAATTCGGGAAAACGGCCGGCAAGATTACAGCGCGATTGAAGGCCCGGGCTTGCTTGCTCCCACCCACAGCTTGAAGTTGAAAGTAAGTGAGTCATCATCCTGTTAATTTTTGAAAATGTCTCCAGTATCCCTGTGCGCCTTTGCTACCAGGGTCGATTTGAAGCAATGACCTTCAATCAAACACGGTAGAGCTAGCCTATTCACAAACTACATTTTTTAGTAAATATCGTAGCACTACAGTAGTACTATTCGTGTACGTGTACCACAAAATGACATTCACAAACCTATCACTGGAGACCTCCGCCTCTCTTTTCCGTGTGAAGAGATCTGCAATGCATAGATATAGGATTATACTTTTTGTCGCCTATGTAGGCGGGACAAGGGGGAGTACATGGAAAATGGGGAACACTTACACCTAAATGAGAGGGCTTTAGGGCAATTTAATGAGGAATTTAGGAATGGGCATGCTAATACAAACACACATTTACAAAAAGTCCACAGCGTCCATCTTAGAGGTAGTACAGGCTCTGGGCAACCCTGTGAAATCAGAAAAGCCTTGCTAGAATCTGTAAAATTTGAATGTAGCTTGTTTTTATTATCCAGTTCCACCGATTCCTACTGAGTGTGCACTAAGCTCCTGACTCCTCAGAAAATGTTGACCACATGGGTAGATTCCGAAGTCAGGATTTTTCCCTTCGACCCAAACACCTAACCATAACCAAGACTTGAGTTTAGCACCCTGAGCTTCACAGGAAACTAGCCTGAAATTTTATTTACTGAAATCTTCCAAGGAAATGTTTCACCTAGGTCCTGAGTACCAGAAGACCGTTTATTCTGATGGACAAACTAGCATGAGTTACCGGGCCATCAAAATTATGAGGTCTGCGTAAACACAGCAGATCTGTCTTGTTTCCCACTGAGTTTTCGGATGTTAAGTATATCAAATATTTCAGGGGAATATGCAGTCAAGAACAGAGCATTACTAGGTGAATTCAACTCAAAATTACTGATTCACCTGGGCAGACCCATTTCTCATTGGAACCACTGAGTTCCACTGAGAATAGCCATTACGTCAGAACTCCCACAATTAATACGACCACCAGTAACCTTAATGTTTGGTGTGCTAGCTTATCACGTGTGGCTCCAGAGCACTCGTAACGAGGACCCTAGTGTTACAGATAAAGAAAATTTGTTTCATTCAGCGCTACAGTTAAATGATAGATTGTCCTATAAACTGCACAAGAGATATCCTTGTGCACGCCGCGTGGAGCTATCCACGCCCTCCTATCCATATGCATGTTCCAAAGGTAGCTCAGTAGACTGATGTACCTGCAGCACAGATCTGTTTGTAACCTTCTGGAGATAGTACAGTGGGTTAATGCACCTGCCGGAAAGTTCTGCTTATTACTTGAGAAAGATTGCTCTGTATGTTACTCCACCTGCTGCGGATGTCAGTCTGTAACCGGGACGTAACAGGTTTAACTCCTAGTAAAAGAGATTAGGGTGTTCAACGTGCTTCTGCAGACATCGAGGTATAACATGCAGATCAGTTGCCAGTCCTGGGCAGCTAGCTTGATGGGTGCTTACTGTCACTATTGCGGAGATATCTGTGTAGCCTGTTGGCCACTAGTGAAATACCTCAGTGGGCTCTGTAAAATCTCTCTAAAACGGGAAACGGTCTAAACAACATGGGCAGAGCCACGCGTGCCCTCCAATGGAGGCACAACCACGCATATGCCTTAACCAAATGTGGTTCAGGCCATACATGGTCTAGATGCTGATATGGGTGGGCCAAGGAAAAAGAAGTATTGGGAGAGGACGCAGTGAGGTTAGTGGGGATAGTGGCGGGTTTTGGGGCGGGGGTAATTTTTAAGGGTTGGGGGTCGTTTTCAGGACTCAGGGTTAGGACTGTGGTGTGCACTGCAGCGTCTGTGCATTTTTTGTCTTCCTATGCTGTACAGCTCTGTCCTGTGTTGTAAACCACTTTGTTGTACAGTTAAATTGCATGCATGATTGTGGACATGTATGTGGTAGTGTGTACATTATATAATCCTGGGCCCCTCTTCGATCCATTGTGTGCTACATAGCCATGTGCAACGTATTGTTACATGCACTTTGTAATTAGATGTTTAATTCATTATGCATTTCCAAATTATTCACTTCCAGCCAAGAAAATGATTTTTCCCTGTGAGTGTTTGCTTTTTGTAGGAGGTTCTTACTGTTTTTTTCAGACAGAATATCTTGTCTAGTACATAATTTGAATTGAGTTGCTGCCAGGCGTTTATAGCAGGACACAATTGGATTGCATCTAAAGGCAGTGCAAGTTTCTTTTAGTGGAAGAGTATGGTGTTCAGTGGGGGAGAAGATGTGGCACTGTGGCCAGAGCTGCCGAATTTGAAACTGGAGAACCAGCCAGTTCAGCCTTCTCTCCTAAGGGAGCACATCCCCATGCTAGACCTTAGAAGGCCCTGCTAGACCTTAGAAGCCCTGGTGTCTTAGCACAAGCAGGTGGACCGTAGAGGTGTCAAATGTGGGTTAATCTTGAAGGCCTGTGCACCATAATCCATACCGAAGTTCACCTTCAGTCGTATGGGCAGGCCTACGAAGCAGCACACCCGGTATACAACCTTTACCACGCATTTTTTACCACGCAATACCATTACAACGCTGGCATTACAACGCAAACCATTACAACGCATTGCGCTGGGGGCGCTCTAGGATAGGGAATAAGTTTAATTTTCTATCCAACACCTTCCCTAGTGTCCACTGGGACTGGAGTTGGAATAGAAAATTATACTTACCACTATCCAGCACCTCTAAGCGCTATGCGTTGTAAAGGTATGCGTAGTAAAAACCGCATTGTAAAGGTATGCATGGTAAAAGTATGCGTTGTAACGTCATACATCCAGCACACCCTAGTGCAATAGTGAGTCTGTCACACAGGCCACAGGACCCTGAGGCTAGTCCGCCTCACCCATTGGTACCTTCTTTGGCCTTGTTTCTGCAGAAGTAGTGTAACTCACCAGGGATCGGCAATGAAGGATTTGCACGCACATCAAAGTAAGTTTGCAAGCTTTAGGGCCTTTCTGCATCATGCACAAGCACCATTAACATGCGCTGTATGCATTGGGGCCACACAATTATGCAGCAATGGAGGACAAAATTATGTTCCAGTGTAAGTGTTAACTAAATTATGCAGCCAAAAAAGGGCTGCAGCCTAATGCAGTACATTTTCTGATGCTTTATTAGTTTGACATTCTTACACATACTAACCGTCTTTGCAAAGATGTAGCCTCAGTACCAGTGCTGTGTAACACACAAATGCAGCAGTGAGAAAGGTGCTCAGTCAACCTTTGCAAAGGGTCTCCACTTCGCAGCAACATAAGTCACGTTTTTTTAGTAATTTCTGATGCATGTGAGTTACAAACAATTTTTAGTTAGAATTATCAGATTATGCAACAGATGATGTATTATGGGGCAATTATGGCAGAACCATAAATATGTGGAAAACATTTGCAAACTACAATATTTTGCCATTCATGTTTGAACTGTTCTTGTGGAAAAAGGGAGAAGTGCTGATGACAAATGGCTTGTGATTCCACTTTTAAGCGTATTTGGAACTTTCTGTGATTGGGAACATATCACTGTGAATGTATTGCAATGTCAAGAACTCATATTAAACCTTAAATAAACATGTGTATCCCTTGGTTGAGTCAAATAACGTAATAAGCTGTAACTGGTCAGTGAAATGCCAAACAAATACTAATAATTGGGATGCATTGTATTGCTTTTTCCAGCCACACTTCTGACTATGCTCACTGACCCAATCCTCTGCTTATTCATGCACTCTGATTCTGCGCCCACAGTTCCCCTACATTCTATTTTCCCCCACTTTGACCACTGAGAACACCCTTCGGTCCGACAGTGTAGAGCCTGATCGTACTGGGTTTCTGTTGTTTCAGCAGCTAGTGCCAGGAAGAGTCAGGGAGGTGCAGTGCTCCACAGACAGATGTAGGTACGTCATCTGTAGTAGGTACTGGTTAATCGCCCAGAGATATGTCATCCGTAGTAGATAATGGGTAATCGTCTGGACACTGCTGCAGTGACATACATGTCCTGAAAGCCTTACTTCCCTATGCAGTGTGGGATGCAGTGTCCTTCCGCCAAGAGAACTTCAAAGGTTATTATTTTTTATTATATGTTTGGTTATTTAGCAGCTAGTGGTTCTCTGTGCAGGGACGCAGCTGCACAAAGTGGCAGGGTGCTCTTTCGTGTGTCATCATGCACTTTTAATGTGGATCGCCTCTAGGAGCTAGGTCATTCATGCTTGCAGAGGGTGTTGGACTGAGAGAACTAGAGGTTGTCTGCTGCCGGGGTACAGAATCCTGCAGGCTGCTTTCTGAGCTTTGTGAAACTAAGTGAAGCTTTGGTTCAAATGCAACCTTCTATGGGATATTTTTGGGGTAAGCGTTGAGCTTAGGCTGTGATTTAGGTTTGTGCAACCACATTTTGTGTGTGCACGCAATGCAGTCTAGCAGTTTCTGTCTCTAATATATAGAACGGAGTGTATTAATGGTCATACCACAAAGACATTAGTGTCAGTTACATATAGCATTCAAACTCCAGTGGGTCACACTCACCACTTGCATTCATCCTTTTGAGGATGATAAGGCCTGTCCCATCGTGTGTGTAACGATTCTGACCTATTACAGAGGGGTGGGCATGAGTGTGTTGGAATAGGAAAGACTCTATAGACGAGGAGTAACAGATCACTGAACATCGAACTCTGTGTTCCCAGACAGTGTGGCCGGCAAGTATTTCGTTCTAATTTTGGTTCCTCTTCTGTGGAAGAATACTATCGCCAGTCTATCTATGTGCCATACATGGACTCTATCATCGCATCATTAGAAAGCCAGTTTGGCAATGAAAACAAGAAAAATTTGAGTTTATTTTCACTGTACCCAAAACATATGGCAAAAATGACACTTGAGCAATACAAATGCCATATTGCAAACATCAGAGAAATTTACGACATTGAAAACCTGGAAGCCGAAGCAGTCACATGGTTTTAGATCTGGTCAACGAAGGATGAGCAGTTTGACAATGGATTTCTGAATTTGCTAAACCACAAAGATTTATTTCCATCAGTCCAGCAAGCAATTCTCATTGCTCTCACATTACCAGTGACCACTTGCACAGTGGAAAGGTCTTTCAGCACAATGAGAAGGGTGAAAGCCTGGTTGAGGTCGACAATGGCAGATGATCGCTTATCGGGTTTGTGCATGATGAGCATACATCGAGCAAAAATTGATGAAAACAAACAACAGCTGATTGACAATGTAATTGATAAATTTGCACAAGACTACAGACGTTTACAGTTCCTTTTTCGAGATCAGTAAACTAACAAAAACTGTATAAAACTACTACTCATTGAAAAATGTGACTGTTAAATTTCAGCAAGACTGTACATGTTTGCAATTCCTGCAACAGTTATCCAGGTTAAGTTTATATGTTTTATTTTCCAATTTGGAAGAGAACAGAGCTGTTATTTTATTTATGGTAATATATTTGATTTTATTTATTTTAAGTTATTTAAGTTAATACATTTCCAAAATAAATAATTTGTCATACATTTTAATTCTCATTCGTTTGTGCACGTTAACAGTAAATGCTGACTGACTCTACATGTTTTTTTTTTATAATGCAGATATAGTGTCTTCACTGTCTTGGTCATGTGTATATGAATAATGTGGTGATTTCAATACTGGTGACATAAAAACATATTAGAAATTGCTAATCAGACAATGGCAGCTTGATCCTTCCATTAAGCCTTTGCATCACATCAGGTTTCTAAACCCTTTGAATGCCTGTGCTTTTTCACTTTTGGCCAGTCTGTAGCTGAGCTCTGCTTTTTTCTTTGCCAGCTTCTAGAAGGTGTGAATGATATCTACCAAAGGCCACAAAAGAAAGAGATGGCTGTGGCACAATAACCCTATGGTGTATGAGATCATATGCGGCCTGCTTCCTGCTCCTCCTGCGCCCCAGTTTTTCTTGTGCCCCACCTGGCACACATCATGTCCGAGGATGGTAATGATGTTAACATTTTGCCCCCCCCTGGAAAAAATCCTGCGGACGCCCATGAGCGGAGGAGTCTGCTAGGGCGACAGCGGTGAGCCATTTACACAACAGAAAACACTCTGCCAATGCAGACGGCGAATCGACCAGTCCACATCTAAATTAGGCAGACTGGAATCCGTCAGCTCAATTGAGTACTTGTAAACTCTGCCGTGGAGGGATGACAGGAGTCCTGCCAAGATCTAAATCAGGGCCTTAGTTTTAGAATAGCTGGAGGTGCCATGGTTAAGTACTGTGGTGCGTTGATAGGGCTATTTGCTGTATCAGTCCAGGAAGGGCTGATGCTGGTGCCTGAGTTTATTATAGTTATTATTTTCTTGAATGTCGTATGCCATATTCAGTTTTCTGAAATGTTATTGTTTATAAATTCCCTACATCTACAAGCAATTTCCTAAAAGATGCATTTGAAACAATTTTGTTATTTTGAGCTAAAACATATTTTTTGATTATTTTAAACTATGCCCCATATCAGTTTTTGATTCCATTTGAAAGAAAGATGGTGCTTTCGCCCTCACTGCTCCTTAACCCTCCCTGCCTGGTTCTCCTGTGCGTTTCTCTCACCAGGCTGTCCGCAGAAAGCAGTCACCAGGTTGCTTTATGTTGTTTCATGTAAGAGTTTCCAAGGTCCTTTCTGCTAGAATACTGGGCCTATTCATTGATTGTAAGATACTGTTGTTAAAGTATTTAAACATTCCCTGCTGGTGTCAGATGGCATGGCAGGTCATAACATGTACACTTATTATTAATTTAGGGAGATAGTGTTTAGGTGTCAAGGTGATGTGATGTGTAATCATGTCGTTTTCTGATTTGCTGAGAAAATGAAACATGCTATTGTGTTACCAAGAGCTCACCGCTGTGCTAATTTGTTATGTAGAATTTGTGTATAGTAACCCCTGGATTAAGGGCGGGATAACATTTTGCAGGCAGATTTTGCAGGGAGGCTTTTTGCAAGAGTGTTAAATGCTGTTAAGGACTCTGGCCACTTTGCTGCTCAATTGAAACTAGGAAAATGTTCTAATTCTGTATTTTTCCTGCAATGCTGAATTGCCCTTAAGGCGTATGACTTTTGATGCCTTGCAACCTGCGTTTTGAATTGTTCTAACACATTTTAAAATCTATTCATGAACTAGAACTCCGTTTTTGAGTGGGCCCCATTGTTTTAATGACTGACTATTATTTTGGTTAAACTCTGCTAGAAGGTGTGGCTATCTTGCCTCAAGGACACTGTTACCTCAAGTATATATCTGGGGTTAATTTCGCCTCTGATGCATTAACTCGTAGCCATTCGGATAAGGTGATTTTGGTGCTCAGATTTTAGGATGTCCAGATTTTGGGGATCCCTCGCCCACACTGGTGTGCACGGAGTCTTAACACGACTGTAAACATGTCTGCTCTGCTGCAGAGGGAATAGGATAGTTACTATAAGCGGTAGCTTAAATTTAATGGGCTGGCAATGGTTTTGCTGGCTGACAGTATGTGGCTTTAAAGGGAAATATAGACACCTTCATTCAGGTAGGACCCGATGTGACTCACCGTGATCATAAATAAAGGAAACATATCACTTCTCTCCTTTTTTGAGGTGTGGCACATGGCTCATTTCAGCTACACGGCTCCCTGGAAATCAACAGGCTACAACATGAAATCGTGGCTCCTTTCCTTGGTATTTCTGAAAGGCAGCCTCTGGCCAAGGTGTGTAAAGCATGTGTGCAGGCGGGAAAAGGGTGTGTGTCTGTGACTGTTCATTTGTACATTTGAATACGGGAGGGAAGAAGTCAGATGGGTTCAGATCAGGCTGGGAGTTTGGATAATAGCTTAACTCCCACACTGGCAGCCTCCTGGAGAAAATTCCTACAGCCATCCCGTGTTTCATTCTCTTAATCAAAATTGTGAGTTCTTAGAAACTGGGACATTCGCGATGTTAAACGCTACACAAAAACCGGACCAACGTGCAAACAGGCAGGTTATGGGGGAAGACCATCGCATTTTATTGGAGACAGATGCATTTGTTTGGCGATCCTACATTTTGCAGCAACCAGCAGTGGCGCCATATGATCCCAGTTCTGTGATGCAATTGAGAAGCCTGTGGGGTGCTTGCACAGCATGGGATATAACATAAGAAGCAGATTGTCCATTACTGGTCCTTTAAAAGGAAGTATATTTTTAGCGTTCATAGTTTCAGGCATTGGCTGTGTGCCTCTGATCAGCAGATTCTTATTGGCACCTGTGTGGAATCCTGACATTGGCTCAGCCATTTAAAATCTGAGTATTCACTACTGATGTTTGCTTTTATTGAAAACTCAGTAAGAGAGTCTAAGGCAAGAACAGTAGGTTCCCCCACGGTTTGTTTTGTTGGAGGTTGGGGGGGGGGGGAAGCTTCTTTTGGACGAGAATAGTGGAGAAGAAGCAAATAGCTCCCTACCCACATGATCCTGGGCATTCACCCCTTTAGGTTGTCCATTAATCTCATTATGTGTCTCCCCATTGTCCATAATTGCAGAGTGGATTTTTTTTAAAATTCTTTTTACTATACAAAAACAAACAAAGGAAAAACATATTTTGACACGTTACAAAATAATAAAGAGCCGTTGATGACATTCCATACCCACCCAATACACTGCAGTTATCTCAGTTGGCGGTTTAAGGGGACGTGCGCTCCTCAGTCTCTTCAAGACCCTTTGGGGGGGTACATATGTCCTCCCTATAGTGATTCCAAGCCTCCCAGATTTTGCCCCACTTCCCCGGACATCCCCTGGCAGAATATACTGATCTTTCCCGAAACATGACCATTCTAGGACCTCCTTCCATCTCTCCACCGAGGCAGCTGCCTAGCTCCCCAAAACTGGGCGACATTGTGCTTCGCTATCATGAAAGCCAACGTTACCCACTGCTTTCTGTACGCATTAAGGTCGGTTGGCTCCCAGATATTCAGCATACACCTACGGGCTTCCAGCCGCAGTTCCGTACCTAGGACCACATGCAACGTGTCATGAACCTTCCCCCAAAACCCCTGCACCCTTGCACAATGCCACAAAATATGTGTGAATGTCCCCAGCTCCTCGCATCGCCTCCTGCATTCCCCGCTCTCCGAGCGGTTCATGTGGACCAAACGGTGCCCATTACATATGACCTGTGCAAGATCTTTAGCTGCACCAATCTGAGCCTCATCGGGATTGCCACGACCCGCAGGGATGACACCGCTTCCTGACAGTCTTCATCATCAAGCTTGAGCCCATCCTCCTGCCACTGCCGGCTAAGAAGTTCTAATGGGTCAGCCATATTGTTTATGAGCTTTTTAAACAATAACAAAATAGTTTTCTCCGGAAGATGGCCGTCTAGCACTCTATCTTCTAGCGGAGAAGCGTCAGGGAGTGTCGTGTCTCTGGGGATATATGTTAGCAATGCATGTCGTACCTGGAGATACCGGAAATATTCATCATCACTCAGGTGATATTGTAGCTTGAGGGAGTTGAACGCAGAATCGTACCATCCCCCCAAATCTCCTTTATGCATGAGATACCAATTAGATCCCATCTGTCAAAGCCCTTCGATCTCTACAAACTGCCCAGCTTTTCCGAACTCCATAATGGGGTTGCCAGCGTAAGCCTCCCTTCCCACTTAAGGTGCCTGATGGCCGCATGCCACACCTGGATGGCATGCATCGTAGGTCCTGTGAGGTGGAACCTGCGGGGTCCGGGATACAGAGCTCTGGTGTAGTCTCCCCCTGGCATCTGCCAGCGATCTATAGCATAGGCGGGGTCCCCGTAAATCCCGTAGTTCACTGCCGCAAGCTGAGAGGCCCAATAATATTTCTTAAGTTCCAGCAGCCCTATGCCCCCATCGTACCAGGGAAGGGTAAGCTTAGAATATGCGATGCGGGGTTTACCAGCCCAGAGCAACTGTCTCTGAAGGGACTCTATTTCCTTAAAGTATGATGCGAGAACGGGGTCCATGGCATTCTGAAGAGCATATAGGAACCGTGACAAGGCCAACAATTTAAAGAGTACTGCTCTACCCAAAAGGGAGAGTGGAAGCACCTTCCAGCGCGTCTCGTCACTCCTAAAGCACGCCAGAGGGGGGAACAGGTTGTTAGTGAAGCGGGCCCCGGGATCCAGGGCAATATAAATACCGAGGTATCTAAATCACGATAAAGCGATCTGTATAGGGCACTTTTTGGGGACCACTGGTGGATCTCCCCGAAGGACGAAAAGGACCGACTTGGACCAATTGATAGCGAAGCCTGAGTACCTCCCAAAAATAGCCTGTACGTCCAAAAAACAGATCAGGGACCCCCTCGGGTTAGTGAGGTAAAACAGGATGTCGTCCGCGTACAGCGAGATTTTATCCTCCCACTCGAGAGTCCATTGCATCCCGGTATAGAATGGTCCTGTTGGACCCATGCCGCCAATGGCTCCAGTGCCAATGCAAAAGGAGTGGGGACGGGGGGCACCCCTGTCTGGTCCCTCTGCAGAGTTCTACTGGAATGCCATTTGACCCCGAGGCCTTGCCAGAGTTTACCCCCCTGATCGCCTGCCCAACCTCATCATTAGAAAGCTGGAGTCCAGATATATACGGTCATCTTTGGAGAGCCTGGGCAGCTGGATGTCCCTAATCATCCCTTTATTATCCTCCTTTGAATACACCCCATCCGATCGATACACAGCACTATAGTAGTCTTCAAACCTGTCGGCAATAGCCTGTGGGTCCGTGATTACTTCAGAGTCCTCCCCCTGCAGTTCAGGCACTAACCGCGACGCCCATTCTTTCCTCTCCAGCCAAGCAATCAATTTTCCTGCCTTATCCCCATGCTCATACACCCTTCCCTGGGTCTTTCCGTGTTGCGCCCTGGCCCCTTCCTTTGCTAGGCTCTCAAACTTGTCCTGCCTTAATTTAAGACGGTGAAGACCCTCCGGTGTCACTGTCTGGGATATTTCCTTTTCCAGCGTTATCACTGCCTCCTCAGCTTTCTCCAACTTATCCTGCCGCTCCCTCTTTTTCTTTACTATCAGGGATGGGACCTAACAACTGTCTTGAATGCCTCTCACCAGGTTGGTGCCGAGTCCACTGTGCCCTGGTTGATCTTAATGTACCTGTCCATGGCTTTGACTATATCTCTCTTGGCTGCGGGGTCTCTAAGGTGCCATGGGTTAATGGAAGCGATCCTGCCTGCAGTGACCCAGTTAAATTCCAGCGGTAGCCAGACCAGGGAGTGGTCGGAAATGCCTCACCCCAAATGCCGCACCTCCCGAACCGCACACGCCTGGGCGTCCGGAACTAGGATGTAGCCTATCCTAGACAAACTGTGGTGCGCGGCTGATACATGTGTATATTGAACGCTGCTCTGATTCTGCATCGGCCAACTATCCACCAACCCCATTGTATCCAGGTAGTCAGAGAGCCACTTCTGCGCCGGTCGCAGCAGTCTAGGCGGTACCTATCCGTCTCACCATCATCTACCGCATTAAAATCTCCTCCCATGACCAGGGTGCCCAGAGGGAGAGTTAAGACATTGTTTCCCAAGTCCCGAAACGCATCTGTCTGTAGACCTGGTGGGACATAGATGAATAGAAAGGTAGCGTCCTGACCCTCCCACTGGCCCAAGATGCCAACATATCTTCCCTGCTGATCCGACCAGGTAGCCTGAATGGTCAGGGGCAAAGAATTTTTGAGTAAGATGCCAACTCGCCTCGACCCTGACGTGAATCCTGTGTGTGCCACCAACCTGTAGCCCCCCTATGAAGGGCCATGGACCTATTCCCATTAAGATGTGTCTCCTACAATAGCACCACGTCTGGGGAGTGGCGTCTGATGAACTGACTCACCATCCCCTTCTTGATTTTATCACCCAGCCCGTTCACATTCCAACTAAGCACTTTGATCCCCGATCCCCTCCCACTATTCGACATTAAGCTGGTATAGAAGTATCACATTCGCTGAACTGTCCCCTGATGTTGTACACATAAAACAATAACCAAACAAACAGCACGACCCCAAACACCCGGAGCCCAGCCAACCCCAAACCCCTTCCCCCTCTCTGCACCCCTGCTCTCGGCTTGCGCCCATCCTCAACTGGCAGTGTGCCTGTCGCCTCACACTCTAACTCTACAACTAACTAAAGATAGTAACAAGGAGGAGAGTCAGTATCCCGCACCCACCGGCTCCCCAGCAAACGTTAGCTTCCAAAACTCGTAGTGACCCACACACCTCGCACCATCTCTATTCTAAACAGGATAAGAAACATCCGTGGGTCCAACCCCTCTACTTGACAGTACACATCAGTCCCACAGTTCCATCTGCCACCATCAGTCCTGCTCCCGCTGCTCGCCTCTTCCTTCACGATCACGCCCCTCCGGCACGGCCAGGGGATGATTGTCAATCCAGTCCGATACCACCTCCGGGTTGTCGAAAAACCAGGCTCTCCCATCAGCTTCCACCCTCAGCCGCGCCGGGAACATCATTGCATACCTCAAGCCTTTGTTCCTAAGTTTCTTCTTCACTGCTAGGAAACTTTGACGTTGTTTCTGAACAAGCTGTGTGAAATCTGGGAAGCAGGAGAGAGTGGCATTCTCATATCGAAGGGGGCCCCCCGAGCGCGCCGCCTGCAGTATAGCGTCTC
Source organism: Lissotriton helveticus (assembly GCF_964261635.1). Lineage (NCBI taxonomy): Eukaryota > Metazoa > Chordata > Amphibia > Caudata > Salamandridae > Lissotriton > Lissotriton helveticus. The sequence goes on from NC_136061.1 coordinate 1,309,506,057, forward strand.
AGTCCCTGAAGTTCAAGACCGTCGCGATCATCGGGCGAGGCGGCACCCCTGGTTGGGCCGACCCCTAGGCACCCTATGCACCCGCTCAATTGTAAAGAAGTTACCCAGTCCATTGGGCTTGAGATAGTTAAGGATGATGTCCTCGACAAACAGGTCAGGGGCAGGGTTCTCAGCTTTCTCCGGGACCCCAAGAATGCAGATATTATTACGTCTGGCTCTCCCCTTAAAATCGTCCAGCTTCTTGTCGGTCACTTCCTGCTGGAGCAGCACCACATCGTCAATCAAGCTGGCCATATTTATGTCCAACGATTTTACCTTTTTGCTCACTTTTGTGAGATCCGCTCGGATGAGGTTGACCTCGATCGTGACCGTGTCCAGCCTATTGTCCAATGACTCCATCTTCTGGCCCAGTGATGACTGGACACCCTCTATCGCTGCCATCACGTCCAGCAACGTCAACTCCCCAGGCAGTTCCGAAGCATCATCACCCACCGGCTGAGCCCGCTTTGGGTCTATGGGCGAGCCTTTAGGTATGGTGTAGCGGTCCAGCCTATTGGATTGCACCTGTTTCGTTCCTCTGGAGGACCTGGGTGGAAGCTTGTCAGTATCTGATTAGATGCCATCTTATAACTCCTTGACGGGAGTGACCGCTCCCAGGTTCCGTACAGAAATGTAAGGACCCAGAACGAGCCCACCACGCTCGTTCAATGTGTCCACCCCTCTGCTGTCCAGCGTCGCCAATCGGGTAGGGTCAAAGCCACAAAGCGTCCCAGGAGATGCGAAAGTGAGGATACCGGAACAACAGCTCTGCGGCCACAAGTCAGGGTCACCACCGGCTAATCCACTTCCATGGCGGGCCGGGTGACCCGAGCTCCGTGCAGCTCACCAGGCCACACCAAAGGGCCAATAGGCTGGAGATCCAGTGCGACCCCACACAGGGGGTTACGACACAAGCGGGAGACCATCTTTAGCGATGGATCCCAGTGTGGCCCTATGTTACAGCATGGATGGCCCACGGTGCATGGGGCAATCACCACACGAGCCAAGGACAGGATACACAGGATACACTTCAGGTGTTTGGTGTAGTAGCACTCCCCAAGTCCCCTGTGTGATCACTCAGCCAGGGCCATTCCCCTAGCCTCCACGTTGTAGGATCACCAATGCGGCCGCAGTAGCTCCGGGGGCTAACTCAACCACCAAATGCCATCCAATCCAGAGGCCCACAAGTGGGGGGAAGGGGGGCCTGACTAACCACACACCTCCGATGCCCGACACCCTCACCGCCCAAGCCGCAGTCTCACCGCCGGTCTTTCAATGCTCCACAGCCCAGGGTAGCTTCTGCGCCATCCGGGGGCCACACAGGAGAGAGCGGGGTCACCGACAGGGCCCTCACACCAGTGTACAGTGCTTCCTCCGCTCCGGACGGGACCGCCGCACCTCCGTCTAGCTTCGGCAGGCCGGACCGGCGACTTCCGGTTTCCGGCCCCGCTGTTGATTCACCTCAGCCCGGCCGCCAGTATGACTCGAGCCCCCCGTCTCGGCAACCTTCCAGGCCGCAACTACCGGGCAATGTATCTCTGGCCCTGGGAGTCATAGCGGGTCCAGAGTCACAGTCGGGAACTCCGCCGCACTTCCCTTATCAGGCGGTGGGCTCTGATGCCAGGATTATGTGCGGGATATCAGAGCCGGAGTGTGGGTAACCCGGAGCCAAGGTCCTAATCGGCCATCTTGCTTAACGCGCAGCTCCTCCTCCGCAGAGTGGACTATTAACACTCTCAGCAAAAGCCTGTAACAATGTGATGCAGCATTGAGTTTACCATAAAGATACAAAAAAGATAATCGCCGTCTCTTGGGTCAAAGGTCAAGTGATGCCACTTCTTGAAATGCGATCCGAGTCAAAGAGCATGTATTGTATTGTAATGGCATTTATATAGCGCTTACTACCCCTGACGAGGCATCAAAGCACGTTTTTGGCGAGTAGCATGCCACTCTGGAACCCGTAAAGGATTAGTGGAAAATTAGTATGGTGAAATATGAAATTCATTTGAGCGGTGGACATGTTAGTTTGTTAATTGGATTGAAAAGGATAGTGGAGGGATGAAAGAAGGAAGGATTTGCATTTATATAATGCTTGCTATCCCTGATCGGGTGTTAAAGCGCTTTTTGGCGGGTAGCACGCTACTCCGGAACCTGTACAGGATTAGTGGGGAATTAGTATAGGGAATTATTAACTTAATTTGAGTGGTGGACATGTTAATCTCTTATTTGGATTGAAAAAGAATGTGTCACCTTCGTCAGTGTGGTGGTTTTGGTGATATAACTCCAATGAAGGCAGGATATTGGTCAACGACCAGTGAACCACCCAAATACAAAGTCAGTGAAAATGTCCATAACTCTTGTTTCCAATATCCTGTTTATCCAGGATATATATGTTCCTCTGAACTGGATTGCCTCCAGCCTATGTTTTAATATTATCTTCTCACAAATTCGTCATGATATATCTCATTCACCACCCACGTGCTGCCATTTTAAGTTCTTACTTAAACTCTTCAAACACTGCACTTTCGGACATCCATAAACTAAACTGTCCTTATTCCCCCTCACTTACACCTAGATATACATATACTGACACTAGGACACAGTGGCTACTGATTTTTTTTTTTTTTTAATTAATTTTATTATTTTATTGCGAGTTGATCAGGTTACATGCATATACTATAAACGACAAAAAAGCAACAAAAGAATAAAGCAAAAGCAGTAGAGAATGCTTCATATATACAGCGGGCATTACATGAAAGAGAGAAAAAAAATTTGTACATTCAATACACAACAGTGTTGACTCATAAGATTAGTTAACTAGACTACTGATCCAGTTTCTCCCTCCATCCATCGCTCTACCGGTTCCCAAATGTTAGTTCCCATTGTCCTTCTTTTACGTCCCTTCGTAGTATATATAGCTCGTTCCATAATATACCTTGCCAACAGGCGCCCTTGCCAAGAAGAAAATGAAGGTGGATCTGGGCCGATCCAGTCCTGCGTCACACAAGAGCGAAAGATCCCAACAGAAATAAAAAACAGCTTTTTGTGATTGTCTATCATAGATATAGCAGAGATTCCTATCAAATCAAGCTCTGATGTAAGTATTACAGGGATTCCAAGTATCAAAGAAAGAAAATGTTGAATTTCTGATAGAGTTCTGCTTAAATGAGGGCATGAAAAAAACATGTGTACAGAGTTCACTGCATGTAGGCCACATCTATTACAAGCAGTGCCAACTGAGGAGCCCCATTTTGAGATTTTAGCTGGTGTATAATAAAGATCATATAACACCATGTAATGTTGGGTTCTACTCCTTCCTGAGAGCAGAATAGAATTAGCCAAATGGATGGATTCCTCCATCTTAATTACGTTTGATCCCAATTTCTCAGCCCATAGATTTTGCCTAAACATTATATCATCTGAATGTTTAGACAACAACTGATTGTAATAGTAGCCAATTTTCCTTCTTTGATACAAAGAGTCAATCAAGGGAATTCTTTGTAGCGATGTTCGTTCTTGCTCTGATAGTGTATTAAAGTAGCTATGCCACTGTAGGTATTTAAAATAATCAATATTCGTGAGTTTATATTTTGTTTGGAGTTCGATAAATGACAAAAGTTTATTATCCTGTAGGAGGTCGCTGAACTGGGTGATACCACAGTTACGCCATCTTCTCATAGTACTGTCTATACCAACAAATGGAAAGATATGAGAGGAGGCCAAGGGAGTATATCTCGTGATTCTGGGGATGTCAAAAATTTGTTTAATGACTTTCCAAGCCCTAAAAGCAGCTTTTATGATTTTAAATTTGTTTTTTTTGTAGTAACTGGGCTCAACAAATTTTAGTAAGCAGCCCTTAGCCTCTATCCCTAGAACCAATTCGTAAATAGATGGAGAATGGGAATCTAAGATCGGAGCCTTTTCACTGATTATTAAGGGAGAGATGAACTGCAATACTGATGATAAATAATAGTAAAAGAAATATTGTATACCCCAGCCCCCCCTATCTTTTGGGATTGTCATTTTTTGATAGGCTCTTCGGTGTTGCTTGTAGCCCCAAAGAAATCTTCCTGTCATTTTCTCCAACTGTTTGAAAATAGGCATAGAAAATTCTAAAGGAATACAACGAAATAAATATAAAAATTTAGGGAGAATCATCATCTTCATAACATTATTTCTGCCATATCAAGAAAGATGTAGGTGAATAATGCGTTCAAGTAGAATATTAGATTTCTTTATCATAGGTAAAATATTTATTTCGGGAATTTGTGAGACTGGTGAGGTGATCTTAATACCCAGATATGTTGCAATGGGAACTATAATGCTAAGTAATGGGGGGTTTTGGCCGGTAAATAAAATTTGCGTCTTAGCCATATTTAATTTATAGCCCGAGAAGGCACCAAATTGATTAGCCAGATCTTCTATCTTTGGGATTGCTTTAGCTATATCTGTGGTAAGGACAACCACATTGTCAGCATATGCTAGTGCCCTATAATGTATGCCTGCTGCTACTACAGGTGTGATATCATGTTCATGATTTAATTTATTTAAAAAAATGTCAATGTAGATTGCGAAGAGCAGAGGAGAAGCAGGGCACCCCTGCCTGGTACCCCGGCAAATAGGGAAAATGGTTGACTTATTTATTCCAATTTTAATAGATGAAATAGGAGTGTTATACAGAGCTTTCAGTGCTCTTATCAAACCTGGTCCGAGCCCTTTAAATGCTAGTAAATCACATAAATATGGCCAGGCCACTCGATCAAATGCCTTTTCGGCATCTAAGAGAGTAACCCCCACTGATGTGTTTGTACCTTCTGCCCAATCCAGCAGGGTGATTACTCTACGAACGTGATCAGTGGTATCCTTTTTGGGTATAAACCCATGTTGCCAGCGAGATACTATGGTTGAGATTACCGTAGATAGCCGAGTTGCTAAAATTTTAGAAAAGACTTTACTGTCTGCATTTATAAGCGATATCAGCCTGTAGGAGGCCGGATCTGAGGGAGGTTTATCCTTTTTTATAAATGCCATGATGGTCGATTCGGCCCAAGATGGAGGGGTATCACCTTTCTGTGCTATCAAGAATGTTGTTAGCAAATCTTGTTTTAGCACATTTCTAAACATCCAATAGAATTCTAATGGAATCCCGTCTGGTCCCATGGCTTTACCTATAGCAAGAGATAAAAGCGCAGAATGTATCTCTTCCCAAGTAATGTCGTGTTCTAAAAACTGGGTCTGATGAAGAGAGAGTTTGGACACATTGTCATTTTGGATGAAATTTAAAAATAATTCACTAGAATAGTTTAAGGAATCTTGAGCATATAACTTGAGATAGAATTGTCGAGAAACCTCTAAAATTTCATCAGGTTTAGTGTGTATCAGACCAAGCTCATCTTTGATTGAGCCAATAAAAGTTGATACCACATTTTGTCTCATCTTTTTTGCCAAAATTTTGCCAGATTGTTCTCCCATCTCGAATGTCTGTGCTCTCATAACTGCGGATTCTTCTGCCAGTTTAGCTGCAAACGCTTCATAAAGTTTTGCTTTATGAATAGCTAATAAAGATTTTATGGGTTCGGTATTCTGATTATTCTTTATAGCATTTGTCAGTTTCTGTTCCCAATCACTAACTATTTTATGTAGACGGTGCATTTTATCACAAATAATTTTTTATTTATTGATTGAATATGAAAGAGTCTCTCCTCTCACACCCACTTTAAATGTGTCCCATACAATTCTAGCAGGGGCACTTCCCCTGTTGAATTAAAAAAATTCCATAATCCACTTGCCCATATGTTCTATGTATTTTGAATCCACCAGCAGTTTTCGATCAAATGACCGCTGCTTTACGTTAATGCTAGGATAGGTTTTTAGCTCTATCATGATTGGGTTATGATCCGATATTACTCGGGGAAATATCTCAAATATAGTATTATCAATGAGGGAGGCTTCAATAAAAAAATAATCCAACCTCACCATCTTCTGATGAGGAGCAGAAAAAAAAGTATAATCAGGTGATATAGGATTCTTAACAAATGCTACATCAGACAGACCATATTCTTTTATTAAACCTTTTAAGGCTTTGTAAGTCTTTTTCTTTAAGCCCGTATAGTCGGCACTGCCAAAGAGATCCAGGCCCCTATATAAGTGGATATTAAAGTCGCCGCAGAATATCAAGGGGGATGGCAATTGGGCTAATTCTAAATTTAAGAAATTCAAAATTTCAAGATCGTCTGTATTGGGTGCATATATTGAGCAGATGGTGTAGGTTTTATTATAAATGTTAATTTCCAGGACAACCCATCTGCCACATGGATCAACCTTACTGCGCTTAAGAGAGCCCAAGCCTCTTCTCATAAGTATTGCCACCCCTTTTGTGGTGGTTCCTTGACGTGTACAGGCCAATAGATGCATGCCTAGATCATTAAAGCAATGCCGATCATTCCAGGTCAAGTGCGATTCTTGTATGCATAGCAGGTCTATTCGCATAGACTGTATCATCTGTGCGCAAATCCCCCTCTTCTTTTTATTATTTAACCCACACAGATTCCATGAGCAAATCCTTAATTTCCCCAGCATTTCATTTCGATAGGATACTCCCCAACATAGATACCAAGACCATTAAAACAAAAAAAATAGTACGCATAATTCCTTCTTGACATTTCCAATAACGCATATCAACAAACTGAGATTTATGATTGAATTTCATTTTCAAAAAAACTGCCGCATCAGACAATGTAATCTCTACTTTAATTTTGAAAAATGTACTCTACACCTGATCAATCTCGCACACTTCCCCTCCCGTTCCCTCCCTCTTAACCCCACCCCTCCTCCACCCCCACCCCCACCCAAAGAAAGGCAAAGGGACTAAAAAGTCCCTCATCTTGATGAGAATGTGAGATGCAACTTGTGGGATTCACCACTAAACTACAGAAAAACATCAAAGCATGTATGTCCTCCATCGTCTAAGAGAAGTGAGTTAATATGCAAAATAAACAAAAAGAGATACAGACGTGGATGAACTTAACTAATAAATAATAACACTATCTGTGACAATCATTACTGCTAGATATTCCATAAAGGGGGTCTAAGTTAAATCATATCGATATAAGTAACTCTTTAGCTGCCCCCTCTGATGTTAAGAAATGTGTTCGCTCCTTGAAGATAACCTTCAATTTAGCGGGATTAAGGAGATAGGCCTGCGCTCCCTTTGCTTGGAATGATGGAATCAGCTGTCGCAATTGCCATCTAAGTTGTACAGTAGATTGGCAATAGTCGGGACGGACAAATAACACGTGGCCCTTCCCCCTGCGCTTTCTATCTGACATAGCTAGGTCATAAAGGGCTTCTCTTGCCAAAAAGTTATTTAGACAGATAAGAATAGCCCTGGGTCTGATATTAGAGTCACTTCTAGCATGTTTTTGAAAGGGAAATCTATGCGCCCTTTGAAGTTCTATATCCCACTTCCTTTGGGTAAGCTCTGGGAAGACTTCAGTAAAAAGATCTACTACGAATTTTCTGATATCTCCCCCCTCGCTAGCTTCAGGAATACCTAGAATACGCAGGTTGTTCTGCGTAACCTATTTTCAAGATCAACAAGCTTCCAATTAATCTCTTCTTTCAGCCCCTCTAGTGATGACTACTGTTTGTTCTGATAAGTCATTGAGTCCTCAATTGCTGAAATCCGAGCTTCTGCTTCCACCACTCTAGCGGATACCTCACTACAGGTGTTGCCAACTCGTCGAAGATTATTTTGGAGGCGACGAACTGCGCCTTGGGTGCGTAAGTTCTCAGTTCTGGTCTCGTCACGGTGCTGAAGCATAACTTGGTATAGAGTATTTAATGTTATTTCAGATGTCGCAGAAGTCTCAGATGTTAATACCAAAGGAGTAGGAGACGGCTCAGTGGAGGGACCTTGGATTGTAAGAACCGTGTGCTCCTCGTCACCCCAGTCAGGTCTCTCCGGGGATTTATCATAGTCAATGTCAGAATCTTGGGGGGAGCTATACATACTCTTCCCACTCTCATCGTTCCCCCACTCACTGCCTCCTTCTGCTCCATCCTCGTTGCAGCTACCAGCTTCCAGCGCATTTGATAAATCCGACATCTAATAGAATTGTCCTGCCGAGTCAGTTGATTCTACTTCTGCACGCAGATTAGCCGCCTCAATAATCTCCAATGTATCTTGGAGAATTATATCAGGAGGTGAAACTGTCTCCGCCTGTAGCTGCTGTGTCTGCTGTGCAATGTCAGCCAAGCCAGTTGTGAGGGTTAAAGAGTCATTACTAGCTAGGGTAGTTTGTTGAATTGAGAGCTGCTCAAGCTGTTCAGGCTGCTCAGAAGTTTCCTCTAGCTCCCCTTTTCCTTTATTGGTAGTTTTGTTGACTTTCCTGAACATGCCATGAATTTTCGGAGTTGTACCTGAACTGGCACTACTAATCCCAGAGTGCACCGGTGAAATATCTGCTTGGTCCCGGGCTGGTGCATTCGTGCTTGTTACAGATAATCCTTAACCCCCCCTCCAGGTGGTATTTTGCTCTGAATTGCATTGCCATCAGCTTTGTCTTTTTGAGTACTCTGAGTACTCTGAGCCGGTAATGGTGCGACAACTGCTCGAGTGTGGGCCGTGTCTTGGACTGCCGCAGCTGTCGCGGTGCGGGTCTTAGGTTTTGGTTGTTTCGGCATGCTGCACGGAGCGGGTAGGGCACTGCAATCTGCCGCCGCCGTGGTCTGGAATCGGCTAACCGAGTTAGAGGCGCTACAGGTGAGGCTTCGGAGAGGGAGCTCACAGAAGCCGGACGCTCCTCCTCTCCTCGCGGGTCGCCAACGCCAAACCGCTAGAAGCGAGCGGTAGAGGTTCCGATGTAAATCTCTCCGCATCCCCGGCTCAGGCGTATGTGGATAATTTCGCCAAAGGAACGAAGTTGCTAACAGGCCATAACAGGTAAAAAATTTATATAGTGGCAAGACCACTAGCGCTGCTCCTCACACGGACGTCCTCGCGTCCGCCATCTTGCCCGGAAAGCTTCAGTGGCTACTGATTTGAACCAATTGTTTTTCTGTTTTGTTTTTAGGTTTTTTTGTTGTTCACTGATTGCTATGTGAATATATAGGCACCCAATTGTTGAATTTGTAACACATAGTGGCACGGTACCGGTATTTAGGACGTATGCTACGTCATGTATGAAATTCAATAAAGAGAAAATGGTAAAAAACTGAAATAAATGCTACTGAAAAGAAACTCTTCCCCCCCACGTGCCTTCAAAGGGCACTTGGAAAGAAGTATCCCAAGAGGAATCCCTACTGTTGAGACACACATTTTTTAATGAGTTTAAACATAGCAGTGAATACTAAGTCATCAAACTCGGATTATGCTAATAGTATTTTACTATAGAGGCAATTTAACAATAAAGAATGAAATTTAGAGAAAAAAAATTGGTTCTAACCTTATGTCTTGCAGCATGCATGTAGCTCCTTGATTCCGGCTCGTAACTCAACCAACTAAATGTAAGTGATTCTAGCCTGGGACCTGCAAGTAACACAACGATATCTGTAACAAAATCAGTAACCCACAGAGATATCTACATTATATATAGATCTGTGGCCTGCCTGTTCACTCTGTGCTTGGCAACAATACACAAATCTTACCATGCACATACATTTTGCACAGATAGCTCTCCTCCAAAATGTACAAGTGTGAACAAGCCTTTAAAGATTTCAGAAAGGAACTCCACAGAAGAAGTTGCTTTGACCAAGTCTGGCATGGAAGATGGAATGAACCAAAACAGTTCCAATAGCTCAGCCAAAGTAAGAAAGTGTGTATATCTACTCTTTAGCTTGACTGGCTCAGTGCCTCAATTTTGTCCACAAAACAAATACATACTGATCACTTTGAGACAGAATTTCATACCTTCTTTGAACCTTAAACTTTCACCTGTGTGGCATTTCTGCTTGTGCATTCCCGTCATTCAAATCCAATGGTGTCTATCTCCCTAGATATGAGACCAAGCGTCAAGAGATTTGCTCAAGGCACTTCCAATAATTAACATGCAAAAACTGCTTGTCTAAACACAGGATTGTCCCCCAGGGAGAGAATGGATACTGCCGGAGCACCCTATCATGATCACTCAATTCCTCCTGTGACTGGCAGAGTGAGCTACTACCAAGGAAGACTACAGGGCAACCTAGAACAAAGGTGCAAGTTAGGGGTTAATCTGCTAGGAGGGCACATTACAGTGCCCCAATATACTTTTGTTGGGACACCTAAAACTTGCTAGTGTTGGCTTTGACCGTGCTCTGGTAGAGTGTCCGAGACACAATTGTTGTGCTCCTACTAACCCGCCGGCATCTGCAGACGCCAAGAAAGTGGGTGGTCCATGTGCCCATAGTTTCAGAGCTTCTCAATGGAGCTACAAATTATGTCTGAGTTTAATCCATCTTAAAATGGATTACCACCTTTCACTGAGACTAGGGAGAAACTAAACCCTCACCAATACTGAGGGTAGCCTGGATGAACCCAGGACCAATAGAACTGTGAGGTTAGTTGCTATGGTTCCCGGGATACTGTCAAGATACTGACAACCCAAAGGACACACATCCCTAATCCAAAACAAAAGATATCCAGGTCTGATTGTAGGCCAGTGTGTGTGAATCTTCTGACTGCAACAAGCAGTCCTGACTGACCCTAACCCTACCCCAGTAACCCATTAGTGTTGGAAATTTTCAACAGTGACTGAGAGATGGAACTACAACATGCATGTGAGCCAGCAGTGAATCATGACACCATGTGCAATGTGACCCTAATACCCACGGAGGCATTCTTTTTCATGCTTTGATGTGCGTTAATATAATGCCAGGGACTGCAGATCATTTTACAAAATACTAATGAAAAGAATCCTGAAGGCCCAGTGGATAATAATAAGCAAACCTTGGTTGTGCTGTGATAATCTGCTTCCCTGTGACAATGAGCTGTTGTAGTTCAACCACCACCAAAGAATCATAATGTAAATACTTCTGCACCATAAACTTTCAGCACCAAAGCTATCCGTAGAGCTGAATTCTAATCGGCAACATTGGCTCACCATAGACTATCAGAACTGAAGTGCAGGGCCCTATCCCAAAAATCATTTTTCTTAAATATTTCTTCAGCAGACGAAGCTGGAGAGATGTCAACTTTTCTTTGTCATTTTTCTTTTGTTTCATTTAAGTCTTTATTTAACGGCTATAAATCTGGCTATGCACTGACCTTTAATTTGTATGCCAAAATCCAATGGATCTTACTATATCCACCTCAAATTTAACAACACCTCTTTTGAAGCAGACATCGAAAGGCCGATAAAAGAAGGCTGTGGGGTCTGAAGCTTCTATATCGTACCAAGAGCACAGCATCCCGTAGGGGTACACTTGCAGTTTCACTATAATATTTAAAAACATACACAAATTGAATAGCAACCACATTTAAATACTTATTGTAGGAAATTGCTCACCTCAAGGAGGATTCCAAGAGAAATTAGAAGTGTATGGGGAAAGAGTCCTCCAAAACAGCTATATGATAGACCAAACACCATGCTGGGCAATGTAGCACAAATGATAATATGAAGTGACATAGCCAGGCGCTCCAGTGCAGTGTGTATTTACGCAAGTAGATCCTGGGTGCGCCTCATGTGCACACCCTGGGTCTACTGGGGCGGGGCACATCTGAAGGCACAGGATGTTTTGTGATATCCTTGAAGCCCCATTCATGCTGCCCCAGGCTCTCCCCACTGCGCGGATGGTCCTTCAAACAGCTTGACCAACCTTCTTCTCTCAGCTGGTGGCTTCTGAGCAGTAGAAAAGTGGTATCCTTTCACCTATGGAGTTTACACTTTATCGTGTCATATTTAATATGTCCATAATGTCTGTATTATTTGTTATATTCTAAAATGTTTAGTTGCCAGAATGTTAAACGAAACTTACATTTTGCAATTCTTAAATAGCGACTCCATAGGAATCGCTATATAGGAAATGCAAAATGATATGTATGACAATATAGATTCCTAATAGCAATTCCTACAGAGTAGGAATTGCTATCAGGAGATCACAATTAGGAAATCCCATGCCATTCATATCAATGGTCCAGTTTGGCATTTTTTAAATAGCGATTTCCTATTAGGAAATCGCTATTTTGTAAATGCTAAACCAAGGATGCCTATGGCCATAAGCCCACCTGTAATGCACCCTAAAACTAGTGGTGCACATGTAGAGCACACATATGACCTAGGGGAATGTGTGTGCTCTATTGCAGTTTAAAAAATCATCTTTTTTTTTGTTGCATTTCACATGGTTACCATCGACTTTGACTCAATGGTAATTGCATTTCCTAAATGTTCATTTTGCATTTAGGAATTGCTTTGTACATGTGCTAAGAAATCGCAATTAGGAAATCCCTAGTTGCGATTTCCTAGTTAGGTAATCGGAAAATGCGATGTCAACTGCATACAAATCGCATTTTGCAATTCCTTAAAGGCCTCTGGACCTTGGAAAAGGCTGGTTTGCATTTTTTAAAGGGCCTAAATTGCAATTCGGCCCATTGCGGAATGCAAAAGGCCTTTTTCCATCTGTCCCCTAAATGCTGTCTTATCGTTTTGGCACATAAGAACTTGAGGCCTGATTATGAGTTTGGCGGGGAACCGCCGCACATGGGGTCCGACCACCGCATTACAAGTGTGGCGCCCCCACCGCCTCAAGACCACCGCAACCGCATGGAATCTGTGATCCCTCACTGTGGCGTGGTGGTCTGGCCCAGCAATATGCTGGCAGTGCTGCTGTCATTACATAGAAGGATAGACCCAATAGTACTGGGACCTGGGTATTCAATGTTACAGGGAAAGTGGTCCCAGTAAGTACATTACAGAAAACGCAAATAGTTTGTTAAAAATATTCCAGACGAAAGTAATTACACATTTAGTGACTGAGATATGTTATTTATTCACATCCTCATCAAAGCACATATATGCAAACACACTTCATTGAATATATACAATGTGCCCAGAGAAAAAGGGAAGAAGTGGGGTAGGTACGTGGTTTCGTGAGGATTAGAGGTGAGTGGACAGTTTCAAAGGTTCAGTGTGGTCACAAAATAAATAGTTGACATCACAGAGGCATACTATTAAGCCACATGAACAGTAGTTGTAGACCTAACCCATATAATAAAACACCGTAACAATAATCTGTTGTTCCTGGGTAGGTGAAAGTACAGAAAGTCGACGTTTCACTGCCAAGCATATTATGAGTTTCCTCACTGGCATAGTTTTCATGGTGGTGAGCCCGCCATGAAAACTGTGGCATTGAGGAAATTAAGTGGGCCCTACAGGGCTCCCTGTGTCCTCTGGGCCAGGGGATGGATGAATGGATGAATGGATGGAGGAAGGAAGGAAGGAAGGAAGGAAGGAAGGAAGGAAGGAAGGAAGGAAGGAAGGAAGGAAGGAAGGAAGGAAGGAAGGAAGGAAGGAAGGAAGGAAGGAAGGAAGGAAGGAAGGAAGGAAGGAAGGAACATTTGTAGAGCGTGTGGTAACCCCGGGGCATCCCAGGGCTAAGACGCCAAGTAAGCTAAGAGGAAGTTAATGAAAAAGAAAGGTTTTCAGCAATTTTCTGAACTTGAGGTAGACAGGGTCGGAGTGTATGTGGAGGGGAATACTCTTCCAGAGTCTAGATGCATTGTATGTGAACAGTGGGCCTCCACTACGTGCACGTTTAATCTTAGGAAGACAAATTAAACCTCGATTCTCAGACCTGAGGGCTCTGTTAGGTACATAAGGTTGACTCCAGGGGCGAATCAAAGGTGGGCCCGTTCCTGACAATGACTTATGGGTGATACAAAGGGCCTTATATTGAATTTTTTCCTGGACAGGGAGTCAATGCAGGGTAGCGAGGGCAGGCCTTGCAGAGGAACGTTTGGAAATGTTCAGCAGCATAGGAGCCACACAGTTCTGTACTGTTTGTAGTCTGTTAATGGTAGCCTGGGGGGCTCCCAGATATATGGCATTGGCGTAATCAAGCCGTGATACTACGAGGGCCTGCACCAGCAGTCGTCTCGCAGCAAACGGGAGCAAGGGAAGTATCTTTCTAAACCTTCTTACTAGGCCATAACAGCTCGCCCCCACTATACGTGATTGCTCTCTAAAATCAAGATTGTAATCAATTCAGACTCCTAAACTCTTTATTCATTTTTTTGGGGCTGGAGGGGGACCTAAGCAATTGGGTCACAAGTGATCAATATTTGGGGGAGCAGACTTCCCCAGGAGCAGGAGTTCAGTCTTGGATCTGTTAAGTTTCAGAAAATAACTGCTCATCCAATTAAAAACTTTCTCAAGGCAGGTGGCTAAATCAGGGTCTAGTTGGTTGGATTGCTTCAAGGAGACAAATAGTTGTGTTGTCCGCGTAAGTGACGATCTGTACCCCAAATGGAAGTATTAGTTCGGCCAACGAACTCATATAGACATTGAACATTGTGGGGCTCAGGGAGGATCCCTGTGGGACCCCACAAGTCAACGGAATGCGTTTCGAAGAGCATTCCCCTTCGAAAACTGTATAAACACTGTTTCGAAGAAACGACTGTAGCCCCTTTAGTGCCAGCCCTGTCACTCTGGCGTCCCTTAGTGTTTGTATCATAAGCTGGTGCTTGACAGTATCGAAGGTTGCGCTGAGGTCCAACAGGATAAGGGCAGCGCAGCCTCCATTGTCAAGGGTATTCCTAATTTCCTCTACTGCAGCTACAATAGCTGTCTATGTGCCTCTAAGGAGGCACATGGTGTTCCCTCCAGTCTGCATACACTTCCAGTTCCTGCACGGCTTGGAGTTTACAGTCCATGCCCTGCAGGAACCTGCTTTGTCCCTCCCATTGTGCTGTATTTCTAAGAAGTTTGCCGTGGGTCCACTAAAGCGCCACCCCCAGAACACAAATCAACTCCTAATCTGGCGGGTGGTGTGCGGATAGGTTTGGGGGTGTGGGAGCGGGCAGTGGCAGTGAAAAATTGTGCGTAGGTTTCTAAAGAATACTTAGGTCACCATGCTCTTATAAAACCTCGAATACTGATGTCCATGTCTAATCCTATCATGTCAGACATTAATCAGAGATGGTGTGAACCACATGCCCTGGTTATTTAGACATAGTAACACTCCCAAAATCATCATTTTCAAGTCATGTATATAAATGTACGTGCAGCACTCGTGTGGAAAATTAACAGTCATGCATGCTGCAGCTATCAGTCATTATATGTTGCCCTCAGAATCATGCATACATTGCTGTTTACCATGATGAGGTAAATTGAGAGGGAGAATGTTAAGGTACCCCATGTGCTCCAGCTCCCAAGCTATCAGGTCCTGCCCAGCAAAACCACAATACCTGCACAACAGGAAGACATCAAAATGGTCCTAAAATCAGACACAAATGATGGACAGTAATGTTTACCCTTAACCCAGAAAAGCACTTCATAAACAGCATCTGGGGTGGCAGCCAGACTTTTATTTTATCTTGGATTTTCCTTTTGCTCCTAACTTTACTGTGGGACTTTTTTTTAGTTCAGAAAAAGTTTATCAAACAAGAAGAGGTGTCAATACAATATATAAAGGTGATACAAAAATAGAAGTAATAGTATTTAAATAAAGCATTGCATCAATAATAAGAATTAGAATGGGCTGTGGAGAGACAAATGAGGCTGTACAATAAGAAGATGATAAAATAAAATAGTAATAAAATATGGCAAAAATAAAGAACATAGGAACAGTAAGGTCAATCAAGGGGGGTTTAGAGACTTCTTGCTGAGTGGGAGATAAGTGAAATGAACGTTTAGCACAAACATCAAGGTATAGTGTTATAGGAAGCCACAAATTAGTACGCTTTGCTGCGAGATGAAGAGGAAAAACAAAGGCAGTGTCCAGTCTATGATTGTGACAAACATTATACCACCATGCTTTGAATGAAATATTTGCAAACTTTTTCCAGTTAACAGTAATTTGTTGGAATGCGACAGTAAGTCAATGATCTGAACATTAAATATAACGTGATCCCAACAGGGAGAAAGACTCCCTAAAAAATGTGAATAAAAGAAAAGGGAATTTGAGTGTGAAAGATGTCATTAATTTGGGACCAAATTTGTTTCCAGAAAGCATGAATGACAGTGCAAGAAAAAAGCATGTGGAATAGAGTTGCTGTCGGTGAAGAGCAGGACCAACAGAGATCAGGGACTGAAGAGAACGTGTTACTAAGCATGTGTGGTGTAAAAAGAAGTCTGTTATAAATAAAAAAAAGTGTCTGTGTTAGAGTGGCAGCTCTAGAGCATTTGCGAAGTTTGGTCCATAACTTATCCCACAGAGAAATGGGCCAGGAAGTGGCAAAGTCGGATTCCCATTGTTCCTCTACTTTAGATTTTGGACGAGGTGAAGGTGTTGCACGGAGGAATTTGTAAATAAGAGAGGCTTTGGAAGAGGTAGATAAAAGGAGTGAAGTTGTGAGGTTGGGTTAGGAGACGATGGGCGAGTGTGAGAGTGCTGGAGACGGGTATAAGTGGACAAAACCGCTTCTTTAAGTATGAGGTATTTACGGGTAAAAGAAACGGGAAGATTAAAAGATTGGCTGAGTGTTGAAAAAGGTAAGAAGGTAGCGTTAGAGAAGAGTTGGGAAACCCAAATTAAACCCTTCTGTCTCCAAGACTTCCAATAAAAGGGTTTATTATTGATAAGGAGACTTCTGTTATGCCAAATGGTAGTGGCTAAAAAATCAGCAACTGAAGAGGGAGGGATAGGAGAGGAAGATAAGAGTAACTTGGCAGTAAATCTGTGTATGGGAGTGAAGGATAATTGTGGTTTACGAGAAAAAGAAAGAAATTCAGCAAAAGTAAAAAGGGAAAGTGAGAGACGCTCTACTGTAACCCATAAAGGGCAAGTATCACCTGGGGCCTGTAACCAAAAAGAAGCTTGGCGCAGAAGGAAAGCCTTGTGATATGCTGGAAAGTCTGGAAAGTTGACTTCACCTTCTGATTTGGGACGTGTTAACCTAAGAAGAGACATGCAGGGTTTTTTGCCCAACCAAAGAAAGGAAGAAAGAATGGTGTTAATTTTCCTAAAAAACTTCATGGGAATAGGAATTGGGATATTGGAAATAGTATACAGAACAATAGGGGACAACATCCTTTTAATGGTGTCAAGGCGCCCCCACCATGAAAGATAGAGGGGATGCCACATAGTAGTGAGGTCGGAAAGTTTCTGGGTGAATTTGTTAAGACAGAGCGAGACTGTGTCTACATTGGAGGGGGTGACATGTAAGCCTAGGTATTTGATATGAGAGGGACTCCAAGTGAAGTTGGAAGCAGCAAAGTCAGGTTTGAAAGTATATTTTGTTAAGGGTAGAATTTTGCATTTGTCATCATTTAAGGGCAGATTTATGTTGCCTGACGCATCTCTGCAAATCAGCAGAGATTCGCCAGGAAAGATACAGCAGGCAAGTTTATCCTTGTGCCACCCATGATGCGCCGCATTTACAATGCGGCGCACCATGGCGCAGGAATAAACAGATGCGTGTTGCATCTAGGGAGTGAAGTTGGCGCAGTGCTGAAGTTGTGTTGCATGCGGCACGCAACTCCAGCACTTTTCCAACTTGCCCTATCTGTTAACATGGTGCGTCAAGCCTTACGCCTGCTTCAAGCAGGCGCAGGGTTTTGATGCATCAGCGTTAGTAAAGTGACTCAGTGAAATCTTGTAGATTTCACTGAGTCACTTTCCAGGGGCATTCCTGCGACAGAACACCCCCCCCTTCGTGGAAACGCCCACATGAAACCTCACGCAGGTTTCATGTGGCGCAGGGCTTCACAACGTGACGCATCTCTAAGATGCGTCACGTTATAAATACCCCGCACCATGGCGCATCTTTTGTGCCACCACTGCGTCACATTTGTCATCATTTAGGGGCAGATTTATGTTGCCTGACGCATCTCTGCAAATCAGCAGAGATGCGCCAGGAAAGATACAGCAGGCAAGTTTATCCTTGCGCCACCCATGATGCGCCGCTTTTACAATGCGGCGCACCATGGCGCAGGAATAAACAGATGCGTGTCGCATCTAGGGAGTGAAGTTGGCGCAGTGCTGAAGTTGTGTTGCAGGCGGCACGCAACTCCAGCACTTTTCCAACTTGCCCTATCTGTTAACGTGATGCGTCAAGCCTTACGCCTGCTTCAAGCAGGCGCAGGGTTTTGACGCATCAGCGTTAGTAAAGTGACTCAGTGAAATCTTGTAGATTTCACTGAGTCACTTTCCAGGGGCGTTCCTGCGACAGAACGCCCCCCCCCCCCTTCGTGGAAACGCCCACATGAAACCTCACGCAGGTTTCATGTGGCGCAGGGCTTCACAACGTGACGCATCTCTAAGATACGTCACGTTATAAATACCCCGCACCATGGCGCATCTTTTGTGCCACCACTGCGTCACAAAAGTGACGCAATGGCGGCATAAAAAAGGCGCAAGAGTCTTGTAAATCTGCATCTCAGTTTATATCCAGATATCTGCGAGTAATCACGGACTTCAGCAAGGAAGGCGGGAATGGAGGCAGTAGGGTTGGATATAAAGAGCAAAATGTCATCTGCATAAGCAGCAAGTTTAATGTGGGATTGTGATGTCTGGAAACCATGTATGTTAGGATTTTGCCGAAGCTTTGAAAGAAAGGGTTCCAAAGCTAAGTTAAAGAGAAATGGGGATAGGGGACATCCTTGTTGAACACCCCTGCCCAAATCAAAAAAAGAGGATACTAAACCATTCGCACAGACCGCTGCTCTTGGATGGGAGTAAAGAAAGGAAATTAAGGAAATAAATTTAGGACCAAAACCAAACCATTTAAGGGTAAAAAAAAAATAAGTCCATTCCACTCTATCAAATGCTTTTTCCGCATCTAAGGCAATAGCCCCCAGGGAATTTTGAAAGCGCAGGGATTTAGACAAAACATTGAACAGAAGCCTAGTGTTGTCAGTAATGAAGCGTCCCTTAACAAACCCAGATTGCTCAAGTTCGAGTAAATCAGGCAAAAAGGGGTCTAACCGTGCAGCGATTGATTTAGCATATATCTTATAATCAATGTTAACCAGGGAAATTGGTCTATAATTTTTAGAGTAGCGAGTGTCTTTCCCTTCCTTAGGTATAATACAGATGTGAGCGTCGGAAAAGGTGCCAGAAGAGCTGCCACGGGTGACAAATGAATCTATGAGGGAATGTAATTTAGGTATTAGCAATTTGGAAAAGTGAAGGTAGAATTCAACTATGAACCCATCAGGTCCAGGGGCTTTGTCTTTCTTGAGAAGTTGGAGGGCAGAAAGTAATTCTTGTTGGACATGTCCATTTCCAAAGAGGCTAAGTCAATAGGGAAATGGTGTGGTTGTTGGATAGTGGAGAAGAAATTAGAGAGAGAATGGGCAGTAGGTTGAGTCTCAGAGGAATAAAGGGTGGTGTAAAAATGGGAGAATTCATCCAAGATATCATCGTCCTTATGTTTAAGAACAGAATTTGCATCAAAAACAGATTCAATATGTAACTTATTGTGATTGATTTTCAAGTAATTAGCCAGAATTTTCCCAGCTTTATTCTTCCCACCATAAAATTTCGAATTAGATTTTAATAGATATAAAGAAGCATCTTCTGTGGATTTTATGTTGAATTTTATCTTGGCGTCAATAAGTGCTGTCAAGCTTTCCTGTGAATGAGAGGTGTAATAGGAGTGTTCCAAACCCTTGATTTTTTGGAGAAGATCGCTAGTGTACTTGCGAGCGGTCTTCCGTTTCTTACCCACGTAACTGATGATGAAATCTCTAGCTGTGGTCTTGAATGCATCCCAAATAGTGTGTTTGGGAATAGAAGGGGTATTGTTAACAGCAAAATATTCGTTAAAAAAATCAATAAAAGAGGCAGTAAATTTAGGGTCTAAAAGCAAAGTATTATTAAAACGCCACCTCTTAGGCCCAGTGAGTTTAGGGAAGATATCAATGTTAATTGAGACTGGAGCGTGGTCGGACAATAAAATGGGGCCAATTTCTGCTCGGGTAAGAGTCTGGGAAATGTGATGGGAAACAAAAATGTAATCAATTCGTGATTGGGAATGATGAGAAGGGGAATAAAAGGTAAATTCTTTCATTGTCGGATTACATAGACGCCAAGCATCGACAAGTTTATGCTGTGACACTGCGTGAGTAAAAAGTTTATGAGGTTTGTTGGGTATGAAAGAAGCCTTAGAGTGTCGATCCAAAAAAGGATCAAGAGGCTGGTTACAGTCCCCTGCCATAATAAAGTTATCATCAATGAATTCGGTGACGCGGGTGGCCATCTCACGCCAAAAGGTTGGGTCACCGCCTGTGGGAGCATAAACATTTAGAAGAGAGAGTGGAAGACCCCTCAAGGGAAGATTGACATATAACCATCTACCATCAGAATCAGATACAGTGGCTAGCAAAGAGTGAGAGAGAGATTTACGAATCAGAATAACCACACCATTGCGCTTACCATCACCAGGAGCATAAAAGACTTCACCCACTCTCTTAAGCTTGACAGACTCAGCTTCAGACAAATGAGTTTCTTGCAAGAAAGCAAAGTCTACATTCAATTTGGCAAGGTGAGTCAGAATTCTTTCTCTCTTAATGGGAGAATTGAGACCTTTAACGTTCCATGAAACAATACGTGTTGACATTAAAAGCAATAAAAAATATGATAACAAATGATAGCGAAACAATAAGAGAAAGCCTCAGGATGAATAAAATCAAAGAATGTTGAAAAATGGAAAAATAGAAATAGGAAATTAGAAAAGATACTTGTATTAGAGGACATAATTTAACAAGAAAGAATATGAGATTCAGAGAAAAAAGGAAAAATGTTAATTGGATTAAAAGGAAAGTAAAGAAGTAGTGAGCCATGCCTACTGCACAAAGAAAAGCAATGGAGTAAGGAGAGCAATGAGAAGGAAATGAAGATAGAAGAAGAAACGACACCTGACTGAAAAGGAAGTGGAAAAGGACAGGAAAGGGAAAAGCAGGAGACACCTTCAAACAAGGGGGAACTAGGGAGGAGGTCAGAAAAAAGTGAACAAGAGAAAAAACATACATGATAAACAAGGAGGGAAAAAGTACTTACGAGGAGGGAAGGTGAAGGGGCAGAATCAGGAAGAGGGTCGAACGAGAAGGAGGGGGGATGTAGAGCCAACTGATGGAGGCAAGGCGTCCAGGGTCAGCGAGCCGCCCAGCTGGGGGAACAGAATGAGACGCGATGTATGATCTGTGAAAACAGGAGGCTAACATTAGAAGACTAAGTCGATAAAAATAACAAATAACAGGGATATTACGTGATCAAAGATAACAAACAAGGAAAGAGCAAGCAAAGGGAAATAAGAACATGTATAAAAGTGTACAAGAGGAAAAAGTACAACTGTTAAACTTGAGCAGCTGATAAAAGAGACCAAACGAGGGAAAATAACAGCAACTTATAAAAGTCATGGAGGGAAGGATGAGGAGAGACCAGAGAGGTCCATGTCAGCAGCTTGGCAGGAATTCAAGAATCTCCGGAGTCGGACGGGGTCCTCATATGTTGTCGTTTTATTATTGTGAGTAACCTTAAAGAGACATCGGTGGAAAAGTCCATATCTGGCACCGATGGAACGAAGATCAGGTCTCATATCCAGGAAGGCCTTACGTCGGTTAGCTGTGGACCTAGCATAGTCTTGCGCAAAAAACAAGGAGGAACCCGACCAAGTTAGACGAGGAGAGGCCCTGGCCGCTTAAAGAACTTTTAGGAGGTCGGTGTATTCTAGGAAATACATGATGACGCCTCTCGGTCTCGAAGAAGTAGAATTAGGAGAAGAAGCCCGGCCAAGTCTGTGAGCTCGCTGTATGTTGAGCGAAGTGTCTTCTGGCATGCGCAAGAGTTGAGGCAGAAAGGACTTGAAGAAAGTGATGGGGTCATTCTCCTCACAGCCCTCCACCAGGCTGTAAATACGTAAATTATTGCGCCTATTTCGGTTTTCAAGGTCCTCCACCTGCTTCTGAAGAGATGAGATCTGCGAGTGCATGAGAGAGACCTTGGTAGAGGATTCTTGAAGAGAGGAAACACTACGCTCCACTGATGTTACTCTCGCGTCCATCTGCGACCAATTATCAGTCAAAACCTGTAGTTTGGCGTTGGTTTCCTCCATAAAGGGACGAAGAGCTCTTATCTCTTCCAGCAACAGCTCCATGGATACGGCCGAGGCAGAGTTAGATGGTGAAGGAGGGTCCTTTTTCAACCTTTTGGTAGTGCTTTTCCCTGAGGACTGCGCAGGGTGCTCCATCATAGAGTGTGCTACAGGGGCAGAAGGTGTCTGAGAAGCTTCTAATTCCGCCAATGCTGAAAACACCTTAGAATTTTTAATGAAGACGTGTTTCGAAGCTTTATTGATGCAGCCCGGCATGAGTTTACCCATGTAGGTCTAACCGCCACTGAGGAGAGCACACAAACAGCGCACACAAAGGACCTCTGCGGACCCCAGAGCAACCAGATAGTAGCAGGAGTTCAGAAAATATGAAGAGAGTCTCTTATGCAGAGGGGGAGATTGATAAGAGCAGTAACCACAGGCGAAAAATCCAGGGAGGATACTCGAGGAATCACAAAATGGCCACCAGAGTTGGAAAGCTGAGGAGAGAGGGAGCAGCACCCATGAGAGGAGGAGGAATTACGATTAGCAGGCAAAGGAAGTCAATGAAAAATAAAATATGGCCCACCATGTGCAAGGATGGAAGCTTCAGACATCATGGGAGATCGCCAGATGAGGAGAAATGCTGCGCGCTGAAAAACGGCATCCAGACACAAAATGGCGGCCGCCACAAAGCCGCGACAGGAGAATCCTATGGCGAAAAACAGCAGAAACAACTGCAGGAAGCCGCAAGAGAGTCTCACGGCATGCCTGACGCCCTCCGGTGGTTTAATCCTACGTCGGCTGAATCAGAGGAGATCGCGAGCCGCTTGTTTCCCCCAGCAGGAGAGGAGCGCCTAGGCGAGCGCCGCCATCCTCTTCGGGCGCTAAGCCACCTACTGTGGGACTTTTGAGTGAGTGACATGCGGAATATGTACCTAGTGTGATGGGGAGATGTGCAATGCTTGAGGACAGTTTGAGATGAGTGGAAAGTTATAATGCTGTCGAAGGATAGTGATCTTTTGTGCTTAACTGGCCTGACTTTAGGATTCTCCAGAACAGGGAGCACATAACATGTCTGGGTGAATGGATGATGAGGATACATTCATCAAGATGGCTGACATGAAGGCGAGATCCAGGTCCAGGTCCACCTGCAGGAACAGCCTTTACCAGGTCTATCCTGGAAAATGTCTTGGCATGTCAACTCTCACCTTACTAATTTTTACTTATTTGCCCATTGGTGCAAACCTCCACCCCAATGCATTTTCAGAGTGTTGAGCTCCTTCCATAATGCCACTCTACAGAGCGTGTGTGGAGTCAGACCATCTAGTTCTCTGTAGCAAGGCACTAAACCGTTAAATACAAGTTCTGTCTGCTTCTCAGTTAAGGTCCACAAGGTCACACAGTGTAAGGGGAAGAAGGTGAGAAGTGTGGCTCACTGGTTAGAAGTGGCAGACCCTGAAGCAGAGGTCGGCCCGGGACCAGGGTTCAATTTCCGATGCGGCAGGGTCTTGGGTCAATGTCCGCGGACTCGATAATTCTCGCTTAGGTGCCTAAGCTAACCATGGGTCCCACTCTGCAACTCTGGGCAATAGCTTGCTTAATCTCCACAACGGCCCCAGCAACGCCGGGGATGCCTGGCTTCACCTTGGGGTGCCCTCTCCAAGGGAAAGCCAGGACGGGTTCCCCAGCGGTATACAGCGCCAGGACACCACGTAACGAGGTAACAGTGTGCTTTACAAGTATACATACATTACATTACATTACAAGGTGGAGCCCAGGGTGTGGGCTGTGCTTATATGATTCCAGGTTTTATATTTGTCAGGTGCATGTGATTTTGCTCATCTGCTATATAAATGGGACTTCTCTTCGCTCATCATGAATATCATTCCTTGATAGGACTGACCACACATGATGTCAGGGCAGTAGACTGATACTGAGAGGAATAAAATATAAATAACAAAAATATTGTAACCATATAAGCACAGACTGACCTGTCCTGCTAAATTAGATATGGGATTGTGAAATGTGGTTTTATTATCCACTGTCCAGAAATATGTTTCCTGTTACTTAAAGTGTCCCACAGCAAATCGTACAAATTCAACAGGGCTATTACTTGTAGGAAAGTTTAAATTCAATTCTTAAGACATAGCTAGGCCCGAGTAGCAGCAATGAAGATAACTTTTACTGTGCATAGGTAGATGTTACTGAAACATCACCGGCGCAACCCTTGACACAGAGAAGCTTGAGGTGCATGATTTTCTCAGATGAAGATTAATTACTGAGGTAGTTACATCTCCACACATGGGGATAAATTAACTTTCCATATTGTAATAAAGTTTCTATGGTTACTAGATTTCAAATGTTTTCTAGCACAAGGGACAGTTTGAGAGATGGAAATGGGAGGGATTACCATGCCTCTGAAAAGAGATTATTAATTTCCCTTTACAACAGTTTCTTTTTGGAGAGGCAGTTCTGCTTTTAGACTCACACGGGAGATATAATTGTGTATATTCTCTTGAAGGGTTTGCCTGAATTCTAGAGTAGCACTGAGGAGCGAGTCCAGGCATTGCAATAGCTCTTTCCCAGGAAAGATGCCCTCTGCTACCTTTATTTTCTCTGAAGTTCTCAATGCCTAACTTTAAGTAAATCAGAATAGATTTCAGTGCAGTATGGCAAGTGTGAGAGCCAGTTCAAGATAGGGTAAAATGGTCCAACCAAAATATAATGCAAGCATTTTCCTGGTAGAAAATCTGTACATCCCGTTTTTACAGAATTCAAAACCTGAAGAGGAGAAGCACAAAAGGAACGAGATTCTCATTATCATATGGAGAGAGAAGTACACGTGCAGTTGCCTACAACTTCCATGAGAATTCTTCTGCTGGAAAGACCTGTTCCAAGCTTTTAACTGATCAGTCTTTGTTAACTCAGGTAGTGAGGCCGGTGACTATTATTGAAATTAGGCCTTCCCGTTGGTGGAAACTTGTCTTCAGGCGAAAAACAAGATTCCTCCTAGAAAAACAAATATCTGTAATCAGAGAGAGGTACTTGACAGTGAAAAATTTCCAGGAAACTGGTAGTACTGGGGACACAGGATGGAATTTAACCAATGTGTGGGACAATGTCAGTTTTGGACTACTAACTTCGGCAGCAGAACATATTTTCTGCAGTCTCTGGTACATGAAAATGAATAAATTCCTCCAGCAGAGAATGTCTGCTGTGGCTTGAAAGGATTCATCACTTGCAGGTCAAAGGCATTCTTCAGGAGCGACAGCCTTTGGTGTTTATTCCCCTTCTTATTTTGCTAACTCTGTTAGAGTGTAAATAAGGGGAAAACAGCCACTCACTGATCCTGGTGCTAGTAACTGGAAGCAAAATGTTATGTTAACAATTTTTTAAGTACGATGGTTGCTTCCGACGGAATGTCCCATCGCTAGAATTGCCTGACCCAGATACAGAGGTCATAAAAAGAAAAGAGAGAAAGATTGCCGGGAAGAGAAAGGAATAAGAATATATAGCCCTATTTTGTCAAAATTCAAACAGTATAGACATGGTTAATGCTTAATACAATTCTTCTGCTAAATGCATGAACCTCAAAATTTGTCTCAACTCTCACGTTTGTTGCACTTTTGTGGCACTGCTGGTACTGCAGTCACCATAGAGGCACAGCACACTTCTCACCTTCAAATATGAAGTGCACACCTTTGTATGTAATGCTGAGTGGTTTACAGAGCACATCCTGGACTATGGGGTCTCGGGGGGAGTGAGCGCTAAGCGGTCTCCCCCCGAGGATTTTCGCCCGGGTGGTACAGGCCAACAAAGTTGATTGGCTAGGAGGCAGGGAGCAGCGCGAGTCAGGTAGGGACGTTAGTTTAGGCGGGGAGTGAGCGCCGTAATTGCACCGTTTTGTGAGGAGAGTAGGAGGGTTTTCCTGCGAGGAAGAACGAAGGTGCCAGAATATCTATATTCAGAGCGGCCGCCTCGCGTCATGGTATCCCAGGAAGCGCTGGGTGAGGCGCTTCGAGTTATTGCGGAGGCAGGGAGAAGTGACCTGCTTTTCCCCAATTTTGACGACGTCGCTGCCCCCCGGTGAGGCCGCCGAGGAGGAATGCGGCGAGGGGTGTACAGCGGGCGGTGGAGGCTTGCCGGCCGGCGTCAGCGCTTCGAAGTGGCCTGAGGAGAGCACGCTCGGCGAGAGGTCGAGGGAAGCTCACAGTGAGAAAAGGCCAGCTGAAGTCTTCAGGAGGAAGGGAGACGCATTCGCTTTCCCCGGCGTTGTTGAGGGGGAACAACTGGCGCGGAGGGCTGCTGGGTGAGTCGTGCAGGGTCACTGGGAAGAGGGGTGTCATGGTTGGGGGAGGCCCTTCAAGTGAGCTGAGGGACATAGGAGGAGGGAGGGGCCGAGGTGCAGAACCGAGTATGGTAAGGCTGACAATACCTGTGGCGGTTTTTAGTGTGCCTCAGAGTGCAGTCAATGCTCAAGGGATTGACGCTGACCTGCAGGAGCCGGGTAGCCTACTTCCAGGAGAGGAAGAGGTTCATCCCCTGGCGCTGGTTGATTATTCCAGTGGCAGTGAGGAGGAACTTGCAGAACAGCACCAGCAGGTAGAGATGTGTATAGTGCAAAAGAATATGGTGCCAGCAATTTTCATTGGCAAGGAGGCAAAAGACACGGGGAATATGAGAGGCGTGGGACAATTTAAAATTGTCAAGAATACCAAAGATGCTGCACGAGATAGGCAGGCATCTGAGAAAGAGCGTCTGGGTCCACAGGAACAGGGACAAAAGGGGCTGGTGAAGGAGGGTTTGCACCAAGGGAGTACTCATGAGGATTACATAGAGTTCATGTATGACCGGGGATTGGAGCATACTCGTTTTAACAGGGAATACATTTTTCCTGTTGCGCGAGAGGCGCCTGTGGGCTTAGGACCGGAGGAGCAAGACCTGGAAGAAAGTTTAGATGGTCAATGGGTGTGGGTGGAACATGCTCCAGCGGGGGACCTGCGCCGTCACAAGAGCAACAAAGGGGACACCAGTAGAAGTGTTAGTTTGGTGGGCAGGCAGGAGGAGAGGTCACGGAACAGTATACCTGCTCACAATAGGGCCAGGACGAAGACCGGCACAGACGGAAGATATGGCAGAGCAGCTGAGGCAACAAGGGCGGCCACTGAGCTAAGTCGTTCCAAAGTTGAATTTTCAGCGGATTCATCAAATGCGGGCAGGCTTTTAGAGCGAGAGCCTGTTTTGAATTGGAAAACTTATGATGGGGGAGTGGGAGATGGAGACCGTCCAGGCAGAAGCCAGCAAATTATTTTTCCCCAAAGCACGTGGGCAAGGGATGATGAGATTGAGGTGGACTGGAGGGAGGGGGGACGGGGGGAGGATGTTTGGGACAATATGGTGGTTGTCCAGAATAAAGAAAAGGATAAGGGGAGGGGGAGTGGGACAACAAAATCTGCTCAATCATTTCAGGTTGAACGTGAAGATGCGGCATCCTTGGATCAACAAGAGAATCATGAGCGGATATCTCAAGCGGATTTGTGGAGGAGAGCGGAGCAACTACCAAAGGGTAAGCCGCAATGGTGGGGGGCGTGGGATGTGGGGGCACAAACGGGGGGAAGCAGCTGGGGTACAACGAGCAGTATATACCGACGCAGCAGGTGGCGCGTCCACCACCAGGTGAGTAGGTTGGTAGGGAGGGTCAAAGGCAAGAAGAACTTAAAGAGGGGGCAAGTTTACCAAAAAGATTACCTTATATGGATTTGGCAATGCCTTTAGGCTCGCATTCGTCACTTAAAACTAAACAGAAAATATGGCAGCATGAGTATGTTGATGTTTTTCGTTTGCTGCATCGTGATGTCCAGGCAAAGGAAGGTTCAAAAGAGGAAGAACTGGAAATAGCAAGGCGTCCCAGAGTCCCTCGTAGTATAGACAATTGGACATCGACCTTTTTAATATTTGCCAGCATTTATTGCGAGAGATACCCTGAGAGGGCGGAATCATTGTTTAAATACATGGATGTAGTGAGGAAAGCACACATGCATTTTGGGGGTTTTTCATGGTTAAACTATGATGAGGAGTTTCGGGCAAGGATGGGACTGGCTGGAGACAGACCTTGGGGTGACATAGACGCTGAACTGTGGCTTCAGTGGATGTCCTCTTCACACCCTCCGGCAACGACACACACAGCAAGTGGGCTGCCAGTGACGTACCGGCCCTTTCTTGGGCGCGCCGCCCAGGGAGGGGCGGGGACGATGGCTAGAGGGCAAACAAGTAGTCTGGGAGCATGCTGGAATTACAACAGGGGTTATTGCAGCAGGCCATGCTGCTGATTCAAACATGAATGTTCACAATGTGGTGGTAGGCACACACTCTCTCAATGCTTTCCAGCAGCGCCAGGTGCGATGGGACATAAGTTTCAAGAGCAAGGACAAGCAGCAAGGGGGAGAGGGACACCACTTCATCCTTTATCAAAGGGTTTTTACCCCAATTAAGTGGGAATTGTTTATCCCTTGGCTTAATGCTTACCCAGACAGGCAGGCGGCAGCCAAATTACATTGGGGATTTAAAGACGGCTTTATTTATTTATTTGCGGGTTTATAACGCGCTTGAATCAACTCTTTATCAGAGTATCTCTGCGCCCAAAAAAACACCAGAAGCATAGTCAACAGTAGAATAGGCTACCAAGGTCCTGGAATCAAATGATGGGCTAACAACCTGAAGTCTGCAAAAGAATTCCCAGAAGTGGTGAGAAAAAAATTGGAAGAAGAGGTAAGGTTAGGTAGAGTGGCAGGCCCCTTTCCTCAATTGCCCTTTGACAATGGGATAGTTTCACCATTAGGGGTCATACCCAAGAAAACACTGGGTGAGTACCGCATGATACAGCACCTCTCATGGCCAGAGGGCAGGTCTATTAATGATTTCATTGCGGCTGAAGATACCTCAGTTTCATACACCACAGTGGACGAGGCACTGAGAATGGTCAGAGAGTTACGAGAGAAAGCGGAACTCGCAAAATGCGATATCCAATCAGCGTTCAGATTGATCCCGATATATCCATGGAATTAAGGGGAATGCAATTTGAAGGCTATTTCTATTTTGACAAAGTTCTCCCAATGGGATGTGCAGTTTCTTGTGCTCTTTTTGAACTGTTTAGCTAATTTTTGCAGTGGGTTTTCCAACAGTTGTGTAGCACAGGTAAAATTTGTCATTACTTGGATGATTTTTTTATTCATGGGGAAGGCACAGTCTAGGCATTGTGAATTTGCTTTGAATACTTTTCAGAGCATGGCCACGGATTTTGGGGTACCTCTGGCGCCAGACAAAACAGAAGGCCCACCTACAAAGATTACATTTTTGGGCATAGAAATTGATACAGCTGAGATGATGGCAAGGCTTCCACAGAACAAGTTGGTGGAGATTAGAACATGTGTCACAGATGCTTTGCAGGTGGACAAGTTACAGTTACGACAGGTGCAGCGTTTATTAGGCTATTTAAACTTTGCGTGCCGAGTTGTGAGGGCAGGCAGGACTTTCTGCAGACAACTAGGTATGGCCATGTCGGGTGTAACTATGCCGCATCACAGGATCCGGCTCACTAAAAGCATGAAGGAGGATTTGAGAATATGGCTTTTGTTCCTTGAAGACTTTAATGGAGTGCCCTTAAACTTTATTGAGGAAGGTATGCTTTGGCAGGTACAGCTTTATTCAGACACATCAGGTTCAAATGGATTTGGGATCTTATGGGATGGACGTTGGTGCGCAGAAGAGTGGCCTGACAGGTGGAAGACACAAGGTCGTAGTATCGCGTTCCTTGAGCTATTCCCACTCTTAGTAGCACTGCTGGTATGGGGCTCTGAGCTTAGTAACAGGACGATACGGTTCCACGTGGATAATATGGCGGTGGTTAACTTAGTCAACAGACAGAAAGCAAAAGACCTGAGAGTTCTAAACTTACTCAGGGCTTTCATGTTGTTGAGCCTGAGATTGAATATAGTGTTCAAGGCAAAACACATCTCAGGAGTAAATAACACAATTGCTGATGCACTTTCTCGTTCCCAGTGGGAAAGATTTCGGTCGCTGGCCCCGGGAGCAGCAGTCATGAAAACACCTATTCCTCGCAGCGTATGGGCCCTAGGGGATTGAGGATCGTGCAGCTTGTGGAACAATCTATAACGCCTGCCACTCAACGGAGTTACATGCTGGCATGGCGCGAATTTATAAGTTATGGCAACAACTTTAACCATGTACAAAGTGATGAGATGTCCATTCCTTTTCTTTTAGATTTTGTCCTGGAGTTAGTCAACAAAGGGCTTTCTCATACAACGATAGCAGGAAAATTAGCGGGGGTCTCTTTTTACGGGCAGCTGTACTGGGGTTTTGATCCAATTAACAATGTACTAGCAAAAAAAATGTTAAAAGGTTTGCAGAGAGAGAATTCTACACGGACTAACGTAAGAGCCCCTATATCGTTTGAGTTATTGCAGCAAGTGCTGCTGAAATTACCTGGATCCTGTTATGATTTTCATGAAGTTGAACTTTACCATATTTGACAGATAATCACTGTGGTGGATATTTGATAATTATGCCTGCCGTAGGTTAATAGGCTTATGTGACAGATGTTGCTATATGTTGCCTGTGAATAGAAGCAGCATGTACATATTTAGCATTTCACGCACCTGTTCCTTAATTTAGATCACTGGGACTGGTGTATCTTGGTGAAGGGAGCAATATGATACTGTTTCCACAAAGGGTTTAATGATTATCATCGAATTGATTTATCCTTTGTTTTTGCCTGATACATTTTCTCTTTACAGGTAACTGGCCTCAGCAAATAGCTGAGTGTGCCTAAACGGCGACAGCCGTGAGTATAAGTAATAATTTTACTTTTTACTTTTTTCACACCAATATCCTCACGGTCGGGTGCACCTTAGTGCGTGCATACCGCCGGAGGATCACACTACTGGTCCTGAAGAATGCTGAGCGACTCGGGCTCTCTAAGCAGAAACATGTTGACCAAATTTGATTAAATTGAGGACTAGGGGTCTCTAATAAATGAGACTAAACCTATGAGTCCTCTCATCGCCTGTTTTTAACTAGTGCTGGTTGGACTATTAATAAAATAGTTGACAGTCACAACTAGGCATTTTTAATTCCCCCTTTTTTTGCACTCACTTAGCACAATTGGGTTATTTCCACCACTTCAACACACACAAGAACCAGCTCCGCTGTAATCAGGCGTTGTAGCACATTGGAAGGGTGCTAGGTCCTTCCAGTGGGAACCCGATGATGAAGCATGTCACCACTAGGTTGGTGAGTGAGGGTTCTTAAAACTATTATTTTTTGTGGTTTCTCTTGACCATTTCTTCTAGTTGTTTCTAGTCTGTCCCTCAGATGATCTTTTGAGGTGTTTTAATGGTGTTTCACTCTTCTGTTGTTTATTAATATTAATACTAGGGGTAATAGAGTGAACACTTATACCCTTACTCTCCTGTTGTTTGATTGTAATGCAATTAACATACGTAAAAGGAAAGCTGTTTAATTAGAGTGACGAATCACCCAAGTTTTTAAATGGCGATTGTACCCCTTTTAAAACATTTCTAATTATTTTAAGACATGACCGACTTTGTTTCCTTGTTGAATATTGAGTATCATTTTGTACTATCTTTTATAACTTTTATGCTACTGTCCCAGGGTGAGGGGGGACTTGGGGATCGGGCTGGACTCTTCTACGGGAGGACTGACCCGGGACGCACGATCAAGAGAAGCAGAGCCAGAGAACTTGAAAAGGCTTTTAAGTGAAGGTTTTATTTGAGTATATGTTTTTCTCCTCCGGCTCGTAATACGTTCTCTGGCGAATGCTGCTGGATCAAATGCCACGGTGCGAGGGGGATCCAGCTTGCCTCGGGTGTCTTGTCAGCTCGTCCTTGGGGTCAGGTGTAACCGTATGCAAAGAAAGAGACAAAGGACGTATTAGGACCGGGTTATGGGATCTGCTGGTTGTAGGGCCGGGAGTGAGGGAAACCTGTGACAAAGTGTATTTACAAGCAAGGATCGTGAGGCAGTGCTCGTGAGGTAGAGGGTTTCTAAGGGATGAGAGCTTTACACGAGTCTTTACAAATGTAAGATTATTCGCTAGGCTGGACTCTGTGTCCCATCCAACCCGCCACTCAGCCCCGTACCTGTTGGAGCCACGCTCCTCCCGTGGGAACGTGGCGGGGCGGCACGTAGTTCTGTTGGCCTCCTGGCTTCTCCGTCTCCGCTCCGGTCTTCGTGATGGTCTCCGTCTCCTCTCTGTAACTGCACACTCCTTCGCCGCCTTCTCTCCTTGCTTCCTGGGAAACGCCGTCCGTTGCTTCCTGGTTCCGGGCCTCTTTTGATGTTGGCGCGTCTCTCCATAGGGGCGGAGTTTCCTCTGCGGGATCCGATTCCTTAAAGGGACAGGGTTCTTTTCCGCCTGCGTTCGGCCACCAGTAGTCGGGGTCTCGATTCTGCTAGTCTTCGTCTACGTCACGACCAGGCTGCTGCAGGGAGGGAATGGAGGTACGTGAAATATTGGGTCGGATCACCAGTCCAGAGTCTGATACCCCGTTATGGGGCCCACCGTATCACACAGGGGGCCCGCCCCGTCACAGCTACCTATGTGTAATGCATCTAGCTTTTATCTATGTATACTTTTATGGTTGTTTTAAACACACTGATTAAAGTTTTCAAAATCGAGTATTAAATATCATGCTACCAAAACAATGTAGCCAGAATACTGATTAGCAAAAAATCATGAGGGTAAGTATATATCGGTAAGTATAGATTTACAATACTTAAATCCAAATATATGTACCTTGAACATTTTTGATTTTTAAGCTACGTAAATGTGGAAAATAGTATATTTGTGCTCACGCATACATACTTCCCCTCACAATATTTTAGTAGTAGACATTTAGGCTGTGATATTTTGGTAGCACATATGTTTGTGCTTGTTTTATATGACATACGACCAACACACACTGGAATCTAACCTGCACTTGAGATCTAGACTATAAAGTGTGATGTTTTAGAAAAAAGACCCTTGTGATCTCACAACGAAACTCTCTTCAGTAAAAACCATCACTATTTTTAAGCAGACGTATTTGTTTTGTAGTGCAGAGAACAATATATTAAAAATTACAGTGAATGAAGGTGAAGGCGCTATAAAGTCAATTTCCTTGCTTACTTCCCCCACTGGAGAGCCAGTTTCATCTACAAAGTTTCCCCATTTTCTCTACCACTGCCATTAACTTCTATTTTTACGGGACACTGAGTTTGTGTGTGGTTGGATGGGGTGTGTATAACTCTATGCATAGATATGTGAATGGTTGGTTGACTAGGTGTATAGTTTTAAGAGTGCATGTGGAAACAGTTGTTTGGGTGACTGAGTGTATTTATTTGTGTGTTGGTGAGCAAATATATGGTTTGATTGTACATCTTTAACAAAGTAAAAAAAATAAAAGGCACTGTATGTGAGAGTTGGTGTATATAAATAAGTATATGTAAGAGTCAGTGATTGTGAGATTAACTATATGAATGAGTGTATAATTGTAATAGGATTTTTTAACATATTAACTATGAGTTACTATTTGTTTGAATAAATGAGGTGGTGTTGGATAATTGTGTACGTGAGTAAATGTAAGTGTGATACATTTTTTTCATGAGTGAACAGGATGACTGCATAACCGACTAAGATGACTGATGATGTGTCAATGTCTATATATGTGTATAAGTGCATTTTGATAGCGTTCTATTAATTAGTGACTGCATGTATAAATGATTCTGTTGTTGAATGGGTAGTTGTGTTTGTAGACTTAGGAATCAGTGAGTGGGTATGTAGTCACTGGTATTGGTGTGTCAATGGTTTCAAATATGGTACTCGGTATTTTACAGTGAGTGATGAAAGGTTATACTAGTGTATGATGAGATATATCAAATTGTCACGTGAATGATGTCATCAGTGATGTAATTTGAGATGTCATCAGTGATGTCACTGACCATGTCATGCATGATGCAATATGTGACATCAACAGCAGTGCATTGCGGGCGCGCGAGTTATAGTTAGCAGAACTAACTATAACGGAGGAATTTCTATGGTTTTGTACGAGTGAAATGGCCAGCTAACTATAATACCAAAGAAAACTATGTTTTTTTCTGTGAATTTCTAAGGTTTTTAAATGTTAATTTCTAACTATAAAGTCTCTGAAGCCTATGGCTTTTTTCAGTGAATTTCAAAGGTTTTTTAAATGCTAATTTGAAAGTGTTATAGTAGTTATACCTAATTTTTTGTACTGATTTTCTACAGTTTGTAACTGTTTATTTATAAATATTTTATTCATTAAATAACATTATATGGTTTTCTGAAAATTACAAAAACAATTTAAAAAAAACTTCAAACTGAAATATTGATTCATTTTTTGGTTTCATTCTTTATTTTAATATATTTATATTTTCTTCTTAAAAAAACAATTCCCACATTTTTTTCGGAGTCGCGCACTCAAAGCATACACATCACGGTGGGTGCGCGGGTTCTAGCCGCCATTTTAGAAAAGTCGTGAAGGATCCGCGTACTGTGTGCGACGGCTGCGTGTTTTTCAGTTACATCATATACATTTCATATTACGTGATGTGCACGATTGGTATGCGACCAGTCTGCGACTCCTGCTCCTGGGCGTTCACGACACATGCGCATTACGGTATGAGACGTTTGCGCGATGGCGGGTCCCGTGTGACATCATATACGTGCTGAGGCGCGCTGGGTGCGCGACTCCCGAAAAAAAAAATGATGTTCCAAAATGATATGTATGTGTCTTTTAATATACATATTAGGGCAAGAGATTATCTAAGATACTCTTAAAAATAATATATTTGTACTTATAATAAACTTATTTTATTTTTAAATATATTCGGGTGCGTGCATCGTGAGCGCAGAGAACCAGGTCAGCAGAGCTGCTGTAGAGCCAGAAAAACCAGGTCAGCAGAGCCGTGGAAGAGCCAGAGAACTAGGTCAGCAGAGCTGCTCTAAGCCGTTGAAGCAGGTCAGCAGAGCTGCTCTAGAACCAGAGACCCGGGTCAGCAGAGCTACTCTAGAGCCAGAGGACCAGGTCAGCAGAGCTATTCTAGAGGCTGAGAACCAGGTCAGCAGAGCTGCTGTAGAGCCAGAGAAACCAGGTCAGCAGAGCTGATTAAAGGAAGAGAACCAGGTCAGCAGAGCTGCTCTAGAGGCAGAGAACCAGGTCAGCAGAACTGCTTTAGAGCCAGAGAACCAGGTCAGCAGAGCTCTTTAGAGGGAGAGAACCAGGTCAGCAGAGCTGCTGTAGACCATAAGAACCGGGTCAGCAGAGCTCCTCTAGAGCCAGAGAACCAGGTCAGCAGAGCTGCTGTAGAGCCAGGGAAACCAGGTCAGCAGAGCTGCTTTAGAGGGAGAGAACCAGGTCAGCAGAGCTGCTCTAGAGGGAGAGAACCAGGTCAGCAGAGATGCTCTAGAGCCAGAGAACCATGTCAGCAGAACTGCTTTAGAGCCATAGAACAGGGTCAGTAGAGCTGCTTTAGAGCCAGACAACCAGATCAGCAGAGCTGCTCTGTAGCCTAAGAACTAGGTCAGCAGACCTGCTGTAGAGCCAGAGAAACCAGGTCAGCAGAGCTGATTTAGAGGGAGAGAACCAAGTCAGCAGAGCTGCTTTAGAGCCAGAGAACCAGGTCAGCAGAGCTGCTTTAGAGCCAGAGAACCAGGTCAGCAGAGCTGCTCTAGCTGACACTGACTGACTGACACTGACTGACTGACACTGACTGACACTGATTGACTGACAATGACTGACACTGACACTGACTGACACTGATTGATTGGCACTGACACTGACTGACACTGATTGACTGACACCGACTGACACTGATTGACTGACACTGACTGACACTGACACTGACTGACACTGATTGACTGACACTGACTGACTGACATTGACTGACACTGACTGACACTGATTGACTGACACTGACTGACTGACTGACACAGACTGACTGACACTGACACTGACTGACCGACATTGACCGACACTGACTGACACTGACTGGCACTGACTGACTACTCTTCACTACTCACTCTCTAGTACTCTCTACTACTCTCTCTCTCTACTACTCACTCTCTACTACTCTCTATTACTCACTCTCTACTACTCCACTACTCTCTACTACTCACTCTCTACTACTCTCTACTACTCACTCTCTACTACTCTCCACTATTCACTCTCCTACTCACTCTCTACTACTCTCTACTACTCTCTCTCTACTAGTCACTCTCTACTACTCACGCTCTACTACTCTCTACTACTCACTCTCTACTACTCTCTACTACTCACTCTACTACTCACTCTCTTCTTCTCACTCTCTACTACTCTCTCTCCACTACTCTCTGCTACTCACTCTCTACTACTCCCTACTACTCTCTCTCTCTGCTACTCACTCTCTACTACTCTCTACTACTCACTCTCTACTACCCACTCTCTACTACTCTCTACTACTCACTCTCTACTACTCTCTACTACTTACTCTCTACTACTCACTCTACTACTCTCTACTACACACTACTACTTTCTCTTCTACTCACTACTACTCACTCTCTACTCTCTATTACTCATCTTCTACTCTCTACCTCTCTACCTCTCTACATCTCTACCTCTTTACCTCTACCTCTCTACCTCTACACCTCTACCTCTACACCTCTACCTCTGCACCTCTACCTCTCTCTACACGCACACATTTGCACATATATATATATATATATATGCATATATATGCATATGCATTTATATATGTATGTGTATAAATGTACATACATATATAAACATATATATAATCTGCATATCTATATAAATACAAATATAAATGCATGCATACATATACATATATGCGTACATATGCATGTTATGTACATGTAAGTTTTAAAAACACTAATAAAAGCAAAGCTAAAAAGCCACCTAATTACAAACAGAATTGCTTTAATTTAAACAATGGTGAGACCTATTGGATTTTCAATGCGTGTTTACTTTGGTTCCATCAAGAAGGCATTCAGATGTGTCACACATTTGCCATAAATTCTGAATGCTAGCACTCTAGTTGCTCATTAGATCACTGTAGTAAAGTTACTGATCCCCAGACAAGTCTGCTGCTGGTATTCAAAGTGCATGTTTCAGTCTGCATGTCAGATTTTTTTTATGAAATAGAAGAGGATTTGAGAAGTCAAAGTGTGCCCTAATTTTTCTTTCTGCAGCACTAATCATATTTCTATGGCATAATGAATCCCCTCATTTTGTTCCTTTGCAAAGTAAATGTTTTAAGTGTTACCACTTTATTCCAGTCAAGATGGCTACCGGTGTGCCATACTTTTGTCATAAGTAAGACTGTTAGCGCTCTAACTGTTCTTTAGTACACTCATGGACATTCTGTCATTGGGCTATACTTGGGCTATATCTGGGTGATATTTGTGTTACATTTGGGCTCTTTTGTCTCTGGTGGCCATCTTGGGAGACTTATTTGTTATGAAGTTTCCTAATTTCCTCATTTACTACAGTCTCCTCAAGGAAATACTTTCAGTTTTTTACATTGATTCCATCAAGAAGGCATTCAGATGTGTCACACATTTGCCATAAATTCAGAATGTTAGCACTCTAGTTGCTTATTAGATCACTGTAGTACAGCTACTGTTCACCAGGGAAGTCTGATGCTGGTATTGAATGTGCATGTTTCAGTCTACATGACAGAATGTTTTAATGAAATAGAAGAGGATTTGAGAAGTCACTCAAAATGTGCCCTAATTTTTCTTTCTGCAGCACTAATCATACTTTCTATGGCAAAATGAACCCCCTCATTTTGTTCTTTTTTTAAATAAATGTTTTAAGAGTTACCACTTTATTCCAATCAAGATGGCTTCAGGTTTGCCATACGCTTGTCATAAGTAGGACTGTTAGCTCTCTAGTTGTTCTTTAGAACACTCTGGGAAGCTGCAGTAGAACACAAAGGAATCAACTGACAGTCTCTACCCTTGTTGGATGTTCATGTTTTACTGAGAATGTCAGACTTCATTCTCATATGACTGAGAAAGATCATGTGAATTCACAGAAAAAATGCTCTCAGTTTAGCTTATAGATCACCTTCCAAACCTATGTGGGAAAAGCATGAGAAAATAGTTTTCTCTCAAACATGATTCATGATATCCCAGCAGAAGACTTTTTCACATGGTAAAATCACCTTAGAACACACCACAATTCCTAAAAAGAGTATGGTACCATCAACAAATGATTTATAATGTAACTAAAGTCTTAAAACCTTCTATTAACTGCAATGCTATTTAATGAGGTGCTATCATGTATATTGGTCCCAAGATGGCTGCCAACACTTCTTGGATGACGTGCTGACAGCAAATCAGATCTCACGATGAGATGTGTGGTTAGGCTCCGCCCAAATATATATATTTTTTCATTTAATATCTAAAAAAACTACTGAACAGATTTACACCATTTAACAAAAAGGGACGACTCTGAACCAAGGTCTACCTTTCTGCCAAATTTGGTGTAATTTCGTTCAGCATTTCGGGCTGTAGCTGCGATTAAAGGTTCCTATGGAAAATTGCATGGGGAAAACACGTTTTGGTACCCCCCTTTTTTCTCGGCCCCACTTGAAGAATCACCCCGAGACTTTCAAGATAGGAGCGGACTGAAGCGCCCCACCAGTTTTGAAATTTCGCGAAGATTCGTCAACCGGCGCCAAAGTTATTCCGAATAGAATGTTGCGGATTTCCTATGGAAAATAGGTCCTAACTATAACTACCTATAGGTAATATATATATATATATATATATGCAAACAAACCCCTCCATTGCCGAAAGGAGAAGAGGCCACACAGGGAAATTTCCAATGGAAGTCCTTTATTTTAACAGCTGTCTTGCACGATGCATTTCGGCTGATTTAGCCTTCCTCAGGTGCCGCTGTTCTACCAGGTTGCTGCCCCACCTGTGTTTAAAATAGTCCTGCATCCCTCTGGTTGGTGGGAGCGCACAGTGCTCCAGGTCATGTGCTCGCCCCTCACGATGCAATGCATCTTACACTACATCTCCCAGGATTCCTCTTGCCTGGGTGGAGGTTGCGCGGAGCTGGATTCGGAGACAAAACTCCCTTCTCTGATGGTGCCTTGCAGGGAAAACACAGGTGACTGAGTGAAAGTGTCCTGGTTGCCGTATGTATTCACAAAGTGCTTCCTCGGGTCCCCTTACGCTCGAGCCTCATGAAGTTAGTGTCCACCGGGCTGCGGGCTTGCATTTCAGTGAATGAAGCCCCTCGTGAAATCACAAGCTGCATTTAGCAGCAGCCCACGTAAATCCCACTTGCTGAGGCGGGCTGGAGAATGTCCGATATCTCAGGTGAAGAAAGGAGCGTTAAAAACGCAGGAGCCAGCAGATCTCCAGCCAACTTGCAGAGCGGGGCCTCTTAACACGCTTCTGGCTAGCGTGAAAATATGCAAACAAACCCCTCCATTGCCGAAAGGAGAAGAGGCCACACGGGGAAATTTCCAATGGAAGTCCTTTATTTTAACAGCTGTCTTGCACGATGCATTTCGGCTGATTTAGCCTTCCTCAGGTGCCGCTGTTCTACCAGGTTGCTGCCCCACCTGTGTTTAAAATAGTCCTGCATCCCTCTGGTTGGTGGGAGCGCACAGTGCTCCAGGTCATGTGCTCGCCCCTCACGATGCAATGCATCTTACACTACATCTCCCAGGATTCCTCTTGCCTGGGTGGAGGTTGCGCGGAGCTGGATTCGGAGACAAAACTCCCTTCTCTGATGGTGCCTTGCAGGGAAAACACAGGTGACTGAGTGAAAGTGTCCTGGTTGCCGTATGTATTCACAAAGTGCTTCCTCGGGTCCCCTTACGCTCGAGCCTCATGAAGTTAGTGTCCACCGGGCTGCGGGCTTGCATTTCAGTGAATGAAGCCCCTCGTGAAATCACAAGCTGCATTTAGCAGCAGCCCACGTAAATCCCACTTGCTGAGGCGGGCTGGAGAATGTCCGATATCTCGGGTGAAGAAAGGAGCGTTAAAAACACAGGAGCCAGCAGATCTCCAGCCAACTTGCAGAGCGGGGCCTCTTAACACGCTTCTGGCTAGCGTGAAAATATGCAAACAAACCCCTCCATTGCCGAAAGGAGAAGAGGCCACACGGGGAAATTTCCAATGGAAGTCCGTTATTTTAACAGCTGTCTTGCACGATGCATTTCGGCTGATTTAGCCTTCCTCAGGTGCCGCTGTTCTACCAGGTTGCTGCCCCACCTGTGTTTAAAATAGTCCTGCATCCCTCTGGTTGGTGGGAGCGCACAGTGCTCCAGGTCATGTGCTCGCCCCTCACGATGCAATGCATCTTACACTACATCTCCCAGGATTCCTCTTGCCTGGGTGGAGGTTGCGCGGAGCTGGATTCGGAGACAAAACTCCCTTCTCTGATGGTGCCTTGCAGGGAAAACACAGGTGACTGAGTGAAAGTGTCCTGGTTGCCGTATGTATTCACAAAGTGCTTCCTCGGGTCCCCTTACGCTCGAGCCTCATGAAGTTAGTGTCCACCGGGCTGCGGGCTTGCATTTCAGTGAATGAAGCCCCTCGTGAAATCACAAGCTGCATTTAGCAGCAGCCCACGTAAATCCCACTTGCTGAGGCGGGCTGGAGAATGTCCGATATCTCGGGTGAAGAAAGGAGCGTTAAAAACGCAGGAGCCAGCAGATCTCCAGCCAACTTGCAGAGCGGGGCCTCTTAACACGCTTCTGGCTAGCGTGAAATTATGCAAACAAACCCCTCCATTGCCGAAAGGAGAAGAGGCCACACGGGGAAATTTCCAATGGAAGTCCTTAATATATATATATATTTTATTTTTTATTTTTTTTGCAGGAGGCATCCAATAAAGAAAAAGAAGTTATGACCAAACGGTTCAGAACTATAGGATACAGTGAGGAATGTATTGCGACGGCGTGTAAAAAAGTCGAAGCGAGAAGCCGGGATGAGCTGTTGTTAATCAAGAACAGCGATTCTCAA
Organism: Lissotriton helveticus; assembly: GCF_964261635.1. Taxonomy (NCBI): domain Eukaryota; kingdom Metazoa; phylum Chordata; class Amphibia; order Caudata; family Salamandridae; genus Lissotriton; species Lissotriton helveticus. The sequence continues at coordinate 1,309,547,354 of NC_136061.1, forward strand.
GAGGATGATTCAGACAACATAAGATTTATTACTACATACAATAATAAGTCTCATGGGATGAGGAAGTGTCTAGGCAAATTTTGGAATGTTCTACAAACTAATTCTGATTTGAAGAAATGCGTAGGTAAATTCCCGCAGGTAACCTATAGAAAAGCACAGTCCTTTAAAGACATGATGTGTCCTGCACTGTTGCCGAAAGCAACCAGAATGCAGAGTGGAGCTGTACAGGGGTTCTTTGTATGTAAATGTAAATGTAAATGTGGGTGTACTTGTAAAGCGCACTGCGACTCCATGGAGTATCCTGGCGCTGAAGACCGCTGGGGAACCCGTCCTGGTTTTCCCTGTGAGATGGTCCCTTTCTGGGTATCTCCAAGGTGAAACCAGGCATCCCCAGCGTCTGTGGGGGGCCGTTGTAGAGATGAGGCAAGCTTAATGCCCAGAGTTGCCGAGTGTGTTCCCTGGTTAGAGTAGGCACCGAGGCGAGAATTATCAAGTCCGTTTTGACCCTGGTCCACGACCCTGCCGCGTCGGGAATTGAACCCTGGTCCCGGGCCGTTCTCTGCTTATGGGTCTGCCGCCTCTAACCAGTGAGCCACACCACTCCACTCCATGTGGCAGATGCAAGGCCTGCAGGTACAGTTCAGCTTCAAGGCTTACTGTCTGTAGATTGCAATACTTTTAAAATCACGAAACATGTATCGTGTAACACCGAGAATGCTATTTATGCCCTCAGATGCCCATGTAATAAATATGACATCGGCAGTATCATCCACAAAGCCAAGAAACAGGTTCTGGAGCATCTGAGGGTAATTACTCACAATGACAAACAGTATCCCATTGCACGCTATTTCTTTTCAGAGCATAAAGAAAACACAAGTTTATTGTCATTTGTTGTCCTGGACTGTATCCCCAGAAGGGAAAGAGGGAGAGATAGACTCAAAGAGTTAAGACGTTTAGAATCCAGGATGATAATAAAGTACCATACACTGCAACCGTCAGCCCATAATGGTGATGAAACACTTGCTGTACATTGCTGTTGAATGAGTATCTACCTCTGCTTGTCATTTTAAGATGCCTTTGAATTTTAACTGATGTTTTTATTCTTACCTCCTCTGGTTCATATGTAAATTGATGTGTAGGTTACTAATGTGTTCACATTTGAGTAATTTGTACATTCTCTTTTTAATTTTACAGATTGTTTGTTGTCTGAGAAATCAAACTGAAGACGTTAAAGAGTGAAAGTGTCTGCATTATAAGAACATTTACTGTTCCAGTAGCTGTGAAATTATGTTGGATCTAAGTGTGGCGCTACATTTTGAGAACTGGACTATGAGGGCGTGATGAATGCAGTCCCTGTAGGTGTGTACCTATGTGACAGGATTATCGGAAACTTATTACCCACAGTGGTGTAACAGTGTTATGTTTAGGGAGATTGGCCCACTGGGGCCTGCGGCTAACATTTATATGAAGTAGGGTGATATCTTGTCTAATATCCCCATGTCCATGGTAAAACATGGAACTAACGAGACGGTATATCTTAGTAAGGTGATTGCGGTGCAAATATGGAAACGCTAACCTGTCAAAATTCTTTGCCCACTGTGGCGTAACAGTGTTTTGTCCAAGATAATTTGCCCACTGAGGCGTGATCGTTATTAAATATATATGCAAGAAATGGTGAGAACAACCTCAAGTTTATTAACTCTAAATATCAGGACTGGTGAGTCTGTATTGATGCATTATGGTTATTACAGTGCATACGTAAAGACACGATGTTGTAATGATCCACACAAAGTGATCGAAATATGTGCAATGAAACTATGCTACTAAAGAACGATCTGATCAATTATTTTCAAAAAACGTTTAAGAATTATGCCTCTTCAATGTATATAATGTTGAGAAAGACAATGGAACATATAGTCTGTTTTCACTTGTGGTTCAGTGAATGTCACATGTTTTGTATATAACTTTATTGTTTCTAACATACCCTTTACTCGTGATCAAGAAGCCGGAGCTTCGAAACGTGTAGGATGAACTTTGCCAAATAAACTCACTTTGAAGCATATTGGCCAAGGCGTATTGTCTATATACGAAGGAGACTACCGTTTTTTTGTGGGATATGATAAGAATGATCTACAAACTTCTATGAACAAAGTATTTTTAAATCAAACAAATCCCCCTTTGGTGGCTTCTTCTGATATTGTGATATCCGATGGGGATAATTCTATCAAAAAAGATAAAACAAAGGTTAGACTTATTAGAACTTTTAGTTGTCAAGAGAAGAAAGTTAGAAAAATCTTGAAGTCTAACTGGCCCATTTTGAAAACGGATATTACTTTAGCCCCATTACTTAGTGAAATTCCAGCTATCACTTTTAGAAGGGCTCCCTCCACGAGAGATGCCCTTGTTAAAACCTGTCCTGAAGTTAATAAACCATCTAATTGGCTCTCCAACAGATCAGGTTTTTTTTAAATGCAGTTTCTGCAGGGCCTGCAAGTTTGGAGTTAATACCACGGAATATCATGAGGTCTTTTCCCTAGATGCTTGCAGGATAAGGAGTTTGTTCACCTGTAAGACAGACGATCCTGTTTATGTCTTACAATGTACTTGCAATTTGCAGTACATTGGGAGCACTAAGCTCCAGGTGTTCAATCGTATTCTGCAGCACCTTGGGCAATAGTTAATTCTGACTCCAACTATCCTGTTGCGCAGCATTTTAAATTAGTTCATAACAATAATCTCAATGATCGGAGATACTTTGTTATTGACATGGTTCCTTTCTCTAAAAGAGGTGGTGATAGAGAAAGGAAATTAAGACAACTGGAGAGCCATTATATTGTACTTCTTAACACTAAAATTCCGAATGGTCTTAACATGGGGGAGGATTTACACAACTTTTTATAACCTTTTAGATGAAATTAATTGTATCCATGAGGTTTGATTGTTTTTGTAGTTCTTTTAAGGTGACAGGCTTGTCCCTTTTAGTAATTTTCTCTGTATTTTACCTCTTTTGAGCCTGAGTAATTTGAATTTTAACCTTCCTCTTTATGCTGTTACTGTATTTTCATGAATTCTGGGCCACTGTTGATCGGGTGGATTTTAGCTGTATTCTTTTATGCCTTGTTCCTAATCGTTGTTTTTAACTGGTTTTACTGTAATTTCGGTTCTACCGGTTTTTGACATGATGGGAATAGGGCATGGGAATCGGTTGAAATTCATCTTGATTGAGAGTTTGTTATTCATCTAAACTCCACATTGATAAAATTAATCTTTTTGAGTATCCGAGTGATACATTGGTTCCTTCCTTTCTATGCATTACAGTATTTGAATATTGAATCTTCTTATTATGCCATATGTTTATGGTTAATAATTACATATAGCATTTTTGCACTTTAGAAAACTTTTCATGCTGCTAACTGATTTTTGAATAATAGTGATACTGTTTACTTCCGTTTTTTCACTTTATGCACTTTCTTAGCACTTTGCACTTTATCCTTATTAATGTCTGCTATCCACTGCATATGATTTTCATATGTATTCTAGCTCTTAGCAATCTATTACGAGTTTAATATGGATTGTACTGTACACTTTATATATTTCTACTGTTATTGGTTCGTCTCTTGCCCCTATGATTAGCCTTAATAGAGAATTGATGTATTAGGATAAAGACTAATTGGTTTTAATTTAGGGCACTTTCCCTGTATTAGCTGTATACCACCACGTTTCTGTTTTATTGCCAAGACTTTACAATTTTAATTTTGGCATGAATAGTACTTTACATTTTGTAAATTGATTATTTATACAGATTGTGGGGGTTTACTTGAGATTGAATTATTATATGATTTTCTCTTGTATTTACCTCAAATTTTAGCCTTTTGTCTTGACTTGTATTTGCACAATGATTGCATTCTTGTAGTATTTTCTCTATGCTTATGTTTTAAAGGGGGTGGGGCGTTGTAGAACAACTCAACAGTATTTAAATCTGTGTTGGTTTTTTTTAGCATGTCATGTGATCAAGACCCGGTTTACCCGATCGAAACGCGTCATGCTGCTGCCCATTGAGGAATAAAGCACTTTATTGCACCATCTATGTTCGTGGTCCGTACCTGATTTCTGTGCATTTGCTCGAACTTCAGGATTGTGGTATTTATATATATATATATATATATATATATATATATATAACAACAACGTTTTCTTCCGAGAAAGGAAACTTGGAGCCGCAATGTTTCGATTAATTTATTCTTAAATCCATTTGGGTCTCAGCACAGACATAACCAACGCGTTTTGGTAGCGCCCGCTACCTTGATCACGGTCAGATTGCTGTTGTGTTTACGTGTTATTTAAGACTTCATTTTAAACAAGGGGGGGGGAAAGGAAAATCCCCTCCCATACAGGAAACACATGATAGGGCAACTTCCTGAGTCCTGTTCCCGTGACTCTGGAGTTATGGGCAATGTAGTTTTTTATCACTTTTATGGCTTTGAATGTTTAGCCATTATTTACTGTTATACATTTAACATGCACTGATCGTTTGCCACATTTTCATTCAACATTATTACATAGATAAACTTCCCGCCCACCAGTGGGCCGATATTATTGTGCCATATTGTGTTTAAATTGTCCTATTTTTGTTCAACATGTGTTATATAGACAAACTTCCTGCCCGCCAATGGGCCGATATCGACGTGCCATATTGTGTGTATATTGTCATTATTTGCAAAAATACTCATGCCCTCCAGAGGGCTGACTGTAATTTTCTGTTCTGTGATTCACCGTAGTCCTTTTGGTTCTTGGGCTTATACTATGTGGGTTTCAATTAAGGGGAGGGGTGGGGAGGGTTGGTGAAGGAGGGATTTTTTGCTGGGGTGAAGTGTGAGCAAATTATAAAAAAAAATGTTTTAAGGGGTGGATAGGGACGAGAGAGGGCTGAGGGGAAGGTTGTTTCACCAGTTTATTATAGATGTATATACAGTTCCTCTGACTGGTTCAAACTAAAGGGAGTCATGGTCCTAAAGTTCAGAATGTGTCTTGATTCTTTCTGATGCAAGTAGGATTCTTATGTATTTTCGGCAGAAATCCACCATCAAATATTTTTTCTCCTCATAATCATAAGAATCCCACTAAACCACCAGGGAGACCTATTGTGTCGGGCAAGGGCTCACTCTTTGAACCAATGTCCAATTTCATCAATCATTTCCTGAGTCCCCATGTGGAGAAATTAAGATCTTATATTAAAGACACGACTGACTTCCTAGGTGCTCTTCAAGATCTGAACTGGCAACTAAACTATTTAATGATCACAATGGATGTCACAGCTCTCTATACCAACATTGACAACCAATTAGGCCTAAAAGCCTGTCAACATTACTTAAGGGAACGTAATATTCATTACAAAAATCACAACGAGATGTTGATAGAAATGATCTCAGCAGTACTGACCAATAACATCTTCCTGTTCGGAGACCAAATATATTGTCAAAGAAACGGAACCACAATGGGCTTTTCTTTCAGCCCAAGCTACGCGTGTGTAGCTATGGGTTGGTGGGAGGAGGAAGTGGCATGGAACATCCAAAACCAACAATTCACCCAACACATAGTAACCTGGAAAAGGTTCATAGATGACCTATTTATTGTGTGGAATGGGAGTGAAATGGAGTTCCAACAGTACTTTGACATTTTGAACAGCAGCACGCCGTGCCTGAAATTCACATATGTAGCAAGCAAAAATCAAGTCGTTTTTCTTGACACGGAAGTGGACATCAAGGATAACCATGTGGAAACAACTCTACATCGGAAAGCCACAGCCACAAATGCGACTCTGGAGGCAACAAGCTTTCACCAACCGTCACTAATCTCCAGCATCCCCTACGGGGAATTCCTCCGCTTGAGATGAATTAGTAGCGAAGAGGAGGAATGGAAGAAACAGAGCGCAAACACCATCAAATGCTTCCAAAAAAGAAAATATTGTAAAACAATGGTCAATAACTGTTGGGAAAGAGCAAACCAGAAACAGAGATCCGAATGTTTGAAACCGAATGAAAAGCAAATAACATCAGAGGAAGAACCGATAAGACTAATTTTGGATTACAGCCAAGAATCAAGAAAGATAAATCAAATACTAAAGAAAGACTGGAAAATTCTGCAATTGGATCCAATAATTGGAAAAAGAATGGGCAATCATCCGGTTGTGACTTACAGGAGAGCCAAAAATCTACAAGATCAATTAATTCATAGCCACTTTAAAAACACAAATAAAAAGAAATCATGGCTAAAAACAAGACGATTCATTAAATGCTATAATTGCAAGGCATGTGAAATCGCCAAACCTGTAAAAGAAATATCGATGGCAAACAACAAGATATGGAAAATTCGAGAGCTAATAACATGTACCAGCCAATATACAATCTACATGATAGAGTGCCCCTGTAAACTAAAATATATAGGGAGCACTATCTGTGAATTGAAAAAACGAATATTAGAACATATTCGTGCCACAGTACACAAAGACAGGAGCAACGCAGTATCAAAACACATGGAAAGCCATCATGGAGGAGATTGGAAACTTCTGAAGTTTTGCGGAATCGAGACAATGAGCCTATCTGACAGAAGTGGTCACTGGGAAAAACTCTTGCGTCAGAAAGAATCGAGACACATTCTGTACTTTAGGACCATGACTCCCTTTGATTTGAACCAGTCAGAGGAACTATATATACATCTATAATAAACTGGTGAAACAACCTTCCCCTCAGCCCTCTCTCGTCCCTATCCACCCCTTAAAATTTTTTTTTTTATAATTTGCTCACACTTCACCGCAGCAAAAAATCCCTCCTTCACCAACCCTCCCCACCCCTCCCCTTAATTGAAACCCACATAGTATAAGCCCAAGAGCCAAAAGGACTAAGGTGAATCACATAACAGAAAATTACAGTCAGCCCACTGGAGGGCATGAGTATTTTTGCAAATAATGACAATATACACACAATATGGCACGTCGATATCGGCCCATTGGCGGGCAGGAAGTTTGTCTATATAACACATGTTGAACAAAAATAGGACAATTTAAACACAATAGGGCACAATAATATCGGCCCACTGGTGGGCGGGAAGTTTATCTATGTAATAATGTTAAATGAAAATGTGGCAAACGATCAGGGCATGTTAAATGTATAACAGTAAATAATGGCTAAACATTCAAAGCCATAAAAGTGATAAAAAACTACATTGCCCATAACTCCAGAGTCACGGGAACAGGACTCAGGAAGTTGCCCTATCATGTGTTTCCTGTATGGGAGGGGGTTTTCCTTTCCCCCCCTTTTTTAAAATGAAGTCTTAAATAACACGTAAACACAACAGCAATCTGACCGTGATCAAGGTAGCGGGCGCTACCGAAACGCGTTGGTTATGTCTGTGCTGAGACCCAAATGGATTTAAGAATAAATGAATCGAAACTTAACGAGTTGGTTGGTGATTGCGGCTCCAAGTTTCCTCCCGCAGAGCAACCCAATTCCCTGAGGAATAACTGGCTTTTAACAGCGCTACACTCACAGGCATAGTTGACTTGGCTTATGGGACAATACTTGCCTTCAAGGACTCAGTAAACCCCCACCTACATATGGCGTCAAATCTTAGTTTCCTAATATTCCCACTGCAGTTACTTTGTGGTATCCTATTCCATTTCTTTACACTCAATGTGACTACATGCCTCCCATGCAGCTCCTTTGCTCTCTTGCAGAGTTGTACACTCAGGCAATGACTTTGTTTTGCAAGTATAAAGATAACTCAACATTCCATTATTAGCAAGTTAGAAAGTCCAACACTACTATGGTGACATCTTAGCATTCACGGTACATGACTTGGGCGGTAAACATTAATCCAACTTCCCAGCCTGACCATCAAACATGTTTCACTTATCAACACAGAACAGACTGCTGACTAGCTCTCTTGGCAACTTGAACCACAACACTATAAATATTTGTCTAAATACATGGAAGGTACTGTAACCTTTAACTTGGATTGTACGTAGGGATGGAAGGGTTTGGGACCTCTGGAGAGCAAGTCTGTGGAACCTGAAGCTCACAAGCATCGGACTGCATAATGGGATTTTGCCCTCACTGACCCTCTTGTTGTTATAGGTGCACTTTTGGGTGAGGCTAGGAAGAACCAGTTTTCAAGGTGATACCAATTTGGAGCAGATGGCACGCAACGTGCTGTTTGGTTGTTGTGGCCACTACTGATTATTGCGTTCCCCACATTTGTTGTTTTTACCTATTTCAGATAGCACACAGTCAGTGCTTTTCCCTTTTGTCCCTTCTCTGAGGGTGTGTTTGTTTTGTTAAGGGACTTACCTTTTGCTTTCTTCTTTGGGTCCTGGGAACTCCACATGATAGCCCCATTGGGCTGATTCTCTTAATAGCAACTTCTGCTGATACATCTGTTAAGCCTGATTCAACCTAGCTGTGACCCTTGAAGGAGGTGCCTATCACCTATTCCCAAATACCATTGCGTGCAGGGTGACAGCATGGCTACAGGGAAGGATTCATCCTTTCTTTGGGCAATCTAGAAGAGCTCTCGACAGACCATCTTCGCATCAAGTCCTTGACTTGAGGATGGTAAGAGCAGCTCCCGGTATAGGAGAATCTGAGAATTTTGTAATGCTCAGCTCAATATGCCATAGTATATATTGGGCACTTCTTAAATGAAAATACCAGCTTTAAAGATCCTGCTGACATACATTTTGATTGCGGTCCCCTTTTGAGGCAAATAACAACACCATTCAATACAACACTTTGTATTTGTTCATTTTCTATGTGATGGTCATGGCGAAACTCATGTGACAATGCTGTGTGTTGCTGCAGTCTTTTCTTCATACCTGAGTTTAGAGTGGCTTTAATGCTGAGGGAAAGCACTTGTAAAGCAGCATCTGGGGGCATGGGCTACGATAGCATTTATGGATGAAGTCTTTCAACTGTTTTTTCTCATTGGTTGTGAAATGGAATTGCAGTTTTTAATGTTGGGAATAATATTATTTTACTTGAATCTATTGCATTAAACACACATTGCCAAAATTAGAGACTTGATTAAAGACCTGCACTTATTTAAGAATAATGGAGTTGTTGGTGTGCTGAAAGAGAGGCAAATGCCAAAAGGTATTTTGTTTTCCAAGTTCTAAATGCCATTTCCTACATGTTTTAACAAATCTAAGAAATAAAAAGCTATATGGGCCATTTTCTTTCAACCAGCCGTTAGTGTTGATTTCATTGTACTGGGTGAAAATGATGATTTTAATATAGATATGGAAAGCTAGTCAAGACCTTAGATTTCCAGGTGTTTTTCAAGAAAATGAAAGTGTTGTAAATCAATCTAGGACCCTAATGTAATTTTCCTGATTCATGACCTTATATAGATATAGTTTATTCGATCCTTATATAGGCATAGAAATCATCTCCATATTTAGTCTGAGCCTATGCAGCCCAAATACGGCATGGCGACTTCCACTAAGTTCCAAGAATCTACAACGATTTCTTAGAGAAACCAGCCTTCAGCAGCTCGGGACTTCCCCTTGCCTGTATGCTAATTTATCTAGAAAATCAAGGAGTTTTCTAGGGATTGAGTCCCTATATGACGGTATTAAGTCCAATCACACGTCAATCTCAGCACCTTCATAGTATAAATATGTGCAGATTTGCCCAGACAAACACACAGTGGTTTGGAGCATATCGACTTACTACTTGTCCTTCGCCCTGCAGCAGCAAGTGCCGAAGGAAGCCGACCCTCCAGCTGACGCACTGAGAGACGCTGTCTTTTCTCCAGCCGAGAAATCCAGCTCCAGTGCTTCCGGTTTACCCTTGCGGGTTGCTGGGAAATCGGGTTCCGAGAAAGAGATACAAGACCTCCTTCATTCTAAACCAAAGGTACGGAGCTGATTAAACTCTTAGAGAATTCCTTATCAGACTCTTGGCAGAGAATTACTAAACTTAAGCTACTCCTTACTTACTCCCTCCCTCGTACTAGACTTAGGTTAGGTACACCGGGGTAGGCGTATTTTAGAAGCACCAGTTGAGTACTTTTAGCCATCTTTTATCATTGTATGTATTTTATATGTTTTAAGCAACTTATGGCTTAGAAACCATATCATGCTTTTACAGTACTACTTTATAATACTAGTCGTATTATACGCCTTGTACTTTATAACCAGTATTACGATTGTAGCAGTACATTTCTTATGCTTGAGAGATAAGACTGTTCAATAAATACTTTTATTGAAAACGCCCGTCTTTTCCTTTTCTCAGCAACTCTGGTGAAACTAAGCATGCACGATTGACTGAGTGAAATAACTATCTATTGTTTCCCCGACTCTAGAGATACGTTTCATTCTGGGGAAACAAAGTTGTCATGTTATACGGTTGTCAGAAACGAATCCCTTCTTGTTTATTCGAGAAAGTTTCTAGTGACCTCTGAGCTAGCTGGCACTCACAATTAAGTTTAATAGACTCGGTAGAGACCTAGTTGACCTCAGTCCTACGTCTAATCTACAGGGTTTGATATTCCAATGCGCAGAGCCTATTGGGAATATAGGAACTACACTACATGGCGCCCAACGTTTGATAAGGCGATAATTTAATGCTAGATACTAGAGTAACTCAGTCGTGCTTTTCACACAGACCCCTTTTTTCCGTAAAAACTCCAAAAGACGTCTGGAGTGGGTTAAAGGATAATATCCGCTAAAACTAAGTAGGATGAGATTTCTATATATTAGTTTTTAATTTTTTCAACGTTGAAGGATACAGTGTTCCAAAATATTGTGCACCTAATCTTTGTTTCCTTGAAACTTGTTCTGCAAAATCTTCAGTCGGTAAAATAATAATGACTGACGAAGAATTAGCTGAAGCTACAGCTCAAGCACTCTTAGAGGCGAGAAATCGCATACAGAATGACCCGGATGCCATAATGATCCCGGTAAATGTAAGAAAAATAATAACTTACAAACTCATAAATAATGGAGTTCCATCAACTACTGGTAAAGTAATATTTGTAATAGAGGCACATGAATATCGGCAGACAGAGGTATTCTATTCATGGATTCATTTCCCCCCAGCAGACAGTGTTACACACGAGTTTCACTACTACAAGATAGAGGAACATCCACTGGAATATGTTCCTTACGAGGATATTGAAATTCCATTAACTTACCAAGAGCATGCGCTCTGTTTTAAAGGCGCCCTAAAACATCAAAATCACATTACCAGGCTCGGTCCACTAGGTAGACCAGGAGCCACATGGCCGGTATTAGCCAGATATACACCTCATCCTGACATAGAACATAAGTCAGACCGAGAACTATTAGACCAGTTAAACCAACTGATTAAAATTCACAGACAGTTGGTACAATATGTCATGAGGACCTTAACAGTCCAACCAACTGTAAGACTCACACAGCACACCCCTAATCAGGGGAACACAAACAAAATCACACCACAGACTATACAATCAGTCATCGGTAAATTGCCTGCTAAAAGGGAACAAATTCCGTTTTGGTTAGCACAAAAATTTACTCAAATAGAGGCAGTATTTCCTGATACTACACCTCATGAGAAACACAGAATTCTGACAATCTGTTTACCAATGGGGATAGCACCAAATGTGGAGGACTGTGACACTTGGGGTTCAGTCTTTGCTTCAATCTACACAAAAACACATGGTGTTCCGTCAATGGCGGTAATACCAGAAGTTCTGGGTCAGATTCAAAATGAATTCGGTCCAGAACCGGCCTTAAATCTAGGAATGAAATGACTAAAAGATTTCAAGCAGGTCTCGGCTATACCACTAGCCAATATTAGGGGTGAAGCAGCATCGGTGGCTATCCGCCAGAGGTTAAGAGAAACAGATGTAGCAGACCAGCCATTTGAGCTGGCGAGCATTATTGAAAAATCCTTTGAAGAACTAGGTAGAGATAGTTTGGGTGGGAAACCAGTAAAACCACAACTAACAGAAAAACCTGAAAAAGTTTTTATCAAAAATAATCTCATCACTCCTAAAAAGAAGTGGGAAACTACTAAAAAGACATTTCCTAAGGAGAAGTATTCTCAATCTAGAGGAATATCCCCCCAACAAGGAGATAGGTCTCCCCGACTGGAGCGCTCTGAGAAAAGATATAACCTTAGAAATAGGGATACCTTAAAAAAACCTGATAGATATCAAGACACTGATACCAGCTCCACTCGTCCCTTTCAGACTTCCTCGCAGAAATCAGAAAGAAGAGGACGATCAGAACAAAAAGAAGAACGCATGAAGTCCAAAGACGAAGAGCACATTCCAAAAAATAAGAAAAATCAATTTTCCAAAAAGAAGGTAGCGAGTATAAGAATCAAACATGCCGAGGATCTTGAGGACACAACTCAAGAACAGGGAGTGGGCCCAGACAATGCTAGACAGCACAGCAGAAGTAACCATAATTCGCAGGATCCTGAAGGATCATCTGGAGACAGTGGACTTAAATGACTGCATTCAAGTTGAAACTGCCGACACCAGGGTTAGCGTACCTCACAAGTTATATGAAGTAACACTCCGGATGGAGGGGGACATAACTAGGAAAATAAAGGCACTCTTTTGGGAGAAGCTTTCAAAGGGTTATGACATTCTTCTAGCTGAACAAGACTGGCCACCTGAGTTTGTCAGGGAGTGCCCACATGGCGAAGAAATAATTATGCCAGCCTTCTCAAATCATATTCCTATTCACAAAAAATACACATATGCCAGAAAATGGGCAGTGGCCCAGGCTCCTGCATTATATAAAAATCATGTGGGATGGGATGAGGACTCTCCTCACCATAAAATACAACTAAAAAATCAACCTACTGCACAAAGACAGTATCCAGTTAAGCAAGAAGCGAAAAAACAGGTCAGGGAGATTTTAAATCAACTTGAATAACAGGGGATGATGGAAACATGCACCTCGTCAATGAACAATCCTTTGTTTCCTGTCTCCAAACCAGACAATACATATTGTCTAGTTTTGGATTACAGACACTTAAACTCTTGTTGCAAAACTTTTGCAGTACAAAATGCGCACAGCGCAGCACTAATGAATAACATTGGGTGTAAAAAATATAAAACCACATTAGATATTTCAAATGGTTTCTTCTGTCAAAACATTGCACCTGAAAGCAGGCACCTGACCGCTTTCTCAATAATGGGGACATAAAGACACTTCTGTCGTTTACCCCAGGGATTCAAGAATAGTCCAGGGTTATTTTCAGCAAGGGTAACAGAGTTACTACAAATGTACGATGATGAGGCATTATCATATGTCGATGACATCTATCTTACAGATGATAATTTGGACGTACACTTGAAAAGAGTGAACACCATTATACTGGGGTTCGCTTCAGAAGGGTACAAATTCAATTTTAAGAAATCACGAATTGCCCACCTCAACATCCTATTCTTAGGATACGAGTTATCAAGTGAAGGCAAAAGCCTGGCAGCAAACTTTCTAGAGAAATGTGCGCTGCTCCAAGCTCCAAAAACACTGAAAAACTTACAGTCTATTCTGGGTTTCCTGAACTTTGGAAGAACTTATGTTCTAAATTACGCAGAAAGGGTTAAACCTGTCAATGAACTGATCAAACCTGATTTCAAACCAACAAATTGGACTCAGAAACACACAGAAATTTTGCATTCATTGCAAACAGACATGTTAGCATAAACACACTTAGAAACACGCTTCAATGCACGCAATCTTGTAATCCGAATCCTCCCTAGGAGATGCAGATACAGGTACCTGACCTTTAATGAAGGTGAGACGGTACCAATAGCTTACAAATCACACTTGTACACACAAGCTGAAATAAAATTCACTTCTACAGAAAAAATTCTGACAGCGGTTCAAACTGCAGTAGCAAAAGAGAGAGCCCTCGCGCAGGGTAAACGCATAATTATCGTTACACCTGTACCTGCATTAGAGGCAGTAACAAAAGCAAGCATTCCCAATGCTAAAGCTTTACATCCGAGATGGATACAATGGGTTAACTCTCTTGCTGCGACAAACGTTGAATACGTCTTTGACCCAAGTTTAAAAACACAAGAATTCCTATAATACGAATGCGAATGTCCTCTGCCGATTGAACACTACAACTCAATCACTCTGGGACTGTACAGCTCAGCGAGCTGAACTGCAGGCTTTCAAGATGGCGCTTGAGAATGCCGATCGTGAATTCCCCACACTAATAGTGTGCGATTCGCATTTCTGTGTCGAATCTTAAAACAAGTACTTGCAGAACTGGGTTCAAAATGGTTTCAAAAATAGAAGACGTGCCACAATAAAGCATAAATCGCTTTGGGAACAAGTAGTTCTTTTACAAAAAGGACTACAAAAGACTCATGTGACACATACACTGAGTCATCAACGTGATGGCGTTCACGTTGCAGGGAATTCATTGGCTAATGAAGCCGCAAAGGCAGCTGTGCAAACGGCTTCCGTAGCTACTACAATCACTCAACCAGGAAGTGTAATAGTTGGTGAAACGTTCCTAGCTGTAAAAGCATCAATGGAAGGCAGCTATGCAGCGTTACCTCTATACTAGCCACTCACATATGCATATATAACTGATCCGAATAATGTTCAGTTTGCTCGAATCCCTGGAGTGGGGGATAGGGCAATCCCAAACATGGACATAGGTTAGGACTGATCTTAGCAGCATACGAGGGACTGGCGTCTACTCATGCAGGTATCTCCGCAACAGTTTTGCTATTAAAACAAAGATATTGGTGGCCGCGTATGAGGAAACAAACTAGAAACAATGTCCTAGAACAGGAAATCTGCCAGAAAATAAAAGTTTCAACAGTTAAACGACCTGCACAGACACCACTCCTGATTTCAGATAAACAACTAGCGTGTGATTACCTTGATCACTGTGGTCCCTTACAGCGGGATGGTAACTATAAATATATCATGGTCACAGTGGATTCCTGCACAAGATTCATTTGGATGTGGCCCCAGCGCTCGGCTGACGCCAGAACTGTTACAAAGGATTTGCGAGTCTTTATCGGCACATATGCAATCGGCACGCTACATTCTGACCAGGGTCCTGCATTTAGCTCTCGAGCTTACAAAGAAGCCATGGCTAGTTTGGGCGTTGCATTGCGGTATTCTAGTCCCTTCCATCCTGAGGGTAATGCGGTAGTGGAAAGAAAAAAACGTGACATAAATCAATCCATAACAGCTAAGGTATTAGGTTCGGATGACGGGTGGGTAAAACATCTAATAAGTGTCCAACGTAGTCTCAACAATCTGCCAAGAAATTCTCTGGGTGGAATCACTCCGTATGAATTAATGTTTGGTACTAGAATGATAATCGAAGACCTCGATTGTCAAACTTCAGTGGTAGAACAAAAACTCTTTGATGTCAAAGATCGTTTGGCTGTTTTACAGGACTTAAATGAAACAAGAAGAAGTCTGAGTAACAAAACACAGAAACAAACCACCACTGAGGAAAAACCACCTGTCCCAGGAAGACCTGTCTGGCTTCCAAATATTGGGGATCTGGTCAGAGAAAAGATCGCGGTAAAGAAGGAATTTGGGCCTTCCTACAGAAGAGCAGTACCTGTCTTGGCAATACAAGGAACAAGATCAGTAGTACTACCGCCCCTTGCTGGAAAAAGGGAGAACAGAGTTGTATCCATCGATCGGGTCAAACCACAACATGTGGCCAATAATAAGTAGTAGGCCCAGTGGACTCCCAAGATGTAGCAGACAGCCAAATCTTGCTACAATTCAAGAGGTTCAAACTGAAAGACTTATCACCTTCGATAAACCTGCTGTACGAGATAGCCATGGGACTTGTGCCTCTAGAAACCCAAATACCGGTTCGTCAAGAAACACCGTCTACAATGATGTAGCCTCTGGCTATACAAACATGACTAAGGAAGAAGCAACTCCAGTGATTTAAAAAAATCCGGATGCAATCCCAAGTATTGACAGAACTGCCTCTGGCTATTTTGTCAATTTTGATGATTTTTCTGAGGATCTAAGTGAATCGGAAACAACGCCAGCTAAAACACTTTTCAAAGAAAAACTAACAGAACTCTTTCATCATCTTGAGAAAAAATATCTAGTTTCGCCCTGGGTTGAATTTTGGATTGTGTTAGGTATACTTTTCCTCCTGCTCTGGCTCATTCTTGTGTTAAGTTTGGGACAAATGATAAATGGAAAATACAGTAAGATGGACACCGCAAGTACCAACGTCAACTTACTCCTGCAACCTCACAGTTCATCTCATCGCGAACTAAGAGACCTGTCATCAGTGAACATCACAGCAGTTCCTATACCTGGTGGTATAGCATGGGACAGAACTGATTATGACATTTATGGCCCTGTGGAGTTGTTGAAGATTCCACACCAGTTCAAGGTTTCTTTGAGTGACATTGTTTCAACTAGCACATTTTCTGATGATTGGGACTTTGAAACTGTTAACAATATGATGACAGATTTAGACATGTCAGCAAACTTTACAGAACATGAATACTTAGAAGGTTCATCTGATTATGAACAAATGTATTGTTTTAACCACTATGGTCACCATTATTTGCATAAATCTGCACACCCTAGAAATGTTTTTACTTATAATCAATGGGAACATTGTCCAACTCCCCCAAGGAGTAGCTCGAAAACGTTTTTTTTTAAATTTCAGTACTTCTCAGGGTTTAATGTTACAAATGCAGAAACCTTTTATTTCAAAAATGTGAATAAGACAGGAATGAAAACTATGTTGACCAATACCAAACAAATTTATTCTGCAAACTTTTATGCCCAACTGTCTACATTAGGGTTTAATTTTTGGAAAGACAACATTGAGACGAAAACAGTCTGGAGCACGAAAGAATGGCAGGTGCAAGGTTTTGAAGCCCTGTTCAGAGCCTGCATTATACCAGAACAAATAATGTTTATGAATGACACTATTCAACAAACGTCATGTCTTGGCCTGGCTAAGATAAAAGATTTAAACAAACCGTCTATACCTAAGCCCATACCTGAAAGTAATGACACTGCTGATGACAGAATAGACATAACCTATATTTTAAAACAAAACAGAACAGATCCTAATTGGAAAAAATGGTTAATCTGGCCTACAGACACAAATAATTGTCAAGATAGATTCCTGAACAAAACACAAGGACTCACAGTGAATAAGCCAGATCCAAGATACTCCCAGAGACATCATCCAGGGATAGTAACAACATACAGTGTAGGGAAACTCTGCCTTGAATGGCTACAGACATCTACACTCACACAAATCAAACAACACTTATCTTTACTTAAAGAAGGCAATGATTTGCCAGATTTCTTGAAGGGGCCTCGCAAACCACGGCAGAAACGTTTCATATACGCTGGTATATACGCTGCTTACAACGAAGCTTGGAAAGTGACGCAAATAGAAACTGCAGAAAGAATACGAGAAATTGATCGTATTAATTTAGACAAAACGCTCTCTGTAGTGGACAATGGGTTAACGACTCTGTCCTCCAGAATTTATTCTTTGGACAGCATCGTGTCATCTGCAATTGACATAATAGAGCAGGACTTGCTAATGTTACAACATGGCCAGTCACAATTACGTTCTATCATGCTGCTAGGCTGGACGATGCAAAATCTCCGTTCAGGCTACGTGCCATGGTGTTTTATCAATACCACGTCATTGTTTTCTGTGTTTAACCTTACAGATAAACAAATCTCGTTGGCACAAAAAGGAGCAGACTATACGTTGCTTAGCATTCTGAGAAACCTGTCATAGAATGGATAATACATGGTACCATTACGATACCAGTGACGTTATTCCAATTTTGGTATTGTCTGCAGCAAATACCAGCGGGGATGTATGAAAGGTTGGGTAAAGAATACATAAAGTCATCATGGAGTTTACCATACACACACACTTGTTGGAGGGGGGGAAGAAGGTATTCCTTAGTGGAACAAACTGTAAGACCTCACTTAGTGGAACACTTTTGTGTCAGGGTATTAATTTGCACGGAGTCTGTGACGGTTCTGCAAATAACCTTTCATGCCACCTGCACGGTGCTCCCTCCACAAAAATAGAACCCATTTTCAGACAACTAACCAATGGCAGTTACGTTCTGCTCAATGATCACAGCTGCTGCGGCATGATGCCAGGAAAAAGTTATCTAGTTAGTGTGTCATCCAAGGTTACTTGTTGTATGCAAGTATTGTATCCAAAAAGCAACACAGACAGAGGGACGGCTTTATGGCCTTCACTGAATATCTCTTCTATTCGAATTGATACTTTAAGCAGAATGAAAGCCATTCTTTTAAAAAAAAATGTGCCACTGACCTCGTCCAGAGAAAAGTATGATCTGCAGGTTGCAAGGACAGCCGCTGAGATACATACATTATTATCAACGAACTGCCCAGTACATTTCGTAGAAATGTTAAGTCAAATCTTAAACATGTCTGATATCAGTGGCATTGCACATGTATTTAAGACAATTTTTTCGGGACTGTTAGCACCATTTGAAGCAGTCCTCGGCATCTTCCCAAACTTTGTACACTCTGTGTTCGGCGGCCTGCCTCTCATCTTGGGACCCGTAGCAGGGATACTATTTTTATTTCTTCTGCTCCGATACGGCAAGTCCAGGAACCAGCGATACCCAGAATACCATGGAACAATGCCTCCTTGCCATAAGGTATCGTGAGAGAATATCACAGATTCTTGGCTTGGCTCGTTTAAGAGATCTGAACACAACTTGGTTTCTATCGTTCAGACCAATCTGGCAAGATTGCATCTTACCTGTTCTACGATGCCTGCTTTGCGGACAAGAATGTGTGTTGGGCATTTGTCTTACACTTCCATCAGTCCTGCCTGCGGATGTTGTTGCTTTGCTAGGTCCAGTAACGACTCATGCATCGTGTTGTCCCCAATGGCTGCCAATCGTGATGACGGCATTTATTAGGTCTCACCGGCAAGTCTAACTGAGGGTGAGGTATGAGTAACTTCAGGCACACAGGTACCATCTATATCGGACGTTGCTAATGCATCAAACGCTGACAGCAGTGATCCACACTTCTGCACTTTCGACCTACTAAGCGAAGTGGTTCCACTTTCACCAACTACGGTAGAAGGTTTCCTTGCCAGCCTAGACAAACTGATGTTTTCTCCTGAAACCGAAAATAGCTTTTGATTGAATTACACGACGTTCCCTGAACTCTGAAATTCGGCCTTCATTTTTCAAAAACAACTGCTCTACCAATTTGAACTTTTTTCAAATAGAACTTGTTGGCACGAGGTAATCTGCTTAAAGTAGAACTATTCATAGAGAACTGGATTTCTGTTTGAAACTCCTAAAGACAGATAATATTTGGCCTTGTTTGAAACAAAACCGTTTATATTCTATGTTATGGAATGCTCTCGAACTTTTCCTTTCTGTACCATTAAGAGACATTTCATGGATATAATTTCATTTAACATTTTTTGTTGCTTGAATGTATGATCTCACACTATGATTCATATTAGTTGAGACCTATGATTCTTCATATCACTTTCTCGCTCATTTTTTCATGTGAACAGACCTTTTGAAATGCAAAATTGTATTTTGGTGGGAATGTAAACACTAGCCTTATAGACATGTTCAGTGCTTATAGGTTTAGTTTAATTGAACTTAAGATCGTGGAGTGGGTGTTGTAATCAATCTAGGACCCTAGTGTAATTTTCCTGATTCATGCCCTTATATAGGTATAGTTTATTCGATCCTTATATAGGCATAGAAATCATCTCCATATTTAGTCTAAGCCTATGCAGCCCAAATACGGCATGGCTACTTCCACTAAGTTCCAAGAATCTACAATGATTTCTTAGAGAAACCCGCCTTCAGCATCTCGGGACTTCCCCTTGCCTGTATGCTA
Source organism: Lissotriton helveticus (assembly GCF_964261635.1). Taxonomy (NCBI): domain Eukaryota; kingdom Metazoa; phylum Chordata; class Amphibia; order Caudata; family Salamandridae; genus Lissotriton; species Lissotriton helveticus. The sequence continues at coordinate 1,309,567,266 of NC_136061.1, forward strand.
ATTTATCTAGGAAATCAAGGCTTTTTCTAGGGATTGAGTCCCTATATGACGTCCAATCACACGTCAATCTCGGCATCTTCATAGTATAAATATGCCCAGATTTGCCCAGACAAACACACAGTGGTTTGGAGCAGATCTACTTGACCGATGCCCTGCAGCAACAAGTGCCGAAGGAAGCCGACCATCCAGCTGACGCACTGAGAGACGCTGTCTTTTCTCCAGCCGAGAAATCCAGCTCCAGTGTTTCCGGTTTACCCTTGCAGGTTGCTGGGAAATCGAGTTCCGAGAAAGAGATACAAGACCTCCTTCATTCTAAACCAAAGGTACGGAGCTGATTAAACTCTTAGAGAATTCCTTATCAGACTCTTGGCAGAGAATGACTAAACTTAAGCTACTCCTTACTTACTCCCTCCCTCGTACTAGACTTAGGTTAGGTACACCGGGGTAGGCGTATTTTAGAAGTACCAGTTGAGTACTTTTAGCCATCTTTTATCATTGTATGTATTTTATACGTTTTAAGCAACTTATGGCTTAGAAACCATATCATGCTTTTACAGTACTACTTTATAATACTAGTCGTATTATACGCCTTGTACTTTATAACCATTATTACGATTGTAGCAGTACATTTCTTATGCTTGAGAGATAAGACTGTTCAATAAATACTTTTATTGAAAACGCCCGTCTTTTCCTTTTCTCAGCAACTCTGGTGAAACTAAGCATGCACTAATGACTGAGTGAAATAACTATCTATTGTTTCCGTGACTCTAGAGATACGTTTCATTCTGGGGAAACAAAGTTGTCATGTTATACGGTTGTCAGAAACTAATCCCTTCTTGTTTATTCGAGAAAGTTTCTAGTGACCTGTGAGCTAGCTGGCACTCACAATTAAGTTTATTAGACTCGGTAGAGACCTAGTTGACCTCAGTCCTACGTCTAATCTACAGGGTTTTTTATTCCAATGCGCAGAGCCTATTGGAAATATAGGAACTACACTACAAAAGCTTGTAACCTCTTTTGAGATGGCATCTTAGAAATGGAGAAAAACGAAACTATTCTACATCTGAATAAACCTATGTTTAGAAAATGCATTGACTAGGTCATTCCCTGTCAATATCATGCATGCTTACATGTGGATAGCTACATACAAGAACATGTTTCTGTAACCTGAAAGCATACCCCTGGTACTGACAGATTTGAATAACGGAAAAAAATCTTCATTCTACATTCTCCATTTAATGGCAGAGGTCTTCTTTGAAAAGAAAGACAATTCAAACAGCACAACATTTAAGATGGAGAATACCAGGTGTAGATATACTTCCTAGTTGGGCAGGCTGTAACTATCGGCCTTTCAATATGAGGGCTTTTTCAATAAATCAATCAATCAAGATTTATAAAGTGTGGCTATTCACCTGATAGGATATCCAGGCTCTTGCAGGTCCAGGATGCTTGTTCAAAATGCCAGGTCTTGAGGGCATTCGGAATTCTGGAAGTGAAGTGATAGTCTATAGTTACGTGGGCAGGCTGTCTCAGGTCTTTGCTGCAATGTGAGAGAAGGAGCGCCCTCCACTTCTGTTTCAGTAGATGAGGGAAGTATGAACAACTGAGAGGGAGGAGGAGCTTAGTCTTCTCCTTGGTTGGTGGAAGTTTAGGCGGTTGTTAACGTAGGCGGCTCCTTGGTTGTGTAGAGCCTTGTGTGTATTGATCAGCAGATTGAATTGGCATCTCTTCTGTACTTGGAGCCAGTAGAGTTGCCTGAGGTGGGGTGTGATTGGGATTCATTGGGGAAGGCCAAGAATGAGGCTGTAATGCTCTGTATGGTCTGAAGTCTCTGTAGAAGGTATGCGGCCATTCCTACATAGTGGGCTTTGCCAAAGCCTTTTCGGCTGGTGTTGAGGGCCTGTGTCACGGTACATCTCGTGTGCAGGGGTAGCCACTTGAAGATCTTTTGTAGCATGTGCAGAGTGAGGAAGCAGGTGGAGGAGATGGCATTGATTTATGATTTCATGGCGAGCTGTTGTCAATGATGATTCTGAGGTTTCTGGCATGGTCATAGGGAGTGGGTGCAGGTCCTAGGTCTGAAGGCCACTAGGAGTCATTCCATGTGTTGCTGACGTTGCCATAAATCAGTACTTCCATCTTGTCTGAGTTTAGTTGCAGGCAGTTGTTCTTTATCAAGTCAGTGACTCTTGTCATTTATCTGTGAAAGTTGGTTTTAGTGGTGGTGAGGTCGTTGGTGAGTGAGAGGGAGAGTTGGGTGTCATCTGCATAGCAAATTAGGTTGGGGTTGTGGGATCTGACGAAGTTGGCCAGTGGGGTCATATCTGCATTGAAGAGCATGGGGCTAAGGAATGAGCCCTGGGGTACACCACTGGTGATCTTTTTGGGTTTGGAGGTGAAAGGTGAGAGGTGGCTCCTCTGGGTTCTTCTGATTAAGAAGGAGGTTGAGGAGAATTAGAGCAGCTGTTTCTCCTCCGTCGAGGAGGGTTTAGAGGTTTTCGGTGGCTGTGATCAGGGCAGTTTGTGCTGTCATTGCTATGAAAGCCGGATTGGGAGGTGTCAAGTAGCTGGTTCTGATCCAGGTGTGTCATGAAATGCTTGTTGATGATCTTTTCCAGTACCTTCACAGGAATAGGATCAGGTATATTGGCCAGTAGGTTTTGAGTTTGAATAGTTGTCTGACTTTGGCATGTTTCCAGGTGTCATGAAATGTTGTGTTGGTGATAGCGGTGTTAAGCAGGGTCATGAGTCCCTGCCAGTCTTTTGGTTTCCAAGGTTGAAGATGTGGTGTGGGCCTGAGTCTGTGGGAGCTTTTGAGTGGATGTATTTCATGGTGGAGGCGGTGTCCTGGTTGGAGAGGACATTCCACGTAGTAAGTCTGTGGTTTGTGTTGGTTGCTGTGGTGGCATATCTGTTGAGGAAGTTGGTAGGAGTCGGTTGGGATTCAAAGTTTCTGTATATGGTTGTGATCTTGTTGTGGATGAAGTCTGCGAGGTTGTTGCACAGCTCTTGTGAGGGTGTGATGTTGTTTACGCTGGCAGCCGGGTTGAGGAACTCCTTAACAATGTTGAAAAGTTACTTGGTGTTGTTGCCATTGGTTTCAATGTGTGTGGCTAGGATGTCTTCTTTGTTGTCCCCAGCAGCTGGTGTTAGATGTTGAGGGAGGTCTTGAAGGCTGCCCTGAGAGGGGTGTCCTTGCTCAAGTTCCATCTCACCTCCAACTGTTTGCTGTCTCGTTTCGCTGTTCTGAGTTCTTGGGTGTACCAGCTGGCCTTTAGGGAGGATTTTTTTATGTTGCTCTAGATGGGGGTGATGCTGTAGGCACAATTGGTGATTCAGGTATGGTGTCAGGACCCGAGATTCTCAAGTAGCCATAATAGTCCACCAGAGGAATCAGAATCCAACTCGGCAGCAAACTGGAAGTTCGTGGGCCGACAGAGTGAGAACGCGGAACTCCAAGATGGCCGCCAGGCTGGCCACCAGACTGGAGTCCACGTTAGCGGTCTAGTGTTTTAGGCTCATCACCAGCCGAGCCTGTGTGGAGCGCGCGCTGACCAAGATCTGCGCACTTCACTAGAGAACTTGCCCGGTTAGGAGTTATCGCATCACAGCCCGTAAAACCAAAGTAAGGCCTTAGTTTAAAAATAAATACAACTTCCCTTCGCATAGTAGACCCAACAGGAGGAAGTTGTCCTTCATAGCTCAATTCAGAAAACGACTGCATAAACCCAGCGGAACATTTTTTTTTCTTAGCTCTGAGAAAACTCTCAAGCGTTTTCGTTAGAAAACATTTGACTGAAGAGATCCCGTGATAAAAACCTTGATACCACAGAACTCACCTCGACGAATACGGAGCTGCGGCATCTCGTCAGGAAAGGAAGTACACACGGCGAGCGTGTCAGCAGAGACAAATTCATGACGAAATTCCTGAAGAAGAAAAGACGATAAGTGAAAAGCATTTAAACATTGATATTGTTTAAGGAAAGTGCAAAAGACTAATATTACAGTTGTACTTACCGTGTGAATCGCTAAGACTAGAGTTAACGCCTCAAGCCTAAGAAGTAGAAATACGGCCACCATATACTCTGAAAATAAAAAGAAGAAAAGATAAACAGGATTAAAAAGAGACCTCGATATTTACAAGAGACCAGGTTAGAGGAAAACGTGAGTCAGAGTTAAATGAAAAATAATAACTAGAGTTAGAGAGGATAAATTACAATAGTAATTTCTCTGGTGTAATTGCAATCTTTACAGGAACTAGACGACAGAAAAAGCTAGAAAGGCACCGAGGAGAAAGGAACTAAAGGACAGATAAACAGTGAGTAATAGAGGGAATCAGAGATAAGGGTAGAACAGTAGTAGAGGAACGCATTAACAAGGAGAGGATATTTTCTGTATTACAGGTGAATTCATAAAAGAAAATCTGTCACTAAATGCCAGAAAAGAGCACAGAAGAGAAGGTTTAACTCTTGGAAGTTAATGGTAGGTGTAAGTCAGGAGGAGTGGGTAGAATAGGAAGTGAAGGATTAGAGTTGAGAGTAATGTTATTGTCTTCCTTCAAGGTTCAAGATAAGTAGTGGTCTGCAGGTCGGACTGAGGAAAAGAACCAGCCAAGAAAGTCTCTTCTCTTGTTGTTTATTATTTTATCCAATTTCCCCCTTCCCCCTGAGGTAGTTATTCAGAGACTTGTGTACAAGCTCTGGGTGGTTGCCCTGGGTGGATTCAGGAGCTAGCATCTCTGTTCCTGTGCAGCTACGCAAGAAGTATCCTTTGATAGTCTGACAGAGTGAAGTGCCCAAGTCGCACCTTGCACCCGAACAGAGATGGCAGAAGGATTAGACCTGCAAGGGTTAGGAGTAATTTTAGATACAATCCAGAAGGAGTAAGTGCAGTTAGGGAGGAAAATCAAAACTTAAAAATGAAGATAGTGAATTCCTGAAAAGAAACAGCAGATTTAGTACAGAGATTTAGACAACCCTTTGTTTCAGGACAGGATGCCCAAAATCCTTTAGCTGAGAGTGCAAATAGAATGACTACCCAAGTGATCCATTCCTTGTCCCCAGTTATTCCCTTAGCGGCTCCAGAGCGATTTAGTGGGGATCCCCAGAAGGCTCAAATATTCATCACCCAATGTTCTTTACATTACATGTGCCGCCCTTCAATTTTTCCCGATGCGCAATCAGAGGTCGCCTTTGCCTTGTCCTGTCTGAGCGGTGACGCAGCAGCTTGGTCCTTGCCGCTCATAACCAGAAACGACCCGATTCTGAGAAATTACGAGAATTTTAAACAAGAATTTCTACGGATTTTTGACAGGAGGAGAATATCTCAAGTGGTCGACAATGAACTGCTGGATTTGAGACAAGGAAATCGAGACCTGGTCTCGTACTTGGCACAATTTAATAAGCTAGTCATGGAAACTGATTGGCCAGAGAGTAAGCGGGCAGCAGTCTTCTACAGAGGATTGAAGGACGAGCTAAAAGATGCCTTGGCTGGAATTCCAAACCGACCCACCGAAATTTCGGCGTTGGTGGATCTTGTGTTAGAAATAGACTTTCGGCAGGGAGAAAGGAAAGGTGAAAAAAGAAGAGATTTCAGACCATCAGTTCCAAGATTTGATCGCGTCAAATCAGAAAATAGTCGAGGTAATGAAGGATCCTTGGGAGTAGAACCCATGCAAATCTGAACAATACGTGGACCGCTATCTAAAGGAGAGAAGGAGAAGAGGCGGAGTAGTAACTTGTGCATGTATTGTGGAGCGGGGGGGTCATTTTGTCAGAAATTGTCCCAAGAACCCAAAAACCAGTTACAAGCCGAAGGAAAACTAATAGCACCACCTGTTGTAGGAGTTGCACAGGTGGGTGCGATCTTAGAAAAAACTCCCGATGAACATAGAGTGGCCAACACCCTACAGTCGGCGGCTCCTCACTTAAGTTTATCAATAGAAATTAGGTTCAGACACTCAACCTTGACTGGAGTTTCAGTAATGATTGATTCTGGAGCCACGGGAATCTTTTGTGATTTAAAATTTGCACGAAAAGTGGGAATACAAGCTATAATGAAGAACAAGAGTGAACCCGTGAGAGCAGTGGATGGAACCAATCTATCCTCAGGTCCAATTGTGAGCTATACTGAAGTTATCCATCTTGTCTCAAAAAATGGGCATGAAGAAAGAATCCAGTTTAATCTAATTGACGCCCCCCAGTTCGAGTTAATCCTTGGTCTGCCCTGGCTCACCGAGCATAAACCGACAATCAATTGGAGTAACAGGACTATAAAGATGGATTCCAAGTATTGTATGGAAAACTGTTTTGGAAACAAAGAAAAGATGGAAGAAGTCAACCAAGCACATTTGTTGTGCCTCAACGGAGGATCAATTTGCGTGATAAATGCACCAGAAACCCCAGCCGAATATGCTGAATTCCAGGATGTGTTCAATGAGGTGGAAGCGGAGCGGCTACCCCCACACAGGGCATATGACTGTAAAATCGAGATAGAGCCAGGTTCAAATCTGCCCTGCAGTCGGGTGTATGCACTAACTGAAAAGGAGCATAGCCACTTAAAAGAATACCTGGACAGATACCTTGCAAACGGATTCATCCGGCCCTCGCTATCTCCAGTTTCGTCACCTTTATTTTTTGTGCCCAAGAAGGAGGGAGATTTGCGGACCTGTATAGACTGTAGAGCAATCAATCGAATAACCAAGAAGAACAGGTACCTGTTACCACTTATATCTGTGTTATTAGACCAAGTTAAAGGGGCTCAGATCTATACAAAACTTGACCTGAGAGGAGCGTACCATCTGGTCAGAATGCGAGAGGGCGACGAGTGGAAGACGGCCTTCAGAACACGATTTGGATTGTTCAAATACCAGGTTATGCCTTACGGCCTCTGCAACGCCCCTGCAGCCTTTCAACATTTCATCAACGACGTACTAAAAGAATATATTGATTAGTGTGCAATCGTCTACATTGATGATATTCTTATTTATTCTGCAGACAAGGAGAGACATCAGGATCAAGTTTGTGGAGTTCTACAGAAATTACGAGATAACCGGTTGTTTGTTAAGTTGGAAAAGTGTGCATTTAATGTTACCCAAGTGGAATTCTTGGGTTTCGTCATCTCTCCAACTGGCATACTGATGGACCAGCGAAAGATTGAAGCAGTGGTTAATTGGAAATCTGCAGTGAGTGTCAAGGAAGTTCAGAGTTTCATCGGCTTCGCAAACTTTTACCGAAGATTTATCAATGAGTTCTCTCACAAGATTATGCCACTCACGAAACTGCTTAAGAAGGGAATTCAGTTCGAATGGACCGAAGAAGCTGAGAAGGCGTTCAAGAGTTTGAAGAAAGATTTCACGTCGGCCCCAATACTTCAACATGCTGATCCAACCGAGCCCTTTTATGTTGAAACTGATGCCTCTGACCAAGCAGTTGGTGGAGTCTTGTCCCAACGAAATAAGATCACTGGGCAATTGCATCCAGTAGCGTACCGATCTAGAAAACTGTCTCCGGCGGAATGTAACTATACCATCACAGACAAGGAGCTGTTGGCGATAAAGGACACCTTTAAGGAATGGAGACATCATGTCATGGGAGCCCAGCATCAGAATGACAGTATTTACGGACCATCGAAACCTAAAATTTCTAAAAACAGCCAGAACGCTGACCCCAAGACAACTGCGATGGTCATTGTATTTCGCTGATTATGATTTTGTAATTACCTATCGACCAGGAACACAGAATGGGAAAGCAGACGCCTTGTCTAGAATTGACACAGAGAATCAAAAGATGCCTTTAGAAAATCAATCTATCATTCCAGAGGAGAAGATAATAGGTGTCACAACTTCGGTTTGTCAGGAGAAGGGGATTTCAGAAGTGATGAGTCCTGAGGCCATGCAAGAGTGGATCAAGGAGAAGGAAGGTAGAGAAATTATTCATCAACTTCCTTACCATCAAGATCATCTATACATCCCTACTAAGGAGTTGCAGCAACAAGTTATGCAAGAATGTCATGATGCAAAATTGGCGGGGCATAAAGGAGAAGCCAAGACTAAGGAGCTGATTAAGCGTCACTACTGGTGGCCAGGGATGGTTAAGGACATTGAGGAATACGTTAAGACTTGTGAGATTTGCGCTCAGGGAAAATCTGAACGGCAGGCCCCGAAGGGATTGTTACAGCCTTTGTCCACACCGCCTTATCCTTGGCACACGATTACCTTAGACCTCATTGTAGATTTACCACTCAGTCAGGGGTATGATGCAATATTAGTAGTAGTGGATTCTTTCTCAAAAATTGCACATTTCACAGCACTGCAAGGGGTTCCTTCAGCTAAGCAGTTAGCCACACACTTTAGTACAGAAATAGTTAAGATTCATGGAATTCCTAAAGTTGTGATTTCTGAGAGAGGTCCACAGTTCATTTCTCATTTTTGGAAATCCTTTATGGAAAGCTTAGGAACCGAAGTGAGATTTTCTACCAGTTACCACCCAGAGACTGATGGTCAAACTGAAAGAGTTAACCAGGAGTTGGAACAATATTTAAGGTTGTTCCTTTTGAAGCAGGATGGAAACTGGTCAGAATATTTATGGGCAGCAGAGTTTGCGTACAATAACGCCATGAATGTGTCCACGGGTTTCTCTCCCTTCTACATGAATTATGGGAGACATCCAAATTCCAGCCCCAGACAAACTAACATCACAGTCCCAGCGGTTAGAGATGTAGTGTCTCACCTAGAGCAGGTACACCAACAGGCAACTGAACGTTTGAAAGTAGCAAAGGAAAGGTACAAGGCTTATGCAGACAAGAAGAGGCGAGAAGGTCCTATCTTGGTAGAAGGGGACGAGTACGGAGCTGCGGCATCTCATCAGGAAAGGAAGTACGCACGGCGAGCGTGTCAGCAGAGACGAATTCATGACGAAATTCCTGAAGAAGAAAAGACGGTAAGTGAAAAGCATTTAAACATTGATATTGTTTAAGGAAAGTGCAAAAGACTAATATTACAGTTGTACTTACAGTGTGAATCGCTAAGACTAGAGTTAACGCCTCAAGCCTAAGAAGTAGAAATACAGCCACCATATACTCTGAAAATAAAAAGAAGAAAAGATAAACAGGATTAAAAAGAGACCTCGATATTTACAAAAGAACAGGTTAGGGGAAAACGTGAGTCAGAGTTAAATGAAAAATAATAACTAGAGTTACAGAGGATAAATTACAATAGTAATTTCTCTGGTGTAATTGCAATCTTTACAGGAACTAGACGACAGAAAAAGCTAGAAAGGCACCTAGGAGAAAGGAACTAAAGGACAGATAAACAGTGAGTAATAGAGGGAATCAGAGATAAGGGTAGAACAGTAGTAGAGGAACGCATTAACAAGGAGAGGATATTTTCTGTATTACAGGTGAATTCATAAAAGAAAATCTGTCACTAAATGCCAGGAAAGAGCACAGAAGAGAAGGTTTAACTCTTGGAAGTTAATGGTAGGTGTAAGTCAGGAGGAGTGGGTAGAATAGGAAGTGAAGGATTAGAGTTGAGAGTAATGTTATTTTCTTCCTTCAAGGTTCAAGATAAGTAGTGGTCTGCAGGTCGGACTGACGAAAGGAACCGGCCAAGAAAGTCTCTTCTCTTGTTGTTTATTATTTTATCCAATTTCCCCCTTCCCCCTGAGGTAGTTATTCAGAGACTTGTGTACAAGCTCTGGGTGGTTGCCCTGGGTGGATTCGGGAGCTAGCATCTCTGTTCCTGTGCAGCTACGCAAGAAGTATCCTTTGATAGTCTGACATATGGGAATTCTTCACTCCCTGTTTGAGGTTTGTGGCGTTAGCGGGGTTGGGGGTGTTGAGGGCATCAGTCAAGCTGGTTTCTGAGATTTTGTTCCACCTCCGGTGGGGGGGCACTGGTCGTCTTGGGGATGGTGGTACAGGGGCTGGGGATGCTGAGGTGAACTGTGGAGTGATCTTTCCATGTGAGTTCTGTGAAGTGGCTGTATTTGATTTGGTTGCTGAAGGTGAAAATGGTGTCCAGGGTGAGTCCTGCAGTGTGTTTAGGACTGTGGATGAACTGAGTCAATCCGAGGCTGCTCATAATATTGAGGAGACGTGCAGTGTTCTTGTAGGTGGGGTTTTCAATTTGGAAATTTAGATCATGGAGGAAGAATTAGTCTTTGAAGTCCAAAGCAAGGGGCGCAATGAAGTCTGTGATGATGTTGCAGAAGCCGGGGAGTGGGCCTGAGGGTCGGTATGTGAGGGTGCCTCTGATGGTTGTCTTTTTGTCATTGTGGAGCTTGAAGTTGAGATGTTCCATAGGGGTGGTGGTGTTGTAGGTGATGGTGGTGCACTGTATGGTCTCTTTGTGGATGATTGCTGTTCCTCCTCCCGGCTTGTTGTTGCAGTCCTGCCATTTTCATACAACAGAAGTCAACAGTGCTACAACCCCAATGTATTCAGCAGCCAGTTGGGTACAAGCTTTTAGCAACTGCAGCTACAGACTCTCGTAACAACATTTTATCTTGAAAACATGATATTGTTGTAAAAACGCATAGAAACATGAATAGTTAGAAACGCTAAAAACCAACATGGAACTCATCTGTTATATTAAGAAGAAGAAGTATTTACCAGGGCCTCTTGAGCCTTGTATAATCTTACTAAGAATTTAACACAGAAGTATAAAACCATGTCTAAGAGCGAAACAACATCCAAGTGATATATCTTAAGATATCCTTATAGAATTTAAATAAAGCCTTCAATGAATACTTTGGATTGAAAACATTTGACCCTCCAAGGAGAATTTATTTTCCAATTCTTTCTTAAAGGGTTGATAGAAGATACAAAGGTATGTAACTAAGGACGGTGTGCATCAAATTTAACTCCAGTGGCTGTCAGTGAGAAAAACAAAGTCTTAATTCCGTATAGGAAGAATCTGCATAGCAGACAAACTTACCAAAATCTAAAACCATTGCACATCCCAAAGTATTCTATTACTATATATAAGATGAAGAAGGTACTTCTTTCTGCTTGAAATAAACAAAATATTATCCTACAATTTGTTCAGTATAACTAACTTTGTGGCATGTTTCCCACTACACCGTACTAATTTAGAGTTAATTAGTGCTTAATCTACTGCAAATTAGTTTTTGCACTATTATAATGCCTCAGGGTCTAATTCACAAAGGTACATTTACACTTTTGTGTAAGTTTACATGTATTTTGAAATTCAGAAACTCCAATTTAATAGTGAGATTACAATTCTGGAGGTTCCACAGTCAAGGCAGAGAACTCAGCATGTAAAGATAGGAATGTACAATATTATCAACATCTAGTTTACTAGTTTAAAGAACCTAGGGCCATATGTATGAAGCTCAAATGGGTTTGCAAACGCCCACATTCGCAGAATTTCGGCATTTGCGAACTCATTTTTGCTAAATGGTATATATGTAGCAAATTTGAGTGCAAAATAAGGAATCGCAAATTTGTGATTCCTTATTTTGCAATTGCATTTAAGGAATAGCAAATTTTGCGATTCCTTAAATGCAATGTTTGAAGCACCCAAGTTGTGTGATTTCTCATTAAGAAATCACAAATTTCCACCAACTTGAAGTTGGTGGTAATTTGCGATTTCTTTCACAAAAGCACTTTTTTGCATTTGTGAAGGTGCCACGTGGCGCACATACATGCCCTTAGGGCATGCATGTGCGCCATATGCCCACAAATGTGAATTTCAGGGGTGCATCAGGTTGTCCTTATGACACCCTTGCACCCTTGAAATTATTCTCAATTTGCGATTCTCAAATTGCGAATCGCAAATTGAGAATAACTTCACATTCATTCCTATGGGCCTCCTGGCCCATAGAAATGAATGGGAAAGTATTCCTAAACTGCGATTCGCAATTTGCTAATCGCAATTAAGGAATTTTAAGAAATCGCAAAAAAAATGCAATTTTCTACATACATACCAATTTGCAAATCTCAAATAGCGATTTCTAAAAAATCGCTATTTGAGATTCGCAAATCTCGATGTTGATACATCTGCCCCCTAGTGAACAATTATGATGCAGAATGTAAATTTAAAAATGATAAAACAACTGTTGTACAACAGCTTAGTATTTTCTGGTAGTAAAAATAGTGGGAGGTTACAACCAAGGCACTGCAGAAAAAAGGTACTGACAGACGACTGCAAAACACTACCCTAGGGGTATTAAAGCGGTACAAAAGGGGGTGGTGATGGACGGAGCATCTGAACCAATCAAACACTCACACCCAGTCAAAAGATCTGGGTTTGATCCATCACCTTTCTTTAACCCACTCTGCCACCCCAGTTCAGACATGGCTATATGCAAATCAGTCTGACCCTGTGCCTCATGGGAACAGTCCAGCCCGAACTGCCAAGCCATACCTTCCCTGGACCGGAAACAAGCTTCCAGGGACCGGTTTCTGGCATTACAGCCGTCTTCAGCCCAGCTTGCTTGAATCCAGTGGCAAAGTGAGCAAGGGACTCACGTCTGAGCATACCCTGCCACACTTATGGCGGCCAAAGCGGTACAAAAGGGGGTGGTGATGGACGGAGCATCTGAACCAATCAAACACTCACACGCAGTCAAAAGATCTGGGTTTGATCCATCACCGTTCTTTAGCCCACTCTGCCATCCCAGTTCAGACATGGCTATATGCAAATCAGTCTGACCCTGTGCCTCATGGGAACAGTCCAGCCCGAACTGCCGAAACCGGTCCTCGGAAGCTTGTTTGCGGTCCAGGGAAGGCATGGCTTGGCAGTTCGGGCTGGACTGTTTCATTGTCCATTTCAAGTGCCCTTAACCTAAGACCATCGTCACTTTTCCCTTTAAAAAAACAACTAGACTGCATACTATTTTACATAAAAATGTTGAGTATCATCCACTATTTTCTTGCAACCATTACATCAATGCAAATGGATGATCACTCTTCATAATTATATGAAGTGACAGATACATTTTATGGTTTATATTTAATTCTATTTTTCTATTGCTAGCTTTTTAATGTTCTTATGACAATCTCAGCAGAGATTTCAGTGAAGCACTCGAAATCAAACAGCACATATAGGTCTTCTTTCATCATTCTAAACAGTCCAAGGTAAGATAGAATGGAACACCCCTAGAATCTTTTACAACTTCTTATACACGAAATCCTTAGTTCTGCAATATTAGTGTAGTTTATATACATCTAAAGATAGAAATAGAAGAATGGGAAGCGGAATATGTAATCTAATGATAGGTTAGTACAAATTATAAGGAAAGGAAAGGGAGAAATACAGAAGGGAAAAATCAATAAGACATCTTTGCTCTTCTACAATGTGGTTTTGACGTAGATGAAGGAACACACATATTTCATATATCTCACTTTTTCAATCATTAAAGTGCAAGTGCATTAGCAGCTCTTCAGACTTAAATAGGAAAACAGGCATCTTTCAGATTCTCATTATCACAACAATTCTCATTTGTCCGTCATGTCCTCACTATTTCAACAACTTTCATATGCTGATAATTTTCCATAAAAGTGCTAGCGTATTAGCAACTTCTTTGTGCAAATTATGCCTTACAAAGATACATCTCCAGACCAATTATGATTAAGGGCCATATGTATCAAGCAGAATTGCATTCCCAAACGCCGAAATTCGCAGAATTTCGGCGTTTGCGATCGCAATTTTGCCAAATGGTATGTATGAGGCAAATCTGCCTGCAAAATAAGGAATCGCAAAATTTGCGATTCCTTATTTTGCGATTGCATTTAAGGAATCACAATTGCTATTCCTTAAATATAATGTAAGAAGCACCAAAAACAGTGCAATTTGGCCTTAAGGAATCGCAAATTACCACCCACTTCAAGTGGGTGGTAATTTGCGATTTCTTTGAAAAATGCACTTTTTTGCATTTTTCAAAGTGCTATGTGAAGCACATACATGCCCTTAGGGCATGTATGTGCGCCACATGTGCACCCATGCTTATTTCAGGGGTGCAACAGGGTGTCCTTTTTGACACCCCTGCACCCTTGAAATTGTGTTCTCAATTTGCGATTTGCTAATTGCTAATCGCAAATTGAGAATATCTTCACATTCATTCCTATGGGCCTCTAGGCCCATAGGAATGAATGTTATTTACAACAAGGGGTGGTGAGGGACAGAGTCTCTGAATTAAGCAGAATACTCTCACCCAGTCAAGAGATCAGGGCTAGATCCAACACCGTTTTTTAGCTCATTGCACCATCCCAGTTTCAGAACCTGGCTGTATGCAAATTAGTCTGTTCCTGTCCCAGTGCATGATGGGAACAGGGCAAACCAAACTACAAAAGCCAATTCTTACACTGGGAAGGAAACAAGCTTCCGGGGACCGGTTTCTGGCGTTTCAGCCGTCTTCGGCCCGGCTTGCTTGAATCCTGATGGTGCAATGAGCAAGGGACTCATGTCTGAAACCGGTCCCCGGAAGCTTGTTTCCTTCCCAGTGTAAGAATTGGCATGATGCACTGGGCCAGGGACAGACTAATTTGCATACAGCCAGGTTCTGAAACTGGGATGGTGCAATGAGCTAAAAAACGGTGTTGGATCTAGCCCTGATCTCTTGACTGGGTGAGAGTTTTCTGCTTAATTCAGAGACTCTGTCCATCACCACCCCTTGTTGTAAATATTATTGTCCACCCTAAGCGTGGAAGGGTATACTCAGATGTGAGTCCCTTGCTCATTGCACCATCAGGATTCAAGCAAGCCGGGCCGAAGACGGCTGAAATGCCAGAAACCGGTCCCCGGAAGCTTGTTTCCTTCCCAGTGTAAGAATTGGCTTTTGTAGTCTGGTCTGCCCTGTTCCCATGATGCACTGGGCCAGGGACAGACTAATTTGCATACAGCCAGGTTCTGAAACTGGGATGGTGCAATGAGCTAAAAAACGGTGTTGGATCTAGCCCTGATCTCTTGACTGGGTGAGAGTTTTCTGCTTAATTCAGAGACTCTGTCCATCACCACCCCTTGTTGTAAATATTTTTGTCCACCCTAAGCGTGGAAGGGTATACTCAGATGTGAGTCCCTTGCTCATTGCACCATCAGGATTCAAGCAAGCCGGGCCGAAGACGGCTGAAATGCCAGAAACCGGTCCCCGGAAGCTTGTTTCCTTCCCAGTGTAAGAATTGGCTTTTGTAGTCTGGTCTGCCCTGTTCCCATGATGCACTGGGCCAGGGACAGACTAATTTGCATACAGCCAGGTTCTGAAACTGGAATGGTGCAATGAGCTAAAAAACGGTGTTGGATCTAGCCCTGATCTCTTGACTGGGTGAGAGTTTTCTGCTTAATTCAGAGACTCTGTCCATCACCACCCCTTGTTGTAAACATAGGAATGAATGGGCAGGTATTCCTTAATTGCGAATCGCAATTTGAGATTCGCAATTAAGGAATATGTAGGATTCGCTAAATTTATTGTAAATCCTACATACATAGCATTTTGCGATTCTCAAATAGCGATTCACAAAAAATCGCTATTTGAGAATCGCAAATGGAGATGTTGATACATTTGGCCCTAAGTCTCCTGTTTTCTGTTTTTACTGATATTTACAGAAATATACAGACAGAAAACATTTATTTTTATGTTTGTATTTATTTTTAAGTGAGGATAAAAAAGGAAATAGGGTTGATTTTTGAGTGATTCTGAATACTGTCTGCCATGACTGCCAGGCCAATAGCTGTGTGAACTGATAGGTAAGGGGATTAAAAAAGAAAATAATTTTAGTAAAGAGGCTTTAACACCAGTAGATATGCACAAGGTTGATACTGAAATGTGCATATTTTCATACAAGTGCGTTGATTTATCTTCTGCCGGTGTTCACAGTTTTAAAACCTGGCCGGGATTCAAGCATGAATGCATATTTATCGGTTAAATAAATGTGGAAATATACTAATTTCAGCTTAATTTTTCCACAAAACCCAAAATAAATTTGGATAAATACAGATAAAGTTAACAACAAATAAATATGGATAAATACAGACGGAAATGTCAAAAAAAATAATTACCAGAAAACTGGGAGCCCTAATTAAGATTCTGAATGGGGCCAATACTTTCTATCCATGTTCTTTTCAATACAAATACTTCTCAATACTCTGTCCATTCCTGTCAGATATTATCCTGAATCATCTGCTGACGTTAGGGCATCATTTCATGAGTCTAAAATAACGAGGTTTCTTTTAAAGATCTTTTTCATTTTAAATCTTATTATTTAACTATTTTCATAGTTAAAGTAATACATACTTCTTGAAAGTGCAAGTGCTTTAGCCTTTTCTCTGTGCAAAAATGCTCCTTTCCAAAGTACAAATGCACACCAATTTCAAAAAGTGCCAATGCTCTTGCAAAACATAATTCCTCTTTTTGATATTTATTTTAAGATAAATCTAACCACAGTGCAAACTGATCTTTTTCAAATACATCTTTGGTGCACTACATGATATCCATCTCATTCCTTTACCTATTCTCATCAATCAAACAACTTTCATTAAAGTGCAGGTGCAATAACAGCTCTTTTATGTAAAATACTCTCTTCCACAATGTGTAATGCAAATACCATGCAGATAAAGTGAAAATGCAAGATAATGTGTCTATACTTCTCATACTTCCATGTTTTCAACATCCTTTTTCACACAAGACATATCTTAGGATTTTATTGAGGTGCATATGCAATAGCAGCTCTGTTATAATAAATGCTCCATTCCGAAATACAAGTGTAAATAAAGTTCAGACCAAGAGTAAGTCAAGATTGTATGACCATACTTCTCATTTCCTCAAGATTTCAACCAGATAAAACAGATCTTATGCTTGAAGTTCCTCTTCAATAATACGTATCCACATCTACACATCTTTGGCTATATGAGCAAGGATCTCATAAATGTTCATATAACTCAGCGTCCAAATTATGTTCTATGAATGGCTCTATCCCCATCAATATAATTAATCTAGAGTCCATCCTTCTCAGAGTTAATTGAGTATCTCCTCCTCTGTCAGTTTTCTTTATATGTTTGATGCCAAAATATGGCAATTCTTTAGCATTCCAGTCATGTTTTTCCCAGAAGTGTTTTGCAACTAGATATGAGTAGTCCTAATTCTTGATTGCTCGAAGATGTTGCAAAAATCTTAAATGGACTTAATACACTGTGCTCTCTACATAGCACTATCTACAAGGGCATGTTAAAACATACACAACATATTTTGCATGTATGCTCTTTGATCTTTTCCCTTTTACCATTCTGCAGTCTGTAGCTAGTTTGATTGATTCCTTCAGCGAATTCAATCTGCCGCCGCCAAGCTGGCTCTTGGCTGGTCGAGGAGGGCTTCGGCCACAGCAGCTCTATCTGAGCTGCACTGGCTACCTCTAAAACAACGAGTGGCCTTCAAGTCCCTCTGCATTGTCTTTAAGGCTCTGCATGGACTTGGACCTAAACCTCTGCGAGCCCTGTTTATGTGGTACACTCCTGCCAGAGATCTACGCTCGTCCTCGGCTTGTCTGGTAAAGGTACCCAGATTTAATAAAGCCAGAACAGGGGGAAGATCCTTCAGGGTTGCAGCGGCCAAGCTGTGGAACAGCCTGCCCACTGACATACGTCAGATGTCCCAGCTTCTTCCGTTCAGGAGACGTATCAAGACCTGGCTTTTCCCTCAATAACTGTCCGTTTGACTATCTCCCCCGGTTATCCGCTAACAGAGTATTCTACAGCGCCAGGAAGCCTGCAAGGTATCAGTCGCGCTCTACAAATTCCCAAAATAAATAATAACATGTTCGTAAAGTTTACATTTTGTGCATTTCCAGAATCCTGGTTGTTATAGCCAATTTGTTTTTTTCTTTTCAATTTCATGTGTATAATGGCTGCTGGTAAGGAGACCTCCAAGTGATGTCACTTTCCGATAGGTGATATTCGGATAGTTGGTCATTGTCTTATTTAATGTTTCAACTATTTGTCCATAGTCTCCAGTTGTTTTGAAATATTTGATTGGTCTCCCTATGTTGCACATTATAACCAATGATCAAACATATCTTTTCATCCTGCAAACTTTTCTTCCTGGGTGTTAAGAGTAGGGGTGAGCGTAGTTCGCGAAGTAGCGCTAAGCGTAGCTACGGACAAGCAGCCGGCACTGTGCAATCATTGAAAAGGGCATTTTGCACAGTGCGAGCTGTACTTTTTTGCCACTCGAGTAGATTTTCTCTCGAGCTGCAGCTTTCTCAACGTGGACTGGTAGTTTCTCATCGCGAGCGGTCGCGGGCATGCGCGACCACTCGCAATGAGAAACCTGACCTCCCCGCGTTGAGAATCTCGCCGGGAAGTTTATTTTCCATGCTCGCGATCGCGACCAAGGAAAAAGTCTAGCGAGGATGTAATTTTGCTTGCTCGCAGTCACCAACTTGACGTTGAGGACCGCAAGCAAGCAAAAATGACCGCTGCACTAGGTTACACTACGCATGTTTGCACTGTGCTACGTGCAGTTCGCGTAGTGCAAAGTTGTGCAAACTTCACAAACTACGCGAGCGTAGCGTAGTGCTTTGCCCAGGGTTAGTTAGGAGTTCATCCCTTGGGTTTTTTCCGAGCCCTTTCCATGCATTCTGGATAACTTCAAATGGATACCCTCTGGGGGTAATATTTTATTACTAGACATAAAGCCAACCCCCTGCTAACCCCCTCAAAGGCAGACAACCTTTGGCCATGCACAGTAAGGGATTTGAAACAGGGCCTGGCCTGCGGCCAACCCCAAACAGAAGGGAGCCAACACCACACTGCGCATAGCCTTCAGGTGTGCGCAGCAGGGGATTGTCCATAGGCCCTTTGGACAACCCTCCTGAAGGTTGTCAACCACCGCAGGCTGCCAACGTCATGCCATGCACCAGCCTTTGGCGATATGGGATAAGTATGGGCCAAAAATCCGCTCCGCTCGCGAAATTTGGGGATTTTCAACAATTTCGCGATCCGCGAATCTCGCAAAATTGGCGCAAAATTCGCAAATTCGCTCGCAGGCGGAATTTTTTTTTTTGATGGC
Organism: Lissotriton helveticus; assembly: GCF_964261635.1. NCBI lineage: Eukaryota > Metazoa > Chordata > Amphibia > Caudata > Salamandridae > Lissotriton > Lissotriton helveticus. The sequence continues at coordinate 1,309,586,288 of NC_136061.1, forward strand.
CAGCTCATTCAAGGGACAAAAGTTACAGGCACACACGGTCACTGGAGGCAAATCTTCTGTCCCTTTATGCAGCTGCAGTATAGGAAAAGCACCATACATTTACCCAACGAGGTAGCACTTACTGATTAGCCAGTAGAAAGTACTCCAGTTGAGTAGAGGTATTGCACAAAACGGTGGCATCTTCGTGGATTACTATGCAGGACAGGATTCATTCTGGCACAAGGCTCCTGTCACAAAAATTAAACCTCAACAGGAAGCACTTACAGATATAGCAGGTGCCCGAGTTGAAGCTAACTTTGTAACCATTTTAGAATGGCGTCGGTAAGCTGCCAGAGTTACAGAGTTAAAGGTGCTTAGTTGCAACTTCGACTCTGGCAGCTTGCTGGCACCATTCTAAAATGGTTACAAAAGTTAGCTTCAACTCGGGCACCTGCCTTAACTCTGTAAGTGCTTCTTGTGGGTCAAAAACTAAAGCTCAACAGGAAGCACTTACAGATATAAATAAAGCAGGGGGGCGTGGCTACCAGCCGACCGAGATAGATGTGAGCCGCTTCGGCTTCGTCTAAATGCCCTGAAAATTGGCCATTTATCCTGCAAACCCTGCTTATAATCCCCTTACATTTTGCCCCCAAGCAGACAAGAAGGTCCGGGAGATAAGCGGACCCCGTCTTGAGCTCCAGCGGCGAGGATCACAGATTACGGAGACCCCACGGCGAGAGGCCCACCACCGTGACAGGCACGCCGGAGACCACGGCCCACAGTAACAGGGCTGGCCGAGCGCGGCTGACTTCCGGCCGGCGGTGGCAGACTTCCGGGAGCCGCGCGGAACCGGGGAGCGGAGGACGGACCCATGTAAGGTGGAGGGTGCCGGGACAGACTACCGCTGCAGAGACACTCACCGCCTATTACAGCCGGTAATCGGGAGGCCCGTAGCTGGCCGGCTGGGGGTCGGCCTGAAGCACGGACTGCTAGGGAGCAAGGAGACAGACGCCAGCTGCCAACCGCGACCCCCGCCACAACCAAGCTCAGCTGGAGAGTATACTGGCACTGCCCTGTGGCCCGCTGACCCATACAACTGCCGATCACTGGGATCGGCCGAGGATTGGTGTACTCTGCGACCTGAGACCGGTGTCGGCCGGCCGCCATTTTGCAGAAGCCGAATGGCCGCCGGGAGCGGGTTTCCCTGTGCCCGGAGAGGCGAAGCACTGGCTGCGGGGAGAACGGGGGCGCACTCTGAGACCACTTTGCAAACGCCCTACCTGGTCGTCTCTGGCCCGCCGGGGACCCTTGGAATTGGCACCCCAGGGACACAAGCAGGAGAAAGGCAACAAGACTGTGGGTGGCATGACACCTAGACTCCCCACGAGGCTGTCTGTAATACTGAAGGAGACTACCCCTCCGAGTGGCCAGAAGTGTGGGGGCAGTGGAACGGACCAGTGAGGACCCTGCCTGAGGGCCGTTACACGTCGCATCATGGTCCGTAAGGGCGGATGCCAAGAATCTGCGGTGCACGCCACGTTGCGCTCTACCACCTCCGAGGACCCCCTGGTGTCCTCCAACAACAAAGTGATCCCGCCCACAGGTATGGACTCGCATGAGGCTAAGCTGGACCTGATACTAACCGAAATCAGGGCCCCTCTACCCGCGATATTTAATACTTTCCGAGGCATATCGGGGCTAGGGATCAATACCTCGAAAACCTGTGGCTTCTATTTTAACGCCCCATCAATTGACACACACATAGATTTCGAGCCTCACCATTTTCAAGTAGCGCCCACAACATTCAAGTATTTCGGGATACAGGTATACCGGAATGCCAGGGATCTTCTAGACAGTAATCTAGGCAAGACGATCGCCACGCTCAAAGCGCAAATACAGTTTTGGAACACACTGCCCATATCGATAGCTGGGAAGGTGACGATTGCAAAGATGGTAATACTGCCTAGACTGCTGTATTTCTTCACGAACCTGCCCCTTCTGGTCCCGTTGAGTCTCTTCAAGGCTATAAACATGCTACTTACGGAACTGTACTGGGGCACGGGTAGGCGACGCATCAGTATGGCTAAATTGCAACTTCCCACAGACAGGGATGGCATGGGAGCGCCAGATGTGATAGCTTACGGTTACGCTTGCCAGCTCCAATGGTTAGCCTACTGGCTAGCGGGACGCAACCTGCACGAATTGGGTATGACTGAAGTAGACAGGAACAGGGGAGACCTCCACAAACTGATGTTACCAAACGCTAGAATACCGGTCACAGTACCGTACCTTCTACGCCTCGCTATCAAGTCTTGGAGGAAGGCGGTCCGCTACGCCTCCACCACATCGTCCTACGCCCCCACTATACCACTGCTAGGACTCCCGTTGGGCACCGGCACATTGTCGAAACGAAAATTACGACCTTGGCAGCAGGCGGGAGTCTTACAGGTGGGCGACTTCTTTGCGGAGAACGCTCTCATGACCCACGCGGCTTTCACACGATTACACGATACCCCTGATACACTATTCCTGCTCCATGCACAGGTAGTGCGATACATAACCTCAACATGGACACGGACAGGGACGGAACCATCCGTGAACCCGCTCCTCACAATGCAATATCTGATGGGAACGGGCAGCCGCCTGACGAAGTGGCTGACGGCCGGCATACGCAATGGTAGAGCACTCACATTACAGCCGACTCGAGATAGGTGGGAGACGGATGTGGGCCGAGTATTTGGGGATAAGGAATGGGAGCGGATACTCGGATTCCCGAAAAGGGTTTCACGCAACCCGAAATTTAAATTCATTCAACTGATGGTCATGCACAGAGCGTATCTTACCCCCCACAACTTGCATAAAATGTTCCCGAGCGCAGCGGATACATGCCCCAGACGCGGAGCGGCAGATGCCAGATTGTTACATATGCTGTGGTCCTGCCCGAGGCTCGGCAATTACTGGGCAACAATCCACAAAACCTTAGAGTCGGTGGCACCGGGCAGACCATATGCATCACCGCTATACAGCTTGCTGAGGATAGGCCACAGGGAAAAGAGGAAAAGCGCCGCCACCCGCTTCGTAGATCTGGCACTGCTACTTGGGAAAAGGTTAATAACGATACGCTGGAAGTCGACAAGACCTCCGGATGTGGAGGGATGGCATACTGAGAAGATGCGCTGGGGAAGGGCTGAAGGGATGGAAATACGGAGAGAGGAACAGAGAGGCCTACGGAAAATACACATCTCTCTAGAATGGATGTATGACGTTACAATGCACACTTTTACAACGCATACCTTTACAACGCATTTTTTACACCGCAACATCCATTACAACGCACACCATTACAACGCATACATTACAACGAATTCTTAAAAAATACCTTTACAACGCATTCCACTACAACGCATACTACATTTACAACGCATACCATTACAACGCATTACTTTACATTGCATATAAGGAAAGTGTTGGATTGTGTAGGGGTTAAAATTACTATTCTAACTCCAGGGGGTGCAACAGTAGGGAACGTTTTGGATAGTGTAGGGGTTAAAATTACTATTCTAACTCCAGGGGGTGCAACAGTAGGGTAAGTGTTGGATGGTAAGTTTTGCGTTGTAATGGTATGCGTTGTAATGACTGCGTTGTAATGGTATGCGTTGTAGTGGTGTGCATTGTAGTCTCATGCGTTGCAATGACTGCGTTGTAAATGTATGCGTTGTAATGGATGTTGCGTTGTAAAAGTTTCATTGTAATGGTAGTGCGTTGTAAAAGTTGCGTTGTAAACGTTGTATACCCTCTAGAATGGGATACAATGATGGCAGGCTTTGGGCTATGTGCTGATGCAACCTGAGGATGCTGCCTAATGATAATGATGCTGATAGTCCCGCTAAGGGGTGTGGGACTGTACTACGGTAAAGTGGGCAGCATGTTGAGAGGGGGGAGTTGTGGTCTAGTGTGCCAGGCAACAGGAGGCACCACTGGGAGAGTCGCCACGTCAGTGGAGTAGGAACGGAATTGTTTAGCATATAATGTATAATACGCAATTGTTTGGAACTGCTTCGATTCGCCCTATGGATGAAGACATGAGCGGAATGTGCAGTGCTACGGGAATATGGGAGGGGGGAGTTACATATGTAGGGGTGTTCTTCTGAAAAATGAAAAGTAAATGGGTTAATGGATGTACGGTTTATGACAAGATATTGCACGCCTTTCTCAATGATGACAAGGTGATTGTTTGCTTGTACCACTGATTTGCTGCAATAAAGAAATAAAATAAAAAAGATATAAATAAAGCAGGTGCCCGAGTTGAAGCTAAAATTCAGTAACGTTTTAACCAGCCCAAAACATTAGTGAGCACGGTCGAGGCTGGCCAAGTGTGCTTTAACCCTATATCTGCAGTCGAAAATTAGCTGTAATGCCCGAGGGAGGTCTTTGCATCCCTGAGTTTCTCGAGCGCAATCCCTGTGTTAAAGGCACACATGGTCAGTGGAGACAAATCTTCTGGCCCTTTAGGCAGCTGCGGTGTAAGAAAAAGCACTTCACATTTACCCAACGAGGTAGCACTTACTGAATAGCCAGTACTCCAGTTGAGTAGAGGTTTTGCACAAAACTGTGGCATCTTCGTGGATAACTATGCAGGGCAGGATTCATTCTGGCAAGAGGCTCCTGTCACAAAAATTAAACCTCAACAGGAAGCACTTACAGATATAGCAGGTGCCCGAGTTGAAGTTCAAATTCAGTAACGTTTCTAATCAGCCCAAAACATTAGTGAGCATGGTCGAGGCTGGGCAAGTGAGCTTTAACCCCATATCTGCAGTCGAAAATTAGCTGTAATACCCAAGGGAGGTCTTTGCATCCCTGATTTTCTCGAGCACAACCCCCATGTAGTTCCTGTGACCAGGAGGCTGCTTTCTCCTCACCTGCTGCCCTGCTCGCTCTCTGACCCTTTATACACAAGAGGCATTGACACGCATAGAAGCCCCGCACAACACACTAGCGGTATCAAACGTCTTCCCGCCCTTTCCCAACTATGATGGACAGCTCACTCAAGGGACCTCGGTGCCTTTTGGCGCGGTGGCAAAGTTACAGGCACACATGGTCAGTGGAAACAAATCTTCTGGCCCTTTACACAGCTGCAGTGCAGGAAAAGCACTTTACATTTACCCAGCGAGGTAGCACTTACTGATTAGCCAGTACTCCAGTTGAGTAGAGGTATTGCACAAAACGGTGGCATCTTTGTGGATAGCTATGCAGGGCAGGATTCATTCTGGCACGAGGCTCCTGTCCCAAAAATTAAACCTCAACAGGAGGCACTTACAGATATAGCAGGTGTCCAAGTTGAAGTTCAAATTCGGTAACGTTTTTAATGAGTCCAAAACATTAGTGAGCACGGTTGACGCTGGGCAAGTGAGCTTTAACCCCATATCTGCCGTCAAAAATTAGCTGTAATACCCGAGGGAGGTCTTTGCATCCCTGAGTTTCTCGAGCGCAATCCCCGTGTAGTTCCTGTGACCAGGAGGCTGCTTTCTCCTCACCTGCTGCCCTGCTCGCTCTCTGACCCTTTATACACAAGAGGCATTGACACGCATAGAAGCCCCGCACCACACACCAGTGCTATCAAACGTCTTCCCGCCCTTTCACAACTATGATGGACAGCTCACTCAAGGGACCTCGGCGCCTTTTGGCGCGGTGGCAAAGTTACAGGCACACATGGTCAGTGGAGACAAATCTTCTGGCCCTTTACGCAGCTGCAGTGTAAGAAAAGCACTTTACATTTACCCAACGAGGTAGCACTTACTGATTAGCCAGTAGAAAGTACTCCAGTTGAGTAGATGCAAATCGCAAAAAAATCCGCAAGTTCGCGGGAAAATCCACAAATTCGTGGATTTTTTTGCAATTTCGCGCAAATTCGCGGACCGCAGATCCGCAAAATTCACCCATACTTAGATAGGATTGGCCTTTGAGCCCTGGGGAACCCATTCCCTGCACAGCCCCCATCCCTGAGCTATAAGAGGCCCTGAGGACCCCATTTTCCAGGGAGGAATTCTAACATGAGGGGGCATGCAGACCCAATCCCTGAGCCTGATCAAGCTCCGAGGACCCCATCCCCCAAAGCCAATTTTAAGGGGGAGGGGTGTGCGACGCACTTCCCCAAGCCTTCTTGGGCCCCGGGGACCCCATCTGGATACCAAATTCAAAATAAAGGGGAGGGGCCCTTCTAGACCCTGGGTTCCGATCCCCTGGGGCCAAAATATAAATAAAAGGGGAGGGGTCTTCAGTGCCCTCACCCGAACCTTTATAGTCTCTGGGGACACCATCCAAAGGGGCCATGCCTTTTTTAAACCGGGAGGGGGGCTGGTCAGCCTCCCTCCCCACACCAATTTTTGCCCTGGGGACCCCATAGCCAGGCCCACTTCAACTATAGGTGAGTGCCCCAATGGCACCCACCTTTCAACAAGTTGGGGGCCACAGGGTCCCTGCAGCCCAGCGCATGGTGCGGGAGGCAGCATTGAGACTACCTAGAGAGAGTAGCCGATTATTGCTCGCTCCCCCCTGGATGGGAGTAATATGTGTTATGTTTTTACCTTCCCGCATCAGTGCAGGCAGGGAAACAGAACATAAGTCTGCTCCCAGCCAGCGGGAGCATTTTTAAAGCTTCCGCCAGCTGGGAGCAGAATTGTATGTTTGCTCCTGTCTGGCAGGATATTTAAAAACGCTCCCTCCAGATAGGAGCAAACAAAGATAGTGATAGTGATAGGGAGATGATTTACAAAGCGCGGGGCTACTCAAGATTGTCCCGGTGCTGTACGGTCTGAAAAAAGAAGTAGATACAGATGGGAATTACTGAGAGAAAAGCCAGGTATTAAACGGTTTCAGCTCCAGGCCAAGGGCGTTAGGGTAACGCTACCCTGCCCCCTATGTCTTTTTTTACATGTTTTTGGACTGAGTCCTAAGATGGCTATCATCAATTCCTGGTTGACATAGTGGCAGTCAGTCAGATCTGAGAATGAGATCTGTCTGCTCTGCAGATCCTCTGCACGTGAAATATATATTCCTTTTTTTAACCTGAATTTCTCAAAAACCACTGAACGGATTTACGGCAAATAACAAGCTTTTGGGCCAAGATCTAGCTTTCTGCTAAATTTGGTGTAAACCTGTTTAGTGGTTGGGGATGTGGCTGTGTCTAAAGTTCATATGGAAAAATAACTGTGGAAAATGCATTTTGGGTCTCCCCTTTTTTCTCGGCCCCTGCTTGACGGATCACCCCAAAACTTTCAAAACTTTCCATGTGTAAAGTTTTGGGGATCTGTCATAGGGCACCAAAGTCATTAGCAATGCAAAAAGGGCATTTTGTGTGGAAACACGATCTTAACTATAACTACCCAGTGGTAATTGTCACTGGGTAAATATATATATTGTAGAACGGTAGGAGGTTTTCTTAAAATTCCTAGAATCTCTGCTGGGATAATATGATCTAGGAAAAAAAAGTAGGTGTACTGTATATTTAATCTTTGCACAACATTTTTCCTATGTATCTTAAGTCTTGTTTTTTAATGTATGAATATAAAGTTTAGTGATTGTAGGAGTTTTTAATATCGTGTATAAATGTGTTGTAGAACCGCAGGAGGTTTTTCTTCAAACTTCTGGAATCAGTGCTGGGATATTATATGACCTAGGAAAAGAAAATAGATGTGCTGTATATTTAATCTTTGCACAAAATGTTCCTATGTATATTCTGTTTTCCCTTTTTCAATGTATGTATGCAAACCTTTATGATTCAATCAAATCGAATAAAGTTATTTGAACGCAATAAATATATATATATTTATACATATACACATATATATATATATATATATTTATATATATTACCGCTCAACTCTCCTCTCATTCAGACATCCGTCAAAAAAGGAAAGCACTCACGGGGGCCGTTTCTGTCGATTTATTGACAGCAAACACACTAAATCGACAGAAACGGCCCCCGCGAGTACTTTCCTTTTTTGACCGATGTCTGAATGAGAGGCGAGTTGAGCTGCAATAGATATGCGGGAGCACCCCCACATCTGAAGCACCCGCCTGCAAGTGCACCACTCTGGTGTTTTGGGAGCTATTTTATATATATATATATATATATATGTATATATATATATATATATATATATATATATATATATATATATATATATATATATATATATATATATATATATTGCTCCCAAAACACCAGCCTGCTGCACTCTCAAAGCGGGTGCTCGTTCAGCGGGGGTGTACCCGCTCGAAAATCACTGCTCCCAAGTTTCCCAGATCTCTTCCGCCTGGTAAAGAAACAGCACTCACAAGGGGGGGTTACAATCCAATCAATTTATTGGAACCCTTCGCACATAAGACGCGTTTCGTCAATCTGCCTTTGTCAACTATGAAACAAAGCCTACGGCAATCTCGCAGTTTTTAAACTATTCAGCAAAAAAAAAACGTGTTTTAGAGTCATCACCATAGAAAGAGGACTGTACTTTTACCTCATATCCATCACCATTTTGTAACGTGCAAATAGTCACTGGATGATGTCATCAGTGATGTCATCAGTGATGTAATTTGAGATGTCATCAGTGATGTCATTTGAGATGTCATCAGTGATGTCATCAGTGATGTCACTGACCATGTCATGAATGATGTAATATGTGACATCATCAGCAGTGGATTGCGGGTGCGCGATATATAGTTAGTGCAACTAACTATATATGGAATTTCAATGGTTTTGTGTGAGTAAAATAAGGTTTTGTAAATGCTAATTCCTAACTATATATGGTCTATAACCCATGTTTTTTTCAGTGAATTTTCAAGGTTTTGTAAATGCTAATTCCTAACTATATATGGTCTATAACCTATGGTTTTTTCAGTGAATTTCAATGTTTTTTTATTAGCAAATATCAAAAGCTTTAAAATGTCAAGTACGTGGTAGGTAAAAACATTTTCGTGTTTATGCACGCTGATGTGCTTTCAACGCTGCCCCCCCCCTCTTTTCTTTTAGGAGTATTCTCTCTTTGCAGATAGTGAAGGGTAGGTAACGCAGGCCTTTGCCCCCGTTGTAATCCGTCGTGCCTGCTTCCCTCTCCATTTGATTGATTGTTATCCAAGCATTTACTGTTTTGGAATTGGTTCTCTTTGGTTCATTCTCTATTTACAAACAAGCACAGAGTCGCAATACTCTGTTTAGTCTTTGCAGATAGTGAAAAATCGTTAGAAAAAACAAAAGGAATCAAGCAAAATCAGTAGGCCACTAATGGGATCTCTTTTTGACCTCGCTAAAATAGAAACATTAGGAACAACCCCTCATGAGAAATATGAAACTAGTGAGAGGAACCGAGCTCGACGCCATGATGGCTGCAAGACAGCTCGGCTCCGCCGCCCACCCCGCCCAAAATAACGACAAACCCTATGCAAATATTAAAAATATATACAACACACCAGCAAAGTAACAGGGTCAAACGTTTTATTAAATAACTATTTACATGGCAGCCTGCTGCAACATCGATCCAAATGCATGCCGCCGTTCCCGGGATTTCTCCCCGACTACTCTGCGGCCTACGAGATGGAGAGGCCGGGGCGTTGACTAGGCGGGGCCTCCGGCCGCAACCACAGCGCCAACGATCGCTGCTGACGGAGGGGAGCCTTGCCGGTGAGACCACTGATCTGAAGAACCGCTGCCTGCGGTGCCTCCCTGAGCCGCTTGACGGAGGCCCCCGAGGGGCGGTGTGTTGGCGCGGACTCGGAGGGGGCGCTTGGCTCCTGCCCCCTCCCCAAGTCTTGTTGCCCTGGTGTGGCTTGAGATCTCCCCCGACATAGGCGGCCGGCTCCCGGGGTCCGGCGGAACTTTTTGCCTTTTGGTGACTCTTCTATTCTGGACCTTGTCCCACAATCCGTTTGACCTGAAGACACGTCCTGCGGTGCCCTGGTCCGACCATCACATATACCTGCGCCAGGAGACGGCGTGGGGTGCACTGGAAGGGAGAGGCGGCGCGAACGAGCCTCCCCCACCTCCCCAGGTGGAGGTTTCACAGCTGCATCCCAGCGCTTCACTCGACGTAGGCGGCCGGCTCCCGGGGTCCGGCGGAACTTTTAGCCTTTTGGTGACTCTTCCATTCTGGACCTTGTCCCACAATCCGTTTGACCTGAAGACACGTCCTGCGGTGCCCTGGTCCGACCATCACATATACCTGCGCCAGGAGACGGCGTGGGGTGCACTGGAAGGGAGAGGCGGCGCGAACGAGCCTCCCCCACCTCCCCGGGTGGAGGTTTCTCAGCTGCACCCCAGCGCTTCACTCGGCAGCTGAGTTACGCCCACTCTTGCGGCACAGTGCCTCTCTCGGCCACCTGAGTTGCGCCTGCTCTTGCTATTACAGCGTCTCACCCGCCATCCGGCTGAATTGCACCCACTCTTGCGGTACAGCGACAGGCGGCTGCCACGGAGCTCACGAAATGGCGGTCGGCTCCACAGACTTGGGCCTGGCCTGCAAGGATGGCTCTGGGCAACCCTGGAACTCGGACACTTGACTGCTAGGGCATGGGCCCCATTCCCAAAAGTGTCCCCTCAGCCTTGAAGATTCTACAAGAGTCACCGGGGCCCCCGACTCCCGCAGACTTCCGGTGGGGAGCGACTGCCATGATTGCTCGCGGAACGGTCACGACGTAGCCACGGGGTGCTCTCATGCTGACGCCAGCTTCAGTCTGAAACATCCAGAAACACTGTAGTATCGCGTTGTCGCGTAATGCGTCATATGACGCGCCGCGTTAGCGCACCCGATGCGTGAAGCAAGGCGCGAAGCGCAGCTTCCCGGAAGCGATCCGGGGCGCGGCGCGGAGCGCGTAACGTAAGCATAACAGGTCATGTGACTTGTTAATAAAAATTTTCATTGCTTCATTTCACTTTTGGTTTCCGAATGATGTAAGGCTAGGTCATGTGACCTAAAAATGACACTTTTCATTGGTTTAGAACTATTTTTTTGTCCCAAATGATGAAAACCCCTCCTTGTTTCCTCACTCTGACTTTCATCTTTGTGAGAGGAAGACCTACAGTGCCTCGCTCGGCCACCTGAGTTACGCCCGCTCTTGCGGCACAATGCCTCGCTCGGCCAGCTGAGTTCCGCCCACTCTTGCGACACAGTGTCTCGCTCGGCCAGCTGAGTTCCGCCCGCTCTTGCGGCACAGTGCCTCACTCGGCCAGCTGAGTTCCGCCCACTCTTGCGGCACAGTGCCTCGCTCGGCCAGCTGAGTTCCGCCCGCTCTTGCGGCACAGTGCCTCACTCGGCCGGTTGAGTTTCGCCTACTCTTGCGGCTACAGCGTCTCACCCGCCATCCAGCTGAGTTGCGCCCACTCTTGCGGCCTATGACATGGAGAGGCCGGGGCGTTGACTAGGCGGGGCCTCCGGCCGCAACCACAGCGCCAACGATCACTGCTGACGGAGGGGAGCCTTGCCGGTGAGAGCCACTGATCTGAAGAACCGCTGCCTGCGGTGCCTCCCTGAACCGCTTGACGGAGGCCCCCGAGGGGCGGTGTGGTGGCGCGGACTGGGAGGGGGCGCTTGGCTCCTGCCCCCTCCCCAAGTCTTGTTGCCCTGGTGTGGCCTGAGATCGCCCCGACATAGGCGGCCGGCTCCCGGGGTCCGGCGGAACTTTTTGCCTTTTGGTGACTCTTCATTCTGGACCTTGTGCCACAATCCGTTTGACCTGAAGACACGTCTTGCGGTGCCCTCGCAATGCGGCCTGGTCCCTGAATGTGTGCAGGGGGACGGTATTGATTGGATCAAGATGGCGGCTTCACACAAAGCTGACTCAAGTGTTGCTGCTGATGCTATGCAGACAAAAACTGGTTTTCAGTTTGTACATTCTTCAGGATTTTTCCATCCAAGGCTGGTTGAGAGTTTGTAGAACGATGGCTTCAGATTTTCAACATACTACTCTTCAACATTCTTCATAAATGTAACAATGTGAGACTCACTAGGAGAACGGCCGTTTATCTTTCCTTTCAAAATGCTGCCAACAATATTTTCTGAATGGAAGACACCATCTTGTAGCATAAAGGGCTGCGTCAAGGGTGGTATTGCCCAGAATGTCTTGTTTTCTAGTGCTCGTAATGACGAAGCCAGAACTGCCGAAAGGGATTCTGGTCCTGCCGCTACTTATTGGAGACATTGAACTATACTCTGGACCTGCCTGGCCTCGACCAAAATGGCGCCAGTATGGGAGCGACTTGCAACTCCTTATGACGTTCTAGTTACTTAGCCTTGACGTTATGGGGGATGTATGAGGTCTTTGTGCACATGGCGGGCGGGGAAGGGTACTGACTGGGAATACAGACAACCCTATTGATGTTGATTTTTCATTATTGATTATTGTATTAATAAAGCTTCGAAGTAATGTTACCCATGATACTCGCCCATGGTGTGCGTATGAACGATTTTATTGTAACTGATCCTGTTATACTTTCAATTATAAAATCAACCTTCACTGATCCTGCAACCGTTTGTCACGTTTAGTTTTCTCAATTAAATGGCTCGCTTGTTACATACTCCTATACCCCTGGCTTTTGAAAGACACCATCTTGTAGAATAAAGGGCTGCGTCAAGGGTGGTATTGCCCAGAATGTCTTGTTTTCTAGTGCTCGTAATGACGAAGCCAGAACTTCCGAAAGGGATTCTGGTCCTGCCGCTACTTATTAGAGACATTCAACTATACTCTGGACCTGCCTGGCCTCGACCAAAATGGCGCCAGTATGGGAGCGACTTGCAACTCCTTATGACGTTCTAGTTACTTAGCCTTGACGTTATGGGGGATGTATGCGGTCTTTGTGCACATGGCGGGCGGGGAAGGGTACTGACTGGGAATACGGACAACCCTATTGATGTCGATTTTTCATTATTGATTATTGTATTAATAAAGCTAGAGATAAGTCAAGTACGTGGTAGATAAAAACATTTTCGTGTTTATGCACGCTGATGTGCTTTGAACGCTGCCCCCAACCCCTCATCATTTAGATTACCACCGCCCATTGCACAAAAGCGTACCGGGCGCTCCCCATGCAAAAAAACCGATTTATTTATTTATTTATTTATTTTGCCCCGCGGGGCCCTTTTAAAGCCTCCACATCAAACCTAGAGGGTGAGGGAGGATCTACTGTGCCCCCTTATGGTCATTTCCCCCTTTGTTTTGGCCTCCTCTTGTCTCTCGATCCTACCGAGAGACAAGATGGCGGCCGCTCCGGACTGTTTAGAATGTTGACAGACACCGGAGAGCCAATCAGCTTCGCTTCGCGAAGTTCCGTTACGCGTCAAGTACGCGAACCGGAGCGCTACCCGGAGCGCTGTTACAGATATATTTTTTTTTTTTAACGTTAATTTATCAAAATCCACTGGAGCACATATATTGAGACCTAGCAAAGGCACATCGGGCTAACAGTCCCTACAATTTTGCCAAGTTTCATGCAAATCCATTCAGCCGTTTGGGCTAAAAGTGAGGCCAACCGCCCTATGGAAATTAACATGGGAAAAACGCGTTTTGGGACCCCCCTTTTTTCTCGGCCCCCCCTTGACAAACCCCCCCCAAATTTTCAGGGGCTGCTCAGAAACAAAATGTTCCATTGTCCTGAAAATTTCAGCCAATTCCATCCACAAACGCCAAAGTTATTAGACATAGAATTTTCAAAAATCCCATAGAGAAAAAATCCTAACTATATATACCTACTGGCGACCGCCAGTAGGTAATATATATATATATATATATATTCTCCCAGAAAAAAACATCGTTTTCAGGGACGTTATAGTTAGTTGGACATTTCACTCATACAAAACAATAGAAATTCCGCTGTTATAGTTAGTTGAGCTAACTATAACTAGCGCCCCCGCAATGCACTGCTGATGACATCACATATTATATCATTCATGACATGGTCAGTGACATCACTGATGACATCTCAAATGACATCACTGATGACAACATCCAGTGACTGTGTGTTTCTGTAAAGTTTAAATACGTTTTATATAAATATGCCAAGATGTACTGAAGAATGAGTGGGTGTATAAGTGTCTGGATGGAGGTTTAGTAGGTGTGTGACTGACTGTACAAGTGAGTAAGTAAATGTATCTTAATGAATGCATGGGTTAGTTACTAAACTGTGTGGATGTCTTTATCAGTCTATCTATTGCTGTGTAAGCTGCTGCATTGGTTGGTGATTGGCTACATGAGTGTCTATATGGATTATTGATTGGCAGTGTGAGTATTTGTTTGGGTGCCTGTGTGTGTGTGTGGGTGGATGGGAGGTGTGTGACTCTGTGCATAGATGTGTAAGCGCTTCATTCACTGGGTGTATGGGTTCAAGAGTGCATATGGAAACAGCTGTATGAGTGGGTGAGTGTGTGTATGGGTGTGTTGGTAAATGAATGCATATCTCAGTGCTACATGTCCAAGTAACTACATATGTAAAACACAGTGCATGTAAAAGTTGGAGTATATAAATGACTATACATGAGAGCCAGTGATTGTGAAAGTGGCTGTATTTGATCAGTGTCTACTTGTATCAGTGATTGTATAAGAGAGTAAGTATATGTTAGTATCTGTATGAATAAGTGAGGTTTTGTGTGAATAACTGTATAGGTGAGTAAATAGAAGTGTGATGGGTTCTTTGCATGACTGACTAGGTGTTTGAGTAACTCTGGATGAGTGGTGGTGTATGAGTGTGTGTAAAGGGGTATGAGTGCCTATTATAGTGTTGTATTGATGAGTTACTGCATCTATGAGTGACTGTATGGATGAATGAAAGGATGTGTGTGTAGACCTAGGAATCCATGAGTGCCTACGTAGTAACTGGTATTAGTGTCTCTCTTCTTTCGAAAATGGTAGTCTGTATTTTAGAGTGGGTGTATCAAAGGTTTCATTAAGGTATGAGGAGGTGCATCTGATTTTCAGGTGGGTGATGTCATCAGTGATGTCATTTGAGATGTCATCAGTGATGTCATCAGTGATGTCACTGACCATGTCATGAATGATGTAATATGTGACGTCATCAGCAGTGCATTGCGAGGGTGTGTGTTATAGTTAGCTCAACTAACTATGACAGCGGAATTTCTATGGTTTTTTATGAGTGAAAAGTCCAACTAACTATAATGTCCTTGAATCCTATGTTTTTTTCCAGTGAATTTCAAAGGTTTTTTAAATGCTAATTTGTAACTATAACGTCCCTGAAACATATGGTTATTTCAGTGAATTTCAAAGGTTTTTTAAATGCTAATTTATAACTATAAGGTCCCTGAAACCTATGGTTCTTTAAGTGAATTTCAAAGGTTTTTTAAATGCTATTTTCTAATTATAAGGTTTATTAAACCTATGTTTTTTTCAGTGATTTTAAATTACTCTTCCATTCTCATCCTAGTTGAAACAGCCGATATCCCAATTTTTCAGCAATAGCTTGCACAATTTTTTTTTGCTACAAATGAGAGCAGCAACTAACAGTAATAATATGCAGAGTAGCCGTTTCCGTGCAAAAATATCACAAAAACACCACTTCCCGATATTTTCAATGAGCAGCCAAATCGATGGTGCGATCCAAAAACAGAAAATAAGTTGTGTTAGCAGTAGGAATCTAACATTTGCCTTTTACTGGTGCAAACCAGGACAACTACCTGCAATTGAAAGGGAACCCAGCCCAGAATTACATTTGAAGACGAACACATATCATAGAGTTACTGATCATGCAGCTCCGACACCCATGAAGGCCACAACACCCGGTTGTATGACGATCCATCGCAACCCAACACATCGCGGCCGTTTGCATCGCGGCCATTACATCGCACAAGCACTTTCCTCGGCCATTTTCACATCGCACGTCGTCGCAACGCAAATGCGCCTGTGACCTAGGATCGGGTATCACATCGGCGACACTACATCGCGCGACGTGACAACGCGATGTTTCCCCGAGTTCCAAATCCTGGCAGCCAATGGTTTGTTGGGGGGTGGGGGGTGGGGGTGGGGGGGGTGGGTGGTATATATTGTTTTGCCCACCGTTTTTGCCGCCATTTCTTCCCGTATCAGTACCCTGTGGACAGCCTTTTTATATAGTAAGTTTACTGTTTTTATTCCCCTCTTATGCCCTGCTTAGGAGATGTTTTTATGTCCCCTTCGAGGTATTACCCTGATTGTCCTATCCTGTTTCTTTTTTAGCGCCCTTACTAGCCTGTCATATGTTTTTATAAATGCGCGGATCCTGCGCTCTGAAATAATTGTGCCACGTTGTATTAGTTTGCACCATCGCAGCGGCAGACTATCTCTTAGAGTTTGGCGGTCATGTCGGGGGAAGGCTGGTAGAGAGAAGTCCGGGAGGGACAGGGGTTGTTGGTGTACTTTTCTATTAACATGTCTGTGCAGCCATACGTAGGCTGTGCAAAGTCTAACGGCCATGATGGCTTTGGTTCTTGTCAGCATTAGAGGGTCATACAGATGTTGGGCCCTTATGAAGCGTGAGACTCGTCTAGAGATTGATCGTTGCTCCCTGCTATGGCGGTTTTGTCTGTAAAAGGGAGCGGGTGTGCTGTGCAAATTTACCGAACGTAGCCATGTCTGCCACAGTTTCCAAGGTTTACAGTAAGTGGACAGCTTTGTTGGCTGTGCGAGTGCCCTGATGAACAAAATTGGCCTGAGAAGCGTTCAATGGGCCTGTGGCAATGCCGGGCAGCATAGAAGTAGTGGGCCAAAGATTCCCTTTTGTACTTGCAGTCTGCCGTCTATGATGCATCCAAGGAACTTCCAGGATAGTTACCGTTCTCTTGTGGGGAGCAGGGACAGCCTTGCTGCTTAGATTTAATTAACGCCCGTTTCCCCACAGCCTGGTTAAGAAGAAGCTTTGTTGCTGGGATTTTTTGTGGCAGTTTTATGGAGATCCTTCGCCTGGAGAGTTTCCAAGTATAGATCACGAGACCGAAGACGTAATTGTGTTTTTTTTTTGCTTTTAATAGATGTATAGTCAATTATATTTGGTTCCCAGTTCTCCATGGGCAATTGCAAGAATTCCTTTGCTACCGTAAGGGTTATAAACCAGGGGTTGTTCGATCTAGTGGAAGTTGTTTTTATGAATGTTTTGATGGAATTATCAGAGGACGCAATTGCCAGAAAAAAAACTCTGCCAGAGCGGCCAGCCCTTCTAATTTCTGGTGAATGAGATCGAATTCTAGGTTAGGTTGTTCAAATATTGCCAAAAATGGTTGGGTTTTATTGGGAGGTAGCAACTCAAACTTTTGGTATCCATTTCTCCTCCTGTGCTTTCCTTTAGTATTTCCAAATACGTTGATTGTGTTGCTTGGCTGCTAAACGTCGCTACTTTTTTGAAGTTGCACTTTTTATTTTTATGTGAGCCCTTTGTTTTGCCCTTAACAACCCAACGATTTGTTTGATCTCCAGGACTGTGCCTAAAGTATCTGGTTCAATAATTGTATGACTTGAAACGACAGAGCAGAGATAATGTGACACGAGATAGGTGAGGCATGTGCACTGCATTGACAAACACATGCTGCTGCGCCGTCCACAGAATAATTTAGAGATGGTTTGGTGTACACTTGCGCCCATTTGTGAAATGCCTTTCATAGGCGAAACGAGTTGCCATGGCAACGGTTTGGGGTTAACCGCACTCAAGGGCCCATTATGAAAATATGTAGCAGCAATGACTTAAAATAGATATGTGCATATGTGTGTGCGTGTAAGTAATATTTGCATCTGAAAACATTACAATCTTAAAGGCAAATAAAATGATGGAATGAAACGTCAGTGTAAATTGTGCATGTATTGTATTCGATACTAAAGATATAAAACAAAACGTTTTTTTTTGTTAAGGCTATCTCGGACAAGAGGTCACGTTGTTGCCTGCATCACCCGACACTAATTTCGGCGTTCAGATTTCTTGGAACACCAACAGGCAGCAGAAAACAAAGGTAATTAGCCGTAGAGTGCCCTTGCTCGTGTAAATAGCGATTCAGGTATAATCCATTCTTTCCATCTGTGTTTGATTGTAATCTTTTTGCCCTTAGCTTTATAAGACAAGGAAAGCACCTCCTTTTGCTTGCATGCTTTCATTCATGCTTACATTACTGACTTTCAGCTGCTTATATTGTATACTTTTTTCTGGCTTTTTTCTCTTAGATCATCCCAATTCAGGTGGCCGACACGTTGTGCCTGCCTGCACAGCACTAACTTTGGAGTTCAAATATCTTCGATCACCAACAGTCAGCAGAGAAGAAAGCTAATTTCAGGTAACATTTGATGGGTGGGTGGATGGCTGGTTGCCTGGATGGATGGGTGGGTGGCATGGCTGGATGGATGGATGGAAGGTAATTGGTCTTACAGCATGCATGCAGTTCGTTTATAGTGCCCTTTTGCCCTTTTGCCCTATGTTTCCCTTGTTCCCTACCTGCGCATAAATAATGGTATGGGATGCAAACTATTCATGTCCCCGTTGCTCTGGCCCAATAACTGTCCCCTGCACCCTAAACTGTGTGTATGATTTACACAAGTGACATGAAAGATACAAAGATACAAATCGAGAAACATTGCAAATGCACAAGATGTAACTCCACACAAAGAGGTTGTTTTTATTTTGGGTGCAATTGTCATGTTACGCAATTTAATATAGTGTGAACTTTACCCGAAGGTGTCAGAGCGCTTGACATAAGAACCCGCAGCAAAACATAAGGGCTTTGTGTTGGATTACACGCGTATTAGGCGTCTAATCATGGGACCGCAATCAAATTAGTTTTTCGTTTCCACAAAAAAATTGTTATGTTGCGTAGTATTTTTGTAGTAGCGTATTTACAACATAGAAAACCTTTAAACACTTGCAACTGCAAAAAGTGTTGTTGAAAGACCTAAGTAACAATGCCACCGCTTTTTACTTAATGTTACAGATTTGTAAAGTTCCCGGAGGTGCAACGCAATCAAAGATTTCGTGTTTCGACGCATCAGATTAGCACAAAAGGTAAACAAGCATTTGCAATGCAATAGGTCCCACATTAGGAAAGTTGGCTTGAATGTCACCAGGACATAGCAAAATTGTTATTTATTTATTTTTTTAAATGTGACATTACTAGCTTTTTCATTAACCATGTTAATACTTGTATTTCTGGGCAATATGACACCTATAGGCTTTTAAAAGCAACACGTTTAGGATTGACGTCGCTTACAAGCATTGATGTTACAAATTCTACTTGTGCATAGTGTTTTTTTTTTTTTAAACATCATTGTACTTTTAAATGGCAACCACCTACAATTTAGTACCTAATCTTGGGGAAAATATGTCTTAATCCTTTATTTATGCGGGGCTTACATCCTTCTGGGCCTGCTTGGTATGGAGGCGTTAGGAACAATGTGTGTTTCTTATAATTATTTTTAAAAGGAATGTTTTTATTTGTTTCCTACTGCAAAAATCTTTCTTATTAATTAAAAAATGCATTTTATGTTGTCTTCCTACCGCAAATGTCTTTGTTTTCATCATTTTTAACATATTTTTGTTTTCCCGACAGCAAATGTCTGATCCAAAGATGGCGCAATATGTCACGTCAAGCAGAGGAAATCGCCTACTGAAACACAGCGGTTATATCTACTGCAAGGAGAGAAATTCTGAGCCACGGGCTCATTGGAAGTGTGTGCAATATTACGCAAGGCATTGCAGAGGACGCGCGGTTACTCTGGGTGAGTCTGTTTTAAGAAGCACAGAGCATAACCACCCGGCCTCTGCAACTGCTATCGAAGTTAGAGAATCTATCAACGAGATGAAAATGATTGCATGCAACTCCAATGACCCGTGTGGTGCCATTTTAAGGGAGGTATCTCAACATATTACTGAACATGTGGCTAGTAGTATGCCTGCCATCCCCAGCTTACGACGAATGATCCAACGTAAGAAACTCGCGAATCACCCACAAAGTGTGGCACCCCAAACTTTTGGGGATATTAAAATTCCTGCAGAACTGTGTGTTTCCCTTTCAAAGGAACAGTTTATTCTGTATGACAATGAAAACTGTCATAAGCGTATTTTAATATTTTGCACCCCCCGCAATCTTAACCGGTTGGAGAACAGTGATGTGTGGATGCTTGATGGGACGTTTAAAAGCACGCCCACCCCTTTCACCCAAATCTACACCATTCATGGGTACGTTAACGACATTGTAGTTCCTTTAGTCTACAGCTTACTACCAGACAAACAATCCTCAACGTATACTGAGTTTTTGTCAGTCGTAAAATCTAAAATCCCTAACAAAAGTCCGAGGAAAGTAATCATGGACTTTGAATTACCCATGATAAATGTTGTTAAAAAATTGTACATGGATACCCAAATTCAAGGATGTTATTTTCACTTTTCTCAGGCTATTTGGCGCAAAATTCAAAAAACATCCCTTATTGAGGATTATGTGTCTGATAGTAAACTGCAGTTTGAGCTTAAAAAACTAGCTGGTCTTTGCTTTGTTCCTCCTGATAGTGTAGATGACTACTACACAGCGATTACAGAGTCGGAATATTTTATGGTAAACGAGGACAAATTGGCCCCATTATTAAATTATTTTGAAGACACATGGATTGGGCGTCTAAGCAGGGCGGGTTGCCGGAGGAAGCCACGTTTTCTTGTGGACTGGTGGAACTGCTACTCCACCTGCTTAGAGGGAGGAGCAAAGACAAACAATGCCCTTGAGGGTTGGCACAACTCTTTAAACAAAAGCATAGGCAAAGCGCACCCTAATTTCTACAGTTTTCTTGAGATTTTAAAAAAGGAGCAAAGTTTCCAGGAAATGCGAATGTCACAGTGTTTAGCGGGTACTCTACATGCACGTGTTTGCCCGCGTTCAAAGGAAATGTCTGTCCGACTTTTGGCAGTGTTAAAACTTTTCCCCTTGTCTGTGCCTTCTGACTACCTGTCTTCCATCGCACATGTGCTGAATTCATTTGGGTAAAACAAGTTGACACTTGTATGTGTTGTATTCCATCCTCTGAATCCTTACTGTTCTGCCCCATAATCCTGTCTGTGAATTGTACCCCTACTTTTCCGATGTATATGTACTTTATTTCATTCATGTACATACCTCCTAAGTTTGTAAGTATTTTGTATATAAGCAATGTAAAGCAATAAAAAATTACAACTGTACAAACGTGTTTCTTGTATTTTAGAATTAAATATGTACAAACGTTTTTTTGGTGTTTAAGAAATAAAAATGTTCAAACGTGATTATTGTGACTTTTTCTATGTGACATTACATATCACCTTGGTTTATGTTGTTGCATGCAACCTTGTCGTAATTATTTAGCGTGTACAGCGCCTGACACATTGGCGTTATTTTTGGTGGGTATGCTTGCAGTATGCCATCCATCCACCCACCCACTCATCCATCCATCCATCCACCCATCCATGCATGCATCCATCCATGCATCCATCCAGCCATCCACCCATCCATCCATCCATCCATCCATCCACCCATCCATCCATCCATGCATCCATCCAGCCATCCACTCATCCATCCATCCATCCATCCATCCATCCACCCATCCATCCATGCATGCATCCATCCATCCATCCATCCACCCATCCATCCATCCACCCATCCATCCCACCCACCCACTCACCCATCCATGCATCCATCCAGCTATCCTTTGAAATGTAATCTTTTAATGGGAGTAAATATTGTTCATATGCCCCTCATATTGGCATTGGCATTCTCATGTTAATGTTTTAATGATATTTGCCATCAATATTCAGTCTCATAAGTAAATGTAAATTGTTTCATAAACATTACAAAAAGTCATTGCCACCGCTTACAAAAATCATTGCCACCGCGAACCGTGTCTGCCAGCACCAAAGTCTGTGTATGTTTCCGTTAGCCCACCTGTTGTTGCAGTGTCACTACGTTCCATCCAGCCATCCACTCATCCATCCATCCATCCATCCATCCATCCACCCATCCATCCATGCATGCATCCATCCATCCATCCATCCACCCATCCATCCATCCACCCATCCATCCCACCCACCCACTCACCCATCCATGCATCCATCCAGCTATCCTTTGAAATGTAATCTTTTAATGGGAGTAAATATTGTTCATATGCCCCTCATATTGGCATTGGCATTCTCATGTTAATGTTTTAATGATATTTGCCATCAATATTCAGTCTCATAAGTAAATGTAAATTGTTTCATAAACATTACAAAAAGTCATTGCCACCGCTTACAAAAATCATTGCCACCGCGAACCGTGTCTGCCAGCACCAAAATCTGTGTATGTTTCCGTTAGCCCACCTGTTGTTGCAGTGTCACTACGTGGATTTAGGACATACTTAACATTAGGGAAATTAACATTAAATAAAGATTGTCGCTTCAAATAAACCTTGTTGATTTTATGAAATACTTCAGATGAGCGCGCATTTTCCATTTGTATTTTCATCTTCTAATGTGATGTACCAGCAATATTCAGTGTCACAAGTACATTAAAAAACTTTAATAAACATTTCAAAAAACATGAAATCATTCGTTTTTTCTTCTTTTAATGTGATTTAGCATCAATATTCAGTGTCACAAGTACATTAACATTAACTTTAATCAACATTACAAAAAACATGAAATCATTGCCACCGCGAACCGTGTCTGCCAGCACCAACGTCTGTGTATGTTTCCGTTAGGCCACCTGTTGTTGCAGTGTCACAGCGCGCATTTAAAATACTTCATATCAGCGCGCATTTGCCATTCGTATTTTCAACTTTTATTTTGATTTACCATCAATATTGAGTGTCCTAAGTACATTAAAATCCTTTCATAAACATTAAAGAAATCATTAAATCATTGCCACCGCGAACTGTGTCTGGCAGCACCAAAGCCTGTGTATAATGTTTCCGTTAGTTCACCTGCTGTTTTTGCAGTGTCACAGTGCGCATTTTGGAAATACTTCATATTAGGGAATGGAAGCAATCATTAAATCCGCGCATAAGCAATCATTAAATCCGCGCATTGCAGAACTGCCTGTCAGTCTTGTCAACGTAAACAACTGCCAGCTTCCTAGCTAAGTGCAAGAACACAAATCATTCCTTTTAAGCATTTTATTAATGTATTAATATTAGTGAAATGAGCATGATTTTATGGAAAGCGCATATTATGTAATTATGACCGCGCATTTAATTAACATATGACATCGCTTCATAATGTTTCATATTTATAATGAGCGGTCATGAACCCCGCATATCATTCTTTTTATGCATTTTATTAATATGGAAAGCGCATATTATGTAAATATTACCGCGCATTTAATTAACATATGACATCGCCTTGATAATGTTTCATATTCATAATATCATATCGCCTTCATAATGTTTCATAATCATATTATGAAATATGACATCATAGCGCTCAGGAACCCCGCATATCATTCCTTTTATGCCTTTTATTAATATGGAAAGATGACATCGCTTTTCATCCTTTTATGCATTTTAGTAATATGGAAATATGACATCGCTTTTCAAAGATATTGAGCGCTCAACACCCCCGCTTGAAACATCCCCGCTAGAAACATCCCTGCATTTAATTAACATATGACATCGCCTTCATAATGTTTCATATTCATATTATGAAATATGACATGTCATTATTACCGCGCATTTAATTAACATATGACATCGCCTTCATAATGTTTCATATTCATAATATCACATCGCCTTCATAATGTTTCATAATCATATTATGAAATATGGCATCATAGCGCTCATGAACCCCGCATATCATTCACTTTATGCATTTTATTAATATTAAAGATATTAAACATATTGAGCGCTCATGAAACATCCACGCTAGAAACGACATCATAGCGCTCATGAACCCCGCATATCATTCACTTTATGCATTTTATTAATATTAAAGATATTAAACATATTGAGCGCTCATGAAACATCCACGCTAGAAACATCGCTTTATATGCGATGTAATCGTTAACGATGCTTTTGGTAATACGACGTAGTTGCATGCTCCGTTTAAACATATTGAGCGCTCATGAAACATCCACGCTAGAAACATCGCTTTATATGCGATGTAATCGTTAACGATGCTTTTGGTAATACGACGTAGTTGCATGCTCCGTTATGGCATGCGATGTGATGACGGACACGATGTAATGTCCGCGGTGTGAAGTCATCGCGATGCGATGTATCCGCTGTAAGGGGTGCTTCCCCAACACCCACTGCCACTAGCCTCAGGATGTCCCCCTGGACCACCCCCCTCCCTACTACCACCGAGGAAGCGCAGAACATGACAGCGGACCTTCCAAAAACAGTACGGTCCCTCAGCCACACAATACTTGAATGTTGGCAGATATGGCAACCAAGTATGTTTGAAGGTAGCAAGTCACCCATCAATAATAATGCACACAATACCAAGTGTAGCGGTGATGTGCTGGACAGACCTCACTAAGCAGAGCACAAACCTCTCCATGTTTACATATACTGCTGGTGCTTGTAGTGTTGTGGACAGTGGACGCAACCATGTTACCTCAGGCAGTGGGGAAGATCTCGGTCATGTAGCTGTGTTGTCCGCCGCTGGAAGCGGAAGTGGAGTGGGCTGGTCCAACGTACGCCACTCTAGCATAGGAGTATGAATAAATAAGGCGGGGCTCTGGGCATGGTTCACTTGTGTGAAGGCCAGCGACTCTGTCAGACCGGTGGCCCTCACCATGCCACTTGGCTGCCGCCATGACAGCGATACAAAAGGGGATGATGGACGGAGCGTTTGAACAAATCAAACACTCACCCCCAGTCAACTGATCTGGGTTTAATCCATCACCATTCTTTAGTTCACTCAGCCACCCCAGTTCAGACATGGCTATATGCAAATCAGTCTGACCCTGAGCCTCATGGGAACAGTCCAGCCCGAACTGCCAAGCCATGTCTTCCCTGGACCGGAAACAAGCATCCTGGGACCGGTTTCGGATTCATAATCCTCATCAGCCAGGCTATCTTGAATCCAGTGGAAGACATGGCTTGGCAGTTCGGGCTGGACTGTTCCCATGAGGCACAGGGTCAGACTGATTTGCATATAGCCATGTCTGAAATGGGGTGGCTGAGTGGGATTAAACCCAGATCAGTTGACTGGGGGTGAGTGTTTAATTTGCTCAGATGCTCCGTCCATCATCCCCTTTTGTATCGCTTTGTTCGCCCTAAGTGTGGCAGGGTATGCTCAGACGTGAGTCCCTTGCTCACTTGGCCACTGGATTCAAGATAGCCTGGCTGATGAGGATTATGAATCCGAAACCGGTCTCAGGATGCTTGTTTCCGGTCCATGGAAGACATGGCTTGGCAGTTCGGGCTGGACTGTTCCCATGAGGCACAGGGTCAGACTGATTTGCATATAGCCATGTCTGAAATGGGGTGGCTGAGTGGGCTAAAGAATGGTGATGGATTAAACCCAGATCAGTTGACTGGGGGTGAGTGTTTGATTTGCTCAGATGCTCCGTCCGTCACCCCCTTTTGTATCGCATCCCCTTTTGTATCGCTTTGTTCGCCATGACAGCGGGCCTCTTCGAAACTGGCCCCCTGCGAACACTGCGGCACAGCACCGCAGACTTATTTCTGTGCAGACTACAGACTTCAATCTACACTGCGGACAGCAGGGCTCACAATTCAGATGGAGTGACGATTGCAGATGACACAGTCCAGTACGCAAGACACATTGCTCCCAGTGCGGACCCCCCCGGACCATGCATCATCGCAGAGTGTACACACGCTTAGTGCTTCAGGTGCCACTAACTCATAGCACCATAAGTCATCGCCACATGGCCTTATTAAGGCAGAATTCGATAGACAAAAGACATTGCTCCCAGTGTGGCCCCCTGGACCGTGCATCATTGCAGGGTACATAGACTCTGAGCGCCAAAGGTACTACAAACTCAGTGCACCAGAAGTCAGCGCCACATGGCTTTATTAAGGCAGAATTCAATAGACAAAAGACATTGCTACCAGTGCGGCCCGTCAGGACCACGCATCATCGCAGGGTGCACACATGCTCAGTGCTTCAGGTGCCACTAACTCAGTGCACCATAAGTCATCGCCTTGTGGCCCTATTAAGGCATAATTCAATAGTCAAAAGACATTGCTCCCAGTGTGGACCATCTGGACCACGCATCATCGCAGGGTGCACGCACGCTGAGTGCTACAGGTGCCACTAACTCAGTGCACCGTTAAGTCATCGCTACCTGGCCTTATTAAGGCAGAATTCAATAGATAAAAGACATTGCTCCCAGTACGGCCCTAGCCGGGCCACGCATCATTGCAGGGTACGTACACACTGAGCCCCAAAGGTACTACTAACTCAGTGCACCAGATGTCAGCGCCACATGGCCTTATTAAGGCAGAATTCAATAGACAAAAGACATTGCTCCCAGTGCGGCCTGCCCTGACCACGCATCATCGCAGGGTGCACACATGCTCAGTGCTTCAGGTGCCACTAACTCAGTGCACCATAAGTCATCGCCATGTGGCCCTATTAAGGCATAATTCAATAGTCAAAAGACATTGCTCCCAGTGTGGACCATCTGGACCACGCATCATTGCAGGGTGCACGCACGCTGAGTGCTACAGATGCCACTAACTCAGTGCACAGTAAGTCATCGCTACCTGGCCTTATTAAGGCAGAATTCAATAGATAAAAGACATTGCTCCCAGTACGGCCCCAGCCGGGCCACGCATCATTGCAGGGTACGTACACACTGAGCGCCAAAGGTACTACTAACTCAGTGCACCAGAAGTCAGCGCCACATGGCCTTATTAAGGCAGAATTCAATAGACAAAAGACATTGCTCCCAATGCGGCCTGCTCTGACCACGCATCATCGCAGGATGTGCACACGCTGAGTGCTTGAGGTGCCGCTAACTCACTGCATCGTAAGTCATCGCAACATGGCCTTATTAAGGCAGAATTCAATAGACAAAAGACATTGATCCCAGTGCGGCCCGCCCGGACCACGCATCATCGCAGATTGCACATGCGCTGAGTGCTTCAGGTGCCACTAACTCAGTGCACCAGTTATCACCACTGGTTGCACACACGCTGAATTGTCAATACTGTGCAGCTCTACTCAACGCCACGTGGCTGTGGGCCCTTGCTCACCGCTGCCTCCGGTTTACACTGCGGTCATCAGGGTTCATAATTACAATTGAATTTTCAGTAAGTAATTACAGAGTGGAGTAGGCAACTAACTACAATGTCCTTAAAACCTATATAATATCTTTTTAGTATCCTTACATCAAGAACTTTTGTATATCAATTATAGATTATAGCATCATCACAGGGTGCACACACACTGAGTGCTTCAGGAGCCACTAACTCAGTGCAGCACGCCTCATTGACCCTTTATCATACAATATTTTGTTATTTTCAACAAAATAGATTACTGCATGTAGTTCATACTTGTGGTCGTTCTTATGAAGTGAAAAATGTCTCTCCAATTGAAAAAGAAAAGCTAGATCCCAGAAATGTTGAACAAGTAATAGCTGAAGAAGTTCAAGGGAGACGTACCCAGGCTCCAGTGTTTACATGGGATTGTAGTAGTATTTGTAGTATACGTCAACAATCTATTGATATTTTACTAAATTACTTAAGACAATATAAACAAAAAAAACTGTGAAACAGAAGATTAGGATATTACAAGAACTAGATCTTTCCGAAGTAAGAAAAAATACGGGGTTGCAAGGTCATTCTCTGGCTTGTCTTTCTAGGAAAGTCTGTCAAAGTCGTTTTCATCATTTAACAATGTTAGCAGTATATGATTTCGAAATGCGAAAGTTAGTTAGAAGATTATACTACGTGGAAACTCCTGCATTATGTCGAAATGAAATTAGTACAGCTCTTTTGCATGGGTCAGTGTTGGATATAAAACAAGTTTGTGATGATATAGAGTTATGTTTCTTTGCTAGCCAAGAGGAGTGTTCAGAAAATAAGAGTTTGATAAGTGTACGTGTTGAAGAAGAGATGGAAGATAGTACTGATGTGAAGTTTGAAAAAGAAATAACAACGTTTAGAGTAGTTTCTGGTGAAAATCCCAACTATGGGGTCGATTACGATGGCGGACGGAAGGACGACCGCCGGCCTGGAGTAGGCGGAAAATGCCTTTTTCCAGGCCGCCTGCCGCGGACACTCAGTCCGCCATATTAGGATGGGAAACACTGTCAAATGTCCGTACGCGGCGGTAGAGCACGCACCGCCGCGGAACTACACCTGACCCCGCGGCGGACGTAACCAATCCAGAGACACCACCGTACGGAATGATGTCTCCGACCATCCTCTAAATCACGATGGCGGAAAAAACACATCAAATCGCTGCGGAAAAACAACCTGCCTGAAAACGGCGGATTCACCACAGCGGAGATACAACACATTGCACAGATACCCACCACAAGCAGATCGCCGTCATGGACCCAGCACTGCACGCATTTCCGATACTCTTCGTGCTCCACCACCAGCAAGTCATGGCCCATCGCCGAAGACGACGCAGGTACGCCAACACACCAATTGCTGTCGGAAGGGGAGTACCTTCCGGGGCCGTGACGGTGGGAGGGGGAGTGTCATGCTGGAGAAACAGCATTTACGATAGCACCAATATATCAACAATTCAAGTAGACAACCAGGAATGACAACGACAAACCACCACACATGATTGACTTGCTTTATTAAACATATTAGGGGTATAATCCTAGAGTAGCCAAGAGCAGGGCACTGGGTAGAACAGAGCAGGTACATCAGAGGCAGCACATGAGAGGGCACAATGCAGTATCAGAACAGCAACAGGGCAGTGTCCATAACAAAGCAGGTACATCAGAGGCAGCACATGAGAGGGGCTAAGTGCATCAACAGTCCATGGCAAAGAACAGAGCAGGTACATCTGAGGCAGCACATGAGAGGGGCTAAGTGCATCAACAGTCCATGGCAAGGCACAGGTACATCTGAGGCAGCACACGAGAAGGGCTAAGTGCATCAACATTCCATGGCAGAGAACAGAGCAGGTACATCTGAGGCAGCACATGACAGGGCACAATGCAGTATCAGAACAGCAACAGGGCAGTGTCCACAACAGAGCAGGTACATCTGAGGCAGCACATGAGAGGGGCTAAGTGCATCAACAGTCCATGGCAAGGCACAGGTACATCTGAGGCAGCACATGAGAGGGGCTAAGTGCATCAACAGTCCATGGCAGAGAACAGAGCAGGTACATCTGAGGCAGCACATGACAGGGCACAATGCAGTATCAGAACAGCAACAGGGCAGTGTCCATAACAGAGCAGGTACATCTGAGGCAGCACATGAGAGGGGCTCAAAACATCAACAGTCCATGGCAAGGCACAGGTACATCTGAGGCAGCACATGAGAGGGGCTAAGTGCATCAACAGTCCATGGCAGAGAACAGAGCAGGTACATCTGAGGCAGCACATGAGAGGGGCTAAGTGCATAAACAGTCCATGGCAAGGCACTGGTACATCAGAGGCAGCACATGAGAGGGGCTAAGTGCATCAACAGTCCATGGCAGAGAACAGAGCAGGTACATCTGAGGCAGCACATGACAGGACACAATGCAGTATCAGAACGCCAACAGGGCAGTGTCCATAACAGAGGAGATACATCAGAGGCAGCACATGAGAGGGGCTAAGTGCATCAACAGTCCATGGCAGAGAACAGAGCAGGTACATCTGAGGCAGCACATGAGAGGGGCTAAGAGCATCAACAGTCCATGGCAAGGCACAGGTACATCTGAGGCAGCACATGAGAGGGGCTAAGTGCATCAACAGTCCATGGCAGAGAACAGAGCAGGTACATCTGAGGCAGCACATGAGAGGGGCTAAGTGCATCAACAGTCCATGGCAGAGAACAGAGCAGGTACATCTGAGGCAGCACATGACAGGGCACAATGCAGTATCAGAACGGCAACAGGGCAGTGTCCATAACAGAGCAGATACATCAGAGGCAGCACATGATAGGGGCTAAGTGCATCAACAGTCCATGGCAGAGAACAGAGCAGGTACATCTGATGCAGCACATGAGAGCGGCTAAGTGCATCAACAGTCCATGGCAAGGCACAGGTACATCTGAGGCAGCACATGAGAGGGGCTAAGTGCATCAACAGTCCATGGCAAGGCACAGGTACATCAGAGGCAGCACATGAGAGGACACAATTCAGTATCAGAACAGCAACAGGGCAGTGTCCATAACAGAGCAGGTACATCTGAGGCAGCACATGAGAGGGGCTAGGTGCATCAACATTCCATGGCAGAGAACAGAGCAGGTACATCTGAGGCAGCACATGAGAGGGGCTAAGTGCATCAACAGTCCATGGCAGAGAACAGAGCAGGTACATCTGAGGCAGCACATGAGTGGGTCTAAGTGCATCAACAGTCCATGGCAAGGTACAGGTACATCTGAGGTAGCACATGAGAGGGGCTAAGTGCATCAACAGTCCATGGCAAGGCACAGGTACATCAGAGACAGCACGTGAGAGGGCACAATGCAGTATCAGAACAGCAACAGGGCAGTGTCCATAACAGAGCAGGTACATCTGAGGCAGCACATGAGAGGGGCTAAGTGCATCAACAGTCCATGGCAAGGCACAGGTACATCTGAGGCAGCACATGAGAGGGGCTAAGTGCATCAACAGTCCATGGCAAGGCACAGGTACATCAGAGACAGCACGTGAGAGGGCACAATGCAGTATCAGAACAGCAACAGGGCGGTGTCCATAACAGAGCAGGTACATCAGAGGCAGCACATGAGAATGGCTAAGTGCATCAACAGTCCATGGCAGAGAACAGAGCAGGTACATCTGAGGCAGCACATGAGAGGGGCTAAGTCCATCAACAGTCCATGGCAGAGAACAGAGCATGGACATCTTAGGCAGCACATGAGAGGGGCTAAGTGCATCAACAGTCCATGGCAGAGAACAGAGCAGGTACATCTGACGCAGCACATGAGAGGGGCTAAGTGCATCAACAGTCCATGGCAGAGAACAGAGCAGGTACATCTGAGGCACCACATGACAGGACACAATGCAGTATCAGAACGCCAACAGGGCAGTGTCCATAACAGAGCAGATACATCAGAGGCAGCACATGAGAGGGGCTAAGTGCATCAACAGTCCATGGCAGAGAACAGAGCAGGTACATCTGAGGCAGCACATGAGAGGGGCTAAGTGCATCAACAGTCCATGGCAAGGCACAGGTACATCTGAGGCAGCACATGAGAGGGGCTAAGTGCATCAACAGTCCATGGCAAGGCACAGGTACATCAGAGGCAGCACATGAGAGGACACAATGCAGTATCAGAACAGCAACAAGGCAGTGTCCATAACAGAGCAGGTACATCTGAGGCAGCACATGAGAGGGGCTAAGTGCATCAACAGTCCATGGCAAGGCACAGGTACATCTGAGGCAGCACATGAGAGGGGCTAAGTGCATCAACAGTCCATGGCAGAGAACAGAGCAGGTACATCTGAGGCAGCACATGAGAGGGGCTAAGTGCATCAACAGTCCATGGCAGAGAACAGAGCAGGTACATCTGAGGCAGCACATGACAGGGCACAATGCAGTATCAGAACGGCAACAGGGCAGTGTCCATAACAGAGCAGGTACATCTGAGGCAGCACATGAGAGGGGCTAACTGCATCAACAGTCCATGGCAGAGAACAGAGCAGGTACATCTGAGGAAGCACATGACAGGGCACAATGCAGTATCAGAACAGCAACAGGGCGGTGTCCATAACAGAGCAGGTACATCTGAGGCAGCACATGAGAGGGCACAATGCAGTATCACAACAGCAACAGGGCAGTGTCCATAACAGAGCAGGTACATCAGAGGCAGCACATGAGAGTGGCTAAGTGCATCAACAGTCCATGGCAGAGAACAGAGCAGGTACATCTGAGGCAGCACATGAGAGGGGCTAAGTCCATCAACAGTCCATGGCAGAGAACAGAGCATGGACATCTGAGGCAGCACATGAGAGGGGCTAAGTGCATCAACAGTCCATGGCAGAGAACAGAGCAGGTACATCTGACGCAGCACATGAGAGGGGCTAAGTGCATCAACAGTCCATGGCAGAGAACAGAGCAGGTACATCTGAGGCACCACATGACAGGACACAATGCAGTATCAGAACGCCAACAGGGCAGTGTCCATAACAGAGCAGATACATCAGAGGCAGCACATGAGAGGGGCTAAGTGCATCAACAGTCCATGGCAAGGCACAGGTACATCTGAGGCAGCACATGAGAGGGGCTAAGTGCATCAACAGTCCATGGCAAGGCACAGGTACATCAGAGGCAGCACATGAGAGGACACAATGCAGTATCAGAACAGCAACAAGGCAGTGTCCATAACAGAGCAGGTACATCTGAGGCAGCACATGAGAGGGGCTAAGTGCATCAACAGTCCATGGCAAGGCACAGGTACATCTGAGGCAGCACATGAGAGGGGCTAAGTGCATCAACAGTCCATGGCAGAGAACAGAGCAGGTACATCTGAGGCAGCACATGAGAGGGGCTAAGTGCATCAACAGTCCATGGCAGAGAACAGAGCAGGTACATCAGAGGCAGCACATGAGAGGGCACAATGCAGTATCAGAACAGCAACAGGGCAGTGTTCATAACAGAACAGGTAAATCTGAGGCAGCACATGAGAGGGGCTAAGTGCATCAACAGTCCATAGCACAGAACAGGTACATCTGAGGCAGCACATGAGAGGGGCTAAGTGCATCAACAGTCCATGGCAAGGCACAGGTACATCAGAGGCAGCATATGAGAGGGGCTAAATGCATCAACAGTCCATGGCAAGGCACAGGTATATCAGAGGCAGCACATGAGAAGACACAATGCAGTATCAGAACAGCAACAGGGCAGTGCCCATAACAGAGCAGGTACATCTGAGGCAGCACATGAGAGGGGCAAAGTGCATCAACAGTCCATGGCAGAGAACAGAGCAGGTACATCTGAGGCAGCACATGAGAGGGGCTAAGTGCATCAACAGTCCATGGCAGAGAACAGAGCAGGTACATCTGAGGCAGCACATGAGAGGGGCTAAGTGCATCAACAGTCCATGGCAGAGAACAGAGCAGGTACATCTGAGGCAGCACATGACAGGGCACAATGCAGTATCAGAACGGCAACAGGGCAGTGTCCATAACAGAGCAGGTACATCTGAGGCAGCACATGAGAGGGGCTAAGTGCATCAACAGTCCATGGCAAGGCACAGGTACATCTGAGGCAGCATATGAGAGGGGCTAAGTGCATCAACAGTCCATGGCAGAGAACAGAGCAGGTACATCTGAGGCAGCACATGAGAGGGGCTAAGTGCATCAACAGTCCATGGCAGAGAACAGAGCAGGTACATCTGATGCAGCACATGAGAGCGGCTAAGTGCATCAACAGTCCATGGCAAGGCACAGGTACATCTGAGGCAGCACATGAGAGGGGCCAAGTGCATCAACAGTCAATGGCAAGGCACATGTACATCAGAGGCAGCACATGAGAAGACACAATACAGTATCAGAACAGCAACAGGGCAGTGTCCATAACAGAGCAGGTACATCTGAGGCAGCACATGAGAGGGCACAATGCAGTATCAGAACAGCAACAGGGCAGTGTCCATAACAGAGCAGGTACATCAGAGGCAGCACATGAGAGGGGCAAGTGCATCAACAGTCCATGGCAGAGAACAGAGCAGGTACATCTGAGGCAGCACATAAGTGGGGCTAAGTGCATCAACAGTCCATGGCAAGGTACAGGTACATCTGAGGTAGCACATGAGAGGGGCTAAGTGCATCAACAGTCCATGGCAAGGCACAGGTACATCAGAGGCAGCACATGAGAGGACACAATGCAGTATCAGAAGAGCAACAGGGCAGTGTCCATAACAGAGCAGGTACATCTGAGGCAGCACATGAGAGGGGCTAAGTGCATCAATAGTCCATGGCAGAGAAGAGAGCAGGTACATCTAAGGCAGCACATTATAGGGGCTAAGTGCATCAACAGTCCATGGCAGAGAACAGAGCAGGTACATCTGAGGCAGCACATGACAGGGCACAATGCAGTATCAGAACAGCAACAGGGCAGTTTACATAACAGAGCAGTTACATCTGAGGCAGCACATGAGAGGGGCTAGTGCATCAGCAGTCCATGGCAGAGAACAGAGCAGGTACATCTGAGGCAGCACATGAGAGGGGCAAGTGCATCAACAGTCCATGGCAGAGAACAGAGCAGGTACATCTGAGGCAGCACATGAGTGGGGCTAAGTGCATCAACAGTCCATGGCAAGGTACAGGTACATCTGAGGTAGCACATGAGAGGGGCTAAGTGCATCAACAGTCCATGGCAAGGCACAGGTACATCAGAGGCAGCACATGAGAGGGCACAATGCAGTATCAGAACAGCAACAGGGCAGTGTCCATAACAGAGCAGGTACATCTGAGGCAGCACATGAGAGGGGCTAAGTGCATCAGCAGTCCATGGCAGAGAACAGAGCAGGTACATCAGAGGCAGCACATGATAGGGGCTAAGTGCATCAACAGTCCATGGCAGAGAACAGAGCAGGTACATCTGATGCAGCACATGAGAGCGGCTAAGTGCATCAACAGTCCATGGCAAGGCACAGGTACATCTGAGGCAGCACATGAGAGGGGCCAAGTGCATCAACAGTCCATGGCAAGGCACATGTACATCAGAGGCAGCACATGAGAGGACACAATGCAGTATCAGAACAGCAACAGGGCAGTGTCCATAACAGAGCAGGTACATCAGAGGCAGCACATGAGAGGGGCAAGTGCATCAACAGTCCATGGCAGAGAACAGAGCAGGTACATCTGAGGCAGCACATGAGTGGGGCTAAGTGCATCAACAGTCCATGGCAAGGTACAGGTACATCTGAGGTAGCACATGAGAGGGGCTAAGTGCATCAACAGTCCATGGCAAGGCACAGGTACATCAGAGGCAGCACATGAGAGGGCACAATGCAGTATCAGAACAGCAACAGGGCAGTGTCCATAACAGAGCAGGTACATCTGAGGCAGCACATGAGAGGGGCTAAGTGCATCAGCAGTCCATGGCAGAGAACAGAGCAGGTACATCTGAGGCAGCACATGAGAGGGGCTAAGTGCATCAACAGTCCATGGCAGAGAACAGAGCAGGTACATCTGAGGCAGCACATGAGAGGGCACAATGCAGTATCAGAACAGCAACAGGGCAGTGTCCATAACAGAGCAGGTACATCTGAGGCAGCACATGAGAGGGCACAATGCAGTATCAGAACAGCAACAGGGCAGTGTCCATAACAGAGCAGGTACATCAGAGGCAGCACATGAGAGGGGCTAAGTGCACCAACAGTCCATGGCAGAGAACAGACCAGGTACATCTGAGGCAGCACATGAGAGGGGCTAAGTGCATCAACAGTCCATGGCAAGGCACAGGTACATCTCTGGCAGCACATGAGAGGGGCTAAGTGCATCAACAGTCCATGGCAAGGCACAGGTACATCAGAGGCAGCACATGAGAGGGGCTAAGTGCATCAACAGTCCATGGCAGAGAACAGAGCAGGTACATCTGAGGCAGCACATGAGAGGGGCTAAGTGCATCAACAGTCCATGGCAGAGAACAGAGCAGGTACATCTGAGGCAGCACATGACAGGGCACAATGCAGTATCAGAACAGCAACAGGGCAGTGTCCATAACAGAGCAGGTAAATCTGAGGCAGCACATGAGAGGGCACAGTGCAGTATAAGAACAGCAACAGGTCAGTGTCTATAACAGAGCAGGTACATCTGAGGCAACAGACGTACGTGGGTCAAGCGCCCCGTCCCAAGGACATTAATAATGCAAGGGTGGTTCCAATGGACAATCTATACACCAAGTCAAATGACATGTGAGTGATGGGAGCTACACCTCACAGCACAGAATCTGGTGGACTGCTTGACCTAGACGCCTCGGACACACTGCCAGCACCAGAAACAGGAGTGTGAGACACAGCCACAGCTCTAGTGACTGACACATGAGCCATAGACCCAGACACACTGCCAGCACCAGAAACAGGAGTGTGAGACACAGCCACAGCTCTAGTGACTGACACATGAGCCATAGACCCAGACACACTGCCAGCACCAGAAACAGGAGTGTGAGACACAGCCACAGCTCTAGTGACTGACACATGAGCCATAGACCCAGACACACTGCCAGCACCAGAAACAGGAGTGTGAGACACAGCCACAGCTCTAGTGACTGACACATGAGCCATAGAGCCAGACACACTGCCAGGACATGTCCCTGTACAGTGACCAACAAATACCATGCCAGCATCTGAGACATGAGAGTGGCGGACACACACAGTGCCAGTACTTGAAACAGGAGAGGGCACAACTGACACAGTGCTACTACATGAGGCATGACAGCGAATAACAGACACAGTGGCACTATCTGACACATGAGAGTGAACTGCAGCTGACCCAATAGGACCACTGAAATGATGAGCCACAGGGCTGTATGGGCCAGGAGGCAGGGTGGCTCTGGGAGCTGGGGACAGGTCTACTGGAGTGACATTGGGGTGGTCAGGTGTCACTGGTGTGTGTCTCCGTTTCTTTTGGATATGTAGGGGCACCCTGGACATGTCTGGACTGGTAGGTGGTGTGGCCTCATCAGACATCAAAGGTGGATCATGTGCTGGTGGTGGTCTGCTATCTGGGGACGTGCTGGACCCTGCTTGACATTTGCTGTGGGCCTGCCTTCTGCCCTCTGCATCATGTGTAATGGGGGATGCAACAACATTGTACTCCTTCTTCTGCTTCTGCGGGGTGTGGATGGGAGTAGAGGTATGTGGGGACTCCACCGCTGACACATGTGTTTTACGTTCCTTCAACAACATCAGCCTCAGGGCAGCCAGGGGTGATGTATGCCTGTCTTTGATGGAGCTCGTGTCCATGGGAGAACCCTTAGCCCTGGGATGTGCCTTGGCCGTAGGAGGTGTCCTGTCTCTAGAATGTCCCTGATGCCTGGGCGGTGCCGTGTCCCTGGGAGCAGACTTGTCCATTGTTTTGTACCTGTCCTTTGAAGTGTCCCTGGCCTTGGGAGTTGCCCTTTCCTTTGTAGTGTCCTTTTTTTTTCTTTTTTTTTCTTTGTCCTCATACGCCACTTCCCACCTCTTCATATCTTGTAACGCCCTTGGGTGGTTTTCAAACTCAACTATGAGAGGTTTTTTCCTACTGCTTACACTGCAAACCTGTAGGCTTGAGAGAAGTGGGAGGTGTCACAGCCATACCTGATGCAGGAAAGCATATAGGTTGCATTGACCTCCAAGAGCATCCGAAGTGACTTAATCATCGGACCTTGTTCTTCTCCCGTCATTAAAGTCAACAATTATTTAACTCCCATTTCCCTCACCCATAGTGATTTAAGAATAAATTCCAAAACTGGTGCTTCCTATTATTTTGCCCAGCCATATCCAACTTAGCTATTGCTCTCATAGCTCTAATCCACATTAATTCTGTCGGAGGCTCTGACGAAATCCAAAGTTTACATATTTCTCTTTGAGCAATCAAAATGGCATAATAAAACAGCTTAGAATTATCATCAAGGCCCTTACCTTGTATGTCCAGTCTGCCCGAGATGATCTGTTCAGGGCTTACCGTGATATTTAGCTCCAACATTTTCGATAACATTTCACTTACAGCTGCCCAAAAATCTTGAATCTCTGAGCATGTCACAAACATATGAATATCATCTTCATTTGGACTTTTGCACTTTGGGCATAACACCATGCCCCCATCTTTGAATTTTGCAAGCCTCTTTGGGGTCCAGTATGCCCTGTGGAGAGTGAACAAGTGATTCCTCCTTAAATTTGCAGGTTTTACCACTTTGTAAAGAATCAACATATCTACTTGCCATTGTTCTTCTGTTGCGATCCTCGGCAAGCGCTCTCCCCACAGGAACTCTGGAAGTAGGAAAGGGCCATCCTCCATTTCGACTATTTCCCAATACCACGTTGCCACTTCTTTTTTCATCCGAATGCTTGAAACCAGCTTCTCTTCAAACTCATTGTGTCGTCCGATTAACTTTCCCTTGCCTACTACCCAGCTTTGTATCTGCAAGTACTTAAATTTTGCAAAGTTGCGACCCCAGAGTTGCTCGCAAACCGACCACGGTAGCAAGGCTCCTTCACAAAACAGCTCACCCCAGACCTGTGGGCCCTCTGTTTTCAAAGCCCTAGCTAAAGCATCTTCCGTCCAACTTGGAGCCCCCGGGGCCTCCCAAATTGGTGCTGCCACGCTGAAATATGGAATTTTTGTCACACGCCTAATACGGTACCACACCGTGGCTAGGTCTTTTAAAACCTTCAATCTAACTTTTTTGAAGTATTTTGGATCTGCAAATCTATATAAGAAGCCGCGCTTGTGGCATTTTTCTACTTTTAACATGGCAGCAAAAAGGTCCCCTATTGATGAATTATTGGGAGTTCCAAGAAGCATTCTACAGTTCTTAAGCAAAAAAGCCCAAGAATAGAATTGAAAGTCTGGGGCTGCTAAACCTCCCTTGGCATACTTTCTCCGAATTTTTTTCCAAGAAAGCCTTGACCCCTTGCAGCCCCAAATAAATGAACCAATTTCGCTCTGTAGCTTAGCTAGGCCTTCTTTCTCAAACATAAGGGGAACAGAGTCA
Organism: Lissotriton helveticus; assembly: GCF_964261635.1. Taxonomy (NCBI): domain Eukaryota; kingdom Metazoa; phylum Chordata; class Amphibia; order Caudata; family Salamandridae; genus Lissotriton; species Lissotriton helveticus. The sequence continues at coordinate 1,309,624,993 of NC_136061.1, forward strand.
AATAAAAAGGTCAACTTAGGAAGCACCATCATTTTAACCAGATTTACCCGGCCTATCATTGTCAGTGGTATTGAACTCCAATTTCTCAGTAGTGCTGTAATGTCTTTCCTTGCTTTGGCCAGATTTACTAATGTTAGCTGTTTTATATCTTGGGTAATTTGTAACCCCAAGTATCTGATCTGTTTTTTTGAGGTCCCAGGCTCCATCGCCATATTCCAAGCCATAATTTCAGTTTTGTCCGAATTTAATCGATATCCTGAAACTTCTCCAAACTTCTTTGTAATGCTTTCAATTTCAACCAGTGATTTTGTCAGATTCGATGTTAAAATTACAATGTCATCCGCATATAGCCCTATGTTTTTTGACCACCCTTGGAATCTGAAAGCAGGAATATTCTCTGACCCTCTTATTTTGCAGGCCAGTGGTTCAATATAAAGGTCAAATAGGAGTGGGGACAGAGGGCATCCCTGCCTAGTTCCTCGCGCAATTCTGATATATTTTGTGAGAACTCCATTAACCAAGACCTTAGAGTTTGGCATATGATATAATTGTGGCATCGCTTGAAGAAAATTTTCCCCTAGCTGAAGATGTTCAAGTAAGATTTTCAAGGACTCCCAATTTACACGGTCGAAAGCTTTGGCAGCATCCAAAGCCACCACTGCCAGGGGAAGCTTTTGTTCAACAGCAACATCTATACTGCCTATCAGGGAAAAAGTTAGTTCATTTAAGTGTCTACCTTTCACAAATCCTTTTTGATCTCCATGAATAAAATACGGAATCACTTTGCCCAGCCTATCTGCCAAAATCTTGGTAAACAATTTGTAATCACAATTCAAGAGTGAAATGGGTCTATATGAATCCATGTGTATCGGAGATTTACCAGGTTTGGGTATGATGATTATATTTGCCTGGTCCCATGATGCCGGAATCTTCATATTTCCCAAAAACACCTCATTTACCACCTTTGTTAGTAATGGTGCCAGCCCTTGCATCAAACTCTTGTATACTTCTACAGGAAGGCCATCAGGGCCAGGTGCTTTGCCTTTTTTTGCCTTCCTAATACCTTCCTCTACCTCTTCCTGCCTGATCTCTCTATTCAAAACTCTTCGGTGTTCTTCTGTAGCGGACTTTAGAACTCTGACCCACTCCTTCATCTGCTGCTTGTCTGGATGTAACTCTTCACTATACACTTCCACAAAATAATTATAAAATGCTTCCACAATCTCCTTTGTGTTTGAGGCTACTTTTTCTTCTGTACCAACCTTAATCTTAACCTCTTTTATCATGTTTTTAACCCGATCCTTCCTAACCTTCCATGCTAGAAGTTTACCTGCATTTTCCCCGTATTCGAAGTGATCTTTCCTGGAAGCCTCCCATCTTTCTTTCACCCTTTTGTTAATTACAGCAGTCAGTTGTTCCTTTAACCCTTCCAGCTCTTGAATAGTCTCCTCCACAGGAGCTCCCCCTGAATTTATAATCATGATTTCATATTTTCGGATATTCTGTTCCAAACTCCGTACTTCCTGATAGTATGCCCTCCTTCTCTTAGCCCCCAGGGTTCCCAGTCGGCCTCGGAGGAAGGCCTTAGGGGCCTCCCAAACAATATCTAATTTGGTTGATCCTATGTTGTGTTCGATAAATACCTCAAGCTCCTGTTGAAGGGACTGCATTACTTCCTGATCGTACAAAACTGTACGGTCTAGCCTCCAGACTGAATCCACAACACGGGACCCAATTTCCAATTCTAGGGAGACTGCTGAGTGGTCAGACAAATGAACCCCTACGTGTACCACCTCTTTCACATTGTCGATTAGTCTTGCATCTAGCAGAAAAAAGTCTATTCTAGATCTATGACTATATTTTTTGTTATAGTATGTGTATCCAAGCCCAGACCCGGCCAACCTCCTCCAAATATCGCAGAGCCCAAACTGCTCTATTAAGTTTTTAACACTGGCCGCCATTTTACAATTTCCCTGGGCTCTGCTGTTGACGGATCTATCAAGCTTGGCATCAAGTACAGTGTTAAAATCCCCTGCAAGAACTATATAACCTGAAAGCCCAGTCATCTCTTGTGTTAGTTCTAGCAGCGGGGTAACATCGTCCTGATTAGGGCCGTAATAACCAATAATATTGTATAATGAACCCACTATCTTTAAAGTCACAATCAACCACCGACCTTTCTCATCTGCTATACTACTCTCTACCTGACAGTCCAGCTCGTTTCTAATTATCACCAGTATTCCTCTAGTAACCCTTGTTTGTGGTGAACTGTAAAAATACCTTATCCACCGAATTCGACCCAGGAATTGTTTACACTCCTCCCCAGTTAAATGAGTCTCTTGAAGGATCATTATATTAGCTGGAGTATCTCTAAAGTACTTCAGGATCCTGTCTCTTCTTGCTTTTACCCTTAAACCATTGACATTCCATGACACCCATTTCACTAAATGTGTTTTTACCCCCGCACTCTTACCCTCCGCCATCATATACTAATCTCCGAATTCTTACCCTCAAGATGGTCCTTAGCATATGAGAACGTTTTTGTTTTTCACCCCCCCTTCTTCCTATCCCACCCCCCCCCACCTCTATGCCCTAACCGTCTCACCCCTCCCCATTCCCCCCCCTCCCTGGGAAAACCCTTCCAACTTCCTAAGGCCCAAACCTAGGCCCTTTGAGTGCCGGTCACCAACGGACGTGCTAGCCTAGCTTCTATACATAACCCATTTTTTTTTTTTTTTTTTGATTTTGTTAATTTGTTGTTTTATTCTATTTACAGATTTACAAATTATGCAAGCCGTAAGTTCGAACTGCATCAGTTAACTATACACCACCGCCTTGGCAGTACTCCAGAAAATTATCTACATCATCAACAAATCTAAAGGAGTACATTTTGTTATTCCACATAACTTTTAAGAAAGCTGGGAATTTTAACTGCACTGTCGCCCCCAATTTCCTTAGGGGTTCAATTCGCTTCCCTAGCTCCCACTGCCTGTTTGCAGTAACTACCGAGAGGTCGGATCTGATCTCAATTTTTACTTCCCCCGCCATAAGAGAGCCCTTTTTCAATGCCATAGCAAGGATCTTTTCTTTTAGACTGTAAGTAAGAAAGTTAATCAAGACCCTTCTAGGCTTGGACCGATTTGGCTTCAGTCTGAAGGGATCGCGATGAATCCTCTGTATGTCAGCAGCAATCTCCTCTTCAGACTCCTCCAACTGCAGCTCAGATTTTAATAAATGGACTACAAAACCTTTTAAATCCTCCCCCTCTTTTCCCTCTGGAAGCTTCAAAACTTTCAGGTTATTTCTTCGCTGCATGTTTTCCAACCTCTCTAACCGATCCTCGTAGGCTCTTTCTCTGCTTTTAACCTCTTCGAGCTCCTTACAATTATCTTCCACTGCCTCCTGCATCTCCTTAACCTCTTGTTCAAGCTTTCCTGTCCGTGTATTTAACTCATCGAACTTAGCCTCCAGTAGACCCACTGCCTCCCTGATTCCATCCTGCTTGCTCTTAGATTCCTCAAACCCCCGATGTACATCTAAATCTAATTTTCTCAGGAGGGCGATAACCATACTATCTGAGTGTAACACCCCATCTCCTGCAGCAGCACCCTCGTCTTCAACCCCATCAATCTCTCCCCCATTCTGATTAACTCTTCCTTCCTTATGATTTCCTGATTCTATCGGGCTTTTCAATGGGCCCCCTTCTATTAGAGTTTCTGACAAACTGTCGACCTCGGGCTCCATCTCTCCTGCTTCTGTGTCCGCAGCCTCCTCCACCTCCAAAATTTTGTAGCGATTTGGGCTCAAGTGTTCTGCCCAGTCCTCAGTTTTTGACTCTCCTTGCTTGCAACCTCTTGCAAGAACCAATGTCTTAGGAACGGGTTTGAAATAAGAATTTAGAGATGGATTAATGGAGATATTTTTCCCAAGGATTCCTGACCTGCTTGTTTGCGGTTTTTTTAAATTTAAATTCAGCTTGAAGGATGTTTTTATCTTCTGTTGTGTATTATGAGGGGCCAAACCCCCCGCTACAGGCTTCCCTGTGCTCCTCAAAGCGTAACCTGAACTGAATTTTTGTGGGCTCTTTCCTTTCTCCTTCGGCCGTGTATCCTGCACCCTGCAATTTTTTGATCCCCCAGCTGAATCCTGTGGTAGATTTACAGTAGTTTGTAAACGACTCCCCTCTTGTGCTGTCCCTCTCCCCACAGCCCCACCAGCGGAGAACTGAAGGCTCGCAGCCGCCCGCCTACCTCTGCCTCTCTCTAGAGCTGCACAGCTCCAGCGCTCAAAACCCTTCGGCGAGGGTACCACCGACGTTCCTGTTGCTCCTTTCTCAGTCCCCTCCTCAGCTGTTTCCACTGCCACTAGTGCAGTGCAGCTTGTACTGCACTCTTCCGCGTTCTCCATAGACCGCCGCCGCAAACTTCACTCACCAGCCGTTTACTCCTCCTCCTCTCGCTTCTCTCAGCGCTCTAGCCCCACAGCGTCACTATCTTGCTATTATCGCTCAAACCTTCGCACCCTCGCACGCATTGATATAACGCGAGTTAGCGTATTTGATAACCGTTGCAGTCCATTGTCCTTACTTGCTATTCCGCTGCTGCTCCCGTCTTTCACCCGCCGTAGCACTCCGCCTAAGACCGGCACTCCCGACCAGCCTCACTAGCTAGCCGCCATGTTCTCCCTAGCCCCGCCCCCTTTCTCCGAACTACACATCATTTTGTCACCAGCTTTGTAGTGTCCTTGTCCTTGGGAGTGTCTCTGCCCTTGGGAGGTGCCCTTTCCTTTGTAGTGTCCTTGTCCTTGGGAGTGTCCCTAGACTTGGGAGGTGCCCTTTCCTTTGTAGTGTCCTTGTCCTTGGGAGTGTCCCTGGACTTGGGAGTTGCCCTTTCCTTTGTAGTGTCCTTGTCCTTGGGAGTGTCCCTGCCCTTGGGAGTACCTTTTGTGCCTGTGTTACATGTGAATCCCTTTCCCCCAACACCCCTTGAGGATCCTGTGTGTCAACTCCAGGGCAGCTCATGTCGTGTTCGGTGAAAGATTCCCTTGTTCTAGGGGATGGTGTCTGTGTCCTCCGTGCCCTGCCTTGCTGCCTGTGGCTGCTTCTAGTGCAATACCCCGAAAATGAGGCCTGGTCTGACATTTCACTCTCCCCTGAGACAACAAGTGGTGTGGATGGGGGAACTGAAGTAGCACCCTGTCCATGCAACTGTAGAATGGCTGAAGACACAGTGTTTGCTAATGACTGAACTGTTCTGTGGAGACCAGCAACATCGCCATGCATCCCCTCCATGAATGCTACCACCTGCCCCAACTTCCTATCGTGGTCTTGGAATGCATTGATCATGTTGGTCTGCCCTACACACATCTGTCGCAGCAGATCAACAGCCTTAGCACAAAGTGGGCTTTGTGTCACAGGGGCAGCGGTGCCTGCACCGAAGGCAACTCTGCTCCCCCTACTCTGGCGAGCACGAGCAGTACTTGTTGCAGTTGGTGGCAGTGTGGGCCCTGTGTGCTGTATACCGACTGAAGGTGTTGATTGCCCACTCCCTGTGTGTGAAAACAGTGCTGACTCACCAACACTGTCTGAAGATGAGGACGATGGTGTCTCCACATGTGAGTCTTCAGGGACGGTTCTGTTCCCCTCTCTGGGGCTGCCCTCTTCAGTGTCAGTCTCCGTGTGTGTGATCTCGGATCCGGATGCATTGCCACCACTCATCTCCGTCGTCTGTGGGTCCGTGCCCTCGGCCAAAGCTGAAAGAGAGAGAAAAGATGTTAACCCAAGTGCCACACTCACATACTGAAGGTTACAAAATCTCAACTTTCCTTACAGTCGACTAACATGTATCACCCATCCTGCACACGAACCACCCCTACCAGACATCCTCATGTCAGAGAACCGGGGGTGCCTGTGAAACATATACCTCATACAAAGAGGGCAAGTGCATGCAGACCACCACACATGTCATGCCATCGGACCACAGAGCTCAACGGCATGTCCTGGAACCCTCAACTACAAAGCAACTGGTATGTCCACCTGGCGGACATGGATGCTAACGCTCACTCTACTAATGGCACCAACATGCAATTGCAGCAAAACATACGCACCACGGATGTCGCTACTGTGTCTGAGCACCAATACATGCATGCACTCACAAGTCACAGACACATAGTCTGCTTACCGCTAGTTTGCTTTTGATCCCCTCTCAGCCGGGCGGACAGGTCAGGATGCGTCACAGCAATGATACGGTGCATTAGAGGGGGCATGGTGCGTCGTGCAAGCCGTGTTGATCTTGGAATCATCCCCAGTGTCATCTCCGCAACATTCTTGCTGAGCCTGGATATGTCGTCCCAGCGCTTGTGGCAGTGTGTGTGTGTCGTCTATTGCATTAGAGGGGGCATGGTGCGTCGTGCAAGCCGTGTTGATCTTGGAATCATCCCCAGTGTCATCTCCGCAACATTCTTGCTGAGCCTGGATATGTCGTCCCAGCGCTTGTGGCAGTGTGTGTGTGTCGTCTATTGCACACCCCCACTGCCCGTACATCACGTGCTATGTTCCTCCACACGGCCTTGCAAAGGTGCAGCTTGACCTACCATGATGGGAGACAAGAGGGGAACATCAGTGGACAGTTGGACATTCACAAACATCGTAGAAACATGTATCTTTCAGCAGGCATGCTCAGTACAACACAAGTGAAGGTCCCACAGCACACCTCCAAGCTTGCAGGAGCCAGGAGTCAGTGACCACCTCATGCCCACCAACATGTTCCCCTCTGCACTTACCACCTGTCCGGGGGCACTGTAGAGCCGTTCATAGTGGCTGAGCACACCGTCCACAAGGACATCCAGCTCCGCTGCGGTGAAGGGACGAGACCGGAACTCTCGCACTCTCTGCATGGCAAGGTCCAGGACTGTGGCACTACAGCAGCAGTTGTTGGATAGCTCAGCAGCAGCAGGTCGAGGTGATGGTCGCAGGCAGCAGTTGTTTGATAGCTCAGCAGCAGCAGGTTGAGGTGATGGTCGCAGGCAGCAGTTGTTGGATAGCTCAGCAGCAGCAGGTTGAGGTGATGGTCGCAGGCAGCAGTTGTTGGATAGCTCAGCAGCAGCAGGTCGAGGTGATGGTCGCAGGCAGCAGTTGTTGGATAGCTCAGCAGCAGCAGGTCGAGGTGATGGTCACAGGCAGAAGTGGCTGAAAGCAGTGAATGAGCAAAATGAGCCAATGACTGGCCCTGGTGTGGCGGTGCACGGCTTCTGCTATTTTTGAAATCGCTTACGCACCCCGCGTTACCTGTTTCCATTGGCTACATGTGCACGGACCGTCACGGTCACACACCGGCAACCGCATGTGCGCGCTACCGCGACGGTGCATCATTTGAAACAATTCACTCACTGGCGTCGCTATGGCAGGGCACACATTCCACGGGGGCGGTGCAAGTTAACACATACATTTGAAAATGCAAATCGAAATGGCAGTTGAGACCCCCCTTACAGTCACTTTGCAGCACCCACCGCAGACCGCCGGCCCTGGCCGGTCACCAACCGCCGGTCCTGGCCGGTCAGCAACCGGTGGGTGCTGGCGGTGGGTGAGTGGCCTGTGCATTGAGGTCACCATGGCATGGATGTCCCTGGCCGGTCACCGACCACTGGCCCAGGCCCGTCGGTGGGTGACCGGCCAGGCCCAGCCGTGGGTGACCGGCCAGGCCCGGCGGTGGGTGACCGGCCAGGACCGGCGGTGGGTGACCGGCCAGGACCGGCAGTGGGAGACCGGCCAGGGACATCCATGCCATGGTGACCTCAATGCACAGGCCGCTCACCCACCACCAGTACCTGGAGGTTGGTGACCGGCCAGGCCCGGCGGTGGGTGACCGGCCAGGCCCAGCGGTGGGTGACCGGCCAGGCCCGGCGGTGGGTGACTGGCCAGGCCCGGCGGTGGATGACCGGCCAGGACTGGCAGTGGGTGACCGGCCAGGACTGGCGGTGGGTGACCGGCCAGGGACATCCATGCCATGGTGACCTCAATGCACAGGCCTCTCACCCACCACCAGCACCCGGCGGTTGGTGACCGGCCAGGCCCGGCGATGGGTGACCGGCCAGGACCGGCGGTGGGTGACCGGCCAGGCCTGGCAGTGGGTGACCGGCCAGGAGCGGCAGTGGGTGACCGGCCAGGACCGGCGGTGGGTGACCGGCCAGGGACATCCATGCAATGGTGACCTCAATGCACAGGCCGCTCACCCACCACCAGCACCTGGCGGTTGGTGACCGGCCAGGCCCGGTGGTGGGTGACCGGCCAGGCCCGGCAGTGGGTGACCGGCCAGGCCCGGCGGTGGGTGACCGGCCAGGACCGGCAGTGGGTGACCGGCCAGGGACATCCATGCCATGGTGACCTCAATGCACAGGCCGCTCACCCACCACCAGCACCCGGCGGTTGGTGACCAGCCAGGCCCGGCGGTGGGTGAACAGCCAGGACCGGCGGTGGGTGACCGGCCAGGCCCGGCAGTGGATGACCGGCCAGGACCGGCGGTGGGTGTCCGGCCAGGACCGGTGGTGGGTGACCGGCCAGGGACATCCATGCCATGGTGACCTCAATGCACAGGCCGCTCACCCACCACCAGCACCCGGCGGTTGGTGACCGGCCAGGCCCGGTGGTGGGTGACCGGCCAGGCCCGGCGGTGGGTGACCGGCCAGGCCCAGCGGTGGGTGACCGGCCAGGACCGGCGGTGGGTGACCGGCCAGGACCGGTGGTGGGTGACCGGCCAGGGACATCCATGCCATGGTGACCTCAATGCACAGGCCGCTCACCCACCACCAGCACCCGGCGGTTGGTGACCGGCCAGGCCCGGCGGTGGGTAACCGGCCAGGACCGGCGGTGGGTGACCGGCCAGGACCGGCGGTGGGTGACCGGCCAGGACCGGCGGTGGGTGACTGGCCAGGGACATCCATGCCATGATGACCTCAATGCACACGTCGCTCACCCACTTCCAGCACCCGGTGGTTGGTGACCAGCCAGGCCCGGCGGTGGATGACCGGCCAGGACCGGCGGTGGGTGACCGGCCGGGACCAGCGGTGGGTGACCGGCCAGGCCCGGCGGTTGGTGACCGGCCAGGCTCGGCAGTGGGTGACCGCCCAAGACCGGCGGTCTGCAGTGTGTGCTGCAATGTAATTGTAAGGGGGGTATCAACTGCCATTTCGAATTGCATATTCAAATGTATGTGTTTGCCTGCACCGCCCCCGCGGAATGCGTGCCTCACCATAGCAACGCCAGTGAGTGATTATTTTCAAATGATGCACCATCGCGGTAGTGCGTACATGCGTTTTGAGGGGTGTGACCGTGATGGTCCTTGACCATACAGCATATATCTGGCACAATTGCAGTATCAATGATCATCTTCTGTGTTGGCAGAAGGCATACCCAGATGGCGTATGTACACACACTGCATGTCTCCGCACACATGTAATGTTCATAGCTGTACATGTGTGTTAGCACATGTCCGGAATGATGCAAGAATCATTATGTCAAGTCAATGGCCCGTGTCCACGTGTGTCATTCATGTCCATTTGTTGCATGTGTGGTCATACTATTGACCTTGCCAGTGGTTAACAAAGGCTAGTGATGTGCACCCAAGTTGCGTCAGATGTGCATGGCGACGTGTTGATGTCTTGGTTTGGCGGACACACGTTTCCATTTGTACACATCTACACAGTACAACAAGGGTGTGTACCCACATTCAGATGCTGTTGTGAGTGTGTGGTTTGTGTGTGCAAGTAACAATGATGGGGGTATACATGCATTCTGTGTATGCGTATGTGTGTCGCCTGTTGTGTGCCCATGCATGTCATGTGAGGATGCCTAGCATTGTAGGTGGGGTAATGGGTGCATGAAGACAAGGAGGGTGTGTTCCATGTTCGTGTTGTGTGTGCACGTCCATGTGTGTCTGTGGGGACACTTGTCCACATTTGGGCCCTCAGTCATGTGTTGTTGGCAGTTCTTTCAACATGTGTGCACGTTACATTGGACATGTTGGCACACAGGATGTTGTTTGTGGGTAAACATTGTGTGTGTAGTTAGCTGTAGTGCCTTATATATCGGTCACATCACACATATAATCAGTGTCTGCAACATGTATTATTTGTATTGTGTTGGACAAGATGTGATAGTGTGGCACAGCTATGCGTTGTTGGTCAATTGACATCTGCTCCCATATACTCCCACACAGGAGGGCTCCAAATGTGCATCGACCATACACTGTGCTGGAGGACATGGTTAACGAAGAGGTGATCCGCAAATTCCGGCTTGACCGACGTAGATTGCAGGAGCTGGTAGCACAATTGGCATCTCATCTGCAGCCACGCAGGACATATCCAGGAGCTATTACACCCACAGCAAAGGTGATGGCGGCACTTCACTTCTTCGCAACTGGCACTTTCCAGTACACAGTTGGTAATGCCGGGGGGTTGTCACAATCCATGTTCAGCATGGTACTGCGGGATGTTCTGAATGCCATGATGCATTACAAAAATGATTACATCCATTTTCCACGTGCGGCAGAGCTGGCTGCAGTGAAAGGTGACTTCTATGCCCTGGCCCAGATACCACACGTAGTGGGTTCCATTGATGGCACACATATTGGTCTCATTCCACCCCAGGCACGTGAACCTGTATATCGCAATCGGAAGCACTACCATTCGATCAACGTGCTGCTCTCTCACACACCCCACCCACCTCTCTCACACCCCCCACCCCCACCACCCTTCCTGTAGACATGGGGGCCTATTGGGAGTTGTAGTGCTGGTCTCTCACACCCACCACCCCCCACCACCCTCCCTGTAGACATGGGGGCCTATTGGGAGTTGTAGTGCTGGTCTCTCACACACCCCACCCACCTCTCTCACACACCCCACCCCCCACCACCCTCCCTGTAGACATGGGGGCCTGTGGGGAGTTGTAGTGCTGGTCTCTCACACCCCCCACCCCCACCACCCTCCCTGTAGACATGGGAGGCTGTTGGGAGTTGTAGTGCTGGTCTCTCATACCCCCCACCACCCTCCCTGTAGACATGGGGGCCTGTTGGGAGTTGTAGTGCTGGTCTCTCACACCCCCCACATCTCACCACCCTTCCTGTAGACATGGGGGCTTGTTGGAAGTTGTAGTGCTGGTCTCTCACACACCCCACCCACCTCTCTCACCCCCCCACCCCCCACCATCCTCCCTGTAGACATGGGGGCCTGTGGGGAGTTGTAGTGCTGGTCTCTCACACCTCCCACCCCCACCACCCTCCCTGTAGACATGGGGGCCTGTTGGGAGTTGTAGTGCTGGTCTCTCACACCCCCCACCACCCTCCCTGTAGACATGGGGGCCTGTTGGGAGCTGTAGTGCTGGTCTCTCACACACCCCACACCCCACCACCCTCCCTGTAGACATGGGGGCCTGTTGGGAGTTGTAGTGCTGGTCTCTCACACACCCCACCCACCTCTCTCACACTCCCACCCCCCACCACCCTCCCTGTAGACATGGGGGCCTGTGGGGAGTTGTAGTGCTGGTCTCTCACACCTCCCACCCCCCACCACCCTCCCTGTAGACATGGGGGCCTGTTGGGAGTTGTAGTGCTGGTCTCTCACACCCCCCACCACCCTCCCTGTAGACATGGGGGCCTGTTGGGAGTTGTAGTGCTGGTCTCTCACACCCCCACACCCCACCACCCTCCCTGTAGACATGGGGGCCTGTTGGGAGTTGTAGTGCTGGTCTCTCACACACCCCACCTACCTCTCTCACACCCCCCAGCCCACACCACCCTCCCTGTAGACATGGGGGCCTGTTGGGAGTTATAGTGCTGGTCTCTCACACCCCCCACCACCCTCCCTGTAGACATGGGGGCCTGTTGGGAGCTGTAGTGCTGGTCTCTCACACCCCCCACACCCCACCACCCTCCCTGTAGACATGGGGGCCTGTTGGGAGTTGTAGTGCTGGTCTCTCACACACCCCACCCACCTCTCTCACACTCCCACCCCCCACCACCCTCCCTGTAGACATGGGGGCCTGTGGGGAGTTGTAGTGCTGGTCTCTCACACCTCCCACCCCCCCACCACCCTCCCTGTAGACATGGGGGCCTGTTGGGAGTTGTAGTGCTGGTCTCTCACACCCCCCACCACCCTCCCTGTAGACATGGGGGCCTGTTGGGAGTTGTAGTGCTGGTCTCTCACACCCCCACACCCCACCACCCTCCCTGTAGACATGGGGGCCTGTTGGGAGTTGTAGTGCCGGTCTCTCACACACCCCACCTACCTCTCTCACACCCCCCAGCCCACACCACCCTCCCTGTAGACATGGGGGCCTGTTGGGAGTTGTAGTGCTGGTCTCTCACGCCCCCACCACTCTCCCTGTAGACATGGGGGCCTGTGGGGAGTTGTAGTGCTGGTCTCTCACACCCCCCACCCCCACCACCCTCCCTGTAGACATGGGGGCCTGTGGGGAGTTGTAGTGCTGGTCTCTCACACCCCCCACCACCCTCCCTGTAGACATGGGGGCCTGTTGGGAGTTGTAGTGCTGGTCTCTCACACCCCCCACCACCCTCCCTGTAGACATGGGGGCCTGTTGGGAGCTGTAGTGCTGGTCTCTCACACCCCCCACACCCCACCACCCTCCCTGTAGACATGGGGGCCTGTTGGTAGTTGTAGTGCTGGTCTCTCACACACCCCACCCACCTCTCTCACACTCCCACCCCCCACCACCCTCCCTGTAGACATGGGGGCCTGTGGGGAGTTGTAGTGCTGGTCTCTCACACCTCCCACCCCCCACCACCCTCCCTGTAGACATGGGGGCCTGTTGGGAGTTGTAGTGCTGGTCTCTCACACCCCCCACCACCCTCCCTGTAGACACGGGGGCCTGTTGGGAGTTGTAGTGCTGGTCTCTCACACCCCCACACCCCACCACCCTCCCTGTAGACATGGGGGCCTGTTGGGAGTTGTAGTGCTGGTCTCTCACACACCCCACCTACCTCTCTCACACCCCCCAGCCCACACCACCCTCCCTGTAGACATGGGGGCCTGTTGGGAGTTGTAGTGCTGGTCTCTCACACCCCCCACCACCCTCCCTGTAGACATGGGGGCCTGTTGGGAGCTGTAGTGCTGGTCTCTCACACCCCCCACACCCCACCACCCTCCCTGTAGACATGGGGGCCTGTTGGGAGTTGTAGTGCTGGTCTCTCACACACCCCACCCACCTCTCTCACACTCCCACCCCCCACCACCCTCCCTGTAGACATGGGGGCCTGTGGGGAGTTGTAGTGCTGGTCTCTCACACCTCCCACCCCCCCACCACCCTCCCTGTAGACATGGGGGCCTGTTGGGAGTTGTAGTGCTGGTCTCTCACACCCCCCACCACCCTCCCTGTAGACATGGGGGCCTGTTGGGAGTTGTAGTGCTGGTCTCTCACACCCCCACACCCCACCACCCTCCCTGTAGACATGGGGGCCTGTTGGGAGTTGTAGTGCCGGTCTCTCACACACCCCATCTACCTCTCTCACACCCCCCAGCCCACACCACCCTCCCTGTAGACATGGGGGCCTGTTGGGAGTTGTAGTGCTGGTCTCTCACGCCCCCCACCACTCTCCCTGTAGACATGGGGGCCTGTGGGGAGTTGTAGTGCTGGTCTCTCACACCCCCCACCCCCACCACCCTCCCTGTAGACATGGGGGCCTGTGGGGAGTTGTAGTGCTGGTCTCTCACACCCCCCACCACCCTCCCTGTAGACATGGGGGCCTGTTGGGAGTTGTAGTGCTGGTCTCTCACACACCCCACCCACCTCTCTCACCCCCCCTCCCTGTAGACATGGGGGCCTGCGGGGAGTTGTAATGCTGGTCTCTCAACCCCCACCCCCCACCACCCTCCCTGTAGACATGGGGGGCTGTGGGGAGTTGTAGTGCTGGTCTCTCACACATCCCACCCACCTCTCTCACCCCCCAGCCCCCACCACCCTTCCTGTAGACATGGGGGCCTGTGGGGAGTTGTAGTGCTGGTCTCTCACATCCACCATCCCCCACCACCCTCCCTGTAGACATGGGGGCCTGTTGGGAGTTGTAGTGCTGGTCTCTCACACACCCCACCCACCTCTCTCACACCCCCCACCACCCTCCCTGTAGACTTGGGGGCCTGTGGGGAGTTGTAGTGCTGGTCTCTCACACCACCCTCCCTGTAGACACGGGGGCCTGTTGGGAGTTATAGTGCTGGTCTCTCACACCCCCCACCACCCTCCCTGTAGACATGGGGGCCTGTTGGGACTTGTAGTGCTGGTCTCTCACACCCCCCACACCCCACCACCCTCCCTGTAGACATGGGGGCCTGTTGGGAGTTGTAGTGCTGGTCTCTCACACACCCCACACACCTCTCTCACCCCCCCGCCCCCCCACCACCCTCCCTGTAGACATGGGGGCCAGTTGGGAGTTGTAGTGCTGGCTGCTTTGACACCATGCAAGCCTGGGAACGTAGGAGGCAACATTTGTGTTTGGTCATGTTGGGTGCATTTGAGCCCAGGACTTCACATTTGGGTGACTATGTGGCCCACATGCATGGATTGGAGCCTGGGAGATGTGTCTTGGCAGCTGTGCAAGGCAGACCATGGCAGTGTGATTGTGGTCATTGGTTTGTACTTACCAGCCTCTAGTTCCTCTTCGAATCCTTCCAGGCTCTCAGGGTGCAGTATGCCCAGCACCTTCTCCTCCCATTCTGCAAATGGTATGGGCTCCGGGGGAGTACCGCCGCCAGTGTGGTGTGCCCGCAGGTGGTTTTTGGCCCTGCTGCCTTTCACCCTTGCCTTGAGGTCGTGCCACCGCCTCTGGATCTCGTGTTTGGTGCGTGGCACGGCCCCTGACGCATTCACTCTGGTCACTATCCTGTCCCACATGTTGGTTTTGGTTGCCAAGGTGGTCTGCTGTACTAGGGTACCGAACAGATGTGGTTCGACACGGATGATTTCATCCACCATGACCTTTAACTCACTGTCTGTGAACTTGGGGTTTTTCTTGGGTGCCATGGTGGGTGATGTGCAAGGTGTTGGCTGGGTGGGGTGGGGTGTGCAGGTGTGTGGTGTGTAGGGATGGTGTTGTGGGGGTTTGTGTGTTTGTGTGCAGGTTGTATGTGTGTTTGTGTGTGTCTGCTGTTAGTGGTATTGTGCCTCTTGCTTGCAGCTATGCTGTGATGCAAAGGGTTGTGGTAATGGGAGGGATTCATTTTATACTCTGTGTGGTGGTTGTGTCCCAATGGTTGTTGCCAGTCAGGTGTTCTGTGGGTGTGGTTACTTGGGTGCATATTTCGCTGCTTGGGGGGGTGTCATTGGGGCGTGTAGTTGTTCGGGGTGGGTGTTTCAGGTGGGTGGGTGTCCTGTTTAGTGTGTTTTCTATTTAATTCCGTCCGCCATTTTGTGATCGGTTTGACGGCAGGGATGTTGTTCGTTTGGTCCTTCCGCAGTCATGCTCCGTTTGTCGATGCATTGTTTCCGCTGCGGTCGAGGAAGGTGGTGAGTTCCGTTGGACTGGCAGCGTTATCCTAATCGTGCGGCCGGACCCTCCGCAGGTTTTGCGGCGGTTGGGCCTGTTCCCGCGGTCATGTTCGACCGCGGCGGAGGGTGGTTCTTTGGTCCCGTCCGCTTACGGTGGTCTTTGGTGTGATCCGTCTGCCGCGGACGGTGTTTGATGTGTTCCGTCTGCCGCGGACGGAGTTTGATGTGATCCGTCTGCCGCGGTCGGTGTTTCTTGACATAAATATCCTAATCACAACCGCGGATTATCCGCGGTGCGGTCGGGAGTGTTTTTGCCACGACCATGGTGGACGGGATACATTTCCGTCCGCCATCCTAATAGGCCCCTATGTTTGTATTTGTTCTCGACGTACTCATTATAAAATTCAAACTAGGAATGTAGATGTGTTTTTAAAAAGTGAAAAGGAAAACAATGATGAATAGAAATAATTTGCAGCTTATCTGTTTGTAAGGTCGTTTTGAGTTATGTACTGTACAATGTATTTGTAAATATTGTTACAATAAATTAGAAGAGAACAAAATGCCAGCTAGAGCTGTCCATAATGACTTAGAATTAGTTGCTATACTTCCTAAACTTACAGTTTTAATTACATATGAGGCCATCCTCATACAATCTGTGCACCCTTTTCAGGCTATAATTCGTATGCAGCCTAAAACAGGTAAGCGGCCTCCAACACATCTACAAAGAGGTTTAAAAGGTAGAGTTGTGTATTTACCTTTAGATTTTAAGAAAAATGTTGAAAATGTTGGTGTAGAAAGAGAGTATACTGAACCTGTAGTCATTCTTGTTAATGGTGTACCCACATAGTACATGTCACGAAAGTCCAAAAGGCTACATTATATCTGGTGCAAAACATTTTTTACTATAAAATTGTAAATGAAGAAGAAAAAGAAATGACTTTAGAAGATGAAACACATATTTCAAGTGGACAAATAGAAAAAGTGGACAATTCAAGAAAAGAAGAAATTTATTAACATTATACTATACACCCTCTACATTCAAAAGAACTCGAGGTACTATTGAATTGTTCCAGATGAAAAAAGCAAAAGGAACTCAAATGAGTGTGTGGGAAACAAGTTTGGAAGCTCATTGTTTTCCACAGCTGTTCCCTACTGAAAAAGGTGGACGATATGATGAAGGACCATTCAGATTCTAGCTTCAGAATACCATACTTTACAACTGTACTCAGAAGAACCAAAATGTCCTCAGTGTATTCCATAAATGTTTCATCTTTTGTTCCATACACCTACACTGCGGTCAGCAGAGCTCACAATTTAAATTGAGACATGATTTATTTATTACAGAGAGAGTGTTACTCTATATCCGAACTTTATAAAGAGAAAGTGACTAAAAACATTCCTCGATGTCTGTGCTGACTACTGCCTTCGATGTACACTACCCATAGCAAGGCTCAGAATTCACATCGAGTTGCGATTGCAGATAGCGCTGTTCAGTAGGCAACAGGCATTGCTTCCAGTGTGGCTCACCCGCACCACGCATCAGCACTGGCTGCGCTGATGCTAAATTCTTCTGATGCCCCTATCTCAGTGACAGTGCTGATACTACCTTCAAACTCTATTTGCAGTGCATTGAGAAAAACAACGTCACATCAACCGCTTTTTTCGTTGGATTTAATCTCAAGTTTGCACAATTTACATGAAGGATTTACTGACAGAACAATACAAACATCCTTGAATTTTTTTAACATGTATTCTCTCTTTCTCTCTTCCTTGTATCTTACTCTTTCTCTCTTTCTCTCTCTTTCTCTATCTTTCTCTCTCTCTCACTTTTTCTTTCTCCCTCTCTCTCTCACTCTTTCTCTTTCTCCTTTGCTGGATGCATGATGCACCATCTTATCTTTCTTTTTGTCTTGCAGGCTGTGATCTACAAATGGTTCAGCGATGACACGCCATGGCTGTACATAGTTTTATTTGTTGTGGTTTTGTTTTAATAAAATGCTTTATATGTAAATCCATACATGACTAAGCTTCCTACTTGTCAAACCTCACAAGCATCTTCTTATTATTGGTTCGCAGAGGGACACTTGCGGGCCCAAGAAGGTTGTTGGGGGTATGCTGGTGATGTAAGAAGAGGGTGTGTTACCTGCTAATGTGGGGAGACGCAGGGTGAAAGGGGTATCTCTCACAGACAGAGCTCTGGTATGTTTTCAGAAATGCCTCAGACAGATGCCAGCTGACAGACTGAATTACAAAATGGCTTTTCAAGGCTCATATAGTGTGACTTATGAACGGTTCACACCCAGGATCGCAGAGGGACAACTGTGGCCCGTGGGCTCGACCCGCAGATTCAGAACTATGGGCTGTCCGCTCCCAAAGGAACAGCAGCATAAGAGCTCGCAGACGTAGAGGCACAGCAGCGTACTAGGTCGCAAAGGTAGAGAGCTGCGAGCTGACGGACTGGCTTCTAAAGGCATAGCTGCAAGTGGTGATGTTGGACAGAGGGAGCGTGAAAGGCTTATCTTCATACTGGTGTCCTGGAGTGCTACCTGGCGCTCTCCTGTTTCTCCTTTATTGTTAATAAATCTTAAACCTTCACTGCCTCCATATCATCATTACACAGAGCTCTGGAATTTTAAATTGCCCCCGGGACCTTTCTTTTATATTTTCACTCGATGCGAGGCACAAGATGGCTGCTAACACTTCCTGGTTTGAAGTGTTAGCAGCCAATCAGAGGACACTTCCTGCTTTGAAGTGTTAGCAGCCAATCAGAGGCAAGCTTGTGCTCAGGAGTTAGGCACCGACCAGATATATATATATATATTTTTCCTTTAATATCTCAAAAACTACTGAACGGATTTACACCATTTCAACAAAAGCGTGCTTTCTGGACCAAGACTTTTCTCCAAGCCAAATTTGGCGTAATTCCATTCAGCAGTTTGATCTGTAGCCTTGTCTAAAGTTTTCGATGGAAAATGTATGTAGAATAACACATTTTGGGACCCCCCTTTTTTCTCAGCCCTCCCTTGACCAATTACCCCTAAACTTTCAAGATAGAGGCTGACAAATCCCCCAGGCTGACCGATTGTGTCGTCGAGGGGTAGTTGCCTCGAGAATACATCATGTTACATTGACTTTTACTTACAACCTTATGTCCAAGGACTTCCATCTTTTATAAAAAAAGACACAAGTGATTTCCTTAGGACTATTGACCTAATTGAGTAGAAAGAGGAATATCTTATGATGTGCCTCGACGTGACAAGTTTTTATACCTGCATCCCCCGAGGCAGGAATCAGGGCCTGCCGTCATTACTTGAGTAATCGCTCCATATCATATCTGTTTCACACAGAGATGATTCTGGATATGATGTACAAATGCCTCACCCAAAATGTATTTATCTTTGATAAAGTCATCTATCGCCAAATACTTGGAACTGCGATGGGGACCTGCTTCGCCCCCAGCTTCGCAGGTCTTTACCTGGGCTGGTGGGAGGAGCAGGTCGCCACCGCAATGCCCACCTACAAGGAAAATGTTGTTAGGTGGGTAAGATATATATAGACGACATTTTCTGTGTTTGGAAAGGCACCCATGAACAGGCTGTTCAATTCGTAGAGACACTTAACTTGAATTCCTACAATTTGAAATTCACCAGTAGAATAGAGAAAGAGTCCATAGAATTTTTGGACCTAAAAATAACAGTCAAAGATAAACACCTAGAAAGTTTCCTTTTCAGAAAAGACACGGCAGGCAACAGCCTCTTACATGCGGGAAGTTGCCACCCACGTAATCTAATACGAAGCATCCCATTGGGAGAACTGCTACAAGCCAAAAGAAATTGCAGCTCTCCCCAGGGGTATGAATCTGAAGAAGAATGCATGAGGAAACAATTTCTAGGAAGAGGGTACACACAACCAGACATTGATAAAGCCTGTAAAGAAGTAGATAAAAGAGATAGGGCACCTCTTTTAGAAATCAAGCCAATAGAACCGATCCCAGAGATGACTGATAAAAAATTCAGATTTATTACAACCTTTTCCAACCAGGCACATGAAGTGATACGTAGTCTTAACAAATTTTGGAATGTCTTAAAAACAGATAAAGACTTATCCAGGGCGGTAGAGGACTTTCCTCAAATTACTTATAGAAAGGCAGAATCATAAAAAATATCATCTGCCAAAGCACTGTGATTCCTACAGCAAAACAACAAGGGGGTAACCCAATACGTGGGTTCTACACATGCAATAGATGTAAAGCAGGTAAACACAGCAAACACTGTAAAGAAGTTAGACTGTGTATTAACCAAAGAACATTTGTGATTATGAAACATGTTTAAACAACAACTAAAGAGTGACTACCAGTCAATACACTGTGTGAAGGGAAAAGAAACATAGAAAGAAAAGAAAGACAACTCTATTAGTAAAGGGAATTACTTTATTCGTAAAAAGAACCCTCACTCACCCTAGTGGTGATATGCTTCATCATGGGGTTCCCACGAGGGAGACCGAATGTCCCCCCCGTGTGCTTCAACGCCTGCGATTGCAGCGGAGCAGGTTAATTGTGAAGCTGGTGGTGTGTGCTCAGTGATGTGAGTGCAAAATTAAAAGATCCCAGCAGTACCTCAAAAAAACTTTATTCACAGGTCTGCTGATCACATTAAAAACAAGTGGGGACTCTGTGATAATTATTATAAAATCACTGTGTCCTAAAAAAAGGTCAACATGTTTCTGCTGTCAATATGCCCTCTTCGGCGCAGCTTTCATCAGGACCATCATGTAAAATCCCCGGGGTCCGTGCTCGCTAAGGCACGTCCACATCGTGAGGATATGAATGTGAAAAAGGAATTATCAAAAAAAAAATGTATTATTAAAAAACTTACGGTTCTTTAAAGGACTCATAGAAGCTCAACAGGAGCCCAATCTGAAACGAAATAACATTAAACAAAACAAACAATTAGTATATATGTTTTACCAACGTCATCTGTTCATTCTCACCACCATCAGTAATAGTGTAAATTCAATCAATCCCTTATAGTTTGTCTGAAGCTCCGTTGGGGATTATGGGGTGCATAGCCTCATTCTACTCGGACCCCACTAGTTTCTTGAGACCCCTCAGTCGATGGGTTCTATCTGGACTAAACTTTAGTCCCACTTAATATTGCACCTCAATTCTTATTGAGAGATGGCATATCTGGTAGCAAGCACTATATTTATGGTAAAAAAAGGAAAGAGAGTCTGCGTAATACCCCAGTCCGAAAAAAGGTCCTGCAAGGGACAATGAACTTAAAAATTCAGACCGTTGGAAGATAGCAGTATGTAACAAAATACTCTGGTGTCATACATAGCGTAATGTTAAGGTATCGTGTACTCACATCACACCGGAAATTAAGTATACCCCATAGATAAGCAGCAAAGCATTGTTTTCACGCTGCGTGTCATCTGAAAAATAACACAAAAACAAGGCCGGTTTCCAAAACCGTTATTTAACCGCAGCCTCATTTACTCAAATGCGCATAGTCACACGAAACATCCGCCTGCCACGACTTACTCACTACACAGCGACTTGCCGCCGTCCACCTAATCCGGTAGCTGCTGTTATCTGGAGACGGTGTTCTTCAGTGAAGGTTACCATTATGAAGGGAGGATGTGTGGTTACGCAGGATACGTCATACGTCCAGGTCAGCTGACTGATATGACGTGCTCAGAAACAACACATGGCCAAAAAAAGGCTGAAACGTTCCCCTCCTGAACCCAGGACACTTTATTGGTCGTATAGTTTTAACAATTAACAAAAGCACTTAGTTGTTATATGCCAAATAGTTGCAATGACGGACCATCACCGTCCTGAGTTCTTTAGCGAAAAATGAGATGATAAAGCCCATCCTTACGGGCTGTATCACTGTATCACTTGAAAGATCTTATTGTGTTTTGATGAAAAAAGTCGTAAGACTGCCGGTTTGTTTTGAAACAGCGGATGTTATCATCCTGAGAGTTTCACCTATAGATTTCAAATCAAGCCCGAATGTAGATTACTCGTAGGGTTGGTAATCCTAAAGTACTACACAATGGTGAAAGGCTCGTATGTGACATACAGCCAGGGTTCAGCATCTCAAAACCGACCCTCAGGGGATATCATCATTCAGGCCAGTCACATGGCTTGAAAGGCGGTGAACCCACCTCTGCTCCTTTTCAAAAAGTGTTGTTTCTGTTCCATACTCAAGATGTTCTATCACAGTCCAGTGGATGTCCATTGGGGAATGTTTGCGCTCCTTAAAGTGTGTGGTGAGTTTGGTGTTGCTTTTACCACATCTTATATTACTCCGGTGCTCACCGATCCGGAGTTTGATCATCCTCTTGGTCATCCCTATATATCTTAAACCACAGGGACAGGTAATTAAATACACGACATTGCAAGTATTGCAATTCGTGTGTTGCCGTTGTTGCCACGTTTTACCTGGTTCAAGGGTGAGTGTCTTTGACATTGAGGTGAGGGAACAAACACTACATCCCCCACAGGGAAAATGACCAGTGATGGGTGATAGACCCCATGCATCTAGTACACTCCTTGTTCTTTGTTGTTGTCGTTTTGGACATGTGTGTACAACGGAGTCCTTCAAACTCCTAGCTCTCTTATAAGAGAACAAAGGTTTCTCCCATGTACAGTTATTAGCTGTCAAGATTCTCCAGTGTCTCTTAATGCTGCGACTCCCTAGATTTGATGCCGTGTTGTAAGTCATAACACATGTCAGGGGTACCTCTGGTCCTGTTACTCTGGGGATGTCCTCTGAAAGGGCCTCTCGGTTCTGGTTTTGTGCCCTTTTGTAGCTTTTAGATAAAAGATGATTAGGGTAACCCCTCTTCTGTAGTTTCTTGGTGAGGTCCTGGGCCTGTATTTTGTAATCAGAAACCTCACTACGATTCCTCCTAATACGGAGGTATTGACCAAAGGGGAGGTTCTCTCTCAATGGCTGTGGGTGAAAGCTTGAGTAGTGTAACAAATTGTTTCTCGCAGAGGGTTTGAAGTAGGTCTTAGATGTCAATCTCCTGCCTACACGTGTAATTGTCACATCCAGAAATACAATTTTGGTTCTGTCAAATTCATGCGTGAACTTGAGGTGTATATCCTGATGATTCAACCAGACAAAAAAGGAGAGTAATGACTCCTCATCACCCTTCCAGATTAACAGCACATCATCTATGTATCTTTGCCATAGAATAATGTTGGAGAAATGGGGATTTGTATCAGGTAGAATGTGCTTACGTTCGAAATTAAACACATACAGCCCCGCCACACTTGGGGCAAATGCGCTCCCCATTGATATTCCGGTGGCTTGTAAATAAAGGTCTTCTTCATATTGAAAAAAATTCCTTTTCAATGCCAATGTGGCGCAGTCTATTACAAAAGATCGAGATGTTTGGTATTGCCAATCAGTTTGTTCCAAAGTCTCTGCAACCACCTCAATTGTTGCATCTTGAGGTATGGATGTATACACACTCTCAATGTCTAGCGTCGCTAAAAGACAAGGTTCTTCTGGCATTGTGATGGTCTGTAACATTGCCAATAGGCTCTTAGTGTCTTTAATATATGTGCTGGTCATTTCAATAATAGGCCGTAGGAAAAAATCGCAGTATTTTGACAAAGGTTCCAAAAGAGAACCTAAACCTGAAACAATCGGCCTCCCTGGGGGTGGATGGATGCCTTTGTGGGTTTTAGGGAGGGTGTAGAAATATGGTATCTTTCCCTCTGTTAATGTCAGAAAATGTGCCTCTTGTTTGCTTATTTTCCCTTCATGTTCGGCCTCCATTACTAGATCAATTATCTCTGTTTTCAGACTGGTTGATGGATCCTCCCTCAATGGTATGTAATTCGTTTGGTTGCTTAGGAGGCGTCGACATTCTCGATCATAGTCTCCCTTATCTTGGATAACTATCCCTCCCTCTTTGTCCGCACTCTTGCTCACTATGCTGATGTTATCTTGTAAAGAGCGTATTGCCTGAAATTCATCCGAAGTTAAGTTCTTAAAAGGTCTCGGTGTCGCTAAGGACTCAACATCATTAATAACTGCCTGCTCGAAGGCCAGTATCTCGGGTGGAGTAGTATGCGGAGGGGGGGTGAAGGTAGACTTTGGTCTGAAATTGGTGTCCCCTCGTGACGTCTGAGTGGATTCTGTTGTCTGTTTTTCAAAAAACTTTTTTAATCGCAATTTGCAAAAAAACTCGCTACACTCACAGCGTAGCTTGAATTTATCAAAACTTGGTGTGCTTATATGCCCTCAGATGTCCATGCGAGAAATTCTACATTGGATGTACTATCCACCCAGATAAAAAAAGGATTCTCGAACATCTGAGGGCAATTAACAAAGAAGACAGACAATACCCCATAGCGCGACATTTCAAGGAAATACACAGTCAGAACACCAACCTTCTATCCTTCTGTGTACTTGATACAATTCCAGCAAGAGAAAGAGGTGGCAACAGAACTTTAGAGCTCAGATCAACATAAATACATATCACACCACATATTTGTCCTCAGTTCTAGTAACTCCAGAGTTAGATACCTAATGTGAAATCTGGTAACCAACCTTTACAACGCAACTTTTACAGCGCAGTGCCTTTACAACGCGGTATTTACAACGCAAACCATTACAACGCATTGCGCTGGGGGGCCTTCTAGGATAGGGAATAGACTTAATTTACTATCCAACACCTTCCCTACTATCCACGGGGACTGGAGTTGGAATAGTAAATTCAACTATTAACTATCCAGCACCAAAAGCGCTATGCGTTGTAAAGGCATGCGTTGTAAAGGCATGCGTGGTAAAAGCATGCATTGTTTTGTCATACATCCGTGAAATCTATTATCGTTTTTAGAGCTTTGTATAACACTAGAGAACTATAAGCTGCTAGCATTTATACACATGTTTTTAATTCACCTGTAATATTATATTGTTTTATATACTTTGTATTTTTTCAGATCTCGCAAATAGGATTGGTGTTCATGAATGGAAGTTATTAAGTTGAATCTTAATGCAGTAGAAAGATATGAATAAAATAATTTTCTACTGTCATAAGTATGTTTTTTACATCAGAAACCCAGCCGGAAATTACAAGACTTAATTAGAGTAAGAGTTACAATTAAGATTGGACACTTGCTACCACCTAATCAAATTATCTGCCCACTTGGGCTGAATTGAGTATACATGATAATTTATACATATGGTTAGTCCTATATAATATGCCCACTAATGCAGAATTGTATTAAAAACTCAAACCGCACATAGATCGCCAAGTGATAAATTAGTTCGGCTGACTATATACTTTGCAGCCATTGGCACCGTAAAACATGTGTTAAATAATGGAATAGGTGATAGGCATCAAGGGTAGACTTTACGTACGACTAATAAAGTTACATACATATTGAATGCAGTTTATGTGTTAAAGTGATGAATTTAAATTGCATTTAGACAATATTCGTGCTAAAAAAGAAATAACAAATCATGAAACACCAGAAATGTATAAAGAATACGAAAGAAATTTTATTTAGAATGTTGGTAAAAGCGGGAAGTCTGTTTTCACTTACAATGGTTTTTGTCAGAGTCACATGATGTTTATTTAAATCTGTAATCGTGACAACCTTGATACTCGTGACCAGGAAAACTTCGTTTTCCAAAACGCGTTGAGTGCTGCCATTAAAATGACCTTTTCAGATGTTTGGTGCTGTGGCTCTGTATTCTTTACTGGACTTACGGTGTGTTGTGGGATTTAAACGGGTTTTCGCTACCCGCCACGGCCCGCCGTCATGGAAGCGGCTTGAGTTGTATATATATATATATATATATATATATATATATATATATATATATATATATATATATATATATATATATATATATATATATATATATATATATATATATATATATATATATATATATATATACATATACACTGCTTTAATTTTAACCGAAGTGGCTCTGCGTCCTACCTCAGTGGGAAGATTTTTATTTGATATATATATATTACCTACTGGCGGTCGCGAGTAAGTAGGTATAGTTAGGACCTTGTTTCTATTAAAAATATTTTTTTCTTTCGTCAATATCTTTGGCGCGGTTTGACAAATCTTCTTTAAATATTCAAGACTAATGGCCCACAAAATTCAGCTGCTGTGTTGAAAGTTTCAGGATGAGTCGTCAAGCGGGGTCCGAGAAATAAGGGGGTCCCAAAATGCGTTTTCTTCATGATAATGTCCATAGGAAACTGTTGACGCAGCTACAGCCCGAACTGTTGAATGGAATTAGATCAAATTTGGCACAAAGGTCGCACTTGTTCCAGAGTGCAATCTTTTTATTAAATGGTGTAAATCTGTTTAGTAGTTTTTGAGATATTTAAGTATTTAGTTATCTATATTTCACCGCGAAGGATCCGCAAACCCTCCCAATCGCATGTCTGAGATCTGAATGGATGCCAACAGTTCCAACCAGGAAGTGTTGGCAGCCATCTTGTGATTTTGTTGAACTGAGTCATAAGAAAAAAGGGTTAAAAACAAGAAAAGGGGGCAGGGAGAAACACCCTGACCCTATAGGCCTGCTCAGGTGGTCCCACAGGGACTCTTGGGGCCCAAAGAAAGCATTTTTTTGTATTCAGCTGGGTTCGAATAAGGTCCATGAATCCTGTCCAAAAATGTTGAAAAAAGGAAGCGTGGTCTCCTGCGTTTCATTTTGTTTAAGCCCCTGGGTTGGCCAGGTCCCGGGGGCTATGTGAAATATTATGATGCGGGAGGGAACGGGGATGGGGTCCCTAGTCCCGATATGGGGCAACGGAAGTCGGGGGAATAAGATTTTGTTTTACTCTTGTGATAGTGGTCGTGACCCTCAGTGTAACTTCGTAGTGGATTCACGGATTCACTTTAAATAAATAATTAAATAGTATATAATTCAGTAATCAGTGTTGCATTTTTGAACTTTTTTTGTAGAGCTAGTGAGATTGAAGTTAATAATGACATTAAAATTGATAGAGTTAGAAATTATATAAAAAATTTAAATTAGAAGTTAAACTTGAAAAGTGTAATGTGTTGTAGTACATTGAATTCGCGATTTTGTTTTGCGAATTCGCGACGGGTTCCTGAATCCGAAAAATATTTAAATAGTGTATGTATGTTAGAAAATAAATAAGGTTCGCTGTTGGGCTATCGGGTGGCTCTAACAAGAGCCATTGTTTTCATTATGACTTTGTTGGAGATACATTTAAGTGCGGATGCACAGCTTAAGGTTGTTGAGAAACACTCTGTTTCCTTCATCTGTGAAGTGAAGATGTCATGCATATCAAAACCTAGAGTGTTGTTATAGAGGGATCCCATCTTATCGTCTCCTAGGAAAGCAGAAATAGCCTTATTGACATTCTTCCTAGCCTTCTCAATCTGTGGACAGAAATGATTTGACCACTTCCATGTATGTCTTCGGCATATATTGGAGTATACAAAGACAGTTTGAGGGAAAAGAAATATCAATTGTGCAAAGGTATCCTTCATTGGGATTTCCAGTCCTACCCCAGTCAATGTGCCTAGGTCATTGCCACCACAGTGCACGATCATCAGGTCAGAGGGTTGGAGAGGCAAAAAGATTTGAACCAAAGACAGCAATTGGTGCCACTTTAATCCTCTCAGTGCAAACCATTTAATATACACTTTTTGCAAACCTAGGTCTTTGTCAATACTTCTGTATTCAGCATACCTTTTGCCCCAGAAAACATAGTTGTGTCCTACAATCCATACTGTTGCCATTTTGAAGGGATGAGAGGAAGGAATCAAAAGACGTCTGTAGCTGAGTAAGTCAGTTGGTAGAATAAAAGGTATCTAAAATGGTGGAGATGGTGCTGTTTTAGAAAAAGCAAATAACTGATTAGCTGGTCATAAACATTGTGTTCTTAAAAAATAATAGGATGCATGTTACTTTCCTGAAGCAGCATGTTTCTGATTGGTTATTGAAACATGTTTGAAAGGTACAGTAGATAGGATATGGTAATATTTTGCAAAAGTCAACCACACCTCCTATTTGTAAGCCAGTGTGCTGAAGTTGAAAATATGGTGAACTTGCGACCTTCTGGTACAGTTGCATGTTGCGGAAAGTGTTACTATGGTAATTAGGATTAAGCAGAATGGGGGAAGGGTTGAAACTTAACTGTGATTTTAAAATATGAAATGCTGACTTATATATAAGTGATATGCTACTAAAGTAAGTTTTCCCAAATCAGTAGTATGTTTAGAAGTAGTTTGATGTTGAAATACTAATACTAATATTATTGGAAATAGGTTTTTGAACTCCCGTAAGGGTTTGTGGTTCCATTGCGATGCTGCTCTGCGGCACTGCAATGGATTCTCGACTCCAGTGAATTACAGAACCAGTTTTGGCACTTTTAGAAGAGACTAATAAAGGGCTAATATGTCTAACCAGTAGAAATGGGTTTTAGAACTTGAAATAATGAAGGAAGCATTTTGATTTGTTACTTACATTTATTTGTGTGCAGAAAGAGAGGGAACGTTTGCCCGTTACTGGTTTTACCTTGTTGAGAGTGGTGCATCACATTTATTGTGTGAAAAAGAAAATCTTTTATGAGTTTCTGATATTTCATATTCTGTAGTTCTATTTGTGAGGAGAGTTACAAATTTGTAAGGTGTGTTATGTATTGCGTAGTAGTGTTTCAGTCTTTGTAGTGATATTTTTAACTTTGAAAAAGCCTTATTTATAAAGTTGGCGAAGTATTAGAGAAGTGTGATGTTTGAAGTATTTTACCAAATGTACCAAAGTGTATTGTAGTTTGTTTTATTGTATTGAAATGAAGATTGAAATAGGTTGTGCATAGTAATATGTGTGCTTCCTGAGTCTCTAATGAAAGTAGTACAGAAAACTGATGTTTAATTCATATTGACCAATGTATTCAACTATATCCCAGTCTATATAACTCTATACCCATGTTCCCTGCATTATGATCAGAAAGGAATACATGCACTTTCTTCTCCATAAATTTAGAGAGTATGCAGTCTTAAATACAGATATTCAACTATTTGTATGTTTCTTTTATGTATGATGCCACTAGCAAAAGGCACAGAAACCTGCATGCTTTCAGAAACATGGCGAGACATACAACAGTTCTCTTGCTTGTTTCTGCACTTCTGTTTTTTTTTATTTGGTATAAAGAGAATAGCAATGTAATTGTAAGTAATTTCTTGGTGGTTATTATGAATATTGACATGTAATTAATTTAAAATTGTTAATTGATGTAACAAACCATGGAAAATGTTCTTTGTTTTTTTAGAAATGTATTTTATTTAGATCATAAATTGAAGATGACAAGAAAATATGAAAAGAGAAGAGAACAAAGAAAACAGTACTTCTTAAAGAAAAGTAAAACAGTGCATTAGAAAAAGAGCAAAATGTTACTCAGGATAAAATCTCTTCCGGTAAGAGTACTAAACAGTTTCTTAAAACAGTTGTAGAGAGAAGAAGAATTGTAATGGTAAAGAAACTTTAGTTTTTGGAAAAACAACTCATATTATAAGAAGGAAAAAACTATTATAAGAGATACTTAAGAGAAAATCAGAAGTAGAGTAATTCAAAATGTATTAAAAGTTTGTAAACAGTATAAAAGAAGATCAGCAGTGTATAAAAAGAAGCAACACATTGAAAGTGTAGTAGATACTGCTTTTGAATTGAAACGAAAATTATGTATATTAACATTGAAGAGAATGAGAACATTGGATAAAACAATAGTATTTATGAAAGAGAAAAGCAAAAGAAAAAACGTGTTAATAGAAGTAACTTTTGTAAAACATTTACTGGTTATTGGAAGCACACTTCAAGTTCTGAGCCTTTCTTTAATGAAGAAAGCTATTTTCAAAAGAACAGATTAGTACATGCAGTTGATACTAGTAGTGGTTGCTATGAGCTGAAAAATGGTTGTCCCATTCCAAAAGAAAAAATAGTTGTTACGAATGTGGAAGAAGTAATAGCTGAAGAAGTTCAAGGGAGGTGTACACAAGCTCCTGTATATAAGAGGGATTGTAGCAGTATATGCAGTATGCAACAGGAATATATTGACATATGACATATTTATTTACGACTATATGCAAAAAAAGTGTTAAACTGAAGATTAAGATGTTGCAAGGACTAGATCCATGTAAAATAAGAGAATATACTAACTTGAAGGGTCATTCTCTGGCTTATCTTTCAAGAAAAGTGTGCCAAAGTACTTTTCATCATTTAAGAATGTTAGCGGTACACCACTCTGAAATGCGGAAGTTAGTAAGGAGACACTACTAAGTAAAAACTCCTGCATTATGTTTAAGTGAAATGAACAAAGCTCTTTTGCACAGTTAAGTATCAGATGTACAAAAAGTTTGTGATGATGTACAGTTTCATTTTTTTGGTTCACAAGAGGAGAGTAGAAAAAATGAGAGTTTGATAAAAGTAGGTATTGAAGAATATGGGAAAGAGATTTGTATTGATGAGGTTTCTAAAAAAATTACAACGTTTATGACAGTTTTGTCTGACATACCAAATTATGTTTGTATTTGTTGTCAACATGCTTACTATTGAAGTCAAACTAGGAATGTTGGTTTATTTTTAAAAAGTGAAAAGGAAAACAATGATAAGTGGCAGCAATTTGGTGCTTATTTGTTTGTAGAAAGTCAGTTTGAGTTGGCTATTGATCAAGTTATTTGTAAATATTGTTACAACAAATTAGAAGATAACAAAAGCAAGCTAGAGCAGTACATAACAACATAGGTGGCGATTTTGCTTCTGCTCGGAAGGCCTACAAATCAGATTTGGCTTTAACGGATCCGATTCGTAGCCCTTTCTCCCGACCGATTCATACACTGGTTCGAACGACCAAGTACGATGCGAAGTTCGCATACGGGTCGAGCGAATAGTCTCCCAACACGATACAGTCCGTACGACTTGTATGCAGACGCTTCCTACAGTTCTATTGAGTCTGTTTCAGAGTGAGCAAGTACGATGCACTATTCGGACGGCCTTCACGATTCGGAATGTCTGGATCAAAAAAGCTGCCTGAATCATTCTTTTGATGCTTGTAGCAGGCCCACCATCACCTGGAGCCCTCCGATTCAGATCCGTGGGGGTACCCATGGGTCTCTCCTTCTCATGCATGCACAGTGTGGTGGGCACCATGTGGTGCCCACCACAGGGTGTACGCTTTTCCCCACTCACCCCTTTTTGCTGTGGGAACCTGTGTACAGGTCCAGTATACAGGCTCCCATAGAGTTCAATGGGAGTCCGAGCAAATCAAGTCCGTAAGCATAAGAATGCATTGTACTTGCTTGTTCAGACTCCAGCTGCATGAATCGCTCTTAAAGCTCTACGGATACGAGTGGTACGGAGGGCTTTACTAGTGAGATTGGAATCGGGCCCTTAGAGTTGGCACGTATTCCTCAGAAAGTGGCAGATTTTAATGCCTATGAGTCTATTCTTATTCAATCTGTACACCCATTTCAGGCCATAGCTCATATGGAGCCTAACACAAGTAAGCTGCCACCAACAGATTTACAAAGAGGTCTGAAAGGAAAAGTTGTGTATTTACCTTTAGATTTTAACAAAAACATTGAAACTCCTGGTGAAGACAGGGACAAAAAGGAGCCAGTAGTTCTTCTAGTAAATGCTGGACCAACAAAGAGTCAAATAATCTGGCAAGAGTTTGTAGATGTTACTAAACTTCAGAAAGCTACCTTGTACCTGGTACAGAATATTTTTTATAAGAATGTAAATGTTGACGAAGAAGTAATATGCTTAGAAGATGAATCACTAATGTCTACTGGCCAAATAGAAAAAGTGGACAAGTCCAGGTCTGAAGAGATTTATGAACATTATAGTAAACATCCTTTACATTTGAAAAGATGATAGGAAACAGTATTGCATTATTTCAAATGAAGCAAAAAGGGAACTCCCATGAGTGTATGGGAAAATGTGTAGAATCTCGTTGTTTTCCACAGCTATTCTCCAGTGGGGAAGGTGGATGATTTGATGAGTGAGCTGTATAGATTCCAGCTTCAGAATATCGCTCAACAAGATTGTACTCTGAAGATCGAAAACTTTGACAGTGCGTTCCAATTATATTTCATCTTCTGTTTGAAAGTGATTTGTCTGCACTTTCAAATGCAATGAACCATATACTAAAAACTGGAGTTCATCTTCAGCATGTTTCTGCAAAAGAATTCATGGACAAAATTCAACAAAGAGCTGAAAATGTCGAATCCCAGTTAACTAATTTGATGGTGTGTCAACGTGTTACCAATGAATATTGGTTTCGTCATCATGGTGAACTTAAATGTATGTTTAGAAACTTAGGTACACCCACATGGTTTGTAATACTTAGCTGTGCTGAATATGCGTGGGGAGATTACTTGAATTTCTACGAGAAGCAAATTCAAATGTTAAAACCATTGAATTGAAGACACCTGGAGAACTCTGTTCCTTGGATATTGTAAATGTCTGCAGGTATTTTAACCATAGGTGAAAGTATGATGTCATTTATCTGCAATAAAAACATTCCTCCTCCATGAGAAGTTACTGATTTCTTTTGGCGAAAAGAGAACCAAGCCAGAGGTGCTCCTCCAATACACATGCTATTATGGATAAAAAATGCACAAAAATTTGGAACTGATACTGATGAAACTCTTTTATCTTTCATCAAACAGTATCTTACATGTGCCATTCCAAGAGATGGAAGAGAAAAGACCTTGAGACAACAAAATGTATGGTTTCAAAATAATCAATGTGGGAAATACTGCAGACAAAAATACAAGTGTAAAGGGAAATCTTTTACAAAATGTTGTTTTGGATTCCCACGTCCTATCATTTTAAAAGGAAGAGTAAATCATTTTTTATCAGCAATAAGGCATACAATTACTTGGAAATTTCCCAAGAATACATACAACTTAAAAAGAACAGAAGCTTCAAAGTACATTAATGACTACAATCAAGTTATTTTGAAAATGTGGAATGCAAACATGGATGTTCAATGTGTTGCTGCTATGTTGCATCATTTATAACCAAATCTGAAAAAAAGGAGATGAAAGAAATGTGGGAAGAAATTTCAGCAGAGAAGAGTCTTAGCAAGAAATTGTACAGCTTTGGCTTGGAACAGCTTTCCCATTGAGAAATTAGATCCTATGAATGTTTGGATCGCTTGAGCTCTACTGGTTTATATTCAAAGTCAAGTTGAATCATTTGGGAAGTCTAGGTCTTGCCTCCACACAAAATAGAGTATTGAAATCTTTGCAAGAAATCAAATACTTTGTACAGAATGAACCAGAAAGTAAGGATATTGTTAAAACTAATATGTTCGATACATATTATCCCAAAAGGAGACCACATCTTGAAAACATGTCTGTATGAAATCCTTCAACATTACAGCTTTAAAAGAAAAGTTACAGAAAGTATAAAAGAAGAGAAATATGCAGCAATTGGATGTGATGGATGTTTAGTAAAACACGCCAAAGGAAATCTTATTTACCAGAGAACACTCCATGGGATGGGAGAGAATTGTTCTATTGAGCACTTCTGCAACTGTTCAAGCCTTGGCGTAGTGAAACAGAATTACTTGGAGATTTTGACTGCTATTAAGTTTCTTTTAATGCAACTAAAGATAGCGTTCAATGCAAATTTTGCCAACTTATCTACAAATGTTAAATGATTGCGATTGAACAAGAAACTACTATTGCAGCTGAAATAGCTAGAGAGAGTTCACACGGCAGGAAAAGTCTGTATCTAAAACTGAGGCTTAGAAAATACTTTACATGTATGTATAAACTGTCAGGTAATTTTGCAGCATAATTTGAATGTAGAAGAAGGATTGGTAAATGGAGCAATGGCAAAAGTTGTTGATTTTGTAAAATTCCAGAAGAGAGATGGAATTGAATTTTTGATTATAACATTTGATTTTATTAATGAAGTAAGACAGATTGGGTATTGTGTTGTACATTTTTTGCTTGTAAAACATGTGTACATTCTCAGGCAACAGTTTCCTCTGTCTTTAGCATATGCAGTAACTGTTCATAAATTTCAAGGTTTAAGTATAGACAAAGCTTTTGTAAATATTGGAAGTATGGTGTTCATAGAGGGAATGGCATACATTGCATTGTCTCGAGTAAGAACATTGTCTGGTTTGTATTTGATAGATTTTGATGAGAAAAAGGTTAGTGCTGATGCAAATTGTGTAGGAGAGTACAATTGTTTAGGAGGACTTTATACTCCCGATTTAGGTGAATATCCTATATATGAGAAACGTATTGTGTGTCCAAAATGGAAATATGTCAAAGAGGCAACTGAGGTTCAAAAAAGGAAAGCAACTGGAGAAAAAGTTGAAAGTATAAAGAAAAAAACAGTAAAGGTGTTGATGATATTGTAGGATACCAGTTTAAAATCAGTTCAGGCATCAACTGTTACGCTAACGTGATTCTGAATGTTGTGTTTCATTTACCACATCTTCGTCATGAAAATCATGGGAAATCATGAAAAAAGATCCTGCTCATTACTACATCATGTATTTCAACAGTTAATACGTGACAGAAGTAAAATGTGTACTGCTTCTGGCATTCAACATCTTTTAGATATAAGTACTCATTCATTGACATTTACTCTCAACATACAACAAGATGCACAATAATTTCTAAGGCTTATGCTTGGAGTATTAGAACATGAAGGAATGTACACTGAAAACGTATTTGTACTAAGTGGAACCATTCTGTGAAGAGTGTTAATTTACTTCTATCACTGAAATACAAACAGAATGATTCCTACACTTGACCAGACTGTGAATCAGTGCCTTTTAACAAATTGATAAAAAAACAGCAAATCAGGAAACGAGATGCTCACATTGTAGACCAGAGATGTTGTCTACATTACATATAGAAATATTTGAAAATTTCTTGTTTTAATGTTACAATGATGAGGAGCAAATGGAAGAAAATTGGAAACTAAAATTACAAAAGCAAGTCAAATATCTATTTCAGGAAAAACTTTTACAACAGTGGGTATTATTTTCCATTATGGTCCTAATATAACATCTGGACACTATACTGTTTATTTAAAGTGTAACAAAGGATGGATGCTTTGCAGTGATGCCAACTTGGAATTCAAACCTAGCTCGCCTCATGAAATACGAAATTCTTATATGTTATTTCTGCAGCCAAAGTTTTGAGTACATCATTCGGCCTATTGGGGAAGATGTCAACAGCACTGCAAACTAATAGTATTTATAATTAGTGTTTTGATTATTATTTGTGCTAATTGATATTAGATTTAGAAAATTGTGTTTAAAATCAAATAGTTTTTATATTTGTTGTCTATATTGTATCAGATGTAAATGAGAGTGCACATTTTGGCATATGTATTTGAGAGAAATAATAGAGTTTATGTATATGAAGGAAGTAATTAATAAAGTGTAAATAGGAAAACGCAGAGGTACACATATTGATAATGTTAATCTAAATAAATTTTTTCTACAATCAATTTGATTGATTTTTTCTTCGCTGTTCAATGATAATGCTACATTTAAATCACTGTGTATGGTAAGTGGAATCTGAGAACAGCAAAAAAGGGAAACTGAGAATGTTATGTAATTCTAAATTTATGTTTTGTTATCAAAAATATAATATTATCATTTCTGTAATATAGTATCATTAAATAACAGTTTCCCTTTTCTTCTTTATAATGTTGCTCCTGTTGAAGTTTAAAAACAGTTTATGCTGTTTAGGATAATACTACTCTAAAATAGTTTTACTGAGTAATGTATCTAAGGCCCACATGCAGCAAGCTAATTTGCGATCGCAAATGTTGTGAATCTTTAAAAAAGACCGTTTGTGATTGCAAAACAGCTTGTTCCTATGCATGAAATAAAATCGCAGAATATCACTATTTTTTGCTAAATTAGCGATTACCTAAATACTGAATCTGTAATAGCAATTCCGTATTAGGTAATCGCTAATAAGAAATCGTAAAATCCAATGCAACAATAATTTGCAAATACAGAATCAGGCGAAATTTGCAAATTGCATTTCTTAAATAGGAACAAATCATATCAGGTGTTACAAATGTCACATTATAAAAATGAGGAGTTAATCATCAGCAAACTACTGTAACAGTCCCAGAATGCATCAGAATGTTTCACAATGGCAGTGCTCTACGTCATGGTGAGGAGGATGCGGCTCAGAGCAGCAGCACAGAGAAGGAGGATACAGGAGAGAATTTTCAGAGTGCGCGTCACTTTGCTAGGGCAGATGGTGGAAGAGATTTATGATAAATATAGGCTGAATGCTGCCACAATCTTAGATCTCATTGCTGAGTTAGACCCAATACTGCAGCGTCAGACTCGCAGGATACATGCCATCCCCACCCATGTGCTGGTCCTATGTTCCTTGCATCTCCTAGTTTCAGGGACCTTCCAGGGTGTAATTGCTGAAGCTGGAGGTGTCTCTCAAAATGCCCTATTGCTCTTTTTTAACTCTTTCCTAAATGCCATGTTGCAGAGGATACACCACCACATTAGGATCCCCACAACACCACAGGAATTGCTGCAAACTAGATTAGATTTTTATCAGGTTGCACAATTTCCACATGTCATTGGTTGCATTTATGAGATGCATGTACCCATATGTCCCCCTTCAGTGAATGAGTATATCTGCCGAAACCGGAAATCTTACCATTCACAGAACATTCAAGTAATCTGCAATTCAAAAACAATAATCACAGACATAGTGGATATTTACCCTGGCAGTGCACATGACTCCTATATCTTCCGGCATAGTGGCATACACATATACAGATGTCTACTTGCGGGTGAATTTGGAGAAGGATATTTGCTGGGTAAACAGATGTAATACTGTCTTGTACACCTGTCCGCCATGGTGACACATAGCAGTGACTAATGTATATTTATTTTTCACATCCTGTAGATGATAGCGCATACGCTGTGAGGTCTTTCATCTTCACTCCTTATCTGAATCCTTCTACACAAAGGGAGCAGCGATACAATGAGGCACACATCTCTACACGCAATGTGATTGAGAGGACATTTGGTGTACTTAAATCAAGGTTTCGCGTCCTCCACAAAACCGGTGGTGCTTTACAGTATAGGCCGGAGACTTGCTGTAAAATTGTCGCCATGTGCAATGTTACACAACATAGCCACTAATAGGGGAATTCCCCTGGAAGACTCTGATAGCGAGCCAGAACAAGACATACAGCCAAGACAACCACCCCAAGCGGCATGTGGTCCAAATGCAGCAGAGGGGAGATGGAGATGGGCAGAAATCATGCAGCATTTCTTTAAAGGTGGGTAATCACAAGACAACACAGTATTTGCTCAAAGGTTTATTGTGAGAATTATGTGGCTGTGTTAATGCACACATACTGAGTGCAGACAAGTGCAGTGTGGGTACAGACAATTAAATGTCATTGCTTTGGCACTGAAACTTCAGTGTGAACTAGTTACAAGATTTTGGTTACCGCACTAGAATTGTACCTGTCCAAATGTCCAAATGTTCCTGTCACACACTCCTGTGGCCCATTCAATAGACTAAGCTACATCCGTCATTGAGCCTTCTGTGCCTGCATGACTCCTGGTACTGCGCCTCCTGGTATGTACCACAGGTTCCAGTAGGCTGCTGATGCTGGAGGCCTCCTCACTGTCCCCAAGCATGCATGTGGTTTCCACTAGCTGCCGCAGTCTGAAGTTGTTCCACTGCATTGGTGAACTGCATGAGGCCCCTGGCCACAACGGCCCGAAAGCGCTAGGATGCCTGGCCTCACCTTGGAGGTGCCCAGTAAGGGGCATCTCACAGGGAAAGCCAGGAAGGGTTCCACAGCGGTATACAGCGCCAAGATGCCTGTCAGGTGATAGTGCGCTTTACAAGTATACACATTACATTACATTACATTACATCCCTGGGCTCATTTTCACCTCCATGCTGACAGCACACCTGGAAAGCTGAGCTGTAGTAGTACTCAGCCTATTTATTGCCCTGGTGTAACTGTGCGTGCGCCCCATTGAATTGTGATGCCTCCTGCCATGTGAGACATGTTCAGCCTGGATGACCCTGCACATATCTTGTATGGCTGTTGAAACACCGTCTAGTTTTTCGATGTTCGCCCTGTGCCCTTCAACTACCGTAGTTGTTAGTTCTCCCAGGCAGTCACGTATTTCCCCAATGTGTGTTGCCATTGTCCCCAGTAAGCCCTGCATGATCCTCATATTCCTTCCTTGCAGGCATTGGACCCTCAACATCTTGGACTCAACCCCACTGCAGGAAGGTGCACCATTGTCCTCTGTAGACGTCAGGATTGCCCTCGGGCCTTTGCCTGCAGGACTGCATGGAACAGCGTCACATTGTTACCTCTGGTGGTGGTGGTGGTGTATGGGCAGGCTGCTGTGCGGGAGCTCTTGTTTGACTGTCCTCATCACTCTCAAATCAGGCTGTGGTTGGACTATTTGCCTGCGTCAAGTGGGAGCAGGTATGGGTGAGGATGCTGGCAGTTCTGGTCCCTCATCAGGCTGTTCCATTGGTCACTCTGACTCGTGGTCGTCAGCCATGTCACTGACCTGTGCTGCATCTGTGATTTTAAATGGTGCAAGTTCAGTTACTTTTTATTTGCATGTTTGTAATATAGTGCATGGAAAAGTCTAATAAATTAACTTATATAATGTACAAAGTCAATTGTTGTCACTTCCGTGCTATACTCTGCTGCAGTAAGCTGTTTGTGTCCCTCCATGCCTTGCCCTTACATTTGTCTGTATACAACTCCCACAATGCATTTGGGTGTTGCAAGTAAAAAGTGGACTGGACTCAGATGTGCTACACTACGCAGGGTATGCATTTGGGGCTGTTTTAGCTACATTTGACATTGAAATATTTTTAGCTGTGGTCTTACCTTGGGACGTACCTGTATGTTCAGAGGTGCCGATCTGTGTAATCCCGATGACTGCCTCTGGATGCAGAGTAGATTCCACCATGTCCTCCAGTGGGGTGTTTGCTCGTTTGGTAGGTGGTCCCCCTCCAGTATGTTTTACAGCGGCTAGCCTTTCAGCCACCCTCTCTTTAGCTTGGATGCCCAAGTTTAACCATCTTTTGCGCAGGTCAGGGATTGCTAGCTGTGTTACCCCCACAGCATTGACTTTAGCTTGGATTCCCAGCCAAATCTTTCTTTTGACAGACTCAGCAACCTGCAGGGATAGTTTCCCAAATAGCCGGCCATGGTACAATACAACCTCAGTGAGAATTTCAAGTTCCTTTTCGCTAAATTTGATCTTTCTCTTCCTGCCGTCTCCTTTATTTTCTGTGGCCATGCTGTTGTTTTCTCACAGCTTCTGCTCCAAACACAGTTTCTTCAAGCTGAGCTCCACCAGTCTTCCTCCTCCTTAGACTCTCCCTGTGTACAGGTGTGTGCATCCAGTGAATCACTTCCTGGTTGTGATGTCGTCTCAATGCAGCAATATGGGTAAATCGCAATTAGCGATTCTGTATTTGCGAATTCGCTTTAGCTATTACAGATTCGATATACAGGAAATCGCTATTGATGATAGCGAATTTTACCAAATCGCTAATTTTTACCAATGTTATTGATGCATTGAGTTTTGCGATTCCGTAATAGCGATTTCTTATAAATCGCTATTAAGGAATCGCTAATTCAGGTTTTTTTGCATGTAGGCCTAAATTACTTGAAAGGTAAGAATACATAATATAATATGCATGATAACACAGATTTTTTAAAAAAAATTTAATTATATGTTATTTGTTTCTAATATAAATAATGTTCATCATTTTGACTATTTGAGAAGTATCATCATATTTCTACAGAGCAGTATCACACTTACTTTTTACAAAAGTGCATAGACCAATAAAAGTGCTTTTGTTGCAAGTTATTTACTTAACATTATACAGCACAGGTGTGTGCTGAACTCTCTATCCAAGGACTTCTCAGAGGCATACATAGATAACAGATGTCTGCTTCTGTGAATCAATACTCTAATAAAATTATAAGATTTGTGCACTTCTATGATAAACTAGATAGTTTTGAAATTAGAATCATCAGATGCACAACACATGTCAGAATATATTTTAGAGAAGAATGGAGGCAGCACCAAGCATGAAGTAAAACAGGACCACGTAGTATCAAAAAATATAATTTCTTTTTATTTTTTCATTTTTAGGACAGCCAACGCGTTTCGCTCCCCAACCATGGGAGCTTCGTCAGCACTGAAAACAACGTGAAAGGGATATATAAATATTAATGACATATACTAACACTAAAAATTACAACAAAGAGACATACAAAATTTAAAAAAAAAAACAACAGATCAAATTTCCGAGAGAAGAGATGACAACACCTGAGAAAGCCATAATAACAATCATATTTTTAGGAGAGCATGTTGCCTCAAAACTGAATCTAAATAAACAAGGATGATGCAACACAGTAAATACACAAATCACATTGTTACACGAAATAATATACAAACATATCAAGAAGGTTTGAGGCAAAATGAGTGAATAAAATGAGTGAAAGTAAAACAGAGTGTCAGACAGGGGTGGGGAAAATTTTATAAAATTAGAAATTGTTTGGGAGGGAAAAGGCTACTAGAGAAAAACTGTACAACGTTAGAGGTGATCACCCATTTATAAAAGGCACACACATTTACCCACACAATGGTTACTGGGCCCAATTTGTTCAAAAAAATATATATATTGTAATTCTCACCAAGGATATTGGTAAGTCTTGATGTGACACAATAACGTAGACAAGAAAGCTGGCCAATGAAATGGTAGAGATGCTAAAATAACAAAGGACAAAATATATAAAGAAATGTTTGAAGAGATTGTTAATTTGACTAAAACCAATAAATATACTAGAGTTTCCAATCACCTCACCTAATATCAAGATTCCAATATTGGAAATAGAGATGTAAACAAACGTCACGAGCCGTTAAGTTGATAACATAGGTTGCATGAAGAGTAGTATCTAATTGAATCTAAAGAAAAAAATAATTTTTTATATATAAAAATTTGTCGTAAATATCGTAACTAACAGAAAGTGTGACCCTAGTCTAAAATATCAGCAACTCATTTAATACTGATCCTATCATGTACACGCAGTGACAGGGGGGCATTTGATCACAGGTCTCAAATAGGAAAGATTGTCCAAATTAACTCACATTAATATTTTAAGTAGACTGTATGTAGAGCGATGAGCGTATGTGCAGTCCTTGGTAAGCTGCCACCACACGTGCTGCAGTAAAAGATAAATGTCAAGGGCATATATAAGTTAATCCTATGCACAATGAAGGTAAGTAGAAAACACGTGTCTGTCTATTGAAGTTTAGGCAAACTAAAAAGTAATCCCCAACAATCTGGTATCAAAGGCATAATAATTTCAATTGTACAAAAATCAGCATCTATAAAGTTATAACGCCGCCCAGCATAACATGCATGTATACATTGCAAATGCTCCCTCTTCCACCCGAGGCAGTACCCACCAGAACGTTAGAGCACACTTCCAACGGATCAAATAAACAGCAAAGGTATTCTTTTTTTATATTACAGAGGACGAACGCATTCCCTTTACAAATGCCGCCGTCTTGCACATTAAGGCTCAAAAGAAAAGAAAATTACACGTACAAAACGTATAGACATTTCAACAAAAACGGGAAGTTTTTAGAATAAACTAAGAGCAATTTCGAATCCTAGGACACATCAAATCTGCCGACCGCAAGGTACAATAAAGAAAGCAACTCGGCAGAAGCCGGGTCAATCGAAAGCATTTAGATACGCGCTTACCTCCCCGCCTCGTTTTGTAGCAATGGCCCGTGACGGATTCGATCGAACAGAGTCTGTAAAGTAAGGCCGGTTTTTAAAAGCCCCGCACGCCAGTCACATGGTACATAATTACAAACACCTGAGTGTTTTGCAGGAGGCAGCGACAACTGACCCAGCCCAGCACAAGGTGGAGAGCTGGAGAAAGGACAATAATACATCCGAATAGGGCGGCCATGATGGACTATCCGAAATTTAATATACGTTGTAGTATAAACACGATATAAACGTACTTTATAAACCACAAGTCAAACCTTGCCAAGAGTGCAGGGAAAATTCCCAAAGTATAAAAAATAAAAATTAATAAATGAAAACAAAAACAAAAAATAAGTACAATCGAAAACCAACCTAAATAAAAATTCAAAAGAATGTAAAATCAACACACTGTGGTGGCGGCCATGTTGGGCTAGTCACTTATCCACAAAAAGATTGTAATAAGCTGACTGTAATTGTCTAACAAAACACAAAAATGGAAAAGGGGAAATAGCCCTTTGGACTGGGCTTGTTACTATTGCAAATTGTGCAAAATAACACGCAAAAGTACCAGCATACCCAATAGAACAATGAGGGAGCAAGTCAGACCCCCAAAGGAGTGGAGTTGACCGGTCACCAGAAAAAAAAAATAATAATGGATAGGCAGTAGCCCAGGTAGATTGACACAAATATTTTTTGATGGAAAAAACAGAGAGTAGATTCAGTGAAAAGACAGAGTACAAAGTACTTAATGTAACACATCACATATCATTAGGACAAATATCATAAGTCCATTTTGGATCAAACTGAGGTAGAGATATGTCCATTATACCCACAGTGAAGTCAAGAGGTATTAGAGAAGTACACCAGTTGTTAGGACTCAAAAGGAAATTTGGAAATTCACAAACGGGGGAGCATTGGACCACAGATGTATATCCAGAGAGTAAAGCAAGTAATACATTATAGAAAATGGTGCATTTCATTATCGGAATTATGTCCCTGATTGATAGCTCAAAGGCGACATATCCATTTAGCTTCCTCTCTCCTTAGGTTAAGCTCCCTGTTACCACCTCTTTTATTAGATGGAATATGTTGAATCGCATGGAACCAAAAGGTGTTGTCATTGGCATGTTCCAAATTATAATGTTCCATTATTGGGTGCCTGATGTCCCTGTTGATAATTGCCCTGCGATGCTCTTGGATTCTTAGTTTCAGTGGTCGTATACTGCTACCTACATATATACGATCACAGGGACATCCCAGGACATACACTGTGTAGGGGGTATTGCAGTTGCAAAAATGATTAACTCTGAATTGACGATCATTGTTATAGGAGAAGGTGGTGGTCTTATTCCTACCCATCTCACAGATATTGCAGGTTCCACATATAAAGAAGCCTGAGGGTTTAGGAGCTAACCAGTTTTTGTCATTGAGGGGTGTGGTCACATAGCTCGGGCACAATTCTTTACGTAAAGAGATGCCCCTCCTGTAGGTAATCAGAGGTTTTTTGCCTATATGATTTTTCAGACCCTCAACTTCAGTTAGCAGGTGCCAATTCTTCCTGAATATATTGAAAATTTTGTCACTGTGAGATGTATATTGCGTGACAAATCTCACTCTGCTAGCTCCTTTGTCCAATTTGGCTCTTTCATTCTTACTTGTCAAAGTGGATTCCCTGTCCACAGTCTCAATTCTACATACAGCTCTATCAACAATTTGTTGGTCATAACCTCGTTTCAGGAATCTCTGTTTGGTAGCATTTACATTATCCTTGAATGTATCTTCTTCACTGCAGGTTCTGCGAACTCTAACGAGTTCGCCGAACGGGATGTTTCTGATTACCGAACTGGCATGCGCACTAGACGCATGCAGTACGGAATTGCAGGAAGTTTCCTTCCGATAGAGTTTACTTTGGACCCGACCGTTCTGTACATAGAACGTGATGTCCAAAAAATTGATACTGCTCATGTTATGTGACATGGTAAACTTCACATTATAAGGATTATCATTAAGATACACAAGATAGTTGGTTAGTTCCTCAGCAGTCCCTGACCACAGACAGATCACATCGTCGATGTACCTCCCCCAGAACACAATATGATTGGTCCATCGGGCCCAGGCATGCTCCCTCTCATACCACCCCATGAAGAGGCAGGCGTACGAAGGAGCAAATCTGGAACCCATCGCGGTACCACTGGTCTGTTGGTACCAGCGGTCATCGAAAAGGAAATAGTTGTTAAGCAGAATGAGGTCTATCATCTGCAAAATCATTTCATTCTGTGAATAGAGCTGGGCATCCTCTCTATCTAGAAACGATTGGACTGCTATTTTCCCATACACTCTGTCAATACACGTATAGAGACTTGTGACATCTAATGTCACGAAACTAAGGTCATCCGACCACTCAAAATCATTGAGTTTGATCAAGACATCCTTACTGTCTCGAACATAGGAAGGAAGACTTAGAACATATTTCTGCAACTTCAAATCCACATAGTGAGAGAGGCCTTCGGTGGGTGAGCCCACCCCCGAAATAATGGGTCTACCTGGTGGAAACCCCTCTCCCCCCTTGTGAATTTTAGGGAGGATGTATATACAAGGATAGGAGGGGTTGGATACATGTAGAAATTTAAATTCATCCTCCGTAAGTAAACATGAATCCTTCCATTCACACAGTCTTTCATTGATGGCATTCACTACAAGTGGTATTGGGTTGGTCTTTATCTCCCTATAGTTGTGACGATCTGCTAATTGACGTTTGATTTCACTAAAATAGTCTACCTGGTTCATAATTACCACACTCCCGCCCTTATCGGCCTCTCGTATGACTATAGTAGGGTCATCCTTTAGATTTTTGAGGGCTTTTCTTTCAGAGTGAGTTATATTAGGCCTAATTCCAGTATATCTCTGGTTAGAAGTGTCAAGTTTATACAAATCCTCTGTGACCTTTTTATGAAAGGCGTCTATATATATGGTAACCAAATGTAGGAATAAATTTAGATCTGGGATGGAGACCACTGTCATCGGTGATTTCTTGGCCGATGCCAAGTTCTGTCATTAGAGCGGGTATGTCAGTCTGTTCCTCCTCATCGATAGTCATGAGGCAATGAATAGCCCGGATTGTGGCAACAGTATGTTCACTCTCATCAATCCGGTTTGTTGGAATAGCACTACACACAGCTCTATTAGAAAAGAAA
Organism: Lissotriton helveticus; assembly: GCF_964261635.1. NCBI lineage: Eukaryota > Metazoa > Chordata > Amphibia > Caudata > Salamandridae > Lissotriton > Lissotriton helveticus. The sequence continues at coordinate 1,309,669,520 of NC_136061.1, forward strand.
TCCTTCAATTTTAAAAGTCTAGTAAATTTAAACAAGTCAACGTGTACATCAGCAAAGTCCCCTATTTGGGTCGGGCAAAAATTCAATCCTTTACTCAAGACTTGCATATCAGTAGTATCCAGAATTTTATTAGATAGATTTACAATTTTCAACTCTTGTATACCATCATTATCATTTAACAAATCAGCAGTATTTGTTAATTCTTTGTTTTTACAAATTTGTCGGTTTTTCCTACTATTTTTCCACCTCCTACCACCCCTCCTAGTTTTGGCAGTTCCCTTTTTTGTTGGAGGCGGCTTGACATTCTCAGTTTTGCCAGTTCCTTCTGGAACGACGAGGAGCCCTCGCCTAAAGGGACCTCAGGTGTAGTAATAGAAGAGGCAACACTGCTGGTTGAAGAAATGGAGATGTTACTGACTGACCGATTATCCTCACCATCATCCCTTTCTTCCCTAGTTCTTTTTTTATCCTCGGCCACAGGGAGATTGTCGAATTTCTTGGCAAAGGTATAGATACGACCGTCCTTGTAATCACGGTCATCCCTCTTGATTTTTCGTAATTTTTTATCCTTAAGGTAGATTTGGTGATTATCCATTACTTGTTTCAAAATAGCAAAATATTTTTCAATTAAATCCTTCTCTCCCAACTCACCAATCTCTTTCTCTATTTGTTCAATCTCAGCCTGTAACTTTTCACCCTTTTCTAATGAATGTTTAACCAAAATTTTCATCATAATAGATGACGCTCCCTCTAAATTACTCTCCCATTCCTTGAGTAGAATTTCACTTAAGTCCTCAAAGGTAGGGAATATGAGGATCCTCAGTCCTCTGGGGACTTTTCCATTCTCAAGGTATTGTGTTAGGGTTACCCCATCCCACCATCTACTTAACTCCAATTTACGTAATCTCTCTAGTTTTAAAAAAAGGCTCTTTAAACTTTTTTTTGCCAAGTTGTTCCGGGGCAGGTGTTACCCTAGGATTAATGGGTCCAAACAAATTAATTGTCTGATCCGCTGTGGAATATTCATCTTGGCATGTCAGAATATATGTAGAAGTCTACACATACTAGAATATGTCTGTTTTACACCTCATGTTTTAAAAAAAAGCGTACAAGAAGATGTATACACTAGTTTCTCCTTATACAGGACAAGTGGGTGTTGAAAGAGTTTTTTTATTATATTTGAAAATTTGACAGTTTTGAAGTGTGATGTATTTTCTCATTTGAAGAAGTATTTTAAGACATATAGAGCTAATAGGACTAGGTTTTAATAGATAGAATCTACTGTATGCGGGTCAATTCATGCACTCATCCAGTCATTTCAACACCAGCCTTGTACTAATTCGTTCACTTCAGGTACTATGCAAACATCCTTTCAATCGCTACTCTTGCACTTTTTTTTTCTCTTTTACTGTATCATACAAAGTTTTTAGCTAATTTTAAAAAGAGAAGTCATCGGGTGGATGTAATGGAATGTCTAGTGACCGGATGAAATTGTTTTACTCAAAGATTCAGGATTATTTTACTGAGAATATTTATATATACTGCTTGATGCATTTTAGATCGTATTGTGAATGTTTGTACCATTATGAAACTTTTATGGCCCTTGGCCAAAATATAGTATTTATGCAACTACTCTTGCACTGTACCAATCAACCAAGCAATACCCATGCACTCAACCATTTGCTCAGGCACTACCCATGCACTACTTTAGTCACCCAGGCACTACCTATGCACTCATGGAATTACCCAGGAAGTACACATGCACTCATGGCACCAAATATACACTATCCATGCACTCATGGAGTGGCACAGGAACTACCCATATACTCATTGATTCACCCAGGTTCTATGCATGAACTCATGTAATCACCCATGCAATTCCCCTGTACCGAACTATTCACTAAGGCACTACCCATGCAGTCATACATTTACTCAAGAACTGTGCATGGACTTATACAGTCATCAAGACAGTTGCCATGGATTCATCCAATCACCCAGGCACTACTTATGTACTCACTGGATGAGGCACACACTACCCTTGCACTAATCCATTCACTCAGGCACTACCAATGTAGTCACCCAATCAATCAGGCACTTCCCATGCACTCATGCAATCACTCAGGCACTGCTCTTGTACTCAACCATTCACTCAGACACTACCCATGCACTCGTCAAATGACCCAGGCAATAACCTTGCACTCATCCTTCCACTCAGGCACTACCCATGCGCTCATCCAATCACCCAGGCACTACCCCTGCACTCATGCAAACACTCAGACACTACTCTTGCACTCAGCTATTAACGTAGGCACTACCCATGCACTTATCTATTCTATCAGGGACCTGAACATGCCACGAGAACAAAGGACTTGGATTTGTTTACTTTTAGGGCTAGGTTCCCCATGAAGCTGGTATACTCGACTATGAGTCTTTGCAGTGCATAACCAGTTCATGCCAGCAAGACAGCATCATCGACGTAGAGGAGTAAAGGAGCAGCAGATGAATTGACAAAGGGGACATCTCTTGTTGATCCCACCAAGGCCAACTCTATGGCATTAGTGTAGAGCGCAAATAAAAAGGGGGTGAGAACGCAACTCTGCCGCAGACCACGAGTAATACTAAAGTGTCTTGTGCACTCACCCTCTCTGCCATATCGGACGCAAGCAGTAGCGTCAGTATACATCTCACGGATAAAATTGATAATCAAAGTATCAGTTCCCATTGCCTCCATAATTCACCACAACTTAACATAAACAACACAATCGAAGGCAGCCGACAGGTTCATAAAGGCCATGTATCAATATACACTTGTATTAGAAAAAACATAACATCATCATTCTTTTAAATTGAACCCCTAAGTGTGCTCTACCTTAAAAACCTATCATGTCAATGTGAATGTATCTTGTAATCCCTCCTTAGTCCTTCTACTCACAGTGATATCTAGGCTTGTTGTTATTCTGTTAGTAATTTTTAACAATTATGTCAGAGCTTGACCACTAGCAACAGCCATATCTAGAGGGCGCAAACTTATGATACAGGTCCCCCAGTATAAAAAAAATGTGTAAACCTTCTTCCATATTTAAACCATTTGGGGATTTTGATTCGAGATTTAAGATATACATGCTTTCTAGTCTATTAGGGCTGTTACCCTGTCCCCTCCTCTGATGTTGTAAGGTATTGTGTCTATCATATAATATAACATTTGAGTAACATCACTTTAATCTATTTCGGCACTGTGCCTTGCCACTGGAAAGGTTAGATCCTTCTTTTTATGGCATGCATTTGTTTGTTGACTTGCAACACTGTGCTGCCTACGTATCTTAAATTGCAGCTATACATTAACGCATATACAGCAAATCCGCTTTTACAGTTGAAGTTACCTGTGATGGAAATAGGTATGTGGGAAAAGAGAGAGAAATATTCCCTGATGTTAATGCCTATTGTGCAAGCTCTACATCAAGACTGGATCTAACCAGACTATCTCTAATAGAAACTATTTCAAAAAATGGGGTATTCCCAAGGTTAGTCTTGGACCTGGGCACTACGTGATACATAAGACAGTGGTCCTAGAACCTAATTCACAACAGCAATTTTAGTCAGAGCACGGAGTTAATTTCATTCATGTATTCAACCAGGGTGCTTAAAGCCAAAAATCGGGGCAAGCTCCTGATCAAAGTATAAATCAATTATTCAAAAGGTCAGACTTACATACAACAACAGACCGACAGAAAAACTTATTTGTATCCACCAGGCAAATTTAATTATACTTGTATTCAGGTAGAAGCTCTTTTACATATTTTTCGGAGTAACAGGTGAAGTGAGGTTGCTCCAAGGGGGAACGTGCTAGTAGAAGGAGAGGTGCTCAGTATAGAAGAAAAAAGGGAAGGATTCTGTGACATAGAAGAGAGAACATTGCGTATTATTTAACAGGGGAGCAATATGAACGGTTACCATTCACCGTCATATGTGGCCTAGCTGTACAAAATTATATAAACAATTTCAATTGCATGTGTGACTGCAGAAATGAATTCAGTTTTTTGCACTAAAAAGGGGGACTACAGCATTACTCTAGGCCTTCAATTAAGGGCGTCGACGTTTCAATCCGATTTAAGGCACAGGGGAGGTTAGCAGCCTCGGCCGTGCGGATCTTCTTCAGGACTGGGGAGGATGGGGCAACCTGAAAGGGGGAGGGTCAGGTCTGTGGTTGTATACCATGATGAGCATCAAAATTACATCGTGGGTACAGGGTTTAAACGGCTTACCCTCCGTGTGTGAGGAGCCCCAATCAATGTTCGTCCAGTTAATTAGAGTTCAAAACATCATGTGGGGCATCAAGGATGGTATGCCACTTGTAAAGGGAAGGAAGGAAAGCTGCCCTGAGTATTCGGAACCGAACTGTAAAAGTGGATTACAGCGTGAACGCTAAGGAAAACGGGGACATACCTCCGTTTGGAAAAGAAGCCTGAAGAAAGGCGAGCGCCGTCGTAGTCGGTGTCTTGATCACGGTGATTTGATCGGCCGCCTATGAACAAAAGTGCGAGCATAGAGTTAATTTCAAAAAGGTGGGCTTGCGAAAATCACAACCTCACGGGGCATAAATTGATTATGTACCTGGTAACGGCGAGCGAGCTCCGCCGTGTGGAGTCCATCAAGGAATGAAGTGTAGGCGGCCCCGCCCGGAAGGCAACTAAATAGCGGGGCCGCGAGAGAGGAACGTGCGCAAGAGGCCAGAGTGAAAAGACTCAGGGGGCCTAGCGCCGGCTAACCGGGGAATAGGAAAAGGGTTCCCAAGGGAGTGCGGCATTCAAGAAACTATTTGCTTAATAGTTAATAACATTTTGAAGATCATGAACAAATCACAATACTATACAAAGTAAGGAGCATATTATATACAATGAAAAATGCAAATTTAAACAATTTTATCAAATCACGGTATTATACCGTGTGGTTGCATGGTATATACAGTAAAACGCAAGTAGTTGAATATAAACATTTAAAACATAGCCATTCTGCAAGGTTACGTTGGGGAAGCATAAGCATACAAAATTTAATTTAAGGACGGAGGTACATATTGACAACACTATGTCGGGAAAGGGCATAAATAATGCACCGTATATACAATGAAAAAAGGCTGTTATAGACCAGATGTGTGTACACATTACATGGGGCTACATGTATGTCTGCAAGACAATACGTAGTGCTGAATAGGTGTGGGTAACATTTGGCTAAATTAGGGGAAAGAGCATCTATCCCGGTGGAAACCAGATGGTCATGGCAGATACTTGTCTGTTTATCTCTTCAGATTCTTTCAAACCCCGTATCACAGTGTCAAGTGAATGGATCCACCTACACTCCCATTTATTCAAAACACTAGCGAAATCTCCCCCTCTGGGGTTGGGTTTGACTTTTTCTATGACCCACCACTTGAGGCTGTCTGGTGTGTGCTCAAAACTCAAGAAATGTTCAACCAATGGGGCACCCTGTGTTCCACATCTTATACGGCTGCAGTGTTGTAGCATGCTGCACTTATTTTTTGCGTGGTTTGTCCTACATACATGAAATCACAGGGGCACTGGATGGCTTAGATTACCCCCCGATGAGTTGCAATTGCTTAAGTCTTTGAGCTCATAAGTATGTCCATTATAGGAAAATTCCATCACGTCCTTAGTCATTTTGCAGGCTTTACATGTCCCGCATTTGTGGTGGCCCTTTATTAGTGGTAGTCCCCAAAGTATACCTTGTGCTGGAGTACAAGGTGGGGATAGTAAGGATTTTACAACATAGTCCCTCACATTCTTCCCCTTTCTAAAAGCGTGGAGGGGCGGAGGCATGTTACCTAGTTCTTCTGTGACCAAATGCCAGTGTTTGTTAATGGCTTTTTTGATAGTGTTGCTTTTGGTGTTAAACGTGGTCACACAAACCAAACGTTCCTCATTGTTGGTCTTGGTTCTGGGGACAAGTAGGAACTCCTGGTGGTTGTGCCAGGCTCTCTTACGAGCTTTTTTCAAAAGTCTTATGGGATACCCTTGTTCCAGGAGTCTAGATAGGAGACCAGCTGATTCGTTGAAATAATCCTCTTTTTTCTAGCAATTCCTCCGTAACCTCAGGAATTGACCAAAGGGTAAATTATCCCTGAGGTTACGGGGGTGATGACTTGTGTACCTGAGTACGGTATTACGCTCGCTACTCTTTCTATACAGACGAGTGATGAGGATGCCAGATTCTTCCTTGATCACAATATCCCAAAAATGTATGGATTTGTTATCATATTCTAGTGTGAACTGTATGTCCGTTGAACGGGAGTTTAGCCAGGTGTGAAAACGTTTGAGTGTGTCCGTGGATCCCTGCCAGAGTATCAGGACATCATCGATATAACGACGCCATAGTTTTATGCAACTCTGGAAGGGATTACATTAGCTCAGAATGAACTCTTGTTCATACTCATGCATGAACATGATGGCCAGATTTGGGGCAAAACTTGCCCCCATGGCCACACCCTTAGTTTGTTCATAGTACTTGCCTTGGAAAAAGAAAAAGAAAAAGTTTCTAGTCATGGCTATAGTCAGTAGGCCAATGATAAAATCCGTCGGGACTTTATGGGGCGCCGGTCTGCGATTAAGGACTGTAGTCATGCACTGTAGTGCAGCTGCTTGTGGTATATTGGTGTAAAGAGCAGCGATGTCCATAGTTGCAAGTATGTCAGATTCAGGATCGTGGAGATGGCCATCAACAAGTTTGATGGTCTGCATTGTATCCTAAAGGTAGGTAGAGGTAGAGGGCAGTTTTCCTTCCTTCCCTTTACTAGTGGCATACCATCCTTGATGCCACACACGATGATTTAAACTCTAATTAACTGGACGAACATTGATTGTGGCTCCTCACACACGGAGGGTAAGCCTTTTAACCCTCTACCCATGATGTAATTTTGATGCTCACCATGGTATACAACCACAGACCTGACCCTCCCTCTTTTATCATTATCAGGTGACTCAGCCACCCTTTCAGGTTGCCCCATCCTCCCCAGTCCTGAAGAAGATTCGCACGGCCGAGGCTACTAACCTCCCCGGTGCCTTAAGTCGGATCGAAACGTTGACGCCCTTAATTGAAGGCCTAGACTAATGCTGTTGTTCATTTCTGCAGTCACATATGCAATTGAAATTGTTTATATAATTTTGTACAGCTAGGCCGTATATGACGGTGAATGGTAACACAAATCATATATAATAACAGTTATAACTGTGGCTCAACAAAGCTTGATAGAACGACTAACCCAGAAACCAATGAGGGAGATAATAATAGACCGAAGGGAAATATTAAAAACCCAATGATACAGTGCTCTAAACGGAAACTCAGGAACAGAAATAGTGAAAATGGGAACTTATGAAAGATTATTCACACTATGGCACCCAAGGTCATGAGAAATATCCGTGAGACCCAAACATAAATCAGCAATTTAGCAAAGGATATACAAAATTCCATGATAGGGATAGAAAAACTTTATGATATCAAAAAGAATACGCAGAATGAAGTAAAACTCATCAGAGAGCTCGTAAATACATCCATAGGGATAAACAACATGAGATCTCTACCTTTGACAGACAGACAAAACAGACCAGATAGGAACCAAAATAATCTAATCGAAGAAGACATAACAGCACTACTCCAGGAATATGACTCATCAGACCCAATGAGAGCACAGGAAATCAAAAGAGTAGCGATAGACACAAACAGAACATCCACAAGGAAGGAAAGGAAATTAAACCTCAACAACCTACAACAAATCCAAATAAACATGGAACCGTTAAACATGACCTCAACCAGAACGGAGAAATCTCTAAAATGTCTGTTACTCAACTGTCGATCTGTTACGAAACATGCTTCGGACATAGCAGACATCATCATAAAACAAGAAATAGACATAACAATCCTGACTGAAACCTGGTTATCTGAATCCTCATCGCCAGTCCTGGACCTTCTGGTACCACCGCACTATAACATATTAAGACTAGACAGGCAGATAAAGACAGGAGGAGGTAATGCCTGTATCCATAGATCGACTCTAGAAGTTGGCCAATTTCAATCCGACCCCCTTGAATCATGTGAATACCTAGGGCTCAACATAAGAGCGGCAAACAAACAGATCTGCAATCTACATGCCCTATATCACCCACCAGGAAACAATATGAACTTCATTGACCAACTGATGGAGATCATCACTGCTAACACCAACTCCGACATTAATAATATATTCTTAGGTGATTTCAATCTTCGTTGGAACAACAACAACGAAAAACAGGTCAACGCCTTTAAAGAATTTTTAAATGATCTAAAACTATCCCGAGCATGTCTTCAACCTACTCACTCAAAAGGAGCTACACTGGACTGGATTATCTCGAAGACCAAGGATATCGCAATCCTCTCCATTGAACAGTGCGACTGGTCAGATCACCACGCTATAACCTTCCGAATACCTTCACGGGAGAAAATAAAAACGACTCAAACTACCAAAATGAAAAGATAGATTAGAGATACCAGGGACTCAAATTTGGATCTGCTAGCTGAAAGTTGCAAGAGAGACTTAAACCCACCTGAAAACTTGAAAGATGTGAACGATCTAACGAACCATTACAACACCACAGTAACGGAAATAGTCAATGCCACCATACCACTCAAATTAAAAAGTTACGTAAAAGAATAAAAATCCATGGTTCAATGGAATATTGAATGAAGAAAGACGTAATTTGAGAAGAGCAGAAAGAAAATGGAGACAACACCCTTCCTCCCCTACACTGAAATCACTTAGAAAAATCAGAAATTAATATAACAAGAAGATCATCAACACAAAAAAGGAATTGATCAGATCAGAATTGGATAACGCCAAAAACAGACCACGTAAATTATTCGAAATCATAAAACAACAATCCAACAGGCTGGCAAAATCTGTCCAAGAGGTCACTAAAACACAACTAAGCTGCGATTAATTTTCTACCTTCTTCATTAACAAAGCCAATAAGTTGGAAGAAGAACTTAGGACCGCCGCAGATAACATTAAAGACAACACGCCTCCAGCACTATCTGACCCGAATTATGCAAACAAGTCGACTAAAAACAAAGCACACTGGAACACTTTCAAATCATTAGACCATAAGGAAATTGCTAAAACACTTGCGACCACGAAACCCAACAACCATTATAACGACCCACTACCATCGAAATGCCTGAAAGAAATCAATCATACTATGATTCCAATATGGACAGATATCGTAAAGGCCTCACTCACACAGGGGTGCCTGCCAGAAAGCCTGAAGACCGGACAAGTAGTCCCGATCATCAAAAAACCCATAGTGGACCCAACAGATCCAAACAACTATCGCCAGTGACCAATATCCCTTTTCTTGCTAAACTCATAGAGAAATGTGTACAGAATCAGTTGAGTAAACATATCGACAACTTCTCATTGCTAGATGACTGTCAATCGGGATTCAGAGCAAATCATAGCACGGAAACAGCAATCCTACACATTGTCGATGATGCTCTTCAAGCTCTAGATCGCAATCAAGTCTACTCATCCTCCTATCCTTGTCAGCAGCATTTGACACAGTTAACCAAGAAAAATTACTGAACAGACGTCACGACAGGATGGGAATTTCTGGCACGGTACTGAAATGGATCGAATAATTTTTAAAGAACAGAACTCAGAGATTCCTAGTAAACCAAGCACTATCGCCATCATGCCCTAACACACTCGGAGTACCACAAGGATCCACCTTATCTCCTTCACTGTTTAACTTATACATCGAACCTCTCACAGAAATTCTGCGGAATTCAAAAATATCCTACCAAATGTATGCAGATGACACGCAACTTTACATCAAGATTGCTAGCCTGGAAGACATAACCACAATGAATGACACCCTCAAAATATCGCTAAAATGGTTAACTAACAATCATCTCAAGCTCAACGCTAACAAAACAGAATTCTTACTCATCACACCAAAAAAAAAAATCATTCCTTAGTGAAAGAATGGTCCAAAATGATTACAGCATTAAATTGCATCCCAACTCTAGTTGACTCGGCAAAATCTCTCGGAATCACACTGGATGAGAACCTTGATATGAAAACACACATTAAATCTATGGCAAAAAACGCCCGTTTCCACTTGAACTGTCTGAGGAAGATGAAATCCTTTTTAACGGAGACAGACTTGAAACTAGCTGTGCAATCACTGGTTGTCTCTAGGATAGAATATGGGTGTGAGGTTCCGTGATTTTCGACTTTGCTTCGTAGTCAGCCGCCATTTTGTGTCAGCCGCCATTTTGTGTTGCCCTCACCCAGGCGACACGTCGAACATAGTGTATTGCCTTTTCAGCTGCTTGCCTCTCCTGTTAAAAAATAACCTTCTTGTCCTTGTCTGAGAAACCGATGTCAGTGTCTGGCCGAGTTAGTTAAATCCACGTCTAGACTGATTAATCCTTGTCTAACTCCACTGTTTGGGTCCCACCATTCTTTCCGACTATATTCTATTTGGCTGACCTTCACTATTCTCTTCGTGTATTCTCTTGTTACATAAACTATCCTTTGAAGCATTCAAACATGTTCTACCACCTGCAAATTAGATTACGGGCACTAGTGTTGATTAACTTGAGGGGAGGAGAGCACACGGGGTCTGAAAGGAGGGCGTGTTTTGACACTCGATAATTTGTTTTCAAACTATTCCTATTCGTCAATGTTGTATGTTTTGGGAGTGGGCATTGTGAACATGTATACTATAATAGATTGTGAGCCACGGAGTTAAGTGGCAGTCTCCTAAGAATATACTTCTGTACTTCTTGGATAACTGTGCTTAGCTGCAGCTAATAAACCTGATTTTCTACCCCGAACAGAGTGTCTCGTGTCTCTATCTGATAAGGCAGGTGAACCCGCAGATCTCAGGCGTGCCCTGCGCCGCTAGGCCCATAAGGCCCGGTTCTCCAATTGGCGTCCCATACGTGGGGCGACTTCAGTGGTAGCGGTTCAGCCCGAAGATCGTGAGGAGCTTCGCAAGAAAATTCTGGAGGATTCACGAACCACGTGAGCGACCCCTGTATGTCGAAGTGGACCGAAGGTCTTTTCCAGCGCGGCTAATCCTTTTCGACGGCTGCTGACGACTGCTGCCCTGACTGTCGCCCTGCCTTGGCCCTTGGTGATGATTGGTATCGCGAGATGTTAGACGAACACCTGTCGGCGTGAGAAAATACTTAGTTAAGTATACGTGGGTAGCGCCCACTCTTTGTTTTTTTTATTCTTTGTTATTCGATTAGTGCACTTATCGAAGCCGAGGGGTAAGTACGTTTGTGCTGTAATAGTTGTCTTAAACCCCTTGAAGTCTGAGAAATAGTCCAGTTCGTTACGAAATGCCTGGACTTAGTAAATTTAGTAAATTTTGTTGTTTTGGTTGTACTAGGGATTCCCAGCTCGAGGACTCTTGTCCAATTCCTCCGGTTGGAACTCCCACTTATGAGCTCTACTCCAAACATGGTCTTGGTCCCATTGTTTTTAATGATACATGGATTCGGTATACAAAGAACGCTGGTGTTCTGCAGTGGCCACAAAATGGTAGCTTTGAGCCTGATATATTAGACAATTTAGAATTGATTTTGTTTAAAAGAAAAGCCCGGCCGGCAATGTTTGACTCTTTCCGCCTCTGGGTAAGGAAGCCAAACAGAAAGAAATTAAACAAGCAAAAAAAGATAAGAAAGCACAGGATATGACGATCTTACAGGCTGCGCAACAGTTCAAAACTGATGAAATCGATCAAATGATCGATGTCTCGGAGCGGCAGCATCGTATGGCGATAGATAGATGTTATCCAGTTTTGACCACTCCCACAAAGAATAAAGATCTTGATGAAGATCTTTTCATGTCTCAGCTGTTGCGATCACCCCCACCTCATGTACCAGGTGCTAATGCACCTCCATTACAACCTATCGTCCAACAACCTATTGTTCAACCAGTTATTTCAGTTCTTCCACAATTGCCTCTTCCAGTAATTCAGGCCCACCTCCTTTGCCACCGACTTCTGTACCTTCGTCTCCTTCACCGCCAGTTCCTTTTACTATCGACAGTTCTTCTCCTGTTTTGCTTAATACGATGCCTCCAGTTCTATTGTCTGATTCTCCTACAGCTCGTCGATGACGGTCTTTTGTCACCTTTCTTCGGTGCTCTTAATTTGACTCCTGTTTCGTCCAGAAGACAATCTCGTAGTCAAATTCCAGATACTGATGAACGAACTAGGTTAGATCTTCTTGCTCGTAATTGGATCATGAGTGGTCCACTGTACACTGTTCATGATATTTTGGATACTTTCCTTCAGTGGAATGCGCCCACGTAGAGATGCGTTTTTAATGTAATGTGTAATACCCTGATTAAAGGATGGGGTGACATGGATTTGGATTCACCTCCTCAGGGTTTATCTGACATACAAGCTACCTTCGATAAAGGTCTTATTGTGGGTCCCGATGTCGAAGATGCTGTTCGGACACTTATTAATTTTAGATCTTCCTTTTTCTCTCAGGCTTCTCTTGAACCGGATCCTTTGGTAAGGCGTAAAGTGAAACATTATCCTATGCGAGAAGTACCCCCGATATGGAGGGAAGGGGATCAGAATGCTAATCCACCTGTCCCTGCTCATTTCCAGCGTATATGGGTACATGACCCTTGGAAAAGATCTGAAGTTCTAGCGCTCAAACAGTCTTTACCGGACCCTCGCAAGAATCCTGCTGGGTATTATAAAGAGTTGTCCCAGACTGTTAATGCGTGCATTATGAATTTGGCGGACATTGATTTACTGATGGGTAATGTAGTTCCCCCAGCAATATGGGCTCGAATTCGTAAGGAAGATCATGCTCAAGCTTTGGGTGGTGATTGGGCTGCTTTAACTGCTGCGGATGCACTGCAAGTGGGTGGTGCTAAGCCCGATGCTTTGATCACTGAATTGCCAGGTAGAATAATAACATTAATGAAGACGATGATGCCTGCCCTCCGAGTTAATTGGGATAAGTTATCTGCGTGTAAACAGAAGAAAGATGAGAGTGTCTCTGATTTCTTTACCCGTTTTGAAGAGACAGTCATCGACCATAGTGGTCAGGATTTGAGTACGGAGGGTGGACAGCGATTATTTGTGGATAAATTTGTATTTAATTTACTTCCTGAACTATCACATAAATTAAAAGATTCTGAGAGTTAGTGGGCCATTTCTTCATCTGCTCAGATATTAGCCACTGCTCAATATTATGAGAATAGGGATAAGGAAGAAAAAGAAAAAGCGGAGAAAAAGACTAAAGAATTGAAAACGAAGGTTCTTTTGCAGCAGGCTTATCCCCCTCGTTCTGCTCAGAATCAATTACAACAGCCTCCACAGTTTCAGAAATTGTTACAGAAACCTACATCATTTATTCCACGAGCTTTGTAGGGTCCTAATCAGTGTGCCTTTTGTAAAGAGGAAGGTCATTTTAAGAACAGTTGTCCGGTTTTATTACAACGTAATAGTGGATTAACAGTGCAGCGAGGTCGTGGTGGTTTTCAGTCAGCACCTAGGGGTAGAGGTCGAGGTGTACCGTCTCAAGGACAGCCTTCCTTACCCCCACAGAATACTATGAATTATTTTGATCAGCAGAGTTCACAGTCTGCACAGTATTACAATGACGATTATTGTATTGAAACAGACAATTCTGACTTTTCCACTAGCTAGGACAGCCATAGACAAAGCAAGGGAGTGGTATCAGTTCCAGTGGATCAGGATGGGCCTTATTTTAACGTTGTTGCATTAGGTGTTTCAGAACCGTTTCTTTTGGATACTGGTGCCATGAGGAGTTCTATTATTCACTCCAAACTGCCTGGGGAACCTTTGTCTGGCTTAACGAATGATTCTGTAGGATTATCTGGCGCCCCAGTTAGCAACCCTGTTTCATGTCCCTTACCCATTTCTATTGGTCCTTACGATTTGGAAGCCCTGCTCATTTTAACGACTGGTTGTGGTAAGAATTTGTTAGGCTTGGATTTATTGAAACGTCTTCATGCAACGTTGTATTGCTGCCCATCTGGTGTACATCTCACGTTGGGAGATAAATTAATTTCTCCTATGTATTTGTCCAAAGACCAACTGCCACTTGAATTGCGGTCACTTACTGCTACGCTTTGGGCTACGGGTCCGAATGACGTTGGTTTGCTCAGAATACCACCTTACGTGATTACTGTCAAGCCAAATGTTCAGTTGCCACGCATTCCTCAATACAAGATCTCTAGCGATGGTGAAAGAGCTCTATTGGCGATTGTGCATGATGTAGTTCAGAAAGATGTCATTTAAGAAACTAGAGGAAATGTTTGCAACAGTCCTGTGTTGCCTGTTCTTAAACGTACCGATCCTTCCATGCCACCTGTGTATCGTTTTGTGATTGATCTTCGAGAGGTTAACAAAATTGTTGTCCCTCAGTTTCCTGTTGTTCCGGACATTACTGCTTTGCTCACAATGGTACCTGCTTCGGCTGCTTGGTTTTCAGTTATCGATCTTAAAAATGCTTTCTTTAGTATACCCATTGCTGAGGAAAGTAGAGATCTTTTTGGCTTCTGTCTCGGAGGCCAAAGCTTTAGATTTAAACGTGCTCCTCAAGGCTACTGTGAGAGTCCCTCCATTTATAGTCAAGCCTTGAAATCACAATTGGATTTCCTCTCTTTACCTTCCGGTGCTACTTTAATTCAGTACGTGGATGATTTATTAGTGGCTGCGGACTCTGAAGATGTCTGTAAAGATGCGACTATTTTTCTTTAGCGCCACTTGTCCGACCTCAATCATAAGGTATCTCACTCTAAGTTGCAGTATTGCCGACAAGAGGTTACCTATCTAGGTCATCTCTTGTCGAAGGAGGGAAGGCGATTGACCCCAGAACGTATTCATGCAATTTCACGAATGTCTGTGACATCCACGCAAAAGGAAGTGCGTGCCTTTTTGGGTATTACCTCCTATTGTCGGCAGTGGATTCCAAATTTCTCTCTACTAGCCAAACCTTTGTTGGCACTTACTTTGAAAGATACACCCCAAACTCTTCTTTGGACTGACGAATGTCAGAAGAGTTTTTCTGATTTACGTACTGCTTTGTGTTCAGCTCCTGTGTTGGGTACTCCAGACTATAGTAAGCCTTTTACACTCTACGTGCATGAACGAGAAGGTTGTGCATTGTCTGTCTGAACATAAGAATTCGGAGACAAACAAAGGCCATGTGCCTATTTTTCGGCTACTTTGGATCCAGTAGCCAAGGCATTGCCTAGTTGTCTCAGAGCAACAGCAACAGCGGCGATCTCCATTCGTCAATCTGCTGGGTTGGTATTAGATCACACTCTTGTGGTTATGGTACCTCATGCAGTAGATACCCTTTTGAACAGAACGAAAACGCAACATTTGACGAGTGCTCGTTTGTCTGGGTATGAGCTGACGCTTTTAGCAAGCCATATACACATCAAACGATGTAATGTCTTGAATCCAGCAAAGCTGTTACCTACTCCAGATGAGGAGGGTACACAAGGTCAGCATGATTGTTTTCTTCAAACAGAGGAGGAAACTAAAGGCAGAATAGATCTGAAAGATACGCCACTTGTGGATCCGGATGGGATCCTATGGGTAGATGGTTCGTGTTTTAAGCTTCCTAATGGTGATACGACTGCAGCCTATGCTGTTACTACTTTGCATACAATAGTAGAAACTGCACGTATCACACACAACTCAGCACAAGCAGCCGAGTTGATTGCGCTGACAAGAGCGTGTGTGTTAGCAAAGGGAAAAAGAGTGACTATTTACACCGATAGCCAATACGCCTTTGGCGTGGCTCATAGTTTTGGTCGTTTGTGGAAGGAAAGAGGATTCTTTACTTCCCATGGGACCAAAATACAGCATGGTCAGTTGGTTACTGATCTTCTTGAATCACTTACTTTGCCTACCCAAATAGCAATTATAAAGTGTAGTGCGCATACGAAGATTACTGATGATATAGGTCGAGGGAATGAATTTGCTGATGAAGTAGCGAAGGAAACAGCGAGGAGCGTTAAGAGCCATATGTATGTTGCGGGTCCCGCGAATTGGGTTAGAGAAGGAGGTATGTGTGAAGACACAGTGGAAAGTGTGAAAATGATTCAAGCAGAAGCGACTAAGAAGGAATTGAGTACGTGGAAAGAACGTACGGGAATGTTGGATGAGACAGGATGTTGGACGGAATTGTCGGAGCACCAAAGATGGCTGTTACCAGATGCCTATGTACTACCTGTAGTTACTATGGCACATGGTCCAGCTCGTATTAGCGTGAAAGGAATATGTAAGGTTCTGGCTCCAGTATGGCAGAATGAAGGTATTCCTAAATGTGCGGAAAATGTAGTGAAGCATTGCATTGTTTGTTTAATGCACAATCCGGGAAAGGGAACACCAACTCCGGCAGGTCATTTTTCTCCCCCTACGTATCCTTTTGAGGCTTTACAAATTGACTACATCCATATGGAACGTTCCAACAACCTCAAGTATGTCCTTGTGGTGGTTTGTGCCTTTTCCAGATGGATAGAGGCTTACCCCCTAAAGGATAATACTGCCTTGTCCACTGCCAAAGTCCTTTTGAAATAATTTTTCCCGAGGTTTGGTTTGCCGCGCATTGTCTGGAGTGACAATGGAAGCGAATTTGTGAGTCAGATAATGCAGAAGGTGTGTGCGGTTCTTGGTATTAGACAGAAGTTTCATGCGGCAAACCATCCTCAGTCAGCGGGTTTGGTAGAGTGCTATAATGGCACTCTCAAGCTCAAATTAGCTAAGATTCAGGCTAGCACTGGTCTCGCTTGGCCTGACGCTTTACCTTTGGCACTTCTCTCTACGAGAACAACTGTGCACTCTTGTTTAGGACTTAGTCCTTATGAGGTCGTTTTTTGACGCCCAGCTAATGTTTGGGGAGTTCCTCGACCAAAAAGATATTCCGACATCCCATATCCATTGTTGGTTGACTACTTGCATGACCTCACCACTAAATTACGTATTATTCATCAACAGGTCCAAAACACTTTGCCAGAGGCCTCCACAGATCCAGGTCACTCCATTCGACCTGGGGATTTCGTCTGTGTTAAGAATTTCCAGAGGAAGAGGAATCTGGAACCTCGTTGGGGGCCACCGAGACAAGTCCTTCTGACAACACGTACAGCTGTGAAGGTCATGGGGAAGAAAAATTGGGTCCACGGCGGGCACTGTAAGAGGGTACCCCTGCCCTTACCCTATGATCAGTGGGTTCAAGAAGGCATTGGAGACAACGAGTGCGAAAAAGTACCCCGTTTCGTACCTTTTAGTAGTGCACGCCTGGACTGGACAAACTCTGAAAATGAAGATGATGATGTGCTACAAGAGGCTGTCCCATCACACCTGAGACTGGACACCACTAACCCAGAAAGCCTGTTTAAGGAGCAAACGGTATCTGGCAAGACCCGGTACAACTTAAGATCCAGGGTGTCCAAAGACAATTGAACATTAATTAAGAACTCTTTCCCTGTCCTTTGATTACCTTTTTTTCTTGAATAAAGACATTTCCTTTCCACTATCCACCAAGTTGCAGGGTCACGGTAGGAGTCTTGAGCTGTGACCTGAATAGTGACTAGGTCAACAGAACTTGCAGTGTCATAGAACGGCTAATAATCACAGCCAAGTGATCTAGGAAGATTATCGTTAGCAACGCCTTTAGAGTAGTGGATACTAAAATGAAAGGGCATGATGTTATGATTGTGAAAAGAAATAAGTATAAGAAATTGCTATTTAATAGATGTGGCGTAGCACTATGTATTTTGGTGTGTTTATGTATCTTATTAGCGTTTGTGGGATGGATTGTCCACACTATGCAGCAAGCACCTGTTCCGACTACTTTTCCTTTGCTCTCTTCTCCTACTAACTTTCCGTATAAGTTCTACACACTCCCAGACCATGAACAAGTCAGGAGACCAGAATATTTCAACAATTCTTTCATTCAGTTGTTACATCAGCATCAACTGGTAGTTAATACTACTGATTGCTGGGTTTGTGGGCTTCTGCCTCATAACGCTGAGAAAGGGAAGCCATATTTGGTTCTTCCATTTTCATATGAAGGTTCCGCTTGGGCTTATCTGGCTATGTTTTCCAATGCATATCATAACCAACTCCGATATCCTCCTGGTGATATCTATACTGGTGGATCAGACTATAGTCACAATCCTTTGATTAAAGGAATAGTAACTATGGCCAAAATTGCCGACATCAGTAAGATTCCAGTGGATGAGAAAAGGGCATATGATGGTTGGAATGTGACTTGTTACATTACTAGCCTTACTGATAGAGCCAAAGAAAGAAGATCCCTACCGATTTGGACTGTACCTCATAAAGGCACCCTGTGTTTGCAAATAACTGGTCAGAATAATAAAAATAAATAGGAAAGGAGTGTTTGTTCCCATACTTATGTCTATTCCCCCTTGATTTCTTCTCCGTTAGTACCATCTCAAGGTACATATTTTGTTTGTCATGATAGGGCCTACACATGGCTTCCTGCCTATTTTTCGGGAACATGCTATATAGCCTTTTTACTTCCCCCTACATACACTGCTCCTTCAGGACACCACAGGAAAAGATATGGTAGAGGGGTTATTGATTCGGGAGACACAGCTGGACAAGAGGGAGGAGACTTTATTAAAGGGTTTCTTCCCTTCTGGGGCCCAATGGTCAATAGCAGAAACATTAGACAGTTGGTTCGTGTCGTCGAGGCTACGATAAATGTAACTTCTGCAGCCTTGAGTAATTTGACGGCTGAACTTCAGGCGGATCGTCTTATGACTTTACAAAACAGAATGGTGTTAGACATTGTTCTCGCTGATAGAGGAGGAGTCTGTAAATTGATCAGGTCTAGTTGCTGCATTTACATTCCGGATAATGCTCCTACAGTATACCAAGCCATTTCTAAGCTACATGTCATTTCCGAGTCTATTCATCAGGACTCAGGCAGTTGGTCTGTGATGGGATGGTTTTGGGGACTACTGTCCACATGGGGATGGAAAGTGTTAACTTTCCTCGGGATGATCTTAGCCATCATTTTCTCTTGCTGTCTCTGTTTGCAATGTGGTCCTGCTATCTGTGGTCTGTGTGCCACTTTATGTGTCCCAAAGCCTATGTCACAGCAAACGGAGAATATTAAGATGATGGTGCAGCAACAGCTCAATGACCTCATGACCATTGACATTGACTCAGACTAGCGTGAGTTCGTTGTGTTTTGCCTGAGTAATGGCAAAAGGAGGGCTGAGGTTCCGTGATTTTCGACTTTGCTTCGTAGTCAGCCGCCATTTTGTGTCAGCCGCCATTTTGTGTTTCCCTCACTCAGGCGACACGTCGAACATATGTTTTTGCCTTTTCAGCTGCTTGCCTCTCCTGTTAAAAAATAACCTTCTTGTCCTTGTCTAAGAAACCGATGTCAGTGTCTGGCCGAGTTAGTTAAATCCACGTCTAGACTGATTAATCCTTGTCTAACTCCACTGTTTGGGTCCCACCATTCTTTTCGACTTCATTCTATTTGACTGACCTTCACTATTCTCTTCGTGTATTCTCTTGTTACATAAACTATCCTTTGAAGCATTCAAACATGTTCTACCACCTGCAAATTAGATTACGGGCACTAGTGTTGATTAACTTGAGGGGAGGAGAGCACACGGGGTCTGAAAGGAGGGCGTGTTTTGACAATCGATAACTTGTTTTCAAACTATTCCTATTCGTCAATGTTGTATGTTTTGGGAGTGGGCATTGTGAACATGTATACTATAATAGATTGTGAGCCACGGAGTTAAGTGGCAGTCTCCTAAGAATATACTTCTGTACTTCTTGGATAACTGTGCTTAGCTGCAGCTAATAAACCTGATTTTCTACGCCGAACAGAGTGTCTCGTGTCTCTGTCTGATAAGGCAGGTGAACCCGGAGATCTCAGGCATGCCCTGCGCCGCTAGGCCCATAAGGCCCGGTTCTCCAGGTGCACTACACTTGCTGGCCTACCAAAAATATGAACAGCACCCCTAAAAGCTTGCCTCAATTCAGCGGCAAGGCTTATTACAGGGTCAAGGAAATTTGATCATATCTCGCCTCACTTGAAGGCCTTAAACTGGTTACCGTACGAAGCCAGAGTACAGATGAAAATTGCATGTATCACCCATAAAGCGATTCATCACAACACACCTAAATATCTAGCCCACAAAATAGAAATCTCAGGAAGAAACAGACTTGTCAGGAGTGCCAATTATCTACTCCTGAAACCACCTATCTTTAAGAAGAAAAAAACATATGAGAGGACACTCTCAGGTGTAGCCCCCGGGATATGGAACTCCCTTCCTGCAAACATCAGAAAAATTACAAACACTATAACATTCAAGAAAGAAATCAAGAACTTTCTTATGAGCAAGTTCCTCCCATAACAAGACAAACGCTACCGAAGACTTGTCACTGATTGTATGACCGTATACCCAATATGGGAATAGGATTTGACTGAACCTCAAAGAAATACTACCCCAGAACATTGTAACTTAAGTCTCAATTAATACCGCCCCGTTATTGTTTTCCCCTATATCAGCCTATTAGATACTAGGTCTAAAAAGGCATTATTAAGTCTGTACGATCTTATTGCTTTATATACTTTGTGTTTGTAACCCATACCATTTGATGTTAAGCGCTCTGATACCCATGGGTCATGTCCGCGCTATAGAAAACTGTAAATAAATAAATAACCGTTCATATTGCTCCCCTGTTAAATAATACGCAATGTTCTCTCTTCTATGTCCCTGAATCCTTCCCTTTTTTTCTTCTATACTGAGCACCTCTCCTTCTACTAGCACGTTCCCCCTTGGAGCAACCTCACCTCACCTGTTACTCCAAAAAATATGTAAAAGAGCTTCGACCTGAATACAAGTATAATTAAATTTGCCTGGTGGATACAAATAAGTTTTTCTGTCGGTCTGTTTTTGTATGTAAGTCTGACCTTTGGAATAATTGATTTATACTTTGATCAGGAGCTTGTCCCGATTTTTGGCTTTAAGCTCCCTGGTTGAATACATGAATGAAATTAACCCTAATAGAAACTGGCTCTACAGTAGATTAGTTGTGGTTTGGAATCTGAACATATTATATGCCAATTCTTTTTAACTCCCTTTGCTAGTTGTTTGTATTTGTTACTGTATGTCATTATTAAAAGTAGCCTGCTGTCTGTCTCTGGTGTTTTGCCTTGGCCAAATAAATTATGTTCCCTAGATACTTTACTAATCGTTTCCAGTACAGTGGTGAATGTTGGTGTGCCGTATCCTCTTTCTGTGAATCTCTGTATCATGTCCTTCTGACTGGACATGATGTGTTGGGGTAGACTGCAAATTCTTTTGGCGTGCATTAATTTGCCATAGGGGATACTAGTTTAAAAATGTCTTGGATGAAAGCTAGACACATGCAAAATTGATTTGCCGGCTGTGCTTTTTCTATGGAGTTTAGTTTTTAATGTGCCTGCTGCGACAAATACCTCCAGGTATCGAAAATATATCTTATTTTGGCTGATTTCCTTGATGAAATTGAGATTAAGTTTGTTGACATTGATGTGTGATATAAAGTCCTTGGCACTTTATTCTGACCCTCTCCAAAGGATGAAGAGGTCATCAATGTGGGGGTAACCAGACCACTCTCCGGAGCAATCCACTTTGAGCACCTGCTTCTCCCACCAGCCCATGTGTAAACATATGCAGCTAGAGGAGAAGCAGGTGCCCATCGTGGCCCCCTGTATTTGCTGAAACATACAATTATCAAATAGGAAAAAGTTGGTACATAAACATTCCTGAATCATCCTGATCAATATTTTGGTATGTTGGTGTAGTGCCAGTGGTCTGCTGCTCAAGTAATTTTCAACTGCTCTTACTCAGTCACTATGATAGATAATCGTGTCCCATTGCATATCATAAATTACTTTAAGGAAATCACCAGTATCTTTAATGAAGGAAGATAATGTTGGACATAAGGCTGCAAGAAGTAGTCAAAATACTAAGATATGTTGTCATATAGACCACATATAGCTGAAATAATCGGTCGTCCCGATGGTTTCATGGGTACTCATGGATTTTTAGAATGATATGCATGGCTGGCATCTTAGGATGATCATTACGTAGAAAGCTATATTTTTCTTGAATAAGAAGTCCATCGTTTTTGCCACTCAAATAGTAGTTTTTTTGTTTGAATTTTCACTTGGGCCCATTGTTCTTTTGACGCCCTGGCCTAACAGGTACTGTCCTGTAACTGTAGTTGGATTTTTTCCTTATAAGTATTTAATGTTCACAAAACAATGTTACCCCCCTTTGTCCGTATTGGAAATAACAATAAGATGTTGTTTTTTGAGTTTGTTGATCAGTGCAAAGTATCTTCGCTGTTGCCCATTTCATTTTTTATGTTGTTTGGCTGGTTTTTCACCCATTTGCTTTATGTCCTTGACTAAAAAATCACTAAATACATCAATGCGGTGGAGTAAGTAGTAGAAATGTTTATGTCGTTTGAAAGGTGATTCTGCTTCACCCCATAGCTCGAGTTGCTCTTGAGAGCTAGTTCTTGTTCAACAATTGGTGCATTTACCTTAGTGGTAAGATGTATGAAAAACTCTTCAAATCCAGTTGATATATATATATATATAAGCGTTTTTTTCGTTTTGCCAATATCTTTGGCACCGTTTGACAAATCTTCGTGAAATTTTCCAACATTTTGGCCCGCTCCGGTCAGCTCCTGTCTTGAAAGTTTCGGAGTGATTCGTGAAGCAGGGCCGAAAAAAGGGGGGTCCCAAAACGTGTTTCCCACATGTTCATTTCCATTGGAGAAACTGGAACAGGCCACAGCACGAACTGCTGAACGGAATTACACCAAATTTGGCAAAAAGGCAGTCCTTAGTTCAGAAAGTGATCTTTTTTTAAATGGTGAAAATCCATTCAGTAGTTCCTGAGAAATTAAAGAAAGAAATATATCGATATCTGAACACCGAGGAGGACTCGCGAACCCTCCCAGGCATGAGCTTCACTGTCACTGAGTCACAAGAAAACAGTGAAAAAAGCTTGAAAAACAAAAAAGGGGGCAGAGTAGAAACACCCTGATCCCCAAGTCCTGCTCAGTGGGTCCCATAAGGACCCCCAGGGCCAAACCCCCCCTTTTTTTTTTAAACGACAAAATTTGTGCTGGTGTCGCAAATCCTGCCGTGAAAGTTTTTTAAAAACGAAGCGCGGGCTCCCGCACTTCATTTTCCAGAAACCCCCAGGTGGGCCAGGTCCCGGGGCAATAAGTGATTAATTTGCTGGGGCCCGGGGTGGGCCCCCACAGCCTGGGGACTGCCATCTCCCCAGGGCTTATTCATTTGAATACAGGGGGGCACGTGGCCCCCCCACAGCCAGGGGATGCGTTTGCACTGTGGTGCAGGGAGGGGGGGTCTGACATAACAAGTGTGCAAACACGCCCCCTGGCGCTTTGTAAATTGGGGATTAAGTACCCTTCAATCCTGAGGGTCCCTGGGGGCCAACTAGCCCACCAGGTACCACCAGTAAGTGCCACAGAACTGCGTTGCAGAGAGGTGGTCCCAGGCCATGCCCCTTTTTACACCTCTTGCAACGCAGCTCTGTGGCGCTTACTGGAGCTACCTGGTGGGCTAGTTGGCCCCAGGGACCCTCAGGTTTCAAGGGGACTTAATACCCCAACTTACAAAGCACCAGGGGGCGCGTTTGCACAGTGGTGCAGGGAGAGGGCGGGCCTGATATAACAAGTGTGCAAACACACCCCTTGGTGTGTTGTAAATTGGAGGATTAAGTCCCCTTCAATCCTGAGGGTCAACTAGCCCACCAGGTACCTCTATTAAGCGCCACAGAGCTGCGTTGCAGAAAGGTGGTCGGAGGCCACGCCCCTTTTTACACCACTCTGCAAACGCAGCTTCTGGTGCACTGCTGGTGGGGCGATGAGGTCCTCTTATGTCCTGAGGACCTCAGGACACAAGTGGACTTCATCCTCCGAGCAGCAGTGCGCCAGAGGCCGCATTTGCAGCGTAGATATTTCTTGCTTAGCCATCCAGTGTGCCTCTGCTAGGATGTGGATTGACTGTCTGGGTTTGGAATGTCAGTGGCTGGGGAGGAGCAGTGCCTCCAGAGAGCCTAATGAGTCAGGGCTTGGCTGAATAGACCTAGGCTGCATTTTGAGTAGGGGAGGAGATTTCCTTTCACCTGAATGGGCCTGGTCTGCTTTCCACAATGCTGTCTCCACCCCCTGCCAAGAGGTTGCAGCAGAGAGTACAGAACTGGTTTTGACTGAGCACAGGGCTTCCCTGCACAAAGAGAACGAAGACATTTTGGGGTATAAGTATTAGACCTAAAACCCCTAAACTTCAGACTACTTCTGGAATCAAGAGGAACCTTTGCCAAGGAGAAGAGCTGGAGAAACGGAGGAGACGTACTGTTTTTTGCTGTGTGTCTGGGGTGGGGAACAGCCTTTACGACGCGGCTGTTACACCGCGTGCCGTTACAACGCGGTTTTTAAAACGCAAGTCGTTACCACGACTTGCGCTGGAGGGCGCTGCAGGACAAGGAATTTTTTAATTTACTATCCAACAACTTCCCTACTGTACGTAGGCTGGTGTTAGAATAGTAAATAAAAAAATTCCTAAGTCCGCACCCCTCCAACGCAAGTCGTGGTAACGACTTGCGTTGAAAAAAACGCGTTGTAACGGCACGCGGTGTAAAAGCACGCGTTGAAAAGCCGTACAACCGTCTGGGGTTGCACTGCAGTTGCTGTTTCTGCCAAGGAAAGGAGAAGGACTTTGCTGTGTGCTGTGTCCCCCGCTTAAGGAAAGTCTCCAAGGGCTTAAGTAGAGCTTTCCTACTGTTTTTAAGTCTCAGGAACACAAATGCTTCACCCACAGCTCCCCTGAACATCCTTGCTGGGAGTTCTGACCTACCTGTGACTGTGTGGGGCCTCTGGAGATTGTGTCTGCTGCTGTGAGTTGGAAACGCAACACAACAACGAAAAAATCGACGCATTGCTCTTCTTGCAACAGTTTTCCGATGCAACGGTGTGGTGTGAGAAGAATTTCCACGCATCACTCCACCGCTGCTGAAATCAACACAGCGCCTGATGCTGCTGCAAGAATCGACGCATCGAGGGATCACGGCTGAAGAAATCGATGCTGCGCTGCTCAACGCAGCCGCATCGTTCGCCAACACCTCCCGAATTTCCACACATCATCCCTGTGTGGCAAGTGTTCCCCAACGCATCACCCGCGGATCGGAGTCATATGACAATCGACACATTGCTTCCCCGTACAGAGCATACCCAAATCACTGCTCCCTGTGCCCAGCGGCACTGTTGCATCACATCCACGAAAGACTCAGGAATCAACAAATCCCTTTGTTATTCTATGCTACGCTGCACTGCAGCTCTTTGGCTAGGTGAATTTTGTCGCAACGACAGGTACTTTGCAAGAAATAACGCATCCATAGTTTTTTATGGATTTGGATGCTAAAACCTTTTTAAAGTCATTTTTCTAAATACTTGTATGTTGGATTTTTGTTGTTTTGTTCTTGTTAAGTTTAGATAAAGATATTTTATTTTTCTAAACTGGTTTGGTGTCCATTTGTGGTGTTAGCACTGTATTACTGTGTGTACTGAGTACAAATA
This sequence comes from Lissotriton helveticus, assembly GCF_964261635.1. NCBI lineage: Eukaryota > Metazoa > Chordata > Amphibia > Caudata > Salamandridae > Lissotriton > Lissotriton helveticus. The sequence continues at coordinate 1,309,695,241 of NC_136061.1, forward strand.
TTTTACACATTGCCTTTGGGATAAGCCTGTCTGCTCGTGCCTAGCTACCAAGGGGGCGAGCAGGGGTTATCTAGAGTGTGTATCCCCATTACCCTGACTAGAAGCATGGGTCCCTAGTTGGACAAAGGTACCTAACTCTGCCAACTAGAGACCCCATTTCTAACATTTGTACAATCCATAAATGAAAGACATTTGCTCTAAGCATGGTAATGATGTTTACAGAATAAACATTCAAAATCAGCGACACATCATTTGCCTTTTTATATTTACAAGGTTTGAGAACAATAGATACACTAATGGCTTTATATAGCCCGCACTGCTCCTTCTGCCCAGAAGGTTGTAGTTGATAATTGATCCATTCATCAATTTGTACATTTTTGGCTAATGGTAAATATTCTTTAATGCTGAAAAGCTTTTCATTGAAAAGTGTGTTGCACTCTGATCTAGATAAGATACGTCTTAATATGGAAGGTATTGTGAGTACTCTCTGAATATGTGAAATTTTGAACCAAAGACCCAGATGCTACTCCATCAATATGCCATACTGTGGGATCCACATTACTCAGAAAAGGGGATGACTGACCTCTGTAATTGCCCCAGTGGCAGAGGAAGCATTGGGTAGGAAAGGGAAAGAGATGAAGAAAAACAGGAGTAGGCTTAGCCCTCGTGGTCGTTTGAATGATGGCAACTGTTAACCATTACTAACAGTGATTAGCAGATAGAGATATGAGGAGAGCGGAGGGTCTCATAAACAGACAGAATCTTCTGTAAAATATGCTCACTTGATATTCTAGAACTCGGGCCTTTGATGAATCTCAGAATTTACCAGAATCCCAATCTGGTACCAGCGAGCATAGAAAGAAACATACACTGTCTGACCACCACCAGTTGGAACTGGCTCACAGCTGGCAAAAGCTGTCAGGAAGTGGCAATGTCACTGAAGCAGGAAGGCCAAGTAGGAATTGGGGAAAAGGAAGAAAACAATAAAGTACAGTGGTGAGTGTGAAGTAATGACAGCAGGAAACATGCAGCCAAAAATATTGCAAGGCATCTGTTTCTTCCCTACATTTCTACTTAAACTTCCAGGGATGTTCTAGACTTCCTATTGCCTGGCTGTTCTGCCTCTAATGCCACAGCCGCTATAAACCGATCTTCCACCCTACTCTTCTCTGTCTCCCTGTTCGCCTGTTCTTTGTACAGCTTGTGACCCATATACCCATCCCAATATTCATCAAACGCAGGGAACCAGATACTGGAGCATACGTTGGTGAAACACATTAAGATTTCACACCAGTAAGTCTTCTGGAGCTCAAAACTTAAAATAGTTCAGAGCTGAAGATGTATTTCAGTTACTCTTTGTTATGTCAAATTATGGTACTATCATTTATAGAGTGCACATACACCACGGTTTCTTGGCGCTAAGGTACACTAACAAAAATGGCAGCCCGGGGTATTAATTATAGACTTGCTTAAAAAGTCGTGTTCATAATAGCTGTCTGAATTTCCCATAGTTAGGGGTCGTTCTCATTTCCATGGGCAAAAACTTCCAGACACGGCGGCAATAGCTAAGAATCTGGATCATCCTATCCTTTGGCTGTTAAATTGAAGGATCCATAGATAGTGCAGATGGGTAGATCTTACATTTCTATTGGGAGCGTACAACATGTTTTAAAAGCGGATCTCTGACCAGCTGGGAGCCAATAGAGAGCTTTCACCACTTGGGAGTTGTGGCAATATCTGGGAAGTTGGTAAATCAGCCATTAAGCCTGTGTTTGAACCAACTGAAGCCTACGGGTGAGACAGTTAGTAAGGCCCAAGTAGAGGGAATTGGTATAATCTATTCTTGACATAACCAGGGAAATTAGAACTTGTGACAGTGCCTCTACAGTAAAAACATTTCTCAATTTTCAATTTAAGTAGTCTTTATTTTGGTAAAATACCATAAAAGAGTTGCACAGTACAAAATACAGTGGATATCATGAATTAAAATGTAAAAATAAAACAAGCATTAGACTCATTTAAATAGATAACCTACTGACAAAAAGAATAATTTTCTTGGTTCTTAAATAAAATAAAACCAGGGATTAAAATATTTATAAAACAAAAATCAAATAATATGAGCCATTTTGCCTAATTTCAACAGCCTGTCTGTTCCTTATTAGCCAAACGTGAAACAAATATCTTGATACAGAGAATACCAGATATGGAGTTGCATTGGTTCGAAGGATCCTAGAAACTTCCACGTTCTTCTTGTACCAAGCTTTTTACAAATGGGAATCAGCCATTTCGCTCTTGCCCCTCTGACAGCTAAGCAGAAAAATAACATATGCAGTGCATCCTCTTTTTGGTAAGCACACATAGGGCACCCCTGGACATTATTGTTTGATAATCCTGACCATTTGAACGTAAAACCATGTAATGGTAGATTGTAAAACCATGTAATGGTAGATTTCCATGTCTGAACTGGGCATACAAGTTTTGGGTTAAATTTGGTTCTATTTCATCGCAAAAGTTTTCAAACTGGTAATAATCCTTGGCCACTAAAAACAAAGACGATAAAATGCCATGTGCATGCTTTAAAAAGTTAGTACATTTATACATTTTAAATTGACTTTTTAACTCCTTCGCTGTAATTAAAGTGCAACAACCCACCTGATTATGCCAAAGATTGACCAAGCCCATCCCCATAAGGGAGTCTTTGACACATTTGATCCAGGGGACTTTTGTTGCAATCAGATGTCTAAGAATTTCCTCCAGCCCACTTCCATAGAGCAAGAGTTTGAGAGAAGCCCATAGGTGTCTCCAGAAGATTAGCGGCCACAGTTCAATCTTATCAGAAATCGGCCAAATGCCAAGATCTAACCTCAGCTGTATTAATGGAGGGCTGGCCAGTATTCACTGAAACTGCTGCATAAACCTATTTTCTGCCATTACTAGGGATTTTTGATTTTTGTGCCCCCTTATCTCCGCACCATAGAGGGCAGCCGTAAGTGCCTGGTAAGTAAGCAACTGGAGGACTGGTGATACACATCTACTGTGGGACCCCTTATGCAGCTTCAACAGCCCCCCAGTTTGTTTCTCCAGTTTAAACCTTCTTTTTGCAACATGATGTGCCCAGTCCAGCTTTTCGTCTAGGGTGATCCCCTAATAGTCAAAGAGGTGTACTTGTTCAAGGGGAACACCATCTAGGGTAAGGTTAGGGCATGAGGTAATACATGGATTTAAAACCATATATTTGGTTTTGTTTATGTTAATTTCCAAACCTCTTAACACACAGAACCTGCTAAAATGATCAAGTATTTGCTGAAATCCCACGGGTGACTTTGACAATAAAAGAGTATTATCGGGAAACATAAGAACCGGGACCCTCAAGCCTGCTAGTCTGGGGGCATTATTGTTGCATCTATTTAAAAAAGCAACTAAGGTGCACATGCATCAAAATAGACAATAGTGATTCTTTAATTGCGATTTTTAAAGAATCGCAATTAAAGAATCGCTATTGCCTATGCATGTAGCAATCGCAAAGAAAAATTGCGATTCCTACACATTTAGAGCATTTTTCAAAGAAATCGCAAATTACCATCAACTTTAGATTGACGGTAATTTGCGATTCATATTTGCGAAATCACAATTTATTTTTTAATGCATCGCATTTAAGGAATCACAATTTACGATTCCTTATATGCAATCGCAATTTAGGTAATCACAAATTTTGCGATTCCTTAAATGCGATCTTTGCATTTGGGATGACGCAAAAATACCGGTCGCAAAGGTGCAGATTCTGCAAATCAGCCCGTTTGCGACTGGTTTGCATGTGGCTTAAATCATTTAAAAACAGAGTAAAAAGGCTTGGAGCCAATACACAGCTTTGTGTCTTACACCTCAGTTAACAAGAAAGGGTTCAGTTACTTCACCCAGCGTACTGCATTTAATTTGAGCATTGTTATTCTGCTGTAATCTCTCTATTATACTGCACAAGTGAGCAAGGATGCCCAATTCATCTAAACTTTTCCACTGTAGTGTTCTAGGAACCAGGTCGAATGCTGCTCTGAGGTGAACAAAAATGTCATATAGCCTTCCCTTCTCTATACTGATGGTCTTCCAGGATATCATCTGCAGTATAAATACCTGGTCAACTGTGGAAGTATTGCATTGAAAGCCCACTTAAAGACGGCACACAAAGTTTGCCATTCTAGCGCCTTGAGACCCTCACGGGTGAGTAGCGAACTATATAAAGCCCTGATTGATTGATTGATTGATTGATTGATTGATTAATTGATTGATGTATTGATTCTCATCAAGCCATTGCTGGAGCCTGCTAAGTATGATCTTACTAAAATGTTTTTGTGTAGTATCTATAAGGCTAATGCACCTACAGTTGGCAGGGTCCAGGGGACAACCCTTCTTATATATTGGAAGAATATGAGCCCCTGCCCAAGTTTTAGGGATACTTAGTCCATTTAAAATGGCATTAAATACCAGGGTAAAATAAAGTGTCCAAATATCAATTTCTGATCAAAACAGATCTCCATCAATCTTGTCAATACCAGGATAAGATATTTTATTTTGATTGATTAATTAAAATCTCTGCAAATACATTACAAGAATGTTCCCAATGTACACAGATTAATACAATTAAAAGCAATTAAAACCAGATAATGACAGAAAGCACATCAGCTACGTATACAGTTAGCTATTTTTAAGGAGATTATCATAAACTCTTACGACTAATGTAATGCTGTCCTAAAATAACTACCGTAACATCTCTGGTCGAATGGCACATCTTGGTGATTAAAGTGCAAGTGCAACTAAAATAGCAGAGTGAATTAATGTTACTCTTAAAAAGCATTTTAGTGGGTTTCGGACAATGACAGGGTTTAAAGTCTTTTAGTTACTATCTCAAAAAACTTTGTTAGCGACAGTTAAGCTGGACGTTATTGGGGTTGAAGCAAAGCTTAACGGCCTGCCTACAGGACCGGATGCCGTGATATCTGAAAAAAGGAAGTAACAAAGTGCATCTTGTGTCTTTAAATTGGGGCAGTTGCAGATAACGTGAGTGATGTCTTCATTCCCACTTCCACATAGACGACAGAGTCGGAGTGCGTTCCTTCCTTTCCCATGGTGGAAGGTGGAGTTTCATCGCAATTACCCCCAGGCGCTACCTTAGGAAGTTTTCCTTCCTGCTTATCTTTGTCAGAACCCCAAGACACCAAGTGGGGTTAATTACATGGCAAGGAAGGAGTTACGTCAAGAACCGATCAAAGGGAATCCTCTGGACTGAATTAACTCGAAAACGGCACCTTAAAATTGCTGCCGGTTCCGAGTTGAGGTTAGCAGTCTAGTTTCTTGTCTCGAGCACGAAAGAATCCAGGTGAAGTGTGCGCTAGTTAGAAACTGCACACTTCACCAGAGTTTTGACCGGAGGAGGAGCGTTAGTAAGAGATTCCCCAAACCATAGTTTCTAGAGTTAATGCGAGTATTAATTTCCTAAGGAATCCTTGGTATATTACAGAATAGTCGCTCTTTAATATTACAATATTCATCTAGCGCGACTACGAGATTTATATTAAGTAGTTGAGTTCAAGTATTCAAATACCTGCATAGTAGCGAAGCCCTGAGAACAATTAGCCCCCAAGAAGAGACAACGGTCTTGCGGCAGCAACTCTTCATTCAGAACCTCGACAAAATACGGAAAAGGCGTGGAAGTTGGACCAGGTGCACCTGAGGAAAGAAAAGAGAGAAGACAAAGCTAAGTGTTAATATAAATGAACAATACAAAACAAGTGTATGATAGTTGTACAGTTATAAGTTAAAGGCATACTTACCTAAGTAGTATAGAGCTAGATGTCACAAGGCAATCTGGAGCCAAGGCGTTCAACCTGAAAATAAAGATAAGGAAGAGGACATTAAAATATAGCAGAACGAAAAAGAAGAAAGTTAGAGACAAGACATATAAAAGAACCTCGCACGACAAGTAAGTTAAGGGACTTAGAACACATATATTGTGATAAGAGATAAGCACCACAGAGTAAGCCTAACTATTTACATGTGATTATAGGAAGAAAGAGAAGTGTTGACAAGAGAGATAAACCTCGAAAGAACAAGAAGCCACAGAGAAGAATAGGAAGGAAACCCATATTAGTGAAGTGAGTAAGATAAGTAGTAGGAGAATTTAGGAAAAGTTGTTAAGACAGTTGTTTAAAAGATTGTTTGTGAATTACAGGAGAGAACTAGTATGGAGTCAGAAAAGACAAGACTTATTTAGTGTGAAAATAGAAGAGGAGCTGGGTTCCTGGAAAGTAACGGTAAGAGAGAGAATTTAGGGGACACTTAGTTGGTAAGAGGGTAAGTAGAGTAGGTGATTAATAATATTCATTCCCTTCAGGTTCTCCATTTGATGGAAGTCTACTGGACGGACGACCAGAGGGACCAGCCAGAACAGTCTCTTCTCTTTTATTATTTCATCCATATTCCCCCTTCCCCCAAAGGTAATATTTTAAAGACTTGTGGAACCGAGCTTTGGGCTGTTGCCTAGGTGAATTCGGGATCTAGCATCTCTGTTCCCGTGTAGTACCAAACCAGAGTCATTTCTTAAGTCTGAGAGAGTGAAGTGCCCAAGTTGCATTTACACCCGAACAGAGATGGCGGAGGGAATAGATATGCAAAGTTTAGGAGTAGTCTTAGACACCATACAAAAGGAGTTAGGTGCAGTCAGAGAGGAGAATCAAAATCTTAGATTAGAAGTAATGAATTCAAGGAAGGAGACCGCTGAGATAGCACAAAGAATTAGACAACCGTTTAGTTCAGGACAAGATACTCAAAATCCTTTGTCGGAAGGTACTAATAGGATGACAACTCAAGTAATCCATTCTTTGTCCCCAGTTATTCCATTGGCATCACCAGAGCAATTTAGTGGGGACCCACAAAAGGCGCAGATATTTATCATGCAATGTTCACTACACTACATGTGCCGCCCTTCAATTTTCCCTGACGCGCAATCTAAGGTCGCCTTTGCGTTATGATATCTAAGTGGGGACGCAGCGTCATGGTCCTTACCCTTAATTACTAGAGATGATCCAATATTACGAAATTATGAAGAGTTTAAAGAGGATTTCCTTCGAATTTTTGACAGACGACGAATATCTCAAGCGGTTGACAACGAATTACTTGACTTGAAACAAGGAAATCGAGATTTGGTGTCCTATTTGGCCCAGTTTAATAAGCTTGTGGTAGAAACGAACTGGCCTGAGAGCAAGAGAGCGGCAGTGTTCTATCGTGGGTTAAAGGACGAGTTCAAAGATGTGTTGGCTGGTATACCAAATAGACCCTCAGAAATTTCTGCTTTGGTGGATCTAGTTTTGGAAATAGATTTCCGACAAGGAGAAAGGAAAGGGGAGAAAAGAAGAGACTTCAGGTCAGTGGTTCCTAGGTTCGACCGGGTTCGAACAGAAGGTAACCAAAGTCATGAAGGTCAACCGGGTACTGAACCTATGCAAATCGGAACTATACGTGGACCCCTGTCCAAGGAAGAGAAGGAGAAAAGAAGAAACAGCAATCTGTGCAAGTATTGTGGATCAAGAGGTCATTTTGTTAGAAGTGTTGTAGGTTTTTGGGAGGCAAGATGGCCGCTACAGGGTTGTAGAGGATAGGCGCACTTCACTCCCTCTCCTGACTTAGAAATGCTGTCGGCATCCTAAACACAGATATGCTGCTGTCCTATGGGCTAATCCAGAACCAGGCAAGGACAAGTACTGGCGTTGAGCTCAGGATAAAGCAAGGGGTTGCGGCGGCGCTGTGGGTTTTGAAAAACTACTGGAGGAATCTGTACAGCGACCTCAAAATATCCTGGGGGATGTCTCAGCGCACGCGACAAGATAAGGAAAAAGAGAAGCCTCCCCCGGCCTCAACTAGCATGAGGAAGGCGCTAGGACAACGGGACGGATCAGGCTCTAAGGCCGTACCAAAGATGCCTCCACCAAGCAAGCGATCAACCCCGGCAAACACCGCAGTATCAAAAGCACAGCAAAAGAAGGCCGAAAAGGACGAAAAGGAGAAGAAGCTGGAGCCGAGGCTGACACATACCGCAGCGGTCGGCATCAAAGCACAGCGAGAGTCACAGCAGGACATCGGGTTACAAGCTAAAGAATCCGCGATCTCACAGCGGGTTAATTCCTTACCGATCAAAGACACTAACTTAAGGCAGCCTACCTTAACGGAGTCCTTTGCCGCGAAACCGCCGGCAGGATCGGCAGGATTGGCTGGAGCGGCAGCTAGGCTTTCGGTGAGTCACCCTTCCTTGGAAGACGCCGGGACAGAGAATGCCATCCTCGAGGACACAAGCGTCATGGTTGCCGGGCAACTGGAAGGAGCAGTCCCGGAGTGTACGCCTCCCGCGGAAACCGCTCAGAGAGCAGAAGGCACAAACAACGCACAAGTGACTATGAAGAGGAAAGCTCCACAGATCTCACCACAGATTCAGACGCGTGTAGCAGCTCCAGGGGCAAAAGCACACAAAAGAAAAAGAAATCTGCAGCAAGGCGGTAAGGAGGAGGCTCTCCAGCCAGTATGAATAAAAAACTATTATGGGACTACTCTGCCACTTCTAATGTATATCGAGAAAATAACCAGGGGAAAGGGGCTGCCGGAGGGACGAACGTTGGATCTCCATCGCAGCACGCTACACTGGACTTAATGTTTTATACACTGAAACAGATGCAGGTGGAGGCTAGGGCAGAAAGCCGGAGATCAAGGCGAGATGCGAAAAAGATCCAAGCATCGCTTAGGAAAATTAACAAGAAGTATGAAGAAGACGAGGAGAGAGTGTCTCAAGTGGAGGAAAGAACTGGTAGGCTTGAGGATGAGGTAACGGATTGGCAGACTTTCAAAATGGAGCAAGGGAAGGTTGTGGAAGACCTTCAGTGGAAGATTGAAGATTTTGAAAATCGCCAGAGGCGCAACAATGTGAGACTTCTTGGACTAGAAGAGGGCGTGGAAGGACAGGACGCACGAGGTTATGTCATTAGGTTGCTGAAGGATGCTTTTCCTGAGGCTCAGTGGCAATGGGAGACGGAGGTCCAAAGTGCGCACAGATTTCCACTGTCACTTAAGAAGAAACGGGGGGGGGCAACCAAGACACTCTGCCTAGGGCGATGCTTGTGTTCCTAGGGAATTTCTTGGCAAGGCAAGAAATAATGGAGAGAGCCAGACCAGATTCTAAAAAAAACATATGAGGGGGTTCAATTTTTTGCAAGACCTGATTTCTGCCATGTAACAGTTGAAAGGAGGTGGAAGCTCAGGCAATTAATCACTCCTTTCCAACGCCAAGGCTCAGAGGCATATCTAATGTTCCCGGCAAAGCTAAAGGCTATTACTGGAGGACAGACTAGGATGTTTTTTTCGGAAATAAAGGCAGGAGAATTCCTAGCGGAACTTACTGGGCAGCACAGGGGTAAAACAACAGAGGGAAAGGTCCTGCCATTATCCCATAGGGCAGATACATGACAGATACATTGCAGATACACAGGATAGACTATTAGTTGGTATGGGAAGGAGAGGGAGGCCAAAATCAGGGGTAGGACACGCACCACAAAATAAGTGAAGAAGTTTGCAAAATGTGAAAGTTTGTTGCGTGCAGGCAGGGGCTTCGCTCTCTGTACCACTGAGCGTTAAAATTGAACCAATAATTGCAAATCCAAATAGGAGTTGTCCCCCTGCGCACTGCGTGATAGATACCCAATGGTATAGTAAAGTTAGTCCACAACCAATTTACTTCATTTGTGGTTTATTCACTTCAGGTATGGTTATTGTTCGTTTCAATGGAATCAATTTCAGTCTCTTACATCAGAAAGAAACATTTTCCACAGTAATCCAATTAATCTATTCAAGCTGTTTCAACACACATCCCTATGCATTTCGGGCTTAACTAGCCCTTCATCAGGGGAAGTCTCTGAAAACAAGGTGAAAAGAGGCTGGTTGATTGTAGGGGCATCTCTATACATCCTAAATTGCAAGGTTAAATACTTTAACTAACAAATAAGTATCAAGCAAAAAACAGTGGTTATAAAAGAAAGTCTAATGATAGTGCACATGAATGTTTCAGGAAGTATATAAGAATCTGTGACACGTTTTGTTGGTGTTTACAACTGATGTTGTATGCGATGATTTATAATAAATAAACAACAAACAAAGCCGTGATTTTATGCCAAGTTCGAGTGGATTATAAAAAGTGCAGTTCACAGAATATACCATCACCAGAAAGTCATTTCATTCGGTAAAAAAAGAAGTTCACATGCATTTCCCTGTGGATAGTGACATTATGCCACGCAATACGTAATAGAGAATTTTACGTTGCATTGTTAAAAGCGATAAAGTTAACGGTTAGTACTTACTAGAAGCATTCCGGTGACACAGTCAGTAGCTGTTATCATGTCAAGCAGTACGCAAGTTAGTGTGGTGAATGGAGTTAAAAACGTACGCGAGTGTCTCTACAAGATGATGAAGATAGAAAGAGGACTATAATATCCAAGATAATGAGAGCTATCTTGTAATGTTAAAAATACACCCTTGTTCTCCGCGTCATTATATAAAGTTCTAACCAAAATAACTTTACAAAGTTGACAAATCTAGAGTGATGTTTCTGTGTATCATTATGAAATCTCTTATACACACACGACAGTATTTAAATAAATCAGACCTAAAAATAGGGAAAAATAAACATGGATGAAAACAACAGCGTGAATGACAAAAAATATCAAAATAATGCTCTACAATTGTAACAAATTATCAATGCAATTTCATAAATAACACAGAAGTTCCATTCTGTCGTTGAGGCCAGTCGGTTGCATTGTGCACAGGTACCTGATCCAGAAGTTCTCTCTCTGTAACAATTTATTTTTGGGATTCATACCCTCTGAGTTCAATACATTTTCCAGCACAGTGAATTGTAACTGTGCGACATTGTGTCTTTGTTCAACAAAATGTGTAGCCACGGACCGGTAGATTTGAGGTTGCCAGTCCTTATATTGCTCTTGTGTTCAAGGATTCTAATTTTTATCTTACGTTCTGTGTGGCCGACATAACAGAGACCACAGGGACACTTCAACATGTAAATCACATTCGCTGTATTACATGTAGCATTAACTTTTAGTGTGATCTTGTTGCCCTTCATTGGATGGTGTAGAACAGTGGTTCCCAAAGTTTTGGCTCCTGAGGACCCCCATTGAGTCAGCACTGGAAGCCGGGGACCCCCTAGCAATCTGTATAATTTAAATTTTAAACAGAAATCCGAAAAAAATAAATACAGGCGAGAACACAAAACAAATAGTCGAATTACTAAGGATTTTAGTATTTTATATTGAAAGAATATGCAAAAAATTAAAAACTTTATTGGGAAGGTTGGTGCTGCATCTCCATGACTAACTTTTAAATGGTTGGTTTTATTTCACACTACGAGGCTCCTGCTCCTGCCAGGGCCAGTCTGGAAACCCAAAGCAGCCCTGGCAAATGTTTTCAGACCAGTCCCCACAGGGTGCACATCAAGTGCAGTGAGTGAGTCGAACCACTACAGAGGGACAATTTAGGAAACAATAGTGCATTCTACAACACATTTATCATTATATATTGAATTGTATTAACATTAAAAGAATAGTAAATGATGACTTTAATATGCACCAGGATACGATAATCTTTGTTCGGGTTCTTCAGTGATTCCCTTTTATCACACTCCAACAGTGCCTCTTGTCTCTCCATAGTCCCTCTGTCACATGTATTTCATTTGTTTTATAGCATCTCTCATACCATTGTAGGATGTCAGAGCACTTTACAACACACACACATATAGGGCAGATTTACAAGAGGCTTGCGCAACCGGTGCGTCACAAAAAGTGACGCTCCGGCGGAGCATTTTAGTGCCTCATATTTATAAGAACAGGAAAAGACACCCTGCGTGACTTTTCCTGTTCTTATAAATATGGCCCCTTTGCACACAGGACTTTGCGGAAAGGTGCGTTTCATGGGTTTTGCTGTGAGTGTTCCCAAGCAACACCCATGAAACCAGACACATTTCCAGATTTACGAGAAATCATGAATCTTGAAATGCGCCCGAATGCTACACCTCCCCAAGGGAGGCGTAGGGAGCTGCAACAAGAAGAAATGCATTCATTTCTCCTCGTTGTTTAGGAAGATGAAATCCCCTCTAGTGATTGTTTGTGTGCAGAAAGGGAATCCTACCTGAACATAAACAATCTCCCCACAACGCAGGCATCCTTGCACCATGGTGCAAGGGTGCCTGTGCCGGCACATGGCAGCAGTTTGTGCACCAGCGCAGGGAGAGCACTGAGATGCAACATACTATGGTAAATATGTTGCATCCCTGTGCTTTGAAAGTGACTACGTGCAGCACAGCCAAATGGCTTGCAGCACTCACTGAGTCACTTTCCTTGTAAATCTGCCCCATAGAGACAATGAATCATACATGTAATAACATAAGGCAAAGGTGACTACTAGTTGTAGGATTCACATCATTCATACTGGTAGGCATAACACAGTGTTTAGCATTGACTTTAACAATGAAACTGTGTTTCCATTCAAATAAACCTTTTTAGCAGCATCAGGATAATGAAAGACTGGGAAGAAACTTAAGTTACTATCTTCTACCATGCAGTTTGCAAACATCTTTTTGATACCAGTTTATACGTCTCTGTGCTAGATCACAATTGTCACTTATAAACTGCACAGCAACTAAAGAATCTCTGTGACAAAAGCAGTGACCCATTGACCTATGCAGATCAAACAGTTAAAAAAATAAATACAGGCACACCTTCTTTGCAAGAGGCATATTAACCCTCTGTGCTACATTAAATAAGTCAAGCTGCCACTGGACAAAACTCATCTCTCTCCAGCAGGAACATTAATCACTGGTGTTATCTTGGTCTTGACACTTTTATTGTTGCTGGGAAACTTCTAATTATACTTGGAACATTTGCAGTGCTTTTAAAACTGCTGCCTGCGGACCCCTTGGGAATGTGTCACGGACCCCTAGGGGTCCGCGGACCACAGTTTGGGAAACACTGGTGTAGAATGTTTCCTTTCATACCATTGTTACAATTACTACAATTGTAACAAGGTTGAAGACCTCTGTATTTAACAAGAGTGCTGATCCGAGGATGTGTCAGTAGTTCTTTGAGGTTAGGGTCTCTGGTGTACGAAAAGATTGGAGGTTGTTCAAAAAGACACATGAAGTCAGGTTCCCTACTTAACAGCTGCCCGTGTTTCAAAATGATTTTTCGGTATTTGTTGCTCAATATTGAGTATTTAGACACCACAGTCATGCGTTTCTTATCGGTTTTACTCTTAGAGCAGAGCAAGTCTTCTCTCTTAAATATTTCACATTTGGTTTTGGCAGTTTCCAGAACATCATGAGGATATCCTCGATCTTGAAATCTTTTACACATGATCTCAGTTTGTTGGGCACATTCAGTGGAATCAGATGTAATCCGTTTAACTCTCATCAGTTGAGACAATGGTAAGTTATTCTTCAAGTTGGGTTGGTAGAAACTAGAGTAGTGAAGGGTGCTGTTGCGATCAGTGTCCTTTCGGTAAAGGAAGGTATGGAACTTGTTGTTCATCAGTTTTACCTCAACGTCTAGATAGTTGATAGATCTCTGATCATATATCCATGTGAATTGAATCCGATCGTTGATTGAGTTTAGATGTTCTAAGAAAGCAACTAGTGTGGCTTCAGGCCCAGACCACAATATGAAAATGTCATCAATAAAGTGTAAAAATAATTTCCCATGTTGCACCCATGTTGGTTGGTTAAGGATGTTACTTTTTTCGAAATGATGCATAAATAGATTGGCATATACTGGAGCTGCACAGTTGCCCATCGATGCGCCGCTAAGTTGCAAGTAGTACGCCCCTTTTCAGGTGAAGTAACTTTGGTATAGTGTAAATCCAAGTAGTTCCATGAGAAACGGTTGTAACTCTGGTTTGATGTCTGAGTTCAAGATAGCATTTTCAATTGCCTCTATGCCGAGATCATGAGGGATGGACGTGTACAACGCCTTGACATCAATGGTACATAACCAGTTTTCATCCTGAGTTGATATCAATGAGTTATCCAAGTTATTGGACTAACTTTACTACACCATTGGGTAACTATCAAGGAGAGGGAGGCAACATTACAACCTATAGCAGTCACACATAGGTCATGCATGACCTATTTGCCTGTAGAAGGGGGGGTGGGAAGACAGGGGGCGGGGGGAGGGTGGGGGGCAAGGGGCTGGTGATGGTTGTTTGGTAATTGCAGCACAAAAGGAGCCGTTGCAAAGACACATTTTTGCTTTGGTAAATGCACTAGATGCACTAGTAGAGGGGAGGACTAACTGGGTAACCAGCAAGGAAACTTTTAGCAAGTATAGATGGCGTTAAGGATTGCCTCAATAAATATTTGTGGTCTAAATGATGGAGGGAAAAGGCAGAAGGTGGCTGCTATGCTAAGAATGCTGAAACTAGATGTAATCTGCCTCCAGGAGACACATATTGAGAGGAATAAAAAATGTCTGCTGGATCAAATGGTCTTCAAGGTGCTCGCTCACACAAAGCAAGGAACTAAGACAAGAGGGGTCGCCATATTAGCTAAGAAGGGTGTGCTGAAAGCTAAAAGGAAAAAAGAGGATCAGTGGGGGAGATGGGCAATGATTGAAGGGGAAACAGCGGCTGGCTGTTGTACAATTGTCTCTGTTTATGGCTCCACTGATAACGAACCAGATGTTTTCGAATTTTTAGACTTGGAACTACCTCTGTGGCCAGAACCTGTAATTTGCTGCGGGGACTTTAACATCAACGGTCTGGCGGGCTTGGGTATTGGAGGGGGTGTTTTTGGGGGTCGGAAGAAGAGAACATGCAGGGCTATATGTAATCTAGCGCGACATAATGCATTGGTGGATGTGTGGGCCCAGAACAATCCGGCAGGGACAGGTAGTACCTTTTACTCAGTGCCACATAGGATGGTGGCCAGGTTAGACTACTTTTTGATTTCAAGCTCTTTGCTAGGTGGTAGCCAGCTGGAAAGGCTCCCAAGGATACTATTTGATTATAATCCGCTTGTGTTAACCCTGCCACCGGGTATTAGGGGGGAAAGAAAGGCCTATACATGGACTTTTGAGAGAGGGCTTTTAAGGGAAGAAGGCTATATTAATCGGATGCAGGTTTGGATTGGGCAGTTCTGGGAGATTAATAGGGGAACAGGTTCCGCTGGTATGGTCTGGGACTCGTTCAAGGTCGGAATTAGGGGGGAAACGCTGAGCTACATGCTCCAGAGGGCTAAGAAGGAGAAAACTGGGATGGATAAAAGGTTCAGTGACCTGGCAGAGCTAGAAGACCGTTTAAACCTTGCCATTTCCAACCAAGATCCAATAGAGGAGATATTTCTAAAACTTGAACTAAATAAAGCAGAGACTAGTGAAAGTATGGCAAGGAAGGCGGCAGGTAACTACCTTGCTAAAAAAGAGAAATGTTAGGAGTACAATGAGAGGGTAGGTCACCTTTTAGCAATCGTGCCAGACAAAATTTGGCAGCAGGGGAAATAAAGGAAATTAATGACGGGGTGGGTGGTGTTGTAAATAAGGTAGAAGATGTTCGGGAGGTTTCTAGAAAATTCTATGCAGTCCTATATGATCAGAGCCACCGTAACACAGACTCAGAAATTATGGAATACTTGGCAGACATACCACATGTAGCGCTAATTGAAGAGGGGAAAAAGGAGCTAGATCTTCTGCTGACTCTGCAGGAAGTACAGGATGCGGTGGTTAATCTCCCTTCTGGGAAAGCCACAGGGCCGGATCAAATTCCGGCTGAGTTTTATAAACCCTTCTGGGGTACACTGGGGAAGGACATGCTTGAGACTCTTATGCAGGCACAGTTAGGGAGCTCAGTTCCACATTCCTGGGCAGGGGCAGATAATATAGTGATACTCAAGAAGAATAAACCTCTGTTAGAACCAGGGTCCTACAGGCCAATTACGCTCATGAACGCGGACGCTAACATCTTTTCTAAAACACTGGCACAAAGGTTAAGCAGGATTATTGAGAGTTTAGTTAGTACTTCACAGCACAGGTTTATTCCAGGGAAAGGGACCACCCAGCACACAAGGCAAATGATCACTATTCTAAATGCTGCAGGGGTTGCAGGAGACCATGTCGCGGCTGTATTCCTTGATGCGGAGAAAGCCTTTGACAGGGTCTCCTGGAACTATCTGTGGAAGGCTCTGGAGTGGTTTGGCATTGGCCGGGGTCATATTAAGGAAATTCAGTCCTTATATGTAGAGCCTACTGCGAGAGTAAGGATTAATAAAGGCTATACAGAGGCAGTACAGATAAGGCGCGGGACAAGGCAGGGCTGTCCGGCCTCGCCTCTCCTGTTCGCTTTGTACATGGACCCTATTTTACGAAGGCTCGAGGGGAATAATAACATCTTTCCGGTCAAGCTGCATGGAAAGGAACATAAAATATTCGCGTATGCGGACGACGTAGCTATTATTACACCAAACCCAGGGAGAGCTATAGTAGAGATTGAGCAGGAGGCAACAAACTTTGGGGCAGTGTCAGGATATTTGATAAACAAGGGGAAGACGCAGATTGTTCAAAACAGATTCACACTATATCATGATACCAGAGTGGTGGCGGAAGCAGTATATCTAGGGATAAAGGTTACCGCTGATTTAGACAGACTGGTGGAGTTAAATATAGGGGGCCCTTACTAGTAAAAGTAAAGGAAAATACTGAAAGGATTCACAATTTACATCTGACTCTGATGGGCCGCATAAATGTGATTAAGATGATTACATTCCCGAAACTCCTTTATATTTTCAGAGCCATTCCTCTGTTTTTTGACCACTTATGGTTTAATAAACTCGAAGCAATACTTCATAGACTCATCTGGGCGCAGGGGAAGACTAGGAGAGCTTATCGATATCTCACACTAACTAGGGAAAAGGGGGGTTGGGGGCCCCAGACTTCAGGCTTTATTACTGGGCAGCGGCCTTGCAGTATTTTCAGGGGCTGATAGGGGGCGGAGGAATCGAGCAAGTGGATGGCAGACCTGGTTTCACTAATGTATATACTTCACTGATGGGTGGTGAGGCTGAGAACGGGTTTTTGAACACAATTGATTTTAGTTATTTTAAACATACAAGGTTCAAGACACTAAGAGCTGCATATAACATCTGGAAGGCGGTCTCAAAAGAATTGGGCTTGGGCAGGTATAATAGCTATACACGGCTGTACACGAATCACTCACTACCAGGGGATATTTTTAGGGACACGGTTATGAGGGACTGGGAAAACAAGGGGATCAGGAAGGTTGGGAATCTTATGGATTATCAGGGGGGTATCCTACAATTTCATGAACTACAAACAAAATTTAAGTTAACAGGCAGTAGCTTCTTTAAGTACCTGCAGGTAAGAAGTTACTTTGCAAATAAATAGGGGGGCCCACTAGGATTTGGCCAATATCGAATAATGGATTATATAGAGCGCTGTACGCATTGCACAATTCGGCAGCTTTACTCAGAACTCTATGCATTTAAATGCGATGACAGGGTAAAATATGCCACAAAGTGGGCAGAGAAAGTGGGTTCACAGCCGGAGGGGCTACAGTCGTCTCTAGAACTGGGACGTACTGTTTTATGTTCAGCGACATTACAATCGCAGCTTTACAAGACTCTGTATTCGCTTTACCACACTCCTGCCAGAATTTCACAATGGGGTGGTGTTTCGGGAACAACCTGTCCGCGATGTGACTCAAGCAATGCAGACATTGTCCATATGTTTGCACAATGCCCACAACTATATTCTTTAAAGGTTGCCATTGAGAACTTTATGGAGGGTTCATTAGGAATTGAGGTCAAACTCTCAGATGAATTAATAATGTTGGGAGTGTTGGAATGGGTAGAGGGCCTCCCCACGGAGTTTCTGTTTACGGCAGCCGCAGTTTACCGAATTTGTATAGCAAGGGCGTGGCTTGATAGCGCTCCGCCAACTTTTCAAATCTGGATTGCAAGGTTACTCTCTACTTATAATTTGGAGAAAGCAATATACGATAGAAAGGGATGAAGAGCTAGAACACTGGGGAGGAAGATATGGTGACCTATAGTTAATTGGAAAAATGCAATGGACACTGGAGGTATGCCGGGTGTTGCATCTGGGGACGCATCTTTAGATACTGCTTAAAAATGCAAATGTATATGTTTTATTATTTCTCCCCTTTGTGTACTATATTGCTTGGAAATATTTGTGTCATGGTATAATTTGGTATAATTTGATTGAGTGTGCTCTAACACTTACTGGAATTTTTGGAAAAATACAAACTTTTTAATAAACAAATAAAAAAAAAAAGAGGTCATTTTGTCCAAAAAAGCCCAAGACCACCTTTAAGCCGAAGGAAAACTAATAGCACCATCTGTTGGAGGAGTTGAACAGGTGGGTGCGATACAAAAAAACCTCCAGAAGAACATAGAGTGGCTAATACCTTACAGTCTGCAGCACCTCATTTAATTTTATCAATGGTGGTGAAATTCAGACACATAACGTTGACAGAAGTTTCAGTAATGATAGATTATGGGGCCACTGGAAACTTCTGTGATTTGAGATTTGCAAGTAAGGTGGGAATTCAAGCAATTTAAAAATCCAAAAGCGAACCCGTTAGAGCCGTTGACGGAACTAATTTGTCTTCAGGCCCTATTGTCAGTCACACAGAAATGATACACCTAATCTCAAACGATGGGCATCAGGAGAAGATCCAGTTTAATTTGATTGATGCCCCTCAATTTCAGCTAATTCTTGGGCTCCCATGGCTTACAGAACACAATCCAACGATCAATTGGGGGACAAGAACCATAAAAATGGAATCCAGTTATTGTCAAAAAATTGCTTTGGACATCAGGAAACGAACCCAGAGTTAAATCCTGCGAATTCTTTGTGCCTCGAAGGAGGGTCAATTTGCATTATCAATGCTCAACAAATACCGGAAGAATACCAGGATTTTGAAGATGTCTTCAATGAAGTAGAAGCGGAACAGCTTCCCCCTCACCGAGTCTACGACTGCAAAATTGAAATAGAACCAGGTTCAAACCTACCTTGTAGTCGAGTGTATGCCCTGACAGAAAAGGAGCATCATCACCTAAGAGAGTATCTAGACAAATACTTAGCTAATGGTTTCATTAGGCCCTTGCAATCCCTAGTATCTTCACCTCTGTTTTTCGTGCCCAAAAAGGAAGGGGATTTGAGAACCTGCATCGACTAAATAAGATCACAAAGAAGAACCGCTATCCACTACCCCTTATAGCTGTTCTATTAGACCAAGTGAAAGGAGCCAAAATATACACCAAACTTGATCTGAGGGAAGCCTACCACCTGGTGAGAATGAAGGAAGGCGATGAATGGAAGACAGCCTTCCGAACAAGATTTGGGTTGTTTGAATACCAGGTCATGCCTTATGGCCTCTGCAATGCTCCTGCTGCCTTTCAACATTTCATAAATGACGTTCTGAAAGAGTTTATAGATCAGTGTGCGATAGTATAAATTGATGATATCCTTATTTACTCAGCAGAAAAGGAAAAACATCAGGATCAAGTCAGAGGAGTTTTACAAAAATTAAGAGACAACAAACTGTTTGTAAAGCTAGAAAAGTGTGCCTTTAACGTTTCCCAAGTGGAATTTTTGGGATTCGTCCTTTCTCCAACTGGAATTCTCATGGACCAGCGGAAGATTGAAGCAGTAATTAATTGAAAGTCTCCAGAGAGCGTCAAGGAAGTGCAAAGCTTCATTGGATTCGCAATTTTTTATCGGAGATTCATCAGCGAATTCTCACGCAAAATTTTGCCACTCACCCAGCTGCTTAAGAAAGGACTCAAGTTCGAATGGTCAAAAGAAGCTGAAGAAGCCTTCAAATCTCTGAAATAGGATTTTACCTCCGCCCCGCTCCTTCAACATGCAGATCCAGCAGAACCTTTCTATGTCGAAACTGACGCTTCTGACCTGGCTGTAGGAGGAGTTTTATCTCAACGGAATAAGTCAACTGGCCAATTGCATCCAGTCGCTTATAGATCTAGGAAGCTGACCCCAGCAGAAGTAAACTATACTATTACGGAAAAAGAACTATTGGCAATAAAGGACGCATTCAAGGAGTGGAGACATGATCTAATAGGAGCACGACTCAGATGACTGTATTTACAGACCATCGTAACTTGAAATTCTTGAAAACAGCCAGAACTCTTACTCCAAGACAACTACGTTGGTCATTGTATTTCTCTGATTACGATTTTGTAATTACCTATCGACCGGGAGCACAAAATGGGAAGGTTGATGCCTTATCCAGAATAAAAACAGAGAATCAGAAAACTCCTTTGGAAAATCAATCCATTATTCCAGGTGCGAAGATAATAGGAGTTACAACTTCAATCAACCTAGAAAACAGCATTTCGGAAGTAATGAATTTTGAAGCCATGCAAAACTGGGTAAAAGAAGGAGATGGTAGAAGGATCTTTGGTCGACTACCCTATTTCCAAGAAGCCTTGTACATACCTACCAAGGAATTACAGCAACAAGTAATGAAGGAATGCCACGATGCGAAATTAGCAGGGCACAAAGGAGATGCAAAAACGAAGGCACTAATCAAGCGACACTATTGGTGGCCTGAAATGACGAAGGATATTGAGGAATACGTAAAGACTTGTGAGATTTGCGCTCAGGGGAAATCTGAACGGCAGGCCCCAAAAGGGTTGTTGATGCCATTACCTACACCACCTTATCCATGGCACACAGTCACATTAGATCTCATTACTGATTTGCCACTTAGTCAAGGATATAATACCATTCTAGTAGTTGTAGACTCACTCTCTAAAATGGCGCACTTCACAGCTCTAGAGGGTGTACCAACTGCTAAACAGTTGGCCACACATTTCAGCACGCACGTAGTGAAGATACATTGAATTCCCAAGATAGTAATTTCCGACAGAGGCCCACAGTTCATTTCCCATTTCTGGAAGTCCTTTATGGAAGGGTTGGGAACGGAGGTTAGGTTTTCTACTAGTTACCACCCAGAAACTGATGGCCAGACAGAGAGTGTAAACCAAGAGCTAGAACAGTATTTAAGCTTGTTTCTTTTAAAACAAGAAGGAAATTGGCCAGATTATCTGTGGGCAGCGGAATTTGCCCACAATAATGCCAAGAACGTTTCCACTGGTTTTTCTCCATTCTATATGAACTATGGCAGACATTCAAACTCGACTATGAGACAAACTGAAATATCGGTCCCAGCGGTGGAAGAAATGGTGTCCCATTTAGAGCAGATACATCAAAGTGCTATAGAAAACCTAGAAAAGGCAAAAGAGAAATAAAAAAATTATGCAGACAAAAGGAGACGAGTAGGTCCCCCATTGGAGATCATGTTTGGCTAAGTACAAAGAATTTGAGACCAAAAGGAAATCGGAAATTCCAACCAAGATTTATTGGCCCTTATCAGGTTGAAGAAAAGATTAATCAGGTGACTTATCGAATCAAATTGCCACCAAAAATAAAGATACACCCAGTCTTTCATGTCTCCTTGTTGAAGAAGGCTCCAATAAATTTGCGAGTTAAATTGCCACCAAGACCTCTTCACTTAGAAACTGGGACAGAATTCGAAGTCAAAGAGATATTGGACTCAAAAGAACAGAAAGGTCAATGGTATTATCTGGTGGACTGGAAGGGTTATGGACCAGAGGAAAGGTCTTGGGAGCGGGACGAAGATGTCCATGCTCCAAGGTTGGTTAAGTCTTTTCATCAACGATTTCCTACTAAACCAAGAGGGAGAGAATCTTCCTTGTTGGGGGGTACTGTCAGAACCCCAAGACACCAAGTGGGGTTAATTACATGGCAAGGAAGGAGTTACAGCAAGAACCGATCAAAGGGAATCCTCTGGACTGAATTAACTCGAAAACGGCACCTTAAAATGGCCGCCGGTTCCGAGTTGAGGTTAGCAGTCTAGTTTCTTGTCTCGAGCACGAAAGAATCCAGGTGAAGCGCGCGTTAGTTAGAAACTGAGCACTTCACCAGAGTTTTGACCGGAGGAGGAGCGTTAGTAAGAGATTCCCCAAACCATAGTTTCTAGAGTAAATGCGCGTAATAATTTCCTAAGAATCCTTGGTATATTACAGAAAAGTCGCTCTTGAATATTACAATATTAATCTAGCGTGACTACGAGATTTATATTAAGTAGTTGAGTTCAAGTATTCAAATACCTGCAGAGTAGCGAAGCCCTGAGAACAATTAGCCCCCAAGAAGAGACAACGGTCTCGCGGCAGCAACTCTTCATTCAGAACCTCGACGAAATACGGAAAAGGCGTGGAAGTTCGACCAGGTGCACCTGAGGAAAGAAAAGAGAGAAGACAAAGCTAAGTGTTAATATAAATGAACAATACGAAACGAGTGTATGATAGTTGTACAGTTATAAGTTAAAGGCATACTTACCTAAGTAGTATAGAGCTAGATGTCACAATGCAATCTGGAGCCAAGGCGTTCAACCTGAAAATAAAGATAAGGAAGAGGACATTAAAATATAGCAGAACGAAAAAGAAGAAAGTTAGAGACAAGACATATAAAAGAACCTCGCACGACAAGTAAGTTAAGGGACTTAGAATACATATATTGTGATAAGAGATAAGCACCACAGAGTAAGCCTAACTATTTACATGTCATTATAGGAATAAAGAGAAGTGTTGACAAGAGAGATAAACCTCAAAAGAACAAGAAGCCACAGAAAAGAATAGGAAGAAAACCCATATTAGTGAAGTGAGTAAGATAAGTAGTAGGAGAATTTAGGAAAAGTTGTTAAGACAGTTGTTTAAAAGATTGTTTGTGAATTACAGGAGAGAACTAGTATGGAGTCAGAAAAGACAAGACTTATTTAGTGTGAAAATAGAAGAAGAGCTCGGTTCTGGGAAAGTAACGGTAAGAGAGAGAATTTAGGGGACACTTAGTTGGTAAGAGGGTAAGTAGAGTAGGTATTAATAATATTCATTCCCTTCAGGTTCTCCATTTGATGGAAGTCTGCTGGACGGACGACCAGAGGGACCAGCCAGAACAGTCTCGTCTCTTTTGTTATTTTATCCATATTCCCCCTTCCCCCATAGGTAATATCTTAAAGACTTGTGGAACCGAGCTTTGGGTTGTTGCCTAAGTGGATTCGGGATCTAGCATCTCTGTTCCCGTGTAGTACCAAACCAGAATAATTTCTTAAGTCTGACAATCTTGATTCCGGCGCTCAAGTAGGCTTGAGGTTTTAGCCTTACATAGTCACTAAGCACTATCCAGCCGTGAGCCTTTTTAGTAAGGGTTGCTTTGTCATCTAAAACAGATAGCATAGATGTTGTTCTTCTCACTACTTTTTTAAAAGAAAGATGATCTGTTGGAACGGCCCAGAGTTCAGATAGGCCCAGAACCTGAATAGAGTCAAACAGATAGTTCTTGGCTGGGCATTTTTCTTGAGTGAGCAAGGCTTTCCATAAGTGAGAGTTTAAAGATCCTTCCTCAGCGCTTCGAATTTTGTGCCAACGTTTGACGTAGGTGCTTCTTCTTTCCACCGCTTGTCTTTGGATCCCAAATTCTAACCGGATTTGAGTCGGGGAGACATATTTTGAGAGGTGGAAAATTGCTCTGTAGGAGTTGGCTATTATAACATCTAAGACAGCTGCATCTTTACCTTTTAGAGCCTCACTCCCATATGTCAATGTCAGCAGCAGTTTGGCCCTCAGAACCTGTAAAAAGGGGTCAAGCGTAAGGTCGGGGAGCCGTCTCTTCAGTGACTTCAGTGCTAGATATGTTGTAGTCCCCTTTCTTTGCATGGATTCTACCTGAAGTTTGAATGAGCTTTTATGATCCATTAGGATTCCCAGGTATTTATAACTTTGCACTTGGTCCAAACGTGTGCTGTCAAGAAACCAACTATTGATCTTCTTTTTGTGGTAGTTGACTGCCATAATTTTAGTCTTCTTCAGATTTATTTTGAGGGAATTCTGAGTAGAAAATGCTGAAGGCCAATCGGTGTCCTGCTGATTAAGACCAGGTCATCAGCATATAGCAAGTTTGACATTAGCTTGTTTCCCAATTTTGGAGCATGGGATACACAGCTATCCAGCTCCCCAGGCAGGTCGGCCAGAAAAAGATTAAAAAGGATCGGGGCAAGGACACACCCCTGCTTGAGGCCTTTTGAGGTCATGATTCGTTTTGAGATGTGTGACCCTGCACCTAGTTTAACCCTGATCCATGTGCCTGTATGCAGCTGTTTTAGCCAGTCCAAAAGGGTGTTTGGTATACCCCACTTATCCAGTTTTTCCCAAAGGTTCTGGTGATCGACATGGTCGAAGGCAGCTTTGTAATCAATAAAACACAGGAAAAGGGGCGTTTTGAAACTTTGGCTGCATTCATTAACAACGTTAGAGCCTTTATGTTGGTCACAGTTCCTTGGCCACTGCGGAACCCAGTTTGATTAATGAGGATAATCGAGTTGTCCGAGGCCCAGGACGTTAGCTCGTCCAAGAGTGTTCCGGCGTAGTATTTAGCGTCTACGTCGAGAAGGGCAATCAGTCGGTATTTATTTGGATAATTTCTTTTGCCATGTTTAAAGATTGGGCTGATAATAGATCCTTTCCAAGATTCCGTAATGGTGACTGAGGTGTTTAAGCCCTTGAAGACTGGTCGTAGAGCCTTGCTCCAAAAGACGGCACGTGTTTATACAGTTTCAGGGGGATTCCGTTTGGGCCGGGCACTGCAATATCTCTACCCTTGGATATTAAGCCTTTTGTCTGTTTTTCCGTGGGGGCGTATCCTACCTCCATATTGAGGTCTGTGGAGTCTAAATCACCTGCCGGCATGGTCCCCTGTTGCTTATGGATGTTAGTGCTGTTGACCAAGTGAGCTTCGGTTGTACAGTTTTGTGACGCTTTTCCCTTGTTAGGGGATTCGGTATCCGATACCGCAGTGCTCCCTTATTTGGGTCCCCTCCCTTGTTGTTACAATGAGCGGAGAGGTAGTCCACCCAGTCAGCCTATGTTATGTTGGAACTGATCCCTGGATGATTTGGTCGCTCTAACTTAACACTATTGTGTTGCTTGGCATCGTGCAATAATTCAACCCACATTTTGTCATTCTGTTGCCTTATTTTTCTCCACATACTCTGTCTCAATAGTCCCTTTGTTTGTCGAAGAGTAGATCACAGCTCCAAGGTCCCTGGTGTTTTTCGCAGTTGCCGAAGGGTTCGGTTTATAGTGCGTTTGAGGCTCTTAGTTTCCGGGGTGGTGGTCACTTTTATTATTTCGTCATCTGGTTGTCTTAATTTCGTCCCGGTCCTGGCCGCAAAATTACCACTGAAGGTATTAATGATATTTTTACATGCTGTTACAATGGTGGTCCCAGTGCCTTTTTCTCTCTCAAATAGAGTTTTTGCGGAGGCTGATAGTGCTTCAATGTTATTGGCATTGCACCTTAAGCGCTTTAGATTGGAGACTTCTTCTATTACAATCGGATTCCAGGTGTCTAGTGTAGCAGCTGGCCTCACATTCAACAGTACTTCATGTGGGAGGTGATCGCTCTGGGCCATTTCACCTATTTTGAAGGTTGCTATTTTGTCAAACATGGCTAGTGGTAAAAAAGTGTAATCTAAATAGGAGGATGTTTTTGAGGAGTGAAAAGTAGCAGCTGGTGGAATGTCATCCAAAAAGCGGCTGTTCAATGCTCTTAAGTTTAGATGTTCCAGCTCTTGTAGCAGATGTTTGGGCCATCTTGAGGGTTTGCTATTGTTTGCTTGGCCCTGATTCGGTATCCCCCAGTTCGTGCACAGGGCCGTCATCTTGACTTGCCCCAAAAAGGTGTAAATTGAAATCGCCAGCAACGATTATGTGGGAAGTATCTTGCTCGTCCGAAATCCATTTTATTTCATTTGACAGTCCTTTACAGCTTTTTGTTTTTGTCTAGGGTGCACGTAGGTGTTGATTAATATAAAGTCTTGTAGCTTATTGTTGAGTTTGAGCTTTACTTGTATTGCGTGGACTGCATTGGGAGATGTAATTTTCGCCTATATTGATTTTATTGAGCCAATTGTGGTTATTGAGGCCAACATCATTAGTCCCCCCGAGTAGCGACCAAATTAGAGGCCTATGTTGCCGGAACAAAGTGGGAGGAATATCCTTGAAGTTCTTTGGCGTTGTCTTCCCAGGCTTCCTGGAGAAGTATTAAATCAAATGTTTTCAAATAATTGTCAATACCAGGGGCTTTACGTGGTACTATCTTCCTAATGGCCTCTTCAACTTCCATACACAACATCGGGGGAAATCCTCCTAGGTTCCTCTCTAATTCAAAACGCAGAGGGATTACTAATAGTTCAGATAGTATATCCTCACCAGACCTTTTTTTATATAGATTAGCAAAGTGTACTATCCAGGCCTCTGCAGCAAAATCATTTTCCTTCCCTGTTACCAGTGGCAATTAAATTCCAGAAGAGGGTTATAATATTTTCCCGCACAGCTGCTAGAAGGAGTCCCCAATTTTGGCTATCCCAATCCCTTTTTTTCCATTACAAGTGTAGTATATATGCAGTTCTTTTTTCTTGGTTCTCTCCTCTCCTCCTACTCATGATGGAGTTAATCAGAGCACTTGTGGCCAAACTACATTCTTTGTTGAACCAGGATGGTCCACTACTCTTTGGCAATTAACTGCTAGTTTCTCTGAAAAAACTATTTTTAAGCTATTAGAAAGGGAATTAAGTACATCTTCAACCTTGAGTAGATCTGACTCCAGGTTTGGCACTAGATGAAGCCTGTAAAGTTTCTACAATGCTGGTCCCACCTTATTATATATAGATCCTAATGTCTTCTCTGACCTTGCGACTGCGTGCCTATGAATTCTACACCACAGCCATGTCCACTAGAAATGGCCATCATTTAACATCTAGAAGGATGTAGTTAATTAGGCTGGTACTTTCTATCCTATTAAAGGTCTGCTTCCACTCTCTGTCTGATTTTGTTCTTCCATTGCATGCTAGGATACTACTATTCAGGTATAGAGCATTTCGTTGTACCGCCAGGGGAGACCACTTCTTAATTGGGGGATACTAATAGGAGGAATTGACCAAATCTTGTCCTCTTCCTACATGGAAAAGTGATTAGCCAAATCTATGGTTCAAACTGGCAATTAAAACCATCTCCCAATATTTCTTAAGTATCTAGATGAATTCCTGCTATATAAGTAGCTACTCAATGGTGGGAGATTCCTAACGTCGGGGAGATGGTCCTAAATATATGTTATGAATGCTGGCCAGGCGACCATTGGGAAGTTTGATGGTTACACATCAGCTGTCTTCGGTTACTATTTTGGAACCCAACACTGTGCAACCAACATGGGCCCCAATCCATGTCACAAGGCCTTTGGAGGGTCTTCCCTGTCTGTGGGATCTGGCGTTAACACCATATGAGGCAAAATTGGGCTTTGCCACATTTCTTGGAAAAGACAAATATCAAAGGTGTCAATATATGATCCCCAGTCTGGATTGCCCAATTTAGAGCCCAAGCCTGCAAGGTTCCATGAAATTAACCTTCATTTTCTACTTTTCTTTGCGATTAATGCATGTCTGCGTGGTTCTGCACCCCTAGTTTTCACAATATTACTCCCACCTATCGGATCTAATGTCTTTTCAACTGTTAGAGAATCTACCATGGTAAGACCTGCAGAAATGGCACTTGGGGTGTCCTAACCCCCAAGGATGTGTCAGGGTACACCTCTTCCCCGATGGCTAGTGCTATAGGTATTTTCATTACTGTTGGGGTCTCTTCACACTGTGAAAATACTAGGGGTCCAGGACTTGTATGCCCAGACAGATTAAAGCAATTAGAACATTCAGGTACCTCCTTCCAGTGTGCTACCCTGTTCAATTCCAGGTATAGCATATCAGAGTTGAGTCTACTGTCTAGTTTGAGTCAATGAACATGGTTCAAAGGTCTGAACCTGTCATACACTGGGACATTATACAAGTCATCTAGCTGAGACTGTTTAACATTAGGAAATGAGGCATATGAAAGAAAAGGGTTCTTAAAGGCTCCACATTCCCTCTGTCAAAACCCCAGGGGGGTGTCTAAAAATATCAGGAGGTAGTAGGGTCACCCCTGAACCCCCCATATGTTTGAGGTCGCATTGGATAGCACTTTGTGAACTGCAGGTTCTCTAAAATTGATAATCACACAATCTTCAGGGTGATCCTTTGCCCCTTCCCAAGCCACCCCACTCGACATGTGAGCAAAATGGTACTAGCCATAGTGGGTGGAAAGTTACCAAATTTCTTCAACCAATTAAGAAACTTTTTGCTCAGTTCCACATTTTTTTATCTCTGTCCATCACTTAGACCTGGAGCCCCAATAAACACAGCCACATAAAGGCATGCCTCCGGGGCAAATCAATTGTCACAAAGTTCCTGATTTCTTGGGGGAGTGTATCAGCCATTTTACTTCTTCCTGGAGGGCCTTGAGGATCTCGATGGTTAGTATCAATCAGCCTGTTGGTGCACTGTAAACTCACACCCCGGCATTCTGCTGCCATTGAGGATTTCAAGGTTCCAGGCACATCAACTCCTGTGGGTGTTTCTAAATAAGTGATTTTATCTTTTGGCTGGGGACACTCTCTGTGAGTATTAGTTTTAAAAATAGAGTTCCCCCGAGATTTGAGCTCAGTTATTTTCTCCATCAGTGGGGTGAGTTCTTGGAGTATCAATCCTTGAAATTATTTCAACATGACACCCACAAAGTCATCTAGCCATTAGTGTGTGCAAAACTGAGTGATTTGGCTTTGGCTTTAACAGAAGATTTGGGCATCAATTGATCACAGTCGGAGGGATGCTTACCGTGAACAGCTCACTCGGCTATTGACCCTATTTGTTGAAGTTCCTTAGAGGTTCCCCCCATCGGGGCACCAGAAGCAAGAGCCCTAGGTGGCTTGACATCTCGATTATAGACAATATCAGATTGTGCAACAGCTGATGTCTCTGCATTGGTCTCTAATGGGGTTAGGGTGGAAGGTGCTATAATCAAGGAGGATTTCCCACTGCCTCCTAAAGAGAGTTTCCTTTCCGTAAGTTCTATCTCAGTAGCTATGACGCCTATGGCCCTTTGTATCATTTTATCAATGGTAGTAACTTTTGTAGGGGGCAAGGTAGAGTGACCCCCACCTGCACACTTGTGTTTACCTATTTAGGTAGGAATTGTCTTTTACCAACTAAGTTAAATAAGGCCAATTTACCTCACCCCTGTGATCTGATGACATTAAAAAACAAAGGACCAATGATGGAGGCCCAGTCCAGCCTCGCCTGACTGTGGATGGGCATAGACGGGCCCATTCTTGACCTGGTCTTGGACCGGTCTTGGTCTGGTCTTGGTCCGGGCACGTGCCCTGGCGAGTCCCGCACTGCGGGAGCCCCGCTCTCCTAATACGCACCTCTGGGCGCAAAAACACTGTGGCTGGAAAGCAGGGCAGCCTGAGGCTTGAAGTCCTTGCCCCACTCCTGGAATCAGTATGTTTATTTGCGAAAAAGGTAGCTTTGGCTTGCCTTATCAACAATTTATACTCTAAGTTGTTTTACACAAATTTCCTTGGACTCAGATAAGTGGTTGTTCTGTCATTTGAGTTCACAACAGCACAGATCCAATTTAGCTATTTTCAACTCTTCTAAGAACCACCTAATCTGTTTGGATTTACAAAGGGGGCTTGCACATTGCTGGCTTTGACTAGCCCCTCTGTAATTGCTTCCTCTTGACAATCTATATTATACTTTGTTGCCGAAAAAAGTTTTTTTCAAAACATTTACAAAATTTGCAAAATAATTACAGGTCAGCTCAGGATCAGTAATTTCTTCAATTAGATGTCTTGTAAAGCTTGACTACTCACCCGTAAGAGTCTCAAGGTGCTAGGGGGGTTGTTAGCTGCTTGTCCGACAGGGCAATGTGGTACAATTAAAGAGCCAAGCCTTGAGGTCCTTTCTGAAGAGAGGCAGTGACGGTAATTGCCTGGGTTGAGAAGGTAGCGTGTTCCAGGTCTTTGCTGTGAGGTGGGAGAAGGATCTGCCTCTAGCTGTTGTCTTGTGGATATGTGGGATGGTATCCAGGGCCAGTGTGGCAGAGCGGAGGTCTCCAGAGGGTGTGTGGAATGCACTGCCGTGGTTGAGGTACACAGACCCGCATCATGTAGGACTTTGTAGGTGTGTGTGAGGATATTGAGGGTGATTCTTTTGTTGACTGGGATCCAGTGGAATTCTCTCAGGTGGCTGGTGATGTGGCTGCTGCGGGGGATGTTGAGGATGAGTCTGGTGGAGGCGTTCTGAATGTTCTGCAGTTTCTTGAGGTGTTTCTGGTTGATGCCGGCGTAGAGTGAATTGCCATAGTCGATTCTGCTACTGAAGAGAATATGGGTGACCATCTTTCTGGACTCTGGGGATCCACTTGAAAATCTTAAAGAGAAGGCGTAGTGTGTGGAAGCAGGTGTTGATATGGTGGCTCATGGTGAGCAAGGAGTCCTGGATGATGCTGAGGTTCCATGCATGGTCTGTGGGTGTGAGGGGGTTCCAAGCTCTACGGACCACCAGAAGTTGTCTCAGGCAAAGTGGGTGAAGCCCATGATCACTTCGGTCTTCTCTGAATTGAGCTTGAGGCAGCTGTTCTTCATCCAGGTAGCGGCATCCTTCATCCCGTTGTGAAAGTTGTTCTTGGCAACTGAGCGTTTGTTGGTGAGGGAGAGAATCAGATGGGTGTCATTGCAGTAGGAGACGATGTAGAGCCTGTGGTTCCTAATGATGGCTGTGAGAGGGGCCATGTAGATGTTGAAAAAAGTGGGGCTCAGGGAAGAGCCCTGGGGCACTCCTCAGATGATCTCTGTGGGTTCTGAGTGGAACACAGGTAGTCTTGCTCTGTGTTCAGCTGGAGAGGAAGGAGCAAATCAATTCCAGTGCTCTGTCGCGGATGCCCAGAGTAAACATACAATATCCCAAATGTTGAAGTTAATGTGTCTAATAGTGGTACATCTACTGAAATTGACATTGCAAATATGTCTGATCGTGTGTTAAGAACAGATGAAGTTCAACTTTTGTCAAAGGACCTTAGTTTTTGTCCGGCTGCCAAACCAGATTTTAACCGAATGCATATAGATGTTTTTAATTTTGTGCGGAATCTTAAATTTAAAAAAAGTTTGCTCTAAATCCAAAAGTGAGACCTACATGTCCAAACATACACAGTATATACAGTGACAGGACCATTCAGGACATGTTAGATATACAAACGCTACTAGTCAATAATGAAGAGGAAGTGGTTACACCTATCATATCGCAATTATTGATACAATTAGACATCCCTCCGGATTTGAGTTCAGACAGTGGTTTTAAGCCTAAATCAATTTTTCAACCTACCCTTGGCAATGACAATATGATGCAAACTTTCTTTCGGCTAGTGACTACTAATCTTTATGCATGGGAAGATACATTTAACTTTAAGAAATGAGTAAAAACTGACAACCTTACGAGTGAAGAGAGACATGACTTGCAAGAACTTGCACAACTCCCAGGAGTGATCTTGAAGGAAGCAGATAAGGGGGTCAACTTCGTCCTGGTGAACACCTCAGACTATCTCGCAGAGATAGATAGACAGCTATCTGCCACCAATGCCTACATTGCCCTTACAACTAACCCATTTAAGTCTATTACCGCTTTATTAGAAAGCAAACTTAAAAGATGGAGGGGTCTGATAAATGAACAGGAGTTCAAATATCTTTACATCCCAAATCCAGTGGCACTGTGTATAGATACACTACCAAAAATTCACAAGCCAGGTAATTTTCCACTGGGTAGACCGATAATCTTGGGTACTGGGTCTTCAACAGAACACATCTCAGAGTATGTAGACCAATTTTTACAACCTTTTGACAGGAACCTATCATCGTTTATTTTGGATACTAAAGATCTGCTCAATCAACTCAGCGATTTTAATTGGACTAAAGACTGTTGATTTGTAACATTAGACACATGCTCCCTATATACCTCCATCCCCATTACTTTCGGTATGGAGGCAATACAATACTATCTGGCTAAGAGAGATGCTTCTCTATGGGAGCATATGTCAATGTTATTAGACATGATTACCCTAGTACTAGAAAACATTTTCCTTCACAATGGGACATGGTTTAGACAACACCGAGGGGAGGCTATGGGATCGAAATGTTCTCCCTCCTTTCCAAACCTGTTTGTAGTCTGGATGGAAAAGTTCTACATCTGGTCCAAATGCCCATCCATACTGATGAACTATGTAATTTATTGGGGTTGTTACATAGACGACGTTCTATTAATCTGGAATGGGGATGTTGCTTCTCAACATGAGTTTTGCTCCTTTTTAAATTCTAACACATTCATCATTCAGTTTACGTACCAGTTATATAAAGAGGAAATCCGTTTTCTTGACCTCAGGCTGTATATCAAAGGCAGCTCTATCCTCTCTGCTCTACATAGGAAACCAATAGCGTGTAACTCTGTATCACATGTGGGTACTTCACATCCAAGATCGCAAGTTAATTCAATAGCTTTTGGGGAATTTACACGCCTAAGATGAAACTGCAGTGAGGATACAATATACAAAAAAGAACTACATGAGGCTACCAATAGATTCAAGCTAGGAGGCTATGATGGGAAGATACTGGAAAGAGCAGGAAGAAAGGCACTTGGTCTAAACAGAAGTCGTCTTTTGACCCACAAACCAAAGGCGAAGTCTAACAACAAATACAAAGAGAGGGTGTCCCTAGTTAACTCTTATAACTCAACAAGTAATCAGTTTTACAAGATCGTGCAAAAACATTGGCATGTACTAAAGTTGGATTTAGACATAAATAAATGTATCACTGAGAGGCCCAGCATTATTTACAAATGAGGACAGACACTGAGAAACATATTGAGCCCAAGCTTTTACAATCCCAAGCAGAAGAAGAAGGGTGTCACCTGGCTAGGTACATCTCTATCTGGCTTTCACAAATGTGGCCACTGTTCCGTTTGCCTTCACAAATTGGATAGAATTAACAGCTTCAAATATAATACACCAATAGAACACAGGATCAAATCTTTTATGAATTGTAACGCAAAATTCATAGTCTATTGTATTATCTGTGTCTGCAAAGGTATTTACGTGGGTAGTACGATACGGCCTGTTAACGAGAGGATACAGGAACATCTCCGGGCAATTAGAAATGGGAATACGAGATATCCCTTAGCAGTGCATTTTAATATAATGCATGGCCCAGCCGAATTGTCAAACGTACTATTTCATGGGTTAGAAACAGTCCGGGATAATCCCTGGGGGGGTGATAAAGTCCAACACTAAGTAAATTAGAAGCCTCTTGGATTTCTAAACTGAGATCTGTAGACCAGGGATTAAATACTGACAGAGAGATATAGGTAAAAATGGTCAAGAGAGCACAATCCTACAATGAAAGTATACACAAGACTAGTACAGTATGAAGTCTGAACAGCTGTAAATCCAAGTAAAGTCAACAAATCCTCATAGTATGCAGGACAAATAGATGGATAGAGTTCATATTTTGTATCATTTTTTCCTTTTATTGATTCTTAAAGGTCATTTTCCAAATGATAAAACGACAGCCAGCTTGCTAAATTGTGTTCCTTCTTGGTAGTGGGGGATATTGGTCCTTGTAGCACTCCGTCTTGTAATATCAAGAAAGATTTTATTGATTGTCCAGTACTATTTCTGACCTTACTAGTATTAGTGGATGTGCGGTCTTTTCCAAGTTTTTGGAAACACCACTACCGTTCTTTGTTCACATTACTGACAGAGAGATGTATGTGTTTCTCAGAGACTAGAATGTTCAGAGATTTGATTGCTGTTACTCTTAGGGTTACCATCTGTTGTATATGACTAATGCATTTTAGTATTCGATGTGTGTTATAGGGTCTCCACAATTATGTTCATACATTTGAATGAGACATTGTGACATTGTTTGCTACATCCAAAGTGGGTCACTGGGTGTTTTTCAATCACTAGTCGTACTGCTGTTACACACTATGACCATGAATAGGTTAACACAAGATTTATGATTATGCAAGATTATTGCTTTTTATAACCAACACTGGTCTCTGTGCTCCTGCCATTCAACTTATTGTTGTGCTGTCTACATGATTTTTTACTTAGAGTATTTGGTCACAAGAGTAGGATAAAAGTTTGTATATTGGCTGCCATTTGCAAATTAACAACTTGACATGCATTTTTTACCAACATATATCTGTAGAGATTTGGTGTCCAAAAATGACTTATTTGGCTGCAAATCCGGAATAGCTTATTATATTCTGGCTTTTATTGGCGAATGAAATCAGTATATGCACCCCTTTCCGTTTCACTGTGGGACTATTACCTTTATATTAATACTAATCGTCTGTACTAACCTTACCTTTCCAAATAAGAAATGTTCATGTTACTAAGGGCATAGAGAAATCTTGGTGATCGGTTCATTCGTACAACTTTTAGTACTCTCATATGTTATAGCAGCCCCTTTGTATAATCAGCTTGAACTTTTACTGGCCTTTAAGTCTTTTTACTGGAGTTTATTTTAATTGCTTCATGTTTGCCCCTGCTTTCTCACACGTACAGGGGTTAGCACTTTTTGTTAGGGCATGAGTTTCCCTCATCATAGGGGATTCCTTCCGCTTTACTCTGAAACTTGCTACAAGATGTATATGTATTGGTTTTTAAACTTTTTATTAAGATTCATTCTACGTTTCATTTGGAAATTCGCAATAAGTTTGAATATGTATCGGAACTACCAAGATGGCCACCCCATAGTACACAGACTTAATGATGTCATACATGCGTCGTATCGTTGTGCAGACGCGCGTACGGTACAGCGCATTCTTTATAAATACGGGCAGCCTGACGAACGGTTGCACCATCGAGGAATACGTCGGGACCAGCCTGGCTTACAAACGAGTGAGTGTTATGTGAATGGCTCGGGAAAGGTGAGGTGTCCTGACACGATTTAGATTACGGGTGAGAAGTTTAAGCGAGGACCGTATCTTGTGAGAGGTGGGGAGCTACTGCCACAAATGTTTACCACGGGTTGTGTGACCGCGTACTTAGTAAGAGTTAGTCTTGAGTGGTCATTCGTACCTGAAATGTCGGTTGTACTGATTATGGGGTGACCGAGTACTTAGCATGAGTTAGCCTTGAGTTGTCACTCATACCTGAAGGGTCGGTTTTAACAACTATGGGGTGGTGCGGACCTCTCTTATTTTGTTCGAACTACAGGTGACTTGTCCATTGATATGGGCACATTCCTAAGCTTACATATGGGGGTTTTCATGTCCACACTTGAGTCGGGTTTGTCTTCTTGACTCCTAAATACATGGTACATTCTTGGTATTAACAGCTGGATAATAAGAGCAACATCTTACTGGCTGCATGGTACATGCCTTGTTTTTTCACAGGCATGGGGGAATGGACTGATTGTTCCATACTAAGGAACCTCGGATGACAATCTTGTCGAATTACTTAGGACTACAGATAACGTTTTGGATTCCTGCCAGAATCTTAAAAAGTGAGATGTTTTAATACGGATGTTTAAAATTAAAATACAAATAAACTTAAATATGTACTACATACGGGTACAAAGGACAGGTATTTATTATTTTTCTTCGACTATTTATAGGGACTTACTTTATCTAGGTATAGATATTAGGTGATCTCTTTTCTATTTCTAGCGCACTCCTATTTCCCTTTTGTTAGACTTTGCTGCTGCACAGGCTATGGCCCGTGCAGATTCACTCTGAAGTAAATACACGGTGAAGGATTCTTTTCTTTAGCATGTTTTTGTCTATCACATTGTGTGTGTATCCTCACAAGAGTTCACAAGTGTTTTTTCATCCTCTCTATCTGAACATTTACTTTTGGAATTGAAGCTTTCTAAATCTCCTTTTTGGTGGCACTTCTTTGTATGAGGAATTAAGTTGATTCACTGCATTGGTCTGAAGAGACACTTTATTGAAGATTGAACTTGTAGTGTTTTTTCCCTCTTTTAATCCTTGTATATATAAATCAGACAAACAGATGCATTTGTTCTTATTAACAGCCTTGGAAAAAGTCGTTCTTATGACGAAACACGCGTCAGCTGTGGAGTTTCTGCAACGTCGTGTCAACTCTTATTTACAAATATATGCTGTTTAATTCTTGTTACTTGGATTGGAATATGTTATGTTGTGCATGGGACACACGAGTCCGACCTGAGTTGATCAGAAAGTATTTATTATTTGGTGCTGTGCTCTGTTGCTTAATATATTAGACAGGATATATGGGGCAGCCCTGAACCAAGAAGGTAGGTTCCTGCAACCAACGAAGAAGAAGGATGAAAGAAGACACCCACTAGAAGAGACTGCAGAGAAGAACTGACTTGGCCCCAGCCCTACCGGTCAGTCTGCAGTTTCCAGAGATACTGTGTGAAAAGTCACTTTGTCCGGCAGCCAGCGACCTCCAGAACCCCTGGGAGGACTGACTGCTTTTCACAAAAAACGGATCTCCTATGAACAGCAGTTCTGTTCAAAAGAATCTCCAAAGCAAGACTCCGATCCTGCTGAGGACAAAGAAACCTGATGCCTGGACCCACCACTGCCTCCGTCACCTAAGGCCGGGTCCGAGTGGCCCATCGGTCCAAGCGAGGCCCACAGCACTCCAAATTTTGAGTCCACCTTTGGTTGACCCCCGACATCGACTGCAGCCTCTGCATGGAGACCCCCCAACTGCGAGTGGCCAGGTAAGGTGAAATCGGACCTCAAAAGGCACCCCTGCATCCAGCCTCCCTGCGTCCTGGAGTAGGGGACCTGAGGTGCACCTACATCCCGAGCCCTTCAACTTACCTGCCCTGCTGTTGGTTCCTCCTAGAAGACTTCCTGGACAGAGCCTGCAGTCAAAACCCCAAACTGGCAACTCCCATTGAAAACAACAGGGCACCCAACGTCAAATCAGCATACTGCACCCAGCCGCCCCAGTGCAGCTGTGGGTGCACTCTGTGTGCTATCTTAGATCCCCATTTGCCCTGAGCTAAGCCCAAGGAGCTTAGCTCCCATATCCAAGTGGCGTGCCCGTGAGGAGGCCCCATATCCCCCTTTGGATAACATTGGGCCTCAGCACTCTGCATGGGGCCACCCTAGTGCCACTGAGGGTGTTCTTTGAGTGCATCCTTGACCCTGGGGGTTCCCCAGTTCTAACCCCGGAAACCCAACTCAGGCAACCAAGTACCTACCTTTAATCCTATAACTTCATTTCCTCCCATAGGATTGCATGACTGCGTTTCTGTTAAAACGTTCTGTGTGGAATTAGAAATTGTATGAGAACATAAGAAACTGTGAATTGACAATAACTGACCTACTTACCTTTTATTTAGGAAATGTCCCAGTGTGATATATAGGCATATCACACTGAGTAGAAAAAGTTATCTGAAAAGTTATCTAAAAAGTAATCACAAAGTAATTTCAAAGTAACTGAAGAGTGATTTCAACTGTGTCTGAACATTTGACCTACTTGTATCTACATTCAACAATATTATCAGAAAGTACTAGTTTTTACTTACCTGCACCAAGTCTTGCTTGGTTCTAAAAATAAAATGCAACCAAAAAATATTTGTCTACGAAACAATTGGTCAAGGCTCAGTCTTTGAGTGTGTGAAATAATTTCTTGCCTGAGTGTGTACAATTAATGCTTAACACTATCCTTTGATAAAGCCTTGCTGCTCGCCCACGCTAACACAAATAGAAAGTAGGATATTATCTACTTTAACCTCTGTAAGCCTTTGGGGATCCACTGGACTCTGTGCACACTATACCTTACTTTGGTATAGTATATACAGAGCCAGCTTCCCACAAAGACCCAATTCAGGTCGGAGACTCCAGATTTTTAAAGCAAAAAATTGTTTTCATTTAGCTGTCTCCACCCTGAAATTGCCTCTGATTCAGCAGAGATCAATGGGGAAAATCCATTCCCCCTATTTTTTTAAATAAAATCTCTCACTTCTGATGATGCATTGGCATGCGGTTACAATTATCATTCAATTGTCTTTTGTAGTTGACTAAGAGGCAAAGGGGTTAGCAATCAATGAAACAATTAAAAATTTGTGTAGCCCATTTGAACACAGAATATGGATCAGGAATCAGTAACTAAAGTTAAGTGAGTTTATTACACATAATAATCAATTGAAATCAATGCAAATTAAGCATCATTTGGGTACATAATTTAAATTGGAAGCGTTTGTAAATTCAGATTGATAGCATCAGATATGCGACAACGCAGCCACATAAGTACAAATGGCAAAAAGCAAAGGTTGATGTTCCTTAAAGAAACAAAAACTCTCCTTCTCAGCATGTATTCATTTTAAAGTCATCTAACCAGGGTTCTAAATTTAGATTGGGGATGGTTCAGAATGAAAATCTCAGAGACATTTAGCAGCAGGGAGGTGAAATTTAAGAAGCAGGAAGGTGTCAGCATCGTGAAGATTTCGGTTCTAAAAGGGAACTAATGTTTAGCATATACCTTTACACTCGTAGGAATAAGGCATGCAGAGAGTTCTGTACCTCTCAAAGTCCAAAAATGGTCTGCTGTCAACCATAACAGTGTATACATTTCATTAATTAAAGCATACATATACATTCTCATCATTGGATCCTCACACAACCCATCCAGAAACCAATGGTGCTGCACTTCACGTTGCACAGGGGCTACATCTACAGATTTTCTTATCCAATGAAACCTGGACATTCACACAACCTTGGGTAATACACTGTTACTGATACGTGATAAACTGGAAGCCTCTTCATCTTGTTAGTTCTTCAAGCCTCACTCGAGATTTTCTTCGCAGGCCTCACTTCTCTAATACACATCACTCCTTTCTCTAGCTACTGAAGCCTTGAAACCACATCTGCAGAGGAGAGTGTGAGAAGTTAGCCTGCCATATGTTGTCCACTATTCTAGTGGGCACCTTGCACCAGTCTAAACGACCCTTATGGTGATGGTTGTAAAGTCAACCTTATAGACCAGCTATCCTAGTGGTAGCATGGACAAGCAGTCTTAGGCTAAAACTTCAGAGAGCATGTGAAGCCAGCTGTTTTACCATATATAATCCCTTGAATACCAAATGAAAGGACACCACACAAGGTATACATCAAATATATATGTATTTATTACTAACACAACCCCTCTGCACTCTTTATGAGGCCAGAGTTCGAGATACGTTACAAGTTACTCATTAAGCATACTATAAATTGCACAAATACAATTCTGCCCTAGGGGCCTCACGAACCATATACTAAGTAAGTGGTATAAACGCCACTTCAGGAAAGGTGAATAGGCCAAGAGCCTAGTCAATCGCTGGGGCTACACTACAGGACCAAAGGTTTGGAAGTAGGAGACCCACGGGAGACGCGTACAGTGTGGGAACACAGACCCAAGCTACCATTGACTTACAATGGAGAACGAAGAAATCGCAAAGTTACTGATTAGGGACACTTCCGGGTGGACTACGGTGAAACCCCTTTAAAATAGGACATTTGGATAGTCAATACCCACGGGAGCACCAGACTACTCGAGTTACCTCACCCAGGGAAGCTGGGTGCATAGGTGTCTTTTCGTGTCGGGTTTCGTCGATGCTTTCAATGGGGACTTGCAAAAGAAGTGCTGCAGGCGACCGAAGGAAGAGTGTCCGGGTGGATCCAAGGGTGGATCAAGGAGCTGAAGAACCTGAAAGCAGAGGGGACAGAGTCTGGGTCACTAGCCAGTGACCAGGATGGAACCAGGGGATGTCGCGAAGAAAACAGGTGAAGAGGTGAAGCTTGTCTCTGCAGCAACGAGGACCAGGAGGCGTCAACGACGACCAGGAGCTGGAGTCGAGCTGTCCCATGAAGGCTCTAGTTGACTGCAGTGTCGGTATCCAGATTGGACCCAACAAGCCTTGGTAACCGCAACCCACGCAGGATGTGAAGATTCGCTTCAGTTCAGACCAGCAAGGTCTGAGGAGCTTCTCTTTTGGAAGGAAGCTGGAGCAAGCCCAGAGCAACCAGGCAAGTGTTGAAAATTAAAAGGATCATCTTCAGGGGGCTCATTAGCCAACGGGCTAGCAACCGGGAAGACACATCGAGCTGAAATGCAGGAGCGGACCCCACGTGGCACTCGTGGAGTGTGGAGGGCTGAGCTCTGGTGCAGATGTTGCCCGGGTCTAAGACTTCTTGTGCCCCATGCGCAACTGTGAGTTACCTCAGGAGGCGATGCAGTTAGCAATTTGCAGGATGTCCAGGGAGTCTAGTCCCATGTCTCTCGTGTCCGCCAGGGGTCTCAGCTTTGCTGTGGATGTGGGTCGGAGTCCAAGAAGTCTGGAAGTCCAGTCCTG
The DNA here is from genome assembly GCF_964261635.1 of Lissotriton helveticus. Classification (NCBI taxonomy): domain Eukaryota; kingdom Metazoa; phylum Chordata; class Amphibia; order Caudata; family Salamandridae; genus Lissotriton; species Lissotriton helveticus. Next base: position 1,309,735,722 of record NC_136061.1, read on the forward strand.
AGTAGCTGAGTTGTCGGGTTGCGTCGGGAGCATCGACAAAGCAAACTGGCAAGTTACTGGTGGTGCCTGTTTGAACAGGGTGGTCACTCCTTGACCACAAGGGAGATCTTCTTCAGTCTTCTAGTCAGCATAGAATGTCGAAGTCCAAGAGTTTCATTTCGTAGTTTCTTTCCAGGGTAATTGGATGTCTCTAGACACAGCTCCTAACTTTATACCAAACTAAGGGGCTGGATTACCTGCTAGGTCCCTCCTATGGGTGGACCCTGAGAAGGGGGTGGTTACACACCTTTCTCTTTGTTCAGTTTAGCGCCAGAGCTGGGGCTGGAGTGCCCCAGCAACTGGTTTGAACCGGGCTATGCATGGAGCACCTTGTGTGCCCCAGGCAGTGTCTCATTTTGCTGACCTCCCTGCCCCAATACACTAAAAGCCTGTCTGGGGAGGCAGGAAACCTATTGTCCAGGCCTCCCCTGTGGAGTTTCGTCCAGGAGCAGGAGGTCAGACCTGTGGCAGCAGCATCCATTTTGGATGCTGAGGCTCTGTTTAACTTTAACCAGGTAAAGCATTAAACAACATGTCTTCTCCCTCTAGAAGGGTGGAATGCTACCGCCGCCGCCAGAATTGACGGGGGGGGGTAGTATTCCAAAGCGCTTGACACCTTACACAACATGTTTTGATAAAGCCAAACCAAAGTTAGCATTTCACCGCGAGGATTATAATGCACTTAAGAGTATATGGTATGGCTATATCATAGAACAGCTATAAGGACATGGTTCCAAAAGCTACAGAGGGGTTCAGCTCATGCTAGGGCACCCTCTCACATAAAACCAAGCACTCTGCCTCCAGGATTGTCGAGGCCTACCATAGGAGTAACTTATAGGTGCATATGTGTCTATATATAAGGTAGATTTAGACATACTATATCTAAGTAAGGGGTGATTACACCACCTTACCCAAGCTGAGTGATCAGCCTGTGGTGTCAGTTTGGATGGCCAGCCAGGGGTGGCATAATACATGCTTCAGCCCCTGGTAGGCCTTGGATGCACCTATGTCCTGGGTACCTATGGTACACTATACAGGGGCTCACAGAGGTGACCCAATATCCAATTTGGTATGTACCTAAAGTACATCGAGTGCATTTTATAGAGAGAGCAGATAGCCTGGGGCCCTGAATAGCAGGATCGTAGGCCAACTAAGTCAAAAACCATCAAAACACAAGGTAAAAAGTTGGGGTAACCATATAGTCAGATATCCACCTTCCTACACAACCCCCCCCCCCACCCAAACGAAAGGAGATAAGGCTATCCTTGACCAGGTAAGCCTATATTGACTAAGTGGCCATATAAGGAAGTACCTGCACTAGCATGGTTACCCCCTGTCTTATGGTCCACTAAGCAATCCCTCACCCTAGGGGTGTCAGAGGGTCTCCACCATTGGGATTTACTTCCTATGGGGTGTTTTGGCAAAGTAAAAGGCTGGTGCTGGGATGGAGTACTGAAGTGAGGCTCCACTAATGTAGGGCTCAGTTTCCTCCAATCACTGTCCACCACATATGCCTTTCTTTCCATGACTGAGTTACACTGTGCTCTCAGGGTCAACCTTTGGCTACCTATAGCTGGAGGTTGGGTCCCTTTGGTTGGACCACTGGAGGGACAGGTCAGGTTTGGGACCACTGAGTCCCAGGTTTGCCTGTGCCCATCAGAGTCCATCTGGGGGAGTTTCTTACACAAGGGTAAGGGAGATCCCTCAGAGTGTTGAGGAATTTTCACCTGGCTAGGGCTACTAGACTGGGTACCCCTAATCTGCTGATGGGGGGTCTTCCTTTAGACAGGGGGCCCTTTGGGGTCCACTGGCCTCCCTAACCTCTACAGCCCTGGGCTGACTGAGGCAGGGTAGAGAGGGGCAGGTTACCTGCTCCAGACTGCGTCCCACATTGGAGGGTCCACTGACATCAGGGGCTCTGTCAGGCCAGGCCTGGCTACCTCTGGGGCAGTTTCTTCACAAGGGGTAGGGTCAGTTGCCTAAGGAGGTTGACCCTCACCTAATGTCTGGGGGGAGGGAGACTTTTCTTCCTCCCCAATACTCTCTGTCTGTGTGGAGTGATCCATAGTTTCAGGCTTCACAACACAAAAATCTGTGACCATCACAGCCCTACCAACCTTTTCAGGAAGGCCTACCATTTTGGAATGGGTTTCTCTCTCTATCTCAGCCCAGGCTGAGATCTCAAGATCATTGCCCAGTAAACAATCTACAGGCACGTTTGTAGACACTACCACTCTCTTTAGGCCAGTGACACCTCCCTAGCTGAGATTTACTACTGCCATGGCATGATCTTTCTTCACTCCATCAATATTAGTCACCTGGTATGTGAACCCAGGTAAAAGCTGTTCTGAGGGGACTAGTCTCTCTGTCACCATAGTGATGCTAGCCCATGTGTTCCTAAAGGCCTCAGCTTTCAGACCATTGATGTGGGGCTCCTGTCTGTACTTGCCCAAAGCATTGGGACAAGTAGTGAAGTTGGCAAACCCCACGCCACCATCACAGACAAGAGTTGCTGTATTAAGGGACCTGGTTAGGCCAGAGTCCCCCTGAGTTCTCCAAGTAACCCCAGCCAAATTTTTGGGGGCACTCCCACCACCTGGGGGATTACTACTAGTAGTAACAGGAGGTGTTGGAGTAGTACTTGGAGGAATATTTTCCTTATTGCTGGCTTTTGGGCAACTGCTGTCAGTTTTACAATGGACAGGTGGTCTACATATATGACAATAAGGTTTCTTAACATTAGAGGAAGGAATGTGGGACCCACCTCCTCAGAGGATTTTTGGGGCCCTGTAGTGGACTTGTCCTTAGATTTATCCCCACCTTTCTCTTGAGGTTTGGTAGAATCTTTCTTCTGGTCACCACCCTGATTTTTAGGCCTAATCCTGGTTCTGACCCATTTGTCTGGCTTCTTAGCCAATTCTTGGGGAGAGGTCAGATCAGATCAGAGTCCACCAGGTGCTGGTGTAGAAGCTGGTTTTTACAATTATTAAAGATCTGCTCCCTCATAATCAAATTATACAATCCTGTATAGTCTTTGACCTTATTGCCCAATAACCAGTCCTCCAGAGCCTTAGTAGCACAATCTACAAAATCAGTCCAGTACGGAGTCTGTGTCTTCTGGGTGTCTCTGAACAGCAACCTATACTGCTCAGTGGTTAAGCCAAACCCATCTATTAGAGCACTCTTCAGGACATTGTAGTTGTCAGCATCCTCATCACTAACTGTGAGGAGCTTGTCTCTACATTTTTCTGAAAAGGAGAGCCATAAGATTGCTGCCCACTGACTTTGGGGTACCTGCTGTACTTTGCAAGCCCTCTCCAAAGCAGTTATCCATTTGTGGATGTCATCCCCACTCTTTTAGGGAGGGACAATCTTACTTAGGTTTCTATGGTCATTTGACCTTTCCCTACCTCTAGTGGTATTGCTGCCACCAGTGGAATCTAATCCACTCAACTTTTACTCTCTAGCAAGAGCCAGGGTCTCTTTGGCCAGGGCAATCTTTTGCCTCTGGATCCTAAGATTGACTTCCCTCATCCTAGCCTTATGCTCTCTTCTCTGAGGTGAAGTCATCCTCATCACTGCTGAGGTATTTGACCCTACTGAGTCATCAGAGTGATGGGAGTCACTGGAAAGTGACATCCTCCTTCTGTGCTCAGTGTTAGGCCTACTTGGGGGCCTGGATGGGATTCTTTCCTGTTCAGCCCCAGGTAGTCCTAGGTTGTCCTGGTCCAGTTCTTCAACTTGGACCTGGTCATCATCAGACCCCCCTGGATTGTCATCCTGGGAATCCTCTCTTGATGGATGCCCCCACCCCCCCTTCCACTACCAGTCTGATCTGGGGCTGCTGCTTTCTCAGCATCATACTCCATTAACAAATCTATAATGTTAATGTTAATGTTAATAGCTTTCTAAAGCGCACAGATGCCCCAGCAAAGGGGCGTCCTGGCGCTATCGGATCTACCTACCCAGAAGCCAGTAAGGCAGGAGAATGGCAGACCTAGCAAAACTATACGGACGCAAAGAGGAAGGTTTTTATCGCTTTCCGAAATGCAAGCAGGTTCTCCATACCGCGGATAGATATCGGCAGGGAATTCCATAGCTTGGCAGCCAGATAGCGAAATGAGCGCCCTCCTGCCCTACTACGCTTAAACCGCGGGACAGTCACCAGTTGCTGACCTAGTGAACGCAGCTGTCGGGGGGGCACATACGGGGTCAGCAGGTCGCTCAGAAGTGCTGGGCTACTAGTGTTAATGATCCTAAACGATACACAGAGGGCTTTAAACTGGATCCGTTTAGAAATCGGGAGCCAGTGCAACCCTTGAATAGTAGCCCCTGCCGAACAGTGACGGGGGAGACCTACCGGAATTCTGGCTGCGGAATTTTGAACCCATTGCAGCCGCCTGATTTCTGCTTTGTTGGCCCTTAAAAGCAGAGAGATGGCATAATCTAGGCGGGTCAGGATGGTAGACTGAACAATTAACTGACGTACTATCGGGTCAAAAAATTTCAAAAGGGGTTTAAGACCTCTCAATAATCCTGTGCAGGTGGCAGCAATTCTCTTGGTGTGGGTCTGGAAGGACAACGTTTCATCCATCCAGACCCCAAGGTGCTTTACAACTGCCTTAGGCGTGGGCATAGGTCCAAGGGACAGTGGCCACCAATGTTCATTCCATAAGGCAGCCTTCTTTCTCACCAGCAAAACTTCAGTTTTGCTGGCGTTGAGTTGTAAGTGGTTTTCTGTCATCCATTGAGCCACTGCTGTCATCCCTTCTCTGAATCTGGATGCCGCTACTGATGGCCCCTCAGCTAACGTGATAACCAGCTGGGTGTCATCCGCGTAGGACACCATTGTAAGGTCCCAACTTTTCGCGACGGCAGCCAGAGGCTGAACATAAAGGTTGAACAGTGCCGGGCTCAAGGCTGAGCCTTGCGGTACCCCCTGGCCAATCGAATGGGAATGAGAAAGGAACGGCAGGGCTGACACGCGGAAGGATCTCTCCACTAAGAAGGATCTAAACCAATCCAAGGCAATGCCAATGACCCCTGCTGCCTCCAGAAGTTGAAGGAGGATGTGATGGGAGACCGTGTCAAAGGCAGCGCTCAGATCTAATAGAATGAGCGCTACACTTTGACTGGCGTCCAGAATATTCCGCAGATGTTCCGTAGTTGCAAGCAGGGCCGTTTCCGTGCTATGGCCCGGCCGGAAACCGTTCTGTGACGGGTCCAGGATGTTATGAGTACTCAAGAAATGCGATAAGATGTTATTGACGTGGGCTTCAGCAATCTTAGCCGCCCAAGGAAGAAGTGAGATTGGTCTAAAATTCTCGGGCTTAGAAGCATCTAACGTAGTCTTCTTGATAATAGGAGACACATAGGCCTCCTTCCAAGCAGCTGGGACTATAGCCGTGGCGAAGAACCGATTCAGTATGTGGCAGAACGGCTGCCGAAGCAGCAGGAGTGAATCTAAGAATTGAGGTGGCCTAAATGGGTCAGAAGGGGAGCCCGATTTAATTCTGCCCCCCAATCTAGTGAGTTCCATCTCCGAGATCTCTGGTATGGCTGATAACGTAGGGCAGAGGGCCTCCCTAACAGGCGTATGAAGGGTATGGGGTGCGGAAAAGAATGGGAGATCTTTTGCACTTTTTCCACAAAGAACATCGCAAGTTCTTCACAATGTTGTGCGGAGGTAACATACGAGCGAGTCACTCTGTTGCTCCTAAGCTCTTTAAATATTTTAAAAATACATTTAGTTGGGTTGGGACTCTCCTTAATCTCATTCGCATAAAACGCAGCACGCACTGCACAGATGGCTTTATGATAGATCTTAACTTTTGACAGATAGATTAATTTCTCTCCATTCAAGTATTCCCTTCTCCAGACACGCTCCGCTTTCTTACAAGCTTTCCTGAGCGTTCTCAGAGAACCATTGTACCAGGGGCTTGAGCTGGACGTGCGCCCCTTGGTCCATTGTGCCGGAATCAGGGAGTCAAGTCCCTTTAGAATCTGGTCGCAAAACTCATCATAGGCCTCCCCAGGGTGAGCCTTATCTCCTAAAGGATTGGCCATGAGGTAAGCGTGGAAATCTTCTAGTCTGAGTTTATGCCATGGGCGTCTTAGGACCCTTTTATCAGTGTCGGATCTATAGGAGTCTGGGATGGATAGCCCAATTTCAATCAGGAAGTGGTCAGTCCATCCCATAGGCTTAGGCACAGCAATAGTCAGAGCAGAGATATTAGAGAATACCGGGTCCAATATATTACCAGCTATATGCGTCGCTTCCGTCACTAGTTGCTCCATTTGCAGCACCCCTAAGTCTGCTAACAAGGTACTGATGACACTATCCTGCAACATGTCAAAAGGAAGGTTAGGGTCCCCCAAAACTGAAAAGTTGGCGGAACCCACCGCCAATTCACACGTTGCGTCCAACAATGCCTCAATGAATTTGGCCACCGGTCCTGGTGGGCGGTAGATATACAGTCCAGAGAAAGTGAAATGCGCACTTATGTCCACCCTAAAACGGGCGCATTCACAGTCTCTGAAATTCTCTTTAATAAAGGAACAAGGATACTGCGATTTAAAAATTATCGCAATTCCCCCCCCCCCTCCCCCTGGAGTCCCTATTGACTGTACTGATAGAGTATCCCACGGGGAGGGTAAGGTTAGACAAAACTATCATATCGTCCTTAAGCCAGGTTTCACATAAAAAGAGAATATCCGGGAGCTCCTCAGAGATAAAGTCGTGTACTTCCATATGGTGCTTGGCCAAAGACCTCACATTAAGTTGATATATTTTAAGCAGTACTGAGTGGGTTCTGTCCCCTGCTACCCCAGCCAATTCAGGGGTAGGTGTGCTAAAACTGCAAGTATTGCATTTCAAGCAAGTTTCCCCCATATGTGAGGTAAGCTTACCACATTGCTGTGCCCCTGAATTAAAAGATAGGAGAGTCTCTCGCCCATAACTACGAAAGTCACCTGGCTTTTGTTAAGCGTTTCTGGCAAGAGGCGACGTCCTGGTGCGGACGGGCGCAGACGGGCTTGCCTTAGGCGCGCCTTCGGTGCGCCATCGGCGCACCCGCTGCGCCGACGATTGGTAGGATACATTTAAGGGGCGGGAAGGGGGTGGGAGTGAGGAACAACTAGTCCGCCACCCTGCACTCGTCCCAAAATGTCAGCTTCCCCCTGCCTGATTCCCGTGGCCGCTCCTACTCGGCTGCGAGGGCACAGGGTCAGGATGCGGTAAGTATCCGAGTTGCAATGTGCAAGTTACAATATTAAAATACAATATTAAAACAGCTTTCAAAAGACAAGCGTTAAAACCACAATTTTCCTAGGTATCTTAGGGTTGGACTCTGTCCTTGTCTCAGTTTCCTGAGTGAACACAAACTTCTAAGTTCATTAAAAGTAAATGTGGCATAGTGGGAAGGGATCCTGGGAGGATCCACTTCCTCTGGGAGAGACACACTAGGCTCTCCTCTCAAGGACATTCTCTAGTGAGGTGTGGTGTGTGCGCCTACCTACACTAAGTGTTACCTACTAGAACCTCTCTAGGAGTTGTAGTCAGGGTGTGCTAGGCCCTTTCCTCTACAACAACTACGTTCAGTAGAACTTAAGTATTATAAGACTTGATTTATATGTACTTCTAGGTACCTTAATGTGATCTCTCAAATCATATCTTAAGATTATATGGTAAAACAACAGCAAGCTCTTATCCCAACCGCTGCACACCAATGTGAGAAGTTAGCCTGGCATATGTTGTCCACTATTCTAGTGGGCACCTTGCACCAGTCTAAACGACCCCTATGGTGATGGTTGTAAAGTCAACCTTATAGACCAGCTATCCTAGTGGTAGAATGGCAAGCAGTCTTAGGCTAAAACTTCAGAGAGCATGTGAAGCCAGCTGTTTTACCATATATAATCCCTTGAATACCAAATGAAAGGACACCACACAATGTATATATCAAATATATATGTATTTATTACTAACACAACCTCTCTGCACTCTTTATGAGGTCAGAGTTTGAGATACGTTACAAGTTACTCATTAAGCATACTATAAGTTGCACAAATACCATTCTGCTCTAGGCGCCGCACGAACCATATACTAAGTAAGTGGTATAAGAGCCACTTCAGGAAAGGTGAATAGGCCAAGGGCCTAGGGAATCGCTGGGGCTACACTACAGGCCCAAAGGTTTGGAAGTAGGAGACCCATGGGAGGCGCGTGCAGTGTGGGAACACAGACGCAAGCTACCATTGATTGAATGGAGAACGAAGAAGTCACAAAGTTACTGATTAGGGACACTTCCGGGTGGACTACGGTGAAACCCCTTTAAACTAGGACACTTGGATAGTCAATACCCACGGGAGCACCGGAGTACTCGAGTTACCTCACCCAGGGAAGCCGGGAGCACAGGTGTCTTTTCGTGTCGGGTTTCTTCGATGCTTTCAATGGAGACCTGCAAAAGAAGTGCTGCAGGCGGCCGAAGGAAGAGTGTCCGGGTGGATCAAGGAGCTGAAGAACCTGAAAGCAGAGGGGACAGAGTCTGGGTCACTAGCCAGTGACCAGGATGGAACCAGGATGGAACCAGGTGATGTCGCGATGCAAACAGGTGAAGAGGTGAAGCTTGTCTCTGCAGCCACGAGGACAAGGAGGCGTCGACGATGACCAGGAGCTGGAGTCGAGCTGTCCCACGAAGGCTCTAGTTGACTGCGGTGTCCGTATCTTGATTGGATCCAATCAACCTTGGTAACCGCAACCCACGCAGGATGTGAAGATTCGCTTCAGTTCAGACCAGCAAGGTCTCAGGACCTTCTCTTTTGGGAGGAAGCTGGAGCAAGCCCAGAGCAATCAGGCAAGCGTTGAAAATTAAAAGGATCGTCTTCAGAGGGCTCACTAGCCAATGGGCTAGCAACCGGGAAGACGCGTCGAGCTGAAATGCAGGAGCGGGCCCCACGCGGCACTCGTGGAGTGTGGAGGGCTGAGCTCTGGTGCAGATGTTGCTCGGGTCTGGGGCTTCTCGTGCCCCAATGCACAACTGCGAGTTACCTCAGGAATCGATGCAGTTAGCAATTTGCAGGATGTCCAGGGAGTCTGGTCCCACGTCTCTCGTGTCTGCCACGGGTCTAAGCTTTGCTGTGGATGTGGGACGGAGTCCAAGAAGTCTGGAAGTCCAGTCCTGAGTAGCTGAGTCGTCGGGTTGCGTCGGGAGCGTCGACAACGCAAACCGGCAAGTTACTGGTGGTGCCTGTTTGAACAGGGTGGTCACTCCTTGACCACAAGGGAGATCTTCTTCAGTCTTCTAGTCAGCCTAGAATGTCGAAGTCCAAGAGTTTCGTTTCATAGTTTTTTTCCAGGGTAATCAGATGTCTCTAGACACAGCTCCTAACTTTATACCAAACTAAGGGGCTGAATTACCTGTTAGGTCCCTCCTATGGGTGGACCCTGAGAAGGGGGTGGTTACACCCCTTTCTCTTTGTCCAGTTTCGTGCCAGAGCTGGAGCTGGAGTGCCCCAGCAACTGGTTTGAACCGGGCTATGCATGGAGCACCTTGTGTGCCCCAGGCAGTGTCTCATTGTGCAGCCCTCCCTGCCCCAATACACTAAAAGCCTGTCTGGGGAGGTGCTAGTGATGGAGCAAGGATTCGCACGTTACGCGACTTGCTTGTACTCATGAACCTCGAATAGTGTTAATAGTCTAATCAATATGTTTGTCTCACTAATATTGCACATTTTACACTACACGGGGTGTCCCAGTGACGCTTGCCTATGTGTTTACTAAACAGTAATAACGCTTGCCACTAAAAATGGCCGCTGCTTCACGGGAATTTAGTCTGCGCATGCGTCGGTCATAATCACGTGATGTGACGCACTTGCAGTTCTGGTGGGAAATGTTTGCTCATGCGCAATACTGCTAAAATGGCCGCTTTGTTTTCTCATATGCTCCGTGCTTGCAAAGCTGCTTTCGCAAAGTTGTTCGTTCCGCACTTATCCTAATGCTATAGTTATTATAAAGTAAGGGGTATAGTGTAGCTATTCATGGTATACAGTGTATTCAATTTTTCTGTATTTCTAAAATTGTTTTCGCTTACTTGTCATGTACTGCATTCTTTGGGGCCTGAGGAACACTCGTGACTCCATCTTGAAAAACCTTTCTGGTACTCGTCACGTGATGAGGGAAAGAACCTCATGATGCAGTGGAGCCCAGCCAGCTGGCAGCCAAAGCCAAGATGCTCCTGGGAACCTGAACTGTGACCAAGCTGCAGAAGCCGACTTGTACCTAAAACTGTTACAATTGTATTTCTCTACTGTATACTCTATTGTATTCTGTAAATCTAGTGTCATGGGAAGCTAGGACTTAAGGGGTGGGTACGAGAGCTGAATATTAAGTCTGGGAAAGTCAAAATCTTAGGTAAATGGTGACCTAATCCCCTCCTTTGTCCAATCAGAACTTGGGGACCCTTTCACTTGCAACATTAGTGGGTGGTACACTGACCCGAAAACAGTATAACTAGCCTAGGTTTAGCTAGAGAATTTGTCCGACTTGTCCGAATAGCTGACCTGTCACTGACCCAACGAACTCTATAGGTGATTGATACAGAGAGCTGCGGAGCACTCTGTCCGTAATTTCCACAAACTCAATCGGGGTTTGGAAACCTTAAGTGCTGGCGAAGCACTTTGCTGGGAGATTCGAGAACTCAATCGGGGTTATTGGCAGATTCCTTGCAGAGAGGGAGTAGCGCAGGCGTTGCATCCGAAGCTGCAGGTGTTGGTCGTACCCTTAGACGAATCCGGTCCTGATCCAAATCCTGGCGTTATCCTCTCCTGACTGTCCATGAGCCATACCTGTTCGCCTACCGGCAACCTAAGTCTTTGAGGGTCCTGTCCCCGTTTTTCCCAACTGACCCGTGGCCAGGGTTAGTTCTACAATCTGTCCTAGGTAAATATAATCCATGTGGGTGTCCGTCATTCTAAACTCTTTCCTATTGTCTTGAACGAAGTATACATTTACATATGTCATTTAACCTTCTCTCCTTAAATGAGATTTTTCGTGTTTTATCGTTTATTAGCGTGTTCCACTTTTTACCTACCTTTAGTAAATGCTAAACTGTTTGCATATATATTTGTTCCATTCTTACCCTTCCTATAGAGAATAAGCATATCTGGATAAATCAAATAGTCTGAGTCTCATTTCCTCTGAATCGTTAGTGAGTTTCGAAAGTCTACTTTGATTAGTATGTTCCCTTTCTTTACCCGCCTTTAGTGAAGTTGTGAAGTTCTGTTTATCTAAAATAGCGTGTTCCTTATTTTCCCTTCCTTTATTTTTCATGATTCTAAATGTTTCTTACTCTCATACATAGTTATACAATTGTTATGATTCTCGTGATAGATAGTTTGATTGGGATTAACCTTTGGCTCATGACACTAGAAGATAATAATGATTAGATAAAGGTCTTGAAAACTTTGTGGTTATTTAAGAGTACAAAAACATTATTCAACTGTATATGGTATTTTTTGTTTTGCTTACTTATTTTCACAGCTAGCTCCCTGATCCATTGTGATCATAGGTACCCGTAATAGTGGAGTGGTAAGTCGGGTACATTGGAAATACAATAGGAAGGAACAGGAATACTGGTAGTAGAGTGTAAGGTTACCCGATTTATAAATATGGAAGATTGAATTTATGGGCCCAATGCGTATATGGTAAATATGTGAGTCGGGTGACCTGCGCGCTCCATCAGTATTTTTCTGGTAGCAGAGCTATGGTTAGGGACTAGTTAAAGATAGGTAAGGACTAGTTAAGATAGGTAGATAGGTTATATGCTGCTAAAATGTATTTTGCTGTTAAAAGATTGATCAATCGTACTGCTTTGAAATTGCTTTGAAATGTTTTGAAATGTTTGAAAATTTTCTCTGAAATGCTGCTATATTTTATATGTAATTAACAACTCGTTAGTAATTGTTATATGTTGTCTGGAATCCCCGGGGCAGAATAGCGAGTGGTGAGGAGAATCCACTTCGCACTGAGGTCAGTGGCTCGAGGAAAATTAGTGCATGGTTAGGCAGAACTGGAAGCGCTAATTAGGGTTTCTGTATGAATAGTTGAATAAATGATAGCAACGAGTTCGCTAATGAAACTCAGTTGTGATATAACCTAGTAAGGGTCACACGAGAAAGGAGTAGTAGGTTCATCGGAGCTTGAGTGATAGCAAAAGAGTTCACTAGTGAAACTTTAGACTTAGTATATATCCCGAAAAGAGTGGATGAGTCGAACAAGTAGCAGGTTCTCTAATGCTTGAGTGAAGGGTAGGGAGAAGAGATCTATCCGTAGTGTATGAAAAGTAGACAGAAGAGGTTTACTTGCAGTAAAACAAATCTTTCCTTTCTAGACACTCGAGTACAGTGGCGAATGTTTTACGTTGTAAATTAAATAAAGCACTTGCACTTTAAGAAAGAAATCAAGTTTCCGTTACCTTGTGAAGGAGGGAGTCAGTTGCGGAGCTGCTCTGACGTCACTCTGTGCCGCGCTGGTATTGGTAGAGACAGCGGGTGTGTAGTGGAGCTGATATTGTAAAGGAGAGGTGAGCGCAGAAGCGTGAGTACTTGTCTCACGAAAAGGCCGCGCACCCATTGGTCAGAAAAATTTACAACCACCGTGTTGATTGGTTGTTGAAGAATAAAAGACGCATTTGGATTGGGAGTGATTTTGTAAACAAGGTCACTAGTGGAAAAGTATATGTGGCATTCGTATACTAGACCGGATCCAAGATATCTAGGGTTTGGAAAAGATCAGTGGAAAGGTCGTAACTACAACATTATGTGTGGAGAAAAGAGGAAAATGACTTTAGTAAGCAAGATGAAAAATTATTTCAAGAGAGACAAGCCTATCAAAACTAGAGAAGGAGTTGTCATCCCACCACCTAATACTCCCACATCTTTTATGATGTTTGACAAAGGGTACCACTCTTGTGTATGGTTGGAAAATTGGGTGGAATACACGAAGAATGACGGAATTTTGGCATTTCCGTTAGATGGTACATTTAATAGCAGGATTCTATTCAATTTGAGAACCCGAATGAATGATTTGCATCCCAGACCCAGATTGACACAGTACGAAGCCTTAGAGGAATGGGAGATAGAGGCTTTTGAGAGAGACAGGCCCCGAATGGATAAAGGGTTAACCAAATGGTATCCTAAAGTGAAACAAGAAACCCGAGAGAAAAGAATGAAACAATGGAGACAGAATATGATAGTAGAAGGACTGTACCCTATGATGGCACTAGGAGAACCAATGGGAGAGAAAAGGACAGAGAAAACAAAACATTTGATGACCAGTGGGGATTCAGATGACGATTATTTGGAGGAATTGTTAAAGAAGAATCCACCTCCTTATAATGAAGGACCCAGATCCTCAAGTGTAGGGGATGCTTGCCTAAGACCCCCTTACCAGGAGGGATCAAGACCAGTAATTGTAAGAGACGGCTGTCAAATACCTCCTTATCAGGAGATGCCGAGACCTTTAACCACAGGGAATCCATTCCTGAAACCTAACTATGGTGAGGGACCCAGTATGGCGCATCCAACTGCCCCAACCCTGACTCCGCAAATAGTACATGAAACAAACCTGGAAAGAGTACTGAAGGAAAGAGAGCTAGAGGCTATAGCTAAACAGAGAACAGAATTAATTCTGAAAATTTCCCAACTAAATACAAGTCCTGAAGCCTTGACAATTCCAGTAACTATTGCACCAGTTGTTCCTTTGTATGGGGATAAACAGGGGTGTCCAAAGACTCCAATTACTACCCCAGCTGTAGTGCAGCCGAGAAAAGAGCCCTTAATTGTAGATGACCAAGAAAGTGAATGTGAGTCTGTGATTTCCTTGATGGATTTACCGATAAGGGAACCAGAAAGGGTTTTACGGAGGAAGAATACTCCTTTCAATTCAGGAGAAGTACAGATTGAGTCAGCTTCTGGTACTAGAAGTGCCACCGTAGTGACCCCTGAAGAAATCGAGAGATGGAGTCGAGAATTAGAGAAACCAAATCCTCAGTCGAAACCATTAGATATTTACAAATTAAGAATAGAATTGGAAGAATTGATGGCTGGAAATGTGGGGTTAGACAGATTAAATATTTTTTCAGAGGAAGAATTGCTGTTTATCTGTAAGAGTATCACCCGTAATACTAGAGTGTTCCATGAAAAATTAATGGACACCGTGGCTAGTATGGGAATAGATATTGGGAAATCTAAAGCGTTGCAAAAACCCTAAAGAGCAGAGTTCTCAGACAAAGATTTAGAAAATATGAATGTGTCAGGGAAAAAGGTACAGATCAGAGAATTATTGAACCTGTTGCAAAAATGGGGAGAATTAGAAAAATGGAAAGCCAGATGGGCAAAGAAAAAGGAGGAAATTAGATCAAAACAGATGGCTTCCGAGTATGTCTTAAAAGAAGCAGACAAGGCAGAAAAATTATATCCTATGCGAGAAGTGCCAGGTGGAAAGTATGTGCATGTTCCATGGTCCCGACAGGATATTGTGTCCTTTACCAATGACTTCCCGAAATTACGAGAAAAACCTGTAGATTGGTACAGACAGGTAGAAAGGTTTGTGAAGGTACAAAAATGCCTTTGGAAAGATTTGGATGGTTTCTTTGACATTGTAGTTCCCGTAGATTTGTGGACAGAATGCAAAATTGCAATTGATTGGCCTAGTGAGGAATTCCCGAGGGACCCTAACACAGGGGCTCCTTCTGCTGATGTAATGAAAAAGTACAATCAGGTAATGTTGCATCTGAAGGGAAAAGTGCCTGCAAAAGAAACTGATTGGACCCGAATAGATAGAACTACCCAGGATAGAGATGAAACTGTGCATTCCTATTATGAACGACTGTTACAGGTGTTCAAAACGTACAGCGGCCTAGATAACATTGAGATGAAGGACATGACCCATTTCATTTACAGGTTTGTATCAGGCTTAAGACCTGAAATTTCACAATGGATCAAAGACAATAAAATCTGTTGGCAGTCTAAATCAATTGATGAGGTTCTAAAATACGCCAAATATTGTGAGGATGAGATGGCTGACAAACGAAAGGCATTGAAGGAAAAGGTCATGTGGGCACAAGTAAAATTAGCAGAACAACAAGAAAAGCAGTTAAGTAAAATGAATAGTAATACCCAAAATCAAGGTTCTGGGGGTGGAGGAAAGCCCAGAGTAAAAATGAGCCGAGAGGAGGCCAAAAAGAAGTTCCCTTGTCACGGGTGCGGACAGATAGGGCACTGGAGAGACGAGTGTCCAAATGTACAGAATGGTAACGTCCAAATTAATGATTTAAATCCACAGACGCAGAATGAGAAACCAAGAAAGACCCAGCAACAGGTAAAACAGAATCAGTTGCCCCGTGCACCTAGACAGAATTTTAGGAGCAAAGCACAACAGGGTGAAGACACCGAGGTTTGGGAAGGAAAGGAGGATAGAAATGCAGCAACTTCGCAATTTTTGTTGAATGATACCTTCCTCTGTGATGAACCTTACTGACGGTGCCTGAGGGGGAGGACGAGGAGTGCGTGCTTGGCACCTCCTTGCCGGTGGACCAGTCAGGGCCATACATTGAAGGAAAGGTTGAAGGAAATGATGTCACCTTTCTGTTGGACACTGGGGCTACCCGCTCTACTGTGAGAACAGCATACGTTTCAAACCTACCCCTCTCGGGAGAAGCGATCCAAGTAGTGGGCGTATCTAATCAATTGATTAGTACCCCAGTTACCGAGCCCATGGAGATTACAATAGGGAATTTCAAAGAAATGCATAGATTTGTTGTCTGTGATTCCAGTCCTGTAAACCTATTGGGACGTGATTTGCTGTGTAAAATGAATTGTACCATCTTTTGCACACCAAAGGGCGTCGAAATTCAAACCCTAGACGAAGATGGAATATACAAATTAACTAATAAGACCTGACTCAGAAATTAAAAGATTGACAATACAAGACTTACCTGAAGAACTCTAACAGACAGTGAAACCAGAAGTATGGGATTTTACTGGAAAAAATGTAGGATTAATGGCAAATGTTGACCCAATTAAAATAGCCATAAAAGAAGATGCAGTTTACCCAAATACTAAACCATACAAAATGAGTGCAGAAGTGAAAGCAGGAGTTGCCATTGAAATAAAAAGATTGCTAGAAGCAAACATCATACACAAAGTGTTGAGTAGTCCTTGTAACTCACCCATAATCGGAATCAAGAAACCTAGTGGGAAGTACAGGGTAGTGCAGGACCTGCGCAAGGTAAATAAAATCGTTATTCCTTGCTGTCCTATTGTTCCGAACCCTGCAGTGATTTTGTATCAAATTCCATGGAATGCTGAATGGTTCACCGTTATTGACTTATGTCACGCATTCTTTTCAATCCCATTGCATCCAGACAGCAAATTTCTTTTCTCATTTGAATTCGACAGTCACGTGTACGTCTGGAACCGCGTCCCTCAGGGGTATACAGAAAGCCCCTCAATTTTCAATCAGATTCTGAAAAAGTGCCTTGAATCCTTGGTTTTACCTGGAGAATCAGTTTTGGTGCAATATATAGACGACCTCTTGGTGGCGTCTAAAAGTCAGAAAGACCGTGTTGTTGACACCATTGCCTTACTGAACCACTTAGGTGAAGGAGGACATAAAGTATCACCTGACAAACTACGGGAAACCTTTCTGCACAGCGCTTGTTGGGACGCGCTCACCTTTGGCTGCTTACTGCGAGGAGGACTTTTTTAGACTTTTAGCCAGCAACTCGCCGACGAGTGAGGAGGAGTGGGAGTCTAATACCACCAGAGGGCTGCAGGGCTGCGAGCGTATCAGGGACTCCAAATCCCAGGAGTCCCTGAGTGACCGCTGACCACTTCCGGTCCGCTCTCCCTGCCGGCCCGCCCACCGCCCACCTGAGGGTTTGTTAAAGCCCCACTAGCGGAACAGACTCTTGGGAAACCTTTCTGCACAGCGCTTGTTGGGACGCGCTCACCTTTGGCTGCTTACTGCGAGGAGGACTTTTTTAGACTTTTAGCCAGCAACTCGCCGCACCCGCTTCGCGGGTGCCGCTTCGCCGACAAGTGAGGAGGAGTGGGAGTCTAATACCACCAGAGGGCTGCAGGGCTGCGAGCGTATCAGGGACTCCAAATCCCAGGAGTCCCTGAGTGACCGCTGACCACTTCCGGTCCGCTCTCCCTGCCGGCCCGCCTACCGCCCTCAGTCTTTGCTATATCTGGGGCCACTCCTCCCGCAGCGCGGGACGCAGCCCGGAGCAAAGACCGGGCTAAGAGCGGGCCGTTTGAGGCCGTTCGAGGTCTGAGCGGTCTGGTCTGGGCCCTTTCCCTGTCGCTTTGTTTTTCCCTCCTTGTGGTTGCTGCTGCCATTTGGGACTGTTCTTAGCAAGGTCCTACTTGGTCGTCACTGTTAGCACACATGTGCACTCGGGTAACCCGCAACAGGGCGGCCAAGGCGGGGCCAGCTCCGAATGGACCTATGGATGACTTTATTACACGAACGAACATTGCCATAGACTATGAAATTACTAAATTACAGTCTAGAGTGTCACTGGACCTAGAAGCTGCTAGAAAATTGTCTTTGGAGTTTGCCACCCTTAAAAAATCCTCCCTTGGGCATATTACATCTGCCATTACTCCTACTCGGGCTCACAATATAGGGGGAACTGAAGTTAAGGTTGATGTCCACGATATCCCAGTTTCACCTACCCCCCTATCATCTTTGTGTCCGCATGCTTCGCCCGAGGATCAACTAATGGGTGTGGGTAGCCTCTCTGTTGCTTCTACCTCTTCCCCAAACTCGCCAGATTCTTCTTTTGCCTCCACTACCTATGGAGGACTAGATAGTATCCCTGGCAACACTAATAAAAGAAAACGCTCACCTAGCATTTCCCCCCCATATAAAAAGATTCTGAAGAGGGGAGGTAATGCGTCCGTTATGGGTAACACACCAGTTATTGGTAGCACAGGGATGCCCTCCATTGCCCCCCAGACTGCTTGGTGTGCTAATAACGAGGGGACTGCTTCTGTGGCATCTGGTGGGTCTCTATCTGGCAGGAGACCGGACTCTGCCCCAAACGACCAAGAAGGGAGGGAATCAGAATTTATAGGAGTAGTCTGGGACACCCTTAAAGGCCTATTGTCTCCCCTGGATTTAAGGCTCTCTCGAATAGAGAACAACCTCCTTGAGATGGAGAAAAGTATTATTGCCTTGGCCACTCTTGGCCTGAGAGGCCTTGAACACCAGGGTTTGATAGATAACAATAGAGTTGACCAGGCAGCTATTCCCCCCCCCCACGGTCGTTTTGGGTTCTCAGCCTAACCTCACTGCGCCTCGTTCCACTCAGCCCATTCCCAAACCACGGACCAAGAGAGCTGACATTGCAACCCCGGCTCCCCAGCCTAGGGCCAACATCTCTAATGCCCCTACTACTCAACCATATGTTCGTGCCAACCCGGCCAATGCGAGAACACAGAATCCCACTAGGTTTAGTTCTCGTTCTGCGCAAACCTCCCAAAACAAACTTAGCATTCGTTCTTTGGGGGGTCCAAGCCTTCGGAGCAACTTCCGAGGGGGTTATATCGACCTTCCACCTGAAGCCAACGATTATGTGGCAGTATTGACGGGGGTGCCTGAAATACAGAATGGCCTCTTTGAACATCAGCAATCCCTCCATAACAAAGTCATGCATTGGCTCAATTCCCATAGACCCATCCCAAATGGTAGGAAGAGCAGAGTCACAATGGTTCGCAGAGTCCCGTGGGTGGGAACAACCATGAAATCAATCCCCGGGGACTGCATAGTCGTAACGTTCGATGATGTTTTTACGGCCAATTACATCTGCTCCTGGGTGAGCCAGAATGAGGGCTCTTCTATTGCCCCGAGGCCCTTGTCATTCTTTTATCCACCCCGGATGGTCCACCCTCAGGGGGGTAATTGGACTCTGGTTCCCCAGCAGCCCAGCTGGGGGTTTGCTCCCAGGGCCCATAATACAGCTAGTGGCTGGCTTGGTATCACAACCTCTAACAGGTTTGCCAGCCTTGAAGATGTAGATTGACGTGTAACACCCCCTGTTCTGGCTCCATCTCTCAAACCTAATACCCCGCAGGTGGAGGCTGTCTCTTCACCACTGTATACTACCTTGGGCAGGGGGGGCATTGGTCCTCTGCCCCAGGTCACGCCCCTGGCCACCCCTGCTCGGGGTTTGCTGCATCGCCCGCCGCTCGATGGCAATGCTAGTTCTTCCTCAGCAGCGATCTTGCTAGCCCAGGATTCGCTGGAAATTGTGGCTCATTCTCAGCATCCCAAGCCTGACGGTTTCGACGTTGTGTACCCAGCTACTGCCGCCCAACCTTGCATAAGCTTGGTAGGCATGTCCTCGCTTAAGATCTTAAGTTGGAATGTGGCGGGGCTAGTGCGCAATCTAGATAAACCTGATTGGCATTCTTTTGTGGAGCCTTTTGGGATCTGTCTCCTACAGGAAACCTGGTGCCTGGAGCCCGTGCACAGGGTTGGTTTTGCAACGTACCATGTGCCGGCCTCCAGGCCAAAAGGCAGTAAAGGACGCCCTTCTGGTGGCCTTCTCGTCTGGGCCAGTATCTCTCTGGGGCTTACCATAAAACATATCAACACCCAATCGCCAGACCTGCTGAGACTCACCATTCGGTGCCCGGGGGGTAGGACTATGGAATTGCTTAACCTGTACGTCAGGGGGGGTTGGGGGGGGGACTCTTCTCCTCTATCCTCTTCTGGAGTTGAAGAGGAGCTTCGGGGTTGTGAGATTGATTCCTTTATCCTTTTGGCTGGCGATTTTAATTGTTGCTTCGAACCGCTGGCCTCTGAAGATATCTTGGACACGTGGGAGGATGATGCCAAGAGAGGTATTCCCTTGCTTGATCTCGACCCCATTAAAAAATGGTCACAGAAGGCTATCGATTTCAACTCTCTCTGCTTGGAATATGCCCTAAGAGCCACAAACGGCCGTTCCAAATCAGACACTAGGGGTGCGCACACCTATAATAGGGTGGGCCACACCTCTAGAATAGATTATATATTGTTGAACCACAATTTGTGGGAGTATTTTCTCGATATGGAGGTCCAACAAACAGCGGACAGTGACCATAACCCCTTGGTCTTATCACTTGCTCTCCCACGGGAGGCAGGGGATCTAGCATCGCCTCGTTCCACCTGGAAATCATCCAATGAAGTTGTCCCATCCAACTGTGGCAGACGGCTGAAATGGGCCAAAGTTGCTTTGGATGAATCAAGAATGGCCCAAGCAAGAACCATAATGCTGGAAGCCAAGGGCACCTTGAGTACGTTGGACTCCGATGAAGCAGTTTTAACAACCTTCACGGAGATTATCGCACTACTTGGTAACCTGTTTTTAGTTCCCCAGGGAAGGGGTGGGGCTAGGCGGAGAACTGTATTAAGAGGCAGAGATCAATGGTATTCACCTGCCTGTCGTCTGGCCAAAAGCAACCTTATTCGAGCAGTCGGCTTGAAAGATCCTGTGTTGATCTCCTCTGCTAGGAAGGAATATAGAAAAGCCCAAGAGGTAGCAAGGGCAACTCACGAAACCAACTTCTGGAGCGAACTAATGGATGCGGGTTCCAGGAAGGACTCAAGGGCCTTTTGGGCCTTGTTTAGAGGTAGGGACAGGCCGGTTGATTCATTGCTGACTTGCAATATCACAGGGGACGCTTGGCTGGCCCACTTTTCAAAACTTTATACTAATTCTCAGGGGGCCAGGGGCCACTGTAGGGGCGAAAGCCACATAATATCGGTTAACAGCATACACTCTGACTCTACCTTTACAGCCAAGGAGGTAGAAGTAGCAATTAGGTGTATTGTGCCCAATAAGGCAGCGGGCCCAGATGGAGTTCCGGGCGACCTGCTGCGTATAAATATAGAGGAGTGGAGCCTACTCATTGCCAAACTCCTAAATGAGGCCATGGAGGGCGGAGGATTCCCGGATTCCTGGAGGGGTGCAGAAGTTGTCCCAATTTTTAAAAAAGGGTGTAGGGATGACCCTGCCAACTACCGACCCATAAGTCTGCTTGATTCCACCCAGAAGGTAGCAGGGAAGGTGGTTTTAGGGAGGCTTCTCCAATGGGCTGAGGAAGCAAAGGTATTGTCTGACTTTCAGGCCGGCTTTAGATCTGGTACCGGCACTATTGAGCAGACATTCCGCTTCCTTATGTTGTATTGGAAAGTGGTTAAACTGGGCAAGGGCAGTCTGTATCTTGCTTTTATAGATTTACGGACTGCCTTTGACCTAGTCCCACGTAACCAACTGTGGGCAGTTCTTGAGGGGTTGGGCATGCCCGCTTATTTGCTGGCATTAATCATCAAATTCCATGAGGAAAATTTTGCCAGAATTAGATGGGGTGCGCAGGGAGAAAAAACAGCTCGTATCTCTGTAGACAGGGGGGTCCGCCAGGGGTGTGTGCTAGCCCCCACTCTGTTTTCATTATATCTAAACGGAGTGGTGGAGCACCTGCTCCAGCTACCAGCTGACGCACCTTCCCTGGCGGGCAGGAAGATACCAACACTCCTGTTTGCAGATGATACCCTGCTGATTTCAAAATCCCCGGTGGGCCTTCAAACCTTGCTAACTAGGTTCCAGGGCTTCTGTGACACCAGGGGCTTGGCTATTAACATCAGCAAAACTAAGTTCCTGGTGTTGAATCCCCCTAGAAAGACAGTCCACCCTCCATCCCTGGATTCAGTTCCCTTAGAAAGGGTAAGGGAATTCGATTATCTAGGAATCCGCCTTTGTGACTCTATGAGCTGGAAGGCGCACCACCAAAAGATCATTCTGGCTCATAGGAGGGTCACGGGTGCCCTACTGAAAGAACACCGTGCCTCCTCGCTCAAGCCCATTGGGGTGATACTAGACATTTATAGGGCAAAAGCTGTGAGTGCGGCTTTATATGGGGCAGAGTTGTGGGGTACTCAGAAATTTGACACTCTATTCCATCTTGAGAACAAATTCCACAAAGATTTAATGAGGCTTCCCCATAGCTCCCCAACTCTCCCACTTTTATTGGATACTGGTACACGTTCCATAGCTGAGCAGGCGAAGTTACGCCCCCTTCTCCTGTGGGCGCGCATTTGGAATGTTCCTGAACTCGCAAGCTATGCGGATGCTCTCCGCGAGCTTCTCTCCACCTCGGGTTGGTATAAGATCGGTTGGCTCCTGGAAGTAAAGCGTCTGCTTTGTGAACTTGGCCTGGTTGACGCCTGGGCCAACAGATCCTCACCACCCAAACAATTACTAAAGAAATTATTTTGGGCGTGGGTGGATAACGAGAGACCTAAACAAACCAACCTATGTAGATCTGCGGTGGAGTTTTTGTCATTCAAAGGCCGTCCTCATAGAGAGCACTATTTGGATGTGATTTCTAACCCAACAGACAGGGCGTTGTATTTTAAATTCAGGGTCGGGGTTCTGCCCGTGGGATCATGGACAGCAAACTGGAAACCCCCCTGGCAAACTGTATCAACTTGCCCTTTCTGTCCAAACAGTGTCGAATCTATTTCCCATTTAATGTTTGTATGTCCCGCGTATTCTAGTCCTCGCCGTAGGTGGTTGAAACCACTTTGCTTGAGGCTGGGTACACGGTCTTACCAGGAGGCCCTATATTTGTTAAGATCAGATTCCCAACCCTTGCTCGCATGTGGCCTGGCGAAATATTTGGGCTGGGTCTGGAGGATAAGATCTGCAAGGATGATGATCCTCCAGTAAATGGTTCCATTTTTGGATCCATCGGCCTAGTTACTTACTGCTGTGTCTCATTCTATCCCCTAAGGTCGATTAAGTATGTGTCCCTATGCTTGCCCTATGATGGTCGCTTTTAGCATTGCTGTATATTGCACTTTTCAAATGATTTTTTCTTGTGATTTTAAAGTCAATTATTGTTTTTATCTTGTATTTGTCTTATTGTAATGCTTTTATGAAATGAAACATTTCGAAATAAAGCTATTTACTTACTTACTTACCTGACAAACTACAGTTCTGTACCTCTTCAGTAAAATATCTGGGGCACCAGATAGAGAAAGGTATCAGGAAAGTTACTTCAGAAAGAATTAGAATAATTCGAAACATGCATTTACCCAATACTCAGAAAGAGATCAGAATGTTCCTTGGAGTTGTAGGATACTGCAGACAGTGGATTGTGGGATTTGCAGTCCTAGCAAAACCTTTGATAAAAATGACAAAGAAAGGGACAAAAGACCCAGTGGAATGGAATGAGGAAAGCATGACAGCTTTTACAAAATTACGAGAATGTCTGTGTACAGCTCCCGCATTAGGAATGCCTGATTACTCGAAAGAATTTGTACTGTTTTGTGATACACGAGACAATTGTGCACTGTCAGTCCTAACTCAAGAGCATAGTTTGACTAGACGTCCAGTAGCATATTTCTCTGCTACTTTGGATCCAGTGGCTGCTGGATTACCTGGATGTCTGAAAGCAGTAGCTGCAACTTGCATGAGTCTTGAACAGAGTGAATCCATCATTATGGGATATCCTGTAACTGTGTATGTTCCACATGCAGTTGTAATCCTACTGACCCGAACTAAAACCCAGTATCTCACACCTAGTCGGCTGACTAAGTATGAGAGAATCCTTGTGGGTGCAGCAAATGTAACCATTACTCGGTGTAACATACTGAATCCAGCTACCCTATTACCAAATTCACTGATTGCAGAAGCAAAGGGAGAGGTCGAGCATGACTGCATTGACCTGACTGAGTTCAGTACCAAACCACGCCCAGATATAAAGGAAATGCCCCTGCCTGTAGAAGATTTCGAGCTGTTTGTAGATGGCTCATGTCTGAGACATGAGGATGGAGGCCTAAGTGCTGCCTATGCTGTAGTTACAATATCACGTGCCGTAGAAGCATCCTATCTATTTGGAATAAAGTCTGCACAAGTAGCCGAATTGATTGCATTGGCAAAAGCCTGTAAATTTGGGAAAAATAAAAGAGTAACCATATATACTGATAGCCAGTATGGTTATGGGGTTGTGCATGACTTCGGCCAATTATGGCTGCAAAGAGAGTTCCTGACTTCTTCAGGTACTCCTATCAGAAATGGAAAAGTGGTACAGGAATTACTGGAAGCAATCCAGTTACCAAAAGAATTGGCAGTGGTCAAGTGTGCTGCTCACAAATCTGGCGATGACAATGTGACAGCAGGTAATCGATGTGCTGACCAACTGGCCCAGCATTGTGCAAGACATAGAATTTCAGTCAATATCAAATTGGGGGGAAGCGGAAACAGCTGCCAACTTATGGTGTTTGAGAATGTACAAACATGGGAGGAACTGAGAGATTTACAGAATGCAGCAGGACCAAAGGAAAAGAGAAGATGGAGAAAGTTTGGTTGTCAACAGAGGAACGAGGATGGTGTCATTGTTTGCTCTGATGGTATGCCTGTATTGCCTGATAGCTTGCTTGCTCCTATGGCCCAGCTAATACATGGAGATGCGCACATTGGTAGGGATGCCATGGTCCGTGTCTTCAGACAGACATGGTACAATTCAAAATTCAGGAAAGTAGCAGAGGCACTTGACATGTCAGCAATACAATCCCGGGAAGAAAACAGTAGTTTTACCGGGTAAAATTGGGAAAGCAGAAGGTCCTTTTATAAGGTTACAAATTGACTTTATCCAGTTACCCCCTTGTAAAGGAATGAGGTACGTCCTTGTCATTGTTTGCCTATTTTCAAAATGGGTAGAGGCTTATCCTGCAAAGAAAAATGATGCCATCACTGTAGCCAAATTGTTATTGCGAGAACTAATACCTAGGTACGTTTTTCCAGTCACAATTGAATCAGACAGAGGTGGGCATTTTCAGAATGAAATAATAAGTCAAATCTGTGAAGCATTCAAAATTACTCAAAAACTGCACTGTGCATATCGCCCAGAGGCTTCTGGAGTGGTGGAACAACTGAATGGCACTATCAAGTCGAGACTAGGAAAGATGTGTGAATCTACTGGCATGAACTGGATAGACGCTTTACCACTTGTCCTAATGGGAAACAGAAGTATTCCAGACCGAAAGACAGGCCTAAGTCCCCATGAGATCCTGATGGGAAGAGTAATGCGACAAGCATGGGTACCAGGACACAAACTGATAAGCATTTCTGATGATTTGGTACTAGAGTACTGCAAGCAACTGGGTGACCAAGTGCGTTCTATCTCTCACCAGATTGGGGAAGACGCCGTCGCCAGGCCAGCAACTCCAGTCCATAATCTGAATCCGGGTGATTGGGTGGTACTAAAGAAACACACCCGATCAAGTTGCCTTGCACCGAAGTGGGGAAAACCAAGACAAGTAATTCTGGTAACCACAACAGCGGTGAAGTGTGCAGGTGTGCCAAAGTGGATCCATGCCAGCCATACGAAAAAGGTAACCGAAGACGAAGAAACTGACGCTGAAGGTTGTCCAGCTGAGGGGTCCCCAGATGTTGGTCCTGAAGTAGCTGATGACGAACAACCGAGCACCAGTCAAGATGAATGGATCCCAGTAATCGACCTGACATTCGATCCAATAAGAACCAGAAGCCAAACCTACTCAGATAGAGAGTGGGATAGTGAGGAGGAGACAAGAATAGAAGGAGATAATCAGATCATCGAAATCCTTGTCAAATCTGAGGAGGAGGAAGGTCATATAGGGACAGAACAGGTTATCGACACACCTCCAAGAACTCCTGAGACTGAAAAGGGACAGATAGAAATTAGGGCGAAAGTTCAAGAGGAAGAAAATCAGAGGTTCGAAGTGCTTGAACAGGATCAGATAGAAATAGACGAATGTGTTCAGGACACAGAAATTGAAACGTCCAAAAGTCAGATCCAGCATACACCTGAACAAGGCCAGCTTAGCGACCAGGCAGAAGAAACTGAAACAAGACCTGGGACTAGTCAGACAGAAAGGGAAGAAGAAGACGGTGAAGCAGAAGTGCCACAACTGAACGAAAATAAAAGAGCATTAGAAGAAAGCCAAACAACAGTGCCAGTTAAAAGATTCAAGAAAAAGAATAGAGAACCAAGGTACATCAAAAGACTGAGACTAAGACTGAAAACAGTAGAGGAGAAGCTTGAGCAAAGGAAACAAGGTTCCAGTAAAACAGAGCAATCTGAAGAAAACTCTACGCGAAGAAGTGCCCGAATAAAAAGACTGAACAATAAGTATCAGGATCCTGAATGGACTTACCTGGTGTTAGAGGAATTCGAGGATCTTGATATAAGTGACGAAAGTGATGAAGAATTGACTGCTGACCAGTCTACCGAAGAAGAAGAACCAACCTGAAGCTGCCCTGTGTAAGCAACCTGTGCAAAGTTACAAAGAGGGGTTGGAAAGCTTCTTTTGAGCGAAAATGTCTGATTCCAATGTGAATGGAAGACCTAGACGCAATTGTTGTATAACATGCTGCAAAGTATGTGTATGTAGTGTAGCTTTAGTATTAATATTATGGATAGGACTAACAATTACTATTCCTTATATGATGAGTAAAGATACTAATGTTGACTCTACAAAGACTGTGACAAAGGACACAGAAGAGCTGCAAACGAAAAATACACCACAAAGTGTAGAAGGACATGAGAAAGCACTTAGCATTAGACAAACTAAAATGGACTTAGAAGCACCAGATGAGGAAGGACTACATTATCACAGAATCAAGAACAGGACTCATTTAAACGTATTCGCAAACCTTTTAGTACATTATGTAGAAGCCATGGAAATAGAAGACTGTTATGTTTGCATGAAGCTATCTACTTCTGTAGCTGAGGGAGTGACCTACCATCACTTGCCACTAACATATGGAATTTCCTGTAGTATTTTAGCTAGCTTATTCTATAAAAGAGGACCGTTACAGTACTATTACTCTAACTCAGACGTGATATTTTCTGAACTTCCTATACGTGGAAATCTGAACCCTGTACATACAAAAAGTGATGTAACACGTTATATGGGAGAATATTTTCTGACTATAGGTACCATAGATTTAGGTGAAGCACATAGAGATAACTTGACCTGTTCATTACATGAACAAGAAAAAATGTTTCTAAACATGGCAGAGAAAAGAAGAGAAAGTTTCCAAAGAAAGGCGAATGATAAAAGACAGAAAACTCCTAAGTGGGCTGAAAACATGGGAAGCACCTCAAATGGTGGAGCTAATCCTGCTTTGTTGCTGGATTTCGAAAGAAAGGGGAAACACTGTCTTCACAGAGAAAAGACTAGTTATTATAATAACATTTTCATTGGTTCCAGTCAATGTGAACACAATTACAAGGTAATTGGAGGTTGGGGTTTCAAAAATGGGTCTGAACCTGTGTTTCCCGGAATTTATTACATATGTGGAAACAAGGCTTATTTCAAATTGCCGGATCACTGGTATGGAAGCTGCTATTTTGGAATTGTCTTCCCAAAAATATACCATGTGAAGGAAATTGCTGGAAGCAATGAAAACACTAATGAATTAGTGCGTAGTAAAAGAGAAAGCGTAGGAGAAATACTAGGGGATATCTTTAGTGCATTGATACCAGCAGTGGGAGTGACTCTGAACACACACAGAATTTGCAAATTATCAACAGTAGTGGATCGGTTATCTACTGACACTGCTGCAGGTTTCCTGATGGTCAATACCGAAATGGTTGCGATCAGATCTATGGTTTTGCAGAACAGACTTGCTCTTGACACCTTATTAGCAAAAGAGGGCGGAGTCTGTAGAATGTTGAAAGCGCAACATTGTTCGACTTACATACCTGACAAAAGTGTCGAAATCAAAAGGTATGTGAGGAACATTACAAATTTGGAAAAAGAGCTCAAACCACTGGAGGTTGACAGTGCCTGAAAGAGACTAACTGATTGTCTCTCCTCTGTAGGTCATTGGTTTTCTAACATAGGTAAAAATCTTGTGATTAAAATACTGATGCCAATAGCAGGTATAGGTTTAATTGTGCTAATTGTCGTAATCTGCTGCAAATGTCGAAAACACAAAAAGAAATATGCTATGAATAAAAGAGGAATGAAACGGAATGTGGATGAACTAGAATTGAAGGAACTGAATAATCAAATTTACAAAAGGGTGAAGAATTCTCACCCTAACAAAGAAGTAAAAGAAAAATTGAATCGAATGTTTGAAGAAATAGAATTGGGAAAGCTGTGAGAAGTTGGCATCTGGTTCCATTAATAGTGATGATAGTAAATATCATCAAAGAGGGGATTGATGAAGCAAGGATTTGCACGTTACGCGACTTGCTTGTACTCTAGAACCTCGAATAGTGTTAATAGTCTAATCAATATGTTTGTCTTACTAATATTGCACATTTTACACTACACGGGGTGTCCCAGTGACGCTTGCCTATGTGTTTACTAAACAGTAATAACGCTTGCCACTAAAAATGGCCGCTGCTTCGCGGGAATTTAGTCTGCACATGCGTCGGTCATAATCACGTGACGTGACGCACTTGCAGTTCTGGTGGGAAATGTTTGCTCATGCGCAATACTGCTAAAATGGCCGCTTTGTTTTCTCATATGCTCCGTGCTTGCAAAGCTGCTTTCGCAAAGTTGTTCGTTCCGCACTTATCCTAATGCTATAGTTATTATAAAGTAAGGGGTATAGTGTAGCTATTCATGGTGTACAGTGTATTCAATTTTTCTGTATTTCTAAAATTGTTTTCGCTTACTTTTCATGTACTGCATTCTTTGGGGCCTGAGGAACACTCGTGACTCCATCTTGAAAAACCTTTCTGGTACTCGTCACGTGATGAGGGAAAGAACCTCATGATGCAGTGGAGCCCAGCCAGCTGGCAGCCAAAGCCAAGATGCTCCTGGGAACCTGAACTGTGACCAAGCTGCAGAAGCCGACTTGTACCTAAAACTGTTACAATTGTATTTCACTACTGTATACTCTATTGTATTCTGTAAATCTAGTGTCATGGGAAGCTAGGACTTAAGGGGTGGGTACGAGAACTGAATATTAAGTCTGGGAAAGTCAAAATCTTAGGTAAATGGTGACCTAATCCCCTCCTTTGTCCAATCAGAACTTGGGGACCCTTTCACTTGCAACATTAGTGGGTGGTACACTGACCCGAAAACAGTATAACTAGCCTAGGTTTAGCTAGAGAATTTGTCCGACTTGTCCGAATAGCTGACCTGTCACTGACCCAACGAACTCTATAGGTGATTGATACAGAGAGCTGCGGAGCACTCTGTCCGTAATTTCCACAAACTCAATCGGGGTTTGGAAACCTTAAGTGCTGGCGAAGCACTTTGCTGGGAGATTCGAGAACTCAATCGGGGTTATTGGCAGATTCCTTGCAGAGAGGGAGTAGCGCAGGCGTTGCATCCGAAGCTGCAGGTGTTGGTCGTACCCTTAGACGAATCTACCTTTAGTAAATGCTAAACTGTTTGCATATATGTTTGTTCCATTCTTACCCTTCCTATAGAGAATAAGCATATCTGGATAAATCAAATAGTCTGAGTCTCATTTCCTCTGAATCGTTAGTGAGTTTCGAAAGTCTACTTTGATTAGTATGTACCCTTTCTTTACCCGCCTTTATTAAAGTTGTGAAGTTCTGTTTATCTAAAATAGCGTGTTCCTTATTTTCCCTTCCTTTATTTTTCATGATTCTAAATGTTTCTTACTCTCATACATAGTTATACAATTGTTATGATTCTCGTGATAGATAGTTTGATTGGGATTAACCTTTGGCTCATGACACTAGATGATAATAATGATTAGATAAAGGTCTTGAAAACTTTCCGAGTTTGTGGTTATTTAAGAGTACAAAAACATTATTCAACTGTATATGGTATTTTTGTTTGCTTACTTATTTTCACAGCTAGCTCCCTGATCCATTGTGATCATGGGTACCCGTAATAGTGGAGTGGTAAGTCGGGTACATTGGAAATACAATAGGAAGGAACAGGAATACTGGTAGTAGAGTGTAAGGTTACCCGATTTATAAATATGGAAGATTGAATTTATGGGCCCAATGCGTTAATGGTAAATTTGTGAGTCAGGTGACCTGCACGCTCTATCACTAGCACCTCCCAAGTCAGGAAACCTATTGACCAGGCCTCCCCTGCCGGAGTTTCGTCCAGCCGCAGGAGGTCAGACTCATGTCTTTGGCAGCAGCATCCATTTTGTGATGCTGAGGCCCTGTTTAACTTTAACCGGGTAAAGCAGTAACCAAATGAAATGAAATGAAATGAAATGAATGAAATGAAATGAAAAAGAAACTTAATAAAGCGCACTGCGGCCAAGCGGCTTCCTCTAGAAGGGTGGAATCCTAACCCCGCTGCAGAATTGACTGGGGGGTAGTATTCCAAAGCGTTTGACACCTTACACGACATGTTTTGATAAAGCCAAACGAAAGTTAGCATTTAACCGCCAGGATTATAATGCACTTAAGAGTATATGGTATGGCTATATCATATAACAGCTATAAGGACATGGTTCCGAAAGCTGCAGAGGGGCTCAGCTCATGCTAGGGCACCCTCTCACATAAAACCAAGCACTCTGCCTCCAGGATTGTCGAGGCCTACCATAGGAGTGACTTATAGGTGCATATGTGTCTATATATAAGGTAGATATAGACATACTATATTCAAGTAAGGGGTGATTACACCACCTTACCCAAGCTAAGTGATCAGCCTGTGGTGTCAGTTTGGATGGCCAGCCAGGGGTGGCATAATACATGCTTCAGCCCCTGGTAGGCCTTGGATGCACCTATGCCCTGGGTACCTATGGTACAATATACAGGGGCTCACAGAGGTGACCCAATATCCAATTTGGTATGTACCTAAAGTACATGGAGTCCATTTTATAGAGAGAGCAGATAGCCTGGGGCCCTGAATAGCAGGATCCCAGGCCAACTAAGTCGAAAACCAGCAAAACACAAGGCAAGTTGGGGTAACCATATAGTCAGATATCCACCTTCCTACACAGAGAACATGCAAGTCAGACAAAATGCATTTCAAATTTAGGCCTCATTAAATTAGCTTAGTTAAGTTTTGAAATGTGCTCTTTGAATACATGATTATATGTGCATGAATACCTTCAAAATAAATGCAGCAAGCTAAATGTGACCATAGGCAAATTAAATCATGCTTACGTATGCGGTGCATTTCAAACAAGTGCACATAACTTGAGACATAAGTGTAAATATGAAGGAGATCTACATTTCATTCATGTTTAGGCTAACCATTAGTATACACAGATTTATAAATCTCTAATGTTCTCCTGTGAATTAATTTCAATACTACATTTGAATATTTCACTTTTCATTAATAAAGTTAGGCACGCATATGGTGCTAAATGTACGAATATATTGCACTTATGTGACGGTAAGGATGGAGCTGTCATGTGCACCCTTTGGGTGGTTTGGGTTGGTATTATACATGAACAACATTATAGTTTATAAAGTCAAACACAGGAAAAGGTTCTGTACAGCGCACATCTTGAAGTCATGTATTTTGAGATCCTCATATGTAGTAATGAAGAAAAAGGAGTGAAAGTGAAATAGAATACTTGGCTAGGATCACACAGTTTGATCAAGTGGGGAAGCTGACATTGGTCACAGGTTTTCTAGTTTCAAGTTGCGCAATTCAGCCACGATGTAGATATTACGCTCGCCATCTTTTTTTTAAAACCGCCACCCTGCTGGATTCTTTGTGGACCTAGGACACTCCACAGAACACACTTTTTGACCGCTGTGAAAATGAGTACAAGTACCCATGTGTTAGATAGGAATACTACTGGGTTCAGCAAAATGTACAGTTTTTTTTAATTAATTGGTAACATAGCTCATTTAGATAACTGTGCTGTCAAGCCAGACCTAAAAAACACTTTGTGAAAAAGTGAAGATCTGCCATTACTAAGCAACAGCTGAGCAGATTGGAGTATTATTTAGGTGCAGCTCCTGCTGCTTGAACTGTACCTAGTATTCCCAAATTCATAATGATTGAAGTCAGGAATGAGGTAAACCACCTCCCAAGAGTTTGACGTGAAAACTATCTATCAGATGCAGAACTGTATCCATTATGTCCTTGTGCAGCAGCTATCCTGAGTCTGCTCTATTGGTGTGATTCCTGATGTTTCTGGAACTGTGCAGTAGTTTCCTCTTTTGATATCGTAGGCAGGTACACAATATTACGCAGTGTTCTGGAGGTACCAGGGGGATTAAAGTAGAAATAGGATAGTTCCGTCGGTCTGGCTGATTTATCTCTTGCTGGCTCAATTATAGAGACTCTTATCAATCAATCAATCAATATGGATTTGTAAAGCGCAACTAATCACCCAACAGCTTATTCAGGTGCTTGCAGGTCCCAGAGGCTCATTCATACGGCCAGGTCTTGATAGGAAAGCAAGGAGAAAGCAGTGAAAAGGAGGGAAAAAGAGGAGAAGGCACTCAAAAAACCAGAGGAAAAGTGCAAGGAAAAGGCAGTGAAAATTAGGGAAAAGCAAGGAGTAGGCACACAAAAACGGGGTGTGGTGGTAGGAGAGGATGGGAACAAGAGTGATGCAGCAGCACTTGGGGAGCAAAGACTGCGGCCTCCATGAGGTAAAAACAAGGAGAAAGCAGTGAAAGGAGGGAAAAGCAATGGGAAGGCACTCAAAAGACGGGGAAAAAGCAACGGGAAAGGTCTTGGGAGGTGGGAGGGGCTCTGGGAAACAGTGGGCGGGGCTCGTGGGGAGGCAGGGAAAAAAACAGGTAGCAGGCAGGAGCTGCAGTGAGGGGAAATAGAGAAAGCTGTGAAAACTAGGCAAAAGCAAGCACTCAAAAAAACGGAGGGGAATGCAAGGAGAATGCAGTGAAAACAACGGAAAAAAGCAAGGAAAAAACTTTCAAAACGGGCAAAAAGCAAGGAGAAAGCAGTAAAATCGAGGGAAAGTAAGGAGAAGGCAAAAAAAATGGGAGGGTGGTAAAAGCAAAGAGACAGCAGTGTAAAACGAGGCAGAGGGAAAGCACGGAGAAGGCACTCGGACATGGGGGGGAAAAGCAAGTCGTAAACAGTGAAAGTGAGGGAAAAGCAAGGACCAGGCTTTCAAAAAATGGGAAAAAGCAAGGAGAAAGGTGTGAAAGCGAGAAAAAGGGAAAAGCCAGGAGAAGGCACTTCAAAAATGGGGGGGCAAGGAGACAGCATTGAAAATGAGGGAAAAGCAAGGAGAAGACGCTCTGAAAAGGGGGAAAAGTAAGGAAAAGTCAGGAGCAAGAGCGATGCAGGAGCAGTGAGAGTGCTGGGCCTGGAAAGAGAGGCTAGACCCTCGACAGGGTATCCAGGTGCTTGTAGGTTCTGGAGCATGGGTACTCACAAACTTTCTCTCGGGGGCCAAATTTACAGTGTGGTTTGTGGCCGAGGGCCGCACCAGTGGGGCCGGGGTCAGAGGGGAGGGGGCGGGGCTAAAACAAAAAGAAAACTTGTGACCATGAGGTTGCACACAGGTCCCTGCAGCAGATGCCGTCATCCACTGAGCCACCAGAACCAGCATACATACATCTCTCTCTCCCTCCTGCCCTCCCTCTCCATCTCTCTCTCTCCCTCCTGTCCTCCCTCTCCCTCCTGCCCTCCTGCCCTCCCTCTCCCTCCTGCCCTCCCTCCTGCCCTCTCTCTCCCTCCTGCCCTCTCTCTCCCTCCTGCCCTCCCTCTCCCTCCTGCCCTCCCTGTTCCTCCTGCCCTCTCTCTCCCTCCCTCTCCCTCCTGCCCTCCCTCTCCCTCCTGCCCTCCCTCTCCCGCCCTCCTGCTCTCTCTCTCCCTCTCTCTCCCTCCTGCCCTCAATCCTGCCCTCTCTCTCCCTCCTGCCCTCCCTCCTGCCCTATCTCTCCCTTCCTCTCCCTCCTGCCCTCCCTCTCCCTCCTGCCCTCCCTCTCCCTCTTGCCCTCTCTCTCCCTCCTGCCCTCTCTCGCCCTCTCTCTCCCTCCTGCCCTCCCTCTCCCTCCTGCCCTCCCTCCTGCCCTCTCTCTCCCTCCTGCCCTCCCTCTCACTCCTGCCCTCTCTCTCCCTCCTTCCCTCCCTCTCCCTCTCCCTCTTGCCCTCCCTCTCCCTCCTGTCCTCTCTCTCCCTCCTGCCCTCCCTCTCCCTCCTGCCCTCCCTCTCCCTCCTGCCCTCCCTCCTGCCCTCCCTCCTGCCCTCTCTCTCCCTCTTGCCCTCCATCCTGCCCTCTCTCTCCATCCTGCCCTCCCTCTCCCGCCCTCCCTCCCTCCTGCCCTCCTCTCCCTCTCTCTCTCCCTCCTGCCCTCCCTCCTGCCCTCTCTCTCCCTCTCCCTCTCTCTCCCTCTCCCTCCTGCCCTCTCTCTCCCTCCTGTCCTCCCTCTCTCTCTCCTGCCCTCCATCCTGCCCTCCTGCCCTCCCTGTCCCTCCTGCCCTCCCTGTCCCTCCTGCCCTCCCTGTCCCTCCTGCCCTCCATCTCCCTCCCGCCCTCCCTCTCTCCCTCCCGCCCTCCCTCTCTCCCTCCTGCCCTCCCTCTCCCGCCCTCCCTCCCTCCTGCCCGCTCTCTCCCTCTCTCTCTCCCTCCTGCCCTCCCTCCTGCCCTCTCTCTCCCTCTCCCTCCTGCCCTCTCTCTCCCTCCTGTCCTCCCTCTATCTCTCCTGCCCTCCATCCTGCCCTCCCTCTCTCTCCCTCCTGCCCTCCCTCTCCCTCCTGCCCTCCCTGTCCCTCCTGCCCTCCTATCCCTCCTGCCCTCCATCTCCCTCCCTCCTGCCCTCCCTCTCTCCCTCCTGCCCTCCCTCTCCATCTCTCTTTCCATCCAGCTCTCCCTCTCCCTCCCCCTCTGTCATCTCACTGTGTGTGTCTGTCTGTGTCAGCCTTCAGCCCGGGCTGATACAGCTTCCTCAGCGCACACACAGAAAGATCCCTATCTGGCAAGAAGTTTCTCAGACTAAAATGCAGTTTGCGCGCGCCCTTCTGATAATTACAGGAGTGTCCACACGACTGTGAGTGAATGGACACCGCATCAGGGTGATTAAGGGGGGGTGGGGGGCAAAGAGACAGCCGTCCATCAGTCGCACCAAAGTACTTAGCAGGTCGTTAAAAGACCATTTACAAACATCTCGCCCGGCTCCACAGAGCAGAGGCGCTAAGGGGTGAAATACAACAAAGCCTCTGCTCTGTAGGGGCCGGGGGAGCGGTGATTATCAAGGTCTCCGAGCCCAGCACTGCTGCGGGGTGTTTGCCAACACTAATAAATTATTTTTTTAAGCACAGGTACGATTGTCTCGAAGGTCCGCGGGCCGCCAAGGAAGGCTTGCCGGGCCGCATCCGGCCCGCGGGCCGTACTATGAGTACCCCTGTTCTGGAGGCTCATTGAAACAGCCAGGACTTGATAGGAAAGCATGGAGAAAGATGTGAAATTGAAGGGAGAGCAAGGAGAAGGCACTGACAAATAGGGGGGGGGGGAGAAAGGAGAAAGTGAAAACTAGGAAAAAGCAGGGAGTAGGCACTCAAAATACAGGGGAAAAGCAAGGAGAAAGAAGTGAAAATGAGGAAAAAGTGAGGAGAGAGGCACTTAAACAGGGGAAGAAGCAAGGAGAGAGCAGTGAAAATGATGGGGAAAGCAAGGAAAAGGCACCCAAAAAGCAAGTAGAAGGCAGTGAAAACGAGGGAAAATCAAGAATGCACTAAAAAAACTGGGTAAAAAGCAAGTAGAAAGCATTGAAAACAAGGGAAAAGCAAAAAGAAGAGTCTCAGAAAATGGAGGGCAAGAGAAAGAATTGAAAACAACGGAAAAGCAAGGAGAAAGCACTCAAAAAAGGGTGAAAAGACGCAAAGAAAGCAGTGAAATGAGGGGAAAGCAAAGAGAAGGCACTGAACAACGGGGGGAAAAACAAGAAGAAGACAAAGGCAAGAGCGATGCTGCAGCATGGGGAGAGCTACTGGGCCTCAGGCTCTTAAAATGTTTAACTTGTTGAATGTGTTGGCCTCGGTGGAGCCAGTGAACATATACTGTACAATTGATTGTTTGATCTGCTATATTTGACCATGAGGCAAATTTTTATTTAGGTTTCAGGGACCCTTTCCCAAGAGAACACTTCAAAAACAATACCGACACTATTCCTGATGAGTTTATTGATCGCCTTTGTCTTGGTCTGCAAAATGCGTAATCCAAAACTTACCTTCGCCCAAGACTTTGGCTCTTTCACTATTGTCCCACATGAGCCTGACCATAACCTAAGTCTTGAACCTAATGTGTGAAATAAGGTGTAGGTATGCTTATTGGACTACCAACAGAAGTTCATAACCTTTGATTGCTTCTAAAACCCCCTTTTGATGCTTGTTCTAGTGAATTATCCGCCCTTCTAAGCTACCTCCCATTATAAGCCTCCATCAACCTGAACTGAGAAACTCGTAATTGTCTGCGGTTTTTGGTTTGGACACTTAGACACATACACCCAGAGATCTCTCTCGGGCAGCCACCTGGGAGATGTACTTTTGAACTCACAGCAGTTGGGAAGGAGTATTCATTTTTTTAATAGTCCTACGGTCATAACAGCAAATAATTCCGCAGAACTGCAGGATTGTGAATTGCGGAAAGCAGAAGGGGGTTAAGACTGGTCTCAGGTGCGATGCACCCTTTACGGTTGAATGGTTAGTCTGTGGGAGACGTGCCTTGAAGGCGCCAAGGTCTGCAACATTGTTGTCACTATACAGAGGAACACTGTGGTCTTGGTGGATGGAAGGGTGGCTCAAGCAAGAACATAGCAAAATAATTTGCACCCGGGTTACTTGTGCTCTTCCTTGTCACTCCCGATGACCGACACAATGGATCTTCAAGCTCTTTTCCCCTCTATATGATAGTGAGTGCTATGTTCTTGGTGATGTCCTTGAATTTGCTGTGGACTGCAGCACACAATCCTGGTCTTGGCAGCACTCTGAACTTCTGGCAGCGGGCCTCATGGCAACACTTGGGCAGCTGGGTGTTGAGTTCTAGAGTTCATATGACAGGTTCTTTGCACAAAGGGCAGTATGCTTCATGCTTCTTTAGCCGCATGATAGTGCGGCACTATACAAATCTAAGTGCTGATTTATTTATTCAGTTGTTCTTCCCTACTTTATGCTGGAATTTACTGCAGTAGTAGCTTGGTGGTCTGCAGTACTCATCCTCAGAGGTGCTTAATTAGCGCCTGATGTGAGTGAGTGTGGCCCTGAGCTGGACCACATGCACCGCCCGGAAATGCAAGGAGATACAAGTCCAGACTAAATGTTGTGGATCTGTGAGGGTGGATCCGGACCCTTCCACTGGCAGAGACAAACTCGACTGGAACTGCCAGGTGAAGGCTGAACCCAACGAGGTTTAGGGAACAGACCTGACAGTCGCACCCTTGGACTGTTGGGGCAGCTACCGGAAGGTAATTCACCCAAGGTCTCACCCTCGAGGCGACAGACAGAGCCAGCCCTGTCATGGTGGTTCATCGCCATAGCCGAGGCTCAGGGCATGTGGTTACCAGTGTACGACCCACACTCTATCATTGCCCTGCTCTCCTACTGCTGTTGTGGCCTCTTAAAGGGTGGAGCCCCGGAGACCCTGAGGTGCTTTCTGTCATGCCATCCTCTGGGCACTGGAGTCCCTGGAGAGGGAGGAAGTTAAGGTGATTATCTACCATACACCTAGAACTTTTAGAAAGGAAATCCACTTCAACACTTCAAGGCGCTTTAGGCATCGTCTGGTAGATGAAGGGTGACTGGCAACAACAAGCGGGGTGACTTGGAGCTAGATTTACAGAACCACTGCAGTCAATCAGATGTTGACACCTGAAGTTAGGGATAGAACCACGCTATATTGAGGTGATATTGATACAGAACTAGCAGCATTGAGGTGCTAGCGGTGAAATGAGTGCAGTACTCAGGCTCTCTGCATCTTAAGTTTATTTATGTTGTGACATACAGGGGATCGTAGTCTCTGGGCGCCAATAGCGGATGGCCAATCCCCATTTCGAAGTGGCAGATGCTGGCACTTGTAGGCAGGTTGTGAATACAGCACACCGCAGGCTGAGCACTACACCCAGGGTAGAGTTGTTAACTCTGATTTCACACACAGGAGAAGGAGAAACCGCTCCCAGGAGGAACACTAGCGTTCCTGGAGAAGGGAGATCCACATTCCATGTGCTGGAGTTCTTTTCCCACGCAGGATGCACCCCATCCCAGTGCTGAGACTACAGAGGCCCCACACTATTTGTGCAGAGGGCTCTGCAATATGTATGCAGTGAGAATTGATCTCCTGTGTAGAAAACAGTGGGTCCCATATTCCTAGTGCGGGGACCAGCAGGGACTGTTGTGGTTCTGAAGATTCTGGATTCATGTAATCGTTCTGGACTCGAGAATTAAAACTTCGTCGAAACATGACGAATTTGGTATCAAAAGACCGAGAATGACGAGCACACCATGTACATATAATTACAGCACATTCGAGTGACGATTTCACCTCGAAATAGTCATTTGCGTTCTGAAACCCGTCGCCTCCATTTATGTGTTGCCCTTTACATAGGCCTTAATCCAGCTGAATTCAATTCCACAAGGACACGTACTCCTTAATCGACTTTCCTATGACCTGTGCAAGTTGGAACCATTGCCCCAGGCCGAACTCGTTAGGTCAGTTCCCCTCCCAGTGGCCGAACCAGATAGCATCAGGGCTCAACAGGCCATAAAACCATTTCAGCGCGCACACCTGCCGTATCTTGCTCCCATCTGTCTCTACTCTTTCTGCTTCACTTACTTTATGGTGGGGAGGTGCCTGTTTTATTGGGGGTCCATCGATATCTGATGAAATGTTGGGCCTTGCCGGGTGATTTGTTGTAAGCAGCACGAAGTGAAATATGGACATGTCATCATGACTCTGCTTTTTCTTTGTATTGGAAATATGTTAACGATTTACTTTACAACCAAGAATGTTTTGCCTGAAGCCTAAAATTGTGTATAAGAAGAGAAGCCTGACTTTGTAAAATGCAGCAGTCTCCTGAGAATATACTTCCCCGTGTGTTGTACTTCTAGGACACTTGTTACCTTGGTTGCAGCCAATAAATCGATCTTTGACTGCACCTAGAAGACTCTGAGTTTCTGTGGTCTGGATCAGGAAGAACCCGAGGTCTCTGGGTGTACCCTGACACCGCTGGGTTACCGGTTCTTAAAAACCCAGTACCTCAGCTGGCGCCCAATGTTTGGGGCGATTCCAGTGGTACCAGTCAGCCAGAGGTTCGTGAGGAGCTTTGTGTGAAAATTCCGGAGGACGGCCAACCACCTCATCGACCCCTGCATGTCGACGTGGTCCGAAGGTCTTTGCTGCGAGGTTCCCCGCTTCCCGACGGCTACAAGGACTGCTGCCCTGGCTATCGCCCTGATTTGGACCCTTGAAGTTTGGTAGAGCGAAACACTAAGACGAGTCTTCTGGTGACGTCATCGATATTTCAGTT
This sequence comes from Lissotriton helveticus, assembly GCF_964261635.1. Lineage (NCBI taxonomy): Eukaryota > Metazoa > Chordata > Amphibia > Caudata > Salamandridae > Lissotriton > Lissotriton helveticus. The sequence goes on from NC_136061.1 coordinate 1,309,775,211, forward strand.
AAGTATAAGTGGAGCGTCTCCCAGTCCTTAGTTGGTCTTAGTCTTGGGTATCCTTTGGAATAATTGTTGGTATTTGCAAGCACCAAAACCGAAGGACTCGTGTTTTCACGAGAAAAATCGTAATCGATAATCCTTTGACGTTTGGAACTAGACTAGAGAGCGAAGATGCCTAGTCTTAGACTTGGAAATTTGTTTTGTCTTGGTTGTAATAATAGGGACTCCCGATTGGAGGACTCATGTCCGGTTCCTCCAGTTGGAACTCCAACTTACGAGTTATATGTGAAACATGGGGTAGGCCCCATCACATACAATGAAGTGTGGATCAAATACACAAGGAAAAATGGTGTTTTAAAATGGACCCAATATGGTAGTTTTGATACCGAAATCTTAGAGAACCTTGAAGTTAAACTGTTCAAAAAGAAAGCCCGGCCGGCAATGTTCGACTCTTTTCGCCTATGGCGTAAGGAGGCCAAACAGAAGGAAATCAAATTAGCTAAGAAAAATAAGAGAGAAGGAGGAATTTCAGTAATGCAAGCTGCTAAGCAGTTTAAAGACAATGAAGAAGAGCAGATGAGTGAGCAGTTGCACAGGCAACGTAAAATGGCGATAGATAAGTGTTATCTAGTTTTGCCGTCTCTTCAGCAAGAGGCAGCAAAAGAGCGTGAAAAAGATCCAATAATGTCGCATTTATTAAGTTCACCACCCCCCTGTGCACAAAATCCCACGGCACCTCCACAACCCACAGTTGCACAACCTGTGGTTGTTATGCCTCCCATTCCTCTGCAGCAACCACCAGCTACTCTTCAGCTGGCTCCTACTCCTTTGGTGCAGCCTCCTCAAGGCCCACGATCACACCTGTTTCTACGATTTTGCCCACTGTACTATCTACTTCTCCTAATCCTCCCTCTACGATTGTGCCTAGTGCTCCTTCTATTTCTCCTAATGCCTCCTCTGCTGGTATCTCTGCTCCTGCCTTATCTTACCCCGTTTTTCCGTCAGTTTCACCTTCAATTCGGCAGAAGATGGCCAGCACTGTCACTAACCTTCTTTCACCTCTTTTTGGGTCGCCTACTACGACCCCTAAAATGGAACGAAGACAGTTGCGAAGTCGACTGCCTGACTACCAAGAGAGAGACTCATTGAATCGTTTAGTACGAAAATGGGTTATGGACACCGTAAAATATGATGTAGAGTCGGTCATGGAAGTCTTCCATCAATGGGAAGCACCGACACAGAGATATGTTTTTGAACAGATGTGTGTTTTCCTTTGCGAGGATTTGGAAGACAATGATCTGGAATGCATCCCGCAAGAGATGTGTCATGTACGGTTTAAGTTTGGAGAGGGCATGATTGTAGGTCCAGATGTGGAGGAAGCAGTTGAAATGTTGCTATCATATCGGAGTAAGGGAAGTAGTTCTGGGTCACAATCTAGTGCATCTAGTAGGAAAAAGGCGCGACAATACCCGATGAGAGAAGTTCCCCCACAATGGAGAGACGGCGACACAACTGTTAACCCACCTATTCTGCCACACTTTCAGCGTGTATGGGTACATGTCCCATGGAAGCGAGCTGAAGTTTTAGCCCTTAAACAGACATTACCTGATCCGCGTAAAAATCCTGCAGGGTATTACAAAGAGTTGTCACAGACTGCTGGGTCATGTATAATGAATTTAGCCGATATCGATATGTTATTTGGGAATGTAGTTCCACAGCTTTTATGGGGTAAAATTCGTCATACAGATCATGATCAGGAATTAGGTGACTCATGGGCTAATATTGCCGCTGCAGATGCCCGACAAGTTGGTGGTGCTAAGCCTGAGCCTTTGATAGCAGAACTTCCTGGTAGAATAGTTGATTACATGAAAACGATAATGCCTGCAATACGCGTAAATTGGGATAAGTTGTCTGCATGCAAGCAAAAGAAAGAAGAAACAGTCTCAGATTTCTTCACCAGATTTGAAGAAACATTTGTTGACCACAGCGGTCAAGATATGACCACAGAAGGTGGTCAGAGATTGTTTGTCGATACATTTGTACACAATCTGCTTCCAGAATTGTGTAAAAAGTTAAAGGATTCGGAAAGTTCTTGGGCAGTCTCATCTTCAGCGCAGATATTGGCTACTGCACAATATTACGAAAATAGAGACAAGGACGAGAAAGACAGAGTAGAAAAGAAAACTAAAGAGCTGAAAACAAAGGTTTTGCTACAGCAAGCATATCCGCCACGTGGTGGTGGTAATCAAAATAATAATGGTCAGAATAATTATCAGAATAATTTCCAGCAGCCTCAACAGTATCAGAGGAACTCGCAAAGAGTCGAGTATACTCAACCCCGTGTACCTGTAGGCCCCAACCAGTGTTCATATTGCAGAGAAGAGGGTCATTTCAAATATAATTGTCCTATTCTATTACAACGTGCAAATGGAGTTTCTGGTGTGAGAGGTCGTGGCAGTCAGCAAGCACCTAGAGGTAGAGGGCGTGGAAATGCCCCTCAGAATGCACGTCCCCTTCCACCACAAAATTCTATGAATAGGTTTGATCAGCAGAATAACGCATCTGACAGGACAGCTCAATACTACGTTGATGATTACTATACAGAAGATGAGTATTTGGAGGGTAATGATTGCTAGGACAGCCATAGACAAAGAGAGGGATTTGTTTCAGTTCCAGTAGATCAGAGTGGACCTTACGTCGAGGTGATTACATCAGGTGTGTCAGAGCCTTTTCTGTTGGATACTGCTGCTACAAAGAGTTCTATTATGCACTCCAAACTCCCTGGCGCACCTTTGTCTGGCGAAATGAACGTTTCTGTAGGTCTGTAGGTTTTTCTGGCGCCCCAGTTAGAAATCCGATTTCTGACCCTTTGTCTCTTTCTGTTGGTCCTTGTGAATTCGAAGCACCCCTCATTCTGACAACAGGTTGTGGTGAAAACTTGCTAGGATTGGATTTGTTAAAAAGATTGTATGCGACTTTGTACTGTTCTCCTTCAGGAGTACAACTTACTTTAGGTAAGAAAGTAGTTTCTCCCATGTATTTGTTGAGGGATAAACTTCCAGCAGAATTGTCGTTTCTTCCAGATATTCTTTGGGCCACTGGTTCTAATGATGTGGGTCGCTTAGAAATTCCACCATATGTTGTAACATTGAAAGCCAACGTTAAAATGCCACAAATTCCCCAATACAAAATCTCGAGTGAAGGTGAAAAAGCTTTGCTAGCGATCGTTTACGAATTGATTGAAAAGGATGTGATTGAAGAAACACGAGGAAATGTTTGCAATAGTCCTGTTCTGCCTGTTTTAAAACGAACTGACCCTTCTCAGCCACATGTGTACAGATTCGTGATTGATCTGAGAGAGGTGAATAAAATAGTTGTGCCACAATTCCAAGTTGTCCCCGACATTACCACGTTATTGACTATGATTCCAGCATCTGCCTCTTGGTTTTCGGTGATTGACCTGAAGAATGCCTTCTTCAGCATCCTGATTGCTGAGGAGAGCAGGGATATTTTCTCATTCAGTTTAGGAGGTCGCAGCTTCCGCTTTAAACGCGCTCCCCAGGGCTACTGTGAAAGTCCAGCAAGATGGCTGCCGTGCGGAAGGCTGTGTGAGCAGCTCGCTCCCTGGCTCCAGGCGTCCGGCGTCCGGGAGGAAGGAGAAAGCAGAGAATCCGTTTTTTACTATGAGGAAAATCTTTGCCTTGCAGCGTTCTTTGAGCTATATGATTTGAGCGGCGTTCCGTGACTGCATTCAGCTGTACTCGACTATTTACCTGGCTGGCTGCATTGGTTGTATTGGCGTCTCTTCTTTTGCTGGACAATTTCAACGGACGGAGGCCGTTTGAGGTGTCGCCCGTTTCCGGTTGCTACTCTGAGTGTGAGCGTTGCAACCAGGCGGCTTCAGCGGTTTGGAGAAAGGCAGGAGGAAGCATTGCTGGGCAGCTTGTTCGGAAGCCGTCGGCGTTTAGTGTTTCGTATACTAAACGTGATACGTGATACAAAGTATCTCTTGAAAGAAAACACGAATGTTGCTGAATTTTTGTGAGCTCAAACGGCGGTCCCCGCTGTGGCGTGCTACAATTTGTCTATTTTGGGCACAGAGCGCTGTCTTTCCTGGTAGAAGTGGAGGTGGAGGTGGCACACGGAAGGGGAAGAAAAAGGCACCGCTACCCTCGTCAGTCAGCACCCGCAGTAACAAGAAAACTGACGCGGGTCAAGCAGAGAGAAACGCGAATCTGAGTTTGGGTGTTCTGGGACCTGCTATGGCTGAGGCTCTGGAGTCTTCGAGTTTAATCCCTGCTAACAACGCAAGCAAACAGGGTAAGAACACTGGCAAATTACAAGCTAAATCTAATGAGACTGCAAGTGTTAAGGACGCTATGCTACAGACTCTGCCAGCTCTGTTCGAGAAGCAAGCGGCTAGAAAAAAAACAATAATCGATAATAATGCGCAAGGTAATGATGTGATGGCTACTCAGCATGAGCAACTTATTATTACAGCAGAAATTGATAATGAGTCAGTAAATAATTTTCCAAATTTGCCGTCGGCTAATCTCTTAAAGAAGGGTACTATGGGAGATGTAGTCCATGGGGCTGCTGGTATTACTCGCTCTTGCTCGTTGCCCATGTTATTGGTATCAATACCAGCAGAAAGCGAACAGTCCAAGATACTGGTAGATCCGGTAGACTCAGCAGTGCATACTAATTTAGAGACCTCGGAGAAGTTTTTTTCCCTGTCGGAACTTTCTTCGGATGAGGCTACCGGACTCCACAAAGATTGGGCTGAGATTAGCTGCGAGAGCCTATCTTCAGACGGTGAATATAGTGTGAGTCCTGATGCTAACACGGCTACTATCATTAAAAAAAAACTTTGGAAAAAACGGTCACTACGTGTGGGTAGTAAGGAAGTCGCTGCTAATCCATATAAAGAGGGGTCTATTCTATCTGCAAGTTTGTCTCCTGGTTTGGAACCCGCTTCTGCTATTGATGCCACGGATTTTGTGGGAACCATACCAGATCCTGTTTCTGTCTCTGCTCTTGATTCGGTCACTATACAAGACAATAGTGAAGGACCTGAGGAGATAACTTTGAAGATGATTTACGACACCATGATGAACCAGAGGGCTGAAAGCAAGGCCGAAAATTTACGCACGCAGGTTACCTGTGCCAAGGTTAAAAATTCAGTTCGCCGGGCTATCAAGATGTGCTCTGAGACCACCGACAGAGTTATAAAAACGGAGAATAGAATAGCAGTTCTGGAAGAAGAAACCATGGCACAGAGACAAGAAGTTGGTGATTTTTTGGCCTTAAAAGAGGACTTGTCTGATAAGATTGCCAATTTGGAGAATCAGGCCCGAAGAAGCAATTTACGCTTTCTGGGAATTCCGGAAAACAAAGAAGGATCTGATCCACGGCGGTTTATTGTTAGTCTATTGAAGGATGCTTTTCCTGATATGGCAGAGTGGGACTGGGCTCGAGAAGTACAACGAGCGCACAGGTTCCCTTTTAATGTGCGGAGTCCTCGCCAAGGCCAAGCAAACTATCCTAGGGCTATTCTGGTCTCATTTAATAATTTTCTTGCTCGTGAAGCTATTTATGCGTCAGCGAGACCAGATAAGAAAGCGGATGGACTTGGCTGCCAGTTCTTTGTTCGACCGGATTATTGCCAGGCTACAGTGGCTCAACGATGGAGGCTGAGACAATTGATTCCCGATTTCCAAAAGAAGGAAGTTGGTGTATTTCTTCAAGGTCCTGCTAAGTTAAAGACCGTGTTTAAAGGCACAGTCAAATATTTCATTTCAGAGATTAAAGCCAAAGAGTATTTGGATTCTATTTGACCTACAATTCGATATGGTCTATATGGCTAAAAAGGTTAAAAGGGCTGTTTGTTTAAGTAAACCTTGTTGAAGCTGTGCTTTTTCTCTTTTCTTTCTCTTTTTCCCTTCTTGTGGTTTTTTTTTCTTTCTCTCTTTCTTCTTATTTTTTCTCTAATTTTCCTAAATTTTTCCTTTAACTTTTTCCCTTCTTTATCTAATGGTTTCTCATCTTCCTCTCTCTGTCTGGACGTTATGGCCCAGGGACACGGCACCCATTCGTTTTAGGAACTGATAGTTCCTATGCCTCCTATAATGGGGAGGGTGGGGGGAGGGGTTCTGGGGAAATGGGTGGGGGTGGGTATGGGTAAGGGTTGGTGGTGGGGGTGTAAAGCAGAGGTATTCGTTGCAAGGATGTTAATTCTGTATTCTAGTTTGTACTTAAGTTGTTGTAGTGAGGACTTTATATTGTGGAGATTTGCTAATTTTTTTCTCTTTATTTTAAAATGATGGGAAAGATGATTAAGGTGAAAATATGTACAATTAATATTAATGGGCTCAATGACTTTAAAAAGATTGCAGCGTTTCGCTCTTTGATACAGGCATTGTCTATCGACTTATTATGTATACAAGAAACTCATGTTGCCTGGGATAAACGTTCATTGCTAGACAAGTTGGGTTTGGATGTACTGCTTGTTTCTAAACAGATGGGTATAAAAAGAGGTATAGCTATTTGTATGCGAAAGGGAGCTGCGAAGTGCTTGAAAACTCTAGCTGATAAATGGGGCAGATGGGGACTTGTTGAATTAGTTATTGGTGGGTCTAAATTTACTTTATGTTGTTTGTACGGGCCGAATTTAGATGATGCGGAAGTTTTTAATACCATTAATGCAGAATTAGCTACTTGGGCACAACCTATGATAATATGTGGGGATTTAAATATTCATTTGCCGGCCGATTGGAATATTAATACAGGAAGGAGGTATATCGGTTATAAACCTAGTACCTATTATGCCCTTCGCGAGCTGGTTTTGAATAACGGATTAATGGATGTGTGGCATAAAAAGTATTCTAATGATCTTGGCTATACCTTTTATTCCTATCCACATCGTAAGTTTGCCCGATTAGATTATTTTTTTACGTCCCTGCAGTTTTTGGAGACAATTAGTCTTGAAATTCTTCCCCAAGTCATGTCAGACCATAATCCTATAATTGCTGAGATTGAGGTTTCTACAGAACTTCCGAACTCAAGTAGTTCCTGGTCATTTCAGAGAAACCTGTTACTAGATGATGATTATTTACATTTTATGGCGACTGTTATTAATGACTATTTCTTTACAAATAACGACTCAGCCCCCCCACCAGTGGTGTGGGACGCTTTCAAATCAATAATACGTGGAGAGACAATTAGTTTTGCAAACTTCAAGAGAAAAAAAACACAAACAGAATTTAAGGAGAGATTGAATAAAATCAGGTCAGCTGAGATGGATTTAATGACGGCGTGTAAAGATAATGTTGGTATAGAAGAGGCACAATTACGTCTTGTAATTGAACGCTCTGGTTTACGGACCCATATTGCCGATAAAGTAGCATCAGACTTTAAGCTGTTCAAAACTGAACGTTATGAATATAGCGAGCGTACAGGTAAAATCTTAGCACAGCGTCTACGACAGAAATCTTCTTTTAATGAAATCAAGGGTATTAATGATATTGACGGTAATTATCATGAATGTAGGGAAGGAATTCTAGAGTCATTCTTGGGGTTCTATAAAACATTGTATAATGATCTAAACAATGAAGTGGACAAGACTTTGAATCCCGTAGATTATCTTTACGGTACCAATCAATTAGTATTGGGAAGTGAAAAGACTGATTCATTTGGATGTTCAATAAGTTGGGATGAGATTGAGCAAGCTATTCTGAGCCTTGCTGCAGGTAAAGCGATGGGATTTGATCAGATACCTCTTGAATTTTATCGCACATTTCGACATATGTTGAAGCCAGAACTGGTAAAGATCTTTAATTCTGCATTTTCAGGGAAACCACCTGATTCCTGGTCTACTGCTATTATAGTGGTGTTTGTGAAGAAGAATAAGGATCCGAAAGAATTAGGTTCATATCGACCTATATCTCTCATTACGGCTGATAGTAAAATCTATTCTAAAATTCTTGCAAATAGGCTTAACCAGGTAATGTCTAGTTTAGTCTCTAACATTCAACACGGTTTTATTAGAGGTAGAGATACTACTGACCATGTGAGTCGTGTTATTACACTTTTAGATTGGGCTCAGGCAAAGGAATCCCCAGTCGGGGTGGTCTTACTCGATGCTGAAAAAGCGTTTGATAGAGTAGACTGGGGATTCCTTTGGGCTGTGCTAGAAGGGAAGGGGTTTCCTTTACAATTTATTCAGGCGGTTCGGTCACTGTATTCGGGTCCTAAAGGCATTATAAGATTGGGTATTGATTATTCAAGACCTTTCCCAATAACGAGAGGGACGAGACAAGGATGCCCCTGCTCCCCGCTTTTATTTGCGTTATATTTGGAATCTTATTTAAGTAGACTTATTTTTGAACCGAATATTCCACCAGTTCATCTTTTTGGAGTAGATCATAAAGTTCTAGCGTATGCGGATGACGTCGCAATTGTTACTTCTGACGTCTCCTCTGCGCTACCCACAATAATCAATTTAGCCAACGAGTTTGGCAAGGTTTCTGGCTATAAGTTGAACATCACTAAAACTCAGATTATTCATTCAGAGAAGGGTAAGCCTATGGATATTCCACTAAATACTACTGGTTCTTACCTTGGTGTTACTCTATCCTCCAAGGTTGAGGATATTGTGGCACTAAATGTAGATCCTTTGCTCATATCCTCTAATAGATTGCTAGAAAGATTCAACAATCTACATTTGTCATTATATGGCCGTACTAATGTTATCAAGATGATGATTTTCCCTAAATTTTTGTATTTTTTTCGAACCATCCCTCTATTTTTTCCAATGTCTCTTTTCAATAGAATAGATAGAATGGTGTCTAGGTTCTTGTGGGGATATCATCGTGCTAGAAGATCTCTAAAATGGTGCACTCTACCATTAGAGTTTGCTGGTCTGGGGCTCCCGAATTTTAGAATGTATTACTGGGCTATTGCTTTGAAAACCTTTCGGGTGCTGCTTTTTCATGATTATGCTCTAGATCCAGCTATGACACCCTCTATTTTCGAAATGCTTTTAGGTGCTGATGCACGGCAATGTTTGGTGAAAATTATTGAACCTAGCTATTATAAAAAAACAAAATTTAAGGTAGTCCTTGCGGCAGGCTTAATATGGAGGCAAATGAACAAAACTCTATGTTTAGTCTCAAAACTGAATTATTATACACCTTTGTTTGATAATAAGTTATTACCTGTTATCTTTCAAGACATGGTAATTCATCGATGGTACCTGAGACAGATCTATTCACTTGGTCAATTGTATCAAAATGGGTGTCTCCTGTCCTTTGATAAATTACAAGAGATTTTTGGTTTATCTAGGAATGATTTTTTTAAATATTTACAGATCCGTAGTTTCTTGGGGAAAAAAAATGTTCTGTTTACTGATACTATGGAAACTGTCGATATTTTAGAAAGTTCTAGGAAAAATAATCGTACTGGTATTATTTACCAATTAATGATTGGTAGGATGCAGAATGATTTGGATCATCATACTCGGAAATGGGAGAGGAAGCTTGGTATCGCAGGGATCGATCTGGTAAAAGCATTTGAGTTGAGTAAAAAGACGCTAATTAATAGCTCTCTTAAGAGTCAACATTTTATGTCTACCCTAGATCTTTATTATACACCTGCAAAACTGGTAAAATGGAACGTTGTAAAGGGTATCAACTGCAGTCGTTGTGGTACTCTAGCAGCCGACTCAATCCATATGTTTCATAGTTGTCCTAAACTTACTGATTACATTAAGAAGATTGAAAAGTTTTTATCCAATCTGCTACATGTCCGGATTACGCTGCATCCTACTATTATTATTTTCGGTGTGTATTTTCCTCCTCAGGATTTTACAATAGATCAAGAATATTTTCTGTTTATCGGAATGTCTATTTATCGAGCCTGTATTACATCTAGATGGTTGGATGTAGATCCTCCAACGTTTGAGTTATGGTTGGGAAAATTACTAAATGTTTACAGAATGGATAAAGCAGTTTACAAATTGAAAGGACTTAGAAAGCAGACCTTTGGTCGGAAGTTATGGTCACCAATTGACAATTGGATTTGAATTGCATTATTGTTTCTTTATGTAAAGAACTTTGTTTGACTTTGTATTTTCTTTTCTCTATATTTTTTTGGTTATGTCCTTGTATGTATTACCTCTGCTAAAAAAAAAAAATAATAAAAAAAAAAAAAAGAAAGTCCATCAATATACAGTCAAGCTCTAAAAACACAGCTTGATGCGATTGTTTTACCTGAAGGTGCGACTCTTGTACAGTATGTGGATGATTTACTCATTTCCGCAGACACTGAGGAAATTTGTAAAAAGGCCACGCTATCATTGTTACATCATCTGTGTGATCTTCATCACAAGGTGTCACTTTCCAAACTGCAGTATTGCTGACAAGAAGTGACCTACTTAGGTCACCTCTTATCGAAGGAGGGAAGGAAACTGACCCCAGAAAGAATTCAGGCAATAGCGAAATTGAATGTGCCAAGAACACAGAGAGAAGTGCGTGCTTTCTTGGGCATTACATCGTACTGTAGACAATGGATTCCAAATTTTTCGTTATTAGCCAAACCCTTGGTGGCATTAACGTGTAAGAATACACCCAATCCCATTCCTTGGTCTGAAGAGTGTCAGCAAAGTTTCCTCGAATTACGCACAGCATTGTGTTCGGCCCCTGTGTTAGGTACCCCCGACTACAGTAAGCCTTTCACATTATATGTCCACGAGAAAGAGGGCTGTGCATTATCGGTGTTGACTCAGTTGTTTGGAGGTAGGCAGCGTCCATGTGCCTATTTTTCGTCGACCTTGGATCTGGTAGCACAAGCATTACCGAGTTGTTTAAGAGCCACAGCAGCAGCAGCTGTTTCTATTCGATAGTCTGCTGGTCTAGTAATGAATAATACACTAATCGTGATGGCCCCACATGCAGTAGACACGTTGTTAAATAGAACCAAGACACAGCACTTAACTAGTGCTCGACTGTCCAGTTACGAATTGACACTGCTAGCGAGCCATGTGCACATAAAAAGATGCAGTACCTTAAATCTAGCCACGTTGTTCCCAATTGCAGAGGAATCAGATGTTTCAGAACAGCACGATTGTTTTCTCAGAACAGAGGAAGAAACGAAAGGGAGGATAGATTTATTCGATACTCCTCTTGCTGAGTGTGATGGTACATTATGGGTGGATGGGTCATGCTTCAAGCTCCCGAGTGGTGACACGACTGCAGCATATGCTGTCACGACTTTGCATACAGTTGTTGAAGCTGCACGTGTCCCCCATAATTCGGCTCAAGCAGCAGAATTAATTGCACTGACGAGGGCATGTGTATTGTCCAAAGTAATGAAAGTGACCATCTACACTGATAGTCAGTATGCGTTTGGAGTGGCTCACAGTTTTGGGCGATTGTGGAGATAACGTGGATTCCTGACTTCGCATGGAGCTAAGATTCAGCATGGTCAGTTGGTGAATGAGCTTCTTGAATCACTGACCTTGCCCCTGCAAATGGCGATTGTGAAATGTAGTGCTCACAAGAAGGTGACCCATGATGTTGGTCGTGGAAATGCATTTGCTGATGAGATCGCGAAAGAAACTGCAAAGAATGTAATGAGCCGAATGTATGTTGCAGGCCCTGCAAGATGGACTGGTGATGTTGGAATGTGTGAAGACACAATAGAGAGTGTGAAGTCCATTCAAGCTGAGGCCACAGAGAAAGAGTTGAGTACATGGAGAGAAAGTACGGGTAGAATGGATGCAAATGGGTGTTGGATTGAATTATCAGAGCATCAGAGATGGTTGTTACCCGATGCATATGTGCTTGCAGTGGTTACAATGGCTCATATCAGCGTGAAAGGGATTTGCGAGTTGTTGGCCCCAGTATGGAACAATTCAGGGATTCCCAAGTGTGCAGAGAATGTTGTCAAGAATTGCATGGTATGTCTGAAACACAATCCTGGTAGAGGAACCCCAACTCCAGCTGGTCATTTTGCACCTCCTACGTACCCGTTCGAGGTTTTGCAGCTAGATTTCATTCACATGGAGAGGTGCAACAATTTAAAATACGTACTCGTTGTTGTTTGTGCCTTCTCAAGATGGGTAGAAGCCTATCCCCTAAAAGACAATACTGCCTTGTCCACAGCAAAAGCCCTTGTGAAAGAGAACTTCCCCAGGTTTGGAATGCCTAGAATGGTCTGGTCTGATAATGGAAGTGAATTTGTGGGTCGTGTGATGAAGAGAGTGTGCGAAGGGCTAGGTATCCGGCAGAAGTTCCATGCTGCAAATCACCCCAATCAGCTGGATTGGTAGAATGTTACAACGGCACGTTAAAACTTAAACTGGCCAAAATCCAAGCGAGCACGGGTCTTAAATGGCCTGACGCTCTACCCTTAGCACTCCTGTCCACTAGGATGACTGTACATTCACGAGTAAAACTTAGTCCATATGAAATAGTTTTTGGCCGGCCAGCCAACATATGGAGAGTGCCTAGAACCACCAAGTTCAGCGAGCTTGAGCACCCTATTTTGCTTAACTATCTGTATGAATTGACGGCTAAATTGCGTGTTTTGCATCAACAGGTCCACAACACACTGCCTCCGGTCTCTGAGACTCCAGGTCACGCCATTGACCCTGGTTCCTGGATCCTTGTAAGGAATTTCCAAAGAACAAAGAACGACCTGCCCAGGTGGACCGGGCCTCATCTCGTCCTTCTTTCTACAAGATCAGCCGTTCGGGTGGAGGGGAAGGCCAACTGGGTCCACGGGATCCATTGTAAGAAAATCCCTTTCCCTCTACCCCATGACCAGTGGGTCCAGAAGGGTGTCGCTGACCCTGAACCTGATACCGTGTCACATACCGTCCCTTTTCATGACTTGCATGTAAAAAGAACTGACTCTGAGCAAGAAAGTGAGAACATTTCGCACAAGGCTGTGCCACCATCCAATCGATTGAACACTACAGAGCCTGACCTTTTGTTCCAGGATCAGACAATACCTGGGAAACAACGATACAATTTGAGACCTAGAAAAACGAACTAATAAGACACTTTCTTTTTGCAATTGGAGACCAAGATCCATGAACTAATAAAATAGATGTTTCCTTTTCCCCCAAGTACTATTTTTGAAAGTGCAGCTCTCCCATCTAAGAAACTTGCTTATTTTTGTTATTCGAACGGCCATCCGGGTTCTGCTGCTAGGGCCGCGGTTGATTAAAAGTCTTTGGGGTGCAGCTGACGACGTTAGGTCGGTAGTTCTGGTTGGTCCAAGGGAGTTGCCCTAGACGGACAGAAGCATCCCTTAGCAGAGGCAACCTACCACCGCGGGCAGCAATTTAGAGAGGATGGAGTTTCCCGATGTGGAGAGATCTGCCAAACAAGCGACCTTAAAGCGCAGACTGTGCAACGTGATGACAAGGAAAAACTTTATAATATTGTGTATTTCCATGCTATTCAGTGTCATGGTATTTTTAATAAGTTACGTTTTATTCTCTGTTCGTGTAACATTTGCACCCACTGCATCACCCATACCTCCTCCTACTGTTTCCTCTCATTCTTTCCACCCTCTGCCTGACCACGAATCCAATAGGAGATTGGAGTTCATTAATAACTCCTTTGTTCAGTTGTTACATCAACACCAACTTGTAATGAACACAACTAACTGTTGGGTGTGCGGTCTCATGCCTCACACAACTGATAAGGGTATCCCTTATTTGGTCCTGCCATTTAGTCATAATGGTTCTGTATGGGCATATAGGACAATGTTCATATATGCACACGAAATCTACCCCCTGCGTTCTGTAACAGACAATCCTAGAAAAAGTGCTCTAGTCAAAGGTATAGTTGACATGATTAAGGAAGGTATTTCTTATGAGACTATCCCTAGAGATGAGACACTATTATACATAGGATGGAACATGACTGGATATGGAGCTACTCTGAGTGAGAAACAGCAGGCTAAGAGATCGTCCCCGATTTGGATTGTACCCCATCAGGGTTATCTGTGTCTGCAAGGTAATGGTACGAATCCCAGGGCTCAGTTAGGGAAGAGTGTCTGTACTAAAACGTATGTTTTTGGATCTCAGACTTCCCCTGCATTTTTAGCAGCTAAGGGTACTTATTTCATCTGCCACGATAGAGCCTATACATGGTTGCCCCCTGACTTTTCGGGCTCATGTTTTGTTTCCTTCCTGTTGCCTCCCACCTACACAGCAGCGGCAGACTACCACAGGACAAGGATAGTTAGAGGTGTTTTGAGTGAAGAAGACACTGCAGGTCAAGAATTTGGGGACTTTGCAAAGGGTTTTCTGCCGTTCTGGGGATCCATGGCTAACAGCAGGAACATAAGGCAATTGAAATTGCTGGTGCCCTTAGCAACTTGACTGCTGAGCTCCAGTCGGATCGACTTATGACCCTTCAGAACCGGGTCGCTTTGGATGTTATACTTGCAGACCTAAAACACAATTTGTGAAAAAGTGAAGATCTGCCATCACTAAGCAACAGCTGAGCAGATTGGAGTATTATTTAGGTGCAGCTCCTGCTGCCTGAACTGTACCTAGTATTTCCAAATTCATAATGATTGAAGCCAGGAATGAGGTAAAACACCTCCCAAGAGTTTGACGTGAAAACTATCTCTCAGATGCAGAACTGTATCCATTATGTCTTTGTGCAGCAGCTATCCTTATTCAGAGTCTGCTCTATTGGTGTGATTCCTGATGTTTCTGGAACTGTGCGGTAGTTTCCTCTTTTGATAGCGTAGGCAGGTACACAATATTACGCAGTGCTCTGGAGGTACCAGGGGGGTTAAAGTAGAAATAGGATAGTTCCATCAGTCTGGCTGATTTATCTCTTGCTGGCTCAATTATAGAGACTCTTATCAATCAATCAATCAATATGGATTTGTAAAGCGCAACTAATCACCCAACAGCTTATTCAGGTGCTTGCAGGTCCCAGAGGCTCATTCATACGGCCAGGTCTTGATAGGAAAGCAAGGAGAAAGCAGTGAAAAGGAGGGAAAAAGAGGAGAAGGCACTCAAAAAAACCAGAGGAAAAAGCAAGGAAAGGCAGTGAAAATTAGGGAAAAGCAAGGAGTAGGCACACAAAAACGGGGTGTGGTGGTAGGAGAGGATGGGAACAAGAGTGATGCAGCAGCACTTGGGGAGCTAAGACTGCGGCCTCCATGAGGTAAAAACAAGGAGAAAGCAGTGAAACGAGGGAAAAGCAATGGGAAGGCACTCAAAAGACGGGGAAAAAGCAATGGAAAAGGTCTTGGGAGGAGGGAGGGGCTCTGGGACACAGTGGGCGGGGCTCGTGGGGGGGCAGGGAAAAAAACAGGTAGCAGGCAGGAGCTGCAGTGAGGGGAAACTGTGAAAACTAGGCAAAAGCAAGCACTCAAAAAAACGGAGGAGAATGCAAGGAGAATGCAGTGAAAACAACGGAAAAAAGCAAGGAAAAAACTTTCAAAACGGGCAAAAAGCAGTAAAATCGAGGGAAAGTAAGGAGGAGGCAAAAAAATGGGAGGGTGGTAAAAGCAAAGAGACAGCAGTGAAAACGAGGCAGGGGGAAAGCAAGGAGAAGGCACTCGGACATGGGGGGGAAAAGCAAGTCGTAAACAGTGAAAATGAGGGAAAAGCAAGGAACAGGCTTTCAAAAAATGGGAAAAAGCAAGGAGAAAGGTGTGAAAGCGAGAAAAAGGGAAAAGCCAGGAGAAGGCATTTCAAAAATGGGGGGGCAAGGAGACAGCAGTGAAAATGAGGGAAAAGCAAGGAGAAGACGCTCTGAAAAGGGGGAAAAGTAAGGAAAAGTCAGGAGCAAGAGCGATGCAGGAGCAGGGAGAGTGCTGGGCCTGGAAAGAGCGGCTAGACCCTCGACAGGGTATCCAGGTGCTTGTAGGTTCTGGAGGCTCATTCAAACAGCCAGGACTTGATAGGAAAGCATGGAGAAATACGTGAAATTGAAGGGATAGCAAGGAGAAGGCACTGAAAAATAGGGGAAAAAGAAAGGAGAAAGTGAAAACTAGGAAAAAGCAGGGAGTAGGCACTCAAAAAACAGGGGGAAAGCAAGGAGAAAGAAGTGAAAATGAGGAAAAAGTGAGGAGAGAGGCACTTAAACAGGGGAAGAAGCAAGGAGAGAGCAGTGAAAATGATGGGGAAGCAAAGAGAAGGCACCCAAAAAGCAAGTAGAAGGCAGTGAAAACGAGGGAGAATCAAGAATGCACTCAAAAAACAGGGTAAAAAGCAAGTAGAAAGCATTGAAAACAAGGGAAAAGCAAAAAGAAGACTCTCAGAAAATGGAGGGCAAGAGAAAGAATTGAAAACAACGGAAAAGCAAGGAGAAAGCACTCAAAAAAGGGTGAAAAGGTGCAAAGAAAGCAGTGAAATGAGGGAAAAGCAAAGAGAAGGCACTGAACAACGGGGGGAAAAGCAAGAAGAAGACAAAGGCAAGAGCGATGCTGCAGCATGGGGAGAGCTACTGGGCCTCAGGCTCTTAAAATGTTTAACTTGTTGAATGTGTTGGCCTCCGTGGAGCCAGTGAACATATACTGTATAATTGATTGTTTGATCTGCTATATTTGACCTTGAGGCAAATTTTTATTAGGTTTCAGGGATCCTTTCCCAAGAGAACACTTCAAAAACAATACCGACACTATTCCTGATGAGTTTATTGATCGCCTTTGTCTTGGTCTGCAAAATGCGTAATCCAAAACTTACCTTCGCCCAAGAGTTTGGCTCTTTCACTATTGTCCCACATGAGCCTGACCATAACCTAAGTCTTGAACCTAATGTGTGAAATAAGGTGTAGGTATGCTTATTGGACTTCCAACAGAAGTTCATAACATTTGATTGCTTCTAAAACCCCCTTTTGATGCTTGTTCTAGTGAATTATCCTCCCCTCTAAGCTACCTCCCATTATAAGCCTCCATCAACCTGAACTGAGAAACTCGTAATTGTCTGCGGTTTTTGGTTTGGACACTTAGACACATATACCCAGAGATCTCTCTCGGGCAGCCACCTGGGAGATGTACTTTTAAACTCAGAGCAGTTGGGAAGGAGTATTCATTTTTTTAATAGTCCTACGGTCATAACAGCAAATAATTCCGTAGAACTGCAGGATTGTGAATTGCGGAAAACAGAAGGGGGTTAAGACTGGTCTCAGGTGCGATGCACCCTTTACGGTTGAATGGTTAGTCTGTGGGAGACGTGCCTTGAAGGCGCCAAGGTCTACAACATTGTTGTCACTATACAGAGGAACACTGTGGTCTTGGTGGATGGAAGGGTGGCTCAAGCAAGAACATAGCAAAATAATTTGCACCCGGGTTACTTGTGCTCTTCCTTGTCACTCCCGATGACCGACACAATGGATCTGCAAGCTCTTTTCCCCTCTATATGATAGTGAGTGCTCTGTTCTTGGTTATGTCCTTGAATTTGCTGTGGACTGCAGCACACAATCCTGGTCTTGGCAGCACTCTGAACTTCTGGCAGCGGGCCTCATGGCAACACTTGGGCAGCTGGGTGTTGAGTTCTAGAGTTCATATGACAGGTTCTTTGCACAAAAGGCAGTATTCTTAATGCTTCTTTAGCCGCATGATAGTGCGGCACTATACAAATCTAAGTGCTAATTTATTTATTCAGTTGTTCTTCCCTACTTTATGCTGGAATTTCCTGCAGTAGTAACTTGGTGGTCTGCAGTACTCCTCCTCAGAGGTGCTTAATTAGCGCCTGATGTGAGTGTGGCCCTGAGCTGGACCACATGTACCGGCCGGAAGTGCAAGGAGATACAAGTCCAGACTAAATGTTGTGGATCTGTGAGGGCGGATCCGGACCCTTCCACTGGCCAGAGACAAAGTCGACTGGAACTGCCAGGTGAAGGCTGAACCCAACGAGGTTTAGGGAACAGACCTGACAGTCGCACCCTTGGACTGTTGGGGCAGCTACCGGAAGGTAATTCACCCAAGGTCTCACCCTCGAGGCGACAGATCGAGCCAGCCCTGTCATGGTATTTCATCGCCATAGTCGAGGCTCAGGGCATGTGGTTACCAGTGTACGACCCACCCTCTATCATTGCCCTGCTCTCCTACTGCTGTTGTGGCCTCTTAGAGGGTGGAGCCCCGGAGACCCTGAGGTGCTTTCTGTCATGCCATCCTCTGGGCACTGGAATCCCTGGAGAAGGAGGAAGTTGAGGTGATTATCTACCATACACCTAGAACTTTTAGAAAGGAAATCCACATCAACACTTCAAGGCGCTTTAGGCATCGTCTGGTAGATGAAGGGTGACTGGCAGCAACAAGCGGGTGACTTGGAGCTAGATTTACAGAACCACTGCAGTCAATCAAATGTTGACACCTGAAATTACGGATAGAACCACGCTATATTGAGGTGATATTGATACAGAACTAGCAGCATTGAGGTTCTAGCGGTGAAATGAGTGCAGTACTCAGGCTCTCTGCATCTTAAGTTTATTTATGTTGTGACATACAGGGGCTCGTAGTCTCTGGGCGCCAATAGCGGATGGCCAATCCCCATTTCGAAGTGGCAGATGCTGGCACTTGTAGGCAGGTTGTGAATACAGCACACCGCAGGCTGAGCACTACACCCAGGGTAGAGTTGTTAACTCTGAATTCACACACAGGAGAAGGAGAAACCGCTCCCAGGAGGAACACTAGCATTCCTGGAGAAGGGAGATCCACATTCCATGTGCTGGAATTCTTTTCCCACGCAGGATGCACCCCATCCCAGTGCTGAGACTACAGAGGCCCCACACTATTTGTACAGAGGGCTCTGCAATATGTATGCAGTGAGAATTGATCTCCTGAGTAGAAAACAATGGGTCCCATATTCCTAGTGCGGGGACCAGCAAGGACTGTGTAGGAAGCTGGCTCAGTATATAGTGTCCACCTATGGTGAGGGATTGTGGACTTAGTCCAGGCAACTCTTAGTGATAGTGTTTAGGTCCCTGAAAACCAAAGCTCTAAAGGGGTAGCTGTGGGGAGCAGCTAGGGCTTATTCAGGAGGGTGTAAACCTGGTGCATTGACCACAATAGTCAGTCAGTAGGCTTTCCCCCAAGAAGTAACCACACCAGGTGAGTATGGATTGACCTAAAGGGCAGCAGCACTGGAGAGCCTGAGTTTGTTAGTTACAACTTGAATCTCCAGCATTGCCTTCCTTATACATATGTGCCTTCTGTGTACTTGTGTACTTTATATTTATTATGTTGCTTCTCATTTAGCATCTCCAATGCACTATCCTATAGGTCACCCAATGCCTCTCGCAAAATATCCTCTGTCTCCAATCTTACTCAACTCAAACTTCATTCTACTACTCCTTCCTATACACTACCCTATTTTTCACCCTATAACTTTCTCAAGATATCCTCTACATCCTCTCTCTAACTCATCGCAAACCCCAATCTACCACTAGGATCCCCAAAATGACCCTTTCTAGACTCCTTCCCTCCTCTAGCCCTCCTTGCATCATCTCATACCTCCTTTATCTATTCAAATCTCCCAAACACGCCTTACAACCTTTCCCTCCGACTCCCCCTTCCACCTCCCCCTCCCCTTTACTCATCCCAAACCCCCTCCTACTGCTAAGAGCTCCAAAAAATAAATACACTTTTCTAAACCCTTCCCTCTTCTATCCCTCCACTATCCTTTTCAATCAACTAACAGACTAACATCTCCACTGCTCAAATTAATTTCATATTTCCCTATACTAATTCCCCACTAATCCTGTTTGGGTTCTGGAGTAGAGTGCTACCCCTCGAAAAGCACTTCCAACATCTCATCAGGGGTAGCAAGGGTTATTTAAATGCAAAACCTTCCCTCTTCTGTCCCTTCACTATCCTTTTCAATCCAAATAACAAACTAACATGTCCAGCTCTCAACGTGATTTAATATTTCCCTATACTAATTCACCACTATTACTTTTTAGGTACTAGAGTAGCATGCTACTCTCAGAAAAATAGTGCATCAATGCCGCGTTTCGCGTCGTAAGCGCTATATAAATGCAATTACAGCAACAGCAATACAGCTGAAATTGTGCTGCTCCACTTCTCTGTTCCAAGAGAGAGTGATGGGTGCAAGCCTGCTTTGTTTAACTTCTGGAACTCCCCGTGCCTGGATGTGTAATGTAAATACGGTGCTCATGTGCAGCGCTCCAATACCTTCGGGTCGAGTTCGCGCTATATAAAAAAAATATGCAAAAAAAAGTCTTTCTTTTTTTGCAGTTTTAATTAGTTTGAACTGGACCCAAAGTTATTGGAACGCTTGACTTGAGCACCAGTCACATACATGCTTGGAAAGCAAAAGGAGTTTAAGTGATTTGGCCATAATCACACAATATAAAGCCATCGCCCAGACTCGAAGCTGGCCCCCCAGTTTCCAAGTCGGCAGCCCTGGCCGTTACGGCACATCATCTCCTCTCGGCTACGCCAAAGACGTGTTTTTCTACAGTTCAGTAGGCCAGATATTACTTCTAGCACGGAAGTCAGCACATACAAGTGTTTCACACACAAAAAACACAACTTTCAATCACAGCTTGGATTGACGGCCCAGGTGAGGCTGGTGCACTGCACTTCCGTAGCAGATCCGTGCGCCAATCCCGGAGCACTTTTAATGGTCTCTTCCGGAGCGGTTAGGTCGTTTGTTCCGGGGTGGGTTCTTTTCGTTTTTTAACTAATTGGAAGCCTTGAGGGGCCGTCTAGCCTCGAAACCCCTCCCACAACCGCCCCTCAGCATGTCAGTCAGAGGTAAGCAGCTCTCCTATTGGCTCGCCTTTCTTTCAGTTTTCCAAGTACTTTTAGAGTCGAAAACAAGGCAGAGGCAATCGGGTTTTTAAGAGCCTCCGGGCCTCCGTCGGGAGACGGGAGGTAAGTTCTGAGTTCGAGAGCCTCCTGTCTGCTGCGCGGGGTTTAGCGTGTGACAGTACCTGAGTTCACTGAGGGTTATTCAGTTTGGTGATGGCACCAAGGACTGATCGGGTAGTCGGAAGGTTGGCAGAACTCCCTGTTCGCAGCCAGAATCCGCGGGCCTCTTAGCTGGATATTGGTTGCGCTGTTAGTTGATTTGTATCCTTCTGTAATGCTCTTATTTCCCCAAAGTGAAAACAAGCAACAGCGGCTTCTCTGTTTCTACCAGACAGAATTATGGGCCTCGTCAGCTCCCTCCCTTTTCTACAACCTGTGACCCCCTTCCACCTGACCAATGCTGGTTCCAGACTGATCAGAAGCAAGCTGTACTCTCACTCTTCATGTAAATCTCAGTGTGACAATGCAGGAAAGCACTTTGCACAGCATAGTAACCTTCGTTACATGTAGTTGGAAATTGGTGTAGATGTGAAGCAGTTTTGAGTAATGCAGTACAAAATAGCTAACCATGTAAGCCTGTTGACTGAACAAAAAGACCAAAAGCTGATGAATCACAATAGTCGAAACGTCACTTTATTTTATTTAACACAACATTTTCTGTATTTCATCAATTTGAAGTATGAGCATCCAAAAATTACTTTGCTGTAGTGATGTTGCATGTCTACGCTCTCGCTTCTGCTAAGACACGCCTGGCAAAACATTCTGAATAAGTTAACTCGATTGGAGCACCAGAGCTGTGTCCGACCACTGCTGGAGAAAACTCCCATTGATGGAAATAAATGGCTTTGGTATTGTTGGGGAAGGTTTTCACTGCAGGTGTCTTGATACTTGACATAGCTGCTGACGTTGTGGTAGTGAAGCACTGACAATCAATCAGAGTACTTGTAAAGCACGCTACTTACCCGTGAGGGTCTCAAGGCACTGAGGGGAGGGGGTGCCGCTACTGCTTGAAGAGCCAGGTCTTGAGGAGTCTTCTGAAGGCGAGTAGGTCTTGGGTCTGCCCTAGGTGGATAGGGAGAATGTTCTAGGTCTTGGCGGCGAGGTAGGAGAAGGATCTGCTGCCGGAGGTTGTTCGTTGGATGCGGGGAACAGCGGCGAGGGCGAGGCTGGCGGAGCGGAGCTGGTGGGTAGGGGTGTAGAAGCTGAGTCTGCTGTTCAGGTAGGCTGGTCCGGCGTTGTGGATGCTTTGTGTGCGTGGGTGAGGAGCTTGAAGGTGATCCTCTTGTCGACGGGGAGCCAGTGTAGGTCTCTCAGGTGGGGGGTGATGTGGCTGCGCCGGGGGACGTTGACGATCAGTCGGGCGGAGGCATTTTGTATGCATTGTAGTCGTCATAGGTGTTTGGCTGGGATTCCTGCGTAGAGTGCGTTGCCGTAGTCCAGTCTGCTGCTGACGAGGGCCTGTGTCACCGTTCTTCTTGTTTCGGTCGGGATCCACTTGTAGATCCTGTGGAGCATGCGGAAGGTGTTGTAGCAGGAGGAGGAGATGGCGTTGACCTGTTTAGACATAGAGAAGGAGGAGTCGAGGATGAATCCTAGGTTGCGTGCATGGTCGGTCGGTGTCGGTGCTGTTCCCAGTGTGGTCGGCCACCAGGAGTCGTCCCAGGCTGAGGGGGTGGGTCTGAAAATGAGTACCTCCGTCTTGTCCGAGTTTAGCTTCAGACGGCTGTTCCTCATTCAATCGGCGACGGCCTTCATTCCCTCATGGAGGTTGGTTCTGGCCTTGTGCGGGTCCTTGGTGAGGGAGAGAATGGGCTGGGTGTCATCAGCGTAGGAGATGATATTGAGGTTGTGGTGGCGAGCCACTTGTGCGAGGGGGGCCATGTAGACGTTGAACAGTGTTGGGCTGAGAGATGAGCCATGGAGGCTGCCGCAGATGATGTCGGTGGCCTCGGATCGGAAGGGCGGGAGGCGGACGCTCTGGGTTCTGCCGGAGAGGAAGGACGTGGTACAGTCAAAGACCTTCTTGGATTCCGGCTTCTAGGAGGCGTGTCTTTAGAGTGCGATGGCAGACCGCGTCGAAGGCGGCTGACAGGTCCAGGAGGATGAGGGCTGATGTTTTGCCGTTGTCTAGTTGGCGCCTGACTCATCTGTGGCGGCGATGAGGGCTGTCTCGGTGCTGTGGTTTCGTCTGAACCCGGACTGGGACGGGTCCAAGATGTTGTCTTCCAGGTGGCGGGCCAGTTGCATGTTGACGATTTTCTTGATGACCTTCGCCGGGAACGGGAGCAGGGAGATGGGCCGGAAGTTCTTGAGGTCCTTGGGGTCCGCCTTCGGTTTCTTGAGGAGGGCGTTGATTTCGGCGTGTTTCCAGATTTCCGGGAATGTCGCTGTTTCAAAGGAGATGTTGATGACCTTCCGTAGTTGGGGTGCGATGGCAGCGTCTGCTTTGTTGAATACGTGGTGTGGGCATGGGTCTGATGGAGATCCTGAGTGGATGGAGTTCATGACCTTGCGTGTCTCGTCATCGTTGACGTTGGACCAGGAGGTCAGGCGGTTGGCACTGGTGGTGTTCACAGGGGAGGTGGGGTCTGGCGTAGTCGGGGCGGTCATGGTGTTGAAGCTGTCTTGGATGTCAGCGAGCTTGCGGTGGAAGAAGATGGCCAGTGAGTTGCACAGTTCTTGTGAGGGCAGTATGTCGTTGGCGCTGGAGAGTTCCTTTACGATGCTCAAAAGCTCTTTCCTGTCGTGTGCGTTGTTATCCAGGCGGTCTTTGAAGGAGGATCTCTTGGCTAATCTGATTGGTGATGTCTGCGGGTTGCGTCCTTGTGGGCTGCGTGGTTGTCCGGAGTCTGTTCGTGGAGCCATATCTTCTCCAGTTTCCGGCATGTGCGTTTGGAGGTCTGTAGCTCGTCAGTGAACCAGGTGGCTCTCTTGCTGGTGTGGTTGTTGGAGGGTTTCTTGACTGGGGTGAGGGTCTTGGCGCAGTCGTCGATCCACTGTCTGAGGTTGAGGGCTGCGGTGTCCTGGTTGGTGGGGTTGGTGGGTGGGTTTTGGGCGAGGGTGGTGATCAACTGGTCTTCGGTGACTTTGCTCCAGCAGCGGCAAGGTAGCTGTTGGGTGTGGTTGGTTTATTGAAGGTAACATGGATGCAGCGGTGGTCGGTCCAGTGGAGTTCGGTGGTGTGGTCGAAGGTGACGTGGGTGACTGTGGAGAAGACGGAGTCCAGCGTGTGGCCAGCGGCGTGGGTGGTTGAGGTGCCGAGTTGTCTGAGGCCGAGGTTGTCGATCAGGGTGGCGGAGTTGGCGTCGTTGTTGATCTCGAGGTGGAAATTCAGGTCCCCGAGGAGGATGTAGTCCGTGGAGGCGAGTGCGTGGGTGCTGGTGAGGTCAGCGATGGAGTGCGCTGCATGGAGGAAACTCCCACTCAGTGGGCGCGGTTGCCCCATCTTCACTTTGATAGGATAGTTCTGAGGGGGAACTTCCCATGCTAGGAGGGAGCTCTCCTAGTAACATTACACTGCTCAGAGTGAGCTCAAAGTGTCGGGGCACTACTAGGAGGGAGCTCACATCGACAAGACTCTATCTAGAATACGTTTATTAAGGCAAGTTCTTTATTTTTAAATTTTTTATTTTTTATTTGGACTCACGCTGTCTGTGCAGAGCCTTGTTTGGGCCTAATGGAAGAGAAACCACGGGGCTCTTCCACTATTGAGAACATGTTGATAGTCTTCTTCTGTATCGGATCCCTCTCTGTTATGGCCCTTCTGAGAATTAAATAGTACTAGAAAGTTAAAAACATTTTTTCCCGACATGCTAATATTATTAGTTGCCATCTCATGCTAGTATATGAGCAATGAATGATCACATCAGTGCATCTGGCAGAGTGGCTAGCAATAATCTGAAAAAGGCTTTATCTACTTGGAATGCCTCTGCTTGGGTTATATATAACAGCCGTAGCTTCAGTGCACTGAGATAACAAGTCTCCTCAATACCGCATAATTTATCGCTGAAATATCCGCTTGGCATATAATGTGTATTTGTAAAGTTCACGTTTACCCTATAAAGTATCTTGGCATTAAAGTAACATGTATATTGTTAACCAGCTGAATAGTTGCAGTGGTTGATTTGGAAATGCAACCGTTTTAGTCAAACATCTGCATATGACCTCTGAAAACGCCCACATTTTTATTTTAAATACAGGCTTTTGAAATTCGGTATACATATATTTATTCAGTAATGCAAATGTTTCTAATTTAGTTGGATGGGTGGCACACATGAGAGCTACTTTTAGGTAGCTCATGAGCTACTTGTAGAAGAAGGTGTGTGTGTACACACACTATATACATACACACTAGACTTGTACATTTAATTGTGTGAATATTTATATATACTAATAAACACACATTTCCATAACTATGTTTACATACCGTTAGCAATGGTGGAACCTGCACTCTGTGACCCCGCCTCAGCCCCACTCTGTCTCCCTGCTCAGAGCAGACTACAACCGCCTCCTGTGCTGCCTGACGAAACCAATACATTCACAGAGGCATCTGTGAATGGGGATCATACGTTTCAATTTTGCTACACCAGATGACCTGACCTTTGTCCAAAAAAAACGGGTCATGATTTCAAATTAACAAAAGCCTGGGGACAGTCCTCTGAAACCGGGACTGTCCGGGGAAATATGGAACGTCTGGTCACCCTGATAATAGTTCATTTCTGAGGAATTGTTTAGGCACTGGGTTGAGAAGACTAGAGGTGGGAGAGCCACTTAAAACATGGGCCAGTCTAGAGCCAGATGCTGAGCTCTGTCTCCGATTGAGGCCCTCTTGGTCCATCGAGTCCAAAACAAGTTGCTCTATCAAGTGGCTTTTACCTACTGTCCTCGCTGTGCCCTCCTTCACAAAGTTTAAACAAGCATTTGCAATGCAATAGGCCTCGCATTTGCGAGAGTTTGAGCTGTTGGCATTGTAAATGACAATGCCTTTTATTTACGTGTTTGTCTTTAAAACATAAATAAAAGGCATTGGCATTTACAATGCCAATATCTTAAACTCTCGCAAATGTGAGACCTATTGCATTGCAAATGTTTGTTGCAGTCTGCGGTGTGAGCTGTGTGCTGGGCCCCAGTAGGTCTGCGTGCAGAGTCCTGATATTCTGTGTGCAGTGTCTGCTTGGCGCTCTATGCAGTGTCTACGTGTGACCTGTGTGCGGGGTCCGGGAAGGTCTGTGTGCAGTGTCCTGATATACCGTGTGCAGTGCACGGATTGGTTTGTGTGCAGTGCCAGAGTGGTTCTTTGCACATATACGCACAGGTCAGTGTGCAGTGCACAAGTTGGTTTGCGTTCAGTGCCCGAGTGGTTCTTTGCACCATATCCGCGCAGGTCAGTGTGCAGTGCACGGGTCAGTTTGCTGCAGTACCCGAGTGGTTCTTTGCACAGTATCCGCACAGGTCAGTGTGCAGTGCATGAGTTGGTTTGCGTGCAGTGCCAGAGTGGTTCTTTGCACAGTATCTGAACATGCCGGTGTGCAGTGCTCGGGTTCTTGTGCTCAATGGGGTTTGAAGAAAGGGGAACTTTACACCTGTAAGGTGTGGTGCGTTTTAACCATGCTCCAGTGGTATTTCAATTAGAATTTTTTTGAATTTATAGAGCGCATGTTCACTCTGAAGTTTCTTGGCGCTAGGGGAAAAGCGAAGCTGAGAAGACACAGAGCACTAGGGGCCAACAGCCTGCTGGAACAAGAAGGTTTTTAGGGCCTTACGGAACTCCATATAGGATAGGGAGTGTCTGACTGAGGGCGGAAGAGTGTTCCAGAAAGTGGGGGCAAGGACCGAGAATTTCTGGCCTCCCGATCTTTGTTTTTTGAAGCGGGGGGTGACAAGGAAGGATTTGGAGGATGAGCGAAGATCTCTAGGGGGACAGTAGTTGGTAATGGCAGAGTTAATAAAGGCAGGGACCGTGCCCGCCCTGGCTTGAAAAGTAAGGCATCCGAGTTTAAAAAGAGCCCGTTGTTTGATGGGGAGCCAGTGAAGGGCAGAAAGGAGAGGAGAGGAATGGTGAGATTTGGATAGGCCATATACCAGGCGGGCTACCTGGTTCTGAACTAACTGGAGCCGTTGAAGTGCATAGGCAGGGGTGCCATTGTAAATAATGTTGCCATAGTCGATCTTTGATAGGACCATGGCCATTAAAATCAATTTAAGTGCAGGAAAAGAAAAGAACCGGGATATTTTCCTAATAATACGTAGGGTAAAAAAACAAGAAGAAACAGAACTAATGTGGGAGTGAAGTGTGAGATGATGATTGAGTGTAATTCCCAGGGTTTTGACAGAGTGAGAGGCGGTGGGGGGGGGGGGGACCAAGGGAGGGGTCCAGAAAGGGGGAGACCAGGGATTGCCGCTGCCCCCAGTCAGAACCAGCTCTGTTTTATCCGGGTTGAGTTTAAGGTGGTTTGCATTCATCCAATCCCGGATAAACAGCATGACAGACTGGAAGCAAGCGGCACCTCATATAGGGGAGGAGAAATTAAAAATAAGTTGGAGGTCATCAGCATAGTTGTAAACTGTGACCTCCATTTGTTGCAGTGCAAAAATAAGAGGGAAAATATAGAGATTAAATAAAAGGGGGGAGAGAGAAGAGCCCCGAGGGACACCACAGTGCACACTGCGTGGCAAAGCAGAGAATTCGGCCAGATGGACAGCCTGGGTACGGTCAGACAGGAAGGAGCCGAGCCAGGCCAATATCTGTCCCCCTATGCCCGCCGCCTTGATACGGGACAAGAGGATGGAGTGGTCCACCGTATCAAAAGCGGCGGGCAAGTCCAGAAGGACTAAGGCCTGGGGGGTGTTGGTGTCGAGCCCCTCCCTGAGTTGGTCCATGACCGAGATGACCACTTTCCCCGTGGAATGGCGGGGGCGAAAGCCCGCCTGGCAGGGTGCAAGATAGTTAGTGGCCTCTATAAAAGAGCTGAGCGTCTGGGTGACATGAGACTCAGCCACCTTTCCCAAATACGGGAGAAGGGATATAGGGCGATAGTTTGCTGGGGAGACAGGGTCCGCCCCGGGCTTTTTTAGTATGGGGATAATTATAGCAGTCTTGAAAGAGGTAGGGACAGAACCAAGCGTAAAGGAATCATTCAAGAGAGTAAGGGCAGGAGAAGGACAATCAGAAAAAATCTGACGAAAAATGCGAGCCGGACAAACGTCAGCTGAAGAGCCGGACTTAACGCATCTGAGTAAGGGAAGAAGGGATTCTTTAGTCAGTGCGGGAATGTGGGTAAGGGATAGATAATTGCCAGGTGGTTGGGGATCAGTAAAGGTGGGGGAGGGACGGGGAAGGAATATTGGCTTTGATACAGACAATTTTCTCAATGAAAAACTCGTTAAGCAAGTCGCATAAGGCCTGAGAAGGGGGAATCTTGGGCAGAGTTCTCTGTGATGAGGCCAGCTCGTGGACGGTGGCAAAAATCTCACGTGGCTGGCTTTCTGCAGCTAAAATACGATCAGAAAAATATGCTGTCTTAGCTGCCTGGATGTCTTTTTTATATTCGGTGAGAATGGTAATGTAATGTTGCCTACGGGTCGGGCAGTATGCCATTCTCCAAGCTCGTTCGGCCTGTCGTAACTCCAGTTTCTTTTTTTTTTAAGGCTCAGACTAAACCACTTATTGGAATCATGGATGCGGTTGATAGAGATCCGCTTCAGGGGGGCCACTAGGTCACAGGCTTTTGTCAGCCAGTGGTTCATTGTGGTAATCTGGCAATGAGGGGCCAAGCCTGATAAATCCGGGCAGGTGGTAGTTAGTGAGTTGCACAGAGATGGAATGTCAGCTCGGTTCCAGTTCCTTACCCGGATGTTTTTGATGACGGGGGTGGTTTTTCAAAGCTCAGGGGTGGTTTTTCAAAGCTCAGATCTAAGGAGAAGGCGAGCAGGGAGTGATCAGACCATGGGCAAGGCGAGATAGCTGGAGCAGAAATCGGGGTGTTAAGTGTCCATATCTGATCAAGAGTATGGCCTCGGTTATGGGTAGGACCATGGACGTGCTGAGTGAAATTGAGGCTAAGGAGCAGCTGGGTAAAATCCTTGGAGGTACGGTCCTCGGCGGGGTCAGTGGGCCAGAAATTAAAGTCTCCCAGAACGAGGACAGAAGCACAATTGACTGCCAAGGTAGCCAGTAAGTCTTGGAGGACGGGAAGAAAACCAGGGGATGACTGGGGGGGGGCGATATATCAGAACACAAGTGAGAGGAGTCTTAAAGGAAGTAGAGCGTACTACGAGGCAGTCGGCTGCTGATATCGTAGGCGAGGCAAGAGTCTGAAAATGGAGTCCCTTACGGGCAATCAGAGCTACCCCGCCACCGGCTCTCCCATCCGGTCGATCGGCACGGAGCATAGAATAGTGAGGCGGGAGGGCCGCCAGGACGCCTGGGAGGGAGTCGGGGCGATACCATGTTTCAGCTAGAAACAATAAATCTGGTAATTACTGCTGATGTCAGTATCGCCGTATGTCACCACTTTGTAAGCGGGTACTCAGTTGATATGATGTTGGTATCTGGGCCCCCTAATTCAGCTCTAATGTTGTTGGCTGAGGTTATATTTGGTACAGAGCTAAAGTTCTGTGAGCAGACGGTAAGCTGCAGTGGGGGCGGGGCGGGGGCATCCCATCCAACGGAATACTGCACGGATTAGGCAGGTCTGAGTTCCTGGCACGCAGATGAGAGAGTAGGTTTGTGGTCGGCAGGCGCATGGGTGCCTGGGCTGTCAGTGTCTCGTGTGTGTGTGTGCAGAGTCCTAGCGTGATTTGTGTGCAGCGTCCAGTGTGACTTGTCTGCAGTGCCAAAGTGTGATTTGTGCACAGCATCTTGGCTGGACTGTGTGCAGCGTCTGGTGTGACTTGTGTCCGGTGTCAAAGGTGGGTCTGTGTGCAGTGCAAGACCAGCACCACCAGGCAGGACGCCGCTCAGTACCAGCGAGTTTTACCACTGAAAGTAATCACACGTCATCTTTACATACCATTGGGACCTCAAAAAAGAATACACTCCGGCCGTGAAATTCTATCCTGTGAAAACGGGCAGCCTACGGAAAAAGCAGGGTCGGTGGAAAAGCTACGCGGACTTGTGCAAGTCGCGCCAACAGATTTCCAGGCACAATCTGGCACTAAAAGCCCCTTTACAGAACCCCCTCTGCCCACTCGAAGAAAGGTGCGTTCTGTTAATAGACTGGGAAAGAAAGGTTTAAATGAAGGCTGAGTGGCGTGCTCCGGAGGGGGAGGCAAAGCTTGACCAAAAGCATAGGTAGGAGCTGAGATCAGAGCCAGTTACACAAAGGCCCTCTCTTAAGGCTGGGAGCTAGCGATGCTCCGAAACATTCCTTGCAGCCAGAGGGCTTTTTTGCTAGTACATGGAGTCTCACAGCGGAGGCCTGCGCAGCAGGAGGCGCCGCTCTGCCTCCCCGCCTAAGTAATGGATGCGCACAGCTCCGGACTTTGGAGTGGATGGGGGTCCCAGGATTAGGTCATGGCACCCACTGGACAACGGGGGTGCTGCTTGATTCTGCCCTTGGTACACGATCACTCGAGGGGTCCAGAGATCAGGCGGGCCCACTGCTGCCACCAGTATCCAGGAAGGGACTGATCCGAGGCAGCGGGTGAGCATCACGGGGAGAACGAAACTGAAGACCTGAGTGGTCCGAGCCGCCACGCCCTCTCCCCCAGGAGATTTCACACAGAACAAAGGACCCTTCAGGCTTCAGACCGAGGGTCCCCACCATTAACCCCCATGAAGGTACAGACGGCTAATTCAGGAGTGCTCTGCACACTGCATGTGTACCAGCCTAGCTTCCTTTAGGAACCAGACGCTAGGTGGGAGCAAGGACTCGTCACCAGCCCCAGATGTCTGTGAGCTTTCACATTTACAGTCTGGTAAGGAAGGGGCAAGATATTAGCTCAAATTCCAGCTTAGCATTCAAACCACCTAAATTGGGTAATTGTTTAGGTGTATTATTTACAACATTGAAGCGCTATGGAAATCCTGGTGAGGTCAGAGGATTGAGTTTAGCCTAGCATTCCAACAGCAGTCAATATCTCGCAGCGATAGCATGTCGAGTGCAGGTATGTAAGACCTTGAGGAATAAGTAAACAACACTTGAAATAAAAGAAATAACGGCTATTGACTGCGGAGATGAAAGGCTAACGACGATTGGAAGGTGGAGTTAGTGCTATTCCTTCCTCTGAAATAAACGCATAGAGAATCTGATGAGTTTAAGCAAGATGCCCATTACTAGAGAAGCGATGGTTTTACCGAGCCTAGCAAACAAAGCAGAAAGATGAATGCACTACAGTGCAGATGACTATTACAGCAGGCTAGGTTCTAAGGAGGGGAAAACAGTGATGCTACAAAAAACAAGCATTTTCAATGCAACAGGTCTCGCATTTATGCGAGTTTGAGCTATTGACATTGTAAATGACAATGCCTTTTATTTATGTTTTGGTAAATAAAACGCATTGTCATTTACAATGCCAATACCTTAAACTCGCAGTAAATGCAAGACCGATTGCATTGCAAATGCTTGTGGAGAACAGCAATGGATAGCCAGAACGAGGCGTGGCACGCAAAAGAAACCCTAAACATGCCGCCTAGAACAGCGAGAGCGAGGCCTGACACGCAAATCGGATTTCCGGGCGGGAGAAAGGAGAGGCGTGACATGCACGAACACTCCGGAAGGGGCGGAGAAACAACGGAGCGGGCTGCGGAGTCTGGACACAGGGAAGAACAGGACGAGAGGAGTATAACAGACCCGGTGAGGGGGGGCGTCGGGGCACATTGACGGTGCCCGCCCCCTCCAGTGATGGAAGCCCTGCGTGTGCCCGGTGAGTGGGGATGGGAGGGTGTGTGTGTGCGCGTTTGTGTGTGTGTATGTAAGCCGTGCGTGTTCGGGGGGCGGGGGTGAGGTTGTGCGCGTGGGAATGTGTGTTCGCATGCGTGAGTGTGGCTGCGTGTGTATATGTGGGTCTGTGTGCCTGCGTGGGTGTATGTGTGTGCGCATGCGTGAGTGTGGCTGTGTGTGCGCACGGGCGAGAGCCTGTCTTGCTGTGAATCTGAGGCAGGGGCTGGGCATGCGTGCCCACGAGGTTAAGTCGACGCTCGTGCCCGGCCCCTGTCTCAGATTCCCAGGAGACGGACGGCTATAGTTGTCGAGCTGGACTCAGCATGCTTCGCATGCTTTCTCCAAGGCTCGACCTAAAAAAATTAATCGTTGAGGCAAAAAGGATAGACAAATAGATTCCTATTTAGTGGCTGAGTTGTAAAAAAAGAAACCAGAGAAAGTGGGACTAATCTCAGCTTCCCTGCTTAACTAAATTGCTTTATCTCCGGTAAATATTTTATTTCACCGATTTCCCCCCCCCCCCCCCCCCTTTTTAGGTCTCGCCTGTCGATGCGCATGCGCATCGAGCAAGCGAGACTATAGGGGCTCATCCAGACTTTATCTAACTTGCAAGGAATCGTGGCGATTCCTTGCAGTGCCCGTGACTTTTAAGCTCAATGCGCATGTGCATTGAGCTTAAAAGCGCGTGCACATGCCCCCAGCCGCCTGCCTTGCCTACTCTCTCTCACAGCCTCCCCCAGCTCCGCCCCCTCACTACTTGATTGCACGGCCGCTAGGCCGTGCCTCCCCTACTCTCCTCCCCCCTCCTCCTCTCCTCCCCTGCCTGCCTGCCGCTAGGCCGTGCCTCCCCTACTCTCCTCCCCCCTCCTCCTCCTACTGCCGTGTCGCACCTCTCCCCTCTCCGCCCCCTCCCCTGCCAGCCGTGTTACGGTGAAAGGCTTGTCTGGCTCTTGGAACTTGTAACATCACGAGCACACCGTCCTTTTCACACAATCTCCCCCACAGTTCTGAAATGAGGAACAAACAGCAGCTAGTGTCCGGCGCCGCAATTTTCACCCGTTAAAGATTTAACAGCAGCAGCGATGATAGTGTTGCAAAGATACGACCATGATATTCCCTTACCGTGAGCTCGTAAGTACACACACATAACGGGAGGCAGAGGCCAGGTGCCGGTTTCCGACGGACGCCGTCCGCCTCAGCCTGCCAGCAGCAATCCTGACTCAAAGTACGGCCCCTCCGGGCGGCTCGCATAGGACTCCGCCCTCTCCTTCCTAATGCTGCTATGTCTAATCTCACACTCACCGTCTCCCCTGAAAGCTCCTCCTCCCTGTACCGCCCACCTCATCTCAACCGAGCTGTCATGCCCTCCACAGCCCGCAGCCGGTGTTCTGCATCTGGCTTGCTTCAAGGTCTCTTTCTTCGAACTTCACTTCTCTCGCCTATTCCCTCATCTCCCTACTTTAGCCCAACCTGCTCACATTCTTGCAGTTTGCGCCTCACCCGGTCACTGCCTCTTACTTTCTCCTTGTGGACACTCTTTCTTTCCGCATCGACTCTTCGCTACTTGCCTCAACGTGTCTGACCCTCCCATTTCTTCTAATCTACCTCAATATACATTTGCTCCGCCCTGTTTGCCTCCTCTGTCTCTCTCGTCCCCTTTCACCGTTACCTGCGCCCCCTTCTCCTCCCCCGCCTGCACCCAGTGCGCTTGCGCAGTACAATTGAGTCTGATAACTGTACCGCCGCCCCAGGTTTTAATTTGGGTAAGACTTCGCCTGAGTAAATAACTTTGCTGACCTAAAACTGAGATTTTTCAGCCGTAAACATTTTTGAAAAAGGCACAAGGCGAGTTAGTTGCAAAGGACCAGCTTGCTGCCTGATACTTGAGTTTACTCCGGGTCAGTCGGGGATACCTAAAGATACAAGACATCAAAACAAAACCGACACAGCATAACATGGCTGCTGGGGGATGAAGTCTCCCATTAAGTTTTGTACTATTTGTCTGTTTTCTATGTCGCTTACCATGAAGTTGAATAAAGCAAATGGACAATTATGCTTATTATAAAGCTTATAAAGGGACAAACCCTTTCATTAGGTATCACATTTAAACAAGCATTGAAAATGCAATAGGTCTCGCCTTTGATTAAGTTAAAGTCATTTACTTTGCTAATGGTATTGTATAGCAAAGCAAATGGCTTTAACTTAATGAAAGGCGAGACCTATTGCATTTTTAATGCTTGTTCTTCATTTCCTCTGAATGAATCTGTAGTGTAACTTACTAATGTCAAAGCGTCTGCATTTTAAAGAAATCGCTGTTTTTAAAAGAGACTTTATCATATTTGAAGGGATGTTTGTTACATGCTTTACATGTCTAACATTTCCAGGGCTCACCTCGTGCAAGGGCACTTGCATCCAAGCCAGACTCTTGGCTCGGCTCTCCCTGTTATTATGCTGTCTCGCCCACCTCTAAGGAAGACACCAAATATTAGTGTGATCCTCGAGCACATTTGTTTGAAATATGTACACATTTGTAGTCCACTCTGCTGACTTAACATATGTCCTGGTATGAAGTACAAAGCTTGATTTGGTGGAAGTAAATGTCCCTTCAGCATTTTGAAACACTGATGACATTTCTTAAGAAATGCCGAAAAGCAGTCTTTGTGCAAGCAATGTTGGAACCATGTACTTACCATAGTCTGGATTCTCACCTCATGTACACACGGACAACCAAAAGCTATATGTTTATCTTGCAAATACCTTTAAATGGTTTTTTCAGAAGATGTGTGGTGCTGATATTTCAATATTAGAAGTTTAAAATGGTCAGGTTTAATAAGAAAGGATTGGAAATTTGCTCTAAGTGCAGTACCATTT
Source organism: Lissotriton helveticus (assembly GCF_964261635.1). Classification (NCBI taxonomy): domain Eukaryota; kingdom Metazoa; phylum Chordata; class Amphibia; order Caudata; family Salamandridae; genus Lissotriton; species Lissotriton helveticus. The sequence goes on from NC_136061.1 coordinate 1,309,809,776, forward strand.
GTTTTAAGGGCGGTTCTACAGTGTATTTGTTATTGTATGGTGCATTATTGAAAAGTTTACTGCTGCATGAGGAGCTGTTTGCAGAAGTCAGTAAACTTTTCGATTGATTTTGGTGTACCCGTTAGTCTCACTAAATGACTCAGTGACACACACAAACCAATGCCTCAGTCTTGGACTTTTATTTGCATATCACAATTGTTACTCCCCTACAATTAATTGGTGAATTAAATAAAAGCTTAGCACCAGAATACTGCCTCTAGTTTCACATGGTCATCGAATAATTCCATATATAGTACATTTTAATAGTAAAAATGTATGTTTTCATGTATTTGTCAAATAAGCCATACATGAATTGGTATAGTAACAGGTAATACATTATCTAATATCAAGCTATGCTTTATTTATAATTTTTTAGGTCTCGCCAGACCTTAAGTAAGAAGGGCTTTAAAAAAATGCTACCGCCGGCTACAGCTTGCAGTGCATGTGCACGCTTAAGCAGAGGCGCCGTATGGCGTGATTACTGTTGCGCGCGCACCACTCGCGTGCATCCCCGCGATCAGTTTCGCTTCCTGACTCACGGCAGCTGCACTTCAGTGTAATTAAGCACTGCTGTTTGCGGGATCTTTACGATATTTAAAACTGTAGAGGACTCTCGTTGCGCGTATGTCGGATCGATGGCGCAGCGGCGCTCTGTAAGGAAGTAACTTGACGACCTATTTATAGTCTTTCATTGTTATCCTGTAGGTAACATAACTCTTCTTCAAGACTACACATTTCGAGGCTGCGGAATTGTGGAGCATTTTTTTTCATTGTTACAAGTCTGGTATTCCGTTCTGTGGTCGTGGTGCTATCAGCAGGACTTGATACTGCACCCTGCGACATTGAAGGCTGTTTTGTTTTAATATCTGCATTTCAGTGGCATGTTTGTTCTTGCTTTTGATGTGATCCTCTTCAGGCTTCTACAAATTCATGTTTACCGACAGACCAGGTACCAAAACCTGTACTGGAGCCCTCATTGGTCGTGTTTTCCGGGATTCATTTTAATCCTGGCAGTGACTTTATAGCGCAGAGCTGCAGCTGTACCGATACGTCACACCAACTCTCTCATACTCGGCACACAGTTGTTCTTCGGAAACCCTGTGAAAGGGACCAAGGATGGTGAACAGCTGAGACGACACTATACATTTTTGCGAAACCTACGTCTGCACGCTGCATAAAATATCTGAGTAAATATTTGCCCTGGTAGGTGCTTGTGACTGTGTCTCGAGCGGACTTTGCACTCCTGTACCACCTTGGCCTTGCTTTATGAAATAATGACATCTTTGGCTCCGCTGGAGGTGTCTACGATGAGTCAGGAAAGTTGAAGTGATTGCGATATATGTATCGCACCTGACAGTGGAGTGACTCAGGTGTGTGTCACTAACCTTCGTGTCAGGATGCAGTTCTGTCTCTGCGAAGAGAAAAAGGAGCCGCATGTTGTTGTTTTTTGTGCTAATGGATGGTTCCCATCGGAAACAAATAGCCCTAGAAGACTTGCAACTAAATAGTTCCCTGATAACGTTAAAGTCTCGCCAGTTTGAAAAACCTCCCAGAGCTACTACTCAGACCGGTACTTGATTCAACTTCTTGAAACGTGGCCTTCACTTCCTCCAGAATTGCATCCCAGTCTTTGGCTATGGAGTTACGCCCAAGTCCTCTAGTACAGCCTCTTCTTTATAATGTGGTGCAATGCTTCAGTAAAATCATCCCCTTGCAATCCGCAATTCACCATCCTAGATTTGAGCCCTTCTATGCAAGGGTTATGAGTGGAAGGGTATTTTTGGATGGGCTCACTAGTAATTCCCTGCTGCTGGGGAATTTGGCATGCCACACGTATGAAGCAATAATGCAAGATTCCATTTTCTCTTATGACTTGATTTGTGTTATTTAAGAGTGTAGTAGTGTTCTCTGTTTGTGTTGATCACCCAGTGCACTCTTAACAAACTATCAGAACCCGTCAATAAATCCTTCCATATGCTGCGGTTCGGGAAATGTACTTGCTCTTCGGGCAGATGGAATATAAGTAGAATGAAGGGCTGTGTTTGCGGATACCCATACACACAAACACACACAACCACACACACACAACCACACACATACAACCACAACCACACACATACAACCACACACACACACACACACACAACCACACACACACACACCACACACACAACCACTCACACAACCACACAAACACAACCACACGCACAACCACCCACACGCACAACCACCCACACGCACAACCACCCACACGCACAACCACCCACACGCACACACACACAACCAACACACAGCCACGCATATAACCACACATCCACACACACCCGCACCCACACACAACCACACATCACACACACAACCATACACACAACCACACACACCCACAACCACACATACAACCACACCCAACCACACATCCACACACACCCAACCACACCCACACACGCACAACCACACCCACACACTCACAACCACACACACAACCACCCACACAAACAACCACCCACACCCACACACACCCACACACACACAACCACACACACACAACCACACCAAGCATTGGCATAGCCAATAGGTCTCGCCTTTGGGACCTTATAAGTGTTTAGCCACGCAACAGTTGATGTGGTTGCACCAAGGATATTGTGCTGCATAACTAAATACTTAGAAGGTCCCAAAAGCGAGACCTATTGGCTATGCCAATGCTTGTTTTATATATGAGTAAGAATGAGGAAAACAATGGGAGAAAGGATGTAGTTGACTATGAATTAATATCATTCTATATAGAAAGAACAACTTACATGCGCCAGATTCATGTCCTCCCTGACCCATTTTTAGTTTCCATTCTGTCATTGGTTGGCACCATGTGTTGCACTTCACTATACTGGGCACAGGGAATACACGTCTGTGCGCTACGTGATGTAAATGTATTATTCATTTTGTTAATTTCTTCTCTCATGTACCCTCTCCCTTCTGTTCATTCTAATCCCTTACAATTTCTCCTCTTTTTAACCTTCTTTTCTCCCCTCATGTGACCTTCATTTTTTCGCTCAATTCCATATTTATCAATTCATATTTCCTTCTGAATCCTATGCTTAACCCCATATTCTCTTCCCCATCTCTTACTTTCTCTTATTTCATACTTTAATTCTGTTCATTCAACTCTGCTGTCATACCCTCTCTTTGGTGGCCTTTTCTCATAGCTTCCTTTTCATTGGTGTTATTTTCTTTCTCCATTCTCTTAACTTTCTTATGCCATCTAATTTTCTTTTTGTCTTCTTACACCTTCTTCACTTCTATATTCTTTCTTCCTCATGTCTCCTCTTGTGCTTCTGTTCCCCACAGTATGTGCTGTCTACACCGTGAACCTCAGCCATTTGACAAGCCTTTTATCACAAACACTGTAGCTAGTACTTACCTGGCAACATCCAAACCTAAACCTTTTCACATGCCGTGAATTTAAGTGATTCCACTTGAATCTGTGCACGCTTATATCTCTTTGAGAAAACCACTCCTGCAGTTCTGAGGCTTGTCATATATCCGACCGATGTAGGTCTCCTCTGAACACAGCAGTTTCATGTTAAACAGTGCTAGGCTTTCAAGTCCCACAAAGAGGCCGCTTTGTATCTTTGCAACATTCCGTCCAAAGGCGGTCCATCATGTGAGTTTCAGAACTGCTTGTCTGAGGTGAAAGTGATGGAATCTATAGAATTCTGAATTCGGGGAGACGTTCCTATTTGCTAAGATTTTATTGAAGGAGAGTGGCATGCAAGCCCAGGCTTGCACGATGTAGCTCTGTGGCGTTCAGGGGTGAATTTTGTAACTTAATTTTCCTAAGAAATTGGCTAAAAGCCGTTTGATTCATATGCATTAATGAAGAGATACTCATGAACTATTTCAATGCTTTATGGTTCCATGCCCAGACCAACCACCTTCTGCAGGCAGTTTTTAGGTCTCGACTATTCTATCCCGCAGGGATAAATAGACGAGAGTATAGTAGTTGAAACAAACTCTTTGACCAAGCGGATTCCACCCAATGCATGTGATCTATTGAAGCGTGACGCTTCGCCAGTGCGCGCCTGGCCTCACTCACACCCCATATGCTCGTTCCCTCCCACTCGCTCGCTCCCCCACCCCCCCACCCCCATCCGACTTGCAAGTAAGCCTCGCACACCACCAGGCTCTTGAAGCGCGACGCTTCGCCAGCGCGCGCTTGGCCTCACTCACACACCTCGCTGCATGCTGTTCACGGAATTCTGCCTAGTTTTATTTCAAAATTGCTGCTGCATTGGAAGCATACATGCACTTTCACTTTGACAGGCTGCACACGGTTCACGGAATCCTGCTTAGTTTTATTTCATCATTGCTGCCGCATTGGAAGTATACGTGCACTTTCACTATGACGCGCTGCATGCTGTTCACGGAATTCTGCCTAGTTTTATTTCATCATTGCTGCAGCATTGGAAGCATACATGCACTTTCACTTTGACACGCTGCACACAGTTCACGGAATCCTGCTTAGTTTTATTTCATCATTGCTGCCGCATTGGAAGTATACGTGCACTTTCACTTTGACGGCCGCTTTTTTTTAAACCTCATCGCACTGTTGTTGGATTTTCAAACTGTGAACAAGCGCTGCACACGGTTCACGGAATCCTGCTTAGTTTTATTTCATCATTGCGGCCGCATTGGAAGAATAAATGCCTTTCTTTTATTTTCATCAGTTTTTGGTATTTTTTGCTTGGCTGCGTTTTAAGCACTTTCCACAACTGAACACGTTTTGCTTTATTTGATGAACATTGTTCTTGTTATCCAGTCGTGTGAGACGCGCGTAGCCTCGCACCCATTTGCTCCCAAGGAATCCCTTCCGCTCCCCCCCACCACCTCATAAACCACCATTTGTCACACGCATCAGACCCGCCACAGCGAGAGCTTCAGACTTCAAAGGAATACTCTCCCCCGCCCCCCTCTGCGCAATGACAGTTATTTCCCTCCCTTATCCTAATCGGCGAGGAACCCTGTGCTCCACTACCAACGCACTGGGGCTGACTTGACTGTCTGACCCACACACCACCCAGGTGTCCCGTCTACCTGGGTTAGCTGCAGCGCCTCCCGCTTCCTACCCTGCTTTATGCCGCTGCGTATTTTTTTTTTTTAGTGCTTACACATTCCTAATGGCATCTCTGGGTGCCTCTCCTCGCTCAGCTCCCACTCCAGCCTCAGAGGGTGCGTGTATTTCCAATGCTTAGGTAACATCCTCGGGCAGCAGCTGCATGTTTTATTTACAGAGTACGTCTTCCTGTGTGTGGTGTGGGCTTTCGATTCAGGATATTTTGTTATCATTTTTCTCCTCAAGAATATACATTTGTTTTTACGTGGGGCCGATTTTTGCTTTTTAAGGCATATAAACATAACAAGCGGGAGGCAGAAACAATTTAAGGAGACCCCTATTACTGGAAACTGCAAAGAGCAACACTTCCTACTGCACCGCCTGACCCACGGCCCGCCGACTGTCTGTCACCAATTCACCCGCCCAAAATCCAGAACTTCACCTTCAACCCAGATAGATAGAAACATTCCAAAGAAGCGTCCCAGATATTCTCACTCTACCGCAATACATGACTCTTGCTCACCCTCCATACATCACTCTATCTCTCTCACTCCAAAACACTCTATAACTCAATAAAAAAAACCTCAAGATTTTCAGAACTCACACTCTCTCTCTATATATCTCTCTACAACACAACCTCTGTCTCTCAATCTCTCTCATTCACAACATCTCTCTATATATCCCTCACCACCTATATCTCTCTACCTCAACACCTCTCTCTCTCTAGCTCACAAAACCACAAACACACTCCTACTCTCACACACACACCACCTCGCTAACACAGACACCCCCTCACACACACACCCCTTCGATCACACGCACAAACCCTCACACACACACACATACACACCCTCGCACACACAAACACACTAGACAAAACAAAATAGCTGCCAAAAAAATAGACACAATCAACATAGGCCCCAACACCATAGCTAACAAGACTAGAAACAACACAACACTAGCACACACCACCATAGCACACACCACAATATTAGCCAACAGCCTAGCAGACATCATTGTGGTCGCCATGGAACACTATGTGCCTTTTTTTCCATTTAATTCTGCATGTTGGCAACAAAAAGCGTTCACAGCGTGTATGTAACAAGCAGAATCACTTCACAAATAAGGACACGTTTTCAACCGTGAAAAGTTAAAGGATTTTTTTCACGTATTATTCTTCATGTGACATACATAGTTTTTGTATTGAAACCCGTTCGGGAGTTGTAGCAAAAGAAAAACAACACAGAGGTGGAGTGGAGGTCGAAGACAAAATTTACAACTTTATTATAAACAAAAGCTCACTCTATCTATCACATCACCACAGCATCACTCAGCACCTCCACAGCATCACTCAGGGGCACCACAACATCACTATGCCCTACCACAACATCAATCTGTGCAACCAATGAACAACAACTGGTTCAAATATGTTCTATCAATGTTTCAAGCTTTATTACAAATGTCACAAAAAGATGTTAATATTTCACTTCTGTTCTTGGATTTTCGTCACAATAAAATACACTGAACATAATCTTCACAAAAGTTATTTACAAAACTTTAAGCTATTGCCATTATAAATTACAATAACTTTTATTGAAGTATTAATTATTAAAAAAATTAAAAGCCATTGTTATTTGTAATATCAATACATCTAAGTCACGTAAATACAACACATATTGCATTACAAATGCTATAGGTGTCATATTTGCTAAAGTTATAACTATTGGCATTGTAAATGACAAAGCTATTAATTTCGCTATTTTCAAAACCAACATAAATAAAAAATGTGTCATTTACCATACCAATAGCTCAAACTTTCCTAATGCGAGACCTATTGCATTGCAAATGCTTGTTTATTTTGTGTAGATATTAGTTTCCTGGTAGCATTTGGATACAATGGTTCAATGTCCTGCGTTTAACAGCACGTTGTCCATAAGAACTTAGTTAAAAAAACAGAGACCAAATAACCCCAATGTGCAGTTTGATGTACTTTCCTGTCATTGAAAAAGTAACAAACATTTGCAATGTAATAGGCCTCGTAGTTACCCGAGTTTAATCTAATGGCATTGTAAATGACAATGCCTTTTATTTATGTTTTTAAAACGAAAATAAAAGTCATTGTTATTTGCAATGTCAATAGCTCAAACTTGCATAAATGCGACACCGATTGCATTGCAAATGCTTGTTAGGAAGTCTCACCCTGGATAGGAGCTGCCAGCAGCCTAACACCTTGATGCCAGTGTAATGGAGGGAAACAGAAGCACTCAGCTTGTTATTACTACACACGTTCTGAAGGGAAACTATGACTTGGATGCAGGGTTTTCACTTCATTTAATCCCTGAATGTGAGAGTTATGAATGCACTGTAATGTCAGTTGTATCTTACTGTACGAGTAAATACAGCCACAACTCAACTACCTCTCCAAATGCATGATACTGGCATCTTCCTTCTAAGCACCAATAATCTGGAAGCAACTACCTGGACTTCTCAAAGCTGAACCACAATTGGTTAGCGCTGAACAAAGGACTAAAACTTGCTTCGCCAGAGGCCACTATCCAATGGGAGTCACTGCAAAGCAGTTCCTCTGGCCTACACTGTACCTCTCCCCGTTTTCAATGTTGCAGATTTGTCTGCTCCCTCCACTGACTAGTATTTCTGTACGCTCATATTGCTTGTAAAGTGCTCTGTAGCCTCTGTGGCTAGGTCTGTGCTACATAAATACACCACGGTATAAAAACAAGCAGGGCCCACCTTAGGCAGCGTTACTCCGTGTTAACTGTCAGCACTGCCATGTTAGTCATCACTACTGGCCCATTTTTATCAGTGATCACTGTTCTCTGTTAGCACTGCCCTGTGTAAACAGCCTTGTGGTACAGAAGGGGGTGGTGATGGATGGAGCATCTGAATCAATCAAACACTCACACCCAGTCAAACGATCTGGGTTTAATCCATCACCGGTCTTTAGCCCACTCTGCCACCCCAGTTCAGACATGGCTATATGCAAATCAGTCTATGGCGGACAAAAGTGGTACCAAAGGGGGTGGTGATGGACCCCAGATCTTTTGACTGAGTGTGTGTGTTTGATTGAGTCAGATGCTCCGCCCATCTCCACCCCCTTTTGTACCGCTTTTGGCCACCATAAGTGTGGCAGGGTATGCTCAGACGGGAGTCCCTTGCTCACTTTGCCACTGGATTCAAGCAAGCCGGGCTGAAGACGGCTGGAATGCCAGCAACCGGTCCTCGGAAGCTTGTTACCGGTCCAGGGAAGACATGGCTTGGCAGTTCGGGCTGGACTGTTCCCATGAGGCACAGGGTCAGACTGATTTGCATATAGCCATGTCTGAACTGGGGTGGCAGAGTGGGCTAAAGAACGGTGATGGATTAAACCCAGATCTTTTGACTGGGTGTGAGTGTTTGATTGATTCAGATGCTCCGTCCATCACCACCCCCTTTTGTACCGCTTTTGGCCGCCATAAGTGTGGCAGGGTATGCTCAGACGTGAGTCCCTTGCTCACTTTGCCACTGGATTCAAGCAAGCCGTGCTGAAGGCGGCTATAAAGCCTGAAACCGGTCCTCGGAAGCTTGTTTCCGGTCCAGGGAAGACATGGCTTGGCAGTTCGGGCTGGACTGTTCCCATGAGGCACAGGGTCCGACTGATTTGCATATAGCCATGTCTGAACTGGGGTGGCAGAGTGGGCTAAAGAACGGTGATGGATTAAACCCAGATCTTTTGACTAGGCGTGAGTGTTTGATTGATTCAGATGCTCCGTCCATCACCACCCCCTTTTGTACCGCTGTGTAAATAGCCAGCATTACCTCGTGATAAATGCCAGCTTAGTCTGTGTTTACAGTCACTGCTGCTAACATGGGACAGTGCTGCCTCTTAACGAACTGCAGAGTTAATATACGACCGCTTATCATGGCCTGGTGTAATTAGTCGCAGCGCATGCATGAGCAGTCTGCACTATCCTGTTATAAACATAGCACAACACATGCATCTGTAGTGCACAGGTGCACCCCTTGGGCATCTTGCTTAATATTAACAGCCGTCTCTTGCTACCCAGCTCAAAGATACTTGTTTATTGACCTCGGAAGGATGAAAGACTGAGGGGCTCTCTCTTGATTTGAATTTTGGCCATGAGGTCAAACTCCTGCTGGACCACAAGAACAGCTGTCTTGGTCCCCTCTTAGCAGTCAACCCTACCATGTTAGCCATAAGAAGCTGTCAACACTGCCTGTAAGCAGTGCATAAAGTCCTTGTTATCAGTTACTAGTAGTTAGTAATGGTCCTTGTACACTTCCACTACTGATGTAGTTGCTAGTAGTTAGTAATGGTCCTTGTACACTTCCACTACTGATGTAGTTATTAGTAGTTAGTAATGGTCCTTGTACACTTCCACTACTGACGTATGTTCTCAGTCAGCACTGCCCTTGCTAGCAGTTACCACCAGTCAGCACTGACCTATTAGTTAGCATTTCACTACCCGTGTAAGTAGCTAGCAATGCCCTTGAAAGTGCTACGAATACTCTGTGGATGAACCAGTGACCAGCCTCCTTAGCCTGTTACAAGATTGATCAGTTGCCATCATGGGTCTACCCATGAGTGCTAATATGCGTTTTTTGCCTATAACGCTGTAATAAGGCGTCATGGCACGTATCCACTGTAGAGATGTGGTTCTTCATTAGCGGGAATCACTTTTCAGACAAGAGTGCAAGTTAATGAAAACTTTTTTTTATGTGCTAGAAACGTTTTTAAGATGATGGAGCTTGCAGAAAGCAATTGTTGTAACAGAAAAATAATTAGTTAAAAGAGATGACACCATCCCGGGAATGCATAAACATAATAACAATGTCACAACTGGAAAAAAAAAAGTGTCCCAAAAATGTGCTATTTCGCTGTGTTGCCAGTTCTAAAAGAAATACTCTGAAAGCAGACATATTATGATGCTTGGCACTTGTACATTTACAAAGGGTTGTATGACAGAACATATTGTCTGATATCAATATTAACCTACATTATGTTTTCTAAAATAATGTTCCGTTAGATACAGATTTTCTATTATCAACTCAACTTTGGCGATTTTTTTTTTGGAAACATTATTTAAGCAATGGTTTACAATACCATTATGTTGTGCACCGAGCTACGTAGCTTCTGCCGTGACCAGAAGGCAACTATGTCCCATTCAAACACACTAAAAAAGACTAACTATATCAGATATTGTATTGTACCCATTAAACGGCAGCACCCTTGTATTCCAACTCACGAGACGAGGTTAGGCACTTGCATATGCATCGCGCGTGTCTGCAGCTGTTTATATATGCATCGCGCTTTCACCTTAAGTGAAAGCGCGATGCATATATAAACACTCGTGTCTGGAAGAGACGCGATGCGCTAGTGTGCGCGAGCTCCAGTCTGGGTGGGCGGGGCCTAAGGGAGACAGGGTGGACACAAACCCCGCTTCCAAAGAAGCGGGACACAAAACCAATGACTATAGGTCTTGCCAAGGCGAGCAGCACATGCGTTGCAACACAGGCAAGACCTAAAAAGCACTACCCTGCACTCCTACCTTCCACGTTCTTTCATTTTCCCCTGCATTTCTTAATTAGTAGATTATCTGTGAATTAGTGAGAATCACCTTGGAAGTTGGATGGGAAAGTATAAATTGCACGGATGGCACAATCTCATGCTTCAGAATGCATATCTGTTTCCCAGGTTAGATAGATTTCACTTTCATAGACAGCAGAGTTTGGATACTGACCAAGGTATCTACTAAGGCCCAAACTGCAGTTATACAAAGTGATAAGTAGTAGAATTTATTATAAGATAATTCTTAATATTAGCAGAAATACTAAAAGGAATTAAGATACTGCAGATTGGATTGACTTTTTTTAATGTAGCATAGGGCAATATTGTTATTTCAAAGGCAGTAATGCTGCGGAAAGGTTTACTCCTTGGTACCACTACTAAAGAGAAATGCACTGTAGTTACTCAGTACTACAGGCAATGCTATGGTGAGAGTCTTGTATCGCTTTTTACTGTCGATATCGATGTTGCTTGCCTATTGTTTTCTACCTGCAGTGTTAATGTTGGATGGGGTTAGATTTGTATTTACTAATGCTCATACAGCCTGATTCATCAAGCTAAATTGCACTTGCCAAGGGCAAGATTCTCAGAATCTTGCCTTTTGCGAGTGCAATTTTTGCATTTGGGATTCATCATCCCAAATGCAAAATTCGCTATTAAAGAATTCGCACATTTGCGAAGAATTGCATTTAAGGAATCTCTATTTGAGATTCCTTAAATGCAATTCATGAATCATTTTAAAATTGCGAAATTGCAATTTTGGGCCGCTATTTACCGAGAGGTCAGACCTCGTGGTAAATAGCAAAAACTTAGAAAAATGCATTTAAATGCATTTTTCTAAGTTGCATGTTACACACACACATGTCCTTTGGACATGTGTGTGTGCGCAACACCAATGTAGATTACATTTCAGGGTTGCTACAGGGTGTCCTTTGGACACCCCTGCACCCTTGAAATCGCATCCTTATTTGCGATTAGCAAATTGCTAATCGCAAATAAGGAATAACTCCCCATGCATTCCTATGGGCTGTAGGCCCATAGGAATGCATGGGTAGTTATTCCTTATTTGCGATTAGCAATTTGCTAATTGCAAATAAGGAACATGTAGGAATCGCATTATTTTTTGCAATTCCTACATGAATCCCGTTTTGCAAGTCCTTAATAGCGATTCCTTGTGAATCGCTATTAGGGGCTCGCAAAACGGGAGAATGATGAATCAGGCTGATTGTCACTTATACGATTAGAAGATTGAAAAATACGCCATTTTTTTAAGAAGCATATCCAGTAATACCTACAGTAAAACTATTAAAAGGGACGTGAATATTAGTAGCAGCCTTACTAATGTGCGATCTTTTTGTCCAGGCTGGTTCACATGGTGATCACTCTTTTTTCATCACTTTCAAATTATTCTAATCTTAATTTAAATGCATTGAATTCGCTGTACTTTCACAATCCGAGAGTTGACCCAGTGTTCCGTTAAATGTTTACTTGTAACATTTTGTTCAATTGTGACCAAGATATGACCCGGTAACAGATTCCTTAGTTACTTAATGGCTTTATCGTCTTTATTCTAGTTTCCTTTTGATGCAGTTTATTTTATCATGTGCATAAAAATGGCAAGCACACAGCTACAAAAGGCATTTCGTTTTTTAGGTCGAGCCTAGACAGCGCACCCGCTGTCTGCAAGACTATTGTATCTCTCCTCTGTGGGCTTTTGACAATCCCGTCATTGCCATTCCTTATGTGTTGTGCCATTCAGAAATACTGCCATTTTATTGGGGCATTCGCTGTAAATGTCCCTCCTTTGGATGCTTGGTTGCTTGCAGGCGATTTCACAAAGTGAATCTTTCTGTTGGCCATCGCACTGTGTTTACCAATTCGTCCTGTTACCGTGCCTGATGCCCCTCCTCCCGTCTGGGCAACTGCAGCTTCAGTCAAAACACAGTGTTCAGAAAGGCAACGAAGGTTTTGTTTGTTCTTGTGCCTCTGCTTGGGTATATACTGAATTGTTGTTTTGTAAGCCACCTCACTCCACGGATCGTGTTTCCTTACTGCTGTTATTCATTACAGTTTACACACAAAAAAAGCACGCCACTGCTCCTATTAGTTTCGGCTTTTAAAAAAAGGCACACATATATGTGTGAACTACAAGAACGTGCTTATCTTGCAGGTTATGCTCATTAGAAAACAAAATGTATTTCTAATATTGACGTTTTACGGGTCAGGCACATTACGTTATAAAGGCGACTTTACCCTTTTATATTAGCAAATAAGAAATGATACATTTATTGGCTTGTATTAAGTTTTTTTGGGTAGTGGTGTAGGAGCTTAAAGTTTTTTAAAGCTTTTTTATACAGTGCAAACTTGACCCCAAGCTACCATAGGCTTCACACGATAAGCACCAGTTGAACTCATTTATTTGTTAGGCACTGAGAAATGACTGATTTGCCCAGAAACGCAGGATATTCAGCGTCCCTGCTGAGAGTCGAACCTGGGTCCATAGCTCCGAGGTCAACTGCTCTAGCCGTCAGGCCAAATCCTATCTATTGACAACACCAGGACAGCTATTTTGGGAGGTTTACGGATTACAAACACAGTGTTTAGAAAGGCACAAAATGTTTTGTTGCTTTTTGTACCCATCCTCCGGTATACTTAATTCATGTTTCACAAGCACCCTTTCACCTAAGGCATCGGGTTTCCCCACTTCTGGAATTAGTTACGGTTTTATATAAACAACACGCTTATTTCTGTGATTTACAACTAGAATGCCTTCTCTCTCTCTCTATCTCTGTTCACTATGCCGCTTAGATAACCCTCCATGTGTTTTTTAAAAGCACAAAGGACTAATCTGGTTTACTGCCTTAAACCTGCTCGTTTCAGTCCCCATTCTTACAACACACATTTTTCTACAAAAGACACACACTGAATACTTCAGGTTCTTTCACTTCCTTCTTGCCTTGCTCTCTCTCAATCTCACTCTTGCTCTATATATCTCTCTTTTCACTCAGTGAATTTTGTCTCTTTGGTCACTGTGCCATCACTTTCTTTAGCTCTTTCTTGCACATTATGTCACTCTTTCTCTCAAAGCCTCACTGTTTTCCTGCTTTTTCTCTCTATTCTCTATCAGCCTGATTCATCAAAGACCCGTTTTGCGAGTCTATAATAGCGATTCATAAGGAATCGCTATTACAGACTCGCAAAACGGGATTCATGTAGGAATTGCAAAAAGAATTGCGATTCCTACACATTCCTTATTTGCGATTAGCAAATAAGGAATACCTCCCCATACATTCCTATGGGCCAAAAGGCCCATAGGAATGAATGGGGAGTATTCCTTATTTGCGATTAGCTAATCGCAAATAAGATAGCGATTTAAAGGGTGCCAGGGGTGTCCAAAGGACACCCTGTGGCACCCCTTAAATGCAAATTGAAACAGGTGTTGCGCACACACATGTCCAAAGGACATGTGTGTGTGCAACATGCAACTTAGAAAAATGCTTTTAAAAGCATTTTTCTAAGTTTTCGCTATTTACCACGAGGTTTGACCTCGCGGTAAATAGCGTGCCGAAATTGCGAATTCGCAATTTTTAAATGGATGATGAATTGCATTTAAGGAATCTCAAATAGAGATTCCTTAAATGTAAATCCTCGCAAAATAGCGAAATCGCTATTACCGATTTTTGCATTTGGGATGGTGAATCCCAAATGCAAAAATAGCGCTCGCAAAGGGCCAGATTCTCAGAATCTGGCCCTTTGCGAGCCGATTTCGGCTTGATGAATCAGGCTGATAGCCTCTGTTCTCTCTCCAAATATCTGTCTTGCTTACTCTGCTCTCTCTCTTTCCTTATCTTTATACTTTTTCTTTCTCTTCACTTTTCCAATAGCAATTATATTTCCAATTTTTTTGGCACTCTTTATCCCATCTTGCTCTATATATCCTCTATCTATACGACACATCCCTCCGTTCACTTTATATTTCCGTTCACTAGTCTGTCTTTAGCCTGTTTCTCAGTGACTGACCTCTATGCATTTTTTTGGTCTCCATTATCTTAAAATATACTTCTCTATGCCTGCTGTCCCTCAGCCCTCTGTGTTATGCCCCTTTCTCACTATAACCCTTTGTCTTCACGTCCCTTTGCATCAAGGCTGTATCTTTCTACATTTTAGGTATGCGTTATTTGCTTCATGCATACTGACTTTTAAACTTTGGGGCAATCGTCATTAAAATTTCAAACACAATCATTTAATTGGTGGTAATCCTTCAGGAAGGCTGACATGCAACATGCACAGTGATGCTATCATGTTGGGGTTGTGGACAACATTTCCGCAAGGAAAAAAAAAATCCAACGCCAGAAGCACTTTTTTCAATATCTTCGTTCCTATCTTTCGGAAAACTGAACTAGGTACCCCCATCCAAAAGATATAGTAGATTAAAACACATACTCATACATTTTACATTCGTTAGAGAAAAATATGCGCAAAGATCTGCATTATTATACGTAATTGTTGGAAAACACTTCTGTTTCTTGTAAAAAACAGCTCTGGTGCAATGGCTTTATCTTAAAAAGAAATTGACATTGGTTACGTTTAAATACTCAACACATTCTCTCTAAGCTCTGGTTTAAATATTTTTCTTGTACAAAACGCTTATTTTATGCTTTTTGCACATCATAACCACACTGTATGATTTTGCGCAGCGTTGTTGGGTAACTCTATACTGTATTTAGTTTGCACTTTTGGGCTTCGGTGCTGGCATTTAAACTTTTGCAAACAAATGTTTATTTACTTTCAGTGCCCCAGAGTGTGTGGGACAAGTTGAAGTTTTTGGGGTATTCCAATCAGATCCTCTTTAAGGAGAAAAACATTTATTGACTAAATGAAAATACAGCATGCTTATATTGTGCCATTTGCACATTAAACATGCAGTAAAAGTATTAACAAGGCGTTATTTGCAATGCGCAATCTGGATTTAGTTTAGGCTTTTGTGCTTCGGTGGAACAATTGTCAATGTTTTTGGCCACACAATTACACTCTACTCCATACCACGTAAATACACTCCATATAAATCCACTCCATGCCATGAAGCAACACTCCACATAAATACACACCACACCATGCCGCATAATACCACTCAACATAATTCCGCTCAACATCACACATTCACGCCACACAATTCAAAAGTCACACAATTCCATTCCACACTACATAATTCCACACCAAAACACAATTCAACAGCACATAATTCCATTACACACCACATACATCCAATAAACACCACAAACATCCACCTCTTTCCACAAAATTCGATATCACTCCACATAATTCCACTTCATGTCACTTAAGACAGTTCAGGGTGGTAAGAGGACAGAAAAAAACATTGGTTCGCCTTCCATGAAGTCTGCACACTCAGCACTGCTGTAAACAGTTATTGATTCGACTGTTTGACAGTGTTTCCCTTGTAGTCATGTGGATGAACTAATGAAACTTAAGCATAAATGAAAATAAACATTTTTGTAAAACAAAACGTCTGTCTCACGCAGCACAAATTGGCTGGGTGTGTACTAATTCAATAGAAAAGAAACCTGACTAGCCATTTTTTGTTCTGTTTATCAATTGTCGAGGTCCAGGCTAGCCAGTGACAGGATCCAATACCTTCCTTTGTGCATAGTAAATAGACAACCAGCATTCAACTCCATATAATTCAACACAATACCACACAATTCCGCAACCCTCAACATAATTACACTCAACATAATGCTACTCCGCACCACATACTTCAACTCCACCTAATTATACGCTACTCAATACCACATAAATCCACTCTAAGCCTCATAATAATCCATATAAATCTCCACACCATGCCACCTAATTCCACTCAACATAATTTCACTAAACGCCACACTGTTCCATGCCACACTATTCAGCTCCACACAAAACCATTCCACAACACCTAATTCAACACCAGACCACATAATTCTACTCCACAACAGAATTTCATTGCACACCACATATATCCAATTCACAACACATAATTCAACTTCATACCACAACATTCAACAGCACACCACATAATAAAACCCCACTAGATAACACTCCACAAGACAAAATACTACTCCAAATAATTACACTTCATGATACATAATGCTCATTATTCGCTTATTAATACATAGGTAAAAGACATTGCCCATTACAAAGCCAATAGCTCTAACAAACAAAAGCAAGACCTATTGCATTTCGAATTCTTGTTTCTTTTGCTGTTCTTAAGTGTACTTGACTTTCCCGAGTGGGCTGGGTATGCTCAGACGTGAGTCCCAGGCTCTCCACACCACTGGAGTCAAGCTATCCAGGCTGATGAAGGCTGATAGCCAGAAACCGGTCCTTGGATGCTTTATTCCGGTCTGGGAAAGACATGGCTTGGTAGTTCGGACTGGACTGTTCCCATGAGGCACAGGGTCAGAGCTGATTTGCATATAGCCAGTGTCTAACCCAGGGTGGTGTGGAGTGCAACAAAAACGATGGATTTAGGCCCAGATCCTTGTACTGGGGTGAATGTATGACATTGTTCTACATTATGTCCATCAACTTTGTTTTTTGCAATTTTCACCCCTCAGAAACAGAAGCAGGTAATTTTACACAAATGTAGCAATCCTTAACATCCATTACTTTAACATATTCAGATAAAAGTGTTGAAAAAGTATTACTAGAAAAATCACCAACAGATCTATCTTGGTGGATCTCTGGTTTTTGCTCAATAACTCTGTTAGACTTATCTACAACATTATTGCTATCTTGTTTAGCCACAGCTTTACTTGTCATGTTAGTCTTGTATTCTTCTTTATCAATGCCAAAAGGAAAAATGACAGCTAAAATTAACCAGACCATAACTAATAAAATCACACATATAGAAGACATTTTACAACATCTCCTTAAGATGGAACATCTTGAATTGCTATTAGTATAAGGCATCTTTACTTTCTAACAAGAGCCTTACAAAAAAATCAGAAATCAAACATTTCTAAATATACACACACCCCTGTTTTTAATTGTTTTTTTATTTAAGTAAACCCTACTTTCTAACAGCTTTTCTTCGACCTTGCGTCTTACATCAATGTGTTTTTCCAACTAACACAATTTCTTCGACCTTGTGTCACCTAACACAATTTCTTCAGCCTTAAGCCAAGTACAAATTTCAACTCTAAATGAAAACAAAATCAATCATTGTCACTAGTATCAACCAAATCTTCCTGACTACTACTATTCACCTCCACCACAGGTGGGATGATTATGTATGTCCACTCAGGGCACTTGTACTTCTGGTTAGGTTTCACTACTCTCTTTGCTCTACTACTAATTACTTCTATTTTCTTTCCTGCTTGAATTTTCTTGTCTGTATCTCCCTTTTGACTTGAGATTTCATTCACCTGCTCTTTTGATCTGTTTACTAATTTGAACTGTAGACCTTCTTTTTCAATTGGAGCTGGCCAATTATCTCCTTTTCCCAATATTTTTTTCTTTGGTTCAGACTGATTACACTCTGCTCTCCAAGCTCTTTTTCTTGAACTTCTCAGTTCGGATTCATTGTCGCTTTCATCTGATTCAGTATCTGAGATTTCAAATCTAAATCGTGGCTCTTCTTTACTCAGCAGTTTCACTCTGTTAGGAACATCATCTTTATAGCTGGTACACGGAATTTCGTCTTCTTCTTCTTCAATAACTTCCAACTTCCCAGTTTCAGAATTTTCCTTCAGAGCTTCCAATCTGCTTTTCAATACTGTCCTGATTTTGAACTTGATCAGACTCTTTTTCTGCTTCTTTTTCTAGAAGATCCTCATCATCTTCAGAGTCTTGTATCACAATTTCTTCAATTTCTTCATTCAATGCCTCATTCGCATTTGAATCTTCCAGATGTTGACTTTCCTGTCGATCTTCAGTATCTGGATCTTTTTCAGGCTCTTCAGAATCTGAATCAGCTGTGGTATCACCTTCGTCAGGATTTTCGGGTGGAGGTACACGAATGGTGTGACTTGCATGAATCCACCTCTTCAAACCCTTACACTTTACTGCATTAGTTGTAACAAGTATCACCTGTCTTGCCTTCTGCCACCTGGGTACTAGGCAGTTTCTTCTCTGGTGAACTTTTGCCCTCACCCGGTCACCTGGTAACAGATCATGAGCTTGTTCATTTTCTCTTGTTCACACTTCAGTTCCCACCTGATGGAACACAGAAGTCACGACGTCAGAGAGGTTCTTGCAATAATCCAAAATGACGCTATCATTAATGCTCATTATTTTGCCAACTGGTACAAAAGTTTGTCTCATGACTCTGCCCATGAGTATTTCATGTGGACTTAAACCTGTCTTTTTATCTTGAGTACTTCTCCGTGACATCAAAACAAGTGGTAGTGCATCTGTCCACTTAATTCCTGTAGCTAAACACATTTTAGCTAATCTATTTTTGATTGCGCCATTCACTTGCTCAACAACACCTGATGCTTCTGGTCTGTATGCACAATGCAACTTTTGCTTAATATTCAGTGCTTCACAAACCATTTGCAACAATCTGTTTTCAAAATGTGTTCCACGGTCAGTCTCGACCGTCACTGGAAAACCGTACCTTGGTATGATTTCCCTTAAAAGCAATTTAGCCACAGTAACCGAATCATTGTGACGTGTCTGGAACGCTTCCACCCATCTCGAAAACAGACAGATAATCACTAAGACGTATCTCAATCCATTGTGGCGTGGCATATCAATAAAATCCATTTGCAATCTGGTAAAAGGACCACCCTCCCATCCTATGGTTCCCATGCTCACAACTGTTTTTCTGTTTGGGTTGATCTGCTGGCAGATCAAACATCTTTGACAAAAAGATTCTGCAATTAGTCTGAACTTTGGATTGTACCATGTCTGCCTAAACAACCTAATCATTGAGTCTCTTCCAATGTGTCCTTGTCCATGATACATTCTAGCCATGTCAGCAATCATGCTATCTGGCATAACTGGTCTGTCATCTTTGTAAACCCAAATTTCATCTTCCTCCCGCTGTCTGCAACCTGCTTTTAACCATCTGTCTTTTTCCTCATCATCTGCCTCATCTTGTAAATCTTTTACTCCTTGCCATGTCTCAACTACAGATGTTAGAATAAGTGAGTTCAAAACATGTTCATTGTTTTTCTCCCGATTGATTGACATATTATTTTTCGCACAGAACCTTGCAATCTCATCAGCATAAGCATTTCCTTTTGTAATATAGTCCTCGCCCCTTTTATGTGCTGTACATTTCACGACAGCAATTTTCTCTGGTAACTGAATTCCATCAATTAACCTTTTAATCAAATCAGCGTTTCTTATTGGATTTCCCGCAGAAGTTAAATAATCTCTTTGAGACCAGAGCTGGCCATAGTCATGGACTACGCCATATCCATACTGACTATCAGTCACTATAGTAACTTTTAAGTTTTGACTTCTTTCACATGCACGAATCAAAGCAATCAATTCTGCTACTTGACCTGAACGAATTCCTTAAAGACAAGAGGCTTCAACTACATCTGCAACTGTACAGACAGAATATGCTGCTCTCAGAACACCTTCATCTGTTCTCAAGCATGAACCATCAGAAAAAAATAAACAAAATCTGATTCAGCTAACGGGACATCTTTAATGTCCTGTCTGGGTTTAGTACAATATTCTAAAACATCTAAGCACTCGTGATCAATGTCATTCTCATTTCAGATTTCTGTTACCGTACCATCAGGCAATAACGTGGAAGAATTTAAATTCACACACCTCGCAATCGAGACATTATCTGATCCCAGAATAATTTTCTCATATTTAGTTAACCTGTTACTTGTCAAATGCTGTGTTTTGCTTCTGGTAAGGAGAATTTCAACTGAATGGGGTACATATACTTTTACAGGGTATCCCATTATTATTCCCTCACTCTGTTCAAGGCTTACACTTGTTGCAGCTACTGCTTTTAAGCAGCCAGGTAATGCTTTTGGAACGGGGTCAAGAACTGCTGAGAAATAAGCAATTGGCTTTCTCAGTTTTCCATGTCTTTGAATTAAAACTGATAATGCACATCCTTCTCTTTCACTGCAATACAGCTCAAACTCCTTTTCATAATCTGGCATACCTAAAGCAGGTGCTTCACACAGACTTCTTTTTAATTGCTCAAAAGCTTCTAACTCAGTTTCTGTTAGGATAATCAGGTCTTTATGTCTGCTTTTGTCAGTCTCTGCAGTGGTTTTGCAATAACTGAAAATCCACTAATCCACTGGCGACAAAAACCAACCGTTCCTGGAAACATTCTGACTCGTCTCTGTGTTTTTGGAGGTTGCATTCCCTGAATCATTTTAATTCTCTCAGTTGTCACTTGCCTAATTCCTTTTGCAATTCTGTGACCAAGGTATTTTACTTCTTGTTTGCAAAACTGTAATTTTGCAGGAGACACTTTATGTCCCTCATCTGCCAAATGATTTAAAAGAGTAATGGTATCTGTTACACAGTTATCTCGAGTTTTTGCAGCTACAAGGAGGTCGTCAATGTACTGCACTAATGTTGATTTTCCAGGTAAATCTAAATTCTCCAAGGATTTCTTTAGCAACTGATTAAAAATAGATGGACTTTCTGTATACCCCTGTGGGACACGACACCATGCTAAGATACGGTCCTGGAACCTAAACGCAAAAATTTGCTGGCTTTCTGGATGCAATGGAACAGTAAAGAATGCGTTGCAAAGGTCTATGACTGTATACCATTCTGCATCATGCGAAATCTGATAAAGAATTACCGCTGGGTTTGGAACAACTGGGCAACATGGAACAACTATCTGATTAACCTTTCTCAGGTCTTGAACAATCCTGAAAGTTCCGTTTGGCTTTTTGATTCCCATAATCGGTGAATTATGGACTACTCTCAATTTCTTTTAACACACCTTGTTTTATGAATTTTTCAATTACAGGTATAACACATTCAATAGTCTCTGCCTTCATTTTATACTGAGGAATGTTTGGAAAATCTACTCCCTGTCTTACTGTAGTTTTAACTGGGTCCACATTTTTCATCAAACCCATTTCATCTCCTGTAAGATCCCAAATTTTAGCATTGACTGTCTCTTTTAATTCTTCAGGAAGATTGTTTTTATCAAATGCAGGAAATAATTTACTCTCCTCTGCTTCAACCATTAACATGGTTAATTTGTAAAGCCCATCTTCTTCTTGAGTTTGAAGCTCTATACCATCCGGTGAGCAATATATTTTGGAGTTCATCTTGCACAATATGTCCCTTCCTAACAAGTTTACAGGACTGCTGTTACAGACTACAAATCTGTGTTTATCTTTAAATTTGCCAATTTCAACTTTTACTGGTTCTGTTAAATCTGTTTTAATTTGCTGATTAGCTACTCCAACTACTTGAATCTTGTCACCCGAGAGAGGTAGGTTTTCTATTTCCACTGATCTAACAGTAGAACGGGTAGCACCAGTGTCCACAAGAAAAGTGATTTCTACATCATTCACCTTCCCATTTACAAATGGACCAGCCTGATCTACCTCAAGAGTGGCTCCAAGCACACACTCTTCCTCCTCTCTCAGGCACCGTCATAAATAATCATCAGAATCACTCCCTACATTTTCATTCAACAAATACTGTTGAGAAACATTTGACACATTCACTCGTGGTGATCTGTTTACCTGTTCACCTCCGCAGAATCCCGTTTCTGTATTGTACCTCTGCACATTTACACAATTTGGAAGTGGCGGTTGTGGAATCTGACTCTGCTGATTCACTACCTGTCGCTTTAGCTGTTGCTGCAGATTTATCTCATTCTGCATATGCGGATTTAATGATGCATTTTTAAAATTTCTGGGCGGATTTTTACATTCGCGCTTCCAGTGTCCAATTTCGCCGCAATTAAAACATGGAAGTTTCTGCTTTAATTCCTCAATATTTCCCATCAATTTTTGCTTATTAAAATTACCTTTAAATTTTCCTTGATTCTGATGAAAATTTTTGTTCTCTAAGGTTGCTATTTGCTGTTCAGCTACCTTCACCTGTGCCCACATTGCCTTTTCTTTTAGCTTCTTTTGCTTCGCATCTATTTCATCACTGCAATATTTTGCTTTTCTCAAAATATCATCAACTGAGAGTGATTGCCAGCCAACTATTCCTGATCTAATCATTTCACCAATTTCAAGTCTTAAGCCATAAACAAATCTGTAAATAAAGTGGCTCATGTCCGTCTCACTCAATTTTTCATAACCACTGTATTGCTTAAATACCAGCAATAACCTTTCATAAAATGAATGTACTGATTCTTTTGGCTCTTGATTTGTTCTATCAATTTTAACCCAATCAACTTCTTTTGGGGGAATCTTGTTTTTTAACCAGAAAATTACCTTATCATACAGATTCATAACATCTGCTGAAGGAGCACTTGTTACTCTATCTCGGGGAGGTTCTTCTTTGGGCCAATCTATAGAAATTTTACATTCTGTCCAAAGATCTGACAGGACAACAATGTCAAAGAATCCATCAAGATCAATCCACAGAACGTTTGAGACCTTAACAAATCTGTCTACCTGTCGATACCATTCCACAGGTTTTTCTCTCAGCCGAGGAAAATCATTTGTAAACAGTAAAATGTCTTGTCTTGACCAAGGAACATGCACATAACCACCACCAGCAATTTCCCTCATTGGAAACTGACCAGCTACTTCTCCTCTTTCTCTCCTTTCTTCCTCTCTTTTCTTAGTCCATTTTACTCTCCACTTACTTAATTCACCCAATCTTTTTAGAAACACAATTAATTCTTTTATGTGAATAATTCTTCCAGTGGTATTCATGCTCTCAATGTCTTTTTCAGAGAAATCCACTCTGTAACTCTTTCCCAAATTTTTCTGTCTACTCAAATCAATCTCCAATTCAGCAGCTAATTCTTCTAATTGATCATACTTTGTTTTCGTTGTCCATTGTATGCTTTTGCAAATAAACAATAATTCATCATCCTGATATTGCTTTAAATTGTCAGATCCAATTGTACCGATAATTAGTTCCTCCAAATCTGCTTTCAATTTTGCAACATCGTTATTTAAATTCTGAGCTCTGTGGGGATTGCGTTAAATCTATTTTATTTATGCTCTTCTCCGGAGTACCAGAATCAGAATCTGCACCAGATGGAGTTTTATTCGAGAAGCTTTGATTTAAAGTTAAGTCAGGCATCATTGTTTTCTCTCAGTGAATTTCTGATAAATCTGAATAAAATTTTTCAGCCACTTTCTGAATTTCAGCATTTAATGGAATATTTAAAGCGGAGTGTCTACTTTCTCTTTGATCAAATACTGGTTGAACAGGTCCAATCGAGTGTCTACTTTCTCTTTGATCAAATACTGGTTGAACAGGTCCAATCGTTACTGGCACCGTTACTGCTTCCATGCTTTTAGTTAATTGCTGTATTAATTCATCTTTTGATCGGAAATATTCTGAAGTATTTGGGATTTCCTCACATCTTTCTGTTCTCATTACATTTCTTGGGGTATCTGTTCTATGAACTGGGGTTTCAGCATAATTTCTATTTTCAGCAGACATACTGGAGTTAGATCTTGTTTCTACTCTTTCAGGAGTTTTTGCATTGTTCGGATTTAATCTGGGTGATGCCTCATCAATGATTTCTCTAGGAGGAGCACTTGGAGAAGTTCCTGAAGGAACCATCGGGGAAGACCATGTACAAGCTGGTTGATAAGGAGGAGGCTTTTTTAGTTTCGTAATGTAAATTTCTTTAAAACTGCATCTTCTAATTCACTTTCTTCAGCATTATTATTTTTCTTTTGGGCTTTATTCTGACTAATTACCTCACCAGTTCTTGCTGGATACAAACCATCACATGCACCACATCTCCATCGACGCACTCTATCTTCATGAGTTTCCCTATTTATGTCCAATCTGGTACCTCTTGTTATGCCTTGATTCTCTCGTTCCAATTCAAACATCTCATCCTCCCATTCAGCTAAAGCCTCAAATTGTGTAGGTCTAGGCCTTGGATCAAGAGTCATCATTTTGTCTCTTACATTTTTCATAACTTTAATGTTAAACGATCTGTCTTCCAGCCATGCTAAAACACCATCATTCTTGGTATATTCCATCCAATTCTCAATCCAAAGGCAAGTATGATAACCATATTCACCTTGCATATAAGCTGCGGGTGTCTTATACTTATGAAGTAATCTTCCACCTCGCGTTTTAATTTTCTTGTCAGGTTTCAATTTATTTTTCAATTTCTGAAAACATGAAAGCTTCTTTTTCTCTTTAATGTAATAATAATCCATGTTTTAAAACAATTCTGCTTACTTTAGAATAGATCGTAAATGTTTCCTGGTTGTTCCGCAAAAACAACCAATCCGTGCGCGAAACACACCAACAAGCCAATCAGGTTAAGCTACGTCACCACCTTGCTCAACCAATAGAATAACTGCTTTCAGGATGAACCAACCAGCTATCAGCTCGTCTTAGTCACGTGAGCCAATCAGTGCGCTTGCTGTGACGTATGCTAGCCAATCACAGCGCGGACCCTGTGACGTACACTGCCGCTGCAGCTTCTCGTCTCTCGCTCCTTGAGCTCACCCCTCCTTCACAAAATGTTTTCATAGCACCATTTTAACAAAACTTTTTCAATGAAAATCAGTTAGTAACTCCAGAAAAACAAAGCATTTGTCTGATTCGCTAAAATAAAGTGATAGCTTTTCAGTCACTCAGATATTCTTTTACGTGGAATAGACTACGCTATTCTCACAGAATATTTAAATTCGTTGATAAAGTAAGTATCCTTACTCTACTCTACCCTTCTTGCAAGTAATAACAAATGCATTTCCCTCTGAATGCACATAAAGTGACAATTCAAAGTTTCACTCGATCGAATATTACTAAATCATTTACGCACATTCAAACGCAAAAATCCCTAACCATACATACATGAACCTTGGTAGGACTTTAACCAACCAAGGAAAACCACATACGCCAGTAAGATAGACAACGCTTCATTACCCTTCACTTAAGCTTGGATAAAATGTACTACTCTTTTCACAGTGAGTTTTAAAACAGGCACCAAGTCCTTCTACTCAAAGCTAGAATTTCATAAACTATCCTCACTATACATTCTACCTAGCACACCTAGAATCCCTAAACTTGTGCTGTACGACCACAACACTAGTGATATATGACAATACCACTATTTTGAAACAGAACAAATGCACAGTGCAACTTCACCTGTCGCACTACTTGCCGGCATAACTAGGAATTTTCACACTGCTGGAAAAAACCTTTCGACTACAAATAACAACTGAACAAACTCAACATGTGTTAAACATTAATCCTATGTAATTACCATGTAGCATGACAGTTACCATAGCAACCGTAACTCTGCTACCAAGGAATTGATCCAGCGCCCCTATAGAAAAACTGTCTCACCAACGCTACCCAACACCATAATCCTCACCATTAATCATAAATCACACACAAGGCCCATTAACACCCGAGACAATTTTTGGGCAACTGAATCATGTGACCTAATTAATCAGAACCTATTCACAATCTATTTACACATTTATATACAACTGCAGTTTATCATTTCTTACCATGGTTTTATGCATAAATCATGTTAATTAAGTCACTTTGGCAAATGGATCAGCTGATGGTAACTAGACCATGAATAAACAAGACCAGCTTGTCGTTTCAAAAATCTAATTTTAATAATAATAGTTAAAAACAATAGATGTAGATCAAAATAATCAGGAAATAATCCTTAGATAAATCCACAATACGAGTGCACTGCAAGGAAGTTGATAGTAGAGAAGGAATCCCTTGAGTAGATTCAATCATCCATAAGTTGTAAATAGATAAAAATAAAATAAAAACTTCCAACAAAATTGATCTGTGGATGCTCCAAACACATAAGAAAAATCCCAAACGTCGCCAATATGTAGTGGTACTCCAATAGTAAATAAAGTCCATTGAATCCAGAGTTGAGCTGAGAGGTGTTTAATAGAGCATCCACCTTTCTGAAGATCAGCAGTGTAACCGATAACTGGCTGATCTTTAGTATGTAAGAAAACAAACATATTTAAAGGAATACAAGTCATGCAGAGAACACAGTTCAAGAAACATTCTACATAGAATGGACCAGGAGAATTCCACATGGAATTCTCAAGTAATAAACATTCTGTGAAAGGCACATAGTTAACACAATACTACAGGGTCTGATACTCCAAAAGGGCGTTCCTTTTTAATTACCGCACTCCTGGTGCCAAAGTATGTGGGGTAGTGAGATAAGGCAATGAAGGAAAACACCATGGGTTACGAATTTCGATGGAAGAGTGCTGTTGATTTGAAGAAATTCTCCTTGACCCTCAACCAAGCCGTCCCACCAGTCTTTGGAGGCAACTAGCAGCTGCCAAGGAGCAGTCAGACTCCAGAACCCTCACATATTATAAGAGCAAAGCCATCCTTTAAGAATTACCTGAAGCATAGAGGACACATGGACCATAGACAGCAAACAAATACAACACTTATTACTGCTTTGTGTGCACATTATACATGCGTACTACATGGGTTACATAGCAATCAGTTGCCATAAAGGACACCAGTACAGAAAAGTGACGAAAACAGAAGTACATTTTAGGTCACAATCAGTAAGAAAACGAAGAGCATCCCTAGTAGATTCTGGCTCACTCCCAAATTCAAAGGTTTATATCGGAAATGTTTACATAGAAATGCAGGGAAACTACAAAATCGTCATGGTGTGAGCAAAAGAAATATTGTTTCAATAAAACATTTAAAGTTATCACACAGCCGTACCACCTAAGTGCTATCCCACTACATGAATATTGATTCAGCCCCTTTGACCCAATGTTACCGAGAATTGTCAGAACAAACTAGTTACATAAACAATAGTGAACCATTGTGATTTAATGCAATACCATGTGCAGGCAGAAGGGCACAGAAGACAAGTTACAATACTGAGCTCATGCTAGAGAGTCTTCTTCAAGAACAATGTCAATTAGAAATAAACAGACATGACTTGCTTAACTACATGCAGCAAAAATAATAAAGCTTAAACACGAGAAGTCCTCTGTTTTGAACAGGATGGCTTGGAGGTCTAACTGAGGCCTAATTAGCATAAGCCATGGCATGTGCGCGTTAACATGTCATAGCAAAATTATTTCAAAAGCAATAGTATTATGTTGGTGTACATATGTGAATTAAAGTGTAAAATAATAATCTGGCGTTCTTAACAATTAAGAATTTTTATCAATACATAAAAACTTCCGCACAAGAGAGTCCCTTCTTATATTCGAGCCCCATAGTACTGTCCAGTTTATCTGGAGTGAACACTTGATATTCTATCGCTCTGGTTTCAGCACAAGCATAGTGACGTCATAAAGTATTGTGATATCACTGCACTCTGAGCATCTGTGAACCTTCCTGATTAAAGCCAGCACACTGTCCGCATAAGCCCACAGTGAGGATAATTACAGTTGGTATCAAATGTAGGTGACTGTTACAGAAGTGAATGAAAAATAATAATGTTATAGGCTCCCTCTATCCAAACACGGTCATGTTTTTAGTAGAGGAGATGCATCTCTAAAAATAAAATGTAAAAAAAAAGGCAACATCAGCCCAAAATGGATGGTTTAAAGAAAGATCTCCGGTATATGCAGATCATATTAAAAAAGGAGCTTTAAAGCAAGTTTGTTCCAGAAATTTGGAGGCAAGGTAAGATGACTGGCCGTGAATGTTTGGTTTATCCATGAGTTAAAAGATGGAGATTCAGCAGCAGATTTTTTGGTTATAGGCGATACCCAAAATAGATGAATAAGCTATTTAAAAATGTTTAAAATCCATATTATTTTCTGTTCAGCATATCCTGACTTACAGTTGAAGTTGACCCTTTATGAAGGTACGCAAGCTTAAATATATCTCCCAATGCATACATAGCAGCCTTAATCGAAATATTCTGGAATAGATACCAGGAGCATATCTGTAATCTATATTTTAAGTTACATTGCTTTGCCGTTCCTCTTGCTGGTTTCTACCAGACGAGTAACAATGCTAGGTTTGCCATTGATTGTGTATAGTGGGATAAGGAAAGAGTGTGGGCCTGTGTAGTATATCAGTTTTTTGTGGGCCTGTGTAGTATATCAGTTTAAGAGTGATGTATTGTGTAGAATTAATTGTGAGGATGATAATCCTATTATTCATGACAGTGATTATGTATCTAGAAATAGTTTTCAAACCACAGAAAATGTACCTGATGCTTCCAACATCATTCCTGAGGAATCTATTGTTAAAACTTCAAGTGGTAGAATTGTTAAACAAGCATTTACAATGCAATGGTTTCCCCTTTTGAAAAGTTTGAGCTATTGGCATTGTAAATGACAATGTTTGTATTTATGTGTTGGTTTTGAAAACAGATAAATAAATGTCATTGTCATTTACAATGCCAATAGTTTAATCTCTGGCAAATGCCACACAAAAACACACAGACCCCCACACACACACAGACCCACACACACCAACAGAGCCCCACACACACACACACAGAGCCACACACACACACACAGAGCCACACACACACACACAGAGCCACACACACACACACACACAGAGCCACACACACACAGAGCCACACACACAGAGCCACACACACACACAGAGCCACACACACACAGCCACACCCAGAGACACACATACACACACCCAGAGCCACACACACACACCCAGAGCCACACACACACCCACCCAGAGCCACACACACACCCACCCAGAGCCACACACACACCCACCCAGAGCCACACACACCCTCAGGAGAGCAAGCACAGCGAGGGGGCAGGGAAGCAAGCACAGCGAGGGGGCAGGGAAGCAAGCACAGCGAGGAGGCAGGGAAGCAAGCACAGCGAGGGGGCAGGGAAGCAAGCACAGCGAGGGGGCAGGGAAGCAAGCACAGCCAGGTGGCAGGGAAGCAAGCACAGCCAGGTGGCAGGGAAGCAAGCACAGCCAGGTGGCAGGGAAGCAAGCACAGCCAGGGGAAGGGGAACCAGGGGGCGGGGGAGCAAGCACAGCCAGGGGGCAGGGAAGCAAGCACGGGCAGGGAAGCAAGCACAGCCAGGGGGCAGGGAAGCACAGGCGAAACCTAAAAAGGAGACAAATGGAGAAAAAAAAATATGCACTCCCATGGAGTGCCTAACCAAAAAGAAATAACCTGCACTTAAAAAGCAAACAGAGGCAGCACCGAAGCCAGCCAATCAACAGACATAGTAAACAAACAATGCTCCATGTGAGGAACAAACACAAGACTGACAGATGTGACTATTAAGAAGCAAGCTAATAAGTGGCTGGAAAGCCAACCAGTCGTAAGCAAGGATTGGGCTTCAAGCCTCTGTGCATTCTTGCCAAGCACACAATGTGCGTTACAACAGACTGCGCAAGTGCAGTCTAGTAGGCTCAACCTAAAAACAACTATGTGTCCCAGGGCATCCTCCGGCACAAAAGAGGAATGTTTATGCATGTTATGTGCAAGGCACGCAGCTGCTGGTGGTGTGACAAGGGTCCGCTACTTCAAAGAGGTGCTGATGAGACCCATCGAGGTCACCTTAGGACCATGTGCTTATCCACATGGCACTTACTAGTACTCTGGGGGAGTTCTGCTTCTTCTAGTCATGCTCCACGAGAAATTACAGGCGAATCTTCTACGGCAGCTGTTGATTTAAGGCGCGTCACAGGTTAATTGTGATCTGTGAATCGCACTGAAGGATCCAGTCCACTGCGAAATGGAAAGTGAGCTGTCCAGAAGTCACAGATTGTGACCTGTAAAACACAGAGTTCGCGAGCTAATCCCGATCTGTGAGCTGCACAGAATTTACAGGTCAGTTCAGTGTGACCTGTAGAAAAGGTGCAGGTCACCAGTGATGATGATCAGCAGCTAAGGCAATTATGATCTGTACCGAACTACAGCGTAATAGTGATCATGATACGCCTTAAAGTCATCTTAGGCTAACTGTTAGATCTACAGGAGTCGCCGATTAATTATGATGTCCTTGAGCTTTGTAGGTATATTGTGAGTCGGGGAGCTATGCGATTAATGAGATCACCCAGCTATTGAGGTCCTAGAGTAATTAGGATGTTAATGGGATCCAACGAGGAATGAGGTCAGTGACCTCTCTATGGGTAAATTATGAGGGGTATGATTTAAGTGTAAACTTCAAGTTAATCATATCGGTGACCTACCAGAGCTCAGAAAGCAGAATAAACTGAGCATATTCCTTTTGAAAACCCAGAACTTCTGGGCTGCAACAAACAGCGCATACGGCTTCCAAACACCCACAACTTGAGGACTGAACTACCTTCACATGCTGTGCGTGTACACCACGAACCCAAATGCAGAACGAACTGCACATGTTGCGCACTCCTCGAGGTCCGGTCGTCAGGCACCCAAACCTGCTCCCACACACCCATAACTTCCACACAGTGATTAACAGTGTTGGCAGGCTATGCACATATTGGTATTGTATTGATCGCTTACGCTTCTACCATTACTGGATCCGTCCGACCTCAAATGTTAAGCGCTCTGAATCGCGCCAGGGTCATGCTCACGCCTTTTACTTATTTGTAACTAATGTTCTTTTCCACTATTGCATCCTACCTACCTTAATTGTGAAGGGCTCTGATACCCACCTTGGTCATGTTTGCGCTATACACAACTTTATAAATAACATAACTCTATAAATAAATAAAATTAAAATAAAGAAGATTTCTGCTTCAATCTGGGGGGGAATCAGTAATTACCAGAATTACTGATTATTTTGGTAATCCCTCATTTCTATACAGGCCCTAATGGTCCCACTTTAAATGACCCAGATTTTACCCACACCTGGAGTAAGTGATAACCCTGCTATCAGTACCTCCAAAGGTGGTAAACCTCTGGCCATTTTCTGGACTATTCGTAATGAGTGCCTAATAATAATAATTTGTATTTGTAAAGCTCAAACATATCACCCCTCAAGGGTTTCAAGGCACTGGGGGCTGTCGGTGAGATTAAGTGAGCACTGCCCAGAGTCACATGATGCTGAGCAGCCTCCGGGGATCGAACCTTGAGCCCCATACTCCTTAGTCAGACGCTCCGGCCGCTTCGCCACACCTCTCCCTGGCCTATGAGTGGTCTAAGTACGACTTTGAACCTTGGTAAAATGGCTACTCTTGGCACTTTTCCTGAGTTATTTAGGATGCAGAATAAAGCACAGATTTAAACATCCTCAGCTTTGGCCTTCTCCGATAAAAAATTTCCAGGCTCTCTAGCAATTTTACAGGACCCCACTCTGGGATCATTCCCAATCCCACAGGAATCCTAAATCGGGCGCAAACTCCCAAATCAGCAGGATGAGTTTTGTGGAATTTTCTGCACATACGAACATTTTCTGCTTCATATTTCTCGAGGAAAAATCTGGGGTATATTAAATGACCAATCACCTAAACTACTTTCAGTGGCTGAAAAATGAAATAGCAATCAAAAAAACACGGCCAATAGGGCACCCCACAGTATCATAAATCGATGTCATTTAGGGGCCGGGTTTGCCCCTAGCTCTACCTTTGTGACTCTGGACTCAGAGGTGGCAAAAGTAGTGCCAAGCACAGAAGTTAACAAGCATTTGCAATGCAATAGGTCTGGCATTTGTTAAAGTTGGAGCTGTTGGCATTGAAAATGACAATGTTTACTTTGTAATTTTTTTATCTGCAGTGGAGTAATTATATTTGCATTGCGCTATTGCCATTGGTATAAAAAAGGTAAAGTGAAAAACACTAATTTTTAACTCTCTAACTTTAACTACTGCAAGACATGACTGTGTGTGAAGTGCCCACAATTTCGAAATCACGTATTACAACCTGTTGCAGTTCTAAATCAAACAAGGAATTCCAACCCTACACGGTGCAGTGTCCTACCTTTTTAGGCAAGTGTTTCAGCGCCCCTCATGGGGTAGTAAACGCAATGTAAATGGTGCAAAACAATACAGATGTGTTTTTTCACATAAAAATCATGAAATGCCTAGCAAAGCTGAGCGTGGGAGGTGATGGAATAGGGAGGAAAGAAACACGCAGGTGACAGGCCGTTTGAGTGGAAGGAGTGGATCAGTCTTAGGGCAGGAGAAAGGAGGGTGGGGAAGACGTGAGTGAAATAAACAATGAAAGTGAAATTGAAAGATTGGTCAGTGAAAAGTGAGATTGTGCACGACAGGGGAGCTAACAACAACAATAAGCACAACAAAAACAACAAAAGGACACGCACGAGCGTGTGCTCATATCACGCTCCAAAGAGCACCTTCCTTCCTGAACACAAACCAGAGCACAACGCACCTACCACTCTCACTGGAGCACCCTCAAATGAAAATTCATTAGAAAACCTCCTCCACAGAACACCCACGACAAATATTCTCCACGGAACACTGAGCACCTGGAACAGAAAAGAGAGTGCCCTGAAAATGGCAGTCTCATCGGTGTACCTACAAAGTATCACCCACTCCAAACCAACCTCCAGAGAGTAGCCACCACCAAGTTCCCACCCGAGAGCACCACCAGAGATCAGGACCCACCGAACACTTCATACTTGGAATACAAACAAAAGCACGCTACAGACACCACCTTCAACTGATCACCCTCGAAACACCACCTATTACAAAGCACCCTTCACAGAACACCCTTAAGAAAGGAGCCACCATCGAGCACCCTCAACCTCCTAGGGCTCACTCCAGAGAGACCCACCACGTCAGCCTTCTTGGGGCCCACTCCAGAGAGCACCCAGCACGTCAGCCTCCTTAGCGCCCACCACAAAGAGAACCCACCACGTCAGCCTCCTTAGGGCACACTCTGAAGAGCACCCACCACATCAGCCTCCTTAGGGCACACTCTGAAGAGCACCCACCACGTCAGCCTCCTTAGGGCCCACTCTGAAGAGCACCCACCACGTCAGCCTCCTTAGGGCACACTCTGAAGAGCACCCACCACGTCAGCCTCCTTAGGGCACACCCTGAAGAGCACCCACCACGCCAGCCTCCTTAGGGCACACCCTGAAGAGCACCCACCACGTCAGCCTCCTTAGGGCCCACTCTTAAGAGAACCCACCACGTCAGCCTCCTTAGGGCACACTCTGAAGAGCACCCACCACGTCAGCCTCCTTAGGGCACACTCTGAAGAGCACCCACCACGTCAGCCTCCTTAGGGCCCACTCCAAGGAGCACCCATCAGTGATATTCTCACCAATTGCAGAGTACTTTCCACAGAACATCCTCCACCTAGAACACAACAGTTAGCGCGCCGCAGCTAGTACTGGCCACAGTGTACCCTGAAAATATCACTGACTAAAAAGCAGCCTCCACAAGGCAGCCTCCATGCACAACCACTGCTAAGCAATAAGCACAGAGCCCCCTCCATGGTGAACCCTGCAAATAGCACACTTCCAAGACACTCCGTCACAGAGACTTCCAAGAGACTCCGTCACAGAGCACCCTCCGCAGAGCACCCTAGAACTTCCCTGCAGAAGTTCCTCGCACCTCCCATGAAGCATCCGCCACACAATCCACCTGAGAACCGTCCAACCCAGCGATCACGACTACAAGCATGCGGTTCCTGAGCACCAGCCACGCAGACTGAAAGCTCCACAGAGCGCTGTGCGGAGCTCACAAGCCAGAGAACACCCACACTCAGCAGATCAAACGAAAGGGTTGCGAGCACGAGCCACGGCGAGGAACAACACAGAACAGTGTCCACGGGACAATCTCCTTACAGCAGCCTGCACAGGTCACCCGCCACAAAGACCTCTCCAGAGGGCACACTATGGAGGACACCTATCGCAGAGCACTCTCCTGGAAAACTTTCCACAGAGCACCATATTGTCGTGCCCTCATTTAGGGTCCCCTCCAGAGCACCCCACACAGCTACACGAGCAACTGGAAGTAGCAGAGAAGGGTGCCCGAGAACCCAGCACGGAGGAGTCAACACGGAACACCTGCCTGAGACCAGCTATCACAGAGCACCCCACACAAAGCACACTTCACAGATCACCGGGCAGCCAGAACCCTGCTGAGAACACCTTGGAAAGAACACCTCATAAAAAGTACCCTCCTCCGAGACCAGCAATCACGGAGCGATGTGCTGAGACCAGCGATCACAGAACACTCTCCACTTACCATAATACACAGAGCACCCTGCAGGCAGAACCCCGCTGAGCACACCCTAGAGAGCACTGCAGTTAAAGCCTCTATAAAAGTATGGTGTGACACTGCTCCAGCAGCAACTCCCCGGCCCCTCCCGTGCTGAAATTAAACCAGTGGTGCTCCCGCACACGGTGCAACCCAGTACTGTAGGAGGGCCCTCGCGTCCCCTTGCACCCTCAACCCTGGCTGCTGTCTTTTAACGCATGTGCGCCCCTCCTGTCTTTCATTCACCCACACCCCGTGGCTCACACAGGCCTTGGTGGGTGCTCCCGGGAGCACCGCCGGGCATCTGTATGGCACGGAAGCCTCCGCCCTAGAAGACAGATGAGGTGGTTGGCTTTTCCGCTGCTTCATCACTCGTTGCCCTGGAGCATGACGCTCTCCAGGGTCACAGGCCCGGAGACACGGACAGCGGGAGGGGGGCGGGAACGGACAGCGGGAGGGGGGGGGGCAAACAAAGACACGGACAGCAGGAGGGGGGCGCCCCAGCCGTGAAGTGCCTCCCGGTGCCAGGAAAGTTCAGCCCGCTCCTGCAGCCGCAGCAGCCTGCAATTCCCAGCAGAGGCGACAACAGCCACCAGGAGACACGAAGGAGCCGTGGAAGGGCAATGGCTTCCCCAAGGAAGGGGGAAGAGGAAACCACGTCCTCCCGGCCCCGCCCACAACCAGGCCGCGGGCCGTACATCTTCTTCCGGTGTTTCCTCCGGGCTGCGGCGGTGATCTCGAGGGGTAGCGGGAATGGAATAAGCATAAGCCCAGGCAAATATGCGGCGTGGGCAGCCGCTTGACAGAAATAAAAGCGCTCTGCGCGCTATGGCAAAGTAAAGCGCTATTGAGCGCTGGGGCACAAATAATCGACGCTCGGTGAAGTGCATTGAGCAGGGAAAAAAATGGTCGACGGGCCCCGGCGCCATCTTCGGCGGAATGAGAAAACACGCCCTGAAAAAAAAAAAAAACTCCGCCCACCGCCGCAATGACGACATCGCAGAGGCGGAGAGGGAAAAAAATCTCGGGAACGCCCACGAATCTGGTCCGGCCATGACGGACAGATCTCTGTTCCAATGGCTAGCCTCCATTTATGGAGCTAGCCAATGGAACAGAGGGCGTAATCCCAAGCCCACTCTGTTGTAACATAAGATTTCGCCTGCGCCGAAAAGCTGCGCAGAGCGCAGCCTTCGGCCCGGCGAAACCTAAAAACCTAAGAGTTTAGAAATGTATGTTTGCAATTAGTTTTTTTTTTGTTTGTTGTTTTTTTTGTTTTCCTTTAAGAAGGGGGATTGTGTAGTATATCACTTTAAGAGTGATGTATTGTGTAGAATCTTTAGTAGACCTAGAATTGTTTGTGTGTATTGGGGAACATTCTCTAATGAACTGTTATGAAAGAAACTGTTATCTGCTAGCTGTACATTCATTCCTACAGTGCTGGGGGTTTAAATAAAGAACCTAACTTCAAGAAATCACCGGTGTATCTTTCATTACTACAGCCTGCTTATTAAAATTGGTTTTCTTAATATTAGGACAGGTCGGCGGGGTATGGATGTTGTATTGTAATAATAGCATTAATAATATTAACTATTGATCAATAACTACTACTTCTGCTCCATAGTGCTTCATTCATTACTTTTGCTGTGTTGTAAACAGCTGGTTGCTATTCCCCAATTTAATGTTATTCTGTATATTGTCCTCAGCTTGGTGTAAGGGTGAGCTCATTTATCCATCCTGCCATCTGTTGTGTTTTCTTTAATACTTTTTCTCGTGCAGCCGCGCGAGTGTTGTTTTGTTTGGAATGTGTACTCGTGCTGTGGCATGAGGTTTGTACTTTGTCATACATGTTTACTTTTCACTGTACATTCCAGCTCCTTCCGTTGTTCCTCAATCAGCTGGGCAGTTCACTTCGCTGATACTGAAGGAAGGACTGGAAGGAAGCTGCTCCTTGGATTGATGATCCTAAGAAATAAATACTTTAAACCTTACTATTTTCTTGGAGTTTACTTAATAAAGTGGCGACGAGGAATCTTTGGCGTGCATAACTACTTGGTCTCTAATGAGTTGATCTTCCAAATGGTCAAATTTACAATCGTCAGCAATTAATCTTAAAGCGGAAACATATTCATCCACAGTTTCCTCAGATTGTTGTTTCCTATGAAAAAACTTGTATCTAGTGATGCCAATGCACACTTTAGGAGCAAAATGGTTGTCGAAATCTTTCAAAATTGCTAGAAACTCTTTAATGTCACCACTAATAGTTCCTTTATGCATTCATTCATATGCTTTAATCCCTGCTGGACCAATTGAATACAAAAATAAAGTCTTCTTCCTATCTGCAGACATTTTCCCATCCAAATCAATAGCTTTTATGAAATTTAAAAAATAAGGTTTCCATTCAAGACATTTCATTGTTGGCTCAACTCCAGAACACCAAAATGGTTGAGGGGGTTGAATTGTATAACTTTGCTGTGCTGCCATATTTAAAAAAAAATCAAATCAAAGCAGTCACTGACAGTCTTTGACAAAAGTTACATTCAAGTAAAATACATTAAAAATTATACTGTGTATTAGACTGAGGAATAGCTGCTCCCAATATGTTTTATAAAGTTTCAAAACAAAAGAAATGTAGAACGGTTTCTTCTGTCTTTAAGCTCAGCTACATGCCAACGTTGTTATTTTTTTTTTGAAAGTATATTTTTATTGCAGAATTACGAACAAAACATCGAGAAAAGCAACCATTAGCACCCCCTCCATACAAGGTGCCACATGTTTCCTGGAATGTACACAGCCCATCAGCCCACATCCCGGAGGTCGGGCGGCGCAAGTTCAATGTCCAACAAGGTTCCTAGTATGTTACGTAGGGATGACTGGTCACAAATATAATCCTGTTTCCGCATTTTATGTCCCCACAACAACAACTTCCCCCACCCCAGACATCCCCCTGAGGGGTCGTGCTTACCGTACAAGTCACACTGAAGCTAACTGGGTTTACAGAGCATAGTCCCGCCGATGTATCAGCGTGACGACTCACCCGGTTCATACTCTGGATGTCTGCATCCCAACTCTAACAGGGCAATCCACGAACTCCTCTACTCCCACCCCCCTCTAGTTGCTGCTGATGTGGGTGGCGGTGATGTGTGTTGGACAGATGGGCGCGTCAGCAACAATGTTTAAATGTTCGTGTTTCTAGTCTCCTGGAATTCAGTTTCTGAAGATTCCTCCTCTGTATCGTCCGTCAAATAAGCACACAAGGCCTGCACAATCGTCTCCCAGGCCCTAGCTGCCTCTATGCCCCTCTCATTCCCCCATCTGGTGGCCTGCCGCATCCTCAGTACACTCTCGCATCTCGACCACTTCAACAGCTCATTCGTCCATCTCCCCATCACAGGTCCTTCCTTGGTTTTCCAGCGCCACGTGATCTCCCTCTGTGCTAACATAAGCCCCAAATCAATGAACTTGCTCGTGATTTTCGTTTTCGCTGTGTGGGGAAACCATAGTAAGAGGCACGCCGCCATGTCAAATTCCACCACCCTATCCGTGACCGGGTTCAGAAGGGCGCCCACCTCGGGCCAATACGTATCCAGCTTCGGGCAACCCCACATCATGTGGTCCAGTTCAACCTCCGGTGCTGAGCACCTCGGGCATACCGCGTCCTGCACTTGGAAGTGCCGGCGGGTCAGATATGCTCTATGTAAAAGGAAGAAATGTATTTGTTGGAACCTAGCATTCCTGCTACCCTTCCACGTCCGTTTCAGGATGTGGCCCCATTCTGCATCCGGGATAGGCTTGCCTATACTGTCCTCCCATCTGGCTTTCAACGCCGCGAGCGGTTCCAGCCCGTCGTGCAACATCCGCGATTGAAGACATGTCACCGCCTTAATCGTACCCGCGGCCATCATCACGTACTGGCAGGCCATGGTCGTGTCCGGCTCCGCCAATCCCACCTTCCAGTGTTTCTGCATTGCAGCAGAGATCGCCGCATGCAGGAGATAATCCCCATCTGGGAGGCCAAATTGCTCCTGAAGCACCGCAAACGGGGCCAACACTCCTTCCATAAACAGATCACCCACCACCTGCAATCCCAACTCCTCCCATTCCGCCAGCGGAGACCAATCTCCCCCATGTGGCAGCGCCGTCAGCATCCCTATAGGGATCTCCGGGGCATATGGTCTCACTGCTCGCGTCCGCCTCAGGCTCCTGTTCCAGCATAGCCGGAGGGTTTTTTCCTCTAGGGTGAGCTCCCTCAACGCCAACCTCTGCTGCATAACAATATAGGAAAGGACGTGTCTCTGGATACCCATCCCTCGGAGCCGATCAGGACCTCTAAACTCCCTGGCCACGTTCTGTGTCAGAATCTGAAGCTGGGCTGCCAGGTAGTAGAGTTCAAAATCCGCCACCGCCATCCCCCCCTCAAGTTTGGGTCGAATCATGGTGTGCAACGCCACCCTACGCCTGCCATGCCCCCAGATGAACTCAATAATCATCGACCGCAGGTCCTGAAAGATCCGCTGCGGGATCCAAATAGGCAGAGTTCTGAAATAATACAGCAGTCGAGGGAGGGCCACCATTTTCAACAACGCCACTCGCCCTTGCACCGACAAAGGGAGAGATACCCAAAAGGACATGCAGCCACGTAACCCCCTGATACACCGCCCGATATTTCCCTCCAGGAGGTTCGCCGCATCATGGTAGATCCGGACTCCCAGGTACGTGAAGCACCTGTCCGCCCAGAGCACATCTACCGTAAGAGGAGGGCGCTGGGCATCCGCTCGCAGCGGGAAGATACAGGTCTTATCCCAATTCACCCTAAGCCCCGACAATTCGCCGAAGGAGGAGAGCAGCCCCACGGCCCCGCTTAAGGCCTCCTCCGTATCCTCCAAATACAGCAACAGGTCGTCGGCATACAATGAGATGTAGTGAATACTCTCCGCAGCGGACTCCCATAAAGGAGTCCCCTGCCCTGGCCAGTGCCGCCAGCGGTTCCATCGCGAGAGCGAACAGAAGGGGAGAGAGCGAGCAACCCTGCGTAGTCCCTCTGCGTACCGGATAAGCGGATGATATGAGTGACCCCACTCGCACTCTAGCTGTGGCCAATGAATATAGGACCTTCGTCCAACGCGCAAACCCCTCACCTAGTCCGAACCTCTCCAGTACCCCATCTAGGTAACACCATTCAAGGCTGTCAAAAGCCTTTTCAATATCCACCGACAAAACAGCCGACGCACCGTCCGAACCCAAGGCACCCTGCAGTATACCGATCAGCCTGCGTGTGTTAATGGC
This sequence comes from Lissotriton helveticus, assembly GCF_964261635.1. Classification (NCBI taxonomy): domain Eukaryota; kingdom Metazoa; phylum Chordata; class Amphibia; order Caudata; family Salamandridae; genus Lissotriton; species Lissotriton helveticus. The sequence goes on from NC_136061.1 coordinate 1,309,850,028, forward strand.
CGTGTTCCTAGTAGGGATGAACCCTGCTTGGTCATTGTGCACCAACCTGGTCATATGAGGGAGCAGTCTGGTGGCCAAAATGCGGCTCAAGATCTTGTAGTCCACCGTTAGCATAGAGAGGGGTCTGTACGACGTCACCTCCAGCGCATCCCTACCTGGCTTCAGAAGCGGGACCACCAGTGCCTCCCTCATGGAAACGGGAAGGCTCCCCAGCGTCATCGCCTCCGAGTACACTGCCAGCAATCTGGGTGCCAGTACATCCACATATTTCGCATAAAACTCGATAGGCAGGCCATCCACCCCCGGCGTTTTATTCCTGGCCATCCGCTTAATAGCCCCTCGGATCTCCATTAGTGAGATCGGGCCGCCCAATTCCTTTGCTGGCTCCTCGTCTAGTACCGGGAGTTGCACCGCGCGTAAGTAATCACTTATGGTCGAAGGCCCCGCCTCCAGCTGAGTATCATAAAGGTCCTTATAGTACGACCGAAAACGCTCCAAAATGGCCGTTTGAGAATGGACCACCTCCCCTGTGTCGGTCCTAATGCACATAATCGGGCCACTCTTCGGTACCGGGTCAGCAAGCCTCGCCAGCAGGGTGCCCACCTTATCCCTCTCCACATGGACTTTCATGAGGTACAGTTTATAATCATAACATCTCAGTCTCTCCGTCTCTCTCGCCACCACTTCCTTCGCTTCCACCAGTCGTCCCTGCAAATCCGGGCATTCAGGCCTACTCCGCTCAATTTCCCTCAGCACACCTTCCGCTTTCTCTAAATCCGCCAGGACAGTCGTCCGGACATTCGAGAAGTTACCCATGCATACCCCCCGCACCACCACCTTCATCGCGTCCCACTCCATCGATCTAGTGGCAGTCGATCCCTCATTCTCTTCAAAATAAAGCGTTATACCCTGGCTAACCCTGTCTCCAAATACCAAGTCCTCTAGAGTGTCTGGCCGCAGCCTCCAGGTCGGGATCGCAGATCTCGCTCTCTGCCATCTGACCGCCATCAACAAGGGATTATGGTCTGAGATGGTCCTAGCAAGGTATTCAGTGTGTGTTACCATGGCAGCTATGGGGGGCATACACAGTATGGAATCTATTCTGACATGTAGAGCGTGCAGTGTCGAGTGGAAGGAGTAATCCCTATCGGTCGGGTGTTGTGTCCTCCACACATCCAGCAGACCCCACCTTTCCTGCCAGTCTCTCCTACGTTCCGACAGCTTACGCACCGGGGAGTCAGCTAACAGTGGGTGGGATCTATCCCACACTATATCTGTGATGGAATTAAAGTCTCCCCCTAGGATAATGGGGCCCGCAAAAAGTGGGCCAATGAGCCCGAGATAACATCAAAATAACGGGCCTGGTCTACATTGGGAGCATAAACACTACATAAGACCACATCAGAACCATGCAGCCTCCCCCCCACCGCCACAAATCTGCCTCCAGGGTCCACCACCTGCTCCGTAACTTGGAAAGGAACCCCCGCCCTGACCCATATGAGCACCCCCCTCGCAAATGCCGAATAAGAGGTTCCAAACACTTGGCCACGCCACCTTTTCTGCAATGCATCACACTCTAGTTTGGTCAAGTGAGTTTCCTGTAACATGGCAATTTGAACCCCCCTTCTCACCAGATAGGCATGCACTTTGTACCTCTTCGACATTGTTCTAAGACCCCGAACATTCCATGTGAGACACTTTACATCAGGTAATGACCCCATCGCTGCCGTCTCTCCTCCACCCCACCAGTGTCAACCAACCCACCACATCATAGCAGCCGTACCCTCCCCCCCAAACACCCCAACAAACTTCCCCAACCCCACTCCCCAGGACAGGACCTAACAGCACTGCTCTAGCCCCCATCCAAACGCATAACATCACACACATTCTACTAACCTGTGGTAGTCCCCACAGGGAGCCTTAAGGGCAATAGGGGGGTACTCTAGCACCAACCCGCGACGGGCCAACCCTCACCCCAAGCCCATGATCCCATGAGAAAATTACAACAGAGTACCTGCTAAACGCCGACCAACAGGATAAACGTACAGCAGTGAAGAACCAGCATCATACCCCCGTATTATTCATTAAACAGGCCATCCGCCGTTTGAGGCGTAACCGTCGGTCCTGCAGAGCTGTCAGCTTCCGAAAGTTCTCCACCTGATTTGCGCCCTCCACTGTCCGATTCCGAGTCCTCCTCCAACTCTCCTTGCTGCGAGCCCGTGATAGTTGCCGTGGCAGCCAGTGCTCCCCTCCGTTCCGCCGCCAACAGGTCCTCTCTCATCGCCTGCTTGAGCCTGTCGCGCTTACGGATCCGTTGGGACTTTCGGATCTGGACCGGTCTCTTCTTCTCCTTCCCACCTTTGTGCTGTCGGTCAGTCCCCGCCCTGTACGATTCTAGCCACGACCAGGCCTCGTCAGGGGACTGGAAAAAGTGGGTCGTTCCGTCCAGGATCACTCTCAGCCGGGCTGGGAAGAGTAACGAGTATTGAATACCCTCTTCCCTGAGCTCTTTCTTGACCGCAAGGAACGTTGCCCTGTTCCTCTGAACTTCCTGGGTATAGTCCGGGAAGATTGTGACTTGGCTATTATCCACCTGGAAGGGTCCCGCCGATCTTGCCCTCTGTATCAACAAGTCACGGTCCTTGAAATGCAAGAGCCTGGCCACCATCGGTCTGGGGGGACGACCCTGCAGGGGCGGACGAGACGGAACCCTATGCGCCCTTTCTATTGAAAAGAACGGAGATAAGCCTTCAGGAGCAACGGTGGATCTGAACCAGTTCTCCAAATACGTCACTGCATCGTCCCCTTCACTTTTTTCCGGCAGGCCCACCACCCGCACGTTGTTCCTCCGGTTGCGACTTTCGGAATCCTCCGCTCTTCTCTCCAGCGTCGCCAGTCGGGTCAAGACGTCCGACAGTTTATGCTCCACAGTGACCACCGCCGGTTTGAGCTCCTGGAGGAGCAGTTCGTTGTCCTTTACTCTATCCGAGAGTTTGGCGTGATCCGCCCTCAGTAGGCCCAATCCCGTGGCCACCTGCGCAATATCGTGATGCAGCGCCTCCTTGGTCGCTGTAATCGCTTCCAATATGTTGTCGAGGCGTGCGTTCAGTCTGCGTTCCTGCGCCGTAGCATCCGGGCAGTCCTGGAGCGTGCTAACCATGTTCGGCTTTTCCGCGTGGTCCTGAGTCAACCCCGCCGCCGCCGCACCACCGCCCTCAGCCATCTTGGATACCACTCTGATCGTCGCGACAGAATGCAGATGCCTCCTGCGCAGTCCCAGCACCAAGTCCCCGGGAATGGGCCCCCTTATATTTCAGCACTGTGAGTGCCCCGGGTATGAACTGTCTCCTGCGGGCCAGGGACCGCCCGGTGTATGGATGATCCCTCAAGCAATCAAAATTGGCCGGCTTCCACTCGCTCCTCTCGGGGGCCAACCGCCCCCTGGCAGTCAGTAGTCCTCGCCGCAGTCCAACCCCTCGGCCAAGCTCCCTTCGTTCCTGACCCGCAGGAGGACCCCTGCTATTCAGCGCTCTGTAGCACGCGCGGGCGTCAAGCCCGAGGGGGGAAGGGGCTCACCGTCCCTCCACCTTCGTGATGATTCCAGCCCAGGTCCTCACTACTGGTCCCGCAGGAGCCCCTGCCGTTCAGCACGATGTACGCCGTCTTGTTGCGCGACTGGCCACTCTAATTATGATTGGCAGCGAATCGCAATTCAGCTCCACATCAGCACCAGAACTTCTCTCCGAACCCTCCAGAGGCCGGCATCCAGCCGCCCGCCACCACTGCCAGCTCTTCCTAGCTGCCGGGTATCCCACAGGGCCCCCTCGTTGATCAGGCGACCAGCCGCCAGCTCGGGGACCAGGGGGGGGATCAGGGGGTCTGTCCCTCAGTGTCTTTGTTCCCCTTCTCCAAGGTCCCCCGTTCCTGCCTACCCGGACCGCCGATCAGCGCTGATCCCGCCGCCTCCGTCTCTCCGCACAGGGCGGCCCACCTCTTGAAACAGCCGAGGACAGCGGCTGGGGGAGGGGCCTCCCGGCCGTCCACCGCCGAGTAGCCGTGCTCACCCCTCTTCGCGGGTCACCCCAGCCGCCTCTGCAGCAACGTGCCACTGTCTCTCCCGGACAGCAGCGCACCCTTCACCTCCGCCGGGAAGCGCTGTGGGCCACTGCACCTCCTCCTCCAGTCGGAGCCGCCGCCATCTTGGGGTCTCGGTCGCGATCCCCGACGAGGACCGTCCTGGCTCTCTACCCCGCTCTGGAGCAATCGTCGTCGTCGCAGGGTATGCCTCGGTAAGACCCGCTCATATGACAAGGGTCCCGGGCTCTCCGCCGGCGTTTCTACGAGGATCAGCAGGATAATTTCGGGACCCGAGACGGAGCTCCGGGCTCATGCCGCCATTCGAGTCGGCGCCCAAGCCACGCCCCACATGCCAACGTTGTTATGCACCGATAATTCTGAAATCCTTTATTTCCGATGTTGTCTGAAAATTCAAAATGGCGGGATGTAATGACTCTTTGCGTGACCTGACGTTAATACGTAATTGCACCTGAGCGCAGAGCGTAATCCATTATAGCGTCACACTCCAGGAATTACCACACTCGAATCTGACAACAACATTCGGATCCTCGTGAGCGAACAGCTGGTGCGCACGCTGCAGGTTAAAAGATGCACTTTAGAGTACAAGACGGAGTGAGCAAATACTCTTTAAATATACAAAGTCTTACCGCACAGCAATCCGGAAAGCAAAATATAGAAAATGAAATCCACTTTCCCAAATCGCGAACAGTTGCAAGTACTTGAATGTTGGTCGTGCTCGTAGATGAGATGAAAATTAATTACGTGAAAACGCAAATAAATCCGAAAAATGGGTTCTTCACAAAGTCCTCGTCGCCACTTTGTTAAGTAAACTCCAAGAAAATAAAGCAGACCTTTAACAGCATTTATCACTCCCTCTGACTGTTTCCAGTACAAAAGAATGCCTTTTGGACTGGCCTCGGCCGCAGCTATTTTTCAACGTTTAATGCATCGACTTTTTAACAAGTTTGATAACGTGCGTTGTTTCCAGGATGATATCCTTGTTTACGGTAAAGAAAGACATGAACATGATATGATCCTTAAAGAAGTTTTGGGTATCTTGGAACAAAAAGGGTTGACTGTTGAGCACACTAAGTGCAAATTTGCGGAAAAATCCATCACTTATTTAGGGAATGTAATAAGTGGGGAGGGAATTTCTACGAAACCAGCTTTGGCTGACTCTGTTATGGGTGCTCCACATCCCAGTAACAAAGATGAAGTAAGATCTTTTGTTGGATTGGTAGAATTTTATTCGAAATTTGTGAAAGATTTTTCGAGTAGAATTTTTAATATTCGCCAATTACTAAAAAACAATTCTAAATTCATTTGGTCTGAGGAATGCAACAGGGAATTTGAAGATATTAAGAGAGCTATTTCTGTTGCACCAGCCTTGTCTGCTTTTGATCCTGAACTTGAGAATTGCATCACAGTAGATGCTAGCAACAAAGGCTTGGGGGGAGTATTGTCACAAGTTGATTCGTGTGGGAATGAACATATTATCGCTCATGCTTCTAGAGCACTCTCGCCCACAGAAGAGAAGTTCTCGGTTGTCGAGAAAGAAACCTTAGCTTGCATTTGGTCTTTGGAACATTTTAGGGCATATGTTTGGGGTAAACCGTGTGTCCTCAAAACAGACCATAAACCTTTGGTGAAATTGTTGACAACTGAAGGTTTGTTCAATGCCTCTCCGAGAATTGCAAGGATGTCTTTAAGATTACAAGATTATATTTACAAAATTGTGTATGTACCTGGTAAGGAGAACACTGTAGCCAAATTTTTGTCACTTATGCCGATCAATATTACTGACAGTTCTGATCATGAATGGGAAAATATACAAGTAGTTTTAGTTCATGATCAAGGTTTACCCAATTTTGACAGAATTTTGTGGGAAAATTCTCATAGAGAAGATACGATTTTAATGAAATTGTCTTTTATCACAAATGGTTGGGTTTCTAAAGGTTCTTTGGTTGATGATTTAAAGCACTTGTGGGAAGTTCGAAATGAATTGTCTATATCAAATGGGAACATTTTGAGGAATGATAAAATTATTCCACTGAGTGGTGTTAGAGAAACAATTGTCAAGTTGTGTCATGAGGGTCATGGAGGAATGGTTAAGTCCAAGCAGAAAGTTAAACCATGGTTTTGGTGGCCTGGGATGGATTTATTCATTGAAAGGTTTGTTAGGAACTGTGTTTGGTGTGTAAATTCAGATAAAAGTTTAAACACTTTAAAACCTCCAATGGCCGAACCAATTATACCAAAATCTCCATGGCACAGTATTGCTATCGATATAATGGGACCTATTGGTTCTCAGAGTAAATATGTGGTTGCGGTTATTGATCTTTTTTCAAGGTGGCCTATTTTGAGAGTAGTTGAGAAGATTAATTTGGAGGTTGTTGTACAGTTTTTGGATGATATTTTTGTTGAAGGGTTGCCTGCACTTCTGGTAAGTGATAATGGGGTACAATTTATTTCAAAGTTTTCTAAAGAGTATTTTAGGAGAGTGGGGATAAGGCACTGCACAACTTCTCTCTATAACCCAAGTGGTAATGGAATGTATGAGCGTTTCAACAGGGTTTTAAAAAACGCTATACAGTCTGCAATTAGTAATAATTGTAATTGGGAAGAACAACTTTTTAAAACTGTTTGAATGTACAGAACTACTCCGCATGAAGTTTTAGGAGTTTCACCTTTTGAGATAATGAGGGGGAGAGTAGTTCGCACCAAATGTAATCCGGATTGGCTGTGTAGTAATAATCAGTCTAGCATTTCTATGGATATGATAAGGTCTAGAATTGAGAATAAACATCTGAAAGTCAAAGAGGCTTATGATATGAAACATAATACCAAATTTTGTGATATCAGTGTTGGTTCATGGGTTAAGGTTAAGAAACTTTGGATGGTTAAGAAAGGAGAAAGTCAGTTTTCTGATCCTTTAAAAGTAACTAAGATTTTCAGAAATGCGGTTCAGCTGAGTGATGGAAAAGTGTGGAATTTGAAACGTATTGCTGTACTCAAAAGTGACATTCACTTATATAATAACAGTGAGAGTTCAGGTTTATCAAGGAGTTCATCTAAATATTTTTTCTTTGATGATGATATTCTTCCTGCTGGCAGTAGTGTTAGTGGAACTTCAGTTCCTAACTCTAAAGATGTGATAAACAACTCTTGTGATATTGATTGCTCTCAGCGTAAAACTGTGTTGTCTCCCGATACTCAGCATAATACTGAGTGGTCTCAGGATACTGGCAATTATGTGCACTCTGATGGAAATTCTTCTTCTATAAGGAGCAGGACGGGTGGCACAAGTGTTAGTTCAGAGATCTCTGAACAGTAGATGTCAACAATACTGACAATGGTGTCTCTGACAACAGTAGTGTAATTAATGACCGCACAGTACGTACTCGTACTAAACCAAAATGGTTAAAAGATTTCATTTGTGACAATGTGTCATCTTAAATTTTATTCAATGTGTTTTTTTAATTATTTAGTTTTATAAGGAGGAAGATGTGTTGTGTTTTCTTTAATACTTTTTCTCGTGCAGCAATGCGAGTGTTGTTTTGTTTGGAATGTGTACTCGTGCTGTGGCATGAGGTTTGTACTTTGTCATACATGTTTACTTTTCACTGTACATTCCAGCTCCTTCCGTTGTTCCTCAATCAGCTGGGCAGTTCGCTTCGCTGATACTGAAGGAAGGACTGGAAGGAAGCTGCTCCTTGGATTGATGATCCTAAGAAATAAATACTTTAAACCTTACTATTTTCTTGGAGTTTACTTAACACCATCTCTTATGGTTCCTATTTCCCAGACGTTGAATCTCATGAGTGTTGTTGTCAGCGCTTGGAAATTTGTCATTCTATCCCTGCTCAGTTTTCTGTAGTTTTCATCCTGCTGAAACCATAAAATGTACCTGTAGCTAGCTGTACAGGGACATTTTCCAATTCATCACTGATTGGCATTTAGTGTACCTGCAATGCTGGATGACCATCTGACTCACCTATAGATGACCATCTGACTCACCTATAGATGACCATCTGACTCACTTGTAAAGTGCACATTATTAAAATTTCCCTCCCCTGCCAGTTGCACGTCAAATGTTAGTGTTTATGTGTTGCTTTTTGAGTGAGTAGTGATTGAAGTGTGTGATGATTGTGAGTGCTCTATTTTGCTGGTGTAGTGAGGCAGAGGAATAGAATTGTACAAAATATCCATGCCCTTCCACTTTATTTGCTTACTTCTGGTGATCCACTCTTAAAATGGGGAAGCTTGAAGAAAGGATTCGAGCAGTATGATTTTACAACTGGTGGTTCCATTTCCTAGACATTAGGAAAAAGGCTCAGAGTATTTAACCGTTTGTCTGATTTGTCTTAGGAGAAAGAGTGAGGTGTTACGATGTATTGAACATTATGCCATTTGTCTAAAAGAAAGTGACAAGGCTGTGAATCTCACACTTATTGTACCTGCAAAGCCAAACTCCATATCTTTGGAAGGCCCAAAACCAGCAGCATTAGCTAGAATGATGCGCAGCAGACACAATGAAATAGTAATAGAGTGGAACTACTAGTAGTACGCATCTGTGATGAAGAAAGACTGTAAGCAATGCCTCTTTCTGCTATGGAAGAACACTGTTCATGGCACATTAGCGTGCCATTTCCAAGCACTTGTAAAATGACACAGGCCAGGCCAGGCCTGCAGAGACTTCTGTTTGAAAGGGGATGAGCACAAGGAGGGTTTTCAGGGAAGTGGCAACAACCATAATCGTCATCGTCAGATGGACCAAGATGAGAAGGACATGGGTACAGGAAAGTATAGTAGAGAACTAAAACAGGGTAACAAGGTTTTTCATTGTGTTTCTTCACAGCTATCAAAAATGAGTGAGGGTTCTGTCTCCAAGAAGACTCAAGACACTTTGTTAAAAGACTTGTGTCACACCAATATTTGCACCTCCTGTTAAATGTTGAACATACCTTGCACATCTTAATGTGTGTGTGTCTTAATTTATGATTTGGAAAGTATACCTAAAAAACGTCAGAACCCATGTCAAGGTCCTAGGATTTCCTTAAAAATACCTCAGTCTTTTGTGGTCTAGGTGTCAGAAGTGGGATCAGAATTATGTTACTGACCATGTTTGAGGGCCCAAAGCTTAAGTGACCAGGAGGTTTTGATTCAAGACGATAAAGAATGGTAAACAACACAGAATGAGGTCTTTAACAAAAATAGTTTTCAGCCGACTGCGCCCATTGGAATAACCAGGAGGGGGGGTCAATTCTGTCTTATTCTTTACCATCTTCAAAAGGATTGTTACTAGGGCAGGTTGACCTGAGGTGTTATGGACCTCTTTATTGCTCCCTCACTATCAGTAGCTACGTGTGCTGCTGGAAACCTCACATGCTGAAGTCCCTCGCCTTATATCAGCATGGACTTGATAGATTGTCTGGGCTGGACCCATACCCTTTTAGAGTGAAAGCTTATAATGAGAAACTGGGTCACAGCAACACTTCTGCCCCTCCACCCCTATAATTCAAAATGAAAGATTCTTTGCTAAAGGTGATTACAATCAGAAATGTAAACAGAGTATAATTTAATGGAATTGTACTGTCAGATGCATTTTGTTGAAGTGGTACCTGTTGTACTTATTCCTAATGCTCAGCCTAGAATATTTAATGTGAGTCTTACACACTCAACATTCTAACACGCTCTGTCAGTTGGATGAAGGGCTCAGCGACAGGAGGCTGCTCCTGGTGGGGCTTTATCCTCTTCTTCTTATCTTACCATCTTACATGAATAAACTACTTATAAGGAACTTCAAGGACTACACTACGTTATTTACAACAGTACCACAAAGATTTGAATCCTGGATTCTCCCAACACACAAGAAAGATTTTTTGCGTTATCAAACTCTGCAAAGAAGGTGTAGACTTGACCATATGCTTTATTACCAGGTCAGAAAAGACCAAGACCTGATGCTCCCTCTCCAGCCAGTGAGTAACTGCCTGGACATGAACTCTTCAGCCCCAAGTCATTAAACACAACAGAACACTTGTAAATAAACATTCTACAAATAGTTATGTGAGCTGTATCTCTCTTCCCCGTTTACAGAATAACAAACATCAATTTGATAAAGAACACCAAACTCTTCTCCCCTTGCCCCCAACATAGGACAAGAACAGCTCCAAATTGAAGCACAGCGAATACATGCTTAAGTTTCATAATTTTGCAAGCAACAGGGTGGTCTGCAAGACCTCTGTGTTCTGATAAATTATTTTCTCAGCTCAGCTGGACCACTTTCCACCATGGCTCCGTTGGGAACATGATCACCTCCACCCAAGTTGTGCTCATGATGCACAACACCCATCAACATGAAACTGCTGCAACCTTTGTCTCACTTAACAACATCCTTCTCATCTTTCCCAGACATTGCAACTCTTCTCAAATTCGTACTCTCCACATTTTCCAAAGCTACAAAAATACCATTTGCCTGGGGATTGTATAGTAATGTGCATGAGTGTATTATGCCACAATTATCCCAAAATCGCTTCAACTCTTCAGATGTTAACAGGGTATCATTGTATGTAATGAGTTTTATTGGATAACATTCCTCCTTAAAACTCTTTCCTGGAACTTTGATTGTGTTCCTTGTGGTAATTTCACACATTAATTTCACTACTTGCCACTTGGAATGTACATCCACCATTACCATGACAAATCTCAATTCAGCAAGGAGCCCTCCCATGGGTCCAATGAAGTCCATGCACACACTATGCCACGGTACACCTGGGTCAGCAATCTCTACCATTACTGACTGACCACCCCCCTTTAACCTCTTTTCTCCTTCTATACATTCCTTGCACCTCACAACCCATTCTGCTATCACCTAATCCATGGAAGGCCACCAAAAACTTTCCCTCGATCTTTCCCTAGTCATAGTTTGACCTAAATGATCTTCATGTGCCTTTTTAAACAGTTTAAATCTCAGGCTCTCCGGGAAAACACATTTTTCTTCCCTTGATATAACTTTGCCATTATGCACAGATAACTCATCCAAAAAGTTAATGTACTGCCTGACCGAAACTGGAAGGTAAAACGCCTTTATACTTGCCTTTGAGATCATGTGCAATACGCTCTGTACAACCTCATCCTCATCCATACTCTGATACCACACTTCCTTGAAATTGCTCGTTGGCTCCACTCAATCACATCACACACACTAGTAACTGCACCTTCTTTGTTTGTCACAGGCCTCCACCTTAACCTTCTCTACATCTTACCATGGTAATGGCACCCTGGAGGCACTATCTGCTTGAGCATTCCTCCAACCTGTAACATATTAAACTTTATACTGAAATTCTTGGAAACAAGCTGCTAGAGAAGACTGCCTTGTAGAACTCTATCCTGCCTCACCAGGCAAAAGTATCTTTAATAATAGCTTTTAGTCTGTTTGTAATATTCAGGGAAAACCCTACAAATATATTCTAAAATATTCCGCTGCTCACACAGCCGCTAAGGCTTCTCTATCAATAACTGAGTAATTCCTCTCCATATCAGTTAATGAGCGAGAGGCAAAAGCCACTGTCTTCTCCCCACTCTTATGAATCTGGGCAACATGGCATCCACACCAGCGGCATTCGCATCAACTGTAAGGATTGACGTGAGTTTGATATCAAATGGGGTCAAAACATTGGCAGAACAAATTTCATGTTTTATAGTTTTAAAACAAACTTGTTGACTTTCTTCTCATAGAAAATTACATCCTTTCCACAGAAGTTTTTTCGATCGCTCTGTTTTTTTCTGCAGAATTCTTAACAAACCTAGTGTAGTATTCTATGATCCCTAAGAACAGTCTCAGTTGGTCTTTATCCTTGGGATCATGGGCCATTCTTATTGCTTCAAGTAAATCTCTTTTAGTTCTTAGTCCCACAGCTGACAATGTATGACCCAGGCATTGTACTTCTTCCACCAAAAATTCTAATTTTTCTTTTTTAGAGTAACTCACTTCAGCGTTTATATCCAAAGCCTGCCTGAGAACAATATTATGACCTTCCACCATTTCTCTAAACACTAAGATGTCATCTTGAAAGTAGATCACACCTTCCATCCCCTTGAACATCTCTCCCATCATCCTCTGGAATACACTTGTAGCTGACGAATGCCCAGATGGCATATTTGTAAACTGGAAAATTCCCGCCGTTGTTATAAAAGCTATAAGATGTTTTGAGTCCTTGTGTGATCTGATGGAATGTGCTCTTAAGATCCAATTTGCTAAAAAAAACAAGCTTTTGCAATGCAATAGGTCTCGCATTAGTTAAGTTTGAGCTATTGGCATTGCTAAATATTGCAACACTAATTACAACAAAAGTCTATAAATTGTAGGTCAAAAAAATGTGTATTTATTTTTGTAGCAATGATGGCATGCTGCGCTTTAGATATTTAAAAGTAAAGTGTGCCATACTGCGATTGCTACAATAGTTAATTGTGGATGCGTTAACAATTGATGTGTGCACTGATGGCTGGTGGTGTGTGTGCCTGTAGAAATTGTGCACTGATGGCTGGTGGTGTGTGTGCCTGGTGAAAGCGTGCACTGACGGCTAGTGGTGTGTATGCCGGGTGAAAGCGTGCACTGACGGCTAGTGCTGTGGGTGTGCCTGGTGAAAGCGTGCACTGATGGCTGGTGGTGTGTGTGAGCCTAGTGAAAGCGTGCACTGACGTCTGGTGGTGTGTGCCTGGTGGAAGCGTGCACTGATGGCTGCTGGTGTTTGTGCCCAGTGAAAGCGTGCACTGACGGCTGGTGGTGTTTGTGCCCGATGAAAGCATGCACTGACGACTGATGGTGTCTGTGCCTGGTAAAAAAAGTGCACTGACGGTGTGGTTGTGTGTGTGTGGTTGTGTGTGTGCTTGTGTGTGTACTTGTGGTTGTGTGTGTGTGTGGTTGTGTGTGTTGTGGTTGTGTGTGTGTGGTTGTGTATGTGTCCGTTACTGGTCTTTCATGGCCGAGGCCATTAGGAATGAGTAATGGCAGGTGGGCCAAGTGCACTTATACTGCTTCCCTCCGATGTGCAGCTTCATGTGGTTGTTCAGAGCCCACTTCTCAGTAAAACATCTGTCACAGAGGCTGCATGTAAATTTTCTGCACAAAGAACAAAGCAAAAAAAACAGGTGCACTTAAAAAGAGCAGTTAATACAATACACACAAGCCCAGGGGTGCAAGGTCCTTTTAACCAAGTGTGCTAAATGCACCGACTTTTGGGAAGAGAATTGCAGGCCTGGTCTGTCATGTCTGTATAAAGCAGGCATTGATTTTTCTGTCGAGGTCTGGCACTTCAGCCATTTATTCTCTGCTTTGAAATGTGTATATGCAATGGGCCTCCATGGAGCAATATGCGGAGGAAATTGCTCTTTTTAAAGAGGATCTGGTTTCTCTATGTGAAAAGTACTGTAAGGACATCATCATACTTCTTGGAGATTTTAACCATAAATTACACACAAAGAATGTAGATTGCTGTTTCCAAGAAATACTAGAGGCGTATGATATACCGCAGGCAACATTCCCTGAATGTTTACTAGGTGTAAAGGACACACAGTTGGCTAACTTCCTAGGAGCTAAAAATCTCTTCTGCCTAAATGGAAGGGGCCCCCAAGACTGTCCCGCCAAAAGAACCTTTTTAAATTGGGTGCACAGAGCTGCCCTATTGACTGTTTTTTTGGCACCCTGGAACTTCCACTTAGTCTCGGGGTTTAGCATCACAAATAGAGAAGGGAGTGACCATAATGTGCTATCCCTAGAGCTCCCTGAAGTGCAGTTTGAACCCCGCCCTCAAGTGTTAGAACAACAGTTGGATTACCCTAGACGCCGCACAACTAAACTAACGGAAGAATACATCTCAAGACTAACAAGGTTGCAACAAAATCTAGATCTAGAGACAGTTAGTGGACAAACCCTAGACTGGTATGTAAGAAAAATGGAGGAGGTTGTCCAAATACTCTGTAAAGGATTAAGAGATGGAAATGGGGGAAATAACAAAACCAAAGTGAGTAATAGAAAGATAGGGAAATTAACAGGCTGGTTTACAAAGGAATGTCTGGAGAAGAAAAGAGAAGTCAGGAGAATGGTACACCGGTATGCCCGAAATGGGAATCAGGCCAGTGGAAATGCTTTAGTGGCCCTAAAATGAGAGTATAACATGCTAACAAGGAGGGTAAAAAGAGAATTTAAAGAAGGACGTTAGTTAAAACTTCTAGAGACGATTGAAACAAGGAACCTACGCCAGTTCTGGAAACTAGTGAATTCAGCAGCAGAAGGCCACCGAGGGGCAATGAACTGTATTGTTGAAGAGGCTGCCTGGGAGGAATATTTACAGGACCTGTATAGCGCAGAAACAGATCAGGAGGAGAACCTGCACACAGACTGGAGCGGTCTGGTAGTAGGTATGAAACCCGAGTTTTCTGTTGATGAGGTTAGAAAAACGATAAAGAGTTTAAACCTTACAAGAGTGGCAGGCGCTGATAACCTCCCGGCACTGATAATTAAAACACAGCCAGACTGGTGGGCAAAATTCTTCGCGGATATTTTCCAAATATTCCTCGAAACCGGGAAACTCCCCGATACCTGGAAAGGGGCCATAATACGGCCCATACACAAGAAAGGGGATATGTATAGTCCTAAAAACTATAGACTAATCAGTTTACTCGACATTGGGGAGAAGATTTTCGCCAAAATAGTGCTGGGCAAATTAAAAAACTGGGTAGAAGCAAACCTAATTATCCCTGTGGAACAGGGAGGATTTAAGGAAGGCCACTCCACAATGGACCACTGCTATGCACTTTGGGCACTGGCCCGGAAGTCAATAGAGCAAAGGGGAAACCTGTTCTGTTGCTTTGTCGACTTTCGGGCAGCCTTCGACTCAGTGGACCGCGGGAAACTTTGGGAGTGCCTGATTAAATACGATATTCCAGTTGACCTACTAGTGATATTAAAAGAACTACATAGAGGAAACTGGGCCCAAGTAGTAAAAGATACACAGGGGGCACTCACAATGAAAATAGCCACAGATAATGGACTACGACAGGGCTGCGTGTTAGCCCCTCTACTGTTTTCAATCTTCCTAGCAGATTTGCCGGCAGTATTGGAGGTGGAGAAAAGTGCTAGCCCCAGAATGAGTGGTAGGAAAGTCTCATGCTTATTGTATGCAGACGATCTTGTCATCACTGACCAGACAGAGCTGAGGCTACAGAGGAAATTAAATGCTTTTAATGAATACTGCAAGAGTAAATTGCTAATAGTAAATATGGACAAAACAAAGGTTATGTGCTTTGGTAAAAGGATAAAGAGCTTTTGCTGGCATCTAGATAAAACTAAATTAGAAATAGTAAAAGAATATAAATATCTGGGCCTATGGTTTGAATCATCCCTAAATTGGAACAAACATGTAGAAAACCAAAATGCAAAAGCTTCTTCCTCCATCTGTGGTTTGAAAAAAATTAACAAAACCCTTGCTAAAAGCTTTCACAGCCATGGTTCCCCCACAAGTATTATATGGGGCAGAGGTCCTATTCTTTAGTGGTAAAGGGGATTGGAATCGGGAGGAAGGTAAAGCCGTAAAAACTCTACTGTCCTTGCCAATGTCAGCCATGCTACAGGCAATTAGACTTGAAACAGGATTGATAGGGTGGAATACCCAGGCCAGAATGGCGGTGGCTAGATTTTGGAAACGCCAATCCCTAGAGGAAGCCCAAAAGGTGTCACATTGGTGTAGTGAGGAAATCCAACATAGCAATCTAAGATGGGCAGCTGAGGCAAAAAAGAAGATAAAAGAGACAATTTGTTGCCTAGATGTGGGTACAACCCAAAACCCCTTAGAGGCAGTTTTTACAAAAGTGGCACTTAGAGCACAAGGAAGGGAGTACTCGAGAATGCAGGACTTAGGTTACCTAAGAAATAAAAAATCGGTAAAAAACATGATAGAAGTATGGGAAACCGATACAGGATTTTCATACCTAGAAGCACTCCCGAACTATGGATTTAGGTGGGATATCTTAAAAATGGGAATTGCCATTATTCCCTGGCGAGTGGAGGAGAAAGTCGCGGCAGAACTGATGTACCCGGATGGTATATGCAAGTGCGGTATGGGGACTAAGTGCGAGATAATGCACATCCTTCTTGATTGTCTCAGGTATGTAGAAGTGAGAAAACGGATTCTGCGACCTATATTTATAAAATATGACACAAGATTGAGAGCCCAAGCAATTAATTTATTGCTAAGAATGGAATACCTAGAAATAGCTATAGCTCTGGGTTACTACCTGAAAGAAATAAATCAATTGGTAAGGGGAAAGCTCAAAGAAGTGCAGTGAGGAACCCCGGTTACGTTGTATATAATAAAGGTAGAAGAGTAATTTTAGGCGGGACAACCCCCATGGGTTTAAGATCTTTTAATATATTTTACGGCAATGGTGTACTGCAGAAGACAACGAACAGCCATCATTTTAAAAGTCCAAGGTGATTTCGTTTTTAAGTAGAATGCATTGAATGTTTTTATACGTTTTAAAGATTTTAAAAAGCTGTGCATTGTTTTATCAATAATTGATTATGTATAATACCTGGAATTTTATTTGATTTTGTTTAAAGACTAAGGTCTAAATAAACAGAGTTTTTCTCTCTCTCTCTCTGCTTTGCGGTTGGGCCCAGCGGGTTTCAAAAATTCTGTTACAGTCCAGTCACCCCTGAGGCACATGTGAGAATAGATTTCACCTGTACAGACCTACACCACTTATCCAGAGTCCAGGCTAAATGTAAAGCTATCCATATCTAGTGATGATTTAATTACCTTCAGTCATAGCTCTCTGGTCATCACTTGCATTTGATTCCCGTCCCAAATCAACACTACAATTTCCAAGTTCTTCACTCTGTGTACAAGAAGACAAATCAATATTTTCACCAAAATCATCAACCTGAGCATTATCTTGTACAATTTTATGTAACAAATCACCTGAACTCCACTTAAAAGCCTATCAAGCAATGGTTCCCCCACAATTTTTGTATGGAGCCGAGGTTATTTATCTCAGTGGTAAGACCTCCTGGGATAGAGAGGAGGGAAATATATTAAAAAGCTTATTCGCACTGCCAAAATCCTCTATGGTGCAGGCAGCACGACTGGAGCTGGGAATAACCTCGTGGGCTATAACAGCTTGTATGAGCCTTGTACGCTTCTGGCAGCGGTTGGGAGTAGGGGAAATTGCTAAAATCTCCCAATGGGCTAAGGAGGAAATCGCCACTAGTGAGCTTCCCTGGGCAAAAGAGGTGAGAGCCTCGGTAAGCAAGGCTTATGGGGTGTTAGATTTGAAGGTATGCTTGCCGCAAGACCCCATAATAATTGGGAAAAAAGAATTAAAGATTCAAGGGGTCAATATTTCCCGTAGTTATGATCGGGACTACCTTGCTCAGAAGTCCTCGGTTGCACACATGAAATTGGCGTGGGAGAGTAGCCAACACTTCCCCTACGTGGATCGGCTACCCAGCCACAATCTGA
Source organism: Lissotriton helveticus (assembly GCF_964261635.1). Lineage (NCBI taxonomy): Eukaryota > Metazoa > Chordata > Amphibia > Caudata > Salamandridae > Lissotriton > Lissotriton helveticus. The sequence goes on from NC_136061.1 coordinate 1,309,867,625, forward strand.
GGCGAGAAGTCTTGAAAATGCGAATTGGCATAAACCCAGGTTATGCGAATAACGGGGTTCGAAACCTAATGATAGGATGTAATGGGAAATGCACCTGCACTTTAGGAACCACCTGCAATATTTTACACATTTTATTAGATTGTACGAGATTTTTTGACTTTCGAAAGGAGTCTTTATGTCCGATTTTTAAAATATATAAGATTACGCACAGAATGCAAGCTGCTACTCTGTTGGTGGAAATGGAGGATTTAGATATAGCCTGTGCGTTGGGGAAATATATGAATAAAGTTAAGTTGTTCCTCAAATGCGCAGAAGAACATGTATAGTGCAGCCCTTATCTTTGAATAAAGGTAGAGACACCAAGGTATAATAATAGTAAAAATTGCATTCCGAAGAAGTCATGTATAGGCAAAAAAAAAATATATATATATATATATTCACTGAAAAAACCATAGGTTATAGACCATATATAGTTAGGAATTTGCATTTACAAAACCTTGAAAATTCACTGAAAAAACCATAGGTTAGAGACCACATATAGTTAGCTGGACATTTTATTGACATAAAACCAATGAAATTCCATATATAGTTAGTTGCACTAACTATATATCGCGCACCCGCAATCCACTGCTGATGATGTCACATATTACATCATTCATGACATGGTCAGTGACATCACTGATGACATCTCAAATGACATCACTGATGACATCACTGATGACATCACTGATGACATCATCTAGTGTCTGTGTGTTTTTGTAAAGTTTAAATATGTTTTACATATTGAAGAATGAGTGGATGTATGGAAGACTGAGTGTGTGTGTGGCTGGCTGGGAGGTGTGTGACTCCGTGCATATCAATGTGTACTTGTATCAGTGATTGTATAAGAGAGTAAGTATGTGTTAGTATATGTGTGAAAAGTATGGTGTTCTGTGTTTAACTGTATAGATGAGGAAATCGAAGTGTGATTGATTCTTCACAGGACTGACTAATTGTATGAGTGCATATGATAGTGTTGTAATAATGAGTGACTGTATGTATGAGTGATTGTATGGGTGAATGAGTGAATGTGTGTGTAGACGTAGGAATCAGTGAGTGCGTATGTAGTAACTGGTATTGGTGTGTCATGATGTCATCAGTGATGTCATTTGAGATGTCATCAGTGATGTCATTTGAGATGTCATCAGTGATGTCACTGAAGTATGGTGTTCTGTGTTTAACTGTATAGATGAGGAAATGGAAGTGTGATTGATTCTTTACAGGACTGACTAGGTGTGTGAGTAACTCCATGGATGAGTGGCAGTGTGTGAGTGTCTGCATAGGTGTATGAGTGCATATGATAGTGTTGTAATAATGAGTGACTGTATGTATGAGTGATTGTATGGGTGAATGAGTGAATGTGTGTGTAGACGTAGGAATCAGTGAGTGCGTATGTAGTAACTGGTATTGGTGTGTCATGATGTCATCAGTGATGTCATTTGAGATGTCATCAGTGATGTCATCAGTGATGTCACTGACCATGTCATGAATGATGTAATATGTGACATCATCAGCAGTGGATTGCGGGTGCGCGATATATAGTTAGTGCAACTAACTATATATGGAATTTCATTGGTTTTATGTCAATAAAATGTCCAGCTAACTATATGTGGTCTCTAACCTATGGTTTTTTCAGTGAATTTTCAAGGTTTTGTAAATGCAAATTCCTAACTATATATGGTCTATAACCTATGGTTTTTTCAGTGAATTTCATTGGTTTTTTAAAAGCTAATATCTATAGCTGTAAAATATATTCTTTATTACGTGACGTATCACGTAGCCACGTGAGACGCCTCATGACGCGTCGCATAACCGTGACGTATCGGCTCTGCAGCGCAAACAAAACCCGTAACGTAAGCGTGCCGGAGCACGCTTACAGATATATATATTTTTTTTAACCTTAATTAGACAAAATCCACACGTGCACATATCTTGAGGCCTTGCAAAGGCACATCAAACAAACAGTCCCTACAATTTTGCCAAGTTTGCTGGAAATCTATTCCCTTAATTTTTTTTTTTCTGTTTCTCTTGGTTTTCCCCTTGTTACGCTTACCGGGACGCTACCCGGTACGCGAACCGGACGCTCCAAAAACACAAGATGGCGGACTCCCGCTACGCTGCCGGTTAGCTGCCCGGTTCGCGTACCGGGAAGCGCCTCTACCGCGAAAAATCGTGGGGGACTTTAATATCCCCCTCATCAATCCTAGGGGGTCAGGAGGGGTTTACCTTGCCCCCTTTCCTTCATTTCCCCCTTCTTTTTTCACCACATCTTGTCTCTCGAACCTACCGAGAGACAAGATGGCGGCCGCTCCGGACTGTTTACAATGTTGACAGCTACGCTGCCGGTTAGCTGCCCGGTTAGCTGCCCGGTGAGCTGCCCGGTGAGCTGCCCGGTTCGCGTACCGGGACGCGCCTCTACGGCGTAAAATCGCAAAAAAAAAATTTTTATTTATTTTTTGCCCCGCGGGGCACTTTAATATCCCCCTCATCAATCCTAGGGGGTCAGGAGTGGTCTACCTTGCCCCCTTTCCTTCATTTCCCCCTTCGTTTTTCACCACATCTTGTCTCTCGATCGTACCGAGAGACAAGATGGCGGCCGCTCCGGACTGTTTAGAATGTTGACAGACACCGGAGAGCCAATCAGCTTCGCTTCGCGAAGTTCCGTTACGCGTCAGGTACGCGAACCGGGGCGCTAACCGGAGCGCTGTCACAGATATATATATTTTTTTAAACGTTAATTTCTCAAAATCCACTGGAGCACATATATTGAGACATAGCAAAGGCACGTCGGGCAAACCATATCTACAATTTTGCCAAGTTTCATGTAAATCTATTCAGCCGTTCAAGCTAAAAGTGAGTCCAACCGCCCTATGGAAAAATGAATGGGAAAAACGCGTTTTGGGACCCCCCTTTTTTCTCGGCCCCCCCCTTGATGAAACCCCCCCACATTTTTAGGGGCTGCTCAGAAACAAAATGTGCCATTTTCCTGAAAATTTCAGCCAATTCCGTCCACAAACGCCAAAGTTATTAGACATAGAATTTTCAGAAATCCCACAGAGAAAAAATCCTAACTATATATACCCACTGGCTATCGCCAGTAGGTAATATACATATATAAACATATATAATCTGCATATCTATATAAATATAAATGCATGCATACATATACATATATGCATACATATGCATGTTATTTACATGAAAGTTTTAAAAACACTAATAAAAGCAAAGCTAAAAAGCCACCTCATTACAAACAGAATGGCTTTAACTTAAACGAGGGCGAGATCTATTGTATTTTCAATGCTTGTTTACTTTGGTTCTATCAAGAAGGCATTCAGATGTGTCACACATTTGCCATAAATTCTGAATGTTAGCACTCTAGTTGCTCATTAGATCACTGTAGTAAAGCTAGTGCTCACCAGGGAAGTCTGCTGCTAATCATGGTTTGCAGCCATTTTCCTGCATTTTTTATCCCGCAGACTTTCAGTCCGCATACCATTATCCCGCAAGGTCATTGACCTCGCATACCATTATCCCGCATTTTTTCAAAACGCATGTGCATTTATCGCGCATGCCTTTACAAAGAATTACGTTTTAAAGGCATCTATGGTAAATGCATTTGCGTTGTGAAAACCACGATGACGAGAGAGGTAAGTGGGTTTGTGTTAATTTTTTCGTGGGTTAGTGATTGTGTAGTGTAGTGTAGTGTAGTGTTGTGTTAGTGTAGTGTAGAGTCTTGGTGGTTGTTTAGTGTAGGGTCATGCTGGGGGTAGTGTTTTAGGGTTTAGGGTTGTGTTGTAGTGTTTGCGTAGTGTAGGGTCATGCTGGGGGTAGTGTTTTAGGGTTTAGGGTAGTGTTGTAGTGTTTCCGTAGTGTAGGGTCATGCTGGGGGTAGTGTTTTAGGGTTTAGGGTTGTGTTGTAGTGTTTGCGTAGTGTAGGGTCATGCTGGGGCTAGTGTTTTAGGGTTTAGGGTAGTGTTGTAGTGTTTGCGTAGTGTAGGGTCATGCTGGGCGTAGTGTTTTAGGGTTTAGGATAGTGTTGTAGTGTTTGCGTAGTGTAGGGTCATGCTGGGGGTAGTGTTTTAGGGTTTTGGGTAGTGTTGTAGTGTTTGCGTAGTGTAGGGTCATGCTGGGGTGTAGTATTTTAGGGTTTAGGGTAGTGTTGTAGTGTTTGCGTAGTGTAGGGTCATGCTGGGGGTAGTGTTTTAGGGTTTTGGGTAGTGTTGTAGTGTTTGCGTAGTGTAGGGTCATGCTGGGGTGTAGTGTTTTAGGGTTTTGGGTAGTGTTGTAGTGTTTGCGTAGTGTAGGGTCATGCTGGGGGTAGTCTTTTAGGGTTTTGGGTAGTGTTGTAGTGTTTGTGTAGTGTAGGGTCTTGCTGGGGGTAGTGTTTTAGGGTTTTGGGTAGTGTTGTAGTGCTTGCGTAGTGTAGGGTCATGCTGGGGGGTAGTGTTTTAGGGTTTTGGGTAGTGTTGTAGTGTTTGCGTAGTGTAGGGTCATGCTGGGGGTAGTGTTTTAGGGTTTTGGGTAGTGTTGTAGTGTTTGCGTAGTGTAGGGTCATGCTGGGGGTAGTGTTTTAGGGTTTAGGGTAGTGTTGTAGTGTTTGCGTAGTGTAGGGTCATGCTGGGGGTAGTGTTTTAGGGTTTAGGGTAGTGTTGTAGTGTTTGCGTAGTGTAGGGTCATGCTGGGGGTAGTGTTTTAGGGTTTAGGGTAGTGTTGTAGTGTTTGCGTAGTGTAGGGTCATGCTGGGGTGTAGTGTTTTAGGGTTTTGGGTAGTGTTGTAGTGTTTGCGTAGTGTAGGGTCATGCTGGGGGTAGTGTTTTAGGGTTTAGGGTAGTGTTGTAGTGTTTGCGTAGTGTAGGGTCATGCTGGGGGTAGTGTTTTAGGGTTTAGGGTTGTGTTGTAGTGTTTGCGTAGTGTAGGGTCATGCTGGGGGTAGTGTTTTAGGGTTTAGGGTTGTGTTGTAGTGTTTGTGTAGTGTAGGGTCATGCTGGGGGTAGTGTTTTAGGGTTTAGGGTAGTGTTGTAGTGTTTGCGTAGTGTAGGGTCATGCTGGGGTGTAGTGTTGTAGGGTTTTGGGTAGTGTTGTAGTGTTTGCGTAGTGTAGGGTCATGCTGGGGGTAGTGTTTTAGGGTTTAGGGTAGTGTTGTAGTGTTTGTGTAGTGTAGGGTCATGCTGGGGGTAGTGTTTTAGGGTTTAGGGTAGTGTTGTACTGTTTGTGTAGTGTAGGGTCATGCTGGGGGTAGTGTTTTAGGGTTTAGTCGTAGTTTAGTTGTTTAGTGTATGCTAAAGGCATATTCGTTCTAAAAGTTTTCGTTATTTTAATTTGCGGCCTAATAGTACATGCGGGATTTTTTTTGCGGACTGATGGTATGCGGGATTTCGTCATATATTCGCTAATCATACTTTCTATGGCAAAATGAACCCCCTCATTTTGTTCATTTTTAAATTAAATGTTTTAAGAGTTACCACTTTATTCCAATCAAGATGGCTTCAGGTGTGCCATACCTTTGTAATAAGTAGGACTGTTAGCACTCTAGTTGTTCTTTAGAACACTCTGGGACATTCTGTCATTGGGCTATAGTTGGGCTACATCTGGCTGATATTTGGGCTACATTTGTTTTTTTTGTCTCTGGTGGCCATCTTTGGACTACATTGGGCTACATTGGGCTACATTTGGGCTCCAACATATATATAGCCCAATGTAGCCCAATATATATTTTTCAAAGTTAATTTTCGTAAAAACCACTGGAGCCTATATCTTGAGACATAGCAAAGACACATCGGGCTACCAGTCCCTACAATTTTGCCAAGTTTGGTGTAAATCCATTCAGCCGTTCAGGCTAAAAGTGAGGCCAACCGCCCTATGGAAAATTGCATGGGAAAAACACGTTTTGGGACCCCCCTTTTTTCTCAGCCCCCCCTTGACGAAACCCCCCCCAAATTTTCAGGGGCTGCTCAGAAACAAAATGTTCCATTTTCCTGAAAATTTCAGCCAATTCTGTCCTCAAACGCCAAAGTTATTCGACATAGAATTTTCAAAAATCCCATAGGAAAAAAATCCTAACTATATATACCTACTGGCTATCGCCAGTAGGTAATATGTATATTTTTATTTCTTTTTAGCGATTTTAATAAATAAATGTTATAATACTCCATTTTAAAAGGAACAAGAGAAGTTAAACTACATGTATCTCGAGGTGTAATTGTGGTTTTAAAATTATCATGTTATGCTGCTGTTCTTTCTCTTGCTGAATATTGTCATGTTTTGTTGCTGTTCTTTCTCTTATCACGGAATGTGGGAAGTGTACTTTTAAGATTTTAACAAATCAATAAAGTTTTGTTTGACTGACTGACCTGAACTCCACAATTTGTCAGAAGTAACCTTTCTCTGAAATTCATCCAAAAGCACAAGATTACGCTTTGCCCACCATCTTCCACTCTCCAACTTGACTGAACTACAACACACAAAACTAACCCAAAAAGGTCCTGAAAAACTATACTTAGTTTTGAATTACTTCGATTTTATATGACCAAAGATCCAGACATGTTTAGACCACCTTTTTTCGCAATCATCATGGTAATGGTTCACTTTTCCTTGTTTTTCAGCAACTTTTGACATCAACTTATCCAAATAGGTATCTTCTTCCTCAACAGTACATCTCGCTCCCAACCAACCTGGAACCAAACCCATCAAAGCTTTCCTCTCTCTTTAAACATAAAAGGAGAAACATTGGTGGTACAATGTGCAGCATTTTGATAAGCCCACACCTTTTCTCTTTAACAAACCCTCAATAACTGCACCACACATCAAAGCTGCTTGTATCCCCTCTTTCAGTATTCTGTTTCCCTGCCAACAGCACCATTAGCTTGTGGGCCATACAACCCTACAGTATATTGCTTAACACCTTTATCTTTAAAAATGATTCCATCCTTTCAGAAATTAATTGCACTCCCGTTATCAGTAACAAACTTAGGAAGGACAACTTTCCTTTGCAAATAATTAGCTAAAATAATCTATGGCAACTTTCTAGTAAGTACAATCAAATACCTCATATGTCCAGGCAATTGCAACAATGGTCCCACAAAATCTAAGGCTAGTTTATCACAGGCTCGCTTGGGGAAAGTAACAGGTCGAAGAGGCATACCTCTTAACATTCAATGTTTATTAGAAAAAAACATGTCTCACACGTAATAACGATGGTGTCCACCAGTTAATTGAGTCATGGCCAACAAAACGTTAGCCTCAAACTTTTCTTAGTAAATGTAACACCTAAATGACCGTAATGTGCCAAACTAGCAAGTCTTTGCCTCAAACCAACTGGTACATCTCTATAAAATGCATTTTCCCCACACAAATCATATGACACATTGAAAGATTTTGACAAATCACCCTCGAAACACATGAGAGGTGGTCGTCCATCTTGTACATATTTCATAACTTTATAGTAGAATCCTGTACACTGGCCTATTGCCACTTTTTTTCGATACACTTCCTTGAAAATGTTGAATCCCATCCAATAAAACTTCCACACATTCACTCTCTGGAGCTGGTCATCAAAATTAAACTCTTGAAGTTTGACCAAGATCCGTACTATTTTAGAAATGGCTGAACCCACTTCTTTCTCACCCAACAAGTACAGAGGGGGTTTATGATCTGTACACATAACACATTTTGTTCCCACACATCTTAAATGTATCCATGCCTCACGCACATGCTAAAAATGTCTTTCTGTTGCACTGTATTTTTTTTCCACATCATTCAATGCTCTGGTAGCAAAAGCACTACTATTCTCGCATTTGCCAACCCACTGGCGCAACAAGGCTCAATTCCAATAGCACTGGCATCCGCTGTGATAAGACATTGATTTCCAGGAATTAAAGTTTTTAAAGCAGGAACATTAGATAAAATGTCCTTATCGTTCTCAAAAACACCTTGTTCCTTCTCTGACTAGACAATTTTTTCTTTCATTTTCAGCAGCTTCATAACAGTCTCATAACCTGCCACAAAAACCAGATGAATAATCTTAGTCCTATAAACGATTTTAACTGGCCTTTGTTTGTAGGGCGTGTAGCCTTCCTTAATGCTTTGATAAAAATCATCCTTGGGTTTAATGGCATCAGCAGTCATTCTATGATACAGATAATCCACTCAATCTGTTTAAAAATGTACATTTGTCTTTCAAGACAGTTATGCCTCTCTATCTTCTAGCATATTAAGTACTCTGTTCAAAATACAATTATGTTCAACAGCATCTTTAGCAAAGGCTAGTACGTTGTCTTGGAATGATGTACGCTTTGTACGTCTTTAAATAAAGCATACATCAACTACTGGAAAACGTTTGCAGCCGAAGCCAAACTAAAAGGTAGTTTCCATACTCTTTAAAAGAAATCTTAAATGTAGTAAGCAACTGGGATTTTTTGTCTAAAGCAACCTGATGGCATGCAGTGTTTAGATCAATACTGCTAAAACACTTCGCTTTGCCTATAAATGTGAAGAGTTCTTGAACCTTAGGCAGAGGATAACCTTCTACTAAAATATTCTTGTTCAGAGACCTCAAATCCGCACATAAACAAATGTGTCCTCCTTTCTTTTTGGAGATAACTACTACAATGACTCATTCAAAGGAACAATGTTGTTTTTACACAAATCCTCAAAATGTTTTTTTAAATCACTCCTAACAATCGGCGGACCATCACTCATCTTATGCACTCCAGGAATAGCATGGTGTTTCTGTACAATTTGGTGTTCAAAACCTTTCACAAGACCAATGCTATAAGCAAAGTACTCCCTAAGTGCTTCTAAAATATCTTGAATACTATCAGTTTTATTTTCCTCAGACATGGCTGGCGTGTCTGTACCAAGTTTTAAAACAATAACCAGCATCCCTTGGTCCACCCAACCAATGATGTCTCTTCCATTCACGGCAGCATACATTTTAGTAAAAATGTCTTCGCCGAAAAAAATAAGGGTGTCCTCAATAAACCCCTAATATCTCAATATCTTTTCTAACATCGACTACAGGTCTAATATCTGACTTCTTTGAAAGCCTGTGCCTAAGAAAGGTGGCCTTGTCTAATATTGTGACCAGTGATGCAGAATCTGTCTTTATATCCAATTCAAACTTTCCAAATCATTCGTTACAAAATGGGCCTTTCTTATTAGCTACACTACCACAGGCAGTGGCAACCTCTACAGTTAAAATAGCATTTGATAAGCTTTCTGTAATTTCTTGCTGTACTTCGCTGTTCTAAGTGCTAATACGGTTCACCTTAACAGTACTAGACCTGCTTTTACAAACCTGTATGGTGACCAGTTATTTTTTTTCTTAATACCCGTTAAAGTTTTTACCTGTAGCTGGTCAAGTTATATTGCTACCAATATGGGTGTTTGAGCCACATCTATCACAACTTATGCTCATGGGACGACCGTTCCCATTTTTAGTAGTACTCCGCTTGCTAATTACAAGAACAATACTACTAAATTTGACTCACATGCACAGATTTACCAGAACGTTCAATTCTATTAGCAATCTTAATTGTCTCAACTAAAGTAGAGTTGTGCAGCACAATAAATGTGTTTGTAGTTTCTTGGAAGCACATTTCAAAGCAATTTAATCTCTTATGTTTTGTTCTACACCATTTTTTAAATTACAAGTGCTCGCCAAAATTCTTAATGCTGCTTCATACTGGTCAGTAGTTTCACAACTTACCTGTTAGCAGGAATAAAAAGTGAAACGGTCTACAACAATGCTCTCTTCTTAAAATGCATTGCCAACCTTTTCTGACCCCCCACAATCACATTCCATCCTTCACGTTCACCTTTCGTTGGGTGAATGTCAGGTAAGTGATCAAATATCTTTTGCCCTTCTGCTCCCTTACAGTTAAATAAGAATGCCAGTTTTCTAGCTGTTGAAAAACTAGTCCCATCAATTGCCACAAGGTAATTCAAAAACACAAAACCAGTGTTTCCATTGCTTTGTTGACTTTCCAGATATAGTAAACAATACGGAGGGGGCTGTTGAACGTGTTCTCCGCTAGCCATATCGACATGGGTGGTAATATTATCATCTCTTTAAACCAGTATACAATCTTGCTTGCTCCCTCCGGTATGCTCCCTCTTAAATGCAGTGCACTTTTTAAATAATACTATTCACCTTAACGGTACTAGGCATGCTTTTACAAACCTGAATGAAGTGACCAGTTTTTTTGTGTTTAATTTTTTTAATACACCTATTACATTTCTTACCAATAGCTGGACAATTTACGTTGCTACCAATATGCGTGTTCTGACCACATCTGTTAAAACTTATGCTCCTGGAAGTACCTTTCCCATTTTTATTAGTACTGTCCTTGCTAATTACATTGACACATGCGATTTGTCTCGCTTATATCTCCGGAAGCACATTTCAAAACAATATGGTCACTTATGTATTGGCCTACACCGTTTTCTAAATTACAATTGCTCGCCAACAGACCTATATATTGCTTGAGTGTTAGCATTGCACTAAATGCAAAGGGATTCTAGCAACCTTGCACATATGTCTTCTACCTGTCCTCATTTGGTCATGTTCTGAGGGGAATGATGCAGGCCACAAAGTACAAAACTTTTAAGTATGGCGTGTGGTCTGAAAATTGCAGTCCTTTTATTTTCATAGAAAGAGCTCAAGAATTAACTCAGTCTACCACATGTTAACATTTTCTCTGAGACTGATAGTTCAAAAACGGTCCATCGATGATATAACCGCGATTTCAAAGTTAATGACACAATTGGTAAGAAATGTTTGCATGAAATCTGACATTTGTTCCAAAACAAAAGGGATAGCTTCATCATTAAAATTTGACAGTGTGTTTTTAAATACATTTTCCATGATAGCATGAGTGAAGTTATAAGTTTGGGCAAACATGTCCTTCTTTATGATTTTGATTATCACACAGAAATTGGAATGTGTGACAACGTGTAGAGTAAACTAATAAATGAATGGTGCTTTTATTCCAGATTCATAAATCATATTGGTATGAAGTAAGATAAATCTTTTTAGGGAAGACGTTTGAATTGCCTCACAATGTTTTTTTAAATTTTGGAATGCATGTGTTGCCTACCTATAACTTTCTGTTAGAAGCACATTTATCACAGCCTCATATGGATCCGAACTGTGGGGACAGCTGAATATGACCTCTTTGTCCACGGTGAAAAATTGCTTCATGCGCCAGTTGGTTGGTTAACCAGTCAGCCCTCCGTGTTAGCACTGAGGATGTATCTCTGGTTGAGGCCACTGCCTGACAGGATAGGCCTTCGTCCCTTGCTTTACTGGTGGAGGATCTGGGCTATCTGGAGCTCATCTGTTACTTTCAAGGGCTTAAGGAAATACTTTGCCATGCAGTCTCTGGCAACATAGCACGGGTAAAATATCTGAGATCCACACTCACAGAGATAGGATTGGCAAGCTTGTGGAGTTCCCCAGGCGAGGCCGGGGGTTGTTCCAAGTATCAGCTTAAAGCTGCCTTTTGGCATTACAGAGACTCATCCTTACATACGCAGATGAGCCGAGGTTCAACTACTGGTGCTTTCCTATTAGTAAAAGAAAAACAGTAGTCGATATTTTCAATCCAATCAGTTTTATGTGATGAACTTTAAATCAATCCATTAATGTTTAATGTTCAAAATGCCATCATCATCATCATCCTTTTTAGATATTCCGTAATCTAATGCATTTCGGGCGGGTGCCCTTCATCAGGGATGACACTAAAGTTAAATAAAAATGCCATGAAGTATGGGAGAAACCATAATACCGTTCTTAAAACGTAAAAATATAAAGTCTAATGTTTGGCAAATGTGCTAGCTAGACGATTGGTGAAATAGAAGATAAACTACTGTGTTGTCAAAGGAGCGCTAAGTGAGTGATTATGATAATGGACTAATGAGTGCAAAGGTTAATCAAGAGGTACTAGAAAAGCTCGGTGGCCAAGCGAAGGATATAGTGCAGGTGATGTTACTGTGCCTAAATGGCCAATATTCAGAACTTGATTGAAGTATTAGGGAAAAATCACAGATTAGCGATGAAAACATGCCCGATGTTGGGCGAAGTGCTTTGGTGCGTTAAAAGAAGCGTGTCCGATGTGGAGCACGGTGCTTTGGTGCGTTGAAAAGAAAGTGACCTCTTCCTGCAAGAGCATGTCACTTTCTTTATAACGCACCTGAGCACTGTGCTTACTATCGTTTATGCAAGCTTTAGTTTATCGCTGTAACGCCGCAAAACATGCTTCACTTTTGCGTGAAGATGTCAACGCACTAGAGCACCATGCTCCACATCAGACACGCTTCTTTTTAACGCACCAAAGCACTTCGCCCAACATCGGGCATGTTTTCATCGCTAATCTGTGATTTCTCCTTAATACTTCAATCAAGTTCTGTATATCGACCATATAAGCACAGTAACATCACCTGCACATTATCCTTCACTTTGCCACCAAGCTTTTCTAGTACCTCTTGATTAACCGTTGCACGTGTTAGTCAATTATCATAATCATTCACTTAGCACTCCTTTGACTGCACAATAGTTTATCTTCTATTTCACTAATCGTCTAGCTAGCACATTTGTCAAACATAAGACTTTATATCTTTACATCTTAAGAATGGTATTATGGTTTCTCCCATACATCATGGCATTTTTATTTAACTTTAGAATGATCCCTGACGAGGGGGCACACACCCGAAATGCATTGGATTTTGGAAATCTAAAAAGGATGATGATGATGGCATTTTGAATATTAAACATAAATGGATTGAATTGAAGTTCATCACATAAAACTGATTGGATTGAAAATATTGACTACTGTTTTTTTTTTGTTTTTTTTTAATTCATACAAATTTCAAATCCTCTAGTGATATAGAGGTCAAGATTGTGCACGGGGGGATTCATCCCAACTTGGGTTGGACTATCGATTCAGTTTAACTACACTCTCGATCAATGAGCGATACCCCAAGAGCACATCAAGCTTTGATCACCTTCATTTAACGTAACATCCGAAGGCTGTGTACAAGCATACACTTGTAATCCATTATTAAAAGACACACCCAGGAGGACATTCTGGATGAGATTTAGCCACACTAAGCTAGGCACTTGTACCTGCAATTTCAATATGGATCTTGCCACTTCAATTCTTTATCGCTTAGTGGGAATGAGGCCAACCGGTCACTGATCAGCGAGGCCCAGCTTGTGATAGCAACAAAACTGTGGAACAATTTATGTTTGTTTTTGCCCAACCTTTCTACATTGTAGGAGACTGTGGCTAATCCCGCTGTGTCGGACTCTGGGTGTCAGGAAGTGCAAAGAGGCCCTCAGAATATTGAGGTATGATAACAACAAAGTGGTGCTTGTTGCACTAACTCGATACCTGATGGGAGTTTGGAAGGCAAGGGACAAACTGTGTACAGCACCTAAAAATATATTGTGTACTGTGTTAATCAGTGCGTAAAGTAATTATTAGCTGCCTAGCAAGTTGAGCTATCGTAAGCACGATACACACTGACTTTTGTTAACTTTAGTTATTACTGCGTTAAGAGTTTGGTCTGTCATACTTGACTCAGGGCATAGGTACCTGTGACCCCCGGAGCCTTAAATAACTAGTGTGTTGATCTGCCATCACTGATAAAGGTGTTTAGTTCTGATGAGCAATATTTTATCCTGACTCCAGATTTTTCTTAATTTTTATAATAATTGTATCTTATTATAGATGTTATTTTCATACTCGTCTTAAGATGCTTTTAGTTATTTATTATAGGAGGAATTTTTGTTTTTTGTTTATAAGAACATGGATTTTAACTGTGTATGTAATTTACATGTGCGGCCATTTTGTACTGTATATCTGACTTGATATTGATGCAATGTATAATTTTTGTGTGCTTTTTAAAGCCTTTTGCCAAAATAAAGATTTGACTGGCCGATCACTTGTATTCTCTTACATGAATGTATAGAACTGCTTTATTCCCTTTCGAAAGGAAAAATGTGAACTAACGATGCAGTTGTGACAGCCTTATGACTGAAGAATTATATATCTCACCAAAAGCAATGCGCCAATATAAGAGCTCAATGCAGGGTTCCTTGTCATACATTATTCGCAGACTTTTAAGCTATTGATAAGTGTGAAATAGTTCACCACATTTCAAGGGTGGGTTCTTCTCTAAAGTTATAGTATAGGTGTTTATAAAAATAATTCAGTAAACCAACCTCCTGTACGGGTCATTACAATGTTGTGTGTAGCCTGCAGCATTACGGACTGAAAACCCCACTGTCTGCAAATAGACATCAAATTGAGTATATCAATAGCAGTCATTTTAAGCAGTCCCTATCACGCGCCATTCCGTTTGAAACTCGAGTGTCAGTTCATTGGCGGGTTGGGAACAGGGACTTGCTGACATGTGACAAATCGGTTTAATTTTATTGGCTGAAGGAGAAACTTCAGTCTATTATGAATCTGTTCTGGTTTCTTCTCCCCTACAAATCTGGTACAATATTTATCATGGCGAATATCTTTGCCAGTGTACTGTGTGTTCTGGCAGCACGCCCTGATAGTATTCGCACTTCTTTACTTGACATTGCTGCTGGGCTCCACAAGCATTCGTCCACTTTTAGTAGTGCTCAGTATTCTCCGTTTAGTGTTTCTAGCGCCAGGTGCGGTTGGAGAGTTGTGCCATACAGTCATTGTGAAGTCCTCAAGTGATTTTCAATAACATGTTGATGCCCATACATTCCAAATACTGCTAGAGTTTTGCCATCATAGGCGAGTTTTCATGTTTTCCGGACTTAGCATAAAACAGCCATATGCACAGGACTCAAACAACTACATGATGATTGGTATTACAGGTTCTGGCGGCACACTCGTTGGCTTTTTTGGCCTGCACTTTACTTGTTACAGCTGCCATCATCTGTAAATATTCTAATACTTATAGTAGTCTGTAGGCGGGGTGTGTGGAGGATGGTGCCGCGCAGTCATTATGAATTCCTGAGAGATTGTTTTGCTAGTAGTGTGCAGGCTTACATCAGTTAATACATTATTTTAATTTCCTTTCTAGTTTTTTTTCTTTTCAAAGCTCACAGGAAATATAAGCAAGTCATCTTTTTTTCTTTCTCTTTCAGTGCACGACCAATAACATCATTGAAGCAACCTGGAAGCAAAAAATGGGATTAAAAACATTTACCCACACCTCCCCTGCCCACAGCCAGGAGATGTTGGGCAAACTCAACATGCTTCGGAACGATGGACATTTCTGTGACATCACAATCCGTGTGCAGGACAAGATCTTTATGGCACACAAGGTGGTCCTGGCTGCCTGTAGTGAGTTCTTTCGCACGCAGCTTGTTGGTAAGGCAGAAGAAAATGCACAATGTGTCTTGGACTTGCACCATGTGACAGTTACAGGCTTCATCCCCCTTTTGGAATATGCGTACACAGCAACATTATCTATTAATACCGAGAACATTATCGATGTGTTGGCTGCAGCTAGCTATATGCAAATGTTTAGTGTGGCAAGTACCTGCTCGGAGTTCATGAAGTCGAGCATTTTATGGAATACGTCAAATAACCAACAACAAGAGAAGCTGCTGGATTCTGGTCAGGATAACAATCCGAGCTGCAACTTTAGAGATGGCAGCCTCTCTCCTGTTTCCTCCGAATGCAGTGTGGCGGAGAGGACCATACCTGTTTGCAGAGAATCACGAAGAAAGCGTAAAAGTTATATTGTCATGTCTCCCGAGAGTCCACATAAGTGTAGCACACAGACTAACTCCCCTCAAGTACTGAATCCTTCCGCTGGATATTCAGAAACCAGGAGCCAGCCAGTAGACTCTTCCTTGTCTTTCCCTTGGACCTTTCCCTTTGGTATTGACCGAAGGCTTCAGTCGGAAAAGAAGCACACAGAGTCCCGGACTTCAGAATTGCCGGGTCCTTCGGAAGGGACGCGGAGGGTTACAGACTATGGGACATATGAGGGCACGAAGGCCAGTTCTCCTCTGGTTATGGAAGAAGATATCCGGGTGAAAGTAGAAAGACTTAGTGATGAGGAAGTTCACGAGGAGGTGTCTCAGCCTGTTAGTGCATCCCAGAGTTCTTTGAGTGACCAGCAGACTGTCCCCGGAAGCGAACAAGTGCAGGAAGATCTGTTGATAAGTCCACAGTCGTCTTCCATAGGTATATTAACTATTGGCGTATGATATACTTTTTTTCGTGCAGAACGAACCATCACAACAGTAATGTTTCTGTTTATGGGTTGCTTCTTAATGTATTTTTAGCACTATGATTCAAGTACCAGAATCTCTTCATAAGGATAATCTTAAAGTTTTCAATGTCATTTTCATGAAATCGTGTTATGCATACTTTTCCATATTGATGTGGATCATGTGTGATCAGATTGAATCTAACGTTCTACTTGTAAATCTTTCTTAGTTACACTTTTAACACATTATAGTCATTGGAGTGACAAAAGACCATTTTTTTAATCTAAGTCCCAGATTTGTCTACAAGAGTAGCACTAAGTGTTTCTTTATATTGTTAAAAATATTTCTCATACGTATAGGCAGATCTCAGTGTTTAAAATTCATGTTTTTTGGCAGATTACCAGTGTTCCACTAACTTTAGCTTATTGTAGAACGGACATGTTGCTGCCTTAGGACTGTCACAGAAGAACAGTCTACCTTTTCTACTGCATTTACCACTTTTGGCTGTAGTTATGATACACTCACGTGCACATGCACTGATGTCCATATCATTCCTTGTACTAGTTTTACACACTCATTCCCATTTGGTGGTAGAAATTATGGGGAGCCAGCAAAATTCTGTATCTAGCAGCTAGTCCCAGTGAGATGTGTCGACTGTGTCCCAGTTCACTTTGCCTACATGGTACACATTCAACAGTGTCCGCCTTTATCCGCTTTGCATTCAGAGCAGCAGCCAGCTGTGAGTGAGGTATTTTCAGTTCCAGCTGAGCCCAACACAAATGCTTCTCTTAAAGGGCCGTCAGCAGTCCTATAATTCAGATCTCACACTGCCTGGGAGCTACCTGAAGCATTAACATATTTATACCAATACCTTAGAGGAAACAGACACTTAGCTTGTTGTCACGGCATAGTGCTTAAGAGATCAACTATGATTTGGAGGCAGATTTTTGATTTTACAAGCTCTGTTTCTAAGAAGGTGAGATATACATGTCTGTATGAGTAATTACATTACTAACCCGAAGGAACCTTTCATTGCAGAATAATGATAGCTGGGAAAAAACAGTAAGGTTCTAAACGTATGGCTTTAAGTTTGCATGCTGTGAGCTAGATTTCAAGGATGCACCTTGTGCCCATCAGGCAGCACATGGATCTCTACACCAAATACAGCAACATACATAAAATAAAAATCTGTGGTTGTAGAAAATACCTAAACTCTCAGTGCTATTTTATGATTATTGAGGTGTGGGATTAGACTGCAATACAGCACACAATGGCCCAGCACACTAACTAAAGTTATATCTTAAATTTCCAACAGTAATAGCAATTATTATGTACAATGTTTAATACAAATCAGCGATCGCAGAATCAGTGGCGTTGTTTGCAGTGCATTCTTTATTTATTCTTCAGATAAAAAGACTGTAGCCGTAGCCAACGCGTTTTGTCCTTCACGAACTTCTTCAGGGCTACAAATAACACATATACATATATGACAATTATTATACACAAATTTACACTATTTACAGTTAAAACAACTTTACATTTAATACATTCCAACACATTTTATTATACATCATATGATTTATACAAATTTTACAAAAACACTGTGTGATGCTACACAATATCCTAAGTCAAAGTGCATTTCTATAATATTCCACAGATGCTACCGTTTTATCACAGTCTGCCCAACCATAAATAAATGTATACGGCCAGCAAACAAAGCCAAAAGATCTTTTTTGTCTTCTTTCTCAAAAGTTTGGTGGGTTTGCATAAATAATACTACAACAGCTTCTTTAAGGGTAACCCTTAGAAGGGAAGTTAGCATATCTTACCAGAAAATGTAGTTGTTTAATATTTTTAGCATATTTTTTCAGTATATCCCCAATCAGATTCAGCTTGATTTCAAATTGTCTAATATATATATATAAAAAAGGGTTAATTTTTAATTTAGTCCCTAGTCATTAAAGTGCACAAGATAAGTACATATGTAAATATAAATAGGTCCTAAGATTATAGCGCATACCTTACAAGTATTTCTTTCTTTTATTTTCATAACAAATGTGATGAGTGGCTCCTGCGCCGGATAATCAGTCCTGATTGAATATTTCAAATCCTAATGCACTGTGTAAAAGGAGAGAGAATTTTTACCAGCCGGGATTATGTGTTTCCTAGCGTCACTGTTCCTTAATTGGAGAATTTATCAATCCTTCCCATTGTTATTAGAATTCGCTGTTTTAAGGCATCCCATATCTGACATGCCTGTATTGCCCTGTGTCAATTTCCCTTAAAGCACACGAGTAGGTGCAAGGTGATTTAATTTAAAATGCATGCTAGTTGGCATTTTAACATAATATGGCCCTCAGATCTTGTAAAGAGGTAACTTGGATTCCCTTAGCTTGGGACACATTTATAAGGTCCCACTAACTTGTGTTTATAAAAATACGAGATAGAAGAAAGGTCAACCCCGGTTTGGTTCGCACACTATTACTAGTTTGCAGGAAACCCCTTCAATTTCGATAGAGCGTTAACATCGCCTCCCAATATTTTGGCTGTGCCATCTTTGAATGTCCGTTTTGTACTTAACCAGACATGAAACACTTTTATTTCTTACTTACAAGCATTACTATGACTAAGTCAAAGACTTAACTTCCAATTTAATCACTAGAAAGCGGCTTAAAATGTAATTACTACCCACAGCACCGTCCTTCAATATTACGCACAGATATACTATGGTGCCTCTGATTTAAAAGCAGCTACACAGTCCCGCTATTACTTACTTCTAGAACAGGTTTTGGGCCGACTCCATGGTGTGGCGTCCTTTGTAATCGAGTAAAGTGGACAAACCGAGCCGCCATTAAATAGCCCGTAGTTGATTACTAACGTAATGCACCTGGCTTCGAAATGGAAGGTAGTAGCGTCTACCCACATATCGACGGCGCCATATTGAAATTTCTATTTTTTAGTAAGCAGACTTGAAAGTTATCATTATTACGTATACAAAAACATAGAAACAGAGTCAAGATATAATTCTGATTTATAAAAAATTGTCCATATATTAAAAAGCGGCCCGTCCCAAATTCTATTTTTATTGCTATCAGCCGTTTCTATATTGGTTTTTATGTATATTCGTAGTAAGGACCTTCACATAGAAATATAAAATTAACGATTGTGCTTGGCAGACCCTCATTTATTACTAATTTTTATCGGGCATACACTCCCTATTAAATGCTAGCAATGGTCCACCATGCTCCGCGCTAGGAATCAGCGGTAATTCACTGCTTTTTGGCAGCGCCATTTTGAAATAACTAACATCTTGGTGCAAATTCGGATATATCCAGTGTCTGAAAACTAAATCTTGATGAAGACTTATGTTATTATTTTTTTTCAAGATATATATGTTTTTGATAATACATAAACTAAACAAATCATCAAGGATCATTTATTTTATAGTACATTTTCAAAACAAATGTACCTATTATTTCAGTTTGCGTCCCAGGAGATGAATTGCCTCATGGATTATAGTTAGGTCTGAACCATAATATTATGGAAGGAGAAAAATTGCAGAATATACATTATTTTACCACAATACAGTAAGATACACATCTTGTTTGTGGTTAGCGATTCTGCTGGTTAGAAATTGAATGTTAGAATATGTGTTATTTTTCAGCTATAAGATTTAGCCACACACCAAAGGAAAGATTATATCATCTCGGTGTGACAGGCAAGAATCAAAAAGACACCAGAGAGTAAGTAGAGGGTGACATGAGGCAGACAAATAGCTATTTAAACGCTAGTAAAAAGGAGCTGATATCCACTCTATATTTCTACAGAAAATGATGTCATTCAGTATTGGTGTTCATCCCTACAGCCGTAGTCCTCAATCGACAAATCCATCCCGCCTCAGCCTTGTTTAATGCTAGCTCTCTGTCACCACCCCTTAACGGAGCCTGTATATGTTCTAAAGCATGGAACCAGACACTTTTTTCGGATGGATGTTGTTCTTGTATATGGTCAGCCACTGGGTATCTCTCATCTTTATTATTAATAGCCCTTATGTGCTCCTTAATTCTAGTCTTTAAACATCTAATGCTACTGCCTATGTAGATTTTATTACAGGCACATCCTAATATATATACTCTGTATGTGGTGTTGCAGTTAATGAATGTCCGAAAAACATATATTTCCTGTTTGTATTGTATTTGAATTTGGGTTTTTTAAAACCAAATTTACAAGTTACACAGGAACCACATACAAAAAATCCAGCCGGTTTGTTAGGTAACCAGGATGTGATGGTTGTATCCTTTCTAGGCTCCCTCACATAACTAGGGCAGAGTATTTTTTTCAAATTTTCTCCCCTTCTGTACACAACTCTAGGTTGTTCTGAAATTGTGCCTGACGGCATCTGACAAGAGGCAATCTTGTGCCCGTTTTTACGTAGGATATTATAGAAATGGTCACTGTAGACACTATATTCTGTTATGAACAGAATTTCATCCCTTTTATTATCCCTGTCCTTATCTAGTTTTTTCACACTGGTCTTCAGAGTGGTCTCCCGATCCCCCAATAAGGCCCATGACTCAGCCTTGTCTAAGCATTCTTTCGTGTATCCTCTCTCTTTGAAATCACTTTTCAGAGTCTTAATGTGTTTATGAAAGTTCTTTTCTTCACTGCAGTTACGACGGGCTGCAGTTCTATTAACCACCTGAGATATTTTACCATTATGATGCGCTACAAATTGCTGGCAACACACAGATGTCTGCAACAGGTGCCTTAGCCCATTACGATATTTAGATTTATTTATACGTCTGTCCTTGTTGCGAATTTCGTTTGAGCAGAGTAAAAAAAAAATATATATATATATATATATATATATATATATTTATATTCGAGGCATATGAGCTGCAGATTGCACACTGAGCATAGATCGCCACCTAGTGTTGGGCCCGGATGTTTGCAGTTTGTTGTTGTCCTGAAAAGTTCTTTGGAAGTCACGAGATAGGTGACTCCTCCTTTGGACCACATTGCGCATGGGCATCGGCTCCATCCCCAGATTGGTTTTTTTCGCCATCGGGCTCGGATGTGTTTCCTGCGCTCTGGTTAGAAACCGAATTTCCTTCGGCACGCAATCCTCACCCACTTCGACGGTATTGTTTTAATCGCGCTCCAAATCTACGCGATTCATCACCTTCGAAGTCTTCGTTTCTGGTCATCGACCTAGGCCTTCGGGCCTACCTAGGCCTTACTTCTGGCTCATGGAAATGACGCCATTCAAGAAGTGCCCTCGATGTGGGTCGAAGTTTCCCCACATCGACCTACATGAGGTGTGCAACCTTTGCCTCTCACCGGAGCACGAGGCTAAAGACTGTTCCGCCTGTGCCTCCCTCCGCTCCAAGACGACGATCCGGGACCGACGAGCTCGAAGAACAATGGCCCGCTCGTCAGCTTCCATCCCCGACGACATCTTCGAAGAGGGCGTCAATGTGCCAGAACACCAGCATGCCGAAGAGAGTACCAGCTCCTCAAACGCCGAAGACTCCGATATCGAGGAAGTCCCTCCAGCTCAACGAGTCGTAAGTAAGATCGTTAACCCCAATCCTTCCTCGACACCCTCTAAAAAGGCTTCGGGCACACCCTCACCTTCGGGCCCGGGTGCACACCGAGAGACTGCTTCCCACGCCCCGCCTTCGGGCCCAGCAAAGAAGCCCATTAAGCCTTCAGTCAGCTCGGGCTCGAGCTAGCCTATCCACGGTGCCGATCCTACACCGAAGAAAAAGCCATCTTTGTCAACCACGCCGACCGTTGCTCCGACACCGAAGCACACAGCACCGAAGACTGGAAGCGACTCATCGATGCCGACACCGCGTTCGGAGGCAACTAAAAAACCGCCTAAACCTCCAGATTCACACGCTTCGAAACCGAAAAAACACCCAGACCGAAGAAACAGGTTCCGGTAAAGGACACTTCAAAAGGGCACACTTCTAAACCGAAATCAGCTACCGACTCGGTGCCGAAAAAACCTACAGAGCCGAGAACTTCGACACCGATGAATCTGCCCTGTTCAGAGGAACTTTTCACACCTGATCCTAACCAAAAAACCCTTGTCAAGGATCCTAAGACTGTTCAATTGACTCTCAGTTCCAAAAAGAGACCACTTGATGCGCCAGCACCTCCTCCAAAGAAGAGAGACATTGCAACCTCTCCATTAAGGGTGCCTTCTCCTCCACCTCCCCATACTGTTCCCCCTCCTACACCTACTCCACCTCACCATTCACCTAAACCATCCCCTGATCCACAAGATGATGGAGACACAGACTCTGATGACACAGATGGAGGCGCACATGACCCAGCAGGGACCAATAGTCCCCCTCAGTCACCTAATCCATGGGATGAGTACAACACCCCTGATGTGCCTTATGTCCCACAAGACGACATATACCCTTCTAGACCATGCCCGCCAGAGGACACTATGGGTTTTAACCTACTAGTCCAAAGAGCTGCCAATATCATGGGGTGGACTTACACACAGATGCGGTGGAGGAAGATTTCCTACTAACACTTTTGATAACACACAAAGGTCTACTGCCATTTTACCAATGTTTAAGGGTGTAATCAAACATGCAACAGAGGTTTTTAAAGACCGCGTCAGGGCTAGGGTCCTCAATCCTCGAATTGAGAAAAAATATAAAGCTGCCCCTACAGATCCAGTCTATATTAAAGGTCCAGTACCATTAGACTCTTTAGTAGTGTCTAATGCACGTAAATGTGCTAATTCTCAGACATCAGGTGAGGCCTCATCACCAGACAAGGAATCCAAGCTACTTGACGCCTCAGGCAAAAGAACAGCGTCTCAAGCAGCTAATATCTGGCGCATCGCCAACACCCAAACGTTGCTGGCCAGATATGACAGAGCTCATTATGATGAACTAGAGTCCATAATGCAGCATCTACCTGACAAATACAAAAATAGGGTCAATGAACTGATACAGGAAGGTAAAAATATTACCAACACTTTCATTCGCTGTGCCCTAGATGCGGCAGATACCGCCTCAAGAGCAATTAATACCAGCACCCTCCTACGTAGACATGCTTGGCTACGTATCTCAGGTATCTGAAAGAAACATGTTAGTATTAGATTCCTTACCTTAGAATAACCCCAGGCGTCAGTCTGGATCCGGAAACTTTTGCGTAGCAGTACCCCTGCGCGTCGGTAGGCGTCGTCTGCAGGCGTCCCCTGCGGGTCCGTCGTCGGCGTCGTGCGCCGTGATGACGTCGCTGGAGTATATAGACGCCGCCTCCGCGCGCTGACGTCAGTTCTTCTTTTTTCCGCGCCAGTTAGCGCAGATCCGAGAAGTGCAGTACTCCGGTCTTTTGACCAAAGTTTTTGAATCTTTAATAATTGTTACGGTGCCGGTAGGATGCCCGGTTTTAAGAACTGTGACGGTTGTGACCGCACCATGTCAGTCACGGATCATCACCGACTCTGCCTCCAGTGTCTGGGCCCCGACCACGCCGTGGACGACTGTGTCGATTGCCGGGCCCTGACGAGTAAAGCTAGGCGGGAGCGGTCCCGCAATCCACTCGAACTGCGGGTTTCGGACCCACGTCGAGAGCGGTCCCGGTCCGGCCGGAGGTCGAGGGAGCGGTCGAGGGAGCGGTCGCGGAGCCATCACGAGCGCTCCGGAAGTCGTCACCATTCCTCTGGTTCCTCAGGTAGGAGACACAAGAAGTCGGGGCGTCGTCATCGTACCCCCGACTCCCCCTGACGCGCGCGCGATGCGGCCGGGGGTTCGGGTGGCCCCACCCCCGCGGCTCCGCGTGAGTCGCCGGCGCGGCCTGCTCCATACCCTGCGGTCCCTGGGCAAGGCGCGTGAGGAGATAGAGGAGTTCCTTATGGCCATGAGGGCACTGTCTCCTCCGACGGGGCCTACGGCGCCTTCGGGCCCTGTGCTCCCGTCCGGGGGTCCTAGCGGTTCGGGTGTTCCTGCCTCGACACCGTCAGGTGCTCCGACGCCGCCGACGGCTCCGACCCCGGCGCCGCAGGGACCCTCAGGGTCGACGCCGGCTGGTCTACCGGCCTCTCCGGCGCCTGTTCCATCGGGGTTGCCGCCCCCGCGCGGCGCCGGTGCTCCGACGCCGCCACCGCGCGGCGCCGGTGCTCCGGGGCCAGATCCGGGGGGCGCCGTCCCCATGACCTCTCCGACTCCGGACGCGGAGTCGGACCGGCGTCGCCCGACGCCGAGTCCGACGCTGATGGGGCCTGTGGACCCCGAGGAGCCGGTCTACATTGTTGACTCCGAATATGGGGAAGATGTAGAATATGGAGAGGTTTGGGAGGGGTCTGAGGACCCTCTGTCACGTGAGTGTCAGTACAATGTGGACTGGACAGGTGATTTGGGTGACGCCAGTGGTCTGGACGACTCTCCTAACCCTGGTTTTGTCTCGCCTCCTACTGTGGCTTCGGAGGCTGGGGCTGCTTATTCAGTGGTGTTGATGAGGGCTGCCAAGGCCTTACACCTTGAGCTCCCCGTCGCGGTCGTGAGGCCTAACATCCTCACTGAGGTCTTCAAACCGCAGTCATGCCCACAGGAGCCTCTGCTGCCGTTCAACGAAGCCTTGACAGACGTTCTTTTGGGCACGTGGTCCAGGCCCGCTTCAGGTTCGCCTGTTGATAGGAACGTGGCCAGACGCCACCGTCCGTGTCCGGACGACCCCAAGTTCCTGTCCACCCATCCCACCCCTGAGAGTCAGGTGATCCAGGCCTCGACCTCCCAGACCGCATTCCCGTCGGCCCCGCCCGACCGGGAATCCAAGAGGTACGACCAATATGGAAAGAAGGTCTTCTCGTCCCTGAGTCTGGGACTGCGGTCTTGCAACACTGCATGCCTCTTGGGCCGCTACACCCACTCTCTGTGGGATACGGTCGCGGAGTTGCTGCCAGAATGCCCGCAGGAGGTACGGGCAAAGCTCGGCAAGGCTATGATTGAAGGCCGAGATGCAGCAAGATACTCCATCAGGTGTGGTCTTGATACGACCGACTCGCTGGGCAGAGCGATGTCCACGACGGTGGCGATTCGTCGCCACGCCTGGCTGAGATCCGCCAACTTTTCGGCAGATGTCCAAAATACTTTGATGGACATGCCGTTCGATGGCAGTCGCCTGTTTGGCGACAAGGCGGACCACGCGCTGGAGCGCTTCAAGGACTCCAGGGTCACGGCCAAGTCCTTGGGTCTCTCGACCCAGCGCCAGCAAACGGGTTCGTTTTGCTCCTTTCGTGGCCACGGAAGGGGCGGTCCCACACGTGATGCCAGCCACGCACCGCAGAACACTTCTCAACGCGGTGGCGGCCGTGGATTCCGCCGTGGAGGCGGTCGGGGACAACGGCGAGGTCAGACCACACCTCCCCCCGCAGCATCAGCCTCCAAATCCTCCTAGTCCGTGCTTTCAGGCCCATGTGACGCCAGTGGGTGGCAGGGTTCGCCATCACCACTCCCGCTGGCGCTCTATCACATCGGACAGGTGGGTGCTGCAGCTCGTCCGAAGGGGCTACTCCCTCCCCTTCGAGACCTCTCCTCCAGCCATGCCCCGCAGAACCACCGTGTGTCGGGGGACCACTTGACACTTCTGCAGGAGGAAGTTACGGCCCTCTTGGCCAAGGGGGCCATCGAGCGCGTTCCTGGGCCAGAAGTAGGGCGTGGTTGCTATTCCCACTACTTTCTGGTACCCAAGAAGGACAAGGGGGGCCTCCGTCCTATCTTGGATCTACGGAACGTCAACGGCTTCCTCCGGAAGGAGAAGTTCAAGATGTTGACTTTGGCTCAGGTCTTGGCTGCTCTAGACCCACAAGACTGGATGGTGGCGTTGGACTTGCAGGATGCGTATTTTCACATCCCCGTCCTGCCGGCCCACCGGCGTTACCTGCGGTTCACGGTAGGCCACGAGCACTTTCAGTTTATCGTGCTCCCATTCGGCCTTACCAGCGCCCCACGGGTGTTCACGAAAGTGATGGCGGTGGTCGCAGCTCATCTGCGCCGGTTAGGGGTTTCAGTCTTCCCCTACCTCGACGACTGGTTGTTGAAGGCGGGCTCGCCCCAGACAGTCGTCCACCACCTTCAGATGACGGCAGACCTCCTGCACGAGCTGGGGTTTTCCATCAATGTGTCGAAATCACACCTGTGTCCCTCTCAAAAGCTCCTTTTCATCGGAGCGGTTCTCGACTCGGCGCAGTTTCGGGTTTATCCTCCGGAACGGCGGATCCGGGATATCCAGGCTTTGATTCCCATCTTTCAGCCGTTATCCCGGGTTTCGGTCAGGTTGACGCTGCGGCTGCTGGGGCTGATGGCTTCCTGCATCCTTCTGGTGCATCACGCCCGGTGGCGGATGCAGGCTCTTCAGTGGGACCTGAAGTTTCAGTGGGCCCAGCATCAAGGCAACCTATCCGACCATGTCCTGATCTCGGAGGGCACTGCGAGCCAGTTGCAGTGGTGGCTTACGGACCGCGATTGGGTCAGAGGCAGATGCCTCTCCCTTCCCCAACCGGAGCACGTGGTTGTGACGGACGCGTCCCTCCAGGGCTGGGGAGGCCACTTGGGAGAGGCGGAGATCAGAGGTATCTGGTCTCCGGCGGAATCCCGGCTCCACATCAACATGTTGGAGCTGCGGGCGATTCGCCTAGCACTGAAGGCATTCCTCCCCTTTGTCAACGGGAGTGTAGTGCAGGTGTTCACGGACAACACCACCGCCATGTGGTATTGCAACAAGCAGGGCGGAGTGGGGTCGTGGACCCTTTGCCAGGAGGCTCTGCGTCTCTGGCAATGGCTGGAACGTCAGGGCGTGACTGACGGTTCAACACCTGGCAGGTTCTCTGAACGCCAGGGCGGACGAACTCAGCCGTCGGTGCTCGGTGGATCACGAATGGCGTCTGAACTCGGACGTGGCGAAAGGCCTCTTTCTGCAATGGGGAGAGCCTTGGTTAGATCTGTTCGCCACAGAAGAGAACGCGCAATGTCATCAGTTCTGCGCGTTGGAGTTTCCAAGACGGCACTCGCTCGGCGACGCCTTTCGGCGCGAGTGGAGCTGCGGTCTGTTGTACGCCTTTCCGCCTATACCACTTCTGCCCAGAGTGCTGAAGAAGATCAGGCGCGACTGGCCCAAGTTATCCTTGTGGCTCCGGACTGGGCTCGAAGGTACTGGTATCCCGAGCTACTCAGCATGTCAGTCGGTCCCTCGATCCGCCTGCCCCTTCGGGAGGACCTTCTGTCGCAGCAGCAGGGGACGGTCCTCCACCCGAATCTGTCCAGTCTCCACCTCCATGCGTGGAGATTGAGCGGCGACAGTTGAGGCCATTTGACTTGCCTCCTGAGGTTTGTGATGTGATTCTGGCAGCCAGGCGTCCCTCCACAAAGTCGGTATACGCCTGCCGGTGGAACAGATTTGTGGCATGGTGCACAGCAAAGGCTGTGGACCCTCTCTCTGCCCCTCTTTCCGAGGTTCTCCTCTTTCTTCTCTCTCTTGCCCAGCAGGGCTCTGCTCTGGGCACTATCAAGGGCTACCTTTCTGCCCTTTCGGCCTTTCTAAGGCTGCCTGATCAACCTTCTTTGTTCAAGTCCCCTATTGTAACGAGATTCTTGAAGGGCATCACGCACATGTATCCACCTGTTCCGTTCGTGATGCCTCAGTGGGACTTGAATCTGGTTCTGACATTCTTGATGTGCGCTCCCTTTGAGCCACGTCATTCCTGTCCTCTCCGTCTCCTGACTTTAAAGACGGCCTTCCTGGTTGCCATCACCTCTGCCAGGAGAGTGAGTGAGCTCCAGGCTCTTTCTGTCAAACCTCCTTTCATGTCCATTCATCCAGACAAGGTGGTTCTGAGAACTAGACCTTCTTTCCTGCCCAAAGTAGTATCTGCTTTTCACATCGGGCAGTCCATCACCTTACCCTCCTTCTTCCCGCCTCCGCATCCTTCAAAGGATGAAGAGCGGCTCCATCGTCTGGACCCAAAACGAGCGCTTTCATTTTATATGGATCGCACACGCCAGTTCCGGGTGGATGACCAACTGTTTGTTGGCTACGTGGGTGCGAAGAAGGGACGGGCGGTACATAAACGGACCATCTGTCGGTGGGTCGTTCTGTGCATCAAAGCGTGCTACTCTTTGGCTCGGAAGGAGCCTCCTGTTGGGCTGAGGGCCCATTCCACTCGGGCCACGGCGGCTACTACTGCCCTGGGCCGGGGAGTCCCTTTGCAGGACATTTGCCAGGCGGCTACGTGGGCCTCGCTGCACACCTTTGCGAGGCACTACTGCCTGGACAGTCAAGTCCGGAGGGATGGCTTCTTTGGCCGTTCGGTTCTCCAGGACTTTCTGGTGTAGGTTTGTATTGGTTCGCAGACCCACCACCGGGGTTGGTATTGCTGGGGTATCTATTCTAAGGTAAGGAATCTAAAACTAACCTGTTTCTTTCAGATGAACAAGTTACTTACCTTCGGTAACGATATATCTGTAAGAAACAGTAGTTAGTATTAGATTCCTTACCGCCCCGCCCATCCTCCCCGTTCTGCGAACTGATACCTAGGGTTAAGGACATCCCTTTCAGGGCCCTAGTTTCAAATGGCACCAGTGTTGGTTCTCACATGGCTCTGCGTGTTCTGGCGCGGAAAAGCTATGTACAAAGAACTGACGTCAGCGCGCGGAGGCGGCGTCTATATACTCCAGCGACGTCATCACGGCGCACGGCGCCGACGACGGACGCGGAGCCGCAGGGGACGCCTGCAGACGACGCCTACCGACGCGCAGGGGTACTGCTACGCAAAAGTTTCCGGATCCAGACTGACGCCTGGGGTTATTCTAAGGTAAGGAATCTAATACTAACTACTGTTTCTTACAGATATATCGTTACCGAAGGTAAGTAACTTGTTCTTTAAACCTAAGGTACAAAACTTCATCCTTAATCAGCCATTTGATGAGACACATTTATTCGGCCCAAATGTTGACGTGTCTGTAGAAAGGATGAAAAAAGACACCGATACAGCAAAATCTATGGAAGCCTTGCAACAGCAAGCTCCCAGATGTTCTTTTCGTCGCTCATCATACAGAGGCAACACTAGAGGCTACTCCTCCGAAAGTCCCTCCATCTCTTACAAAACCCCTAGCCAATCCACATTCACTAAGGGCTACCAAAGAGGGGGTTACAGGGGTAACAACAACACCAACAAAGGCAGAGGCAAAAACCAACAACTCCCTGCTCTGCCTCTACACCTACCTAATGACTTTCCTCCCCTTCCCCCCCCCAACATTCCACTCCTGTGGGGGGAAGACTGCAACAATTCCTTCCTGCCTGGACCAACATCACATCAGACAGGTGCGTGAGCCAAATTATTCAATCAGGTTACTGTCTAGAACTAACATCTACCCGCCCCAAACATACCACCCAAACAGCGTCCAATGTCACAAGAACATCTAGCACTGTTAAATCAAGAAGTAGAATCCCTGATACAAAAAAGTGCAATAGAACTAGTTCCTCCGCGCCAACAAAACAAAGGGGTTTACTCTATATTTTCTGATTCCAAAAAAGGACTGCTCTCTAAGGCCTATTCTAGACCTCAGACCGCTAAACACATACATACAGTCACCCAGGCGCTCGTCACCAGCCGACTGGACTACGGAAACGCCCTCTACGCCGGAACCACAGCCAAGCTACAGAAAAGACTCCAGCACATCCAGAACGCCTCCGCCCGACTCATCCTGGATGTCCCCCGACGCCGCCACATCTCCAGCCACCTGAGGAACCTGCACTGGCTCCCCGTCGACAAGAGGATCACGTTCCCGCTCCTCATCCACGCACACAAGTCTATCCACGACCTGGGCCCCAAGTACCTCAACGACCGCCTGACCTTCTACACGCCCACCCTCCAGCTACAGTCCACCAGCCTCGCCCTCGCAGCCGTACCACGCATCCGAAGAGCCACCGCCGGAGGAAGATCCTTTTCTTACCTGGCTGCCAAGACTTGGAACTCCCTCCCCATCCACCTTCGGCTGACCCAGGACCATCTCGCCTTCAGGAAACAACTCAAGACCTGGCTGTTCGAGCAGTAGCATACCCCTCCCCCCAAGCGCCTTGAGACCCTCCCGGGTGAGTAGTGCGCTATACAAATGGCATGATTGATTGATTGATTGACAGTCAGACCATTTTCACATGGTCACACTGCAACAAGTCCTTCCGCTTCTATCGCAAAACGACTTCCATGCTACTTTAGATCTCAAGGACGCATACTTCCACATTCCCATTCGCAAGGCTCACAGGAAGTATCTCAGATTTGTAATAGACGGACAGCACTAACAATTCAAAGTACTCCCATTCGGAGTCACAACAGCCCCAAGAGTTTTAACCAAGTGCTTAGTGGTGGCAGCGCATTTACGAAACCAACACATTCATGTCTTCCCGTACCTCGACGACTGGCTCATAAAAGCTAGCTCATTCAACCAATGCGTGGAACACACTCATGCCACAATACAACTGCTTCACGACTTGGGGTTCACAATAAACCACGCCAAGTCCCATCTACAACCATCCAAAGTACAACAGTACCTCGGTGCCACAATAAACACCTCAAAAGCGCTTGCCTATCCCACCCCAGCAAGGATAGCCAGCATACAAACTCTTCTAACAAGGTTTCAGCTACAACACTCCCTTCCAGCAAGAGTGTTCATGCAACTCATAGGGATGATGGCCTCTTGCATTTTCATAGTGCCCCATGCAAGACTTCAAATGCGTCCGCTACAAGAATGCTTATCACGTCAGTGGAGCCAGGCTCAAGGTCAATTGACAGACCTAGTGTTGGTAGACGGTCGGACTCATCGCTCTCTGCAGTGGTGGAACACCAAAAACCTTTCCAAGGGACGACCGTTCCTAGAGCCAGTTCCTCAGATAATCTTAACTGCGGACGCATCGCTCTCTGGCTGGGGAGCCCACCTACTGCAACACACCATGCAAGGCAGGTGGACACCACAACAAAAGCTACTCCACATCAATCACCTGGAGTTACTAGCGATATTCCTAGCACTAAAAGCTTTCCAAAAGCAGGTATCAAACAAAGCTGTGTTAGTCCGTACAGACAACATGACAGCCATGTATTACATACAGAAGCAGGGAGGCGCACACTCCCTGCAACTATCTCAACTAGCACAGGACATATGGCGGTGGGCTATACCTCAAAATATATTCCTTCTAGCCCAGCATGTTCCAGGAGTACAAAATACTATAGCGGATCTGTTAAGTCGACAAACTCAACAGACCCACGAGTGGGAACTTCATATGCAAGTTCTTCAGCCATTCTTTCAGATGTGGGGACAACCTCAGATAGACGTATTTGCCACCACGAAAACGCCAAATGCCCAAGCTTCGCCGCCATATATCCACACCCACTGTCCAAAGGCAATGCAATATAGATGAACTGGTCAAACAGATTTGCGTACGCTTTTCCACCTCTACCACTCATGCCACTAGTAGTACGCAAACTACAGCAGCATTCTCTGACCCTCATCCTAGTTGCTCCAACGTGAGCCAGACAGCCATGGTACACCACACTGCTACAACTGTCGGTAGTACCGCACCAAAAATTACACCTGTCTCCACACCTCTTAACGCAGAACCGTGGAGAGATCAGACACCCGGACCCAGCTCAGCTCAACCTTGCAATCGGGCTCCTGAAATCCTAGAATTTGGATATTTGAACCTTCCTCCAGACTGCATGAATGTCATAAAAGAAACTAGATGTCTATTCAACACATCATAGGATACTTACTGCATCTCCAAAGATGCAACTTAGCCTATACGTCTATTAGACTACATCTTGCTGCAATAGCTGCATATCTGCAAAACAGACAACATCTATCTCTATTCAGAGTGCATGCCTTTAAAGCCTTTATGGAAGGCCTTAAAAGAATAATTCCTCCCAGAGTACCACCTTCACCTGTGTGGAATTTAAACGTTGTTCTCACACTGTTAATGGGGCCTCCCTTCGAACCCTTACACAAATGTGAACTACAATTTTTAACATGGAAAGTTGCGTTCCTAGTAGCTATTACCTCTCTGCGGAGAGTTAATGAACTACAAGCACTAACCATTCAAGAACCCTTTTTGCAAATGCATCACAATAAGGTAGTTCTGCGTATCAATCCAAAATTCTTACGCAAAGTCATTTCTCCCTTCCATCTCAATCAATCTGCGGAACTGCCCGTTTTCTTCTCGCAACCACAGACAGTACCAGAAAGAGCTCTTCACACATTAGATGTCAAAAGAGCATTGCTATACTACATAGAGAGGACATAACCCTTTCGTAAGACAAAACAACTTTTTGTGTCTTTCTCACCACCACACAAAGGTAATCCCATTTCAAAATCTGGGATAGCTAGATGGATTGTCAAATGCATACAGATTTGTTACCACAAAGCTAAAAGTATGTTATCTGTTCCTCCTAAAGCCCACTCTACAAGAAAAATAGGGGCTTCAATGGTATTTTTAGGGAACATTCCTCTAGCTGACATCTGCAGAGCAGCTACATGGTCTACACCACACACATTCACAAAACACTATTGTGTAGTTGTTTAAACCAAGCAACAAGCTAATGTGGGCCAGGCTGTTCTCAAAACATTATTCCAAACTACTGCAACAGATGGGGGTGGTCTCCGCTAGGGATGGGCACTGCTATAAAATCTGTGCACAGTGTGCAATCTGCAGCTCATATGCCTCGAACGGAAAATGCTACTTACTTATGCATCTGTTCTTTGCATGTAGAGCTGCAGAGTTGCACACGCCCACCCGCCTCCCCGGCTACTTTTGTCTGTTCCAGTATTATCTTAATTAGATGCAAATTACATGGGCATCCTTCCTTTTCTTGCAAAGCTCCATCATTTCCCTAATGGCGAAAAACAATCTGGGGATGGAGCCGATGCCCATGCGCAATGTGGTCCAAAGGAGGAGTCGCCTATCTCGTGACTTCCAAAGAACTTTTCAGGACAACAACAAACTGCAAACATACGGGCCCAACACTAGGTCAGACTCCACGATGTGACTGCACTCCTCTTGACCCCACATCCTTTCTGCTGCTTCTACTTGACCCCCAATGATGGGATCTAGAGTATTGTTTTCTGTTTCTAGTACTGATTTATTTGATTTTTTTATTGAGAAGATTCTCACTAGGTTTGAATGTTACGTAGTTGTTTGCGATTAAGTGCACATAACTCACTACATGTTGGTCAGTCAGTGACTTATCGTTGCTGGAGCTCAAGGACTCCCTCTGGAGGGGAGACTTCTGAGGAATCAGAACGGTCTGTGTATGATATTGTACTATATTCGTCTTGCTAGTGTCAGGTTGTTGTACAGTTGCACTCAGTGGAAAGTGTATTACCTCAGTCTATTTTCAACTGAGTGATGCTTTGAGTATTTGTTGCTGCAAGCCCGGATGGTCCGGGGGGTCATGTGGAGTGCGCACTGAATAGAGCTGACAAGCATTATAGTAACGTGCCATCTGCAGAACTAACCCATCTCATTGATTTCTTCATAAAGGATGCTATCTTTGTAGTGCTTCCAAGTCAGACGACACCTCTTTTAAAAGTCTAAAATGTGCAAACATCATGTGAATGTTACACTTTGAGTTGCCTTGTCATCTATGGACATACAAACGAGTTAGGTAGCACAAGAGGATCTATACAGGATAGTTCTGTTTTAATAGGTTGATCTATTTACTTTTCAGTTGTCACTTTTTGCAAAACGCATATTTTCTTGATGTCCTATTCATACAAATGTCCTGTTTTTTCTGGTTATTTTGTTGGGAAATTTATTTGCCATTATGAATGTGTTCTTTATTTAGTAAACAGACAGTTGTGTGCCCCCCTTCTGGAAATATCCACAGTATTATGGAATACCAAAGCATACTGCATACAATGCTGTATTGCAGAAATAAAAAACTATCGTTCTTTCTTTCCTTGGAAATCATATTTTTTTGTTTCAGCAGAGTTGTGCCATAGCATTGCACACTTGACTTGGTGGTTACAGTTAAGAAGGAGCTCTATAGTTCCCCTTTTCTGACATCGTTCTTTCTGGTCCCCTTTTGAGTTCCACATTGCTTTAAGTTGTTGAATCGTGATAGCCTCTGGAGTAATCAACACGGATCGCCCTGTTCCCCAGTTGAAGACCTTTCATTCGTGTTTCTTCCATACATTGATAAAAGTTGGTTTCATCTTGAAAATAAGGGTCATAAATGGTGCTAAGATTTTTTTTTTTTTGCAGAGTTTTATATAGCGAGAACTAGACCCGAACCGAATCAGGTATCAGAGCGCTTTACATAGCACCAGTTACGTTACATGAGGACACACTCATCTTAGGCACGGGGAGATTAAGTGATTTGCCCAGAATCACAGGAGGTTTTTGGCGTCGTTACCGAGACTCTAACCCAGATTCCGAGGTCGAGCGCCTTAGCCGTTAGGCCAACCCCTCTCCCCTAAGATTACTTTTGGCGAGACCATTGAGATCTTTGAAACAGTTTGAAAGGGGGACTGAATGTTTAAAGTGTTCATAAATGACGCTTCTTTCCATGTTCAATTACAACCTACTGAATGGTAGCACTGTGTTTTTAGTAGGATTAGCTCCCTACTTTTCAGGTCAAACTCACTTGCGTATCCTCTCCTTTTAGAAGTTGTAGTGGCAGTAGTAGTATTAGTACTAGAGTGGCGGGTGGCATTTCAGAATATTGCGTGTACCTGTATTCTTGTATCTGATGTGTCTTTGCACCTGCAGCACACCTTGTAATGCATGCAAACATTCATTTCACTTTGTGCCAGCCCGGGGCTTTATAGAACCAGATTTCCATTTGCCACTCTTTTAGAAGGCACACACTTCCATTTTGCAGACTGAAGTTCATTGATAAGCAGTTTTCTTTTCATCGGAGTTTGAAGCTTGATCAGCCTAGCTCACAGATACCTCCTGTTCTGAATCTTGAAAGATTCAACCTTGTTTTATGTCATGTCACCACAGTTTGTTAGAAAAGTAATTTGAGAGGAGCGAAAGGAGAATACCCTACTCTGCTTTGTCATTAGTAAGTAACTGCCCCTACAGCACCATGCTGGGCTAACTGTTGGTGGGTTGTAGAGCTATACGTTTAACCCCTACACTCAATGAATCAGGGTCTTGTATATCGCAGCTACTCACCTGTGAGGGTCTCAAGCCGCTGTGGGACTGGGTGGAGGATAATTTGAAGAGCCAGGTCTTGGGGTCCTTCCTGAATTTGGTCAGTGACGTGGATTGCTTGAGTTGGAGGGGCAGGGTGTTCCAGGTCTTGGCTGCGAGATAGGAGAACAACCTTCCTCCAATTCTGGTCTAGTGGATACTGGGGACCGAGGAAAGGGTGAGTTGGAAGGATCGAAGTTGTCTGGTGGCTACATTGAATGTGAGGCGTTGGTTCCAGTATGCTGACCCTTCGTTGTGTAGAGCTTTCGTTGTGTAGAGCGTTATAGGCATGAGTGAGGAACTTAAAATGATTCTCTTGTTGACTGGGAACCAGTGGAGTTGTCGGAGGTGTTGCGTGCTGTGGCTGAGGGGGGGATGTTGAGGA
This sequence comes from Lissotriton helveticus, assembly GCF_964261635.1. Classification (NCBI taxonomy): domain Eukaryota; kingdom Metazoa; phylum Chordata; class Amphibia; order Caudata; family Salamandridae; genus Lissotriton; species Lissotriton helveticus. The sequence continues at coordinate 1,309,903,477 of NC_136061.1, forward strand.
CTAATCTGGCTGCGGCGTTTTGGACGTTCTATAGTTTCTTGGGCTGCTTCTGGGTGACGCCGGTGTAGAGTGCATTGCCGTAGTCGAGTCGGCCGGTGATGAGTGCGTGGGTGACCGTCTCTGTATTCTGTGGGAAGCTATCTGAATGTCTTTCTAAGCAGGTGGAGCGTGTGGAAGTAGGCTGAGGAAACTGCGTTGATTTGGCGGTTCATGGTGAGCAATGAGTCCAGTATGATACAGAGGTTGTGTGCATTGTCGGTCGAGGTCAGGAGTCGTCCCAAGCTGAAGGGATGGGTCCCATGATGAGTACTTCGGTCTTGTGCAAGTTGAGCGTGAGGCAGACGTCTTTTATCTAGGTAGCAACGGCCTTCATTCCACTGTGGAAGTTGGTTCTGGCGGTTGTGGCTTCATTGGTGAGGGAGTGGATCAGCTGGGCGTCATCGGTGTAGGAGATGATATTAAGTCTGTGGCTTCTGACGATGGCTGTGAGGCGGGCCATGTAGACATTGAAGAGATTGGGGCTCAGGGAGGAACCTGGGGCACTCCCCAGCACATCTTTGTGGGTTTTGAGAGGAATAGTGGTAGTCTGACTCGCTATGTCCGGCCGGTGAGGAAGGAGTGGAACCAGTCCAGAGCATTGTTGCGGATGCCGACGTCAAGGAGTCTCGTGATTAGGGTGCAGTTGGAGACGGTGTCTAAGGCGGCCGAGAGGTCTAGTAGGATGAGGGCTGCGGTCTTGGCCCGGTCGAGGAGGGGAGCGGATGTTGTCTGTGGCGGTGAGGAATGTGGCCCCCGTGCTGTGGTTGCTTCAGAAGCCAGATTAGGAGGTGTCCAGGATGTGGTTCACTTCGATGAACTCGAAGAGTTGGGCGTTGATGGCCTTCTCAATGACCTTGGGTGGGAAGGGGAGGAGGGAGATGGGTCTGAAGTTCTTGAGGTCTGTCTGGTCTGAGGACGGCTTCTTCAGCAGGAGGTTGATATTTGCATGTTTCCAGTCATAAGGGAGGGGGCGGTTTTGATGGAGCAGTTGATAGTGCGGCGAAGCTGGGGAGGGGGCGAAGGCTGCTCCGTGGAAGATGTGGTATGGGCAAGGATCCGTCGGCGGCTCATGAGTGGATGCTCATCATAGTCTGGAGCAGGGGAAATAAAATCAAATCAAATGTTTGCTTTATTTGGTTAAAAATGTAAAACCATCAAAGCACAGCAATATTTCATGGGGTAAATAACACATTAGAAACAACCATATAATATTAATGACACTTTTACAAGTAAACATAACACCATCAAGAAAAACACTTGGCATTCAAATAAATAAATAAGTTAAACATTTTTTATCACCCATTACATTTTCCATATGAAGACCCATAATTCATTAACCAGAGCATCACATTACAAAGTTTCTATTTAAAAAGTCATCATAGGTAAGAAGGTGGAGGAAAGGTCCAAATATGTCTGTACTTTATTTCTTCGCCTGATAGCCCCCGTGATGTAGCTAGCTACCCCAAAGCACACCACGGAGGATCCCAACATTTGCAAATAGGCCAAAGCTGGCTACTTGCTCAAAGTTACGGCCCTTCAGCAATGGCAAAATAAATTTCTTGCGCAATAAAACCTAAAAATCGCAGAAAAAAAACATATGTAAAGTATTCTGCTCCGAGAAATTGTCACAAGGACAGGGCCCCAAGGCCCCTTCCTTGGAGAAGCCTTTTGGAAATGATAATAGCCATGGGGGCATGTTATACTTGAACCTTATTAATTCATACAGATGGTATGGCTTGTTTATATAGGTCAAGTATGGCTGAATTTCTCTCCCTATACTCAGCATTACAAAGCTCCTGACTGAGGGTTTTTGCAGTTCCCTTTCTTCCCTCATCATCATTATACTGTTCAAAAACTGAAACTTTATGGCTTTAATAGCTGCCTTGCCTAATACCCCAGGGTTAGTAAACAGATCAGGGCTACCCAATAAATCCATTTGGGTTTTAACATATCGTAACCACGGGATATCAAGGGCTCTGTCTAAAGAGATGCAATCTTGGATGACCAGTTGGTTTAGGTTAGGTGGCTGCTGTGCCCAAATTCTTAGCCAGCCTAATAGTGGGGCCACGGCAATCTGATCTAACATGTAGCCCACACCAAGGTCCTCATGAATATTAAACGTAGCAGCAGAGGCTGGGATCAACAACAACTTACGAAAAAAGGTGTTCTCTGCCGCTTGGATTTCGCTAGCATCTGTGGCCCCATACCTCGCTCCCATATAGCACCATTGGGACACACTTAGCATTGTATATTTTCATGATGGCCGGGAGTGGCTTAGAACCTAACCGTTTTGCAAACCCTAACAGAGCACCAGTCGCCCTAGCAAGGGTATTCTTTTTGAGGGAATGCTGCATGACACAGGACCTTCTATCGTCAAAAAGAATCCCTAAGTATGGAAAGGCTGGTACTTTAATGAGCTCTAGCCCTTTACAAACATTTTTTACCCTTTTTGCCCGTCCTCCTCCTATTGACATTGAATGCGACTTTTTAAAATTAGTTATTAAATCTAGAGAGTCCATAAAATCAATAAAACAGTCTAAAAACAGTTGTAACCTTCTTGCCGTTCTTGCCACTAACACTGCATCGTCTGCATACAATAATGCAGGAATCATTTTTGAGCCGGCTCTTGGGATATCCTTGCAGGATGAGATTAGTGCATTACCCAAGTTGTTAATATAAAGCGTAAACAATAAAGGAGCAAGGATACATCCTTGCCTTACCCCTCGTTTTACCGGCGAAGCTTCTGTTAGACTCCCGTTCTCATTGTAACAGACCGCTGCCGTGTTATTCTCATGGATGGCAGCCAGGAAAGATATCAGTTCAGGTTCCAGCCCAATGTCATGAAGGGAAGCCCATAACTTTTGTCTATTTACAAGGTCGAAAGCAGTGGACAGATCCATAAAGGCTAAATGCATGTCCCCCTGCTTAGCTACCGTATACTTCCCTATGAGCAGATGTAGGTTAAGGCATTGGCCTGTGGTACCTTTTCCCTGTCTGAATCCGTACTGAAGATCCAAGACGACTGAATTTTTGTCCAACCAGTCAGAGAGACGGGCTAGTACAACTTTTCCCATTATCTTGGCAGCAGAGTCCAACAGTGAGATGGGCCCATAACTGGCCGGTTCTTCTCTTGAACCCTTTTTAAATATTGGGACTATGACTGCTTTACCCCAAGACGCTGGGAAACCAATTTTAGAGGCTGTGTTAAAAACAGAGGTTAAAATCTTCGCCCATAAACTAGGGTCTGCCCTTTATAAATCCGCCGGGCACCCCGTCTGGCCCTGGTGCTTTCCCCTTTGCTCTGGAAACAATCGCCTCCATTAGTTCTTCCGCAATAAAATGAATTTTTGGGCCCTGAATAATGTTCCCAAGAGGGGTGGGCAGCGGCTGACTGGTCTCTGTGTATAGGCCACTAAAATGATCCACCCACTTTTCTGGGGGAATGAGACCATCTTTGATTGTATTATCTGTCTCGTCAAATACTGGGCTATTAATCACTTTCCAGAAATGGGTGCTACTTTTTAGAACACTGGCTTGACTGAGTTCGTCCCAAGCCATCTCTTTTAGCTGGATTTTCCTTGCTTTCATTGCGTTTTTGTAGGCCCTTCTCGCCTCTGCAATCCTGATGGAGTTCCTTTCAGACTCATTCAACACCTCCAAAAGTGCTGTATGAGCAGTATTGCACGCTTGGTCAAACCAGTTTTTAAATTTCTTAGGCCTTGGTTTGCCACGCCGAATTAAATTATCCGTTATCTGTTTTGTGATGCGTTCAAAGGCACCTAGAATTACCCTTGCCCCAGAGTCCGTATTTAGACATGTGCTCAAATCCTCAGAATTGCTATTATACAAATTTTCAAGGAAGTCCGCTGGAGTGATTACCTCCCATCTTAGCCTGCGACCATGGCATTTGGTAGCTATATTAGAATTAGAAATAAGGGTCGGCTGTGCCTCCCTGTCAAGGGTCTTTATTTTAATGTCCATCGTGAGGGGATTGTGGTTACTCAGGCCATTCTGTGTGACACAAAAAGAACTTATTAGGTCCGTCAAAAGACATGATATTACAATGTAGTCACTAATACTACGGTGACCTTGACCTATGTAGGCTGGGATAGGGCACAGGGTTTCTGCTTGTGAAGGGCAAAAGAAGTAATGGGCGGATAAAAAACTCTCTAGATACATCCCGCTCTTCGTGTGCTCGAAATGGGTAATCCCCTGAGGGCCATATTCGTGCTCCATAGTGTGCAAACAGTTTAGATGACATACGTGAGTATTACAATCGCCAAGGATTAAAAGATGGTGAGGCATATCATTATTTACATCAAAATCTTCCAAAAATAGAGACCGTGGTTTCAAATGGCCCAATTCATCTATCCTTGTAAAGGAATTATAAAAATGTACCACTAAAATTGCAGGAAGATTATCACCTACAAGCTTTACAGCTAAAATGTTTGGGGAATTTGTCACGACCAGCTCTGGTTTATACCGCATTTTGAGGCTAAATAGTAACAAGAGACCCCCCCCCCTCGATCTCCCCATTGCAGATGGTTCAGCGTTTTTACTAAAAGAATGGTACCCATCCAAGTGGTAGGGATCTCTAGCCTCCCAGGTTTCCTGCAAAGCAATAATATGATTCAATGACAAAAAAGCCATCCAATTTGTGTCCCCTCTTTTCGCCCGCAACCCGGCAATGTTCCAGGAGAGAATCTCTACTTTGTTCTGGGATACAGTCTGCCCTGTGACTTTAGACTCCAAAACCACTACACCAGCAAGATTAGATTGAGCAGACTGACCTCTTCTTCAGGGTCAGATATCAAGGCCGGTGACTCCCCCTCACCCAACAACACAGCCACTATCTGGCGCTCATCAGACTCATCCCTATCCTGTAGTCAGCCTTGTTTATCAAGATTGGACAACGCCTCAAATCTATTGAAGACTGAAATAGACGAGGCGATCCCCCCTTGTGGTCTCGCATGGGGCCTATAAAAGTAGCCCAAATGGAGAGCCGCAATACAGGTGGTAATTGGGGAATGATCTTGTGCTTCCAGGATTTCTTGGGCAAATTCAGGTCTTTTAAAATGAACAATAACACAGTCACCCCCTGTCTTTTTCTGTGAGCTGCCAAGCCATGCCACTCTACATACCATCAGGATATTATTTGATAAGAATGGTCTAAAGCCTTTGTGTCTGGTAAGCCAATCCACAGTTTTATTTTTTATCTGGGACCAGGTTTCGGCTTGATCTGATCTCAATAGAGGAACACCAGCCAAAACTACAACCAGAGGGACCGCGGCTGGTGGTAAATCAATGACGTCTTGGGCTGGCTTTGTCATGTTGTTTTGGGCTTGTCTATTCTGCCCGCTATCTTGCCCTGCTATAGGTATATTCCCCACCCCAGGTAAATTGCTTAAAGTTTGTGGATGTTGTGCGATAGGGGGGTGTGGGTGAATTTGCTGGGCTAGTTCTTGCTGTAAGTTTCCATCTAGCAATGTCTGGCTACCAGGAAACAGACTCCCAACTGCCACTGGTTGGTTTGAAAAAGATTTTCTGGCAATCGGGTAGTCAGTGGCCATGGTGGTCTTTTGCTTACCCCGGGTGTCACCTAGCGCTAAACTCCCTGAATTGGTAGTAGGTCCAATTTCTCCCCCGACAGTCTGTTGGTAATTGCTATTTCTTTCTTCGGTATCTTTAACAAAGTTCGTGATTTTATCCTCAATAGCCTCAAGCTTAATCCAAAAAGGGTCGAAAATGGATGAGATTAAAGACTCCATACGCCCCCAAAAAGCCTGGGTACCCCCTGAGTCACACGATTCATTTGCGTCAGCATTTGCAACCTCGTCCTGGTCATCCCCCAATAACAGGAGTACCAGATATTTTCCCCTTCGAAACTTTACTCCTCCCTTTGGCCTTATTTTGCAACCGTGTCGCTAAGCCACCCCTTGTCCATTTTGCCAAAGGCTCGCCCAAACCACCACTCGCACCAATACATTCCCTGGCTGGTCTTTTTGGCCTGGTCGAACGTGTGTCACGAGTTTCCCCTTTATCAGTAGTGGGGTGAGTTTTGACAATATTTAAGGTTTGATCAAGAGGGCAGGCTGGTTTATGCAGGGAAGAGGGTACTGCACTCCTATCTTGCATTACCTCAGACATTGCACCCTCCCGGTGAATGGTAACCTCCTGGCGTGGCAGATTATGCCCAGTTCTCACATGTGTAGTTGGTCTTAAAACTACATCCCCCATGTCCTCCTGTGAATGATCTGGGGGGGTCAGTGCTTAAAAGACTTATAGGTTGGGTCGCTGTCACAGGAGATTTTACCAATTGAATATTGCCCATTGAAGATCTTTTTGGGCTGCATAGACTCCTAGCGAGACAAAAGGGGGTGGTGATGGACGGAGCATCTGAACTAATCAAACACTCACACCCAGTCAAATGATTTAGTGAGAGCCTTTTCTCGGTTAACATTATCTCATGCTGGAGCAGGGACCCAGCTCTAATCAGAAAGGCATCCAGTGTGCCGGTAACACTTCCCCCTCCCCCTACCTTCTGTCCCGCTCCGTTGTGTTTAGAGGTCATGGCCCTAAATTGATATGCACTCTTTAAGAACTTTCAATTTACCAAGTGCTCAAAAAGAGCTTTTAACCTTCAATTGGAGCACTATAACTAGCAGGGACACTTGCATTCAATTTGACAAAGCGGCTATAAATATGTCCATCAAACACTCAGAGGGTAACCTCTGCACCACTAAAGGCAAAGTGATCAACAAGATCTTTAGTACGATGTCATAGACTGTATTCCTCTTGCTTATGTCCTAAAGGTATGACCAAAGATAGGGGTTAGAGGGGTGGCCCAACCTCCTCCGTGCTGGGACTGGCCCGCCCGGGCTTGGCGCAGAGTTCTTTTAAGCGCCTCCGGGCACTTTGCGGTGATGTCGGTGGTGTGCGCCCCTCTAGGGACTCTGGGAGTCATAGTCCCGATGCAGAGCCTCCCCTAAGTTCCGGCGGGAGCAAGGGAACAGGAACCGGTCCAGCCGCACACTCCACCCCCAACAACAGAGTTCAACAGAGTTCCATGCACCAGGTAGGCAGGAATAACCGGCAGAAGTGTCCGCGAGAGACTAGTAATTATCACCACTCCCCAGCTCTCACCTCCTGAATTAAACTTTATGCAGCACCAATTGCGAGCAGACTCTCCCGTCCTAGTCACTTTTCAGATTGTTAAGAATTCGTTTTAAATTACAAACTTTAGTCTTCCGGTAGCTCTCACCGCCCAGCCTTCAGTCTGAATTGTACTTTTCTTATTAGACTGCTGCCTGCAGCCTATGAGCTGAAACGACGATTTTACCGCATCCAGAAACAAAAGAAAACAGAGGCAGAAAATGTCTTGCTTCTAGTTGAAGCATAGCCCACACTGACCTCCATGCCGCATACAAAACACTGCTTCTGCAGGCAGGCAGGCAGAAAAGAAAGCTGTGGGAGTGCCGCGGGTGCCACGGGACCACGCTCAGTGTAGTCTCTCTGTAGTGTAGTTCCTATTATCCCAATAGGCTCTGCGCATTGGAATAATACCTTCAATAGTATAGGCCTAGACCAGACGTTAACTAGGTCTACTACTGTCGATATTAGACTTAAAGTTTTGGGTTTGCCAGCTAGCTCAGAGTTCACTAGAAACTTTCTCGAATAGGCAAGGAGGAGTTGAACCTCCCTGGATAGACAAGAAGGGATTTAGTTTCTGACAACCATAGAACATGACAACTTTGCTCTCCCCTAATCAAGAGTGTATCTCTAGAGTCGTGTGAAAACAATAGACAACTTATTTTACTCAGTCAGTACGTGCATTCTTAGTCTCACCAGATTGTAGAGAAAAGGAAGAGACGGGCGTGTTCAATAAAAGATGTTATTTATTGATCAGTCTCTTTTCTCATACAAGAGAAATGGATCGATATTATTGCAATACTTATGGTTAAGTAAAGTGCATACATTAAAAGCAGAAGTATAAAATAATACTGTAAAAACATTGATATGGTTTCTAAGCCATATGATGGTTTAAAATGGATAAAATAGATACATACACATATACATTTGACTAATCGTACTCAACTGGTGTTTCTAACTACGCCTACCCCAGATGTACCTGACCTAAGCCTAATACGTGGGCGGGAATAGAAAGTAGCAGTTTAAGTTAAGTTTGTTTTGCCAAGTGACTGACTAAAGAATTCTCTGCAAGGGGTTATTCAGTTCTGTACCTGGAATCTAGGATGAATGAGGGATGGTATCTCTCGTCTCTGGTCTCGATATTCCAGGCTGCCTGCGAGGGCTACCCGGAAGCGCCGGAGCTGGATTTCTCGGCAGGAGAAAGCAGCGTCTCGTTCTCAGCGCGTCAGGAAGGCGGGGCTGCGCCAGCGGGGTCTGCTCTGGGCTTCGGCAAGTCTGGCTGCTCCGATCTCGTCACCACCGCGTGTGTTTGCATAGGGCAATATCGGTAATATTTATACCTTTAAGGTGCCGAGATTGACGTAAGGATGGACATAGATACGTCAATAAGGATGTCATACGACCTGATCGTTAGCACATTCTTTTGCTGAAGTTCTCGGTGAAATCAAAACAATGGCCGCAGGGTTTTTCCCAGGTTGTCATAGGTTTGATTTGTTTTGAGAACTCCGTATGCCTTATCAGGGGCTGGAGGAATATCGCTTGTCTAATTAGATGGCAAGCGTTATGACCTAATCAGATAACACGTTCCTGTGCCGTAGTGTGGCTTAATCAGATAACGGTTCCTGCATCATGGGGGTTTTCTGCCTCATGGGATGGCTGCTAGTTAACTTGTTAACCAGAATAGGGTCAGGAATAGGGGGATCGATACAGAACCTATAGGAATACATCACATCTCCGTCTGCAGCTCCGCAATGCCCTCTCAAACCGCAGCCAAGTATCAAACGCCAAATCCCAACGTAACTCCTCGACGCCCTCTCAAGCTGCGAAGTGCAGGGGGGTGTAATTTCTCCGTCCGCCGCTCACCCGTAGCTCCTCAATGCCTTCTCAAGCTGCAACAAGCCAAATTCCAATGGCCACCATCAATCGGTGGGGAGGAGCCTCATACTCATAGTATGGCCCGCGGGCCGCCAGCTGACCGGCAAGCCTTCCTTGACGGCCCGCGGACCTTGCAGACATCCTACCTGTGCTTTTAAAAACATTTTTTAATAGTGTTCGCAAACACTGGGGGTTGCAGCAGCCCGTCTCTGAGAGACTCTGCTCTGTAGGGGCCGGGGGATTCCAGTGATTGTCAGCGTGGAGATGCAGGGGTGCTAAGAGGGGAAATACAAGCAACAAACGTTTATTAACATGTAACTGGTCTTTTAAAGACCTGTGAAGTACTGGGGTGCGGCTGTGTGCGTTCGTGTTGGGAAGCTGTCTCAGCCTGGGCTGAGGACTGACACACACACTGGGTGAGATGACAGAGGGTGACAGAGGGAGGGAGGGAGACATAGGTTGACAGAGGGAGGGAGACAGAAGGTGACAGAGAGAGGGAGACAGAGAGAGGCAGTCAGGGGGAGACACAGAGAGGGAGACAGAGGGAGAGGGTGGGAGACCGAGGGTGACAGAGGGAGGGAGACAGAGGGTGACAAGAGGGAGGGAGGGTGACAGAGGGAGGGAGAGGAAGGGAGACAGAGAGGGAGACAGAGAGAGGGAGGGAGACAGAGAGGTAGAGAGAGAGAGAGAGAGGGAGGGAGACAGAGGGAGAGAGAGGGAGGGAGGGCGTGAGAGAGAGGGAGAAAGAGGGAGGGAGACAGAGTGGGATACAGGGTGGAGGGTGACAGAGGAGGGAGGGTGACAGAGGAGGGAGGGTGGCAGAGGAGGGAGGGTGACAAAGGGAGAGAGACAGAGGGACGGAGACAGAGGGAGACAGAGAGAGGAAGACAGAGGGAGGGAGACAGAGAGGGAGACAGAGAGAGAGGGAGACAGAGGGTGGAGGGCGACGGAGGGAGGGTGATGGAGGGAGAGAGGAAGAGAGAGATAGAGATGTATGTATGTATGCCAGGTCTGGTGGCTCAGTGGACGAAGGCGTCAGCTGCAGGGACCTGTGTTCAACCTCATGGTCACAAATTTGTTTTGCTTTAGCCACGCCCCCACCAGTGCGGCCCTCTGCCACAAACCACACTGTAAATTTGGCCCCCGAGAGAAAGTTTGTGAGTACCCATGGTCTGGAGTTTGCCCTCTGTTGTGAGCGGGATCATGTACAGGCAACTATACCATGCCAATTCATCATCTCATTGTCACCTAGGAGCAGGTTACCATTTGCATCCTCAGTGCTCCCTGTAATGCTGTTGATTAGCCTTTCAGGATGGGCACATGCTTCTCACAATAGTTGAAAATAACATATCATCCATTTAGAGTATTCTATGCAGTTAGTTGAGTTTAGATGGGGTAGTTGTGTATTTTAACAATGCATCCTGCCATTGTGATGTGCAAGACTTGTACATACGTGTGCCCATCATACAGCAAGAAATGTCCTCTCTTTTAATAACAGTAATAATCATTCTAAGTATGTGTGTGACTCCAAGGGCGGAAGCCTAGTGACAAGGCAATGGAGCTGGACAAAGAAGGGATACAATCACAAGCAATACACTTTTAATGGTGGATTGTTATTACACTGTTAAAGGAAAAATATTTTAGTACATCAAATCTCACAGATTACTGGTCTATTCAAGTATTTTGGTGTTGTGCTCCCCCCCCAAAATAAACCCACAAAAAACAAGGCATATCATTGCAGCTTAAGATTTTTAATGTGATACCCTTGTTAGGCTCCTTGGCTAAGGGTTGCATATTGTTCTGCTAACAGTAATTTTCTCCATATTTATTTTAGATATTTACGTCTCATGGTATAGTTGCCAGTACATGCACAGTGCAGTAGGCCTGTGAAGCTTATGGTAACAACCCAATAACAAAGGCCTGATTTGTTCTGTGGGAAAAGTTATATCAGATTCCACATGGCTGCTCTGTTTATTGTGAAAAGGTATGACAAAGGCAGTATATTTGACTTATTTGTTGTGAAAATAATTTGTTAAAGCCCGTAAGGTTTAAGGGGGGATTGGTATCCCACTGTGTTAAAGACTATAAACAAGTATTTTGTGATAGAAAGGTCACAGATCACCATACTAGTCTAGGATTCTGGTAGTGGTTACCCCCTTTAACCCAATCTGTAAGTAGATTTCTACTGTTTAGAATCCATGTTAGGCCTCTGTAAAACATTTGCATATTCTTTTCCTAACAGTAATTTTGTACATATTTATAATTGTATGACTGTCCTATAGTTGCCTTTGAGGAAAGCTTATGCTCAATGTAGCAGGATGGATTTTTGTATGGTCACAAGCTAATTTTAAAAGTTATAGACCTGATTGTTTCATTGGGAAACATTATGTCACATGCCATAAGTCTAAACTGTTATGAAACATTATGACAAACGTCAGCAGGCCTGAACTATTTATTACGAAATCATATGTTAAAACCAAGAGGCCTTAAATGTGGATTGTTATTAGACTTTTAACAGGTCTTAGGAGGTCTAAAGAAAAGGGTTACACACCTGTCTAGAAAGGAAGGCATTTCCTAGGCTTTCAGTTAAGAAAGACATATTTTCAATGAGGGTGCTAAATGTTTAGATGTGATAATAAGCTAGTACCAACATATAGATGGTCTACTGTCCACCTTGAGCCTTGTGCAGCCAAGACAACATTTGTATACGTATACCTAAAACTAAGATGAAGTCTAAGAGGCAGGGCTTTTTCTGTGGTCAGACCGATCTTTTAGAATGCTCTAATACAGCAGTTCAGATAGTTGTCTTTTTTCAGCTTTAGAGTTTCATTGAAATCACATTCTTTTGTAAGACACAATAACAAGACCACTGCAAAGAGACTTACTTGTTGTTAGTGTCTACCTTAGTATTGTTAACATCTGTTTGTTCAAGGGCAGAAACCATTTCACACTCCGACTTTCGTGCAAAAATAAGTCTTAGAGCACCTCATTCAAAAAAAAATTCCAACCACTAGAGCATGGGGTAGTGGATCAGCTCCCTTCAAACACTGGCTAACTTCACTGTAAGGGACAGCATTCTGCTCATTTCCAGAGAGCATATCCACGCAAAGTAGTTCTCTTCTGCATCAGTGAACTTTGTGAGGCCCAAAACATTTTGTTACTTTTAGCCAGTTTTTATTTTTTGACTTTATTTAGTTATTTTTTTATTTTATTGGTGAGGGTTAACATTGTAGAAGGTGTCATCATTTCCAAAGTGTTTCCAGCTCCTGCATGTACATTTCAGATCTGATTGTAAATTGAAAAAATAAGATTATCCTTTCCAGTGGCGAATGACTTAGCAGTTATTCCTCTGGATTCTCCTTTTACTCCTCTACCTTTAATGTCCTTTTCTGCAGTTACTACAGCCTTTTAACCTCCGTGCTTCCTTTGATGAAGTTAAGCTCTCTTCTGGACCCATGTGTTGTAATATTATTAGGGTCGTTTTCAATAATCCCCCCCTCCCCCCATTGTAACCAACCTGTGTAACATTTCTTTGAATACTCTGTCATTGGCCCTTGAGTGTTGATTTAGTTCCATGGCATTTAAAATTATAGAAAGGAAGATAACACTTAGTTTGCCCTCTTACCTACAGAAAAGTGAAATCTTGGATTTTCCCGGGCCAGCTTTTAACCTGTACTTCGGGTTAAATTAGCTTTGGTTTCATTCCTAGATATGTGTCGGTGTGTGTGATGGAGCGTAAGTGCGGCTCTTGATTTGTCTGCAGCTCTTGACACACTCACTTCACACTATGAAAGAGATTTAATTCTGTTGCTGTTAGTCACAGGAGGAAATCTATGTAAAAAGCTTGTATCATCTCTTCCGGACCAGATACAACAGGTCTCCATACCACCCCATCAGTCTTCTCCACACTTATGGGTTTTTGTGACGTCCCATGGAGATAATCTGTGAGCATTTTTAAATATGTATGTGTCCCCTCTCTGTCAGTTTCTTAGTTTTTTAATTTTTTTTAATTTTTTCTGTTCTTTCGAAAATGCTCATTTCATCATCCTTATTGATTAACTGGGCCTCACACAAAGCTGATGTTGATGCTATTGCTATTATCTGATCAAATATGGATAGATCACCTATGCAGAATAGAGCAGTGTGTTAAACCCCCAAGCATGTATGAGGCAACGAGTCCTTTAAGTAGCACCCAAACAAAAAAAATCAACAAAGTGACATTTCAAGGAAATTAATCCTGAGAAGTAAAATGAAAACCATAAAGGTTTATGTAAGAAATTCAGGTGAAATACTGGAGGCAAAAATGATAGCCAATTAAATTGCAGAGGAAATTAGTATAAGGCTCAATCAAATGAAGGAGTAAATTACATGATGTCAAGGAAAAAATATTTTAAGTCCAAAACCTAAGAAGGCCAGAGACTGGTTCTTCTGCCAACGTCAGGGAATCAGAAGACTGACTCTCCCCCAGAAATGCGTCACTTTACAGCCTATTTCAGAACGGAATTCAATGGAATAGGCACAGGGAGATAGAGTGAGCAAATGTAGCAATGCCAAATGTCAAATCACAATAAATATTCAAAAGTCACGTATTGCTGCCATTCTAGCACTATCCCCTAACTTGAATATTAATGTGCCCTATACTAACTGTAGCAGGACAAGCATGTTACAAAGTGAGTAGGCAGGAAAAGCCTTGAATGTTGGAAGGTTTTCCACTGTGGTTCTTTGAGAACAGCATGCCAATACAAAGCATTACAAGTGCACATTTCGATTATGTGTGGTGAACAGAATATGTATTCTGTTATGTTAAAATGTTTTCTACAGAGCACGTTTGCCCTTCTGTTTCATGGTGCTAGGTAACAGAAGCATAGCCCATCTCAGAACAGTTAGTCAAAAGGCTTGTTTAAATACCCATGTATTCCAGAGTTGCCTGAATCTCAGATAGCAAGGACAGGATCTGATCTCCTGGGGGAGGGAGTTCCAAATGTGGGGGTGCACAACAAGAAACGGGAACCTCCCAGTCTTTTCTTTTTTAAAGATGAGATGAAGAGGAGATTTTATGAGCAGACCTTAAATTGTGATTGGGGATGTATTTTTTAATTCTACATGAAATGAAGCAGGACTTATACCATAGATGGATTTGAAAACGATACAGCCTGTCTTAAAGATGTTGCGTTGTACAACCAGTACCCAATAAAGCTTCCTCATCAGGGGGTGATATGGCAGTGTCCCAGTTGTTGGAATATAAGTCTGGCTGCCTGGTTTTGTGCTAGTTGGAGTCTGCGAGAAAGACATTTAGAAAGGCCCAGATAAAGAGAATTTGATTATTCAATTTGTCAAATGACTTGGGCAAGAATACCAGGACCAGGGCTTCTAAGATGAGAAACCTGATGTTGTTCTTGATTTTTCGCAGCTGTAGAAAGCAAGCGGATGTAACCGCTCCTAATTGGAGTTTCATCATTAGATCTTTGTCGATGAGGACTTCTAGACTTTTTACAGAGTGCTTAGGTTGGCGAGTTCACCGAGGGGACCCAAAAAGAAGGATTCCACGTCATGGTTTTATTTTGAGTTATGTCAATCTCTGTTTTATCAAAGTTAATTTTTAGTTTGTTGCTGTTTATCAAGTCTCTGATAAACAGGATAGTATTTTTTAGAAATTTCCTTTGCTTCGATGGAGTCATCAATAATGAAGAGGAGCTTCATATTGTCTGCATAGATATATATTCTGACGGTAATCTTCTTAAAAGTGCACTAGGGAACAAATAAACAGGCTGAAGTGATGAGGGGACAGGACAGACCAGAGGAACTCTAAATATAACTAGACCTTGTAGGATTTGAAAGGGAATAGCCGGACGGATTGCCAGTGATTCTTTAAAAAGGATATGAGCCATGAAAGTCCTGAAGGCATGCCGGCTCGATGCGGTTAACCAGAAGCTCATGGTCATCCATGTTAAGGCTGCAGAAAGATCTAAAAGGACCAATGCCTGGATGGCACCAGTGTTGGCTTCCTCCCGCATGTCATATACAATTGAGAGAATGACAGCTTCAGTTGATTGGGCTGGCCTGAAACCTGCCTGATGGGGGTCAAAGAACTCAGATTCTTCTAAAAACGAGCAGCGGTGTCTGGCAACATGTCCTTCAAGCACCTTTGCTAGGTATGGCAGCAAGGAATTTGGTCGATATTTTTTCAAGATAAGTGGGTCCTCACTAGATTTCTTTTGAAGTGGGACCACTATTGCCTCCTTGAAGGTGTCTGGGGCCGTGCCTTCAATCAGTCAATCAAGTGGTACTTTTATAGCATGGCTTATCACTTGAGAGGATATCCAGGTGCTGTGCTGCATGTATCAGTCGAAAAGCCAGGTCTGTTTCCTGAAGTGGATCATCGAGGGTGAAGAACAGAGGTGGAGGGCGAGGGCGTTACAGGACTTGACGGCAAGGTGGGAGAATGAGCGTTCTCCTGAGCGTCAGTGGAGGATACGAGGTATTTGTGTGAAATCTATGGAGCAGAGGTTCCTGAGAGGTCGGTGAAAATGCAGGTGGTGGTTTACGTACGTGGGGCCTTGGTCGTGGAGGGCTTTGTAGACGTGGGTCAGAAGCTTAAATTGGCATGTTTTCTGGATGGGGAGCCAGTGGAGGTCCTTTAAGTGTTGAGTGATGTTGGTCCTCTTGGGCAGGTTGAGAACTTCGGGGCTGGTTGAGAAGAGAAATGGCTAAGTCAGAAAAGTGTGAGAGAACTATTTTTTTCAATTTTTGGGGAGACAGACGTAGTTTGGGGATTTTGACTTGACTTTTAACAGCAGGTCCATGAGACATTCCTTGCTGAGGGCAGGAAATTCGGATAGAGTAAGCAGGTTCCTATATAAAGGGATGCCACGTTTGGGGAGGGGATTGCCGGTATACTAACCTTTATTGTCTTAATCTTTGCAATAAAGAAAGAGTTAAGATTGTCACATAGATTCTGTGTAGAAAGGAAAGGTATAGTCAGCTTGTTGGGATTTGATAATTCAGAGACTTTGTTGAAGATTTCCTTTGACTTATTCACTGAGTTTAGTATTCAATTGAAAAAGAAAACCGCTTTTGCATGTTTAATTAAACTTTGATAGCCTTTGAGGCAGAGGGTGTAGGCTTCCTTATTTTCCAATGAATAGCTAGTCCTCCATTTGCGCCCTACGCGACAAAGTGCTGATTTTGCCATTTGTAGGCCGTTAGAAAACCATTTAAGAAATTAAAACAAACATTATGAAGCAACAACAAACATTACTAAGCCACGTCCTAATTCTGACCTTGTCTAGTCAAGCATAGGAAAAAACAGTTTTGCAATGTGCAGAATTTTAGTACAGAATTGTATATAATGTTGAGCACACATTTTGTTAAATTAAAATCAGCGCTCTCAGATCCCCCTGATTGATCTTAATAAATCACCAGTATTCCACAGTCTTTATTTACAAAATAGTTTCCATTGTTTTAAGTCTTTTGCGTCTTGTTTCTTCCAAAGCCTTTATCTTATCCTCAACACAAGCTTTTATGCTTTCCAGCTAAACCTTGTCATCACCATCAAACCTTTTTCTTTTCTTTATTGATGTTGATGTAGCTTTCTTCAGACACCAACAATTTAGACCTTACTTGAAACAAATTACTTGAAGAAATTTTAGCAATAGAATAAGACCAATTATACACACAGAAATAATGATGATGTTAAAACCTTCGTTAAAGTACCACCACTAGTACTAAGAAACTACTCACCAACCTCGCATAACCCTTCCAAATCTCATTGCACCACACACAAACCAATGACTATAATCGCTGCTTTTCTAGAGCCTTAACCTCAGGGTAAAATATTAGTCATATTAAATATATAATTATTAATAAGGCCACTGTTATTGGGCATGAAAGGTGTTGTACCCTCAGAACAAGACAAACTCTGCCCTCTAAGGCAAGGCAATTCTACATAATAATCGCACACATAGCTACAAGCTCCTCATTAATAAGAGTTAGTACTGCTTGCAACTTTAGACGCTTCAGAAGCTAAACAATCAAACAAGGTAGATAACTTTCTGAATGTCACATCATTCAGAGCAACACAAATAGGGGGCATCAAATACCAAACACATCTATCACCACTTGTATTAAACCAAGTTTTGATCTTCTATGATTTAGAGCACCCTTTTTACTTATCATATTCACATGATGTATTTCAGGAAAGACTAGAGCAAGATAGCAGTTTTCCACTCAAGTACATGTGAGGTTAAAATAAGCATTCTGAGTTGGCCTAATGGCTACATCGGTCGACCTCAAAATCTGGTGAACCGGGTTCGAGTCTTGGCAAGGAGGCGCAACATCCTGTGATTCTGCGCAAATCACTTAATCTCCCCGTGACTAACAAAACAAGCATTGGAAATGCAATAGGTCTCGCAGCATTAGAGTTAGTGCTTTTAGAATTGTTTATGGGTTTTTTTGTAAATCTTTAGCATTTTTGTTTCCTGTAGCCAATGCTAAAGAATTAAAAAAAAAAAACCATAAACATTTCTAAAAGCTCTAACTCAAATGCTCCGAGACCTATTCCACTGTGTGAGGGTGAGGGGTTGAGGGTGAGTGAGGGTGAGTGAGGGTGGGTGAGGGTGAGTGAGGGTGAGGGGTTGAGGGTGAGTGAGAGTGAGGGTGAGGGTGAGTGAGGGTGAGTAAGGGTGAGGGTGAGGGTGAGTGAGGGTGAGTGTGAGTGAGGGTGAGTGAGGGTGAGGGTGGGTGAGGGGTTGATGTTGAGGGTGAGGGGTTGAGGGTGAGTGAGGGTGAGTGAGGGGTTGAGGGTGAGTGAGGGTGAGGGTGAGTGAGGGTGAGGGGTTGAGGGTGAGTGAGGGGTTGAGGGTGAGTGAGGGTGAGTGAGGGTGATGGGTTGAGGGTGAGTGAGGGTGAGGGTGAGTGAGGGTGAGGGGTTGAGGGTGAGTGCAATTAGGTTAATGTCAGGTTGATTGCCCATTCAAATTATCACTGTCCTGTAACTCAGGATTGCTTTTAAAACCAGGGAATCCTGTCTGAGAAAAAAGCATGAAACATGCGTAATTACTGTGGTCTTCACTGGCTAAACTAAACACGTGAGAAGTCACATAAAATCAGCCTCTTACTTAATTGTACGAGGAATCCTGGAGACCTATTTAGTGCCCAAATGCTTGTGCTAAATAAATGTATTATATTTCGCAAAGTCCACCACAAACTTCAAAAAGCAAAGAGAGATACAGTAAAATTCCCCTCGATACAATGCCCAGTAAAAATGTGAGACTCCGGCCATGCTTATGTATACACAAAGGCTTACCGAAATGTTAAAGCATGCGGATGAACACCACCCGCTAAATTCGCCGGTTCTTTTAAAAAAGTGTAAGTAGCTGGCCTTTAGGTGAACCGTGTCTTGTGCTGTGAAAAAGAAGTAACCATGAAACCTCTCGCTCACTCATTGCGATCGTGCCTTAACTAAAGAGCACATAAACTTATCGGACCGTGCCGCAAAAAGTATCCCTCGTGTGCTGGACAACTCGGTGATTGAGTGCAACCGATGCGTTAGTGTCTCCAGTGTATTACGTGACATGGAAGCAAAACATGTGTGCAGTGAAAGTGAAAAAAAGAAGTAGGACTAAAGTGAAACATTAAATCATAGAGAGTGAAAATCTGCCGCCATCTTGAACGAATAAAAACATTTGTATACTGCTGCTACACCAGTCATCTCTTGAAATGCTACTGCACCAGTAGTATATGACAAACATACACAAGGGGAGGGGGCGGAGCGGGTACAATAAACAAGACGGAGGGAAGAGAGGGGAGGGGGGAGGAGAAATGCGACACGGCGGGAAGGGGAGGGGGCGGAGCGGGTACAATAAACAAGACGGAGGGAAGAGAGGGGAGGGGGGAGGAGAAGTGCGACAGGGGAAATGCGAGACGGCGGGAAGGGGAGGGGGCGGAGCGGGTAAACAAAGACGGACGTGCACGCCGTCTTGTGGCCGTATTGTGGAGCAATATGCGAGACGGGCTGTAGTAGCGCAGCACAGTGCGCAGCTATGATGCTAGGTGGAAATGGCGGCGCCTAGAGACTGCAAGAGGTGGTGCTTAGAATGTGACTGACTGGCAGATCAGGACGGTGCACACGTTTTAGATTCCTTTGCGGTTTTGACCCAGAGCAACAGGGCGTCTTCAATTTTGGCTCTGCCTGGAGATGGGAGGGGGCGGGACTCAAGTGGTTCTATTTCAGTCCGGACGCTGCTTTGGTGACGAGGCCACAGCTGTGTGACTGGGAGGTCGACGGCAGACATCTGGGCTGCCGGGACGGGGGCAGGCCCTGCAGACCTTGCCTTCGCAATGGAATCTGGCTTTATATAGCGCGTTGCAGGCGATGTGCTGACCCAGGCAGCGATATCCTGGCGGCGGAAATACAAAACAATGGCTATCGAACAGACGGCGAGGGGAGGAGAGTAGGAGGAGGAGAGTAGGGGAGGCACGGCCTAGCGGCCGTGCAATCAAGAAGTGAGGGGGCGGGAGAGTAGGCAAGGCAGGCGGCTGGGGGGAGGGGGGAGGAGAAATGCGACGCGACATGGCAGGCAGGGGAGGGGGCGGAGCGGGGGTGTGGGAGGAGTGCGGGAACAGACAGAGTAGGAGGAGGAGAGTAGGGGAGGCACGGCCTAGCGGCCGTGCAATCAAGAAGTGAGGGGGCGGGAGAGTAGGCAAGGCAGGCGGCTGGGGGCATGTGCACGCGCTTTTAAGCTCAATGCGCATGCGCATTGAGCTTAAAAGTCACGGGCACTGCAAGGAATCGCCACGATTCCTTGCAAGTTGGATAAAGAGTGGATGAGCCCCTATAGTCTCGCTTGCTCGATGCGCATGCGCATCGACAGGCGAGACCTAAAAATGAATGTGTCCTCATGTAACGCTCTGATACCCGATACCTTTGTGTCAAGTTTGCGCTATATAAAACTCAGTAAAAAAAAAAAAAGATTTTAAATTCGTCTAAAAATCGATTCTTTTCCAATCAGAAACTCAAATACAGCTAAAAAACTCACAGTACACTCACTCTTATCAATCAACTTACTCAACTGATTCAGAAACCTAAGACTTTTCACCCACCATACACATTTCTCCTTTCTGTTCATCTCAAGATAAAAACTCAAGAGTTGTTTTTTTTCTCTCAAGATTTTTGATCACTGTTCCAGAGCTTTCACTGTTCCAGTTCAATCTATATGTCAGCAGTTTAAGAAAATAGTGATATCTTTGTCTAGATACTTAAGGTACTAAACAAAATAGACCTTGCTTGAGAGACATGTTGTACACAACATTTTAAAAGTCTCAAAAAGGGAAAAATGCTCATTCATATAAATTCAATATTGATGTTCTTCAAAGTTCATTTATCTGAGTTCACGGTAGTACGGTGGTTCTTCCTCAAAAATAGACAACAGCCAGCTAGATTATAGACTTCCACATTATTATTTTCGTCTTCTTTCTTGGCTCCTGCGAACTAGGTCCTCTCTGGACTTGTGTATTTCCGACTATGCACTCTTTCTTTGATCTTTTAATTACTAGCTGGTCACTCTCACTTGTTCTTGCTCCAACTCTTTTCCTATTGTCTCTGTACTTTCTTGTGCACTGTTTTGCTACCTCTCACAGGTTCAGGCCACTTGTCTCCTTGATGTACATTATCAGGTACAGGTCCACTTGTGACAATCGCCGTACCTCCTTTTTCACTTCACACTAGGTTCTCTGTTTTATCTGAAACAGTCTGATTCTTGTCTTCCACAACAAACTGTTTTGCTCTGGGGGGGTTTTCATGACTAGAATTTTCAACTTCACTAATGATTCCGAGTCTATTCATTTTCTACCTCTGTGTGTTCTTGGGGTTCTTCTTGATTCAGATCTTGATTTTGACTGTCAAAATCTTCACCAACCCCCTCTGGATCCACACAGTGAACTAAAGCTTGACTTTGTAAATCGGTGGTTATTGTTACCACTTCTTCTTCTGCAATATTCACCCTTTTTGTGTGAGACGTTTATTGACTCTAACAAGCTTCCACACTTAACAGCGGTGTTCGTCAGATAAGGCTTCTTCCATCTGGGCTTCAGGCATGATTTCGAACTTTATTGTTCACCAACACTCAGTCACCAGGATGAAGGATTGGGCACAAGCATTGATTTGGTGAAGGTGTAGCGACATTCACTTCATGGGAGAAAGAATGCAAGGTGTCAGCCCGTCCTTTGCAGTAGTCGAGTACAATGCCAATACAAATATACATAAGTGCAGCTGTTGGGACGCTTGGAATCCTCATTGCCCTCCCCATCAAGTTCTCATGCAGAGACAGGCCCTGTTTCTTCTGTCTAGGGTATTTCTAATACTCTTCAGCACAAAAATAGTGGGTCAAGCCATGTTAGTGAAGTTGAGGCCCATATTTTCATCAGCTTGGATTTTATTGTGCCATTCACGTTCTCAAAAATTACCGATGCTTCTAGTCTGTAACTACAGTTAAAGTTTTGTTCAGTTTGCAAAGCTGTCCAAAACAACTTCATTCTTTTGTTTTTAAAATTGGTACTTTTATTATTATTATTATTATTATTAATAACATTTGTTAAGCGCATGGTTGCACAGAGAACAGTGCGTCCCCGCGCTGAGAGTCCCAGTAATCCTCACACAGCAGACTAGCAGAGGGACAGCCCAAGGCACTGCAGAAAGAAAACTACACTAATTAGCTTTGGGGAAAAGAAAGGTTTTCAGCCTCTGTCTGAACCTTGCTTCAGATGGTTCCATCCTCCAGTCGATGGGCAGGTCATTCCAGTCCTTACTGGCCAAGTATCTAAACGACCGACCCCCCATCCTAGCTCTGTGGATCCGAGGGACCACTAATAGCATACAACCCATTGACCTAAGATGGCGCGAGGGACGATAAATGGGAAGCAAATCCTGAAGATACAAAGGTGCCTTTTTGTGAGCTATGCGATGGGTGATACACATAGTTTTAAATTTGATGCGCTCCCTAACTGGAAGCCAATGTAGGCAGCGCAAGGCATTCTTCCCAGACGCCCTCCTAGGGAGATTCAGAACCAGCCTAGCAGCAGCGTTCTGAACGCGTTGCAGCTGTATAATGCCTTTTTGACTGAGTCCACAAAGGAGGGAGTTCCCATAATCCAAATGGGAGGTAACTAATGCGTGGACCATTGTTTTCCTGGAGTTGGGAGGCAATAGGTCGAGGATCTTCCTCAAGACTTTCAAAATGCCATAACATTTGCCAACAACATTGTTAACATGTTTAGTGTAGTCAAGGTTAGAATCCAGGTGTATACCCAAGTTTTTAACTGAGTCCACCGGGGCGGGGACAGCGCCCAATTCAGCAGGCCACCAGGCGGAAGTCCAGATAGAGGGGCAGGAACCAACAATAAGAACCTCTGTCTTATTACCATTAAGGCGGAGGTAGTTCTGCTTCATCCACCCATCAAGTGCCACCAAACAGGTCGAAAATTTCTCAGCCTCCACAACTGGATCACGGGACAAATTGATCACCAGTTGGGTATCATCTGCATATGAGACAATATCAATCCCATATGACTCTACCAGTTTGGCAAGGGGTTCCATGTACAGATTAAATAATGTAGGGCTCAAAATCGAGCCCTGTGGAACCCCTTGTTTAAGACATCTTATAGTGGACTTACAGGGAGGGCAGAGCACTTGAAATCTCCTGTTCATGAGGAAGGAGACCAGCCACTTATGTGCAGGACCAGTTATTCCCTTCTCGCTTAAGCGGCCTAGCAGTACGGGGTGTGATACGGTGTCAAACGCCGCACTTAGGTCCAATAGGACCAAGGCGGCCGTGTGACCCTCATCCACCCTGCTCCGCAACAGTTCTGTAGATAAAAGAAGGGCGGTCTCCGTTGAATGTTTGGCCCTAAATCCCGATTGAGACACGTGGAGGAGTTTGTTTTCCTCAACAAAGCCCACCAACTGTTGGTTAACTAGTTTCTCTACTACCTTCGCGCAAAAGGGAAGGAGGGAGATAGGTCTTAAATTATCCAGTTGTGTCATACTAATATGGGCTTTCTTTTTTATAGGGACAACTTGTGCCAGTTTCCAGCTGTCTGGAACCAAGCATTCACGGAAGGATAGTGAAGCCATATTACCTATGTGCTCCATTACCTGGGTGAGATGTTTGCGAAGGATCCTCGCAGGGGCCACATCCAGGGGGGAGCCAGAGTGAATGTCCAGTAAAATACTGGTTAGCTCCTCCGCTCTGGGGACCACAAATTCCCCAAGATATTTTTTTGCCTGATTTACATGACAGGGAACTGACGGGTTTGTGGATTCTGAGATAGTCTGAAACGAAGCATAGATCTTTTCTACCTTCCCCACAAAAAAGTCCGCTATCTCGTTACATGACTCTATCGATGAGGGGGCATCCCCTGAATTCACTAGAGGGGCAGACAATTCCTTCAAGATCATAAAAAGCTCTCTAGAGGTATTCTCTGAACCGTCAATCCTCCTATGATAATAGTCTCTTTTAGATTTCCTAATCTGACAGTGATAGGACTTTAGTTCCTTTTTATAGACTTCACGTAATGAGGGGGCATATTCCACTCTCCACCTCCGTTCCAAAGTCTTACATTTAGCTTTAGCGGCACGCAACTCGGCAGTAAACCATGGAGCGGATTTCGTTCTCCGTGCCATAGCTTTTTGAGTCCAGGGGGCCACTTTATCGAGTGCACTCTCGACCCAATCATCATACCTCCTGCATGCCTCAACCAAATTATCACTGAGCTTAGGGGGGTCCTGTTCTAGGGTTAGATTGAAAGCCTCATGGCTAAATTTCCTCCAGTCCCTACGTTTAACTGCGGCGAATTTCTGCAACGGCACCCTTTTGGGCTGCCTTCTAAATGTGAAGGGGATCACATAGTGATCTGACCACAAAATCTTAATCGGGCCGATACGCTTATATCTTCCCAATTAGCAAAAATTGGGTCCAGCAGGTGCCCAGCTTGATGTGTCGCTCTATTATCCGCCAGAACAAACATCAAAGCTCTGAGAGAATTAATCAGGGACACAGCCTCGCGGCAATTAACATCATCCAAGTGTATATTGAGGTCTCCAACAATCATAAACTTATTATGACGTAAGGCAGAAAGCGTTATGGCCTCGAGGAGACTCTCAATGAACGTGGTAGCCATACCGGGAGGACGATAAATAAGAAAACCCTTAATGGTGCAATTCGGGCCAGCCAAAATGGAGAATAGCCCGACTTCACAATTGTTAATGGCCGCCGGTTCAAGTGAACATATCAAATCGGTTTTATGGATGATGGCTAACCCCCCCCCCTCTGGATCCCTCTATTAATTTGGAGAATGTTATATCCGGCGGGGAGGGCCTCTATAATGTCAGGGAGGGATTGCTCGTCCAACCAGGTTTCTGTCAAGAAAACTAGGTCAGGGGCGTCATCCATTAACATATCATAGATGTGCAAGCTGTGACATTTCAACGATCGACAGTTTAATAAAACGGCAGAAATTTCATTACCTTCTCTACCCGACTCATTGTCTCTGTGGATTGTGTAGCCACAACTCTCACACCTAGAGGGCCATACCTCCACATGCAGCGTGTGCAAGCATTCCGGTGGCGGTGCCATGCGCAGATGTAAAAGCGCCTGCCTCATGTAGGTTATTCTCCCACACTGGTCTGTGATGTTCTGACCAGAGGTACTGGCCCCGGGCCGCGTATGGTCGCGGACGGGCGCAGACGGGCTTGCCTTCGGCGCGCCGCCGGCGCGCCCGCTGCGCGGCCGAGATGGCTGACTACTTTTATGCATAATGGTGGGGAGATTTGAGGAGGGCGCAGAGCGTCCAACAACTGGAGCGCGTCCGTTTCCTCCCCTCAAGATGGCGTCGGAGGGGTGTGTAATTCCGGTGACAGCCCCTAGATCGGCTGCACCTAGAATGTAGTAAAATGCCTCAGGTCGTTGGCGCGAATTAGATCTCACCCAACATGCATGCAAGTAAGCTAAAAACACACCGTTCAAATATTTACAATTTTTAAAACCAAAATGTGCAGTGTATTCGTAAACAGACCATAAATTAGGGCGCACTAAAAGTAAGCTGTTTAGCCCCCGGCTTTCCGCCTCAGGGGTAGATTTCTGGGAAAATCACCGGAAAGCTGTTTCCAGTTCCTTAAGTATGCTGGGAGGGCGCAGAGCGTCCAACAACTGGAGCGCGTCCGTTTCCTCCCCTCAAGATGGCGTCGGAGGGGTGTGTAATTCCGGTGACAGCCCCTAGATCGGCTGCACCTAGAATGTAGTAAAATGCCTCAGGTCGTTGGCGCGAATTAGATCTCACCCAACGTGCATGCAAGTAAGCTAAAAACACACCGTTCAAATATTTACAATTTTTAAAACCAAAATGTGCAGTGTATTCGTAATCAGACCATAAATTAGGGCGCACTAAAAGTAAGCTGTTTAGCCCCCGGCTTTCCGCCTCAGGGGTAGATTTCTGGGAAAATCACCGGAAAGCTGTTTCCAGTTCCTTAAGTATGCTGGGAGGGCGCAGAGCGTCCAACAACTGGAGCGCGTCCGTTTCCTCCCCTAAAGATGGCGTCGGAGGGGTGTGTAATTCCGGTGACAGCCCCTAGATCGGCTGCACCTAGAATGTAGTAAAATGCCTCAGGTCGTTGGCGCGAATTAGATCTCACCCAACGTGCATGCAAGTAAGCTAAAGACACACCGTTCAAATATTTACAATTTTTAAAACCAAAATGTGCAGTGTATTCGTAATCAGACCATAAATTAGGGCGCACTAAAAGTAAGCTGTTTAGCCCCCGGCTTTCCGCCTCAGGGGTAGATTTCTGGGAAAATCACCGGAAAGCTGTTTCCAGTTCCTTAAGTATGCTGGGAGGGCGCAGAGCGTCCAACAACTGGAGCGCGTCCGTTTCCTCCCCTCAAGATGGCGTCGGAGGGGTGTGTAATTCCGGTGACAGCCCCTAGATCGGCTGCACCTAGAATGTAGTAAAATGCCTCAGGTCGTTGGCGCGAATTAGATCTCACCCAACGTGCATGCAAGTAAGCTAAAAACACACCGTTCAAATATTTACAATTTTTAAAACCAAAATGTGCAGTGTATTCGTAATCAGACCATAAATTAGGGCGCACTAAAAGTAAGCTGTTTAGCCCCCGGCTTTCCGCCTCAGGGGTAGATTTCTGGGAAAATCACCGGAAAGCTGTTTCCAGTTCCTTAAGTATGCTGGGAGGGCGCAGAGCGTCCAACAACTGGAGCGCGTCCGTTTCCTCCCCTCAAGATGGCGTCGGAGGGGTGTGTAATTCCGGTGACAGCCCCTAGATCGGCTGCACCTAGAATGTAGTAAAATGCCTCAGGTCGTTGGCGCGAATTAGATCTCACCCAACGTGCATGCAAGTAAGCTAAAGACACACCGTTCAAATATTTACAATTTTTAAAACCAAAATGTGCAGTGTATTCGTAATCAGACCATAAATTAGGGCGCACTAAAAGTAAGCTGTTTAGCCCCCGGCTTTCCGCCTCAGGGGTAGATTTCTGGGAAAATCACCGGAAAGCTGTTTCCAGTTCCTTAAGTATGCTGGGAGGGCGCAGAGCGTCCAACAACTGGAGCGCGTCCGTTTCCTCCCCTCAAGATGGCGTCGGAGGGGTGTGTAATTCCGGTGACAGCCCCTAGATCGGCTGCACCTAGAATGTAGTAAAATGCCTCAGGTCGTTGGCGCGAATTAGATCTCACCCAACGTGCATGCAAGTAAGCTAAAAACACACCGTTCAAATATTTACAATTTTTAAAACCAAAATGTGCAGTGTATTTGTAATCAGACCATAAATTAGGGCGCACTAAAAGTAAGCTGTTTAGCCCCCGGCTTTCCGCCTCAGGGGTAGATTTCTGGGAAAATCACCGGAAAGCTGTTTCCAGTTCCTTAAGTATGCTGGGAGGGCGCAGAGCGTCCAACAACTGGAGCGCGTCCGTTTCCTCCCCTCAAGATGGCGTCGGAGGGGTGTGTAATTCCGGTGACAGCCCCTGGATCGGCTGCACCTAGAATGTAGTAAAATGCCTCAGGTCGTTGACATGTAAAGAAGTTGGCCTAACCAAACCTAGGAATGGCGATTCTCAAATTAACATGCATAGAGAATCTTGATTTTATTAAAGACAATGGAGGCTAACATAATGCAATAATCCTTTATTGCTGCCCCATAAAGAATATCAAGACGTCACAAAGCAAACAGAGTGTTCAAAATACATATGTAACCACAGCACATATATATCCTCCTCTTTTAGGCAGTGACAAAAGAGGAGAACAACTTCTTCGGTTGCCGAACTTTAAAAAGCATTGTCTGAAAGAAATCATAGAACTCCAAATTAACATACGGTCATAAAAAGGTTCTAAGCAGTAACATTTCTTTCAGTCTAATATAGCATCTCTACAAATCTATTATACTCGCCATTATTAATACCCTCTCCTCAAGGGTGAGGAGGTTGGGATAATGTTAGCCTCCATTATCTTTAATGAAATCAAGATTCTCTATGCATGTTAATTTGAGAATCGGCATTTCATTACAAGACCGGAGGCTACCATTATGCATGTTTAAAGCCATCCAATTCCATACAACCTACCTGCTCCATAGGTCTTAGGTAGAACTTTGCAAAAGTATTTGCAATGACCAATCTGTTGACTTTAAGATCTCCGGTAAAGATCCACCAGCTCCGCCGACCTCCCACTCGCCACCGTCCTGTGCTTGCGAAGGAAAACCACCAGCGGGAGGTCTTTCTCCCACCTCGCTGCCAAGACCTGGAACACCCTCCCACTGAACCTACGACAGACCCAAGACCTGCAGACCTTCAGGAGGCTACTCAAGACCTGGCTGTTCGATCAGTAGCACGCCCCCCCACCCTCCTCCCCTTGCACCTTGAGACCCTCACAGGTATGTAGTGCGCTCTACAAATGGAATTGATTGATTGATTGATTGAGTCAAAGTCAAAGAGTCTTGTATAGCGCACATATCACTGTATGGTCTCAGGGCGCTTGCAGACATATCGACCAACCTTTTTCTATCTCTTGACCAGCTTAAAGGACCTTACTGGCAATTGCACCCTTCGAAGAATGGGCACCAAACCTGAAAAGCTTCACAACTGCCTAATTCATAACCATACATACCCATCTCGCTAAAGTAGCTGTGGATACTCAGGGCTCGAAAATTCCACTCGACCACTCGCATAGTCGAGCTAAATTTAAAAAGGTCAAGCTCTTTTTAGGTCCTACTCGCCCTTTCTGGCGAGTAGGAAAACAAACCAACTTTTGTCCTATGTCTGTGAAAACGGAACAAATGTGACAAGATAAGATTTAAAGGCATTTTTATTGCTCACAAAGTTAATGAGCAATAAAGATGCCTTTAAATCTTGTTATCTTGTCACATTTGCTTCGCTTTCAGAGACGGAGGTCAAGTAGGTTGCAGTTAGGTCGAGGACATTTTTTAAGGTACTAGTCCTGCAGGACTAGTACCATTTTTGGGATTTTTCGAGCCCTGGATACTGCTTGGTATGGTTTGACATACGACAATAGCAACTGATCTACGCTACTCACCCTAAAATCCAGAATCTTGCTCTCATATTTTCTCATACAACTCACCACACACAACTTTTAACAGTCATGAAAAAAGGGATACAAAACTGATTCAGACATAGACTTTGTTCTCTTCCAAATATCGAAATGCACTCCCTCAGGAGAATAGAATCTGTTAGATATTTCCAGAACTGTCACATCTGAAACCCTTCTCAATGAGATTAAACAAAGTTATGTCGCTTACTTAATGGAAATTTGTTTTTAGAGAAAGGTGACTATTACCTGCACATGAAGTAAACAGCTTGAAAATCAGGCTGACACCCCAGAGCGACCCATATCGAGCCCTGCGAGGTCTCCTTAATATCCCACTCTTCTAATAGTAGGATCACTCCCAATCGCAAAATTATTAACCACGGCATGTCCTTCGGAAATAGCTGATCTATAACAGTTAATGGTCTTACAAGTGAGGCCTGATTTATACAAATCCACTAAGTGATTGTCCATCTTGGCTACAGAAGCCCTCTCCATGCACCAACTATACCGTTTCTTCCACACTCCCCTATATCTCTTTCTTGCTCCTGGGGCCCAGAACTCGTCCAGTAAACCTCCCGCCTCTCCCAAAATGCCTAAATATCTGGTGTTCCAGACAAGAAGGTTCATTTTCCCTTCTAAAACTAAATGTTGCTCCTTTCTGTTCAAACCTACCAGTAGACCCAAAGAACCCCGGAAGAACCGATCTATGGCGACTGCGAGTACCATCACCCCGGGAACCAGACTTGTGACCTCCAAAAGGGAGTCACTACAATGAAGTTGCATGCTTCCGACCTCACTTTTCTCAGGACCCTCTGAATCATGGAAAAGGGGGGAAAAGCATAACCTCCCTTCCTTCCTCAATTCTGTCGGACAGCATCTACTGTAGTTTCCTCCAGTTCTGGCCTCTAACTTAAGTACCAGGGAAACTGAAAGGTCTACCTGCTCGCAAACCGATCTACCTGAACGGGGCCTCATAACTCCTGAATCAGACCAAAATCCACTGGATTCACCTTCCAGTCACTTGGATTCCTGTAATATCTGGTATTCCAATTGACTCTTATATTCTGTAGGCCTGCGCTTCACAACACAGTCTTGTGATTCCAGCAAAAGTACCAAGTTTGCCTTAATAGTTCATCCAGAGCTTTTGACCTTCCACTCCCCGAATGGTTTATGTAAGAGACTGCTGTGAAATTGTCTAACGGAATCAAAGTGACAGAATTCGCCAATAACTCCTTCAAGCTCTTCAAGGCATTCAAACCTGCTAACATCTCTAAGCAATTTATATGAAGTTCCTGTTCTTCCCTGGACCATCTTACACCGGTTTCTAATTTTTCAAATGTGCCCCCAGCCCAAGTTGTAGCTGGTGGGCCTCCTGTGATGAGCTGCAGTGACATCTTAGGATTGCCAAACCGACATGCGCAGTTCGATTTCCTCACCCGAACAATTCTGAACAGCCGGATGGAGAACAGGCACAGGGTCGTAGACCCTTAGTGAGCTCTGAACCCGGGCGCTCCGACAAATCCCAGCGCTGCTCTCATGCTGGGTAATACCAGCATGAGAGCAGTGCTTGGATTGGCTCCAGAGAGCATGTGGAGTGCTGCAAGTGGAGGAGCAAAGGCAGCAGACGGCAGGTAAGCACTACTTTCTAGGTTCTTCTACCCCACACTGCCCCCATGCTGCCTCCCAGCGCTGCCCCGCCACTTTAATGCCACATCAGCCACCACTAGTATTCCACCTGGCCCAACTGTGGGTTCCTCAGAACCAAGGCAACTCCGAACAGGACCTTCCATAGCAACCCTCTCAGCTTCTCATCGGAACTGACGCAACTCTATGCAGGACCATGCATCGCAGGCCTCGCATCGCCGGCTTCACACCACAGGCCTTTCTGCTCCTCATCTGAACCGATGCAACGCTCCGCATCACAGTCATAAGGTACAATTCTCAATGGGACTAACCTGTATCCGGCCCACACTCCATTATGGTCTGCCTGAACTTGTGACTTTGCAGTAGTCTGGCGTGACCAGATGACTACAGCCTGTGCTTTGCGCTTTCTAGCGCTACTTTTACCTAAGACTTTGAAATTTCATATCACCAGTTCCACTAATTGGATATTTTTTGTTTTGGTGTAAAGCTATTTGTTCAAATGTATTCTATTATACTAGATTGGTGTGGAAGTTTTCTTGTGTTGTGTTTTCACTTTGTTATTGATTGAGTGTTACATAAATGCTTTACACATTTCCTCTACGTTAAGCCTGACTTGTTTTTGTGCCATGTTACCAGAGCACAGGTCAGTTTCGTAACTTTCTGTGGTTCACCGTAAAGAGGATTGTGGTTGTTGCTTGAGCTCTGTACTTTTAATTAGCCCAATCTTTTTACCTGTAAAATTTCATACCTTCTCTTTTACTGTATATCAAAAATCATGAGGCAAATCATTTTTTGTGATAACTGCGAACAAGTAAGTTCTGGACTCTCAATTTATTTAAGGGTATGTCTTAAATCATGGGTTTGATTTGCGATACCATCTGGTGTACAATAAAACACATAATTCATCTTGCAAAGGAGGTCCCTCCCTAAGACCTTTACAGGACTTGTATCACATAATATGAACACGTGGTCATTTTTTAAAGGTCCTGTTTTAAGGGTACATTTGCTGAAACCTGAATAGTCATCTGTTTATTCCTGATTCTTACAACTTGGATTTATTCTCACCTGAGGATAGGCTTGGAACATCAATCGGATGAACTGTGAAGCTGGTAGCATCTGTATAGTTCAAAAGTATACTGGGTAGCCATTTACGTCACCATATACACGGGCCACTCTGGTGTACTTCTAGGACTGCATCAAGCATGCAATTATCCTCCTCCCTCAGGCACCATCATAGTGAATTAATTATATTTGTTAAAAATTGTGGAAAACTATCATCATTAGTAATCAAGGGACTATGATCGTTGACCGGCAACTTATTTTTATATTTTGCTGCATTACTGGAGCTATAGACACATTTGTATTGAATTGCCCTTGATTCTGCATGTTTCGCTTAGAAGCCAGTTGGGCTGGGTAACTGATTGTTGTAGACCATTCTGTACGAACTGATTTGGACTCCGCTGCATTTGGGGAATAAAATAATTTTGAATTCAATCTGGGTTTGATCTCCATTCCCTTTTTCAGTGGCCAATTTTCCCACATTAATGATGTGATAGTCCTCTTCAACTTGTTAATGTTTGAATGTGTTTCGTTTGAACCATTCACAAAACCCTACCACTACTTGGAGGAACAACTTGTGTACTGCAAACACTACTTCCCTGTACAGTCACACCCTGCATATTAGAGTTTGTGTCCGCATTTGTACTGCCAACATAATTCAGATTAAAACCCAGATTCACTTACTGATTTTTAACTCCTGAAAATGCTTCGTCTGCACAAACGTCAGTTTGTCTTTCAGCTTTTGCGGTCTCACGTCACTGCAGTACTTTGCATTCTTCAGTATTTGGTCAATACTCTGTTGAAGGTGAAAACTAAGCTAAGCTCCAGACTCTAATTCAAAATAAAAACGGACACAAAACCACTGCTTTCTTTTTGCGGGATATTTGACCCGACTAAACTTTCTATAATTATACATAAGTCTCTCTTAATATGCATGTACACTAACTCTTTTGACTTTTGTGTAGGTCTCATGATCTTCGACCAATTCACTTCTTTCTCTAGAAACTTTTGCTCTAAATGTGCAATCCCTTGTTTGCACTTAGGCATGACCAAAGCAGCTGGAGTACTATGAGGAAGCACCATCAGGGGCTTTTCTGTAGGCCAGTCTATGGCTGCTTAACATTCTGCCCACAACTCCATTGGAATCACAGTTTCAAATAATGTATTAAAATTGTCCCAAAGCACTTTTGAGATTTCACTAATCTGCCAACTTCCATATACCACTTTTCTGGTTGCTCTAAGTTTTGGAAAGTTGGTTGTAAGTGCAGGGAGATCAGATCCCGGCTAAGGAACATCACATAACACTGCACATCCATGCACTTCTCGTAGGGGATATCAACCCACCTCTAATCCATTTTCAGGGTCACTTATTCTCGGTTTTTCTTCTTTCTCTGCATCAGCGCTTTTTTCTTTTTTGCTCTACCACCTCCTTTCTGGATCCATTTTGCTCTATGGCTTTTCAAATTTGTCCAAAGCTTGATACTATTTATTAGTTATCTAATGGGCGAATGTATAGCAATGAAAACAGTTTAATTCAGACTGTCAGTGTCCACATCTATTCTTTTGTTTCTGCACCATATATTTCTAGTGATATCATACTCTTCGGTCAGTTCCTCAAATCTTGCATGTCCATTACTTGCACATCTAGCTGTTTTCTTACTTGGAAAACTTACCTTATATTATATTAAATCAATTTCTCTATGCTGAGTGTACCTTGTAAAATGTATCCAGATTTTGCTTTCAATATGAGGGCATCACTTTTTCTTCTTTCTGGTTAAACTACAACATCGGTACGTGCAAGCCTTTTCCCTGAGGCCAAAAGGTTTAGTTTTTGGTAGGACCGAGGGCCGCACTAATGGCAGCAGGTTGGTGGAAGGGGGTGCGGGGTGTAAAGTGGGTGTTGGGGAAGCAAAGCATGTACATCTAGTGGCTGAACTAAATTGCACAATTTGGAACTGGACAACCTGGGGTGGAGTACACCCTAGTTACTTCCTTTCTTTAACTGAAATTAACCTTTAAATAAATGCTTGCTGTTTATTAAAAAAATATATATATATGTTATTGCTGAATCCAGTAAACAGCAGCCCAGTGCTGCTGTTGCCCAGGGGACTGCTTGTAAATGTCAGGAGGGCCGCACTTTGAGTATCGCTGAACTACAGTCACAGTAATAACTATGTAACTGAGCTACAGTCACAATAATAACTGTATCAGGAGTAACCATATCAGTAGTAGGAGCCGTAATAATTCTAATGGGACTTGCTACATTTTTTTGTAGAGCAGTAGGCATTGGAATGTATTTGTACTTGGCTCTCCTGCTCCCATATCTTCCGTTCGTCTGGTTATTTGTAAATCAAATGTAGGAGGTCTGGATTGTGAGGGGGACGTGATTTGAATTGTGCCCAGGTGGCAGTTAGATGGCTTTTGCCTTTTTTATGGCCCTCTACTCCTTGGAGGTATTTTACAGTCCAAGAGATTATTCTCTGGTTTCCAGAGTTGAGGCAAGCCAGACTGTCTTGTCTACAGGAGCACACCCGTAACTGATTCCAAAGAGTGTACAGCCATTGTTAATGTATGCCTCAGGTGGATTTGCACAGACAGAAATTGTACACCAGGGGCCATATTACAGAGAGTGCCCTGGGGGCACTACAAGCGTTTGCGCCTTCTTTGCCTGCCCCTGGGGCACTTTGGTATCACAGAAGGGACTGCAGACGCTTGTGCGGCTCCTTTGGTAATGCTGATCGTGCTGGGGCACATAAAGCGCCAGTGCTAAATGCAGGTGCGTTCCCTCATTTGCGTGGGAGCGTCCGCTATGCAAATGAGGTAATCCCTTTACCTCTGTGCCCATGCCGTATTACAGACATGGGTACAGAGGCAAAGAAACTGTCAGGAGGCGCACTGACAGTGCTCCGCCTAAAATGTGCGCACTGTCAGTGCGCCCCATGAGAGAAGCCCTCTGCAGGAGGGAAAGGGGGTCCTATGGACCCCACCGATATCCCTTTGCAGGCGGGTGCAATCTGTAATCCCCCTTCAAAGTGCAGTCGGGTTGCCGCCTGCACAGTGAAAATGGAGCAGCTGCTTCAAAGACTCTCTGTATTTCAGTTGAATGCTCTGCCCCAGGGCAGCATGAGTGCGCGCCTGCCCTGGGGGCAGCGCATTTTATTATATGGCGCACTTTCTCTCCATGTGCCCAGCACATCTGTTTTAAGGTGCGCCAGGCGCAAACAGAGAAAGTGCGCCCTAATACATAATATGGCCCCAGGTCTCCAGTCGCGAGGTCATATAGTTCTCAAGTCATTTCCCCTTCTGCCCTCCGTCGGGGCCTATTATTTATGTGAGGCGGCAAGGTCCCCAAGTGATAGTTCAAATATTTACTTCTTATCCTGCAGTTTAGAAGTTTTCCCAGGTATTGCTGTGTTGTCCGGGTTATGTAACTGTTTAATTACAACAGACACGGGAGCGCTTTTTTAGGGCTGCCCTGTCTTCTAATAAGGATGCTGCTTTGGTGGTGTTTTTGACAGCTCTTTTGAAAGTATCATGGCTCGCAGCTGCCTGCCATAGTTCATCCAACTCTAACAGGACAATTATTTCGTCAAGATAATCTCATGCTGGTAAATTCGATCTTTTGGAGATTTCCTCCCATATGTGGTGGTTGATTGTATTGCCCTCAGAGGTTGTAAACTTGTGGCAGAAGATGGCAAATGCTGCGCTTCTGGCTTGAGACTGTTTAGTTAGCCCAAACTCCAGCCTAATCTGGGCTGGGGAGATGTGATGGGGGAGCTGAAAGATTTGGCTGTATATTCGTGCAATTGTATTGTCTTTGTTTTTCTTCTCTCTGTAATTTTTATTTTCATCGTTCTTGTCATGAGTTTTCTTTTTGTTCGACAATTGATTGAAACACACGTACTCTCAGCATGGTGTCCTCTCTCTTGTTCCTTTCTGCATGCTCCATTTCGATTCCAGCCAATGGTTAGCAGTATTTTTAAATTGACCCCTAATTCTTTTAGGTTCATTCTCTATTGCAACACAATATTATTCATCCAATGCCTCAAACGGTACTGGTCTAGATTGTGCTTTTCTCCCACGCATCTTTCGTCTCAAATATTCAAGCTTCCTTAACATTAAATAAACCCTCTAAAACAAATTGCATGTTTTTGTCATTGGTAATATCATTCCATTCTTTTAACCATAGACGCCTATGAAAACCCCAATTAAACATTATTTTATAAGCAGGAAAATATTCTGAAGGCATCTCTTCACCCCCAATCTTAGGAACATTAGGCTTTTTGAGCATGGATCCCATTTTCACTCGACCAGATCCAAAAAAAGTACACCAAAAAAGTAACAAACAAGCATTTGCAATGCAATAGGTCTCGCATTAGGAAAGTGTGAACTATTGGTATTGTAAATGACACATTTTTTTAATATGTGTTGGCTTTGAAAATATATAAATTAATAGCATTGTTATTCACAAAGCCAATAGCTTACACTTTCCTAATGCAAGTCCTTTTGGCTATGGCAATGCTTGTTGGTAGCAAGCAAGGACAGTGCTGTTGTGGTGCTCAGTGATGATGTGGTTGGGCTGAGTGATGTGGTGGTGTATTAGAGTGATGTGGTGGTGTCCCAGAGTGATGTGGTGGTGTCCCAAAGTGATGTGGTGGTGTCCCAGAGTGATGTGGTGGTGTCCCAGAGTGATGTGGTGGTGCACCTGAGTGATGTGGTGGTGCCCCGAGTGATGTGGTGGTGCCCCGAGTGATGTGGTGATGTCCCTGAGTGGTGTGGTGGTGTCCCTTAGTGGTGTGATGGTGTCCCCGAGTAATGTGGTGGTGTCCCTGAGTGGTGTGATGGTGTCCATGAGTGGTGTCATGGTGTCCCCGAGTGATGTGGTGGTGTCCCCGAGTGATGTGGTGATGTCCCCGAGTGATGTGGTGGTTTCCCCGAGTGATGTGGTGGTGTCCCAGAGTGATGTGGTGGTGTCCCAGAGTGATGTGGCGGCGTCCCTGAGTGATATGGCGGCGTCCCTGAGTGATATGGCGGCGTCCCTGAGTGATATGGCGGCGTCCCTGAGTGATGTGGCGGTGTCCCTGAGTGATGTGGCGGTGTTCCTGAGTGATGTGGTGGTGCCCCTGAGTGGTGCCCCTGAGTGATGTGGTGGTGCCCCTGAGTGGTGCCCCTGAGTGATGTGATGGTGCCCCCGAGTGATGTGGTGGTGCCCCCGAGTGATGTGGTGGTGCCCCTGAGTGATGTGGTGGTGCCCCTGAGTGATGTGGTGGTGCCCCTGAGTGATGTGGTGGTGTTCCTGAGTGATGTGGTGGTGTTCCTGAGTGATGTGGTGGTGTTCCCGAGTGATGTGGTGGTGTCCCGAGTGATGTGGTGGTGTCCCAGAGTCATGTGGTGGTGTCCCCGAGTGATGTGGTGATGTCCCTGAGTGGTGTGGTGGTGTCCCTGAGTGGTGTGATGGTGTCCCAGAGTGATGTGGTGGTGCACCTGAGTGATGTGGTGGTGCCCCGAGTGATGTGGTGGTGCCCCTGAGTGGTGCCCCTGAGTGATGTGATGGTGCCCCCGAGTGATGTGGTGGTGCCCCCGAGTGATGTGGTGGTGCCCCTGAGTGATGTGGTGGTGCCCCTGAGTGATGTGGTGGTGTTCCTGAGTGATGTGGTGGTGTTCCTGAGTGATGTGGTGGTGTTCCTGAGTGATGTGGTGGTGTCCCCGAGTGATGTGGTGGTGTCCCAGAGTCATGTGGTGGTGTCCCCGAGTGATGTGGTGATGTCCCTGAGTGGTGTGGTGGTGTCCCTGAGTGGTGTGATGGTGTCCCCGAGTGATGTGGTGGTGTCCCCGAGTGATGTGGTGGTGTCCCAGAGTGATGTGGCGGCGTCCCTGAGTGATATGGCGGCGGCCCTGAGTGATATGGCGGCGGCCCTGAGTGATATGGCGGCGTCCCTGAGTGATGTGGCGGTGTCCCTGAGTGATGTGGCGGTGTTCCTGAGTGATGTGGTGGTGCCCCTGAGTGATGTGGTGGTGCCCCTGAGTGGTGCCCCTGAGTGATGTGATGGTGCCCCTGAGTGATGTGGTGGTGCCCCCGAGTGATGTGGTGGTGCCCCCGAGTGATGTGGTGGTGCCCCCGAGTGATGTGGTGGTGCCCCCGAGTGATGTGGTGGTGCCCCCGAGTGATGTGGTGGTGCCCCTGAGTGATGTGGTGGTGTTCCTGAGTGATGTGGCGGTGTTCCTGAGTGATGTGGTGGTGCCCCTGAGTGATGTGGTGGTGCCCCTGAGTGGTGCCCCTGAGTGATGTGATGGTGCCCCTGAGTGATGTGGTGGTGCCCCCGAGTGATGTGGTGGTGCCCCCGAGTGATGTGGTGGTGCCCCCGAGTGATGTGGTGGTGCCCCCGAGTGATGTGGTGGTGCCCCTGAGTGATGTGGTGGTGTTCCTGAGTGATGTGGTGGTGTTCCTGAGTGATGTGGTGGTGTCCCCGAGTGATGTGGTGGTGTCCCGAGTGATGTGGTGGTGTCCCAGAGTCATGTGGTGGTGTCCCCGAGTGATGTGGTGGTGTCCCCGAGTGATGTGGTGGTGTCCCCGAGTGATGTGGTGGTGTTCCAGAGTGATTAGGTCAGAGAATGTTAAGAATATTGCATGGGAGAAAGGAACACATACTGTATGGGAAATAGGGAGGTATAGTGTATGGGAGATAGGACAGCCTAAGAAATGAGGCATCATGTATGAGGCAAATTCAGGGAGACTGTAAAAAACTGGAAGGCAGCGCATATAGGAGAAAGAAAGTCTGGTTGAATGGGAGAAGACTACAGACTGTATGGGAGTAAGGAAGGTAGGTTGTATGGGATAATGTATGATAGAGTGCATGTGTTAAAAGGGGATACAGTGTATGCAAAATAAAATATTTGTATGGAAGACAAATAGACTAATGGAGAAAGGAGAGCAGATTCTGGGAGAAGTTATGACAGAAGGCACATCCTAAAAACTGTTTATGGGAGAACAGAAGGCAGAGACTAAGGGGAAAGTTACACCCTACTGCATGGAAGAAAGGATGAGAGATCATGAAAAAGCAACAGTAGACCTTAAGACAGAACAAAAGGTAGTGTGTATCGGGGAACAGGAAATAGAAAGGAGGGGTTATGGGAGAAAGGGAGGCAGCGAGCAAGGGTAAAAGTAAGACAGAGAGCATGAGAGAAAGAAAAGCTGACATGGGAAAAAGGAAAGCAGAGAGCAAGGAAGAAGGGAAGGCAGACTTCATGGGAGAGAGTAAGGCAGACAGAATGGAAAAAAGGGAAGGCTGACAGTATGGGAGAAAGGGAAAAAGGAGCTAGAAAGCATGGGAGAAAGGAAGGCTGAGATCTTGGGTGACAGCAAGGCAGACATGGGAAAAGGAAGGTGAAGGGCATGGGGAAAGGGAAGCAGAGTGAGAGGGAAAAACGAAGGCAGAGTGCATGGGAAAAATAAAGACGGACAGCAAGGGAGAAAATATGGGAGAGTGCATGGGAGAAAGGAAGGCAGAGATCATGGGAGAAGAAAAGCAGAGTGCATGAGAAACTTGGGGCACACTGCACAGAAAAGAATGTAAGGTAGACTAGGAGAATGTAAGCAAACGTTATCACATAAAGCAAAGAGCGTATGTGAAAAAAGAAGGCAGATTATGTGACAAAAGGGAAGGCAAAGAATGGCAGTAAGGAAGACGGCGTGTGGGAGGAAACAAAGGAGAACATAGGAGAAAAGAAAGCAGAGAGTGCCAAAAAATGAAAGAAGAATACAGAGCAGAATGGAAAACAGAGAGCACGGAAAAATGAAAGTGAATTAAGAATGTGGGAAAGAAAAGGCAGAGAGCTGTGAGAGAAAGGAAAGCAGGTATTGGGAGGGGAAAAATTAGAGTGAATGGGGAAAGGAAAGTAACCTATGGAAACAAGGTTGAAAGCGAGAGAGAGGGGAAGAAACAGAGGTAAGGAGAGAGAGAGCTGGATGAAGAACAGACCATGAAAACAAATAAATAAAGGCTCACGAGAGCGAGGCCAGCAAGTTCTGGAGCGCATTCCTTTGAAGACTGATTGGGGGGGGGAGCGGCTTCCTTTGAAGTCTAATGCCGGGGCTCAGACAAATGGTGTTGTGCGAGCAGCTTCCTTTCAAGTCTGATGGGGGGGAGGAGAGGGGGGGGGGCGGGGAGCAAATGGCGAGCGCGCGCCCGGCGCACATGCACTGGCCATAATCCGCATTCCAAAGCCCTCTTGGTAGGATTTTCTGGTGCCCCTCTATATCTCTCGCAAAGCGATTGCTTACGCAATAGCTAGGCTCGACCTAAAAACAACTAACGGATCACTGCATGGCTATGGCAAAGTTCAACCAATCACATCATTACTACAGCAGCAACTAATGACAGCGCAGCTCACTATGACATTTTACCAATCCCAATTTGACTTCTTAGTAACAGTCAACCAACTATAGCGCGGAGAGCCATTTGATTGTTAACGATCACAGTGCAACCAGTGCTTTAAATGGGCCTTCTCCTAGGACAAGGGGAGTAACTGTACTCATGGGGGCCTTGCCTAGACAAAGCTGGTGCTACTTATTTTCTCCTGCCTTGGCAGCACTTTTCACATGACCTGCTCCGATTTTGCAATACTGAGATGAGTTGCACAGGAGCGCCAGAACAGCACGGGTGGCTCCGGATATCAGAGGTGCAAACCTCAATAATTAACAGACCCTTCACAGCAGACGCCCTGTTTGGAAGTGAGGTAGACTAATCACTTCAACAAATAAAGAAGGAAAATGAGACGCCGGGGCTATGGGAGCCCTACAACAGAGGGGCACCTTCAAAAGATGAGGTTTTAACCTCAGGAGACCCACAGGAAGGGTAGTTTTCTCAAAAGACCAAAATAATAGTCGACGAAGCTGCCAAAGAAAAGGAAAAAAAACAAAGAAATTCTGGACCCAACCTCTGAATGGCGGAATAATGCACAGCATGTGAATCCAGAAAGCTCTTCAAGCTGGCACACATACTTTTTTAGCATATTACCAAGCTCTGTACCTAAATGTTAGGTGTTTTGTGCTTGAGATTACTGAGATGGTAACTACATATTCTGTACATTTTGAATACAACAAAGCTGTCCATACTAGAGAACAAGTGTTACACGTAAGCAGCATTTCCTTCTTAATTCACCAATCCCTTTGTGAATGATGTGTCTTATAATGCTTACTCTAGAAGTCTTTTCGAATTTGAATCCACAGCCTCTTGACTGACTGGTTGGCTTGTAACTAATGAAAAGCACTTGCAACGCAAGTGTATTTGCAGTCTTACTGCTGAACCAGAATAAAATTACTTGAACCGTACTGATTTTACCTTTTCCTTTGTAGACTAACTAGGTTTGTTTTTATCTTGATACAGGCTCCATCGATGAAGGGGTTACTGAGGGACTACCCACACTCCAAAGCACCAGTGGCCCAAATGTTCACCCAGACGATGATGATCGGTATGTTGCTAAGTAGAGCACAAACTGTCCATTGCTAAATATTGTTCTACCTTCGATGCACTGCTGTGTTTGACTCAGAATTTTTGTAGACTTGCACATGTGTGTATGTTGTGCAGTACTGTGAGGAAGGTCCGGTTGAAACTCAGAAAAAAAAGTGTAAAGGTAACCGAAAATCTTAAAGGCAACACCAAACCTTCAAGTCTAGAAATAAAGCTTGCCTGGAGTAAATGACCTCGAGAGCAAAACACTAAAGTTTGATAGGTCACTAACAGTGCCATCTGATTGCATGCCTCCGAAGCGTTCTTCTATATGTTGAAATAGACCCCCCTTTATGTTTCTCAGAAATCAAATTTCAATAGAAAGATGTATAGATTCACTTTGGACCAAATCGAAATTAAATTTGGTCTGGATGTGAGGCTTGAACCAAGTTTCCATTTTTACTGATAAAGTAAGCAAAGCCGTGTAACCTAACCTCTTTGCCCGGATATTATTATCATTTATTATTTTACAGCACTACACTCTACATTGAATCGTTCAAGACCCTTGTTTCTTATTTTACAAACTTGAAAAGTCTTCTTTGTAGGACTTTGAGACACTGGATCCCCATGAGTGATCTTAAAATTATTGTGATGAACCACACATGCTTATTTACTAGTGCTTCTGAATATAGTGAAATATAATTAGCCTTTTAAAATGATGGTAAATGATCACAGAGCTCTTTAGTTGGCGCAGGACATCTCCCTTAGACTTGAAGTGACAAAGTTAATTGAGAAATTATGAGTAAACTTAATATTTAGTAGCTACATATCCCCTTAGCTATCAGTAGTAAAAATGAATGCTGGCACAGTTGGGGAACGAAGCAGCTTCATATTTTAGCCGTACATCAAACTGACAAAAGAGATGTTCCTTTGGGTGAATGATTACTTCTGGCAAGAACGAGAAATAGTTATGATGTCAAAGTGTCTCTTTGATATTGGACAAGGCGTTATAGAGGTATTATTTAGTACATACGCATCTTTTTATGAATCATACTGCTGCAAAAATAAAATTAACATGCACTCTCTATTTTAGTATGAATATCAGGGATTTCCTACGTTGATCCTAGATGGTCAGTTTTCAGGATACTAACTGAATTTGTAAATAAGTCCCACTTAGTTTCATTGTAAGTAAATTGTTCTTATATGGCTATCTTGAAAATCTGGCCTGTATCCGGTCCTATTGCATCTACGTTAGTCACCCCTAGTACATAAAAATCTATAGACATTTCTAGATCACCACATTTTTTCTGGGGGACTGTTTTCTTTGGTCGGTAATATGCTAAAAATATTTTCCAGTTTTAAAACGTATGCATGTTTTTAACAGCCTGAATAAAGTACACATTGCTGATCTAGATTAGGCTCTATCTTCATTGCTATATTGAGGTGCTGTAATTGTATCAATACTTTGTTAAACTTTCTAAAATTCTTCTTTAGTTGGTTTTGTCGGTTTTGCAGTGTTAAAATGAAAATCACATACCTCTTGTATGTAGTTCATTGATGTTGTGTGAATTACGAAACATTCAAAGAATTTTGT
This sequence comes from Lissotriton helveticus, assembly GCF_964261635.1. Classification (NCBI taxonomy): domain Eukaryota; kingdom Metazoa; phylum Chordata; class Amphibia; order Caudata; family Salamandridae; genus Lissotriton; species Lissotriton helveticus. The sequence goes on from NC_136061.1 coordinate 1,309,945,887, forward strand.
TATAACTGTATAAAGTAAAATTATTAGCCACTGTAAAGAGTCCTTTATAGCCCCTGACTGCAACTTCCTTTATGGTTACCATACTATTTTATATTAGCAGTACATACTAACTACTTCACAATTTCTGCTCATCTCAGCCTATTCTGGGCTGTTACACACCAAGTTTACAGAGGAAACAGGCTCTCAAATTGCTTATCCTCCTGTATATGAAGTGTAAGGTGATTCCAAGATTGCATTGAACACGTACAGCATTTTCTGCATTAAACACCACGGGGAGGTTGAGGGAGAAATAGAAAAGGGAACCTCAGGACTTCAAGAAAAAACAGCTGAAGCAAGATTGTTGCAGGTCTAGGAAAGGTGATCATCTCCAAGCAATGACTGATGCAGTCAAGAGAGATTTTTGAGATTGATTAGATTGAGTCCTCATCTTGCATCAGGTGCTGGGAGCAACCTGCAAATTGTATCCACATTGTGTCAGAATGCTTGATTTTCAGATATTTTTGACAGTGGTCACCGATGCCCTACCAAGCATTTTGAGTTCCAAAATGAAATTGAACAGGAATTGTACAATGTGGGCTTATGTTCACCCTAGAGATTTCTCAGCATGCTTATATGATCATCTTCCTGGCACTAATTCATGTAGAATGATGGTACCAAAATGAAGTAGCATTGGTATAATAATTCAATTTATATAACCCATCTGCCATTTGATTGGTCTTGTAGCACTCTTGAATGCCTGGGCGTCGTTTCCTTATCACAGATCAGGTTTGTGTGAAGTAGGCCATTTATTTTGATCTCAGTAGGTGAACAATTATCTGATGGCTTGTCCGAAGCCTGTCTGCTTTTGGGACAGCATTGTACCTTTGCGGCCATGTTATGTACATGCTGATATGGAGTGGTCTTTTTAAGACAGTTGGCCGATTCTGTAAAGTATGCTATAGTAAGGATTATGGGGTGTACTGTTGAGACAGCAACATTTGCAGCTCCATTCTTAGTTTCCCTTGAACTTTGCAGGGAGATAATAAGGCCGGAATTAACAATTCTGTCTGGTTGTTACTTGGTTACTCAAGTTAATCTGTTGGACCTGGATTTGCAGGGTCAGGTATTCGATTATTCTGCGGAGTTTGAAAGAAAAAGTCATAGAGACATGCCTCATTTCCCAGCATCTGGCTGTACAAGAAGTGCCATCACTGAACTTCCCATCATCTATCTCTTCAGGAAATGACATCATTGATCCTACGCCAACACCTAAAAAGCTGACCTCATTTCCCAACATCCACCCCTACAGGAAGTGCCCTCAGTGCGTCTCTCACCACCCGATTTTCAGGACATGAGATCACGTCACTTCTCAGCATCCACCTTTTGGGGAAGTGACCTCAATCCCATTGTGACATTACTGGTTTCGCACCAAAACCATATTTAAAAGTAGAAGCTAGAAAATCAGACTTCATTTCCCAGCATCTACGTCTACAGGATGTACCATCACTGCATCTCCCAGCATCCACCTCTTCAATAAGTATCAGGAATACCTTCCAACCTGAAACTTCTTGCCTCCACCATACTTGGGTCAAACTGCTGAGGGTGTCCCAATACCGGGAGTTCAGAGCAAATGGGAAAACACAGAAAGCATGACCTGTTTAGGCCTGTTGGTCAGGGAAAGACAAGGGTGTTTGGACTTGTTAGGGTATGGAAGGGCCTTATGCCAGGCACACGCTCACACCACATCCTTTCAACACACAGACACACACTCATACATATCCCAATTAGTACCATATACACTCAAATTACCAACACAACTTCAAACTGATGCTCTTGAATGCATGCTCTGCAGTACTCCATGCCCCAGACATTTGTGACCTCATTATTTTCCACCAGCTTGTTGCACTCTTCATCACAAAAAAATGGTTCACACGCACATTCTAGATTACTAGTTCCAAGAGCTCACAGCATCCAGCCTGCGGACCACACAAATAAGAAAGGAGTCTTGCCATCATCCATAAGCCTTCCTTGTTCTGCACCCTAGGCAAGCAAGCAGCACTTCACTCCATGCAGCACCTTACAAACCGCTTTCTACTCTTCACAAATCAACATACTCCAAAGGCCACATATTCAACATTTGTCTTTTTATCATCACTAATCCATGTGAACAGTCACACTCCAACTATAACATGCAGGTACAAGCCAAAGCCTTCTTCATATTCGTACTCTAAACACTCTGCTGACAAAATACACTCGCTCCGCAGGCAGGTAAGAAGATGGAAAGAAAACTAAACCCCAATAACCTTCCTACCAAGTCACTCCACGCATCACCCAGACCACTCATTAGCCAAGGACAAGTACAATACCAACACCATCAGGATGCTAACACAATTTCATTGTAAGTAAATTATTCCTATATGGATTTCATGAGATTCTGGTCTGAATCCAGCCCTGTTGGATCTGCAATAGACATCCCGAGTTTATACAAATCTATAGGAATTTCTAGAGTAGGCAAGTACTGTACCAACACCGTCAGTGAAGCTGCCAATAGGACACTCATCAAGTCAATCAAGCTGTTCATCAAACCTCTACCTGACCCTCCTGTTTTATGGTCCACATACAAGTGCAGTGCTACCAACCTCTTTTTCAGTGAAGTAATACAGAAGATGCGACAGCACATTGGCAAAATCAATACTGTAGTGGCCATTGTGAGAAAGTGGCTTGGTATATGCTGTCCAGTAATTAAAGTGGGCACCCTGTACCAATCCACACGACCCTTATGATATATTCGGTCAAAGATAACCTTATTGAAAGCTATCCTAGTGGTAGCTATGGAGAGCAGCCTTCAGGTTTAATGTTGAAGGAATGTAAAGCAGCTTGTTTCCCCAGCATATCACCTCCTGAATGACTAAATGAAGGAGAACCAAACAGTAGTTATCTAAAAATATGTATTCATTAATAAAACACTCTCTACTATCCTCTGCTCGAGGATGGAACACAAAGCACACAATACGAGATCAATAGAACAGTTGTAAGTAGCACAATACACAGTGGGCTCCAGGGGTAGACTGAACCATAACCTAAAATAGTGGTATAATAGGTCACAACTGAGATCAAGACAAGGTCTGGACCACATACAATCGCTGGGACCCCAAGGAACTACCCAAGGTGCGTAGACGGGGACCCCACAGAGGCCGGGTGCAGTGTAGGAACATGACTGCGGGCTCCGTACAATTCTATGGGGCAGTTGCGGTTACACTTTTAAAGTTTAAGGACCCTTCTAGGAGGACTTCGAACAAATCCTTTGGAACTTAAGAGTTTAGGGTGCCACCCCACCCGTGGATATCATAGTACCCGAATTACCTATCCTGGGAAGGCAGGTGCATAGGTCTGAAGTGGTGTCGGAAACCTCAGTCGTTCTCTATGGAAGGAAGCGAAGAAGTACTGCAGCTGTGAAGGTGAAAAAGGTCTGGTGGAATCCAAGCCTGGATTCTGAAAAGAAGGAACCTGAAAGCAGAGGGGACAGAGTCTGGGTCACTTCAGAGTGGGGTTGGTAGACGAATGCCCACCGTTGTCGGGTGCTTCAGGTGCGTAGAAGGGATGCTGGACTCTGCAGCCACGAGGACCAGGAGACGTCGAGGACGACAAGGAGCCGGAGGTGAACTGTCCCACGAAGGATGTCAAGTGCTGAGGGGTCAGTGGCAGGCAGGAGCACCAATAAGCTTTGGCAACAGCAACCCACACAGGAAAGACAAACAGGTTACGGTGTGGACCAGCAAGGTCCAGGGGACTCCCCAAGCAATGGATAGTCCGAGCTTGTCTGGAGCAACCAGGAAAGCCCAAGAACAATCAAGATGACCCACAGGTCGAATAACCAGGAGTCGCAAGGGGACCTCGAGCTAGATTGCAAAACACCAGCCCACGGAGCACATGGTGCGAGGAGGCCGGAGTTCTTTCGTGCAAATACTGCTCAGGACTTCACGGAGTCCAGTCCACAAGCTCGGGAATCGCCAACAAGCATATGCACTTGCAATTGGACACGGTGCACAGGGGTTCGGGTTACGTAACCCCCACGAGGAATACTAGCCTCAAACTCAGGGAGGGAGCAGATCAACCTCAGGGACCGTCAGGAACCCACCTCCTGTGTTTCTGAAATCTTCAGAGTCCGCAGGAGCTGAGGAGCAGCAGACCAGTCAGTTGCGCTTTAGGTGCCTGCAAAGCAGGTGAGTAACTCCTTTACTCCAAGGGAGATTCTTCTGTTGTCTTAAGTGCACCACAGGTCCTGCACTGAGCCTGTATGGAGCAAAGGGGGACGAAGTCGAGCCCAGTCGCAGTCCAGCGAAATCCAAGGTGTCCAGACGGTCGAAGGTCAGTGGTTTCTTCTTGTGGAATCTTGTCCACGTAAAATCTAAAGTCTTACAGCCAGGTAAGCCCTTTTGTACCCACGGGAGAGGGTTGGACAGATTCAGGGGATCCTCCTAAGGGAGGGGCAGGTCATAGGGCTGGCTACACCCATGTTCTTTGTCTAGTTTTGCGCCAGAGCAGGAGCCAATGGCTCCCTGAACTGGTTTGAGCTGAACTATGCACAGGGACACCAAATGTGCCCCCAGTGCAGACTTTCAGGCACTCTGAGTGCACCCACCCAGCCCCAATACACTAAACCCTGGCTGGGAGGTTGTCACACCTCCCTGTGACAGGATGCCTATTGTGCTGCCTTCCTCTGCTCGAGCTTGGCTCAGCAGCAGGAGGGCAGAAATGTGTCTCTGGCTGGCAGCATCCATTTTGTGCTGTCTGGGTCGAGGAGTCTGGTACCGGCAAGACCGGTGACCCCATGAAGCTCACTTCTGAAGGGTGGAATCATACCTCCCACACCAGTTACTGGTGTCGAGGTATGATTCCAAGGTGTTTGATACCAAACACAATATGTTTCTATGCAGGCATTTTCGAGATAGCATTTACAGCAAGGTTATCATGCACCTCTACCTATATGTCTGGCTGAGACGCAGACAACCAGCGAGAATGGTTTCTAAAGGCTGCAGAGGGGCTCTGCTCATACAGGGGCACCCTCTCACATAAAACCCAGCAACCTACCTTCAGGATTGATAAGGCCTTGATATAGGGGTGACTTATTTATTTATTTCAGAGTTTTATAGAGCGCGGACAAGACCCTTGCGGGTATCGAAGCGCTTTACTGTACATGGGTATAGTGATAGCATAAGTCCAAGAAGAGTACATAATGCCAAAGGGCAATCGTAGAGCAGGTCAATAGGAATGGGCCTGAAGTGTAAAGGTAATACAGTGCAGTAAAGTAAGTAAAAATAAAAATAACATCATTGAGAATGATAACAAGAGGAACAAAAAGATTATTATTATGTTTTTTGAGGGAATTTTACATTATACATACATAAGTAGTGTAACATATTCATACAGCTCGGTACAGTAATTACACAATCTTTAGAAACAAGATTCTTAAGCATACAGTATGAGGCTATATTTCAATTGTTCGATGTCCAGTCCAAACTTTTAGTATCTTTGGGACAGCAATACATCAAGCATTGGGGCAGCATAGTTCTCCAGTCACAGTGGGCAGGAGGGAGCAAAATAAAACAATACAGTGTCTCAGATACCAGTACAGAACACTACTGCTCTTAGTGGCACTTCACCCATGTGGATCAGCAGCGACTGGCAAAAAAAATTATTGTGCAATAATGTTCTGCCACAGGAGCGCTGTTACTTGGATAGGCATATGTCAGAGAAACAGAGTTACATATTTAATTCTCCTATCCCATCTTCCCTAGGCATTGTTGACTCCTCATCGTCACCCTCCCCAGACATCCTTTGGCCTAGAGGACATTGGTACCAGTTCCGCATATATAGATGACTGTTCCTGACAATACACAAGGTCCTTTATCCATTCTTTGAATTTCGGAGCTCTCCCCCGCCTCCATCTGCAAGCAATTCTACGTTTCGCTAATAGGAGGGCAATGTCTACAAATTTTTTGAGCTGTTTAGGAATGTGCATTGTGTATCCTAATAGCATCACCAAGGGGTCCATGTCAAGTGTAGTGCCCACCATTCGTTCGAGTGCCACATGGACCTGCGTCCAATATGCATGTATAGCTGGACATTCCCACGCCAGGTGTATGAATCCTGCCCCATCTCTCGGACATCTTGCACATCTTTCATTATCTAAAAGTGGAACCGATATTTTTTAGCAGGAGTGTAGTACACACGTTGCAGACATTTGTAGTGTATAACCTTGAATCTACAACTAGCAGACACATTTTCTGTAATAGTGCAGCAATACTTCCACTGCTCATCTGATACCTCCTGACCCAAGTCTTCCGACCAATGGCCACGAGCTGATCCGGTAATACCTGTTCTGCCCGCCCGTATTGTTCTGTACAGCTTCGATACTAGATGTTTCCCGTCTGGGGAGCTAAGGATGAGCTGCAATGGGGCAAAGGTGTCCGGCTCACAAGGAAAGTCTGGAAGTAACATCCACATTCCCTGTCGGAGGCGAACATATAAAAAGATCTCCAATGGGGTGGGTTGAGTATCATGGAACATCTGTTCCCATGTCCGAAAGTGACCACCAGAAAACAAATCTCCCCATGTATTGATTTGCAGCCACTTACACATGGCCCTAAACCCCGTTTCCTGCAGGAGGACCATGCTCGGATGGTAAATGAGGGGGAGGCGCGGTGAATATAGTAGGTGTACTCCCATGATGCGTGCTATACGCCTCCAGGCATCTATTGTGCATGTAACCGTTGTAAAAGGTGTTTCCACAGCACTGAGCGGGCCGCGTATGATGCCACTAAGTGGAATAGGGCGAGCCACCCAATCTTCAACAGCTTTTTGGGGCATAAATGGTGTAGGCGCCATCCAGTGATAAGCATAGTGAGCCTGCGTGCTAAGATAGTAAAGCTCAAAATCCGGGATATCAAACCCTCCCTGATCATTTGGCTGTGTGATGATTGTCCATTTGAGACGAGGCTGTCTACCTCCTCATACCAAAGGTATCAATTCAGACCGTAACGATTTTAAAAAATGAGAGCCAGAGTAGTATGGGATATTGAGGAAGAAGTACAAGAATTGGGGGAGTATCACCATCTTAAGAGGAACAAAAAGAAGATGACAATAGCAAACTGAGGAGAAACGGTAACGAAAGATAGACTGCTTAGGTGGACTAGATTGATACAATGTACATATGTAGTTGCGGAAACCAAGGTCTGTGTTTAAGAGAATTTTGCCATAAGAATGCCTTTTACTTCCTGTTTGAAGGCAGCAGTGGAGGGGTTCAGTCTTGTTTCCGGGGTGAGGGTATTCCAAATCCTGGGAGCCATTCCAGAGAAGGAGCGTTTGTACGTTTTTTTTCTTGTTGGACCTTCGTGGCTTCATTAGATATAGTGAACCTATATCTAAAGTAAGTGGGCAAGCACCATCTTACACAGGCAGCAGTAGGAAACCTAGAGTTCCATTTTGCATGGCTTCTCATGGGTGGCATAATACATGCTTCATCCCATGAGAGCCCTCTGGGGTACCTATACCCTGGGTACATGGTGTACCATATACTAAGAACTTATAAAGGTATCCAATCTGGAGTGTACCAAAGTACATGTTTGTCAATTTAAGGCAGAAAGCAGATATACTGGGGTCCTGATTAGCAGGATCCCAGTCAGACTAGTCAAAAACAATGAGACATTAAGCTAAAAAAGTGGGGGTAACCATAAGAAGCAGATACTACTTTCCTACACAACCCCCCATGTCTTGCAGATCTCACTGATATACTCAACTTCCTCAAAGACAACTCAAATGAAGATGATGTCCATCATCAAAGCCCTTTCTGGAGAACCTCTTTAATGCCTTCTGACAGTTTTCAATGCCTCCGTCGCTCAAGACCAAGAGATACATGGCTGTTACACTATAAACCAAATAACGTTATTGCAAATATATAATTTTTTTGCTGCGTATAATAGATATTTCGGCTTGTCAGTGTAAAGTGTAAAAAGTAACGCAATATTAGTCGCTATGAGTACCTGTGAAACAAGAAACATTCAGAAAAGGGCTAGCGAGTAGCATTAATTGTCAACATTTCATATCTCCTGCTTTGCAGCTTTGATAGTGTATTGCCAAACAGGTCCTGGTCTGACAAAGGAATACTGTACCTTACATCGCATGAAAAATAAATCCAGTGGTGGTGTTTCAGCACATAAATGCCAACCCTCCCTATTTAGGCGGGAGACTACCGATATCTGAAAGAAACAGTTAGTTATAGATTCATTACCTTAGAATTACCCCCAGGCGTTAGACTGGATCCTGAAAGTTTTTCGTCAGGAGTACCCCTGCAAGTCCTAAGGTGGCGTGGCCGACTCCGCGTTTGCCGTCGGCATCGTGGTCGCTGGGATGTTGTTGCGGTAGCTACATCGCTGCCCTTGCGTGTTGACGTCAGTTCTTTCTTTTTCCGTGCCAGCAAGTGCAGATCCGGAGAGAGCGATACCCCCAGTAATTTTTTAACTGAGCTTTTTTGCCGACTTCGTTGTTTTTTGAGTCCATACGACTCGTGGTGCTCGAGGGATGCCCAGGTTTAAGGCTTGCGGTTCCTGTAACCGACTTATGTCGGTGACAGATCCGCACCTCCTGTGCCTCTACTGCCTGGAGCTCGACCACGACCCCAAGTCGTGCTCAGACTGCCCAACCATGGCCCCGAAGTCTTTGCGGGAGCGGTCCCGAAAGCTACACAAGGCCCGGCAGTCGGCTCCGCGTCGTTCGAGGTGCCCGTCGCGGAGGTAGTCGAGGGACAGATCTCGGAGCCAACACCATTCTTCCTCTAAGTCTTCGCACTCGGTCTCAGGTAAGTTGAAGCACAATAAGAAGTCAAAGAAACATCGTCGCTCTTTGACTTCTCCTGGTCCGTCGGCCGATGCGGGTGGTGCCCCTCCCACGGCTCCGCGTGCGGAGCCCGTAGGGTCGGTTCCGGCTTCCCTGAACCAGGAGTGACCCCTGCCCAGCTTTGTCAGTTCTACGAAGCAATGCACGCCATCTTTAAGCAGCCCGACTCCGCTGGCGTGCCTTCGGGCCCCGCGGACTCGGCTGGTGGCCCTGAGCCTGAGGCGGCGGCTTTGGCTTAGGTGCCGCAAGGTCCCCTTGGATCCAGGCCTGGGTCCGGATCGGCGCCAGTCAACCTCGTTACACCTCCCACTGCGCCGATTCCACCGGCACCATGTCTGCTACCGGCGTCGGCTGTGTCCCCAACCGATGTCGACTCCGGCCTCCACCTCGAGGTTGACATGAAGCCGGACCAGCGTCGACTGATGCCGGATCCGATGCCGGCGGGTACTTTTGTGCCCCTGTTCTACCCTGGCTCTTTGAGACCAGATTGGCAGCCAGAGGAGGGTGAGGATTGGGAGGGGCCTGGGCACCCTTTAACCGACCAGTTGGTGTACGAACAGAACTGGCTAGAGGAACTGCGGGAAGACAGTGGTCTGGATACCTCACCAGAACTTGGTATGTTGTCTCCTCCTACTGTGGCTAGGGAGGAGGGAGCATCATACGTAGTGGTGTTGCGTAGAGCGGCCGAGGCTCTCCACCTCGCTACCTACAGTGGCAGTAGTCAGGACTAACCTCCTGACAGAGGTCCTTCAACCGACAGCGAGCTCTTCGGAGCCCCTGATGCCGTTTAATGAAGCCCTCACGGTCATCCTTTTGGTCACTTGGTCCAGGCCCAACACGGGCTCCTGTGAACAGGATGATTGCCTGACTCCACCGCCCGGCCATGGGTGACACCACTTTCCTCTCCCAACACCCAACCCCTGAGAGCTTGGAGGTTCAAGCCTCCACTTCTAAAGGCGCCTTCCCTACTGCACCACCCGAGAGGGAATCCAAAAAGCTGGATCACCTTGGGAAGAAACTGTTTTCTTCCGCCAGCTTGGGACTGCGGTTGGTAAACACTGCATGTCTGTAGGGCTGTTACACCTACTCTGTGTGGGATACCTTGGCGCAGGTGCTGCCTCTGTGCCCGGAGGAGGCCCGGGCCATATTCTCCTGTGCAGTTGCCGAAGGAAAAGACGCAGCGAAGTTCCACACTTCCACGTCAGTAGCCCATCGACGCTACACTTGGTTGCGTTCAACTGTTTTTTCCGGGGATGTCCAATCCACCCTTATGGACATGCTCTTCAATGGCCATCGCCTTTTCTGCGACAAGGCAGACAAGGCGCTACAGCACTCTAAGGACTCTTGGGCTACGGCCAGGTCCTTGGGCCTCTCCACCACCCGCCCTGCGCAGACTGCCTTTTGTGGCTACGGAAGGCGTGCCCCGCTATGTCCCGCCCAGAGCCACAGGCAGGCACATGCTGTTCAGTCCTAGCACGGCCAGGGACATGGAAACCACTGTCGGGGTTCTGGGGGTCAACGGCCGGGCCAGTCCACCACAGCCCCCTCAGCAGCAGCCTCCAAACCCTCCTAGTCCGACCTTTCACGGCCACCAAACACCAGTGGGCGGCATGATCTGCCATCACCTCCCCCACTGGCGCACCATCACGTCGGACAGGTGGGTTTTGCAAATAGTCCGAAGGGGCTACTCCCTCCCCTTCGAGACTACCTCCCTCGATGCCACCTCAGTACCATTGCATGACAGAGGATCACCTGGCCCTTCTCCAACAGGACGTTTTGGCACTCTTTGCCAAGGGTGCCATTGAGCGCGTTCCTGCCCCAGAAGTAGGTCGTGGTTGCTATTCCCACTACTTTCTGGTACCCAAGAAGGACAAAGGCCTGCGTCCTATCTTGGATCTCAGAAACGTTAACCGCTTCCTCCGGAAGGAGAAGTTCAAAATGGTGACGCTCGCTCAGGTCTTGTCTGCCCTCGACCCTGGAGACTGGATGGTAGTGTTGGACTTGCAGTATGCTTACTTTCACATCCCCGTCCTGCCGGCCCACCGGCGTTACCCGCGGTTCACGTAAGGCCACGAGCACTTTCAGTTTACCATGCTCCCCTTTGGCCTTACCAGGCCCCTCGGGTGTTCACAAAAGTGAAGGCGGTGGTCACAGCTCATCTGCACAGATCAGGAGTTCCAGTCTTCCCCTATCTCAACGACTGGCTGTTGAAGGCGAGCTCACCCCAGGCTGTCGTCTCCCACCTCCAGACTACCGCCAACCTCCTGCATTCGCTGGGATTCTCCATAGGCGAGTCAGTCACACCTGATCCCCGCTCAGAAGCTCCTGTTCATCAGAGCAGTTCTGGACACAACGAAGTTCCGGGTTTATCCTCCCGAACAGCGAGTCCGGGATATTCGGGTTATGATTCCGATGTTTCAGCCCTTATCCTGAGTTTCGGTCAGGATGACCCTGAGGCTGCTGTGCCTCATGGCCTCCTGCATCCTGCTGGTTGATCATACCAGGTGGCATATGGGGGCTCTGCCGTGGAACCTGAAGTTCCTGTGGGCGCAGCTTCAGGGGAATCTGTCCGATTGCGTCCAGATCTTAAAGGGCACTGCACAACAATTGCAGTGGTGGCTAACAAACCAGGATTGGGTCAAAGGCAGTTCCCTCTCCCTTCCATAACCAGAACACACAGTGTTGACAGACTCATCCCTTCTAGAATGGGGCGGCCACATGGGAGAGGCGGAGATCAGATGCCTCTGGTCTCCGGCGGAGTGTGGGCTCCACATCAACCTTCTGGAGCTTCGGGCGATCTGTCTTGCACTGAAAGCATTCCTTCCCTCTGTCCGGGGAAGAGTAGTGCAGGTGTTCATGGAAAACACCATTGCCATGTGGTACTGCAACAAACAAGGCGGTTGAGGTAGTGGACCCTATGTCAAGTGCCCTCTGCCTCTGAACATGGCTGGAACATCAGGGCATGTCCCTGGTGGTTCAACACCTGGCAGGTTCACTGAACGCAAGGGTGGACAAACTCAGCCACAGGTGCATGATGGATCATGAATGGCGTCTTCACTCTGAGGTGGTGCAAGGTCTCTTTCAGTAGGGGGGAGAGCCTTGGTTAGATCTATTCGCCACCGAAGAGAACGCGCAATGTCAGTATTTCTCCGTGTTGGAATTTCCAAGGCGGCACTCGCTATTTCTGCCTATACCACTTCTACCCTGAGTGCTGAATAAGATCAAGAGTGGCCGGGCCCAAGTCATTCTTGTGGCTCTGGATTGGGCACGAAGAGTCTGGTATCCCGAGCTGCTCAACATGGCCATTTATCTTCCGATCCGACTGCCTCTTCAGGAGGATCTTCTGTCGCAGCAGCAGGGGACGGTCCTCCACCTGAACCGGTCCAGCCTCCACCTCCTTGCGTGGGGATTGAGTGGCGGCAGTTGACGTTCTTTGACCTGCCTTCCGAAGTTTGTGATGTCATTTTGGCAGCCGGGTTTCCCTTCATTAAGACTCTATACACCTGCAGATAGAACACATTTGTGGCATGGTGCAGGCTGTGTATCCCACAGCAAAGGCTGTGTATCCCCTTTCTGCCCCTCTTTCTGAGGCTCTCTGGTTCCTCCTTTCTTTGGCCCAGCAGGGCTCCTGTCTGGGCACTCTTAAGGGATACCTCTGGGCCATTTCAGCCTTCCTTAGGCTCCCTGATCAGCTTTCTCTTTTTAAGTCCCCTGTTGTAAATAGATTCCTTAAGGGCAATACTTTTCCTCCAGTTCCCTTCATAATGCCCCAGTGGGACTTGAACTTGGTTCTGACCTATCTTAAGTGTGCTCCCTTTGAGCCACTGCAGAACTGTCCTCTCAGACTTCTCACTTTGAAAACTGCCTCTCTGGTGGCCATCACGTCTGCACGCAGGGTGAGTAAGCTACAAGCTCTGTCTTCCAAGCCTCCCTTTCTGGCTGTCCATCCGGACAAGGTCGTCCTTAGAACTAGACCTTCCTTTCTTCCCAAGGTGGTTACTTCTTTCCAAATTGGCCAAACCATCACTTTGACCACCTTCTTTCTGCCTCCGCATCCTTCGAAAGAGGAAGAGGGACTCCACCGTCTAGATCCAAAACGTGCGCTTTCCTTCTACTTGGATCGCACCAAACAATTCCAGGTGGATGACCAGCTCTTTTTTGGTTACGTGGGCGCTAAGAAAGGTCGGGCCATGCACAAACGGACTATCTCCAGGTGGGTTGTTCTGTGCATCAAAGCCAGTCGTTCTTTGGCTGTGCAGGAGCCTCCAGTAGGGCTACGCACCCATTCCACCTGGGCGATGGTAGCTACTACTGCTTTGGAACGAGAAGTCCCCCTAAATTACATCCATCAGGCAGCTACGTGGGCAGCGTTCAACAAATACTACTGCCTGGACAGCCAAGTCCGGAGAGACGGCTTCTTTTGCCATTCTGTTCTCCAGGACTTTTTGGTGTGTACTTAGTTTGCAGACCCACCTCCGGGGTTGGTATTGCTGGGGTATCTATTCTAAGGTAAGGAATCTATAACTAACTGTTTCTTTCAGATGAACAAGTTACTTACCTTCAGTAACGATATATCTGTAAGAAACATTGGTTAGTTATAGATTCCTTACCGCCCCACCCATCCTCCCCGTTCAGCTAACTGACTTCTAGGGTTAAGGGCATCCTTTCAGGGCCCTAGTTTTGTGCATCAGTGGTCAGTGTCTTGCATGCCTCTCTGCTTCTGGCGTGGAAAGTCGTGTACAGAACTGATGTCAGCACGCGTCTATGTAGCTGCTGCGACGTCATCCCAGCGACCAAGATGCTGACGACGAATGCGGAGTCGACCGACGCCACCTTTGGACGCTCAGGGGTACTGCTGACAAAAAACTTCCAGATCCAGTATGACACATGGGGGTAATTCTAAGGTGAGGAATCTATAACTAACCTATGTTTCTTACAGATATATTGTTACCGAAGGTAAGTAACTTGTTCTTTAAGGCTAGTCTCCCGCCTCCCGATTCCTTTATTCAAAAACCTGATTCCTCTTGGGCTTCTGCTGACTAGGACTGGTCTACTGAGACTCGTTGTAATCACTGCCAGTAACCTGCTCTTGGAGGCTAGTGCACCATATTTTTGTCACAAGCTCTCTGTCTGCCATAGCGCTTTCTCTGTACTTCTGACAGTTGAGGGGAAAAAAACTTGTATCTGCATTTCTGCTTATCCGGTCATGCAGCAGCACCCTTTCATGTCCCATAGGGCCTACCGATGATTAGAACATTACGCGTTACACAATGCCGATCTGCATACGTATTTTTGCAATCACTGCTTACTGTAGAGATCTGTTGTGGAATGTTATCTTTTTTATTGGCAGTTTTTTAATGCCAGGAAGAATATGTCACTGGTCACTGTTTAGAACAGGGCATAATGTACGTATATCCGAGGGGTATAGGCAGTATGATTTATGGGATTGTACAGGGGCGGGAGCAGGTGGTGCAGAAGGAACGGAATCTGAAACCTCGAGTATCGATTTTAAGGAGGGTTTTATTTTTATATATGCTTTCCTTCGTCTTCTAGAAAGTCTTTTTCTTGCGAACTCGTCCGGATCCGTTTTCACGCCTCTGGGGAAGCCTGGGAATTCCAGGGTGGTTCTGCCACGTAGGGGAGATGTTTCTGCCACAATATCCGCCTCCGGTGACTCCCGCAGTAGTCGCCGGGACAGTAAGCAAAGGAAAAGAAGAGCAATTACTCGGACGTCCGGTATAGGGTATTCGGGGCCGGGAGTGAGGAGAAACCCAGTGCGCATGTGTACATACAATAACTAGTACAGTGCCGGTAGTGCTCGTGAGGGGGAAGTTACTGGGAGACTGTACACGTATTTACACAGGCTTTCAGTCGGTAGGCTGGCCACGCCGTCCCACCCAACCCGCAACTTTGCCCCGTACCTGTGTTAGCCACGCTCCTCCCGCGGGAGCGTGGCGGGGCGATTCGCAAAGCCGTTGGACTCCTGGCTTGATGTCCACACCTGGGCTCGTCTGGGCTTCCTCTTCTTCTTCTCCACGACTCTTCGACTCCACCCGTCTTCTCCACTCCGAAACACCTACTTCCTCTGGGGAAACGCCGTTCGTCGTCTTCCGGGTTCCTCCTCGCTTTGACTCCGTGACACTCCAGATGGGCGGAGTCTCGTGCTCCTGAAATGCAGAATTAAAGGTGCCTTGTTCCTTTTCGTCCTCGTAATCCCAGCGGTGTGCAGTGCCTGCAAGTAGCCACTCCTCTGGGTAAGGGGAGGTAGGCTGTTGAAAGGGAACAGAAAGGGGCGACAAGGGAACAGCTGACCACCAATCCAGGGAATTATCAAGTTCCTCACAGGAGTGACCCGCCCCGTCACACACCTCCCCCCCTGGATTCTCCCGATCGGGGAGAGGAAAGATCATTGAGAGGTAATCCGCATTCCCGTTTTCTGTGCCCTTTTTATGTTGCACAGAAAAAGAGTAGGGCTGGAGGGATAGGAACCACCTGAGTACTCTTGCATTCAATGTCCTGTTTTGGTACATCCATTTCAATGGAGCATGATCTGTTTGGAGGATGAATGTCTTCCCTTCCAGATAATATTGCAATTTATCAATGGCCCATTTGATGGCCAGGCACTCACGTTCCACTGTGGAATATTTACACTCCCTGGGGAACAGCTTACGGCTGGCATATAGAATGGGGTGCTCTACACCATCGTCGCCCACCTGTGACAGTACAGCCCCTATTCCTACGTCTGAAGCGTCAGTAGCAAGTATGAAGGTTTTGGCGAAATTGGGAGACTCCAATACTGGGGCGGTTGTGATGATATGTTTCAATCCTTCAAAAGCGTCCTGTGCTTCCCGAGAGGGGGTTTGTATTTCTTTGGGCTGGACGTCTTTCCTTAGGAGGTCCGTGAGGGGAGCGGCCACCTCAGCGAATCTAGGGATGAACCGCCTGTAATACCCCAGAAGCCCCAGGGAGGCTCTTAGTTCTCTTTTGTTGATCGGAAAACATGTATTCCTAATGGCTTTCACCTTTTCCGCTTGGGGTGCAATGGTTCCATCACCTAGGACATACCCCAAGTAGTTGACCCTGGTGAAGGCTGCACGGGATTTCTTTGAGTTGATATGTAGCCCGGCTTGTCGTAGTGCTGATAGAATGATATGTAGGTGCCTCAGGTGTTCCTCCCATGTTTTGCTGTATATCACTATGTCGTTCAAGTAGGCCGAACTAAACGAAGGGTAGGGTTGTAAGACTTGATTCATGAGGCCCTGAAAGGTGGCAGGTGCCCCGTGTAATCCAAAAGGAAGAACCGTGAACTCGTATAGTCCTTCATCCGTGATGAAGGCGGTCTTCTTTCGGTCTTCTTCACGGCACCTGCCAATACCCCTTTGTGAGATCAAGGGTAGTGATAAAAACAGCGTCCCCTAGTTTGTCAACCAATTCATCGACGCGGGGTATGGGGTACGCATCGAAGGTAGAGATGGCATTAAGGGCTCTGAAATCCATACAATACCGCTTGGATCCATCAGGCTTTGGGATCATCAGGATCAGGGAGGCCCAACTGCTTTTGGACTGTCGGATCACGCCTAGTTTTAGTATATCCAGGACCTCCTTTCTCACGGCTTCCCACCTGGACGCAGGGATTCTATACGGCCGTTGCTTCACCATCTTTCCTGGGGCCGTTTCAATACTGTGTTCCACCAAGGTTGTCTTCCCTGGGACGTCTGAAAAGATGTCGGAAAAGGGACGTATGACATCGTGTAGCTCCTTCATCTGGTCAGTAAGGTCTTGATTTATGACGAGGTGTTTTTTCATCGACGCCTTCTCCGGCATAATAGGGACAACCAGGTTGGTTCCGCGCGGGATTGGACCAATCCACTTCTTTAATAAGTTGATGTGGTAGCATTGGGTTTTAGAGGGGGAAAGCCGCAGTCGGTATGTGGTGTTCCCTATAGTCTCAAGCACCTCATAGGGTCCCACCCATTCGTTTTTGCTGGAGATAGAGGGTAACAGCACTAAAGCCCACTCCCCGATTTTGATTCTCCTAAGTTTTTTTCCTTGGTCGTAATACTTTTTTTGTTTTTCTCTTTGTTGTTCCAGGTTGGTGTACGCAAGGCTTCGAAGTTTCCCCAGCTTTGATCTTAATTGTAGTGTATATTCTAGGAGGGACTTCTGTTCTTGCGCCTCTTGTGTTTCCCAGGCGTCTTTGGTCATCTCCAACGATGACCGTGGGAGGCATCCATACAGGAGTTCAAAGGCGGAGCAGCCAAGACTGCTCTGTTTTTGGGCCCTGAGCACATATAACGCTAGCGGAAGCAAGCGGTCCCAAGCAGGCCCTTCTGAGGATAGCATCTTTTTCAGCGTTGCTTTTAATGTCTGGTTGTACCTATCGACTAGACCATCGGTCTGGGGATGGTAGACCGATGTCCTCAGATGCCGAATGTCCAGGGACTTGCAGACCTCCTTCATCAGGCGTGAAGTAAAGGGCGTCCCGTGGTCGGTTAAGACCTCTTTCGGGAATCCCACTCGAGCGAACAACTCCACGAATTTCTCTGCCACGTTGGCGGTGTTGGGGGCCCTTAAGGGGAAAGCCTCTATGAATCTTGTTGCGTAGTCTACAATAACGAGGGCATACTGATGCCCCCTAGACGACTTTGGTAGAGGTCCGATTAAGTCCATCCTCTTTCTCTCGAAAGGTACCCCGATAATGGGCATTGGTTGTAATGGAGCAGCCGGGGGTCTGTGTGTGTTCTTTCGTTGGCAAACTTCGCACTTCTTACAGAAGTCTTGCACATCCCTGTAAATACCAGGCCACAAAAATGGCGCTCGATGCTCACCGTAGTCTTTACTTTTCCTGCGTGTCCAGCCGTCAGATGGGCATAGCAAAGAATAGAACTTGTTCACGGAAGGACAAAGGCACCAGGAGCTGAAGGCTTCCTCCTGCTCCTGCCTCCCTATATAGCAGGTCCTTTCGTATAACGAATCTGGGAAAGGTTGGGGTTATTGCGTTTTGTGAAGCATGCGCGGATTCCCAGGCATTAAATAGGGTTCTGTCCTCTGCTTGTGCAAACCTGAAACTGCGGTCGAGTATCCAAGGCTCTGGTGTTATGCGTGTTGGTTGAGGACCCTCTGCAGTCTGTGGTTGTTCAAACAAGGTTTTCTGGAATAGGGCAAGAAAATCAGGGTTGTCTACCCCTAGGATCATGTCCTCAGGAAGTGAGTCGACTACTCCCACTTTTACGGTGCATGATGGCTTGTCTTTTGGGCGTATAGACACTTGGGCTAGGGGATAGGGTTTGACATCTCCATGGACACAACGGATATGCACCAGGGTATCGGGAATGTACTGACTGGGGTAGACAAAACGTTCTTGGACCACTGACTGCCTACACCCCGAATCTAACAGGGCTTTTATTTCATAGTCATTCATCCTCATACTCGCGTAGAACGAGGTCCCCATTTTTGCTGAGTAAAGAACTGTGTTGGGTAGATAGCCCACTTCCATCGCCTCTTCAGTTTGACGTTTTCTGGGGCACAAGCGGGCGATGTGGCCCCACACGAAGCATTAAGGCCCACGCAAAAGAGGGGAGTCCATTGTAGATGGCCTGGGTCTTAACGGCTCCCCTAGAGTTTTCGTTTTCTTCTCCGTTTTGGCCGGTGGCATGTTCCTGTTGGTTTTCTCTTGTTCCCAACCTGAACCACTGGGTTGGGCCCTGGCATAGTTCTCTGCCATTTCTATGGCCTGCTCTACCGTAAGACTTGAGTGCTGTCTCAGCCATCTTTGTGACCCGTACGGAAGGGCCTCCATGAATTGTTCCAGGTAGATTTTGGCTAGCACGTCTTCTTTGGTGCTTGACTCGGGTTTCAGCCACTTATCGGCCATCATTTTAAGTCTAAAGAAAAGAGTTTTGGGATTCTCACCAGGTGACCCCTTTTCCTTTCTGAAACGGGCACGGTACGCTTCTGGGTCTAACCCCAAGTGGTCCAGTATCACATTCTTGATTAGGTGGTATGGAGCATTGCCAACGGGGTTGGCCACCTGATATGCGAACTGAGCCTCTCCAGTCAACAATGGGGCCATAAAAAAGGGCCATTTCTCCTCTGGCCATGCCAGTGGTCTAGCTGCCCGTTCAAAATTCATAAGAAAGGCATCAGGGTCTTCTCCCTGTATGTATTTCTGGAGGGCGATCCCCGAGGGGTTAGGAACATGTACTCTACTCTCTATAGGGGCCGGCCCAGTTTGAGGCGTCATATTTTTCTGCATGCTATCTAACTGGGCAGTGATAGTGTTCTTAAATAGGTCCCATTCTGCTTGAGCCGATGAGAGCTGTCTCTCGACTGCCCACTCGAGTTTCTCCTGTCCCTTTATGAGATGCTGTATTAAGGCGTCCATCTCGGAATCACAGATGGGCTGAGATGTTAATCCCACTTCTGACACCAGTTGTACAGGGGCGGGAGCAGGTGGTGCAGAAGGAACGGAATCTGAAACCTCGAGTAGCGATTTTAAGGAGGGTTCTATTTTTATATATGCTTTCCTTCGTCTGCTAGAAAGTCTTTTTCTTGCGAACTCGTCTGGATCCGTTTTCACGGCTCTGGGGAAGCCTGGGAATTCCAGGGTGGTTCTGCCACGCAGGGGAGATGTTTCTGACACAATATCCGCCTCCGGTGACTTCCGCAGTAGTCGTCGGGACCGTAAGCAAAGGAAAAGAAGAGCAATTACTGGGACGTCCGGTACAGGGTATTCGGGCCGGGAGTGAGGAAAACCCAGTGCGCAAGTGTATATACAATAACTAGTACAGTGCCGGTAGTGCTCGTGAGGGGGAAGGTACTGGTAGACTGTACACGTATTTACACAGGCTTTCAGTCGGTAGGCTGGCCACGCCGTCCCACCCAACCCGCAACTTTGCCCCGTACCTGTGTTAGCCACGCTCCTCCTGCGGGAGCGTGGCGGGGCGATTTGCAAAGCCGTTGGCCTCCTGGCTTGATGTCCACACCTGGGCTCGTCTGGGTTTCCTTTTCTTCTTCCCCACAACTCTTCGACTCCACTCGTCTTCTCCACTCCAAAACACCTACTTCCTCCGGGGAAACGCCGTCCGTCGTCTTCCGGGTTCCTCCTCCTTTTGGCTCCGTGACACTGCAGATGGGCGTAGTCTCGTTCTCCTGAAAGGCGGAATTAAAGGTGCCTTGTTCCTTTTCGTCCTCGTAATCGCAGCGGTGTGCAGTGTCTGCAAGTAGCCACTCCTCTGGGTAAGGGGAGGTAGGCTGTTGAAAGGGAACAGAAAGGGGCGACAAGGGAACAGCTGACCACCAATCCAGGGAATTATCAAGTTCCTCACAGGAGCGACCCGCCCCGTCACAGGCATTAAGAGAAATTGGCAACAAATGTGTAATTTATTGCTTTAACCCCTTTAGTGCTGCCGTCGGCCAACGGTCGTCGCGAGCGCTACCTTGCCAGTGCTGTGCACGTCCGTTGGCCGACGCGGCCGCACCCTTTTCTTCGAACGTTCAGCACTGGCGCTGAACGTTCGAAGCAGTAAACGGGTTAATAACTAACATATTTTCTATACGTTTTTAGGTCTCGGTAATAGTCCGAGATTTAATGTTGTTTAGTAGGGCTTCAGAACCTGCCTCCCTGCCCTGCCCTGTCTCTCCACCATTGGCTGGCTTCCTAAACGGAGGCCAGCCATTGGAGGAGAGAGCTGTCCCTCCAAAGAAGCTCCGTCTTTTTCGGATTTGGGGGCGTGATTTTTTGCGTTCTTTAGCCCTGTGACGTCGTCCGTCACTCAGGGCGCAAAACCACGCCCCCGATTCCGAAAAAATCAGAAGCCTGCAGCCGCCATATTTGTATTTTGCAAACTGAATGAAAGTCGGCACCCTTGGTCGTTAGAGCGACTGGGGAACCACAGAAGGGCTGTGGGGTGCTCGTGTGCCCCCATTTTATGTGCACGTGGCTTCTGATAGAGCAACGGTGTCCGCGCAATGTCCCTGGCCGTCGCCGACATGCTGCTGGGCCTCCTGGTCATGCCGCCCTCCATGCTGAACGTCCTCTACGGTGAGTTTGTCCTTATTTGCGCAACTGTGTGATCCTGAACGAATCACTGTTAACACATGCCTATGCGTTCTAATACCAGCTAGACCGTATAGTGCCCTGTTCTGCTCCGTGTAAAATAGCCCTCCAGACTGCCTGCTACTTGTTTACATTTTACACATGTAAATAAAGGCTGCCCGGACTAGCACTGCAGAGAACACGCTGCTACCCACTCCAGGCTCACCACACACCGTGGCACCTGTATCAAAGGGCCGGCAGAGTCACACACACGCGCTTGATCCTGGGCATGGTGTCTGTGCGCACGGTAAGTCTGTCTGCTGTCGGGACTGGGCACTGGTGGCATTTGGACACACGTTGGAGGGAGGTGGCAGGGAGAGAGGGTTGGGGTCGTGAATCAGAATCTCACTGGATGATAATGACCATATACACCCCACTCACCCCCTTCCGCAGACGTCAAATTGACTTTAGATATACTTTTTTTCAGTTTTCTGTAGCGCCAACTAGACCCGAAAGTATTGGAGTGCTTTATATGAGCACCAGTTACATAAATGCATTCTATCTATCCGGTCCATCCCAAACTTTTTTTCATAGCTTAACACAATAAAGTACTTCTTTTTATGCACAAACGGAACAACTGCGTGAGGGTAAATTCACATTTTTTGTGTGTGATTTCACCCTCGTCCCATCTTTGCCTAGATTTACGAAGTTTTTTTCCAGCAGTGTCCGATAGGCTGACAACATCTGCCATCCTGTCAGGGGTTTTATTTGGATTTTGCGTATATGTTTGTGATGGTGACGTAGTGATAGCGTATTGCGCCCAAGGCAGAGCATCCACATCTGTAAACTAGAAAACAGACTCCGCTCGCTTTAGTCAAAATGGCAATATTGAGCGCCTGTTTACTTTCTCACTCATAAGGCGTCTTCCCTTTCAAAACCAGACAATGTCACGCTTACGTTCTGCGTCACAATGCACAAGGGTTGACAATTTACACAAGAAGAGTTGTTTTTGTTGTATAGCGCTTTGTCGACCCTAGCGCGGCACAGTTGCGTCCATTACACCCCCAGAGCACAGTCTCCTCTGGAAAAAAATCCGATATATATACATACATACATACATACATACATACATACATACATATATATATATATATATATAATTTTTTTTTTTTTTTTTTTTGACGAAGCCTTTTGGCGAAACGCGTCTGTTGTGGGGGTAGGGGCTTGAATTAAACCAACTTTGACTGATGGTATGGTGTGCTGGTCTTCTGTTCAGCCGGATTGGAGTGAACTGTCTTTGTGATATATATATATATATATATATATATATATATATATATATATATATATATATATATATATATATATATAGATCTATGTATATATATATATATATATATATATATATATATATATATATATATGTATATATATATATATATATATGTATATTTATATTACCTACTGGCGGTCGCCAGTAGGTATATATAGTTAGGATTTTTTCTCTATGGGATTTTTGAAAATTCTATGTCTAATAACTTTGGCGTTTGTGGACGGAATTGGCTGAAATTTTCAGGAAAATGTCACATTTTGTTTCTGAGCAGCCCTTGAAAATTTGGGGGGGGTTCGTCAAGGGGGGGCCGAGAAAAAAGGGGGGTCCCAAAACGTGTTTTTAACATTGAGTTTTCCATAGGGCGGTTGGCCTCACTTTTAGCCCGAACGGCTGAATGGATTTGCACGAAACTTGGCAAAATTGTAGGGACTGGTAGCCCGATGTGCCTTTGCTAGGTCTCAATATATGTGCTCCAGTGGATTTTGAGAAATTAACGTTCAAAAATAGATATATATCTGTAACAGCGGACCGGGCAGCGCTCCGGTTCGCGGACTTTACGCGTAACGGAACTTCGCGTAGCGAAGCTGATTGGCTCTCCGGCGTCTGTGAACATTCCAAACAGTCCGTAGCGGCCGCCATCTTGTCTCTCGGTAGGATCGAGAGACAAGAGGAGGCCAAAGCGAAGGGGCAAATTACCATAAGGGGGCATAGTAGATCCTCGCTGACCCCCTAGGTTTGATGTGGAGGTTTTAAAAGGGTCCCGCGGGGCAAAAAAAAATAATAATAATAATAATCGAACGGCTGAATGGATTTGCACGAAACTTGGTAAAATATTAGGGACTGGTAGCCCGATGTGCCTTTGCTAGGTCTCAATATATGTGCTCCAGTGGATTTTGAGAAATTAACGTTCAAAAAAAGATATATATCTGTAACAGCGCTCCGCTTCGCGTAACGGAGGTTTGCGAAGCTGATTGGTTCTCCGGCGTCTGTAAACATTGCAAACAGTCCGTAGCGGCCGCCATCTTGTCTCTCGGTAGGATCGAGAGACAAGAGGAGGCCAAAGCGAAGGGGCAAAAGACCATAAGGGGGCATAGTAGATCCTCCTTGACCTCTTAGGTTTGATGTGGAGGTTTTAAAAGGGCCCCGCGGGGCAAAAAAATAATAATAATAATAATCGAACGGCTGAATGGATTTGCACGAAACTTGGCAAAATTGTAGGGACTGGTAGCTCGATGTGCCTTTGCTAGGTCTCAATATATGTGCTTCAGTGGATTTTGAGAAATTAACGTTCAAAAACAAGATATATATCTGTAACAGCGCTCCGCTTCGCGGAGATACAATTATATCTGTATTACCTAGCTGTTGCTAACACCAGTTAGCGACGGCTAGTAGGAGATAGCGACCATCTTGGGCCCCACTTTGCATGTGAGTGATATTTATCACTAATGACATGCAAAGTGGGCATGCCAAGATGTTAGCGACTGGAAACAGTCGCTAACATCGCTATCTCCTATTATCAACTTTTGGAAATATTCGAGATAAGCGCGAATATCTCCAAAAGCTAGCACCTGCCCTGAGCAGTTCTTAGCCATGTTATCCAATGGGAGGTGGATAACATGGCTAAGAGCATTAGCTCGGTAATGCATGAATATCGCTGAGTTTTCAGCGATATTAATGCATTGCGGTCGTTTATTATCGTATTTGCGATAAACCTTGATAATTGCAAGGTTTATCTGCGATAATTTCTGACGATGCTTAGCGGTAAAAAAAATCGTTGCTAAGCATCGTTAGGGATAAATATCGCTTAACTTTGGTAATATGCCCCAACGTCTGTTAACGTTCGATTCGAAGGAAATCAGGAAGTGTTGAAAAACATTGTCTGCGCCATCTTGTCTTTTTTCAAATGCCACACTTTTGTCGTGCACGGCAGCCATTTTAGATGCCTTGACCAGACCCACTCTGTGCACGCTGTCGATCCTTAGCATGGCTCCCCACCCTCGCAAGCATCTCCCCCAGGCAGTGGTCACCCCCGCTCTCTGTCTTATGCATGGGTAATAAACCTCCCCCCATCTGCGCTGCTCTTCCCAGAGAATCACACCCTGTGCCCGCCCGACACCTCCCTTTCGCCCTATTCACTACCGCACCCTCTGACACTCCTTTTCCTCTGTGTCCGATTGTCCAGGCTGGTCCTAGGGTATCAGCTAGCCCTGCAGATGTAGTTTATGGCCCCAGCTGTAAAGAATCACCCCTCTTCAAAGGAGTTATAGTAGATCAAGGCCCACACTCGATGAGATCCGTCACAGCAGACGCGTTCCTATTATCTGAAAACCATCCTGTATTGTGATTGGGGAGGGGACCGAGCCTGAAGCGGAAGATTCCAGGGATGACTCTTTGTACATCAAAGTTTTTACAATTATGTGTCACATTAAAAATATATAGCACTCCGACAAAGTAGTAAGATTATAAAACTTTAATAACTTATAAATATATACAAGAAAACAAAAATAGTAATAACATATAAACATTTTTAGGGAAAAACAACGAAGTAGCGGTCGGCTGTGCGAATAGTCCCAACGCAGCACAACGTCCAGATTTCCGGCGTGGGGCATCGCGGGGGGTGGGTCATCAGTAGCAAACTGTTGTGCGAATAGTTCCAAGGCAGCAGAACGATGGCACCAAGGTGATGTCCAGTAAGTTGCCGCACTGGTTTTGGTATCCTACAATGCTGCTCCGAATAACGGCGTGGGGCGCCCCGGGGGAGGCGGCGTGAACGGGCCTCTCCAGGTGGAGTGTCATCTGTTGTAGTGGGGCGCCCCTTTACCGTTTCAGTTGCCATTCCGTCCGTTTTTGGTCCACTGTGTCAAAAGCCGCAATTCAGCTGAGTTGCGCCCACTCTTGCGGTGCAGCGATAGGCGGCTGTCACAGGACTCTCAAAATGGCGGCAGGCTCTTTCCTTTTTGGGCCTGGTCCACTGAAATGGCCCTGGGACACCTTGGAAATCGGACGCTTGTCTGCTAGGTCTTGGACCCCATTCTCGAAAGCGTCCCCTCCGCATTGAGGATTCATCAAAAGTTTTGGGGGCCCCCGACTCCTGTAGGCTTCTGGTGGGGAGCGGTTGCCATGATTGCTCGCGGAATGACCACGACGGAGCTACGAGATGGTGGTGCTCTCATGCTGACGCCAGCTTCAGTCTGAAACATCCAGAAACAAGGTGGGGCTTTCATCGTTTGGGAAAAAAAAAAAAGTTTTCATCCAATGAAAAGTGTTGTTTTTAGGTCATATGATCAAGCCTTCCATCATTAGGAAACCAAAAGTAAAATGAACCAATGAAAAGTTTTATAAACAAGTCACATGACCTGTTATGCGGCATAGGGTATAAAATGCGGAGAAAATACGTTGGCACGTGAGGCGGCGTCAGTAGCGGACCGATGTGCGAATAGGCCGAAGGCAATACAACGCGCCAAGATCCGGATGGCACCGAGGTGGTGTCCAGCAAGTTGCAGCACTGGTGTGGCCATCCTACAATGCTGAAAGTTGGCGTGGGGCGCCCCGTTGGCCTGTGAGTTTGCGTCAGTAGCGGACCGATGTGCGAATAGGCCGAAGGCAGCACAACGCGCCAAGATCCGGATGGCACCGAGGTGGTGTCTAGTAAGTTGCCGCACTGGTGTGGCCATCCTACAATGTTGAAAGTCGGCGTGGGGCGCCCCGTTGGCCTGTGAGATGGCGGCAGTAGCGGACCGATGTGCGAATGGGGCCAAAGGCAGCGCAACAATATTTTCGGAATAGAAGACACCACAAGACGCTGAGATGCCAAGATCCGGATGGCACCGAGGTGGTGTCTAGCAAGTTGTGGCACTGGTGTGGCCATCCTACAATGGTAAAAGTCGGCGTGGGGCGCCCTGTTGGCCTGTGAGATGGTGTCAGTAGCGGACTGATGTGCGAATGGGGCCAAAGGCAGCGCAACAATATTTTCTGACTGACACCACAAGGCGCTGAGATGCCAAGATCCGGATGGCACCGAGGTGATGTCTAAGTTGCGGACCGATGTGCGAATGGGGCCAAAGGCAGCGCAACAATATTTTCTGTATGGAAGATACCACTAGGCGTTGAGATGCCAAGATCCGGATGGCACCGAGGTGATGTCTAGCAAGTTGCTGTACTGGTGTGGTCATCCTACAATGCTGAAACTCGGCGTGGGGCGCCCTATTAGCCTGTGAGATGGCGTCAGTAGCGGACCGATGTGTGAATGGGGCAAAGGTAGCGCAAGAATATTTTCTGAATAGAAGACACCACAAAGCGCTGAGATGCCAAGATCCGGATGGCACCGAGGTGATGTCTAGCAAGTTGCTGTACTGGTGTGGTCATCCTACAATGCTGAAACTCGGCGTGGGGCGCCCCATTAGCCTGTGAGATGGCGTCAGTAGCGGACCGATGTGCGAATAGGCCGAAGGCAGCACAACGCGCCAAGATCCGGATGTCACCGTGGTGGTTTCATAGTTGAGAGGCACTTCATCTGCAGTGGGGCGCCGAGATCCGGATGGCACCGAGGTGATGTCTAGCAAGTTGCTGTACTGGTGTGGTCATCCTACAATGCTGAAAGTCGGCGTGGGGCGCCCCATTAGCCTGTGAGATGGCGTCAGTAGCGGACCGATGTGCGAATGGGGCCAAAGGCAGCGCAACAATATTTTCTGAAGAGAAGACACCAAAAGGCGCTGAGATTCCAAGATCCGGATGGCATCGAGGTGGTGTCTAGCAAGCTATGCAGTTGAGTTGTGTGCGCACTTGCGGCAAATAGGTCGAAGGCAGCATAACAATGTTTTCTGAATAGAAGACACCACAAGGCGTTGAGATTCGGTTACCACCGAGGTGATGTCTAGCAAGTTGCCGCACTGGTGTGGCCATCCTACAATACTGCTCCGAATAACGGCGTGGGGTGCCCGAAGGGGGGGGGGGGGAGGCGGCGTGAACGGGCCTTCCTAGGTGGAGGCTCGTCTGCTGTAGTGGGGCGCCCCTTTACCGTTTCAGTTGCCATTCAGCTGAGTTTCGGCTGCTCTTGATGCTACAGCGACAGGCGGCTGCAACAGGACTCTCAAAATGGCGGCCTGTTCTTTGGATTTGGGCCTGGTCCACTAAAATGGCCCTGGGACACCTTAGAACTCGGACGCTCAATTTTTTTTTCCTTTCCTGTACATGCAAAAAAAGGTAAATGCCCGGTACGTTACACGCTTCATCTGCCACGATGAACTCTCCAGAGGAACCGAAAAAAAATATAGTTATGGTAACTATACCATGCATCGTCATATGGAGAGGTGGCACCAATTAATTATAGTGCTGCATAAAAGAGAGATTTGGAGGAGAACCCCTGACCTGCTAGTACATTCATCAAAGAAGTGGCACTGACAGCATCAGAGGCAAGGGAAACGGTCCCAAATATTTAGAAGAACTTTGGAAAGATTAAAATGACATGTTTAGATTGTGGCAAATTAATTTCATGTGGACAGATGCGTGTTACTCTAATAAATACAGCATATGAACATCATCATAGTCGATGGTTGGTAGAGACATTTTGACTATATCCTGGACCTGCCCGTCCTCGCCCAAAATGGCGCCGGAATAAATGGGACTCGTAACTCCTTGTTGTGTACTGGTTGCAGAACCTTGAAATCACGAGATACGTATGCAGTTTTGAAGCACATGGCGGGCGGGGACGAGAATTGATTGAATATTTCGACATCCCTATTGATATTAAGTTCTGATGTGTTATTGATTACTGTACTATTGAAAGTTCGAATTAACGTCACCCATGGTACTTGCCCGCAAATGTATATCTAGATAATTTTATTGTAACTGGCCCTGTCGTATTTTAATTATAAAATGTACGTCCACCGATTCCGTAACTGTTAGACACCTTAGTTCTTGCAACCTAATGGCCCGCCCGTTACGTTCCTCTACAGTGTAAATGTCTACTCATCATATACGATTACAGTTTGCTCCGTGGCAGGCCCACGTGGTTATAGGCTCGTATTTGTATAATGAAATTTTCACAATAAAGGTTTTTAAAAGAAAACATGGTAGTAGTATATACATTGGTAAAGTTTTTAATAATAGTCACTGTTTTAGAATCATTAAAAGGCAAGTGAAATAAAGCAGACCAATTACATGAAGGGTAAAAGGTATAATACGAAGGAACGCAGTAAAGATAAATGGTCAAGGGCTGTTGTGTTTTCTATTCCTGCAACATAAAGTGATCGATAAGAATCTCATATTCAGGCGTATCGGCGACTAAGACAGCAGGTCGACCCTCTTTTGCTCAACGGCTCCGTCATGGGACGAAGAAACGCTCTTTTTCTCGAAAAAAGAATATATTTTACTTGCAGGACAGTTGTAAATTTTCCGGGAAAGTACATTAGCCTGGAACATTATAACATATATTTAAGAAAAAATAATGTTCGGAAGTAATAAAAAGCGTAATTTTTAGGTCATATGACCAAGCCTTTCATCATTAGAATAAGAAAAGTAAAATGAACCAATGAAAAGTTTTATTAACAAGTCACATGACTTGTTATGCTTACGTTACGCGCTGCGCGCCCCGGATGACTTCCGGATGCGCTAACGCGGCGCGTCATATGACGCATTACGCGACAACGCAGGTCCAGAATATAGTCAAAATGTCTCCACCAACCAGCGGTCGGAACACAACCCCTTTCAGCAGGCTAAATAGTTCTGTTAAATGACAACAGAAGGGACAGGCAACAAGAACCATCAGTCAAAGAGGGGAGGGCTAGTTCTTCTCTACCGGGTTACATTGGGGCGCTACCGGAACTGATCGAATTGGTAGTCTACAGTGTTTCTGGATGTTTCAGACTGAAGCTGGGGTTAGCATGAGAGCAGTACCATTTCGTAGCTCCGTCGTGGCCATTCCGCAACCAATCATGGCAGCCGCTCTTTATCGTTATTTTGGGCGGGGTGGGTGGCGGAGCCGAGCTGTTTTGCAGCCATCATTGTGTGGAGTTCAGTTCATTTCACTAGTTTTGTATTTGTCATGAGGGGTTGTTCCTAATGTTTCTATTTTAGCGAGGTCAAAAAGAGATCCCGTTAGTGGCCTACTGATTTTGCTTGATTCCTTTTCTTTTTTTTTACACGATTTTTCGTTATCTGCAAAGACTAAACAGAGTATTGCGACTCTGTGTTTGTTTGTAAATAGAGAATGAACCAAAGAGAACCAATTCTAAAACAGTAAATACTTGGATAACAATCAATCAAATGGAGAGAGAAGCAGGCACGACGTATTACAACGGGGGCAAAGGCCTGCGTTAACTACCCTTCACTATGTGCAAAGAGAGAGTACTCCTAATAGAAATGAGGGGGGGGGGCACCATTCAAAGCAGATCAGTGTGCATAAACACGAAAATGTTTTCACTTACCACGTACTTGACATTCGACAGCTTATGATATTTGCTATTAAAAAACCATTGAAATTCACTGAAAAAACAATAGGTTATAGATCATATATAGTTAGGAATTAGCATTTACAAAACCTTGAAAATTCACTGAAAAAACCATAGGTTATAGACCATATATAGTTAGGAATTAGCATTTAAAAAACCTTATTTTACTCACACAAAACCATTGAAATTCCATATATAGTTAGTTGCACTAACTATATATCGCGCACCCGCAATCCACTGCTGATGATGTCACATATTACATCATTCATGACATGGTCAGTGACATCACTGATGACATCACTGATGACATCTCAAATGACATCACTGATGACATCACTGATGACATCTCATTTGACATCAATGACCACATCACTGATGATATCATTCATGTGACAATACAATGCATCTCCTCATATTTTAATATAACCTCTGTTTCACCCAGTGTTAAATACAGAGTATAATTTTTGAAACCATTGACACACCAATACTAGTTACTACATATGTACTCACTGATTCCTACGTCTACACACACATTCACTCATTCACCCATACAATCATTCATACATACAATCACTCATCTTTACAACACTATCATATGCACTCATACACCTATACAGACACTCACACTCTGCCACTCATCCATGGAGTTACTCACACACCTAGTCAGTCCTGTAAAGAATCAATCACACTTCCATTTTCTTGTCTATACAGTTAAACATAGAGCACCTTATATTTTCAAACATATACTAACACATACTTACCTTGTTATACAATCATTGATATAAGTACACATTGATCTGCACAGAGTCACACACCTCCCAGCCAGCCACACACACACTCAGTCTCCCATACAAATACTTGGACAATCAATCAATAACCCATATAGTTACTCATATAGCTACTGATCAACACATGCAGCAGTTTACAGAACAACAGACATAATGATGCACAAATTAAGACAGTTTAGTCACTAACCCATGCACTCAGTGAGACACATTTAATCACTCAGTCATACAGTCAGTCACGCACCTACTAAATCCTTCGTCCAGACACTTACCCATCCACTCATTCTTCAATATGTAAGACATATTTAAACTTTACAGAAACAAAAAATCACTGGATGTTGTTATCAGTCATGTCATCAGTGATGTCATTTGAGATGTCATCAGTGATGTCATCAGTGATGTCACTGACCATGTCATGAATGATGTAATATGTGACATCATCAGCAGTGGATTGCGGGTGCGCGATATATAGTTAGTGCAACTAACTATATATGGAATTTCAATGGTTTTGTGTGAGTAAAATAAGGTTTTTTAAATGCTAATTCCTAACTATATATGGTCTATAACCTATGTTTTTTTCAGTGAATTTTCAAGGTTTTGTAAATGCTAATTCCTAACTATATATGATCTATAACCTATGGTTTTTTCAGTGAATATATATATGTATAATTTTTTTCTGGAAATGCCTCGTCCTTTCACACCTCTCAGGCGGCTCAGTATTGCCCCATACAGCTATATACAGCAAATGCGTATATATAGCAGATGGAGCGCTCGTCCCCCCAATCCGAAAAAATGACAACTATGATCCTCCTGTCAAATGGTGTCGCGATAACCTCTCCAATGGTATCGTCATAACCTGCTTTGTTAAGACAGCCAGGATATTAAGAGTGGGCTCGGGAGTTAAGCTGCCTCGCCGCCTTGCACCGCTGGCCCCGCGGGCGCCCAGCACACCTCACCCCACCAGAGGGCTTCGCTCATTTCCAAAGACGGTATCGGGTTGTGTTGATAATATATAGCGCTTACTACTAAGGACAAGGAGGAGGAGCGCTTTTGTGACACGCTTCAGCAGCATGCCACCGGGCTTTCTGGGTCTGAGGGGTAATATCTTAATATACACAATCAAAAGATTTATGGTAGTCAGTCGCCGGGCGCATATATTTCATTTGTACGTCTGTCCACCAAACTGGTCTAGACACTGGACAGGACCCGCTGCGGATCGGCAGAAGTTCTCATCATCCGTCGTATATTTGAGGACGTAGCAAAACAAGTGGTGGGCGCGCTAAAGCGGAATTCAGGGTTTCTGGGCGCTACTGAGCTGGCGCGGGGTGGGGGGTAGTCAGGTTGCAGGGCAGGGTTAAAGCGACCAAGAAAGGATCCGTTCTTACGACATATTTAGGGGTTAGTTGGGCATGGGTCCCTGTCCTCCCTCTAATCCATAGAAAGGGTTTGGGGGGGGAGGGGTATGCACACCTAGCATGAGACATAACTTGGTTGGGCGGGAGGGGCTGAATCGTACGGGACATATCAGGGTCTGCCACAGGAAGTGAGAGGCATTCCAGGCCCCCAGTTCAACCAAATAAAACGGGGTGCTTGTACGACCGTATGAAGGAGGGGGGCTTCCAGTAAGGGTCAGACAATGAGTGGTCTCTCTAGGGGTTCTTAATGAGGCACAGAATGGCACGGGACGCACAAGGGGTTCTCCATTAGGCACCGAAAGCGAGCCTCCCCCCCTCCCCCGCGCTCCAGTAAGGCACTGATAGCGGTGGGATCCTGGTATAGAGAATAAGAGGTCACTCGAGGGCTCCCAGTGAGGCACAGGCAGATGAGGCTTCCTAGTATAGAGTGGGGGAGGGGTGCCGTGATATACAGAGTAAGAGATCGCCACGTGTCCCCCCTCGCCCCCAACGGCTCACAACTTCACTCTCCCTCTCTCTCTAACTCACTACCTCAATCACTCTCTATCTCACTACCTCACTCTTTCTATCTCACTAACTCACTTTCACTCTCTTTCACTACCTCTCTCTCTATCTCACTACATCACATCACTCTATGTTTATATCTCACTACCTCACAACATCCCTCTCCCTCACTACCTCACTCTTTCACTACCTCACTCTCTCTCACTACCTCACTCTCTCTCTATTTCAATACCTCACTCTCTCTCTCTATCTCACTACCTCACTCTCTACCTCTCTGCTAATGCAATAGGTATCACATATGCAAAAAAAAAGCTAATGCCAATAGAAATGACAATGCAATTTATTTAGGGATACAAAAAAGATAAAAAAATAATGAGCAATACCAATAGCTCTACCTATAATATTGCCGAGACCATTGCATTGTAAATGCTTGTTTAACATTGACATGTAAGGAAAGCGTCTTATACGTCTGGTGGTATGAACACACATGGATAGGAAAGGTATTTAAAGAAATGTTCTTAGAAATTTGGTAGCTGTACGTTTTAACAATTTTAGCCTATGTTTATACTGTACTTTTTATGCACATAATTTTATATGTTCTGTACAAATGCTTTCATGGATGTCTTCTATGCTTCTGAATAAAAGTTATTACAGAAAAAGAAGTCCCATACATGACAACAGACCCGATTCAGGCCTCTATAGTCAATTAGAGAAATAAGTTCTGAATATTTTTCTAAAACTCCCACTTTCCTCTTCTAAAATGTTGCCATGTATGTCATCATTACATTTTTATTAACCAAATTAATTATGTGTGTAAGTTGAATGCAATAGGCAAGACAGGCTGGAATAGAAAATGCACCTGGCTTATATATTGTGGAGCAACCATGATTTGATATGTGGTTGGCCACTGTGGCTTACGATTGGCCTTGTTTATGAGGTTCGTTTGGTGGAGTGTTTCTACTAAGCATCAGTTTGTTCATTATAATTTATTTAATCCATTTTCACCTCAAGAAGTTGACGTGGTGTACTGAACACAAGTCCGTTATAGTGCTAGATCGACTTCCTTTACCACAACTGTAGACGTTTCAATCTTTACAGTAGTTAATTATGCACGTTTTACATTACCTGTCTAAACCATGCTAAAACACTATGTAGAAAACATGGTTGTAGATGCTATAATGAAAACTTCAAAGTGCTCTATGTATTGAGGTCTGAATAATTTCAGTCGGGAGAGATTTCACAGAGGCATGTGTGCCCTTAACTCAGCAAAAAATTATAAATTATTTAATAAATATATTTGCAATATTATAAAAAGGAATTGTTATACAGTTATGTTAAACATTTCCAGGCATCGTGGTTACCTGTGGTCTTAGTTGAGGAATGGTATCCTGACTATATCGTTTTCAGATTTGGAATATTATATTGTTCTGTGGGTCAACAGATGCATACGTTACAAGCCAATATTTTCGTTATATAGTCTTGCTCCAAAACAATGAACTTTTCTTTACCAGATGTCCGAGTTTTTCAAACACATTCGGAATTTCTGTCAAGCACTGAATGACTGGCTCTTATATTGTTCTTATTCTCGCTGCTGTAGTGCGCATTATTGAGTTCCTTTCCTGAAGACATCTCTTCCCTGTTCTAATGTCCTATTGTTATTCCATGTTTCACTTTGCTCCTGTTCCCACCCCCTATACTTTATAATGGGGGAAAAGCCTTTATAATGCTAATAAACATTTGTATGTACATCCATTGTTGAATGTTATTTTTTTTTTCTTTCAGGTTGGACAATATCCAGTACCCGTACCAACTCTACATCGCGCCCTCCACCAGCAGTACAGAGCGGCCCAGCCCAAATGGTCCAGACAGGCCTTTTCAGTGTCCAACTTGCGGGGTCCGTTTCACTCGTATCCAGAATCTGAAACAGCACATGCTCATACATTCTGGTAAGAGGTCTAAGTGCATC
The DNA here is from genome assembly GCF_964261635.1 of Lissotriton helveticus. NCBI lineage: Eukaryota > Metazoa > Chordata > Amphibia > Caudata > Salamandridae > Lissotriton > Lissotriton helveticus. The sequence goes on from NC_136061.1 coordinate 1,309,980,249, forward strand.
ATAGAATAAATGTTGCTTCCATATAAAAAAAAAATATATAGCCAAACCTAAAGGCCAAAAGGCTACAGACCATAAACTGGGCATAAAAGCTAAAAGTTACTTTTCCTCATACTGCTTGCAGTGCAGGACAGTTATCTGCCAAACGCACGATGAAATTCATTATCGTCCGCACTAAAGGACAATCCAGATTGGGAGCACTGAACCCCTAAGAGAGTCATCACTTTGTTAGCTTGAGACACCTTCCGTGTAAAATGTAAAAAAAAATGTACTAAAAGATTAAAGTGTACTTGTGCTGTTTTAAGAAATTGTAAACCATTGTTGTGCAAATGGTATTTTTTTTTATGAAAGGCAGAATTGAAATATTTTTAGCGCAATAATTAAGAGAAGTGTAAGACATGACTTATTTTAAATTGTATTAATCATTTTTGCATTAATTCAGGCAACCAAGAAGGAAAGAGGAGACCTTTAGTGCTATTTTTATTGCGTCCAATGCTATATACTTTCTGCTTCAAGGTGTCAAGTATCCGTACCTATTTTATGGAAAGAGAAGATGAAGTTGATTCAATCAAACGTATACTTTTATGAGAAATGCTTAACCTGTGAAGCTATATTTACTAGCATGATACAATTTCTTTGGCTGTGATTTATCCTCAGTAAGTCTGTACTTTTGATTCTGATTTGCTCTAGAATAGGGCTGAGACGTTTTGAAAAAGTATGAAATTGAAGTCTTTTGGGTGCATAGTCACATCCTTTCCATCATAAGTTCCTACATCATTTTCAGCAATTCCACCACTCTGCTGCTTGGTGTCTTATCATTGGCTCAATGGAGGAACATAGTTCCTTGGCTCTGGCCATTCCATTTCAGTGCGGGTAATTGCTGTGGTTGAAGTGCCTTTCAACTGGCATTCTAGTGGTAGAGCATAAACACATCTATAGACCAGGGTACTACTGCAGTTAATGACCTTTCAGCTGAGGGGTGGTTCATGAGGAGGGTAGGTGAGCATATTCATTGTTAAATGGGGAGTCATTCTCCTTAAACAGCTACACCTTTTGCTTTATTTAGTCTGCTAAAAATAGTGGGTAGAGTCCTTGCTTCAGTGCGTCGTTCTAGTCTTGTGAAAATTTAGTGTACTAGATGTAGTCATGTGTTGTGTATCATTAGGTCTCGCCTAGCGCTGGAGCGCACATGCGCTCCTCGCTCTGCGAGACTTATTGTGATCAAGAAAATGCCACGTCCATCATTTTGAGTGGCTGGCATCATCCTTTATGTTAAACGCTGGCCTTCGATTGGAAATGAGACTTCTTAGTTACCGCCCTGTCTACTTTTTGGACGGCCCATCCGGACTCGATCCTGTACTCGCGGAGATTACATGGTGGGCTTTATCTGGTGGGTGAGCAATATTTTCTTTCACTCAGCTTTGGCAATGTCAGCCGCTTGTTGTTATTGTTACGTGCTTCAACCTTACGTCTTTAGTATTCTTGTTTATGGTGTTTGCATTTTGTTTTTTGTGGTTCTGCACCATTTGGAATGCTTACTTAGAGTAAGTGCAGTCTTGCATCCCTCAGACGTAAATCGCTTTGGGAAGAATGCATTTTAAAATGATTTCAATATCTAAACTACATTGTCATACAAATATTTTTTTTAAATGCAACAACAAAAAGATACCTTGTACGGAAGGACGTACATCCGATCTCTTGCTTAGTGTGTCTACATTATTTTTGCCCAGTATTGATTAGATAGGTTTAGGGTTAAATTTACACGTTCAGATCTAAACTGAACCCTACACATAAGCCACAAGCGGGCAATGTATACTTAGTTACTGCCTAGAGTACATATACGGTCAAAAAGAAACAAAGTCCAACAGTACATGATAAATGCGTTTTCAAAAAAAGTTCAGTGAATTAACTTTTAAAGTAAATGTAATTATCTGCGTAAGCACATACTTAACATTTTCTAGAAAATATCAATTGGCACAGTGTCCTCTAAATGTATTTTCCTTTTCAAGTACAATTGTATAGTACGGTTCTTCCAATTTTAATATCTGTCTTTGTATGTTTACTCGTAATGCATATTACCCCAGATTAGGATTTTAAAAAAAATGAGTAAATGGGTTTGACTCTTAAGTGCAGTTCTAGGAGAGTGACAAGACACACTGCGACTGTTGGCTTATGTAACTGGAGGTGTTTTAGAGAGAGAGGCGGCTGTAATGTATACTCACTCGAAGTTGATTTGTTTTAATAGGACGGCTTGGATAAAAAATATTCTTTGCTCCACCTGCATTACCTTCCACCATTTTAGTGCTCCCGACCCATTAAAAGGGGCACTACATTGTGCAGCTCATTCCTGGCCCCACTTAAAAAGACACATCCACTACAGGCGACGCCCACCGAACGACGACGGAGGCAAGGGTAAGATACTGCAGCACACAAGTCTCCCTAGCAAAGCTCAAACATATTTTACCATACACATTTCCCCTTTTAAGGACGAGGGTAAGTGTTCCATTGAAGTCACCCCTTTTAGAAACCGGAAAACCTCCGGTTGACTAAATAGCACATGAACTCAGACCCGCAGGAGGAGTGAGCCTGTGTGCTCCCCATCCTCCTTGCAGACATTGCTTGGAGCCAAACTTCAGGACTTCATGCTGCAGCGTGATAAAATAGGGTCCTGGCATATCAATGCCACGATTGCTCCTGCACAGCAGGAGGGAGGTTGGACAGAATAATACTGAAATCCAAGTATGTTAGTATAGATATGGATGGAGGCGTGCAAGCTCTAGGGGTTGATACAATGAACGATGTGGTCTTAGTCTGTTAATACAGTATCGCCCGCTACTTCAGGGGACCTTATTGCATCCAATCAACTAGAAGGTTTTAGTGAACTTTCTGAACAACTCACCACACCCAGAGAAAAATTAGTGCTAGCCACCAAGGGAATGATTGTTCCAATAAATTTGGGAGAGGCCTTGAAAACATTTGCCTGCCATTTTTCCAGTCAAAATGGACTCTGTCTATTTCCACGGGGCCGCGATTTGGCCATAGGAAGAACGCCCCTCCTCCTTCAAATCCCATCCCTAGAAACAAGTAAGAGCTCTTCAAAGGCAGATCTCGGAGAAGATACTCCACCTGCTCCTGGTATTGTGTGCAGCAATGGGGGTGTGCCACCCAGTCTCTAGAAAAGGGGGCGAATAAAACATGCTTGAGAAATGCCACAAAGAGAAGCTCGGCTGGAGTGCACTATGCCACAGACAAATGTCAAGAGTAATAGCCTCTCACACAGGTGTGCAATGCCCATTGGGCTCAAAGGGCTTCAGCCCCCTCAGGCGTGTGTTTCAGCCCTGGCTGAGACAGCTTCTAGTTGTGCCTCTGCTCTCACATAGGAACAAACAGCCACATATCGTTAGCAAAAGGGAGGAGATGAAGATAGGAAGCCCTGAATGACACTTTTGTCGCACAAAAACTGCAATGCTCTCCTGCAAGGCCAAATTTTACTAGAAAAAACCTATGAGGAACCAACTCATCAGCTGTAGCAACAAGCATTTTCAATGCAATAGGTCTCGCATTTGCGAGAGTTTAAGCTATTGGCATTTGAAATGACAATGTCTTTTATTTATGTTTTAAAACCAACACGTAAATAAAAGGTTGCATTGCAAATGCTTGTTTTTAGAAAGTTAGTCTTTATCTCAAATTAATATAGAGCAGCATAGTTCCACCTTACTACCATTGTAACCAATATTATTATACCCCAGATGTTCCCAGCATTTGCCTTCTGACTAGACAGCCATTTTATGTTGTTGAGTCAAAGAGGCCATTTTACATAATCCATCCTACTCCATTTCCCTCTATACCTTATTACAGACAGCTGACAACCACACTCTATCAGTAGTTAGTAAATGTGCAAACAGACCTTCTACAGAGTAAATATAGCTAAAGCTAAATCGATGCTGCTATGTTATACACATGACTTCAACAACATGTATCCCTAGTAGACGTCTCTAGTATAGATGGACAGCAGACCTGCAAAATTCCTTGCTTGGTTACGGAAAGTACCAGAAATGTTTGGTTGGTGAATTATATTACCATCTAGCACTTGCATACAGCTGTCTGCTCTTGGTGACATTCATCATGATCATACTGGCATCTTGGACCCTAATTTGGTTTGAGGGAAAACGTACTCTTCCTTATTTGGAAAATTTGCTGTTCTATAACCGGCCAGAATTAACACACTACCATTCCCTGACGTCAAGGCTAAAGATAAGTATAGCAGCATTCCAAACTGGCTCTTCAGTGAGTCTCAGAATTCCATCCATCATTTTATTGTGTTTGCTATGTTCGCCCTAAGTGGCCAGGGTATGCCCAGACGTTAGTCCCATGCTCACTTTGCCACTGGATTCAAGCTAGCCTGGCTGATGAGGGGTGATACCCCAAACCGTTCCCATGATGCTTGTTTCTGGTTCAGGGAGGACCTGGCCTGGCAGTTCTGGCTGGACTGTTCCCATGAGGAGCAGGGTCAAGACTGATTTGCAGGTGGCTGGGTCCAAACTGGGGAGGTTTAGTGAGCAGATGAACTATGATGGATTCAACCCAGATCTGTGGCTGAGGGTTAGTGTCTGAAAAGTTTCAGCACTCCGTCCATCATCTTATTGTGTTTGGTGAATTATATTACCATCTAGCACTTGAATACATCCAGGTTTGCTCTAGTGACATTCATCAAAGTCATACTGGCATCTCGGAACCTAATTTAGTTTGAGGGAAAGCATACTCTTCCCTATTTGGAAGTTTGTTGTTCGATAACCTGCGGGAATTAACACACTACCATTACCTTACTCCAAGGCCAAAGATAAGTATAACTGGTTCTTTGGTGAGTCTAAAATACAGCAAGTTGTAACCAAATATTCCCCACCCTTTATGTCCAAAAGAAAACGTTTCATTTATTTGAGAGTCTTAGGTTACATTTCAAAAGTTCTGCACCAGACTTTCTATTTTCTTTTTAGGGAAAGTTGTAAGTCACTTTTTTCTACTGATTTCCCAATCATGTATGCAGTCACAGCAGTTGTAAAGCCCTTACATATGAGCCTGCCTATAAACTTTCAGGTCCAAGTAATTTCAGCGCATTCCTGTCCTTTCTAAAATCTTCAAAATAATAGAGGGAACTGTGACCGTTCAATTCCTATATTTTATTTACTCTACAAACTGTCTTAAAGGTTTTCTGGCCAGCCTCCTCCCCACTGAGATACATAATTTATGTTAGTTGCTCTATCAAGAGAGTGGTGACCGAAAATGGCATTTTGACAACCTTGTTCATAATATTTTGGCTACTATGCTGTAAGAGAACGCAGTAATTAGCAATGCTGTTTCTTGATCCCAATCATCCTAGACGGCAAACTCTTATGTCTGAATTGCAGCCTATGTTCTTATGTTTTACGGTATCTTCACTGTTCAGTGTCTGTAACATTTCTGGTTCTCCCAATCTGAAATCATGGCTTCCACTTGTATTCTAGCACACCCTCATCCTACCAGTACTCCATGAGGATCCATTGCTGCACAGCACATTCCTCTATGAATGAATCTTTAATGTTGTTGTTTTTTGGATGTGCAGCGTTAGCTTCAGAATAAACCCCAGCGGGCCTGAGATTAAAGTCCTGGGGGAGAATTTAATGTGGGACCCGACTATTTGACCAAACACCCAAGTGGGGAAGGATAAAAAGTTTGGAATGTGATTTAATGTTCAGTTTCACTAACACATTTGTCAAAGGTGTTTCTTCGACATGCTTTATCCATCTCCATGAGGTACACAGGATTCATCTTGCTCTCTGCATTCAATCAGTAAAAGCCGTTGTTAGTTTCAGTCTGTATTGGTCCCCACTCAATGGAACAGCTTTTTTGAGCATCCTTTGCATCTTGACAGTTCTAATTGTTTTCTGAAGCGCTAAAAACCTAGCTGTCTTCTCAGTAGCTTTACCATCTAAGAAAATAGTATTTTGTTCAAGTTGGGCTGCCCACTCCTGTATTTGGGCTCACTGATAGACATTGACCTGGATTCTAAAGTTGAATACACTTCACATGGTGAACTGGAATAATTGTTTTCTACTAAGATTCTCTCAGTACACAGTTCAGCATGATTTGTAAAAAAAATTGGAGACATTTTAAAGAAGGAAAAGAGGCACCCAAATAGAAAGTGCTCTTATTCAGATTAATTATTAGAGATATTGAATTTCTCGATTAAAAGTACTTCATCAAAAAATTATTCTTATTGTTCTATATACTTGTTAGATGATTGTAATGGTATACATTTCCGTGAGTATTTATAATACTTGAAAATATGGATAAAGTTATTTTGTTGTCTTGTTGAATTTCTGCCATAATATTATTACTAGTGTGCAATCCCATTTTGCATCATGCATTTTGGGGAAAGAGATGATTTGTTGTACAATGTGTCATAGCAAAGTGCATATTGTTTATTTTAAGAATGGTTTAAACTAATATTTACAACAAGCATTTGCAATGCAATAAGTCTCGCATTAGGAAAGTTTGAGCTATTGGTATTGTAAATGACAAATTTTGTATTTATGTGTCGGTTTTGAAAATAGCGAAATTAATAGCTTTGTCATTTACAATGCCAATAGTTTTAACTTTTGCAAATATGACACTTATAGCATTTGTAATGCAATATGTGTTGTATTTATGTGACTTAGATGTATTGTTATTACAAATAAAAATGGCTTATTTTTTTAATAATTCATACTTAAATAAAAGTTACTGTAATTTATAATGGCAATAGCTTTTGTAAATAACTTTTGTGAAGATTATGTTCATTGTATTTTATTGTGACAAAAAACCAAGAACAGAAGTGAAATATTTACATCTTTTTGTGACATTTGTAATAAAGCTTGAAACATTGAGAGAACATAATTGAACCATTTGTTGTTGAATTGTTGCACAGATTGATGCTGTGGTAGCGCTGAGTGATGTGGTGGCGACGAGTGATGCTGTGGCATACAGTGATGCTGTGGTAGCGCATAGTGATGTTCTGGTGCCCTTGAGTGATGCTGTGGTGGTGCTGAGTGATGCTATGGTGATGCGATAGATAGATAGATAGAGGGCGGGCGATAGATAGAGTGAGGGTGATCGATAGATAGATAGAGTGAGGGCGATCGATAGATAGATAGATAGATAGAGTGATGGCGATAATTAATTAATTAATTAATTATGTGCTTATATAGCGCTGGAATCACTCCCGAAGGGGTACCTCCGCGCTTCGACCGCTGCGAAACCCTTCCTGGCTTCCCTG